>NW_026262582.1:43728850-49358850 GCF_021869535.1 Mytilus californianus | reverse complement strand
TTTTTTTTTTTTTTTTTTTTTTGTTAATACATTGTTCCTTGTTAATGAGAACCGTTAAAGATTTGTTTGCTTTTTCTTATTTTGATATGTGCTATGTTGATTGAAACTTAAATAAATATATTTCAAAAGTAGTAAATAAAAGACACTTCGAAATAAAACACGATGAAGCCATTGTTATGCTGAAGTATATTTTATGAGTAATTGATGGAATTACAAAATGTAATGTCTTTAAACTTTAAATAACTGCAAATGTAAAATTATATTTAAGTTAAAGTGTAAGTAATTCAACATTATGAATGTTTTGCATTTTGGGTAAAAAAAACAATAGCGCACACAACATATTAGAGTCATTCGGACTATGATGTATGCAATCCGGATTGTGTGAAAAGAAAATGAGCTAATAAATGAATCAGAAAAACAAGGGTCTATAGTTTAATATTTAGAATCATTAATAATATAATCTTTTTAAATAGATAATAGTGTAAACAGTATTGCAAACTTAGAGTGAAAACATTTTTCTTTTCTGAATGTTCTTTCAATATTATGGCAAATTATTTTTATTACAAGAAGCGAGAAAGTATAAATGGTTGTTATAATGAAACCATACGTCAAATAACGCCATAAATATTAAACTGATTAATATAAAAATAAGAAGTTGTAGTATGATTGCCAATGAGACAACTCTACATAAGACGTTAAATGACATAGATTTTACAATTATGGTTTACCTTCCAGCCTTTAACAATGAGCGAAACAAATACTGCCATGTTAGCTATAAAAGGCCGCAAAAGGACAATTGTGAAAGATCAGAAGCTGTGGTTGGGCTGTAGCAGTATGTTTTAACTTAAAAAAAAACAAAGAATGGATACACTTTTTATAAAACTATCGCTTTATAGTTTGGTTTCTAAGTAAAACGGCAGTCAATTCGACCTTTACCTTCTTTTTACATATCAAGCATTTATGTCTGCATCTTATTTCTAACTCTTTGATAAAGGGATTAACGGGGAGTTTTGTTTATCGACTCATCAGACTCTTGAAAAGCATGATTTTAAAGTATAACTTAAGGGGTTCGTTTCAGAAATCTAAGTTATTCGAAGTTTGCCTATGGCATGTATGGTTTACGAAATAACATTTCGTTGTTGTGGTATGTTTGACTCAGAGAAACTTGTTGATTCCGACCAAGAATCTTTGGCTGGCCCGTATGTGCAGCCCGAATAACAATTATACAATACTGGAATGTCCTGCTTTCAACACCGATTACAATTGTTTGTTGTTGTGTTCCTGTGTTATACAAGCTCATCCTGCTAGTATCCTGCAATTTTTGATTGGTCATATTGACCGTAATTTGTAGGCAGATTAATTTTAATTCCAATTTTCAGATCAATAAGAAGAAAATATTCATATGGTCTACGACATGGTTTATATATAAAGTAACTTAGTCTTTCTATTCACAATGTTCATTATCATAGTTGTTTCGTCTAATGCAGTATATGTGTAGTCACGGGATAGTCAGGAAAAAAATATTTTATAGAGTTGCATCTCCATTTTTAACATTTTTAAAGATATGTTTGCCTATCAAAATTATATAAGTATTACATAACTTGTAGGCAGGCATGATTTTAGCTCAATTTTTGAATCATTTTCAGCAAATTGGACATTACAGATTTGGCGATACTATAATTATTTTAGAAAGGAATTCCTTTTTTATCTCATACATAATTGGAAATGTTAAAAAAAAACTTTCTGCAGTGTACAATTCAATGTAAGAAAGGAGTGCTTTATATGGTGCTTGTTTATAAAAGAAACATATAAGAAAAAGTTCATCTTCAAGCACATCATTTTGACTACTACACAAAGCTTTATATTCCCGTTCGAATATATGATATTGCACATTTAAACTTTATAATTAGTTTCCCAACATTGATATATATGTCAGTTAAGAGTAGAGTCAATTATGACTATGTAACTTAGAAAAAATAAGATAACAAAACATACTAGTACGCCGAATCCCTTTCCACATAATCATTGATCCAGACGCTAACGTCAAAATAAATATCCCAAGGTTGATAACACCAAACACCACTACCCGTAAATCAAAGGCCGCTGTAAAAGCTAAAACAAAAATGAAAGATAGTACATGATACTAATAGCTTTTATAACATGTATAATAAACAAATGACAAGAAAAATTGAACAAATAAAAATAAACATCAAAAATGATGAAACATGTAAAAAAGCCTTGTTTCCTCCTCACACGATGGGCTTATAATGACGGGTTTCTAACCTGGCAGTTGAAATTTTGTTTACATACGTCTTTGACGTCATTTTGATGAAAAACACAACGTGTAAAAATCATGAAACTGAAAATGTAATCCACCGGCTAATTAAAAGTGTAATATTTAAGTGTTAATCATTCTAGATCATCCTTCCATTCAAAAGAAAATTTACTAAATAAGTCTATGTCACATGAAAATATGTTACCTAATAGAATGGTTTAAAATATGTGTAAGATATAATAAAATATGTGTCAGTGTGTAAACTTTGATTAAAAAGTGTAAACTTTGTGACTTTTTAAACTTTAAACATTTTCCGCAAGAACATTAAAACTATGTAAAATAGTATTTATTTATAAGGTTTGCGGCGCATATAATTCTAATTTTGGGTTGTTTTTGCATAAATTGAAAACATATGACGGTAGGAGTTGATTGATCTTGCAGCCCTAAGAAAATCAATATCTATACAAGCTATATGAAACATATCAAAAGAACACCTGCTGTAAATATTATATGTTATTCTAGATCTTTGCAAAGGATATGGACTCATATTCCCTGTCAGTGTTTTTTATCTCTTGAGCTATATAAGGCATATATAGTAGATATAGGGCAATGACAGAGAATAGGAGTCGATATATAATGTGCAGCCCGAATAAACAATTATACAATACTGGAATGTCCTGCTTTCAACACCGATTACAATTGTTTGTTGTTGTGTTCCTGTGTTATACAAGCTCATCCTGCTAGTATCCTGCAATTTTTGATTGATCATATTGACCGTAAATATGCGCGGATATCCTCTGTTTAGAAAAAAAAAACGGAGATAAGAATCGAAAATAATGTGAAAATCAGGACAGCATACCGTAATTGTTACTTGGGCTAAACAGGGGGTACGGACTAATACTTCCGGTCAGTTGTCCTATATCCCTTTCTCCTAACGACTCACGAAATATAAAACACTGACAGGGAATACGAATAAGATGTAATTTGAATATGTATGTATATATATATATATATATTATTAATAATTTCTCAGAAAGTGATTTTGAGAATACTTTGATTATTATTTCTTTTAAATGTATATGAAAAAAGTAGGATCAGGTATCAGTATTGAAAGGGAATTCATTTTAACCCTGTCTAGACCCAGTATTTATACATATTTTGGCTAGCCCTGGCCTTTATGTAGTAGACATTTATTTCTGTGTGGATATCATTGGGTTACAGCAGTAAAAATATTTACCAAAATATTAAAGAAACTCTTGAATTAATATATAATTATGGCATAGAGTAACATTTACTGTAATATTAAAGCCCTATTTCAGTTCTGAAACTGTTTTAAAATGATAAAATGTGTTTACCTAATTATTTTATATATGTCTGTAGAATCAATATATATTTAGTAAAAAGATAATTGATTATTTTACACTTGAAAATAACAGCATATGGTGCTTAATATGTATAATAGTACATGTAAGTTTGTTCATGAAAAGTGTCAACAAAGGGACGTAACTCGTAAATTACTATCGGAACCGTTTCGTCAGAAATATCGACATATCGAAGTGGCACAAATTAGACACGGGCTAGTTCATAAAAAGCCTCATCACATATTTTAAGTTCAGCATAGGTTCCCCAGAAGTTAAGAAAGAAATCTCAACTGATGTGTTGAAAAAAATTGACGCGACGAGTGACGACCTGGGGTTTGAAGGCTTCGTATTCTAATTAGGTACTTTTAATCAAAACAATTTGTATGTTAGAACTTCTAAAAAATGTACACATTTGGCATTTGTAACGTGCAGCATGCTTTGATTTCATTTAATATGACTTTTTGGAGGAAACAGACTCGTTTCAGTTGAAGAAAACAATGACCCAAAATATGCCCAAGTATGGTTATCACATGACTTCTATTGTTGCTTTAAGAAATGGGGTCAAACCGGGGTCAGCTTTCCGACTGAGTAGTGGCAGAATTTCAAACACAGTACCGGTATTCCATATTAAAAAATATAATTGCAACCTCGTTAAACATATCATAGTGCTATGATAAACAAACAATTAATGGTACATGTATGGTTAGCATACACAATCGTACACCGACAAAAATGTTGCGCTAAAAGTGTGTTTGTAAGAATTTCTGCTAAGGTCAAGTTACGGTAAATGGGCTATGTCACAGATTTTGGTAAAATTGTGCATACATATTTGGCTCGTTGAACTTTAACTGAAAATCGAAAACAAAAATGCATTTATCTTTTTTTTTATTTTCAGAAATATTACTGATTGATTTCTTTTAAAATAGGTGACATTTATATAGAAAGTATATAAATCAGCAAAAAACGTCCTTAAATTTGTCTTAAAATCATCAAATCTCCAATTTCAAGAACACAGAGTTTTCTTAAAAAAAATTTTGTTGTTGGTACATCAATTTAAATTTAAATGATGTTAAATAATGATAGGGTCACCGACTTCGTTTTTACGGTAAACATCATTCAAAGTAGTGTTGTAGGTGAAAACATACCACATACGTCGAAATAAGCGTAACATCATCTCGTTGCAGGCCGTAAAACGTCGATTTAAGACATTTTTCACTACCAACTAGATATCAAATTTGTTAATACCATAAACACGAAATTGGTGACCGTATGATTAATTTACATCATTAAAACGGAAATTTATGTATCAACAACATATAGTTTTTTATGAAAAATTCATGTACTTGAAATTGGAGATTTGATGATTTTAAGACAAATTTAAAAACGTTTTTCGCTTATTTTATGTGCTTTCTATACAATTATCCACCTACTTTGAAAAAATTTAATCAGTAGTATTTCAGATAATAAATGAGATAAATACATTATTGTTTCGATTTTCAGTTATAGTTCAATGAGTTGAAAACGATGCAAAATTTTACCAAAATCTGTGACATAGTACATTTACTGTTCCTTGACCTTAACGTGATATACTTGTAATCTATCATATGGCGCAAATTAATGTTAACTATAAGAAGGTATAGATACACATTTTAGTTTGCAATGATTTACACGTCACAACTTAATTAAATCAATACTATAAGCAAAAGCGTAGCAAAATGAGCTTCACCAGATAGATCAGAAAAAAAATATTAATCAAATCAGAGAATGGTTATTTATATACGATTTTTTACGCTTTCAATGTAATGTGTTTTTATCATTAAGGATGTTCGCTACTCTTGTTTTTGACTTTTTTCAGATATTCGGAATTCTCTAGTTTTATCCATGTAGTGCCAATAACAATTTTGCCAACTGACCCCTTCTTTTCTTTTCATAAATTTTTTGCATATAGTTTTAAAAGTAATTTTTTTAAATTTTATAAAATCCTTGTTATTTTTTCGTGACTTTTGAAAGGAAAAAGGTGTCATTGTTAAATATATGAAAAATCTAGAGAGAACCATTTCCCGCCAAATTTTCAATTGATTATATCTCAAAAACTAGAGCCCGGACCTATCATTTTTTTTCTAATTTTTAAATTCCCTTATTCATATTCTATCAATCTATAACAGTCATTTAAAAACCTTGTTATTTTGAAACAGAGGAGCAAACATCCTTAAATTTTATAGTTTTGAAAACGAAAATATTCTGATATAGTTTCCTGTCATATGATGTGACTCGAAATGCCTATACCGAGTCAAGAATTTTCCGTTTTGAATTTTCCTTGGAGTTCGGTATTTTTGTTATTTTACTTATTGTATTTACCTGTACGTACTACTACAGTTATAGCTTCGTATAAGTATGAGATCAGGTATCATTGCAAATAAGACAACCGAAGGTCATGGTTGTTTGTAGCTATAGATTACCTTTAACAAATACTTAAACCGTACTATAAGCTAACAAAAAAAGTACCAGTAAAACAATATGTATTTAACAATTGAAACGAGAAAAACTAATAGCACGTTCTATTCTAAAACAATAAACGAAAAAAAACAACAATTCAGACAGCAAAAAACAAAAACAAAAAATACAACAACCATTAGTAGGCTTCCGACTTGGGGAAAAGCCAGTAAAGAATCTGGAGGTCTGAAATATGATTGAATGGGATAAACTCGACTCTAATTCGACTCTACAGCGGTGAAACAGAGGATTATAATTATAAACTGTACAATCAATTGACTCATCAGGTCGGCGCAAACCCCAGAAAACCCCTAACAAAAAGACAAACGACATAAAGGATCGATCCAATAGTACTCGAAGTTACCGAAAGTCAGTTAAGCCAACTACAACTAAAACAACATTTATGTTTTCTCAGAAAAAAAAATAAATCAGTACACATGCAACGAATTTAGTGTAAAAACGTCATCAACGTCTTCGGTTTGAACTTAAAACTAACATTGATAGTAAAATATAACCATTCCATTTAAACAGTTATGTTTGTAATTAAGTTACCAGTAGTTAACCATTGGTCAAATCTCGTAAATAGGTAAACAGAGACAATCAATGTCACAAATAAAATCTGAGGGAATCGCAGGTACTTTAAATGGAGCCAGTCTTTGGGCGTCTACAAGGTAAGTGTCTCCTGCTAAACATGTATTACCCGCCATGCGAAACCATACTAAGTCAAAATGTCGCAGATCAGACAACGATACTGGTATCTAAAGATCTAAAGACCGCAACAACATGTCGCTAGTGAGTTGAAACACCTACACATGTATCCGTAAACCTATCCGCGATGGTGACCGGTAATAATTGTTTTAGTACGGTTTTGGTTTTATCATTATCTTTGTCTTTTTGAGTCCAGTCTTGTTTCTCCACGACCTCCAATGAACTGCCGATTCAGAAAACTTTTCTGAGTATAGACCATTAATATTGGCCATAGAACATGAACGATACCACCAGGCTCCTCTTTTATAGATCGCACAACTTCTTTTATCTAAATCGTTGTCCCTGTCACGAGTACTAAACATCATACCACTCAATGATATTCCTCTAGTAATCGCCATACTATTTCCTGTAAAGAATGTTAGATATGACACTATATTATTATGCGTAAGCTTCATCATAAGTCAGTGAAGCGGAAACATTTGGACAAGATCAATAGTAATCTAGTGGACAGAAACACGTTTAGTTCCCAGAAATTTAGTTGTTGAACAAAAAATAAAGTTTTACTTAAAAGTTTGCATAGTTACTTATTGTTCAGTATAACAACTTTATTGGGTTTTAAAAATATTCGACAAAGTAAGATAATCGTTTTATTTCTTTAAAAACTAATAAAAAAAGTAATTAACACGTAAGCTGGTACATGTAAACCAGATCACTTGGATATGTTTCGGCATTTAGTTTTCTCTCTTTAGTACAGTGATTGACCATTTTGAGCAGAAATGGTGGTCATAAGGCACAGAGGTTGTGCTATTAAACTTCAAAACAAATGTCAAAGTAATAAAATAAACAGAATGAAAAAGATGCGCATTTTGACAATTAATGTCCCTCTAGTGATGTTTGACGCCTTAAATTTGAAAAATTAATGCAAAACCTTTTACAAACGTGGAAGATGCAAGTTAACATTCAACAAATGTTCTTTATTTTAATTTTGTTTCATAGTTCATAATTCAACATTCGATTTCAACATTCAAATTACATCATTCAATGTTTAACTTTCAAATTACATCATTCATTCAATGTATAACATTAAACATTCAACATTCATATTCAATATTCAGTATTCAATTTCAATCAACATTTGTTATCAACTTTCAACCTTCGTTTTTTTAACATTTACCATTTGATTTCATCATCCAAAACTCAAAACTATTTTGTTAACTTTATTTTCTCCCATGGATGAATTTTAATCAACATTCGATTTATAACATTTTCAACTATCCATTTTCAACCTCCAACATTCGATTTCAATATTTAACTTTTTTTTTGAAGTACAGATTGAAAATAAAATTTGGTAAATCTACTTATTAAGGGCTTCGTAACTCATCACTGACAAATGTTTGTATATCGATTGATAACAAATAACAAGTCCCCCTTCAAACTTTATAGACAGATACAAAGGGCGGTATGAACACATGTGAACAAGTAAGAAGCAGTTGTGTTCGTTTTTGTTTTAAACAGAAATTAACCCGAGTCGCGTTTATAATAAAAGCCAGAAGTTACCAATGGGACAATCAGAAGTCATAAGTCTAAGAAAATCTGACAATGCTATGACATTGAAACAAATGCAACGAAAAGACAAACACCGGTGTATAAAAGACTTAATAGAAAACTTAAGATTGAGAAAAACTAACAGATACACCATATGCATTTATGGAAGAACGCATTAGATACACCTTGAATGACCAATTTGGAAAGCCAGAACCACAATTTGTGGAAAGCATTCAAGGGATAAATCATAAACCAAAGAATTTAACTGTCTAAGGTGATCTCGCCATGCAGTTATGATGAAAAACTATGAATTTCGTATCGTATGCTCAGAAATTACTACGTCAATTAATCATTTCGATTGTGAAATTGTTTAAAGAATGATATTTATCACCAAATGTGTACTTGCGACGTGAAGCATGACGGGTGCAACTAGTATAGTAAGAACTTGAGATTATCCTTAGTTTTTGGTGTGGTTAGTGTTGCTGAGTCTATCCCGTTGTAATCTTATAAAAAAAAAATGCAAACATTTCTGAATTGACCAATGTATCAAAAGAGAAAGTAATATCGTGGCTGTCAGTCTATTTGAAAAAAAAATAGTGACCAAATATGAAATCGGATTCAAGGTCGAGGTTTACTTAATACCATATTCCGATTATTTGATAAAAAGGTTAACTGATTTATGTAAATTGGCATACGTTTCAAAATATTTTATTCATCTGATCGCAATATAAACGATAAGAGAAATGAATCTGATTTTTTTTATCACTACACGTTTTTCTGAAATAATTTTTATAATGTACGCAGGGCCCCAACACATTGGGAACCTAATTTCATAAAATATTTGCCTTCTTTAAACTTAAAGGCCTTTTTCGGAACAATTATTACTAAAAAAGGTCAACTTAGCCTAACAGAATGGCAAATTTAAGTCAAATATATATATTTAATTAAAAATTAAACTATGAGCTGGGTGATACAAGAACGTTTTTTCTTTGTTATGCGATACCAATAACAGATTGTTAAGAGATATCTAGTTAAGCATGTTAAACTAGGCTCCCCGATCTTGCCCTACTTATTTGTTTACATAATGATTACCTGCTGTTCCATAGTAACCGGTCAGATTGACTTTATAGTAAGCACTCTCATCACCAATATACATTGTACTGTATACAGCATAAGATGTATTCCCTGTAAAATCTTCAAGGTCAAATCGGACTTGGTAGGATCTTTGTCGAAGTATGAAATGTAGATTATCATTCCCTGTAAAAATTAGTAATTATGTGTAGAATATTTGTAGGACATAATATTCGTTAAAATTAAACAACCTTCAAATTGCATACACTTTCAGCAACAATGTTCAGTTTTATCATGTCAACTTGGTTTTTTTTTAAACGCTAGTAAATTAGTTAGGGCAAGACTTTTCCAGTATTCAACATTTCCATTTATGGTTACAAAATATGTTCAGTACGTTTTATACATTTTATATAAACGATTCTTCAGTGTTTCGAATTTATGCATGTGAAGTTATTAGTTTGGCTTAACTACAGACCCTTGATTATCATATATTTGCTCATGTTTTCTACGCAATTTGGACTGCATAGATAATGATCCGAATGATTTTGAGTGCGCTTATGTTTTTTTTACCCAGAATACAATAAATTCTTCAAGTCGAAAAATTTACAACAAACTTAATTCTGTTTTCAATTTCAGTTTTGCAAAATGTAAAGGAATATTACTTTTTGTTATTCAATCAAATACTAATAAAATATTCGTCAGCATAACAATGGCTTAATCTTGTTTTATTTTGAATTGTCTTTAATTTTATTGTATTTAATAGTTTTGAAATACATTTAACATATCAAATAATCAAAATAAAAAAAAAAGTCAAATTTATTTTTTAACGGTTTACTTGATGCAAGACAGCGTCTAATTAGCTAGGAAAAAAGTATTAACAAAATTCCAAACTCCGAGGTAAATTTAAAAGGTGGAAGTCCATAAAACATGACAAAATCAAATGTCAGATTATATCAACCAACAGAACGAATGGTAAACAACTGTCATATTCCCGGCTTATTACAGGTATTTTCCAAAAATAATAGTGTGTTAAACATGGTTTTATAGCTAGCCAAACCACCCATTTGATTTTACATAAGTGTAAATAAAAACAAAAGTATATTTTTATTATAGTATCGTACTTTAAAAATCAACAACCGAATATTGTTTTATCTACTGATTTGAATTAACGAATCGTACTTAATGGAGTCATGCTCTGAATCGAGATCGATCGAGAATTTGGTATATACTTTAAATTTGTTTTGATCTTACCCGACATAGGTTTAAAAGTTATTCCACCTTTTTTCTGATGCAATTTTACAAAAAAAGGCTAAGAAACATTATTTTTGATAGATAAAGGTCAACGGTTTCAGTAAATATAATATTCTAAGGTAATGAAATTCTTTTTATCTAAATTTGGGACCCATTTGACATTTTTATGCCGCTTTTTGCAATATTTTATGGCAAATGAATGCAAAATATTGCTGTGGATACATAGCTATATAGAGATTATGTTTCAACATTTTAATTATTGAAAATCAAATTTATGGAAGACATTGATTACATAAATATGTTATATGACAAAAACAGTTAGATTATTTGTTATAAGGCCAGGCAAAGAGTGTGGTGAAAATTTATGAAGGTAAATTCTTTTTTATTTCATAAAGTCCTGTTGAGCTTAAATTCAGTAAGCATTTGTATAGCAAGAACAGACTTGCGGTAACTTTCTGGGATGAACGGGTTCAAACTAAATGGGCGTGGCCTTTTCAGATCCAATGAACACATGAAAGGGTATTATACAGTTGTCTTATTAATCAAGGTCTAAAGCAAAGACGGGAGTAAAACCAAATCGAATTGCATTAACACCCAAAATAATGATACCACTGTTGACAAGACAAGCATATTATGCTGTACAAGCATCGCTCGTCACACAATTGCGAGTAGATATATAGTGGCGCCTATCATGACCAATAACGAAAAATAGAAAATTAGTTTAATTTGTCATTGTCTGGAAAACAACTGAATGAACAATTTAAAAAGACTTCAAATGATTTAACTGTATACATAATACATCTTGATTAGACAAGGGGCTTCGGTGGCCGAGTGGTCTAAGTAGTCGAACTACTGTACCACAAGCCGGTCAACACTGAGGTTGTGGGTTCGAATCCCGCACGGGGCAGGTGAACTCGATTCTAATCTTAATTGAATAGGATTGTCAGTTTTCCTACCGAAGGTCGGTGGTTCTCGCCGGGCACTCCGGCTTCCTCCACCCATAAAAACTGACCGCCTCGAAAAAGCACAGTAGTGTTGAAAGTCGCTTTAAACACCAATAAATCAATCAATCAATCAATTAATCTTAATTAGACAGAGGTTATAAGCCTCTTTTTGTTTATATGCTTCAGGCAAATTATTCCGGAATTACTTAATAAGATATATGTCCTATTTTATTATAGAAATGTAAAACATATACAAACTCCTAAACAACATCGCTTAGTAGAAACTACGTTACCATTGTTTCGACGATTGTAACTTACAGTCCATCCTCCATTATCAGTGTTCATTTCACAGAACACAGTCATGCTGGGTCCGTTTTCAGGCTGGATAGTGTACACTCCACTACATGATTCAGCTGGTAACTCACTACAGTCCTTTGGTGGAGGATTTAACCCTTAAATTGAAAACAAAATTAGATAAAAGCATGTCCAAAGGCACCGAAAACTTGAAAATCAGTGGTTGTTGTCTGTCATATTCATTTTTTCGTTCGGAGGCCGACCGGTGGCCAAAGGAATTCTTTTACAGTGATTTCTAGCCATGCAATTTTGAGGTTGTGTTTAAGAGCCCCGCTCGTGATGAAGTGTGTTCAACTCATATCTTAATTGACAAGAATTGTCGAAGTCTCCGATCCTCTCCTGGTACGCCGGCGTCCTGTATAAAAAATGGCTGAAAGTTCAAAAATTATACATGTATTCCATATATTAAAAGATACTGAATTCAAATTAATGCATCCAATGCGAATTTTAAAAATCCATTTTTCGTCAATGGAGCTTAATACCATCTATTGGGAAAGTCAAAGTATCTATTAAAAGTTAAAGAACAACAAAAAGTAACTTATAAATGCAGCAAATAGACAGAGTGATATTTCTACGTTAGAGTAATAGCCATTGAATTAAATGAATGTTTTACGGTTATATCCACTTAAAGTTCTCAATTATCAGTAACAAACTTGGTGGATAGTTGTCTCATTGGCAATCATACCCGTCTCTTAATTTTTGTATTCTATAAATAAATAGAGATGTGGGATAAATGTTAATGAGACAACAACCCAACGACATATAAATATATATATGTACAAAACAATTGACTATCAGGCTACCATAACATCTCTGAGTTGCAATCTACCAGCAGTTACATTGACACCGTTAAAATTCACCAAAGATACAAGGATTATTATTTATAATAGTAGATGTGGTAAATCTAAATGGGACTCATCAACAATAGTAGAATTAGTCATATTTTTTTAAATAGCCACAATAGAAGTATGCATGCAAAATACTCTGAATTCTAGTTTATGTTGATTTTTAAATTCTAGTCTTGAAAATTATGTGTAGAATATTTATCAATGAAAACATGCTTCATCAATTATTTAATTTTATTTTCACATGGTAAAAACCTGTTTTGTAAAATCAATGAAAACATATTTACAACTTTAAATAAATTAAAAAAACATGTTGATTGATGATTTAAATTTTGCAACTAAAAGAAAAACAACAGTACATTCTCTTTTTTAAAATGTCTTTTCATTTTAAACGCATTTGTAAACTTGCATTTGGAATGATAAAAAAAAATTAGATTTTATCAATAAATATGTTATATCTTTCTTAATTACTCAGTTTTACTATTTTTTAAACATCAAAATTATTCTTAATAGTAGAAGTGGTAGAATGTAAAGTGTAATTATACCTGTAATCATTTGGTTTATTACTCCTAATAAACTTATTGTATAGTATCTGTTTGTATTGATCAAATTTACAATTTTAAAATGCTGTC
Organism: Mytilus californianus; assembly: GCF_021869535.1. Lineage (NCBI taxonomy): Eukaryota > Metazoa > Mollusca > Bivalvia > Mytilida > Mytilidae > Mytilus > Mytilus californianus. Next base: position 49,345,371 of record NW_026262582.1, on the reverse strand, counting down.
ATTCTACGGAGAGGACAAGTAACTTAAGAAAAAGTAAACTATTTTTCAAGTTTGTTAATATGTTTTGTATTCTTTACATGTAATTATACTTGATTACTTGAGGAAAGTCCAAATTGAATACGCAATAGTAAGTCATGCATAAGATTAGTCATTCTATATGTAGTTACGTGAAAAAAGATGAAAAAAAATATCTAAGTAAGAAACAATTCTTATTCATTCGTACATGATATACACTGGCATGGGGTTGAGTGAGGATGAAATACCTCCAAGGACAGAACATTTTGCCAATCATTCGCAATTTCAACATATCTATCATATTAAATGAAAAGAAAGAAATACGCCAAATGCAGGAAAAAAATGTAAAGTGTTTTTATGATATTAGATTATCCAGGCTAAACTTATACAAACTCCTGATACAGAGATTTTCTGGGAAAGAACAATCTTTGATTTTCATATTTATAACATTTTAATTCAAAAGTTGGGGCACTAGTATTAGTCATGACAAAATGATACCCAAGGTTCACGTATTGTATTTAATTTAAATCTATTGTGATTATCAAAATACTCATTTTAGTTTAAATTATTTGATGTGAAATAAATGAAAATTAGATTAACAAAATAGAAATAAAAATAAAATAAAATAAAATAAAATAAAAAGATTAGATTAAACCTCTAATTATTTAATTACGAGTACCTGTAAGCCCTACCTAAACTCTTCTTTATAGTTTGTGATTCCTTTGCAAATTCCTTGTAAGGGCAGCATTCAAGAAATAATGAACAATGTCCTAGGTTTGTGTCATATGTACTGGAGCAGCAGTTGTTATCATTTGTGCAAATCATGGCGCATTCGATTCCAGAACTGACTTTTATTGTCTTCATTGATGCCCCAACTAATCGTGTTTCCGTTTCTTTGTGAAACATCTGAGATTTTAAACTAAAACATGCAGTAAATTGTGTGAAAAATATACAATCTGATACTGTCCTTAAATAAAACATAGTTTTCACTGGTATGCTGCTACCGATTGCGACTGTTCATTTCACAAAAGCCAAACTAAGAATATGAAGTTTTGACTTCGTTTCAATTTTGATTCGATAAAATTTGATCATGAGATAAATTGCATAAATAAAAGATGTAAAAATTGCACAGTTGATTCATCGCCTACAGAAACAAATGTTTACATAACAACCGATTTTGATCGGCATCACAAGATGCAAATTGCAAAAATGCAATTTATCTTCTGTAGTGTTTAAAATCAAATGTAAGAATTTTGAAAATATTCAAACTGCATACCTATAAGACTTCAAGGTCAATTCTCTCTTCGATTGTGTAAATGTATGGTCTGGGAAAACTGATACTTTTTTAGATTTATGATTAGACTTAGTATGTCATGTTTGAAAGCTGCAACGTGTAAATCATTCAACAAAACAAAAACATCCAAAAACTCCTATGACTATTATTTTTTCACGACGGAGTCATCTCGGATAGCCTGGTTCATTTAAAACAGTAAACAATTTTTTTAGCAATAATGAATTTTTCTCTGGTTTTGCAAATTTGAAAAAAAAAAAATCAAATTCTTTCCGTGATAATCAAATATATTTGTCAATTTTTGTATGAAGTATATATATGATAAGTTACCATTTTGGAAGGACCATGACAAGGCTCTTTCGGGCATCGGACTACTATGAGGTGTCATTACTTGTGTCCCAAAAGAAATGACATACATGCAGATGTAATTTAAATCCCACTTATGCATGAAAATTAAATTTTGGGACAATATATGTGATTGATTTTTCTAATGAAACTAATGGCGTAATCTAAATAACTCATGTTACTCCTTGACTTATAAAAGCAATTAAAATATTGATTGTTTTTCAAAATTAAAATTGCAGCGGCTATTGTACTTTTAACGAACAAAATGTAACATACAGTAAATACTTCATAGCTTATTGCGGTCTGATATTGCTATACAATTATCTGGAATAACATGAATTTCATATTCTTCGTTTAAAAGATAGACATGAAAAATTCAAACATTTAAACAAAGCATTCACTGTAGATGAAAGTAACATGAGTAATGCATTACCATTTGTTTCAATGTATTTTTGTTGGGGTTGGTAGCGTTCAATTTTTAGTTTTCCGTGTAGTGTATGTTTGGGACAGTTGTTTATCTATTCGTTGTTTTTCTTTATTTTTTTTTTTCATGGCTTTATTTGACGTATGATTTTATGATTACCATCATTTATACTTTCTCCCTCTTTGTAATAAAATTAATTTATTCATAACATTAAAAGCTCATTCAGAAAAGGAGCTTGCGATATTGTATACACTATTATCTATTAAAGAAGACAATTCGTTTAACGCTATGCCTCTTTTTTTATTTTTTTATGTCGTTTTGTTGCTGTCTTACCCAATATCATGTTTCAGTCCGTTTGAACGAAATTTAAACCAAAGTAAAAACTATCGTTTATCACTGCGTTTGCCATGCATTTCCTAATTATCAATTATAATCAATTAAGGTCGCAATCAAAATTTTAGAACCCCTTTGTTTGCGTCGATGTGGCGCGCTCGACTCAGATGCGGAGTTCGTGGGGTCGAACTCCTGGTCGTAACATACCAAAGACTGACAAGTGGTATTTGCATCGCTACATTTAGGAGAATGAGAAAAAAAAAATGTTGGATGGAGTCAGAATTATGTGTTCAGTTCATGTCACACATCTTAGTGTAGAATGCTACCTTGTAATCTAGTATGTTATAATGCGACTTAGTAGTTCAAAGCAGGGTTCCTATTCACATCACATGCTCGTCCTGATAAGCATGTTATATTTGCCACTTGATGTTAACTTTAATCACTCGTCATAATTATCATCATCAAAATTTAAACAGTCAAACAGGAATAATAACATCGGAATTAGCAACACCAAAGCAGGTGACATTCAAAATCCTTAAGTTGAGCATAAATACACTAGGCCATGGTAAAAAAATTCACACAGTCACACACACAAACAATTGCCTTTAACATTACATATAAAACTGAAAACTGAGTAACAGGCACCCTACGAAATGAGAGGCTCCGGGAGGGTTAACTGTTGAATGCTTAAATTACACTGTTGTACCATTGATTTGAGATTTTGATATTGATGGCAGATGTAAAATATGCACTGTTTAATCAATTGATACACATGTACAACTAATGCGTCCCGGGTAATTTAGAGAATGAAATGTGTACGGATACTAGCCTATTGATATGACTGTATGCTGACCTACATATCTCTATAGTTTATTGAATTTAATTGTTAATTTTTGACAGCACCAGGGAAAAAAAAGACCAAACGATAAACAACAGTATACAAATCACAACATTGAAAACTAAAATGTGGGCAACACGAACCCCACCAAAAACTAGAGGGATCTCAGTTGATCCGGAAGGGTAAGCAGATCCTGATACACATATGTCACCCGTCGAGTTGCTTATGAGATGAGCATAATTCTGTAGGTGACATTCGGAAAAACAAATAAACTAACGGAGGCTGTCCTTGAATAGGACGTAGTTTTCTCACTTATATGGTGCTATCGATTGATACTTCCGATTCCATAATTAACAAACTCAGAATATGTAGTTGTTACGGCGTATCGAAATAGTTGTTTCATTTTTTATTAGAGAAACTTTGATTATGTGAATTATTGCATGAACAATAAATGTCAAAATCATATAGTTGATACAGCGTCTAAAGAAACAAAAATGTGCGTGTTAACTGAAAGATATATTTTATAACTTTCAACAAAAAGTGTTCTATGAAGGTGGTATATGAAAAGCGATAGTCTTTGAAAAATAAAAACCATCACAAGGCTAATTTGGAGTGTCCTTACTTTCATCTCAAAGGAAATGACATCGATGCATATGTAATTTCAGTCGTTATTGCACATGAAAGCTGATAAACTAATTGAATTTTGGAACAATATCTGTGATTGATTTTTCTAATGAAACTAAAAACAATATCTAAATGATTCATGTTTATATCTTGACTTTTGAATGCAATCAAAATCTGGATTATTTTCAAAAGTAAAATATCGACAGCTATAGAACTTGTAACGAACACTCAATTAAATACAGTAAATATTGCAAAGCTTCTTTCTGTCTGGTATAGCTATACAATTTTCGAGTATAATTAAAATAGAACTATTTTCGTAGACATGAAACATGAAATATGCAAACATATGAACAAAATATAATCATTTGCATTCACTGCGATAAAAGCAAACATGAGTGAAGAATCACCTTTTGTTGACATGTAATTTTGCTGTGTTTCGTGGAGCTCCGTGCTTTGATTTTCGAGGAGTGTTTTTAGGACGGTTACTTGTTTTTTTTTTCCTCGTTTTTCTTTTCTTTTGTATTATGTTTTGTATTTGACGTAATAAGTCATGTTTTGTATTTGACGTAATAAGTCATGTTTTGTATTTGACGTAATAAGTAATGTTTTGCATTTGACGTATTGTGCCATGTTTTGTATTTGACGTAATAAGTCATGTTTTGTATTTGACGTATTGTGCCATGTTTTGTATTTGACGTAATAAGTCATGTTTTGTATTTGACGTATTGTGCCATGTTTTGTATTTAACGTAATAAGTCATGTTTTGTATTTGACGTATTGTGCCATGTTTAGTATTTGACGTATTGTGTCATGTTTTGTATTTGACGTTTTGTGCCATGTTTTGTATTTGACGTAATAAGTCATGTTTTGTATTTGACGTAATAAGTCATGTTTTGTATTTGACGTATTGTGCCATGTTTTGTATTTGACGTAATAAGTCATGTTTTGTATTTGACGTATTGTGCCATGTTTTGTATTTGACGTATTGAATCATGTTTTGTATTTGACGTATTGTGCCATGTTTTGTATTTGACGTATTGTGTCATGTTTTGTATTAGACGTATTGTCTCATGTTTTATATTTTATACATCAAGTCATGTTTTGTATTTGACGTATTTTTATATGATAATCCCACTGATGACTTCTGTCTCTCTTTGTAATGAAATGAATTTATCTAGAGAATAAGACACCCATCTACAAAAGGAATGTGACTTTTACTTGGAGCAAAAAATACTTTATACACTATAATCTATTAAAGAAGACTGTTTGTTGACCTCTATACGTCTTTGCTTTTTCTTATGTCGTTGGGTCGCTGTCATACCCGATACAATATTTTAGTCATATTGAAAACAATTTAAATCACACCGTAGACTGGAAAGAGATATTTGCTGGGTCTCTGCATTTACGAGATTGACGAAATACTGATTGGATCGAATTATGATTAGGTTTCCGAATAGAGACACAAATCTTCGTGTGGAATAATACTTTATAAACATGCGCAGTAGAAAATGGCATGGTAGTTTATAGCAGAGGTTTTATATTTAAAGTATTCAGTCTAATAATGTATCAAAATTGGATAACTTGCAGCAATTCGATATCTATTAACACTAAATGCTAAATGCACTAGGAAAGTTAGATAATCCATTCGTATTATTCATTTGTAAGGGGTATTATTATTAAAAAATGCTTTGATTGGTAAGCATCAAGTGGGCACATAGTTCATGCATATTAGAACGATAATTGGTAAGCATCTATCAGTTAGAAAGATACCAAGGGGACATTCAAAACTCATAAGCCGAGCCAAAATAGATAAGGCTATGGTAAAAAAAAAACAGAGACAAACAATTCTACTAAATACTACATATGAAACTGAAGATTTAGTATCATGAACCCAACTTAAAACCGGGGATGCTCTGGAAGGGTTTACTATTGAATGCTAAAATCATATACTACATGTACTATGTTGCCTACCATTAACTTGAGGTCTTAATATTGATAGTAGATCTTAGATTTTCACTTTGTAATTGTTCATAAACAACTCATGACCTCCGGGGAATTTAGAAAATGAAATTTGTACGGTCACTTTCCTTTTGATTACACTGTAAGTTGACATATAGATCTCTATAGTTTGTGAAATATTTCTTATTGTGTTTTTCAACAACTCTGCAAAATTGAGTTTCTCGTTGGTTTCGAAAATTACTTAGATTCTATGCATTCGGATTGTTGTTTTAAAATATAACACACCCAGTCAAATGTCACAATCGGTTATTTAACTTGTTCAAATGCTTGAAAGTGGATATTCTACGTTTTAATTTTAAAGAAAAGATTCGTTTGTTATTAATTTTGCGAGCATTTTATTAACAGTGATTGTTTCCTTAGTTATATTGTATAAGTTGATTGGTTGCGAAAGAATCCATCAAAATGTATTAAATATTTCATCGTTTATTTGTGGTCTATAATAGCTTTATCATTTTCATGTATGGTTGAAGACCTAGAAGTAATTGTATTATATAATTTATTAATAAAATAATTATATACGTAAACATCATCATATTAGAAACATTTGTGTCTTTAAACCATACAATTAGATCAAGCGAAGTATTTCATAGTTGATACTTCATTTATTAATAGACATACAATACAAAAAACAAAAGATAATAACTATTGCATTTTGAATGATCAAAGCAAAACAAAATGATTACATCAAGAGTAATGTAATAACAGAAAAATGCAATGCATTAAAAAGAGTTCAACCATTCATTCACAGACGAATTCGACATGTTAAAAAAGATTTATTTTAGTAATAGTTATTGATAGTTATTGTGAAACTATAAAAACTCCTTTTTGTGTCGTTTGTATTACACATACCATCAACAGTACCAATTGTTATCTGCATCAGATGCGCATTTCGACAATAACTCTCTCTTTATTGATGCTGGAGGTCAAAGTATTTGAAAATCCAAAGCTTATTAAACAGACGAAGAGCTTATTTTATATGATTAATTTAAATTTAAAAATATTTTTAGTGATAATAAGCTACAGGTGTTTGAAAAACAAACTTAGCTTTCGCATGTTATATCTTAGCATTTTCATCGTACATTCCATGTATGTTTTCTCATTAACTATCTATCTGATATTACATTGCAATTAGATAAGTTGTTTGCAATTCTTTTATCTCTTACAAGTTAGTATGCCTGTCATCAGACTTGCATCAGAAAGAACCATGCAGTCAACAGTTGTGTTTGTCTTTGTTATAGAGATTTTGTACAATATACTTCAAATCCAATTATTTAAGAATAGAGGTAACCAGTGGGCGAGTACTTTCAGATCTGTACTTAGTTTCATTTTGTTGTTTGGATGTACAAGTACCCGGCCAAGTCCACTATGTGTTTTAGTTTAAATGTTTTTTTATTTGTATCTATCTGATGAGTTAAACCTTTTTCAGCTGATTTTTATAGTTTGTTCTTATATTGTACTGTCACACCACTGTCCAAGGTTAGGTGAGGGTTGGTGCCTTGAAACGAGTTTAACCCCGCCACATTCTGTATGTGCCTGTCCCAATTCAGGAGCCTGTAATTCAGGAGTTTTCGTTTGTTGCTGTGTATTAAACCTGTTTGTTTTTCGTTAATTTTTTGTACATTAATTAGGCCGTTATTTTTCTCGTTTTAATTACTTAACATTCATCATTTTGGGGCCCTATATAGCTGACTATGCGGTATGGGCATTGCTCATTGATGAAGGCCGTACGGTGACCAATAGTTGTTAATTTCTGTGTTATTTGGTCTTTTTTGGAGAGTTGCCTCATCAACAATCATACCAAATCTTCTTATTTTAATATATCATGTATATACAATTGATATTGATAGACAAGGCATGGGTATTTTGTTTTTGCTTGTTTCAGAGTCGATTACTGCGTATCAATTATAGCTATTTGACTAATAAATGGTTTTATTTTAATTAAAATCTAGTTACAAAGATATGAATTAAGTTATTATTGTAACACAAACCAAACAATATTGCTTTTGCAATCGAAGTTACAAATCAATAGAAGTTTTCAGGGAAAATAAAAAAAAAGAATAATTTACATAGATATATGATTTTACAACATAAAATATTTATTACGTGAAATAATGTCGGAGCAGTAACTGATTAAGGTCCCAGAAGACCTGCGTTCATAATAAATTATGGTAGGTTTGAAATGGTGAATCTATAGTTCTATTTGAAATTATTTGAAGATTAATAAATTTTTACTGTATTTTTTTATTTTTTTCATTTTATTTTTTTTTCGGGGTCGACAGTACTCTACGACAGATTATTGCCTTCTTATATAATATTTCTGCGGTTTATTCAGGATCCAAGATTATATTTTGTTTTAATTTTAGTAGGGTTGGAGAGGGAGAGGAGGTTCATAAATCATGCGATTTTTTTTGTAATTGTTTTTGTTCTATCAGAATTTAGAAGAAAAAGTATTTCCGGGACTCCCTAACAAAAAAGATGAGACAAAAACAACTGTCCAATAAAATCCTGTATGGTCGCTTGTGTGTTCGTCAAATGTAGCTTCTGGTTTGATATGCATATAAAAGATTGAAATTGTTGTTTCGTTTATGGTAAACTACATATTTTTGGACAGAATCGAATAACGGATTGTGTATGCATATCAAGTTAAACTTTCCCAATCAGTACACATGTGAATATTTCGTTTGAATTTACACGATTCCATCTATATTTGTTCTTATGATTAACCATTAATATCAAAAATTATTACAGTTACTATAATCATAACAATTACTATTTAAATCAGAATATTATCTCTATAATTGATACCCAATATTGAAAAAATACCTTAATAAATTTATTTTATCATTTAAAAGTTACAGACCCAGATCATTCTCCTATGCCATAATCTTGGTATATTGTATTATTCATAAAAAACAATTGACATATATCCTATCGAATCATGTAAATCAATTTTCGAACGGGCATTTGTCAATCCATTACAGAAAATCAAAATGTTTTGCTAAACGAATAACAAAAAAAGTAACGCATCGAAAACTGTTGTTTTTATGATGTCATTACTTATAAGGATTTTGTTCAAATATTTTATATCAGTGATGATTCATAATTATGACAAGAAAGGAGATAAGGAGTGTAATTATTGACACATGTTACGTAGTACGGTAAAGTTAAAAACGAAGCAGGAATTTTAGCGTTCATAATAAATTATGGTAGGTTTGAAATGGTGAATCTATAGTTCTATTTGAAATTATTTGAAGATTAATAAATTTTTACTGTATTTTTTTATTTTTTTCATTTTATTTTTTTTTCGGGGTCGACAGTACTCTACGACAGATTATTGCCTTCTTATATAATATTTCTGCGGTTTATTCAGGATCCAAGATTATATTTTGTTTTAATTTTAGTAGGGTTGGAGAGGGAGAGGAGGTTCATAAATCATGCGATTTTTTTTGTAATTGTTTTTGTTCTATCAGAATTTAGAAGAAAAAGTATTTCCGGGACTCCCTAACAAAAAAGATGAGACAAAAACAACTGTCCAATAAAATCCTGTATGGTCGCTTGTGTGTTCGTCAAATGTAGCTTCTGGTTTGATATGCATATAAAAGATTGAAATTGTTGTTTCGTTTATGGTAAACTACATATTTTTGGACAGAATCGAATAACGGATTGTGTATGCATATCAAGTTAAACTTTCCCAATCAGTACACATGTGAATATTTCGTTTGAATTTACACGATTCCATCTATATTTGTTCTTATGATTAACCATTAATATCAAAAATTATTACAGTTACTATAATCATAACAATTACTATTTAAATCAGAATATTATCTCTATAATTGATACCCAATATTGAAAAAATACCTTAATAAATTTATTTTATCATTTAAAAGTTACAGACCCAGATCATTCTCCTATGCCATAATCTTGGTATATTGTATTATTCATAAAAAACAATTGACATATATCCTATCGAATCATGTAAATCAATTTTCGAACGGGCATTTGTCAATCCATTACAGAAAATCAAAATGTTTTGCTAAACGAATAACAAAAAAAGTAACGCATCGAAAACTGTTGTTTTTATGATGTCATTACTTATAAGGATTTTGTTCAAATATTTTATATCAGTGATGATTCATAATTATGACAAGAAAGGAGATAAGGAGTGTAATTATTGACACATGTTACGTAGTACGGTAAAGTTAAAAACGAAGCAGGAATTTTAGCTTTCAAGACACCAGAGGCTCCTTTTCAGGTTTGGCCAATGGATTTTTATGGACCTGTCCCACTTTCTTCAAAAGGAAATTCTTACTTTTTTACATGTGCAGACGCATTTACAAAATGTGTAGTTGCAGAACTAATTCCAAACAAAGATTCTTTAACAGTTGTTGAACTCTTGTTTAAACTCGTGTCTCAATATGGAGTATGCGATACTATCATCAGTGATCGTGGTTCTAAAGCCACAGCACGTGCAATCAAAGAAGTGTGTCGTTTACTCGAGAAAAAAACAACAATATACACCGAGTTCTACCCACCATTGCCTTGGTTTGTGTGAAAGAACACACAGAACGTTTGCCGAGCGCATGACCCCTTATATTCAGAAAGGAAAACGTTGGGAGGATATGGTTCCGTCAATTTTATTTTCATTGAACTCAACAGCTAGTGAAAGTGTTAAATATTCACCGTTTGAAATACTTAACGGCAGTCGCCCGAAATTTCCATTATCTGGACACGCTAGAAATTTGGATTTATCGTCAATTCCAAAAGACTATCACGAATATCTAGGAATGTTTATGAAAGATTAGATGCTATTCGAAACGAAGTAAAGGAACACGTAGAAAAGTCTAAGACAGCCATGATGGAACGTGCTAATCAAAAGGTTCACAGTTTAACATTAAAAGTGGTTGACTTTGTGTAAGTGAGTTAAGATCCCACAGGACCGGCCATAAATTTAAGTACAAATTTGCAGGACCATACGTTGTTGATAAATGTGAAAGTTCACTCTTATACATGTTATATACATTGAAGGATCAGATAACATCTAAAATTTTATCATCAATTCATGTTAACCGATTAAAGCCGGCATATGTATGCAACCCAAATCATAATAATTATTTCATGGATCCAGTCATATCAAGTATTGAACAGATCATGTCAGAACACGAGTCAATACCAAACAGTTAGAACGAATGTCCATGCAACGATCTGGTTTTGTCCGAAAATGAGTTATCAAATATCGATGATACATTGGAACATGATGGTACTTTTACAGCGTTCTAAAAGGAAGAGCCAAAAACCAATGCGTTTCCGAGATAATGACTTTACAACATCCGAATCTTCAGTAGAGAGTCAATTGAGTGAGACTGTTAAAATTAAACGTTTACTGGCTTGTAAAATAGTGAACGGGACTCATAAATATTTAGTACATTTTTCTGATGAACCGGCACAAAATGCACGTTGGATGGACATTTCTGATCTTAATTTTAAAGCAAAACAACTTGTAAAGAAAAGGCCACCTCCTCTAATAGAATATGTTCATTATCCCGTATCGGGCGTGTGGAAATCATGCCGCCGCTTCCTGAAATAAATACCTGTAGTACACACATGTAGCGTCTGCACAAGCGTGTGTGAGTGATACTGCCGCTTATTCATATAGTATTTTTAAAGAAGTATGTTGAAAAGAAATCTCTTAATGACTTTAATCAAATTTGGCTGACTGAAGTTAGTGTATAAAGTACAGATACAGATACTAGCGTAATAATTGACGTAACTACTATTTGTGTGAGGGTTTATCTCGCCAATCTTTGCTTTGAAGATTGTTGACAAACTTTGCTTCTTTTTAGTTGATAAACTTAAATTTCATTGATTCTAACATTTCATGTTTACCATTGTTTTCTACATTTAATTGTGTTTTGATTGAAATTTTTTTTTTTCAAACTGGAATAGCCCATTTTCTAGAATTTAAGAAGTATGTATATTTTCATATTTTCGGTAAAAGATGGTTGGTCTTTGAAAATATTAACATGAAACTAAATTGCATTAACCTTACATGTATACAAGAAAACGGAAATGTATGGTAGTACGAGTCACGACATATAATACATTAGTTGAATGTTCATGTGAAACATTGTCAGTAGCGGTATGATAGAAGTCATAAATTGCCGTTTTCGGAGATGTTGCATTTGTTTTAAATGTTTCATTAACTAAAAATATGATTAACAAAAGAGTCTTTGTGTGAGAAAGAGTATGTGTGGTGTATGAGTGTGTGAATTTAGTAGTTATGGCGAATGAAACCTATAGTGGAAAGCTCATTTTCAATAAGAGGTAGCGGTTTCTGTTGATTTCATATCTGTATTCATTGTATTGTAATAATTAAGCTACGGTCATGACAAAACTGTTTCATTTTACTGCCATATTTAAACCATCGAATATTGATTTCATTACTTTACTAACTTGTATTTAAGAATAAGGAAGGAGAGATAGTTTGACGATTACTCGAAAATCGTGCACAGAAGACTAAGTTTGTAATATATGCATGCATTGGTTCAAGAATGGGATTATCATTCATATGACTAAAAAATTCATTACTTTTATTGGATTTAATTTTGGTCGCAGCACGTTGCCGGGACCTATATATATCGTCGAGGGTAATTTAGGAATGTCATTTTAGCGTAAGTGCATGCAATTCACGTAATATATATTAACAAGCTTTTCAACTACCACAGATCAGTGTCAGTTTATCTATACATCAGCATACAGGGTCATTGGTAACAATTAAGGTCAGAATATATTATCTGTAACATCATCAGTAACAAACTTTACTGCAATTATCAAATTGATAACAATAGAGTAAGTTTAAATCATGAAAGTTTCCAGTGCATAACTTTTTTTGTAAGGAAATTGTGTTGCTCGGATGACATTCGAAGACGAGATCCTTTTTATTGTTGAATATACATGTACGAACATTAATGTTTCAAGAGTATACAGTATTTGCCAGTGATCGAGAACTAGTAACGTCACTAGTAGATGTGTTCTTGTCATAACTTCAACAGATTATTACCAGCCCAGCAATAAGCACTTCAATGTTCACAGTTCACATGAACATCATTGATATATTCATTTTCTGTGAATATACTATTTTAAAAATTATAGTGAACTTTATTCGAAACGCTTAGGTTTTCGTACCACATGTATTGTTGCCTTTGCAAGATTTGGTCCAACTGTTTAAAATTGTGCGTTTATGAGAGCGTGGATGGGGGTTTACAGAAAAGAGAATAATGGGCAAACATATAAAGATTAGAGAAAAATAGACCCAAAAAATTAGAAGAATAGAGAATAAAATAAATATAAGGAATAAAGAATAATGGACAAAAAGTATAAAGAATAGAGAAAAATACCTTAAAAGTTAAAGATTAATAAAATGAAGGATCCTCCCCCTTTCCAGACCATTTATTATGCTTTGCGAATAATTGGATCGGGTTTTTAAGCTTGCCAAGTGAACTGATTCGAGTGCCACTGATAAGTCCGATTCAATCTGATTAAGATATATATTTCTGATTTCGTTATACTCATATAAATGTACGCGAGCACGCGAGTTATTATAGGTCTGAATTTTTGTTAGCTTTGAGTTCATCTTAGACGAAACGCGGATCCGACATACTAAATTATGAATATAAAATTAGGATATTTGGTGTTCGAAGCTTTGCATCAGAGACCAAAGGAAGAGAATGTAAACAACTACAGGTGAAATTGCAACCTTCAACAAACACTGGATTGCATATTCATTACTTCCGAAAAGCCTTTAAACAATGTAATAGAGCTGAACATCTCTATTATGAGCGACCAACGCCCCCGAACATGGTACAGTGGGAGTAACAGTACAATATAAGAAAACATTTTAAAAATCAGTTTGGAAAGGGTTGACTGTTCAGATTGGTACTAAGCACAAAACAAAAATCAAACAAACAAAGAAGGGCATTAAAAACTGAAAATTCTTAAAATATTTTGCCAAATACGGCTTCAATGGTCTTTGCCTGGGGATAAAAGAGTACTCAGAGTTATTGAAAGCTAGTTCCAAGCCCAATTTTCAACTTGTAAAAAGTCATAATTTTTCAAAACTAAAATATCAATCAAAATACCCAGTACGGATTCAGTGTGAAGACGTCTTAAGCAATCTGGAAACTATGGAAACGATGACCTTGTGCAATGCCAAACCTTAAGTATCGACTGGCTGCAGTTTACTATAATTCTATATAAGTGTTCATATATTGATAACAGTACACATTTTAAGTTATGTATTATTAACATTAATGTTAGAAGCGATAAAGACAATATTCACAATCTTACTGCAATGGTATATTGATAATCTTTAACCTATAGCTATAACTAAGTATATCTTTGAAATGTTTGTAAAACTTCGTATCAGTTTACTTACTATATACTTGTATTTACCTCTTTGTAACTTTTCATACATTTTTGTAAGTGGAATACTGCAACGTTTTCTGTTTCAATCCGAAGGGAAATGACAATACATATACCGGAATTAATATGTATCATTGTGTCATGTGATTAAGGCAAAGTGTCTGTTTTAGTTCGAAGGACAATGACAATACATATTACGCGGACTAAAAGGTATTATTGTGTCATGTGATTGAGGCAAAGTTTCTGTTTCAGTTCGACGGACAATGACAATACATATACCTTGACTAACAGATATTACTGTGTCATGTGATTTAGGCAAAGTTTTTGTTTCATTTTGTAGGACATTGACAATACATATACCCGGACTAACAGGTATCATAATGTCATGTGATTAAGGCGAAGTTTTTGTTTCAGTTCGAAGGACAATGACAATACATATACCCGGACTAACAGGTATTATTGTGTCATGTGTTTAAAGCAAAGTTTCTGTTTCAGTTTGAAGGACAATGACAATACATATACCTTGACTAACAGATATTACTGTGTCATGTGATTTAGGAAAAGTTTTTGTTTCATTTTGTAGGACATTGACAATACATATACCCGGACTAACAGGTATCATAATGTCATGTGATTAAGGCGAAGTTTTTGTTTCAGTTCGAAGGACAATGTCAATACATATACCCGGACTAACAGGTATCATTATGTCACGTTAGTAGGCAAAGTTTCTGTATCAGTTCGAAGAACAATGACAATACACATACCAGGACTAACAGGTATCATTATGTCATGTGATTAAGGCGAAGTTTCTATAGCAGTTCGAAGAAAAATGATAATACATATACCCGGACGACC
Organism: Mytilus californianus; assembly: GCF_021869535.1. Lineage (NCBI taxonomy): Eukaryota > Metazoa > Mollusca > Bivalvia > Mytilida > Mytilidae > Mytilus > Mytilus californianus. The sequence goes on along the minus strand of NW_026262582.1, from coordinate 49,330,206 downwards.
AACAGGTATTAATGTGTCATGTGATTAAGGAGACGTTTCTGTTTCAGTTCGAAGGACAATGACAATACATATAACCTGATGATCAGGTATCATAGTGTCATGTGAACAAGGCAATGTTTCTGTTTCAGTCCCAAAGGACAATGATAATACGTATACCCGGACTAACAGGTATTACTGTTTCATATGATTAAGGCGAAGTTTCTGTTTCAGTTCGAAGGACAATGACTATACATTACCCGGACTAACAGGTACAATGCATTATTGTGTCATGTGATTTGGGCAAAGTTCTTGTTTCAGTTTGAAGGACAATGGAAATACATATACCCGGATGAACAGGTATTACTGTGTGATGTGATTAAGGCGAAGTTTCTATAGCAGTTCGAAGAACAATGATAATACATATACCCGGACGACTAACAGGTATTAATGTGTCATGTGATTAAGGAGAAGTTTTTGTTTCAGTTCGAAGGCCAGTTACAATACATATTTCGGATTTACTGATAATATTGTGTCATGTGATTTATTCAAAGTTTTCTGTTTCAGTCCCAAAGGACAATGACAGCACATATACCCGGATTAACAGGTATTACTGTGTCATATGATTGAGGCGAAGTTTCTGTTTCAGTTCGAAAGACAATGACAATACATTACCCGGACTTACAGGTACAATATATTATTGTGTCTTTTGATTTAGGCAAATTTTTTGTTTTAGTCCCAAAGGACAATAGCAATAAATATACCCGGACTAAAAGGTAATATTGTGTCATGTGATTTAGGCAAAGTTTCTGTTTCAGTTTGACGGACAATGACAATACATATACCAGGACTAACAGGTATTATTGTGTCATGTGATTTAGGGAAACTTTGAAATTTCTCTATTAATTTGAAGGACAAAGACAATACATATACCCGGACCAACGGGTATTATTGTGTTATGTGATTTAGGCAAAGTTTCTGTTTCAGTTCCAAAGGACAATAGCAATAAATATACCCGGACTAAAAGATAATGTTGTGTCATGTGATTTAGGCAAAGTTTCTGTTTCAGTTTGACGGACAATGACAATACATATACCAGGACTAACAGGTATTATTGTGTCATGTGATTTAGGGAAACTTTGAAATTTCTCTTTTAGTTTGAAGGACAATGACAATACATATACCCGGACCAACGGGTATTATTGTGTTATGTGATTTAGGGAAAGTTTTACTGTTTCAGACCAAGAGGACAATGACAATACATAAACCCGGACTAAAAAGTATTATTATCTTCTACCTCCTTATCCTTGTAATTTGATTAATCGTTGGCAGAAAGAAGAACAAGACAGGCGATACAGATGTGAATTGCTATTTTTTTTTTTTTTTTTTTTTGCGGTCATGACGTATTCAGGTGACATGTTTGAAAAGAATATTTTTGATGTATTGACAAATGATTTTTTGTTTCGTAGGCAGAAGACAAAAGTATCTTTTTCTTCCGATGATTGACAATACTAAAAAAAATCTAACTTTTTTCTAACCAAATATTCCTTTCTCTATCCATATAAGTGATAATTTTTTTTATGTATTTCAATAATTAGATTACCAGTTTAGTCAGGTTAGCCAAGTTAAAGCGTAGACACAACGTTTTTGATCTAAGATTTAATATAACCATAAACAAATATTTCGAAAAGAATTTGATTGTGCTTGTAAAAGAAATAGGATGATGATGATGATGATGATGATGAAAAAATTACTTTTTTGGTAATAAAAATAATAAACCATACTTGTTTTTAATTATTTATCAATTGACAGCGACACTGGTTGGAGGTGCCTACATTAACGGAACAGCGAAAGTGATGGATAGAGACGGATTAATTTGGTGTGTCGCACCTGTTGGATTTACCATAGGAATCATTATAGGTAGGAGAGTAAAAAATAAAAAAAAAACAAATGAAAAGATTCAAATGTTATGTTACTTACATTTGTAGTCAACGAACGTGTAAGAATATTATTTTTTTCTAATTCACCGGGAGCTTAAATTCCATAGTTGGTTTCAAAGACTCCTTGGCTTTTTTTACATTTACATATACGTGTGATGCGGAATTGGATGTAAGGGTATATTTTTTTTTTATTTATTTATGAATAACTGCAGTGTGCATATTTATAATATAAATTTTGAAACCCATTGAAATATTTTCTTGAGAATTAATCGAAAAGACTTAAATGACGATAGGCATGCACACCATAAACAAGCTCCGTTGGAAGATGGTAATGATACTATTTGACTACTATTTAAAGTACTAATACGTCACATAACTGCTTTGTCCAGGTTTTTATTATAAAAAGTGGTAAATTTAGAAAATGTTAGTATTGTCGCCTATGGAAAAATAAACACTACCGTGTTCCCTATACATCGCTGTGATACCAGTTTGGTGTAACAAGGACAAGTTATCAATACGGAATTCAAAATATTGTATAATGAAATTAGAAATAGAAGAACAAGTTAAAAAACGTTAGTGCTGGATATGTTTCAATACCCAGAAATTATAACTTTTTTCCTCTCAACAGCATTATATTTATCTCAAGATCTACAATCCTTGCACCGCGTCACAATATCGACATATATCTTTACTTCTGGTCTATGTTAAGCTGCATTGGCTTATGTTCCCAAAGCAAGAGAAAAGAATTACACACCAATATTCGACATATTACAAGAAAAATATGGAAAGGGAATTGGTGGACGAGTTATCCTCTGATGTACTTTGGGAATCTGCAATACTCGCTGCTTTAGGTATGGTTATAAAATCACACAAGTCTTTAGTTCTATGAACAAACAGTAAGCCAACGAATTAGCGACTTTCGCGAGTGGCACAATATCGCCAGTATAAATCGTTGCGAATTTGTCAAACATGCATCATGGATCTTCTCTTTTTGGAATATAATAAAGATTAAAGACATCGCAAAAATAAATCGCAACAATATTGTTTAGAATGGACCAAACGCGAAAAAAGTGTTCGCGAAAATAAGTTAGTTTATAGTGTATTAATTTTTAAGTATTCTATTCACATGTAACCCTTGATATACTAGTACTGAAATTGTCAAAAGAGCCGAATAGAAATCATTCTGTATCTTGTTTTCAATGACAGGTACGACTTGCATATAATACAAGGTATATTTATGTCGACAGCTGTAGTAGTGTCTGCCGGTGTGACAGAGTTTTATATACTTTTCTGTATCTTTTTTCATTGACAGGTACGACTTTACATATAATACTATGTATAGATATGTCGACGGCTGTAGTAGTGTCTGCCAGTGTGGCATGTGTTTTTTATATTTTTCTGTATCTTGTTTTTTAATTGACAGGTACGACTTTACATACTATACTTGGTATGGATATGTCGACGGCTGTAGCAGTGTCTGCCTGTGTGGCAGTGTCTGTACATTTTTGGAGGATTGTATTATGTAGCGTATACATATATATAGCACATTTTTCTTTTGTCGCTTGGACTGGTATGTAGCTCATTCTGTACCATTTATACATGAATCATGGCATATTCATGACATCTATATACTTATTTCTGTAAATATAATGTGTGTAAGCTCATTCCTTAAGAACTGTACCAAATATTTAACAAGCTTTCAATATATGTACACGAGACAACAATATGGCAAGGCATTTTACTATTTATTCGAACTTCAAGATATCTCATATAATATGTATAATATATGTATAATATATAATATATATCTTATATAATCTAGTTTTTATAAGATATCTTATATACTTTATAAAATATCTCATATCGTTTTTAAGATATCTCATAAAGTTTATTAGGTATCTTTAAGTTAGAATATTGTATTTATATTGTGTCATAGATCAAGTTTATTCATTAAGTGTATGTTTTGTTTTTGTTAATATGTTTATTTGATTGAGTTTAGCCATTTAAACTGATATTTTATAGTGTGTCTTCTATGTTGTAATGTTACACTACTACTTTAGGGTAGAATGAAGGTTGGCGCCTGTTAAAACATTTAAACCCGCTGCATTTGTTTGCACCTGTCTTAAATCAGGAACCTGTTGTTCAGTGGTTGTCGTTTGTTGATACTTGTTGTATTACACTAGTCATGTTGGGGCCCTTTACAGCTTGCTGTTCGGTGTGAGTCAAAGCTCCGTGTTGAAGGCCATACTTTAACCTATAGTTGTTTACTTTTTACACGTTATGACTTGGATGTAGAGTTGATCCATTGACACTCATACCACATCTTCTTATTTCTATTTCAGATATATAAGAGTTCTTGCATTGTTGACGATATAAACACGACATTGTGTTAACATTGTAAATATCGCAATGTCCACAATATTTTTAACATTGTGTTCTGGACATGAATGACTATATAGTACGGATTTTTCTCATTGTTGAAGGCCGTACGTATGCCTTTGATTGCTTAGATCCACTTCATTTGTAGTTGATAGTTGTCTCATTGACAATCATGCCATATCGCCATGTTTTAAATTCTTTTCTGACTTTTTAATTTCAGTTCAGTTTCGATGGCTGTGTCTGTTTGGCTTCATTGTGTACTCTGGAATGTCTATACTTATTATGTTACATGACATGAGTATCGGTAAGTTTTATTTTTATACATTCATATTTCTTCATTCGCCTATTCTTTTATTTGTATATATGGACTCTGATACTCCCTCGTGCCTTATATTATCTCCTCTTATATTGAATTGTAAGTTATTGAGGATAAATTTCAAAAGGTAATGTTTCGGTAACGACAACTGTCCAGTTTTTTTAAAGGACTAATTGAAGTGAAACATAGTCTTTATCTCTCATAGTGAGGAGACAGTTTGTGCAATTATGTAATTTTTGATTGTAGTGATCTTCAAGTTAGCTTGTTAAATTTTGGTTTACAAGCATACATGCATGTCTGCTCTTTGGTCGGGTTGTTGTCTCTTTGACATATTCCCCATTTCCATTCTCAATTTTATAACATATTAGTTACGATACACGAGATATGGGCACTTAATTATAATTTATGCGTTTTTATTAAATATTTGTCTAATGAATACGTTGGTACGTGATAACTGTTGATAAAAGTATTCACATTTATTAAGCATTTAACAAAATTATATTATTTTATTTGTCATAGTTTAATTTTCTTACAATGTATTTCAATTATTTCAGGTGTAACAATTGGTCTAACGGTTGTTTGCTGTCTTATAAGCCCCATCTTCGTTACATGTAATTATTACTGTAAAACAGAAAAGAAAAGTGCACGTATATAACTTGTATCAGATAAAAAAAACAATGATAACGAAATGAAAAAGAAAAAATTAATAAAACAAAATGAACTATGGTGATGTTCCTTTGGCACTATCTTACTGTGCTTATATATTACAACTCGTTCGCTATGCCCGTGTCTATTGTAACGTTTTGGATTTTAATGAACGTAATCTATGTATTACTGGTAAATTATTAAGTCAGTGATTTCGTTACCACAAATTACTTAAAATCTTTACTAAATTCTTCCATAGATACACAGATTTGGTTTTGAAGTTTGGTTGTCCCTGTAGAAAACTTATTTCAAACGGGATAGCACATCCTCATTTTTACGGAGATGTTGTTTACCGTCCCCGGAAATTTAGAAACGATCCTAGGAAATTTATAGATCCTTTTAATAAACTTGTTCTAAATGGTTACCAATTCAACATTGTAATTTGATCTTTAAATGTTGTTTCTATTTGTATTAATATTTGATTTTGTTATCAGTAAATTAAAAGCAAACTATATATTATTGTAATATACATATGTACATTCATGGATCTACAATCTGTCGATACCTGTATCTTGGCATTGCACAAGGTCATGTTTTTCTCTGACTGTTTATGACGTCTTTACACTAAATCCATTGGATGTTGAATGTGTACTGATTGATAATTTAGTCTTAGATGCATGTTTTTTTTATTAGTTGTTATTGGTTTTAAAATAGCTGTCAGTAACTGCGAGTACTTTCAGATCTGTACTTAGTGTCTTTCTGTTGTTGGGATGTACAAGTATCCAGCCACGTTCCCTCCGTGTTTTTTTTTTTTTTTTTTGTTATATGTACTTCTATTTGTATCTATCTGATTAGTTAAGCCTTTTTCAACTGATTTTTATAGTTTGTTCTTATGTTGTACTGTTACACCATTGTCCCAGGTTAGGGGAGGGTTGGGCGAATACTAACATGTTTAACCCCGTCACATTCTATATGTGCCTGTTCAAAGTCAGGAGCCTGTAATTGAGTGGTTGTTGTTTGTTGCTGTTGATCATATGCGTTGTTTGTTTATTGTTTTGTAGAGTTCTTGCATTGTTATGTTGTACCACTGTCCCAGGATTAGGGGAGGGTTGAACACCCACTAACAGGTTTAACCCCGCCACATTTTGCCTGTATGTGCCTGTATGTCCCAAGTCAGGAGCCTGTAATTCAGTGGTTGTTGTTTGTTGCTATGTTACATATTTGTTTTTCGTTCATTATTTTGTACATAAATAAGGCCGTTAGTTTTCTCGTTTTAATTGTTTTACATTTGTCATTTCGGGGCCTTGTATAGCTGGCTATGCGGTATGGGCTTTGCTCAATGTTGAAGGCCGTACGGTGACCTATAGTTGTCAGTTTCTGTGTCATTGTGTCTCTTGTGAAGAGTTGTCTCATTGGCAATCCTACCACATCTTCTTTTTTTATATTTATTTTCCCAAAAAAATGTAAAATATTTCATAAATTGTAATGTCTTGATTTAAATAAAATATCATTTAGCCCGCTTTGAACCATCGTCCGACTCTTTGCTTATTGAACTTAACAAATACACATTTTTGTTTTGTTTGTTCATGTTTACGTGTGTGTATGTTGGTGGTATGCTCGTATCTAAATAACTGTCTATTAGACGTGTAAGATCTGACGTCATGACCGTTTTAAACTAAACTAGAGCAATGAAAAACAGATTTAAAAAAAGACATATCTTGAAAAGATGATAACAGTGGAAAATAGAAATTACCTTAAGTTTGTCTTTTATTTATTATACATTATAATGTTCACAGTTTTTCAAAAATAGTTTTCCGAATCAAACCTGTACATGTATATTATGTCTTTTCAAGTAAAACTCAAACTGTTGATCACTTTAGATTTAAACAATTGTTCAATATTTTGTTTGTATGAAGTTGTTTAAGCTGTATGCATTGCTAGACAAACTATTTTAGTAAATAATCAAAACCATGACAAAGCAAAGTACTGTTTTTCATAGATGAAATATCTTTCAACAATACAGATGTGTGTTTAATCGTTACTGACTTATTGAGGTATGATGTAAATGTTAGGACAAGTTAAAAAGAATCATTCAAACAAAAATAATTCTTCAAACGGAATATCTTGTTGGTTTTGATCTGTCATTTGACACCGAACAGTTATCAATCCGTTGACAATCAGATTTTAATAAGTTACCAGGCAGTGAAAGTTTTTTTATCGTGGTAAACAGCGACAATACCAAGGTGGCAATCAAACTCAAATAGAAACTATCTTGGCCATTCAGAAAAAAAGACTAAGAATCAGACACAGTCAAACCAGTACATAGAAAACTAAAGATTTTCAAATTTGCTGATAAGTAGTTTTCTATAGATTATTAGATATGTGTATAAGTTCCGGACCATATGAATATCATCAAACACTCCTCATGAAAGTTTCTACGATCCTAAAACATAATAATAATATAAACTTTGTTATCGCTATTTTACGAATTTTTCCTTTGATTTTTCCGTTCTCAGCGGAGTCGAGTGATATGAAAACGGAGTCGACTGATATGAAAATTATCCCTAGAAACTAAGGGAACACGTGCCGTTGTCAAGGAAATTTACAACGTCTTCATAGGTAAAATAGCGATAAACAGATTATCATTGGTCATCTCAACTCGATTGCTTTTCTCACTTTCGCCGTACCGGCTCAAGCGAGAAAATCAATCTCGTTGGGATAACCAACGATAATCTATAATTACAACATATCATATTATACTCCTTGTAGATATCTAAGAGCAAAGAGGAACCTAAATATGTTAGGCTCAAGGTTTCGTGTATAATTAAGGAACCCAAATGTGTTGGAAACTTCAGGTGTTTATATTCAGAAGTTTTGAAGTATTTATTATGTTTTGTTTAATGTTTACTAAAATATATTTAAAGTATTACCGTAACTTTTATTTGACGAAATGCTTCCAAGACAGAGTTTCAAAAACTAGTCTAGAAGTTGCAAAGACGTTAAAGAAAGAGAAACATAAGAATGTGTACTAGATAGATTAGCTACCTTTATATTTATAAAGAAACATGACGTTTGTTTGTAATTTGTTAGCTCTTTATATTTTAATGTCCATTTCAACACACTTTCTATATAGTTCACTGTTTTTCTTGATTAATAATAAACACACTGTGTAAAATGTATTTTTTATGTTTTCTCATATACAACATATGTTTAATATCACATATTGTATTTGTATTTATATTGCACTCTGTATTTGTATTTAGTTTCTCAAAGAGTAACGTGTCCTTCTATTTGTCTCATGAATAACTTAATGTACATTATACAATTTACAGTAACATTCAGACTGAAAGTTGTCGCATTTTGTACATGTTATGTCACTTTGTTTTATTACTAACTTGTCGAATGAGATATTTTACCACAAAGCAATGCAATGGTATTTTATATTTTACCGATTGTGTCCCATTCTTAATTGTGACATTGGGACTGATTGTGAGTGACGCATAGATAGCAGAAGACACTTACCAGTTGACGCATCCGTTCTTGCTCCTTTTGAAGTTCATGCAATTCATAAAGTTTTTGTTTGTTACCTTGATTTGTTGCTTCTCAATTGATGGACGTGATTTGAACATCGATAAACTACCATCGCCACAATTTGATAAAAAATAATGTAGGAATTGAAAGTTTTTGTTGTTGATTTTGTTTCTATTCAAGCTTGTTCGGTGTTTCAATCATGGTTGTCACTCTCTTTGTGCATAAAAGAATCTTCGCAATTACTTATTGAGGTTGTCAGACTGCTTATTGAAAAATGCCTACTGATACATACACAGCAAACAATTTCTGTTCTTGGCAGTTAAGATATTTTCTTTCATCAACCAATTATACCCTAGTTCTTGTTATTTTGTTTCATTAAATTTGGTTTAGAACAAAAATAACATGCGTCTTAGAGGCTAAGCAAATAAAAATCGGTCTTTGTTTTTTTTTTACTTTCAGGTGTTAATCTATGCAAAAGCACAAATATGTACATTTTGTATTTATATATGCTTGACTTTCAAATATTTTTCTAGCTATTTTGGACGCCATTTGGACGCATAAAATTCAAACGTTTCAAGGACGCTATCATGGTTTGTGTTATAGTTATTGGTGTCAAACTTGTGTCACAGACAGCTCCAGATATGTTTCATATTTCGTAGTAATAATGCCCATTTTCACCTTGATTTTGACATTATCGAATGTGACTAATCAATTAGTTTGAACCTGTGATTATAAATACAATGATTGAGAGTTGTCTCATTGGCAAAGAGACCACATCTTCTTATCTTATATCAAGAAATTAAATATACCACGCTTTTATTTTGTTCGCAAGATGTCCATTTCGTCAACATTAATCTCATGAACAGCTCTCGACTCATAACAGTTTGGAAAATGGTAAGGCAATCCATGTCTAGGGATAGAAAAACCTTTTAAAATACTTCGAATAATTTGACCTTTAATAAACAGTAAATTTCCACAAATGAACATTTCAATGATAATTCATATCAATATTTTTTTGCTTATTACTGGACAGGTGAGATCCCCGAGGGGATAACGTCCACTAGCAGTGACATCGACCCACTGGTAAAAATTCATCAGAGATATCATGCTTATAATGCAGTTTGCCAGACGCGCGTCTCTTCTATTTTGGACTGATCAGTGGCGCCAGGGTCTGAATAAAACAGTTTGAAGGACAAATAAAAACAATGTTGAAAAGCGTCAAAAACCAACAATTCTAAAAGTTGTGCCGAATACGCAACGGCAATATATGTCTGGGAGAAAAAGTTTGAAGAATTTGAAACTTTTATTACATGTTTTGAGTGCATGCCTTCTTTTGTCATGTTAAAGAACTTTTTTTTAGCAGTATTCAAGAATAAGTTAATCCATTACTTCGTTAAAATGTCGAGTAATTAGTCTGAATTTATAGTGCATCGTTATTATTATAGTCATTCAAAAAACTGTCTGATTGTTAGAAATGATGAGTTTTTTTTTACATAAAGAACACATGATTAGATGATTAGAAGACCTGTGTCATCAAAAGCCTATCCAATAAGATTAAAAACTATCTAAAATCTACCCGAATGTATTCAATAACAATCATTGCAATTTTGTAATAACATTTTAACCTCAACTATATCATTTAATTCAACATTGCTGTACCTATGGCGAATTAACATTTGAAGACCCAGCTAGGGTCCCATATGTACTCATTGTGACCGTAACTAGCATATATTTTGCATATAAACGAAGCAGCGTATTTACAAACTTTCTCAAAAAATAATAGGGAACACATATGCATCTTGATTAGGTCTTAAATTTTACGTTCAGATATTTGCATAATGACATGTCATCAAATTATCAAGAATTCAGTGATTTTTTTATATCTTATAAGATTTAATTTTAATAATCATGTTAATGATTCTGCTGGAGGTTGTGCTTGATATATAGACTTTTCCCTGGAAACCCACACAGTTAGACAACTTAAATATATGATCTATGACATATGTGGTGATAAAGATTCTCATTGTTCTATTCACATGATTAAGAAAGGAACTGTTTTGTCACATTCACATTTTTAAAAAAATGTTATGTTCTGTGGGTTCCATATAAATATATATTATCGTGCTGCTAAAACGACAAGGACTCCAGGAATTGTGCCTTTTAACAACAGACTGCTTATATCGTCATACATATATTTTTATTTCAATTGTAAAAACTCCGTTACCTCTGATCCTATTAAGCTTGATGAATTCCGAATTTTCTGTAAATTAAACGTGTCGTGAGACTATATGTATATCGTGAAACTATGTCATCTCTTTATGACATTCTATATTTTGGAAAACGTTTAACGTTTTAAGGGAGTAGGCCTTGATAACCCCAAATTTTCCACTGATTTTATTTTTCTTATATTTACACCATTGACATAGTAGGGGTTAATGCATCATCTGCCAAAGTCTTGTTGACATTCACAGTTGCGTTTTATGTTTAAGGTAAATTGAAAATGACCAGTTTCAGGATACCATAAAAAAAAAAAAGACCGAAAGCACTAGTAGGCATATATTAATTTGTGTTTTTGCACATGTTCTCATAAGGAATACCCATGACTGTTTTAATGCATAGTAGAAACATATTTTAAAAGTAAATATGACATGTCATGATAATATTTGAAGCCTGAATGTAAATAAATAGTTTAAAATTATTGATAAGGCGAATTAAATGGCCAGCTTAGATTTATTTTGCTAACTTTGCCAGAAAAAAAATCGCTTTATTCTTGGGAACAAAATGCTTAAACAATAATTATAGTTTATAAACCACTAAAATCCTAAACTTTTATAGAATTTAACCGTTTGAATTTTTTTATTTCTTCAAACAAGTTGGCTGACAGACACAAGAATAAAAGGAAAACTTTTTGATGAAATTCATTTATTTTCATTTCAAACCTTTTACAGTCTCTCTTTGTATTATTTTAATGTGTTTAAGCAAATACTATATTGTCACCATAATAATTGTAGCCAAGTTTATCAGGAAAAAACAGTTATATTCAGTATGGGACGAATACCCTTCGGACGAATTGACATATCAAATTAATGTTGTTTTAATTCTCAAAAACTTCAAAATGACCCTGTTTTCAGTATCCAGACGCTATCAAGATTTAATGTTTTGACAGTCTGCCACTATCTAAGTACTATCTTTGTGCTAATGTAGTTTATCTCGAAGCATTAACATGTATTGGGATGGATGATCCTGTCATACCTTCTAGAATATTACCGTCTGTATTTAAAAACCATAGACATACAGTTAACTACAGCTGATTAACCAATAGCTTAGCACTAAAACCTTAAAACTTAATTATTCAATCCATTTTTTTTCCAACTAAATTTTTCCTAAACCTTCCAAAATTTTATGGAAATGATGTCACTTTAGTTGTTTCCAAAATTCTAAGTACATTATTTTAAAGAATTTCACGTATAATTTTCTACTTTTTCAACTTTAATTATTGAGGGTTTAAGAATGTAGTTCTTTAATTGAATGCCTTGTGGCGTTTAACTAGTTAATCCTGCATCATTCTCACAGTCGAATGTTAACAAACATAAATGTTTTTTTTTTGTTCAATTGACAGACATTCTTCTCTATAGCATACGAAAAAGAAAAATATGAAACTAATATCTCGATTAAATGTTACTTCTATCATTTAAAGCCAAGATTCAAGAGTGCCGCAAACTGATTTAATTTTCAGTACAAATCGGCATAGCAGTAACCAGTTGCTTTGTGTTTTTTTGTTTTTCTGTCCTTTTAATAAGAAGAATGCTGTAGTCCGAGTCCATGGTGCTAAGCTTAACTTTATGCAACTGTGTTTATTTTAAAAGATATGTTTGCCCGAGAAGTTTTTATTTACCATTATTTGAGAATAATGTGAATTTGTGACGATTCTCGACCAGTACTGTTATTCATCTATATTATTAAACATGACATACATTGATCACTCCTACATTGTCCTCGTATTCAGTTTTTATTTTAAGGTATATGACCCCATAATTACATGAGTAATAATTCTAGGAAGTACAAACGAATTTAATATCAGAAATTACATTTATTAAAAATCATGACAGGAAATCATGTTAAAAATATAACAATTGCTATATTCACCAGGAAACTTTATTTCTAAAAAGTCAGTTAAGAATTATTCTAATAAGTACAAATGCATTTGAACTGCAAAAAAATGGAAAAAATCTTCTTTTTATTGTTGATTGATGCATTGCTGTCATGTAAGTAATGATAAGTTCAAATCTAACATTGTATTTGATTCGTACACTAGAATAAGTAAATGAAAACTAGCATAACGTTGTACCAAAAATGGGATGATACAATATAAAAAAAATCATAAGACCTTATATATATATATAAGTACGTCTGAACCAGTGACAACTCTACGACAGATTGTATCCATCGGATCACCAGTGATGGTGATACAAGGCTAAAAACCATCACTGGTGATCCAATGGATACAATCTGTCGTAGAGTTGTCACTGGTTCGGGCGTACTGATAATATAATTATTTCTGTGACTGTATCTTACGTTAATTTGTAAGATCCTCTTTGATAGATAATTTAGCTGATCTGTAAGATTCCATCTTCATGCCTTATATATCATGTACTGTGTTACGACGCTAGATAAAAACTGACGAGGAAAGGTAACACCTGGCCACCGGAAGCTTGTTTTATTCGAGCCTAGGTGGTCGAGTGATCTAGCGCGCCGTGCATAGTGCAAGGCGATTTAGTGCCACGATATCTCAGTAGCATGAGTTCCAATCCCAGAACAAAAAATTTGCTTCCGCAAATTTATAGATCTAACATTGTTGGGCTCTTATTTAGAAGAATTATATATATATATATATATATATATCATAAATCATAGGTTTGAACGTTCTTTAGACTTGCTTATATATATATTCGATTCCTAACATCACTGAAGAGAGATTAATTGTCGAAATCCGGATATAGTGTACAAATTTTTGCACCTCATGTTTGCGGTATACCATCTTTTCCGTAAGTTTATTGTTTTCTGTTTGGTATAATATTAAAAATCAAGATTCAATTTGTTACATCTAGTGATCCGTTTATTTGGTAATCGCCATGGTGAGATCCACAAGCCTGATGAAGCTAATTTGTTTAGCGAAATATTGCGTATTTCTATTTAAAATCTAATCGAATTTTTTATGTAGTAATTAGCGTGTTTAAGTTATATTCTTAGACATTTATATAATTTTTATTCAGTAACTGTATCAGTTTATTTTCATAAACTGATCCACGCCTAAATAGATTGAATGTTGATTGTTGCTATTTTTAGACATTATATATATATATATATATATATATATATATATATATATATATATATACAGCACAAACAACATTTTCCAAAAGACCAAAAAAGTGAAAAAGTATATTTTAACAAAACGCATTTGACTAACAGGTCGAACAACAAATGTTCTTAAACCCTGCTGACTGCCATTGGCGATTGCCAAATAAACGGATCACCGATATAATAAATGGATCTTATTTATAATTTTTATACTAAACAGAAAACAATAAACTTGCGGAAAAGATGGTATACCGCAAAAAGAAGGTGCAAAAGTTTTTGTACACCATATCCGGATTTCGACAATTAATGTCTCTTCAGTGATGTTAGGAATCGAAACGGTATTTGGAAAGCCATACAATTTACCTCAATTTGGGATAGACTCTTGAATTTGGAGGAGTCAAAATAGGATGAACGGATCATATAAACCCGAAGGCAAATATAATACAAGTCCAAACGAAAAAATATAAACAAGTCTAAATTGAAAACAACGTTCAAACCTATGATTGCGTTGGATAAAAACCGCAATTTTAAATTTCTAACATCTCTGAAGAGACATTAATTGTCGAAATCCGGATATGGTGTACAAAAACTTTTGCACCTTCTTTTTGCGGTATACCATCTTTTCCGCAAGTTTATTGTTTTCTGTTTAGTATAAAAATTATAAATAGGATCCATTTATTATATCGGTGATCCGTTTATTTGGCAATCGCCAATGGCAGTCAGCAGGGTTTAAGAACATTTGTTGTTCGACCTGTTAGTCAAATGCGTTTTGTTAAAATATACTTTTTCACTTTTTTGGTCTTTTGGAAAATGTTGTTTGTGCTGTATTTAGACCCCTCTAACAAGAAATTTGTTTTGCATGCACACGTATAAAAATTGCGGTTTTTATCCAACGCAATCATAGGTTTGAACGTTGTTTTCAATTTAGACTTGTTTATATTTTTTCGTTTGGACTTGTATTATATTTGCCTTCGGGTTTATATGATCCGTTCATCCTATTTTGACTCCTCAAAATTCAAGAGTCTATCCCAAATTGAGGTAAATTGTATGGCTTTCCAAATTACGTTTCGATTCCTAACATCACTGAAGAGACATTAATTGTCGAAATCCGGATATGGTGTAAAAAACTTTTGCACCTTCTTTTTGCGGTATACCCTCTTTTCCGCAAGTTTATTGTTTTCTGTTTAGTATAAAAATTATAAATAAGATCCATTTATTATATCGGTGATCCGTTTATTTGGCAATCGCCAATGGCAGTCAGCAGGGTTTAAGAATATTTGTTGTTCGACCTGTTAGTCAAATGCGTTTTGTTAAAATATACTTTTTCACTTTTTTGGTCTTTTGGAAAATGTTGTTTGTGCTGTATTTAGACCCCTCTAACAAGAAATTTGTTTTGCATGCACACGTATAAAAATTGCGGTTTTTATCCAACGCAATCATAGGTTTGAACGTTGTTTTCAATTTAGACTTGTTTATATATATATATATATATATATATATACATATGTACATATCAAATAGTAAGTATCTGATCATATCCATTTAATCACATTACAAGAAAAGTAATATGTATCTCATCTTTCACATCAAACATTACATCACTTTTAGTGCAAAAAAAGAAAGACACACACACAAGCATAAAACACTTTATAACAAACTAATCATAAAGCACCAACAAAACCAACAAAACAACGGAACTCTTCACATGTTCGATACGTGAAAACAATTCCAGCCCAACAAAAGAGCTCGCTGGTGCTTCTCATGGCAAGTGAAACAACGCTACAAGTCGCATCCAGTACTGTCGCAATCTAGGACAAGATGACGGGGTACGTGCCGTCGACAAGGTAAAACTATATGTGGTTATCTGTTATCTAATAATAATTCACTTTGGCATATGATTATTATCAATAGAAACCCTTTTTTCATTTAATTGGATTTTATTTTGCATTAGCAGCCTCCAATTAATGCAGATAAGATAGCCATAACATGAAAAACAAGCCCGGCAATTTTGCACCAACTTGGATAAATTTAGCATATATACCAAATATGAAAGAAATGATGGAAACGTTGGTCATATATTTTAAATCCTAACCGACCATCATTGCCTATATTAGCAATTGATGTATTTCTTTATTGCTTTTATCTGGTGTTGATATATTAATGTATGTAGATAGAATACCTTTAAATCAACTGTTT
Organism: Mytilus californianus; assembly: GCF_021869535.1. Classification (NCBI taxonomy): domain Eukaryota; kingdom Metazoa; phylum Mollusca; class Bivalvia; order Mytilida; family Mytilidae; genus Mytilus; species Mytilus californianus. Next base: position 49,313,862 of record NW_026262582.1, on the reverse strand, counting down.
TGTAAGGCATAACGGATTACAAATATCATTACGCAATCATTTAACTTATTTGTGATTGGGTAATACCTCCAAAAATAGGCTGCAAACATATCAAACAATTGTAACTGATTTTTACAGTTTGTTCTTATGTTGTACTGTTACAGTACTGTCCCGGAGTAGTTAGGTGGGGTGGAGGTTAAGTTCTCACAAACATGATAAACTCTGCCACATTCTTTATGTGCATGTTCCAAGTCAGGATCCTGTAAAGTAGTGGTTGTCAAAGGTTCAAGTCTGTCATATTTGTTTTTCATAATTGTTTCGTTAAATTAACCCTTTAGTTTTCTCGTTCGAATTATCATTGTTTCACATTTTCCATTTAGGGTCCTTTTATAACTGACTATACGTTATGTGTTCATCTCATTGTTGAAGGTAGAACAGTTGTCCAAATAACCTACATTTCATTTAGTTGAAAATAACTCTTTTCTAACGTTTTCACCCGTCACGAGAATTTTCAAGATATGTAACTTAGTAACGTTACCTTGAAGGTAGTGTGACGTAACGTTATTGTTGTGAATAAACTTTCATTTCGGCTATGTAATACAATTGATTAGATTTCTGGATTTGCAGGTCATGTCTGCATTCACGTGAAATATTTGTCTACTTTTAATTGTTTTTGATCCACCAGTTTCAAGAGAGTTATGATTATCATTACTGTAAATTCCTCGGATATCTACATGTTTAAACAGAAAAAGTGTTATTTTGAGACTGAAATTTTGCTATTGTCAGATTTTGTTTTATGTTTCTCGGTTGTCTCTTACTATTTTTTATAGACTTTGATGGTATAATGTTCTTCATCCTTTCGCTTTCCAATACAATTTTTATATTCAATATAATTGTTTATGGGCAAAAAAGTGCTCCCTCATATGTCAAAGACATTCAAAGTAAAGCTAAATTCAAAAAACAAAATACGCAGTTTTTGCCCAACAATAACATAAAGTCACACTACGCTCGTTGTAACACAACTTACAAATGTAGTTACATATCTTGAAAAGTCCCATGAAGGATGAAATCGTTAGAATAATAATGCCAATATTTTATTTTTTCTACTTTCATGTATTTTGTGTATTATTTTATAAATATACAAATCTATACACGACTGTATTTGGTGCCTGGTCCGAGTACACAGTTATTTCGTAGTGCATTTCTTTTAGACAATAAATGAAAATTAAAAAAATCCCACCTGCGCTTTCTCAATAATATGTTTACAGTGTGTTGTACTACTTTTGGGACAAATTATATCAAAATTATAGAAAACTTCATCGGCTCTAACTCAAAATATGGACAATTTTATGTTAAGGGGGTCTTCAAATCTTTTGACAGCTTCCGAAGTGCTAATTTTTAACATTTTTCAGCTGGACCAAATCACTACTTTACTTTAAAATTCATGACCCAAATTTTTTTACAGTGTCATTTCACCCCCCTACTTGCTATTTGAGTCATAAAACATGGAGAAATAAATTTGGAAGGGGTTTTAAAAAAAATTAGCAAGTAACACACTGTCCACACTAGGGACTATATTCGTGGACAACGAAAATCAAAGGACGATAACTGTGTACCCGGACCGCCTGATATGTTAAATAAATTGAGATATACTCAAACAAAAAAATTCAAACGACAAGTATGTAAATGTACTATTCGGAACAATGCAAAACCCTTAAAATTATAGAATCACGTATATTTGACATTCCAAGAATATGCATTTTCTGATTTCTATTGAGGCAACCATACAGCCTTGATAATGTAGTCTTTTTCTCCAAAATCACAAATAGCAGACACAAATGTCCGGACTTATAAATGTTTTAACCATGACAAAATGTGTGCTGAATGATAAATTTTGAATAATGAATAACACATCTTTAATATAACGAAGGCAAACAATTCAATACTCATGTAGAGGACAACAATAGGAAAATGATCACTAAATTTGATAATAAGCGTTCGGCAACCACGATTGTTCTTAACACATTTCATCATTTCCAATTTATTTATTTGCATTTATCAATAGGTTTTCTTGGTTTTTAGGTTCCACAGCACAAGGTTTTGTTAAACTCTCAGGGAATCAACATGTTAAGCGTTTGGGTAATATAAGACTAAACTGTTCCTCAGACAACACACCTTTTGCAAATACAGCAAGCATTCAAATAGACGGAAAATCGTATACTACAATTACTTTACTGGATGACGACTGTTTTTCCAGCGTTTTAGGAAAATGCACTCCCGATGTATGTAAATGCTCAAACCGAGGTTTATGGTACAGTCATACATACAAAGTCGTTCAACCTGTTGGTGTGGTTAACTTTACATGTTTGATGACATTTAAAGCATATGGATCCTTTACAGACAGCATTAGCGTGAAAATTATCGGTAAGCAGAATTTTTTTTTTTATCTGTGAGATACGAGTAGGATGTAAACAAGTATAAAAGTTGTAAATAAAAGGCTATCTGAATAAACAGAAATATTGTTAAAAAATTAATATAGCAAAAGCAAATATATTCAAACAAGCATATAGCAACACAAGGTGGATAAATTAGCATAGATCATTGCTGTACGTCTAACATGCTTATTCAAAGATCACTTATATGGTGAAAATACCAAAGTGGACGGCCAATAAATAACCAAACAAGTCTATACTCATATTGTCATATGAGTATACACATATAGTCATGTCTGTACGCGTCTGGTCCAAATACTCTAATGGTCCACAACATATACATTATGAAAATTTTTACATACACCACGTATTGTAAAATTATGTCATCATTTTTTAATAGTGGAAAATTAGTTTTTAATTGAACATCTGTATCTGTAAATATCATTTCCTAAAACCCCGGTAGCACTTATAGTAAGACATTTGGGTTCATTTATTAATTGAGTATATCAAGATAGTAGATAAATGAGTTATAACATTATGCATATGCTCATTTGATTATTTCCTAATCTGATAAGTATTGTTCGTACTTCTCTGTATATGTTTGTGATCGAAATAAAAAAAAACATAAGACAGAGAACAGAAAACAGCTATATTCTTATTGTATCTTAAACGCAATGAATCTCGGGGGGGGAATAAAGTGATAGTGGCGGAAAACATGACTTGTGAATTTATACAATAATAAATTAGGTGAGGTCATAATATGTGCACATGTTCATGATAAGACAACAAAATGTTTTGAGTCATTTTCACTTACTAGCACTGGGTCAATATAATTTCTGACGGACTATAATTTCCACATGGTATAATCAGCTCCGTAGTCATTGCTTTGGTACTGACATGGTATTTGACATACTATTCTATAATTCCATGTTGATAAATTAAGAAACTACTTAAACTATTAGAATCTATGGTTCAAAATTACTTATGCAAATTTGACCCCAGCTGATTGTTGCTATGTTTTTATGTCATTGTTAGCCACAAAGCTCTTTGATGCATATTTAGATATTCCATGCTTTCCAATGTTTTTATGTTACAACTGTAACAGTCATGATAAATTTTAATCAAGAAAGATCTCAGAAACAAGGAGGTTAACGAGGGTTAAATTTGGCTATTACATTTATCCTTTTTATCATTTAGCTCTTAAATTTATATCGGCTCTGACATGTCTGATACATCTTTTCATTTCAAACATAAGGCTTCGAGCGTTTGTAATGAAGGCTAATTAGGAAAAGCGCTTTCGAGTCATGAAATTTATCAAATTTTATTTTCAACTGTCAGATTTACCCTTGCTTTAATACTTTTTTAATCCGACTAGAATACTACATATATTTCATAAGACTTATAAGAGTTGTCTCATTGGCACTCATACCACATCTTCTCATATCTATTAGTATAGTCTTATTTATTATTATATATATTACTGTTAAAAAAATCACTATCATGGTCGTTCCATCTGATCCAAAAAAGTTATGTGTCCATGAATTCAATATAATCCTTGGCACCTTTTTACAAAAGAACATTTTGGATCATTAGTGGCAGCCAATGATTCTCTGAAGCTATTGTGTCCAACAAACTAGCATAACACCGTTTTTCCCAAAAATGTGAAATATCTGTCGTGATTCGCACTGCTTATTTTTTTCCAGTAGTCATGCGGACTTGTCTACTTAAGGACAGGTCTACATAGCTATTTAACTACTAGTATATCAAACCATTGATATATATGATGAATGTGTAGCAGACATAAACATAAGGGCTTCACATAAAATTCATAAAACGCACAGTTCTGGAATAAAGTTTCAGCATCATATTGAGCGTAATGTGTTATGATTATTTTTTTCTAGTCAGTCTTTTTATCGAAAATGTTTTATCACGATTGACATCAATTGTACGCATTGTTAAAGATAAAGATTTTTTTTTAAATTATTAGATATACCTAAGTCTTTTTGGGCAATGATACTATTCGTAAACTTTCGTGAAAAAAATATGTTAAAATTGTTTTATACTTTGTCAGAGGAAAATAAATCCAGACCTCCACCATGACGACAAAATGGTGGTAAATTGAGCCAATCGACCTCTATCTCATTGGTCCTATTAATTAGATGTATACATCAAATATGACGTCATTGCATAACTTGTAAAATTGAACTTTTATTAAGTAATACTAGGATAAACTACATTTACTTTTTACTAAATTTACACAATATTTTTTAGACTTCTTAGGTCCTACAATTACTACAGAGCCTGGATTGCCATTTCCATCTGGTAGCAATGTTGCATTTACCTGCATGGTGGAAACTTTGTCGACGAACATAACATTTGAATGGGAATGCCTTAAGATTGAACCTCAAAGCAGAAGTGGTTTTTCATCTAATTCAACAAAATATTCTTCTGTTATTCTGCGTAATATACATTTGATTCATGATGGCGAAACTTGCAGATGTTGTATAAATGTTGACGGCATTGTTGGGAATTCTGAAATTACACTTGCAATCAGCAGTGAGTAAATAGCCATCATCAAAACTGTTTTTTATACGTCGTTTTAATATAATGAATTCCGTTATTTATACTCAACAATAAATAATGGCTATATTGAAAATCCTCGCATACTGATAGAAAACAGCAGTAAATGAAATGGCAACAAAATAAAATATTATACCCATATCAAAAATTACAAACACGAAATCATTATGCAATATAAATAATATAATTATACAATATAAAAGGAATAAGTATAATTGAGCAGAAATAAGTATACAATATAAATGCAAGAAATATACGTGTTCTATATAAATGCATAAACAATATGATGATGGTAAATTACTAAAAATAGAAAAGACCCATTGGTGGCCTTCGGCTGTTATCTGCTCTTTGATCGGGTTGTTGTCTCTTTAACATATTCCCCATTTCAATTCTCAATTTAAACTTAAAAAAAAAATCTTTTGGATGACCTAAATTATCTTGGATATATGTGACCTGCCAAGACATTTCCAGGCTTATGGCGGTAATCGTCATAATGAGAAAAAGTCGATTTAAGTCGCGTAACGTAATCGGGGCACCTGTTATTGAATGTTTAATCATATCATACAGTCAAAAAAATCGTTTTTCGTGACACGAGGAAATTTGAATTATATATTAAAACAACGAAACAAGTGGATCGTTTATGTAAAATTAATAATGTAGGTTAAAACCCATTTTAGAATAACGTCCTTAAATTGCACATTTCATCTTTAAGATTGCATTCCGTAAATCACTTTCTCTTGAATGATTAATATTATTTAGATTATCCAAAAACTGAATGATATCACCATTGCGAGATACTATTCTAACATTCCTGAAACATATTACAGCATGAACACCAACTTTTTGGAGTAAATCTCACTATTTCACATAGTATGGGAAAATATCAACAGATTAACCGGTATTTGTAAATCAAGAAAGATATGCCTGTCCATTAGGATCCAAATAGTGTCTCATCCCTTGTTTATCCCATGTTAATCAGATTTATTTTTTTTAAATTTGTATTTTGTTGTAAATCCATGAGTGTTTTAGAACTATATAAACAAGATATATGTGTTGTTGAAAGTATTTGTGTATCTCGTTTACCTACATGCCTTAATATGATTGATCATGCTATTTAAATCTTTTATCCTACTCTGCATTAATAGATCTTTGATTTAATCACTTTGTCAGGATAAATGTACCATATATATTCAAAATCAAATAATAAATGAACATTTGTAAGCATATTAAATAATACACAGCTCCTTGATACAATCAAAAAATAGATGAACTTTAAAAAGCATGTTAGATAACTCACAGCTCCTTGATGGTTTATTATATATCTTGGTTCTCACTTTCTTAGCTTTGAAGTAGCTATCCTTACCGAAAAAAATTAAAATGTTGTAGTTAATTTGATTTGATTGCACAAAAAAAAATCATTTTTATCCTGGTACCTCCATAAGCCTGAAAATCTCATGGCTGGTCACGTGTATGCTTTAACGTATTAAATTGCAAATCTGAAATGTAAGGTAACAAGAAACAATAATACGCTTAACAATTTGCATTACTTTAATAGCTTAAGTAGTCTGTAAACCATATTTATCATAGAAGGAGTTTGTTGCAATATGATCTGCACTGTCTTCAAGGGGTTGATAAGTCTGATTTATTTTTCAAAAACTGTTTCGTGTTTCTAAATGACGTTTCGTTGGTGTGTCATTGATTGTCATCAATAGTTTTCTAGACATTGGTCATTTAACGAAAATATAACAAAATATTAGCGTCTGTATATCAAGTTAGCGTCAATCAATTATTTGATGTCAGATATTAAGTCTATGTTTTTTCTTAACATGTAGCAGAATTTGTCAAGTTCCTTGTCGTAGAATGTAAACGACGGCCATTCATTAAAGACCATTTACCGACCTTCACCTTATATTGATATAAACTAATAGTTAAAATGTTACATAATATGTTTAGAAGGCGACCTCTATATTGTATTTTGTAAAAATAGTTTCACGAACACTTACCACTAGTAAACATATCTACAATCATTACTTAGAAAGTGGAATAGTGGTAATAATCTTAATATTCTGTTATATTGTAATAAAAAGAGACAAAACATACAACAAAGTTCGTCTTTGACAATAAATATGACCATTCTGAGATGAATACTAAGTGTTAATTGTGAGTGAAGTCTCCAGTGATCTTTATACCAAACAATAATTTATTGTCTTGTTTTTGTCCTTTGAAGGAAAACCAATCATAGACATTAGCAAGTCAGCAACATGTGAAAGCTCCTCTACAGTTACTGTATACTGCGAAATCCACACCGGATTTCCTTTATCCGGGTTCAAAACTTGGATACATTCCAAACATGGCGCTTTTATTCGACATTTAGAAGGGGAAAGGAACCATACAAAGTCACTTTTGAAATTTAATTCCTGCAGTCATGATGATACCGGAGATTATACATGTGAAGCATATAATGAATATGGTAGCAACATAACCTTTGCAAATAAAACTGTGTCGTTGCTTGTATATGGTACGTACTGATAAACATATATATTTTAACGTTGTATACAGTTATTTTGTCATATGAAATTGCACAAATTTTGTGTCGACATTATATGTCTCAACTGCTATAGCATTAACAAAACCAAAACCATGGCCAAGAAGAAGAAAAATCAGAATAAGCAAACGCTATTCTTCAGAACACTTTACAGAAAACCAAAGTGTAGGAATACATACTCAATCAAAAATGGCGCGTCTCTGGTGCTCTGAACGGGTTAGCAAAGCTTTGTCTTCTATTCGCACCCGTTGTGTTTCTCGTGTTGGGTATGCAATCAGTGAGATATCACAATAAATGCTAAGTTGTTTTAATTTATTAGACAAAACTATAAAATAAATGCCCACTACAATAATTTGAAACTTATGTTTTGTATTTAATTTCATTGCTTTGATGATGTGATGTTCCTGGTTTGACAAATAATATTTTACAAGTATACGTAGATATTTTATACCATGCATAATTATTTACTCTTCTCTCTGAAGAATATACTTGGCGTATGCTGTTTAAGAATGCCAAAAATATGTATTCATCCTACATAGTATTTAAGTTATCAGGTATTTCAAAACCGGTACGGATTTATTTCCATGTTCTTTCTTATCAAGAAGTCTGTTTCAGGTCCACCGGTTATAAAGTCTGAAGACACAGTTACATGCACCAATTCATCGGTTACTTTGTCGTGTAATATTAATACAGGACTCCCTGTATACGGGTTTAACCCATGGATACACCATTTTAATGGGACATTTGTTCGCAGTTTAAATGGATCCGTGAAAGAAATGAAATCGATTTTAGAGGTCGAAACGTGTAGTTACCAGAATGCCGGAGAATACATGTGTGCTGCATGGAATAAATATGGAGATACAGCTTTAGTTGCAAATAAGACTATTGTTCTTGTTGTTAATGGTAGGTCTGCGATATTGTTTTATTTCATGATCTCTTTTATTACATTAAAATGCAAAGTACTACCGTTGTGGAAAAATTTGGCCGTGTAATTAGGTGTAGATCGGGTTTTTTCAAGTGCTAAAACATGCGATAAGGTCAATTAACTGGTATTTTGTAATTATAATAGTTTTTTTACATGACTACCCATCTTATTTTGAATACTATACATGTTTTGAGCAACTAAGAAGCACAATCTCCTTGTATTTAAAAAAAAATCAGTGATTAATATTGCTCGGGATATTTCGGGATCAACAATGAAACCGTCCGGGTTTTTTCAACAAACGGTCCTGGTTTTTAAAAGAAATCTTAATAAGAAAAAAGGTATTCTTGATTTTAAAAAATGACTTTTTCTAGTGTTAATATAAATGTAATTAGGTAAAGGACAATATCATAGATTCCCAATAAATCACCAAAACACATTACTACGTTGATCAAAATTAACCTTTTTCGATTTAATGCAAATTTTCTGTTCGGAAAACGTTCTACCAAAACTTTCCAGTGTTAGATTAGAAATTACCGGTCTTTGGAATATAGTGCAGGGGACTCATAATCCTTTCAACTTCGTCTCATGCTACTTTTGCTTTTACAGTTAATGATATTTTTTGTGGTGAACTCCGGATCCGGAGTTTTCAAAAAAAGCAGTCAGAAATCTACTAGATATCAGTGAAGAATCAGAAAAATGCTATGTAATAAAAAAAAATTATTTTTCAAGAGTACTGCCCCAAACCCCTCCCCCCCCCCCCCACACCCCCCCCCCCCCCCCCACCCCTACCCACAACCCCTTGTCCAAATCAAAAAAATCCATTAATAAAAAAACACATACACACAATAAAACCGCCCCATTTTTATTCCCATTGTCAATAAAATTACAATCAAATTTCATTTATAATTAACAATGAAATAAATAGTTCATCAGATTAACACATTATATGTATGTACGTCTCAATCCAAATTGTCTATGCTTACATTAGATTGTTGACATCATGAATATATACTGTAATTTATAAGATGTGACAAACAACAATATTTACAAATGAACGATACTTGTTTATGAAATGTAAGTGTTAGTACACCATTATCAAACTGATGAATTCATTGGTTTCGTGCCTTGAAAAGTACTTAATGTTAACCTTCTTGTTATTGTGTTTAAACGTAAATACACTGACACATAACATTTTAAGCTATAGGAAATTTGAAATATCACTCTATAATACACGGACATACTCTACAAAAAAATGTACTGCTCTCGAAAAAACCCAGACATATAGAAATGGGTTTAGTCTCACAATGCACTCACAAGAATTTGTGTAAAGTGTCTGTATATCTAAGGATATTTATATTCCATGTATTCATTTCCGTCGACATTTGCATTGGTATGTGTATAAAAATGGCTTTAGTCTGTATTTTGGAATAAAATCGTAGGAAGGCTAAATTTAATTTTTTTTAACGAAAAATAATGTATGATTGATAATATCTTTTTATTTCAAATACTAACATACCTTGTATAACCTTGTACATGAACTCTAGCTTCTATATCACTTCTTGTCATAACGGAAGTCTGTTTGTTTACATTTTCGATCATATTCAAAAAAACAAAGTGGTCACACTCGAAAAAACCTGATCAAATCACTCGAAAAACAACGATCCTAGCCGGACACTATACCTACCGTGTTTAACGTTACTACAATCTGTTGATACTTTATTCTGACATTGCACAAGGTCATGTTTTTCTCTGACTTTTGATGACTTCTTTACACTAAATCCATTGGATTTTTGATATGTACTGATCTATATTTTAGTCTTAGATACAGGATTTTTTATAGATGTTATTGGCTTTGAATTAGCTGTTTTAGTAACTGTGAGTACTCCCGGATCTGTGCTAGGTGTCTTTTTTTATTTTTTGGGGGATGAGGGATTAATGGATACCATTCCACGTTCGGTCTGTGTTTGTGTTTGGTGTTTTTCTACTTTGTGTAATTCTAAAGAGTTTTTCAACATACTTCTATGCTTTGTTCTTGTGTTGTGTTGTTGCACTGCTGTCCAAGGTTGGCCAGGATTGGACGCTCGTAGACGTGTTTGGACCCGCCACATTCTTTGTGTGCCTGTCCCGGGTCGGGAGCTTGTAGTTCAGTGGTTGTAGTTGGTTCATGTCTGTTATGTTTCTTCTTCGTTGATTATTTTTTTGTGCATTTGGCAGGGGGAAAGATGCATACAAAGTAACGTTTGAAATTTAATTCCTACAGTCGCGATAATACCGGAGATTATACATGTGAAGCATATGATAGATATGATGGCAATATAACCTTTGCAAAGAAAACTGCATCGTTGATTGTATATTGTACATACTGATAAACCTTTCTGAAAGTTGTATACAGCTATTTTGTCATATGAAATTGTACAAATTTTGTGACGACATTTTATGACTCAACTGCTAAGTTCTAACAAACACAAAACCATGGGCAAGAAAAAAAAAATAAATCTTTAAAGTCAAACACTATTCCTTAGAACACTTTCAGAAAACCAAAGTCTTTGGAACACGATCTGTATCAAAAATGGCGGATCTCTGTTGCTCTAAACGGGTAAGCATCATAGTCTTCAAGGTTCACCCGTTGTATTTCACGTGTAGGGTATGCAACTAGTGATATGTTGCAATAAATGTTTAGTTGATTTGATTTATTAGACTAAACTATAGAATAGATGCCCACTACAATGGTACAAAATTAGAAATAAACACGGGAAATGTTTCAAAACAAGTCAGTGTTAACCATTCAGCCAGTTTAGTGTTTGCAAAATAATTAATTGCGATATTCAGGTAATATTTTTGTTTATTAAAGAAACACACAGATCTAATGCATATATATCTTGTTGGTATCTTTTCTCTTTTGTTTATCGTTTATTGTTTTTTCTCCAATAGTAGTAATATTTCTCTAGTACTACTGTTATTTTCACTATGATACAACACATAGATTGTACTTACGTACTGTAATTCATCTTTTTAGCGCCTTGATAATATAATGTAGCTGTTTTGACAACTAAATAATACCTTTCACAAGTATAAATTGTTAATCTTTCTCTCGGAACAAAATATTTCTCGTATGTTGTTTAAGAAGTATGCAAAAAATATCTATTCATCTACATAGTATTTAAGTAATCAGTATCAAAACCGGTACGGATTTATTTCCATGTTCTTTCTTATCAAGAAGTCTGTTTCAGGTCCACCAATTATAAAGTCTGACGAAACAGTTACATGCACCAATTCATCGGTTACATTGTCGTGTAATATTGGTACAGGACTTCCTGTTTACGGGTTTAACCCATGGATACACTATTTTAATGGGACATTTGTTCGCAGTTTGAATGGATCCGTGAAAGAAATGAGATCGATTTTAGAGGTTGAAACGTGTAGTTACGAGAATGCCGGAGAATACATGTGTGTTGCATGGAATAAATATGAAGATACAGCTCTAGTTGCAAATAAGACTATTGATCTTGTTGTTAATGGTAGGTCCGCGATATTGTTTTATTTCATGATCTCTTTTATTACATTTAAATGCAAATTACTACCGTTGTTTAAAGATTTGGACGTGTAGTGAGGTGAAAATTATCAGACGGATACAACCTATTTTGAAACAACCCTCTCAGACCAACTGCAATCATCTATTTCCCCCGAAAACCAAACATTCTTATTGGCTAAGCACAAAAACAGAAACAAGAATGGGAAAATCGAAGAGGGAAATGGTTATTTATACTGCTCTATATTTTGATGGAAACAATTTCTCAAAATCAATGTTAAATGGCTAAAGCACAGCGCAAAATCATGTTAACTATCTCCGGTTACGGTAAAGTTTAAAAATTATGGTCAGTCACCATGACCTGACAAAATTAGACTTTTTTTACATATATCTTATACATTAAAAAGAAGAGAAAAGCATTTGGTGGAAATTTGTCTGAGCATTGAATAAAGCCACACACTGGTTATTTTGTTTACATAAAGCTACTATCACTCATTTAAATTTCATTCCATAAATGCCGGCCATAATACAAAACTGTAACTCAAAGGGACTTTCCCAATTGACTTCCTAGGAATGTGGTCTTCAAGTAAGTTAATTGGATATCGTTTTATTAAAAAAAACTTATATGGAGAAAATGTTTAGCACATCAAGTCGCAACTTTGTATTTGACCACAACTTTTGTGCAGTCTTAAAGGTAGATAATCGATCTGGGAAAAAAGAATAAAGAACACCAACACTATCTGCGCCACCCGCATATCACTATTTTCGTAGCCATGATTTTATAAGTAACCTAGATTCAATGTTTGTGTATCTTAAAGCAGAGACTTTCTTTATGATTGATCTTGGTAAATTTAAGATATCCGTAAATGAAGGATGTGCACAAAAACTATTAATTTATCAAAAACTTTAGATATGTTTAACAGAGAAAAAAAATAAAGTAAACAAACATATCAAATACAAAAAAATGAAGAAAAAAAAACATAAAAAAAAAATTGCATGACAAAACATACTGTAGTTTACACAAAGTAGTTATCAAAGTATGTATGATATGAACACTTTAACTACTAAGCTTACAAAGTTTTAAAAAGCGATCAATTTTGTAATAGTTCCAATGTAACTAGTTAATATACATCGTTTTGGTTTATTTTTATTTGAGCTTCCCCACTGATAATCTCGTCGGGCGTCATTCGGGAACAACAAACAACCCTTTTTGCGACATTTTACTCTGCTACAGAGGTGCTTCTTACTTGGCAGCAATCAAACCAGACACTTACCAATTCGACAGACCGGTTGCAAACGGTAGATAGAAAGAAGATTGAGCTTACTATTTATAATAAAAGTATTGAATGTGATGGGTATATTGCTCATTTGTCACTCAGATCATCTTTAGTTGGGGAATACGTTTTACTTATCCAGAATACATTTGATGAAACAAGACTCTTTTTTGACGTGAGTGAGTTAAGTACACAAGGTAAGATAGGTCGTATTCTTCAAATTAGACATTTGGTGCGTATAAATGTTTGAAATCGAATCTATAATGTGTAAACTAAATTATAGGCAATCATACTAAAAGTTTTGTTATACACATATGCACTTTAACACGGTAAGTATAGTGTCCCGCTAGGATCATGGTTTTTCGAGTGAAACGGTCTACTTTTTTTCTAGTGTAGATCGGGTTTTGTTAAGTGATAAAACATGCGATAAGGTCAATTAACTGCTATTTCGTAATTATAATAGTTTTTTACATGACTAACCATCTTATTTTTAATACTATACACTTTTTGAGCAACGAAGAAGCACAGTTTCCTTGTATTTAAAACAAAATTCAGTGATTAATATTGCCCGGCTTTTTCGAGAGCAACAGTGAAACCGTCCGAGTTTTTAAAGAAAATTTGAATAAGAAAAAAAGGTATTCTTGTCTTTAAAAATGACCTTTTTCTAGTTTAGAACTGTAATTAAGTGAAGGACAATATCATATATTCTCAATAAATCACCAAAACATATTACTACTTTGATAAAAATTAACCTTTTCCAATTTAATGCAAATTTTCTGTGTTCCAGTGTTAAATTAGAAATTACCGGATCCGTTATTAAACGGTCTACAGAATATAGGGCAGGGGACTCGTAATATTTTCAACTTCATTTCATCTAATTTAGTTTGTACAGTTAATGATATTTTTTGTGGTGAACCCCGGAGTTTTTGATAAAAAGGAGTGAGAAACCTACTGGACAGCCGTAAAGAAATCAGAAAAATGCTATGTAATAAAAAATATTCATGTAAAAGAGGCCTGCCCCCCGCCCCAACAAAAAAAGTCCATTAATAAAAAAGAAACACAAAGTCATACAATTAATCCGCCTCATTTTTATTCCCATTGACAATAAAATTTGAATTAAATTTCATATATAATTAACAATGAAATGAATAGTTCATCAACTTAACACACTTTATGAATGTACGTCTCAATCCAAATTATCTATGCTTACAATAGATCGTTGACATCACGAATATATACTGTACATGTAATTTATAAGATGTGACAAACAACAATATATACAAATGAACGATACTTGTTTATAAAATGTAAGTGTTAGTACACCATTATCAAACTGATGAATGCATTGGTTTCGTGCCTTGAAGCGTTCATAATTTTAACCTTTTTTTATTGTTTTTAAACGTAAATACACTGACATTACATTTTGAGCTATATCAAAGGAGTAGGTCCAGTAAGACCCCTTTTTGGCCCCAAAATATAGCAGTTTTACAAAATTGTTAAAATGTAAACTTTTAGCTATTTATTGGAAAGTAGAATTCTTCTGCTACATAAATATGGGCTATTTTTTACAATACATTGCACATATATCGGGTACTAGCTTCATTAAGTCATGCTAAATTACTGAAATCTTCAAATTTTAGCATTTTGGGTTAAATTTTAGACGGTTTCCATCTTAAATGGAAGTGGCCGCATTTGTGTTCATTCTTAATATTTAAATGTAAGTTGTATTTGATGATAATACATCACATATATAAAGGTTGAGAGTGAACACGGATGCGGCCACTTTCATTTTTGACAAAAACCATCTGAAAAGTGACATAATATGGCATTTTTGATAGATTTTTCATATTTAATCTTGAATTTGAGCGTCTTAAATGACTAAATCCGTTCAAATCTTTCACATAAACTAATTGAATCGACTGAAATAGACACTTGAGTGTTTAAAAAGTGTCCAAAACCTTTCATCAGATGAACTTAAAATTTGAGGCCAAAATCGGACCTTACCGGACCTACTCCTTTGAAAAATCACTCGATAAAACCCGGACACACTCGAATAAAACCGGACTGCTCTCGAAAAAAACCCTGACATATAGAAATGAGTTTAGTCTCAAAATGTCGTTTTCAATGCAATAACTCAAATTTTCGTAAAGTGTCTGTATATCTAAAGATATCACTAGTAGCAAGATTTCAGTCTGACACGGTCATTTTGGTCTGATCAAGTCTGAATCGACTGAATTTACCGCTAGGGAAAAACGTTAAGAATTTTTAGACTTTCAGACGCTGTTCCGATATGTTGTGTTCAGTCCGTTCATGCATGTCAAGATAAACAAGACAGAAGGCTCTAGCTGTTAAACAAGATATGTTAAGACGGTTTTAGACGAATTCAGACCAAACATAAAAAGTAACGTTCAAAATTTTCAGATCGGGTTGATATCCGTTTAGTGTGTCCGAATGATATTAGGAGTTACGCCCCTTCATATGGATGACACATTTTGATTACAAAAAAATGCACAATATAAATGCTAGAATGAAAAACGTATATTTTGAATAGTTAGACATAGAATCATTGGTTGACTTTTTATTTCTGTTGGGTTTTTTTTAAGAGATAAGGGTATTAATATATATAAACTTTTGTAAATTTGTTTTGTTGAGGAAATAAATTATTGTCCAATAACTGTTTATGATTTAATTTTATTTTTTTATTTTCTGATGTTTATTTATGTATTTATCTACTTATTCTTTGAAAAGAAGTAATTGCAAGTATTAAAGATAACATTACCAAACGAGTGAAAACACCTTATAAATTTCTTTCGTCTGAAGCACGTGTCTGGATTGAACTTCATCAGGAACAATCAACGCAAAATACAAATATGTTTTATGTCAGATAATTTATATCGTTAATTTCGTTATCTTTCGATACTTAACTCTAAAATTTAATAATTACTTCGTAGCATTTAAAATTCATTCCCCGTGCGAGTTATTCTTTTAAAATTTGGACAAGCGTCTTTTTTTGCTTTTATTTCGTAAAGTGATGCGTCTGAACACCAAGGCCGCATTAGGGAACTGCACTTAGACCATGGACCATGATGAGACAATGTTAAAACCATAAATAACATACCATCGGAAAGAAGAGGATGTTGATGGGGGGTTTACAGAATAGAGAATGATGGGCAATAAATATAAAGAATAGAGAAAATGGAACCAAAAAAAATAGAATAGAAAATAATAAGGTGCTTGAATATAAAGAATTGATAATAAAAGACAAAAGGTTTAAAGAATAGAGAAAAACGGCATAAAACATTAAAGAATACAGAAATGAAGGACTCCCTCCAGATCCTCATTGAACTTTTCGTTAAAACAATATAACCTAATTTAAGTTCAGCATCGAGTATATATCCTTGTAAATGCGTTAATCCTTTCTTTTATTTTAATAACAAACTTATTTATATCATAAAATATGTATTTATTTGTTTATTCAGGTTGCACTATAATAAATCATTATTCTTCGTCTTCTTCTTCCTCTTAAATGATGTATTCGTTATTTAATATTTTCTGTCTATAAAGATTCAGTTCGATGGCACGTGCCAATAATCAAAAGGTAATAGAATCAATGATCCTTAAAATATTAAAAACTTGGCAATTACAATGGCTATTTCACAATTACATCATATGTACACCTGTCATGGTATCATAGCTCCGTACATGTATGTGTAGTTAAAGGTTCCAACACATTTTATAATAGCTTCTTTCTAAATACTATTGACGACATTGTTAAAACTACACGAACATATCACAAAACCGCAAATTTGGTGGTTAAAAAAATTTACGATAATGACACAAAAGAAAAATTAAAAAACTAAGAAAAACAAAATTCTGTAGGAGGTAGCATATATTTACATGTATACACTGTCCAATTCATTTCATTACAGCGGTATACTTGTTTCATATACAGACCATATTCTGATCATATTCTATGCTAAGATATTGACAAGACAGAAATAAATATGTTTAAAGTCGCTATAAATCAATTCATTTCACAGCTGAGACAAATTTCCCTTCCCATTGTTGAATGGAGGTTAAATAAATGTGAACACTAAAAAAGATGTATATTTTTTAGGCATGGATCTAGGCAATTCTGAAGTATCTTTGATAGCATGTTTGTTTTTCTATCAAAAATGTATGCTGGTATATTTGTAACTCTAGGTGTTTACCTAAAATGTATTGTATATGTAAAAGTTTTAGATTTTTTTTTTTATTTGCCAAAAAAAAATTATCAGAAAAACCATATAATGGCGTTTTGTCCTTTAATTCTTTTTTTGTGACTTTCTAACCTACCTTCTAATTGATACGTTAATCCAAACAGTGCAAGTGTGTAATGCAACCATTCAAAATTCGGCTGTGGTGTATCATGTTAAAAAAAAATACCCATAAATTATGATAATTTTCAATAATTTTAGATAAGATTATGTGAGGAAATATGTTTTTGTTTTCTATTTATCTAGCAAAATTGTATCTTTTTTTACACAAAGATGTCGATAAATAAATTGGATACCCTGCATTTATCATGCATTTCAATAGCATATTGTCAAATTGTTGAAATATCTCCTCCTTAACAGGGAATCCGTTAGTATTGAACGTCCCTGTCCCAAATTATTGAATTTGTCATTCTGCATTGACAATATTCAATTTATCATGGTGTAAGTTATACGCACTCATTCGGGCTAACGCCCTTAAGGTGTATCTAATACTTATTATTTTCTCCCTCGTTTCACCCCTCCGAAAATAAAGTTTTTTCTCAAATAGATATCGTAGAAAAAACCAAACATAGTATAGGGTTTTGCGTTCGCTACAAGATCGCCTTTAATTTAACATGTTCAACATAAATATATACATACATCAGCTATACATAAATGCATAAATTTTCACCATACACAAGTCGAAAAGAAACGATAATGTTACATATTAGATGGGTAAATTGGGTGAGAGGGTGTGGAATAGTATACCAAACTAACCTAGTTTTCGTAACTATCTTGTAACGAACGTCGCATGGGTCAAACAAACCTTAAATTTTCCTTATATACTGACTGCCGAAATCGTCCGTGCAAAAAGGAATTCAATGGGTATTACCCTATCTCATTTAAATATAGAAAGACCGTTATATATAAAACATAGGACCATAAAGAAATGTAAATATTGTATTTCATTTAACTTCCCAGATAGGTTGTTACCTTCGTTTCCGGTACACTAACACTAATAACCTGTGATTTCTGTTTGACTTCATCTTTAAGGAATATTTTTTTTTTGCTATATTGTTGATCATGCGTTTCAAAATTTGTGTCAACTAATTCTACCTCTTATAAAGTCAAATAAAAGTAAGTCATTTTCACTCTACTATGGCATGAAATGAACAAGAACTTTTGACGAGGTATAGTTATAATATAACATTTCTTTATACTTATAATTATAGTTTGTACTGTAAGACGAACAATCCACTTTGCCCTCTGGATGTCTTTTGGCTGTTTTTTTGTGGTTTGTTTGCTATAATATTATTGATGTAAATAAAACCGATAACTCCTTTTATTCATATATACGAGTTCTGTAAATTTCTAGACGTACGTAAGAATGAAGGACGAAAATGCAGATTTCATTAATGGTCATCAAAGAGCGACACAATTAAAAACAAATAAACATATAGTTATTACAGCTACAGTCATTTCTTTTCTATGAAAAACATATTTGATACTTCTTGCGCTATTGTCATATATCGAAAATTCAAAAAAAATCTAACAATACCACAAATAAGCTTTAATATCTAGAACTTATAATCTATTTCTGAAAAAGACTTCCCGTCCAAGATATGCATGAAATGTTTGCCACTGGACGTTAAGCAACCAACAATCAATCAATATTTTGCTCTAAAAAACTAATTATACGATGAAAGCCACAATTGTATCAATCACTTGGTGTCTGCTGTCTGTTTGTACAGTAAACATACTGAATTCGTTTTTGTCAAGAAATATATTCCTTAGACGAGTCCAAGTGTGTAAAAAAATTGATAGGGTATCATGTGGTAGTTGAAATTATTCATTGCAGTAATTATGTGTCCTGTGACTTTTTTTCCTGCGACCTCTCTGTCCGTTTACTTATTGTACACCTTAGTTTTCTCCTCAACACGCCTGAGCTATTTGTCACTGCTCGATTATTCTCTATTCTTTACATCATTGCAACTCATTCATCTCTTTTCTTCTTTTTTTTTTTTTTTGCCTATCTTTTTTAATTCTTTATTTTTAGCCTGTTATTCTGTACATTATTCTCTATTCTGTAAACCCCAACCAGACAGACCCTCATGAAATGTCCTTAAGAAGTCTTTTTACATAAAAAATAATCTTACTCGCAAGTTTGAGATGCGTCTAACTAGTTTCGAAATGTTAAAGAAATCATTCATTGCCACGTGATTCTATTCACGTTGGTGCCTTTTCGATTGAAGAAC
Source organism: Mytilus californianus (assembly GCF_021869535.1). Taxonomy (NCBI): domain Eukaryota; kingdom Metazoa; phylum Mollusca; class Bivalvia; order Mytilida; family Mytilidae; genus Mytilus; species Mytilus californianus. Next base: position 49,294,108 of record NW_026262582.1, on the reverse strand, counting down.
AGAAGTTTCTCCAAAAAATAATAATAAAAAGATAAATGAAATAAAGAAATACGTGTCATATCAGTTCACAAATACGTGCCTACGTGAATTTAAGAAAGAAATTTTTTTGTCTTATTATTATCAATTCATTAAATTAAATTTGTTCCTTTTATTTCAATTTGTGTTCAATGTTACCCTCTTTGCGGAACTTTGCCTTTCTGCCAATTGGCATGTCATTTGCGCCAAAATAATCTTTCATTTGCGCCACAAACCATATTTCATTTGCGCCAAAATAAAACATTTCATTTACGCCAATAATACAGATTGTAATGAGTCTTTAGCCTAATATAAGTTCTGATGTGACTTACTCATAATGTTTCATTTTCTGTTGATAGGAAGCCGTACCAAAACATGTTTATCTTCAACATGTTGTCAGGTTAAACACATAAAGGGCTTAAAATGTTTAAGCTGTAAACACTTTCCTTACTATGTTTAGGAGAAGAACATATTTAGGATAGGAACGTGTTAACAAATGCATTACAAGTAACATCTATAGGTTTATGTTTAACCCCTAAACACATGTTTTAGAGTGCATTGGTGGCCTTCGGCTGTTTTCTGCTCTGTGGTCGGGTTGATGTCTCTTTGACACATTCCCCATTTCCATTCTCAATTTTAAATAGTATAAAAAGTAGTTTTATTCAATAGAGACTTTGAATAATAACTTTAAAACACAGTTCTGTTATAATTTAACGAGATCATAAAAACTAAAAAAAAAAGGACTATATACTGGAGTAAAACCAAAAGTTTGTTCCGACACAAGACGTGTAGGCAACGGATCGGATGTACTCATTTATACAAGATGACCTATATGTGTGGTCATAAAAATTACAGACTAATTTCCTCTATGTAAACACAAGGAGATGTGGTATAATTATTGCTTATGAAACAACTATCCCTAAGTTCAAATGAAGTGGACGAAAGCCACCAGAGACAACCGTACGGCCTTCTAAAACCCATTCCGTTAAGTCGGCTAAATACGGTCCCAACATGAAAAATATGAAACAATCAAACTCTGAGAAAACTAACGGATTTTACTCTATTTTGACACCTCAAACATGCGAACACTATATAATTTTAAACCAAACTGACTCGCAGTTTTATATTGGTACGTCTAAAAACCGCTCAGGACCTCAGGACACAAAAAGTGCACTCAGGACATGTAATAGGTGTTTTAGTGAGTGGTAAAGGTATGCATTTGATAGATGATTTAATTCTTCATCTAAATAATTTTTTTTGGATAAAATCAATTAAATATTTACACCCAATTTACAATAACCTTGACAAATCTCACTACTAGCCTTGTTTGTAGTCTGCTCGACTGTCTTCTCCAATACTTGATTGTCTATTATTGTCCTTTGTATCCCCATGAATTCATTAGTAATTTATTTAATAACGCTGCCAATACCAGATAATTAGTTGGCTTGACCGTATAAACTCGTCAATGAGTTGATAAGTCATTGTTATATCATAAATAGCCTCTGACTAAATTTTATTTTATCTAACCGGTTGGGGCATAGTAGTATTCACCTTATGTCGGATTTATAAATAAGGAATCATATGAAGTTCCTTTTCCCTATTATACTTTCAATAGATCTCTGTACCATCGCCCTCCCCCTAAAAAAAATTACATTTCACAAAAGAATCACATGTACAAATTTAACTGAATTGAGTTGAAAAGTACAGCAAGTCTTTTTACAAATAACCACATCCACAAAATATAGAAATAGACTTCGACGCTGTAACTTGTTCTAGACCGTCACATATAGCCATCTCATTCAATTCACGTGCGTAATTGATATGACTATGAAAATAGTCTCATTACTTTAAAACATATTTCACATGTATTCAAGTCTGTGTGATATAGAGGTTGATATGATAAATCTTTATGACGGTGTCCCAAAATAAACATAAGGGTATTTTCGGCGAATCTACTGTGGTCAAAGCCACAATTGTTCATGACAACAGTGTCCACAGGACGTAAGCAATATTTTCCAAATCATTCTAATTCATGTAAAGCATTAGAAAAAAAGTAAAAGATATGAAATCCATTTTAAGGTCCACCTAAAATATTAAAATATTCAATTCCAATTCGCCCATGAAGGAGGTTTTCCGTGTTGGTGACATTGGAAGCATATTTGTGTACCTATATAGCCTTTTCCCCTACTGTTGAATGTCCGTAAAGTCTATTTCTAGATGAAAACTCCATATCGATGAAAAGAATATGTTAGTCCAGTATGAACGTCTGTATACTAGTATCTTTATGCCAAGGTCATATATATAAAATAATGTGAAATTAGCATATATAGTTTATTATCTACCCGTACACATCCGTCATTCGTCATTGTCGTCTTCTTTTACATAGTGCATTTGTCCTTTCGATTATGGTATACTTATTTATTTCAATTTGTTGCATTGTTTCTTTGAAAGACATATATAAACTAAGGAGAAGTGGTATGATTGCCAATGAGAAAACTAAGGGGACAACCAGTTGCTATTTTTAGGGGAAGGTGGATTTTTTTCTGAGGGTTCAACTATGTACGGTTTTGACGTGCAAAAATTACTTTTTACTTTTGTACACCTTTATTTACTGCATTGTGTTGGGTAAAATATATTTTTCCATTCTGTTTGGGCGAGGTTACTTATTTTTATGTCCTAACCAGGCCAGACTATTAATGTTCACAATTCTGCACCCCTCCTCAGAATATCAAGTGGTCGTCCCATACAGAGTCAAATTAAAGGTGATTGCAGCAACTATAGGTAATCATACGGCCAACAACATTATTAGCAAACCCGGTAGCCTGTAGTCAGTTATGAAAGGCCCCGACATGACAAAATATGAAACAATTCAAACGAAAAAATTAACGCAAAACAAACATGCCTGTAGAGTTACATGTGATCCATTAGCAAACAAGATTAGACAACAAAGAGTTATCAAGTAATTGATGAGCTTTATACACCAAACAAATTAATTTCCCGGCATTCAAAGCGTTACTAAATAGTTTTCTACAGAATTCATTGGGATACAAAGGACAATAATAAACAATCAAGTAGTAGAGAAGACAGTCGAGCAGACTACAAACAAGGCTAGTTGTGAGATTCGTCAAGATTATTGTAAATTGGGTGTAAGAAGTTATTGAAGTTTTCGTCGGCACGCGCCGTTTTCATGGTAAATGTCATGCATGACCAATGATTATATTGAATGCCTATTATCATGTTGATTAGGTTGTTTGTTCTTTAATAATTAGGAGTTATTAGTGATGGTTCTAACCCTCATAAATATAAGCTTGGCAAACAAACAAAAACAAGATGTCTTTTGAAAAATAAATTACAATAACGATATATTTCTTGTCGTTAAAATTCATTTAAATAATTTTTAAACACGTTTTGACCAATGATAGCCTATGCTTGTAAAAAAAAACTGTTTAATTCAAAATTTCGTGTAGTAAGATTTAAATGTATTCCCCCCATTTAAACTCGTTCTTGTCCAGTAAAAAAATCATTGAACGAATTTGAAAAGGGAAATAAAATCTGAAGAAGAAATTTGTCATACTTTTCATGAATCAAGATTTGGTTTTATATAGATCCCGTTCTTAACTGTATAAGCCGTACTCACCAAAATACGCTTTTCAGACAATGTTTGGATATTATTTTTAAACAATTTCATGTACAGTAAAATTTGGTTTTACATTGAGCTCGTTCTTGTCATCGCTGCAGTATTACATTTCTTGAGCAGTTTAAGTGTAAAACTAAATTCTGAAAAATGATTTTTGTTGTAAAACAAATGAATTGAAAATAATTAATTTTGTTTCTCAGTAATTCGAATGTTGTCATCCTTTTTTTTTTTTGTCAGTTTACTGTCCCGAGCAAGACCCACTTCCATGATCGAGCTAATTTAGTGCTATCGTATACTAAACTCTCGCCATTTTTCATATTTTGGTATTTTACTGTAAAAATTAATTTGAAACAAATAGTTTGTTGGTCTTGTATTAAACAAACCTTTTTTTCGAAATTTGAAAACACACACAAATGTATAATTATAATAGCCATGATGGATCATTTTACTGACTAGGTCTTCGTGCACAGATATTAAAGTGCCAAATCCCCCAGAAACGTTCCATCTACAATATACGGAAATGACACGGCTGGGTATTGTAAAGTTACTGAAGGACGTTTAATGTCAAATTCATATCCCCGGGCGAAAACATTATTATTTACCGGTTTGTCAAAACACCGTTTGTACACTTACAAAAGTGTATTGATCTTTCACGCTGTCTAGTCTGAGATTAAAAGTTTAGGCAATTTTTTTAGGTTTTTAAATGAAGAAAGAAGATCAACAAAAACATTAAATGAACGGATAATGAGCGTTGCAACCGTGTCTCTAACGATAAAAAAAAATACTGTGGTCCGTCAATATGACATTTTACAAAGGCAGGTATAAATATTTGTAAAACTGCATTAAATATTTCATTTAACAGCAATTTGTAGAACTGATTATTTTGATCCCTCGAATATGTGTAAAATAATGAGTATTTATATTATTTAGACTCTTTCATATAATTGTTTTTGTTTATTGTATTCACGAATTTTATATAAACTCATGACGTTTAGACCTTGACATTTCGTGCAGACACCTGTTTTCATGTTGAAGACTGAAAGTGCCCTCTTGATTTACCCAGAGACATATATAGATTTACCTATGGCGTTTTTGTCATTTGGTTGCTGTCAAATGAAGTTTATCCCACATTTCCTATAGTTTGAGTTCCGTTTGATTACTTTGAATTCAGTTTATTAAAATTCATAAATGAAAGGGTTATGTGCATGAGTATAGATCAATTGCTTTTCTTTCATCCAAGCCATGAATATACTCAGAGGAAGACTAATCGTAGAGAGGTATGTACATAAATTTCTGGTACAAGTTAACAGAAACAAGTTTCACTTCTCAGTCTTTAATTTCATCCCTCCTTCCACAATATTTCAACTGTATTAATTTTTAAGACATGTCACATCCAAACGAAGTCTACATATATGTACATGTATACGTCTTGTCTTGTCTATAGTCGGGAAATTTTCCATTTAATTTATTTCATTTGAAAACGTTAAAAATAATATAGATCTTTTCATTGCAAAACGTGGCGTCCTTTTTGGATAAAACCCCTGTTTCATCTACGAGGAAAGTCCTATAATATAAGAATGCACAGGTGTGGTTGAACATTGATAGAAAAAAAAAGAAGGAAAATGCATCAACAGAGCGCATAATAAATTAAAAAATAATTACAGTAAAATTGTGTTTCTCCTTAAAATCGTTCTTTTCCTGTATTACCATGATTACAAGCCTGAACAAATTTTAATGTGAAAATAGATTCTGAATAATGTATTTGTCTCCATTTTTCTGTGAGTTTTCTGTCCCGATCAAGACCGGCCCCCTTTCACAAACGGGCTAAAATAATGCGTACATTGACTTCCGTCATTTATCATATTTGGGGGGTTTTTTTTCTTAACAATTTCGGGTAGTAAGATTTGGTTTTAAATCGAGCTCATGAGAAATTATGAACTTTTTTGTCTTACAGAAAACATGTTATTTCATATCAATTAAATGTTGTTTTTGCAAGACTCATAATCAAGAACAGCGAGAGAGACTATTTCGCAGACTGTTGAAAGATACTCAGTCCGTTCTTATAACGACTAAGTCCTTATGCACAGATTTTGAATAAAAATAAAACAAATACTTGCGCATAGGCCAAACCAAAGAAAGAAGCCAATGAAAGCACGTACTCTGCCAAGATATTAGACTTAGCAAAACAAACCAAAAAAACACTTGTCTGCCTTTGAATGTTTATATTAAATAAAATATGATATTTGTTTATTTAATTGATGTTGGAAAGGAGAAAAAGTTCACGGAAGAAAAATAAAAACGAACTTGTAATAGACAAACTATAAAACAATAGCAATTGTTATTTCTTTTACTTTAGAACTGCAGAACGTACAATAATAAAATTAATTTAGCTGACTCATTACACATAAACTGTATCCAAATACATTGTTTTGGACTTTAGAGTTTTTTTTTTTCCATTATCGTTAAAGTCAATACACATAAAGTATTTAATTACATAAATCAATTCCGAAAAAAAAACTTTAAAATTTCGCATAATTTAATTTAAAAAAAACACTGTTTTAATGACATGATATTCATAAGATAGATTAATAAAATATTGAATCTGAATATTCATAAGCAATAAGGATAATCCAATCAATTTTGTTGATTGGATTATTCACGGCTGAGTAGTTGTGTAATCAGTGACAGTGACAAGTGCCCTCATTAAAAATAATGAATATCTATTTAAGTTCGTTTTTAAAAGTAACCACTAAAATAAACAACGTGCAAAGAATATAAACATTTTTCCTGTGTGCATATACGATGACTTTAAAGAGTCCTGGGTGCACTTTGTATGTCCTGAGTGCACTCAGGTGGTCCTGGGCTGTGATTAGACGTACCCGTTGATTTGCAACTTATATTTTTTCTGTTTTGACACATACTTACATATATGAACCTCATTAAATTCGATCTCCAAATAGTGACTATGAAGGAATAGATATTTTAAAAAGTCTTTATAAATTCCATTGAGCACAAAACTAATCAAAATCCGATTTCAATTATTTCGTGATTCTAAAATACGCGTTTTTTTTTTGGCAGAAATTACAATTACTTTTTTTTATCTGATATGACTTTGAAACTGAAACACTGATTTAAGATTTATATTGTCCACAAAATATCATAAAATATAAGGGATACAGAAGACGCTTTTCTTTTATTTTTTTTACAAAGTTGTTAATTGTTTACACCCAATTTAAAATAACCTTGACAAATCTCACTACTAGCCTTGTTTGTAGTCTGCTCGACTGTCTTCTCTACTACTTGATTGTCTATTATTGTCCTTTGTACCCAAATGAAATTTTAAGCAAACTATTAAGTAACGCATCGAATTCCGGGAAATTAGTTTGTTTGGTGTATAAAGCTCATCAATTACTTGATTATTCTTTGCTTACTAATCTCGTTTGATAATGGATCACATGTAACTCTGAAGGCATGTTTGTTTCGCGTTAATTTTTTCGTTTGAATTGTTTCATATTTTGTCATGTCGGGGCCTTTAATAACTGACTACAGGCTATCGGGTTTGCTAATAATGTTGTAGGCCGTATGATTACCTATGCTGTAATCACCTTTATTTTGACTCTGTATGTAAGGGGACGACCACTTGATATTCTGAGGAGGGGGTGCAGAATTGTGAAAGTTAATAGTCTGGCCTGGTTAGGACTTAAAAATAAATAACCTCGCCCAAACAGAATGAAAATGCACATTTTACCCAACAAAATGCAGTAAATAAAGGTGTATACAAAAGTAAAAAGTAATGTTTACACGTCAAAACCGTAAAAAGTAATTTTCCTCAGAAAAAAATCCACCTAGTTCCCCTAAAAATAGCAACTGGTTGTCCCCTCAGTTTTCTCATTGGCAATTATACCAGTTCTCCTTATTATATATATGTCTTTCAAAGAAACAATGCAACAAATTGAAATATATAAGTATACCATAATCGAAAGAACACAGGTTATTCTGATCCATGAAAGATACTACATTCAGTGCACTATGTAAAAGAAGACGACAATGACGAATGATTGACGTGTACGGATAGATAATAAACTATTTATACTACTTTCACGTTATTTTATATATGACCTTTGCATAAAGATACTAGTATACAGACGTTCACATTGGACTAACATATTCTTTTCATCGATATGGAGTTTTTATCTAAAAATAGACTTTACGGACTTCATAAGTAGGAGAAAAGGCTATTGAGGATACACAAATATGCTTCCAATGCAACCCACACCGAAAACCTCCTTCATGGGCCATTTGGAATAGAATATTTCAATATTTTAGGTGGACCTTCAAATGGATTTCATCTCTTTTACTTTTTTTCTAATGCTTTACATGAGTTAGATTGATTTGGAAAATATTGCTTACGTACAGGGGACACTGTTGTCATGAACAATTGTGGCTTTCAGTCAGTAGATTCGCCGAAAATACCGTTATATTTATTTTGGGACACCGTCATAAAGATTTATTATATCAACCTCTATATCACACAGACTTGAATACATGTGAAGTATGTTTTAAAGTAATGAGACTATTTGCATAGTCATATGAATTTCGCACGTGAATTGACTGAGATGGCTATATGTGACGGTCTAGACGAAGTTACTGCGTCGAAGTCTATTTCTATATTTCGTGGATGTGGTTATTTGTAAAAAGACTTGCTGTACTTAGTTATACATATCCTTATAATCAATTCAATTAAATTTGTACATGTGATTCTTTGTGAAATGTAATTTTTTTAGGGAGAGGGCGATGGTACAGAGATCTATTGAAGGTATAATAGGGAAAAGGAACTTCATTTGATTGCTTATTTATAAATCTGACATAAGGTGAATACTACTATGCCCCAACCGGTTAGATAAAATAAAATATAGTCAGAGGCTATTTATAATATAACAATGACTTATCAACTCATTAACGAGTTTATACGGCCAAGCCAACTAATTATCTGGTATTCGAAGCGTTACTAAATTTTTTTTAAGAATTCATTGGGATACAAAGGACAATAATAGACAATCAAGTAGCAGAGAAGACAGTCGAACAGACTACAAACAAGGCTAGTAGTGAGATTTGTCAAGGTTATTGTAAAATAGGTGTAATTATGTCGTAATTTGCTAGGTCAGTGGCGGCTTCAGGGACCGACATATCGTACGCTTCCCCTTTGATTGGAAAATATATCATTTTTAGCATAATTAAAATCATCATTTCTTTTTATCCTCGCTCATTCCGCGTTATTTCTTCGTCTGTATATCACAGCTAGTGAATTAGTCTAAATGTCCATCCAATGTATAGTAATATTTCTTTTTCATCACTTTTTTATTCTTAAATATAAGTGTTGTTTATTTCTATCTGACAAGCCCACACATGGACTTTTTCATTAGTATAAAAAGTCCCTGGCCCACAATAGCAACAACGTCCTTTTGATGATCAATTCATTATAAAAAAAAATAAACTATGTGGACAGTGGGTCATCTCACATAGGTTTGTTTAACAAGACAGCTGATTGGATAAATGTGATAGATTGTCACTCCTACATTAAACTGATGTCCAATCAAATGCCAGCAGAAACCTGTCAATAAAAAAGTTATTGCAACCGTGGATAAGTTAGAGATTTGATTGTGTATTCGATATTTGAACAAAAAGTTAGATAGTCACTATTCGTTAAGCATTACATTGCGAAGAACGTGTTCGTGTAACAACGCTCCCCGTTTTCGCCTTCTTATTTTTACACTTTCTTTTTTAACAAAAAAAGTATTAGATATGAGCGTACTGCAAGTTTCTGAATTTTACAAGCATATATATATAGCGACTTGTGATTTCCGGGAACGTCACATTTTCAAGATTCACAGACCTCTGAAAAAGTTAGAACATACAAGTTTCATCTACTATTTGAAAAAAAACACTACCAAGTTATATTTGTAAATTAGAAGAGAATTAGAATAGTTTTATTCGTACTAAAAATCGCCTGAAATATAACAAAACAAATTTCTCTCTGCCTGAATGCTATCGAAAGCAAATTTCATTTCATTCTTTATCTATTTGCAAAAGACGAAGAAAACTGTAAATTATTAAACAGACAGACTAACTTTAAAGGATAAAATACAAGTTTGCACTACCATCCAAGGAAATAAGTGTTCCATAGAGTAACTAATCCTTAATTCACAACCGTCAAAACTCTGGACTCATTTTTGATATTTACATGAGAGATCATAAAGGACATACATCTACCAAGAACCTAACCAAAGTGGCAAAAATGAAACAATATTTTTTAAATTTTTTTGGTAGACGAGTAGCAAATTGAATAAGGAAATGCTATTGAAAGAGAATTAAGATAAATGATAATTTTGCTAAGCAAAGTGGCAAAAACAAGAATATATATGGAGATACGTAGGTGCCAAAAAACATATATATTGATAGTCAATTTCGACTATCTAATTAAGGATTATAGGTCGAACACGACACACGATTCTTGATTTCCAATGTACATGATTTTAAACCGGGTTTTTTCTTCTACAGATTGCATTCCGAAGAACACATGCTTGGCCATGATCGTTGAATGTTCAGCGTACAATATTACATGATATTCAGGATGATTTCAACGGAAAGCAAAAGAAAAAGATTTATTTTTTTAAATCCGAGCATTCCTTAAATTCAACATTTAAAACCGTTTTGTTTTACGCAATAAATATAAAATTGAGAATGACTGATGCACTTTTTATTCTCTCTAACAATTAGCATTGGTAGTCCCTACAGCTTTCTCTCCATTAGTAAGGGAGGTCATGGTCATGGGTAAGGGAGGCCCTATTCTTAACAATGAGCGGACACTGAAAAGTCACAGGACAAAAAGTCACAGGACAGAAATTCACAGGACAAAAAGTAACAAATAATTTGTTGACGATTGATTAAGTATGGAAGTGAAATATCTTGAAAAAATACTTTTTATTACATATATTCTTTTAACAGTTTATGAAATTGTTCATAAGCCTTGATAACTGAAGATTTTTTAAATTTTAATCATAAAAATGATATAATATGTCTTAGCACCACGAAGCTGTTTAGGTACCAAGCCACTATGATAGTTTGTTTTCTAAACAATTATTTGTTCATTTAATACATTTGTTTACAGAGTTGGTTTAGATATACATGCATACAATAGGTCAAGATACATACACATTTTCTTTTTTTAAATAAGTATTTTCTTATTCAAAGAAAATAGTCTCAGAAACTGAATTGTGACCTTTTGTCTGTGACGTTTTGTCTACAAGCACGCATTATTTATGAGTAAAGTTGGAACAAAGGCCAATTTGGCTCTGATTCACAACAATTGTTTTCTTGTAAACATGACCTTTTGTTTTTGTCGACACGCGCTCGCCGTATCAGGCTAGAACAAATCAATGCCTGTGTCTTTTCCTCGACTGAATGTCTTTAGCAATATAAATATTTGATACAATTGTAACGTAATGAATTGCATTTGATCCTAGTCTACGTTTAATTTTCTGTTGAATCAGTTGATCATCTAAGTGATTATCGATGTGTAATATTTGACACTGGACATTATTTTAGGAGCGATGCAATACAAATAACGTATTTCTATCAATCATTTACTTCTGTTAAAGACTTTGAATGTAACAATATGGTACAAATCGATTTGATTTACTGAATTGCATATTTCTTTTTATCGAAATGAAAATGTTATAAACTGCTCCCGGTTAATATAAATAAGAAGATGTGGTATGTGTGCCAATGAATCAACTCTCCATCCAAGTCACAAAGTATAAAACAATTATGGGTCAAAAGTACGGTCTCAACACGGAGCTTTGGCTCACACCGAACAGCAAGCTATAAAGGTCCCTAAAATGACTAGTGTAAAACAATTCAAAATGGAAAAACAAAGATCTAATCTATAAGTACGGTCATTTTGCTACGTTATTTTATAGCTTTTTGGTCAAGTTTTTAAAATGACAAGTAACGTTGGTGTTATAAAAACAATTCTGATAAGAAACAGAATTATAAACCGTACACTAGATTTTATCAATCGTTTCTTAACTTATGTTGTTTGATATTTTTCTATAATATGATTTATTCTTGTATTATTTCTTGCTAAAAAAAAAAACTTGATGATAAAAAAAAATCAAGAGAGGTATCAAAATCGGTCTTTATAGGTATAATGGTAAATATAAACTGTCAACTAAATTCTTAAAATATTCTTTATTCTTGTTGCATTTATTTTGAAAAAATAATGTTTTATTTTTAAATGTAATAATTTTACCCGGTTATTCCTTATATAAGATAAAACAATAAACTTCATTCATTTTACGTCCATGGATGAAACATCATAAGCGTTGCATGGGTAATTATTTAGATAGTTTATGACAAGCCGTTTCGGTTGACTGCTTAGATAACCGTTTATTGAAATGTAAATAACTTTCACCAAGCAACTGCCATCTGTATAATATTCAAAAATATAAAGTAAATTAGATACTTAGAATATATTTTTCTTGACAAATTTTATATGGATAAGAACTATTACATTACATTAGAAACAAAAAATGTTTAAGAAAATTTCAGAACATCTTTGGGATATATAACTTATCACTATATCTTTACAGGCGGAATGAATAAATACATGACTACTTTATGTCAGAAAGCACGACTGCAAAGTTTTTATGACTAACACATTTTCCGGTTACAACAATTAATATTTTCTTATATAACCAATTAAACGTTAAAATTCTATCGGAAAAAAATGAATTGTACGTTTGCATACGTTATTTAATGAAATAGATATACAGTATTACATTAAAAGACCACAAAAGAATATCCTCCAAGCTATGCCGATTTTATTCATAAAGGGGGAGTAACCCCTGATCAACACAGATAAAGTGTCGCCCGTTTTATTTAAAATCTTAACACGACTGAACACGATCTTACAGCAACTAAACAGATTTTTTACCTGTGGTCTTATTGTATCTGAAAGTGATCTAATAAAGTCTTATTTGAACGCTAGAAGAATCCGTCTTGTTTATCTTGACACGACTGATCTGACTGAACACGATATATTGGAACAGAGTCTGAAAGTCTAAACAGATCTTAACGTTTTTCCCTAGCGGTAAATTAAGTCGATCAAGACTTGATCAGACCAAAATGACCGTTTCAGACTGAAATTTTGCTACAAGGGTATATAGATTCTATGTATTCATTTCCTTCGACATTTCCATTGGTATGTTTATAACATTGGCTTCATTCTGTATTTTGGAATAAAATCCTTGTAAGGCTACATTTAACCTTTTTAACGAAAAATAATGTCGGATTGATAATATCTTTTTATTTCAAATACTAACATACCTTGTAGAAACCTTGTATATTAAACTCAAGCTTCTATATCACGCCTTGTCAGAACGGAAGTCTGTTTGTTTACATTTTTGATCATATTAACTGGAAAAAAAGTGGTTACATTTGAAAAAAAAACCATCGAATCACTCGAAAAACCACGATCCTAGCCAGGCACTATACCTACAATGTTTAACTGTACTACAATCTGTTGATCCTTTATTCTGACATTGCACAATGGCATGTTTTTCTCAGACCATTTAAGACCTCTTTACACTAAATCCATTGGATGTTTGATATTTACTGATTTATATTTTAGTCTTAGATGCATGATCATTTTTTATAGATGTTATTGGCTTTGAACTAGCTGCTTTAGTAACTGTTATTACTCCTGGATCTGTGCTAGGTGTCTTTTTTGTTTTTTAGGGATGAGGGATTAATGGATACCATTCCACGTCCGGTCTGTGTTTGTGTGATGTTTGTCTACTTTGTGTAATTCTAAAGAGTTAAGCATTTTTCAACTGATTTTTATGCTTTGTTCTTGTGTTGTGTTGTTGCACCGCTGTCCAAGGTTGGCGAGGATTGGGCGCTCGTAGACGTGTTTGGACCCGTAACACTCTTTGTGTGCCTGTCCCGTGTCGGGAGCGTGTAGTTCAGTTGTTGTAGTTGGTTCATGTCTGTTATGTTTCTTTTTCGTTGATTATTTTTTTGTGCATTTGGCAGGGGAAAAGATGCATACAAGTAACGTTTGAAATTTAATTCCTGCAGTTGTGATGATACCGGAGATTATACATGTGAAGCATATAATAGAAATGATGGCAATATAACCTTTGCAAAGAAAACTGCCTCGTTGGTTGTATATTGTACGTACTGATAAACCTTTCTGAAAGTTGTTTACAGTTTTTATTATATGACTCAACTGCTACATGTATAGTTCTAACAAAAAAACAAAGTCGTGGCCAAGAAGAAAAAAAAATCTGAAAAGTCAAACATTATTCTTCAGAACACTATACAGAAAACCAAAGTCTTGGGAACACGATCTCTATCAAAAATGGCGGGTCTTTGTTGCTTTGAACGGGTTAGCATATCCTGGTCCTCAAGGGTCACTCTTCGTGTTTCTCGTGTAGGTATGCAACAAGTGATATGTTGCAATAAATGCTAAGTTGATTGAATATATTAGACGAAACTATAAAATAGATGGCCACTACAATGGTACAAAATTAGAAATAAACACGGGGAAAGCTTCAAAACAAGTCAGTGTTGACCATTCAGTCAGTTTAGTGTCTGCAAAATAATTTATTTCGATATTCAGGTAATATTTTTGTTTATTAAAGAAACACACTGATATTATACATTGCATGCATATATATCCCGTTGGTATTTTTTGCCTTTCGTTTATCGTTTATTGTTTTTTTTCCAATAGTAGTAATATTTCTCTAGTACTACTGTTATTTTCACTTTGATACAAAACATACATTTTACTTACGTACTGTTATTAATTTCTTTAACGCCTTGATAATATAATGTACCTGTTTTGACAAATAAAAAATACCTTTCACAAATATCAATGTATATATCATACAATGATTAATTGTTAATCTTTCTCTCGGAACAAAATATTTCGTGTATGTTGTTTAAGAAGTATGCAAAAAATATGTATTCATCTACATAGTATTTAAGGAATCAAGTATTTCAAAACCGGTACGGATTTATTTCCATGTTCTTTCTTATCAAGAAGTCTGTTTCAGGTCCACCGATTATAAAGTCTGAAGAAACAGTTACATGCACCAATTCATCGGTTACATTGTCGTGTAATATTGATACAGGACTCCCTGTTTACGGGTTTAACCAATGGATACACTATTTTAATGGCACATTTGTTCGCAGTTTGAATGGATCCGTGCAAGAAATGAAATCGATTTTAGAGATTGAAACGTGTAGTTACCAGAATGCCGGAGAATACATGTGTGCTGCATGGAATAAATATGGAGATGAAATTCTAGTGGCAAATAAGACTATTGTTCTTGTTGTTAATGGTAGGTCTGCGTTATTGTTTAATTTCATGATCTCTTCAATTACATTAAGATGCAAAGCACTACAATGTGTAACAACCTGGACGTGTAATAAGATGTTAATGATCGGACGGACACAACCTATTTAGAAACAACCCTCTCAGATCAACTGTAATCATATATTGCCACCGAAAGCCAAACCTTGTTATGAATTAGATACATACACCGAAACAAGTATTAGAAAATCGAAGAGGGGAATGGTCCTTAATACTCCACTTTAATAGAAATAATTAATGCTTGCGAGCAAAAGCTCAGCGCAAAATCATGTTAACTATCTCTTGTTAAGGTCAAGTTTAAAAATGAAGGTTAATCACAATGACCTTTTAACATTAGACTTTTTTTTACATGTATCTTATACATTAAAAGGAGAGCAATGCCTTTGGAGGAAATTTTACTAAGCATTGAATAAAGCCACACACTGGTTATTTTGTTTTCTATAAAGCTTCTATCACTCTGTATTTATGAAATCCTCTTTTAAAATTCATTCCACAAATGCCGGCCATAATGCAAAACTCTAACTCAAAGGGACTTTTCCAAGTGACTTCCTAGGTGTGTGGCCTTTCAGTTAGTAAATTGGAAACCGTTATATTTAGAAAAACCTTCTATGGGAAATATTTAGCACATCAAGTCGCAACTTTGTATGTTTGACCACAACATTTCTTTAGTCTTTAAGGTAGATATTCAACTTGGGAAAAAAATTAAAGAGCGCCAACACTATCCGCGCCAACCCCATATCAATTTTTTTCATAGCCATGATTTCATGAGGTACCTAGATTCAATGTTTGTGTATCTCAAACTATCTATATGATTGATCTTGTTAAATATAAGACATCGAAAGTGAAGGATGTGCAAAAAACTATTAGCTTTATCAAAAACTTTAAATATGTTCAACAAAAAAATAAATAAATACACATACATATAAAATACAAAAAAAATGGAAAAAAACAAATCACAATAGCACGAGAAAAAATACTGTAGTTGTTTACACGAAGTAATTATAAAAATATGCATGTGATAAACCACTAGGCTGACAAAGTTATGAAAAAGCAATCAATTTGAACAGTTCAAATCTAACTAGATTATATACATCGTTTTTTTTTTCTTTAATTTGAGCTTCACCAGTGATAATCTCGTCGGGCGTAATCCTGGGACAACAAACAACCCTTTTTGCGACATTTTACTCTTCTACAGAGGTGATTCTTACTTGGCAGCAATCAAACCAGACACTTACCAATTCGACAGACCGGTTGCAAACGGTAGATAGAAAGAAGATTGAACTTATTATTTATAATAAAAGCATTGAATGTGGTGGATATATTGCTCATTTGTCAATCAGATCATCTTTAATTGGGGAATACGTTTTATTTATCCAGAATACATTTAATGAAACAAGACTCTTTTTTGACGTGAATAAGTTAAGTACACAAGGTAAGATATGTCGTATTCTTCAAATAAGACATTTGGTGCGTATAAATGTTTGAAATCGAATCCATTATGTGTAAACTATATTAAAAGCAATCATACCAATAGTTGTTTTATACACATATGCACTTTAACGGTACTACAATCTGTCGATCCTTTATTTTGGCATTACACAAGGTCATGTTTATCTGTGACTGTTATTGAAGTCTTTTCATTAAATCCAATAGATGTTTGAAATGTACTGATTGATATTTTTGTCTTATATTCATGATTATTTTTTATTAGGTTTCATTGGCTTTGAACTAGCTGTCAATAACTGCGAGTGCGTCCAGATCTCTGCTAGTTGTAATTTTATTGTTAGGAATGAGGGGGTGATGTATACCCTGCCAAATCCAATCTGTGTTTGTGTTTGATTATATATTCTGCTTTGTGTAGATCTGATGAGTTAGGCCTTTTTCAACTGATTTTATGGTGTGTTCTTGTGCTGTGTTATTGCACCGCTGTCCCAGGTTGGGTGAGGATTGGACACTCGCAGACGTTTTTGGCCTCGTCACATTCTTTGTTTCATGTTTTTCATGTCGGGGCCTTTTTTGGCCGTCTGTGCAGTGTCGGTTTTTTCTCATGGTCGAGGGCCGTGCGGTTGCCTATAATTGCTTACATCTGCTTTGTTTGAACCTTGGTGGATAGTTGTCTCATTGGTAATCATACCTAATCTCTTCATGTTATGCACATGTTGCTGTCGAAGGTAAAGTCCATTCGATGAAATACTTATCAAATTATAGAAGTCCCTCATTTAAGATACCATGCAACACACATATATGATAAATATCAGTCATATTATGTCATATACTTACAAAAATGCACATGTTTAATTACGCATTAAATGTTGCATAATAAATTGAATTTATTATTTCAAACCTACTCTACTATGAAGTTTAATTATATGATAACACAAAATGTAATTCATATGTTTGTCATTCTGCGCATACATAAATTGAAAGTTTATGATTTTATTCAGATACACGTTTTTTGTTGTATGATTCTATATTACTAAATATTCGATATATCATATTTTTTTTCAAATTGCAATTCATTTGTTTTATTCAATTTTGTTGATTTTATTATCATTATAATGATTATTTGTTTAGATATGACAGCTACTTTCGATTTACGTACAGTGATGTTTTGTATTATTGCCATTGGAATATTTATTTTGAGTACAGCTGGAACAGTACTCCTGTCGAAAGGGATACGACGTAAAAGTATGTTTGTTATAACATATATATTTTCTTAAATGGACTTCCACATTATACTGTACTTTAAATCAGTAGCCAGTGCTCAGTACAGATATGATTGATTACATAGTCTTCTAAAATTCCTTTTTGATCACGAAACTACTCAAAATCGAAGATTCCAACTCCCTTCCACAATGTTGACTAATCATGATTGGTTCCCTCATTTTGAATTAGCTTTAAACATTTCTACATATTTATTTAGTGTTCTGATGAAGGTTAATCCAGAAAAGCGAAAAAGGATTACACATTTTATAAAATATTATTTAAATTTACCAGCAATGATTCGATACCACTGCTGTTATTGTTTTATAGCAGTGTCTTCTAAACAATAAACGTATGATATAATTTTCCTTGCGTGCGTCAAGTGTTATTCAAATATCATTTGTAACACTCGAGTTTTAACTTTTCTTAATCCAACAATAAAGTGTAACATTTGAGAGCATACTCTATGTTTCAAATAATATAGAGTGTTTATACAACTTATACAACTGTTATGCGAATAAAAGTCATCTACTAACAATATAATACCACAGTCAGTTTATATTTTTGGAGATTAAACGTTAGCAAAAAATATGTGTACTATGCTATCTTTGATTGTCGCATGTATTTCTTGGTGATATAGTTGAAACGTCAAAATTGCACAAATTTACATATTAGAGCTCGTCTTATCTAATGCTGATTTATCTATAATTGTATGTTGGATTTCTGATAAATCACACCAAAAGAGGTAATTAAATCTAAAGAATATAAATTAAAAAACAATCACCAGTCAATTAAAAATCGTACAAAATTTGTCTTTCAATGGTCTTCAGAATACATGTAACTGTGTGTGTGTGATATTGCAGATGTTATACATATAATTGGTCCACATGAAAGATGTCCTACAGTTCCAATGTGAGTAATGATAATAATTTTTATTTCTATTATATAGATTGAATTTGTCTATTTTGTTTCATGCAATTGTTATTGTCATAAAAATATCGCCTGCAAATCACGCATTACTTTGACAAAATATTTCATAGAGTGTAATTTAGTAGTATGTTAAACTTCACTTACCGCGCAGTATTCTGTAGTTGCCTGTCCCAAGTCAAGAGCATGTTTTGTGCATAGATTAAGGCGTCAGTAGTTTATGGATGTTCAAATAATCGATTATGAAAAAACAGACAAATTCATGAACTCAAAAAGGAACAAGAGCGGTTCCGTCGACAGTGTAAGTGTCTTATTCTGTGATTGCATCTCCCGCCATGCAAATTCACACTCAATCAAAATGTCGTAATCGGGTATTAGACGCATTCGGTAAAATCTATATAACATCTTAACATCTAAGACAATTGGAAAGCTGAAGTCATCCCGGTTGGTATACATTCTAGTTTTAAGTCGTCCGTATGTGTCAATATCGAAACATGAAATTAAGCAATGAAGTGATTTCTTACTTTCGGTAGTTTTCACTTGGAGATGTTTCACTTGTTGAAATATCTGTTATTAATTGACAGAACATAATTCCCGTATCAGGTCATTGATTTTCAAGTTTTAACTGTTTTTTACAGGTTGTCATGTAAATCAATGTTATTATTGTTATGTCGTATTTTGTTTTTTTTTTTTTTTTTTTTGCTTTTTAAACAAAAAATAAGGATGTTCTCTCTTTCAGTGTTAATTTCCTTATTATAAATCATTTTCTGATCTCTCTCTCGCGGTTTATGTGTTAAATAAAGGCAACAATAGTATACCGCTGTTCAAAAGTCATAAAACGATTGATAGAAAACAAATCCGGGTTACAAACTAAAACCGAGGGAAACACATCAACTATAAGAGGAAAACAACGGAACAACAGACACACTGAAGTGCAACAAAAACAAAAGCATAGAAACGAACTATTAGATAACAACTGTCATATTCCTGACTTGGTACAGGATATTTTAAAACAAAATGATGGGTTGAACCTGGTTTTATGGCTTGCCAAACCTCCCGCTTTTATGGCAATGTTACAAATGCCGCTAAAATGACAACATAACGTGACTGGAATACAGTACAAATAAATGCAAGAACATTCAGGACAGAGAAATACATAAAAATGTAATATAACAGTACATTTCGACATGTTAACCCCGGAATAACAACGAACACCTAAAATCATTTTACGACAGTACACAAATACAGCATAATAGAATTATGAACTAGGCGTCACACGAGTGTATCCACGCAACAAAAAGTGACGTCACAGGTAAATTTCT
The DNA here is from genome assembly GCF_021869535.1 of Mytilus californianus. Lineage (NCBI taxonomy): Eukaryota > Metazoa > Mollusca > Bivalvia > Mytilida > Mytilidae > Mytilus > Mytilus californianus. Next base: position 49,274,064 of record NW_026262582.1, on the reverse strand, counting down.
AAAAATTGAATATAAGTTTGTAATGGTGTTATTTGATTTTTTTTCTAAAATTTACTAGAAACTGACTCTATTTTAAAAGAGTAAAATCCATTTTATTCCTTTTTATAATCTTTTTTAATGTTTACTATAAATGAATGCAAATTTCATAAAGAAACACACAATTTTTACAATATTCCATGTTTTTATTCTTAAAATTGATAAAACTTAAATTTAATGTTAGGGAAATTTCCCAAAATATATGAAAGTTTTAAAATATTAGTGGTAAATATGTATGTGACACTTGTTATTCGGGAAATGTCCCGAAATCATTTTCAACATTATTATTTATAACATATTAAAAATTGTTGGCAAAGCGTTTTGACAAACTGATCTGAAACACATTTCGGGAAAAATCCCGACAAAAATAAACTAAGTACAAAATGTATAACACAGATGTCTTCAAATATTTGGGGATTTATCCCGAAAATCTATGTAAATGCTAGAACTCATGACTAATAATTTCTTTCACATTTCGGGAAAAATCCCGAAAATATAAATCTATTATCAGGCACACACTTGGTGCATAGTTTTTTTTACCCATTTCAGGAAAAATCCCGAAATAAAATCTACAAGCAAATATTATGCTACAGATTTCTTAAACATATTGGGAAAAATCCTGAAAAACAAAATCTTTAAGATTTTACAACACAGAATTTTGATAGATTTAGAAGGTTTTTATGTAAACATGAAATATAATGTTTGCTCTCTATTGCATCTCTTTTGCAACATGCTATATTTGACTAAGTGCATATAACAGGTTAAACATAGAAAATAAAATTCCATTAAAAAAACTTGTTTTAAAAATTATTTCTTAATTAAAAAGACTAAGATTGATGATAGGTATGGTATTTAATAATGCATATATATGCAATTACTACGCGGCACGCGCTAGTTAACTAATAAACTCACATATAGAAATACAATCACTACAATGTTTTAAAAATAGTGGTTGCATTAAAAGGAGCTAAAAGGTACCAACAAGATTTGCAGGATGTATACATGCCTATACAAATAAGATGATATTGCATTATTACATTTATACCAAAAAGACACAATAATTTGAAAGATATCAGGAAGTATGCAGTCCTTTAAACTATGTTTGGCATTCTTTTCCTCTTGTTTATCTTCATATCTGTGTCTTTTAAGACTTGAGTCAATTTGTCCTCCAAGATTTCTATGTATCCTACAAAGAAAAGTCAATTCAAGTTCAATATTTTAAAGTCCTTCAGGCATATTATTCATGATTTTTTTTCCCGGCATATTTTGTTCTTTCTTATAATCATGATAATAGATGAATTTGTTATCACAGGTCCTTTCATAACTTACTCATGTTACTGTTTGTCATTTGTTTTGTTCAATAATTGAAGCCTTACCACACTGATGATATTTAAATTTTGTTCAGATTAGGGCAGTTGTCTCCTTAGCTATCATACTGCATCATTTTTTCTAATCTGGTGTTTTCATTTTTTGATATATATATATATATATATATATATATATATATATGTGTGTTACTTTACCGATTATTACCTACAAACAAATGGGGCAAACTGGAAAAGTTTTAAAAAATAAAACATTTTTTTTTTTTACTTTTAGCGTTATCATTAGGATTAGCAATCATACTATAGATATCTTCTTCTTTTAAAGGGGGGAAAAGTTCTAATCCTATTAATTTAATTATGTTACTTTACCAATAATTGTCTGAAAACAAACAAGGCAAATTTAAATGGTTTTAAGAAAAATTTGTAAGGGTTCCAAAGAACACGGTGTCTCGCCTGTGATTGTCGCTGTCACTGTAAAATTGGCTTTCAAAGTGAGCGCATTTTTACTTGAAAAGACTCAACATAATCTAGACTGTACTTAACTGTACTTGACTTTGGTCTACAATTTAACCTAATGAGTCGAAGAGTACTTGATAATCTTGGTAAAGTCAGAATATGGTCTTGTCAAATGCTCAACCAGTCCCGACCAGTCTCTACTTAGTCTTGACCCAGTCTCCACCTGTCTTGACCTTTAAATTTAGTCTTGACTGGTCTTAAATCAGCCCAACTATATCAATTATGTATTGAACAGGTTATTTTATAATATATGGTTTATTGCTTTCAAACTTAAGGATTTAATTTTAATAGGTATAAACATGATAAAAGCTACAATTTTTAGTTTGAACTAAATTTCAGGTAGTCATCTTTAAAAATTTCTATAACTATTTCAAATCAACTTGGATTTAAAAAAAATATCTAATTTAAAAGCTCACAATCATCATTTTTGCTTTTTAAAGTTTCTATTTTCCATAAAAAAAAAAACCAAACAAACCCATCACTGACAGGCAATAACTCAACTGATGACTTTGGCCATGTGACTTATATGTAGATCTTATGGTGTTAATCATTTTTACTATTCAAAGTTTCCATCTCTTTACTATAGTTTTCAATAGGGCTAACAACAAAAAAGATGTGTTTTGATTGCCCTTCCAACCCTAATTTATCGGCTCCGACACCAAAAAAGTAAAAAATCGATGTTTAACAAAAAATTAAATGGGGAATATGTCCATGGACCACAGATGATGCCCCCGCTTGCATATCATATAAAGTTATAAAGGGACATAACTGAAGAACAGTAAAAGTGACTTTATCTAAAAACACTTGATCGGAGTTTAGTGGTAATAGGTATTGTGTATAAGTTCCATAAAATTTGGTTGATGCAAACTTAATTTAGAGAACGGAAACAAAAAAATCAGCAATTTTTCCATTTGCAAAGGGGCATAACTCTAGAAAATTTAGTGACAACTCCAAAATTCAAACTTGATCTATAGTTTGTGGTAATAAGTATTGTGTACAAGTTTCATAGCATTTGGTTGAGGCAAACTAAAGTTAGTGAATGGAAATGAAAAATTCAGCACTGTTTCAATTTGTGAAGGGGCATAATTCTAGAACAGTTAAAGTGACCCCCTAAAATTCAAACTTGATCTATATTTTGTGATTTATAAAAAGCATTGTGTATAAGTGTCATTGCATTTTGTTGAGGCAAACTAAAGTTAGAGAACGGAAACTATAAATATAAGCATCTTTTTCATTTTTAAAGGGGCATACCTGCAGAACAATTAAAGTGATGCCCCCTTAATTCATACTTGATCTGTATTTTGTGGTAATACGCATTGTGTATAAGTTTCATAGCATTTGGTTGAGGCAAACTAAAGTTAAAGAACGGAAACGAAAAAATTCAGCAATTTTTTTGTTTGTAAAGGGGCATAACTCTAGAACGGTTAAACTAAATGACGCCACCAAAATTCAAACTTGATCCGTGTTTTGTGGTAATAATAAAGCATTGTGTATCAGTTTCATATCATTTGGGTGAGGCAAACTGAAGTTAGAGAACGGAAACCAACTTTGGGAAGTATGGAAGGACTTACGTACAGACAGACAAGGGTAAAACTACTGCGGGGGCATAACAAAGGTCTTCCTTATCATGTCCCTAATTTGCACTATTTGTGAACATGAATGCTAATAAACAACTGGCCAGCTAATGTGTGCTGCCAGTACGCTTGATTATACAAATGCAACATTCAAATGTCATATAAAAAAGAAGATGTGGTATAATTGCCAATGTGACAACTCTCCACAAGAGCCCAAATGACACAGAAATTAACAACTATGCCTGCTTTACTTATGATTGAAAATATGACGCTTTTACTACAATTATCACTTAAACTTGATCCGTAAATATCCATGAAAATAAAGGCATGGTCAGTATAACCCGTCAGGCAAATACAGCTTAAAATCATTTCATACACAAATATAGTGGCCTTATTGCTACATAAGTGTCTGAGAGACAGAGTATTTTATTTGTGAAACAGCACATTTTGTTAGACATAACATATTTTTGTACACTTACAAACTTTCAAACTTACCTTTCAAATCTTCCCATTTTTAGACTAAGAAAGACCTTGAACTTCACAGAGAATTAAATCAGAGACCTTTATCTTCCTATTTGTCTAGGCTAACTGCATGTCCTATGGATATGTCAATCTGAAATAAGAACAGAATGGCATAAGACTTCATGCTGAAAATGTTTATCATCCTTAGCTTTTTTTTTACACATGAACTGTTCGAAGGCACATTAATTAAAAATGGTGATTTGCACTAATGCAGGGTGGATATTAGATTAATTTCTATGAAATTTGTCTATGAAATCAGACCAGAGATATGATTTTCACCTAAATAGGTGGATATTAGATCAATTTCTATGAAATTATGTCTTTACTAAGAAAAAGAACAAAGTTGAAAATAGATATATATAATATACCATTCATTACAAATTATCATTCGAATGCTTAACATGCTTAAGCAGAAAACTTCAAAAAGTATTCAGGAAATACTGGCATCTTATTAAAACAGATTCTACAATAGGTGACAAATTCCATAAAAACCTATTAGTGAAACAGCTATAAAATAATTTATATGAACCTAATAGTTCCTTCTAATGTTTAACTGTGCAGAACTAATTAATGACATTAATGTAAACAACACATGTAAACTGGTATTCTTATGAAGACACTTCCTTACTATGAAAAACTTAATTCAACCATGGAAGTAAATGAAATATAATACTTCCATGATTAAAACAATTTAAGTACCAAAAAACCTAAAAAAAATTTTGGTAAAATATTCTTTCAAGGGCAATAACTGCTTTAAAGGATCAATTGTCAATTAAAATAAGGAAATAATGCAAGTCCTATTCCCAGATGGTGCTGAGGTTCTAAGTTTTGTATTTTATGTATGAATTCTGTCTTTCTCGGTTTTTCTCTTGATTATCCAAGTTTTTAATTTTGTACATTATTTGGCCTTTTAAACTTTTGTTATTCGGAAGTTACTTATGAGTCTTTTGCAGACGAACTCTTGTCTGACCTAAAAACAATTATTAGGGTATTTGTCATTTATGTGTTTATGGCTTGATTTATTAAGGTCTAGATAGGGGTTCTGTATATCTTTATCCTTTAATACATGTATATTGGATTGTTTTTCTTTAATCTTTTGTTAATTTTTTTTAATCTCTATTCTTTATATTTCAGCACCCTATTATTCTCTAATATTTATTTTGGTTTCCTACTTAAATTCCCTATTTATTATTTTTTTTTTTACCTTTATTCTGCACATTTTGCCCGTTATTCTCTATTTTGTAAACCCCATCTAAAATCTCATCCATGTCAATTTTTTTTTTCAAGTACCATACTCATTATACTTGTATGCAAAATTCTTGTAGGCAATTATCAACTCCTGAAATTCAGAAACTAATTCTTAATACTTTTTTTTGCATTTAAATCAACAACAATAATGTGTCCATAGTACACAGATGACCCACTGGTACTATCATTTTTATATGTTCAGTGAACCATGAAATTGGGGTCAAAACTCTAATTTGGCATTAAAATAAGAAAGATCATATCATAGGGAACATGTACTAAGTTTCAAGTTGATTGGACTTCAACTTCATCAAAACTTAAACTTGAAGCCGGAAAGACGGATGGAGGAACATTTCAAGTTGATTGGACTTCAACTTCATCAAAACTTAAACTTGAAGTCAGAAAGACAGATGGAGGAACAGACGCATACTCATGACTCATCAGAAAGCATAATGCCCAAAGGTGGCACATAAAACATCTATAGGCAAATATCCTTAGGTGACAGATTATTAAATTTATCACTAATGCATATATCAATATAAAAAGTTTTAATTGATATATTAGAATTTTTTAAAATTATAAAACATCCTTAATTTCTGTATGTCTGTGGTATGCAGTGGCAGATCCAGAATTTTCAAAAGGGGCCCGCTCAAACTTAAGCTTTCTTCAGTGATTCGATCCCTAAAAAAATTAATCAACCAAATTTTTTTCAAAAAGGGGTGCCCCGGCGGGGGTACTGCTATTTTGCATGTTGCGTGTTGCATGTTGCATGTAGATAAAGTTAATTTTTTTGTACATTAGGGAAGTCTTTTCTTTCTTTTTTGTTTTTTGTTGTTTGATTGCTATTTCTATGACGTCATTCACAATTATATAACAATACCTTCATTACATGATAGATGAATGGTGGTTTGATTTTTTTTCTGTCATGAGAACAAATTTATGTATTATATATATGTTTTTACCAGTGTCTGTAAATTTAACTTTTTTTTATGTTAAAGTAACAGAATCTGAAAAATGAAGGCTAAAAATTTTTAATATTCATTTGTTAAATTTACATGAGGTTTAATGTTATAACTGAATGTACATGAGTCATATTTATTCTGTACTATCATGACTATATTATGCTTGGTAATAAATGGACCAAACATGAAACTATATGATGACATACATATGTATATATATATAGTGTATCCTTCAATTCATTTGAAATTTTTAATTAACCTATCAACAAAAGTCATCAAAACTTGGATTCTGGAGACTGATCTATAGTAGTATTAATTAGATGATATGGGATAATTTGATAGAATTTTATGACCTGTTAACATGGTTAATTATTTTCAATGACAGAGATTTTTATATTTGGCTAAAATAAATAAAAAATTTATCAAGCTAAAGGTGAAATGATCTCTTATAATTGAATTGATTCAAATTTAATATATACATATTTGTTATCTACAAATTCCATCATATATACAAATACATATAGTTAAAGAGAGACACATTCATTAGCATAGACGTATCGAATGGAGGTAGCTAATCAGAGGCGGATCCATTTTTTTTCCGAAAGGAGGACAGGCCTGCTTCATTTTTCTTATCTGTAAGTGTGGGTTCTTTATCTTGGAAATCTTTATGAAATCAGGATTTTGGGGTCAAATTTGGTTCTGCCCTCTCCAACTTACAGTATTAAAATGGAGCGGGCATGTCCCAGTCCCCCTCCCTTTTTGGAAAGTCATCACTATACATACTCAACTTTTTCACATTTTAACATTTAAAACAATATTGTTAATACATGTAATATTGACCAGGGCTTGGATACTTTCTAATATGAATCAATTTAAAAGTAGAATGTAGTTCCAGATCACACAACTTGAGGAACAGGATATAAAAACAACGAAATCATATAATATAGGGCTAGTAATGAGAGATGATTAGAGTTGATTCACAACCATGACAGCTGCACAATACATTAAATTTAACAGTCAATGGGTCAGTCTGCTAAAGTACATAAAAACAATTAATTAGTAATATCAACACTCCTGAAAATAGCAAATTATTGTCAACAATTAAAAACTGATTAGAGATCAAATATAGTTTACAAACTTAAGCTCAATGACAATATTTTAAACCTTAATAATATGAAAGACAGATATTGATAGAAGTGCAGACTCCATGATGTAAGTCAAAGACATTTTAAAGGGTGAATTTATACGATGACTGATGAGAAATTTTACCAAAAATATTTGTATATATCCAAATTAAAATTCTTCCAATTTTACAAAAAGTTTTTGTATATCCTAATTAAAAATTCTTCCAATTTTACAAAAATTGTAAAAGAAATTTATTTATAATCGAAGATCAATGTAACACGCAACACGAAACATGCAACATGCAACACACAACATGCATACTAGTCAATTTCGCCGGGGACCACTAGCCCCACCCCCCTTAATCCTCCTCAAAATAAAACTTTAAGCAGACCATACACAAAACAGAAAAAATAAACCAATTATTGGCATTAAGTATGAAATTATTACTTACAATATTTTTTTCAAAATTCTCTCCCTGTATGTCATTGTGAACATATAATACTGTGTATTCTAATCCTTCTTATGATTTCACTTTTATTTACACTAATAGACCTACTACCATTATACTTAATTATGTCCATTGAATCAATGTGGTGAGTATATATATGTATAACATTTACTTGTGTTTTTATGTTTTTTAAGCATAATACACACAACATGTACAAGTAAATGTGACCTGTTTTTATCCAAAGATCTAGGAAGACATAAAATGAATTTCTCTTTTATCTCATTGGTTACTATGGATTCATATTGATGTCATGACCTCATTACTTGGACATCATAAAATGTGTAGAGGAATATAAAATGTTGAAATTCATCAAGAATACACTACTCTTATTACTATCTGTATCATGTTTATTACTATTGTTTTTGTGGTGATTTTGTGAAGAACCATGCAGTGGAGGAAAACAGTTCAAAGAAGAAAATGGCAAGTTAATTCACTTTGAAGTTTAGATACAGTAATATAAATTATATAAAAAGATAATTACAATGATTCTCTATCAAATATTTCTTTAAAAGTTCAACAACAGTGTGTTTGAAATTTACACATCATTCCCTAATTAATGCATAATGACTATATACAAATGTAATTCTGTCTTGAAATAACTGGTTCAGGATAGTTTGAAGGGAATATTTTGTCACATATATATATATATACATGTGTATACCTTCACCAGATGATTTAAATTATCTTGTGTATGTTTTTTTAATAGTTCTTTACTAAATTTTTTTTTGTATCTTATATTGCTGATCAATGAAGTCTGTTTAGTTTCTCTTTCGCTTCATGATTTTATTTAGCTCTTGCTCCAAACACAAAAGAGTATTTTTTCTGATCATTTTTGCATTTTAAAGTTTCTCTCTATCTATTATAGTTTTCAAGATAATAGGCAAAATTGAAAAAAAAAAGTGGGAAAATTTGATTCTATTTCATGTTTTTGGCCCAGTAGTTTCAGATTACAAAAATTTATGAAAAATTCTTAAAATAGACTATAACTCCTTAAGGGGTCAATTGACCATTTTGGTCATCTTGACCTAATTGTAGATCTTACTTTGCTGAACCTTATTGCTGTTTATAATGTATCTCTATCCATAATAATATTCAAGATAATAACCAAAAACTGCAAAATTTTCTTATAAACTATTAATTCAGGAGCAGCAACCCAACAATTGGTTGTCTGATTTGTCTGTGAAAACTATTTTCCCCAATGATGTTTGTGGCCAAGTTTGGTTAACTTTGGCCCAGTAGTTACAGAGGAGAAGATTTGTAAAAGTTAACTGACGACAAAGGACGATGATGACGGACCTCAAGTGACATGAAAAGCTCAGTTGGCCCTTTGGTCCAGGTGAGCTAATAAAAAAACTAACAAAAGTTTGTAACATTAGAGTTCTCACGTCAAAATGTGCTTCAATGGTGACTTTCGATTTAATTGATTTTTACACAACTTTTGGTATGCATCCCTAAACTACAAAGTGACAAGGATGGTGAATATACAGCTTTGATTATATCCAAGGTTAGACTAACTTAGCTAGAATAGTGGCATCATTTCAGTTAGTTTACATTTTAAAGTCCAGCAGTTCTTGTTATATGTTATTATGTACCAAATGTATTTTAACTTTGAATAAATGCCTTTTTATTTACTTGCATTTAAAGCCTGGACATATTTTTCAGGATTTAAGAATACATTTTTTATAAAGACTGTTAACATCATTTCTAGATGATAGACTTAGTCTACCTGGGCATTACCTTATTGACAAGGATTTAAGCTTGGCTGCCTTTATGTTTGAAACAAATATTCTGACCTCATCAAATTTGCTAGCTCTCCCTCCCAGCCCTCCCTCAAAAGTAGATTGTTGTCCGCTGCTGCTTAGCCCTCTTGCTGACGCTTATTTAATGTGGAAACATTTCGTTTCATGCCAGAAAATACGGCAACTGGACATCATATGTCAAAATTTGACGTCATTCGATATATGAAGTCGCCCCTTGATGACGTAACATTGGAGACCTAGCGAAGCCTCGGAAAAAGATTAAATTATATATAATCTTTGGTCTTTTATTTGAAAGAGATGCGGTAAAAGAAAAAAAATAATTGCATAAATTTCAAGCGGATAACAACCGAGGAGTTCCGGAAACAATCTCGAGATGTTCCAAAAGGGGTGCGATACGTGGTATGCGATACGGGTTTAGCTATGCAGACTTGAGGAAAGAAACTTTATTAGGTATACAAAATTTCTGTATTTAGTACTAAATATATATATAAACAAATCTAAATTGAAAACAAGGTCCAAACCGCAATTTTTATACGTGTGCATGCAAAACAAATTTCTTGGTAGAGGGGTCTAAATACAGCACAAACAACATTTTCCAAATATATATATATATATATGTATATTTTATATATATTTAATATATATATATATATATATATATATATTGTCAGATACAATTTGTTTAAGTTCAAAATTCACTATTTTAATGTTTCATTGTTATGGTCAGTCAATATGTCTTAATAAACTGGAGAAACAAATAAAGGTTTAAAACAAAATAAAATAATGTACAATAACTCAAGAATGCTTTGAGCAGTTTTCATGAAACTTTGTTGACTGGTTTATATCTATTGAAATAACCTCCTTCAGTTTTAAAATTTTCTGATATGACATTGAGAAGTTATGGAACTTTATTCATTGAAAAAGCGACAGGCGTATCATGCGCTCATGGCACAGCTCTTCATTAACTTTTTAACTGTAAAGGAAAATTAGTATTTAGATTTTTATGTAACTTTGTAATTTAATGAAAAAGAGCAGCCTGCAACCCGTAGCCTGCAACCCACAAAATAGTGATACTGATAAAAGTGACACTACCCAAATTTGTAGTTGATCTGACTTTTGTGGTAATAGGTATTGTGTATAAGTTTCATAATATATGGTTGAGGTAAAATTAACTTAAGTAAGAGAACGGAAACTTTTATGTTTGTAAAGGGGCATAACTCTAGAACAGTAAATGTTACACAACCAAAATTCTAACTTGATCTGTGTTTTGTGGTAATAAGCAGTGTGTATAAGTCTCATACCATTTGGTTGAGGAAAACTAAAGTTAGAGAAAGGAAATGAAAAATTCAGCAATTTTCATTTGAAAAGGGGCATAACTCTAGAACGGTTAAAGTGACGCCACCAATTTCAAACTTGATCTGTATTTTGTGGTAATAAGCAGTGTGTATAAGTCTCATACCATTTGGTTGAGGAAAACTAAAGTTAGAGAACGGAAATGAAAAATTCAGCAATTTTCATTTGAAAAGGGGCATAACTCTAGAACGGTAAAAAATGACGCCACCAATTTCAAACTTGATCTGTATTTTGTGGTAATAAGCATTGTGTATAAGTTTCATAACATTTGTTTGAGGCAAACTTAAGTTAGAGAACGGAAACCAACTCAGTTAAGGCATAGTTGTATATACATCTATGGTTAAGGGTAAAACGTAATGCCCCCACCGCTACGTAGGGGGCATAAAAAGAAATGGATTCCCAGACGTATACGTATTTCTTAAAGAATGATAATGATTCAAAACATGGACACATGTACCTTCTTTCAAAAATTCATAAAATAAATCTAGACATAATTAATGAGGCATTGCGAACTGGTCAGATATAGTAGGAGACATTAAATGTTCCTTACCACCAATTATCAATAAGTGTAACTCTCCCACGAGACGGCATTGAGAGATTTCTTGATCTAATTATAAAACCATTATTGAAGAAGCTTAACTTTTACATTCGAGATACAAAAGATTTCATTAATAAAATTGAGTCACAAGAGATCAAAAAAGCATATAAACGCATGCCAACAAGAATACCTTGCGAGGTGGTAGTTGGGAGACTTTTGAAAAGGGACCCATGCTTAAACAATTTTAAGCAAAAAATCCCGAAACACTGATAAAATTCTGAATTATAGGCAACAAACATTTATTTAGTTAGCAAAAACGGTTTAAAGTCTTGAGATTTATTATGTATATATGTTGGCTGAAGGAACCACATTTCATAATAATTTTTAATTTTAAAACACAATTTCATAAATTCAGATATATTTATTAAAAGAATGTTGGTCTCAGTATATTATGTATTTTCAATCTTAATTCATATATTGATATATAATTGCTTAAACAAATACCCGAACGTAAGATCAAATACACTCTTTTTCTAACTTTCCAATGTTTACAGAATCCATTGTATGCTTATTCATGTTATTCAGTGTACAAATCTAGAGTTAATTGTTTTGTGTATTTGTATTTTTTTCTTTTGCATAACATATTTTTTAAAGACCTCATGAAAAATTAACATGCAATTGTTAAATCTATTTCCTTATTTAAAAAAGTATATAATATATTTTTTATTATTAAGAATATGATTATTTCCTGGGAATATTAACAAACAGTCTTTATTTTATTTGTTTTATTTTCAGTTTTTGAAACGGACATTTTTGTTTATCTGATTTGTCAAAATGACATGTGCATAAAATTTATTGTTACAAATCAACAAATCCCAAAGCCTACTAGAACTCATTATGTAGAAACCACAACACCATTAATATCTGGCACTGATGTCCAATACAATAGGTCGTTAAATCTTGACCATTTACTTTCACTTGTTTATCAAACGTTGCAACTGTCAACTTTGCTCAAGTGAACACTTACGATGCATAAATATAGCTTGAACATACATGTTTGAAAGTGATCTATAGATACATTTAGTTATTTATCATATATCAGATAAGAAAATAAGCGATTTGTGACAATTTCTTTATTGCGACGTTTTAAATATCTCAGATACCCCCGTATGGAGGTGCTCTTAATTGCAGGAGGCTAATACAGATAAGATGAATAAGAGTTCCGAATGAAGAATAATTTAGCTTCCGAATATTCCTCCATAGACTATATTTCTAACTAATTAATATGCGTGAACCCTCAGGGGTTCACACAAAAATATCTTGTACCCAATTAACCTACTAGAATTTAATAGAACCATTAGATAAAATTTCATTTTCTGAAGAGGGTGTATAGAAATAAATGTATGAATTCTGATAATAATATATATGATTTTAGTATTATGCCATATTATCAAAATAGTTTCTCTATTACTTTCAATTCCCAGTAGACATGGTAGATGTCTTAATGTTACATTTTTTGTATGTCCTATGGATTGAGGGATATCAATTTTAAATAAATTAAAGAGTACAATGGACTAAGCAAGTTGATTGTTTGACCACATAAATAACAAAGGCAGAAAATAGTACCCCAGTAGATTTAACTTTTTGACCATAGTAAATAATTGATAAAGAAATCTAAAGAATAAAAGAAAAAGAGGAATCTAAGGCACTTACTCATATTATTTTAGTAAATCAGCTGATTATGTTCTTACCAGCTGCACAAATGGTCAATCAATTAAAAGCAATAAATTTCTTCAGATTAAGTGACCACAAATAATTGCTCCCAATCAAGCATTAAATTTCTCTGACCCTAAAATGTTGTGGAACAGTATCATTATAAATCACAGCTTTATTCTGTTAAGCTCCTGTATATTTAGCATGTCAGTTAATACATGAGATTTAATTATGCTCACTGAAATTGAAGTTATTGGAATAAACATAATGTTGGAAGAAAATATTTTAGAATATTTAGGAACTTTTCTACAAAAACCGTCACAGATACTGGACAAAAACTATAAAAAAAAATCCCTTGAAAAAACAATGAGAAAATATAATAAAAACGCGTCGAAAACTAGTGCAAAGAATGAATAAGGTAGCTTTGTTACTCTAATAATACCAGTTGTTTCCAGATTATTACGGTTGATGATATGATGATATATTTCACTTTATTCATCTAATTGTAATTATATTAATTTGTATGTATATATTCAATAAAAATTTTGATAAATGTTTTGTCTAAAATTAACCCCTATGGTACAAATACATATAGGGGCCAGTTAAGTCCTAGACTGTATGAGTATACTCATATGGTCTGACCGTACACATATGGTCCGACTGCACGAGTATATGTGTACGGTCCAAATACTCATATGGTCTGGAACATATATACAATATGAAGATTTGGATAAAGATTGAGGTTTTATTACATTATATTCTTTGATGTATAGCCTGTACATGTAAGAATATTTAATCGCATTAACAAAATCCCTCTGCCCTGATTACATGTTTCCCCTAGGTCTGTTAACCCAGAGTTCATTCACCCACAGAGTCTGTTCGCCCTAGGTCCGTTCTCCCTAGTACTTTTATTAAAACATATTGTTTAATGGGTATTAAACTTTAATAAACTTATTCATATGGTATAAATTCAGGAAATTTATGAAAACACATGGAAATATTTAAAAGTTGTTGGCTTAAAATTTGTTTTAGAGCATTAATTGTTAAAAATTATAATTCTCACTGATTGTTGTAATGGATTTATAATAAAAACAACATTTTTTTTTGATAAACTAGCTATATAGTCAGCTTGGAATGAGTAACAAAAAATGATGTACCAATTTTAAAACTTGAAAAAGATATAAATTCATATTGTTATCAAATTGACTGATTAGAATTAATAAAATTGTTAACAAATATCAATAAGATAAGTCATGTAAGTACAATGTATTCCAGTATTCTACTATGCAAATAAAAAATAATTTATATTTGTTTGCAGCAAATACATTTTACAAATATTGGGCGAATTTTTCAATAAATTTTAACATACTCTGTTCAAACAATAAACATTATTGATTATGCAACTAGACTATAATATAAAAAAATCAGGATGAAATTAAAAAAAAAAACAGGACAGGAGTTTTCAGTAATCAAAAGGTGGGATGAGACACTTTGCAGAAAAAAAGGCAGGATGACTATTTACATGTATGTAAAAAAAAGTCAGGATAAACTAATGAACTAGTACACATTATTGTTTTGGGGCTAGCTAAAGCAAGCCTCCTGGTGCAGGATTTTCTCGCTATGTTGAAGACCCATTGGTGGCCTTCTGCTGGTTTCTGCTCTTTGGTAGGGTTGCTGTATTTTTGACACATTCTCCATTTCCATTCTCAATTTCAAAACAAAAAAGGCAGGACCGAATAGAGTGAAAAATACATAACAACTAATAGAATGAAGGACAAAATTTTTCATCCTAGCCCCCCATAAAATCCAAATGGTAGGTCCCTTAGTTATCTATACCTTTCACCCCTCCCCCCCCCAAAAAAAAAAAAAAGAAACAAAAAATCCAGTCCCTCTTTAAACGTGATTGCTCTCACACTTGTTTTAACTAAATGTTTACCATATATATAAATTGAAATCATTTCAACAACAAGTTTTCATTCTCGTACTGACAAGTTTTCATTCAGCATCTCTGCATCTTCAAGTTCAAGGTCACAACAAGTTTGTCTTACATGAACTGGTTCCCTGATTGCATTTGGATAACAGACGTTCTTCTATCGCACTGCAACTCAGGACTCTTGTAGAAGTTGAACTTTACCAGTTTGAAGGTGAGGATGTTTGTTCCATCCACAGAACTGTTACCCGTCACCTATTATGTATTAAAATTCCACCTTTTTCAGACGAACCACTTCGGTTTGGAAATCCTCTGGTTACCTGACAAGTATGGGGAAAATCTGGATTCCGAATATTTTAATTTTTTGGTATCTGCTTGACCACAATAATGTCAACTGGTCAATGCTTATTAGATAGAGCAATAATTCCTCTTACACAGTTTAATAAAACCAATTTAAAATTCAGAAATAAAGTTATTCATTCAATCAAGACTACCAAATTATGCAAATATAGACCTATTCAAGTACACCTTTGGCTTTGGGTGTGCTTGACTTTGGATTGTATTTGATTTAAGGTTGTGTAGGACTCTTTGTAAACAATAAATGCTGGCATGGACATAATACTTGTAAGTGAGTTAAATTTTACAATGAAAATCTGTAATAGATCAAACTATAACAGATAAAAGTCTTTCTTTTGTTTTTTTTTTACAAAAATCTAGGCTTTACTTGCATACAATCCCTATTTTCTATTCACCTACATCTGACACAGGTATTGGGGGATTTGGGGCCCACTGCAAAAAAGTCTTGTTTAATCTCCATAATTACAATTTTCTAAAATGTATTGACATATAACAAGTCTCAACAATCCATTACTAGTCATTTAAGTAACAATACCTTTTTTTACTATCAACCACCTTGACACTTTTTCACAGAAAATGTAAATATTTTAATTTGTCCGATGCTGTGAAAAAGTGTCCTTCAATTCATTATTTCATGATAAAGTACTATTAAATTCTGTCCTGCAAGGTTGATTTTCAATAAGAGGACCTTTTCACAGTAAAAGGTGTCCTTTAAAGGGAGATAATAGAAAAGTCACTCACATATTTTGGCTATATTAATGTTCTATTACTAAAACAAACCAATCAAGAACCTGTTATAATTTGATAAAAACACCAAATGGAAGGTGTTAAATTCCAAAGCATATTCAATTATCTTAGCTATAAAGATGTCAACAAAAAGTATCCACCAGCATCAACTGTCACAACCCCTATATAAAGTACAAGAAATGCCAAATGAAGAAAGAACAGTATTTATGAGAAAATTCTTGAAAATTACATGATTTTTAGCTCGCCTTGACAGAGTAAAAAAGCGAGACATTATAGGTTTGCCGAAGGCAGCAGCGGCGTCAACAATGTATTAGTTTGAGATTAGGTCTAGTTTATGGTGAAACACAAGTGGTAGGTCAATGATATTTGGTATGCAGTTGTATAAGCATTGGCATATCTCATTTCCATAGAGATTATTTGGCCCTGCCCCCTGAGTCATGGTCTATTGACCTTGAAAATTTTGCTTAGTTTTATACATGTATTAGTTTGTGATTAGGTCTGAGTCAGTTTATGGGGAACCACTAGTGGTACATTTGTAGGTCAATGATATTTGGTATGCAGTTGTATTAGCATAATGGCATATCTCATTTCCATGGATATTATTTGGTCCCTTCCCCTCAGTCATGGTCTATTGACTTTGAAACATTTGCTTAGTTTATATGTATTAGTTTGTGATACTGATTAGATCAGTTTAAGATGAACTGCTAATGTTAAGTCAATGATATTTGGTATGCAAATTTATTGGCATAAATTTGCAAGTCTTGTTTCCATGGAGATTATAAAGCAACAACCCCTCATCATGGTTCATTGACTTTGAAACTTTTACATAGTTTACCAAGTTAATGTTTGTGTTTAGGTTTTTTTTAAGGGAATGACTTAGATGATAAAGTCAATTATATTTGGTATGCATAAAAAGAAGTTTTGTATAATTTAACATTAGCATATCTCATTTCCATGGAGATTGTTCAGCCATGTACCTTCAGTCATGGTTCATTGACTTTGAATATTTTACATAACTTACATGTTAAAGTATTGCTATTTTAATTTCAACAATATTGCTTTATCAAAATTACGAAAAGGCAAGCTGCATTTGTTTGCACCTGTCCTAAGTCGGGCACTTTTTCTCTTGACATACTGTCCTTTCTATGAAGGACACTTTTTCATATGAAATATTGTCCCTTCATTGAAGGACAATTTTTCACATCTGGACACAATTGTATACTATAGGCAAACATTGTTTGGACAATATTTCATAATAACATTAAGTCCGTGGACACAATTTACTGTGAAATAGTGTCTGGTGGACATAATTTCATGGCAGACAATATTAAATCCTATATATATATATATATATATATATATATATGTTCTTTGAAAATTTCTTAATACATTGTTGGTCATCTAAAATGTGAGTCATTAATATTTACATGTACTTGAGATCTTTTAAATGTTCAAAACTGTTCTATTTGTTTAAAAGTAATCTGAAGCAATTTCTAGACACGCTTTGATCATTAGGGTAAAAGCCTTGTGACATAAGGGTGTATCTCCTACTGGAGCCCCAGTTTATGAATGCATGTATATATCTTACCTTGGGGAGGAGGTTGATCTTACATTAGAGTCAGCAGTCAGGGTAATTCCGTACACTTTTGGTCCTAAATGAAAGTCATTTGGTTCCCTGTTTAATACACAAGCAAAATGTACAGTAATTACCTGGTCTGGGAACACAGTTATCGTCCTTTGATTTTCATTGTCCACGAATATAGTCCCTAACTAGTGTGGACAGGGTGTTACTTGCCAATTTTCTTTTATCCCGCTTCCAAATTTATTTCTTCATGTTTTATGTCTCAAATAGCAAGTAGGGGGATAAAATTACACTGTTAAAAAATTTGAATTATGAATTTTAAAGTAAAATAGTGATTTGTTCCAGCTGAAAAAGGTTAAAAATTAGCATTAATTTTGGAAGCTGTCAAGATTTCAAGACCCCCTTAACATAAAATTGTCCATATTTTGAGTAAGAGCCGATGAAGTTTTCTATAATTTTTATATAATTTGTCCCAAAAGTTAAGTAGTACAACACACTGTAAAAATATTGAGAAAGCTCAGGTTGGATTTTTTTTATTTCCACTTATTGACTTAGATGATAAAGTCAATTATATTTGGTATGCATAAAAAGAAGTTTTGTATAATTTAACATTAGCATATCTCATTTCCATGGAGATTGTTCAGCCATGTACCTTCAGTCATGGTTCATTGACTTTGAATATTTTACATAACTTACATGTTAAAGTATTGCTATTTTAATTTCAACAATATTGCTTTATCAAAATTACGAAAAGGCAAGCTGCATTTGTTTGCACCTGTCCTAAGTCGGGCACTTTTTCTCTTGACATACTGTCCTTTCTATGAAGGACACTTTTTCATATGAAATATTGTCCCTTCATTGAAGGACAATTTTTCACATCTGGACACAATTGTATACTATAGGCAAACATTGTTTGGACAATATTTCATAATAACATTAAGTCCGTGGACACAATTTACTGTGAAATAGTGTCTGGTGGACATAATTTCATGGCAGACAATATTAAATCCTATATATATATATATATATATATATATATATGTTCTTTGAAAATTTCTTAATACATTGTTGGTCATCTAAAATGTGAGTCATTAATATTTACATGTACTTGAGATCTTTTAAATGTTCAAAACTGTTCTATTTGTTTAAAAGTAATCTGAAGCAATTTCTAGACACGCTTTGATCATTAGGGTAAAAGCCTTGTGACATAAGGGTGTATCTCCTACTGGAGCCCCAGTTTATGAATGCATGTATATATCTTACCTTGGGGAGGAGGTTGATCTTACATTAGAGTCAGCAGTCAGGGTAATTCCGTACACTTTTGGTCCTAAATGAAAGTCATTTGGTTCCCTGTTTAATACACAAGCAAAATGTACAGTAATTACCTGGTCTGGGAACACAGTTATCGTCCTTTGATTTTCATTGTCCACGAATATAGTCCCTAACTAGTGTGGACAGGGTGTTACTTGCCAATTTTCTTTTATCCCGCTTCCAAATTTATTTCTTCATGTTTTATGTCTCAAATAGCAAGTAGGGGGATAAAATTACACTGTTAAAAAATTTGAATTATGAATTTTAAAGTAAAATAGTGATTTGTTCCAGCTGAAAAAGGTTAAAAATTAGCATTAATTTTGGAAGCTGTCAAGATTTCAAGATCCCCTTAACATAAAATTGTCCATATTTTGAGTAAGAGCCGATGAAGTTTTCTATAATTTTTATATAATTTGTCCCAAAAGTTAAGTAGTACAACACACTGTAAAAATATTGAGAAAGCTCAGGTTGGATTTTTTTTATTTCCACTTATTGACTTAGATGATAAAGTCAATTATATTTGGTATGCATAAAAAGAAGTTTTGTATAATTTAACATTAGCATATCTCATTTCCATGGAGATTGTTCAGCCATGTACCTTCAGTCATGGTTCATTGACTTTGAATATTTTACATAACTTACATGTTAAAGTATTGCTATTTTAATTTCAACAATATTGCTTTATCAAAATTACGAAAAGGCAAGCTGCATTTGTTTGCACCTGTCCTAAGTCGGGCACTTTTTCTCTTGACATACTGTCCTTTCTATGAAGGACACTTTTTCATATGAAATATTGTCCCTTC
Organism: Mytilus californianus; assembly: GCF_021869535.1. Taxonomy (NCBI): domain Eukaryota; kingdom Metazoa; phylum Mollusca; class Bivalvia; order Mytilida; family Mytilidae; genus Mytilus; species Mytilus californianus. The sequence continues at coordinate 49,254,157 of NW_026262582.1, read as the reverse complement.
ATTGAAGGACAATTTTTCACATCTGGACACAATTGTATACTATAGGCAAACATTGTTTGGACAATATTTCATAATAACATTAAGTCCGTGGACACAATTTACTGTGAAATAGTGTCTGGTGGACATAATTTCATGGCAGACAATATTAAATCCTATATATATATATATATATATATATATATGTTCTTTGAAAATTTCTTAATACATTGTTGGTCATCTAAAATGTGAGTCATTAATATTTACATGTACTTGAGATCTTTTAAATGTTCAAAACTGTTCTATTTGTTTAAAAGTAATCTGAAGCAATTTCTAGACACGCTTTGATCATTAGGGTAAAAGCCTTGTGACATAAGGGTGTATCTCCTACTGGAGCCCAGTTTATGAATGCATGTATATATCTTACCTTGGGGAGGAGGTTGATCTTACATTAGAGTCAGCAGTCAGGGTAATTCCGTACACTTTTGGTCCTAAATGAAAGTCATTTGGTTCCCTGTTTAATACACAAGCAAAATGTACAGTAATTACCTGGTCTGGGAACACAGTTATCGTCCTTTGATTTTCATTGTCCACGAATATAGTCCCTAACTAGTGTGGACAGGGTGTTACTTGCCAATTTTCTTTTATCCCGCTTCCAAATTTATTTCTTCATGTTTTATGTCTCAAATAGCAAGTAGGGGGATAAAATTACACTGTTAAAAAATTTGAATTATGAATTTTAAAGTAAAATAGTGATTTGTTCCAGCTGAAAAAGGTTAAAAATTAGCATTAATTTTGGAAGCTGTCAAGATTTCAAGATCCCCTTAACATAAAATTGTCCATATTTTGAGTAAGAGCCGATGAAGTTTTCTATAATTTTTATATAATTTGTCCCAAAAGTTAAGTAGTACAACACACTGTAAAAATATTGAGAAAGCTCAGGTTGGATTTTTTTTATTTCCACTTATTGACTTAGATGATAAAGTCAATTATATTTGGTATGCATAAAAAGAAGTTTTGTATAATTTAACATTAGCATATCTCATTTCCATGGAGATTGTTCAGCCATGTACCTTCAGTCATGGTTCATTGACTTTGAATATTTTACATAACTTACATGTTAAAGTATTGCTATTTTAATTTCAACAATATTGCTTTATCAAAATTACGAAAAGGCAAGCTGCATTTGTTTGCACCTGTCCTAAGTCGGGCACTTTTTCTCTTGACATACTGTCCTTTCTATGAAGGACACTTTTTCATATGAAATATTGTCCCTTCATTGAAGGACAATTTTTCACATCTGGACACAATTGTATACTATAGGCAAACATTGTTTGGACAATATTTCATAATAACATTAAGTCCGTGGACACAATTTACTGTGAAATAGTGTCTGGTGGACATAATTTCATGGCAGACAATATTAAATCCTATATATATATATATATATATATATATATGTTCTTTGAAAATTTCTTAATACATTGTTGGTCATCTAAAATGTGAGTCATTAATATTTACATGTACTTGAGATCTTTTAAATGTTCAAAACTGTTCTATTTGTTTAAAAGTAATCTGAAGCAATTTCTAGACACGCTTTGATCATTAGGGTAAAAGCCTTGTGACATAAGGGTGTATCTCCTACTGGAGCCCAGTTTATGAATGCATGTATATATCTTACCTTGGGGAGGAGGTTGATCTTACATTAGAGTCAGCAGTCAGGGTAATTCCGTACACTTTTGGTCCTAAATGAAAGTCATTTGGTTCCCTGTTTAATACACAAGCAAAATGTACAGTAATTACCTGGTCTGGGAACACAGTTATCGTCCTTTGATTTTCATTGTCCACGAATATAGTCCCTAACTAGTGTGGACAGGGTGTTACTTGCCAATTTTCTTTTATCCCGCTTCCAAATTTATTTCTTCATGTTTTATGTCTCAAATAGCAAGTAGGGGGATAAAATTACACTGTTAAAAAATTTGAATTATGAATTTTAAAGTAAAATAGTGATTTGTTCCAGCTGAAAAAGGTTAAAAATTAGCATTAATTTTGGAAGCTGTCAAGATTTCAAGACCCCCTTAACATAAAATTGTCCATATTTTGAGTAAGAGCCGATGAAGTTTTCTATAATTTTTATATAATTTGTCCCAAAAGTTAAGTAGTACAACACACTGTAAAAATATTGAGAAAGCTCAGGTTGGATTTTTTTTATTTCCACTTATTGTCTAAAAGAAATGCACTACAAAATAACCGTGTTCTCGGACCAACTGCCTGTACGAAATTACCTGGATCGACTATAATCTTTATAGATTAATCAGTTAAGCTAATTCTTTTTTTTCATTAATAAAAAAATTCTACAGATGATTAAGTATACAACTTATATCTATTTCAAACAAACTAAGAATGTTTAAAATTAAAAAAATTCACAGAATCTAAATAACAAAAATTTTTAACTTTGCATTATTTGTTAAAGGGACAGTATAGACTCAGTTCATCATTATGATAGGAGCACATGTCCTGTGCATGCTGTGTATATAGTATAATAGATTTATTATGTCTTGTCTGTATCTTAAGTTTGGTTAAACTGCCTACTGGGAAAAAATTTATTACATGTTTGCATTCCCAATCACTACTATTAGTCAATTATGTGTGAAAAATTTCAATTTCATGGGTTTAAGTCCCCCAGGATGTGAAACATCATTAGAATTTGTAGATATAAATGAAGAGATATGAAAATGTTATCCTCAGTACTGTGTCAGTCACTTAATTAAAGACAATAAAAACATTAAATTAGGGTAATAAATATTCCCCCAAAAAATGAACATTGAGAAGTTCTGACTCTGATACACATTTCAATGATCAATTAAATCATCTTTTAATAATTAGATGTGAGGACATGATGGATAATTTTTAAACTCTTTCCTTACTTAGAAAAAGCACCTGGTTCCCTTCAGAGCACAAAATTTCAGGGGGAGGGTGCAGAGCCTCTATATACTTACTGCTCTCCCAGATACTGATTTGTGAACATGTAAAAATAAGGCAGCTAATGCACTCATGTAACCTCAACAACGAAAGCGACAAATGAATAATTTTATTTACTTTTTGCAATTTCTCATTGATGTGATGTAAATTTTCTGTTAGAAAGTCACACGATTCTTTATTTAAACTAGTATGACAGTTACACATGTACAAGACTGTTTTATCTTATTTTTGCAGATTTTTTTTCTAGGTGTACAACTGTGCAAGTATTGAACATCAGCTTCAAATGCAATGTGATCTAAAAGACAGCATAATAATGGACAGATGTAAGTAATGATCAAATAGTTAAAGATATGGGAATGTATGAAATTGTTTGAAAATGTCCACATATCAAATACTCCTTGAAAGTAGATAATTATCATTTTTACTGTTCTGCTAAATGAGGGTTTGGATGAGGGGGTCCTTATTGTCTTTATTCTTTAAATATTAGACCATTTTTCTCTCTATTCGTTATTTATTTTGCCCATTTATATTATCTCTATCATGTCTATTTACTGTATTTTTGTCCCCTATTATTCAATATTCTGTATTATTTTTGCAATTGTTTCTCTATTCTTTATTTGTTTGCCCCTTTATTCTGCACATGTTTGTCCAATATTCTCTTTTCTTTAAACCCTATCCATTCTTTCTCTCCATTACAGAGTTCTTGAAATCTTTTTTCTCCTGGTGGTCCTTGAGGGAAATACTGAAATTGTTCTTTGCAAATTTTGGTGGTCAAAAACTTTTAGACTTATATGTGATACAGAAACAAAACAACACAACACAATACAAATATAAACATTAACAAAAGACTTCTGTAAACATGAATAATTTAAATTATGATCTTTCAATAGTATTTTAAACAAAGTGTATAACTCTGTATGTCCCCGCAACTAAAAGTTGGCGGGCATATTGTTTTACCCCTGTCCCTCCGTCTGTCTCATTCAGCTATAGGTCACAGTACAGCCTTCAACAATGAGCAAAGCTCATACTGCATAGTCATATATAAAAGGGCCCGAAATTACAAATGTAAAACAATTCAATACTAAAGGCCTTATAAAAATACAAAAAAAATAACGAAAAACAAATATGTAACACAGCAACAAACGACAACCACTGATTGTCCAGGTTCCTAACTTGGGACAGGCACAGAATGTGGCAGGGTTAAACATGTTAGCGGGGTTCCAAGCCCTCATAAATTCATATATTTTAGATATTCTCCTCAAGAAAATTGGATATATCAGAAATGTTATTAACATCAACACTTTTAAATGTTGTACTTATAAACTTTATTTGATTTATGCTTATAAATGATGTGGTATGATTACCAATGAGACAACTCTCCACAAGAGACCAAATGACACAGAAATTAACAACTATAGGTCACTGTGCGGCCTTCAACAATGAGCAAAGCCCATACCACATAGCTATAAAAAGCCCCGAAATGACAAATGTAAAAGAAGAAAAATAACGGCCTAATTTATGTACATTTAAAAAAAATGAACGAAAAACAAATATGTAACACATCAACAAACGACAACCACTGAATTACAGGCTCCTGACTTGGAACAGGCACATACATTACATTGTACATTAATATTTTAATTCCCATATTGCTATAAAATCTATCATATGTTTTTTCCCATGGCAGGTCTAATATAAATAAAAAAATTTCTTTGGAGTGCATTATCTTCTTTATTTCTAAACACCTGTTGTACATCTTTTTTTAGCTCACCTGGCCCAAAGGGCCGTCGTCGACCATTAACTTTTACAAAAATCTTCTCCTCTGAAACTACTGGGCCAAATTTAACCAAACTTGGCCACAATTGTCATTGGGGTATCTAGTTAAGAAAATGTGTCTGATGACCCTGCAAACCAACCAAGATGGCCACCATGGCTAAAAATATAATCTAGGGGTAAAATGTAGATTTTGGCTGATATCTCTAATACGAAAGCATTTAGAGCAAATCTGACATGGGGGTAAAATTGTTTATCAGGTCAAGATCTATCTGCCATGAAATAGTCAGACAAATCAGACAACCCGTTGTTGGGTTGCTGTCCCCGAAATGGGTAATTTTAAGGAAATTTTGCAGTTTTTGGTTACTATCTTGATTATTATTATAGATAGAGATAAACTGTTACATATAATAAACAGCAATAATGTTCAGCAAAGTAAGATCTACAAATAAGTCAACATAACCAAAATGTGTATTTGATGAATAATTTTCATTACGACTCATTAACAGGGCAAGATATGGAAATTTATTTTTCTCTTCTGTGGTTTTTGAATATTAAGAAAAAACAAAATGAAAATGATATTTTGATAAACATGTTGTTGTCGTGGTATTGTGCTCTCTTAAACCATCAGATTATTACTGTACGTACTGCAATAAAAAAAACATGAATCAATATCAGGGAACTTTAAGAAGTAATTGAAAACTAGTTCAAAACCTTAATTGCACTTTAGCTTTTCTTTGCCTCAACCAAGTGTTATGAAACTTATACACAAAACAAGGAATTATCTGAATCTGGAATAATTTTGAAATCTGGAAAATTGATAAGAAATGTATGATGAAAACATACCCAACTAAATAGGGTTAGCCATGCACGGCTAAGGGTAATTTTACTTTCACTGTTCTTTCAGTATGAACTAACTAACCCCCCTTAGCCATGCGCGCATGGCTAACCCTATTTAGTTGGGTTAGTTTTCATCATAAATTTCGTTTCAATTTTCCAGAATTCAAATAATTCCTTGTTCCAAAGCTTATCAACACCAAACACTGATCAAGTCACTTTCATCATTCTCAAATTATGTTACTTTATTAATAGAAAAAAGGATAAATTAGAGATATATACAAGCAGGGACATCCGTGTCCCATGGACACATTCTTGTTTTATTTATTACATATTTTAGTGTATTAAAGTAATTATACTGCTTCCACCTTTCAAAATTCTAACAAAGCTCTATCTCTTTAATGGATAAATAAATGATACTAGTCGAGAACTCAACAGATAATTTTTTTTCAGGTTCTCTGGTCGTTAGTTCTTGTTTGCCACACACATGAAGATATTGATCCTGCTTTCAGCTAAATATCAGAAAAATTAAGAACAAAGGAAAGGATGCTGAAACTGTACAGTCACCAGTCAGGATTGTTTCAGAAGTGAAATTATAATACAATATATGTTACTGGTTAATTCCTATGATTTGTAATTTTAAACAACACACATAGACTTTGCATTATTGTTTTACAAGAGAGACACCAAAAGATGCAGTCAACATTTATCATTTTTATCAAAATACATCCAGGACAAATCATGGGTACACTTAGCTTGAAATATGGTGCTTTCATACCAAAATTGCCTGGACGTAAAAGAAATAAAGAACCAAAATTCATGTCAGCAATCATGCAGGGGATAAGATGAAAGAATAAAGAATAAGGTACTGTCATATTCAGTCTTAATAAGAGTCCTGCTTTATATGTATATGCATTTTGTTATGCCCCGTCGTAGCGGAGGAGGATATTAAGTTTTATCCTTGTATGTTTGTACATAGATATAAGAAGATGTGGTATGAGTCCCAATGAGACAACTCTACATCCAAGTCACAATTTGTAAAAGAAAAACCATTATATGTCAAAGTACGGTCTTCAACACAGAGCATTGGATCACACCGAACAGTAAGCTATTATTAATTTAAGGACCCCAAAAATTATTAGTGTGAAACCAGCTGTCAAACGGGAAAACCAACGGTCTAATCTATATAAAAAAAAAGAGAAACGAGAAACACTGATAGTGCGTGATTTTCTCGCTGTGTTGACAGTCAGGGATATAACTCTATAGGATTATTACAGAAAAATAACATACATTTGTTATTGTGGACTAAAAAATCAAAGAACTGTGATAACTTATGCATGTTATATGTTTCAAAGGGACAATATACATCATTAGTTTATTTAAAATGTATAAAAGTTCTATTGATACTACTTTTGTCTATATGTATACTTAACTATTGAAAGATATAACAGTTCATAGTTTGCCAATTTTGCATAGTACACCTATATGTTATTACAGAAAAAATATGCCTGTAATAACAAAAGGGTGTTATCACAGCTTCTCTATATCACTTCAAAGCATTTGCTGTGAACCTTGTTATCACAGCTAAGTTTATCCCTTAATAGCCTTGTCTCATTGATTTACCATGGTTAATCAAAAATGTATTAACTTAATTAAAAAATTAGTTATCAAGGCTATGCATTTAGTTTCTGCGCATAGTCTCAAGAGATCCCTAGATGCCACTATAATTGAAATAATTTTACAAATAACAAATATATGTTATTACAGATTTAGAAAATTTACGGAATAAAGAGTAGACAACTCATGAAAGTATCTGTAATAACACACACAAGTTATTTTCTGTAATAACCCTATAGAGTTATATCTCTGACTGGTTGAAGACCTTATTCTTTGAAAAAGCGACAGAGGTATCATGTGCTCATGGCTCAGCTGTTTATTCATTTTAGTTCACTATAAACTTAAGTTTGCTTAACCAAATGTTCTGAAACTTATACACAATGCTTATAACCACAAAACTCAGATCAAGTACTCATTTGGGTACTGTCTGTCACTTTTACCATTCTTGATTTATGACCCTTTAAAATGTTATATGCAAGTGGGGGCATAATCTGTGTCCCATGGATGCATTCCCCATTTATTTATTCACAGAATTTTGAAAGGAATAAATAATCCATGATGTTCACATAAATAAAACATATTGTTTCAAGAAATTTTACCTGTTTATTACAGATGAAACGCAACTCAACAACACAAAAAATAACTAAACTGCATAGATCTATGCAGTTTTGACCTATATTTATATAAAAATAAGGAGAAGGTGCATGATTGCCAATGAGACAACTATCCACCAAAGTTTGAATAAAGTGGATATAAGCAGTTATAGGTAACTGTACAGCCTTCTACAATGAGAAAAACTCATACTGTATAGTCCGCTATAAAAGGCCCTGATCAGAAAAAATATGAACAAAATCATTTGAGAAAACTAACGGCCTAATCTATATAATTTATTATAACAAAACAAGTAGCGAAAATCAAATATATAACATACATAAACCAACAACTTCCATGGAAATACTGGCTCCTGACTTGGGACAGGCACATAAAGAATGTGGCAGGTTAAACAAGTTTTTGGTTGCTCAACCCTTCCCTAACCTGGGACAGTGGTGTTACAGCACAACATAAGAACAAACTATAAAAATCAGTTGAAAAGGTTTCATCATATTTTTATAGGTCAACTGTCTTGAAATGATCAACAAGTGATTGTAGAAATAAATAAACTTCTCAATTGTCAATTGAATAACCAAAAACACACAAACATCTACTGTCAACACCAAATTCCCTGAAACAAAAGCTTTAAGGGGGCTCGCGGGTATATCTCAATATTTGTTTTTAAATATAGGATTTCGCTAATTTTTTCTAGAAATAAACTTTATCCTATACTTAATAGAAAAAGAAAATATAAGTAAAGGGTCACCGTTCATTTGAGCTCACAATCTGCCTTCGAAAGAAGCATGCATTTTTGTTCAGTTACTTTTTATACGACCGCAAAAATTAAAAAATTTTTGGTCATATATTGGTATGACGTTGTCGTCGTCGTCGTCGTCTGGCGTCGTCCGAAGACACATTGGTTTTCGCACTCTAACTTTAGTTTAAGTGAATGGATCTCCATGAAATTTCACCATAAGGTTCAATACCACGAAAGGAAGGTTGGGATTGATTTTCGGGGTTATGGTACCAACAGTTAAGGAATTAGGGGCCAAAAAGGGGCCAAAAATAAGCATTTTTGTAACTTTCAGACAATAACTTGTGTGTAAGTGTATGGATCTCTCTGACATTGTACCACAAGGTTCCATATCACAAAGGGAAGGATGTAATTGATTTTGGGGGTAATTGCCTCAAAATTTTAGGAATTAGGGTCCAAAAAAGGGGCAAAAAACAAGCATTTTTCTAGTTTCATGACAATAACTTGTGTGTAAGTGTTTGGATATTTCTGAAATTGTACTACAAGGTTTCATATCACAAAGGGAAAGCTGGAATTGAGTTCGGGGGTAATTGCCTGAAACGTTTAGGAATTGGGGGCCAAAAAGGGGCCAAAATTAAGCATTTTTCTAGTTTCAAGACAATAACTTGTGTTCAAGTGTATGGATCTCTCTGAAATTGTACTGCAAGGTACCATACCACAAAGGGAAGGCTGGGATTGAGTTTGGGGGTGATGAATCATAAGGGGGTTCAAAAAATTTGGGGGGGGGATTTTTTTTTTTCTTTTTTTTTCTTTTTTTCCTTTTTTTTTTTCTTTTAAAATTTTCCATTTTAAGTTGGTTATTTCTGATTTATATTTAAAAGCAGATAATAATGATATGGTAGGAGATACACACCAAACAGGATGTGTAAATTTTTATATAATAAGTATTGTGCAATAGCAAGAAATTTTCAATTGCACAGTATTGCACAATAGCAAGAAATCTTCAATTGCACAGTATTGCGCAATAGCAAGAAATCTTCAATTGCACAGTATTGCGCAATAGCAAGAAATATCCAATAGCACAATATTGCGCAATAGCAAGAAATTGTCAATTGTACAGTATTGCGCAATAGCAAGAAATATTCAATTGCACAGTATTGTGCAAAAGAAGATACTTCTTATAAATTGCTTATTTCTTGATCAATTTCAATGGGGTTTTATTCTTGAATTCTTGGGGTTCTTTAATATGCTGAATATAACCATGTATTAAGTTTTTGGATTTTGGGCCCCGTTTTTAAATTGGTCCACATTGAGGTCCAAAGGGTCTAAAATTTAACTTTGTTTGATTTCATCAAAAATTGAATTATTGGGGTTCTTTGATATGCCGAATCTAACCGTGTATTTAGATTCTTAATTTTTGGTTCCTTTTCAAATTGGTCTACATTAAGGTCCAAAGGGTCCAAAATTAAACTTAGTTTGATTTTAACAAAAATTGAATTTTTAGTGTTCTTTGATATGCTGAATCTAAACATGTATTTAGATTTTTACTTATGGGCCCAGTTTTCAAGTTGGTCCAAATCGGGGTCCAAAATTAAACTTTGTTTGATTTCAACAAAAATTGAATATATGGGGTTCTTTGATATGCTGAATCTAACCATGTATTTAGATTTTTGGGCCCCGTTATCAACTTTGTCCACATTGAGGTCAAAAGGGTCCAAAATTAAACTTTGTTTGATTTCATCAAAAATTGAATTCTTTGGGTTCTTTGATATGCTGAATCTAACCATGTATTTAGATTTTGGATATTGGACCATAATAGGTGAATGTCCAATTTAAAATTTTTAAGTTCTTAGACCACATTCATTCTGTGTCAGAAACCTATGCTGTGTCAAATATTTAATCACAATCCAAATTCAGAGCTGTATCAAGCTTGAATGTTGTGTCCATACTTGCCCCAACTGTTCAGGGTTCGACCTCTGCGGTCGTATCAAGCTGCGCCCTGCGGAGCATTTTATTTTCTGTTGAACTAATAGGAGAAAAAAAGGGAATGTCGAAATAAAAAAAGAACTAAATTACAGAAATTGCTTAAATTTTAGAATAGTTTAGTTTAGTACAGCTTATTTGAAAAAAATAATAAAAATATAGGTCACCGATGAGTTAAAAAAGATATTCAATTTTAATGCAAAAAAATGGCATTTTTTCATCAAAGGGAGATAATTTGGAGCTTTTTAAATGATATAAACAATTCAAAAGTCATCTGGGGCCAAAATGAATTGATTTTTTTTGGTTGATTTTTTACCATATCATAAAGTAACAACTAATAGTGTAAGAAATAAAAATTTGTAATGAAAAAAAAAAAGTTTAAATTTTTGCTGAATTTTTATACCCTCAAGCCTCCTTAAGATACAACTTTAGGTGACAGGAACGGTCTTGACTTTGGAAAGCCACAGGAAAACTCAATATTGCTCCCCTTTTAAATCTTGATCAGTATTTGTTAAATGAAAAAAAGTAACATAAAAGAATGCAGGTTGCCAGGAACATTCAATTGGAGAAAGGGAAAAGAACTCAACTCTACACTAAATAATTTTGAAAACTATTATTGGCTATACTATCTTTATTGATAAAAAATGTCAGAAAAGTTATGTACATTATGATCATGTTGATTTTGTGAAAAGTCACACAAGGTAATTAAAATGGTCAGAGGGGGAAAAGAAGTTTTGTTTATAAATGTCAAATGTGATAGTCTCAACCTATCAACATGATCAAAATTGTTGATTTCACCATTAATATTTACATTTAGCATGTTCAGCGGAATAGCACGTTTTTGTTATATTTTACTAAATGTTATTTTACTTTTCTCTTATAGGCAGGAGTGAAAGGAAGAGAAAAAGTCATCAGTAAAGAAACAGATCAATTTACATTAACATGTAATAATTCCATCTGAATATAACAAGCATTGCACATGTTATGAAGATTTATTCACATGTTACTATGATTTGTAGTTATATTTTATTGTATGTATTTGTAATATTATATAGAACATGTATTTTATTTTAGAACAGTATTTTTCTTTTTTGTCGAGCCTGCGACTTTTGTCGCAGAAAGCTCGACATAGGGATAGTGATCCGGTGGCGGCGGTGGCCGCGTTAGCTAACTTCTTAAAAGCTTTATATTTTAGAAGGTGGAAGACCTGGATGCTTCATACTTTGTATATAGATGCCTCATGTTACAATGTTTCCATGTGTCACATTTCCATTGACCGTGACCTCATTTTCATGGTTCAGTGACTACTTTAAAAAAAAGTTAAGATTTTTTGTAATGTTAATTTCTCTCTTATTATGAGTAATAGGTGAACTATATTTAGTATGTGCGTACCTTGCAAGGTCCTCATGCCTGTCAGACAGTTTTCACTTGACCTCGACCTCATTTCTTGGATCAGTGAACAAGGTTAAGGTTTGGTGGTCAAGTCCATATCACAGATACTATAAGCAATAGGTCTTGTATATTTGGTGTACAGAAGGACTGTAAGGTGTACATGTCCAACTGGCAGGTGTCATCTGGCCTTGACCTCATTTTCATGGTTCAATGATTAGTTAAGTTTTTGTGTTTTGGTCTGTTTTTCTTATACTGTTTGCAATAAGTCTACTATATTTGGTGTATGGAATGATTGTAAGGTGTACATGTTTAGCTGGCAGGTGTCATCTGACCTTGACTTCATTTTCATGGTTCAGGGGTCAAAGTTAAGTTTTGGAGTTGTGGTCTTTTTTTCTAATACTATATGCAATAAAAGTCAACTATATTTGGTGTATGGAAATATTTTATGATGTACATGTCAGTCTCGCAAGTATTATTTGACCTTGACCTCATTTTCACAGTTCATTGCTCAGTGTTAAGTTTTTGTGTTTTGGTCTGTTTTTCTTAAAACTATAAGCAATAGATCAACTATATTTGTTGTATGGAAGAATTGTAAGCTGTATATGTCTGCCTGGCATGGTTCATCTGACCTTGACCTTATTTTCATGGTTCATTGGTCAATGTTTAGTTTTCTTGGTTAAGTCTATTTCTTAGAAACTATAAGCAATAGGTCAACTATATTTAGTGTATTGAATGATTGTAAGGTGTACATGTATTTCTTGTTTGGTTTATATGACCTTGACCTCATTTTCTTGGATCATGTTAAGTTTATGTGATAGTGGTAGTAAAGCTTTATATTTAGGACTATCATCATAAAATCAATAATTAGTACTCTTGTGATATTTTGTTGTGGAGAACATCAAAGAAATATAGAAAAATGTAATTAAAGATAAAGTTTCGTCCATGTTTTCTGTGACAAAAACAAAATTGTGCAAATTAGGAAAATGAAATGAGGCTACATTATTGAATATTTTTGAGTTTGAGTTTTTTCTTTTTATTCCTATTTTTTAAAGTTCATTGGCATTTGAAGTAATGAGTTGAAACTAGTTTTTATACGACCGCCAAAAAATTTTGCGGTCGTATATTGGTATGAAGTTGGCGTCGTCGTCGTCGTCCGAAGACACATTGGTTTTTGCACTCTAACTTTAGTTTAAGTGAATGGATCTCTATGAAATTTTACCATAAGGTTCAATACCACAAAAGAAAGGTTGGGATTGATTTTGGGGGTTATGGTACCAACAGTTAAGGAATTAGGGGCCAAAAATAAGCATTTTTGTAACTTCCAGATATAACTTGTGTGTTAGTGTATGGATCTCTCATACATTGTACCACAAGGTTCCATATCACAAAGGGAATGCTGGGATTGATTTTGGGGGTAATTGCCTCAAAATTATAGGAATTAGGGGCCAAAAAAGGGGCAAAAAACAAGCATTTTTCTAGTTTCATGAAAATAACTTGTGTGTAAGTGTATTAATCTTTCTGAAATTGTACTACAAGGTTCCATATTACAAAGGGAAAGCTGGAATTGAGTTTGGGGGTAATTGCCCAAAACGTTTAGGAATAAGGGGCCAAAAAGGGGCCAAAAATAAGCATTTTTCTAGTTTCCAGACAATAACTTGTGTTCAAGTGTATGGATCTCTCTGAAATTGTACTGCAAGGTACCATACCACAAAGGGAAGGCTGGGATTGATTTTTGGGGTAATTGCCTCAAAATTTTAGGAATTAGGGGCCAAAAAAGGGGCAAAAAAGCATTTTTCTAGTTTCATGACAATAACTTGTGTGTAAGTGTATGGATCTTTCTGAAATTGTACTACAAGGTTCCATATCACAAAGGGAAAGCTGGAATTGAGTTTGGGGGCAATTGCCCAAAACGTTTAGGAATAAGGGGCCAAAAATAAGCATTTTTCTAGTTTCCAGACAATAACTTGTGTTCAAGTGTATGGATCTCTCTGAAATTGTACTGCAAGGTACCATACCACAAAGGGAAGGCTGGGATTGATTTTTGGGGTAATTACCTTAAAATTTTAGGAATTAGGGGCCAAAAAGGGGCAAAAAACAAGCATTTTTCTAGTTTCAGGACAATAACTTGTGTGTAAGGGTATGGATCTTTATGAAATTGTACTACAAGGTTCCATATCACAAAGGGAAAGCTGGGTTTGAGTTTGGGGGTAATTGCCTTAAACGTTTTGGAATTTGGGGCAAAAAAGGGGCAAAAAAACAAGCATTTTTCTAGTTTCCAGACGATAACTTGTGTTCAAGTGTATGGATCTCTCTGAAATTGTACTGCAAGGTACCATATCACAAAGGGAAGACTGGGATTGAGTTTGGGGGTGATGAACTATAAGGGGGTTCAAAAAATTGGGGGGGGGGATTTTTTTTTTCCTTTTTTTTTCTTTAAAATTTTCCATTTTAAATTGATTATTTCTGATTTATATGTAAAAGCAAATAATAATGATATGGTTTGAATAGGTAAATTAAAAATTTTTTAGTTCTTAGACCACATTCATTCTGTGTCAGAAACCTATGTTGTGTCAAATATTTAATTACAATCCAAATTCAGTGCTGTATCAAGCTTGAATGTTGTGTCCATACTTGCCCCAACTGTTCAGGGTTTGACCTCTGCGGTCGTATCAAGCTGCGCCCAGCATTTTATTATCAATCATTTTGTTTTCAAGATGTACAGACAGTACAGTAGGTTAAGGTTTTGTGTACAATAGTTTACTATGATGTTATGGTCAAATAAACTTGAAACTTTGTACTTTCAAGTGTTCATTATGAAGTCATTGATTTTTAAAGTAATTACAAATAAGTTACTGAATATGGAAATCTGAATGTGGAAGCAGGGTATAATGTGTTATGGACACACATCTCAATCCCATAGAGCACCGCCCTCCTCACCAGCCTCTCAGTAATGGAATATTGACTTTGAAAATTTCCTTAGTTTACACTGTAAGATTTGTGATAAGTTCAGTTTAAGGAGAACCACTAAAAGTAGGTCAGGGATATTTTATATGCAGTTGAATAAGCTTTTGGACAATACATGTGCTTTGGGATTTTTTTATCCTGAACCCTAAATCATGGTTTTATAACTTAGAATCTTTTGCAGTTTATATGGAAAGTTTATGCTTAGGCCAGTTTAAAATCGACCACTTATAAGAGGAGGATTTAGAGGAGGCCTACCCCCCCTTTTTGTGGGACAAATTTGGTTGATATTATATTTAGGGCATTACTAAAGCATGACAAAAGAGATGCAGTAGAGAGCAACCTTAATATTTCTTAGAAAATACTTTTTTCTGACCTGTAATGAAAAGTATGGTTATAAACAAAATACATATTTTTTTCAGTTAGAAACATATTTTTTATGAATCAAAATTTTAACAAATGTTCGAAACAAATTTACATAAAAACTTTCTAAATGTATCAAAATTCTGTGTTGTAATATCTTATAGATTTTGTTTTTTCGGGATTTTTCCCAATATGTGTAAGAAATCTGTAGCATAATTTTAAAAATTTGCTTCCAGATTTTATTTTGGGATTTTTCCCGAAATGGGTAAAAATAATCTATGTAACAAGTGTGTGCCTGATAATAGATTTATATTTTTGGGATTTTTCCCGAAATGTGAAAAGAAATTATTAGTCATGAGTTCTAGCATATACATTCATTTTTTGGAATAAATCCCAAAATATTCTAAGACATCTGTGTTATACTTTTTCCACTTAGTTTATTTTTGTCGGGATTTTTCCCGAAATGTGTTTCAGATCTGTTTGTCAACAATCTTTGCCAACATATATGTTATAAATAATAATGTTGAAAATGATTTTGGGACATTTCCCGAATTAAAAGTTGTCACATACATCTTTACCACAAATATTTTAAAACTTTCATATATTTTGGGAAATTTCCCGAACATTAAATGTAAATTTTATCAATTATAAGAATAAAAACATGGAATATTGTAAAATATGTGTATTTCTTTATGATATCTGCATTCAATTTATGGTAAACATTGAAAAAGATTATAAAAAGGAACAAAATGGATTTTACTAGTTTAGAATATTAATATAGAATGGTGTAATTAATTGTATCTCCTAGCTATGTTGGTTTTTCTTCTAAATCAAACTGTGTAAAACAAATAAATACTGTGCATATAGTTGCTTTAAACTAAAAATCATATAAATGAATTAGGTGATTAATTAAAACAGTTCGCACATCCTTAGAATAAAAGTCGAAAATTATTTTGATTGATGCTCATAATGACGAATGGACATCCAGATGTAAACTTGTTTACCAATTCTTCGAAATGAAGTTACAAAAAATACGCTGCTGGCCAAATACTGGAAAAATTGACATGACCTATTATTTTTTAGAAAACCAAACTACAACTGTGAAAATGGCTTTTACAGTTTTTGATTTGTTCATTCTATCTGATTGACGATATCTGACAGTAATGATTATCAATTTGTTTTGTGTTTTCTTAATCGAATTCAGTATTTTTCTGTTTTATGAACGAAAAATGTAATACATTGCAGATATCATACAGCTCCAGCTTTTGATACTACGCCGAATGTATATGCCACCCCAGAAACAGGATACCTACAGGTTACCAATGAAGAATGTGAACTGGATCATGTTCAAGATACTGAAAACAAGGGCGGGGAAAATTACACATCGAGATACATGAGCTCTAATTATGATGAAATTGATGTTTGAAAAAGTAACCTATAGCTGCTTACTTTTAATATTAAAGGGATTTTGGTAGTTGTCTCATTGGCACCCGTTTTTCATTTACTTATGTTTAAACGTATGATTTGGTTTGAAAGCCAAATATATCAACAAAGAATGGAATGTGGACTCGGTTTGACATCAAACAATTTTATAGCTGTAAAGTATAAGACATTGTGTTATTGTGCTATGGCCATATTTTGTGTCATTGTCTTTAATTTTTGATTATGTGCTCTGTCTATATGCCATTTTGTTTTTCTTTGTTGACATATTTGTTTGTTTTTAAAGTGATTTAGATATTAACACAATGGTGACTGCAGTACCCGTATTTTTGACATTTTTACATATTATGTCTGTTTGTTTTGCTTACAAATTGTCAATTATAATGGAATTCTATGCGACTGTCATGCAAGTGAGAGGTTTAGCTAGTTACAAAACCAGGTTTAATCCACCATTATCTATATAAGGAAATACCTTTTCAACGTCAGTAATATGACAGTTGTTTTCCATTCGATTTGATGTGTTTGAACTTCTCATTTTTTTCCATTTTGAATTTTCCATTGAGTTCGTTAATTTTGTTATTTTACTTTTTATGCTTTTTTATATTTAGTTTATCTTTCTGTTAAGCAGTATATTCAATTTCTGAAGTTGAAAACTGTCTCATAAGGAATGTATTGGCATTGATCTCGTTTTTGGTAGTTTCTCGGTGTCCCTGTATTGATTTAAGTATAACGAAAAACTATATATAAACAGGGTCTCAATTCAAAATGCAAATCAAAGTGAGATTATTTTTTTTCCTCGTTGCTTTGCAAATCTAATGCATTTTCAATCTGAGAAAGAGAGCAAAAGGAATAAACAAATTGTATCTTGATAGTTATGTTGTATCGTTTAATGTAGTTTACAAACTTTTGATTACAATAAGGGATGTCAACGAGTACTCGAGCATTCGAGTATCGCTCGGTAGTACCGAGTATCGAATACCAAAACGATACTCGACTACTCGGTTTCCTGTTAGAATATTGTTGTCTTCTTTATATAAACGTGATCTTCTTGATAACCTCTTTCGGAAAATTAAATAGGCATCACTGATTAATCATACTAGTAAATAAAATACATTTTGTTTCGAATGCTTGTGCTAAATAGTCATTTAAAATGCCTCCGAAAATATATGGGCTTTACCGAGGCTAACACATTAAAACAAACTGTTGCCTTTATTTATTCAACCCTTATTTTATTGATTTTGTATTTACATTGTATCATAGATCAAATTTATTCGTTCAGTGTATGTTCACTTGTGTTAATATGTCTTTTGATTGAGTTAAGCCATTTCAATTGATATTTTATAGTGTGTCTTTCTATGTTGTATTGTTACACTATTGTTTCAGATAAGAGCGAAGGTTGGTACCTATATAAACGTTTAAACCGGCTGCATTTGTTTGCACCTGTCCCAAGTCAAAAATCTGATGTTCAGTAGTTGTCGTTTGTTGATGTGGTTCATAAGTGTTTCTCGTTTCTCGTTTTTTATATACATTAGACCGTTGGTTTTCCCTTTTGAATGGTTTTACATTAGTCATTTTTGGAGCCCTTTATAGCTTGCTGTTCGGTGTGAGCCAAGGCTCCGTGTTGAAGACCGTATTTTGACCTATAATGGTTTACTTTTACAAATTGTGACTTGGAGGGAGAATTGTCTCATTGGCAATCATACCACATCTTCTTATATCTATGTCTTAGCCATTCCGTCCAATCGGTACAGTTAGAAAAAAAATATTTTCGTCTTCAAGACAGTTATTTTCAAAGTTACAAAACCAGCTGTTCCTTATAATAGTTGATAAGAAAATGTTTCCAAATAAAATAAATTCGTTGCATCCTATGGTGACCCTCAGTGAATATTAAAACGTCTTATCCCTACGTCTTTGTAAACATTAAATGTGTTTTCAAAACGATTACCAAAATACTATTGTTTGATATTGTTTTTCCTTGATACAATTTTTAAATAGGTGTTCATTAAATTGTATTTATTAAATATTGTTTGTAACTGTAAGAGTACTTGTAAGTAATGAGCTATTAATTATTGTGTTACATTCTTTGTCCTAGACACTTATGTAGATGGTTTTTCATCCGTTAAACAACATATCACAGAATCACTGTATATAAAGTGCAAATCCAGTTAGTTCACTTTCACTGTCGTACGCGTGTATTACTATAATTGTAGAATAAAAGATAATGGAGAAAACGGTGTTTTTTTTTACTTTTTGAAAATACTAAATAATTACTTACTTACGTAATTTACTTTGGATGCACTCTTATTCGTTGGATACCAATTTCGTGTATTTCGTTGGTACGGTTGAACCGCGAAATTAAATGTTCGACGAATGACAAATTTTCTAAAGGCTTGTAAGCAGACTTTGGCAAAACCACGAAATTAAATATCCACGAATATGTAAGGTTTCCTTAATTCACGAAAATATATACCCACGAAAATAAATGAATCCACAGTAACACAATTTTATTAGAATATGACTTAAAATATACAATAAAAGGATCAAAGTTTTAAAAGTTTGATGAAAGCAGCTGAATCCATAATTGTTATTACTGAATGCGATTCATTTCAACTATAAATGCGATGCATTATCACTGTAAGTGCGATCATTTCTGATGTGGAATTTTTGAAGATGCCATGACTTTTATTGTTGTTTTATGTGATTATTCGACATACAACATGTACAATAAGTGAAAATAGTGATTGAATGATTTTAATATTGATGATATTTACAATTTGAAAAGCAATCTAGTCTTAGATGCTTACTTGTATAACCAGTGTATTGTTGATTCCGGACGTTGTGTATTTTATACCGTTCGTCATTTTTTTCTGTACGTTGCCTGTTTAAGTAATAGTTCTTTACCGTTCGTTAGTAAAACACATGGTTTGCTGTTTTTATTGAAATACTTACCTTTTATTTTGTGTTAGCAAGCATTTACAAGTACTAAAACTATTTGACATTTCTAACATTTCATATTGAAAATTTAAACACCTGAGTATTGTATTTGTTTGACGTGAAACAAAACTTACTGGAGCAAAAGAAATCCACTCATCGGAGCATCTGATTGCAATCAAGTTTCCTAGAAATCCAGTATTTTGATCTTGATGTCAAAGGTCATACGCATACAAAGGTCGGGGTGATATGCGTCACATCGTCTTAAGGTGATACACGTTCATATCATGCATATTCAAATAATTTTGGTGAGTTTGCTATTAGTTTGTCATAGATCCGAAAATATACTGGAGTAGAACATCCATGAATATAACATATTTTTATTGCGAATTCCCGTGAAAAGTTTAATAACTAGCTTGAAAAAGCTTTGAAAATTTTTCACGCCGTTTCATACATATTTCTACCATATTGATAGGCTTTCGCACAACGAACAGTACAAGAATTTACAACGAATTGTATTTAAGACAGCAAACACACTCCACAGACAACGAATCGTACATTGCCAAATTTTTTAGGACAGTTTTTCAATTAAATGTCTGCAAATAATATAAAACAACGGGTTTCTCATTCGCATTAAGTATTTTAAACAAATCATAAAATACACGGTCGCATTTAGTGTAAGGGCCAACCAATTGTCCTTTATTTGTAGTTTGATCAAGTTTGAATTACACAGAATGTTTACAAGTAATTTACAGACCTGTCTCTTTAAAAGACTCACAAGGTGTTCATGTAATATAAATGATATACAATGTTGTCAGGCGCAAAAACTTTGTTTTCATAAACATTGAATACTTAACTGAACAGTACGTCAATTAGTCATTGGTGAAAATATTAGGACGGTCTATCTACCAACCTCGCTTACCGATGCAACGATTAACGTCCGGAATCAACTGTACGGCGGTTTTACCCCGTGGCATAGAACTATTCAAATATGTACAACAATAATATGTATTTAGTTTGGCCTTGTATTCTTACAATTACGTATTTGCTTATTTGTAACAACAATTTGTAAGAAAATTCAAATTTGAATTAAGGTGACTCGATTGTTGATCGAACTTTCTTTACTGTATACACAATGACATGTGAAATTTCAAATATACAGCCATCCAAGCGTCAAATGTAAGGTAATTGATTGTGCGAAATGCAAACGTAACCACTCACTCAATCGTGAAATGAAGATCGTATTTTGAACGCTCTTTGTTATCAAAGATGCATTCATTAGAGCTATTTCCCTAATGCCTGTAGTTTAAAGGTTTGTTTAGCTTGTTTGCTTTTTTGTATATATATTTGCTCAATCATAATTACAATATTTAAGCAAACATTTATACAAACAAAGCGAGCAAGCTAACCACACCTTTAAACTACAAGCATTAGGAAAATAGCTCTAATGACGTTTTATTAGTTTGTGATGTAGAATTACACCAAAACCGAAAACTTTAATTTTCGCTGACGTGAATTGGCTTTACTGTCGAAGATATATGTATTTAATGATGGCGTGTCATAGGAAAGGATAAATTTATCCTACAAATAGATCTGGACAAATTATTAGAGAAAATAGAATTGACTATATTAGCAATAAATGCTAATTTTACGGAATTTATTGATATATTACCTCAGACTTTCACTCACAAAGTATGCATATATAAATAGTCCTTCTGACTTCATATATTTGTAAAGGGACTTAATTAAGACTTCATGATGAAAATTAAATAATTTCCTTCTGTGAAAATGCATCGCTCTAACAATAGTAATGAGTCGCCCTACAGTGAAAATGAAAGTCAAGTATCATTATTCGACAGTACACATGAATCGCATAACGAAAACAGCATAGTGGACTTTAATTCAATACCAACAAGCTGAATGACAAAACCTGTTTTAAGTTATATAACATTAATATTTATGTTAAAATGTACATTTTTCTGCAAATGAAACTTAACTGTTGCTTTTAAATCTCTTGCACGCTCTGTTCGTGAACTTTTCTTAATATCTATCTATTTGTATATCAAATTAACACCAGGATAGCTGTAGGCGCGATGAAAACCCGTTCGCATCTTTTACCTATATCATGAATTTATAAAACAGTACATATTATATTTTATTTTTTATTTTATTAAAAAATCACGAATTTGTCGTCTGTTTATTTATCATTCTACATTAGAAATTCATAGCGGATACAGTGAAAATATAAGATTCACACATTGTACATATTGTGGTATGATTGCCAATGAGACAACTCTCAACAAGAGACCACATGACACAGAAATTAACAACTAAAGGTCGCTGTACGGCCTTCAAAAATGAGTAAAACCCATACCGCATAGTCAGCTATAAAAGGCCCGAGATGACAAATGTAAAACAATTCAAACGAGAAAACTTGATCTATGTAAAAAATTATGAAAGAAAAACAATTATGATATACAGCAACAGATTGTTTGTTTCTGTAACGGTTGGAGGTATTAAATCTAATAAGTATTCTTGAACATCCTCATTCAGTATTTTGGAAAATAGAGTTAAATTTTTAACATTCCGTCTGATCTTTAACTTTTCCCATCCCGTTTCTAAATAGAGTGATTGAGTGAAAGCGTAACTTGTTAGACCAGTGACAAAACGTGCTGCTTGCAGTTGTAATTATTCTAATCTTTAAGAATTCAATTTTCCGCAATTGTCCCAAACTTCAGGAGAATATTGAAGAATGGGCCTAATTAAAGTTAAATAGATATAGGAAGATGTGGTATGAGTGCCAATGAGACAACTCTCCATCCAAGTAACAATTTATAAAAGTAAACCATTATAGATCAAGGTACGGCCTTCAACACGGAGCATTGGCTCACACCAAACAGCAAGCTATAAAGGGCCCCAAAAATTACTAGTGTAAAACCATTCAAACGGGAAAACCAACGGTCTAATCTATATAAAAACGAGAAACGAGAAACACGTATGAAAAACATAAACAGACGACAGCTACTGTACATCAGATTCCTGACTTAGGACAGGTGCAAACATTTGCAGCGGGATTAAACGTTTTAATGGTACCAAACCTTCTCCCTTTTCTGAAACAATAGTATAACATCACAACATAGAAAGACACACTATAAAATATCAATTGGAAGGCTTAACTTAATCAAAAAACGTAAATTAACACACAATGAACGAATAAATTTGATCTGTGATTCCTGAATGCAATACATTTTTTCTAAATTTTCCCTTTCTAACCGTATATTTCAAACGTCTAAGAACATTTAATTGTTTTAATACCACTTCTATTAAATGATCTACATGCTTGGTCCGCTTGACGTCCCTACTAAAAAATAAACCTGATTGTTTGTGACTAGTAACTGTACCTGAACTCCACCAAAATAAAAAATCAAGTTATTTTGAATTCTTTATACTGAATAATACAATATTAGTTTTATTTGGATTGAATTTAACTAGACAATCATTTGCCCAGGAATTTCACAGATATGTTCCAACTGTCGTAAACACAATCCCGTTCCCTTTTACCGAATGTGACCTACCGAATAAGACTTATCAGCGGGTTTGTACTAACATGAGCAACATGACGAGTGCACCATGTGAAGCAGCATCTGCTTATCCTTCTTGCGCACCTGAGATCACCCCCAGTTTTTGGTGGGGTTCGTGTTGCTCAGTCTTTAGTCTTCTGTGTTCTGTTTTGTGTACTGTTGTTTGTTTGTCTTTTTCTTTCTATCCAAGGCGTTGTCAGTTTATTTTCGACTTGTGAGTTTGAATGTCCCTTTGGTATCTTTCGCCTCTCTTTTTTCATGGATTGAAGAATAATTTCATCTGAAGTAGTATGTTCAATAGATGTTTCGTCTGCAGTCATTGTAGATAATCCAATCATAGCATCTGCAATGTCATTAATGAAGATAAAAAATAAAAGGGGACCCATACCAAGCCTTGTGGAACATCAGCTTTAAGATTGCCTAATTCTGAGGTCGCCTCTCATAACAATGTTTAATACTACCCTCTGAGTTCTATTGGTTAATTAACTCAAAAGCCACAATAACAGCTTGCCTTTGATACCATATTTTTCTAACTTAAGAAGTAGACCCCTTATTCATAAGCCATCGAATGCCATGCTTACATCAGCAAATGTTACAGTTGTATAAAATGTATTGTCTAAAGCATACAAGCTAGAATGGTACATCTCAATTAGTTCACGAAAAGTAGAACAGCTGGTAATGAAACCAGACTGAAATTTTTGCATAAGTTTATTAGAAACTAAATGACTAAACACATATTTGAATATTATTTTATTTCTAGTAACTTGCTCACGAAAAAAAGAAAGAAGTGAAACTGGACTGTAATAAGGCGGCATTGATTTGTATCCATTTTTAAATAAAGGAATAACATATGCCCATTTCTAATCTTTAGGAAATACTTCTGGAGAGAGCAATTTGTTAAACAGAATACATAAGGGAAGTGCAATTTCATTTTTAACTGTTATCAGCATTTTATTTCTGATTGTGTCTGTTCCAACGGCTTATTTTGGATCTAAATTATTAATGATATCTTTAACTTCTTCTTCAGGTACATTAATTTCTGACAAAACTTTATTACCTCTATCATCGTAGTCAGGCAAGTTTTTTGTTTTCTTCATCTAATTAAGCTAGCTATAAAAAATAAATATTTAAAATGTCAACTTTTTCTTTTGCTTCATAAGAATATTCCAAAAATAACTAGTGTTTTGCAACGGCGGAATATCATTAGTAGATCTGTATTCTTTTAATAAAGAGTTTATAGTTTTCCTATATACTCAACTATTTGTTTGCTTATGTTTGTTTAAGTTTTCATTAATATTTTCATAAAAGCTTTGTTTAATTTGTATCTTTGAATTCATGGAATTATTCACTCGATTTCTATGGTTTTCAAATTTCCTTTCGTTTGTAGTGCTTTTATTTTTTTTAAATATTTTTTCAAATCTGTCTCGTTTTCTTATTTCTTTACGCAGTTTTGAAGTAAACCAGATTTTATTATTAGAACGAATAGTTACTTCTTTTATTGGAAGTGAGCATACCGAACGAGATCAAAAAGCCTTCATATTGTGTGGAGCAGCTGATATTTTACAATCTCAATATGCAGATAACCTGATAATGGATTTATCGTGCTGTATTTGCGTCTTTTGGAAGTGTTTTCTTTGTTTCACCAGCAAACCGGGGGAATGCTCGAAGTTCGGGTCAAGCTTATCAACGTCCGTTGAAACATTATGACGTTGCTGATATGTCCGGGTCAAAGTTATTAAAGCCGGGTCGCTGTAATTGACGTCACAAAGCCGTGATATGCAATTTAATTAAGAGCTGAGCAGAGTGATCCCACCAAACACAGAACATTTTAGAAACGTTTTTTAAAGGTTTCAAATAAGTTAGTGTCGAAAAAACGTTTAAGAAATGTTTTTAAAAGGTTAAATTGAAACGTTTTCTGTAACTATAGTAGAAATGTTTCTGCAAACATTTTTTAAACGTAAAAAAAACATTTTTTCAAAAATGTTTTTGATGAACATAAATAATACATTATAAAACAACGTTTTTAATTTTGTTTTTTAATAATGTTTCAAAAATGTTTTTTAATAAGCATAGAAAAACTTTATAAATCATGTTTCCCATATCACCGCAATATTTTTGTTTTTAATAATTACTTTCAATTTTAAATTTACAAAAAGTCATCTTCGATCTGTCGATATGATGATATGTTATGTCAAAAAAAATTCTTGTATTCTAATAACTGGTTTCTTTTCTGTAGAACCGGGAACCAGTTGTAACTTATTAGTTAGTTTCGTATTTTATTTCTATATTTCCATTAATCGCATCTCTAAAGTATTATCATATTCGAAGATAGACATTTTAATTGAGAAAATGTATTATTTACGACAATAATTTGTATTAAAGCAGAATTCTTCATTAGATAAAATTTGTTCGAAACTTCCGGACACTGTCACCGCCTTTTTTAAATTGGGAAAACAACGACACTAGACATGCTAGAAGAGCAGTTCTACAGAATAGCGTTCAGTCTATGAGGTATGTATAAAATCAATAAACATTCGAGGTATTTTGTAGAAATTGAGAGAAATTACTGCATTATTTTCTCCATGACATTCGTATGATTTGCATGAGTCTATTTACATGATTAACAGATTTAACTACTACAGGCATAAATTCACATTCACCACTGCATGATGCCATCACGTGTCAATTTGTCATGCCTCGTGGGCTACTGGTCTGACTTTTACACGAGTTAAATAAAAACAAGCACCCGAAGACAGCATAATTAATCATTTAAACTACCCAGAGCGTAGTCAAATAACAATGACGTTTTGTACGGCTTTCTTATTTGACAAAAAAAAAAATGTGGTGTCCTCCAACTTCGTAGCAACAGCAAAAATCAAAAATATCCTTTCAAGACGTCATATTTTTTTTGGATTACCCATAGCCGTGCTGCCAGTGCTGGGCCTCATTTTACAAGATATCTTATGTCTGACTAAAATTGATTGTAACTTACCAGTCATGAACAATTCAGTATACCGCAAAATGTAACTGCATTTGATACGTTACACGATAGAAACATATTGATAACTGTTAAAAAGTAATCATAATCAAATGTTATCGATAGTAAATAAAAATATTATGCAAGGGCACCTGACGAGGATGAACGGCCTTTGATCGAACTTGACCTGAATGATATCCGAAACACCAGGTGTAATATCATCAATTAAAGAAATTCATATACGACCAGTGTTGATTACCACAGATCATTTACGTTGGGGAAAATCCTTTCAAATAAATAGATGTGTAAAAGTTTATAATGTAACACCAGAACAATCGACCGAGAAAAGGTCAAATCAGATTTTAACAGTTAAAGATAATATATATTAATTTAAAGTAAATACATATAAGCGAAACATGCTATATATATGAATAAAACAATCATGCATTAATAGAATAAACCTGTAATTGAAGACAAACATTCAAATGCATATAAAATTGCATATAACTTATACACAGCGATACATGGAAAATCATTATAGAAACTCGATACGGACAAGAAATAAAATATCTTTTAGGCAATAATATTAGTAGGTTTTGCTAAGATTGGTTCATGGACACGATTATTTATAAAACAAATATTTGATTTCACGAAAAATAAAATAACAACAGGACTAAATTGTAATTTTGTAGGTCCAGTATTTGGTGTCACAGGGTGGTCAGAGCCCTTCAAACTGTATAGGAAGGATGATGAAAAAGTGTGGCACTAATCAGTTATGGGCCAAATACAGTCTGAAGGGGCAAAAGGGAAAAGAGGCATTCACAGGTCACCCTTTGTGCAGGATAATCCTGAGTAAGTTGATTAAGAAAATATGTCGAACATTTAAAAGCAAGTGCTATTTATATAGATTGGATTTTTTATCTGACTTTAATCTCAAAAAGAATTCATATGATGAATATGAATATAATGTTTCTCACTTATTATTTTAGATAGAAAAAGAGTGAAAAGTTACATAAAGTTATTATATATATTTATAAAAGTTTAGAGAAGTTAAAAATAATAATGAAATATATCTTTTTAATTCTGTAATACTTTTTCAGAAAGTTGTGCAAGAGTGTTCCCAAAATCCAAGGTTTCCGATATGGATGGACTCTTAATTGACTTCCTAAAACAGGCCCCACACAAGCCAGGAGGACCAAAATATAAGGTATTTTTCAATTGAATAAAATATCTTAATATACGTTTAAGTGGAAGGTTTTATTTATTTAAAAGTTTGTTTTGCAATTTGATTATCTATACACAAATTTCTGAGCCATTTATAGCAATATAACATTTGCCAACCATGCAGAACTTCTGTTTATTTAGAGACATTAGAATAATACATCATTATGTTCTTGACGATGGAACTATTGTCTTTATCCTGCAAATAAAACATTGAGATTTACATTTGTAGCAATTGCTTTTGACATGTAAAATATTATTTATGTTTTTTGCCTATCTTAATAATTACTTGGATTGCAAAAAATAGCTTAATTTCCCCTTTATAGATTTAATGAAATAGCTTGATTGAAAGGGAGTACAACAACTTACTGGGGTTGAGAGTTATATGCTAAACAGTGTACTTGGGCGTACTGATCTCGTTAACAAATTGCTTTTGATCATTTCAGAAACCTGTAAGAAAAGGACAGACGATTGCGCAAGAAGAATTGGAGTCTGAACAAATAAATCTGTTTAAAAGTACATTGATTCTACTGATTTTAGTCCTGTCAATACTGTTTTTTTTTTGTTGCAAAGTGATAAATGATGTTTATAAAACTGTATTCCAATTTCTGCAACAATTGAAGCTTTGGTTATAAACTAGATCATTGATTGAAGTTATTATGATAATATGTCAAATTCTCGGTTTAAGAGATATATGTTATCTCCTTGTCAACGCAAGAACTTTATTGAATTGACTTTCAAGGTCACAGGACCAAGTTTAAACAGTTAGAGGTTGACAAGCTTTGCTTTGGCATAGTTTTTTTATAAAGAATATCTTCCTTTAGAGCTTTGGTGTAATGGTGAGTGTGGTCGCCTCAAGTGCGGAGGTTGTGGGTTGGAACTTCGGCCTGGCCAAACCAATGACAATGAAATTATTATTTGTTGCTTTTCCCCAAAATGAGTTAGAGCAAAGACTTCTTGGCCCGTAGTCAGAATAATGTGACATGTCATCCTGCAAACTTGCCTTGTGGGCTAGAACCAAAAAATCTGGCACAACATGTTGGTCTATTACAAGACAGGGTATTAATTTCTAATAATCATGTTCTCATCCAGAATATGCATCTGACTTGCCACTGGTCGTTAAACAACCAACCATCCATCCAAGCTTATGGAGATGTTGCTTTTTCTTCAATTAAACACGTGCATTACCAATTAAGAAATGAATGAAATACAAAACACTGCACAATCAATTATATATTTTTAAACCAAAGTAATGGTGGTCGAACTAATGCATCATTGTTACACAAATGTGTTGAAAATGTTTGTTGGAGGTTGACAGAAACGTTTTTCATAAAACCTTATTTCAACGTTTTCTGAATGTTCCAAAATAACGTTTCTTCAAAATGTTTTTGAAACATTTATAAGAGTCTACAAATTTTGGTTTTTAAAACGTTTTAATAAAACATTCTAGAAACCAAAACAAAACATTTTTAAAACGTTTTTAAAATGTTGAATTGTTTGCTGGGATATAGACAGTGGGAGGACCGATAATTTATTGATATCGGGTCTATTAGAGCTTTCTTACAATTTGACGAAAGGTACATACGCATGACGAATCATACGTAAGACCTGATTGAGGGATACTTTATTTTTACTTTTGAATTCTATTTATGTAATATTAATCAAGGCTGTCTCTCAACTATTACACTGCATGCCGCGCGCATGCAATTACATATGTCAAACTCGAATGTGTATGCTACATAGGAATTTTTTTACGTACAATGTAAACAACAATAATAAAACAAAGACAACTCAACAAAATTTGGCAAACATAGACTCGTCAGATGAAAATTAATACAAAGAAAAAATAATTGTGCTCAACTCCCCCCCCCCCCCCCCCCCCCAAAATCACCCCCTAAAAAAACACAATAATAATAATAATAAAAAATAATACCTATTTGCATTATTTAACATAAGAAAATACCGATGCAAATATAAATCAAACAGCCCCTCCCCAAAAGAAAATTACTACTTAATTTTTAATTTTGAAACCCTCCGAGAATAGTCAAATTGGAAAAAAATGACACAGAAAATATAATACGGGATCGCTTAATCACTAAGATGTGTAATACATGTAAATAAACAAAACCAGATCCATAATTAGTTGATCTATAATTAGAGCACAAGGACGGATTTAGAAGTGGGTGCAACTGATGTGTCATATTCCTACCCTTCTATTCTGGCATTGATCTATCACATGAACAACTAAGCCAGAGGCAGAAACGTTTAACCTCCTGCATTATCTAAGTTTTCCGTTTTTTGTTTGTTTTTGTTTTTGGTTTTTTTTTGTATAATTTGTATGATGATTTTTTTTTTTTTTTTTTTTTGTTTTGGACTATTTAGCGTTTGTTATACAGTGTGATCTATATATCGTTCATATTGAACTCTATTTCCATTGATGTAGATTATAATGTATTTGTGTGTTGGTTATTGTATCAGTTGTGTGTGTTTGCGTGTGTGTTAATTGTTCCTTAAAATTTGACACTTTATTTTACAAAGCTTGTGTTCTGTGAATGCTAAATGCACCACTGATTAGTCTACAAAAAGTGAGTGATTTTTAACCAATTGACGACGTTTAAGATTAATCATGCATCTAGCAATAATTGATGATATTACCAGTTGCAAAACGACTACAAAATATCAGCACAAAGGCAACGACCATTCAACTTTCAGTGGGATTGGGTGGGCATAGGGGGTTATTTTTTTTTATTTCGTTTTACATTTATTTCATGCGATCGCAAGTGTCGCAATATTTTCTGTTTAACTTTTAACCTTTGACAAATGTTTGAATAGATTGAAAAAAACGTCATCACAAAATCTCTTTTTTTTTCCCTTCTCCCAGGTTCTTTTCCCTATTTTTTTCCATTCATTGTAGTTTCTTTGTCTGGCAAATCTCGATGATGCACGTTGACAATTTGTTGATGGCATACTCATTGATAAATTAAATAATTAAAATCAGTGAATTTTGTCGTTAATTTCAGAGTATCATACTACAAGAATTTCATGAAAATGTTAAGGAGTAATGGTTAAAACATTTAAAAAATAAAAGCGTGCTTGAAAAATTCCCGCGCAAATGTGTGTAATCATCGAACGTAAGTGTATTTAAACTATTTTCCTTTATTTTCAGATATTAAATGCGTTTTTTTCATTTGCGATATGATTACATTTTTAAAGATACATTTCTTTTAACAAAGAAAGCCGTTTCACCGGTTAAAACATAGACTCTCAGCCTTATCGGGAGAGTGTAATACATGCTTCCTTTACGTTCGTTCTTACTTTTTGTCAATATGTATGAAACCTCTAATAAGGACGACGAACCAGTACCTGAATCAAGATAAGTAGCATTGTTAGTTGTATGAAATAGATCATTAGTAAGAATACTTAGTATATCACTGATACAGTTAGGGAGAGTTACCACAAATGTAGTTAGAAATTTTTATTTAGATCACCCAAACAAATAATATGATTAGTTTCGTCTAAGGCCCCTTTCAACATCATATCGTATAGTGGCCAAAAATTGGACAGCAAAAAGCTCTCAGATCGATAAATTACGTTATTCAATATCACTTGCAATTTCGTTTTCAACTCAAACCGCATAATTTTAGACTATCGTGCCCCAAATCTAGGCGCCGCTTTATATTGATGTACTGTTATAATACATAATAACACAACCTCCAGTTGCTGTCTTTTCGTATAAGTGTTTTAAATGCCGGAAGTATATTTTTTACATTGGAAATAAAAGGAGCCAAATGAGCTTCTGGAAAAAATATGATACCGAATTCTTCTATAACATTTGAAATATAATCAAGTTTTTTCTCAAACTGCGTATGTTACAGTGGAAAATTGATAGACTTTGGTCTGAAATGTCTACTGTATCCGCAGGGATGGATTTGATTCCACATCTCCTGTCAACATCAACATATTTGCATATGTAACACTAATATAGAAGACTGGTAATTTTTTTTCAGCATAGATAAGAAGTTGTTTATAATTAAGCAACAAAGCCATAACATAAATGAGGAAAATACATGGTACTTATTGACATGTATTTTTATCTCTTTTCTTGTAAGTACTCCAATAATTTTGCCGTAAAATAGCCCTATCGTTATCCTGTGTGTGATCGCATCACTTCCCATTGTCAAAAATAGATCAGACACACATGTTTAAAAAGGGCTGTGTAAACAATAAACTATGCAAATACACTTAATTGATGACTTCAAATGGTATGTATAAAAGCATGTGAACATATAAAATAAAAGCAGTATATGTACAAGGAGCTCATGCGTTCTGTAAAAAAATTTATGTTTGCAAGCATCAAATTTGGAAAAAAAAGTGAAAATATATTCAATCAATCTATACATATATATTTTGTACCTATTGAAAATTATATAATGATTAATAATTTCAAATAGCTACTGTAAATATAACTTGACTTTAAAAATCTATTTATTATTATTACTATATTTTTTTTATTCCGTGTGTGAATATAAAGCTGTTTCAGGACTAACACTTTAAATTAGTTATCAGACACTACAAAATTAAACAATAAATGTGTATCATTACTGGTCTTCCAAAAAAATAATAATACAGGTAAGTCACTAAAGGACATGCTAATTTTCCGGTTGACCGATTTGAAATTAAAACAAAAACAAACCAACTGCAATACCAAATGACCTTTGAATATAGCAAAGTGCTCTCAGCCAATGAAATAGTAGGATTTGGTGTTTCTTAATTGTGAAGATTGAAAGTAAATCATGTTCGTAGTAAGGGATTATCCTATTGTTTAGGCATGTTTACAGTTTAAAACAAAGAGTTTCTATAAATGAATTACAAATGCACCGAAGCACCGAAGCACATTTAGCAGCTTGAACAGATTTGTGATTGAAACTATATAAAAGTTTTTTTTTTTTTTTTTAAATGACAAAATCAAAACTAGTTGAAGTTTACTGGTGCAGTAAAATTGGTACCATTAATGCTATTAAAAGAATATTTATAACTGCAAATTTACTAAAAACATTAAACAATATCAAAGCGATGTAAAAAAAGAAAACGTTCTAAAATTAAATATAACCTTAATCTCTAGCTAATACGCTTATCATATATAACTCAGAATAATGAATCCGCTGTTGGCAAGAACAGTTATCAGGGCCCTAACAATTGGCGGGTCGCCCTATAGTGATCAGTCTGTCCGTCCGTCCGTCCGTCCGTAACAGATCGTGTCCGCTCTATATCTAGAGTTCTGTTATAATTTCATACTTTATACTTGACATGTATATTAGCCAACACCAGAGGGTGTGTCATAATGTATGTACAATTTCCTGGGTCAAAACCTTTGGTTTCAGTTGACAACCCCATGTCTTATGAAAAGATACAATTTTTTTACCACACGTTATTCACAGCGGGGCCCACAGAGATTACTCCCATCTCAATGATGTTTAGTTTCCAATATTCCGATAAGATTAAGAAAAATGCAGGAATTCAATTTAATTAAACTTTTGATTATATATAAAGCATTTTATTTGAACATGTTGAACATTTAGTTTTAGTTAATTACTTCACACAATGAAGTAGTATTTGATGTAAAGAGCTGTACTCCACTATTGTCTGTGAAAAGAAATTTAGTTGTAACTCAAATCTTGAGTTTACTGATTTGAACTGTCAATAAACAAAAAGATAACTCCTCACTAAATTATTTCATGATTAAAATGCATACTCACAATTACGAAACTTATACAACTCCTTCCATTTCATCGTACTGTTGTGTCATCTAACGTCAAAAATACAACTTATTAATAATTTCAAAATTATAAGAAAGTCCATACATCACTAAAAAACATTAATAAATGAAATAAAATGCCTAAAAACAAGTCATGCATTAATTATAACCATGCACTGACAGTGAAACGAATTCTTGAATACAACCAATCAATAGATCATTTGAGCCTTGATCGCTTTACAATATTTTAAGTTTGTAAGAGAATGATAATACCTTTCTTTATGAAGAAGAGTCCAAAAAGAATGTTATTTTTTCGTGAATCGTAGGACATTCACATGTTTCAGGAGTACATAGTGGTATCTTCTTTGGTTTTTCTGTAATGAAAAGTTTATCTTTGTTGTTTTTTAGTTTTTTGTTTGTTTGAGAATACAATTTGACGTGTTCGATATGACAAGAAACGATCTATTACAGACATTTTACCGTTCTTGATCTGTCCTATTAGAGGCTGGTAAAATTTAAAACGTATTCAATCGTATCAGGTGCGTTGACGTATACGTACCTGAGAACATTCGTAAATAATATGTGGTACAATCCTTGAGTGAAATATGTGTAGGAGCTGCTCTTACAAGGTACGTCTATGCGTGATAATATGTAACAAATATACATGTCCAAGTTTAATTATCTTGCGTCTGGAATATAACTGAATCGAGTGCACCTTATTCTGAGACACACAGAATGTAGAAAAAATTTAAAGGGGAATTCGCTACGAAATACAACAAAAGTTAAAATATGATTTGTTTTTGTTCAATCATTAATGAAAGTGAAATACTGTGAATTCATTATTATTCGTTTGATACCAATTTTCGTGGATTTCGTGGGTACAGGTAAACCAAGAAATCAAATGTTCAACGAATGGCAAATTTTCTATAGGCTTGTATGCAGACTTCGGCAAAACCACGAAATCAAATATCCACGAACATGTAAGTTTTCCTTAATCCACGAAAATTGGTACCCACGAAAATAAATGAATCCATAGTAGTGAAATAATCGTTCGCTTTAGCAGCCAGTTTGGTTAAATTTGGTCCAAATAAGCTAAGAAACATCAATGATAAATTATTCACTTGCAAGTAAATAATTTGACATCATTGAATCCGTATTCATTTGAACTTCAATTTAACCCTTTAGCTAGAGATGGGTTACGCCTGATTAAGACATGTTCAGTTATTAAAAGGAAAAGAATGTCAACATTGAAAATAATTCAATCTATCCTAATAGGGGATAGATTGCTTTAACTTTGTGAAGTTGACATTTCAGTAATTTGATTTACCTTTCTTGATACCGCGGGCATTGGCGTTCAGAGATTTTAAAAAAGAAAAGGAAGACATTTTTTCGTCAGAGTAAATTCTAGGTTTTGTATTAATATTTCTATGTAATGTAAGAAAAGTATAAACATTTCTACGTAATATAAAAAAAGTACTGATCAGAAAAGATTTATAAGATTATATTTGATTCAGTAAAGACATAATTTTTGGGAAGTTTTGCAGCGGGATTTAACGTTTAGGAGTGGTATTGTATAAATATTCTATGAAACTAGGACGATGAAAATCTGTTGCATATAGGTCATACATCAGATTGTAATACTTTTATGTTGATGTGGTCATATATTAATCAAAGACAATTATTGTTTATCAATGTAAATAGTTTATACATGTGTTATTAAAAGTTTAATTGTGTTTTAATAGGGATACTTGAGAGATATGAGAAAAAATCTGTTTGGATAATAGGCTCATCCATTGTAAAACATGCATTTACCCATGCCCGCACCACTTATGACGGCATCCATTTGGGTTTGAAGCGGAAAAATTGTACCATTTGGTGGCAAGGTAAAGGGGGCATGAATTGGCACGAATTAGTACCAAGGATAAAATATTTGTTAAGATTTGAACAGGAGCCAGATTTTTTTATTGTACATTGTGGGGGCAACAACATAGGCTCCTGCAAGTTACATAATTTTAGACGGCAAATTAAAACGTCACTGTGTAAGGTTTCAGAATTGCTACCTAAAGCTAAACTAATTTGGTCCCAGATACTACCGAGGCTTTTTTGGCGGAATGGCCAAAACATTAAGTCTCTGAACCGGGCTGCGGTCAGGATTAACAATTTTGCTGGTTGGTTATGTCTTAAGTCTGGTGGAGGATATATAGAATATCCTGAAAAAACGTGGAATGAGAAGGGACTATTCCAAAAGGACGATGTTCATCTTTCAAACATGGGAAATAAACTATTTTTGTATAGAATTCAAAGTTTTCTCCAGGAAGTTGTGTAAGCGTTACTAATGAAAGAAAATGCACAGATAATAATTTAGTGTACAAACTGTGCGGTTACAAATGCAAAAATGTTTTGTTAATTTAAGTCGTGCACATGCAATAGTGTGT
The DNA here is from genome assembly GCF_021869535.1 of Mytilus californianus. Lineage (NCBI taxonomy): Eukaryota > Metazoa > Mollusca > Bivalvia > Mytilida > Mytilidae > Mytilus > Mytilus californianus. Next base: position 49,218,588 of record NW_026262582.1, on the reverse strand, counting down.
TATGACGTTCTTTTATTTAAAGGCTTCACCCTGCGAAAGAAGGGATTGATATACATATGTAGTAACCAAAAGTCAATAAGGCCAAGGCTTGTTGCGTCGTTTTCTTTTTATTGCATGACGGTGGTCGCATGTTTAACATGTGACCATTTGGCGAGAAAGCGACACAACGCCAACAATCTTGCTCAATGTTCACATAATGGATTGTAATATCCGTTACTGAGCTTCTGTTCCCATGGCCAGTATTCGTAGAGTCAATGTCAGTATTCATAAATGGACAGTAAGGATAAAGTGCTCTTTTTGTACAGATGGTTCTAATTGATCATTCTTGATCCATGCTAATGTTATAATTGATCAATCGTGATCCATGCTAAGGTTTTAATTGATCAATCGTTATCCATTCTAATGTTATAACTGATCAACAGTGATCCACGCTAATGTGTTAATTTTGATCACTTGTGATTCATGCTAATGTTTCATTTTTATTGATGATAATGTTTGATAAATTTGTAAGCCGTGGCCTTTATTTTGCCAATTAAAATAATAATTCATTTATATCTCTCTGGTATTTATTCAAGCATGAATCTTAAGTTAAAACAAGGGTTATCCATTTTATTGACTGATTCGATCCACAAAAACTCATTCTTATACAGGTAAAAACGATGATTAACATATATTTTTAACCTAAAATATGAAATCAAATAGACCTAGAAAAATCCAATTGCACGAGTTTGCTATCTATTTATATCTATATCTATGTTTATATGACCATCGGTAGTCTTCGGAGTTCACCTCGATAGTTAATTAGATGGCGGCTAGACTAAAATAAACACGAAATGCTGATACATATTATTGAGCCATGCATATTAATTTTTTTTTTTATACTTTTTATCATTTGAATACACGTTTTAGTATGTTATCAATCAAATATTAGAATTTGAGTCAAATCGGTGAACATAAATTTGACAGCTAATGCCCCTTGAAGGTTCATCAAAAGGAATTAAAACATTTGGCCGTGTTTACACCTCAAAAAATACAATGAGTACAGACAAACTGCATCTAGGAAAGATTTAAGTCATGGCAGGACCTAGATATATAAAAGTTATATGTAGTCTATGTTTCAGAAAATTAAAAACTTTAATACCTAGATGTTTTCCAGTCTGCAGAAGATAGCAAAATAAACAAACACATGAGTTACATTTGATACGGTCCACTTTAAATCACCTTTTGTTTGCAGATGTCTACTGTCCATCTATTTCCATTTAAATCAATACTACTCACAACATTTATTATATGAGGGAGCTTCTCAAACCTCTTTTCATCTTAGTTTATATTGGCACCTTCTGCAGGAAGAAAAAAAAAATATCAAAATCTAGAAAAAAGGTGCGAAAGATACCAGAGGGACATTCAAACTCATAAATAGAAAATAAACTGACAACGCCATGGCAAAAAAAAAAACCAGACAAACAATAGTACACAAAACACAACATAGAAAAATAATGACTAAGGAACACGAGCCCAACAAAAAACTAGGGGTGATCTCAGAAGCTCCGGAAGGGTAAGCAGATTCTGCTCCACATGTGGCACCCGTCGTGTTGCTCATGTTAGTACAAACCCGGTAATAAGTCTAATTCGGTAGGTCACATTCGTGAAAAGGGAACAGGATTATAGTTACGACATAAGGAACATATCCGCTATCATCTGTGAAACGGATATTCCATAACGGTCAACCAACTCGTGATGGCGTCCGTAAAATTTACGAAGGGATGATTTCAACTTCACTATTTGGAACTCTTGGTTTAATAGCTTCCTTGTGAGCAGCAACCCTCTATCAAGGAAATCATGATAGGAAAAACAAGCCCGGGAATATCAATTAGGAAATATATACCAGGCATGGGGTAATGCAAATTTGTAATTGTAATGCATGGTAATGCCTTACATTTTTCCAAGTAATTGCATGTTATGTGTAATTCAGCAATTTTAGCATTACATGTAATTGTAATTTAATGCATTACTTTAGCAAAAAGTTGTGTAATTTCATGCATTACATTGCATTACATGGCATTACTTTTTTTCTGATACTATATATATATCTTTTAACAGGTTGTTTGATATTTAACAAAAGCAGAATATAAGATTTCTTGATTAACTAAAAAATTATCATTTGAATATTGATTTTCTATTTATTTTTCACACTTTACCCACTTGTACTTAATCATAAAGAATGGGATTATCATTCTCTTACTTAGTTTTTTATTTCATTTTATTTCATATATTTTCCTGCATAAAAAGATTGATATTTGAAAAGCATTACTGTAAATGTTAAAAAGTGTTCCATTGTTGTCAAAAGATCAGAGAGTACCTTGTCATAATTAAATAACAGATAATTGAACATTGTCATAAAACACTAATTAGTTTGTTTTACAATCAACAACATTTGGTCATAAATTAAGTTCTGTGTTTATTTTATAATTAGAAAGAATTTCTCAGTAAATATTTTGATTGAAATTAAAAAAAAAACAAAAACAAATTTATATTTATAAAAGAAAAGTTAACATTAAGTTAAAATGAAGATTAAACTTCATCTCTGTCACTTTTTTTTTAGAGAAACACAGAGATGTATTATATATTGAAACTTTAAAATCAAAGATAGAAGAGCAACCCACTTTGATAAGTTCTGTGAAACAGTCAGGTAGTCCGCAATATCATTGGGATGATCCTAAGCAAAAGGAGGCTACAGATGCATTAATTCAGTATATTGCTGGTGATTTACTTCTGTTTGTTACAATTGATAGCCAAAACTTCAAGAACGTTGTTAAAAACTTGACCCAAAATTTAACCTTCCAAGCAGAAAACATCTCTCGTCTAAACTTATTCATACTAAAGCCAAGGATATGCTAGAATTTTTTGTGATTTCATGTTGTTTTTCAAAATGCTTGATTTTTCTTTTCACTTGATAATAAAATTTACAAATGTAATGTGTAATTCAATACATTACTTTGCAAAAGTAATTGTAATTTAATGCATTACTTTGATAAATGCATGTAATTGTAATTGTAATTTAATGCATGGTTTTGTCAAAGTAATTGTTATGTAATGCATTACATTGCAATGTAATTCGCCCCTTGCCTGATATATACTCAGTATGAAGACGCTGCTGGAATGTTGCTACATTGAAATCGAAAGTTCACATTTGGGAAGCTGAAATCATCTCTTTGTCTAGAAAAGTTTATAGTTTTCTGAAACATAAAATGCATTTAAAATTTTTTTATCTACTTCCTGCCTTGCCTTTTGCACAGGTTTGTCTGTACTCGGAGTAGAATTTGTGGTGTATTAAACTTATGATTTCCAAATGGTACGTTTCTTAATATAAAGTAATGTAAGATTAAGAAATGGAGAAAACCCAGCTCCTTACCGGAATCGATAAAAACTATGAAACAGCATGAAATAACAAAAAGGGTGAGATCGCAAAAGGTAGGCGCGGTAAGTGATTTATTTGGCCCCCAATATCAAGTCCATTATGCCTAAAAGTGCTTTAGGTTAATGAATAAAAGTATGAAAGAGTAAAATTGAACGATTTGTAGAACTTTGCTATTGAAACGCAACGGCCAGACATGCATAGGATGTCTTTTTTTCTGTGTTGCATTTGACGTTAGCTAATGGATAGAGTTTTGATACGCAAAATAGACCAACTTTGGTTCAAATATTGTGTTTTGTTGTATCTCCAGATATGTTAACGTCAACGTATCTGATATGAGTGGATACGTTTTAAAATGATCGACCTCCATTGGAACAATGGAGGGAGATGTTTTACCCCGATATCATACTAAATATCCAAACGTGGAAAGGTGCTTTGTATGCTTAATTTGTGTAATAAAATGAATAAGGGACACAAATAACTTCTGGGATATGATATTTTACACATTCCTAGCAATATAGCCAGATGCACTTCAGTTTTAAGGTATACTTCTATCTACCTTCGACCTAAACAAATTTGTTTTTAAAAGATAAATATGGGTTTTATGCATATCCAATCAAAATATTATAGTGGTCCTTGCATGTGGCAAGTGTAGTCTAAACCAACAGTAAGTGTCTACAATTATGAAGTCGTATTTGACACCATTACTGTTGTGATATTTTGAGATTAGTGAATTTGTATTTGTTAGATATGTTTGCATATATTTTCATCAAATGCTTCCTTTAATTGCTAACAGTTCAGAGAGGAAATCAGTATGCTTCAAAATGTGAATGTCGCAAATATTAATCAAAGATCCGATAATGAAAAAAAAAAGTATATTTTACCGATCTTGTGATAATATAGCATAGACAGTTCGTTTTGAATTAAGCAACTTATATTTTCTGTCAAATACTTCCCGTCTTATAGCAAAATCAGTTAACTGTTATGCAAACCCGGTCACCGTCCTTGTTGAATTCAAGCGATTCTTTCGGTTTGTGTTTCTAACCTTGATTTGTAACATTCTTGTATAAACGTGTTTCAATACAAAATTCCACATTCTATCATGTTTCAAGGTTTAAAGGTTTACACGGCCGATGGTTTACAAAATTGGTAATATCATTTGGTTAGATCAGAGTCAATTACCGATGCACTATTGCAAGATGCCTTTTATTATCAACGTAATTTATAGGTTTGGAGTAATACGGATGACAGATGTGAAACAGAATATGTTTATCATTCTAGAGCACAGGAGATTACCAACGGTTTTGACGGGATTGTGTTGCAGAGTCTTTAGTTTACTCTCTTGGTGTGAATAAAGATTCAGACAACTACCGTTGAGTAGTAATTTATTTAGGAATATGTATAGCTCAACTTGACCTTTGTTAATCATTTTACCATTTGTAAATTGCGTGACTTCAATATTTTGATTTTACACCTATATGCCTTTGGAAGGAATGACATACCAGGAACTTGAATCATACAAAAGGAAGATTTTGGTAGCAGTTTTAAAACTGTTTACTGAAAAAAGACGAAGAAACGATTTATGACTGCTTTCATGGCTTTTTAAAGTTTGAAAATGGAAACGGAAGTAAAGACTCTTCAATCTTCTGTTCATCATTTAACATCGGTAGGATTTTAATTAATTTCAATCCAATGCAATACTTAAAATGGAGTTTCATTTGATGAATACTTATTTGAGTAAGGACATATCTTAATATTCAGAACAATATCCCTAAATAAAGGGTTTTGTTTATTTCATTGAATTGCATTAAGTAGTTTGAGGTCTTGACGCAAATGTGTAGAGCACAATTCAAAAAGGTGACCTTTTCATACCAGAAATGATCATATGTTTCAATGTGTATATTCTTGATTTTGCAAATCATCCAATTCAGCATTTGCTTTTGATGATGAAAAGTAAACATCTCAAAGATTTGAAAGTTTGCCCAACGATCCTTTCTAAAGGAAGAAATGGCAATAGTTCGTAAACCTATAATATTTTTACATGACGATTTCAATTTATAACCCATATCAGCAATTTGCAGATGGTAAATACTTCGATGACAATCGTTTATGCAGAAAAAATATCATGTCCAAAAGGTACCATTAAATTCATCATCAATACCAGAATTTAAATTGTGTACGCCAGACGCAAGTTTCATCTACAAAAGACTCATCAGTGGGGTCGAATAAATAAAGTTAAAGTGCCAAAGAAAGTACGAAACATGATTTACATTTGTACGCTTTGTCGGTACATATCCAGTGGATAACATTTGTCATTTTGCTCATACTTATTCCATAGGTAAATACTGACCTATAATGATTCAAATAGAAGTTGTTTTTTTATTTTCGAACAAGTGTGATCTATACTCAAAATTTCTATCATTTGATTTATGTTTTAAAGGAGCATTAGCTATTAAATTAATGTTCACCGATTTGGACTCAAATTCAAATATTCGATTTATAACATACTTAAACGTATACCCAAATTATAAAAAGTCTAAAATAAAAATTTTTCGATGCATGGACTCGATAATATGTATCAGCGTGTGTGTATTTTATTTTAATTTAGACGCCATCAAATTACCCATCGAGGTGACTTTCTAAGACTACCGACAGTCATATTACCCGACATAAACATACATATAGATGTAAATAGAAAACGAACACGTGCAATTAAATTTTTCTAAGTTTGATTGATTTCATATTATAGGCTAAAAATATGACAATCATCATTTTAACCTGTATAAGAATGAGTTTTTTACCCTTGTTTCACGTTCAATGTTGACATTCTTTTCCTTTTAGTAGCTGATCTCGCCTAGTTTATGCGTAACCCATCTCTGGCTAATGGATTTAATTGCAGATCATAAGAATACGGATTAAATGACGACAAATTATTCACTTCCAAGTGATTAATTCATCAGCGATATTTCCTAACTTATTTTGACAAAATTGAATCAAACAGGCTGCTCAAAGCGAATTATTATTTCACTACTTCACTTCATGTATGATGTGCCAAAAAAATTTTCATATTCTAATTATTTCCATATCCTGAAGCATTAAAGACATGATCATTTTTTTTATAGATTTGGTTAATATTTGAAACTGATACATGTATAGTAGTAAATAGAAACAGTTCATGTAACATAGTCAGAATATGTGAATGAGAACGGTTTTATAAATGACATTATCGTCTTTTGCTTAAATCAGTATTTTGTAGAAATTAAATCCTTGTACACATATTAGCTATTAATATATAAATAATGACATAATGTCCAAACGTTTTATTCAAATTTCAGATGTTATTCATATAATTGGTCTGCATGAACGATGCCCTATAATTCCAATATAAGTATCTTCTAAAATATGCATTGATAGACAGTCTGACAGGTGAATATTGCACATTTAGTATTTTATTAAACGGGATTACAAACAAAATGATGACGATATGTCTAACCGTTGAATCTTAATTGGTACTCGATGTGACGTCAACATTGGGAAAGTATAGACATAGAAGAATTTGAAAGTGCATTTCCTATTATGTGTTTTTTGTTTCCTTTTGTCATTTTTAGAAATTATTTAAATGGTTGCTGCATATTAGAATAGTAAACTGTCATGTGTTCTTAAAGAAGATGTAATCCTCTTACACTTGATGCATTTATCTTAAATCTTAACGAAGTTGATATGCAATGAAAAACAAAAATTCCCAAATTTTGTACCTTATACGATTAAGGGCATCTATGTCTGGAAATACAAACTTTGGTGTTTTGTAACATTTTATTAACCGTAAAATTTACAGAAAATTATCGTATTAATGATATACAATGTAGAAGTACGGACCACTGGGCTGGTGAACCTAGGTGAATATTACTTTAGATTGTGTAACATGTTCGCTCATTGTAACCTGCACCTGCCAAATAAATCATATAATGTTAACATGCCTGTTACTGCAACTTCCCTTTTGAACCAGCTACGTAATCCCCGAATCCCCATATACTTTGCTGGGGGTGATTATCGAAATGCTGTCATGCTCCAAATGTTTCAGATTATGCAACACATTTGCTCTTTGGTCGAATCAATTAATAACAAATGACGTTAATGTTGGATGTGAACAGTATGTATTCTGTTGACACGCTTGTAGTAGTCTTAGTCTATTCGAATTCCTGTTTAATAAAATCTTCATTATCTTTGAGATTGACTGCATTTAAACAGTAAACAGTAAAATTATTGTGACTTATTATTCACGTGAGCAACCTTGTATTATATTCCTCATCTATGTGTACATTATCTTAAGTTTATCTACATTAACAGCGTTTAGTCATTTAATTGCATGGTATGAGACCTAATTATTTAAAAAAAAATTCCTTCTTTTTATACGTAATTATGATATGTTGAATACCGGCAAAAAACTCAAATTCATAATACCATTGTCCACTTATAAACTTAGTTAAACTATACGTCAACGGTAAACTAAGATCCCAATTACAATGACCTTATTTACTTGCCATAAAACTTGTACTATGACCTAATTATGGTAAACGAAATATTTGCACATGCGCAGACCATGAGAAAAAATCAGTGAGAAACGTTGTAGTAACCAATCAAAATGAATTATTTATAAACAACAACAATCGACAACGCAATTATTTTTCTTTCTCTATCTTTTCGGAATTTCTTTTTTTTAAATTTGGTGACAATTTGGATAGTGACATGTCTGAATGAATGTGCGTACTATATAGTTGTTAATGTATAATAAGTATTCAGTTTAAAAAATATGGGTCAAAAACTTGTATAAATATGCTTCACGATAAACAAAACAAGTGGGTTATTTTTATTTTTATTTTTTTTTCTTTCTTTGCATTGTTAGATATATTTATATAGTATACAAAATTAGTAATTTTTAATTACATGTAAGTCCAATGGAAACAAAAAATATACATCAACATATATCTTTTTTATTTTGAATGATATGTATGAAATTTACTTTATAAATTAACATGAACAATTTATTAATCTTCAAAACTCCAATCCTCCTTCGAATTGTCATTAATGCAGTCTACTTGACTGCTTGTTTATTTGTGCACCACTCATCCCCCATCTTTACCCCAATTAGCACTTAATATGCTTCCTTACTGCACCTTTGTCCAAAAACACATCACATCATTTCTATAGTTGTGGCTTCGGTTGCTGACTTTTCTTCACATGATACATGTAAGCCTGTACTCTCTTTTGACCTATTCATTCAAGAAACTGGCATTACATAATGGGTATTGATTGTACACAGTTCAGAGAGAAAACAGGTTTATTTTACCCTCTCGCACGCTTTTCCAATAGAAAGTATTGGATGTCAAAAAATGATTTAATATGTGTTTGTCTACTTAAAACGCATGGATTGAAAATATTCCCTGTCATTGTGTTTGTATGTTTTTGTTTGACGGAGAAAAACGACCAAAACGGCAAAACGGTTCACGATAAATTCGAATTTTCTTTTGGATCCGAAAAAGCAACGACTAGGTCAGTATGTATATTAGTTTTAACGTGCCTACTTATTAATTTATTATTGATTATCGGAGGTGTTGAACTAAATCCCGGACCTTACCACTTAGACGAAAATTCTGATAGTACCGTTAGTGGAAACTCGTTTGATCTCACCTCACTCTTAGAAAATAACATATCCTTTATTCATTTAAACGTCCAAAGCTTAGTCCCTAAGCTAAAATGATTATCAATAGAATATACTGAATATGATTTGATGTCATTTACTGAGAGCTGGCTTAATCCATCTGTAAATGATACCGACATTTCAATTCCATCATATAAACTGTTTCGTAATGATAGAACTAATCGCGTCGGCGGTGGCGTGGTAAAATTTTAACTGCGTCCATAGACCCGACTTGAAGATAGGTAGTTTAGAATGCGTCTGGTTAGAATTAAACTCAAAAAACAAATCCTATTTATATGGAACATTTTACATATCCCCAAATAGTTCACAACAAACATGGGACAATTTTTATCATTCAGTTGACCTTGCTATTTCTGCTAATAAAGACATAATCCTTACAGGCGATTTTGATATAAACCAAAATAATAAAAATCCCAATGACAAAATTACAAACTTAATTGCTCAATATAATCTCAATCAATTAATTGAAGAAAACACTTATCTTACTGAATACAGTTCGTCGAATTTAGATTTAGTCATTGTAAGCAATCCAAATAGTATTCTTTACACCGATGTCGGTCCACCTCTACTTGAACAAACGCGTTATCATTTGCCAGTTATAGGTATTATTAATTATATTAAAAAGAATGATCATCCCATTAGGCGAAAAATTTACCTGTACGACCGTGGTGACTATAAATCATACAGACAACGCCTTTTGGACATAAATTGGGACTCTTTGTTCGTCGCAGATGATGTGGAAAATACTTCCATAAACATAACTAAAGTTATTCTCGAAATCGCAAAGCAAGTTATCCCAACCGATTTATAAATGTAAAAAAGGCGACCCCCCATGGGTAACTACAATGCTGAAAAAAATTATAAAGAAAAAGAATAGATCCCATAAGAAAGCCAAACGATCGAACACACCCTATCAGTGGGAGAAATTTAGAAAGGTTAGAAATAAATGTAATACTGCTGTTTAAAACGCCAAAACAGATTACTATAAGAGATTATCTAATAAAATTATGAACGAACCCGTTAATTGTAAAAACTGGTCTAAAATGGTCAAATCATTATTTGGAAGGCAACATAAAGAAATTCCTTTACTGAAAGTAAATGACGAAATAATAGATGATCGTGAAAAAATGGCTGATATTTTTAATGTATACATGTACTTTAGTGATCAGTCGAACATCGATGATTCTAACGTCCAACTGCCAGATTTAGAAAAGTTTACTTCAGAATTATCCACAATAGAAATTACAGGAAAAGATGTTGAGGACATATTGTTAAATTTAGACACGTCGAAAGCTGTTGGGCCTGATTGTGTAAGTCCTCGGTTATTTAAAGAAGCGAGTAATATTGTTTAACGTTCTTTTTGTAAATTATATAACATGTCTATTTCTGTTGGTAGGTTTCCCAGTGACTGGAAACTTGCCAATGTTATTCCTGTTTTCAAAAAAAATTCTTCTACGGAAGTATCAAATTATAGACCGATTTCCCTGATAAGTGTTCTCGGTAAAGTTATGGAAAGATGTGTATACATGCATATTTACAATTACTTACTTGAAAATAATATTTTGACGGACAACCAGTCAGGATTTACATCTGGTGACTCGGCTATCAATCAATTATTATATTTGACAAACAAATTTGGGAGGGCTTTAGATGAGGGTAAGGAAATTCGGGTTATATTTTGTGATATAAGTAAAGCTTTTGATAGAGTTTGGCATAAGGGGTTGATTCGTAAATTAGAAGCAATTGGTATATCAGGTCAGTTGCTTCACTGGGTCAAAGACTACTTAAGAGGCAGGAAGCAACGAGTGGTTATTAACAATAAAACGTCAGGATGGCGAGACATTAATGCCGGTGTTCCTCAGGGATCAATCCTTAGTCCTCTCTTCTTTTAAATATTTCTTAATGATATTGTAGCTGAAATTCAGCCAGAAATAAAACTTTTTGCAGATGACACAAGTCTGTATCTTATAGTGGACAATCCAGTAAATGATGCAATAAAGTTAAATGAAGATTTAAAGAAAATTCACTACTGGTCTGAGAAGTGATTGGTTAATTTTAATGCAAATAAAACTGAGAGCATGACCATATCCCAGAAACTTAAAAACCATTTCATCCACAGCTTTTCATGAATAATTTTCCTTTAAACTCTGTAAATGAACACAAGCATCTTGGTGTGATACTGTCAAACGACGGTAATTGGCACAAGCATATCGATATGATGGTTAAAAAAGCTTTTTCCCGCTTAAATATGCTTAGAAAATTTAAATTAATTTTAAACAGAAAAACTTTAGAACAACTTTATTTTTCTTATATGAGGCCGGTTCTTGAATATGCTGATGTAGTTTGGGATACATCTACATTGATTTTAGTTCATAAAATAGAAAGCGTCCAAATAGAGGCTGCAAGGATTGTGACTGGAAGAACACGGTTAACATCTATTAATTTACTTTATAAGGAAACGGGATGGGAAAACTAAAGGATAGACGAGAGGCCCACAGACTTACATATTTGTACAAAATGTCTAACAATATTACTCCATCTTATCTTAATAATATCTTACCTGAACGGTTCCGTAATATACATGAATATAATACGCGTAATGCGAATGATTTGCAACCTATTGCAGCTAGAACAACATTATACTCTTACTATTTTCTCTCATCAACAGTAAAATCCTGGAACTCGCAGACAATTGAACTACAAAATAGTCCGTCCCTTCTGGCCTTCAAAAATAATTTTTAAAGTAACCGTGAAATTAAGCCTGTATTTTATTATTGTGGTTCCAGATCCGGTCAAATATATCATGCGAGAATAAGAATGAACTGTAGTGGACTCAACAAACACCTCTATGACAGAAACTTGATACAATCCCCGAAGTGTGTTTGTGGAGACCCTGAAACAACTGAACACTATTTATTAAAATGCAAAATATTCAATGTACCTCGCCAAAGACACATTCACAACCTACAGATTCCAATCAAAATTTCTACTAATGTCTTACTTTTTGGCTCCGATAGACTCGCAGTAGAACAAAACATACTGATATTCAAAGCTGTGCAAAACTTTATTATAAGTAGCAATCGATTCACATCCACATTCAAATAATTCTAAATAATCACTCCTCCCCTATATAAAAGATATTGTTTAATTCTTTAATAACACTCTCATTTTTCTAAAAACGCCTTTCACCCCCTTCCTTTGCTATATATTTTTTTTCTTATGAATTTTCCTTTTGTTATTGTAATCATCGACTGTATTTTGTTACATATTTATTCGTTTGCTATTCAGCATGTTTTCATAGATTGTAATCTTATTTTCGAATTTAGGGAGACGGATTTATAAAAGAGCACTACTCTTGTTTCCTAATCCCAATTATTGAATCTCTTGTATATTTCGTATTTATGTCTTTACCCTTGTAGCTATATATTATATCGATTTCTTTAATAAAATATGTTTACAGTTATTCCTGTTTAATCGAAATATAATGTTTGGGGTTTTTCTAATGCGTTTTCAGACAATTTTCTATTAATTAAACTACCTTTTCTTGTGTTATTTTCAGTTATAAAGTGTATCACATACTATTGTTTGTACATTTTAGTTACCATTCCGCTCCTGCATTTCCCCAAGCACCTCATCTTTATGATACTACAGACACGGGATATCTTGAGATTATAGACAATGCCTATGAATTAAATGATTATTCTGAGATAGATAATACGGAGGATGAAGATGACATGCCATTTAACAGTCTCAGGGGAATATGAAGAAATCGAATGAATGGATCAATGAAAGAAAAAAAAATTTATTTTGAAAATTGTTTTAAATACCTACATTTACAAAAATATATGTCTTGTTTACAGTGACACTGTTATAGAATAAGGAAGGATTGAATATCAACCTACTAATTACAATTTGATGTATTTTAATTTAAGCTATGTTTACTAGTTAATAAAAAGCATATTTGTTTTGAGTCATCATTCTTCTGATATTCTTCACTAATATACTTTTTGTGAAATAAGATGGTGTATGGAAATATATAACACCTGACATTACGAGATATAGTAAAGTTCTTTAATTCTTTCAAACTCATATTTTTTTTATAAAAGAATAACTTAAGATGATTTAATCTTGAAAATTAAGGGCAGAAATCCCAGTTAGGATGTCTTTATGATGCCATAAAAATGTCGAAATTGACTTCCATGACCTAGCCGTATTTTTTTAATAGTTTTTACATGAACTATCGCATCATTTTTTTTTTATTTTTTTATTTATTTTTTTTTTTTTTGACATAGTTAAGACTAATATGTACACAATATTGATATTTATGTTTACGACATTTATTTTGTAGCAAAGATTTGTTCTCATTATTTTTTCTTAAACCTAAATCTTTATGATAAAACTGCAAAATAAATCTTTTGTAGAGCTGCGTAAATTGCAAATATGTGATATCGTTTTAATTTACAAATTTTAGGGGTTCAAAAGTCGCGTTACCTTTACCTTTTATTATAATTGAGAACATAAATAAAACGGGAAATTTACAAGGTGATAAGCCAGTAACCAATTAAATAGTAATAAAACACATAGAGTGTTGCACTTTCAGATATTGTATGTAGTTATACGTATTTCTTTTTATTTTTAGTTGATTCGATTTGTTTTGCAGATTGTTGATAATCTCCTTTTTGTAGTGTCACTATTGCAAAATTTGGAGTAAAAAAAAACATGTATAGATGTATTCATATTCTTGACCTCTGAGTGACATTTGTTTTTTTCTCGTTGGATTGATGTATCACAGACATTTACTCGATTTATCCTTTTGTATATGGTCATGAAGGATAACTATCAATTTGGGTAGGAACTTCAGTGGATCACAAGAATCTGAACTTCAAATTTAATTTTAATGCAAATAAAACTGAGAGCATGACCATATCCCAGAAACTTAAAAACCATTTCATCCACAGCTTTTCATGAATAATTTTCCTTTAAACTCTGTAAATGAACACAAGCATCTTGGTGTGATACTGTCAAACGACGGTAATTGGCACAAGCATATCGATATGATGGTTAAAAAAGCTTTTTCCCGCTTAAATATGCTTAGAAAATTTAAATTAATTTTAAACAGAAAAACTTTAGAACAACTTTATTTTTCTTATATGAGGCCGGTTCTTGAATATGCTGATGTAGTTTGGGATACATCTACATTGATTTTAGTTCATAAAATAGAAAGCGTCCAAATAGAGGCTGCAAGGATTGTGACTGGAAGAACACGGTTAACATCTATTAATTTACTTTATAAGGAAACGGGATGGGAAAACTAAAGGATAGACGAGAGGCCCACAGACTTACATATTTGTACAAAATGTCTAACAATATTACTCCATCTTATCTTAATAATATCTTACCTGAACGGTTCCGTAATATACATGAATATAATACGCGTAATGCGAATGATTTGCAACCTATTGCAGCTAGAACAACATTATACTCTTACTATTTTCTCTCATCAACAGTAAAATCCTGGAACTCGCAGACAATTGAACTACAAAATAGTCCGTCCCTTCTGGCCTTCAAAAATAATTTTTAAAGTAACCGTGAAATTAAGCCTGTATTTTATTATTGTGGTTCCAGATCCGGTCAAATATATCATGCGAGAATAAGAATGAACTGTAGTGGACTCAACAAACACCTCTATGACAGAAACTTGATACAATCCCCGAAGTGTGTTTGTGGAGACCCTGAAACAACTGAACACTATTTATTAAAATGCAAAATATTCAATGTACCTCGCCAAAGACACATTCACAACCTACAGATTCCAATCAAAATTTCTACTAATGTCTTACTTTTTGGCTCCGATAGACTCGCAGTAGAACAAAACATACTGATATTCAAAGCTGTGCAAAACTTTATTATAAGTAGCAATCGATTCACATCCACATTCAAATAATTCTAAATAATCACTCCTCCCCTATATAAAAGATATTGTTTAATTCTTTAATAACACTCTCATTTTTCTAAAAACGCCTTTCACCCCCTTCCTTTGCTATATATTTTTTTTCTTATGAATTTTCCTTTTGTTATTGTAATCATCGACTGTATTTTGTTACATATTTATTCGTTTGCTATTCAGCATGTTTTCATAGATTGTAATCTTATTTTCGAATTTAGGGAGACGGATTTATAAAAGAGCACTACTCTTGTTTCCTAATCCCAATTATTGAATCTCTTGTATATTTCGTATTTATGTCTTTACCCTTGTAGCTATATATTATATCGATTTCTTTAATAAAATATGTTTACAGTTATTCCTGTTTAATCGAAATATAATGTTTGGGGTTTTTCTAATGCGTTTTCAGACAATTTTCTATTAATTAAACTACCTTTTCTTGTGTTATTTTCAGTTATAAAGTGTATCACATACTATTGTTTGTACATTTTAGTTACCATTCCGCTCCTGCATTTCCCCAAGCACCTCATCTTTATGATACTACAGACACGGGATATCTTGAGATTATAGACAATGCCTATGAATTAAATGATTATTCTGAGATAGATAATACGGAGGATGAAGATGACATGCCATTTAACAGTCTCAGGGGAATATGAAGAAATCGAATGAATGGATCAATGAAAGAAAAAAAAAATTATTTTGAAAATTGTTTTAAATACCTACATTTACAAAAATATATGTCTTGTTTACAGTGACACTGTTATAGAATAAGGAAGGATTGAATATCAACCTACTAATTACAATTTGATGTATTTTAATTTAAGCTATGTTTACTAGTTAATAAAAAGCATATTTGTTTTGAGTCATCATTCTTCTGATATTCTTCACTAATATACTTTTTGTGAAATAAGATGGTGTATGGAAATATATAACACCTGACATTACGAGATATAGTAAAGTTCTTTAATTCTTTCAAACTCATATTTTTTTTATAAAAGAATAACTTAAGATGATTTAATCTTGAAAATTAAGGGCAGAAATCCCAGTTAGGATGTCTTTATGATGCCATAAAAATGTCGAAATTGACTTCCATGACCTAGCCGTATTTTTTTAATAGTTTTTACATGAACTATCGCATCATTTTTTTTTAATTTTTTTATTTATTTTTTTTTTTTTTTGACATAGTTAAGACTAATATGTACACAATATTGATATTTATGTTTACGACATTTATTTTGTAGCAAAGATTTGTTCTCATTATTTTTTCTTAAACCTAAATCTTTATGATAAAACTGCAAAATAAATCTTTTGTAGAGCTGCGTAAATTGCAAATATGTGATATCGTTTTAATTTACAAATTTTAGGGGTTCAAAAGTCGCGTTACCTTTACCTTTTATTATAATTGAGAACATAAATAAAACGGGAAATTTACAAGGTGATAAGCCAGTAACCAATTAAATAGTAATAAAACACATAGAGTGTTGCACTTTCAGATATTGTATGTAGTTATACGTATTTCTTTTTATTTTTAGTTGATTCGATTTGTTTTGCAGATTGTTGATAATCTCCTTTTTATAGTGTCACTATTGCAAAATTTGGAGTAAAAAAAAACATGTATAGATGTATTCATATTCTTGACCTCTGAGTGACATTTGTTTTTTTCTCGTTGGATTGATGTATCACAGACATTTACTCGATTTATCCTTTTGTATATGGTCATGAAGGATAACTATCAATTTGGGTAGGAACTGCAGTGGATCACAAGAATCTGAACTTCAAATAGTAACCCCTTGCATTGAGTGCTACTACTGAAGGTGAAGTAAGTACTAATTTTTCAAAGAAACTGTATTCACATTTTTATTTTGTTAGTGCTTGTGTGAGTTTGTGTTTAGTTTCGATGACTATTGAGGACTGTTGTATGTCTTTTCGGAATTTCTTACCATGGTTTTGTCTTTCTTAATTCATAGTTCTCATACCGATTCTTTTATTGCTTGAAACTCTCCTTATATTTCTACACGTCGTAGTTTGTAAGACTGCGTTTGATCATGACCATGTTGTTTTATCGTATTTATATAATTTACTCTGTAGTTTAGATTTTTCTAATTGTTTAAGTCTGTAACACAAACTCTGGTGGCTTTCTTCCACAACATTGTGTCTTTGGTGGATAATTATTTCATTTGCAATCATACTAATCTTCTTATCATTTGACAATTTGTCACTTAAGGACGATATAATCAGTAAAAATAGAAAAATGTTCGTTTCTGTTTATCTATTATAGTCTTCATGATAAAAGGTCACTTGCTAAAAGTATTCAATAAAAGGCATTCTTAGTACAAAATTGTTCCATAAACATTTGTTTGATAAAATAAGAAAGTTATTCATGTTATCACAGCTATCGATCTTGACTTTCTAAAACTTTTAACCTGGGAATAATCGTTCCTTTTTTCATTTGATCAGCTCTTCTAACGCTTTATAAAGTTTTGGATTATAATTAACGGCCTATATCATCGCTGCAGAGACATTAATTGTCGAAATGCGCATCTGGCGCATACCAATTTGTACCGTTACTGTTACTACTGTCGATACCTAAACTGTTTGTACTCGAGGGAATCAGCAGCCCAGTAGCCAGTCCTGGCATGAAAATACGGAAAATGTTAGATTAAAATTTGATGTCGTAACTTTATTTATAAATCATTTTAGATCAATGAATATATCTCCCTCATGCCTAGCTCTGGTTCCTTGTCCGAATTTGGCTTTCCTTTTAGGTCGTTTTTGTTTTGATCAGCTCTTTCAACATTTCAATAAGGTTTTGAATTTTTTTGAATTTTGGCCTTGAGACATTCATTGTCGCAATTTGAATCTGATGCATTAAATTGGCACCGTTAATGTTATTTTGTCTATTAGGGTTTTCAAAATGTTGGATTAATGCCTTCGATTTTACTTTGAAATTTTGTGATTTATTTTTAGCCCTCAAAGCAATATGTACGGGGAAACTTATATTTGATACACTAAGGATTATTTAGATCAGTTTTGTTGAATTTGGTTCTGTACTTTTAGAGCAGATTTTTTAAGTAATATGCAAGGATTATACTTAACATGAAGCAAGTCGGGTAGATTAGATTGTATTGCTGTAACACCTATCATCATAGTCGAATAAATATTAAAAAAGACCATGTCATAACATTCATGTTGGAAACATTATTAGATAGGATTACAGTATAGTATGTACAGAGTAAAAAAATAACATGTGTTGACAGAAACTCATGAACTCTCAATTACACGTAACTCATTAAAAACCGGCAATGATTTGTAAAAACTACATGCAGATCAACAGTAAACATGCTTTTAACTCCACGATAAGGAGTTCCTTATGTTCCTTAGCTGGTTGTTTGTGCAAATGTTAGAAGATTAACTATATCATGTATATGCCAAGTTACAAATTAACTTGATAGCGATTCAACCGATTATTGCCCTTAATAACTTATGAAGCAACAATAATGGTCGAATCCTGGAATTTTCTGTTGCACATTGGCAAAACGATTTCTATTTTGAGAAAACTATGGGATTTGATAAAAAAAATCTGCTCTAAAAATATATTTGGGGAAGATATAGTTAACCGTTTTACCTCAATAAGAACATATATGTTTAGAGTGTTTAAACCACGCTAAGGACATTATGTGTCCATATAAAACTTGCAGTAATTTAATTTTACTAAGAAAAATGAAATGCATCTTGGGTATCTTTTAATTCTGATAGATTAAGGCATATCGTCACATTGACAAATCGGACTTAGGTGAACACTAATTGATCATGTCAGATGACGTTGTTACAAAATTCAGATATTACTTGACTTTCTAAGTTCTTCTTTTGGTGAAACAACTACCACGTTGGATACATTAGTAAATTCAAAACTGATACATTGATGCGCAATATTTAAATTGTTTTAAAGTCAATGGTTCTTTTAGTCTTTATGGAATCTTGTGGCGAGTAAAGATACTATAATTGTCTATTTTCCATCCTGTAATTGTGAATGTTGGATAGTGAAAACCACATCCGCTTTTTCAGGTGACTATTTATTCTTTATGGATATTCAAAAAATAAGTTTAAAGGAAAGCATCAGATTCTTCCTGTTTTTTTCATTTAAACCGTCATCTGTTTTTGATGCAGTAATGTTCAATCTTGTTTTGTTGAAAGCAGTTGAATATGTCAACCTTATTATTTGTGAAAATGTACTCAGTGAGAAGAGAAACAGCTATGATTGTCATAAAACAACACATCATTGCAATTGTCTTATGCGGAAATATTTGTCCAACTAAAGGATCATACCAAGGATATTTAACAACAATTCGAAGTGATCAAACTGGTTCCCCACCAACTATGCAAAAGAGCAAATCAAAAATGAATCCTATAAGGGAACCATGGCCGTTTGATTTTTCGAAACATAATGCGCATGTTAACCCTGGAAATCGGATCACTTACATTGCGTCCACACATAATATAAGTAACCCATATACACGTTTAACGGCAATAGCGATAACCGTTCCCAATTTCCTGTCAATAAAATGCTGATTTTCAAGCTCGGATATTTCGTTCATGAGATTTGGATTATTTATTTTTAAACGGTCCTTTTTCGTTTAACCTTGTGATTGGTTTTAGTCACACCAATTTGAAAATCTTTATTTGTCTCAATTTGAAAATGCTACATGTAAATTGCTCATTTTCTTCGAAAGTAACAGACAAAGTCTTATTGAGTCCCTTTCTTTCCTTTTCGCTGACTATGCTATCTTCTTGAACGATGTACATATAAAAATAAGACAATGTGGTATGATTGCCAATGAGACAACTCTCCACAAGTGACGAAATGCCATAGAAAGTAACAAATATTGGTCACCGTACGGCCTTCAATGAGTAAAACCCATACCGCATAGTCAGCTATAAAAGGCTCCGAAATGACAAATGTAAATCTATTCAAACGAGAAAACTAACGGCCTGATTTATGTACAAAATAATAAAAGAAAAACAAATATGATATACAGCAACCAACGACAACCAATAAATTACAGGCTCCTGACTCGGGATAGGTACATACAAAATGTGGCAGAGTTAAATTAGTTTGAAGGCGCCCAACCCTCCCCCTAACCTGGTGCAGTGGTGCAACAGTACACCATAAGAACAAACTACAAAAATCAGTTGAAAACGGCTTAATTCATTAGATCAATACAAAGAAAAAATACATCCAACAAAAACACAGAGTGGACGTGTCAGGGTAATTATACAGCCCCACAACAAAAGAAATTAGGCAAAGATCTAAGAGTACTCGCAGTTACTGACAGCTAGTTCAAAGCCGATAACAACTAATAAAACAATCATGCATCAAAGACTAAAATATCAATCAGTACACATCCAACATCTAATGGATTTAGTGTAAAGACGTCATTAAGAGTAAGAGAAAAACATGACCTTGTGTAATGCCAAGATACAGTTATCGACAATTTGTAGAGCCACGAATGGGCATATGTAGTTTGATTTTAATTTACTGATAAAAAAATAAATATTAATACCAATAAAAACAATATTCAAAGATCTAATTATAGTTTTGAATTGTTAACCCTCTTATAATAAGTTAATTTAAAGGATCGATTAGTTTACTTGGATCGTATCTAAATTTCCGGGCTCGGTAAACAACACCTTCGTTAAAATTTGGATGTGCTATCCCGTTAAAAATAAGTTTTCCACAGGTATAAGCAAACTTCCAAACCAAATATTTATATCTATGCGAAAATTTAGTAAAGGTTTAAAGTTATATGTGGTAACAAAATCTTGTTTACTTTAAAATGTCAAAATTTCCCACACCAAAAGCACTTTAAGTTCACATAAGGAACGAAAGTCGAACATGTTTCAGACCGTGTAAATGTTTGGGGTTTTTTTTCATCACATGCAACTGTTTTGAATCATATTTGTCGATACACATTGTTTTATTGTCGTGGTTGATTTCTGTCGCAAACGATTGGACTTTCGTAAATGTTCATATTATAGATAGTGCACAGGATTATGCAACACACACTGTGAATTGATATTTCAGGATCAACAGAATGCTCAGGATCCTCGCACCAATTGACGTGTAGTAATTTACAACACGGGGAAACTAGCTGTAGATGTGAATAAGAAAGCAATACACAGGTTGTACTTTAAATGTTCTATTGTTGAATCTAAAATAAATCTACAAAATTACATGAAACAAATTCCATAAATTCCGTAAACAATAACAACGTCACATGTACAGTCAGCTGGAAAGTCCTTCATTCTAGTGATACGGAGTCCGTATCGTAGCTATCGTTCAAAAATCCTCAATGCCTACACTTTAGAAAAGTCTTTTTCCATAACAGATTTTCAATTGTTCGATTATTAAATGACACTCATTAATATGAATTTGACATCTGATCTTAGGTCTCAATTATGAACTATTCACAAATACTCAGTTTAATCCTTCATATCAAAATGACCTTGACTATTTAAGTTCTATTTTACTTATTAAACTTCATACAGAATACGACATATGGATTTGAGAAAAAGATTGTAACAAAATGAAACAGTGTTGAAAAACTATTAAATAAAGTCATAGATATTTACACCACCCCTGATCCAAAAATTGATACAATTGTTGGACATAGATATGCTAGTTCCATAGGTAAAATATAACTGTCACCTAGTATTGCAATGTAAACGGGTTTTCGTGTGTAAACGGATTTTCCTTTCATAATTTGTCTCATGACATTATACCCCGCTAGCTCAGCCGTTTACGTTACTGGTAGAAAGGGTTCGGCATGTGCTTTCGCTCCAGGACTTCAAACAGCATACTGACAATACAAAGAAACAATAAATGCAATAAATGAAAGGTATAAGAAACCTAGAAAGGACCAGAGATGACGAGTTTGCCAAGCAAAGCATTTGCTCATATAACAAGTAACCAAGATTCATAAAACAGTTTCATATTTAATAGACTAGACAATAAATACATAAATATCGCGGTATCTCCATGTGAAATTTTAAATTCTTTAGAATTTCAATACATTTTCGAACTTCCCTTTTTAGGATAAACGATGCATTTGCGGTGAAAAATACTAATAAACAATTAACCATTTCTAGGAAGGGTTTGGCCTAAGTGCTATCTAATTGAATAAAATGATAAGATACTAGGATTTTAGAGGTGTCCGTTTAATTAAAATAACGAGAGCTGTACACTAGAGTAGTCGTCTTTAACAATATACTAAATTCAATCAATCAAGTTCGTGACGTCCCACCTTCCGAGATAAAATAAATATACCCACCGGTTCCCACCGACTTTGTTAGACTAGAACATAAACCTCGTAATTCCATGGACTAGGCAACAAAATCAATTCAGTAAAAAAAAAAACATCGCATTCAATCTATTCCCGTTTAATTTTCGTTCCAACCAGAGCAATGTCTGAAACACATTTTTCAATATCATTGACCAGTTCAAGACCTTAAATAAAACATGCGACAATCAAAATTCCGTTTCAGAGTAAGGCACGAACAATTCCGAAGATTGACGACCGTTACTCTAAAATATCCCTCGGATAAACCATCTTTCTAAATATCGCAATAAAAATGAACCCCATCTCTTTATAAACCTGAAATCATAAAATATCTAGCTAGTGTACAATTCCTTTTATTTATTTTGGAACGGAAACGTAAATTAATAATTTAGAAATGTTTTGACTCTAAAACTGAAAAGAAATATATCAAATGTAAAGTAAGAAATATTTAAGTCAAACATTGAAATACGAATAAAATGAAATTTAAAGTACGACTTACCAGTACGAAATGTTTCCCCAATCTAAAGAAATATTTAAATATCCAAGTCTGGACATTGAGTCTCAAGCACGAGAAAAACGATCCCAGCGAAAAGTGAACGGACAAACAAGTTATAAATGTATCTAAAAATAGGAAAAGGGGAATTTACGATGACCCATAAACGTTACAGTATATACATAATGCACATGATAATTGGGAAAAACATAAATATTGGCATGCTACGAAATAGATATATAAAAATTTTAAAAAAGTAAATATAAAAACGAAGATTTGGTATGGGTGCCAATAAGACAACCCCAAAATGATTAGACTAAGTGTAAATAATCAAACAGGAAATCCAACAGTCTAATCTAGATAAAAAACGAGAAACGAGAAACACTTATGAACCCCACCAATAAACGACAACCACTGAACAACAGGCTTCTGACTATAACATATAATAGAAAATAAAGCATGAGCATGAAATCATTTGTCATTAATAAAGTGTAAAATGTTTTGAGATCCTCTGGATGATCGAACATTAATACCAAGGGTAAATCATAAAGCTATGCTGCTCGTCTGAACCGCAAAAGATTGGCGACCAATTAGTCAAGATGGACTGAAACAAAAGCTAACAATTCATGTCCCAAATTAGAGTGTATTTCAAATGGTAGCAGCACGTGATAATTTGTTTCCCGGTGATCACAACGACAGTTTGTGGAGACTACTAAATTGAGAGGGAAAAAGTTAAAATCAAACGAATTCGAGCCAATTCTTAAGCGAAGCTCAAACATGTAAATATAATCTTTATAATAATAATTCGGGATTTTATTATTGTGTTGCGAAATTGTTTAATAATCATTAATAAAGATTCACATTTTCTGATGTCAAGGTGGTATGGGTTTCTTCCACCATCTTGGATTGTAAAGAAACAGAACACAATAGGGATAATTTTTAAAAGAGGTCAACAAATTTGATACACAAATCTAATTTACTAAAAATAATTTTCATTTCAATGAACACATTTATGCGAATTAATCTTATAATTACTAATATGATTTAAAATGTACAATATTAATGCTTGATTGAATTTTTCAACTGGAGTTATTAAAGGGAGGTTACTTAGAAATTTGACAATTCATTAAGGAATCTACAAGGAAGTTTTCTATTAAATGTTATAGCCGAAAGAAACGTACGGACACACCATTTTCTATTGGTATTCTGATGATACATTATAAAAACTAACTTCTCATATTTTATTTTAAAATGCTATCTTTTAGTTTACATTCTATTCACTTTATGATACTTTTCTCTGTATTTCTATACAAAATGACCCTTGAGCTGACTCCTGCATTTACAGAAAACTATCGAAACATGAACTGTTGACTACCATCCTTTTAGGCTATTTTTTTCATTTCATTGTCAAACCAATTGAATATAGAAACCAATCGTTTGTTAGAGTTTGAGTAGCAGTCAATTATGGCAAACACTATCTAAAGCTTAACTTATTTTACAAACTACTACCCTTTTTTCTGAACTATTATCTACTGTTTTTCCAAAAAAAAATGAAATAAAAACTAATTAATTTACTACAGAACGACCCATATTAAAGACTTACTAATATTTAGTTATAATGCTATTGATTTTTAAATTATTGTAAACGTGTTAATATACACAGTGTTCAATATACATCTGATACTACACTCAACGAAGACATAGGTCTGTAGGTCTATAGTTTTACAAATCATTCAGTTTACCTTTTGTATATATCAGAGTTAAAATTCCTCGATTCCATTGATCTGAAAAATTTCGATTATTGTCTACCATCAGGCGTTTATAATAATGTGATCCATTTAAAAATAAACTACAATACTGTTGGAACCTCAAAGTATAGAAAAGAGAATGGAAAGAGGGAAATATATATCAAGGAGACAACAACCTGACCAAAGAGTAGAAAACAACTCCGGGCCACAAAGGGTCTGAAAAGAAACGAGAAAACACCGCAGGCTGGCTACAGCTGGCCCCAAAATAAAATCTATACAAGCTCAGTGAAATGGACACCACACTATGATTTCCGAACCAAACAAATAAACCAAAATTATTAAAAAAAAAACGCAATACTAACAAAGTCTAGAGGTTCCTTAGTTGGAACACGCGCAAATATGAAGTGTTGTTAAATATATTTTTTTGAGATTTCAACACCTCCCGTATACCTGTTACCAATCTGGAATAAACAAATACATAACAATACACACAGTATAACTCAGTTCAAAAGAAGTCCAAGTCTGATACATTGACATGTGATACTTTTGATCTTAATAAATTATTTGTGCAAGTTGGTTTACCTGAGCGGGTCGAGTTTGTTGAAAATGGGGCACGCTTGTTTAAAGTCGGACGACGTTGGTTGAAAGTTGGAGCAAGTAGGTTTTGGAAGATTTGTTATGGAACGAGCTGTTAGGGATGCTTATTTTTAACAAGCGTTTTCTAAAATTCAAGCTCATTGGAAACCAAGAAGGTCTAGCGCCGACAGTTCCAGTAAAGAAAACAATCATTTATATATACTGACATCTTTCAACGAATGTAAGTTATTATCAGAAGTTTGAATTTAAAAAGGTCTTTGTTAACTTCATTTATCAATACAACATATATATCAAGATGCAATTTGTTTATCCTTTTCGCTCACTTTCCCAAATTGAAAATGCATTAGATTTTGAAAGCGACATTGAACAATTATAATCTCAATTTGATATGCATTTTTAATGAGACCCTGTTTATATATAGCTTTTCATTACACTTTAAGCAAAACAGGGACACCGAGATACTTCCTTATCACGATCAATGCCATTACATTCATAATGAGGCTGTTTTTAACTTAAGAAATTAAATATACTTCTCGAAAGACATCGAGAGATAAACTGAAATATAACAAGAAAGTAAACATAAACAGTAATATAACAAATATACTGAACTCCAAGGAAAATTCAAAACGATAAATGCCTTATTAAATGGTAAAATCAAAAACTTTTAATACATCAAACGAATGGAAAACAACTATCATATTCATGACTTGGTACAGGCACTACCTTATGTTGAAAATGGTGGATTAAACCTGGTTTTATAGCTAGCTAAACCTCTCACTTGTTTGACAGTCGCATAAAATTCCATTATATTGACAACAATCTGTTAACAAAAAAAAATGTTTCTTATACTTTTAAGCTATAACATTGTATGATACTTTAGTTCAAACAGAGTCCACATTCAATTGTATATCTTTATATATTATGCTTTTACACAAAATCATACGTTTCAAACTATAAAAGTAAGTACATGAAAAACTAGTGCCTATGAGACAGTTATCTTCCAGATCCCAGTCAAATTGAAAGTTAGCAGCAATAGGTCACTGGTCGGCTTTAAACAATTATCCTGTTTCTGGGATGGCATATACATTCTGCGTATTATTCAAAGCTGGAGCAGTATGATATCTGCAATGTATTACATTTTTGGTTCGTAAAACAGAAATATAATGAAAATGATCAAGAAACACAGTCAAATGTGTAATATGAAAATCATTACTGTCAGATATCATCAATAAAATAGAATGAACAATTCAAGAGCTGTAAAAGCAGGTTAAGGTCGTTCTGACCAGAATATAATCTAAACTGTTTGAAGTGTATCGAACCATTGTTTCATCATGTTTATTTAAAAAAGACTCTTTTCGTTTGCACATTTTTATCTCAAAAGTATAGTAAAGAGACGGATTTTGCTTGAAAAAAGCCCTTTTCAAAATTGAAGTTTTGTTTTAATAAAGTTTAATAGGTCATTTACCAAACAGGGTATTTTTATAACTTTACTCTGAAGAATGGGTAATTAGGTTTACTTCTAGTCATCCTTTCGTCATAATAATATATTCTATTTTTTGTCGCATAATTGTAAGGAAGTACGAACTGTTTCAACACACCAACCGCTCCTCAAATTTCGGTGCGTCGAATATTTACTTATATAATTACAAACAATAACCCTTTATTACAATTTTTGTCACCTTTTTCTCAGACAACACGATTTAGAATTATCCAAAATTTGACCATCAACTAGATTCAAGTCTGAGGCGTTGTCATGTCGATTGCTAATACGTCTATATGTCATCACTTACATGTATTTTAATGATATATATGTTCATTGAGAGAGAGAGAGAGAGAGAGAGAGAGAGAGAGAGAGAGAGAGAGAGATTACTTCCCTTGACAATCTTTAAAAAAGTTTATAATAGGGAAATTAGCCTTGAAAGGGGGAACATCCTTATTAATTTTTCAATGACAAAAAAAACCCATACGACATAACAAGTTATAAAATGAAGTAACATGACAACCTGTAAAAACAGTTCCAACTAGAAAGTAAATGACCTGATACATAGATTATATGCTATCACTCAATAACCGAGATTTCAATAAGTGAAAACATCTCCCAGTGAAAACTACCAAAATTAGGAAGGAAATCGCTTCAAAGCTTGATCTTTCGTTCGGTATTGACAAATTCGAACGACTGCAATGTAGAATTTATCACAAACAGAATCATATCAATTGTTTAGATACCAGTATAATCGTGAGACATGTAGATTTTACCGATTTCGTCCAATTTCCGAATATTACATTACATGAAGTCGCATGGCGGGAGATGCCATCATAACATTAGATGCTTACAATGTCGACGGAACCGGTATTGTTACGTTTTTGAAATCATGCATGTATCTCAGTTTTTGTTCTTGTTTACCTATATTTGTTTTTCGTCTGTTTTTCATTATCGATGATTGAGATCTGAACATTGATCAAATACTGTCGGCTTAATTTATGCACACATATAACAAAAATATAATTATGATATACAATAACAAACGACAACCACTGAATAACATGCTCTTGTCTTGGGACAGGCACTTCCAGAATGAAGTGTGGCTAGTTATGTTTAGCTTCCAGCTAAATTACACTAAATATTTTGTCAAAGTAATGCGAGATTTGCAAGTGATATTATTATGACAATTACAATTACATGAAACAAAATAGACAAATTCATCTTTATAATGAAAATAAAAATGATAATCATTACTCACATTGGAATGGTAGGACATCTTTCATGTGGACCAATTATATGTATTACGTCTGCAATATGACAAACACAGTTACATGTATACTGAAGACCATTTAAAAGAAAAAACTTTTGCATGATATTTCATTGATTTAAAACACATGTGAACACACAAAAATTGATAAAAAAAACCTTTTAAATAATAAAGCATCGCATCAATCTTTTGTATTGTATTAATTGACTGATGACTGTTTTCATAGCATTTACATTTAAATACCTCTTTCAGAAATTCAACATTATAGATAAAACAACATTAAATTAGACAAGCTATGATATGTACATTTATGCAATTTTGACGTTTTAAATGTATCAACAAGAAATACATGCGGCAATGAAACATCACATAGTACAGGTATGTTTGGCTAACGTTTAATCTCCGTAAAGATGGACGGACGGTGGTATTATATTGTAAGCAGATGACTTTTATCCAGATAACAGTTGCATAAGAAAATTTCCTATATTGTTTGAAACATCGATTATGCTCTCAAATGTAACACTTAATTGTTGGATTACGAAAAGTTAGAACTCAAGTGTACCAAATGATATTTGAAATAACCCTTGACGTACGTAAGCAAATTCATATTATACGTTTATTGTTTAGCAAAAACTGCTATATTACAATAACAGTCCACCAGCAGTGGTATCGAACCAATGATAGTAAATTTAAATACTATTTGATAAATTTTGTAATACTTCATCGCTTTTTTTTGTATGTCATTAACACTGAATAACTATGTAGAAATATTGAGAGCAAAATAACAAGAGGGAATCTAACAAGAATAGTCAACATTGCCTGCATGAGTTTTTGAGTAATTTCTTAATCAATAGGGAGTTTAAGAAGACTATGTTTTAAATCATATCTGTACTGACTACTGGCTACTGATTCAAAGTACAGTATAATGTGGCAGTCTATCTAAAAAATATAAATAGTATAACAGACATACTTTTACGTCGCATCCCTTTCGACATGATTACTGTTCCAGCTGTACTCAAAAGAAATATTCCAATGGCAATAATGCAAAACACCACTGTACGTAAATCGAAAGAAGCTGTCAAAGCTAAACAAAGGATCATAATAATGATAATAAAATCAACAAAAATAAATAAAACATATAAATGGAAATTTGACAAATTATATATATCGTATATTCGGTAGAATAGAACCATTCAACAACAATCATTTATCTCAATTAGATCTTAGATCAAAAATATTTGGTCTAACAAAGCTGATTCAGGAGCAGCATGACAGATATATGAATTACATTTTGTGTTTTTAAAGGATTAAACTCCATAGTCGAGTAGGTTTAAAATAATAGATTCAGTTTATTATGCAAAGTTTAATGAATAATTTAATATGTGTATTTTTATAAGTACATGACATTATATGACTGATTTATCGCATACTTATTTCGCGAACTTAGTATACATAGGATGTATGATATCGTGTATATGGACAAAAAGCGTGCAAATAGTTGGAATTTATTGAGAATCTATTTATATGTGTCATCGCCGATTTATTGTGCGATTTTGACTTCTTCAATGAGGGAATCCTATAATTTAATCAGTATTTCATTGAATTGACTTTGCCTTCAACTGCAACATGTATGCTTAGAATATAATTCTACACAACATGGATTCGATTTCAAACATTTATACGCACCAAACGTCTTATTTGGATAATACGACATATCTTACCTTGTGTACTTAATTTATTCACTTCAAAAAAGAGTCTTGTTTCACCAAATGTATTTTGGAGAAGTAAAACGTATTCCCCAACTAAAGACGATCTGATTGACAAATTAGCAGTATACCCATCACATTCAATACTTTTATTATAAAGAATAAGTTCAATCTTGTTTCTATCTAGCGTTTGCAACCAATCTGTCGATTTGGTCAGTGTCTGGTTGGATTGCTCCCAAGTAAGAACCATCTCTGAAGAAGAGTAAAATGTCGCAGAAAGGGTTGTTTGTTGTTCCCGAATAACGTCCGACGAGATTATCACTGGGGAAGCTCAAATGAAAGAAAAGCAAAACAAATGTATATTATTTAGTTACAATGAAACAGATGCAAATTGATCGCTATTTAATACGTGTGTAAGCCAAGTTGTTAAAATGTTCATCACATACATACTTTTAATAATTCCTTTGACCATAGCTCCATTTGAGTAAGAGTTTTGCATTATTGTCGGTATTTATGGAATGAATTTTAAATGAAGATTGTCTCCATAACAGAGGCTTTCCACCAAACGCTTTTCAGTATTTTTCAAGGTATTATATACATGTAAAAAAAGGTCCTTTATTAAAAAGTCATGGTGAATGCCTTTGATTTTTAACATTGTCCTTAACCGGAGAGCATTCGCCTTGAAGCATTGACTGGAGAAATTGTCTCCATCAAAATATAATTGAAAGCAGTATTCATGACCATTTCCACCTTCGGTTTTTTCATACGTGGCTCTGTTTATATGCTTACCCGAAACAAGGTTTGGGTTTTCGGGTGAAATAGATGATAACAGTTGGTCAAAAAAGGTTTCATCCGTCCGATACTTCACACGTCCAGGTTTGATACATTGTAGTACGTTGCACCTAAATGTAATAAAAGAGCGTACAAAATCTAACAATATCGCAGACCTACCATTAACAACAAGATCAATAGTTTTATTTGCAACTAGAGTTGTATCTCCATATTTGTTCCATGCAGTACATATGTATTCTCCGGCATTCTGGTAACTACACGTTTCAACCTCTAAAATCGACTTCCTTTCTAGCACGGATCCATTTAATCTGCGAATATATGCCCCATTAAAATAGTGTATCCATGGGTTAAACCCGTAAACAGGGAGTACTGTTTTAATAGTACACGACAATGTAACCGATGCATTGTTGCATGTAACTGTTTCTTCAGACTTTATGATCGGTGGACCTGTAAAAGACTTCTTGATTAGAAAGAATATTGAAATACCTGACTGCTTAAATACTTTGTAGATGAACACATATATTTTACATACATCTTAAACAGCATTCGCCAAGTATTATGTTCAGAGATAGAGAAAGGTAGATAATTATGCATGGTATGAAATATACATTAATACTTGTAAAATTAAAGGTATGCATTATTTTTCATCCCTGGTACATTACATCATCAAAGTGTTAAAGAAATTAAATACACAGAATAAGTCAAATGTCTTTTATCATAGTCAAAATAACAGTAAAAATAGAGAAATATTACTACTATTGCAGAAACACAATATATGATAAACGAATGACGAAAGAACACAAACAAGTTATATATGATATCAATGTATAATATCAGTTTTTGTCTTTGATAAACAAAACATTACCTGAATACCAAATCAAATCATTTTGAACACATCAAACTGATCTGCAGTACACTTGTTATGAAGCTTTCCCTGTGTTTATTTCAAATTATTGTATCATTGTATTTGGGGAAACTATCCTATAGTCAATCTTAATGAATAAAAACAACTTAGCATTTATTGCGACATCTCACTGAATGCATACCAAACACCAGCAACACGATGTGGCATGTGTTCCTAAAACTTTGGTTTTCTGTTTAGTTTTCTGAAGAATAGTGTTTGCATTTTCGGGGTTTTTTTTCTTGGCTATGGTTTTGTTTTTTGTTAGAACAATAGCAATTGAGACTATAATGTGATCATAAAATTCATACAATTCATATGACAAAATAACTTTATACAACTTCAAAATATGTTTATCAGTACGTACCATAAACAATCAACGAAACAGTTTTATTTGCAAAGGTTATGTTGCCACCATATTCATTATACGCTTCACATGTATAATCGCCAGTATCATTATGACTGCATGAATTAAATTTCAACAGTGACTTTGTATGCATCTTTTCCCCTTTTAAATATCGAATTATTGTGCCATGTCTGGAATGCATCCAATTGTAAAACCCAAATAAAGGAAATCCGGTGTTGATTATGCAATACAAAGTAATTGCAGAGGAGCTTTTACATGTTACTGCCTTGCTAATGTCAATGATTGGTTTTCCTT
This sequence comes from Mytilus californianus, assembly GCF_021869535.1. Taxonomy (NCBI): domain Eukaryota; kingdom Metazoa; phylum Mollusca; class Bivalvia; order Mytilida; family Mytilidae; genus Mytilus; species Mytilus californianus. The sequence goes on along the minus strand of NW_026262582.1, from coordinate 49,186,522 downwards.
CAAATTGCAAATATCAAGATTTTATTTTCACAACACATTATTTGTTTGGTATTAATAAAGATCAGTAGAGACTTTACGTACAACTAACACTTATTATTCACCTCAACATGGTCATATTGTATGTCCAAGACGTACTTTGTTTTATATTTCGCCTCGTTTTATTACAATAAATTAGAATATGAATATATCATTTTCACTTTACCATTTTGTAAGTAATGATTGCAGATATGTTTACTAGTTATAAGTGATAGTGACACTTACATAAGCAAAAATATTATAGAGGTCGCCTTCTAAACCTATTATGTAACATTTTAACTATAAGGTTCAATATAAACTGGAGGCCTGGAAATGGTCTTAAAAAATGGCCGTTGTTCCCATCCAACGACAAGAATCTTGAAAATTACTTCTACATGTTAAGAAAAGAGAGTAGAATAAAAGTCTGACAGTGCAGACCATATTGGAATAAACCCATTTTATGATTGTTATGTTTTACAGACTACTTAAGCTATTAATACAAATGGTTTACTGTATCTTGTTATTTTACATTTACGATTAGCAATTTAATTCTTGCTAACATATGTCTCTAATGCTTACACGATTTATCCTTTTCCTGACCTTTTGATTATCTTTATTTAATCAACGTGTGGTTCGTTTGATCTCAGGTCAAAATTCAATTATGACGTAAATTTTTCGTGCTTTCTTCTGAAATTCCCATTGTGACGTCATGAAAAAGGTGACCATGCCTGATGACGTCACATAGAAAGAACACATCTTTTTGCAGATCATACGAAAGGAGGGTTAAATTTGCATATCGTTTAAAATTTATTAGGGAAACAGATTATACCACCAAATCTTGTGCAGTACGATATTTATCCACTATCGACAGTTAAATTTGAAATATCTAAAACGCTCGGCGAGCCTAACGTTTTAAATTTGAAAATGTAACTGTCTCGAGTGGATAAATATCGTATTTTATTCGATACAGTGGTAGAATATATATATGTCCAAGGTATTTTAGTTCATCCAACAGATTTTGTTTTATTGAAGGCTTTTCTGATGTTTTTTTTTAATCAACCATCGTTACATTGTATATGTTGTATATGCGTATTTCATTTTTTATAGAACATGTATATATCTTTCTTTGAAATAGTATATATATTTCATTGATATTGTATAATTATATCATTTATATTGTATACTGATTTCGTGTTCGCATCTTTAAATATGGCTATAACATTTGATTTTGGTGTAATATCATGAACTACTGTTTTCCCTCAATATGCGAAGATTATCATTAGAACCAGTATCTATTGGTGAGCATACATAACGAATGTTTTTAAAACGTGGTACAAATAACATCTTTATTTATTGATATATACTCACTACTTATGACAAGTGAAATTTCAAAATGTCCCGAAATTCCATCTACATTTGTACAACATCTACAGGTTTTGCCATCATGAACCACATGTATATTGCGCATAATAACCGAATAATATTTTGTCGAATTAAATATTGAAACTTTTCTACTTTTAGGTTCTACCTTGCCAAGACATTCCCATTCAAATTTAATTTTCGTCGACAAAGTTTCCACAATGCAGGTAAATACAACATTGCTGCCAGATCGAAATGGTAACACAGGTTCTGTAGTAATTGTAGGACCTTTGAAGTCTTAAAAGATATTGTGTAACTTTAATAAAAAATAAATACATGCATATCCTAGTATTGCTATAAAAAGTTCAACTTTACAAGTTATGCAATGACGTCATATTGGATGTCAATATCTCAGTACGTGGACGAATAAGTTAGGATTCGATTGGCACAAGTAACTTCCCTTTTGTCGCCATGCTGGATGTCTATGTGCATAGAATACATACTCAGAGATAGAAACGCGCTTGGAGTGAACGATTCGATTTCGTTTGAAAAAGTATGAAACAATTTATGCATATTTGTTTAAATGTCTGCCTCTTCTTCATTAACTGTTTGTTTGCTCTTGTGGTGATTTTGTCACAAACAGGATTTATTTTTCAGATTTCTTTATTTCCTATTTCCTGTGTTTGTTATATGAATTAATATGTAATGTTAAAATTCAGTTTTATCAAACATGTCGAATGAAAGCAATAATGCTTAAAAAAACTTATTTGTCAATTCATTAAAAGGGAAAAATAATAATAAGACCTCATTTCATTTTTTCACATTTACAAGTTGAATTACTTCAAATATAACGGTCACCTCAACGAGGCCTATAACCTGTTTTTCAGATTAATCTCGTCTTGTCCTCTTGTATTTTGAATTTTATTCAAAATTGGCACCCCTCTTATATTATCATTTTATTTGGTTTCAAGGGTGACCTATGTACTAAAATGTTCGACATTTGTGAAAAATTTACAGTTAATTATGCCTCGCAAGACAATATGTAATATTCATCCTGTTTAAATGCAACTATTAGTGTTATTGTGAAAGCTATTGTTATAACCAACAATAAACCCAGGTTTAAATAATATTTTCTACATTAGGAAAAGCCTCTACTTAGTCAGGAATAAGACAGTTGTTTTCCATTCGTTTGATTTGTTAGAGCTTTTGATGTTGCCATTGGTTAAGGGACTTTCCGTTTAAATTTTTCCTGGAGCTCGGTATTTTTGTTGTTTTACTTTTTACAAGAATGGCAGCGAAAAACGTGACATATCCACTACGAACATGATCATAAAAACTTGTTTGTATCATCCTTGTTAATGTATTGGACCAATAATTTAAAAAAAACATGGATGTAAGAATTGAAATCTAAATTCTTTATAAGAAAAAAATATCTGCTGAGTTTCTGTCATAATGACAGGTCAGCGTTCACACATGACCTTTCACAAAGACCTGTATGCTTCTTTTAAAGGCATACACATGGCTTTTACGATTCAGTTCAAATTAACTTAGTGTAACGACATGAATGATGATTTCGGTTAGTTTTTTTAAAAATTCAAACACGCCCATCAGTCAATCTTTGTTTGATAATCCTAAGATATTTGAAACAATTACATCTCATAGGGTTTAGTTCTATTTCTACCTGACATGGATATACTGCCTCCGTTTTTCAAGTTGTCCGTTATCTATTTTTTTTATTGTTTTTACATTATCTGTTATATTGAATCCTACAAGAACGGAATAGAAATGAAAAACAATTGTTGAATATGACTTCTTCTTATTTGGTTTTATTATCTCACCTTTGTTAAATTTTGGTTGTTTTTAACCCTGGATATAAAAGCTTTAACTACAGACGATTGTATCATTATCCATGCTTTTTGCTCTTAGGCTTTGCATGTTTCCAATTAATTTAATTGTAAAGAAATTATATATTACTTCTTAAAACGATTATGAAGACGACCGAATATACTTATCCAAAGATGAATGAAGAGACCTATGAGGTATTTTTCAATGAGACAGCAACCTTGAAACATAATTACCTAAAAGATATCTACATGTCAGAATGTAGTATATGTAGTATTGAATTGTAAACAAGATTACATAACAAATATCTATTAAGTATGTAATAAAACATTGCGATAAGTGTAATAAAAATATCATTGACGGAGTTCCTCATTTGTGACAGTCATATGAGTGTACAGCTAGATTAAACTATTGATGGCGATGTCCACTAGTGTATTAACTAACGGTACTTGAATGATAAAAATCATCACAGGTAGACCTCTTAATTTTTAAAGTAAAATATAAAACAACTGTACAACACAAAAGTTGAAATAAATACTATGCTGTGATTTCATTAATATTCGTTCGTATCAATTATCGTTTTTTTGAGGAATAATTTCTTTTCTTGGATACATAACAGTCAATAACACGTGTAATATGATAACCTGAACACGGTTCTTTAATACGTTAATGACAATGATCAAAACTTTAACTTAAAACAATAGCAGAAAACACAGTACACATTCCGCAATCGTATTACTTTCTGTATTACTAAAACTATTGTATTAATGATTTATAAAACTAACTACATGCATGTATATCATTTAATTAACTAGGTAATTTTCCTGGTTATCCAGTTAATCATTTGCAGTGATAACTGCTGTAGGTCGAGTAATGTGTTACATTAGGCAATACAAGTGAATAAAAGATAATGTAGGTGTTAATTAAAAGACAAAATGGTCCGAGAACACATTTTTTTTTGTAGTGAATTTCTTTAAGACAAAAAACGCAAATAAAAAAATTGCACCTGCTCTATCACAAAAAAAAAAAGATTTTTATAGTGAAGTGTACAACTTTTGAGACAAATTATATCGAAATTATAGAAAAGTCAATTGACTCTATCTCAAAATATGGACAATTTTATGTTGAAGGGGTCTATAATTCAGTCTGACAGCTTCAGACATACTACTTTTTAACCTTTTGAAACAAGACCAAATTACTACAATACCTAAAAATCATGTCTCAATTTTTTTAAGCATGTAATTTCATCCCCCTACATACTATCTTTAATATCTAAAATTATGCAGAAATAAATCTGGAAGATGTATGAAAAAAATTTGGAAGTTACAATCTGTCGCAACTAGGGATTCGTTGTGTAGACAACAGAACTCAAAGAAGGATAACTGTGTACCTGGATCTAAAAGGAATATAACACAACTCTATACCGGTAATATTGTCATCAGATACACTAATCACAGATAACAGAATTAAAATTGTATACGCCAGACGCGTGTTTCGTCTTCCGTAGACTCATCAGTGACGTTCAAATCTAAAAAGTTAAAAAGGCCAAATAAAGTACGAAGTTAAAGATCATACAGCTACAGCTACGTGAATCGCTGGTATTGGATTCATGTTCTATTAATAATCTGAGAAGTTAATATAAAGCAATGAAATGATACTTTTAGATGAAAAATGTTTGGTTTTGCTGTATGCTTTTTTCAATGCAATTTCTGTCCAACGACTATTCATTTGAAATATACTTTTCTTTGTAAGTTTATTACTTTTTTTCACCCTTCTCGTATCGTATAGATACAATCCTTTACTTACCGATAATTTTTACGATAATACTGTCTGAAAAGGATCCATATGCCTTGAATGCCATTAAACATGTAAAGTTCACCACACCAACAGGTTGAACGACTTTGTATGTATGACTGTACCATAAACCTTGGTTTGAGCATACGCATTCATCGGGAGTGCATTTTGTTGATAAAACGCTAGACAAACAGCCGTCACGCAGCAATGCAATTGTAGTATACGCTTTTCCGTCTATTTGAATACTTGCTGTATTTCCAATAGGTGTGTTGTTTGATGAACAGTTTAGTCTTACAATACCAAAACGCTTTACATGCTGTTTCCCTGAGAGTGTAACAAAAGCGTGTGCTGTATAACCTTAAACCAAAAAAAAAAACATACTGATAAATGCACATAAATATATTGGAAACGATAAAATGTATTACAAACAATCGTGTTTGCCGTATTTTAATTATTGAATTCAGTGACCACGTTCTCTTTGTCGTCCTCTACATAAGTATTGAATTGTTTGCCTTTATTGCATTAGGGGTATTTGTTATGATAATACAATGTGTGTTAAAAAGAAGTAGGACATGGTTTTTATCTTAGAATTTGTTAAGTCATTTTTATTATCATGTGATTTGCTTTTTTACTCCAACATTGATAGAAATTTGCATGCATGTTTTGTCATTGTTGTCGAAATTTGAATTCCTAAAGTCAAGCCTTATAATTCCGTCACAAGTTTTGTCTCATGGTTGAAACAACATATCAATCTATTCTGATTTTACTATAAAAATCTATAAAAGATGGTTATAGTTGAATCAGAATAGATTAATATGATTCATTTTACATCATAATCATACTGATGAAGAATATCTTTTATCCGAAATATTTATAGATACTTACATTTAATGTTTTCTTTTTTCAAAATTGTTGTGTACACTTTTTAGGCGTATATATATACCGGTATGTATATGAATATATATAGAAATAAGGAGATGGTGTATGATTGCCAATGAGATAACTGTCCACCAGAGTTCAAATGAAGTAGATATAAGCAAGGTTAGACAACCTTAAGGCCTTCAACAATGAGATAAATCCATAACGTATAGTCGGCTATAAAGGACCCGACATGAAAAAATGTGAAACAATTCGAACGAGAAAACTAAAAGCCTAATTTATAACAATTTGTTTTACGAAAAACAAATATGACAGACTTGAACCAATGACACCCACTAAACTACAGGTTCCTGATTTGGGACAGGCACATACAGAATGTGGAAGAGTTAAACATGTATGTGAGCGCTTAACCCCCACTCTCCACCACACCTACTCCGGGACAGTGATGTAACAGCACAACATAAGATCAAATTGTAAGGAAGTTAGATTGTAAGAACTTTTTTCACGTCACGAATATGCTAATGAGTCCCGTTGTTTTGTTGGTTTTTGGTGCTTTATAGTTAATATTCAATAAAGTGTTTTGTTGATTGTTGTTGTGTGTGTGTGTGGTTGTCGTTCTCTATTGAACTGATAGTAATGTAATGTTTGATGTGAAAGACTAGACACATATTACTTTTATTGTAATTTAAATAAAACGGGTATGATCAAATATTTATTATTTGATATGTATATATATGATCTAATGTATTTTGCATGTATTGTATTCAAAACGAATGTGTGTGTTGTTGTCCTTCCATTTTCGGTACCACGTAAATGCAATTTTTTAATTACTCATTCTAGTATGGCTTGGTTTTCATTGAAAACTAATCATATGTTTGTTAGATGTAAACTATACTTACATGACAGCAATGCAATAAAGAGAAGAATGCAATGCAATAAAGAGAAGAATGTTTCCATTTTTTATAGTTCACATGTATTTAAACTTTTTATAATAATGTTTAATTCACTTTTCAAAAATCATGTTTCCTGGTGAATAAAGCAATTGTTTTATTGAAATCATTCTTTCCTGTCACGATTTTTAATAAGTATAATTGGTATTATCACTGAATATAACCATTTGCATTTCCTCCCATTTTAGGTTCACACATACTTAACAATAAAAACGAACTATATTCAGGTCAATGGATAAGTGATCCATGTATAAAGCTATAAATAAAAAACAGTACTTATTGAGTATCTGATAGTGTCAGGAATATGCATTTTTCTCAAAGTTAAATAGGTATGCTATAGGAAAGTATTTTCTAAAACTTAACAGAATAACCAAAAATAAGGTTTAGCACCATAAACTCTGATTTTAATTCCTTTTGTAATCAAAACGGATTACTAGTGTGCTTTTTTTTTTGCTAAAATGTGTAAAGATACCAGTTAGCGTCAATTTAAAATCTTACCATTAAATTATAGTAGCATTTAACATTAATGTCAAACTGACCATTAATTGGCAAAATCTCCTTCCTGCTCTGAATATGTCATAGATTATTTTGAAAGTAGTTGTTTACTTAAAAGAAACGTTAGATTAAACAATAGATTTTCCAAAATCGAGGTCATGAAGCGACGGCGTCGTGTCCGCTCACGGGTATATTCCCAGGACGTGTTTTATTTGCAGAAAATTCAGCGTTTCCTTATATTCTTCGGATCAAACAAAATGGAGTTTTTACAAAAGAGTTAATAATGTGTGTCTGAAGATATCACCAATATTTTGATTTTACGCAACGCTTCCGTTATTGAATACAATAGCAGGTGACGGTAAATGGTAACGTTCGGTAATTGCTCCTTAAGCAGAAGTACACGAAATTGGATATGTCGTGCTACATGTAAAGGGTATTTTGAAGAGGTTGAACAAATGACAATTGATCTTCATTTTATCAAACATACTAAGAAACAACTAAATTGCCAGTGAAATGACTTCCTCGTAAGCTTCCTGAGGAATTGTTGTTTCAGAATTATTCACATATTAATGAAGTTCATAAAATGTGAAGTAACACGCGCATTACGTAGTAATTGTTATATGCATTCGACATACCACAAATATTTTCGCCCCGTATGTAATATAACATATATTTCAGATGTCTATCTGTCGGTTTAACAGGAAAAATCTAGACAACACACAGAATATTACCAGTTCAGCCAATTTCACAACATGCAAGCAATCACTAAAATGTTTATCATTTCACAACATGACCATGCAGATATCTGAAAGTCAAATTGAGTACCTAAGCAAGATGCATATGCTTTCTTTTCTCTTTTTTTTTTTGAAAGTCTGCATATATGATGCATTATTCAAATACAAAAAGAAATCGATAGTAATGGTGCAGAATGAGTATCGATGGAAATATTGAGTTTATAATTTAATCAACCAACAAAGCTCGACAGATACGTGGTCAATAAAACACTGCAAGTTATTCATGATATTATTTTTGGTGTATTTGTTTAAAAATTTATTAAAAAAAAACGACATTTGTATCTTAGAATCGCATTTGTGTAAAAAAAAAAGCATTTTCTTATGAAATTAAGCAGTTGATGTGTGGATGTCATTGCAAAATCCTAATGATTTTTATTTAAACCATTGGGGAAGATTTTTGGTTAAGGTTTAAGCATATTGAATAGACTTTTGATCTATTTTGATCTGTATGTATTCATAAAAATGAAAATGCATTACGTCTAACAAGAAATACTCACTCACATGAAACAGGCTTTATATTTGTTTGTTCTTGTACAGCTCTGAATCATAAAATTTTTCAAATGCCTATATTACGTGCGATACATTTTCAACTGCCGGTCGGGGACCTCAGACGAATTACTCGACATTTTAACAGAAGTAGCTGATAAACTTAAACTTGATAATCCCAAGTTTATCAAGCATGCCTACTGTTTTACCACCAAAGGCATTTTGAACGGGAAACTGGTGTACAAAACTATCATTCGGGTATATTTTATGTGTTTTTTTGCTAAATACCATGCAAAGAGGTAAGATAACGCGTCTTTTAAAATGATAACATTAGACGTATTAAACAAATATTTCAAAACAACGACAAACGTGATGGCTTTGTAAAATTTTCAAAGAGAAAACATCAACTTTATCAGTTTGAATCCTTGTAAACATCAACCCTCTATCAAGAAAACCAGGATAGAAAAACGCAGGGTCTGTAAATTCTTTCAATCTGTTGTGAAGTTTTGCATGTCGATACTTGTTTAAAGGGTAAACAAGTCAAATGTTAGATTTATGTACTTTAACAGATCTTTGAAATTGTTAGCATCTACATTAAGCAAGCAGTATGCAGTCCAGAATATAAAGTACAATTACATTTAAAATACAGTAGCTTTTGATCTATCGTAAAAGTTTTCTTTGAAGGAGGTGGTGTGTGAAAAAATGGTTACTTGTTCCTCCTGATTTGGTTAAAGACAGACGTTGTTCGATCGACAAGGCGTTAGCCTCAAGTATAGACCTTACAAATATCAATACTTTCCATTCAAATTGCAGGGTAAAATGCCAGACTTTTAAAAAAAAAAAAGATTCTTTTGAACTTTCAAAACTCCACTTTTCAAATTCTAGGATTACCTTATCATCATTCAAAGAATCTGTGTACTGGCGGTTAGCGTTTGACAATAAGTTGTAGAGTGTACATAATGTAACTTGGTGTGCCCTGCGTGTTTTTGTAACATGAGACGCCTTAATGAATGAATCTGGGTGGTCTACCTGGGCATTTACTAAACACTATTCAATCCACTATCGTCAAGCCAACTACTAAGGTCTTTGAACGCAGCCATTTCTATGTGTAAGCCGCCGAACATCATGACAAAGTTTTCCTCATCATACATCCGAGGCGAGTTCCATTTTATTAGTTATACTAATGTAAAAAGTGGTTGGTCAAAAGTTACAATCTGGATTGAGCTTTCTTACAGCAAGTTCCATGAATGTCGTATCATCGGAACGGATCTAGCTTGTTCGTGAAGCAGAAGTAGATAGGGCAGACATTGCTGGTAGATTATTCCCATCTGGTAACGATGAAGCATGATAGACGGACCATAAAAGGTTGGTTAAACCTCAGCCTTAACACTTGAATTTTCCGCTTCATATTTGAGCTATTTGACTTCCCCTTTTAGTACAACTGGGAATGAAGACATGTAAATTGATATCTCTCTGGTTCACAGAATCTGAAAACAGCTGCTGGAAAAGATTCGAATAATTTCTGGTAAAAAGGAGACAGTCACTGACGGCATTTTAAGATAGATTCAGATTGGTAAAATATTTGCAAAACTTCTTGAACATTCTTCAAAATATGTCGGAATAAAGATATACCGGTACCATTAAAACTCTTTTGATGATATGCTGCTTGGATTGAGGTCTATGTTGACTACAGCAGACAAAGTGAAAACAGTTTGCAGTAGTTGGGTAGGGCAAACAATACATTCCTGGATATTACGACGATAAGCATCAATTGCAATTGAAGTAGAAATTTCTAACACTTTGTCGTAGGAAACAGATAGTCCAAGTTTTAAGAAAGTGTCTACTAGATAACGTTTTCTAGCCCTACAATGGATCATGTTTCCAAAATAAGCACAAAGTGGGGGTTCATGATCTTTCATATTACGGTTGGATTGTTTCTTTCATACATCAGAAGGTGTATCATTGTTAATTTCGACTGAGAATATGAATAATCCTGAATGTTAGGTCCATTCTGAATCTTATTGCACTAAGAAAGCAATACAGAAGCTTCTCACGGATTTAGATAGATGGCTTCATATTACAAAATGTTCATTAGCACTATTTTCTACCACTATGAAAAAGTTTCATGCTTTTACTATAAAGTTGTCAATTATATCAATATATTGGACTTAGCCTCTTGACTGTTTGCGGCCATTTTAAATTTAGCGGCCATTACGGATTACTTAAGATGACTTCATGTTCAAAAATGTTCATTATCATTATAACTTATACTGTGCAAAGTCTCCTGCTTTTACTATAAAATGATCAACTAAACCAATACATAAATTGGACTTAGCCTTTTGACTATTGCCAGCCATTCTGAATTGAGCGGCCATTACGGGTTTTTTTAGATGGCTTCGTGTTCAAAAATGTTCATTAGCATCCTAACTAATACTGTGCGAAGTCTCGTGCTTTACTATAAAATGGTCAGTTATACCAATATATACATTGGACTTAGCCTCTTGACTATTGCTTTTTCTATAATAAAATTAATTAAACCAATATACAGGACTTAGCATCTTGACTATTGGCGGCCATTGTTGATTTTTTTTAGGTGGCTCCATATCCAAAAATATTCATAAGCATCATAACTATCGCTGTGCAATGTTTCATGCTTTTACCATAAAGTGATCAATTTTGCCAAAACATTGGACTGATCTGCTGGACTATATCTGATTCACTCCAGGGTAGGTAGATTGCCAATAAGTGTGCATTTTGGCTTTAATTACTGATTAAATTGATGTTTATAGTTTGGAAATAGGTTTGGTAGAACACTTGTCAGATTCACAGTATAAAGTTTTTTAGTGACTTAACTGCATGTTAAGTTGAAATTTCAAAGGAATGTAGACCGGATATATGATTATTCAGATTTTCTTCTCATGTTTGTGTCGTTGGGGTTGATATTGAGTTACCAAGTGAACCTTCAATACCTTACAAAATTTATAAGAAATTATAAAATGTGCTTTTCACACAAAAACGATCTCTTATCTTTATCTGGGGGAACAATAACACATTTGTCATGGATTATGCTCATCATCCATACATGCCTTATATATCCCTTCTTGGTCATATCCATTTAGACGGCATCATTAGTGAAATTACGTAAACGTTTGACACATATTTTTTGCACGAATATGGATATTCAAAACTGACGAACAACTAAAGTATGTAAGCCGAACATGTATTAGATGTAGATAGAACAAGATACATTTAAGTTCAGAAAATGCTTAGATTACCCTTATTATTTTAATAATCGAAAATAACACTTTATACATCTCATGCGTCTGAAGCCCTTTTGTGGATTTACCTCAATCAGGAATGCTCAAGCCCATCCATTTAAAAGCCATGGGTATATAACTACGTGGCAACATTAAAAGCTATATGAACAAAAGGGACCAACAAGGAATAGCCAATTTCAGGTAAACAATTTCATGTAATGCACACTTTCCCTGAGGGAGTTGGCACCATCGTTTCTTAGTAATTTGATACAAATAAATATTTTCAGCCTTTTCTTTGTTCGTTGGGTTTTGCAAATGAAAAACTCAATTGTTAATTTTCATGTGTTTGTACTGTATTCCTGTCACGTAGCGTTGTCATATTAGCGGTATTTCTTACCATTTCCATATAAGCGGGAGGTTTGGCTAGCCATAAAACCAAGTTCAACCCACCATTTTTCTTAAAATGTCCTGTACCAAGTCAGGAATATGTCAGTTGTTATTTACAGTCCGTTTCAATGTATGTTGGCGTTTGCTTTTGTTTCTGTTGTTCCGTTGTTTTCCTCTTATAGTTGATGTGCTTCCCTCGGTTTAAGTTTGTAATCCGGATTTATTGTTGCTTAATCGAATTATGACTATTGAACAGCGTTATACTACTGCTGCCTTTATTTATCATATTTAATTGCAACCTCTAATTTAAAATAAAGTAGAATCTGTGTTCAGTTTTCATTCTACCTAAGTGCACGTTGATGACTTCTTGTTTCAGTTTAAAAAAGTGTTAAAAAGAAGGTTCGATGTTTTATATATAGCCTCTGTTGTAATTACTTTACCGTTGTCACATTTGAAATATTATACCAGCTAAGATCGGTCAGTGCTGTTCATTTGGAATGTATTTCCATGCAGGCTTTGTTGTAACATCTTAACTGTCGTCACTTTTGAAATTTTCGAAATGTACCAATTCATATCGCACATTACTATCTTTATTATAAGCATATCTATGCATTCTCTCTTGTAAATACCTATATAACCTACGTCATTGTTGGTATTTTAGAAATGTACAAGCGTTTTAGTGTTCGGTTTTAATGTATAACATTCAAGATTGTTATAGTTAAATCAGAATAGACTGATATGATTCATTTAACATCAAAATCATACTGATGAAGGATATCTGTTATCCGAATTATTTATAGATAATTACATTTAATGTTACCTTTTTTATTATTGGTGTTGTTTTGTACACTTTTTAGGCGTTTATATATATAGTACACTCAGTAGCATGAGTTCGAATACCGGCCATGGAAGAACAAAAATTTGCTTCCGCAAATTTACAGATCTAACATTGTTGGGCTATTTTTTAGACGAATTATATATACAGAATGTGTTCTCAGCCTTGTATCACCATCACTGGTGATCCAATGGATAAAATCTGTCGTAGAGTTCTCACTGTTTCAGACGTACTTATAATATAATTAAAAACCAATTGTTCAAAGAACAATAGAAGGTCTTTCCACAAAAAACATGTATTTTTATATGAAAATAGAAAAATTCGTTTTAAAATGTCGTTTCCAGCTTCAAATGATAGCTTATTGTACGCTGATTCCAAAAATATATGGTTTCTATACAATATTTTTTAAATAAGGGAGATAATTTGTTACTTCCGGTTTGAAAAATGTTACTTCCGGTATTATTCAAACGTTTAATTGACACTGATACCAAAAATATTTGGTTCTATAAACTTTTTCATTAGTTAAGTACAAAAAAAAGCTTCTTCCGGTTTACACAAGGTCACTTCCGATTGGCTTTTCTAAGGTTAAATGGCTTGAAACCTAATGCAAAAAGTCCCATGGATTTATCATGTATACATATGAGGTAAAAGCAAAGGTCAAAATCTAGAACGTCAATTTAACATATGACCTTGAGCTCAATTTTAAGGTCATCAACCAAGGACCTCAAATCAAAAGACCCTAGAACTTAATTATATTTGTTTCATGAGTTATATCACCATATGCATATTTTTAAATAAAAGAGGGGAGAAAACTCTAATTTGATGTAAGCGTACCCTTTAAACCGATATGTATGTGTTACGACATGTCGCAACTAACAATTAAGTAAAAATATGTTGTCGATATCTTATATCGTGTTTGAAAAAAGGTGAAAATAAGCCAAAATCCAAATTTAAAAATGACCTTGACCTTTGACCTTGACCCTATTTTTTTTTTTTTTAGACCAAGGACCTCAAATCAAAAAACCCTAGGTCCCTATCACTTATGGTTTAACATTTACAATTACATTTTACTTATTTTAAATACAGAAGGGGAAATAACTCTCATATGGAGTTTCTGGACCGCTTCGGTCAAAATTATTCTTAAGATCCTGAGGATATAACAAACAAATTGGAGACATAAATTTGTCATAATCTTTTACGGTTGCGAAGGAGATGCGTACTCAAGAAAGACAGTGTTTGGGGAGATTACTCTTACAATAAAAAGTATTCGGCTAAACAGGGTCAGTTTCAAAATCGCAATAACTGTTCGATATCATACACAAAAAATCTAAGCGACATCTTGCGAAACAAAAAAGCACCGTCAGAAAAAAGTGGCAGAAGAAGAAAAAAATAATAAAAATAATAATAATCAGAAGAAAACCAATAGGTCTTTCCACAGAAAAGTGGAAAGACCTAATTATTTCTGTGACTGTATCCTACATTAATTTGTAAAATCCTCTATGATAGATAATTTAGCTGATCTGTAATATTCCATCTTCATGCCTTATATATCATGTACTGTGTTACGACGCTAGATAAAAACTGACGAGGAAAGGTAACACCCGGCCACCGAAAGCATGATTTTTATCGATCCTAGGTGGTCGAGTGGTCTAACGCGCAGGGCATAGTGCAAGGCGATTTGGTTCCACGATACCTTAGTAGAATGAGTTCGAATCCCGGCCATGGAAGAACAAAAATTTGCTTCCACAAATGTACAGATCTAATATTGTTGGGCTGTTGTTTAGACGAATTATATATACAGAATGTGTTCTCAGCCTTGTATCACCATCACTGGTGATCCCATGGATAAAATCTGTCGTAGAGTTGTCACTGGTTCAGACGTACTTATACATGTATATATATATATATATATATATATATATATATATTCCGCAAATTTACAGATCTAACATTGTTGGGCTGTTGTTTAGAAGAATTATATATATAATTATATTATATATAGAAGTTTTGGATAAAAACAAAGGGTGTCCTCCATCCAGATGGAATCAATAGAAAGAAATAATTAAATTTACAGTCTAATGTTTATATTATGATATTCAGGATTTTGGATTAAAATAAATCGACCAAAACTTACTGTATTATTACTGATCTATGTTTACACCTTATACATTATATATCAGTATTGTTGAAACTTTTAACACTGAGGAAGGCCATTTGTTGAGCCGAAATATTTGCAATTATTGTATAATTTATATCATCTGTTCAGTTTTTCCATCTTTGTGCGATGATATTCAACACTTTTTAGTGTTTTGTTTTCCATCTATTTATCGGTATTGTTACACAATCTTTTAGACTCATATATATATATATATATATATATATATATATATATAAACAAGTCTAAATTGAAAACTACGTTCAAACCTATGATTGCGTTGGATAAAAACCGCAATGTTTATATGGAAATCCATATAATATATATATATATATATATATATCGATAGTGTTTCCATCATTATCTATATATATATATATATATATATATATATATATATATATATATATATACATAAACAAGTCTAAATTGAAAACAACGTTCAAACCTATGATTGCGTTGGATAAAAACCGCAATTTTTATACGTGTGCATGCAAACAAATTTCTTGGTAGAGGGGTCTAAATACAGCACAAACAACATTTTCCAAAAGACCAAAAAAGTGAAAAAGTATATTTTAACAAAACGCATTTGACTAGCAGGTCGAACAACTGATGTTGTTAAACCCTGCTGACTGCCATTGGCGATTGTCAAATAAACGGATCACCAGATGTAACAAAATGGATCTTAACTATTAATTTAATACCAAACAGAAAACAATAAACCTGCGGAAAAGATGGTATACCGCAAACAAAAGGTGCAAAAATTAGTACACCATATCCTGATTTCGACAATTAATGTCTCTTCAGTGATGTTAGGAATCGAAACGGTATTTGGAAGGCCATATGATTTACCTCAATTTAGGATAGACTCTTGAATTTACAACTATAGTGTAATCCTACCTAAGGTTGACGAACTTTCTGAATATAGGTAAGAAATACTTATTTTTAATAAAAAAATCAAATTTGACTCTTAATTAACGCATACAACACTAAAACAGGATGCAAATGTCAGGAAACTATAAACAAAATATTCATAAGCCCGAAAAAACATATACATTTGTAACACCATGACCAAAAGAAAAACGACAAAAAAGCAAAGAAAATTCCATAAAACAGTACTTATTTATATTCTTTATATTCCTTATGTTATTGACGGCGGAATTTATAACTGTTGTGACCGTCGGAACGACGAGATGACTTTAAATTCCTATTGGAATCATTGGTGCAATATTCGAACATAGTACAGTCAGCCGATACATCATTTAGTACAATGAAACAATTAAACTTTGCATTAGGAAAATGTGTTTACTTCCAACTCAGTGAATTGACAAACATTGCTGTATCAAAACTAATGACACTTTTTGGGCAAATTCTTTGAAAAGCCCAAATAAAGAAGAATATATCTGCTGATTAAAATCATATTATGTACGATCAGATTGACATGGTGTTTTCTCACGGAATGAATTTAACCATCAATAGTTGTTTAAAAGCCATACCAGTCGGCAACAGAATCATGCGAACAATGCCAGCCATTGCAAACCGTGTCAACGGGACGATTGCAATATGCAGACGTTGTTGGAATGAAGCTACAAAGAAAAGGAAAGTTAAAAAAAACATTGTTCATATTCATTTTAGAAAAAATATTTCTAATACTCCAATACTACATAAACTTATTCTGATAAACCGCCAGAAAGACAAAGGTACGCAGAAGAACATAAACATTATACAATAATACAAAGATACATATGTTCAGGAAATATACAATGGTACAAAGGTACATGTGTTGAGGAATCATACAATAATACACAAGTACATATGTCCTGGAAAGAAACAAACAATACAATATCACTAGAAATCAATACTGCTGGAGTCCACTACAAAAAACACTACTTCCAAGAGATTGAGGAAATATTTTTTACTTCGCTTTAATTCTGACAAGACATAATCAATTGATAAAGTCTTAACATTCTTTTTAAGTCATCCCTCATTAGGTAGCACGATACTAATTAATACATCCTATAGATGTACATGATGTTCAATTTAAAGAAGAAATATATTAGTACTTGTTTCTTAACATCAACAAAAAGACATAAACTTTATATTAAAAAATAAAATAACAAAATGGCTAAATCAAAGTATCAAGCGAATGGACAACAACTGTCATATTGCTGACTTGGTACAGGCATTTCTTTATGTGGAAAATGATGGATTAAACCTGGATGTATAGCTAGTTAAACCTATCAGTTGTATGATAGTTGCATACAATTGCATTATATATGATACATTGAATTGTTTGCATTAATGTAAAACAATCCAACCCCAGGTACAAATACTACTGAAATGATTTACAATAAAAAAAAAGAGAAAAAACTTTTGCGCATATTATTCATGATCACAAATACTTCAGCAGCAGCACATATTATAGATGAATATCAAATAATTCTGAATTAATAGGAAACATATTTCCTTATACACTAAACTATATAATAGAGCATAGAGAAAAGACAGCTGTTTTTTATATCATAAAAACGTATGTAAAACATTTGAATAAAAGTCAAAATATTGACTAGCTGCATACATGATAACACATGTTTGATCAACTGTATATTATGTAAATTGCTTTATATTACGTGTAAATACAATCTAATTAAAATTAAATTTTCGCACTCGCCAATTTTTTTAGTCTTGGTTGCTGCTTGAGCACATTGACCAAGAATAAAAAAATAAGCGAGAGCGGAGACTTAATTAAGATGTAAAAAGATATACTGATATAAAAGACTGATGTAGAGGTGCAGGAATCTTAAAAAGGGGAAATAGCTGTATTCTTTTTCACGCCAAAACAATGTGTTCAACGCTTTTGTTTGGTCAATACTTGTTTTATATTCATAAAGAGGAATAGTTGCATTAATAATAAATGATTACAATTATTGGATCAGCTGTACACTTAACTTTCTAACGATTTGCATAAAAACATTTCGACAATAACGCTCTCAACTACTGCTTTAAAAGTTTGTATCAACTAGAAACTTAAATAACTTATATGTATGTTAAAGTACCCGAGATAAAAAAAAAGGGTAGTAGTTGCGATAAAAGAGAGGCGAAAAACATTAAAGTGACATTCAAACTCACAAGTTTAAAATAAACTGACAACGCAATGGCTAAAAAAGAAAAAGACCAACAAACAAACAACAGTACACAAAACAAAACATAGAAAAACTAATGAAAGACTGACCAACACAAACCCTACCAAAACTGGGGGTGATCTAAGGTGCTCCGGAAGGGTGACCAGATCCTGCTCCACATGTGGCACCCGTCATGTTGCTCATGTAAGTACAAACCCTGTGATAAGTACGGTAGGTCGAAACAAAAATATAATAAACAATAAAACAAGAACTAGGTTAAGATGAGATGATGGAAGGACATTTCTTAACTGCCCTGGAACAAAATATGTGTCGTTTATGGGCGCGTTATTCAAGATCAAAGAGGAATTGATATGGCTCTTAAACGTGTCAAGGGGTGACAAACATAATGGAAACATTGCATTAGCTTGAAGATAAACAAAAACCAAGTAATACAATTTTCACATTCTTACACCAAAGATGTATACTAGTATTACATAAGGGGAAAGTATTTTACCTTTATTTATATCTGCAACATCGATTAGAAAGAGACTAGTCAAGGTAAAAAACAATAATTAGGGGACTATCATGAACTCCAAAAGGAGCAAAAATGGGTGCGACGACAGGGTTAGCATTTCCAGCTTTCCATACATCACCCGCCATGCGAATATACACTCAGTCAACCGTCCAGTTAATTTCAGTATAAAATCTTGGGCGGGAAACTATTCTGAAATCAATAACGAAAATGAGTGCACCGTCAACTGCACTCATGAAACTACGAGTTTGAGACGTTAATGAATGCTGTTTCGATTTAAAGAATTCGTAAAACCTCATACAACAAACAAAGGTGCAACTAAGGAGCCAATACAAAAATGACAAAAGGAATAAATAAATGTTGAAAAAAAACAGCTGAAATAAATGGAAATTATGCTCGTTTGTTAAATATTTCATTGGTAATTCAGTTGTGTGCGTTGTTACCTAACCGTATGTTATAGAAGGTATATAACAGATTAAAGGCATCATATTAAAATCCATATGAAACAGAAGTAAAATTTAGAATGGAACATACCTACTGTTTTGTTCATCAACTTCCTTTAGTTGGAACATCCTGCAAATTGCAAATTGTATAATGAACATCAATAACATCAAGTTATTCAAGAAAATTAAAGAGTTGATTTCAGACAGTGTGCTTATTGAACACAAATAAAGATACACAAGTATCCCCAATACACACACCAATCACATTTGTGTAATCGCGCATGTAATTTGCACATAACGTTAAGTTCAAACCACAAAGAATGGGAAGATGATCCAAATTGGGTTAAAAGGTATTTAATTTGAACATAAACAAATACAATTCATGTAAATATAAACTGTTTAAATATTTTTTGGTAGAATACAGATCGCATGGTATAGTACTTCATTTTGCTTTATTATCATTTCCTCACTCATTTATTATCACTGCTTCTTATTATATATACGTACCCTTTGTTCCTTTTTCCTTATCACAGGAATAACAATGAATAGAGGTAGAATAGCGCCTATTATCCAACACAAAACTGTTAAGCCAATCTTTACATCTAAAAACAAAATTGAATGCGTTTTATAGCCTACTATACGATATGCGATTTTTTTTTCTCGTCATTAAAGGTCGTGCAGTTACCTGTATCACGAATAATTGCGTATTACCACTTCATTTTAGCTCTGGAGTATAGTTGTTTCATTGGCAATTATACCACATCTCCACATTTCATAATAATATCGTCATCATATATAGTGTAGAATCATATTCAATATATAGATATAAATAAATGAGTTAATAAAGAAATATGAAACATATTATCAAAAACAAACCTTTATTCAGGTCACCTGCAATAGTTAAACTAGAAATTACCAAGTATATAAATCCACCAATCAGACAAAGCCAACGAATCACTGAAATAATGAAAAATAAAAAAAAAGGTTTTATTCTATCGTGAACAAATTATATTTATTTAAAGCATTATCAAAATTGATTTATTAGAGGATATAACCTATATAGCGGAACGTAAAGAAAAAGGATAATGTTTACATACAACGTGGATTTAAAACAAGCAAAACTGAATGTTGGTACTAATCTGATCATATGGTTAGATTTAAGTATCATTCGTGTTCAATCTACCTTTCTGACTATCATTCAGTAGTAATATGCGTGTTAAAATAGCAGAAGCAATCAGAGGTGCCAGCATCAAAATTATGTCCATCGCAACATCACATTTCTTTTCCATCATGTCTACAAAACAAATCAATATTATCACATCTTGTTTACAGGTACATTTTTCTCTTTTGTTTCTTTTTGGTTTTTTTTATGTTCTTTCCTCCTTGTTTAGTTTCATTTTTTGTATTTTTATTAAATCTTATACATGCGGATGGTGCCTGCAAGCAATAGAAGCTTATACTTTTGACACAGCAGGTTGTGTGTTCCCTTTTAGCATTCATACAATTCCCTCAAGTTTTGTGTCTTAGTTTCGATTGTAATGGATTTATGAATTTTATACATCTGTTCAGTACTGTTGCCTCTAATTGAGAACTTTGACGTAGTTTATAATTTAATTTTAAACTTCTAAACACTAACTTTTTAATATCAATATCAATTGTGAAACATATATCGAATAAGTAATAAGCAATTGTTTTTTATGGAATAGGCCGTTAGTTTTCTCAATTGAATTGCTTCATATTTTTCATGTCGGGGCCTTTTATAGCCGACTATACGGTATGGGTTTTTTTCATTGTTGAAGGCTTTGGTGACTTAAGTCACAAGCAACATGCTTCGACGGTCTTATCTCTTTAGATATCAGTATCAGTATAGTAGTCTGATCTGTCCTTTTTCTATTGTGACTTTTTTTTACTGATTCGTTTTTTTTTAATTTTTTTACTTTATTTTTTCTGTAAGTTAACATTGATGTGCCAATTACACTGTTCACGTTATGCTAATTCCACGTGAAATCATTTAAAATAATAAACTTGCCATCAGCACAATTACTTTTTGGTTGACCTTCAATCAAAAAGAGAAAAGTAAAAAAAATGTATTTCAATGATCTTGAAAACCATTCAGCAATATACACATATGTTAGCAATTTACACTCTTAAACATTTATTTCTACTATACTTTTCTAAAAGTTACAATAGTTACCACATTGTATTATTTAATTGTTGTTCTTGTTTTTTTGTTCGGTTGTGATTAATTCCTCTTACTACAAACATACAATTTAGTAAACAGAAATGCTCACCGGGAATTCAATGCAATAAGAAAACACCATCAGACATAAAATAAATCAGACATGCTCAAAATTGGAGGAAAACACAAGACAGACAACAATAAAGGAACCAAACAAAACGCTTTTTAGTAAGACAAACCCCATAAAACAACTGTTCCTCTCCACGTTTTACTTATTGCAATCAAACATACGACAATAAGTAGCATTCAGTAATGTCACAATTGACGAAAAGAATGCAATATTGTAGTAAAGTAACAAAAATACCGAATTCTTAGGAAAATTCAAAACGGAAAGTTCCTAATCAAATGGCAAAAATTTAGTAACATTTACGGCACCTGTTTTAATGCACGAGATACGTATTGAACTAATAATGTCTCTTCATTGATGCTCCAGAAAAATGTATTTGAAAATCTAAAACTTAATACAAACATTAACGAGCTGATTAACCAAAAGTCAAGTCAAACCAAGAAAAAGGAAACCAAACTAATATTTTCGTGGTCTTCATTGACCCATATATCCCTTACTGTCTAATCTAATCATGAAGGCGTTCGTTGAAGGATGACTTAAACTTTACGATTTGAAACCTCAAGCTAGGTATAGAAGCTTCTTATATCAACCCTCTTTCAAGTACGGCATGATAGGAAACAGAAACCCAGTAGTATAGTACCCACCGTGAAATATATATTTCATAGGTATGCACTGCATGAATTTTGCTGCACATAAATAAAAAGTTCGCGATAAGAAAATTGATGTCGCATATTATGTAAAATTTAGTTTTCAACAAACCCTTATTGTCATTTTTCCAATGTAATTCAATATTTGAAGCAGACTTAACGTATCCATGGTATCATTTGTCCGTGTCCACTGAATAGCTACATTAAGCAAAGATACCAAGTTTTAACGGGTTTTTTTTTTGCCAGATTCTTTTATTTTTCTTGATAAGCATTTGCAGAGTATGGCTTGTCCGTTACTTAATCAAGATATTTGTATATTTGATTGTAAGATCTCTAAAAGATGATTCTTTTTTTTATTAACAAATGCCTCCAATAAGGTAGTTTTATATAAACTCTGAAGCCCAGTATTGTTTGCTGATTGAAAAAATGTGATAGCTTTAAAAGAGTTTTCCTAATGCAATATGGAGATGTTTTTAAGGATGCTTACATTTTTTTAGTATCAAGAAGATAGAAAGAAGATCATGTTTTTTTTTTCATCTTGCACTTGACTGATCAAGATTTCGTCTTCCGTAATAGTTGTGGGAGTATAAAGTGGGCTTAGTGATGTATCAATATCTTATTCCTTATTTATGCATTTTAAAAATACAATGTGATTTACTAAAAAAAAAACGATTTCCTTAGTGACTTTATCTGTTGGAACAATTACAAATTTTGTTTGGAAGTGAAACTATTACAGTGTTTTTATACAATTTTAGTTTCTTATCTTTTTTTGTTTCAACGACCTCCTCACTGCCTTACGGGGGCTCGCGGGTTTAAATTTTCGCGCCTACTGCGCAGGATGTTGCGCAATGATATCGGAAGTCATGCCGATTGTCATATTTTGCAGAAACAATTAATTTTCATTATTATAAATAATCTATTTTATTTTGAACATATTACCAAAGAGTGTTGTAATTGAAAACTGTAATTTTTAATTTTTATAAAATTTATTATTGCAATTTTCATTGTTGCAAATGCACTTCCGTTTTGGGAAGAAAAAAAATGGCATGTTCTTGCCGGTGAGGAGACTAAGACAATATAATTCATAATAATCGAACACGTGGGCTGCTTTTCATGAATAATAGATCACGTTCTTCATTTTGGTAGTTTATGAAGCAGTTTCACACTTGTTTTACACCAGAAAAGGTCCAGGAAAAATGCGTAAAATGTATGTAATAATTTGTAAACAAAAGGAATATACTGTAATTTAAGTATTTTATATCGTCTGCTAATGATCCGACCACAAAAGTTATTTACGACCATAAAATCATTTGAAAGCGTCAAATTAACGCAAATGATTTTCAGCTAAATTTGTGAAAAAAAACCGTGAGACCCCTAAATCTGTATTTATAACCATAGCTCATGAGTCATGGTATACTTGTGATAAATGTTTTGACAAATTATTTACAGAACTTATGGTTCAGGTGTGTTGTCTACATCACCAATTATTTATGGACCTTAGAGTCCAGCCTGGCAGGTGTGTTGTCTACATCAAACACCATAAGTAAATTTATGAACATTTGATTTTCTGGGGAAAGCGCAGAAGTTTCTTTTACATGTACTGTTTCACGGAAAAAACTTTGATTTCCAATCTTTATCATTAAATAATGATTATTTGAAATAAATAGATAAAGAAACATGCACTTAAACGTGTTTGGATTTATTTTAAACATACGAGAATTTTCATTTCAAGAAAACAAATATTTGTTCATTTGTTCTAGAAAGAGTTTTTCAAGGATAATATGTTAAAATAGATATATTTACAGTTTACTGTATAAATGAATAAATTGATAATATGTAGAGACGGCATGTTGATATATCAAAGGTTCAAACTTAATTGATAATTGGTAAACTACTGTCGCTTTAATCTATGTTTCAGGTTTTACTGAAGGTCAAGCATAACAATTGCTTGAATCCCTTGTTATTTTTAAGATGTGAATTTAGTAAATGGATTTTTTTCTCCTGGTAGTTGGCCCCTTGGCGAACATATTTTGTTGAGAATTGTTCTTGTCAATTTCACCAAGTGTGTTTTAGGTATTAGAGATGACTTGTACAGGCTGATTTTTGAGGTAGCGGTAAAGTTTAAAGGTCACAGATTCGAAATAAAGGATATTGCCCTAATAACTTGCAGAAAAGAATGTTTTAGATTGCATTTAAAGAAGAGTAGCAAAAGCAATTCATAAAAGCCTTAAACGATGTAAAATTTCACGTAACTGTTTTTTTTACTAATTTCAAGGAATCGTTTCGAATACTTCAGCAGTGCAACAAAGGAAATTAACCAATAACGGATGTAAACTATATGCCTCTCAAATTTTTAAACAACAAGTGATTTCTTAATTATTTTGTTAGTGTTCCTAATGTGCAATGGGTATATGGTTCTCGAGGGTATGTTCTACAATGTGCCATTTCCAAATCATTTTTAAATATTGTGATCCCATTTCTGGAATTATTTACATTGCATATCATCCTTATGGTAACATTTTCGTAACATTCTACATCCTTTATATAAACATTGTAGAATTCATCTCCTGAAAATATCAAAATGTATTCCTACATATCAATATTAATGAGCTATAAAAAGGAATACATTTATAGCTTTTCACTTGTAAAATATCTATAACAGGTGAAATTTCATATTGTCGAAGCTATGATTGTGTAATATCTGAATAAGATGTTTTGTTTGATTTTTATTGAGGGAAAACAAAGCAACATGGTATTGATATTCCAAAATGTTTTGCGTATTGCAGTTAACATTCTTCGTCAGCTGCAAGGAAACTCAAATCTTAGTAATAATGTTGAATTGATTAAATATGAAAGCAATAAAAGTAAATGTTTATCATTGTATTTACTTACCTTTTGCCAAACAGCAAAAGAGTAATAAGCAGATTTTCTTTGCAATAGCATTTGACATCTTTGATTTGTTTATAGACTGTAAGAAAAACAGTGATACATTCACACACAGACGGAGGTATTTTGCCAGATGAAATTGACATAGTAGATTATATTTTGCCAGAATCAGGTTTAAGGCCAAATTCTAATGTGAATATACCAATCGGTCAATCTGATACCAAATAATAAAACTTAACGATTGCAGTGTCACCAACAATTGGTTCGATATGCACAATTCAGTTGAGAACGGCGGCTATTGTAGCCTTTTCGAAAGCCATCTGCCCATATTGTATATTTCGATATGTTTGATGTTTCGAATCTAAGACATTTTCACATTTGTGGTTAAATTTTTAGTGTTAAAAGTGAGATTCATTTTCTTCGTTATTTAGCATTCCACGAAAAGCCCTTTGTGATGGGGCTTCTCGAGGTAAACAAAATACCTTTTTTCGCAAAATAAGTTCTTTAAAAATTTAGTGCTTTGCATTTATTTCATAACTCAATAGTTTTTACAACTTTATTTTATTGTCCTCTGCTCTTCAAATCAGCACAGATTGTTAAGCTCAGTCACTTGTCCAATATCACTTATCAGAAATGTTTTGTTTGCGTACTATATTTGTGTTTAGGTCCCTTGAGTCGTATAGCTCTCAATTAGCGGTATTTATCCATCCGGCTTTCAAACATTTGGCTTTGAACGTTCCAGATGAAGGTTAATCCAGAAAAGCGCTTGGAACGCATACATTGATAAAGTGTTATTTTCTTTTTAAGGCGCAATAGTGATATTGAGCCAACTGACTCAATATTAAAAAAATGCATTCCTTTGTGTCATCTCACTAAAATATTATTTTTGAAATAATGGAATATTTTGGATGAAAATATCATCATTCAGCCAGCAATTTTTACTAAAAGATGAAAGCAAATGTGATTGGTTTATAGTGCTAAAGAAATTGGACAAGCATACGAATATCACTTAAGTTTCGTTTCTCAAGAAACAAGATATCATACAATTATCTACATCCAATAAGATTGCTTTTTATTAGTTGATGTAAAGTGGTTCTTAGTAATGTAGCACCAAGTTTCTTTTTCTTCATGACAATATAAGACCAATAAATGCATAATAACGTTTCAAACATAGTCATGATAAGATAGCTTTAAAATTATGCTCACAGGTCATAACACCAAAATAGAATGATTGCCTTGCATGAAGTTTGATAGCAATAGAAAAAGATAGCAAAAACCAATGGGTATATAACATGTTTTAAATAAAATAAAACCGACAAAATCGTAGCCAAAATAACAAACGACGAATAACAATACAAAACAAAACACTAACAGAAAAAAAAAGATTGAACAAAATAAGAAATGAATAAAAGATATTTGTTTTAATTAGGACATATGTGTTGTTGATGAGGACGACGATCATTGTGGTAAGTGACAGTATCAGCATCAGTTTTATTTATGTTCAAGAATAAAATAAAAAATGTTAATAGCTTTGTTCTAGAAACATAGTTTGTGTATGCTTTTTTAATAAGGTTTCTCTACAAATAGTATATTTTGGACAAGCAAAGCGGAAACGATATACATCATCAATGTTTAGCCCTCACCGACAGGATGAATCCCTTCTATATTAGTTATTCATTATATTTCAATTATATTTTTGGCTACCCTCGCTTCTACTTAATGGTATGTTCAATTAATATAGATTCTAGACGATTTCAAACACGACAATCGTGACCATGAGGACCGTAAATTATCCTCAAGATGTCTTTTGTAGGGGTATTGTCATGTTTAATTTGTATTTTAATGACTTGTAATCCAAATAATATATGATTTCAGAATTAGAAAAGAGAGGTAAAAGATACCAAAGGGAAATTCAACCTCATAAGCCGAAAACAAACTGACAATGCCATGGCAAAATAAGAAAAACGACGAAAATACAAGCAACAGTACACAAAACACAACATAAAAAACTAAATCGAGGTGATCTCGGGTGGTACGGAAAGTTTAACAGTTTCTGCTCCATATGTGGCACCCGTCGTGTTGCTCGTGTAAGAACAAACCTAAGAATAAGTCTTATTCGGAAGGTCATATTCGGGGAAAAGAGGATTGGATTAGATACATATGTACTACTGCTTTAATATATCATTATCGTAATAGTAAAAACCCATATATGTCTCTGTATTATTATTCCATTTCTTTTAAATGAGCCAGGAATTATATTTTATCTGTGATAAAGTGATCCTGATATTTTGACTTATTTACTTCAAAATTATATAACCCAATTTATTCACATTTTTTTCACAATTTGAAAGGAATACTATTTTTAGTGTCAACGTCAATGGAAATCCTTGACAAGGAAGTCAATTTAAAAATGTCTACTTTGATACCAAATATTTGTCAAAATACTTCCTGAGTATTAAATTTATGAATATGTTTACCTTTCCAAAATAAATATATCCGATACTGAATTTGGCTCTCAAGGAAAACACAAAGTTAAACAATGCCTATTTTATTTAATCATTCCATGGTTTAATTAACTATATTAAGAAAAAATAACTCACTGTTGTTTCAAATATTGTCCATTATCTTTTGCCTAATTATGTTTTATCCATGGCAGTAAGTATTGTCACCTTGTGCATGATCCGTTTACTGCATATCCATTGACCCAAATAATGTCTTTGGATATGAATAAACTAACGGAAAATACCGAACGGGTTGTCAAAATATGTAAATAGTGTTGTTTACTGAATTTATTATGTTATGTACCAACATGATAGATGTTCAGAAAAATATATAAAAAAAAAGAGAACACTGAATCAAAACAGTCTTTATGGATGAATAATACATACCATTTTCACGAAGACGAAAGCTTTAGAAAACAACAGAACAATGTGCCCATGGCACAAAAATGTCCCCACTTGTAAATATGCAACAGGCAATGTACTTATTCAAACTTTTGAGCTTGGAAATGACACGTTCGGGCAGTTCATACAACAGTAAGAGTGAGGACAAAAAACATGTTTCCATTTATAAATAGACATAACACAAGAACGGTGAATGTGACACTACACAATTTCGAACTTTATTTGTGTTTTGTGTTAATGAGCATTATTTATGAGGTTTATAACATTTGATTTAGGCAAAGTACAGTTCGAGTGCAGAAACAGCAAATTCGCAAATTATTCATGTATAAACTTACATAACTAGAAAACGGTGATAGAGATGCTTCCCAAATATGAACCTGATCTGTGTTTGGTGGTAATAAACATTGTGTATATACAAAAATGGATACCAGGCTTATAATTTACGCCAGACGCTCAAATTAAAAAGCTCATACGGCGAAATAAAGTACAAATTTGAAGAGCATAGGATACAAATGCCGAAAGGGTTTATTAAATGCAGCTAAAGTAATCTGTACCAGGGATAAACAGAACGTAAGTTTCAGAATATTTGGTGTGGTAGAGTAAAGTAAGAGTGCCGAAATGGCAAATTCAGCAGTTTTATTTTTCATTTTTAAAAGAATATAACTCGAGAAAGGCTAAAATGACGCTACCCAAATTTGAACTTGATCTGTGATTGAGGGTCATAAGTATTGTGTATAACTTCCATTACATTTGGTTGAGACAAAGTAAATACAGTGTGCGAAAATTGCAAATTCTGCATTTTTTCCATTTACAAAGGGGCACAACTAGAGAACATTAAAAGTGACGCTACTAACATTCGAACTTGATCTCTGTTTGAAGGTAATAAGCATTGTGTATAAGTTGAAGAACATTTAGTTGAAGCAAGATAAAAGAGAGGCGAAAGATACCAAAGTGACATTCAAACTCAATTTAGCTTCAACGTACCTAGACATTGTATGAATGATTGAGACATTGATAACGTTCCATGATGAATAATTGATATAAAGCAATCTTCTGTAGATTTAATGTTCACTAAAATTCATATAAGTTTACGAAGTTATTTCCATTCAGAACAAAAGGTGTGTCTTTTGACGAAACAACACGGATGATATCAAGTTTCAATTAAATGTGCTTGAATGCATAAAATCACGAACTGCGTAAGATCATTATTCAACTGTTAATAAAATGCTAACTACTAGTATTTTTCTTACATTTGTCTTCAAGGGTTTATTTATTATACATTCAGTTTCACTGAACTAGTACACATTTTTATTTAGGGGCCAGCTGAGGACCACCTCCGGGTGCGGGATTTTCGCGCTGCGTTGAAGACCTATTGGTGGCCTTCGGCTGTTATATGCTCTTTGACCGGGTTGTTGTCTCTTTGACATATTCCTCATTTCCATTCTCAATTTTATAGTTTAAATTTAATGTAACTGAACAGTAATTACAAACATTAAGATCTACATTATTGAGTTTTATTTTAGTGAATTTTTATCATTACTATTGAAGTGTTAGGGTGGATATAACAAACGCGTTTGAAAAATATTTCCCTGTATATTTCTACGGTATGAGAGTCTGGATGAATTATGGAATAGAGAATTATTGCCAAAAAAAATATGAATAGAGAAAAGTTAGACAAGATATGAGGAATCGATAATAATGGGGTACAAAAGAATAATGAATAACTGTGATTTAAAAAAAAAGGAAATAAAGTACGAATTACAGAAATGAACCATGTACATAATAAAGAAATCCTATAATAGCAAATAAATTTAATAGTAAAATCATTTTCTTGAGAATTTCACAGAATAAGATTTATTTTTAAAGATAAATAAAAATGACCCCAAAGATTAAAGAATACAAAAATGACCCCCCCCCCCCCCCCCCCCCCCTTTCCAAATCTTCCGGTGCTAATTTGTAAAAAAAATAATTTGAGCCAATTCATACAAAATTAATGTTAAACTAACATATAAAAGAATCTTAAAATACCAGTAAGGGTTGAAAATTCATTCTTTTATTTCGGTAGTTATTTTGAATATCTTGATAAAATTTATCATTAACAGGAGCTAAAAGGTAAAACCTATTTAGTTACTTGTTAAGTTCTAAACACATAACAGTGTCAGAAACTTACTGAGAAATTCTGTTTCATTGTAACTCCAAATTCCTGGAAAAGTACCATAGAAACATGTGTTTAATTTTCATTTTTTCTTTTGTAATCTCTTTCTTACACATATATTGAATACAAAAGTAAACAAATCTATAAATTTATTTTGTTCATAGAATTCGATGTCAAAGTGTATTGACACGAAAAACAAAAGGGTGTTTAAATGCAAAATCGCTTTGTCACCCGGACAATAAATGCACACTTCTATTATACAATTATCTTAAAAAACACGCACGCTTACTTTAGATATTAAATTGAACAATATCTTAAAAGGACCACTTGAAACATAAATATCTTTGTAACTAATAAGAATGCTAATAATAAATTATTTTCGATACGTATAACATTGATTGTTATTGAGACGAAATCATTTTTTAACGTTTAAAATACCATCGGGTAATATATTTGTTATATTGTATTGCAAAATAAAGAAAGTCACTCAATTAAAGAAGTGATCGATATTAATATTTCAAAAGAGGTTCAACTAACATGACTAAATAACCTGTAAATAATATTCTGAAATATGAATTTATATTCGTCATTGTAGTAATCAATTGGATATTTAGGTGCGGATATATTTGTTTATAATTCCATTGAATAAACTCTTACCTGTTTTTCACGTTTTTATTATCCCAACTGCCAGTAAATACATATACGTATAATATCAAGATATGCATTGCCATTAAATGTCATTCTAACTTATTATACACAAATTAATAATAATAGACAAAAAATCAAATCAATCCCTCTCTTTGACAGGTAAATATAAAAGAATCCACAAACCTGAGCTAGTATGATCATGCCTGTGTTTACATTGAGATAAATTCTATATGCAGTTGGTATTCTCAACACGTTAACGCAACTGTTCTATTTTCCCATTGTAAAAAAATCAATATCAAAATCAAGTTGCATGCAGTCCATAGCCAGTGTAGGCCATCTTTATGTTAAGGGTACATACAACGAGATATTCAGAACTTGAATTATATTATGAATATCTACGTGTATTGAATAAGTTAAAAAATCATCGGTAAAGTGTTAAATACAGAGATATTTGTCCCAACTCAAAATTTTACTTGATACCGTTAAAGGACTATTAACCTCAAATTAGACGCAAAGCAATCATTATACACATCAGTCAATTACAAATGTACTCCCAAAGGAGTACATTCGGTAAGGACTATACTTGGCATCGAATATTAAGTCCATTGTTTCAAGTTAAAAAAAAGATGTTTCAAGTTGAGGAAAAGACATAAAAGACTTATTACTTAAAAAAATAGAGATTTTTGTAAAATTTGACAACATCGTCTGCATTTCAAACATATTCAGCCCTAGGAAACAAATAGCGAAGGCTTTTTATAAACTAACTATAACTATTCAAGTAACTTTTCTTGTCCAAACAAATCAATGGAAATTTGTGAGTTTTTACTAAACTTGGTGAAAAATCAAAATTAGTTGTCATTGTGACGTCATAAAAAGAACGCAAGTATGTGTACAGACAATTTATGATAGTATCCTTAGAAATCTTCTGGGGTTTTTTTTATTACTTTTTTTTTAATTTATTTCTTTTTTGGGAGGAGGGTTTTTTGGGACAAACATTTCTTTTTGACTTTAACCAAAATCTTTTTTTGAATTTCTTCCGAAAAAAATATGACAGTAACAGTTGATTGGTTTTATCTTTTAACATGTTTTGTAGTAATGATTAATATTAGACATTTCTTTAACAAACTACAGTCAAAAATTGATGGAAGATAAACATTTCTTGAAAGGTATATTGTCAAAAGAAGTATTTGTTTTTTTCTATTGTAACTTTTATGCATTGTGTTAAATTAATGAAACAAGATAATCTTTGGATTTTATTATCGTTAGTTAAATTCTGTCACCCTTTCTACCAAACAAGCAAAAAGGTCAACTTTCTGATTTATATCAACTTAAATGTAACAAGAACCTTTTATGCGACGGTCATACCAGTACTTACAATACAACCTGGTTTAATTCACCATTTTCTCCAGAACGAAATACCTGTTCCAAGTCAGTTGTTTTCCATTCGTTTGATGTAATTGATGTTTTGATTTTGACAATTGTTAATGGACGTTCCGTTTTGAATTTTCCTTGGCGTTCGGAATTTTTGTTATTTTACTTTTTGCCACATTCCCCATTACGACGACTAATCATTGTGCTCTTTATGTTTTATGATGCAAAATAAAATCATTATTTGATATCGTTTGTAAGGCGTAATTTTGTATTAATGGTTAGCGTATTCTTTATCCGTGAATATGACAAGGTTTTCTGGAAATCAAGTTGACGTCCGTTCTTGCATCCATTTGAACTGTTGAGCTATCCAGGTAACAATGCTCACAAATCTGATGTGTTTTATGTTGCCTTTTAACCCCTGAGTATGAATACAGAGTATACGACTTGCTCGGAATCAATATTGCAGGAGTAACCCGGTAAAAGAGGCGAAAAATACCAATGGGACATTCAAACTGATAAGTCGAAAATAAAAACTCGTATCGATGAGAAGAAAAAGCTCTGCTATTTCAGACGTCATCTTCTGCTGATAATCTAAGTCTTGCATGAATAAGAGGGTTAAGACGGTATGGTACTATAAGCATGATAAGAAAAAAACAAATGCCGAAATCTTGTTCAAGACTCTCTGGCGTAATGCACGGCATTGCGTCTCAATCGGCAACATTGTGGCCAACATTGATACTTCTAGGTGCGTGTGTACAATGATAGGGTATGACATGTAGTAAATTTAATGATTTCCCACTTATTTCCGTAAATAAGGAAGTGGCACTCGGTTGTTACTACCGATTTGGTTACAAGTGAATATAGTTGTACTAGTACACGATAAAATAATCAATATTTCACAAATTTTAATAATTGGCAAATTAAATTTTGAAATATATGAATTGTGGAAAAACATAACTGTATTCACCTAATATGATCTTACAGACTTAACACAGTTGTGTTGCCTCTTTCAAGATCCGCACTTACATGTAAGAAACGCTTTACAGCAGAATAACAAATTGCAATACACACCGATTAATTTCGAAAAAAGCATTTCTTAATCCGATCATGATAGAGCCCTTTGCCAACTTTCGAAACTCTGTGACCGAACTGCGCATTTAATATATTAATACTGTGTTCGATTGTTTACATTATTGCTCTACTTTTAAAAGGTATTATTCATAGTTTGGTTTTAATTCATAGTTTTATTGTAAAATCCTAACGCTTGATTTTGACCGTTTTAAGGACTTTTTGAATTTACTTTAAAGTACTATATTGTTGGTATAATACTTTATGCTTTAATCGTAACCACCATGTCTTTTTCAACATTGTTTTCGATAAGATCATCGTTAATACCGCATATGGGTTCATTTATATCAGAATTTGAGTAGCCTACAGTTTGGAGTATTTTAATGTTTTTGTATGTCTAATAAATGGCGTTTTCACACAATCGATGATCACTCCGTGCTTTGTAATTCGTACTTTATTTGGCTTTTATAACTTTTTGGATTCGAGCGTCACTGATGAGTCTTTCGTAGACAAAACGCGCGTCTGGCGCACAAAATGTTAATCCTTGTA
The DNA here is from genome assembly GCF_021869535.1 of Mytilus californianus. Taxonomy (NCBI): domain Eukaryota; kingdom Metazoa; phylum Mollusca; class Bivalvia; order Mytilida; family Mytilidae; genus Mytilus; species Mytilus californianus. Next base: position 49,152,644 of record NW_026262582.1, on the reverse strand, counting down.
TATATGTGATGAGTTTATTGAAACATTTAACACAAATATAACACGATATGTCTCGTACTAGACGATTCCTATCGGAGTGTATGGATATAAATGGCTTTTTTAAAATTCTGGTACACGGGTTTTAAGTTGTAAAATAATTATGTTTCTTATTTATCAATCGTAATTTATCATATATATTCAGATACGTTCATCTATAAAACAGTCAACATACATCTTCGTTTCAGTCATTTGCATATAACTTAGAGATAATTTCATTTTGTTTCGTTCTCAAATCTTAGAACTGCCGATGAGGTTTTATTTCAAAATCATCTAAGAAATACAAACAAACAATTATAGAAACATTAAATTGCTTAGACATTTAAAAACGTTTAAATGAAAAATTTAAAAGCAATTTGATTTCAAAAAGAAATTATAATAGCCTCCGAACCCACAATGTTCAACACGTACGAAAATCGTTTAGTGGACAAATTGAAAGACATTGCATTTGTTAAAAAAAGGTTTCACGGAGTAAGCAAACAATCGTTAAAACCAAGTTAAAACAAAACAGAAAATATTAATTGGAAATCTTAACTAAGGACACCGGCTTATTGGTTCAGGTGGGTAGATATTACAAATAAAGAGGCATACTACATTTTGAAGGGTGTTTACGTTCTTTTAAATATATGCGTAGTGTGGTATTTAGTTTAAAGGTACCGGTGAAACGTTCAGTAAAGAAGACGGATTTCTAATTTCCAACAAGATGGATACTTCTGCTGTCTTTGAGCTAACAAGATCCATCCAATGTCCTAGATAGATCTAACAAATGAAATGAAGGAAAATATCCATACCCTGTCAAATGAATAGCAGAATTTATTACAGGCATCTTCCCTAAACAACTTTGTTTGAGACTGTGTACAAAATTTGGAAAGTTGAATGGGAACCAGGTCGCAACGATTGCTGATAAAGATATAAGGTATATGCATTAATGCTATATAAATCTGATCAATTTCATACTGGGAAGGTTTAGACCAAAAAGTAGTTTAAGCTGCCATATATGTATGTGCCTAACTAATTCCTGAACTTTGTTAGTGGTTGTTTTCTGTATACATATATATGTTTTTGACCCTTAGGGTGATGTGGTGTTGATATTTGAATTCAATTATTTTTATTAGACATAGGAAAAGCATTGATTTTAAAGAATAAAACTTTCGCACGGGAATGTACAAAAGGCAAATTTAAGAAAATTCCAATCTTTTCACAAGAATTTTCGTGTGTGTAAAAAATCAAGATTTTGTTTAATGTCCATAGTAAATGCATGTCAACTTGAAAGATGAATTTGAGAGGCAAAGCTTTACTCGATGATATGTATTAATACATTTTATTGGCTTTAAATATAACTTTTTTTTCAATTCTTATTCTTCACAACTGTATGTTCGTACTCAAAGGATCTAGTGCTGAGAAAGCGCGAAAAATCCGGAATTTGTCCGTCACTGGTAACGAAAAATTCTTAAATATAATTATTCCCCTTTTGCCGCCGACCGATAACTGTAAAGACTACAATAGGTACATTTTTCTATATTTAAATAATTATAATTTATGTTGTTCTTTTATCATAAATTGTTCTTTATCCTACAGCAAATCAAATAACCACTGTTACTTTTTTCAGACGTCATTTCTATTATACATGTGTATCGCGCAAAAGTGAATGTTAAATATGAAAATCCGCACCTATATTTTTGTGGATCTACAAAAACTAAGTTTTAAGGAAAGCATCAAGTTCTTCCTGTTTGTCATCAAAAATGTCATCTGTTTTTGATTGAAAAGCATTGTTTTGATGTTTGTCTTTTTGTTCAATCTTGTTTTGTTGAAAGCAGTTGAAAATATCAAATTTCTTATCAACTTTTTCATTTGTGAAAACGTAATCTGTGAGAAAAGAAACTGCTATAATTGTAATAAAACAACACATCATTGCAAATGTTTTATGCGGAAATAGCTGACCCGCTAACGGATCGTACCAAGGATATTTAATAACTGCTGGAAGTGATAAAACTGGTTCCCCACCAAGTATGCGTAAGAGCAGACCAACAACGAATCCTACTAAGGAACCATAACCGTTCGCCTTTTCAAACCATAATGCACATGTTAATTCCGGCATCTGGATCACATACATTGCGTCCACACATAAAATAAACAACCCATATACACTTTTTACAGCAATAGCGATAACTGCTCCCAATAATCCAGTCAATAAAATGCTGATTCTGAGAACCCAAGTTAATTCCCGCTGAGATGCCTAAAATAAGAATATATTTACATGTCATTTGCAAATGAAAACCAATTTTTTCTTCAATAAACTTAAAAATGTTTTTGCGTAAAATAAGACAGCCTACAAACTGACATATACAGTTAAGTTCCGTTTAAAAGAAGTCGCCTATGGTATTTTGTTGTCATAACGATCGTTTATTAACAATTTTAGTGAAAGTAGTATGTAACTCAGATAGTCTAAGCTAACAACTTAGTATTGCTTAATCTTTAACTATATTTAATAGAGGTCATAAGGTTAAGTTAACAGTGTTTTTTGAATGTTTGTTATATCGTCAGAAATTACGTCATTTCGTTTTTGTTAGAATACAGAAATACTCAACAAATAAATGTCTGAAGGGCCATGTTTCATTTGTCGCAGCTGTTTTATGGCATCATTTCCTCTTTCATTAGATGTAATGACATATGATCTTTTAATAGAAATGTACCTTTCATGCGCAGCCGAACAACATAGTTTCTGGAGCCGTTGAGCTCACCTGCCTTTCTGATGCGGCTACTGTAGCTTTTTGTTATTGTTTGAAAACTATTTTTGTGCCCCCGTTTTTGTCTCAAGACGTTGTTGATCTATCCAGCTGACAGGATATTGCGACTAAGTCTGGATTTGCTTTGCGGATGATTTTTATAGCGAGAAACACTTACCCTATAATGCTCTTTTTTTTTTTTATCTATTTCTTTATATTCAACATTTATTAACATCTGTAAATACTGTTGCCTCTTATTTGACTCATGAATTTGGAGTCCCCCTGTTGTTGTCTTTTTTCTTTCTTTGAACGAAATTTTGAAATGTCGTTCCGTTTACCTTTGGTCTGAAACAGTTTTTATATAAATTGTGGCTGATGACAGATCCAGCTGCCAGTACAATAGAATCTGCTGATGACATTACAGCAGCACTAACCGCCCCTAATCCAAAAACTGATACAACCATTGGACAAAGATATGCAAGCACCATAGGTAAAACATAACTCCATTCTTCTTGTGACAATTCTGGGTTTCCACTGTACATAGTTTGATTCCAGTCTACAATGTAAGAGGGTGTGGATGGAGTTTACATAATAGTGATTGATTTGATTTTGATTTTTGGTGTTTAAAAGCCACTTTTAAGCACCGCTTTTTGGGCTATTTCGTGGCGGCCAGTTTTTATTGGTGGAGGAAGCCGGAGTGCCCGGAGAAAACCACCGACCTTCGACAGGAAAACTGACAATCCTTGTCAATTAAGATTGGAGTCGAGTGTACCCGCACGAGCGGGGTTCGAACTCACAACCTCAGTGTTGAGTGGCTAGTGATTACAGTAGTAACTACGTAGACCACTCAGCCACCGAGGTCCCCTACATAATAGTGAATATTATGCAAAAAGTGCAGAATAAAGTATCGAAAACATAAAGAATAGAGAAAAATAGGGTAAATGGATAACTAATAGAGAATAATAGGGTGCTAAAATATAAAGAATAGAGAATAACAGGCACAATTTATAAAGAATAGTGAAAAATGGCCTCTAAAATTCAAGAATACAGAAATGAAGGATCCCATCCAGACCCTCATGTAATAACAAACAAACAGCGTATTCGTAATGTGTTTTACAGTGCATATTGATAGCAGACTATCGGTATTCTAGCTGTTGAATAATCCATAAAGCACCAACTGTCAATTAACATAAAGCTACTAATCAGATGATGTTTTCTCACTGAATATTTCAATGTTTGGTCACTGTGGTGATGAAATCTGTCCAATTAAATTTTAAATAAAGAATATCACAGATACATCATGGTTTGCAATTTATGTGGACTTACGTTTAGCTGTGACGGGATTGATTTCCCTTAGTACATGAGTAGATACTTAGCCAGTCCTGAGCAGTTTAGCGAGGAAAGTATTTCTTTAGCTCGATAGGTGAGAGTGCTGCCTTGTAACACAGTGATCCTCGGTACGAATCCCGAAGGAAACAAAGTGATTTTGTTTTATAAACGATGCTACCCGGTTACATAGCAACTGACGATTACGGATAATGATTTTTCATTTCACATTTTTATATAGCGACGTTCCGTCTTCTTGAATCGTATTTTACTCCAGATTGACTCAATAAGTGGTCACAATTTGCTTTCACTTTTTAAGTGATAGATAGTTGCTGCTTACAATAAAGCTATTGATACAAGGATGTTAAATGGTAGCGTTAGGGTAATCTCTACGACGGTTAACATGTGTCATCAACATATGGCCGTTTCTTTTTGGAATATTTGTGTCACGTAATCATCGATACATATACTTGTAGCCATTACACCTCTTTTTTTTTGCATGATCAAATGCTAATTTTTACAGGCGTTTCGCTTTTTATGAGCAAAACAACGGGTGCTACTAGTGAAAGATGGGACTAATGCTCCCCAGTATTTTGATTGACTAATGTTCCCCAGTATTTTAATGGGACTAATGTTCCCAGTATTTTGATGGGATTAATGTTCCGCAGTATTTTGGTGGGACTAACGTTCCCTATTATTTTGGTGGGACTAATGTTCCCCAGTATTTTGATGGGACTAATGTTCCCCAGTGTTTTGATGGGACTAATGTTCCTCGGTAATTTGATGGGACTAATTTTCCCCAGTATTTTGATGGGACTAATGTTCCTCAGTATTTAAATGGGACTAATGTTACCTAGTATTTGGCTATCTTTGTACTGTTTTCGTTGACTACGGTTTGTCTATTCGTATTTTTCTTTTGGTCACTTTTTTTTCTTCGTTGCATGTTTTTTCGGTCGCACCCTATGCTCTCCGCTTTGTTATAACTGCACAGTAAATAAATACTTGAGGAGAAAATGTATGTTTACTTCCACGATTTGCTGACAATAAGTTAAAACATAGACCTACGTTAAAAGTAAATTAACAAAACGGAAAATTGAAAACGGATTGTCCTTTATCATATGGCAAAATCAAAAGCTCAAACACATCAAACGATGGTCCCTTATCATATGGCAAAATTAAAAGCTCATACACATCACTTAACGGTAAACAATTGTCATATTCGTGACTTAGAACAGGCATTTCCTTATATAGAAAATGGTGGAAACGTATTTTGAGCTTTCAAACCAATGCAGTTCATCTTTTCAGTACATCGTGCTGAATTGTGTGAATATTTGTCACTGGGCTTTTCGCAAACTACAATCCAATCCATTTATCCATTTTTAAAATAGTAGTACATAATTCCATATTTCGATACCTTTCCGAATGTTTTTCCGAAACAAAACGTAAAAGAGATATTTTCACCAGATTTTGTTTTGCAAAGTGGACCTAAGTGTATAGGCCTTTGAGTATTTCCTTGATATATAAAGACTGCATGTGACACCTTTTTGTGAAATCATAGATTTATTTGTAAAATAAAGATGTAAACAATTTTCTTGCTAGAAAACTGCATACAGAAAAAAATGTCTATCGTTGATTTTTTTCTTGCAATTTCGATATAACGTTTTTGAAGTTGTACACATTCAATTACAATTAAAAAATGGGGGTTCAGTATTAAGAAACATAATATTTTTATTGCTGGATATCCCATTTCTCTCTTTCTTTACGGCGCTAAATTACATCCCAAAATATTTTAGATACAATACCATCGTACATCAAAATTAAATAATACAGATAAACCTCTGTAAAGCTGGTTAATAGACGTCTTTAATAAATTGTTTATTACTTGTGCTCATCCAACAGAGTTATGAAGAAGAACGACTGAGATTGACACTATACAAGTTTTACGGTCACCATCTCGAATTGGTTGACCGATACGATTTTTCGGTGTCTCAACTCACTATCGACATGCTATCGCGGTCTTAGATCTTGAAATACCAGTAAAAGAGATGCTAAAGAAACCAGAGGGACATTCAAACTCAAAATCGAAAATAAACTGACAACGCCGTGGTTAAAAAAGAAAAAGACAAACAAACAAACAAACAAAAGTACACAAAACACAACATAGAAAATTAAAGACTGATCAACACGAACCCCACCAAAAACCGGGGGTGATCGCAGGTGCTCAGGAATGGTAAGCAGATCCTGCTCCACATGTGGCACCCGTCGTGTTGCTCATGTTAGTACAAACCCAGTAATAAGCCTAATTCGGTTGGTCACATTCGGGAAAAGGGGGACGGATTGTGGTTACGACATTAGTAAAGTAGTCTGATATGTAACTTTACCGATTGTTTTCTATTACTAATTATGACATTTTGACTGAGTGTGAATTCGGATAGCAGGTAATTGGATATAGGAAGATGTGGTATAAGTGCCAATGAGACAACTCTCCATCCAAGTTACAATTTATAAAAGTAAACCATCATAGGTCAAAGTACGGTCTTCAATGCATGCATAGCAGAAGGCGCTTACGTACCTTGACACAGCACCTGGTCTTGACACAGCACCTGGTCTCGCTTATTTTGAATTTGATTCGATTCCCTCGGGGTTTTCTTTGTTACCTTAATTTGTCTCTTCCTAATCAATTTGCGAGATTTTAATATCAGTAAACTACAGGCGCCTTAGTTAATGTCAGTAAAGTATGTTATCTTGGTCAAAAGTACATAAAACAAACCTGTAGCTGCTCCAATTACACCGGCAATAGCTGGCGGAACACCCATCAATAAAGCTAAGACAGCGCTGACTAATACTGAATCTCTTGCAATTCTAGTGGTTTTACATGCATGTACACGCTGATAGAATCCCTGAAGTATTGAAATATAATAAAGAAGTTACATTTTTTTCATAAAGATTCCTAATAATTTGTTAAATTGTATTATCGTTGATCAGTATTAATTATCCAATTAAGATATTTTCTAATTGCACCAGTTACCATTTTCCTTCCTCTTTGAATCATACACAACATTATGCTATTCAAAATTTCAAATAATGTAATGTAATTACATAGAAGTCGTATACATTTCAATATCTTTTTTAACGAATAAATAACGTCATTAACAACACATGATACACTATTCGGCATAATAACATCATACACCATTACGCATTGCAGCATAAACTGTTACGCATTGCAGCATATACCATGACGCATTGCAGCATTTACCATTGCGCATTACAGCATACACCTTTACGCATTCCAGCATACACCATTACGCATTGTAGCATATACCATGACCTATTGCAGCATACACCATTACGCATTGCAGCATACATTGTTACGCATTGCAGCATATACCATGACGCATTGCAGCATACATCATTACGCATTCCAGCATACATCATTACGCATTACAGCATACACCATTTCGCATTGTAGCATTCACCATTACGCATTGCAGCATACACCATTACGCATTGCAGCATACACCATTCCCAATTGGACGCACGATACACCATTCTTCAATTACACAATTCACGTTTTATTGGGAACGTTTGGTCACAAATCTCTTGAAGTTTTTTATGCATCCTCGGCTTTCAATTATTTGGTTTTACCGTTCAAAATAAAACTTAACCCAGAAAAGGTCTTTAGACGGACCAAACATATAAAATGTCAATTTCATTCTACAACATTTAATGGCTTTATCTATGAAAATTTATCAAGCCTTACCGGTAAAATACTGGATTTGGTGTTTCGAGCAGGATGTTTGCACTCCTGAGTACTGATAAAATTGTAATGAATGTAATGCCAGTATACCTTGTCTTTTAGTTTTCCATTACATTTGTCTTTTAGAATGATGCACTTCTTACCTGCCAAGTGAAACATCCCCCAATTGTCAGTAACCACAAATCTATATATACACCTATTAGCCGTGGCTCCAACGATCCTTTCCATTTGTCTTTTATTCTGCTCATATCAACAGCAGGATTCGTCCAAGCAAATGGTATTATTAAAATCTGGAAGTATTTGTATAGATTAAATTTATAAAACATTATTCGTATATTGTCAAAAAGACAGCATGCACCCCATACCTTTCCTTTCAGACAGGCGTTTATTTCTGTGTATCTTATTTGTTTTTCGTTCATTTTTTTTGTACACAAATTAGGCCGTTAGTTTTCTCGTTTGAATTGTTTTACATTTGTCATTTCGGGTTCTTTTATAACTGACTTTGCGGTATGGGTTTTGTGTATTGTTAAAAGCCGTACACATGGTACAGTGACCTATATATAATTGTTAATTTCTGTGTCCGTTGGTCTCTTGTGAAGAGTTGTCTCATTTGCAATCATACCACATCTTCTTTTTTATATGTACAGGTGAACATACATGAATGTATAGCATGATTCTTTCACAAATTTAAATAAATATAAAGCAATTAACAAATTATACGATAAGAAAGAATACTCGTAGTTTCTGAGGTACTTAACTTCTGAAATGAAATAATACTGCCCTACACTGATGGGTTTGTTGTCTCGTGGACATCATGCTGAAGGCTTGTCATCAATTTGATACATTTCTTAATGAATGAACTTACACACATTCAACTTACAGAGATAAGTATATAGATGTCACGAATAGGCTATAATGAATGTATAAAAGTGATTTTTACACAGTGAGCTATACATACCAATCCAAGTGACATAAGAAAAAATTGTGCTATATCTGTATACGCTACAGAATATAATCCTCCAAAAAATGTATAAAACACTGCCACGCAGGCAGACACTACTACAGCCGTCGACATGTCTATACCAAGTATTATATGTAACGTCGTACCTGTCAATAAAAAAAGATACAGAAATGATGTATAAAACACTGTCGCACAGGCAGACACTACTACAGCCGTTGACATATCTATACCAAGTATTATATAACTAACGTCGTACCTGTCAATACAAAAAAGATACAGAAATGATGTATAAAACACTGCCACACCGGCAGACACTACTACAGCCGTCGATATATATATACCAAGTATTATATGTAAAGTCGTACCTGTCAATAAAAAAAAGATACAGAAATAAAACACTGCCACACAGGCAGACACTACTACAGCCATCAATTCGCCGATTCTTATTTGCATAAATACATTATTCAGAAATGCTAGAAACTTAAAAGTTTGGAAGCCAACAAAGCATGATTTAAATGTAAAAAGTAAAATAACAAAAATACCGAACTCCAAGGAAAATTCAAATCGGAAATTCCCTTATCAAATGGCAAAATCAAAAGCTCAAACACATCAAACGAATGGAAAACTGTCATATTCCTGACTTGGTACAGGCATTTCCTCATGTAGAAAATGGTGGATTAAACCTGGTTTTATAGCTAAACCTCTCACTCTGGCATATAGACCATTTTTAAAGCACATACGCAAAAATTAATGACAAGAATACAAAAAATGACCACAGCACAACAACACAATGGTGGGATGCATAAGTACCGAGCCACGCCAAATTAAAGGATATACCAAAAATGGACTAAACAGTGAAGGTTGATAAATTACAAAGACAAATAAAAGAACACTATAACACGTAACTAAGATGATAAACAACGTCAGTACCTAGAATCTATACTTTAAGACCATCATTTATTATTTTTGAAGTTGATACGGAATATTTATCAACAAGGCCTTGCATGGTATCTTCCGACGAACTTTTTAAGAAAAAGGACGAGAAATTCTTTGAAATAACCCTGGTTTATCAACCTTCTGCTCAGAGACTGGTGACGTTTTATAAAGTCTGAGTAGCAGCTGCAAGCTCCTGAATACCGAATGAGTTGGGAAATGTATATATATCCCATATGCAGGTGAAGTTGGTTTATTGCTACTAAGGTGCAAGTGTCATCTGAACTTTTTTATTTTCTATTTGGCTCTTTTCACAATTTCAGTACTAGTATATCAAGGGACACATGTGAATAGAAAACTTGAAATTAACACACTGTAAACTAAGTAATTTTTCTCAGATACTTTTTCGCGTTTAGTTCATTCTAACCGATATTGTGGCGATTTATTTTTGCGATTTCCTTAACTTGTTCGTGTATTCAAAAAAAGAGAAGATCCGTGTTTTCCGAAGATTTATATTAACAACATTTCGTTCATAGATCTAAATACTTGTGTGATTTTATGAGTATACCTATACCTAAAGCAGATAATATTGCAGATTCCCAAAATACATCCGCCAATAACTCGTTGAAAAAAAGTAGTCCACCAATTCTCTTTCCATATTTGTCTTGTAATATGTCGAATAGTGTTGTATACTTCTTTTCTCTTGCTTTAGGAACATAAACCAATGCAGCTTAAAATAGACAAGAAGTAAAGATATATATGTCGATGTTGTGACGCGGTGCGAGGATTGTAGATCTTGAGATATATAATGCTGTTGAAAGGGAAAAAAAATCATTTCTGGGTATCGATACATATATGGCATCAACGTCTATCTACTTGACCTTTAGTCTTTCTGTGTTCTATATCTATTTTTATTATCAAAGTTTTTGAATTCCGTATTGATAACTTGTCCTTGTAACACCTTCTGTTCATTAGCTAACAAGTCCAAACATGTATAAAAATAATGGGATTTGCAACAAATGGTTTACTTTTTATCTTTTGAAATTGCCAGAACAACTGTATTAGGTTAGATTTAGGAAAATCATTGAAACTCTACAAATCTAAGATCATTTCGCATACTGCCAATTAAAAAAATTTAAAATCAGTTTCATTATGGAGAAAACTTGACGGCAAGAATGAATTCTTAATTTGACTTGTCAAGAACATGTTTAATCCCTTTTTTAAATTAAACTACATAGCTGAATTGTTAATGTAGAAAAAAGAAGGCAAGGAGTCCTTAAATTTATGGACTTTTAGTTCCCGGTGAGTAAAAAAAAATAATTTTAACACGTTCATCAACAAAATAACATAACATTAAAAAAACACTTTTTTCACTCTCCTACCAATAATGATTCCTATGGTAAAACCAACAGGTGCAACACACCAAATTAATCCGTCTCTACCCATAACTTCCGCTGTTCCGTTAATGTAGGCACCTCCAACCAGTGTCGCTGTAAATAGTAAATAATTAAAAACAAGTATGGCTTATTATTTTTATTACCAAAAAAGTTGTTTTGTCATCATCATCCTATTTCTTTTACAAGCGTAGTGAAAAGATCTTTTCGAAATATTTGTATATCTATACTACTAAAGGAAGAGACCGATTTCACTGAGCCGCAACTCCTCTGAAACCATACAAAGTCGTAAATATTTGTGACGTAGAAATGTAGTGTTTTGTAGTTCCTAAATTAGTCTTTGAAACAATCTTTTTTCCACAGAAAACGCCAATTTTTGAGAAAATATCCAAAAGTCGGAGACCGTTATAGATCCGTGTCTTATACGCTTTCGCGCATGCTCAGAAGACGTACTGCCCGACAACTCGGCCCACGGCCAACTCGCACCACTCAAACACTCTCACTAATTATTAAAACTTGCATCACGTTATCAAACTCGCACCACTCAAAAAAAAAAGAAATATAACAAACTCGAAGAAATGTGTTTAATCATTAGATTGTTTTCTTTTTCTCTTAGTAAATTCCTCCTTTCTCGGAGCACCCGTGTCACACAGAGACAGAACTCGCACAACTCGAAAAAAATACAAACTCGCACCACTGAAGAATTGTTTTAAATCATCAGAGAGTTCTAGATTGTCTTCTTCTCTGAGTTATTTCCTCCGTTCTTGGAGCACCCGTATCACACAGAGACAGAACTTGACTCGCACCTTTCGAAAAAAAAATACTAGAAACTAGCACCACTGAGAAATGTTTTAATCATCAGTGTTCTAGGTTGTCCTCTTCTTCTCTGAGTTATTTCCTCCGTTTTAGGAGCACCTGTGTAACACCGAGACAGAAGCTACTAATTGGACATTCAAACTCCTATGGAAGAAGAACTGACAAACTAATAAAAACTATCAACATAATGCATCAGTGCATAAAAACAGTTTGAGAAACACGAACCCAAGCTGTGTATCACCATAAACATTTCAAGTGGGCTTCAAGACGCGCTCGCGCAGGTTTTTTCTAGTGGTTATATTAAATCTTAGATCAATATCTTTTTGTCTACGCTTTAATTAACTTGGCTTCCATCAAGGTGACTATACTGGCTATACCCTGAGGGGTTCACGCTTATATATTGGCGAGTTTTGGAAGCGTCTATATGGACCATTCGATATCCTCGGAAACAAGATTCTCGGAACGTCTCGAAAAGTTTCGAACATTTATACATGAAGTTGTTTATGTCTTTGATGATACGGTCCCTCTATGGATAGGCTACCACATGACATTGTATAGTTCAACAATCAAAGTTCATTTGTAGATAGGAAAATTTAAAAAAATAAAGACTCGATTGCAATAAAAAATCATTTATATATTGGCACCTACTTGCCTTTTGGTAGAACATATGCGTTTTAATAATGCGACATAATCAGAATGTTTATTAAATATCAAGTATAATGATAACGCAATTATATAATTCATGCTTTGAGACGGCCTCTGTGTGCGTTCTGTGTGTAGTATTTAATACAACGTGCTATTGTGCATTGTGACAATAAATCTGGGAATAGTATACTAATATGTTATGTTTCATAATAAACTGATTATTTCTTAACGTTTACCACATTACATTATATTTACTTCAATCACAGCCTGGGCAAATGTCGGAAAGCAAGAAGAAAATTAACAAAACGATATATGCTCAGGTCGGAAAGCATAATTATAATTAAACAAAACAATATTTCTGTCAAAATATTTAACTTCATTAAAATGCACCAACAGACCAAGAAAATATTCATTAACATTATTAAGTTTAAACTGAAACTAAATTTGTCATTAATAGAATCAGAAATCCATTACTAGACTAGTTAATGGACTTCTGATAGAATATTATTATGTCCGACATGTCTGAACAGTGAATACATTTATGAAAATCACATGCAACATAGTGAATGAAAAAAATACTTCACAACGATTTTGAATCCATGCATCTCACAATAACTGACGTATTTAATATTTTACAATAATCATTTAATTTCTTTTTAGTATATATGGTTTCATAAGTGTCTGCTTATATTTTGTATAGCAATATATTCATATAATGGAAAGTCAGACTTGAAGTCAAGAAGAGATTGGTTTAATAAATAAATTGTCCATCAGTAAATACTTGATGTTTGTTTTTATTGATATTATATTTTTAAATTTTCGGAAATGGTTCATTAACAGGAATGTATGTTAATTAAATTTCAATTCTTTTTGTTTTGTTTTTAATAGCTTAAACTCATAACATCTTAATCTTTTTAATATGGTGCGATTTCGAAAATTGTGTATTCCCTTTTTTTGACGATCAATGCTTTTGAATGGGACATATTGGAACTCCCTTTTAAAAATGGCTCGTTCCCCCTCTAGTATTAATTGTGTTGACCAGCAATCATACACCCGTCTTGATTTATTTTCATTATAGTACACCCTGTTCATACGACACATCATCGGTTTGCGTTTACACAAATTTCGGATTAAATGGCCATAAATCCGGAGTCAAAACACTTGAGGTATTTAGTTTTACATCCGAATTCAACTAGCATCAGATTTGAGCCTAGAATGAATATACGTGATGACACAAATGCGTATTGTAATCCAGAGTATCAGTGCGTATGCTTTCCACTTACTATTTCTTGCGCTGCGCAAGAAAACCACATGCATGCATATATATTAATTTCACTCGAGGACTGTGAATTTTCGCATTTCTTATCTAAATTCAGGACACGGCAGTTAGAGCTGGAAATGTGACGTTGAATCATGGTCATCATAAGTTAAGGTATTCTGACCTCTAGCTGTTTCTCTTTTCTTTTTCTTTTTCTTTGAATGACTGTCCTGTTATAAACTTTGAAATTTTCAAAATACTTAGGATTAAATTCGCAAGGAGTAAATAGATTACCTTTGATGTATTTGGCAAAACCTTTGTTTCGAAATTTTGGGTCTTCAATGCTCTTCAACTTTGTACTTTATTCGGCCTTTTTAACATTTTTTTATTCAAGCGTCACTGATGAGTCTTAATTTGTAGACAAAATGCGAGTCTGGCGCACAACATATTTATCCTGGTATCTATACATTTTTATATATCTACATAGGATACATATCTTTTTTTTAATATCAATTGGTTCTTTTGAGAGCATATTCAGGTATTTATAAATCTTCTTTAGAACTAAGTTTTTCCCATAGAATATTTGGATTGATTAATGTAACTTCAGGAAATTCTTAAAATTTGAGATGTTTTTATAGACCGAAATAATTTTCAGTTTATAAGAGGTCCCAATGTAGCTGGTGTGTTACTCTCAAAACTAAAATACGAAACATTGTTATAAGTTGCATGCCACAGAGTTACACTTCACATGGAAATTGGACGTCCAATTTCTCTATACAACATCTACCGTGAGTACAGACGACAGCTTCAATACTGAGTATAAGAAATATTTGAAGCCATCAAGGAAACAAAAAATGAAGATATGACAGACGAAATAAATGCATCCAGATTTATTTTATCAAACTGAGTGCTTAAATTTATATTGCGATTGGTCTGTGCAATTTGCATTAGACATTCGGTTTGCAGAAACTAAGAATTGCAATAGGATTGGGACTTTGTATGTATATTAGACACGAAGAAAAACTGATGTACACTCCCAAGTAATAAATAAAATAGTCAAGCCTTAAAAGGTAAATTCATATAGTAGGTGTATACATTTCTCTATTTCCAACTAAAGTACAACATCGCTTTTAATTGAGTTGTGTAAGAATCTACACACAATTACATATTTTCAATAAAGGTGTTTTAACATCATCGGTATATTATTCTTATCAGTCAATTATTTCAAATCTAAAGCCAAAAAAAAATTCAGCAACATTTTTTTTGCTACTGGGTCAGTCAGCGGTCTCGGGTTCACGTATTGCTTTTCTTTTTTTAAAGAAAGCAACTTGCTTTAATTATTGAAATACATCATGAAATTATCACTTATATGGAAAGAGAAAGGAATATTTGGTTAGAAGCAGCTAGAATGTTTTAGTATTGTACATCATCGAAAGAAAAAGCTGTTGTCTTCAGCCTACAAAAAAAATCATTTGTGTCAATACATCAAAAATATTCTTCTAAACATATATATCACCTGTATACGTCATGACCGCAACAAAAAATCCCAGATTTCGTCCAGCCAAAAGCAATTCATCTGTATCGCCTGTCTTGTTCTTCTTTCTGCCAGCGATAAGTCCAATAACAAGGATAAGGATGTAGAAGACAATAATGCCAATTAGTCCGGGTATATGTATTGGCATTGTCCTTCGGACTGAAACACAGAACTTTGCAGTAGTCAACTTACAAAATGAAACAAACGTTTGAAAAGTTACAAAGAGATAAATACAGGTACATATTAAGTAGGTAAGTGGTAGAAATATTTCAAAGATACCAAGACCAAAGGCTAAAGGTTATCAATCTAACACTGTAGTAAGATCGTTGAATATTGTCTTTATCGATACTGATTTTAACATTGACTTTATTTATATAGTTTAATACATAACTAAAACGTGTATTCAATATTATCAATGTATGAATACTTATGGTACTGCTGTTTGTCCATTATTATATTTTGGCATGGCATAAGCTCAGGTTTTCCTCAGTTTCTAAACTGCTTATGACGTCTTCACACTGAATCCGTAGGAGGTAGTCTGGTTTCAATTTTTTCTGGGAAAACATGATTTATTCACAAATTTGAAATTGGTCTTTGAACTAGCTTACAGTAACTCTGAGTACTCTTTTATCCCCAGATAAAGACTGTCGAACCGTATTTAGCACAACTTTTAAGAATTTAAGGTTTATAATGCACTATACTTTGTTTTTCTGTTTTGTTTTGTTTTTTTGTTTTTTGTTGTTGTTGTGCTTAATACCAATCTGATCAGTCAAGACTTTCCAAACTGATTTTTAAAAGTATTTTTCTTATTTTGTGATGTTTCCCCACCGTACCATGTTAGACGGCGTTGATCACTCACAGACATGTGTAACTCCCCCACATTCTGTATGTGCCTTTCCCAAGTATATATAAGGAGTCTGTAATACAGTAGTTGTCGAAGGCCGCCATTTGACCTGTAGTTGTTTACATCTTCATCCTTTGGTCTCTGGTGGATAGTTGCTAATCATACCACATCTATTTATTTTCATATTTATAATTTAGTATTCGCGGATACGGATTTCGTCCGAATAAGCCTCGTCAGTGGCGATCGATTCAGATCACTTGGAGAGCTTGGAAAACAGAAACAATTACGAAGTTGCAGAGTATAAACCCAGAATTCTAAAAAGGTTGGACCAAATCTTCCTCAGGCAGCTTTGCCTGTGGCACGAAAACCTAATAATATCGAATGAAGTTAACCTTTTAAAAACAGTATATTCACAGAAAATGACCGTATCAATGATATTCATTTGAACAAAGAAGTTCTTTCTACTGGGCTGGTGATACCCTGGTAAGCACAAAATTTACCGACAAAATGTTGTGCACTGGGCGCTTTCATGATTTTACTCTATTACTATAAAGAATTCAACAAATACTCGGAACTTTTGATCTGTCTTTTTGGTATGCCTTTCATATGATTTCTCCAGCTTGGCGAAATTTTCACTTATGTAATGATTCTACAAGGCGATGGCTTTATTATGAGACTACAAAGCAAACCAGTTAATATAATTTTAAGATAAAAATATGAGGTGGTGTTATAAAATATGTTTTAATAAAAAGAATGTCTCTTCCTCTATAAAAAAAAGATATCGAAAGATATCAATAGTTAATTATTATAAATGTATATAACAAAAAAAAATGATAAATTATTTTTGTCATCTCCTGTTATAAATCAAAACATTTCTTAAAATTTTAAGTTCTTCCAAAATGTTATTACAATAATTTAAAATAGTATGAATGTCTTCATTAAAATGAAAATTTCCGCACATAAATTGCATTTCTGTACTTCAATTTGATAATTTCAGAAAATTTTTTTACTGATGATTTCCAATCCAAAATGGATGAATACTCTAATGCTTGATGAAGACCGACTTTAACAAAAAATAAATCAAGTAATTTAAAACAAATTTAGCAAAGCACAATACGACAAAAAAAACATGAATAATTATATTATCAATACACCGACATATTTTTTCCGAAATCAAATGTTATAATAATATAAATGGTATAATTGCATATTACCGATAGACAACTATCCACGAGACTCACGCAGTGACTAAAGATGAGGAAGTATACATGAGCAAAAGTAAGATATAAAAGGCCCCGGCATGACAAAGTGTGAAGCACTTCATAAGAGAAAACATCAGGGGCGGATCCAGCCATTTATAAAGGGGGGGGGGGGGGGGGGTTCCAACCCAGGATAAAGTGCGGGTGGGGTGGTTCCAACCATATGTCCCCATTCAAAAGCATTGATCGTAAAAAAAAGGGGGGGGTTCCAACTCCCGGAACCCTCACCCCCACCCCTTTGGATCCGCCACTGAACATACAGTCTGATTTAAAAACTTACCTTTTAGGAGATGCAATACCAATTCAATATTACAAAAACTTAGAGATATTCCGTAGAAGAGATACGTTTATATATCAAAATTTACAACCCTTAGCCTATAATGTATTCTGACCTTAATTGTCACCAATGACCCTGTATGCTGATGAATAGTGTGTTTTTTGTTTGTTTGAAGATAAAGCAATTGATTTATACATTGTTATAGTTGAAAAGATATTACGTGGATTACATGCACTTTCATTATTTACAATGACATTCTTAATAACCCTAGACGATATATATAGGGCAACATATGCTGCGATCTAAAAAAAAAAAAAAAAAAAAAAGAACTGAGTACAAATTAAAAATTTTATACATGTGGTTATCAATCACCTTACTTCTTTTTTTTAAATAACATGTGCCCTTTGACACCCTTTGAATATATGGATTTTATAGCCTCTGGTGCAGTTTTACTTGAGTTAATAGAAATAAGAAGATGTGGTATGAGTGCCAATGAGACAACTCTCCATCTTAGTCACAATGTGTAAAAAGTAATCAATTATAGGTCAAAGTACGGCTTTCAACAATTAGTTAAGACTTTTTCAACTGATTTTTATAGTCTGTACTTCTGTTGTATTGTTATCATGGTTACGCCACTGTCTTAGGTTAGGGGAGGATTGAGCGCTCACAAACATGTTTTACCCCGCCACATTCTTTTTGTGCCTGTCCCAAGTCAGGAGCCTGTAGTTCTGTGGTTGTTGTTAGTTCATGTCTGCCATAATTATTTATTTTTCGTAAATTGTTTTGTTATAAATTAGGCCGTTATAGTTTTCTCAATTGAATTGTTTCATATTTTTCATGTCGGGGCCTTTTATAGCCGACCATACGGTATGGGTTTTTCTCATTGCTGAAGGCCGTACGGCTTACATCCACTTCATTTGAACTTTGGTGGATAGTTGTCTTATTGGCAATCATACCACATCTCCTTATTTTTATATTGGTATCTTTTAATGTTATTATATCAAAACATGAGATGTGGTATGATTTCCAATAGGACCATAACTATCCACCAGTCATATTTATTCGTGTGTTCAAAAGATATAATCATGACATCATTCAAGGTTGATTTAAGAGCTAGCTAGGGTCTTCAACGGTGGTGATCAGTGGTCTAAAGCGGGTATTGCAAATCATGAGATTATTTTGTTGGAACAATTACGGAAAAATTGACGTATTAACTACCAAGTCCTATAAAAAGTGCAATACCCTATAAGTCGATCTTAATTAGATTCCTTGATTCATGTCACAAAATCAAATATTTTCAAACTTATCATAATAGATTGGGGGTTGATGCACAGGCGATAGGGGAAACCCCCTTTTCTCTATATATTTGTTTGTGTTTTATTTTTTTTTAAAGCATGTTCCTTTTATATTTTTATCATAATTGTATTGTAAAATCGTATGGATAATTAGGACAAGAACATATTAATTAAGAGAAGATAAGTATAGTAAAGCGGTAAGGATTATTCAGGCTAAAAAAATAAAACACAAACAAATATATATTTATATAGAAAAGGGAGTTTCATTTCCCTAAGCACCTGTGGATTGATGGGCAAGGAAGAAATTGAATGTTGCATGCCCAAACAACAAGTAATCATTTGTGTCCTAAAGGGCAATACGTCGACTTGATTGGTCCTTTGTTGTTCATAAATTGGGCGATTGCTGGTATTCAGACATTTCTATGAACGCATGCGCAGTCACTAAAAAGCGCGCAATTTGAATTTCCGTCACTTTGAAAAATGAGTGAATGTAAATAATGAAATGAATGAGTATTTCTAGACCGATAGAATATTTTCTAAACTATTGACACATCCATTCAGGTAAAACCCACAAACACTCAATGTTGAAATGTAATATAGGTTTCTTAGAAAGGAAAGATTGTACATGCAAATTTTGAAAAAGGGGGAGTTCTTAAAGCTGATAGCTCGCAGGCACTTTCATCATCATGCGATACTCCGCCGATAAGGATTCAATGGTGGAAGTTGGTTTTGGAGCTCTGTAAAAAAAAAGTCAAAGTTTATTGTGGTGAAAGGGGACTTTATCGTCCAATAAGTAGTGGTTAAAAGCACTAGAACACTGTCCTTGTTTTATTTGCAAAAATTACCTCCACACAAAACTTTAATTAGTGTATTCAGCGATCGTCAACAGATTGACCACCGAGGCGGTCCGCCGCCATCTTGGAAAAAAGGCCAATCCAAGTAAATATTTCTTTTCTACTGGAACAATATTAATTCAATCGACAACATATAGAATATTACAATATCTTTAAAACTTATAAAGAACATTTATCGTCATCCCCCAACCCCAGCCCCAACGTAATTAACAACTATTGTGTACATGTCTGAAAAGAAAATACGAGATTATTTGCAAACCCCAAGATCTGTAACAGTAGGGGAAAGGTACTTGAGACCTGTCATACTATCCGACAGCAAAGGGGTCTACCTTAAAGACCAAGTCCGTCATCCAGAGGACCGTCAAATTATCTGGTGGAACAAAAGAGGAACCAATATACAAAACTCCCTACACTGGCTGGAGAAAAACATCAAAAGCAAAATAAACGAATTAGGAAATATTCATCTCTATATTTGGCTCGGAACCTGTGACCTTACAACCAAGAATAAAGACCGCACAATATCCTTAGCCAGTCAACACCCAGATACTTCAAAAAATTTATTTGAAAATTTAAAGAAATTCAAACTACTGCTACAGCCATATCCTAATTCTAAAATAACTTTTATCGAAATTCCTCACTATTCTATAACTAAATGGAACAATCATAACAAGAAGTCACCATCCGAAGACCGAATCAACCAGGACCAAAAGCTACACCAACAAATTATCAATTTAAATTCACAAATACAGGAATTAAACTCTTCTCTTCATGAACGATCTCCCTTGCTCAACCTACATCTCAAAGCAAGCAAACAAGTAAAAAGGGGAAAGAACAAACCACGTAAACAGTATATCAATTACCAGCTCTACTTAGACGGTATACACCCTAAACCAATTTTGGCCAAAGCTTGGTTAGCAGAACTATCAACTCAAATCCGGGTAGACTGTTGGCACTAAACAACCAGAGAAAATTTGGTGTGGATCAGAAGGCATGGGATGACCAAGCCACGCTGTTGAAACACTAAATCTATCTGAACATTGTCAACAGACAGAAGTGAACCTAACAGTAACATTTATAGCCATGTCTTCCCTAGTACCAACAAATAAATCCCGTGCGAGATCTAGAACCGAGGTCAATGAAGAGACCCATGTGAAAAACTATACACTGAATATCACAAAAGCATTATACAAAAAGCTTGAAGCGACTAAAAGAAATCTTAATGTAGAATATAAACATACAAAGGGTGGAATTGTATTAACAGCAGATGCAGTAACATTTTAATTACTTCGACTGGCAACTCTAAACTACTTTGAAAACCTTCCTGAGATCAAAGGACAAGCAAATATAAGGAAGATAACTGATAAATCGCAAACTACAATAGTGCAGCATATAATCAAAGTTGCCCTGAGCAGCAATAGCTACACAATTAACATATATAACACAACTAGTCGTCTTCTAATAAATGGAACTGATGCTAACCAATTTTTAGCCAACGATATCAACAACATACATGAGATTGTCCTCAAGGGCCTGCAAGAACAAGGTGTTAAAGGATTGAACACTGAAGAGTTAAACAGGCAACTAGGCAACCAACTACAAAATCTCTTGGGCAACAACGACCTTGCCAAAGGAAGTAGGATGAATGAACAACTAAATACAGATGGCAATGAAACTTGTACCAAATGTAACAAAAAGTGCAGAACTAGAAGCACTTACTGTGATACTGGAAATCACTGGGTACACTATAAATGCCAGAAACTAACACAACAAGAGATACAAGTAGCAGAAAACTCAAACGGCGAGGAGTACTATGAATGCAAGCTATGCTGTGAAGCAAAATCTAGCCTCCTAGCATTGAAGAGGTGCGCACAGAGTAACACCCATGCCCAGCAACTACTTGAAGAAGAAACCGAATTATTGAAAGTTTGCAACAAAGATGAAACATCAACAACCCGCCAACCAGAGGCGAATTGCGCAGTATGTGACACTATGCTTACAGATCCAGCCTGGGACATATGCGAAGATTGCAACAACAAATGCCACATCAAATGTATGACCGAAATAAACGAAACATACATATGCATACCCTGTATTATACTTCAAGAAGAACTCAAGCTACAAGAAAACATCAACAAAGATCTAGCTATTGTAACCCCCCACATGAATATTGGGAGGGAAAGCCAAGAAACAACTGTGCTCAATGAAGAGTCAACACCACTAGCTACCACAAAGCCAATACCTAAACCCAGAAAACCCAAAGTGAAACAACAAAACCTGGATGATCCAACACTACCTAAACTAGGTGAACTAAGAGCAAGAGAAATTAAAGTTAAAAAAGTAGAAGAGCAACTTAAAATTAAGGAAAAATCACTAATTGAGATACGAAATGAGAAAATATTGCTAGAATCAAGATGTCAACAGCTAGAAGCCAGGAATTTCGAATTAGAACAAACTGTTAAACTACTCAACAGAAGAATTGAATCTGACAGCCACCTAGCTATGCCTGCTTCACCCAACACATGTGAAGCCCCAACCAGTAGTCAGGACGTCTATCATAAGATGAAACAAGAGCTTGATCAAAAACTAGCAAATCTCCATACAAAATTATCAAACATCGTACTAGACGAAATGGATAGACAGCTCGACAAGATTAAGCTCTTTGATGGCAATCAGCAAGCAGCTACAGAATCACCAAAGACAGACAGTAGTAGGCAAACTGAAAAAAACTGTAAATCATACGCAGAAAGAAAATATAGCTCCAATAACACAAACCACAGTACAACACCTTACTGGGCAACCACTGAGCTACAAAAAATCAGCAGACCAGAATTTGCCAAAACAGAGAGATATGCATTACAATATCCCACCGCCAATGCAAATACCGACATATGCAGACAATAAGCCAAATATAGACTATCATACTGCTCACCATCAACATCTTTGGCCAAAGAATGCGTCATACCCTGCAACGCAAAATAAACAAGAGCTTAGTGGCAACAGAAATATTATACCAACTTCAGCACAACAGTCTTTTTTAGCACTACAAAGCCTCAACCTGAACCGTATGTAACAGAAGAAACAGGCGTCAAAAAATCAGAGAGTTCTCAACTACAACTTGTCTCATTCAACTGTAAAAACATAAAAACGTGTGGACCAATAGTACATAAACTTTTACAAAGTAATGATATAATTCTCATTCAGGAGCATTGGCTGTTCCAAACACAGCTACATCTACTCGGTGAACTTAATGAACATATAAACTATATAGGCAAGGGGGTTGATATGAATGAGCCGCTATTACCAATATGTATGCCTCGAGGATACGGAGGAGTAGCCATACTATGGAAGAAAAAAATTGATCACATGATAAAACCAATAGACCTTGGTTCAGAAAGAATACAGTGTATAGAAATCAAGGAAAACTCCAACTCCAATATACTCTTAACATCAGTATACATACCAGCAAAAGGGAGTAAAAACCATCTATCAGAATACCAAGACGTAATTGATCAATTATATGAGCTCTACCAAAAATACACTGAAACCCATAAAATTATCATAGGAGGAGATACAAATGAGGATCTGAATGAACAAACAGGCACAAAACGTAATCTATACCTGCGAGACTTTATAAATGAATGCGGCTTAAAATACGACAAGGCAAAAACTTTTGTTAATTCAATAGGACAAGAATCCTCAGAAATTGATTACTTTTTGCATAACCTAGCAGATCAAGACTTTCAAGCAAAACAAGTCCTGAACGAACTGATAGAAAATACGTCAGACCACCATCCTATCCGTATGAGCATCAAATTCAAGTACAAAAATGCAGAAGTTAATCATAAGCAAAACAACAGCAGGATAAAAAAGAAGGTCAACTGGGATAAGGTTGACAAAGAATGGTACTCTGCCCACATTGATACACATATTGACAGTCTCCAATATGTTGAGAACGATAATATTATCAATGGATTTCAAGAACATTTTAGCAGTCTGGCAACATTCAATGAGAAAACACGTTTAGACAGCCTTTATCATAATTTAGTTGAACACGATATTCAATCAATAAACAAGCTTGTACAACAAAATAACATCAAAAACGTAACATCTGAAGAGATAACAAAAGCTATCCGTTCTATAAACAAAGGAAAATCGGCAGACTACCATGGTATAACAATAGAGCATATCATCCACGCAGGATCTGATACAGAGAAACTTCTTGTTCCGCTGGTACAATGCATATTCAAACATGGGATCATATCAGAAACACTCAAGATAGGCCTTTTAACACCAGTATTCAAAAACAAGGGAACAAGGCAGCAAGCTATCAACTACAGAGGGATTACTGTGTTGCCAGTCATAGGAAAGATTATCGAAACTATCATCAAAGAACGTACAAATGACCGTGTCCTAGAAACACAAAACAAAAAGCAAAGAGGTTTAACAGCAGGGTCATCGCCACTGAATTCAGCCTTACCAATAGAAGAAAGCTACAGAGAATCAAAAGACAACAATATAACTCTCTACCTTGTACTCCTAGATGCAAAAGCAGCGTTTGACACAGTAATACATAGCCACATGCTTCGAAGGGTATTCTTGGCAGGAATTGATGATGGACATTGGGGACTGATTAAAGACCTGCACGAAAACGCAAAAAGTGTAGTCAAATGGGAAGGAAATATCTCTCAACCATTTAAAGTTAACCAAGGAGTCAGACAAGGAGGTATACTCAGCACTAACCTGTATAAACTCTACATCAATCAACTTCTTAATATGTACGAAACAACTGGAGCTGGCTATATAATAGGAAATATTAGTGTAAATAGTACAGCATGTGCAGACGATATCGCGCTTATCAGTCAAGACCCTGATCAAGCACAAATACTCATTAATATGGCTTATGACTATGCATATATGGAAGGCTACGAACTACAACCAACAAAAAGTGTAGTCCTGAACATCTCCCATAAACAGCGAAAACAGGAGTCTAACAACCAGACCTTTAAAATGGGACAAAACGATATGCCATCAATTGAGAAAGCCACACATCTAGGAATCATTAGAACTACATCACTCAAGGGCAACATGATAGCAAATGTGGAAGAAAATATTAAAAAAGCAAGACGAAGTGCTTATAGCCTGCTTGTGGGAGGATTCCATGGCCACAACGGTCTTGACGTAGAGACAATGGTGCACCTGTACAAAATTTACATCTCTCCAGTACTACTATATGGATTAGAGCTAATACTACCAACAACAAGCTCACTAACACTTCTTGAAAACTTCCAGAAGAAACTCCTAAAGCAAATACTTTCTCTACCAACCTGTGTAGCAGACATAACTGTTAACATCCTAACAGGAATACTACCTATTGAGGCACAAGTACACATCCGAGCATTAGGCCTATTTAACAACATCTGCAACCAGCCTGACGACAGTGTAGAAAAATCACTTGCAAACGCCAACTTCTTATAAAAAACGATGGAAGTTCTAGCTGGTTCATTGTTATTAAGCATATGCTACGAAAGTATGACCTGCAGGAGGCAAGCTGGTATTTGAACAACCCAGTTAAGAAGACCGTATGGACCTCAACTGTCAAGAAGACAATATACAATCACTGGAATAGATCAATAGTTCAGTTACAGCCATTATATAAAGGGCTCAATTTCTTAAAAACTGAAAATTTGAGAACCGGAAATATACACCCTCTACTCAAAATCAACTGCCACTCTACTATTGATACAGCAAGATTGCCAGTAAAATTAAAGCTGCTTACAGGCTCGTATATCCTTCAGAGCAAAAGGATCAGAATGTACAAAGATGAGACTGATCCGAAATGTCTGTTATGTGCAAAGGAAGAAGAAAATATAGAACACTTTATCTTGAAATGTGAAAGCTTGAGAATAGTGAGGAACACCATACTTCACGAAATAACCACAACGCTGAACGCAATGGGAATTCAATTTGATGAACTATCAACGAACGAAAAACTACAACATATTCTGGATTTAACGCCGGTAGCGAAAGCAAAGAAACTCTCTCCAGTCAGTGTAGTACAAATAAAACGCCTCACTCGACGCCTGCTATATCAACTTCATATAGCCCGTTACAAGATGGTATGCGGATAGTAATAAATCTAGTGCGAGGTGACAATAAAATAAGCGATTCCGTTATCTCAACATCTATAAGGGCGTGGTTGGGGGAACCACACAAATTTCTGGAATCAAGTGAACTAAACTGTAAAATAAAGGATTTTACGCAAATTGTGTGGGGGTAGGACTTCAGTGTAAATATGCGCACATCAGATATCGAATGGTGGAGGGAGTAACAGCACTGTATATAGATTGCACCCGAGCTGAGCATGAACATATGGTTAGATGTCCAATGGTGGAAGGAGAAGCAGCACTGTATATAAAGAGAGCACCTGTTCTACATATGAAAATATGGTTCCTCTACAAAGGGGGTTTAAAGATAAGTTAGATTAGATTAGATTAGATAGTAAAGGTTCCTCCCTCTTTTCTTCCACGTGCACTTGTTCATGCAATCGCCATTATAGGAAAGTCCTCCTCCCTTCTTTACTTACCCTATTTGCATGAAACAAGTTCTGGTTTGGCAGATCCAGATTTTACCCAATATATTGCCATTCATATGTTTTCATGTCGTCCATATTTCCCTCTATACTTTGTGACATGTCTTCCTGTTTCTAAATTAGGAACGGCATCAACACTACATCTGATAAATATCAAACATTACCACCATGTTCACAGTCGCTTAGACATGTTAGATATGCCATCATATGGCACAAAATTATGTGCACAATGTCAATAATTAAGTTATCTTGTTTTGTAACCGCCATTGACGCAATGGTTACATTGTTGAAGTCGAAGTCGCTTTTAAAGACATAAAAGCCATTTTTTTCATGTCAAAAATATGCATCACTAGAAAAGCTGTTGAGAGAAATTCTGGGAGGTTGCAAGAGTTATAGCTATGTCAACTGCCTCTTGGATAACAGATCTTCAAGTCACATGACTATTATGTGGTTGTTGATCATTTCTGTCAAAAGTCTTCGAGTTGAAGTTATCATGGTTAATAATTATAAGGTCTTGAAAGGCTATTTTAATTTTTGCTGTGCACCTTCCTGTGACGTCAAAGCCATTTTTTTTTCTGATGGACTTTGAGAGAGAATTTTATTCTCAACTTTGAGACCCTATATTGCCATGAAATCTTCACTGACTGCTAGCAATTTTTGCATATATATATACATGTATAAATTCGCCCCTTTTGTCAGTCAGGGGACTAATTGAAATAAGTGATTTTTAAATCACTTATTTAAGTAGCAAATTCGAAGTTTTGTCACAAATTGTGATTTTGTAGTTTTACCAAAATTTTAAAGACATAGGTTTAGATAGTATCTTTTCATTAGTAAAATTGAAAAAAATGTACTTTTGGCTTCTTTTAAGCAGCAAGGTTTATGCCTTTGATGCAATCATTTAGCTGCAAATTCTATTTTAGTTGAAAAAATGCTATAAAAATGGCTTTACATAATGAACTGATACTTTCTTAACAGATTTTTCCTGTAAAATTCAAGGTTTCATCTTAGAGATTATGTAATAAAATTCTACTGTTCGCGATCAAAATTTCACTGTTCGGGGGTGTTGAAATTAGTGGGGGTTATCAAAATAATGACACTTAAAGAAGTGATTTTTTGGAAGGAAATTGAGGAATGATACTTAAGTGATTTTTATGTCATTATCCTAGATTTAGTACAAGGTCATCACCTGACATGACCCGGTCATCCAGATGTTGGTTCTGATAATTTTAGCAACATAATTAGTCCCTGGATCATTAGTATTCTATATTTAAAGCTACAATAAAATTAAATCACTTAGTCTAGTGATTAATTTGTACTACTTAAATAGGTGATTATTAAAGAAAGACAACTCTTACTTCCAACCATTATGGTTACAATGTTACTTGAATCAGTGATTTAGAAAATCACTCATTTAAGTAAGTCCCCTGACTGTTTGTATGCTTGTTGATGCTAAATTTTTCCAGAAATTTTAAAAGTACTGATATATTAAGTTACAATTCCATCTGAGGTATCGATGACCTACTGGTTTTTTTCAACAAGTTTTCCCTAATTTCCCAAGTTCGTTTACTTTCAGAGAGTATTATATAAATTGTTGCACCGAACTCAGTTACTTTTGCAGACCCGAATTTCTGGAACTTTCGATTTATATTATTCAGAAATTCGGGTCCCTCAAATTTTACCGAGTTCTGTGCAAATATTTATTAGTACTGGAAAATATTAAATAAAAGTTTACCACCTGGTATGCAATCACAAGAACTACAATTTTGGAAAACATTCATTTCAAGATTTGTTAGCCATTTCCTGTCCACATATTGATCCCATTTTTATTTCATATGAAAACATATGACACATATGCATTTTTATGACTGAAAATCGCAAAGTAAATGGAAATTTTAAAAATACGCAGTAAGCTCTGACAAATAAATCTAAGCCCAACAAATGTAAATATAAACTCAACAGTTAGCAGTGAAAATTGTTATTAGTTATAGTACGAAAAAAACATATCACATGAGGATAAAGTTGGCTGATAATGTGTTTTACAGAAACTTCCAGATCACAATGTACAACAGGGACTTGGAATATTTTTCAAGCTGCATGATATAATTAGCTACGGAACTGTCATGACTGTAGCTCTTATGGTCCTTATGATATATTTTGACTAGTTGGGATCGTCTGCAAATTGTCAAAAATATAATTTTATATTTACTTCTAACTTTTACAGTCAGGGGTACTACATGTACTTGTACAAGTTATTTTTATTTACTTAAAGAAGTAAATATCAATATACTTATATAAGTAAATAGCAATATACTTATATAAGTAAATTTGTAAGATACTTATACAAGTATAATTTATTTACTTGTATAGGTAAATTATTTTAATGGCTTAGTTATGTCCCTTAGACATTCAGATTTTTTTACTAATACAAGTAAAAAAGTCATACTATCTTCTTTTCTTAAATTTCTCAGGACTTCTTCATGTTTCTTTGCTCTAATAGAATTTTTAATCGTCTGTCCTTTGCAGATGTCTTTACTTATCATTTAAGTGTAACTTTATGGACAAGTATTCGGAAATCTCATTTGTCTGTTATCTTCAAAACACTGCTCATTTACAAGGGGCAATTTTTGAAGGCCTTGCTCAATTTACTTCAGATCTTTGCCCAATTAGTTTCTTTGTTAAGTTAATGAGATGAAACTTTGAACTCTAATAAAAAATTATGAGCTTACCAGAGAAAAATTGTTAAAGACATGTTTTTACATCCCAAAACTTTAGAATTTTAGGGATTGTAAAAAAACATTACTTATACAAGTAAATATTTTGAGAAAATTATTATTTTGAGAAAATTAAGGGGAGATTATTTAAACCTTATAAGAAAATATGAACATAACAAATTTACTTATTTAAGTATACTATTATTTACTTCAAGTAAATAAAAACAACTTGTACAAGTAGTACCCCTGTCTGTTGTAGCTACGGTTCCACAGCTACATGTATGATATAATATGATATGATCAAGCAATTAAAATGAAATGTATGACTTAAAGAAAATGCTACAGATATTTGTCAAATCTAGTTACAAATATATGTCTCCATGAAAAAGGAAAAAGCATGATAGCTATAGCAATGTTTATTGTGGAAAATTATAATGGGATATGTATTTGTTTATTCAAAATATATGACAAGGGGGGTAGTCAATCTCTCAGCTGCTCTCCTATACCACAAAATTTGCAGCGACCAAGTATAAAAAATGTGCGAGTGCAGTGTGTTAATTTTTTATGATTGGTGTAAATTCATGTATCCCAGATAAGTACAAGTTTATAAGATAAGATATATTTTATTACCAATTAAGGGCCCACAAGGGGCATATAGAGAATACATGTATAAGGAAAAAGAACATTGATTAGCATAGATACATAGAATTTAAATACACAATTACAATACAACTAGACTGTAAAAAAAACCCTTGTTTTATAGTAATATATTCATATGAGAAATAAATACATTTAACTCATATTGAATTCAATAAATTTTCCAACAGCATTAAGGACCTGATTGTCTTCACAGCTTATTAAATATATGAATTTTTGCTGATCGTCCAGTTAAGAAAAGTTTGGAATTTTATGGCAAACAAAGTCAAAGAGAGCATCTCTATCAGAGATAAATTTTTCACATGAAGTTAAAAAATGGATTTCATCTTCAACACAGCTAGAGGAGCAGTTTATAGTTATACTAATATGAATTTGACTTTTTTCAGTGAAGAATGAATATCAGTAATTTAATGGAATTTTCACTGATGGATGATGAAGAGAATCAATTCAGTATTCCTTCATTGGCACAGACTCCCGTAGTCAAGAACTCAATACTGAAACCTTCCACGAAAGATAATCTCATACAACTACATGTATCAACACCTGTTCATAAAAACCTCAAGGTAAAGGTGTGGAGAGTTGTCTCATTGGCACTCGTACCACATCTTCTTATTTATATGAATAACAAAAGTCAACTTGACCCTGTAGCTGGCCAGGTTTAATCAATGATTCTTATATTCCCATTTTCATTTTTTGGGAAGTTTCTATGGAAAAGTTTCTTTTATTGTGATCACAAGGCGTAATTACCTTCACAGCTGAGCTATGGTTTAAAAATTACAAATGGGGATTTTCAAGGGATTAGTAAATGGGTAAATACATGTAAGGTGCTTTCAGTTTAAAACAGACAAAAAAGTAATATCATTGGCCCATAAGAACCCTGCATTTAAATTTGAAATCAAAATTAGTTCCAGGGTAAGTTGATGATTATAAGAATCTTACATGATTTTGAAATAACCATGTTAACTCTAAAATGGGAATGAATTCTTTCACAGAATCATGCTGGATTAATAAAAAAAAGTACGGAAACTCTGGATAACTTTGAAGACTGGGATGCAACTTTATATGGTACATTTGTAGATAATTGTAGCACATTTTTTCTCCAGCAACACTATGTTCGATATTATATTTTATTTTGACACAATCACTTAAGTAAGTCTGTTGTTTAAAAGGTCGTGTAAAAATAGGGAAAAATTTTAATATATTTATGAAAAAAATGAAAACAACACGTTATAAATTTCATGCGTCCGAAGCGCTTTCCTGGATTTACCTTCATCAGGAACGCTCAAAGCCAAATATTTGAATGCCAAGGATGTATAAGGACCAAAAACGTTGAAGAGCTATAAATTAAAAAGGAATGAATTTCTTGTACATTTCATGGGTTTTTCAATTGAAGTTTTAATTTTCATACTTATTTCTTTTCAGGTAAAATTTCAGACCCCACAGACTGCACACAAAGTGACACCAACAAGGTACGAACAAATTAAAGAATTAGATGATTAAGAAAATTGGGCAGAAAGAACGACAGTTGTATTAAAGTGTGATCATGAAGAAAATACTAAGAATGCTCAAGCTATTTTACATGACCTTATTTACCAGTGTTTAGATAGGTAATTGAATAAGTGTGTAATTAGATATAAGAAGATGTGGTATGAGTGCCAATGAGACAACTCTCCATCCAAGTCAAAATTTATAAAAGTAAACCATTATAGGTCAAAGTACGGTCTTCAACATGGAGCCTTGGCTCACACCGAACAGCAAGCTATAAAGGGCCCCAAAAATTACTAGTGTAAAACCATTCAAACGGGAAAACCAACGGTCTATTCTACATAAAAAACGAGAAACACTTATGAACCACATCAACAAACGACAACTACTGAACATCAGATTCCTGACTTAGGACAGGTGCAAACAATTGTAGCGGGTTTAAACGTTTTAATGATACCAAACCTTCACCCTTATCTGAAACAATAGTGTAACATCACAACATGTAGGTATTTATGCATGTAATGAAAGGGATCAAGATTTTGGTATTTTTTTTATGAAGCACTTTATGAATCTTTAATTTGAAAACATTGATGTCTTAATTGCATGGATTTTTAAACTATTTGAAATTTGATTCAGACATACATTGTTTATTTGCTTTATCTAGATAAATTCACTGAATGTGAATCAGTATCTCTTCCCTTTCAATACTTTAAAGTTTACATCAGTTTTCCTTGAAATTATGGGAATCATATACTATTAGTTACACAGTGCGCAATTGTCCTAATACGTGAATTTATCGGGTCAATAAAATTCATATCGGCATCGGGTGAGGCGAAGCCAAAATCTGATATGAATTTTATTGACCTGATAAATTCTGTATTAGGACAATTGCACACTGTGTAACCAATTTATCCTGATTTTGTTATCAAACCACTTATTCAGATATTTTTTTTAAAATAGTATCAAAATAGTATTTAAAATATTAATTATTTGGACAATATCAACCAAATATATATAGATATTTAATCTAAAACTGTGAAAAATGAAAAATATTAAGATATTTTTTTTTATTAAGTCAATGGTATAAGGGAGATAATTCGAATTGAATTAATAAAAAAATGCATTGAAATTTATTAGGACAATATCAGCCAATCAAATTGCGAGAAATTACTCTAAATCAGGATAAATAAATTTATATCAATTGTTAATATCAGCAATGTCTTTGACAAGTTCCAATATCAGTGTAGATCCATCAACAGGAGTTATGTGCATTGGAAATGTATATTATTTGGAAAATATCATTGTAATCTCTTTCATCCCTTTATTTAAGGAATAATAATCAAGTGATCAAGATAACCTTAAACAGACGAAAGAAATGTAAAGATTATAAATACATATTGAGCAGTGCATTGCTATAAAACAACACAAAATGAATAACATGCTATAAATTCAGAAATTTTGCATTCATTTATTATTGTGATTTGGGAAAAATGCACATACTTGCAAGATTAATTATTGTGATTTCAGGAATTGATACATACAATTTACAGTGCTACATATATTGTAGGTTAGGCCTATATCATTAAAATGTATGTGGGAGGGTAGGAAGGGAAGTTTAATTATTGAATGTGGGTCATGGGTCTTTTTTCAGTATGCATCTATTACCTTTATGCAAAATTATCTAAAAAAAATGGTTCTTGGTTGTAGGGATGATTTGAAAGTCCCTTCCTACCCTCCCACATATATTTTAATGGAATAGCCCTTATACATATTAGTTTAAACTTACAAGCACTGTGTAGGCCAATGACAGTGTTATTTTTCGATATTCTGTACGTTGTTATTTAAAATACAACAAAAAGTGTTATCTCTTTACAGCAACAGGGGCAGCAATGAGGAGGATCCTGTGAAAGACAATAATGGTCAAGAAATATCAGTCACAGCAACTTCATTACCAATGGTTTCAGAAGAGACACAGGACAGTGGTAATGACTGTAAAACAAAAGCTGACAATTTATCTTCTCAAGGTCTTGAAAATGTGCAGAAAGTTGAAAAGGAAACCCCTAGTTCTCCAATCATCCCAGCTAAGTCTGTGGGATATTCAGTAGATTTGGACAATTTGGACACTATTGATCCATTTAAAGCCAAAGGGGGCTTGTCGAGTTCTCCCTCTTCACAAAAAATAGAAAAAGTGGCTCCTGAGGACAATAAGGCAGAGAGTGATAGTGAAAAGCTGTTAGAAAACATTGAACTCCTTGATATAAAATTAGAAGACATTGCTGATATCACTCTCTCAGAAAACGTGCCATGTGAAGAAGGGGACACAACTGTTATTGAAAATAAACATTTGGGAGAAGGGGATGTAACTGTTGATGAAAGCAAACAGACAGAGGACAAACATTTAAAGGTGATTGAAAATAAGTGCAAAAATGAAATTGATGATATTTCACCAGAAATTATAGAAAATAAACAATCCCATGACATAGATCTTGAAAGTATAAAAGATCCGTTTGCGACAACAAAACAATTAGCTAATTCACCACAGGTGAACACAACAAGCGTTACTTCTGAATCAACAATTGTGAAAGAAAACCCATTTGCAGCTTTAAAAGCAGATATTGGATCAGTTGAATCAACTACCAATTCTAATTTTCTCAACTCACCTTTAAAATTACCAGCTGACTCGTTTTATCAGAACCAAAAATCATAAAAACTCCATTGTTGAAAAGTACAGAAAACCAACCGTCCATTGATGAAGAGATAAATCCATTTGCCACCAAAACTAAGGTAGCAAATTCACCAGCTGTGGATGCTGATTCTTTTGCAACAAAGTCAACAGTAGCAAATTCAGGGGCTGTGGCTGCTGATCCTTTTGTCACAAGGTCAACAGTAGCAAATTCACCAGCTGTGGATGCTGATCCTTTTGTCACAAGGTCAACAGTAGCAAATTCACCAGCTGTGTGTGCTGATCCTTTTGCCTCAAAATCAACAATGGCAAATTCATCGGCTGTGGATGCTGATCCTTTTGCCACAAGGTCAACAGTGGCAAATTCACCGGCTGTGGATGCTGATCCTTTTGCCACAAGGTCAACAATAGCTAATTCACCGGCTGTGGCTGCTGATCCTTTTACCACAAGGTCAACAGTAGCAAATTCACCAACATTGGATAGAACACAAGATCCCATGGCTACAACGTCA
Organism: Mytilus californianus; assembly: GCF_021869535.1. NCBI lineage: Eukaryota > Metazoa > Mollusca > Bivalvia > Mytilida > Mytilidae > Mytilus > Mytilus californianus. The sequence goes on along the minus strand of NW_026262582.1, from coordinate 49,118,086 downwards.
AAGGTCCCAAACTCACCAAAATCTGATGGTGATTCAAAAAATACATCTGAAATGAAATCTGAGGTACCCAAATCACCAGCACAAAGTTCCCAGGATCCATTTGCTACAAAAACAAAGGTTGCAAATTCACCCGGAATCAAATCAGATGAAAAACCTTTTGAAACAAAATCTAAGGTTCCAGGTTCACCAGCAATAGATTCTGAAGAAAATCCATTTGCAACTAAATCAATGGTTCCAAATTCACCAACTATAATTTCTTCACCACTTAAAAATTCAGAAGATGACCCATTTTCAACTAAATCAAAAGTTCCAAATTCACCAGCAGTAAGCACAGAGGAAGATGCATTTGCTACAAAAACAAAAGTTCCAAATTCACCAGCAGTAACAACAGAGGAAGATCCATTTGCTACAAAAACAAAAGTTCCAAATTCACCGGAAGTAAGCACAGAGATAGATCCATTTGGTACAAAAACAAACAACAGTTTTAAATTCACCAACAGTTATAAGCTCAGAAGATGACCCATTTACAACTAAGTCGAAGGTTCCAAATTCACCTGCAGTAAGCTCAGAAGATGATCCATTTGCAACAAAATCAAAAGTTCCTAGCTCCCCAACACTAAGCACAGAGGAAGATTCATTTGTAACAAAAGCAACAGTTTCAAATTCACCACTAAGAAATTCAGACGATGACCCTTTTACAAGTAAATCAATGGTTCCAAATTCAACAGCAATTAGCTTTGAAGAAAATCCATTTGCGAGTAAATCTAAAGTTCCTAACTCACCAACAGTTAGCACAGAGGAGGACCCATTTGCCACAAAATTAAAAGTTTCAAATTCACCAGCTATAAGCTCAAAAATTGATCCATATGCAACTAAGTCAAAGGTTCCTAATTCACCTACAACAAGCTCAGAGGAGAACCCATTTGCAGTAAAATCTAAAATTGTGAATTCACCAAAACACAATCTAGATGACATTGACCCATTTGCAACTCAATCTAAAGTACCCAGTTCACCAAAAAATGATGAGGTCAAAATACAGGACAGTATAAAACAGACAATTGGGGAAGATGCCTTTTCAAACAATAATCCATTTTCGCCACAATATCCAGCTGTAAACATCACTTCAAAAAGAGGTGCTACAGAATCATCAGGGTAAGAAAATAGCTAGGAGTTTTAGAATACTGTACGTGGATTCATTATATGTGTTTAAGAAGACTGTGGATTCATTTATTTTTTTGTGGATACCTATTTTTGTGGATTGAGAGAAAACTGTGGTTTTGTGGCAATTTGATTTCTTGTTTTTCCCAAAATCTGCATATAAACCTATAGTAAATTTGTACTTTGTTTGAATATTTAAATTTGTTGTTAACCTATACCCATGAAATCAACAATAATTGGTATCATAAAAAATAACAGTAATGATTCCACAGTATATAAAAATCAAATGTACAAATATTTGTTAGGAACATTAATAATTTTGTGAAACAGAATTTAAGCAATTCAAATTGGTTGAATATGTTTTAACAGGCCTATGAATTTTTTAAAAGGACCATTTGGTTTTGGTTTTTTGTTTTGTACATGTACATAAATCAGGTGATGGGTTTTCTTGTTTGAAGTCTTTTACATTTTGTCATGTTGGGGCCTGTTAAAGCATGTTATGCAGTATGGATTTTTCTCAATGTTGAAGGCCTGACCTGTAATTGCTTCCATGTACCTCATTTGATCTCTGGTAACTTCTTTTTACTATATAAAATTTACTTGTAGAAGTTAGAAACCAATTTAATCCCAACAAAACTCTATTATGGCTAATTAATACCACTATTAAAAGTGCAGAGAATATCAGTTTGATATCTAAACTCACAACAGAAGCTCAAAGATCTAAACTTTTTCTTTCAATTGTATGTGTATATTTTTTTAATTTGTAAAGGGAGTTATATTTAGGCAATTTAAGTTTTATACGTATACTTAAGAAGTAAATTTTAAAAGTCTTCTTTTTGGACAGATCCTTAGCTTAATGATAGCAAAGGACAATAATTATCTTATAAGGGTTTGTTTTTTTCAAGAGTTAGGCCAAAGTGGTGGTTTTCTTTATTTTTCATCTGCTTACTATTTCATGATCAGAGGTAAAAAGAAAAATACATTTCTCAAAAAATCTCAGAATTCTTTTTAGGGATTTTAAATATGACATTGCAATTTTAGTCATGTAGAAGTATATAGTTGTATATAATATTGTATTGGATACTTATAAATTCATATGTTACTCTCGCAATTGATAATAAACAAAGGTAATAAATGAATTTTAAGATTCAACTAGTAAAGAATAAAACATTGTTCTTTGCACAGCTTCATAAATTCTGAAATTACATTGATTAGTCACTCATTCTGGTATCTGGTCTATTTTTTTCTCACATTACTGTGACAGAGTGGTTTAGGGTACCAGATAACTTTTTACTTTTAATAATTACTATAATACCTATTTTTCAGAAAACAAGATAGTGGACTACTAAACCTGGGACTTAGTATTGATGAAGACCAGTTTAAACCTGCTTCTGATGGTAGGGTGTACTATTAGTGACTCCAAAACTTGTTTACTCCCCCCAAAAAAAGAAATCATGAGAAATTCACTGTTATGTCATGACCAATTAAGTGTAATTAATATGACATTTTTTGCCAAAACATAATATCTTAAAAAGAGATTTTGATTTAAATGTTGAGAAGTGAACAGCTGTAAATTTAATTAATTAATTTGGCTCGTTTAATTTTCATAAAATTTGGACAAAATATTTACTTTGACCCTTAGACAAAAATATAAAAATTTCAAAAAACTTGAACCACACACTTTATCGGAAAAATTTCATTGGATATATAGCAGTTTGACAAACACTAATTTTGATCATTGAGAAGCTTAATATTTCCTTAACAATAGAACATGTTTAAAACGTTCAGCTGATTTTTACAGAGTTATCTCCCTGTAGTGTTATGTACCACTTCAATTTACTATTTTTCAGTTTTTAATGACACAGCAGCGTGGGATGCATTAGAAAGTTTTGGCTCATGTACATCAGTAAGTAAAATTCACACATCCTTATATTGTGCCATTTTTCTCATTTCTTAGTATAATTTTTATCTTGTTTTTATTTTATTAAGAACAGAAGAAAGAAGGTTTGATAAGGATTATTTCCAATAAAATTATCAAAAAGGCCAGAACTGTCACGAAATATGTTTTTTCATTTAATATAGTGTAACGTAAACAGATTAATTTTAATATACATGCCATTTTGGACTGGATGTAAAAAGTTCCTATTATCTTCATTTAGTCCTGACACTAGGTTAAAAATTCTGATTATCATTTATTAAGCAAAAAAGTATAACAAAAATACCAACACCAAGGTCAATTCAAAGAGGGAGAAAAGTCCAAAATCAAACGGTATCAATCGAATCAACAGAATAAGTGAAAAACAACTATTATCATGCAACCAATTTATATGAAAGTCTTTGTGGAGACCACAAAAACAAAATGATTAGGCAATGGTATTATATTAGGTCATGTTCTATGAATGATAATATAGAAATAAGAAGATGTTGTATGATTGCCAATGAGACAACTCTCCTCAAGAGACCAAATGACACAGAAATTAACAACTAAAGGATATCTATGTTCTAAACATATTTGAAATAAGTTGACAGCAAACTCATAAAAACTAATTAACTTATTGTGCTTATTGTATTTACCCAATGATTGTCATTCAAGTTATAAGTCATGCTCTAGACTTCTTTGTTTTGAAATTCTTCATTTTTTTTTGTCAGGGGTACTACTTGCACAAGTAATTTTTATTTACTTGAAGAAGTAAATATAAATATACTTATATAAGTAAATGTGTAGGATACTTATAAAAGTGTATTTTATTTATTGGTATAGGTAAATAATTTTTTGGCTTAGTTATGTCCCTTAGACATTCAGATTTTTTTACTTACATAAGTAAAAAAGTCATCTTATTTTCTTTTCTTGAATTCTTAGGACTTCTTTTCTCTAATAGAATTTTAAATTGTCTGTCCTTCATTGTCCTTTGCAGATGTCTTTACTTATTAATTTAGTGTAATTTCATGGACAATGAAAATCTCATTTGTCTGTTATCTTCAGAACACTGCTCAAGGGGCAATTTTTGAAGGCCTTGCGCAAATACTTAAGATCTTTGCGCAATCAGTTTCTTTGTTGAATTAATGAGATGAAACATTGAACTCTAATACAAAATTATGAGCTAACTTGGGAAAAATCATTAAAGGCATGTTTTTACATCTCAAAACTTGAGAATTTTTGTGGGATTGTAAAAAAAATTTACTCATACAAGTGAATTTTTAAGAAAATTAAGGGGAGATTATTCAGACATTATAATTAACTTATATAAGTATATTTTTTTACTTCTTCAAGTAAATAAAGATTACTTGTACAAGTAGTACCCCTGACTGAAAGGTCAACATGCATATCAGGTCTTTTACAGTCGACTACATGTAGCTGTAAATGATTAACAAAATTTTGAATATCATTGTAAATTTAACAAAGCCTGTCAAAGATTGTTGTCACCATTCATAGAGGACTAAAGAAGGTATTGAAATAAAACAAACGAAAACCACTGATTAGGTTCCTGACTTGGACAAGGCACATTTACATTTTGTGGTCCTTGTAACATGTTTAATGTATTGAGTCAATTACTTGCTCATTCTTATACTTAACCTTCATTTGTGTAGGTATATGTGAACAAAGGCAAAAAGGTAAAAATATATTTCTGTTGCATGACGTGGATTATCCTGTTAAAAAATCTTACTGTCTTGGAAGTAGAATATGTCATGCACATTGGAAGATGAAACCAAATTATGGTTTATATCATTTCTACATTAAAAGTTGGACCAATCTGACTGGCAGTTGATCTAAGAACTGCAGTACAATGTACATGTATAAATGTATCATTCTTTTTTTCTATGTTTATTTTTTAGATCTATACCTGCTTGTAAAATAGGCATGACTGGAAGCATCACCTGAAATTCACATGCTACTGACAAGTGCAGTTGTGGAATACAACAGATCATTGATGGTGCATTTAAAATTGTCTTCTGCCATCCTGAATCATTGTTTTCTAACAGTATTGGACAAACCCTGTTACTTTCATCTGAGTTTACGTCGATTGTCAAAGCAGTATTTATTGATGAATGCCATGTCTTTGATAAGTGGTGAGCACTTCAGTATACAGGTTTTGTTGTTTCGTTACATTAATATGAAAATGTTTGCTTTTTTGTATTCTTTGATTTTTATTTTACCCTATTTAAAAGGAGAATAAACTTAATATTTTAGTTCATAACAAATTCATTATACACATATTTGTTTTTTGTTAAGATAGTGTATGATTTGGGTTTCATATAAATGTTTTTCTAATTATGGTCTTTTACAATATCTAAAAAGGAATGGTTGGGGTTTTTATGTACATGATATCTTCATAACCTATATTCCTTTTGTAAAAAATCAGTACATGTATCATTCAAAGCTTCATTTTCATATTATTTGCTATAACTTGTTGTCAAAGCAGTTTCTTTTTTCGGTATTAAATGAATGGTTAAAAGACCTCTATGAACTGTTACTTTTCACTATGGTATGCTTTTAAAATTGAATGGCATATCTTTTGAAAAGTTCTGTTTATTTGAGAATTTCATCTAAAGTAACCACTAGAATTTCTACTGAAGTTAATATTCAAATAATTATGTTGAACAGTTCTTATAAATACATGTACATTGTACTGTGTTTGTGGTTTCAAACATGCCAAAAAAAACAACATAACAAACATGTATTTGAACTATTGGCATGTTTTTTTTTAATTAGATGTTCTTAGTTATTTTCAGAAATATTTTGGTTATTCCAAAAGCAGATGTTCCTGACCCATGGAAGTGAAAAATGACAGATTTTTTTTAAGAATAAGTCTTAAATCATAGCTTAAGATATTTATCATTGGTAACATTAATATTATTGAAATGAATACTGAGAAATATTCATAACTTACATAACCAGTATATGGAATATACATGTATGTAGTGATGTACATTTGGACAGGGTTCACCACACTTTGTATTCTAATTTCAAAATGACTTCATTAGATGTAAGAAGTAATATGAATAAAGTTAATGTTATCTTTTGAATCTGAACACATTTTATAATGCTCATAAATCATAGCATAATTGAAGAAATTACTTTGCAATTTTTCAGTGTTCTAAAATGTTTTCATTAATTTCTTCTTTGTTCAGTAAATGGTGCAACAAGTAGATGAATGCTACAACAACATTTCAAATTATAATTTTTCTCTTGACATCAAAAACTAGAAGTAAAATATCCAAGGTAACTACTTCTTGCATTATATCTGCAGGATCTGGTTGTTGACTCTTTTATTCAAAAGTCCAAATGTGGTGAGCCTTAAATCCATTTTACATTTTACTGTAACTTTATATAAAGACATGGATATATTTAATGAGACAGCAACCCAACAAACAACACATTTAAACATTACTTGTAGTCCATTTCTTCATCACACAGGGTCTTTACCAAATACAATATGCATACAATTGGTCATGGTTAAATTCATTCACATTCTATTTCTATATTCACAAAAAAAAATGATAATGCTTTGTTACCCATTCATCTGGTTTTTTTTTAAATAAAAAAGGTAAATTTATTTTCTGATTTACTAATGATTTTTCAATATAACAATACAAATTTCATGGTATACATTTGATTTACTTCACATGTTTTTGTTTTTTTTTTATAGAATTACACATTTCATTTCATAAATTGGACTCTTCAGTGCTCCAGTGTAACTCTGGTATCTACATGTATGTGATATAGAAAAAAAGATTGGATTGTCTTGCTTCTCGAGCTCTGCTAACAATTTATCATAGTAAAAGTTACAGAAAAAAAGAAATCTATTGTCACAGTAATTTTTAAACAATTCTTGTTTGTAAACTTAAGCCATCATACTATTGATTTACAGAAAAAAAATTCAATGTTTAATAGTTGGTCAAATGACAATTTTTTAAGGAAGTAAATTAATCTATATTCATGGGTAAATTCAAATATATACCATTTTCATGTGATATTTAACAGTAAATAAAACCATTTTTGCAATGAAATGCTAACTGATGAGACACAAAAAATGTCATGAAATACAAACTGATGTTAAATACATATGTCACAAACATACTACTACTAATACTACTAATTATAATAAATTCTTTATTTAAAGTGGTACCCAACACCTTGACTAATATTAATTTGGCTTGTTTAATTTTCATAAAATTTTGACAAAATGTTTACTTTGACCCTTTGACAAAAATATAAAAATTTCAAATAATTTGAACCAACCACTTTATCAGAAAAATTTCGTTGGTTATATAGCAGTTTGACAAACACTAATTTTGATCATTGAGAAGTTGATATTTCCTTAACAATACAACGTAATTAAAACGTTTAGCTGATTTTTACAGAGTTATCTCCCTGTAGTGTTAGGTACCACCTTAAAGAGGGTAAACATAGCTGGTTTATACAACAAACTAATCTTCCCTGAGGCACTCACATACAAATTACAATACAATCAAACACAGATATTTACACATAGTTAATTTACAGTCAAGTAGTTAAATGTATTATTACAAACATGATTAGAGGTAGAACTGTTCAAGAGGTACATGTAGTAATAATTCAAATCAAAACAAAATAAAAAATATACAAATCAAAATAATGCATTGTAGAAAAAAGAATCTTATCAGGATCTAATTGATGATGCTAAAATGTGTCATGAAATACAATCATAATTAAATTTGTTGCAAAAAACAAAGTGTTGTTGCTAAATTGTGTCTTTAATACTAACATATGATAATTACATATGTCACAAAATTAGAAACTGATGATAATTACACATGTCATAAAAATATGAAGTGATGATAAGAACATATGTCATGAAATTTATACATAATAATTATAAAAGGACATGTCTTGAAAGTTATAAATATAAAATGTTTATAGTGTATTGAAACCAATAAGACATAAATCATATCTTAAATATTTAGTTGATTTTTTTCACTATGAATTATTATTAACCTTGTCACATCTTAAATTATAGGCATACAGAATTTAGACCAGATTACAAGAAACTGTCAGAATTGCCAGCCATCTTTACCAAGGCCAAGTTTGTTGGCATGAGTGGAACCATGACCAAAATACAGGTAAAGAACTTACCTAAAAAACTGGGATTTAAAAACACTACCATTATATGTATTTCTCCTGATAAAGAAAACATTTTTCTTCAGAAAAAAGAAAAAATTGTGTCAAAGGATGTTATAAGTGTTTATGAAAATATTTTTAAAACAGAATGTATAGAATTGCAGAAAAATCCCACCAGTTATCCTGTTACATTATTTTTTATCCCCATGTTCTACATGAGTTGTGCCCTTCTTTTTTTAAAGTCACTGTTTGGAGAAAACAAAATTACTGAATCCTGTTATTCTGCAATTTTTGCAAATCAGGATGATGAAGTCATACAGGCTACATTAAAGGATCTAAATACAGAAAATCCCCGTATAAGGTTAATTTTAACCACTTCTGTTAAGGGGATGGGATTTGATCCTACATGTATTACAAGAGTGATTCATGCCAGTCCCCCTAGATCTCTTTCCCAGTATCTCCAAGAAATTGGTAGAGCAGGAAGGCGAGGACAGGCTTCTGAAGCTATCTTGTACTACAATAAAAGAGATATTGCCAAAAATTTGCCTGGAATTTCAGATGACATAATTTCTTACTGCAATTCTGAGTCTTGTCTTATAGAAAATTTACTATCTGTATTTGGTTATTTTAAGTCTGATTCATTACTGGGTTGTGCATGTTGCAGCTTTTGTAAGAAAACCTGTGCTTGTGAGATTTGTAAAATAGCAAGCTTAAATTTATAATAATTTAAAATGTCTTGTATCAATAATCATTATACATGTATTTATGTTTTTGACCTTGCATATTGTTGGAGAAAATAACCAGTATAAATTTTTCAATGACATACATGATATTATATTATACTTGCAACAGTGGGATGCAACTTATTCAAGTCTTTTTTATATAAAGAATAGGAATTAAAATAAGGATCAGTTGCAATTTTAACGAAAAAATACAGGAACATTTCAGTAAAACTTGCAATCAATATTTATCATAACTTTCTTTGAAAATAATTGTAGATTATTTTTATTTTTGAAGTGTTTTTATATTTTCATCAGTACATTCATAGTCATTACTACAGCTCTCAGCAAATGGGTATTAAATTTTATATGCTGTTTTTCACATTTCATTTGTACAAATTTCAATCAAAGTAATATTTTTGACATTTTTAAATTCTTCAGAAGTAAAAAAATCAAGAATTTTGTTAAAACCAAAAATGTTCATTCATCATGATAATTTTAACATTAACTCTACTTAAACATTGTTAAACATGTTAAATAAAAAAAAGACCTTCCCTTGAAGATCATATTTTGAATAGAACCAACAAATGACAATTTCATTTTCCATGGATTTTGCACTTAATTGAATTTTAAATCAGTCCACTAGACTCATAATTATAGAGATGTTGTTGGACAGGTAAAAACAAAGAGAAAAATATGACCTGATTTTACCTGTTACAGTACTAGAATTAAGTTTATTCTGTAACATTGTTTAAAAAGTGTATTTTAACCTTGACAGTACATCTAAGCTTGAATTGGAAAAATGTAAAGTAACTTTATTTGAAAAAAAAAAAAAGTATGTTGGGTTGGATTTTCCATATTTCATATCTAATAATCTGTGCAGGACGTTTGCGCTTCAATTTATAGGACATTTAAGGTTTTTATATAGGACATTTGCGCTTTTACAATATTTGCTTATGACATCCCTCCTATTTTATCCGTGCTTAGGACCGGTAGGTTTGACCTGGCACAGTTAAAGTCATAGTTTTCATTAAGGTTAAAATTTGATAGTCATTTCATTGCACATTCTTGTTTAAAAGTAATTTCAGAGCACATCAATTTGAATATAGTTATATATAGTTAAAAGTAAATATTCTAAAGACATAAAGACACATATAGTCATCACAGGTCAGTTTTCGCTTGAAATCTGAAGCTTAGGGTATGAATGAATATAGCTCTTGTAATCTGTCTTGACTGGTATTTAGCCCACGTTTCCAAAAAATATTCTAGTTTCTCTTTCTCAAATCTTGATTTAGGTCCCTGTTCATCAATGTAACGAATTTTACTGTAATTAACCAACTGTTGTTCAATGATAAGAATCCATCGTGACATATGCATTTTTTTTCCTTTACTAGTCAATAACTTTATATAGCTCTTATGTTTAAGACTGTGTCAATGTGAACTAACTAACCACAAATATAATTTAAATTTATTTACGTAATGATTACAACTCATTAAAATTCCAGGAAGACGACTATAGGTAAAAAGTGCAAATGTTCGGTTAACTTGATACCCGTGTATCAAAATTTAAAGCGCAAATGTCCTATCGTGTAACATGTAAAAAAGCGCAAACGTCCAGTGCCCCTAATAACAATGTCTGAATCAAAAATTAACCTGCTGAAAAATAGTAATTAAAGAAATTTTGATTTATAAATGCCAGTTTTTTACTTTGAAAAAGAAACTGTTATTTACAAGGTAATAGATTATACAAGTCAAATTAGAATATTTACTTGCCAATATTACTTACTACAATTTGTGATTAGGTTTGAAGGATTGACACATAAATAAACTCTGGATATTGTGATAAGTGTTTCTTATTTAATCTTAAAATATTACATGGTCCTTTGTGTCCTTTGTCTTATATGTCAGTTGTTTTTTGTGCTTCATGCCAATTTGATGAGTCATTTCCAATTAATTTAATGGTTTGGATCCACATAATGTGAACTCTTTTTGAAAGGTGTCTCATTGGGTATCATACCACATGACATCTCCTTATTTAAAAAAGAAAATGTCACATGGAGTTTTCAACAATAGATAATGTGTCCATACAATTCATTTTAAGCTTTTTGGGTCATTTTAATTGTGAGTGGTAACATTTCTAAAATGTTCTCTGAAACTTCTGGCACACAGCTAAATGATTGGAAACATAACAGGATTGATGATTAGGAGACCTACATGTGATAAAGTTGGAAAAAAATGATGACATCAAGAACCTGTTACAAATCTCTGAATATTCCCATTTCAATATGCTCTCAAATTTTACCAAGCTTAATAGGAATGAAGCACAGATGGTTCGGATGAGATGAAAAATTAGGCAACAAAAGGCATAATTAGCATAATATGATAACACTATGTACCCGGAAGTTAATATATATATATCACTGATATTATATGAAGAATTCTTAAGTTTTATCAGGTATTAAACGATAAAAGTTCATAAAAGATTCGGGATAAAGAGTGAGTATGAATTAATATAGTTAAAAATATAAAACAATTACAAGTCAGGCAATTCATCATCATCACTGTCGGAGTCAATGCTGCTGTCATTGTCATCATTGCCAATGTTTACATGGCCCGAAAGAAGCCGATTGACAATAATGTCAAGGTCAACTTTCATTTTATTGCCATCAATGCATGCAAAAACATTTTCTCCAAGCTTTCCAAATCCTTCGAACTTCCTTCCTGGTGTGAACTTGAAAGGTTTCAAGTCTTCCAAGACATCAAACACAACCTGCCTTTCTCCTAGAGAAATTGTTTTTGTATGCCTTGATGACTTTGGTGTAATTTCTAAAGACATGGCAATGTTGTCATTGATAGCAGCAATGGCTCCAGCAGCTGCAGATGCTCTTTCTATTGCCTTTTGTGTCTTATTAGCACCAAGCTGTTTTATTAATGCCTTCTGATTTCTAACTGCGTGTTCTTGAAGTAGATCACTTTCTACATTGTTTGACCTTCCCCCTTTAACATTCACAAAAGATCCTTCAAGAACACACAGTTTCATGAGTGGTGACAGTGAATACTCTACATGAATAATGTAATTAATACATTCAACCAGATATTTACTTAAAGTAGAATGATGATCAAAAAAAAGGCAAAGATATTAACAAATTAGGTATAATACTGGTTATGTCACCATCCTTAGCTGTTTTGTTCAGTACCTCTATGTGTAAAAACCACTGGGCCAAATTATTAAAATAGTTAAACATTTCATCTTTTTCTTGGCATAACAAAGCATTATCATTAATAGAAGGTACATAATTAAATTTTGAAACAAACAAATCTAAAATTTCATTTAAAGCTTCAAATTTGTCATCATTATCCTCTACTTCAACTTCTAAATCGCTCAAAAATTGTCTGCCTTGTTCTGTGATAACGGCTTCACCAATTAATGACAGAAAAGCCATGTGGGATTTGAAGTGACATTTTACTTTCCCTGACACATCTGTTCTTTGCAGTTTGGATTTGAAATAGGCTAAACTGCCCGCTGTTCTGACATTTCCTGTATCAAACATGGCTTTGTAGAATTTCTGAAGTTTAAATAAAAGAAAAATATAAAAGTTTTATTTTGTTTGGTCTGTTCTATAATAATGAACATGGACCCAGGAAAGTCTGTAATGAACTCATTTTATGGGTGAATATTGAGTAACGAGTGAGTTAAATGAAAGAGAAATTCATGAATTGGCTTTAAAAATGATAACCCTATTTTTCAAATGCCTTCCCTTGATAGTTTTAACTTTTTCAATGTAACCACTTGTGGTAGGTCAAAAATATTTGGTATGCAGTTTAATGAGCATTTGCACAACACATTTTTATAGCAATTATTTGCCTCTGGCCACTCAGTCATGTTCTATTGACTTTGAAACATTTCTTTAGTTTATGTGTGATTGGATAAATGATATTGGAACCCATACTTGTAGGTCATTGATATTTAGTATGCAGTTGTAATGGCATTTGTATGGCACATTTCCTTAAGATGATATAGTCCCATCTCTTCATCACAGTTCATTGATTTTGAAAATACAATCTTAAAAAGACCAAGTGCATTAATAGTAAGTCACATTTATTTGGTATGTAGTTGTATATAAAGCATTGTTTATTCTCATTTGCACAGAAATTATTTGGCCCTGCACCTTCAGTCAAGGTTCTTTGAGTTTAAGTATGCCACTTTAATTAGGGCCCCGCTGAATGGCAGATGCCCTATAGCATGTATAGTGATCACTCTGTCCGTCCGCCCATAACAAAATGTGTCTTCTCTAGATATCTAGAGAACCGTTATGATTTCAAAGTTTATACTTGACATGTATATTAACGAACACCAGAGGGTGTGTCATAATGTATGTACAACTTCCTAGGTCAAAAACTTTGGTTTTAGTTGACAACCCCATGTCCTATGGTAAAGATTGTGTCCACTCTATATCTTGAGAACCGTTATGATTTCAAAATTTATACTTGACATGTACATAAACCAACACCAGAGGGTGTGTCATAATTTATGTACAACTTCCTATGTCAAAGGTCAAGGTCAAAAACTTTGGTTTCAGTTGACAACCCCATGTCCAATGATAATGATACAAATTTTTTACCACACATTATTCACAGCGGGGCCCTCAGAGATGGCTCCCATCTCAATGATATCTAGTTTCTACTATTGCATTTACTGACTTGAAATTTAAAAAGATTTGACCAAGTTTTAAGTAGCATTTGAATTTTAGCATTGCTGCATGTAGTATTGATAATATTTTTTTTCTATTTGGTTACTGGATAATACCTCAAGCAAATCTTGCTTTACATGCCAGAGTTCAACAACAATCGGATCAACATCATCAAAGCGCTTCTTATAATTTGGAGACAAGCTTCTTAAGGCTTTTGACTCATTAAGCCGACTCCTAGTCAATTGATCTCCTCCTGTTACTACCTTGAACTGTCTCAACTTTTCATCTGAACCTGCAAAAATTTGTAATGTAAAATTCTGTTTTGTTCATTTTAAGAAAAGTTTATTGGTAGCTTGTGCATTTTCCTTGTTATCCTACTGACTAATACTGAAGATTCAGGACAGGACAGAATACTCAAAAATTTAAAGCAATGATGTCCCATACAAAGCATCAATGTGGCATTGATATATAAAAATCAAGAGATGTGGTATGATTGCCAAGGAAACAACTATCCATCGAAGTTCAAATGAAGTGGATGGCAAGCAATTATAGGCAACAGTACAACCTTTGACAATGAGAAAACCCATACTGTATAGGTGGCTATGAAAGGCTCCGACATAAAAAATATGAAACAATTCAATTGAAAAAACTAACAGCCTAATTTATGACAAAAAAATTCAAAGGGAATTTAACATAATATGAATTAAAGCTTTTTTTATAAGACTAGTATATTTTCAGAAGATGTATAAAACAAAAGTAAAGACATCATACTGGACATATAAAGGTAAGATTTCAACTCTTTGGCTATTTAAAAATTTAATTGAATTCATCTGTCTCAAACAGCACAAAGTATGGAGTTGTACACTAGCAATAGAACTAGTTAGTCATACAGGGTAAAAGAATTCATTCAATCACCATGATAATGACATTTAACACTGCAGTAGTAATTTATTGGTTTATTTTTTGGTAGCTGATACTTTTACATGCCTTCTGTATTAAAAGCTCTGCACTCACTTTTTTTTTTAACATGTACGATTATTGGAATCCAGAATTTTCAATTTTGGAAGCTATAGGATTATGCAAGCAACCAACTGTGTCAATTTATTGAAACATGTAAATGTCATTGCAGGTTTTGTATGACCTTTACCTTTTGGTTCCGCGGTCAATATTAAGTTTTTATACGACCGCAAAAATTTATTGGTTTGGCGTCGTCGTCGTCACATTGGTTTTCGCACAATAACTTTAGTTTAAGTGAATGGATCTCTATGAAATTTTACCATAAGGTTCAATACCACAAAAGGAAGGTTCGGATTGATTTTGGGGTTATGGTACCAACAGCTAAGGAAAAAGGGGCGAAAAATAAGCATTTTTTGTAACTTCCAGACAATAACTTGTATGTTAGTGTATGGATCTCTCTGACATTGTACCACAAGGTTCCATATCACAAAGGGAATAGTGGGATTGATTTTGGGGGTAATTGCCTCAAAATTTTAGGAATTAGGGGCCAAAAAAGGGGCAAAAAACAAGCTTTTTTCTAGTTTCATGACAATAATTTGTGTGTAAGTGTATGGATCTTTCTGAAATTGTACTACAAGGTTCCATATCACAAAGTGAAAGCTGGAATTGAGTTTGGGGGTAATTGCTCAAAACGATTAGGAATAAGGGGCCAAAAATAAGCATTTTTTTAGTTTCCAGACACTAACTTGTGTTCAAGTGTATGGATCTCTCTGAAATTGTACTGCAAGGTACCATACCACAAAGGGAAGGCTGGGATTGATTTTAGGTGTAATTGCCACAAAATTTTAGGAATTAGGGGCCAAAAAGGGGCAAAAAACAAGCATTTTTCAGGACAATAACTTGTGTGTAAGTCTATGGATCTTTTTGAAATTGTACTACAAGGTTCCATATCACAACGGGAAAGCTGGGGTTGAGTTTGGGGGTAATTGCCCTAAAGTTTTTAGGAATTGGGGGCAAAAAAGGGGGAAAAAACAAGCATTTTTCTAGTTTCCAGACAATAACTTGTGTTCAAGTGTATGGATCTCTCTGAAATTGTACTGCAAGGTACCATACCACAAAGGGAAGGCTGGGATGGAGATTGGGGGTGATGAATCATAAGGGGGTTCTAAAAATTGGGGGGGGGGGGGATTTTTTTTCGGTCCAAAATTAAACTTACCGGTAGTTTGATTTTAACAAAAATTGAATTCTTGGGGTTCTTTTTTTGCTGAATCTAAACATGTATTTAGATTTTTGATTTTGGGCCCAGTTTTCAAGATGGTCAAAATTGGGGTCAAAAATTAAACTTTGTTTGATTTCAACAAAAATTGAATATATGGGGTTCTTTGATATGCTGAATCTAACCATGTATTTAGATTTTTTATTTGTGGGCCACGCTATCAAATTGGTTCATATTGAGCTCAAAAGGGTAAAAAATTAAACTTTGTTTGATTACATTAAAAATTGAATTATTGGGGTTCTTTGATATGCCAAATCTAACCGTGTATTTAGATTTTTGATATTGGGTCACGTTTTTTAAATTGGTTTCATTAAGGTCCAAAGGGTCCAAAATTTAACTTAGTTTGATTTTAACAAAAATTGAATTCTTGGGGTTCTTTGATATGCTGAATCTAAACATGTATTTAGATTTTTGATTATGGGCCCAGTTTTCATGTTGGTCCAAATTGGGGTCCAAATTAAACTCTGTTTGATTTCAACCAAAATTGAACAAATGGGTTCTTTCGGTATGCTGAATCTAACCATGTATTTAGATTTTTGATTTTTGGGCTCTGTTATCAAATTGGTCCACATTGAGGACAAAAGGGTCCAAAATTAAACTTTGTTTGATTTCATCAAAAATTGAATTCTTTGGATTCTTTGATATGCTGAATGTAACCATGTATTTAGATTTTGGATATTGGACCATAATAGGTAAATTAAAAAAATTTAAGTTCTTAGACCACATTCATTCTATGTCAGAAACCTATGCTGTGTCAAATATTTAATCACCATCCAAATTCAGAGCTGTATCAAGCTTGAATGTTCTGTCCATACTTGCCCCAACTGTTCAGGGTTCGACCTCTGCGGTCGTATCAAGCTGTGCTCAGAGGAGCATTTTATTGTGTTTTGTTCTGATTCTCAGATACTGTAATCCATTGGTCATATTAATTTAATTGTGGCCTCGGGCATGTGCACCAAATGTTTTATTTATAATAAGAACATGGCTTTGTTTAAAAATTGAAAGAAAACTATTAGAATATTTGGATATTAATGGTAACATTATTGTCAATACCATGAGCCTCACTGTACTGTTGTGTGAGGACTGTTTCATAGTGATCCATAATCTTTAGACAGTCTTCGTGCTTGGATTCATTTGCATCTATGATAGGCAATTGAGCTGTCTAGCTTTTTCTTGACATGTAGTTTTGATATTTATGTTTTATCTGCATAACATCATTCATCCATCCACAGCCATCAATATTTTTGGCAAAAATATTGGCAATGATTGCCTAAAATTGGAGAGAGTTTTTTTTTTTATAATATGCTTGAAACAAGCATAAAGTAATATCTATTTCAAATAAAATTGAAACATTTACATGAATTAGCTGTTGACCATGTTAATTTTGTTTTATTTTCAGTTTGCCATAAAATAGTTCAGCTGTTGTCTCTCGGGGTTTTGTGATGATAAATGTGCCTGTGCAAGATCTTTTGCAAGAAGAAAAAAAAAGGAATGTTTTTGAAAAGTTGAGAATAGTAAATAACCGAAGAAAATGAATATAGGAAAGGTAATGCTGTTGCACAATACTTGAAAACAATTGAAGATAATATAACAGTTTAGAGATCTCCAAATTTCAATACATCCCACACTTTATTATGAATATCATATTTCAGTTTAGAAAACTTTAGATGAAGATAATGTTGCAAGTATACTAGTATATAAATGTTCAGGATACAACTGCTGTAACGTAGTACACGTTTATTTATTGATTCCAGCTGGTAAAATTATAAAGCATTATTTTTTATGCCCCCGCTGTAGCGGAGGGGGCATTAAGTTTTACCCTTGTCCGTCTGTACGTACGTCCCAAAGTTGGTTTCCGTTCTCTAACTTTAGTTTGTCTCAACCAAATGTTATAAAACTTATACACAATTCTAATAACCACTTAATACAGATCTAGTTAGAAATGGGTGGTGTCACTTTTACTGTTCTTGAGTTATGCCCCTTTATAAACATAAAAATTGCTGAATTATTTGTTACCGTTCTCTAAGTTTAGTTTACCTCAACCGAATGTTATGAGACTTATACACAATGCTTATTAACTCAGATCAAGTACAAATTTAGGTAGAGTCACTTTTACTGTTCTTCAGTTATGTCCCTTTATATCTTTATATGATATGCAAGCGGGGGCATCATCTGTGTCCATGCATGGACACAATCCACATTTATTGTTGAATTTATGTTTCAAAATAATACAAATCAAAGAAGAAGTTAAATTATTTAAATTTTGACACTGTAAACAAAAATTTCATAATAGAATACAACCCTTACTTTATATGAGTTTACGAGGTGAACTCTTTGTTGACTAGTTATTTCTAAATCTTTTGCAGAAATATGTGGTAGATTACTTGGTTTTTCATTGGAAATAGAAGTGTTTGCAATTCTTGGTAACATTATATTGGAGGCAAACAGATGTAGATCTTTGTTCTTGGTCGTGGATGTAATAATATCTCTTTTGATGTAGACATCTAAATTATCTCCTGTTATTTTAGCCAAAGGATTACAAGACAGCATGTTCACAATTAATTTCGTGCTTGCTGTTGCTGCTTCGTCCTGCAATCTCAGCTTTGAAGTAGGAGAAAGTGCAAGCCCAAATTGAGAAATTTTTGCTAAAGCCTAAAAAGCAAAAGATACTATGTTACAGGCAAATGGAAGATGCATTGGGTTGATTTCTTGTATTTCTTGAGTTGCAGGTGAAAAGTAATCTTAACCGAAAAATTTATCGGTTTATGTGAAACTTACTAATCTTTATGAAACCTGAATTAGAGGTGTTACTATTTATATTCACTTTGATGCATTTTCACATTTAATAGCAAGAGTACAAGCATGGTAACATTTAACACAAGAATTCACAATTAGAATGTTTAAAAAGGTAAAAATATTTATCTAGTCCTTGCTTTATACAATTGTAACCTTTCTTGTTGGGCTGAAGAGAAATGCTAAGTTTTAATTATTTTAAATTGTATTTATTACCGAATCTTCCAGCTGACCTCTCAAGCAGACAGCAGAAATGCATCTTTGCCATGCGGACAACATATGGTTTCTTTGGAACATCAATATACCATATACAGCAGATATTGGAGCTAAAACTGAGGACGAAATTTTTCCAGTTGCAGCTACTAGTACTTTAAACAAAATCGGTGCTCTGTGAATAGATGAAGTATTGCTTTAAGTTATGTGCTACATGTAGTTCATATTGTACACAGGGCTTTTGTGTATTGCGCCATTACTTTGCATCAGATGTCTGCTTAAAAAATATAGGCCAGTTGACACCAGACTTTGACCTTTGACCAAATTACTTGAAAATTGTTCTTTTGCCCATTTATAACGTAATCTGCAAGCTGGGGCATCAGATGTGTCCCACACATTCTCCATTTATTTTTCATAAATTTTATTTGGTTTTGGTTGCCACTGTCTTTCCATAACATATCCCATACGCCCATCATAACATATACAACTAAGTGCACAATACTAAAAGTGGACATTGAAAAGTAATGTCTTTGAAATTAAAAAGTTCTCAGGATTTTTGTAGAACAATTTTCAGCAACTGCTTAGATAAGAGCTGTAATAAGGAACTGTTTCTATGAAATAATCAAAAATATAAGCTATGTATAATTGTAATACATGGAAGTTTTTTTGTCGACCCTGCGACTTTTGTCGCAGAAAGCTCGACATAGGGATAGTGATCCGGCGGTGGCGGCGGCGTTAGCTAATTTCTTAAAAGCTTTATATTTTAGAAGGTGGAAGACCTGGATGCTTCATACTATGTATATAGATGCCTCATGTTACGAAGTTTCCGTCAGTCACATGTCCAATGTCCTTGACCTCATTTTCATGGTTCAGCGACTACTTGAAAAAAAAGTTCAGATTTTTTGGAATGTTAAATTCTCTCTTATTATAAGTAATAGGATCACTATATTTGGTATGTGCGTACCTTGCAAGGTCCTCATGCCCGTCAGATAGTTTTCACTTGACCTCGACCTCATTTCATGGATTAGTGAACAAGGTTAAGTTTTCGTGGTCAAGTCCATATCTGAGATACTATAAGCAATAGGTCTACTATATTTGGTGTATGTAATGATAGTAAGGGGTACATGTCCAACTGGCAGGTGTCATCTGACCTTGACCTCATTTTCATGGTTCAGTGGTCATAGTTTAGTTTTTGTGTTTTGGTCTGTTTTTCTTATACTGTATGCAATAGGTCAACTGTATTTGGTGTATGGAAATATTGTACGATGTTCATGTCAGTCTGGCAAGTTTTATTTGACCTTGACCTCATTTTCACAGTTCATTGCTCAATGTTAAGTTTTTGTGTTTTGGTTTGTTTTTCTAATACTGTATGCAGTAGGTCAACTATATTTGGTGTATGGAAATATTTTCCGATGAACATGTCAGTCTGGCATGTTTTATTTGACCTTGACCTCATTTTCAAGGTTCGTTGCTAAATTTTAAGTTTTGTGTTTTGGTCTGTTTTCCTAATACTGTATGCAGTAGGTCAACTATATTTGGTGTATGGAAATATTTAATGATGTACAAGTCAGTCTGGCAGGTTTTATTTGACCTTATTTTCATGGTTCATTGCTTATGTTACGTTTTTGTGTTTTGGTCTGTTTTTCTTACATTTTAAGCAATAGGTCAACTATATTTGGTGTATGGAATGATTGTAAGGTGTACATGTCTAGCTGGTAGGTGTCATTTGACCTTGACCTCATTTTCATGGTTCAGTGGTCAAAGTTAAGACTTTGAGTTTTGGTCTTTTTTTCTAATACTATATGCAATAGGTCAACTATATTTGGTGTATGGAAATATTTTATGATCTTTATGTCAGTCGTGCAGTTTTTATTTGACCTTGACCTCATTTTCACAGTTCATTGCTCAGTGTTAAGTTTTTGTGTGTTGGTCTGTTTTTCTTAAACTATAAGCAATAGGTCAACTATATTTGTTGTATGGAAGAATTGTTAGCTGCATATGCCTGCCTGGCATGGTTCATCTGACCTTGACCTCATTTTCATGGTTCATTGGTCAATGTTTATTTTTCTTGGTTAATGTTAAGTTTATGTGACAGTTGTAAGAAAGCTTTATATTTAGGACTATCAACATAATATCAATGATTAGTAAAGAAGGCGAGACATTTCAGCGTGTGCACTTTTGTTTATACTTTTCTGCTAATTTTTCAAGCATGTCCATCATGAGGTCTTTGTCTGGTTGTTGCAGTTCACTCAAAGGTCTGGATTTTGATAAAATACTGTCTGGATTAACTGCTTTTAGTTGTTCAAGGAGACCTTGCATGGATTTGTCTTTGCTGACTTCTTCCATTTTTTCAATCATTTTTTTCTTTTCTTTCAGTTTTGTTGATAATCATGGTTTCTGGTTTTGTAGGTAATTCTTCAAGTAAAATATGATTTGAAATTTATGTGAGGTTACATTTTGATATCTATGAAATGCATCTAGATTGACAAATTTATTTACAATTTATAAGCCCAATCTTTTAAATTTTTTGCCGAAATCATTACAGATAGATAGAAAATGTATAAACATTTGTTGGAAAAATAAGATCTTCAAGTAAGTCCACATTAAGTGTAGCTAGGCATAGTAAAAATGATCATCATTACAAGATCTACAAATATGAACCAACGAGAACTGATAGCAATAAAGGAAAAACTAATTATCAAAAAGGCATACTAATTATCTTGTTTGTTTATATCATCACCCTCTTTCTGAGAAAAAACAGCAATTGAAAGATTATTGTTATTAATGTACTCAATCTTTCAATCCATTTTGACATATACATGATTTGTCTTTTGATGAATTTTTATTTTTGGGTTGCTGTCTTATTGGTGTATACCGCACGTCTCCTTTTATTAATAATTATAAATAAAAAAGATCCAATACTTCCTGTAAGAATATATATGAAGCTAAAGATAAAGATGTAATTATCACTTTTATATTTCAGTATGTACCCGTACAGGTTACCTGGTTTATGCATTGTAGAATAGCTGTGTTCTGTTGAACAGAAATTAACCGATGCTGTTGGAGAACTAAATATGAGTTTCCTTCTTTTGAGACTTTTTGTTCCTAAATTTTCACATTTTAATGGAACTGGTGATGTAGGTGTTGTTGTATCATCATCAGCTAATGAAGATGGGGAGGTAGGTGCAGAATGTAGTCTCTTGAAAGTTGTTCCATCTAAATCACGCACTAACATCTCTGATAAGTTCTCTTTCGCAACAGATATGAAAGTTGAGAAGTTTGCAAATTTGTTGAAGCAACTTTTACACATTGCTGCATTTTTGCCTTTCAAGGACTCTTGCCAGTTTCCTGGAAGACAGCAATTTGCATTAACCAATTCATGAATGAATTTGCTATCATCGATCTTTTTTCCAAAAAATGGGAATAATTTATGGTATGACTGGAGGCAGAAGATGCAACGTTTCAAAGTTTTCACTGGAGTCAGAGACATTTTGTTAACCTAAAATTAAAATAAAATAAACACAAATAGAAACTGTGCAGATAAATAATGATTATGGCCCAATGTTTGGAAAGTATATATATTAAATGAAATAAGACTTTTATGTCTTAAACACATTAGCTACGAGATATAAAAAAAAATGAAATCTGATTTTTTTTTGTTCAATCATTAATGAAACATGTGAAAGTGAAATAGTGAAGTAATAATTTGCTTTAAGCAGCCAGTTTGCTTCAATTTTGTCAATATAAGCTAAGAAACATCATTCAACCTCATTGAATCCGTATTCATGTGACCTTCAATTTAACCCCTTAGCTAAAGATGGGTTAGGCATGAATTAGGTGTGTTCAGTTATTAAAAGGAAAAGAATGTCAACATTGAAAGTGAAACAAGGGTAAATCATTCGATTGACTGAATTGATCCACTAAAACTCATTCTTATACAGGTAAAAAGATGATTAACATATATATGAACAACATCTAAGATCTAAGACTAAAATATCAATCAGTACACATCCAACATCCAATGGATTTAGTGTAAAGACGTCATTAACAGTCAGAGAAAAACATGACCTTCTGCAATGCCAAAATATAGGTATCGACATATTGTGGTACCATGAAAGTGGATATGTGTATAACAATACTATTTAGTCAGGTTTTAATTTACTGATAACAAAATTAATATTTATGCCATAACAACAATATTCAAAGATCTAATTGAATTGGTAAAAGAGGCCAAAGATACCTAAGGGACATTCAAACTCATAAGTCAAAAATAAACTGACAACATCAGGGCTGAAAAAGACAAACAGACAAACAAAATTACACAAAACACAACATCAAAAACGGGGGGTGATCGCAGGTGTTCCCCTTTTAGAATAAAATTAAGTCCACTGTTTTTGTTGTATGCAAGACTTAAAGATATTAAAAGTTTTTTGGTTTTGTTTTTTTGTAGATTGACCCCCACCCACAAAATATATCGGGTAATCATTGAGAAGATGAATATAATTGGAGGTTGAGGATGATCAAGGAAAGAAGAATAATTGCCTATAATTTTTTTTCACTTCAGTTATAAAGTTGAATAATATTTTTGCATACTAAGAACTTGAAATTTAGTTGTTTGAAACAAAAATATTATTGATAAGAAAAAAATGGAATAAAAAGTTTTATCATCTGTGTATTTGTAACAGATAATTAGTTTTTCAATGTATATTGTGATTAGTTATAACATATTAAATATACTTTATAAATAAAAATTTAAGTAAGGTCACCATAGTTTTTTTAAATATTTTATTTTGTTACTGTGTAAATGTTAAATGGTATGTAAATGAGCAAGCAATTTAACTGATTTTTATCAATTTTCCTGGCAAATGAAATATGATGAACTACATGGATTTTTATTTAATGTATGCAACTTATATCAGTAGAAATATATAGCAAATTTAATATTTCCAGAAATTTGTTAATCAAAATCGTATTTTCCTGCATTTTTGGATGATGCAAGACCAATTTTATACTAATAAAAGAGAAAATTTAGTGAGAAAAACTTTAAAAGAAAATTCCTAGGACAGGTTTTTTGTGGAAATGGCAATTTAATCAAATGATACAATATGTTTTAAATTGAGCATTATGTGCTTTCTAAGCATTTGCTCTATACTCATTTACATACCACTAACCATAACCCACCACTTTACAATTGGATCCATGAGGAAGTAAAACTGTTTTACTTGTTGTTTTGGTCTTTCCATGAATCAAGAATTTGACATGTCTTAATATCTTGTACTTTATGGACTTGCTTGGTGAGTTACTTTTTTGCTTCAAAGCACACAAATAAGTGTTTCATAATATCTACATTTATGTAGCTTTTCATGACACTTGGCACAAAAAAAACTTCAAGCCAGAGTGTATGGGATATTTTATTCTTTCAACATGAAAATAAGAAGTATGGAGTGTTTGCCAATGAAATGATTTTCTGAAGAGTTGGTGTTAGTGAATGCAACTGTTGACCACCGTACGCTTTTTGTATTAAGCTTTATATTTCTGAGGGTAGCAGACCTGGAGGCTTTATACTTTGTATACAGATGCCTTATGTTACAAAGTTTCCGTCTGTCATATGCCCGTTGTCTGTAACCTCATTTTTAGCTCCCCTTTCAAAAGGAAATGTGAGCTTTTGCCATCACTTGGCGTCCGTCATCGTCCGTCTATTGTAAACTATTTCAAACATCTCTGATGTAACTACTGAACCAATTCCCACAAAACAGAAACTGAATCATCCTTAGGTGTATCTAGATTAAAGGTTTTTTTTTATTTTCTGTTTCGTCAAAAAATATGGCCGCCATGACTAAAAATAGAACATAGGGGTAAAATGCAGTTTTCGGCTTATATCTCAAAAACTAAAGCATTTAGAGCAAATCTGACATCGGGTAAAAATGTCCATTAGGTCAAGTTCTATCAGCCCTGAAATTTTCAGATGAATCTAACAACCCATTGTTGGGTTGCTGCCACTAAATTGGTTATTTTAAGGAAATTTTGCAGTTTTTAGTTATTATCTTGAATATTATTATAGATAAAGATAAACTGAAAACAGCAAAAATGTTCAGCTAAGTAAGATCTACAAATAAGTTTTTATATGACCAAAATTGTCAATTGACCCCTTAAGGAGTTAATGCCCTTTAAGGACAATTTTACACTATTTGTTTTTCATGTTTTCTAACTAAAAAATCTTCTCATCTGAAACAACTGAACCAATTAAACCAAACTTAAGCTGAATGATTTTTAGTTTATCTAGAATAAAGTTTGTGTTTTATTTTCTGTTTCCTCAGCAAACATGGCCGCCATGGCTAAAAATAGAACATCTGGTAAAATGCCGTTTTGAAAATATCTCAAAAACTAAAGCATTTAGAGCAAATCAGACAAGAAGGTAAATTATTCCTTATGTCAAGGTCTACCTACCCTGAAATTATCAGCCAAATCGGGTATCTAATTTTTAGTTTATTGCCCCTGAATTGATAGTTTTAAGGAAATTTTGCTGTTTGCAGTGATTATCTTGAATATTATTATAGATATAAACTGTAAACAGCAAAAATGTTCAGCAAATTAAGATCTACAAATAAATTTAATATGACCAAAATTGTCGATTGACACCTTAAGGAGTTATTGCCCTTTAAAGAAAATTTTTCACAATTTGTTCATCTAGTTTGCTTACTTTAAAAAATCTTCTCCTTTGAAACTGCTGAATCAATTTCAACCCAACTCAGGCTGAATGAGTTTCAGAGTATAAAGTATAAATTTTGTATTTTATTTCCTTGTACGTCAAGAAACATAGCTACTATGGCTAAAATAGTACATGGGGGTAAAATACTTTTTGCTTTTGAAGAAAATATGACCGATACAAAAAACATTTAAATGGCATTTTAAAGCCACTCATTAATATATATTGAAAAGCAAAAATAACACTACAAACCAGTAAAAGTCTGAAATGGCCTATATCTGTACTCGACTGTACTGATTTTTACTCGACCAGTCTGAATTGGTCTGAATTTTACTCGACATTACTCGACCCCAGTCTTAACCATACTCGACCGTACTGATTTGTACTTGACCCTTATCTTTGCCATTGAAAATAGTCTGAACTATTACTCGACCAGTCTGAAACAGTCTTAACCCATTCTCGACCTGTACTCGACCAATTTTTTCAGTCTAAACCATACTCGACCAAAGGTCTGAACAATACTCGACCAGTCTGAACCATACTTGACCAAAAAACCTATATTTTTTTTTAATTTTAGCTGTTAAAATTAATTTCTTTTTTTCTGACATGACAACAGCCACAATAAAATAAAGATATATATATATAAAAACATATTTTTACATCCTTACATGATTCTCAGATTTATCAAATAGAGATAGTTGAATTAAATTATCTTATATAATAATTTAATTATATTTATTTTAAAGTTTTAGAGTTTTGTTAAAAAAAAGATTTGCTTTTAACTAAAAACCACACCTTTACTGAGGGTAATAAAACCTTATTAAGGTACCTCGATCTTGTTTGGCATGTGTTTTTTTTTTTTAAACTTAATTTTCCTTAATTCCTAAAGAAAACTATATAGGTTTCATGGTTACATACAATAGTTATATAATTATCTTTTTAATGAGGTAACAACAGCCAAAAAATCACTGAAATTGTTTAACCTTATATTAGAAATATATCTGTTCTTATTACAATTTGGGATATATTAAATATATCAAAAAGGGATAAAAAAATTAAAGAAATAGATAAAATTTTTCTTCTCATTAGTGGTAAAGTATAAAGTAATACCTCCTGCTTAGGGCAAACTCATTAAAAAGATCACACCTGGTCAGAGAGTATTAATTTCTAATTAACATTCATTAAAAATTGCAACATCCTGTAAAACTTAAATCGCAAGGCCTTTTGAATTCACTAGATAAGTAATACACGAGTTTAAGAAAAAAGGGATTTCTTTTTACCTGTAAAACACACATGTACTGAGGTAAATAAACCTTATTAAAGTGCTTCTTGTATGCCATGTCTTTAATCTTGACAAAAGTTATTTAAATTAAATTGAAATAAATTTTTTCTGCAACTTTGGAAAACATTTCCTTTTTTAAATGGTTATCAAGGATTGCTATGGAAGTTCTATTATCATGATTATATTAAATTCTTGTTTTTACAAAACAAAGGTGTGATTTTTAAAATTTATCAAGTTGCATTATATACTATTTTAAATATATTTTTTTTCACTGCGTTATTAACTAAACTCAACTGACACCATAAATCTATACAAGGCTTAAGTAAATGGTGAAAATTGTCAAGTAACCATAAAATATATCTGAAACATTCAAAAAAATTTGAATAACATTGAAAATATTAGTCACAATTCAGTTTTGAGATTATTTGATCAGCTTGTTTTATTTTTATTTTAAAGGTGATACATATATGTAAGTGTTGATAAATATGGTGTTGAATTTATATTATGTTTATTGTGAAATTTTGCTTTCAATGCCATATTGAATACATTTTAAATTTCAAATTGTTGTTCAAATTTTTAGCCAGGGGGAAATAGCTGTTAAAAACAGTTCCTAAATTGATGAAATACAATAGATAGATACAAAAATTAGGTCTAGGTTGGTTAAGACTTAGTCGAGTATGGTTCAGAATAGGTCGTGTATGGTTCAGACTAG
Organism: Mytilus californianus; assembly: GCF_021869535.1. Classification (NCBI taxonomy): domain Eukaryota; kingdom Metazoa; phylum Mollusca; class Bivalvia; order Mytilida; family Mytilidae; genus Mytilus; species Mytilus californianus. The sequence goes on along the minus strand of NW_026262582.1, from coordinate 49,090,480 downwards.
GGCTAGTATGGTTCAGACTAGGTCGAGCACGGTTCAAACTAAGTTGAGCATGGTTCAGACCAAAATAAAATGGTTAAGTACTGGTCGAGTACATGTTCAGACTGTTAAGTATGGTTCAGACTACAGTCGAGTATTATCAAGTAAATTTCTGACCAATTCAGACTGGTCGAGTAAAAATCAGTACAGTCGAGTACAAATATAGGCCATTTCAGACTTTTACTGGTTTGTAGTGTAATCATTGAGGAAAGATTTAAGCAAAAAATTACAGATGAGCGATTCAGGCTCTTGAGAGCCTCTTGTTTTATGGTTCAGGGACTGCTTGAAAAGAAATAAAGTTTTATTATGAATTTCTCAATTATCAGTAATTTGATAATTATATTTGGTCTATGGGTTGCTTGCAAGGTCTACATATCTGTCGGACACGATTCACGTGACCTTGACCTCATTTCATGGATCAGTGATATTTATGTCTGTTTCTCAGATACTGTAAGCATTAAGTCGGCTATGTTTGGTGTATGAAATGATTTTAAAGTGTATATGTCAGTCTGGCAGGTTTCATCTGACCGTGACCTCATTTTTCAGTTCATTGGTCAATGTTTAGTTTTTGTGTTTTTGTCTGTTTTTCTTATGCTATGGAATGATTTGTTAAGTGTACTTGTCTGTCTGGCAGGTATCATTTGTCCTTTACCTCATTTTTATATTTCATTGATCAGTGTCAAGTTTCACTGTATGTTTTCTTTTTCATTAATAATTGTGGAGTACTTCCATATCTTAATTGACAACATAAAAACAAGGAGATGTGGTATGATTGCCAATCTGACATCTTTCCACCAGAGACGAGATGTGACTGGAAGAAGTTGTGTTACAGAACAACATAAGAACAAACACAAATTATTTAGAAATGATTGACTTGTGAGGCTGGCAGGTTTTTATCACGAATATGCATGTACCGTTGATATATGCCAATTAGTAAAAGTAGCCAACTTTAAAGTTATATTCAGTATTGTACCACTTCCAAACCTTTCGTGTATTAGTTATTAATACAAAGTTTTTATTTAAAAACATGTTTTCACAGTTTGATTTGGATTAAACTTTATGAGCAATTTGATATATGTACAATGATTGAAACAGAACCCCTTTACACAGTATGGACGTGCTGCAATATCTATATAAAATAAGGAGATGTGATATGATTGCCAATGAGACAACTATCCACCAAAGTCCAAATATGTTGATTCAAGCAATTATAATTCACAAGAGATCATTCAACAATGAGAAAACACAATTAGGAACAGTCGGCAGTGTATGGTACTGCCAAGACCGAATGACATACTTTCCTATTTGTTCAAATTTTACACACCTATAATTCCAATGTTTTTTAAATGTTATTTCATTTGTGAAGGTCTTCATTTAATGAGTTATGGAAAACTATGTTACTTAAAGTCTTATTTTTATACGACCGCAAAAAAATTTTGCGATCGTATATTGGTACGACGTTGGCGTCGTTGTCGTCGTCCGAAGACACATTGGTTTTCGCACTCTAACTTTAGTTTAAGTGAATGGATCTCTATGAAATTTTACCATAAGGTTCAATACCACAAAAGGAAGGTGGGGATTGATTTTGGGGGTTATGGTACCAACAGTTAAGGAATTAGGGGCCAAAAATAAGCATTTTTGTAACTTCCAGACATAACTTGTGTGTTAGTGTATGGATCTCTCTGACATTGTACCACAAGGTTCCATATCACAAAGGGAATAGTGGGATTGATTTTGGGGGTAATTGCCTCAAAATTTTAGGAATTAGGGGCAAAAAAAGGGGCAAAAAAACAAGCATTTTTATATGGACAAATACTTTAGTTCAAAACATAATTTAAAGCAGTGTAAGGGAGATAAATCAAATACATCATTTAAATTACCTCCCTTACTTTCCTTTTAATTATGTATAAAGTAATGGTTTATGAACAATTAAGACAATTTAAAACAGTGTAAGGGAGGTAATCCACATACAACGTTTTGATTACTTCCCTTACACTGCTTTTAAATTATGTTTAAAGAAATGCATATTTATAAAGGAAGACCAGTAAAAATATCTGCAAATGTTGCATCTTTTTTTTTTTACAAAAAAATCCATATGAAAGATTTGACACCATATTTTAAATTCTATTATAAAACAGATTAAGTTAGCACTATGGTAAATTTAAATGGGTAATTATGGTTGCAAATTCCATTGGAAATTTGAATTGAGATTATGACCATATCTTGAGGGAAAGAATTTTTTTGGGGAATAGGGGTTTGGGAAGGGGGGGGAGGGTAATTCTCATTTCAGATTTCAGAAATTAAAAAGAATTATTCTTCAAATATTATTTTTTTTTCAAATTTCAAATATTGAAAAATTTCAAGAAGTAATCTTTAATTGCACAGTATGGCGCATAAGTTTTGTAAAATCTTTGACCACATTTATTTATTTGTTATGCCAAATCTGACCGTGTATTTAGATTTTTAATTTTGGGTTCAGTTTTCAAATTGGTCTACATTAAGGTCCAAAGGGTCCAAAATTAAACTTAGTTTGATTTTAACAAAAATTGAATATATGGGGTTCTTTGATATGCTGAATCTAAACATGTATTTAGATTTTTGATTTTGGGCCCAGTTTTCAAGTTGGTCAAAATTGGGGTCCAAAATTAAATTTTGTTTGATTTCAACAAAAAAATGAATATATGGGGTTCTTTGATATGCTGAATCTAACTATGTATTTAGATTTTTTATTTGTGGGCCCCGTTATCGAATTGGTTCATATTGAGGTCAAAAGGGTCCAAAATTAAACTTTGTTTTATTTCATCAAAAATTGAATTATTGGGGTTCTTTGATATGCCAAATCTAACCGTATATTTATATTTTTAATTTTGGGTCCAGTTTTCAAATTGGTCTACATTAAGGTCCAAAGGGTCCAAAATTAAACTTAGTTTGATTATAACAAAAATTGAATATATGGGGTTCTTTGATATGCTGAATCTAAACATGTATTTAGATTTTTGATTATGGGCCCAGTTTTCAAGTTGGTCCAAATTGGGGTCCAAAATTAAACTTTGTTTGATTTCAACAAAAATTGAATATATGGGGTTCTTTGATATGCTGAATGTAACCGTGTATTTAGATTTTTAATTTTGGGTCCAGTTTTCAAATTGGTCTACATTAAGGTCCAAAGGGTCCAAAATTAAACTTAGTTTGATTATAACAAAAATTGAATATATGGGGTTTTTTGATATGCTGAATCTAAACATGTATTTAGATTTTTGATTATGGGCCCAGTTTTCAAGTTGGTCCAAGTTGGGGTCCAAAATTAAACTTTGTTTGATTTCAACAAAAATTGAATATATGGGGTTCTTTGATATGCTGAATCTAACCATGTATTTAGATTTTTTATTTGTGGGCCCCGCAATCAAATTGGTTCATATTGAGGTCAAAAGGGTCCAAAATTAAACTTTGTTTTATTTCATCAAAAATTGAATTATTGGGGTTCTTTGATATGCCAAATGTAACCGTGTATTTAGATTTTTAATTTTGGGTCCAGTTTTCAAATTGGTCTACATTAAGGTCCAAAGGGTCCAAAATTAAACTTAGTTTGATTATAACAAAAATTGAATATATGGGGTTCTTTGATATGCTGAATCTAAACATATATTTAGATTTTTGATTTTGGGCCCAGTTTTCAAGTTGGTCCAAATTGGGGTCCAAAATTAAACTTTGTTTGATTTCAACAAAAATTGAATATATGGGGTTCTTTGATATGCTGAATCTAACCATGTATTTAGATTTTGGTTATTGGACCATAATAGGTAAATAAAAAAAAATTAAGTTCTTAGACCACATTCATTCTGTGTCAGAAACCTATGCTGTGTCAAATATTTAATCACAATCCAAATTCAGAGCTGTATCAAGCTTGAATGTTGTGTCCATACTCGCCCCAACTGTTCAGGGTTCGACCTCTGCGGTCGTATCAAGCTGCGCCCAGCGAAGCATTTTATTTTTGGGTATTGTTGGAATGCTGTCCAATGGACCTATACTTCACATCTCCTTTTATTCATATGCTTAAATCTTTGGAAAATGATTAAATCAGAGAATCATCTAAACAGAACTACAGAATATGAGTTGTACAATGCAGAAGTGTTTTGTACCAAAAAGTCATTGATATGCATTATTGGATATTTATAGTTCAGTAGTAATTGATTGACTAACGTCCTATCTGTGGTTTTGTTTTATGTTTTTCTGTGTATCGATCAGATGAGTTTAGACTTTTTCAACTGATTTTTATAGTTTGGTCTTGTTGTGCTGTTACACCTCTGTCCTATGTTAGGTGCAGGGTTGGGCGCTCACAAACATGTTTAACCCATCCACATTCTTTATGTGCATGTCCCAAGTCAGGAGCCTGTAGATCAGTGGCTGTCGTTGGTTCATGTCTGTCATATTTGTTTTTTTGTTAATTGTTTTGTTATAAATTAGGCCATTAGTTTTCTCAATTGAATTGTTTCATATTTTTCTTGTTGGAGCCTTTTATAGCAGACTATATGGTATAGGTTTTTATTATTGTTGAAGGCCGTACGGTTGCCTATAATTGCTTACATCCACTTCATTTTAACTTTGGTGGACGGTTGTCTCATTGGTAATCATACCACATATTTTTATATAAAAGCGTGGGGAATGTGTGTGTTCTTTTTGTAAATAACAATATGGTAATGATAAAACTATGAAGACAAAACAATGTTTAATAAACAACTATTAATGAAAAGGAATTAATATCTAAAAATGTGCAGAACTCCAAATGCAACCATTTAGTATGCATTTCAATTTTCACTCATTGAATTATGAATCATATTTTTTTGAGAGAGCATTAGTCTTGTCTTAAATTTGTTTTGTGGTGATAAGTTTATTCAATTTGTGTGTATGTCCTCTTCAGGCTTTCAAGGCTTGTAACGTATTCATGTTGAAATGATGATGATCTGAAAATATAATAACACATTACTAGTAACATTTTACACCTAAATTTGAATTTTTAGAACACATTGTGTTGTACTTTATAACCTCTGATTTTTCAAAACGGTTATATGTGATGGAAGAAAATAAAACAGGATATTGCTTTAAATTGATTTTAATATGTGATATAAATATCATTCTGATTTCAGGTCAACTGCTGATAATGTTGATTTGAAGGAAACTACTGGATAAAGTAGTACCAAATATATAATAATATTTACAGTTTAATAATAGAATTACCATGCAGATTTTACATAAACACAATCTGATCATAAAATTAACCTCACCACATTAGTGTAAAGCAAAAACATTTGTGAGTAATTTTAACACTAATATAATGTTACTTTATCTACTAAAATATACCTCATTAATATACCCATTTAAGTCATTCAAAATTTTACTTTCAATGAAATTAAATTGTGCATGTTGTGTAAAACTGGTATGATTTGTTTGTTATACTGTGAACAAACCAATTTATAATTTCATAGTAAAGATACTTACACTTATGTATGATGTACTGGTCAATCAACAACTTCAATTGATGCATACTGAAGCTATATCTGAATTTCTGAAAGTGTCATTCTCAAGTTTTAGCAATTACTGTTAAAATCTCCTAAGAAACTAAATCAATGATTATGTATGAAGCTAGCTTATTGAGTTCTTCTAGTAGATGTAGCTGAAAGTTATAATAAAATATAAAGATAAGTATAACTAAAACTAAAATTTAATAATGTTGAAATACAAGCACCATAATTATTTTTAACTGATCAAAAATCCAGGGGGGGGGGGGGGGGGATATTGACTTATGACAATGAATTCAACCTTTTTTATAATATGTCATACTTAAAATATAAATATATAATAATTAAAAATATGCCACAAATCCTTAATTTATATCATATTTGTTTTAAATATTCTGTGTATACATATCCAAACAATAAATCATCTTTCACAAACATCAATTAAAGTAATTAATTCATGCAAATAACATTAACAATATTTAAAAATTTAATCTAATACCTAATATAATTTGTTTTCTTTATTCATTCTGTATAGATGTTATCTAGCTATTTCTCCAACATCTATAACATAAAAAAAAACATTAAAATGCATGGAACTGTCATATGGAATTATATTCAAAGTACAGATTTTATTGCAAGAATACATCCATTTTTGTTCTGTATTTTTTTTTACATAAAGTTGAAAGTCTAAGTAGCTTCAGTTCACGGTTGTGTAGAGTGGACATTTTAGTGATAGACATGTGAGTATCAAACTATTGTTTATGATATATAAGTTGTATTAATAAGAACGGTAAAACTAAGAAGGAAAACTTTTAGAAGTTTTACATTAACCAAAACTGGTATGATAAAAAAATATCTCTTTACAATGCTTTAATCTTAAGAATAGTTGGAACCATTCACTCAAGTTGGCTATAATAACCTATTTGTAACAACTTGTGTCAATTTGCCATGACAATATTTGAACCCTCCTTAAAAATCAGGACGATATCCCTGGAGTGCAATTTTGTTTTTCAAGACCAAAAATCAGTCTTATGAAATATCTTAAATTCCATGTGTTAACAGTTCTCCAAAGCCACTTCTCCGGAAAAATTACCATCACCTTAATATATGGTTCTGATAATGAAATGCTCATTATATTGGTGATTGTCAGATGTGAAATTTTCTGTCAATCGATTTTAAATAAATCCTGACCATGAGATTTATTCATGAATACTTTACCCCACCCCTGTATCTGCCACTTTTGGCATCGGTCTTGATCTAAATCGTAAAGACTGTGCATAAGATTATGTTCAATATGCAATCATTATGATTTCGGTGGGCTGAATAATTGTTATCCTCGACCTCGTATTATGGATTTTCGTGCTGTTTAGAATGCATTGTGACGTCACAATTTCCATTCAAAAATGTATGCATAGTACAAATTCATATGATGTACGAAAACCGGTGTTCTGATCAAGGATTTGTATAGTTTACTATACAAATCCTTGATCGGACGATATTTTTCAGCTGCACATATCGTGCAGACGACAGACGTAAACAAAATATATGATTTTCCACTGCATACTGTCATTACTACTGTGACGAGGAATTTTCTACAAAGTTCAAAAAATATTATTTATTAATACTATTTGTATTGTATGCATTTTTTTTTAGCTTACGATAAATTGTTTTATGAAATACTGGTAAAGCTCATTCAGTTCATCCATTTTCAGCCATATTTGCTTCAGTAGCAACGAAAGGTCAATACGGGTCAAACAGCTTGAAGATCGGATTACGAAAAAAGCCGAAGGCAGTGATTAGTGTAGAGTAGTATGCGGATTAGGTTGGTTCCCTCCGTAAAATATCCAGTATACCTTCGGAATATACAAATATTAACGGTCGGTATGAGCTAATGATGGCCTTGAACTTGAACGTTTCGGTTCCCGGTTTGTCGAACGTCCACATACGGTACCAGTTGAAAATGGCGTTAAACGTCAGACTGAAGAATTGTCAGGAATTTCAATAACGGCCGGGTACCAGTCTATATGCGGATCGGAGCTGGAACTGCCGGGGAGTTTGCCATATCCTAGGTTGGTCCCCTCCGTAAAATATTCAGTATGCCTTCGGAATATACAAATATTAACGGTCGGTATGAGCTAATGATGACCTTGAACTTGAACGTTTCGGTTCCTACAGTACTACCTGTGACATTATCTTATTAATGGTGGCCATAAAAAATATGGTCACCATGATGGCCCTAAATGTCCATCATTATACCCCCTGCTGCTTAATTAATACACAAGGTATTAATCAAAAACTAGTCAAGGATAAAGAGAAATCATGACTGCATTGAAGTGTTAAAATTACATAACTTACAGGTAAAGTGTCTCAGGGAAAATAAATGACTTTTTGTGTTTGTCAAATTTAATAACTGTGATTATGACAAGAAAATTCTAAAATAAAATGAAATAATAAAACTAGTTGAACATACAGCTTCCTCACTTTTTTTTTTTTGTAAAAATTTTCTCATGACTGTTTGCAAATGTTTGTTTTGATGTAATAACTTTTAAATAATTCTATCAATTTAAGTTACTTTTTACATGTATTTTTTGGAAAGTGAATAATATATGAATATCATCTTCTAATATAATGCAAACTTTCACAACGCCTGCCTTTTTCCATTGAAAAGGTGTTTCTCAAATTAATTTTCTAAAATCAAAATTGTTTATACTTACTGCATTTAACATTGTTTAACAAATGTTTAAGATTATCTTTAGGACTTATTCTAAATAAAATGTAGGCAATTCATTATTACTCTATTGAATAAATACATGTATATTCAAAATATTCATCATGTTCATTACAGAAAAAATTGATAATTTTTTTATTGTCATATAAACATATTACAATTTAATCAAGTTTCTGACAAAAAAAACCAAAACAAACATTATAATGCAAAGAAATAACAATTCAATAAGAAATCAAAACACATGGACAAAAGTTATTAGGTTTCTGCCCTCAGTTCAAATGACTTTCTTTTATAAAGGAGCCAATATTTTAAACATGTTCCATGTTATAGAGGTTTAGCATTTCTTTTACTTTTTGTTATTGGTTAAGATTTTATTCATAAGATTCAAGATTTTATTCATAAACTGGTCAGAGTTATGTGAAGGTAAACAATTTTCAAATAGATTATCTCTAAGTTGTTATATTAATTTCACAAACAATTCTATCCTTCATAGGAATTTTCATTCACCATTTTCTATTTCTAAATTATGACCACTTATTCTTTACTTAGTGAAGCATTTGAGTGTACTGTTTTCATCATAAGTTTTTATTTTATTTTCAAAAATATTCTGATTTTTTTTTTTTTAAATTCATTTTTAATCAAGCATTCAAGGGCCTTAAAGAATCTAATTCATTCAAGTCCCTGCAATTATTAACTTTATCTAAAAGGCCTGAGTTGAGTGAAATATTCTTTGCAAATGTATACCAAGAATATGTATCATGCATATGCCAGTCCTGCAGTTTCGACAATATAATACACAGAACAAAAAGTGATTTAATTAATTGACCATAAAAATGTCACAATCTAAATAGAAGTGTACTTTATTTTTTCTGGAGACAAATTTTGCCTGTTAACTGACAAAATTAGCCAAACTGAAGATAACATATTTGATAAGTTTACAATTGTTTCAAAAAGCAAGACAATTTTTTTCTTTAAATAATTTCTTTGTAAGTCTATTTAGTGATTCTTCATGCAAAACTCGTTTTAAGATTTGAAAAGTATCAAAGATAAACAAAAATAGTTTAATCCTATACCATATAATGATATTTGTAGTTTTCCTGAATAATAATCATGATAATAGATTGTACAACTTTGTTAACAAAATTTATTGTAAAAGGATTGATATTCATGATATTGATAATTTTAATTTGTGAATAAACTGGCTTGTTAAATTACTTGCTTCATGGTTCCTTTAAACATATCATTTGCATTTATAAGTTATAATTAATAATAATTCATTTAATAATGCAAACGAACAATAGAATACCATGTACATCATGTACAATAACTTTTTTTTTACTGAAAAAATAATTTTTTAAAGGATACTCTCTTTTGTTTTCAAATGCTAGTCAATAATTTATCTTTGAATTTTTGTCATTTCTACTCGATTCTTTCCAAGAAGAAATTAAAAGAATAAGAAGCAAAAAAAAAAACAAATCAAAGATAATAATAACAAAAAAAAATAAAAACATTAGAAAAAAAGGAAAATATGTAAATTTTTAAAGACAGAAAAAACAACAAATGATATGAATTAACAAAGACTAAAACAAACATTCTACATTTTCAAGAAAAGGTGAAATGTAAATTTGAGAAGAAACTTGAGTTACCTGTACAGGTAAATTTTAATGAAACATACAAGCTGAAAACTTCAACCCTCATTGATTTCAACAGGTAACATAATTAGATAAAACATCAACCTATGTTTTATGACCCCTATAAATGGCCAACATCTCAAGATTGAATACCCCAATAAATGGCCACTATTCGATGGTGACCATACAAGAGGGTGGACATAACTAAGAGGAAGTCACAGGTTGTACTGTAGTTTGTTTACGTCGATAAACGGTACCAGTTAAAAATGTTGTCTGCGTCTGTAGACGACGTTTCTGTGATTTTAAATAGAATGAACTCAGTAATGACAACTAAATATTTATTTTTAAAAGATAAACAAACCTCAGCAATAGCAGAATGCCAAAAGAAGAAGGATGTACCTGTAGTTTTGCCAACAGGATACGGCAAAACCGTTATTATACAGGCAAATGCCGATACTCTCATATGCTGTCAAACTTTTAGTTTATTAATTCTTAAATAAGTAAACAATCCGAATATTTTTTGTTCAAGTTCTATCATTTTAATTTTCAATAGGGAATCGACATGTTCTAATAATAAATATTTCACAATTGATAGCTTCAACGCTCAGTAGTTTTTTTAATTGATTTCTTTTTTTTTCATTCATTGACATTGTTTTTATGACAGCAATATGTCAGAAGACAACGATATTAATAGAAAAGAAATAGAGAATTCATTTCTGGATATTAAGAGTTTTGTTATTTGTGTGTTCAGTTAAATACTGAAAAAATCTTATCCCCAAATTGACCATGAGTGTTATTTTATCTTTCAAGATTTGAGTGCATTCTTACATGAAAACTTGTGTTTACAGGCTCTTCCTTTTCTGACAGTTGAAAATGCTTGTGTTGTCATTATTAATGGACTCACAAGCATAATTCAAGAACAAAAAACAAGATTTGGAGACAAAGCCATTGTAATTGACGACGAAATAATTAAATATTTAGAGGACCTACCAACTCCAAAATGTAAAAACCAACAGGTATTGAAAAAATAATGTTCAATTTTTCAAAAATGTATTATTGTTTTCATGTTTAAATTGTGTTTAGCCTAGTGTCATTGTAAAAACTTTCAAAGGTAAAAGAAATAAAGAAGTAAGGTTTTCATTGCCTGCATGAAGTTAATGTAATTATTACAGTAGATTGCACATTTGGCATTTTCAGTTATTTGATATACATGATTGGGGACTGGGTATTAAGCTAACATTGACCTTGGTGAATGTTACACCCAGAAGATGTCCTGATACTCTAGGCATTGACAATAACTGTTCATGCAAATATGTGCTTTGAACTGTTGCATTAACTGTTGTTGCAATGATTATCACAGATTGATGATTTGGAGGAAAATGAAAAATTTGTTTAATTGACAAGTGATGGTAGTCACAGCCTTTTTCATTCTGTTGGTTTTTAATTCTTTAACTTAACTTTAGAAGTGATAATAAATTCTTGAAAAATTTCCACTGTTCTAAAACTTTCTGAGATTTTTAGAGTGTCAGACATACAGAATGTAGAGTAATGTTATAATATATATACATAATAACATTCATATACAATTTTGATTGAAAGTCTTTAAAACAATCCTGTCTCATTGGCGCTCCTATAAAATCTTCTTATTTATATTGTTTGCTCTACCATATTGGGCAGTAATGCCTGTGAACAGATAAGTTACAGACACGATCAGGCTATTTTTAGTTTGTGAACATATTGATTGTTGAAGTTATCTGTAATGCATGAACAACTTGTTAAACCTAAAAAATAGCTTTTCAGAATGAAATTGATTACCTATGGGTCATATTGGTTTTCCTTCAATCTTTATATCATAAATCTCACCATTCTTTTCTATTCTTTTTGTTCATGTGTTGCCCACTTATAGCTAACTTTGCTCATTGCTGAATACCAAATGGTGACATATAGTTGCTTTCAACAATGCCATTTAATTGATGGTTGATAGTTTCTCATCTGCAACCATACCACATTTCCTTATTGTTATACATAAAATATTTTTGGGAAAAATTGCACATACTTTGGCATGTTCATTTCTTACTGTAAAGGAATTTATTTCAGCATAACTAAAGAGTTTGAACTAACTTACCTTTGATATTTTGTGTTCGGTTTTATTTTTTGCCATGGCGTTGTCAATTGTTTTTTAACTTTTGAGTATGTATATCCCTCTGGTTTCCTTTGCCTCTCATTTAAAGGATTTTTAAACTATTGCTTTTTGTGAATTATTATTTCCCAACATTCTTTTATTTTTTCGGTTTGTTTTATCCTATTAAGTCTACTACATAAAGGAGTGTAATCTATTTCATTTGATGGTTATAAGTTTGATAAACAAAATTGAGTTATAATGTTTAACCACATTTATACTTTGGAAGCAGACAATTGTAGTTCTTTCTTTAATATAATCAATACAAATCACTATTTATATGTATGGTATCAATTTATTAACCTTGCTTTTTGGCAGTGAATTAATTACATTTGTACTACATAAAATGGAATTACTACAATTGATGGGTTAATATCTATCTTCTTATATACTTCATTTATTACATTTACATTAAATAAATTGAACAATATCTCTATCAATACATTATTATTACATCTTCATTATTTCAATTCACATGACTAAAACTAGTAAAAGTACATTTGAAAATGGTAATAAACAATCAATGAACATAAGCAAATTTTAAAATAAATTTTAATAACTGTACAATTCAACATGTACTTCTTCTAAATATTTCAGACTGCACTTATTGTGCAAAGATTAACTGACGGTGATGCAGGAATTAACTATATCATATCTCATCCTGAGCATATTGTTCATCCTGAGGTTAAAAAGATCCTCATGAAAAAGAATATTGCTAGTCGTGTATGTACTTATATACTAACATTATTTAAAATAAATATGAGACATATACATATAGATATAAGAAGATGTAGTCTAGTCAATTTAGTGAACAACCTTCAACTAATTGCAACACAAAGTTTTTCTCTGAAAAACAAGTCTGTTACTATCTATGAACAACATACTAAAATTATATAAAAATATATTTTGCGGAAAGTGGTGTAATTAATCAAAATTTTGTGTAGTAAAAGTAAGGTTATATGAGTTGCTTCCCCTTATTTGCCAAAGTTGAAGAAAATTAATTTATACAAAAAATGTTCCGTATTTTTTAAAACAGTTGAAATAATACAATACAATACATAATTATCTCAATTTAAAAGAATAATATTACAAATGCATCACTTTCTTGTCTCAAAAATTGTATATTTGAATAAAGATATAGACCGTGATTGTGTTCTTCTATTTTACAATCCAAGAATCTAATTCTCCACCACAGTGTTGGTATGTAACCTGTAAATGGAAAACTGTACTGGATTAGAATAACCAACTTCGTCACATCTTACTCGGTATTTGAAAGAATTCTGCCCGTGTGTCAAAGGCACTGACAGTTAATTTTTTGTTGGAGGAAGGGGTTCTCGAAGTGCAAGACTTAGTTTTTGAAATTCAAAGTCTTTAATGTATTTTTTCCCCACAATTCTATAAAGAAAACAATATTTTTATTTTCATTTTCCTTCTGGAACAAACATGTTAAGATTTAGAATCCAACAATGTTTTTCATTAAAAAATAAGAATGATGAGTGTTAAATGATTGTATGTTAAATATTTTTTCACAAATGAAAATTTCAAGCTCCTCGAAGCAAATAGCTGCTCATGTAATTAACGACGATCTCAGTACTCACTCACCATATAAATAAAGCTTTGACTGTAACACTGAATCCACTTTTCACTTTGGTTGCTAATCGGATGTGTACTGATTTATATTTTAGTCGGTTCCAACAGTATTTATTCATCAACTGTAATTAGATTTGAACTAGCTATTAGAACTCAGTGTCTTTTTGTTAATTGGTTTTATTTCATATCGGTTAAGAATTAGCTTCTCTTATTGGATAACAAGGAGCCACATGATGACATGCTTTATTCTTTAGTAAAAAATTCCATCGGTCTTTAACAGAAAAAAAACTGAGTTTTACAATTTGTTCTTATGTTGTTTGCTATTTCAAAACTGTTCCTGATTATGGGAGGGTTGAGTACTCGCAAACATGGTTAACGCTGCACTATTAATATGATTATCACAAGAAATAGGCCCTTTATTATTTGGTGGTTATTGTTTGCTGTCTGTCGTATATGTTTTTCCATTTATTGTCTTAACAGTTTTATATTTTAACGATGAGCTTTTATAGAGGGGTGTAAAGGGGGTATCTGCACGGAAGAACGCGAAATAAAATTGCCATTTCACGATGAACGAACAATTAAAAATTTCTTGCACGTTGATCTTTTTACCGATTTCACGAAACACGGTGAATAACGAACCTTTTTCACGGCTGCACGTGAAATAAAAATGGCAAAACACGTTGCACGAAAATACCCTTTACCACCCTCATTATAGTTTGTTAACATCCACAATTATGGTTTCACTGGCAAGCGATCAAACATACTTAGGAAATCACTGATAGAGTTTAGTGGACCTTAAAAGCTAAACATTTATATTCTTTAGGCATGAGGTGTACGTTCAAATGAGTTGACTACAGGTCAGCACATTCCGGAAGCAGAAAACGGCGTCTTTAACATTGATATTTCTATAATAGAGTATAATCACGAATAAAGAGAGATTTGAGGTTTTAAAATGAGAAAGCAACCCAAACCACTAACGAAAACCAACACACATAATTTCAGATTAGACATGACTATCTAAACGCTAACTCTGGCCATAAGTCGTCCACTTTTTTACAGTTCTTAGGCTAAAGCTGATTACCTTTTATTAAATTAATTCAATGAGATATCTTAAAGAAGGAACTTTGTAATGCTTTTCTTTATATATATATATATATACATATCTTTGACCATAATATTTTCATACAGCAGACAACCCATGTTAGTTCTTTTTCATTATCATTTGGTTGATGTTTCAGACCACCACGTACAGGTTTTACCTTACTGGGTACACACATTATGTGCTGTTACTATTAATACTTCCTCCAGGAAGTTGTCCCATCAATTCATTCAACAGTGCTTATCTCATTTTCAACATCCAAAATTGGACCACTTTGGTACGATTACTATTTAAATTCAAGGTCTTATAATCATATTGACAAAGCTTCCCTTGAAAATGCCTTAAACAATAACAGATCTATATTTCATGCTAATTCAGTGAACTAGTAAATGTTATCAAACTTAAAAAGCTTATATATCTGAAATTAAACTTGGATATTGATAGAGCTTGCTAAAAAAAATTAGTCTGTGTTTAACTGTGACTTTATACAATTCAAATGTTGAAAAAGTAGCTAATGAAAAAATAAACAAAAAAAGCACTACAATCAATGACGATGCAAGGACACTAGAAAAATAACTCTTCCAGCAATTAACATGACAAAATCACAGTCAGTAACCAAACTGATTTACAATTATTTTTGAACACAATAATTTTTTTTGTTTATTATACCTACAAGTATAATTACTATAAATACATAACAGAAACATAAGATAAAAATTTCAAACTTCCACCAAATGCACTTCTTTAAAACTGAGTTTTACTGTGTGTTTATTTATTCTACATTGTCTAGAGAAACTAGGGGAGGGTTGAGTTCTCACACAATATGTTTTAACCCAGCCACATTATTGCACTTATCCCAAGTAAGGAACCTCAAGATCTAGCCTTTGTTTGTCTTGTGTGTGTTTTTTTGTTGTTGATAATTTTGGTTCATTTGTATGTATTGGAGTTCAGGAGTCGATTTCACAAAAAAACTTACGATTAAGATTAATTGTAAGTATACTGAATTGTCCATGATTTACGATCAATCTTAGTCGTAAGTTTTTTTGTGAAACCGACTCAAGGCCTTTAAGGTGGTGTCCATTTCGCTGAACTAGTGTACAAAATAATTAAGGGGTCAGCTGAAGCCTACCTCCGTGTGCCTGATTAACTTGCTATGTTAAAGACCAATTATAGTGGCCTTGTTTTCTCTTTGACACATTCCCTGTTTACGTTTTCAAAATACAAACTGGAAATAACCAAGATTTTGAAATTTTCATTTTTTATGCCCCTCACTTAGGGGCATTATGTTTTTTCGGTCTGTGCGTCCGTTCGTTCGTCCGTCTGTCCCGCTTCAGATTAAAGGTTTTTTGTTAAAGTTTTTGGTCAAGGTAGTTTTTGATGAAGTTGAAGTCCAATCAACTTGAAACTTAGAACACATGTTCCCTGTGATATGGTCTTTCTAATTTTAATGCCAAATTAGAGTTTTGACCCAAACAGTCCACTGAACATAGAAAATGAAAATGCGGGTGGCTGTATCCATGTACTATGGACACATTCTTGTTTTGTAATTAGTTCGTAAAACAACATATTTCACACAACAAATTGATTATTATTGATATTGATAATAAGAGGAATACATATGCATATAAACATAAGATTATATAGTCCGTCTATAAAGATCCTATGTTAAAAGTTTTAACCATGAATAACCGACCTTTTTATTTCTTTTTTTTACAATTTTTCTCTACAAATCACATTTTACACAAGAATTACAATTTTTTTAAATACTAATAACTATAGAACTTCTTAAGATAAACACCAAATAGCATTTTCTATTTAGATCCCAATTCGAAAGTTTTAACCATCAATAACCGAGATTTTTTCATTTCCAGTTTTCGGGTTTTCTGTCTTAAAACATATATTCAAACAAAATTACCCAAATATTAATATTGATAACTAAAGGACTTCACAAAATAAACATAAAATAGTATGTTCTTTTTTCTATATAGATCAAATTTCAAAAATATTAAACATTAACAACAGAGATTTTCTACGTTTCCAGTTTTCAACGTTTTTTCACTAAAAATCACTCATTTCACCTCAAAATTACTTCATTATGAATAATAATAACTAGAGGACTACATAATAGTCTATTAAGATAAGGTTTCCTGTCTTCAACAAGCTTTAGGTCTAAAAATGTAACCATAGATAACAATTTTTCTTCTTTTCCAGTTTTCAGCATTTTTTCTCTAAAAACCACATATTTCACCCAAAAATAACCTTTTCCGCAAATTATATCAATGTATAGTTTTAGTATGTTGTTAGTACAAGTCTATATTATGATTTGCACTAAAAAAAACCTTGTGTTGCAATTAGTTGGAGGTTGAGTGATTTTAGAGCTAAATTGACTAGGCTAATGTGGTATGAGTGCCAATGAGACAACTCTCCATCCAAGTCAAAATTTATAAAAGTTAACCATTATAGGTCACAGTACGGTCTTCAACAGGGAGCCTTGGCTCACACCGAACAGCAATCTATAAAGGGCCCCAAAAATTACTAGTGTAAAACCATTCAAATTGGAAAACCAACGGTCTAATCTATATAACTAGAGGCTCTCAAGAGCCTGTGTTGCTCACCTGTATCTACTGATGCTTTGGAAATCAAGTAAAATAAGGTTAAAATCATAATTAATAGTATTAGATATAAGTTTTTATAATGATATCTAAGATAATAACAAAAAACAGCAAATTTTTTGTAAAATTACTAACTCAGGGGCTGCAACCCAACAACAGGTTGTCGGATTCGTCTGAAAATTTCAGGGCAGATAAATCTAAATCCGATGAACATTTTTGCCACCTGTCAGATTTGCTCTAAATGCTTTAGAGTCAGAGATATAAACCAAAAACTGCATTTTACCCCTATGTTCTATTTTTAACCAAGTTGGCCATGATGGTTGGAAGGCGGGGTCATCAGACAAATTTTTTAAACTAAATACCCTAATAATGATTATGGCCATGTATGGTTAAATTTGTCTCAGTAGTTTCAGAGAAGAAGATTTTTGTAAAAGATTACAAAAATTTACGAAAAATTGTTAAAAATTGACTATTAAGGGCAATAACTCCTAAAGGGGTCGACTGACAATTTTGGTCATGACAACTTATTTGTAGATCTTACTTTGCTGAACATTATTACAGTTTACAGTTTATCTCTATCTATAATAATATTCAAGATAATAACCAAAAACTGCAAAATTTCCTTAAAATTACCAATTCAGGGGTAGCAACCCAACAACAGGTTGTCAGATTTGTCTGAAAATTTCAGGGCAGATAGATCTTGACCTGATAATCAGTTTTATCTATTTCAGATTTACTCTAAATGCTTTGGTTTCAGAGATATAAGCCAAAATCTACATTTTACCCCTATGTTCTACTTTTAGCCATGGCGACCATCTTGTTTGGTTGACGGGGTCATCGGACACATTTTTTAAACTAGATACCCTAATGATGATTGTGGCCAAGTTTGGTTAAATTTGGCCTAGTGGTTTCAGAGGAGAAGATTTTTGTAAGAAGCTAACGACGACGGACGACGACAACGACGGACGACGGACGCCGGACGCCAAGTGATGAGAAAAGCTCACTTTGCTCTTCGGGCCAGGTGAGTTAAAAAACGTGAAACGAGAATCACTTATGAACCACATCAACAAACGACAACTACTGAACATCAGATTCCTAACTTAGGACAGGTGCAAACAATTGCAGCAGGTTTAAACGTTTTAATGGTACCAAACCTTCACCCTTATCTGAAACAATAGTGTAACGTCACAACATAGAAAGACACACTATAAAATATAAATTGAAATGACTTAACTCAATCAAAAGACATATTAACACCAGTGAACATACACTGAACAAATAAATTTGATCTATGATACAATGTAAATACAAAATAAATAAACTAAGGGAAGAATGATAAAAGTAACATGTCATACTGCTGTGAAATGTTAAACAATTTAAGAAAAACAATATGTTTGAACAAAAATATCAGCCATTTTCAATTACTTTTAACACAGGTAAATGAAAATAATGTATACATGTACAGTTCAAATAGAGAAAAGAAATATTTTTACAAAATAAATAATTTTGATGTTCATAGTACGAAGAAGTGAAAATTTATAGTAATACCAAACACTTATTAAAGCTGGTATATAGACCAGATATAACCCTGAATAACTTTAAATAACAAAAAAAGCATTACAATTAGTATCAACAGGTCAAATAAACAAGAAAGTACGATTTGAGAGTACTCGCAGTTACTGACAGCTAGTTAAAAGCCAAAAACAATTAATAATAAAAAATCATGCATCAGAGAATAAAATCAACTAAAACACATCCCAGGGATTTCGTATTTGAACGTCGTGGACAGTCAAAGAAGACATGACTTGTGCAAAGCCAAAAATAAGTGTATCGACAGGCAGTAGGATAGTTAGGAGTTAACCTCTTTATAGATGAAAATGAACGTGGGTGTGTCTTTATACATCCCGTTTGAAAAGAATAAAAATTAAGTTATGTTTTAATTTGCTGATGACAAAATCGATATTAGTGCCGATGTAAACTATATTCAAAGATCTAATTACAATATTGGTAAGATAACCTTTACTAATAAGTTTGTTTAAAGGTTCGATGAGTTTACACGGATCACATAGTGATTTCCGTGCTTTAAGTACAATATCACCGTAAAATTTAGGATGTGAAATACCGTTTTTAATCAGTTTTCTACAGGTACAGCCAAATTTACTAATCAAATCTTTGTATCTATGAAAGAATTTAGTAAAAGTTTTACGTAATTTATGGTAACGAAATCCTTGACAATAATTTACCAGTGATGCATTGATTACGTTCGTTAAACTCTATGACATCACTACACACACGGGCATAACGATCAAGTTGGGATATGTAAACACCAAATGATGGAGCCAAAGGAACATAGCCGTCTAAAAAAGGAAAATTAACAATAGGGAATGAAAAGTCGTCTCTTTTGTCATAAATTTTAGTATGGAGTTTTCCTTTAGAGATTGAAATGTCCAAATCTAGAAATGGACAACTACTGCTGTTTATGTTAGATTTGGTTAAAGTAAGTTCTTTTGGGTAAATTTCGGTAGTATATTTAGAGAACTCTGGATTATTTAACGAAAAAGTATCATCTATATAATGGAAGGTATTGTTGAATGTATCAACCAAATGTAACAATGACATGTCTTTACGGAGTTATATAGATATATATCTTATGAGGAGTTTCATTCAAAAGATACTGATATATTTTTTATTTAATCCTTTATTAATTAAATTGACACACAAATAGGAAGTTTAGTATAATCATCATAATCAAATTTATTGTACAAACAGGCCTCCGGCTCATATGAAATTTCTTAGTTCAAAATTTATATTGCCAACTACATATATATATATATATATATAATACATTAAGCCATATATACAAACAGTATTTCAAAAATATATATATATATTTTTCAAATTATCATAGTCAATAGATCTAAAAAGACTAATTAACATGTCTTTGTCAGAGTTACTTTGACAGCATATTCATTACAAATGTGTTCGTATATATATAAGACAATATGAAAGAAACCAGTATAAAATGGTATTCATCTTCAATTTCATCAGTGAAAAAAATTAAACAAAAGTTATTTTCCATTGGTTGATTTTAAAAATGTCCACCATGTTGTATAGCAAGCTTACAGTCGTGTCAATGGTTTTTGACAGTTTGAGTTTCTGTATAATCTTTTATTTTTGTCAATGAGTGCAATGCAAATCTCGACGAGTATCTTTAATAATGTGTGATTTGATAAAACATTCCAACAAATCAGTTTCATTGCAAGATAAATAGAATAAAGGGAACAACCATTTAACTTCAAAAAGGGGGGTGAGGATGTGGGTGTGTTCTTTTTCCCCCAATTTGATGAGAAAAATGTATTGTGGTCAAGCAGATGAAAAAAAAAAACAATACTCTGAATCCAGATTTTACACATACCTTATAGCATTAAATATGAACAAAAATATTCGATTAATAGCGTAGAAAAACATAAAAAGCGTGAAAAAAGCCCCCCCCCCTTTGAGGTTAAAGGGTTGCTCCGTAAATACAATTCTGAGAAAATAAATATATTAAATATTCCATAGAACTGATCAAATTACTTGTTTATAGATAACACACCTTGTGGTTGATGAAGCGAATTGCATCCTATCCTGGGGAAACTCTGATTTTCGGCCTGCTTACCAGAAGCTAGGCCTACTCAGAGCTGTAATGAAAGACTCAAACATCTTAGCTCTAACAGCAACTGCAAATGGTGTGTCACAAAAAAATATCTGCTCATCACTGAGAAAGAAAGAGCCAGTAATTATTGTTGAATCACCAGATATGTAGAGAAATTTAAGTTTTTTTTAAAATTTGGAAAAAAAATTATGAAATATGATGTGGTATGATTGCCAATCAGACAACTATCAACCACAGAACAAATGAAAAGGGCTTGACTCATCAGATGGATACTGATAAAAATAAATTTAACCAAAAAAACAGAGTGGAGGTGGCAATGTACTTATACATCCCTACAACAAAAAGACATTAAGCACATATCTGATAGTAGTCACAGTTACTGACAGCTAGTTCACAGCCAATAACAAATAATAATATTAAATAATAATAAATGGAGAATGTGTCCGCAGGACACAGATGATGCCCCTGCTTGCATATCATATAAAGTTATAAAGGGACATAACTGAATGCCGGTAAAAATGACGGTACCCAAATTTGTAATTGATCAGAGTTTTTGTGGTAATAAGTATTGTGAATAATTTTTCAAAACAATTGGTTGAGGCAACTTGAGTTAGAAACCGACGAACAAAACAAAAATTCAACAAATTTTCCAATTGTAAAGGGGCATAACTATAAAACTGTTAAAGTGACGCCTCTAAAATTCACACATTGATCTGTGTCATTTTGTATAAGTTTCATAACATTTGGTTAAGGCAAATTAAAGTTAGATAACTGAAACCAATTTTGGGACGTATGGACGGACAAGGGTAAAGAAGTTCAAGAAGTTTTCAAATTATCAAATTAGTAATAACCGGTAGATCAATAGAAAGATAAAATAAATGGGGAATGTGTCCATGGGACACAGATGATGCCCCCGCTTGCATATAACGTTATAAAAGGACTTAACTCAAGAACTGTAAAAGTGACGCTACCCAAATTTGTACTTGATCTGAGTTTTGTGGTGATAAGCATTGTTTATAAGTTTCATAACATTTGGTTGAGGCAGACTAAAGTTAGAAAACAGGAACGAATATTTCAGCAATTTTTCCATTTGTAAAGGGGCATAACTCTAGAACAGTAAAAGTGATGCCACCAAAATTCAAAATTTATTTGTGTTTTGTGGTAATAAGCTTTGTCTATAAGTTTCATAACATTTGTTTGAGGCAAACTAAAGTTAGTGAATGGAAACTAAAAATTCAGCAATTTTTCCATTTGTAAAGGGGCATAACTCTAGAAAGGTAAAAGTGACGCCACCACAATTCAAAATTGACCTGTGTTTTGTGGTAATGAGCATTGTGTATAAATTTTATAACATTTGGTTGAGGCAAACTAAAGTTAGAGAACGGAAACCAATTTCGGGACGTACAGACGGACAAGGGTAAAACTTAATGCCCCATCCGCTACGGCGGGGGCATAAAAAACACATCTTAATTACATGTATGAGTTACGATATAAATTTTGATTAAACATTACATACATGTACCAATCATCGCATCAAGTTATTAAAGTTTTGGATTGGTGACTATGGAGCTGACAATACATTATGAATATGTTTATAACAGTTAACTATCAATAATAACTCTATTTTTTGGTGATTCATATGCATAAGAAGTTTCATTCCAATCAAAATACAGTTTAATTGTAATAACCCTAAAGTTATATAAATAATTCATTAAAGTACACATTGCATTTTCTTGTAAATAGAGCAAATGTGTACCTCAGTGTAGAAAAAAGACCACCATCTACTGGAGGGGAAAACACTGCAGAGGAGTCAATGTTCAAAACAGTGGATCCCATAATCCACGAACTTAAAACAAAAATGGAAAAGTACAGAAAAACAATAGTATATGTTCCCTTAAAATGGTGTGGGCTGCTTCACCAGAGAACTGTGACATCTATTGCAAATGTTACTTCAGATACTGATGCAGAGAGTTTTTCTCCTATAGTTTCTCAATATCACTCACCACAGTCACAGCAGGTAAACATAAATATACCAAAATTCAAATTTTATTAATAAGCCTCAATGATTTTAAGCTCAGTTATTTTGCTGGACAATAGCTCTTTGTAAAAATAAAACATCAATTTATGTCTACCCCTTTGTATTATTTTAAAAATTATTTTTACCATTTTTGGATTTTCTTAGTTCCATTTCTCAATATATTAAGATTCAAGGACCATAACTCCTAAGCGATAACAGTGAAAATCATCAATAACATATGTCATCATTTTAAAATTTGAAAAACTTTTGTTAAATTTTTCATAAGCTATTGAATGGAAATGGGTTCATCAAAAACAACAAATTAAATGTTACAATTATTAGATAAATCATAAAACTTGAATTATAAGCTGTTGCATGGAAAATGTTGGCATTTCTGTTTTTTGTGATTGAGATCTGTTCTTATCAAAGTTTTGAAACCATATCTTCCTTCACAGTTAAAAGCTTGGATTACCCAACACATGAAGGATTTGGAAAAAGGAAGTCTCAGATTATTGTATGCAACTGAGGCATATGGCATGGGAATAGATGTGCCTGATGTGAGGCATGTGGTACATATTGGGCCTCCAAGTACCATGGAAAGTATGTTACATGAAAACAATATTAAAATCCAATAAAATGCTTCGCCGAGCGCAGCCTGATACCCAAAATTTTTGGTAACCCCCCTTTTAGTAATTACCCCCAAACTCAATCCCAGCTTTCCCTTTGTGGTATGGTACCTTGCAGTACAATTTCAGAGAGATCTATACACTTAAACACGAGTTATTGTCTGGAAACTAGAAAAATGCTTATTTTTGCCCCTTTTTGGTCCTTAATTCCTGAATGTTTGGGGCAATTACCCCCAAAATTTAATTCCAGCCTTCCCTTTGTGGTATAGTACCTTGCATTACAATTTGAGAGAGATCCATACACTTAAGGTAGCACAATACAAAAGCAACCTAATTTTATCCAAATATCATTTTTAGCTTTTTTTGTTACTTCTTAATATTCCAAAACCACAGAAGAAAAATAAATTTCCATATCTTGCACTGTTAATGTGTTTTGATGATAGTTAGTTATATAAACAAATGCACGTGTCTCATTGATACAAATAAGAACATGTGGGCAGTACTTTGCGGTTAATCAAAAGAATCATTTGATAGCTTTATGACCACTGACCAGCTATAAAAAATAGAGTCATAGAAATGAGGTTGAATTAAGGGTTTATAGAAAAAATGAAGATAATGAAATCCAAATAAAAATACATTTCTACATTGGAGCTGCCAGGAGAAAAAACAAAAAAATTATTTGGAGCTATAGAGGAATCAAATATTAATGTACAGTTATTAAACATGTTAAACAAATATAATTGTACAACAATTAATGTTGCTGATGTTAATGCTGATGGTTAACTGAATGTTATTCAACCTACAATCAATCAATACCCTTCACTGCATTGCTTGATCAATTGTGTGCTTAATAAATATGGATGGTTCTTATGTACAAGACATCATTGTTTTTATTTTGAATTTAATTCAATAGACAGAATAACAAATAAAATAAAACATAGCTGATACAGTGATAAAAGTAGATCTACCTCGTGAAAAGACATCGACAACCTTGGCTTCGCCTCATTTAAAAAGTTTTTTTTTCTACACTATCGCCCTCTATGCTATGTGTTATTTGTGTAATATTTGATAAACTGATATTTTACTTACAGCTTTTGTTCAGGAAATAGGAAGATGTGGAAGAGATGGTGAGCCCTCAAGGGCAACTCTTTTTTATAACAATACTGACTTATGCTCAACAAATCTGAATGAAAAAATGAAAATGTATGTAAAAAACACATCAATATGCCGCAGACAAGTGTTACTTAACCACTTTGAAGCAGAAGTAGATGAGACAAGAAATTCACACAACTGCTGTGACATCTGCAGGAGAACATGTCAATGTTCACTTTGTATTTCAACACACAGTGAAATCACTTCTGCCTCAGAGTCTTTGGTTTTTAATAAAAACCAAAAGGCTGTGGCCCTTAATATGTTGAAAACCTATTTCAAATCTGAAAATGGTATTCAAAATTCTGTTTTGCCACAAATCCATACAGGTTTGTCAGAAAACCTGGCTCTCAAGATTTCATGTAATATGCACTATGCAGACCCTGAGGTAATATCAGAAGATTTTCCAGATTTAAAGCCTAGTTATGTTCTAAACATTTCCAAAATAATATCCAGAGTAAAAAGCATCTAGATATGACTGTACAAATACATTTTGTTCCTTTAAAATTGTATTCAAAGGTAGTATGAGAGGAATGTAATTTTGATTTGCAGATGGCTGTTAACTTTTTTTTATGAAAAAAGTATATTTGATGCATTAATGCAATTAGTAATGTAAATATTCATTAATTGAAGAAGTAAATAATACAAATATTTGAATAAAGAAGAAATAAACATTTAGTATATCTATTTTCTCATTTATCAAGACAATCAGCTTTGCAGACTCTATTTCATTTAAAAGTAAATATAGGCCACTGTACAGACTTCAACAATGAGGAAAGCACATACTGCATATAGTAAATTAAAAAATAATTGAAATAAGCACTATATATAATTTAATAAAATTTAGAAAACTACATTTTGGCATTTTGGTAAGCAAAGAATTTGTAGACATTCCCTCATACTACCTGAAGTAGGTCTGATATAAAACAATTTGTGTTAAAAGCAACTATGATGATTAATTTCAATAGGTTTACAAAGGAAAAGAGTTTTTGTGTTTCTTGAACCACTTCTGTAATTTCAAACCATCTACTTTCTCACATAGTGACTTAGGAATATTCTTAAAAGTTTCATATGATCTTCCTTCTTTATGAGCAAATGGCAAAATTTCCCTCAAATCCTCCATAATAACACATATTTCATCATCATAGCTTTCATCTTTGTGCCGTTTGGCTCTAACAAGAGTTCCAACTTCAACGTCAAAGTTACTTGCAATTTTGTGTATGCTTGGTAGTGCTGAAGTTTTATGTTCAATTGTTGAATTTTCTTTATTTGAAAACATATGTTTAATGTGTTTTTTGCTTTCTTTTACACTCCATTCTTGTACTAAATCAGCTGGAACATTGCCATCTTTCCTCCCATGGAGGTTTACGAAGCTAGCACAGAATACCTGACAGGCTTCTTGTAAACCCATTACAGAATATTGCTGTACTAGCATTCGTAAAATCTCCTTAGGGTATTTGGCGTTTATGCTATGGCCCCTGAGCTGCACCATCATCATCTTAAGGAGTGGGAGAAATTGTTCCCTTGCAGGTTCCTTACATAGATTCAGGAAATAGCGAAAGATTAGTCCTACTTCCAATGAGTAATGGGCATAGTCTTTTACCTTGTCGGGTTTCAACTGTTTGAAGGTAATCTCAGATACTGCAACAGGAATTAGTATTGTTTGCCCATTATCTAGGACTAGTTCGATATAATCATTAACCTCTGTTGCATCTGTAAAAAAAATAACAAAATCATTTCATCCCATACAATTGTCAATTTAATTGTATAAATATATATGTTCCAATGTGCCAGTCAAAATAAGAAATTTAAGGATTGGACGAACTGCCTTATAACAAAATTCCAAATTCCAATTTTTATGAACAAATGAACATGATAAAGGTCTTCATGGTCCTACTAATTTTGTATTTTGGGTATTGGTACAGTTGTTCTACATTGATTGTTTGTGTTTATTAGTCCCCTAACGACGACGTTGAAGGGGACTTAAGGTTTGCAATCCGTCCATCTGTCTGTCCATCTGTTAGTCCGGCAAATCAGTTTTCCACACTTTTTTTTCTTCATGCTTGAAGATATTGATTTTATATTTGGTATATTGTTTTATCACGACAAGTTATAGAACAAGGTCTGTTTAGGTCTGAAGATTTTGTTCAGAGTTATGGTCCTTGGAAAATTCACTCTAATAATCATTTTTCCATACATTTTTTCGTCATTCTTGAAGATATTGATTTGATTTTTGTTATATAGTTTATACCACAAGTTATTATAGGTCAAGTTAGCATTTTGTTCCAGTACAATTATTTTTTAACCGGTAGGGGAATATGTATTACCATGCAATACTCTCTGAATGCTTGTTTCATATGGTATAGAAAATGGCCTATTATTGAGATTAGTATGTTTCCATCTCGATTTTTTTTTCTAATTACTTTTGGTTGTTGTTTTGCTGACATAATAACGTTTTATATTCCTTAACAACAGTTAAAAATTTCAATTAGACTATAGAATGGTTTCACCATACAAAGGAAATGCATAATTATGAGTAAAACTATCTAAATACCTTCTTAAACCTGGTCATCTGCAACATGACCACTCCAAGATGGAAAAACATATTTATCAACAAATTGTCCCAATGTGTCGTAGGTCCATGTCTCTTTTGCTTTTTCATCATCAAAAGATGTTGGTGGCAAATTCTTTGTTGGAAAATCATTCCTGTTATCCATGCCAAAAAAGCTCATTAAAGCTTCAATTATATTTGCAGACAAATAATTGTCTACAAAGTCTTTGTCTGCCTCATACGCTTTCATAATTTTGGGGTCTACTGTTTTCCGACTAATTCTTTCACACTCCCCTCTCTACCACTCCTTCCACATTCCATAATTCACCAAAAATGACCTGAAAAAACAATCATTAATTTTTATTTCAACTTCATAACTGCCAAAACTGGATACAAATTATCAGGTAATAATTATTTCAAGATATATACCAGGGTGATAAGCAAAATACATTCAATGAAGGAATTGATAAAATAACTGTCACTGTTACCATCTGATTTGTCTTTCACAGAAAATGTTGCATTATGGAAAATCTGTATAATTATGAATTTTAAAAGTAGGTCACCACTTCTCATCTTCTTGTTTAGTCCAAAGGCTGAAACATGTTATTCTTCTGAATTAAATAAAAAAATGTAATATCTGTTAATCTTAAACGTCAGACTGAAGAATTGTCAAGAATTTCAATAACGGCCGGGTACCAGTCTAGCCATATCCCCGGACGTTGCTACCCATTACATCGGGGAATTTCACGCGCGTTTTCCTTAGTTCCATGGTTGTTCCTTATGAAATATCGAATTCTGTAGATTTTCCATGATGTCTGTATAATTAAATCCGTAATCCACTAACGATTTTATCTTATCATATCGATTATTTGCACTCATTTTAGTAAATGCATCACTATGCAGCTACATTGTCAATGAATGGTACTATACTGACCTAGCTATGCAAATGACCCACGTTGACGTCATACCGTTTATGATGTAACTCTCACAACATTGCGCGCCAAATTCGACCCATTTCAGATTCTCTGTCTCTAGTTTAAAAACGTCTTATATTTATCTACCTGTAGGGTTCTACCAAAGGTAGTACTCTTCAACCCGTTAAATATATGTCAAATTCCCAGATTTCAATAAAAGATATTTAAAAAATGAAAAAAAACGTTGCTTTCACGTTAAACTTTGTGGTCGAATTTCTCTAAAAATCGCCAGATTTAGACTAAGACCGGGGATAAATTCGTTATCTACGTTCATATCCGTAGATATAGATATTTTAACACCCTTCAGTACCCTGAATTTGGATACTTCAGGGTGTTAAAATATCCATATCTACGGATATGAACGTACATAACTTATATTATTCCACTGTTTAAACATATTGATAGTTTAATCAATATTTGATTGGTTGAGACTATCCCACGTGTCATTGAACAAATCTTCATATTCAATTCTGAGGATCATATTCCCCTCTGAAATGTCGGGATTACTTCGTGCGACGTTACGCGCGGTTAATGTACATAACGTTTTGAACTTCTTATTCTTCTTAAAATAGCGATAGCAAAAATCATTATCATGTTCAAATTTATTTCAGACGATAAAACAAACAGACTTATAATTAAATTTTGATCCTTACTGTTTATCAATGGGTATGTCGTGTTTAGTTTGACTTACAAAAACAAGCGGATAAGAAAAAAATGTATGCAAAAATATTTAATGTATTGATAGTAAACAAAGCATAGGCAGTGGAATAAAACATTCATTTCCCTTTGCCTCGGGAGATATGAAGATTTGCTCACCCTCGAAAAATCACATTTCCCTCGGGCAGAGCCCTCGTGAAATATGAATATTCCTGGGTGAACAAATCTTCATATCTTCCTCCGGCACGGCAAATAAATGTATAATATTTACCCAAACCAATTGTACGTCAAACATTTTACCATAACGTTACATTTAAAAGCGCTTGACGTTTAGCGCGGTGAATAACACTTTTCTCCAGGTGAATATGCTTTTTTATTTAGAATCCAATTCATATAGAGAAACCTACTAAAATAATACTTATATGGAATAATATACAATTACTGTCTTTTGATGAGGTAAATGTGTGGTTTTATGACTTTTGAAAAACTGATATTCACTGAGGCCAACGGCCGAAGTGAATGTCACTAGGTTTTTCAAAAGTCAATTAAACCACATACATATTTACCGAAATAAAAGACAGTAATTGTTTTATTCCATGTTCCGAGCAAGAAAAATATGTATAAAATAACAGTTATTTACCAAAACTTATTTATTTATTTATTCATCCATTTACAGTTTTTATCCTGCCTTTGCAATTCTTTATGGTGCATCGTCATGAAATATAGAAAATATTTCAATGCGTATTCATGGAGATGCACCGTAAAGAATTTCAAAGGCAGGATAGACGTGATCTATCGACAGGAAAAGGAAATCCATTGTACACTTAAGATTTTTGTCACCGATTTGTTTCTGACAATCGAAACTGTGTGCGTTGTTGCAACTTCACAAAATGACTTACCTTATATTCAGTAAAATAAGGAAATTTTTTAACTCTATTAATTTTTTTTTAATTTACCTGCGTTACCTGTAAAATGAATGCGCGCCGATCCGATTGAAGGGTATGAATTTAGGACTGTAACTGGAGAGCAAAATGATGTATAATACAATGTATTGGATAGGGATAGACAGGTCACCTACATGAATACGGACCCCTCAAAGGCTCTTAAGCATGCAAAGAGTGTGACACTCTGTACATGTAGCATCCGATTTAACGTCAAAGTTTCGACCGGACGTTGCTGTGTATTTATACACCCCGTAGATCTAAACAGGTGTCCTTCTTAAGCAAAGGTTTTAAAACCGGAACGTCGGAAGTCAAGAAGTTCAGAAAATGATATAAAAACCGATTTATATACAGCAAATATTAACACTTAATTTTTAATTTAAGACACTTAGTCTAGGCAATTTCGAACGGGCCTAATTCCGATATAAACATTGTATAAAATTGAGAATCTCGAAAACTGTACATGTACATGTACGTGAAAATATTTAGACGTCCTAAATATAAAAACACTAATGTTACACTAAGGTTTAACTAAATCATACCCTTAATTGAACAATTATGTCCTGTTAATTCGTCAAATCATATATGCCCTCGTTTTTATAAATGTAGCATACTGTTTGAAGTCGCTATAGATATTTACTAACAGAAATATTAATTTCTCCCCTATCCTAGATGTATTGTAAACGTCTGATAAAAACTGGCTTAACCTAACAACCTTGATATAAATTTGTTTTCGAACAAAGTTTATGTGTATTACCTATTTGTAAGACCTTTTCCAATCCACAATTAACAACTATAACTATAGGTCATTGTACAGTTTCGGACTATGATCGAAACCCGTAATGTATATTTAACTATAAAAAGGCCTCGGCATGACATAATGTGAAACATATTCAAATGAAATAAACCAGCGGTCTGATATATGTAAGAAATAAAATTGAGAATGGAAATTGAGAATATGTCAAAGAGACAACAACCTGACCTAAGAGCAGACAACAGCAGAAGGCCACCAATGGGTCTTCAACGCAGCGAGAAAATCCCGCACCCGGAGGTGGTCCTCAGCTGGCCCCTAAATAAAATTGTGTACTAATTTAGTAAAAATGGACGTCACACTAAACTCCAAATCATATAAATGAACTAAAATTAAAAAACACACAAGACTAACAAAGGCCAGAGGCTCCTGACTTGCATTTGGACAGGCGCAAAAATGCGGCGGGGTTAAACATGTTTTGTGAGATCTCAACCCCCCCCCCCCCCTCTAATACTTCTAGCCAATGTAGAATAAAGAAACACATAGCAATACGCACTGTAAAACTCAGTTTAAAAGAAGTCCGAATCCGATGTCAGAATAGGTAACAAAAGAAACTAAGCAAAATGAAAATGATACACAAATGAACAAAGGACTACTAGCAGTTACTGACATGCCAGCTCCAGACCTCAATTAAACTGATTGAAAGATTATGTCTTCATCATATGAAAATCAAGTACAATCCCTCCCGTTAGGATCATACCATCATAAAATAAATGAGAAGAACATAACCCGTATCATGCCAACAACTGGTCAATATTAATACCAAAATATGCAATCCTTAATGACTTGACAACAGTATCGTAACTATATCCTTTCCGAATAAGTATGTTTAAAGGTTTGGTTAGCTTTTGAGGTGACATTTGTGTGCTTTGTAAAGAATATTACCATACAATATTGGATGTAAATTTCCTGAACGTATAAGATGTCTGCATGTTGATTTATATTTACGAATGATGTCCTTGTACCGATGATAAACATTTAGTAAATGTTTTGACTAGTTTGTGATATCGAAAACCCTGGTGTAATAATTTTTCAGTAATACAGAGATTTCTTTCGTTGAAATCAAATACGCTGTTACATACAGGAGCGAATCGAACAAGTTGAGATATATAAACACCATAAGATGGCGACAAGGGAACGTCACCATCTAAAAATGGATAATTAACAATAGGAAATGAACAATCATCTCTTTTATCATAAATTTTGGTATTAAGCTTCCCGTTAAAAATAAAGATATCAAGATCCAGAAAACGGCAGTGTTCATTGTTAGTATTAGCTTTATCTAAAGTCAGTTCGGCAGGATAAATCTCTTAACAAGTATGGCAGACATCAATCAATGGCCACTTATAATTTGAGACAGGCGTACTATAAAAGAGGGACAAAAGATACCAGAGGGACAGTCAAACTCATAGATCGAAAACAAACTGACAACGCCATGGCCAAAAATAAAAAGACAAACAGACAAATAATAGTACAGATGACACAGCATAGAAAACTAAAGACTAAGCAACACGAATCGCACCAAAAACAGGTGGTGATCTCAGGTGCTCTGGAAGGGTATGCAGATCCTGCTCCACATGTGGCACCCGTAGTGTTGCTTATGTGATTACAAATCCAGTAAATAGTCTAATTCGGTAGGTCACATTCGTGAAAAGGGAAGGCTATTGTAGTTACGACATAAGGAACATATCCGATATCATCTGTGAAACGGTTATTCCATAACGGTCAACCAACTCGTGATGGCGTGATAGGGTTAAACATGTTTTCGAGCAATCAATCCTCCCTTAACCTGTGATAGTGGTGTAACAGCACAACACTCTTTTTTTTTAAAGCTTATTACGTATATGTACTTGTTTTGAGCTCGTCGAAAATTTTCTGGATTACATTTAAAGGTCGTTTAATAATGATCAATTAAGGGGGTTAATCAATCAATTCACTGACATTTTAACCCCAATGGTGACTAGGAGAGTGCCACGCTCAATACACATAAAGAACACTTGCAACCGGTCTGTTAGAGGTGCACAGGTTGCCTGTTGCAAGGCAACATTTCTGTCCTTATCCTATATACCATCATTTTTCAGTGGAAGTCCAAATTTCCCCGACCTTAATCCCTGACAGCATCTTTTACAGGACCTACCTATGTATTAATTGTTAATTTGTTCTCGTCATGAACATGCGTGAAATATTTGCCACAGAACGTTAAGCAACCAACAATCAATCAAACAATCATTGACATTTCCATTTCAATGACGTTTATATTGGTTAACGTGCTTTAAATTACAAATTTACGATGAAAAAAACACATTATTTTTTTAAAACCATGACGGTTATTTTACGCCCAAGTTACCTCGGCAATTGATTTTTTTTATCATAATAAATAATTATTTTATTTCAAGTTACACCCTTATGGGTCAAGCAAAAAACCCAAAATATAACACAATATTAACAAAACAGTCCAAAAAGGTAAAAACTTAAAACAAAAACGTAGTTATGATAATGTAACTGTTGATGAACATGGAACCCTTTTCGCAAAGATTGTTTTATAAAGTCACCAACAGCTTTCAACAGTTCAGATTCAAGATTTTAATAGAAAAAAAAGGATATGGGGTACCATCCATTACACAGAGGTTATTTTAAAAGTAAAGTGGTTGAGAATTTGTGAAAACAGGTTTTATATAATCGATTTTAAAAAAAAAAACCGATCTCTTAACGTTGATGTCTGTTTACAACCTAGAAAAAAAAATGGTAACCATCATGAAGATTATTACAAAATTTACATAAACTTTGGTTTCTGGGTATATTTTCATCTCTTCCCACTTTAACTTCTAGGTTATAGTCACTTACCCGAAAATGGTTCCGTATTTCGACATTTTACAAACCGGTATCAGAGTTGACATGTTTAAAAAATCCAACGTATTTAATTTACGAAACTTTTAAAATAAATGGATGTTTATCTTGTGATTTACTTTGGATAATAAATGCTTTGATATCCGCTCCGGTTAAATACATTTGTGTGTACCTTTTGCCAAACAATGCAAGAAAAAATCTAGTTTTACAATAAATCAGCAAAACGTGTTTTTAAGATATTATGATAATTGTTTATCTGTCGGCGTACTATACATATGCAGTTTTTGAAAAATGATAAATCCAAATCACTTAGGTAGCAAAATTCTGTCTTACTAAAAGCAACAATCTGAAAACAGTTTGAAAGCATACAGTTGTGCATAGCCTCTTCACCTTGTGTGAATTTCGTAAAATGAATAAGAGTTTGTGATAAAATTTAACGGTTACGGAACTGTTTGTAAAGTAGAAAGATTGTTGTATAAATTTTGTAATAAACTTAATGTTTATATTAAACTCTTCCCTTTTCTGTTGCTAATGTAGCCAGTTCGATTGCGAGACAAGCAACACATAGTCAGAAAAACATATTGAATTTAACTTCAGAGCACTGTCTATGCAATCATTAGCGTTTTCTGATATTTGATGCATTGTAAAATAATATGAAGTAGCTACTGTGGAAGTAAGAGGGTGTGAATGGGGGTTTATAGAATATATAAAGAATAGAGAAAAATGACATAAACAATTAAAGAATACAGAAATGAAGGACCCCCATCAAGACCGTCAAGTAAGTTTAGGATCTTAATCAGTGGCGGATTGAGGATTTTCATGAGGAGGTATAATGGGCGGTTATACAAATTTCTATAAAGGAGGGTCCAGTAGTTACATACCAAGCGAAAAGTATTGAAAAATTCTAATTTTGTGGCAATAAAAGAGGCAGGTAACACTCGTTTCTATTCCAACACACACACTCACATACACACAAGCGCGCATCCGCCCTAGTGATAAAAAGGACAATGCCAGAATAAGGCTACTCAAAATCACACAAAAAATAACTGTTTACACAGAGATTTACGTGTTTCACCTTCTTTGAAGGAAAATGAGAATGCCAATTTAGTGTCTTCGTCATTTTATACAATGGATACGGGATTGATTGATTGTTGGCGTTTAACACCACTTTCATCATACTTGACGATATCAAGGCAGTCAGTTTGTTTTATTGTTGGAGGGATAAAAATTACTCAGAGTGAACCAGTGACCATCAGTTTGTTTTATTGTTGGAGGGATCCAGATTACTCAGAGTGAACCAGTGACCATCAGTTTGTTTTATTGTTGGAGGGATCCAGATTACTCAGAGAGAACCAGTGACCATCAGTTTGTTTTATTGTTGAAGGGATCCAGATACTCAGAGAGAACCAGTGACCATCAGTTTGTTTTATTGTTGGAGGGATCCAGATTACTCAGAGAGAACCAGTGACCATCAGTTTGTTTTATTGTTGGAGGGATCCAGATTACTCAGAGAGAACCAGTGACCATCAGTTTGTTTTATTGTTGGAGGGATCCAGATTACTCAGAGTGAACCAGTGACCATCAGTTTGTTTTATTGTTGGAGGGATCCAGATTACTCAGAGAGAACCAGTGACAGTCAGACTGTTTTATTGTTGGAGGGATCCAGATTACTCAGAGAGAACCAGTGACAGTCAGTTTGTTTTATTGTTGGAGGAATCCAGATTACTCAGAGTGAACCAGTGACAATCAGTTTGTTTTATTGTTGGAGGGATCCAGATTACTCAGAGTGAACCAGTGACAATCAGTTTGTTTTATTGTTGGAGGGATCCAGATTACTCAGAGAGAACCAGTGACAATCAGTTTGTTTTATTGTTGGAGGGATCCAGATTACTCAGAGAGAACCAGTGACAATCAGTTTGTTTTATTGTTGGAGGGATCCAGATTACTCAGAGTGAACCAGTGACAATCAGTTTGTTTTATTGTTGGAGGGATCCAGATTACTCAGAGAGAACCAGTGACAATCAGTTTGTTTTATTGTTGGAGGGATCCAGATTACTCAGAGTGAACCAGTGACAATCAGAAGGAAAACTTGTAATCCTATTCATTTAAAAAAGAGGCGAAAGATACCAAAGGGACATTCAAAATCAGAAGTCGAAAGCAAACTGAAAAGTGTGTCTTCTATGTTGTGTATTACACTATTGTTTCAGGTAGGGTGAAGGTTGGCGCCTATTAAAACGTTTAAACCCGCTGCATTTGTTTGCACCTGTCCTAAGTCAGAAACCTGATGTTCAGTGGTTGTCGTTTGTTGATGTGGTTCACAAGTGTTTCTCGTTTCTCGTTTCCCGTTTTTAATATAGATAAGACCGTTGGTTTTCCTGTTTGAATGGTTTTACACTAGTCATTTATGGGGCCCTTTATAGCTTGCTGTTTGGTATGAGCCAATGCTCCGTGTTGAAGGCCGTACTTTGACCTATAATGGTTTACTTTTACAATTTGTGACTTGGATGGAGAGTTGTTTCATTGGCACTCATACCACATCTTCTTATATCTATTGACAACGCCATGGCAAATAAAGAAAAACAAACAGAAGACAAGCAACAGAATACAAAACACAACACAGAAAACTAAAGACTGATCAACACGAACCTCACCAAAAACCGAGGGTGATCTCAGGTTCTCCGAAAAGGTAAGATAGGAAGGAGCTAAACGCACAGTGCTGAAGTACAGTTCGAACTCACAAGCAATGTTAAAACAGGCTAGGGTTAATTGTAGATTAAAAGCTTAGACCACTCTGCCCCCTAGAACCCCTTGTGTAAGGGAGACAACATAAAAAATCAAGTATATATTTCATAATATCTCTTACCAAGATTGAAAATTTCTTAACATTCAAATTAAGGTGAAAAGGACTAAGAAGCCCAATCGAATAAACCAATAAACAAACTTAGTAGAAGTAACCTCCCTAAACTCATAAGACTGAGTTCCTATACACCCGCAACACACACTCATACGAAGGACTTATCTCAGAAAAAGGTTATTTGTACATTCTGTGAGCATTGCATAAAATTACAAGAGTATTTAGTACTCGAGCGTCCACAAAAAGCTGATTTGTATTTAGATTTCATGTAACACCTCACATCAAATATTTAAATACTATTCTGTTTCACATAAACAATTTGACATTTAAAAAACGTTTTAATGATATTTAAGCCTTTAAGGTACAATTTCTGTCACGCGTCATATTCACACAAGTCACGAAACCTTATAAAAGATGCATATTATATAAATTAGAACAGAGTTATTCAAATCCAGATTCTACAACTAATTTGACAATGCGGATCGTTTTCTGTTTGATTTGTGTACTGTATAAGTTAACGTTGGCTGAGAAAAATGTTCTGACTTTCGCTTCTGAATCTGGTAAAATTATTTATACGTATTTCTTATGAAGCAATAATCTTGTAATCTGATTGGTTAAGTATCCTCGTGTAAATAACATCCAACTCGAGTTCACCCGGGGATAAACATTTTGCAAAATAAATTAAAAAAAAAAAAAAAAATTGCCAAAATAAAAAAGAGTAAAAAATGCAAACGTTAAATTAAATACAAAAATGAAAATGCAATAAAATAAAAAAATAATTCCAAAATCTCCCCCCCCCCCCGCCCATAATTCTCTAAATCCAAAACTCCTCTAAAATGGTAATAGTTGACAATGCGCAGCAACATTTGTGTTGAAAAAAAAACAGGTGTACCAGAAGCTTTGACTAAGAATTTTTCAATTTTACATTCCCATAGTAAAGGAACGCTTCATAAGAAATAAATTCGTTAACTTGGTGTACAAAATGTAACCAGGGGTGTATGGAATTTTACACCGTTGTTGAAACTTCATACACCCTAAGGCGCAAATATAACTCTGTACACCCCTGGTTACAACAAGATAACTAATAGTATGTCGACCGCCAACCCTGGTAAATATACCATGTAACATATTTCTATGCATTCTAATAAAAATTGTTATTTCTGTGGTAAAACGTACTTAAACTAAGAGTATAATCTATGCTTTCTTTATGCAGGTGTCTATTTTTATGGGAAAACAGCAGAACGAGTTATGAACATCTTGTTAAATGGAAACCAGCGAACAATTTTACCATCAGGTATGGGGTTATCGAGCAATTGGATATTTTCGAAATAGTCGCAACATGGATTGATTTGATTGTTTGTTTCATTTATGTTAATTAGAGGGGCCTCGGTGGCTGAGTGGTCTAAGTAGTCGAACTACTGTATCACTAGCCAGTCAACACTGAGATTGTGAGTTCGAATCCCGCACAGAACAGGTGGACTCGATTCTAATCTTAATTGACTAGGATTGTCAGTTTTCCTACCGAAGGTCGGTGGTTCTCTCCGGGCACTCCGGCTTCCTCCAACAATAAAAACTGACCGCCACGAAATAGCACAATAGTGTTGAAAGTGGCGTTAAACAACAACCAATCAATCAATAGGTTAATTTGCATGATCAGTCATATCATTTTAGGTATTTCTCTTAGTGTTATATTAATTCAGAAAAATGGTCTTCCTAATTATAGAAATAAAATATTTCTTATTGTTAGCGCGAAGTAAGATTCAGGTAAGATTTGGCAAATGGTTTTCTGGTTATATTATATGAATACAAGGAGATGCGAGGTATCCGTCAATGAGACAGCAACAAAACGACATACAAAATCAAAAGATATCTAAACAATGTCTATGATTCATTTAAGAATTAAATTCCCGTTTTTATATTTCTATTGGGTTGTAAAAGCGTTGACCGAAGCATATTTTGTAAAAAGCGGGGAAGCGGAAGAGTTTTAAAACACTATGAAATTATAAAAAAGTATTCAATTCTTATAATTACATTATTTTGTATGCTACAAGAGTTCCAAGTGGTGAAGTTGGAATAATCCCTTCTTAAATTTACGGACACCATTACGAGTTGGTTGACCGTTATGGACATCCGTTTCACAGATGATAGCGGATATGTTCCAAACTACAATCCCGTCCCCTTTTCTCCGAATGTGACCTATACCGAATTAGACTTATTACCGGTTTGTACTAACATGAGCAACACGACGAGCAATACATCAGAATCTGCTTACCCTTCCGGAGCACCTGAGATCATCCTCAGTCTTTGGTGGGGTTCGTGTTGCTCAGTCTTTAGCTTCCTATGTTGTGTTGTGTGTACTGTTGTTTGTTTGTTGGTCTTTTTCTTTTTTAACCATTGCGTTGTCAGTTTATTTTCGACTTATGAGTTTGGTTGTTCCTTTGGTATCTTTCGCCTCTCTTCTACGATAATAAACTTTAGAGTTATAAATGAAGCTTTTTCTTTGTTTTTCTATGCATTGTTTTAACATTGTCTTGTATAGCACGTGCAGTGATAGCTGTTGTATTTTATACGGATATAACATATGATATAGGAATGCTTCACGATGGTTGTCAGCCAATCAAAATTACGGATTTTAATGAAACAAACACATACTGTAATTATTATTTCATAAAGAATCATTGTTCTTTCATGTAGTATCGAGACCAAAGGACTGCTCATATCTAGACAACAAATTAGATTAAAGTGGTGTTTACAAAATATACCCAGATAACGGAACAGGATTTGACGTTTTTTGTGAAATGGAAGTTGACGGTGGTGGCTGGACGGTAAGCTTTTTGACATTTATCGTACTTATTTAAAAAAAATATTTAGACGAAGAAGAAAAAAACTTATAAGAAATAGTGCTGTATTTTACATTGTAAGAAAAAAATATTTATGAGATTTATTGCTTGCTCTGGTTTATGTACTTTGAATAACACATGCAACGGTGGACATTTTTTTCATGGACGCCACTTTAAAAAATACTAGCACAAATCTATTTGAACTTATCAGAATATTTGAATTATTTTTTAGTAATGTTCAGATGTAGTTCTATAACAAAACATTGAAAAAAGGTAAATTGTATGAAGTTTTGAAAATTTGAATAAACTTTCAAATATGGACAGGGCATTTTTGCTGTTTTTTAGCCCTTATAGTCTGATATTTTCAGACAGTCCCTACCACAAAGCAGACAAATTTGTTATCATTGTCTTTAATACGTACAATTTATAGACTGATTAAAGAAAGGAATATATATGATTTTATCACAATTTAATCCCCTGGACAGAGAAAGTGGACATTTTTTGAAACACGCCAATATCTAGTGCATGCTATGCTTTAAAAATTTTCCAGATGCACAGGTTGGTCTGCACTCAAAGTAAATCTTGAGCATATATTTGTTAATATGAATATCATCCGGACTATTTTTTCTTTTGTAAATTCGAAAATGGTCATCGTAGACGACAGTTTCTAATTTTGGTGTTGTCTATATTAAACACAATGTAAAACCCAAAAAGTTCACTGTAAGTCATATATGTTTACTTTTTAATCAATATCCGTTTTACTGGCTCCACTATGCATCGCCAGTAAAACTGCGTTTTCGACAGTCAAATTGTTAATTGACGGCTGCAACTCTTCAACTACAGTACTCTTATTCCTTCAGTACAAGTGTTGCAAATTGTCGTCAAGGATTAGTAGTTTTTTCAAAAATTATTAATGATACAAATATATATTGAATAAAATGCTATGTTGGAATGAAAAACATGTAGAACTGCCAATATTTCTTCATTTTATCGTTAAATCAAGTTTCAATATAAGAAGCGATGTATTTAAATGAAATACGTTAAGTGTACAGCTGCTGAATCATTGTTGCCGTTACTAAACGATGGCATTTTTCTTGTTTTTGTTGAAAATAATGTTTCACTATTGAAGTTAATGATGTTGGTACCTTTGGATAGAATATGACTAGGACATATGTTGTACAGCTACCAAACTTTTGTCAATATTAATGGATTTCTAATATTCCCAATTTCAAAAGAAGATCACGTACAGATATTTGAAATCAGTACTCAAGCCCGTTTGAAGTCTGCCGCTTGTAAATCATAGAACAATCTAGCGTAGAATTCATATAATGGTCTGGTGTTTTGAAATATTTAGGAAACTGTATCTCCAATCACATCAAATATAGGTGTATAATGTAGGGCGATAGAAAAATTTGAACGAAAAGAGACGAGAGATTCCAAAGGGACATTCAAACTCGAAAATGAACGCCATGACTTAAAATGAAAAAAAAAAAAAAAAAAAAACAGTACACAAAACCCCACATAGAAAACAAAAGACTAAGCATCAAAAATTGGGGATGATCTCCGGTGCTCAAGAAGGGTTAGCAGAATGGTCAACAACAAAAAAGGCAGGCATTTAATGCAAATGAATATGCTTTTTATTTTATAAAGTACGCTAAAACTCATTGTTCATGTACATAAGTAAATGAGTCTTGTCACTGTATTTCTTTTCGATATCGGTAAAGATTTATGATAATTCTACGTTTTTTTTAAACTTCTAAAGTATTGGAAATCAGTTCTCTTTATCACGACTTGGATTGTTTTTTTCTACTGTGACTTACAGTGAAGTGACATTAACCATCAAATTTCATTAAAAGCACAAACTTAACACACAACTAAATCATTCGAAAGCATGTCATCTGTACTATCTGTTTTGTACAATGGTTATATATTCGTGCGTTTCAATTTTCGTCACATCAAGATCAAAGGTCAGAATCACACAATTTCCAATTTTTAAAAATGTTTGTATTATTGCAACTTCTGTATTAAAAATTATAAAATAGTTTGTGAAAACAAAGAAACTTTTATCAATTTGTAGATTTCAATTTACAAAACGCAGTTTGACGTATTGTAGGAAACAGCGCCAATTTCAGATACTTTTAGTGACAATGGTAAAATGGATGAAACCTAAAACATTTCGTAGATATTCAACTGTTGATAGCGTTAAACCAAATAAAATCCTTTTTTTGATGCTAAGGAAGTTTTGACATCGTAAAGGAGTAGGGTCACGAAGGGTGGTGAAAAACGGCCCTGTCTCAAATATTTACGAAATTTCTGCAGAAAGATCACTTGTTAGTTTATAAAATGATTGGCAATAGACTTGTAAAAGAGAGGCAAAAGATACCAAAGGGATATTAAAACTCATAATTCGAAAATGAACTGACAACGCCA
The DNA here is from genome assembly GCF_021869535.1 of Mytilus californianus. Classification (NCBI taxonomy): domain Eukaryota; kingdom Metazoa; phylum Mollusca; class Bivalvia; order Mytilida; family Mytilidae; genus Mytilus; species Mytilus californianus. Next base: position 49,048,737 of record NW_026262582.1, on the reverse strand, counting down.
TGGCTAAAAAAGAAAAAAAAAACCAACAGACTGCACCTGTGTTTGTATAATTTTCCAGGGCGTCAGTATTTTAGCAATTTGCGCGTAACGTTAAAATTGTTTTTCTTAACGTTCCTTGTAACTGCATAATTATTTTACCTCAATAATTATTTTTGCAAAACATTTCTTCGTCCACATATCATGTTTTTGTTAACTCTATTAAAATAAATTTCTAATATTCTTGTTTAAGTTGCAAATTAGCGCTTCAATTACATTTTATATAAGTGGCACGTATACTCATTTCGAGCATATATATTCACAGAATAGAAATTGCATAGACAATATAGACGAACAGAATTCAAAAAATTGATTAGATTCAAAGTCATTTATGATTTTCAAACATAAACAATGCATGTCTTCTATTGGGCATTAGAAACAATAATTGAAAACTGTAAATAATTGGCGAGCGAAGTATAGTCGATGAAACCTTTAGAATGTATGAGATTAGTTAATGACGCCACATCATCTTAATTTTTATACGGAAAGAAAACCCGTGATTCACTTAAACACAGAAAAGTTTATTTTTTGGTAAAGAAGTATAAGACCAAAACACATATAAAGATAAATATTGTGTATAGACAATACAAATCATTATACAAGTACTTTAATGATCATATAACACATTATATCAAAAAGTATTCAGACACTTGTTATTCCATTTTTTTTTTTAAATTTGTTTGTTTATCTGTTAATTTATTATGACTTGATGTTCAGAATTCAAGAAATCATACTTCAGTAGCAAGAAGAGATTCACATTAAGGTCTACAGTAATAATTTGTCAGAAAGGGGGGATTACGATATGCGAAGTGACATAGCAAAACTGCTTTGACATCCCTATTTCTGTTGGAACGTGCAGCAAACATGTGCAAGGCAATTCCAATACCAACAGAAAATATGATTATAACAGAATTTATTAGAAATAAAAAGAAAATTAATTATAGAATTTATTTTTATTGATAGAAATTGTATTTAAGTTCTCGGTACAGTTATGTCGTCACATAATCTATCGAACCTCGGAAATGACAGCGTCGATCCGGATTCTTTTGTTAGCTTCGATGTTGCCACAGACCTCGAACAAGCTAAATATTGCTGCAAACGAAATCTTAGTATCAAACAATTGAAATAAGAATGAAATTACTGTGGTCGAGGCTAATGGCTAATGCTAACTTTAACAGGAGGTGTGAAATTCTTTGATAATTTTTATATTTTGAGCGTCCTGGTTTAATTCCGGGTATAACGGCACATTTATGACGTCATAGAAATATCATTTCATACTATAATAACAAATAACGATATATGTAGATATGTTTTAGTTAGAAAGGATCCTTTTTTTTTTTTGTCATCTCACAGGGCAAATATTGGCACTTCGTGTCCATACTCCTCTATCACAGTCACTCGTGATACTAATCAAACTGCCGATCATAATATATTTTTTATGCTAAATATAAGTTACATGTGCAATTACAAAAAACGGACATTTACGATCCCCGATTAATTCAAAACTCGTATCTACTATTTGATATTTTCCGTAATATTGAAAATTTAATGATAATTTAGTATTGGCATATAAATATCTTATCTATTGCACCAAAACAGTAATGTTAAATGTTCAATTATAACAGAAATTGTTGTTAATCAAAATCTATAAAAAATAATATATATAGTTTTAAGATATAAGGTTTCTGATGATGTTTCATTAATTTTGATTTACACACTTCTAGCTAACTTTGAAAAGTTAACTCATATTTAACATCAGATCAAAATGAAATTGATTTTTGGCATGTTTTATTCATTTGGATATTAAAAAAATTATGAAACAATTTAAATGAAATCTAGTTCTAGCAAATGAGGTTAAAAGTATTCTTTACATTTCTCAAAGTATATGCGATTTGTCTTCAAAAATACGGCTGGACTAAACCATATATGTATGAAGGTGTAATTCAATTTAATTATCCATAAAACAGTAAAGCATATGTGTATTTTCGTCTATTCTCAAGAGTTTCTACACCTATACCAAAAAGATCATTAGAATAGGGTACCTCACTATTACATCCAAATAGCAAAGTGAATAAGATGTTAAATATTTAAATCGTCTGATTTGTGATGTGACAAATCATTCAGTAAGATGTTTATTTTGTTGAGAACAAAACTGCAATACAAATGCTAAGTACAGTCCTTTTAAATGAATAGTAAATTTACTGTACATTTTGTCTTTTTTCTCGACTGATTAAATAGTTCCTATGAAATAAAGAATTATAGAGATTCGTTTGAAAGAAAACTTGATAAATTGGATCTGCAGCGTCTTCAAACAACAAACCTTAAAATATCTATACTAAGATAATGATAAAAATGAAATTAAATGGCCAATGATATAGTTTGATAGAAGTTCAGTATTTTTGTGATTTTACTTTGTAGCTTGATCGAAATGAACAGGCTGTTATTATCACAATTGCACAAATTTTGTTTTGGCTTTATTGTCGCTTTACCATATGCTTAAAATATAAATAAATGAACAAACTCCGGGTTTTAGATTAAACATATTATTAAACCTAATCATTATGCATAACTACATTCGTGTGACGCACAGTTCATAATTCTATTGTGGTGTAAATGAGAGATGACGGTGTTCGTTGTTATTCTGTGTTTTACATCTTGTTATGTTCTATAATATCATTTACGTATGTACATCTCTGTCCTGAGTGTTCATGCGTTTAGTTGTAATGTATTCCTGTCACGTCATGTTGTCATTTTAGCGGCATTTTTAACAATGCCAAATAAGCGGGAGGTTTGGCTAGCCATAAAATCAGGTTCAACCCACCATTTTGTTTTAAAATGTCCTGTACCAATCAGAAATATGGCAGTTGTATATGATAGTCAGTTTCTATGTATGTTGGCGTTTGTTTTTGTAGCAGTTCAGTGTTTATGTTGTTCCGTTGTTTTCCTCTTATAGCTGATGTGTTTCCCTTGGTTTTTGTTTCTGACCCGGAATTTTTTCAGTTAAGTCGATTTATGACTATTGAACAGCGGTATACTACTGTTGCCTTTATTTATAGGTATAGAGCCGCTAGTGCAGGCCCGTCGAGAAATACAATTCAAGTAAATAGTACATAAACTACACTAAATATTTCCTACCCTTAGCTGTAACTTCGTAAATAATTAAAACATTTGGGTAATTGTGTTATCAAATGAATGCTTATGACTTTGGAAATAAATATTATATAGCTTGTGCTTATTATACGTGAAATTAAGATCAGTTTTTATTTGTGTTGAAGATCTGTTTTGATAAAAGTGTTGTCATACTGCAAAAGTTTTCTGATAATATAATTTGTCTGAAGTAATGATAATAGATTTGCACTATTTTGAATTCTCTAAATAAACATTTCCCTGAATGTTTGATTTGTATGAAAGTACACTTTATCATTTTACATGCCATATTCTCGTCACGGCAAGTGTAGTTTTAGTGAATTTAACATGTTTAAAGCAACACAACTTCCATTGAAGTTCATAATGAATAATTCGGTTTTTAAAAAATAATACAATTAATGTTCTTTCTGTTTTAGGCAAGAACTCAAAAAATTAATGGATAATATAAACAAGGTACTATATCAACTATTAGCTAGTAACATGTTATGAAATCTTTACAATTGGTAAATAGACTCAAAATAACAAAGGAACATATTATAAAATTTATTTAGAAATAGACTTTTTGATTGATGAAAAAGAGAAGCGAAGGATACCAAAGGAACATTCAAACTCGTAAGTCAAAAATAAACCATAGACAAAGCCAAGCACAAAAAGAAAAGGACCAGAAAGACAAACAACACTACACAAAACAACATAGAAAACCAAAGACTGAGCAACTAGAACCCCAACAAAAACCGGAAGGAATCTCAGATGCTTATAAAGGATAAGAAGATCCTGCTCCGCATTTGGAATCCGTCGTATTGCTCATATAAGAACAAATCCGGTAATAATTCTTATTCAATTTTGACTAATTTGATTACGGGTTCAAGCAGTCCTTTTACAGATGCCACAACACCAGTTCAATAAACCACCATCGATGAAACATGTGCTTTTGATGTTGTTGTTCTTAAAAACAAACAAATAAGTAGCAGGAACTTTTTTCTTACAAAATTGGCTGAAATGAAATGAAAGGAAATGAACAGAAATATATTTGTAAACTTAGAGAACAAAACTACTTGTTTTTGAAATTGTATTTTTTACCAAACACTCATTGTTATAGTTAACTGACATACATCATGTACATTCTATTATTTCTGTTATACATATAACTTATATTAGAAACATTTTGGAAAAAGTATACAACCTGAGGTAACAAATGCTCTGAATTATTGAATCGGTAAAGATTTTAGTAAAAGGAAGAAATTTAAGGTCATTTCAATTATGGCGACATTATTGTAGTTCCTGTCCATTGATATTAGTGTTAAATGGTGTAAATAAATCATACTGAGGTACCAATAGTGCTTATCGCAAATGCAAATACATGATGTTTAACGTGAGAAGAAATATTGACAACCAATTAATGCTGACATGAATTTCAGTAAATATACTTGTATACTAGTATACAAGTCCAACTTAGACACCAATTTTACGGACATCAATACCAGTACACACTTTTCAATAATAAAAGAAAGAGGTTGCTGTCCTTATACAATTTTTGTAAGTTGATTCATCTAGTTTATATTTTATTAACACAATAAAGCAACCATGAGTACCTAAGAGTACAATATTACTACCAATACATGATACATGGAACAGTTGATACAGAGTTCAAAGCTCAAAAGCCGGTACTTGATTTTCAGCTAAGGATACTTGAACTCTATACAAACTCAGTAAAATAGTCTGATAAGAATTATAAACAAGTCTACTATTTCAGAGGAGTCGGTTGTCGGATTTTTTTGTGAAGTCGGTTGGTTGTAATTACCTATATTTTTGAATATTCTATATATCCTACTTTGCACGAGACAAACATTATGTGAGGTAATTTTTTTTCCAAGGAAAATATTTCTGTCCGATTACTGCCAAACATAAATTGTCAAATGATGTTTAAGGTCATTTGAGATGGTTATATTCAAGGACACGTTACAAAACAGTAAACTTAGTATCACTCATCAGATTCCTCAATATTTGATATGACTGAAAAACACTATCACTTTATTCTAAGCCATTCTATCTTTATGTAAAAAATAAGAAGATTTAGTATGATTGTCAAAGAAATATCTATCTACCAGAGTAAACATGGCGTGTATGCAAACATCCACAGATAACCGTACGACATTCATAAATGAGAAAACCAATATCGTATATAGCAATAAAAAGCTGTGACAAAAAGAGAAACAATTTGAACGGGAAACCAACGGCCTGATATATGACAGAACAATAAACGAAGAAAAATATATGATGGACAACAACCAACGGCAATCACTGAATTACAGGATAAGGACCTGACATTCCTAACAGTGGTATGAGAACAAACTTTAAAAAATCATTTAGAAATCGCTTGACTCATCAGATTGACACGGTTTTAAGGTAAAAAAGTAGCTTCAATAATTTTTCTCCACATTTGTCTCCAAGTGTTCTTTAAAAAAATTATTTATCAAACCTAAAGAATATGGAGCATTATAATACCAAATTTATCTGGCGTCACCAGTCTTTGAAAAATTTATGGACTTCCTTTTAATCTCTCCGTTCCAAGAGTCAAGGATCATCATCTACATAAGTTTTTTTTTTGTTTTCGGTACTAATTGCCTTTAAAAAAATCTGTAAAAGGGAATCAAAGGACAATGTTTGAAAATAAAGTTGACTTGATATTTGATTATGTTGTCTGATAAGAAAGTAACCCAATTTGACAAGGTCAGTGAATTAACCTCGCAAGCAAGTTATATGAACATACTTTAATAAAAAATAAAGGCGATAACTTCGATTCTTGAGGACAAACAAATGTTTGAATAATAGCAGAAAACAAAGGTAGGAACTTCAGTGAAACAAACTCAAAATTACGAAAAAACAGACGAAGTGTACATAGCAACATAAAACAATAAGAAGATCTGGTGTGATGCTAATAACATGAATAATATATATATCCTCCTGACAAAAAATAGCAGGGATTTTCATAGCCCATACTGTAGAGTAATTTCTGAAAGACACCGGATTTAAAAAATCTAAAACAATTCCTAGCCGGAAATCCATAGGTCTGATTTATATCCACGTATTTATAAAGAAACAATAAAATAAAAAAAAAAATGAACAAAAAACTTTAATATTATGCCAGACAGCGTTTTCAATTGATTAACGCCCGTTGTTATATAACCATCCTATTTTCTGATATTTTGGCAGTAGTAGTAGTTTGGTTTATTTGGTGCCACGGCAGGAAATGTAAAAACTAAATATCACAAAATTAAGGAATTATCACCATGATCAATGCAATATTGATAACTACCAAAGAATAGAATTATGGGATATTTTATTAAATATGATCACCGCATCATTAGTTTTAAACAGTTTAGATATTCCTTTAAACAATCACCAAAATAAACGAATTATCTAAACAACGCTTGAATTTAAAGAATGTAATCTTTATTGATCTTTCTTTAGTTTCTTTGTCAAATTATTGAAATCCGTATTTATTTTAAGGCTTAATTCTTCGTTAATAATCATCATAATGGTGTTTCTATTTCGGGTGTTAAAACAATACTCAGCTTATATATTTTTATTCCTAGCACACAACTTCAATTAATCAGATATATGTCAAAATATTGCAATTAATATACTGTTTAAGATTTATTCTTTCAATTTATTATTATACTAATGTTTGTCTTTGATCGTTATGTATTTTGTCCCATTTCAGGTATCAAACAATAATTATTTTATATATTTTATTTAAAGATCTAAACATTGAATTCCATCAAGTTATTGAAAATTTAAATATGTGATTGATCCAATTTGCTAAAATTTTACCACTTCCGTTTTGGTAAATCCCTATTCAAAAATGTCCCGAGTAACGACTCAGGACTGTCAAATGCTATGTTTGTCAAAATAAATTAGTCTTTTCATTTCGATGTCGATAATTGTTTTATGATTTTCGGCTTTGTACTCTCTGCTGTCTTTTTATTTATACTCGGTCATTTACAACACGATACAACAATAGGCAGAGCTTAAAATACAATATAGTTATATCCGTTATAATGCTCAATCATAAATATATTACATATCAATCATCCTTTTTAATGATGTCATCTCATTAACCGAAAATTCCGTGAAAAGTCGTCTTCATCTTTTGCATGATACTGTCTGATTCATAGGTACGCTTCCGGAGTCAAACGTTATAAAATCTAACAATGCGGAGATTTACGGATGAGAAATGTGACTGCTTTGTTTTTAATTGGGAATATTGTAGATTAATAAATTTACGGCTTTTCTTATTTACCAATAGTTACAGATATGTGTATTGATAATTTTAAAATGGTCTTTATCTGTCGATACCTGTATCTTGGCATTGCACAAAGTCATGTTTTGCTCTGACTGTTTATGACGTCTTTACACTAAATCCATTGGATGTTGGATGTGTACGGATTGATAATTTAGTCTTAGATGCATGATTTTTTTTATAAGTTGTTAGCGGCTTTGAACTAGCTTTCAGTAACTGCGAGTACTCTCAGATCTGTATTTAGTGTCTTTTCGTTGTTTGGATGTACAAGTACCCGGCCACGTCCACTTGTATTTGTAGTATTTGTATTTTTATCCATCTGATGAGTTAAGCCTCATTCAACTGATTTTTATAGTTCGTTCTTATGTTGTACTGTAACACAACTGTCCCAGGTTAGGGGGAGGGTTAAGATCCCGCAAACATGTCTAACCCCGCAACATTCTGTATGTATGTGCCTGTCCCAAGTCAGGAGCCTGTAATTCAGTGGTTGTCGTTTGTTTATGTGTTGCATATTTGTTTTTCGTTCATTTTTTGTACATAAATTAGGCCGTTAGTTTTCTCGTTTGAATTGTTTTACATTGTCATTTCGGGGCCTTTTATAGCCGAGTGTGCGGTATGGGATTTGTTCATTGTTGAAGGCCGTACGGTGACCTATAGTTGTTAATTTCTGTGTCATTTGGTCTCTTGTGGAGAATTGTCTCATTGGCAATCATACCACATCTTCTTTTTTATATTTATCCAATCTTATCCATTGCCCCAGAAAAATTGCACTGGAATATATGCCAACTCTTTTGTACAAACACAAAATAGATAAGAAACACACATGAGCAAGGACCAATATCACAATTAATTAGAACAAAAAACATCGTAAGCAAATATACCGGAAACCTCAGAAGAAATATAAATAACAAATGACTCAATGTATAGCATTTCATAGAACCTTTAATAGTTTATGTACATTCATCATGTTCATACTCTAAAAAATGTTAGAAACAAACTTAAATAATACCAATTGAGCCATTTGTCATATATTGATTAACAGTGAAATTGACAGCTTGTACCATATTCGCAACACAAAATATTATGGCAACGTATACTATTTTTACCATTACAATAATATTCATGTTCCTGTCTTAAACTCTACTGTAGCAGCTTGGACTCCAAGATGTAAATGGAATATCATCTTAATGCCTCATTATTGACAACTGATATTAGCTAGTGTTGTCAATGGTTAAACGGTTACCCGGTTAATAGACAGTAGGATCGAATATCAAATCCCAAAATAATTAATCGAATATTTTATTTCTAATTCTAATAATTTTGATATAAATAAATATTAAAATATCATTAGAAAATTTTAAAAAACCAAAATAAAAATTTTAACATGAGCATCGTGGTACTTAAAATGGGATGAATTATCCAGTACATGTGTTACTTAATTAACAATAGATGCATTTCAATTTCATCCTAATTAATTAGCAGGAAGACACAATGTCTATCAGATCAGGACAAAATCAAGTACACATAATTTGTATAGGTGTTCATTGGTGTTCACAAAAACATTGAATAGTTGTAAGCTGGTCAAATTTTACGATTTAGTCATTTCATTTGAACTTTGTTTTGCTCATATTGAGTGAATGTAATTGTAAAATGCAGATCATCTACATCAAAGGGTGTGACATGTATTGTATTTCAAACGAAATGTTGTTTCAAATATTGTTAAATGCTAACTTAGTAAATACTGGTCGTTCTATTTCTATGCAGAAATGAACTATACAGAAAGTTTTTTGAAGATTATATACATTATATTCTATAACCATTCACCGTGATACAGTACTGTAGTCGTTTCTTTGATAAGTTGATTGATTGGTTGTTATTTGCGAAACGTCCAGTTGTAAACATTCCATGCATGTTCATGATAAGAACTAATTAACAATTAATCAATAGGCAGGTCCTTCAAAATAGATCAACTTGCATGAACAGTCGAACATTTGAAATGCTATAGGAAAACGAGGGTATATTTGATAAGGACAAAATTAAGCACTGCAACAGTCCACCTAACGACCCCTCAATGAGTTGCTACAAGGCTCGTTAACGTGCGGAGAGATCGACAGTTTCTCTCATGAGGCATCTGTATTAATGTCCCAATTCTGACCAGACGATGTTGCTAGTTCATACATTCCACACAGCAAAAAAGATGACCCACTTTGGCAATTGTTTTACTTAAGGTCGAAATAAAACTTAAAGTGACCATGCATCTTTAACCCAGTCACTCTGAGGGTACATCTTCTTTGAACATTAACTTTTAAACCGGATAACCAGTTAATCGGTGTGAATATTATCCGAGTAACCTGTTAGATTAAAATGATCATTTTCAAAACACTAATATCAAATCAAAAGAAAGTTCTTTGACATATGAATACATCAGACTTTGCATTCATATGCGCTCGCCCTTTCTTTTGAACTGTTTGTTATTGAAATTAATTTTAATAACGAAAGGCAAATTTCAAACCTGATGGTATCTAATTCAAATCTTGCTTGAAAAATCGTGTTTTTCTTTTAATGAAGGTAATTGGCGCTTGAAAAAATATCATTGATTTAACTTTTTTTAAATGGCTCAATATCATTAAAGTGATAGGCAAATGATGCAAGTATAATTCATTAAAATGACTAAAAGAAGATTTTTGTGGAGAAATACAAATCATAAACTAAGTTCATTTTGGGTAGTTACTGGCAAGCTATTGACAAAACACAATGGTTAAGGCACAGTATATATTTTGCCGTAGCCTTTCAATAAAATCTAAATTGTTATTTCAAAAAGATGTTTTCCGTAGATTTTTTGTCCATTATATTTGTATTTCAGGCGTATATAAACAATATTGATAAGATCGATATATTAAAGGTTTTAAGTGGGTTTAAGTGCCAGTCTGTGTAAGAATCACGCAATGTGAGAGGATTTCAAAACATGGCAGAAAAAAAGCCGCAGACCTAACCATCCTAATTTGAAATTACCTTCATCTTTGGTTAGAAATTGTAGGTCTTTCGTTTCTGGGTGTCTGGTAATTCGAGAAATATCAAGATCATTTTTGGTTAGAGGGATAGTAAATTATGGAGTTTCCCTTAATTGTTAATCTCTAGTAACGTTGCGCACGATGTTGATACTACTGAGCGTTACACGACGTTCCTTATATTAAGGCAATTTTGACGATTTCAAAGAACGTTTCAAGCGTTCAAGCTTATATTTGATGAGATCAAATAACTGTAATGAATTTAGTGACAAGATGACTTTACATTTTGAAGTCATTGCAATAAACACTAAACTCATGTTTCCGTCCAAAAAATATCATGAACCAGGAATAAAGTAAATAAACGTTTTGAATATTATAAATATTTTTCCTCTCATCTTTTCCAATTTCACGATATAAATGCGCTAACCCGTTTTATGCTTACCTTGCATATGCTTGGAAATGTTTCAGACTGTCTTCAAACATGACATTTTCCGGTTTACGGTTTCAGTGATGTTGAATATGCTTTAAGACGCAAATAACTATAACAATATCAATACGCGTGTGAAGTTTTAAGATGATCGAAGAAAAAAATCGATATGAAATACACGAAACTCTTTTGCACACAAAATGTAACGTTGGACATTACATTTTTCCGTACAAATGGGATAATTAAGTGTTATAATTTTGCTATTTTAAATTTCGGTTACTTTTTTCCTTTATTTTCAAGTCTATTGTAACCAATTCAACCAAACATCACTCAATTTTTATCGAACTGACCAGTCTACATATTTATTTTTATGATAATTGTATAGCGAAATGGAATTCGTACCAACATCGTGCATTTCAACAAACATATTATATTATGAATTAAATTATTGTTTATCCTTTGATACTTTCAGGTACTACTGACTACTGTTTGCATTGAGGATATCGTCAAATTGGAGAAATATATTGATTAAGGCACTGACGTTAACTTCGTAGATTTGTGGGTAAGACGAATCTAATGTAACATATAGGTTTTACTCAAAATATCGTTTTGTAAATGCATGCAAATTAATGATAAATATTAATTTCGACTAATCGCGATCGTAGTTTAATTTCTGTATATTATGGTCCTATCAGGAATATTTGTAGTAGTCGTTCATCTTTTATTTTTATTTAAAATAAGAGGTTCACAATTGCAAAACAGTTTAATCTCCAAAATGATACAGTATATGCTACAGTACACTAACTACTTCAAAACAGAACTACTAAAGCTTCGTCTAGCGTCTGTATTTATAAAATCGCACTCCAAATCTCAATATAACTTGCTTTCACAAGGTTAAACTGATACATTAGTAAATTGTAATAATTGTTTTTATTATAGACGCATTTTCATAAATTCAATTTTGTAAAATTCTTCGGTGAGATACAAACATTTTGTTTGATAAATTTACAAAAGAAATCTGAATTTCTGCCCCGAACAAAAGTATCTCGAAATAAATTATTAGAATATCCAATATAAGAAAGTCTAGTACACTTTTTATATTCGGTCGTTGTGAACTTTTTAATTTTACTTTTAAAATAAAAAAAAAAGAGAATGTCATTTCGCTTAAGATTTTATTCATTTTTTTCAGACTTAGTAAAATGAGTTCGAGATTTTCTCGCTGTGTTGAAGACCCATTGGTGGCTTTCGGCTGTTTTTTGCTCTTTGGTCGGGTTGTTGTCTCTTTGACACATTCCCTATTTCCATTCACAATTTTATTAATTATGATGAAAAAGTTTTATAAATTCAGGCCTTGAGATTAACTAAAAAATATTGGTAAAGTGAAGTGACCAAGTTCAACTTTACTGATGGAGGCATTTGATTACAAGTTACTGGATTGTTTATTCCCTTCAACTGTTATTGTCAATTAAACCATCAAAAGTTCAGTAAAACACATATGTAAAGATTAAAACAGGCAGATCAGTTATAACGTTTGACTCCAGTCTGTATAAGCAAAAATATGTTTTTTCAACAAGATAAAGATACATGCATGCAGTTTATGCTTCCCCATATCATGCTTCGATGCAATAGGACACGATGTGTTTAGATACGTTGGTTATGTAAAGAGATATAATAAATTGGAAATCCTTATTAGATGATGTCTTTCACTAAATGATTCAAAGTTTGGTAGACAAGTTGAACGCATCTATTCTATTGAAAATTGCGTCGGTTGAGAGCAAAACTGTGAGTTTTTCCTTTTTAAAAAGCAACATTTTCGCAGCGCCTGCATATGAAGTACTTATCTCCTTATTGATTCGATATTTGTTTGAATTCGTGTTGTTCAGTGTTTTACTTTATATACTGTTGTTTGTATATTTGTCAGTTTTTTTCCATGGCATGTTAGCTTTGTTTGAATATTCATTTCGCCTCTCGTGTTATTTTTGTTTCACAATCAAATATTTTAACAAACAACATACCATATAAATGTAACGTGCACCTTAATATCAACTCCATATGAATAGAGAAATCTAATATATAATGAACATGATAATTAGTGTGCATTGTTGAAAGCACGGTAAACCATATTTGCTGACATCTAAGTCATTCAGGCTCTGAGGGATAATTGTATTATTGACACTCATAACACGTCTTTTTATTATCATAATGATAAACACATTCAAATCTGAGATTTTTGAAACGAGGAATACTGCAAATTCAGAAATTATTGCGAATTTTTAAGAAAGAACAAAAATGCGAGATTCATTAACACGATCTCAAAATACGAGTTGTTATTATTGTGATTTTCACTAGTCGCATATTCGTTACTTTGTATATCTTATAAAAATAAGGAAATTGTCATAATGTTTCTTTTAGGGAGAAACGGCATTATTTAAAGCTGTTGCGTTTGGTAGAAACGAAACTACACAACTTTTACTTGACAGGGGTTGGAATCCAAACCACAAAAACATCAAGGTAAAAATATCGATATTTGCAATAAGGCGCTTACATTTCAGTTATGGCGTATAAAAACACTATTAAGCAAAAAAACGTAATGTAAAAAAAAAATATACCGTACTCCAAAATTATTTAAAAAGAGAGAAGTCCGTAAAAACTGACATAACGAAACGCTCAACTAAATCAATACGAAAAACGACTGAAAACCAACCGTCATATTTGCGCCTGAGTACAGGCATTTTCCAAAGAAAATGCTGGGTTAAACTTGTTTTTACAGCAAACTGCTAAGCAACCACTTGTATGACACATGTGACAGTTGTGTTATGTCCGAAATATTAACCCTTTTAAAACATAATTGCTTATCAAGTTATCTAGCATATATATTAATGTGACCATTGTCTCATTGACTACAATGTTTCTGTTTGTTTTATACTGAGAACGTCGGGCAATTATTCCCAATTTTTAAGATTTTGCTATTGCCTTCGACCCATATATTGACACATAAAAAATGTTTACATTATATCATATCATTAGAGTATGTTGTGCAATCAATGAATTGTGTAAATGTTTTTACTAAATGTCGAACTCTTGGAAAAAATCAGGTCATTTACCAATTGACCAAGTTTGCCTAGTAATTGATATATACCATTGTTTTAAAGGGACACTAGCAGTCAAATTCATGTTTACCGATTTGACTCAAATTCTCATATTTGATTTATAACCATGCAAAACATTTATCCAAATTATAAAGTCTAAAAATAAACAATTGCTCGATAATATGTAGCTTCTCGATAATATGTAGCTTCATTTCGTGTGTATTTCAGTCTTGACGCTATCTAATTAACTATCGAGTTGACCTCCGAAGACCTCCGATGGTCATATTAACATAAATATAGATAAATAGAAAGCAAACTCGTGCAATTGGATTTTTCTAGGTCTATTTAATTTCATATTGTAGATTAAAAATATATGTTAATAATCTTTTTTACCTGTATACTAATGATTTTTTGGTGATCGAATCAGTCAATCAAAGTTTTACCTTTGTTTCACTTTCAATGTTGACATTCATGACATTCTTTTCCTTTAAATAACCGAACACACACACTTCATGCGTTATCCTGGTAAGGGGTTAAATTTAAGTTCACATGAATACGGATTCAATGAGGTCGTATTATTCACCTGCAAAATTGAACCATACTGGCTGCTAAAAGCAAATTATTATTTCACTATTTCACTTTCATTAATGATTGAACAAAACAAAATTATACTTTAGATTTTTTTATATCTGGTAGCTAGTGCCCCTTTAAGGCATTTGGTTAAAAAATTACCTTTGACATTTTGCCTTTCCATGTATTCCTAAATGTAATTTTGTGGAAATACAATCAATTCGCAGAATATTTTTGTTAACATTCAAACGTTATCTTTTTGTGTGTTTTAGGGTGAAACAGCGCTAGCATTATTCAAAGCTGCATGCCTGTATGATATTGACACCATACAATTATTACTTGATTACAGCTGTAACCCAAACCTGAAAGATAAAAAGGTAGTATCAATCATGTTTTCTATAACGCTCACTTTATTTCGTAAATATATCCTGATGTTATATAAACGATTGATATCGGTTGGTTCACTACTGTTCTTTTAAAAGTAAGTTATAATAATCTACAGGCAAAAGATACCACATCACAACACTAGAGATTTCCAACAAACTGACATTACTCGATATAACCAACCTATCTGACCGTATCTCGGCCTATTGCAGTGACGGACGACGGAGGGGAGCATAGACTGCATGAATTTTTGGCTCGTTGAATATACATACTTTGTTGGAATAGATGCTATTTAAAAATTTGCACAAACAACTATTTTAATTCTTTACATATTTTGTTATTAAATTTGGGATGATTCCTTAGACAACAACCTTTAAAGGAAATATTTAGTTCAGTTACCGGTAAACATGCACCTATCATTAATTTGTCATTTCACTTGACCCATATATTTATCTCTCAAACAATGAATTCTTAAAGATACTAAATCAAATTTAAGTCTGAAAAAATAAAAAATAATGGAATCTGAAGCCACATCATATTCTCATTTTTGATTTAAAAGTAATAAGATTAAACAAGAGTTTCAATCACGCCGGAAAGTAAAAGGTGTACACGACTTGCTTCGTCTACCTTTTTTTGCATACTTCTATATTGTATTTCAAGATACTCTTGCCAAATGTAAAATTCAGATCACTGATGCATCTTTCTGATTGTACTTTGTCACCTTTCCGTAGAATTTCATCAAATGGAATCTATGAGGACGCATCTTCAAGAAAAAATATGCCTACACTTTACTGAATCAGTTTTTTTTTATATTTTGTTTTTAATTATAATGATGCATGGATCATAACAAGAGCCCGTACAAACTTATGCGTAATTTAACGTCATTGCTCTTAAATCGTTTTTCTAAAATGTTTGGAGTTTAACTTATACAAATACGCATGAAAAACGGACCTGAAAGGAATATTTGCTTGAAGTTTTGTTAAGTAGGAAGACAATTTTAGTTTAATGATCAACTTATGATAGGAAAGGGATACTATATTTACTGGTCTGTGCATCCGTCCGTTCTTCCGTTCTGTTCAAAATATAAAACGATTAAAATTATATACTCAATTAGAGTTTAACCCGGATTCAGTTGTGCACTGAACATGAAAACATGATCATGTGCATGAAGGGGCACGGTGTCTTAAGGCCACACATTGTTGTTGTAAATGTTTTAAATAATACACTTACAGGTATATGTATCTTTCATATTCATATTTATCTCTTTTGTCGCGCGCTCGCCTCGACAGTAATAAACCCCTCAAAGGTGATCGGGGGAATAGAAATATGGTCGCTATCGATCTTGTTCCAATCAGCAGTTTAACCATTGCAAAACTAGGGAGTCTGTTTGATTGTGCGGGATGTACAAGTACGCAGTCCCGTGCGGTCAGAGTGGGGACGTTTAATTAGATGCATCTTTTAGAGAGAATGTCAATCTCTCTGCTTCTTAATTATGCATGAAATATTTGCCACTGGACGTTTAGCAACCAATAATCAATCAATTGATAGTAGCTTAACTTTACTTTTATTTCTGGCGAGGCAAATGATCCGAATCTTGTTAGTCAAAGCCTCGCTTGGTTAAAAGACATAAATGCCACTAGGGAGTGGACAGTTAATTAAAAATACGAATCGGAAAATAGGTGTAGGTGATCATACTTTTGATAGGTCACACACTGGCAAAATGATCCTGTCTATG
This sequence comes from Mytilus californianus, assembly GCF_021869535.1. Classification (NCBI taxonomy): domain Eukaryota; kingdom Metazoa; phylum Mollusca; class Bivalvia; order Mytilida; family Mytilidae; genus Mytilus; species Mytilus californianus. The sequence continues at coordinate 49,032,038 of NW_026262582.1, read as the reverse complement.
AAAAATCCAGATATGTGCAATTTCAATCAATGACACTGCTGGTTAAAGGTTTAATTGTCAGTATTCAGGTCCTGATCGAAACAAAAATAATTGACAGAATTATATGTATGGCCTCCTCTATAATGCTTTTGTATAGATTTGGGGATATTAAGTTTAATATCCACTATGTCTTTTAACTTTATACGTTTATATTTTGTCAAAATGTATTGATGATAATAACTTGGTGAACTATGAAGTCTTGCTGATATATTCCAAGGTAGAAGAGTACTTCATCAAATCTAAGAATGCCAAATGTCTGTTGTGAAAACTTTGTCCACCAAAAGTAACAAGCTCGTTTAAAAAATAAATCAAGCATCATATCAGTTTCACAGTTATTCCTCTTGTTTGAATCAGTTTTTGCGAGGTAAACTTTGTCTTTTACTTAAAAAAAAATTTGTATCTACCTTGTTCATTTTATGAAAGAAAGTTTACAAAGCGTTAATAATGAGGAATGAGTGAGTAAAGAGTAAAGCAGTCAACGTTTTGAACAGTCGTCACTCAGTATACTTTATACTATGACCTACATGGTATATAATTCTCTTTATCTCTCTTTTTTAATTGTGAAATATTTGGTGAGGCGGTTGCCTCATTGCGTCAATAAAAGCTACACCACTGCTCGAGTGGGTGTGGGAAGTCTTGGGCTCGATTCTCGACCGTTGCAAATCAAAGATTGGCTGCCTATCTGCCACTCACGCAATATTTAGGAGTTAGAGCAAAGATTGGTCGGTCCGGGGTCAAAATTATGTGTCCGGGTAGGATGTCTTCCTGCAGTATAATACAAAGTCTGATTCATATTCATCTTCTCGTCCTAACTATGGATATGTAAAATACATATGCAACGAACCTTATTTATATATATGGCCCTATATCTAATTAATACTTCTATTTTTTGTTCAACTTTTAACGTTGCCTATACCCCTCCCTCTTTCAAAATACTGGATCAGCATCTGGTAACGATGTCGTATTATATTTTTTTGTTCAATGTTACTTACCTTACATATTTCTGTTAATGATGTATTCAGTACAATGAATTCGGTTACCCTTTTTAATTGTTTATCAATAAAATGAATAAAATACTATACGTTAATTTTCTTCAAGGGATACATTAAAACAATTGCCTCGAAATGTCTTTTGTTTTTGGATTCCGATAGAATTCCCGTTAAACAAAGTAGTACAGAACAATCCCTAATCGAACACACCTTAATTCTAAAAAAAAAAAAAACACACATATATAGGTTTTTTTTTATCAATACATTTTATAATAAATGTAAAATACTTTTGATTAGAAATTAAACGGAAGCGATTGTTTTATCTCAATTTTCAACTTTTATAGAGAGACAGATCTATATTCTGACAAAATTTTGTTTCAATCTTTCTGGAATTGTCAGAAAAATATCCTTTTAAATATTTCCCCCACAACAAATATAATAAAAAGAAGATAAACTATAAAGAAAGACAGAAAAAAGGTATAATGGGGCGTTCGCCTGCAAAGTATATTGAAAAATAACTGTCATATTCAAATCCATGAAAAGATAACTCAAATCACTCGTATGATGTTTATACGTGATCTTATGTCAATGAAAATAAAGGCGGGAATCAAGAAAACTACGTGACAAATAAAAATGCTAGACTTCTAAATTTTTTTGTCATGGTAAAAATATTTTGTAAGGACAAAAATTCCAGTCTGCGATTTTGAAAGTCTTGGAATACTTTGTTTAAACTTGAGCAACGTATTTAATCAAATTCAATGGTTGGCAATAACCAGTCCCATTAGGTCGGTCCGTACGTCGAGTTACGTACTATGTCATTTTATTAGAAATCTCAGGACATTTCAATAAAGACTTAAGTCGGGTGATACTGACATCGCCGTGGCAAGAAGTGAAATACGACGAAAACAAAAGCAAGTTTACTAAACATTAAATCGAAAACTAAAGATTGAGGAACACGAATTCTACAAAAAATATGGAATGGACAAACTCAAGTGATAAGTACAATTCGATATTGTCACTTGGGGGGAGAGGGGTGGATCGTGGTGACGATTGGAAATATCCTTTGTAGTCTAAAATTCTGTTTAAAATATAAATGAAAAGTAAGTTTATTAAAGAATTTCAAATGTCATAAAACTAATCATATTGCCGCACTATAATAATATAATCATTATACACTTTAACTTAGCTGTTTTTACATTTATCTCATTTAACAGCTCACAAGTCATCAAGTGGTATTTAATTAATCCTAAATAAAACGTTTATTTACAATTTAATGCTATAATACATGCATTTAATACGTTTCAAATTTCCCAGCATTCATTGTGAAAAGTAAACCAAACAGATCTTAAGGTAAAAAGTAACATGTCTCCTTTATTACTCTTTTTTGTTCCCTAAATACATCTGAATATTAAACAAACAGTTGTATCAAAATGATGCTTAACCTTTTATATACAATTTACGTTTTTTATATCAGATGTATGATATACAGAAATTCCAACTATTGTCGAATTGTTTAAAGACGTATCTCGTTTAACACAGGCTACCCGTGTACTCTGGTTCTGATCTCTTATATTTATCATATAAATGAAAACAACCCATTCCAATATTCAAAAAAGTACTAACGTTCAATTACGGTTCATGATTTCATTAAAATGAAGAAAGAATTACACTCTGAATTAAAAGAAACAAAAGTTTAGGTATCTTTATCTCTATACGTGTACTATTTATATTTTGGGAAAATAACTCGTCTAGACGCCCTTTTATGACAAATACCAAATAAAGTTGCACGAGTTTTAATAAAATAAGGAATATGGGCATCAAATTTAAATATGTTTTTTTAGTGAACATCATATTTTTTTTCTAAAACAACCCATCCTATTCTACCAGAAGTACTCATATATACAATAATTTCCTTAAAAATGAAGACATAGTTATCTTATTCAACATTAACAAAAGTTTAAGTATCTTTACTCTTTTTATTATTCACATTTTGTTTTAAAACTAGCTCATGTAGATGGAGTTACATGAATAATTGCTGAAAAGCGTGCATGCATTTTAATAAATGGAAAACTGTATATGGGCATTTTCAAACAATGAGGACAAAATGTTAGTAACTTATCTCTCATATTCATCATATGGTATGAAAAAAACCCTTCTAGATTTACAAAAATACTAAATAGTAATGATGGTTTATGAATTTAATTAAAAAAGAAAATTCCCACTCTGTTGATTAACACAATTAAAACTTTTAGTATCTTTATCAAAATACTCATATGTTAATAAAAAAAAATAACATGATTTTTAATAAAAAAGAAGAAATATTGGCATTCTTGAGCAATGGAACAAACAAAATAGTATCTTAATTTTCTCTAAGTTCGTTTTTTACTCCTATTATGAGGTATAAAATGAACACATAACCCATGAGGTTAGATAATATCAAGTGAAATTAATAAGAAAAAAAATCATTCCTAATCATTGTTCGAAAATATCAGAGTTAAGGAAAATGAAAAGAAAAACAATAAAATAAAAATATAAAAACTGAGATACTATTTCAGCGTGAGTCTGTAAAACACCGAAGTTAAGATATGATCCCTATAGTTCTCCTCAAACATGAAGTTGTAAAACAGCAAACTTTAGATATGATCCCTATACTTCTCCTGTAACATGAATCTGTAAAACATCGAAGTTTAGAAATGATCCCTATACCTCCCCTTCCACACAAAACTTTAAAACATCGAAGAATACCTTTCCGGAGCACCTGTGATCACCCGTTCTTCTTTCGTTTTTTTCCATTATATTGTCAATTCGTTTCGACGTATGAGTTTGAATATCCCTATGGTATCTTTCGTCTTTCTTTTAGATATGATCCGTATAGTTCTCCTTCTTCACAAATGACAAAACATTAAAATTGAGACATGATACTATGACATGTATATTTCGGATTTAATTTGATCTGTAACATGTGTAAATTGTCGAAGTTAAGATATAATGCCTTACATTTTCATAGTTTTTATTAAGAATGCCAGTGTTCTTTCAATGTAATAGAAACGTGTCCGGTAACATAGATCGGTGGCTTGTGCATCTCATGGATTGTTGAATTGAAAGATGTGAGCATAATGAATGATTCAAATTTTTCAAGCTGAGATCTATGACATTGTTTAAGAAATAAGTAGAAAATGTTACTTCTATACAATCATATAATACATTTTTCTTAATCCAATGGATAAATATTATGCAAAATAAGTAGATGTGGTATACTCCCAAATGAGATAACTGTCCACTAGAGATCAAATGACGTGAAGATGAGCAACTATAAGGAACAGTAAAACCATCAGCTTTCGGTAGAACCAATACCACATAGTTAGTTATAAACCGCCAGATATGACAAAATGTTAAAAAAAAATTAAACAAGACAAACCAACAACCTGACTTATGATAAAACAAGAAACGGAAAACAAATAACTATCGACAACCACTAAATAACACACTATTTTGGTAATAGTTTACAGATAAGAAGTTTACGTTTCTGCACATTACCTGCAATATACGCACACAATTGTTGTAAACATTTGAGTATACGAAGAAGAACTTACAATCTGTATATATCGAGTTTTTTTGTTGGTTTATTTTTGTACTTACGTTAAAATAAAGTAAACTAAAAAGCACACGAAAAATGCACATTATGCTTAAATACATGTAAGGATTCTTAACTAATGGGTAAATTTAATAAAATCAAAAGAAACATTTTAAAGTAAATTGCTCGTGTAACCTCTTTATATATTTTAAAAGATGTTCTGTTCTTAAGTTTTGGTTCTGTTCTGAAATTTTAACAAAATGAACGAATTGTCGTGATAAGCATATGTCTCGGCATTTAAAGTATCGGAAAACCAAAAGTATGTGTTTGACCGATCCAAATAGCACACATTCCTTACAACTTATTCCATGTGAAACTGTAGACGAAATTTATAATGATTTAGTTAAGAAGGTTTTGAGAAAAAAATATATGTTGGACGAAACAATGGATGAACGGCTGGTCGGACAAGGCAATTGCAATATAGTTTACGCTTTCAGAGTGTGAATATGATAACAATCATCAAGCTATAACATTATGCATACTAATATGACGAGTGTATACGTTATATCGGTAACTTTTAGGAGACTGTGTTTGAATTTAAGCTTTAAACAATTTCAATATTTGAAAAAAAAACCAAAAAAAAACATATCTTAATTTGTCAATGTGGATACAAAATCCTTATGAGAATTACTCACCCGCCAGGTTGTACTGGTTTTGTTCTTTGTGTGTGTTCTTAATATCATATATTGCCTAGTAACAAAAATAATAGCCATCGAAAATTTAAGAAAGATAATCGTAGCTCCATGAAAATTGTTTGATATGAAAATCGTAACTTGGCTACATGTATCTACATGATCAAATAGTCGTAATAGACATGACAATAGTAATTTATCAGTGATAATGGTAACTTTATATGTTGATGGGGACGGCGACTGAAACTAAAGTTTGTTTAAAAGTTTAATTATGTGACCAGAATAAGGGAATAATTGGTTATCTTAAACTAATTTACGTTTTGCTTTGTAGTTTTAGTCTATTCATTTTACAAGTTTAAATGTACATTAAATGTTGACGTAATATTGTATACTTGAAGAAGAAGAAAATATATTCATTAATTTAAATGATTTTTAGAAAAAAAATTATAACATCACATTTCAATCAATCAATATTCGTTTTCGCATGCCAGTACCAAAGAATTAGCAAGGGAGCTGGTGATACTCTCTGGTACTTACAGTTCACTAACAGAGATATCAACCAGGTGGTAGTTATGAGATTAAGGGTACCAATTTTCCTGCACCAGATGTGGATTTCGACAACTCATATTATGTCTCTTCGGTGATGCTTGAAAAGCCAAAACCTTATACGAACGTTGAATAGCGTAAAGAACAAAAAGGACATAACTATAGCTAAATCTGGATAAGGAATCAAAGCTTTGCATGCGAGAAATATATCTCTTAATTTAAAAAAAAATATATTTCATAACAGCAAATTTCAATTAAATAATATCCGTATTTGCATGCCAGAAACAACGTACTGGCTACATGACTGGTAATACCCTCGGATGATAACAGTCCACCAGCAGGAGTATCAAACCAGTGGTAGAAATGATATTAACGGTACCGATTATTCTGCACCAGGTGCGCCTCTGAAGTATTTATGCATCGCGCACAGGCAAAACGGACGCCCCATTTTTGCTAGTGTTTTACTGCTGGCCGGAAAAGACTAAAAAAGACCATAGTTCTATTCCCCAGTCACCATGGGTGGGCATATAGGATATACGAAGGATAATCAAAAGATAGAATAGAGCATACAAAAAGAATAAGAAATCAAGGGATAAATGAGATGCTACTACAAAAGAATTAAAGAGCAAAATCAAGTAAGAAATAAGAAAGCCGTTTTGAAGTACAAAGGAGACAAAGATTACACATCCTCATTTTTACGGCAATATTGTTTACCGTGCCCGGAAATTTAGAAACGATCCTGGTAAACTTATCGATCCTTTAAATAAACTTATTCTGAATGTTTACCAATTCAACACTGTAATTAGATCATTAAATATTGTTTTTATTGGTATTAATATTGATTTTGTTATCAGTAAATTAAAAGCAAACTAAATATTATTGTTATATACATATACACATTCATGGATCTACAATCTATCGATACCAGTATCTTGGCATTGCACAAGGTCATGTTTTTCTCTGACTGTTTATGACGTCTTTACACTAAATCCATTGGATGTTGGATGTGTACGGATTGATAATTAAGTCTTAGATGCACAATTTTTTTTATTAGTTGTTAGTGGTTTTGAACTAGCTGTCAGTAACTGCGAGTAATCTCAGATCTGTACTTAGTGTCTTTTTGTTGTTTGGATGTACAAGTACCCGGCCACGTCCACTTGTATTTGTATTATTTGTATTTTTAAGCGTGATCTTTTGTCCTGTTTCATCTGACTGTCCAAGTCAGTAGCATGTTATCCAGTAACTGTTGTAAGTTGTGTTTTGCGATAACTGTGCTAACATATGAAGTATACAACCGTTCTCGACTTCCTATATCTAAATATAAGGTTTGGTTTGGCTCAATATTGACGTCCGTATAGTGAATTAAATACAAATTGAAACATGGATTGTGTCAAATCAATAACAAACCAACCAGAGAGCAGAAAACTTCCGAAGGCCACCTGTTGGTCTTCAACGCAGCGAGAAAATCTTGCACCTGTATGCAGCTTAAGCTGGTCAATAAACAGTAATGTATACTATTTCAGTGAATAGGACGCTGAACTACACTTCGAAACATACAAATGAACTAAATCTTTAAAAAAAATTACACAAGACTATCAAAAGCCATAGGTCCCTGACTTGGGACCAGCACAAACATGCGGCGTTATAAGACATGTTTTGTATGATCTCAACCTTTCGCATACATTTCTAGTCACTGTGGAATAAACCAACACAAGTGGAGATACTGAGAAAAAACGTTACACATAAGAAATTTTACAATGTTTATCATTATTCAAACACATAACAAGAAAGTCTTTTTTCCAAACGTTTATTACAAATTTGTTCAATTAGTGATTAAATCAAGTGCAAATGGATCAAAGTCACTGAGTTTAAAAAAAATATAGTATTCAGCTTAATTATAAGTAACCAATCAGAAACATTTTTTTATATAAAATGAAATCAGTCATTTTGATTTCAATTTACACAAATAATTTGTGTTTGCATTTCATATTTACTTGGGTTCCCTGTTGACAAAGTTTATCGTAAACTCTCCATGCAACAGAAAATTGAAACTTTCAAGTTTACGGAAAAAGAAAAGCGTCAGTTACCAAAACCAAAGAAACATTCAAACGTATAAGTCGAAAATAAACTGACAATGCCTTGTATAAAAAGAAAAGAACAACAAAACACAAAACAAAACATGGGGGAAAAGACTGAGCAACACAAACCACAGCAAAAACTTTGGGTGACTTAATTTGTGCCGGGAAAGTAAGTATCTTTCGCCCCTCTTTTAGGTAGATCATGCCCAACATGTGGCACCCGTCGTGTTGCTGTCTATGTCCTAATCAAGTTTTATAAGTCTAATTCGGTAGGTCACATTTTAGGAAAGATGTATCCAATTATTTTCAACAAACACATGGTTGCATTGAAACTATTATTACAGGACAATGGAACGATAAACCTTTAAAGACTACAAAACTGGAAAGGTCCCAATACACTTAATGATGCTAATTCCCTGGAATCCCTCGATACCTTTTAGGAAACCCTGATGTTAAGGGGTTTGACTTATTATTAATGTCCGATAAAGAGAATAAGAAATACAAACTCAACTTAAAGATCTACTGCGGACTTATGTTTGCGAGGTATAGCAAACAAATATATTTCGCTAAATGAGATCGTCTTTGGTATCTTAGGTTTTGCTTTATATCTGCAACAATACCAGTTCTATCATGATTATGTTTTGCTAAAACAGGAAAAATGTTTGGTAAGTGTACAAAAGTCCTCTCCAGAAATTGTTCTCAATCTTCATTAGAAGATAACTTTTTTTTGCTAATCATTCAAATTCATCATATTTTGGTATACTAAAGTAAGACTGCGGAGGGTTACAAACAAAATAACACGCTCAAATATAATTTTTCTATAGAATTAAGCTAAGCATGTACGATATTTCATAGCATAAAGACTCGCATTTCAATTTACCAGAATGCTTTTAAACAGACATGTACCTGTACATATACATATACATATTTTAACAGTGAATTTGTGAAATCAGGGTCTTTGTAAAATTCCTGGAATATTTGGTGATTTTGTAAAATTTCTAACAGTTTCAGTGATTTTATAAAATAGCTTATTTGTACAATTCCATATTCCAAGTCCAAACTTGCGCTTAGAAATGTGTTTTTTATTTTATTTTGAATAGATCTATGATTTTTGAAATACATTTTTTTTAAAATAAACACTTTTAGTTTAAACTATTTTACATTGATTATGAATGAAAGACATGCATGATAAATTTGGATGACATCTACTGAGCTACATTTGGAAAAACCTTGTCCATCACTAATTAAAGACAGTTTAACTGCATGACGAAAACATATTGAATTGTCCAATAGATACAGCTGACGGACTCAAAAACAGAGAATCAATGTGTTCAAACTTGTTTCTAGTTTAGGATCCAAACTATTTTTTTTTGTTTTGAATTCCTTGAAATTGAATTAGGGAATCTGTAAAGAAAATCCTAATTATTTCAGTGATTTTTAAAATCTCTAGGAAAAATCAGAGCTTTAATAGAACCACAAATCAGTTTAGTGATTATACAAAATCCCTGAAATATTAGTGATTTTACAAAATCCCTGATTTTATAAATTACTTTTACAAATAAACTGTAATATTGCAATTTGTTATTCAAAATATGAAAGTATAACCTAGGAAAATCTTGCTTTTTTTGGAATGATATACAAGTTATATTAATGATTTCATATTAACGTGACATAATGAAAATTAGAAGATGTGGTAGGATTGACAATGACACAACTATACAACGAAGTTTAGATAAAGTGGATATAAGCAATTATTAGCAACCGCAATTGTATATTTGGCTGCTTATTCTTGAATAATCATCATTTTGTATTACCAAATTATAAAACATCAAAAGCCACTTTCCTTCAGTCTTGGAATAGCTTAACCAAATTCTTGGAATAATGCTAATAAGAAAAATATGTTTAATTGATACGACCAAGCAAGGTCGCATAAAAAAATACACGGTTGATTTAATTTTTTTCTTCATGAATGGTATTTAAGAGCAGACAGTCTTGAAATTTTCCATAATGTGTTGTAACATATATATATAGATTACAAATGTACTAAATTGATCCACAAATGTAAAGGATCATCATGATAATGCATTTGATATAGGAAAAATTTGACTTTTGAGATTATTTACAAGTTACTGTGGATTCATTTATTTTCGTGGGTACCAATTTTCGTGAATTGAGAAAAACCTGCATTTTCGTGGATATTTGATTTCGTGGTTTTGCCAAAGTCTGCATACAACCCTATAAAACATAAGCAATTCGTTGAACATTTAAATTCGTGGTTCACATGTACCGACGAAATCCACGAAAATTGGTATCCAACGAATAATCATGAATCCACAGTATTCAATTGGTTTTGTACTGCACCATGAAATTGTCTTCACATTCTGGAGTTATCTACGCTTTGTAATGCCTGATTATCTAGCATCAACTATGGACACTTTACCGATGCTATTACAGACAAGAAGTAAGTTTTCGTGTTTGGCAAAATGAATTCCTCTTGGAAGTGTCAATCCATTAGACCTATTCAGAATTTCTCTGCATTTTTTCCCACCACTTGAAACTAATAAGACAGCATGGGCACTCAAACAAGACACAAAGGCATTTCCATATCCATCACTCGTGACACCTAGCAAACATGAATATGTTTCATCAGAAAACTGCCATTGAATTTTTCCATTCAAATCACAGCAGTATAAAATAGATTCGGCCGTGTAGAATAACTTACCACTGTTGACTGTTATATAACGTACACTATCGGAATAAATTGGTAAGACGTTTCTACTTTGATATTCCTTCTTACTATCGCGATCTATAACTTGGACATCAACTTTATTACCATTTTTGAAAGCGGCATATAGCTTGTTATCATAAAATGAAACACCATAGCAATAACCGCTTGTTTCTATTGAAATGGATACTTGCTTAGTTGTCAAACTTATAATCTTGATATTCCAGTCCCATTCCGATGATACTGCGACAGTATCGTTGTCTATTTCTGTTACATAACGTGGTTTTTCTGGCAGAGGTATATAATCAATATCGTCATTGGTTTTATCATAAATAAGTAATCCTTTACTATCCGTGAACACCATTTTCTTGCATAGAATGGTACAATCTGAAATGTCCAAATAACCATCATCTTTAGATTTCAAATCGAATTTTCTGTTGAGACTTACGGACAGAAACAAGTTATATCCCTCAGCTCTTTGCGCATATTTGACAAGTTCCTCCTGTGATGGTGGATTTTCTAAAATATAAATATAAGTAAAAACATGATAAAATCACATCTTTTAACATACAAATCGAACATACTAAATCCTTCTCGGGAGCATTCCAGTATATCTCAATACAGTGTTTATTGAGTATTTATAAAATATATGTTATTTTTATTATGTATACTATTATTTGTATACTATGTCTGATGTTACTGTGACGTAATAAACATATGGGAAGTTGATATATTAGGAGCAATAATTTTAAAGGTACCTAGCACGAAGAGACACATTTATTTAAGATTAGCTGCTATAGAGAATTGGAACATTACTTTCAAGATAATTCCAAAATCAATTCCGGGAAATTTTGTAAAAAGTATGTTATAAAACTTGGCAGTACCGAGTCAATGACTTATGAGCGTATCATATTTACTGAAACTAATGTATTGTACTGTAACCGACACTCGAATGACAAATTCGATTTTACCCTGTCATGCGACTTCCTCAGTTATTGTTTGTCATCTTGATCTGTATCTTTCAAAACGATTTATGATACTGTGGATTCATTATTTTTCGTTGGATACCAATTTTCGTGGATTTAGTTGCTATGGGTGAACCACGAAATTAAATAATCAACGAATGACAAATTTTCGAAAGGCTTATATGCAGACATCGACAAGACCACGAAATCAAATACTCACGAACATATAAGTTGTCCTCAATCCACAAAAATTGGTACCAACGAAATCAAATGAATCCACAGTAATTAAACATTGGGGGGTGTACTGTTGATTTAGTTTCTATGATAGTAAATACAAATTAAGTAGCATAGAAAAAATCCGGTTTGCTCTTTAAGATTTTTTTAAATCAGAATTTGGAAAAGATGCAAGGTTATATATGTCACTTATATTATTTGAATTGTTATCACAAAACAATTAAAACAGTGGAAGGAAGGAAATGTAACCGACATATAAACTAAGATCTTTAGCTAATACCACAAACATACAAACAATCGAACAAACAAACAAACTAACAACATGTCGATAAGACAAATAGGTCCGAACACACTATCAAAACACAATACTAAAAACTAAGGTTTAGCAACCCAAACCTCACTGAAAATTAGGGGAATTCAGGTGTTTATGAAAGGATCAATAGGTCTTTCTCTTATATTAGAACTGACGGTTGCTCAGGAAACAAAAAATATATGTTATACTTCGGTTCTCAAGTCATACGTCATAAAAAAATAATATGTGATAAAAAATACCTAGGGTTATTCTATCGGCAAAACCAATAATGACGGTGTCAATTATCAAATTTGGAAATCCATTCTCTTCTTCAGGTATCAAAACATTGACTAAGAATTTGAGCATTTTCTCTATAAATTGGTCGTTAGATTGGAATTCTTGGCCGTTGACTTTTATCATCAAAACAACACGATTTGGCTGAATATCGTCAATTTTAGTCTGGAACAGTTCTTCACTGGAATTCGCTTTTAAAAACCTCTCAGCAACTTCATTTTCCTTAATCACTCCTGTTACAATTAAATTCATCATTTCCACTCCTGACCCTAAATTGATAGATAGAATAATTTATTAGTTTCATGTGATAATAACATGTCATTATCAATATTATAACTAAAATCATTATAATCATTATCAACTTCCTATTGTTATTTTTATCCCAGTTATAATGCAGTGTCGTTGGTTTTGAGGTTATCAACGAAAGCTATTTCATTCATAAGTTTTGATAAATCAATGTTTAACTGCTACAATATTCTACTATACTTTGTTTGCACCACAATTTTATTGAGAAGATCTGTTTATCGTTATGTCTTTTTATTAGAAGCTTATATTTTTCAAACATACATTTAAATTAGTTTTAGTTTACTATGTCCTTGAAAAGGGAAGGTCCATAAAACAAATAACCATATCAAACATTAGACTGTATCAACCAACGAACAAATGGACAACAAACGTCATATTATATTTTTGACTTAATACAGGCATTTTCCGATGAACGTTAAACCATTGTATATTTTGAAAGTTTGAAAAAGAAAGTATGAGGAATAAATTTAGAAAAAGAACTGTATGACTTGCCTCCTTTTAAGATACGATCTATACACTTTCTCCCAGATCTTCCGATGTAAAGATTGATAGAGGTTTCATTTCTTCTGCACGTGCTACTGACTGAAAGAAATGATCATATAAAGTATAATCTGGATTCTCTTCGAATTGAGTACTGTGGATTCATGTATATTCGACAATTCTAATTTTCATAGATTGAAAAACATAATGATTTTCGTGAATATTTGTTTTCGTTACTTTGATAAAAACTCTATTAAGTATTTAAAAATGCGTACTTCTTTTAGCATTTGCGGTTTAAATTCGCAGTAAAAGTAAAACTTTAACATACACGAACATGTGTGTCCAACAAATATCTATCAGTACACAGTAGAGGTGATAGTACAGTATGCTTGTTTCATAGCACATATACGATTAATTGCCATCAAATGAAAACTGTATAAGACACATAATTGGAGTTGTTCTGTTTAAATATTTTATCCATTAATCTGCATCTTATCGTTATTTTATTATAATCGACTACCCTTATCAGAAATAAAGATTTTTATCTTCGAGGCATATGTATTTTTCTAAGTAGTTAACTAACGTATTTGAAGCTTATTTATAAACTTGATACAACTTGAACTTTAAACAAACTGAAAAAGTGTGTTGTTAGTATGGCATTCACCTGGAAATAATTAAAAGTGAAGGACACCCAACTTGTCTTCTAAAACAAGAACCATTTGAGATAAACACAAAACAAAACAAAAAAAAGCGGGAAAATTCTGACACATTTGTGGATATTGTTTTTTTTTTTGTTTTTTTTTTTATTACTTTGGATAAATCAAAAATATAATAACATATATTACATTTTAAGTGAAGGTAGCTCGCAGAAGTAACCAATTATACTAAATATAAAATACAGATAGAAGAAGCACCAAAAGCTATAAGGATAATCATAATATAGTATCAAATTCGTTAATGTATCCAATATTTGTATTACCTTACCTTGCATATCTTCAATATTACGAGCTTTTTCAATACAGTTTTCTATGTAGCTTTCGTCGAACTTGTTACTTTCTATATTTGAAATCTTACACAAATATGTTTCATCTGCTTGTTTTTGCAAAAAAATATCGATTCGCTTCGCCACATCTTTGAATTCTTTGAAACAAGTGGTGAATTCTTCTCCCAATATTTCAACATGAGGTCGTGAATAGAATGATTTGCTTCTCAAACAGATTCTTTGTAAATCATCACCTATTGATAAATCGGAGTTTTCCGGAAATGTTTGCCACCCACGACGAGGTTTCGGAAGGTATTGCCATACTAGTTTGTAAATAAAATCAACATCGCATTCATTGTACCCATTAGATAAAAGGCTATCAACCATGTCTTTTTCTCTCTGTGTAAATCTGTTCAGAATAGAACTGTTTTGTACCATGTGAAACAGCTCAGTTGGATTAATAATGTCGTGTACGAGTTCTCTCGTCATTTTTGGAAAGATATCCATAACAACCACGGACTCTTTGGCAAATCTTTCATCATTCGTTTGATCTGATATTGCCAAATTCTGTAATTGCGTGGCGAGAATATCTGGTTCTGACTCTTCATGACGGAAAAAACAGTTATCGTAAAATTTACAGGTGCCTGGTCCCCTGAAAAATAAAAATAAAATAAAGTTGTCATATTGCACAGTTGTTTTGTATTTCTATGCATTTGTATATCCCTCACTTTCAAATGATTAGGTTAAAGCGTTCCTGGAGACAGCAAACGGAGAAAATCACTTTGCATGCTCGAAATTAATAATTTAAAAGTGTTATATTCATTTGCAAATAAATACATGTAACAAATTTTTACTAAACAACTAATCAATAGATAAAGTCCTTTAGTATTTTTTTTTATATTGAATATTCGCTTTATCAATGTTAAACATATCCCAAATGTAGCGGTCGGAAACTCTTGCATACCTTCCGATTTATAATAAAATTCTTTTTCCTTTCTTCATAAATAGGGTTAGACCTTACATATCTTTTTTTGCGTCATTTAAATCGAATGACACCTATTTCTAATATTTGTAGTTATCCGACAAGCATTTTTTACGTTTCATCAAATACCCCTGCTTTTTTTTTGGAAGAGTATTAATCAATCATAGCTGTTCGAATAACATGACAGGTGCCACATATGGAGCATATCTGCTGACCCTTCCGGTACACCTGAAATTACCTCCCCCCCTCCAGTTTTTGGTGGGGTTCGGTTTTTGATGGGATGTTAGTCTTTAGTTTTCTATGCTGTGTTTTGCATACTGTTGTCTGTTTGTCTGTTTTCTTTTTTTTAAGCCATGGCGTTGTCAGTTTATTTTCGACTTATGAGTTTGAAAGCCCCTTTGGTATCGTTCGCTTCTCTTTTAGTGTCAAAATCTGGTTTTTATCTCAGAAAACCTGTATTATCGTTTGTTTATGTTTCAGTGTTACTTTACAATAACCTGCGACAATGAAGTAGATTGTAAAGTATTCCGTTGATCAGATGCAAACATTATATTCGTTATTAAACGTCGATGTTGAACAAAAGCATTTGAAAGTGTCCAATTAGAATATCCTGATTCGCTATTGTTGTAGATTTTAATTTTTGTCAAGCCCATACCCATAACAGTGGCTGCTGTAAAAGAAATTTTCGGAGAGCCTTCTACCTTCATTCCAAATGTTTACGTACCTATAATATCGACATTTAGGTCTATGCAATGAGCCAATTTTTTGGTGAACGAATCTACATCGATTTCCATTCCTACATCCATTCCTTGTGTTGAAGTATACGCATATTGGTCGGCTCATTTTCCACTTAAGCTATCTAAGAAAAAGAAATGTGAATTCAAAGCAATAATGCGCTCATGATAAGTTTTGTTCTTAAGTTAATGTTAATTTTAGTCATTTTGTTATTTAGATACGCACAAGTAGGATTTTATTTGTGCATTTTGTCAATTGTTTTAGGTACCGGTAGACGTTTACTTAGTATTTTTACAATAAATAAGTCTACATTCATTATATATATATAAGTTGCATATATATTTTAACTTGAACTGAAAAGTTGTGGTATGCTATGCCGAAAAGTGATGATTTTTTTTGTAAAACAAAAGATATAGTACAAAATATAATTGAAGGCGATAGCTTTTCTTACGTATTTTTAGGAATTATTAGAAAAAGGTAGACCATTCATATCTCCTTATTGCAAAGTAAAATATGCGAATAAACGCTAGAATCTACAGCAATAAAGTTTACACAGGTGCCCTTCATTCTACTTTTAAAATTGAAAGAGAATGGTTTGAACTAGTTTTTTTTATTATATGATCCCGCTCCCGTTTCCCCTTAACCTGTGGAATTATTAATAATAAACAAAACATTAGTCATCTTTTTCCGTTACAATCAATACGTTATATATCTTAGAATATAGCAAAGTACTTTCGACCAATGAAATAGTAGGATTAAGGGTTTTTTAATCTTGAAAAATATATGAAATCATTTTCTTAGTAAGGGATTATCCTATTGTTAAGGCCTACTTACAGTTCTATGAATGATTTAAAATTTCCCTGAAGAACATTTATCAGCTTGAAAGAATGTATGATTGAAAGTGTCTAAACGATAAATTTTGAAGAAACAAAATCAAAATTAGTTGACGCTTACTGGTGCAGTACAAAGGTACCGTTAACGCTATCATAAGAGTATTGATAACTTCAAATTACTAAAATTTAAATATAAACAATGTAAAGACAATACAAAAGGAAAAAAGAAAAAAAGTTTTGAAAGGAAATTGTAGCTAAATCTTATAGCCTATACTCTTTCAAAAACGCAGATTACTTGATCTGCAGTTTGTGAAAATAGTATGCATAAAATTCTGATAACATTTAAAAAAAAAAATTAAGTTTAGCTTTTGAATATATTCTAAACATTGTATTTGAACATTTTGCTGGCATTATTAAGCAGAGTATGATTTAAAGAAATGGACTAAAATATTGCCTGTAAAGTTAAATTTAGCTGTAACTCATATTTTGATCGTACTTAATGATTGAGAAAGGGACTACCATTCTCTTACATATATTAAGACTTACATTGTTTGTCCATCATAATAACTACTACGTACATAAAATCACACGATATAGAAACTAGATTTATCAATACCTGCAATTTGTTGATTGTTTCAATCAGATAACAGATGAGTGAAATCATTTAATATGTAAAAATAAATTGTCAACGAGATACAAAAATTAAAAACCAGATAAAAGGTTATAAGTGCTTCACATAATATATCAACTTCCTTGTTAGGTTTTATCGGTAATTTAGCTTTTTTTGTAATTTTCGATTTCAGAAAAGATAAAGAAAAGTACCTGGAATCCAACAGTGGTTAATCAAGAAAACAACTGGAAATCGAACAGTGGTTCATCAAGAAAAGTACTTGAGATTCCATAATGGTCCATCAAGAAAAAAATACTTGAAATCCAACAGTGGTCTATCAAGAAAACAACTGGAAATCAAGTTGTGGTCCACCAAGATAAGTACTGGAAATCCAACAGTGGTTCATCAAGAAAGGTATTGGAAATCCAACAGTGCTTCATCATGAAAAATAATGAAAATCAAACAGTGGTCCATCAAGAACACTACATAAAATCCAAAAGTGGTTCACGAGGAATAGCATTGTAAAACAAACAGTGGTCCACCAAGAAAAGTATTTGATATCCAACAGTAGTCCATCAAGAAAAGTACTGTAAATCCAACAGTTGTCCATCAAGAAAAGTACTGGAAATCTAACAGTGGTCTATCAAGAAAAGTACTGGAAATTCAAAAGTAGTCCATCAAGAAAAGTACTGGAAATCCAAAAGTAGTATACCAAGAAAAGTACTAGAAATCCAACAGTGGTCCGTCAAGAAAAGTACTAGAAATCCAAAAGTAGTCCCTCAAGAATATACTGGAAATCCAACAGTTGTCCTTCAAGAAAACAATTGGAAATCTAACAGTAGTCCCTCACGAAAAGTACTGAGAAAAGGTCTGGAAATCAGTAGTCCATCAAGAAAAGTACTGGATATCAAACAGTATTCCATCAAGAAAATTCTTTGCAGTAGTCAATCTAGAAACGCACTGGGGATCTTATGATAGTTCATCAAGTACATTACTGGAATCCAGCAGTGGTCCATTTAGTAAAGTACTGGAAATTCATAAATGGTCAATCAAGAAAAGTACCTGAAATCCAACAGTGGTTAATCAAGAAAACTACTGGAAATCGAACTGTGATTCATCAAGAACAGTACTGGAAATTCAATAATTGTCCATCAAGAAGTTAGCTTGAAATTCAACAGTGGTCTATCAAGAAAACAACTGGAAATCAAGCTGTGGTCCATCAAGATAAGTACTCGAAATCCAACAGTGGTCCATCAAGGAAAGTATTGGAAATTCAACAGTGCTTCATCATGAAAAATACTGAAAATCAAACAGTGGTCCATCAAGAACACTACATGAAATCCAAAAATGGTTCACGAGGAATAGTATTATAAAACAAAAATTGATCCAACAAGAAAAGTATTTGATATCCAACAGTAGTTCATCAAGAAAAGTACTGTATATCTAACAGTGGTCTATCACGACAAGTACTGAAAATGCAATAGTGGTTTGTCAAGAAAAGTACTGGAAATCCAAATGTGGTCAATCAAGAAAAGTACTAGAAGTTCAAAAGTAGTCCATCAAGAAAAGTACTGGAAATCCAAAAGGAGTCCAGCAAGAAAAGTACTAGAAATCCAAAAGTGGTCCATCAAGAAAAGTACTGGAAATCCAAAAGTAGTCCATCAAGAAAAGTACTAGTAATCCAAATGTAGCCCATCAAGCGAAGTACTGGAGATCCAACAGTGGTTAATCAAGAAAAGTACTGAAAATCCAACAGTGGTCCTTCAAGAAAAGTACTTAAAATCCAACAGTGGTCCATCAAGAAAACAACTGGAAATCCAACAGTGTTCTTTGACGATAGGTACTTGAAATCAAAGAACATTCTTTGTAATCAAACAGTGGTCCATAAAAAAAGTACTGGAATTCTAACAGTGGTCCATCAAAAAAACAGAATTGAAATCCAACAGTTGTCCATCAAGAATGGTATTGGATATCCAACAGTGGTCAATTAAGGATATTACTGTAAATCCAACAGTGGTCCATCAAGAATAGTACTTGAAAACAAGTGTAGTCAATCAAAAAATAGTACTTTTAAAACAACAGTGGTCCATCAAGATGAACTTGACATCAAACTGGAAATCAAACTTGGTCCTTTAAGAAAAATACTATAAATCCAACGGTGGTCCATGAAGAATATTACTAAAAATCCAACAGTGGTCCATCAAGAAAAAGTACTGAATATCTAACATGTCTAACAGGGGTCAATCAGAAACAACGGGAAATCAAACAGTGAGCACTGCCCTGCGAAATCTTATGGTGAACACTGCCTATTAGAATTTCATTTCGAGTTGATGAGAAATTAAGAAAAAAACGAGAAGAGAACATGAACGGGATGCAAAATCATAATTTTGGAAAAAGATAGTTTTTGTTTTACAGATGTCAACAAGAATTAGATATTAATAAATAACAAAAACGTACTCATTTTATGATTGATGACAGATTTAAACTTCTCATTACATAATGTATAACCTTTTATTTTAAGCCTAATACGTTTCTCGGTGTTTACACATACCTGACTTTCAAATCATTGACACGAGATTTCCAGATGATGGTTAATCCCAAACAGGTCTAGACTCGGGAGGCACTATATCTATAAATTGTTATTTAAGCGCGGGGTCCATAACACTGCTAGTCGATTATTAGTCCCACAAGGTATCACCAACTCAGGGATTTATCATATACTATTCTGAATTTCTTTGTTGATAAATAAAAAAAAAACACACATTCCAACTCCTTCAGGTAACTTAGATCTTTGTGAATCTTAGCTATTCTTTAATGTCCATGTTGGTTTATATAGCTCCTAATTGTTCTATGCGTTAACACATCCCTGAATTATAATCCGAGGGTTTAAGCTTACCTAGTTAGGGCAAATCCATAAAAGTGCTTTATACGCAGTGAATCTATGTAAAATGTGTATCTTTTTAACTGTCAATATTGCAAATGAATATGCATTTTGCAGGAGGAAGTATAAAGTTAGATTGGTTTACCTCACTGTCATCTTTCGAAATACAATCTTTACGATTGTAAAATAATCAAGAAGTGTTTTATACACACTCATTTAAACAGGGTATCTATTACAAGTAATGTTCGTATACAATGACATTTGCTTTTCTTTAATAAAATAGGTTTGTTTTTGTATGATAATACAATTACAACCTTGAACTTAAATCTCTCTTATGAAAATACAACAACATGAAAATTATTCAAAAACATTATACACTTACGGTAAAAAAATATCGCAAATGAAAATGTATTTGTATTTTTCTCCTGTTGAGGGGTTTGATATATGTTTCCTTACAAATATCTTGACTCATAGGTATGTAAACTATTTGGACCAAGCATTATTAACTTTCACCTTCTTGAAAACAAATTTGAACCTCCAAAAGCTAAAAAAAAACCACTAACAATATTATCACTCTTTCAAATTGAAAGTGTTTTCAGTATATTCGACTGAAGATAAATGTTTTTTATCTATTTTAATGATTTTGTTAGGTGAAACTAAAAACATCTAGAATTAAGCATTGATACTAAAAGTCAGAAGAGCATTACTTTATAAATATTATAAACTAATTATATTGATGTCTTATGGAACTCCTTTTTGAGATATTTGGGTTTTTTTTAAACGGCGAGAAAAGGCCAACTAGGACTTTTTTTATATTTTGATAATGGCATTTTTATGAAATTGGAGTTTTCTGTGAAAAGGAAAGTGGGTGATATGGGGCAAAATATTTTAAGCTGTATCGTAGAGAAACAACAAGTAGTCTTAATATCTAACAAATATTCCTAAACCGGACTTTGCTACATCCTGAGTACTAGTAATATGACAGTGCCACTGAACATTTGAGGATGTTAAATAATTTAAAGGAAGGTAACAAAAACAACTGAGAGGATCACTTGAATTCCAAAAAGAAGCGGGTGCGTAGACATGGCAAGCGTTTCTTGTTATGCATGCATTTCCCGGCAAGCGAGGTCAACTCAGTTAAAATGTCTACATACCGTTCACGATATAAACAAACTTCAAAACAAAGTACTCTTATGACAGGATGTAAATATCTATATTTACAATGATATACTACACTTCTTCCGTTATGACCAGTATTTCACAACCACATACTTATTTTCATGAATAAGCATATGATAAATAACAAATATAGTAAAGTGAGTGCAGTACTTCACGGCATAACTGTGGGCTTGTTTCATTCATAGAGAGATGAAAGATACCAAAGGGACATTCAAAATCATAAGTCGGAAATAAACTGACAACGCCATGGCTAAAAAAGAAAACGACCAACAGACATACAAAAGTACACAAAGCACAACATAGAAAACTAAAGACTGATAGCATATATGTAAATAATTTTGTGACCGTACGAGTAGATCCTGTCGTGCCTAATGTTTTAATTGCCCAAAATACATGGCTTTAACACCATTTATGTGCAAATGAATCGACTTAATTATTATTTACACAACATTGAATAAGATAAAGGACACTCGAAATCACATTGAAATTCTAATATTATAACATATTATTTCAGCAATTAAAAATTCTAATAAAATAAAATATTATATCAGGGAGCAATTGAAATTCTAATAATGTTATGTATAATTTCAGCAATTGAAATTCTACTAATATTACATGTCATCGCTATTTTACGTACCGGCTCAAGCAAGAAAATCAATCTTGCTGAGATGATCAACGATAATCTATAATCGTTTCAGCAATTGAAATTCTAATGATATTACATATTATTTCATCAATTGAAGGTACGATCACTAGATCATTCACTCTTACATATTAACAACACCATTTGCTGTACTAACAACAAGGTTGGAAAAATGATTGATACAGATTTCGGTTTGAATGACGTTTGTTTCCGGAATATTGAAATTAAGAACTTATCTAGCTGCCTCAACCTGTGTCAGTGACAAATCTAGTGGCACTAAACAACATCCCATATCAACACTAAAAACTTGATCTTTTTATTCTTGTCCTGTTTTTTCAAGGATGGTATTAATTCAAAAGAAAACGTTCTGGTAAATAAGCAAACTAAAACTTTTTTTTTTTTTAAATTATGACTATACTATAGTCTGTTGTTATTTATGTATTATTGTCTATTTATTTTCTTTTGTTTCCTATTCTGACATTGGACTCGGACTTCTCTTATACTGAGTTTTACTATGCGTACTGTTGTGCGTTTGTTTTTTCTACATTGGCTAGAGGTATAGGGGGAGGGTTGAGATCTCAAAAAACATATTTAACCCCGCCGCATTTTTGCGCCTGTCCCAAGTCAGGAGCCTCTGGCCTTTGTTAGTCTTGTATCATTTTTAATTTTAGTTTCCTGTGTATAATTTGAAGTTTAGTATGACGTCCATTATCACTGAACTAGTGTACATATTTGTTTAGGGGCTAGCTGAAGGAAGCCTCCGGGTGCGGGAGTTTCTCGCTGCATTGAAGACCCATTGGTGGCCTTCGGCTGTTGTCTGCTTTATGGTCGGGTTGTTGTCTCTTTGACACATTCCCAATTTCCATTCTCAATTTTATGTTTTAACATTTGGATAGAAAATCTGAGTCATGAATTTTAAAACTAGAGACTAGCAAGAGCCTGTGTCGCTCACGTGATTCTACTTTGGTTTCGGGCATTATCTAAAAATAGATTAAAATCATAACTGATACCTTAATAATAATTGAGGCCAAATTTGGTTTAATTTTGGTCCCGTAATTTAATCAAAAATCATTGTGGCAACCTTGAACAGTAAATCGACAACAAAGTTGGAATATTTCATCAGCAACTCAGAAGGAACATATTTGCCATGTTTGGCTTCATTCTATACAGTGCTCCTCTAGACGAAGCATGTAAATGTATTTCCCATATGGCCTTTATGTTAAACTAAGTCCACTACTGGTGGCCATCTTGGATGACGGTTCGGCTACAAAGTACCAACACTTGGTCAGTACCTCACTAGGAACATTCATGCCATGTTTAGTTTTCATTATATTCAGTGGTTGTCTAGTGTTAAAATGTAAAATGTTAGCGGCGACGAACAAAGTGATGAGAAAGCTAACTTTGCCTTTTAGGCCAGGTGAGGAAAGAGTATATGTGGAATGTACGTTTGTGATATTCACAAAGGCGTATGTACCTTGGTTATCAAAACAGTGAGTAGTTTGTTGAAAACCTAATCTTCGCTCTGTGGGTGACAAAATGACACAGGATAACATTCTATGAATCAATCGGAATCCGATTACTGATTGAAAACCAGAAAGTTTTTAAAGTATAAATGAATATTTTGTCTCAACAAAAAAAACAAAAAAAGGGGCAAAAGATACCAGAGGGACATTCAAACTCATAAATAGAAAATAAACTGACAACGGCATGGCTTAAAAAGAAAAAGACAAACAGACAAATAATAGTACATAAGACACAAGCAACACAACACGAACCCCACCAAAAAACTGGGGTAGATCTCAGTTGCTCCGGAAGGGTAAGCAGAACATGTGTCTTACCTTAAATATCGTAAATATTTATCCAAAGCATTCATGTGTGTTTCAATTGCACATAATTAGACTATTACATTTGAGTTGTCTAAATCCCGTTACAACAGTTTACAATACAGTTTCCGTCCTTGTATGATTCAACTTTTTAATACAATGTGTGAAATTATTAAATTGCGTGCGTAATTGTGATTTTATAAATAAATCAAAAGTTATTGACACACGATAAAACAATTTGATATGTTTTTAAGAAAGTTAGAATTTTTCAAAATCATCGCGGTCAGTGTATCTTGTGTATTTTGATGTTGTCAAGACAAATTTTCTTCAGCTATTTATTCTTAAATTTAAAAACACTAATTCATATGACTATAATTTAATGTATCTTATCTTTGACCAAAATCATATATCTATATGGTTCAAGACGTTTAAATCATACGAATGACATATTTGGTTTTACTCATTTTGTTAATTGGTTGTCAATATAATGGAATTTTATGTGACTAAAATACAAGTGAGAGGTAAAGCTAGCTATAAAACCAGGCTTAATCAACCATTTTCTATATTCGGTATTTTTGTTATTTTACTTTTTAGTTTTGAAACGACCTATAAGCAAATTGTGCATATTCAGGTACACTATGAAAAAGTGTGATCATTCTTACAAATATGAAATGCTACACCAGTCTTATACTAGTACACTACACTTTACTTTGATTTTAATATATTGAAGTGTACAATTTATTTTTGTATAAGCGTTAATGGTGTGATAAGAGTTTTATTGTGTACGTTGATTGAAATGGGAGTATAACAAATACAAGGCAAATTCAAGTCCACAAAAATGACAAAATCAAACACTATCCATCAACAGACCAGTACACAAACAACTTCCATATCCTTACACTAGTACAGGCACTTCTGGAAGAGAATAATTGGTTAAACTTGATTTTATAGCTAGTTAAACATCCAACTTGAATGACAGTTGGTTTATTGTTCAGTCATATTGACAAATTTGGGTTAGGAGTCTAAACAGACATAATAGGCTTATAAATGTGACGATCCAGTGGTCATAAATATGTCAACATACAACACAGACATGCAGCACAACTAACTTGACAATTAAAATTACATGCAATCTATTCTAACAAATATGGCGACAACACATTTAAAGTAAGAGTAAGAAAATACCAACTGGCAATCATAATCATAAGTCTGGAAAGAACAGACATACAATACAAACTTCCAAAAAGCATACAAAAACACTAAGCCATAAAATGTTCGACGAGAAATACAAATTGCCATATTAACTCAAACAAACAATTCCGGAATGAATTCATGTACTTAGAGCGGGTTACAAGATCGTCCTCAAATTACAACCCTCGTCTATATTCGTGTCTAAATGAGTCTGTGATAACTCTCCCGTACTTAATTGTACTTCTGTTGGTTGATACGATTTGCTTACTTCTTCAAAAAATAACCAGGAACATACTGGTTCCTGTAAACCAACTGATTTTCACACGCGATTTTTTTTTCGCGACTTTTGCGAGCCAAAAATGAACGCGAAGAGAAAGTTGTCGCGAATCAAATTTGTAAAACTTACACTTACCTTATTTAATTACATCAAATTAGTTACAATTAAATCCCCATGAAGTGAGCTAGAAATTGCTAAACGCTAAATAAAGTTTCCACAAAAATAAGTAGAATAAGGTTTTTTTTTACACAATTTGCATATACACGCAGAATGAAAACACAGGCATTAAGAATACTGATAAAAAAAAAAAGAATAAACAAAAACACCTTCAACACAAAAGACCTAAGATGGATTTGACGAATCCGTTTATGTCAAATTATATCATATATTTTGTTACGTTAAATTTATGGCGATAATAGAAAAGTCATAAACATAAACTGTAGCATATTTATACTGATCGTTATTATATAATGTTGTAATAAACATAAAAATAGTTTCACAGGTGAGATGTTTGTGATGTATTACAAGTACTTTCATGTTTAATGATTTGTAAAAAGCCATGTTAACATCGTTCATTTAACATATAAAACAGAAAACAAAACACTTTTTACGGGAATCATTTTTTTTTTAAAGATTGACATAAACTGCTGTAAAGAATCTTTATTTATAACCTTAGTTCGCACTACGTTTTCATAATTAAAAAACGAAGATGTAATTAAACTAACAAAAATACCAAACTCAAAGGGAATTTCAAAACCGAAAGTCCTTTATCAAATGACAAAACATAAAAACTCAAACAAATCTAACGAATGAAAAACAACTGTCATATTCCTGACTTGGTTCAGACATTTTCTTGTGTAGAAAATGGTGGATTAAACCTAGTTTTATAGCTAACTAAACCTCTCACTAGTATGACAGTCTCATAAAATTCCATACTATTGACAAGAATGTGTAATTAAGACCAACAGACATAATTAGTAAAACATAAAAAATGTGGGTACAGCAGTCAACATTGTAATGTAATCTTAAAAACTATTAAAACAAATAAATGTTTCAACAAAAAAACATAAAATGGCATAAAAAGTACATCAGCAAAAATGAAAGACTAGAACTTAAAATTGACCATAGCAAGACAACACAATAGAGGGATGCATAAGGTTTTTTTTTATCTTTATTTAGAGGGATGCATAAGAACCGAACCACGTCATAAGTATATAATGAAAAATAAATAAACAGTAAATCAATTGCCATCACATGATGTTAGTGATGACGGTTATAGATAATCATCTACATGTACAAAAATATTTACACTGATTGTTATTGTAGGTAATGTAGTAATAAAACTTACACCCCAGTTCTATTGTTTTACTTCATAGTTTCTATTTCTGAAACAAGTGTAAATTGAATAGATCTATTGTTACGAAAAACAATGGATTTTGACCACAGGGTGTGACGAGCGGGGTTTCTGGAAACCCCTGCTTCTACATCCCGCAAACAAAGTCCATTGTTATTCGTAACAATAGAAATTGATTATGAACATAAGAAATTACTAATAGTGTTCACTTCAAATTGTTTCATGATATTAAAAAAACACATTTTAGGAAATTCCAATAAGCATCTATATGGAATACAAAAATAATCCTTTAAATACTTTTTTGCTTGAAGGTAATTTTTTTTTTATTCCAGTCATATGGTCTCTATTCTAAAGCATTGATCTTTAGAAAAAGAATTGGGATTCTAGCTCCCGGACCCCCTCCCCCGGTTACCCAGTGGCCGATCCGGGGTTGGGGGTTCCGCGGGTTGGACCCGACCTTTATTTAAAAGATCAATGCATTTGAATGGTTTTCTCTTGAGTTGGGAACCCCCGGCTAGATCAGCCCCTGATTGACCCCCAAAAAAGGGGAGTTCCTCAATATTAAATATTGTATGTTGAGCGTGTCTGGTAGTCAGGTTTTTAATGCAGACACACCTATTCCTTAGTATGTTCGAATTTGATGTTTGTTTATTCACGAGATGAGGGGGGGGGGGGGGGGGGGGGGCTTTTGTTTTTGATAAAATCATAGATATAAAATACAGTTATGATTACCTTTAGTAGACTGATACAGGTAAGTACTTTGGGTTATAATATTGCCTTTATCTTTAGTCTCTTCTACCAAATCCAACGCTTGCCACAGAATGTCGTCCGTCTTATACCCGTCCATATTGACAACTGTATACCAGGAGCATGATGTAATTTTCTGTTTGTAATAAGAATACATGAAACAGTCAACCTTGACCTGCTGATCCATATTAGCACATGGATTTAACGGAATATGCAAAACAACTTTGACATTTGTAAAATATACTCACTTGTCAAAGTTTGAACGAAGATAACCAAAGAAAGGTTACTAGTGGGGTTTCATGTAATAAAAAAATATTCTTATAAATCATGGTTTGATATTATCAATAAATATGCTATCGTTGTTTTTTTTTTTCATTTAATAATCAATGTTAATAAATATAGGGTTTAGAATGGGGTGTAAGTTAGTTATACACCTCGGGATACGGTGTGTCTGGATAAGAAACCCCTCCGGCCTCCGGCCGACGGGGTTTCTTATCCAGACACACCTATCCCTCGGTGTATAACTATTACATAATCGTCTGGCTCATAGGAACGTTCAATGTTTACATAATGAAAGGGAATGTTATATATGGGATAACTTTTCATGCTTTCTTTTAATCAGTTGTATTTTTATTACTTCCCTTATTATGCTTTTTGGAATACAAAAAGAAAAATAAACTATTAATTAAAAACTGGTTGTTAACATTTTTTACATACGCTTCTAAAATCATATTGACTTATTATTCTTGTTTGAAAAGGAAATATATAAAGGATGCTTCCCAATGAGATGAGTATCCAATAGAGGTCATAAGTGTGAACAATTAAAAATAACCATATAGATTTTTTAAATGAAATAGTTAAAAAACAAATATAATCGTACTTTAAAATTACCATTGAGTACGAAGTATTTCCTCTGTCTGGAAGTATACTAATACAATAATGGTTCGCAAAAGTGGTGAGAAATAAAAAAGAAGTTATGGTAAACAAAATGTTATTAAAGTTCACAAACATTTCTAGCTTTAAAATCGTGTCCAATTACACGAATGTTGAAAACAAATGACCATTAACAATTTTTATATCTGAATAAACCAAATATTATTTCTAAATCAATAGACATTCAAAAACACTAATTGCTGACCTCGAAGCTGTTCTGTTTCTCGATAAGGGGAATAAATAAAGGCAACAGTAGTATACCGGTGTTCGAAAGTCATTAATCGATTGAGAAAAACAAATCCGGGTTAAAAACCAAAACCGAGGGAAACACATCAACTATAAGAGGAAAACAAAGGAACAACAAGAACACCGAAGTACAACAAAAAAAAAACCGCCAACACACATAGAAACGAACTATTTGATAACAACTGCCATATTCCTGATTTGGTACAGGACATTTTAAGAAACCATGGTGGTTTGAACCTTGTTTAATGGCTAGCCAAACCTCCAGCTTTATGACAATGTTAAAATAATAATAACTTGCTTCAAAGTATAATTTTGGAAAGGGTTATATGAGGATAAATTACTGACAGTGATTTTGCCACGTGGATATACAAATAAATATTTAGAGCATGTTTGGTTATATCAATTTAGATATTGTTCTTAGTAAGTATAGTATCAGCAGTATATATTTTGTTCTTAAATAATAGGCAAAAATTTTAATCAAAGATACAAGCTTATATTTTTCTGGGATAGTTTGATCATATACTTGTTAACGTATGTAAGTATTTATTTTCTAACCATTCATAACAGTAGTTGACGTTATTTTTCCATGTGAACAGGGATTATTAGTTCATATATTTGTTAACGTTTGAAAGACATTTATTAATAAATAATCATTCGCACAAGCTGAAATATTTATACTGATTGTTATAGATAGTGTGGTAATAAAACATAATCGTTTGGCTCATTGGAACGTTGAACGTTTACATGATGAAAACGACGTTATATAATGGAATGACTTTGTATGCTTACTTTCAGTCAGCCGTATTTCTATTACTTCTCTTATCATACTTTTTGAATTGAAAAAAGGAAAACAAACTATTAGTTAAGACATGGTTGTTAACATTTGTTAGACTTATACATCGAACTTGACATAAGAAGTCGTCTCAGTACCAGAATCTATGACAAACGAGACGATTTTAATTTTTAAATTATCAATTTCCCCCACCTTAGTACCAATGTACCAACTTCACCTGCGTATTGGATATACATTTCCCAACTCATTCGATATTCAAGAGCTTGCAGCTGCTACTAATACTGTTCAACATCACCAGTGTTGGAGCAGAGAGTTGATAAACCAAAGGTATGTCAAAGAACGTCTCGTCCTTTTTCTTAAAAAGTTCATCGGTATATACCAAGACCTTGTCTACATAAGTTAATGCCTGTACTAAGTCAGGAATATGACAGTTGTTATTCATTTGTTTGATGTGTTTGAGCTTTTGATTCTGCCATTTGATTAGGGATTTTCTGTTTTGAATTTTCCTCGGAGTTCAGTATTTTTTGTGGTTTTACTTTTTTTGATATTTATTCCTTGTCAGCTTCACTTAGTCTATTTCTAATAATATTTATTTGACGTGGCTCGGTACTTGTACATCCCGTCATTGTGTTATTGTGCTATGGTAAATTTTTGTATTGTTGTCTTTCGTCTTTGCTAATGTGCCTTGTCAATATGACTTTTTGTCTTTCTTTGTTGACATATTTGTTTGTTTTTATAGTTATTAAGATTATAACACAATATTAACTGCTTTACCCTTATTTTTTTAATTTTTACCTATTAGGTCTGTTTTGTTTGTTCACACATCGTTTTCAATATAATGGAATTGTATGCGACTGTCATACAAGTGACAGGTATAGCTAGCTATATAACTAGGTTTAAACCACCATTTTCTACAAAAGAAAATATCTGTACCAAGTCAGGAATTTGACAGTCGTCATCCATTTTGCTTAGGGACTTTTCGTTAAGATTTTCCTCGGAGTTCTGTACTTTTGTTATTTTACTTTTTACAGACATGTCGCAAATCATATTGACTTATCGTGTTATTTGAATATGTATATATAATGTATGATTTCCAATGAGATGATTATCTAATAGAGATCATAAGTGCGAACAATCAAAAGTCACTATATAGTCTTATTAAATGTTTTAGTTAAAACAAATGAACAAATATAATCTTATTTTAAAATTACCATCGAAGCTGTTCTGTTTCTCGATAAGGGGAATAACCTGCTTCAAATAATAATTTGATAGTTTCTTGAAAGGTTATATGAGGTTATATTACTGAAAATTATTTTGACACGTGGATATACGAGTACATATTATAGCATACAGAAATAAGGAGATGTGGTATGAGCGCCAATGAGACAACTTTCCATCCAAGTCACAATGTGTATAAAGTAAACCATTAAAGGTCAAAGAACGACCTTCAGCACGGAGCCTAGGCTCAAATCGGACAGCAAGCTATAAAGGGCCCCAAAATGACCGGTGTAAAACCTTTCAAACAGGGAAACAAATAGTCTAATCTATATAAAAAAATCGACAAACGAGACCCACTTTTGAACTACATCAACAAACGAAAACCACTGAACTACACGTTCCTGAATTAGGAAAGGTGCATACAAATGCAGCGGGTTTTAACAGATGTGAACCTTCATCCTAACCTGGCACAGTAGTTTAACATTACAACATAGAAAGACACACTATAAAATATCAATTGAAATGACTTAACTCAATCAAAAAGAAAAATTAACAAAAACAAATAAACATACAATGAACGAATAAATTTGATCTATAACACAATATAGATACAATATTATTTAAAAACAGGGGGAGATGAACAATAACGTCAAAAAGACAAATTTAACATTGGACAAATGGCGTTCAATAAAATAAGGTACACAGTTAAACAAAATATATTAATTTTGTTGTTCGGAGTACGTAAATATTTTTACTAAATAAATTAATTTTTTGTTTATAGTACGAGAACAGAAGTGAAAACTTATCGTCATACTAAATACTTTCTCAAAAGTAGTACATATTAAAAATAGTGAGACAAATTAAAACATGTTTGGTTATATCAATTTAGATATTGTTTAAGTAAGTATAGTATCAGCAGTATATATTTTGTTCGTAGATAAAAGGCAAAAAACTAAATCAAAGATAACGGCTTAGATTTTTATCTCGTCAGAGGCTCAGAAATTTACGATAGCGTTCAAATTCCTTATCTTCAATAATATTCATACTGGAGTTGTTAGATCATATATTTGCTATGTATTAAATTTTTTAATTTTTTAACATTCAAAACAGTAGTTGATTTGCCCTTTTTAAATGCATTTTGAATCACATATCTTCAAACAATGTTAGTAATGAATGGTAGAGTTATAGACATCTACAGAAGCATAGTTATACTGCATTTTGAATTACATATCTACTGAAATTGTTAGTTATGAAGGTAATTGAAGAGTCATGAACATATTCTGTAGTATACCTATACTGATCGTTATAGATAATGTTGTAATAAACATAAAAATATTTTCACTTGATGTTTGTGATGTGCTAAACGTTATTTTTAGTTCACTCATTTGTAAACAGCCTGGTTGACATCGTTCATTTGCAAATAAAAAAGAGAAAACAATAAACTTCTTACACGAATTTATATTTTTAAAAGATTGAAATGAACTGCAGCGAAGAATCTTATTTTTATAACATTAGTTTATACTACTTTTTCATAATTATGTATTTTTAACAAATATCAACACAGGATGTTAGACTATATATTTGTTTACGAATGCAAGTATTTATTCTCAAACCTTTCAAAACAGTAGTGGATTTGCCCTTTTTAAATGTACTTTAAATCACAAATCTACGAAAAGTATTAGTAATGAGGGTAATGAAAGATTCATACACATACTCTGTGGCATAATTATACTGATAGTTATAGATAATGTTGTAATAAACATAAAAATAGTTTCACTTGATGTTTGTGTTCAACAATGATTTGTAACAGTCATGTTGACATCGTTGATTTGTAAATAGAAAAGTAAAACATGTACATTGCACACAAATTTACGTTTTTGAAATATAGAATTAAACTGCAGTAAAGAATCTTATTTTTATAACATAAATTTACGCTACTTTTTCATAATTATGTATTTTAAAAAAAAAGTAACATAACAAAAATACCAAACTCCAAGGGAATTCCAAAACCGAAAGTCCTTTGTTAAATGACAAAAATCAATGGCTCAAACACATCTAACGAATGGTAAATTCCTGAATTGGTACAGGCGTTTCCGTATATAGAAAATGATGGATTAAACCTGGTTTTAAAGCTAGCTAAACCTCCCACTTGTTTGACAGTATCATAGAATTCCATTATATCGACAATGTATGAGTTAGAGGAAAAGACATAATAGGTAACACATAGAAAATAGGGGGTACAGCAGTCAACATTGTAATATAATCTTTATCACTATAAAAACAAATAACAGTTTCAACAAAGAAGCACAAAATGGCATATAGACAAAGTACATAAGCAAACATGAAAGACACTAACACAATAACACTATGGCGGGATGTATAGGTACTGATCCACGTCATAAGTATATAATCTAAAATGAATAAACAGTTAATCTAATATCAGAACACGATGATACGATTACGATGACGATGATAAATAATCATCTGCAGAAGCTGAAATATGTTTACTGATTGTTATAGATAATGTGGTAATAAAACATAGTCGTCTGGCTCATGGGAACTTTGAAACATTTCATGATGAAAAGGGATGTTATATAATGGAATGACTTTTCATGCTAACTTTTAATCAGCAGTCTTTTATTACTTCCTTTAGCACGTTTTTCGAATTCAGAAAAGTAAAAACAAACTATAAAATTTAAAACGTGTTGTTATCTTTCGTTTACATACATGTCTCAATTCATATTGGCTTATCATGTTATTTTAATAGAAATATACAGAGTATGATTGCTAATGAGATAATAATCCAATAGAGATCATAACTGTGAACACTTAAAAGTCACTATATAGTTTTATTTAAAGTTAAAGTTAAAACAAATAATGAACATATATAGCCTAATTTTGAAATTACTATTGAGTACGAAGTATTTCCTCTGTCTGGAAGTATACTAATACAATAATGGTTCGCAAAAGTGGTGAGAACTGAAGAGAAAACAATGTACTTTTCACACGAATTAATATTTTCAAAAGATTGAAATGAACTACAGAAAAGAATCTTATTTTTATAACCTTAGTTTATACTACTTTTTCATAATTATGTATTTTTAACAAATATCAGCACAGGATGTAAGTGATGACGATAATAAATAATCATCTGCACAAGCTGAAATATTTATACTGATTGTTATAGATAATGTGGTAATAAAACATAATCGTCTGGCTCATGGGAACGTTGAACGTTTTCATGATGAAATGAAATGTTATATAATGGAATGACTTTTCATGCTAACTTTTAATGAGCCGTATTTTCATTACTTCCCTTATCATGCTTTTGGAATAAAGAAAAGTAAAACAAATTATCAGTTGAAAACTGGTTGTTAACATTTTTTTACATACATTTCTCAAATCATATTGACTTATCATTCTTGTTTGAATAGGAATATATAATGTATGATTTCCAATGAGATGAGTGTTCAATAGAGGTCATAACTGTGAACAGTTAAAGGTTACCATATAGTCTTTTTAAATGTAATAGTTGAAAAATATTTGGAAAATATATTCTTTTTGGAGCACATTTTGACGTTATTTTCTATGTGAACTTTGAATCATTTTTATCGGATTATATATTAAAAGAAGTGTATGCATGAACATATTTAAATCTACTTTTGATACGCACAATTTGAGCTCTTTGAATCGTGATAGATGAACAGAAATTGAAATAATTATGATAATTATTTAGAACAATAATTGACATAACATTTTCAGATATATTTTGAACCAAATAACAGTGTAGGATTTAACACATTAATAATGATAGTAACATGTACAGAGCTATATATAATATAGATAATAGTGAAATCAAGATGGATATATGTGTTTAAAAAGAGGGATGAAAGATACCAGAGAGACAGTCAAACTAATTCTCTGTCAGAACTATAACCCAACTACTGGACCACTGTGCTTGGTGAGTACGGCTTCTGTTGATTATTATTATATACTTCTCAGAAAAGTTAAGGTAAATAACCTGCTTCAAATTATTAGTTTAGAATTACTGGAAAGAGTTATATGAGGTTATACTACTGATCTGTGAATTGTCAGTCATCCAGTGTACTGTTTGATACTGTGACTGGTGGTTCGTCTTTGGCTTATTTTAAATGGCATAAAAACATCTAACAAAGAAGATCGACTCCATTTGATTCAGATAAACTTTCCTGTAAAGTCATCTACAAATGCTTGTATACCGACGGCCTATTTTTATAAGTCCTATCTTTGGTTGTAAGATGCATAGCCAAAACTCAGCTGATTATGCCAACTTCTACTACACATGTATTATTGAAAAGTGCATGGCAAAGTTGGCAAGGTTTACATAAATTTGATTCCGCGTTCAACTTCTCTAAAAAGTGTTTGCCTATTTGGTAGATTTTCCAACATGAATGAACAGTATCTGATAATAATGGTTAATAAAAGCTCATGAAAGAATGCATTTTATCGCATATTATATGTCATGATTGCTGTTCATGCAAAGAAAAATAAATTAAAAAACGTAGTTTGAATTGTCTGAAATAAAAACCTTTAAAAGAAAAGAAGGATTTTGGTTTTTTTTCTGGTTCTATATACATGATTTACATGTCCACTTTTTTTGCTTTATCACGATTGTGATCCATATGTCAAAAACATATGTCATCAATTACTTAGCTAATAAAAACACTACCTAAGCGATACAAATGTAGCCTTTCAAAACCTCACTTTAGAAAGGACCACCTGATTACAGGATAAAATAAGGGTCATTTTATCATTTGTTTATGGCAAAAATAGCAAACTTATTCAACCCTTTCTACTTGATGTTAATTTGATTGATAAACGAACAGGTAAATATAATCTGTGCACTAAGGTTAAGATTGGTCACTTGTGATATCACTTTGACTTCATAAACATTTCAAGATATACATATTTTACACACAAAAGTAACTTCCTTCATGGTCAAAACATATATGAGCAACAGCTTTACCTGAGCATATTTTACACAAACATTTATCTCTGTAAAAAATCATTTGTAGCTCAATATACTTACAATAAAGATGTTGTTCATAACTAAACATCAATGACTAGAGTTCAACATAAGACTATTTTGGCAGTGTTTCCTGTTATAGAATTAATGTAAGAAGTGTGAAGCCCCGATACCAATACGTGAGACAAAACTCAAAACTAAAAATATTAAATACCGACAGAGAAATATCATGAACATCAGAGGGAGGTCAGTTTGTAGATTTATAATACTTTTAGATTTTCGAATTCAGAGGCTGAAAATGCCTTATGATACCTTCTGCTTTACTATTTTTGCAATTTCATATCCCAATGATAACTCTTATCATACATCTTCCTTTGTTATCATTCTAGATCTCATATAGACTATAAGCAAAGAGAATGCTACACAGCCATAGGAAAGATGTTTGTACAGTTGATCAATTATAATTGAATTATTGTGTACTCTTCTATGCTACATTTGCAAATTTTAGATTTTTTACACGTTGATATAAGAAAATTATTAAGAGCATTTTTTATCATAATATCAATTTCTTTGTAAGTATAGTATCAGCAGTATCGTTATTTTTTCTTAAATAATAGTGGGAAATCTTATCACACATGCCAGGCTTATAAACCTTTATGTCAGACGCTTGCTATATCTACAAAAAACCCCTCATTAATCCTCGAATCAAAGCAATTGGAAGGCCGGATTATATATGCTGCAGAAAATTTTGAAAAGTTGATAGCAAAAAACTGCAAAGGAAATCTAGGCATTAGTAAGGAAAATCTTTGTGCTTTGAATTATTAAATATTTCTTAAACAGTAAATTCACAAATTTTTGATATTTCATGTCAACAAAAGTACTGACTACTGGGCTAATTATATGCTCGGGATGAAACGACCAACAGCAGTGACATCGGAATTTGAAGGCCAAATCAGTACGAAAACGTTAATACCTTTCTCTACGATAGACTTAAACTGCTATGCCAAGTTAATTTCAATTTTTGTACACCTGTTCATGACAAAAAATGCTCTTCCCATCCCAAATTTTGACCATCAAAAATACTAAAGAATTGTGCATGCATTAGAAACGTTGAAGACACAGTGGTTTTTTTTCTGTAATCAATGTATTATTTTGTACACAGAACATGGACATATACAGCACAAGAACATGCATTCAAATTAATGTCAGCGATTAAAAAAAATTACAAAATCGACAAAATTGTCTTAAAAACGACAATCGTTAGTCTTACAAATGATTTTGTAGGCATATTTTGCATTCTCAAATGTTTAGATTTTCTGCTAAGTTGTTTTCAACAATCACGCATCAGTCATGTAATAACATGAAATAAAGTACATTATCATAAAATAGAAATATCAGAATCAAAAGAAATTTTATCTGAAGAGGTTAAATGTCATAATGTTCAACTGACGATAATACGTCATTTTGTTGCTTAATGAATGATTAGAAATTGTAAATCTAGTTTTCTTGCGCTATTTTTATAAAATATAGTGCATCAGCCATGTTTTAGCAATGTCTGGAGGAGTATTTTCACCCATACACTGATTTATGAACAAATTCAAAAGTTTTAAATAACTTTTGCACAATAACTGGATCTGCAATTCTTAGCTGCTCAGAATACAAAAGGTACACTACTTTATGACATTAGAATAAATGCAAATCATATAATTTTGTTATTACAGTTTATGGCCCAACAATGTATACTTTAAAAAAAAAGTCCGAAGATACCAAGGGGACATTGAAAACCCGTAAGTCGAAAAGAAACCAAAAACACCATGGCAAAAAAAATGACGACGGAAAGATACATCAGTCTACAAAAACAGTACACAGAAAACCAAGACCGATCAACACGAGCCCCACCATAACTGGTAGTAATATCAGATCCCCTGGAATCGTAATCACATCCTGTTCCCCTTGTGGCATTAACCTTTATAGATTTATGTTAAGATGCTTGATCCAGTACGAACTACTTATAGCTTTATCATGATTTAATATATATTTTGAAGTGTATGTTTGCCACTTATTATTAGCGTCACTAGCAACTCCTTTCTTGGTTTCAAATAGTGGATTATACATGCACCGGTCACTCTCTCTCTCTCTCGTTCTCTCTTGGTATTCACGCAATTTGACTTTTCAGGCTTTTAAGCTTGATTTGAAACGTTTTAATCGATCTGTTCACAAATTCATTCGCTTATTGTTAGAATTTATTTAACTACTTTGAAAAAATATACCACAAGCATTGAAAAAATGCTTTGCACTAAAATTAAAATATTCATCATGATAAAGCTTTATATATATATTAGCAGATATGTTTACTTTCTGTAAGTTTGGGCAGTTCCTGAAAACTAGAAAGTGATTCATTTCGAAAAAGAAACCATTGGATACGTTCAATAATTTTCCAACATATCATATAACTTATATAACTTGCCCAGCAAATCGTTTGATAAAAATTTTCTATGTTAAAGGGATCTGCTTTTCTGAAATCGTTTCCTTTACCAGTCTGTCGTTTACGTTTTCGTATGGACTCAAAATATTCTAAATCAAACTATTTAACAGACATCTCAGTTAAATTTATTTTCCCTTGACGTAATGTTGTGAACAGTACTATGTTTTGTTTGATACTTTGACAATTTTCGAAATTTGTTGATATCTGACTTTGGGTTTTTAATCACTACTACTCATTTGCAGTATACATTCCTCTGTTTTAACTTTGGATTCTTCTTCATTGCTCGCTTATCATATCATTGGAAGATACCAAGACCATGTTTTTATTCCGTATCAACTTCACCAATAATACATGATGGTCTTTAAGTATAGATTCTATGTACTGACGTTGTTTATCATTTCAAAAACGTGTTAAAGTGCTCTTTTTATTTGTCTTTGTATACTTTTAACCTTTACTGTTTAATCCATTTTTGGGAATATCCTTTGGCGTAGATTGATATTTATACATTCCGCTAATGTGTAATTTAAGGAATGACTGTAATAACTGTCTGTCTATGACGAAAGGACATCAAAAATGTAGTGCACACTGAATAATTCTAATTTTAAGGAGTAAATCATAAACAAACGTTGATGACGTTACGGTCTCATGATAAAATTATGTTGTTAAACCATTAATGTCATCAATTTCACTGCACCAGATGCAGATATTACTACCAGTTATGGTGGGGCTCGTGTTGATCGGTCTTGGTTTTCTGTGTACTGTTTTTGTAGACTGATGTATCTTTCCGTCGTCATTTTTTTTGCCATGGTGTTTTTGGTTTCTTTTCGACTTACGGGTTTTCAATGTCCCCTTGGTATCTTCGGTTAACAAATACTATAAGGAATCTGCAATCAACAATCAAGCACTAAGTATTATTTGAAAATATATAATCACCAACAATGTTCTTTACTTAGGAAAGGTATATGTTCATTTCGGGATGGGTTCACGGTGTTTAGATGTAACCTAGTTATTTATATCTCAATGCAAGATCTACTTGAGTCATAAATGCTGGAATTAGCTTACACTTCATTGTCAATCAAATGTATTTGACTTAATGATTCAGTTTGAAATGACAAATGTGCATACAAATTCTATTATTTATATCCATGCATATTGAAGGTAAATTTGCAATATTCTGTTGTTTTGATAAATGACATAAATATTGAAAAATTGATTTCTTTCGATTCCCTTTTCTGGCTTTACTTTAATCGGGAAAGATGATTTACTTTATTCATCATATGAATTATGCTTTTAAATGAAACGCTTCAAAACAAATTTCCATTCATTTAATAATTTAAAGGTTTTTACCGAATCTCAATATTCAAAACATAGATATTGATAAACAAAAACATTAATAATCATGCCAATGATGTCAAATAACAGCAATTACATCGTAAAAGCATTTTTTATGCATGGAATATGTGTTATTATCATTTTTGATCCACTGTATTGACATTTCGTCACTTAGAAAATTAAAAAAAAAGGAAATGATTTATTCTTAATATGCATATTAAAATATTTGAAGGAGCGGCAGTTCAAAGCTAATTGAAAAGAATATGATTTGATGAAGCAATAGTGGACATGACATTTGCAGATCCATTCTGTGTCAAATGCCAAAGGAGGACTTAACATGTGAATAATGATAGCAATAAAGATTATAGAATAGAATTAATGACGTTCAGAAAATATATACAAATATATTATTGATGTTATACATGACGTTTTGAATTTTGTAATCACGATGGATATTATTGTGAATTCTCTATCAGATAAATAGTAAACATAAAAGTACGCTACTTGGAAGATAAATTGCTCTAGGTAAGTATGACATCTCTTAATGCATTTTGTAACATTTGGTTATATCACATTGCTAGGTAATTCGATTACCGAGTGGACTAAGAAATTCTGTTATCATATGCCTGTTAATCATGTAGCTGTTTGTTTCAAACCGTTCATTGCATGTAAGCATGTGGTATGTTCGACAATAGACATTTTTCTTCAGTATATCTCTTTAGGTTGTCCATCATATATAATCTTTACAAGGTGACGGCCATGATACAGCCTGAGTAACAATCAACTAACCAAAACAACAGACAAACGATCAAAATGAAGAATGTGTTATGTTTAGACTTGTGTCGACCATTTCCACGAACATTTTGTAAGCTTTTAAGATACATATTATTTAATTTCTGTTTGACATAAACAAAGAAAATCGTTGAAGAAAGAGGAACATTATACCATAGGGACAATACAAACTAATCGAAAAAAATGGTAAATGTCAGGCCCTCAAGGCAATATGTCGAAAAGACAAACCTTACTTTAATAAAAACATTATTAAAAATACATAAAGAACTAAAGAATAAACTGTACGAATAAATGTTTCTTTTTGGGACAAATTATTGTCACATTAACCTATTATGTATGTTTGGCTTGCTCACCTAATTTTATCAATAAAACGGAACTATAAACAACATGAACAACTCTCTTACAAGTTGGAGTTTTAGCTAGTTTTAAAACCTGGTTTGATCCACCATTTTTTTAGAACAATGCCTGTTCCAAGTCAGGATTATGACAGTTGCTTTCCATTCGTATCGTTGGGTGATAAGTCTTACGGTTGGTAGTGTCCGTTTAAATGAACTTACCCTTTTTGAATGTATCTTGGAAGATTGTTATTTTTTGTTGACATAAAAAGAAGATGTGGTATGATTGCCAATGAGCTAACTCTCCACGAGAAAACAAATAACACAGAAATTAACAACTATAGATCTCCCTACGGCCTTCAACAATGAGCAAAGCCCATACCGCCCTTACAGCCTTCGGCAATGAGCAAAGCCCATACCGCATAGCTAGCTATAAGAGGCCCAGAAATAACAAATG
Organism: Mytilus californianus; assembly: GCF_021869535.1. Taxonomy (NCBI): domain Eukaryota; kingdom Metazoa; phylum Mollusca; class Bivalvia; order Mytilida; family Mytilidae; genus Mytilus; species Mytilus californianus. The sequence goes on along the minus strand of NW_026262582.1, from coordinate 48,990,991 downwards.
TAAAACAATTCAAACGAGAAAACTAACGGCCTAACTTATGCACAAAATAATGAACGAAAAACAAATATGTTCCATAGAAACAAACGACAACCACTGAATTACAGGCTCCTGACTTAGAACAGGCACATACAGAATGTAGCGGGATAAAACTAGTTTGTTGGCGCCAAACCCTTCCTCTTTTGATACCTTTTTCAAACCTTTCTGTCAATTCTGGTTTGTAATTTACATTTCAATTTGCTCTGTCATAAACCTTCTGAACGTAATACTAAAATATTAAAGCTGACAGGATGTCTATCAAATCATGAAAATAAATATTCAGTAGATTCACAGCCTAGTCTGTCGACTTGATAGTAAATTCCTCAGCCAATAAGAGGAATTAACATCTATCATTTCTTCTTGTAAACTCAAAAAATGAAAAAGGAGCACGTGTAAGACATGTTATATGTTGATCACGATTCCTGATTTTACCAGTAATTTAACAGGAAAAACTTATTATACTAAATCTTTCGAGCCTCTGGACTGTTCCACGGACAATGTCGTGTACAGAATTGAATGTACTTTGTGTGGACTACTTTATGTTGGTGAAACTCGACAAAACTTTGCGTAAAAGGATGAATCAACACCGGTCTGATAATAAAGATCCGCAGTTCAGGGTCCTTTATAACCATTTTAATCAACCGGACCATGATCCTTCTTTATCTATGAAAGTACGCATCATCGAGAAAATTTATCACCACACAAAATAGCCCTGTACTTAGAACTCCTTTCCGAAAAGATAGAGAAAATATCTGAATAAGGGAGCTAGGTACTGCAATGCCATATGGTTGCAATGATAATGTCAAAGGAGTAGGAAATTTGTCAAGTCCAGCCTGCAGTGATGTTAATGTAATGAGTTTATTTAACACTATCTTACGTAACCAACGTAGTCATGGGCAAAAACATTACCATCGGCCTAATGTAAAAAAGTCTTCCAAATCCAGATCGCTCTCTGGGAGCTTTGATGACCTTCTTTCTCATCTTCATCATCCGCTAGGGTTACATTACATTAGAACTATTCTTTTTTCACTGCCTGTTAATTTTCTAAAATGTTTGAGAGATTATGCACTTGACAGAGGATGCATAAATACATTTCCTCCAATATACAGACTTGTCAGTATAATTTGTGATGTAGCTCTTTTCTGGTTTTTTAAACCAGTAAGATCGGAACCTTGACATGAGGAAAAGAAGAAACAATATTGGATTTTATGCAATCAACATCAGCAACGTTCTAAATCACAAGGAGGTAACATCTAAAATTCCTATTTATTTTCATAATCAGTCTGTTCCTATTGTATCCTACAGTTACACCAAAACCATTGCACCCAAAATATTTAACTATAAACAAGCATTACAGGACCTTGATTTAGAACAATACCTAAAACAAACCTCTGACATGTGACTGTTCCCACTCGCCTTACAATTACAGCCCCTCTGGCCATGTTATTACTGGGGATCTAAACATAATTCAACATGAAAATCTCCGAAAGGTGATTTCTCATGGTCCTAAGTTTAGAGAACCCCAACACATCAATTGGAACCATAATTTCAAAATAATTATGGATTCCATTGAGGACTACGCCAGAGCATGGGCTAAACGAGAAGAGGTTCAACTGGACACTTTGTCAGAATGGGTCAAAACAATCAGGTCTCTGATAAAACGTCGCATTCATAAGTTGAAAAACTGTGTGAATGATCGACCAAAGTCCGTTTTCAGAGACAAAGAGGCTGTGAGATGTGTATCATCTCTTCATGATAAATATGTTGTTGTTCCTGCGGACAAAGTTTAAAATAATTTTGTCTTTGTATGTAAATCGTATTACTACGAGTGTCTGGTAAATGAATTGGGAATAAACGAGCACTCAGGTAATCCCACATACAAAAACATATCATTTGACAAGGATGAGATTTTGGCGAATCATAAGTCCTTCATGGGTTCAATGAACATTGCATTGAACAACAAATCGGAGGACTTACCTTGTTTGTATTGGATACCTAAACTTCACAAAATTCCGTACAAACAACGGTACATTGCCGGCTCATCTGCATGTTCCACTAAAGAATTGTCCATTAGATTGACTAAAATTCTGTCCGCAGTGAAAGAAGGTCTTCAGAAATACTGTGAAACTGTGTACTCGCGTAGTGGTATTAACCAAATGTGGATTCTTAAACACTCTAAAGAACTTCTCGATAATTTGAAATCTCGGTCTTTTTCTTAAATTAGTTCTATCAAAACATTTGATTTTTCAACCTTGTATACCACCATTCCCCATGTGAAATTGAAAAACCGTCTAAAAGAAATAATCCACAATGCTTTTCAATATAAAAATGGTAGCATACGCTATAAATTTATTACTTTGGGGTACCATAAGGCATATTTTATTAATAGTGAACAAAAGGGTAAAACATGCTACACAGAGGAACAAGTGATCAGATTGCTGGAGTTTCTTACTGACAACATATTTGTTGAATTTGGAGGCAGACTTTTTCAACAAATTGTCGGCATTCCTATGGGAACGAACTGTGCGCCTCCCCTTGCCGACTTCTTCTTATTTTCATATGAATCGGAGTTCCTTCAGACACTTGTCAAAAACAAGAAGATCAAAGAAGCAAGGTTAATTAATTTCACTTTCAGATATATTGATGATGTTCTTTCCATTAACAATCCGAACTTTTCTGATTGGGTTTAAATTAATATATCCACCAGAACTAGAAATTAAAGAAACAACAGACACGGCTTCCTCCGCCTCATTTTTAGACTTTTACCTCGAATTTGACATACACAGTCATCTCAGTACCAGAATCTATGACAAACGAGACGATTTTAATTTTAAAATTATCAATTTCCCCCACCTTAGTAGCAATATACCAACTTCACCTGCATATGAGATATATATTTCCCAACTTATTCGGTATTCAAGAGCTTGCAGCTCTTACTCAGACTTTGTTAAACGTCACCAGTGTCTGACCAGAAATTTGATGAACCAGGGGTATTCTAAAAAAGTTCATCGGAAGGTACCAAGACCTTGTTGATAAATATTCCGTATCAACTTCACAAATAATACACAATGGTCTTTAAGTATAGATTCTGCGTATTGACGTTGTTTATCATCTTAAGAACGTGTTATAATATTCTTTTATTTGTCTTTATTAATATTACTTTTACTGTTAAGTCTGTTTTTTGAGATATCCATTTGATGTGACTCTGTACTTATGTATCCCATCATACTTTGAACGACAAAATTATTTTATTTATTAATATTACTTTTACTGTTAAGTCTGTTTTTTGTGATATACATTTGACGTGACTCTGTACTTGTGTATCCCGTCATACTTTGAACCACAATTATTATTTTATTTATTAATATTACTTTTACTGTTAAGGTAGATAGGGTGTCTTCCTCCATCTTGGATTTTGAAATACCAGAAAACAATCGGTCTAGATCTTTAATAAAAGGTGCAAATTTTGAGAGAAGTAGGTAATTCATGTGTAAGAATTTTCATTTCTATATAGAAAATGACATATTTTATCATATTTATGGTTGTATTTTACAAAAAAACAGAATACTTTTGTTTGATTCTATTTTTTCCAACTTTGCCACATAAGGGGAGGCAACTCAAATGTAAGGGCAGATAATTCAGATAAAGTTACTTTTACAATAGAATGTGTTCGAAATTTACCTTTTTTATTATGTAGCAAGAAAACGGGTCCCGTGACCCCATTTTTTCTTTTTCTTATCTGAAAGCATACTATTAGAGCTATCTTCTCATATTTTATCTCAAAATTCTATGGTGTAGTTTTCGTTTTATGGCAGAAAATTGGGTTTTCCATGCATAATCTATACAAAATCTGTCAATTTTGCACAACCTATAGCGTGAAAATAAGCCCCGTGACCCATTCTTTTTATTATTTTTTTTTAAAAAGCATGATATAAACTACATTTTGGCAAATTATTAAAAAATTCTATGGATTATAATTAAGACACCCCATCTACCTTAAGTCTGTTTTTTGTTATATCCATTTTACGTGACTCTATACTTATGCATACCGTCATACTTTGAACGACAGAAATATTTTATGTCTACCTGTGCGAATTTCAAACGCGCGATTTTACGCCAGTACTTAAAACCTTCCATCCTTTATGGGTGGATTTTACATAGATAAATATAATCGTATAATAACAAAGCAAAATGAGGATGTTAATTTGATGTATACCTTTTTGTGCTTCTTCGTTACATTTGTTTGTTTTTATAGTGATTAAGATGATAACACAATGTTGACTGCTGTACCCCTATTTTTGACATTTTTACCTATTGTGTCTATTTGCTTTGTTCACGCATCGTTGTCAATATAATGGAATTTGATGCGACTGCCATACAAGTGAGAGGTTTAGCTAGCTATAAAACCAGGTTCAATCCACCATTTTCTACATAAGAAAATGTCTGTACCAAGTCAGGAATATATCAGTTGTTATCCATTCGTTCGATGTGTTTGAGCTTTTGATTTTGCCATTTGATTAGAGACTTTCCTTTTTGAATTTTCCTCTGAGTTCAGTATTTATGTGATTTTACTTTTTGCATACAAAATTGTTTCGAATGTATCAAGGAAATCATGATAAGAAACGCAAGTTCATAAATACCGCATCAAAAGGGTGATATATACTGTGAACGCAGACGCTGCTGAAATGTTACTACACATTAAAAGAAATATCATAATTCATATACCTATATGGAGTTATTTTCTTTCAGAACGATAGGTCATTCTTTCGAAGAATCAACCCTGACGATACCATGTTTCAATGAAATATGCTTCAAGGCATAAAATAATGACCTGTGTGAGGTCATTATTTTCCTTGATAAAAATTGCAAACTATAATTTACTTCAAAATTTAATTCGTTTGATAGTTTGTTGTTGCCAATTGGGGAATTTATTTTTTAAAGTTCAATCTTTGATAGGTTCTAAAAAAATCGTCATTGACCCGCATTTTAACTTTAGAAACAAATGATGTGAAGTTTTGTTAAATTATCGCTACAATACAGGGACATAATCATATATGGGAGATGAATTTTAATGTAAAACTTTCCATAACACTTTTAAAAAAGCCAGATTTAACACATTCGTGTGTAAGATTTTGAAAATCTTATTGATTCACACTGAATAGGAAATCATACTGTGACCTACATGTATTGATATTCGTTTTCGTGTTACATGTACATGTATCACGATTTCGTGCTCTCTTCGTGTCAGTTCTTAACTTCTTAACATTTATGTATACCTTTTACTCTATCAAATGATCAACTAATAAAATACATGTGTATTCTTATATTTTATTGATTAACATCCGCGTACCTCACAATGGGGTCGAGTTGGCCGGGAGGGGAGGGGGTATATAATTAAATCCTGATTATCTGTTAAAAAATGTATTGCCATTCAAAAGAAAATTATTCTGAATATTTCATTCGATTCGACTGAATTGTTGAAAAAATAATCACATTTCCGCGATAAAAATGTCATCACAAATAAAACAGCACCCCCTTCCATTAACTAAGTTGGTACAAGGAATTACTTACAAAGTGACCTGCATTTTTCATACACCGTTATCGGGTGGTAACAATTCATTTGTACCTTGCTTCATGCAGTTACAGCAATTTTTTCATTGTGTCTGGATAATGATTTCTAAAGTTTATATCTAGATTAATTAGTGAGTTTTATTTCGCATTCTCAATGAGCCGTAGGGCGTATTAAAACCTGAACGCATTAGAAAGGAATATCCCACTTAAGTATGGTCGGTAAAATAGGATGCTTATTCTGCAAATCTTTGCAGAAAATAATATTTTTTTGACGTTTATATTTTATATAAGTCAGATAATGCATATTTTAAGGTTTTTCTTGTCGTAGAACACACCGAGGGGTGTCAGGATTGCCCAAAGAAATACCTCCCTACGGTCGGTCTTTCATTTGATCAATCCTGACACCCCTCGGTGTGTTATACGACAAGAAAAACCTTAAAATATGCATTATCTATAACTGGGAGGCTGGCATCATCATATCTGTTGTAAAGTTTTGTACTCAAAATATCGTCATTGTCTATTTCGATTTACATATTTCAGTGGCTACACAGTGTATGTACACATTATACGATCTCTATTTACAGGGATGGGCTCTAAGCGCTAAAAAACAAATACTGTTTACACATGGTTATAATGACAATACCTGTTATTTTCAACATCGTAATAAAACGTCAATATTCATCCCAAATCACATCAAATAACAATTCTAAAAGCATCTAATGTATTTGTGGGATAGAATAAATGTAATTTCATGATGATTTGTAATCCATCGTAGTAGTATTTTGGCATGTATCAAATTAAAAATTAAATAATTTACTCTTAATATGCATATTAAAATCTGTGTCAGAGTGACAGTTTAAAGCTAACTGAAATGCATATGATTTGATGAAGCAATAATTGACATGACATTTTCAGATGCATTCTGAGTCAAATGCCAAAGGAAGACTTAATATGTGAATAATGATAGTAATGACGACAATACAAGAGATATAATCAAGTCTCGAAAATATATACAAATATATACTACATTGTAGATGTTATAAATTACGTGCAAATTTTGTTATCATAACAGATACTAATGTTAATTCTCTATCAGATATATAGCAAATACACTAATTCGCTATTCGGAAGATAAATTGCTCTCGGTAAGTTTGATTTCTCTTAATTAATAATGAAAGCACTTCGGTTATATAGTATATAGACAATAATAGTGTATTGACTTGACATATCAACGATATATGGATGAGGCTTAGAAACGGGGAAATGCGAGGATCTGCCGAGCTTTTTCCCCGTTTTAGGCTGAATCCTTATATCGTTCATATGTCAAGTCAATAAAATATTATTGTCTTTATACTGCAATCTAGAAAAAAACTTTTTCAATTGTTGTTTATTGTGTTATTGTTATTTATTTGATTTAAATATTGGGAAAAATCCCCCTTTTAAGGCCTCATATCTGGTGGAAAAATATACAACACAATTAAATGAATATTACCTGTTGAAACAAATCGATGGTGAACGAATTTTTTTGAGTATGGACTAAACTATCAACAATAAGCATAGAACATAATGATTATTAGGTTTTAAACAAAAAATATTAACAAGGGAAATATGTTTTTCCAACAATTGTAAAAGAAATAAGTTTGAGTCGTTCCACGCTTCGATGTACACATTGGAAACAAGGACAGGTTGAAGAAGTCATCATGGATAATTAAATATAGTTCCAGCTCCACTATTTAAATATTCATGAGGAAAAGTGATATCGGGTCAGTGACTGTATATGACATAGAAATATAAAGTCAACGCATCTTGACTGCTCAAATAGAAAGAGTGCAGTATAAAGCTATTTAACTCCGATTACCGACTGGACTAAGAAGTACAGTGGTATTATTTTAGCAGGTATTTCTATATGAATTGGATTTTGAATAAATCAGCATATTCACCTGGAGAAACGTGATATTCACCCCCCTGAACGTCATGCGCTTTTACATGTAACGTTACAATGTATGGTAAAATGATTGACGAACAATTTGGTTTGGTAATTATTTGTCATTAAAAATTCTTTGTTTTCTCTCAGAATATTAAATAAATATTTAATTGTTTGTTGAATACTCGAGACTGGAGACCATATGACAACTCCATAGTAAATGTCGTTCCTTTTGCTGATAATGTATGATATTATCAATTTGTGTGGACTTCCCCTTTTTGAATTTACCTTAGAGTTCGGTGGTTCTGTTATCCGTTTTTTCTAATGATAATTCTATACTTTGATCAAAAAAGCTTTATGTTTCTTGTGTATTTGTATAAGAAGATTATAGTTTGCCAGTTAATACAAATCACATTTAGATTTGGTATTCCTTGGCCACAAAAATATCATGTTTGTATTATTTATCACTCTAAACATGTCAGCTGAACCTTTCCTAGATTTAAAGGAAATATTTATATTGAAAAAAAAACTGTGCTTTTGAACTTTTCTCGTTCTCATCAATATTGGAATTTTAACAACCCTTTCTACGAGCTGATTATATATAATAATGTAAAAGATTAGGTCTTAATTGATATAATTGTTGGAAGTTTTGTTATGACATACTATTGGCTTAACTATAAATTAAGTCATACACGTCCCGAATTTTTATATAATTTTTTTTCTCCATAAAACACATTTGGACCGCCAATTCAAATATTGTGTCTCTTCCATAAAGTATAAGATAGAACGTGCTCCGTACATGAATCTTGTGTTTTAATTAAATTTTGCAAGCATAAAAAATCTCCTTACAAATTTTTTTTTTTTTATTACCTTTTCATGTGCCATATAAAGACAACATTAGTACGTAGCTCAGTGTTAGAAATAAAATAACAGAAATACCGAGTTCCAATAAAGATTTAAAACGGAAAGTCCCTTATTAAATGGCAAAAATCAAAGTTCAAATACACCAAACAAAAACAACAGTAGTCGAATGTATTGGCTCTTCAACAGAACTTTGTCTCATCCATTTTTAATTTGAATTAAATAGTCTCTCTTAATTCTTTGATTGACACGAAGATTTAATTAGGGATTTGGCTGTAGAAAACCTATTACAAACAGGATAACACATCCTTATTTTTATCATGAAGTTCTTGACCGAGGCGGTAAATTTAGATACGAGCTGGATTAACGTTTCGATCATTTTCATAATTTTTTTCTATATAATTAAGAATGGAAATTTAGAATGTGGCAAAGAGAGATCAACCCGACCAAAGGGCAGAAAACAAAAATGGGTCTTCTATATGGTTTCTAATTCATTACGTAATTACATTTTTGAATATTGTTTTTATCAATAAATCAAAACCGAACTAAATATTATTGTTATTCACATATGTATATTCACGGTCCTACAATCTGTCAATAGCTTATTTTTTCGAATTGCACAGAACCATGTTTCGCCTGTAAATGATGTCTTCACCCAAAAGATGTTTTTACTAGTTATTGGCTTTGAACTAGCTTTCAGTAACTGCGAGTACTTTGAGATCTTACTTTGTTTTTTTTGTGTTTTTGCTTTTTTGTAAGAGCTTTTGCATGCTTTGTATAGATACGATTTTTATAGTTTGTTTGTATGTTATGCTATCACACAACTGTTCCAGCATAGGGGAGAGTTTGCCGCCATCAGAGATGTATTCGTACCCCCCCCCCCCCCCCAAAAAAAAACATTCTGTCTGTGCCTGTGCCTGTCCCAAGTCATGATTGTCACCTGTGGCTGTAAATAACATTTGTTCTTTTTTGTTTTATGTTTTGTTCTTAAATTAGGCCTTTAGTTTTTTTCATTTAATTGGTTTTCATTTGTCATTTCATTTTGTGGCCTTTTATAGTTTTCTATGCGAAAACGGTTTTGAACAATCTTGCAAGTCGTACGCAGAAAAGGTGTAACAAAAATTCCTACTCCAAGGAAAATTACAAAAAGTGCGAAGTCCATAAAAACTTAACTAAAGTTGTTAATTTCTACGTCATTTTGGTCTCTTTTTATCAATGAAAGTTGCATTCCCCGTATACAACCTTTTCAATTTAACATTTTTACACCACCCATATAATAATCTTGATATAAAACATGTAAAAGGTCTGTTCACTCAGATAAATGCATATGATGTATTTCTTAAATTATATAGCATTTTCTGGTCTTGACTAGGGATAAGAAAAAAATAATATTAAATTTAGATATGCCCAAAGTCCTAAAAATGGTAAATTTCCAAAGGTAGTGTGCACTCCTAAACATTCTTAATTAATTCGGTTCTTGTTCAGTCGATATATTTATCATCGTATCAACCACATACAAAGGCTACAATTTATATTATTATCTGTTCCGCTCCATATAATATATATTTAATTTTCAATGAAATGATTTGAACACGTTGAAATTTAAACTAACCTCGAATGTTTTATCTTTTTATTTATTTTTTTTTTTATCTAATTCACATTTCAGCTATTTCATATATTTATCTGATGTATTGATGATAATGAAGGTACGCATATGAATAATCAAATGTGTATTAAAATGTTTTCAATAGGTTCGATAAAATATTTCCGTTTATCAGACAGAGCCATATTTATTTTAATTTTGGTCTTAAAACACATTCGTTTTTAGTAATGCAAAATTTATGGGAAAATATTTCATACATTTGGCTTAAACATGTCAGAGCAAATAATTATTAATTATTATGCATTATGTTTATTGCCCTAAAAATCAGTGAATTAAACCGATTTTAACACATATGAATACTAAAACGTATTCTTAAATGTTGCGTGTTTAAAGTCTGATTTAAATGTTTGACTTCATGTCAATAGAAAAGTATATTATATTGTAAAAACGAATTTTAAGACGTAAAGATGATAAATTCCTACAATGGGGACATAATTCTGTAAATGCCAAGAAGATGTTTGATCTGGACATAATTTAAGGGAGTTCGCTTCTCAGTTTCAAAATAAATATCTAGGTCAATGTGCTTGTTTTCGAGATATTAGCCTTTGAAATGTTGGCGGGAAAATGTTCTCTCTTGACTTTTCATAGCTGTATCATAGATAAGTTTAAGTTCTTAAAAACTATTAAAAAATAAATAAAATTTTATTGGACTTTTACAGATGGCTTATCATTATACATGTAAAAGATTTATGAGAAGAAAAATGGGGGTCAATAGGCAAATTTTTTAAAGGCATACAAATGGATAAAACCAGAGGATTCCGAAAATCTGACAAAATTCCAAAACATGACAAGCGAACATCCCTTAGAATGAATGAATGAGATATGAGGTAAACGTCTTAACAACCTACAACCAAATGACAAAATTATCAAAACTAGAGCAACAATCAATCTTTATTTTATCATTGTACTTTATAAAATATAATGGTTTATTTTACAAAGTATAATAGTGTTGTAAACTCGACAGAGTACATGCTGCATTTAAACTTTATTATTAAATTGGTCGATGTTTAACATTATTTTCATCCTTTCAAGTAAAATTTATTGTTGCAATAATGAAAATAAGGAGTATGATGTTTCAGACAGGACATTGGATCGGGTTTTTTTGGGGGGACAAACTTTAAAAGAAAGTATAACGTATGTACCTCTAGGGATTTAAAATATATATTCTTGTGGAATTCTGAACTTTGTGTTTGTTTGCAGACAGGATGGATGCGAATATAAATTCTACAGTAATGAATGTTACTAACTTTTCGGCAAACGACAATAAAGACATATTGTTGGCAGTGAGTATAATTTCTTATTATCAGTGTGCTACATAAAAAAAAACAATCCTCGAAAAGAGATGTAAGAGTACAAGTATATATCAATTCAATATATACTGTAATACAAACACAGCCTTAAATTGGTTTGAAAAACTAGTGATTTTAAAAACATTTTAAAATGGTAATCTGATACAGCCATTTTGATTTAATCTGGCGCGTTGGATGTTATAAACATTTGTAAACTCGTTACTGTTTAAGGATGTTTGCTCCTCTGTCTCAAAATAACAAGCCTTTTAAAAGACCATTATAAATTGATAGTTTATAGATAAATAACGGTACTTGGAAAGCAGAAAACAATTATAGGTCCGTATCCTTGTTTTTAAGATATAATCATTTGAAAATTTGGCGGGAAATGATTCTCTCTAGACTTTTCATACATTTTATCATTGCCTCCTATTCTCTCTCAAAAACTATGAAAAAATGACAAGGATTTTATAAGATTTTCAAAAATGGCCTTTAAAAACTATATGTTATAAAATTATAAAAAGAAAAGTAATGGTTAGCAGTCAAACTACATGGATAAAACTAGAGGATTCCGAATATCTGACAAAAAGTCAAAAACAAGAGTAGCGAACAACCTTAATGATATGTTTATGTTATATGATTTCCTGGCTGTAAATTGAGACCTTTTCAGGCATCGCGATGTAACACATAATAAACATCGTTTGCTGTCAATACACCTGATGATAAACTTATTTTTTTGCAGTTAATAAACCATGTGTAAAGTCAATAAACCTCGTATGTAGTCAATCAAAGCCGTTCGCAGCTTATCCACACCTTTTGTGGTTAAAACAATCCGTTTACAGTCAGTATATCTTGTTTGCAGTAAATAAATCCCGTCTACTGTCAACACATTACGTGTGCAGTCAATACATTTCGTGTGCACCAGTTTGCAGTCAATAAACTCGGTTTGAGTCATTACACCTCATTTACAGTTATTACAACCGTTTGCAGACAATCCACGCAGATTGCAGTTTAAAAAAAAACAATTAAAGTAATTACAGATCGTTTGCATCCTATGCACCGCTTCTGCAGTCAATGCAATCCGTTTGCAGTCAATAAACCCTTTTCTGCAGTTTATGCATTCCGTGTGTAGTCAATAAATCCTATTTGTGGTTAATTCACCGCATTTTCAGTCAATAAACCCGGTTTGCAACCCATACGACTAGACTTTTGTCAGTACATCAGGTTTGCAATGAATAAAACCATTTTGCAGTCAATATACCCCGTTTGCAGTCCATGCACCCTGCTGCGGTCAATGCAGCCCGTTTCCAGTAAATATATCCCTTTTGCGGTCACAACACCCTATTGTCAGTCAATACTACCGATTGTAGTCAAGAAAATCCTTCAAACCAAAACGATTCATGCACTTTTTAGACAATGTTGGTTTCTTTATTCCTTGCATAGGCAAATAAATGGCACAGATGTTTCTGGGGGTGGGGGGGGGGGGGGGGGGGGGGAATATTGACAAAAAAAATGTATGAATAGATAATGTGATAACCTGACATTATTGATTTTACACCAAACAGCTAAATACTAAACAACAGAACTTACTAAATCATTGTTAATTAATTAGCTCAGATTTAAATGACCGTTTATGTTAAATGATATATGAATGTCTGGCTGGGATTTACAAAATAAAGAATAAAGAATATTCGGCAAAAGTTGCAAAAAATGGACAAAAATATAAAGAAAACAAAACAAAAAAAAAATAGTGCAATAAAAATAAAGAATGAAGATGTTTAGTGGAAATGACAAGAAATGTGGTTTTCATTTTTTTTTTTTTTTTTTAGATTTGTATATCTGGATGGATATGTGTAGCAGAAGGAATTTTGACAGTCATTTTCAATGGTCTAGTAATCGTTTTGTTAGTGAGAAGGAATATTAAGTCAAATATGTCTTTTCTTTTGATAAACTTAGCTATTGCAGGTAAGAGTTAATATATATTTATCTATTAACAATTATTATAGTTCATGTCAAAATGCCAGATTTTGATTTGTTAATACATGGGATAGCGTAAATCATCTCCCTCGGACGATTTACGCTATCCCATACCATGGCAAATACTATATTACCCTTCACGGAGACGCTTGATCAATAGTGCGCTTTATAATATACGAATACAAATAGATTATCTTTTTCAGCTGTGTTTGGCAAAACCTTTCAGAATTAAAGGTCTTCAGTGCTCTTTGACTTTGTACTTGATTTGGTCGCTTAAATTGTTTTATTTGTGCGTCACCAATGAGTCTATTGTCGTATATAATTGTGTGACTTTTTGATGAATATTTAAGTAATCGTCATTGTCAAAATTGTCAATTCAACCATTATAGTTATTGACCTTATAAACATGATATATACATGTACGCACTGTTATCGGGTTTATTTGTAAAATTGTATACCAATATTGTCAGCAAAGTACGATCTTCAGGGCCAACGTTGAACTTTTATAGGAGGTAGTGGCCTTGAAAGCCGATTTTTACCAATGTTTGCATGTTTTGCAGAAGCCATTAGAGAAAGAGAGAAGTGGTAAATAGCTAAGGTGTTTAGCACCACAAGATTTACACAAAGCCAATATAGCCGAATGTCAAACTATTCCGTATAGGATTAAAGACTTCTAAATGATAAACTTTTATCCACCTTTCCATTTTGTGCTCAACATTGAATAGATAGAGAGCAACAATTAAAAGCAAAAATATTTAGCATAATGAGATCTACAAATAAATTACATAGTCATAATTGTCAAGTGACTCATAGGAGTTATTACCCTTGAAAGGAGACTCCAATCGTATGTTCAAATATTTGTATTATACCATTTAATGTAAACAGTTGTAACAGATAGGGGTCATTTACTTTCAGATTTGTCAGTTGCATTGCTGCACGACTTTCCAAGGGCAGTACAACAACATAATAACTGGACATACGGACGATTTTTATGTGTGTGCTTTATGTATACACAAGATGTCGCTCTGTTTGCTTCGACCTTTTTATTAGTATCACTGAGTGTTGATCGACTTGTAGCATTAACTCGTCCACTATGGACAGGTAGACAGAAGATTTTAACAAGATTCTGCATGGTATTAATTCCTTGGATAACAGCAATTTATCTCAGTACACCATTCTTGAAAAGTGGACTTTATCGCTACCGTGGACAAATATGGTGTACTCCTTTCTTTGCGGGGATGTATGGAAAGGTTTGTACATTTAGTTATGCAACTATTGTATTCAACGTCGAAGTCAAGGTTCAACATTAAGGTTGTGAACTCAAATCCCACACGTGGCAGGTTTGATCAACTCAAATCTTAATTGACAATGATTGTCAGTTTTCAAAAAACTGACGGGACATTCTGAACAAAAAACCAAAATTGTGCATAACTGAGATAGAATTATATAGTGTCATTCTAATACATATCAATTAATTTTGATTAGAGGTGTTATTCAGCGATTTTTCTTATACTTACACACGGAAATCGAATATATATGCAGCGCTGAATTTTTTTTATTCGATTGGCATATGAAAATTTGTAGAAATTGTCGTAGAGTATCATATGCCAGAATATATTCTATTTTTCAAATACTGATAGGTTTTACAACTTTCAGATTTTGAGCATTTAAATGAAACAAATACATGGAAAATTGAGCTTACATCTGTCTTCCAAAGAAAAATAAGTTTTCTAAACAGCATTTCACACCTCATATCGTTTTATAAAGTTACATATGTTGTTTTAGGTATGGCTGCCAATACGATCGGCATTGTTAGTGATTATTCCAGGTGTTGTCATGGTTACCATTTACGGTTACATTGCATATATCATTCGGGTCAGAAAGAAAAATGGTTACATAGCTACAGACAGTGAAGCACCAGGTACATTGTTATAATTATCCCAAATAACAGACCGGTAGAACATCACTGATTAATAGTTGCTACTCTTTTAGAATTACTCTAGAATTACTCTAGAATTACTCGATCATTCATTATCTAAAAATAGTTTTAAAGCAATATTGATTCTTTGATGTATTTGTTATAAGAACCCTTATGTACTTTAGCATGAAAATAAAACAACACTTTTTAAATTTCATGCGTCTGAAGCGTTTTTCCTGATTAACCTTCATCGGGAACTCTCAAAGCCGAATATATGAAAGCCACGGATGTATAGGAACCAAAACAGTCGAATATCTGTGTAACCAAAAAGCACCTAAAAATCCATCTAAGGTCAACTTTGCCTGAGAAAGTTGAAACCTTAGTGTCTAACAATTTCAAAATTTATTAACGGACAATTAGGCAAAGTAGGAATTTTGTGACCATCAATGAAAAATGCGTATCTACGTTTCCTTATTTGTAAAGAAAAGCACTACTTAATCAGAAGATGTAGCCGATCTTTCATGAATTTTGCATGAAGAATAGTAATGTAGAGTGTAGAAAAATCTTTCTTTTCATATTATAACATACGGTTATTATTGTGATCAAAGATTTCGAGGCAGATCTTGAGAGATTTTAAGAACTCACATCTAATTGACACCGCCGGTTGAGTAAACCTCATAACAATATGATCAACAGGAGGATTGTATTTGTATAGGAACGATGGAGAAATAAAACGGATACAGTTAATTGGTATATAATTAAGATATCTTTATATTTATACAAAAGGTTTTAATAATTTTACGAATGTTAAGAGTAATTTAAGTGCTGACCAACTCATTCATAAATTGAATTAGATTGTACATTCCTCAGTTTATAGGTGGGTTGTCAGAGTTTACATATTGCATTAAACTAGCTTTACTGTGGATTCATTATTATTCGTTGTATACTAATTTTCTGGGGTTTCTTTAGTACAAGTGAACCACGAATTCAAATGTTCAACGAATTACAATTTTGTCATGTGCCTTGTATGCACAAAATCAAATATTCACCAAAATGCAAGTTGTTCTCAATACGAAAATTGATATCCACGAAAATAAATGAGTCCACAGTATTCAGTTCTGGAATAAGTCGTTTCAATCATCAGTAGACTCCTTCAAAATAAGCTTTAGTTTTATGATAACTTTGTAATATTTATTTTAGATGCTTTAAGAACAAATCAATCTCGAGCATTGGGTAATGCAATGAAAAGAAGTATACTCATAACGTTTGTTGTAGGAATTGGTAGGTATTTAAGTAGTGTCAAATAGATCATTTTTGTACCATCGAATTTTGTTAAACAAAATTTTTATTCCAGACTGTTTGCATAAATTGTCTGGGTAGACCACCGTCATATTATATCTGACTTGGTACACTTAGTTTTTAATTCCTAAATGTAAGCTTGCACATTAAACGGGTTATAAAGCAAAGAAGTGATGCAAGTGACATGTTGTCTATAAGGGCATTCATTACGTTAGAAATTGAAGTCCGTTTTAACTTCATCGCGAATGAGCAGTTCGAAGGTTGTTAACAGTGATTTGTTTGCATAGCCAAAATCGTTAAAATTTCATCAAAATTAAACATGTTAAAGCAAATCTAAAGATTCAAAATTTAAAACATTTCAACAACAGTACCAGAGATTGCAAAAATATTTTTGGTGGTCGGATGAAGCCATTTCGTGTTCTATTGTTTTCGCCTTTCATATTCTATAAGGCGAAAAAGCGAAGTCGAAAATGAAAAACGTGACACGGCTTCATTTCACATTTTCCCATAGTCGACTTCGCGTTTTTGCCCAATATAATATGAAAGTCGAAAATGCGAAATGACCTTATCCCGCTACTTTATATATACCTATGAAAACAGCGGTATATATGTGTAGATTATTCGTTATTCAAACCACTCCAATGACTTAATGTCCATGTTTTTGTTGCTTTGTGTCTAGTCTTATTAAAAAAATATCATTAACAATCTAAACATCCAAATTCCTTTTTACATCATAACATAGTATATTTTTACATGTTCCTTTATCAAACTAACTTTCTGTTTATCATGTTGTTAACATGTAATCAAAACCTGATGGACATGCATTATTTTTACGACAAATGATCTTGAAAGGCAACCAGGAGTTTGTACTCACGTTAAATGGTATCAATTACCAAATCAGGTTAATGAGGTCATGTGTTGTATATCCTTATCTATAGTCTGTGTTCATGTTTGGTGGTTGATGATTAGGGTTGGTGTGGTCTATGTCGTTCGGTCAATATTGTTTTTATCGCACCTGTTATCCTTTTTGTGTTTGTTAAATATATACACTTATGTTTAAATATTCCATGTAAGTTCTATGTTTTTAATTTTAAAAATACGAAATATATTTCTTGTATTTCATTTTTTTTCATCTCGTACCATTAATTAAAGAGGTGTGGAAGATACAAATATATAAACAAAGATGTGGTATGAGTGCAAATGAGACAACTCTCCATCCAAGTCACAATTTGTAAAAAAAACTGTTAGGTGTCAAAGTACGGTCTTCAACACGGAGCCTTGGCTCACAAGGTACAGTGAGCTATAAAGGTCCCCAGAGTTAAATCTCGCAATTTTCACTGCTTTCTAAATATTTTACCTTCAGTTTAACTTAGAAGAAACCAGGTATATCCTAAATTGTACATGTATCACCTTTCTACTTGCCAATTTTCAACCTATCTTTAAAGATTCAAAACAATATACTAAAATTTGGAAGACAAATACTGCTTCTGGTTGATTCTTACCTGTATTTGTCCATGAGTTTGCATTAAAAATAGTCTGCATATATTTCTCTTTCAACAAAAGTTTCATTTCTGCAAATTTGTTGGTTAGTTTAAGTATACAATGGAATCAAAAGCACTATTATTTTGTCAAGGAAGGGCTACTTCAACATACGTTCTAAATTGAAGTGGGTGAATTAGTGGTCTTACATCTAAGTGTGTCTTAATTTTATAGCAATAACTTTATTTTTTCAGCTTTCATCTTATGTTGGCTCCCATCATCGCTGGCGACATACACAAACTTGGTATCTGTAAAAAGTCTTGGAGGAGCCTTCTACATAATGACAGCTCTGTCTCCACTAAACAGCTTAATAAACCCACTCATTGTTCTTTCAATAAATCATAGGATGTTTAGACCAAGACGAAAAAAAACTTTGTCAACTAAACTCACGTTGACAACGTCATTAAAAAGCCTAGGTCGTACAAGGCGTCCATATGTGAACGCATAATATCAAAATATAAACAGAATAAAATGTGTTATTGAATGTTATAGCATTTCCATATTTTTTTTATGTAATTTACTAAAATTGTTATTCATTGTTATTTATTGTCAGATTAATATATTTCCTAGCAAACATTGTGTAAGGCCTTATAATCTCCAATGATATTATTATCTTTGCTAGAATATGAAATGTTTAAGTATTTTTATTTATTATTGTTTTTTTACATTTATGTTGTTATGTGTATACATTAATATGACTTCAAACTACAATGGTTATGAATGAGTTATCATCTTTCAATAAAGAATCTATAATTATTATCAAAATCATTTGTACTATTCTAGATAATATTTTAGTATAACTACTATTACAAGACATACTCAAGTGGTTCCGATGATTCTAATATTTAGAACTTTAAAACTTGTACAATTCTGTTTAATCACGATTAAAAAAGTACAAAATCTAGCATACAAAATTGTTTCATACAGGTATTTATGCTGAGTTTATTTTGATTGCTTGGGTCGATGCCACAACTGGTGGACTTCTAATTCTTCTACTTCTTCACAACAAAAACTGTACAGCATTTCGTTACGCAAGGTCTCAGTCATTCAAAGCATTTCGTTACGCAAGGTCTCAGTCATTCAATTGTACACAGCGAAAAGACAAGCAACAGTAACAAAACACTACCTTAAATGAATAAAGGCAACAGTAGTAAACCGCGGACACCTCCCAAGAATTTACAACAGCATGCAAGGACACCACAAACGAAATATAAACTGCGGGACAAATGCATAGATCAACGTCACAAAAAGTATATATTATCACTGGTCAATTTCTAAAAACGAAATAGATTTGCTTTATTTATAGATACGCACGAGAATATCAAATTGGGATTGAGTTTATAAAGGTGTTATTTTATGTTTTTTCTAACCATGACAAAAATATGAAAATGGAATCATTTTTGTAATGGTGTTATCATTTGTATTTTCTAACCATTTCGGTTTTTCTTTTTAATAAAAACTGTGTATCAACACAACAAAATCATGTGCATATAGTTACTTTAAACTTAAAATCATATAAATAAAGTAATTGATTTTTTAGCTTTTACATACAAAAAGAAAGAGAAAATAAACCAACGCTAATATAAACAATATCATCCAAGACCAATTAGTAAACATACATGAAAACAAACAACATAAGACAAAACAAAAATACCCTGTAGAAATGTATATGAAATATACAATGCCAACCACAAATGAAATAAACACCAACTCACCACAAAATTATCCACCAGACCTACACGTATAAGAAAGTAACGTATAGTGTGAACATGCACGAGCATAACGTATCCAGATATTGAGATATGTAAACACCATAATCACAGGGTAGATGGTACGTTGCTGCTGGGAAATGGAAAATTGATAATTGTGAAGTTGAAATCATCCCGTTTGTCATAGGTTTAAGGCTTTTGTAAAGACTGTGCAACACGAACTCTACCAAAAATCAGGGTTAACTCAAGTGCCACCTAAGGAACAAGCAGTTTCTACTTCACTTGCGACAATCTTCATGTTTATCAATAAAAGGGGAAACGGAGATACTGTGGAATCATTTATTTTCGTGTGTACCAATTTTCGTGGATTTGGGAAAACTAGCCTTTTCGTGGATTCGTGGATTTCAAGGTTTTGCCCAAGTCTGCATATAACGTGATATAAATTTGTATTTCGTTGAACATTTGAATTCGTAGTGCAACAAGCTGAAGGCATGTGACACAGATTTCACAAATTATTCAAACAAATCATGTCTTCCAGATCGGTCTAACAAGTTTTGATGGCGTTCGTAAAATTTTCAAAAGGATGATTTTAACGTTACCATTTAGAACCATTGATGCATTATTATACTACTAATTTAAAAATCTTTACAAAACTTTCATCTCGGCACAATATCTCATGATAGATTTTTTAATGAACTTCATTCGTGGGTAAAGGACTGGTATCCTGTAACTGGGATCATATTCCTATCAGACCAGATGATCTTCTAAACAAAATCATTTATCTTCAATCAAAAATCAAAATGTTTGATGTATAAGTCTTTGCTATGGGTATTTTAAAGTCAAAGAACATGTCAAAAAGACCTCAGACAAAAAATAGCATATTTTCAAGCAAAACTTGATTTCGACAAAAATAGTCTTTGAATAATTTTTCTTCAACCCTAGCTCTAGATTAAATTTTTGATGAAAGAAATGTTATATAAAAGCATGTCCTTGATTTATAAGCACCAAAAATTGAGTTTTAGCTTAAGAGAAATGCAAATATGTGTTAAATGAGACATCTTTGATGTATGTTCACGATGGCTTAAATCTCTATTTATCTTCTACTTTAAATCATTAAAACACAATATTGACTGCTGTATCATAACTTTTGACATTTTTACCTATTATGTCTGTTTGTTTTGTTCACACATCGTTGTCAATATAATGAAATTTGATGCGACTGTCATGCAAGTGAGAGGTTTGGCTAGCTATAAAACCACGTTTAATCCACATTTTCTACATAAGAAAATGCCTTTACAAAGTCAGGAATATGACAGTTGTTATCCATTCGTTTGATGTGTTTGAACTTTTCATTTTGCCTTATGATTAGGGACTTTCCATTTTGAATTTTTCTCGATGTTCGATATTTTTGAGATTTAAATTTTTTCAACCAAAGAAAACAAATTCACGCATAGATATATGAATAAAACATGTAAAAAGCATACCTGTTCAGTGGTAGAATTCAATATTCACTTTAACACCTTAGGAAAGAGCATATTGGACTTTATTATACTTCATGTCAAAATGCTGGATTTTGATTGGTTGATACGAGGTAAACACTATATCCCATGGCAAAATATTCTAGTATCCTTCATTTAGACGTTTTATCAAGTGTGCGTTTTATTAAATGATACGTATGGTTGTTTTGTACAAGACTCTATATTTTTTACTTTGAATTTGAAATTTAATAGACACTTATTACTGAACATTATTCAGTATGAAAAATTAAATAACACATATCTAAGAGGGAGATAGAGCAGTTGACAATGTTTTCTCGGGTAACCATCTGCTCTATCTCCTCTCAGCTATGTATTATTTATATAATGCTACAATTTTATAAAAAAAAAAATTTGGCGTGTTGCTGTAGAAAAAAATAAATAGGCTATAGATTGACCACTTTTTGCCAAATTTAAATGATTGAATGACAATTGTCAAAACTGGGCTTATTTCTTATTGACTCTCTCATATAAAACTGCACATTACAAAGAAACTATATCTCCAAGTACTAACCTAGCGCTGCTTGGCCCAAACAAGACATCTAGCTTACTTAAGAATTAATCAGTGTAATTGAAATATTTCATGGTCCAAAATTGCTTTAGACACCATCATGTTTGTTCGGTGTCAAATTACACACACTTCACACAGTAAAAATGACAATAAATTAAGGGAAAACTGTACAATTCGTATTCAAAAAAGGAATAAAACTGCTAATGCTAACTCTTTCTGTCTTATTTTTATCAACTTTGCCGCAAATGTATTAAATTCTAAACTAAATACCTACTCAAACAAAGGAAGATAATGCATTTCTTTATTATAATTACGTTATACAAATGTGGTAAATAAAAGAAAATCTTTATTTTTCTCCAATATTTTGTAAATATTGTCAAAGAGACCTCCGTGTTGAAGGCCGTACTTTGACCTATAATGGTTTGGTTTTACAAATTGTGACTTGGATGGAGAGTTGTCTCATTGGTACTCATACCACATCTCCTTATATCTTCTCACTTTGCAGATTGTTGTTGCTTAGCTTCTTTATGTGTACCTTTCGTCACCTGAAGAAATTAAGTCATTGACAATGATATAAAAAAGAAAAAAAGAAAATGTGGTATGATTGCCAATGAGACAACTCTCCACAAGAGACCAAATGACACAGAAATTAACAGCTAAAGGTCACAGTACGGTCTTCAACAATGAGAAACAAAGCCCATACCTATAGTCAGCAATAAAGGGCCCCGATATCACAAATGTAAAACAATTCAAACGAGAAAACTAATGCCTGTTTCAGTTACTTGGCATTTCTGGTAACCTGATACATACGAATAAAGGAAAGTCAGTAAAATAAGAGGGCATGTTCAAACATTGAATCTGAATCTGAATAGGAACGTTGCAGAGCCAGTATGTGGCATCTATGGAAGAGAGAAAATTAGTCCAACGATGTGAGATCAATCAAAATTTTAAATCTTCCTACTGACTAATATCTTAACAATATATCAAAGCTCGATCTAAATCGTTCTGGGCTGAGAAATTTTGTAAATTAATTGAATTAATTTAACACATCTTTGATAACTTTAAGAGATGATTTGCATCATAAAGGATGGCCTATGAATAGTCCCACTTAAGATCTGCTGTATAGATTATAATCACTTTCATTGGAGAATTAGCGACGTTTGATATCTAACATGATACTTATTTTTACGTCATAAAGTCATACAATTACGAGAATTATTGACAATAACATGAAACAACCTTCAATCCATAAATTTTTAATTTTTAATCATGGGCTATAATCTTGGAATGAGTTTAAAGTTAATCACTCTGATCAGACTGATATTATTTTCTCTATCGTCATCCGATGATTGGTTTACGAATAATATACAAAGGCAACAGTACAGTCAAATATATAGAGAACACTTATCTGAAATTAATACGTTTGAAACAGGTTTGTTGCACAACTGGTGCGGTTGGAGTAACGAGTATTTAAAAAAAAAACATCTGCTGGTCTGTAGATTTGAATACTGTTTTGCTGTTTTTTTTTTTTTTTTTTTTTTTTTTTTTTGTTTGTAAAGAATAATACTTATGACATTAACAAGATTAAGAATATGGTTACACTTAAAAGCTAAACTAACGACTTCTTTTATACTAGCACACGCCGTGTTTCAGAGGAAAGTAAAACTTAGGTGGTAAGTCGCATCTTAAGGATGTTTGCTCCTCTGTTTCAAAAAAACAAGCTTTTTGAAAGATCATCATAAATTGATAGTTTATAAATAACGGTACTTAAAAAGCAAAAAAATAATTATAGGTCCGTGTCCTTATTTTTGAGATATGATGATTTGAAAATTTGGCAGGATGATTCTCTCTAGATTTTTCATACATTTAATATTGACACCTTTTTTCTTTCAAAAACTATGAAAAAGTAACAAGGATTTTATAAGATTTTCAAATATGGCTTTTTAAACTATTTGTAATAAAATTATGAAAAGAAAGTAGAGGTTTGCGGGCAAAACTTTTAATGGCACTACATGGATAAAATTAGAGGATTCCAAATATCTGGCAAAATTCAAAAACAAGAGGAGCGAACATCCTTAAGTCATACGTCATAGAAAATTATATGTGATATGAAATACCTAAAGTTATCCTATCAGCGAATCCAATGATGACGGTGTCAATTGTTAAATTTGCAAATGCATTCTCTTTTTCAGATGTCAGAACATTAGATAGGAATTGGAGCATTTTCTCCACAAATTGGTCTTTAGATTGCAATGCTTGGCCCCTGACTTTCATCATCAGTACTACACAATTTGGCTGAATATCTTCAATTTCATTCTGAAACAGTTCTTCGTTTGAATTCACTTTTAAAAACTTCTCAGCAACTTCATTTTCCTTAATCACTCCTGTTACAATTAAATTTATTGTTTCTACTTCTGACACTGAAATTGATAGATAAGATAATTTATTAGTTTTATGCGATAATAGCATTTCATTATCATTATTATAGCTAAAATCGTTATCATGATTATCAACTTCTTATTTGTATCCCTATCATAATGATTAGTAGTACTGGTAGTAATAAAATAGTAGTTGATGGCGTTGCAGTAGTCACAACTTATAAAATAAAGTTTATTTACAGAAATTGCTTGGAAACTTTTTTTAAGCATATTCTAGAAAAAAAGATAGAGGGGTTACAAAATTTTATGGAATTTATGGGATAAAAAAATGATCGAACATCATGAAGTTATTTTACTTTAAAAAATGAATTGAAAATGAAACTTTCAAAAATGAATGCTTTCGAAGACATTGCCTTGATCTTCTTCTACCAGGACGCTCAACAGTTTACATGTTTAAGCCGTATATGAATAAATACTTTTGTGGCTAAATTAGAACTAACAAAAAAAAAAAAAAAAACATCCAAGGTCGACTTTTGTTGTTTTTTTTTAGGAATTTGATCTCAAAATAATAAAGGGAAAGTCTTTGAAATCAATACCATAAATCATAACATTGAAAAAGCTATGATTGATGGGCTGTTGATACCCTACTGAAAAGGCTCTTAAACCATTTTTATTTCTGCACCGGTAATATTTGTAGACGAATAACATTGACTGTATCAACTAGAATCGGGTCATAACCATAATCAGATTATTGCTGCCTACATTACATCTATTATATTAGAAAAAAAAGAGTTTATTTTAAAAAATTCAGTGTCATTGTGTTTACAGATACAAATAAAATGAATAATGTGTATGAGGACACAAATGCCCCCACTGAAGCTTTGCAATTTAAAAAAAAATCATTTCATCCATAGTTTTTTATAAATCAATTTCAAACTGCTATAATGTTCTACAATTTTTAGTTTGCACCACAATATTGATGAACAGGGTTGTTTATTTTTAAATATTTTTACGATACGCTTATATTTCATAAACATACAAGTTAATAAGTCTTTATTTTTCTATGTCGTGTTTTGTGGCCAGATCTTTTCGCCCTTTTCCGTCTTTAACTATGGCATTGTCAGTTTGTCTTCGATTAATGACTTTGAATATCCGTTAAGCTTAGTATCTTCCGCCTCTCTTTGTAAGTAATGATTCATATAAATTTTAAATTATCAATTTCCGTCGTGTAATTTTAAGTGTTCATAAGGTTGTGACCTTATTTAAAACAATGTTGTGTCATAAATGACAAACAAATTTACAAACTTCCCTTTTCAATAAGAGGTTTACGTGTTAATCCACAATTGTTGTAAATATAATGGAAATTGATGCGAATGTCATACAAGTGAGAGGTTTAGCGCTATAAAACCAGGTTCAATCCAACATTTTCTACATTTGGAAATGCCTGTACCAAGTCAGGAATATGACAGTTGTTTTGTCCATTCGTTTGATGTGTTTTATCATTTGATTTTGCTGATGAAAGTATTAATAAAAATACTCCAAGGTAAAGTCGAAAAGGGGAAGTCCATAAAAAAATAATGTCATATCATATTCCTGACTTGGTAAAAGCATTTTTCGAACAAAACGGTGGGTTTAACCATTGTCTGCTAAGTATATATAAAAAAAATTTAAAACAAAATATGATGAACAAATTTAGTGAAAGAATTGTGTGACTTGCCTACATTTAAGACACGATCTATACAGTTCCGCCCAGAACTTCCGATGTAAAGATAAATAGAGGTTCCATTTCTTCTGTATGTGCTACTAACTGAAAGAAATGATACAAATTATAATCTGAATACCCTTCATATGGAGTACTATGGATTCATTTATCTTCGATGATACCAATGGTTGCTGATTGAGGAACTTTAGGATTTTCGTGAATATTTGATTTCGTGGTTTGATTAAAAACAATTTATTGAATTATATAGAAATTGTGTACTTCTTTCGGCATTCGCGGTTTAAATT
The DNA here is from genome assembly GCF_021869535.1 of Mytilus californianus. Classification (NCBI taxonomy): domain Eukaryota; kingdom Metazoa; phylum Mollusca; class Bivalvia; order Mytilida; family Mytilidae; genus Mytilus; species Mytilus californianus. The sequence continues at coordinate 48,964,777 of NW_026262582.1, read as the reverse complement.
CATAGAAAATGTAAAACCGTAAAATCTACAAAAATGTGTGTCAAATGAATAATAATGAAGACACAGTAGTTTAAAGTGATAGTACAGTATGAATGTTTAAAGCACCCATGCTGTCAATTGCCATCAAATAAAAACAGTATAAATAAGACACCTTAAGCTTGTTTGAGTTGCTCTAATTTTTAAAAAAATGTTTTATCCATTGTTTCAGCATCTTATCAATATTCAATTATAATCATCAGCCTTTATTAATCATCTACTTTGGAAATAAATAATTGGATGGATTGAAATTACACTAGCAGGATACCTTATTTTTATTTCTTTGGAGATTTTTTGTAAACGCATTCAGTAGAAACAAGTTCAGGAACTGTTGCAATAAAGGTATTTATCTTCTAGGCATATGTATTTATCTAATTAGTTGATGAGCGTATTTAAAGCATTATTATATGTTTGACACGATTTTAACTTCAACTTAATGCATTGTTCTGATATTAGTATAGCAATTCATGGGGAAAGAGTTTAAATTGAAGGACACCCTATTTTTCTTGTAAAACAACAGTCTATGAAATAGACGGTTTTGGAAAAAATCTGCCACATTTGTGGATATCATATTTTATTTTGAATAAATCAAAAATACTATTACAGGTATTTCTTTTTCATTGCAAGTAGACCGAAGAAGTTACCGGTTAAACTAAAAAAAAATACTGATGGAAGTAGCACCACAAACATAAGGATAATCATAATAGAGTTTTACCTTCCGTTAATGAATTAAAAAGATTAATTTCCTTACCTTGCATGTCTTCAATATTACGAGCTTTTTAAATACATGTTTCTATGCAGCTTTCAGCGAACTTGTTACTTTCTATATTCGAAATTTTATACAGAAATGTTTCGTCTGCTGGTTTTTGATAAAAACATTGATCGATTCGCTTAGCCACATCTTTGAATTGTTTGAACCAAGCGGTGAATTCTTCATCCACAATTTCGACACGATGTCGTGAATAAAATGACTTGCTTCTTACGTAAATTCTTTTTATTTCATCGCTTATTGTCATATCAGAGTTTTCCGGAAGTTTTGTCCAACCATGACGAGGTGTTGGAAGGAATTGCCATACTGTTCTGTAGATAAAATCAACATCGCATTCACTGTACCTATTAGACACAAGGCTATCAACCATGTCTTTTGCTCTTTGTGTAAATGTGTGCAAAAAAGAACTGTTTTGTAACAAGTTAAACAGCACTTTTAACTACCACTGATTCTTTGGCATATCTAGATCTTTCATTATTCGTTTGATCTGATATTGCCATGTTCTGTTATTGGGAGGCAAGCATATCTGGTGATATTACTTAAGAACATTCTATAAATTTTCCAAATAAAATGGTAAATTAGATAATCCGACAAACAATGGTGATACCGAGTTTTTGTTGTATTCCTAAATGTAACACGTCCATTAAACGAACATTGCAGCCTAATTATATTAAAATTAGGAAATTTTCGTTTTGACATTGTTATTTATCCTTCATTTTTGTGTAGTGCATATCTGCAAGCTCCTCTGCAAGATCGAATCTCGTCAACAAATCTTTATAAAATACTTGCCGATTTACATTCAATGCTGCCAACGGAATGTTTGGAGAGTCTTCTACCTTCTTTACAAATATTTACGTACCTACATTTAGGTCTCTGCGATGAACCAACTTTTTGGTGAACGAAACTACATCAACTGCCAATTCTAAACCCATTCCTTGTGTTGTAGTACTAACATATTGGTAGGTCCATTCTACGCTTAAGCAGTCGAAGAATAAGAAATGTAAATTTCTATCAAATATATGATAATCAGTTTTTTTCAAAACGGTAATTTAAATTTGCTTGCTTATTTTTGTCGTTTGTTATTTGAATAGGCACAAATGTGATTTTATGTGTGCTGTTTCGTGAATGAAATCTTGTAACTGGTTTAGACAGAAGCTAGTATAATGCTTTCTTGTCATGAATTTCATCAGAATATCAATTATTTTAGATACCTGCATACGGTTTTTTTTTTTTTGTATTTCAACCAGCATAAGTCCATACTAGAATTGAATTAGACTTCAACAGAAAAATTGTATAATGCAGTGTAATTATTTCATAAGTGAACCAAAGGTATTGTACAACATATGATTGAAAAATATAGCTTTTCTTGAGAATTTTCAGGAAATAATAGAAAAGATTGACCATGCTTATCTCAGTATTACAAAGTGAAATAGACGAATAGAAATTCTACACCAACATAGTTAACACAGATGCCCTTTATTATATTCTTAAAATTAAAGGAGAATGGTTTTAATTAGTTTTTTTTTTATCTCAACCTGATCCCGTTTCACCTCAACCGGTGGAATCATAAAAAAACAGATGAGCCTCCTCGTGGGGTTTTTGATTTTGTGATTACTTGGCCGTTTTTATAGTGATTATTTGATTACCAGACCAAATATTTCATGATTATTTGATTATTTGATAATCTAGGACTGTTTTTTTATTATTTAATTATCTTGTTTAAAAAAATAATTAATGATTATGTGATTATGTTGGCAAAACGTTTATGATTATTGTCAACGAGATTAAAATTTTAAAAATGTCAACCAGATAAAAGATTATAAAGTACTTAATGTAATATTAGATCCTTGATAGGTTTTATCGGCAATTTTCAAACATTTTCGATTTCGTAAAAGAAAGTTCTAGTTCTTCATCTATATTCTCATTTTCGAAATAAAACAAAACAGAAGTAATCAACTGCGGCGAACAATCTGTAATAATATAACATTTATTTCTTACGGTGTTTTGCTTCATTGTCTCATTGATTCATCCATATTCAATTATAATTCACAAGTAAATTATAAACTGCACGATTAAACATTTTTGCAAAAGGTCAAATGATGTAACAATTCAGTTTAGTCATTGTACAAATTGTCATGTGTAATTTCAAATGTTATGTATTTCAACAGTTTTAATTTTAACTTGATTAACAATCATATTTTATCAGTAAAGTTCAAAAATCAAGTTGTTTTCATCCCTTTTAAATCTTTAAAAATTACATTACGGTTGAAAAAAAAATAGAACTATTACGTATGGAATTAGTTATCATACGTTTAATTTTTTTTATTGTATCCTTTCTTTATACTTCTATTTCTGTATGTCTTTAATCTAACGATAACAATTACAATCATAAGTATAACTAATTATTATTATACTGACTTAAATGCATTTAACAAACTATATTATAGATATGCAAGGTTGGTGTTGAAAAATCAGGAAAATATAGGAAATTCAAGGGTGGTTCATCAAGAATAAAGAAAAGTACTAGAAATCCAACTGTGGTCCATCAAGAAAAGTACAAGACCATCAGTGGTCAATCAAGAAAAGTACAAGACCATCAATGGTCAATCAAGAAAAGTACTGAAATTCAAACTGTGGTCCATCAAAAAAACAACTGGATATCCAACAGTGGTCCATCAAAAAAAGTCCTGGAAATCCAAAAGTGGGCTACCAAGAAAAGTACTGGAGATTCAACAGTGGTCCATCAAGAAAATTTCAGGAAATCCAACAGTGATCCATCAAGAAAAATACTGGAAATCCGACAGTGGTCCATCAAAAAAGTACTGGATATCCAACAGTGGTCCATCAAGAAAAGTACTGGAAATCCTTTAGTGGTCCGTCAAGAAAAGTAAATTCTAGAAATGCAAGGTTGGTGTCAAAAAATTAGGAAAATATAGGAAATTCAAGGGTGGTCCATCAAGAATAAAGAAAAGTACTGGAAATCAAATTGTGGTCCATCAAGAAAAGTACTGAATTCCAAGAGTAGTCCATCAAGAAAAGTACTGAAATCCAACAGTGGTCCATCAGGAAAAGTACTTGAAATCCAATAGTGGTCCATCAAGAAAAGTACTGGCAATCTAACAGTGAACCATCAAGAAAAGTAATGGAAATCCAAAAGTGGTTCATCAAGAAAAGTACTTGAAATCCAACAGTGGTCCATCAAGAAAAGTACTGGAAATCCAACAGTGGTCCATCAACAAAAGTACAGGAAATACAACAGTGATCCATCAAGAAAAGTACTGGAAATCCAACAGTGGTCCATCAACAAAAGTACTGAAATCCAACAGTGGTCTATCAAGAAAAGTACTGGAAATCCAACAGTGATCCAGCAAGAAAAGTACTGGAAATCCAACATTTGTCCATCAAGAAAAGTACTGGAAATCCAACAGTGGTCCATCAGGAAAAGTACTGGAAATCCAACAGTGATCAATCATGAAAGATGCTGGAAATCAAACAGTGATCCATCAAGAAAAGTACTGGAAATCCAACAGTGGTCCACCAAGAAAAGTACTGGAAATCCAACAGTTATCCATCACAAAAATTACTGGAAATCCAACAGTAGCCAATCAAGAAAAGTAATTGAAATCCAACAGTGGTCCATGAAGAAAAGTACTTGAAATCCAACAGTGGTTCATCAAGAAAAGTACTGGATATCCAACAGTGGTCCATACAAAAAAGTACTAGATATCCACCAGTGGTCCTTCAAAATGAGTACTGAAAATCCAACAGTGGTCTACCATTGTCTACGAATAAAAGTATTGGAAATCAAAAAAATTTTGTGGTGAACACTGCCTAGGATAAGTCCATTTCGAGTTAATGACAAATAAAGAAAAAACGAGAAGAGAACATGAACGTGATGCAAAAACATAATTGTGGAAAAGAATAGGTTTTGTTTTACAGATGTCAACACGATTTAGACATTGATAAATGACAGTAACCTATTCATTTTATGGTTTATGATAGATTAAACCTTTTCATGACATGATTTATAACATTCTATTTTTCAAATTCCGCTTTGGTAAAATTGAGAAATTATTAAGAAACTAAGTTCCACCTCCTTCAGACAATTCAGACATTAGATAAAATTTTATTTTATTTTTAGATCCATTTTGGTCATAAAAAGAAAAATAACAAAGATATCGAACTCCAATCAAACTTTAAAACGGAAAGTCCATTATCAAATGACAAAATCAAAAGCTCTAACATACCCAACAACTTGAAATAACTCTCATATTCCTGACTTGGTACCGGCATTTCCTTATGTAGAAAATGTTTGATTAAACCTGGTTTTAAAGCTAGGTTACCTCTCACTTGTATAAAAAGTTGCATAGAATTCAATTATATTGACAACAATGAGTGAGCAAAACAACTGACAAAATAGGTAGAAATCTCAACAATAGGGGTTCCGCAGTAAATATTGTGTTATAATCTTAATCACAATAAAAGATTCTTGTGTTTCTATAAATTTAATTTCACATACCTGACTTCCGAATGTTTAGGTTTCAGTTGTCCTGATGAAGAAAAATCCTACCAAAAAATGCTTTGGAGGCCAATATTTATGACATTTATAATTTGTTATTTTTCAATTTCTATCACGGGGGTCGATACCACTGCTAGTGGACTGTTAGTCTCCGAGGATATCATCTCAGTAATCAGTAATGTGGTGCTAAGAGGATTTAGCACATACTATTTTGAAAAATCTTTGTTGATAAATTAAGAAATTATTAAGAAACAAACATTCCAATTCCTTCATGAAAATCGGACCTTTGAAGAAATTAGCTACTATTTTAAGGTCATTCTTAGTTATATAGGTACTAACGTTTTTACATAATTACACATTCCTGCCACATTCCTAATAATACGTTTACGAGTTCTTGATTAAGGTATATCCAGAAAAAACGCTTTGGAAGCCTAATATTTGTAAAAATTAATTTCCATTTTCTGTTACAATGTCAATACACCTGCTGGTGGAATGTTAATCCCCAAGGATATCATCAGCTAGTTAGTCGGTGCTTCAGTACTACGCTAATAAATAACAAACTATTCTAAAATGTCTTATTGACAAATTAAGAAATTATTACGAAACAACTCCCTTTGGAAAATCAGACCATTCAGGAAATGAACTATTCTTTTTAAGTCCTTTTTTATTATAAAGCTCCTAACGTTACTATGCATTTACTCATCCCTGAAATCGAATTTTAAGGATGTTCGCTCCCTGGGTTTTTGAATTTTTGTCAGATGTTCGGAATCTTTTGGTTTTATCGATGTAGTGTCATTAAAAAAATTTTGCCCATTAACCCCTACTTTTCTTTCCATAATTTGATTACATATATTTTAAAATGTCATCTTTGAAAATCTTATAAAATTCTTGTTATTTTTTCATCGTTTTTGAAAGATAAAAGGTGCCAATGTTAAATGTATGAAAAATCTAGAGAGAATTATTTCCCGCCAAATTTTCGATTGCTTATAGCTCGAAAACAAGCACACGGACCCTTCATTTTTTCGGCTGTTTTAGTTTCTTTATTTATATACTATCAATTTATATCAGTCTTTTAATAAGCTTGTTATTTTGAAACAGAGTAGCGAACATCCTTAAGGTTTGAAATTTCCTAGTTAAGGCAAATCCATAAATGCGCTTTGTACGCACGAAATGTATAAAGTGCGAATTCACTGTCAATATTTCAAAACAATATTCATTTTTCAATGCTTCTTACAGGAGGAAGTATAAAATTAGATTGGTTTACCTCCCTGTCGTCTCATCTTTTAAAAATCAATCTTTTATGATTGACACATAATCAGTGTAGCGTTAAATGAAAACTCATTAAAACAAGGTATTTGTTACAAGTAAAGTTCGTTAACAATGACATTGGCTTTTCTTTATTAAAATAGGTTTGTTTAGTGAATGATTATAAAGACAAGTGACAAGTGTCAGTTTCAATATATATAATCTTTCAGGTTCAGCCTTTTGGAACATAAGTTGATCAGAAATGTTCACTTTATTATTAAAGAAACAACAAAGTCAAAGATATTCAGTTACAACCTTGAACTTAAACTTCTTCTATGAACATGTAAATGTGAAAATTATTTATATAAGTCAAACAATTATTGTTCATTCTTGATTTTTCTTTCCGGTCGTGGGGTTTGATATATGATTCCTAACCAATATCATGACTCACATGTAAATGAAGTATTGGGACCAAACGTTATTGACCTTCACCTTCTTGAAAACAAATTTGAACCTTCAAAAGCTAAAACACAATATGTTATTTTGCTTTCAATTCGAAAGCATTTTCAGTATATCCGACTGAATATAATTTTTTTTAATTTTTTAATTTTTTAAGTACTAGTAATATGATTGTACCACTTACCATTTTCCAAATGGGGAAGTTGAAATCATTCCTTCGTAAATTTTACGGGCGCCATCAAGAGTTGTTTGACAGTTATGGAATAACCGTTTCACAGATGATATAGGATATGTTCCTTATGTAATAACATAAGCAACACGACGGGTGCCACGTGTGAAGCAGGATCTGCTTACCCTTCCGGAGCACCTGAGATCACCCCCAGTTTTTGGTGGGGTTCATGTTGCTTAGTCTTCTATGTTGTGTCATCTGTACTATTATTTGTCTGTTTGTCTTTTTATTTTTGGCCATGGCGTCGACAATTTGTTTTCGATCTATGAGTTTGACTGTCCCTCTTGTATCTTTCGTCCTTTTTTTCGACCATGTTACAGACTTTAATGGAGGGTAACAAAAACAACTGAGGGGATTACGTGAACTCCAAAAAGAACGAGACCTGTGAGTCGACAGGGCAATCGATTCCTGTTATGCATTCATTTCCCGACAAGCGAAGTCAGCTCAATCAAAATGTAACGTTCACTTATAATAATACAGTAACATACTTAATAACCAAATGACTCATCATATTAACATTTATATTTACAATCATATACTACACTTCTTCCGTTTAACCCATATTTCACAACCACAGATTTATACTCAAAACATTGCATAATTATGATTAATAACAAAATTGTATACAGAGCCGAGAACTGGTTTAACAACCATTTAATAACATTTTTCAGCATTTGAAGGTATGTTCACCATACATTTACTAACATTTATTAACAGCAATTGCTTTATGTTGGTACTTACAATAGGAAACAATATATTTATACTGATTTCTGTTTTGATTACATCTGTTTCCGGAATATCTACATCCGACAATATTAAATAGTTGTATTTGTATATTGATACTATGTTTGTGGTAAAACATAATGCGAGGTATGTGTTAATGAGACCTCAAACCCACGACAAACAATAACTAAAAGACATAAAGAGGGCAGCATACAGTCTAAATAAAAAAGAGCCAGAAGAAGTTTTTTTTAGCAAGAAATATGTTTAAAGCGTTCAAAAGTTATTCGTTAAATTAAAGTAAAATTATTTTTCTTTATTGAAGTCTTCTATGAAAAGAAAAGTGGGCGATATGGGGTAAAATAGTTCTCACTGTATTGTAGGAAAAACCCCAAGGAGTCCGAACATCTTATTAAAATTCCTAAACCTAAACTAACTACATCTATAAATGTAATTTCCACTTTTGAAAGGAATCTAGGGTTTGAGACATGCCTATCGATTCGGAAAGAGAATTTCAGTGCGTGATCGTGTTAGGAAAAACAGAATTTAAAAAAAAAGTATCAATTAGTTGAAATTGTTTTAATCTATGTTTGCAACGAGTGCGCCTATCAGATTGATCTAGATTGTCTTTTTGAATTTCTACCAACCCTCAGGTAATTTAATATAAGATAGTTAAGATCTTTTACTTTATAAGTTATCCGATTGTGAGAAAGCTTTCATGTTTGAAACTCCACCTGTTCTGTTTTTATAATTATTTAGAACATATCTAGCTGCCTTAATTTTTGTCAGTGTAAAATCTAATGTCACAAATTTACCTTCATAGACAGAAAAATGTTATTGTCACTCCTTAATTAATGGATGAACAAATATTAAAACATTCAATATTAGACCGTTTTATAGCATTTATCACAGACAATTTCATGACTGTCCAATACACACTCTTGAATTTGATTAAGTAACTAGATTAGAACAAGTTGTGTTGATCAGGATTTGAGTAACTAGATTCGGACAAGTTGTGTGGATCAGGATTTAAGTAACTAGATTCGGGCAAGTTGTGTGGATCAGGATTTAAGTAACTAGATTCAAACAGGTTGTGTGGATCAGGATTTAAGTAACTAGATTCAAACAAGTTGTGTGGATCAGGATTTAAGTAACTAGATTCGGGCAAGTTGTGTGGATCAGGATTTAAGTAACTAGATTCGGGCAAGTTGTGTGGAACAGGATTTAAGTAACTAGATTCAGGCAAGTTGTGTGGATCAGATTTTAATCAACTTGATTGATCAAAAGACATCTAATTAAAAGGTTGATATGTCGGTTGGTCTTATTTGCCAAATATAGTTCTCTTTTTTAAGTGTAAGAATGTTGATACCACGATAGTTGTATCTTTTGTAAAGGCTCACCTAATAAGCCTCTTGTATGTTCACTCCTTTTCAAGAACGTGTTTTGTAAACGTTATTTGTGCTAAAGAAACTGTTGAACAAATTATGACTATAATACGTTTTATCATTTTTGACAGAGTCTTTGTTTAGAATATACATACAGTTTATACATATATAAAAATATTACAAGTGATGAGTATTATAATGATACTCACTTAAACCTGGTTTAATCCACCATTTTCTACATAAGAAAATGCCTGTACCAAGTCAGGAATATGACAGTTGATATCCATTCGTTTGATGTGTTTTAGCTTTTGATTTTGCCATTTGTTTAGGGACTTTCCGTTTAGAATTTTCCTCGGAGTTCGGTATTTTTGTTATTTTACTTTTTACACATATAAACCATATTACATCCGGTACATGGTATGACAGATAGGAGTAGCATTACCTATTTTATCACACACACTATGTGAACTGATAGAAATAAAAAATTAGAAAACCGGAAGGGGTTATCAATATTTATACTTATGAACATATAGTTATAAACGCCAATATAAGATTCAGTTTATAACAATGCCATCTTAATAACAATTTATTCGTTTTCTTACAAAAAAAATGCATGAATGAGAGCCAAAAACTGATGTAATAGCAAGAACCGGAATATTTTGCTTCGATATTTGCTGTCATTTGGACCCTTTCTAGAGCTTAAATTTCCTCGCACATTCGCACTAAATTGATGCAATAGAATATTATTATTTAATATTTTATTCTTTACCTTTGAAACTATGCAATGCATGGTTTAGTACAGTGACAGACGAAACGGATTCTTAAAAGTGGAGATGAATTACTCTTTACATTCTACATGTTCTAGTCGAGACTGATCTCAAATAATATAACTATTACTTTAAGTTAAAATAAAAAAAAAAATTAATGTGATGTTTAGTCATCGTTAGTCATGAAGTACTTTGCTTTCTCCTAACGTTAATTACATCAAACGTTTAAAATTAAAGCAGCTTCAGCAGTTATCTGAATCGGTTTGCAATGTATACACAGATATTTTGTCTTACAAAATCACAAAGTTTGTCTCACCTTGGTAAATTATGATCGTAAATATCATAAAATCTATTAATCTAAAGTATCGAAGTGTATTTTGACTGCATGATCTGTTTTAAGAGGTTAAATCCCGTTTCAATATTGTTTCCGTTCGTGTATAATTGAACTTTAAAATTTAATTTATGAGATAATTAAATTGCATACGTAATTTTGATTTTATAAAATAGAAATTATAGACACCCGATAAAACTTTTTTATATGTATTCAACAAAGTGAGAACCTTTTCGAAATTATCGTGGTATGTGTATCATGTATATTTTGATGTTGTCAAGACATATTTTCACCAGCTATTAGTTTCTGTATTCGTAAGCCCTAAAACACTAATTCATATGACTTTTAGTTCAATGTTTTTCAAAAATTGATTTTAAGACACATATATCTGTGAGGTGTTCAAGACGTATTTATTAAACACATGATATTATTGTTATTAGTTAATTTAGCTTGAAACCAGCCTCAAATAAATTATACATTTGCAGTTTAACTAAGAAAAGGTGTAATCCCTGTAACAAACCGACCAATATGAAAAGCAACACTAGTCTATTATACTACACTTCACATTGATTTTTCAATATTGTATTTTTTTTATCAGTGTAGATAATATGGTGACAGTTGTATTTTTTGTATGCTGGTTGAAAGTAAAAGTAAAAAGACACCAACTGGCAATCTTAATCATCAGTCTCGAAAGAACAGACATACAATACAAACCTTATGAAAAGCAAACAAAAAGCACTCAGTCATAACATGCCACGACAAGAATTAAGATTTTGCCGTATCGACTCAAACAAAACTTCCGGAATAGATTCATATACACGGGACGGGGAAACAGATCGTGCTCAAGTAGTAACACCCGTTTCGATACTCGTGTTTAAATGAGCCTGTGATCATACTTTTATACTTAAGGATGTTAGCTACTCTGTTTCAAAATAACAAGCTTTTAAAGAGACTGTTATAAATTGATAGTATATAAATAAAGGAACTATACAAGCAAACAAAAAATGAAGGGTCCGTGTGCTTGTTATAAAAGTATAAAAAAAGTAGGGGTTAGTTGGCAAACATTTTTAATGGCACTACATGGATAAAACCAGCTGATTCCGAAAATCTAGAAAAAATTTAAAAAAGAGGAGCGAGCATCCTTAAGCGGGTTGGTAGAAAGGACTTGCGTACTTTTTTAGAATAAGCAAACTCACAAATCATCGGAATTTTAACATTTTCCAATTATTAGAGTTTGAAAGGATGGTACTTAGTTATTCAGGACAAAATGGGCATTTTGTCTTTACATTGTGTCATAGATCAAATTATTCGTTCAGTGTATGTTCACTTGTTTTTGTTAATATGTCTTTTGATTGAGTTAAGCCATTTCAATTGATATTTCATAGTGTGTCTTTCTATGTTGTGATGTTACACTATTGTTTCAGGAAGGGTGAAGGTTGGCGCCTATTAAAACGTTTAAACCCGCTGCATTTGTTTGCACCTGTCCTAAGTCAGAAACCTGATGTTCAGTGGTTGTAGTTTGTTGATGTGGTTCATAAGTGTTTCTCGTTTCTCGTTTTTATATAGATTAGACCGTTGGTTTTCCTATTTGAATGGTTTTACAGTAGTCATTTTGGGGGCCCTTTATTGCTTGTTGTTCGGTGTTAGCTAAGGCTCCGTGTTGACGGCCGTACTTTGACCTATAATGGTTTACATCCACAAATTGTGACTTGGATAGGGAGTTGTGTCATTGGCACTCATACCACATCTTCTTATATCTATATAGGCATATACATGAGGAAATGAAGAACACAAGCACTACAAATATATATAAAAAAAGACACCTTCAATACTATAATTAACAAACTTTAGTCAATCTAAGATGGATTTGGAGAATCTTTTTTCATCTCAAAGTAGATCCTATATTTGTTGACTTATTCAAGTATTTATTTCATGACCATTCAAAGTAGTAGTTGATTTGCCCTTTTCAAATGTATTTTGAGTCAAATATCAACGGATAATGCTTGTTATGAAGATAAATGGAAGAGTTATAAACATGTACTGAAGCATATCTATACTGATCGCTATAGATAATGTTGTAATAAACATGTACATAGTTTCACTTGTTAGATGTTTGTGATATATTAAAAGTTATTTCAACAATCATTTGTAAGAAGCCATGTTAACATGGAAATTGACTGCAGTAAAGAATCTTGTTTTTTGAACATTAGTTTACAATATTCTTTCATAATAATGTATTTTTAACACATGTCAGGACAGGATGTTCGTAATGATGTTAATTGGAAAATTATCCGAAGTAAGCGAAATATTTATACTGATCTTTATAGTTAAACCATTGTGGTGACGTCAGCCTATTCATTTACCGTGGATTCTTTTTCTAGAATCAACGCTTCCTAAATCTGCCGCTGAAATTGACTCACCAAATTATATTCAATTGTTTCCTTTGTGTGCCTAATTTCATTAAGTTTGAATTTGTTAATTTACTGATTTCTGTTCACTAATGGAATTAATTTAAAAACTTACCTTTAATTTTTGTAATTTTTATATGCCTTTACTGGGAATCGAACCCTTCCTTGAAATCTGTTAAGTGTGACTGACATCAACACATCGACGAAACCTCTCGGCTACCAATGGGTTACGCTATAAGTGTCTATTTTATATATTTAAATGAACATCTGATATACATCAGTTCATCGGACACACAGGGCTTGTACCTTTATATAGACACAATAGGCAGTCGTATAGTATGAGTTGGTAGCCGCGAGGTTAGCATGGTTAAAATCAATGAGTTAAAGATAGGGATTTGTCGGTTTAGGTTCGAATCCCTGTATTCTCTCTGTTGTTCTAGTTCTTAAGTTATCCTGTTGTTTTTCTAATTTTTCATGTTATAGTGGATATTTTTGTAATAATACCGGTTTTTGTTTTTATTATTATTGGCTAATTCACATGTTTGAAACAAAAATGATTACATTCTATTTGTCAATTTTTGTTTTATAAATTAAGTATGATTTCATCTGTTTTACTATATAATTTTACAATGGTTTGTTCGCAAATTCCTATGCGAGAAAATCGTGATGAAAAATTTCGATAACATACTTATTATTTATACTTTATATATGCTTTTTGGTCGGGTTGTTGTCTCTTTGACACGTTCCCCATTTCCATTTTCAATTTTATTAGAAATAATTTCGAATATGTCTTATTTTGTATAAACAAATAATATTCATATGCCTGGTAATATAAAGATCTTTAAAGGTAGAAGTGTTATATTTGTATTTTGTTAACCAATTGATTGTGATCTGAGATTTATCAATGCATCGTTGGACACGATAACATGGTTATTTAAACTCACTTACAATACCTTCTAATTAAGAAAAGGCTTTAATTTTTGAAAAGAAATTTACACAATAGTTTAAGTTATAGATACAATGGATAAGCGTAGATTCATGAAAAACAAACCATTCGCCCTCCGGGCTCATGGTTTCTTTTTCAAGAATCCACGCTTATCCATTGTATCTATATAACATAATTTGGTAGTAAAACATAACTGTCTGCCTCATGGGAACGTTGAACCATTTCATGATGAAAAGGAATGTCATATAGTGGAATGAATTACTTTTTATTATAACTTTTAATCAGCAGTATTTTTATTACCTTCCTTAGAGTGCTTTTTTACTCTTTGTCAGATATTCAGAATCCTCTAGTTTAAAAAAAATGTCCGTTAACCCCTAAATTTATTTTCATAGTTTTATAACATATAATTAAAATAGCCATTTTTGAAAATCTTATAAAATCCTTGTTAATTTTCATAGCTTTTGAAAAAAGGTGCCAATGTTAAATGTATGAAAACTCTAGAGAGAATCATTCCCCATCAAATTTTCAATCGATTATACTTCAAGAAGCAAGAGCACGACCCTTTCATTTATTCATATGCTATCACTTTCTTTTAAAAAGCTTGTTATTTTGAAAAAGAGGAGCGAACATCTTTAACAAAAGTAAATGAACTATTAATTTAAAACTGGTTGTTAACATTCTTGTACATAGATGTCTAAACTCACATTGCTTTACCATTATATTTCAATAAGAATATACAGTATATGATTTCCAATGAGATGACTATCCAATTAGGACCATAAGACATGACTGTAAACAATTACAGGCCATCATATAGTCTTTAAAAAAGTAAAAGTTTAGAAATGTTTAGAAAAAAATTTTGGAGCGCTTTTCGAGGTGACTTTTTCAGATAAACATTGAATCATTGTTATCGAATTATATATTAAAAGAATTGTATGCACGAACATAATTAACTATACTTTTGATTCGCATAGTTTAAGCTCTTTGAATCATGAAAGATTAAAAGAAATTGAATTGAATATGATTATAGAGGGTGGTAAAAGGTTATTTTCGTGCAACGTGTTTAGCCATTTTTATTTCACGTGCAACCGTGAAAAAAATTCGTTATTCACCGTGTTTCGTGAAATCGGTAAAAAATTAACATTCATGAAATTTTAAAATGTTCGTTCATCGTGAAATGGTAATTTTATTTCGCGTTCTTCCGAGTCAAATAACAGTGTAGGATTTAACACATTTATAATGATAGTAACATGTACAGAGCTGTATATATCTAAAATTATAGATAATGGTGAAATCATGTTGGATAAACGTGTAAATTCTCTGTCAGAAATATAATCCAACTACTAGACCACTGTGCGCCTTCAAGCTGTTCACGGTGAGTACGAGTTCTCTTGTTTATTATAATATACCTCTCAAACGTTTAGCAACAGAACATCATACTGAAAGTAAAGAAAAACTAAATAGATATAAGAAGATGTGGTGTGAGTGCCAATGAGACAACTCTCCATCCAAGTCAAAACTTATAAAAGAAAACCATTATAGGTCAACGTACGGCCTTCAACACGGAGACCAACACACTGTTCAATTATTATCTACGAGATGTTAACTTAATCTGGACACATTTATTTGACTCAAGACCAACTTATATTTGTCCTTTATTCAAGTTAAGTCATTGGAGCAGCATTTTTGTAATTGTAAAGTGCTTGGTCTGACCCAGCTCGACTTAAAATCATTAGAATTTCGTTTCTACACATGTTCTTTAACCATTTCTATATTGCATTCCTACAGATGTTTCTTATATTCATAAAGATTATTCGATCTATTTTTCGGTGTCCCTTTGCTATGTTGTTACCAGACACTAAATTCGCATCTCATCAACGTTTTATATTGTAGTTAAACCTTACTCTGTAGTTTCCGAACCATAAGAAATTTGTATGTCGTGCAAAAACTCTGAGGTATACAACCCAGTAAGAATACATGTCCCACTCAAGTGCTCTGATATCACAAATGAGTAGGAATACGTGTACGTGTCCCATCTACATGCTCTGTAGTAAACAAACATAAAACAATAAGAAATTCGTGTCTCACCCACGTGATCTGGGTAAAATCAAAACCGTTGAAATACGTGTCCCACCAACATTATAGCGTTTCCTACAGAGCATATAATCAAAGACAACATTCAAAACGGTTAACATAATTAATTACATTATAATAAACGTAATACTAATGATTGACAATAAAAATGAGTTAGCAACTGCTGATCGCTGAAGTAAATACAATAAGGAACTAAGCGGAGTACAAATAAAACCACCTTCCTTCTACCTGAAGTTATCATTTTCTTTAATTTCTAAGTGAATATGTTTATTCTTTTAAAGTCGATCGGAGACCTATTTACTCTCGGACAACAACATTATTCAGGTAAACTGTTAAATTATTTCTACCAACTGAAAGATCAACTGTTTTTATAGCGTGAAAAACTGCAAGATTTAAAATTTTTATTCAAACATCTTTTCGCGCCATTTCTGCAGCTCAGAAAAGAATTGATATACCAAGAAGGCATTCAGGAAACTAAATCAGTGCCAAAGCAAAAGTAAAATAATATTACCACATAAAACATAACTGTACACCTGGTTACTGCAAAGAACCATCACGAGAGACTGATATTTGCAACTTTCGAGTGTTGAAACTGTGAAAAATCACGTGAAAATATAATGTCGATTTATATTTCAAGTTTGTTTTTTTCTTAATCGTTAATCGTCTGTATGCTCAAAGTACTTCAAATATGTTGGTCAAATTTCTGAGAGCTATAGAAATCGCAAACTGTGAGGGAAGTGGTCAAAATGGAAAGTAACAATTTTAACATTTGTTTTTGTCTAGTGAAAAAGATGCATTCATGGACTATGTAAATCTGATGGCATAATTGATTACATAAATTAGAGAAAACAATATTTAGAGGGGCAATTTAAAATAGGAATGATGTTAATTTCTGACCACTTTGGGCATTTTCTACAAAGATAAGTGTTTTTAAATTTAGCCTCCATATATCTTAATGGAAGTGTTGCAAAGCTTTGTTTGAGTGGAAAATTATTCGTTAACTTATATGAAACATAGCGAATACACGTAGCTTTGTATGTAAATTCATGTGAGAAACCAATGACGACCTCTGCCGTATTATGGCACTTTCTATGAACTCCAAAAATTCCAAAAGCCCGAATCAATTAAAAGTATTTCCTTTGTTTGGAAGTACACTAATACACTAATGGTCAATAAGTGCTGAAAAACGAAGAGAAGTTAATAGAAAATAAAATGTTATTAAAATTTACAAACATTTCTTGCTTAAAAATCGAGTCCGATTACAAGAATGTTGAAGTCAAATGACCATTAACAATTTCTATATTTAGATAAACCAAATATCATATCAAAATCAACAGAGATTCAAAACCACTAATCGTTGACCTTGACGCTGTTCTAATTCTCGGTAAGAGAAATAACCTGCTTCAAATTATATTTTGAGAGTTTCTGGAAAGGGTTATATGATGTTATATTACTGATGAGTGAATTGTAGTTCATTCAGTGTACTCTTTGATACTGTGACTAGCGTGTTCGTCATTGGCGTATCTTAAATGGCATAAACACCTCTAACAAAAAAACTTGACTCCAATTAATTCAGATCAAATTTCCTGCAAAGTCATCTAAAAATGCTAGTATACCGAATGCCACTTTACATGTCCTATCTTTTGGCTGTAAGATGCATATCCCAAAATCAGCTGATTATGCCAACTTCTACTACTCATGTGTTATTGAAAGGTGCATGGCAAAGTTTGCAGGTTTACCTTAATTTGTTCAATTCCTCAAAAAAATAATGTTTGCCAATTTGGTAGATTTTCCAAATTGAATGAACTCTATCTAATAATAATGGTTAGTAAAAGCTCAAGAAAGAATGCATTCTATCGCATTTTATATGTCATGTTTTCTGTTCATGCCAAGGAAAATAAATCAAATACGTAGTTTGAATTTGCTGAAATAACGACCTCTAAAAGAAATGGCCAAGTGAGCTTTTCTCATCACTTGGCGTCCGTAGTCCGTCGTCGTCGTCCGTCAAGTTTTACAAAAATCTTCTCCTCTGAAACGACATAAACAAATTTAACCAAACTTGGCCACAATCATTATTGGGGTATCTAGTCTAAAACATGTTTCCGACGACAGCGCCTGCCAACTACATGAACTAACGTGCCCTCCATGGCTAAAAATAGAACATAGGGGTATAATGCAGTTTTTGGCTTTTATCTCCGAAACTGAAGCATTTAGAGTAAATCTGATTGAGGTAAAATGTTCATCAGGTTAAGATCTATCTGCCCTGAAATTTTCTGACGAATCAGTCAAACTGTTGTTGGGTTGCTGCTCCTGAATAAGTAATTTTAAGGAAATTTTGCAGTTTTTGGTTATTATCTTGAATATTATTATAGATAGAGATAAACTGTAAGCAGCATGACCAAAATTGTCAATTGATCCTTTAAGGAGTAATTGCCCTTTATAGTCAATTTTGTGTTGACTATTATATTGTTTGTTTGTGCGTTTCTCTGTAAAGAATGTTTTTGCGTGTGTTTGTGCCGTATTTCTGTCATGTAGTGTTTTATCGATATTTTTTAACATTGTCATAAAGCGGGAGGTTTGGCATGCCATGAAACCAGGTTCAACCCACTTATTTTTCTTAAAATGTCCTGTACCAAGTCAGGAATATGGCAGTTGTTATCAAATAGTTCGTTTTTTAGTGTGTTGGCGTTTGTTTTTGTTGCACATCAGTGTTCCTGTTGTTCCTTTGTTTTCATCTTATAGTTGATGTGTTTCCTCGGTTTTGGTTTGTAACCCGGATATATTTTCCCTCAATAGATTATGACTTTTGAACACAGGTATACTACTGTTGATTTTAATTTTTCGTAAATTTTTGTAATCTTTTACAAAAATCTTCTCCTCTGATACTACATAGACAAATTCGACCGAACTTGGCCACAATCATTATTAAGGTAACTAGTCATTACAAATGTGTCCGATGACCCCGCCTGCCAATTAACATAGCCAACATGGCTAAAATAGAACATAGGGGTGAAATGCAGTTTTTGGCTTATATCTCTGAAACTAAAGCATTTGGAGCATATACGACGGGGTAAAAATGTTCACCAGGTTTAGATCTATCTGCTCTGAAATTTTCAGACGAATCAGACAACCTGTTGTTGGGTTGCTGCCCCTGAAGAAGTAATTTTAAGGAAATTTAGCAGTTTTGGGGTTATTATCTTGAATATTATTATAGATAGAGATAAACTGTAAACAGCAATAATGTTCAGCAAAGTAAGATCTACAAATAAGTCAAATGAACAAAATTGTCAATTGACCTCTTAAGGTGTTATTGCCCTTTATAGTATTGGTTACTCGTCTATGCTATATAAGCACATTTTAGATTTTGACACGTGGATATACGGATAAATATTTAGATCATATTTCAATAATGATAAGAGGAATTTTAACAAAGATACCAAGCTAATAATATTTTACGTCAGACGCTGGTTTCGTCTACATTAGACTCCTAGGTGATCCTCAAATCAAAACAACTGGAAGGCGAAATCACATACAGAGTAGAGGGGGTGGACAGGGGGTATTCTTCCTTACCTCCCACACCCCAGTCTTCCACCTCCCAGTCTCCCACTTCTGACCCCCATTCTCCCACCTACCATCCTGTAACATCAATTTTTCTCCAACTGTTTAATTGTACCTATTTAATATACTTTCATAGAAATTGATCCAATAGCCACCCATTTTGGAGCGAACCATATCTCTGGCCTTACATTGATATTGTGTTCTGTACGCAGTGTTTCTGGTTTTTTCTAGGGAAACCTTCATCAGAGACCACCCCTTTTGTTTTTATTTCCATTTATTTCCTTTTTCTTACTGTTTAAATTTTTTTAAATACTTTCTTTTTATTATTATTTTTAATTTGTTAATTTATATTTGAATTTTGATTTTTTTTGTTTTTCAAACTATTTCAATCAATGTTGATTAAGTGTTCCATGGTCATGATGGTTAGAACGTTTTTTCATATGAATATCAGTGTAGATGTGTGGTTTACATGATTAGTTCTGCACAGTTTAATATTTAGTAGGAACTGTATGGTTTATACATATTATTTTATAGCTGGTTTAACTAATTCATCAATGTTTCTTTTTCTTTTGAATCCATTTGATAAGTTTTTATGGAATCTGACACTTATTGTAGAAACTGTTTTAGTAAGATGTCAGTATTTCCTAAATACTTTTTTGACGTTTTTCTGCTTGAGGATGATAATATATAATGAATGATACATAACATCTATTTTAAACTTTGTTCTTTTTCTTTAATTTGTATTGTCTGTCTTGGAATTTGATTTTTGATAGAATTTGTTTTACCAATTTCAGTTATATCCTCTAATTAATAGTTTTGCAACAAATAAGGTTTTTTTCTGGATTAAAATTCACTTTCAGTGTTGGTGTTTCTAAGTATACATTTACCTACGCCTTTAATAAAGCATTTGCAGTTTGAATTGGGGTGGTTTCAGTTTTTATGAATAGATTAGAATTTTTCGGTATTCTTTGTAAAGTATTTCAGGTCTAAAACAAAAGTATTTTTGAAGCATTCACCTTTGAAGATTTCAAGGTCTAGAAATTCTATGGAATGATTATTGTATTTATAAGTAAACTTTAGCAAGTCGTGTTGTTTATTTGCATTTTCAAACAGGAAATCAATTTCAGACACTTTTGCTTTTACAACCAGTAGTCCGTCATCTCTCATTCTTTAATGAAACATATTATTTTTCAGAAATAAGAGAGTCTTCAAGGATTGTTTATGTGATTGGAAATAGCAATGTCACATATTTCAGAGGAAGCTGTGGCTCCCATTAATGCTCCAATAATTTGTCGATATGAATTTTCGTGATCATGATGAAAGGTAGATTCATTATTGGAAAGGATGAGTTTTTGTTATTTCAACCAGAATTTTTTTGTTAGGTTTTATCATAGGATATTCAATTTATTCATGTTTATCATGCGCTTTTTGTAATTGGTATATAGTAATGTTATATCATATGTAACAAGTAGTACATTATTATCAAATGTAGTTTTCAATATTTCTGACTAAGTCACCTGTGTCAGAAATGTACATTTTTTTTATGTTTTTCATTAAGAGAAGTGAGAAATAATCTTAATATCTTCCCATTCTTTCAAGGGGTCTATAACACTGTGATATAATTGGTCAACCCGGGACATTTCTAGTTGTTATTTGATTGTTTTCGTTTTTAATGTTTTGTAAAATTTCACTCTCCAGTTTGTGAATTTTAGGAAGGAAGTTTGCAAAAGGTGTTTTTACATAATTTTGTTAATTTTTATTGTATTTGATAGATATTTCATCAATACAGTTTTCTTTTTTCATTTTGTAAATTTCTTCATATACTTTTTCTGATTGTTTCTGAGATTTATCTCTTGTATTTGTTCATAATGTATGTTATAATTCAACTGTTGTTCACCTTCTTTGAGATAGTCGGAAAGCTTTTGAATGACTGTTACATTGTTTTATTTAGATTCTTGATGCAGTTCATTTCTTGTAGTGAAAGGTTCAATTGTTTTCGGTATATCTAGATAATTCCATTTTCGTATAGAAAATGTATTTTTCATTAGGTTATCGGTAAACGCCGGCACCGACAATTTTGATTTCTCTTAGAAGGAATGAATTTTACTCTGTATATTTGGATTTTCAAGGAAAACAAATAAGAGTCTCAAATTCCTTTCAGTTCTTTTGAAATCTTTCATTATTTGTTTTCTGGATATTTTTTTGTAGTTGGAACAAAGTTTAGTCCTTAAGCAAGAACTAGGTTTCCCTGTTGTGATAATGTTTTAGATGATAGATTCAGTACAAATTGTTTTGCTGTTTTGAGCTTGATTAGTTGTTTTTGTAATTTTATTTTATTTTTGAATGCTTTGACCTTTTCAATGTTTTTAGTCTTTTTCTTGTTTTTATCAAGTCTTCTATGTTTAGGCTAGAGATATGATTCACACCAAAATGGGTGGATACTGAATTGATTTATTTGAAAGAGGGAAGAAAGATACCAAAGGGATAGTCAGAGAGCAGACAAATTAGGTCAGAGATATGATTCACACCATAATGGGTGAATATTGGACCAATTTCTATGAAATTATGTCCCAATGTTAAATGCTGTTCAAAAGTTTCAGAAAATTCATAGAAAAATGAACACATCATGGATATTTCATGCCAATACAAAAGTGCTGACTACTGGGCAGGTGATACTCTCGGGGACAAAATGTCCAACGGCATCGACCTAGTAGTTTTTAAACTCATCAAAGATACTAGGATACCGGACTTATAACTTGTTACGTCAGAAGTGCGTTACGTCTACATATGATCCCTTAATGATGTACTTAGGTCAGGCTTAGGGATTTATTGCATATTCTAGATTTCTTTCTCATAAATTATAGTGCCTCGGGCATGTTTTAACAATGTCTGAAAGAGTGTCTTTACAAATGTACCCATACACTAATTATTGAACATACTGAACCATAACATGTTGGTTCTACAGATGTTATCTGTTTAGAATAAATAAGGGAACACTGTTTTAGGAAATTAGAAAAATTCAAACAATATAATTTTGTCTTTAGAGGTGATGAAAATGGCTTTAGTATGGCCCAATAATATATACTTTAAAAAAGGGACCAACGATATCAAGGGGACATTGAAAACCCTTAATTCTAAGAGAAACTGAAAACGCAAAGGCAAAAAAAACAAAAGACGACGAAAGATAAACCTGTCCACAAAAACAGTAAACAGAAAACAAATAACGAACAACACGAACCCAATTCAAAACGTGTAGTAATCTCAGGTGCTCCAGAAGGGTAAGCAGATCCTTCTCCACTTGTTGCATTAACCTTTATAAAGAAATGTTAAGATTTGTGATCCATTATGGCCTACTTGATTAAGTGTATACTTAAATGTTAGATTCCCTAGTAATTCTTGTCCTTGTATTGCATAGCGGATGATGCATGCATAGCCGTTCGGTATCTCTCTTTTTTGAATTCCTGAGTTTTTGTTTTTGTTTTGGAAGCTTGATTTGAAAATTTATTTATGAATTTAAACATCGCTAAACTACGTTTGTTTAAATCAAGTTTCCATTTCCGAACAGCCTAAGTGCATCTATTCAGTGGCTGTAACTTTTAGCTCTTCACCATCATATCTTAGCTGTTCATTCATGTTGTGTTACTGATTTCATTTCAATGTATTTACTAGTACTTTTTTCATAAAATCTCTTTTTGTTAGAATTAACTTAACTGCATTGGAAAACTTTATCACACGCATTCAAAAATGCCTCGCATTAAAATTAGATGTTCATCAGTCTAAAACTATAGCTCTGTGATATATTTACTGTTCTTTAATTTTAAGTAGTACCTGACAACTAGAAAGCGATACATTTTGAAAAAAACAATGGATATGTCTATCATTTTGTAACATATTATATGTGTTTCATGCTAAATTACCTTACATTTTAATTTGTTTTGTTTTAAATTTTCTAAACGTAATACTAAAACATTAAAGATGACAGGTTGACTTTTAAATCATGAGATAATATATTCAGTAGATACAAAGAATAGACTGTCAACTTAATAGTAAAACCGTCAGCCAATAAGAAGAATTTTGGCGACAAAATTGTTTCGAAAAATTAATTTAAATTTTTTTCAAATACGAATGTCTGAACCTGCTTAATTATTTAAAATTGAGTGAACAGATGCATTTAATTTATATAGATACAAGGGAAAGAGGACGGCATTTTAATGAAGACAATTAGAACAAATCCTCGCTTATTTGTATCACAGCATTTCCGTGACGTTCAATCAACTTGCGATGACGTTCCTAAATACTTTCGAAGAGATGACTTCAACTATACCAGCACTGACCCCTTGTCCGGATTGGGCTATACTTTAGGTTCTTTTTTACTTTCATATCAAATTAAAAAAGGAAATGATTTACTCTTAATCTGCATATTAGATGATTTGAAAGAGTGAAAGTTTAAAGCTAATTGAAAAGGATGTGACTTGATGAAGCAATAATTGACATGATACATTTTGAGTCAAATGCCAAAGGAGATCTTGTCACGTGAATAATGATAATAATGAAGACATATGATGAGAAATAATAAAGTTTACAAAATATATACAAATATATACTAGTTGTTATTAATGCCGTGTAAATTCTGTAATCACGATGGATACTAATTCTAATTCTCTATAAACTTACTAGTTCGCTACTCCGAAGATTAATTGCTCCCGATAAGTATGGCTTACTTTATTATAAGTCATTGTAAAATCATTTTTATCACATCACTATATTCCTAGGTAACTCCTATTGCTGAGTTGACCTAGAAGTACAGTAATGATAATTATAAAAAAGAAGATGTGGTATGATTGCCAATTAGACAACTCTCCACAAGAGACCAAAATGACACAGAAATTGACAACTATAGGTCACCGTACGGCCTTCAACAATGAGCAAAGCCCATACCGCATAGTCAGCTATAAAAGGTCAACTCTGTAGTTATTAGTTCAAAAACGCGTTTATAACATGTAAGCATTAGGCATGTTCGAGGGTCGTCATGTTTCCTCCGTGTTTCTTTACCGGTTTTCTGTCTATTCAACACTTAAAAACTGACAGCCATACCTGAGTTAAAAACACCCAAACAAAGAGACAAAATGACGATTTTTTTACGTTTATACTATTAAACATTTTGAAAGCTTTTAAGATATTCAGATTATTTAATTTCTGTTTGACATAAATAAAGGACATAGTTGAAGAGAGAGGTAGAGTATACAAAGGGGACAATAAAAACTCAAAGTCTTAAAAAATTGGTCAATCTCATGTCCACAAGGTAAAACTACGAAAAGACAAAGAACTTTCTAAAAAAAGGACTACACAAAAAAATAAAAGAATGATCCACACGCATATATGTTTGTGTCTTTTTTGAGCCAATTATTGTTATATTATAACTCGGGAAATGCCTGTACAAATTCAGAAACGTGACAGTTGTTTCCATTCGTTCCGTTGGATGGTAAAGTATAATGATTTTGTCAGTTTATATGGACTTTTTGAATTCTCCTTGGAGTTTAGTATTTTTGTTAATACCTTTGTATCTTAAGGTTTCTGACATTTCTGGTTTGTACTTTACATTTCATCTTGCTTTGTTATAAACTTTTTAAACGTGAAAATGTATATTCAGAAGATTCAAAGCATAGTCTTTCGATCAATGGTAGCTTGGGTGTCTTTATGTCGACGATAGATTTTTCTTAAACTTTTGTAATCGATTTCAGGGTCAATATACTTTTAAATTTTCAAAATAAAAATTGGGGGGGTAACGGACCTTTTTTCCTGAAAATACATCGAAATTAACGAAATCACAGTTATTTTATATGGGTTATATCGGGGAAATTCATTTTTCCTTATTGAGGAAACATTAAAAGAAAGAATTGGTAAAAAATAATTGAGAAAATTGCTTTTCATAAATACTTCCGAAACAGCAAATAAAATAGGGGTCACGGTTACGTACTTTCTTGGACATGTTGGAAAATAAAAGAAAAACAGAAATTGTCCTATCGAATACAATATGTATTATACACTTAATGAAGGTAGCGCGGATGTCTTCCGTCATCTATGATAATTCTAATATAGCCGAAAAAAATCGATCTAGATCTTTAATGAAATGTTCCATTTTTCGAGAGATGAATGTAATTCATTTGTTACATTTTTCATTTTAATAAGGAAATTATGTGTTTTATCATACTTTTGCGATTATTCTTTTGCAGAATAGTTTTGTTTGATTCACTTTTTGAACTTTGCAATATAAGAGGAGATATTACTCATATAATGTAACTTTTATACTGGCATCTGTTATTGATTTACTCATTTTGGTTTTTAGCAAGAAACGAGACCCGTGACCGTATTGTTTTCATTTTATTCTCTGAAAAACCGATATAAGAGCTATCTTCTCATATTTTATCTTAATATTCTATCTTTCAGTTTTCTTTCTATCACACAACATTGTGTTTTTCATCAATTACCTATACAAATCTGACAATTTTGCACAACTTGAAACTTGAAAAAAGTCCCATGACCCATACATTTATTACATATTTGAAAGCGCCTTGATATAGATAAAGGCAACCGTAGTATACCGCTGTTTAATAGTCATAAATCGATTAAGCGAAAATAAATCCGGGTCACAAACCAAAACTGAGGGAAACACATCAACTAAAAGGGGAAAACAACGGAACAACAGAAACACTGAACGGCAACAAATACAAACGCCAACATACATAGAAACGGACTATTTGATAACAACTGCCATATTCCTGACTTGGTACAGGACATTTTAAGAAAAAAAGGTGGGTTGAACCTGGTTTTATGGCTAGCCAAACCTCCCGCTTATAAACTACATTTCAGCAAATTATGAAAACATTCAATAGATTTTAATTTAAACCCCCATCTACCTTAACGACATCTAATTTTTGTGATAGTTTAATCTTTAAATTTCAAGATTTAGACGTTTTTGTCGTATATCAAATTATACTTCTTAAAATATTTTAAATCCAATAAAGTAGTTCTGCAACATGCCCAAAAGGGATGCTCAGAAAGAGACCCCAAATCTACCTTAATATTGAAATCATCAGCCCATAAGAAGAATTTGGAAAAATTAATTTTTTAACCTTTTCAAAAGCAAATATGATTGTATCATATCAGTGCAATGAAATGTGTTGCTCTTCAACAAAATTTCATCTCACCCGTAATTGAATTCGAGTTATACAGTCTTCTAACCCATGAAAGTTTCATTCTCTGTATAAGTCTTTTTCAATTTAACATTTTTACAACATCCATATAATAATCGTGACATCATATGAAATATTAAATGTGTATCAATATATCGTCAAACGGTTCAATACACTATCTTTGTTCCTTGATTGAACCATATTGATTTTGGTCTTACAAACACATTTGTTTTAGTAATGCAAAACGTATGGGAAAATATTTCATACATTTGGCTTAAAGCGAGTAACTATTATTATGATACATTGTAGTTATTGTCCTAGAAATCATTGCATTAACAGTGATTTTAACACACATGAATACTAAAACATAAATTTAAATGGCGCATGTTAGTTTGATTTGATTGGTGGACATCAGATTATGAATACCTACAAGGGGACAACCAAATGACAAAAATTACAATTGACAGTCTTTAATTTTTCATTGCATTTTGTAAAAAAATAATGGTTTATTTTACAAGGTGTGATAGTGGTCGAGTTCTCATAGTCCTTTAATCTTTATGCAATTTATTATTGAATCGGTCCAGTTTTAACATCACTGACATTTATTCTTGAAATAATTGAAAAAGGATTAGATGTTTAGACAGGCCATTGCATCGGTATTGCAAACATGTCTTGCGAGATCTGAACCCTCCCTCTATACCTCTAGCCAACACACACACAACAATACGCATAGTAAAAGAAATCCGAATCCTATGTTAGAATAAGTAACAGAAGAAACAAAGCAAAATGACAATAATCAAAATGAATTATCATGACTACTAGCAGTTATTGACATGCCAGCCCCAGACCTCAATTAAACTTATTAAAAGTTTATGTCTTATTTATATGAAAATGAAGCACAATCCCGCCCGTTGGGGGGTAGTATCATACCATCATAAAATATACGAGAAGACTATAACCCGTATGTAAGATGTATACTCTAGAGGAATTCTGTTCTTTGTTTTTGGTTTCAGACAAGATGGATGTGAATATAAATTCTTCTGTAATAAATGTTACCAACTCTCTGGAAACAGGCACGAACGACATATTGTTAGCAGTGAGTATAATTCAGACCGGTAGTCAGTACTTTTTGTGTTAACATGAATTATCATTGATATGGTCATAATTGAAGATTAACTGATCATGAAACTTCGAATTGTTCTAAATTCTAGTACTAAGGATTTGACTCCAGGAATTTTCTTTCAAATTGGCAAAACATTTTTGGATTTTGGGTCTATAATGTTCTTCAACTCCGTACTTGATTTTCACCTTTTTTTAATCGAGCGTCACTCATGAGTCTTTGGTAAACGAAACGCGTGTCTGGCGTACACAATTTTAATCTTGTATCGCTCTTTATAATTAATTCATTTTATTTACAATTAACCACTGGATGCCACACATGTTGGAGGTTTCCTCCCCAAAGGTATTATCCGTCAAATAGTGAGCAATTCTGTGTGCATTATCATGATATTGTCAACATTATGAATTAACTGTTCACAAAACTTTTAATTTTTTTGAATACTAAGAAATTATACCCAAGAAACAGATTACCATAGGTGTATTTGGCAAAACCTTTCGGAAATTTTGGTCCCGAATGCTCTTTAAATTCATTCATACTTCGTACTTTATTTGACATTTTAAACTTTATCTATTTGAGCGTCACTGATCAGTTTATGCTTATTCTGGTTTTTATGATGAGTTTTTTCTTTCTACAATACGTTGGTTACTACAAAAAACTCAGTTCTGTAAAAAAGGCCTAAGATATAAAAATAAGAAGATCTGGTATGATTGCCAATGCGACAACTCTCCACCAGAAATTAAATGACAAAGAAGTTTACATATATAGGTCACCGTACGGCCTTCAACAAGCGTACATTTTCTTTTAATTGTGTTCATACATCACAAGACAAGGTTCTTGTTATAGTATGTCCAATCTTATTTCTGTGAAAATACTCAAGGGTGCAGAGCTTTCACAATATTTGATATTTATTATGATTTGCCTCACTATGTAACTCAAGCAACAGTTATGCTTCTCAGGTTGAGAGAGGACTCCATCACAGATTTGAGACTTTCAAATACGTTTTATTCCATTAAAACATATCAATTGATTGCTTGTTCCTTATAACTGTCAAGAAAAGTTTATTTCTCTAGACATGCTAATTAAATTATGTAATCATCAACTTCATCAATGTCATTTTTGGCAACTTATTCATATAAATGCCAATAACTCTGTTTTGGTGACATGTTTGAAAAACTAATTTCACTCAAAACACGTGTTGAGCTTGAAAATAATTGGCAATAAGCGACCTTTGCCTTAAAAATTTCCTGAAAAATTAAAGAATACAGAAATGAAGGCCTGCCCATCCAGAGCCTCGTTTATATCCTGCTGTTTACTTTTATGTACAAACACCTATCATTTTTACACAGTTTGATTTAGAAGAAAAACCGACATGCTATATTAATATTCTTGCAATGGTTAGAAAATACATCATTACCAACTTAATCCCAATTTTTTATTCTATTTTTAGAAAGGTAACTGTGACGTCACTTTTTGTGGCGTCGACACATTCGTGTGACGGACAGTTCATTATTCTATTATGTTGTATTTGTGTTCTGTCGTAAATAAATTTTAGGTGTTCGTTGTTATTCTGTGGTTTACATGTTGAAATGTACTATTATATTATTTATTTATGTATTTCTCTGTCCTGAATGTTCTTGCATCTATTCTTACTGTATTCCTGTCACGTAATATGTCATTTTAGCGGTATTTTTAACATTGCCATGTAAGCGGGAGGTTTGGCTAGCCATAAAACCAGGTTCAACCCACTATTTTTTAAATGTCCTGTACCAAGTCAGGAATATAGCAGTTGATATCACATAGTCCGTTTGTATGTATGTTGTCGTTTGTTTTTGTAGCAGTTCAGTTTTTCTGTTGTTCCGTTTTTTTTTTTCCTCTTATAGTTGATGTTTTTTCCTCAATTTTGGTTTGTGACCCGGATTTATTTCTGTTAAATCGATTTATGACTATGGAACAGCGGTATACTACTATTGCCTTTAATGTCCGATTTCGCCAACGGTGATTAATTCTGATCATTCATTAGACCAATTTCACATTTTATTTATATCGATAAATATATCATTGTCAAATGGGGACTAATCATACAAAACAATTCAAATGAAATACAAATTATTGTCACATTAACCTTTTGTTTCTGTTTGGGTTGCTCACCCATTTTTGTCAATATAACGGAACTATAAACAACTGTCATAAACAAGTGGGTGGTTTAGCTAGCTATAAAATCAGGTTTAATCCACCCTTTTCTACATAAGGAAACGGCTGTACCAAGTCAGAAATATGACAGTGTTTTCCAAAAGTAAAATCACAAAAATACTGAACTCCGAGGAAAATTCAAAACGGAAAGTCCCTAATCAAATGGCAAAATCAAATGATAAAACACATCAAACGAATGGACAACAACTGTCATATTCCTGACTTGGTACAGGCATTCTCAACCGTTTGATGTGCTTTAGCTTTTTATTTTGCCATTTGATAAGGGACTTCCCGTTTTGAAGAATCCTTGGAGTTCGCTATTTTTGTTATTCTATTTTCTAATATCATGTCAATAGCAAACATATCAATTCTGCTTCTACATATTCGCATCTTGTTAAGGATTGAGATATTTTTTTTGTCATATTTTATATAAAATAAGTAGTTTTATCCTGTATTTTAACATTGATGCTTATAAACGCTTTTTTTTAAATTCCCAATCGGAATCATTGAATCTGGTAAAAATCGGCGTTGCTTACCTGTTTAAAGCAATCAATTTGTAAAGTTGAAGTCTTTATCTATAGTTCTCAATGGCGTTGAGAGAGTTAACGGGCAGTTGTATTTTATGAAGAACTACAGATAAAGATTGATTGATGATCGTATTACACGCATGAACACAAAACAGATACATAAGAGTGTCAAACTAATATATTAATGCTGCAAGTCAATCTTCCTCAATTGAGACTTGCACACTTTGAAATTGCTCAAAGAAATATCTGTGCAATGTGAATGTATTTTTACAACTTTCGAATTGTATCATGTGTTATGCAGTGCTTTTCGATTTAGCCTATTGTTTTAGCAGCACTTCTCAAATGTTTTAGTATCCCTGACTATAATCATTACTCCTAGTGCAATTTTCATACGGACTTGTTGTCCTTTAGAAATAAACTTGCATTATTGATTACTTTAAATAATTAATGAAAAAGATGGCTAGAAGCAATTGACGCAATGAGATAATGTTGACAAATGTAATTGAAGCATGCAATCGGTGTTAAAAGAGAGTCTACTAGTTAAAAAAAACGTCATTTTTCATCTGCTCAAAATATACAGTTAAAATGAAAAGAAATGTGTTTCTTTCTATTTGGTTTTTTTTTCTGTTTCCAGATTATTATATCTGGATGGATATGTGTAGCAGAGGGGATATTAACAGTCATTTTCAATGGTCTTGTAATCGTTTTGTTAGTGAGAAGGAATATTAAGTCAAACATGTCTTTCCTTTTGTTAAACTTAGCTATTGCAGGTAAGAGTTAAAAAATATTTATCTCTTAATAATTATTAAACTTCATGTCAAAATGCCAGATTTTGATTGGTTAATTCGAGGGGGATAATTTACTCTATCCCATGACAAATACTCTTTTACCCTACTTAGCTATTGCAGGTACGAGTAACAAAATATCTAAGATCTACAAATATGACATTTCGTTATAGATGATAGCTAAAATAGGCACTCGGTACAAGGTACAAAAGTAATAATTCGGAAAGAAACCGACAAAACCATTGCAAAAAATAAATAGAAATCAGAATATATGAGTATTTTGTTGTTTTAAAACAAGAAAAAAAAAGAAATAAATTGATTTAAATTATGTATTTCTTTTTATCTTTGATTTATCATGTCATGCATATAGTCTATTTCATAAATAGTTCTATCGTTTAAATAAACACTTATTTCGTTCAGCTTTTTTTTCTATATATCTCTCGCACATTATTAAAAAAATTTATCGCCTCTCTCACAATGCATAGGGCTAATCGAATTTATACCTGTAGTATTCCTCTTCAAAGCATTAAGCCTGTTCATACTAAACAGTTTTCATGGAAAAACTACTGGTATACATTTAGCTCACTGGGACTTTAAGCCCAAGCATCATTTGGCATCCGTCGTCGTCTTTCGTTGTCCGAAGTTTGTCCGTCGTTGTAAATGTTTTTAATAAAAATCGTCAATTAAACTACTAGACCGAATGTTACCAAACTTTACCTCAATGTTTCTCATGGAATCTAGTTTAAAATTTGTATCCAGGGATTTGATCCTTCAGCAAATTGCTGTTGCTAAATATAGAACATAGGATAAAACTGCAATTTGTGGCTTATAACTCAGGAACTAATTTTATTGAAAGCAGTTAGAGCAAAACTAGCGAGATAAAAATCATCAAGAAAGATCTATCTTCTTTCAAAAACATTGGATAACCCATGTTGAGTTTTTGTCCCTGAAAAATCCATTTTAGCAAATGTCATAGTTTTTGGAAAACTATTATAGATAGATCCAAACTTTAAATGATAAAACTGCCTAGAACATCAAGGTCTACAAATAAGTCTGCACGATCGAACTTGTCAATTAACCCTTATAGGTTTTTTCATTTTTTTTGGAAACTATGGTAGATAGGGAGAATTTTTTGGAAGAAAATAAGATCAGCAATATACAATCTAGCCAAGTAGTCAACACTTCCGTGCTGATGTGAATCATCATTGATATGGTAATATTTACATGATTTATGAATGAACTGTTTACAAAACTTTGAATCCTTTTTCCCCAGGAATAGAGTATAGATTATAGCTATATTTAGCAAAACCTCTCCAAAAATTAGTTCATCAATGCTCCTATATCTCGTACTTGATTTGGCATTTTAATTTTGTCATATTCGATCGTCACTGATCCGTTGATTGTAAACGAAACGCGCGTCTGTCGTACAAAATTATAAGCTTAGTATCTTTGTTTTTTTATCT
The DNA here is from genome assembly GCF_021869535.1 of Mytilus californianus. Taxonomy (NCBI): domain Eukaryota; kingdom Metazoa; phylum Mollusca; class Bivalvia; order Mytilida; family Mytilidae; genus Mytilus; species Mytilus californianus. Next base: position 48,932,033 of record NW_026262582.1, on the reverse strand, counting down.
ACAAAAGTTCAGCATTACCAAAATTATGAAGAAAATCATTATAGAAGTTTTTTAAAGTCTTTAAAGTCGATGTGTAATTTCCCTTTGATATCGTTTTTTTTTTGTGAAATAATATACGAAAATTGTTCAGCTAATTAAGTAGGATCTGCAAAGAAATCAACATGGCCAAAATTGTCCATTTGGCGCTTTATAGGAGTTATTGCCCTGAAAAGCCGGTTTTTATAATTTTTTGCATTCTTTTGCAGAATCTATAAAAGATAAAAAAAATGTAAATAGCGAAGGTGTTAGCACGAACAGATATGTTCATAAGTCAAATAGCAGAAAAATGTCAACCTATTCCATAGTAGGTATAAGCCCCAAAATGATAAAGTTTTACGCACTATTGATTTTTTTCCTGAAACTTTAATAGATAGAGAACAACAATTAATAGCAAAAGAGTTCAGCACAATAAGGTCTTCAAATAAATTACACAGTTAAATTTATAAACTGACTCCTTATAGTAATTATATTCCCTTTAAGACGACTTTAACGCATTGTTTGCATTTTGTCAACATAAATAGTAGATTGATACCCTCATTTACTAATAGTTTAGTAAGCGTGTGCTTTTACCAATGATCTCTTAATCTGTAAAAGTTAGAAACAAAATATAAACAGTAAATTGATCATCAATACAAGATCAACAGAAATGCCACTGAATAAGATTTACAAATATGCACACATTACTGATTGCAATAAAGTTAAAAAAAGATATAAAAAAATAAGAATATTTTACCAGGTGTGCGATTGATTTAGTATTAGACGATTTTCTGATTAAACAGACTATTCCCGCTGCAATGAAAATAACACTTTAAACATTAGGTGTGTCCGAAGCGCTTCTCCGGATTATTTTTCATTGTGAATGCTCAACGCAATAGTTTAAGGTTTAAAAACAAAAGGATCATAGAGAGGAGACCAAGATTCATTTAAGGTCAACTTTGTATGAAGGAATCAGAATACTAGTTTCTTAATAAATTAAAAACCTATGAATAAAAAAATTGAGAAAAGTAACGTATAAATCGTGTCAGTAGCGAAGCACTAACTATACGATGCTGATAGCCTCAGGAACTACAAATCAACAAGCAGTGGTATTTATCCGGTGCTAAAAAGCATTAACAAAACTTTATAAATTTGGAGCATAGGTCCAATCAAAATGCAAATGTTGTATTTGTTTCGATATATCCAATCTGATGATTGATTTTTGAAAGTTATTTTTCGCAACGAGACTTTTATATTTGAAGGAGGTATATTAACAACATTTTAAGTGAAAAACAAACATATCTGCTCTTGCAGAAGACAAGGGTAAAATATATGAACAGGTAGAAAACATTACCTCTATACAGTGTAAATATAACAAAAATGAAAAAAAAGTATAAAACAGAACTTTTGATATTTTACAGCGTGAATAGTACATCTATAATACGTAATGTAACATGTATCTTATGTTCAAACATTTACATCATATCACTCAATTTAAGTTGTTGAGCCAGATAGGGATTGTTTTCTTTTAGATTTGTCAGTAGCAGTGCTGCACGACTTTCCAAGGGCAGTTCAACAACATTATAACTGGACATATGGACGCTTCTTATGTGTGAGCTTCATGTATACACAGGATGTCGCTCTGTTTGCTTCGACATTTTTATTAGTATCCCTGAGTGTTGATCGACTTGTAGTATTAGCTCGTCCACTATGGACAGGTAGACAGAAGATTTTAACAAGATCCTGCATGGTATTAATTCCTTGGATAACGGCAATATATCTCAGTACACCATTCTTGAAGAGTGGACTTTATCGCTATCGTGGACAAATATGGTGTACTCCATTCTTTGCTGGGTTGTATGGAAAGGTTTGTATACTTCGTCATGAAAGTATTGTTATCAATGTCAAAGTTAAGGTTCCAAGCACATGATTTACCAATATGATTAAAATAAAGATCATGTGTCCACGCTTTGTTCATAAGGATCTGAAAACACTTAGTTCTATTTTCTGTTCTGGTATTTTCTATATCAGCAATTTTAATTGCTATCTCAAAATTTTTGAAGGCTTGTATCAGTACAACAAATCTGAAGATCCTGAAAGGTCTTTAAAACAGTAAGTAGAAGGAGCGTTGTCAGAACCTTGTAACCTGCTTACCTTTCCAAAGCACCTGAGATCACTTCCAGTTTTTTATGTTGATCAGTCTTTATCATGTTTATTTTTCTATGTTGTGTTTTGTGTACTGTTGTTAGTCTGTTGGTCTTTTCTTTCTTAGCCATGGCATTGCCAGTATATTTTCGACTTATAAGATCCCGGACGAGCCTCCAATTTCTGTTACGGTCAGAAATCACGTTTAAATTGTAGCCAACAAAAGACACATGATCGTCAATAAATACGTATTTCCAGTCTTGGTCTTTGGTAAAGGTCCAACGCAATCAATGAGTACTCGCTTGAAAGGTTCTTCAAAGGCAGAAGTGGTGCTGGTGGTATTTTCTGGTTAGGCTTACCAACTACCTGGCATATATGGCACGATTTGCAATATTCTGTGACACCATTTCTAAGTCTGGGCCAGTAGAAATGTTGCAAGACCTTTAGGCAAGTCTTCCTTATACCTAAATATCCATCTAAGGGGGTGTCATAGACAAGACCAATAATGTCTTGCCTATAGACTTTAGGCACCACCAATTGGTATACCACTCTCCATTCCTCCTCTGGGGTAGCATCAGTGGCCTCCACTTCCTCATTATAATACCGTTTTGATGACTATAGCATTCGGCATCTTTGTCTGCTTCCTTTTGTGGTTGAGTCCTTTTGCGGAGCTGAAGAACTTTATTTTTTTCTTCTACAAATTTTCTTCTGTCTAATGAATGTCTGTTCACGTCTGGCCATGGCATAATTACATGCTTGTTTGTACTAGGTGGTTTAATTATGGACTTTTGAGCTACAGGAATCTTCAATGTCGGCAAGGAAAGTGTCAGAAAGGTCCATATAATCATACTGGTCTTCTTGTAAATTCTCATTTTATTGTTTTTTTACATTCGCCCTACTAACAACACAAGCTGGACACAGTTCAACATCATCATCCGGTGATTTGGCATCTACCATCGTTTCACTGGAAACAATTGGTTCAGCAACCACTTTGTTCCTAGCTTGATCATTTCCTAGCAATAATGAAACACCCTCAACAGGGAGATTAGGACGAACACCCACAACTGGTCCAGTAATCAAATCTGACTTTAGATAAATACGATGGAGGTTAACATCTATACAACCTAACTCCACACCTTTTAACAAAACGGAGGCACCAACAGAAGTCTCCACAGACAAAGGCAACACACTTTCTAACAATAAAGTCTGAGAAGCTCAAGTGTCCCGTAAAATCTTATTAGGCTGAGGAGTAGTATTATCAACAATAGAAACATGCCCATCAGAAATAAAGGGTATATATTCCTCCATGTAATCACAAAAACTGGACTTACAAACCTGACTCGCAGGACATTCCAACTCATTAGTAACAAGGGGTGTCGTACACGCACTGGATTTGGGCTTATTATCTCTTTCATTCTTTTTCTGGAGTCTAAAACAATCAACCATCAGGTGACCATGTTTCTTTCAATAAGCACAAGTTAGTGACTTCTTCTCAAAAGTATCAAATTTTGGACTAGACATATTATAACTAGACTGACTCTTATTCTGTGCAACAAGCACACAATCAGTACGCTCAGTACTTTGATTTTTGAAATTTCCGCTCGCAGTATTAAAATTTTGACTTTTGAAATTTCTTTTATGAGAAAGGATATAATGATCGGAAACAACAGCTGCATTTTGCAATGTCTCAACAGTTTTGTCCTCTAAATGCGTTTTTAAGTCTAAATGAACACATTGCTTGAACTCTTCTAATAACATCAATTGTCTTAGGTTATCAAAATTGTTATCTATTTTCTTTGACGTAAGGCATTTATCCAATAGATCTTCTATTTCCCTAGCAAATTCGACATAGGTTGTGAATCAAACTTTTTATAAGACCTAAGTTTCTGTCTATACGCTTCTGGCACTAGCTCATAAACTTTCAAAACTTCTTGTTTTACAATGTTATAATCAGAACTTTTTTTCTGATGAAAGTGCTGAGTAAATTTCAGCGGCCTTATCCTCATAAACATTTTGCAGCATTGTAGTCTAATAAGGCTTTGGCTATTTAAAATTTTGAGCAATTTTCTCAAACTGTGGAAAATATTTATCAACTGTTATTTCACAAAATCTGATAACCCGACGTATACTTTTGGCTGCATCAAAATGTTCTGATTTTGACTCATATTTAGTGTTGCTTTCTACTTTGACCATTTCTATTTTTATATTCTCTATCTCTAACCTTTTCCTCATTTCAAGTTCTGCCTGTTTTAATTCAAATTCATCTTCTTTTTCTAATTCAAGTTGTTTTAATTTAAATTCATGTTCTAATTCAAGCTGTTTGATTTGAAAGCATCAACATTTTCGACCTTCAGTTCAAGAGCCTCTTCACCAAAAATTTCTGAGTCAACCAAATTGTCTATTACCAAATTTTTAATAATTTGTTTTCTTATAGATCCTCTAAAATCAATTTGTAGTTGTTTAGCAAGCAACACTAATTCTTCTTTCTTTAGTTTATTAAACCCGTTCAGGTCTGGCGTTTTCAAAAAAATAGAATTTTGTTGGCTAATTCTAATTCTATAAATACAGAAAAATTTAATCTGATATTAACGTGATCCCGGATGAGCCCCCAATTTCTGTTACGGTCAGAAATCACCTTCAAATTGTAGCCAACAAAAGACACAAATCACTAATAAAATTGAACAAGATTTATTATACGCAAGTTTACAGGAAATATTATACAAATTGAAATGTCAATTTAACTGTTAAAATATATGTCCGATCCTTTTGTCTTTTCTTAATATGGAATTCTTCTCTTCACTGTTTCGGGAATCCGAACAGAATATTATGTCCAGTAAGTCACAATCTAGTATGATGTAGTTAACGTAAATAAAAGTGTCAATTCAACTGAGAGAACTTCTGAGAATACCAGTATATTAATGTCTAATCTTAAAGTTTAACTTTAGTGTCTGTATATATATATAGTTGTCATGGAAATCTCTAGAACACTATAGAAGTGAAACTCCTAGAAAACTATAGAACGGAAACTTCTAGAGTACGGTAGAAGTTTAAATTACACATCGTAGATTATGATCATTCCAGAATTATTATGTAAGTCAAATAGATAGTTCTAATCATTCCATCAGTATCTATGATTTTTGCAGTGATTTCTAAACTGCACAGTCATAACATTATTTTGTAAATAACTATAAGTATTATGTAAACATATTATACATGTTATAAGGCCACACAAAACAAATTAGGCCAAGATAAAAAAATATGATATAATATCATAACAGTTTGAAGGTCCGTTTGGTATCGTTCGCCTCTCTTTTGTAAGCGAAGGGTGAACACATGGTCTGTATTTCAATTAGAGTTTTGATTTACTGAGAGATTATTTGAAAACAAAACGATACTTCTTTGATCAGCATGATAAAATTGGGAAAAGAAACGGGGAATGTAAACATGAAAGCACAGTTATCATCTACCGAAGAGAAAGTACGATATTTGGCTAAATTGGTCAGTAAAAATTGTTTCAAATTTTCATGAATATTCACAATTAACTGTTCGGTTACGTACATCACTAGAATAGTTTTATCATTATATGAGGAACTTGATCTGCTAACCCTTCCGGAGCACCTGAAAAATACCCGCTTTTGGGTATGGATTGAGTTGCTTAGTCTTTAGTTTTATTATGTTGTATTTTGTATACTGTTGTTTGTCTTTTAAGCTATTTTTTCGCAATGACAATGGCAATGAAAGGTCCGTGTCCATGTTTTTGAAATATAGGCCATTGGAAATTTGAAATGGCTTTATAAACTATATGCAATATAATTATGAAAAGAAAATCAGGGGTAAGCGGGCACATTTTTAATGGCGCTACATTGAAAAATCTAGAGAATTCCGAACATCTGACAAAAAAGTAAAAAAAAATTAACTACAGAACCAAGAAAACTAAAATATGAAACGGGAGGTAACTTAAACAAAGGAGTAGGACGAACAACTAACTTAATTGTGTGCATGTTATGCCTTAGTTTAAAGTCTAAATTATTTGTGACTGCATCACTGAATACGTTCCCAATATTTTTTGGGGGAAAACAAATCGAAAGGCAAGCTGTTATTTGACCATGAATGTTTTTATATATCTATTTTTAGTAACTTTAAAATACATTTTATTGTAGGTATGGCTGCCAATACGATCGGCACTTTTAGTTATTATTCCAGGTGTTGTCATGGTAACGATATACGGTTATATTGCATATATTATTCGGGTCAGAAAGAGAAACGGTAACGTTACTACTGATAGCGAAGCACCAGGTAATTTGTTATAATTGTTTTGAACAGTAGACCGATAAAACATCACTAATTAGTCTGTTTGTGTTAAAATTACTCAATCACTCTGTGCCTATTTGTTTTTTTGTTTTTGTTTTTTTTACCCTATTTTTAAGCAAAATTGATTTGTTGATGTATTTGTTTAAAGTCTTAAGGTTTTTCGCAAAGAAGGATTTTTCACATGTAGACGTTTAAATTGTTTAACACTAGTCTTTTTTATCCCTTTATAGCTTGCTGTTCGGTGTGAGCCAAGACTCCATGTTGAAGGCCGTACTTTGACCTATAACTGTTTACTTTTTACACATAGTGACTTGGATGGATAGTTGTTTCATTGGCACTAATACCACATCTTCTTATTTATATCAAATAAGAAATGTGTATCTACGATTTCTATTTTGAGAGGACAAAACACTGCTTAATCAGAGGATATAGTCAATATTATAACATATGGGCATGATCGTGATTGAAGATTTTCGAGCAAATCTTGATTGAAAATGACAGTTGAGTAAACCTCATAACAATATTTTTGAAGGCCATCTTTAATTGTATAATGATACGTCACATCAAACTAGCTTTATTTAGTTCTTTAATAAGTCGGTCGAGTTTGCACATAAAAAAAAATCTTCAAAATAACTTTAATAAAATTGGGAAAGGAAATGGGGAATATTTCAAAGAGACAACAACTCGACCAAAGAGCAGACAACAGCCGAAGGCCACAAATGGGTCTTCAACGCAGCGATAAAATCACGCATCCGGAGGTGGTCCTCAGCTGGCCCCTAAATAAAATTGTGTACTAGTTCAGTGAAAATGGACGTCACACTAAACTCCAAAACATATAAATGGGAATCAACTTTGTATTTTTATTTTAGATGCTTTAAGAACAAATCAGTCTCGAGCATTAAGTAATGCAATGAAAAGAAGTATACTCATAACGTTTGTTGTAGGAATTGGTAGGTATTAAAGTTATTTCAAATGAATCATTTTTGTAACATCGATTTAAAGAAAACAAAATTTCTATAGCTGACTTTTTGCATGAATTGTCTGAGTAGATCACCGTCATATATATGACTTGGTACACTAAGTTTTAAATTACTTTATGCAAGCTTGCACAAAAAACGGGTTTTTAAACATAAAAGTGATGCTTGAATTTGCCAAAATCGTCAAAATAAAACATGTCAAAGCAAATCTAAAGATCTAAATTAAATACATTCCCAAAAAAGTACCTGAAACTTTAAAAATCAGAATACTTATGACATTTTTCTTTCACGTTTATTCAAATCCCTTAAAGGGCTTATATTTATGGATAAAGTCATTTTGTGTCTTATTGTTTTCGCCTTTCATATGATATAAGGTGAAAACGCGAAGTCGAAAACGTAAAAACTCGAACACAAAAACACGAAAAAGTGAAACGGCTTCACTTCCCATTTTCCCTTTTTCTACTTCGCCTTTTATAAAGCCGAAAACGCGAAATGGCTTTATCCCGCCACCATATATATCCATTTAAAACAGAGGTGTATATATGTAGATCATTCGGTATTCAAACCACACCAATGACTAATTAAAATCATATTTTTTGTATCATTTTTTGTTATCTCGTTCCATCAACAAAAGAGAGGCCAAAGTTATATTAAAACTCATATATCGAAGACAAACTGACAACACCATGGCAAAAAAAAAACAATAATTTACAAAACACCATATATAAAACTAAATATTGAGCTACACGAACCCCACCTTTAAACGGGGTGATCTCACGTTCTGAGAAAAGGTAGGCAGATCCTGCTCCGCAACATTTTCTAGAGAGCTAACTCAAAACAAAAGCAAACAAAAAAACTTTATCTATATAAGTATATGATAAATGTATCATGATTTTATAGCAGTAACCTCATTTTTCAGCTTTCATCTTATGTTGGCTGCCATCAACACTGGCGACATACACAAACTTAGTATCTTTAAAAAGTCTTGGAGAAGCCTTCTACATAATGACAGCTCTATCTCCACTAAACAGCTTAATAAACCCAATAATTATTCTTTCAATAAACCATAGAATGTTTAGACCAGGACGAAAAGCAATTTTGTTAACTAAATTCACGTTGACAATGTCATTAAAAAGTCCCGGTCGTTCACGGCGTGCATATGTGAATGCATTACCCAAATTATAAACAAAATACAATCACTGATGAGTCTTATGTAGACGAAACGCGCGTCTGGCGTATTAAATCATATTCCTGGTACCTTTGATAACTATTTACACCACTGGGTCGATGCCACTTCTGATGGACGTTTCGTTTCCGAGGGTATCACCAGCCCAGTAGTCAGCACTTCGTAGTTGACATGAATATCAATTATATGGTCATTTTAATAAATTTCCTGTTGACAAAACTTCAAATTTTTCGAAAAACTAAGGATTTTCTAATCCCAGGAATAGATTACCATAGCCAAATTTGGCACAACTTTTTCGAATTTTGGGTCATCAATGCTCTTCAACTTTGTACTTATTTGGCTTTATAACTATTTTGATCTGAGCGTCACTGATGAGTCTTATGTAGACGAGACGCGCTTCTGGCGTATTAAATCATAATCCTGGTACCTTTGATAATTATTTAGTGTAACTTTTTCAATTTACCCAAATATTTACTTATTCGTAAGATTAACATATTTCTGAAAACAGTTATGTAAGACATTTTAAACTCTTATGGTATTACTGCTTTTGATTTAATATGAAATGTATCAATATTGTAGTATTTTTAGGTATGAATGATTTTATATAATATGTTGTTTGAGTGCTGGATGCAAAGGTTTGTTTGAGTGCACCACTTCACAGTAGACAAATGATGAATGAGTTACCCTCTTTCATATCACCGGGTTTGTACTTACATGAGCAACACGACGGGTGCCACATGTTGAGCAGGATCTGCTAGCCCTTCCGGAGCATCTGAGATCACACCAGTTTTCGGTGGGGTTCATGTTGCTCAGTTTTTGGTATTCTATGTTGTTTTGTGTACTGTTGTGTGTCTGTTTGTGTTTTTTTTTAGCCATGGCGTTGTCAGTTAATTTCGACTTATGAGTTTAAATGTCCCTTTGATATCCTTCGCCTCTCTTTTTTAAGTGAAGAATTCATTATTATTGTAATCATGTTTATTATTATTGTAATCATATTTATCATTATTGCAATCACGTTTATTATTATTGTAATTATGTTTTTTTATTATTCTAATCATGTTTTTTACTATAATAATTGTAATCATGTTTATCATTAAAGGTATTAATTTTTTTTTCATTATTATTCTAAGACATACTGAAGTGATTCTGTAGATTCTTCTATTTAGAATATTAAAACTTCTACAATTATGGTTTATCAACAATTTGTAATAGAAGTTTAAAGTTGATAACTTTATTTCAATTCATTAATTGTTTCCATAAACTTACAGCACTTTTGATACGCATTTTTATGGTCAATGAGTTTTACACAAGGGACTACTTCAGCTTAACCATTTAGAACCTTTAATGAAATAGCTTCATTTTAGCAGTTACTCTCTTTCAAGGAAATCATGATAGGAAAAAAGTAAAATCATAAAAATACTGAACTCCGAGGAAAATTTAAAAAGGAAAGTCACTTATCAAATGGCAAAATCAAAAGCTCAAACACACCAAACGAATGAATAACAACTATCATATTCCTGACTTGGTACAGGCATTTTCTTATGCAGAAAATGGTGGATTGAACCTGTCAATTTCTAAATGTATGTCAAGATATTTTGCAGACTCCCCTGTATATGTTGTATTGTTTATTTTAAATTCATTGGGATTGATGCAGTAAACGTGGTCAACAAACTAATATATTAATTGAATGGACATCATCTATAAACCGCAACTTAAAGTTAAATTTTTAATGTTTGCCTCTTTTCATTTTTTAGAAGCTTTCGTATAAATTCTGCCTCATAAGAATAAAGAAACAAGTCTGCAAGCAGAGGGACACGTTTGATTCCAATAGGAATGCCGAATGTCTGTTGAAACATGTTCTCCAAACGTTACAAATTCATGTATGATGTTAAAATAAATCATGCATCTTGATTATGTCAGTGTTTTGTTGTTTGGATCAGAGTGTTCTTTACAAATTATGACTTCTCCCTTCGGAATAAGAAACATGTTATCTACGATTGCCATTTCGTTTTATGAAACAGCGTTTGACTAATTCCATCAATTTTCTTTTATTTTAGAATGTAAAACCGTGTAAGTACGGGAAACAAAACAAAAAATTCTAAATTCATGTGAATAAAATAATATGGAATGAGGGATGATTGATTATTTAATCTTTTTATTTCTTTTTAAGCCATGGTATCGTCAGTTTATTTTCAACTTATGAGTTTGAATGTCCTTTTGGTATCTTTTGGACTCTCTTTTTTAGACAGATTTCCATCAAAGACCAAGAGACAAATCGGTAAACAACTATAGGTCATCGTTCTATCTTTAAAAAATAGCTATTAAAAGCCCCCAAATAACAAAATGTGAAATATTTCAAAAAATAAAGTAACTAGTAACACTATGAAAAGGCTTATAATAATTAAACTTAGTATGCAAGACTGTAACTTACGACAACCACTGAACAACATGCTCAAAAAAAGAGGGATGCTTAGCAAAAGAGGGATTTTTTTGCACTATATTTTATCTTTTTTCTGGCCTATACGGACTAAACGGGCGAATCGGCAATATGTTTCAGTGTCTTCTTTCATATTGTTTTGGAGATGTGAGGTATTCAAGGTCAATAAAACAGGAACCCTAACAACTCACGAAACCAGAAGACATAATTTTAGATTAGACAGGACTATCTCAATGACATTTCAGTCTCTAAATCGCCGACAAAAACTATAATTTTTTGTTCATTTTCAGATGATGCATGATCTGGTTATAGTTCTTGGATAGGCTTAAGCTGATTACCACTTTAATGCTTTATGTTATACATTTCTTTTGCCCTGATATTTCTATTGAACAGACTACTAATGTTACCATCTTGTCATTCTAATTTGGTGATTGATTTTTCCTTGTACAACTCTTTATGACATGTTTTCCCCAAGGAAACAGTTAGAACTATCTGGTGTTTTTCCTGTCAGAAAAATTCACCACAACTAAAAAATAAGAAGGTGTGGTATACTTTTCATTAATGCAACTGTTCACAAGCGTCAAAATGACAATCAATGACAATGGCAAATTCCCTATATGTGACTTTAATTGCTTCCTTATACTAGTAGCCCCATTCGTGATTTCTTAGATAATTCTTCGAGGGTCGTGACCGAAATTTAAGAGAGCAAAAATTTTTTCAGTATTAATAGGTTCATTTTATTCACTTCCTTGTTAAAATCAAAAATAAAATTTGGGCCATTTACACAGACAATCATCCACCCTTAACATTTCAGATTCAAATTATAGTTAACAAACTTTAAAGTTTCATGAATACCCATCGAATATATTACAAATTTAAGAATCTTTGCATAATTTTTATCTCATTTAAAAGATGGTAGATTTGTCAAGGGACTTCATTAGTAGATACTGGACTGGTATCCTGTAACTGGGATCCTATTCCTATCAAACCAGATAATCATCTTAAAGAGAAGAAAAATCGTGTTATTTGCTGAAAGAAATCATGTATTTTCAATAAAGTCAAAATGTGTTTGTCTTTGATTTGTGTATTTCATAGCCAGAAACAAGAAGCAACCACTTCACACAAAAAAGAGCATATTTTCAGCCAAAATTTAACCCATTCAAATTTTCAGTTTGAAAATAACTTTTTTATGCAGGAAATGTTATATGAAAGTATTTCCTAATATCATATGCACCAACAACTTAATTTTAATTTCAGCAAAATGCAAATATGAGTAAAATGAAATATCTTTGATATATGTTTACGATGGCTTATATTTATCTTCAACTACAACCAAAGAAAAAATTTCAGACATAAATATGTGAATAATACAAGTGAAATACATCTGTTCGGAGGGATAAATCCATATTCACATGAAAACCTTATGAAAGAGCATATCGGACTATGTTACAATTTGGTAAAATTTTGGTGTGTTGCTGTAGAAACAATAAATATGCTGGTTTTTGCCAATTGTTTTTACAAAATTGAATATCTGAATGAGAATTGTCAAAATTTAGCTTATTTTTCATTAACCGTCTCATATAAAACTGCATATTACAGACAAACTATGTCTTCAAAGTTCTAAACTAGGACTATTTTGACCCTAACTATACATCTAGCTTACTACAGAATTAATCAGTTTTATTGATGTCTATATTTCATGGTCCAAAATTGCCATGGCTGATTTTTGTTGCTTATTTTCTTCAGGTGTGCCTTACCCCACCTGAAGAAATTAGGTCTGTGACAATGATGCATAACAGTTACTTGGCCTATTTTTTTATTTTTTTTTTATTATAAGTACAGTTTTCCCTTCATCTGTTTTCAATTTAATTGTATTAAGAGGCCATGTCAATAAGCATTGAGCTTTTTACTGTACAAACTTTGAATGTGCAAAAATTTAGATTCAGTTTAAAAATGTTCTTAATTGATTTACTATGTCATAAAGAATATGTTTAAGAAAATAAAATTCTTTTCAATCATGTCTTTCTCTCTTGTATCTGAGGAAAATGTTTCCTTAGTTACGAGTCCAAAGAGCGTACTAAAAATAGACAAAAATAAACACATTTGCAGGCCACCTTAATCAAACGTGTTACTAGGATTTTTTTTGGCCACCCTCTCCTTTAATATGGAAAAATCAAATAGTGTTTTTAAACTTGGACTTTGGTTCAGTCACGACTTCCCATAATTGCCGATGCAACGAGTAGCTTATTACTGTTTCAATGAAAGATTGAATGAATGAAATCATCGAACAAAGTTGAGTCTTTTTGAATTGTCATGAAATAATTTAAATGAATTACGACAAGTATAAAGTGAGGTCTGGCTCATATCATCATATACCATTTTTCTTGAATTTGGTATTGATGAAAAAATGTTAACTAGGATATATGAAAAATGTGATATTTACATTATCCCTTCAATCAATTTCCGAAAATAAAGAAGAAGCATTACATCAATCCCTAACTATGGTTGAAAGAATATTTGACGGATCCACTACTTATGTGTAATCCCTAATTGATGTTAACAGAAGTTGATCAACTGTTACAGTATACTTTTATTTTAAGCTGTACATATTAAACTAAAAGGCTTCCTGTATAATTGACACAATTTTATCTGACCAGTGACAAATTAGCATTGGCAAGACATACTTGTGTGTCAAAAATGGTAGTTAAGGAATATAATGCACAAAAGCAAAATATTCTTTCAAAAATTCTAAAGCTAAATTCAGTGAATATATTATGTCAAATGATTTAACCCAGTAACTAAATGTTTGTCCTGATTTCAGACTATCAATTGCTGTGTTGTGACTTTAACATAGCACATTCAAAATCAGTAGAGTTTTTTTCACTCCATAGGGCATTGTAACACCAAATGCGGTAAATAAAAATAAGCAAATGGTTCAGAGAATAACATTTGGAAACCATAATTTCTCATTTATTTCCTTTTGCATTACTTAAATAGTTGACCCAAAAAAACAATTGAATTTAACAACAAAGCCTCTTAAAAATGGAAAAAATGGAAACAGCAAAGTAAGATTTTCAAAATTGTTAACTTTACAGTTATATTCAACTACCGGCTTATACAAGTTATTGCCCTTGAAAGATGATTTTACTGGTTTTTAAGAATTTACTGAAATTAGAAATTTAGAATGGCATGTTTAAATACATATTTAATTAATAAGCATTGAATATCAAAAATATTCATTGATGCAAGATTTACACAAAAAATGACAGGTGAATAATACAGGCTCTCAAAAGACAATATTACACATAGTCTTTACATACAATTTACACCACATATGTTGGTTGCTATGCAATAAGCGGTGTTGCTTTAGATATTTTTAAATATCATTATGCATAATTGATCTTCGTTTGTTATTTTTGTTTTTATTCAGGCATTTTTTTATTTTAATTGTGCTTGTTAACCATGAATTTAGCTTTGGTATTTTCAAATATCAGTTGGTAACTAGGCATTTATGTCAAGAATGTAGTGTCGCTAAGGAGATTTTCGCATATCTTTAAGCACAATTGGACTGCTTTGGGGTTTTTTTTATTTCCCATCAGGCTTCAAGTGCCTTTTTTTGTGCATTTTGTTAAAAATCAACATTGTATATTTTCTGTCTCAGTTGGTTGCTATGCAAAACAGATGGTTGCCATGGAGATTTTATGCATATTTTCCTACTCAGTTGAAAACGCTTTTTGTGTGACATTGGTTTTGCAGTACAAATTAAATCATATGTGTAAAAAAATTTATAATATTGACCCCTAAAAGGTGACAATATTTCTAGTTTTTGTACAAAATTGATTCCGAAACAGCATAATGTAGGTTAGATGCCACCAATATATAAAATGTCTACCCGATTTTATTTTTTCTTTGAATTATATGATAGTCAACTAATTTTTTTCAGTACCATATTTTATGTTGCAGGCATCTGGATTATTTACAATAATTATTTAACTGCTTATTTTTGTGTAAAATTCATAAACTTGGACCGTTTGATTTTCCTGTTACCATAGCAACCATGAATAAACCTTTTTTTTTCAGATAAAATGTTTTTGATTATCATTTAAAGGTTATACAATTAAAATACTTACTTGCAGTGACCAATATTCTTAATTCTAATATTATATTTTATGTGGAAATATCCAGTTTTTTACCAAAAACAGTGTCTCAGATTTTTGGTAGTTTCTATGGCAACACATATTTGACTGCTAATAAAGCTTGATTTCTTTCAATTTGTCCTCATTGTTTGTCATACAGTCTTAAAGGCCTAAGATATTCATTCTAACCGAGGTTTTTATTTTTTTTCATTTTTTCACTTTCCACCTGAAGCTCTATTTTATATTAAGAAATGCAGAACAAGTAAATCTTTTACGTAAAATTAATGATTTAGGCTAAAATCCCGTTTAGTATCGCGTTGAAATTCACGCAAGTTATCTTCTAGATTTGCGTAAATCACTTTCTCCAGAATCATTAATACGTTTTCGATTACACAAAATGGTTTAAATTATGTCACCATTGCAAGATATTATTTATAAGAATTCAGTACCGAAAAATTATAATTTTCCCTAAATAGATTGCAGCATGAACACAAGGTTTTTGGAGTAAATCTCTTTGTTTCACATTATAAGGGAAAATATGAACATATGTATGGACAGTTGTTGGCATGATACGGGTTATGTTCTTCTCATATATTTTATGATGGTATAATACTAAACCCCTAACAGGAGGGATTGTGCCTGATATTCATATGATGAAGACATAATCTTTCAATCAGTTTAATTGAGGTCTAGAGCTGGCATGTCAGTAACTGCTAGTAGTCTGTTGTTATTTATGTATTATTGTCATTTTGTTTATTTTCTTTTGTTTCCTATTCTGACATCGGACTCGGACTTCTCTTAAACTGAGTTTTACTGTGCGAACTGTTGTACGTTTGTATTTTTCTACATTGGCTAGAGGTATAGGGGGAGGGTTGAGATCTCAAAAAAATATGTTTAACCCCGCCGCATTTTTGCCCTTTTCCCAAGTCAGGAGCCTCTGGCCTTTGTTAGTCTTGTATCATTTTTAATTTTAGTTTCTTGTGTATAATTTGGAGTTAAGTATGACTCCATTATCACTGAACTAGTATACATATTTGTTTAGGGGCCAACTGAAGGACGCCTCCGGGTGCGGGAGTTTCTGGCTGCATTGAAGACCCATTGGTGGCCTTCGGCTGTTATCTGCTCTATGGTCGGGTTGTTGTCTCTTTGACACATTCCCCTTTTCCATTCTCAATTTTACATATACCAGTACATATAAATCAAGCAAGATATGCCTGCCGAATAGAACCCAAATAGTGTCTCATCTCATATCTATTCCTAGTTCGTTTTTTTAGTGATCTATGACTGTTTTATAACTACATAAACAAAAAAGATGTATGGGTTGTTGAACCTTTTATTACATCCCTTTTACCTACATGCCCTAATATTATTGATCATGCTGTTTGATTTTTCATTTTACTCTTTATTAACAGATCTTTGATTTAATCACTTTGTCAGGATACATGTACAATACGTATTCACAATAAGATAATAGATGATCACTAGAAAGCATATTAAATAGTATACAGCTCATTGAGGGTATATTATATATCTTGGTATTCGCCTTCTTATCATTGATGTAGTTTTCCTAAAGAAAGAACGACAAAGGATTATGTCATTATAATTTTGATTGCAGATTCCGGAACATTGTTGCTATGGCAACTTAATTAAAATTCTTTGACTACTTAGTTATTAAAGTTACAACTACAATTTGATGAAATAAAAAAGACTTGCCCCCTCCTCCCAAAAAATAAACAACCCCAATATGACATAGCGACTTTAATGCTTGAACAAACATGTGAAAAAGTGCAAAATAACTCGTTAGGGTTTTTTGAATTTATGTATACTTCATAGAAATGCAAACAACTCATTGTTACCTCCATAAGCCTGAAAATCTCATCGCTGGGCACATATTACTTTGACTTCATAAACATTTCGATATTTACGTATTTTACTAAAAATAGTAATTTTACGCATAGCTTTTGGTCAAAAAAGATATGTGCAACAGCTTTACCAAAGAGGTAATTTTACACAAATATGCATCTTTGTAAAAAAAACATTTTGCAGATCAACATATTTTCAGGTAAAGCTGTTGATTATAACCAAATATTAATGACAAGGATTCAACATAAGGATATTCTGTCAGTGTTTGCTGTTTTTGACTTAATGTCAAAATGCAAAGCCCTAATACTAATACGCGAGACAAAATTCAAAAATATGAATACTGAATTCCGACAGAATAATGTCATGATCATCTGAAGGAAGTTAGTTAGTAGATTTATAATAATTTTTTTGATTTTCAAATTCAAGGGTAAAACAATGGCCTTATCATACCTTCTTCTTTATAATTTTGTAATGTCAGATCCTATTAATGACACTTCATACCTCTTCCTTCGTTACCAACCTAGACCTTATACAGACTATAAGCAAATAGAATGCTACACAACCATAATGACGATATCATTGCTCGTTTATTATATCTATCAGTTGAAAACGTCTTCAGCCAGAATGTCATCCTCCTCCCAACTGCGCCATTACATGGACTACATAGTAGTCTGCTTAATTCTAAAGAATGTTGAAAATAACTAAGGAGTTCCGAAAAAACAAACTCGACATATTCCATAGGGGTGAGATATAGGATGTATAAAAACAAAATGAAACGCAATTTTTGAGATATGGATGTAGGGTTTCCATCGAAAAAAGATAATTCTCTTTTTTATATACAAAACCTCACCAAGTATTAGACTGACAGGGAAACAAGTTTTGACTTAAAAGAATGTTGTGCAGTTGATACTTTTGTTTGGTTTGCTTTATCCATGATATTCTAATTAATGATGTATTCAAATCCAGCAATTATGAATCCGGCAAGTGCAAAATGTTGTCAAAAATATGATTTTTAGTACATTGTTTCATACCAAAATGGAAATGTTATTCATATTATCCTGCAATCTGTCGTCCGATAAAAATATATTAAGTTGTAACAGAATTAACGTTACCAATTTCCCTGCAGCAAATGCCAGTTTCGACAATTAATGTCTCTTGTGTGATACTTGAGGCAAAATTATTTGAAAATCAAAAACTTATTCAAAAAAGGAAGAGCTTAAAAATCAAAAAAGGATCCCAAATAATTGTTTTGACACTTCCACTGATACAATTTAACTATGAATAAAATGAGGTAAGAGATAAATCTCCATGAGACATTTACTCAGGATACAAAAACCAGAAGACATTTAGAATACAGTAAAAGGTTGGCAACATGACACAAATGTCCAGGTCAAAATCACACAATCTAAAACGATTGTGTTATATTTAACAAATACTTTAAGGAATCTGCCATCCACAATCAAGCACTGATTATTATTTGAAAAAATATAACCACCAATAATGTTCTTTACTTAGGATAGGTACATGTTCATTTCTGGATGGGTTCTGAGTGTTGGAATGTAACCTAGTTATTAAGATCTCAATGCAATATCTTTTTGGGTCATAAACATGATAAATGCTGGACTCAGCAGAGAATCTATTGTCAATCAAATGTATGTGGTCTGGTAACTGTTTATATCCATTCATACTGAAGGTAAATATGCTATGTAATATTGGGTCTATGACAAATGAGTTAACTATGTAGAAATTTCGGTCCTTTAACAGGAACGCTGATTTACTTCATTAATCATATGAATATTATTGTTACATGAAACGCATTAAAGATTATCTCCATTCATTTCATAATTCAAAGGTTTTCACCGACTGTCAACAGAAAAATACATATTAACAAAAAGATCAATATTCATTCCAATGATATCAAATAACAACGATTATATTGTAAAAGCATTTAATGTTTTTATGTGATGGAATATGTGAAATTATCATTTTTAATCAACTGTATTGACATTCCGCCAATAAGAAAATTGAAACTTGAAATGATTTATTCTTAATATGAATATCAAAACATTTGAAATAGTGTCAGTTTCAAGCTAATTGAAAAGAATATGATTTGATGAAGCAATAATTGACATGACATTTTCAGATACATTCTGAGTCAAATGGCAGAGGAGGACTTAATACGTGTATTATGATAGTAATGAGGACGATAAAAGAGATATTATCAAGTTTAGAAAATATATACGCATATAAAATTATACTAGATGTTATAAATGACGTGTAAATTCTGTAATCACGATGGATATTAATGTTTATTCTCTGTCAGATATATAACAAACATAAAAGTACGCTTTTTGGAAGATAAATTGCGCTTTGTCCATGTGGTAAGTATGACTTCTCTTAAATCATTATGAAAACATTTTAATTATAACACATTGCTTGGTATCTCCGATTTTCGAGTGGACTAAGAAATATAGTAATCATATGCTCTGTGGTTGTTTGTTCGAAACCGTTCATTGCATGTTAGCATGTGGTATGTTCGAGGGTAGCCAGTTTTCTTCCGTGGTTCTCTCACGCTTCTCCGTCTTATTCAACCACTTAACACTGACGGCCATGATAAAACATGAGTAAAATAACAACCAATTAAACAGATAAAACACCCAAATGAACAATATGTTATGTTTAGGCTTGTGTGGACCATTTTCACAAGTATGTTATAAGCTTTTAAAATATACAGATTATCTTATTTTTATTTGACATAAACAAAGGACATTGTTGAAAGAAGTAGATGATCATACCAGATGAACAATAAAAAAAGTCAAACGAAGAAAAGTCAAACAACATTCCAAAATACACTACACAAAAAAGCAAAAGTGAGACCTGCACGAATAAATGTTTCTTTTTTGTGCCATTTATTGTCACTTTAATATAGTACGTCTGTTTGGGTTGCTTACCTAATTATCACAATATATTGGAACTATAAACGACTGAACTGTAATAAAGTTGGAAGTTTAGCTAGCTTTAAAACCAGGATTAACCACCTTTATATAGTAAATGTCTATTCCAAGTCAGGATTATGACAGTTGTTTTCTATTCGTTCCCTTTGATGATAAAATTTTTTCCGTGTTTATGGACTTACCCTTTTTGAATTTACCTTACATTTTAATTTGTTTTGTTTTAAATTTTCTAAACGTAGTACTAAAACATTAAAGGTGACAGGTTGACTTTTAAATCATGAAATAATATATTCAGTAGATACTAAGAATAGACTGTCAACTTAATAGTAAAACCCACAGCCAATAAGAAGAATTTTGGCGACAAAATTGTTTCGAAAAATTAATTTTAATTTTTTTTCAATAACGAATGTCTGAACCTGCTTAATTATTTAAGAATGAGTGAACAGATGCATTTAATTTATACATATATAGATACAAGAGAAATAAGGACGGCATTGTAATGAAGACAATAAGAACAAATCCTCGCTTATTTGTATCACAGCATTTCCGTGACGTTCAATCAACTTGCGATGACGTTCCTAAATACTTTCGAAGAGATGACTTCAACTATACCAGCACTGACCCCTTGTCCGGATTAGTCTATACTTTAAGTTCTTTCTTACTTTATCAGCATCAGTAATGTTTGTATTAGCCCATTATATTCTCAAATATTTGGTGGCTTCGAGCATCATTGAAGACTTGTTAATTGTCGAAATGCACAATGGGTGCAGTAGCGTTGATTCCTTAATCTTATAACTACCACTCCATACCATTGTTAAATATCTTCTTTGCTAAAAAATCTTTATATCAAAGAATTCATTATAGGAAACTTTAAGTCCCGAAATACCGTATCAAAGGGTAAATATATACTTTTTATACAGCCGCTGCTGAAATATTGCTACAAAGCAATAGAAAGATCACAATTGGGAAGCTGAAAATATCCTATCTGTCCTAAGGTTTATTACTCAAAATATCGTCATTGTATATTTTGATTTACATATTTCAGTGGCTACATAATGAAAACACACATTATACGAATTCCATTTATAAGGATGAGCTTCAGACGCTAAACAAAATATTACTTTCGCAGGATTATTTTGACAATGTCTGTCATTTTTAACATCGTAATAAAACATCAATACTAATCCCAATGGTATCAAATAATTACGAGTTTATTATAAAAGCAATTAATGTTTTTATCACATGGAATAAATGTAATTTTCTAGATCATTTTTAATCCACCATAGTGTAATTTTGTCATGTATCAAATTAAAAAAGGGAATGATTTACTCTTCATCTGCATATTAGATGATTTGAAAGAGTGAAAGTTTAAAGCTAATTCAAAAGGTTGTGACTTGATGAAGCAATAATTGACATGATACGTTTTGAGTCAAATGCCAAAGGAGACCTTGTCACGTGTATAATGATAGTAATGAAGACATGTGATGAGAAATAATCAAGTTTAAAAAATATATACAAATATATACTAGTTGTTATAAATGCCGTGTAAATTCTGTAATCACGATGGATACTAATTTTAATTCTCTATAAACTTACTAGTTCGCTATTCCGAATAATTATTGCTCCCGATAAGTATGAGTTAATTTATTATAAGTCATTGTAAAATCAGTTTTATTACATCACTATATTCCTAGGTAACTCCTATTGCTGAGTTGACCTAGAAGTACAGTAATAATAAGCTTCTCAACTCTGTCGTTTTTAGTTCTAAAATCCGTTAATAACATGTAAGCATGAGGCATGTTCGAGGGTCTTCATGTTTCCTCCGTGTTTCTTTGCCGGTTGTCTGTCTATTCAACACTTAAAAAGGACGGTCATACCTGAGTTAAAAACAACCAAACAAAGAGACAAAATGACGATTTTTTTACGTTTATACTATTAAATATATTGAAAGCTTTTAAGATATTCAGATTATTTAATTTCTGTTTGACATAGATAAAGGACATAGTTGAAGAGAGAGGTAGAGTAGACAAAGGGGACAATAAAAACTCAAAAGTCTTCAAAAAATTGGTCAATGTCATGTCCACAAGGTAAAACGACGAAAAGACAAACAAATTTCTAAAAAAAGAAAAGAATGACCCACACGAATATATGTTTGTGTCTTTTTTGAGCCAATTATTGTTATATTATAACTCGGGAAATGCCTTATGGACTTTTTGAATTCACCTTGGAGTTTGGTAATTTTTTTTTTTTTAACACCTTTGTATCTTAAGGTTTCTGACATTTCTGGTTTGTACTTTACATTTCATTTCGCTTTGTTATAAACTTTTTAAACGTGACAATGTATATTCAGAAGATTCAAAGCATAGTCTTTCGATCAAAGGTAGCTGGGGTGTCTTTATGTCGACGAAAGATTTTTCTTAAACTTTTGTAATCAATTTCAGGGTCAATATACTTTATAATTTTCAAAATAAAAATTGGGGGGTAACGGACCTTTTTTTCTGAAAATTAATTTTCATTGAAATTAACGAAATCACAGTTATTCTTGATGGGTTATATCAGAGAAATTCATTTTTCCTTATTGAGGAAACATTAAAAGAAAGAATTGGTAAAAATTCACTGAGAAAGTTGCTTTCTATAAATATTCCGAAATAGCAAAAAAATAGGGGTGGGGGTGGGGGGGTCACGGTTTCGTATTTTCTTGGACATGTTGGAAAATAATAGAAAAACAGATAAACACTTAATGAAAATAGCGCGGATGTCTTCCGTCATCTTGGATAATTTTGATATAGCCGAAAACAATCGATCTAGATCTTTAATGAAATGTTCAATTTTTGAGCGATGAAGGTAATTCATTTTTTAGACTTTTTATTTTACCATGTTTAATAAGGCAAATTATGTGTTTTATCATACTTTTGCGATTGTTCTTTTGCAAATACAGAATAGTTTTGTTTGATTCACTTTTTCAACTTTGGAATATGAGAGGAGATAACTCATATATTGTAACATTTATACTGGAATCTGTTATTGATTTACTCATTTTGTTTTTTAGCAGAAAACGAGACCCGTGACCGTATTGTTTTCTTTTTATTCTCTAAAAACCAACATAAGAGCTATCTTCTCATATTTTGTCTTAACATTCTATCTTTCAGTTTTCTTTCCATCACACAAAATTGTGTTTTTCATCATTAACCTATACAAATCTGACAATTTTGCACAACTTGAAACTTGAAAAAAAGTCCCATGACACATACATTTATTACATATTTGAAAGCGCCTTGATATAGATAAAGGCAACAGTAGTATACCCTGTTTAATAGTCATAAATCGATTAAGCGAAAACAAATTTTGGTCATAAACCAAAACCGAGGGAACACATCAACTGTAAGAGGAAAACAACGGAACAACAGAAATACTAACGGCAACAAAAACAAACGCCAACATACATAGCAACGGACTATTTGATAACAACTGCAATATTCCTGACTTGGTACTTGACATTTAAAAAAAAAGGTGGTTTGAACTTGGTTTTATGGCTAGCCAAACCTCCCGCTTATGAACTATATTTTGGCAAAATACAAAAACATTCTATAGATTTTAATTCAGACCCCCATTTACCTTAGCGAAATCTAATTTTTGTGATAGTTTAATCTTTAAATTTCAAGACTTAGACGTTTTTGTCGTATATCAAATTATACTTCTTAAATTATCTTAAATCCAATAAAGTAGTTTTGCAACATGCCCAGAAGGGATGCTCAGAAAGAGACCCCAAATCTACCTTAATATTGAAATCATCAGCCCATAAGAAGAATTAAGAAAAATTTATTTTCGAACCTTTTCAAAAGCAAATATGATTGTATCATAACAATGCAATGAAATGTGTTGGCTATTCAATAAAATTTCGTCTCACCCGTAATCAAATTCGAGTTATACAGTCTTCTAACCCATTAAAGTTTCATTCTCTGTATAAGTCTTTTTCGATTTAATATTTTTACAACCCCCATATAATAATCGTGACATCATATGAAATATGAAATGTGTATCAATATGTCGTCAAACGGTTCAATACATTATCTTTGTTCCTTGATTGGGCCATTTTGATTTTGGTCCTATAAACACATTTGTTTTAGTAATGCAAAATGTATGGGAAAATATTTCATACATTTGGCTAAAAGCGAGTGACTATTACTTATGATACATTGTAGTTATTGTCCTAGAAATCATTGAATTAACAGTGATTTTAACACACATGAATACTAAAACATAAATTTAAATGTTGCATGTTAGTTTGATTTGATTGGTGGACATCATGTCAACCAAGAAGTGTATACCCATGTTTGAACGAATTCTAAGATGTAAAGATTATGAATACCTACAAGGGGACAACCAAATGGCAAAAATTACAACTGAGAGCAACACAGTCATTAATTTGTCATTGCACTTTGTAAAACATAATCGTTTATTTTACAAGGTGTGATAGTGGTCGAGTACTCATATTCTTTTAATCTTTATGCAATTTATTATTGAATTGGTCTAGTAAACATCATTGACATTTATTGTTGAAATAATTGAAAAAAGGATTAGATGTTTTAGACTGGCTATTGCATCGGTATTGCAAACACGTCTTGCGAGATCTGAACCCTCCCTCTATACCTTTAGCCAACACACACACAACAATACGCATAGTAAAAGAAATCCAAATCCGATGTTAGAATAAGTAACAGAAGAAACTAGATATCATTGAGATGGGAGCCATCTCTGTGGGCCCCGCTGTGAATAATGTGTGGTAAAAACATTTGTATCTTTATCATTGGACATGGGGCTGTCAATTGAAACTAAAGTTTTTGACCTTGACCTTTGACCTAGGAAGTTGTACATGAATTATGACACACCTGTTGGTTTATATACATGTTAAGTATAAACTTTGAAATCATAACTGTTCTCAAGATATAGGGTTGACACGATCTTTACCATAGGACATGGGGTTGTCAACTAAAACCAAAGTTTTTGACCTTGACCTTTGACCTAGGAAGTTGTACATACATTATGACACACCCTCTGGAGTTGGTTAAAATACATGTCAAGTATAAACTTTGAAATCATAACGGTTCTCTAGATATAGAGCGGACACACTTTGTTGAGGACGGACGGACGGACGGAAAGACTGATCACTATAGGGCGTCCACCATTCGGCGATGCCCTAACTAAGCAAAATGACAATAATCAAATTGAATTATCATAGGACTACTAGCAGTTATTGACATGCAGCCCTAGACCTTAATTAAACTTATTAAAAGATTATGTCTTATTCATATGAAAATGAAGCACAATCCCGCCCGTTGAGGGGTAGTATCATACCATCACAAAATATACGAGAAGAATATAACCCGTATGTAAAATGTATACTCTAGAGGAATTCTGTTCTTTGTTTTTGGTTTCAGACAAGATGGATGTGAATATAAATTCTTCAGTAATGAATGTTACTAACTCTCTGGAAACAGGCACGAAAGACATATTGTTAGCAGTGAGTATAATTTAGACCAGTAGTCAGTACTTCTTGTGTTAACATGAATTATCAATGATATGGTCATAACTGAAGATTAAATGATCATAAAACTTTGAATTGTTCTAAATTCTAGTACTAAGGATTTTCGACACCAGGAATAGATAATATCAAATTGGCAAAACATTTCTGGATTTTGGGTCCGTAATGTTCTTCAACTCCGTACTCGATTTGGCTTTTTCAACTTTTTTTAATCGAGCGTCACTGATGAGTCTTTGGTAGACGAAACGCGTGTCTGGCGTACACAATTTTAATCTTGGTATCTCTATTTATAACTACTTTATTTTATTTACAATTCAACACTGGATGCCACAGCTGTTGGAGGTTTCATCCCCAAAGGTATTATCAGTCAAATAATGAGTAATTCTGTGTGTACATGCATTATCATGATATTGTCAACATTATGAAATAACTGTTCACAAAACTTTTAACTATTTTAAATACTAAGAAATTATACCCAAGGAATAGATTCCCATAGGTATATTTGGCAAAACCTTTCGGAATTTGGGGTCCCGAATAATCTTTAACATCATTCATACATCGTACTTTATTTGACCTTTTCAACTTTATTTATTTGAGCGTCACTGATCAGTTTATGGTAGACAAAACGCGCAATTTTCATTCTGGTTTTTATGATGAGTTTTTTTTTTTCTACAATACGTTGGCTGCTACGAAAAACTCAGTTCTGTAAAAAAGGCCTAAGATATAAAAATAAGAAGATGTGGTGTGATTGTCAATTTTATCTGCGTCATTTTTGGCAACTTATTCATATAACTGCCAATAACTCCGTTTTGGGGACATGTTTGAAAAACTAATTTCACTCAAAACACGTGTTCAACTTGGAAATAATTAGCAATAAGCGATCTTTGGCTTGAAAATGACCTCAAAAATTAAAGAATACAGAAATGAAGGACTACCCCATCCAGATCCTCGAATATCTCCTGCTGCTTACTTTTATGTACAAACACCTATCATTAATGTCCGATTTCGCTCACAGTGAATAATTTTGATCATTCATTAGACCAATTTCACATTTTTTTTTTATATCGACAAATATATCATTGTCAAATGGGCACTAATCATACAAAACCATTCAAATGAAATATAAATTATTGTCACATTAACCTACTGGATCTGTTCGGATCGCTCACCCATTTTTTATCAATGTAATGGAACTATAAACAACTGTCATACACAAGTGGGAGGTTTAGCTAGCTATAAAACCAGGTTTAATTAATCCACCATTTTCTACATAAGAAAACGGCTGTACCAAGTCAAATATATGACAGTGTTTTCCAACCGTTTGATGTGCATGAGTCTTCAATTTTGCCATTTGATAAGGGACTTTCCGTTCCGAATTTTCCTTGGAGTTCGCTGTTTTTGTTATTTTACTTTCTTATATCACGTCAATAGTAAAAATATCAATTCTGCTTTTACATATGCGCATCTTGTTCAGGTTTGTCATATTCTAAATAAGTTGTTTTATCCTGTATTTTAACATTGATGGTTATAAACGCTTTTTTTAACTTCCCAACGTAATCATGGAATCTGGTAGAAATCGGCGTTGCTTGCCTGATTAAATCAATCAATTAGTAAAGTTGAAATATTAACCTATAGATCTCAATGGCGTTGTGAGAGTTAATGAGCAGTTGTATTTCATGAAGAACTACAGAAACAAAAAATTGATTGATGATTGTATTACACGCATCAACGCAAAACAGTTACATAAGAGTGTCAAACTAATATATTAATGCTGCAAGTCAATCTTCCTCAATTGAGACTTGCACACTTTGACATTGCTTAAAGAAATACCTGTGCAATGTGAATGTATTTTTTACAACTTTCGAATTGTATCATGTGTCATGCAGTGCTTTTCAATTGATCCTTTTGTTTTAGAAGCACTTCTAAAATATTTAAGGACTCCTGACTAAATTCAAACTGTCTTTTTCGTACCTTAGAAATAATTATTAAGACTAGTGCAATTTTCATAAGAATTTGTTGACTTTTAGAAATAAAACTTGCATTATTCATATTATTGATTTATTTAAATGATAATTGAAAAAGATGGTTAGAAGCAATTGACGCAATAAGATGTTGTTGACAAATGTAATTGAAGCATGCAATCGGTGTAAAAAGAGAGTAGGTAAAAAAACGTCATTTTTCATCTATTAAAATATACAGTGAAAATAAAAAGAAATGCGTTTCTTTGAATTCGTTTTTTTCTTTTCTGTTTCCAGATTATTATATCTGGGTGGATATGTGTAGCAGAGGGGATCTTGACAGTCATTTTCAATATTCTAGTAATCGTTTTATTATTGAGAAGGAATATTAAGTCAAACATGTCTTTTCTTCTGTTAAACTTAGCTATTGCAGGTAAGAGTAACAAAGTATTTATCTATTAACAATTATTATACTTCATGTCAAAATGCCAAATTTTGATTGGCTAATACGAGGGGAATAATTTACTTTATCTCATGGCAAATGCTCTATTACCCTATTTAGCGATTGCAGGTACGAGTAACAAAATATCTAAGATTTACAAATATGACATCTCATTATAGATAATAGCTAAAATAGGCACTCGATATAAGGTACAAAAGTCATAATTCGGAGAGAAACCGACAAAACCATTGCAAAAAATAAATAAAGATAAAGAATATCAAAGTATTTTTTTTTTAAACAAGACAAAAAATAGAAATAGAATGATCTAAATGATTATCGTTTTTTGCACATGCATTTCTTTTTATCTTTGATTTATCATGTCATACATATAGTCTATTTCCTAAATAATTCTATTGTTTACTAACTTTACATTTGTGAAATACTAAGGCTTTTCTACCTTAGGAATAGATTACCTTAGCTGTATTTGGCAAAACTTTTAGGAATTTTTGGTCCTCAATGCTCTTCATCTTCGTACTTTGGTTGGCCTTTTTAACTTTTGTTTGATTCGAGCGTCACTGGTAAGTCTTTTGAAGACGAAACGCGCGTCTGGCTCAAATTCAAAATTCCAATCCTGGTATCTATGATGAGTTTATTTAAATGAACACTTATTTCGTTCAGATTTTTTTCTTTACATCTATCGCACATTATTAAAAAAAATTA
The DNA here is from genome assembly GCF_021869535.1 of Mytilus californianus. Taxonomy (NCBI): domain Eukaryota; kingdom Metazoa; phylum Mollusca; class Bivalvia; order Mytilida; family Mytilidae; genus Mytilus; species Mytilus californianus. Next base: position 48,903,347 of record NW_026262582.1, on the reverse strand, counting down.
TCGCCTCTCTCACAATGCATAGGGTTAAACGAATTTATACCTGTAGTGTTCGTCTTCAAACCCTTAAGCCTGTTCATACTAAGCAGTTTCCCTGGAAAAACTACTAGTATACATTTGACTCATCGGATCAGGCATCACTCTGCATCCGTCGTTGTCTTTCGTTGTCCGAAGTCTGTCCGTCGTTGTAAAGGTTTATAATACAAATCGTCAAATAAACTACTAGACCAAATGTTACCAAACTTTACCTCAATGTTTCTTATGGAATGAAGTTTAACATTTGTATCCAGGGATTTGATCTATCAGCAAATTGCTGTTGATAAATATAGAACATAGGGTAATTTTTGCACTTTTTGGCGTATAACTCAAGAACTAATTTTAATAGAACTAGTTTTATCAAAATTAGTTAGAGCAAAACTAGCGAGCTAAAAAGCATCAGCTAGTCTAGAAAGATTGTAGCTATATTTGGCAAAACCTTTCCAAAAAAAAGGTCACCAATTCTCTTATATCTTTTATTTGATTTGGCATTCTAGTTTTTTTTTCAAATTCGATCGTTACTGATCTGTTGAAACGCGCGTCTAACGTACAAAATTTTAAGCTTAGTATCTTTGATCAGCTTTTTATCTACAAAAAAAGTCAGCAGTGTCAAAATTGTCAAAAAATTCATTATAGAAGTTTTTGGCCTTTAAAGTCGATGTTTAATTTCCCATTGTTATCGTTTTTTGTAAAATAAAATACGAAAATTGTTCAGCTACTTTAGTACGATCTTCAAAAAAATCAACATGGCCGAAATTGTCCATTGGCGCTTTGTATGAGTAATTGCCCTGAAAAAAATGTAAAAAACGAAGGTGTTTAGCCGAAAATGTCAACCTATTCCATAGAAGGTATAGGCCCTAAATGATAAAGTTTTACCTACGTTTGATTTTTTTGTTTAGACTTTAATAGACAAAGAACAATAATTAATTGCAGAAACGTTCAGCACAATAAGGTCTACAAATATATTACATAGTTAAAATTGTCAATTGACTCCTTATAGTAGTTATTTCCCCTGTATGACGACTTTAACGCATTGTTTGCATTTTTGTCAAAAACAATAGTAGATTGATACCCTCATTTGCTGATTGTTCAGTAAGCGTATGCTTTTAACAATGATCTCTTAATCAGTAAAAGATAGATACAAAATATAAAGAGTAAAATTGATCATCAATACAAAATCTACAAAAATGCCACTGAATAAGATTTACAAATATGCAAACATTACTGATTGCAATAAAAGTAAAAATAGTTATTAAAATAGATTATTTTACCAGGTGTGCGATTCAGGCTCTTGAGAGCCTATTGTTTAGTATTGGATGATTTTTTATTAAACATGCTATGCCCGCTTCAATAAAAATAACACTTTAGAAATTCGGTTTGGCCGAAACGCTTCTCTGGATTATTTTTTCATTGTGAATGCGCAACGCAATAACTTAAGGTGTATAAACAACCGCAAATAAAGAGGAGAGCCAGATGCATTTAAGGTCAACGTTGTATGAAGGCGTCAGAATCCTAGTTTCTTAATAATTTCAAATCTATGAATGAAACAATTGAGAAAAGTAATTTATAAATCTTTTCAGTACCGAAGCACTGAACTGACTATAAGATGCTGATAGCATCGGGAACTACAAATCCACCAGCAGTTATATTTATCCGGTGCTGAAATCATAAACAAAACTTTATAGATTTGGAGCACAGGTCCAATCAAAATGCAAATGTTGTATTTGTTTCGATATATCCAATCTGATAATAGATTTTTGAAGTTATTTTTCACACCGAGACTTTAGATTTGAAGGAGGTATATTAACAACATTTTTACTGCAAAACAAACATAACTGCTCTTGCAGAAGATAAGGGTCAAATATATGAACAGGTAGAAAACATTACCTCTATACAGTGTAAATATAAAAAAATGATAAAAAAAAATATTAGAAGAATAAGACAGAACATTTGATATTTAACAGCGTGAATAGTACAACTATAATACGTAATGTAACATGTATCTTATGTTCAAACATTTACATCATATCATTTAATTTCAACAGTTGTGTCAGATAGGGATTGTTTTCTTCCAGATTTGTCAGTTGCATTGCTGCACGACTTTCCAAGGGCAGTACAACAACATTATGATTGGACATATGGACGCTTCTTATGTGTGAGCTTCATGTATACACAGGAGGTCGCTCTGTTTGCTTCGACATTTTTATTAGTATCCCTGAGTGTAGATCGACTTGTAGCATTAGCGCGTCCACTATGGACAGGTAGACAGAAGATTTTAACAAGATCCTGCATGGTACTAATTCCTTGGATAACGGCAATTTATCTCGGCACACCATTCTTGAAGAGTGGACTTTATCGCTATCGTGGACAAATATGGTGTACTCCATTCTTTGCTGGGATGTATGGAAAGGTTTGTATACTTCTTCATGCAAGTATTGTTATCAATGTCAAAGTTAAGGTTCCCGTCACATAATTCATCAACTCGATTAAAATAAAGATCCTGTGTCCACACTTTGTTCATAAGGATCTGAAAACACTTGGTTCTATTTTCAGTTCTGGTATTTATGCAATTCTAATTGCTGCCTCCAAATTTTTGAAGGCTTGTATCAGGAAACAAAATCTAAAGATTCTGAGAAAGGTCTTTCAAACAGTAAGTAGAAGAAGCGCTGTCAGAACCTTGTAAGCGAAGTGTGGACACAGAATCTGAATTTCAATCAGATTGATTATTTACCGAGAGATTATTTGAAAACGACCCGATACTTCTTTGATCAGCATAATAAAATTTAGAATGGAAACGGGTAATGTAAACATGAAACCATATATACAGTAATCATCTCCCAAAGAGAAAGTACGATATTTGGCTAAATTGGCCAATAACAAGTTTTCAAATTCCTCAGAATTAACTGTTCGGTTACGTACATCACTAAAATAGTTTTATTAATACATGAGAAACTGGATCTGCTAACCCTTCCGGAGGACCTGAAAACCCCCGGTTTTGGGTGGGGTTTGGGTTGCTCAGTCTTAAGTTTCTGTGTTGTACTCTGTATACCGTTGTTTGTCTTTTAAGCTTTTTTTCGCATTGTGAATGGCAATGAAAGGTACGTGTCCATGTTTTTGAAATATAGGCCATTGGAAATTTGAAACGGCTTTTCAAACTATATGTGATATAATTATGAAAAGAAAATCAGGAGTTACCGGGCTAATTTTTAATGGCACTACATAAAAAAACCAGAGGATTCCGAATATCTGACAAAAAGTCCAAATAAAATCAGCGATCATCCTTAATAATGATAACTACAGAACCAAGAACACTAAAATATAAAACGGAAGGTAACTAAAACAAAGGAGTCGGTCGAACAACTCACTTAATTATGTACATGTTATGCCTTAACTGTCCTAAAATTATGTTTATTACTGCATCATTGAATACGTTTCTCAATATTTTTGGGGGAAAAAACAAATCGAAAGGCAAGCTGTTATTTGACCATGAATGTTTTTGTTTATTTCGTTTTTGTAACTTGAAAATACATTTTGTTGTAGGTATGGCTGCCAATACGATCGGCACTTTTAGTTATTATTCCAGGTGTTGTCATGGTAACGATATACGGTTATATTGCATACATTATTCGGGTCAGAAAAAGAAACGGTTACGTTACTACTGACAGCGAAGTACCAGGTACTTTGTTATAATTGTATTGAACAGCAGACCGATAAAACAACGCTCCTTAGTCTTTTGTGATAAAATTACTCCATTCCTCTTTACCTTTAACAATTCTTTATTTTTAAGCAAAATTGATTCTTTGACATATTTGTTTTAAGTCTTAAGGTTTTCCGCAAAGTTGGATTTTTCACATGTAGCCTTAAATAAGAAATGTGTATCTACGATTCCTATTTTTGAGAAGACAAAACATGATTGTGATAGAAGATTTTCGGATAGATCTTTAAAAATTTTAAGATTTCACATTTGATTGATACTGCCAGTTCAGTAAACCGCATAACAATATTTTTGAAGGCCATATTTTACTTTAGTTTTGCTGGAAATTCTAAATTCTATTTTATTTTTCTGTTTGTCTTTTTATTTTTGGCCATGGCGTTGTCAGTTTGTTTTCGATCTATGAGTTTGACTGTTCCTCTGGTATCTTTCGTCCCTCTTTTAAGGTAATCCAAATAATGATTTTTGCGTTAAAAAAAACCCTGCTATCTGTATTGAAATAGCAACACATTTGCTTTGCCGTATAGACGGTATAAGCATCCACAACGTCGGGCTTATTGAAAGACTATGAATCCCTTGTTATCATTGGAATGCATATTTGATCCTTTATAAATATAAAGTGGTTACATTAAGTACAAATGGCTCGCGCGTAACAAACTTTATGCCAGGGTACTTAACCGCATGCGTCAGTTACCAGAAGTCTTTTTACCAGCTGATGGGCTTTGGCTTTCAACCCTCCCAAGTTGTTCTTTTTTTACGAAGACAAGGTACTGGTTTTTACATGACCAACAGGGCTATATTTGTAAGAGGACGCTTGCCAAATAAAAAGGATGTAGTTAATAGTATTTAATTGATAAACTTTATAGTTATAGTTCGATTGTTATATGTTATTTAAGCGGTGAACAACACACTAACAAGGACTTTTATCAGTTTATAAGTGAGTCGACAGAGTTTACGCTTCACATTAAACTAAATATATATAGCTAGCTTTATTTTGTTCTTTAATAAGTCGGTCGAGTTTACACATAAAAAAACTTTTCAAAATGACCTTTATTAATTTAATAGCTTTGCATTTTTATTTTAGATGTTTTAAGAACAAATCAGTCTCGAGCATTAAGTAATGCAATGAAAAGAAGTATACTCATAACGTTTGTTGTAGGAATTGGTAGGTATTAAAGTAATTTCAAACGAATCATTTTTGTACCATCGGATTTGATGAAACAAAATTTATATACCTGACTTTTTGCCTGAATTGTCTGAGTAGATCACCGTCATATTTCTGACTTGGTACACTTAGTTTTAAATTACTTCATGTAAGCTTGCACAAACAACGGGTTTTAAAACATAGAAGTGATGCTTGAATTTGCCATAATAGTCAAAATTAAACATGTTAAAGCAAATCTAAAGATTTAAATCAAATACATTTCCAAAAAAGTACCTGAAATTTCGAAAATCAGAATACTTATTTCATTTTTCTTTAACGTTTATTCAAATCCCTTAAAGAGCTTATATTTATGGTGGCCAGATAAAGTAATTCCGTGTTTTATTGTTTTCGCCTTTCATATATATATTTCACTATAGGTGAAAACGCTAAGTCGAAAACGTAAAAAACCCGATCGCGAAAACACGAAAAAGTGAAACGGCTTCACTTCTTTTTCCCTTTTCTGCTTCGCCTTTTTAAGTTTTCGCCCTTTATAAAGCCGAAAACGCGAAATGGCTTTATTCCTCCACCATATATATCCCTTTAAAAACCGTAAAGGGCTTATATTTATGGATAAAGTCATTTTGTGTCTTATTGTTTTCGCCCTTCATATTATATAAGGTGAAAACGCGAAGTCGAAAACGTAAAAACTCGAACACGAAAACACGAAAAAGTGAAACGGCTTCACTTCCCATTTTCCCTTTTTCTACTTCGCCTTTTATAAAGCCGAAAACGCGAAATGGCTTTATCCCGCCACCATATATATCCATTTAAAACAGAGGTGTATATATGTAGGTCATTCGGTATTCAAACAACACCAATGACTAATTAAAATCATATTTTTTTAATTAAAAAAAATCGATATATTTCTTGTATCATTTTTTGTTATCTCGTTCCATCAACAAAACCGGGGCCAAAGTTATATTAAAACTTATATATCGAAGACAAACTGACAACACCATGGCAAAAAAAAACCCCAATAATTTACAAAACACCACATATAAAACTAAATATTGAGCAACACGAACCCCGCCTTTAAACGGGGTGATCTCAGGTTCTGAGAAAAGGGTAGGCAGATCCTGCTCCACAACATTGTCTAGAGAGCCAACTCAAAACAAAAGCAAACAAAAAAACTTATCTATATAAGTATATGATAAATGTATCTTGATTTTATAGCAATAACATCATTTTTCAGCTTTCATCTTATGTTGGCTGCCATCATCACTGGCGACATACACAAACTTAATATCTGTAAAAAGTCTTGGAGGAGCCTTCTACATAATGACAGCTTTATCTCCCCTAAACAGCTTAATAAACCCAATCATTGTTCTTTCAATAAACCATAGAATGTTTAGACCAGGACGAAAAGCAACTTTGTCAACTAAACTCACGTTGACAACGTCATTAAAAAGTCCCAGTCGTTCACGGCGTGCATATGTGAATGCATTATCCAAATTATAAACAAAATACAATGTTTTAGTGTAACTTGTGGCATTTTTACAATTTTTTTTCCATTTACCCAAACATTTACTTATTTGTCAGATTCACATATTTCTGACAAAAATTATGTAAGACATTATAAACTCTTATGGTATTACTGTTTTTGATATGATATGAAATGTATCAATAGGTATGAATGATTTTATATAATATGTTGTTTGAGTGCTGGATGCAAAGATTTGTTTGAGTGCATCACTTCACAGTATACAAATGATAAATGAGTTACCCTCTTTCATATCACATATCACCGGGTTGTACTTACATGAGCAACACGACGGATGCCACACGTGGAGTAGGATCTGCTTACCCTTCCGGAGCACCTATGATCATCCCCAGTTTTTGGTGGGGTTCGTGTTGCTCAGTTTTTGGTTTTTCTATGTTGTTTTGTGTACTGTTGTGTGTCTGTTTGTCTTTTTCTTTTTAGCCATGGCGTTGTCAGTTTATTTTCGACTTATTAGTTTGAATGTCCCTTTGGTATCCTTCGCTTCTCTTTTTTCAGCTAAGAATTCATCATTATTGTAATCATATTTATTATTATTGTAATCATGTTTATCATTATTGTAATTTCGTTTTTTATTATTGTAATCATGTTTTTTTTTATTATTGTAATCATGTTATTACTATTGTAATCATGTTTATCATTAAAGGTATTATTTTTCTTTTCATTATTATTCCTCCAAGACATACTGAACTGATTCTGTAGATTCTTATATTTAGAATATTAAAACTTCTACAATTATGGTTATCAACAATTTGTAATAGAAGTTTAAAGTTGATAACGTTATTTCAATTCATTAATTGTTTCCCTAAACTTACAGCATTTTTGTTACGCACGGTTTCTGTCAATGAGTTTTACTTACACAAGGCATTACTTCAGCTTAACCATTTAGAACGTTTGATGAAATAGCTTCCTTTTAAGCAGTTACTCTCTTTCAAGGAAATCATGATAGGAAAAAAGTAAAATCATAAAAATACTGAACTCCGAGGAAAATTCAAAAAGGAAAGTCCCTAATGAAATGGCAAAACAAAAGCTTAAACACACCAAACGAATGGATAACAACTGTCATATTCCTGACTTGTACAGGCATTTTCTTATGGAGAAACTGGTGGATTGAACCTGGAAACGCAGGCAAACTCTCATTGTCAATTTCTAAATATAAGTTAAGATATTTCGCAGACTCCCCTGTATCTGTGGTATTGTTTATTGTAAATTCATTGGGATTGATGCAGTAAACGTGGTCAACAAACTAATATATTAATTGAAGGGACATCATCTATATACCGGAACTTGAAGTTAAATTTTAAATGATTGTTTCTTTTCATTTTTTAGAAGCTTTTGTATAAAGTCTGTCTCATAAGAATATAGAAACAAGTCTGCAAGCAGAGGAGCACGTTTGATTCCAATAGGAATGCCGAGTGTCTGTCGAAAACTCGTTCTTCAAACATTACAAATCCATGTATGATGTTAAAATAAATCATGCATCTCGATTATGTTAGTGTTTTGTTGTTTGGATCAGAGTGTTCTTTACAAATTATGACTTCTCCCTTCGGAAAAAGAACATGTTATCTACGATGGCCATTTCGTTTGATGAAACATCGTTTGACTAATTCCATCAATTTGTCTTTTATTCTAGAATGTAAACCGTGTAAGTACGGGAAACAAAACAAAAAATTCTAAATTCATGTGAATAAAAAAATATGGAATGAGGAATAATTTATAATTTAATCTTTTTTTCTTTTTAAGCCATGGCATCGTCAGTTTATTTTCGACTTTTGAGTTTGAATGTCCTTTTGGTATCTTTTGGCCTCTCTTTTAAGACATATTTCCATCAAAGACCAAAAGACAATTCGGTAAACAACTACAGGTGTTTTTTTAGTGATAAGAAATAGCTATTAAAAGCCCCGAAATAACAAAATGTGAAATATTTCAAAAAAAAAAGTTACTAGTAACGCTATAAATAGGCTTATAACAATAAAACTAAAAACAATATTATACAAGACTGCAACCTACGACAGCCACTGGACAACATGCCCCTGCCTTTGGGACAAGAACATACGGAATGGAGTGGGGTTAAACATATTTTTCGGTGGTAACATCCATCTAACCTGTGACATTGGTGTGACAGCACGTTATTGATACAAACTATTTAAAGTTCACAAAAAGGATTAACCTATCAGATAGTTAACAAGCACCAACAAAAAACTAACAAAAGAACAAAACACACAAAGTGCTTGCATCTACCAAAATTTGTTCAAGTTCAATTTCAACTAAGAAATACACTATTTCTTCCCAGAATATACTCACTGTTTATGAAATGTGTATTAATCGTTTAACACTAAAGTTGTAGTTTCTATGAGATCGATTTTGTATGAAAAATGTAAATAATTAATTAATTATGGAAAATACGTCGATAAGACTGCAAACAGTTAACATTACAAACTACGCCCTTCGCAGAATACAAGATGTGCAATACATTTTGTTAAAAAGCGTTACATTCAATCAGTTTGCTGATAATTATGATTATCAGACTGTAGCACTAATAGTTATTGGTATGATGGAATCATTAGCGCACAGAAGCTGCGTCCCTGCCTTTGAAGGGTTGCTGGCCCTCCCTCCCCAAAAGAAAAACATTTTTAAAACAATCTGTGCTATCTGAGAGCTATTACATGTATTACTGTGATTAGAACATAAAAGATTGGTTTTCGAATGTTTGTAAAGATGAGGTTCGTAATTGGTACTTTCATGGCGAATAACATTAAAAATCTTGGCAAATAAAGTTAACGGAAATTTTTTAATGACATTTACGATAAATTTTGGGGCGTGGCGTTGAAGAACATCTATGTAACAATATGAAAGAAGACACTGAAACATATGGCCGATTCGCCCGTTTAGTCCGTATAGGCCACGAAAAGATAAAATTTAGTGCAAAATAATCCCTCTTTTTTCTGCTAAAATGGAAACAGTAGAGAAAATTGTTAATCGGCTTAGTTACCTGATAAAGATAATGTTAGTATGATTAACCACCTTCTTCTTGTTGCTGAGATGTTCTACTTGTATGGTTTTGCCAAATTACCGTAAGGTTCTGCATTATGCGGCATTCACACAATGCCGAGTATGGTCCCGTTTGAGATCAGACAGCTGCACGACACGAAAAGTTAAAAATGTCAGATAACTATTCTCAATGATCTGGAATTTCCCATACCGTACAGTCGGCTATAAAAGGGAGAAAACTAACCGCCTTATCGTGAAAAGTCCTATCAAGGACGGCGGTAAACATTCTGAACGTATGACCGAGGATTTAAGCACGTTTCAATTTGTGTTTATTCTGGAAAAATTTTAGCGCAATATTTTGTTCTTTCCCCCTTCTTTATCATCGTCATAAATGTCGGGGCTAACTCAACTATCGTTATACAGAAAGAACACAACCATACAGTTTAACGTTTACTTCATATATATTCGAGCTGCTAAGGCTACGTCCCGCATTGACGTCAACCCTAGATACAATTGGTAAAACGCGACGTCTTAACTCCCGCGGTATTCTCAACATTCTTCGGGCCGCTAAAAGTAAATATTAAAATTAAATTACAATAAAGTAAAAATGAATGAAAATTACTGTCTATCAAATCTAAACTTGACTTTAACTTAATAACTTTAGCACAGTCATTAACTTCCAGATTAGTTATCTTCGAATTAAATCACAATGAGTCTATCTCGTATACACAAATCACAGTATGTCTATATTTTCCGTGCACCTGTTCCTTCTTTCAATGAAATAGTATCATATTATAGGTTTTTGAAAGTAAGTCAATAAATCAAACATTTTCGTAACAGTCCATAATAAGTCACAACAGTTTAAATCCGCGACGTGTCTGTTCCTTTATCATTTCTTTTAAGCCAAATTCCTCTGATTTATTCGCAACCAGTACGTTCAAGATGTTGGATGTCGTAGACGAACGTACCCTTCTTTGTTGTAAGGGTCATGATAGTAAGTATCCAAGCTTTGACTTAACCGCGATCGGTCCGTCTCCTCTTATTACTTCGTCTTCGATAAAGTTCCAATAGTAGTCGACACCAATAAGTAACGATATCTCAAAAGAATCGTCCTGAGTAACTGGATGAGCGAGTCTTAATCCTTTGAGATAATCCATATTTCGGTTTACGTACCGCATATAATTATGTATTGGAACTGCTATAGTAGGAACAATAAGGACTTCAATAGGAAATTTACGACTATTTTCGGTTTCGACAAATACGGTGGTTTTGCGTAGTTCTCTCGTGCTTGTGTTGTTCTTTCCAAATGCCGATAGGTGTACAACTTCAGCTCCTTCAGTTTTCAAATTCAATTTCCTCGCTAGATCATCTGTTATAAAAGATCTTTGTGCACCCTCATCAAATAAAACATTCGTATCCATACATATATTACCTGACCATACAGGAGCTACAGCCGTTTTCAGTAGCACATTTGTACGCATCTGTGTCGATGAATGCAAGACTTTAGTATCTTCCTCGTTTTCAGTGTCATTTATAAGATTGACGGGTATAGATTGAATCTGTTTATCGGTATTGCTTGTAATGAATGCTAAACCTTCGCTGTTAACATTGCTACTTGCACTACATAGGCTGGAATGATGTCTCTTGTTGCAGTGTCGACACGTTCGTTTCGATTGACACTCATTAGCATGATGATTACCTAAACAATTAAAGCATAAATTATCACGTTTTACGATAGACATGCGAGCTTTATGATTACTAACATTGGTACAGTGTGCTGGTGCATGTATCTTTTTACAAAAAACACATGGTCTTTCTGTAATATTCCGGGGTTGGCTCTTCGCGTTGTGTGATGTGTTTTCTCGCGGTGATTCTGTTCCTGTATGAAATGTACATGTAGATGCAGTTGCGAACTGACGGTCTAAAGACTCGAGATATGTACCTGTATTTTGTCCTGCCTCCATGATTTGAATTTCATTCAATATGCTCCTTCTCAGATCTTTCAAATTCCAACTGGACGGTCCGTGTTCTCTGGCTAAGTGTTGTCTGATTTCACTGGGTAACATTCTCATAATAATCGGTACCAGTAAAGTTCCATATGACGTCTCAGGTTGTCCGAGCGAATCTAAACCTCTTACGTAGGCTTCACATCGGTCATAAAATAATCTTAAGCTTGACAAGGTGTATCGTGGTTGGGCAATATCTAAAAGTGCCTGTAAGTAGGCTTCCGTTATTCGGTGTGTTTGTCCAAACCGTTCCTTTAGTACATTTATAGCCTCCATATAATTTCAGTTTGTAAGCGCAAATCCTGTAATCGTATTCAATGCCTCGCTTTCAAGTTGCGATTTTAGATAATTAAATTTCTCAATGTTTGTCAAAGTAGGATTGAAATGTACAGCAGATTCGTACGAGTCCCAAAACGTTTGCCAATCTAAAATGTTGCCATTAAACTTCGGTAGTGATAACTTGGGTAAACGATGGTTACTAGTACTAGCTATAGTTTGTGGAGCAATATGACCTGTATCAGAGCCATTGTAGCTTGTCTGTGGTTGAGCGGCGGATGAAGCATAGAATGGTTTTGCGTTTTGAAAGTTATCAACATTTGCCGGGCGGAAAGGAGGGCTTTCTACTTTGAGTACTTCATATGAAGATTGTGTTACATTGGAACTTGGTGTACGGTTTTGACCAATTTGTATGAAATTACGAAAATGTCTAAGTTTAGTGTCTAAATTATTTGAATACTCATCTGTATCTACTATTTCACTTTCAACGTTGTCTGAATCCGTTGCTTCCAATATCTGTTCGTTCAGTTTTTCTAATAATTTCTTCTGTTGCGTAAGATTATCGTATGTTGCAAGTAGTTCGTATCTGTCGAAGTCCGTGTTTTCCTTCGCCTCCTCGAATTTTCGGAAAAGTCTCGTCACTGCACTTCTATTTCCAGTTCTTATATTCTTTAACTTCTCCATCTTCGATGTAATCCTGGTCACGGCACCATAAATGTCGGGGCTAACTCAACTATCGTTATACAGAAAGAACACAACCATACAGTTTAACGTTTACTTAATATATATTCGAGCTGCTAAGGCTACGTCCCGCATTGACGTCAACCCTAGATACAATTGGTAAAACGCGACGTCTTAACTCCCGCGGTATTCTCAACACATATTTCAATTTTGAATAAAAAAATATAGAAATGGAGGACCCCTAACTAGAGACTCATATATACAAGCAACCAGGATGAAAGGCAATACTCATGGCTGCCATAAACAACTTATTTGATATAAGATAATGATTTTATTTCTAATGAAATATTTAATTATTTATCGTTTTAGAAATGGTTTGTCTTTGAAATCAAAATTGAACTCACAGACATCCGTTAACATTATCTTTTCAAAATATACTCTGAGTGATTAGAAATATATTAATTACAGAACACTATGATTCTATATTCTAAAATGTTCAAAATCAACAAAATAATTTCAGAAAAATAATTTATGTATAATGCATTTTCATTTACTTATATCTAAAAAAGTGACGACAATACCACAAGCGGAATCAAACCCCAATAGTAGAAAGAAACACCATTGACAAAAAACAGGGACCTGAAACTCTAAAATATAAGGCAATGACGACACGTACCAGTGCAGCAACGTCACACGTCCATGTCCATGTCCTTTTGCCTCAATTTATCAAAGAAATGCACGCAAATCACAACGTATTCAATGCGTAAAAATAGTTTTACTTACTGTTCCATTTTATATCATATTTTTAAACAAAAACATGTTGTTAAGACAAAATTGACGATCAAAAGAATAATAGCATTTGATTTTTTTTATATTGACTTCATCACAGTATCAAAAACAAAATAAATATTATTCTATTTTATCGGCAATTTGGAGATAACCTTTAGCTTGCAAGCTATTTTAGATGTAACACTGAATCGCACTTTCCCCCTTAGATGTTGATCGGATTTGTACTGATTTATTTTATTCATTAGCTGTAAATTGCTTTGAACTTACTGCGTGTACTCGTCTTTTTCTAAGTTGTTTTATGCATCGTGCCGATCTGTTGAATCGTACCCAATCTAACTGATTTTTACAGTTTTTAAGTTTTGCTGCTTCACCACTTTTCAAACGCTCGCAAATATGTTTAACACTCTCCATGTTTAATGTGCTTATCAAGAGTCAGTGGCCTGTAATTCGTCGGAAGTGATGGTTTCTTGTCTGTCATATTTGATTTTCTTTTGATGTTTTACCATAAACCAGGTCATTTGGGTTCTCATTTGAATTGTTTTATATTTTGATATGTCTGGACCTTTTATAGCTTAATAAATGTAATGGGTTTTACTAATCGTTGAAGGCCGTACGATGACCTATAGTTGATTACAACTACACCATTGTTATCTATTGTGAATAGTTTTCTCATTTGCATTCATACGACATTTCCTTTTTTAAAAAGTGCAGAGATTTTTCAATAAATGATGGTTTGACTTTTAAGTGATTGATTACGTGACTTCCCATATCTGAAACAAGCAATCTGTCAAGAGATATTGGTAGTGTTTAGTAAACCTTAAAAGCTAAACTTTTATATCAGTTTTGCCTGATCTGTATTTTAACTGAACTATTTGTTGAGTTTCGTTCGAATGAATTGAACTCAGGTTAGCAATCAGGAAGCAGGAGTTCTAAATGGCGTCTTTGACATTGCATTTTCAAGTACTCTTTTTATAATAGAGTATTGGAGGTGTGAGGTATTCCAGGTCTTTAAAACAGAAATCCTAACAACTCACGAAACCAAAAGACATAATTTTAGATCAGACAGGACTATCAAAACGAGATTTGAGTCTCTAAATCGCCGACAAAAACTATAAATTGTTATTCATTTTCAGATGATGCATAATCTGGTTATAGTTCTTGGATAGGCTTACGCTGATTACCACTTTGTAATGCTTTACGTTATATATTTCTTTTGCCCTGATATTTCTATTCAATAGATAACTAATGTTAGCTTCTTGTCATTCTAATTTGGTGATTGATTTTTCCTTGTGCAACTCGTTATGAGATGTTTTCCCCAAGGGAACAGTTAGAACTGTCTGGTGCTTTTCCTGTCAGAAAAATTCACCAGACCTAAAAAATAAGAAGGTGTGGTATACTTTTCATTAATGCAACTATTCACAAGCGTCAATTAAAAGGTTCATTTTATTCACTTCCTTGTTAAAATCAAAAATAAAATTTGGGCCATTCACACAGACAATCATCCACCCTAAACATTTCAGATTCAATTATATATAACAAACGTTTAAAGTTTGATGAATATCCATTGCATATATTACAAATTTAAGAATCTTTGCATAATTTTTATCTCAGCACAATATCCCATTTTAAAGATGGTAGATTTGTTAAGGGACTTCATTAGAAGGTACTGGACTGGTATCCTGTAACTTGGATCCTATTCCTATCAGACCAGATGATCATCTCAAAAAGGAGAAAAATTGTGTTATTTGTGGAAAGAAATCATGTATTTTCAATAAAGTCAAAATGTGTTTTGTCTATGTCTTTGTTTTATGCATTTTATAGCCAGAAACAAGAAGCCGTCCCTTCACGCCAAAAAGGGCATATTTTCAGGCAAAATTCAACTTTGACAACAGGAGTTTCAAAATCATTTGTCTTTTACCCATTCAAATTTTCAGTTCTACAATAACTTTTTGATGAAAGAAATGCTAAATAAAAGCATTTCCTTGTATCATAAGCACTAACAACTTAATTTTAATTTCAGAAAAAAGCAAATACGAGTTAAATGAGATATCTTTGATATATGTTTACGATGGCTTAAATTTATCTTCAACTACAACCAAAGAAAAACATTCAGACATAAATATGTGAAGAATACATTCAAGTGAAATACATCTGTTCGGAGGTATAATTCCATATTCACATGAAAACCTTATGAAGGAGCATATTAGACTATGTTACAATTTTGTAAAATTTTGGTGTGTTGCTGTAGAAACGATAGATATGCTAGTGTTTGCCAATTTTTTTACAAAATTGAATATGTGAATGAGAATTGTCAAAATTTAGCTTATTTTTCATTTACCGTCTCATATAAAACTGCACATTACAGACAAACTATGTCTTTCAAGTACTAAACTAGGACTGTTTTGACCCTAACTATACATCTACATTACTGCAGACAGAGACATATATACACAGAGATTGGCAACTCCTTGAAATCACGTTAAATAACGCGACCCGGAGTGAGAATCTCGCCGATGAACTACTCTACAAAGCGGGGACGAATAACCCCCGATAGCTAACCCCAACCCCCACCCCCTCCCAAAAAAAAACAATTTAAAAACTCAGATCAAATAATTTCTTTTCTAAAAAGCTACTTGAAAATCGGTGTATTTATTTTTATGTATTTATTGAGAAAAATATTTTCTGCTATTTGGCATTTTTAATTATTTTAAAATTAAAATCTGGTAATGATCATAATATTGATAATTCAAGAAACATTTCTTTACTTCATTTCTTTGCTAAAGTTTTTTCCTTAATTACACAGTGAAATTATGTCTAAGTCCGATTCTCCGGTAATTATTCCTTAGAGTTGTGGTTGTGGATTCAAAGGTGTGCGATTGCGTAATTTATTGCTCTCCGATCACCTGAAATTTGCCGGAGGTGAAGTTCTAAATGGATTAATTTATCGCTTGGTAATTAATTGTCTTTAAAACTAGACAAATGCTGACATATTATTTTAACCCTGACCAGAACTTTATTTAAACAGAAGCACTGGACAATATATTAAGTATTCAATCACGGAAAACAAAAATAGTCAATTAACATGTTTAGAAAAGAAATAAAACAACTTTTTCATAAATAAAAAATATGACTAGTGGAATTTTGTCAAATGTCCGATTTTGTCTCGGGAAACTGATTACCGTGACTTTCAACTTTAATATTTGCTTGGTATTTCAACCGACAGCGAGACTTTTTGCACCGTTAAAGTCCAGTACATTTTCGATAAAGAGTTGATAAAAAATATTTTCAAATAGCATGAAAAAACAAGCACTTGAATTTTGTTTTCGGACTATATAGCCTTAGCATGATACAAATTTTAAAAAGTAATTGCCTGTTTGCATCATTTTGTTTGTTCGGTATCAAATTACGCACACTTTATACAGTTGAGTTGAAAATAAAGGAAGGATAAACTGTACTTTTTATGAAACAAAATGGAATAAAACTGCACATTCTAACACTGCATGTCACATGAAACAGCTTTACAGCAAATATGATAAGTTGAAAATAAATATCTACTCAAACAAAGGAAGATGAAGTATTTCTTTAATATAATTACATAATAGCCTGTAACATGATACAAATATGATAAATAAAAGAAATCTTCATAATTCTTCAATACTTTGTCAATGTCTATAGACCTCAATTTGCTGATTTTTGTTGCTTAATTTCTTCATGTGTACCTTACCCCACCTGAAGAAATTAAGTCTGTGACAATGATGCATGTTTCTGTCATACAGTTACTTGGCCCATTTTTTTCATAAAAAGTACAGTTTTCCCTTCATTTATTTTCATTTTAACTGTATTAAGTGTGCGTAATGTGACACCGAACAAACAAAATGATGCAAAAAGGCAATTTTGGACCATAAGGTTTAGCTAGTTATAAAACCAGGTTTAATCCACCATTTTCTACATAATGAAATGCCTGTATCAAGTCAGGAATCCATTCGTTAGATGTGTTTGAGCTTTTGAGTTTGCCATTTGATAAGGGACTTTCCAATTTGAATTTTCCTTGGAGTTTGGTATTTTTGTTATTTTACTTTTTTCTGTAACATGATACCAATATGATGAATAAAAGAAATATTTTGTCAATGTCTATCAAATAAACCTCAATTTGAAGATTTTTGTTGCTTAATTTCTTAAGGTGTACCTAACCCCACAAGAAGAAATTAAGTCTGTGACCATGATGCATATTTCTGTCATACAGTTATTTGGCTATCTGGTACCCTGTTACATATGAATAAAGTATAATGCGAGGTGAAAGCCAGTAGGGGAAGAGGGTTTGGGATGGGAAAATGGCATCTTCAAACATTGACAAATATCAATATGTCAAAGCTCTAAATCGTTCTAGGCTAAGAAACTTTGTGAATTTAATTAAGATTAAGAGATGATTTGCATCATAAAGGATGAAATACAAATTATCCCTTTAAAGATCGGCAGTAAAGATTATAATCAATTTCATTGGAGAATTGGCGCCGTTTGATATTCAACATGATAATTATTTTTACGTCATAAAGTTTTACAATTAAGAGAATTATTGACAATAGCATGTAACAACCTTCTTTCCATTAATATTGAATCTTGGGCTATAATCTCGGAATAAGTTTAAAGTGAATTAATTTGTTTCAAGGGTACCTGGAACGTTAATTAATAATGCGTCAATATCAAGCATGTTTATATTCATTTCTGTTTAGGAACATATTTCTAATCAGGCTGAGAGTTTTTTCCCTTTCTTTTCATGAGGCGATCGGTTTATGAATCGCATACAAAGGGATACATTACAGTCAAATGTATAGAGAATTAATTATTAATCTGAAATTAATAAGTTTGAAACAGGTTTGTTGCGCAACTCATTCGTTTTGTGTATCAAGTATTTTTTTTAAATGTGCTAGTCTGTGGATTCGAATATTGTTTTACTGTTCTTTGTTTTTGTAGAGATTAATACTTATGACAATAAAAAGTCAAGAATAGAGTGTCAAAAAATTATAATTCAATGGTTTATATAATTATGGTTGGTTTTATGGAGACGAGGACAGGATGTCTTAAGTAAATACTCCATACTATGATAAATGATTGGCTAATAATTAATGCTTTGCTTTATGATTGTGTAATAATTCATTCTATGATAAATGATTGGTTGATAATTCAATCTCCATTGATTATATGTAGACAAGGACACTTAAAGGCATTACTAAGAAAGAAATTTCGCTAACTCATTTGCTCTTATACAGCGACTTTTTCTAAACAGGACAGTTTTCCGCTAGTTTAATATTAAGGAGAAAACCTCTAAGAACAAAATTGAAAGAACAGATATCGGTGAATAAGGAAAAATCATCCTTGCCAGTATAGATAAAAATACATTTGACTCTTACCTGATACATATTTATTCTTCAAAATACGAGGATCTAAAAATATATATTGTTCGAAAAGACTTATTTATGTCTGTTACAAACGAAAATAAATGACTTGTTTACGCTATTACAGAGACATAAAGCATAATAGCAAAATCTAGATACAGAGTCCTGTTAATATGAATAATTCGTCGGTTTCAGATACAATTGATATGACATATTCAAGAGATGTTTTTCTCTTAAGTGTTACTGTTACTTCAGACTTGTGGATTATTCACGTCGGGGCTGTGATCATGTATCTTGTATTAAGCGCTAATATTGTCATAATATCAACCTTCCTGAGAAGAGATTTTATTTCACCATCTACAATTATTCTTGCAGCATTAGCATTTTCAGACGCTATGAGCGCCATTTGTCTTTTTCTACCAAAACATTTTGGATTTCTATTTCATCAGCTGGAATATGGAATTGACTACAACGTGTCTCTTAAAATTGTGTCCAGATATTCATATTGTGGATACCTTTTTTGGATGGATAGTGTCCTTATATCCGCATTCCACATTATGTCATTGATCCTAACTACACTTCTTGCCTTGCAAAAGACTGCTGTCATTGCATTACCGATAAGAAGCAAGAGATTTATTACAAAGAGGACATCCACAATCAGTGTCCTGATCACTTTTATTATACCTATGGCAACTTATCTTACTTACGGATCCATGTTTCACTTCCACGAGATAGAAGGATTTTGTGAAATCAGCTTTCAAAGTTGGGTTTTTGAGTACTATTACCGATACATTTTCTTTCTAAGCTCTATGATTTATATTTCGTCAACATTTTTGCTTACAATCTGTTCAATTCATATCAGCGCAAAATTAACTTACTGTAGCTCATCCATCCAACAAACAGTAACTGCGCATGTACGTAATATTCATAGGAGGTCTGCCGTCATAGTTGTCTCGGTAGTCTTTATTTTCTTTGTGTCCGAGTTTTTGTCAATTTTGTGTATATTTCAAATTACATTTACTAAATCTGATACTCTCTGCAAAACTTCATTTTACAATTACAGTGATTTAACGCTAGGTGTAGGATTTGCGGCAAACTATTTTATTTATCTGTCTATGAGCAAACAACTCCGCTCAATCTTAACAAGACATTTACAACGGGGACTTCCCTTCATAAAACGGCAGAATAACCCAAATGAAAGCTCCCATACAAGGAACAAATCGCACTCAACTGGAGATAGATATTAACACCAATAAATACTCTGAGCTTAACCAACCACTGTTGCGGAGCCCCGTAGTTCGTCCCTTTTTTTGGAGATGCACCTGATGATCAATCATTTTCTGTTAAGTGCTGTGTTGACTGTTGTTCGTCATTGGGCTGTTTTGGTGTTGTGTTTTCTGCTTCAATTCAACATGGGTTTTATAATCTTCTTGGCATTTGATTATTTATTCATAGAACATCTGTCAAACATTAAGTAGAAATATATTAATCGTTTGCTATTATGTTGTTATTGTCAAATAAGGAACAAAATAGGGCATAATGAAGTAAGATACTAACTTGCAAAACCTATTCTTTGAATGTGTTTACAATGTTGCTGGTCAGAATTCAAACGACGAAAATAAAAAACAAAACATCAAGAGATCAATATAATTCTTAAACAGCTGGTGTATTTACAATATATTAAGTTCTAATTCATCTCGGGTCTATAAGGTATGATTGTCGTTTGCAATTTACAGATCTCAATTAAAATGTAACGCTCGTTCATATTCACATTATACGGACTTCATTAATAGGGCTTTGAGGAAGAACGGCTGAAACCGACACGACATTAGTTTTACAGTCGCCATCAAGTATTGGTTGACCGATACGATGTGTCGGTGTCTCAACTCACTAGCGACTTGTTTTCTAAATCTTCAGATACCGCTAAAGTGTCCGATCTGTAATTTCACCAATTGTGTTTTTATCCGAATTGTGACATTTGACTTAGTGTAAATGAGCATGGCGGGTGATGCATGCATAATGAGAGACGCTCACCCTGTCGATACACCCTGTCTCGCTCCTCGAATTTTGTTTGTTACCTTGGTTTGCTTCTTCCTAATTGATTTACGAGATTTGAATATCAGTAAACTACTGCCACCTTAAGGTGGTTCCTAACACTACAGGGAGATAACTCTGTAAAAATCAGCTAAACGTTTTTTAATCACGTTGTATTGTTAAGGAAATATTAAGCTTCTCAATGATCAAAATTAGTGTTTGTCAAACTGCTATATAACCAATGAAATTTTTCTGATAAAGTGGTTGGTTCAAATTCTTTGAAATTTTTATATTTTTGTCAAAGGGTCAAAGTAAACATTGTCAAAATTTTATGAAAATTAAACAAGCCAAATTAATATTAGTCAAGGTGTTGGGTACCACCTTATTACTTAAAAGTTTTGATTTAATATGATAAATAGGAGCTGTACCATTTGTGAATGCATTCCATACTGACGGTTGATATCAATTGTAAAAGGGCATGTTTCAATATCATAATATTTAGCATTTTCAGTGCTTACAAAATATTAAAGGAAAGTTGAATAGTTGTATGTAATAAGTATTTCTAAATTATTCAATATAATCTGTCTTATGTTGAATCTAATCACCATTCCATTTGTTGGCTTCGTTTGTGTTGAATCATGATAGTTTTTAAACTGTTATAATTTTTAACTAATAGTAATATCATGGACCAAATACTGTCTGAGAAGTACTTCATCAGAATTAATCTACTATAGTAAGTTATATCTTCAAATCGTATTAGAACAGGTTTTATTCATAGATAAAATTCTATGCGGATGCCTTAAAATTAATTTAAAGAAATCAATGTGAAACGCACGAATAACGTTTCATCCAAGGATATATGCACAGTTCTGCGGAAATTAACTCCATCCGTATTGCCAGCTATTGGTACAGCATAAGAAAAAGGTAAAACTGATCGAAAACTGCTGTACACGATAGTAAAATTCATTGTATTGCAATTTAAGCTCTTAATTTTGTTAAGAAGAGTACAAACCGTTTTCTTGGCAACGGTTGCCGCTAGTAGAGCAGGTTAACACATGTAATATACTTATGTGAAGTATTATACATGTTATATTAATCGGATAATAAAAATGTTGATGTTAAAAAATGTAAAAAACATCTATGCATGCTACAGTGGGAAATCTATTGACAAAATATTACCTCCCCTGTAAACACTGAAAACTAGGGGCGTGTTTTTTTGTTCTTCGGTTGTGAGCCAGAAGAGGTCCATTTCTGGTTTTTTGAATAGGGAAGATCTTCTGGCTCTCTTCCACCTCTTCTTTTTTGATAGGTAGTTTAGACGGCAGAGGCACATAACAAACATGGCGTCGTTTAGTCTAAATGACATTAATAAATTTATGAATGCAACTATATTAGAATGTGAGCTGTGTTATAAACGTTTTTATGGTATGACAGTCTTAGTAGGACATCCATGTAGGACGATAAGCTGGATAAATATAAGAACTACACGGACAATAACAGTTACGGGACGACTATTTGATATTCTAGGGAAGGGATTTTGATTGATTATTGTTTAACGCTACTTTCAACACTAAGTTTGGCTATTACGTGGTGGTCAGTTTAAATTTATAGATGAAGGATGGGGAAGGGAACAGGGCATTATTAACTTTTTCAATTTGTCGCTAATTATGCCTATTTTTTAGCTCTTACCAGGCAACTATATTCATATATGAAATCCTCCTGTCCCCCATCCCAATAAATGAATAAATATCAAATGGTTTTTCTTCTTATTAAACACAATTTTAAATCAGTGATTGATTGTTTGTTGCTAATTTTTAACGCCCAGTGACAAATATGTCATGCATGTTCATGACTCGGTTCAGGAAAACATGAGTTTAAAATTCAGGTATATAATGTAAAAACGAAGAGATGTATGATTGCTAAAGAGGCAACTATCCACCGGAGTTCATATATGAAGTGGATGTAAGCAATTATAGGCAACCGTAATTAAGGCCTTCAACAATGACAAAACCCAATACTGTATTAAAAGTCGTCTATAAAAGGCCCGACGTGAAAAGTGTGAGAAACAATTCAAACGAAAAAACTAACGGCCTAATTTTACATAACAAAATAATTTACAAAATATCAAATATGAGTCGAGGCATGAACCAACGACAACCACTAAACTATAGGCTCCTGACTTGGGAAAAGCACACAAAGATTATGGCAGGGTTGATATAAAAACGAAGATTGCCAATGAGACAACCGTTCACAAGAGACAAAATGACACAGCAATTAACAGCTATAGGTCACCGTACGGCCTTTAACAATAAGCAAAGCCCATACCGCAAAGTCAGCTATAAAAGGCCCCGAAATCACAAATGTAAAACAATTCAAACGTGAAAACTAACGGTCTAATTAATGGACAAAAAAATGAACGAAAAACAAATATGTAACACAGCAACAAACGACAACCACTAAATTACAGGCTCCTGACTTGGGACAGGCAGATACATACAGAATGTGGCGGGGTTAAACATGTTAGCGGGATCAGGCCCAACCCACCCCTAACCTGGGACAGTGGTGTAACAGTACAAGCACATGTTTGTGAGCGCTCAGTCCTTCCCGAAGCTGGGACAGTGGTGTAACAGTACAATATAAGAACAACCTGCACAAATCAATTGCAATTAGATTAACTCAAAAGATCGGTTCGAGACACACAAAAAAAACTTACATTAAGACAATAGACACAAAGCACCGAAATAAGAGTATGCAATTACTGGAAGTTTGTTCAAAGCTAATAACAACTAGTACTGAAATAAATCTTGTTCTCCCAGACTGAAGTATCAACCAGTACACAACCAACGGATTTATTAAAAAAAAAGAAAAGAAAAACAGTCTGAGAAATGTCTGGTATACATTGTATACTTGCATATTGATACATATACAAGGAAAATTTTTGAAAAGTGGTGGTCCGAAGGTTTTGACCATCGAAATTTTGCAATAGAAATAATAGTTAGGACCAGAAGATTTTCTTCAAGGACCACCAGAGAAAAAAAATGATTTTGAGAACTTTCCGATATCTTTGCTTTATACAAAAATAATCCAGTTTGGTTACTTTAAAAAAAAAAAGGATAGACAAGATGTCCTTTTTGATCATATTCGAGACAAACATTGACGAATTTTTGTGCAGTTTAAGACTATTCTTAAAAATCAAATAGTGGGGGTTTAAGCCAGATTTGTCTAGCAAAATTGAGTTAGAGGAAAGAACAAAGAAAAATGTCACGAACAGAGCACACTTGCAGTCATGTCTACCGGACGTATCTTAACTTTCTATAAAGTCATCGTAAACTTCATTTATGTCATCCAACATAACAAAAATCTGCTATATTCCACGGCAAATTGAATTTTTGTTTTAATGATCTTCCGTAGAATATCTCTAGAAGAGGTCCAGATTCATTTTTTTGAACTCTTCACCAGAAGACATTCTGGAGATGTGCAGAAGAGACCAATAAAACACGCCCTAGATCTTCGCAATGTTTGTCCCATTTTAGCAAGAACGCTATCAATAATAGATCCACGGGAAAACGTTCTAGTAGATAGTAAAAATAGAAATGATTTGCAATAAAAACAAAACTTCCATTTAATGTTATCATTTCCCTCCTTAAGTAGCTAACAACGAGTAAAGCCGGCTATAGAAGCTTGATGTAAAATGGGTTTAAAATGTTGATGTGCGAATAAATTCCTAGAGTACCAACTTCAATTTATTTTTCTACCGGCTGTATATCTCTCTGGAACATGCTAATATCCGTGTTTATATATACATCTAGACTAGAGAAAGTCAGGGAAAAAAATTCCAAAGGAATCGATTGCAAAGATTGGCACTTTTGAAATTAAGTTACAAAGCAAATTCAAACGGACCTTATCTCGATGTAAACATTGAATGTGAATAGATCGAGAAGACCGCAAATACCTGTACAAAAATCGAGACGACCTTTTCTTAAAATTGCATAAAAAAATAGTAAAAAGATACCTACTTTATAAGAATATTTATCTTTAATTTCTTAACCTGCACAGACATACTTTTGAATTTTTATATTCACGAAAAGATAATATTTCTCTATTGAATGTACATGTGACAAGAGCAGACCGGTGTGCTCGATAACTTAGGTGTGAAAAAATAAGTATACTTTTGGAAATTGTAACATGCTACTTTGTGGAACACTCCAAAAATTGGTGACCCGAAAGATCTTTAGATTTTGTATATACATGATTTTTTCCATTTTTTTTTTTTATCAATATGCAGCAAAGATTGACATTTTTTAAATTTCAGTTTCACAAGCTTCTAATGCAATTATCTCGATAAATACTGAACATAAAACATCGTGTATTTGCATGTATATTTCTAATAACACAATTTAACAAATAATTTCTTTAAAATGTACAATTATTATTTAGAAATAACTTTTAATCAGTATCGTCACCGGCATTGTTTTATTATTAGATTCTCGACTCTATCATAAGAAGAGTGAATTTTCTTTTGTTTTCGTTCACTAGATTTCCCACTTGCTACCTTTATCATCAGTATGTTTTTGTTATCTCTACCTTGCTGGATGGTAAAATTTGAGCTGCATTTAATTTGACGTGGGAAAATGAAGAAAAAAAAGACAAATTCTACATAGAACAACCTCGTGCAATCGGAATAACGATTGCCGCCATTATAAATACGAACATTGCTGTAAATAATGATCAATTGATTACATTTTCTAAATTATATATGACAGGACATTTTATAATCTTTAATCTGTGCTCATAGAACTAGATTAAATAAATGACTATCAAAGGTTACTTGTGACTTTTACAAATAAGGCTTCAATAACAAACATATCATATGGGGACGTGCTTACATATATACCTGTACTTGCTAAATTATGTAAATGGAAAGGCAACGCGCACTTTCATTTGTTTTAGGAAATAGTGTTTGGTTCAGTGTTTCCATTTCATTGTTTTGTAGAAAAAATATAGCGGAAATTGTGAAGTCAGTAAAAAATAATAGTTCAGTAGAAGACATATCTGTAAACAATAATTATACATGTATTCGTTTTCATTATCACAATAAACTGTACAGAAGAACACTTATTGGTATTGTAATGTAAAACACTCACCTGTAAAAACAATGGATTCTGTTGATAGAAAGAGGTAGTTATACTCATCGTAGGCTAATAATAATACTTTTTGAGTGAAATATTAGCCTGTACATATGAACAATTTGTCAGTTTCAGAAGCAAATGTAACTGTTTCTAATTTGTCAGTTTCAGAAGCAAATGATAATATAAACAATTCGTCATCTTCAGAAGCACATCACGCAATTTATAAATCGGAATTCTTTTTAGTTACCCAGATTTGTGGACCACTTATTTTGCTATTGCTTTAAACGTTATCATTATAACAGCCTTCCTGCAGAAAGATTTTATTTTCCCGTCAACAATCATTCTTGCAGCTTTAGCATTTTCAGACACCATTGGTGCCATTTGTCTATTCTTTCCAAAACATTTCGGATTTTTATTCCAGCAGTTGGAGTATCGAGAGGATATGTCAGTCAGGATTGTTTCCAGATATCCGTTTTAATTGTCTATTCGTTTCTGGTTGTACACTGTTCCTATTTCCGCACTTCATTCTATATCATTGACCATGTTGACTCTTACAACATTGCTTGTCTTACATAAAAAGTAAAATAACAAAAATACCGAACTCCAAGGAAAATTCAAAACGGAGAGTCCATAATCAAATGGCAAAATCAACAGCTCAGACACATCAAAAGAATGGAAATTAGCTGTCATATTCCTGACTTGGTACAGGCATTTCCTTACGTAGAAAATGGTGGATTTTACGTGGTTTTATAGCTAGGTAAACTTCTCACTTGTATGACAGTTGCATAAAATTCCATTATATTGAAAACAATGTTGTTATAGCATTGCCGATCGTAAGCAGGAGATTTGTTTTTGAAAAAACATTATCACTTCACTTTTATCATACTGTTGAAAAATTATCTCCCTTTTAGATTTATGTTTCATTTCCAAGAGAAAGCAAAATTCTGTGAAATCAGTTTTGAAAAATGGGTCATCGAGTTTTTGTCCCAATACGTTTTTATTCTAGGTTCCATAATTTTTATCTTTACCACTGTTTTCCTTACAATATGTTCAATTTACATAAGCGCAAAACTAACTTCTTTTATCGCACCGCCGGTAAATTATCACGTTGTGATTGGTTTAACGCCGTCACGTGGTGACCCCCTATGGATCCGTAGGGGGTTAGTAAATTTCATAGAGGGTTCATGACGTCACGTCTACTGTTAATAGTGACGTCATCTATTAATGTTGTTGTGTTTAATTGTTTATTTCTCTACAAAACACAGCGGAAAAAAGTATCGCGGGCGATAAATTCGTTATACGGTTAACTACTGACCACCTACGGACCATAGAGGGTGAATAAAATCCATAGGAGATTCGGCCTTCGGCCTCACCCCCTATGGATTTTACTAACCCTCTATGGATCCGTAGGGGGTCAGTAGCGAACCATATAACTTATAGTAGCCCAACTATCCAACGTACAGAAACTAAACGCCCACGAAATATACATAGACCGGTCTGCAGTTATTGTTGTCCTAATTGCAATTATTTTTATCGTATCAGAATTCTTATCAATTATGTGAATGTTTCAAGTCATCTTTTTAAGTCTGATTTTCTATGTAACAATCTATTTTAAAAATTCAGTGATTTATCGCTACTAGTCGTAGGTTTTGCAGCGAACTATTTTGTTTATCTATCAATAAGCAAACAACTCCGCTCTAACTTGACAAGACATTTGCAGTGGTGCTTTCCCTTTATCTATAAGCAATACATGTATATACCTGACGGAAGGTCTTCGAACATATAACATGTAATGGGGATATAAATTAAATTATGATCTACCATGAGCAAATCGACTTTGGAAGATAGCATTAACATACACAGATACACTGCCTCCTATCTACAAAAAAAAATGAAAACAACACGTTAAATAAACAGACCAAAAGCTAAAGAATAGAGAATAATGGGGTGCTGAAATATAATGAATAGAGAGTATAGGGGTGCTGAGTATAAAGAATAGAGAATAATGGGTTGCTGAAATTTAAAGAAGAATATAAACAGAAAATCATGGGCAAAAAATTGTATTGTGCACGCTATTGGTGCTTCTTTGAAAAAATGCGTTAGATAGCGGGTTAATCCAATTCACGCTCTTTTCTTACACAATATATATCTATGATCAGCATATCATTCGAAAGGAAATAAACCAGAGAAATCAATAAAATATATGAATTTGTGCTTTGTATATTATGTAAAGAAAAACTTTGCTCATTTCGACGGCCATAACGTCATTTTAAGGGTGTCCCGCTGTTACAATTTTGTTGTGTGTGTGTCTTTGAAATCATAATGCGGACTAGTGAGTAGGTTAAATGAGATAACATTTTACAACAGTATTGTATACAATTGATGAAAAATAGCTTCATTAACGTTTTTAACTGTGAGTGAAAGAAGATTGTCAGAAGCGTTGAGCTTAGGAAGAGAAAAAAATGCCCCATTTAGCTGATCAGCTCCTATAAAAACTTTCCGCCTTCACTATTATAAGATATAACAGATGCAAGTGGCTTTTAATAATATCAGAAAATTTATACATGTCCTAAAGAAGCTTTATGAAGTCATCACTATATAACTGCAGTCTTACTTTCAAAACATCGTCAGTTTTCCCGTGTCCAATAAAATGTCCCGATGGATAAAATGACGCATAGAATAACCAAGAGGCTGTTTATTAAACGAAATTTTATTTGATCCCCAATTTTGAACACCCTTTAACCGATATGAACGGAAAATACATTTAATTTATTCTAAAATGATGTGATATATATTTTTGTTTGAGCTGCAGGTATAAAATACGAAACGATCTAAGATGTCCAATAATATGTCCCCATAACTGTAATTGGACGTTCACGTCATGATAACGCTAAACTATATATTTTTTGCATATTTGGCATACAATTAATTTTATAAAATGATCTGATCTATATTAAATAAAGATCTTGTTTAAATATGCATCAAAGTAGATCTACATTGTATAAATAATTTAAATATGACGAAATATTTAAAACGGATGTTTGACAAAGACCAGGCTCCGAGGCCAAAAATGTGAGACAAGTTTACATACACAGTCTCACTTTTAGAAAAAGAACATACAGTGAAAATGAAAATGCATTCATAAATGAGCTCATCTTATTGTTTTCCCTTAGCCAGATTATAAACGACTCACAACCAAGCTATACACCCTGACCTTAATTCCTAGCTTTGTAATTAAAGAATTGTGGAACTATATATGTGAATAAATTTTTCTAGCTAGTTTGCAGAGCCGGTATTTTGTTTCCGTTCTTATATTCTTAGCTCTATGTAGTAGTATAAATATATATATGTTTACTGTGAGTAGAACATTCTTGTATCATCTACCTAGCAACATATTTATGAAAAAGAAGGTTGTTACTTCTAGAAGTAATGTGTGGCATAATGGAGTTTGTTATCTCGAATCTCCAACATAATTGCCTGCTACATTGGCTTGCGATGGACGAGTATTAAAATGTTAATTGAAACTTGTCTTTTACATTAATTTGAGTGTTAGGGTAATAGTTGTCCGACAAATATTATGGA
The DNA here is from genome assembly GCF_021869535.1 of Mytilus californianus. Classification (NCBI taxonomy): domain Eukaryota; kingdom Metazoa; phylum Mollusca; class Bivalvia; order Mytilida; family Mytilidae; genus Mytilus; species Mytilus californianus. The sequence continues at coordinate 48,874,019 of NW_026262582.1, read as the reverse complement.
TTGCACGCAACTGTGTATGTAGCAGGTCCAGTGTAATAATTTACAGATACTCCCAAGTACATTTTAACCTAGTTTAAGCTCCCTTTAGAAAAAAGTCACCATGCACTCTACCCCACATCTTCCAAAAAAAAAATGTCTATTCATATTTCTTGAAAGCGTATATTTTGTGGGAAGTACATCATTGTTTGCATGCATAACCAATTTATAGAAAAACTTATGAGAGAATATTAAATACAATAAATATACTGCACACACTGACACCATAGTTTCCTTTTTCACCACTAAATCAACCACAAAATGTCTGCTGTGTGTATCGATGGTTCTCTCTGAGCACTTCGGCCTCCTCCAACAATAAAAATTGAACGCCACGAAATAGCCAATCGTGCTGAATTTGGCGTTAAACACAAATAAACCAATCAACCAATCTGCTTGTGTAAAAGTTCATTTTTGTGCATAGTAGATTTATTTTTTCTCTTCGCAGAACGTCACAAAAATGGCTGGAATATTGCTTTTTATACTTGTTAAAATTAAAAACACTCTAACCGAAACCCGAAACCCGAAAATAACCCGTTTGAAAACGGTCTAAAAATGTCAAAGAAAATTTAGTGTTAACCGATACACAGTCATATTTTGAAATTGGAAGCGCTAAAACAACAATTCATAGAATAAAACGTACATGAAATGCACTCCTTGTCCAAAGTACTTCCTTTCAGAAAACATTGATCCATGTATATTTACGAAAGCAGGTACTTAAATAATATATATCTTGTCACAACAAAATGAGTATATTTTTAAAAATCGGTTTCAGCCTACTGTTGATCAAATATCAGTTAATGTAGCTTTTTTGGGGGGTCTATATAAAAAAGGTTAGAGTTTTTCATTCTTTGCTAAAGTGCTATAATTTCAAAAACATAATAAAAGTGTGGATCGCCGACCTTTTTTTAGAGCTTTAGTTTGTGAAAAATGTTCAGATTTTGTAAGGATTATACACGGGAAATGTACATTTATACGAATATAAAGAAAACCAAAAAATAGAGTTTTAAATAATTTATATATGAGAAGACAGCTCTTATAATATGCTCTCCGAAAGCATAAAAAACAAAACGGAATACCCGTTCTCGGTCGTTTTCTTACTTCGTCACAAGATAGGTAAATGTATTGTAAATTCCTTTATAAAATAAATTATAAACATTCTGGATTATTTGCCTGATAAAACAATCATGATTTAAATATTTCAATCAATGAAACATTTTTTTTTTTTAATGAAAAAGATGTAACCATAAGATAAGCTCATTATTTATTCTTTTTTAATGAAAATTTTACAAATTAATTTCTTTTATTCATCATTCAATCTTGCTAACAATAACAGTAAAAAAAATTAATCGATTATTTGCAGCTTTCTGCAATAAAAAAATAATTATTTAGACCCCGTTCTACCTTAAAATATTGAAAATCGACAATAGCAGGACAAGAACAAGTATTTCTATTTCAAACGTGATGCATATTTTATAAAGTTTTTCTTAAGGGATTTATCAAAAAATATTGCCAATTTTAAACAATTTCCACAAAATCGTAATTGATGTCAAAATCGTGAACTAATACGCATCTGATGATGATTGTTCGAGTTAAACCGATAGTATATGAAATATGAATTATAACACCAGTATAAGCGACTTTCTTTTTAGAAAAAAATGAATACAACGGACATCTTATGAATAAAGTGTAGATAAAATGAGATTATGAAAAGAAAAATATCAGGCTATCGTCTATCAACATCTTTCAAATAATCAAATTAAGAAGCATTTGAATATTAGCCAGATTTTAAAAAGACACATTGAGGGAGAGAAAATACCATCATCAACAACGTGACAAAAAGAAACGTATGATAGAACAGAGACAGAAACAAGAAACAAAGTATTAACAATTTTACTAGCCAAGATTGAAGAAGCCTTGCGGCACAAAGAACATTGCTAAATTTTCAGAAAAAGAAGAAACTTATAATACAGATATATATGCACATAATATTTTGGAAGCACGCTCTTCATACATGTCATAAGAGAAAGGTAGTGTCCGTTTTTCCCTGCATTTGTTTCGCTCATTGTATCAAAATCAGTTTTGAAGTTTCAAAACATTCTGAATTTTGAAAATGAAAGACGCTAAATATTTTTTAATTCTATGGAAATTTGGATATCAATGTTTGCATTTTTTAATGCTAACCCCGGCATGGAAAAATGAAAATTCATAATAAAGCGACTACGAAAATCTCTGCAAAATGAAGACTTCTTAGAAGAATGTAAATTCAACGTTAACTTTAAGTGGCATTTTCACATAAGTGAAAAGCTTGTACGCTTGAAACGTTCTTTGGAACAACGTTAACATCCTTGTTTTATTGGCTCAGTGGTACCAATACCGTGCGCAACGTCATAATAGAGAAAATTGGCCTTAAAAATCAAAGAATATAGAAATGGAGGATCCCATCCAGACCCTCATATATACAAACAAACAATATGTAAGTCAATACTCATGGCTGTCATAAAATTTTATTTGATATCAGATAACGACTTTATTTCTAATGAAATATTAATTTTTCATCGTTTTAGAAATGGTTTGTCTTTGAATTTAAAATTGGATTCACAGACATCCGTGTACTTTATCTTTTCAAAAGATATTCTGAGTGAATAGAAATATACGAACGAAACAGTTTGGGTCTATACTTTGAAATGTTGAAGTTCGAATCCAACAATATAGTTTCAAAATGTAATATATATGTATAATGCAACTTCAGTTACTTATATTAAAAAGGGGGGGGGGTTAAAACCCACGAGTCGAAGAAAAAGACCACCATGGACGAACGAAAAACAAGGAAAAGACAAACAACAGTTCATCAAAACACCACACAGAAAAGTAAAGATTCAGTAACACAAAATCCACTATTTTGGATTGAACTTAGGTGAACTACGGGTGAAAAGTTGCTCCCCTAGTGACAACCGTACCGTTGCTAGTGTAATCCACATACAAATGACATTACTTCAAACGCCTTTGTGAGGGTCTGGGTTGTTTAACAGAATAAAGAATACTAAGCAAAAAGTACAGAATAAAGAGCTAACAAATTAAAAATAGAGAAAAATAGGCCAAAAATATGAAGAAAAGAGAATAATGGGGGTGCTAAATTATAAAGAATAGAGAAAAATGTGACAAATGAAAATAGAGTAGAGCAAAATTTTGTAATATTCTGAAGGTATTGGTACGGACTTGGAAAGAACATCCTGGTTTCATTTCTACAATACGATGAAGAAAAAAAAAGTTTTTAAACACAAAAAACACAAAACACAAAAAAATCATCAATTGATTTTGGCGAACGATGAAATAGTTATTCCAATAATAATTATAACGAATAGCCGAAAATGATAATTTTACACAAGATGTGTTTTAATCGCTGTTTAAGAAAACAAACTGACTTTATCAACAGTGGAAAGTCCAGCAGCAACGTACCTCCCCTGCAAACACTATAAGATCCAAAAGCTCTTCGCTGTTTTGAACGGTCTGACTATACTGATTAAGAGTTCACAGGAAAACGTTCTGGTAAATAATTATATAAAAAATCAAATGAAAAAAGAATGATAAAAAAAATGTTATCATCTCCGTCTTGATAAAGCAAGCGATTATGACAGCAGGTTTAAGGAGTTTTGTGTTAAATTGGTTTCGGCACACCAATTATCTCTTTATATAAGCAGCTATGAAAAAGACCAACCAGCAAATTTTTAATATGTACCGGATCGTGTAGAAAGTCTTAAGATTTGCGCAACGATTAGAATATAAGATGGCTGGCACTACTAGTATAATAGTCCCAAAATATGGTTATATACGAAGAGGATGTTATAAAATCGTGTTGACAAATATTTCGGCTGCAGTAGTTGAAAATCTAGAACACTTCACACTTTCATGTACTAGGAATAAACTACCTCCATAAAATAAATTCATACCTAAACAACTTAAAGGTAGGGCTATACTTGGACATAGTATATTGACACGGCCGTTGATATCAAGTTCACTCCAAATCCTCGCAAGTCTCGTAAAATCTGGTGGAGTCCGGTAATTAGGTATATCATAAGGAAAAACCTACGAGATTCTAATCGAGAATACGGAAGGGGGACAATGTCTCTTTTTTTCTTCTTCTTTCATGAGGAATCACAAATTACCCGTATACAAGCACGGTGGCATAAGTGTACTATTATGATAATAATATTATAAGCAAGAATTCATATATATTCAAGTGAAGCTGGGGAAGGTTAAACGATTAATATTTCTTTCTTTTATAAGATGCCAAAATTTATTATTTTTTAATTTTTTTTAATTTGCCATATATATTTGGATCATATTATTAATTCCCCTTGGATTTTAATATTAATAATTTTTAAAATTTTAACTTTTAATATGGACATATGACAAATATTTTAAAAAATGTCACAGAGGGATTTTAATATTGGGTATATAATCTTATTTTTATTTTGATTTAGCTTATTCTTAAAAGTATATAACGAAAGAGACATATTTTAGATTTTAATCATTGAATACTACTTTTAGAAGTCAAGACCAATTCAAAATGATTTTTTGACAGCCGAAGCAGCTTTATAAGTTATAAGTTTAATACCACATGTATAATTAAAGACACATTAACTCCCTATGTAAATTAAATCCTTTTGAGTATCACTTATTTTTATCCAGCTATTGCTTTTGACATACATAACACCTATATATGTAAATAATATAAGTTTGTAAAATTAAACAAAATAAAAGCCAAAACTGTATAAATTACTCTTAAAGTAACATTCACAAAAAAGAAGTCTACATATGCTGTACTGACAGTACATAGTCTGTTAAAATACATTTACAAAAACAAAAGTTTCTCTACATAATTGTCCTTATACTCTAATATTATTAGAGGTGTTCCTGACTATACATGCTATATAGGAAGCTAAATTAAATACATAGAAGAAGAAGATTCTAATCCCGTTAGTATAATAGTCCCCAGGTCTATATCAGAACTTGGTTGACTGTGACATGCGTATATAAATAGTATAAATACAAACAAGTCTAAATTGAAAACAACGTTCAAACCTATGATTGTGTTGGATAAAAACCGCAATTTTTATACGTGTGCATACAAAAAGTAAATAGTATAAATATACACACAAAAGCATAAACTATGGAATCCATACTAAATTAAAAACAACACTTCATGGAACTAGAAACTTTATATTGCAGTTCTGACATGCATACCAGTAGAATGAAACAGATGTCGGGGTAGGGGGCGAGGGCGTAGCATTGGGCATGCTTCTATACAAGATCATATATATACAAGTCATGTCATACACGGACACATTTTACTACCCAATTCGCTTGATTAGTAGTGCTTATATATAGCTTAAACATACTTGTATCTATTGTTTAAGTGGTGTTTTTCACCTATTTTATACTTGGATAATTCACTACGTAGTGCTTTAACACTTTTTTACGTATTTGCCACATAGTGCTTTAATGGTCCCTTTTAATATTGGGCATATTTTACACGGCAAACTGGCGATGAACGCTTTTATCCATTAATATCCAATGGATTGGGGTTGTAAACATTTTTTTCTTCGGCTAATTTGATCCGATCCCTTCGGCCGATAATGACTGTTCCCTAATCCCTGGCATGATCGAACTTTCCGGGATTAAGGAACATTCCGTCATTGTCACGGTATTTGTTCTCTCCTTAGCACATTTGCAAGAAAAATGGCCGGATACGAGGGTCATGTTAACAAAAGACAAAGAGTTGACGATACACATTATGACAGAGTAAGTTGTTGTTTATATTTTGATAAATCAATCCATCTTTTGATAAAAGTACAAATTCTATAAAGTGCAATACGAATATGTTGGAACTAGGATCGTAAGTTTGACCGCGTGGGTAGGGGAGACAATTTACCATAATTATTGAATTAACTTTTGTCATTTCGTCTCTTATTTTTCTTGGCATTTGTCTTTCATCCTTTGACATATGATTTTTATGTTCTTACTTCAACGGTTGTGTTTTAGTTCGTCGATTTTTTCAAATGATGAATAGAATTTCAAAATTCGAATATTTTTTTGAGGGGGTCTCATTGGGGGGTTCTGATCCCGGATCCCGCTTACTGTTTTGTCAGATTCCCGTATCCCGCTTACACTATGTACGTAAGCTATCTAATTTTTTTGTAATTTCCCGTGTCCTGCTAGACTTCATTTCCCGTTTTCACGGCACAATAATTTGACTTTCACGTGTCACGCTTTCAAAAAATCGGCAATCCCGGGTCACGCTTAGACCCCAATGAGACCCACTTTTGACCCTCTGTCTCCGATATTCGATAAATTTATCTTAGTGTTTAAACTTTAAAATAGGTTTGTTATGTATTTTTAATGCTTTATATAACTCCTTATATATTAAAATATATGTCCTTCATACTTACTCACAAATGTTCCATAGAATCAAAAATTGCCATCCAATGTAAAAATGAGGCAGTATAGTTGACGGTTGCCACTTACCACTACCAGATAATATCTTGAAGCAAAGCTAACACCCATTCCACCTTAGTCCAAATAATAATGACGTTTTGAAAGGCTATTTTTTTTTTGGCTGTGATGCCTTCAATTCCTTCTATGTCATATAGCAGAAGGCATTTTTTCCAGCTGCACTTTCAATGCAATATTTTGAGACCTAAATGCTATTTTACCATGAAATTTTCACTGACGGCTAGAAATGTTTGCAAAATCTTTCTTTTAATGTTCTTATTCAGTAAATTAATCATGAATTGAGTTACAATTGCAGCCAAGTTGACAATGACCCACATTTTTCAAACCTTTCACAAGATATCCTTCACCTCTAGAATTTAATACAAATCAAAATAAACTCCATAAAATCTGAAACCCAAATTTGGGATAAAACAGCCCTCAAAGTAGCTTCTGAAATGAGGTTGCCAACTGGCCACCAGACATGAAAAATTAGTGGTCAACTCAAAGTTTCAGTGGCCAGGAAATAATTTCAGGTTGCCTACATTTTTTTTCTAGCTAAACAACCCTTGTGAAATAAAAGTATTAAGTTTTTGTTCTGTGTTTTTATGTTGTTGAGTGTAGAAAATAGTTTGTATAAATCAGCTGTAAAATAACCACATGATTTATTTAATTTTATTTCATTGTACATGTACAAATGTACATGTTTTCTAACAATCTGCGACGTTTAGCGGTAGTACGAAGCCCCAGTCTACATGGTCTAGTAAAATTCTTATCGGACTTGAGCAGAAGCACTGGTGATTGCCCCATCGATCAAGTGAACGTCTGAAATCGTTTGCGAAATTGTAGCCGGTATTTTATTGAATCTATGAGAACATGTTACAAAATTGTCACCGACCGTGTTTCATCTGTGTACTGACGAAATCGAGAACGAGGCTTGACCATGTGCTTTCAATAAACACAATCTATCAATGCCAATGGTTTTCTTTCAAATGGCATGTTATAGTCAAAGTTGTGACTGAGTGCAAAATACGAAGATAGTGTGCCATTTTCAGTCAATGCTTACAAATGACCTACAATTACCTGATGCAATAAAGCGCTGACAAGATCAAGCTTAAATCTAAAGGGCGCTTGAAATACAGTATAAATTTGTGTAACAGTCAAGCGCTCAGACGATTTTTTAAAACTCTGATCAGGGCTTAATTTCCAAAAATTAACAGTCGTCAGATCTTCAATATTCTAATAGCCCAAATGGTGACCAGTTATGAATTTTTGGTCGCCAATCAGCTTTTAAAGTCGCCCAGGCGACCATTTCAGTAGACTAAATTGAGGGCTGTAAAATAAATCAAAAGGTATGGAAATCCAGATCAGTCAAGTTTTACGGAGTTTATATACTGGTGGAATAACCTGTTTCGTACATTTCAGCTCGTGTAAATTTTGTCATTTCCATCGCCTATCCAGTTAAACCATCAAACATTTTTTTTAAATTGAATTCAAAACTGTTAATGATTATTCCTTTGTATATTCGGTTCAATTCTTATGAGGAAAGAAAATAAATGGTATGTCTAATGTAAAGGATAGGGACAAGAGACTTCCCAGAAGTTTCGCCTACTCCCAACATGAAGGGGGGAAATGACAAAATGTTAAAAATAAAATTTACTGCGCAAAATGTATAATTCTTATTAAAATATTCAAATTTGCATGTTTGATTTGTCCACATGTGTTAAATTATTTTGTCTTCTGAATTGTTGGAATTCCTTCTTTTACTTTTAGGAAGACAGACACAACCCTGAACCATCACCGGTGGTCCACGTTAGGGGATTATCAGAATATATCACTGAGGCAGATTTGATGCAGGCTGTGCAGCATTTTGGAACTGTGAAGTATGTTTCATGTGTGTCCAAATGTTAAAGATTTGATTAGAAATGTATATCCTACCATCTTCATGTATTTGAAAGCAACAATTTATGCAAAAAGGAAAATTTCTAAGGTGACAGTATGGTTGGACATATACATTGCTGTACTACAAATCTTATGAAAGGAGTCCTAATACAAGTGAAGTTCAAAATTATTTTAGCGGTGTTGGCCACTGACATTGACCAATAAGTCATGAATGTCAGTGGAAGTCTGTAACTAATTTGATGTTTTCTTTAAAAACATTTTGAAATGCAATGAAAAATGATATATAAAAGTTGATGTTTGTATACGTTCATGAAACACATGTTAAGTTATTGTGGTATTCTTTTCACAGTTACATTATGATGATGGGGAAGAGACACCAGGCTCTAGTTGAATTTGCTGTAAGTATGGAATTGAATTAATATGAATAAGAGTTGGTGGTATAAAAATGGTAAATTTGTCTTGTGAGATTGCAACCCAACAGCACAGGTTAGCCATGAACACACTTCATCTGAATTGGATTTTTATTACTTCCATGTCAGTCCTGCGCACTCATTTTAAACTTCACTTTTGTTTTAGATATTGAATTCAATTCCAAACCTTTACTCATTTTTTTCTAAAATATTAAATGTGCAAGTCTTATGAAATATGTAGAAGTTGCATTTCCATTCCAAAAAATGGGCACATGCATGACACAAGAGTGGGCTTAACTTTTAATTGTGTGTTAGAAAACAATATGGAGTGACACATTTCTATTTTACATCTAAATACTTGCTCATACGTTACTTTTTTAAAAACAAGTTCTGCTTTTTTATTCAATATTTTTTGAAAACCTGAGGGTAAAATAAAAAAGTTTTAGTCCACAGCAGGCTAATGAACAGTATATAGGATTAAAATTACAGTGTGTATTTAAACATACTTAGGGTTGACATACCAGTGTTCTCCCCAGGATTTTTTTAAGGAGCAAAATTCAAGGGCGTGTAACTCTTTTTTTAGAGTGAACTTTTGTGATCTGAAGCAATAAGTCATAAATCGTGACATGCAATATGAATTATAATGCTTTGTGTTATGTGTTTAATAATGCAGAGTATTAATGAATTACAAGAATATATATATGAAATAAATTGATTTTAAACACAAAAGTTATTTATATTCAGTCAATTAAAGAAGTCAAAATATAAATATTCATCTCTACTCTCTGCTCCTTCTAGGGATATTGTTTCAAGATAGTGTTATTTTGTTGGACAGTCTAGATCTGTTCCTCAACTTTGTCTTTATCCTCTTCAGGGTTAAAAATTAAACCCCCACTCACAATAACTTTTGCTTATACCCTATTTAACATTTCTAAGCCATGAAAACTCAGTCAGCCACTTGTCATTGAAACCAGAAACTGTACATGGTGCTTGCTTTTATCAATTGCTATAACTTGAGCTTGGTTGGGATTAGGAGAAGCAATGAAATCTGCTTATACTGACAGTGTAGACCAGGGCTTCCAAAATTATTTTTAGCCAGCCGGACATTTTATATATTATTCCGATTTTAATCCCTTAAGACAAAATAAACAAAAGGCAATTATGGTAATCAGTTGCCAAGTTGGCCATCCCAATGATTGACATTGAAAAAAACGATATTAAACTTTCTTTGGTTCAAATTTGAAGTTCTGACGTAAACTGTTAAATTGGCAGTGCATCATTCGAAGTGTGCAACTTCAGAGTACTTATATCTGCCTTAGCCTCTTTATTTGTGCAAAATAACGTTGTCAAAAACTTTTACTTTCGTTTTATGAAGTAATACCGGATGTTATCTTGACAATGGTAAAACATGGACCAGAGACGGATATGTAAATTCCGTATATGTTTGCAAAGTATGAAATCTTTCTACGTTATTTCTTCAAGAATATATTCGAAATAAACGTAAGATAAAGGTATCAATGACAATTTAAGCATTTTTTTTGAAGAAATTAGGAAGCATAATTAAATGTCACACATGCGCACACGTGTACTAATTCAAACAGAGACATGTCTCTGGTTCAAACAACGTGGTTATGACAATTTTTCATTTTCACCTTTTTAATTTTTTCATCAAATCATATTTTGTAAACGTATTTCTGATCATTTAAATCTTTTTGACTAAATTAATTAGATGCAAACCGCTGAAATGTAAGAAAATAACTTTGAATAGACCGATCAATGTCCGGTTCAAAATAGTTTACCTGTCACCTGAACAGGTAAATTTCAGCTGTTCGACAACTAATTAGCCTTGATTAAAATGAGAAGGTATTAAAGTAGGGGTTGTTTTGATAGTACTTAATGAGCATGTCACCTTTATGACCGGAAATGTGTGGCTGTTAAAGGCAAAATGTTGGGTCAAAAAGATCGCAAATTATGTTAAAATGACCGTCTCTTAAGAAAGCATTGAAAACTAAAAAGTAGATGACCGTTTTATGCTTTTCCCAGACGGACTTTTACCGGACATTATACAAATGTCCGGCATATATGACCGTTTTGGAAGCCTTGGTGTAGACGGAGGTGTATTCCCCTTTTCATTAGAAGTCATTGGTCTGAAAAAAACTTCTACTTCCATCATCTACCTTTTGCTTATAATTCACCCCTTTGTTATTTGCAGAGAACATGTTCATTCAGAATTAATAAAATCGAATATGGTTAAGATATTTGGTATACAACTTTTTAAAACAAATTTTTTTTTTTATAAATGAACAGCTGACCAGTTTCCGTAGTTTCACATTACGCTTCCGTGCGTATAATTGTTTAATCCTATCTTTGACAGATAGATATAAACAAAACTTTACAAATTCATTAAAGTTAAAACCATTGAAATTATTTACCAGTGACATTATACAGAAGCTGCTGGGATTCTGTACCCGTGTTGATTGTCACATATTTCCCGACGCACGGATTCACGATCGATGTTCAATGATCATTTTATTTCTAAAAATATGACAGTTTCAGACGAATTTACCTTGCAAACAACATTTTTTCACTTTCTATTAAAGTAAATCACTCCTCGTTATCTTTAATCAAACTTTATTTTAATTTTTTCAACTAATAATACTTTCATTCATAGTTTTCATCGTAAATATCTTTAGCAATGTGTATTCAAATTTATCATGTGTATTCCACACGTTCATTGGTCGTGTTTAAACATATTCTTCTTCTCGACCAATGAAAAAATTCGTTATATAAATGGTCAAGTGATCACACACACGATGCGTAAATACAATGTATTTGCGATCTATTTCTTCAATTTCTGCACTGAAGTTTTTTAAATTTTTAATTTTCTTCAAAAAATATCTATCTTCTTGATGATCGTTTATGCTATTACCTGATAACATAGTCTGATAAGGCTGAGATAAGCGTGGCTCAGGTAAAACTAATTATCAGTTATTGTGTAACACTGACTGACCCATCAGCAGTGATCAGTAACTTGACAATTTTAACCAACATTTATAATGAAAATGTGAAAATTAACACGCTGCGGGATCAAGTATTAAGGAACAGCGGCCAATTAAGACGCTGTGGGATCTACAAAAATATTATGAAGGCGCTGCGGCACGGCAGCGTCATATTGGCCTGGGGAGAACACTGCATACTACAGGGACTTTTATAGCTTGCTGTGTGGTAATGGTATTGCTCATTGTTGAAGGCCATACTGTCACCTGTAGTTGTTAACTTCTATGTCATTTGGTCTCTGGTGGACAGTTGTCTCAATGGCAATCATACCACATCTTATTTTTATACCCCCGCTTTAAAAAAGTGGGGGTATACTGTTTTATTATTATACCCCTGCTTTAAAAAAGGGGGTATACTGTTTTACCTCTGTCTGTCCTTCCGTCAGTCCATCCGTCCATCCCATGAATATTTTCGTCACATTTTTCTCAGGAACTACTTGACAAGGATTTCTGAAATTTGGTTTCAGGGTTTATATAAGTAAGTTACACCGTGTGATGCGTTTTCAGATTCATCACTCAACAACTTCCTGTTTACCCAACACTTGTATTATTAACACATGATAGCCAAGTTGAAAATTTTCGTCACATTTTTCTCAGGAACTATTTGACAAGGATTTCTGAAATTTGGTTTCAGGGTTTATATAAGTAAGTTACACCGTGTGATGTGTTTTCAGATTCATCACTCAACAACTTCCTGTTTATCCAACACTTGTATTATTTTACACATGAAAGCCAAGTTGAAAATTTTCGTCACATTTTTCTCAGGAACTACTTGACAAGGATTTCTGAAATTTGGTTTCAGGGTTTATATAAGTAAGTTACGCTGTGTGATGCGTTTTCAGATTCATCACTCAACAACTTCCTGTTTACCCAACACTTGTATTATTTTACATATGATAGCCAAGTTGAAAATTTTCATCACATTTTTCTCAGGAACTACTTGACAAGGATTTCTGAAATTTGGTTTCAGGGTTTATATAAGTCAGCTATACCGTGTGATGTGTTTTCAGATTCATCACTCAACAACTTCCTGTTTACCAAAATATTTCACCAGGGGTATCATCAGTGAGCAGTAGCTCACAGTTTTACTTGTTAATATATACATGTACATTAAACTATGCACAAAAGCATGCAAGATTGTCAATTTGAATTAGTCAAAAAGGGGAAAAGTACCAAGCAGAGTTAGTAAAAAAGGGATAGGGTACCAAGGAGGCAATCAAAAACCATAAGTGGAAGGAAAAAGATAATACTATAACCCAAAGAAAAAGAACAAATGATAAAACAATAGTCCTAAAAACACTAGCTACACAGAAAAATTTCAGTTGAGTGCACGTGTCAATAACATGAACTCCTCCAAAAAAAACTAAGGGTGAACCACATGCTCCATAATGTAAGACTATAAATTACCTAAAAATCTTACAGCTCTTCTATGTAAACAAAAGGTAGGTAGTCTGTTTCAGTCTGTTTACTATATACTGGAATTTGATTGGACAATAAACATAACTTCATTGCATGTCAATTTTTATTGTCTAATCAAATTCCAGTATATACAAAACAGACTGAAACTCTGCCTACCTATTGTTTGCAAACATCCAAGCAAACATAGCAAGCAAGTTGATCAAAGGTTTGCTTTGCATGCTTTTATAAAAGAGCTGTAACAAGAAGTAAGTCTTAGAGATCTTAACTGCTGAAACTCAACATAACAATGATTTTACAAGAAAATGTATAAAGCATCATATTTATTAAAAAAGTTAAATTTGGATTTTATTTTTATTTTTTTGTATGAAATTGAATTGAAACACATATTAGAATAACAAGAACATGAAGAACTCTTTCATATTTTACCAGAAATGTGTTATGAATGTAAACTAAAAGTTAATTGTTTTTTTTTTCTCTACAGGATATATCTGGAGCAAAAAACTGTGTCAACTATTCCTTGGTAAGTATGAAAAAATTGTTTGGCCTGAAACAATATGTGTGTTTTGGGTTTCCTTCCAAAAAATTAAAGGGGCCATAGGTTAGATTTTTTTTCTGACACAATCTTGAAAAAAATTGTGTTTTTCAGAGTTTTGTTATGATATTTTACATACTAATAAACCTAAACTTCGAATATCTTTAGTTTATCAATGAACAAATGCTGCATAGGTTTCACAAAATTTTTTATCAGTTCTGTCTCGCATGTCTCATATTTTTACAAAATGAGTTTGGCGTTGACCACAACTGATATTAAGTTTGGTTAATTTTTTTAGAGAAAAATACTCATAAAAATGTTAGGCTCTGTGCTCAAAATTAGGGTCGGTCGCAAAACCCTAAACACATACCTTTTTATGACCTTAGTGTGTAAAAACATAGATTTCACATAGTATATTGATTAAGCAACTATAACACATTTTTTTTGAAAGGTCATGTATTTATTAGGGACATCTTGATTTCAGTCAAACACACATATTCAGTTATTGGTAATGGTTATGTATGATTGTGCTCTCTTCATATGTATTAATTGTTGAATCCTAGCAATTTAAGAACAAGTTTTGCTGAAATTAAACAAAGCAAAATTAATAAAACAAACAGTTATAAAAATTGAAAATGGAATTTCTGATGAATTGTTTTGACTCTATTATCAAATAACATGACCGTTTTATATTGATTTTCAGAACAATCCAATTTATGTTGGACAGCAAGCAGCATTCTTCAACTACTCAACTAGTCAAAGAATTCAAAGGCCAGCACCTGGGTATAATGATCCCAATTACATGTAAATTGTAGAACCGTTTGTTAGTCAGGAAAATTCTTTTAATATAGTTATTATTGTATAATCTAGGCATAGCTTAGAATGTAGAATTCTATATACTGTACATGCTAATTCAGAAATATTTGCAGTGTTGAATAATAGACAAAATTGTAAAATTATTTATTGTGATTTCAGTAAATGCTGCATACAAATGATGCCAGCAAAAGTTTAAAATGCAAGTTTTTATTTTTTGGGAAACTCCGCTTGCAATAATAGAATAAAAACGTCGCAAAAAATTCTGAATTTACAGTAGTTATTATATAATCTTGGCATTGCCTAGAAAGTGAGCTCAGCAGGTTTTTGCATTTCTTAAACATCAACTCTGGCACCCATTGAACCATTTTTGACCAATATCAACATGAATATTTTTTATAAATGGTAATAATGTATATCACATGTTTCTGTAAGAGCTCACTTCATGTGTAACAGCTTTGCCATTGTGTATTTACCATAACAATTAAGAAACGTGCGCAATCTGGGGCGGATTAAGGCAGAGGTGTAAGTTCGCCTGCGGATTAAGGCAGAGGTGTAAGTTCGCCTGGACTAGAATTGTATATCATCCAAACCATTCAACCACACAAGTATGCACTTCAAGCATAAATAAAAAACGGATCAATTATTAATATTTAGAAAATTTGCACAAATAACATATTTTATGGAATTATATTACCTATCAGAGATCATGTGTGTTAATGAATTTTACAGAACTAGTGAATTAGTATTTCTAATTTTAAGCAGAAGTTTTGCTTTCCCCAACAAGTTATTTCTTTGTTAAATCAATGTGTGATTCAGTTTTCTTAGTTCTTCATTGACCAAATTCAATTGTGGCGTCAAATTTTCTTGCCTTTAGTGTGATTTTACTATTTTAACAGCAGGAAAACGAGACTAATAACGTCTCAAAGAAGGAACAGATTTTTTTTATCAGATTATTGATGCAGTAACTTTAAATTAGCCAACATCATTTAGGAAACCAGATTCCACTGTTTTCTGTGCTGTAAGATATTCCTCCACTCTCAACAATTAAATATAAAAAAAAATAATTCTTGAGTGAATAAATATCAATTACTGCTTGATGCAGCGGTAAAAATCTAGATCCCTATATTTTAATATAAAGGAAACTTCCTTGATTATTATTTCATTACTTTTTACAGGATGGGAGATGACCCTAATCGACCACCAAACCATATACTATTATTCACAGTCTTGAATCCACAATATCCAATCACTGTGGTAAGTACAACATTTCTGATTGGTCTACAAATTATTCATTTCAACTACAACAGTTTTTGTCTCACCTTGACGGAGTCAAAAAGCAAGACATAGGTATGCTGTTTCCGGCGGCAACGGCAGCGTCAACAATGTATTAGTTTGTGATTAGGTCTAGTTCATGGTGAACCACTAGTGGTAGGTCAGTGATATTTGGTATGCAGTTGTATTAGCATTCGCACATCTCATTACCATGGAGATTATTTGGCCCCGCCCCCTCAGTCAAGGTCTATTGACTTTAAAACTTTGCTTAGTTGACATGTATTAGTTTGAGATTAGGTCAGTTTATGGGGAACCACTAGTGATAGGTCAATGATATTTGGTATGCTGTTGTATAAGCATTGGCATATCTCATTTCCATGGAGATTATTTGGCCTCGCCCCCTCATTCATGGTCTATGACTTTGAAACTTTTGCTTAGTTTTCATGTATTAGTTTGTGATTATGTCAGTTTAAGATGAATCACTAATGTAAAGTCAATGATAATTGGTATGCAAATGTATTTGCATTTGCAAGTTGCATTTCCATGGAGCTTATATAACCCCACCCCCTAATTATGGTTCATTGACTTTGAAACTTTTACATAGTTTACAAGTTAATGTTTGTGTTTAGGTTTGTTTAAAGGGAACGACTTACGAAAAGACAATGGTATTTGGTTTGCAGTCGTATTAACATTGGCACATCTCATTTCCATGGAGATAGTTTAGCAGTATACCTTCAGTCATGGTTCATTGACTTTGAATATTTGCATAACTTACATGTTAAAGTATTACTATTTTAATTTCAACATTTGCATTATCAAAATAACAAATAGGCGAGACATATCTCTGTGTTAACAGTTGATGATGGCCAGCCATTGCTAAGTACAAAGTTTTGATTGGTCTACCAAATAACGAGTTATATTGTCTTTAACAATCCTGAATAATACTGACATATATAGCTGTGATGAGTTGCTAGGTTTGCAGCATTGAGTAAAAGTCTGAAAGTTGACTGGTTTATTGCAATAATAGGCATTAAATCTCAATTTGAAATTTTAGCCAGAAATAGTGGACATATTGGGAACTAATCATATTTTCTCCTTTTAGATATTAAACCAGTTTGTTTAAATATGAAAATAAAATGAAGATTAGTCAGTCATGTTGGAGATTCTTTGTAATTGTAACTCATGGGCAAACAAAGGAAGCATTTCTTTCTCCTATATGGTTTTTAAACTCTTGTGTAAAACCCTATGATCTGATTGGACAACAATGTCATTGTTGTCAATGAAGCTACCATTTACATGTCAACAATGAATAAGCTGCCAATTGAACTACTTGTAATCATCTGGGTTTTTTTTGCAGGAGATAAACCCAAATGTGATTTCAATTATTTTTTAACCACCTGGTTGATCTTTGTAACCAATGAAATATGATTTTCTGCATCTTAGTTTGGGGAGTTTATTTTAGAGCTACTCCATTAAAATGTATGTGGGAGGGTAGGAAGGGACTTTCAAAATATCCCTACAACCAAGAACCAATTTTTAGATAATTTTGCATAATGTTATTAGACGCATACTGAAAAAAGACCCATGACCCACATTAAATAATTAAACTTCCCTTCCTACCCTCCCACATACATTTAATTGAATAGCCCTTAATTGTTCTCTCTATTTTTAGGATGTTATGCAGACAATTTGTTCAGCCCATGGTCAAGTGTTGAGAATAGTCATCTTCAAGAAGAATGGTGTCCAAGCTATGATTGAGTTTGAGAATGTTGACTGTGCTACTAGGGCCAAGCAGGCATTGAATGGAGCAGATATTTATTCTGGTTGTTGTACACTCAAGATTGAGTTTGCCAATGTAAGAATTATGATTTACCACAAAAAAATGATTTCTTTTGCTTGAATAATTTCTCAGAATTTGTGTCTAATCAAAGATGCAAATTAAAATTCCTAAGAAACTCTGAATAACCACACAATTTTGGTAAATTTTGTCTAAGACCAGTACATGTAAGAGTGTCTTGATGGGGTTTTCAGAATAGAGAAGGATAGGCTAGACTACAGAAAAATGGGTTAAAAAAAATTAATGGAGAAGAACAGGCCGAAAAAATAAAGAACAGAGAATAATGGGGTGCCAGAAAAGAGAAAAATGGGAATAATATATAAAGAATAAAGAAAAATTACTTAGAAATTTTAAGAATACAAAAATGGAGGACCCCTCGTCAAGACCTTCATGTAAATGACACTGGATATGAATAGAAAAATATATATGTCGGGGAGGCAGCAACAAAACCAAACATGAAAAGCAAAATGACATTTAGAAGTCAACACTAGACTGGTGTCTCTACAATATGTCAAACTAAATCAGCAATCGAAAAAAAGTAGTGGACTGTCCGACACATTTAACAGACTATCAAATATTTGCACTCAATATCAAATTCTTGAAATGACAGAAAAGCATCTACTTACAAGGTTACTGGCTGGGGACAGGCACATAAACATTCTATTTATAGAATCTACACACGAAGGTCAATCGTGACAGTGATATTTGCTGATCAAAAAAGGTTAGGGGTGTCTTTTTGCGATTTCACTAACATTTTGCAGTTTTAATTCAGAAAACACTGCATTTCTATTTACAGCAATTGTCACACACATTTAATTGGAAATTGTATCTTCATATGTATATAAATGATTCTGTTCAATTGTATAACATATAAAATTGTTCTGACAATGAAGGAAAAGGAAAAATTCAGACAGTCCACTTGACCATTTAAATAGTTGGCATAAATTTAGAAAAACAACGGATATGTGGTATCCATCCATGACACAAAATCAGTATTTGCACAGCAAAAAAAAACCACAAAAAGCAAAGGAACAGCGCTTTTATTGCAGTTCTTCATCTCAAAGTCATATTGGTTCAGATTTGGTCTCTGTCTAATTATGCTTATCATTCTTGTGCATACAGTCAAAGTACAAAAAAAAATAGTTTAATTCCGCCTCATGTTAATGTGCTTGGTCCATTTCAGATATTGTGCCAGATAGTTGGACCATTTCAGAAATTGTGCCAGATAGTTGGTCCATTTCAGAAATTGTGCCAGAAAGTTGGTCCATTTCAGAAATTGTGCAGGATAGTTGGTCCATTTCAGAAATTGTGTTGGATAGTCATTGTTTACTACTTAGTACTTTTTGTCTTTGAAAGAATAAATAATATCTGTGGTCGGTTCTTGGAATTCGCTTGTGATTTAATTCTCTAACTGACAAAGTTTGGCAATGCATGTAGTTGTATGTTAATTTGTATGAAAAATTTATTTCTTCTTTTCTAGCAAACAAGACTCAATGTAATCAGAAATGACTCAGAAAGTTGGGACTACACAAACCCTAATCTAGGTAAGATTTGTTATATGTTGTACCCATTTTTTCAACAAAATCTACATGGCGTCAAAAAAGCGAAACTTGGGTATGTTGTTTCCCACAGCAGCAGCAACAATTTGTTAAAGTTTGAGATTAAGTCAGTTTAAGGGGACCCACTTAATGATAAGTCAATGATATTTGGTATGCAGTTGTATAACTATCAGTACATCTCATTTCCATGGAGATTTTTATGCCCCACCTAGGGGCAGTATGTTATTCGGTCTGTGCGTCCGTCCGTCTGTCTGTCCTGCTTTAGGTTAAAGTTTTTGGTCATGGTAGTTTTTGATGAAATTGAAGTCCAATCAACTTGAAACTTAGTACACATGTTCCCTATGATATGATCTTTCTAATTTTAATGCCAAATTAGAGTTTTGGCCCCAATTTCACGGTCCACTGAACATAGAAAATGATAGTGCGAGTGGGGCATCCGTGTACTATGGACACATTATTGTTTTACCCTGCCCCTTCAGTCTTGGTCTATTGACTTTGAAACGTTTGCCTAGTTAACATGCTAAAGTCTGTGATTAAATCAGTTTTAAGGGAAACACTTTTGATAAGTCAATGATATTTGGTATGCAGTTGTATAAGCATATCTTATTTGCACAGAAATTTCTAGGCCCTGTACCTTTAGTCATGGTTCATTTTCATAATTTACATGTTCAAGTATCTATTTTCATTTCAACATTTACATTTTACTCTCAAGATTACATACATGTGAGACATATTTCTGTGTCAACAGTTTAAACTTCATATTATTATTTTTTTATATTCCTTATTCCACCTGGGAAGTTTAATTCCTGATCATGTTGAAATAGCTCATAAAAACTTACCAAACAATAGAAAGAATGAATTGATTTTCATCCTAACTTTCTTTAAGAGAAAAAAAATGGTATTGAGGAAACTACATCTGTCAATGGTATGTCTGTCATAATGTGTTAAGGATGGATCCAGTGTCAAATTTTACATTTACAATAATAGAACTCTATATCTGTTTCCTAGAAGGACATAGTTTTACAGCAAAAGACCTTATGATGGAAAAGTAATATTTTTTTTTGCTTTCTGTCAAGTATTTTCTATTATGGCAAAAAAATCAAAATTTCATGGAAATAAATGCTTATATCTTGAACAAGAGGACACATTTGAAATTCATATATTTTTTAGTCCTTTTAGACTTCAAAAATCTTTTATCTTTTTTGGCATTCGGTGTAGTTTTTCGTAAATGGCTTCTCTATTTTAATACCTGGATCTGAGCCTTTGACCTTTTTTTTTTGTTATTCATTGAAGTTTAGTTTTGTATTGTTGTTGACATTTTAAAAGTTTCATACATATAAAACATTATTTGTGACATACAGGTTACTAAAATTTTCATGAATAATTGTTGAAATATGTTGCTTTTATTTTCAAGGATTTGTAAAATAACATTGAAACTTGAATTTTTGCAAACATTGTTACAAGAACATTGAAACTCTTCATATACAACCATTAACTGTAAGTTAAAGTACAAATAGAAATTTTACTTTACATTTCATTTAAAACATCACTTTTCCACTGGCATTTTGAATCACATCCTTAGTGTTCTCTAGCATTGTGGGAGATCATGGATTTTGTCAAACAAAAGACTTAATTGATATTTACTGATTCTCTGTGAAAGGTTCAGGTATTGAAGAAATGGCAAGACAGTTCAGCTAGAAATCTGTTTAAGTAATAGGTCTTCCTGTGTACCTAACAAGTTTTCTTGTAAAAAAAAAAGACAGTTCAGTCTGAGGGACTTGAACATTTCCTATTTTTACAAAAACATGATTTTGTGGAAGATTTTTTGGCATCAATTTTTCACCTATGTAAAATAGTAAAATTTCGATTTGTACTTAAACTCTAAAAGACATAACTGTAGTTCTATATTTTTTCATTACACATGTACATTCTGTAGCAATTACATTGTAAACTATTTTACAAGACAGCTTATACATTTTGAAAAATGACATTGTAATTTTTGTAATTACACAAAATATATTTGTAGAACATTTTGAATATTGATATACTTTTTTACCTGTAATTCAACATAAACACAATACTTTTTTTACATGTAATTCGACAAAGCATTTAACGTAAACAGTTAAGATTTTTTTTTTTTACGACAAGTTAATTTCAAACGTTTCATTTCTAAAAGATAAAACAACAAAAATATATTAAGTTTACAAATTAAACAATTTTGCATTATGAACATTTGACTTGTGTGAGCAAAATGAAAACTGATTTTGAATCTACAAAATTGACAATCTTCCAAAAGAAAACACTAAAATATAGCAGTTTGGAAAAGAGACTTAAATTTTATGTATTTTCTACAGTATATAATTCGGATACAGAAGTAAATGCATAATTACAGATGTTCTCAATATAGAAATAAAGAGATCAAAACTGAAAAATATGTTGAAATGTAACAGTCATGGACAGATATTTACCTGTAAAAATGTTCTTTTTCATTCATTTTTGTTAAAAAAAAACTTTTCCACTGTTTACCAGAAAATTGGTTGAACTAAAAATTCAGGATTGAATCAAATTTAAAGCATACAAGAAAAAAATGCTCCTAAAAGAAACAATGGAATTTATGCAATCAATATTCTTGGTAAACAGTGACCAATTATTTCACATGTACCTTTTAAAATTCATTTCACTACAACAAGATTCAGCGTTTTACTTGGAAACTTAGTTCTGTGGATTATTACCTAGTTTGCAGCTTGGAGATTATGAAAAATACTCGATTAAACAAACATTGAACTAATAGCCTACTTGTGGATGCCAAAGAGATGGAGCCTGAAAGATGACAGCTTACGTAATTCCTCGAAATGCTTTTGCAGAAACCAGAATAAAAATACATGTATTGCAACATACAAAATAACTCCAGTCATTAACCTACTCTCACAGAAATATAAATATGATGGATTTTTCAATTGTTTTACAAATCAAAATCTTAAAATAGACAAGACAGCATTTTAAAACTTGCAGAATCAATGAAGACTCAAACAGACCAATCAAGACCTGGATTTGTACCTTGAAATTTCATACAAAATGAACTGTGACATATATGGACTTTATATTCTTACCACCAGAAGAAACAAATTAATTGCTTGATACCTATAAATGGATATACCTACAATACCTGGTTATAAATCAGAAAACGAAAAAATATCAAGGTTGGAAAGCAAACAATAAATCTCTACAGAAGTTTCATCCTAATCCCACAAAGACAGACCATAGACAACATACAATCACCCAATGGGAAATTAAATTCAAACAGACCAATCAAAACAGGGGTTACAAAAACAAAAACCTCTCTTTATAATGTACTGATTGTTTCGATTGGTTATTTATTAACAGCACCATGGGAACAACTTGGATGCAGACTTCTTCAAGTGCTGTATTGTGGATGAGTCATCAGTGGTGTACAAGATCCTACTGAGGCATTATATTATAGATTAGAATGTTACAAACATGTATACAATCACACAAACATTTGCAGTCTTTTTATTGACATATATTGTTTATGATTGCTATCAGTGGAGCTTTTTAGGAAGACTTTGTAAAATGTATCACGTTCTTACATTCTACATCAAAATACCTCTTAAACTTGTATTTTTATCAAACTCATAGAAAAAGTTAGAGAGTTTTCAGATAGATGGGTATCATATAAGAAAAATAATGGAATTTTTAAAATTAGAAAATGGGCTCCTTCAAATATATACAGTAAAGATTATCCA
Organism: Mytilus californianus; assembly: GCF_021869535.1. NCBI lineage: Eukaryota > Metazoa > Mollusca > Bivalvia > Mytilida > Mytilidae > Mytilus > Mytilus californianus. Next base: position 48,850,927 of record NW_026262582.1, on the reverse strand, counting down.
CTTGTAGTCCCAGTTCAGTTAAAATCTGTTATAATAAATTAAAAAATCGGCTCGTTCAAATATAAACAGTCAAGATTATTAACTTTGTAGTACAATTCAATTTAAAAAACCTTAGAAGAATTGAATATTTAATTTTGTGACTTAATGCACTTTAAATTGGACTCTCCTATAAAAACCAAAAACTTCAGAAACTTGACAAATTTAAAAAACATTTAGAATTAACCTTCTGGTTCAACACTTCAGAGTTCTGAAAAAGTGGTGGTCGAAGGCTTTGACTACCAAAATTTTTACAAAGGACCGATACAATTTTGATATTTTGCAATAGAAATAATAAAAAGGACCTGCAAATTTTCTTGAAGGACAACTAAGGAAAAAAATATTTCAAGAACTCTGGCATTTGATGTTAAATAGTGATTTCCATACATAATGTTATGTTTATGTATACAAGTGAAGAGAATACATTGAAATGATTTTATATTCTAAATCTTGAAATTAGATAAATGGATGATTATGGTTTACATTCTTTATTATATATAGATCATAAAATTGAGAAGTAAAATATTTACCCGATATATTTGTTGAATTTTAAAATTTGAAATTTTATTTCTACAGGAAATGAACCACCAGGAGCAGGACGCCCACTTTTACCAGATCCTAGATATCAAGGTCAGCAAGCCTCTTATGGTAATTACATACACAACGTGGCCGAAGGTTGTATCTGAAAAAAAAATACAGTATTTTGAAGTTAAAATCGACTGAATTTTGTGCAAAATTATGCACCCCTAGGGTGACTGGGGTAATGTGATAGGTTATAGTTTTGATTTTGGGTTCACTGAGCATGAACGTGATCGTTTTGACTTGTTTTTAAGGAACAAATATTGGTACTGAATAAAAACTTGAAAAGTTTATTGAAATTAAACCAATTGATATTACACACAATTTCTATTTGCAAAAACAACCTAAAATTTAGTCTATGATAACAAGATACTTTTATATCACAATACTAATAAAAAAAACTCTATTTATTACTAAGAGTTATAATTCCTATAAAAGTATTATGTGCCTTCTTAAAATTTATTTCATTGTTTAAAGCTGCTTCTCCTTTGATCATCCAACCACCTTAGTGGTCTCAATGATGATAGCCCTCCTTGAGAGTTGGAGGGCTTTGTGGTAGAATCCCTAGCCTGGTGAAATAAATTTAAATTTCAGAATTGCTGCTATTACAGAAAGAAAAAGGCTTTATTTATTAACTATATTGTTGTGCACCTTTTGTTCAAAACGGTAAGAAAAACCTTACAATTGAATGTATATGAAAATTTACTGTTATATTTACAACTTTAAATCTGCAGGGTCAGGACCACCACCACCTCAGGGAGGTTACTCACAAGGCCAAGGGGGGTACCAACAGCCTCCAGGATCAGGATATGGACCCCCTCCACCACCACAGGGAGGAGGGTACGGAGGAGGCCAGGGAGGATATGGTCAGAGCCAAGGCTATGGACAACCACAGGGAGGGTACGGAGCACCTCCTTCAGGAGGCTATGGTGCACCACCACCCCAGAACAGTTATGGAGGTGGAGGGGGGTATGGTGAGGGTGATGGATATGGAGGAGGTTATAATTCAGGACCACCAAGAAGTGGTGGATATGATGACAGGTATCCACCAAGAGACCGAGGATACGGAGATAGAGGGAGCTATGGTTCTGGAGATAGAAGGGTAAGTGTTAAAACTGGAGAATACTGTAATAAACCGAGTAATTTTTGCAATCAATATTTTTTTTAAGACTTTCACAAGAAGTACAAAAATGCAAAGAAAAATCTCCATGATTAGGTAAAACTTATATCCTTCCTTATATAGATACAGCATTAAACTATACTTGTATCTGGTGTTCAAAATTTTCATTATATTCAAAAAGAAAAAAGTTGAACAGAAAAATCACATTCCACAAAACAAAAAAGTTGGACAGCACAAACCTCACAAAAAATTGGTTGTGATCACAAATTCTACTAAAACCAAATCATTTTAGGTAGGCTATTCTCATTTTCTTCAGGTCTCATGTCATTGTAAACTGAGATATGTTGCTGATTTGAGACAATTTTTCAGTTGATAGTGTATCTTGTTATTTGCAGCAATTTATCAAAGATTAAAGATCTAGAGCACTTTAACATTTATTTATGCCTTCTTGAATTTAAAATATCCATTTTCCAACATGAAACTTATTGTTTTGCATGCATTTTTGAACTCCAAAATTCTTTTTGCTTTACAACATTACGAAAGGTGATGTTCTATCATTTCTATGAAATAGCAACATGATTGTGTGTTTACAAATCTAAATTGTGTTCCAAACTTCGAGACTCATGGAAATGTTACCAATCTGCGAAGAACAAGTTTAGTTGCAACAAATGCCTACAAAACTCCACCACTTTAAAATACCTAAGGTGTCATTGGTATTTGAGGTTGTAAGAAAATAATGGCTGATGAACAAGAAATTATATTTTACAGGGAGATAGAGGTGGATACAGATCAGGTTATAGTGATGGACCCCCTGGAGCCAGTGGACTCTCCCAGGGAGCAGTAATTATGGTGTATGGATTGGACAATGAAATGAACTGTGAACGTCTATTTAATCTCTTCTGTCTCTATGGCAATGTAGTTAGGGTATGTATTCATAGTAAAATATGGCAGGACAAGTGTAAAGAGAGTATATGAGACAATTTCAAAAATATTTGGTAAAAGCAAAAAGAGCTGAAGTTATTGCATGGTCTTCATTAAAAATAGTAAAAACGGTCATTTAAACATTTCCCACTGATGGCTGGCTTCTCAGAATTTTACAAATATTGAATTCAAAAACTCAGCTAAATCTATTGACTATTTGCTACTATGCTATTGCTGTTGTACTGTCTTCAGCTAATAAGGTTAGTTTTGCAAGGCGTGGGATTTAGGCCCCAGGGAAACATTATTTTTAATAAACTGTGTGATTTGACAATTATACAAGTCAGTTGTATGTTTAGGTAAGTGGTGAACGATTATGTAGAAGAAAAGTGTGTTGCTGTTCATGTCTATGATCACCACTGATAAATTTACAAGGGAGGTGCTTAAAGAAATTAATCTTTTTAACTGTTGAAAAATACTTGTAAATTTTATACCTTTAGTATACTATTAGTTCTACCTATATATATATATATATATTAATATTTATGTATTTTAAACTTAACTTTAGTCATTTAAAAGTAATCTGAATTAGAATTGTTTTTCAAACCATCTCAAAAGTAAAGGTTGGTACTGAAAAAATCAGAAGTAGTGCTGGAAATCCAAGGGTGGTGACCACTTTTGAATAGCCTGTGGTGGTCCCTGATGTATAAAATAAAATAAAAGGTGATAGGATAAGCTATTTTCCTAATGCTTGTAGTTTATAGGTTTGGTTGGCTTGCTTGCTTTGTTTGTATAAATGTTTGATCAAGCATTGTAATTAAGATTGACATCTGCAATCAATAGATAGGCGGGGCTTGAGCTTGTATACATTATACTTATAAATGTTATTGGCTGTTAAGTAGTGCAAGGTATAATGTAAACAAGCTGAAGCCCTGCCTTTCTATTGATTGCAGATGTCAATCTTAATAACCATGCTTCAGCAAACATTTATAGAACAAAGCAAGCAAGCAAGCCAACCAAACCTTTAAACTACAAGCATTAGGAAATTAGCTCTAATAATATGTAATCTTATCTTTTAAATTTTGTTTAAAACAACTATAACTGTGATAATGAATGTAAAACTGTGTTAAACCTTAGCAGTTGATAGGTTGTAGTATTATAAAATGGTTTATAATCTTTTCATTTAGATTAAGTTTTTGAAGAGCAAGGATAATGCTGCTATGGTACAGATGGGCGATGCCTTGGCAGTTGATAGGTGTATGAACATGTTAAATAATACATACTTCTTTGGAAACAAACTACAGTTAGGGTAAGTATTGAGTTGATAGAAGAATGAGAAGATCCAAAAATTATTTATTCGGGGAGTCACCCAAAGTCATAAGTTATCAAATCTTGGAATCTCTATCTGGTTATTGACCTTATTTCACCTGGCTTTTTATAGTTTTTTTTTACCTTTTGCAATAGAATTATTAATGTTCCTATAATCCACACTCAAATGAATCAAATGATTCGTGAATTATTTAGCTATATAATGCTTTTACATTTATTAATCACTTTTTATACGACCACAAAAAAATTTTGGGGTCGTATAATGCTATCACGTCATCGTCGTCGTCATCCGAAGACTTTGGTTTCGGGACAATAACTTTAGTTTATGTGTATGGATCTCTGAAATTTAACCAAAAGGTTCAATACCACAATAGGAAGGTTGGGATTGTTTTTGGGGGTGATGGTCCCAACCTTTTAGGAATTGGAGACCCAAAAGGGGCCCAAAACAAGCATTTTTCTAGTTTCAGGACAATAAGTTGTGTATAAGTATTGTGATTGCTCTGAAATTGTACCACAAGGTTCAATACCACAAGTAGAAGGTTTGGGATTCATTTTGGGGGTAGTTACCCAAATCTTTCAGGAATTAGGGGCCAAAAAGGGTCTAAAACAAGCATTTTTTTTATTTTCAGGCAATAACTTGTGTTTAAGTGTATTGATTTTTCTTAAATTGCACCACATTTTACAAATAGAAAATTTCTTCAAATGTAATTTTTTTCAATTAGGGGGGGAGGGGACAAACATTTTTTTTTTCCCTCAAGATTTAAGAAATTATAAAGATTTCTTAAAATATTATTGTTTAGGGGGTAAATTTTTTTTCCTCAAGATTTAAGAAATTGTCAATTTTCCAAAGAAAAATTGGGGGTCACAATTTATTTTGCTTATTCTTTGTATATAGTCTGAAAACAGATTTACTAAGTATTGCGCAACAGCACAGTGTATTGCACAAAAGCAAGAAATCTTCAATTGAATATAAATTCAAATCATATAACCAATTTTAAGTTCTTTGACTACATTTATTCTGTGTCAGAAACCTATAATGTGTCAAATATTTAATTACAATCCAAATTCAGACCTGTATCAAGCATAAATATTGTGTCCATTTTTGCCCCAACTGTTCAGGGTTGGACCTCTGTGATCGTATCCAGCTGCGCTAGGCGAAGCAGTTTATTATAAGATAAAGAACGACATTTAATGAAATTATATTGTAGAAGAGTGGAATTTTTGTGTGTGGTAGAATTGACCCATTCATAGATGAGGGTGGTAAAGGGTTATTTTTGTGCAACGTGTTTTGCCATTTTTATTATTTCACGTGCAGCCATGAAAAAAGGTTCGTTATTCACCATGTTTCGTGAAATCGGTAAAAAGATCAACGTGCAAGATATTTTTTAATTGTTCATTCATCATGAAATTGAAATCATGCAGATAATACCCCCCTTTACCCCCCCCCCCCCCCCCCCCCTTACATAGATTTGATGAAAGTTATTCCCAACAAAATCACAAATCATAAGCAATGTACATGTATATGTTTCTTTTCAGACATTCTAAACAAGCTTTCCTTAAGGATGTAGCCCAACCACATGATTTACCAGATGGCACCACTTCATTTAAAGATTTTATGGGAAGTCGTAACAACAGATTCTCTAATCCTGAAGCTGCAAGCAAAAATCATATCCTTTTTCTGAAAGTGTTGCAGTATGTTCCTTTAATTTGTGTTGCCATGGATACAGGAAATATTAAAATTTGCCATTCAAAAATGCTCCTGTAAGAAGAAAGTCTCTTGTGTCCTTTGATTGTGAAATTGTGAGAATGATTTCTTCATCTCTGTTAGTTTATGTTTTTGGAAAGGAATTTACATGTCTTCCATTTCATTGTTTTGCTGTTTAAAGATGCAGTAAATAGATAGTTGTTGTTACTATTAGTTACTGTAAAGTGTACAATTAAAAAGACAATTTGGAAAAAAAACAAGAAAAAATGTTTGGCGAAGAATGTCACTCTCACTCTATGATGAAGTATTTTGAACGGTCCAACTACTATCATGACTTTATGCATTTTAAGACAACAACATTGAAAATATAAACATAACTAAAAATACAAGTTTAAAACAAGTGCTATAAAGTTTGGTTGATGAATTGGTTTTCAAAATTGTGAAATGATTAATAAAGACGTAAAAAAAATCCCCTCATTGCATTTTTGGGGATTTGATATATTTGGGATTGAATTGAAATCCAGAATAGGTAATTAGAGAAAAGTAAATATTTATGAAAATCTTTTGTCTTTGAAAAATACTTTGGTAAAAGTTTTTGTTAAATATTCAAGAAAATGAGCTTTGTTTGCAAATGAGTTTCTGTTTAACAAAATTTGGCATATATAATTATTTTTTCTGCTGAAAAGCTTAGAATTCTAAACTTTAAACTTTAAATTTTTCTCCTTAACAACTGTGCAAGTATAGTAGCGTCGTCCAAAATACTTCATTTCTTCAATACTCCACCAACCATTTCAGAGGAGGAAATTTCTGAGGTATTGTTTTTAAACATATTGAGCGACACGTTTCTTTAAAAACTACTATTTTGCTGTGCTGCATTGCAAAAGTTTTATTTGTAAATTTTGCAACAACAAAAAATCAGTTAATGTTGTGTTCTTTTTGTTATTCTTTTTGATTGGAGCACAGCAAAATACGTTTATATTAATTAACTGGTACAAATTCTTATAAGTATATTTGTTAATTCTGTACATGTCAAGATTGTTTACATTTGTTTTTATATACTGGAGTTGCTATCTACATTAATAGTTTCTTTTCATGCTTCAAAATTTTTACAGAGGCTAGAAAAAAAATTATAAGAATTTGTACCAAACTTGGGAGTTTATACTAATTGGTTAAATTGTTTTTTACTAACACAAATATTGTTATGGGAATGTCATTTTCTTAATATCAGAATTGAATTCTTTTGTGTAAAAAAGTACTGAAGCTTTATAAGGGATATTCCATTACGTTGTGGGTCATTAAGGGTGGTATGTCCATTTGATATGTGCAAAATTACTTATATAAGTATGTGGGGAGGACTTTGGAAGTCCTTCCCTCCCATGTCCATTTTAATGGAATAGCCCAAACAAATAAGAAAGATCCATTATGTTTTAGCAGCATATTTCATGAAACTAGAGTTTGTGTTATGTGGCCAGAATAAAATGCATTTCTATAACTGATTATCCGAAACATTTCCTTAACACTGTTTAAGTATTGTAGCACCGACTGAAATGCTTTACATGTATAACATCCCACCTAATTATTCTGAAGAGGAAGTCCTAGAGGTAAAGTGAAAACACATTCCATTCAGAAGAGCTTTGGTATCATGTCCTTCCTGCTTTTATGCAAAATATTGTAGAAATGAGATATCAAAGAGTACTTCTTAAATCTTTGCTTTACGGAATGTCTTCATTTTGTTTAAGTAGAATGGAAGGTGTCAATTGCCCTCTGGTGAAGTTAAATGTTTTCCATATATATATGTAGGACTCAAATCTATGGTGGGTTCCAGACCTATGGCAGATTCCGAATCTATGGTAAATATGACGTCATGCCATCCCAAATCTATGGCAGATTTTTTAAAATCCTAATCTATGGCAAGTTTTTGTTATTTCCTAATCTATGGCGGATTTTTGTTGTTTTCAAATCTATGGCAGATTTTGTGCAAATGGAGATCAAGGCAGAAACTATACGATCAATGACTTGTCTTAAACAGGTCGAAATGTACGACAACGTGAGCATGACTATAAACATTTGTGAAATAAACATTCCATAATGTTCAACCAAATCGTGATGGCAACCATAAAATGTCCTAAGTGTAGCAGTGATATACCATAATACAGACTTCGGGATTGAAATGATGTGCCCCATAAAAATAAGTATTTTCTAATCTGTGCAATGTACCTGTTAAACCCATTCATTAAACCAACTAGTAAAAATGGAAGTCCCTTAACAAACAAGAAAGCAGTTTTTTTATAAAAAGAATTAAACAGTTTGACTTTTCACAATTATATTTATTTGAGCGTTAATCAATCTTTTTTAACTGATGACGATTTAAGTCAAAGTGGTATATCCTGTAATTTCATCTCTCACTTTATATACTTTGCCAGCCATAGACGCTAACATATTTACTATAACTCCTTTCCTAAAATATCCAATACTAAAACAGCGGTGCCTTTCTTCATCGCGGGATACGGACGATACAGCAAATATTGTCCCTCCTCTGAATAAAAGGTCACACCATCGGCAAATTGTTCTAGAGGGAAAGCGGAAAGTGTTTCCCTGTGTATTTGTTTGTAAAAATATGTGAGCCCCGTGTTAAATATCTGTTTTTGATTTACATTCTACATATAATAAAAAATGTATATAAAATGGTGTTCAAATCTATGGGTTCCGCCATCGTTAGCGGCGGCGACGACGCAATATGGCGTTATTTTATTGTGACGTTATATGTTACTCTTTTTCCCGGAAAGATCTGCCATAGATTTGGAGAAAACAAAAAACTGCCATAGATTTGATTTGTTTGGCGTTTGTAACGTCATATTTGCCATAGATTAGGAATCTGCCATAGATTTGGAACCCGCCATAGATTTGAGTCCTACATATATATATTTGAAATAGTATAAATTGGTTATTGCATTTAGTGTAAAATCCTGTAATTCAGACACTTGAATTACAACAGTCACTATTCATATACTTCTCTTTCAATTCTAATTCAACAAAAGTATTCTGCATTGCCTATGCGGTGACAATACTGGTACCTAGACGCAAAGCTCTGTTGAAGTCTGATTAACACAGAACTTTGTATCTTGAACGTATTATAAAAGCTTCACCGTTATATACATGGATACCAAGGGTATGGGCATATGAGGATTTGAAAGATGCCACAAAATTATGTTCAGAAAAGATCTACAACATATTAACAGGTTATAAAACATTGTCTGTCATGCTTTAGATATTTTTTAAACAGTTCAATGTTGTAATTTAAAAAGATTTATTTAATGCTTTAAAATAAATGGTAACTTGAAATTGCTATATACATGTATTGGAATTTCTGAGTAGTCATCCAGTTTTGACATCTTATAAAGATCTTGGTAATTTTTTGGTCAGATCATTTGATAAGATGAGGATTTCGATGACATTTGAGTGATCGATGGATGATTATTTTAGTTTTAAACCTCACTAGCACAAAAAGACAGTATTGAGACACTAAGCATGTAAAAATGATGATATAAAATGAAAAGTAGATAGAAAAAATTAGATACAAAAAAAATAATTATAAAGGGAGTTGAGTAAAAAACAAAATTTTGACTACCACTGGAAATAAGGACAATTGGGATGAAAAACCTCTAAGAGACATTTTAGCGAAGACTTCTGTCGACTCTTTTTTCTAATGATGATTGAGCTACTGGTCATTACTAGATTTTACCCAGCCGATGACCTCTTGGAACAAAATTACCAAAGAAACGTTTTTTTAGACAACGCTAAAGATTGCACACCATATAAGACTTGAATAAAAGTTAATGGTTCAGGACTGTGTGGTCATTTCACACTAGTGATATTAATTGTATTTACTAATAATATTTATAATTTTTTTCTAGTTGTTTGACAGAAGTGGGGCAAAGAAACCATCCAAAGTAAAAATCTTTCCCAGTAAAAGTAAGTACAAGAGTTTTCCAAAGATGACTAAAATGATTTTATTGATTGCTTATAAAAAATGAGGATGTATTATTTAATAAATTTCTAAAAAGCAACAAAACAAAAAACAACATGTTCTTAATTTGTCATTTAGACACTCCCTAGAGGCAGTGTTGTAAAAAAGCAGAAAACACATGTATAAACAAGTACAAAACGATGAAGAACATACAGTTATGTGGTTTTATGTGACTTTGAGATAAAGAACAGCAATTAATGCGCTGTTCCTTTACTTTTTGTGTTTGCTGTGCATGTACTGATTTTGTGTCATTGATGGATACCCTGTATCCTTTGTTTTTCTATTATATTAAATATACTTTGGAATTTATTTAAGTACATACTAATTTTTGTGGCTTGATAAAAATTAGTAAATGCATCTTTTTTCTATAGATGATTTATATACTATTAACTGATTTTTTCAGGTGAAAGAAGTTGTACTGGTCTATGTGAATTTGAAAGTAAAGCCTGGGCTATTGAGGCTCTGATCTTGACAAACCATGTTTCTATAGATAATCCAAGTAAGTTACACCTTATCTACTTAAGTTTGTATAAAGTACAATAAAACTTGTTTGTTTGGTAGATGGATTATGATATCCATATTACCTTTAAAATTTAAACACAAGCCATTTCCGATAGTTTAATGAAGGAACACAGCATTTTCATTCAGCATAGACTAGCGATATTTTATTTTATTTTCCCTATACCTTCGGCGGTCAAACACTTTACAGCATTCCCGACGCGATTGGGAGTAGTACCTCTGGCCAAGGGAAGCCAGTCAAAATGATATGGAATTGCTATTAAAAAGTCGTCTATATTTGGAAATGAAGATTTTAATTGAACACAAAGTTTACACAGAACACAACTGACAATAATTTATTGTATAATTCGTTCCACTGTGCAAGAGTGCTAACACTTGATGGCAGAATAATTTTAACAAACATTTCAACAACAAAAACATTGTATTTTTATTTTATTTTATTTTATTTTAATAGTTTACTTCCATATATACTTACTTTCACTTTCTCTTTCAATTGCTATTTATAACGTTACTCATATTACTTCTGCATATTAACTTTAGTTACCTCCTATTGAAAGAGGAACAATTGTCATTTTAAGTCAATAGACGACTCATTCATGCATTTTCCGTACATTTCCAATTTCACAATGCTTATTATGTCACAGTAAGAGTTGATTGTCTGTATTTGTGCTGATTGACCTTTGGTCAACAGGCATAACTCATTAAAAAAAGAAACTCTAAAATAAGTCTACAATATCATCAAAGATTCAACAAAAGGATGCATGAAGAACTAGTCTTTATTTTCAATAGTTAAGAATTCAGCTTCAACAAACAAGTAAGCAAATAAGTTTGATACGCTCAATTATACAAACTAGACACTCAAGTAGGTTTACCTTTAAAAAGAGAATATGCTATATAAATACTGAATAGTTCTTGTTTTCAATACATAATGAAAGCACAGTATAAATAATTGGTTTGAATACTTTTAAAATGAAACATCGAAAGTTTAGGATGTTGTAAAAAAAATGAAAATAACACCTATAATTTCATGAGTCTGAATAGTTTTTCTAGATTTGCCTTCACCAGGAAAGCTCAAAGCCGAATATTTGAAAGCCAAGAATGTATAAGAACTAAAACAGTCGTTCCCTTATATATATATATATATATATATATATTTACAATTTTAATTATTTTATAAAAATTTGTAAATTTCAACAACAAAAATGCCATGATCTTATTTTAACCAATTTTCAGGAAATTTTTATCTTTTACCTCAGAAATATTTGTTTTATTTTATGAAAACCTTCATAGCTATGCTTGAACCATACTTTCAAGAATATCTAGCAAAACTATAATATCACTAGTCTGACCTAATTTTCCTTTAAAACGAGCAGCGTTCGGACACTTACATACAGTGACTCATTCCCCTTTTGGGAATACAAGGTGAAATGTTTCTAAATGAACATATTTTCAAAACTTATGGATAGAATGGTGGACAGGTGGAAATATCTTAATCCACATGTGCTTTAGTTTTATGTGTTTTTCTGGTTGATACCATTGATGATATCAGTAAGCCATGTTATAATATATAAATTTACATTTTCTCTTTTCAGCTGGTAAGGCACCATTTATCTTCAAATTGTGCTTCTCGCCAAACACCATCTCAGAGGTCGGAGAAAGGCGAGAGAGGATGGAGAGGGTCAGAGGAGGAGGAGACAGAGGGGATAGAGAAGATAGGGAGTGAATAGGTCATGTGATACGACCATGTGATGTCAGACATTTTGTCTGATTTACTGTTGTGTACATTGAAATATCCTGTTACTGTATACGTGTGTGTATAACATGCAGTTTTCACTGAAACATTTCATTGGATATTTAATAGATTTTCATTTCTTAATTATGACAAAAGAAATTTTTTCAAGGTCTATGTTAATATTCATAAAATCTTGTTTTCAAAAAATGTAATAGTTCTAACTAATTTGTATATGTTACAAGATAGGCTGTCCTTGGAAAGTATGATTTTAGATGTTTCAAATGGGCAAAGTTTTATATTTTATTCATAATCTTTCATTTTGCATCACATTCATATGTATCATGTATAATAGGGAAATAAGATATCTCTTGAAGCATTATCTCAAGTGGGCAGCTAAACTTGTGAAAAAACATTTTTGATTACTAACAAATGATAATGAGGTTAATGACTAGAAAAAGAAATTTTCCATTATTATTTAGATAGAAAATATACTAGATTATCAAGATGGGTTTAGCCAATCATGTTGTATTGTTAAATTCTGCCAGGAATATAACTAATGATTCATTGAATTATTCTAATATGAATTCATCAATGCTTTGATAAACCTATTGTGTCCACAAGTGAGGATAAAAGACAACTGTAATAATGTTTTGTGCTTTAAACTTTTATTGTTCGTCATTCATCCCATTATATAGTTAAATTGGTAGTACAACCAAGTGTTGGATTGCAGGATTCTCAGCAATCATGATCCATTATTTGTATCACCCATCTCATATATGTTGTTGTACATTTTTTAATTCAATCAATTCTGTAGAACTTATACACCATGTTTAGAAATACCATTGAAAGATCAGTTTTAAGTCCTAAGGTCTTGTCATCGCTATAAGTTTTAATTCATTTATATTGTCAGTGATTTAGATAAACAGATGTACGAGGGTGTGGGTGGGGATTTACAGAATAGAGAATAATGGCCTAAAAGAATTAATGATAACAGAAATGAAGGACCCCCAACCAGACCCTCATGTACTCAGTTAAATCAAACAAAAGAGATCATATTGCATACAATAATGGACAGCAGAATCTCATTCAACCTTTCTTTATGAGGGAGTACATCCACTTTTAAAATGCATGTGCTGATATGTAACCAGATAGTTAACTATCTAATCAATGGTATTTTTAGTCCAGGTGTAATGTATTTTAACTAATGGATTTGTCTGTAGAAATAATATTTCTTGTTGAAATAAAAAGACAATTTTTCATACTATCTATTGTTATTTAATCAAAGTTTTCATATCTATAAGACACAATGTGCCAGTCCTATGATCTAACAGTGTTGTTACCAACAGTATATATTATCATACCATTCTATCCACATAAATAGCACTAAACATTCGTTGGAATCTTACCAAAAAGTAAAACAACAAAAATACCGAACTCCAAGGAAAATTCAAAAAGGAAAGTCCCTTAACAATTTGCAAAATCAAAAGTTCAAACACATCAAAAGAATGGAAAACAACTGTCATATACACTGGACGATAAGCAACCAACAATCAATCAATCAATCAACTGTCATATTCCTGACTTGGTACAGGCTTTTTAGTCCCCTACCGACGAAGTCGAAGGGGACTTTAGGTTTGCACTCCGTCCGTCTGTCCGTCCGTCTGTCCATGCGTCAGTCCGGCAAATCAGCTTTCCACACTTTTTTTCTTCGTTCTTGAAGATATTGATTTGATATTTGGTATATAGTTTTATCATGACAAGTTATAGATCAAGTTCGAATTTTGTTCCTGTCTGATGATTTAGTTCAGAGTTATGGGCCATATCTAATGTTAGAGTACTATGTTAAACCATATTTTTGTACAAAGGGAGATAACTCATTTTTTTAAAGACATTCTTTGTTAAATTATTGTGAAGAATTTTTTGACAGGTTTGTTTGTTATTTAGTATAAACTAATTTTCTGAATGCTATATATATAAAAAAAAAATTATGAAGAGAAATCCTTTGATTAGATAATAATCTATTTTTATTAATGTATATATTTCAATACACTACATTGTGTAGATAAAAGTTGATGACATTTGTAGATAAGTTACAAATCTATATTAGTTTGTGACAAATGAAAGAAAAATTTTTAGTTTCTGTTCTCTGACTTAAGTTTGCCTCAACCAAATGTTATGAAACTTATTCACAATGCTTATTACCACAAAACACAGATCAAGTTTGAATTTTGGTGGTGTCACTTTAACCGATCTAGAGTTATGCCCCTTTATAAAAGGAAAAATTGCAAAATTTTTATTTTCTTCTAAATATCAAGTTTATTTAATATATTTTTAAAATTGGAGTTATCTTCCTTTGACCATGATTATAGTTGAATCAACTACAATCAATGCTTTATACAATGCAATGTTTAATTATGACTTCCACTGATAAAACACATAACAAGTTGAATTTGGGTAGTGTCACTTTAACCATTATTGAGTTATGCCCCTTTATAAATAGAAAGATTGCAAAATTTTTTAGTTTCCATTCTGTAACTGAAGTTTTCCCCAGCCAAACATTATGAAACCTATACACAATATTCATTACCACAAAACTCAGTAAGGATCAAGTACAATTTTTTTGTTTCAGTTCTCTAACTTGAGTTTGCCTCAACCAAATGTTATGAAACTTATACACAATGCTTATTACTACATAATACAGGTTAAGTACGAAATTAGGTGGCAACACTTTTACCATTCTAGAGTTATGTCCCTTTATAAACATAAAAATTGCTGAATTTTTTAGTTTGTCTCAACTAAATGTTGTAAAACTTATACACAACCGTTCTAGAGTTATGTGTGTTTACAAATAGAAAAATTGCTGAATTTTTAGTTTCTGTTCTCTACTTAAGTTAGCCTCAACCAAATGTTATGAGACTTACACACAATGCTTAGTACCACAAAACTCAGATCAAGTTCAAATTTGGGTAGCGTCACTTTTACCGTTCTTCAGTTATGTCCCTTTATAACTATATGATATGCAAGCGGGGGCATCATCTGTGTCCACATGTGGACACTATCCACATTTATTTCATCTTGTTTCTAAGATATTGATTGATAATTGGTATATAGTTTTATCAAGACAAGTTACAGATCAAGTTCAAATTTTGGTTTCGGTCTAATAATTTTGTGCAGAGTTATGGTCCTTGGACTTGAAAAATTCATTCATATAATCAGTTTTCCACACTGTTTTTAGTCATGCTTGAAGATATTGACATGATATTTACTCTTTGTTTACACCATGACAAGTTATAGAACAAGTTAGCATTTTGTTCCAGTATAATGAATTTTTACCCGGTAGGGGACTATGTATTGCCATGCAATACTCTCAGAATGCTTGTTTTATGTAGGAAATGGTGGATTAAACCTGGTTTTATAGGCAACTAAACCTCTCATTTGTATGACAGTCGCATAAAATTCCATTGTATTGATAACAATGTGTCATTAAAACAGACAGACATAATAGGTAAAAATGTCAAAAATAAGGGTACAATAGATACAACAGCCACTTCTTCAGAAACTCAAATAATGTACTCATTAGTAGCACTATCAATAGAAAAAAAAGTGTATGTGAGGTAAGAATCTTAAAAAGTATTTAAGGAACAACTCCAAAGTTCAGAAAATATGAATGAAATTTTTGAATAACCTTCAACATCTTAGCCCTTGGACAAAAATAAAGCCAAAAGAAAGAGCAAACTTGGGCATTAAAATCTAATAAAAAAACCTAGAAATTTGAAAAAAAAACTATAGCCAAAATCGTCATATGTAAATTTCCCTGAAAACAGGATGAGAAGTGAAACAAGAAAAAGTAAAACAGATTGGTTCTGTTATTAATGAGGTACTGTAGGGCCAATTAACTCTAAATATTAGTTTTACTCACAGGGTTAAAATCTAAAAGTTGACAATTTTACTGGAATTTGAATGTAAAAGTGCCTTTACCAATTAGTTTGATAGAAACTATCAAAGAAGTGACATGAAACAACCTTGCAGTGACAAAATTCCTGACTTGGGATGGGCACATGAATATGTATGGTAAATGTATGTTTTTTTGAGAACTCAACTCCCTTTTAATCTGGTCAATGGACTTGCACTAAGTATTCAAAAGAACCTACAACTATTTGTTTTGGTATGACAGGAATGTCCTCATCTGTGACCCGTTTAAAAAAAGTCCACGTAAAATCTTGTCATCTGGATCAAAAAATCCACTTCATTATCTGCAGGCATTACAAAAATAAAAGTTTAGACAAGTACAATTGTATTAAAAGTCCAATGCTCGTAATTCGACCAACAGTAATTCTACCAGAACGATGCACAAACCCACAGTTGGTCATCACTCGTGTATCAAAATTCAGATCAATATTTGCAGCCAGAATGAATATAAATGACGGACTACTGTTAAATTTCAGTATGGAATCACTGATATGGGTAACACTTTATGATCCAGTTGCACAACTTTATAAACTTTAAGTTGTATTATAAAAGAATTGCTGGTATTATATTTGTCATTTTTTGTCAAGCCTGCTACTTCTGTCATAGGGATTGTGATCCTGTGGCAGTGGCGCTAACTAACTACTTCAAAGCTTAATATTTCAGAAGGTAGAAGACCTGGATGATCCATACTTTGTATATAGATGCCTTATGTTATGAAGTTTCCGTCTGTCATATGTCCATTGTTCTTGGCCTCATTTTCATGGTTCAGTGACTACTTAAAAAAAAAGAATTTTATTTGTAATGTTGATTTCTCTCTTATTATGAGTAAAACGATAATTATATTGAGTATGTGCATACCTTGTAAAGTCCTCATGTTTGTCAGACAGTTTTCACTTGACCTCGACCTCATTTCATGGATCAGTGAACAAGGTTAAGTTTTCGTTGTCAAGTCCATATCCCAGATACTATAAGCTATAGGTCTACTATATTTGTTGTATGGAATGATTGTAACGTGTACATGTCCAACTGGCAGGTGTCATCTGACCTTGACCTCATTTTCATGGTTCAGTGGTTAAAGTTAAGTGTTTGTGTTTTGATCTGTTTTTCTAATACTGTATGTAATGGGTCACTTTATTTGGTGTATTTAAATATTTTACGACGTACATGTCCGTCTTGCAGATTTTATTTGACCTTGACCTCATTTTCATGGTTCACTGCTCATTGCTCAATGTTAAATTTTTGTGTTTTTGGTCTGTTTTTTTTTTCTTAAACTAAGCAATAGGTCAACTATAATTCGTGTATGGAATGATTGCTAGGTTTATATGCCTGTCTGACTGGTATCATCTGACCTTGACCTCATTTTCATGGTCATTGGTCAATGTTAAGATTTCCTGGCTAAGTTTGTTTCTTGGATACTTCTAGTATAATACATGGAATGGTAGTAAGCTGTACATGTCTGTCTGGCAGGAATCATCTGACTTTCACCTCATTTTCATGGTTCATTTGTCAATATGAAGTTTTCATGGTTTGGTCTGTTACTTGTATACTACAAGCAATAGGTCAACTATATTCGATGTATGAAATGATTGTAAGGTGTACATGTATTTCCGGCTTGGTTTATCTGACCTTGCTCTTACTTTCTTGGATCATGTTAAGTTAATGTACTACTTTTAGTGAAACTTTATACTTATGATTATCAACATAAAATCAATAGTCAGTAAAGCAGACGAGACATTTCAGCATGTGCACTCTTGTTGAAGAGTCATCTGGTGAATCAATAAGTCAATGTGGTCCCTTAAAGGGCATTCCGTTTTTGTCTCGCCTTCGACAAAAGTCGCAGAATGCGAGATGATGATTACAATCTGGCGGCGTCGTAGACTATCTGTATAAAGCTTTATATTTCAGAGGGTGTCCTGGAGGCTTCATACCTTGTATACAGAGATGCCTTATGTTACAGAGTTTCCGTCTGTCATATGTCTGTTGTCTTTGACCTCATTTTCATGGTTCAGTGACTGCTTGAAAAAAAGTTAAGTTTTTTTCTTATGTGAATTTCACAGTTATTATGAGTAATAGGATCACTATATTTGGTATATATGTTGCTTGCAAGGTGTCCGCCAGACATGTTTCACCTGACCTCGACCTCATTTAATGGATCAGTGATCATGGGTAAAGTTCCATGATTAGGTCTGTTCCTCGGATTCTTAAAGCAGTAGGTCATCTATATTTGGCGTATGGAATGACTGAGGTGTACATGTCAGTCTGACAGGTTTCATCTGACCTTGACCTCAGTTTCAGGGTTTATTGGTCAGTGTTTAGTTTTTGTTTTGGTCTGTTTTCTTATATTATGTGCAATAGGTCAACTATATTTGGTGTCAGGAATTATTGTATGGTGTACATGTCTGTCTGGCAGGGTTCATCTCACCATGACCTCATTTTCATGGTTCATTGATTAAACATAAGTTTGATAAATCTGTTACTCGAATACTGTCCACTTTTCTACATTGTGACATCACCGAATTTAGATAGTTACCATGAGTAACATGACGGATACCACTAGTAGACCAGGAGCTGCTTACCTTTCCGGAGCACCTTGGATCACCCCAGCTTTTGGTAGAGTTCGTGTTGCTCATACTCTAGTTTTTTATGTAGTGCGGTTTGACTTATCATTGTTTTTTTTTTGTTTTTTTTTGCCATTGCGTGGTCAATTTATCTTTGACTCATGAGTTTTGAATGTCCCCTTGGTATCTTTCGCCTTTTTTATTTTTCTATAACTTATAGGTTTTGAACACTACACACAAATGTTTTGCCATGTTCCTTGTTGGACACTCACTATTGGATATGCCGTTGTTATCCTGTGATTCCGTTTATCTTTAGTCCAATGCTTGAGTATTTTTCCAACGCCAGCCTGCTAACAAAAATCCGCTATTCACGATTCTTCATAACCATTTTAATCAACCGAACCATGATCCTTCTTTATCCGTGAAAGTACGAATCAGTGACAAAATTTACTACTATACTAATATCCCTATACGCCTTTCCGAAAAGAGAGAGAAAATTTCGCATCGGTAATTTAGGTACTGCAGTGTCATACGGAAGTTTTTCAAGTTCAGCCTGCAGTGATGTAGATGTAATGAGTTTATTCAACAATAGCTTAAGATCCAAGCGTATTCATGGTATTACCCTCGTTCAAATGTGAAAAAAAGTCTTCGTTATCAAAATCACATAATGGGAGTTTTGATAACCTTCTTTTGTATCTCCTTTATCCACTTGGTTCACATTAAAATACATTCTCACCTATCCCATCATTCTTTTTCCACTGCCTGTAAACATTATAAAATGTTTAAGGGCTCATGCACTTGACACATGATGTACATGCATAATATGCTTTCCCAATGTAAAGGCATTTACGTGTAATTTGTGAAATAGTTCTTTTCCGTCTATTTAAACCAGTAAGATCAGAACCATTACACGATGAAAGTAGGAAATTCTTTCCAATTCAGTTTTTCAAATTAACAACATGCTTTCAACATCAGCAACGTTCTCCATCACAAAGAAGACACATCTAAAATTCCGCTTTATTTTCAAAATGCAGGTATATAGGGTTGCTCACCCATTTTTTCAATATAATAGAACTGTCAAACTGCCATACATGTGGGATGTTTAGCTAGCTATAAAACCAGGTTTAACACACCGTGTTCCTCGGAAAATGTCTGTACCAAGTCAGGAATAAGACAGTTGTTTTATATTTTGAAAAAGTCTAAAGTTTGATTTTGTCAGTTTTTATGGACTTCCCCTTCTTAAATTTAACTCGGAGTTCGTTATTTCTCTTATACGTTTTATTCATGGCTTAAAGAAAGGTTTTAGAGAAATAAGGATTTAAAGATTATAAATAGATAAGTGATAAATAAATTCTATTTAATTGTTGAGTCACACATTGATAGTACATTATACAAAACATGATAAAATATACAGTAGAGCTAATTTCCTAATGCATCCAGATTAAAACTTTGGTTGGCTTGCTTGCTTGCTTTGTTTGAATAAACGTTTGCTCAGGAATTGTAATTAAGCATCTGCAAAAATATAAATAAGCAGAGTTAATATGTATGTTCAGTGGTTGTCGTTTGTTAATGTGGTTCATAAGTGTTTCTCGTTTCTCGTTTTATATATAGATTAAACCGTTGGTTTTCCTGTTTGAATGGTTTTACACTAGTCATTTTTTGTGCCCTTTATAGCTTGCTGTTCGGTGTGAGCCAAGGCTCCTTGTTGGAGGCCGTACTTTGACCTATAATGGTTTACTTTTACAAATTGTGACTTGGATGGAGAGTTGTCTCATTGGCACTCATACCACATCTTCTTATATCTATTATATTCAGATTTAATTTGACATTATCAAATTATCAAATTTAACTATATAAGGGTTTAAATACGCCTACTTACATTGTAGATTGTTTGCAGATGTTAAACTTAATTACAATGCTTGAGAAAACGTTTAGGCAAACAAAGCAATCAAGCAAACCAAAGTCTTAACCTACAAGCATTAGGAAATTAGCTCTAAAACAATCAATACCCAGCCTTTGAGTTGGCTTATGAGAAACATTTTTACAAAATAATTCACATTTATATGATTATATCATTTGCTAAAGTTTGCGTTTGTCCAATTGAAAAAAAAAAACCCTCATTATTTACATAAATACCCATTCAAATAATATATTAGAATATATGAATTTTGTTTACTAGATAAAAAATATAATTATTTTTTTATTTTATTAATTGAACATTTCCTTTATCAATTTTCAATGCATTCTATATGAATACACATTTTTTAAAACAATTTTCATTCTTCTATATCTAAGCAGAAAACAATTCAACTTATTTTTCTGATTTTTAGTAAAGGTACACCAAGTTGAGTGCAAAGTTATGAATACCATAAAATAGATTAGAGAAGATTTTATTTTTAACTTTGACAAATACCAAACGACAGAGGGTCATTCTAGGGAAGTGAACAAAAAAGCATTGGAAGTACTTGTCCAATTGATTACACGATCTTCAAGAAATTAGATTTGAAATTGTTAATCAGCTATCGGTATAGTTCATCTCAATTCTATGAAATTTAATGGATGGCTCAAGGATTTGTTGCCATGTATACCGATAAAAAAAGAAACTTAAAATTGTACTGAAATTAGATTTATACACAAACAATAATGGTATTATAATTGATATAACATGATATGTACAATACAAACAATTGTTTCTTTTCACTGAATATTTTGATATTTACATTGTTATGTGTATTTTATAAAGTTGGTGCATCCGAAGTGCATATCTGGATTTACTTCCATCAAGAACTCTCAAACCTAATAAACCAATATTTGTCTCGTGCATAATAACTCAACTCAGTCATATCAGACTTGCATTACATCTGTAATAATACAAAATAATCACAAAGAAGCATTTTAAACTCATAGTTAAAGTTAGAGCTTTGACATAAAATAATGGCCATAATATTCATGCACTAACAATACTATCACTTCATAATTTTACATGTTGAACATTTCGCATTCACAACCAAACTGCTTGTTTCATGGCATTGATTGCAGTAACAGTACAAATGTACAATGGTATTAAAAACAAGATTCACAATACACATATAATATGTACAATCGTCTTAAAACAAGATTTACCATACACTTATTAAATGTACAGTCGTCTTAAAAACAAGATTCACCATACACATATTATATGTACAATTGTATGTAAAAACAAGATTCACCATACACATAGTATATGTACAATGGTATTAAAAACAAGACTCGCCATACACATATTATATGTACAATTGTATTAAAAAAACAAGATTTACCATACACATATTATACTTTTGGTAAAAAAAAACTCCCTAGCTAAAATCATAATACAAAACCTCACAGAAAATCCTCACAAAGTAAGGAAAAATACTAAATGATAGCTAATGATGAATGAAAAATTCTGAATTCAAGTGGTATCAGTTGTTTCTGTCTGAAAAAAATAACTACATTTCAAAATCTAGACATTTCAAAGTACTATATGTTGAGAAATACTATAAATCTATAAGAAATTTCAACATGAAGATTTAATGCATTCTTTCTAAACATACTCTAAAATGTCTTACTGCTTTATATTTTATTTTGAGGATAAAAGAAAAATGTTTCAGGAAATTAAAGATTTTAAAACTTGTGCATTTCAAAGCATTACACAATATACATAAAACAGAAACCTTAACAAAAAGTACATTTAGTGTAAAGGCATGCTTTTTTAAACTGTAAATAAAAATACGAATGATAAGTAGCAATTGCAAAATCTAATTTTTTTAAAGGAAACATTAAGAATCAATATACACAATGGATTAGGCCGGCCGTCAATCTTTTGTAAAGGGGGATGGGTGGGTAGGAGCATGTTCTTTTAGCATTTGAAAATTTGCAAGAAAAAAAATATGACATTGAATCTCCCATTGAGAAAATAACACATGACCTCATACAAAAGATAAATGATCGGTGCCTTGCATGATGTTGGGATGCCAAAGAATTAATTCACCTACGTAGAATAATGAATATGCAAGCCATGTGGAACATCTTTAATGGGGTCTTTAATCTATGAGTCAAACGATTATTATTTTCAAATGGTTTGAAGCATTAAAGCAAAAATATATATTTAGCCAATTTTACTCCTATAACTAAAGAACAAGTATATCAATATAAAAACATGGGAACAGTCTTTAAATGTTATGATAACTGTAAGTTTTACTCTATTCAAAAACTATTGCAGTAATTAAACTGAAAGTTTGAGCAAAATATTTGTTTGTACATGTGTTACACAATGACAGCTATTTACACTGGTGCAAATAAATACTGGAGTTTACAAATACTATGACAATCGACAAGGTTTAAATAACAAGATGTCTTTATATAAAAATAATGCCATTAGCCACACTCAGATGGATTGAAAATATCGCCTTTTGTCAACTCAGATAGAGATATTAAAAGTTATAGTAAATTATATGTTTCAATATAAACAAAGTGATAGTAGTTGAAAATAAGTTAACATCAAAATCTATGTTTCTACATGTAGAAACACATTGAAAATTATCAAACCTAAGGTTACATTAAAATCATCTGTCTATATATACACAATGATACCGACAGTCATTATAAAACCAAAATAATATATTTCTTTACACACATAGTGTCAATCATTAAACATTAGGGTACATCGAAATATCTTTACAAGACAAAAGGCAGTGATTCAATGTTAGGTCACAGAAAAATATTTTTTCAATAAAAACACAATAGTATTACAAATAAGACTACATTATATACATGATATATATGTATATACAAATACATTGACAGCTATTGAACATTAGACTATATCTACATAATCAGTCACTGACAGTAAGTAGACATAAAGTGTCATAAAGATATTTTTCCCAATGAATCTATAGCGCTATAGTGATTAGATAAAATTTACAAACACTGTTGAGGAGGTAAATGATAAAATAAGATTACATCAAAATATCACAAATAACATAACATGTCAAAAAGAATATGCTGAAAACAACATGTCAAGAGAATATGGTGAACCCCTTATGGCTGTTTAATAGAACCAAATCACACTGATTTAAACATGCTTCATGGACAGAAACTCTGAAACGGTGAAAATTCTGTATTCAAGGACAACAACTCTCATACGGAGTTGTTTGAAGTTTCATTATATTGGCATTTTTGCAGTGTTTTGTTAATTGGTTTTGTGGATTACAGATTTTGCCTACCTATCATAATTTCAATATGAAAAGCTAACATTCTAAAATGTGTCAAAAACTGCTGATAATCTAAAGATCCTGTCCATCAATGAAAGTTTGCAAGATAGTTGTAGTAAAAGTGCTAAAATGGGTATAAAATATTTTTAATTTATTTCATTTTAGATAAAAAAAAAATACATGATTATTGAACAAAAACATCACACTGTAGCACATGAACCTAACTTTTTCTTAAATATGATAAGCACATTCTGTAACAAAATATACGAACAATCTAACTACAATGCTACATAATATTACATTTTTTCATTGAAAGTCATATAAAATGTTTTCTAACTTCTATTCAAAATACTTTCTACCTATAGTTTGCTCCTTCACTGAAGTATGTTTTGCATTTAGGGGCTATCGATGTTGGGGAGACGTTTGTTTCGAGGAGGTTTTGAAAAGTACACATTGAAATGATGTCAAACAAAGTAGTAATTTTAGGATGATATTATCAAAATTTCTTTAACTTGCTAATGTTTTGATTTTGGGTAAGATTATTAAAGAAACAAATAACAACTATAATTCCTTGATGAAGTGATCACAGATATTCACACCTTTACATAAAGATAACTACTGGGATAGCATGTTGATTCATTTGTGTGTTTATTATGTTTATGGTTTCATCTGTTTTCTAGTAATTCGGATATTGTATACTCAATGTATACACCATTACAGTGATATTGACACAAGGCAATACATAGAGTTTTTTTTATACAGAAAGGACAAAATTACACATGGAATATTTAGCTTTTCTGAAGCTATTTGCATGTATCAATCAAATTGAGCTGTTGTTTGTGTCAATAAGGTTGATTAGGAGTCTTTAGCTATCTTGGAACGTAATTGACAGAAAATGATCGGGTCAATGTTAAGAAATGTAAGAAAAAATTACGTCAACAAATTAACAGCTGTAAACAACCAACAACACTAATTTTGGAACTGTTTATGCCTAAATGATGAAAATCTAAATTAACTTGCGTTTGAAGGTCCAATTTCAATCCATTTCATGTCTTTAAGCTTTTTAGCTTTTTTAGTTGTCAAAGTGTTTCTTGTATTTTTTTTTACCTTTCAGGGTTTTTTGTTTATCTATTAAAGTAAGAACTTCTGTAGTAACTTCGTTACCTTTGTGCTTTTTTATGATTTCATATATATTGTTGGGGATGTCAGATCTCCTGGTTTTGCCTCATTACATTTGTGTTTCTCCATTCTGTCATTAAAGATCTTCGTTCATCTCTTACCACCTTTGTCATTGGTTTTGATTCCAAAACATCGGGGTTTTTTCATTACTTTTTAATTATCTATTTCTATTTGAGTTGTATCTACTATATTATTTACTCATCCTGTGTTTATGTCAGACCTTTGCTTTCACTTTTTTTCTTTTTTTCTTTTTCGATCTTTTGTAGATGTCAGATATTCAATTGCAACTTCTATTACGGTTTTTTTGTTGTTACTTTTTGTTGTTTTGCTTTTTATCAATGTTAGACATCTGGTAATCACCTTCTTACTATTAGTCAAACCGATTATGATGTCAGATCTTCCATTTATACTATGTTAGTTTTTCTCCATTTTGTTTCGGTCGATCTTCAATTGCCACTTTCTTATAGTTTTTGAATTGATCATGCCATCATATCTTCTGTTGATATTTTGCTACTTTTGTTCTTTCTATAATTGATTGTGATATCCAGTTATCATTGTCTTAATATTGTTTTTTCCATTTGGCATTGATCATCAATTGTCCCTGTTGAATTTAATCACTCTGTTGGAAATCAATGATTATCTTTTTTCTCCAGGAAGGTTATGTATTCAAAGTACATAATTCATATAGGAAACAAATAAGACTAATATACTCAAGAAATAATCAAAAACTTAATAGTACTTTATTTTTGTAGAATTCAACCGACTTTTTTGTTGTTTGTTTTGTAATCTTAGCATTGTCATCTTCAATCCCTCAATCAATATCTTTCTGATTTTTTTATTTAAACTGATAAAGCCATGACACAAATTTCAGGTAGCTAGGTTCATAATCTAGTACCAGTACAAAATTGAAAAATGTACATTAGGACTGAACGATTGAAATCAAACATGACCCATCAATACCAAAAGCATATGATATAGAATGTGTGCTTTCATCATATCTATCACAGATCTATGTCCATTATCAATTGCAATGGTCAAAGGGAATTTCCCATCAATTTTACATATGCCTGTATCTGCTCCTTTGCCTAACAATAATCGTACAATATCATCATGTCCTACTTCACATGCATAAAACAATGGTGTGGTGCCATCTTCTTTTTTCAAATTGATGTTAGCATGGTGATCCAGAAGACAACTGACTACATCTTTCCTACCAATAAAACAGGCAATGTGCAATGGAGAAGACCCAGCTTCTACATCAAAGGAATAATCTGCTGACTTCCTACTGACATAATCTTTTATATCTGATGACCCATTATTTGCAAGACAATCAAAACAATTTTTTTTTACTTGGTCTAATGTTATCGTTGGATGGTTACTTAATATATCGGTTATATAATGTTTCCCATGGATACAACTATTACAGTTAGCATTGTTCTCTAAAAGTAACCGAGTTATTTCTACATTTCCATTAATTGAACTGAAATATAAAGCATTACCACCATCATTTGTCTGGGCATTAATGTTCGGTTTCGGGTTATGTTGAATCAATAGCTGTACTATACTGGTGTTGTTGGTGGCGCATGATGTGATCAGCGGTGTAAAGCCATCATCTCTACATAGATTAATGTTAGGGTTCTTCTGTAATAGCAACTTTACTATATCAGCATGTTCGTTTTGAATTGCCATTAATAAAGGACTACAGCCAGTATTGTCACATTGATCAACGTTAGGATCATTCTCTAACAGCAACCTCGCTGTATCAGTGTATCCAATCATAATTGCCATTAACAGAGGACTAATACCATCAGCGTTAGATAGATCAACATTAGCATTCCACTCTAACAGTAACCTTACTACATCAGTATGCCCAAACCAACTTGCCATTATCCGAGGACTTCTGCCATGAGTGTCACATAAGTTAATATTAGCATTCCCCTCTAACAGTAACCTTACTATACTAGTATGCCCAGTCCGACTTGCCATTATCTGAGGACTATTCCCATCTATATCACACAGATCTATGTTAGGACTTTTCTCTAACAGTAGCCTTAGTATACCAGTTTGTCCTTTCACACTTACCAAATACAATGGACTGCAGCCATTGATGTTACATAGATCAACATTAGATTTCCTCTCTAATAGTAACCTTACTATATCAGTATGTCCTTTTGCAATTGCAATCCACAGAGGACTACAGTGTTCTCTATTACAAAGATTAACATTTGGGTTCCTCTCTAAAAGCAATCTCACTACACCAGTATGTCCGTTTGCACTTGCCATGAACAGAGGACTACACCCATTTTTATCACAAAAATTTACATAAGGATTCTTCTCTAATAGCATGCTCACGACAGTTAAATACCCATAATAACTTGCAATGGCTAGTGCACTGACCTTATCTATGTTACAAAGATTAATATTAGGTTTTCTTTCTAAGAGCAATCTTACAACATTAGCGTGGCCTTCTTGACTTGCTACGTACAGAGGACTACTTCCATTTTTGGTGCATACATCAATATTAGCGTTCTTCTCCAATAACATACTCACAAAAGACGTATTCCCTTGAAAACATGCAATGAACAGTGCAGTGGCCCCACCTGTGTCACATAGATCAACATTAACGTTCTTCTTTAACAGTAACCTAACTTAATCAGTATGACCAATCCGAATTGCAATGTACAAAGGACTACAGCATTTGGCACATAGATTAACGTTAGGATTCTTCTCTAATAACATACTCACAAAAGAAATATTCCCTTGATAACATGCAAGGATCAGTGCGGTAGCCCCATCTGTGTTACATAAATCAATATTAGCGTTCTTTTTTAACAGCAACCTTACTATATCAGTATGTCCATTCCGAATTGCAACGTACAGAGGACTACAGCCATCTTTGTCACATAAATTAATGTTGGGACAATTCTTTAATAGCAATCTAACTATTTCAGTATGCCCTGCACGACTAGCTACATACAGAGGACAAGTTCCATTTTCAAAGTAACATGGATCAAGGATCAGTTCTGACAGAGACTCTCCAAAAGTTTTATTTACATTTTGCCTAACTGTGCGAAAAAGACTATAGTCAATATTGACACATATATTAATGTTAGGATTCCTAGCTAACAACATATGTACTATATCATAATGCCCATTATCACATGCTACGAACAAAGGACTTATACCATAAATGCTACATTGATCGACACAAGGGTTCTTTTGTAAAAGCAACCTTACTATGTCAGTATGTCCTTCCATGGTTGCTACGAGCAGAGGACTAAATCCTTGAATGCAACATACATCAACTTTATGGTTCTTTTGTAATAGCAACCGAACTATATCAATATGTCCTTTCATACTAGCTGCTAATAAAGGACTTAAACCGTTAAGGTCACATAGATCAACACAAGGATTCCTTTGTAACAGCAGCCTTACTATATCAGTATGTCCATTTATACTTGCTTTGAACAATGGACTACTGTCATTTGTGTCGCATAGATCAATGTTCGCATTCTTCTCTAATAACATGTTCACAATGTCAGGATACCCTCCCTCACATGCAAAACTGAGTGCAGTGACCCCTTGTTTGCTACACAGATCAATATAAGGATTTCTCACCAAGAGCAGCCTCACTATGTCAGTATGTCCCTTCTGACTTGCAACTAAGAGAGGACTACAGTAAATAATGTTACATAAATCATCATTAGCATTTCTCTCTAACAGCAATTTTACTATATCAGTATGCCCATTCATACTTGCAATGTACAGAGGACTACAGCTGTCGTTGGTACATAGATCAACACTAGCATTCCTCACTAACAGCAACCTCACTATATCAGTATGGCTATGCCGACTTGCTATGTACAGAGGACTACATCCATCTTTATCATAGAGATCCACATTAGGGTTCCTTTCTAAAAGCAACCTTACTACATCAGTATGTCCTTCTTGACTTGCCATGTACAAAGGACTACAGCCATTTTTATCACATAAATCAATATTAGGATTTTTGTGTAATAACGTGGTCACAATAATTGTATACCCTTTATAACTTGCCCTGTTAAGTGCAGTGACCCCATGTATGTTACATAGATCAACTTTAGGGTTTCTCTCTAACAGCAACTTTACTATATCAGTATGCCCATTCTGACATGCCATGTACAGGGGACTATGCCTATTATGGTTGCATAGATCAACATTAGGTCTCCTCTCTAAAAAAAACCTCACTATATCAGTATGACCATTCTGACTTGCAGTCAACAGAGAACTACAGGAATTTTTGCTACATAAATCAATATTAGGTTCCCTCTCTAAAAGCAACCTTACTATATCGGCATGTCCTCCTTGACTGGCCATGTAGAGTGGACTATAGCCTTTATTGTCAAATAAATCAACATTAATATTCTTGTCTAATAACATTTTAACAATTGGAGTATACCCTTTATAGCAAACCTTGGTAAGTGCAGAGACCCCCAGATTGGTACATAGATCAACATCAGGATTCCTCTCTAACAGCAGCCTTACTATAGAAGTATGTCCCTTCTGACTTGCCATAAGTAGAGCATTTCTGCCATTATTATTGCATAGAACAATATTAGTATTCTTTTCCAACAACAACCTTACTATATCAGTATGTCCTTTCTGACTTGCCAGTAACAGAGGACTGCTGCCATTATTGTTACATAAATCTACGTTAGGATTCATCTTTAACAGCAACCTAACTATATAAGTATATCCTTTCTGACTTGATATTAACAAAGGACTACAGCCGCTTTTTTCACATAGATCAACATTAGGATTCTTCTCTAATAACATACTCACAATAGCAGAATAACCTTTACAACATGCCATGTTCAGGGCAGTGACCCTGTCATCTTTATAATAATCAACATCCACTTCATTATCTAACAACCACTGTATCATATCTGTATACCCATCACGACAAGTCAATATTAGAGGAGTAGTACCTGATCCACATTCCTCATTTGATATCACTGCATCTTTGGTATTAGCCAATGTTATTTGTTGTACTTTGTCCAGTCGTATTAAATACTGTAATAACTGTTGTCTGAATGATAATGCTTTCATATTAGTGCTACTAAATACTAATGCTACCATTCCTGCTAACCAGTTCTCTATCAACCTTTTCAAATATTTATCTAAATATTGATCTTGTATTTCAATAATGAAGTCTATTGTTTTCATTTTGTCATCTGGTGATTTGATCCAAAGAAAACGTTCATTTACAAAACAACTATCACCATGTTCTATCAAACATTCAATCATTTTCTGACCAAAGAAATAAGCAATGAAGTCAAACAGTTTATCATGTATGATACTATAAATTCCATTCTCTTTACATATAAATGTACCATCTAAAGAGTCAAGTGCCACTTTAAGTTCTGCCTTGGATGTACTTCTGTTCAATTTACAAGCCTCACATGTGTCTTCTATGATATGTCGTTGTTCATCAGTAACTTTACCCTGGAACCATTTCTCTAATAGTCGATTATTAAATAAAATACATAAAGCAAGACTGCAAATTTTATGTTTTCCTTCATCTCCATGTCTGCCTAAATTGTCCAACTCTTTTTTATAGACATCAAAAGGAATTCTGAAAAATTCTTTGACATCTGTACCTTTTTTTTCATGATAAAGATAACATAAAAGAGGGAAGAATTCACAATGCCTAGCAATTTCATTAAGATTCTTACTTTTTGTACCAATATACTTATATGCTATTTTTGTTTTTTCGTTTTCTGTAAGACATAATTCATCGGATATTAAGTTACATTCGCAGTGTACCAAAGGGGATAACATTACAAACTTCTCATCTTTATAAACTTGCAATCTACAACATACAATCATCTTACAACTCTTGTCTGCCATAATTGTGTTTATCACAGGTAGCATTTGTACCCAGGTCTCAATCTGTTGTTGGTTGGCAGTGAAATTTCCAAAGATATCATCTACAATGAAGACTGTCTGTTTACCAGGTTGGTAATAATCTCGTATATCAGATGGTGAATGAACTGGTATTATTGTGTATCCCTCCTTCTGTAAAACCAGTGCTGTATGTCTAGCGATAAATGATTTCCCTACTCCTGCTGGGGCAGTCAAGGTCACACAGCTGTTGTCTTGTAAATATTTCATGACGTGATCGCTAGCTTTTGTAGTCACAAACATCTGATCTTTCCATTCCCATTCTTCAATTTGTTTAATTATCTGATCTAAATTATGTAAATAAAGTCTTTCAAGGATAATAATGACACAGCTTGCAAAATCCTAACTAAAAAATTATACTCATTAAATCTATGATCATGATCAAACTTCAAAATATTGTTCTGATTACTAATACATTTTCTGATATAAGATAATTGATAAAGGTTATATGACTTGTAAAAATAAGAAGATGTGGTATGATTGTCAATGAGACAACTCTCCACAAAGAAACCAAATGACACACAAATTCACAACTATTGGTCACCGTTCGGTCTTCAATATTTAGCAAATCCCATACCGCAAAGTCAGTTATAAAAGACCCCAAAATGACGAATGTAAAACAATTCAAACGAGAAAACTAACGGCCTGATTTATGTACAAACTAATGAACGAAAAACAAATTTGTTACACAGCAACAAACGACAACCACTGAATTACATGCTCCTGACTTGGGACATGCACATACAGAATGTGGCGGGGTTAAACTAGTCTGAAGGCACCAACCCTCCCCAAAACCTGGGATACAGTGGTGTAACAGTACAACACAAGAACAAACTATAAAAATAAATTGAAAAAAGGCTTAACTCATCAGATTGATACAAATAAAAATACATCTAACAAAAACACAGAGTGGACGTGGACGGTTACTTATACATCCACACAACAGAAAGACACTAAGTATAGATATGAGAATACTCGCAGTTACTGATAACTAGTTCAAAGCCAATAACAATTAATGAACTATATCATGCATCTAAGACTAAAAGATCAATCAGTACACATCCAACCTCCAATGGATTTAGTGTAAATACGTCATAAACAGTCAGACAAAAACATCACCTTGTACAATGCCAAGATACAGGTATCGATAGATTGTAGAGCCATAAATGTGCATATGTATATACAAATAATATTTAGTTTGATCTTAATACACTGATAACAAAATCTATATTAATACCAATAAAAGTAAAATTCAAAGATCTAATTATAGTTTTGAATTGGTAACCTTTTAGAAAAAGTTTATTTAAAGGATCGATAAGTTTACCCGGATCGTTTCCAAATTTCCAGGCTCGGTAAACAACATCTCCGTAAAAATGAGGATGTGCTATCTCGTTTAAAATAAACTTTCTATAGATACAACAACTTCAAAACCAAATCTTTATATCTATGAAAGAATTTAGTAAAGGTTTTAAGTAATTTGTGGTAACGAAATCCATGATTTAATAATTTACCAATGATACATAGATTCATTGAAATCCAAAACGTTACACTAGACACGGGCATAGCGATCGAGTTGTGATAAATAAACACCGTAAGATGGCGACAAAGGCACATCACCGTCTAAAAAAGAAAAATTAAAAATACGGAACGAAAAATCGTCCCTTTTGTCGAAAATTTTAGTGTAGAGTTTCCCGTGTAAAACTGAAATGTCTTAATCTAGAAAAGAACAGTTATTACCGTTAATATTTGATTTATTTACAGTAAGTTTCGTTGGGTAAAACTCGGCAGTATATTTAGAAAATTCTTGATTATTTAGCGAAAAAATATAATCAAGATAACGGTAAGTGTTGTTGAATTCATCAATTAAATGCAATTTAGACGGGTCTTTACTGAAATTTGTCGTAAACTGTAATTCATAACAGTACAAGATCAAGTCTACTATTAAAAGGACGCAATGGAAGTCCATAGGAATACCTACAACCTGTCGATAAACTTATTGGCGAAACGTACATGAATATTATCAAGGAGAAAATTTTTATTTTTATTTCTTGCCATTTAGTAAAATTATGATTAAGTAAGGGTTATGAGAAAATTAAATCAAACCGAAAGTCATAACATTGAATAAGAATTACAATAACAGAATACATAAACAATTTATAAAACAGTCGAAGAATTCTGATAAAAACTGTATTGAACAGCCCGACAGAATGACGTTAGTAAAACAAAACAGACATATGACAAACACTGGTCCGAAAAAAAACCAGTTATATCGTAGTGCATTTTTTTAAGACAGGAAACGCAAATTTAAAAACTCTGCAGTAAATATAAAAATAATCAGTATTATTTTAAAAAAAATAGTTCGTTTCATTTATCTAATTTTAGGTATTGGATATTTCTTAAGTTGTGTCTTCCTGTTCATGCACCGTTTTCGTTTGATATTTACGGCTCACAAAAATGCAAAATATGTTGGTGGTTGGTGCAGTTTGCTACTAATCATGGTGGTTGATTGACTTGTTAATGTTTTAAGTACAATTTAAATACCTATTGTTTGATTGTTAGTTCCTTAAAGGGGCATTAACTGCCAAATTCATGTTCACCGATTTTACTCAAATTCTCATATTTGATTTATAACATACTAAAACGTATATCAAAAATACAAAATAAACAATAACAACGCATGGTCTTTGTGTGTATTTTTGTCTAGACACCATCTAATTAACCATCGAGATGACCTCCGAAGACTGCCGACGGTCATATAACCCGATATTAACACGAATATAAATATTAACAGAAAGTGAACACGTGCAGTTGGATTTTTCTAGGTCTGTTTGATTTCATATTATAGATATGAATATATGTCAATCATCTTTTTAACCTGTATAAGAATGAGTATTTGTGGATCGAATCAGTCAATAAATGGTTTACCTTTGTTTCACTTTCAATGTTAACATTCTTTTCCTTTTAATACCTGAACACGCCTAATTCATGCGTAACCCATCTCTTGCTTTGGTGTTTATGAAGTCTGTATTATGTGAGTTTTGGTATTGGGCAACATATCAGTTGAGATATGGATACGACATACGTTAGGACAGAGGCTATGCCGAGAATTGTGAATAAGTTGAAAGCATGTTAGGAAATCGTCCAGTTGTGTCAATATGTGGAAACAGCTTACCTCTAATGTTCTTTGGAATAATTTCTTTCTGCTCTGTTTTTAATTCCTCAATTTCTGTCAATAGTTCTGCTTTTGCTAAAAAAAAGTATTTTCTGTTGAGTGCAAACCAATCAATAATGTAAACCATATTTCATGTGAATATCCTACAGTGAACGTCAGAACTGTAACTTTGTCTCTGTAACATTGTGTAAGTCAATGGGTTTTATACTACTGTATAGTTGTACAAAACCAATGGAGTTTAATTCCAAATGTTGATATTGTCCTTACATGATTTGGTAAAATAAATCATTAGACTTCACGGATGATAACAAAGAAGTTTCTGTTTGTTTTGTTTACACATTGTTGTCAATATAATGAAATTTTATGCAACTGTCATACAAGTGAGAGGTTTAGCTAGCTATGAAACCAGGTTTCATTCATAATTTTCTGTATAAGGAAATGCCTGTACGAAGTCATGAATATGACATTTGTTTTCCATTCGTTTGATGTGTTTGAGCTCTTGATTTTGCCATTTGATAAGGGACTTTCCGTTTTGAATTTTCCTTATAGTTCGGTATTTTCGTTATTTTACGTTTTACTAGTATTCTTGGTCATTTAAAAGTATATACACTGCAATTAGTACATGCAACTGCATGAAATAATACATGTATAATTCACACATTTGCACAATGTTGAAGATTCATAACAGAAATATACAGCAATCAGCTGGTTAGTTACAAGTAGATTGAAAATAAAATATACATGTGAAATATAGATGGAACTTTAAAAAAGAATATAAAATATATGACAAACGGGATGATTTCAACCTCAAAATTATCAATATCCATTTTCTAAGCAGTAACATACTCTCTGCCTTGTCGTATGGTGTTTACATATCTCAATTGATACGCTATGCTCGTGCATGGTCACACTATACGGAATTCATATACAGGAGTTTCCTCCTTACGCAGAAACTGCTCCAACAGAGTAATGAGGAGGAAAAGATTAAAAATGACACTCCGTAAATTTTATGGACATCATCACGAATTGGTTGATCTTTACGATTTGTCTGTGTCTTAACTATCTAACGACATTTTAACCACGTCTTAGATTGTGGCTTTCCATCTATACCGTGTGGTCTGCTTAGTTTCGAACGTGACCTATTCCCGAAAATGAATGTTTTGCCGAGTTTGAATTCGCATTGTTATACGACGTGTCTCGGTATTTATATATACAACATTCCTGTATTTAGTTATGATGTTTCTTTTGTAAGACCGGTTGAATATTTTGTTATGTCTTATGTTCGCTG
The DNA here is from genome assembly GCF_021869535.1 of Mytilus californianus. Taxonomy (NCBI): domain Eukaryota; kingdom Metazoa; phylum Mollusca; class Bivalvia; order Mytilida; family Mytilidae; genus Mytilus; species Mytilus californianus. Next base: position 48,815,619 of record NW_026262582.1, on the reverse strand, counting down.
TTGGAGACGATGTGGTTTGGTATTCATATACATGTATTCCACTTTCGGTCATTTTGTTGTTACTTTCTTTTACGTGTGGGTCCGGTGGGTCATTTTGTGCTGAGTTGTTGTCTGTTTATTTCTTTTGTGTTCTGCATTCTGTATTTTCGGTACAATTCATATATGTCTTACTTGTCAGTATAGTCAAGTTACTTGTGGTTCGTCTACATGTTTTTGTTTTATGTTGTTTGTTTTCATGTGTGTTTACTGTTAGGTCTTACATGATCTTGCCTTATATTACAGTTATTATTTTTTTTTCAATTTTCTATATGTATGTAAAAGTTAAGATAAAAAATCAGCTACTTTATTTAAATGATTTTAAGTTTAAAGCAACTTTGTGCACAGGATAATTTTGTTTATACACAGTTTTATTTAGAAGAAAACCCGAATTGGTTAGGAAATACAAATAATAACACCATTACAAACACATTTCCATTTTAATATTCGTGGCATAGTTAGAAAATACATAAAATATCAACATTACATACTCAATTCCAATTTAATATTCTTGTACGTGTCTATAAATAAAACAAATCTATTTTATTTTTAGAAATTTACCTGTGATGATATAAACGTCACAAAAAATACGTCACTTTTTGTGACGTTGATCCATTTATATGACGCTCAGTTTATATTTCGTTTGTGGTGTCCGGGGTGCTGTCGTTAATTCATGGGAGGTGTTCGTTGTTATTCTGCAGTTTACATGTTGTAATGAATTATTATATAATTTATTTATGTATTCTCTGTGCTGAGTGTTCTTACGTTTGTTTGTACTGTATTCCTGTCACTTAATGTTGTCATTTTAGCGGTATTTTTAACATTGCCATATAAGCGGGAGGTTTTGCTAGCTTTAAAACCAGGTTCAGCTTATGAATGATGTTAGTTAATTACAGACAACAAACAACAAACGTCCAAGAAAGGGCAAAGGCTCAAATTGGCTAATTTAAGTCAAGACATCTAACAACAATTCTGGCTTAAAATTGGTACATTTCCCTTTAAAAATTATAATTTCTTCCAACATGTCGGTCTCAAACAAGATCAATTGTGTACATTCTCTACAAACTTTTCACATTTGCATGTTTCTGTTCTTATAAGTATTTGTTAAATGGGTGATTCGTGAAAAGCCGTGGCTTACTGTTGTATATATACGAACCACATATTTTCAAATCAAATCCTGTTGGCCAACATTTCAGATAAAGTATATATCGCGATCAGCCGCTTCTTATACTTGAAACTGAAACTTGGGTTCGTTTAGTTTTCTGAGATAAATAAAGAAAAAAGATTAAAATTGAAAACCAATTGTTCAGAGAACAATTGACGGTCTTTCAACTACAATTTTCTTAATAATTGATAGGTAGCTACTTCTGATTTACTCAAAGTTACTTTTGGCGTCCGATCATAGGTTTCTTCATAACATTTCACTAAATATATGGTTTCTATATACTTTTGCCTGAAATAAGGGAGATTATTGGCTCCTTCCGGTTAAGAAAATGTCGCTTCCGATCTCAAATGATAGCTTTATTCACACTGATTCCAAAAATATATACTTATTATATACTTATGCCTGTAATAAGGAAATAATTTGCTACTTTCGGTTTATAAAATGTCACTTTTGGTCTCAAATGATAGGTTGATGTATGCCCATTTAAAAAAACATATGGTTTCTAGGTACTTTTACATGAAATAAGTGCAAAAATGACTACTTCCGGTTCACTCAAGGTCACTTCCGGTTGACATTTTCAAGGTCATATGTCACCCAACATTTTGCAAAAGACCTTATGGCTTCATCATGTACCAATCTGAGGTAATAATCAATTTACCTTAAAATAAAATATTTCAAGGGCAATTACTCCATTTAGGTCTTATTGGATTGTTTCAGACCAAATGTATCATATCTTCATCACAATAAAGCAAACATTTTGCACTAGTTCTTTAGTAATAACTTTAAAAGTGTCAGGGAAAATGCGAAAAACAAGCAAAAGTCAAAATTGAGAATATGACCTTGACCTTCGACTTTAACCTCATTTTCTAAGTTAGGACCCAAGGACCTCAAATAACAAGATTCTAGGTTTGTACGGCTTACGGTTTATGAGATACAAAAACATAACGACAAATTTATTTGGTAAAGGTAGATAACTCCTATAAGATTTCACCGGATCGCTTCGATCCACCAGCCAAAAATTTCTGAGGATGTAACGAAAAAATATGAAAAAGAATTTTGTCGTTATCTCTTTTGGTTATGGAGGAGATACACTAACAAGAAAAACAGTGTTTGGGGAGATAACTCTTACAATAAAAAAGTCTTCGGCTTAACAAGATCAGTTTTTAAAGCGCAATCTAAAATATCTAAGCGACATCTTGCGAAACAACTTTACACCGCAAGAAAAGGGTTTGGCGGAAGAAAAAATAATAATAATCAGAACAAAATCAATAGGTCTTTCCACAGAAAAGTGGAAAGACCTAATAATTAGGAAGTTTGTGATAAACTTGCATAAAATCTATGAAATATAAACAGACACTCAGAGCAGAACCAAGTCATGGTCTCATCAATAAACACTCGCTTCAAAACGTGGACACAATACCTCTTTGAAAATGTTTGTATCAAATCGAATGTCTCAGTCCTCAGAAATAATTATATACCAACAGCAGAGTTAAGACAATCATCAACCCATGTCAGTCTTGTACGCAATTTCAAAGTATAAATATTGAACGTATTCTTGTCCTGGTCCTTCTAAACAATACCATCTTTTTTCCAGTAATTCTTGGTACAAAATGATAATTTGACGACCGGATCGATTTGATTATATACCATGAACACTAACATCGACAAAGCACCTTGCAAATTCCACAAACATTGAAAGTAAACACATGCCTATTAATTAGTTGATAACTAACTATCCGAGACCTGGTTATAAATATTATTGTATACAATTAGTCGTACGGTATTTTTAATTATGCAATAGGATTTTTTGTTACACTAGTCGTACATTAAGGGGAATCATCTTATACTTTACTATATATTTACTTTCCACATTCTTTGCTCGTTCCTCTTCATGAGATATTTTTAAATTCTTGAATGACTGTTTCATTTCCTCAATCTCATTCTTTGATTTATTTATTTCCAGAATGATTTCTTTATTTGTTTGATCGAGTACCTTTGCCGTTAACTGATCACAATCCTTCTTCATTAGTGGTCCACCTAATCTACCAATAGCCTAGAATATTATAAAAATGTTTTCAAAAATAAGCAAAGCCTCTTTATTTTAACCATTTATATTTCAATCAGTCCTTCACTAACTGCCAAAAATTTCAGGAGGAATGTTTTTTCTTTTCAATAGGTGGCTGTGTGTGTTTCTTTCTTTTTTGTATTCAACATCCTCTGCAATGTCAATAACACTTTATGAATTTCGTGCCTCCGAAGTGTCTTTTCTAAATTCATCTTCATCAGGAACTCTCAAACATAAACATTAAAAAGCCAAGGATGTATAAATACATAGAAATGTAATAAAATATATGACCAAACAGGGACATGAAAAGAATCGCCTAAAACATCTAAGGTACACTTTGTTTAAGGGAGTTTGAACCATAGATTCTCAACAATTTCTAATTCTATCAACGAGGAATTTTAAATTAGTAGTTTTATGAATAGTGTCATCTTGCTTATGTGCTTTGCCTTTTTGTTTTTTCTTTGTTGGCATATTTGTTTGTTTTTATAGTGATTACGATTATAACACAATGTTGACTGCTGTTCCCCTATTTTAGACATTTTTACCTAGAATGTCTGTTTGTTTTGTTCACACATTGTTGTCAATATAATGGAATTTTATGCAACTGTTATACAAGTGAGAGGTTTAGATATCCATAAAACCAGGTTTAATCCATCATTTTCTACATAAAAAAATGCCTGTACCAAGTCAGGAATATGACAGTTGTTATCCATTCGTTTGATGGGTTAGAGCTTTTGATTTTGCCAATTGATTAGGGACTTCCACTTTCCATTTTGAATTTTCCTCGGAGTTCAGTATTTTTGATTTTATTTGTTATTTTACTTTTTATGTGACTACTAAGATGATGATCCATTTGGGACGTATATATCATTTGCAGCGGTAACAACCCCGTGCTAGTAAACGAAAATAATACGTATTATTACGTATGTCCGAAGCGCTTTTCTGGATTTTCCTTTATCAGGAACACTACATCCTAAACATTTAAAAGGAAAGGATGTATGAATACGTAAAAACATTTGGAACTATGTGACCAATAAATACATACAATAATATCCAAATTCACCCAAGGTCAACTTTGTCTGAGGGTTTTGGAAAATTACTTTATATATAAATTCTGATATTGTTTACCGCACATTTTGTTTCGACCTTTTAAATACTGTAAAAATTCACAGTGATTGCTAGCCTGTTAACAATGGCGTTGCTAGTTCGACCCCCACCTATAAGCTCATATCTTCAGATATCTCCAACAATAAAAACAATATAGCAAAGAGTTGCTTAGTGTGGTGTTTAACATCAACAACTAGATATCATTGAGATGGGAGCCATCTCTGTGGGCCCCGATGTGAATAATGTGCGTTAAAAAAATTGTATCTTTACCATAGGACATGGGGTTGTCAACTGAAACCAAAGTTTTTGACCTTGACTTTGACTTAGGAAGTTGTACATAAATTATGACACACCCTTTGGTGTTGGTTTATATACATGTCAAGTATAAACTTTGAAATCATAACGGTTCTCAAGATATAGAGCGGACACGATCTTTACCATAGGACATGGGGTTGTCAACTGAAACCAAAGTTTTTGACCTTGACCTTTGACTTAGAAAGTTGTACATAAATTATGACACACTCTCTGGTGTTGGTTTATATACATGTCAAGGAAAAACTTTGAAATCCTAACGGTTCTCAAGATATAGAGCGGACACGATCTTTATCATAGGACATGATGTTGTCAACTGAAACCAAAGTTTTTGACCTTGACATTTGACCTAGGAAGTTGTACATACATTATGACACACTCTCTGGTGTTGGTTAATATACATGTCAAGTATAAACTTTGAAATCATAACGGTTCTCAAGATATAGAGAAGACACGATCTTTACCATAGGACATGGGGTTCTCAACTGAAACCAAAGTTTTTGACCTTAACCTTTGACCTAGGAATTTGTACATACATTATGACACACCCTCTGGTGTTAGTTAATATACATGTCAAGTATAAACTTTGAAATCATAATGGTTCTCTAGATATAGGGTGGACACAATTCAATTTGTTACGGACGGACGGACAGACGGACGGACAGATGGACGGACAGACGGACAGACGGACGGACAGACTGATCACTATAGGGCGTCCGCCATTCGGCGGGGCCCTAATTAATTAATCAAAATTCATTAAAATATAATGATAAAACACAAAATCATCTTTACATTCAATATATTAAACAATATTATCCGGGTTTTTTTTGTGAAAATACATATAGGTCCAAACTCAAATATGAACAACATATGATTTTGAAATGCAGTATGCAGAAAACAATCCAAGCATAATTACAAATATTTTGGAGGATTGTCAGTTTTATTTATAGACAATTGAAACTGTTTATTAAAAATTTAGATATTACTAACCTTGATTATGAATGGGTTAAACTTCAAAAGAACTATTTTGATTTAACAGAAAATCAGCAAATGAAAATGCTTAGTATTGATGTTTTTCTTTAAATTTAAAAAAACATGGCGAATTTTACCTTGTTGAGATTTTAATTCCTAAGAGTATTTTCAAAGCATGACTACATTTTAATGATTTATGGTATTTATTTAAGTAAACACTGACGGACAAAGATCTTACACACAGAACAATATTCAGATAAAGATTTGAATGACAGAAAGCAGGTTGCAGGGTGATGTTTTTAACCCCTTTACGTGTTATAAACCGAATGGGTCGAATACTATTGATGTTGTTCTTCTTTGAGAGAGTATCATCGACCACATGTAGTAGTTTAAAGTCTCATATCTATAAATACCTATTTTGTCAGAAGCTTATTGTAAACGGAATTAAAGGTAACTTGTGATATACAAGCAATGACGTGTTTATATCTTATCTTATTTGTGGTGGTGACTCCGATTATTACTTTTAGATGTCATTGGGCTCGGCTGACATATTAAAAAAACATCAACAGTACAATAATAAAACAACACAACATTTATGATACATGTGCAGAGCCAAGGCATATTATTTACTCAGTTGTATCATGATCTAAAAACAAACAATAGGTACAAAAATGAGTGTATACAACTGGTTTTATCTGGACCTCAAAGAGATTATGGTAAAGTATATATTTAAAGTATAGTAAAGACACACTTGTTTAAAATAATTTTATAAACTTAATTGTTCGATCAATATAGATAGGAAACAGACATATCCGCAACACATACAATCACTTTGCAAATTGGAACCTAATGAGTTATCTAAACGATTCCAAAACCCATGTTAGACATGTTCTGCATATGGCTCTCAAACTTTCAAAACCTGAATATTCAAAAACAGATTTAGGCATACAAAGAAGAAAAAACAACAGTTTGTACAAGAAAACTTTTCAACTCATGTCTTTCCGTCTGAACTATACCCAAATGTTGTCTCAACAATTTAGATATCTAATATCCTTACAATTATAAAGGAACCTGAATGACCAGTGCCATGAACAGAGTGTTTAATGGTGTTTTTAATAATATGTTTGATGATTTTTTTGAAAAATCACTTAATTCATGACTGTTAATTATGAGTTTAAAAAAAGCATGAACGTCTTACTACATTGTTTATTCTAAAATCTTTTTTTTATAATAATCGAAGCTTAAAGGATGGAGAGGTGCATGCCTGCATTGTTGACTTTCAGAAAATTAATGCTAATGGTATTCATTCCAGTATGAATTATAATACTATCTGGTTTGGTTTGGCATTGATATATGTGATTAAAGGGAGTATTTTCTACACAACCGTGTCTCAATTTTGGGATAATTTGTTTCTGAATGAATGTATAGATCTCCTTAGATGAAAGGTGAAATGAAGTTTGGCACCCAGTAGTTCAATCAAAGTTTCTTCTAATTGGAGGCATATATCGAAAATCTGAGAGACAGTTTTTTTAACTAGTGTTTGGTCAATAAAAGGGATGAAAACAGATTTTACCTACCTTTCACCTGAATGTGCTATTTTTATCCAAATTGGGAAAGCACTTTTCTAAAGTCAGTTTAAGAGATGTATTTTTAATTGATTCTACCAAAATAACTATCTGTAGATTAAAAAAGAGTAATATTTCAGCTTTAAAATGAGTAAAAGATTTTAAAGATCCATAGAGTAATTTTGGGAAAAAATCTTTAAAGACTGTTGGTTGGAGTTGAAAAAAAAATATAACTTTCACCGTATAAGATAAAATAACTAGTGATACTATTACTGCAATTTTTATATTTGACTTCAAAATCATTCAGCCATCTTCATGCCTTTTTTTTGCACTAGAAACTAGGGGATATATGCGAACGTTCAAAGCACTTTTCTAAAGTCAGTTTAAGAGATGTATTTTTAATTGATTCTACCAAAATAACTATCTGTAGATTAAAAAAGAGTAATATTTCAGCTTTAAAATGAGTAAAAGATTTTAAAGATCCATAGAGTAATTTTGGGAAAAAATCTTTAAAGACTGTTGGTTGGAGTTGAAAAAAAAATATAACTTTCACCGTATAAGATAAAATAACTAGTGATACTATTACTGCAATTTTTATATTTGACTTCAAAATCATTCAGCCATCTTCATGCCTTTTTTTTGCACTAGAAACTAGGGGATATATGCGAACGTTCAAATCCACGATTTTGATATATAATCTGATATTTTGAACTATAGTTATATTTGTGTTATAATTATACTATGTAGGATTGTATGACTTATAAAACACCATATTTGTTATATTTATATGACCCACTGGTGCTTCTTAAGAAAAAAATGTATTGTATTGTGTCATTGTATTTTTAAAATGATTTTTCAACAGATTGTTTTATAGAGCAACACCGTCCTGGATATGAAAATAATTGCCACTGAACTTTAACAATGTTTACGCAAGCAATAGTCAATCAAAGAATGACTTACATTGTTTAATACATGGACTTACAAGTTCATAGATGTTGCTCTTTTCACCCCGACCCCGACCCTGAATAAACTATGGCATAATGATACTTCATTGTCAGCCAAATAACCAAGATTTCTGTCCTTGCATATTATTTTGGTGTATCTGGTATTTTGGTAAGATGTAATTATGCACAATCTCTTGCTTAATTATTCTGAATATACGATATGATATTCTTCGGCATTATTTTGCACAACTATACCACATCTATTTTGTTAATTGTCGTAATATCATACAAACCTCACTAATGTCGTTCCAAGCAGTAGTGAATAAAGCAGTGTCTATCTTGCTGTTTTCAAGATGGGCTAGGTAGTTTCTGTAATACTTTATCCTTGCCAAATCCGAAGCAGGTGTTTTCTCACCGGATCTAGGCAGGTGATCATATCCTTTTACAGGATCAGTTAACACTGCTAGGTTTCTCAGTAATGTTATCATCAAAGTTACGTCAAAGGTGTCCGACCTTGGAATATCTGTCAATTAAAAATTCTTAACTCAATGGACCAATGAATATTATCAAGCAATTCTATAAGCATTAAAATTATTCAAAATAAAAAACAATCCTTTGATTAAAGTTTTTGAAAATTCTGAAATTTTTGCGTGCATTGATTATTGTGATTGTTGAACAATGATCCAAAATTCTAGTTTGATAATAATGATTTTAGGTAATGTAGCACACAAATATTGTTACCAAAATTTGACATTTGAGTTTTAATGTTTACGAAACCTATCTCGTCACAATTTTCGCATCACACAAAATTCTGAATTAGCAGAATCTTCTTTCCTTTTTTGATTTCCCCTAAGATCACAAAACCTTTCTCAGACAAATTAGGCAATATCGATTAACAAAACAAAAATGAATTCAAATCATTTAACAAATTAAGGTATCACGTGAACTGAACATTAACAATAATCCATGCAAAAAAAGTCAAGATTAGATTATCTCTATCAGATAGAAATATACACAGTTGAATTGTTCAAAGATCAATATATGAATATCATAACCATCAAAAGTAGGATGTAATATTCCTTTTTTTTTTAAATTATACTGGTACAGTCAAATGTAAAACCAAATCTAAATGTATATATGAAAGATTTTAGGAAAAGTTTTAAGCAATTTCTGGTAACGAATACCTTAATGAATAGCTTACCAGTTATAATTGAATTACGCCATTGAAATCTGAAACGTCACTACAGACACAATAAGCGAACGAGTTGTTAAATATGCACACCGTAACTAAATAAACAGCCAAATAACAAAAAGAAAGTTAACGATAGGAAACTAAAATAGCCCCTAAATAAAATTGTGTACTAGTTCAGTGAAAATGGACGTCACACAGTGTTTTATACATACAAGGCTGCTTACGAAAAAACAAATTACACTGTTGCTGGTTTAGAACATGTCTAAGTGTTTTGATACATACCACGCAGCTTAAGGAACAACCAATTCCACTGCTGCTGGTTTATTATATGTCTCAGTGTTAAATACATACCAGACGGCTTAGGAAATGACAAATTACACTGCTTCTAGTTTATAACATGTCTCAGTGTTTTATACATACCAGACGGCTTAGGAAATGACAAATTACACCGCTGCTAGTTTATAACATGTCTCAGTGATTTTATACATACCAGGCGGCTTAGGAAACAACAAAGTCCACTGCTGCTGGTTTATAACATGTTTGTTATCCTTAAGTTGTTTCAGTTTGAAATACTCTTTCCTCAGGGTTGTATCTAAACAGGAAGGGTGAAATTCTTTATCAAACAAAGCTCGTGCTGCACGTGGAGAAATCCCTGTTATTAACAAGCCCATTCTCACAAAGTTGTCTTCTTCTTTGGAGAGAGATGTCATCTTTGTTGGTGTTAATTTTGTTTATATCCACAATAAGTAGTAGGCAACTTTATATATAAATTAACTTCATACATATTCTTTTCCGAATCATGGCATTCATGTTATTGTACCTTCACATGCATAAATCATGGCGTATTCATGTACACATTATTCATAGCACTTACATGATGATATCATGGCAGCACATATGTTTCATCTTCAGAATTAAGATTTGTTTTCATCTATATGATAATATAAAATTTCATCCTGAATTAAAAAAGAAAGTTTCGGTGACAAATATTAACCTTTTAAAGTTGACAGCTTATATAATTTATGAAAAATCAAGTTACAAATTTTGTTAGATTTGTTATTTCCTATGTAACATATGTAATCAATTATATTAGAACCTTGAAAAAAGGTGCAATAAACACACCTTTATTTTAACAAGGGTTAGGATTATGGAAAACATCGCACGGAAAAATAGCATTTTCATTCATTAAGTTACGTACTTTACACAGAAATTTAACCATATATACAATGTATAAATCAAGACCTTTATGGCTTGTAAATTGTAAGAGCAATGGAAAGTTGCCATATGATCAAATCAATAAATGTAATAGAAAAAAATCATTTCTAAATTTGAAAATTGACATGTTGAAATGCGAAGATGCTTGCTGAATGTATACAATGTTGAATGTCTTTGAAATTGACATTGATCATTGAACTATAGAACTATATCAAGGGTTCAATAAGACAATAAATCTTTAAATAATTCTATGAACCAATTCTTCTTGACCAATTACTCAAAAGTGGTTGAAATGAACATCAAATCGTATATCTTAAATTATTCTATGAACCAGAAAAATTGGTGTCGAGTTCAGATGAACACATTTTTACTTAGCCTCTTATGATATTGCAATGAGTTCTTTAAAACATAATGACTTGATAAAAGTCAGAAATAATATCCACGATTTCGACAGGCGTTCGATTGCCTCTGGGGGATTGATAAATATTTATTTAGGGTTGTTTATTAACATAATTTATTGTACTGTCACATCACAATTTTTGACACACTTAATTGTGATTTCACATAAAGATTGTTTGACATATTTTGTTGTAATGTCACCTTACAATTTGTGACATATTTTATTGAAATGTCACATTACAATTTGTGACATTTTTAATTGAAATATTACATTATACTTTTTATATATTTTATTGTTATGTCACCTTACAATTTTTGACAAAGTTTATTGTAATGTCACATTGCAATTTGTGACATATTTTATTGAATATCACATTATACCTTTTATGTATTTTATTGTAATGTCACCTTTTAGTTTTTGACAAAGTTTATTGTAATATCTCATTTCAATTTGTGACATATTTTATTGAAATATCACATTGTACCTTTTATATATTTTATTGTTATGTCACCTTACCATATTTTGCAAAGTTTATTGCAATATCACATTACAAAGATTTTTTAATTTATTGTATAGTAATGTTATACGAAAGTTGACTTACCCTTTTTTTAATTAAAAATAGAAAGAAATGTGATGTTAACAGAATAATATGTTCTACTAAATAGTAAAATAACAGAAATACCGAACTCCAAGGAAAATTTAAAACGGAAAGTCCCTTATCAAATGACAAAAACACATCAAACGAATGGAAAACAACTGTCATACTCCTGACTTGGTATAGACATTTCCTTTTGTAGAAAATGATGCATTTAACCTGGTATTATAGCTAGATTAACCTCTCACTTGTATGACATTCACATATAATTCCATTATATTGACCACAATGTGTAAGTAAAACAAACAGACATAATAGGTATAAATGTCAAAAATTGGGGAACAGCAGTCAACATTGTGTTACAATCTTAATCACTATAAAACAAATTGCTAGTTCAACAAAGAAAAACAAAAAAACATATAGACACTCTATAACACAACAGTGGGATGTATAAATACCTAGCCACGCGAGAGTTTGATACCAAAAAATGGACTAAACAGTTATGCAGAACAACACAACGACGGACCGTAATTAAAATACGTAGCATGTGCTCTATGAGAAACAATTGTAGTTGCGCTTCAAGGCTGCAACGAATTATCTGAAATAACTCTTTACATGCTTTACTTTAGTGACCTGTGGTTTTGCATTTCCTACCCCTTTGGTCTTTTCTGGATAGATGTCTCTCTGGCTATCCTACTTCATCTTTTTATGATGTACATAAACATATAAATTTATGTAATTGCCAAAATTAAATAAAGTTACTAAAAAAACCAATCACTAAAACTTACGTTGAAACAATTAATGCATGAAAATAAGGTGAGATCAATAATCTGTCAGACCATAGAAGTAAAATGAAATATAATACTTTCGTGGTCAGACCAAAATGTACACCTTACAATAATTTTTTTTTAAATCCACCAACTATAGTTGACTTTTTATTTACTATTTTTGTAAAGCTAACTTCCTCCTGAAATTTAAAAATGATCGATTTACAATTTGAATAGTTCAAGGTCTGATAAAAACCGTCAGAAAGACATGCACTCCATACTTTCCTTGTATACACCTATTAATATTGTTTACCTATACGTTTAAACCCGCTGCATTTGTTTGCACCCGTCCTAAGTCAGGAACCTGTTGTTCAGTGGTTGTCGCTTGTTGATGTGTTTCATAAGCGTTTTGCGTTTCTCGTTTTTTATATAAATTAGACCGTTGATTTTCCGGTTTGAATTGTTTTACACTAGTCATTTTGGGGCCCTCTACAGCTTATATGTATTGCATGCGTACTAGTATATGAAGCTTGATATCATTTTGGGGCCCTTTATAGCTTGCTGTTCGATGTGAGTCAAGGCTCCGCGTTGAACCCGTACTTTGACCTATAATGGTTGTCTCATTGGCACTCATACCACATCTTCTTACATCTATAGTAAAACCAATTATAATCGACTTTTTATAAAAATAGTAACTGAGAAAATGATCCAGAAAATAAACTAATTCTGAATATTAAAGTCAATTTCAAACTTTAACTGTATCCTTAACAATATCTTGAAGTTTAACTGGTAATCAATAATTAAAACAAAATTTAAATTTTCAAATTTATTATTTCAGAGGATTGACGTGAACTCAATTTTAATCAATGTTTCGAAAACTATCTTGAACTGTAAGTCTAACTAGATCATCGTCAAAAGCTATGAATATGATGGTTTAAGTTTAGTATTACTATTTGATCTCAACCTCGCTGTTGTCAAAAAAAATAATCAGGAACTTGAGCAAACCTAATTATTCCCTGTCAAAGAGATAACTTCCTTAAATCTTTTATCAATTCAACTTGTTGTCCTTTTTTTGAATAATTTTGATCATTATTCTTAATGCAGTCTTATAGTGGAAGCACATGTGCATAATGTATGTTGCATACACTACCTCTCTATCCTTATTAAGAGAAGAAAGCTTTGACTACTTCACTAATATATAAACATCAATTTTGGAAAAAATGCAGAACTTTTGTTTTGCAAAGGGTAAAACGATTGTAAGTTTGTTAAAGGACCATGGAAATTATTCAGTGGAGGGGCAGTAAACTACAAATTTCATTTTGAAAATAGATGTCCCTTCGATAGTCAACAGAAAATAGTAATTTGTTTATAATTTTTAGATGTGATATGATAAAAACACTCAAATAAAACATTTGCCAACAAGTTGTGTCATGGATAGATACGGGAAAAGAGGAAGTTGATGGGTGATGAATGTGAAACACATCAAAGACACAACAGAAACACTAAAATGCAACACACATCGAAACGAACTATAAGATAACAATAGCCATTTTTTCTGATTTGGTACAAGACATTTTAAGAAAAAATGGTGGGTTGAACCTGGTTTTGTGGCTAGCCAAACCTCCCGCTTTAATGACAATGTTAAATATAACACTAAAATGACAACATTACATGACAGGACCACAATACAAATAAATGGAAGAACATACAGGACAGAGAAACACACAAAAAAACAATACAATAGAACATTACGACAAGCTTATAGTTATCAAAGGTGCCAGGCCTAAAGATGAAGAGCATTGATGACCCAAATTTCCAAAAAGTTGTGCCAAATACGGCTAGGTTATCTGCCTGGGATAAGAAAATATTTAGTATTTAGAATAATTCATATTTTTGCAAACAGTAAATTTATAACTCAGATATAATATGAAAATACGTATTGAGTAAAATGGAAAAACTTTAATTGCATGTAACATTTTTTTTTAATCTTACTGTCTGTCAAAGTCTTTTAATTTCTTACATATATCACCTGTAGTTATTGTTTTTATTAACTTTTGTGGTGTTATTATGGTTTTTATTCTTGTTGAGGTTTTCGAATAGACTAATTTCTAACCACATTGGAACAGTCGACTTAACGTGGATAATAACGGACAGTCCTGGTAAATTTTCTTACTCAGTGCTAAAAAAGAATCAAGATATTTGGGATTAACGCGTTATATTCAAAATGTCTGCGTACGATTATTTTTTTTTTCAAACGCAACACATAAAGGGAACACTACTCATTAAGACAAAAAAGATGTGAGACAGAATAATGTGTATCGCCGTATTTATGATGAATTTCATTCAGCCAAAATGTTTCCATTATAACGAGTAAGTATCAAAGGTCGCGTTATAAAGCCTGGAAATTTGGAAACATTTGTTGAATTAGGGATACATCAATGCTATACAGCGTGTACAGAAAGAATACCAATACCAATTTTTTGTGACGATGAGACGGTGAAGAAATGATGCAAAGCAGATTTTATTAAATGTATTGGATAAAGAGGTGTGCACCTCTTTTACACTCCCTCCATATGAAACGAATCGGTCAATCCTGATCAGAGATGGTATGTGTATTATACAAAGTCTTTAAATGTACAACATTTTAAGAGATTTAGCCAAACACTACTTTAAAAACCTAATAGCTTGTTTTGAAAATTTTGAGTGTGTCATGAACATGTTTAATCGGTGTGGTGTAGAACATTTTATAAAATCAGCAGAAAGAAGGAGGAGGTCTTTTTGAAATGGTAGTATGATTTTTCATATCACTTGAGGTAGATTAATTCTAGATTTAAAGAAGTGTTTATGTACACATGAAAATAAACAGCATCTGATCAGATTTTTAGTTGAATATGCATTCGTGCTCTACAATGAATTTGATTTGCAAGACCACGACGAAATCTTCCTAGCTTGATCTTGACAAAATCCAGACACTGTGAAACAATTTTGTACCGGAACTGTAGCTGACTTTAATCAGCTGTAATCAGGAAGAGGCAGATACAAAAACTATTCTGCAGTCTCTGTTTGCTAATGTACAGGTGATAAAAAGTAGGGATGTCAACTCTGTAAAAAAAAATACTGATTTTATCGACCGATAATCGAGTACTCGCTCGAGCTCGGAAAAATATCTACAAAATGGGAAAAACAGTAATACGCATTTTAAGATCTGTTGGTCGTTGCCTAATTGACGATAAGCCGTTTACATCCTCATCTTGGGCTTTATAATTTAAGTCCCAGGCTTGATCTACCATAATTTAAATATATAAGTTTCCTAAACATTTTTTTTTATCAAACTCGTTTTCACACAAATATCCATAAGATTTTGTTAAGACTTCACAAGAATGATAATTGATTTTAAAATCATTTCAAATTGCATAATTTATATGGAAAATAACAGGGTATTTTTTAAAAATCCGCTACTATATGAGCTGATAAAAAACAATATTATCATAACAGTGAGTATAATTTATTTAAATATGATTGATACGTATATATTTTTGTTGATATTTCAAAACTTTTCAAATAAACGTGTGAGAATGAGAGTGCCACTCATTTTTCATTTTCATTATTCTTAGAAAGACATTTACTACGGTATTATATATTAAGAAGTCATCGATGTGATGCCTAATTGTCCGTTTTACTTTATTTTGTTTGTTCGACATTTCGGTCTTATATGGTGCAACATGTTTGTGAAGTTTTTCAAAACGAAAGATTTCGGAAGCATTTTAAGTGACAATATTGCACAAACAAACGAAACGATTATTAAGATAAGATTACTTCGAAATTTCTATTGAAATCTCCAAAAATTCCATTCATTAAAAGAAGAGAACAATGTACTAACAGGAAACCGATTAATCGAATCCCATTTTGATATTCGATACTCGCTACTACCGAGCGATATTCGAATTCTCAAATACTGGGTTTTTCCAGGGGTCGCATTGTAATAAATTCACCAGACATTGACAGTGACTAGTGTAAATTATATTCCACAGATGTCAAACATTGATGAATTGCGGTTACAGACAGGATGCATTTCTTCAACGAAGTCTGGAAGACGGATAATACCCGTCCATGGCATATGCAATGTTTTTGAAACTAGTCATGTCTAGCACAATACCAGCTGATCTGGCTCTTACAGGATGAGATATGTCTTCTTTCCTAGGCATTAGCATTAAGCAGCTAATAAGGCGTTGAGAGAAACCCCGTTAATCTTTCAAAGTTTGTAAAATCTAGCTGGTTCTGATATCGAAACTTCTGTTACAGTGGGAAGACAACTAATCGCTGGTCTATATGACCTCAAAGACACGGCTCAAATAGTACATGGAGATATCAACGAATTCGGAGTGAAGTCAGCGCTATCTAAGGATGCTTCCTTGTCGAAACTATCTCTTTTAGAGGCAACATTCAGACAGTGCATGATTGGAGTTACACTCGAAGTGTACATCTGGATGAATGCTCATATCGCCAAACCACCACTCTTATTTCCTCTGGAGTATGATTGGAAAATAAGGAATAGCTAAATACTTTCAGTATATTTTGATGGTCTAATGTCCTAGGACTTTTTACAGGACCTCTTTTGCACATGGAAAGGAAAAACTATTTGTATGAAATCTTATCCAAAGTCAGGAGCCTGTAATTCAGTGGTTGTCGTTTGTTGTTGGTTACCTATTTGTTTTTAGTTCATTTAGTTGTCGTTTGTTGCTGTGTTACATATTTGTTTTTCGTTTATGTTTTTGTACACTAATTAGGCCGTTAGTTTTTTCGTTTGAATCGTTTTACAATTGTAATTTCGTGGCCTTTTATACCGGTCTATGCGGTATTGTCTTTGCCCATTGAAGAAGACCGTACGGTGACCTATAGTTGTTAATTTCCGTGTCATTTGGTCTCTTGTGAAGAGTTGTCTCATTGGCAATCATACCACATCTTTTTTATATATACATCTTTATTTTCATGCATCAATACTATGTTTATGAATTTCATAATGTTTAAATGTTCACAATAACAAATTGTCGGCATTCCTATGGGAACGAACTGTGCGCCTCTCCTTGCCGACCTCTTCTTATTTTCATATGAGTCGGAGTTCCTTCAGCCACTTGTCAAAAACATGAAGATCAAAGAAGCCAGATCATTTAATTTCACATTCAGATATATTGATGATGTTCTTTCCATTAACAATCCAAACTTTTCTGATTGGGTTCCATTAATATATTCTCCAGCACTAGACATTAAAGAAACAACAGACACAGCTTCTTCCGCCTCATTTTAGACTTATACCTCGAATTTGACATAAGCGGTCATCTCAGTACCAGAATCAATGACAAACAAGACGATTTTAATTTCGAAATTATCAATTTTCTCAACCTTAGTAGAGGGTTGCTGCTCACAAGGAAGCTATTAAACCAAGAGTTCCAAATGGTGAAGTTGAAATCATCCCTTCGTAAATTTTACGGACGCCATGACGAGTTGGTTGACCGCTATGGAATATCCGTTTCACAGATGATAGCAGATATGTTCCTAATGTCGTAACTACAATCCCGTTCCCTTTTCACGAATGTGACCTACCGTATTTACCGGGTTTGTGCTAACATGAGCAACACGACGGGTGCCACATGTGGAGTAGGATCTGCTTACCCTTCCGGAGCACCAGAGATCACCCCCAGTTTTTGGTGGGGTTCGTGTTGCTTAGTCTTTTAGTTTTCTATGTTGTGTTTGGGTACTATTGTTTGTCTGTTTGTCTTTTTCTTTTTTAGCCATGGCGTTGTCAGTTTATTTCCGATTTATGAGTTTGAATGTCCCTCTGGTATCTTTCGTCCCTTTTTTAGTAGCAATATACCAACTTCACCTGCACATGGGATATACAAATCCCAACTCATTCGGTATTCAAAAGCTTGCAGCTGCTACTCAGACTTTGTAAAACGTCCCCAGTGTCTAAGCAGAAAGTTGATGAACCAGGGGTATGTCAAAGAACGTCTCGTCCTTTTTCTATAAAAATTCATCAGAAGATACCAAAACCTTGTTGATAAATATTCCGTATCAACTTCACAAATGATACACGATGGTCTTGAAGTATAGATTCTAGGTACTGACGTTGTTTATCATCTTAATAACGTGTTATAGAATTCTTTTATTTTACTTTGTAAATTATTACTTTTACTGTTTAGTCTATTTTTTGTAATATTCATTTGACGTGGCTCGGTACTTACTTAATAAAATGCCTGTACCAAGTCAGGAAGACAGTTGTCTTCCATTCGTTTGACATGTTTGAGCATTTGATTTTGCTATTTGATAAGGGACGTTCCGATTTGAATTTTCCTTGGAGTTCGGTATTTTTGTTATTTTACTTTTTATCAAAAGTATACTATTATAAATTTAACTATACGTCTATTATATGTATAGGTGTTTAAAAGTAATGTAAGGAGGCCATGTCCCTGTGACAGGTTTCATCAGACCTCGACCTCGTTATATTAGAATTGTATCAATGTTTAGTTTGTAAGATTAGTTTAGTTTGTAAGATTAGTTTAGTTTTACAATAATAACATACAAAAGGTCAACTATGTTTGGTGTATAAAATAATTGTAAGGTGCACATGTCTGTCTGACAGGTGTCTTATTCTGATTTTATTTTCATGCCTCATTGTTTTAAATTTATGTTTTTGTGTTTGAGGTATTTTGAATAACTGTAAGTAAAAGGTCAGTAACAAAGATGTATATACTCAAATAAAGATAAGGAGATTAAGTAGGATTGCCAGAGGGACGTCTATATTCTAAGTTTTGTTATAGAATGACAATTCCTTTCTTAATGATAAGTACGATCGTAAGAAATATCATTCTCTTACTTAAATCTAAGATCAAACAAAACAATAATTGCATTAGAAGTATAGGTCAGACAATACTTGGTCATTTTTTATGAATATTTAAAGCTTGTTGTCTGACAAATTTAGAACATACTCACACCTTCGATTGACATAACAAAATAAGCATCCAATTGTTATAATCAAACCCTTATATTAGCTCACTTTAAGTGTTAAAATGGTTAGCAAATGGAATTTAAATCATATTTAATGGCCATTTCAACAGATGGAATGAAATAGCAATGACATAGTTTGGTGATAAAAAAGGATAAATTATCAAAAAATTGAAATTCCTTCATGTTAAAAAGCACACAATTTTATATAATTCAGTTTTTCTAAAACTGAATAATTTTTGATAATGAAAACACTTCATCAATAAGTTCTAAAATTAAACCTCCAGGGTTTTGATTTACACTTGATTATAAATTTGGTTAAACTTGAACTTAATTTAAATCGATGTCTCAAAAACTATGTTCAACTATAACATATCAACAAAAACTTTTATGGTTTTGTTTTGGTACTTATATTTGATCTCAAACTCTCTGTAAAAAATACCTAAGGAGCTTGAGCATAGCTCCCCTTTTCTCTGTAAAAATACCTAAGGAGCTTGAGCATAGCTCCTCTTTTCTCTGTAAAACTACCTAAGGAGCTTGAGCATAGCTCCCCTTTTCTCTTTAAAAATACTTAAGGAGCTTGATCATAGCTCCCCTATTCTCTGTAAAAATACCTAAGGAGCTTGAGCATAGCTCCCCTTTTCTCTGTAAAAACAATTTTATTAATTCAGCTTTTTGTCCTTTATTCTGCGTGTTTTATACAACATAATGCAGTCTTGTAGTGGAAGCATATGAAAAAATTTAGTTGTGTACATGCACCACCTCTCTATCTTTATTTTTATATTTTTTGTTTACTACTACTATACTAATACATTGTACATTAGTTTGGAGAAAATGTAGCCATACAAAAATTATCAGTATAGGGGGCAGGTTTAAAAACTACAAATTCCATGTTAAAGGAATGCATGTTCCTCGGACAGTTGGTTTTATAGTATACAACAAATAGTAACTCATAACTAATTTTTATATGTGGTATGATGAAAACACAATAGCAAACAAGTTGTACGGTGAGCTTTGCATTGCCTATTAATGATATTATAGCTATATGTATACGGTAAAACAGGGAGTTGACGGTTGATCAATGTGAAAACACATCAGATTGTATTGCATCCTTGATATCAAATTACAGACAGCTTTTATTTGTAGTTTCTGAAAAAAATTTGAATGGGACGGATGGATGGCCGTAGACCTATATAACCCCCCCCCCCCCCCCCCTTTTTATCCTTCAGGGCGATGTTATTAAATGACTGTGCTTAATTATATAGTTATACAATATGTTCTGCCTTTTCTCAATACCAATAGTCGATTTCCCATTAACTGTTTTAGTTTCGAAGTCTAGATTTTCTTGTTGACAAAAGGACTACATTCCTTGTTTTGTGTACTCAAGCTGATATGAATTTTTATTACGTAATCATCCATTTTTACCATAAATGTGTTGTCAGTTCAATCCTGTACAATATACCGTGCTCTTTCCATTTGCTTTATTTATACAATCTGATTTCATATCTTAAAACTGATCCAATGGTGACAAATGTTAGCGTTTTCCTAGTGAAATATTGTTAGTATAAAGCGAGAGTATGCTTACCATTCTTTTCCAGTGATTGATTTATGATTGCAAGATGAATTAAATTGTAACAACTGGACACCATTGTACCTTTTGAAAACAGGTTTAAAAGTTTGACTTAGATATGAAAACTTCCGGCTTTATGGCAGTGTTTACATTCCATTTACTTGCAATTGGTTGTAATTGATTATTGGCAAAATGCCATAGTACTTCAATACTATACCTTTGGTTATGTCATTTTTATTTTTTAAATGAATGATATCTGATTTTACATTTTTTATATTTAGTTTTATTATTGTTATTAGTTTCCTTATATGATCCCATGTTGGGTGTATCATATATCATTCAATTTATCAAACAAATAATTCTATTGTACAAACATTTAAATAACACAACGTCCCAAGTTTAACACCAAAATTAAATCTTATATTTTTGTATCATAAATGCTAAATTATCCTTATTTATATTACCAATACCCATCTTCATGATAGCGTTTTCTGGTTTAATTATCCTGTTAAATAATCTGAAGTCAGTACGTTTTCTTATCTGAAAAACACTTTTTCTCTGTTTTCAAAGTAAAAAAAAACGATTGAAGTCTTCATTTTTTGGCACGTAAGGAGGTGTTCGATCATCAAGCTGTGGGGGTTTTCTGTACAATTCATTCTGTACGAATAGATTACTTACGTAAACGTACCAACCTTATTCATTTTTCTATTGGCTGTTTACGTACCTGATCTATGTCAATTCTCTGTATCTGTATGAAGCTAGACCAAAGGCGTTCTTGAAAGAAATATAAAAAAAAAATCGATATTGATATCCAGCAAAGATCGCCATTGTGAAATAGGGTGAGCTGGTGATGACGTTCTTGGTTCAGTTGAGGACGGAAGTGGGTTCGATCCCTGGTCAGGTGAAAACTTGAAAAATTAGTATTTGTTACTTTTGCACTAAGCATATGGCATTTTGGTAGAGCAAAGACTGGTCGGCTCGGAGTCGTAATAATCATATCAATGATGCGTCCGGGGATGTCTTCATGTTAGCTTGTGAACTAGCAGGTTGAAAATCCGACTCATCTAGACTGTCTAGTACAAAGCAGGTTTCATTATTGATGTCACATAAACATGTTATCATCCTGGTATGCATGTAATAATTGCCACTGGACGTTAAAGAAAAAATCCATCCATCAATCAAAGATTATAACTTTTGAATTTAAGTCACAAGGTAAATTCCAATATAAATATGTTATGCGAATGATAAATGTACAAATCATTTATAACTTTCCCCAAAATGTATGCTATTGATACTGACAGCGACCAAATCATATGGTAAATTCGGGTTTATTTGGTGTGACTTTGAAAGGTGGCCGCGAGTAAAAATATTGTCTAACATATTATATTATCTTTTATCTTAACTGATCAAGGAATTCCTGAAGGATTGCTCTAATAAGTTTTAATTAAATTTATATGTGATCGATAAGCGATATATGGCCATGTGAGCAACAGCAACAAACAACTATAGACATCAAACGCATTATCTTTTAAATGAGAAGTCAGGATACTAATGTTAATTTTCGTTTCTACTGAGAAGAAAATTTAACAATGTTATATCTTGTGAATGAACTTAGATTTTTTACTGAATTTTGAAATTGTCGGAAATTTGTTTTCGGAATATGCTTGTACCAAGTCAAAAATAGGATGGTTGTTTTCCATTCGTTCCTTTCGTTGGTAAACTAGTAGACGAATGTTTAATTTTGTCGGGTGTTATGCACTTCCTCCTTTTTAAATTGTTGAATTCTTTATAAATACAAAACATGTACCATTTACAAGTAATTGAACAAAAAATGTCCTACTGCATAGAAATAATAAGAGATTATTAAAGAGAAAGAAAAATCACAGTTTAAGAAAAACGTAATGCAGATTTGTACAATTTAGAAAGATATTTCATATCTATTTTTCATTTGTTTTTCATCGTCAAATCTATAAAGACTACCAGTTAACCATGGGGAAAAACAAAAGATCTAAACATGGTTTTACAGATTGACGCTATATCATAACACTAAAATTATTCTTATTTAATAGTTGCATCTACCATTCTACACATAGGCATAAATTGTTTCTATTTTGAACCCGCTAAGATTTTTGAACGCAAAACAAATAAATTCTCAAGCATGGCCTTATTTGCCCTAAACTATAATTTTAACATTGATAAGATTGAAACGAATCAGTCTAGACCCTGATAATAGTGACATGTTCACAATTTTGTTCTACATAAGTCTTTACCCACGTTAAATTCAGTTTTATGGTTATTTATATTATGGATAAAACAGTTATTCAGACAGGAGGTAGGAAATAGTTAGAATGTAACAATTTGATTTTGAATACAGGAGCAGGAACATTTTTCGCGAACTGAATTTTAAATAATTATCTGTTACCAGACACGACTTTAGGGGTAGGGGTCGACCTCCTCCCTTATGGAGCTTTAAACGTGATTAATAAAAGGATTTTTTACAATTGTCACTCCAAACGTTTGTTTGCCAGGGGTTCCCCTTTTTCAAAATTCTGGAAGCGCAACTGCCGGTTATGTGTTTCGCTCGGCATATTGTGTGCACAATTATTATATCCTGTATTTTTTTTAGGCAGAATATTCATTTTCATCCTGTGTCAGGCAAGATAATTTGTTTTCATATTTTCATTTATATTTGAACCTCCCTTGAAAATATTTTGTTTTAACTCGCTAAATATAACGCAGAAGATTTCTATTTACATGTACATGTTTATCTTAAATCCGTCTTAACCAAAATCCTGTATCCTATGCATAGCCATAATCGGACAACAACCCGACAAAATAATAAAACCAACAGCAGGTTGGCTTTCGGTGACTTTAAAATTGAGAATGGAAATGGGGAATGTGTCAAAGAGACAACAACCCGACCATTAAATGTGTTGGTTTAATGTAATGCATGTTGTAAATGTATTTGCAACCAGTGTTTTATGACATGTAATGGGAAATTCTAACAATCGGTAACTTGTGATATCTGCTTACTAGTATTATAACTCCGACATGTTGTATCGTCCGGCCTATTACTATTATCCTAACACTGGCGTCAACAAAAGTCTGTTGTATATTAATTTCACAATACTTACACATGCTGTCAAACTTAATTGAGTCAGCAGAATACGGAGACACAATGAAGTATAATTGATTGATTCAGCGGATTGATTGTTGGTTGCTTAACTTCCAGTGGTAAAATATATTTAGAATAAAAAAATATAAAAGAATAGAGTTCCAATGTCCCCCGCGTTACACATATTTTGTGTATCCAAGGTACACGAGCAATCACTAAAAAAGCACTTTTATTTTTGTTCCTTTTATTAATATCTTAGAGAAATGAAGGCTTTAGAGCAAATGCAATATGATTTCCAAGGAGCATAACTCGTTAAAAATATTAGATCAGCACTTATTTTCGAAAGTGTCAAAGACATTGCTGATATAAACCTATGATATATAAGTTTCATCAAATTCTAGCAATAATTGTACACATGAGAACGCTGACAATGCAATTTTCCCTATAATCAATATTTCCAAGGGGCATAACTCTTTAAAAAATCATTGATCGACACTGATTTTTGAACTCGTCAAAGACATTGATGATATAAACCTATAATATAAATTTCATAAATATCTGGCAAGAATTGTACACACTAGAGCGCCCATAAGGCAATTTTCCATATAATTAATATTTCCAAAGGGCATAACTCTTTTAGAAATTATTGATCGTCACTGATTTTCGAACTTGTCAAAGACATTGCTAATATAAACCTATGATTTAAGTTTCATAAAATTCTGGCAAGAATTGTACACATGAGAGCGCTAACAATGCAACTTTCCATATATTTAATGTTTCAAAGGGACAAAACTCTTTTAAAAATAATTGACCAGCACTGGTTTTCGAACTCGTCAAAGACATTGCTGATATAAACCTATGACATAAGTTTCATAAAAATCTGGCAGGAATTGAACACATGAGAGCGCTAACGATGCAATTTTCCATATAATAAATGTTTCCAAGGGGCATAACTATTTTAAAAATAAATGATTGGCACTGATATCCGAACTTGTCCAAGACATTGCTGATATAAACCTATGATATAAGTTTTATAAAAATCTGGCGAGAATTATACACGTGAGAGCGCTAACAAGACCGGACAGACGGACGGACGCCCGGTGTTTCTATGTCCCCCGCAACGCGTTGCAAAATTGTTTTCTAAAAATTGTTTTGGTTTCTATTTCTTACGAGAAATTAAATCACCCGTATTTTCAATAATAAATAAAAATTCAGATATCCTTCAAAGAAAGATAATCGCTAGTTAGAAAAAGGGATTAATTTCAAGTCCGAACAGATATAATTGGTTCTAACACTTATTGTCAATTCTTTTTAAAGATAATACAAAGATTTATCCACATTATGCAGCTTAATAAGAGGGTCTGGATGGGGTCCTTCATTTCTTTATTCTTTAATTTTTTAGATCTTTTTTTTCTATATTCTTTATTTGATTTCGCCATTATTCTTTATTATTTAGAACCCCATTCTCTATTCTTTATTATTTAGAACCCAATTCTCTATTCTTTAATCTTTAACTATTTTTTCTCTATTCTTTATTGTTTTGCCCTTTGTTCTGCACTTTTTGCCAATTATTCTCTTTTCCGTAAGCCCCATCCAGACCCTCTAATAAGATAACCATTCAATAATGTATTAATAAAATGTTATAGTTAAAATAAAAATGAATTAATCAGGTGTTCAACCGAAAAAAAACTTCGTGCTTTCGAAGCGCTATTCTGGATAATCCATTAGCAGGAACGCTTAAACCCAATATTTTAAAAGCCAAGTAGGTATATAATCTAAACACGTGAAGAACTATATCACCAACTATCGCACCTCGGGTAAATTATGACGTTAATTATGATTGGTTTAACACCGTCACGTGGTGACCCCCTATGAAGAACTATATCACCAAATAGCCAGTCATCTATGGTAAATTTAGCCTTTGGGAGTTGGAACCTTTGTTTCTTTATTTATAAACTGGGAAATCCGTATTTTTTTCAAATTCCTGTCACAAGAAACAAATCAAGTAAGTTGACATTATTTTTCAAATTGTAAAATGGTTATATTTTGTCCTTCAAATTTCACAGGGACGATTGATACAGTGCTAAAGAATTCAAAGAGAGGCATAGAGGTGTCTGAGGAGGCAGCTATTGTTAACATACTTGACAGAGGAAGAGTTTCCATCAGGCTTCTATAGTCAAAGCTTGTAATAAAAACAGCCAAAAGCTTACACAGGAAGACTTGTATGTTAACATAAGAACTTTTAACGAAATCGGTATATGTGAGAAATGGTCTCACTGCGACGCGTCACATGTCAGACTAGTGCTAATGATGACAAATACCTTATGAAATAGTTGCATGAGTCAAGATCAGAATTAAGATGAAGCAGTATTATTGAGATGAAGATCAATATTCGTTAATTTCCAGGTTAATAACTAAACTGCTAAATTATAAACCAAATTATATACAAGTTGTTCATTGTTTTACGATTTTATATTATTAAACATTATTTTATATAGTTTGAGAACTTTAAGAGATATCGATTTGCATGTATAATTGTGTTGTGGCTGTATAGAATAGAATAGAAAATACCATTAATATTATTTCGGTAATGGATGTATTTAAAAGAGAAAAATGGTCTAAAAATTATAGAATAAAGAAATAAAGGACCCCCATCCAGACCATCGTTACTAGCTTGTACTCTTGGTCAGTCTTTCAACTTTTATAAGTTAATATGATAGTTATTGTCAACAAATAGTTGACAGAGATATCGAACTCGGAAGGAAAGAGGGACGGCCAATTTCCCCTGCATGTGTTTCAGTCACAGTGTCAAAATCTAAAACATTATAATCCTACTGGAATTTAATTGAAAATTAATGATCGAGTCTTTATATATATATATATACACTTGAAAGCGTTTTTAACAATTTTACATATTTTCATAAAATCCAAATGTAATTCATGTAAAAGGCATGTTGATACTGTATTGCAAATTTTACGTTTTTTTTGTTTTTTTATTATTAAAGTACATTAGTGTGTGTGTGTATGTGTGCGTGTGTGTAAAATTTTCAAATTTCTTCGATGACCGATTTTTTTCTTATGTTTCAGGAACAAGATCGCAAGTTTTTGCAAGTACAGTGTATCGTCTAAAATTCTTATAATACATGGAACAGATACAATGCTGGACACAGCTAAATCTTTAGCCGACCATAACATAGACAAACCGATTTAATTAACGGGAGCATTTCGTCCTGAAACGTTTAAAGATAGTGATGCCGATTTCAATGTTGGATTCGCTTTGGGGGTTCTGCATTGTTTAGCGACAAGAGATGTTTACATTGCTATGAACGAAAGTTTGTTTCATTGGTCAAACGTGTCACATGACGTCGGTCAAAACTATTTTGCGTAATAAAATAACATCTTAGTATGTAGGTAATCTTTATTTAAAGTCGGGTTGCATATATACATAATAACAAGGAACATGAGCTCTTAAGAGCTCTTTAACCGACTAATATAATAAACAAAACATACATGTAATAACATCAGATACATATACAACGCAAACATACAGACATCAAGCTGAAGCTAGCGAACAATAACAAGCGAACAATAAGCCAGCGAACAATAAGGCGATATATCTAAAAACCGAAAAAATGAATAAGACAGCAACGGCCGTTAAATGAAAAAGGCAGAAATTCCGTTCAAATATTGCAATTTCAACTCTATCATGAAATGGTATTTATCCCATCAATTGATCAAACAAGTCACATCTCTTTTTAGGCTAAAAGAGGGACGAAAGATACCAGAGGGACAGTCAAACTAAAATTCAGTACCACAGTAAATCAGCATCTGTCAAGGGATTATTTGTAGGTGTAAGACCACCCGTGCACCCACTTCAATTTAGAACGTATGTAAAAGTAGTCCTTCCCTGTAAAATACAGCACCTTTGATGTCATTATTTAATTGAACTAAGATACACATTTGCAGAAATGGGGGTTGGCCTATTCCATGGCTTCTAGAGAAAAATAATGAGGGGTGTCACGGGGTATGACTATATAGGTCTTGTAGAGGAGAAACAGGCGCATCTTTTGCGTAAGGTATCGAAGGGCGCTATGTTCAAAAATCTGAAACTAGAGCTCAAAATTTGAAAAAAAAATTGTTAAAAACAGGGGGGTTGGCCTATTCCATGGCTTCTAGAGAAAAATAATGAGGGGTGTCACGGGGTATGACTATATAGGTCTTGTAGAAGAGAAACAGGTGCATCTTTTGCGCAAGGTATCGTAGGGCGCTATGTTCAAAATTCTGAAACTAGAGCTCAAAATTTGAAAAAAAATTTGTTAAAAACAGGATGGTTGGCCTATTCCATGGCTTTTAGAGAAAGATAATGAGGGGTGTCACGGGGTATGACTATATAGGTTTTGTAGAGGAGGAATAGGCGCATTTTTTGCGCAAAGTATCGAAGGGCGCTATGTTCAAAAATCTGAAACTAGAGCTCAAAATTTGAAAAAAATTTTATTAAAAACAGGGGGGTTGGCCTATTCCATGGCTTCTAGAGAAAGATAATGAGGGGTGTCACGGGGTATGACTATATAGGTCTTGTAGAGGAGAAACAGGCGCATCTTTTGCGCAAGGTATCGAAGGGCGCTATGTTCAAAAATCTGAAACTAGAGCTCAAAATTTGAAAAAAAATTGTTAAAAACAGGGTGGTTAGCCTATTCCATGGCTTCTAGAGAAAAATAATCAGGGGTGTCACGGGGTATGACTATATAGGTCTTGTAGAAGAGAAACAGGTGCATCTTTTGCGCAAGGTATCGTAGGGCGCTATGTTCAAAATTCTGAAACTAGAGCTCAAAATTTGAAAAAAAAATTGTTAAAAACAGGATGGTTGGCCTATTCCATGGCTTTTAGAGAAAGATAATGAGGGGTGTCACGGGGTATGACTATATAGGTTTTGTAGAGGAGGAATAGGCGCATTTTTTGCGCAAGGTATCGAAGGGCGATATGTTCAAAAATCTGAAACTAGAGCTCAAAATTTGAAAAAAAATTTATTAAAAACAGGGGGGTTGGCCTATTCCATGGCTTCTAGAGAAAAATAAGGAGAAACAGGCGCATCTTTTGCGCAAGGTATCAAAGGGCGCTATGTTCAAAATTCTGAAACTAGAGCTCAAAATTTGAAAAAAAATTGTTAAAAACAGGGTGGTTGGCCTATTCCATGGCTTCTAGAGAAAGATAATGAGGGGTGTCACGGGGTATGACTATATAGGTCTTGTAGAGGAGAAACAGGCGCATCTTTTGCGCAAGGTATCGAAGGGCGCTATGTTCAAAAATCTGAAACTAGAGCTCAAAATTTGAAAAAAAATTGTTAAAAACAGGGGGATTGGCCTATTCCATGGCTTCTAAAGAAAAATAATGAGGGGTGTCACGGGGTATGACTATATAGGTCTTGTAGAAGAGAAACAGGCGCATATTTTGCGCAAGGTATCGTAGGGCGCTATGTTCAAAATTCTAAAACTAGAGCTCAAAATTTGAAAAAAAATTGTTAAAAACAGGGTGGTTGGCCTATTCCATGGCTTCTAGAGAAAGATAATGAGGGGTGTCACGGGGTATGACTATATAAGTCTTGTAGAGGAGAAACAGGCGCATTTTTTGCGCAAGGTATCGAAGGGCGCTATGTTCAAAAATCTGAAACTAGAGCTCAAAATTTGAAAAAAAAATTATTAAAAACAGGGGGGTTGGCCTATTCCATGGCTTCTAGAGAAAAATAATGAGGGGTGTCACGGGGTATGACTATATAGGTCTTGTAGAGAAGAAACAGGCGCATCTTTTGCGCAAGGTATCGAAGGGCGCTATGTTCAAAAATCTTAAACTAGAGCTCAAAATTTGAAAAAAAAATTGTTAAAAACAGAGTGGTTGGCCTATTCCATGGCTTCTAGAGAAAAATAATGAGGGGTGTCACGGGGTATGACTATATAGGTCTAGTAGAAGAGAAACAGGCGCATCTTTTGCGCAAGGTATCGTAGGGCGCTATGTTCAAAATTCTGAAACTAGAGCTCAAAATTTGAAAAAAAATTGTTAAAAACAGGATGGTTGGCCTATTCCATGGCTTCTAGAGAAAGATAATGAGGGGTGTCACGGGGTATGACTATATAGGTTTTGTAGAGGAGGAATAGGCGCATTTTTTGCGCAAGGTATCGAAGGGCGCTATGTTCAAAAATCTGAAACTAGAGCTCAAAATTTGAAGAAAAAAAATATTAAAAACAGGGGGGTTGGCCTATTCCATGGCTTCTAGAGAAAAATAATGAGGGGTGTCACGGGGTATGACTATATAGGTCTTGTAGACAAGAAACATGCGCATCTTTTGCGCAAGGTATCGAAGGGTGCTATGTTCAAAAATCTGAAACTAGAGCTCAAAATTTGAAAAAAAATTGTAAAAAACAGGGGGGTTGGCCTATTCCATGGCTTCTAGAGAAAAATAATGAGGAGTGTCACGGGGTATGACTATATAGGTCTTGTAGAGGAGAAACAGGCGCATCTTTTGCGCAAGGTATCGAAGGGTGTTGTGTTCAAAAATCTGAAACTAGAGCTCAAAATTTGAAAAAAAAAAGTTAAAAACATGGGGGGCTGGCCTATTCCATGGCTTCTACAGAAAAATAATGGTGGGTGTCACGGGATATCTATATAGGTCTTGTAGAAGAGAAACAGGCGCATCTTTTGCGCAAGGTATCGAAGGGCGCTATGTTCAAAAATCTGAAACTAGAGCTCAAAATTTGAAAAAAAAATTGTTAAAAACAGGGGGGTTGGCCTATTCCATGGCTTCTAGAGAAAAATAATGAGGGGTGTCACGGGGTATGACTATATAGGTTTTGTAGAGGAGAAACAGTGCGCAAGGTATCGAAGGGTGTTATGTTCAAAAATCTGAAACTAGAGCTCAACATTTGAAAAAAAGTTAAAAACAGGGAGTTGGCCTGTTCCATGGCTTCTACAGAAAAATAATGGTGGGTGTCACGGGATATGACTATATAGGTCTTGTAGAGGAGAAACAGGCGCATCTGTTGCGCAAGGTATCGAGTGGCGCTATGCTGCATTTTTGTACAACCTATACTTTTTGCACTGGGTAAATGCAGCATTGAAGTAAATGACTGGGTAGCGTTGAACGTTGACGGTTACGTGGATGTTTTGCAAACTCCAATGCTGAGATTTGGGTACTCCTGTGTACGATGTCCGAGGGTAGCACGTTTAGCTGCATCGATAGGTAATGTATCTGCAAATTAGGAGATGGAGGATGCAGTACAGATACTGGTAAGACTACAAGAAGCAGTTTTTTCTCTTGCCCTTTTAAGACTGGTTTAAAGACTCGTTTAGATCACGACTTAACCTTGTTTGTCAAGTAGTTATTGTAAGTTACTAGATTTGATGGTATGCTTTTCATCCTGGAATCCTGGAACTTCATGTGAAGTGTTTCATGCTGCTTGGAATAGGCAATAATTAGTATAACAAACGTCATTTTATGTAAAGCGTTTGCAAAAACTCCCTTAAGCGTTTGAAAGCGTTTTAGAAAACATCATCTAGTGTTTAATACCGTAAAAAAATTAGCGTTTAATGGTGACAAAGCCGTAAGGCTCAGACCAGCATGAAGTTTTGACCAGGGCCGAACGGTGAATGTGTCTGGAAACTCTGGTTGTATTGTTGAAAGAGATCTTGACAAAGTTGGATCGTCTTGCGCGAGAGTTTCAAGCAGTTTTCACAAAGATAGAATCAATCAGCGTTGTTGAGTCCTACTCGGACGTAGAAGTCTTCGCACTATTTTGTTTACTCAGCACCAATTCATCAAAAACCACCAAGATCTTACTGTTTGTGTCAATTCCCGATGGTCTGTTCGAAGACGAACAATGACATTGATGAGTGATGTGGGACATTTACCTATATCGGAAATCAGGTCGCTTATGTCATTTGTAAGAACCTCTTCCCCAGTGCGTTTTGCAGGAGTAGATAGATAGGTCGATGAAGAGATTTTCCTAACTATCGTAACATAAACACCTGACCGATTTTTTAGCAGCGTCGGCTTATAACGGCTTACGGCAGTCTGAAGTGTAAGTAGAATACAAAGACAAACAGCCGCTTCGAATTAACGACTAGCAAGGGGCGACGACGGAGGGGTGGATCGAGGATATTCCACTTTATGAGTACAACCAGTGGATGTTTCATGAACAAGCTAAATAAACCCGCCCCGATCGTTTGTTGCACAACTTCACGGGACCTGTTACTTAGCTGAAAAAACGATTACATACAGTAAGAACCACAAACACCTTGGTCCATGGGTCGCTCAAGCTGTGTATCGTCATGATCTCTTCTTTTTGTACACTTATTTGGTCCAACGGAAGGTGTGTATTCCTTATCAAATGTACATAAATTCTTTGTGATTCGAACCTTGTCATCCACGTGGAACCAAGCCGTGTAAATGAGCTATCGATGCTCAACATAAGAATACAACAACTCGCAACTATGTGAATGACAGGAACATGCATTGATAACTTTGCACTCTATAAAATCTAGCAATGAGAATGAAGATCGAACGCGACACCGTTTGACACCTCATCTTCACCAAAGTTCAATTGGTCTGGGCGTCTCAATAGAAAAGTTCGTTGGACGGATAAAACATTTCGACGTAAATTCGAGAAACGATGCCTGATCGCTGTTCGTTTAGGTGAAACTTGGATTACAGTTCTATCTCAACAGAACAAAGAATTCACGTTTGTTCTTAGCATCATCAATGTTTTCCTTGCCAAATACGACTGTTTAGTGCCGCCAAAGCCCAAGAAGGTGTGACGATCAAGGTTGCTTTTTTATACCGTATTTAAGTCAAGCATTTTCATAAAACTATGGACGGAAAAGGTAACCGAATTCCACAACAAAGAGGTCAAAGTGCTATGCCGAAAACACGACGTTGATCCCGCCAGAATGGAGAAAAGCCGAGTTGTCTCGACCACTGGGACCACACCATGATAGGAAGATGATCAAATACTTTAAAGCCAAATCTACGCGCACATGCGCGATTGGTACTTTAGATGATCTCGTTCACCAACAAAAACACCACCAAAAAAGAGATCGACTTAAGACCTTTGGCAGCAAGTCATAAGAAATATGAAAGAAAATAAGGTGTACTGTAACTTGTATGCAGACATGCCTACTATACAGCAGGGTCGGATCCGCGTGTTTACCAATTCCCACGATTTCAACGATGAGGAAATACAGGGTTCCCGAACTTCTGAATACCTCGTACCGCTTCGATAAGGTATTGCGAAGGCGAAATCGGGGTGATGTCAATGATCTCTTTGAGAAATGGATAGGTAATCTCAGTCATTTATTTCTTG
This sequence comes from Mytilus californianus, assembly GCF_021869535.1. Lineage (NCBI taxonomy): Eukaryota > Metazoa > Mollusca > Bivalvia > Mytilida > Mytilidae > Mytilus > Mytilus californianus. The sequence goes on along the minus strand of NW_026262582.1, from coordinate 48,782,247 downwards.
GATCAAACAATTAGACATGGAGTCACAATCTCTCTTTTCAAACACAAAGGTTCGTGGTTCGATCTCCGTTCCTGGGAGATAATCAGGGACCAAATTTTCGGCTCTCCCTTGACACCATTTGCGAGTATTGTCTTCAGGAACGATGATAGTCTGTCGGAAGGGTACGATAAACGGCTGACCCGCGTTAAGAGAGATCCATATCACTGCACGTAAAAGACAACCTTGTAGATTTCGAAAAAGACCAGGCTGATGCCGCTACAAGGCAGCACTCGCACCGGCAAAGTAGAGAGGGATATAATTAATATAAGTTACAATAACTTGTTTCCAAATCCACTAAAAATAACTATGTTTAAACTAACCTCTCTAGAAGGTCTATATTCTTGATGATTCCCCAAGACTGTAAAGATTATGAGAATGTAAAGGTTACTAGTAACCAATGGGTTTAACGGTTTTCCCTGATATAGCAGGGTTACTAGTATAAAACTATGCTGCATTTTATTGTACAAGAGGTGTCGACGTGAATCAATTGGCGTGCGGGTTCTATTGAGAGGAGTCGCTTGCGGGTACACTATTGCCTGTAGGTGAAATCATGATATGTATGGGTGTATCAGAGGGAGTAACATGACTAGCTTGAAAAACGGTAGTATTGACGGGTAAATTATGACTAGTTGTTTGTGAGGATTGAATGAGTTTTTTAATTTGACGGATTTTTTAATCTAAACGAACATATACTGATCTGTTTGCTGAATTTCTTCCACCACGTCTTCATCCGAGCAAGCTTCTACAATTTTATTATTAAAACCTTTCTGAATATCACTTTTCTGTGACACGGCATCTTAAATAGCTGTGACTTCCTCAATTTCTATATCGAGACTATCTCTGCAGTTATGTCTCCAAAATTCTTCCAAAGTCTTGTAAGTGCTCGTTTATGTCCGGAACGAATGGCTTTTAGCTTTGTATCCATTTTCCCTTCTTAAGATAGAAATAAAAGACTTCTTGACTATGTGATAGATGTACTAGTCATAGTAACATGTCAAAGTGACGTGACATAACATTAAGTGCAGCACATAGTAAACGTCATGTGTGTGGTATTTACGAGAGGTATGATTATGATGCAACGTATTACCCTCAATTTTTAAGGTTTCGATATCTACTCTAGTTTATTTTAACACATCTCACTCCGTCAATCTATTGAATATCCCCATCTTGTTCTTCCTATTTCTTTGCATACCAAACATTCATCACCTTGTCCTCTGCCATTTTATTTTCGTGAAGTTAACTAATCAAATGGTTCTGCATGTTTGAGTTTGTGGTCACACTTGTCCAGCTTGTCCATTATTTTTTCTCATGTTCTTTGATTGCTGCATCATATTCTATCTTCATTCATTTTATATCCGTTTAAATCTGGTCGCACTAGGTTTCATACGTGCTGTCTTTTACTTTTTTAATGACCCACCATTCCATTTCTCAGTTTTAGTTTGAAAACCGGATTTGTTTTTATCTCTATCGATTTATGAGTTTTCGCACAGCGTTATACTACTGTTGCCTTTATTCATTACAGCATCCGAACTGGCCATCGGAGCTTTCAGACTGGTGATATGGTTGTCGTTCATGTTCCAGTATTTGAAGAAACTACCCATGATCATCCCTCTTTATCAATGGCCCTTTGTGTTGTTCCATTTCCTGAAAAGTGCTATTCGGAGATGGGCGAGCGTTTCCAATGGATTTGGGCTCTTTCTGATCGGCCGTCCAAGTTCGTCCCAAAGATGTTCCATTGGCGATAATCTGGAGACATTGCTGACCACGGCAACACACGAATGTGATTATTCTCCAAAAAATCATTGAAATGTGTGCCACGTAACAACGGGCGTTGTCCTGCTGAAAAACGTGGTTAAAACGATGCCTTCGGAGAAACGGGAGAACGAGTGGAGTCAGAATTTCGTTCCTATACCTTTTTGCATTAAGTTACCTTCAATAATTGTCAGATCGGTGCGTTCCTGGTAGGTTATTCCGTCCAATACCATAATTCCGCCACCCTCAAACCGATCCGTTTCCTGTACGCACGCATCAGAAAATCATGCATTGCACCTCCGGTAGACCATGGCTTTGCCGTCGCTAAATGTCAAGTTGAATTTCTATTCATCGGTAAAAAGGACATGTCTCCATGTAAGCCTATTCCATCGAATCCGTACCCGAGTCTATTCAAGTCTCGACATCCTGTGACGCTGCGTAAGGGTAGGTCCCTTCAACGGACGATGAGCTCTTAGGCCAACTTGATGCAGTCGGTTACAAACTGTTTGGGAATATAGCCTGTTGTTGTTTCTTCCATGAGTTTGTCGTGCTGTTTGTGACAAGTTTACAAATCGATTCCGGAGATGAATAATGCGGATGTGACTGTCTTGACGTAACTTCGTTTCACGTTGCCTGCAACCTCGGGGACGATTATTTGTCGTGCAAGTATCTCTAAGACGAGTCTTAAGCCTTTCAATATTCATTCTAGAGACATTGGGATGATTTGCAACCTGTATTAGAGTCATATTTGCTGCCACAACCAATAGCTCGTTCTCTCTCATTATGACGTAGACGTGGCATTGACTTACGTGCTCGACACATTTAATGATCAAAAGGACAACTCAATTCCATCTCTATACAGGTAAATGTTTGAAAAAATGCTTATTTGTTTGAAATCAGAAAATGACGTAACGTCGTCTTCGAATTTTTAACAAATTAGTAAATGATAGATAAATCATTCAGGTCACTAGTTTTAATCTTGAAAATATTATAAATTAATATACATGTATGTAATTTTTTTTTAATTAAAAACCAGGGTAACGTTTCTTTTTTTGACTAGTAAACATTTATTTATATCAGACAATGCCCGCACGTGGACGAGGGTACTGATACCAATTTAAGAATGTGGCGCTTGGATTGTCATTGATAAAGTTAACTGGTCTGTATGTAGTTTTACTATCATATCTTTTTAACAACTCAGTACTCTTTGCCGAATTTGTTTTATTCTGGTACAAAACCTCTGATATAAATACACTTTTGAAAAAAATACAATGTAGACTGTCTATTAAGTCTGTAATAGTATATAGAACTTTAGGTTGTATACCAGCTGGCCTTCGCACTAAAGTTCTTTCATCTTCATCGTTTTCTTTTTCGAAATACCCTTAAAAAAAATTCAGCCAGTGTTCAGCCTTCTCTTTATCAGTACTTACATAACACATTTTAAAATCTCTTTTATCATGTAATTCGGATGGGGGAATTTGGATTTTCATTTCGACTTCATATGACAAGAAATTCTTCTTTGCTGACTCTGGTATGTCTTTTTCACGGTTTTCACGTTCTCTTCTGACATTTGAGTTTGCTCACTAAATTCTAGTTCCTTTCGACATAATTAAACATAGCACCTCTTGAAGCTTTGCGCAAACTATGCGCCTGTGTGCCCTCTACAAGACCTTTATAGTCTTACCCCGCGACATCCCTCATTATTTTTCCAGAGGCCATGGAATAGGCAAATGCCTGTTGTTTTTCCCAATATTTTTTGAAATTCCGAACCCTAGTTTCAGTTTTTGGACAAAGCGCAACTCGAAACCTTGCGCAAACCATGCGCCTGTTTCTCCTCTACAAGACCTATATAGCTATACCCCGTGAAACTCCACATCATTTTTTTTCCTAGAAGCCATTTGATAGGTGTAATACCATCGATGCATGATACGTCACATCCGGTTGCATACGAAAATAGGTCGAAAAAAATATTCCCTTGAATTTGACAGTTGTAGGTAATTAATCCATCATTTTATTGCAGTAAAACATATCTGGGTCATAAACATATACATGTATCTTGGGTATTTCAAAGCATCATTTCTTTTTTATTTGGGGTTTCTATAGAATATTTTGGAAACTTGAGGTTACATGGTTACTTAAGCTTGTACACAGGTTATATAAGGGGGAAAATTTGATTGGTTAACTTACAGTTATGGTTATTTTCTTATATGCAATGAAATTTTATGTGAATGTTTTTCTATAGTACTGGACAGGATAAAACTTTACTCATGCCAAGTATTTTTTAATTTGAAACAAAGATAAATTCTGCACAATTTTTTGAAAAGTGCAAATTTTAAAAAGACTAATAGGGGGAAAAAATGGTGGTATTACACCTTATATTGGGTGCTGAACATGCACCTTTAACCTTGTGAGTACTCTCATGTGTTAAAATTTCTTGCTATTCAAGTGAAATATTACAAACAATGAAATATTCTGAGTGGATTGAGTCTCCAAAACACATTTTATGAGAACATTTCCTTGAAATAGTACTCTACCATGAATATTAGTTAACAGAACAAGCCATACTTCACGGTGTGTTGGGGAGCTTTTTATCCTTTTTTCTTATATTCTGCTATGATAGAAAGTTTTCTTTCAGAAATATTTTAATAAATATATAGTTATAAGTAAATGTGATTATTTTTTAAAGCAGTACCAACAAATTATTCACTAATAGAGAAGCTTTTTATGTCCCTCTCTGGAACGCAGCGTAAATTTAAGTTTTACGTAAGGACTTATTTTAACCTCCAGTAAACTTTTATATGGATTGTTCATTCTGCTTGAATACTTCAATTACTCATTGTAATTTATTATAACATTTCTATCATAAATGAGTGAAAGTTACTTCATTATTTTTATTTATTGGCCTGAAAAGTTGAAATTTTGAGGAAATGACATGTATAAATGGACCAAAAGAGACCTTATAAAGAAGACAAAGGGGTCCATTACTGGTATGTATCATCCTAAAGTCATCTTTTGTATCATATTCAACTGTTTGTACGCAGATGAGATAACTATTTAATCATTATTGGTCCACACTATATTCTATCATGATGCGGCTTGGTTTGGATTTTTCGAAGAAATTTTGCACGAATCGCTGAAAATGTCGTCGTACATTATACTAGATTTTTCTCAAACTATTGAACTGATTATGACAATACATGACAGGAATGCTTGAAAAAAACAGTATTACAAAGGAAAAAATCCCTTTCAGTTTATTAAATAAAAATGTCTTCTTCGGGTGTAATACCACCAAATCATGGCACGTCACATCCGGTTGCATACAAAAATAGGTCGAAAAAAATATTCCCTTGAATTTGACAGTTGTACGTAATTAATCCATCATTTTATTGCAGTACAACATTCTGGGTCATAAACATATACATGTATCTTGGGTATTTCAAAGAACCATTATTTTTTTATTTGGGGTTTCTATAGAATATTTTGGAAACTTGAGGTTGCATGGTTACTAAAGCTTGTACACAGGTTAAATAAGGGGCAAATTTGATTGGTTAACTGACAGTGATGGTTATTTTCTTATATGCAATGAAATGTTATGTTAATTTTTTAATTTGAAACGAAGAGAAATTCTCCACAAATTTTTGAAAACTGCAAATTTCAAAAAAAATAATAAATGAAAATCTATGGAGGTATTACACCAATAGGCCAACCACCTCTGTTTTTTTTTTCCTTTTTTTTTCAAAATTTGTCTCTAGTTTCAGATTTTTGAACATAGCGCCCTTCGATACCTTGCGCAAAAGATGCGCCTGTTTCTCTTCTACAAGACCTATATAGTCAGACCCCGTGACACCCCTCATTATTTTTCTCTAGAAGCCATGGACTAGGCCAACCCCCCTGTTTTTAACAATTTTTTTTCAAATTTTGAGCTCTAGTTTCAGATTTTTGAACATAGCGCCCTTCGATACCTAGCGCAAAAGATGCGCCTGTTTCTCCTCTACAAGACCTATATAGTCATACCACTTGACACCCCATTATTTTTCTCTAGAAGCCATGGAATAGGCCAACCCCCCCCCCTATTTTTAACAATTTTTTTTCAAATTCTGAGCTCTAGTTTCAGAATTTTAAACATGGCGCCCTTCGATACCTTGCGCAAAAGATGCGCCTGTTTCTTCTCTACAAGACCTATATAGTCATACCTCGTGACACCCCTCATTATTTTTCTCTAGAAGCCATGGAATAGGCCAACCCCCTGTTTTTAACAATTCTTTTTCAAATTTTGAGCTCTAGTTTCAGATTTTTTAACATAGCGCCCTTCGATACCTAGCGCAAAAGATGCGCCTGTTTCTCCTCTACAAGACCTATATAGTCATACCCCGTGACACCCCTCATTATTTTTCTCTAGAAGCCATGGAATAGGCCAACCACCCTGTTTTTAACAATTTTTTTTCAAATTTTGAGCTCTAGTTTCAGATTTTTGAACATAGCGCCCTTCGATATCTTGCGCAAAAGATCCGCCTGTTTATCTTCTACAAGACCTATATAGTCATACTCCGTGATACCCCTCATTATTTTTCTCTAGAAGCCATGGAATAGGCCAACCCCCCTATTTTTAACAATTTTTTTTTCAAATTTTGAGCTCTAGTTTCAGATTTTTGAACATAGCGCCCTTCGATATCTTGCGCAAAAGATGCGCCTGTTTATCTTCTACAAGACCTATATAGTCATACTCCGTGACACCCCTCATTATTTTTCTCTAGAAGCCATGGAATAGGCCAACCCCCCTATTTTTAACACTTTTTTTTCAAATTTTGAGCTCTAGTTTCAGATTTTTGAACATAGCGCCCTTCAATACCTTGCGCAAAAGATGCGCCTGTTTCTCCTCTACAAGACCTATATAGTCATACCCCGTGACACCCCTCATTATTTTTCTCTGGAAGCCATGGAATAGGCCAACCCCTCTGTTTTAAACAATTTTTTTTCAAATTTTGAACTCTAGTTTCAGATTTTTGAACATAGCGCCCTTCAATACCTTGCGCAAAAGATGCGCCTATTTCTCCTCTACAAGACCTATATAGTCATACCCCGTGACACCCCTCATTATTTTTCTCTAGAAGCCATGGAATAGGCCAACCCCTTTTTCTGCAAATGTGTATCTTAGTTCAATTAAACAATGACATCAAAGGTGCTGTATTTTACAGGGAAGGACTACTTTTACATACGTTCTAAATTGAAGTGGGTGCATTGGTGGTCTTACACCTACAAATAATCCCTTGACGGATGCAGATTTACTGTGGTTCTGGATATTAGCCTAAAAAGAGGTGTGATCAAAGGATGGGATAAACAACATTTCATGATAGAGTTGAAATTGCAATATTTGGACGGAATTTCTGCCTTTTTAAATATTTTTCATTTAACGGCCGTTGCTGTCTTATTCCTTTTTTCCGTTTTATAGATATATAGCCTTATTGTTCGCTAGCTTCAGCCTGGTCATACAGACAGCACATACATGTATTAATCATGTAAATACATACAATGTAGATAGCGAATGCAAAATAAAAGCTAAGAAAGATATATATTAAAACAAATGTCAAATATCAGCACATAGTAACACACAATATGTTTATCCAAGTAGCACATGCAATATTAAACACTATAAAGCACAAGCAAAGACTGCAAGCTGCTACAGCACAGGTAATGCATAAGCAAAGCAAATAAATAATAAATAAAAATAACTACAAAAAAATAAAAAAATATAAATCAATTGTTTTAAAAACAATTGTTCAACGGTCTTTCCCCTCCGAAATATGATTAATTGGTTTTTTGGTTTTTTGGTTGGTTGGTTGGTTGGTCGGTCGGTCGGTCGGTCGGTCGGTCGATTGATTGATTGATTGATTGATTGATTGATTGATTGATTGCATGCATGGCACTTTTTCTGTGCGACGCAGCTAACTTAAATAACGCCTATATTCTAACCGAATGTGACTGCGTACCTTATACATCCCACACAGCCAAACGGACGCCTGAGATGTCCTCATAAAAATTGATCCTAGCATCATTCGTTTATAAATTTTCTCTAGTTTCTATGTTACCTCGGACTTCCATTGTTCATCTATTTGTTGTGTATGCATTTTGATTGAATTTGTAGGAAAACGGAGTAAATTTTATCTTGGAAGTTTTATTTTCCTTATTTGGATATGCAATGTTTTATTCTAAATTTAGGTCCGCGCGCGTGATGATGTTTTGAAGTCACGTGACGCTCGAATATATATGTCTGGAGTTAATTAATTTCTTTTCAGGGGAGACCGTTGAACAGAGCACATGTGTATTGATCAGAGAAACACGATAACTATTGTTTTTATTTTGTACAGGTCATTGATGTCGGATCATGCATACATATCACGTACACATGTTTACGGGAGCACAGATTTGTATTTTAATGCATGATTAAAAAATTTGATTGTAGGATTTCAGCAATATTTACAATTTTTCTACGTCATTGAATTTTATTTCTCAATCAAGCGGACCGCGTCTAACGGGAACATGAATCGGAGCCGATTTTTGCAGGAATGAATTTCTATTTAAGAAGTTTGTACATCAGAAGGATTGCATTTTTACAGTCAAATGTACAGGACTGAACTTCAAAGCGAAATGGGATTCCTCAAAGTAGAAGAAAGAAAAAAAGGGGGGGTGGGAGAGAGAGGTGGAGGATGGTGGACCTTGGTTGATAAATTAAGATAAGATGCATGTATACATCATGATAGCTGCAAAGATTGAGGCTATAATTAGTTCATTTTGTTCATTTTACTATTTCAGTGGCATGGAACCCCTAAAACAATGACGCGTACCATTTTGACAAAAACTTTCCAGTTATATCATGTCGCGACTAACATTTTGGTCAAATTTTTTTTATACGGCTTACGGTTTACGTGTTACAAAAACATAACGACAAATTAATTTGGTAAAGGCAGATAACTCCTTTAAGATCTCACTGGATCGCTTCGATCCAAATTAGGCAAAAATTCCTGAGGATGTAACAAACAATTTAGAAAAAGAATTTTGTCAATATCTTTTTTTGTTACGAAGGATATGCACACACATGATAAACAGTGAATAGGGAGATAACTCTTGCAAAGAAAATGGTTCGGCTTAGCAGGGTGAAATTTAAAAGCGCATAAACTATACGATACAATATGAGAAATATCTAAGCGACATATTGCGAAACAAACATTTAACGCAAGAACAAAATTTGGCGGAAGAAAAAAAAAAAATAATAATAATAATAATAATCAGAACAAATACAATAGGTCTTTCCACAGAAAAGTGGAAAGACCTAATAAAAACATAAAACAAACAGCAGGCTTCAAGGTCAAGTCATGTGGCAGCAAGGAGTTACATTATTTACAAGAACTGCAGGTACAACTTTCTGAAAAACACCAGGTGGAGATAAAATTTTTGAACTGGCCAAAAGTTGATAAGCTCCTTGCCTCATTTGGCAAGGAGTTCCAGAGTCTTGCTGCCTCATAACTAAAGCTCTTTTTACCATACCTTGTTGTTTTTGGTCGTGGTATATCCGCTATGCCTTTGTACCTGAAGTTATATGAATTTTCTTTAATGTTTATCAAATTATATAGGAATTCTGGACTTGATTTATTAATTATTCTATAAGTCTCTAATGCCATGGTTCTCATTCTTTTGATTTTTAGTGCTGGTAGTTTAGTCTATTCAAGGAGTGTATCGTAAGAAATTTTGTAGTCATCATAAATGAATCTGAGTGCTTTTTCTTGCATTTTTTCTATTTTCTTTGTGTTTTGTTCACTGCAGAAGTGTCATGTGAGAGGACAATAGCTGAGGTTTGACAAGATAAATGAGTGGTATATTGTAAGTTTAGAAAGTCTAGTGAGATGAGTGCCGATTCTTTTTTAGTACGTTTAGTTGTAGTGCGACTTTTTTACATATATTTGAAATGTGAGTGTTGAAATCCAGTTTAAAGTCTATTGTTACACCTAGAAGTTTCACCTCATCGTCACATTTTATGTTGAATCCATTTAGGTTGAAGACCATATTTTGAGTGTGTGTTTTTTTAACTATGGCAATTGCCTGGAATTTTTCTGGGTTTGCCTGCATTTTGTTGAAAGAAAACTATGATATTAGGGAGTTACTATCTTCCTCTAAAGGTTTTATTACTGATTCCAAAAGTAGTACCTGATTTAGAGAGGGTGTTATCATCAGCATAGTTATATAAATCACGGTGTTTGACAAAAAGAAAGATGTCATTTATGAATACATTAAATAATACAGGGCCTAATATAGATCCCTGAGGAACACCTTTATAGATATCTTGCATTTGACTGATACTCTGTCCTATTTTTACACACTGTTTTCTTGTCGTCAGATAACTTTTGAGCAGTTCAAGAGCAGATGGACTAAGCCCATATTTTTTCCAATTTACAAAGAAGTAGATCATGGGGAAGACAGTCAAAAGCATTACTGAGATCCATCAATATTGCTGCTAAGTATTTATTATTATCCAGTGCCTTTTTCCAATCTTCCAAAATTTTAAGTAATGTTGACTGACAGCCATAGCCTGATCGAAAAGCCGCAAGGAAATGGTAGAAAATATCATCAAAGTATTTAGTAAGTTGATTTTCTATGGCTGTTTCAAAAATTTTTAATATAGCAGGTAGAACACTAATTAATTAACTACTAGTATCGTTCGTTAGTAATCTTAGCTAGGAGAAGAAATATAACGTAGACGGATGAAATAATGTATGATTATTTAAGGCTTTGTTTTGACTTCTTTTTTCCTTTTGTTTCCTTTCTTTCTTTCTTCTTTCTTTTTATTTTTGTTTCTTTTTGATTATGTACTGTGGTAATAAAAGGAGAGTCGGGGATACATCTAGATTCTGTGACTATCTCAAATTTTGTAAACTTTTATTTCTTCGACGACCCAATTCTAGAGTAGTTTTTTTTAAACACCTCAATAGCACCTTTATATTACTTCATCTAGACCGAGTTACGGAATAAGCCGAAGTCACGAGTGGATGTAGGGAATAAAAATGGTTCCGAATGAATATCATCAACTCCTAACCAAAAACATAAATTTTACTAGCCACGAGATTTCCAGGGTTTGTGTGGTACCTAGGTAGTCCACAATTTGTTTTTTGCATATTTACCCAGTACATACTGTCAGACAGAAAACGCCCTGTCAAGTTAATGTGAAAGATTTGTTGAAATAACAGTGTTATGGGTCTTTCTGTATATCGGCAAAGGGGCATTCGATGGCAGCATTTCGAGCAACGAACACAACAGTTTATTGATTTACGGTTTTACTGAACAAATTACTAACTGGCACTGAGTAATCTCCAACGGTCTATCTGAACACGAATTTCAAATGTACTAAAAGTTGTTGCTATGGAGTTATTATAAAATTTGTCTCAATAAAAGCTTGTGGTAATTTTTTTTATATATATAGTTTTACTTAGATTCACGATGCATGTCTGTACCACACACAGCATGCGAAGCGTGAAGTTCGGATAAGATGTAATTAACAAGATTACATCTCATATATTCATTTGATACGGTGTAGTTATTTTAATGATGCCATGTTAATGGTTCTTACTATGAAAACTCTGTAGAGCAGAACATTTTACATTTTAATCACCTTGAAAATTTTATTATCAATTTATGCAGTTACAAATAATTTCCACTTCAGAAAACCCGTAAAAATTTCTACAGTATGTATCATGAGGGGCCCTCTATCGTGGTTCTCGCGAGAAAATTCAAGACTTAGTGTTATGGTTTATTCCTTGAATGCGTACATCCTTTTGGTGTCTTCCTGCTATTCCTACATTTTGAAAATACTTTTTCCTTCTATTCCTACAAACAAAGTACAATAGCTGTTGTTTTAAGGTAATTTGTTGTTTTGCAATTTAAATTTAATTGATGTACATGTAAATAAGTGTACAAAAATACCGCCTTTTCACATATTTATGAAGAATTATGATTATAAAGTTAAAAACATTGATGCAAAAAGTAAAATAACAAAAATACCGAACTCCAAGGAAAATTCAAAACGGAAAGTTCTTTATCAAATGGCAAAATCAAAAGCTCAAACACATCAAACGAATTGAAAACAACTGTCATAGTCCTAACTTGGTACAGCATACAGAGAATAATATCGAAAATTAAATATAGAAATGTACTTTTAATTTATATCAAAGGAAAATCCGGATATATCAAATATGAAAAGTAATGAGAGAGAGAAGGCTTTAAAACTAATACAGATATGAAAAATCCAAATTGAATTATACATATTACACAAATAGTTATCTTAATTATAGACAGCCTTGATGCTTGGATCAATACTACAAAAGTATAAGGTTGAATAAAGCAAAGCCAAACTGCACTTCATATCACTCAAAGTAAAATGACCCACAGAAACCAGATTATCGCGTGCATCGCACCAGGACCAATAAATAGGACAAAGTCATGTATTAGTCCAAGATCACAATGACTATATATAGATTAATTTTATGGTAAGTTCTGATATCTAAACATATTTTACCGTTTAGTAATTTTGATATTTTTTTCTCTCATGTATAGGAAAAGATTTTTTATAGGAGACTAAGTGCTTAAAGTATAATATGGAGCTAAAATACTGCTTACATCATTGTGTTAGTAAATTATCTTTTGGGACCAATTTGTTTTATTTTTTTAGATGGATGAACTCAATAGCAAACACTTTACATTACACGAAGAAATAAACAGAAGAGTTTTGAATAAAGATAGAAAATAAAATAAAACAGAATAAGGATACAGGACAATTTCCATGAGACAAGAACATGCATTTGTTAGAACTTTTTTAAAACATTTTCTACTATATGATATTTTCAAATTGGACATTTGATTGAAAAGCAATGGCCATTTAGTGAATGACTGTAAAAGGAAGGCAGAACTACTGATACAACAATTTAAATCAGTATTCACCAGAGACAACGACAAAACACTGCATAAAACATCAAAATACATAAAGAACTCAATCCCATCCCTAGAAATAAAACATGAATGCTTCGAAAAACTGCTTAGACAACTAAATCCAACTAAAGCATCAGGACCAGACGGCCAAGGACAATCTCCGGCGCAGAGCTCACATCCGTTCCGTACTTACTTCGTAGCTAACATCTCGAGCGTATTCAAAAAAGGAGATAAACGTGTACCAGAAAATTAGACCGGTATCACTAACATCTTTGCCGTGTAAAATACTAGAACACATCGTCTGTAAGCACATACTAAACCACATATACAAGCACAGGGTACAAACATCACTTAACCATGGATTTAGATCTGGGTATTTATGTGAAACACAACTATTAGTCACACTGCACGACTTCATGAAATCACACAATGCTGGTAACCAAGTTGATGTTGCTATCCTGGACTTTTCTAAAGCATTTGACACCGTGTCACACATCAAATTATTACACAAACTAGATAAATATTGTGTGAGAGGACCACTGGATAAATGGCTGGAAATGTTTCTCACCCAGTGAAAGATGAAAGTTGTCATTGGTGGAGAGGAATCTAAAGAAGCTACCGTCGACTCAGGAGTCTCACAAGGAACCCTACTTGGACCCTTCTCTTCCTCTGTCATTTCAACGACCTGCCAATACAGTAAAATCAACCGTTAGACCTTTTGCTGACGATTGTCTGCTATACAGAAACATAAAAACACAACGTGACCACACACTACTACAAGAAGATCTGGTTAGCTTACAAAAGTGGGTCAAAGACTGGGTGGGGTATGCGCTCTAACTGAAAACAAATGTTACTTCCTGAGCATTAGGAACAAAAGGCAGAAATTCTACACCCTTGATGGACACATACTCCAACAGGTCCAACCAACACAATCTATACCTGGGACTACAAATATCAGAAGACTTAAAATGGACCACCAACATCTCAAATGTAGCCAAGAAAGCAAACTCAACACTCGGCTTTCTCAGACGTAACCTACGATTCTGTCAAAAAGACTGCAAGAAAACAGCCTACATCTCATTGGTAAGATCCACAATGAAATATGGGGCAATAGTATAGGACCCATATACAACGGACAACATCAACCAACTAGAAAGGATCCAGCGTAGATCAGCACGATTTACCACAGGGAATTACAAATCTAGAGAAGAAGGATCGGTCACCAAAATGCTTACCGTCCTGGAACTAGAGAACTGTAGTCCAGAAGAAGAAGCCAAAGATAAGTGTGTGTACAAAGTGGTTGAGGGTTTGGTCCCAGCTATCAAACCTAAAGAACTTTTGGTAAAAAGCAAAAGCAAAAGGATTTAACCCAAGCGCTTTGGAAACTTTGAAAGTATAAATATAGTAAACAACTCGGTCAAGAACAACTCAATGGCAATTGATACAACAAATTGCAAAACCGAACAATTCAAGAACTCATTATTCGTTAAGACTGTGATCCATTGGAACCAGCTGGAAGAAGATATAATATGCGCCAAGTCAGTTGAGAGCTTCAAAACAGCTCTCCAACACCATCAATAGGTGCTCTCTCTCTTGTCGAGTTAAAGTCAGAATTGGTAACGTAACAATACAGATACAGATACAGATACAGATACAGATACAGATACAGAAAATCTCAAGAGGTTTTATGGATATTTACCTGAAGTTGATTAGCTTTATGTTATTACAAACAAATCTGATTTAATCCCTTCTCTATTTAACTTTTCCTCCTATTCCTACGTGGATTTTTTTGGTTTATTCCCGATTGTCCCACTTTTTAAAATTTTAGAATTCTGATTGTCCCACATGAAAAGTTCTTATTGTCCCACATTATTTTTATATTTAAAATCTACTTGAATAAACAATGTAATTGTTGTTTGTCTTGCAATATCAAATTAAAATAAATTATTGCATGTGCGTATATACTATAATAACACTTTATTCCAAAAGCAATACAGCTTATAGGATAATAATTTTTACAAAATATTCTTGAGTTACACAATATATAAATATAAAGGTGTTCATGAAATAAAATATAATACATATATACTAGTAGTCGGCATCAATTTTATACATGTAAATATGAATTGTTGAATAAATCATCATTAAAATGCACTTCTGATTAAACAGTATAACATATATGTAACTTAGTAAACGATATCTATAATGTTAGATTATTTTTAAATCAAATATCAATATTTTTTTTAATTTTAAAGTTGTTATTTAAATTTTAAATATATGGACGCAATTTTGTCTTCTTTCCATTTTTATGAGCGCTCAGACTGAAAGGTCTAGAGACTGATTTAAAAACAAAAACAAACATTTACAATCACAATGTTACATAAGCATAAACTATTTTGTTACCTAATGATTAGAATTGACATCATCAATTTAATAAAAATAGAGTGCAAGATCTCAACCTATACTTTCACTTAGGGAAAAGAGATAAATGTGACCCAGTTATGTCATCAGTGTCTTCTAAAAATATACAATTTTATTAAGAAGATGAACTAATTGCTGTTAAACGTCCAGTGGCAAGTTGAATGCATAAGCAGGACGAGAACATGTTGGTGTCAGATGAATATGAAACCTCCTTTGAAAAGAACTAGACCTACAGAGTCATCAAGCCGGATTTTTAACATGCTAGTTCACAAGATAATAGTCTACAGGAAGACATGTCACCCTTCACAGACATATTAGTCTGAGTAAGGACTGACCAATTTTTGCTCTTAGTCGAAAATGCGACGTGCTTTGAGGAGAAGCAGAAAATTCCAACATTTCATTCTTTGGTTTTACCCGACTGGGGGTCAATTTCTTTTTATTGTGTAAAGTTAGACCAGATATCTATACAATCAACATATTTGCACATTATTTCGTTTTATGTTTATGATTTTCTAATTCAAGGATTTTCTTAACAATATTAATAAAAAAACTTTCCCCATTTGTGTACGCTTGAATTTAATGCTTACTTGAACAATTTTATGATCAGACTTATAAAATGGAATATGTTTTATTTCTTTGTTTTATGAATATATTTATTATCAGCCTTAAACCTGTCAATTTTAGAACAAATCCCTGAAACTTTGTAACATGTAAAATTGTTCTTATATCTTTGTATTTCTTTTAATTTAACTTAATTTTATCCTTGATACTTCAATTTTTTTCAATTATGTACTATATATGTTAAATCTACAGTCTATTTAATCTTTTAATCTTTTATGATGTTAAAATATCTATATTTTTTTTATATAATTGTTCTTTATTTAGACAGTAGTTTAACAATACATCACCAAAACAAATTAAATATGTAAATACAATCATTTTTCCATGTTTATTTCAAATTTTATGGGTTACATTGATTTATTACCTGTAATTACCTGCTTCACACTTTAAAAACAAAATAATCACTATCAAAACAACTCCCAACTGTCCCACATTAAATTTAAGCTTCCCAATTGTCCCACACACATCTTCCTGATTATCCCACAAAATTTCGCTACTTTTTTACCTGTAATTTCAAAAAGTGGGACAATCGGAAAGACACCGAATCTTTACAAATGACATACCAGATTTTAAAATGTAGGAGGCCGATATCTATTTGCGCCAAAAAAGAAATCATTTACGCCACAACTAATTTGCGCCAATGCTACTTCTGCACCACTACATTTTGAAAACTATAGGTTTCATTTGCGCCAATAAAACAATCATACAATTGCGCCAATTTTATCAATTTATTCATTTTTACATATATATCTACTAAATTATTGACTTCTTTCCTCCTTCATCCGGGCTTGGGACCAGCAGTATATCGACTTAAGTCATACAATACAAAAAAATATGCTGAATTAAAACGTTCACTCATATATACATTACCCTGTACATGTGCATGTAGTCAGCGAAGTCGATAGATGAATCATAGAACATGTTACATGCATAATATAACTTTAATGTTACACGTTAAAATATACAGGTAAATGTGGCGCAAATTGATTTTATTTATTGGCGCAATTAATACCAGCAGAAAAAGAAAAAGTGGCGCAATTGATACATTTTCAAAACTGTAATTGGCGCAAATTGGTTCTGGCCGTGTAGGAATAGGAGGAATAAACGATCCTTTTATCTGTCGACAGAATACAGGTAAAAATATAATGGCCTTGAATAGTGTTTGAATATAATTAAGTGTAGTCAAAACAAACAGTGATTATAATTAGAGCAGGAAAGCTGAGGGATCCAATTAAAATTCAAGGTAATTCTACAATTTTCTGTTTACAATGAATAAATATTTTTTTTATTTTTTCAATGTTTGTTTGAAATGAAGAAATCTTTTTTTTTTTATTTGAAAAGCTTGATTTAAAAAAAAACTTGTTGCTGTTGTTGACAGCTCAGTGAAAACTGAAAGCATATTAAAGATAACTAAAATAAAAAGCCCCCAAAGGATACTGGGAAATAGAAATATGGTCACCCTTGCAGGATCTTCTTCCGACCGGCAGTAAAACCCTACGGCTTGTCAAAGTGGGGCGACCGATTTGTTGTGAGGGAAGTATTAATTTGCAGCCAAGTCTGGTCAGAATGGGGACGTTTAAGCTCATGTCTCGTGTACAGAGAGGGTGTCAATCTCCCTGCACGTTCAGAACCCTTGTAATAATCATTTTTTTAGGGGTCTGTTGGTGGCTTTTAGCAAGGCAAAATTTCAGACCATAACAATTAATCCTCATTGTCTAATGGCATTCCAAATTTCCTGCCCTTCATCCCGGTCGACCCCTATTACAGGACATACCGTAATTTGTTCTTTTCCTGAAAATGGATGCAATATTTGCCACTGGATGTTTAGCAACTGCCAACAATCGGTCATTAACCTGATATATAGATATCTTAGTCTTTAAACAAATTATAGTACCTAAAATACAATGCTTTTTGGAATTAAATGGTTTATTATTGTATGTTGGTATCGATATATGGGATATGTCTTCATAACAAAATACTCGCATTACCATTTCTTGTGAATGATTTTTTTTTTTTCGAAACTGTCTTTTTTGTTAATTTATTCAACAACAAACTATTTTCTTTTTAATATCATACAAGATTTTTTTTAAGACTGAAAGTCGTATTTCTTTTCCCTCTTATTTTCAAAGGAAACCAACAATTTGTTTTAAAAAAAACCTTGATATGAGAATAATGGGCAAAAAAAAGTAGATTAGGAGTGGGACCAAAAAAATATAGATAACAGAATATAAAGAGGTGATGAAATATAAAGAAAAGATTATTGGTTGTTAAATGTCCAGTGGCAAATAGGTCATGCATGTTTAGGACGAATACAATAGAGATCAATTGGCAGAAGAATAAAGAATAAAGTAAAATGGTAAAAAATTAAAAGATATAAAAATATAGAAACGATGATCTGACCCCCCCCTTCCCCCAAACCCACACTCGCATGTATACATCTCTAAAAAAATATTTAAATTTTGGTTTCATGGTGCCCCCTCCCCCCAGACATCGAGGTTCTGGATCCGCCCCGGAGTTTTTTAAACATCCAAATAGCACCTTATTATTACTTCATCTAGACCTAGATACGGAATAAACCGAAGTCACGAGTGAATTTATGGAACAAAAATGAATATGATAAATCTCCTGACCAAAAACATATATATGACTAGCCACGCGATTTCCAGGGTTTTGGTGTACCTAGTCTACAATGTGTTTTTTGAAAATTTACCCAGTACATACTGACAGAAAACGCCCTGTCAAGTTATTGTGAGAAATTTGTTGAAATAACAGTGCAATGGTTTTTTATTTGTATATGGCATGGTATTGGTTGCAAAAATTTGATATTTTTCATTAAAATGCAATATTTTTTATTTAATTGGTATATTTCTTCATTTAAATGCAATATTTTTTTTATTTGAATGGTATAATTTTTCATTTAAATGCAATATTTTTTATTCAGATGGTATAATTTTTCATTCAAATGGTATAATTTTTCATTCAAATGGTACAATTTTTCATTCAAATGGTATAATTTTCGTTCAAATGCAATATTTTTTATTCAATTGGTATAAAATGTCATTTGAATGCAATATTTTTTTATTCAATTGGTATAGAATTTTTTTATTGATATGCAATAATTGCATTATGGAAAATTCTTTGACGTCATAAGGTCAAATTTGCAACAACGTTTTTGATTGGTCGGTAATTGTTTGGATTCCTCCCCTTTCTTTCTAAACTTGAGTGAACAAGAATTAAAAAACGCGTCAGAATATCGCCCCTCTAACTAAATTTGGCGTTCGTGCGAGTTCGTGAACTGGCTGTTAATGCCAATAATGACCAGGACAAGCAAAAAATGCGAGTGACAAGTGATAATAATTAATTTGACACACAACTTGTTCATGGATAGAAACAGATGCCTGCGTGCATGGCAAAAACACCTCCAATGAAAACCTTTTCTGAAGAAACTCTCCTACAGTCTACACATTGAAATAAAAAAAAAACATAGCTAGCCCCCTCCCCCTTCTAAATCCAGATACATGTAATCATGGCGTTCTTTAGTGCTAAATTATTTTTTACTTTTCTTGATCCTCAGAGACGTTGCAGGAAGGCACACATGAAAAAAGAATAAAAAGCACCCAGGACGTTACAATTATTTGGACTTAGCTTCCTCTTTTTTACTACATGTAGAAAAAAATCACCTAATTACGACAGCAGAACCAGAAAAAGTAGAGACATAAGCTGTTATACTCCGGAACTAATTCTTTAATAAAGACAATTCAGGATAAATTGGAACCAGTTACTAACCCATGTCACAACAAGTCCTATGACACATACTTCACTATATGAGGCATGAACTTCATATTTAATACTATCTATAATATGTGCTCTCATGTCTTATGCTGCAAATCATTTTACATTTAGGATTCGTTGCTGAGCTTTTTTTTACTGTTCTCGTCTCCGAATCCCTTAAATAGATTTTTTTTTCAAGCCCCACAGTAGTTCAATAATTACTATATGTCTTTGCATAAATAAGTATGCAGGGCATATTTCAAAACATATTTTATCTTCAGGACTTTTAATGATTTACTTTTCAAAACTGCATTGGGAAGGGGGGTATACAAGTTTATTTTGTGACACATTAAATAATATAATTAGATATCCAACAAAGTATATGATTGTACGTTTAACTATTATCTAGACCCGTACAAAATGTATATAATTAGACACATTTAACAGGGGCGGATCCAAAACCTCGGTGTCTAGAGGGGGGTGGGGGGGTGGGGGGGGGGGGGGGGGGGGGGGGGGGGGGGGGAGTAGGTTCAAATTTAGGTATTTGTATAGAGATGTATATATGCGAGTATTGGCAGTAATGGTTATGGTGTGTGTGTGTGAGGGTAGGGGTTTCAGATCAAAGATCGTTTCTTTAATTATATATCTTTTAGTTTTTACCATTTCACTCTATTCTTTATCCTTTGATCTCTATTATATTTGTCCTAAACATGCGTGACATATTTGCCACTGGACATGAGGCAACCAAAAGTCAATCAACGTATTCTGTATATTTCATCATTTCTTTATTATGTTATCTATAGGTTTGGTCCCGCCCTTATCTATTTTTTGGCACATTAGGGACGATATCAAAAGTTCAATGTAGGATAAAAAAAACTTAATTCATATAGTTTTTTTCATTGACCCCCTACCCCCCAAACCCCCTTCACACCCCCCCCCCCCCCCCCCCCCCCCCCCCTCTTAATTTAATTTGTGAAAAATTGATTGACCAATAAGGATATATATAAAATCAATGTTAATTAAACAAAACTTGCAGCAATTTTGACCCCCCTCCCCCAAACTATTTGAATTAAGTTTTTTATCCTTCATTGATTTTCTGATGTCGTCCCTTATCCTCTCTATGTAAACCCAATTCATGTCCTGATAAATGGTGACTCATGCATAGCATCATATGTGGTTATTAAAACAAGAAACATATTCATATCATAATAATTAATGTATGCTAGGACTTATAGATAGATGTCATTAGTCCCAGGTCATGTAATAAAGTAGGTCTTATAAAAATACAATAGCATATTCATTTTGATGATTATATATATATTTATATATTTAATAATGCCAATTTTTTGGAAAAAAGGGTAGGGGCAAGGCGTTTTTAAAAAATATCAATGGGGCGCGTTTTTTTTTTTTTTTTTTGTTCTTCGGAAGTGTCACTGTAGAGCTTTTTGCCGTCATGTAGACAAATGCTTTTTGTAGACAATCGTAAGGCCTTCAACAATGACAAAAGCCTAATACTGTAAAGTCGTCTATAAAAGGCCCGACATGAAAAGTGTGAACAATTCAAACGAAAAAACTAACAGCCTAATTATACATAACAAAACAATTTACAAAATATCAAATATGAGTCGAGACAGGAACCAACGACAACCACTAAACTACAGGCTCCATCCCTGGGACAGGCAAATGAAGAATATGGCAGGGTGGATATAAAAACGAAGATGTGGTATGATTGCAAATGAGACAACTCTCCACAAGAGATCAAATGACACAGAAATCAACAGCTATAAGTCACCGTACGGCCTTCGACAATAAGCATAGCCTACACCGCATAGTCAGCTATAAAAGGCCCCGAAATCAAAAATGTAAAACAATTCAATAGAGAAAACTAACGGCCGAATTAATGTACAAAAAAATGAACGAAACACAAATATGTATAACAAAGCAACAAACGGCAACCACTGAATTACAGGCTCCTGACTTGGGACAAGCACATACATACAGAATGGGGCGGGATTAAACATGTTAGCGGGATCCCAATCCTCCCCCTAATCTGGGACAGCGGTGTAACAGTACAACAACATGTTTGTGAGCAACCCATCCCGAAGCTGGGACAGTGGTGTAACAGTACAATAAAATAACAACCTGCACAAATCAGCAAATTAACTCAAAAGATCGGTACGAGACACACAAAAAAACTAACATTAAGACAATAGACACAAAGCACCGACATAAGAGTATTTGCAATTACTGGAAGTTTGCTCAAACCTAATTACAACTGGTACTGAAATAAATCTTGTTCTCCCAGACTGAGGTATCAATCAGTACACAACGCGCGGCAAAGGATTTATTAAAAAAAGAAAACAGTCTGAGAAACGTCTGGTTTACGTCGTATATAGATATAAGAAGATGTGGTATGAGTGCCGATAAGACAACTCTCCATCCAAGTCATAATTTGTAAATGTAAACCATTAAAGGTCAACGTACGGTCTTCAACACGGAGCCTTGGCTCAAACCGAACAGCAAGCTATAAAGGGCCCTCAAAAAATTAGTAGTGTAAAACCATTCAAACGGGAAAACCAACGGTGTCTAATCTATTTAAAAAAAACGAGATACTTGCATATAAATCCATATACAATAAAACGGTTTTTGAAAAGTGGACCGAACGTTTTGACCATCGAAATTTTGCAATAGAAATACTAGTTATGACCACAAGATTTTAACAGCCAGTGCAGGACTCGCACGAACGTTAGATTTAGTTAGAGGGGCGATATTCTGACGCGTTTTTTAATTCTTGGTCACCCATGTTTAGAAAGAAAGGGGAGAAATCCAAACAATTTCCGACCAATCACAAACGTTGTTGCAAATTTGACCTTATGACGTCAAAGAATTTCCCATAATGCAATTATTGCATATAAATAAAAAACTACTGTACCAATTGAATAAAAAATATTGCATTCAAATGACATTTTATACCAATTGAATAAAAAATATTGCATTTGAACGAAAATTATACCATTTGAATGAAAAATTATACCATTTGAATGAAAAATTATACCATTTGAATGAAAAATTATACCATCTGAATAAAAGATATTGCATTTGAATGAAAAAATATACCATTCAAATAAAAAAATATTGTATTTAAATGAAGAAATATACCAATTAAATAAGAAATATTGCATTTAAATGAAAAATATTAAATTTTTGCAACCAATACCATGCCATATTTGTATATCGGGATAAGGAGCATTCGATGGCAACATTTTCAGTAACGAACACATTAGTTTTTGACTAGCCGGGTAATCTCAAACGGCCTATTTGAACGCGAATTTTAAATGTGCTCATTTTTATCAATAAAAATATTTTTTTTTTTATCTTTTTCTTTAAATGTAGTTTAAACTTGTTGCTATGGAGTTATTACAAAACTGATTTGTCTGCATGAAAGCTTGTAGTAATCCTTTTTAAAAGTTTTATTAAGATTCATGATGCATGTCATTACCATACTTAGCATGCAGAGTGTAAAGTTCAGAGAGAAGGTAATTTACAAGATTACATCTCAATTAAACATTTGATACGGTGCAGTTATTTTTATGATGCCATTTTAATGGTTCCAGCTATGAAAATTCTGTCGAGCAGATATTTTCAGATTTTAAACACCTCGAATATGGATTATCAATTTCTGCTGGAACAAATAGTTTCCACTTCAGACAAACCGGATGTATGTACTTTTTACCTGGCATTAATGTATGAAGTAAATTATGTTATACATCATAAAATTGAGAATGGAAATGGGGAATGTGTCAAAGAGACAACAACCCAACCATAGAACAGACAACAGCAGAAGGTCACCAACAGGTCTTCAATGCAGCGAGAAATTCCCGCACCCGGAGGCGTCCTTCAGCTGGCCCCTAAACAAATATATATACTAGTTCAGTGATAATGAACGCCATACTAAACTCCAAATTGTACACAAGAAACTAAAATTAAAAATAATACAAGACTAACAAAGGCTAGAGGCTCCTGACTTGGGACAGGCGCAAAAATGCGGCGGGGTTAAACATGTTTATGAGATCTCAACCCTCCCCCTATACCTCTAGCCAATGTAGAAAAGTAAACGCATAACAATACGCACATTAAAATTCAGTTCAAGAGAAGTCCGAGTCTGATGTCAGAAGATGTAACCAAAGAAAATAAACAAAATGACAATAATACATAAATAACAACAGACTACTAGCAGTTAACTGACATGCCAGCTCCAGACTTCAATTAAACTGATTGAAAGATTATGTCTTCATCATATGAATATCAGGCACAATCCTTCCCGTTAGGGTTTTAGTATCATACCATCATACCATATATGAGAAGAACATAACCCGTGTCATGCCAACAACTGGTTTTTAAATAAATGTGTTTAGTGCCGATGCAAAGACCCTATAAGTGAATCAATATTAACGCCAAAATATGCAATCTTTAATGCATATTTTAAAGTTTTTCTTGTCGTATAACGCATCGAGGGGTGTCAGAATTTATCAAATGAAATCAGACTTATATACCGTCAAAATGAAGCTAGAAACAAATAAATTGTTTCGGTTTTTAAAATATACAAATCCTTAGGTAAGTAATTTATTATATTAACTTTATAAAATGAGGGGAAGGTGCTGCGTTTTTTTCCACTTGCTTCATTAAACCGATTATGATTTCAATAACTCAAAACGAATTTATTCAGAATAATTGTTTCTCTCTTTTTCCCGGCAGTTCAATTTTTCTACAAAAATTGAGAATCGGGATAGAATATCATATCCCTCCCCACGGCCTTTTAATTACGTTGCTGTTCCCTTTTATAAAACGAGTAAATTTGGAAATTTTATTGTGTATAAGGTACACGAAACAAACGGATACCAATACGTATGGTGTACATCAACAATGTTTTATACTTCCACAGTATTGTTTTTCCAATTTCCACATGATGTAGCAATAATTTAATAGAACTTCACATTATTTGTGTCGAAAGTTTAACTGTGTGTTAAAGACGCTTTCTGGTACTAGTTTTAAATCTACTAATTGGAAGGAAAGATTGTGTCTGCCTAAACCTTAAAATAGTATTAAAGATGAATTGTTCAGTAAAACCCCTTCTGGCAACAACACACGATGAATATCGTTTTCACAAACTATAGTTTTTACATCGGATGACCGTGAGGGCATTCCGTTGTATTGCTGTCACCAAGATTTCCATTACGTAACTTTCGTGTTGGGATTGTAACCGATCTATAAATATGATAAATACGCGGACATTATCGAGTGCAAAATAACATTCCTTATCGCTTGTTATAGATTCATTTTTCAATGGATACTCCTAAAAATATTTTTTTAGAACATAAATTAATAATATGAAAATGTTTTGTCGTTAGAAATATATATATAAGTAAAAAAATCTTTAATATCTATGCACACGCACAGAAAATGTTTGTTAACGCATGCGGAAGAATATCTCAAGAACGTTTGTAATCTCCCATGCAGAGTTATCGGTCCTCGCTCTCTCTCAAGGACTGATAACTTTGCATGGGAGAAAATATGAATGCCTACTCAAATCCAATCTATTAGAAAAATCGAATTATTACAGAAGAGTGTCCACCATGCAATTGCACTGCACTGCACTATTATTAATATAGTTGAATAGAATGATATACAAATGGATGAAAATTATATATACATGTAACTGTCATATACAAATATTAATATAATATATAACAACAAACCAGAGTATACTGATTTGTATCACTTCAATATCATATTTATTACGGTGAGGTTGAATTCCCTGTTATTTATTTATCATCCACGCACGAACTTGTCTAAGAAAAAAAATATATCTGTACATTAACCTCACTTTCAGGTATAGAGATGTGATGTTTTTTTTCTGAGACAAGTGCTTGTGACCATCCACAAGAACTTGCAGTCATCCGATGTTCAGTACTTCAGTAATTTGATTATTTTAATCGGTATAATTAATGACTTTACATGGGTCATTATTTTATAATCTATGATAAATGTCGCATACTGTTATACTTTCTATAAACAGTCAACTCCCGTTATCTCGAAGTCAGTCGCACCAGAGAAATATTTCGAGATACCCGTAGTTCGATTCTAACGAATACCGGAAATTTTTATGGATATATGGATAGTTTAAGATTTTTTCTTATAATATATATATATAGTCTGTAAACATTGAGGTTGTTAGTTCGAGACCCGCACATGGCAGGAGCGTTTGACTCCAATCTTAATTGATTAGGATTGTCAGTTTTCCTGCCGAAGGTCGGTGGTTCTCTGCGTGCACCCCGGCTCCCTCCACCAATAAAAACTGACAGCCACGAAACACCAATCAATCAATCAATCAATCAATATGTTATTTATATATGGATATTTTAAGGATTTTCCTTATGATATATCATATTTTTTTTACTACTATCGTTTCATATAACTGACTGGCCCTAACAGACATATACATTTTTATTTTCTAACAAAAGAAAATAATCCTTTTAAAGACACTTACATTCGTATGAGGGTCTGGGTAAGGTGTCCCTAAATTCTGTATTCTTTAATTTTTTAGCCATTTTTCTCTTTTCTTTATATTTTTTTTGCCCATTATTTTCTATTCTTTATATTTGTACACCTCGTTATTCTGTACTCTTTATTTTTTGGCCTATTTTTCTTTTATTCTTAAATATTTTATTTTTTTTGGCTCTATTATTTTTTTTTTTTAATCTGAAAGTATTGGTCTATTATTCTCTATTCTGTAAACCTCATCCAGACCCTCTCTGATATAATTAAAGTATTTTACACTTTTATTTTGTCAAAAGAGTTGAAAATTATATAAAATAGAAAACCGTCCTATATAGAGCTATTAAATCTTAGCAAAAGTCATCTCTCAATATATATTAGCTGTTAATTTCCAAATAAATCCTCAATTGAATACATTTTTAACAAATCTGACATACTGTACTAATCTGTTTTTGTTTACCTAGTATAAGCGCCAGCGACAGATATCACATGAATGTTGTATTATTTTCTATCTAGTATAAGGGCGCCAGCGACAGATATCACATGGATATTGTGTTATTGTCTACCTAGAATAAGCGCCAAAGACAGATATCACATAAATTTTGTGTTATTGTTTACCCAGTATAAGCGCCAGCAACAGATATCACATGACTGTTGTATTATTTTCTACATAATATAAGCACCAACGACAGATATCACATGCATGTTGTATTATTGTGTACCTAGTATAAGCGCCAGCGAGAGATATCACATGAATGTTGTGTTATTGTCTAATAAGTAAAAGCGCAAAAGACAGATACCACACGATTGTTGTATTATTATCTACTTTTATAAGCACCAGTGACAGATATCTTATGAATGTTGTATCATTGTCTACCCAGTATGAGTATGATATCACATGACCGTTGTACTATTGTCTATAATTGTAAGTTCTAATTATTGTCTATCTAGGATAAGGGCGCCAGCGACAGATATCAAATGAATTTTGTGTTGTTGTCTACCTAGTATTAGCCCCTGCGAGAGATATCACATGAAATGTAGTATTATTGTCTTCCTAGTATAAGTGCCAGTGACAGATATTACATGAATGTTGTGTTATTGTCTACCTAGTATAAGCGCCATCGACAGATATTTCATAAATATTGTATTGTTGTCTTCCTAGTATAAGCGCCAGCGACAGATATCACATGACTGTTGTATTATTTTCTACCTATTATGAACGACAAAAACAGATATTGCATGTATTTTGTATCATTGTCTACCTAGTATAAGTGCCAGCGAGAGATATCACATGAATGTTGTGTTATTGTCTAATAAGTAAAAGCGCAAAAGACAGATACCACACGATTGTTGTATTATTATCTACTTTTATAAGCACCAGTGACAGATATCTTATGAATGTTGTATCATTGTCTACCCAGTATGAGTGCCAGCGACAGATATCACATGTATGTTGTTGTACTGTCTTCCAAATATAAGCGCCAGCGACAGATTTCACACGAATATTGTATTATTGTCTACCTAGTATAAGCACCAGCGACAGATATCACATGAATGTTGTATAATTGTCTATCTAGTATAGTGGCGCCAGCGACAGATACCACATGAATGTTATATCATTATCTACCTTGTATAAGCGCAAGCGACAGATATCTTATGAATGTTGTATTATTGTCTACCTAGTATAAGCGCCAGCGACAG
Organism: Mytilus californianus; assembly: GCF_021869535.1. Lineage (NCBI taxonomy): Eukaryota > Metazoa > Mollusca > Bivalvia > Mytilida > Mytilidae > Mytilus > Mytilus californianus. The sequence continues at coordinate 48,754,416 of NW_026262582.1, read as the reverse complement.
ATATCACATGACTGTCGTATTATTGTCTACCGAGTATAAGCGCCAGCAACAGATGTCACATGACTGTTGTATTATTGTCTACCTAGCATAAGCGCCAACGACAGATATCACATGACTATTGTATTATTGTCTACCCAATATAAGTGCCAGCGACCGATATCACATGACTATTGTATTATTGTCTACCTAGTATAAGCGGAAGCGACAGATATCACATGACTATTGTATTATTGTCTACTTAGTATAAGCGCCAGCGACAGATGTCACATGACTGTTGTATTATTGTCTACCCAGTATAAGCGCCAGCAACAGATATCACATGACTATTGTATTATTGTCTACCTAGTATTAGCGGCAGCGACAGATATCAAATGACAGTTATGTTATTGTCTACCTAGTATAAATGCCAGCGACAGGTATCACATGAATGTTTTATTATTGTTAGCCTAGTATAAACGCCAGCGACAGATATCACATGAAAGTTGTATTATTGTCTTCCTAGCATTATTATTATTATTATCATTATTATTATTATTATTATTTTTATTATTTTCTATTAGTATTATTATCATATAAAATTTGACCTAACGTTCATAGTTAGCGGCGTTTTATCACAACGACGCTTTACCTCCATCAGCCTGGAAATGTCATGGTGGGTCACACATCTGATTCTTTTTAATTGTTATTCTCAATTGTTCAAGCACAAACCTCACAAACTATATATTTTAATAGGATCGTTATATCGGTATTAATTTAAGCACATAGTAGCAGCAGGAGGGTTGCTCCCTTTGTACTTTTTACCTATTGTAAAGGGCTAATGGCGATACTAATACAAATACAATCTATTGTAATGGACAAGACAATTTAGATTTTAAAACAGATCAGAACACTACACTTAAGTTATATATAGGAATGGTCATAAAATATGGAGGACTGTTTTTAGTCCGAAATTCTACTTTGATACTGTGCAATGACTTCTCTGTTTATTTGTAAGTACATTTATTATTATTATTATTGTTATTATCATTATTATTATCATTATTTTTATTTTTATTTTATTATTCGTATTATTATTACTTTTTTATTATTTTTTTGATTCATTAATATTATTATTATTTTCATTATTTTTATTTTTATTTTTATTTTTATTTTTATTTTTATTTTTATTTTTATTTTTATTTTTATTTTTATTTTTATTTTTATATAATATCATTGCGTTCTAACTTTTTTGCTTATCTAAAAACTATGTACCATTATTAAATTTGATAAACTAAACACACATTATAAACCCCACCACTGAACTTGTTTGTCATATTGGAGTCTTTATTAGGCAGTCTTTAGAACTGACGGGGTCAGACCCATGTCAGAAAGCATATGATTTGTTTTTTACATAAATTTGATAATTGAACTCTTAAAATGTGTTCTATTCATTGTATTGTATTGTATTTAATTGTATCATTGTTTGTTTGTATTTCTTGACCCTTATCTGTGTAATTTTGCAATAAATAGTAGATTATAAGTAGAACTAAATCTGTATTGAAGATTATAAAAAAATCATACTGTGGATTAAATCAGTTTCTTGGGAACTTATTTTCTGGGGTTGAGGAAAAATTGTATTTTCGTGTGTATTTGATTTCATGGATCTGATCAAGACTGCATACAAGCCTATAGAAAATTTATGCTTCGTATATAACATTTAAATGCGTTGTTCACCTGAACCGGCGAAATCCACGATAATTGGTATCCCACGAATAATAATGAATCCACATATACGGTACTTTATTTTGTGTTAAAAAATCCCTGCTATTGCGATAATACTGTTAGTTGTGCGTTCAATATCGTAGCAGCTAGTATAACTGCTACGTCTTAGATATCTATCAGTTGTTTTCCATTCGTTTGATGTGTTTGAGCTTTTGATTTTTCCATTTGATAAAGGATTTTCCGTTTTGAATTTTCCTTGGAGTTCGGTATTTTTGCTATTTTACTTTTGAACGATATGCTACGTAGCTAGCCTCTTAAATGACGTCATGAGTAAGAATCTTTCCGACGCCGTTTTGGATTCTCTAGATAACATATATTTTTTAGGCTATATATCTAAATCTATTTAGCGGTTAGGCCAGCTACACGTTCAGTGGTCAAATTCTACTTAGCCCTACGTAGCACTGAGCTACGATACTGAACCCAACCCAGTTACCAGATTCTAGCTTGTGTTCGACTATGTAAGAGAGTATATATAGATGGGGTTTACAGAATAGAGAATAATGGGCCAATACTATAGAAAAATGGGCTAAAATAATAAATAATAGAGAAAAATAGGCCAAAACAAAAATAGAGAATAATGGGGTACTTAAATATAAAGAATAGAAAATAATGCTCAAAATTTATGAAGAATAGAGAAAAATGGCGTAAAAATAAAAAAATACAGAATTGAAGGACCCCTGCATCCAGACCCTTGTGTTATATGCAGAACATTATCACTTCATAGGTACCTTTGTAACAGATACGAAGACACCTTCTCCATTTATTATAATCTTATGCTAAAAACAAGCGTTCGTTTGGCTGTGAGTACTGTATAAATACGCAGGCACGTTGGGTCAAAATGTAGACGTTTAATCCGATGTCTCTATTCGGAATACATTCTCTGTAAGCTACAAAACCACTTCGAGTGATCTGTGGGTTGCCTGCAAACTCCCCGGCAGTCCCAGCTCCGATCCGCATACTACTCTACCTTGATGGAGTAAAGGAAAATAATTACCTTTATTTTCTAGTGTAAGCTGAAATTCCAGGCCATGATGCTGTTCAAGGACTGCAAGTCTTCGAGGGTATCATCACATTAGTAGTCAATACTCCCGTAATGACATGATTTATGAGGGGCAAAATGTGCACAATAAATGGCAAAAAAAATAAAGAATACAGAAAAAAAAGGGAAAAAAATAAAGAATAGAGAAAAAAAAGGGGGAAAAAAGAATAGAGAATAATGGGGTGCTTAAATATAAAGTATAGAGAATAATGGGGTGCTTAAATATAAAGTATAGAGAATAATGGGTAAAACATAGATAATCGACCTAAAAAATTAAAGAATACAGAAATACACTTGATCACCAATTATTGTCAGGTATCTATTGTCCCTCTATTGGCCATGTCAATCAATACAGTTCACTTCAATTATTATCTGTGGGGAAGTTCTCAAACCTCTTTCCCTACTGTATTTATTTTTGGCACCTTCTGGAGGAATGAAAAAAAGTGCACTGCAAAACCCAGTTCAGTTTTTAATTTTTTAAAAGAGAAAATGTATTTGAGTTTTATTTATCTAGAGCATGCTATGCTTTAAAATTTTTCAAGATACTCAGGTTTGTCTGTACTCAGAGTAAATTTTGAGGTGAACATGCAGCCATTTTAGTCGAAGGGTCCACATGATCATTAGGGAGCTACCATTTGATTTTTAGGGGGGGGGGGGCTAGGATGAAATTTGTAAAAAAGGCAGGATAGGTGTTTTGAGTAAAAAAAAAGGCAGGATGAGCAACTTTGCAAAAAAAAGGCAGGATGACAATTTATGTAAAAAAGTCAGGATAAACTAATAAAAACAAAGGCAGGACCGAATAGAGTGAAAAATAAAAAGGCAGGACAGAGATTACAACTAAAAAAAAATGCAGTACAAAATTTTTCATCCTAGCCCCCCCTCCCCCCATAAAAATCAAATGGTAGCTCCCTTAAATTTCATATGGAGATACAGCAATGTTGGTTTATTGTCTTTGTCTATTAAATATGAAACTGTATCGATCTTGGTTATTTGTTATATGGGCGAATTCATTGCTTGGCACAATCGTCACCTCTTGTCATTTCTGGGTTCCTGACACATGTCATTAGTTGAATTTATTGGTTCTTGGGATTGTCAGTATGCTGTCTGAAGACCTGGAGTAAAAGCACAGGCCGAATCCCCTCTACCAGTAACATAATCGGGTGAGCTACCGGGGTATAAAGCCACATGAGACAAAATATGAACGGAATATCCGTTTACATAGAAAAACCCGTTTACGTTGCAGTCCCACGGGCAAATGTCTAATTAATTCGCCCCAGTTAACCATATTATTTGTATAACATTGAAATTCGAAAAAAAAGTGTTTAGTTCCCACTGACGCGTGGCATAAATTATACGAGTTTTTCAAATCGATTCCTTTCTTTACCTAAGCATACCGAAATCATATAAATACAGTCCGACACAGTTATTAAACTCGTAATTAAATGGTAATAATACGCATAGTTTGTTTTTTGTGTGTTAAAACTTCCTTAGATTCGATGATTTGTAAAAGGACTCTCTCAAATCAGGAACATATTAGATATATACTGTTCCCAGCTCAGATTATACGATTTAACACGCATTGTTCATATTTAATGTTTATGAATATAAGTTTAATTCTTTAGACATTAATAGGACAACATGTCGGTCTGGCTAACCAGTAGGAAATATTAAACATTTCAAACAGGTAAGCATTTTTTCTGATGCGAGTACACATAGCTGGATTTAAGGGAGAGGGGCAGGGGACCATCCCCATCCCATTATGGAGCTGCAAATAGGATAAATTCATATACTTTTTACAAGTGTCACTCCTAACGTTGGTTTGCTAGGTCCCCCTCCCTTTTTTTCAAAATCATGGATCCGCACCCAGTAGATTTCTGATTGTTTTTTTTTTAATTTATTTATTATTGCATCACGCATTGCATGAGTGTATATTTAAAAACTTAAATCATATAAGAACCTTTAATTTGTTATTTAAAAAACAATATAAACATTGTCGAAAATATAACTGAGATTTATTTGTATTGGCATTTTAATAAGCGAGTCTCGCCGAGTATATTTTTTTTACTGAAAACGAGAGTTTCACAGATGATGATAATCATATCTTTTTGTATATATTTATTTAATACTCATAATCGTGTTTGCTTCATTCGTATATTCATACATATTCAAATTTCTGAGTTCATCCAACTTTTCATATTTATATTTCATTGACATGACCGGACCTTAAGTTTGTTTTATGTGTGTACTAACATTTATTTTAGAATTGAGAATAGAAACGGGGAATGTGTCAAAGAGACAACAACCCGACTAAAAAAGCAGAAAACAGCCCAAGGCCACCAATGGGTCTTCAATGCGGCGAGAAAATCCCATACCCGGATTTGCATGCTTTTATTCACAAAGGGTTGTAATTTTAAGGGTACAAACATTTCAGTATTACTCTTGGTCCATTAGTCGATGTGTACAGTCGTTTGGTAATAATGTCATAGTCAATAGTGTTAATTTTATTCTCAGTTAAGATTTTTGTGAAATTTTAGTTTTCAGCAAAAGGAAAAACTTAAACTTCGTTTTTATATTATTTCAAATATTTATAGGAAATTTATAAAATATTTAGAGATAAATTAATTCTTTGTAATTACATCTAATTTATTGGAATTTGCTACTTACTATTTTTTGACAATGTCAACATGGTCAGTTCAAGTATTGATACTTCAGGTCAAGCAAATAACCACAAGACTATGTATATCTTTCTATTTTATACTAAAATTCAAAGTTCTCGAAATCTTTTTCCCTGGTGGTCCTTGGAGAAAAGCTGTTGATCCCCATTATTATTTCTATTGTAAAATTCCATATATAATTGTGTCGGTCCTTGCAAAATCTTTGGTGGTCAAAACCTTCGGACCACCACTTTTTGGTCACTTTGCGACGACTCTGAAAATAGTCATTTTTCTATTCTCCAGGTTTTTCAGTATTACAAGACGTTCGAAAATATTAGCCATCAAGTCTTGATTAAGGTGGTACCAAACACCTTGACTAAAATTAATTTGGGTCGTTTAATTTTCATAAAATTTTGACAAAATATTTGCTTTGACCCTTTGACAAAAATATAAAAATTTCAAAAAAATTGATCCACACACTTTATCGGAAAAATTTCATTGGATATATAGCAGTTTTGACAAACACTAATTTTGATCAATGAGAAGCTTAATATTTCCCTAACAATAGAACGTGATTAAAACGTTCAGCTGATTTTTACAGAGTTATCTCCCTGTAGTGTTATGTACCACCTTAAAAGTTTAAATAATCATTTTGTTATAGGCTATTATGAAAGCATAGACTATTTATTGTCACATAACTTTGATTCATTTAATTCTTTAAATTTACAATCGTGTTTAAATACTATTTATAATAATCTTATATATATATATATATATATTGAGCTAGATTGTATGGCTTTCCAAATACCGTTTCGATTCCTAACATCACTGAAGAGACATTAATTGTCGAAATCCGGATATGGTGTACAAAAACCTTTGCACCTTTTGTTTGCGGTATACCATCTTTTCCGCAAGTTTATTGTTTTCTGTTTAGTATTAATTTATAATTAAGATCCATTTATTACATCGGTGATTCGTTTATTTGGCATTCGCCAATGGCAGTCAGCAGGGTTTAAGAACATTTGTTGTTCGACCTGTTAGTCAAATGCGTTTTGTTAAAATATACTTTTTTGGTCTTTTGGAAAATTAAAATAGACTTTTTCACTTTTTTTGGTCTTTTGGAAATTGTTGTTTGTGCTGTATTTAGACCCCTCTACCAAGAAATTTGTTTTGCATGCACACGTATAAAAATTGCGGTTTTTATCCAACGCAATCATAGGTTTGAACGTTGTTTTCAATTTAGACTTTTTATATATATATATATAACCAGTTTAAACGGGTACAACATCACCAAAAAATTACAATAAACGAACAAATGTAACTATAAATATTTCGGATAACAGATATCCTTCATCAGTATGAGCACGATGTAAAATGACTCAGATCAATCTATTCTGATTATTAAACTATAGCAATCTTGAATTCTATACAGTAAAAAAAGTGAAACAGTTTCACCCGAACATCATATGTAGAGACGCTAATAATTTTTTTTAATTTCCAAAAAACGACTCAAAGACATGCCTAAAATGAAAATAGTAATTAGAGATATGAACTGGCACAACTCTAAAATTCCAAAATGACGTCAGTTAAGATGTTACAACAACTGCGTGTAAATACATTCCCAAAAAAACAGCACTGATCGATATAAGCTGGTAAAATATGTCAAACAGAGGCTGCGTATGTATCATCCCAAATAAATAGCAGTTTTATAATGAAAAGAAAAAATAATAGTAAATTTGGGCTAAGGTTAAATAATTGGACGTGGATACGTACTTGTACATCTCTACCAAATGAAAAGAACCCTGGTATTTAAACTAGTAAAATTCAAAAAATTCCAAAAGAATCCTTAAAACTGTAAGAGTCAAGTAAGGAAGCCGGAGTAACTGGAAACAAATGATGTCAGGAAAATGAGTGATGGTAGGGAAAATGAGTGACTCATTCTATGTTTTTTTCATTTATGCCCTCTGAGGAAGCTGTCCTTAGCTTTCTTATCCAAAACCTTTCCCGAGCAATTCTTTTGGCCCTTGACCAACCCTCGTTGTGGTCTATGATTGTGATTGTAAAGTTTTTGAGATCAAATGACGACTTACAGGGAGGTCGGGCTTGCAGGTGTAGTCACTTCGATGACCATTCATGCGTTTGTTGAATGGCTGTTCTGTCTCGCCAATATACTGCATGCCACATCGACACTGAAGAAGGTATACAACATTCTGTGTTTTGCAAGTTACATTACAAAATATAGTGTACACATACCCAGTGGAGTGGCAAGTAATTGTTTGAGTATTCAGTATTTGTTGGCAAGTCAGACATCGTCTGTTACCACACGACTTGCACCATCCTGCAGTTGAACAGCTTTTATTAGAGGAGACGTCAGCTCTATTTTCATTTAAGGCATGTCTTTGAGTCGTTTTTTTGGAAATTTAAAAAATTTATTAGCGTCTCTACATATGATGTTCGGGTGAAACTGTTTCACTTTTTTTATTGTATAGAATTCAAGATTGCTATAGTTTAATAATCAGAATAGATTGATCTGATTCATTTTACATCGTGCTCATACTGATGAAGGATATCTGTTATCCGAAATATTTATAGTTACATTTGTTCGTTTATTGTCATTTTTTGGTGATGTTGTACCCTTTTAGACTGGTTATATATTATATTTTGTAGTGTACTGTATCATATTTATATGATATTCCAGCTCCTTAGGGTATCTTAAATATGATTTTACAAATTGTAGCTTTTTTTAATATGTCAGAAGATAATTTTAACTTATTTATTATGAAATTCACCAAATTCAATGTATATAGTATTAAATCCTTTTTACCTTTTATCTATCGATTATTAAAATTTACTCAGGTTGTGTATTTATGCATCATTTTAGTGAAATATATGAGGGCGTGGATGCGGTATACAGAATATAGAATAATGGGCATAATGTGCAGAATAAAGGGCAAAAAATCTAAAGAACAGAGAAAAATAGGCCAAAAATAAAGAATAGAGAATAATAAGTTGCTAAAATATTAAAAATAGAGAATAAGGATCAAACTAATAACAGAGACATATATACACATGTGTATATATGTCTCTGCTAATAAAAATATAATAATTGTAATAAAATTTTAGATGCAGGAAACATTAATTGTTGGTATTCATCTATGAGATATGTCCTTCAATCACTTGATATACAAAATTTGAATACAAAGCTCAATAAATTAATTAAACTTGTAAAATGTAAACTTTGTAACAGTTTTAAAACATTTTGGGTGGTCAAAAGATCTGATACCTTATCTCAAGGTAATAGTAAATTAGAAAATTATTTCAACCTCAAGACTGACTTCGTAAAGGAGGCTTATTTATCAATTAAAGATTTTAATATAAGAAGAGCTATATGTAAATTGAGAATAAGTGCACATGATCTTAAAATTGAGAAAGATAGATATAGTAAAAAATACATAGAGAGAAGTCAGCGTCTATGTCATCACTGCCTATCACATGGATCAAATTCTATTGAAGATGAGACCCATTTCACAGTAAGTTGTCCTTTATATAACGAACAGAGAAAATTATTATGGGATAAAGTAAACAGTTTTTGTAATAATTTTAAAGAATTACCCAAGGATAAAAAATATTTCTGGCTGTTCACAAATGAGCATTTACCAACTCTTATGTGCCTAGGCAATTATATAATTAAGTGTTTAGAAATAAGATCCAGGTGGATACAAAATATATAAAATAATATTTAATTATTATGAAATTATTGTTATAGTTATGTAAGACACATGATGTGTTAGGCTCTGATCCTGTCCATAATATGATAGTATTATATTAGGATCTAGTTTTTCTTTTTTCCAATCATATTGTGCTTAATATTGTTGTAAATGATGCCCTTTATGGGTTCTTGATTAGATTAATAAAATTCTTATCTTATCTTATCTTATCTTATCTTATCTTCTTGTCTCTGCTAATAAAAAGAATAGAGAAAACTGATCTTAAAATCTAAAGAATGAAGAAATGAAGGACCCCCATCCAGACCCTCATGTATAACAGTTCTATTCGAGCGTGTGAATAGACATGTAAAGACGTTATTTAAATAAGGTCGTTAATAGTATCTAAATTAAGAGCCTCAAATTAGTACTCGAAGTTTCAATACAGAGTTACTTCCCCTTTTCAATGTCAAAGATATTTTTGTCAACCAATTAAATGTTAACCATTAAATTAAGAAATGTCTGCAGTATTTTTGCATAATAATGTAATATGTATATATGATTTATAGTCACTGTTTAAAGAAAAATATGAGTTTCTGCACGAGAAGTCACTGTTTGAAGAAATAAATGAATGTCTACACGAATAAAATATATGGCTAGAAAAGGGAAAATGACGCTCAATTTTAAATTTGGCATTTACATAATAATTTCTCAGTCATGCATTACATGTCATATGAATGCTTCCTTATAGGTATAAGAAATTGTACACATTTAACAGTAAACGTTTTATAAAAATCCGGGACCTATAAATGTAAGTTTTTGACAATATTATTTTTAAACGTGTTTTTATGTGAAATATGCAGGGAAATTTTCGAGTGGTGAAACACATTAGTGTAATTAGTTAAGCAATTATAATTTGAAAGTTGTTTTATTTTCAAATATTAGGTATCGCATTATGCTCAAGCACTACAAATGAGGACATAACATAAGCTCTAATGAGCTTTAAACCGACACGATTACAGTTCGTATCGCATTCTGCTTATACATAACAGTTCGTATCGCATTCTGCTCATACACTTCAGTTCGTATCACATTTTGCTCATACATAACAGTTCGTATCGCATTCTGCTCATACACTAAATTTTGTATCGCATTCTGCTTATACACTACATTTCTGATCGCATTCTGCTCATACACTACATTTCTGAACGCATTCTGCTCATACACTACATTTTGGTTCGCATTATTCTCATATTATAACAATATTGTTGATTGTGATTTCATCTCATACACTTTATAATGCGATTTGAAAAATGAAGAGCGTAAAACTAATTTCTAGTTTTACTTATGACTGTTTCCGGATCGTGCTCATCTCCCATTGCCCACAAGGTGTGCTGTTGGTTTTGTCAAGCATACCCGATCAATTCAGTACCCCCATACTAGAATCTTCCCACATACCCAAAATCTACCCACTTATCCGAATCCCAATTCCGACACTTCTATGATTTGAAGCTGTTTGAAAAAAAAGAAGCTATGAGGTATACGCAACCTAACGACACAAATAAACAAAACACGTCTTGTATAATATATACTAATGGGCTATTCAACATCAGGCAAATGAGGTGTTGGGAGAATATAATAGTTTTTTGTCACATAAGTAATTTTTGTATTGTAACAAAAACAAATATTTCTCCAGCTATGGTTATTGATTTACTTAGATGAAGATTAAAAAATGAACAAAATTGAAAACATGTTTATTTTCCTGAACGCGTCTTTTTTTATTGTATATTAGATATTGAACTTTATATTACATCATGAGTCCGCGCTTTCGGTCGATAGTTCGTCTCCTAACCGTTGATTGTTCATATAATGGTAGAGGATCTGGAGGGGGGGGGGCATTTCTTTATTCTTATTTTCAATACCAATTTTCTCTTTTCTTTATTTATTTTGCCCATTATTCTCTTTTCTATATCTATTTTGCCCATTACTCTCTATTCTTTATATTTTTAGCCATTTATTCTGCTCTTTTTGCCTATTATTCTCTATTCTGTAAACCCCACCCAGACCCTCATGGTGTATTGAATAAATTGAAGTCTATGCACATCCCTACGGTTAAAATCGATTGAAAATAAATTTAATTGGCATGACATTGCGTATAAACACTTTAAAAAATATTAAAATCATTAAAATATAATAAGTGTATGCAGTTAATTATTTACATTTGTTAAAGTTGTTTTGTCGTCAGTGTTTTTATTCTTTTCTAGTACTCTTGTTTTCGCCATTAATCGAATCATTGATTATTATTTTACATCCTTGCTTACCTTTGTTAATGACAATTCCCGATAAAGGTTAAAAAACTTTCATCGCAAATTGAATGAATTTTGTAAGCCATATAATATATGCTTTGCCAAAGGGACATGGTTTGATGTAAATTGTGGTCTAAAACAAGGGTGTATCCTTTCGCCTTTGTTATTTAATATTTATATAAATGATCTTGTTGATGAGGTTAAGAAATTGAATATAGGTATAAACATTGAAAATCATAAAGTTAACATGTTGTTATATGCAGATGATCTTGTTTTTATCACTGAGAGTGAGGGTGATTTACAAAAAATATTAGATGTTTTGAATATATGGTGTTGTACTAATGACCTTACTGTCAATTTAGAAAAATCTAAAATAGTACATTTTAGAACACAGTCTGTATCTAGATCAAATTTTTCATTTTTGTTTAATGGTAACAATATTGATATTGTTTCCCAATACACATATTTAGGTTTATTGTTTACTGAGCATTTAAGCTATGATAATATGGCAAAAGCAGTTGCTAAAGCCGCTAGTAGATCGTTGGGTCTGTTGATATCTAAATGTAAAGCTAACGGTGGTTTTCAATATTGTACATTTACAAAATTATTTGATACACTTGTATGGTCTGTAATAGATTATGGTGCCTCTATATGGGGAACACGTGATTTTTCATGTATAAATAGTATTAAAAATAGAGCCATGCGTTTTTTCATGGGTGTAGGAAAATACACACCTAATATGTCTTTGTATGGTGACATGGGCTGGATGCCGTGCAAAATCAAACAGTGGACTAGTGTTTTTAGAAACTGGACACGATTTAATAAAATGAATGATAATAGAGTAAATAAAAAAGTGTATATATGGGGTAACACATGTAAAAAAGTAAAAAATTGGCATTTTAGAGTAAAAAATAAGTTTAAAGAACTTGATATGGAATATTTGTGCAATGGTGATATTTTGAACAAGGATTTAATTAAGAATATTGAAAATGTATGTTTTGAAAAATTTAAGGAAGAATGGTATGACAAAATTATTTCAGATGATAAAAATAAATTACGTACATATAGAATGTTTAAAAATGTATATGGTGTAGAAAATTATTTGATTTTTAATATACCAGGTAGATACAGGAGTGCTTTAGCCAAATTTAGATGTGGCGTAGCACCAATCAGAATTGAAACTGGTCGTTATGAAAATATTGATATTGAAAATAGATTATGTTTTAACTGTATTGATGACGTTGAAGATGAAAAACATGTTTTGTTAAACTGTCCTGTATATTCAGATATTCGTAATGTTATTTTTTTATAATTTATATTTCTTTTTACAAATGAAAATATGGTATTTTATACTGCCAAAATCTGCTATGAAATTTTAATAAAGCGAAAATGTATTTTATACTCATGATAGTTGACTTGTATTTGTATCATAATTTAAGAAAAATTGTTTTATAGTCTCTCATAACTCTTTATAGAGTGGCTCTTGTTGTTAACTTGTGTTTTAAAAAGCTGTATATTTTATATGTAACAAGTGGTGAGACTTTAATAAAGTATTTGTCTTGTCTTGTCTTGTCTGGTATCTTGGAGCATAAAATATAGTTAGCTGGACTATCGTCCGGTAGTTAAGACCGAGCAACTCATTTCACAAAAAAATCTAAGGAGAAAAAATACACGCAAGTCTTGAACAATTCAGTATAACTTACGATATATTTTTGTTGTAAGATTTGTTTGTGAAAAGAGCCCTCGGCCTAGGGTCGCCCATTTTGGCCGTAAGGGACGAATAAATACACTGTATCGTCTGGTTTTAATTGGAACGATACATATGATATCAATGGTTGAGATGGTCATTTTCTCTGTCGTGAAAGAACCCTGGCAAAACAAAATTAAGGATCTGTAGCTAATGTTTTGCAATCCCGGGTTTCTAACTCTATCCTGAATGCCCTCTTTTGTACTGGCTTTCCAAATTTCTTACTAGTCATTCAAGTGGAGTCCCTTTTGAACATACAGCTCCTAATGTTTCTACGTATTTATACATCCTTGGCTTTCAAATGTTTTGTTATTAGGTCTCTTTTGGTCATACATGTATAGTTCCTACTAACGTTTCTACGTATTCATTAGTGTTGTCAAGTTGAACAGTTTTGACTACCCGGTTACTCGGATAATCTTTCGACCGGTTAACCGAAAATAAGTTGATGTTAAAAGGCCTTATCTACAAGTACCCTTCAAATGCACGGTTTTTGATACGATGAATTGAAGTTTATCATTGGCATTATAAGGCTTGGCTTTGGGCATTCCTGGTGAAGTTTTACTTTTGATAATCCAATACTATACTATATCTACTGTGGCGTTTGTGATTGAGAACATGAAAATCTTCTTGATCTCGGCGAATTGACAAAGTGTTAGAGCGCTGATTGTTTCATTTTCTCTGGGGTCTCACAGAAAAATTCGTGGAGTGTTTCAATTTGAGATGATTAAGCATGTTACTCGTACCACTCAGTATTTCAGCCCAGTATACATTCAATTTCAGACAATTCAACAAAATGCATTATTGATATCATTACATTTTTATATCAAATCTATTAAAATTGAAAAACGATCCGGTTAACCGGATTTTTAGTATTCTATATTTGGTCCTTCCGTAAAACTAGACTATTTATACATCCCTCAGGGCGGCTTTCAAATGTTTTTTTATGAGCGTTCCTGATGACGGTAAACCAAGAAAGGTTTCGGAGCACGAAATTTAGTATTATTTTCATTCACCAGCACGGGTCGATACCTCTGCTGGTGAACTGTTAGTCCCGGAAAATATTGAGAACTTACACACTTCATGGTACAAAGATCACTAATTTGAAATGGGTTTTACTGTTGAATGGTTTACTGATTTGATCTTTTATGGAAGTTATTTAGAATAGTTCATTTAGTTCATTACCCATTAATGGAATTAATAGCAAGTACCGAATAATTGCTATCGTCGATTTGGGATAAGCTGGTGACAACTTTTAAAATAACATATGAATAGAGCACTGTATTTTTAGAAAAGTGCAATATTCGTTAAAATTTCTCAAAAATAAAACATCTGACGCTCGATAACTCGACAATCAAACGCAGTACTTCGGAAATGTTCGGAGGGTCGACGAACTTGCTTCGGAAGTTGGAAATGACAGTATAGACGTCATCATGTCAAGAATTAATATTTATGTTGTTCCTTTTTCTTTACAGCTATTTACACATAATTGACGTTATAACCAAGTGATCAACAGAGACGACAGAAGAGTCAAAAATAGAAAATAACAGGAGTGGAAAATATGTCAGACAGCATGACATTCCATTCAGCAACAAAGTTCGTTGAATTTTTCCAAGTTATCTGCATTGTAATCACACTTGGCGGAGGAGTAGCAATACTATTGGACAAAGCCATCAAATCATTCTTTTCCAAGTATGACAACCAAAACACACCAAAGACTTTTTTCATATCTTTGTTCATTGGATTTCTCCAAGAGGTCTTCTTTTCTATAAATTGGATGTGGAAAACTTCTAATTTGTGCAGTTTTGATATATTTATGAAAGATATGTACTCGTTACCTGTCGTCTGCTTCGTATCGACGTTCGCTGTAATCACAATATCAGAAAGTTCAATTTTGAGGTCAACGACTCGGAAATTTGTATATGTAACATATATTTCTACTGCCTTGTTGTTTATCATTGGAACGAGAACTATTTTTATTCTATGTTACTATGGTAACAATTTTGCGCATATATTCGGAGGTTGTGACATGTCATTCTCTAACTCCTTGTACAATCAGATAAACATCACAATGACATCATTTGTGTGCGAATATTGCAGCCCAGCCTCGTGTTATGCTTTGGAATACACGTTAATATATATACCAAGCACTGCAATTCTGTTTTACAACATTAAGGATATCTTAGAAATATTTAAACAAAGTAAGTATATGTAGACGATAAGAATATCTGAAAATCATGTTAATTTAAAAGGGTCTGGATTGGGTCTACAGAATAGAGAATAAAGGGCAAAAGTTGCAGAATAACGGGGAAAAAATTAAAAAATAGAGAAAAAAGCCCCCCTTAAAAAAAAAGAATAGAAATACTTGGATGCTGAAATTTAAAAATATGGTCAATAAAATGGTATAAAAAATAGTCAAAATTTGAATTTATATATATGAAATAAAAATGTGTAACAAATATATGCATTAAAGACAACACTTCAAAGGTATGCTGAAAATAATTGTTGTCCATTGTTTTATTTTACCAAAACTACTATACATTTAAATTAATTGAGGGCGATAAATAATGGAAAAAAAACAGTTATCGTTGAAACTTTTTTTAAATGTGTACCAATTGTATATGGTCCAGCTGATTCATGCATATTTTTAGAATTCTGGGTTTGATGATAAAAGCATAAAACTTTGCATAATTGTAGATATATATTTGGTAGCCAATTTAAGCTATGGACCCAATCCAATATGGCGGCCATTTTCAAGATGTCTGCCAATCAGTCCGAATTTCACAACCATGTATAGATTAAAGCAAATAATATTCAAACCAAATATATTGTCAAAATGTTGCATGAACAAAAATGGCCATTACACTACACCTGCCTTTCCTTAACTTATTGATCGATTGTTGTTTGATTAGCGAAAGTGAAAAATATTTTCAAGATGAGACCCATATTTTTTTTAATATTTGAGTACTTATATGAATCATACAGATCTTAGCACGTGTAAAACAAAATGGAGTTATCTTATAGTTATCGTTCGTTGATCTTATTTAAGAAGATTTGTGTAAAATTTCTATACGGGCAAATGGATCCCTGGATGCGAAATGCCGTCAGTTGGAAAAAACATAACATACATAACCAAGTCGATTATAGTTGTATTAGTATATAAACAATATGAATATACTCTTCATTTTACTAGATAGAACCGGATTTTTAAAATCGCAACTATTAGATACCGTTCCGCGGAATACATGGCATTCTAGATTTGAATTCCTTGCCCACCAGTCTTTGTCATTACACCTAAATCCAACAATCTAGACACAGAACCGTTAACTCGACTAGGGTAAGAACACAATCTCTCGTACCCCTCGTGAACATATTGTCACGAGATTGCTACATGTTTAAAATGAAATAAGACGCGGAAAAATGGAATATCTCGTAACTAAGGTAATTCTCAAAAGACAGAATCTGACATGGTGGGGCCCTTTATAGCTTGCTGTTCGGTGTGAGCCAAGGCTCCGTGTTGAAGGCCGTACTTTGACCTATGATTGTTAACTTTTGTGACTTGGATGGAGAGTTGTCTCATTGGCACTCATATCATAGTCATACCACATCTTCTTATTTATATGTACTTACTTTTTCAGATTGGCAGATAAATAAGTCAGGTACAACACAAGAGAAGGAGAAACATGATATGAATGATATGACACAGAAATGCATCTTATTAATTTTCCTTTTGGTAATATGGATTATCAGACCGGTGTCCTGGATATTGGACTTGTGTTACAGTTTAACGTCAGATGATTTGATTCCCAGTATGACTGTTTTAATTTTGTATATCTTTTTACTTTGGTATTTGTCACAGCAAATGTGTTTGCCGTCGTCTGAGAATGAAAGGAATTCAGATCATTACACTCCACTTAAATACACCGTTGAAAGTCCATTATCTAAGTAAAGGTCGCGAGTATTAAACTCAATTACAATGAACATTATTACACTGAGAGTTTTTATATTGTTTTTTTTTATTGTCAGATGGTCTGTGGAGTCAGTAACGATATAGATGTATAATATTAGCTTTATGCATCTATGGTAACAGAAAGAGCATAATTATGTGCACTGAGCTGCGTTCTTATAATTCTTACAACTAATAACTTATAAAATGGACATTATCGTGTTGTTTACAGTCTACCCAACAAAGGACAGAAGTACTGGAGTGACTGACAAATACATTGACCAGCTCGAGCCGCAGGCAACCTTCTTTTTTATACTGAAGATGAAGGACAAATGGCCGTGTTTAAATCAATGAAAAGTCAAATTTATATATAATATGAAATAATAATGTGTAACAAATATATGCATTAAAGACAACACTTCAAAGGTATGCTGACAATAATTGTTTGTCCATTGTTTTATTTTACAAAAACTACTATACATTCAAAAATAATTGAGGGCGATAAATAATGGGAAAAAACGTAATGGTTGAAGAAACTTCTTTTTTAATGAGAAATTATTTAAAACTAAGTTTTACATAGACCAAGCTTATAATGCAAAACGGTTATCTCCATTATATTGCAAAATGAATAAAACATTGCATATTTTAATCACTGTTTTGCAGTACAAATCTCACAAATTAATAATCGTTGAAACGTTGTCATCTTCCGTCACCTAAACATATGACGTCTTTAATATAAGTAAGCTTCTGGCATCAAACGTCAACACTAGACGTATTTTCATGATTCTTGTGTACGCTTCAGATATGTCCTTGATGATAATAGAGAACCGGTATATGAATTTTTTAAATATGCAGGAAACAAATAACTTCCAATGCGAAAAGGCCGAATCTGTAGTAGCTTATTTGCCAATTGTCGATTTGATTTTGTTACTTTACACTCTTAACACAGGTTAATTCCCTTTGCTAATTCTAGTCTGGTTCTAAACTGGACAAACAGTAGCTGGGATTTCTCAAACATTTCCCATTCATATATTAAAATCTTGTGATAATCACGACCAATAATAATTCATAGCAAAATCATAACCCATTCATGTACTTCCTAGTTATCCTGTATACATTTTCTACATCTTAATTTGATTTAAAAGGATAAAAAAGAGTATAAAGTTTGAATAAATCGAGCTTAAGCAATCAAAGATCAGCCAAAAAAAATCATGGATAAGATTAGATTATTCTACTTGTACATTTCGCGTGTTTATCTCCCGAACGCTTATATATTTAGCTTCCCAAAAATTTGAACTCGAAAGCAACTGATTTATTTTATACTCCAAAAAATGTGTTACGGCATCAAAGGCTTATATCATCACATCTTGGTCAGTTTCTTTGTTGGTGTTCTGTCAGTTCGGAATTGCCTATCCGCCAAAAAGTGTGTGCTCTCGTTTGAAAATGTTTTTGATCAATACATCAATTTCTATTTTAAGTCTGTAGTTTTTGAAAAGGAAAATTCTTATAGAACTAAAAATCATACTTTCCCAATGAAGTTGACTGTTAATAATTTTGTTGTTCAATCGAAGTGTCTATTTAATTTTATTTCAACAGGTTTGAATATTTGGCAAATAATGAATACCGCATTGGCATTTCCGAAAGTGATTTAACTTTTTTTACATGTTTAATTTAACCATCATGAACAAAGCTTTAAAAACCCGGAGAGGTTTGTGTTAACCTGCAGGTAAAATGCCTTATTTCAAACCAATTACATCCAATCTTTTCTATAGTACTATCAAGCACTTTGATTAATTTGTTCGCGTCCCCAATACGCCTGAATTATTTGCAAGTGGACGACAAGTGAGTAAAATTCAACCTTTTAGCAAAATTACAGCTAGAGTTTATGGCCGGAAAATTAATTGTAGGATCGCATCATTATGATCACCTATAACCACTTGCTATAAAGTGGGCTTTGCCACCGGGAACTGACAATATTATAGGCCACTTCACGGTTATTTCGGCTATATTGAATAGGGGGCAGATTTTTTGGATAGTATGAAAGTACGGGAAATTCTATGCATGTTTCCAAGCAACTGTTCTGTTTTAATGATGTTTTCCGGTATTTTTCAAACCATTGTTACCTCCATTATTAAAAACCTGCCCCCTATTCTACATGGCTGCTATAACTGTGAAGGGAAAAAAGTAGTATTACATTTACCCAGCTTTAGGTTGGCCTTTTGTGTACCCAAGGCAGGTGAAGGAAGTCAACTTAGGAGTGCTGTCATTGGATGTAAGGGTAAATATATTTTTTTATTTATTCATGAATAACTGCAGTGTGTATATTTACAATATAAATTTTGAAACCCATTGAAATATTTCTTGAGAATTATTCGAAGAGACTTCCAAATTTTCATAAACTTGAGTTAAAATGACGGTGGGCATGGATACCATAAACAAGCTCCGTTGGAAGATGGTCATGATACTATTTGACTTCAAATTCTAAAACAGAATAATAAAGTACTAATACCACACATAACTGTTTTGTCCAGGTTTTTATTATAAAAAGTAGTAAATTTAGAAAATGTTAGTATTGTCGCCTACGGAAGAATAAATCCTACCGTTTTCCCTGAAGGAGCCTATTAACCAAAAGTTGCATCGACCCAGTGTTAGGTAAAAACGATTTCAAATTAAAAGTTATTACTTTACAAAAGATGAGCAATATTTACAGATCAGGGCCCGTATGCATAAAGCCACTTAAGTTAAGATTTGTTCGGAACGGATGGATTTTTCTACATGTCCTACGATAAATTAGTACTTCGATTGGATATTGGATAACTTAGGTGGTTTTATGCATATCAGCCAAAGTTGTTATATGCAAAATGATCAAAGAGAAACTGTTTCTAATGATACAATGTTTTAAACTAGGCTGCTGTCTAGAAATTTTTCCATTTTAAGTTTTCAATACCCTTATTTCAATAAATCAATGAATCTAGTGTCGCATTTAAGAGATCACGGTTTCAAACTTGTGTCCGAAATGGTTTCTGTTGTAGTTCTAATTCTTGACTTTTGACATATAGTTGTCTAATTACCACATCTTCTTATTTTTATTCTAGTCTGCAAGTGATACCTGATATTTAAATTCTATTTGTGCCTTAAGTGGATCATCAAAAGCTTCTCGTGAAAGTCTATTTGTTTTACTTAACAATCTGATTAAAATACAGATCAGGTAACCAAGCTTCGCCGTCCTCCTTTCTGTTTTGAGAAATATAATATCAACCAATAAATTTTTGAATTTATCATAACGACAAGACCTGAGGATCCCGAAATGTCGTTAAAACAGAAAGTAGAATGGCGTTTTCAGATCCTTGTATGCGAAGCGTGGAAACAGGACGGTCCGACCTGCATTCTAAGGCTGGTTCTCTATCTTGCAACATACGGGTATCTGAGTCACCCTTGTGGTCAAGGGTGCTTTTATCTGTCAGAGCCAAACAGATAAAGGACAGGGAACCAGTCTACATTTTAATCCGATTGTTTTACATAATGTTTACCTTTTATTACATTTCTACCACTTGGACATATTGAATCTTTGCAGTTTGAACACGGTATTACGTTATAGCACCATCCTTTGAAAGTAAAAACAAAAATAAGACGTTTGAAGATAACAATCGGGCAATCGGGTACTGAAAAAAAAACAGCAGTCAAGATCATTTGCGGCAGTCCAAGGGTTTTGGTGAATAAATGAGGGTACGGATGGTGTGTCCTTCATTTCTTTATTCTTACAATTTTTAAACATGTTTTCTCTCATTTTGCCAAATATTCTCTATTTATTTATTTTGACACCCCCTTATTCTCTTTTTTTTATGCTTTTCAATTTTCTATTTTCTCTATTCATTATCTATTTTGCCTATTATTCTCTATTCTGAAAACCCCATTCAGACCCTCTTAAATTTTAGAATATATAAAAATATGTGTTGTGTTGAGCTTAGTTTTAAAACTCTTTCTTCGTTTGGCTTATATTGACATAATAGTTACTCGTCAAAAGGACATTGTCATGATAAATAGATTACCCAATAGACATCGAAAATACAGGGGCCTTGGTGACCGAGTGGTCTCAGTAATTCGACTACTGTATAACTAGCTGTCAACATGAAGGTTGCAAGTTCGAACCCCGCACGTGGCAGATACGTTCCACTCTTATTTTGATTTACTAGGATTGTCAGTTTTCCTGCCGAAGGTCGGTGGTTCTCTCCGGGCTACTCCACCAATAAAAACCAGACGCCATAAAATAGCCAATAGTGCTGAAAGTGGCATTAAACACCGAAAATGAATGAATGCATCAAGCAATCTGGAAAATGCATGAACTGCTGTAGACAATATGTCGGGGGAAAACACACACACAATAAAAAAAAGTCCAGCCAACAACAATATAACCACAAATGTGAACCTCGGGAGTGGAGGTACTTGCCACGCATTTAATGAGTGGTAGGCCGGATGGCCACTGGAATAGTTCACTATTTCAAGCTTGATAATATATTATAAGGTCGAGAAATTAAGATGAAAGATATGATACGGTATCTGATTAAATTATAAGTATCTGAAACTTTTCAAAGATCTGATTTAAACTACGTTAGTAAATGAATCAGTTATTGTCAAATCTATTTACCTCTCTGTAAAATAGCTTTATCGCGATGGCTTGCTCGGTACTACAGGAAATTAGCTGGGATAGAAACGTTAAAACGGTTTCTGTTGTTCTCATCATCTGCAAAAGACGTACCGCATTATTATTATACGTACCGCCACAATGCCTGACAATGTCGTCGACAGAAAGCATCGTAAGCACAAACTCCTTCATGGCTCTGGTGGATCAACAACCATCTTCCTTTAAGAGAAATTATTGATTGGTTGATTAATTGATTGATTGATTGATTGAGTGATTGATTGATTGATTGATTGATCACCAGTTTTTGGTGGGGTTCGTGTTATTCAGTCTAGTTTCTATGTTGTGTTTTGTATACTGTTGTTTGTCTTTTCGTCGTTTTTCGGGGGTTTTTTTCATTGCATTGTCAGTTCGATTTCGACTTATGATTTTAAAATATCCTTTTGATATCATCCACCTTTGTTTTTCTAGATAAAAGTTACAGCTGAATGAAAACATGTTTCCATTTCCGAAATAGTTTGCAGACCCCGCCCGAACCAGTCTTTGTTCTTATCGCTAATCAATACCACGTGATTGGTGAAGAAGCAGCAAATATCAGTTCAGAATTCGAATCTTAATTTGAACAATATTTTTAAGCCGAAATCAGAATCCACGACCTTTGATACGGACTTGAGGCAAGTACGCTTCAATTCACCAAATATGTATACAATCGATAAGTTTTAATGAATTCAGTGGAAACACGGATTTTATAAAAAAAAAATAATAAGCTGAAGACCGAAGTTGATACACCGTTTTCTTTGTTTAACAACCCTGTACACAAAAATAAAATTCGTTTATTGCTTCAATATATATTTGTTTTGTTTATACGCTAAGAATAAGCTTTAATCAATGTCCAAGCTCTGAACGTTTTATATACCGGGTCTTCGGTCGCACGAGGTCGACATGATGCTGCGTATTTCTACATCGCGCAGAGCCGAACGGACTCCCACTAAAAATAGCAATTCCAAGGTATGACCATGTCTACCCTTGGTGTGTATTCATACACTACTTGAAATGTATTGTTTCTGGTTAAAGTTTGGTTTCAAAGTTTTGTATTGATATTCTAATGAAGGAAACTTGGTCAAAATCTGGAGATGTCTTTTTATCTTTTTATGTTGTGCGTTTGCTGTCTCATTGACATACTAGTATATCAGAACTTTCTTTTTATTTATAATTTTCCCGTGTGGTCAAAAACCAAGTTTGTTTCATAATTTATAGCCTGAATATATTTTTTTACATTTTCTTGGTTGAAGAACACAATTTTTCTTTCTCTCTCCATCACCGCTTCTAACATATGCATTCTATAAGGAAATAACATAAAATATGGTTAATTTTTATATTAAACCACTATTGTTTCAAATTTTTGCATTTTAAAAACATTTCAGGTCTTGCCTTTGTTTATCTCGAGTCTACATTTCGCTAAAAGAATATATATGACAGATCATTGACAGTGATTGTAATACACGGGCGTCTTTTTTTTTGTAAAGGATGTTGGCTCCTTTGTTTCAAAATAAAAAGCTTATTTTAAAAAAGACTGTTATAAATTGATAGTATATAAATTACGTTAGAGTTATTGACCAAGCAAGTCGGTATATGTCATTTAATCTACACAGATCGGGTGGCCCTACTTGACCGGAACGTCTTGATTGGATTGGTCAATAACTGTTTTAAAGGGAAATCACACTATTGTTTATACGCATCGGTCTCGGCGCCGCTATAGTGTCGTGACCGTATTATGACGTCGCCGTTTAGAGTCCGTTGTAAAGGTTGCTAATTTCTAAAATGGCGGCCCGCTCAAAGGGACGTAGACTAAAGCAAGAGAAAGCAAATGACGTTTTGATTTAAGTGCAAAAAATGAAAATGCTACTCGAAACGGACAAAATGTATGGCAAAAAAATAGCCGAAAGTGGTCTTGATATGGTCTTAAATTACCTTACGATTGGGTTTAATTCAAATAAGTTACTCTCTTTAAATAAAGATATTATTATTATTATTATTATTATTATTATAATTGAGTTAGTATTTACATACAATACCATTTATACAATTATTTTTCTTAAAGGTTTATTAATTTCACCGAAAAATATTGTTAGATATGAGAAATATCAACATTTTTTGTTGATCTGGTCTTTATTATTTGTAGCGAAATCCGTCAGCTCAACTTTTTTTTGTAGAAAAACTTTTTTTATTTACTGTAAAGTTAATGTTTTCTTATATTAACATATTTATTGATCTTGCAGATTTCTTAGTTTCACGAAGAAAAAAAATATTTAAAAACAAAAGAGATATTTATAACACTTTTTGTCGATCATTTCAGTATAATCAAAGCGTACATCGGCGAATGTGAAATCCGTCCGGTCAACTTTTTTTTTTAGAAAAACATTTTGTTTTACTATGAAGTTTAAATTTTCATATAAGATAACTATTAATCTCGCAGATTTCCTAGTTGTATGAAAAAATATTGTAAAACAAAAGAGATATTACTAGTAACACTTTTTGTCGATCAGTTCAATATTGTAAAGCGTACATCAGTGAGTGTGAAATCCGTCCGGTCAACTTTTTTTTGTTAAATATTCATAAAATATAGTCTAATATTTCTAAGGTCTTCAAATATTAAAATAATCTATCAAATAACAAAAAAGTTCTGACTATTTATATCTCATCCGGTCAATACGGGCAATTGTCCTGTCATTAGTGTAACCCAACTGTTGGCAGCGTATTGTTGCGATACGGTATGTGGGAATATACTGGAAAAAGTAACAATATACCAAGAGTAACAGCATGTAAGCGTACAGCTTCCGGAATTTCTAGTTTTCTGTCCAACAGAGGGATGTAAATAAGAACAATGAGTTTCGATGTTCCTTTGGTGTCAAACGCCTCTCTCTCTCTCTCTCTCTCTCTCTCTCTCTCTCTCTCTCTCTCTCTCTCTCTCTCTCTCTGTTTCTTTTTTTTTGGGGGAAGGGGGGTATGGTGATACAAACACATGAACACGAGTGATTCGTAGAGTAATCATATTTGTTGAAATATCAAACGTTATATAAGAATAACGCCAGTTAAACATCACTGTAAAAGAAGCATACAAAATTTTACATCGGTTGCTGTCTGTCGAAATCAAAGAAAATTTAGCACCGTATTATATAGTACATTATACTCAATCTTCCTTTAATGCTTTGTACAGGCTTACATAATTTGGGCAAAAAAAAAAATCATATTTTGTAGTATTTCTTCAAACTGTCAATTATAGCGAACTGTACGACCAGCAAGTTAAAAAATAAGGCCGCTAGAAGTCAGAGCAATCTGGGAATATCAAACACTATGCCTAGTTATTTTTGTACTATTGATGACCGTACTGCCTACAACAACAACAAAAAATCCACACTGTATATTTGGCTTTACAAGACTCCAACAAGAGAAATATTTAACACACACACATGTATTTATGTAGAGTAACATGTCTTTTTGAGTGCTAATCTGTAACCACCACATTAAGGTCCGTCTTGTGAAAGAGTAATCATCTC
Source organism: Mytilus californianus (assembly GCF_021869535.1). Taxonomy (NCBI): domain Eukaryota; kingdom Metazoa; phylum Mollusca; class Bivalvia; order Mytilida; family Mytilidae; genus Mytilus; species Mytilus californianus. The sequence goes on along the minus strand of NW_026262582.1, from coordinate 48,729,066 downwards.
ATATAGAAAAAAATTTTGTGCTGATATTCATGTAATATTTGCCACTGAAAGTTTTGCAAAAATCAAGAAAAAAACGAAAACAAAAAACAAAAAAAAAAACTAGTAGTTCAGATGTAGGTTCGTGTTCAGATCACTCAATGTGATCACTTGCATGTCAACAAACAGTGATAAAGGGAGATTGTCATATTCCGATCATGACTGTAAAGGACAACCATTTGTTTAATACAAAGGTAGCTGATTTACTCTTGATACCTTGGTTCTTTTAAAAAAAATGGCCAACATGATATAGCAGAGTGCTGAAAGTGGCACACACAATCAATCAGTTATTTTCAAATTACCTATCATTAATCAGTTTTGGCAAAAAAAAGTACTAGTATATAGGCTATACCATACTGAAACATAAATGTGATAAAAGAATATACAATTCAAGAAAGAGAGGTGCACCAACAGAAAATAGAAACTGCAATCTTTCTTTTAATTTCATCGGATCTCAGATCTCAAAATTTTAACTCTTACCAGAATTTATTCTATCTTACAGTATAACTCGGAAGTTTCTAAGTGGAACTCGAGCTTTAACTAGAACTCTTACTCGAATTAACATTCGAACTAAAAATAAAACTGGAACTTTAACTCTAAATTTAGCTGGAACTCGAACTCTTATTCTACATCAAAGGTTATCCACACTCTCATTTGTCATCTGATAAAAAAAATTCGTAAGGGTTCCACGGAACCCAGTGTCTCGCCTACTTTTGCTGTTAATCGCAGGCTCAGCAAAAATGAGGAAAAAAAATCAATAAAAATATTCCTCTCGATACTATCTTTTGATTGTTAGAAGCTTCTGTCCAAGTTTGGTATAAATCTATGATAGTTTATGGATCTAATAAATGTTTTTAACTGCATACTGTATGTAATGTTAACTGGAAGAACAACTAAGTCCATTTATAAGTAAAATACGGATAAACAGGTACAAAATTTCCTTCGAGATACAAGCATTTGATCATAAACAAGCTTCTGTCCAAGTTTGGTACATATCCAGGATAGTTTAAGAAAGTTATTGAAATCTTAAAAACTTTAACCACAGAGTGAATGTATTGTTTCCTGGCAGAAAAACTAAGTCAATTTATAAGTAAAATCGGAAAAAATAGATTTTTTTTTTACAAAATTTACTTCTGGATACTATCTTATGATCATAAACAAGCTTCTGACCAAGATTGGTACAAATCCAGGATAGGTTAAGAAAGTTATTAAAAATTTAAAAACTCTAACCACAGAGTAAATGTATTGTTTCCTGGCAGAAAAACTAAGTCCATTTATAAGTCAAATATGGAAAAACAGGAATTTTATTTTTTGCAAAATTTACTTCTGGATACTATATTATGATCATAAACAAGCTTCTGTCCAAGTTTGGTAGAAATTCAGGATAGATTAAGAAAGTTATTAAAACTTCAAAAACTTTAACCACAGAGTGAATATTTGTGGACGCCGCCGACGCCGCCGACGCCGACGACGGAATGTAGGATCGCTATGTCTCGCTTTTTCGACTAAAGTCGAAGGCTCGACAAAAAACTAGAGTTAGATAAACTATATCGACATGTCCACAGAAACACGGATAGATGTAGCAGAACAAGAAAAAAAAACTAGATCCGTTTATTACAAATTAAAAGATTTTTTTAATTACATATCAACTGGGAACATTATATGTTCCTGATATCAATATGGCGATGTGTATTTTATTGTCAATTAACTCTAAATTATCAGATGCATTGTATTTCTCATAACATACCAACGTTGAGTGATTAATCGAACGGTAATAGAATATACATAATACATAAAGTTTTAATACACAGGCGATGAACATTGAACATATTATGTACAATGAACATGAAACGATGTATGAAAAATGGGTGCGGGATGATAGAACTCAGAAAAAAATTTGGTTTCCACAGTTCTAATAAATTATGAAGCGTTGTGTAATTACGGAACCAATTTTAAATTCCTACCGAAAATAGGTTTCTTTTAACGTGCTGAGTTTGTGGCATTTTTAACACGGCATTTCAGGTTTTATCTTCCCGGTGCGAATGGACAAGCTAGTGAAATTATGGTAACGAAATTATTCTGCCTGCAGTCTAAAAGGAACGTGTTACTTTTCTGCCCGGATACCCTCAGTCTTCCGAGGTAGAAGATTCTTTATCTGGAAGCCGAAAATAACTTCTATAATACGGCATGAGGCAAACATTCGTTTTCCCCATACAACAAATGCAATTAAAAAAATGAGATGACTTCAACTTTGACAATTACTTTATAATAAACTGTTATTGTATCTATGTTTAACGATTCGATAGATTGATAAAGATATCAATGAATAATCAAAATACCTTAAAAAATGTTCAAAAATTATATTATATTTTGTAGTGAAAAGGTTTAAATCAACCCAAGCGTTGCAAGAAATGCTGTTATGCCAGCAACGTCGTTCTATAACGTTAAAAGGTTATAGTTCCCGCCAAAATTCAATAATAAAGATTATTTCCGTTTTAGCGGATTTAAAACATCGGTGACCCCCCTTTTTTTATTTATGCTTTTAAAATCTTCCCTGAAGCTGCAACTTTTGCAGAAATTTGAAGGGAAAAACATTAGTAGATTTTTTTTATTTCAAGAAAAATCTATTATAAATAGCATTTAAAAATGGCGGGAAATGTTCAAATGCCTTCAAAAATAAGGAAACCGAGACAAATAAATGTTCATAAGGTACAAGTTACATTTGACTGTTTTTGTTATTCCAGTTAAACATGTTTTTTCAATAAGTTTGTCTTTTTTAACAATTTAGAGCGGTATTTCTATATTTCGTTATAACGCGATTCTTTAAGTTTTGATGACGTCATATCTCGAAAACAACATCGGTGACCCCAATTTTTTTTTCGCCTAAAATATCTTAATAAGTATGATCTGTCTACATGCAAAATTTCAATGAATTATTATTAGTAGTATAAATAGTGTGATTTCCCTTTAATACATGACGCCATACATGAACGTTTTGGGAATATTCGGACGATATTCAATTCACGACTCCTTGGAAAGTTTTCTTGTAGGGTAAAGAAAGGGGAAAATACGCATTTAAGTGGTAAAAGGTTGGTTACTTTATAAATTATATTTTTTTTTTATATTCAGGCTTTCTCCTAAATTGTTACAGTATTTGGAGAATTGTGTTTTAATAGCATGCAGATCTTTGATTTGTTTCTGTTAAATTCATTCACAATTTTTATATACATTCATGACGATCAAATCAAATCAAATAAATGAGAGGGTTATTAATTATAGATTAATTGCTTTTCTTTCCCTCAAGAATATCCTCAGACGTAGATTAATCGAAGAAAGATGTACTTAAATTTATAGTGCAAAATAAACAAAACAAAACTCCAACTCTATTCTAGCTATTCCTTCTATTTTATGGAATTACACCCCCTTTCAAAAATCCTGGATTCGCCTTTGTAAATTCCATTGCGGACAAAACTTATCAAAATCAGGTTTCAGCTATTTTGGATATTTTAAGAAATAACCAAAAAAATTATCTTATTTGACTTTGAAACACTGATTTAATATATATTATATCATACAGTGCTCTAAGGAATGAGAAGCACTTTCTATTTCATAATTTGAAACAACAAAGTGGAGGTCAGTGGCGGGTTCAAAGGGGGACGAAGAGGGAGTATCCCCCCCCCCCCCACCCCCAATTTGATTGGAAAATATATAATGTTTAATCCTAAAATCGTCAAACTTTTTTTTATGGATTTACGCCCTATACCTTTGAACAATCCTGGATCCGCCCCTACAGATAAGAGTACATTTGAACTGTGCAGAATATCAGAGGTAGTTATTGATTATAGCACAGTAAGAACAAAGAGATTTTGCCTATGTCATGTGTTAAGGAACTTAAAAAGAAGAAGAAAATGAAAGGTCAGTGTGCTTGTTTTTGAGATATATAATCAAATGAAAGGTCAGTCTGCTTGTTTTTGAGATATATAATCATATGAAAATTTGGCGGGAAACGACTCTCTCTAGATTTAAAAAATATGGTAATTGGATGCATTTTGAGAATAGAATTATGCTTTGAAGTAATGAATGATTCTGTATTGCGATGAAACCAGAGAAAATTGCAACGGAAGACAATACATCGAGTTTTAAAATACCATTGAAAAACGCATCACATGATTCCTTCTGTTATTAATTAATTGGATATTAGCACATGGGGTTTTACTGTTAAGACGAGTTTCTATTGTCTGTAATTGTTTGCTATATGTTTTACAGAGGTCGATTCCACGTGCAAAAACTACGGACAATCTAAACTCTGACGAAGAGTAAAATTGACTTCTAAAAAATTCTAATCGGATATAAAAAAAGATTGAAGGGTATATTTAAATTGCCTGTATTAGATTCTAAAACTCTGTGCTTTATGGTATGTTCAGTTGATTGACAACACAAGCCGGAAATTTATGAAAGGAATAAAGCATGCCACAATATTTTAGCTTTGGAGCAATGCTTGTTTTCTGGTAACAAAGTAGGTTTAAGTCAACCTTCGCCTACGTGAAATTTTCCCCAAATCTTTCCTGAAAATATGATGCAAAGTCAGTTATATATCAATGAGACTGACTTACTCACCCTTCCATTAAGTGCAACTCTATACCAATCTGTGTTAGACTCCAAAATTTCTAAACAGTCCAGTTTCGTATCGAAAGCGTTTTCTTCTCTGTTACTACATTTGGAACTCTGTAAAATGTAATCTTATCTTTTACAGGGCAAAGGCAGTCATGGGCTAGTGACGTCCAAACAGACAGAACCATCATGACAAGTGTGGTGATAATCTAAGAATCAGTCAACGTGTGTCAGTGTTCTTCATCATGGTATCATAATATCAAAATTATAGATGTCAATCGTTTGCGAATGTGTCCAGGATCATGTGTGGAACTATAAGACGTTTCGGGAATCTCGTTTTCATTTTTCACTTATTATTGTACAGCCAAAAAAATTTCATGCAGAACGCAACCAAAAAATATCGTGCAATAATATATGATATTACACTAGTGATTAAAGCTTCAAACTAGTTAAGTCATCCGTCAACAGTGACAAAGATATGTTTATATAGGGTTTTTCAAGCATTGCCATAGAATAGAATAAAAGGATTATTGCATGGATATTGCTGCATATCATATATCGTAGAAAAGTATACGTAAGCAATATGATAACATTCTTATGTCCATATTCATATGCCGTATAAATACCACGAAAATAAGATAAAGATTTTCTTTACAGCCGATTTCAATGAGTGTGTAGGAAAAGGTAATATCTTTGGTTAGCTTGCTTGCTAGCTGAACCGTGAAGTCATTATTAAGTTAAGTAAACTACCCTCCTTTATGAGTAGACTAGTCCCACAGGTAACCAATTCTATCTGTCTGTCGGACTAGTCTACTCAAAAAGGAGGGTAGTTTACCTAACCTAATAATGACTTCACAGTTCAGCTAGCAAGCAAGCTAACCAAAAGATATTACTTTTTCCTACACACTCATTGAAATCGGCTGTAGAACTTTAAAATGATAACGATTGATAAAAACTCATGACATTCTTACGAAAGACTGAAGGGGACATTCTATTTTCAAATTTTTTCTTTCCATTTTGACAACTTTTAAAACATTTCTCACGTTCAACTTGACATTTCTCACTTCCAAAGTAACATTAATCTGTTCCAACTTGTAAGTGGAAAACGTAAACTTACCAACACCGAAACACTGGTTACCGAACTAACTTACAGGTACCGAAACACTGTACGTAAGTTTTACTTTGATTCGGTTTACATATAAAAATAAAAAACATAATCTCTTGACAGCTTTTCATCCATGGTAACGTGTGGAATTTCTGGTCTGAATTATTCGAAATACAAGGGATTTTCTTATCCCAGGCATATATTACCTAAGCCGTATTTGGCACAACTTTTTGGAATTTTGGGTCCTCAATGCTCTTCAATTTTGTACTTGTTTTGGCTTTCTAACTATTTTGATCTGAGCGTCACTGATGAGTCTTATGTAGACGAAACGCGCGTCTGGCGTATCAGATTATAAGCCTGGTACCGTTATAACTATTTTCCAGAAATATTAAAAAAAAAACATATACATCACATAAAACAAAGAGCATGCAGCTTTGGAATTTTAGCATCATATATTAAATTGCATACATTGTGTAGATACAGCACAGTAGTATTGAATTACATGCATAGAACTACTAAAAAGTGTAAGCAAAACTGAAAAATCATGCTAAAAATGAAGCAAAACTAAAATTTAAAGCACAACTAAAATTAAAGCACTGCTAAAAATAAAGCACAACTAAAATTAAAGCACTGCTAAAACTAAAGCACAACTAAAATTAAAGCACTGCTAAAACTAAAGCACAACTAAAAGTTAATCCAAACTGTCAATCAAAGCACAACTGAAAATTATCAAAGTACCATCAAGAATTTGAAAGAATGCTGCAATATTAAGTATATAAGTTTAAATGAACAGAACTATATCACTAAGAATCAGTAATATTTTGTCAATGCTCGTTCATCTTATCAAAATAAATGTTGATCGTTTACGAATGTGTCCATGGTAACGTGTGGAATTTCTGGTCTGAAATTTGTGTACTCGTTATTTTTTAGTGTGTCTGTGTGTGTGTGTGTGGTTTTTTTTTATTGGTTTTTACGAGGTTTTTCCTGGTTTTCGTTGGGGTTCGTGTTGGTCAGGTTTTAGTTTTCCATGTATTGTTTTTAAACTGTTTGTTTGTTCATTGCTTCGTTGTTGTGCCAAGGTGTTGTTTTTTCTTCGACTTATGTATGTATATTGTCCCTTCTATATCTACCGCCTCTTTTGTCCACTTGTCTTTACCAAAATATTTTCCTCTTTTTCTCGATTATGAAATTACCACCTGAGTAGCACGAAGGGTACCACATTTGAGGTAGTAACTACTTACCCCTCTAGAAGACATAGGGGCCAGGTTTTTGGTGGGTTCGTCTTGCTAAATCTTTTGTTTTTGCGTAATGTTTTGATATTGTTTTTTGAAAATCCAAAGCTTATCAAAATAACGAAGAGCCTATCAACCAAAAAGGACACAACGTATAGCCAAAGTCGGCCAAGAATCTTAGCTTTGCATGAGGGAGATATATTCCTTAATTTAAAATAATCTCCAAAATTTTGTAACAGCAAATATCCGTATTTTCATGCCAGTACCGAAGTACCGCGGCTACTAGGCTGGTAATACCCTCGGGTCTAACAGTCCACCACCAGAGGTATCGGCCCATTGGTAGTAAACAATCATATTTTTTTATTCTTAATTAAATTTCTGTAAAGATAACTAGTGTTTTTTTTTAACAGTTTCGCGGTTCAATTTAGGTTATCTAAGGTCAACAAAGTGAACATGCATGTACAGTCGTAAATTCCAGTGATATTTATTCAATGGTTAGAAGAGAAACTGACAACGCCATGAGAAAAGAAAAAGACGTAGAAAAGATAAGCAAGTCCATATAACATTACATACAAAAGTAAAGACTGAGCAACACGAACCCGACCAAAAACGGTAGGTGGTCTCATGTGCTCCGGAAGGGGAAGCAGATCCTTCTCCGCTATATCTATGGTTTCAAATATTAACATAATTGAGAATTAAATTTTACATTTTAAAACTTGATTTAGATTTTGACATATATAGCATAGAACCTTTGGACAAAATGGCGTTAAATAAAATAACGTACACAGGTAAATTTTAAATATAATAATGAGTTTTGTTGTTAGGAATACTGAGGTATTTTTTTACAAAACTAGGACCTATGAAGAGAAGTCGGAACGTCTAAATACGTAGGTCATGTAGACAATTAAAGATCATAACTTTTAGACTTGAGACAACTAAGAGCTTTTCATTTTATGCAGACATGCATCTGTCTAACACATTATCTTTTAAATAGCCAAACCTGAATGTTTATATTTTATCAGAATTGGCATTATCGACGGTCCGAGTTAACTTTAAATAGATCGAAGTTTATTAATTGACAGACTTTAGGTTAAAAAAATAATAATAACGAATTCAACTAATAAATAAAACAAATTCAACATAGACTTTTTTTTATCAAATAATGTTTTATGATAAATTCATAATGATAAGAAGAAATTTTGATCCGGCATCACATTAAACGTGACAAATTATTTTGATAGATAATGTTTTGCAAATCATCAGCAACATCTAAATGATACTTTCATGTAAAATATTACATGTCATTTTTAAAAACACTCCATGCAAACCCTCTTGATGGTCCGAGTTAACATTATAGACGACCTGACTTGATTTTATAGATGGTCCTAGTTTATTTATTAGTCGGTCCGAGTTGTCTCTGGGCCGAGTTGTCCCATGTTCCTAATACAAAGGGAAGTAACTATAACTAAACCAATTTTAGCGGGCATTTCGGTTGTTGTTGAACAGGAAAATTTTAATAAATCACACAGGTATAAGAGAATGTTATCCTATTGAATATATACTTGAAAATATCAAGGGTTAAGATAATGGAAGTCGTAGAATTGTAGGATGTTCAATTACCAGGTTCTCAAAAAGTGGTGGTTCGAAGGTTTTGACCACCAAAATTTGCATGGAAAAAATGCCTGAAATTATTACAAATGCACAGTTCTTTGTTTCTGTGACATTTGATCGAGTGATACTTATGTTGCCCTATTGAGGAATTCGTGGAATTACTTGGTTTTTTACCTGTTATATCATTGTGACGTGATTTCATGGGAAAATGAAACCACTATGTAACTCATTTGGGGGCAACCCCCATCCCCATCTCAACAAAAAAAAAAACACCTCTGGTAACTCATTTCCCTGAATAGTTTATGGCCTTTGATAGTCTTGTATGTTTTTTTTTAATTTTAGTTCTATTATCATGATTATGTTTTGGAGTTTAGTGTGATGTCCATTTTCACTGAACAAGTACACATTTTTGTTTAGGGGTCAGCGGAAGCCCGCCTTCGGGTGCAGGATTTTCTTGCTGTGTTCATGGTGTTGAAGACCCAATGGTGGCCTTGGGCTGTTATCTGCTCTTTGGTTGGGTTGTTGTCTCTGACACATTCCCCATTTCCATTTTCAATTTTATAAATAGATAAAGGTAACAAATAAACTATATAGGAACAGTAATGGATAAACAAACATACATGTATCTAGATACAATGTACACATATATCTCTTTTTAGACATAATCAAAGAGCATAATCCTATGAAAAGTAAGTAGATCAGTGTGACATTATTGATAAGATTGCAGAGACTTAAAAGTCAAAACTTTAAGAAATACTATCAATTTAAAAAGGAAAACTTTTAAACTTTTTTAAGACAAATTGTTGATAAAAGTTAATAACATATATACATGTATTACAGGAAATGTTAAGTGTGGGCAGTATACATGAAGGTTTTGGAAGTCAACAAAATGATTATACCTCACCAAAGAAGAAAAAGAAAGTTTGTGAAGTGGAGAAAGACAAGTTACCCTGTAAATTTTATTTTTAAATGGACTAATAATCTGTGTCAAACAGTCATCATATATTTAAGCATGGCATTTTCTTAGCAAAATGATTAATAAAAAGAGATCATATGTGGGATAAACATCATTTTGACTACGACCCAATGACACAAAAAAACAAAAGAGGTCAACATACAGTCATCAATGGCAGATGTTTGTTGATACAATGTACTACAATATGTAAAGCTCTAAATCACCAAAAGCCAATATAATATCTACCATAAATACCAAATTTCAAAATGGAATAAAAAAACATAAAATATACTGTAGATTCATTTATTGTCCAGGATACTAACTTTTGTGAATTGAGGAAAAATTGCATTTTTGCGTGGATATTTGATTTCATGGTTTTGCCAAAGTCTACATACAAGCCATTTTTAAATTTGTACTTTGTTTAACATTTGAATTTTTGGTTCATCTTTACCCTCAAAACGAATAATAGTGAATCCACAGTACATTTTGTGAAGCTCTAAATTGGGGCTATTCCATTAAAATGTATGTGGGAGGGTAGGAAGGGAAGTTTAATTATTAAATGTGGGTCATGGGTCTTTTTTCAGTATGCGTCTATTACCATTATGCAAAATTATCTAAAAAATGGTTCTTGTATGGATATTTTGAAAGTCCCTTCCTACCCTCCCACATACATTTTAATGGAATAGCCCTTGACAAAACTTAATATGGTATCTGCCATTAAAAAACATATGATATATTTACTGGACATTAACTGTTACAAAATTTTATTTCAAAGAGCTTATGATACAAATGTAAGTTCAATGATTTTAGATTTGAAGTTTTATAGTCATGTGACTTTAATCTTCTAATATAATGATAAAGAATTCCATTTTATATGTTTTAGTTGAAGTACAAGAAGAGATAGAATGTCTGTATGACTTTGTACCGGAAGTTGAACAACATTTTGTTGTCACAAACAAAATTGGAGAAGGTTTGTAGTCTTGAGACAATATCTGTGATCTTATATTCCTGTACATGTGTTTCAATAATTTACTTTTTGTGTAATTCCAGAATTGAAATTTAGTACAGAGGTATCACCTGACATGACTGGCCATCTATAAACACATATGTAGGTTCTGATAATTTTAGCACCATAATTAGTCCCTGGATCATTAGTATTATATATTTAAAGCTGTACAATAAAATTAATTCATTCACTTTAGTGATTTATTTGTACTGCTTAAATATTTGATTATTAAAGAAAGACTACTCTTACTTGCAACAGTTCTGGACAAAATGTTACTTGGATAAGTGATTTAAGAAATATGAAAAACACTTATTCCTCCGTGACTCTAACCAATTTTATTGTATACTATACTTCAAAACAAATTTCCCATAAATGTTGAATGATTCAAAAAATCTAGAATTTAAAATTGATACTATATTAAAGACAGAAGAGCAATAGTTAAGGAACAAAATAAGCTAAAAATATTGATAGGTTATGGAGCTCCTTTTCGAGATATTTAATTTTTAAAAAATGGCAGGAAATGGCTGACTCATAATTTTAACTTATATTTTCATTGGTATTGTTTTTGTCTCAAATCAAAAGAAAAGAAATCTAGAATCTGCTTAAATTTTGGTAAATGACCTTTTATGAGCTATTGAAGTCTTACATGAAAAGAAAAATGGGTGTTATGGGGAAAAATATTTTACCCTGTATAGTAGGAAAAAAACAAGGAGTCCGAACATCTGACAAAAATTCCTAAACCTGACCTAAGTACATCCTTAAAAATGATTCATACTAACGTAATCAATTCTTGTGATAAAATTGAGAATGGAAATGGGGAATGTGTCAAAGAGACAACAACCCGACCATAGAACAGACAACAGCAGAAGGTCACCAACAGGTCTTCAATGCAGCGAGAAATTCCCACACCCGGAGGCGTCCTTCAGCTGGCCCCTACACAAATATATATACTAGTTCAGTGATAATGAACGCCATACTAAACTCCAAATTGTACACAAGAAACTAAAATTAAAAATAATACAAGACTAACAAAGGCTATAGGCTCCTGACTTGGGACAGGCGCAAAAATGCGGCGGGGTTAAACATGTTTATGAGATCTCAACCCTCCCCCTATACCTCTAGCCAATGTAGAAAAGTAATCGCATAACAATACGCACATTAAAATTCAGTTCAAGAGAAGTCCGAGTCTGATTTCAGAAGATGTAACCAAAGAAAATAAACAAAATGACAATAATACATAAATAACAACAGACTACTAGCAGTTAACTGACATGCCAGCTCCAGACTTCAATTAAACTGATTGAAAGATTATGTCTTCATCATATGAATATCAGGCACCATCCTTCCCGTTAGGGGTTTAGTATCATACCATCATAACATATATGAGAAGAACATAACCCGTGTCATGCCAACAACTGGTTTTTAAATAAATGTGTTTAGTGCCGATGCAAAGACCCTATAAGTGAATCAATATTAACGCCAAAATATGCAAACTTTAATGACCTGACAACAGTATCGTAACTATATCCCTTCTTAATAAGTCTATTTAAAGGTTTTGTTAGCTTCAGAGGTGAATACTGACATTTTTGTGCTTTATAAAGAATATTTCCATAAAAAATTGGATGTGAAATACCTGAATGTATAAGAAGTCTGCATGTTGAGCTATATTTACGAATGATGTCCTTATACCGATGATAAAATTTAGTAAATGTTTTGACTAGTTTGTGATATCGAAAACCCTGGTGTAATAATTTTTCAGTAATACATAAATTTCTCTCGTTAAAATCTAAAACATTGTTACATACACGAGCGAATCGTACAAGTTGAGATATTTAAACACCGTAAGATGGTGACAAGGGAACGTCACCATCTAAAAATGGATAATTAACGATAGGAAATGAAAAATCATCTCTTTTATCATATATTTTAGTATTAAGCTTTCCATTAATGATATAGATATCAAGATAGAGGTAAGGGCAGTGGTCATTGTTAGTATTAGCTTTATTTAAAGTAAGTTCAACAGGATAAATTTCTTTAGTATACATACTGAAGTCGTCATTATTGAGAGCCAAAATATCATCCAAATATCTAAAAGTATTATTAAATTTGTGTATCAGATGTTGTTTCGATGGGTCTTTGCTGATTTTTGTCATAAATTGTAACTCATAGCAATACAAAAAAAGGGTCCGCAATAAGTGGTGCACAGTTAGTCCCCATTGGAATTCCGATAACCTGACGATATACGGAATCTCCAAAGCGAACAAAAATGTTATCTAGTAAAAATTCAAGGGCATATATAGTATCAAAGCATGTCCAATTGACATAGTTTTTTTGTTTATTGCTACTAAAAAATGACCTAAAAGAGTTTGAACATATATATTCACATTCTGACTTTTTAAATGCCCATTTAATTAGGTGTGTGAATTTTTTCTTAATGAGAATGTGAGGCAATGTGGTATATAGGGTAGAAAAATCAAAACTTTGAACAGATTCAAAATCACCAATATATGCATGTAATTTATCAAGTACTTCCAACGAGTTCTTGACACTCCAAAAGTAATTAATTCCACTATTTTCGAAGGCCTTATTTGAACAATTTATTATCAGGTTTTTGATTGTACCAAGTGTACTGGTAAGAAGAATAGACAATTTAGTAGTGGAACAATGGCTTGAAGACGAAATGAATCTATATTTGTAAGGTGTTTTGTGTAGCTTCGGAAGCCAATACATAGTTGGGACTTTCATTGTATTTGGTTCTGCTTGTAAAGCGGTAGCTAAAAGTTTATGTTTGTTACAGATGTCGTTTTCTGAAAATGGAGTCAGTTGGAATGTTGGTGAATTGGTGATTTCTTTTTTCAGAACCTCAATGTAAAATTTACGTCAAACAATAATAATATTATTAGCAGCTTTATCGGCCGGGACAAAAACAAATTCCTTGGCTAGTTCTTTTAGTTTATGTTTGATACGAGAAATAGGTTTATTGTGGTTATTGTCAAGAGTAAAATGTTCTTTAAAATGTTGAATACGTATATCAACTATGTTCATTACTGAATTAAAAAAAGAGTCCAAAGATTTTTTGTCAGCTTTTTCCCGTTTTATCCATTTCAAACAGTAAGTATGGAGTGAGTCGTGGATGATATTACGACACTCATTCCAATTAATAATTGACGGGGGACGATATTTAGGTCCTTTACTGAGGAATGATTTTAACTCTCGGTCTTGAACGATGTTAAGATCTCCTGTTATAACATGGGAAATGGGTCCATAAATGTATTCGGAATTACTGCAATTACATGAAGTAGGTGTATTTTCACTGATATTAACATCTTTACACAATTGGCTATAATTAAACACAAATTTCCGGGTAGATTTCTTGTAAATATAACAAATAAGAGGGAGCTCAGTATTATCAAAATATCCCGGAATTTGTTCTTTAACAGAATGGTCGTTAAAAATACCGGCAATATTTACGAAATCAAAACCTTTATTGACATACTTTATTTTAATAAACTGTTTTTTATGATCTTCAGGGCGATCAATTTTGGGAAACAGTTTAGAATAACAATATGCCATTATAATTTGAACGATTTCATACTTAGGACTGCTATATGAAATTGTGTTGCAATCCTCTAAAATTTTATTTAACTTATTAACCGGTAATGATCCACTTTTCTTGTTTGACTGGATGAGGATGTCATTCAAAAAATGGTTAGATCATCTAATATTTGTTCAAAGATCCTTCATAATTGTATTATTGATGTTCTAGGTACATTTAGTTCAGTGTTTTTGGCCAGGCTGAAACATTACCCAGATGTGGATCAGTTGTTTGCTCTAAAGCATATTATACCAACCAGTCATCCTAGCAGAATAGAAGGAGAATTGCAATGTCTACAGGAAATAGGGTAATACTGGGGGGTCTATAGGAAATATGGTAAGACTAGGGAGGGGCCAGACCGAAACATTACCCAGACGTGGATCAGTTGTTTGCTCTTAAGCATATTATACCAACCAGTCATCCTAGTAGAATAGAAGGAGAATTACAATGTCTACAGGAAATAGGGTAAGACTTAGGGGGTTTACTGGAAATAGGGGCAGAAGTTAGAGGGCAAAGGATGTGTGATGATGTACACAGCAGTCACATGACACAGGGGGTGATTTAGTAGAAAATACTACTTGTTGGTGAATTTTCATACTGAATGCAGGTGACTTAATTGGGATTGGGATTCATTCTAAAATAGGGGCCTCTTAGGCATAGTGGTCTAAGTATTTCTTCTTCTGTATCACTAGCCTTTGGTCGTGAATTCAAATCCCTTTTGTGGCAGGTGCAATCGACTCTAATCTTGATTGACTAGGATTGTCAGTTTTCCTATCAAAGATCTGTTGTTCTCTCTAAGGCGCACCAGCTTCCTTCATCTTGTGATTACTGTACTAAGAATAACATACTAAAATAGCTTACTGTGCATTCAGAAATTATTGCGAGGTTTTTATTAATTAGAATAATGTGACTGGTTAGGTATCGCAATAATAAGAACTCGCATTCTAATATCTTATCCATATATCTGTTTGCAGATTTTCCTGAAATCGTGAATATTAATCTCACATTTTTGTCCTTTATTCAAAAAAAGCAATAATAAATGCACGCAAAAATTTCTTCATCTTGTCCATGTCTGATGGTTGTACCATGAGTTACACTTTTTAACTCATAACTTTCAGAAAAGTTCAGATTCTCAGAGGTATATCATCTCTTTAAGTTATTGAGAAGTGGAAAACTATCTCAAATGCTATTGAAGGAAGGAAACCTCTCCCCTTCTCCTTCCCAATGTCATTTTATATGATGTTTGAACAGAACTGATTGTTTTTACAGTAGGTAGATTCATTTATTTTTTCCTCATACAAACAAAGACAAACATCAACAAATAACACTTCATACAAGCACACAATGTGGTGGGGTTAAATTAGTTTTTTTTTTATTGCGTGCTATTTCAGAATTAAGGGTATGTAGGGGAGGTTGGAAGTAACCTTATATTAATGATATATGGGGTAGTGGGGTTTGAATCTAGTTGTTAGTCAATAACACATTAAATTTCCAATGAAATTTGTTTGGGTGTTGATTATTTGGGGAATAGTGCTTTCAAATGCATTTAATTTTGAATAGCCCTAATTATGTCTTTGTTTCTGACATTTGTCTAAGAAATCTAATGTTGTGATATAAGTTTTGTACTTCCAACCTGGTATTTTTAGTGATGACATTTGTCAACATGGTTCACAAATATAATGCTATATTTTACAGGGGTTGTGATAATGTCATGGGTGTGGAGTTATGTATCAGACAGAGAGATCATGTTGTTATTGTAATGCCATACTTTACAGGGGCTGTGATAATGTCATGGGTGTATAGTTATGTATCAGACAGAGGGATCATATTGTTTATGTTATTGTAATGCCATATTTTACAGGGGCTGTGATAATGTCATGGGTGTAGAGTTATGTATCAGACAGAGAGACCATGTTGTCATTGTTATGCCGTACTTTCCACATGAAAAATTCCAGGTATGTTATGAATTCTTCAATTGTATATTCTACAAATTTGATTGTTTCGATTTCTTATACTACAAGTACTGCAAATCAAATGAACCCCTCTATCCATATTGTTTATATACGCCCATTTACAGGATGTATCATGGTATACCATTATCCGTCCATCCGTCGTCAACATGTCAGGAAAATAACTCAAAAACGCTTTAACCAATTTTCATAAAACTTTGGTGAATGTTTATATCTTTTGATGTAGTCTCCCTTTTGATTTTTATAGATTTTCCATTACACATTTCCGAGATTTTATTCATAGAAAAGGTGGGATTTTCCAGTATTTGGACAATAACTGAAAAATGATTTAAGCAGTTTTCATGAAACTTTGCTGACTTGTTTATATCTATAAAAATTATCTCCCTTTAGTTTTTTTATAAATTTCTGATATGACATTGAGGAGTTATGGAACTTTCTTCATTGGAAAAGCTGGGGTATCATGCACTCTAGCGCAGCTCTTTATTTTTGTTTCCTGACGACCCTTTCCTCTGAAAAATTAAAAGAAAGAAATGAGTGAAGTTTGACACTTAAAAGTATAAAAAGAAGAAGATGTGGTATGATTGGCAATGAGACAAACTCTCCACCAGAGACCAAATGCTGTAGAAGTTAACAACTATAGGTCAAGATATCTAGTTTTCCACCTTCATAATGCTGTATTGTGATTTGTTTGTTGATGACCAAGACTTTTATAGATGAATTAAGATGAATGGTTTTATTTACTTTTTCAGGACTATATGTTGACAATGTCATTGTTAGAGGTCCAAGCCTATATGAAGAATTTGCTGGTTGCATTGAGAAGAGTTCATCAGTTTAACATCATACACAGAGATGTCAAGCCCAGTAACTTCTTATACAATAGTTCAACTAAACAGTAAGCAAAATAAGATTTTTCTAAAAACGTTCAAAGTGCAAAAGTTTCATACATGTACTGTCAAGTATTTAAAGCAGTGTGTTATGAATCAAAAGCGATGTACATGTTGAATGTAGACAACTTTCACATTTGTGCATTTTCTGTACATCTCAGATGTCACAATACTAGTGTTATTACATCACAGTTTCTTATGGACAATGAGACTTTTTGGCATAGTTGCCTGCTTGGGTGAGCCTTGAGTAAAATTTGATACTTCAATGACATCATTTACACTGATTGAATTCAGATCAACTTCAAAACTCAGTCATAAAAAGAACTTGAAATTGGTCTTTTAAAACTAGATTATCATTTTGGCTATTTCCACACAGGTCACTTGCACTATTTATTAACATTTTTGCAAATGAGGAGATAAAAACTAAAAAAAACAACATAATTTTGGGCAATACATCAATGTGCTTATACAATTTCTCCTTGTGAGTCAAACAAAAAGTTGATGTCATTTCATGTCTGCTCAATTTTGTAAACATTAAACTTAGATTAGATTTTAATTTTCAATTTGACTTCTTGAAAAAACTAAAAAATGTTGCCTTATTTGTGAAAACTGAAGTTGTTTGTATCTCTTTACCTGAAAAGAAAGAAAAGTTCTTTGATCCTCAGTTTCTTCATAAATATTTTTTTTTTCAATGACCAGTTTGAAATTGACTACTCCCACAAGTGTTCATATGAAATTCATATGTATATTGGCTACTTGAATGAAAATTTCTTTGTAAACCATGCCTAAAATATACCAAGTTATGCAAATTTATAGAAGAAGCAAAAGATTGAGAAAATACTATTTATTGGAGAAATGGTGTGTTAATTGTGTTGCAGAGTATATATTTGATTCTAGATCTTACCTTCTCCTTTAAGAATTTAATGTACATGATTCTTTCTTCCAGGTATGCCTTGGTAGATTTTGGTTTGGCACATAAAGCACCTGCACCAAATGATAAAACTAATACAGAGACCATATCACCATTACTGCCATCTAAAATAGTAGAATCGCAAGAAAACCAGGTAAAGGCTGTTCTATTAAAACATACAAGGGACCCAGGGAAGGCACTTTGAAATCTCTACTATGGTTGGGTTTGATCTATAGGTTGTTACCCAATTATGAAAGTGCCTTCCCTGAGTACCATGTATGATTTTATGGAACAGCCCTATAAATAAAGAAAAGAACCAGGGATGTCATCTTTATTTTATGAAAAGCCTCAAAATAATATTAACCTTTAAGAGATATAAGTTTTTTTATGCAATTCTATATGGACATAAAAAGGATGTTGTACTGCAGTGTTTTTTTTTGACAATTGTTAAAATCATCAAAAAAGGAAATTTTAAGATTATGGTCTTTTTCTGGAAATTATGTGCCTTCTGAAGCTTGCTCCACATAATTATTTTCAACAACAAAGCAAGATGTCAATGGGCTCTAAGAAATGAAAATAACACTTCACGAATTTGATATGGGCTGTTCCATTAGGGCTATTCCATTAAAATGTATGTGGGAGGGTAGGAAGGGACTTTCAAAATATCCCTACAACCAAGAATCATTTTTTAGATAATTTTGCATAATGGTGATAGAAGCATACTTAAAAAAGACCCATGACCCACATTCAATAATTAAACTTCCCTTCCTACCCTCCCACATACATTTTAATGGAATAGCCCTTAAAACATGCATGGTACCCAGGGAAGGCACTTTGAAAACAGAGTGACCACCCATAGAAGCAGTTTAAGAGTCCTGCATTCATTTTAAACCTGTACAACATGATAATTTAATACACTGACTCATAGTGGCAAATTCAAGTTGTCTTCCCTGTGTCCTATGTATGTTTTCATGGAACAGCCCTATGTTAATTTGGAATGATTGAACCCAAAATTTGAAACTCAAGGAAAACCAAAGATGTAGAAGTACTTAAATACCTAAAAAGAATTGCAAAGATCCATCTATAAAGGTTAACTTTGCTTGAATGAGTTGAAACCTTAGATGCTTTATTATTTTTATGCCCCCGCCGTAGCAGAGGTGGCATTGAGTGTTACCCTTGTCTGTCCTGTCCGTCCGTACGTCCCCAAAATTGGTTTCTGTTCTCTTTCTTTGTCTCTGAATCTTGTTTGTTTAGGCTATTATTTGAGTAAAAAGAGCTGAATTAAAAAAAATTATATAAAGTTTGCCAATTTGAAAATTTTGGAAGAGCTCATAAGTGGTAATGATTGCTCTGACATATATCGTGGGAGAATAAATTTGTGTATTTTTTATGGAGGTACCAACAGCTTTGTCAGCTTTCCATGTCAGTGATTGATTCTATTTATCATTTGACCATTTTTCGAACTAATTCTAACAAGTAATCCTGACAATACTAAGTTCATTATGTCAACCACATGTTATAACTAAAACAAAATGTACAATTTTCAAAGTACTTTTAGTTGTTCCACTGAAATTTCAGAGGAAGGAAGACATTTTAGAAATATATCAACAAATTTTAAACAATAGAGCATAACTCTTATTTTATTAGTTAAAATAACACGTAATAGATTATATTATAACCCTCCTCTCATTTTTTTTCAAATATGTATTCGTTCAGATATCTAGTCAAACAGATGAAACTACCACATATTCATATTTTCTATAACATGAGAAAGAAAAAAACTTTGCACAGTCTTTTCTCTAAAGGAGTTTCCATTGCTGCACCTACAATAGAAATTATTCTATTAATACAATTTAAAATTTTGGCTATATAGCTTTGCATGCAAAAACTGTATTAGAATCAATGTCTAAATATGTTAGTTATTCTTATTCAGTTTTATACCAATTATTTTAAGAATCTCAATTTCCAGTACTGTAAATTCAGAAATTATAGCACATAATTGTATTGCAATGTTGTTCTTTGATTTTAATCAGAAATAAGACGCTGACAGAATATTAGATACTTATCTTTTACCTTTTTTCACTTGAATTTATGCAAAAAAAAATTATTAAATTTCATACTGTATATTTGTATTTTTATTGCAATGTAAATGTTATCGAGAAAAATGCAAGTTCTAATTCATGCGATACTTCTTCTAGAATTGTTTTAAGTTTCAGTAATATAATTATGGCAAAAAAGAAATATACAGTATTAATTATCTATCTTCATCCTTCAGAACTTGAAAAACATTCAGCAACCAGAAAATCACAGTCTGAAGCCGCAGTTTGACAAACAGAGACACCCAGATCGTATGTTAATCAGAAAATCTAAATCCCCAAGAAGATTACTATTAGCCAAGAGAGCATTAATGGTTAAAGAGAAAGAAATGATACGATCCAAGGGAGAGATCTCTAGGAGTCCTAGTATTTCAACATGTCAGTGTTATGGTCAGCCCACTGTTTGTACTATATGCACATCAAGGTAAAAAAATTGTTTATGGTCTATTTGATTAAAAATTTATGGGAGGTGGTTTGGTCGACACATTTTGTTTATACCCCACCACTCATAATTTTTATTGTCGAGCCTGCGACTTTTGTCGCAGAAAGCTCGACATAGGGATAGTGATCCGGCGGCGGCGTTAGCTAACTTCTTAAAAGCTTTATATTTTAGAAGGTGGAAGACCTGGATGCTTCATACTTTGTATATAGATGCCTTATGTTACGAAGTTTCCATCTGTCACATGTCCATTGTCCTTGACCTCATTTTCATTGTTCAGTGACTACTTGAAAAAAAAGTTCAGATTTTTGGAAATGTTAATTTCTCTCTTATTATGAGTAATAGGATAACTATATTGGGTATGTGCGTACCTTACAAGGTCCTCATGCCCGTCAGACAGTTTTCACTTGACCTCGACCTCGTTTCATGGATCAGTGAACAAGGTTAAGTTTTGGTGGTCAAGTCCATATCTACGATACTAGAAGCAATAGGTCTAGCATATTTGGTGTATGGAAGGACTGTAAGGTGTACATGTCCAACTTGCAGGTGTCATCTGACCTTGACCTCATTTTCATGGTTCAGTGATTATAGTTAAGTTTTTGTGTTTTGGTCTGTTTTTCTTATACTGTATGCAATAGGTCTACTATATTTGGTGTATGGAATGATTGTAAGGTGTACATGTCTAGCTGGCAGGTGTATTCTGACCTTGACCTCATTTTCATGGTTCAGTGGTCAAAGTTAAGTTTTTGAGTTTTGGTCTTTTTTTCTAATACTATATGCAATAGGTCAACTATATTTGGTGTATGGAAATATTTTATGATGTACATGTCAGTCTTGCAGGTTTTATTTGACCTTGACCTCATTTTCATGGTTCATTGTTCAGTGTTAAGTTTTTGTGCTTTGGTCTGTTTTTCTAATACTATAAGCAATAGGTCAACTATATTTGTTGTATGGAAGGATTGCAAGCTGTACATGTCTGCCTGGCATGGTTCATCTAACCTTGACCCCATTTTCATGGTTCATTGGTCAATGTTTAGTTTTCTTGGTTAAGTCTGTATCTTAGAAACTATAAGCAATAGGTCAACTATATTTAGTGTATTGAATGATTGTAAGGTGTACATGTATTTCTTGTTTGGTTTATATGGCCTTGATCTCATTTTCTTGGATCATGTTAAGTTTATGTGATAGTTGTAGTAAAGCTTTATATTTAGGACTATCAACATAATATCAATGATTAGTAAAGAAGGCGAGACATTTCAGCGTGTGCACTCTTGTTTTCATTTCCAACAGAATTTTCAATGCATCCAAAATAGATCATGTGATTCATCAAAAATATCTTGATGCGAAAAACAGAAGTAAAGTTAGTTCTTTGTTTAATTTTTGCTCTTTTCAGAATACTTTGGGTTCATTTATTTTTTGGGGTACCAAGTTTTTTTGGATTGAAGAAAAATTATACTTTTCTTAATTTCGTGGCCCTACCAAAGTTTGCATTCAGTCAAAGGAGAAATGTGTACTTCGTAGAACATTTGAATTTAAAAACCGGTGAAATTGGTACCAAACAAATAATAAGAATCCACATTATTTCAAAAACAGTATCTACTGTTGGTTGTAATATGTTAAAAACATATGAAACACATTTACCTGGGAAAAGAGCATGATACCAAGGGGACAAACAAAAACCACAAGAAACTCAACACCAATGTAAGAAAACAATTCACAAAACAGAAAGAACATAGAAATATGATAGTGAGATTAATATTCTTGTTTTATTATTTTTTAGAAGTAACCAGCAAGCACCTAGAGCTGGTACACCAGGGTTTAGAGCACCAGAAGTTCTGATTAAATGTCCTCACCAGACTACAGGTATTGAAATCATTTGCTGGGGAAGTGGGTTTATGGGAATGGCTCAGTCAATCCTTATATCCATGGTTCTTGCAAATAACTGCAACTTCACGTAAAATGATCGATGGAATTAAATGAAACATCACTAAATAGTAAAACGACATCAGAAAAATGTGCATGCAGGAAAAAGAAAAAAAAACCTCTTGATTAGGAGATTATGGAACTCCACATATTTAATGTTACATTATATTCCTACAATACAGGAGGAGGGTAGATTTGAAATTTCCAGTCTGTTCTTCCATCCATGAAGGTCAAGCAACTAGTAAGGGAGATAATGAAGTTAATTGATAAATGGATGGTAGTTGTTGTCCAAGCAGCGAAAAAGGCTAATGAAATAGTTTCTAAATCTTTTTTTGCAGCTGTTGATATATGGTCTGCCGGTGTGATATTTCTGTGTTTACCGAGTGGAGTGGACGATATCCATCTTGAGGGCCAATGAAATAGTTTCTAAATCTTTTTTTTTTTGTAGCTGTTAATATATGGTCTGCCGGTGTGATATTTGTGTTTACTGAGTGGATGATATCCATTCTTTAGGGCCGATTTATCAAGATGCCATGATTTTTAAAATGTTTTCTTTGCAGCTGTTGATATATGGTCTGCTGGTGTTATATTTCTATGTTTATTGAGTGGACGATATCCATTCTTCAGGGCCAATGCTATAGTTTCTTAATCTTTCTTTGCAGCTGTAGATATATGGTCTGCTGGTGTGATTTTTCTGTGTTTACTCAGTGGACGATATCCATTCTTCAGGGCCAATGATGACATGACAGCGTTAGCACAAATAATCAGCATTTTTGGAAGTGAGGATGTGAAAAAATCTGCAGTCACTTATGGTAAAAATTTATTTAATTGAACAAGTAAACTGAAATCATTGATATAGTGTCGGGGAAAAAAAAAAGTCTTCAATTGATTTTTCCATACTGTAAAGGCAGCAATTATTGCAATTTTGTCATGACCAAACAAAATTTGAGATCAATTATTTAAATTTCAGGAAAAGTTGCATACAGATATATGTAGCATTAATCAAAACCTCTCATTAATTTCTGAATTTACAGTATTTTGAAACTTAACACTGTCGTCTGTCGACAATGCTCAACACATTTGATATAATTTATAGAACTTTCTTGATATGGACCTATTTTGTAAGCTAGTTTGGTGTCCAACTTTGTAATTGAAACTATAAAGATATGATTTTTTCCTGAACAGATTTTGCTGATTTTAAACAACTCTGGACTTGATTTTCTTCTTTTAATAGGTAATGTTGTGTTGCATTCATATATTTACATTAACTTATGTGCTTTCAAAGCAAACTCCTGGTAATCAATCAGTCTTGGTTATTTCTTTTTAGACACCACATTACCAACCTAACAGATAAAACTTTAAATAAAACATAATGGAAAACCAGCTTATATGGTGACAATTCTTATAAAAAAAGAAATTATTTTCTACAGATTACTTTATTACAATAACCAGAAGTGAAATGTTTTTTGATGGCTCCTTTTCAGAATTAAATGCCATGATTCCACTCAACTTTTCAACAGTTGATGGTGGTTATAATTAAATAGGGATGAATTAAACTTAAATAAAGTTTGTTAAAGTATGAGAACAATATGCTTATAATTGGTATTTCCACATGACAGGTGTAACACAATTTTTAATAACAAACTATGAAAATTTAGATACATACTTGTGGAAAAAGGTTAGATCACAAAAATACTAAACTCCGATGAAAATTCAAAACGGAAAGTCCCTAATCAAATGGCAAAATCAAAAGCACAAACACATCAAACGAATGGACAACAACTGTCATATTCCTGACTTGGAAGACATTTTTAAATGACTGATTGATGTATAAAATATCACCTGTCTTAAAATAATTTTGGTTTCTATTCACAGGTAAACAGTTACTGTGTAATCCTACAACGCCAGCATTAGACCTAAAGACAATGTGTTACAAATTACGATCAGGAGCTCAGTCTAAACAAAGTAAGACGACTCCATGGACAAATGTATCAGACTCTGCCTTCGACTTGTTACGGAAACTACTCGATTTAAATCCACATACAAGAATAAGTGCAGAAGAAGCCTTGAAACATTCTTTTTTCTTAGAGAAGTGGGAATGATCAGTTGTTTTCTTGTTCAAATGTATAAAGTGTTTACTTGTAACACCTGATAAAATCTAGCATCAACAGAAATTCATAAATAAGCTGTTCAAACTTTTAAAAAGCTATAAAGGGCAAATTCAGAGAATAGCTACCTTTTAGGCAATTAAATGTCTTTGTTTCTTTGAACTAGATATGATTGATTGATGGTGTTTTTCACTACCAATTTATAAACTATACTTACTTAATATTTACTGTGGATTCATTATTATTTGTTGCTTACCAATTTTTGTGGGTATAGGTGATCAACAAATTTAAATGTTAAATGAGGTTCAAATTTTCTATTACATTGTATGCAGACTTAGCAAAAGCATGAAATCAAATATATTGGAATATACAATTTTTCTTAATCCACAAATATTGTACCTTACAAAATTAGAGAGTCTACATTATTTACATAAAAATGTAAGCTATAACACAGCTGAAATTGGGTTAGTTGCATCCATGTTTGACATAACATTAGTTAAATTATGTATGTAGAAAAAAAACGAGTAAAAATGTAGGTCTAAGTGACCTCATTTGATATGCTTTCTTATGGTTATTGTGTTAACCATTGAAAATGTTACATAAAAATACAAGAATTTGACACTTGTGTAGATCTTAATATTTATGTGAATCCTGTACATGTTGTGTTTATAACATAAATCAGGATATTTTGGTGTAGATATTTTCATGTTTCAATAGAAAAAAACTTATGGTTAAACTTGAATTTTTGAAGACGCTCTCCAATTTCCACCATCACTCTTGATTTTCTATGATTTAATCCTTGAGATTATATGAGATAACTGTGGAAAATAATTCTGAATTTTTTAATTTTGAATGAATAAAATTAGATTTACAAGTATATTTTTT
Source organism: Mytilus californianus (assembly GCF_021869535.1). Taxonomy (NCBI): domain Eukaryota; kingdom Metazoa; phylum Mollusca; class Bivalvia; order Mytilida; family Mytilidae; genus Mytilus; species Mytilus californianus. Next base: position 48,703,700 of record NW_026262582.1, on the reverse strand, counting down.
GTCATAAAATCAAGATACGTGTGTACATATGGATATGTATTTATAAGTATTGCAATAGGTATAACATTTTATAAATAGTTTTCAATGGTTGAAACAATTATTTTATAAGCTCTTGAAAGTGCTTTACCCTTGAGAAACTTTTCTGTTGTAATCATTACTGTTTTTACTAATAGATTTAAGGGAATCATGTCCATGCTTTATATTTTAGGCACACTATTGTTACATTATTGTCAACCATATAAATGATACTGTGTAAACTCAATAATTTTGGACAACATTCATTAATATAAAGTTATTTATAAGTAAGGTTATCTTGAGCTGGAAAAGTCAAATAACACTTTGACACGGGTGTCACATGTAGAGCAGGATCTGCTATTAAACTCATCCGGAGCACCTGATACCCCTTATTTTTTGGGGGTTTGTGTTGCTCAGTCCTTTTTTTCTATGTTGTGTTTTGTATACTGTGTCTTTTGATTGTTTTTCATTTTTTGTCATGACATTGTCAGTTTTTTTCCACTATAAATATGAGTTTGACTATCCCTTTCTTTTCTTTTGCATCTCTTGTAGGTAATCAGTATTATAAGTGTCTACAACTAATTATGTCATTTTCACCTATTATGATGTTAAACTTGTATAAATGTATGTACTTTATATGTCCATGCTATTTATTATTATTTTTATAAACAATTAAAAATCTTATTCTTACAATTTGCTGTGTTTGTGCTCCTTGTAAAAAGACCCAAGTAAACATATTGTCTATACGTTCATATGTATCCTTGAAAAAATACAACTAGCAACTTGTAATGCCCAACAAATTTAAATAGATATTGTAAAAATCCGGTTTTGCTAGATGAAATTATAAAAATAATACAGATACAAAAAATAATGTTGGAGGGGCACAATATTGAAGATTCAGAGAGTTTATTTTATCAAATAAAGTCAAACCGGCCATAAAGGTCACCTCTGTTAAACAAAAACCTGTCTCATCAATTTACCCTCCTCCTGTCCCATAGTGGAAATGCCTAGGCATTTTGAACCTCAATTTAAAGGTAACCTCTCTTATAAGGTTGGTTTTCTCTGTCCCTGAGAGTGATCTTTATATACAGGTTTGACTACAACTGGTTCAGGCAGTGTATCCAGAAGTTGTAGAGACATGATTCTACACAATAGTTTTATCACAAAATGGATTAAGTATGTGATAAGAACCTTTATTTCATTTAAATAAGTGCAAAAAATTCTCTATAAGATAATGTTATCAAGTTCTTGGGAGTGCAAACATTTATTGTGATGTCATTAGCATTGCAAATTTGACTTATTTGACCTGAAATAGCTATTTTATGAAAAACTTATTTTCCAGCAAATCCTTTACCAAAAAAAGATATTATATTCACAACATCATCTTTAAAAAAGACCATGAATAGAAAAATATCTTGGGGTAAGGGTGATGTTCATGACTAAATGCTAATTTCAAAATGAGGTTATTTTGGCCATTTTCTACATTCAGTCTTTAGATACAAGAAGTTTGGAGACCTAATGCAGATATATATGACAAAATTGTCTAGCTGACTATGCTGTATGGGCTTTGTTCATTGTTGAAAGCCGTACGGTGACCTATAGTTATGAATTTCTGTGTCATTTGGTCTCTTTTGGAGAGTTATCGCATTGGCAATCATACCACATCGTCTTATTTTTATAATTGCCAATTCTGTAATTGACCCTGTACTTGGAGTATTTCCATTAGGAGGGACAAACATTTATATTGACAATGAAGAGGAAGGGCATATTTATCTGTGCATAATGTATTCTGTTAATTTTTCAAACCTTATTACTGTGACTTGACTGTAAGTGTTGCTCTCCAACTATTGCATTTCAATCAAAATTCTGACCAAATTGCAGTTTGTTTTATCAAATCAAACTGTTCAACTGGTCAGAAATTTTTACCAACTGCTTTAGAAAACCACAGTCGAGTCATCAAAGTGCAAAGTGATAAAAAATAAAGCATACTTACAATACTATTACAATATGTATAGAAACTTCATAAAAATTTTCATAATATTAATAAAGGGGAATTAAAGTCTTATAGGATTGTAAGTATGCTTTATTTTATCTATATCTATATTTCACTTTGATGACTTACTTGACTGTGGTTTTCTAGAATAAACTAATAGAAAAACCATATTACACACTTCCAACATAAATTTAATCCTGATAAGTAAAGCAGGCGAGACATTTCAGTGTGTGCACTCTTGTTCTATGTTTTTTATAGTGAAAAGAATTTTTTCCCACCAAGCACCAAATTTCGATATATGTTGTGCATTTGGCCATGACCATTTTCAGATTTGTTTTAATTTAAAATAATTCTTATATGATTTGCATATTAGAGAATACGTTGATATGATTGGTTGAGAGGACTTCCGGTAGTTTTTCTTAACGTTGTTTATTTTTCGATAGACGACGTTGACTGAACTTCTTTTCGTAACCAATGTAAACAAGATGGCGGCGATAATGACACAATCCAGATCGACGTTAACAAAATTTATTTTCAATTCGCGTTAATAGGTCTTAATAGTTAAATTAAATAATAAACACAAACCATTCATTTGAATGATAATAATAGTTTTTGTATTTTTTTTTTTATCAGATTGCAAATTTCATGGAGTACATATTTTTGCATTAACCAACAAATATATGCATGCGCCAGGCCTAGTCAATGACACAAATATACAATTTATGTGTGATAGAGGTTACAGGTGTGGAAAAATAAATTCCTTATCTCCAATTTTAAAGAATTATAAGGATTAAACGCCTTTTTAAAGGAATTTATTGGTGTATAAACTCTACCAAGTCACTCACAAACATATCATAAAAGTCCTTCGGACTTTTATTTGTTTGTGAGTGAATTGGTCGAGTTTATACACCAATAAATTCCTTTAACTTTTATTTGTTTGTGAGTGAATTGGTCGAGTTTATACACCAATAAATTCCTTTAAAAAGGCGTTTAATCCTATAATATCATTGCTTATGTCCAGTGTCAGGAGTTTTAGTGAGTAAAAGTTATTGAAGTAGCTTGAAAAATCGTGCATCAGAAACATAGTTATTTAATTTGGTTTAAACACAATCGGTGAATAGATTGATATTGCATTAAAATTTTGTATGAAAAAAATACTTTTGTATATAACTTTATAATTAACACCTTTAAATACCAATTAAAGTTCATTGTCCGATTTAAGTAGATATAAGAAGATGTGGTATGAGTGCCAATGAGACAACTCTCCATCCAAGTCACAATTTGTAAAAGTAAACCATTATAGGTCAAAGTACGGCCTTCAACATGGAGCCTTGGCTCACACCGAACAGCAAGCTATAAAGGGCCCCAAAAATGACTAGTGTAAAACCATACAAACAGGAAATCAACGGTCTAATCTATATAAAAAACGAGAAACGAGAAACACTTATGAACCACATCAACAAACGACAACCACTGAACATCAGGTTCCTGACTTAGGACAGGTGCAAACAAATGCAGCGGGTTTAAACGTTTTAACAGGCGCCAACCTTCACTCTACCTGAAACAATAGTGTAACATCACAACTTAGAAAGACACACTATTAAATATCAATTGAAAGGTCAACATATCAATATTAATTACCTGAATGATTGTTGTTAATGTGAGATTTGAGGAGTTTGCATTGTCTGTAAATTATTAGCAGATGTGTTAAATGAAATCAGATTTATAGAACATTTGTATAACAATTTAGATAATGGAAATTTGTTGAAATTTACTTGGATAACTGGTAGCAAAAAAAACCCAATTGTATTATGAAATAAAATATTTCATATAGGTTTCTTTGTCAAATAGAAGTGTAATATTTACTGATGTTTTTACAAGTCTTACTTCATAAATATATTGAAAAAAGGAGCATTTCTGATTACTTAAGAATATTGAGTCTTGACTGATATAGCATTCATTCTTTCTCCTTAAAAGTTTGGTATATAGTTGAAGGGTTTAGAGTAAAGCAATATTTGCATGCAAACACGAGTGACAATCAAGATTATAGAAATACACGTTGTGTCCGTACTGCAGCAATCTGAGGATGTATTGATGTCGGTGAATAGTTTGGTACTATTTAAAGCATCCACCAATCAACAAATCATTCATGTTGTCTACATCATCCAAATATGGCAAAAATCCCTATAAATAGAAATTAAAAAAAATATATGTGTTTGATTGGCAGGTTTGAACTAGTTTGACAGGTACATGTATGTTGCTTACAGAAGGTCAACTTGCAAGGGTACATTCAGTGACCTTGCATCCAGTACGTTTCCAACCTCTGCATGCCAGCTTATTGGACAAAAGTACCTACAAATCAAACCTTCTGAGACATTTCAGTCAACTCAAATGAAGAGCTTGGCTTTGATATGTGTTGGGATTCTAAACTCTGAAACCAATATGTCGAAAAGATTGTTTTTACTTCCTGTTACCTCATATGATGTAAATATTTTAACAAAGAAGGCAAGTGAGAGTGACTGTCTAGATAGATATGCAAATTATAGGATTGCTCTCGTCCTTAATATTTAAAAAAAATATTTGCCACTGGACATTAAGCAAACAAAAAGAACTGTGGTGGTCTCCTTTCGTGTTTGTTTCATATGGTTCATTGTCTAAAGAGCTTTGGAACCTGAATAGAAATTTTAACTTCCTTACACTTTGTATGACTAAGCTTAATTTTCTACCATTCAGTTGTGCAGAATCTAGAAACATCTACAATTATGATTTCCCGGGTGTATCACCAGCCCAGTGGTCAGCAGTTCTGTGTTGACATGAAATATCATTGAAATGGTCATAAGTAAAATGGAATATAATACCTTAGCTGTATTTGGCAAAACTTTAAGGAATTTTGGGTCCTCAATGCTTTTCAAATTCGGACTTTAATTGGCCTTTTTAACATTTTTGATTCGAGCGTCACTGATGAGTCTTTTGTAGACGAAACATGTGCCTGGCGTACACAATTTATGTCTTGTCTTGTCTTGTCTTGTTACTAGTATGATATAGGGTATATGCACATAACCAAGATTTGTTTCCTTGCATTGCGTGCAGATCATGAGAGCTAGGCCAAACTCGAGGTTAATTTCGTTGGCACTGTGTTCAAACCATGGTTAAAGTAGATTTTCTTGTACTTTGTACAGAGCCTAAGAACATGACAAGAGTGGTCTTTTTTTTAACTATTCTAAAGTCTGAGAACATGGCATTATTAAGTTTCGTTTCAATATATGCAAAGTTTGAGAACACGACCAAATGTGATTTCCTTACACTTTTTGTGGCCAAGGTCTGAGAACATGGCCATATATGTAAAAATAAGGAGAGGTGGTATGATTGCCAATAAGGCAACTATCCATCAGAGTCTAAATGACGTCAGTTTATGGTTTCCTTTCACTGTGGTACATGACAACATTACAATATTTGGTTTCCTTTCACTGTGGAACATGACAACATTACAATATTTGGTTTCCTTTCACTGTGGAACATGACAATATTACAATATTTGGTTTCCTTTTACTGTTGGCAAAGGAACCCCTTACAAACATAACCAGAAGAGTTTATTTCATTGCAATATATTTATCTGAAAGTGGAATTGAAGAACTTTGCAAGATCTCTTTTTTCCTCTTTGAGACGGTTCTGCATGAATTTAGCTTCATTTATTAGTTCAAAAACAAGTAGTTCTCTTTCGAAAACTCAATATGAATCCAGTTTAAAAACTTGAAACATCCTGTTTGATGTAAATAACAAAAGGAGAGATGGACGGATTTGTGAATTCCTAAAATTTGCTCTATCGTGAAGGATGTAGGGGGTATATGTGTCCTTGCAATGTGTATGCAGGCTAAGAACTAAACAAAAGTCGAGTTCCTTGCATTGTGAATAGAGTTTTTGGTACATGACCATAGTTGATATTATTGCATTGTGTATAGTTTTGGTACATGACCATAGTTGATATTATTGCATTGTGTAAAGTTTTGGTACATGACCATAGTTGATATTATTGCATTGTGTATAGTTTTGGGACATGCTTTTCTATTTGATATATATATATACTTACTAGTAAACAATAATAATAAAAGTTATCAAAATGAAATTTAACTTCAGCTTGAAAATGACTGAACCTTGGTACTAGCCTCTGAAATCTAAACCTTGGTACTAGCCTCTGAGATCTAAACCTTTGTAATAGCCTCTGAGATCTGAACCTTGGTACTAGCCTCTGAGATCTGAACCTTGGTACTAGCCTCTGAGATCTAAACCTTGGTACTAGCCTCTGAGATCTAAACTCGATCGGGTATAAAACTATCTGTACTGGGTGTCCTTTTTGTTGTTGGGGGTGAGGGATGGATATATGCCCTGATATGCCCTGCCATGCACGTCCGGAATGTGTTAATGTTTGATGTTTTCCTGCTTTGTTTCGATCTGATGAGTTAAGCCTTTTTCAACTGATTTTTATAGTTCGTTCTTATGTTGTGCTGTTGCACCAATGTCCCAGGTTGGGGAGGGTTGGGCGCTCACAAACATGTTTGGCCCCGCCGCATTCGGTGTGCCTGTCCCAGGCCGGGAGCCTGTGGTTCGGTGGTTTTCGTTGGTTCGTGTCTGTCATATTTGTTTTTTCGTAAATCGTTTTGTTATAAATTGGGCCGTTAGTTTTCTCAATTGAATCGGTTCTTCATATTTTTTATGTCGGGGCCTTTTATAGCCGAATATACGGTAGGGTTTTTCTCATTGTTGAAGGCCGTACGGTTGCCTATAATTGCTTACATTCACTTTATTTGAACGTTGGTGGATAGTTGTCTCATTGGCAATCATAACTCATCTCCTTATTTTTTTTATAAATATAAGGTGCAAAATATGCAAGTCAGGGTGACTTTATTTCGCTTACGCGATTTTATGATTGTAGGTCATAGTAGCACATCCTGAGATCTGAACTCGGATGTAGGATTTATGATAATTCAAGGGAGGAAGGGAGGTTGAGAAATGTAGGTCATAGTGACTAACTTTGTATTGGATGCAGGTGTCCATTTATTCATAGCCTGGATGTAGACCGCCACTAAATGAATATACAAATTCATGGACATGGCAGATTGGTTTTATTCCTTAGTTCTAAATGCAACGATAAGAACATTTTTCGCATGCTCTACATACACTGCAAACCGTCAACGGGTTGGTCATTTAGGGGTTTGTTCATTTTCCCTCTGCACATAATGTTAGAAATTGTAAAGTTACTAATGTTTACACGTTCTGCACACAACACACGAAATTGGAAAGTTGATCACATTGCCACGATCTTTAATACATATTGTAAAAAAAAATTACAGGTATGCATGGTGCTTTCCCCCTTTGAAAACAATGACTTTTGATTTTTCTTATGTGCTACTAGTATCTGATCAAGATATTGAAAAAGATGGCCATGTTCTAGGCCTTGATACACTGTTAGGGAATACACGTTTGTCAATATGAAAATAAGAAGATGTGGAATGACCAAATGACATTGAAGTTAGAAACTATAGGTCACCGTAAGACCTTCAATAATGACCAACTTGACTCTTACCACACTGCATGTAATAAAAGGCCCCGAAATGATTAATGTAAAACAATTTAAACGAGAAAACTTATAAGACCTGATTTATGTACCAAACAATAAACGAAAAACATATATACAGCAACAAACGACAACCACTGAGTCACAGGTTCCTGACTTGGAACAGGCGCATATAGAATGTGACGGGTTAAACATGTTTAAAGGCACCCAATCCTCCAATAACCTCAGACAGTGGTGCAACAGCACAACTTACGAACAGACTATAAAAATCAGCCTAAAAGGTTTAACTCATTAGATCATACAAAGCACAAACACAACAAAAGACACAAAGTACTCGCAGTTATTGAAAGCTATATGGTTCAGAGCAATTAAATTCTAATTCGTAAACTCAAACGAACATAAAATATTTATCAAATAACCACAAACTCTTACATGGGAGACGCCACTTGCAGAGACAAGCGCACATTTTATTATAACTATGAGTATAATATTGTGGAAAGTTCATATAAATACACAGGTATTAAGCAGCTTGTACAAGTATTGGTTTCCCCATACTAGTGGTCTACAAATCTGAAAATAAATAATAAAATTAATAATATTATTTATTTGGCAAAATGCTACTGTACACTTTGACTGCAATGGCTCGAATGACTTTAAACCACCTGAGTTCACTCGTGCATGATCTCAATATCCCAATCGAACCGACCTTACTATAATTAACCAAACACTAGTCAACTATAAACAAACAACATTTTTACATGTTCGATTTTTGTACAACTTTGATAAATACATTTAAATTCTAATTCGTAAACTCAAACGAACATAAAATGTTTATCAAATAACCACAAACTCTTACATGGGAGACGCCACTTGCAGAGACAAGTGCGCTCGAAACACAAAGAACGGGAAAATAGCATTGAATATTTATTTGAATTCCTAAATTTTGATAAACAGATAACTGTGCTTCAAAGTCTTCTCTAACGTAACCATCCTTTCCTCTGTCCCATTTTAACCTGTAATGATTCAGAAAAATCCTATCAGAAATACAGGCGTTAGCACTGGCTCTTGTATATGAGAGACGTCTGGAATCATTTCGAAACCTATGAACATTGGACTTCTCAGTGAATGTTATTTTAACTAAAAATTTTAATCAAGGTGTATGTCAGCATCTTTAATATAGCTATTTAAAGAAGTTTATTTTGTTAAATAATATACCAATATGCATGTCTGAAGTTCAGCCTAATAGCTTAAATAACAATCAGTATTGTCTAAATATTCGCCCTAGTGACTAATAATAATATGCTAAGTTACTTTGATAATAAACAGCCCAGTGGCTTCATCAACAACCACCTGCCCGTTTTCTGTAATAACAAACCTGTCCAGTGTTTTCAACAGAAACCAGCACAGTGTCTTCAATAACAACCTACCCAGTGTCTTCAACAACAACCAGCCAAGTGCCATTAATAACAACATGCCAAGTGTTTTCAACGACAACCAGCCCAGTGTCTTTAATAACAAACCTACCCAGTGGCTTATACAAAAACAGGCCCCGTGTCTTCAACAACAATCAGCCCAGAATTTTCAACAACAATCAGCTCAGTGTCTTCAATAACAACAAGTCCAGTGTCTTCAATAACAACCTGCCCAATGTCTTCAACAACAACCAGCACAGTGTCTTCAATAACAACATGCCTAGAGGCTTCAACAACAACCTACCGAGTGTTTTCAAAAACAACCTGCCCATAGTTTACAACAATAACATGCCCAGTGTCTTCAACAACAACCAGCCCAGAATTTTCAACAACAATCAGCTCAGTGTCTTCAATAACAACAAGTCCAGTGTCTTCCATAACAACCTGCCCAATGTCTTCAACAACAACCAGCAGTGTCTTCAATAACAACATGCCTAGAGGCTTCAACAACAACCTACCGAGTGTCTTCAACAACAACCTGCCCATAGTTTCCAACAATAACATGCCCAGTGTCTTTAACAACAACCTACCCAGTGTCTTGAATAACTAGCAGCCAAGTGTCTGCAATAACAACCTGCTCAGTGGCTTCATTAACAAACAGCCAAGTCACTGCAAGTGTCTTCAACATCTACTAGCCCAGTGTCCTCAACACCCAGCTCAGTGTCTTCAACAACAACCAGCCCAGAATCTTCAATAACTACAAGCCCTGTTTCTTCAAAACACAACATGCCCAGTTGCGCCAATAACAACATGCCCAGTGGCGTCAATAACAACATGCCCAGTGGCATCAATAACAACATGCCCAGTGGCGTCAATAACTGTAACTATCAGCCCAGTGGCTTTATTAATTACGACATGCCAAGTGGCTTCAATAACAACCAGTCGTGTTTTTCACAACATACTTTTCACTGGTGTCAATAACAACCTGCTCAGAGTCTTCACTAACAACCTGCCCAGTGGCTTTACAAACAACCTGCCATGTGGCTTCAATACCAACCTGCCCAGTGGCATTAATAACATGCCCAGTGGCTTAATATAACTATCAGCCTATAACTTTAATTACGCATGTCCAGTGGCTTCAATAACATCCTGCCCATTGGCATTAATAAAAAAACTCTGCCCAATTGCGTCAATAATAACAAGCCCAGTGGCTTTAATTACAACTGGCCCAGTGTCTTCAATAACACACCCGGTGGCTTCAACAACCTGCCTGTCCATTGGCGTCAATAACAACCAGCCAAGTGTCTTCAACAATAAACTGCAGAATGCTTTACAAGCAACCTGCCCAATGGTTTCAATAACAACACGCCCAGTTGCGTCTATAACAACCTGCCTCGTGGCGTCAATAACAACATGCCCAGTGGCTTAACAAACAACCTGCCCAGTGACTTCAATAACAACACGCCCAGTGGCGTCTACACCAACCTGCCCAGTGGCTTCAATAAACAACACGCCCAGTGGCGTCAATAACAACCTGTCCAGTGGCTTTACAAACAACCTGCCCAGTGGCGTCTATAACAACCTGCCCAGTGACGTCTATAACAATCTGCCCAGTGGCGTCAATAACAACCTGCCCAGTGGCTTTACAAATAAACACGCCCAATGGCGTCAATAACAACACGCCCAATGGCGTCAATAACAACACGCCCAGTGGCGTCTGTAACAACCTGCCCAGTGGCGTCAATAACAACATGCCCAGTGCCATACAAACAACCTGCCCAGTGCCATACAAACAACCTGCCCAGTGGCTTCAATAACAACACGCCCAATGGCGTCTATAACAACCTACCCAGTGACATCAATAACAACCTGACCAGTGGCCTTTACAACAAACACGCCCAGTGGCGTCAAAAACAACAACACACCCAGTGGCGTCTGTAACAACATGCCCAGTGGCTTAAATAAGTACCAGCCCATGGCTTAAATTACGACATGCCCATTGGCTTCAACAGCATCTTGCCTATTGGCATTAATAATAATCTGCCCAGTGGTGTCAATAACAACATGCCCAGTGGCGTCAATAACAACATGCCCAGTGGCTTAATTAACTATCAGCCCAGTGGCTTAAATTACAACTTGCCCAGTGTCTTCAATAACAACACGCCCAGTTGCGTCAACAACAACCAGTCCTGTGGCTTCCACAACAACGTGCCCATCAGCTTCAATAACAACATGCCAGCGGTTTAAATAACTATCAGCCAAGTGGCTTTAATTACGACATGCCCAGTAGCTTCATTAACAACTAGTCCAGCGGATTCAATAACAACCACCCAGTGACTTCAAAAACTACCTGTCCAGTGGATTTAATGATAAACAGCCAAGAGGCTTAATATAACTATCAGTCCAGTGCGTTCAATAACAACCAGTCCAGTGGCTTCAATAACAACCTTTCCAGTGACTTCAATAACAACCATTCCAGTGACTTAAATAACAACCTTTCCAGTGACTTCAATAACAACCTGTCCAGTGGATTTAATGCCCATAGGCTTAACATAATATCAGTATAGTGCCGTCAATACAGCATGTCCAGTGCCTTCAATAACAACCAGTCCAGTGGCTTCAATAACAACCTGTCTAGTGTATCTAATGATAACAGCCCAGAGGCTTAAATAACTATCAGTCCAGTGCCTTCAATTACAATATGCCCATTGGCATCAATGACAACCAGTCCAATGGCTTCAATAACAACCAGTCCAGTGACTTCAATAACAATAGTCAAGTGGCTTCAATAACAACCAGTCCAGTGACTTCAATAACAATAGTCAAGTGGCTTCAATAACAATCAGTACATATGCTTCAATAATAACCAGTCAACGGCCTCAATAAAATCAGCACAGTGGCTTAAATGACAACCAGTCACTTAGTATCAAGACAACCAGTCAGGAGCACGTGGTTTCAATTTTCTTTTTTTTTAACAACACATGCAGTAAATTTAACAATCAGCCCAGTGATTAAGACAAATAGATACTCAAAAAGTAATAAACCCTAAAGAAATCTACTAGTATCATTCCCAGTGGTAAATTAAGCAACAATAATCAAAATGAAACTCTTGGTAACTGTATTATAGTTTAGCTACAGCTCATGATAACTATACATTATATAACCTGCGCATGTCAGAACTCTGAACAAGGATAAACAAAACCAAAAACAAAAAATTTTATAGTCCAATTCCTTTCTCTTAATTAGCTTCTGAAACAAATTCAGCATTATTAAATATTTCTTGTTAAATATAACAGTATAACTGGCGGAACTGTGACAAACTGGATATAAGAACCATAATCAATCATGTCTAAAACAAATGAATGTGTATCATTATCTTTCAAATACTTATACATGTATATGTTCTTATCATTTCCCTAAACAGATCGTGAAGAAGGATTCTGTTTCATAATCAAATAACATGTACTGAATTACAATCTAAATGTTCATTTTTATAATAAATAATAAATGATGTAAACAATACTTATCACCTTGATCTTTTAAACGCTCTTGTTCCTTGTGCTACTTGGTCCGTCAAGGTCCGTGTTACAGCAGACCCAATTTTCTTCTCATCCTCAGAATCCTACGCAAGCTCGTCTGATAGGTATTCTTTGACTATATCTCATTATGCTGGTGACTTGTCAGCGATCTTAATACATTTGTTCCGCTTAAGAATTTTCTTCATAAGGTCATAACTAATATCCACGACTTTAGAATATTCATCACGCTCGGCTGCACGTTTGATCCTGGACACTATATAATCAATTTCAGAATTAAATTCGTGCTGAACATGCTTACTGTAACTTAAACTTATAAGAAAGTCTTGATTTAAGCTGTTTATAAACAAGGTTTCTGATTTATTCGTCGCGTCTTCCAGAAGTTCCATCTTTAGGCTATCAATTTTACTATTTAAGGTTCATGTGGACCCTTCGTCTAAAATGGCTGCATTTTCACCTCAAAATTTACTCTGAGTACAGACAAAACTGTGCATCTGGAAAAGTTTTAAGGCATAGCATGCCCTAGATAAATAAAATTCAAATATATTTTAAGCTTTAGAAAATTAAAAACTTAACCGGATTTTGCAGTGCACTATTTTTCATTCCACCAGAAGGTGCCAAAATAAACAAAGTTGGGAAAGAGGTTTGAGAACTTCCCCACAGGTAATAATTGAAGTGAACTGTTTTGATTGACATGGACAATAGATGGACAATAGATACCTGACAATAATTGGTGATTTAAACTGTGTACCTGAGTGGACCATATCAAGTGAAACTCAACTGTTTGTTAATTTTATCATCTTCTGCAGGGACGAAAAAAAGTGCACTGCTAAATCCAGTTAAGTTTTAAATTTTCTAAAACATACAATGCATTAGAAGTTTATTTATCTATGGCATGCTATGCCTTAAAACTTTTCCAGATGCGCAGGTTTGTCTGTCCTCAGAGTAAATTTTGAGGTGAAAATGCAGCCATTTTAGCCAAAGGGTCCACATGAACCTTAAATACTGTTTAAAATTGTACAAGGTTATGTCTGCAATTTTGGTTACCATATCTTCATTGTTATGTCAGTATCATAATATCATAAAGGTGATTTTCTTCACGTTCAGAACTTGCCATATTACGAAAAGTACAAGTTGAAGATAAACTAATAAAATGCTACTGTACACTTTGACTGCAATGGCTCGAATGACTTTAAACCACCTGAGTTCACTCGTGTATGAACTCAATATCCCAATCGAACCGACCTTACTATAATTAACCAAACACTAGTCAACTATAAACAAACAACATTTTTACATGTTCGATTTTTGTACAACTTTGATAAATACATATATCAACTATTAATAAAAACATTATGCATCTAAGACTAAAATATATATCAGTGCACATCCAACATCCAATGGATTTAGTGTAAAAACCTCACAAACAGTCCGAGAAAAACATGACCTTGTGCCATTAATACCAAAATATAGGTATCGAAATTCCCTCTACATACAGTGAAACAACCGAAATTACTTGATATGCTCCACGCAAAGCTATGCACAAATTGCAAATTGAAAGGTTGGTTATCCCTTATTGTTGGAAAGTTGTCCATATTTCAAGAGCATAATCTAAGGAAGTTGATTTGTCTTGATCTCGGGCTCCGTTTTCTGGACTCCAAGATGGATAGTCGAAATATAGTATACATGGTTCCCAAGCACTGTGTTCAAACATGATTGATCTTGGTTTCCGTGAGGTACGTTCAGAGCAATGAAATGATCAATCTTGGTTACCATGCAATGTGTTTAGAGCCATACACGATCAATCAGGCTTGGTTTCCGTGCAGTGTGTTCAGAGCAATACATGATTAATCTCGGTTTTCGTGTAGTGTGTTCAGATCATTACAAGATAAGTCTTGGTTTCAATGCAGTGTGTTCAGGGCCATATAGGATCAGTCCTAGTGCACCATATTCAGAGCCATAAACGTTCAATTTTGGTTTCCGTGCAGTGAGTCTAGTAACACGATTAAACTGTTTTTGTGAAATGTCTTCAGAGCCATTCATTTTAAATCTTGATTTCCGTGCAGTGTGCTTTGAGCAATACATGTTCAATCTTGTTTTCCGCACAGTGTATTTAGGGGTTTGGTCAATCTTGGTTTCTTTGCAGTGTAGTTAGAGTCATACACGTTCAGTCGGGGTTGCGATGGACTGAGCTCAGATACACGATCAATCTTGGATTGCTTCGTGCTACTTTCCCGGCATACAAGTGATATTCACTGAGCCCCTCTTCTCTTACTCCAACGAATAGAAGAAATATCAAGACAGATGGTATAAGCTCTTCGTGTGGCTAGATATAGAACTTTAGTCATCAAGAAGAAATAACAGTTATAAAATTTTACTACTGTAACAGAGAATTAAGGATATTGCTAGTGTGCCATGAACATTCACTACTAACTTAACCCTGATGACTCAAGTTTATATATGGTGATGGTTTTATTATGGTGAAGGATTTATTGTACATATAGATGACAGATACATAACTACTCATTTGAGGTTGTCCCGACTTGGACGGAAGAAGAATTCCAGAAGAAGAAGATCAATCTTGGTTTTCGTGTAGTGTCATCAGAGGTCAAACACGCTCAGTCTTTGTTTCCGTGAAGTGTGTACAGAGCCATAAGCGACCAAACTTGGTTTCCGTGTATAGGCAGAGTCATACTTTTTCAATCTTGGTTTCCGTGCAGTGTGTCCAGAAACACGACCAATCTTTGTTTCCGTTAAATGTTTACGGATTATCAATCAATCTTTGTTTCCGTGTAGCGTATTGAGAGCCATACACATTCAATCTTCGTTTCCGTGCAGTGTGATTAGAGCCTAGCACGATCATCTTCGGTTTCCATGCAGTGTATTTAGACTCATACAGTAACACGATCAATCTTAGTTTCCGTGCAGTAGGTTCAGAGTCCGGGATACATGCTCCCAACACATTGCACATGAATAATACCGTTGTGTTTACAAGGTATGCACATGATACAGGGAAAAAGGTCATGTATGCAGTCGAAGAGATAAAAAAAAAATCGCGTTATCATGCTCTGGATGTACACACTGCAAGGATATCAAACATGGCCATGTCCCAAAAACTCTATACACACTGCAAGGATATCAACTATGGGGGAAGCTTTTAATATAATTCAGGTTTTTTTTTTATTTATTGTTGTATACTATAGTAAGTATATACATCAAATAGAACAGGCCAATTTTTTATATAATTTAGTTTTACAAATAGACAGTTAAACCGTATAAAACTTGTGAATGTTCGGGTAGCTTCAATTGTACTATTGTATATATAAGGGGCTTGAAGAGGGGTCTTCATTTCTGTATCATTTCAATTATTTTTTCGGCAATTATATTCATCTATTATTTAAATTATTTTTTCGGCAATTATTCGTATATTATTTAAATTATTTTTTTCGGCAATTATTCATCTATCATTTAAATTATTTTTTCGGCAATTATCTATTAATTAAATTATTTTTTCGGCAATTATTCATCTATTCTTTTAATTTTTCAGTCATTTTACTATATTCTTTATAAATTTTATCCATTATTCTCTTTTCTTTATATTTTAGCATCCAATTATATTCTATCTATAATTTTTGGTCTATTTCTTCTATTCGTTATTTTTCGGGGCCCATTATTTTCTATTCTGCAACCCCTATTCAGACCCTCGTGTATTTTTTTTCGCAAGGATACAATGTTTTCATTTTTAGAAATAAACAAAATCTGAAATATCTCCTTTACTATTTACATACAAGTTACATTAACTATTCTCCCTCGGTATATCAAACCATTCCAGGGACCAGTTTTATTGGTACTATCGAAATTCGTTTTGAATAAAGAGGACATGAGTGACACGAGGGTGCTCATTTCCCGAATCCCACTTTCTGTAATTTCTTCCCACTACCCACTTTCCATTCCCCCCCCCCTTCTTTTTCCCAGATTCACCTTTTCTACACGATTTATTCCACATCCCAAACAGCATGTCATCTCCTCATAGAGTATATAAAAAGGCCATAAGAAATTTTTTATATCACTATATGAAATCTTGTACATCACTATATACTGTAAATTAGATATGCACAGTATGGTCAACCTTGCAAAGTTTACTTGATGCACTAGCCCATGCACAGTATGGTCAACCTTGCAAAGTTTACTTGATGCACTAGCCCATGCACAGTATGGTCAACCTTGCAAAGTTTACTTGATGCACTAGCCCATGCACAGTATGGTCAACCTTGCAAAGTTTACTTGATGCACTAGCCCATGCACATGAACTTAAGTCTGAAAAGTTCCAAAAAACTGATACAGATGAATTAATATTGTATAAAAGTATTAGTATTAGTAAATGCTAAGTTGAAGTACTAGAATTCTTATTTCAGCTTCCCAGCTAGCTTTTTAAGAGAGCAGAAATAGTCCTCTCTAACTCTATAGTCAAGTCATGTATGTGATATTTTCTACAATCAGAACCCTTGCAACAACTCTCTGTCAGTGAGTCTGAAGGGTGCATAGGTCGGCTGAACATTACAAGGCAAAAATGCTACCCCTATATATACAACATACACGTACGGTTGCCTATATAATTGCTTACATCCACTTTAATTGAACTTTGGTGGATAGTTGTCTCATTGACAATCATACCACATCTCCTTATCTTTATACTAGTACCCTCTTTTTTACAGAGGCAGTCCAAAATTTCCGCCCTTCATCCTAGTCGACATACCCTACAGAACCTACCTATTGTATTAAATGTAAATGTACTTGCCACTGAACGCTAAGCAAGAAACAATCAATAAAAAATTCATAGGGAATGTTGTTCATTATACGATATTCCATGCAGAGCTTGCATTTCCTATCAAGATTTCCTTGATAGAGGGTTAATTGCTGCTTACAAGGAAGCTTTTGAAATCATCCCTTCGAAAATTTGACGGACGCCATCACGAGTTGGCTTATGGAATATCTGTTTAGCCATATGAGGGAGGATGTGTTCCAATGTCGTAAACACAATCCGTCCTCTTTTCCTCTAATGTGACATACCTAAAATTGAGAATGGAAATGGGGAATATGTTAAAGAGACAACAACCCGACCAAAGAGCAGACAACAGCCGAAGGCCACCAATGGGTCTTCAACGCAGCGAGAAAATCCCGCACCCGGAGGTGGTCCTCAGCTGGTCCCTAAATAAAATTGTGTACTAGTTCAGTGAAAATGGACGTCACACTAAACTCCAAAATATATAAATGAACTAAAATTAAAAAACATACAAGACTAACAAAGGCCAGAGGCTGCTGACTTGGGACAGGCGCAAAAAATGCGAAGGGGTTAAACATGTTTTGTGAGATCTCAACCCTCCCCCTATACCTCTAGCCAATGTAGAAGAAAGAAACACATAGCAATACGTACAGTAAAAATTCCGTTTAAAAGAAGTCCGAGTCCGATGTCAGAATAGGTAACAAAAGAAACTAAGCAAAATGACAATGATACATAAATGAACAAAGGACTACTAGCAGTTACTGACATGCTAGCTCCAGACCTCAATTAAACTGATTGAAAGATTATGTCTTCATCATATGAAAATCAAGTACAATTCCCCCCGTTAGGGGTTTAGTATCATACCATCATAAAATATATGAGAAGAATATAACCCGTATCATGCCAACAACTGGTTTTAGAATAAATGTGTTTATTTCCGATGCAAAGACCCTATGAGTGATCAATATTAATACCAAAATATGCAATCCTTAATGACTTGACAACAGTATCGTAACTATATCCTAGTAGACTTATCAACGGATTAGGACTTGCATAAGCAACACGATGGGCGCTACATGTGGAGCAGGATCTGTTTACCCTTTCAGAGCACATGAGATCACCCAAAGTTTTTAGGGGGTTCGTGTTACTCAGTCTTTATTTTTCTATGTTATGTTTTATATACTGCAGCATGTTTGTCTTTATAGGTCGTTTTTTGCCATGGCATTGTCAATTTGTTTTCGAAATATAAGTTTTATTATCCCTTTGGTATGTTTCGTCTCTCTTTTGACGTAGCAAAATTTCGACAGTATACTGGTTTATTGGCCTATATGGAATATATCTAGGAAGTTATACAGTTCGTTTATGTACATAATACATAATCGATTTCAACCAATCATAACATGCAAATGTAATTTTCTGAGAAGACTCAGAAGAGTATGTATATAATCACTATTATGCAATAAATGACAGAAATTTTAATTAAATATTGATTAGTTAGATGTTTTAAGTTCAATAAATAAAAAAATATCAACAAATATTAAACAGCTAATTAAACAAATTCACAAAAGTTATAATTTTAACTATAGTGTATGGTAATTATTCACATCATTAACTGTAGAAGGCTTCGCCAATTCCATTCATAAAAGGAGAAAAAACCCAAAAACTCATACATAGAAAAGAGCATTAAAATGGGAGAGGGCTCCCCCCCCCCCCCCCCCGAAAAAAAAAACAAACTTGGTAAACCGCAAACGAAATACAACTGATCAGACTTTTTTCCAAAGACCATTCATAAATCTCAAACTGTGTATGGGAAATCGTTTTTAGATAATATTTTGTATTTTTTGTTTATCAAGATACATATTTAAAACATATTGTAAATATTATATAAGATATATAATACAAAATTGATGAGTTTTTTTTTTACCAAAAAAAATAGAAGATCATGTCTTGCTTACGGATATCTTAATTCTTTATATATAAAAAAAGAAGATGTGGTATGATTGCCAATGAGACAACTCTCCACAAGAGACCAAATGACACAGAAATTAACAACTATAGGTCACCGTACGGCCTTCAACAATGAGCAAAGCCCATACCGCACAGTCAGCTATAAAAGGCCCCGAAATGACAATGACGGTATAACATTTCAAACGAGAAAACTAATAAGATATTTTACGAAGAAAATTTTATAAGAAATCTCATAATTAACTTAAAAAAAATAAGACACGCAGGCCTAATGAATTAATCTAATAAAATTAATAAAATATCCAAGGATACAGAAATCAAAAGTTAGTGTAAAGATCTGTAAACACTAATTTGATCTAATTTAGAAAACGATTGTACATTGTAAAAAGTAAATAAGATTATAATTGAATATTGCTTCAAAACAATCATGACTTAATCAAGAACGTTCCTCTCTATATGGAAAAGCATTTATTATGGAAAAGCAAGAAAATATTATGTAAACACACTACGGGGAATCTTTGTTGACAAATCTATTATTAGCTTGGTCAATGTGACGTCACAAGTTCACAGTGTCTGCTAATTTCATTCAATAGAGAGTTCCCCTCGCGAGAAGAAGCACATGGTGAAGTTCAATGTTTTTCTGTGATTTTTTCTATAGTGATTGGATTTATAAGTAGGAAACTTGTACTGGCAGATAAATTAAGCTTTAAATTAACTCCCTCAGCAATATGAGGCGAGGAATCCTTGACATTCCATGGATATGCACCTGGTTAATCGTTGCAGTTTTTCTTGTGTCAACGAGGGGTACAAAAATTTCACTTAAAAGTAAGTAATTTTATTTTGTAGCAAATTTGGTCACGTATAATAAATTTGGAAAATATGTTTGTAGTTTGAACGGTAATCGAAAATCCATAATTGATTTAGAGCAATGTGTGCGGTATTTACATAACGACCCACCCTCGCAGGGCCTCTTTCGTGAAGGTGGAAAAGTTGTTTACTTATAAAAAGATGACGGACGATTAAATTGTCAGTGAAATAAATGTTTGTTTGGTCGAATTTATACTTATTTAGCTTACTTTACTACTTTTAACGTGCTTTACAGAATAAAAATACCAAATTTGGGAATATAACATACCTGTGTATTGCACTGTCCCCCCTTTTTGCGTTGTGTGATTAACCCTCTCGGCGCATTTACTTAATGCGTTTATACAAAAGAACTATTCTTTATTTACAGTAAACAAATTAAATAGCAATTCTGTCACCTTTAAAGTTTTAAATAGTTGCGTAACACGCACCTGCTTCTAATGAAGCAAATATTTTTGTGGTCATTTTTTTTGACAATATGGCGACACTTTATTTATGTCACATGACTTTCAATAGACCCTGTAGATGATGAGCCTGCAATTTAATATCTCAGGAAAGCTTTTGTCATTGTATAAACGAAAGATCAACTTATAAATGATAATCTATCAATGACATTTTAAAGGTCAAGAAAAGTTCATTTTTACTTGATCAAGTAGAAGAAATATAATATTGTTTAAAAGTCATTTTAAATTCATTGAATTTTAACTGATTTTATCTGATGACATGGCACCATACTCATATGACAAAAAAAAAATGAACCTTTATATTAATTTTTGTTTTTTTTAAAATTTAAAATCCCAAAGGAAAAAATTTCCCTGTTTTCATATTTGGAATACACATAAATGTAACAACAATTAAATTTTAAATGTACACTCTAGTCATGAATTTGGTTGAAAGCGCCTCAATCTTAGTCCCGAAGACAATTCTTGTGTACAAAATTGTTTACATGTAGGTTCATATCTGGATTTTCTTAATATTTGCAGATAGTCCTTTTAAAATTTTACATACTGACATATTGGGCACAAATATTAAAATTTATGTAATGTATTTTTCATATATTTTAGAAAGATGGGGATGGGGGGGGGGGGGGGGGGGGAATATGATACTAACTATTTTTGGAATGTTAGTCCCATAATTCGCTCAATAATTTTAAGACCACACAGATATATTTTTAAATCAACAATTATGTTCAATGAAATATTATCATAATTAAAAAATAGAAATAGATATAGAGTGAAGTTATTTGTAATCAAAGACAAGGAAGATGCATTTATGCTAAATTGAAAAAAAAAGTTTTAAGAGCATGAGAAATTTTGAAATGATAATATTTCAGATGCTTGCTCAATTTCTATGTAGATAGCCAAACAATGTCAACAATTGATTATGTTTTCAATAATTAGATATTGACTTACTGTGTTAAGTCAAAGACAATCTGAGCTTATGTTTTTTAGTTAAAGTTTGTTAGTAATTATTTTACTTTTAATTTATTTCTGAAGGACACTGATGGACTAAATGATAAATGCAATTGTTTACTTGCATTTACATGATTTAGGGCTTCCTTCCCAATTTTTTTTTATTGTATTTGAAAATTAATGATAAATACATTTGTATATGTACAAATGAAATATAATCGTGTATTCTCTTTTGATTATTCCCAATGACCAATCAACTTTTTGTCCAATTAGGGAACTTGAAGTATAGAAGAATATTTACTGATTTAATCTAGTCACTTCAATCATAGTTTGTTCATTTTTTAAAACACAATATTTATGTTTTATAAATATCGCAATTTTCCCATTCAAGGATTATCAATTGGCAAGTTTTATGGACTTAATGATATTAACTCAATTGTGAAACAAGGCTGTTAATTAAAGATCATGTAATAAATAGAGAGTTTAAATACACAAGTTCTCCATGGTCTGTGATCGCTAACAGCTGTTTATGAACTGTCACAGAAGAAATGATTGATCTATTTATTGATAAATTTTACAGCATCATTTATGATATCTGATATCAAAGGGAACACCTGTTCTGTTATTTTACCTGTAACAAGATAATTGTTTGATACCAGGTAATACACCTATTTGGTCCATTCATGATTAAAGAACAACTACACAAAATTTGTTTAAGCAATTTTTTACAAAATGACTGGTTAAAATAATAAATTATTGTTAACTTATGGTGTATGCAATTACATGTACTGTTTCATAAAAAAATACCTGTAACGAGATTATTGTTTGAGCAAGGTAATACAGGTATTTGGTCCATTCATGATTGAAGTACAATCCTACATAATTTGTTTAAGCAACTTTTTATGAAAATTAGTGGTTTAAATGATAAATCATTCACGATTGTTAAGTTATGGTTTTTATGCAATATGGTGTACCTGAGACTAAAACTTTTAATTATTGTTTGAAAC
Organism: Mytilus californianus; assembly: GCF_021869535.1. NCBI lineage: Eukaryota > Metazoa > Mollusca > Bivalvia > Mytilida > Mytilidae > Mytilus > Mytilus californianus. The sequence continues at coordinate 48,681,141 of NW_026262582.1, read as the reverse complement.
CAGGTAATACAGGTATTTGGTCCATTCATGATTTAAGTGCAATCCCCCATAATTTGTTTAAGCAATTTTTTAGAAAATGACTGGTTAATTTGATAATTTAAATTATTGGTAAGTTATAGTCTAATTGCAATTACAGGAACTGTTTTATAAAAAAATTACGTGTAACAAGATTATTGTTTGAAACCAGGTAATATAGGTATTTGGTCTATAATACATGATTTAAGAACATCCCAAGTAATTTGTTTAAGCAACATTTTACATAAATTTCTGGTTAAAATGATTAATCACTGTTAAGTTATGGTCTATGCAATTACGTGTACCAAATTATTGTTAATTTATGGTCTATGCAATTACGTGTACCTGAGACGTAGATGTAATGTTAATTTAGTCTTGACAAATTAATGTTTTTTTTTTTAGTTATGTAAATCAGACTCCAACCAATGTTGATATACTGTACAAATAATCAGTCTAATTAATCTTCAAAATAAACAAACATGTAGGCTGTATTAGATATCTTTTCCAAATACAAATTACATGTTCGATACAGTTCAGTTGGAGTAAATGTCATTTTTACCTGCACAAAATGGGAAGCCCATGGCCATTCAAATTTTACTCTGATTTTGTACAAAAGCTTAACTTATTTTTTCAACAGTATTTTATTTTCATGTTTAAGTCATATGATGATAGGGAAGATGTCCACCCTTAAGGATGGGCTCACAGTGCCATTTGGAACTTTTGACCACTTTATACCCACTCCAATCATCAGGGTTCTCGGTAAAGCAACTAGATGAGATTTAGACTCACTATTTTCTGTCGGACCCACACAAATTTCTGAAAATATTGATCAGTTAAGTTTAATGTTGGGACTCACAAAAATTTTGGGAAATTTTGAATTTTGAAGCTCGAAAGAAAAATTCTGAGATAATCCTGCGTCATGGATAGGTTGAGATGAGGAAATCCTCCAGAGGTGTAGCAAAACTCCTCAAAAGATAAACAAAACAAATGTCACAAAATTGAACTCAGGCCAAATGAATTTTATGCAAAATAATTTTTCACCATTCCGATTGATTGTCTTAATTACTATTTTGTAGACAGATTTTTTCCTTTCTCATTTACATCTTTCGCAAACTAATCATGCAGTAACGCAATTTCCCGAGTTTGGAAAGAGCATGTGTCACCATTAGGCTTATTAAGAGAATCTCCATCAAGATGGAAAAATAATTTTAAGAACTTTAGCTGTGATCGATAAAGCAAAATTGCTTTGGGACTTGTTTGACAAACATTTATTCAAAGTTTTGTAATCCATTGTTTATTACGGATGTTTTTTCCGAGTGGCACATCTGGAAATGGATGGGATTTCATACCTTCTCTGTTTGTTGCTTGACTTTGATTCCTGAGACAATGTTTAATATAAAATAATCCTGTCTCTACATTTTGACATCTGCGTTTCATTTTTTACTGTTTTATCTATATTTATGTATATTTGTTTACTTCTAATAGTTCTATGTCTTGTGGTCTCTGGTGAAAATTTGTCGCATTGGCAATCATATCACGTCTTTTTATTTTTGTATTGTTTACTATATATACTTTACATTGTATAAATTAAACTGCAAGTATCTTTTTTTTCTATCATCATCAAAAGTTTCAGAGTTTTAGTGTTCTGATAAAAATCTAAATGTGAAAGAGAGGCGAAAGATACCAAAGGCACATTGAAACTCATAAGTCGAAAATAAACTGACAGCGCCATGCATATGGCAAAAACAGAAAAAAAGACCAAAAGACAAACAACAGTATACAAAACCCAACAATTGTTACATAGAAATCTAAAGAATGAGCAACAAGAACCCACCCCCCCCCCCCCCCAAAAAAAAAAAACGTTACAGGGGTAATCTCAGCCTCAGATGCTCGGGAAATTTGGATTTAAGGATTAGCACTGATTCTTGTTGAAAATGGAAAGCTTGATTATGTTTAAAAAAAAAATGAATTCATGTGTTTTTGTTTGAACTAAAGTATTTTTTGGTCATAAAGAAAAAGCTTTTAACAGTAGTTAGATTTGATAATTTTTGCATTGAAAAGTATATATTTTCCTTCAGAAAACGAAATGCATACAATACAGGACAGGACTATTACATGATAAGGGGGGCAAAGGGGAGATGTTTCCCTCCATTATGGGCTAGCAAGTACACAGTAAAAGAGTAGAATATTGTTAACCCTAATTTTTCGTAGGTTGAATGAAGCCTTTATTGTGTATATTATCTATATACTAATATTAAACAATGATAATTCCAGGATTTCACAGTTAAGGATGTGATTTGTATACATTCATTTATTATAAGGAAGTACTCAGTAGTGTGGTTAAAAATATATCTGCTGCATTAGTTTTATTACACAGGTATACATTTTGAAACATTGGGACTCAAAATAGAACTGAATAAATTTAATGATTTCATCGAAATGCATAATTCTTTCAATTCAGTTCAAACTTTATTGTCATATATTATAAATCAACTTCTATGATTTGTGACTAAAACAAACAAAACTATTAGTTCAATTATTAGTTCCCTACTCTTAGTACTAATCATGTTAATGACTGCTTTACAAAGGAATCTATATGCTTTCTACTTGTTGTACATGTATGTAGCTAGAAATACTGCATTCGTCCATTGGTTCTTTATGAAAAAAATATAATAAATGAGTAGCTTAAATTACAAAAAGATGAAAAAATTTACTTTTATAGATTTGAATAACTTTTTCATTTTGTTATATAAAAAATTTTGACTGAAAAAATACTACCCAGTATTTTCTTTTCATTTTGCACTTATTGGCCATTGTAAAATACACACTGCAAGTACAAATAATTTTGCTAACAAAGGTACATTGTATTGTGACCAAGTGACAAGAAGGTCAATACACCATAGATGATTTACCTGGTGATAATGTACAAGTCAGTGTTAAATTTGTGTTTGAATAAATAAGGATCTGACTTCTATTGATTACTAATAAAAACATTTAAATTCTCTTGACCTTGACCATACATGTATGAGGGGATTGGGTTTACCCATTTACTGCACTGGCAAAACAAAAAGTTGTCCTTTGTAACAACTCATTTCATTCTCAACGATTTAAGCCCTACATTTTGCCTAATTTTCATGAAAAAATAATAGAAAAGAGCAAATAATATTGCCCAAGGGTTTTAAATTGATTTTTTTCTGATAAATCTACGGACTTGTTGTCATAAGATAATTTTTGGCATGGCCTATGCACATTATAAAGTATTCACTAACCAGTTAAATTTAAAAACAGTGTTTTTTCATCATTGAACACTTCTCTGGTCTAAAGAAAATGATGAATAAAATCAAGATTTAGATTACTAATTTAATTCTTTGGTAATATATATATATATACATATTTATTTGGCAATCACCAATGGCAGTCAGCAGGGTTTGAGAACATCCGTTGTTTGACCTGTTAGTCAAATGCGTTTTGTTAAAATATATTTTTTCACTTTTTTGGTCTTTTGGAAAATGATGTTTGTGCTGTATTTAGACCCCTATCAAGAAATTTGTTTTACATGCACATGTATGAAAATTGAGGTTTTTATCCAACGCAATCATAGGTTTGAACGTTGTTTTCAATTTAGACTTGTTTATATATATATATATAAAACAAGAATTTTTATACGTGTGCATGCAAAACAAATTTCTTAGTAGAGGGGTCTAAATACAGCACAAACAACATTTTCCAAAAGACCAAAAAAGTGAAAAAGTATATTTTAACAAAACGCATTTGACTAGCAGGTCGAACAACTGATGTTCTTAAGTCCTGCTGACTGCCATTGCAATTGCCAAATAAACGGATCACAAGATGTAAAAAATGGATCTTATAATTAATTTATTACCAAACAGAAAACAATAAACTTGCTGAAAAGATGGTATACCGCAAACATCAGGTGCAAAATTTTGTACACCATATCCGGATTTCGACTATATACAACTCGTCTAAACATCAGCCCAACAATGTTAGATCTGTAAATTCGCCGGGATTCGAACTCATGCTACTGAATCCGACGCGCTAGACCACTCGACCACCTAGGCTTCATTATATATATATATATATAGATGTTTGTGATAGTAACGATTTCTAGACTCAGCTCAAATGTAGAATCTTGGGACTTCTGTTTAGAAATTGGTGAGAACCAGTCTAATTTTTCGTAGTCCAGTACTTGTAGACTCTCACATGCTGATATGTACTTGTATTTAAAAAAAACAACTTTCAATGGTATTTTTAAACATGCTGTAATTATTTTATTTTGTCGTGTATACATTTTTATAGATCCTGAAGTTTAATATTTCTAAATATCTCCTGATGATCAAAATTTCAACATCTTTAGGAATTTATGCTTCTATATCCTGAAGTTTAATATTTCAAAATTTCAACATCTTTTAGGAACTTATGCTTCTATGAATTAATCCTTTGAAGAACATTATCACATAATATGAAGAAATGACTTTTTTCTATAGATATTCTTTTGACTATTAATTCGTTTTTACATGGATTTTGAACAAACTTTTATTTAGAAAATTGATTTTCTGTCAACCAGAGTGCGGTTTAGTAGAAACTTTGTGTTGTTGTAATGAAAAAAGAAGAGGGTGAAATTCGATCGTGATGAGTTTCGGCTGAAAAAGCTTAACAAAGTAATTAACTTCCATTTCATTAATTTTGTCAGTGTCATTGGAGCTATGTGGGAATGATCATTGATATCCTAATAAGATTGAATTCTTTTGTTCTCAAGAGTTCGATGGGTTCTCCGGCAGGGATGTGGTAATCGCTATCTGTAATCGTAGTCGGTGGTGGATCCAGAAATTTTCATAAGGGGGGGCCCACTGACTGCCTAAGAGGGCGCCCGCTCCAGTCATGCTTCAGTGATTCCCTAAATAATCAACCAAATTTTTCCCACAAAAGGGGGGCCCAGGCCCCCTGAAAAACCCTCTAAATCCGCCTCTGGTAGTAATAAATATTGGCTTTGTTTATAAGTCTTTAGTCCTGGAAATGGAAAATAAGGGATACTGGGGATTTGTTTGTTTTTTGTGGATATTAATTTTTGTGGATTTGAGGAAAAATTGCATTTTCATGGATATTAGATTTCTTCGTTTTGCCGAAGTCTGCTTAAAAAGCCTATAGACAAATTGTACTTCATCAAATATTTCAATTCATAGTTTACTTTTACCCAAGAAAGCCAAGAATATCAATGAATCCACAGTATGTTTTATTCATTCACAACAAAATTACTACCAGTGGCGGATCCAGGAACCCCCGGAACCCCCCCCCCCCCCCTTTTTTTTTTGACGATCAATGCATTTGAATGGGGACATATAGTTGGAACCCCCCCTTTATCCTGAGTTGGGAACCCCCCTTTTGAAAATGGCTTGATCCGCCCCTGACTACACACTTTACAAAACACACAAGAAAAATGTTTTGTTTTTATGGCTGTTCTTTATCATAAGAAATTTACAATGGGACCTTTGACATGGAGCAAATAAAGGCAACAGTAGTATACTGCTGTTCAATAGTCATAAGTTGGTGGTTTTCTCCGGGCAAACCGGCTTCCTCCACCAATAAAAGCTGGCCGCCACGAAATAGCCCAAAAGCGGTGCTTAAAAGTGGCGTTAAAACACCAAAAATCAAAATCAAATCGATAGTCATAAATCGATTTAACTGAAACAAATCCGGGTCTCAAACCAATACCAAGGGAAACACATCAACTATAAGAGGAAAACAACAGAACAACATAAAAAAACAAAAACTAACACAGGATGTTTGCACAAGTTTGAGGAGGATTCTTTGGTAGATGTCTTTCATCCTAAAAACATTTAATCGAATGTATTTCATATTGTTTAACATTAATCTGAAGTAAAAAAATATGAACATAAAAAGATTTTTCATCTTGAGAAAAGTTACGATGGGGCTTTTAAGATAGAGCTAAAACTAAACTGTTATAGATCAGATCACCAAAAGAACAGGATGTCCTCCAGCATAGGATATAGGAGGATTCTTTGGTTGATACATGTATCTTTAACCCTAAAATACATTTAACTTATATAGATATCTATTCTACATGTGTTTCATAATGTTATATATATATATTTAGGTTAAATCTTAGGAAAAATAATTATTCATTTAAACATAAAAACAAAAAACACTTTTCAATTTACAATGCCATACAAAGAAAATTGTTTTATGGCTATTCTTCAATTAAAAAAAGTTACAATGGGGTCTTTAACATGATGGAGCTCCTTTATTTTGGTAGATTTCCTTAACCCTAAAATACATTTAACTTGCAATGAATCTATATACATGTACTAAATGTATTTCGTAATGATTTACATATATATTTAGGTCATTTATCTAAAGAAAAATATATTTGAACATAAAAAGATGTTAGTATACTAAGGAATGTTACAAATTTACATATTTCTATAAAGAAAAAATAAAACTGGGCAATATTATGTGATACATATATATATATAGGACAAATCAGCAAATAGATCTATAAAAATAATATTTGGCAATATTACATTTTAGGACTCTCGTTATTCTAGTAATCCGTGGTCAGATTATGTCAAATATCATTTTGTGGTAATTTTCTATTCAGCTTTAAGCTTAAATCTGCTGTAATGTATTTAAATATAGATTATGTAAGATGGGATTACTTTCTTAAGGATAAGTAATTCATACTTATTAGGTTAGAGAATTGTGACCCACTGAACTGGAAAAGAAGTTTATGCATGAATTATATACTTGAAATGAAATACATACCTCTACAAAATTTTGATAGGAAAAAAATTCAAACACAACTTGGAAGGGAAGTAAATAGAGAAAATTGTTTGAATTAAAAAGTGAAATTGTCAAGATTGTCCTTTACATTAGCAGAAACTTCTGTAGAAGCACAGGCACTAATGTCTGAACATTCTTGAGGTACTTATTTTCATTGCTACGTGGGTAATGATTAACCACGATTTTAAGTGTTTAATGAAATGCAAACTTCAAATAGGCTTGCTTTCAGACTTGTCAAAACCACAAAAATAAGTATCCCTGATCTTCATGAAAATGCAACTTTTCCTCAATACCCCAAAATGTGTACCTGGGTGCGGGATTTTCTTGCTGCGTTAAAGACCCATTGATTGCCTCTTGCAGTTTTCTGCTCTTTGGTTATGCTGACATTGTTGTCTCTTTGACATATTCCCTGTTTCCATTTTCAGTTCTATTGTATTTATATTGCACACTGATATCTCTGCAGATTGGTTGTACTTTAACATTAATTCACAACACAATCTCTGATTGTTAAGCAGCCATCAACCAACCAATCAATTCTTAATAGATAATGCTTAAGTTTTATGACATGCAGAACAGTTCATTTTTGTCGAGCCTTCGACTTTTGTCGAAAAAGCGAGACATAGCGATCCTACATTCTGTCGGCGTCGGCGTCATCGTCCTCGGCGGCGTCCACAAATATTCACTCTGTGGTTAAAGTTTTTGAAATTTTAATAACTTTCTTAAACTATCCTGGATTTCTACCAAACTTGGACAGAAGCTTGTTTATGATCATAAGATTATATTCAAAAGTAAATTTTGTAAAAAAAAAATTCCATTTTTTCCGTATTTTACTTATAAGTGGACTTAGTTTTTCTACCAGGAAACATTACATTCACTCTGTGGTTAAAGTTTTTGAAATTTTAATAACTTTCTTAAACTATCCTGGATTTCTACCAAACTTGGACAGAAGCTTGTTTATGATCATAAGATTATATTCAAAAGTAAATTTTGTAAAAAAAAAATTCCATTTTTTCCATATTTTACTTATTAGTGGACTTAGTTTTTCTGCCAGGAAACATTACATTCACTCTGTGGTTAAAGTTTTTGAAATTTTAATAACTTTCTTAAACTATCCTGGATTTCTACCAAACTTGGAAAGAAGCTTTTTTATGATCATAAGATAGTATCCAGAAGTAAATTTTGTAAAAAAAAAATTCCATTTTTTCCGTATTTTACTTATAAATGGACTTAGTTTTTCTGCCAGTTAACATTACATTCACTCTGTGGTTAAAGTTTTTAAAATTTTAACAACTTTCTTAAACTATCCTGGATTTGTACCACACTTGGACAGAAGCTTGTTTATGATCAAAAGCTAGTATCTAGAAGGAAATTTTGATAAAATTTTGTTCCATTTTTTCCAGATTTTACTTATAAATGGACTTAGTTTTTCTTCCAGTCAACATTACATACATTCTGCAGTTTAAGTTTTTTAAACATTTATTAGATTCATAAATTATCCTGGATTTTTACCAAACTTGGACAGAAGCTACTTACAATCAAAAGATAGTATAGAGAGGAATATTTTTATTAATTTTTTTCCTCAATTTTGTTGAGCCTGCGATTAACACCAAAAGTAGGCGAGACACTGGGTTCCGCGGAACCCTTACGAATTTTTAGTAACCAGATACAAATAAATGTAGGAGTTATGCTAAATTTATTGTATTTTAATATTGAAAATGATGCTTTTAAAACCATTTTCTCTGGGTTTTTTTGCAGTTATATTCAAATTCCTAGAATTTCGGGAAATGTAATTCAGGCTGCATTTTTGAGAAACAAGTAATTTTTCAGGCCAAATTGCACTGCCAATGTTATGATAGCTAATTTTTTCTGCAGGACTTTTGCATTGACCTTTGTACACATAAATTGGCCTTATTTAGAAACCAAAAAATGTAATGAATTCATGATTTGATTAGGTTCGGAGAAATATATAAGGAAGAACTTGAGGGGACATCGATTGATATACATGTACATGTATTATCTACATATTATCAGAGAAACATAAGCTTTATAGGCAGGGATCACCACAGAAATGTTTTCAAGGGTGGAGCTTATAAGATAATATTGCATTTTTAATCTGCAGAAAATATTTTTTGAATTTTATACATTTTTAACCTTTCGTAATACTCTAAAATGCATGCATATACATGTATTTAGATGCACAAAATGTACATCTATTTTATGACATAAAAAAAGATAAAACCTAATTTTATTTTATTTTTGAATTATACAGTATTATTTTCCAAACCTAGCATATAATCTGAAAATTAAAAATTTTTGCTGAGAAATATCAAGAATTTATTGGAAATCCAAGGGCGCAATCCTCAATTAGCCTATGGTGATCCCTGATAGGTGAACTCTCATGATTCTAAGCAGCTATGATTAGATATTTTCCAAACATTGGCAAAGCAAAAATGTCTAAAATGCAAAAAATCTGTTCAGATAACATTTGTTCTTTTGTAATCTGAAGATTTTGGGTGGGGTTGACTCCTATTTGTTAAAATGATAAGGTTTGACTTGTATTACACGACATTTGATGTAACCTATTAAAAGGTGAGACATTCATTAAAGAAAATAATCCAGATAGATTTGGGGTTAAATAAAAAAAAATTATGACACTTTGAATCTGTTATTATTAATAAGATAACAGATTTAGTATATGGGTAGAGGCACTTTTTGTCAGATATTCGGAATCCTCTAGTTATTTTATCATTGTAGTGCAGTTAAGATTTTTTCTCGCTAACCCCTACTTTTCCTTTCTTAATGTTATAACTTAAAGTTTAAAAAGCCATTTTTGAAAATCTTTTAAAATCCCAATCTATTATTTATATACTATCAATTTATAACAGTCTTTTAAAAAGCTTGTTATAATAAAACATAGGAGCAAACATCCTTAAATGAAATCGATGTGATCTTGTTATAAAACCCATTGTTAAATCAAAGTGATTATGACCTTGAAACAGCATGTTTTTTTAAGCCATGAAAACTAGTACTACATATTTGTACATGTATTTAGTCATGTTAGTATATAAGGAAATCAATGACTCCACAATAAAAAAACAGTGAGTCATTTATAGTAGTAATAGTCCTTTTGCATGCATAAATTTTGTTTAGGGAATCCAACATGCCTAAAGAGTTGTAATATAGATACTGGGTATTTCCATTCTAATTATTCTCAAATATGAAAGTAACACTGGCCTTGGTCCTGCAGGATAAGCTAAGTAGGTCACTGACCTAATTTTTAACCAGTTTCAAATGTTATGATCTCAATATTTCTAAATTTTTGTAAAGATTCCTTGTATCCATTTTTAGCCAGGTTGCATGAAGTTCAAATTCGGCTTATGCATTAAAGATAAGATAAGATATTTTCACCCAACATTTCGTTCTTCCAAAAATAAATATTGTATTTCCTTACTGAATAATGACAAACACAGAATATTCGGATTGAGTCTCTCGTTACGATTTTATTCATATATATTACATAAATCACATTTATAACACACACCAGTAATTATTATATAATTTTCACAACTGATGCAAATTGCTAAGTTTACTCATTAAAATTCACAAATTGATACCACCAAAGAAAAAATAAAGGAGATGTGTTGTGGTTTTGTGTAACAAGACTCCATAAAGAAATTTTCCTGCCAAACACCTTATATAGTAGGCACAAATCATTGCACGTGGGATTACTCGACTTCAATGGAACTTGTTTAATATCGAAAAAAGAAATGCATATATAAATTTTATTTTAAGTCAGGTAACTATGAATGACTCAATGTGAGGTTGGCATTATGACTGTGAAAGGAGGGTACCTGTTTTGTTTAATGATCTCTTCCTATAAACAAAAGTTAAAACCTTATAAAAAATAATAATAGTTCCCTCATTTTAGAATGAATAGACCAGTCTGTTATACTCGAAAAGATTCCTGGAATTAGTACTTACTTATTTTGAAGAGTTATATTTAGTAATTTACAAGAAGGTACTGTAAATTCAGAAATTATTGCGTGCATTTATTATTGCGATTTTGTCATTTAAGACTAAAATGCGATTCTAATTTTTGCGATATTGAGACCAATCCTGTTTAATTCATATAAGATATTTCAAAATGCGAGTTTAAATTATTGCGACTATAACCCTGTCGCATTTTTCGCAATAATAAAAACATCGCAATAATTTCTGAATTTACAGTATACTAAAAGGCCCATGCACTCCACTCTTTTTAGAATATACTTTATGATAGATCTACCTGGTAGCAGTTCATGAGGTCAAGCACAATTATATAGTAAAATTTTATAGGTTTCTAAAACAATTGACTAGACACTGACCATAAAAGCTGTAATAATTACACTATAATTCATATTTTATTGATGTACAGGTAGACACAGGTGTAACACAGGTGTTACACCTTGTAAAGGTACTGTACATGTATCTATATCTGTGATGTAATGACCACTAGTATGTTCACCTTTGATCTGCCCATTTGGTTTCTCAGCAGGTCATCTCTTAGGTGAAGTTTTATCAGAACATTCATGCCTATTTTCTTCAATTTGTAAATCTGTGAACAAAAAATAAAATTGTACATGCGATAATGATGAAATTAAAGTAAATGAAAATACTATAAATTAGATTAAATGCTGGGAGATTTTTCATAATGTTTTCATTCTTTATGTTATATTTACAATAAGGTTTTGATTAGGCTCAATTCACTGACTGTTGAATTTGGGTGGGGTCACAATGAGGACAAGGAGAGAAATGTTGAAATTTTTGCACCGATTTAAAGAAAATCTCAATTGTTGGCTGCCAGCTTATTGGTATGCAGGCTTTTTCATTTATGTTCTTATTCAATACTTCAAACAAACATAAAGCATTTACAAAGTAAAAACTCAACACAGTTTTTGGTTATCAGCTCGCCCCGACAGCACAGAAAGCTTATTTTTATTATAAACAATAAACAAATGTCCAATTTGCTGTCATCGACCGCTGCCATCACATATAAACACAATCTACAATAGAAAAATGTTCTATAAGTTGAAGAAAAAATCATTTCGATTTACATACATGTATTTTATCAACTATTTTCTACATAACATACTGATTCACATTCCTATGAAGTCTTAATAAAAGGGGTGGGTGGGTGGGAAAACGAACCTTTCTGTCGGATAGGCGAACCTCGAATGACAATTCTAGATATCTTATTATAATTTTAGCGCTAAAATTCTAGCATGAAGTTATCATGATTGATATAACTTAAACCGGTAATAACTTACTGATGGTCCAATCAAATTAAACATAAACATGTTTTGATTTAAACACACGTGTTAAAAGTAAACAAATACACGTGTTCCCGAGTAACCTTTATAAATACATTTATGTTCTTATTCAATACTTCAAACGAACATAAAGCATTTACAAAGTAAAAACTCAACACAGTTTTTGGTTATCAGCTCGCCCCGACAGCACAGAAAGCTTCGATTGATAAAGAAAGGGACATAAAGAAAAAGGGGGGACAAACAATATAAATTACAATCCTAAATTCTTAGATACTGACAATCTGTTGAGTATACTCTCTTTAACATAACCATCTTTGGCTTTATCACTTTTCCATCTCCCGTGTTTCTTAAACAACCGGTCATCTATTCCAGCTTCTGCCGCGGCAGTAGCTCCTCCTGACCTCAAACTATGTAAGCCAAACTGTTTTTTATCAAGACCTAAACTGTCAAGTGCAGATAACAATAACTCTCTGGCTCTGGTGTAAGAAATATGACTACTCTTTCTAAGTTTGTATATATTCAAAGATTTACAATAACAAATAGATCTAAAAATAAAATCATTCGATTCTTCAGGAATGTTAGCTAACTTTAGATAACGCTGAAGTACATCTACCGGGCATGTAATATTCCCTGTTTTTGAAATGACAACATCTTTCCCTTCCCTATATACATCAGTTTTACTCTTGACTAAATGAAGTGTAAGGTAAGTAGGGGAAAACTGTATATCAGACCTTCTCAAGTTAGCTAACTCGGAGAATCTTAAAAAGCCAGCATAGGCTAATAAACACATACATGCTATTCTTACATCTTTTAAATTACAAGTATTATTAGCATATTTACATACAATATTTTTCAAAATATGCGGTGTGATAGGTTCTTTTTTGACAACTGAATGACCTATTTTTCTATGAGCCCCTTCAAGAACAGATGCAACTAGATTATTTTCACTGGGATCAGCAACGCCAGCTAATTTATGTGCCCATTTTATGGTGTAAAAAGCATCATTTAATTTTGAAACCGATTTTGCAGTTTCAGACAAATGAATTAAATATAAAGAAATATGTAAATGAGATGCTGGCAATGGTGAAAAAGAATATTGACTAGTCCACTTACACCATGAATTGAAGGCATATCTATATTTCTTCTGAGTACTCGCAGCCTTGGACGAAAGAAGGAATTCTGGTAACTGTTTGAACAAACTGCTGAGATCATTATTAGAGGCAACTTGTGAATTAAAGTCTGACCAATGTCCTACTGAAAAAATATCTGAAAAACGTAAAATTGCAATAACATTTTATATACATATACAGAGGACGAATTATTAGCATATTTCAGATTTCTATACACAGTAAAATATAATATATATTCAAATATTTCAACGCCAGCTACAATATCTTTATAGATACTAGGGCCATAAACTGTAAAACAAATTACCATGCCTGCTAAAATATCATTATAGATACTAGGGCCATGTCAAATAAAAAACCAAGCCTGCTACAATATCATTACCGATACTAGGGCCATGTCAACATAAACACCCATGCCTGCTACAATATACATATACTAGGGCCATGTCACAAACAGACCATGACTGCTACAATATATCTATATATATATTAGGGCCATGTCACAAACAGACCATGCCTGCTAAAATATATCTATATATATTAGGGCCATGTCTAAGATGCATCTAGCAAAACAGCCAAAACTGGCGAACCAAACGGTTCAATTCCGAATATCGTATTCTTATTCGAACCTTGCTTATAAATACCATCAGTATTTTTAAACACAATAACATCTTTTACGTAATCTTGATAAATCAGATGTTTATCGAATATCAAAGGCCAGAATGCAGCAGAAATCCACTTAGGCACAACTAACGTGCCTCGAGCTTTACAAGCTATAATGTGTTTAATCGATCGTATCACAAGATTAATTGGTGGAACTAGCCAATTATTTTCATTGGTCCAAACTTGAGAAAATGCATCAACTGCTTCAGAATCAGGTTGCCAAAATAAGGAGTTAAATCTCATAACTTTTCTATTTTCGACACTTGCAAACCTGTCAATCGAATAAGGACCCCACATATCATTTAAAAAATTGAAAAATATATGTGTGACTCCCCAGTCCTCGAAATCAACCATTTTGCTGATATAATCAGCCTTTTCATTTTCTTTTCTGGGAATCCATTGAATGTCAATTGATATTCCTTTTTGAATGCAAAATGAAAAAATAGATTTTGCTATAACATGAAGATTTTCTTTCATACTTCCCGAATTAACAATTTTGACACAATTTTGATTGTCAGTAAACCACTTTATAGTTTTTCCTGTGAAACTATTCTTAAAAGAAAAAAGGGCCAACTCTATAGCTTTCAGCTCTCTCCATGTGGAGCTTTGTACCGTTTCACTACATGTCCACATCTTATGGAAAATCTTATTTTCTAATTCAACGGTGTATGCACCAGCGGCAATATTACTAGCATCTGAGTATATGACAACAGAAGATTTACTGTAATGACATAAATTACGATAGTTAATCATGGTGACATTTTCTAACCAGAACTTTAACTCTGATAAAACCTCGACGGGTTTGTACCCTGTAATGGGAATATCCCACCCAATTCTACTTTCAATTTCCATGTAACAGAACTTTGACATAATTCTAGCCACATTTCCGATTACGGGAGTCATAGAAATAATTCTACCTACAACCTGAGCTAAAGATCTAGCTGTAACATAGGGAAATTTAGCCAAAATTACATTCAATGAGAAAATCAAATCGTCAACTCGACGTTGAGTAATAGATAATTTGTATTCTTTCGAGTTCCAAACTATTCCCAACCATTCTAACTCGGTAACAGGTTTAAAAACAGACTTCTCCTCGTTAATAAGGAAACCAGCATCAATCAAAGACCTTTTTACGAAGGACGATTGCTCATTACATGTATTTTCATCTGGACTCATGCCAAATCCATCATCTAAATACAAAACAACTTTTATACCGTTTCCACGCCAAAATTTTACTAGTGGCCTCAAACATTTAGTAAAAATGTACGGACCGGTAGTAATTCCGAAAGCTAAAAC
The DNA here is from genome assembly GCF_021869535.1 of Mytilus californianus. Lineage (NCBI taxonomy): Eukaryota > Metazoa > Mollusca > Bivalvia > Mytilida > Mytilidae > Mytilus > Mytilus californianus. The sequence goes on along the minus strand of NW_026262582.1, from coordinate 48,665,912 downwards.
AGTATAGCAATAAAATTGACCTTCCCACTGAAAACCTAAGAAAGTCTGTTGCTGTGAGCATATGTCTAAGTGAAAATAACCAGATTTTAAATCAAACTTAAACAGATACATATCTTTGTCAAAATATTGTATAGCTAACTTCCAATCCTCAAATTTTATTTTTTCGCGCTTTATGTGTTTATTCAATTGACTCATATCTAAAATAAGTCGTTTCTTACCGGACTTTTGAGTAGCAACACTCAATGGATTTACCACATATGGTTGAAAAGGCACTTTAATTACGCAACCTATTTGAACTAAATCTTCAATTGACTTTGTGACAAATTCAGTATTCTGCCGTGCTGATCTATTATTTCTGTGGTACATTTTAAAAGGTGTATCTATAAATGGAATAACATAACCATTTTTTATTGTATCAAGCACAAAAGGACAAGCACCTATATTTTCCCAATACTTTACATGACAAGCTAATCTACCTTTCACCCCTTTAAATTTATCATATGACTGACAATTTTCAAAATATTGAACTTGATCTAAAAAAGATTCTATATAATCGTTATCAACAAAACATGTAGAAAATTGGTCATTAATAGTGTCTAAATACTTATCATTCACAATGACTGGAGAGTGACGTTCAGGCCCTACTTTACTACTTCTGGTAGGTTGTGGAGTTGCTGTTGGATGACCTGAGACTGGCGAGAAGAGGACAGTTTTTTCTCCAGTGGCCTTGTTGCTTGCAGTAGTGGCACGTGTCGATTGAGCAAGGCTCACGCCTTGCGAAGCTCCCACGAAAGGGCTGTTGCTGATTACGTTGATAATGCTGAGCGTAAGCAGGGTTACCATAAGATTCCGCAGGTTGTTGACGAGGCGGATTTTTTGGGTAAGGTTGCTGGCGAGATTTTGACTTCTCCTTGGAGGTACGGATAGCTCTGGTCTCAGCTTGTCGTATCTTTCTCTCATCTTCAGAATCTGAAGCCACGGCATTGGATTCGTATTCCCTAACGGTTCCCCAACCAGCAGGGGAAGCATCAGCTATGCGTATTTTCTTATTACGGCTTTTGATCTTATCAGTTATGTCAAGAACTAATCTATAGGCTTGAGTATTGGAGTTAGGGATGAATTTTGAAAGTTTATTAACAGTGTCTAATAATTCCTCGTTAAAGGTGTACTGAATTCTGTTTCCTTCCCCCTTAAATTTTAGAGTGACGTCCTCCTTAATTTTTCTCTTAAGGCAATCTTGTTCTTGTATGAGTTCAGATTTCAACTCACCTAACTTGCTGTCTAAAATTGTCTTAAAAAGCTCTACAGTATCTACCAAATCAGACGACTTATCAGCTGCTTTATGAATATTAGGTGGCGGTAAACTATTATCTCCTTCGAGTAGTATGTCTTCATTCAATTCCAGACGTGGAGAAGATTCGGACATTTTACCAAGTGGCGATTTAAGAAAAAACGAACCTTTCTGTCGGATAGGCGAACCTCGAATGACAATTCTAGATATCTTATTATAATTTTAGCGCTAAAATTCTAGCATGAAGTTATCATGATTGATATAACTTAAACCGGTAATAACTTACTGATGGTCCAATCAAATTAAACATAAACATGTTTTGATTTAAACACACGTGTTAAAAGTAAACAAATACACGTGTTCCCGAGTAACCTTTATAAATACATTTACCCATTGTTGAATAAATTTTGTACATTATGTTGTTTCATAACCTGGATGGTTAACAGAGATTTTTAGAGTTTGGTTTGTTTGCTATGTAAAAGAAAACCTTTCTTTATTGTTTTGCGTAGTACTGTTTTAAAGTCGTCATTTTCAGCAATTTTTTTTTTTACCAAGGAGCTTTCAAATGAATTTTATAATTAAATGTAGTATTAAGTGGATCCTTCTATATATTTGTGTACAAGTAGACATTGCTATTTCAAATCTGATGTTATGAAAGTTATTAGGGAGAACGCTGTCATTGCCGTCCATTTTGAATTGATCTTTAAGGAGATCTTTGATAGTCTTTCAATGCAATGAAATCTTTCAAAACTTTTCCAGGCCTGTGGCAATTAAGTTGGTACATAACACTACAGGGAGATAACTCTTTTAAAAATCAGCTGAACGTTTTAATCACATTCTATTGTTAAGGAAATATTAAGCTTCTCAATGATCAAAATGAGTGTTGGTCAAACTGCTATATATCCAATGAAATTTTTCCGATAAAGTGTGTGGTTCAAGTGTTTTGAAATTTTTATATTTTTTTCAAAGGGTCAAAGTAAATATTTTGTCTAGATTTTATGAAAATTAAACAAGCCAAATAAATTTTAGTCAAGGTGTTTAGTACCACCTTTAGAGCTTTTGACAGGTTGTCTCATTGTTGAAGTCCGAATTATATTGACCCCTGTTTGTATTTTGATTTTTTGTGTCCTTGGGTTGCTGTCTCATAATCATAAAGGCATGATATACCCCATCTATATTTATTCATACTCACTGTGGATTCATTAATATTCATGGCATATCAAATTTCATGGATTTCATTGGTAGAGAAAAATCACAAATTTGAATACTCCACAAATAGTGATTTAATACGAATTTAGTTTTTTGAAGGAGCAAATGTTAAAACCACAAAATTGAGTACCCTCAAATTGCATTTTTTTCTTTCAACCATGTAAAAATTGATACCAACGAAAATAAATGAATCCACATTCCACAGTATTAAAAACTTTTATGTATGATGTAACCATGTTATGTCAGTCTGTATATATGGAAAGTGACACAAATTTTCCAGTGATATGCGTAAACTACACATGGTTTTATGGTTTATAATGATCAAATCACATGATTGTATTGTTAGGATGGATGTCAAAAATGTTTGAAAGAAAATGATATAAACTCTTTGAACCCTTTTATGTAAATAAATTCTTTAAAAGGAAAATACGACATTTTTGTTTACATTTTTGGTAGATCATAAACATGTGATGCATCATGCATTTGATGTTGTAGTTGTACATTTCATGGTCATATGATTAATCAGCTTAAACTAGATCAAATTTGAAATATATGCAGTACAAACAAGGTGATTTAGATTAAAATCACTCTTGGTTGCAATATATTCACTATGAAGGCTAGGGATTATGAATGATACACTCTTCAAAATATCTTTCTGTATAATCAGAGTGTCATCACTGATCTTTCATCAGAGTGTCATCACTGATCCTTCTTCAGAGTGTCATCACTGATCCTTCATCAGAGTGTCATCACTGATCCTTCAGAGTGTCATCACTGATCCTTCAGAGTGTCATCACTGATCCTTCATCAGAGTGTCATCACTGATCCTTCATCAGAGTGTCATCACTGATCCTTCATCAGAGTGTCATCACTGATCCTTCATCAGAGTGTCATCACTGACCCTTCATCAGAGTGTCATCGCTGATCCTTCATCAGAGTGTCATCGCTGATCCTTCATCAGAGTGTTATCACTTTGAATCCCTAACAATCACCCCTTTTTCACATTAGTACACTAAACACCTATTTATGTATGCATATACCTATTTTTTCATAGGGGCATCATGTTTTAAATCTGTGTTCATCCATCACTCCCTTTTTCTTTTCCTCTGTTTCGTATAAGGTTAAAGTTTTGGTTGAAGTTAGTTAATAAAATAGAGAATGGAAATGGGGAATACTGTAAACCAACTTATTTTTCGCGGATACTTTATTTCGCGTTTACCCCTTTCTAGACCACTTCGCGGCGATTTGATTTCGCGATTTTCAAATTTACCTGATGTTTTTTAATCAGAGAAGATCCAAGTTTTTCATATTCACGTTATTTTTCTACTCGCGAAAGTCGCGAAAATAAATCATTCGCGAAAATTAGTTGGTTTACAGTATGTCAAAGAGACATAAGTCATATCAACTTGAAACTTAAACTACACATGTTCATTATGATGTAAACTTTTAAATTAAAGATATATCCCAAGTTAGGGTTTTGACCTAGATTTCATGGTTCACTGAACATGGAAATGTGATTGTGTGAGTTGTGCATGTTGTCCCATATACAGATAATCTTGTTTTACAAAATCCCATGGTGTGACTTGTATGATTTCAATTTGAAAATCTGTAACCCTAGTTTAATATTTCAGTATTTTAGCAAGAAGAATATAAAAACAATATCTAAATTGAGGTTAATGTCTTGTAAAGAATGCTGATGACTAAAGACAAAACTTATAGGATCTGGAAGTATCTTGGGAATTACTAACTCGGGGAAATAATAAGATCAATTTCATTTTTTTGTATATATGGATATAATCAAATCATCTAAGGGATAAATAATTTAAAGGAATTACAAGTTTTGGTAAAATTTAATTGAAGTGACCGTGACTTTGCCAAAAAAAAAAAACTGTAAACATTTTCTTTGTATATTGAGTGACTTTGGGTGTGACGACATGCTAAATATAAAAGATTGATCTATAAAGAAAAGGTATATTTTTGTAGGTAATAAAACAGATTATAAAACAAATCAGTCAGTGTGTATTGATGGTTCAGATCTAGTACTGATAGGGTAGGGTAGCTATTTTAATATTGAATTTTTTATTTGAACTAGTTTAAACTTTCACTCAGTTCAATTTATCAGAAATTTAACGCAGCAGCTGATTTTACACTCAGTAGTAAGAAGATATTAAGGGGTAAGAGCTTTTGAGCTTTTTACTGTACATTTGAACTGGCATTAGTCTAAAAATTTGTCAGTCCAAAGTACATTTCTATCAGTCCATTTTTTTAATTCTTTATTTAAAAATTCACTCATTTCTGTCAGACTTTGGACTGACATGTTCACAGCATATTTCAAAACATTTCAAATTTTTATTAAGGTAACAACATTATATATATGTCAAACATTTCAAATTTGTATTTTTAAAATGGTTTTGATTGACACTTTTGGAGAACTTTGGACCATTCATAGTCATCATAAGTTAAAGATGGTGAAGATAAAAATATGGTAAATAAAAATGACACAGAACACAGTCCATTGTGCAACAGGACCATGCACGGTGCACCAAGAACTGGATGTGAATTCAGGTGCTCGAGAGGAAGGTTACTATGAATTTCCTGTTCCACTTGCAACAAACAGTGTGAAATATATTTATACTGCAAAATAAAAAAATGATAAATCAGCCACAAACTATTAAATCTTAAAATTTCTAGGAACTTAAGTCCCCCCTTAAAAAAAATGCCCAATTAGCCATCAAATATCCAATCAGAATGTGAAAAGGAGACACAATGTCTTATTTGCATGACTTTAGCCCAGCACCCTTTTCTGAAAAATAAGAAGAGAAAATAAGATATAATTTATGTTATTTTATATTAATGGTTAAAATTTCTGTTCAACCAGTTAATATAATTGATCATAATTAATTGTTAATTTTTTTGTAATCAGACTGTTTCACATTTTGTCATCTTGGGGCCTTAACTGATTATAGCTAACTATATATATATATATATATATATATAGGATATATTTGAATAGATGATGTGCATGGTATGATTGCCAATGAGACAACTATCCACCAGAGACCAAATTAATGATGTATCATATATGTTTTGCTCATTGTTCTCACCAGGGAGCTATTCGGTCACCTGTAATTAGTCATAACTTCTTCCTTTGGTCTTAATGGATAGTTGTCTCATTGGCAATCATACCATATCTCCTTATTTTTATATTTTAGATATTTTTTAACAAGCTTGTTGAACAAAATCAGTTTGGACTTAAAAACCTCCCTGGTATCCTTAACTTAACAGAAACAAAATTGCATCCAATTATTTCCTATGATGTTTAATAAGCATAAAATTGGAGTAGTATCTCACGCCAATTATTCTTATGCATGTATTGATAAGCGTACAATGAACTTCAATGAATTATTCATAACAATATAATGCCGTTAGCAATATTTTGACATTTTATGGAGATCTTTGACCAGAAACAAAAATACAGCGTAAATAGATCCAATTACGATGATAAAATAGCTCCCATTGATCAGGAATTATTTGTAATGCTGGGATTTTGTAGTTCGTGTGAAAAACAATGATGTTGGTATTTTATAGATAACGATATATATATATATAACGAATATATAACAAAATATATTTTTACCTCAGCCATAGCATCAATATTTAGAAGCATTTAATATAGGGGAGTTAAGAGTTTCAATGCATTCGATTCATTTCATGACAAATTGACTGGCACGTTTAGTTGTTTTTTTTCTTTTTTTCAAAATACATTGTAGCCTCTGAATTTATTTGATATTTGACCATTTTTTGAATTCAATGATTTTCATGCATTATTAATAAGTAATTAAATGGTGCTTTGTAACTAACAACAAAGAGGAATAAGAAATGTATACACATATAAAGGAACATTCATGATCAGATGAGTAGCAAATAATTAGGCTGTAGTACATGTATAAATATAAAATTATGAATGGAAATGGGGAATGTGTCAAAGAGACAACAACCCGACCAAAGAGCAGAAAACAGCAGAAGGCCACCAATGGGTCTTCAATACAGCCAGGAAAATCCTGCACCCGGAATATATATATTTAATGCTTTAACTGCAAGGTACAAATGTACCATACCATAGATAACCCTAGAATTTGATTTTAATCTTTATGTCAAATTAAGTCTTGGTTGCTTCCATATAGTATTTTTGTGCTAAGGCAGCATTAAGCAAACACTTATCAACCAATTGAATTTAGTCAAACTCTATGATTTGAGAGAGATGTGTTTCAACTTGAAGCTTATAAAAAAACCTAAAATTTACAGGGTACAGTTAAACCTGAATATTTGTTAATGATCTGAATTGTCTAGATATATATCTATAGATCTAGCTGAATGAAATAAGAAACAATTAGGACTGCATGTTCATGTGGGCCAAGTGAAAAATAAAAAATTAAGAAACCACTATTGATATAATTTTTTTTTTTCAAATTTCAAATTAGGAAATTTTTTAGTACACCTGTTCAATTTCTTTGTGTCATAAAACATATGCACCCTGTGCAAATACTTCATAGGTATAAAAATAGTGATAAACTAACTTGACCTTGCATAAATTGAGATATCAATGTCCCGAAAAAGTATGGGATCTACTTAATATAAATTTTGTTGACATAATCGTACATGTTTAAAATTATATGATAATTAATTTTGAGACATGAAATTTATATCAGTAAAAAGGCATATGCGTACACGTCATACACTCCTTATATAATTTAGGTTGGATTGGTGCATATCCTTGTGATAAAAATGTAAAATATTGACATTATCACACGAGAGGTAAACATTGTATATTTTTATGCCCCCGCCATCACCGGAGGGGGTATTAAGTGTTACCCTTGTCCGTACTTCCATTCCATGTCCACCGTCTGTCCTAAAATTGGTTTTGTGTCTCTAACTTTAGTTTGCCTCTACCAAATGTTATGAAACTTATACACAATGCTTATTACCACAAAACACAGATCAAGTTCGAATTTGGGTGGCGTCACTTTTACCGTTCTCGGACTCTCGAGTAATGCTCCTTTATAACGTTATATGCAAGCGGGGGCTTCATCTGTGTCCCATGGACACATTCTCCATTTATTTAGATGGTCTTTAAGGTGTAATACCACCAAATCATAGTACGTCACATCCGGTTGCATACGAAAATAGGTCGAAAAAAAATATTCCCTTGCATTTGACAGTTGTAGGTAATTGATCCTACATTTCATTGCAGTAAAACATTTCTGGGTCATAAACATATATCTTGGGTATTTCAAAGCACCATTATTTTTTTATTTGGGGTTTCTATAGAATATTTTGGAAACTTGAGGTTACATGGTTATTAAAGCTTGTACACAGGTTAAAAAAGGGGGAAAATTTGATTGGTTAACTTCCAGTGATGGTTATTTTCTTATATGCAATGAAATGTTATGTGAAATTTTTTCTATATTACTGGACAGGATAAAACTTTACTCATGCCAAGTATTTCTTTATTTGAAACAAAGATAAATTCTGCACAATTTTTTGAAAAGTGCAAATTTAACAAAGACTAATAGGGGGAAATCAATGGTGGTATTACATCTAATATGGGAAGCTGTACATGCACCTTTGACCTTGTGAGTACTCTCATGTGTTAAAATTTCTTGCTATTTAAGTGAAATATTACAAATAATGAAATATTCTGAGTGGATTGAGTCTCCAAAACACATTTTATGAGAAAATTTCCTTGAAATACGACTTTACCATGAATATTAGTTGACAGAACAAGCCATACTTAGAGTTTTGGGGAGCTTTTTCTCCTTATTTCTTATATTCTGCTATACTAGAAATTTTTTCCTAAGAAATACTTTAATAAATATATAGTTTTAAGTAAATGAAATTATTTTTAAAGCAGTAACAACAAATTATTCACCAAAAGAGAAGCGTTTTATGTCCCACTCTGGAATGCGGCGTAAATTTAAGTTTTACGTAAGGACTTATTGAAACCTCCTTGGAGACAGTAAACTTTTATACGGATAGTTCATTCAGCTTAAATACTTCAATTAATCATTTATTATAACATTTCTATCATAAATGAGTGAAAGTTACCCCAAAATTTTTATTTATTGGCCTAAAAAGTAGAAATTTTGAGGAAATGAGAGGTATAAATGGACCAAAAGAGACCTTATAAGGAAGACAAAGAGGTCCATTAGTAGTATTTATCATCCTAAAGTCTTCTTTTGTATCATATTCAACTGTTTGTAGGCAGATGAGATAAATATTTGATCATTTATTGGTCCACACTATATTCTATCATGATACGGCTTGGTTTGGATTTTTCGAAGAAATTTTGCTCGAATCGCTGTAGATGTCGTCTTACATTATACTAGATTTTTCTCAAATTATTGAACTGATTATGACAAAACTTGACAGGAATGCTTGAAATAACCAGTATTACAAAGGGAAAAAGTCACATTCAGTTTATTTAACAAAAAAGTCTTCTTTAGGTGTAATACCACCAAATCATAGTACGTCACTTCCGGTTGCATACGAAAATAGGTCGAAAAAAAATATTCCCTTGCATTTGACAGTTGTAGGTAATTGATCCTACATTTCATTGCAGTAAAACATTTCTGGGTCATAAACATATATCTTGGGTATTTCAAAGCACCATTATTTTTTTATTTGGGGTTTCTATAGAATATTTTGGAAACTTGAGGTTACATGGTTACTAAAGCTTGTACACAGGTTAAAAAAGGGGGAAAATTTGATTGGTTAACTTCCAGTGATGGTTATTTTCTTATATGCAATGAAATGTTATGTGAAATTTTTTCTATAGTACTGGACAGGATAAAACTTTACTCATGCCAAGTATTTCTTTATTTGAAACAAAGATAAATTCTGCACAATTTTTTGAAAAGTGCAAATTTAACAAAGACTAATAGGGGAAAATCAATGGTGGTATTACACCTTAAATGAAGCCATAATAGTTTTCTGTTAGTAAAAAAAAAGTGGGATTGCTGAAGAGACATTAGCTGTTGAAGTGCCCATCTGGTGCAGTTTAATTGGTACTGTTGTTCAGGTATGACAAGTTTTAATGTTTTATAAAATTCTAACATGGGCATTAGATTTTTACATAGCTAGCCAGTACATGACGGGGTCATTAAAGTCATCAATACACACTGAAAATGAAACAAAAATAAGTTTGAAGTAGCAAAAGAAAACTTGATCAGGGGGGAAAAAGGAAAGGAAAATCTGATTGTGAAGATATCCACTTTTAGTCTCAATTAAAAAACTGAGAAAAGGGGATACTGCTGTTATTATATTCCAAACATTTTATTTTTTTGGGGATTGTGTTGATGAAATGTAATTTGACCCAGAAAAAAAATCTACCACCATGAAGTAAATGGTAAGCTAATAAATTTTAAAATTAATGTCTTTTGTACAATTTTGTATTTTGAGATCATGCCACAATCGAGGGTCTGGACGGGGTTTACAAATTAGAGAATAATGGACACAAAGTGCAGAATACAGGGCAAAAAAAAGAATAGAGAAAAAAAAGCCTAAAAAATAAAGAATAGGGAACAATTGGGTGATGAAATGTAAAGAAGAGAGAATAACAGGCAAAAAAAAAAGAGTAGTGAAAAAAAGTATATAAAAAAATTCAGAAATGATGGATCCCATTTAGACCCTCATAATTGTCTAATGGTATTGCTACATTGCAACTATGAAAATAAAGAGATATATTTCATGTTGTTTGAATTTCTAATTCTATATTTTAATGTCAAAGTAGCATCATAAAATTCACACCTATATATTTATATACATAATACAAGGCTGGTTAACTACATTTGTTTGTGCATGTATAATGCTGACAGCTTAGGTTGGGTCAGGTCAATAGGTCAAAGAGACATTACAGAAATGATTTATATGTACATTAATAATTTATATATCCCAGTGATAAACAGTCTAGTACACTAACTGCACAGTGTCACTGTTGTCTAACATTTATAAGGGTCTGGATGTGTGGTCCTTTATTTCTTTATTCTTTTACTTTTTATACGACCGCAAAAAAATTTTGTGGTCGTATATTGGTATGACGTTGGCGTCGGCGTCGTCGTCGTCCGTCGTTGTTGTCGTCGTCGTTGTCCGAAGACACATTGGTTTTCGCACTCTAACTTTAGTTTAAGTGAATGGATCTTTTTGAAATTTTACCATAAGGTTAAATACCACAAAAGGAAGGTTGGGATTGATTTTGGGGGTTATGGTACCAACAGTTAAGGAATTAGGGGCCAAAAAGGGGCCAAAAATAAGCATTTTCTAGTTTCCAGACAATAACTGTGGAACGGTGTATGGATCTCTCTGAAATTATACTACAAGTTTCCATACCACAAAGGGATGGTTAGGATTTGCTTTGGGGGGTTATGGCTCAAACCGTTTAGGAATTAGGGGCAAAAAAGGGGGAAAAACAAGGTTGTCCTGGTTAATGCACAAATACTTTAGTACAAAACATAATTTAAAGCAGTGTAAGGGAGATAAATCAAATACATCATTGAAATTATCTCCCTTACACTGCTTTTAAATTATGTATAAAGTAATGGTTAATGAACAATAAAGATAATTTAAAACAGTGTAAGGGAGGTAATCCAAATACAACGTTTTGGTTACTTCCCTTACACTGCTTTTAAATTATGTTTAAAGAAATGCATATTTATAAAGGAAGACCAGTAAAAATATCTGCAAATGTTGCATCTTTTTTTTTTACAAAAAAATCTATATGAAGGTCCGAAGGGTCCAAAATTAAACTTTGTTTGATTTTAGCAAAAATTGAATATATGAGGTTCTTTGATATGCTGATTCTAAACATGAATTTAGATTTTTGATTTTTGGCCCAGTTTGCAAGTTGGTCCAAATTGGGGTCCAAATTAAACTTTGTTTGATTTCAACAAAAATTGAATATATGGGGTTCTTTGATATGCTGAATCTGACCATTTATTTTGATTTTTTATTTGTGGACCCCGTTATCAAATTGGTTCATATTGAGGTCAAAAGGGTCCAAAATTAAACTTTGTTTGATTTCATCTAAAATTGAATTATTGGGGTTCTTTGATATTCCAAATCTAACCGTGTATTTAGATTTTTAATTTTGGGTCCTGTTTTTTAAATTGGTCTACATTAAGGTCCAAAGGGTCCAAAATTAAACTTAGTTTGATTTTAACAAAAATTGAATTCTTGGATTTCTTTGATATGCTGAATCTAAACATGTGTTTAGATTTTTGATTATGGGCCCAGTTTTCAAGTTGGTCCAAGATAGGGTCCAGTATTTAAACTTTGTTTGATTTCAACAAAAATTGAATATATGGGGTTCTTTGATATGCTGAATCTAACCATGAATTTAGATTTTTTATTTGTGGGCCCCGCTATCAAATTGGTTCATATTGAGGTCAAAAGGGTCCAAAATTAAACTTTGTTTGATTTCATCAAAAATTGAATTATTGGGGTTCTATGATATTCCAAATCTAACCGTGTATTTAGATTTTTAATTTTAAGTCCCGTTTTTAAATTGGTCTACATTAAGGTCCAAAGGGTCCAAAATTAAACTTAGTTTGATTTTAGCAAAAATTGAATTCTTGGGGTTCTTTGATATGCTGAATCTAAACATGTATTTAGATTTTTGATTATGGGCCCAGTTTTCAAGTTTGTCCAAGTTGGGGTCCAAAATTAAACTTTGTTTGATTTTAACAAAAATTGAATATATGGGGTTCTTTGATATGCTGAATCTAACCATGTATTTTGATTTTGGACATTGGACCATAATAGGTAAATTAAAAAAAAATCAAGTTCTTAGACTACATTCTTTCTGTGTCAGAAACTTATGCTGTGTCAAATATTTAATCACAATCCAAATTCAGAGCTGTATCAAGCTTGAATGTTGTGTCCAAACTTGCCCCAACTGTTCAGGGTTCGACCTCTGCGGTCGTATCAAGCTGCGCCCCAGCGAAGCATTTTATTAGTCTATTTTTTTTCTATTCTATATTTATTCTTACCCTTATTCTCTCTTCTTAATTTTTTTTGCCCTTTTTTCTCTATTCTCTATTTTTTGCCCTTTATTCTGGGCTTTTTACTCGTTATTCTCTTTTCTGTAAACCCCACTCCATAGGGTCACCTTTTCTGATGAAAATTTAATCTTTCCAATTTGGATCAATACTGAACATAAAAATCAAGCGAAAAATATTGATTTAATTGAGAAAAAAAAATAGAGAGTTATGATCAAAATTTCTCATAACAAGCTGCAAAGTGCAGATTTTTTTTTATTGTATGTTTTACTTTTACAACATATGGTCTAGATGAGCCAAAAGGAGGGGGGGGGCACAAATTTGGTTTAACCCCACCTGTACCAAGCTATCTCAGTTAAGCCCACCTCTTTTTGTACCTGTACCAAGCTTACTCAGGACCAAGTAATGTTTGTTGTATATGTTTTTGATTGTACGTCTATTTTTTTCTGAGGAGTTTGTATGATGATTTGAAATATAGTTCTGTTTTACTGATTGTTTGTCTTTTTTTTTGAAAGACCTCCCTTTTTATTATGAATCATTAGTCCTAATACTTTAGCAATCAAACAGTGAAACTATTTCTTTTGTCATTAATGTTTTTGAATATTTTCCAATGAATTAAAATTGCATACAAATTAACTAAATTACAAAGGCCCGGCCATTAGATTGAACACATCTTATTCTGACTACTGCTTCTATTCTAGGGTTGCTATAATGACATTACCTTCCTCCTGTCAAAGAGCTGGTTTAACATGATAAATGTTGATCTATAGTAGAAGGTGTAATCCTCAGTAGGAGTTCTCTCTACTTAATTGTATTTAATGGTATTTAATTAAACCTCCAGAGATAGATCTAAATGCCAGTTCAATCTAGGTACAATCTAAAGATACATCTATACTTAACTTTATATTAGGATGATTTGATATACAGAAATTTGTTCAATCTAGGTACAATCTAAACTAGGATCAAAGATACATCTATACTTATCTTTAGATGATTTGATATACAGAAATTTGTCTTTGATTATGTTGTTATATAATTTTTTTGTAACCTTCTAGAGTACAGGGTAAAACGTTAATTGATCTAAGTTGTTTTGGTAAGGGAGCTACCATTTGATTTTTATGGCTAGGATGAAATTTGAAAAAATAGGCAGGACAGGAGTTTTGAGTAAAAAAAAAAGGCAGGATGAGATTATTTGCATAAAAAAAGGCAGGATGACAATTTAGGTAAAAAAAAAGTCAGGATAAACTAAAAAAAAAAGCAGGACTGAATAGAGTGAAAAATAAAAAGGCAGGACTGAAAAGAGGGGAAAAAAAAAGGCAGAACAAAATTTTTCATCCTAGCCCCCCCCCCCCCCCCTAAAAATCAAATGGTAGCTCCCTAACAGTTGCATACAGGTGGCAATTTCTGAGGACAGATCAAAGGGGAAAGTGGTATTTTTGGTTATGTATTTTGCGATTAAAAAAGATGGGTGAATTTGATGAAATATTGAGCAGCTACAATACAAATGATGGTGATCCAAAGATTGCACTTGCAAAAATAACTTTAAGGGCTGATATCTAAAATTGTATGATTCCCTTTAAACACTAATACTTATCTTGAAAACAATAAAAAGAGAGAAACTGTGGAAAAAGAAAACAGTAAGCAAACGAAGATCATGCATAAAGAAGTAGTCTTAACCAAAGTTGTAAATTGACTCCTTATATGAGTTATTTCCCTTAGATCACAATTATACCTATTTTAGATTTTTTTTTGTATTTATCTTGAAAATAATATAAGATAAAGAGAAACTGTATGCAGCATAAATGATCAACCAAAGAAGATCTACACATTAGTCCACATAGCTGAAATTTTTATATTGATTCCTGATAGGATTTTTTGCCATTAAATGGCAATAATTTGCATTTTTTAGCAATTTCCTTGAAAAAATTCTACACATTAAGTACAATTTTTTGAAAACTGTTGCTAACGACACTCATGTTGTATATATTTTTATCAGGTTGGAAATTTATTTTCTATTGTTAGCTTTTATGAGTTTTTTTTGTATGGTCGACACTCATTAATATTTTCTTTTAATTTTGTTTATCTCTCGTGTCATGCACAAAGAAAGGGTGCATCAAAATAAACCAATGACATTTGAAGAATTTCATAGGATATTTTAATCCTATATATGGTTTCAAAAATTACTTTGAATTGATGTCCCATATAACACTTGTGGGTGTGATTGATGTATCATTTAATTATTTGAAGTGAATTAATGTACTATTGCAATGTATTGTAGACATGGTAGATATATTGGATTGGATTTGTATCTGCATTCAGTTATGTTTGCAAATTGATGAAAATATTTTACAATGAGTTAGAAAATACCATTAAAACTTCATCATCTGATTAAACATCAATGTGGCTATAGTTTAAACACCAGGGAGAAAAGTTAAATTTTCCACATAAGGGTCTGTAACCTGCCACCATATGAAAGATTAACATACATGTAAGGACTATAATGGACTTTTTTTACCTAAAATTTAGAGATCCAGTCCAAAATTAAGTATCCTGGGCTTCTGGTCCCTTGCTTATCTTTTCCTCTGCTCATGGCTTTTTACTGTTATCATGATACATTTTTGGAGGATCGTCCATGATTGATAGCCACAGTATGAAAGATCAACATAAGGACAATGGACATTTGCATCTAAAATTTAGAGACCCAGCTCAAAATTTAGTATCTTGGGATACTCGGTCCATGCATATTTTTTTCCCTGTTCATGGCTTATAATACTAGCTGTTATCTGGAAAAGTCTTTTATCATTCTTGGGATACAAGATTCACCAAATCCATTAAATTCACAACATATCTAGTGTCCCATGATTCTGACAGTCTGTCACTGCTTGTCTGAAATTAAAATAAGCTGAGTGGTATAGAAGATGTTATCTGTACTGTAGCTGTTACTTTATTATAATTTCTTTTCATATCATCTAAGAGCCAGCACAAAAGCACCAGTAAACTTAGCATTGTGCTAATTTAAATTTACAACAATGTTGATGGGTGTATGTTATATTTATCAGCTGTAGTGATGTTGAATGATATAAAATTGTCAATACATGAAATTATCATCTAAGCATGTGACAGTTCTTCTTCTGTGGTGAGAACTTTAAATGGATCAATCTGAAGAATGTTGACCATAGATCTTTGTCCTTGAACAACACAGAGGTCAATATGTATTAAATACAGATGACATTTTTAAAACAGGAAGATTTTGTTCTAATCTGCTTAATCTTCAGGATGTAATCATTAAGGTGGTACATAACACTACAGGGAGATAACTCTGTAAAAATTAGCTGAATGTTTTAATCACGTTCTATTGTTAAGGAAATATTAAGCTTCTCAATGATCAAAATTAGTGTTTGTCAAACTGCTATTTATCCAATGAACTTTTTCCGATAAAGTGTGTGGTTCAAGTTTTTTTAATTTTATATTTTTGTCAAAGAGTCAAAGTAAATATTTTGTCAAAATTTTATGTAAATTAAACCGAACCAAATTGATTTTAGTCAAGGTGTTTGGTACCACCTTAGGCTTTCTGATAAAAGCCTACAGGTACTTGGTATCTATGATAAGATGTCAAGTACATGTTTCAATGATGGAAAGTAAGATATATGTATTAATATGATAAAAAGTAATTTTTTATGAAAAAAAAAATCTAAATCTACAGATATCTTGCTTATATTTTCTTTGCATATCAGATGATTTTGAATGTCCGTTAACTTGATCTAGTGTCCCTGAGCTACTGTACTGACATACACTCAGTATGTATTCATTTGACCACAAAAGGGCTGATGACAGGATGGTCATTGCTTAAAGCATACACACAAATGTTAAACGTGTCCATGTTTACATACATCAGAAACCACTTTTTTAGTAACAATAGCTATCAATTCTTAGCTTAGGGAGCTACCATTTGATTTTTATGGGAGGGGGAGGGGGGCTTAGGATGAAATTTGAAAAAAATAGGCAGGACAGGAGTTTTGAGTAAAAAAAAAAGGCAGGATGAGACACTTTGCAAAAAAAAAGACAGGATGACAATTTATGTAAAAAAAAGTCAGGATAAACTAAAAAAAAAAGGCAGGATCGAATAGAGTGAAAAATAAAAAGGCAGGACAGAGATTACAACTAAAAAAAATTTTCATCCTAGCCCCCCCCCCCCTCCATAAAAATCAAATGGCAGCTCCCTTATTTCCTAATTCTAATATGATCTTCTTGATGTTCTTTCGTTCACTTTAAATTTGTAAACAAAGCAATGATGTTCCTTATAATTCCAATAAACATGGATGCTGCATGTGTGTGATGTTTCTTTGAAATTTGCAATGTCTGTGTATTTTGAACAAACATCAGAGATCAAAATGGACATTTCTGATTATGTATTTGGACACTTTTTAATCGTGAAACAGATAGTTTTCTCAGATGTGTGTGCTCCCTCAAATTAAATTAGCTGGCTTTTTACGTGTTATCAAGGTCTGCTTTGAAGTACAAAAATTCTATATGTTCCTATCAGAATTTTTTTTTTCTAAAGCTCTGTGTAAAAATGTTGACAAATCTAATGCCTACTTATGTTAAAATGAGCATAGCTAGGGTATAACATATAAAAGAAATAATTCTTAATAATTTAGCCACAAGCTATATATAAGTCGAAAGATTTGCACAACTAATATAAGATGGTGATATACGAAGATGATGTAATAAAATTGTGTTGACAAATGTTTCTGTCATCATGATTTTATTACATCATCTTCATATATTACCATCTTATATATTAGTTGTGCAAATCTTTAGATATATATAATTTTTTCCTTATCTGCGCAGCATGGTCTATTCTAGACGATCCGGTACATACTAAATTTGCTGGTTGGTCCTTTTTAGACCCATTGGTGGCCTGCGGCTGTTGTCTGCTCTTTGGTCGGGTTGTTGTCTCTTTGACATATTCCCCATTGCCATTCTCAATTTTATTCTATATATATAAATGTATATGGGACATAATTTTTATGAAATATCTGTCGATTCACAATCTGCCAATGTTTTAGCATGTTTAGTGTATTATGTATTCCAAGGGTGATCAATATTGTCCCCAGGGAATTTAAACCATGGACACTTAATCAATCTTGTCTAATTGACCATCAGGGAAAAGTTGAGTGTTGCTAAATTCAATTGAAGGATATTATCTACACGCTTTACAAGGCCTTGTAACATTATATATAGGGGCATGGGAAGAGAGATGAATAGCTATAATTGATTCGGTCCTTGTCACCAGAAATTTATTTTATTGTCATTTCTCACATTAAAGGAAGGAATTGCATTTAATTAGGCAAATTTGTCAATGGTCAATTGAGAGTGATCTATTGTGCATTGGACATTAATGTTGGGGAGATTTTCTTCCTTTTTATTAGGCTTTATCATTCAAACAGTTGAAGGTTGTATGGTGACCTATAGTTACATCCACATCATTTTGGACTTGGGTAAAATATTTGTCTTATTGGCATTCATACCAAATCTTCTTATTTTTGAATTAAGCACAGATACATGTACTTCATCTTCGGTGACTACTAGCCTGTCAACACCAAGGTTATGACTTCCTATCCCATTCATGGCAAATATGCATTTGACTCTGATCTTAACTGACTAAGATAGCCAGTGTGCTCAAGCTTCCTCCACTGATAAAGAGTGACTACCATTATATAGCCAGTGAGCTCAAGCTTTATCTCCACTGATAAAGAGTGACTGCCATTTATAGCCAAGAGTGCTGAAGCTTCCTCTACTGATAAAGAGTGACTGCCATTATATAGCCAGTGTGCTGAATCTTCCTCTACTGATAAAGAGTGACTGCCATGATATAGCCAAGAATGCTGAAGTGTGGCATTAAACACCAACAATCAATCAATCTTAGTTTGCAGAATTTCCTGAAATCACAATAATTATTTTCACATTGTGTCCGCTCTTTAAGTAGATTGGGATAATAGATGAACACAATAATGTCCAAATGTATGGTATTTATGGCTAGTGAGAATGTTGAACCATAGGTCATTATATATAATTCTGATCCTGATAAATGATGATGGATTGTACAGTATCATGTTTTTAATTGAACAAATTAGTTCAGTGATAATACTGTCAATTGATACTATTTTCAGACTAAGTTTGAACCTGGTTTTTTTCAGCTTCCAGTGTTTTGTACTGGTCCCATTTATGGCAAACTTCAGCTTTTACATATAAATAAGGCCATAAAAAAGAATATGTTTGTTTGCCCTAACCCTACCTACCCAGAAAATATCTGCCTACTCAAAATCTTTTATTGTCCTGCTGTAAAAAAGTTTTTTTTTTTAATCAGATAGGCACGAAGACTGAAAAACATGACACTTCAATTTTTCTTTGCCGAAAAATAAGAAAATGCCTACCTACCTACCCACTGTCTCTACCTTTGGGTAGAGTTTGGGCAAACCAAAATATTTTTAAGTGTTGCCTAACTTATGTATAACAACTGTTTTATGAAGACTTTAGAAAGAACCATCAAATTAATTTTCTAATGCATCTCCGTCATATTTACTTTGAAAAATTGTGTTGTCCTAAATGATCTCTTTTTGCCATATATATAAGAACATGTTCACAAAATACTAAGTTTTAGAGTTGCAGCATCCTTTCAAAAACTATTGAATTTAGATTTTACAATTGAAATTGTAAGTCTGTTACAACTTACAGTCTTCACAATAATTTTTTTAATTTACAGGCCCGGAGCTCAATTTTTGGAAAATATTAGTTAGATTCTGTTGGCCTGTAGAGGTGATTTTACAGGCTCGACAGCACTTTTACAAGCCTGGGCTGCTGGGCCTGTGGTTAAGCATGAAATGACTGCTGTTAAACAATTCTCTTGTACATATTTAGTTCTTTTCTAATGTTTAATTTTTTTTAGCTATTGAAAACGGCAGAATGAAACAAGTTTGAACAGTTGCTTCAGATTGAACTTTAGCATATAATAGTTAATGCAGGGCTTAACGTATATATACCTGATGTATACCTGATGTATACCTGATGCATTTATAAGACTTCATCCATTTAATTTGTAGTTTTAAACACGTTTTGTAAGCTATATACTTAATCATGATTGGGTGGGAATAACTTAAGACGACTTCTTAAATAAAACTGCATTGATGAAATAATTTGATGCAAAAAATATGTGTCATTGATAACCTTAATGTATTAAAGTGCATCTTAATAATCAGACAAAATCTCTAAGAATGCAACGAGATAAAACAGAATATAAAACAGATAGTGACGTTTTAGATGATTGTGTAAAAGTAAAAACTAAGATTATTCTAAACTTAGAAATTTAAGCTTGAAATTTATATATTGTGTAGGTAGAAAAAAGATATTATGATTCCATTATTACCAATGAAGAATAAAAGGAAAGGAACAAATATATATATATGAAAAGAAAGCAATATAATATGTAATAAATATAAGGTTTGGTACCATTAAAACGTTTAATCCCGCTGCAAATGTTTGCACCTGTCCTAAGTCAGGAATCTGATTACAGTAGTTGTCGTCTGTTTATGTAGTTCATACCTGTTTCTCGTTTCTCGTTTTTATATAGATTAGACTGTTGGTTTTTTCCGTTTGAATGGTTTTACACTAGTAATTTTTTGGGGCCCTTTATAAGCTTGCTGTTCGGTGTGAGCCAATGCTCCGTGTTGAAGGCTGTACCTTGACCTATAATGGTTTACTTTTATAAATTGTAACTTGGATGGAGAGTTGTCTCATTGGCACTCATACCACATCTTCTTATATCTATGACAAACTTTCCTTACAAACATCAAACCAAACCCAAAACAAAGAAACAGGGGTTTCATTGCTGTATTTCATCTCAAAGTCTAGGCCAATTATACAGTATAAAAAACAGATAGCGACATTAAAGATGATTGTGTAAAGTAAAAACTAAGATTTTTTTAAATTTAGAAATTTTAGCTTGAAATTTATATATTGTGTAGGATGAAAAAAAAAGTATTATTATTCCTATATTACAATGGAGAAAAAACATATATAATGAAAAGAAGCAATATGACATGTGCAACAAATACATGATTTCCTTACAAACATTAACAATTTTAACCCAAAGCAGATAAACCTGTTTTATTACTGTTCTACATCTCAAAGTCCCAGTGAGGCCAATATTATATCACAGATAGTGACATTTAACATGATTGTGTAAAAGTAAAATCAAAGATTTTATCCCAAATTAAGAAATTTAATCTTGAAATTTATATATTGTGTAGGAAGGAGAAAAAATTAATATTATTCCTTTATTACATGGAGAATAACATGAATGAATCAAATATATATATATAAGAATGAGAAGGAAGCAATATAAGCTGTTTACTATTTAAATACATGACAAAATTTCCTTACAAACATTAACCAAATCCAAAGCAAAGAAACAACTGGGGTTTTATTGCTGTTTTTCATCTCAAAGTCTAGGCCAATTATACAGAATGTAAAACAGATAGCGACATTTAAGATGATTGTGGAAAAGTAAAATCAGAGATTATTCTAAATTTAGAAATTTAAGCTTGAAATTTATACAATAGGAATCACTGAGAAGGATTTACAATTATTTAGAAATTCTACATGGATTATTGTTCCAATATCACAATTGAAGAACTAAATTAAAGTAACATATATTATAACAAAACAAAAAGGACATATTTATTAATACATGACAAAATTTCCGTACAAATATTGCCAAAACATAAGCAAAGAAAAAGGAATTTTATTGCAGTTCTTCATCTGAAGATCACAGTGAGGCTTTAAAGCCATAACGGGCCACTTGCTGTCTATAGTTAGTTAAATAAATATTGATAACCCCTACAGTAATATTTTTTTTTTTTTTTTATTTGAGCAGGAAAACCCAAAAATAAGGGTTGAATTGACATAAATGAAACAAAATGTTTGGTATACACCAATGAGACAATAGCTGCAACACAAAGGCTCAAGCAACTAAACAACATCTAAAAGTTAATAGCAGAGTCTAATATAATTTGTAAAGCTGTAATTACCAGAGCCTGAAATATGTGTTTTCTCAGAAAAACCATGTATTTATTATATTTTCATTAGTTTTAGTGGCAAATCTGTCCAATTCTTATTAGATACTAATTATGATCTACAGCTTTGATAGTTATAGTACACATCACCTATATTTGAACTTTAAACAAGTGTCTACACAAAAAGTCAAACTCTAAAAAATACCACTAGTCTAGAAATAAGTACTTCTCATTTATATAACCTTATATTTTTACATTAATTAGAGGACAAAATCTCTCTGGTTTTGATTAAAAAAACAAATTGTGATCTACAGCTTTAACCATAAAAGTACATATGACCTATATTTGAACTTAAGACAAGTGTCTACACAATAAGTCAAACTCTAAAAAATACCACCAGTCTAGAAATAAGTACTTCTCATATATAACCTTATATTTTTACATCAATTTCAGGGATAAAATATCTCTGGTTTTGATTAAAAAACAAATTGTGATCTACAGCTTTAACCATAAAAGTACATATCACTAAGATATGTTTTGACATATTATATAAATTCAGACTAAAATATCCCACTACAAACTATTGTGTCATGTAAAATAAATTGGATTTGGAGATAATGTTTTTTTTTATTAATTTGAAATGAATCTGTGCATGTAAACTTTTCCACTTATAGATATTTGCCTGACCTTTGTTTTCTTTTTTTACATACAGTTGAGATTTATTTCTTACATGCTAGTTACTCTAGGTAGAACTGGACTCCATACTTTCACAAATGAGAATTAATTGAACCAAATATAAATGTAGTAGACTTAAATCAGTACAAATGTAATAGGTCCAGGTTTAAAATAGACACATGTGCTTACCATGGGGTATGGGTTTAGCTCATTGTTGAAGGCCATACGGTGACCTATAGTTGTAAACTTTGACATCATTTGGTCTCTGGTAGAGAGTTGTCTCATTGGCAATCATACCACATCTTCTTATTTTTGTATAAAGATGGAAATGAAAATAAATGGAATTGCATGAAGTGTTATAGAGGGAAAATTTCACTCTCACAAATGAGAAAAAACATTTGGCCTCATGATCTATGTAAAAATAAGACTACTTTTGGCCTGAGCTTACAGATTTATTGTGTGAAAGTTAAGTCTACTGTACATTTGGGTTCATTATTATTCGAGTGGTATTAAGTTGCTTAGATTTCATGGGTATAGGTGGACCATAAATTCAATTGCTAAAAAAAATATTAATCTTCTATATGTTTGTATGCAGAGTATATTGTTACCACAAATAAAATATCGATGAACATACAATTTTTCTCAATCCACGAAAAGTGGTATCTAAAAAAAACCAAACTTTTGATAACAGTAAGTTTACTTATTTTGGTGAGCTGTCAGAATATATATCTTTTGATCCATTTGCTATCTTTGACCTTGACTTTTTTGCAAATTTATTTTTGTCAATAGAATTATTAAGGCCTCGCCGAATGGCAGGTCGCCCTATAGTGATCAGTCTGTCAGTCAGTCCGTGCGTAACAAATTGTGTCCGCTCCATATCTAGAGAACCGTTATAATTTCATACTTTATACTTGACATGTATATTAACCAACACCAGAGGGTGTGTCATAAAGTTTGTACAACTTCCTACATCAAAGGTCAAGGTCAAAAACTTTGGTTTCAGTTGACAACCCCATGTCCTATGGTAAAGATACAAATTTTTTACCACATGTTATTCACAGCAGGGCTCACAGAGATGGCTCCCATCTCAATGATGTCTAGTTGCATCATGTCCCCAAGGTCTGTTTATTTTGGCAATTTTAAAATAAGCATTCTACTATAAACACAAAACTTTTATTTGTGTAGATACTGTGAAAAAAGCAAATTAGTGCAGCCAGCATAAACAATCCTGCTATTACAGAGTTTTCTTTTAACACTCAGAAAATTCCTCCTTCTAAATATAAAACAATAAGAAAGTATTGGATTTGCTTTGCTCTCAATAACATTGCAGGTCAGATGGAATACAAACACTGTAGGCTTTTTATTAAACCACAAGAAATCTATAAATGGTTCTTATTAGTCCAATGATATGGCGTGAAGACAATTCAATAGCGAAACATTCGATCATTGTTCGTATGAGCATCCCGATTGTTCATAACAGAATAAAATGAATAAAGTATCAGAGAGAACTTCACAGTTAAATTGGATTTGTTTATCGAAATCTGATTGAAGCGTTTAACTCCGGAAAACTGATGAATGAGAGAGGCAGATAGCAATGAATTTGATTATTCTGAGCTTAGTCCATTTGTAACAGTGAGTTGGTGGAGCGTAAGATGATTTGGAAAATTGATGAAATACAATGGGAAATTTTATACGCATCGGTATAACGACCTTCTTGTTCAAGTTAGAATGCGAATACCCATAAAATTAATAATGGAATTTATTATTATCTGTGTAATGAAGAGTGCTCCAATCCTTTTTATATAACTTAAGTTTTCTATAGAATAAATATGTGGTATTTTAGTGAAAGCATGTCCGTATGTAATGAAAAATCGGTATTTTACAGAAAGCATGACCATTTGTAATGAAAAATCGTAGAAGTCTGGTTTTGATTACTTATTGAGAAGTTGTCCGCTTTGTATGGGAATTATATAGATAATGTAGTATTATTTTACAGTTTATCAATAGCATGTATTTTTTAGGTCAATTGTTTAAAGTTTAGATTTTTGTGTGGTGATATTGTGACTGTATTTTTTTGATATACATGGTTTTCATTAATCCTTTATAGTTTAAAAATGTAGTATATATTTCACAGTTTATCAATGAAATGTATTTTGTTTTTTTAAGTGAATTGTTAAAAGTTTGAATATTTAATGTGTGGTCAGGTAAATAATATATCATGAGAAGATTTTTTTGGTATACATGGTTTTCATTGATCCTTTATAGTTTAAAAACGTAGTATTATTATACAATTTATCAATAAAACGTATTTTTTTAAGTCAATTGTTAAAAGTTTAAATATTTGTGTGGTGATATCGTGACTAGATATTTTTGGTATGGTTTTCATTGATCCTTTATAATTGAAGTTTTTGATTTGTATAACGAAGAAAAGATTTGTGAATTAAGTTTGGAAGATTGTACACTGACAGAAAATCGTTTCTTTGTTGAAATTCTACTTCAGGGTTAAACCAAACAATAGTCAAAGTGAAAAATTGTGAAACAAAGATTCAACCTATCCTATAGTCCTATAGTCCTATAGTCCTTATAATAGTCCTGTCATATGTCATATATGAGAAACTCCATAAGGAATGGGATCCTACACATTACAAAAAAGAAGTTACTCCCTCCCCTTAATAAATTTTAAGTTTTTAGTAACATTCTGAGGAAGTCTAGCATTAAGGATTGGAATTATTATTTGCTACTTTTTATATGACCGCAAAAAATTTTGCGGTCGTATATTGGTATCACGTCGTCGTGCGAAGACATTTGGTTTCCTGACAATAACTTTAGTATATGTAAATAGAAATCTATGAAATTTAAACACAAGGTTTATAACCACAAAAGGAAGGTTGGGATTGTTTTTGGGGGTTATGGTCCTAACAGTTTAGAAATTAGGGGCCAAAAAGGGGCCCAAATAAGCATTTTTCTAGTTTCCAGACAATAACTTGTGGAAAGGTGTAAGGATCTCTCTGAAATTAGACCACAAGTTTCCATACCACAAAGGGATGGTTAGGATTGGCTTCGGGGGTTATGGCTCAAACCGTTTAGGAATAAGGGGCAAAGAAGGGGGAAAAAAAGGGTTTCCTGGTTAATGGACAATTACTTAAAAGTACAATGTTATGTTTTGATTACCTCCCTTACACTGCTTTTAAATTATGTATAAAGAAATGTTGTATTGTCTTGAGGTGATTAGCTGTCAATTTATTTTTAGAAGTTATTATTAAAAATGCTGATTAATTTATAAGGAATATTAATTTTAGCCATGATTATGTATGTCATTTTCTATTTTAAGACTTTTATGATGTATTTGAATGGGTAATCATGGTTGCAAACTCCATTGGAAATTAGAATTGAGATTATGAACATATCTTGAGGGAAAGATATTTTTTTTTAAAAAAGGGGGGGGGGGGGGGGGGGGGGAAGTGAAAAAAAATTGTGAGGGGGGGGGGGGTGGGGTTGACAATAATTTCTCATTTCAGATTTCAGAAATTAAAAAAGAAAATTTCTTCAAATTTTTTTTTTTTTTTTTCCAAAAAAAGGGTAGGGGGCCTCAGTCAATTCGCAACAGCATAGTGTATTGCACAAAGCAAAAAATTGAATATAAATTCAAATCATAACCAATTCTAAGTTCTTTGACTACAGTTATTCTGTGTCAGAAACCTATTATGTGTCAAATATTTAATTACAATCCAAATTCAGACCTGTATCAAGCGCAAAAATTGTATCCATTTTTGCCCCAACTGTTCAGGGTTGGACCTCTGCGGTCATATCCAGCTGTGCTCGGAGAAGCAATTTATTAAATCTTACAACTAAAATTGATTGTAAGTTATATTCTAAATTCATGACTTAGAGCATTTTTTTCTCATAAGAATTTTTGTGAAATGAGTTTTTTGATATTGTGCTACTTTCATGCCACTGTCCATTTAGTGGCTTTGGGAAATATACTTTATACTCCGGATGCATGATTTTCTCACTGTGTTGAAGACCCATTGTTGCCCATGGCTGTTTTCTGCTCTTTCAAGGTCGGGTTGTTGTCTCTTTGACACATTCTCCATTTCCATTCTCAATTTTATTTAACCTATGTTCGTTCTTTTTTCTTTTCCTTCTTTTGTCAATCTGAAATCCAACTGTTGTTTGTAATTTTTTCGTTTAATATGCCTAAAGATGTCCATTTGAAATTCAATTTAAAAGTTCATAATGGTAAGTTTCAGATTGTGTTCATATTGCGTTGTTTCAAATGACCTCCTTTATACGACCCTTGATATTTGACAGCAGGAGTGACATCGTATCCCCTGACACATAAAGTTTCAACATACTCTTCAATTTTATCAGGATCTTCCATGTCTGGTTACCGATTCATTTCTCTAGTTTACTTGTCAATTGGTTTTACATGCATCATAAAAATCTGCATTAGGGTAATGAAGAATTCGGTTCTTTTGTCAAGAGTGATGAATCGACTGAATTTTCTTAGTTTTATTAGTTCAAGACAAAGTCATTTTCTCAGTGCAATTGATCAGTTTTAGAATCATACTACATTAAATCTTCTGTTATTGAATTGGAAAACAAATTTTGTGCACTGTGGTTTATTTTATTTCTGTTTACCATTAGACAAATTGCTCGTTTCTTGAATATCACAGCTGAAAAATTAAAGAAACACACTTAAATATGATATAAATCTGCTGTTATTGATATGAACATGATATTAAAAGTGATACTGTAAATTCAGAAATTATTGCGATGTTTTTATTATTGCGAAAAATGCGACAGGGTAATAATCGCAATAATTTAAACTCGCATTTTGAATTTTTTATATGAGTTAAACAGGATTTTTCTCAATATCGCAAAAATTAAAATCGCATTTTAGTCTTAAATAACAAAATCGCAATAATAAATGCACGCAATAATTTCTGAATTTACAGTATTTGTTTCAAGTTTTTGTCCCTGCCAATTTAAAATTTTGTGTTTTTGTTTGAAAAAAAAATAAAATAAATATACTTATGTAATGTAAATCTGCTGTTAGTGAACATATTTTTGATACAAGTTTTTGTCCCTCCCCATTTTTTAGTACCAGAGTGTGGCACATGTTGTTTTGTAACATTTCAATTTCATGTTCAACATACAATAGTTTTCAATGATATGAGTTTCAGTTAACACTATGTTTAATGAAGTTATTCCTGCTAGATTGAAAATCATTGTTATATATACGATGTTATATAAGGTATCTTTAATGTTGAACTCATATATAATACTACTGGGGGTGTTAAACGACCTTGACTACCCATGAGGGTCTCGCACGGTCGGTACTCATAATAGACGTGTACATTCTCTGGAGTTTGAGTTAAAACCACATGACATGATAATCATTTTAATGCACCTGTATAAAAATAAGGAGATATGGTATGATTGCCAATAGACAACTATCCACCAAATAGCAAATGAAGCAACTTAATATAGATCACCATATACATGATAAATATATGGCTGTCAAAAATGAGCTAAACCCATACAGATAATTTGTAAAAAGCCTTGACATGAAAAAATGTAAAAAGATTAAAACCATACAACTACTAACCTGATTTGTAATGAAACAATAAACAATAAGCAGGTATATATATATATATATATATATATGTATATATTTTATAAGTAATTTCTTTTTTCTTTACAGGTAAACAAAGAACAGTGCGATCCCCAGAGCTACCAGGTAACGATTAAGGCCGAAAAATTTACTTTTTTTCTCAAATACACAACTTACTCTTTAATAGTTCCTCCTACCCTTAACTTGTTTCTATTGATCATCTTTTCTTAAAATTTGCAGAAGAGAGAAATATTATAAGTTTATTTGTCCAAAATTGATTGATTGTTTAAAATCCAGTTGCAAATATTTCATTTATATCCAGGATGTAAGTATTGCCCATAACATCTTTGTAACACATTGAGTAATGATGCTATAGTAGACTTACTTATTTAGCATGATGCAATACTTCCCCAAGACACTCAAAAGGTCAAGTTGAATCCTGATTTATATCAGTGTCAATAATGGGAAGGGTAAAGGTCACCTGCAACCTGAAAGGTTAATTTACGTAAAAAGTAAATGCAATTCATAACCATTACTTACTGTTGATTCATTATTAAGTCTCCCAAACGAAGTTTGGGAAGACTTATTGTTTTTGCTCAGTTCTTATTATTATTATTCTTCTTCTTCTTCTTCTTCTTCTTCTTCTTCCGCCGCTTTTAAATTTGAACTTGTCCGCACCCGTTCTCCAAAACCGCTTGTCAGATTAACTTAGGGTTTCACAATATGTTAGACTAACATTTCTAGTGGTGCAATCAGGGTTTTGTTTGTGCAATGGGGTTTATAAAGGGGTACTTTGAGGGGAAAAAAGAAAAGAGGGTTTTACTATAGAACCCTATGGGATTTTATTTTTTAAAATGTTCAAATGATTATAAATTGAAAACCGTTTGTGATAGACACAATCTTTTTAATTGAAAATGTTCTAAATGATAAAGCCCATTAAATGAAATACAGGGTTAGTCCCCAGGGGTCAGCCCCACCCCCTGCCATTTAAGAAAGTTCTAATACCTTGTAAGTGGTCAAGATCCCCTACCCTAAACCATATATATTTTGGTTTGTCATGCTAAGATGGTTTGAATGATATACAGGGTTAGTCCCCAGGGGTCATCCCGACCCCCTGCCATTTGAGAAAGTTCTAATATCTTGTAAATGGTTGAGATCCCCACCCCTAAACCATATATATTCTGGTTTGTCATGATAAAGCACATCAAATAAAATACAGGGTTAGTCCCCAGGGGTCACCCCCACCCCCTGCCATTTAAGAAAAATCTAATATCTTGTAAATGGTTGAAATCCCCACCCCTAAACCATATATATTCTGGTTTGTCATGCTAAGATGGTTTGAATGATATACAGGGTTAGTCCCCAGGGGTCATCCCGACCCCCTGCCATTTGAGAAAGTTCTAATATCTTGTAAATGGTTGAGATCCTCACCCCTAAACCATATATATTCCTATTTGTCATGTCTGGAACATTTGAATGACGTATACAGTCAGTCCCCAGGGGTTCCCCCCACCCCCAATGTTCTAGTATCTTGTAAATGGGCGAGATCCCCACCCCTAAACCATATATATTCTGGTTTGTCAGGCGAAGATGGTTTGAATGATATACAGGGTTAGTCCCCAGGGGTCATCCCGACCCCCTGCCATTTGAGAAAGTTCTAATATCTTGTAAATGGTTGAGATCCCCACCCCTAAACCATATATATTCCTATTTGTCATGTCTGGAACATTTGAATGACGTATACAGTCAGTCCCCAGGGGTTCCCCCCACCCCCCAATGTTCTAGTATCTTGTAAATGGTCGAGATCCCCACCCCTAAACCATATATATTCTGGTTTGTCATGCCAAGATGATTTGAATGATATACAAGGTTAGTCCCCAGGTATCACTAATGCATATAACTTTACTGGACCAAACCAATTTTCACTGGACGTTGCCCAATGTCAGGCGACCCTGGGAATTACGAATTATGGGAGCTTCGTTTGGGAGACTTCGTAACAGCATCCTGTTACAATCATTTCTTGTTATTCATGAGATGCAAATTTTCGTCAATTTCGTAGGTAATGGTTAACTACGAATTAAAACATTCAAATTTAAGAAGTACACATTTTTGATAGGCTCATATGCAGACTATGGCAAAACCATGAATTCAAAATATCATAGAAAATATTATTTTTCTCCAATCCACAAAAATTGGTACAAGAGAAAATAAATGAATCTGATTTTGTATCAAACTAAAGAATTGAAAACTTTTATGGTAACATACTTGGAAATCCGCTGATTTTTTGGACTTAAGGACCTATCTATTTACAGTGTCCTGTCAGTTTAAGTGTGATGATGGCTCAGATTGTATACCAGAGTCTTGGACTTGTGACCAAACTGCTGACTGTGTGGATGGTAGTGATGAAAAACAGTCAAAATGTAAGTATCATAGGGCTCCATAGGAGGGGGAATACTTGTTTATCTCTGTCTGTGTGTCCATCTGTCTGTAACACATTTCTGTTGCATTTTTCTCAGCCACTAAATGTTGTAGTTTCTTTGGTGACACAATGTCATTTGACACATTTTCAGTTCCATTATCTACTTCCTGAAAATGTTTGCCGAAATATTTGTTAAAAGAGAGAAAAAAGATACCAAAAGAATATTCAAATTTGTAAGTAAATGACAAACTGACATACCATGGTAGTAAACGAATAAATAATCAAAAGACAAAAAACAACATAGAAAACTAAAGACTGAATTACATGAATCCCACATAAATCCAGGGGTGATCTCTGGTGCTCTGAACAGATTAGAAGATCCTAATTCACATGTGACACTTAAAAAAATATGTAGATAAGTCATATATAAAGTGATGACATCACACAACTGTGATCTTATCACTCTGTTTAAACCACAAAATAAAGACAACAATATTGAGCACTATCGGTATATTTAGTAAGTGATAGCACACAGTACATCATTTTAATTATTGCACCATTTAGTGTACAAACAGAACACAACTGTGACAATATAGAATAAAAACCAACTGTTTGTCCCAAAATAACTACTGTAAATTCAGAAATTATTGCGAGGTTTTTATTAATGCGAAAAATGCGACTGCATGAGTATTGCCTTAATTAGAAGTCTCATTCTGATATCTGATACAAACATATGTAAGCTGATTTCCTATAATTGTAATAATTAATCTCACATTTTTGTCCATTCTTCCAAAATCGCAATAATAAAAATATTAATGCGCGCAATAATTTCTGAATTTACAGTAGTCACAATTGAAATATATACCAACATTTTATGACAAACGTTAAACTTTGACTATCATCCACTGTAAATATTTTGTAGGTAACAAAAGAACAAGAAGGTCCACAGACAATGGTATGTATTGACTTGTATGGAGGGTAATAGTATTGTTGTTATTGACCAGTAAGTATGGAAGGTGATAACAGTGTTGTTATTGACTAGTAATTATGGAGGATGATAGTAATTTTGGTATTGACCTAGAATAAGGACAATATTATGATGATAATTAAAAAGGGTTATAGTGGGAAAATTAGTAATGTTGACATTTATTTGTAGTATTCTGTAATTTAATATCTTTATGTATGCACATTATGATTAACTAATTCTGATTTATTCATTTGTATTGTCAGTTTTTTCGATCATTTGTTAGTTTTATATCTGATCGTGTTGTGTGGGAGGTTGCGACCTGTCTAAGTCAAACCACAGGCCTTTTTTAAATTGTTACTTCCTTCGCACAGAGCAATAAGAAGTAAGAGCAAAGACTGGTGGGCTCAGGAGTCAGAAAAGAGTCCAGGTAGAGTCAGTGACAATGTCTTCCTGCAGACTGTTAACTTGTGAAATTGAACCTTAAAAATCTAACTCAATGGTTCATGAGTAGGGCTATATTACAATCAACTTGTCCGTATGTGTGCGGTCTTTTTATCCATTCATTTGTCCAACAAATATTTCCATCATGACTTCATTACTATTTTGTCAACAGCTTGACAGTTACGAGATGTAATGTGTGAGTGCTATTCAGATTTGTCAGACACCAACTTTCTGTTTTCTGGATACTTTGAGTAGTGAGTGGGGAATGCTTAGCCAACAATGGCAGATCCTTGTTTGTATCCACGATTTTAGTACATGTATAATACTTTAACACACATATAATATCATATATTTATTTGTTGTGTAGATCTAGATAATTCACTTGATCATTCATTTCAACCAATCATCAGTAAGTATAATAGTCACATGTTCATAACACTCTTGATAATTCACTTGATCATTCATTTCGACCAATCATCAGTGAGTATACTAGTCACATGTTCTGACAGTTCATAACACTCATTTGTATTGATGTCAATCCTTCACTTACTAACAAATGAAAAAAAAGCATTCCAGCAGATAAAAATATTGTCTGATTGCATGTGCAGTTATCTAATTGTGTTTATTTCATTCTTACTTAGATCTTTAAACCTTATAATTAAAACCTCACACATCACCTACCCTTTAAGTTTTACTTGCACATGTATCCTAAGGGCAAAGTCAAAATAAATGGTTCCTTGCATATAAAGCAATATTTATAAATCATGCTGATCATTTGATTGAATAAATTAATTTCAAATGATGTGGCTTGATGTGTAGAATAATCCTGCAAAATATCTTTGGAAAATCTGAAGTATTGAAAAAATGACGTTAAAAAAAGATGCCAAAATTGTCAGGAGTGCAACACTTTTTTGTGACATTTTGAAAAAATACTTTTTTATTAAGACACAGCAAATTTTTGTATGGAGGAATGTGCCTTAAATTCTTCTTTATATTACAACTATTATATCTTAGTGATGATTTCAGCTCAGAATGAAGCTTTTCCATTGAACCGTTTTGATACAGAAGTGTTTTGAAAAAAAGTTGTGCCATGTCAGGAGTGCAACACAAAAATTAGTATTACTGAGGAATAGAATGATTTTTGCTTAAATGGCTCACACCTAAACATAAACAAAAGTCAATCCTGTAAAACAAATATGTCCTTTCCAGAATAAATAGTTCATTTACCTGATTATTGATATAAATAATGTGTGAGAGTCAAGTATATAAGCCTCCCTGTAAGGGTCAGGAGTGCAACTTTGAAGTTTAAAGACTCACACTGAAAAAATACAAAAGCCATTATATGGTTCTGTTTTATTTTTCAAAAGATACTATACTACATACAAGATTGCACCCAAAGAGTAGCCTGATAGACGAGGAATTATTCTTTTAGAACCATTTATTTGATGTCAGGAGTGCAACAGTTTTAAAATGACATTTTCTTGGACTTACATTTTAAGATAATCTCAGCTCCTAGTGACTTATTTGCATCTAAACATGTTTTCTAACTATTTAGGTTAGATGTATGAGTTAAAATAAATTCTTAAAGGTAAATTTCAAAGCAAGACTTTGATCCAAGAATTATTGTTTGTCACAAGCAAAAATATTTGAATGTTAAATTTTCATATTATTTTCAAATTATGGAAGCTAATTGTCTTAAACTTTGTCTTTTGATTAGGAAATAACCATATTTCAATTTAAAAGTTTGATAATGGTTTCATGTAATACTAATTAAACTATTATAATTGTTATAACAAACAATTAATTTTGTTGCACTCCTGACATGAATTATCCATAACAAGCCGTTTTGCACATTTTGAGTTCAACTTTAAGACCCAACCTTTGAATGAATGAAAGATGGGAAAGATGGTTGTGAAACTAAACTTTAGAATAAAATCAGACAGGCTAAGTGCATACAAACACACCATCATAGTCAACAACAACTTCAACTTTGAGGAGTAGAAAATTGAGAAAAACACTGAAATAAGATCCAAATCTGAAGGACAAACTAGACAAATATAAACAAAGAAAGAACAAAGAAAACAAAACAATGTAAAAGAAAAATTAAAAAGACTTAGACCAGAATTAAAACACATATGAGAAAATGAAAACAAAACAGAGACAGTGGCAACAGAAGAGAAGAAGAAAATTGACACAAGCTAAAAAAAGTTGCAAACCAGCAGAAAATTGTCCAGTCAAGTAGAGTAGCAAAAGTACAGATGCATATACAATACCTAGAGAAATCAGAAAGAGAAGTCAAAGAATAAGACATTATCTTCCTGACCATCCCAAATCTTGGGCTTAAACAATTGGGCACATCATATCCACAGCTACACCAAGGTGGTTGTCAGAGTAAATGAGAACTGATATCAGCTGTGTGCAAGAAATTGATGAGTCTTGAACATGTTGAAGTATAACCAAAGTTGAGGAACCCCCAAAAGATCTGAAAACTGTTGAAAAGAAAATGGCATTTTCAAAGAGTCCCTTAGTTCTAACTTTTTCAGGTAGCCTCTATTCTTTTTAAAAATGGCAGTTTCTTTTCAACAGTTTCCAGATCTATTAAGGGTCTCTCAATTTTGTTTCCACTTCGGCACCCATCAATTTCTAGCACACTTCGATCAGTACTGATTAGTTCTTACAACTGCCTTGGTGTAGCTGTGGATATGATGTATTCAATTGTTTTAGAGCAAGGTTTGAGTTGGTCAGGAAGAATTTTCCCTATACTTTGTCTTCTCTTTCTGATTTCTCTAGATATTGTATCTGCACCAGTACTTTTGCTTCTCGACTGTACATTTTTCTGTGGGTTTGCAACTTTTTTGGCTTGTGTCAATTTTCTTCTTCTTTTCTGTTGCAAATTTCTTTGTTTTGTTTTTTTCATTTTCTCCATCTGTGTTTTTGTAATCAGGTTAAGTCTTTGTAATTAAGTTTTACATTGTTTAGTTTTCGTTGTTCTTTCTTTGCTTATATTTGTCTAGTGTGTCCTTTAGGTGGATCTTCTTTCAGATTTTTCTCAATTTTCTGCTCATCAAAGTTATAGTCGATGTTGACTTTGATGGTGTGTTTTGATCCCTTAGTCTGTCTGATGTTCTTCTCAAGTTATTTCAGTATGATCAAATATCTTTCCCATCTTTCATTCATTCAAAGGTTGGATCTGCAAGATGAACTCCAAATGTGTGAGACTTTAATAAAATAAAAATATTGAATCTGTGCAAAACTGCTTGTTATGGTAAATTCATGTCAGGATTTCAACAAAATTAATTGTTTTGTTATTACAGTTATAATAATTTAATTAGTATTACATGAAACCATTATAAAACTTTTAAATTGAAATATGGTTATTTCCTAATCAAACGACACAGTTTATGACAATTAGCTTCCTAAATTCTAAAATTATATAAAAAATCATCATTCGGATATAATTGCTTGTGACAAACAATATCTTTTGGATCGAAGTCCTGCTTTGAAATTCACCTTTAAGAATATATCATACATGTAGCCTAAATAGTAAGAACACATATTTGAAGGCAAATAAGTCATAAGGAGCTGAGATTATCTTAAAATGTAAGTCCAAGAAAATAACTTTTTAAAACTGTTGTACTCCTGACATCAAATAAATGGTTCTAAAAAAAAATCCTTGTCTATCAGGCTACTCTTTGGGTGCAATCTTGTATCTAGTATAGTATCTTTTGAAAAATAAAAGAGAACAATATATTGGCTTTTGTATTTATTAAGTGTGAGTTGTTTAACTTCAAAGTTGCACTCCTGACACTTATAGGGAGGCCTTATTTACTTGACCATCACACATTTATATCAATAATCGGGTTAATAAAGTATTTATTCTGGAAAGGACATATTTGTTTTACAGGGTTGACTTTTGTTTATGTTTAGGTGTGATTCATATATTCAAACATCATTCTATTCCACAGCTGTACTAATTATTGTGTTGCACTCCTGACAGGGCAATACATTTTTTTCAAAACATATCTGTATCAAAACGGTTTAATGGACAAACTTCATTTGTAACTAAATCCATCACTAAGACATAATAGTTGTAATATAAATAAGAATCTATGGGACATATCATCATATTACAAGTTGCTGTGTCTTTATAAAAAAAGTATTTTTTCAAAATGTCACAAAAAAGTGTTGCACTCCTGACAATTTTTGCTTCTTTTTTTATTGTCATTTTTTTAATACTTGAGATTTTCCAAAGATATTTTGCAGGATTATTCTACACATCAAGCCACAAAATTCGGCCCATTTTAACATTGCAAAGACTGCCGTTTTAAAAAAAAAGTAGCGAAATGTGATGAGACGTGAACTTATGTATACAATAAGTGATATGTATGATATAGTTCAAAAATATTGTTTAAATGAAATTAAAATGTTAAATCTGAAAGGTATATACACTTAATCTAGAAATCATGGGCTTTTTTGATGATGTATAACTGTTTTGATATGATATATATTGAATGTCAGGAGTGCAACAAAATAGGAGAAATAAAGTTTCTTATATAGGTAATAATTT
Source organism: Mytilus californianus (assembly GCF_021869535.1). Lineage (NCBI taxonomy): Eukaryota > Metazoa > Mollusca > Bivalvia > Mytilida > Mytilidae > Mytilus > Mytilus californianus. The sequence goes on along the minus strand of NW_026262582.1, from coordinate 48,629,600 downwards.
AAAAAAATAATAATAGTTCAGAAAAACTTTGAAGAATGCAGATCTCTTTTTAAGTTGTCAAGCAACAATTCTACTGAATATTTAATAGAATTTAGTTCATAGTTTGGTAACTTAACTTCATTTTTATAATAATGTGTCAGAAAAATCAATTTAAAAATGATCTGAAGTGCATAAGATGCATAAGTTAAAATAGAAATAACATTTAAATGACAGATTTAGGTCTTTATAAACCAGCAATGAGTACAAATTTTAAAAAATCATGAGTATTTTGTTCTAGTTTCTGCATTTTTTGTTTGGTGTATAATATGTCAGGAGTGCAACAAAAACAGGGGAAATTGGATGTATTTTCTTTTTGATATATCTTCTTTATTAAAAGATATATCTGTCAATTTTTTTTCCTCAGTGAATTTGAAAAAGGGTTAGTTTTAATATGGAGAAGTTTTTTCATCAACTAATTGATGAATAATTTTTAATCAAAACTTTTTCAATCAACTTTAAATGAATTGATCCAAAAAATAGCCAAAAACATAAAAAAAAAATTATAATCAATGTGGAGATTAATAATCTTTGCATCAAAAGTAATGTTTGGATCTCTGCAATCAATAGGGGTGAAAAAAATATAAATATTTGATAGTGTTTGTCTGAAATAATATTCCAAAAATGTATACTTGATTTAAATTTGTTTTATTGGTTTATGTCATTTAAGTTTCAGAACTTTTTTATTTCTATATACTTTTTTATATCCTTTTGGATTTATTAACTTAAATCATTATGTATCAAGATACAACAAAAGAAAATGCACTAAAACAATGTTGAAATTTGGTAAAAAAAAAAAAATTTGGACCATTTATTTTGACTTTGCCCAAAATGAAAAAAATAATCTTTCCTAAACTAAATAATGCCTTGAGAAAAATAGTTTTATTCTTCCCTTTTGGGAACATAAGAATAAGGAAATGCTTTATCAAGAAGAGTAAGTAGAAATTTCCTTTTTTTGTGAAATACTTATGTTTATTGACATTAAGTCAGTTTAATTCTGTATAATGTGTGTAATTGTGGGGAAAACAATTTTGAAACTAAGTTATTAAGCTGCGTGTCATAGAGGAATTTTGAGTTATTTTGACTTTCAACATTTTTGTATAGATTTGGACTAATTCTAATTATTTTGGTGTCATATATTTAGAGAAATCTTCACGTGACAGGTTCAAGTTGAATTAATTATGTGTAATTTAATTATTTGGACATTCTCTTCAGCATGAGTATTATAAGTTGTATTATTACAGTAGGAGTCATATTGTATCGACATTTACCATTGTATGAGATTTTGGTTTGGAATTAAATTAGAAAATCTTACTGTGAGTTTGGTATTAGTTCAGTGCCAGAGCTAACTTTACATCTTCAGCATCTCCAGCTGACCTCAACATTTTTCTAATGATTTTACGTATAAAATTATGACCCCATTACAAGGAAGCCAGCAGCCTCTTTGTTACATGTGTCTAAACTTAACTTATTATCAAGCTGTTTAAGGTAGTAAATTATGAATAGTGATTTCAAAATTACATTGTTAATCCTTTTATTACCTAAGTGTGGTCTAATGGCTAATTTATACTTCAAATTGACACAATCACTTCCAAAGACACTACAGATACTGGAATGTGATAAGATATCTAAGAAATGTATGTAATAGTCACTTAATTGATATCAGTAGATATACAAGGGTTTTCGGAATGTATATTACATGAGTCTTAATATCAGTGTTGAAATTAACACCATATGGCATGGATGCTCAAATGTTTTTCTTACACTTAAGTTAATATTGAAATGGAATCTCAGTTTGATAAGTCCTTAATATGTGTTATGTTGAAGATTGTTAGTGCCCTTGCCTGGAGCGATAGGTCAAATACAAGATATTGTCTGTTTACATTAGTCTAAATTCCATGCTGTGAAATTGTCTAAATGGATTCATAAACTTTGCTTTGACAATCTAAAGTTAATCTTGTAAGAGAATTTTTCTAAGCATTTTAAATTAGCCCTTACAATGTGTATAATGGAAAGTTGCAATTACACTTACCTGTAATAATAAATAATAGTTCAATACTAGATCTCACAAAACATGTTTAACCCCGCCGCATTTTTGCGCCTGTCCCAAGTCAGGAGCCTCTGGCCTTTGTTAGTCTTGTATGTTTTTTAATTTTAGTTCATTTATATGTTTTGGAGTTTAGTTTGACGCCCATTTTCACTGAACTAGTACACATTTTTATTTAGGGGCCAGCTCAGGACCACCTCCGGGTGTGGGATTTTCTCGCTGCGTTGAAGACCCATTGGTGGTCTTTGGCTGTTATCTGCTCTTTGGCCGGGTTGTTATCTCTTTGAAATATTCCCCATTTCCATTATCAATTTTAATTGTCTGAGGACACATGACTAAACTAGATATTGTAGATTTAACATTTACATTCACATGTTGCTGTTGTAAGGGAACTTTCTCAGCATTTGAAATTAGCCCCTACAGTGTGAAACCTGTAAGGTTGCAATTGTACTGACCTGTATTATTAGATAATAGGTAAATACTAGATAATTGCCTTTTGACATAAAAGTAAGCTACTTGCTGTGAAATTAGATTTAACATTTTACATTCACATGTTGCTGTTGTAAGGGAACTTTCTCAGCATTTGAAATTAGCCCCCGCAGTGTGAAACCTGGAAGGTTGCAATTGTACTGACCTGTATTATTAGATAGTAGGTCATTACATGTACTAGATAATTGTCTGTTCATATACGTTAAGTCTTAACTAGATGCTGTGAAATTAGATCCACATATTAGGTTGTAAGAGAATCTTTCCAAGAGTTTGAAATTAGCCCCTACAGTGTATAACATGGAAGGTTGCAATTTCACTGACCTGTAGTAATAGGTCAATAGGAGATGATTGTCTGTTGACATAAAACAAAACTAAGATGCTATGAATTAGGTTTAACACATTAGATTTTAAAAGAATCTAAAAGTTTGAAATTAGCCACTACAGTGTGTAACATGAAAGGTTGCAATTGCACTGAACTGTAATACTGTAAATTCAAAAATTATTGCCAGGTTTTTATTAATGTGAATAATGCGACTGGGTGAATATCACAATAATAAGAACTTGCATTCGGATATCTAATACATATATCTGTATGTAGATTTTCCTGATATTGCAATAGTTAATCTCTGATTTTGGTCCATTCTTAAAAAATCACAATAATAAATGCATGCAATATTATAATTTCTGAATTTACAGTAATTAGTCAATACTAGATAATTGTCTATTGACATAAGATAAAACTAGATGCTGTGAAATTAGATTCGATATTTCAAGTTGTAAGTAAATCTAAGCATTTGAAATTAGCCCGTGCAGTTTGTAACATGGAATAATAGGTCAATACTAGATAATTGTCTACTGACATTAGTAATTGATGCTGGGATATTAGATTTAACATTTTACAATCACAAGTTGATCCTGTTAGGTAACTTTCTAATCTTTTGAAATTAGCCCCTATAGTGTGTAACATGGAAGGTCATGGAAGGCTATTGACATAAGATAAAAGTAGATGCTGCGAAATTAGATTCGACATTTTAGGTTGTAAGTAAATCTAAGCATTTGAAATTAGACCCAACAGTGTTAACATGGAAGGTTGCAATTGCACTGATCTGTAATAATAGGTCAATACTAGATAATTGTCTATTGACATTAGTAATAGATGCTGGGATATTAGAATTAATATTTTGCAATCACAAGCTTTTCCTGTTAGGTAACTTTCTAATCCTTTGAAATTAGCCCTTGCAGTTTGTAACATGGAAGGTTGCAATTGCACTAATCTGTAATAATAGGTCAGTACTAGCTAATTGTTTATTGACATTTATAATTGATGCTGTACTATCATTTTCCTTTATCTCATAGATCAGACATGTCTGTCATGTATTACAGAGATGAATACAGTGATATAATATTACATATAAATTACTGTGACATCTGAAAAGTAATAATTGCATCATTATTCAACTTAACATGTCATTCAGGTGCATATTATGTAACAGTGCATTTACTAGTGCATGAAAGTGTTATAATATGAAAATAAGGAATAGAGAATGATAGGGGGCTTAATTATAAGGAATAGAGAATGTTGGGCAAACTTGATGAAGAATAAAAAAAACATGAGTTGTGGTCTGATTGTCAATAATAGTAAATACAACCATACACCAGAGACCAAAGGATAAGAAGTTTAAAGACTATAGGTCACTGTGAGTACGGCCTTCAACAATGACCAAAAACCCATACTGTATAGTAAGCTGTATTAAAGCCCTGACATGACAAAATGTAACTCAAATTCAAACGAGAAAACCAACACATGATTTATGATAAACAATAAATGAAGAACATAAATGACAAGACAGCAACCAACAAAAACCACTGAATTACAGGTTCCTGACTTGGGACAATGGTTATTATCAAATCTTTCTCTGTGACTGTGAGTGTTGGTAAAAAATGTTTCACCATATACTTATGCCTAGTACATGATTGTAAATTCTTGGATCAGTAAATACTGCTGTCAGTTTGTATTCTGGACAAGCTGGAAAACAAAATACTGTACCAAAATATGTTGCCAAATAACATATAGGTTAGCATTGTTTACAGCCAAGTGACTGTGTAGATTGACTACTTAGACACTCTGCCACAGAGGCCCTGTAACCAAGAAACTTGAAAGAAGGTTGCATTATTAAACACTTTTTTTATCGTCCTAAGAAGGTTCTAACTGGGTACCTAGAAAACTTAAAAATCAAAAAATCAAATTTCAGAAAATTTAAGAAAATTCATAAGACAGGATCAAACCATTTTAAAACATATTATGCAGATAGAAACATGGTTATTCACAAAGACTTGAACACTTTGGTAAGATAACACTGGAATCAACATTGTGTCTGATATTTTATTCCAACGAAAGAGAAATTATTTTTATATTTTATTCGGATTTTAAGATTTTTCATTTTTGGTTTAATCTATTATATTTATGAGTATTTTTGTTTTTGTTTTTTTAATGCAGTACAACATGATGTCCAGGATCTGTTGCCATGTCAACCAAATTATATGCGGTGTCCGCAAGAAGAAGTATGCATTCCAGTTGATAAATTCTGTGATAGATATAATGACTGTCCCATTCATAAAGGGGACGAAGGATCTTTTTGTACACAAAGTAAGTTTTTATAATGAACTCCCAAGAGAAAATAAATCTGGGATCCCACTGAAATTCCAGCTGGAATTCCGTTGGGATTCCATCCCACCTGATTCCACTGGGATAAAATTTCGGGATTCCCGCAAAAGAAGCGGGATTCCCATGTAAATCCCGGTGGAAATATACTGGGATATTGTGGGATTTTGATTGGAATATACTGGGATTCCCAGAAAAAGTCGGGATCCGGAAATAAATCCCAGTGGAAATATACTGGGATATTGTGGGATTTTGATTGGAATATACTGGGATTCCCGGAAAAAAAAGGGGGGATCCCAAAATAAATCCCAGCAGGATATACTGGAATTCCATGCACGTACTTGACTCCACTGGGATTCCTGGTTTATTTATTTATTACCCTTGCGTAAGTTGCGAAGGATACATGATGTAAAGTTCTCCTCCTTTCTGTAAATAAATTTGTTGTCTCTGTACTTCCAACTAGTATTGCTGAGTAAAGGTAACTGGAATCTACATGCAATCTGTTTACTATCAAAATTTGCAGCTCCATTTTATCAAATCATTAAATCCCCTAAAAGTATCAAAAAAATCCACAAAGAATCAATGGTTCAAGACGTTTTGAAGCCATAAATTCAATAGAAATATTATTGCATGTTTATACAGTAGATTGGAAGCCATATGGAATCAAATTAGTTACCCTTCCCTTTTTTTATCCCTTGAAGATAAACAACTAGCGACTTATCAATTTCACCAAATAACCATTCACACAACTCAATTAAATTTTAACATATCTACCAGTTATGCCTGTTATGTGACAACAAGATTATTCATTGTTTTATGTTAAAAATAAATATATTTTCAGTTTATGCTTTCAGACTTTCTGATGTTGATTTGCTCAAATAAAAACCATAAAAAAATCTTAGTTCTTCAATGAATTATTTTTTTATAATCATTATATACACATATACATGTTAACTTTAATTGTTAATGCACCAATCTCGCCCCATATTATACCGGCCAGAAGTTGATCTGTCCCCGTAACGGTATTGTAAAAATAAATCAAGGGTGTTGCATAAAATAATTTATTACTAGCCAGTTTTTAAATATAAGAAAAAACAACTTTAATTTAATCGGCACAGGCTGCATGCGGATGAACTAGTGGCCGCATTATCTAGGACGGTATTTTCTAGGGTCGGACTGTTCAGTACAATTACAAAAAAAAACATTTTACATTTTACATAAGTTGAGAAACCAACGTGTTACGATGTCAATCATTGGCCTATCATTGATATATGCCGGACAACAATTAATAGAACACTTATGTGAACTTGGAGAAAATCAAAAACGCCCCAGCTTGTCTAGCAAAACAGCCTTTGACATTTCTCGGACGCCCTGCCATTTTATTGCGAAAATCTCGGCATTTTTCTGACTTAGAAATACTAAGTCCAATAAATTATGACGTCTTGAAAGGCTATTATATTTTTTTTCTTTGACGCCTTACATCGTCGCAGGAAGGCGTCAAAGCAAAAATTTAAAATAGCCTTTCAAGACGTCATAATTATTTAGACTAAGAAATACTGTCAAACTGAAATTCGTAGTTCATCCATGAACAAGAAGTTCAGCTACATGTAGCTGTGTAAACTGTCAAATTAAGTGACCCATTAAGTGATTGGCTTCACCTGACAGCTTTGGGGTCATACACATTGTTAATTAACACCAATAACCTTTGCTTTATGTCATAAATAATTGTGTATTTCAAAAATGTTTGACAAAAAAGGAAGGCGTCCCAGAAAAAAAAAATACTAGCCTTGCCAGACGTCATAATTATTTGGACTACTTATACATGGCTGTAAATGGATAAAAACATATTTGTTATAACAACCATGCTATTTAAATAGATCCATATGCGTTTTCAGATTCAGCACTCAACAACTTCCTGTTTACCAAACACTTGCATATTTTTCCACACAAAATTCTGGTTTATGTTTTCCCGTTTCAACTAGAATGGGATCCGGGTTTCAGACAGTTATCCTGAATGGGATCCCAGTTTCAGATATTTATCCCGTTTCAACTAGAATGGGATCCCGGCTTCAGACAGTTATCCTGAATGGGATCCCAGTTTCAGATATTTATCCCGTTTCAACTAGAATGGTATCCCGGCTTCAGACAGATATCCCGAATGGGATCCCAGTTTCAGATATTTATCCCGAATGGGATCCCGACTTCAGATGCTTATCCCGGCTTTTCCCGCCAATTTCTCTGGGATTTCATCGGGATCCCGATGGATCCCGTTTTCATTTTCTCTTGGGCTGTCCCATTCATAAAGGGGACAAAGGATCTTTTTGTACACAAAGTAAGTTTTAATAGTTAATTGTGTAATACATAAAAGGACAAGCTACTGTTTACTTTACTTGTTAATACTGAAGCAATTTTGCATCCAGACTATTTATTGAATAAGTAATTCAAAAACCTGCATCCTTGCCTTTTGGTCTCTGTTAAATAGTTGTCTCATTAGTAATCGTACCAGGTCTTTGTTTTTTTATACAGTACAGGTATTGCCTAGGATCAGTAGGAAGCTGTTAATATAAGACTGTAGCATGGGCATTTTTCATTATTGTATACCATAAATACTTGGCTGCACAGTTTTGTGATAACTTCTGTCAGACACCTTATAAGAGATAACCAAAATTTACTTGGAAGTGTTAAAAGGTCAGATAAATTTCAAGACCTCTGAATTGCAAGGAAAGTCTATTGTCTACAGATATGATAAAGACATATGGAGAAATGAAAGAGTCATCTAGTTACTTGTAACAACAAGAAGTCACAAATAAATCAAGAAATGATAAAATATGACATCTCTTCAGAAAAGATTAAATACAAGTTCAGTTATAATTAACATTTTACAAGTTGTATATTTGAAACCAGAATATTTTTTTTTATGTGAAGATACATGTATGATGATATGTCTGTAACTATTCTTTTTTTATCCCTTTTTCTCTTTTATCTCTTTATATTTTTACGATTTTATACATCCCTGGCTTAAAAATGGTTAGCATAGATTTGAGAGTTCCTGATGAAGATTAATCAAGAAATGCAATTCGGAAGCTCAAAAATATATTTTTGTTTTCAGCATTTGTTTCATTTTTGTCTTTTCAGTCAAACCAGATCCCTGTGATAGTTTAAATTGTTCCGACTGCCAAATTAGTGTATCATCTTATGAATATGACCAGCCATCAACGAAATGCTGCAAAGTTGTTCCCAAAAATGGTCATCCTGTTCCAGTGTGTTTCTGTGAAGACTCTAAAACCATAAAAAATTCTACATGTGTTGGTAAGCAAGATAATTATCAAAAGTTCCAAAATACATGTCTGAAATCTAAGACCTTTTAATGTGGTGAGACCAATTTACACATTTACAATGGAAATCTCATGCTTTTGTTTGTTTGAATAGTAATGAATAAAATTGCATATTTCTGATAGAACTTTGAAAAAGAAGTTTTGACATTTGATGAGAAATAGAGGAATTGTTAATAGTGAAGTGGGGAGAAGTCAAGAGACGCCTGAAAAGTCTTGTTTTATAATTTGATTCAGTTATTTGTGATGAAAGGTTTTAATTTGTGCAACTGAGAAAAATGCATTGTTTACTCCTAAATAAATATTTTTCATTTTCTTTGAATCACTTTCTTACTTCATGTTCTTATTACCAGATACAAAAATGAACCATGATTTTGATTGAATTATTTGCTGATATATATTGCTCAAAGGTAAACAGAAGATATATTTCTATTTATAATCAATTGAATTAAGAAGTATCTATTGTGTGGGAGATTATAAAGTACATGTACTCCAGAAAGATAAGATTTACCTCATTTTAAGAACACAACCTCTTTGAGATTGATTTTTCTACTTATATCTTTTTGGCAAAACTCATCCTCAGACAAATCATGCAAAATGTTATCATGTTGTCATTGATAGGTTATAAGATTATTATTTTTTTTGGTCCTGTCAAAAATTGTATTAATTTTATTTAGGAACTGTTTGTTTTTAATGTAAGTCAATGAAGCAGTGTGAAGCTTTCTCTGGGAAAAAAGGGGGGATGGTAGGGACGAGCCACTGGAATAGTCAATACTTCAAGCTAAATGATATTTGATAAGGTTGAGAAATTAAGATGAAATATATGGCAAGGTTGCTGATTGAATTGTAAGTACCTGAAATCAGATGTATTTTTTTTTTCACAAATGTAATTAAAACCACAATTATTAAGGCATTAGACATTTGTCTTATCTATTTATCTCTCCATTAGATAGCGTTTTCATGATAGCTATAGGTATATTTTATGTGAACAAATGAATAAAAGAGAATGTATTATTATTATTGATGTCTCAACTGGTCACCCCTACCACAAAAGGATTAAAGATTCCCCCACTGTATTTTTATTAGCTCACCTGGCCCAAAGGGCCAAGTGAGCTTTTCTCATCACTTGGCGTCCGTCGTCCGTCGTCGTCGTCGTCCGTCGTCCTTAACTTTTACAAAAATCTTCTCCTCTGAAACGACTTGGCCAAATTAAACCAAACTTGGCCACAATCATCATTGGGGTATCTAGTTTAAAAAATGTGTCCGGTGACCCGGCCAACCAACCAAGATGGCCGCCATGGCTAAAAATAGAACATAGGGGTAAAATGTAGATTTTGGCTTATATCTCTGAAACCAAAGCATTTAGAGCAAATCTGACACGGGGTAAAATTGTTAATCAGGTCAAGATCTATCTGCCCTGAAATTTTCAGATGAATCAGACAACCCGTTGTTGGTTTGATGCTCCTGAATTGGTTATTTTAAGGAAATTTTGCCGTTTTTGGTTATTATCTTGAATATTATTATAGATACAGATAAACTGTAAACAGCAATAATGTTCAGCAAAGTAAGATCTAAAAATAAGTCTTCATGACCAAAATGGTCAGTTGACCCCTTAAGGAGTTATTGCCCTTTATAGTCAATTTTTAACCATTTTTTCGTAAATTTTTGAAATCTTTTACAAAAATCTTCTCCTCTGAAACTACTAAGACAAATTTAACCAAACTTGTCCACAATCATCATTAGGGTATCTAGTTTAAAAAATGTGTCAGATGACCCCGCCCGCGAACCAAGATGGCCGACATGGCTAAGAAATAGTACATAAGGTAAAATGCAGTTTTTGGCTCATATCTCTGAAACCAAAGCATTTAGAGCAAATCTGACTGAATAAAATTGTTCATTAGGTCAAGATCTTTCTGCCCTCAAATTTTCAGACCAATCAGGCAACACGTTGTTGGGTTGCTGCCCCTGAATTGGTAATTTTAAGAAAATTTTGCAGCTTTTGGTTATTATCTTGAATATTATTATAGATAGAGATAAACTGTAAACAGCAATAATGTACAGCAAAGTAAGATCTACAAATAAGTCAACATGACCAAAATTGTCAATTGACCTCTTAAGGAGTTATTGCCCTTTATAGTCAATTTTTTACAATTTTCATAAATTTTGTAAATTTTTGTAAATTTTTTTCAAAATATTTTCCACTGTAACTACTGGGCCAAGTTCATTATAGATAGAGATAATTGTAAGCAGCAAGAATGTTCAGTAAAGTAAGATCTACAAACACATCACCATCACCAAAACACAATTTTGTCATGAATCTATCTTTGTCCTTTGCTAAATATGCACATAGACCAAGGTGAGCGACACAGGCTCTTTAGAGCCTCTAGTTATTGATGTCTCTGCTGCTCACCCCTACCACAAAAGGATTAAAGATGTCTCCTACTAAGGATTATTTGTTTAATTTTGTTAATGAATAATTTATGTTATTCTGTTTTTAGATTTTAATGAATGCGACTATCCTGGCTACTGTGACCAAGGTTGTCAACATAAAAATGAGGCCTACTTGTGTAGCTGTGTCAGTGGTTACAAACAAGATAAAATGGGTCTGTGCCATGCATTAAATGGTATGTATTTACATTGCATGCCATGATCAGAATGGTGGTCAAGTACAGTAGTGCCTTGATAAGTTAAAAGTGCAAGGGACCAGACAAAACTGGTTCACTTATCCTAAGTTTGAGTCATCCAAGGTCGTGAATATTCCTTTTATAAAAATAAAGAGATGTGGTATGATTGCTAATTAGACAAGTTTATCTACCAGAGTTCAAATGAAGTTAAGTAAGCAATTATAGGCCACCGTACAGCCTTCGACAATGAAAAAACCCATGCCTTTAGTTGGCTATATAATGCCCTGACATGAATAATTTGAAACAATTCAAATGAGAAAACCAATGGCCTAATTTATAACAAATCAATTTACGAAAACCAAATATGACAGACATGAAATAATGACAACCACCGAACTACAGACTCCTAACTTGGGACAGGCACATAAAGAATGTGGCAGGGTTAAACATGTTTATGAGCGCTCAACCGTCCCCATACCTTGTACAGTGGTGTAACAGCACAACATTAGAACAAACCTTAAAAATCAGTAGCAATTGTCTTAACTCAAAAGATCGGTATGAGGCACAAAAACAACTAACATAAAAACCATAGAAAAAAGAAAGCACTTAAATAAGAGTTACTCTCTTTCACTGCTTGTCAGAATTTAAAGTATTTCTACCATACAAAAAAATCACATAGATGCATGTAATAAACGTATCAGCAACTGTATATAAATCTGACTAGCAATGAATCATTATTGTGAACATCTTCCTTACTGAGGGGGTAGACAGCTTTTGAGGGAGGTGGGAGTTGGGGGGCGGGAGGTGGGAGGAAGGGGGGGAGGTGGGAGGAAGGGTGGCAGGAGGTGGGAGAGAAAAAAAGATTCTAAAAGTGGGAGGTGGGAGATAGGGGGGCGGGAGGTGGGAGAAGGGTACCCCCTGTCCACCCCCTCCTTACTGATAAATTTAGATCCCAAAGTTTATATAGTACCATAAAACCACATACATACAAACAACCAATACTTTTCTCGTGCCCCATGCACCTAACATCAAACTTTTGAAAATAGTATTATTGTATACTAGTTCTTATTTATATATAAGTCATAAGTGGCAGTCCCAATTTTCACTCCTTTGTCCCTGTTGACCTACCTTACAGAACCTACCTGTCGTACTTTGGATTCATTATTATTTGTTCAATACCAATTTTCGTGGATTTCGTGGGTACAGGTGAACCACAAATTCAAATGTTCAACGAATTGCAAATTTTCTATACGCTTTGTATGCAGAGATTGTCAAAACCACAAAAATCTAATATCCACGAAAAGTTTTCCTCAATCCACGAAAATTGGTACCCATGAAAATGAATGAATCCACAGTATTAATTGATTATTTGTTCTTGTCCTAAAATAAGCTTGAAGTATTTGCAACTGGACGTTAAGCATGCATAAATCAATCAATTCTCATTAACAAGTTTCCCTTCTTTAAAATAACTTTTAAAAATAGATTTGATCAATTTGTTGATGCTGTTGCTCAAAACCGATTTACATAGAATTTATTGTGACATGTTCTTTATTGAACAGAGCCCAGTGGACTGGTACCCACCTTGCTGATAGCAGATTTTAGAAGTATGAAACAGTTGCAAATGAATGGATCGAGAGGAAGGTTACCTGTTTTTCCAGGAGAAAACATAGTTGCTGTTGATTTTGATCATAGGAAACAAGAGGCCTGTTGGGTAAACATTGATTTGATAAAGGAGTTTTTGTCATCTAACAATTTTTTTTTATTGTACTGTATAATGTCATTTCAGAAATTTTTGCCATTTTTTTGTTATTACGAAAATTGTGATTTATATATATAGGAATTAGGATTTGTAAAAAGTTTCTGTCATCAAACTATTTTTTTATTGTACTGTATACCGTCATTTTCGAATTTTTTGTCATTTTTTGGTTATTGTGAAAATTATGAGATATGGGTTTTGCCAAAATAAAATTCTTCATTGTTTTTATGCATCATTTCTTTAAATCTCAATAATTTATCTCCAATTCTTGTCCATTGTTCCACCATAGTGATAATAAATGCCTGAAAAAACTAATGAATGTACAGCATTGCTTTTATTTATGTGAAAAGTTTGACAAGATGAACATTGTGAAAATGAAAAGTCACTTTTTATTTTGGTATATAGTGTTCCTTAGCAGTATGTATTATATTTAAATGTTCGTTGTGAAAGATTCTCACAATTTTTATGAAAATACCTAAACCACTCAACCACACAAGCCTGGTATACTGTAAATTCAGAAATTATTGCGTGCATTTATTATTGCGATTTATAAAGAATGGACAATAATGTGAGATTAATTATTGTGATTTCAGGAAATTCTGCATCAAATGCATTTATCAGATATCAGAATGCGAGTTCTAATTATTGCGATACTAATCCAGATGCACTATTTCCGTTAATAAAAACCTCGCAATAATTTCTGAATTTACAGTAAATAAAAAAACATCTAAAGGTCTACAAATGTATCTATAAGCTATGGTATCCTGTTTTAACATTTCTCGCACAAGTATTTTAAAGTTATTAAGTGCAATTCCAGGACATTACTGGACGTATTGATTAATATATTTCAGAAAGATCATATTAATATGTTTTATTTTGCAGCTTGCTTTAGATATAACAACCATTAATTATCAAATGAGATGTGCCAATTTGGACACTAAAATTATCATAACAATGGATACCACAGAAATACCATATGGAAGTAAGTTTAAACCAGATAGTCATACTCTGAATTCATTTTTATTCCTGGGATACTAATTTTCGTTGATTTCATGCCTTCAGGTGAACCAAAAATTTAAATATTTAACGATTAAAACTTTTCTATAGGTTTGTACGCAGTCTTTGGCATAACCACTAAGGGCTATTCCATTAAAATGTATGTGGGAGGGTAGGAAGGGACTTTCGAAATATCCTCACAATCAAGAACCATTTTTGTCGAGCCTGCGACTTTTGTCGCAGAAAGCTCGACATAGGGATAGTGATCCGGCGGCGGCGGCGGCGGCGGCGGCGTTAGCTAACTTCTTAAAAGCTTTATATTTTAGAGGGTGGAAGACCTGGATGCTTCATACTTTGTATATGGATGCCTCATGTTACGAAGTTTCCGTCAGTCACATGTCCAATGTCCTTGACCTCATTTTCATGGTTCAGTGACTACTTGAAAAAAAAGTTCAGATTTTTTGTAATGTTAAATTCTCTCTTATTATAAGTAATAGGATAACTATATTTGGTATGTGCTTACCTTGCAAGGTCCTCATGCCCGTCAGACAGTTTTCACTTGACCTCGACCTCATTTCATGGATCAGGGAACAAGGTTAAGTTTTCGTGGTCAAGTCCATATCTCAGATACTATAAGCAATAGGTCTAGTATATTCGGTGTATGGAAGGACTGTAAGGTGTACATGTCCAACTGGCAGGTGTTATCTGACCTTGACCTCATTTTCATGGTTCAGTGGTTATAGTTAAGTTTTTGTGTTTTGGTCTGTTTTTCTTATACTGTATGCAATAGGTCTACTATATTTGGTGTATGGAAGGATTGTAAGGTGTACATGTCTAGCTGGCAGGTGTCATCTGACCTTGACCTCATTTTCATGGTTCAGTGGTTATAGTTGATTTTTTGTGTTTTGGTCTGTTTTTCTTATACTGTATGCAATAGGTCTACTATATTTGGTGTATGGAAGGATTGTAAGGTGTACATGTCTAGCTGGCAGGTGTCATCTGACCTTGACCTCATTTTCATGGTTCAGTGGTTATAGTTGAGTTTTTGTGTTTTGGTCTGTTTTTCTTATACTGTATGCAATAGGTCTACTATATTTGGTGTATGGAAGGATTGTAAGGTGTACATGTCTAGCTGGCAGGTGTCATCTGACCTTGACCTCATTTTCATGGTTCAGTGGTCAAAGTTAAGTTTTTGAGTTTTGGTCTTTTTTTCTAATACTGCATGCAATAGGTCTACTATATTTGCTGTATGGAATGGTTGTAAGGTGTACATGTCTAGCTGGCAGGTGTCATCTGACCTTGACCTCATTTTCATGGTTCAGTGGTCAAAGTTAAGTTTTTGAGATTTGATCTTTTTTTCTAATACTATATGCAATAGTTCAACTACATTTGGTGTATGGAAATATTTTATGATCTATATGTCAGTCACGCAGGTTTTATTTGACCTTGACCTCATTTTCAAGGTTCATTGCTCAGTGTTAAGTTTTTGTGTTTTGGTCTGTTTTTCTTAAACTATAAGCAATAGGTCAACCATACTTGTTGTATGGAAGAATTGTTAGCTGTACATGCCTGCCTAGCATGGTTCATCTGACCTTGACCTCATTTTCATGGTTCATTGGTCAATGTTTAGTTTACTTGGTTAATGTTAAGTTTATGTGACAGTTGTATTAAAGCTTTATATTTAGGACTATCAACATAATATCAATGATTAGTAAAGAAGGCGAGACATTTCAGCGTGTGCACTCTTGTTTAGATAATTTTGCATGATGGTAATAGACACATACTGAAAAAAGACCCATGACCCACATTCAATAATTAAACTTCCCTTCCTACCCTCCCACATACATTTTAATGGAATAGCCCTAAATCAAATATCTACGAAAATGCAAAATTTCCAATTCTTCAAAAATAGTTATAATAATAAAAAAAAAAATGAATCCACAGTAATCTGTTCATAATGATAATAGCAAAAATAGAAAAATAGGCCATGTTTGGTTTATCTTTATTGGTTTGTACATAATTCAGGCCATTTTTTCTCGTATGAAATGTTTTTAATTTTGTCATCTTTGGGCCGTATCAACCCTCAACCAATATAATCCCTCGAGCAGAGCTCTTGTGTTTATATTGATGTCCCGGGTTGATACAGGTGTGATATTGAAAAGGCCATATAATTATAGATTATCGTTGGTTATCTCAACGAAATTGCTTTTCTCTCTTGAGCCGGTACGGCGAATGCGAGAAAAGCAATCAAGTTGAGATGACCAATGATAATCTGTTTATCGCTATTTTACCTATTAAGACGTTGTTAATTTCCTTGACAAAGGCATGTGTTCCCTTAGTTTCTAGCGATAATTCAGCTGAGAATGGAAATTATCAGTCAGCAAGATCAAAGGAAAAATTCGTAAAATAGCGATAATATTCTCTATTTATCCACAGTGATAAAACAGATGACAAAAGACTGGATAACGGGTAACTGGTATTTTATGGATACTTACAATCATCAGATCATCTTATGTAATCCTGCATCACGCTTCTGTCGTAGTATTATCCAGACTGAATTTGACATACCAGCTGCCATGACAATAGATCCAACACAAGGGTAAGTCACTTCAATTTGTTTATATACCGTATATCAGGTAGATGTTGCTATTTTCACTGTTACAAAAAATAAACACAGCTAAGATATAAATGTCTCATCTAAGGCCTGAATAAGGTACAAAGCCTGACAAGGGAATATCTCGATGTATTGTATCAGACTTTTATGTAGTGAGTTGTTGGTTACTTTCCAGGGCTGCTAAAATATATTGTATTATTAAATATTTTTATAATGAATTTTACATATTTTGACACAAATGAAAAATTTGTGTTCTCTTTGCATGATACCATAAGTCAAGTTTTCCTTTTTCCCTGCAATAGAAATGGGGAAATTTGATGTCATTTAATTTTTTTTTAACAAATTTAATTTCAAGAACTTATGTGGATTCTGTATGGGGGTGGTAAAGGGTTATTTTCGTGCAACGTGTTTTGCCATTTTTATTTCACGTGCAGCGGTGAAAAAGGTTCGTTATTCACCTTGTTTCGTGAAATTGTTAAAAAGATCCACGTGCAAGAAATTTTTAATTGTTCGTTCATCGTGAAATGGCAATTTTATTTCACGTTCTTCCGTGCAGATACCCCCTTTTCGCCCCTCTGTATAATTTGTTGGATACACATTTTTCTGTATTTCTTGGGTAGAGGTTAACCAAGAATTTAAATGTTCAATAAAATACGAACTATCTATAGGCTTGTATGTAGATTTATAGACCTGACCATAAAATCAAGTATCCACGAAAATACAATTGTTCCTTAAGGTGGTACCAAACACCTTGATTAAAAATTAATTTGGCTCATTTAATTTTCATAAAATTTTGACAAAATATTTACTTTGACCCTTTGACAAAAATATAAAAATTTCAAAAAACTTGAACCACACACTTCATCGGAATGATTTCATTGGATATATAGCAGTGTGACAAGCACTAATTTTGGTCATTGAGAAGCTTAATATTTCCTTAACAAAAGAATGTGATTAAAACGTTCAGCTGATTTTTACATTTTTATCTTCCTGTAGTGTTATGTACCACCTTAATCCACAGAAATTGGTATCCAAGAAAATAAATGAATCAACAGTAAAAAACAACATTTGTAATATGAGAAAAAGGTCAGGAACATTAAACTCTTGTTTTTTAGAATTACAAAAATTATGTTCTGTTTTTTAGATACTTGTTTTATGCCCAATATGATGACAGCCGTGGAAGTTCAACTATTTTTAGAACCAAATTAGACGGAAGTGATAAAACTCCAATAGCCGACAGCAAACTAGTTAAAGTGACTAGTATGACTTTAGATTATGCCAACCAGCACCTCTACGTGGTGGAACAAGATGTTATTTTTAGAATAAACTATGATGGGATGATGAGATATAAAATATTCACAAATCTTCGTGTCAGGGTAGGTATTATTCACAAATCTTTGTATCGAGGTGGGTATTATTCACAAATCTTCGTGTCAGGGTAGGTATTATTCACAAATCTTTGTGTCAAGGTGGGGATTATTCACAAATCTTGGGGTCTGAATGGGATTTACGGAATTGAGAATAATAACCAAGTGTTCAGAAAAATGGACCAATAAACAAAGAATCGAGGAAGAATAGAGAAAAATAAGCCATATAAATACAAAATAGATAATTAAGGGGTCTTAAAATATAAAGAAAGGGAAATAATGGGCAAAATGGATCAGAATACCAGAAAAATACACTAAAAAATTAAAGTAAATTAGAGAAATGAAAACCTGGTCCCATTATGCAGGCCCTCTTAAAATGCCACTTAGGACACACACTGATTGACAAATACACAAATTCTTCTTTCACTTATAAAACATCAGACCTTGATAAAACCTCATTTTCTGCTACTGTATAACTTGGCTAGATTTACAAGATAATAAATAACCTTGTTTGAAAATTGGTACACAACCTTTTATAAGAGTTATTTCCCCTGAAAAGTGCTGGATCTAAAATTTTGCATTTTCATCAAATAACATTGGTATTTAAAACAATGTTTATTATTTTATACATATTTTACTTACATGTTAATTATGTGGATATTAAACTAAATACAAATGTTCTATTTTTAGAATTTTGAAAACTTCCCATACAATAGATACTTTAGAAATGTCTCTTCTACAATTTATTTATGTTGTTGTTCTTTTTCTGTAAGGTTGATATTATTCGAATTTGAAGCGTACAAGTAACGGAATTAAACCTTATTTATGTAGAGCATCTTGACTATACTAAGATGCTTATATTAGTCAAAAACAGTAGATTGACATTTTCTGTGTGGACTTTAATGTCGCTTTTATGGGTTTAAAGATACTATATTCAATTATTCTAGTTTCAAATTTAAGTCTACAGTTACATTTACTATCATTTCATAGGACTTTTGCATCTAGTCTAGCTATTTCTGACTCAGTCTCATCTCAATCTTTAAAATATCTTAAAAAACATACAAATGACAATAGAATGGGAAACTGTATTATCTCCCCTTAAGGTGGTACCCAACACCTTGAGCAAAATTAATTTGGATCGTTTAATTTTCATAAAATTTTGACAAAATATTTACTTTGACCCTTTGAAAAAAAATATAAAAATTTCAAAAAACTTGAACCAATCACTTTCTCGGAAAAATTTCATTGGATATATAGCAGTTTGACACACACTAATTTTAATCATTGAGAAGCTTAATATTTCCTTAACATTACAACATAATTAAAACATTTAGCTGATTTTACAGAGTTATCTCCCTGTAGTGTTATGTACCACCTTAACTGATAATCTGTAGAGGTAAAGATTTCATGTAGTACTTATGGATAATGAAAACTTACTACATAATTATATCAATCAATAAGATAATGAACTTTGAATTGTATTTTTAAACCAGGTGTATAAGATGATTATAAAGTTGACTTTAACCACAGGGAGAAGAGTAGTCTCAACCTTAAATTTTGGGTATTCAAAAACACCTTGCATTGGTATAATGAAGTCCTGTGAAAATTGCAACCCATAAATATATTTCATTGCATTATCATAATCCATTTAAAAATTTCTTAGTTATCACATATACAATTTTTTTCATCTTACCAGTAATTTGATTTAAACCGATAATACTACTTAAACAGTATTAGTTACTGACCTATTGAAATTTTACCTTGAAAAATTGGAACCCAATGATATATTTGACATATCAAAAAAGGAACCATTCATGCAGATTTCCTGTGTGAACCTTCATTAAGGAAAACATCCCCACTCCTGTGATTTCAATATCAAGATTGATGTAATATTCTCAAATTGCTGAATTTAAGGATGTATTCTTCAGAGGTTTCAGTCTAATTGAAATCTCGTTTGGGAATTATTTCCAAAACATGTGATACAAATGGAGAATATCAATGAATATAAAAAATATTATAATCAAACTAAACTCTGTGAAAAAATTGTGTACATGTTTGTACTTGCAATAAGTAGTTTTTGAAAATTTTCAAATTTTATAATCAATCTGGTAAGTATCATCAGCCAAAATGTTGAGATAATAGGTGAGGGTACAAAGAAATGATTTGATCAAAAATATGTACATCCCATATCAATTTTTCTTTTCAAAATTCTTACATATGTTTTTTATGCCCATGCCGTAGCGGTGGGGGCATTAAGTTTTACCCTTGTCTGTCTGTACGTATGTATGTACGTACGATCGTCCGTCCGTCCCAACGTCCTGAAATATGGTTTCCATTCTCTAACTTGAGTTTGCCTCAACCAAATGTTATGAAACTTATACACAATGCTTATTACCACAAAACACAGATCAAATTAGAATTTTGGTGGTGTCACTTTAACCGTTCTAGAGTTATGCCCCTTTATAAATGGAAAAATTGCAAAATTTTTAGTTTCCGTTCTCTACCTTAAGTTTGCCTCAACCAAATGTTATGAAACTTATACACAATGCTTATTACTACATAATACAGATTAAGTATGAAATTTGGTGGCGACACTTTTAACATTCTTGAGTTATGTCCTTTTATAAACATAAAAATTGCTGAATTTTTAGTTTGTCTCAACCAAATGTTATAAAACTTATACACAACCGTTCTAGAGTTATGCGTGTATACAAATAGAAAAATTGCTGAACTTTTAGTTTCTGTTCTCTACTTAAGTTAGTCTCAACCAAATGTTATGAGACTTACACACAATGCTTATTACCACAAAACTCAGATCAAGTTCAAATTTGGGTAGCTCAACTTTTACTGTTCTTCAGTTATGTCCCTTTATAACTATATGATATGCAAGCGGGGGCATCATCTGTGTCCTCATGTGCACACTATCCACATTTATTTTTCAATCATTTATAACAAAGAAGTTGAAATAACATGCTTTTTGTTCTAAAAAAAAGGAGAAAAATCCAAAATTTACAAAGTTGACAGTATGGTCAATTTGACGTGAAAAAGCCAAAAAATTTTATAAAACTTTCTAATCTTTACACCAACCTATAGTTTTTTAGTTAAAATTTTTTCAGACTAGTCCACTTTATCTTTAGTGAAAGTATGAAAATAAGTTTAATTGTAAAATTGTCATTTTTTCATGATAATAGCTCAAAAATGGGTAAAAATTGATGAAAATTGTGAAAATCATAAGAAATGGGTACTTTCAAATGGCTGTAGCAAAAAAAGAAGTGCACCACCATATGATTTTTGTCTCCTTCATTTACTTTCTTACAGTCATATAAACCCAAAAATCAGGTTAAGAAAAAATTTTTAATTCTAGAAATTTTTGGCTCCTCAGAGGTGTACATCCTTAAGATGAAACTTCATAAAGATGTGACTTTATCAGGATATATCTGACCTTGACATAATTTTAACAGTCAAGTAGTCAAGTTTACCATGTACACTAAATTATATGTACAAACTCAAACAAAAATTTATTTAAAATTAGGTTAAAATCTATAAATATCGTTTGTTCTCATAATGTTTACACTTGCACACACACACATGCTAAAAAAGATTACTAAGTAGTGATCAGTGGGTTGCTATCTCATAGACATATACATCCCATATCTAACCTTTCTTTCATACAACATCACTTCCTGAGAAAAAAGATTTAAAAGATAACCAACATATCTGGTATTTAAACCTTATATGAGAGTTATTTCCCCTGAAAAGTTATGGTTGTAAAATTTTGCATTTTAACCAATCTGTGCAGGTATTTAAAACTGTGTTTAAGATTTTGAGCTGACCGTTATCTATACTTTCATCAAATTTGAATGAAACTGAATCCAAATTTATTGCATTAAAATCTTTAAAAAATCCCTTCCGATCTGACACTTTAGATCATTCAGATACTGAATTTTATTTAAACTATTTTTCTTCTTGAAATGTTAAGACAAAGTATAAGTTAATATAACGTATAAATATAAATATTTGAAAGGCATCTTGATTATTCAAAGATGCTTTATTATGGAAAAGAACAGTTGCTCTCCAGAGACACAAAATTGACATTCACCAATAGAATGTCAATGTCAGAACAATATCACCTTTCTTGTTTGAATGAGGCTTAGAACCTGGGGAAGGATTCCATTCTCAATTTTATTTAATACAAAAAGTTGATATTTTCTGACATTGACCTAAGTATGTTGTTTTATACTGCAACTAAAAATTTCTACAATGATATTTATGATTGTTAAAACAAAAAAAAAAGTATTTTCAATCCTTAAACAAACCCCAGGTTGATCTGCTTACCCATCCGGAGCATCTGAGATCATCCCAAGTTTTGGGTGAGGTTCGTGTTGCTTAGTCTTTAGTTTTCTATGTTGTGTCATCTGTACTATTATTTGTCTGTTTGTCTTTTTATTTTTGGCCATGGCGTTGTCAGTTTGTTTTCGATCTATGAGTTTGACTGTCCCTCTGGTTTCTTTCATCCCTCTTTTGTGAAGAAAAGTGACATGACATGAAACGACATTGTTTTAAATCTCCCTTTGTTACTATATTTGGTTGATCAAGACAACAGGAAGCATTCTAGCTACAGTATAAAAAGTGTTATTTTCATTCTAATGATAAAAGAATACATGTATTTAGATCCACTTCATTTGGTCTCTGATGGATAGTTGTCTATTGGCAATCATACCACATATCCTTATTTTATATATATTTACACTTGCTGTGTAGTCAGTTGATATCGTTTTAAGGATACATTTCCACATTTTATGAAGTTTTTGAAGTAACATCTATGTCACAGATACTGAAAGCAGTAGATCAACTGTATTTGGTGTATGGAATGATTGTTAGATGCATTTATTCATCAGGGAGGGTTCCTATGACTTTTAACTTATTTTCATAATCTTAATTTAGTTCCCTGTTACAGTCCGTGTAACGTAAAAGTTAACAATACGAACGATGCCCGAATCATGTACGGACGATGCCCGAACGATGTACGTACGCTTCCCGAACGGTGTACGAATGCAAACGAAACGCTGACCGAACGTTGTACGGACGCTGACCGAATGATGTACGAACGAAACCATGTACCATAAACCATACCATAAACGATAACATAAACGCCCTTTTATCGTACATCGTATGGTTTTGCATACATCGTTTCGTTTAGCGTATACCGTATCGTTTAGCGTATATCGTTTCGTTTCGCGTATATCGTATCGTTTAGCGTACATCGTTTCTTGACGTGCATAGTTTCGTTTAGCGTACATGTTTTTCTTTAAATATAAAACATGAATTGTGTTCTGTTAAATCTTTTTGTATACCCGGTAGGTGATAATAGGCGTAAAATTTAGATTGGATGCATATTTCAGTTTTAATTAATCATTTAGTAAATCATAATTTAATCTGACTCGATGTTGATCCAAAATTATTTATAAAAAAGTTTGAAAAAAAAAACACTGAAATAAATTGAAACAAATTAAAAGATACGATTATGAATTTTGTTAGCCGTGGAAATACGTAGTTGGTGAATGTGCGCGTAAACTACAGTCTGCAGGGTATTCAGACAGTTTTTGAAAATAGTCTAAGGTATTAACTAATCCAGTCGTTATATTACGATCACTACGATCACTCCGAGAAAAGTAGTGGATAGAGGGCGCTGAATTATTCGAGTTAGGTACTAACATTTTTTTTTTTTTTTTTTACCTAAATGAACAATTTATTTTAGATGGAATTCGGAATTAATCTAATGTTCTTACAAAAGCATATTCGGGCTTTAGTATAGAAAGTCCCTGATTCGGGGTCTAAAGGTTGACCTATTGTTCAAAAGGTTTTATGTATTGTCTTCTATCGCATGTATTTTAACATCGACTGAATAAAAGTATATATCGTAATTAAACCATTTTTTTTTTTAGATTATAGATATGTTTTTTATTCATCTACCAAATCAGTCGAAAAAAACAATTTATTCGAGAAATTTCAAATAGAAACAATTACCCGTTATGTGCCTCCAGGGACTTTCTATACTAACTTTAGTATAGAAATTCCCTGGTGCCATATCAACCCTAAACATAAATCCCTACCAATGTACAAACGATTGTGTATTATTTTTACTACAAATGCACTTTAAACAATCACCAAAAAAGAGCGTGTCCGGCAAATGAAAAATTCTAATTCATAAGTGAAATTATAATTTAGCGTTTCATTTTTGTATTTTCAAACAACAAAAAACTAGACCATTTCCCTCTATTCTTTAATTTTCTAAGACCATTGTCCTTTATTCTTTATTTTGCCCGTTATATTCTATTCTTATTTTATATTTGATTGCTTTATTTTCCTGTATCTATATATATATATATATATATATATATATATATATACCTCCTTTATTCGGAGCAACCCCACCCTAAATATACATATGATACACAGTGTCTATAGGTCATCGCTCGTGCCGTGATACACATGTTTCCATAACAAAAGATATCCTTGTTCATATTTATAACATTTTAAATGTCCTCCTAATAATACATGTAATAGTTGCCACTGGACGTTAAACAGCTAACTTTAAATTCATCCGTCATATTTTTAGTTTTGTTATAATGTGTTAATCAAACAGCATAATGAAACAATTGAAGATTTTCACTATTGAAATAATGGGAAATAATTGTAAACAAATCCACTAAATCACATCCATACGACACAAAGTCTAGTCTTTTCACATGTAAATAAATTGTTTTCGTTAATCTATTTCAAACGATTTTAAATCAAACGGTCATTTTACTAATTTGCCAAAAAAAAAACCAACCAAACAGTTATTTGTATTTCTTTTTTTAAACAGTATTCGAATAAATCATGTTTTATTTATGAAAATTTCGTATTGCTGACGAATGTTAAATATTGATCCCTATAGATTTTCAATTGTTTGGTGTTGGGTTACTGTCTGATCTCGCAAACCTGACATTTTATGGTCATTATTTTTTGCATCCAATTGCACCAATTTATTAAAAAGATATCAACGTACGAGAGTCGTTACTTTACATAAACTTCTGGTATTTTTTTTTCTATAACGAAATACGAAACCACTTCTCGCAATTCGCTTTGGAGTATTTGTGCTTCTCTTTTGACAAAATATGGCCTTGTCTCATAAACAAAAAAATGCAATATAATATAGAGTAATATATAAAACTGGACTAGAGTGAAGAGTTGGAAACTAGGAATTCCGAATTTTAATTGAAAGTTCTAAATCTTTGTGTATTTTCTGATATATGATTGTACAGAGTCAACAATTTCTTTGTTTTGCTGAAATGAAAGGTCACCGTCACCAGCCAATAGATGCAAAATGGATATATACGTTGCGCACGATGTTGGTACCAATTCCATTTTGCTATAGATTAGCATGAAAATAAATACGTAGACCGGTCATTTCGATACAAATATAGTGATTTCTGGTTGAATTTATTACATTAGACTTGAAAATATAGAAAAAAAGGAACCGAAATTTAAAATATCAAGAATTATAACACTTAATTATCCCATTTTTACGCAAAAACGTAATGTCCAACAGCAATTTATCACATATAATACCACTTTAACAGTTAGGGTGACGGTGTTGGTACTACTTAGCGTTACACGACTTTCCTCATAATGAAACGATTTCGACGATTTCAAAGAACGTTTCAAGCGTTTAAGCTTAAGATTGATGAGGCCAATTTACTGTTGTGAATTTAGTAACTGATTTCGGATTGTCTGAAAATGCATAGTTTAACAAATAAAACTCAAAGTGGTCGTACACATATTTTTTTTAAATGAATATTTATTTATAGGAGTTGTCAGTCTTTCCAGGCCATAATTGATAATTTTACTTTTCGCAGCAGTTCGCATTAATGAATCATACATTAATTTCCAAATTTATACAGATTTGTTTTTAATATAAATTTATTTAGATTTTGAATCTATTTTCCCTTTTTATTGCATGTTTATACATACTCCTTTTGTTGCATTTCTTTCCGTTTCCGTTTCCTTTCTATATCTTATCATTTCCCGATGCTTTCTTTGTCGCAAAATTTCTAGGTAGTCAAACATTTTTGATTCAAGTTTTTCTCATTTCCGTATTTTTGTGGCATATGCATATCCTTT
The DNA here is from genome assembly GCF_021869535.1 of Mytilus californianus. NCBI lineage: Eukaryota > Metazoa > Mollusca > Bivalvia > Mytilida > Mytilidae > Mytilus > Mytilus californianus. The sequence goes on along the minus strand of NW_026262582.1, from coordinate 48,603,511 downwards.
GTTTTGTTATAATTGCCAGCAATAGTTTTTCTCTATTTTATTTTATTAACAAAAAAAATATGCATGTTGCTTTTGATGATTTAAAACTTGCAGATAGACAACGTTCCTTGAATAAAACAAATGTCATGAATGTGCTGAAAAAAAACTAAGATCCCGATATTTTTATATCAATCTCATACTTTGTACCCGCTGAGAAGACGTTGGGTGTATTTTATATTTGTCATTTCGGAGCCTTTTATATCTTACTATGCTGTATAGATTTTGCTCATTGTTGAAGGCCGTACAGTGACCTTTAATTGGTCATTCTAAGTTATTCAGTCTCTGGTTAAATTCGCTAAACATTAGACTTTATCCCATCATAGATAATCATGTGTAATTAAAAAAAGACAACTACATTATCGTTTCTCGTATACATATCTATTAAATATAATAATGAAAACTTTAGTAAGATTATATAGGAAAAGTTTAAGTTTAAATCTGTCCTAAATGGCAACGCATGAATTTGTTATGTATGTCTGCAGTACTTGAACCTCTTTGCAATAAATATGTAACACAACCAACTCGTAATGGCGTCCGTAAAATTTACAATAAACAATGTCATTTACACTGTTCAAACATCAACGCACGTCAAACTTTGTACAACATAAAAGCTGACTGGACATTCGTGACAATTTTTCACGCCCTCATGAATTGGCGTACGTCCTATCAAATACCTTCAGAAAGCTTCCATTTAAATTATTTTACACACAAGTAAATGCGTATTTTATTTTCTTAACAAAACAAAAAAAAAGTCAATGTATTTTGCGTTAAATGTGCAATCAAGCCACGGATTCGTAATTTTCAAAAATAGCTCACAAACGGTTGATGAAATGTGGAAAGTCTAAATAGAAATATAACAATTATGTCCAGTGCGCGTTTATAAAACGGGCTCTTTTTGTACATTTTGAGATACTATAAGTACTCGTTTTATGTGTATAGAATTGTAGAGGTCAATACGACTTTTAATCAAACGTACAACATCTTATAAACGATAAACATTGATAGAGGTAAATGAGCCACTCTTTCTCAGGTTGAGATGGAATATGTTCGTTATTTGATTCAATGAGTTAAATAATCGAAACCCCTGAATATCTTCTCATGACAAGCACGAAAAATGGCGAAACTGAACTTCCAACAGCGGGCGATGATTTCTAATTATACAATATTCTTGCGATGGATTTTTTAAATGCAATGTAGAACTTATTAATTTAGACATTTCTTATACGAATTACTTCTTTGTTTCATGAAGACCCGAGAAGTCAAATGAAATATCATAAGGGTAATTGTTTCATGATATATTTCAGCTATCATTTGTGACTTTCAGCAAGTTGCATTCCCTGTTGACTATTTTGAACAGTGCACAATAATGAATTAACATATACGTTTATACATGAGCTTAAGAATGATCGAATGGACTAATTTTATTTTTATCTACTGAACCCACTTATCAATCGATGGGCATTCAATTCCCTTTTCAAATTACTTAATCGAATATGAAGTCACATGCACGAAGAAGTTTGTCTGACGTGAAAATACGTAGTCCCATATCTCACGGCTACATGGACACACACAGTGTACTAGTCTTCACAACATTTTAATGTTTGAAACTACGTTTTCAGAAGAATGAAATTTATAAGTTTTAACTATACATCACAATAAGCATATCTAAAAGTAAGTCGACATGCATCTCATTTTATGAAGGAATGTCAAACTGCCACTACTGCTAGTTTGTACTTTATTGTCGGAGGAAAACTGATTCAAAATAAGGGAGCTAAGATTTGATTTTTAGGGGGGAGGCTAGAGTGAAATTTGAAAAAGGCATGACAGGAGTTTTGAAAAAAAAGGCAGGATGGGCAACTTGCCAAAAAGAAAAGGCAGGATGATAATTTATTTAAAACAAGTCAGGATAAATTAATAACTAATTTGAAGTTCTATTTTAATATCATCTGAGCTAGAACTACAGGAGAATAGCATAGCATTTGTCTTGTTAGGATTAAAATCAATAAGCCAATATTTAGACCATGCTGAGATTTGTTCTAAGTCGCTATTTAAGAGATCTTCTATCGTGTAAGGACTATTACTTGAATAAGAAAGGGATGTTTCATCAGCACACAATCGAGTTAGACTTATCAAATTACAAGCTATGTCATTTACATGAATAAGGAATTATCACAGGAGGGGACCTAATACAGAGCCTTGTGCACTCCTGCATTAGTATTCTTAAAAGGCAAATATAAACTTTAAAAAAAAACGCTTTCTTGTCTATTTGAAATATTATAACTAATTAAGTGATTAAATACGTTTTTAAGTACATTTTTTTTTTAAATACTTTGCCTACTGCTGATAATAATGTGATTGGTCTATAATTGGAAATCAGTTCTCCGATATATATATATATGCGCCAAGTCAACACATTTTAAAAGAATTTTTTTACATAAAGCACAAATAAATTTACATACATTGTCAGATCAAAATTTCTTAAAAACCCCAGTACAGTGATACCGTGTATATTCTACTGACTATACCATATCGATAGTTTTACATTCGTACTTGTTACGTAATAAGATCTGTGTCCAGGTAAAAAAAATAACCAGCAGGTGGTATATATTCTAAAATGTTTAGCGCCTTCATTTATACATCTGACGATGACATTTAGCTTTAGGGCCATTCTGTTTTCACAAAGAAAAAACTAAAATTTAAAAATTTTATAAACATAAAATTCTGTAATTTTATAAACATAAAATTCTGTAATTTTATAAACATAAAATTCTGTAATTTTTTAAACATAAAATTCTGTTGAAAAATCAATTTATTGGTAAAATGATCAGCATAACGTCCTCGCAATTTCTTGTTCAGACCCAGGGACACAGATGTCCGAATGAGTAAGAATAAACTAAATTCTTAAACAATTATATAAAGTTAAATGTACCACAAGCACATTTTGATAGTATAATAAGAGGTTTTCTAATAATAAGTTAAAAAATTAATAAGTTTTAGAAATTAAATGTTATTTTTTTTAAATATAATTTGCACATTGTACCTATTGTTTTCGTATATTTATTTTTCGCCATGCATTAGTTTAATGCTTACTGTGACTTCTAAATACATCTATATAGTGTGTTAAATAGATCGATTTATAAACTTTGTACGCGAATTATTTTGATATCCTAATGATAATCAATTATTTTTCTTTTGACAGCACTTATATTTTGTTGATTGTTCAATATATTTTTATGGTATCCGGCATTTATATACATAAACATGCATAATGATAATCCCTTGGATATATTTAAGTTGGTTGATTGTCGGTTGTTTAATGTCCAGTGTAAACTATTTCATACATTTCTATGAAGAAAGAGTTTCTCATTTCTAGGATGAAATTGATATTTTGTGCAAAATGTAATTTAACGTACATTGCATTAACTTCGTGTTTCAAAGTCAAACAAGTGAATTATTATTTTTCTTTATATTTCTTTAAGACAAAAAATGAATATCCATATAATTCAAATCTGGTTTGGATTTGTTTTGTGCTCAATAGAATTTACTACGACAAATCAAATGTTGTTGACAATTTTGGGATCAAATGATATTTAGGTATGTGCTAAACAGGGACACATTAAACTGGTAAGTTGAAGACTTCTTGTCTAGTAATACATTTCTTGAACGAGTGAAATTCTGAAATATCCTTTTTTTAATTATCTCTATTACGATAGCCTTTTTGTGAAAAAAAAGTACGATTTAATTTCAAATTGTATGAAGTAAGATTTATTCCCCTATTTACAATTAACTCGTTCTTGTCCAATAATGAATTCCTCGAACGACCAGAGTTTGAAAAGGGAAATAAGATTTGAATTTCTCATCAACATTTCTCGGTCCTTAATTTTCAAGAAGCAAGATTTTGTTTTGTATCGTCATTTATCGTAGGACATGAACGAATTTTAACTGAAGAAGCTCTTTGGTCGGGTTGTTGTCTCTTTGACACATTCCCCATTGCCACTCTCAATTTTATGATGCATACGGGCCCAGTATTAAAAGCCTGGAAGGAATTTAGATAATCTCCGTTTTCCTCTCAGTTTCTGTCATTTATCATATTTGGGTATATTTCTAATAAGTAAAATTAAGTTTTTCGTGAATCATTTTCTTATCACACTCCGTTCGTGCAGTGTGATACGAGAACTATGTATCTACATGCAAGAAATATATACATGTAACAGACAAAGATTATACGAGAAACTGAAAAATGCATTTTTTTCTTCATAATCGTACAAATAAACAACGCATAAAGTAAACATGAAACAATTCCGCAACAACTGAAAAATAACGTATAATGTGTGTAATTTAATTTTACTCAAAACACTGTTTTAATAAAAATGATATAATATTCATAAGCAATAAGGATAATCCAATCAATTTTGTTGATTGGATAATTCACGGATTAATAGTTGTGTAATCAGTGGCACGTGCCCTCAATATTTTATAAAAAAAAATTAGATACCTCTCGAAGTTAAATGTCAAAATTTTCCAAAATAATAACTGGAAAAAAAAGCGTTCAACGAATATTTACATTCGTCATGTGTGCATATACGAGTCATGAGTGCACAAAAACAATTTTTCGACAAAAACTGATAGCAAGTTATACTTTAATGTTCATGACTTATGAGTATTTTTCTTGTTAAATTTCTAGTGAAATTGATTGTTGAGCGGCTTTTTACAAAAATACAAATACCGAAAAAAAGAATATTGGGTAAACGTAAATGGACAACAACCCAACGAGAAAAATAAAATTTTAAATAAAGTAATAATATAAGTTTACAAATACGTACTATGTGCATTTAATAAATCAACGTTTGAACTTATCATTATCATTTTATTTTATTTGTAATTTCATTTTTATGTATATTTAATGTTACCCGATATGGAGTCCTCTTAAAGATAAAATTCTCTTGAATTGGTATTTCTGGTGTATATATGTTACAGGGAATTTGTAAAATCAGGGATTTTGTAAAATCACTGGACTAATCAGTGATTTTGTAAAATCGCTAACAGTTTAAGTGGTTTTGTAAAATCCCTGAAATTGTCTGGGATTTTACAAAATCACTGAAAATAGAGCTGGGGATTTTGTAAAATCCCTGATTACAATTAAGTATAACTTGCTATTAGAAATGTGTTTTTCTTAATATAAAAATAGAGTTATCATCACTAATGATTTTGAAATATAGTTGTTTAATAAACACAAGGATTTGTATAGTTTCTATACAAATCCTTGATAAACACTATGAGCTAGAACTAGTGTATAATGATAATGACTAAAAGGCATATAAACGGATATTTAGACCGCTGTAAATTTACTTATTTTTGCATGGCAAGTTTGGGTGACATCTATTGTTACATAATTGCCCTGCTTTTCGATGCATGTCTGTATCAAATCAACCAAAGTAAAACTTTTTTATTTTTGCTTGGTTAGAACCTATTCATAAACATGCAAGTACAAAACAAAGTATTTTTACCTATATTTTCTGTTGTCTTTTTTTATTATTATTTTGTGAATATAAATGTTATTTTGTAGGCAGCAAATTAATGATACAACACTTATTTGCTTTTTATGTATCAATTTTCATGCAGCAATAAGATGCTCTTGCTCTGAAAATGCATGTAATATTTGCCACTGGATCACATACCCTAACCCACTCAATTTCTTATACCTAACATATGTGTTTTTCTTCTTTTATGACAGCAATCAACCTAATGATCCCTTTTTTATATTTGTTTTTTTTTTAAATTTGAAATAATTGGTTTTATTTTTTACAGTAATTACAGAAAAAATATAATAAACAGTAACTTTCTTTCAAACAAGGTAGTGATAAGAGCTTGTTTTGTCTTCTTTCTGTGGCTCATTGACAACATGTTCCAAAATTTCATCATATTTTCCCCGGTTCCATATGTTGCACTTTAATTTTACCTCAATTATTTGAAGTAATTTTTGTTTGTATTTTTGCTCTTGATTTAAAGACATCTATACCTGAGCCTTTTTCTACAGTATGTCAGTTGTATAGTGCATGCAAACTGCTCACTTAGTATTAAATAAAGGCTAGGTTAACATCAAACTTATTGAGTGTTACTATTGTAAGCTTTTTTCACAGAAATTCTTAATAAAAAAGAATGAATTTATTTTACCAATTCCCTGAATTTAATTCAGTGAATCTGTAAAAAAAAATCTTAATTATTTCAGGGATTTTGTAAAATCACTAGTTAAAATCAGGGATTTTATAAAATTACTAATCAGTTCAGTGATTTTACAAATTCACTGAAATTTAAGTGATTTTACAAAATCCCTGATTTCACAAATTCCCAGTAACATATACATGTATCTACATGTACAATATACAGAAATGACACGGCTGTGTATTGTAAAGTTACTGAAGGAAGATTAATGTCAAATTCATATCCCCGGGCGAAGAAATTACCGCTTTGTCAGAACGGTTAGGTGTTATTTGTTCCAACTACCATATTGAAAATGTTTAAATCGCGCCCATCTCTTCTTTTCTTATACAGGCGCGGATCCAGAGCTTGAAGCGGGGGGGTTTTGTGAGAAATGTTTTTGAACACTAGAGAAGTTTTCTTGTTATACCAAACAATATTTTTTTCAATAATTGGCAACCTTTTTGTTCATCCGGCATATGGTTACTCTAAATAAACTCTTTAGATTAGTTTAATTATTTAATTACAGATCGTATCTACCCGTTTTGCAACGGTACGTCTAAACACCGCTCAGGACCTCCTGAGTGCACTCAGGACATACAAAGTGCACTCAGGACATGAAATAGTTGTTTTAGTGAAGGTATGCATTCGATAGATAATTTAATTCTCCATCTTATAATTTTTGTTTTGATAAAATCAATTTAATATTTACTGTAAGAAGTTATTGAAGTTTTCATTGGCACGCGCCGATTTTATGAATGTGTCAGGCATGACCGATGATTATATTGAATATCAACTATCTTGTTGATTAGGTCGTTTGATCTTTAATAATTAGGAGTGATTAGTGATGGTACTTGCCTCATACAAGTAAGCTTGGCAAACAAAAAAAACCAAGATGTCTTTTGAAAAATATAGAACGATGAAGATATATTGTTTTAGAAAAAAATGAATTTGTCTCCGTTTTCTGAAAATTATCATATTTGGGTATTATTTCTAAACATTTTGTAAGTAAGATTGTAGTATGATTCTAAACTAAATTAAAACAATGATTTTTTATTGTAAAACAAATGAAAAAAAATATTTAATTTTGTTTCTCAGTTCTTCCAATGTTTATTTTTGTCAGTTTACTGTCCTAAATAAGTGCTATCGTATATTGAACTCTCGCCATTTATCATATTTTGGTATTTTACTGTAAAAAAAATTATGAACATTTCGGTCCGTACAGAAAACATGATGTATCATTTCAATGTTGGTTTTTGAAAACAAAAGAACAGCGAGAAAGACTATTTCGGAGACTGTTGATTGACACGAAATCCGTTCAAACCACGACTAAGTCGTCGTGCACGTATTTTGAAGTGCCAAAACCCCAGAAACTTGTTCGTAAGCCAAACCAAAGAAAAAAACCAAGGACAGCATGTACGCAGCCAAGATATTAGACTTAGCAGAGACATATAATACAAATTGTATTATATTTCTCTGGACTTAGCAAATCATATAAATAAATTCATCTAAATATTGTCATTGTAAATATTGTACATAATTTTCTTCTCTATACCTTTGTATATGGTTTATTGAGAATAAAGATATACAAATTCAATAAAATTTGATATTCAGTAAACATTGGTTTTGTTTATTAAGTTGATTTGGAGAGAGAGAGAAAAAATCCCAAAGAAAAACAAAAATCGAACTTGTTACAGAAAAACGGCAACTATAAAATAACACGATTTTTTTATTTTCTTTATGCATGAACTGCAGACCACAACAAAATTAATTCAGCCGTCATCATGAAAAATAAACTGAAAAAGTACATCGAATAATACATGGATGTGAAGTAATAATACCCAAATATGATAATTTAAATACAATTAATTACAACAATGATGAAGTAGAGCAGAATATAATGGTACAACAGTGCCAGCGTTCTGAAGATCCATAGGTATCCATAGAAATGTTTGGTTTTTTTTTCTCCATAAACGTAAAATTTACTATGCATAATTTAAATTTAACTACATTAAACAATCCCTTAAAACTTAAAACATCGTGTTATTAATTTTAAACGTAACACTACATAGTAACAACACAATTCATAAACAACAAAAAAGATAATCCAATCAATTTTGTTGATTGAATAATTCACGGCTCAGTAGTTGTGTAATCAGTGACACGTGCCCTCATTATTTTATAAGAATTGACATATCTATCTAAGTTCGATTTCAAATTCTACCAAAATTTAACTCTTAAATAAGTAGCGTGTAACGAATATATACAACCACCCTGTGTGCAAATACGATGCCTATAAAGGGTCCTGAGTGCACTTTGTATGTCCTGAGTGCACTCAGGAGGTCCTGAGCTGTGTTTAGACGTACCCGTTTTGCAATTGCTGTATCACCCCTTGCATCTATTCTACTAGCCGCGTCTTATCATGTGTGTTGATAAAATTTTGTGATCTTAATAAGGCTGTTTAGTGGTATTTTTTTCTTTGTTTGTGAGATTAACATTCACCATTTGCTTTTCCCAATTCTGAACGTGTTTTTTTAACAAACTGTCCGGGATTGTCGTCAGTAGCGAACAAAACGCAAAATTTGCAATAAATTCCGTCCTGTGAAGTTGAATAGACAATGCATGGGAAATAGTGCAGCCACGCATATTAGAAGCATCTTTTTAATCCGTACATTTCACGTTTATGAAAAGGAAAAAAACTAGGTGGATTCCAGTTTTCATTTAGAATGCTATTCATTTGAGCACTAGGTACAGATGTGAAAATAAAGTTTGCAATATCCTTAGATTCAGCAGGTGTCATTTTCTAAAAAAAAATCTTATGTATATGATAGGGTGAAAAAGTTTTTTTCTTCAAATCAAGCTAACAAAAAACGTCGTTTTAATCATAAAAATACAAAGTAATAAAATATAGGGATAGCTGTCTTTGATTGTCTTAATTAAATCATTTGATCCTCTAATTATCAAGTTACCCTCAAGCCAATGTAATTATGACATGTGTATATTTAAAGGAGTGTAGCGACAACGTGTCACCCTATTCAGTGCTGGATATTCAATTTATAGTAAAGATAACATTAAAACAAGAAATGGTAAATACAAAAATTAATTTAAGATTTTCAAGCGGGGGGGGGGGGGGGGGGGGGGGGGGGGTTCCGAACCCCCCCCGCCAAACCCCCCTAAATAATAGTATAAATCGCACCAATAAATGGAACTTAATTGTGTCATATTTACCTCCAAACGATTAACCTACATGGCCCGAGAACACAATTATTTCGTAGTGCATTTCTTTTAGACAATAAATTCCAATTAAAAAATCGCACCTGCTCTATCTCAAAAAGATTTTTACAGTGTAGTGTACTACTAGTGGGACAAATAATATCAAAATTATAGAAACTTCTACCAGCTCTAACTCAAAATATTGACAATTCTGTGTTAAGGGGGTCTTAAGTTCAGTTTGACAGCTTCAGACGTAATAAAATTTGACCTTTTTTTAACTGGACCAAATCACTACTTAACATAAAGATTCAGCACCTAAATTTTTTTAACATGTAATTTCATCCCCCTACTTAATATTTCATGCATTAAATATCAAGAAATAAATCGGGAAAGTGTATTAAATAAAAAATGCAAGTTATACAGAGTGGCGGATCCAGAAATTTTCATAAGTGGGGGCCTACTGACTGCCTAAGAGGGTCATGCTTCAGTTATTCCCTATATAATCAACCAAATTTTTCCCAGAAAAGGGGGGCCCGGCCCCCCTGGGTCCTCCCCCTAAATCCGCCTATGATACACTGTTCACACTAGGGACTATATTCGTAGACAATGAAAACCAAAGGACGATAACTGTGTCCCTGTACCACATGTAACATTAGAATACTCACTTGAAAGGATGACTGATTTTTATTTTTTAAAGATAAGAGTCTGATATAGGGCCTGAAAGCTGTCGTGGTTGTGAAGATTATAAATTCCGCCAGGCTTTTATAGGGAAAAATGGAGAAATTATAAATGGAAATATAATGCACGCTGTTTAATCATGCTTTTCAAGGCTATCTACCGATGACTAGTACACAATCATTTTGAATGGTGAATAAGATCATATAGTTTTAGATGAATTAAGCACTCAGAAACTAGCTCGTAAAAAGGAGGAGGAAATCCAGTTTTTCAGTAAATATCAAAGTAAAAGTATATAAGTCTATAACATTTGCGCAATTGTATACTTGTTTTATTGACGCAAATGAATGCTGCAGTTTTCAAAATATAGTGACGCAAAAGAAGAATTGGCGTAATTAAGTTGTGGCAAAAATTGATTCTTTTTCTGTGCAAATGGATATCGGCCTTTAAAACACCGTTTGTACACTAGCAAACGTGTATTTATCTTTTACGCTGTCTAGCATGGGATTAAAAGTTTTGGCAATTTGTGTAGGATTTTAATTTTAGAAAGTAACGAACAAGAAAGAAGATCGTCAAAAACCTGAAGTATATCGGAAAATGAGCTATGCACGATCAAAGAAAATAGTCTGGTGCGTCGATATGAAATTTTACAGAGGCATGCATTATTTGTAAAATTTAATTAGTCTATTAATAACAACCATTTGTAGAACTGATTCTTTTGATCCTTCAAATATGTGTAAAATATTCTTTGATAGTTTCTTTCATATATACAATTGCAGTATGCTTATAAATACTGTAGATTTGTATTTGATCATTGATTGCATGCATAATGTCCAGTGACAAATATTTCATGAGTTCGTACAAAGAACAAATCAAAAACTTTTAAAATACATTTGATTGGTTATTTAAGGTGATTCGATCTTGATGATATGCATGAAAGTTTGTGAAGCTTACCTCTGAAATAAAGAAATCTAAAAAGAAAGGAAGAGTTATTTTTTTCTTCTTCTGTATTTTACTCATACATGAACTTAAGCACTTTTTACAGTCAAAATAATAGTTTTAACATCGACAGCAGCAATTGCAAGCGACGCTGGTTCCATATAAGTTTTCACGAATTTTTATAAATCCCTGACCATCTTCGGTTTATATCAGACTCTGATATTGAGGGGAACATATACTACCATGAATGTCTTGTCTTTTTTAATACATTTAGATATAAAACGTGTATCTCATATAAAGCTTCATTTATAGAACATTATTTATAATATTGTGTCAAGGAAATATTTGGATCAAAGAAATATTTGGAGGAGGAGGAAGAGGAGAGAGAGAGGGAGAGACTAATATTTTTCGCGGTATTTGGTCTCGTGTTACTCATGTCAAAATGTGATGGAAGGAAATGTTTCCCCTTCGTTTTATATAGCAGGGTATTCCATAGTGTAATTATATTAGTTACAGTTTTTTTTTCTATCGGTAAGAAATGGTATAAAGTTCGAAATCTAATTATCTACATTAAGTTATAGTACATTTAAAGTAAGTTTATTGCATTGCTAAACGCTTCTCAATCAAGATAAGAAGTTTACAACCAATACTATTTTTTGCGACTGAATAAAATTTATTTAGAATGGATAGTTCACGTTCCATTGAACTAAGGGTATTGTTTAGGTTTTTTTTTTAAATTTTATAATGATCGAATTTGAAATGTTATTAAAACAATGATTCAAAATTACAAAAAGACATAAAAAATTACGCAATTAGTATAAAATAAAATTTATAATAATTAAGATAACTTATTTGCTTTAATTATTTAATTAACAAGTGAAATGTTATCAATCCAATCTTTCCAATCTAATATAGTCCAAAGGGTGACAGGTGTATAGAAATATGGTCACTACAGGTCTTCTTCCGGCTGGCAGTAAAGAACAACCATGGCAAAGAGGTGCATCCATTTGGTTGTTCGGGATATACAAGTACGCAACCAACTATAAATCAATCCAATCTAATAATTGTTTTTTTTTTATCCCGCATTTTTTTTTTATAATAAATTAAAAAATAAAATGATTGAAATAATTTTCTGAAATAAAAACCTAATATATATATCATACGCTTTACAAAACGATATGCCACACGATAGATGAAACGTTAAACGATATCATATACCATATACGATAAACGAACGCTAAACCATACCATGTACCATACGACAAATCAAACGCTTTACGATACCATGATGCAAACGATATACTGAACACTAAACGATGACATTTACCATACGATACATGAACGATGAACGAACGCTGACCGAACGTTGTACGTACGCTATACGAATGATGTACGAACGATGACCGAACTCTATACGAACGATTCCCGCACGCTGTACGTACGATTCCCGAACGAAAAAAGTGTTAACTTTTACGTTACAGGGACTGTATGTGATACTCGTAGAATGTAAAACCTTGATCTTAAAGACTTTTAACATAGAATTCGATCATAACCAGTTTAAGCAGACATTTCACTGTGTGCCATTTTTTATATGTTAAATGAAAAAAAAGGGTTGGATATTTCTCTCTGTATTAAGTTCCATTTTCCCATGGAATTAGAGGAAAGGAGTAAATACTTTGTATGTGGGAAAAGAGAGATAATATCATATTTTTTTTCATTTCCTTCCCAAGTAGAAAACACTTGTTAATACAAGTAGTAGAAAATGATATTGATATATTGAAAGTATATTTCCTTATTTATGATAAAAATAATTCATATATTCATAAATAATTTTATTAATTGGTGATTTAAAAAAAAAAAAATTATTTAAATTTTTTCATGTGATTTAACATGTCACAATTATTTTAACAGCTCTTGAAACTATTCTTCTCTCATGTTTGATAAAATTATTGTTGCAAAGAGATTATTGTACTAATAGATTAAAAAAAAAAAAACTCAACAGACACAATCAGAAGTATAAATAAAAAGTCTGAAGACATAAATACATATGTTACTTTTGTGAGTAAAACATTGGGTTCAGAAGTGGAATTTTGAAAAATGGGGTCCCAGAGTAGACAATGTTAGGAGAAGAACATGAAAAAGTCTCTGTATTAACAATATATTCTGTTACCTATTCTAACATCAGACTCAGACTTCTTTTAAACTGAGTTTTACTCTGCGTATTGCTCTGTGTTTGTTTATTTTACACTGGCTAGAGGTATAGGGGAGGGTTCAGATCTCACAAAACATGTTAACCCAGTGCCACATTTTTGGGCCTGTCCTAAGACAGGAACCTCTGGCCATTGTTGGTCTTGTGTGTTTTTTAAATTTCTGATCATTTATATGTTTCGGAGTTTAGTGTGACGTCCATTTTCTCTGAACTAGTAGTACATTTTTGTTTAGGGGCCAGCTGAAGCCCGCCTCCGGGTGTAGGATTTTCTCGCTGTGTTGAAGACCCATTGGTGGCCTTGGGCTGTTTTCTGCTATTTGGTCAGGTTGTTGCCTCTTTGACACATTCCCTGTTTCCATTTCTCAATTCTATGTAGCTCCATAAAGGGTGGCCAAGTATCAGGATAATATCAAGACCGAAATGAAAACTAAAGCAATGTGCAATAATCTTTATTTGTGGTATGAATGTAATTGTGCTGAGATAATATTAGGAAAAAAAATATAGAAAATAATACAAATCATTTTTAGTTCGTCTTATTTGAGATGTAGGCAACTATAGGCAACTGTACGGCCTCCAAACAATAAGAAAAACCCATATTGTATGTTTGGCTAGAAAAGACCCTGACATGAAAAATGTGAAACAATTCAATTGAGAAAACTAATGGTTTAATTTATAACAAAACAATTTAAGAAAAACAAATATGACAAACATCAACCAACGACAACCACTTAATTACTGGCTTCTGACATTGGACAGGCACATAAAGAATGTGGCAGGTTAAACATGTTTGAAGGTGCCAGGAATTGAGACTACTAACATACTATGTGTTAAATTAAAAGAATTTCTAGAAGGTAGACTTTTACTAATTATAAATGTAGTTATGAACCCTAAATTATTTTGCAAATTTTTATTTCAGAAATTAGAAGATAGAATACATGATTTATCAAGCATATCACTACTAGAAAACTACCTCTATGTGACAACTCTTGATGAGCCAAAACGACTTGTTAAAATTCATCGCTATGACTACTCTGTTGCTGCTATGGAGATAAAAAATGACCTTGTGCAACCACATCAAGTTCATGTATATCATAGACAAAGGCAACCTGATCTACCAAGTAAGACATAATTATACATAAATTCACTGTTTTAGAATGTGATGCATTATGGGTAAATTTTTAAAAACATACACCAAATAGTTGTGATTGGTTAGCAATCTCCTTAACAACAGATATTGACCAATGGCTAAGAAAATCCTTTCATTTAAGTGTACAACCAATGTTTTCAAAACTACCCATATTCCTTTAAGATTCTGAAATGGCTAATGTCTTTAGTGTGCCATTACAAGAGATAATGTAGATAATAATAAATTTTAGATTAAACGAACATCCTTAATTTTGAATTTTGAATAATTAAAAATTAATGATAAATTTTGAATTTTGAATAATTAAAAATTAATGATAAATTTTGAATTTTGAATAATTAAAAATTAATGATAAATTTTGAATTAAACGAACATTCATAATTTTTAAAGCACCAACGGTAAGTTGTTCAGCATATTTATTATAAACTGAAGAGGTCATCTGGGAAAATTAATTGGGTGTCTGGATGGGGTTTACAGAATAGAGAATTATGGGCAAAAATGGCAGAATAAATGGCAAAAAAATTATAAAGAATAGAGAAAAATAGTGGGGTTCCAAATTATATAGACTATATTTTGTGTGTTTTTTTTGCTGTGCATGTATTGATTTTTTTGTCATGAGTGGATACTCCATATCTTTTCTTTTTGTATTAGAGAATAATGGGTAAAATAAATGAAGAATAGAAAAAATGGTATTCAAAAATAAAGAATAAAAAAATAAACACCCCCATCCAGACCCTCTTTAATTGTGTAATATAACACAGAAGTAAAGCATTTTGCACAGCAGTTAATTAAAACACAAAATTGAAACATTGCAGGTAAGATATCAGAAGCAAATTAAAAAAAAAATTTTGGTGCAAAATTTCCTGGTACATGATGATAAAAATCAAAAGGAATCTTTTCTCATTTAAATTATTCAGTTTTGTATTGTTCTGTTTTTCAGAGGGAACAACTAATCCATGTTTAAGCACTAAATGTACCCATCTGTGTGTTTTGGATTGGAACAACGACACTGTGTCAGCTAAATGTTTATGTGAAGCAGGTTACAAAATGAATGCCAAAGGAAACTGCACATGTAAGTGTACCATGTGAAGCTAGCCATTTTATACCCCCGCTTTAAAAAAGTGGGGGTATACTGTTTTACCTCTGTCTGTCCGTCAGTCCATCTGTCAGTCCGTCCCTCCCATGAATATTTTTCGTCGCATCTTTCTCAGGAACTACATTAAAGATACAAGGCTTATAAATTGGTATGCCCCTCTCATATGGTTACCTGATTAAGCTTTCATTGTTTTCTTTTCTGAAAATAATAAGCATTTCTTTAATGGTGCTTGGTTGATAAAATTTTGGTCTAAATGGTGCTTCGTTAATAAAGTTTTGGTCTAAATGGTACATAGTTAATAAAATTTTGGTCTAAATGGTACATGGTTGATAAAGTTTTGGTCTAATTGGAGCTTGGTTAATAAAGTTTTGGTCTAAATGATGCTTCGTTATTAAAGTTTTGGTCTAAATGGTGCTTGGTTGATAAAATTTTGGTCTAAATGGTGCTTCGTTAATTAAGTTTTGGTCTAAATGGTACATATTTAATTAAGTTTTGGTCTAAATGGTACATGGTTAATAAAGTTTTGGTCTAATTGGAGCTTGGTTAATAAAGTTTTGGTCTAAATGGTACATGGTTAATAAAGTTTTAGTCTAAATGGTACATGGTTAATAAAGTTTTAGTCTAAATAGTACATGGTTAATAAGTTTTAGTCTAAATGGTACATGGTTATTAAAGTTTTAGTCTAAATGGTACATGGTTAATAAAGTTTTAGTCTAAATGGTACATGGTTAATAAAGTTTTAATCTAAATGGTACATGGTTATTAAAGTTTTAGTCTAAATGGTACATGGTTAATAAAGTTTTAGTCGAAATGGTGCTTGGTTAATGAAGTTTTGGTCTAAATGGTACATAGTTAATAAAGTTTTAGTCTAAATGGTACATGGTTAATAAAGTTTTAGTCTAAATGGTGCTTGGGTAATGAAGTTTTGGTCTAAATGGTACATGGTTTATAAAGTTTTGGTCTAAATGGTACATAGTTAATAAAGTTTTAGTCTAAATGATACACGGTTAATAAAGTTGATTTATCTGGCTTAGTGCCAATAGATTATTTTCATATTACTAACTTTTGACTCCAGAGTTTGTATATTTTCGACAGGTTACCTAACCTGTGGTAGGACATCCTGGTACTCAGTCAAGTAAGAGCAACTTAAAAGAAGTAAAAACAAGCTTACAATTTGGGGGGAAAATTAATTGTTTTATGTTTTCTAGACACAACAAAATCATTAGAAAACAGCAAACTTTCCCCTTAAATTGCACCTATTATATGATTGATTTTTCCTTCTTTTACTCTGGAGTCAAAAGTCAGTAATATGAAAATAGTCTATTGGCTTGTCTGAATGAAGGACACTATTGTGATAAAGGGAAAAAAATCAGTATTGATACCTCAGATTGGATTTTAGGTTTCTGATTGTTGAAAAACCAGAGCTAGCGAAATTAATTTTGACTGAAATAGATTTACTTGTGTATTTCAGATGACAAAGACTGTAAAGGAAAAAATGATCCAAGCTGTATTGTTTGTAAGTTTTCTTTCTCATTTACTACATTTCTCCCCAAAAAGTGTACTTTGCTTGATACAATATATAAAAACACACTTTTTATGGAATATATGATGCATATAAAATTACACATAATACATAAAAAGAAGAAGAGGAAAACTTTCAAAATAGAAACAGCTTTAAATTATTTATTAGATTAAATTTAAATTGATCAGCAGGTAGCATTTGCAATGATTTTTGAGCAGAAATTTCCTTTTTAAAAATCTTTGGTACAATTCTTTTTCATCACTGCAATAATCATTTTGATTCAGCAGTAAACTATGTATTAATAATTGCTCAAGGTGAAGTTTTGTTAGAGTTAGGATTGATCATTGATGACATTCTTTGTTTTATTTAGCTAATTGAGGGTTGCTTTGACTCTGCACAATAATCCTTAAGGATCTAGTAAGAAATAAAAAATATTTGACAGTGATGAACAAGATAAGAACTGAAATGACTGAAATAAATATTTAAAACTTGACCATCCAGAAATATGAAGTTTGTTTTTGTAATTTCATAATCAAAATTTAGATTGGCAGTGAGGAGTTTTTTTTTACATTGTAGCTTGATCCTTATGTGCAGTAACTATATTTTTCACTTGATAGATTTAAGGATTTTCACTACTCTGTTTCAAAATGACAAGCTTTTTAAAAAACTGTTATGAATTAATAGTATATATATATATAACAGAACTAAAAAAGTAGGAAAAATGCAAGGTCCGTGTCCTTGATTTTGAAATAATTTTTGGGGATTTGACACTCTCTAGATTTTTCATATATTTAACAGTGACACCTTTTTCTTTCAAAAACTTTGAAAAAATAACAAGGATTTCAAAAAAGGCCTTTTAAATTTTATAGAATACAATTATGAAAAGAAAAGTAGGGATTATCGGGGCCAAATTTTTAATGGCACCACATGGATAAACCAGATGATTCCAAATATCTGACAAAATTAAAAACAAGATAAACTTGTATGCTTTATTCCAGCTGAGAATTGTTCTGAGGAACAAGTTCTAGGTCCAGGAGGTAGATGTAACTTAATCTGTAGTGAAATAATTTCTTGTATGCTTTATTCCAGCTGAGAATTGTTCTGAGGAACAAGATCGATGTCCAGGAGGTAGATGTAACTTAATCTTTAGTGAAATAATTTCTTGTATGCTTTATTCCAGCTGAGAATTGTTCTGAGGAACAAGTACGATGTCCAGGAGGGAGATGTATACCTAAGAGTTGGTGGTGTGATGGACAGGGGGACTGTGACGGGGATGGAGACGAGGCATATTGTGGTATGTGGGAACATTTCTATTATACAGGGGCCTTAGATTGTCGCAGTATTATCTTTTTATTAATCATCTCTCAAAAAGGAGATTTTTCCTATTCAATATTTCATAGTTTAAGGACTAGGGGTAATTTTTGTCTCTCCTAGGATGAAAGTTGCAGAATGTGAGACATAAGGATGCTTGTCTGGAATCCATTCTTGAATCAATCATTTACATGGCTAATGTTAATTTTTATACGACCGCAAAAAAATTTTTGTGGTCGTATATTGGTATGACGTTGGCGTCGTCGTCGTCGTCGTCGTCGTCGTCGTCGTCCGGCGTCGTCTTCCGAATACACATT
Source organism: Mytilus californianus (assembly GCF_021869535.1). NCBI lineage: Eukaryota > Metazoa > Mollusca > Bivalvia > Mytilida > Mytilidae > Mytilus > Mytilus californianus. The sequence goes on along the minus strand of NW_026262582.1, from coordinate 48,584,848 downwards.
AGTTTTCGCACTCTAACTTTAGTTTAAGTGAATGGATCTCAATGAAATTTTACCATAAGGTTCAATACCACAAAAGGAAGGTGGGGATTGATTTTGGGGGTTATGGTACTAACAGTTAAGGAATTAGGGGCCAAAAGGGGCCAAAAATAAGCATTTTTGTAACTTCCAGACATAACTTGTGTGTAAGTGTATGGATCTCTCTGACATTGTACCACAAGGTTCCATATCACAAAGGGAATGCTGGGATTGATTTTGGGGGTAATTGCCTCCAAATTTTAGGAATTAGGGGCCAAAAAGGGGCAAAAAACAAGCATTTTTCTAGTTTCATGACAATAACTTGTTTGTAAGTGTATGGATCTTTATGAAATTGTACTACAAGGTTCCATATCACAAAGGGAATACTGGGATTGATTTTTGGGGTAATTTCCTCCAAATTTTAGGAATTAGGGGCCAAAAAGGGGCAAAAAACAAGCATTTTTCTAGTTTCATGACAATAACTTGTTTGTAAGTGTATGGATCTTTATGAAATTGTACTACAAGGTTCCATATCACAAAGGGAAGGCTGGGATTGATTTTGGGGGTTTTCCCTCAAAATTTTAGTAATTAGGGGCCATAAAAGGGCAAAAAAAACATGCATTTTTCTAGTTTCAGGACAATAACTTGTGTGTAAGTGTATGGATCTTTATGAAATTGTACTGCAAGGTTCCATATCACAAAGGGAAAGCTGGAATTGAGTTTGGGGGTAATTGCCCTAAACGTTTAAGAATTTGGGGCCAAAAAACAAGCATTTTTCTAGTTTCCAGACAATAACTTGTGTTCAAGTGTATGAATCTCTCTGAAATTGTACTGCAAGGTACCATACCACAAAGGGAAAGCTGGGATTGAGTTTGGGGGTGATGAATCATAAGGGGGTTCAAAAAATTGGGGGGGGGGGTTTTCCTTTTTTTTTTTAACATTTTCCATTTTAAATTGGTTATTTCTGATTTATATATAAAAGCAAATAATAATGATATGGTTTGAATAGGCATACATGTGAACCTCCCGACGGGAGTACAATAATCCCGTTTTCAGGGGTCTCCTCCCGACCTCCCGTTGAAGAGGAAAAAATCCCGTGTATGAAATTTTTCATGAATGAAAAATTTCTGCCCAACATATCATCTCAGGCATCTGGTGTAACTGACATTACCTGAAGTTATATTTTACCTGTGAATCAATTAACATGCATAATTATATGGCTTCACTTGTCAGCTTGGGTGTCAAACATACTGGTAATCAACGATTTTTACCTCAGGCTAACTGCCGTTGTGTAACAAAAACTGTGTATTTATTGGGTTACTTCCCTTGATTTATCCTGTTTTAAGTTACTTTCCTTTTAATAATGAAAATTTATAAAAGAATATAAATAAAATATAAATTGAACAAATAATCATAAAAGGATGGTTATTAAATGATTTTAAATGTCTTAGGACAAATAAAAAAATAATAATTTGAAAATTATTTGAGGATTCTATACTTCCTTTCAAGGCTTAAATTGAAATTTATATAGTAACTATGACCCTCATTTTACAGATAGAATGATTTTCTGAGTTTGCAAATAAAAACTATTTGCAAGAGAAAAAAAAATAAATAAAAACTATTTGCAGATAGCTAAACAAATGTTCTGGTTGCAATGATTGTTTTATAGAATATGAAGTAAAAAATTTAAAGAACATACTGGAAAAAAACAATGTTAGATTGAACATGTAGAATATAAAGATGGAGAAACTTTATAAGTACAAGGGTACTATAAACATAATAAATTGGATGGAAAGTTGAAGAAAACACACTTTAAAAGACCATTTTTACAGCACACAGTTACATTTACAACAAAAGTAATGTCGATTAAAAACCTCCTGATCTGAGTCCTAATCTCCTGACCAAAATGTCCCAATCTCCTGATCTGAGTTTCACAGTCCATCACATGTATGAATAGGTAAATTGAAAATTTTTAAGTTCTTAGACCACTTTCATTCTGTGTCAGAAACCTATGCTGTGTCAAATATTTAATTACAATCCAAATTCAGTGCTGTATCAAGCTTGAATGTTGTGTCCATACTTGCCCCAACTGTTCAGGGTTCGACCTCTGCGGTCGTATCAAGCTGCGCCCCAGCGGAGCATTTTATTTGTGATAGTTGTAGAAATATCATGAGAAAGTTTATCTGCTCTTTGAAATTGATTTTGATCTTTCTTTGCACATGTATTGATAATAATTTTGTTGTAGACAATACAATGTGTAACATTACACAATATACATGTGGTGATGGAAAATGTATAAATATTATTTTATTGTAGACAATACGATGTGTAGCGTTACACAATATACATGTGATGATGGACAATGTATTGACTTGGAATTTAAATGCAATGGTATGGAGGAATGTAAGGATCACTCAGACGAGGTATATTTAAAGTTTTATCCTTTTAAATGTAATGTTTGATTACTTAGAGGAATTATGTTTAAGTTATCTCCCTTTGTTAATTAGTTGTGTTTAAGTTTTTGCATTGAAGTTTGCAACTTTATTTGGTTTTGGCTGTATTGGTTGGCCCATTTTACTATGATGCTTACAAAAGTTTTACATATTTTGCTTTCCAAACTCGTTTATTTTATTATTGCAACACCTATTCCATCACAATTTTTGCAATAGTAAAATTATTGAAAAAAGTTTTGGATTTACAGTCTTTCAATTATTTTTTGTTCAAGATTTTGTTAGAGTTTAAAAATGTAAATGTTTACTCCACCAGCTGAAAGATTTATTCCTGCTAGATGGTTGGATGCATGGATTGATCATGTTGATGTTGAAACATTCAATATGGCAAATACTGGGGATTCATAATTATTCGTTGGATACCAATTTTCGTGGGTTTTGTGGGTACAAGAGAACCACGAATTCATCTGCTCAACGAATTACCAATTTTCTATAGGCTTTGTATACAGAGATTACCAAAACCATGAAATCAAATACCCACGAAAATGCAAGTTTTCCTCAATTAACTAAAATTGATACCCACGAAAAATAAAGAATCTACAGTACCAGTTGCATATCAGAACGAGAACGTGTTGACGTGATATGAATAGAAATCCTGCTTTGTAGTAGATCAACATACTGAATTAAAATTTTAACATGCTCTTTCTGTTCAACTGGTCTAGGGATCAAAGCTAGAACCTCCTACACTCGAAGATGAGCATGTTACTAAAGTGGATATACTCCTACAAGCAGCCACTCTTTGGCAAAATAAGAGTTACAGTAAAGCATACAATTTTGTTTTTAAATATTGAAAATAAGATGTATTTAAAAAAATAAAAATTATGTATAAATAAATAAAAAAATGTTTTGAATATACTATAATGAATGAAATAATGTTATGATTTATAAAAAAAACTAAAAACTGTCTATAGTTGTGTACAGTATGCATCCCCTCTCCAATTATATGTCTTGGGTAAACATCTATTTCTTTTATAGCACAAACACCTGTGGAAAAATATACAAATATATTTAATTTCAGTGGGGATGTCCAAGTTTTTGTGATGAAGATACCGAGTTCCAGTGTTTAAATGATACAAAGTGTTTACCGATAATCTTCAGATGTGACGGGGAAGAAGATTGTGCAAATGGATCTGATGAAAAAAACTGTAGAGGTACTGTATATTGGGTTATTCCATTTAATATCTGAAAAGGGGAATGGATGGTTACCTCATCAAAGACCCTCTAAAAAAATTTTTGAGGCAGATGTTTGGTTTTAAACCCTTCAGATGCCAGATCTTGTCACCAACCCCTAATTATTCCATATTTAGACAAGGAAAGACCCCTTAGAAACAAAAAAATGGGTATCCCTCAGATATATTATGAGCCAATGGGTATCCCTAAGAAATTACTTTTGATACCCTCAGAAAAAACCATCCACCTCCTTTTGTTAAATTGGATAGTCCATTTGTGTTAAGTTTTTTTTCACAATAAGGGACTTAGAACAGGCAGTTAAATCCTGGCATTCATTATTTTCGTTTCATAGCCTTGATCAATTCATTAACAGACTAGTTGGATACCAGTTTTAGTTGATTTTGTTGGAACTGTTGAACCACAAATTTTAAAGAAGTTCAAATTTTCTGTTGGCTTGTATGCACACTTTTGTAAAACCACAACATCAAATATCTGGAAAAAATACAATTTTCCTTAAGCCACGAAAATTGGAGCAACAAAAATAAATGAATCCACAGTATTGCAAAACTACAAAAAACTGCCAGTATTACCCCATTTAAAGATGTTGTCTTTAATGATGAGAGAATAGGCCTTACCCCCCAGAAAAATATTTTGCTACAAGATGTCTTTATAACATACATAATCTATAACACAGGTGTTACTGAATGTAAGATATTTGTTGGATTCAGCTTTTGCTCATACTTAATTTTGAAGCGTATTGTGTATGATGGCCATTTTAGGGCAAATATTCCAATTGCAAAGTTTATAACAATTAAACATGACAGTTACATAACAACTGAAATTTTATGACTCTTATGGTCAGAATATATTTTTACTTTTCTTATTTCAATAAAACTATCATAATTATACCCCCGCTTTAAAAAAGTGGGGTATACTGTTTTACCTCTGTCTGTCCGTCCATCCGTCAGTCTGTCAGTCCATCCATCCGTCCGTCCGTCCGTCCCATGAATATTTTTCGTCGCATCTTTCTGAGGAACTACAATACAAGGATTTCTGAAATTTGGTTTCAGGGTTTATATAAGTCAGCTATCCCCTGTGATGCGTTTTCAGATTCATCACTCAACAACAAATGCATATTTGGGCTGAGAGTATCATCAGTGAGCAGTAGCTCGCAGTTTCACTTGTTTTGAAATGATTTAAGAATTTCATTATCTTTTGCAGTTTTATGGGACAAATTTATAGCTCTTATCATACCACCTACTTTATTATTTGTTTAATATTAGGTTATATGTTTTCGCAGATCTTCCCATTCCAGTGGGCACATGTAATGATGAAAACGAATTTAGATGTTCTGATGGGATGTGTATACCAGAGAAGTATAAGTGTGATGGAGACCAAGATTGTGCTGATGATTCTGATGAGCTAAACTGTCGTGGTAAGTCATTCTGATCGGTTGAGATTTTGGATCAAGGGTCAGGCTGTCATACTAAGTCTTTCTGATTGGTTGAGATTTTGGATCAAGGGTCAGACTGTCATTGCAAGTCTTTCTGATTGGTTGATATTTTGGGTCAAATGTCTGTACGCTTGATCAGGAATTAACCAATTTAGGACAGAAGAAACTTGTTTAAGTTAGGAATCTTGGTGAGATATGAAAATTTTTCTCTCAATTGATATTTAGGTCAACTTGGTAGGTAAGAGAAAGTTCCTTAAGAATTTCAGATTTGAGAGGGTCTGGATTGGGTATACATAATAGAAAAAATAAGGCAAAAGGTGCAGAAAAAATTACAGAATAGAGAAAAATAGGCCAAAAAATAAAGGAAAGAGATTAATGGGATGTTAAAATATAAGGAATATAGAATAATCAGCAAAATGAATACATCAAAGCGAAAAATGGCCTAAAAAATTAAAGAATAAAGAAGTAAAGAACCCTCCCATCCAGACCCTCAATTTTAGCTCACCTGGCCTAAAAGGCCAAGTGAGCTTTTCTCATCACTTGGCGTCCATCGTTGTCGTCTGTCGTCGTCGTCGTTAACTTTTACAAAAATCTTCTCCTCTGAAACTACTGGGCCAAATTTTACCAAACTTGGCCACAATCATCACTAGGGTATCTAGTTTAAAAAATGTGTCCGATGACCTCGCTTGCCAACCAAGATGGCGGACATGGCTTAAAATAGCACATAGGGGTAAAATGCAAGTTTTGTCTATTATTTTGAAAACCGTTATAAATAGAGAAAATCTGAATGAGCAAAAATGTTCAGAATGTTGAGCTCTACCAATTGTCTATATATGTCAAAACTGTCAGACGACTTCTAATAGGAGTTATTTCCCTTAAATGACAAATTTTACCTTTTTTTAAAATTTTTGGCTATTATCTTGAAAACTATAATAGATAGAGAGAAACTTTAAATTGCAAAAATGATCATCAAGACAAGTTCTACAAATAATTCTGCATTGTCGAAATCGTCAGTCAACTCCTTATTAGAGTTATTGCCCTTTGATGATGATTTTTACCAATTTTTTGCGTTTTTGCCTTATATCTTAAAAATTATAATAGATAGATAGAAACTTAAATTAGCAAAAATGATCAGAAAGACAAGATCTACTAAAGACAATATGGAGGAAATCGTCCGACGGCTCTCTATTGTAGTTATTGCCCTTTAATGACGATTTTTACCACTTTTTTTGCGTTTTGCCTTACATGATAAAATTTATAATAGATAAATAGACAGTTTAAATCACAAAAATGATCAGCAAGGCAAGATCTACTAACAAGTCAAATTTTGCCGATATAGTTAGTAGACTGTCATTCTTTAAAGGAGTGATTGCCCTTAAAATGAGGATTTTTTTTACACTCTTTTGTGTTTTGAGCAAAAACTAAAGAATATAGAGAGAAACTAAACAGGCTAAATGATCAGCAATACAAGATCATCAAAACAGAGATTTTTATCATGAATTCTATTCTCGTCTACAATGTTGGAGAGAATCCTTTGTTGAAAATGCACATAGACCAAGGTGAGCGACACAGCCTTTTTAGAGCCTCTAGTTAAAAATAAGTATAATGTGATCCTGATTTGCTTGCAGGAACCTGACAATGCTCTGTTTTACTTTCTGTCATGAAGTCTTTTTTGGGATCCTCAGGTTTGTCCTCATAGTACACACACACACACCTTTAAAAATATTGAGAATTAAATTTCATTATCAAAACAGAATGTTGGAAAAGGGGGGGGGGGGGGGGTGTTAGGGGGGTGGGGGTTGCTCTAGGCAATATTACCAAAATGAAAAAGAACTGAAAAAAATTATGTTCCCAAGGATGAAAAAGAATATTCTACCACTCCAAATCTTTTAAAAGGATGAAAAAGAATATTCTACCACTCCAAATAACCTTTTAACAGTTGTTATGTCAGAAAAAATGATCTTCCGATTGGTGCTTTTCTCTGCAAAAAAAATTCACAAAGCAAATATTTTTACATCACAATGTCCTATTAGGCCTTTCATCTAAATGACCTCAGGTAAACTGGGGCATTTCATTCATAAAATTGAAATTGGAATGTCGTGTATTCATCAAACAGTAGAGTCTCCATTATTTGTGGGTTACTTATATTTCCTGTATTTTGTGGGTAAAGGAGAAGCACAATATTTAGCCTGTCAACACTAGGGTGGTGAGTTCCATTCCCGCATGTGGCAGGTGGCTTGAATCCCATCTTAATTGACTAGTTTTCCTACCAAAAGTTGGTGGTTCTCACCGGGCACTCCTGCTTCCTCCACCCTAAAAACTGACCGCCTTGGAACAGCACAATAAAGGTGAAAGTGGTGTTAAACACCAATCAATAAATCAATCATCAATGGTGGCTAATGGGAGTTGTTGATAGTATAATGTACATAGAAATACTTCTGAAGACTTTAAACTTTTATACACACAAAAAAACAATAAGCTAATTTATCTTCATTTCTTCGCCCATATCAGCTTAGTTGTTTTGTAATTCTCTTATTAAGGCTTTCAGACATTATCAGTGATGTCACAATGTCTGAGGAGAAGTTATGAGCAACGTCAACAATGTGTGAGGAGACGTTATCAGGCTTACTTTTTTTCACTAGAAAAACTGTCTAAGGGAGGGGAGAAACACCAGAAAAAGTACAATAAACAGATTTCTCTAATTGTGTGGCAATTTTACCCTTTCCGGACCCATTGTATAAAAAAATTTAATCAACGTGTGGTTGCCTATGATCTCAGAAAATGATTGGATGAGTTTAAGGGTCATAACCTTTATCAGCTCACAGCATGAATCAAAATATGCTAACAGGTGTTAATGAAATTGACAACTGTGTGGAATGTGGAAGGCACTCGAAGGGGATTTTCGTTTATCAAAAATGAAAATTTATTTGATAATCATTAGAGAAACAGATTCATACATAGTTACTCTTGGATAATCAGATTTATCCAATCCCAATAGTTAAATTATAAATTTTAACTGTCTTGATTGAATAATTCCGATAATCCACTGATACCAATGTAAGACTCTATATTAACCAGTTTTCTATGTATCGATATTGTAAAATATCAGCTGCTCTATATAGTGTGAATCTTTTATGCTCGTTCGCTGCCTTTACTTGCCAGAAAGGTTCACTTTGTGGCTTGTGGGTAATAATTTACTATATTAGTGTGAAGAAACCTTTTATTCAATACTTCTAGTAATTCTGACTTGAAAAAAAAAACTTGAATGGAATTCTATGCGACTGTTATACAAGTGAGAGGTTTAGCTAGCTATAAAACCAGGTTTAATCCACCATTTTTAGTCCCCTACCGACAAAGTCGAAGGGGACTTTAGGTTTGCACTCCGTCCATCTGTCCATCCGTCAGTCCGGCAAATCAGTTTTCCACACTTTATTTCTTCATGCTTGAAGATATTGATTTGATATCTAGTGTATTGTTTTATCATGACAAGTTACAGATCAAGTTCGAATTTTGTTCCGGTCTGATAATTTTGTGCAGAGTTATAGTCCTTTGACTTAGAAAATTCACTAAAATAATCAGTTTTCAGCACTTTTATTTGTCATTCTTGAAGATATTGATTTGATAATTGGTATATAGTTTTATCATGACTATGTATAGCCATGCAATACTCACAGAATGCTTGTTTTCATAAGGAAATGCCTGTACCAAGTCAAGATTATGACAGTTGTTTTTCTACATAAGGAAATGTTTGTACCAAGTCAGGAATATGACAGTTGTTTTTCTACATAAGGAAATGCCTGTACCAAGTCAGGAATATGATTTTTGTCGAGCCTTCGACTTTTGTCGAAAAAGCGAGACATAGCGATCCTTCATTCCATCGTCTGCGTTGTCGTTGTCGTCGCCGTTGTTGTTGACGGCAGCGGCGTCCACAAATATTCACTCTGTGGTTAAAGTTTTTGAAATTTTAATAACTTTCTTAAACTATCCTGAATTTCTACCAAACTTGGACAGAAGCTTGTTTATGATCATAAGATAATATTCAAAAGTAAATTTTGTAAAAAAAAAATTCCATTTTTTCCGTATTTTACTTATAAATGGACTTAGTTTTTCTGCCAGTTAACATAACATTCACTCTGTGGTTAAAGTTTTTAAAATTTTAACAACTTTCTTAAACTATCCTGGATTTGTACCAAACTTGGACAGTAGCTTGTTTATGATTAAAAGCTAGTATCTAGAAGGAAATTTTGTTAAAAATTTTGTTCCATTTTTTCCGTATTTTACTTATAAATGGACTTATTTTTTCTTCCAGTTAACATTACATACAGTCTGCAGTTTAAGTTTTTAAAACATTTATTAGATTCATAAACTATCCTGGATTTTTACCAAACTTGGACAGAAGCTACTTACAATCAAAAGATAGTATAGAGAGGAATATTTTTATTAATTTTTTTCCTCATTTTTGTTGAGCCTGCGATTAACAACAAAAGAAGGCGAGACACTGGGTTCCGCAGAACCCTTATGAATTTTTAATTCATTTGATGGGTGTGAGCTTTTGATTTTGCCATTTTATTTAGGACTTTCTCTTTTGAATTTCCCTTGGAGTTCGGTATTTTTGTTATTTTTCTTTTTATCTTTTCAGATGTTACTGTTCAGTGTCTTGATCGTATTGAATGGAAGTGTGAAAAACACAACAAATGTATACCTATAGCTTGGAAATGTGATAAAGAGAAGGACTGTCCCGACGATTCTGATGAGAAACTTTGTGGTATGTATGACAGAAAAACAGTTGGTCACACGATCTTTAGAAATGTATACCTAGCTTGGAAATATGATAATGAGGGCAATTGTCCTGACAGTTTTGAAGAAAAACATTGTGGTATGTATAACAGAAAAATAATAGGTTACATGATCTTTAGAAATGTATACCTAGCTTGGAAATATGATAATGAGGGCAATTGTCCTGACAGTTTTGAAGAAAAACATTGTGGTATGTATAACAGAAAAAACAATAGGTCACATGATCTTTAGAAATGTATATCTATAACTTGGCATTGGAATAATTATCAATTATGGACTTATAACGAAGTCAATACGTTATATATGGATTGAGGTTCAATATATATGACCGGTCCATAAATTACGTATTGACTGAGTGAAAGTCCATAATTCATATATTACATATGTAAATAGTGTATTATGGAAATGGACTTTAATGTTTTTTCTATATATTTTACATTATATTTTGCAAGATTTTTAGTACTGACTGTAAATATATATATAAATAGAAACAAAGCGTCCATATACTTAAATACCCTTTGAATCATGTGATCATAATAACCAATGAAAAAAGAAGAATGCTACACCATATGTAGTATTGAGGGCTATTGTCCTGACAGTTCTGATGAAACACATTGTGGTATGTATTGTAGAAAAAACAATACTTCACTTGATCTCTTGAAATATATACCTAAAGCTTGGAAAATGTGATAATTAGGGTTATTGTCCTGACGGTTCTGACGAAAAACAGTGTGGTATGTATGACAGAAAAAACAATGGGTTATAGGATAAACAAAGGATAAAAAACGATTGTAAAAGGTCTTTTGAAATGTATATCAAGAGCTGAGAAACATAATTATTCTGATTGTTATAAGGCCATGGAAAAATGATTGTTAGTTTCACCTAACCCGACCAGGTCTATTTTAAACCCCTGGGTTGTTTGTTTTTTTTCTGACTTAACGAAAAAAGAAAGAAAAAACGGCTGTGTCTTGTTCCAATCCAGCAATTTTAACAAATATTTTTTATCTTTTATTATTCAATTATACTGTGATGTGTAATAATATTTTTTAATTGTAGATGTTGAATGTGATTCTCCTAACTACAGATGTCCAGACGAGTTGGTCTGTCTGACACCATTTCAACTGTGTGATGATAAAGCAGATTGTACAGACAAAAGTGATGAGGGAAACCATTGTAGTAGTAAGTTCACATCTGGTTAAAATTTAGCACTCCCACCTCAGGGGGCTCAAAGTATTTCAGATTCAGAGGTTATGGGTTAGACCATCCACTATGACAAGCAAATTTAACATCCCCGCTTTGAGGTCTCATAGTATTTCCAGTTCAGAGGTTATGGTCTAGATCCAGGAAATGGTGAAGGAGGCCAGTGTAGTAGTATGTTCACATCTGGTTAAAATTTAACACTACCACCTCTGGGGTCTCGTAGTATTTCCAGTTCAGAGGTTTTGTGTTGGAAATTTGTGTTTCTAAATTTTGGGTCCTCAATATTTTTGATTGATTTGGCTTTTGAACCTTTTTGATTTGAGTGTCACTGATGTAATAGATCTGACAAACAAACTGCAATAGAATTTTTTAATATTTTTTATGTGTCTAAGGCTTGGGGGTGTCTCACTTATAATATAATGCATGTTAGGGATGAGCTGCTGGAATATGTCACTATTTTCAGCTCCATGATGTATGATTAGGTTGAGAAAGTAGGATGAAATCAAGGTTCCTATGTCACCATGTTTACATTATTATGTCACTGTTAGAACGATTATTTGATGACGCCATTTACGCTGATTGACCTTGGGTCAACCGGTGTAACTCATTCATATAAAAACAACTCCAGATTGGTGTATATATGACAAGGTTGCTGATCAAATCATAAATATCTAAACCTAATCAGATGTTAATTATTTTCTTAGATGCAATTAAAACCACTGTCATTCATAAAATCTATCTCCATGAAATTACGTATTAATCATGATAGCTATAGATATATGTTTTGTCAAAAAATATATGATAGGATTTGTATTTTTGTTATTCATTTTTTATTATTTATAAAATTTTGGATTTACAAACTTTAAATGAATATCAATATTTTTCTTGGTTTAATTTTTAGATGCTACACTGTGTGAAAATTCCGGTTGTACAAACTGCTCTAAGACGCCATGGGGACCAATGTGTGTGTGTGAGCCAGGGTATATACTAAGCTCAGACAATAAAACTTGCAAAGGTAGATATATATTGTAACTGAGGATTTTTTTGCAGATTGATATTTTTATAACTTTTTCACATGGGTTAAAACTGCTCACCCAACAAAAAGTTTGCCCTCACATCAGTATTGTTGATGTGTACCAACTGTTAAATAGATATAATTACATTAAATGTATGTTTTGTTATAATCCATAATTTTGATTGGCTGACAGTAATCGTAAGGCCCTCCAATATCAAATTCTTTTCCTGTATAGAATGCAACATGCTATGACTACAGATGGTAATCATGACAATTTTAATACTGCATATAGAAAAACAAACAGAAAGCTTGATATAACTCTTCATTTCATGATTGAAATCTTTTTATAATTTTATAGGGTTGTAAAAGCATTGATTTTGCACACATTTTTTGTTTGAAGCGCTTCCATGCTTCATACAAAATGAGCTTCTGTCTACGCTTTTACACCCTAATAAGATTATGAAAAGAAGCATTCAATAAAAAAAATCTTAAATTGTCATTTCAAATATTGGATGGCCCTTATTGCACCATGTCTTTTTGTTGGTTACACTTTCCTTTTTTACAATGTAATTTCAGTTCAAAATTGAGAAAAAAAAAAGATAAATTAAAAAAAATGAGTATGAGTAAAGAATACTGTCCATCCAAAATTTATGAATATTGATATCACAATGAAACTGTTTTGTTTAGGCCGATTAAACATGAAATTGAAAGAAAAAAAATACTGTTAATTCAGAAATTGTTGCGTGGTTTTTATTGATGCGAATAATGTGACTGGGTGAGTATTGCAATATAAGAACTAGCATTCTGATATCTGAGACATTTATATAAATTCTGCTTTTCCTGAAATCGCAATAATTAATTTCACAGATTTGTTAATTCTTCCAAATTCCAATAATAAATGCATGCAATAATTTCTGAATTTACAGTAGTCGTATGAAAATTGAAGATTATCCATAACAATGTTTTTAGTTAACAAGGGGGCCTCTGTGACTGAGTGGTCTAAGTACTCTAACTACTTTATCACTAGTCTGATAACACTGAGGTTGTGAGTTCAAATCCCGCATGAGGCAGGTGCGCTTCAACTCTTAATTGGCTAGGATTGTCAGTTTTCCTACTAAAGGACGGCTTCCATCACCAATAAAAACTGACCGCCACGAAATAGCTAGATTCATAAGCTTACTTGAATCAAAGAATTTTGTGTTAATATTTTGCATATTTCTTTTTCCACAGCACTTGTAACCAGTAAATGTTCACAGTGGGGTGTTTGTGGACAGTTATGTACTGAGGACCGTTCAGAGAGGGGATACCATTGTAATTGTTCCTCTGGTTTCCTATTGGAGAAAGATGAATACACCTGTAAACCAGGTCAGAACTGTATTACTGCTTTACTGTTTATGATAATAACTACTCTTTCTATTTATACTGATCCTTTCCTTTCCCTAGCTAAGATCAGGGACATGTTATCATTGTAACTCATTTTCTTGGTTACTCTGGCCTTTTGCTGTAGATCAAGTCTCAAACAGTGACAACTTTCATAATCAGTTGTTTATACGAACATTTAATTAATCAGTTTGAAAAAACAATCATGTGATTTAGCATTTAAAGAAAGGAGGGGACATTTTTTTGCTGATGTCCATATTACAAGGGAATTTTAATGTTTGGGAAAGTGGGACAAAGGAATATAGTAAAGATATATGAGTTTACCGTTTAAAAGACGGGCAATATAGCGAGGGAGCGTTTCTATAACTTTCATGAAAAGACTCAGTTAATGCTAAATGTGCTTTGAGTTAAGCTATTTCAGTTGATATTTTATAGTGTGTTTTTCTATGTTGTGATGTTACACTATTGTTTCAGAAAAAGGGTGAAGGTTTGGTACCATTAAAACGTTTAAACCCGCTGCATTTGTTTGCATCTGTCCTAAGTCAGGAATCTGATGTTCAGTAGTTGTCGTTTGTTGATGTGGTTCATAAGTGTTTCTCGTTTCTCGTTTTTTATATAGATTAGACCGTTGGTTTTTTCCGTTTGAATGGTTTTACACTAGTAATTTTTGGGGCCCTTTATAGCTTACTGTTCGGTGTGAGCCAAGGCTCCGTGTTGAAGACCTTACTGTGACCTATAATGGTTTACTTTTATAAAATTTGACTTGGATGGAGAGTTGTCTCATTGGCACTCATACCACATCTTCTTATATCTATTTGCTCTTGGATGTATTTTTCCCCCAAAGTGTTTTTTTTATAAATACCTTAACTTCAAATCTTTACTCTTATATTCTTCTTTTCCTAACAAAAACGTCATTAGAACAGCTGATCCTGTGCTTTTGGTGGCAGGTGATCCATTCTTTTCAATTATAAATACTGTGTATTCAGAAATTTCTGCACTGCATGCTTTATCTATTGTGATTTTTGAAAAATGGTCTAAAGCCCTAGATAAATTATTGTGCTTTCAGAAAATGTTGCATGTAAATACTTTAACATAATAGAAAACGTGGGTTTATTTTTCTAATGCTATCCCATTGCAACTTTTGCCATTCTCAGAACATTGCAAAAATTTTTTGCATTTGCAGTAATCCTATTGATAATTTCACACCTAATACAAAAAGTTTTGTTTATTTCAGAAAAAGAAACAGTATACATTATTTTCTCCAACAGACATGAGATGAGACGAGTCGACCTTGATAATTTTAATTATGCATCATTAGTGTCAGGGTTGCGGAACACAATTGCCCTAGATTTCTACTACGCGGAAGGTTGGATTTTCTGGACTGATGTGGTAGATGACAAAATATTTAGAGGGAAGATTTTATCCAATAGTGAGTAATCGAATTCCAGACCATTTTATTTGATTAAAAAATTAATTATATTGCAGTGGATTGTCTAAGTTTTCTTGAATCATAGCCTCGGTGGCCGTACAGCATCATTTGATCTCACAGTTCCAGTTACTTGCCTTTTGAAAAATACAATTAAAAAATATGTTGAATGGAAAGTGGCATCAGTATCGCCCTTTATATACCATTTTGAATAGATATTTAGAATAACTTATATAGACTAAATCCTACAAGAAAAATGTAAGCAAACTAAATACTATATATCAACTTCAGACTCAGACTTAATTGACCTGGATCGTCAGTTTTCCTGCCGAAGGTCATGCTCTTCTCCGGGCACTATGGCTTCTTCCACTTTAAAAAAACTGACCCCCACAAAATAGCCAATAGTGCTCAAAGTGGCGTTAAGCACCAACAATCAATTAATTAATTGTACACATATAGGTGTAATTTCTTTATACTTCTATTTAAGGTTTTACACAGATCAAACCAATCATAGATGTTGGCCTGGCTACTACAGAGGGACTAGCTGTAGACTGGATTGGAAAGAACATCTACTGGGTAGAGAGTAACTTGGATCAAATAGAAGTAGCAAAACTTGATGGGTCCAATAGAACTACTCTAATTGCAGGCAATATGATAAGTCCCAGGGCCATTGTATTGGACCCCAGAGTTGGGTAAGTATTTCTTTTAATACTCATTAGAAGGCAATAAGACATTGTTTTGGCCCATGTAAATTAAATTTTGTTATCACCAATTATTATAGCACATGTTGGTGATAACATTGCCCTTCACCAGTTTTACTGAGACAGATGCAGATTTCAACAATTAATGTCTCTTTAGTGATGCTCGAGGCCAAAATATTTTAAAATCCAAAACCTATTACAAATGTTAAACAGCTAATGAAACCATAAAGGACCAAAATACAGGCAAACTTGGACATGATAAGGTATGATGAGCATGATATTTTTGACTGGTCCGTCCATCTGTTTGTCTGTTTTAACTTCATAATGTTGTCCTACGTATGCCTTATCAGGTTATTTTTGCTTTGCATTTTGTTCATAGTATTGCCCTTAGAAGAGGATGTTTAATATTTACAATATAAAAATAAGGAGATGAGGTATGATTCGAATGAGACAACTATCCACTAAAGTTCAAATAAAGTGGAAGTAAGCAATTATAGGGAGCCGTACGGCCTTCAACAATGAGAAAAACCCATACTGTAAAGTCTGCTATAAAAGGCCCCGACATGAAAAATATGAAACAATTCAATTGAGAAAACTAACGGCATAATTTATAACAAAACAATTTACGAGAAACAAATACGACAGACATGAACCAACGATAACCACTTAAAAACTGGCTCCTGAGGCTCCAATGTCCATGTTTGTGTGTCAATGGCCCTGTGCAATATACTGAAAGGGACATTGATTATTTCATGGCTATTGTGCATGTCTGTAAGAAAGGATTTCTCAATTAACTTCTTGATTGGTATCATAGTAAGCAGTTATTGACAAAATAAGTGTGTTTATAAATAAATAGGAAACGTGTGACAAACATCACCATGACAGCAACCTATCTACACAAAAATTCAAATTTTACTTTACAGGTCATTATTTTGGACAGATTGGGATGCTAAATTTCCAAGGATAGAGACCTGTTCCATGGCTGGAGAGAAAAGAAGAACGATTTTCAATATCTCTGGTATTATAGGAGGAGGATGGCCAAATGGGCTGGCCATTGATTACGACTTCAAGCGTTTATACTGGATTGATGCTAGGTAAGTTCAATACTTTGTATTACAGGAGGAGGATGGCCAAACAGACTGGCCATTGATTACAACTTCAAGCGATTATACTGGATTGATGCTAGGTAAGTTCAATATCTCTGGTATTACAGGAGGAGGATGGCCAAACAGGCTGGCCATTGATTACGACTTCAAGAGATTATACAGGATAGATGGTAGGTAAGTGATATCTCTGGTATTACAGGAGGAGGATGGCCAAATAGGCTGGCCATTGATTACGACTTCAAGCGATTATATTTGATTGATGCTAGGTAAGTTCAATATCTCTGGTATTACAGGAGGAGGATGGCCAAACGGGCTGGCCATGGATTAAGACTTCAAGTGATTATACTTGATTGATGCTATGTAAGTTCAATATCTCTGGTATTACAGGAGGAGGATGGCCAAACGGGCTGGCCATTGATTACGACTTCAAGCGATTATACTTGATTGATGCTAGATAAGATATATCTTAGTAATAATAGTGCTTGTTATCTAAAATCTCAATTAAAAAACACGGTTTTTGAACAGACAATTTTCCGCATATTTGTACTTATATAAAATTGAGGATGGAAATGGGGAATGTGTCAAAGAGACAACAACCCGACCAAAGAGCAGAATACAGCCGAATGCCACCAATGGGTCTTCAACACAGCGAGAAAATCCCGCACCCGGAAGAAATTGAGCTCAAGGGTTAACCTTAATTAGTCAGCAACCCAAATAGTATGAAACTTATACACAATGCTTATTACCCTCAAACACAGATCAAGTTTGAATTTGGGTGGAGTCACTTTCACCTTTCTAGCGTTACCCCATTACTGTTTTTTATTCAATGATATTGGCACTCAAACCCCCGAGAAATCTCTAATGACAACATACAGAAACAAATGTCTTAAGTTCAAAGAAAACAAAAAGTCAAAAGGTTTGAATTAGTACATTGACCCTTGCACATTTACAAGCGGGGGCATTTGTGTCTCATGGACAAATTCTACTTTAAAAAAAAAAAAATCATCGTGAAATGGCCATTTTATTTCCCTTCATCCTCACACATACAAACCACCTTTTATGACCCTCACTTCAGGATTGATTGATTATTGGTTGCTTAAAGCCTTGTGATAAATAGTTCATGCATATTCAAGATAATAAGAATGTTCACTGTTTAAGTTCAAAACAACATTTCATGAATTCTTTTTAAAATTTTCAGAACCAAAAACTTCATTAGCAGTTGTCTTACACTCAACTTTTCACCAAAATAAATGTTTCATGCTAAAAATCTCAATTAAGATAAAATATTACATTTGCAGATACCTCAGATTGGCTGCTTTTATTTACTTTTTTTATACGCCCGTTTACGGAATGTATTATGGTATACCGTTGTCCGTCTGTCCGTCCATCCATTCGTCCGTCTGTCCGTCTGTCTGTCCGTCGTCAACATGTCGGACATTAACTCAAAAACACTTTATCCAATTTGCATAAAACTTTGGTGAATTGTTTATTTTTTTATGTCAGAACCACAATATCAAGGAATAAAACATGTACTGTTTATATTTTTAGGTCTGACTCTATCCATACAATAGATTATAATGGAGCTGACCACAGATTGATATTAAAACACCACGAGGGAATGCGACATCCCTTTGCATTAACACTGTTTGGGAATTATGTATATTGGACAGACTGGGGAACTAACTCACTTATGAGGGTATGTAATTATTGTAAATTCAGAAATTATTGTGTGCATTTCATATTGCGATTTTTCGAGAATGGACAAAAATGCGAGTTTTATTATTGCGATTTCGAAAAAAAGGTGCATACAGGTCTATATTTCAGTTATCAGAATGTGAGTTCTTATTATTGCGATACTCACCCAGTCGCATTATTTGCATTAATAAAAACCTCGCAATAATTTCTGAATTTACATTATTGGATATGTACCAGTTAATTGAAAATTTAGACCAATTTTGAATAGAATGGACTCATTTTGAATACTGTAAATTAGGAAATTTTTGTGTGCATATATTATTGCGATTTCCCAAGATTGGACAAAAATGTTGGATTAATTGTTGCATTTTCAGGAAAATCTGCATACAAATATCTGTATCAGATTGCGAGTTCTTATTATTGCGATACTCATCCAGTCACATTAATAAAAAACTCTGAAAATTTCTGAAATTACAGTATATATGAATGAATGCAAACGTGTTGTATGTCAGGTAGAAAAAAACCCAACACTATAAGACATCAGCAGGTTAATATACAGAACTTAAAGACTAAAGAAATGGGGTTTGATTGCCTATGAGACAACTATCGACCAAGAGACAAAAGTACAAGGATGTCATCATTTATACATAGAAAAACAAAGGATATAGGGTATCCATCCATGACACAAAATTGGTACATGCACAGCAAAAAACACAAAGAAAGCAAAGGAACAGCGCTTTTATTGCTGTTCTTCATCTCAGAGTCACAATGAGGCCTTCAACACGGAGCAAAAAAAAACTCTCACCTCACTGCAAGTTTAAGACATGTATGTCAATCTTAGGCCTTCAACAGTGAACAAAAGCCGTACTGCATGGTTAACTTCCAAGTCCTTGGGGAGATAAAAAGTTAATTAATAGAGCAGAAAAAATTAAGTTTATAACATTAAACAAAAAAAAATGTATGACAGACTGCAACAAACAACAACTGCTAGACTATATGCTACTTGTTAGAGAAAAGCAAATATATATAATGGATAAAAGAGGTGTGTGAATCCCTAAACTGGGACAGTTGTGTAACAGCACAACATTAAAACTAACTGTAAAAAATCATATATGTCTCTATAACCTTTGATTATCCATGGAATATGATCTTTGAATATTTCAGGCTAACAAATTCAATGGATCAAATGTGACCACCATTCAACAAACAATGACACAGCCTTTTGACCTTCAAGTCTACCACCCCTTACGTCAGCCAGAGATGCCAAATCCCTGTGAAAATAATGGCAACTGCTCTCATTTATGTTTGATTGGCTATGACCAGGTAGCCAAATGTCTCTGTCCTCATTTGAAAAAGCTCAACGACGATGGCAACACATGTATAGGTAATGAAAAGTATTATTTTTGAAATTCAAGTAGGTCTTTCCTTCAGAATATAGGATATGCCAAAACACATAATTTCAGCGCATGTTGATGATTCCTAGCCTGACTGGTTTCTGTCCTTCATGAACCTTCTTCAGAGGCAGAATGATGGATTAATACCTGCAACCTATTTATATAGGATAACAGGTAACTTTTATCCGTCGGATAATGGTTCTGTATAAATAAGGTGCAACTATTAAAGCCAGTAAAGAAAAAATCATTTCATAGTACTGTAGATTCATTATAATTTGTGGGATATAAATTTTTCGTGGATTTTGTGGGTAAAAAGGTGAACCACAAATCACATGTTCAACGTACAAGTACAAGTTTTATATTGGTTTGTGTGTAGACTTTCGGTGAAACCACGAAATGAAATATCCACGAAAACCACATTTTTTCCTCAATCCACCATAATTGGTACCCATGAAAATAAATGAATCCACAGTATATTGATATTTGCTCAAGAATATGGGTGAAAACGGGTCATTTTCCGAATTCCCGGGTTATTTAACGACCTGGCGGGTATGTAAACAATCCCGAGTGAGAGGTGAAATTTACGGGTGTCATCTGCAGAATACGGGTCAGTTGAAAAGTTTGTTTATATAATGTTTGAGTGGGCTTCCCAAGGTGGGCAGGTAAAAAAAGGTAAATCAACCTGAACTTTAGTGTATATGTGCTGTAAAGTTGGAAATATTTGCAAGGGTTAATTTCTGATGATTTGATGATAAGATAAAACATTAAAATAATCCCTTAAGATTAATTTGATGTTAAGTTAAGATCTATTCAGAGACAAGAAAGACATGAAAAAAAAGCTTTGGAACAGGTTTTGCCTTTGAAATCAAGAAAAGTTCACGAAGGGTTAAAATTGGCCCTAAGAATTTGATGTCTTTTCTAATCAGGCCTAAATACCACACATTTCACATAGAAATAGTTGTGATATTACTATAAATACAAAATAACATCATATTGGCACATTACATTAAAAAAGACGGAAGTATTGGCTCCTTAAGTATGCATTATTTGTGTTGTTACTTCGGTTAAATTTTCAATAAGTCTTAACTGCTTTTAGCATAATTTACTTTGGCCGCCACCCATGATCCAGAAAGTGTTTGTGTCTAGGGATTTAATATCATCATTGGCAGCTTTTGGTTACAGAACATATTGGATGCCAGGTTGCCGCCAAGGATTTCCTCAATCTTTTAGATCCGAAAAATGCACAAAATCATCATGTTTTGATTATATGTCTAAAATGTGCTGATTTTGAAGCCAAGAATGTACTCTTATGAAGAGATTTATTGAACAAAGAAGTATGGCTTTTGAAATAGATTGATTTAAGAACCGAATTATGACCATTTTGAAATTTTATGATAAAGTTGAAATTCAAGGCCATTTTTGGCCTAAAATGAACCTTGTCCTTGAAACTCTGCAAAGAAAAACCACAGTATACAATTTTAACGAAAAGTCTTTTTTTATAGCTGATAACAAGTTCTTACTGTTCGTAAGAAGTAGTATAATTCGTGGTGTGGATCTGGCTAATGCTAACTTCAGCGTCATACCAACAATTACTGTTCCACATGTGGATAGGCCTACAGCTGTGGATTACGATGCTAAGGAAGGAAAGCTTTACTGGGCAGACAGAAATTTAAATGTCATCAACAGTGCTAATAATGATGGATCTAATGTGGAGACCATTATTGATTCAGGTAATTTCAATAAGAATTATTGATAATGTTTAATTGCAGCATGTATACTTGAGTGTACAAAGGGCATTTTAATGCAACATCATTTGTAACATTCATTTTGATTGGATAACGTCACCAATTTTCATGGCATCAATTCACAATTGATGCTATGAAAACATACACGCAAGCGCAGAAGACGTATGACTTGACATTGTTTTCTCTCAGTTTCATTAGAATGGAGATAACAATATTGTATTTTAAGCTCAGACGGCATCAATTGGTGATTTGATGGTCGCTAACACGTCACCAGTAAACTTAATTTGTGACCATCAAATCACCAATTGATGCCGTCAGAGCTTAAAATACAATACAGTTATCTTCTAAGTGAAGTTGAAGGAGAAGGTATGATGAGGCCACTTTTTCAGATGCCTGAAAATCAAAAAATTATTAAAAATCTGCCCCAAATAATCTTTTCCTGTTCATAAACTATTAGTCTGAAAGATTTTAGTACTAATAACTTTGAATTTGTCACATATATGCATCAAGGCTTCAGACTTATTGAATTATGTGCAAAACTGCAAAAAATGTTAAAATGGCCTCATTTTCAAATCTTTCCCATCAATTGAAATAAAAGAAAAAAACATCTCTTGAACATTAAAAATTTTCAAGTAACCTTTTTCAAGATCTGGTCTTGCAGTCATAAAACTTTACTCACAACTCGGAGTACGAAATTTGTGCTCGAAACACCAAATCCAGTATTTTGATTTGTTAATACTTGAGTCTGAGTACAATATTCCTACTCAAAAGTTTCATGACGGTAAGCCCAGTTAGTTTAAAAGATGTATAACCTTTTAACTTCAGGTATTTCCAACCCAGAAGGATTTGCAATTGATTGGATGTCTGGGAACATGTACTTTTCATCATTTGCCTATGGTGGAAACAAGGCCAGCATTTCTGTTGCCAAGCTAGATGGAGCCTATCGTGCAAGAGTTGTGATGACTGGTCTTACCAAACCTAACTCCTTAGTAGTATTTCCAAGCCAAGGGTAGGTTATACAGAAAAAATTAAGCTGCTTATGTAAGAAATCATGAATGTAAATTCTTCTATTTTTGAGTGCTTTTAGTACTGTAAATTCAGAAATTATTGCGTGCATTTATTATTGTGATTTTGTCATTTTTGACTAAAATGTGATTTTAATTTTTGCGTTATTAAGAAAAATCCTGTTTAATTCATATAAAAAATTTCAAAATGCGAGTTTAAAGTATTGCAATTATAACCCTTCCCATTTTTCGCAATAATAAAAACATTGCAATAATTTCTAAATTTACAGTATTGTGATATCGATTGTTGAACAATGAACAAAAATACAAGATAAATTATTGAGATTCAGGAAATTCTGCATGTAATTAATGCTATCAAAATTTAGCATGAAAGTTTTACATTTTTAGCTGACCTTTCCAAAGGAAATGTGAGCTTTTGCCATCACTTGGCATCCCTCGTCGTCCGTTGTTGTCCGTCGTCGTCATCGTCGTGGTCAGTCTGGTGTAAACTATTTCAAACATCTTCTCCTCTGAAACTACTGAACCAATTCCAACCAAACTTTAGCTGAATGATTTTTAGGTTATCTAGAATAAAGTTTGTGTTTTATTTTCTGTTTCCTCAGAAAACATGGCAGCCATGACTAAAAATAGAACATAGGGTAAAATGCAGTTTTTGACTTATATCTCAAAAACTAAAGCATTTAGAGCAAATCAAACAAGAAGTTAAAGTATTCTTTAGGTCAAGGTCTACCTGCCCTGAAATTATCAGCCAAATTGGGTATCTGATTTTTAGGTTATTGCCCCTGAATTGATGATTTTAAGGAAATTTTGCAGTTTTCAGTTATTATCTTGAAAATTATTATAGATAAAGATAAACTGTAAACAGCAAAAATTGAGAGCCTCTTGTTGCATGATTTATGTACAAAACAAATGAGAAAGAAAAATGACAGACAGCTCCACATCAACCACAGAATTACATGCTCCAGACTTTGAACAGGCACATACAGAATGTGACCTGGGTTAAACATGCTTACGTTCACCATGTCTCTCCATCCGTTCTTCATACAAATTATATTTTTTTTTTAGACATGACCTCTATATGTCTTCTCTAGCCTTTTTAGTATGATGTATCATTTCAGGTTGATGTTCTGGTCAGATGTTGGAAATAAATCAAACCATGCTATTTATAGATCCAAGATGGATGGTAGTAATGTTAAAACTATCATAAACCACCTCCAAATGCCAGCAAGTAAGATTATATTTATAAATAGTTATGCTATTATTCTCTCTTTTCTCCCTCTTAAAAGAATGGAGGTATACATGAAGGTAGGAATGCCCTTTACTGTCAGACGTCAAACGGTCTTTTTTTGGCTACTGTTAGCGTCAAATTGGTTAAATTTTACCGTGATTCGTCAAAATATCCTTATCGTGATTCGTCAGAGTTTCCAAATAATTATCGTTACTGTTATTTTGGAGAAAAATTTAACGTGATTTGTCAAAATCAGTTGATTTTTTTATCGTCTTAAAGAAAGTGTACATTTTATCGTCATGCACCAAAAATGACTGTTAACGTCATTTGGCAAGATTTTTTACTGTTATTCGTCATGAAGGTATCCCCATTACGACCCTCATACATTGTAACCTCTGTCCATCCATCCACAACATGTTTCTGTTGCATTTTCCTGATTTTACCAGTATGCAAGGTATTATTTTTTTCTGAATTCTCTCTCATCTACTTGGAAGAACACATTTAAATATTTAACACCAGAGTCCCAAGGAGAGTGAGGGGGATGTCAGTGATACTGCTATTTGGTCACAAAGGAAAAAAAAATACTATGAAACATAAAATCTTCTCCATTCTCTGAGAGTTACATAGTGTTAACAAGGGTGGCATTCCTCAATACAAATTATGTCAGGATCTTTGCATAAGAATGAAAAGATCATCTGATTTGATCTCTTATATTTCAAGTTCTCAAAAGCCAAAAATTTTTGCATTTACCACATGAACTTATTGTTGCTGACAAATTTTGTCATTTTATGATCGCTTTATTAAAAGTGTCTTGTTGATTGTTTAAAGATTATTTGAACAAGCTAAACAGACAGAGAGTGGTGTCAACATACTTTCTTTCAGCATGTTCAAATGAAATACATTTTCAAGGTATTTGAAAAAATTATATCAGACTTTAAAATATAATTATTATTTGATATTTTCAGGTTTAAAATTAGACGTGAAGACAAAACGACTGTATTGGGTTAACAGGGGAAACAACTCTATCATGACTTGCAATATAAATGGCTTATCATGTCGTATGATAAAAAACAGCAAAATAACCAAACCATTAGCCTTAACCTTGACAGCAAAAGGAAGGTTATATGTAGCTAATGATGATGAAGTGATATCCATGACAACAACAGGGGACAATTATCTATTGTTACGAGACAAAACCCCTGAAATAGAAGCAATGCAGGTTTATGACATGGATATGAGGAAAGGTAAGTTATTGGGTTTGGGGAAATATGGTAATTGCCAAAATTGGAAACTTGGAAAAATTTACAAAAGTTTAAGGTGATACCAAACACCTTGACTAAAACTAATTTGGCTAGTTTAATTTTCATAAAATTAGGACAAAATATTTACTTTGACCCTTTGAAAAAATATGAAAATTTCAAAAAGCTTGAACCACACTTTATCGGAAAAATTTCATTGGATATTTTGCACTCTGACAAACACTAATTTGGATCATTGAGAAGCTTGATATTTCCTTAACAATAGAATGTGATTAAAACGTTCATCTGATTTCTACAGAGTTATCTCCCTGTAGTGTTATGTACCCCCTTAAATTCTCTATTATTATAAGATACATTGAAAATTGAGATTGCTAATAAAAGTTTCAATACATTTTATATGAAAAAAACAAAAGATAAGCAAATAGAAATCGAAAATGTCCCCATGGCAATAAGATGAAAGCTAGCTTCAAATTTAGTCCAGATTCAAGTGAGTATGGTTCAAACTACAATGTAAAGATGAAACCGCAGCTAAATGAAAAAAAAAACAGTGAAGTAATTTTACCATGTTTTTTCTAAAAAAATTAGATAAGATGGTTGTTAACACTTAAAAAATATATCTAATACAAATGAGAAAACATATGTGCTTGAAAAATATTTCTAAAATGATCTTTTTTTCAAAAGTTGTTATTTTTCAAAATACTAACTCCCCTTAAGAAATGCTTCGAGTGTGTGAGGTTTTTTTTTATAGCTTTCTGGGAATGAGGTTCACTTTTAAATGTGTTGAAAAATTTATATTATAGATAGAATAAACAATTGTACCAACAACAATGGAGGGTGTTCACAACTGTGTTTACCAACAGGACCTGGCAGCCACGTTTGTAAATGTACTGCTGGATTCAGACTGATCAATGGCACAGAATGTACAGGTAAGGGAAGCAACTCAGTTCTAATTAAAATAAAAGTATAGAGTATTTTTAATACAGAAATTATTGTGAGGTTTTCATTAATGCAAATTATACCACTGGGTGTGTACCGCAATAATAAGAACTTGCATTCTGATATCTGACACATATATCTGTATGCAGATTGTCCTGAAATCGCCATAATTAAGGAAGTTCGCTAATCCGTTTCAAAATAACAAGCTTTTCATAACACTAGTATATATTGATAGGGGATTAATAAAGGAACCAAAAGAGCGAAAAAAAAATATAGGTCTGTTTGCTTGTTTTCGAGATATTAGCCATTGAAATTTTGGCGGGAAAATGTTCTCTCTTGATTTTTCATAGCTTTATCATTGACAAGTTTAAGTTCTCAAAAACTGTTAAAAATTAACAAAGATTTTATAAGACTTTTACAGATGGCTTATAATTATACATGTTAAAGATTTATAAAAAGAAAAATGGGGGTTAGTGGGCAAAATTTTTTAAGGCATTCAAATA
Source organism: Mytilus californianus (assembly GCF_021869535.1). Lineage (NCBI taxonomy): Eukaryota > Metazoa > Mollusca > Bivalvia > Mytilida > Mytilidae > Mytilus > Mytilus californianus. The sequence goes on along the minus strand of NW_026262582.1, from coordinate 48,558,290 downwards.
GATAAAACCAGAGGATTCCGAAAATCTGACAAAAATTCCAAAACATGACAAGCAAACATCCTTAATCTCATATTTTTGTCCATATACCAAATATGGCAATGATAAATACATCCAATAGTTTTGAATTTACATCGTCCTGAATATGCATGAAATATTTGCCACTGGACGTTAAGCAACCAACAATCAATGAATTTACACTATACCATTGGATTATGATTGGTAAATAATACATATATAGGAAAGGGAGACTCAAACAAATTTATAATTTTGTAATCACTTTTGCAATATACTTTTGTTATATACCCTTGATTCTGAGTAAAATAACACAACCTATTGTGTAGGTAAGGGTAGGCTGCTCTTTAACATTGATTTTCTTTTACTTTTATATGAATAATCTAGAAACATACTTTTGCCGCTATTACTTTAGTTTTTCAAATGATTTTATTTTAAAACTCAAAAAACAGTAAGGTTGTCACAGATTATCCCCCTTAGTGGAGTTTGAAAGAGGTAGATCTCCCACTTTGTAGCTCCAAAAGGTTGTCAGGTATGACTTTACATTGTTAGTGAAAAAGACTTTGTTTATGAAAATATAAACATAAAACATGCTTAATTGCTTCTGTTGTTTTTCAGGAATTGAGTCTTTCCTTATGTATGCCACAGAAACTGAAATACATGGTATACAGTTTAATGATGAACAGAAAGCAGAGGCATTACCACTCATTTCTAAAATATCAATGGCCAAAGCTATTGATTTTCATGCAGGTAATTGTGACAGGCATTACATATTGTAAAATATAAACTTAACAAAAAAATAATGGACCAATTCTGTCTGAAATAGTTTTGTTACTTTTCATTAATTATATGGGTAAAACTACCTTGCCATTAAACATGACACCTTGCAGGGTGTTTCGTCAATATTAAACTACCTTGCCATTAAACATGACAACTTGCAGGGTGTTTCATCAATATTATGCCAACTGTTTCCAAATATTATTTTGATTTTTAAAAATTTTCCAGTTTGAAAATATCAACATTTTCCCTAAAAATATTCATTCTTTCAATTTTGATGATACATGGGGATTTAACAGATTTTTTTAGTCCCCTACCGACGAAGTTTGCACTCTGTCCGTCTGTCTGTCCGTCCGTCTGTCCATCCGTCTGTCCATCCGTCAGTCCGGCGATTCAGCTTTCCACACTTTTTTTCTTCGTTCTTGAAGATATTGATTTGATATTTGGTATATAGTTTTGCCATGACAAGTTATATATCAAGTTCGAATTTTGTTCCAGTCTGATGATTTAGTCCAGAGTTATGGACCATAACTCTGGACCATATCTAATGTTAGAGTACTATGTTAAACCATATTTCTGTACAAAGGGAGATAACTCATTTTTTAAAAGACATTCTTTGGTAAATTATTTGAAGAATTTTTTGGCAGGTTTGTTTGTTATTTTGTATAAACTAATTTTCTGAATGCTATATATATATATAAAAAAAATTATGAAGTGAAATCCTTTAATTAGATAATAATCTATTTTTATTATACGACCGCAAAAATTAAAAATTTTTTGGTCGTATATTGGTATGACGTTGGCGTCGTCGTCGTCGTCGTCGTCGTCGTCGTCGTCTGGCGTCGTCCGGCGTCGTCCGAAGACACATTGGTTTTCGCACTCTAACTTTAGTTTAAGTGAATGGATCTCCATGAAATTTTACCATAAGGTTCTATACCACGAAAGGAAGGTTGGGATTGATTTTGGGGGTTATGGTACCAACAGTTAAGGAATTAGGGGCCAAAAAGGGGCCAAAAATAAGCATTTTTGTAACTTCCAGACAATAACTTGTGTGTAAGTGTATGGATCTCTCTGACATTGTACCACAAGGTTCCATATCACAAAGGGAAGGCTGTTATTGATTTTGGGGGTAATTGCCTCAAAATTTTAGGAATTAGGGGCCACAAAAGGGGCAAAAAACAAGCATTTTTCTAGTTTCATGACAATAACTTGTGTGTAAGTGTTTGGATATTTCTGAAATTGTACTACAAGGTTCCATATCACAAAGGGAAAGCTGGAATTGAGTTTGGGGGTAATTGCCCGAAACGTTTAGGAATTGGGGGCCAAAAAGGGGCCAAAAATAAGCATTTTTCTAGTTTCCAGACAATAACTTGTGTTCAAGTGTATGGATCTCTCTGAAATTGTACTGCAAGGTACCATACCACAAAGGGAAGGCTGGGATTGAGTTTGGGGGTGATGATTCATAAGGGGGTTCAAAAAATTTTTGGGGGGGGGGGATTTTTTTTTTTTTCTTTTTTTTTCTTTTTTTCCTTTTTTTTTCTTTTAAAATTTTCCATTTTAAGTTGGTTATTTCTGATTTATATTTAAAAGCAAATAATAATGATATGGTAGGAGATACACACCAAACAGAATGTGTAAATTATTATATAATAAGTATTGTGCAATAGCAAGAAATTTTCAATTGCACAGTATTGCACAATAGCAAGAAATGTTCAATTGCACAATAGCAAGAAATCTCCAATTGCACAGTATTGCGCAATAGCAAGAAATATCCAATAGCACAATATTGCGCAATAGCAAGAAATTGTCAATTGTACAGTATTGCGCAATAGCAAGAAATATTCAATTGCACAGTATTGTGCAAAAGAAGATACTTCGTATAAATTGCTTATTTCTTGATCAATTTCAATAGGGTTTTATTCTTGAATTCTTGGGGTTCTTTAATATGCTGAATCTAACCGTGTATTAAGTTTTTGGATTTTGGGCCCCGTTTTTAAATTGGTCCACATTGAGGTCCAAAGGGTCCAAAATTTAACTTTGTTTGATTTCATCAGAAATTGAATTAATGGGGTTCTTTGATATGCCGAATCTAACCGTGTATTTAGATTCTTAATTTTTGGTTCCGTTTTCAAATTGGTCTACATTAAGGTCCAAAGGGTCCAAAATTAAACTTTGTTTGATTTTAACAAAAATTGAATTCTTAGGGTTCTCTGATATGCTGAATCTAAACATGTATTTAGATTTTTGATTATGGGCCCAGTTTTTAAGTTGGTCCAAATCGGGGTCCAAAATTAAACTTTGTTTGATTTCAACAAAAATTGAATATATGGGGTTCTTTGATATGCTGAATCTAACCATGTATTTAGATTTTTGATTATGGGCCCAGTTTTCAAGTTGGTCCAAATCGGGGTCCAAAATTAAACTTTGTTTGATTTCAATAAAAATTGAATATATGGGGTTCTTTGATATGCTGAATCTAACCATGTATTTAGATTTTTGATTTTTGGGCCCTGTTATCAACTTTGTCCACATTGAGGTCAAAAGGGTCCAAAATTAAACTTTGTTTGATTTCAACAAAAATTGAATATATGGGGTTCTTTGATATGCTGAATCTAACCATGTATTTAGATTTTTGATTATGGGCCCAGTTTTCAAGTTGGTCCAAATCGGGGTCCAAAATTAAACTTTGTTTGATTTCAACAAAAATTGAATATATGGGGTTCTTTGATATGCTGAATCTAACCATGTATTTAGATTTTTGATTATGGGCCCAGTTTTCAAGTTGGTCCAAATCGGGGTCCAAAATTAAACTTTGTTTGATTTCAACAAAAATTGAATATATGGGGTTCTTTGATATGCTGAATCTAACCATGTATTTAGATTTTTGATTTTTGGGCCCCGTTATCAACTTTGTCCACATTGAGGTCAAAAGGGTCCAAAATTAAACTTTGTTTGATTTCAACAAAAATTGAATATATGGGGTTCTTTGATATGCTGAATCTAACCATGTATTTAGATTTTTGATTATGGGCCCAGTTTTCAAGTTGGTCCAAATCGGGGTCCAAAATTAAACTTTGTTTGATTTCAACAGAAATTGAATTATTGGGGTTCTTTGATATGCCGAATCTAACCGTGTATTTAGATTCTTAATTTTTAGTTCCGTTTTCAAATTGGTCTACATTAAGGTCCAAAGGGTCCAAAATTAAACTTTGTTTGATTTTAACAAAAATTGAATTCTTAGGGTTCTTTGAATGCTGAATCTAAACATGTATTTAGATTTTTGATTATGGGCCCAGTTTTCAAGTTGGTCCAAATCGGGGTCCAAAATTAAACTTTGTTTGATTTCAACAAAAATTGAATATATGGGGTTCTTTGATATGCTGAATCTAACCATGTATTTAGATTTTTGATTTTTGGGCCCTGTTATCAACTTTGTCCACATTGAGGTCAAAAGGGTCCAAAATTAAACTTTGTTTGATTTCATCAAAAATTGAATTCTTGGGGGTTCATTAATATGCTGAATCTAACCATGTATTTAGATTTTGGATATTGGACCATAATAGGTGAATGTCCAATTTAAAATTTTTAAGTTCTTAGACCACATTCATTCTGTGTCAGAAACCTATGCTGTGTCAAATATTTAATCACAATCCAAATTCAGAGCTGTATCAAGCTTGAATGTTGTGTCCATACTTGCCCCAACTGTTCAGGGTTCAACCTCTGCGGTCGTATCAAGCTGCGCCCTGCGGAGCATTTTATTAATGTATATATTACATTACATTGTGTAGATAAAAATTGTTGACATTTTATAGATAAGTTACAAATCTATATTAGTTTGTGACAAATAAAAGAAAAAATATTTGGAACTATTAACTATATTTGATTATAATTTGATAATAGATATACACTGTATTACATCATATCTAATTTTAGAGAACTATTAATCATATCTAATGTTAAAGTGTTTTCCACACATTTTTTCATCATGCTTGAAGATATTGATTGATAATTTTTATATAGTTTTATCATGACAAGTTATACAGATCAAGTTCGAAATTTTATTTCGGTCTGATAATTTTGTGCAGAGTTATGGTCCTTGGACTTGAAAAATTCACTCATTTAATCAGTTTTCCACACTGTTTTTAGTCATGCTTGAAGATATTGACTTGATATTTTCTTTTTGTTTACACCATGACAAGTTATAGAACAAGTTAGCATTTTGTTCCAGTATAATGAATTTTTACCCGGTAGGGGACTATGTATTGCCATGCAATACTCTCAGAATGCTTGTTTTATAGAAAATGGCAAAAATGATTATTATTTTATAAAAGAAAATATGACCTTGCCAGGTTTAAAGAAATTGAATTGTGTGTTTACAGCAATTGTGTTTAATATTAATGACTTTCTTTAAAATACTAATTATTTATTTTTTATCTTGCAGAAGATGACCATATATACTGGATGGATAGTAAGACACAATCGATATCTCGTATTAGACGTGATTTAATGGAACGGAAAATAATTGTTGATGATGATATGGGTTCTATTGTAGATATTGCTGTTGACTGGATTGCAGGTACATTATATGTTAATTTGTAGGCTCAGAAAACATCAAATATAAATAAGAAGATGTGGTATGAGTGCCAATGAGACAACTCTCCATCCAAGTCACAATGTATAAAAAGTAAACAATTATAGGTCAAAGTACGGCCTTCAACAAGGAGCCTTGGCTCACACCGAACAGCAAGCTATAAAGGCCCCAAAATGACTACTGTTAAACAATTCAAACAGGAAAACCAACGGTCTAATTTATATAAAAAATGAGAAACGAGAAACACTTATGAACCACACCAACAAACGACAACCACGGAACACCAGGCTCCTGACTTAGGACATACAAAGGCTGTTTGTGTTTTTGATAGTTTAAAGATTGAGCATTTGTTGATAGTGTAAAGATTGAGCATTTGTTGATAGTGAAAAGATTGAGCATTTGTTGATAGAGTAAAGATTGAGCATTTTTTGATAGTGTAAAGATTGAGCATTTGTTGATAGAGTAAAGATTGAGCATTTTTTGATAGTGTAAAGATTGAGCATTTGTTGATAGTGTAAAGATTGAGCATTTGTTGATAGTGTAAAGATTGAGCATTTGATTGACATTAAAAACCAAAAGACATCTACATTGAAATTATGACAAAAGACATTTGTGCAAAAAAGTTATTGCCCCAAAAAAAATGTTATGCTTAAGACAGTGTTGTTTTGACTTTTTATTGTTGCTAAGTCTAGATATTTAAATCAGAGAAGCATCAATGATAAAATTAAAAAGGAGACGGATTTTCATGTAACAATATATGTTTTTTACTGTAAAATGAAATAACTTTGGAAAAAAAAAGCAACTTGGATTTATAGCTTTTTTCTATTCAACACCATAAAACAATATAATGAAATAGTGTGGATTCATTTATTTTTCGTGGGTACCATTTTTCGTGGAATGACAAAAACTGGCATTTTCGTGGATATTTAATTTCGTGGTTTTGGCGAAGTCTGCATACATTCCTTTAGAAAATTTAAAATTTGTTGAACATTTAAATCGTGGTTCCCCTGTACCCACGAAATCCACGAAAATTGGTATCCAACGAATATTAATGAATCCACAGTAGTGTGGATTCATTATTATTTGTGGATACCAATTTTCTTGGATTTCAATGGGAAAAGAAAATACAAAATGTTCAATGTGACATAAATTTTCTATAGCCTTGTATGCAGACTTTGGCAAATCCAGAAAATAAAATATCCACGAAAATACAATTTTTCCTCAATCCACAAAAAAATTAGTTCCCAAGAAAATTAATGAATCCTCAGTACTGTAAATTCAAATATTATTGTGAGGTTTTTATTAATGCGAATAATGCGACTTGGTGATTACCACAATAATAAGAACTCACATTCTGGTATCTGATACATATATCTGTATGCAGATTTTCCTGAAATTGTAATAATTAATTTCGCATTTTTGTCCATTCTTCAAAAATCGCAATAATAAATGCACCCCCATAATTTCTGAATTTACAGTAACTTAAGAAACTTTCAGATTTTTGTACCAGCTTGTGTTTATTCAACACAGTAAAACAATATTTATTTCTTTATAGGTAATGTGTATTGGGTTGATGAAGGTCATGACGTTATAGAAGTGGTCAACTTAAACAGGAGTAGTCTGCGTTATGTCATTGTTCATGGAGACGGAGAAAAACCAAAGGAGATCGTTATTGATCCTGTGAAAGGGTAAGTTACAAAACAATGAAAAATTTGTATTGTAACTGAGGGCTATTCCATTAATATGTATGTGGGAGGGTAGGAAGGGAAGTTTAATTATTGAATGTGGGTCATGGGTCTTTTTCAATATACGTCTATTACTATTATGCAAAATTATCTAAAAAATGGTTCTTGGTTGTAGGGATATTTTGAAAGTCCCTTCCTAACCTCCCACATACATTTAAATAGAATAGCCCTGACCTAATGATATTAAAATACACCATGATGTTAATAAAAAAAAGTTGAGCCAGCCACATTTTGTCATGGAAGTGAGACATAGCAATATTCCTTGGGCATTGACAACATTTAGGTTCAGTCTCTGGTTTAAGTTCTTTTTTAGACATTAATAACTTTGTCAAACCTTCATGGAAATTTAGGAATCTCATCAATACACCAATCTCGAGTTTTTTTTATGAGTGATGTTAAATGATGTCATTGAATAAATTGGTTCGTACTGTGATGTTATAACATATTAACCATTGTGACAAAGGAAATATAACGGAAAGTGTATGAATTTGAAAGTTGTTTATTTGTACCATAACTGACACCATGATGTTAGTTTGACCACAACATGAACAACCAAAAAGAAATTTAGAGTTCAGCAAACTTGACAAATTTTGAAAGACTTAACATCCAGGCTTCGAGAAGTTTTAACAAATACACTGCACAGTTTTACCAAGTTAGACTTATGTCTTGTCTACAAAAAGTTTAAATAAAAGTATTGTGCTAAGGTAAGGTGTTCTGTATTGAGAAGATAGCTCATAACTTAAATTATAAACCTATGTGAAGAAGGAAACACCACTTTGCTTAGTTCAAAAGTTTAAATAGACATTAGATAATAGTCCTTCTCTTTTAGTAACCTGATAGCTCCCGAACCAAAACTGAGCTTTTGGAGCTTAGAATATTTTGTTATGCCCCTGTCGTAGTGGAGGTTTTACCCTTGTCCATCCGTCTGTACATCCGTACATCCCAAAAAATTGGTTTCGGTTCTCTAACTTTAGTTTGCCTCAAATCAAATGTTATGAATCTTTATACACGATGCTTATTACTTCAAAACACAGATCAAGTTTGAATTTGGGTGGCGTCACTTTTACCTTTCTAGAGTCTTGCCCCTTTACAAATGAAAAAAATGCTGCATTTTTCGTTTCCATTCTCTAACTTAAGTTTGCCTAAACCAAATGTTATAAATCTTATACATATGCTTCTTACTACAAAAGTCAGATCAAGTAAGATTTTTACCGTTCTTGAGTTATGTCCCTTTATAACATTATGTGCAAGCGGGGGCATCATTTGTGTCCCATGGACACATTACCCATTAATTTATGCTAGATCTAGATCTGTTCTATGGATTACTGTGGATTTGTTAACTTTCATGGGAATCCAGTTTTTGTAGATTTCATGGGTCAAGGTGAACCATGAATTTGAATGTTCGACAAAGTCCATATTTTTCTATAGTATGCAGACTTTGGCAATTCCACAAAATAAAATATCCACAAAAATTTGGTTTACAGTACTTTTTTCTTATAACATGTACTCCCTTATTTAAACTGTTTTATGTCTACCTATATTATTATACATTGACCTTTATGATTGTTAATTAACTATGTGTAAATATCTGTTTTTGCCTGTATTTTATATGAAGGCCTCAGGGAAGATCAGTTTTTGTAACTAATTATGTTTAACTTTATGCATAAAGTTTTTTATTATTATGTATTATTATTGTTGTAAATAATTTCAGGTATATATACTGGATAAATTATGCTGAGCAGAAATATGCAATTATGCAAGGTCGAATGGATGGCTCGCAACAAAGGGAGCTAATCACTTCATCAGAAATGGAACTTAAACATTTAACGATAGACTACCATGATAATTGCCTGTATTGGTGGGATGCTGTCAGTAAAAAAATTATCAGATACAATATCAATGCTGTAAAAATTGATACATCAAGTTTTCCGAAAGTTGATTCTTGTGTAGGATTAACTGTGTACCAGGACCACATATATTGGGCCCAGTTGTAAGTACAGATTATCTGTGTATGGGGACAGTGTTTATTGGTATGCATGTAATATTTGCCACTGGACTTGTAACAACAGTCCATCCTCATTATCAATTAATCACTCAATCGGCCTTTTTAGAATAAGAGTGATTGCGGGTAATTTCAATGTTTTTAAACCAAAATGAAAATAACATTATGCAATTGGTTGGATATCTTTTTGGTTAGGACATTGTCAACCAATCACAACACTTTGGTGTATACTTTTGAAAATATTTCCCAGAATGCAATTGGTTGGATTTTTTTTGGTTTAGGACATTGTCAACCAATCACAACATTTTCGTGTATACGTTTGAAAATATTTCCCAGAATGCATTATCTTCTGAAAAAGGGGTTTTACCTTGCAGGTATTTGATTCCTATTTTTCACAAAATTGAAACTGCTGAACAAAAGTAAGGTTAAATTCAAGATTATTAAGAAATTATGAATACACATTTAATTATCAAGTTTTCTTATACATGTGTGTATTGCGTACAGGCATGCCTTCTTTTGATCTGTATCATGTTAAAGTTTGATTTTAAGGTTGTTTAAACTATGAAATTATGGTCACATGGACTGGAAGCTAATAGTACACATGTTCATTGTGTTATAAACTTTAAAAAAACCATATGCCAAATTAGGCTTTTGACCTAGATATCATGGTTTACTGAACATGGAAATGTGATAGTGTGAGCATTGCATGGTGGACACATATTTTTTTTATTCTATTTTGATTCTAATATGGTTTTAATTTACTGCAATGAAGTAGAACAATAGAATTGAGAATGGAAATGGGGAATATGTCAAAGAGACAACAACCCGACCAAAGAGCAGACAACAGCGGAAGGCCACCAATGGGTCTTCAATGCAGCGAGAAAATCCCGCACCCGGAGGTGGTCCTCAGCTGGACCCTAAATAAAATTGTGTGCTAGTTCAGTGAAAATGGACGTCACACTAAACTCCAAAACATATAAATGAACTAAAATTAAACATACTAGACTAACAAAGGCCAGAGGCTCCTGACTTGGGACAGGCGCAAAAATGCGGCGAAGGTTAAACATGTTTTGTGAGATCTCAACCCTCCCCCTATACCTCTAGCCAATGTAGAATAAAGAAACACATATAGCAATACACACAGTAAAACTCAGTTAAAAAGAAGTCCGAGTCTGATGTCAGAATAGGTAACAAAAGAAACTAAGCAAAATGACAATGATACATAAATGAACAAAGGACTACTAGCAGTTACTGACATGCCAGCTCCAGACCTCAATTAAACTTATTGAAAGATTATGTCATCATCATATGAAAATCAAGTACAATCCCTCCTGTTAGGGGTTTAGTATCATACCATCATAAAATATATGAGAACATAACCGGTATCATGCCAACAACTGGTTTTAGAATAAATGTGTTTATTTCCGATGCAAAGACCCTATGAGTGAATCAATATTAATACCAAAATATGCAATCCTTAATGACTTGACAACAGTATCATAACTATATCCTTTCCGAATAAGTCTGTTTAAAGGTTTGGTTACATCAAATGAAAGTACAAGTTACAGGCACAATCAACATCAATCATCTTCTCGTCAAATCATTTTCTTTCATGATACTAAAAAATACAACGATTTAATCTTAATCTATTTATAAATTATAATTACATTATTTTTTAGAGAGAAGAACAAAAATAGTACAATTAAATTTGCCGACAAGCATAATGGAAGTGATGTGAAAATACTGAGAGAGAACTTAGGACTACAGATCACCGACATTAAGGCATTTGACAAAAGTCTACAGGGACCTTCTGGTGAGTACAACCTTGCATGACGGAAGTCTTTAGAAATAATATGGTCAAATCTTAGTATTGGTTTTAAAGGAATGAAATGTTAATTTTTAGAATCCAATGATAAGTTTATGCAATCTTTTCCATTCAGTTCTTATAAAGACCTTAAATACTGATCTAAAACATTTTGTATTATGACCTATATGTCATGCTTGAGTGAACTCATAGTTTTTATATGACTGTCGTATATTGGTATCACGTCGTCATCATCGACGTTGTCCAAAGACATTTGGTTTCCGGACAATAACTTTAGTTTTGAGTGTATGGATCTCTATGAAATTTAACCAAAAGGTTCAATACACCTTGTCGCTATTTGGAATTCTGTCCCTGTTGACCCGAGAATCTGTCCCGCTTGAACTATTGACGTCATACAACAATCACTTTTCCATTGTGGCGTCAGATATTTTGTATTATGACGTCAAAATTTTGCAAGAACCTTTGTGATGTCCAGTAATGGCGGACAAATAGCGATTAGGTGTATACCACAAAAGGAAGGTTGGGATTGTTTTTGGGGGTGATGGTCCCAACTGTTTAGGAATTGGGGGCCAAAAAGGGGCCAAATAAGCATTTTTCTAGTTTCAGGACAATAACTTGTGTATAAGTATTTTGATTGCTCTGAAATTGTACCACAAGGTTCAATACCACAAGTAGAAGGTTGGGATTCATTTTGGGGGTAATTGCCCAAACGGTTGAGGAATTAGGGGCCAAAAAGGGTCTAAAACAAGCATTTTTCTAGTTTTCAGACAATAACTTGTGTTTAAGGGTATGGATGTCTCTTAATTTGTACCACATTTTACAAAAAGAAAATTTCTTCAAAATTATTTTTTTTGGAAGGGGGGGTAGAAAAATTTCAGGGTTGGGCCTCTGCGGTCGTATCAAGCTGTGCTCGGCAAAGCAGTTTATTAAATATAGAAACATCATCTTTTTTTTTTTATTTTGTAGAACCCAATACTTGTAGTAGTGGTCTGAATGGAAGCTGTCAACAGCTGTGTTTCTATACTGGTGGTGATATGCCATCATGTGCCTGTTCTTATAGCAAACTGGGAAAAGATAGACACACTTGTGAAGGTAAGAAATGCTAACACATTTTCATTTTTTTTCAAAACATCTCATTCTTGTGGATTTGATTGTTGTTATTTATTTAAGAGTATTAATTTTGTTGTTTTGTGAAGCAATTTTAAGTTTGTAACTTTTGAAGATTTTTTTAGTTATCTTGGAGAAACTCAAAGCCAGCAGTATGCAAAACATAAAATCATTCTGCACCTCCTCTTAACTCCTTATACTTCACTAGTCAAGATCATAGTAATGACCCTCAGATTTGCAACATAAAAACATAAGACTTGTCAGTGACGCCCGAATCAATACAGTTGGAAGGCCAAATAAAAAAACACTACAGGGAGATAACTCTGTAAAAATCAGCTGAACGTTTTAATCATGTTCTATTGTTAACCCTTTCAACGCTACACAAAGAAATAGAAAAATGGCTGCTGCTGCTGCATTTTTTTTGTGTTCATTCATTAAAACAGTATATTCCTTTTCAGACTGCTGTATCTTTTTAATTATTAGAGCTATAGACAAAGTTAATGCATGAAAAATGCTCAGGAGAGCATGAACTGTAATGTTATGCAATTATTTTAGTAAAATTTTCATCAAGCTACCTGCATTTTCAGGTAATTAACAGGTAAAAGGTGTAAATTATTGTATTTGTGTTGGAATTTTAATAAAAACAACTTTTGATCTTTATTTATTTTGTTGTTTTATCTACCTATAATAAAGAAGACACCAGTTGCTCGATTCCGTAGCGTATTTGCACCATACACAAGGTATATGATGTAAACGTGGCGCAAATAAGTGGCTCCATCTGCCAAATTTTTAGTCAACCTCTTTTTCCCCCCTTTTTCTACGTCTCGTAAAGATCAACCAAATCATATTTCCCACACGAATTGAATGTAATTAACACATTGAGATAACGTGAAACCTTTTAACTATTCCTCGTTGTCAGTTTCGCCATAGAAATGCTGAAATATATCCATATCTACAGTGTCTTTTTCAATTTCCACCATTTGCATTTTGTTAAAATATTTGTTTTTATTTTTCTTCTACTGCATGCTTTTACCATTAAAATTCCCGCAATTTCAAGCGCAAACGGGACCTTGTATATCCTCAATTCATATGAGGAAAAGTTAGAGAGGACCCGAATGAAAACCGAATGGTATACGAGTCTGGATGAAAAATCCATCATCATCGTGACATATGTTGCGAACAGCAGTGGCGGACGGCGTACGTCATCGCGGCATATGCTGTGTATGGCGTTGAAAGGGTTTAGGAAATATTAAGCTTCTCAATGATCAAAATTAGTGTTTGTCAAAGGGTCAAAGTAAATATTTTGTCAAAATTTTATGAAAATTAAACGAGCGAAATTAATTTTAGTCAAAGTGTTTTGTACCACATTAAAAAGCAAAAATTAAAAAAAAAATTGCCAAATGAGGCATAAGCAATCTATACATGAGGGTAAAAAAACCTTAGTGTGTCGATGAATTCTACATTTTATAAACAGTAAATTTACATAACTTATACTTTTCTTAAGTATCTGATAAATCTCACACACATATAATGCATTTCGAATATTTTTCACTTCACTTCAGCTATTTCTGATGCCTCTTGAAGAGAGACTGCTATGCTCTCTGTTCGTTAAGACCCTTGCAACAAATCTTTGTGGTGGTCAATTGGTGCTTCTTTTTTTGGGAAAATTTCCATCCCTTTCTGATATACCCTCATTTTCTAGTGGCATTCAAAAGTTACCGCCATTCCTCCCAGTTGACCCCTTATTGCAGGAACTACCTATTGTATTTTTTTGTTGATGAGTTCTTGTCCTGTTATTATACTCCCCCATGGTTTTCTATAGCAAGCTGTACTGTAAATTCAGAAATTATTGCGAGGTTTTTACTAATGAGAATAATGCGAATGTGTGAGTATCAAATAATTAAGAACTCGCATTTTGATTTCTGATACATTTTCTGTATGAAATCGCAATAATTAATCTCTGATTTTGTCCATTCTTTAAATATCGCAATAATAAATGCACACCATTATTTCTGAATTAACAACATACAGTTAGCCAGACACCTGTCCTTCCATCAATTCCTTATTCTGTCCATTTGTTTGTTTTTCCATCCCACAATATAACCCCTATTAGAATTTTTAAAATCTGTTTCAGAGTCTTCACCATATAATGACATTGCACACTCATTTTTTGGGGGGTTTGAATTATATTTCAGTGGTTTCCCTATTTTATATAAAGCAAAGTATTAACTTTGTCATAACTTTATATGTGGAGAGTATCATTGTGAGCTTTTCTTGCTGTAGGTCAGTGATATTGTTTGCCTCAAATTACCTCCTAAATACGGCTTTTTCCCCTAGAGAAAATTCCCAATTACTAAAAAAAATGGCCTAAAATTCCTCCCAAAAAGTTACACATTTTCCCCAAACGGTGATGGCATTGGTAGTAATGTACGTAAATTTCGTATTCATGTTATTTTTTTGATATTATAAGTGCTTTTGAGATCCGTGTTTCTTATTAGAATCATTGCAGTGTTTGTAACACGCGTGGTTTTCAATGTATTAAGTACCGTCAATTTCTTCGTTTCCTTCCCCTCCCCAAAAAGTTCCTTTCCGGTTGAAAATGTCTCACAATTCAAAATATTACGTGAAAAAAACTGTTTAAAAAAATTCCCAATTTCCCTAATTTTCCCAAAATATAAGGGGTAGAGGTAGTTTTGAAAAAAGACAACAATATCACTGTAGGTCTAGTGTTGATGAAGATCATTTGTAAATATTTTCTAACTATTATTTATTCATGATTTTTTTTCAGATCATGATGCCTTTTTGCTGTATTCTAAAGTGACATCTATAGAGAGTACACACATGGATGGAGGTATCCAGCGACCGTTGTGGAAGATCGAAAATGAAAATCATATGAAAAATGTTATTGGCATGACTGTTGATGTAGTCAACAAAAGATTATTCTTCAGCGATATTCAGCGTGGAGATATTCAACACGTTCATTTTAATGGCACAAAATTTACTGTTGTAGTCGATTGTAAGTATTAAAGACAAAATTATTTTTTATACAACAAGCAAATGTTTCATAAGTGGTATTAAGTTTGGAGATATTCAACATGTTGATTTTGATAGCACAAAATTTACTGTAGAAATTGATTGTAAGTACTAAAGACAGGTTTATGTATTATACAACAAGCAACTGTTCTTTAGCAAGATTAAGCATGAAGATATTCAACATGTTCATTTTAATGGCACAAAATTTACTGTGGAAATGACTGTAATCACTGAAGTACACTTTAATATGAGTGTTGGTGTTTGACAGGTTATTTGTGAATACCGTGGATTCATTTATTTTCGTGGATACCAATTTTTCGTGGAGAAAGGAACTAATACATTTTTATGAATATTTGATTTCATGGTTTTGCTGAAATCTGCATGCAAGCCTGTAGAAAGTTTTTACTTTGTACAACATTTGAATTCATGCCTTACCTTAACCCACAAAATCCATGAATATAGATATTCCACAAATAATAACAATTCCACAGTACAATAAAATAGTTACTCTTTTTAGTTAAAGAATTTGATAAAAGGTTTGTAAAGCATACCACTTCATTTTTGGGGGGTAAAATTATTTCACAAATGTCCACAAAAGCTTGGTTTTTATATTATTCTTTTATATATTTTAGCGGTTGGTTCAGCCGAAGGATTAGCGTACATGCATGACAATGATAAACCATACTTGTATTACACAAGTTACACAAACTCGTCTATTTGTCGTGTACTATTAAATAGCGACGGAACCAAGGCAGGCCCTGTACAGCCTGTGGTACAACTGGGAGCTAGTGATCACCCCAGGGCCATTGTACTGGATGAGTGCACAAGGTAGGTATTATAATGTAGCTCATATTGTACAGAAAGATATACAAATGGGTGATCACCCCAGGGTCATTGTACTAGACAAGTGCACAAAGAAGGCATTATAATAGCTCATATTGTACCGTGCAAGTTACAAAATTTCACAGTCAGAATCACTTATTAAAATCATGAAAACTAACATTTAAAGATTGAAAAATCAGTAAACGAGAAGCTTTATCCAAATAATAAGTAGTATATTTTATAAACTACTCAAAGAAAGTTTTCCCATACTTCCATCTCATTAGAAAATGATCAAAATTTTTACATAATGATCAGAATTTTGTTTTAAATGAATTTGAATTGGTTATAAGAAAACTAAACAATTATGATAAAATTTGGAGGTAAAAATAGCGCCCTTAAATTTTTTTTTGCCAGGAAAATGTCAGTTGATTTTCATATGTAATCTGTTATGTCATCATATTCACCACATAGTTAAATTAAGTGGGTTGTATGCATTTTCTAACATGGACCATGTGCAAAAATTGTTTAAAATTGTGATCTTCAATTTTAACCACTTCCCTCAAAGTTTGCAAACAGTGTAGTTGTCTAAAATTTGACCAACATAACTGTTGTATTATTGAATACACAAATGGTTGAAGATTAAGAAAACACAAGTTTGAAAGATAAATTGAGATTTTGTTTTACTTTATTTTCAGTCAGAAGTTGTGTCGCTAAACCTTTTTTATGCCCCACCTTCGATAGTAGAGGGGCATTATGTTTTCTGGTCTGTGCATCCGTTCGATCATTCGTTCGTCTGTCCATTCGTCCGTTTGTTCGTCCGTTCGTCTGTCCCGCTTCAGGTTAAAGTTTTTGGTCAAGGTAGTTTTTGATGAAGTTGAAGTCCAATCAATTTGAAACTTGGTACACATGTTCCCTATGATATGAACACATTCTTGTTTTAGTAGTATAGTAGTTAAGCATTGAATGTATTACAGGAGGATGTTTTGGACAAATTGGAATGACTTGTCACCAAGGATACAGAGGTCAACAATGGATGGTTGGGATGTGGTATCAATAATAACAGATGATATCCGAACACCAAATGGTTTGGCCATAGACCACAAAGCACAGCGCCTGTACTGGTCTGATGCAAGATTAGATAAAATTGAGAGATCTGATTTTGATGGAAAAAATCGTGAGGTCAGTTAAAAGGCGGTAATTTAAAAATATGTTTTTACACATGAAAGTTTTACATGTATACAAAAGGAATTTTAAAGCTAGATGAGCCTCACTGTCACAGAGATGACATCCAGAATCCTGTACAAAATGGTTGTGACTATAATGACTATGTGGTATGGGTTTTGCTCATTGTTGAAGGCCGTACAGTGACCTACAGTTATTAACTTCTATGTCATACAGTCTCTGGTGGAGAGTTGTCTCAATTGCAATCATACCACATCTTCTTATTTTTATATAACTATAATGCCATGCAAAGTAACTAAAAATTCCAAGAGTTCTAGTACAAACGAATACCAATTTCAATATTGTGAATTAGTTTTGCATTTGGTAAATAGTCCTGTCACTTGCTCCATATCAAAGATGGATATTTGTATAAGATAATTCTTCATGTTAATTAATTAATCTACAGCATTCAGAAAAGAACCCCCCCCCCCCCCCCCCCCCCCCAAATTCCCTTGAACTGACAGTGTAAATGCATATTGGAATCTAGACCAAATTCAGAACAGATGCAGAACAGCATCTGACATACTCTGTTTGGAATGCAGTCCAGAAACCAGTGAATCCAGTTGGTTACTAGTAAAACAAACACATGTTTGGGAAAAGAACCACAGTTTAATGCTTAGTTTTTCATTTTAATAAAACCACAAACAACAGTACAGTTTTCAAACAATACACAAATTAATTAATGAACAATCTGTGGTATTCCAAACATCCCAAACATGTAAAGAGGACCCAGTAGGGGTAGGTCCATATAAGACTTGAGTGCTCAAGCAAAGTAGTTTAACACCCCCACACATGTTCAAATTCCAGAACCTCGTCAGCTGCTGTTTATAATAGCATATTGATATTTTTCTGTTTCCAAAACTCAGAACCCTTTACAAATTTTTCATATCAAAATGCACAGCTTGAAATGTTTTAATTTGATATACTTAGAAATAATATTTTTAAAGCTTGTATGCTTATATTTGTTTATTACAGGTAATAATTACCACACTCCCCCAGCATTCATTTGGTCTGACCATCTATGGAGATTTTATATATTGGACTGATTGGATGTTAAGAGCTGTTGTCAAAGTGAATAAATATGATGGAAATATTCATTCTATGCTTCGAGACAAGCTAGACAGACAGCCTATGGGACTTGCTGTCTATGCTAAAGATGCTGAAGATTGTAAGTAAAAAGACAGTGATTGTTTTTCACATGGGCATCATCAGCCCAGTGGTCAGCACTTTGTGTTGAAATGAAATATTGTGGATTCATTTATTTTCGTGGATTGAGGAAAAATTGTATTTTAATGGATATTTGATTTCGTGGTTAAGCCAAAGTCTCCATACAGACCTATAGAAATTTTTTTACTCTGATGGACATTTAAATTCATGCTTTACCTATACCCATGATTGAATTAAAATTGGTATCCCACGAATAATAATGAATCCACAGTATCATTGATATGGTAATTTTCATTAAATTTTGTGTAAATAAAATCTTGAATTATATATGAAAGACTAAGGTTTTTCTATCCCCAGGCATAGATGGCCTAAGTCATATTGGACACAACTTTTCTGAATTAACGGTTTGCAATCCCCTTTCAGCTTTATGTTTTACTTGGCCTTCTTGGTAGGGTAACATGTCTTCAGCTTTATGTTTTATTTGGCCTTCTTGGTAGGGTGACATGTCTTCCTGCTGACTGCTACCTTGTCAACTAGCATGTAAAAAATTTGGCACAGCTTGTCTGTCTAGTACAAAGCAGGGTTAGTATTCATATTACATTAACATTTTTATGCAACCGCATTGCGGTTGTATATTGGTATGATGTTGGCGTCGTCGTCGTCGTCCGAAGACACATTGGTTTTCGCACAATAACTTTAGTTTAAGTGATTGGATCTCTATGAAATTTTACCATAAGGTTCAATACCACAAAAGGAAAGTGGGGATTGATTTTGGTGGTTATGGTACCAACAGTTAAGGAATTAGGGGCCAAAAAGGGGCCAAAAATAAGCATTTTTGTAACTTGCAAGGTACCATACCACAAAGGGCAGGCTATGATTGAGTTTGGGGTGATGAATTGTAAGGGGGTTCAAAAAATGGGGGGGGGGGGGGGGGGGGGGTTTCCTTTTTTTCCTTTTTTTTTTCTTTAAAATTTCCATTTTAAGTTGGTTATTTTTGATTTATATATAAAAGAAAATAATAATGATATGGTTTGATTTCATCAAAAATTGAAATATTGGGGTTCTTTGATATGCTGAATCTAACTGTTTATTTAGATTCTTAATTTTTGATCCCGTTTTCAAATTGGTCTACATTAAGGTCCAAAGGGTCCAAAATTAAACTAAATTTGATTTTAACAAAAATTGAATTCTTGGGGTTCTTTGATATGCTGAATCTTATCGTATATGTATTTAGATTTTGGATATTGGACCATAATAGGTAAATTGAAAATTTTTAAGTTCTTAGACCACATTCATTCTGTGTCAGAAACCTATGCTGTGTCAAATATTTAATCACAATCCAAATTCAGAGCTGTATCAAGCTTGAATGTTGTGTCCATACTTGCCCCAACTGTTCAGGGTTCGACCTCTGTGGTTGCATCAAGCTGCGCCCAGCGGAGCATTTTATCTGATCCGGAATATGCATTTAATTTGACGCTGGGAAGTTAAATAGCCATCCATCATCATCTTACAGGTTGAGAGGTCACAATTCTTATGCTCATAATATTGTTCATCAATTTACATGAATTTACGAGTATCACCTACTTCATTATGGGAGTACTTGAGTACTATCTAGTCAAAATTAACATCCTAAATACGTATGATATATGTTTTTCAGGTTCACAAAATCCATGTTATGAAAATGCTTTTGGTTGTTCTGATCTGTGTCATGTGAAAGAAACTGGACAAGCATACTGTACCTGCAGTGATGATAAATATGTTCTGCTGAATGATTCAAAGACATGTGTATCTAAAGACGCCACATGTTCAAAGACAGATTTTGTGTGCCACGACAAACAAAAGTGTATACCCATGGTTGAGGTGTGTGACAATGTTACCAACTGTTTGGATGGTAGTGATGAATTTCCAAATGTCTGCAGTAAGTTCATCTATATTTTCCTGCATAAAGGTTTTTCTAAACATATTGGTGTGCTCAGTGGGTGTCCAATGGGGAGGGGATGTAGATGGCGTACGCCCCCTTTGATCAGCAAATTTTTTTTTTTATGTTTCTCGCAATTTATATGATTCTTTAATAAATCATCCTAAAATGTTTACACCTCACAAAGTTTAACAGTATATATATTCAGTTTTCTGGATTATGCTTCCCTTTCAAAAATCCTGGATCCACCCCTGGTGCTGATTCAAAGAGAGGCTCAGGACCATTCAAGAGTGTAGGAGGCATTGAGAATTTACATTATTTTAAGGAGGGTAACTTAATACAAGATAAAACAAGGGAAGTAACCCGAATTTTTTTTATTTAAAGTGTTTTTAAATACACAAAGCTTTTATTACATAACGGCAGTTAGCCAGAGGTAAAAATCGTTAATTAATTAAGTATGTTTGACACCCAAGCTGTCCAGTGAAGCCATATACTTATACAAGTTCTTTGATTTACAGGTAAAAATTACCTTCATCAGTGACAAAAAAACGTAATTATTGTTGACATCGATGGCAATAAAAAATAGAGACTGACAAATTTTTTGGGTTGAAATTTTGAAAAAAACGGAAGATTTAAATTATTAACAGGAAGGGATGGAAGAGGGCTTAAAAATCAGGAGATTTTGACTCCCGCCGGAAAAATCACATGTCTGTTAACAGGAAGGGATGGAAGAGGGCTTAAAAAGCAGGAGATTTTGACTCCCGCTGGAAAAATCACATGTCTGTTAACAGGAAGGGATGGAAGACGGCTTAAAAAGCAGGGGATTTTGACTCCTGCCGGAAAAATCACATGTCTATTTTTGGTGAAAAAATACTCTAAAGTATGATGGTTGTGGGTAAAATTTTAAAGTTCCCGTCCACCCTCTTGACATATATTTTAATGGAAGAGCTTTACATGATATTGTATGAGGGTCTAGATGAGATTTACAGAATAGAGAAAAATGGGCCAAACTACAGAAAAATGGCAAAAAAAAATAAGGAATAGAAAAAATTAGGGCAAATAGATAAAGAATAGAGAATTGTGGGTAAAAAGTATAAAGAATAGAGAGTAATGGGGAAAAATTATAAAGAATAGAGAAAAATGACCTAAAAAATGAATGAATTCAGAAATGAAGACCCCTATCCAGATCCTCTTGTTTTGCTATACTACTATTCAGAAATGTAATGCATGCATTTATTATTGTGAATCACTGATTACTGGTAAAAATGCAGGATCTAATTAATGCGATTGCGAAATTTTGTTGACAAAATCATCAATGAAATTATGAATGCAAGTTTTTGTTATTGTGAACCATATACTGTCACATTTACGCATTAATAAAAACATTGCAATAATTTCTGAATTTGTGAAATGTGAATAAAATGTGACTCAAATGAACATTTTAGCATAGTCTCAGTTCATATTGATGTCTCCTGTAAAGTTCCGAAAGTCTGACATTTTCTTTTTTCCTGAAAGAAATGCTTAAGCAATTTGGGTTTAAAGAAAGGAAACTAGATTCATGAATATAGATTTATTAAATTACTGTAAAATCAGAAAGTACCATTTGCATTTATTTATTGCGATTTTGGAATAATGGCCAAAAATGAAAGATTAATTATTGCGATTTCACGAAAAATCTGCATACAGATATATGCATCAAATATCATAATACAAGTTCTTTTATTGCAATACTCACCTAGTCGCATTATTAGTATTAATAAAAACCTTGCAATAATTTCAGAATTCACAATATTTAACTTCTGTTTCAAAAGAGTGCTTAAAAAGCATTTAGGAAACTGCCTTTTACAAAAGCCTTGCTGATTAATAAGTTATCGTTATGATATATGATTTTAGGAAAAATGCCCTGCCCAGGAGGAACATTCAAATGTGACAATCACAAATGTTTGGGACTCAAGCTCAGATGCAATGGTATTAATGAATGTGGTGATTACTCCGATGAGTTCAACTGTACATGTGACACGGAGACGGAGTTCATGTGCAATGATAGAGCTTGTATTCAGAAGTCATTTGTCTGCGACAGAGATAAAGATTGTGTTGATCACTCTGATGAAATTAATTGTAGTAAGTTTATCTCCTTTTCTCTAAGTTTTACCCGATTTATCCTTTTCCTGACCTGTTGATTATTTTTATTTAATCAACGTGTGGTTTGTTTGATGTCAAGTCTTCATTGGTCAAAATTTCGATTATGAAGTCAAAAATTCTTGCTTTCCTCTGAATTTCCTATTGTGACGTCATGAAAAAAGGCGACCTTGCCTGATGACGTCACATAGAAAGAACACATCTTTTTGCAGATCATTTAAAAAAAAAGAATTGAGTTTGTCTGCATATTGTCTAAAAATCATTAGAGAAATAGATTCCACCACCAAATCTTGTGCAATACGATATTTATTCACTTTCGACAGTTAAAAAAAAAGGTAAGCCTCACGTTTTAAATTTGAAAATTTAAGTGTCTCGAGTTGATAAATATCATATCACACTCGATGCAGTGGTAGAATTATAGATTATCCTTGATCATCTCAACGAGATTGATTTTTATCGCTTGAGCCGGTACGGCGAAAGTGAGAAAAGCAATCGAGTTGAGATGACTAATGATAATCTGTTTATCGCTATTTTACCTATGACGACGTTGTCAATTTCATGTCAATTTCATTAGCAACGCCACGTGCCCCCTTAGTTTCTAGTGATAATTTTTCATATCACTCGACTCCGCTGAGAAAGGAAATTATCAGTCAGCAAGATCAAAGGAAAATTTCGTAAAATAGTGATACTTTATATTTATACTGTTTAATTGTATTGATGATTTGTTTTCGTTGCTTGATTATGCTTATTTATCTCGCTTGCATGATTATGTGCATTTATAGATAAATATATGTGAATGCCAAAAAAAAAAAAAAATTTTTTATCTCCCTTAGATATGATCACTTAAAAGAAGAAAGATTTGGTTCTTAAGACAGCATTGAATTTGTATACATGTGACAAGCATGAGAACAACACATTGATTATTTTCAACAAATACACTTAGCTATTTATTAATAGAATTAATATTTTTCCACTGAAAAATCAATACATTTTTTCCACTGAAAAATCAATATATTTTTTCCACTGAAAAATCAATACATTTTTTTCCACTGAAAAATCAATACATTTTTTCCACTGAAAAATCAGTACATTTATTCTGAATAATCAAAACATTTTTACTGAGCAAAAAAAGTTAGCAACAAATATTTATAATTTCATTTTTCAAAAAAATATAAACTTTTAAACAAAACAATAAATTAATTATTGTATCAAAGAAAATAAATCATAAGGTTCAAATTTTACTAGTACTCTGGCTACCTCCACCAATCAAAACTGGCCACCATGATTTAGTCATTATTTCAGGCCTTTCTGTCATAAAACTTTACTCAGTACTTGGAATACAAAATTTGTGCTCGAAACATCAAATCCAGTATTTTGATAAGTTCGTTGATTTCTGAGTATGTTAATTGTACTGCACGACCTGAAATTGGTGTTACAGACCAAAAATCAATCAATCAATTATATTTGAATATTATTTCTTTGATTTCAGATTTGACATGTGACATTGATTCATTTGGTGACACAAAGGAAACTGTGATACCATGTAATACAACATCTCAGTGTATTTTACAAAGTTGGATCTGTGATGGCACGATTGACTGTTGGGACAGTAATGATGAGAAAAACTGTCCTGCAAGTGAAGGTAGGTATACGTTATGGTCTTATAGCAGATAACTGTCCTAGTAAAAGTGAAAGTATGTATACATAATGGTTTAATGGAGGAAAACTGTCTTAGTATTAAAAGGTGAAAGTAGGTATACATAATGGTTTAATGGAGCAAAAGTGTCCTAGTAAAATTGAAAGTATGTATACATAATTGTTTAATGGAGGAAAAATGTCTTAGTAAAGGTGAAAGTAGGTATACATAATGAGCAATAGAGAGAATAGACGTCTCTAAACACAATAATAGCTTTTAAGGAGCTTAAGAAAGTTAAAGCCATATTAATTATGTCATGTGTATCAGCGTAAACCTCTAAACACAATAGCTTCAAAGGAGCTTTAGTAAGTTAAAGCCATATTAAGTATGTCATGTGTATCAGCTGAAAAAAAATTATGACAAATAAAATGTATAAGTAATGTGAAAAAAACATAATTAACAGCCCCTGTTGATGATTCATTGCCTGACCGATTTCAATCCATCATTGACCTTCTTGAGAGGCAGAATGATGGATTTATTGACTGATTGTTGGTTACTTAATGTCCAGTAGTATGATCGATTGAAAGTGGCACTCTATTTTATATAGTGTCTTAAAGTTATTCATTTACGGATAATTATCTGTTATCCATAACCAGATAGGTTGGTATACATAATGGTCTTATGGGGGATAAGGGTGCTTGTGAAAGTAGATCTAATAGAGGAAAATGTCCTAATAAAAGTGAAACCTGTATTAGGCAGTCACTCTTGGGAAGTATAAAAAGTGACAGTTCAAGAAAGGTGACCCTTTAAATGAGGTTCCGAATTATTCCTATTCTGACATCGCACACGGCCTTGATCTGGGCAAAGTGTTTTAGTGTTTTGAATCGGTAGAGTTATCTTTCTTGAGGCAGTGAAATAAAAAATGGCAGTTTCCAGCGCTGTAAAATTGAAGAATACATTCGAAATATGTTTACATTCGTGGCGAAATAGGTGGATGATACAGCTTTTAATGGAAACGGAAAGGTGTGGATAATGTGGGAATTCACAAGTTCACCTCCCATTGCGCCATCTCCGTTGCAAATGGGTTCTGATTTTCATTTTGACTTTGATACTGATTGCATATATTTTTCACCCCCAGTTTTTGGTGGAGTTTGTGTTGCTCAGTCTTTTGTTTACTATGTTGTGTTTTGTTTACTGTTGTTTGTCTTTTGATGATTTTTATACGCCCGTCAAATTTTTGACGGGACGTATTATGTTATACAAATGTCTGGCGTCCGTCTGTCTGTCTGTCCGTCTGTCTGTCCTTCTGTCTGTCCGTCTGTCTGTCTGTTCGTCTGTCTGTCCGGCGTAAACATGTCGCACCGTAACTTGAGAATGACTTATCCAAATTTCATGAAACTTAACATAGTTGTTTCTTATGATGGTCAAATGATCTATATACTTTTTGGTGAAAATAAGATTAAAACTTTTTGAGTTACAGGACTTAGTAACTAAAACAGGTGTGTGTTTTTTTTCACATGTCGCGCCGTATCTCAAAAACAATTTATGATTATTGCTTAAAACTTTACACACTTCTTAGTTATATTAATCTCAAGATCTGTATACTTTTTAATGATGATTCAAAATTTTATTTTAGAGATATTAAGTATTTTGTTAAAAAAGGGGGAGGGGTTTTTCACATTACGCGCCGTATCTCAAAAACAGTTTATGATTATTGCTTAAAACTTTACACACTTCTTAGTTATATTAACCTTAAGATCTGTATACTTTTTGGTGATGATTCAAAATTTTATTTTTGAGTTATTGAGTATTTTGTAAAAAAAGGGGGAGGGGTTTTTCACATGTCGCGCCGTATCTCTAAAACAATTTATGATTATTGCTTCAAATTTTACACACTTCTTAGTTATATTAATCTTAAGATCTGTATACTTTTTAGTTTTGATTCAAAATTTTATTTTTTGGATATTGATTTTTTTTTTTTTTAAAAGGGGGGTTTTCACATGTCGCGCCGTATCTCAAAAACGATTTATGATTATTGCTTAAAATTTTACACACTTCTTAGTTATATTAATCTAATGATCTGTATACTTTTTGGTTTTGATTCAAAATTTTATTTTAGAGATATTGAGTTTTTTGTAAAAAAAAAAGGGGGTTTTCGCATGTCACGGCGTATGTCAGAAACTATTTATGCTTATTGCATAAAAATTCACACACAAGACGACGGGCGTATCATGCGCTCATGGCGCAGCTGTTTATTCTTTTTTATGCCCCACCTACGATAGTAGTAGGGGCATTATGTTTTCTGGTCTGTGCGTCCGTTCGTTCGTCTGTCCCGCTTCAGGTTAAAGTTTTTGGTCAAGGTAGTTTTTGATGAAGTTAAAGTCCAATCAACTTAAAACTTAGTACACTTGTTCCCTATGATATGAACTTTCTAATTTTAATGCCAAATTAGAGTTTTGACCCCAATTTCACAGTCCACTGAACATAGAAAATGATAGTGTGAGTGGGGCCTGTGTGTACTATGGACACATTCTTGTTTGTCATGGCATTGTCAGATTTTTTAGTTTTGACTAATGAGCTTAAATGTCCCTTTGGTATTATTCACCTCTCTTTTTCAGATTTTTTTTTTTTGGCTACCATTTGCATGGACATGTTTTACAACATTACCAGTTGTCAGTTGTGACTATAATATAGCCCTTTATTATCAAGAAATAAACAGTAATTTCAATATTTTTATATTGTAGATTGTCCAGCTGGTAAATTCCGTTGTCACAGTGGTAGTTGTATACCAAATAGTTGGATGTGTGACACAGACAACGACTGTGGAGATAACTCTGATGAAAAAGATTGTAGTAAGTTATTTCCCTTGACAAAGTTCTCTCTATCTTTGAAGTATTAAAAGGAGATAACTCTGATGAAAAAAATTGTAATAAGTTATTTCCTTTCTTAAAGCTCAGTATTTAAAGGAGATAACTCTGATGAGAAAAATTGTAGTAAGTTATCTCCCTTGTTAAAGTTCTCTCTCTCTTTGAGGAAGTACACCACTAATTCATGGCCCCATTGCTTTCTATGTTAAATTCCTCAATTTCAAGCAGACACAGCTCTTTTGTTTCAAGTTCAAATAAAGTGACAATCATTGCATGTCAAAGCAACACTTTATGGTGTCTTGTACTGGAAAAATCAACATACCTTTAATGGCATATAAGAAAGAACTGGTTCCCGGAACTTCGGATGTACCAAAACAGGTACTTCAGATCTGACATACAGGCAAAAAGTACCCTCTTTATAAAATTTGGTGCAGTTTTTTAATATTCAAAATTATAAGTCAAAAAGTGTTCTACAATGATCACCAGTCATTCAGCTTTCATTTGATACCAACAATACCTAAATATTCTACATATTTTGAAAGTTACACTCATGCGTAGGAACTATTTTGTGTTAAATATGTACCACTTTCTGGTATGTGCTTTCTGGCCGGGCCGAATTAGTGGTGTTACACCTATAACAGAGCCAAACTTGCTATACTGACTTCAGCATCACTTTATTTCATTCTATGATCTATTTCAAGCAATAAAAAGCACATAAAGCTTAAGTCCAAATACTATTTTACTAATTTTAAGCTCAAATTGGACTGGTAGTAACATATAGGTTATTCAAAGAAAACTGCATATGGATATTATAAATGGCCAATATACTTATTTTATTCTCAATATCATTGTTGTATTTAATAATTTCTGTTAGGAAAACAATGTGCTTACCAATAGTCATATTTCACCAGAGTTTGTTCATTTAATAAAAATATATTAGACCAAACCTAAGACATAATTGAGAAAATTGTCCCCCCTTTTTTCTTCAAATTGGAAAAGGGACATTTTTGGTATAAACCATACTTCTGTGGTACAACATAGATTATAAAGAGCAATTTATATATTTTTCAGCTGGATAACTTGCTAAACTGGTTCAAAATTGCATGTACAGTGAGATTTTGGAATTCTTATATGAGTATATACCAATTGCCTAGATTGTAAAAGGCTATCATAAGAAAACCAATAAAACTTGAAAAATCATAGGATTATTTGACCAAGAGCTATTTTTTTACCATAAACAAGTCATTATATACATGTTTTATTGATTGCAATCCCAAATAATGCAAAAAAAAGAATTTGGAGTCAAGTCTTAACTGCATGCATGTTGTGTAACCATAAAAGGCTAAAATACCTGATTATGTCAATTTAAGAGCTGAAATTTCCCATAAACAGAATGGTTCATCCAAAAAAGATGATTAAACATGTTTACTTACATCAAATATGACTTATTTTCATTGGAATAGGTACAACTTCTAAAAATTGAATTTCTGATGATTCTCTGTAATAGGAAGTACACCACTAATTCATGGCCCCATTGCAAAAAGTACCCTCTTTATAGAATTTGGTGCAGTTTTTTAATATTCAAAATTATAAGTCAAAAAGTGTTCTACAATGATCACCAGTCATTCAGCTTTCATTTGATACCAACAATACCTAAATATTCTACATATTTTGAAAGTTACACTCATGCGTAGGAACCATTTTGTGTTAAATATGTACTACTTTCTGGTATGTGCTTTCTGGCCGGGCCGAATTAGTGGTGTTACACCTATAAAGTATTAAAAGGAGATAACTCTGATGAGAAAAATTGTAGTAAGTTATTTCCCTTGTTTAAGTCTTCTCTTTCTTTGAAGATAAAAAAAGAAGAAAAAATAATTGAGATTTGAAAATAGGTCCAAGGACACAGTTATCGTCCTTTGGTTTTCGTTGTCTACAAATATAGTCCCTAGTGTGAACAGTGTATAACTTGCATTTTTTTTTTATACACTTTCCCAATTTATTTCTTGATATTTTATGCATGAAATATTGAGTAAGGGGATGAAATTACATGTTAAAAAAATTTGGGTGCTGAATCTTTATGTTAAGTAGTGATTTGGTCCAGTTAAAAAAGGTCAAAAATTAGAATGTCTGAAGCTGTCAAACTGAATTTTAGCCCCCCTTAACACAGAATTGTCAATATTTTGAGTTAGAGCTGGTAGAAGTTTCTATAATTTTGACATTATTTGTATCAATAGTAGTACACTACACTGTAAAAATCTTTTTGAGATAGAGCAGGTGCGATTTTTTTAATTTGAATTTATTTTCTAAAAGAAATGCACTACGAAATAACTGTGTTCTCGGGCCAATAGAGAAAAGAAAATGTTTTTGAGTGGTTTTCATATAGTATTTGCCAATTTGACTTTAGCATAGACTGTCTTCACGATAAACTTTTAATCTACAGTCCCGAAGCTCAATATTTGGAAAATTTTAGTTGAATTCTGTTGGCCTGTATAGAAGATTTTAACAGGCCTGAAAGCAATTTTACAAGCCTTGGCTGCTGGGCCTGTGGTTAAGCATGAAGACTGTGTCGAACTAAGGTCTGAAAGTTTCTTTTTATATTATCTGAAGTAAGGACAATGAAAATATTTTCATTGCAATGGGGTTCAATAGTCACTAAGAAAATTTAATTTCATATAATGTTATCATTGCTTTTCATTATTTTATTAACAGGATTGAACTGGAAATCATTAGGTTCAATGTACGTCCCTAAATTGGTTTCTTTTCTCTAACTTTAGTTTGCCTCAATCAAATGTTTTGAAAGTTGCACACAATGCTCATTACGACCAAACACAGATCAAGCATGACTTTGGGTGGCATCACTTTCACCATTCTCGAGTTATGTCTATAAATGGAAAAATTGTAATAAATATCTTTAAATTTCAGAAAAATAAGAAAACAAAGTCAATAGGTTTGAATTAATACATTCATTCTTGCATATTTCATATTTAGATTTAAATGGTTGACTGATGTTTGCTGAACACTCCTCAGTCAAAAGGGCTTTATGGCAGCAGCAGCAGCTGTCTTAAAAGTAGCCTATCCACTTCTTGAAATTGTAAATGATGTCATTCTTAGATGTAGACATATGCTTGCTTAACCTCCAGTGGTAAATATACCATGAATATTCAGGACAATTATGGATGAAAGTGCATAAAAAGACATTGTTATGCCCCTGCCCCGGCAGAGGGGTTATTAAGTTATACCCTTGTCTGTCAGTACATCCCTCCCAAAATTAGTTTCTATTTTCTTATTTTAATTTCCCTCAATCAAATGTTATGAAACTTATACATAATGCTTATTACCACCAAACACAGATCAAGTTAGAATATGGGTGGTGTCACTTTTGTTGTTTTAGAATTTTATCCCTTTATAATGGAAAATCTGGCAAATTTTCAGTTTCCGCACCGACTTTACTTAGCCACAACGAAATGTTCTGAAATTTATACACAATGCTTATTACCGCCAAACACAGACCAAGTTTGAATATGGGTGGCGTCAATTTTGCCGTTATCCGGTTATGTCCCGTTATAAATGGGAAAAATTGGCAAATTTGCAGTTTCTGCACTCTAACTTTACTTTGCCACAACAAAATTGAATTAGTAGATTGACACATTCTACTTTTTTATTTGATTTATATTTTTTTTCAGATGTAACCTGTGGGGACTTGTTTGCCTGTACTGATGGAACATGCCTCCCTAAATCTTGGGAGTGTGATGGACATCCAGATTGTCCAGATAAAAGTGATGAAACTAATGGATGTCGTGAGTTATCTTCTCTTTGTTATTCATTTCTCCTGTTTTCAAAGAACTTACAATATATACAAACATACAATTGGATGAGAAGATGTAGGCAATCTTCCTTCACCAGTTATTTAAATGGAATAGCAGTAATGTAAAGCATGGAGGGAATCCAAGAAACTTAAAAAAAACCCAATTTGGTAATGCTTTGATTCCCTCCAACCAAAGATTGGGATAAGTAGAAAACACTTAATGCAGTTCTGTCAAAGTACTTGTAATTCATGTATATCAGTTTTCACTTTTTGTGACATTTAAGTTATTTTTTTCGGTCTAAGAATTCCTTTTTCCAAATTTTGCACTGACAGGTTAATTGAAAATGTGCTTAAATCTTAGTACTGTAAATTCAGAAATTATTACAATAATTTTATAAAGGCAAAAATCGGTACAGTAATAAAAACTTGCATAATTTCAGTAGTGAGTTTCCATCATAAAATGTTTGCAATGGCATTAATTAGATTTCACATTTTTGCCAGTGATCAGGGATTTGCAATAATAAATGCACACATTAATTTATGAATTTATAGTCCTTGATCAATGAAATATTTTTCTCCAAATCTTACATCCCTTTGTGATAATATGGGAACTAGATTGAAAAATGGATATATTAATCATTTCTTTTACAGTTACACCAAACAGAACATGTAAAACAGATGAATATAGATGCCACAATGGTCGCTGCATATCTAATTCTTGGACATGTGATGGGGATTCTGACTGTCCTGATGGGGAGGATGAAAAAGCTAATTGTTGTAAGTTTATATGAAACTAGTGTTATCTCCCTTAATGGTTATTTTATTGTCCTGTTGTCAATGTTAAGAATTTTTTGTGGATAAATCTGAAACATGAGTTAGCTCCCCTGTACATTCTTTGCTTTTCTTTGGTGTGTATTTCTTGAGATCTTGAATGTTTGAATAAAAATTTGACTATATGTATATATTTCTACTTTCCTAAAAAACATTTGAAATTTTATAGACCTTTTAATGAAATAACAACCTCAGACCTTTTCTTTATTACAATGTAGAAATATATTATGATATGACAGTACGCTAAACTTTTGGTGTACCAGAAGTGCTCTCTTCTGAAGAATAAATTTAATGAACATTATTACCTTGTAAAAAATTAGTTAGTTTAAACAGTATTTATTAATGAAAAATTACAACAATAAGGTATATGGGATTCAGAAACAAGTTTGAAAAAACTTTTATAAATCCCCCCCCCCCCCCCAAAAAAAAATAACATCTATTTAACAAACAATATGACGTGCCAACAGTATATTCAGTTTAAGGTAGCATATAATAAATTTGAATTAATACCAAAAAACAAAACAAAATAAACTAACAAATAAAAAAAACCCAACGAAACAGTAAACTTTTACTTTCTTTTTTCTAAAAATTAGTTGCTTCCCATTGTTTGACTTTCTTGTAGACAAATTTGTGCTAGCATTGATTGATTTTTTTATTTTGAAAATGAGCTGCCTTTCAATGACATTATTGTTCCAATGGTACTTAATGTGGGAAAGTAAAATGCAATATACCATTATTATCAGTTTCTACTGTAAACTGATCACATTTGTTTTACTGTAAATTTAAAATTTATTGCGATGTTTTTATTGTTACGAAATATCTTGTGATATCACACGTCCCTTTGATTACATTGAAAAGATTAAAAATACAAATTAAAATCATATTTTCTGAACAATCTCAAAAATTTTAAATAAGTATTTAGATTTTGATTTAAACAATTTGAAAGATACTTTTTTCCAACATTTTAAACCATAAGGTTCTTTTTTAAAGAAAATAAGAAAAAATTAAAATAAAAGGAATCTGTCAGTCCATCCATCCGTCCCATGAATATTTTTCATTGCACCTTTCTCAGGAACTAGATTACAAGGATTTTTGAAATTTGGTTTCAGGGTTTATATGAGTCAGCTATACCGTGTGATGCGTTTTCAGACTCATCACTCAATAACTTCCTGTTTACCTTATACTTTTAGCGTGGCGGGGGTATCATTAGTGAGTAGTAGCTCACAGATTCACTTGTTTATGCTATTTTAATAAATTATATGTCTCTGTTTTCACTATTCCATGGTTACATTTAATCTCCTAAGAAGCAGGAAGACTCCATGGTTGGAAGTCATTAATTTTTTTAGAAAACCCTGATCATTTTTTTGTTCCATCTTGTTACAATTTTCTGCTCTCATTTTACGATTCACACTGAAGTACTAAATTGGGTGTGATAACATTATGTTAGAACTGTGTTTCTTTTAATTTCAGCATCTGTTTCATGTGAAGCAAAAGAATTCCGATGTAACAACAACAATTGTATAAGGGATATATTTTTCTGTGACCATGACGACGACTGCGGAGATAATAGTGATGAACCTGCAGCTTGTCGTAAGTAGTTTCTATGACAATTAATCTGTTTATTTTTTTTTATCCCCCAGCCGGGGTGGGGGGGGGGGGGGGGGGGAATTCAGGGTTACACTTGTCCATCTGCCATCTGTCTGTATGTATGCATGTCCCAACATTAGTTTCCATTCTCTAACTTTAGTTTGCCTCAACCAAATGTTATGAAACTTATATACAATGCTTATTATCACAAAACAAGTTCGAATTTGCGGGGGCATCATATGTGTTTCATGGACACATTCTCCATTTATTTTTTAAATAAGAATATGTGATATGATTGCCATTGAGACAACTATCTACCAGAGTCCAAATATCACGGATGTAAGCAGCTATAGGTTACAGTACAACAATGAGCAAAACCCATACCATATAGTCATGATAGTCAGCTATAAAAGTCCTTAAACATGACAAAATGTGAAATGATTCAAACAAGAAAACCAACAGTCTGAATGGGATATTCCTAAATGGGAGGAGCTAAACTGCACCCAGGTTTATGTACAAGCAAACAAAGGAAGCTAAATGCTGCAAATGGTCACTAATTTACCAGACATGCATATTTGTATTGGACCTGATGTAATTAAACCTTCTGCTAAGAACATGTGATAAACTTTAAATCTAGCTGATTGAGATATGATAATAAATTTGTCTTCTCAATAGTAAAGAAAACACACATCTTGGGAATATCTTAAAATAATGACTACTGAGTGTAATGAATATCAAACTATATATAAACATACCTTGAATAACATATAAGTGCCTATAACAAAAACGAAATATGACAGACTGGAACCAATGATTTCTCTTGAACTGTAAAAAAGGTTATAAGAGTCAATTTTTTCATCTATACTGTTTTGTGGTTATTGAAATATTATATTTAAACCTGTTGAGACAGTTAAATAAAAAAAAAAAAAAAAACTGTGAAAGGATTTTAGGATAAAATAAAATTGAGAATGGAAATGGGGAATGTGTCAAAGAGACAACAACCCGACCAAAGAGCAGAAAACAGCCCAAGGCCACCAATGGGTCTTCAACACAGCACGAAAATCCCACACCCGGAGGTGGGCTTCAGCTGGCCCCTTAACAAAAATGTGTACTAGTTCAGTGAAAATGGACGACACACTAAACTCCGAAACATATAAATGAAAAAAAACTAAAAAAAACATACAAGACTAACAAAGGCCAGAGGCTCCTGACTTGGGACAGGTGCAAAAATGCGGCGGGGTTGAACATGTTTTGTGACACATTTCTAAACCACCCAACATTTAAATTCACCTGTATCCACAAAATCCACTAAAAATGGTACCCAACGAAATTTAATGAATCCACAATAATCAATCCTACAAATTTATTTCAGCGTATAATAAGTGTAACACTACTGACGTTTTTGACTGTGGAGACAACACCTGCATCGACAAGAAACTCCGCTGCAATGGATACCCGGATTGTTCAAATCATGAGGATGAGGAGAATTGTCCGACAGTAGAACCAAAAACGTGTGAAGAAGGACAGTTCCTTTGCAAGAATGGTGACTGTATCCATGACGACCTTGTTTGTAATGGGAACAATGACTGTGGTGATTCGTCAGATGAATCAGAACAGTGTTGTATGTATATAGATTTTACTCCAGGAATTGATTACTGTAGCTGTATTTGTCAAAACCTTACGGATTTTTTGCCATCATCGCTCTTGAACTTTGTACTTTATTTGGCGATTTTACTTTTTTGATAAGAGAGCGTCACTGAGTCTTTTGTAGATGAAACACGTGTATGGCGTACAGAACTTTAATCCTGGGATCTATGATGAGTTTATTTATTGGGGTTCAAATTTGCTTTAAATAAAAAAAGGTCCAGGAAAATTTGATTTTCATCTGAAGAAAGATAAAGGTTCTGGATAAAATTTAGTGTCAAGAATGGGAGGTCCCTCACTTTGTAATTTATATAAAAATGAAATGTCCCCTTCTAGAAAAGACACTAATTTGTACCCCTGTTTTCACATTCCTAGTTAGTATTTTTTGTAGATGTTCTGTTTTAAAGTGTTTTAATCATATTTTTATAAATGTCATATTTTAATATACACGTTTAATATTTTTTAAGATGTCAATGAATGTCAGTTTCCACATCCTGTGTGCAGTCATACATGTAAGGACACCAAGAT
The DNA here is from genome assembly GCF_021869535.1 of Mytilus californianus. Taxonomy (NCBI): domain Eukaryota; kingdom Metazoa; phylum Mollusca; class Bivalvia; order Mytilida; family Mytilidae; genus Mytilus; species Mytilus californianus. The sequence goes on along the minus strand of NW_026262582.1, from coordinate 48,523,033 downwards.
AGGGTACCAGTGTACATGTCCACCTGGTTTCATTCTGAAAGATCATCATATTTGTGAAGGTTTGTTTGGTTTATTTTAGACATTGTTAGCATTTTTGGCAATAAGATTTGACTAATAGTTGAAATAGTACTAGTACAGGTATATGTATGTTATCCCAAACGTTTCTATAAGAAGGACCCAGTATTCATAGTGAAGTTATATTATATTGGAAAGGAAAATGAAATATAAATTTGAAGTACACCTTTCAGTAGGAAATTTATCACAGATAATGTCATAAAAGTGTCAGACAAAAACAAAACTTGTAGAAAAAATTATTTTATTACAAGACAAATTTCGTATACAATATTGAATACATAATTATGAAAGAAATAAAAGTTGAACTAAAATCATGCACAGCTTTATGTAAAGATTTCATAGCCTTATATGAAAACTTTGGCAAAACCACTAAATCAAGTATCCACAAAAATACAATTGTTCCTCAATCCATGACAAATTACCCATGAAAATAAATAAATCTACAGTATTTGACTTTAAGGTGGTACATAACACTACAGGGAGATAACTCTGTAAAAATCAGCTGAACGTTTTAATCACGTTCTATTGTTAAGGAAATATCAAGCTTCTCAATGATCAAAATTAGTGTTTGTCAAACTGCTATATATCCAATGAAATTTTTCCGATAAAGTGTGTGGTTCAAGTTTTTTGAATTTTTTTTTATCTTTTAGTCAATGGGTCAAAGTAAATATTTTGTCAAAATTTTAGGGAAATTAAACGAGCCAAGTTAATTTTAGTCAACGTGTTTGGTACCACCTTAAATAAATATTGAACACAAAGAAACTCAACCTCTCACAAGATATAACGAGTTTCTTGTGTTATTTTTTCAGATATAGATGAATGTAGGAAGGAATACCCTTGCTCACATTTCTGTGTGAATGAGGAAGGGTCATACCGATGTTATTGTGCTGATGGTTATGTGTTGGAATCTGATAAACGAACATGCAAAATTCTAAACAGTAAGTTTAGCATTTATACTGGGTAGTTGAAACTGAACAATCTTCACGCTTGGCCTCAGGTCAATCAGCCAAGGTTTGTAAATTTTGTATCTGGCCTATAACAATTTCTACTACAGATCAATAGAATCTTTACAAAATTTCCTTTAAAAAAGAGTGTCACATCTGTGCCTGCAAATATTTATTGTGAAAACTGCTGGAGTGAAGATTGGCTTATTTATTATTGCTTGCTTAATGTCCAGTGGCAAATATTTCATGCATTATCAGGACAAAAGAAAGATAAGTATGTGAAAGCTTATATTTGCACAAAAAAATTGTCTGATTAATATTTTCGGCTACTAGACCCCTAGGGCCTTAACATACTGAAATTTGGTATCAAGTGCGATGCATTACCATGACATGTGTTTTTAACCTCAGTCTCTCATCAACTTCCTGTTAACTAATAAACATATTTCTACACATAATGCCCTTGAATGATCATATATTTTGATAATAATCATCTGTATCTATTTATTTTTAGATGAAAATAGGCCATTTTTAATAGTTGCCAACAGAAACCAGATTTTGAATATGTCATTTAGTGGCAGTTATCAGAAAGTAATTGTTAGTGATACAGAGAATGCTGTGGCTGTTGATTATGATTTTAGAAGTAAAACTATTTACTGGACAGACATCACCAGTAAAAACAGCTGGATAAGACGACTGGACTTAAGCAGTGATGATAATAAGGTAGGATTTTATCCAAAGTCCATGTTCCCTCCAGTTTGCAGCGGAAAGTTTTGTGTTTTTCTTCCTACTGGACTGATGAAAACCCATACAACTTAAGGAGCATGAGATGAAAAATTATCTTACTGAAAAATTTTAAGGAAAATTTGAGAAAATAGTGACAATACAGTTTTTGACATGAAAATCATCCAATACATTATATTCAGAATACTATATGGATTCATTGATATTCCTGGGATACCACTTTTTGTTTAATTCATGAATTATGGGGAAACCACAGATTTAAAACTCAATGAAAAACAAATTGTTAGTTTCTTTAATAGGAACAAATGATGAAACCACAAAAGTCAGTCACCCTTGAACTGTCAATTTTTTTTCCAACCATGATGATGGATATCAATGGAAATAAGTGAATCCACAATATAATGTATACTGTAGATTCATTTATATTTGTGGATACCAATTTTTGTGGATTGAGATAAAAATAAATTTTGTGGATATTCGATTTTGTGGTTTTGTCTTAGTATGGATAAAAAAAAATAAAGGCAACAGTAGTATACCGCTGTTCAATAGTCATAAATCGATTAAGCGGAAACAAATCTGGGTCACAAGCCAAAACCGAGGGAAACACATCAACTTTAAGAGGAAAACAACGGAACAACAGAAACACTGAACTGCTACAAAAACAAATGCCAACATACATAGAAACAGATTGTAGATAACAACTGCCATATTCCTGACTTGGTACAGGACCTTTAAAAAAAAAATGGTGGGTTGAACCTGGTTTTATGGCTAGCCAAACCCGCTTATATGGCAATGTTAAAAATACCGCTAAAATGACAACATTACGTGACAAACCTATACCCATGAAATCCATGTAAGAAGTATCTGAAGAATAATAATGAATCCACAGTATTTTATAGTGATGATAATGCAAGATAAATTGGTATGGTTCTTTACCTTTCAGATTGAAACTTTGCATGATGCAAGGCATGTTAAGAATCCAGATGGTCTGGCAGTAGACTGGGTAGGACAAAACTTGTTCTGGTGTGACAAGACTGCAGATACAATAGAAGTGTCTCGTCTAGATGGCAGCTACCGTAAAATCCTGATAGAAGATGGACTTCAAGAGCCACGAGGACTGGAGGTGCACCCATTACGAGGATATTTATTCTACACAGATTGGGGAGATCAGCCTCACATATCTAGAGCACACATGGATGGAACTCATATTGAAAGAATTATAACACAGAACCTTGCATGGCCTAATGGCTTGACGATTGATTACGTGACAGAGAAAATATTCTGGTCCGATGCAAGTTTGGACTATATAAGTATGGCTGATCTTGATGGCAGTAATCAGTTTGTTGTGATCAATAAAAACTTGCCACATACCTTTGCTCTGACCACATTCATGGACTACATATTTTGGACCGATTGGGAATCTAAGAGTATTAACAGAGCTCACAAGTTTTCTGGACAAGATCGTACAACGATTGTTAAGACATCACACAGACCTATGGATATACAAGTTTATCATAAAATGAGACAGACAGAAGGTAATAATAAGGGCTGTACCATTATTAACTGTATGGGGGGATGGGGATAGGTGATGGGGGAGGGGGAGTCAGAAGGCATTTTTAATGAAATTTGATGTGTGGTTTTATGCATGGTGGAGTCAAATGAATAGTGCTTTAGAAATGCTTAAACCATAACAATTTGAAAGCTAAGAATGTATATGACTGTAAGGGACTGAAAAAGAATGGCAAAATTTAATTGGCAATCTATGAAAATATCAATTTCTAAGTGCACTTATTGGCATAATTTTAGCAATTACTTTTATGTTTCATATTTTAACCACACTTGTAAATATTTGATATCATTCCTTAAAGATTTTGACGTTTTACCTCTACCTAATCACTATACTGTTTAAACTTTCAGCACATTTCAACCCATGTCGTGTGAGAAATGGTGGATGTTCACATTTATGTTTACTTAAACCATTTATGGTGTCATCATTCAGAACATCAACATTTTTCCGATCCGTAACCAGGGTGTGTGGTTGTCCAGAAAACTACAAGCTGGATGGAAATTACAACTGTGTACCAACTTGTAATGAGCCATTGTAAGTTTAACAGTATTCAAATTCAATATATGAGTTTAATTGTGAAATTTCATAAAAACTTGACAACTTGTATGTTGAATATATAGCTGAATTTTTTACTGTGAATCACTTTGACTATAGACTGTAGGAATAGTTTTACTCTTTGTTTATATTTTTTACCAAACAATCCCTTTGTAAGTTATATATGAAAAAGTGTTACAGTGAATTCTGCATGAAGCAGAAACAGAAACCAGTCAAATTGAAACAGGGCATTGCAAGAATATTTCTTTGTGTTTATTTTCTAATTTACCGGTAACCCCTGTTGAGCAGAAAAAAAATCTAAATTTGTACCTTAATATTTTCTTGTTTTAGCCATTTTGAAAATTAAATAATATTTATGTTGTCATATTTTATTGTTCCAGCCATTTTGAATATGTCAGGGAAATTAAAAGTATTTTACATCAAATTTTGCTATTTCAGCCATTTTGAATGTAAAGAAAGTTCCAAGTGTATACCCTCATGGTGGAAATGTGACAACTACACAGACTGTTTAGGAGGAGAAGATGAATATAATTGTACAAGTAAGAAGATTTGATTATGTTGTCCTGTCCGAATTGGGATGTCAAATCTGATATCCTTTGCAGGGAAAGTGTATTAATCAAGGTCCATTCTAGTTTACTAAAAAAAAAAATATAGGATCAATCAGGAATGATAATGCCATTTGGGAATCTATTAGAATAGAGAATAGAAACAGGGAATGTGTCAAAGAGACAACAACCCCGACCAAAGAGCCGAAATCAGCCCATATTTACAACATGAAAACATTTGTATGCCCCCACCACTAGGGGAAGGGGGCATTAGGTGTTATCCTTGACTGTCCATCCTTTTGTTTATCCTTCCTTCCGTCCATCCCAAAAGTATTTTCACACATTATCAGCAAGCTTGAGCGGGGGCATTCGTGTCCTCAGAAACATTCTTCTTTAATTGATATTTGAATTAAATGGGACAATTTCATAAAAACCTTACCTTCAATTTTAAATATATGGCAGCAGTACAGTAGAAAGTCAACTTCTGTGTCAAAAATTTAAGCAAAGAGATGCAGTTGTATAAGTTAAGGAGAGACTGTGGATTTAGAAATTTTAGGGATGTTTTTTAATTTTTGGAATATTGTGACTGGATAAGTTTCCCGATAATTAAAACATGCATTCAAAATTTTTAAAGCACTATTTTATGCTTCATTTGCTAAAATTGTAAGAATAAATCTCACATTTGTGTCCATTTATCAACAATCGCAATATCAAGTGCACACAAAATTTCTTAATTATAGAAGCAATCCTCAAACAGTAAATCCAGCAAATGATTCAGAAGGACATTAGGGTGGTACATAACAATACAGGGAGATAACTCTGTAAAAATCAGCTGAATGTTTTAATCACATTCTATTGTTCAGGAAATATTAAACTTCTCAATGATCAAAATTAGTGTTTGTCAAACTGCTATATATCCAATGAAATTTTTCCAATAAAGTGTGTGGTTCAAGTTTTTTGAAATTTTTATATTTTTGTCAAAGGATCAAAGTAAATATTTTGTCAAAATTTTATGAAAATCAAAAGAGCCAAATTAATTTTAGTCAAGGTGTTTGGTACCACCTTAATAGATTTTTTTTTATTTCAGAGCCATACTATTGTCCACAGAGGGGTTATTTCCAATGTAAAGGTGCCACAGATAAAAGTGGTTGTTTGCCGCCTGTGGACATTTGTAATGGCATAGCAAACTGCAAGGATGAATCTGATGAACAGCAGTGTGGTTAGTATTATATTAAGTTATGCCTAGGTTATAAGTTGAATCAATTCATGGTCTATAGAAACATAATTTGATGAGCCTCTATTCTTATAAATTCTTCCTTTTTGGTGTTTTGCTGCACCCTTTGTTTTGATCAATGTAATATCTGTTAAAATCTATGTTTTAAATTCCTCCTATACGTCTTGGAGCACCTCTTATTCTTGTTCTGATTAGTTAAATTTTGGTTTGAAATAATTTCATTCACAATAGAGGGTGCAAAAGAAAAGCGGTGGTTAAGTATTCAATTTTGAAATTTTTGAACTGGTTGAAATGTGAAAGCACTGAATACCGCACCACTAAAAGGGCCTGGGGAGAACAGTCTATATTTTCATACATTGCAAAAACTAAGTATGTGATGGAGCAGTAATTTTCAATTTTTAAAAAAGAAAAAAAAAGAAAAGATCAGTTTCCTAAATCATTGAAAATACAATGACTTAATATGATTTTTATTTTGGTTCACAAATATTAAAACTACCAAAACTAGCTTAAGATTATGAAATTATAAAAATGAATAGTGATTAATAATCCACTGTTTTTTTTTAGATGAGTATGAATGTTTAAAGGGTTATGTAAAATGTCAAAAGGAAAACACGTGTATACCACAGACACATGTATGTGATGGAAACCAACACTGTAAAGATGGTCAGGATGAACACAATTGCAGTAAGTAAACTTAGACAGGTACAGGTGCTAGCAGTCATAACATGCCAATGACTGCCATCATTTTTAGACATGTGTCAACAGATACTAGCAGTCATAACATGCCAATGACTGCCATCATTTTTAGACATGTGTCAACAGATGCTAGCAGTCATAACATGCCAATATTTGAACGTAGGATATAGGATATGTGTTAATAGATTTGAACTGGTTTTAAAGATTTTGTAGGGTTTATTTGATAATATTACTATGTTGAATAAACACAGGGTGAAAAAAAGCAATTCAATTACATGTTTCAGAATCTAATGAACTCTGGGTAATATTTTCAAAAGCCAAAACCAAACCATAGTAATTGACTAGCTAAGTACATCCTAAACAATGGGAATTCAACCAACGACATATAAAAAATGTTTATACCTCTACAGATTGTGAAAATCACAACCTGACCTTTGAATCATTGATGCCTTTGTATTTTTTATGCCCCACCTAGGGGCATTATGTTTTATTCGGTCAGTGCGTCCGTTCGTCCGTCAGTTCGTTCGTTAGTCCGTCCGTCCCGCTTCAGGTTAAAGTTTTTGGTCAAGGTAGTTTTTGATGAAGTTGAAGTCCAATCAACTTGAAACTTAGTACACATGTTCCCTATGATATGATCTTTCTAATTTTAATGCCAAATTAGAGTTTTTACCCCAATTTCACGGTCCACTGAACATAGAAAATGATAGTGCGAGTGGGGCATCCGTGTACTATGGACACATTCTTGTTTTACCAGTTTAAACTCGAGCAGTAGATTAGATTTGATTCATTCATTTTTATCTTCAGCTGCAAAGGATTGTAATCATGACCAATTCAAATGTGATGGCAATAGATGTGTTCCATACATGTGGAGATGTGACCATGACAAGGATTGTTTAGATGGTAAAGATGAGCCGTCAGAGGAAGAGTGTAGGAATACCAGATGTCCAGATGATTATTTCAAGTGTACGTCAGGACGCTGCATCCCTGATTCTTGGAAGTGTGATGGGGATATAGATTGTAGTCTTACAGACAATAGTGACGAAAGAGGATGTGGTGAGTTAAGGGGGACAGCACATTACTATAAATTCAGAAATTAGTGTGTGCATTTATAATTGCAAATCCTTGACACTGGCAAAATGCAAAATCTTATTACTGTAAACTCAGAAAATATTGCGAGGTTTATTTTAATGTGAACAATGTGACTGGTTGAGTATTCTGATATCAGATACACATATATGTTTGCGCATTTTCCTGAAATATCAATAATTTATATAGCATTTTTTGTCAATTCCTAATTTTTGTCCATTCTTAAAACATTGCAATAATAAATTTCTGAATTTACAGTCATGAAATTGCAAACATTTTATGAGGGAAAATCACTTCTGCTGAAATTATAAATGTGCCTTTTTTTTATATTGCGAACATGAAATTGATATTAAATTAAACGTCATTAGTCTGTTAATATCCCTGTTGGCTTTAACAAGCAGGTTGTTTTTATATGGGGTTTTAATTTGTGTACAAAAACTGTCAAAAAAAGATATACAATGTATCAGGACATTTTTGAGTTTTGGGCCTTAGATGTGGTAGTTGATTCTTCATTGTGTTCATTATTTGCTTTTCATGGCCATTTACAAAGATGATCAGTGAAACATCAGCATAGGTTGAACATATTCACTCAATGTCTACTGAATGATGTAAATAAGGAAAGTATGGTTTGGTAACGAAGTGAACCTACTTTTTCAGATGGGGATTCATAAATCAGAATCTGTGTGCGCCACACTGTAAAAAAAAAATACTGTCAAAATAGGGTCCTTTAATTTGTTTATCTCAGGAGCCCTCTCCATCAAATCCTGCAAATCCTGGAACTGCACCTCCTTTGATCAGATGGGGATTCAGAATCGGCGTAGACACCCTGTAAACAAATTTTTCGGTCAAAATAAAGTCCTATAATTCTTTATTCTCAGGAGCCTCCCCATCAAATCCTGCATCTGTGCCTGGTTGATGGAAGTTTTGCTGAAATAGGTCTAGTATCCACATTTATATTACAGAGAACAGATCTTGTAGTGCAAGCCAGTTCAAGTGTGATGACAACAACTGTATACCTAAAGGCTGGAAGTGTGATTATGACCAAGATTGTAAAGATGGTAGTGATGAAAAGAGCTGTGAAGATAGTAAGTAGTTGTTAACAAGGGCTGGGGTTGGAGGGCCAGTGTGATTATGACCAAGATTGTAAAGATGGTAGTGATGAAAAGAGCTGTGAAAATTGTAAGTAGTTGTTAACAAGGGCTGGGGTTGGAGGGCCAGTGTGATTATGACCAATATTGTAAAGATGGTAGTGATGAAAAGAGCTGTGAAGATAGTAAGTAGTTAAGAAATAATTCTTTCATGCCAAGTTCAATGCTCATTTTAACATGGGTAGGCATTAAATTTGTCCTTATCTTTAGAACAAGGGTTAGCAAGGTGTCAAATGTTGACAAATATAATGCATTCCCATTTTAAAATGAGCATAGAGCATGGCATGATAGAAGTATTTTGATTCTAATAGGAAAATTAAGAATTTTTGTACTTCGAATCCGACCTATAAGACACTTTTGAAAGGCAGTCATTTTGATTTAATGAAGCCAAAACATTTTAGAAAATGAACCAATAAGAAATGAGCAGATACATTTTGCAACTTACTTTTAAAATGATCTCATTTAATTTCCTAGCAAGCAACACCAACACAAATGTCCATTTTGATCTCTGCCGTTGTTTAAATTAAACCTGACGTTGCAATTTCAATTTTGACAACAATCATGTGCAGCCCATGTTCTATTGGAATTAGGGCAGGCTTTGTTTCCAAAGCAAAAGAAAACATCATATTACAATTGCTAACAAGGGCTTTGGTTGGTGGGGCAACGTGATTACAACAATGATTGTCAAAATGGCAGTGACGAAAAGAACTGTGAAGAAAGTCAGTATTGGTTTTAAATGTTGGGGTTAAAGGTTAAATGTGGTAGGTTGTTTGGAATGGAGCAGTGTGATTATGACAAAGAGTATAGAGATGGCAGTGATGAAAAGAAGTGTGAAGAAAGTAAGTATTGGCCATGGTTTAAAAGGTTGGGGTTGTTAGTATTGTATGGAAGTTTGGCAGGAAAGGTCAGTGCCATTTTGGCAAAATTGTATAGGTGATAGTGATAAATTGAACCCCACTCTCTGCTCCATGGGAGATGCCTTTGACTCTGATCTTAATTGATAAGATTGCCAATTTATCTGTCAAAGTTTGTTATTTCTCCACTAATAAAAATTGACCACTTTGATATACCAATCTGAAAGGTCACTGAAACAGGTTTAAACACCAATAAACAAACAAATGAGTTATAGTATTCAAACCTCCCCTTTTTCCTCTTTTGACAAAAAGTTTTTGTCCAAATACTATGGCTTATTTGACCATGGTCTGTTTTTATTTATAGTATATGCTAACTGTACAACAGACCAGTTCCCATGTACAAACAAGAAGTGCATTCCTAAATCTTGGCAATGTAATGGAGAGGTCAACTGTGAAGATGGCAGTGATGAAAGAGAGTGTGGTAATAGTAAGTTTATTTATAGATTAGCTTATGTTTGGTTTTATGAACCTTATACATGACTTGAGGTAAAACTCAAGTTTCTTTCCATGAACAAGGTATATCTTAATTTATGTTCCACGAACACAGTATAACTCAAATTGTACCCTATGAACAAGGCATATCTCAATTTAATCTCATGAACAAGGTATAACTTAATTTACAGTCCATGAACAAGGGTTAACTCAATTAACATCCTATGAACAATGTATAACTCAATTTACATTCCTTAATGTATAACTCAATTTACATCCTATGAACATTGTATAACTCAATGTATATTCCATGAACATAGTATAACTCAATTTACAGTCCATGAACAAGGTTTAAGTCAATTAACAACCTACGAACAATGTTTAACTCAAATGTATATTCCATGAACATAGTATATCTCAATTTACATTCCATAAACAATGTATAACTCAATGTACATTCCATGAACAAAGTATAACTCAATTTACGTTCTATGAACCTAGTATAACTCATGTACATTTAATAAACATAGTATAACTCATTTAATACGTCCAATGAACAAGGCTTGACTTAATTTACATCCCATATAAAAAACAAGGTATAAATTAATTAATATAATATTAAATTAATTTTGATATTTTTATAATCAGAATTGAAATATGAAAAGAAAAGAACAGCTGAGAGATAATTTGATTGCAAGTACAAATACAATCATAATAACAACACACAATTAGCAACTTGTTGTTTTGTCGTCAATTTTAGAATTTTAATTCTTCTATTAATTATTCATTTAATGCTGGTATTGCACTTTTGAATTATAACTGGTTATGGGTTCAGTTATTAAGAGTTGTATATAAACAAATTTCATTAATGTATATATACCGCCTAGGTGGTATCGTGGTAGCATGTTAACCTCAAAAGTGCAGAAGGTTATGGGTTGGAACCCCGGCCTGGTTAAACAAAAGACTAAAATTGGTATTTGCACTAAGCATGCAGCATTAATGAGTAGGAGCAAAGACTGGTTGGGTCGGAGTCAGAATAATGTGTCTGGGTAAGGTGACATGTCTTCCTGCGGCCTGTTTCCTTGTGAAGTAGCACGTTAAAAATCCTGCTCAGCATGTCGCTCTAGTACAAAGCAGGGTTTATATTCATATAACATGTTCTCGTCCTGAATATACATATTAATTTGCCGTTGGACGTAAAGCAGCCATCCTATCATCCATCATCATTAATGTTTATGTCATTAAACACGAAAACACAATGCAACTGAAACAGTAGTTAAATGCCTCTTCTCCAAATAGTTCATCTTTTCTTTAATATCTCTTGGTAGGGGAAGTAACTTATCCCTCTCCAAAATCCTGGCTTAGGTCCTGCTTAAGGATGTTCGCTGCTATTGTTTTTGAATTTTTATCAGATATTCGGAATCCTCTAGTTTTATGCATGTAGTACCAGTAATAAAATTTGTCCACTAACCCCTATTTTTCTTTTCATTATTTGGTAATAAATAGTTTAAAGCTCCATTTCCCCCCAAATTTTCAATTGATTATATCTCAAAAACAAGGACACGGACCTAGCATTTTTTTCTGATTTTTATGTTCCCTTATTTATATTCTATCAATTTATAACAGTCTTTTAAAAAGTTTGTTATTTTGAAACAGAGGAGCAAACGTCCGTAAAGCTCAAATGATACTGAAATACCTTCACTTTTTCAGGGACTCAATGCGGGGACGATCAGTTCAATTGTCAAACCATGTGTATACCTAAAATTTGGAAGTGTGATGGAGATATTGACTGTTCCAATGGCAATGACGAACAGAATTGTACACGTAAGACAAAATAAAAACAAAGATATTTATGCCGCACAGATGTGAGATTATATTGTCAATTTAAGACGAAAATAAATTAAGGAAATATTTTATCATTGCCACTGAGACAACTGCTGTAAAACAACCTAATTTTGCAAAGTTGCGAACTTTATCAAGTCACCATACCTTCAACAATGAGTAAAATCCATACTGTAAGCTTTAAAAGGCCCTGGTATGTCAAATATGAAACAACTTAAATAAGAAAAACTAACAGCCTTATTTATACTACAACAATAAATTAAAAACAATTATGCCAGACGGCAAACAAAACAATTCTGTTGTCATGCCATCACATATGTACAGATCATGAAATTTTTTTATTACAAGGCAAAAATTTGTTAGGAAATATTTGTAGGTAAATGCTTTTGGTAGGATATGATTTGTTTAAAGGGGCACTAGCTTCGAGATACAAAAAAAATTAAGATAGGAGTTTATTTCAAAATAAGCAAAGAAACATTGATGATGAATTATTCACTTGCAAGTGAATAATTCGACCTCATTGAATCCATATTCATGTGAAGTTCAATTTAAACCCTTAGCTAGAGATGGATAATGCATGAATTGTGCATGTAAAGTTATTTAAAGGAAAAGAATGTCAACATTTAAAGTGAAACAAAGGTAAATCATTTGATTGACTGATTCGATCCACAATAAATCATTCTTATACAGATAAAAAGGATGATAAACATATATTTTTAATCTATAATATGAAATCAAACAGACCTAGAAAAATCCAATTGCACGAGTTCGCTTAATCTATTTATACCTATATTTATGTTTACATTGCTTATATGGATTGGAAGTCTTTGGAGGTCAACTCGCATTTTTTAAGGTAACATCAACAAGTTACAAACTATAACAGACACAAAAATCTATGCAAATTCTGTCATAATATTTATTTTCTTTTCAGTTTCAGACCAGTGTGAACCTGGACACTTCCAATGTACAAACAAAGTGTGTATTCCTGGACTCTGGAGGTGTGATACAGAAGATGATTGCCATGACAACAGTGATGAAGAATCGTCAATGTGTAGTATGTTTCATTTTATTTTAATGTTGTCATGCTGTCTTTTATACCCCCTCTCTGAAGGAAGACAGGTAAACTTGTTTTCCGCTATCCGTAACTGAAGAACCATCCACCATCAAATGAACTTCCTGTCATATAATACTTAATATTTTGTAGCATTTTTATCAGGAACTGCAAATCAGAGCTTCCTGAAATTTAATATCAGATATGCTCAGTAGTCAGTACTTCGGTACTGACATGATTTATAACCAACCTTTCGTCCGATTATAAATTTTGAAATTATGAAGAAGCTAAGGTTTCAACACCCCGTTGACCTTAGATGGATTTGGCTATTTTTCTAGGTCCTTTTTGGTCATATATCTCTTCAGCTGTTTCGGTTCTTATACATCCTTTGCTTTCAAATATTCGGCTATGAGTGTTCCTAATAAAGATAAATCCAGAAAAGTGCTTCGGATGCATGAAATTTATAACGTGTTGCTTTTCATTTTTTATATGACCATTCTACACCATGTGATGCATTTTCACATTTATCCATGACGACTTCCTGTTTACAGAATACTGTGGATTCATTATTATTCGTTGGATACCAATTTTGGTGGATTTCGTCAGTTCAGGGGACCCATGAATTTAAATGTTCAATGAGTTGCAAATTTTCTAAAGGAATGTATGCAGTCTTTGGCAAAACCACAAAATCAGAAACCCACGAAAATGCAAGTTTTCCTTAATCCACGAAAATTGGTACCCACGAAAATAAATGAATCCACAGTAGTAGGAATATCACTATTGAACAGTAGCTGACTGTTCTTTTTGGTTCATTATAGTGCAAAAATAGTTTGAGGATCTGGGACCTCGGTCATAAAACTTTACTCAGTACTTGGAGTACAAAATTTGTGCTCGAAACGCTAAATCCAGTATTTTGATTGGTTGATTTCTGAGTCTGAGTACAATAATCGTGCTCGAAAAATTTATGACCACAGGGCCCGGAGTTGACCTATGACAAGGAGGAATGTCTGGCCCTATCCAACAGACCCTCTTTTTCCAGTGACAGTTTAAGTTACCCAGAATCTGATTTATTGTTCAAATTATTCTTATCCTGAATATACATGCAATGTTTTAAGGATGTACTTTATGTGAAATTAAAACAATCTAGAATTTAAAATTGATACTTTAAATCAGAAGAGCATTAGTTAAGGAACAAAATAAGCTAAAAATATTGATAGGTTATGGAGCTCCTTTTCGAGCTATTTAATTTTTAAAAAATGGTGGAAATTGCTGACTCAGACTTTTACCTTTTATTTGCATTGGTATTATCTGGATCTCAAATCAAAAGAAAAGAAATCTATAATCTGCTTAAATTTTGGTAAATGACCTTTTTATGAGCTATTGAAGTCTTATATGAAAAGATAAATGGGTGTTATGGGGCAAAATATTTTACCCTGTATCGTAGGAAAAATCCAAGGAGTCTGAACATCTGACAAAAAATCCTAAACCTGACCTAAGTACATCCTTTTAAATAATAATAATAATACTTTATTTCCGATAAACAAAGAACTGTCTGAATTAGAATTTCCTGATGAATTATTTCCTTTATCTGGCGTCAATCGCTTATGTTTCTTATATTTTCGTTTTGGCATAACTTGTGTCATAATAGAACATCCAACAAAATCATAATAAATGCTGTATAAATCTAATAAATACAATTTTTTTTCAAGAAAATTTGCAACAAGAAAAATTCACTGCCACCATACTGGCGCATCCGTTCTAACCTTCTTCGAATTGAAAAACAATTATCAATCAACCAATCATTCTAGATGTTTGAACTCTCCACACAATATTTTTTAAATGTTTACAACTTATATATGAATACAATAATTACTGATCACTACACAAAAAAATCAGTGAATTTATTTTATGTAACAATGACAATTGTTTTTGGTGTGATTAAATTGGCATCACATTTAAAATAAGAGAACTTAATGTTTTTTTTTTTATTTTGTTCAATAAGTTTTGTAAAACAGGAATAAAAATTTTAACAAATGAGTGAATTTTAATGAACTTACCTTATTATATTTTTTGTAATTGCAGGAGATTACACATGCCCACCTGGTCGCTTCAGATGTAAAAATCATAAGTGTATTTTCAGTGACAAAAGATGTGATGGGATAGACCAATGTGGGGACAGATCTGACGAGGAAAAATGTAATTATCTCCCTTGTATTTAGAAAAATTTGTTCTCATGATAATAGGCAGTCTTTTGATATAAAATGAAAGAAGATAAAATTAAGCTAAAGGCTGTTCCAAAATTGATTGTGGTTAGGGTAGGTAGGCACTTAATTAATTGTGGGTGGTTGCATTTTCCTATGAATTAGACTATTTATATCAATGAAAAGATTCCATAATGTACACTGTACTCTTTAAAATACTCCACTGTGCGAGGATCTGGATGGGGGTTCCTTCATTTCTGTATTCTTTAACTTTTTAGGCCATTTTTCTCTATTCTTTATACTTTTTGCCCATTATTTTCTATTCTTTATATTTTTTGCCCATTATTTTCTATTCTTTATATTTTTTGCCCATTATTTTCTATTCTTTATATTTTTTGCCCATTATTTTCTATTCTTAATATTTTTTTTCCCCATTATTTTCTATTCTTTATACTTTTTGCCCATTATTTTCTATTCTTTATAGTTTTTCCCATTATTTTCTATTCTTTATATTTTTTGCCCATTATTCTCTATTCTTTATATTTTTTGCCCATTATTTTCTATTCTTTATATTTTTTCCCATTATTTTCTATTCTTTATACTTTTTGCCCATTATTTTCTATTCTTTATATTTTTTCCCATTATTTTCTATTTTTATATTTTTTGCCCATTATTCTCTATTCTTTATATTTTTTGCCCATTATTTTCTACTCTTTATATTTTAACACCTCATTATTCTCTATTCTTTATATTTTAACACCTCATTATTATTTTCTATTCTTTGTTTTTTTAGTCCATTTTTCTCTATTCTTTATATTTTTTGTCCATTTTTCTCTATTCTGTAAACCCCAATCCACACCCTCCTGTATTTATACTGCAGCTAGTAAAATTCCAGTTAAGTTTATTTAAAAATATAGTAACTAAGTGTTATTTCGTGCAATGTCGATTTCATGTCACATCACTTTTATTCACATTCTGTGGCTTTAATAGGGATAGATTAGTTCAATTTTTATTTTTGTGTTTACATTTTACTAACTATAATTTAGTCAATTTTAGCTGCAATCCCGGGCATGAAAACATCAGTAAACCTTGGCCTTCCCAAGTTTCTAAGCCTTATACAAAAAAGTTGATACTTTTCTGACATTGACCTTATGTATAAGGGGAATGTTTTAATATTAAAATGTACCTGTGATTTTTATAGGTTATTTTGACAGTGTCTGTACAGGACAGAACTTCCAATGTAACAGTACCAAGACATGCATTCCTGTGGACAAAGTTTGTGATGGAAGGATTGATTGCTTCGATGATACCTCAGATGAAAATCAAGCTATCTGCAGTATGTATAATAAATGATCAGAAAAAAGACATTTTGAAATGTCAGATAGCATTCCAGGTACATTGTTTGAAGATTGTGAGGTATTAAATAGTTGTGCCAATGAAGACA
Organism: Mytilus californianus; assembly: GCF_021869535.1. Classification (NCBI taxonomy): domain Eukaryota; kingdom Metazoa; phylum Mollusca; class Bivalvia; order Mytilida; family Mytilidae; genus Mytilus; species Mytilus californianus. The sequence continues at coordinate 48,506,558 of NW_026262582.1, read as the reverse complement.
TTCCGTCATTAATTTCTATTTTTGATTGATAACAAGTTTAATCTTCCATCTCTAATATAGCAGTGCTTGCTTAAAATTTTGTCACAGAGACACAGAAAATTTATAGAATAACTAATCCAAGAATTCAAATATTGAAAATTATCCTACATCCTATACAATTCTAGGAATATCATTGGTTAAAAGCGACCATGTGGAGACCATGTATATTGCAAATGGGGTTAGTAGGCGTGGTTTATTTTGATACACGGTTAGTAGTGGTGTTACATCCCTTTATAAAATCATCACAATGTTGAGGAAAAATCTGAAACATTTCGCCCGCACAACAGATGAAGAAATTGATGATGAACTATTGAAATAAATGCAGAAAACACATTAAAAGTTAACAAGTTGTTATTGTTGGCATTTGTTTTTGTATAGACCAATGGAAGAAGGTTCTTTATATTGAAGACTTGATCACCTTGATAGGCCACTAATCTAAATGCCACACGTTAAGATAGTTGGTAAGATAAATTTGTTACATAGTGTGCTGGTGACCTAATACAATATATATGAGGTACATGTAAGAGTTTCGCTGCCACCCCATATGAAATTTACTGATAATTAGAAATAAGAAGATGTGGTATGAGTGCCAATGAGACAACACTCCATCCAAGTCACAATGTGTAAAAAGTTAACAATTATAGGTCAAAGTAAGGCCTTCAACACGGAGCCTTGGCTCACACCGAACAGCAAGCTATAAAGGGCCCCAAAATGACTAGTGTCAAACAATTCAAACAGGAAAACCAACGTTCTAATCTATATAAAAAACGAGAAACGAGAAACATTTATGAACAATATCAACAAACGACAACCACTGAACAACAGGTTCCTGACTTGGGACAGGTGCAAACAAATGCAGCGGGTTTAAACATTTTAACAGGCGCCAACCTTCACCCTAACCTGAAACAGTAGTGTAACATTACAACATAGAAAGACACACTATAAAATATCAATGGAAATGGTTTAACTCGATCAAAAAGACCCCATATATAAGGTATTAGATCACTAGCACACTGAGTAACTGTTAATATTTAGCAAGTGATTGAACAACATATTATAAATTATCATTGTTGTTTGGTCACGAGTTGAATATTTTTTGATATTTTAATTCTTGGATAAGTTATTATTTTTATTATATTGACCATGCACTTTTTAGTGGAAATAAAGTAAAATGAAAGGAACCATATCTTTTTCTATGCATTCTCAATTGTTTTGATGAAACGTCATTGACCAAGTCTTGACAGCACGTATTGTTTTATGACTTCAGAGGAGTAAAATTATCAGATTTATTTCACATGTGAAATTATCATTTTTATTTCACTTGGAATCACAGTAATTGATTACAACCAATGTAATTACATGTTATATTTGCAGCATAGATTTGTGACATCATCTAAGGCTTTTCTACCTCAGGAATAGATTACCTTAGCTGTATTTGGCAAAACGTTTAGGAATTTTGGTCCTCAATGTTCTTCAACTTCTTGCTTTATTTGGCCTTTTTAACTTGTTTGTATTCGAGCGTCACTGATGAGTCTTTTGTAGACGAAACGCGCGTCTTGCGTAAATACAAAATTTAATCCTGGTATCTATGATGAGTTTATTTGATTTGTCCATAGGTGTTAAAATATCACTCTTTTATGTTCATTTAATTCTCATTGTATGAATATAGAAAACTTTTTCAGAACATAAAACAAATCTATTCCTGATCTCCAACCAAAATACAGTTTCAGAACTAATGCATTCTGGTAATATTTTCAAAAGTGTACACCAAAGTGTTGTGATTGGTTAAAAACGTCCTAAACAATTGAAATTCAACCAATGACGTGATGTTATTTTCATTGTGGGGTAAGAACAATAAAATTACCCATTGTCCTTTAGATTCTGAAATGGTCTATTGTAAAATAAGTGCATGCAAAAATTTCTGAATTTACAGTACTTGATAAATGTTTCTAAGGCAAATAATGACTCTTTTGTTGTGTAAAACCATTAGTGTTTTTTTTTAGTTATAAATTTATGTATGCATCAGACAGCCATTTTTACTACATCAGGTATCGAGTTTGGAGAAATTTCATTTTTTATTAATTCTTTTTTTTTTTTTGTAGAAAAAATGGGACCATGCAGTGATGATTTAAGAAGAAGCAGTATTTGTCAACAGAAATGTATTAATCTACCTTTCAAGGATGGCGGTTACAAGTGTGCTTGTAAAGAAGGATATACCTTAATGGAAGATGGTTTCCACTGCCAAGGTTGGTGTCTAATTTTTAAAAAATTTTTCCTTTCATCTGCTTTATAATCTTACCATTAAGGGCCTCGGTTGCCAAATGATCTAAGTAATCATTAGCCTGTAAACACTGAAGTTGTGAATTCGAACATATCACCTAACAGGGGTGTTGGACTGTGATGTGAATTGACTGTATATTGTCAGATTTCCTGCTGAAGGTCAGTGGTTCTCCCTGGGCACTCCAGCTTCCTCCACCAAAAAAAATGGCTTCCACGATACAACCAAGAGTGCTGAGAGTGGAGTTAAACACCAACAGTCAATTAATCAATATTCTTACAGCTACAAAATGTGCATGAACAGTAAAGGTAGCTGACCAATGCTCCATGTTGGTTGTTTATGGCAGAATTCATCAATTGATAAGTTTATTTCAAGTTTTATCATGGGAAATTTAAACACCTTGTTGGGCAATAGAACTCAGAACTGCTGATAGGTGTAATAGAATAATACAGATGGCTTTACAATAAAAATTACCAGAGAACTCATTTCATTAGCAGGTATAGTTCCAACACCTGAAAATTTTCAAATTGTATTTTATAGATTTTAATAAACTTGAAATTGATTAACCGTTTGCAAAAAGTTGGTTAACATTTTTAATTTCTTTTGTAAAATCAAAATACGCCTTTTATGATTTACAAGACTGCCACCATGGATAGGATGAAGGGATGGGGTTTGATGAAGAGACTATGAAAAAGCAATTTCAATACATTGTATGTGCAATAAAGTTTTGTTGAGTATTAGGTACGTTCTTTTATTATGCCCCTGCCATCACCTGAGGGGGCATTAAGTGTTACCCTTGTCTGTCCAACCGTCCGTCCCAAAATTGGTTTACCTCAACCAAATGTTATGAAACTTATACATAATGCTTATTACCACAAAACACAGATCAAGTTTGAAATTTGGTGGCATCACTTTTACCGTTCTAGAGTTATGCCCCTTTACAAATGTTTCCATTCTCTAACTTTAGTTTGCCTCAACCAAATGTTATGAAAATTATACACAATGCTTATTACCACAAAACACAGATCAGGTTTGAGTTTGGGTGGCATCACTTTTACCTTTCTCGAGTAATGCCCCTCTGTAACGTTATATGCGAGCAGGGGCGTCATCTGTGTCGAATGGACACATTCTTCTTTTATTATCTTGTATTTCTGTTAGTATAATTAATGATATGATAATTGTGATTTTAGTACAAGATTTGTGTAAGAAGTGGGGCACATGTTCACAGCTCTGTAGTCCCAAACATATGATGGAGATTTCTGCAGGTGTCCATTGCTCTTGTGATGAAGGTTATGAGAAGACGATGACATATAATGGCACTATGTCATGTATAGCGAAAGGTAAGTTATGATCAAATCCTACAGCATAGTCATTGGTCAGTTGGTCACATTTAGTTGATATCTGTGTAAGCTTCATGATCTTTTGAACTTTTTTGAAAAAGCTAATTCCTGCATAATTTTTAATACATATATATATAAAACTATTTTATTTTCAAAAAAATTTAATCTTTGAAAATTGTTTTGAATACATACATATATTCAACCATGGAACCTCTTTGATAACTATATTTGTACACTCAAGATAATTAATTTTCAATCTTCCAAATGGGAATATAAAAATAAGGAGATGTGGTATGATTGCCAATGAGACAACTATCCACCCGAGTTCAAATTAAGTGGATGTAAGCAATAATAGGCAACCGTACGGACTTCAACAATGAGAAAACCCATACCATATAGTCAGCTATAAAAGGCCCCAACATGAAAAATATGAAACAATTCAATTAAGAAAACTAACGGCCTAATTTATAACAAAACAATTTACAAAAAAACAAATATGACAGACATGAACCAACAACAACCATTGAACTACAGGCTTCTGACTTGGACAGGCACATAAAGAATGTTGCAGGGTTGAACTCATCATTTAAAAATTTAAATATTTAACAAAGGAGAATGCATTAGTATTGTAGTCAACAGGGTTAAGATATATAATCAATTTCTCTAATGATATAATTAAAAATGCTTTATAAACTAGTGCTTTGTTACAGCATTTTTTTTGGATAAATTTAATCACCTTGTGGTTCAGCAAAAGGAGTAGGGGCATTAAGGCCCGGTTTTGGCCCAAGAAAATAAAGTTTTTGAGATAACTATTTCAAATTTGCACATAATGTTTGGAAATGCATAAATTCAAGAAAGATAAATACATTACATAAGATTTTTGATGTTATGACGTCACAATTACATCATAAAATGCACGAATTTTACGAAAAACATAGAAATCTGCTAAGTTTATGCAGTTTTCCGTCATTATTTCCTTTGTGGAAACATCCTGCGCAGGCAATAAACAACAAAACAATCTGAGAGACACTTTATTATAACTATTGACATATTCTAATCAAATATAAAGTTGTTTCTTGGGTGCATACATACTTTTCCAATCTAATATATACCTAAAGGTTGACGTTGAATAAGGAAAATAAAGAAATTCTACAAAATATACACATTTTGTTACAATTTGTTGCCATGGTAACTCGTTAAATTTAAAATTTGTTTTTATTTTCTGAACAATTTGTACCTTAGTGTAGTTTGAACAAAATGTTAAAAAATTGTTTGGTAACTTTTCAATTTGCACTAATATTTGGGCCAAATAAGGGCCTTATTGCTCCTACTTCTTTATCAAACTGGTCAGAAACATTTAAATGCATGCAGAATTAAGTAAAATAATTCATACCCTTCACCAAATGTTGCTTTTCCAATTATGACTAAGAAGGATAATAAGAAATACCAAAATTTTATTGTACAACAAACCATACCCAAACAACAGCACCAAAGTTTTAGGAGTTTGGTGATGATAGTTGATGGGGTCTGTGTTTACTGTCCAATATTTTTATGCCCCTGCCACTCTGGATTATTAGTTCAAAAATGAATTTCTGTTCTCTAACTTTAGTTTGCCTCAACCTAATGTTATGAAGCCTATACACAATGCTTATTACCACAAAACACAGATCAACTTCAAATTTGGGTTGCGTCACTTTTTTTGTTCTAGAGTTATGCGCTTTTATGTTTCCATTCTCTATCTTCAGTTTGCCTCAACCAAATGTTATGAAACTAATACACATGCTTTTCATCACAAAACTCAGATCAAGTTTTAATTTGGGTGGCTTCACTTTTACCGTTCTTGAGTTATGTCCCTTTATAATGTTATATATGCCAGCGTGGTCATCATCTTTCTCCCATGGAAACATTCTCTATTTATTTATGTATTATTGAACTTTTTGTGACCATATACAATAAATTTGATAAACAATGACTGAAGGTAATTGTTGCTTCTCAAAATAACACTTAATGTTTTAACATCTGTTATGTAGTAAACTTTATATTTAGGTCAACAGCCATTAATTTTAGTTGCTAGGGAGAGTGTTATTCTGCAGTCAGACTTGTTTGGAAAGACAGAAGAAAAAACAATTGGAAAGGTAGGATTAGAAAAATATGGCTTCTAGAAATAGTGAGATAGTTGCATAAAGGTGCACCAACAGACTTTGGGTTTTGTAAGTTGATATCAATTACAGTATAGAAAAGAATAATAGAAGAGAGAATCAAAAATTGAAAAACAATATGATATTTAATGTAAAAAGTTTTTTTTTAACAATATTTGCACTTTTGAATTACCTAGGTCTGTTGACAGAGGTAGCCATATGCAAATGCATGTTATAAAGTATAAATTTGCATATTAATAAATTTACAGACAAGTATTTGTATAATGGATTACCAAAAAGTGACATGAAATAATATGGCCATCATCCTTTTTCACTGGTTGCACCTGCTTCATTCAGGAAAAAGTGGCTTAAAGTAAAAGTGATATATTTTAGATTGCACAGGTTATTTTAACATTTGGAATCTTATCTTACCACATAAACTCTCTTTTTGTTCTTTGCAAATTCATTTTGTTTGTACTTTCAATTACAGAAATCTCCAAACATTTCCTCTTGCACAGTTTTTTTTTTTCAATATATACTGTAAATATAGAAATTATTGCAAGGTTTTTATTAATGGGAATAATGCTACTTGGTGAGTATAGCAAAAAAAAAACTTCACATTCTGATATAGGATACACAATATGTATGATGATTTTCCTGAAATCGCAATAATCAATCTTGCATTTTTGTCCATTTTTCAAAAATCGCAATAATAAATGCATGCAATAATTCCGAATTTACTTTATCACTAAGTTGATTTCATTTTATTATTTACAGGAGAGCAGTGAGAAAATAGCCGGAATTGATGCTGACATGACAGCTAGCCCTTGGTCACTCTTTGTTGTCAGTCATTCCAACCACTCTATAAGTAAAATGACAATCCCTAGCGCAAAGCCGGAGAAAGGGAAAGTAAAAAGGGCAGCTCAACCTGTACCAGAGGTCAGTGATTTTTAGAAAAAACTAGAATCCTGGACTTGCACAAATGGCATTTAAAGTTAAAAGAACATTTAGATTTTGAATATATGTTGAATTGGTTCAAACACAGTCTGAAACAAAATAATGCAGCAATCTTTAAGGAAGAGTCTAGGAATTTTTTCTAGTATATTGCAAAATTATTCATTTTGATTTATGTGATGGTGGTGAACCTAGAATGGATTAGATGTGTCTTCTTTATGAAGAAGATAGTATGGTTAATGCATATTCTTTTTTTTGCCTTTTTGTTTGTATTACAAGTTACCTCCCATTTTGTTAAAAAAAAAAAAAATGCTGAATCCACCTCTTTAAAACATTACAGTTGACCAAATCTGTCTCATGTTTGTTATGATAAATTGAAAGAATTTGACCAATATAGTTAAATTTCAAATACGAAAATGTTAGGTCTGGAAATTCATGATAATGAGTTGTTCTATGTAAGCAAAAATCTGGTCAAAGATAATAAATAACTAGGCTTATAATTTTGTACACTAGACGCGCATTTTGACAACAAAAGACTCATGACTGATGCATGAATCAAAATAGTTAAAAGGCTAAAGAGCCCTTTATAGCTTGCTGTTATGTGTGCGCCAAGTCTCTGTGTTAAAGGCCGTACTTTAAACCTATAATTGTTTACTTTTTACACATTGTGACTTGGATGGAGAGTTGTCTCATTGGCACTCATACCACATCTTCTTATTTTGGGCTATTCCATTAAAATGTATGTGGGAGGGTAGGAAGGGACTTTCAAAATATCCCTACAACCAAGAACCATTTTTGTCGAGCCTTTGACTTTAGTCAAAAAACCAGACATAGCGATCCTACATTCCGTCGGCATGGTCGTCGGCGGCGTCCACAAATATTTACTCTGTGGTTAAAGTTTTTGAAATTTTAATAACTTTCTTAAACTATCCTGGATTTCTACCAAACTTGGACAGAAGCTTGTTTATGATCATAAGATAGTATCCAGAAGTAAATTTTGTAAAAATAAAATTCCATTTTTTCTGTTTTTTACTTATAAATGGACTTAGTTTTTCTGCCGGGAAATATTACATTCACTCTGTGGTTAAAGTTTTTAAATTTTTAATAACTTTCTTAAACTATCCTGGGTTTGTACCAAACTTGGACAGAAGCTTGTTTATGATCATAAGATAGTATCCAGAAATAAATTTTGTAAAAAAATAAATCCATTTTTTCCTTATTTTACTTTTAACTGGACTTAGATTTTCTGCCAGGAAACAACACATTCACTCTGTGGTTAAAGTTTTTAAAATTTTCATAACTTTCTTATACTATTTTGGATTTGTACCAAACTTGGACAGAAGCTTGTTTATGAATAAATGCTATCTAGAAGGAAATTTTGTTTTCTTCCAGTTAACATTACATTCAGTCTGCAGTTAAAGTTTTTAAACATTTATTAGATTCATAAACTATTCTGGATTTTTACCAAAGTTGGACAGAAGCTTCTTACAATCAAAAGATAGTATCAAGAGGAATATTTTTATTGATTTACTTTCTCATTTTTGTTGAGCCTGCGATTAACAGAAAAAGTAGGCGAGACACTGGGTTCCGCGGAACCCTTACGAATTTTTTATATAATTTTGCATAATGGTAATAGATGCATACTGAAAAAAGACCCATGACCCACATTCAATAATTAAACTTCCCTTCCTACCCTCCCACATACATTTTAATGGAATAGCCCTAATATAAATCAGTAACAAAGTAAAAGAGAATGGAGGACCAAAAAATCAGAAAGGTTTTGTCAAATACAGCTAACATTTTTTTTCCTGGCAATTATTTCCTATTTGATGAGAAGATCTTCTTAAATCATAGCGGGGCATTGGTGGCCGAGTGGTCTAAGTAGTCAAACTACTATATCACTAGCCAGTCAACACTGAGGTTGTGAGTTGGAATCCTGCACAGGGCAGGTGCACTCGACTCCAATCTTAATTGACTAGGATTGTCAGTTTTCCTATCGAAGGTCGATGGTTCTCTCCGGGCACTCCGGCTTTCTCCACCAATAAAAACTGACTGCTACGAAATAGCACAATAGTGGCATTAAACACCAATCAATCAATCAATCTTTAATCATATTGCAGTGAATTCTCATTATGCAGACTTGTTCAAAAAGTATAAAGGGTAAGTGAAAATGTGTTTTTTCCTTTTCTTGTAGGTTTTGCTTCATGATCTTGGAGACCCTCATGGAATAGCAGTAAACTGGGTTGCCAAGCATATTTACTGGACTGATTCTCATACACGGAAAATAGAAATGGCAAACTTTGAAGGCAAACAGCGTCGATCTGTTATTTCTTCTGCATTGGATCAGCCATATTCTATTGTTGTACATCCAGAAAAAGGGTATGTAAAAAGTAAAATAACAAAAATACGGGACTCTGAGGAAAATTCAAAACGGAAAGTCCCTAACCAAATGGCAAATTATCAAAAGCTCTAACACATCAAACGAATGGACAACAACCGTCATATTCCTGACTTGGTACAGGCATTTCCTTATTAGAAAATGGTGGATTAAACCTGGTTTTATAGCTAGCTAAACCTCTCACTTGTATGACAGTCGCATAAAATTCCATTATATTGATAACAATGTTTGAACAAAACAGACATGATAGGTAAAAATGTCAAAAAAAGGGATACAGCAGTCAACATTGTGTTATTATCTTAATCACTATAAAACAAATATGTCATAATATACAGAAAGACCTTCTGACAACTGAAACATAATCTTTATGATTTTAGGCATATATATATTTGACATATTTTATCAACAAAAATGTTTTTCTGTTCTCCAGCCTTCTTCTAAAAGGTTTGCTAAGGGGCTTATTTGACCTCCAACGTTGACTCCATTGTTGCAAAGTTTGAAATTTATAGCATCAAATCAAGTTTTAGTTTGGCTCATGTGAATCAATTATCATGCAAACATGCTTTTTAGACATTTTTTCCTTTAAATTATACACACATCTGTAGTTGTATACTGTAAATTCAGAAATAACAATGTTTTTATTATTGCGAATATTGTGAAAAGATAGCTTTTGTAAAAGCAAAAGCTTGCAATTTATATTTTGATAGCACTATTTGTACAAAGCATTTCCAGAAATAGCAACAATTAAGTTGTGTATTTTTTTTCACACTAGTTTCTGAATTTACAGTTTCTGAATCTTGTAATTTTTCAGGAAACTCTTTTGGACTGACAGGGGCTTTCCTCCTAAAATTGAAAGTTCAAACTTAGATGGTAGTAGCCGCAAGGTAGTTGTCAAAGAAGAAATCATTTGGCCCAATGGTCTAGCCATAGACTACCCTAATGGTAGATTATACTGGGCTGACACAAAGAAAAGGACGATAGAGACAGTAGACCTACAGGGGAAAGACAGACATGTGGTTATACAGTTTAACAGTAAGTTCTAGAATTGTTAATTCACTTTAACATGTGCCACATGTGGAGCAGGATCTGCTTACCCTTCAGAAGCACCTGAGATCACCCCCAGTTTTTGGTGGGGTTTGTGTTGCTCAGTCTTTGGTTTTCTATGATGTATTTTGTGTCTGTCTGTTTGTCTTTTTCTTTTTTAGCCATGGTGTTGTCAGTTTGTTTTGGACCTATGAGTTTAAATGTCCCTTTGGTATCCTTCCCCTCTCTTTTAGCATGTTTAAGTATTGACTATCAGCATCTTTTCACATCACACACACACATACACATCTGATCCAAGTAAAACTAGTTTTTATGCCCCACCTAGGGACATTATGTTTTTTGGTCTGTGCGTCCGTTTGTCCGTCCGTCCATCTGTCCCGCTTCAGGTTAAAGTTTTTGGTCAAGTCAGGTTAAAGTTTTTGGTCAAGGTAGTTTTTGCTGAAGTTGAAGTCCAATCAACTTGAAACTTATTACACATGTTCCCTATGATTTGATCTTTCTAATTTTAATGCCAAATTAGAGTTTTGACCCCAATTTCATGGTCCACTGAACATAGAAAATGATAGTGCGAGTGGGCATCCATGCACTATGGACACATTCTTGTTCAATTAATGAGTTAGTAAGAAGGTTGAAGGCTAGCAAGACCAAAGATGGGAGTTAAATTTCAAAATGATTTTTCGTCAGCTACAGGTTCAGACCCTCTTTAATAAACAAAATTTATTGAAATCTCATATTAAGATGATTGAGAGTTTTCTTTGAATAAATTTCTATTGCAGAGCTTGAAACAATAAACATATTAATATATTATAGGATTAAACGCCTTTTTAAAGGAATTTATTGGTGTATAAACTCAACCAATTCACTCACAAACAAATAAAAGTCAAGGTAGTTTTTGCTGAAGTTGAAGTCCAATCAGTTTTTGCTGAAGTTGACGTCAAGAGCCAATACCGGAAGCCCTCTTGACCAATCATATAAATGTATTCCCTCATATGCAAATCATATAAGAATTATAACATAACATCCTAGTTACTTTTACAATTTAGAACTAGCAAGATGCTTGAAATTAATCTGTGGAAAATATTTGGCTTTAAATTACTGTTATTTTCTTGAAAAAAAGTGATGGAGGCAATATAATTAATTAATTGAGAGCTAAACCTCCTGACCAGGGTCACCAATGAAGAAAAAAAAACCAACTGAATGAAATTGGAAGATCTCAAACTCTCCTTCAGACAAAAAAAAAAAAAAAAGGATGAATTTTTCTTAATGCTTTCTTAACCTGAAATCTTACTTTTTTTTTTCACTCAGCTACTACTGGGACACTGGCACCATACATGGTTGATGTATTTGAGGACAATCTGTTTGTGAGTTTCTATCATAACAGTACTGTGATGAAAATTAAGAAATTCCAAACAAATCCACAAAGCCAGGAAGATGGACATTTGTTATTCAAGACACTACTGCCTATAGGCGACATCCTGATTCTTCAACAAAACAAACAGAAATTAAGTAAGTAAAGTACAAAGGCTCATTTAACTCTAATTTTGGCGCCATACTTCCATAAATGTGGCTGTTATTGCATCTTTATATATAAAAATAGGGAGATGTGGTATGATTGTCAATGAGACAACAATTTAACTATCGCCCTGAGTCCAAATAATGTAAATATAAGCAACTATAGGTCACTGTACAGTCATTAGCGTCAGAAGAGGCTAATTGCAATAAATTCAACAGTAATTTTATGTTGGCTAGCTGTTTAACTTGCACTACAGTACATTTCTGAGTCTGCGCTAAGTATAGATATATTGAGAATTTTATCACACGGTTGTTTACTAAGCTAAAGAAGCACGTCATATTATAATTTTTGTCAAAACATTATAAAAAAGACCATGAAATGTAAGAACTATCCACTTGAGAGCAGAGAGAGAGTATGCAAGTAATCATAGGTCACTTCAAAAATGATAAAAGAACCATACTGTAAGCTGTGAATGGCCCTGGCATGACAAAAGGTGAAACAATTCAAACAAAAGGTGAAACAAATTAAATACATTTTCTAAATTTGAAACTGGCTGCATACAAATGACAGGACCATATTTTCTCCTCAAATTAATGGTTAAATTTACTATCTTCTGGTATATTTCTTAAAATATGCCATAGATCTTTGCAGTTTTATAATATAAGGGTTATTTTATGAAAAATAGAAAATAGCACAAAAATACTCAATAAGTATTCCACAAAAATGACTATCTGTATGTTTAATGATGTCAGATCAAATTTTTAAATAACTGCAATTTCTTAAAACCATGCTTGTTTAAAAATAACACAAATATTCTACAATAATAATACATTTTTGATATTGAATTAATACAACATCATATGCAGTTTGTGAGTTAATATATGTATTTTCATCAACTTATAAGATTATTTTTTTTTACTCAGGTAAATTAATCAGTGAGTGATAGATTCTCTTAGAAGAAATTTGAAGGTCCCAGTAAATAAACTACACAGAGAACAATAGCTATTGTATTTTTTTATTCAATGGGACATAATAACAGACAAAAGTTTAAATACCTTGACCAAGAGCAGATGATTATGGAAAACTTTCATTTGGTTAGCAATAGTTACTGGTTCAACTGAAAGTACGAAATCAGTTTATGAAATCTCTTTGGATATTTATTCCAAAATATTATATAGTTTCTATTAGAATTTATGAGTTATCTCCCTTTGGTAATACATTTTATGATTCATATCTTACATGACCAGACAGATATACCTGAAACGATGCTAGATTGTTTTTAAAATTGTGTTTATATAACTTTCCAAAACTGTAATGAGATTATTGTTTTTGTCCCACCAGGTGTCACCCCTGTCTGTTATAAGTAGCCATTCTTTAAATATCCTTTGAATTTTCTTTTCAGTTGACAACCACTGTAATGTCACAGATCTTCACTGTCCTTCAGCCATGTGTATTAATATGCCACAAGAAAGCACAAAAAAATTCAAATGTGTGTGTCCAGATGGTGCTCGTTTCATTGATGAGAAATGTGACTTTTCAACTTGTCATCCTGGACATTGTTACAATGGTGGAAGTTGCAATATATCTAACACTGGACCCAAGTGCATGTAATTATATATTGAGATTGTTTTTTGTCTTGCCTTGAAAGAGTCAAAAAGCGAGACATAGGTATGCTGTTTCTGGTGTCAGCGGTGGCTGTGGCGTCAACAATGTATTAGTTTGTGATTAGGTCTAGTTTATGATGAACCACAAGTGATAGGTCAATGATATTTGGTATGCAGTTATGTTAGCATTGGCACATCTCATTTCCATGGAGATTATTTGGCCCTGCCCCCTCAGTCATGCTCTATTGACTTTGAAACTTTTGCTTAGTTTACATGTATTAGTTTGTGATTAGGTCAGTTTATGGGGAACCAATTGTAGTAGGTTAATGATATTAGGTATGCAGTTGTATAAGCATTGGCATATCTCATTTCCATGGAGATTATTTGGATCCGCCCCCTTAGTCATGGTCTATTGACTTTCAAAATTTAGCTTACTTTACATGTATTCGTTTATGATTAGGTCAGTTCAAGGGGAATTATTCAGTTGTATAAGCATTAGCACATCTCATTTTGATTGAGAATATTTGGCCCAGGCCCCTCAGTCATGGTCTATTGACTTTGAAACTTTTGCTTTTTTCACATGTATTAGTTTGTGATTAAATCAGTTTAAGATGAACTGCTAATGTAAATTCAAAGATATTTGTTATGCAAATTTATTGCCATTTGCAAGTATCGATTCCATGGAGATTATATAGCCCTAACCTCTGATCATGGTTCATTGACTTTGAAACTTTTACATAGTTTACAAGTTAATGTTTGTGTTTATGTTTGTTTAAAGGGAACGACTTATAATAAGTCAATGGTATTTGGTATACAGTCATTGGCACATCTCATTTCCATGGAGACTGTTTAGCCATGTACCTTCAGTCATGGTTCATTGACTTTGAATATTTGCATAATTTACATGTTAAAGTATTGCTATTTTAATTTCAACATTTGCATTATCAAAATTACAAAAAGGTGAGACATATCTCTGTGATAGCAGTTTATTTTAAACAACTACAACAATTGCAGTTCTAGTATTTTTTCCATGGGTGAATTGTTGTAACCAGTCTGTAGGCACAATGTTTTTTTCATATATATGTATACTATGGATTTTACAATTTTTAAGATCTGCGACTCTTTTCACAAAAAAATCTTACGATGAAAATTGATCGTAAGTTATACTGAAATGTGTGTGACTTACGAGTATTTTTACTCTTAAGATTTTTTGTGAAAAGAGCAGCAGATACCTCATCAAGCTAAGATCAAGGGTCCAAGTCAGAACATGTCACATCAAAACAGACTAGTGTTTAATTAAACTTGACCAAACTGTTACAATATTTCCGTGAAGAAAGATGACTAGTATTAATTTTGAAGGTCAAAGTTACAGCTCAGTCTAAATTCAATTATACTGGTGAAAACTGGAAAGTTCTTTACTTCAGAAAACGTCACAATCAGTATTCATCTAGTGAATTGATTGAAACAGGTTTTGTGAACAGAATGTGTCACTACAAAACAGACCAAACTTTTACAATATTTCCATGAAGAAAGATGACTAGTATTAATTTTGAAGGTCAAAGTTACAGCTCAATCTAAGTTCATTTGTTCTGTTGAAAACTCAGATGTTCTTTACTTTAGAATCACTGATTATCTGGTGAATTGATTGAAACAGTTTTTTTAACCTTTTTTCCAACTGAGGGCATAGCATATTTTTTTTAAATAAAGTTTTGTAACTTTTTGGTTTAAACCCCCTCCCCCCAA
This sequence comes from Mytilus californianus, assembly GCF_021869535.1. Lineage (NCBI taxonomy): Eukaryota > Metazoa > Mollusca > Bivalvia > Mytilida > Mytilidae > Mytilus > Mytilus californianus. The sequence continues at coordinate 48,491,507 of NW_026262582.1, read as the reverse complement.
AAAATTATTAAAAATGCCAATATTTTACCACTAGTTTCATAATGTTTCTGATATCTTAGAGCTAATTTCCTAATGCTTGTAGAGTAAGACTTTGGTTGGCTTGCTTGCTTTGTTTGTATAAACGTCAGCTCAAGCATGGTTATTAAGATTGACATCTGCAAACAATATAGGTAGGCAAAGTTAAACCTGTATATTTATTATATTTAAATTTGATTGAATGTTATCCCAATTACAATTGTACAATATACAAACAAAGAAAGCAAGCTAACCAAACTCTTACTCTACATGCATTAGGAAATTAGCTCTAACCTTATTGTATGTTATCTATTAAAGCTGTCCACCGGGATATGATGGAAGCAGGTGTGATAACTATCTATGCAATAACTACTGTCAAAATGGAGGCCAGTGTATGATTCATGCAGGAAAACCAATATGTAGATGTCCAGAAATGTTCACAGGGAAAACTTGTAATGAACACAAGAATCCATCTCTTTGCAAGGGTTTATGTGAAAATGGGGGCACATGTGTAATAATAAATGGCAGGAGAACATGCAACTGTCAAAAGGGATTTACAGGTAAGACAATGTAGAATTGATGAGAAAAAAAAGGTAAATGTATACTATAAATTCAGAAATTATTGCAATTTTTTTATTAATGTGAAAAATTCCTTAATTTTGCTTGTTTTTAAGTCAAAAATATATTTTGTTGGCCTCTAAGGTGCCACCTGAAGTTGGAACCCAATACACAGCTTGGTCAGCCATTTGTGTATCAAATATTGAGAAATACACAGAAAATTGAACTTAAATAGACACAAAATTGAGCATAAAAGAACATCTATGCATATTCCTAAATTTTGTTATTTAGTGGTTCACAATTTTCTAATTGAAATATGCATAAAGAATATTACAGTATTAATATTTCTGCTAAATTGACAACAACACTTAAGTTAACTGCAACTTTTATTGGTGGACATGTTTCAACATGATTAGATCTGTGTCTTCACAACCTGATTTAGTGATATTTGAAATTTTTTATTTAACAACCCTGTAGACCATAGGTATTCTCTTAAGGAAATACCTACACGAAATTTAGGAAGCGTTGTTTAGCAGTTTTTTTTTATTTATTTCTTTATTTAATATCAATAATAGTATTACTACATTTATACATAAATATTGTGTTACTATGGATTAATTTATTTTTTGTGGGTACCAATTTTCGTGGATCAAAGAATACTTATATATTTGTGGATAACCAATTTCGTGGTTTTCCCGATGTCTGCATACAAACCTTTAGATAATTTGTCTTTCATTGAACATTAAATTTTGTTGAATTTCTATAAGTGAACCAACACCCGAAGTGGTGATTGTGCGGTAGGGTAAAAATAAGGGGATACCGCTAGGTATTCACAGTTGTCTTAAAATAGATAAGAATAAGTCTCCACAAAAGACAACAACACTCATATATTTTACGCATTGCAATAGTTTTATTGGTCGACATGTTTCGCCTATAGATAGGCGTCTTCGGGACAATGTTATATACAAAATTTACAGTGAGGTGTATTTCTTTCGGTTAAATTTCGTTGTTCAACCATAGCCACGAAATCCACGAAAACTGGTATCCAACGAATAATAATGAATCCACAGTAACCTTTTCTTTTATTTCTTAGGAACAAGATGTGAACAGTGCACTTCTCTTATGTGTTACAATGGTGGAACTTGTCACCATAGCGACAGTAACTCCCTGCAGCAAACCTGTGTTAATGGGAACTGTTATATAAAAAGTGCAGTTTACTGTGTTTGTCAAAGTGGATATGATCCAGACTCACAATGCTCTACTGCATCTTGTAAGAACTATACTTGTCTAGTAAATCACATCTGTAAGCTAGACAAAAATGGTCTACCAAAATGTGTTTGTAAAGAGGGTTACAGTGGAAAAAATTGTGATCCTCCTATTGTTGGATCTGATTGTGGAACAGGATGTAAAAATGGTGGTAAGTTTATTTGGATTGTCTCCCTTAATGACATTTTGTAAAGGGAGATAATTCACTAATTTTATTTACATTTCCTTTTGTTGAACATACTGTCATATGAAATAACCATATATTGTCTTTCTAAAATTCCACATGACAGGGATCAATTATTACTTTTATTTTCATGTTTTTTTTTTTAGAATTCACCTAGAACTACATGTATGAGTAAGGGTCCCGAAACTGTCATATTTGCCAGTCATGACCTAAACTGAAAGCTTTTTGTCCTAAACGGTAGATTGGGATTTAGGACATTTTATTTTTATACAGAAATAATTTCAGTCATTTCATTGAGATCGGGTTTCTTAATCACCATTTTGCACTTGTTTCTGTTTTGCAATCCATTTCCTGTAATAAAACTGCCACTCCAGTATAGTATGATAATCCTGAGGGCCCTCCAAATAACTATATTAATGCCTCCAGGAATAGTTGGTTAATGATCGCTAATCACTTTTTACCTGTATTTTTAATTCACACTTGACATTGATCAAAAAGCTCAGAACTAATATCATAAAGAAATTAAAATTCCATGACAACTGTCTTTCTTATTTATTTACTTTTCAGCAAAGACAATTGTCAATTCTGATTTAAAAATTAAAACTTAATTTAATTTACATAGAAAAAAGTAATTTTTCACGAGATGAACATGTGCTTTATTTACTATGTAATACACATGCGTGATATTGTCTTCAGCAGATTAGACACTTAATTGTAAATGCATAATGATTTCATGCTAAATTAAACGAGTGCAACTATTATCTGTTATATTCAAACACTTTTAAAGGTAATAAAATTAAAAAGCTGGTGATTTCCTGACAATTTGATAAACAAAACGAATCCCGGAAATGAATCTGGAATTACTCATACTTTAGTATTGTCGCAAAACTTCTGGATTTAATTTCGTCTTCAAAATCGAAAAAAACGTCAGCTATGTCTGAGAAATATACCATTTTGAGTCATTAAAATCATTTCAATTTTAAACTGTTGCCTTCCCTAAACTGTTCTTGAACGTTTATAGAAAAATGATAAGAAAATTCATGAAGTAAATGCGATGAAATAGTCAATACAAGTTCGTTGATGCTATGAATCTCGTGTAATTTCGACAATTTGAAAAAAAGGGCACCAACTTTTAAGTCATTAATTAGTAAATTTATTTAAAAAAAAATTACTTTATGCTAAAAGATATGGATTGATATCAATAAAATTTTTCACAGTTGTGCATAACAGTAAGTAAGTAAATAAGTAAGTAAATTTTCATTATAGTGAAGTGTGTAATAACATGTAGAAAATTTGAGAAACATCTTTATGAGTAAGGATTTCATTGAAATCTGATGTATATAGGTATAATATGCTGTATCAAACTGGTGTCTTAAATGGATTTTTATGAAAATCGAAGGGGGAAAATTGCAGTAAAAGTTACTTTTTATCAAAAAATTCTAATTTGATAAAAAAAAAACATCACATCTTGTTCATGGAATAAATATATATATTGAAATTAAGGATATGGATGAGGAATCATGCACAAGACAACATTCCCTAAAATGCTAAAAAAATTATTGGATACAACCATAATTGAAAATTTTGATATTAAAGAGCCATTGGAAACTGTATAAGTGAAATTTATAAAATATATTACATGACACATTTTTGATTATTTATGCAGTAATATTTTTTGTTTGTTTTAGGCACTTGTAAACAGAAGGACAACTCACTTGATTATGCATGTTCATGTCCTCCCCATTATAAAGGGACTTACTGCCAGACTGCAGAGAATAAATGTGCTGGCTACTGTACACACAATGGAACATGTCAACTAGGTAATGTATAGTCATTTGTTGAGCATCCTTAAGGGTTCATTTGGATGTAGAAATTACACTGTTTTTTAGTCCCCTACAGACAAAGTTGAAGGGGACTTTAGGTTTGAATATATTGATTTGATAATTGGTATATAGTTTTATCATGACAAGTTACAGATCAAGTTCATATTTTGTTCTGGTCTGATGATTTTGTACAGAGTTAGGGTCCTTGGACTTCGAAAATTCACTTAAATAATCAGTTTTCAACGCTTTTTTTCGTCATATTGAAGATATTGACTTGATATTTGTTATATAGTTTACACCATAATAAGTTATAGATCAAGTTAGCATTTTGTTCCAATACAATGAATTTTTAACTGGTAGGGGAATATGTATTGCCATGCAGTACTCTCAGAATGCTTGTTCCTTTGTGGAATCATCATGAGCAGCCCAGAAACGGAACAAAATAATTGTAGAGAAGCTTTTTTAAAGCTCTGTTACATAATTGGACCAAATACAAAGGTGTTTCTTGAATGATTTTTTTCTTTTCCAATTCTGCATTTACCTAAAAGATGATGTATACAAGGAAAATCAAGATATTTTACAAATATACAATTTTTGTCATGATTTGTTGGTGTGTTATCTTGTCAAATGTTTTTTTCTTTTCTTTTCCAAACACATTGTACCTTAGTATAGTAAGGACATTTTAAAGAACCTCAAGGGTTCATCTGAGTGTAGAAACGACCACCTGAACTTCTTTCCACCAATAAAATCCCTGCAGAGGGGACGTTCATTTGTCTTACTAGGATATATGAATTTGTAGATACCTTTATCTGGAAAAAAGACTATAAAATTGGTGTCTCAATCATGTAGAGAAAAAACCAAGCTATGGCATGTTAACGATCCCTTGATACAACTGTTTGAAGGATTAGTAAGTAATATTTTGAAAGTCAAACCTTCTGTTCCTAACTAAAAAAAAAACAAGTTTATTGCACTATATGCTGTTAAAAAAATACCATGTCTACAGCATTTGACAGGGTATCCCTGTAAGGTTAGTTTTGCTAAACAAACAGGGAAATTGTTCAGTGAATAATAATCAAGTGTTCAGGGATTGAAGTTAAAATTTTGGCATGGTAGCCCACAGCTTAAAATTTGTAGCCAATATATATAGAAATCAGAAATTTTAGTAGTCCACACCAAACTTTAGGGGCCATTGGCGAGTGGGCCCCTGCTAATTTCAAACTGTGGTGTTAGTTTTACATTCTATGTAAACTACAGATTGCTACAGAATTTATTTTTCCGGAAAAATGACATTCATCGATTTGACTTTGTAGATATAAGTTGACCTGGCGATGACCCTTCTGTTCCTATCCAATATACCTTGTGTCATAATAGTTTCATTGACTTTTAAAGTTTGTCTTTAATTCCTTACAGGACGGATTTCAGAATTTTTTTTTTAACATACAATGAAATTTGAGGGATCGCATTGTTTGATTGATTATTTAAAGAAAAATAATCAGGGTTTTGTATCCATCACTGTTATTATCACCAAGTGTTAATTTCAATTTTTTGTACTTGAAGAAAACTTGCTTTCCAATTTGACAAGCAAAGGAGTAAGGGTGGGGCATTAAGGTCCATTTAACTAAAAAAAATAAGAACTATTTCAAATTTGCACATAGTGTTTAATTTTTGAAATGAACACAATTTAGATACTTTTATTAAATATAAGGTTGTTTCTTGAGTGCACACTTACTTACAATCCAAATAATATGTTGATGTAAAAAAAGGAAAATCAAACTTTTTTTTTACAAAATATGCAAATTTTGTCATGGTTTGTTGCCATGGTAACTCATCAAATGGGAAATTTGTTTTTATTCTTTAAACACTTTGTATGTAGATATAAGAAGATGTGGTATGAGTGCCATTGAGACAACTCTCCATCCAAGTCACGATTTGTAAAAGTAAACCATTATAGGTCAAAGTACGGCCTTCAACACGGAGCCTTGGCTCACACATAACAGCAAGCTATGAAGGGCCCCCAAAATGACTAGTGTAAAACCATTCAAACAGGAAAACCAACAGTCTAATCTATATAAAAAACGAGAAACACTTATGAACCACATCAACAAACGACAACCACTGAACATCAGGTTCCTGACTTTGGACAAGTGTACCTTAGTATAGCATAGTCACATTTTTAAAACATGTATGGTTGATTTTTATTCACACTAATACTTCCACCAAATAAGGACTTTATTGTCCCTTCTCCTTTGCCTTCCTTTTCCTTAAAGACTGGAAAAAGGGCTCCGACAATATTTGTTACTTAAAATTCAATTTATCAAGACAATATAAGTTTTGGCCATGGATCAACTTCTATACACTACCTGGTCACTTGATTTTGTGAAAAAAATTTCATAGTTAGAATATATTGTATGGTTCCAATTGATGGAAAACTGAACATGTATGAAACTCACAGTTAAATGCATGCATAATACATAGTTTTGATTGTACAGAAATTTAATGAACTTTTATTTTTTTTCCAGAGAATGATAGTCCTAAATGCAGTTGTAATGAGTACTTCACAGGATCAACGTGTGAAACTTGCCTCTGTCAAAATAATGGGATATGTAAATCAGATCAGAGCAAGTTCTACTGCTCGTAAGTCTTATTACATTTGGCTAACCATCATATAAACTTATTATAAAATCATTTCAGAATGCACTTTTGTTGAGGTTGAACCCAAATAGTTATTTAGCCTGCAATTACTTTAATGGATCCTGTACTTTAGTGTTAGCTTTCAGTTTATAGTAAAGTTAGAGGTTTGTTTCAAGTCGGGGTTAGATTAAGGTCTAGAGTAAGGGTTTGGTACGGATAAGAATTAGTATGTTCCTCCCCTAAGATAAACAAAGGCCAAATGGTAGAAGGGTTCAGGTTTGTTGATGTAAGCTGACATAAGTATTGTAAATTCAGAAATTATTGCTAAGTTTTTATACGCCCGTTTATGGGACGTATTATGGTATACCGTTGTCCATCTGTCCGTCGTCAACATGTTGGACATTAACTCAAAAACGCTTTAACCAATTTGCATAAAACTTGCATAAAAATTGTTTATATCTATTGACGTGAGCTCCCTTTCGTTTTTTCCAAATTTTAGATTTTACGTTTTCGAGTTATGGGGTTTTTATTAAAAAAATCAAAATGCTTTCAGCAGTTCTTATGAAACTTTGGTGAATTGTTTATATCTATTGATGTAAGCTCTGTTTAGAATTTTATAAATTTTACATTTTACTTTTCTGAGTTATGGGTTTTATTCATTAAAAAAGGGGAGATTTTCCAGTTTTCGGACAATAACTCAAAAATGCTATCAGCAATTCTCATGAAACTTTGGTGACTTGTTTCTATCTATTGATGTAAGCTCCCTTTACATTTTCATAGATTTCTGATATGACATTGAGAATTAATTGAACTTTAATTGTTTATAGTCTGACAACAGATTTATTAAGTATTGTGCAACAGCACAGTGTATTGCACAACAGCAAGAAATATTTGATTGAATATAAATTCAATTCATATAACCAATTTCAAGTTCTTTGACTACATTTATTCAGAAACCTATAATATGTCAAATATTTAATACAATCCAAATTTAGACCTATATCAAGCTTGAATATTGTGTCCATTTTTGCCCCAACTGTTCAGGGTTGGACTTCTGCCGGTGTATCCAGCTGTGCTCAGCGAAGCAGTTTATTTATTAATGTGAATAATGGGACTGAGTGAGTATCAGAATAATAAGAACTGGCATTCAGAGTTTCCTGAAATCACATTTTTGTGCATTCTAAAAAATCACAATAATAAATGCAAGCAATAATTTCTGAATTTACAGTATTAGAGACATTTTGAAGAAGGGCATAAACATAGATGTAAGCAACTATTGGGTGCTCTACAGCCTTAAACAATGAGCAAAACTCAAACCACAAAGCAAGCTATAAAATACCGGGGAATTAACAAAATGTAAAACAATTCAAATGAGAAAAACAACTGCCTGATCTGTACATAACAAGAGAGGAAAAACAAATATGATATGCAATAACAAAGGACAACCAGTTAATTACAGGCTACTTACTTGAGACAGGCATTACCGTGAGTGGCTTTGTAAAGTCTGCACTGGTATTCTGTCCGCACCCCCTTTCCGCCACTGTGAATTCAGGAAAAAAAAATTTTTTTCACTTGTTAAAAATTTCTATTGGAATTCTGGTAATTTCAAAGCCTTTGTGATCAGCAACCATCCATAAGCATTTTACATTTGTCTTTTAAATCCATATTTTACAGAAATTATAATTAAGTTAAATTTACTAATATTTTTCACTTTTGCAGTTGCCCAGGCAATTACAGCGGGAAACTTTGTAATACATCTGCGTGTGGTGATTATTGTTTCAATGATGGTCAATGTACAAAGTGTACGAAAGATAGTTCCACAGGAAGATACAAATGTTCAGCTTGCAGGTAAGTCTGCTTCATTATGAGATTAGAATCATTGATATTTTATCGGGAAAATTAGTTCAAACTTAGTATGCTGACCTCTGCATGTATTATTACATTGTTATTTGGTAGAAGTGGTATTGATGTATTACCCTCATTTCCATGTATTGTCGCAAAAGAAAGACATAGAAATTTTTATATTTTGGCGTCAACATTTTTTTTCAGTCTGATTTCTGTTATTTTAAACAATGACAACTTTGTTAAACCTAAATGGAATTTCATTATCCATATAGTAGGATTGCCAATGAGACAACTATCCATTAGAAACCAAAGGAGAAGAATTGGTTGATTAATTCATATTTTTTTACTGCTATATTTTATATTTATTGGATTTTATGAGCTCCTTAGCGAACATGAACTGTAACACCCTTTATGATTATGATTTTTATTTTTATCAAGTTTAATTTGCATATGTAAATAAATTGACCTAATGTTTTATGAAGTTAATCCTCTTTTCAGTTGTACAAACGAATTTGGAGGGGAGCGATGTGAAACACATGCTTCTGCACAGAGTCAAGCACATACAAGTGATATGAAACAGATGATAACCATTGTAGTTCCTGTGGTCATTGGTGTAATCTTAATCTTGGTCATCTTATTGCTTGTCATTTTATACAGGAGGAGAAGGTAAAATAAATATTTTGTGTGAACTTGTTTTTTTTTTAATTTTTAAATGTATTCAGACAGTGTTTCACGAAGGCAGTCCTGACTCCAAGGTAGGTAGTTTTGAATATTTAGAAAAAGATATTAATTTCATCATTGAAATATAGTATGAAAAATCATCACCCCACTAAAAAGATGAAAAGCATGACTTAAAAAATTGTTTGTTGTTGCTTGTCTGATTGAATTAGGTGCATTTGAGATAACTTCAAGTGCATATGATAACATTGATATGAAGTATGCTGTTGTGTAATATAATCTTAATTCTCCCATTTTCAAGATTTGGTGACTGATTTTCCTTGTGTTAATTTAAAAAAAAAGTTGTTTTTTTCTAGGTAAGTAATCCATAATGATATAAAGGTAATAAATTACATTGTGCCTTTTCACATTGTCAATGGGATCTATTTCAAATTTGACTATAAAATCAATATACCATAACTTTTCTACTTTTGATAAGTATTATACCTGACCCAAACAATAGCCAAAGCCCTAAAACCTCACCCCAAACTTAAAACTTAAAACCTAAGCCTATACATAAACTGAACAATAAACCTAAAGAACAGAATCTCCTTTAGAAAAATAAGGATGTAATTATTTCTTTACATCAGTTCTAGCATAAAAAATATTTAATTTTGTGATAGGTATTAGAAATCTAGTACATAAATTCATAATCAAATACAAAATTAACTAAGTACATTTTTTTCCAGGGACCAGTTCAAGCATCAAAGAATGCACAATTCCAACATGGAGATTAACAATCCAATTTATATAGCCAGACAACCAGGAGATGGTGAAATAGAAGGACAGGGGTCAGAAATTGAACCATTAGATATTGAGGGCGAAGACCATGTAAGTACCTACTGTTCTTATTTAAATTGTTTTTTTTTCAAATCTTTAATTTTATAGTTTGCTTGTTAATAAGAGTTGTGTTTGTTCATAAGAGTTGTGTTTGTTCATATTGGCATGAAAGGTTATTTAGTTACACTGGGGAAAAAAATAATTCTGACAAGTTCAAAGCCCAGGACATTTACTTTATGATTAGCCAAGGTTAAATAGAAATGAGTCGAGCCCTACATTAAGAAAAAACTGAAACCTAATTTTAAAATTTTAATATTTCTTTAACCTCTCATCAAATTTCATATTTATTTTAACATACTGGTTTTGAAAGAGAGCTTGTAAATCTTTAAGAAGTGGTTTGAAGAGAAGTTAGGTCTGGCAGTTTCAATGAGCACTTTTTCCCTTAGGCAATGGCCTGTTTCTGGTTTATATACTTCAAGACTTGCATTTGAATTTTATAAAAGTTAAGTTAATTTTTCAGTAATACTAGGGGAACTTCTGTTGATCTAAGGAATATGGCCATGAATGCCTCAAATTATCCCTAAAAATCAAACTTTATTATTCCATATGTAAAAACTGTTCTTTTAACAATGTTGAAAGTTTCAAAAGGATAATATTTTACAACTTTTTAGCCAAATTGCATGTTTTTATGCATTTGCAAGGCCTATTTCCTTCTGAAAAACATTGGCCACACACTTTGACCAAAATAAAATTGTTATAAAAAGATTTATTTGGGTCAGATACACATTCTTTCAAAAAGTATTGGTGGTCCTTGCATGTGACCAATTTTGGTTGAAGCAAAAATTAATTATTATTTTCTTCATCAAAGTGTCTAATTATGACGTCGTAATGACATCACAATAGTTCTAATGTGTCAGATCTGGTTGAATTTGTTTTTGTCAGATATCTTTACATATTTTGTCATCAAACTTTTAATTTTTGTTACTGAAGTTCAATTTTACAAAATTTTATGGTAAACATGGACCTTTCATGAACCTACTCCTTTGTTGCAATCTGTGTAAACCTAACCTCCTCTGACAGTTAAACTCTGTTTCCTTTATTGCATATTATTTGCATTAAGAAAATATGTAATGATTCATTGAGATAAATAATTCAGTATAAATAATTGTATTTCTTTTTTTCTTTAACAGAATACAAACTTTGCTAATCCAATGTATGCAAGACTTTATACTACAGACAGTACACAGGTGCTTTTACCAAAAGATAGTGACAGTGAAGACACTTTAGATCAAAATGGTGATCTGAACTTTTATGGGTCAAAGGGCAATCCAAAGAAGTCAAATTTTTGATAACTGTCATAATAATTGTGTGTACAGATGTAGTTCTTTCATATCATTGCTCAGTTGTTAAATCTACAAATTGTGTTACTTCATTATTTTTACTTGACTGAGTGTGTATTAAACAGCTACACAATTTAACAATGTCATATTTTTGAAAAGGTAAAATTTGGTAGATTTTGATGATGAAGTCTAATTGTCAAGCAATTTAGTAATACTATATACACAGATATTCAATAAAAAAAGCATGTGCATGTGTATATCCATACTTGTTAAGAAAACAACTTTATAAAATATCTTACAATATGCATTTATCTATCTATTCTATGAACAGTTTTGGACAAAAAGGGGATAATAAGATTCAAACTTTTGCCTTAACATATTTTTTTCGTAAAGAGTGAAAGCAAACTTTTACCTCTCCGTGCTCAAAAGCCCTTTAATTAGATTCTAGCTGTTGCTCAAATGAAAAAGGCTGATTCAGTTACCTTTACTTTTGATTATTCTAAACACAACTGGACCAATGTTTATTTTTGGAATACAATGGTTTTTTTTTCTTCTATGATGCTATTGTAAATAGATAGAATTGCTTGAAAAAGAACATACTTTCTATTAACACCATTTTCAGTGCATGTTTGTTTGTGTGTGAAATAAATGACATTCAAATATCAAGAGCTTTATACATGATGAATTTGATTGGTTAGTTTGAATGTTGTACCTAAAATGAAATGGTATGTATTTGATGCTAATTTAGAATATTTGTTGATTGAAATTATTATGGTATTTGTTTCAAATACTAAAAAAGCACATAAACACTTCAACATGAATATTTTTGTGTTTAACAGTTTTCAGTATTTTTGAAGAAAACATTGTACAATTTCGTTTTTTGCTGCTATATATGATTTTTTTGTCAATTTAAATTCCAGTTTTACCCAATATTAAGTAAATATTTTCATATTTTCACCTAAAAAAAAAACGTTTTAAGTGCTTACATTTTGCATTTTCTTATGAGCTGTGTCAGATAGAAATCGACCTTATGCAAATGAATATCAACACATTTTGTTAACCTATTTGAGTTGAAAAAATCTTGATGCAAAGTCTGTAACTGTTTGAAAATTGAGTTGATATAAGAATACTACAAAACAGACAAACATTCATCTTTTATCTCGTATTTGAATGTTCCAAAATCAATCAAAGTTTTATACATGTACATGTATATTTGCACTTGCAAAAGGTCGATTTCTATCCGCCAAAGCTCGTGTATTGTTGGGAAGGCAGTTTTATATAACATATCATATTAATTGAAACGTCCAAGTTTGATCAGTTATCCTTTTTAAAAAGGAAATTGATTTATATACATTCATTCATTAATACATAAAAACTTATATTAATATTCATATCTTTGACATGTAATGTTTGAAGATAAGCTGCATTGTAAACTCAGAGTTTCCAGAGTTTTTAACAATTCACGATCCACAGGGTTTTACATCAGACATTGTTTTTTTTTTATGTATGAGAGTGGTAAGTGTATAATTGTGAGTATAACTGCTGACCAACAAGATCTGGTGCTTAATTTTGACCTCTAACCTTCAAAGGCAAGGTCATTTCATTGTAATTATAGCTATTTTTGAGGATTTGTGAATAATGAAATGAATTGTTATAATTGATGTATTTCCGTTTATATTTTATTTATACATGTTGTGCTTTCATTTTACATAAATATAATTTTTCATTTTGGTACTGTTATATGAATTGTATTTTTTATACTTAGTTTTTAGAAAATTCTAGTGTATTTATATGTTTTATGTGTATTTTTTATACTGAGCTTTGAGAAAATCTAGTATAAAATCAAAATCAATTATTGTACATACAGATACGAATAATTTCCACCTATCTTTATTGAACATGTTGAAAGGGTTTTTACGTAGCAAGGTTTATTGCAGTAATCACTACGCTTTATAAGTATTGTATATCTGCTTGATGTCACACTATCTTATCTATTAAATGCAGAACTAAAGCCTATCACTGGTACATCAACTACTCTTTATAAGTACTGTTTTACTGGTCTGTATCTCATATTATCTATTTTAAACGGGACTAAAGCCCACTACAGGTACATAAACGTTTTAAAAATATTTGTTGATTGATGATTACCAAGTTCTCTAATTCAAATTGGAACAGATGGCACAAGTTGAAACAGTCATAACTTTTTAAGTAAGTTCCATTAAGCAATTTATTGTGTTGATTCTGGAATGTTTAACAGCATCATTGGTTTTGCTGTTAAAACTTCTCTGATAAGATAAGTTTGTCTTTATGATTGAAGGTGCAATCTTCATCTTTGATCACAAGTTTAACCATTTATGTTGAATGTTATACAATTATCTTGTCTATATGGATCTGTCTGTTTCTTTTATGAATCTTTAAAGGAATACATTTTTTTTGGCTTTTGATGCCTGTTCAAGTGAAGCTTTTAGTAGTTTATAGGTTGATCTGGTGAAGTATAATCTGTTATAGAGAGAAAACTCTAAAACGTTTCATTTGTTATACTATAAATATTATTTATGATAAGAAATTTATGTGTTGTGATATAAAGGTTGTGCTTTGTTTTAACATTCCAGTAATTTTAGTTGTATTATGTGATATTGTTGTATATCATTGTACAAAGTTATGTTGTGGTTATTGTGTTTATTAAAAAAAACATCCCTCCGTAATCATATGTTATTAATAATTCGCTATAGTTAATTTTTTTTCTGCAAACACTTTCATCTTTTCCAAACTGTTTTAATCAACCCAAGTTTCAAACATTTGCTATATTTAAGTTTTTTTTGGCAAACACTTTCATCTTATTTTACAAACTGTTTTAGTCAACCCAAGTTTCAAGCATTTGCTATAGTTATTTTTTTTCTGCAAACACTTTCATCTTTTACAAACTGTTTTACTAAACCCAAGTTTCAAATTTGAATTATTTTTAAATACCTATGTGAGTTTTGGTATTCAGTTGAATATGTTAGGTGTAAGATGATTAAGCTTTACCTCCTTATTTTCTATTGCTTGTCCACAACAAACTGTGATGAATAATTATGAAATGCCAAATCTTAAAAATCAAAAGCATTATATTTTATACAAGTTATATGAAAATTGTTGTTTGTAATTTTCTTTGTATAAAAATGGGTTCATGAAGCCAAATATTTTCAAGTTTATTTAGTGTTTAGATTAAAATATTATTTTTTGGGCACTAGAAGAACAGATTAGTATATAAAATGGCCAAGAAAGCCATCATTTTAGTTTATTCTTATGAAAAATATTATTCGAATTTATAAGGGAAAATGTCAAAAACTATTTAGTATGAGAGATAAAATTGTTTTTTGTTTCATAAACACATTTTTCATGCAAGAACATCTTTAAGTTCTTTAAAGTATTGTTACCAAAGAAAATTGATCTTCCATAGAGTAGAAGGTGTGATACGGCCGTATTTGTCCTGCTGTTCAAATTATAAGTACTATTATAGTTTACAGTAAAACTATTTTCACATTAAATTTATATAAGAAAGATGTTATTTTGATAGATTAAGGTACACTTGATTTTACTAACAGGATATTTTTACAGAGATGATATACCTTTTCCAAATTATTTTTGATATAATTCAAGTATCTTTAGTTTTGTTACTCTCATATCATTCAAAAATTGAAAGTTTGTATAAAGACTTATTTCGAAGAAATATAAAAAAAAAAAACATATGAAATGGCTGTTACATTGTCATTGTCATTTTAAAACAAAAGTAATCATAAATTATCTAGGATTATTAAAAGATTTCAGATTAGGCAAAAATAGCAATATCATATCTTCTTCTGTGTATAAATATTTATGAATCAGGAATTTTCATACAATTTGAACATATGTCTGTAGTTAGAATATAATAGAAAGCTAAACTATCATTGTTGACAGTTTTAAATGATTAAAGTTCATTAATTAGCTTTTGATATTTATATGTTTTAAACTTCTCCTTAGGCACAACTTGCAAGTATTAAACAGTTTGTAGTAAATTAGAAAAACCTTTAATTTTCCTCCCTGTTTGAAGACAGGTTTGACATAATAAGCACATTTACTACAAAATATTGAATAGATAGTATAAGTGTTCTAGTAACATATGTTTTTCCAGTTAATTTTTCAGGTAATTGTATACCTAAAAATTGACAAATTCAGATAATTGATGCTGCAAATATAAACTGTAACGGTCAATGCAATAATAAATGGATCTGCCAAAAATTGCTGGAAAATACCAATTTGTTTATTCCTTTTTATTAAGACTTAAGTAAAGACCAAACCATATTTATTTTGTCATGTTTTTTTTTTACACACACACATTGAGGTAATATATTACATAAGTGTTAACCTAGTTTACCTTTCAAGTCCATTGTAATTTTTTTCAGTTCCACTTCAAGTTTAAAAAAACTTAAGTGATGCATCATTTCTGTAATTTTTATAGAGTTTTACACACATTAAAGTAGAACATACAAGTTTTATTCTAATATAAAGGTACAACTAAACTTATTCAAGAATAAAAAAGAATTGTTCAGGTGGTCATTTTTTTAAAAATTTTAGCAAGTGCTATTTATTGATTGGTCAGTTATTGAAGACAACATATTTGAGTTGATGCAGTTTGCTTCAAGTGATCTTACAACTAAAGTTGATGTTAAGTATACTGAATTGTTCATGACTTACAATCAACTTTAGTCATACATTTTTTGTGAAACTGATCAATGTTTCCTAGGCCTTAGCAAAAGCAAGCTAATCTACTTTGATCAAGTGGAGAATAAAAGTTGAATTATATTTTTGATTTCAAATATTTGGTTTTATACTTTAATACATGATGAAGGATAATTCAGGAGAATATTAGATGTGCATTTTAAGCAGTGTCGTACATTTATATTGTGGCATTTGAGTAAATTCAAGTTTGACTCTTTCTATTGAGCTCTAAAGTACCCGATTACACGAATGTATGACAAGTGGAACAAAATTAAAAAAAATATCAAGAAAAATATCCAAGTAATGTTTGGTTATTTTGGTTCAATTTTATAGTACAGCCTAGTTGGACAAAACTCATAAATATATGTTACAAATGGTAGTGATATGTCTTATCAAGGAACTTGAGATTCCTGATAGGGTAGGAGTTCTTCCAAATTTATAAAATATCAGCACATCATTTTCCATTCCGTCTCACAACATATTGTATATTTATCATAGCTACTAAGAGACAAAAATAAAGTGATTATATATAGTAATGTGTTTGAAGTTTGTTTTTAGGTTATTATTTAACAATATAAAAACACAGATAGTTACCTGATAATAATGTCCTCCTGTATGATGATTTGAAAAGTTTGAGAATATTATTCATTTGAAGCTACAGGAATAGGAAACTTAGAAAAGTGTTAAATTTAAGATCATCTAAGAATTCTTTGATGTATGAATATAAGTCATATTTTGACATAAACTGCATTATTACAATTAAAAATGTCAAAAGTAATTGTTAAAACAACAAACTAGACGTGACAATCAATATTGTCTTGGACAATAATTAGAGGTGAGAGTAGTTTACTGTTTATTTCATCAATGTATCAGAATATGCTCAAACAAAAACTGAAAAAACATGCATGAACTCAAAAAGAATAGGAAACCTGGTCCATCGGCAGGGTAGACATCTATTGCTAGTTAATTTACAGATAACACGACTTTTCTGATCTCTGAAAAAAAAGACCTCAAAATTATATCATTAGTGAGTTGCAACAGACATATAGTATCACCAGCCCAAGAATCAGCACGTCTGCCTTGACATGAACTATTAATGATGTATGTTGTTATTCAAAACACCCAAGGTTTTTCTACCACCATGCATAGATGACCATCTTTGATGAAACTAGAACGGTGCCACTGTTTTTATTTTTACAAAATTCCGATTGTAATTGATGCATTTTCATATAAATTGAAATGGTGTGTGAAAACTTATATGGTTTACACCACTGAGACGACACTTCCACACAATAAACCTACTGCATTTAGACCATAATACAAAATTAAAATCACACAAGGGCTTCAAGAGTTTGAAATAAATTAAACATCGCCTAACAAGGATCTGCAACTATTGCATCAAATTCCCTAAAGGACAAATACGAATACAAAACTAAAGACAACGACTGTCAGATGCATGACTTGCAACAGGAACACCGAACTTGTTTCGGGGAAAAAAACTTCATCTTTTTAATATATCAAGTGTCCTCGCTGTCAATCAAAATCAGTGAAATGATTTACGTTAAAATTAAATTTAATGCCTGTTTACTTCAATGAGGATTGCTGACAGCCAAATGACAAGTGGCTCACCCCATGACAAATACATAGTCATATGAAAGACCCTGCAATCGAAACTAGTCAAAAATGCATTTAACCATTTAGTATACTGACAGCAAAGCACACATATTCGTTAAACAAAAGAAACATACCTGTTAAAGTCTGTTAGCAATGACTGATTGCAAGCTCAAGTTATTGCCTAGTTAATATGAAATAACGATGTCCTTATTACTCTTTAATCTAAAATATTCGGTTGGAAACATGATCAGATAGGTTACATTTTCTTATTGTGTTATTGTTTATAAACTTTGTAATGTCTTATGATTAGATGAAAAGTAAAATAAAAAAAAACAGAACTGCAAAGAAAATTCAAATCGGAAAGTCCCTTATCTAATGGCAAAATTAAAAGCTCAAACATATTAAACGAGTTGAAAACAATTGTAATATTCCTGACTTGGTACAGGCATTTCCTTATGTAGCAAGTGGTGGATTAAACCTGGTTTTATAGCTAGCTAAACCTTTCACTTGTGTGACAGTCGCATACAATTCCATTACATTAACAATGTGTGAACAAAACAAACAGACATAATAGGTAAAATGTCAAAAATAGGGATACACTAGTTAACATTATGTTATAATCCTAATCACTAGAAAACAAACAAATATGTCAAAAAAGAAAAACAAAATGGCAAATTGACAAAGCACATAAGCAAAAATGAAAGACAAGAATACAAAAAATGACCATTGCATAATAACACAACGGCGGAATGAATAAGTACTGAGCCACGTCATAAGGATATTACCTCTTACATCAAATTCGAGGTATAAGTCTAAAAATTAGACGAAGGAAGCCGTATCTGTCGTTTTTTTAATATCTTGTTCTGGAGGCTATATTAATGGAACCCAATCAGAAAAGTTTGGATTGTTAATGGAAAGAACATCATCAATACACAGTTTATCTGAATGTGAAATTAAATGATCTGGCTTCTTTGATCTTCTTGTGTTTTGACAAGTGCCTGAAGGAACTCCGACTCATATGAAAATAGGCACTGGCTACGGTTACATTGAAATGTAACAATAATAAAAATGTTATTGTTACATTGGAGACTAATTGCCGGAATGCAGGATCGGTTATGTAATCGATTAATTACCAATTTAACAATAATATTTGTTTCTACGGTTACTTTGTGTTATTGTAACGTTAATGCACTTCAATGGATGCTGGGACTAGTAATATGTATTAAAGTAAAACTTCAAAACTTTTCTTTGAATTTTACAATATTGCGTACAATTTTTAAAATTTGTATTTACAAACTAAAGCAGTTTCTACAAATTCAGTATGTTATTTTGGGAGCATGATTCAGTCCGACGCTTTTTTGGTGAAACCACTCTAGGCAGCCATCACATACGAGTGATTTAGCAATGTGCACGTCGGTTTTGCAGACTGTACAATTCCACTGCAATATCCCTTTTTGAAGTTATAGAAACATTCAATGTCTGCCATGTCTTCAGGTGAAAAATATTTTTTTACTCTTGCGATGTTTATATTTTCGTCAAATATTTTTGTTGGAAACATGTGAGGTTGTTTCATGTTGTCTTTTAATATAATTTCATTGCCGTCCATTACTGATTTTATATTCACCTCCGATTTTTAGTTCATTGCTAGCAAACTTTGCTTTTGACGTATCATTTTTTCTAGAACTGCGTTAAACTTTGTATAACTGTATAAAATTTGAGTCTTGATATTATTTTAGTTTCGATTCAAACGCATCCCAAGTTTTAAATTTTTCACCAAAACAAATTTTGTAATAGGAATTACCTCATCCATTGTTCAAAGTATAATGACAGTAATAAGGGTAGGTGTGTAGTTAAATACATAGAAGTGAACACTTTTCTTCTTAACATCGAACCGTTCTACAATATTGTTCGTCTTTGGCACTGCTTAACTGTAGTAGTTTCTTGGAGAACATTAAAACAATTAATCTTTAAATTATTTAAACACTATTTGTTGAATAATAATAATAATAATAATAATAATAATAATAATAATAATGATAATAATAATAATTATTATTATTATAAGTAGTATTATTATCAAGTACATATCGAAGAATTAAGTGACAAATTAAAGTTATAGAAGATTAAAACTTTAATAAATCTAACGTAACAATAACACAACGTAACCGTAGACACGAATATTATTGTTACATTCGTAATTAATCAGTTCCTTACCCAACCTTGCATTCCGGCAATTAGTCTCCAATGTAACAATAATCTTTTTTATTATTGTTACATTTCAATGTAACCGTAGCCAGTGCCATGAAAATAAGAAGAGGTCGACAAGGAGAGGCACACAGTTCGTTCCCATAGGATTGCCGACAATTTGTTGAAAAAGTCTAGCTCCAAATTCAACAAACATGTCAATAAGAAACTCCAGCATACTGATCACTTGTTCCTTTGTGTAGCATGTTTTACTTTTTTTTATCACTATTAACAAAATATGTCATGTGGTATCCCAAAGTAATAAATTTATAACGTATGCTACCATGTTTATATTGAAAAGCATTGTTGGTTATTTTTTTTAGACGATTTTTCAATTTCACATGGGGAATGGTGGTATACAGGGTTGAACATTCAAAAGTTTTGATAGAATTAATTTCAGAGAAGGATCGAGATTTGAAATTATCCAGAAGTTCTTTAGAGTGTTTTAGAATCCACATATGGTTAATACCACTAAGCGAGTGAACAGTTTCATAGTATTTCTGAAGACCCTTTTTCACTGCGAACATAATTTTTGTCAATCTAATGGATAATTCCTTTGTAGAACATGCAATGTACCGTTGTTAGTACTGAATTGTGTGAAGCTTAGGTATACAATACACACAAGATAAGTCCTCAGATATAATATTCAATATGATGTTCATTGAAGCCATGAAGGACTTATGATTCGCCAAAATCTCATCCTTGTCAAATGATATGTTTTTGTATCTGGGGTGACCTGAGTGCTCATTTATTCCTAATTCTAATAGTACGATTTACATACAAAGACAATACTATTGGAAGCTTTGTCCACAGGAACAACAACATATTTATCGTGAAGAGACACAGCTTCTTTGTCTCTGAAAACGGACTTTGGTCGATCATTCACACAGTTTTTCAACTTATGAATTCGACATTATTAGGTCTGCCTTTCTGCCTTTGCATGGTGCATACTCACCGATAATGAATAATAGCTGCAGTTTTGTTGTTGATCAGAGCACTAACTAGCATGTGAGCCCATGAGGGTATAGTTATCCCCAGTAGGCACTCCTTTGCCACTGACAATATTTATCACCTTCATATTCTATTGAGAAACTGAGGTAACAGCTCCCTCAGCCAAGTTGACTAGTTAAATCGTTTGCTTATTCTGTTCATGTCTGTTTTGGTCATATAGCTCTCCAAGAATTTATATATCTCCGTGATTCAAATTATTGGTTTGAAGCGTTCTTGTTTAATTAAATGCAGGAAGGCGCGTCAAACGCACCATATCTATCAAATGTTATATTTGATTTCCTAGGACTTAGTGAATACTTGTATATATAGACTAATAGAACAAAACCACGACATTGCGGGTCCGTGACTGAATGAAAGTGCCTATGCCTTATTTTAGCCTGGATTTTTAGTATTTGTATTGTCATTTGATAAATGAATACAACTTACTATAAACTAAATTTAATTTTTAACTAATTAACCAAAATTAATAGTGGTATTGAGGTGGCAGAAAATAGAAACTACATGTGACATATACTATTGGTATCAGTATTGGATTCGACCCGGAACATGTTAATTATTGGTTATATTAATAAAGTGGAAAACAAAATGGCCTGGAATGGTGTAATTTTTAAACAACATCATTGTCCTATAAAAGTTATATATAAAATAGAATTCTTTGATTCGTCGTTTTTACGTCAAGCCGGCTAATAAATTGAACCTTGTTATTTTAGTAGTATAGATATATCCTATGATATCATTACCCAATAACACTGACATAATTTAAAGCATAATTTGGGTGATTAAATTATAACATATTAACTTCATGATAATGTAAAAAAAAAAAGCGCTTCTACTGCAAAATAATTCAAGTTTAATGGCTCGCTTAGGTTCCAATTCATTCAGTCACGGTTGACGTTAGATGGTTTGGGCTCTTCTTGGTAGGCCGTGTTTTGTCATATCTAGCTCCTCAAGTATTGATACATCCGTTGTTTTTTATTAAAATTTTGCTTAGAGTTCCTAAAAATTTCGAAGTTGTGTCTGGTGACCTTTTCTTGCAATTAACAGTTCCATCAATTGCATAGGTGATAATTGCACATGTTGCAAACAAGGACCGTTTAAAGAGCTGCACAGGACCGTCTGAATATTGCAATATGTATTTGTTAGTTTTCAGGGAATTGAGTCTCATGTTTTTTACCCCTTTTAA
This sequence comes from Mytilus californianus, assembly GCF_021869535.1. Taxonomy (NCBI): domain Eukaryota; kingdom Metazoa; phylum Mollusca; class Bivalvia; order Mytilida; family Mytilidae; genus Mytilus; species Mytilus californianus. The sequence goes on along the minus strand of NW_026262582.1, from coordinate 48,469,556 downwards.
CTAAATGTCTGGAATCGTGTTTAACTTCTGTCTATGCACGAGGCTGTAAATAACAAAAACAGCTTTCGTTGATAATTTAATGTATAAAGCAAACAAGCAATGTACAGCAGAAAAACAAAAATAAGAAAATACAATAAGCGGTTGGTAACCATATTGTTTGGTATCAGAAATTCAACTTACATTATGTGTTGAAAAACACTAAGTCATTCGAAACTTTTTATGTATGTTAAAAAACTTTCGATTATGTCTTAACAAACATATGCTATAAGAGGTTTTGGTTCTGCTTGGAGAACTTGCATATTTCACAACAAAAATATTCAATTAATAAAAAACTTTTCGTGTCAACAGATGATAAAAAATTTAAATGATAGGGTAAAAGTTCTGAACGCTCTCTGTTTGAGTCATTTCATGGACCAACTGATGGAAACTAGCCTATGAATTATTACATGAAAGGGATACAATTGGGAGAATCCTGAAAACAATTGTCAATCGTCCTGAAGTCAGATGCGTTTGAGGGAATTGTACTTGTGTGAAACCACGGACCTCTGGATATATAAACACCACAGGTATATTGAAGGCCGAAAACAAAATTTTAATTCCTGAAAAAACATTGCAATTTTCATTAGAAAATGAATGTTTTTGATAAAATGTGGAATCTATAGCCGTCTCTTTTAAACTACTCAAAATATAGGTGTATTGCAGGCAAATATTTGGAATTTGACGCAAATCTTTTTGTACTATGCATTTATAATATGGATACTGCTACTGTAAGATATTTTGAGTAATAATTGTATATATATATTATAAGAAAATTAGGCAAATCATATCTTGACCTCTAAAAAAACAAGAAAAACATATGCTGATACAAAATCTGAATATATAGCGTACCAGTCATACAAGTAACTAAGATATACGTTATTTTGTAAACAATTAAGCAAAGCATACTCATTCTCTAAAATAACATAAACATTTGTCATATCATATCATTCATTTAACTAAAATTTATATAATTGATAATGTAAAAAATAAAAATTACTAAAGAAAGCTAATATTTGAAGCCAAAATTAACTTACAAAAATATACAATGAACATCAAATCTTTTCAGTAAATAGTGTTTAGGAAGATTAATAATTGTTATGCACAAAATCAATGTATTATTTCGATGTATAATTACGACTACAAAGGTTCAACCAATGAATAGGAATTGTAATCAATCTGTCTGAATATCGTGAAGGGGATTTCATATGTTCATGTCTTGTAAAAAGCATTTCAATTTAGACCATACTTTCGGCAATGCCTATGCTATCTTTCCATCTTGGTGTTTTTTTGTTGTTTGTCGATAAAATTCTTCTTTTTTAGACTATAACATGTATAAATGTTAAATTTCGAAGTAGTGCTGACATATACACAGCTTCAGGATCACTTACTATGTAAAAAATATAAACAGAACTGCATTAAAATAATCGAGCTGCATGAACTACGCATTTAAAAAAGTATTTGAACACTTAACGTTTTATTGAACAAGTTGATAATACCAACGAAACTTCCGAAGATTAGCCTAATTTGGTCGAACAAACATAGCTTACTGCGGATTCATTATTATTCGTTGGATACCAATTTTCGTGGGTTTCGTGGGTACAGGTGAACCACGAATTCAAATGTTCAACGAATTACAAATGTTAATTTGGCTTTGTATGCAGAGATTGACAAAACCACGAAATCAAATATCCACGAAAATGCAAGTGTTCCTCAATCCACGAAAATTGATACCCACGAAAATAAATGAATCCACAGTATTTCATTTATTACTTTTACCCTTACTTATCAGTGTTTCGTGGGTTTGATGACTGTCTTATGTGTGAGGTTGTATAAATTGGGATATTTTATTCTTTGTCATATTTTTTAAAGTTATATGAAATGTGGAGATATGGTATACAGTTAGTATATATGAATACGGAAGAAAATTAAATACAGCTGCTTAATACTAAATTAGTTACACAGTACTATAAAAAAAAAACTCACCAAAGATACCAGGCTTATAACTCATAACTCAATATTATAGGAACAACATTTTTACAGAAAAGGAACTTCTCATTGTTATTCCTTGTCAACACAATGTAAAGTTTTTATGATATGATAATTAAATTTTAAAGGCGATTTTTGTTTAGGTAAGTCCAAACATAATGCGAACATGAACTGTCGAAAATATGTATTCACGATCTTCTATATAAAAAAGTCATTTAAAAGAACTGTATTTAAATATTTAAAAATTGTATAATGAAGACTGTAATTGAACTAGATTTTAAATTGAAATTAGATTGAACAATTCATCATTCATACTTAGAGTGAAATTGCAATCTAACCTTACTGCATATTGCTGTTTATGTGAATTGTTTGGATTCAGGAAGTATCAAAAGTCCGCTGCATTACGCCATCTTTTCGTTATCAACATGTTGGTCTTTGAATTATATTAATCAAGTTTTTTCCAAAGAAAAGTTATCTCATAGGAAAAAAAAGTGTTTTGCATTACCTACCAATTATTTAAAACTATAAAAGCTACACCAGATATATTAAATTTGAAGGGTGTTTCTTGTTAACCCCTACTTTATCTATAAGAAATAATGAAAAAAGCACATTTTAAAATCATTTGTTCGAAAACACGACCCAAAGTATATTTTAACATCAAAAAGACAATTCTACAGGACAGCTATTATACATGTGTGTTTTAACATAAAAAATTGCAAATGTCTTTCAAAGACACAAAGTTATAAGCATGATTCAAAAGAAGTCTGCCAAAACGTTTTCAACGATTTTTATATTTTTGCCAATGTTGTTGAAAGCCTGACCGATGTGTCTAAGTGATGGTCTGATAGTATTTAAGTTACAAAATGTAGTCTTCCACTCTTGCAGAATATCTCGGTTAAGTTTTACCAAATCTCTGTCACTTTGTTTGAATCGGATCTGCTCCCAAATTGCGAAATCCATTCCAAGCTCAACAAGAAATATCAACGAGTTGTTTCCAACTAAAGGAGCCAGTCTGTCGAAATGTTCCTCTGAAGGTACCAAGTCCCATTTTTCTGGTTCCCGGTCTAATAAATGCAAAAGATATTTCATTTCTATTTTCAAATTATGTGCTCCATATATTGACACTAAATGTTATTGTTGTAAATAGTCTATTTGCAAATTCGGAAATTGATCTTGTAATTAGAGATCTATCTATCGAGATCTTTCCTTTAAGAGGGACATACAATATAAAAATAAGAAGGTGTGGTATAATTGCCAATGACGACAACTCTCTATCAGAAACCAAATGACATAGAAGTTAACAAATAAAGGTCACCGTGCGGCCTTCATCGATGACAAATGTAAAACAATTCAAACGAAAAAACTAACGGCCTGATTTATGTAGAAAACGATGAACTAAATACAAATATGATATAAAGCAATAAACGACAACCAATGAACTGCATGCTCCTGACTTGGGAGAGGCGTCCAACCCGACCCCTAACCAGGGACAGTGGTGTAACAGTATGAACAAACTATAAAAATCAGTTGAAAAGGGCTTAACTCATCAGATCGATACAAAACAGAAAAACAAGTAAAAATACACAGACCGTACGTGGCAGGGTATTTATACATTCCTACAACAAAAAAGGCGCTAACAGTACACAAAACACAATACAGAAAACTAAAGACTGAGCAACATGAACCATCCCCAAAATCGAGGGTGTTCTCAGGTGCTCCGGAAGAGAAATCAGATCCTGCTATACATGATGCACCCGTCATGTTGCTCATTCCTGTTGATAAGTCTTAACTAGATAGGTCACATTCCAGGAAAAGGGGTTGGTATTGTGGTTACGACAATTGGAACATATCCGTCGTCATCTTCCAAAAGGGTCAACCAACTTGGAATGGCGTCCGTAAACTTTTCGAACGGATGATTTTAACTTCACCACAGGGAACTCTTGGTTTAAAGGCTTTTATGCAACCCTCTATCCAGGAACTCAAAATAGGAAATGCAAGCTCTGGAATATCGTATCAACTCAAAGATATATACTCTATATGAAGGCGCTGTTGGAATGTTTCTACATAAAAATAGAAAATTCACAATTGGAAAACTAGAATGATCTCTTTGTCGCAAAGTTTTGTTCTCAACCGACTATCATTGTCAATTTCTAGATGTATACACATATCGGTAATTTGGAAATAAAATGTTGTAAGAATTATTATTTCAGGATATAACGATAAACTTTGTTTGCGACAAGAGTTATGTATTGACATTTTTTTTAAAAATTTTCATTGCTGATAGTCCTTTACATATTATATATATATTATTATCATGGCTTTTTTGTTTAACTTACCGAAGTCAATTGGCTGTCCTCTTACCACCTAAAATATAATAAAAAGTATTAATTTGCAGGAAAGAAAACATTTATTAATTTTATATTTTGTATGGGAAATTGAAAGTCAAGGATGTATAAACCGTTGAAAAATGATAACATAAATTTTTGAAGTGCAAGCTGCACGCAGACAAGGAATATGAGATAGACCGGGTAAAATAAGCTTTCAACGTAAACACTACTGTTTACAACATCAATTGAACTAACCTTGCAGAGAGTGTGTGGGTTCTGTATATTACCACTTTCAGCAGCTTTTCTTATGTCATTAAATGTTATGTTTGAACCATCAAGACATCTCCGAAATGTTTCAAAATTCAACCTTTCTGGTTCTTCCCCTAATGTCTCATACAGCCTTTCCCATTTGTCATACTGCATCCCTAAATGAATTACTAACTCTTTGGTTTCGTTTACGCTGTAACACATTGACAACCGACGTAGATGAATATCTGTTGGAAACTGCTTCAAGAAATCAGTATCGGTCGCTAAAAATTTCAACGAATAATGAGTTTCTGAATATAAAAGAAATGCTAAAATGAGAACTGCTTTTAAGTATTAAAGACTATTACAGAAATACTTGAAAACTCAAGTAAATCATATCACACATCTGTCTTATCGCTGTGTATCATTTCTGAGGGATTAATATTTGCCGGATGGTTCAACCGACCAACAGGACATTGCTTTATTATTAGAATGATCCGAATGAATTTAACCCCTGTATCTTTTAATATCTAGATCATAAAATTTTGCAAATGAACTGAACACTAAGCTTGCATGCAACCATACCAGACAAAGGAGAGGTGAAAGATACCAAAGGGACATTCAAACTCATAAGTCGCAAATAAACTAACAACGCCATGGCTAAAAAAAAAATACCAACAGACAAACAAAAGTACTCAAAACACAACATAAAAAACTAAAGACTGAGCAACACAAACCCCACCAAAAATTGGGGTTGATCTCAGGTGCTCCGGTAGGGTAAGCAGATCCTGCTCCACATGTTGCACCCGTCGTGTTGCTCATGTTAGTACAAACCCGATAATAAGTCTAATTCGGTAGGTCACATTCGGGAAAAGGGGACGGGATTGTAGCTACGACATTTGGAGCATATCCGCTATCATCTGTGAAACAGATATTTCGTAACGGTCAACCAACTCGTGATGGCATCCGTAAAATTTATGAGGAGATGATTTCAATTTTACCACTTGGAACTCTTGGTTTAATAGCTTTCTTGTGAGCAGCAACCCTCTATCAAGGAAATCATGATAGGAAATACAAGCCCTGGAGTATCGTATCAACTGGGAAATATATACTCCCTATGCAGGCGCTTCTGGAATGTTGCTACATGAAAATGGAAAGTTCACAATTGAGAAGCTTAAATCATCTCTTTTGTAAAATAGTTTTGTTTTCAATCGACCCTCATTGTCAAATTCTAGATGTAAGTCAAGATATGAGGCAGACTTAACTGTAACTGTTGTTTCCTTTATCTTGAATTCAATTGGATAGATTCGTTAAACATAGTCACCAAATTTTGAATTATTTAGTGAGAGAACATCATCTATGTAGCGGAAAATAAAGTTAAAGGATACTGCTAACTTCTTTTCTAAGTTGACCTACTGCAAACACTGTACTGTGTCTATTTGATCTTTAATTTGTTTCTTGCTCTTAAACATTTCACATAATATACTTACTTTCCTATCTTTAGATTAGAATGTACCTGATGGGAGTTATTCCAAACGTATTCCTATGCTTGTATTGAGACTAATTTTTGCGACCAATTGTATTAAACACATATAAACACACAGGTTATATACATACTAACAAAAAGACGTGTTATGAAATTAAAAACGTACGAAGAAACAGGTTATAAGTTGTATGCTTTGACAAACCGAAACCGTTCATTCCCATAATTGGGAAATTGTCTACCACTAGTATATATTTATTGGTATATTTGTAGGTATGTACGGATTAATTGTATGAGTTGAATTTTAATCACGAATAATGCACTGAAAATCATAATTTCCAAACAAATACTTATTATAATAGATTTTGACTAAAATGTTAACTTTTCAATAAACAGTAAAATGTTACAAAACATGATATAAATCCCCAATTTATAAGTTATTTCATACATAATTCTTTAATTAAAGATAATGATGAAATGAGTCAAATATAAATCATCAATGAGGAAATTCAACACGCCAGGAAACAAAAATAAACAAATAAAACCGGATAAAACAATGGACAAAAACTAAGAATTGAAATACGAAAACCACTACTTAGCCCGTACGGAAATCGACTGACAGACAAACAATGCAAAGCTATTTATTACCTAGGCATGCCACTCCACACTGAATTTCTTCCTGAAAAATGTATAAATCATTAATTGTTACGTTAATTCAAAATAAGAAAAAAATTGCTACTTAATATATTTGTAAGTCATATTAACATTTGTACATGTGGCCTTTACTAAATAATCATTTGAATTTTATGCAGAATAGATTTGAAGTATACATAAAAATCAACAGTTGAACACTTTGGGAAAAAAAATAAGTTAATAAATGGCTTTAACTATTGTATCGTCGTTTGGCATGATATACACGGACTTTCAAAAGGAAAATACGTTTGCATAACGGTGTATGACAACACGTACACTTTTCTTCTTGTATCAAAGAGAATTCATAGGTATAACGATAATTCAGACTAAACCATATTGAGTTTAAAAACACACTTATTTTCTAATTTCTAAAACGCATTCGTTGTTACAAAATGAAAATAACACTTTATAACTTTATACCTTTTATGAAGGCAAAGCGCTTTTCAAGATTTTTCTCTATTAGGGACACTGAAAACCTCCCCAAAATAAATGTTCAGGGTGTATAAGTACCTGACAACGTGAAGAGCTATATTACCAAAAGGGATCATAATATACCATCCCGACTCATCCTATGTCAAGTATCAATGAGGGATTTAGAACCTTTGCTAATTGGAAGGTACTTATTTATCATTTCCTTCCATCAACATTTCAACTTGATATAAATATAAGTAAAAATGAAAGAAGATACTATAGGGCAGTCGGGTCGAAAACAATAAATTCAACGTTCAACACAATTACCAAACAAAACGGTCAGTTAACAATGCACAGAAAACTAAAGATTGCGTAATATGAATAAAACAAATATTCTGATAACCGCTGAAGTTTCATAAGTGACAAACATGACGCACGTGTTATTACTCATTTAAGAATAAATTGATTTGTTATAACCAGAGATAACGTACTTAACCGTAGCTAAAAATGCCTTGTCTAACTTTACGAAATACCATCATGTTTATAAACTGTCCGGACATGTAACCCCATGCATAATCCGATGTTAAAGTGTGAAAGATTTAAAAAAAAAATGTTTTCTTAAATGTTCCTATTAAATGTGTCGCACATCATTTATAACTGCTTCATACTAGCAGTTGACTTAACGGTTTGATCCAAATGTACACGAAAATCAAAAGAATAAATTCATAAAAGAGCATTTATGTTTTGCATTCTCAATTATTTGCACATTATTGTATTTCTGTAGCGACAAAACGACGATTTGTTTTGTTTAAATCATAATTGAATCGAATTGGTTAGACATATATGATTACTTATAGAGTTGAAGAGCATTACAAACCACAATGTAAAATATGACAAATCTGTCTGTGGATTTTTATGCACTTGGGTAGAAAAATCCTTTAAGGTTTTCAACACGTGTGACATTCTATCAACAGGAAAATCGTATCAATGATATTTAATGTCAGCGGAGTTGTACCGATTACAGGGTCGGTGATACCGCTGGATTAAAACGTCCACCAGCAACAGAAAACAGTGAAATAAGTTTTCCATTCTAAATACTCATTGCATTTATTTTCCAAACATAAAAATTTGTTTACGGTGTAATTTCTATAACATCGTCAAATAAATGACAAAATTGTAACCAACATCTGGTCGATTTATCTTGAATGTTGAATCAACACTAGCCACTGAAAACATACTCAGAAAGTATTATTTTTTCATAGTCTTTTAATACATTTTGGTCCATTTGTGTTGGTCACACAACTGTAATAGAAGGTAAAATTCCTAGAAATGCGGCATGAAATAATGAATGAACATTTTAACGAACCTTTTATAGAACCTAATTACATTCTTGTGCATTTAATGTTATTTACCTTTTGTAAGGCCCAAGAAGATAGAACATCTTTGGTGTGCTCAATTCCATGCTTTGGACATATCCATGAATCAGCTTGTTCTTCAAGTTTAAACATGGGCAGGAGACAAGGATCAACCGGCGAACCACAACACAAATTCAAGTTGAATGAGGAATTATCTGTAACAGATTCTGTGCTGCTTGTTTTGACGTAAAGCTGACTAGTTTTCTCGAGCGCAACAGCCAAACATTCTCTGATACTAGATGCTAGATCTCTCATGATAAGTGTTCGGTTTGTTGAATGAACAAGGCGAACAACAATGATCTTATCATCAAAGTTAACGCACATATCTAGAGATGGGTCGATTGTAAAGACTGCTGACCGATGAAACAACATTTCATCGTTCTTCTTTCCGTACCTTTTCACTGCTAAAAGACTCAAGCAATAACTGACAAATCTAAAGGATAAAACTGGAGGTATCATTAACGAGGATGTACTAAACGCTATAGCGATGTTTCTCTGTGCGAAGGTTGGCGACTCAAAATAACCAGTTGTATTTTTGGTTCTAACCATGCTGGCAACGTAGTAGAATTCGGCTGGTATACGTTTGTGCAACGTATCATACCGTTTTGGTTCAACCAGTATATCAAGATGTGTCATGACTCCTAGCAAATATTCATCATGTTCTTTAAGTTTCTTGTATTTACTCTTCATCCAGATTTTTGCTATAGATTTCTTCTCGATTACGCCTTTCTTGCTCATCAAATCCCAAGATACCGTTCTCAGGCTGTCACCTTCACAGAATCTCCTATCAGTAACGATTGATTTAAAGGCATCAATCAGGTGTGTCGGGGCAAGAATGATGTGTTGATCCAAATTTGCTTCATCAAAGTATAAGATTCGCCCGACAGAATGCTGAAACTTTAGAAATACTTTCAATTCATCTTCCGTCAGAGGACGAACAGGCTGATTGGCGTTTATCGTTTTCATATGCTCCATGGTTATCAAAGGAACATTGACATGTACAAGCGATTCAAATTCTAGTTCAAGGGGAATGAAGCATTTAGGAAGTTTTTGGCCCATGTCGGTTGCTTCATGGCTTGTTCAGTAATGATCATTTTAATCTTAAACATTTCTTGGTCAAGTTTGTCTTTAGCATTAACAAACATTTTGTCTTGAATTACTAAATGTGAAAGCAGCGGACTTCCCGAAAACATTTCCTCTATATCATTGAACATTTGTTGCCGTCTTGGTTCAACTTCCTTCTATAAACAATTATATTATCTTCAATATACTGTTTATTTGTTTTTATCCATCAATGAAAAAAAAGAAATTCTAGTCACAACAAATCTTTTTTCATGTTACCGTTTAGATTTAAATGAGATATGTTAATCATAGTTACATCTGTTTTCATCAATTTAAATGTCGCTATTTTGTTTTTATCATTTGTACCGTCGTTATTTTAAGTAGTTATATAAGTTTATTAACGTTTTTATGCAAAAGTTGTTGAAAGAATGTGTCTTTGAAATTTATTTATACACATGTTTGTTGAAAAGGGGGTTATTATTTCATTGCTTATAATTCTGGCCGTATGCAATCTCATTTCATTCTATGAAAAGTTCGAATTTTCAATGTAAAACGACGAAACAGAAAGAGTACGTTATCTTTATATCAGCAATACTAATCATTACATGTTTAAATATCACATGTAATATAAAATCAAACGGAATCTGTATCGTAAAATTGAACAAACACATATATAAGAATGTTTTTATTTAAGACCTTTGATAGAGAAAATAATATCTCTTCAATAATTACGCTCAATAAAAATAATAACATCTATAATATGATTGCACTATTCCTACTTTTTTTTTGTATCAACGGATAATTTCTTCAGTAGTAGGACGACACTCGGTGGTTTTTCGGTCATCTAACGGTACTATTTTTTTTTATTCTTTGTACTAAGTCAGGAGTATAACAGTGGTAACTTCGTACTTTATTTGGACTTTTTAACTTTTTTGGATTCGAGCGTCACTGAGGAGTCTTTTGTAGACAAAACGCGCGTCGGCGTTAATACAAAATTTAATCCTGGTATCTATGATGAGTTTATTTTCAACTGGTTTCTTCGATTGATGGCGTTTAATTTTGTTTTTATGGACTTTGATTTTTTTAATTTGCTTTGGAGTTTTTTTTTATTATCTTTCAAAATGAACTTAACAAAAAAGAGAAAAAAAAACATATCATTGTCTATCCGCCAAATTGAAATACCTTTTACATACACTGTACATTATCATGATTATAACATTCTTGGATGAATTGATAAATTGATATAATCCACCATCTCTATTTTTTTTAAATATAATTTAATAAAAAATTAAAAATAAACTTTAAATACATTGGTGAAGTCTGATTTTATCATGTTTATCAAAGTGTCTATTTTGTTTCAAATTGTTATTTTTTTATTAGTAAAAAATGTTTTTTGAGATTTGAACCATTTGTTTTATTTATTGTTTTCAATTATCTTATTAAGTATTATAGTTGATGCGACGATGAATGTATTTCATATTCAGTATTAACATACTAGACTTTTGTCATGCTAGTAACAAATAGAAATGTAGGGTATAGAAAGCTAAAGATATATCAATAAGACAACAACCCAGACAAATACACTGCAAAATCTTTACACATTGGATATATACTTACAGCTTTCAATTTATCCTTGTGCGTTAATGCAATGATGATCTTAGGAAACCCTGGTCCGCTTCCTTTACAGTATGTGACTATGGTATTTATCCAAAATTTCAAGTAGTCTAGAAAAATACAATGTCAGATTTATACCCGTAGCCCGGACCAGTAGAGACAGGTACATGTCATGCATTCTGAACATATAAGCGTATTGCATTATTGCCTTTAATTGTGCGACTAAATTTTAACTGAGTATACTCTTTGACGAGTTCAGTACAAACGAAAAGTTGGTTTTTGGTCGACAAGATAAGTTGAATCAACTCACACAGATTATCTTAATAACAGGTTAACAATATTATAGAAAACAGAAAACCAAAGATAAGACAATTGAAAGTTCAAAAATGAAAGTAGCAATCATGAATCAGTAAATCATTACGTAAACGATAGTTCAAACTTAACATTAACAATATGTACACATTCAACGTGCACGAAACGTGTCTATGTGATAATTTCCGACGCATCTTCAGTTTCTTATAACCTAACCAGCTTGCCCTATCCTTCTTGTCTTTATTTCAAATCATTTAAAGGCCAATAGTGAAGACATTTATGAACCTCTCTTTCTATATTGATGTTGTTACATTACTATGAATAATGTTTTGAGTAAAAGAGTCAAAATATATACCGCAAATTGTATTTAAAAGAAAGCTTTTGTTAGAACTGATCACATATATGATTTCCAATTTTCTAATGCTAGCTATGTGGTATTGTCTATTCAAAATATATTAAAAGGTACAATTTTTTATATAACTGATTTGGTTATTTATTTCTGCTGATACACACTCGGTATCAAAAACCTATTAAGCACTTACAATTTCTGTCAATGCCTACTAACGCTTCACATGTTCTCAATTTGAAAATCGGTATTGTGACGTGGGTGTAATAAACAGTCAATTTTGGAGGCATATAATTTTAAGACAACATTTTATGGGTGTTTAAAAACCTTTTGACTGCTGATAGAAGATTGCGGTGATATGGAAAGCAATGCAAACCCTGAAACACTAATTGCAGCAGTCGAGTTGCCCATAGTGGGGTTAAACGTCGATGATAAATCGCATTCTGTTAATTTATAATCTAAGGAGAGAAAACGGGACGTGTGTATGTAAATTGGAACATGGCTATCTGTGACACAGATATTCAATAACAGTCAATCAAATCATGAAAATATAGTATCAAATAAGGGTTGTATACATCATTTGCAAGCATTAATAATGGATTGTCACTGATGCACCTGCTGGTTGGCACTGTAAGTGAATCGATGTAGCACCACCATAGTTGACAGTTATTTGGTACTGTCACCAATATGGATATTGTTATATTCGGATTTGCTGTTATACGATATCAAAGTTATCTCAAATTAAGGAATGCATCTCACTCATGCATGGCTATAATCTATTGTCTATGTTTGGGTTTTTCTTTTAGTTCTTAATCATCTCTTCTATGTTTGTATTAGGTTTTGGACTCAAGAACTGCACAATCATTAACTGTCTAAACGAGCATATGGTGCACTGAAATTGACACCGATAATGTTATGACTACATAGAAATGGTAGGTCTACAACTTGCGATTTTTAGATTTGTAGAGTTTAGTCATCAACCGATCTAATTTGGTGATTTCTTGAGGTCGATTGCTAAACGTATACCATTTGTTGTCAATAAACTCATAAAATCTTAATGATATAAGTTACAGAGAACCTGCGTTCGAATCGGATTGGTGAGTACGAAGTATCCCTTCCTTCAACAGATTATGTGCATCTACGATGGCCTTATGTTTTATATTAAAAAAGACTGGAATGATTCTTTCATTTAAAATAAGGAACACTAGTGTTAAGGGTAGACAGCCAAATGACTTTATACAATTGCAAAGAAACTTATATTGTATAGTCTAAAATTTATTTTGTCAGTATCAACATTTGATTCATAACGACATTAAAGTATTGGAAGAGAGAAGAAATGGTGTTGTCAGTTTTTTTTAGCGTAAATATCAGTTGAACTGACTTTCATTTGAAGCAAAAATGAAGAAACTATGATTCTCTTTGAACTTAACCATACTTCAGCATTATTTAATATTAACATGAAGTTATTGTTCTTGATTTAATACAATCTGATCAAAATGCAGATCATGTGTCTAAGCTTAGCTTTCAAGGATCTGACAACACACCATTTGACTTTCTGTCCTCGTAATTATCACATCAGCCAATGAAATTTCAGCCTTAAAAATTTTGAAGATGTGTATTATTCTGCAGAACCAGAGGATCTTTACAACAGGAAGTAGAACCGAACGTTTTCATATCATTGTTAGCAAAGCTTGGACACAGGATTTATATGTTAAACAGATTGAATTATATTTATATTGGTTGGTGGTCCGTTATGAAATATCTGTTTCAGCGACGACTACGGATATGTCATAATCACAATCCCGCTCCCTTTTCCTTGAATGTTACCTGTTGATTAAACTTATCACAAGGTGCATACTTATATGACCATCACAACGGATACCAAATATAGAGCACAAGTTGCCTACCCTTCAAGAGCACCTCAGATCACCCCAGCTTTTAGTGGACCTGTGTTGCTCTTAAGTTATCTATGTTTTCATATTTTGTTCTGATTTTGGTCTTTTAGTCTTAATTCGATTTTCCCTATGGCATTGTCACTTACTTTTCGACTTATGAGTTATGATACCCTTTGGTATCTTACGCCTCTCTATTGTAAGTTTCGAGGATTCTGCGAAGAGGATGAATAGGTTCTCTCTTCTAATTATATCATAGATCTACATCATAAAAGATTATATATTTACAATCATATTATTACCTCCCGCTGTTTTACGTCCACTTTTGCCAGGCAGATACTGTTCGAACGGACACGGATCGTCAAGTTTTCTTGAACCATCTAAAACTAACAAGTAAATTGCTCGATATGTCAAAAAAGTTTGATGGGTACTATAGAATACATCTTGTCCTCCAAAGTCCCAAATGATAACAGGAGCTATTTTCTTCTGATGTAGTTTCTTCTTTCCAGCCTTCAGTGATTCCTCCAAAAATCTTTCTTTTGTCACAGACACCTTTATTTCCTTAACTGGTTTGTTTACACCAAACATCGTCTTTAATTTTCTAACAACACCACGATTTTTTACTACTTCAGTAGTAATAGTATTTTCTTGGGATTTTATTTCTGTCTTGGAATGCAATTCTCCTGTGAAAGTTGCTAATAGTTCAACAATTTCAATTAATTCATATAAATGACGCTAACTGAAGCGTATTTTTTTTTTAAAGTTACAGATCAATCAACTATGTATTTGTTTACCTATGATACATAATCAAACTTTATTCACAACTGACTTTTGCATTAGAAACCGAATAAACATTCATAAAAATTATGTTATGTTTGAGTCTTTCGACTGTACATCGAACTGTTGAAATAGCTTTTTGAACTTATGATGGAAATTTGCCAATAATGTTAAATGTCTTATTTTATTCCATAGAACTCGGAAAAACCAGAGCATTTATCGTAATAGAAAAAAAAAAAAAAAAAAAAAAAAAAAAAAAAACGGTGCCAATTTTACTTCTCAAGATACGCATTTTGATACTTAATGTTTGTTAAATGATGTACAAGGCCAAAATGTTGTGGAACCAAAAACCAATTAAAAACGTCGAAAAGCTGAATTGACCGAAAGGACTTAAAGTTTACCCAAAAACAACAAAATAGTAGAGTTTAGTTATATTATTTCGCATAAACAATACTGGGATATATTTTCGAATTTCATATACGTATCGTTAATTACGTTTCTAATGATCAAAATGTTCAGAAACGGATTAAATAATGCTTTTATGTACTTTAAACTAAGTTCTCTATGGATGTTTTTTTCTTTTACATTTATTACGAATCCATAACGTTTAATTGACAGACACATAGTTCAATCGGTAATTTTCAATCGAAAACTTTGGGTGTTAATTAACTTTAGGTTGTTGTTGCCGAAGTTTACCGAACCTGACCTTGATACAGATCATGGATAGTGAGGTGAGCACATTAATGATAAATGTGATGCTAGAGAGATGTTTATTTAGATGTGTTTTTCCTTATATCCAATGCGTTCCTATTTGTTATTTAACTATTTTCATAACAGTAAGAAAATGATTTAGTGAAGTATATTTTTTCTGTCAAATCTGTTAATACTATCTATCTTCCATGTTTGTTTACATTTTCTTCCATCACAGTTTTTCCTTTGAACTTTCGAATTGCGATTATCTAATTTATAACGAGACGACCCATGTTGATGTCGCAGTGAATAGAAAAGCTGTCACCATTGACGATGGATAAGAGTACGGGAAGACAATAATTCAATAGCCGTACATTTCCTGAAGATTCGGATGAAATAAAACATTGTATGTTAAAAAAAGTATATGTACACGTGTTTTTATGATGAAAATTACCAATTCAATTATATTAAACATACTCTTCTTTTTTACTTAAATTGAAGTATCATATGCTTTTAAGATGATGAAATATTAAAAAAAAGCTCTCGCCGCGAGGATGCCTTTTGGTGATGATGCGACTTAAAGCAATCAACAAAATAAGCAATCAATCAAGACATATTCTATATGTGCTTTGAACATTCAAACGACAAACTCTTGTTTATTTCAAAATAATTTGATTTTGGATGCAACACGTCTTTTGATTGTCTGAAATGTTTTTGTCTATCAGCTTATAGACATAATTGTGTCATATGACCATGACTTCATTAACGTTTTTTCATGGTTTACTCATTAAAAAGGGAATTTAGAATTAAATTATATTGAATAACTGTAACTTATATTCCGTCTTTTCGAAATACCCTCAAAAATGTGGTGCGCACTTTTAAATAACGCCTATACGGATTAATCAGTGTGCACTACACTTTTGATGTTTTTTCTTCATAGACAAAAAAAATATTGCAGTCATTCCTGAATAATGTTTTCATAAATGAATGATACATTGTGGCTTAAAACAATTGATGTAATCAAGCATTTTAGTTACTTTTGTAATTGCTTTCATACCCGCAATATCATTTCAGATTAAACTTTAAATTGTTTGATACAGTCATACCTGCATGAGAATATTCGTCTTTTAATTTTGCAAGTTCAAATGTTTCATTTTCTTGAATCACTTTTTCATCAAATCTATCCGACATTGTTTCTGAAAGGACTGGTAAAGGAGTAATTACTATATTTCCGCTTTGGAATGGTTCTTCATTGGAGTCTGTTGAGAGAAACGACGATGCCTTAATATCAATTAGTTTTTCTTCAAAAGAGTGTCAACAGACACCAGAGGGACAGTCAAACTCATAGATCGAAAACAAACTGACAACGTCATGGCCAAAAATAAAAAGACAAACAGACAAATAATAGTACAGATGACACAACATAGAAAACTAAAGACTAAGCAACACGAACCCCACCAAAAACTGGGGGCGATCTCAGGTGCTCCGGAAGGGTTAGCAGATCCTGCTCCACATGAGGCACCCGTCGTGTTGCTTATGTTATTACAAATCCGGTGAATAGTCTAATTCGGAAGGTCACATTCGTGAAAAGGTAATGGTATTGTAGTTACGACATAAGGAACATATCCGATATCATCTGTGAAACGGTTATTCCATAACGGTCAACCAACTCGTGATGGCGTCCGTTAAATTTACGAAGGGATGATTTCAACTTCATCATTTGGAACTCTTGGCTTAAAAGCTTCCTCTATCAAGGAAATCATGATAGGAAGTAAAAACCCAGGGATATCGTATCAATTGGGAGATATATGCTCCGTATGCAGGCGCTGCTGGAATGTTGCTACATAGAAATGGAAAGTTCACAATTGGGAAGCTGAAATCATCTCTTTTGTCGTAAAGTTTTGTTTTCAACCGACCCTCATTGTCAATTTCTAGATGTAAGTCAAGATATGAGGCAGACTTAACTGTATCTGGAGTATCCTTTATCTTCAGTTCGATGGGATAGATTCGTTCAACATAGTCACCAAATTTTGTATTATTTAGTGAGAGAACATCATCTATAACGTAAAGTTAAAGGATATTGCTAACTTCTTATCTTTCTTCCTAAGAAGTTCCTGTATGAAGTCAGCCTCATAATAATAAAGAAACAAAACTTATGCCATGAATGAAATTTTGAGCAGCATCGTAATCTGACTTGCTGTACTCGAATTTCAATTGATCATTCTTGGCAGGTAACGTATCATGTTTTGCATGTATTACTATAAATTCAGCTCCCTGAAGTGTTTCATCATCAGGCAATGAATCAACGACAGTCGCATTCACCAAATCATTCATGGTGACTTTTTCCTTTGTTTTCATAGATTCACTAGGATCTGATGAGACATTGTCGGGTTTAATCTCACCATGAGCTCGCATTTCTTGATAAGAGGGTATACCTTTATCCTTTAGGTTTCTTGATATACCTTCACTTTGTCGAGAAGATTGTTTGATCAATACTTCTGATAATGAAAAATATAAAAAAAAAAATATGACAGGAGCTTTTTTTTTTATTACGCAAACTGGTATCTTTTATACTGTGTAATTTCACAAATAGTAAACGATCTACAATGAAACTTTAATCCTATGATACGAAATGATTTTACAATCGGGAATTAGAATCAGATGACAAACCTGTCTAGTGTTTGCGTCTTTCGTTGAAATGTTGTATTGTTGTCGTAAAGAAAGATTGGTTGATACCAGTGAAGATTGGTTTCAACATGGAATGGAAAAATATAAATTGTTCAAAAAGAAGGTATCTTAAGAACTATTATTATGCCCCTTAAATTACAATATATATCAAAATCATTCAAGACCTTCAAATTTATGTGAACAAGGTAATACACACATAGGAAAAATGATATAAGCAAAGAATTAACCCCAACATATATTTGACATATAATGTCATGTTTATAAACTACATTTGATAGCGAAACATCTGTTTGGGTTATGACTTCGTTAACATTCAGTTATGTGTGACAACATTTCAAAATGAGAATGTTTCGACTGTATTGCAGTTTGTACTAATTTTAAGAAGATTGAAGCGTTAATGTGAATAATATGTTCGACAAAAAAAAAAAATGAAAACTGGTATCTGTCAAACGCATGTTTAATGTACACCAGAAGGATGTTACTTGAAGATTAATAATACTTTGTTTTTCAAATTTCGAATCCAAGGGCCAAACCAGTGGCCTCATATTTTGGCCTTGAAACAATTACTTGATTATAATTTTGATTTACCTATATTGCATATGTTAGCTTCGGATATTACTACGACAAAGCCTTTCAAATTTGTAAAATGAGTTTTGTTATTACTGTATTTTTATTGGTAAATATGATATGTAATTGAAAAAAGCAATTCATTCTAAATTTGGTAATTGTTTGTACACCCTTCTTTCTCACTGACGTCTACAGTGTGCGTATAATGTGTGCTGTTACACCACTTTCCAATACTGATTCACCAGGAAAGGACTGAGCGATCATAAACATGTTCAATGCCTCCACGTTTTTTATGTGCCTATTCAAAGTCAGAAGCTCATATTTCATATGTAATTTATTCAATGTTGAAGGCCGACAGGTAATTTATAAGTATGTAAATCCATGTTATTTGAACTCACATGGATACATGTATTATCTCTTTTGGATACCACATTTTTTTATTTCATTTACAATATCAACTGATTTGTCTTGAATTTTGTTTATAGACTTTCAAAATTAAAATCTGTCTTTAAAGGACAATAAACTAAATCGTATTTTCTTAAGCCATACCTGCGTGAGAATTTTCGTCTTTTGCCTTTGCTGGAACAAATAGCTCAATTGTTTGATCTAGATGATTCACTAGATTTTCACTGACCTCAGCTGGTTTGTCACAAAGAATTGGCGATTGGTTGATAGATGAACTTGTTCTTTGCTCTTCTTCAACAATTCTTCCATCAGTAAAGTTCGGATCAGCATCCGTTAAGTAACTACTGTACCCATTCTATTGTTCTGGTCTTAAAAAAAAAACCAAAAAAAAAACAAAACAAAAATAAATATTATAATAAGACTAAAGATCATTATAAGTTGATAGTATAATAGAATAAATATGATAGTCAAACATAAACGTTAATTAAAAAACATTTAAAAGGGGGAAGTCCATAAAGACTGACAAAACCAAACGCTCGACTACTAGTATATCAACCAATTAGATTAGAATACTGATCAAGTCGAAGCTTTGCTTAAAACGCTTCATTTTAAAGACCTTCCGGGATCATCTGGTTTTGTCGGATTAATATTTGAAGGCTGCTTTTCATTGGCTAGTGTTATAATTATCACAGAGACAGAAAGTAAAACGGAGTGCTGTCAGATCCTTGGAATCAAATCTTGAACACAAGATCTGAATTTTAATCAGATTATATATCAACCAACGGAACGACAGGAAAACAGCTGTCATATACCTGACTAGGTTTAAACATTTACTGACAAATTAGTAACTTAGACTTTGTTTTACATTTACACTTAAGCTTGGGTCGATTTTGTCTTATCGGACTGCCCATCATGGACAACCAACTTCTTCTTACTGAAAATTGAAAAATATTGGTTTTAAACGCTGAGCTTATTTCCATGTGTAAAGTAGTTTCAATTCTTATGACTTAAAATAATTCCATTTTAAGGATAGGCACAGTGGACTTTCTAGAAGTTTTGGCACGAGATGCCAACTCCGACAGATGAACGGTGGACATGATGGAATATCCTCGACATGTAGTGTAGCTTTACTTCCTACTTGTCTGACAATTGACTATTGTTCCGTTATATTGACAAAATATATTGTGAGAAACCCATACATACATACTTTGTTTTGGATCCGGCATACATGTTTAGAATTAATTTCCGGACTTTTATCAAAACAATAAACAGAAATAAGGGGACCACTGTTCTCATCTATCTGACATTTTAAAGAAAAATAGGCACATATTATATCTTAGACGTCTTTATTTGTTTTTGATGCTTAAAACAATTTAAATCAAAAACACTTAACATCAAAGCAACATTGGATTGTTAAGAAGCATAATACGGGTTTTCCCCCCAAATAATTCGTTTAAAGATTTTTGTTTTTTCTTGTTGCATGAACACAAAAACCCATGTTGAAATTGCTAAATGAAATTTCAATGATATATTGTCTTTGTTTTAAAAATTCTACTTGGCATTTTAAAGGTTTAAAAATCACAAACATTCAGACGAACCGTTTTCTTAATGATGATGTTAAGAGATGTTCAATCAATTTAAGATCTTATTATTTTAATTTGTTAAATTAAGCAACACATTGATTGATTTCTTCATAAATAATTTGGATGTGCCATTACAAACTGCTTTTAAGATGGATGGGGTATTTATTTAAAACGATATAATTTCATAGAACATTGATAATTTGCAAAAATTAAGTGGATATTATGTGAGAAAAAAATCATTAAAAAGTATGGGCCACTGAGTTTTCTTTTTTTTTCTTTCTAAGTTAGTTTTACATGGATAAACCAATTTTGTGTGACAGCAAAACGAAAATTTCAGCATAGAATTTGTATAATCAATTAAAAGAAGATAGCCATGATAATGTGCTTTAAAAAATGTCACGAAACTCATTTTCTTGTTTTTTAAAAAAAGAAGTTAATATAGTATACATTTCTTTCTTAATAAAATACGATTATCCAATTATTTTCCTTTATAGGGAGAAGTTAAAAACAAATTGAATCAAACAACAAATATTCTGTATTGGAAAAAATAGTCGTAATAATACATGTTATAAGGTAAAACAGATAAATATCTTCATTTAGTAGATGAAATTTTCACTCAAGTATTAAATTGCTATGTAAACATTTGCATACTAGCATTTGAAAACATAATAGCGGAAAATGTCATACAAAAGTGAGCTGGTATATGTCTCGTGCATATTCCTAAATAATATAAAAATAAATATACCGTCGGATGTAAAGCTTCAATAGTTAGAACGTTCGAAATGATAACTCTTACATTTTTTTTTAGTAAAAAAAATATGACATATGTCTTAGTATACTTATTGGACCCAATAGATATAACTGTAAGTAACGATAGATTCCTGTAAGAAAAATAAGATAAAAAAGGTCGCAACAAAAACTTTATATCAATAGTTTTTTGAAATAACAACAAAAAAAAAAACATTGAAAAAAAAATCTGGCTAGGAAATCATGGAAATGGTGCTACTACATCTCCCATTAGTTTATATAAGGAATGAATGTACTACTTTTTCTGTCTATGAAAAAAAAATAACAAAATTGGAGCAGGTTATTTAAAAGTGTGCACCACATTTTTGAGGTTATTTCGAATAGACCAAAAAAAAAAAAGAATATTACAGTCATTCCTTATAATTTAATTAAAAATTCCATTTTTAAGGAGTAGATCATGTAAAAACGTTAATGACGTCACGGTCAAATGACAAAATTATGTCCATGAGCTAAAGACAAAACCTTTCAGCCAATCAAAAGACGAGTTACAACCCAAATTAAGTTATTAGTAAACATGGGAAAATTATTTCATTAATTTTAACTCGGGGATCACAATTATTCATTTAATCAGGGTTAAAGGAAATCAGCTCTGTTTAAAATCTTTGCAATTAGAGAAATGTCGATCTAGTTTACAGATTACATGTATTCTTACTTTACATCCGTATCATGTTAAGTTTCTCGAAGCTTGTTCATAACTGGAATTGAAATATATGTTGTTATATATTTAGGATTCATGTATCTATTCATCCTTGGATTTCAAGTTTTTGGATCTCGACGTTTGTAACGAAAATCAACCCAGAAAAAGCGCATCGATGGCACAAAAACAAAATAGATCAATATTTGAGTTTCTTGTATTAGATATGATAGAATCGAATCTTCCAACGACAAAACTCTTACATACATGTATTTCAAATGATTGTTATCGTTATAGAATGACACATTGTTACAAAACTATTGAAAGGGTTTATTTGAACCTTACTTTTGTATTAGCTTACGTACCAGCAATAGAGTTTTGAATGTTATAGTCTGAATTCCCTCCAAAGCTGTCAGTATGTTAACCTGCGGACAGGAGGATACACTCAATCGTATTTAATAAAGTCATACCTGCAAGAGAATATTTTTCTTGTCCTTCTTCAGAGGCAAATGATTCTATTGTTTGAATAACATTTCCATCTAACATATCCAACGAAGGAGTAATTACTATATTTCCTGTTTGGAAGGTTTCTTCATTTGATTCTGTTGAAAGAACCGGCGATGACTGTATTACTGCCTTGGTTTCAGTTTTCTTTTTATCAACTCCTCTGCTATTTGTTAAACGTTGCTTATTATCCTTCCGAAAAATACTGAAGATACCAAGGAGCCATTCAAAACAAAGCAACCGAAGAAAAACTGACAACACCATGGCAAAAAACGGAAAACGTCTATAATCCGAGACGGATTCGCTGTCTTCTAATTGTCGTTTTTCACTCTGGACAGGTAATGCATCATGTTTTGAAATTATCATAAATGATTCATCCTCAGGACATTTTTCCTCAACAGGCGGTCAACTAACCACAGTGGCATCGTTACCGTGATGCACCGAACCATGTTATGTGACTTGCTCCTTTGTTTCACTATATTCTGTAGCTTCAGATGAAATATTGCCGGATCTAATCTCGCGATGATCTCGCAATTCTTTATCTGATGGCCTACCTTTTTCGATTAGGTTTGTCGATATACTTTCATTCTTTTGTGAAGATTTTTTGATAGATGATTCTGATAATGTTAAATATAAAAAAAGATTATCATGAGCTAACAGTTTAATAACCAGACTTCTATCATTTATACTGTATAATTTTTCAAAGAATTGCAAGTAATTTACAAGATAAACTTGATTCATTTGATATGCAATAATGTTTTAACTGGCGACAACATTGTCTCTTTTTCGTCTTTCGTTTGTCCGTTGTATTGATGAAACATTATTGGAAGCCAATTCTCAACGAAGATAACGTTAAATATCCTATTTCCGATTTTGTTTTAGAACAGTGAAGACGAGTTTGAACATTAATCGTTTTTAATTTTTACAAATCTTTATATTGAAACTGTTCTTTCTTATATAAGTTTTGCTATACTTGATTATTTCATTGGTAAAATAAAACAACGCGATAAAGCAATGCATCCTTAATTTTGCAATTATTTGTTTACCTGAAGTTTTTTACTTACTTTTACATTTTAATCTTAATGTTGCACTGTTACACAAATTTCCCAGGTTGCTTTTGATGGTTTTGGGTGACCGCTCGAAAACATGTTTAAACCGATCATATTTAATGTGCATATCACAAGTCAGGAGCATATACCTGTGTTTGTCATTGGTTGACGTCTGGGATAATATATGCCGTCTATCGTTCTGTCCTAAATCTGGCGGTCGGTTATCTCATTGATTGATTCACCATGTATCATTTCGAGGCCTTCTAAGACTGACTTTACAAGAATGCCATACAGTAACCTATAGTTGCGTATATCAATGCCAATTTGACTTGGGTGAATAGTTGTCACATTGGAAAGCGAACCACATTTCGTTATTTAGATTTTAGACTTAATCTTAATTGCTAAAGCGATACCTGAATGAGGAATTTCTTCTTTGTCTTTTGCGGGAACAAATAATTCAAATGTTGGAACTTGATCTTCATCTAATTTGTATGATGTTGTTTCAGAAAAGACTTGCAATGGGGTTATTTCCAAATTTTCTCTGACATCAGCTGATTCTTCTGATACTTTTGTTGATTGTTCTATTGATGTCCGTTTTGCCCTTTGTTCATCTTCGACTTTTCTTACTTCATTTAAGGTCAGAAGTCCATCCTCTACGTTACTATTGTACCTATCTTGCATTTTATGTTTTGGTAACTGATCCCTTTTCTTGGAAATGGCAATATGTTCATCTTCTGATAGTTCGTCAACAGCAGGCAATACACCCATTGGTGCTGAGTCTATCCCGTCATATTTCAAATCATTTGAAGTGAATTGTACCTTTGTTGACATATATTGTAATTGGGGGCTGCGATGTACCGAGTTATTAGTCACTAATGTGCTATTTTCGGTTGTAAACACTGGGTTATTCAGTTTCTCGGGTATTGTATCTTGATCTTTCGAATATTCATCATCTTCTTGGAGTTCTGATCCATTCTGTCGTAATAGTCTACTGATTGTAACTTCTGATAAAGTATAATCTTAGAGAAAAAAATTGAAAAAAACCTTAATGATTAATGTAGGCTTCTTTTGACTTAAAACTTTCAACTCTGATATTTATTCAAAAAACAAAATCTTAAATAGTTATCACCATAAAACTAAATATCATTTTTAAGTCCGTATGTAAAATTAACTTTTTGAATCAATTTCACTGCGCGCGACTTTTGCATAAGCAACTCTTTACCACAAAAACACAAATAGATACTAGTATTACACTGTAAAGAAATATTAATTACTGCTCCCCCCTTCAACCCCCCCTCCCCCAACCCCACGAAACATTCGCTCCGAGATTGTTTTCTTTTAACATTGTTTGTATTTTACGTCGACTTGCATATATCATTGTATATATAAACTTCTGAAAAGTCGAGATTTTGACTTACAGGTAAATACAATTGAAATTTATATACAACACTAAACTCCTTAATAGACTATGAATTGTATTAACTCTCAATTATGTTCACAGTTTTACGATTTATATGATTATTTCTATTAAGAAATTATTTCTCGTTGAAATCAAATTATGAAATATAATCAGCGATCAAACTTTAAAAACGAGAACTATCAATGTCCTTGGCATGGTTATACATGTTATCTGACGTACGTGAACGTTCGATTTGAAATAAACTTTCATGTATATTTCACATTTAAGTATTTTCAGGGAGCAGGATTTAGTTAGTAGACATGCGCTTTAATGCTCTCGTTTCTGCTTAGTTTAATTATTTGAGAATTTATAGTAAAACGAACCCCATTACAATATGTGAAAGCACGGTAAATAGCAAGATAAATAACAATGTAACGCGCAAACTATTTAAAAAAAAGATTATTTCATAATTCAAATACAAAACGTCGAAAAAAAGACGTCCATCTTCCGTTACTCACGTAAGCTAATCATGTGAACATATATTAGTCTCTTAGTCTAGAGTTTTCGTGAAGTCAGGGTTGTGAAAATCAGTTGTGTTGACAATAGTTGTTCTTTATTATGACAATTATATGGTGTTATCCTAAATTTGTAAATTTTGTGACTCTGGATAAATTGTACAATATAAAAGACAGCAATATAAGTACATAAAATGATGTCGCCTTTAATTTTATGTTGCCAAGATTTCCTCTATAATTTCAAAAAAGTGAAACTAAAAATCAGTACTTTTGCAAATTAAAGATTATGTAGCAACAATATTTGCCTGAAACTGACCAAATTTGTACTTTATAATGAAAATTATAGGCGGGATCACAAATCAGTAAATATGTTAACTCAAGATGAATTGTATAATATCATGACGGCAATATTGGTACAACATGACTACATGTACCAAATGTTTTTGCCTTTAATCTGGAGTACAGTACTTGCAACCTTAGGCGTTACTATTTTAGCGATCAATCAGCGGTCATCGATCAGTCACCGATCAGTCAAGTTCGCGTCAAACTCGCGTCACCAATCCGTCAGATTTATGGTAAAAATATTTGACTGATCGGACGGATCGGACGGATAGGACCGATCGACCTTTCTGACGGATTGAACTCTGCTACGTCACATGATAAACTAATACAAATTACGGAATCTTAGTTTCGTTTCATTTAATTAATGGCGCCACGGAAAATACGAAACGTACTAGTACAAAAGATCAACATTTTTTAGTGATTATTCAGCAAAGTTTTAAGAATAAAAAAAAAAGAAATATGCAGATAAAACTGATTTTAAATATTATTATAACTGAATGGCGATTTTTGTTTTTATTTAGGTTATATATTTTCATACCCGAACAGTGCTAAAACGATTTAAATCGCGATTGGGATTTTGTTTCCGGAATTTCAGCATAATTTATGAAAAACAATCAATCCTGATGTACAAAAAGTACTGAAATCAAATGGCGGTTCGTAATTTCCTTCAAAATAAAGAAATTATTGCATTCCTATTCAATACAAGCAAAAGTTTGAACCTTATTTATTAAAAATTTGAAAGTGACGTTGCAATATTTTTGAAATAAAAGAAGAAATATTTGCATTTTTAAGCAACATGAACAAAAATTTAGTATCTTTTCCCTGAAACCCACCATAATTTATGAAAAACAACTAATCTGGATGTACAAAAATTACTGAAATCAAATGGCGGTTCATAATTTCTATCAAAATAAAGAAATTATTGTGTATGTATTAAACACAGGCAAAAGCTTAAGTATTATTCTCCTTCCATTATTCAATTTCTTATAAAAAAACTGATCTTGAGGCCTTTGAAATAACTAGTTACAAATAACATTCATTATTTTTTATCAAAAGAAGAAAAATAAGTAATTTATACATTGCGAACAACATTTTACTATATTTTCTCTGATATTCTTTTAGTTTAATGAAGAAAAAAACCAATCCTAAACTACAAAAAGTACAAAAATCCAATGGCGGTCAATACTTTCAATTAAAATAAAAAAATTATTGCATGCTTATTCAACAAAAACAAAAGTTTATGCATATATATCCTTAAATTATTCACACCTTATACAAAAGTACTGATCTAAATGCATTTATAATGTCTGATTGCACTTGACAATGCATTATTTCTGATATAAAAGAAGAAATATTAGCAATTTTATGCAACACGAATACAAATTAGTATCTTTTCCCTTAAATTAAGCTTATTTTATGAAAAACAATCAATCCTGATGTACAAAAAATACAGAAATCTAATGGCGGTTCATAATTTCTATCAAAATAAAGAAATTATTACATTCATATTCAACAAAAATAAGAGTTTATGCACATTTATCCTTAAATTTTCACATTTTATACAAAATTACTTATTTAAAGGCATTTATAATGTCTGATTGCAAGTGATATTGCATTATTCCTCATATATCAGAAGAAATATATGCATTTTTAGGCAACACAAACAAAAATCTTGTATTTTTTCCCTGAATTTCAGCATAGTTTATGAAAAACAACCAATCCTGATGTACAAAAAGTACTGAAATCAAATGGCGGTTCATAATTTCCTTCCAAATAAAGAAATTATTGTATATGTATTCAACACAAGCAAACGCTTAAGTATTATTCTCCTTCCATTATTAAATTTCTTATAAAAAACTGATCTTGAGGCCTTTAAAATAACTAGTTGCAAATAACATTCATTATTTTTTATCAAAAGAAGAAAAATTAGTAATTTATACATTGCGAACAACATTTTACTATATTTTCTCTGATATTCTTTTAGTTTAATGAAGAAAAAAAACAATCCTGAACTACAAAAAGTACAAAATCTAATGGGGGTCATGGTTTCAATTAAAATAAAAAAATTATTGCATTCTTATTCAACAAAAACAAAAGTTTATGCATATATATCCTTAAATTATTCACACCTTATACAAAAGTACTGATCTAAATGCATTTAAAATGTCTGATTGCACTTGACAATGCATTATTTCTGATACAAAAGAAGAAATATTAGCATTTTTATGCAACACGAATAAAAAATTAGTATCTTTTCCCTTGAATTAAGCATATTTTATGAAAAACAATCAATCTTGGTGTACAAAAAATAGAGAAATCTAATGGCGTTTCATTATTTCTATCAAAATAAAGAAATTATTACATTCGTATTCAACAAAAATAAGAGTTTATGCATATTTATCCTTAAATTTTTCTCATTTTATACAAAATTACTTATTTAAAGGCAATTATAATGACTGATTGCAAGTGATGTTGCATTATTCCTCATATATAAGAAGAAATATATGCATTTTTAAACAATAGAAACAAAAATTGTGTATTTTTTCCCTGAATTTCAGCATAATTTATGAAAAACAACCAATCCCGATGTACAAAAAGTACTGAAATCAAATGGCGGTTCATAATTTCCTTCAAAATAAAGAAATCATTGCATTCCTATTCAACACAAGCAAGAGTTTATGCATATATATCCTTAAATTATTCACACCTTATACAAAAGTACTGATCTAAATGCATTTATAATGTCTGATTGTACTTGACAATGCATTATTTCTGATACAAAAGAAGAAATATTTGCATTTTTATGCAACACGACTAAAAAATTAGTATCTTTTCCCTTGAATTAAGCATATTTTATGAAAAACAATCAATCTTGATGTACCAAAAATACAGAAATCTAATGGCGTTTCATAATTTCTATCAAAATAAAGAAATTATTACATTCATATTCAACAAAAATAAGAGTTTATGCATATTTATCCTTAAATTTTTCACATTTTATACAAAATTACTTATTTAAAGGCAATTATAATGACTGATTGCAAGTAACGTTGCATTATTCCTCATATATAAGAAGAAATATTTGCATTTTTAAGCAACACGAACAAAAATTTAGTATCTGTTCCCTGAAATTCACCATAATTTATGAAAAACAACCAATCCGGATGTACAAAAAGTACTGAAATCAAATGGCGGTTCATGATTTCTATCAAATTAAAGAAATAATTGTATATGTATTCAACAAAAACAAAAGTTTAAGTTTTATTCTCCTTAAATTATTAAATTTCTTATAAAAAACTGATCTTGAGACCTTTAAAATAACTAGTTTCAAATAACATTCATTATCTTTCATCAAAAGAAGAAAAATTATTAATTTTATACATTGCGAACAACATTTTAGTATTTTTTCTCTGATATTCTTTTAGTTTCATGGAAAAAAAAAACAATCCTGAACTACAAAAAGTACAATAATCCAATGGCGGTCAATAATTTCCAGTAAAATAAAAAAATTATTACATTCTTATTAAAAAAAAACATAAGTTTATGCATATATATCCTTAAATTATTCACATCTTATACAAAAGTACTGATCTAAATGCATTTTTAATGTCTGATTGCATTTTAAGGTTGGTTTATTTCTGATATAAAAGAAAAAAAAGTTTGCATTTTTATTCAACACGAAAAAAATTTAGTATCTTTTCCCTAAAAGTTAGCATATTTCATGGAAAACAATCAATCCTGATGTACAAAAAATACTGAAATCTAATGGAATTTCGTAACTTCTATCAAAATAAAGAAATTATTACATTCGTATTCAACACAAAAAAAGTTAAAGTATTTTTTGCCTTACAATTTTGAAATGAAGTATGAAATTCTTATAAAAAAATCGTTACTTGAGGCCTTATGATTTTGAATAAAACATACCACGTTCAAGTACAAGAGAATCTTAAGTAATACATATAATGCTTGAAAAGTAATTTGTATATTATTTATGTGTTATTGCAACCAGTTGATTAAAAATTAACGAGTAAAGGTGTCTTCGTAGAGGTCCGCGTTTATCGAATGTAAATACTGTGGAGTTCGTTTTACATAAGAATTTTAATTATATACGTATCCGTCCGATCCGTGCATATAATTACTTTACTGATCGA
Organism: Mytilus californianus; assembly: GCF_021869535.1. Classification (NCBI taxonomy): domain Eukaryota; kingdom Metazoa; phylum Mollusca; class Bivalvia; order Mytilida; family Mytilidae; genus Mytilus; species Mytilus californianus. Next base: position 48,439,619 of record NW_026262582.1, on the reverse strand, counting down.
TCGCTGACCGTTGTCAAGGTAACTCTCACATAGCTTATTTGACGTATCTGACGGATTCTATGGGTCATCGATCACCGATCAGTCATCGATCAGTCAAACATCCGTCACCGATCATTCACCGATCAGTCAAGTTCACGTCAAACAGTAACGCCTAAGGTTGCAAGTACTGTACCAACGTTTCATCTTTTAAGACAAAATTCTTAAACCTTCAATTAAAATAAGTAGTTATGATTTCTCAGGATGGTTGATATAACAAAAAGTTTTGCTCTATCAACCAAAGCTGACTATGTATGTACTTTTTTATGAATATTATATAGCGGTAACATAATTCAGTTAATGGCGTCACTCAGGATGAAATGTATGAAATTAAAGACAGCAATGAGAGTACACAATCACTATTAAATTTTGTCGCCTTTTATTTAGAGTGCCAATATTTTACTCAAAATTCCAAACCGTCAATAAAAATCAGTAGTTTTGATATTTCAGAATGGTTTAAATAACAAATTTGTTTGCCAGTATCAACCAAAACTGACAATAATTGTACTTTATAATGAACAATATATGGCGGTATCAGAAATCAGTCTATGTAGTAACTCAGTATGAATTGCATAATTTAAAGTTCAGCAACAAGAGTACACAATACTACAAAATGTTGTTGTCTTTAATTTAGAGTTCCAAAATTTATTCTTTTAAACAACATCATGAACCGTCACCAAAAAATCTAATATTTTTATATCTCAAGATGGTTTATATAACAAAAGTATTAGACCGCATCAATCAAAATTAACCATATTTGTACTTCATAAGGACAATTATATGGCGGTATTATAAATCAGTAAAGTTTGTAACTTAGGATGGATTGTATAATACCATGACAGAAATTTTGTACAGTATGACTACATTTACAAACTGTTATCGCTTATGATATATAGTACAAACGTTTCATCTTTTTAAACAAAATCCTTAACCGTCAGTTAATCAGTAGTTTTGATATCTCAGGATGGTTTTAAACAAAAATATTTTACCCAACATTCAAAACTGACTATATTTGTTCTTTATGATGAAATAATATAACGGTATCTTAAATCATTAAACTGTTATCTCGTTATATATTGTATAATACAAATGACAGACATATAACATGTATAAGTTCACAATAACTTAAAAAAAATTTGTTAGCATCAAATTGGAGCACCTACATTTTCACCTCTAATTCAAAATATTGAACCGTCACTTATTATCAGTAGCTTTCATATCTCAGGATGGTTTGTATAACATGAATATGTGACTGCATCAAAGAACACTGAATATTTTTGTACTTTATAATGATGATAATATGGTCAGTGTCTTGGTATGTCAGGGAATGTTTTATTTCTAACTTTATGTTTGTTCTTCCCCAAATGCAAATGTTGACGAAGTGATATAACTGAAATGAGAGACATAGCAAGCATATGTCTCTACCAAATTGATGAGAATTTTCAGTGCTTCAGATGATTATTTAACGCCTCATATATAAGAACGCCATACCATATCGGTTTAAACATTTCGTCAAAAATGCAGTCATCAATCCAAAGCAAACAAAGTGAAAAACAGTGAAAAATACATGGAATGCATAGAATATTTGGAACAGTGTTAAAACTGGGACACGAAGCAACTCAAACAATGTTGTTACTATCCCATCACGAAAACATATTTTTCCAATGCATTGGGTAACCTTTTTAGCCGTCTTCGTATTGAATTAGAAAAAAAAACCCCAAAACTTTCCTTTCGTCAATAATACATCTACATAAGTCCAAATTGAAAATAACGTTCAAACCTATGATTGCGTTGGATAAAAACCGCAATTTTTATATGTGTGAAAACAAAACAAATTTCTTGGTAGAGAGGTCTTAATACAGCACAAACAACATTTTCCAAAAAACCAAAAAAGTGAAAAAGTATATTTAAACAAAACGCATTTGACTAACAGGTCGAACAACGGATGTTCTTAAACCCTGCTGACTGCCATTAGCGATTGCCAAATAAACGGATCACAAGATGTAACACAATGGATCTTTATTAATAATTTAATACCAAAAAGAAAACAATAAACTTGCGGAAAAGATGGTATACCGCAAAGATGAGGTGCAAAAATTTGTACACCATATCGACAATTAATGTCGCTTCAGTGATATGAGGAATCGAAACGGTATTTGGAAGGCCATATAATTTACCTCAATTTAGGATAGACTCTTGAATTTTGAAGAGTCGAAAGAGGATGAACGGATCATATAAACCCGAAGGCAAATATAACAGTATAATACCAGCCCAAACTAAAAAATATAAATAAGTGTAAATTGAAAACAACGTTCAAACCTATGATTGCGTTGGATAAAAACTGCAATTTTTATACGTGTGCATGCAAAACAAATTTCTTGGTATTGGGTCTTAATACAGCACAAACAACATTTTCCAAAATACCAAAAAAGTGAAAAAGTATATTCAAACAAAAAGCATTTGACAAAAATATTAAATATATTACCCAATCAAATACTTAATGTTACGACTAACTGCAAAAATATCTGTTGAAAAATACTCAGTAAAACATCAAATGAAAGAACAATGCTTAAAAAATTGGTCTTATCTCAACATAAGAGAGGTGGAAGATACCAAAGAGATCATGATCATGAGTTGAAAACAAGCTGACAATAAGATAAGATAACATTTTAGTAAATAGCCTTATTTTGTTTACTACTCGGTTTTTTTTTTTTAATTTGATATATAACACATACATTAAATTACTGTTTATGATATACTCAATATTTGCTTGGTACACATGGTACCTCAATAAAAAATTAATAATGATTTTGGACATGAAAAGTAAGATATAAAAGGCAACGAAATAAAAGTGAACAACTAAAAACAAAAAACGTGCTGATGTTATTATAAAAAGCAAATTAAAAGAAAAAAAAAAAACATGGGAGGCAGCAACAAATAACAGTAAATTGTATCACGGGCTCCAAACCTGGGACGGGGACAAAAAGAAGGATGCATGGTCAATCATGCTTGTCAGTGCTGAACCATATCCAAATTTGGAACTGTGGTGCAACAACACAACATAAACAAATCATATGATAAAGTGACTCACTAAAAAGCCACCGAGAACACAACAAGAACCAACTTACAAACAGGTAAAAACAAAAGGTACCGATCTAAGGATACTTGCAGAAACTGAAAGTTAGTTCAAAGTCAATTCCAACGAATTAAGTATCCATGCTTTTTCACACTAAAATATCAATCAGTACACATCCAACTGATAATTTAGTACAAAAATATCAACAGCAGTCTGAGAAATTACAGCCCTGTGCCTTGCCGAAATAAAAATATCGACTGGATGTTGGTAAAATATACTCGTAACTGGATAGTCATTCATAACAATCTTTCATCTTGCAAAATTATCAAACATTCAAGTTCTTTCAATTTGTCTTTCAGTTTAGAATGGGGAATATTATTGTAAAGGGTAGAGAAGTTTCATTAAAGAAAATGGCTAAAGTAGATGGAAGTAAAAGCACTGGTGACCAAAATTTAGATTGATCGGCCAAATAGGTATTCACCCTTTTAAAAAAAAAAGATTACGGAATATTTGAATAAGATTGGCAAAATTTTTTTCAATATAAATTAATCCATTTTAAATGATTCAATACCAGTCAAACAGATTCACTTGCGAACTTTTAAATTAAAGTAAGATATGGTTTTGGACCCTCAAACTAATTAGCCACGCCCCCTTAGACAATGTCAAATTGGTATAAAATGCTTTATAACTTTAAAGTGTCCACCTCTTTCATGTCTATGTAAGGTAAATAAATCAATCAGAAAAGCAACCCCGTTTATCTATCGCCAATCCATTTCAATCGTTATTGATTTCAGTTAGATAATATACCTCGAACAAATGTATTCACAATTGAAATGCATTAATGACTAATGCATAAGTAAACTAAGAAACGTATAGTTATTGATGCCAGATTTTTAAAATGCAGCAACAAAGTGAATCAGTTGAAAATAAAGTCTAAAGATCTTGATATAATTTTGATTTGTACATGCAGTAGCTCTAGATCAGAAAGATTGCTGATAACTAAATATAAAAACTCGTGTAATCTAAATTATTGTAATTTCATACAATAATAGCTTAAAAAAAACGAGAAAGTGAATCAAAATGTCTTCATTGCACGCCTTGGGATTGTGAAAGATGGTTAAAAAGCAAGAAAAAAAATGAATTGAAACAAATATGTCGATTTCTTCCTCTTTTTGACGGTAAAAATATTATTTAAATTTCTGTTCTTGCTTAATTTGTCATTTTTTTATGCGTCAAATTGATCTATTCCCGTATATTTACTTTTTCTTTTTGTCTGTTTTCATATTTTGTATTCGTTATTTAATAATAAATTGAGGGACAAATGTAACAGAACAGATGGTATTCATTGTTTACATTATATCAATCGATGCATATTATTTTGTAGGTTTCAAAAATACTCTTACAATTATCGGCAATTAAAACAGTAATTAGTAACCAAAAATATTTTTTTTTTATCAAATAAAAATTTGATTGTGAAAATGTTAAAAATTATTGTTAAATTATTCCGTAGACAGTTGAGTCTTGTTGAAAGTTATAATTAATTAAACAAATTAATATACTTTCAAATTTGTTAAAGTTGTAATCTTTGTCAATGGTGCAAAAGGTGGAAAAAGCTGACAATATCAATAAATACAAACAAATTAAGCTTGTTTATACAATTGTGTTTTGGGAATATCGTGCAATTTAGTCCTCGTCAAACACTCAAACAAGGTACTTGAATGTATTTTGCAAAAAAACAAAATATCTGGGATTAATTAATTTTAGCTTCAACAATAGAAAAAGAGTGGCGAAAGATACTAAAGGGACATTCTAAAAAAGAAAAAGACAAACAGACAAACAATAGTACACAAAACACAACATAGAAAACTAAAGACTGAGCAAAACGAACCCCACCAAAAACTTGGGGTGATCTCAGGTGCTCCGGAAGGGTACGAAGATCCTGCTCCACATGCGATACCCGTCGTGTTACTCCTATAAAGTATGTTGATACGTTATATCAAGTGATGGAGCATCACGCAATAGCTGATTGGTAATTGAATCTTTGTCTAACCCTAAGACATCACCAAATTTATAAACCATCGGCCATGTAAATTTTCTAACCCTAAAACATAACCGAAGGAGACATTTTGAAATTGAAGCAATTTTTTCATGACTGAGAATAGACAAGACTGATACCGGTATAAACATCACATAAATTAAAAAAAATAAAAAGCACAAAGAAACAACACTAAAAACTAAAGCAGGAGCAACACGAACCCCTGAAAAACAAAACCAGAGGTGATCTCAGGTGCGCCGGAAGAGTAAGCAGATCCTGCTCAAAATGTGGCACCCGTCGTGTTGGTCATATTGGTACAAATCCTGTAATAGGTCTAATTCGGTAGGTGTCATTCGGGAAAAGGGGACGGGATTGTAGTTACGACATTAGGAATATATCCGTTATCATCTGTAAATTTCAACTTCACCACTTGGAACTATTGGTTTAATAGCTTCCTTTTGTCTTTTAGTTTCGAATGGGGAATACTTGTGTAAAGTGTAGAAAAGTCAAATGTTTTAATACTATTGCAAGATGAAAGAGTCTTAGATTGTATGTACTCTAAAAGATCTTTGGAATTTTTTAGTACCCACATCTGATTCACGCCACCCCTAGAATGGGTAGTTTCACAATAACTTTGATGACGGGCTTTGATTGCTGATAAAATTGATGTTAATAATTTAGAAAGAGGTTTCGTGGAGCACTTGGAAGATCCAGCAATATACCGTTGTTTGTAAGGACACTTATGTAGTTTAGGTATCCAATACAGTGATGGAAGATCCAGTTCTTCATCTTTCGTTGAAATTCCAAAGGAACATAGAAGAGACATATGATTATCCAGGATTTCCTCTTTAGTTGAGTTTCCAAGTGAATTGTCAATACCTAATTCATTTATCAAGCAGTTTATGTAATGTGATTTACACACAAAAACGATGTTGTTTGGGGGCTTTATCAGCGGGGACAACAACATATTTGTCATGAGGTAGGACAAGTGTTTAGCAACAATTGGGTCTTTAAAGATTAATGTAGCATAGGTATTAATAGACCCATTCAGTTTCTTAATTCTGATTTGTATTAACGACCTCACAGCCTTAAATGTGTCAAGCTCCAAATTGTCCAAAATATGTAAATGCATTAAACAGTGACTTCAAAGATCGGGCATTATTTCCTATCCCATAAATAACGAGTTTCCCGATTTGGTACAGAGAAGTAGAAATAATTAATCCTTTTTTCGATAAAGAAAAATATTAATAAGTTAACTTATAGCATAAAGTCATTTAAAATTTATTACACACAAACTATCTAGAGGAGAAAGTTTCAGTACGTTTAAAACTCGCTCAAAACTTCAAATTGCGCTCCGAACACTGACCATAGTGGGTGCAAATCGGTCAAATATGTTAAATCACTGGATTCTGTTTGCGTCAGTGATACAATTGGTAGAGTGCAACTAGTATTAAAAATATTTGTCCTTTTTCTTTACTCAAACTAATACATAAATTTATGGACGTATTGCATATTCACATATTTTGTAAACTCATCCTTTCATTTTTTCGCAAAAGGTGTTTATTTCGTATCCAAATGAAGGGTTCAATATCTTCTAGAATTCTACTGGTCAGCTCACGTATCAGTTTCCTTCAGGAAAGATATGCAAAATTATACATTTTATGAAGAAATGTACTGATCCGTCGAACAATTTATACAACATAACAATACGGAGATGTGGTATAATTGCCAATGATATCAATCAACAACTAAAGAGGAAGGATGAAAACAGCTATACATCAGCGTTACATTAAGTGGATGCATTTTATTTGATCCTTAGTATGTGTGTATGATAAATACACTTCAAATTGTGAAAATGAAAGTGTTTTGTCGTTTAAATTTTCCTCAAATGTTTACAAGGTAGTCATATGTTTTTAACGTATAATTTAAATATCGTGAATCATTTTTTTCAACTGCATATATTTTATAGAAATGTACTACTTTTTTCCAACATACATGTATATGTACAACACAACCTTACTCTGGCTTACAGATGAGGCAAACATTTTTGAAAACGTCTATCAATTGTTATAAAATGAGTTTGAAAATAATTGAAGAAAACAAGGCTGTTAATTTGCGGAAGGAGATTTACAACATATTTGTTACGTTTGAAGAACGTGTTTTGCAACAAACAATCGTCATTCCAATGGGAACCAACTGTGCCCCTCTTCTTGCCGACTTATTCCTTTATTCATATGAGGCTGACTTCATACAGGAAATTCTAGAAAGAAAGGAAAGAAGTTAGCAGTATCTGTTAACTTGACTTTCCGCTATAGAGATGATTTTCTCATTATAAATTCAAAATTTGGTGACTATGTTGAACGCATCTACCCAATCGAACTTGAGATAAAGGATACAACAGATACAGTTAAGTCTGTTTCATATATTGATTTACATCTAGAAATTGACAATGAGGGTCTGTTGAAAACAAAACTTTACGACAAAAGAGTCGATTTCAACTTCCCAATTGTGAGCTTCCCATTTCTATGTAGCAATATTCCAGCAGCGCCTGCATACGGAGTATATATCTCCCAGTTGAAACGATATTCCAGGGCTTGTATTTCTTATCATGATATCCTTGACAAAGGGTTGCTGCTAACAAGGAAGCTATCAAACCAAGAATTCCAAGTCGTGAAGTTGAAATCATCCCTTCGTACATTTTACGGACGCCATCACAAGTTGGTTGACCGTTATGGAATATCCGCTCCACAGATGATAGTTGATATGTTCCAAATGTCATAACTACAATCTCGTGCCATTTTCCCCGAATGTGACTTACCGATTTAGACTTATTACCAGGTTTGTACTTACATGACTAACATGACGGGTTCTACCTGTTGAGCAGGATCTGCTTACTCTTCCGGTGCTCCAGAGATCATCCCCATTATTTGGTGGGTTTCGTGTTGCTCAGTCTTTAGTTGTCTAGGTTGTGTTTTGTGTACTATTGTTAGTCTGTTTGTCTTTTTCTTTTCAAGCCATGGCGTTGTCAGTTTATTTTTTACTTGTGGGTTTGAATGTCCCTTTGGTATCTTTCGCCTCTTTTTCACAAAATTCATTTTCCTGACCATACGAATCAAACCAATCATCGACTCATAAGGCATATAATGATTATAAATAGACATAAATAAAGAAACAATAGTGATTAGGCTAATGATAATAAGAAGTTAGTTTTAGCTGTTGCTTTCATATTGTCATGATTTTTTTTTGTAATAGATTTATAACAAATCAAGGCCGCGGCGATACCTATTTATTCATACGTACATGATGAAGGAAGCGTAATATATCTCTGTATTTAGTTTGTTTTAAACTGATACATAGTTTTAAAGCAGAATATTAGATGACTTGGCGTTGTTGGTTAAATTCTTGAATTTAATCAGCAAATTAATTTCATCTTCAATTGAATTTACAAAGTATACGCATTCTTATAGATTTTTCAATTTGTTTCTAACGAATCTCATCAATAGCTGATTTGTGAGCCTTATCAATTGAAAGTGCTTTCTATGCTCAAATTTCTACACGACATTTAAATATGCCTCCCTTTTTGAAATATCTTTTACTTTGAAATAAGTTTGTAATTAACCCTTTTTACTGTACCATCTGCACTTTTTGTTGCGATTGATAACAAACCGTAAACATATTTCCAAATCATGTCTTGATTATTTCATGTCGTATACCCTGTTTCTGATCTTGCGATATACATGTATACCCAATATCTCTTTTCACATCATTTTCGAATAGACATGGCTAGTAATTCATTAATGAATATATATAAAAAATGTGTAATGATACGATCGCCACAAGTTAATAACTCGCTTTAGTTTCAGAAAATTGAAGATAAATAAAAAAAATATAAAATAAAAGTTCAACCGAAAATTTGTTTTTAAATTTGTATTTTGCATTTGAGACTCTTGTGAAAAAAAAGATTTTTTTCTCTCACTTAATTGACAATCTTAAAACAAATCGAACTTTACTATACATGTTCTAACGAGTGTCGCCAATAGGTAAATGCCAATTATATGAGTAATTCATGTCTGCAATTCATATACTGGTAAAGTTTACACGAAAAGGGGATGACATGTCTGTGGATAAGAGATTAGGAAGATGAATCTAAAATGGCTTAGACGACGCTTTATGTTAAGTGATTTGTATTACTTTTTTTTATTTCCCAAACCGCCTGGTGAGTTGATAATTAATATGAAATGAAAACAGCTTGGGTGAAGAAGTATAAAAAAAAAGATTGTTTATGCATGTTCCGTTTATTGAATATACTTTTTGTTTTATTTTTTACGGTTCGTTTATTTGTATATATATATATATATAAATTATATAATCAATTTGGCCCGAGAACAACGTTAGTGCATTATTTTAGACAATAAATGCAAATTTGAAAATCGTACCTGCTCTTTCTCCTTTTTTAACATGACCAAATCACTACTATACTTCCAAATTCATGACCCAATTTATTTACAGCGTAATTCAATCGCATCACTAGCTATTTGTAGCTAAAGCATGATGACAATTATATGGAAAGTGTATAAAAAAAAATGTGCAAGTAATACACCGTCAATTATAGGGACTCCTGGACGATATTTGTGTTCACGGCCCTAATATGCTAGTTTTTATGTTTATATTCGGATGTTGTATCTATTTGTTTTTAATTTTGTCTTTTAAGGTGACCTATATCCCTTTAAACTGTTTTGTTAAAAATAAAACTCAGCTCACTCGCCATTTGTCTGTCCGTGTGTTTCCGTCAGTCATTATGACAACAAAAGTATATATCAAATGTTGCACAGTTATTGTGCATCACATGTCATATGTGTTCGCCCTCTAATATAATAGTATAGTTCATCAGAAGGAGGATGGTTGTATAGAGTGTAATTATATATTTTGGCGAAAAAGAACGTTTTGTTGTGTTGGAAGAATTATAAGATATCTATCTAAGTGTTGATAATGTTTGACGAAATTGTATTATATTAAGGCGAACATCGTAGAGATACTCGGATTAAAAACCTATACAATTGTATATCCAAATTCCTTAACATGATTTTCCAACTTACGCAGACTTCAAAGAGAGCACCTGGATTAAAAGTATTGCAAATGCTACATGTAATGAAATTCATTGGAATATTCAAGCCGGACTACAACGAGAACAACTGGATTGAAACATTCTATCTAGATTCGCCAATCAAATTTCTTTTTAGAATTTACCGATCATTTTTTTTTAAATGTGGCAATGTAACTGCAGAGCATTGAGGTACACGTGTTTTGCAAATGCATAAACCAATCAAATGTGGGCTTTCTACAACTGCTCGGGCTAATAACTTTTTTGAAAATAAGAATGCTCTCTACGAGATTCGCTTATAAAAAATATCTTAATTCATATTTCTTCATCTTCAATTAGCTTTACTAACTGTGCATGAACCTCGTGAGTTATTTATAAGGTCATTAAACATCCCCGTCGTAGCAGTTCAGTTCGTATAACATTAATTGATAAAGCTGACTATCAATCTTGAATAATTATTATATTACCGAAAATAAGTTACTATATTGACAGTATACTTTTCCCAGGTTTGTAGCCAAACAAATAGTTCTAAGCATTGGTTTATCTCGTGTATGAATAAGAGATGAAAAAAGTACATCAATTTCTAAAATTTCTATTTGTCTCGAGCTTAATACACATGCATTACAAACGATATAAAAACAAAACTATTTGAACAAACTTATGGGACCGAATATACACTTGTATCTAAATAAGTTCACACCCGTTTAAAATTGCCTTCACAATGTAAAAAGACCAGTTTTGGAATATAATCACCGCATTGCATTATATTTACAGTTTTCAACGTTCAGTTTTGTCCAAAAAGCTATGAAAAGATCATGAGATAAACCCCAACTAGGAAAAAAAAAACTAATCATCGATATATCTATTTCGTATACCAAAAGTTTACGAAAAGTTAAGAACTTTTTATATCAAATTATAAAGTCCTGATATTTATTTAGGCATCTGATATTGTTTTTATTCATTAAATTCCCTGAAATTGGAATTATATTCACGTTTTGGTTCTAACGGAATGTTTCAAAATTCTGACGTCCTTGCATAAATTCTACACATATTCATTGAATACTATATTATTTTGTGTAACTCAGCAATAAATTGCATTTGTTCAGAATAAACTTACTATCATAGCACTGGCAAATAATTTGTTTCATACGTTTAGAATATATTACGGTTGAAAAAAAACGAGTACAGTGCACGTTACAAATATGTTAGATATTTAGTAGCTGTTGCTTACATTGACTTTCTTTTTGTTTTTTTTTATAATAAAAAGTTGACGAATGAAATGTAAAATTCGCAAGATTGCAATTAAAAAGTGTCAAGACAATACATTTAAAAGTTGATAAGAAAACATGAACCTCGAAACCTAAACCATTAGAAGAATGAACGTTAACTTTTAATCATCACATGTCGGACAAATTTACTACATGTACATGTACGTACATGCATTCATTAAGATGAAAAAAATCTACAGATGATGAACGAAAAAGATTTGAAATTCAAGTTAACATATGAGAGTTGTACGTTTGAGAATCATCATTGTTTAAGTAAGAAATTGTGTCGTGTGATGATTATCTAGAAAACTCGTACCATTACCCGTGTATTTAGAGAGGTCATCTTCATACGTATTCGTAGGTACATGTATTGATTAGAACTGATACGTTTAGATCATTACTGTTGCGCTTTGACACGGAGATGTCTTCATGATCCGCTTCATGAATAAATTAAAACGATATGAATTGGCTTTATTATTTTAAATATTCATGCGAAATTATCAATTTATATTCGATATCAGATATGACAGTATTTAAGTTCTACATTGTTTTAATGTTCTGGTTAAATTGAACAAAAACACAGAAAGTCTGTTTAAATACGAATTTTTAAAAGCTCTGATTTTATGTGCATTAGTTTTTAGAATTCCTTTACATGCAGTCTGCACATTATTCTCCAAACGTATAACGTATAACAATGAAGTTTCATATTGATATTTAAGCCTTTTCCGATATGAACGCACTTTTTTGCACAAGTGACAAATATTACAACTTTAACATGTTTAAGGGTAAGACTTTTACTCTTTAAAGAAGACCCTAAGGTGACCCATGGTTGTTATCTTCTATATCATTTGGTCTCTGGTGTAAAGTTGTCTCAATGGTGATCATACAAAGTCCCCTTAAATTTATATTTAATAGATTTGATAGTAAATGAATTTGTTAATTTGTTTATAACTTCAATAAGACTAAATGATTCCAGAATAAATTCAACAATTTCAACAACGGAAATTGCGATTATAATTATCTTTCCTTTTTGTGTCAATTTTCTTATCATTAAACAATAAAAAACGAATCGGTATTTTTGCTATTTTCTTTTGTAGAAATGCTTAAGTGTGTTTATTTACGAAGAGATTTTTAAGAAAAGTTTTATTCTTTAAATCTGAAGAAAAAAAAAATCGTAAGAAATTATTTGTGTTGATCACAAATTGTTTTGCCATTTTTTTTTTGGTAGAAAATTATTTTTGTTATTTTTATGCATTTCATTACTGTTGGAGGATACCCGTTTTCTTAGTTATTTATTTGATAATGAAGGAGTTGTCTTTTATGTTGTCTGTTCTAATATTCAGTCTTTGATTTTGCATGTTCTGCAAAGTATATTCCTTCTTTGTCTCAATAATGTAAACACATTTGATCGTTTCCAAAATGATAAAATAAACAAATAGACAGAAACTAATGGAGATTGTAGTAAAGAAAACGATTATGATTTTCTCTCCTTTTTTTGTTGTATTTTTTTTGTTTTTTTTTTTATTATCAACAGAGACATAAAACCACTTTACAAAGCTTTAAATTTCTTCACAACCTGAACATCTCTCTTTTATGTGTAATTCTAAATGACAAAATATATTTTGTTTCATTTAATACTTAACAATAGAACGTTATAGACGATCGTTTGGAATTATTCCGTAAATTTAAATACACAGTGTGGCCGTTTTTTTCTCTAAGTCCTGGCAAGTCTCGTATAATCTCGTGGAGACAGGTCATTAGGTTGTGTCATAAAGAAAACACGAGATTCTTATCCTATTAGTATAATGTTCCAGGGTAATTGTAAAAGTATTATTTTAGCCTAAAAGATAAGATGTACCGATTGAAATGATGTAAACAAGGAATACTTTCTGCTCTTTTTAAATTCGTCCCTAAAATGATTATTAAATAACGGATACACAAAAAGAAAAACAGACAAAGGGAAAAAGTAAATATACGGTAATACAAAAATTTGACGCACAAAATAATATTACAAATTAAGCAAGAACAGAAATATAAATAATAATTTCACCGTGAAAAAGAGTAACAGATTGACAAATTTGTTTTAATCCGTTTATTTCTGTTTAATACTTTTTCAACTATAGTTCATAATCCCATGGCTTTTCAGGAATTATTGTAAGAAACCACAATAACTTATATGACACAAGTTTACATATTAGTTATCAATAATCAGTCTGATCTATATATTAGTTATCAATAATCTGCATGATCTACATATTAGTTATCAATAATCTGTCTGATCTACATATTAGTTATCAATAATCTGTCTGATCGATATATTAGTTATCAATAATCTGTCTGATCTACATATTAGTTATCAATAATTTGTCTGATCTTCATATTAGTTATAAATAATCTGTCTGATCTACATATTAGTTATCAATAATCTGTCTGATCTACATATTAGTTATCAATAATCTGTCTGATCTACATATTAGTTATCAATTATCTGTCTGATCTACATATTAGTTACCAATAATCTGTCTGACCTACATATTAGTCATCAATAATCTGTCTGATCTACATCTACTGCATGTTGACAAATTAAAATTATAATATATATCTTTCAATTCAATTTCAACTGAAATGCTGCATTTTGAAAATTTAGCATCAATAACTTTAATAAATATTGGCACCCACAAAAATAAATAAATAAATAATCTTGCAGTAATGGACTTGATATAGGGTTGCTGCTACATGTAACAAACTAGCGATTGAAACAAGAATTCGAAGTGATAAAAAAGATGAAGTCATCGCTTCTAAAGATTTACGGACAACATAACCAGTTGGTTGAACATTTTGGATCACCTGTGTCTTAAATCACAACGGAAATAATTGCAGTAACCACAATCCCGTCCTCTTTTCCTAGATGTTTCTAGGTAAATCTAGAAAAGCTTTTCGGACGCATAAAACTATTAACGTGTTGTTTTCAATTTTTTACATCATTGGGTCGATACCTCTGCTGGTGGACTATCAGTCCCCGAGGGTATCATCAGCTCAGTAGTCAGTACTGCGGTACTGACATGATTTATAACAAACTTTTCTAAAATTGTCCGTTTATAAATTTTGAAATTATAAAGAAACTAAGGTTTCAACTCCCTCAGGCAAAGTTGACCTTAGACGAATTTGGCTATTTGTTTTATGTATTTTTGTATTATAGCTCTTCAACTGTTTCGGTACTTACACATTCCTCGGATTTCAAATGTTTGGCATTGAGCGTTTCTGATGAAGGTAAATCCAGAAAAGCGCTTCGGACGCATAAAACTATTAAACGTGTTGTGTTCAATTTTTTTAACATCACCGAATTAAAGAAGCACCTAATTTGTACTTAGCAAAAGCAATATGATGGTTGTGAATAGTGGAGCAGGCTCTTCTTATTCTTCCGAATCACTTGATATCAACGCCAGTTTTGGTGTTTTTGTTTTAAAGTTCAGTCTTATTAATTTACGTAGCGTTTTTTAGTTCTTATATGTCTTTTATCGTCATTAGTATTCTTTTAAAGACTGGCAATTTCCCATCCACGTAGGCGTTTTAAATGTCTCTGTTTTTATCTTTTGCACAGAAGGTTAACAGAAACTTAAAAGTATTATTCACTCATTATGCCTGATGGTAAAAAAAAACCAAATACATATGAAATATATAAAAATACATTTCATGATCTAGAATTTTCATTTAGAATTTATTGGTATATGGTTCATAAAAGGTGTTATGAAATGAAAACGAACATATCATTGAAAGAATTTATACTACCTTGTATACCATGCATCCATTCTTTAGCCTCATGGTCGATGAAAGACAAACCATTGTATAAACCAATACCATCTGTAGATTTTCGAAATCTAATAGGCCCTTTTCCGATAAGATACCTTGCAATAGTAGTTTTACCAGTTCCTTGTTCGCCTACTAACATAACCCGAGCTTCATAGTGCTGGTATCCTTCTTCTATCATTAAACTTGTAAATATGTTGGCTGATTTTTTGTCCAGTTCTTTAACTTCTAGTGGTAAACCTAGTGAATGATGTTTTGTTAAAAAATACCTTATGTTTACAAATGACATATATTTTATTATTTATACATCAAAGGCTTATTGTTATTAATATTGGATATATGATACCACAAAACCAAATTGAACGTGTTAAAGTAATTATCAATTAGATTAATTCTAATAAGCTGAAATTAACTGTGATAAATCCGAAAACTAAAAAAAAACACATTAATTTTACTGCACCAATAGAGTTGAAGACAGTAAAAGACAATAAAACAGGTCTACGAACAGTTTAATACCAGAAAGATATACTTAGTATCTTCTACATTTCATTAAATTGTATCTTATTCAAATTTGTCTGAAGTATGAATACTAAATTGACACCATTTTAGCACTGGTAATTAGTTTACTGTTGCCTCTTCGATACTAAAAGTCAAACAACTTTGGCATCGAACTAGTATTAGTAATACGATTAAGGTTCAAACTCCGTCAGGCAAATATGCATCATACACTTGGCTATGCGTAGCTCATTTTTGGTCATATTGCTCGTCACAAATTTGACCTTGATCATCCTTAGCTTACAGTTGTTTGATTGGAGCGTTCCTAGTGAAAAAAACATCCAAATAAAGCGTTTCGGACGCACAAAATAATTTAGTGAAATGTTCATTTACAAGCACAAGGTCGAAACCAGTGCCAGTGGACTGCTAGTCCCAGAGTGTTTCATCATCTCAGTAGTCTCATTCGGAACTGACATGATTTTTACCAAAATTGTCTTCAATTTGACGTTCCAACTATCACAGATAACAATAATCTTAGTTGAAATTAAATACTGTTCACGTCCCTTTTTGTCATTTATTAGTAGCGCTTCACGTGTTAGGTCTTATACATCCCCGACTTTCAACTGTTTTGTTTGAGAGTGCCTGATTACGATAAATCAAAAAAGAGCTTATGACGCACGAAATCAATTTAGTTACATCAAGCATTTTCCGATGCATTAAATACACATTTCCAAATAATTCTTTACCAGGAATGATATAAACCAAACGGAAGAAATCGAAAAGTACAAATGTTTTCAGAACAATACAGCTTAAATATACTAAACAGAGAAACAAAAACGAAATAACATCCAAAACTCGTTGACTTTCCGCCCATCATCAGTCAAAATATAATTAAAATAAATGTAAACGTGATTGCAGATGACAACTTACCTAGCTGCCAATAGTCGTCAAATTCCTAGAAAAAAAAGTTGGTTCTATTCAATTCAACCCTGATCTTTTTAAAAAAAAGGGTCTTCAATAAAGATTAAAAAAAAAAGAAAAGAAAAGAAGAAAAAGAAATAATTATGCAATCAAACAAACCCATTTTTTTAAACTACCGGTTTGAGAGACCAAATCACATTTTTTTATAGCAAATATTTGTAATAATAAAGTTGAATCATAAGTTGAAATTAAAATTTAAAAGACCTACGAAAAAAGGGGTGATAAAATCCCGGCGGTCGAGGGAATTTTAAGACTCTTTTTTCTTCATAGGTCCTTAATATCAATTTTAACTTAAAAGTGAATATTAATTGACTTATAAACAGTTAAAAAAAACTTCCAAATTTACAGAAACAATTATATAAACAAACAAACACCTTCTGTCCATTTAGCAGATGAGTCTTTATTTCCTTTATAATAAATGTGTCAGTGCGTTTAATATTTTTTAAAATCAAAGTACTCACAACATAACACAGATATTACAATAATATAAAGTATGGACACTTAAAAAAAAACCTGACACAAATGTACTTATGTTATTTCTTTTTAGCTTCTACCTTTAGTTTATATTAACCTTTATCAGACCTTACTCTCTAATAAGTCTTCGAATGTTCACGTGATTAAGCGTGTGATAATTTACTGAGTTGAGTTTGCAGTTGCATCTTCGGCATTTTCGGCAGTTGTAATGATGGATCACGGCGATGAAGATGTTATTCTTACGCAAAATAAATTCTCACAAGAATTTGAAAACAAGGAACTGGTTAAAATGGATTTTTTTCGCCACTTAAAAATCTTCATTTATTTGTAAAAAAAAAGACTACTTGTAGTAAACACAGATATTGATGCTTCCAATCATTCACCAAAACCACGTTCTTATTTGAGGCTGCATTTCAATATTACCAAGTATATAAATTGAACTATATTTGGAAGTTAAGGGCTTTAAATTCTCCAATCTCCAACCCCCTCTCCCGTTAAATCGTCCATACAACTTTAATTTAGTGACATGGATTTAGACAAGCACCAATTAATTTAATGTACATTTCCCGATTTGCAATATTATTCAAAAAAGTCTTTGAATTAATAATTTTTACAATATTGGTCGAAGTTCTGTTTTTTATTGACCGCTGTTTTTCGAAGGTTTAAAACCCATTTCTATGACAGTAAAATCTAATGTTTATCACAATACATTACAGTTATCTCTTTTGAAATTTCGCAAACGAAATGAAACATTCTTAATAAAATTGTCATTTACAATAAATACTAGTTGGTGAGTACGGAATTCTTACTCGGAATTAAGATAATCCATTTAGATCTATTCAGAGTTGTCTATTACATTCCGATTTATGTCGAAAATCAAGCGATCAAAAAGTGATGACCCTATAAGACTTGATTTCTCTTCTACAGTTATAGATTACACAAGCTATATTTTGGCAAAACCTTTCGGAATTTTGGTTCTCAATCTTCTTCAACTTCGTACTTGATTTAACCATTTTTACTTGTTTGATTCGAGCATAACTAATGAATCCTTTTGCAGAGTAAACGCACGTCTGATGTCCACAATGTTATTCCTTGAATCTATGATCGAGTGTCAGGAAAGCCTGTTTGGGTAAATCGAATGGAGACAAAAGGACGAAAAAAAACAAACAAACAAACAAAAAAATCATTAAACAAAAACAAAAATAAAACCAAAAACTGAGCAACAAAAACCAAACTAGAAACTCGGAAATGAATTCAGGCGCTCCGGAAGGGTTAGCAGTTCCTGTTCCACACACGTGTTGTTACTAATCCAAATACAATTCCGGATATCCATAGCAATTATGTTTTAAAGATTAGTGTGAGTAGATATAAAAGACTGATAACCTATTTTTATATGAAATAATCCATAGCAAGTCACATATGAATTAAAAGAAAAACTTTGGAAAGGAACAGTTTTTAGTATAAGAACAAATGAATATCATAAGGAAATATTGCATGTTCAAACTTTTTCTACTACATTGACGACACAGAACTAAAACATTAGATCAGAGGGAAGTACTGTGTTCTGGTTTCTGGTGAGATCAACACATACACGGAAATGATTATTTTATATGCTATTAATTTCGATACTTTTAGATCTATTTTTAAAAATCGATATGTATGGGAATTATGAGTCAAACACCATATGTTACCAGGCCGGTAACTACAAGTGCGTTCACATGCATATCACCTTATAATTATTTAATAAACCGATATTTTCATTTCTTTTATAGTGAAGTTACAAATCAAGAAAACATGTGCTTATTTTACGACTTTAATGGACCGGCATAACTGCAGGATAAAAATCTTTTTGCAAAACCAATACCTTAATCCTACTATTTTGTCCGGTTGTAGCCATTTCCTGCGGTACAGTTTTTCATAAAATCGAAGGAAAAAGACATGTTGATTTCTTCATTCAAAATGTAGTTTACAAGACATCTTGCGTTTCTTTCTTTTGTATAGTCCTCAAACCCTTGATTTGGCATTTTATGAAGAGTTTGAGTGCTAATTCATGTTGTAAAACTTTAGTTCTGTCTATTTAGGCTTATTGTGTTCGTTTTCAATCACTGCAGATATGCACTCTCTTTTGTAACCACGGTGTTTTACGACATTTGTAAATTTAAATAAAGTTCATATCTTCTAAATATTTTATGATATAAAGTTATTAAACTTCATTTTGTAATATTTTGAGACCAACCCCGGCTCATATTTTTGAACAAATTAAAGTTTTGGATATATTTTTGACATTATAATTCAGTGAATTTCCGGGTCTATTCTCTTACCGATACGAAGTAGATTCACCTTTTATTGACAAATCGCTTCAGCACTGCATCATACCATTGTTCGTATTTCTGTCACTTAAATATGATAGAATCGATATTTTCGTATCACAGGTTTATTGAACTAGGTTTTTATGAAGATTTTGAATGATATTTTTTTTTATAAAAGATATTTAACTATAGTTAAAAAAATAATTTTCTAACAGTAAAAGTCAAATTGGAGATGAATATGTATTCCCGGAATATGGGCACTTTTAGGTGTCCACTAAAAGTGACATCTTCGAAGCGAAAAGAAACTGTCTTTAAAACACTTGGAATTTCGGAATTTTATGTCTGATTTTAACGTCGAATAAAAACCTTTCCCGTCTAACTGCAAAAGGAACCATAAGGCTTTAGATTTTTGAATACAAGAAAAGAGAATATTCATTACCGACTCCATGAAGTCTGTTTAGTTCGCTTGATAATGTTGATATAAAAAGTATCGCTATAACAAATATGTAACAAATCATACATTGGTATGGTATATTTAGAAAAATTAAGAGATAGTGTAGATGATTATACAGATACTTTCAATGCCGCTGATCAACTATGTGGTTTTAGTCTGATCTGACCAGAATAATATGCACACCTTTTGACTAGATTGCTAGTATTTCCAGCAAGCGCAAACAAAATGCGAAAAATATCTATGTTATACTGAAGTTGATGAAGGACACCACAAAATAATAGAATTAAGATAACTCCTTATTCACAAGAATTCAAAAACGATGCCATAAACTACACGGCTTGCTTGGTTATGTTTTTACTTTAAATAAAATCATTCCAAGGAAGAAAGAATTAAACGATGATTTTGATGTTATACAAGATGGCTTTTCATTGCCTGATTGGTAACATCTATGAAGACATGCTTGTTCACAAAAAGCATGTTTCATGTCTTTTCTTTTGAAAAATACTGATTCCTCCTACTTCACGAATTTAAAAAAAAGGATGCTTAGATTCAGCCAAAGTGTAAGTCAGAAAAAACATAAGGGAAAATCAATCGTTATACGGAAACAGTAAGGCAGGGAAAATCAAATGTAGGGTTCAGCAGTTTAATTTCAATTTCTAGTTCCATTTAAGCAGCTAGCCATTTCAAATCTATCTGGATACAACATGTCAGACAATGAAACGGAAATGAGACAATAACTGTAAATGGTGACCAAACATTACATGCAACAATATTCCAGCAGCATCTGCACATGGAGTATATATCTCCCATTTGATACAATATTCCAGTGCTTGTATTTCCTATCATGATTTCCTTAATAGAGGATTTCTGCTCACAAGGAAGCTATTAAACCAAGAGTTCCAAGTGTTGTAGTTGAAATCATACCTAAGTAAATTTTACGGACCCCATTACGAGTTGATTGATCATTATTAAATATCTGTTACACATATAACAACGGATATTTTCCACCCCTATTGCCCGAATGTGACTTGCAGAATTGGAATTATCACCAGGTTTGTACTTGCATGAGCAACAAGTTGGGTGACACATGTGGAGGAGGATCTGCTTACCCCACGTTTTTAGTTGGGTTCGTGTTGCTCAGTCTTCAGTTTTCTATGCTATGTTTTTATGTATTGTTGTTTGTCTATTTATCGTTTTCTTTTTGGCGTTATCAGTTTACTTCGACTTTGAATGTCCCTTTGGTATCTTTCGGCTCTCTTTAATATATGTTCAGCAGAATGCCGTTTAAAAATTTTACCAGCAGTTGTATATTGTTGCCCAACAGGAAAAATAGTCTATGGCAGACGTTTTTTACTCCAACGTTAAAAGAATAGGAGGATTTCGTGGGCTTTCAACTTTTATATATTTATAAACAGTTAGTAAGTTATTGGTTTCATACTGGCTATATGACGTATGTGTTGACTCTGAAATGTTTGCTCGAAATACAGTAACAGATTTTTATTGGCAAACAGTTTAATCATGGTGTTCCAGAATTTACACTGCCATAAGAGACTTTCATGGTTCCTTTTTTTAAAACATTTTTGAATTGATGCAGAGACATAGACTGTATAAGAAATATTGAACCAAACGTATGGAAGGCGTTCCTTGACTTGTAATATTTCATTTTATTTTGTCTCATCCATCAGCACTGAAAACATTGACGATTTTGTTGCTGTTTTTAAAGACTATACATGTTTTTGTAGAATTGAGAACAAATACCGGTTTTTTTAAGAGACCAATGTCATCAAAGATCCTTAGGGGCCTTATTTTTACTTGCAAGGTCGAAGAGCTTGAAATAAAAGCAACATGCATAATTTGAGTTGCACAAGTATTTTGATCGTGTGGATGGTATGCCGGGTGTAGGATATACGTGTTTCTCGTTTCTCGTTTTTATATAGATTAGACCGTTGGTTTTTCCGTTTGAATGATTTTACACTAGTAATGTTTTGGAGCCCTTTATAGCTTGCTGTTCGGTGTGAGCCAATGCTCCGTGTTGAAGGCCGTACCTTGACCTATAATGGTTTACTTTTATAAATTGTAACTTGGATGGAGAGTTGTCTCATTGGCACTCATACCACATCTTCCTATATCTATTGTTTATTCTTTCAATATAAAAGTAATATATTGCCTATTTTATAATTTAGATAATTTTTCAGATTACTTACAAGCCCTTGCGATTTTTTTTAACATTAATGAACGTTTTTATTGATAAATTGTATGTCCATTTGAATGCCGAACTGAAGAATACACGTTCATAAAATCAATAGTAAATGATGAAAAATGTTTACCTTTAGAATTTTCATTGCTGTTTCACTTCCCGGTTGTCCATATTTTCTTATTTTAGCCTCTAAAAGTGTATAGGGAGTATTGCCCTGCAATTGAAAACTGTTAGTAATGGATAGTTAGTAAGTAAGTAGTAAGTAACATGCAACCATAGTTATCGTAGTTTTGTTCATTAATTTTATCATTACATATCATAAAGGTAGGACAATATAAATATTATATTGCTGAACTTAAATAACATGTATATATCATCTTTCAAATTATTTATCTATTTAATAAAACCTGACCTGACCAGAATCCTTTTTGACGGTACAAACAAAATCTGCTTCTCACTTTAGTTTAATTTCAATTTAAACTTCGTCTACTTGAAAAATATGTCCAGTCATAAAGAATACGTGTAAATGTATGATTATGTATTCGAATCCTGTATTTGAAAATCACAGCTTATTATTAAATGTTTATGAAACCAAACACCTAGTCGGACAGATACAAACAATACAGATATGATATATTTCATTTTTGTCTTGATTCTATATTGATATAAGAACATTTGACATATGTTTTGTTTGGGTTTTGTTGGTACTTAGTAGCGTGTCGTTTAAATATTCCTATCCTTATATTGAAATGAGAAAAATACATCTAAATATATTTATTACAACACGTACGATATTGTATGTCAAAAAGTAAGAGCAGGTGACACATCTTTATCCAAAATGATGTTTCTCAATATTTTAAAGAGATTTAAAATGATTACGTTATAGATAATGCATATTTTAAGGTTTTTCTTGTCGTATAACACACCAAGGGTTGTCAGGATTGATCAAATGAAAAACCGACAACCCGATGTGTGTTATACGACAAAAAAAAACAATATTAAAATATGCATTATCTGACTTGTATACCATCAAAAAATATTATTTTCTGCAAAGATTTGCAGGATTTCCATCCTATCCTATAATACGCCCTACGGCTCGTTTGTAACGTGAAATAAAACTCAATAACTAATCTATATATAAGTTTCAGCAATCATTATCCAGTTACAATAGACATATCACTGTAACTGCATGAAGCAAGACAAAAATGAATTGTTACTGTGTATGAAAAATACAAGTCACTTTGTAAGCAATTTATTATCAACTTAGTCTATAAACGGGGGATGCTATGTTTTTTTTCGTGACACTTTCATCGCGGAAGATTATTTTTTCAACAGTTTTTAACAAGCTGTTCAAATTTATTGTTATTCTTCACTTTTGAATGGCAACACATTTTTTTGTAAACAAAGTCAGAATAAAATAGTATACACCCAACCCAACCCTATCATAAAGTACGTGGCTGTTATCCTATAGAAATTAAAATATTTGGTCATTTGATCATTGATAGAGTAAAAGGTATGATATATAGATGTAATAAATTCAGAACTGACACGAATAGAGCACGAAATCGTGATACATGTAATGATAAAACGAACAACGAATATCCATAGGTCAATGTATGTTTTCCAATACAGTGTGACTCAATAAGATTTTCAAAATTCTACACATGAATGTGTTAAATCTGGCTTGTTTTAAAAGTTATATGAAGAGTTTTGCATTATTAAATTCATCTTAAATATTGTCCCTTTATTGTAGCGATAAATTATTAACAGTTCACATTATTTGTTTGGAATGTTAAAATGTGCGTCTATGACAATTGTTTTTGTAATTCAGTATAAAAACAGAGAACAGGATTGTTTTTGCCTTGATCCACAGCACATGATAACTATCAAACTTATTAAATGTTAAGGGTAAATTATAGTTTGCATTTTAATCAAGGTCATAGGTGAAGCAAATTTCATTGAAACTTGGTATCGTCCGCGTTGATTCTTCAAAAGAAAGACCTGTCGTGCTGAAAGAAAATATTTCCACATAGGTATATAAATAAAATTTGTAAATAAGATATGTAATTTATGAAATAGTTATTGCGTCAAATATAATATTTATGCTGATAATACAGAATTATTCATAATTACTGGTCAAAGCTGCTTATATATTATAGCATGTTAGTTTTATTTGCTTTTTTTTTCAATAGCCACACAATATTTGATGATATACAAAATGTTTTACCTGAGCAGTTGAGAAAAAAGCCAATAACAATTAGTAACCAGGGAATAACGATTAATAAATATGAGTGGCCATTCGTGTCATTGGCGGTATAAACATACCGTATGAAATTGTCAACGCGTTGTTTTTTTACTTTCAACGCGTTGGTTTTTAATTTCAACTCGTTGGTTGCAAAAACTAATACATTGATTCGTAATTTATACGACTGAAAAACCAACGCGTTGGTTTTCAATTCTATACCGTAAGTTTTTCATTCCATATCGTAAGTTTTGCACTTTTGTCAACCAACCAAAACATTTCTTACTATATTTCAAAATTGAGATTATTCCCTTGTTATTAGCATTTCTCATTTGGTGCTGTCATCGGTCCCGTTATTAGTGTAACCCATATTTAGATAATACTAAGAAAGTTTTATTTAGTTCAAATTCAAAATAAACCTTCAAAAGGGGTAATGATGTAGTGTTTGATTGATACGCAATGGATTTAATATCAATGGTGAAAGGATATCTATTGACCCATAATTAAGCCTAAGTAATATATAATGAACACATGAGAACAATATAATCATATGTATAATGCAGTTATGTATTATAATGATTTTAGGATAATTTTTTAGCAAATACCTACGAAAACTACTAAAGTAAAGTGAAATGATAATTTCTTTTGTTTCGATTGCATATACTAATATAATGCAGAACTTAACAAAATGTTAATGCTGATTTATAACAGACTTTACTTGTGTGTATATGATTTCTAAGAAAGCAACACATGAAAGTATGGATATGAATTTCTTATGAAAAAAGTTCGTTTAGTATGTTTATTTTTTCTAGGAAAACGAAAGGTGGTGGTGACTTTCAGATATGTTTCTCGTCATTGAAGAAATAAATAGATCAATCCACAACGTAATTGACAACAATGACTACACTTTGTTCCTCTGAACTATGAATTGCCATATTATTGTATTCATATATAACTTTAGTCAATGATTTTGTCTTCTGATCGTCAACATTTTGAATTCTTTCTGGTTTCTCACAAACAATAACGATTTCGATTGTTTTCTTCTTAACGTTAATGCAGACTCCTGTAGTAAAGAACACCATTCGACCCTACCGAAATTATATGCTCTACTATCTTGACTTTCCAACGAATTGGTCATCTTATTTGTACCTCTTCTGTGAATGTTTCATTTGGGGTTTTCCATGTATTTTAATTCTTTTTATTCATAGCCATTAAGAGGATTATTTTGGGAACGTAAAATTAGATTAGCAGTGCTTTGTTATGCAAATATAAATATCGAAGATACACATTTCTTGTTAAAAGTCACAAAAAAATCTTACTTAGTATAATCACAGTGGTACACATCGAGTTTGGTGGATAAACATCTCAACAAACAGTCAGTGTCCCGATTTGCTTGTCCATGCTTGAAGTCTAGTTTTTGAATTTGCCAAAATAGATATAGTCGAACCTGTACAAAAAACCATTTTGAGCAGACCGTATGACTGTTTTCCTAATTCTCTTATTATATGTGTACCAGTAGAGCAAGTTAAGTGTATCCATGGTAGACCACACCTGGGTCTGTTTTTTAAGGACTGCTCTAGTTCAATTGACATGGCTGCTTCATACCAGACAGGTAAACATGACTATTTCAATTTACCCAACGTCAATTTCCAATCACTTAAAAAGGACATACCAGCTACCCCTTGTATCGTGTTTTCATAACTATATTGATACGTTACGCGAGTCAATGTCCAGATTTTATACGAAGTTAACTAAACGAAAATTTCCAAAATTAAGAAAACAGCTGCAGGTTTGAGGTCTATCGACTGAAATCTACACTTTACAAGTTATAAGTTTATCATCACACACAGTTTTGAACGTAGCTATACGTTTTCGTCTGAACTCACGAGAGGCTTGTTTTTATGGTTTTAGAAATTGGAATACCATAAAAGCCGTCTTAACAGTAAATTTGTCGTGTTGTATTCCCGACCATAGTAGTTAAGATTCGCATGGACTTGATAGATGCATAAAAGGAGACGCTTACCGTCTCCACGTTTTGATTTGATTAGTGTATGCATAATAAATTTACAAGATGTCTAAACATAGTTGGTTATTTATAGAATAACTTATTAGATTTCAAATATAGAAAAATATTCAACGAGTGATTGAACAGCACAAATTATTCACGGATGCGCGTAGTGCTTGAGTGAATTAAAATGTTGTTCGGTCGCAGCTTCATATTTTTCGATATTTTAATTCTTTAATTAGTTATTCTTCTAATTACATTGGCCGTGAACTATTGAATGACAACAAAGTAGAAAATGAAGGAAACAATTTCTTTTTCTACGAAATCTCAATCGTTTTTATGCACGTCGATTGGTGTATGACGTCAGAGAAGTGAAATTTTTAGATTTATTTCACATATGATATTATATGTTTTTATATCACTAGGAAATCATAGTAACTTATTAAATCCAAAGTAAAGATAATGCCTATCCCCAATTTCCATTCTACATCCCTTTTATTGTCATTTGGAATGTTAAAAGCTTATATTCCTTATACTATTTAGTCCTGCTTTGCTTTGGCTAAGTAAGTTCTTAATCTAAAGCAATCACTAGCCTGGCAACAATGATGTGAGTTCGAACGGGCATTCCGTCTTCCTCCACCAACAACAAACACTGACCGCTACGATTTAGTCAAAAGATGAAAGTGGCTTTCAACACCAACAATCAATCACCATTGATAAAATTTGAAATGCGAAAAGTCAACTTAGAAATTGGAAACATGAACGTGGAAGTGTGAAATGTCAAGATGTTAGTAGGACATGTCAACATGTAAATGAAGAATTTTCAATATAAAATGTTAGTACCAGTTTTTCGTATTTACCATTGAACATCTAGTGCATATAAACTTGATTATAGTCTAAAGGATGTTTCTAATATCAAATTAACATATTTGGTATTTGGCATATTTGTGAATGTCAATTATTTCAGTCCCAAAAACCTTCAATGAAAGCATAAGAACAAATGTGCGATTGAAAAACTAGTCAACCCGTAGTTACTTATCAAAATCATGGTATCTTGAATAAGGATGAGAATCAACGATTGTAACGTTTAATTAAATAAGGATTACATGTTATTTAAAAAGAAATCGGTTCTTTTACCTGATGATCCTTCATATCTGGTTTACAGCCAAGTTGCAGTAAAGTTTTAATAACGTATTTGTTTGAAAACTGTATATCAGCAGCTATGTGTAATGCTGTTCTTCCCTGAAATAACACAGATAAAGAATATTTATGTATTGTTGTCATGTTTTTATAAACCTATAAGAAAATTCATATTTTACTTTTTGTCCTATATCATTGACTTATCGATTTCATCGCTATTCTAAAAAATAAAAAAAGGCCAAATAAAGTTAAAAGTTTAAGACCATTGAGAACCCAAAATTCCAAGAAAAAAAATTAAGCCGTTAGTTTTCTCAATTGAATTGTTTAATTTTTTCATGTCGGGGCCTTTCATGCCGACTTTATGGTAAAGGTTTTTCTCATTGTTGAAGGTCATACGGTTGACTATATTTGTTAATATCCACTTCATTAGATTTTAAACATATGTTATTCATAAAGATAGGAAAAGGACTGAGCAACAGGCACAGCCTATAAAAGCTATCTCCATATGATATGTACAAGGTATCCATCATATATTAACAACTGTATTTAGAATAGAACTACACTGGAAAGTAAAAGTTACTTATGAGCATACACATGTGATACACAAACAAATACATATTTACACTGGTAATTGCATAATGTATATTATATTTAAGTGTGTAGCCATAGCAATTAAACATCGTCATCTAGCAATTACCTTGAGAATGTATAGATCAACATCATTTATAAGTCATTAGAAATATATAAATAAGGTTTAAAAGGGACACTAAGCTTACTTAGTAGAATAAATGAAATAACATTAGGGAAAAATAAAGACAAGAAAAATAACTGAAAAAACAAGGTAAACACATTTTTCAAACAAAACGATGAGTGTCATTGAAATATTGTTGAACAGAATTAAAAAATAGAAGTATTTATATCATACAAAAATAATCTATCTTCAAAAAGTAAAAAGTCAATTTTTAGATCAACATTGTTATAAAACATTGAGTGAATGGAATCAAAAACGATTTGTCTAACATCATTGATCTTGGCAAAAAAAAAAAAAAAAAAAAAAAAAATGCTGGTTATCCTCAACAGGGTGGTTTTCCTTAACATGGTGGTTACAGTTCGAACAAATAGTGTTCTCTGATACAATAATAACGTTTTCAGTTGCTAGCATTATTTCAAAGATGACAATGAATAATATTATATTTCCTTATCTCACTTCATTTGAATTTGTCTCATTGGCAATCATACCACGTCTCCTTTTTTTATATGAATATTTATAAAAAGTGAATTCACGTAAGCTCAAAGGAGATAATCATTTACTACCACATATATTGAGTAACTGAATGTATGGTCCATTCACAAAGTAACTTCAGGTATTTGTAAAAAAAGTATTTTCTCAATATGAAGCCCAAGGTTTTCACTACATTATGTTATAACATTTTATTCCCTCTTTTTATTTATAAAATCGGTGCTTACGAGGATAACTCTGTACGTCTTTTAATTGTAACCATGCTAGTTTACAATTGCCTACTACCTAAGTAGCACATATTTGTGAACTGTATCAAAAAGTGTAATGTTATTATATTATATATACTAGAACGCATATAGAGCGTATGCAAACTGTTGTAGGATATTGTTTTGAAAAAAATATATTTATAACTGGAGAATTTCAGGAAAAGTATCAAAAGTTATAGGTAGTGGAGGACAGGACAATTTTTTTTAGCCCTTTCCCTTTTTTCCAAAGACCGATATTTTTTTGTTTTCTGTTATTCTGTATACTATGAACATAAATATACTATAAATACTATAAAGATCTATAAACGGTCACAGAGACTGCATGTCTATATAATATATCAGTGACCGCCGTGGATAGTAAACTATTGAAATGCATTGATAGTAAATAGCAAATTAATACACTTTATTTACAGTATATGTATGATCATAGTGTACAGAAAAACGCGAAAATAATTGTCCTGTCCCCGAGTACTTATAAAAATTATGTGTAATTTTAAAATAGTTCTGAACGGAAGTCTTATATATGACTCAAAAGTCAGTCCGATGACGAAAACAGTACCCGGACGCCTTTATTTTCGTTTTCCTCCCAAGATAACCCAAACTAAATAACCAGAAGTAAAGATGATATATGCGACTATGCATTGTACCTAACGGACACAAAGGCGTGATGATTAATTTATTGTGGAAAGAAGAGAAGCGACACACAAAATGAGGTCTTCTCATTTAAAAGTATAGATACATAATTACTCTAATATCAGCACAACAATGTTAAATTGCAAATTTGCGGAAGCAAATTTTTGTTCTTCCCTCGCCGGGATTCGAACTCATGCTATTGGGATATCGAGACAACACCGCCTGCACCGTGTCAAGCGCTCTAGACCACACGGCCACCTAGACTGAACTAATAATTCAGCTTTCGGTGGCCTAGTGTAACCTTTCGTCGTCAGTAGAATCTAGAGTTGTAACACAGTACATGATATCTGAGGCATGAAGATGGAATTGATTGCAGATTAGCTAAATATCTATATATTTATATATATCAAATGCGTTTTGTTAAAATATACTTTTTCACTTTTTGGTCTTTTGGAAAATGTTGTTTGTGCTGTATTTAGACCCCTCTACCAAGAAATTTGTTTTGCATGCACACGTATAAAAATTGCGGTTTTTATCCAACGCAATCATAGGTTTGAACGTTGTTTTCAATTTAGACTTGTTTATATATATATATATATATTCATATGCTACTTACATCGTACAATTTTGAAAGTATCATTGATAATTAGAGAAACATCACTGTCCAGGTTAAGGCGAGATCAAGCGTTTTTATACATGTTCAATTACATCGCTATCTATATGTCTCAAGTGAAGAGCCATTTATTCAGGTGTATTCGTTGGTTTCCCGGTGTCCTATTTGTTTTTATATTTGATTATTTTTTTATCGGCACTCTGGCCATTGATGTAATTGTTGGTACAATTTGTAATGTCGCGGGCCTTTAAAAGCTTAGTATACGATATGCAATTTTCTTTTCATAAAAATAAGGAGATGTGGTATGATTGCCAATGAGACAACTATACAACAAAGTTCAAATAAAGTGGACGTAAGCAGTTATAGGCAACCGTACGGCCTTCTTTGTTCAATGTTAAATGCAGTAGAGTGACCAAAAGTCACTAACTTCTGCTTCATTTGGTACCCGCTGGATAGTTTTTTTCAATGGCCATCTTATCACATCTCCTTTTTTAATTATATTATAAATGTATAAACAAAGAATAAAAAAAAAAAAAAAAAAAAAAACGCGCGTTCATGTAACCTCAGGATAGTGATTTGGTTTCGATAAATACGTAATTAGCTAGACATAATCACTTGTACTACCTGCTCATCCTTCTGATTTGGCATACTGCCATGGTCAATTAATAACTTTACTCTGTGACTGTCACCCGAGGCTGCAGCGTAATGCAATGCTGTTCTACTCTAGAGAGACATGAATGAGTTCGTTATGAAAACCAAAAAGTCATCAAGCACAGTAATAATACACAAAATTCATTCAGGGAGACACTGAGCATTACAAGCATAACTGTTTCGTTTATATGTACATATTACGGTGCGCTACTATCGAAGAAACAACTTACACAGGAAAGGTAGCCAAAAATTATCTGGTTTTCTGAAAGTTAATACCTTATTCAACTTTGACATATGTTAAACAGAAAATGTTCTCATTGTCAAGTTCTTCTTGATAACGACTTGCGATCTCTTAGGACGAACATTACATTTTAGGAAAATCAGAGAATACCAGACTCTCCAGCTTATATCTGGACATGTATTTTTTTTCTCTGACCGAAGACTTTTCCTAACAAAACAGTGTGTCTGCAATTTTTTTGGCACATGATAGATAAAACAATTTTTGACATTTTTACCTATTATGTCTGTTTTGTTTGCTCACACATTGTTGTCAATACATTGGAATTCTACACGACTGTCATACAAGTGAGCGCTTGAGCTCGCTATAAAACCAGGAATAATCCATGAGTATCTACATAAGGAAAGGCCTGTAAAAAGTCAGGAATATGAGAGTTGATTTCCATTCGTTCGATGTACTTTGAGATTTTGATTTTGCCATTTTATAAAGGACTTTCCTTATTGGATTTCCTTGGAGTTCGGTGTTTTTGTTATTTTTGATTTATGCTACCATGGCAGTATTGTTTCTCTTCATCACAGTTATGCGAGAGACAGAAGGAAACTACAATTTTTATTTAGATTAGTTTGATTGAAAACTGATTGACGAGATAGCAATTTCAACTATCATACACTCTTATCACCAGTCCGATACCTGGTCTTTATTTTGAACATCATTCATAAAATTATATAACTTGTTTTTGTCCATGAATTGATACATTTTGCCAATCAGTCATTCGCAAATGTGTATACATGGCACTAACAACTGAAACAGGACATACACTCATCCTTTGCCACTGGCTCAAAAGTTCTTGTTATAATCATTGAAAAACTATTATACAAATCAGGTAAGTATTCAATTGAACAGATAGTATTGACTCTTTTTTTGAAGAAGTGTGCATATCTTAATACAAGTTGTTTATTTACTGGTACTTGTTCAAAAAGTATAAACGCACACACACACACAACGTCTGTTGTCTTCTTTTTGTAAACTGAAAGTGTCATTGTTATAATTTAAAAAAAAAACTTTTGTTCCTCATTTTTAGTTTGCAATATATATGTTCTGGTGCATTTTGTTGTATATACTCTTTGAGACTGAAAATTGGTCGAGTTTTAATACAAAAAGTGTACAGCAGGTTGAGTAAGAGGCGATAAATAGATCTGAGCTAGTAAACTTACTGACAAGCATTCAAAAAATGTAACTGCATGGGCTTATTATCATACAGGAAATAAACATAGTTATAGATTTTTCTTACCCGGTCGTCTTTGTAGTTAACATTTCCCTTTAAATCAAGATATTCCTGTACTTTGTTGACATCATACCATTGACTGGAAGACAGTAGTTTCTAAAAGTATAAACATTGTGTTGTTATGAAGAAATACACATTATACAGTTGGTATACCAAAACTGTTATCCACAAACACACACACATAGTAAAGATAAATAGGTACCGGAATAATACAATGAGAAATAAGACAAAGAAAAAAAAATATTTAGATAGGCACATACAGAATATGGCAGGCTTACTCTTCATTTTACCTATGGCAGTGGTGGTATACAGCAACAATAATAACGAACCTACAAAATAATTAAGATAAGGATGTGAAATAGGGTATTTAGCTAAATACGTCTAACAGAGGGAGAGCAAAAAAATATGTATCGATCTATGAGTACTCTCAGTTATGAAAAGCACCTCACTGATATCCGTCTTAAAATTCGGTACGCTAGACGAGCGTTTCGCCTACATAAGATTCATAAGTGACGCTCTAATCAAACTAAAGAAAATCTAATAATAAGATAATGTGGTATAATTGCCAGTGAGACATCTCTCCACCAGATACCAAATGACATAGAATTTAAGAACTATATGTCACTGTACGGCCTTCAACAAAGAACAAAACCCATACCGCATAGTCAGCTATAAAAAGCCCCGAAATGTCAAATGTTAAACAATTCAAAAACTAACGGCCTGATTTATGTAAAAATCAATGAACGAAATACAAATATGGTATACAATAACAAACGACAACCACTGAATAACAAGCTTCTGACTTGGGATAGGCACATACAAAATATGGCGGGGTTAATCATGTTAGCTGGCGCCCACCCCCTTCCCCCTAACCTGGGACAGTGGGACAGTGGTGTAACAGTACAACATATGCACAAGCACATAAAATTCATTTTAAAAGGTCTTAGCTCAACGGATCGATACAATGCAGAAAAACAAGTACATAACAAAAACACAGACCGGACGTGGCAAGGTATTTATACATTCCGACAAGAAAAAGGGACACTGAGTATCGATCTGACAGTACTCGCAGGTACTGACAGCTAGTTCAAAACCAATAACAACTACATGTAATAAATAAATCATGTATCTAAGACTAAAAGTATCAATCAGTACTCATACAACATCAAATGGATTTAGTGTAAAGACGTCATTAACAGTCGCAGAAAAACACGACCTTGTGCAATGCCAAAGTACAGGTATCGACAGATTATAGAGCCGTGAATATGCATATGTACGTGTATATTTCAATAATATTAGTTTGGTTTTAATTTACTGATGACACAATCAATGTTTATACCAATCAAAACAATATTTGAAGAAGTAATAACAGTGTTGAATTGGTAACCTTTTAGAATAAGTTTATTTAAAGGATCAATTAGTTTACTTGGATTATTTCTAAATTTCCGGGCTCGGTAAACAACATCTCCGTAAAAATTAGAATGTGCTATCCCGTTTTAAATAAGTTTTCTACGTGCACATCCAAACTTAAAAAAACAAATTTTTGTATCTATGAAGGACTTCAGTAAAGGTTTTAAGTAATTAATTGTAACGAAATCCCTGAGTAAAGCATGAATAAATAAAGACAACAGTAGTATACCGCTGTTCGATAGTCATAATTCGATTACGCAAAAACAAATCCGGGTAACAAACTAAAACCGAGGAAAACAACTGAACAACAGAAACACCGAACTACAACAAAAACACACGCCAACATACATAGAAACGGACTGTAGATAACAACTGCCAAATTCCTGACTTATACAGGACATTTTAAGAAAAAAATGGTGGGTTGAACCTGGTTTTATGGCTAACCCAACCTCCCGATATATGTAAATGTTAAAAATACCCCTGAAATGACAACACTACGTGACAGGAATACAGTACAAACAAACGCAAGAACACTCAGAACATAGAAATACATAAATAAATAACATAATAGTACATTACAACATGTAAACCGCAGAATAACAAGGAACATCTCCCATGAATTTACGACAGCACACCAGGACACCACACACGAAATAAAAATTGCGCGTTACATGAATGGATCAACGTCACAAAAAGTGACATATAATTGTTTGTGACATTTATATTGTAACAGGTATGAACCAGATAAGTTGATCAAATAAATACCCTTGTTAATATATTTAATTTCCAGAAAATGATGTTTTTAATCTGCAGGTTTATCGATACGCGGAAACAACCTATGGTGACAAATAGCTGAAACAATACGCGTACATTCATAGAGTGGGTTGAATAAGTAGTTCAATAGTCATAAATCGATTAAGCGAAAACAAATCCAGTTTACAAACTAAATCCGAGGGAAATACATCAACTATAAGAGGAAAACAACAGAACAAAAGAAACAATAACAAACGACAACTTACATAGAAACGGACTATTTGATTACAGCTGACATATTCCTGACTCGGTTCAGGACATTTTAAGAAAAAAATGATTTTATAGCTAGCCAAACCACCCGCTTATATGGTACTTTACAAAAAACCGCTAAAATGACAATACTACCTGACAGGTAAACAGTACAAGGATTCCTCAGGACAGAGAAATTCATAAATAAATAAAACAATAGTACATTACACTATGTAAACCGCCGAATAACAACGGACATCGCACATGAATTTACGAAAGCACACCAGGACACCACAAACGAAGTATAAAAAAAAAGAGATTGACTCACACTCCTTGAAAATATCCTGTAATTTATTAATTCGTATTTGACCAAGTTAACATAATAGTTGATGTCTACTATTGTTTTTAAATACAGATATGTGTATAATTTATACGTTGTTGAATTCGTTGATTTCAATTGATACGTTTGCCATGAGATCTATTATTACGTTGTCTTTTATGAACAATAAAGAGTTTTATATTAGTTCCTTTGTCCCATTACATTATTATTTAGACCAAAGGGGTTTGCTGCCTGCAGTCGTTTAATCCAAGACAGTTCGATAATTTACAGGAATCGTTTTTTTTAAATCATTTATGGGATAACCCTTTTTGTTTCTGGACCGTCTCGAGTGGTTTAAGTAATAGTAAAAGTTCAATGATAAGTTAATATTGATATTAAAAGACATCCGAACAAAAAGGGATGTTCAGATCCCCGAGCCCGAAGGGCGATGGGATTTGAACAGCCCTTTTTGTGAGGAGGTCTTTTAATGTCAATATTAACTTAATCATTGAACTTTTACTGACTTACAAACCGTCAAAAACATAAGAAAAGTACACAAAAAGCACTCGCAGAAACATAATTCCCCTGAATTGGACGAGTCTAAATATGTTCACCTTAAATGATAGTTAAACAGTACTCAGACTGATATATACAATTAACAGTTACCAAATTGCAACGGAAACGGACCGATTAAATGGCAGTACATCATTCAATTATTCATTTATTATATTTTGTTTAGCATTAAAATAATACCAAATGATAGTTTTACAAAATTAGGGGGTAAATTTTTATTTTTGATTCCAACTTTTCAAAATAACGATTTCTTATTTAATAAATGAGGCATTCAAAACCCAATGCATATTCTGCACAACAACTTCTTGTTATATATATATTTGATGTTTTTAATCTGTCAGTAGTCATGAAACAGACCAGACCTAAGAAAACAGTAAGTAAATTCTTCCATCAATTAGCCTTTTAAACAGCTTGTTTCAAAACTTTTAATCGAACAGACCTAAATGCATACGGTCCTTCGCAATATTCATCCGGTAAATGTTCATTCCTTTTTGATTCTGTAATTTTCCTACACTACGTTACATGCGAATGCAAAATAATTAGTGTTGTCTGTTCAGTCCAATTAAGTAATAGATCTTGCTTTAGTTGTTTTTTTTAAAATAAAAACTATGCATGCAAACTTCAATGAATAAAATCGTATAAAAGCATAAATGTGACATCTATAGCATCAACTAGGTTTTTACTGACCCGATTAAAACGTGTTTAGGTGACATATATTCGAAGGTTCGATGTATTATATGAAAACAAACTCTTTTATTTTAGTCGTCCGTTATTCCCATTTTAGGTCCAACTGAAGCAAAACACATGAAAACACTTTTACCTTTGTTAGTTTTATCCTTGCCTGACAAAACCTCATGTTATAAATCGTATTAAAACAGTAGATAAGAACCATAGTAAAAAAATATTAAACATTTTTTTATAAGCAGTCAGTTATGTAATAAATTGAAGGAACAAAAAACACAAAAAAAACATAAAAATTTAAATGGAAACAGTACATTATAGCAATTTACAAGATCTTGTCTTTGAGTGCTAAGTACATGGAACAATTTATGAAGTTGATTGATTGTTATTTGCTTTACGTCCAGTGGCAAATATTTCATTCATGTTCATGACTATAACACATAAAGTCTTTAAATACAATACTCAATAGGTAGGTCGTGCAATAGGAGGTCGACAGTGAGGTTGGACGTGAAACTTTAAAATACCACTGGAAAATGAGGGTATATTGAATTAGAACAGAAATTTAGACTTGCAACAGCTGGCCACATTCGGACCACTCAAATAATTTGTGCAAGAGTTTTTAATTTGCTAAGAGCGTTGATCCATGAAATTTACACTAAAGCCGATCATCGATGTTTACATGTACATGTAGTTTACAATATCATTTCACGCATTTAAATTAGGTTAGATACTTTTAGCTCGCTTTAGTAACTGTGAGAAGTCTGTGAAACTGTATTGTTTATTGTACTTGAGGTTTTGGTATATTATGTACTACCGCTCTACTGGTTGGTCTCATGTGAAGGTGTTCCCCTCGAGAGCGGGAGGTCGTTTGTTCGAATCCCGACCGGGCCAAACAAAGACGTTAAATTAGTATTGGCTATTTCAACGCTTAACACGTGACATCATACAGTAGGAGCACAGACTGGTCGGCTCAGAGTCGGAAATGTGTACGGGTCGGGTGACTTTTCTTCCTGCGAACTAATATCTTGGGAACTTACGTGTAAAAACACCGACTCAGCGTGTCAGTCTAGTAAAATGCGGGGTTAATACTCGTATTGTATTTACATGTTATCGTCCTGAATATTCTTTTTATTTGCCGCTGGTCGTCATCCATTATCATCATTTATTTTACCGTTTTATTATACTGTGAAGTGAAGTGTTTTTCTTCTACTGGTTTATATTACAACTTCTTAAATTTTCACCAATCAAAATTAAAATAGGGCAGGTGAAATTTTTCAACCAGAGACTAGTGATTGTTGGGATACCTTTGACGGTAAATAGTATTAAATTAAATGTGACTTTTGGGATATATAATATTTGACGGTAATTATTATTGAGTTAACTCCGTATAACTATCATTAAGTCATTAGGCGGTTTTAACTGACTATTTTTCTGTATACGGATCTTTCTATAAAAATAAAAGACTGAAAGTTGACTATAAATGTTTTGATATGTCTGTGTATTTGTGTTGCTCTCGCATTAATTTACAGTATATCTTTATCACCTTTTATTCAAAATCAAATGATTCACTTGGGGTAGAAATATTGACCTCTCGAGACCTCTCCCGCCCCACAGTATACCCTTGCTAAATGGGTGCGTTCGTTTGGTTTATCGGATATATAAATACGCAGTTTTGTCCCATCGAAATAGGAATGTATATCCGATTCCTGGTGTAGTGGGAATTTCACGCTATATATATGTTAAAAAAACATTAGGGGGAAAAACGATCTAAGTTGAATCCTTTAATAAATTGTTGTCAACATTTTTTTATCCATTTTTGCTTTTATGGCAACTATTATACCAGTCTGAGATATAAATAAACTTGAAACAGCAAATGTTGACACGTAGACGAGACAGCCGTCATTGTTCGCTTCAATATATAAGTTATTGGCACTCAATTAAGATCGTCTTTCTGTTCTTATCCCCTCTCCTATTAGTTTTGCTAAAGGATACAATGTAACCCCTGATGTGTACCACGACAACGTTTTTGTAATGTTTAAAAAAAAAGATTAAATGCAAAGAGAAAAATGATGGAATAAAGATTTACTCTTAAAAAATCATACTTAAATAAGAATGAAATATAAAAATTGGAAAACTGTTTGAGACGATTATTTATTGATTTATTGATTGTTGGTTGCTTAACGTCCAGTGGCAAATATTTCATGAATATTCAGGACGAAAACAAGTTAACAATAAATACAAAAGGTAGGTTTTGTAATAATAGAGACCATCTGGGATGATGGTCGGGGAAATTTGGACTGCCACTGGACAATGAAGATATATTGGATAGGGACAGAAATTTTGCCTTGCAACAGGTCTAGGCCACCTACGGACCCCTCAAAGAGTTGTTGCAAGGGTTCTTAATGTGCAAAGAGCATGACACTTTCTGTACACGAGGCATCGGATTTAACGTCCCTAATCTGACCGGACGTGGCTGCAGACTTGATACATCCCGCACAGCCAAACGGACGTCCCACTTTGGCAAGCGTTTTACTGCCGGTCGGAAAAAGACCAAGTGACCATATTTCTATTCCCAAGTCACCCTTGGGTGACGATTATTTATTGAAACCAAATGATTATACGTCACAAAATTAAGCTGATTAATTATTTGCTCTTTTTATGTCCAGTGGCAAATATGTCATGCATATTTACGACGAGATGCAAAGTGGATCAACCTGAGGCAAATGATTACAATTTTAAAGTGGCACTTTTTACAATTAGGCAGAGTGTTCGCTAGAAGTAAAACCGTAATAGAATACAGTTGAATCATGATCGAAGTCGTAAGCTAAGCTATTAGCCCTCCTTCCCTCTTTTTCTCCGCGATAGACGAATGCCAAAAAAACAAAACGTCATGAATTTACAAACAATAACGGCCACTATAAGTAAATGAGATATGGATTTTTTTATTTAAATAAATTCCTATTGCAGCCAACATCTCCCGGTTCGGGACAGGTTAGTATTTCCACCGATTGATTATTGAATGGAGATATTAAAGCAACCAAAAGCACTTTGAATCAAAAATTTTCTAAAATTGTAAATTATGGTATTTTGCTGGGTGTTATTTTCAGATCCTATTTCGGACCCCCTGATTTTAAGAGGGCGTATGTAATTAGTCATGCCCGATTAACTTTTAGTAAATTGAACCTCAACTTAAAGACCTACACCGGGTATTTAAGTTCGAGGTACAATAAGTAGACAATAGAAATCCTTTGTGAAATGAGATCGTCCCAGGTATCTTAGATATTTATTTTGCGTTGAATAACAATGAAAAATGCACGAGCAGGTTTGTAAATTTAATAAATTTGATATTGTAGTTGTGTTTTCCTAAATGTTGGTAAATCATACTTTTCAATTTCACTTTGGCTTTGTTTTAATATTTGATGCATAATATTGTTTTTAAATATAGATATGTGTATAATTTATACGATGTTGAATTCGTTGATTTCAATTGATACGTTTGCCATGAGACATTTTATTACGTTGTCTTTTGTCCTGTTTGTCCTACTTATTCTATACCACACTTTGGCTTTGTTAAAGTAACCAGAGAGATACATGAGGTTTTGATTTGTTCATGTAATGTCACAGGAAAAGAAGAGTGCAAAGCTCTCCCGTTAAGGGTTTGATTAACAGTATTGTTTGAACTTGAACTTGAGATAAAGGATACAACAGATTCAGTTAAGTCTGCCTCATACCTGGACTTACATCTAAAAATTGACAATGAGGGTCGGTTGAAAACAAAACTTTAAGACAAAAGAGATGATTTCAGCGTCCCAATTGTGAACTTTCCATTTCTATGTAGCAACATTCTAGCAGCGCCTGCATATGGAGTATATATCTCCCAATTGATACGATATTCCCTAGCTTGTATTTCCTATCATGATTTCCTTGATAGAGGGTTGCTGCTCACAAGGAAGCTATTAAACCAAGAGTTCCAAATGGTGCAGTTGAAATCATCTCTTCGTAAATTTTACGGACGCCATCACGAGTTGGTTGACCGTTATGGAATATCCGTTTCATAGATGATAGCAGATATGTTCTTAATGTCGTAACTACAATCCCATCCCCTTTTCACGAATGTGATCTACCGAATTAGACTTATTACCGGGTTTGTACTAACATGAGCAACACAACGGGTGCCACATGTAGAGCAGGATCTGCTTACCCTTCCGGAGCACCTGAGATCATCCCCAGTTTTTGGTGGGGTTCGTGTAGCTTAGTATTTAGTTTTCTATGTTGTGTTTTGTGTACTATTGTTTGTCTGGTGGTCTTTTCCTTTTTTAGACATGGCGTTGTCAGTTAATTTTCGACTTGAGTTTGAATATCCCTCTGGTATCTTTCGCCTCTCTTATAGAAGATAATTTAGAGCAGATCAGTTATGTTCTGGCATTACACTGGAATATTTATGGATATCCACGTACATTTGTATATGATAATCTGTGTGCAGCGGAATTGCCACCTTTGACACAATTGTGAAAAGTGCTGAATTAAGAAGGGGAATTTCGATTGATGGCGGTTGGATTTATATTAGGAATGCGGTTTATTAATCACATGAATATCCTTTACGCAATGGTGTATTTAGTTTTTTTGCTGTTTCTTTATATCATGTTAAGTTAGAGGGTATTATGAGAAAATTAAATGAAGCTGAAAGTCATAACATTGAATAAGGATTACAACAACGGAATTTGTAAACAATTTGTAAAGCAGTCGAGGAATTCTTATAAAAAACTATAATGAACAGTCCGACAAAATGACGTTAGTAAAACAAAACAGATATATAACGAACACTGGTCACAGCTATTTCGTAGTGCACTTCTTTAAGAAAGTACACGCAAATTAAAAAAAATATGATTTGACTCCTTTAGAGACAAATTATATAAATATATAGAAAACTCTATCGGCTGTAACTTACAAAATGGACAATTTTATTTTCAGAGAGTCTATAATTAAGTTTAACAGCGTCAGATATACTAATTTTGGACCTTTTTCGAACTGGACCAAATCACAACTTTACTTAAAAGTTAAGGCTCTAAGTCATTCATTCATTCATTCATATCTTTAATTCCTCATAAATGAGATTAAATGAACATACAATTATTAAATATAAGTATACGTAATAATTACAAACAAAATATCAGTATGAGAGCAAAAAATATAAATACACAATAGATAAATGGCTGTTTATACAAGCAATATTTAAAAGTATTGATGCAGTGACACATTATGTATTGGCACACCTAATATCACTGTCTCAGAGATCGACTATATTCTGCTACACACTGGACAAAAAGTGCGTGACACAGCTTAAAAAACTGAACCGATTCATCCATGTTTGAAAATTTATCAGTGGTTTTCGACCGAGTAACTTTTGAAACAAGATTTCGTCGTCATACATGCTTTATTCACAGTAAAGGTGCACTTGATAATTGTCACTTATAATGTCCCACCAGACTTCGCGCTGTGCATTGGTACTGGGGCAATTGCAACAAGCGTGTACATAACATTTTTAA
The DNA here is from genome assembly GCF_021869535.1 of Mytilus californianus. NCBI lineage: Eukaryota > Metazoa > Mollusca > Bivalvia > Mytilida > Mytilidae > Mytilus > Mytilus californianus. Next base: position 48,397,542 of record NW_026262582.1, on the reverse strand, counting down.
AATTCCTTGTACATATATCACATATATTACCTGTTGTATTTGGTATTTCAGCTACGAATTTAGTGATAAAAAAGGAATTTTTAATCTCCTTAAAAGAACTTGAGTGTTTCCAAAATTCCACAATAGTCACTGACTTGTGTATATTTCTGAAACGTGTGAAACTGTTTTCAGAATTAACCAGAACTAACTAATTGTTGAACTGTATACTATCAACTGCGCTATACACGATAGACTTCCAAATTTGTTTTTAAGGGAATGTTCCATCTTCAATATAATCAAGATTGTAACTAACAAGTCTATACTGTTTTAGAATGACAATGATATCAGACACAAATCCATAGTGTTTCCTTTGAGTGTCTATAAAGAATGTAAACAATCTGGTGAGAAATATCCTCTTAGAAATAGAGGAAATATCTAAGGTACACAGTTTTTGTAGGAATATGAGTTTTCTTTTGTCAATATATCCTATAATTGGATGAATACCAAGAATACTCTCGCACATATCAGATAGAGTCGAAGTTTTCAAGTCGAGAGTATGTTTCATTACAAAATGTTGAAACTGGTTCAAAGTAGCGTTGTCATCAGATTTCATGTTATTCCATATCTCACACACGTACAAAACACTGGGCAGTATCACCGTTTTATATAGTTTTAGTAATACACAAGAATTTGTTGCGTTTGTCTTGATACCATTTAACGCAAGGTATGCGTTTTTGTACTTTTGCATGAAGTTTCAGTTCTTTGATTTGCTTTAAATCGAGAGTTTAGTTCTATACCTAAGTGCGGATAGTTTTTTGCTATCGGAATATGTTCATTACCAATAAACCATGGAAAATTGACATTGATCTCTTATGCATATACAGAAAAATGAATAATACACGACTTACTGGCATTGAAACGAAAACGCCATTACTTGGAATATTGGTTACACACATTAAGCATACGTTATAAAGATACTGGTGATGTGGAAATACATGATACATGTATGTCATCAGTAAGATCTGGCGCACAACAGTTGATATTGAAAATACCTATATTTGGATTAAATTTTTCCAGATCACAAATTATAAAAATTTATAAAAAATAAATACAATAAACCTGAGAGCATACCTCCCTGTCGTACACCTTCTTATACAGGAAAGAAATTAGATTTACATTGATAAACAACAACTTTACTTTTCGTATTACAATGGAAGTCATGAATTCTTAACCATAGCGTTCCATTTACACCTAGTTTAAACAGCTGGTAGATTAAACCTAATCTCCATACCGTATCGAAAGCTTTCCTTCTTTCCAGAAATGCTACAAAATATTTGCTAAACAATTCAATATCATGTAAATTAAAGGCTGCAGTAAGACATCCGAGATATTTCTGAAAACCTTGATGCTTAGGGTTCGGAAAGACACATTCATCAAAGACATATAACAACAATCTTGATTTTATCACACGCTCAAACACTTTGAGTACACATGGAAGTAAGTTGATTGGTCGGTAACTCACCGGTGAAGTCTTAGGATTATTGTTGCCTTTAGATAAAGGATCAAGAAGACCACGTTTCCAGTCATGAGGGATACGATCTTTGCTCACAACTAGGTTGAATAACGATGCTAAACATCGAACGACAGTATTCCCACCATACAACAGATGTTTATGTTGAATTTTGTCATTACCACTAGCTTTTCTACGCTTTAAGGGTTTAATCTTACCATCGACTTCACTTTCTTGGATAATACCACTTGGCAAATACACCATTTTAATATTTTATTGTAATCAAGTTCTATCTATTGTTTCGTGTCATGATCATAAACTTCATCCCTGTCAGGCTGGTAAAGTTTCGGGCAGTTTCCCCAGATCTGATACAGGGTATATACAGAGTGATATAAACAATTTAGGTAAAGACCATTGAAGCGATCAGGGATAAAATACAGTAAAAGAAACAGACCATTAATATAATAGAATATGTAGACAGCTCTCTCAAAAGCAAAAAAATCATAACTGCAAAATATATGGTAAAGTCCACATCGGATGAATTTAGTGTAAAAATCCAAACCGCTTTGAACAATTATCAATGCCAAACTATAAGTATCGACATGATGAAGCACCATAAGGATTAATTACTGAAACCAATATATGTTAGGCTTGGCAACAATTAACATGACACCGTGTAACAGGTTTTCAACAAAATGACCATAATTAAAGGTAAACATTTGGAAAACAATTATATGGATTTATATGTTAAGACTTATATGTAGTTCGCATGGCGTAAGATATGACATGGGTGTCATCATAGTTAGATTGAAAATGACATTTTCGTCGATCTTCTGACGGGACTTGATTATCTATAATTGTATTTAAAAACTTCGATTTTGAAAACAAAGCTTTAGGGTCTTTAAACTGTCAAAATTCTTCTATGCTTTGTTTATGTGTCCTTGTAAAAAAACGACAGCGGCCTAGGCTATATCGTAGCGTCCACTATTTATTAGAAGAGGAAGTTGGACAACCAGCGAGAATAAAAAGGAATGAGTATTGCAAACACCTGCCACATTTTACTAAACATATTCAATAGATGTCCTTATGCATATTGGTAATGGTTCATTAAGAAATTTCGTGTGGTTATAACGTATTTGGTAGTTCTCTGGTTTGAGAAACAATATCTTCTTAATTTGGTTTTGGCCTAAGTACGAAATCGATTATGGTACATGTATTCCTAACATTAACCATTATGCAATATCTATTACTGGTGACAAAGGAATGCATGATATAAAACCAATTATTAATATGTTAGGAAATAAATCATTTCATTTTCATGCAACGAAACAACATGGACAACGATACAAGAAATAACCAAATTTGCCTTCGAGAAGACATTATAAATAAGTTTCACTATAAAAAAAAAAGATGTGGTATGATTGCCAATCAGGCAACTCTCCACAAGAGACCAAAATGACACAGAAATTAACAAGTATAGGTCACCGTACGGCCTTCAACAATGAACAAAGCCCATACCACATAGACAGCTTTAAAAGGCCCCGAAATGAGAAATGTAAAACAATTCAAACGAGAAAAATAACGGCCTTATTTATGTACAAAATAATAAAGGACAAACAAATATGTTAGACAGCAACAAACGACAACCACTTATTACAGGCTCCAGACTTGGGACAGGCACATTTAGAATGTGGCGGGGTTAAACTAGTTTGAAGGCGCCTACCTCCTAACCTGGGACAGTGGTGTATCAGTACAACATAAAAACAAACTATAACTATCAGTTGAAAAATGCTGAACTCATCAGATGGTTACACATAGAAATACATCTAACAAAACATAGAGTGGACGTGGACGGGTACTTATACATCCTCAAAACAAAAACAAAAATTAGTACAGATCTGAGAGTACTCGCAATAACTGACAGCAAGTTCAAAGGCAATAACAACTAATAAAAAAAATCAATCATCTAAGACTAAATTATCAATCAGTACACATCCAAAATCAAATGGAGTTAGTTTAAAGAAGTTATAAACAGTCAGAGAAAAACATGACCTTGTGCAATTGCAAGATACAGGTATCGACATATTATAGAGTCATGAATGTGCATATGTATGTGAAAATAGTATTTAGTTTGATTTTAATTTACTGATAACAAAATCAATATGATTATCAATGAAAACAATATTCAAAGATACAGTGTTGAATTGGTAACCTTTTAGAATAAGTTTATCAAAAGGATCGATAAGTTTACTTAAATCGTTTCTAAATTTCCGGGCTCGGTAGACAACACCTCCGTTAAAATGAGGATGCGCTATCCCCTATGAAATAAGCTTTCAACAGATACAACCAAAGATAAAAAACCAAATCTTTATATCTATGGAAGAATTTAGTAAAGGTTTTAAGTAATCTGTGATAACGAAATCCCTGACTTAATAATTTACCAGTAATACATAGATAACGTTCATTGAAATCCAAAAACGTCACAACAGACACGGGCATAGCGAACGAGTTGTGATAAATAAACACCGTAAGATGGTGCCAAAGAAACAATACCGTCCAACATAGGAAAATTAACAATAGGGAACAAAAAATCGTCCCTTTTGTCTAAACTTTTTGTGTAGAGTTTCCGTGTAGGTTTCAGCAATATTTTTGGTCGTGAATATAGTCTTTTCGAATACACTCTTATGAAATAAGTACTATTCACTGTTTGCTACTTTTTATGTAGTATACCACATTTGACAAAATGTATGTTTTGAAGGCATTTATGGTTGAGTTTTATGAAAACCATGAAAAAGAGAGGGAAAAAATACCAGTGGGACATTCAAACTCATAAGTCGAAAATAAACTGACAACTCAATGGCTAAAAAGAAAAAGACCAACAGACAAACAATAGTACACAAAACACAACATGGAAATAAAAAGACTGAGCAACATGAACTCCCCCAAAAAACTGGGGGTGATTTCAGGTGCTCCGGAAGGGTAAGCAGGTCCTGCTCCACATGTGGCAGCCGTTGTGTTGCTCATGTTAGTACAAACCCGGTAATAAGACTAATTCGGTAGGTCACATTCGTGAAAAGGGAACGGGATTGTAGTTACGACATTAGGAACATATCCGTTATCATCTGTGAAACGGATATTCCATAACGGTCCACCAACTCGTGATGGCGTCCGTAGAATTTACGAAGGGATGACTTCAACTTCACCTTTTTGAACTCTTGGTTATCTTGGTTTCCTTGTGAGCAGCAACCCTCTATCAAGGAAATCATGATAGGAAATACAAGCCCTGGAATATCGTATTAATTGGGAGATATATACTCCGTATGCAGGCACTGCTGAAATGTTGCTATATAAAAATGGAAAGTTCACAATTGGGAAACTGAAATCATGCCTTTTGAATTATTTAGTGAGAGAACATCATCTATATAGCGGAAAGTAAAGTTAAAGGATACGGCTAACTTCTTTTCTTTCTTCCTAAGAAGTTCCTGTATGAAGTCTCATATGAATAACGGAACAAGTCGGCAGGAAGAGGGACACAGTTGGTTTGTTTTTACTTTTTGCATAACACGATTTTAATAATTACGGCTTATTTTCTTTTTTTTTTTTGGAAGGGAGGGGTCTAACTTTAAAATGATCTTCGAGTGGAATAATATTTATAAAATATGAATCAATTCAGAAGAAAACCTGTCTTTAAATTTGCCGTTCGTGATTGCACTTACGGCAGACAGCCCTTTTAAATAGTTGTAAGGGTAGTTGTACTCAAAGCTCAGTCATTACAGATAACATAAAAATTGTCGACTAAGACTTAGGCGGCAAGTTTTTGTCTCCAAATCGTAAAGGATCCTTTTGCAAGTAGATAAATAAATAAAAAAAAAAACAACATACGAATCATTATTCATTTCACTCAAAGACTATATATTTTTATACACGTACACGTACTAACCTTCGGAACCACAATTGTTATAAAACAATATGTTTTATATATGGCCTGCGCTTAGAAGTTCAATTATATCAGCAGAAATTAAAAAGGTCGTCATACGTCAGAGCGATCACGAACTAAAAAGAAGTATGTTTTATTGAATAAAACTTCCATTCTTTTCTTCTGATTTGAGTCACGGATGACGTTTGTCAATACAGTTTATTATACAAACAAATATACTCATAGACATCTGAATCATGTCATTGAAACAGGTGCAAATTAATTATCTATGTTAAGAATATCTTTGCTTTGACATTTTCACTTACAAATTGTTATGACACACGATCGATGATGTTTTGTTTTTCACTTGTTCGATTTTGTATTATCTGGCATTGCCGAGCTGGTAGGACCTTTTTGTAAAAATACTAACTATATACCACCATAGGGGACATTTGATATAATAATTATCAAGAAGGAATTGGATTAAGTAAATTGTTGGATAAAACAAAAAGCTTCGAACTCGGGTATATTTTTTTTTAAATAGTGAGAACTATTGATTTAAGACGAGTGACATTAACCATAAAATTCAATTTAAATGCACCCAAATCACATACGGCTAAATCATATACCATTCGAAAGCATATCATCTGTAATATCTTGTTTGTCCGATTGTCAAATATTTGCACGGTGCAATTTAAGTCAAATCACGATGAAAGGTCAAAGACGGATTATATCAGTTTTTACAAGATGTCAGCATTTTTGCATATTCTGTCTTCTGAGTGATAAAGTTATGTATGGAAACATGAATACACTTCTAGTACAGAGGTTAAGTGACTTATCAAACGCACTTTTAAATATCAAAGGCGTATTTATAATTAAAAGATCCCGTTTCCAGAAATGCCTGTGAAAATGATAGAAACGAGTAAACGAATTTTTGCATGTGATTTAATTGTTTGTCAGCTTAAAACCACATAACATATTAAATTAAGAGTTAAAGAAATGTTTGACATTGTTAAACTACTTCAATCACACTACTTATTTATTAAGACAATCATGATAAATCATATAGTTGCCTAAAATACCAGCCTAAAATACCACTATCTGCAAAAGATAGCTTTTAAGTTGTTATACATTAAAAAAAAGTTGTACGCAGCCTATATTTGGTTGCAGAAACACAAATCTTAAAAATACAGAAATGTTAAAAAGATATAATACACACGGGATTTATGCTCTGAGGGGAATTTAGGGGGCGGGACTTTGATATTTTATTATGTATTTTAATTGCAATTCCCTCTTTTCGTTTTGTTGTTTGTAATTTATGATTTACTTTAAAAGAAATAAAGATAAGATTGCGAATGGAAACGGCAATATGTCAAAGAAACAACAACCCAAACAAAGAGCAGAAAAACAGCCCAAGGCCACCATTTGGTCTTCAACACAGAGAGAAAATCCAACACCCAAAGGCGGGCTTCAGCTGACCCCAAAAGAATAATGTATACCAGTTTAGCGAAAATGGACGTCACACTAAACTTCGAATGATATAATTAAATCAAAATAATAAAACATACTAGAATAACACAGATCAGAGGTCAGAGATCAGAAAATCCTGACTTGGGACAAGCGCAAAAAAGTGTAGGACTTTATATACGAATATTAAGCTTCTCCCCCAAAAGAATTAAATACATAAATAGATAAGTATATAGCTAGTAAGTAAATTGATTAATGTCTATTATACAAATTAGACATTTGTAATCTAATCTGCTTCAACTGCATCGAGCATTTAGTAAGAAAGTAAAAACTATTACATTCTAGAAATTAAAAATGTTCTTTGTGCCTGTCCAAAGTCAATCATTCCCTCAAACTAAGTAAGTTTCTTGAAAAAATTGACATGTTGAAGCTAAAGGAGTAGGTCCAGTAAGACCCCTTTTTGGCCCCAAAATATAGCAGTTTTACAAAATTGTTAAAATGTAAACTTTTAGTTATTTAATGGAAAGTATAATGCTTCTGCTACATAAATATGGGCTGTTTTTGACAATTCAATGCACATATATTGGGTACTAGAATCATCAAGTCATGCTAAATTACTGAAATCTTCACAAATTTAGCATTTTAGTTGAATTTTAGACGGTTTCCGTCTTAAATGAAAGTGGCCGGATTTGTGTTCATTCTTAATATTGAAATATAAGTTGTATTTGATGATAATACATAACATATATAAAGGTTAAGGATGAACACGGATGCGGCCACTTTCATTTTTGACAAAAACCATCTGAAAAGTGACATTTTTCTCCATATTTGATAGATTTTTCATATCTAAGCTTAAATCGGAGCATTTTTAATGACTAAATCAGTTAAAATTTTTCACATAAACTAATTGAATCAACTGAAATAGACAGTTAAGTGTTTAAAAAGTGTCCAAAATCTTTCGTCAGATGAACCTGAAATTTGAGGCCAAAATCGGCCCTTACCGGACCTACTCCTTTAATCTAATTTACAGATCTTCTATATCTTACCTTTGATTTTAAAAAATTCTAGCAATTCGCAATAATTCTTATTCTGATAAAACATCAAAGTAAATAGATAGATTATTAGTAGTATAAAAAAAGACATTATTGTGTAGGTGTCACAACCCAACAATTGAATCAATCAGCTTCAAAAACGTTTTGTAAGTGTAGGCAACCTCTGACAAAACATAGTACTTTTGATATATAAATAAGAAGATGTGGTAAAATTGCCAATAAGATAACTCTCCACCAGAATGACAGTAAAAGAAATAGAATCTCTCACAAGCCAAAAAATCTTAAATGTAAAATATATATATGCCTGTTTACTACAGCTACATTTAAACAACAAACAAATTAGCATTATTGAAACTGAAAGATAAATATGTATTTGGACCAATTGTATTCCAAATATACTAGGATATGTTTTTGCATTATAATTGTATGGTGAATGTGCCACATTATGTTCTAATTAATAACATTCAGAATGTTAGTAGATCATCTATCAGGCATTGATATGTTGATAGACAAATGGAATATTAAACGATAATACATGTACAATTGGGATATATGTGGTTACAGTGAAGTTATTCTTAAACTAAAATGTTTAGACAATTTTGAGGATTGAAAATTGTGGTTGAATTAATAATAATTTTTAATTGGTTTTATGGCATATTTATGCCAGATAAAAACGAGGTTTATTATATACGCGTTATTTTGTTAAGTCACAAAAGCCTCGTAAAGAAATTGCTTTCAAAAATAAGTTTGTTAAAAGTGTTATTATTATCTTTTTTTTCAAATATAAGATTAAAAAGCAAACAATAGAAATTTATCCAAGCAAAAATTAATTTTTGTTTTTGCACTCCAATGCTTTCATGCTATACTTTGTTCGGTTGGTTTTCTTACGGCGCGAAGATCTCATAACTGCAATCAGTGTTTGATATAAGTTGACCAGAAAAATTACATACAAAATGCTATGTATAAATTTGAGAAAAACAAGCCTTAAAAATGAGATAACTTTAAAAAAGCAGGTCTGTAGTGGTGAATTTGAATTGCTTTCTATTTAAATCCATTTTAAGTTGTTTATCATGGATTAAATCCCTTCATGCACAATCTCTATATGTGCAATGCAATTTGATAAACAGAAAATATAGTATGTGATACTGTGCTCACATAAATATTTGCAAGAGTTGTGATTGTAAAGCGCTTGGTGCAAATAGTATTCATTCGAATATTGATTGAACGAGAATAAACTTCTTAACATGTCATCCACTTTGGACTATAAAAACCCACATTTTTTTCTGTCTATACCTTGCATATTCCTTAAGGCACCACTATAACCTCCTTTTTAAATAATTATGATTAATTTAATTTAACAATTGATGTGTTATCTAAACAACGAAAAGCTAAAGGGTACTATTTGCAGATGGTGGTATTTAGGGCAACTGCAAAAGCTTCATTAGAATGCTGATCCATGGTCTATATTATTTTAATTGCACTTTGTAAGAATGCAAAAAATACCTTGACCTATAAACAATAAATTTATTTGATTTTTGACATATAGATATTGATACCTCAAGAAATATTTTGCTTTGTGAACAATTTTATCATTTTTGATGGATGTTTTTCTAGAATTGCAGTTTTCTGTGAATATGTTTTTTTGTAATAATGTTTTAGAACAAAAAAATCATGCAAGAAACAGCAAAGGACATTTTGTTTAATTCTTGCAAAATTTATGAATATTTCATTCTTGACCTTTGACCTTGATTTAACGAAAATTGCATCGTACGAATTTTTAACGACCGGGCAAAATAGTAAGTACAGATAAAAGCTTTCGAATGTAATATATTACAGCTGCATGTTAGGTGGGTGCATTCAAGTCGTTAAATTACGCGTCTTTTTGAAAAATATCATTTGCCTATTGAAGGCTAACACTTTTAAAATGGAAACGCACTGTATAGTTTCAATAGTTAGCTAAATTAATTATCAACAAAATAAAGTTTGTTGCTGGGAAGTAGAATAACCAGTGATGATTTAAAGGGAAGGTCAAGGTCTGCCGCATGTTGGCAAACATAGTTCGTTCTAAAGTATATGTGTCTAATATTTGTGTTTGAGAATCATGTATTCGCTACTGGATGACTGAGATTGTTCTAAGAGAAAACATGTTCATATGCTTCCAGCAAATATATCATCCATCTTATAAATTGGGCTATATAAAGTTACGGGGAGTCCGCTTGCGTGTAATTCCGTCTCTCTTTTGTATCCATACATGCTTGATCCTGAATGAGGCATTATTTCATAAAACATTCACAGAAAATAGCTCTCGTCAAATAATTTTGCATATTCTTCTTAATTTATCCATCCAAACGATTGTTTGAGTAAACTCTGAAATGACATGTCACATTTGTACGCTTCAGTACATATTTGTTCTTGCTCCATCTCCTAAACCCCTTTATCAGAATGTAACTAAACTTTCTTAGAATCTGTACTATATGATGACATCGTTCACCTAGCAGATTTTGTCACTGCATTAATCCGGGGGTAACCTTTTTTCAACAACTCCTTTCAACACAGTATCAATATTTATTGATAACATTCAGAATAATAGAATTCACCATATAAGAACATTGTTTACATCCTGTAATTCTTTTTTTTCTGAATAATTCTGGGGTTGCCGTAAGGAACCCGTTTGTTTGCAACCCTTTATTCAACTTTTGAAATTTCTCATTCAATCCATATTGTTTTATTTGAATACTTGTTGATTTAAAGTTGCATTTGTATAAATGCTATAATTTTAATGCAGACTTAGTCAAAACCCGTCACTACACATGGTTCAGTAAGAACTACATGACTGTACTATCGTCTTTCAGGAATATTTATGATTGTAGCAAGAATTTGAAATTTGGTAAATGCATTTTTTCCTCGTGTTATGAACATCAAGGGAAATGATTTTGAAGAAAACATTGCCTTTACATTACATAACACAATACCATTCTCATATAATAGAAAACAGATAATCCATGTTGATTTATACAAACAAGCAGAAAGCACAGAAAATCGTCTGAATTTTCTAATCTTAGTTATTTGTTTTTTTACATGCAAGTTTATTATCCAAGCGTAAGATCGAATGATCAAACATGAATTTCCTTGTAAGACTTGGAAGGGTTTTTACAATCATTTATTTGCGGGTCCTTAAAATACTGATTACTAACATAAAAATGTATTATATCTTAATCATAAAAAAAAACAAACCAAACAACAGAAAAACTCTACATACTCTTCTTAACTATAGCGCTAGCACTGCACCAAACCATAGTAACCTGGTAAAAAAGGACAGAGTTAAGATTCCAATATCAAGTTTTTGCAAAAATTATATGTCTCTTATGAGTGGAGTCATCTATGTTTTATCCGGTATTTATTGTAGTTCACAATCTTTGTTGAAATTTAAAAGAAACTTCAAATCATTATGACTATTTTGCGTTGCACAACCTTAATCTTTCAATCAAAAACAAATGCCACCAACAGAAGAATATTGATTTTTGCGTTAAAATATGAAATTGACGCTGGCTTAGTTTTCCCTAATTTCATCTTTGAAAGACGTACAACATTATAACACATTATATGTAAAAAACACATTTGGAAATTATTTATTGAATTTTCTGACGGATGCAAAATTGTATGTCTTGAATGGAAGAGGAAATGCTTTTAATGACAACTTTACATATGTATCGACATGTGGTAAAACTACGATGGATTACATGGCTGTACCGTATATAATACGGATCTCTCCAGGTTCTCAAAATTAAGCGTTCACCTCGTATCAGATATCTTACTATACTACGATATAACACCAGACGCCGGTGCAACTATCCCCAATCATTTTGTTCTATATTGTGAACTAACGATTTTGAATTTCAACAGTGATACAGAAACTACACACGCTAAAAACGACGCTTACACAGGGAGGCGAATTTATGAGGTTTCGTCAATACCTAATGATATTTTCGTAAATGGACAATGTAAAAGATCGATATTAAAAGTAATAGATCAAATTGAAACCTGTTTAAACTTAAACCGAGAAATCGACACGATTTATAACAAATTTGTGAGCTTACTTTATAATGAAATGGATAATTATTTACCGTTTAAAGATATACATACAAGGACCATTAAACGACGAAAACTGCACTTGACTAGACAATATTGAAATAACAAGCTGACGGAATTGCTTAAGAAAGTGAATTCATCGGAAAAAGAATATTTGAGTTTTAATGGTAATGAACAGACACGAGCAGATCTACGTCGCACTTTCATCGAAAATAGAAATCAATTTGACAAACATTTAAGACGCTGTGAACGTACATATAATGCATCAATAACGAATAAAATTAAAACACTAAATAGTTCGAACTCGAAAGAATGTTGGAGTGAGATTAACAAACTAGGTCCGAAAAAGTAAAATATTGACAGTGTTATAAAAGAGGATGGTAATATCAGCTTTGACCAAGAGATTATACGCGAAAGATTGAAAGAGGAATACTCAAAGCTCTTCAAATCAGATACAACATTAGTTGACGATTCATTCATTAAAAATTTACTAGAAATGAACCGCAAGTTGGAAATTGAGTACGAAAATTTAACGAGTCATATTGATGAAATATTAATACCGGATGATATGAACAGTGGAAGAAACCGAATCATCTATGAAACACGCTAAGCTAGGAAAAGCAGTAGGTAATGACAACTTGCCAAATGAAGTATTGCGAAACACAAACTTATTAATTGTGCTACAGAAGTTATTCAATGTGTGCTTCACAAACGGGGTAGTACCAGCAATGTGGTGAAGTAGTATAATTAATCTAATATTAAAAGATGGAAAGGACTATAGAGATCCAATGGGATACCGCTGTATAAGCCTGATGTTGACTGTTGCAAAAATGTTCAGCTTTATTCTCAACAAAAGACTTGTAACTTTTCTTGATTGTAATAACACTCTTTGTGAAGAACAAAACGGATTTAGAAAACTTCGTTCGTGTCTGGAACATATATACACGCTATGTACTATTCTCAGAAATAGACGAAGAAATGAAACTAGTTACATACCTTTGCTTCGTGGACTTTAGTAAGGCGTTTGACTCTGTCAGTCACTCCTATTTATGACACAAGCTTCTGTGCGCATGGACATATGATTAAGACTATTAAAAGTATGAATGCAAACTTACAGAGTTGTATACGATTGACTGGAAATGTGACAGATTGGTTCTCCGTGGAATCGGGGGTACGACAAGGGGACAATAAGGCATCTACTCTGTTTGTCTTGTTTAAAAATGACTTATCAGTTGATATCAACTCTCTACATTTTGGTGTCAAACTTGATGTATACTCTGAGATCAGTATATTGCTGTATGCGGATGACATTGTCTTGATTTCTGACACGGAAAAAAGTCTACAGTGTTAATTGTCAAAGCTTATGGACTGTTATCTTATTAATGTTGTAATAAGATCTTTGAATATTGTTGTCATTGGCACTAACATCAATTTTGTCATCAACAAATTAAAGCATAACTAAATTTGTATTCTTTTCGAATGGTTTTTTGGGATGTATATATACACAACCACTTTTATTTTCTATTGAGAAATTGTTTTATCTATGCATAACATCATACAAATTCATTATAAGGTTAAATCCTAACTATCCTACTGCCTGTCGTTACATATATTTAGGCATTGCACAAGTCATGTCTTCTTTGACTGTCCATGGCGTTAAAACACTAAATCCCTGCCTGGGGTGTGTTTTAATTGATTTTAGTCTCTGATGCATGATTTTTTATTATTAATTGTTTTTGACTTTTAACTATCTTTCAGTAACTGCGAGTACTCTCAAATCGTACTTTCATGTTAATTTTACCTGTTGACAATTTGTAATTTTTATATGTACCACCTTTGATAAGTGTTTAGTATGACGAAAAAAAATTCACTTCTGTACTCGTACTATGAATAACATATTTTGTAAAAAATGTTTCTGTACTCCTAACAACAAAATTATTATTTTTGAATTTACCTGTGTACGTTACTTTATTCAACGCCATATTGTCCTAGGTTAAAAGTTGTCTTTTTGACATTGAAACATCTTTTTTATTTATATTGTGTCATAGATCAAACTTATTCGTTCAGTGTATATCTACTTGTTTTTGTTTATTGTCTTTTTGATCGAGTTAAGCCATTTCAAATGATATTTTATTGTGCGTCCTTTTACGTTGTAATGCTATACCACTGTTTCAAGTTAGGGTGAAGGTTGGTGCTTGTTAAAACGTTTAAACCTGCTGCATTTTTATGCACCTGTCCTAAGTCAGGAGCCTGTTGTTTTCAATATAATGACCTTGAAGTTTTACCCTATCATCTTAGCAATTGAGTTATGGGGGCCATTGTGGAGAAATCACTCTATACTATTATTCACTGACAATGAAGCACTGGTTTCTGTGATTAATAAACAGTCAACATCTGATGGTCAAGCAATGAAAATGGTTAGATACATGGTTTTAAGATGTTTGCAATTAAACATATTATTTAAAGCAAAGCATATACCCGGAAAGAAGAATATTTTTGCAGATTGCCTTTCTCGTTTACAGGTAGAACAGTTTTTGAAAACAGCCCCAGCTGCTCAACCCAAACCGTGCTTAGTTCCACATCTATTCCAGCCACAGAACTTTTGGAGTACGTTACAATCTTAGCAAATGCAGCTCTAGCTCCATCAACTCAAGCTACTTACAGCCGCGCATTGAAAACTTTTGACTCTTTCTGTACAGAAATAATGAACCAAAGTCTGCAGCCACCAATATCTGTAGCTACAATTTCATTATTCATTGCCTACATGTTTAAAAAAAATCATATGCTCCTAGTACAATTTCAACATATCTATCCGCCATAGCCTATGTACACAAGCTGATGTCAATGCCTGACAACACTCGGTCGTTTTTAGTTGAAAAATTAGTTACAGGCACATATAGATTATCAAAAACATTTGATAGCCGTCTCCCAATTACAATTCCTATTTTAAACAAGTTGTTACATAGTATAACATTAGTTATCAAGTGTACATATGATCAAGTTTTGTTTAAGGAAATTTTCTTATTTGCTTTTTCAACTTTCTGTAGAGTTGGAGAGTTGGTGACAACAAAAAATGCCCCAAATGATAATGTTCTGCTATTGCACGATGTTTCATTGTCTTATGTACAGGGTTGAGTACCCTAAAGTGAGACCCTATTCCGTACCCATAGAACCATTGTTTTGTTCTGTTGATGCCACTCCATTACATCGTCCAGACTTTGACAGAATTTTACATAAATGCCTAGCATCTTGTGGTCTGGATAGTTCGAGATACAAAGGACACAGTTTCCGCATAGGAGCAGTAACTGATGCTGCCGAGAGAGGCTTATCCGATTCACAAATACGCTCTATGGGACGTTAGAAGTCTAACGCATTTCAAAAATACATAAGATCCCATTTAAATTGATAGGCTTTTTGGTACCTGCTTGGGCCGGTACAATTATTTTTATAGGAATATATACAAATTTGTTAGCATCTCTGCGTTACTTGCTTGGGTTGGTAATTGGCACTCAATACGAATTTTATTTTTGGTAAATCTCCAGTTAGTGTGTCATCATATAATAAACATATCATTTTATGCAATAGCAATTACAAAAGATAATAGGTTTCAGTGCATGAAGCTATGTTATTTTAACAATTTTAACAATACTTAACTGCTTGGGCCGTTAAGTTTTCAATGCCAATTGCATGCTTCATTTATGCATACTTAACTATAATGCATACATTTACATTACTATATAGATGTTTTTTTGTGGCTCTAATATTTATTAAGTTATGCACGATAGATTGTTGTGGAAGTTTTTATTGTCATTATTTGCTTACAAGGACTTTGTCTGTTAACATAACAGTACTTGCTTGGGCCGGTATTGTATTTATACTTGTACGGTTCAATTGGAACTAATTATGATCAGGTATTAAGCTCAAAGCTTTATTTTCTGCCAAGTGCTTAGCCTTTGTGGGGTAGGAAATACTTATTTTATTGCATCTTTCCTGGTGGATTAGTTGACCCCTTTTCTAGGCCAAGCTATTGTATTATGTAATATGTTATTAGTGTTTTTATGTATTTTCATTCATTATTATCGTGTTGTACAGATGTATATATATTGTGTATTTTGAAATGAAAGAATTTTTCACGAACAAGTAAAAATTTTGCAATTTACTTTCTAGTTTCTCCATTCATTTATACATTGCCCATACGATATCAAAAAGAACTTTTCGTCCAATTCTGACACTTACATCATATCAGATGGTTTGTGACGGTTGTAGGAAGATACCATAAAAGCTATTAGTTATTATGATAGCCAATTAACAGTTAGTATGATGTTGTGTATCATAATTGAAATGCCCTACTTTCATGCATTGGTAAATGACATTTTTCATTGTGTTAATGTAAAAGCTTGGTGTTTTGTTCTGGTTGACTTATCACATGTATCACTAATGATAGTCACGTAATAATTTACAGCTTGCCTATTTGAATATTTGTACATGCGATCTATTCTAACTTTGACGGTATATCAGTATACATGTTCTTTAGCTGTTTATTGTGTTCGATAAGTTACAGTTGAATGTGTTAGCCATTAAATTCAGATTGATCTGATGAGTTAAGTCCTTCTCAATGATTCGTTTGATCGTATGCTGTTTTTACACCATATCCAAGTTTAAGGAAGATATTGGCCCCTGGAAATATGCTGAAACCCTCCACATTTTGGATTACCTGTCTTAAAGTCTGACTATTGAACAGCGGTATACTACTATTAGTAGCCTGTAGTTCAGTGCTAATTGTTTTGTTGTATAACACATTTATTTTCGTTTATTATTTTGATTTCAGATTTACTATAAATTCTTATGATAGCCCATTAACAGTAAGTATGATGTTGTGTGATATAATTCAAATGCCCAATTTTCATGCTTTGGTAACTAACATTTTACATTGTGTTAATAGAATTATGTGCTTGTTCAATACTTACCAGAAAAAAGGAGACAACTATATCGAAGTCCTCATCTTTGATGAATCACATGCAGGAACGCTTATTACAATGGCAATTTATTTCGATGAATACTACAAAACATTTATATTGATCAGCTGAAACTTAGTTTACTAATTTGATTTAGTTTCGAACGTAATAACAAATATATTGTCATAGAATGTTAATGGTACGTAAGTATATATATATATATTCTCTATACTACAGACGACAGACACGCAAATGACACCCTTTTCTGCCATTGACAGCACACAAACAACACCGTTTTGTACGCATGGCAGACAAATAAAACCCAAAAGCAAATTCAAATTTGCCGACAGCCCGTCGTATGTGATGGACGCCAGATATAATTGTACATAATATATAATCGTCACATATCATCAAATAAAACATATAAATCAGTAATCAATTTGCATTTTCATTCACCAATCATATCATTATGTACAAAACACAGCAAAATATTGGAAGCTGTACGTTTAATAAATTACCTCTCATTGATAGCCAAGGCCGACCAGGAAAAATCGTATTACGGAAACCGGTATCAATGCTCGAGCCTATCTCAGGATAATGACGTCGGACCTCGTCGGTTCAAACAGTTTACGAAAAACAAAAATATTTGTCTAACAATAGATATATAAACATCATTTAAAAAATTTGGAGTTTACTCGGTCAATACGACGGCTAGAAAGTAAAGCTACAACACAAAAAACACCTTATATATGACCATAACTCAGCCCTCTGATTGGATAGATTTACAGCGGCATACCGAAAATTAACGATTCCATACCGAGAATACAACATTTTCCCGCATTACTGATCGAAACACGGGAAAATATTAGTATTCTCTATACTACAGACGACAGACACACAAATGACACCCTTTTCTGCCATTGACAGCACACTAACAACACCTTTTTGTACGCATGGCAGAAAAATAAAACTCAAACGCAAATTCAAATTTGCCGACAGCCCATCGTACGTGACAGAAAATCAAAGAAAGGGGTAATCTATAGGCCTAATACCTTAGATATCTTCAAACGTTTCTCAGTGGAATCTACTATGTAACCGTCTTTACTAGAGTCAAACCTCCATCTTCCGTGCTTCTTTAAGCATCTGTCACTAACATCAGCGTTAGCCGCCATCATGGCCCCACCGGATCTGAATGAATGAAGACATATGTTTCCCTCTGGACAAATTGTTCGGATTCTCTTAAGAATCTCTCTAGTCGCCGTGTAACGTAGTTTTTTATCTTTAGTAATGAGCTTGCATTTATTACGAGATCTATAAATAGGCCGAAATAAATAAAAGTTTTGTTGACCAGAATCACCAAACCCTGCTAACCTAGTGTACCTTATAAACATTGTGTAAGGACAAGCAGATGAAATACCTTTAGAAATCAAGACTTCAGAACCTTGTCTATATTGGACGGTTTTACTTTTTTGAATACACAAAATTAAATGAGACTCGTGTACTCTAACATCACAAAAACGTAAGAAACTGACCTCATCATATCTGAAAAATCCTAAAAAAACTCAAAATCATCATTGCCAATAAATAAATAAATAACGTCATAAGTATATTGGAAACTAAAATTCTATTCTTATAGTGATTTATCTAAATTTTAAGCGCTGTTGTCCAAATACTCAGCACTGACCTCTGCCTCTTTTAGTCAGATTTTCCCCTTGAAATAACTTGCTATCAACTATGAAATCCTTAAGATTTCCAAGTCGATCCACCAACATGGGCCAAAATGGCGCCGATGTCCATTCCGGGATGACTAAAGTGCCATTACATTTTTCTATACTAATCTTATTTATTACCTTTGGAATCAAACTTGGTGGTGGAACTACCCAATTGTTATGTCCACCCATTCTACTGGAAACGAGTCTATCCCAGCAGTCCCGGGGCACCAAAACTTTGAATTAAATTGCTTGCACTTGGCAATATAATCATGCGCGAACCTATCCATGTCATGTGGACCCCAAACATGATTAGGGTACAGAAAAACCTCATCTTGTATTTCCCAGTCATCACAATCTGTTGCCCTACTTAAAGTATCTGCATACTGGTTTGTGTCTCGTGGTATCCAAACCAAGCTCTACTTAAAAGCGTTCTTGTGCAAAACTATCTTCCTGCTACCAATATTAAGTATATGTGTGATATTCAGGTTATCTGTGAACACTCTGATAATCTTACCAGTAAGAATATTGACAAAATTTATCAATATTTTTTTACAGCCTCGAGCTCTCTCCAGGTCGAACTTTCGGACTGTTCCGTCAATGACCAACTACCAAACATTTCCAAAGGTTCGTCCTCTGAACCAGTGGTAACAAAACCACCGAAACCTGTACCAGATGCATCGCTGAACACATAATAATCTTGTGTTTCATTATATGTCAACTGACTTAACCGAGATCCTAAACAATGCATTCCTTGAATGCATCCGTACTAACTAGTACTTGAGCGTTCCAACTTTCCCTTTGTAATATACATTGATGCATACCTTGTTCTTAAACGTGCCTGATCTCCTAATACAGGCTGCATTGATATGATCTGTCCTACTATACTTGCAATGAATTTCACCCTGAAAAGCCTAATCCCGTAGTGAAATTGTGTCCTGAAAACTTCTAAAAGTTTTAAAAGCTTTTCTATTCTTTTTTTCGGTAATTCTTATATCCCCTTCTGTCATATCCCAATGAAAACCCAACCATTCTAAACTTTGAATAGGGCCCAATTGCACTTCTCTGCTGCAAGAACAAAACCAAATTTCTCCAAATCGGAGTGAATGTTTTTGCTCGCTAACACAGCTTTTTTCATGTTTTTGCCCCCGCCGAGGCCATCGTCTAGATACATGACGATTTTTAAACCTGTACTTCTCCAATATTTGATATTCTCCCTGACTACCTTTGTATAAATATATCCGCTAGTTGACAACCCAAAAGGCACAACATTATACACATAATATGCATGCTCCCATTTGAAACCTAAATATGTAGTGTTTTCTTCAAAAATACTTATGTGATGGTATGCGCTTTTTAAATCGTAAGATAATACAAAATCTCCTTTATCGTATAGTTGTCTAGCAGTTTTTGCATCTTTGTATTTGTGTTTAAATTTAACGACATGTGGATTGATATGTCTTGCATCTAATACAAATTTGAGTTTTGAACCTCTATTATGAGCTACAGTTAGAGGATTAACTACATATGGCTTACGAGACACTCGAGTAATACATCCTTTTTCCAGCAGTTTTTCAATCTCGCTCTTTACAAAACCGGGATTTTCTCGTGCCGATTTGTTATTTTGTAATTCAACCATGCATGGAATTGTACTAAAAGGAATTTTATACCCGTTTGCTAAAATATCTATTACAAAATCCGTGGCACCTATTTTCTTCCATTTGCTCAAGCTCTCTTTTAAATGACCTACACCTGTACCGTTATTTTTTCTTATAATAGTAGTAGTATGTGTATTGTTCATTTACTGACAGCACGTGATGTCTATGTTATTGAATTTACATTACTAATTGAGTAGAGTTCACCCGATGCGAGATCTAACTCTGGGTGTGTATTTAGTTTTACGTTATCGATTTTACATATAGTAGTATCAATACTTATCTTGTGTTTTTGCTCTGCAGCAGACTTTGGACAATTCCTAATCCAGTGCCCATACTCATTACAATGAAAGCATCTACCGGGTCGTACATCAGACCTGGATACACCACTAACGTTCAGCGGGGTCGAATTTGCTGTTTTTGCTGGGGCCTGTTTGTGTATGGCACGCTTTTGCGGTCTGGGCGTCTTTTTAACTTTTCCTTCTTAAGTTTGCTTTCTGCTCTATTTTGCGCTTTATACATCTTCTTCTCGTCCTCGGAATCTTCTACGAGTGGGTTAGTTACGTATTCATCTACCACGCGCCATCCCGCGTCTGATGAATCGGCAAGTTTTATCAGCTTTTGTCGATTTTTAATCAAGTCCATACCTTCAGAAATTTTCTCTTGTCATTGTTAATGTTGGACTGCGTCAAGTTGTCGGTCTCGTATTCAGCGTGTGCTTCTCTAATTTTAACGAACACTTTTTGGTTGTGCTTGTGTTGCTCCTTATTCCCCTTCTTTCGAAATTTGTAACTGTCGGTTAGTGATTCGTCCATTCTTGCTATCTGAGTATCTAACAGCACTTTCTCTTTTGGAAACCCTCCAGACGTGAATCAAGTAACTTCGTCATGTTGTTCAACAACTGGTCCTGCTTAGATAGAACGGCATTTTGTACTTCTGTTTGAATAACTTGCTGTAAATTGGCGTCCATAAGTTTACATGGTCAATACGACGGCTAGAAAGTGAAACTACCACACAAAAAAAAACCTTATATAAGACCACAACTCAGCCCCCTGATTGGATAGATTAACATCGGCATACCAAAAATTAACGATTCCATACCAAGAATACAACATTTTCCCGCTATACTGATCGAAACACGGGATAATACTAATATATATATAAAAACATTTGCTCTTTGGGTGCACTTATCGTTGCACAAAATGAACATATATTTATGTATTATGTTTATGATCTTTTTTGTTATTTTTTTCTACCGGGTTTGCTTGTCTACAGACGAAATAAGCATTTGTTTGACGTGGCATTATAAATCTATTTTTTTTTAAATATTTATAATCAATAATTTTGAATCTTCCTAAAAAAGAATATTTACTGCACAAAATTGCCTTGTTTTGATTTTTTCCATTATGTGTTGCTGTGTAGATGTGTTATACGAGTTAAAACGCACGGCTACACTACCTTAATCTAAAACATTTTATGTCGTGGTTTTAAGATATATAGTATACAAGTATGAAATTTTTTAATTGTATAATGTCCTTGTTTCCTTCATAAATAAAACTAAACCATTCGTTATGAATGGATTGTATTCATATTTAAATTATCCGTTGTCAACTTCCCGGTGTCGTCTAATTTTGACGTTTCGTTATATATCTATAGATTATTCGGTCACCTGAAGTAACTAATGTGTGTTTAAGGAGTAAACAAGTTGTTATATTGCTTAAACAATGTAAACAGTTTCATAACATACCTGTAAGTATTTGAGAAAATGTTACAGCATAAAGATACACGAATCGAGACTGAAGAAAACTATATGGAATTATTTTGAAATTACATATATACCAAACTTCTTGGGGTAGTTATTATTGACGGTAAGTCCGTCTTTTAAACATGCAAGGTATAAATTATTATATTAATACTTAATAATATATTATCAGATAAAATATGAGTATGATCAACTGAATGATTACCATATATGCATAAAAGTAGGGTATTTAATATTTTAGCTTTAGACTGCTATACACAAATGTTATGTTAATACTTATATTATAGATTATGTCTATATATAAGTATTTCAATGCTTCGAGTTCTTTCAGATAAAAATTAATACAATTAAAAAAAACGTTTGATTTTTTTCAGTTTTTATGGACTTGCCTTTTTTGAATTTACCTTGGAGTACAGTAATTTTGTTATACTATTTTTTTTTTGGAAGTTTGTTTTCTACAAAGATATCTCACATTGTAATTTTACAATGGGTTTTGTAAATTAAGGAACTGTCCCCGTTAAATTCGTGAACCTTTGTATCAATTATAATGCACAAAATATCAATTCAGTGTTGAAGATTGAAGTCAACTTAAGATTCTTGGATATTGTCTTAGTCGGTATTACCATTGGTTTTGTTTCAACAGCTTACTTCATAACTAACCATGAATATATTAATTCTAAAGCAATACGTTTGGTCGTTCATTTTGATGATAATTATACTTACTTTTGCATTGTGCAAGGTAGTGTATTTCCAAGACCGATCACGACATATTTACATTACGTCTGTTAGAGAATGTTGATAAATCAGTTGAGCCTTTCTGGATGTATCTTCATAAAAAATGTTCAAAATAATAAAAACAAATTTTGTTATCAACGGAGAATCTAAGAAATGTATAATACAATAGTGTCAGTACCGAAGCTTTACACATGGGAGTAGCATACCATCAGCAGCGTTATCAGTCCAGTAATAAATAAAAAATTACACATTATACATTTGGTGCTTCCGAAGCACTTTTCTGGAGAAGTAACTTTACAACTATAATTATTGAAAACCAAGGGTGTTAATCATACTTTAAAACTCGAGGAGCAGATCTGTAATCATAATGGCGCTAAAAATATCCAAATCTAGCTAAGGGTAGCCTAGTCTAAGATAGATTGAACCTTAGATTCTTATTGAAAACATATCAACATATAACTCAGAAAGTTATAAAATCAATGTTAAAAAATACTTGATCGTATTAACGTCCTGTACCAATAAAAAAAGAATTGTATTGCGTAAACTATTGTGAGTTTTTTACTTTGTTATCCTCTGGAGGAGAATCTGTATGTATGGTCTATCACGGACCGGTAAAAAGAAGACATTACAATATCACTGACTTTGTAGAAACCTGTTTTCTACGACTGGTAAAAGAATCAGTTATCCATACGTCTGTTATATTAGAAACAAATCTGAAGGATTTGAACAAAACACAGATGCAGAAGTCTGTCCTGTTAAGCACCGATTAAATAAACTTGCTTGTATGCTCAATAGATATCTCATTTAGAATTGATAAGCAGTCAAATGTTTCCCAAAGTTAAATTTGTAAATATAACTACCGACTATTGTGCATGATAACAATTGAAGCTTTATGCGTCTCGTAAAGCTATACTCTTGAAAGGAAACGTTGACACTGGACATGCAAATTCCTTCTCCTTTCATTGGGACTGCTGTCTTTATTTGTTTAATAATATATATTTAATATTCTCATTTCAGGGGTAATTGATTTATGAAAAGCATGACAACAACTGATGTGGTAACATTATTTATAGCTACTTATTTTAAAAGTGTTAGTGAAACAGTGAATTAAATATGTTTTATCCGACACATTAATAATGCATGTGTTAATAAGAAAAATTTAAAAACAGTAAACCATATATTATCATTGTATTCATAACCCCTAATAGAACTTCCGCAAACATAACAGACTTTCGAAAGATGTTAGCAATATATTATGGCGCAGTAGCTTCTTAATGATTGTACATCCCTCAGTTGCGTGACGTGTCTATCCATCAATATCAGAAACATAAAAAAAACACCAATTACCCTTTTTTAGGCCTTACTTTCAAAAGTAATTAGACACACGAAAAGATTTCATAAAGTTTTAAAAACCGAAACTTATACTGAAATAGAATATCTTAAAAATTAAGGAAACGTACAAAATAAATGCAAGACATGGTTCAATGAGGGAAGTTTTAACACAAATTCCATTTGAAATTACAAAACAGTATCGAGCTATAAACCTAGCGTCTGGATACTATTGGGTTTTAAAATATCATGACCACCACTTTATTTTCAGACGCAAATGATCATTTATGTCCAAAAAGTAAAAGGAAAGTGTATATCCTATTTGATGCTTAATCCGTTTTCATAGAAATGATTATTACATTAAGTGATAAAAATACGAAAAAAATAATATGATCATTTATATAATATCTGTTGTACATAATATTTTTTAACCATATCTACAAGAATATTAAAAACATGGACGGTGGTTTAATGCACATGCTAATCTGTTTGTTTATTTGGAAGAACAAAATTGAAAAGTGTGTGATAGACACAAGTTTTCGGCGAGTTCACATTGACACAGTTTCTAACTAGATGAAAGTATATTTTCATATCCTTAGAAACCGTTTACTGTTTGGTATTTACAATTGACAGAAAATGTAACACAGCATGCGTTTCATCCATTCCTGTTCCTGGTGTTGAAGTTATGGTTTGCTGAAAGAAATACACAAAAAAGTACAAATTGGTATCAGTTGAATTGAGCGATAACATTTGTTCTGCACCATACAATGATATTGACGACACGGAATTTACTTCAACAGATATTCTTTTCGACAATAATATATCTTTAATGATAAACAAGGCCGACAACACGCTTACATGTTTACTGATAAAGGACACCACGGTATTATAATAGGAAATGCAAGCACTGTAATTTATGATACCTGCATCTCATTTTTATTATACAAAGGAGAAATGTGGGCATGCTGAATAACAGCCGACCATATATTTTAGTAACTGTGCACTAATATTGCTTTCATGTATTGTGTTTGTTTTATGAAATCTATTTAGAGATCAGAACTTAAACATTTTATATGAAATATAATTGACTTGAACATTTTAATTTTTCAAAATGTACAATGTATGTTAGCTGTTTGTTTTAAGTTGGGTTCGATTTGTAAAACACAGACCACGGAGATATATGTATTCAAAGTTTTATGCGTAATGTATGACAAACATAGACATTCTAAAACATTTGATAAATCTATGTACAGTGGTAAAAAAATAGTCTATAAAGTATCAGACCTGAAAACTGATATACCCTATTGTAGCAATTTAAGACTGTAATTTGATACCTACAAAGTTTTCATTGGAAACATGTTTACTAAGAAAAAATACGACCAATTCGCACTGTTAAGGTTTTAATATCTAAAATTTGCATGTTCAAACACGATTTCACTGAATTAAAGCTCAATTTGGATAGAAAGTAACATATACAAAATATAAAATGCGTTATATAAACATGATTTAAGATAAATGAATAATGAAAGTAACCAATATGAGACTCTTTCCAGTATAATCCGTTCTAATTTGTTAATATCTACAATTATAAATTATAAAAATGTTTTATCTATATGTCTTCTTTTTTATCCGAGATTGTTCATTCAATATAATTATAGCAGTCCAAACATAAACTAGTATTAATGATTGTGTTTCCCGTTTTTCTCTGCTCTTTGGAAAACAAGCAAGTGTATTTGGTAAACACCATACCTATATGTAATACCGTGAATATGAAAAGGAATGTATGCATTGCCCAACTAGACAACCTCGCTAGTTGAAATTGCATTTCAAGTGAGATTTTGGAATTTTTATATACGAGTCCCCCTTTTATCTCTGAATGCTGAAAAATGAGTGTTTTGGTTAAAAACGAACTTATATTAATTAAGATAGACCAACTAAAGCAATGCATGTATCTCTCCATCTAAACAATTTGCTGAACTGGCTGAAATTTGCGTTTCAAGTAAAATTTTTGAATTTTTATTATCCTCTTTCCGAAGTGATAAAATGATACAAATTGAAACCCAAATGAGTATGAAAACTAACATTGTACAAGCTAATCGTTCAGTTCAAAATTTTGACAAGAGCAGTTCCGTATTGGATGTCCCATGAAAATATCTCTTCATTAAGACGACAGTCTATTTTAAAACTATGAATGAGGCTAATACATCCTTTTATTTAAACTACACATTTCAATGTTCATGGCAAAACGAAAATACTGAGCTACTACGCTGTTGATACCCAAAAAACCTTCTTCAACATTGGACCAGCTTGTATATGCTGGTCATAATCATTTTCCTTGATATCTGGTTTTGTGATTGGGGAAAGATTGCTATTTCAAGGTTTCTTAATTTCACCTTACATCGTTTGGTGCTATCAAAATAAGTAAGCAATTTGTCTTGTGTCTTACATTTAAAAATGTGCTTGTGTTTTCCATATTGAAAGGAAGGTATTCTTTAGTGTACAGCGAACTTTTAATAGACGTGTTTTGGATTTCCAATATTTGGCCTCTATTTGTAATGACGCCGTTTATTTGTAGAAATAAACATTGATAACAGTAACATATGTTCTCTGGGTAAGATGGTTAGGAAACACCTAGTCTTGATACGCTAATTGTTAACATTTTTGGTGTAGGAAACGTTATTAGAAACAGTTCGTGCACATTATTTTGCATCTCTACTATGAAGTTCTAGGTAAGATTTAAAGTTACGAATATATGTTTAAAGATTGTTTAAAACTTTTAACTGCCAGATAAAATATATCAAACTCATTATATTTTTGTAGGATCTTTTCTGGGCTTCCTTTCTTGGACGTACAGAACAAGTTGAAAGATTGCTTGAAGCAGGGGCCAATGTAAATTATCAATGTAGTATGAAAGTAAGTTTATGCTTTACATCAAATATTCATGATATATTATTGCAAAAATGTTTAAATTTTACATACGTTGTACGTGGTTGATAAATTAAAAGAAAAATCAGCAACTTTCAGTATAGGACGATTGGCTTTTGGATGGAATTACATATCGACATAACAATATGCAAGGTTGGTTTTCTTTTCCTAGACAATAAAGTCCTATCTGTTGCCAAATTTGTGCAGAAAGACTAAACACATGCCAGATGCGACGACTTTTCGATGCCTAAAACATTCATAAATATCGGATTTGCGAATAATTTTGGTCAATGTAAAATTAATGGTGCAAGTTTCTAAAAAAATGCGTTACTCAAAAATGAAAACAGAATGAGTCATAAACGAACAAATATTCACATAATATACAATGATAATGTTAATAATCTCGTATGGTTTGGCACCTAGGATTAGAATGAAGAAAACTGGGGAGAGGCCAGTTTGGCACCATCATTAATAAAAAAAAGTATATATTTTTCTTAACTTGAATATAGGCCGTGTCAGTGTCGTTTTTCCTTTTTTTTGCGTCAACCCTATTTATGAAAACCTACCAGCCAGTCCCCAAAAATAATTAAAAAAAAAACAACAAAAAACACACACAAAGAAAAAAAAAAACAGGGGCTCTTTTCACAAAAAATCTTAAGACTAAAATCAGTCGTAAGTTATACTGAAATATTCATGACTTACGAGTATTTTTTCTCGTAAGATTTTTTGTGAAATGAGTCGCAGGGTCTTGCATCTTAATATAGAAAAAAAAAAATATTGGCGGATCAAACAAGAATGGACAAACAAGAAACTTAGAAAACACGACGAAAAATGCTAGGAGTGATATTAAAACAAACATACAAAGAGAACCCAACATATCTAACTATAAATGAAGATGACTGACCATACTTTTCAATCAATTTGGGTACACTCAATTGTTCCGGATGAGAAAGCAACTTCTGCTCCTTTATATATTTAATAAACATGTCCCATGCACATTTATATGAAACCTTCACATATTCTATGCACTCACCACATGTATATGCTTATTATAAAGAAAAACATATGAAATGTAACAGTTTTATTCTAAAAATCAAAAGAAAAATTGAATGAATTTAAAAATTTACAAAAAACAATTTAAAAAAACAAAAAATGTCTGAAAATATCAGAACCGTATCGAACAAAATTTAACTTTTCAAAAAAAAAAAAAAAAATTCAAAATAAAAATAAAATTAATAAAAAATATTTTTTTTAATATAAGAATGTAAAATAATTTTTTTTTTTATAAAATATTGATAAAATCTATAAATATTGATAAAAGTGTTAACTTAATAGAATTCTTGGCACACAACATTTAAAAAAAGGTTCCAAAAACATGTAGAATAAAAAAAGGACTGAAAAGTATAACATCTTCAACCATTGTGAGTAGAACATTTGACATTAAGATTTAAAGTATGAAATGCACAGAACATAATTATTTTTCTTTTTTTTGTTTTTTAACTCCCCCCTTTTTTGCTTTACAAGTGGCCTGCGTCTTTGCAGGGTTTGCATATCGGATGCACTGATTGAAATTGTGCTGCTTTTTCCCTGTACATTTTGTATCAGTTGACCCACAAGTGTAACAAACACTTTTTAATTTGATTCTGGAGCAGTAGTAAGTAGTGCAAGTTATGTCGGGCGGGATGAATCAACTTACACAATAGATTATAGATGAAACAGTTGAAACACATAATATTATATTAAAACAAAAAAGTTGTATTTGTTTTACAAAAATGCAGATTATCATTATCTTTTCTTTAATTGAGCCACTGAAGCATGTACTAGTGAGATAACAGTGATTGATTAATGATACTAATTTTTCTTAAATTATGAAAGATGTTTTTCTACAGTGTTTGACTTTTAGATTGAAGCTTACGTTTCAGCTAAATACGGTTTGATTCCATTTACTCTACCCGTCTTAGTTATGTATTCCATTCATAAATTTGACTCCTTGGCGTATGCTCCTTATCTTTTGAATACCATTAGGGGAAAGACCACACAAACATGTATCAAACATGCACTATAAGGAATAGGGAATCTGTTATGTATAGTTGCTATGATTCTTACAAATTACAATTAAAAGGGATAATAAAATGACCATTCAACTTGAATACATTATACAAATCATGAAGTTCTGGAAACAAGTTTCCCCTACAGACGTATTAGAACGACTCTTCTAAGTTGCATAAAATAGTAAGTAGGGGAATGCAATTACAGGTACAAAACATTTAGGCATGAATTTGTAGTTAAAGCAGTGAATTTGTCCTGTTTGAAAAGGTGAAAAATTAGCTTGTCTGAATTTGTCAAATTGAATTGTAGACCCCTTAACATAAAATTGTCCACATCTTGAGTAAGGGCCGATAGAGTTTTATATAATTTTGATATAATTGGTCCCAAAAGTAAAACACTAGACTATAAAAACCAATTTTGGGTAGAGCAGGTGCAATTTTGTTAATTTGCGTTTTTTGTATAAAAGAAATGCACTACAAAATAACTGTGTTTTTTTTACCTTCTATTAACTGACAGGAATAAAATGTTCAAATAGGTGTAGTTCGTCTAGTGAAATATTAACTGTGGGCTTAAATATTCACAAGAATCATTTATGTTTAGCTTGAAATCTAATAGGACAACGAAAAAAAGTATTTTGACAAATGTCGACAGACCTTTTAAACCATCACTTGAATGCAAACTTTTATAGCCATTGCAAATGCACATACCGTCAGCCGGCTTTAAAGGTTTGGGACACCTTCATTGAGTGAACTCCTGCAATGCTTGGTCACCATAGTCTTGTCCCGTTTTAGTAATACCAATGCAATTTGAATCTCAATATAATGGTTGCCTTAAAATGTAACTTTTTTGTGGTCTTGAATGTGCCCTTTATACACAGGTTTCACTATATAAAAACGAAAAGGTGTGGAATGATTGCAAAAGAGACATTCACCATCAAAGAACGAATGTCGTTGATGTAAGCAATTAAAAGATAGCATGAAAAGATGGCGGACAGGTGTCAACAGGTGTGAAAATCAGGTGAAAAAAATTTGACCATTTCCTATAAAACATTTATCGTGAGCCATCGAAAATTTCTGTGGATTTTGAGACAATTTTTTGAATAGATTTATAATGTCAAATACTCCTAAAACATTTCAAAAACGATCCAAATCTTCAGAAGGTGAGACAACCCGCCCCGAATGTAAACAATCCAAAATGGCCAATGCAGACGATATTTCAGGCTCAATAAAACTTTTAGTTTCTAGTGTTAATGAGATAAAACAAAGTATGAAAAAAATGTTCGAGTCAAAAATCGATAAACTTTGAAATGATGTTCTGTCTACAATTGATCAAAATATGCAGGTTTTAAAATCAGAACTTTACCTTGATTTAGCGAGAGAGTCATCACGTATTGACGATTTAGCAAATTCTGTTACTCACTTTCTATACGCTTCAACGACATGAAAGGGTCCATGAACAATTTAAATACCCAAACCGAGAGTATTAATCCTACATTCGATGACTCTAACACAAATACACAAGTTAATCATTTGAGCAATGATACAGTTACCGTTATTGTGAAAAATTTAGTTTGCCGAAAATGAGAATTTAAATGAGATAATGAATGATATAATTCATAAACTAGGACAGTCAGTTGGAATGAAGTTAAAATCGCTGCTGTTACGCGTCTTAAACCAAGGTTTCGTGGAAAACCGGGATTTATTGAATATGAGTCTTGAGAACACGGATCAGAAAATTCTTATTCTCCGCAATAAACACAAACTAAATAATATTTGCGCAATACTTCGTGAACTCCCATAGGGGAATCAGTTTAGGTCAACGGGAAACGGCAGAATATTGCGGAAAACTCAAAAGAACGAAGAGAACGAAGTCGATGCTCCGAACAAACACAGTTAGTGTACCAGGCCCAATGGAACGATAAAACTAGGTCATTTAAACGTTTGTGGTTTGGCTGTTAACAACAACCTACTAAGGACTAAAATAGTGGAAACCGTCGATGCTGATATTTTCAGTGTGTGTGAAACACATCTTATTGCAAGTGACAATTTGCACATGAATGGATATATATGGAAAGGCTTTAATAGACAACATATTCATCGTGATGCACCGAAAAGCTCAGGTGGTGTAGGATTATTAATAAAACAATGGATTCTAAATTATTACAATTCTGAAGTGGTCGACGCCAATTTTGAAGGACTTTTCTGTGTAAAATTTACGACCAAATCAACAGACTTTAGTTTTACAGTCTTTTCTTGTTATTTGTCACCAGAACGTTCTATTAAGGGCCAAAATTCACAAAACGTTTTTTCGCACTTATTGCTAAATATTTATGATCAGAGTGAAAGTGACGTTATCGTCATCTGTGGTGACTTCAACTCACGAATTGGTACACAAAAGGACTTTTCTGATTTCGATTCAATACGAAGCAGGACAGCGATCGACAAAACAGTCAATCAACATGGAAAATCATTCTTAGAATTCTTGAATGAATCAAAAACGTGTGTTTTAAACGGTAGATACGACTCGAATAAAGATAATGTCACTTGTATATCAGGAAGAGGGAAATCCGTGGTGGATTATATGTGTGTCCAGCACGATGTTCTCGATCTGTGCTCCTCATTCCAGGTTAGTACTACCCGATCTGTAATAAAGCAGAACTATCTTTTCCAATTTCTAGGTGACAGGAGTAAAATCCCAGATCATTCTATTCTATTGGCAGAAATTAAAACAATAGATATAACATAAATATCCGAATATAGTAGCTCGAAATTAGTTAAGTTCAAACGCTTCAGGCTTAAATCAATTCCAAATGACTTTTTCGGATCTGATCAACGGAAAGCAGCACTTCAAATTTTAATTCAACGTATTGAGACCACAACGGAGACTCAAAGTTACGAGGATATTATCTATTCGGATCTTTGTACTTTGATAGTAGATGAAATGAACTGCAAAATTCCAGTATTTGATGCAAGTAGAAAGAAAAGAAAACGACATAAAAGTTCTAAACCGTTCTGGAATGAAGAACTCGACCAGCTGCGGAACGCAATGCATCTCAAGGAAAAGCGGTTTCTTAGTTTTAACGGAAGATCATCTACCAGAGGGAGATTTTGGAAGGAATTTCAACAGACGAAAAAAACATTCGATAGAAAATTAAGACAAGGTGAACGTCATTACAGACAATCTTTTTGTTTGGAAATCGATAATATAGTTACATCGAATCCTAATGATTTCTGGGACAAAATCAAAAAGCTAGGACCCCGACAGTACAAACCATTCCAATGGAATTATACAGTCCAAACGGAGAAATCATAACTGATGATGATTCAGTGTTAAACAGGTGGAAAACAGATTTTTATAATATTTACAACATGGACAATAGTACGGCGGAGTTTGATGACGATTTTCATAGCCAAGTATTATCACATAAGTCTTCTTTAGAAGATCGTATACTTGAGCCGTTATACGATGAAAACCAGGAACTGAATACAACAACAACTATCGATGAAATCAGGCGTTTAATACATGTGGCAAATAATGGCAAGGCTTGTGGAATCGATAGCATACCGTATTAAGTCTTGAAATATGAATCTGTAATAAACGTTCTTCATTCTCTGTTTCAGCTTATATTTGAAACTAGTATTATTCTATTAATCTGGCGACAGGCAATAATTTGTCCAATTCTTAAAGACAAATCATCCGATGAGCGAAGTCCTCTTAACTATCGTGGAATAAGCCTGCTGTCTTGTTTCTCGAAACTATATTGTGAGGAACTGTCAAAAAACGTTAATATATCGATTTAAAAAAGGCATTTGACTTTGTTGTTAGAGATATGCTAATGTATAAGCTTCGTTCAAATAAAATCGATAGGAAGATTTATATCAAAAGCATTTACTACCGCTTGTATTCGATTGAATGATACCTTGACGGATTGGTTTAGTTGTAATTCCGGTGTTTGACAAGGCGACAATCTTTCGCCGACACTTTTCTCTATTTTCATCAATGACTTAGTGCAGGAAGTTAAGGACCTTGACCTTGGTGTTAGCATTGGAAACTCAAATTTGTCGATACTGTTGTATGCTGACGATATAGTGTTAATTTCACCCAATGAAAATGACATGCAAGCGATGTTGAACAAAGTCCATGACTGATGTAAGCGATGGCGGGTATTTATTAACACTGAAAAATCGAAAGTAGTCCATTTCCGCCAATCTCGTATAAAACGATCCGAATATAAGTTTAAAATTGGAGGAAATTCATTACAGACTGTCGACA
Organism: Mytilus californianus; assembly: GCF_021869535.1. Classification (NCBI taxonomy): domain Eukaryota; kingdom Metazoa; phylum Mollusca; class Bivalvia; order Mytilida; family Mytilidae; genus Mytilus; species Mytilus californianus. The sequence goes on along the minus strand of NW_026262582.1, from coordinate 48,364,138 downwards.
AGAACAAATATCTGGGTGTAATGTTCCATGAATTAAAAAAAACTATAAAGTGAATGCTGAGAGGTTGTCGGAGGCTGGAGGACGAGCACTAGGTGGAATAATTTCAAAAATTCATAATCTTAAGAACTTTGGAATAAAGGCATTTGAAAAACTGTTTACATCTTGTTTTGTACCGAGTTTAGACTATAACTCCTCAGGCTGGGGTTTTAAAGACTATGCATGTGTTAACTTGGTCCAAAACAAAGCCATTCATTATTTCTTGACTGTTCATAAATTCGCCCCGAAAGTTGCTAAAATGGGGATATTAGATGGCTGCCATGTAAAGAAAGACACTGGTACAATATAATTAGACTTTGGAACAAGCTCATCCGAATGGACGATTCACGCGTATGTAAACAGGTTTTCAACTTTGACCTTGAACAGTGTTTGAACAATTGGTCATCAGATGTGAAACTTATTTTGACACACATTGACATGGAAGACTATTTTCACCAAAAACAGATTTGTGATATTTCTCTTGTAAAAGACAGACTTTACATGTTGTGTTCCACTGAATGGGAAAACTCTATTACAAACTTTCCAAAATTGTGGACATATAAAACATTCAAATCAGAATATAAATGTGAAACATATGTTGGACTGAACCTCACTCGTGCTGGACGTTCTATACTGGCACAATTTAGATGCGGTATACTTCCTTTGAGGATCGAAACAGGACGGTTCTTTGGAGAAGCAGAAGGTGATCGCATTTGCAAAATATGTGACTCACACTGTGTTGAAAATGAACGCCACTTTCTGATGGACTGTAATTTTTTACCGATATTTAAGAATTCAACTTATACTGAATATAGAATACTCTTTTGTTGACATCTCTAAAGATAAACAATTTAAATTGCTTATCTGCAAATATCCTAGAAAAACTGCTAAATTTTTGAACAATGCATTTAATAAGAGAAAAAACGTTTTGTATAGGAACAATCAAACTTGAATTCTATTTTTGTCCGCTGCTTTTTATATGTATAAATGTTTAAAGTTACTTATATGTCCAAAGGGCCCGGTGTTAATACATGTAATTATAACCGCTTATTGATATATTGTTTAATATTATAAAACAAATGTCACTATAATAAACAATTTGGTATTTGTATTGGTATTATAAAAGATACCGTATGGCCTTTTACGCGGAACCTTGGATCTCACCGCAGAGTAAGCGATAAAGGAACCTGAAAGGACAAGTGTACACAATTCAGACGAAAAAACCAACGTGCAGATTTATATATATAACATATAACGAAATAAATAAATGAAATACAGTAACAAGCAACAACCACTTACTTACAGGCTCCTGACTTGAGACGGGTACATATAGTATATATGTAAGCAAAAAAATATATTCAAGATAACCCTAATCCTAACCCTAACCCTAACCCTAAAGTATAGATGCAAGCAAAAAAAATATTCAAGATAATCAGGCTTGTTACACTCTTCACAGTGTAATAAAATCTGAACTGTTTCACCACATACTCGTATTCCACGCTCTTTGACATTCGATGTATTGGACGTCTTCTTCTGTTACATAATAAGGCGAAACTTCTCATCTGTGACTTTTCCATAGCAATCCGAGAAAGATTTTTTATTGTGGTTGTCAGCATCTAAAGGTTCTGAATCTGAAAATAGATAAACATAATATGTTTCTGTTTGGTTGGGCTTAATTCAACTCATCCATAATGCTAAATAGTGTTTTCATATACATAGACAGTTCTATTTTATATAACAATATCACCTAAAGGTCTCAGAATATATGTTGCTTTCTTCAAAATCTTCATTTTAACACAATTTTGACTCAGATGTACAATGTCTGTGTATGTGTTACATCCGGTAATTTAGTGATGTGTCTGTGCCATTGACAAGGATCTGGAATTAGGGAAGGGGTTTCTTCATTCCTTTAACTTTTTATACCTTCTTTTTCTATTCTTTATTCATTTTGTACCTTTTTCTCTATTTTTTAAATGAAAGCACCCTCTTATTTTCTATTTTTTATTTGATAGCCTATTGTTCCGTCTTGTATATATTTTTGGCCCTTTATTCTGCACTTTGTGTCCATTATTCTCTATTCTGTAAACCCCATCCAGGCCCTGCTTGACCAATATCTATTCAAATTTGTTCTTTTTCTTGTATTCTAATTTCTGTACATAGCATGGAAAAAAATTAACACTTTCAATAACATCCATAGGAAGTCTGATTGGTTTACATATTAAACATCATACTTTCCACATTTTATTAATCATGGACCAGTGATGGCGTCTTCTGGTGAAGTGCTCGAAAGATTCCTGTATACAGTCGAACCTCGTTGTGTCGAACTCGGTTGTGTCGAACTCGGTTGTGTCGAAAACTCGGATAAGTCGAAGTAATTTCTCGGTCCCGGTAAAGTTCCAGTTTGATCAATGCATCATTACCTCTGATAAGTCGAACTCGGTTGATTCGAATACTCGGTTAAGTTGAGTAAATTTTATAGTCCCGTCGATATAAAATCAATGTAAATTGATCCCGATGTCTCGAAGTTCGAAACCAAGAATTTTCGAAAGATGCAGACCTAACGATAAAAATTCAAATCCGATGTTTTTTTTTAATGTTACCTTATCATTTTCAAAAGAGAATAAAGTTTAGTAAACATATTTGTTTGTATAACAGTTAAAATGACATGTTTATGGTGGCCGGAAATTAACACCTCTGTTGATCGTTCAAGCGAGATGTCAGTGTGTTGATCATATTTCACAAAAACGAAACGTATTTAAATGACCCAAGCTGAGATTGAATGAATCGTGAGAGTTAAAACTCATTATTTATTATAAATAAACTGATTAAGACAATTATGATAAATTCATGATAATTTAATGTAAAGCAGACGACCTCATCACAGACCGTTAGAACTTATTTCGTTCCGCGAGGGATTTCATAATTTATAGTGTTTACCTCTGTAAATATTTGTGTATACTATTGATTTTATTTGTGCATGAAAACTCAATCAATAAGTGTCATGTCGTAAAAAGTTACATTGTTCAAAGTATCTAGTTTACGCAAATCGCACACCGTATTCTATGCATTGCAAATTTATTATGACACACTCGACCTCGGATGAGTCGAACCTCGGATGAGTCGAATAATTTTGTCCGGTCCCTTCGACTTCGACACAAGAGGTTCGACTTTATTTAAATTTCCTGAAAAATAACATTTAAAATGTTTTCGAATATAAAACCAACAGTATTGGTTTGTTATGAATATATACATGATATACTTTCCCCAATATTAGCACTTTGCATACTGGATGTCTTTCTGTGTAGTGTATTACATGTTATTTTGTGCTGTTTCTAATTCATTGCACCATATCTGTTTCACTGTTTCATAAAAAAAATATCCGTTTGATTTTTTTTCGGTTGTTAACACCACATATGAGTTAAAATTGTGTTACGTTTATGTGCTGTGTCGAGAAATAATCTCTATTATTACAAAATTGTAGAACTGGAACTGTAACAATAGATTCATTGTGCATTGTACATGTACAGAGCTATCATAAAAAATATGCAAGCTGTCTTTCAAAATCGAAAGAAAAAAAATTGATTGACCTTATCTGCACTAAGGTTTGATGAAGTGTCCTCCTTGGTCAAAGTAACATCTAATAACAGAAAAGAATCCCACATTTCACTAAGAATCTATGGTGTCCGAACAATGTGTTTTCGTTCTTTCAAGGAGAATCTACCAAACATGTTCATTAAAGTCAGTTTAACTTAGCTCAAACTTAAGCTAACAGGATCAGCAAATCCAACAATTCAATACAGCTCATTAATACATCAAACGCATTTTTAGGCTGTTGTTGACTTTTTCAACAAATCTGTCAGCCAATTCATAAGACATAAATGGTCAAAACTTGCGTATGCTATCAATGGCTTTCAACCCCATACTGACTTTGATTTTGTTGTCATTTCAACAAGTGACTTTTAAATATTTCACAAGAGGTTTGTACGAAATGGTTATAGTTTCTTTAAATCTTGTATTCAACTGGTCATTCACATTTGCAATATACAAACTCACATATATTTAAAAAATCAAAACAGTTTTCACAGAAAATATTGTATTTTGTCCAATAGAGGCAAATTGATAGCCATAGTTTTAGGCACATTACACCATGTTGCTGTTATTCTGAGTATCCCTTGGGCCAACTTAGCAGATATGCAAGACTTTGTCCAAACTAGCTGTCCGAAAAGTTGGTCTATCGGTCAAATTGACTGAAAAGAATATTAAATAGTTAACTTTTGTTTGTATTGAATATGAATATGTCGATTTTTGAATTGATTAACAAATGACTTAAAATACGTTATACCATGTGTATGATAACTGGCCACTAGTACAGTTCAAAAAGAGAAATCTTATTAATACAAAAATGTAACTGTTCTAATAACGGATAAAACATTCGGTTATTGGTTAAAAAAAAAGTAAAAAAAAATATATTTCGACAAGTTTTGATTTTTAAGTTGTTGTTATTTTTCATATGTTACACTAGTTTTTTTTCTTCGGGTATATATAATTATAGCCCCAGGAAAAGATGAATATCTAAAATATTCATTTGAGAAAGATTATTTCTTTGAGGGTGCAGTCCAAAATGAAACACATTTGTACGGTTAACAACCAGGATATGTACCATTTCTAATAGGCAACATTTGTTTAAGTATACCGGAATAACAGTAGCAGGTCATTTTGAAATACTGTAGTAGTAACAAATTGTCAAAACACTTACGTCAGAGAATTATTGTTTGTCTTAAAATCCTTAATATGTACAACTAAGAAAAACTTCATCTGTATAATAATGATAGCAATAAAAAAAATCTTTAGTGAAAGCTTTCCACGGCATCATATGGATTTCAAATACTTGTTTGCTTGTCACTTCACAGACTTTTACATACCCCATTTTAAGAAGGGAAAACTCGGCTAAACATCAGGAGACTCGAAGGGTAATTTACTAGTAAATAAATTGGTAAGTCATCGCACATTATCAATTGTAATGGTAATTTAACAATTTTTGCATTTAAATGAACATCATCCTATTTGTTCATATTGATCTTGTTTGAAATAATTACTTTCCTTTGCAGCAAATGAGTCAAACCAGTTTTTAACCATCATTAGAAAATTGCCATTCATATTTTCTACCCAAATGGCATACTCAACTTTCATTTTGTAGCATTTGTTCATTGTATAAAATATGCTATTAAGATCTTAACAAATTAAGAACAGTAAATAAAAACAGCTAGAACAACATGAGTAAAGTTTTTTTTTTAAAACAGTCGATATTCTCTGATGCACATCTCATATTATTTCCTTCGATTTTCCGAGTTCAACAAAACACAGTTTTCCCTTTTAACATCAATTTAACAGAGAAATGATTCAAATAACGATAACACAAAAAAGTTCCATCGAGTATTGTTTTATTTTTTACGAGCATATCTACATATTTGACGACTAAGGTCAATAGACTACTGGTATCAACTGAGATTTGTGATTGTTCTTAAAAAAACCCACAATGACTATTTTACCAAGCCGTATTGCTCAATGATGCAATTCAAATATATTTCTATACAGATTTAACTAAAGGATTGTTGTGATATAAGGGTATTTTTTGTTTTATTTTGCTACGTAAAACTCTATATATATGTTTATACTTCATGACAAATAAATGCTATGCATACATCGATTCCATATCAAATGCATGTTTTATTGTACTGTAAATGGCCTATTGCGCAAACTGGACAAATTTTTAACTGTTGCCTACCATCAGATTGGTAAAATAAAATTCTAAAATAAAAACTGTATAATTGAAACCATTTATAGATTCCATGTCATCAATTCTTCTTGTCTTTGCATGTTTAAACACCAGGTTGATTTGCTCTATTGGCAATTCTAGCAAATCATGCAAAATGTTAATTACATATTTAATACGAAGTCTCCTCTCAATAATTGATATACACTTGTGGAGTAAATCTTTTGTACAGTGGCTTTATAATTTTCCAGCGAAGGAGAGTTAGTTTCCATGGTACATTTTTATTCATTTGCACGTTTTGCCCTTATGATATTTCCATGGGCACTTTTTAAAATAATAATCATCTATTGAACAATGTCTGTGCTTAAGGTATGATCACAAATTCTTCAACAACTTATTTTAACACAATGTTATTGTAGAACCAAGCAAGTGTATTTTATCAAGCCTTTTTTTATAAATATAATTATACTGCTAACAATATGTGCAACAACTTTGCCTCCTTGTTATACTTGTATTTATAGAACAATCGAACACCCCTTCACGAGGCTGGCAATGAACAAATCGTGAACATATTAATTACAAAAGGTGCCATAGTGAACAGTATGGATTCCCGGGTAAGTGCATATTGACGGGGTATGTAGTACTAGTATAATGTACGATTAAGTTAAAGACATTGTATATTCTTTTTTTCTTCTTTCGTTCCTTAACCAGTTTAAACATATTGCCTACAATTTTTTTTATATGAAAGTGACTATATTTTATCATTTTAATGTCTTATAATACAAAAGATAAATTGAGATAGTTTGCATGTAATACACATGGAGCCGTGCTATTAACGGCATAGTCTGTGTTTTAGATACAATAATATTGCTGACAAATTAACACACTTATGAAGCTAGTAATGTCTAAAACAGGTAAAATCATTGTCTAATATACTCCAAACACAATTGCCGCTGATTTCGCATATTTCGAAAGAAGTTGGCCGTCAGCATTAAGCAAATTCAATACCGTATATTTTGTTGAATTAGGCCTTGGCTAACAAAAAATGTGATGTAATACAACAGAAAAAATAATCGACCTGTATTGAGATAATCACATTGAACAAAACACAAATCTGAAAAATATGCTTCTAACTTTGGCAGACTAAGAATGAGTAGGTTAAATTTAAACATGTATTTGAGCACTCAAACACACACCTTATATTACCTTGAAAAATCTATACTAGTAAGCATAACAACTGACTGCAAATGAGTATGAAAGGGTTTGACATATTACATTCGTACAAGAATTATAAACAAAAAATAAAGCGATCTCAAAATAGTCACAGGTTTTGTAATGCAATGTAGTCCTGAGACTACTTTCCAACATTGAATACAGTACTTTTTGAAACACCAATATTTATAAAAGTAATGATAATTATCACAAAATCAATCTAAGAGAAAAAAACCCATGCATTCATGTATGTATGGTTACCGTATGTTTACCGCTTAAACTATATCAATTTACAAAATTCAAGCTGTAACATCCGGTGTGTCTGGTTACGCATGAACGTATGGCGTTCTATCAAACAGTATCATTGTCATCACAATAGAAACAGTTCATTCTGTGCTTTGTTTTTTGCTCTGAAAACCCGTAAGTCTAGAGAAACATAACGCATAATGAAAAATAATCAAACGACGACGATAACACAAACAAATGCCATTATGGCAATGACTCATATTGATCTAGAAGTAGGCAAACAATTAGTGGTATACAAAGCAACAACATATTTTGTTAACTTTGAATAAAAGAAGGCCCACGATAAACAATGGACACATCACATTTATAATATAAGGAATAAATTGATTCTCAAAGATTACATTTAAATCTGAATGATTGGGACAGAGAATGTACAAATGTATTACGAACTATTGAAGATAAATTACGCCAAGGATCAAAAATACTTATAGTCGGCTTTACCTTAGGACAGAATTGATATAGCTGTTACATTATTATACTATAAAATGTTATAAAGAGCATGTATTGGTTACTTGAATCTTTTTGAACCTTCAAACATTTTTCGAAATTGTAGATGGAATACCAGTTATGACTAAAATCTCTGTTTTGTTCGTCATGTATTTGTGATGATATTTAATGTGTACATTTTCTCTCCATCTTCTACTTGTGTTTCCAAATACACACACACACACACACGGGTAAACATCGTCATGTAAGGGCAAACACTACTTTAAGCATTTGACTGCCAATTTGGGCTATGTTCACCTATTTCTGGATAGTGTCTTACTGATCAATTTTGTCTCTTTAACATCTTACCTTTATCAAGCAAACTTGTTAACAAAATGCAAAAAGAGGTAAACATCATTATCAAATGACGATAGTGCTCATGAAAGATAATTGGCAAACCCGCAGGCAACGGTAAACATCGTTAAGGAAATAACTTCTACAGGGTGTTGACTGACAATTAAGGTCATGTCGACTAATACTTAGATTATGTCTTGCTGCTCATGTTTGCTATCGAAATTGCGATAGTTTTTATGATAAACATAAAAACGAAGCTATTCATAAAAAATGTCATTTTAAAGCAGTTATTCCTTAAACTTGTCAACCAACAAATGTTGTCATTATTGACTTATTTGTAGATCTTTTTCATGTTGATAATGTTTATTTTTGAAATGTTCGCAGTATCGAAGAAAGTTTTCTAATAGTAGTAAACAATTACATGTATGAAAGAAAAAAAAATTAAACGCAATTTAAGGACAATAACTCGTATGAGGAGTCAACAGCCGAACTCGAATATTGGTTTATTTGTAAATCTTGTCCAGTTTGTTACTTTTTATTAAGTTTCCATCTATGCTTTAAAGTTTTAGTTCATTAAGCACACACACAAAATATATAAAAATTGTCAATTCAGGGCAATAACTCCAATAAGTTCTCGTCAACAGTTGTTTTTTTTTCAATAAAAAAAAATTGCAGTCGTCACTTAAAAAATCAGTATTTTTCATATCTTAGGATGGTTTGTATAAAAAAAAAGAATAGTTGCCCGAGTCAATCAGAAGTGAACATATTTCTACTTCAAAATGAAAATTATATGCTGGTTTCATAAACCATTACATTTGTGAACTCTTTGGATTATATAATACACATGACTGCAATATTGCAGCACCATGATATAAAAATAAAATATACGCATCCGAGAGTGCAAGCATTTCTGCTTTTATTCAGAATATCGAATCTCCACTAAAAATGATAGTTTTTGTAAAGGATGCTTTGTAAAACGAAAATGTTTGATATTTCTTCCAATTCTATTAATACTTTCTACTTTGTAATAAACGACATATGGCGGTATCATGAATTGGTAAATATGAATTTGTCGAAGGTTCAAAAGTGCTCCGGAAATGTTTACGACACCTTATATATCCGGGCACTATACAACTTTCGTTTGAACATTCCATCGAGCATATAACCGTAAATGCAAACAAAGTGAAATACGATGAGAAATCCTCGTTGGACAAGACTGCAATCAAATATGGAACGAAGCTACATAAACATTGTTTCACTATACTTTCATATTTATCTTTTGTTTCATTTTATCATCAACCTTGGAAAAAAGAAAACTTTGTTTAAGACACCTGCTTGAATATACTATGTGTCGATCAAATAATGCGAACTATTAAAACCACTATTTTTGTTGTACACGAAGATGAAAAAAGAAATTTGAATGTGTATTTATAGAATCAGAGTGAAGAGAGTATACTATTTTGCTGGCTAGAAAAACAGAACAATACGATTATTGTTTGTGTAATCGAAAGTCAGGTCTGATATGAAAAGTATTAAACACAACAATCTGTGAAAAGCAGACCTGTCCTTATGTCTGGTCCGGATCTGACATATTCTCACCAGCGGTAAAATAGTTATCAAAGGTACCAGGCTTATAATTTTATACGCCAGACGCGCGTTTCGTCTACATAAGACTCATCAGTGACGCTCAGATCAAAAAAGTTTGAAAGCCAAAGCAAGTACAAATTTGAAGAGCATTGAGGACCAAATATTCCAAAAAGTTGTGCCAAATACGGCCAAGGTAATCTATGCCTGGGATAAGAAAATCCTTAGTATGTCGAATAATTCATACTTTTGCAAACAGTAAATTTATAAAACTGACCATATAATTGATATTCATGTCAACACCGAAGTGCTGACTACTGGGCTGGTGATTCCCTCGGGGACGAAACGTCCACCAGCAGTGGCATCGACCCAGTGGTGTAAATAGTTATCAAAGGTACCAGGCTTATAATTGTATACGCCAGAGGCGCTTTTCGTCCACATAAGACTTATCAGTGACGCTCAGATAAAAAAAGTTTGAAAGCCAAAGCAAGTGCAAATTTGAAGAGCATTTAGGACCAAAAATTCCAAAAAGTTGTGCCAAATACGGCTAAGGTTATCTATGCCTGGGATAAGAAAATCCTTAGTATTTCGAATAATTCATACTTTTGCAAACAGTAAATTTATAAAAATGATCATATAATTGATATTCATGTCAACACCGAAGTGCTGACTACTGGGCTGGTGATACCCTCGGGGACGAAACGTTCACCAGCAGTGGCATCGACCCAGTGGTGTAAATAAAAAAACACACATCTACAAACGTTGTGAAAAGCCGACCTGTCTGTAGGACTGGTCAAATCAGACATGTACATAGGTCTTTTATAGAGCAGAAGTGTCAATAGGTCTGTAGTAGATCTAATCAAAACAGACATTTGTCTGATCTGCCACCGATGAAGTTAACTTGCATACCTGTTTTAATCTCTTATGTGAACTTGGAGAGCATTCAAACAGTAATAAAGGTAATTTTTGTACAGGTTAGGACTGCACTAATCTGTAAATACAAATTTGAGTTGTACTGTGACAAATGAGAAAGCTTCTTCCATAGTGTGGGCATGTCAAATAACATAAAAGTGTCCGAAATACAAATAAGAATTGCCGTACATTTAAATGTATTTTTCTGATCTTAATTGTAGAAACAGATCATTCTATTTCCAAGTTTTAATAATGACTTAAATGTCTCAAATACAAATATATTTAAAAAAAAGTAATATTTCCGTTTCTACACAAAAAAAAAATGCATCGATTGGGTCCGCTCTTCTTTTTCGAACAATGCTTATTTAAATTGATTTCATATATAAATATATATATTGCTATTTAGTTGAAAGGTTCCTGCAGGTTTAAGCTGTGTCAAGCAATATTTGCAAAATATCCTTTTCTTACGTACCTTATAATTAGTAAACTAATGACAAGCTACAACTAGTCTTTTTAGTGTTTCCTATGTAATTTTCCTCACATTTTGGCCCAAAATATCCTGATATGTAGCTAAATAACCACGTCTGTGTTCTACCGAAAAACACCAACGCCCCACATTACGCTTTGTCAATGATCTGTTACTCGACATATGGGCACGAAATATCATGGTCAGGAATTCGGGCAGGTTAATTGTCTCCCGTTTTTCTTTTTATCCTTATAGTACAAACATTATCAATTATATAGATGCTGCTGTAAAATGATCCATTTGTAAAAAACAGTCTGCTAGTATATATAATAATAAGACGTTCTATGAGTGCCAATGAGACAACTCTCCATCCAAGTCACAATGTATTAAAAGTTAACAATTATAGGTCAAAGTATGGCCTTCAACACAGAACCTTGGCTCGCACCGAACAGGAAGCATATGCATACGTATCAATCAAATAACTGTTTAATATAAACGCGTCTTGATTACTGATGCAATCACACTCATGAGTGTCATTGGAATACAATAATAATAATATATTTGACATGTTTGATTAGAAGACATTTTGAAAAATAAAATTAACAGTAGTTTATCCATGTTGAGATCTCAAATCAATCTGAACGTTACACATCCAGGTAAACACGAGGTAAACACGAGTGTGTTACCTGGTGATAAATGGGGGTTTTGACAGGGTTGGATCTCGTATTATGCATGTATTATCAAAAATGCGAATCCGTACGGTAAAAATGTAACAATCATTAAGAAGAAAGATACAATACACTTACACTTACAGTTATTCTATTAGGTGAGATACAAACACATCGTATCGATCAATTTATTTATTATGATGACTTTAAAACATTCTTAAGTTTGAGTTCAGTCTTTCGTCTTAGAAACCTTCCAGACAGAATCACATCAATGTTAACGTCAAATGAAGGGACAAAAAGTGTTACTGCTGACGAATGTCAAGTTGACAATTCAAAACCTGAAATCAACACCATCAATACATTTGTCATATATTCTAGTGTGAAAACATTTTTGTGTCAATATGAAGAGAAAAAAATAGAACTAATAAATGCAAAAGTCATGAACTGATCAATACATGTAAGATAAAAAAAAGTATTTAATACGTTTTTTAAATGTGTTTTTTAGACTAATGTATTATATTAATACCCTGTATAGTTTTTGTACTGAAATTTGATGAAATCTGAAATAGGTTTGTTTGAAAAAACAAACAAAAAGTATTTGAATCCGCTTATATTATAAGTTTAATCAATTTACATTTCAGAACTTGACCCCACTTCAATTGGCAGCAAGTAGGGGTAATATAAACATAACCAAAGCGCTTTTAAATGCAGATGCAAATGTAAATGTTTTGGACAGCGAGGTAAGCCAACTACAGTCTTCAAAGAAGTTAATTTCATATTTCATTCAAATTTGTATTTTAAAGTATATTTGACTTTGTTCGTATATTGATTATGCAATATATGAATAATTGACAGGTATGGCTTAGTCAATAATGACGTATATCAGTCGCTGATCATCGTTTGAATAGAAAAAAAAATATTGCTATCATATTTCCTCCTCTCTATGTCGGGTTACTTGCAAAAACGAAACTTACGAAACTGACAACTAGTCAGAAATATTAATATTTCGTTCACGCACGTATGGTGTATACAGTCATTTATCTCATTCCTTTACACTTCTAGGAATATCATTGGCTAAAATCTAACATGTCAAATCCTTCATATTAAGTCAGTGGGTGTGTTTTATTTTAAATGCACGGTCAGTATCAGTAGTTTAGTTTGAATATACGGTTAGTAGTAGAGTTATGTTCTGTATAATGTTGTGTAAAAAATAGGGATATCGATGACTTATTTATATACTTTATAATAAAACACCGGTAGATGTGTAAAATCGATTCTTCATTTTTTTTCTGTATCATATGCCTTGCTTTGCTATGCCATGTCCAATCAACAGTTTGCCTGGATAGGTGGGAGATGTAACCTTTGAAACATGATAATAACGGAAAGTTCAAGTACCATAGACATAAAATTGATCAGTATGTTTACAATGTTGACAGAAAAACATTATCATACGATTACTAAATGTTTAGTTTAATAAAGAAAAATCTTCCATTTTAAATCTTATCAGACATAAAAGTGTTAATAATCAATGAAAATATGTGAATTTTCAGAGCAGCATTGGTTCACAATGAAAACTTACTTTTCTGGATTTGATGTCCCCTTTTTTGTTTTGGAAAACAAAATATTTTTCAGAATTATGAAATGTGTCGGAAAATTCATTCGGTGGTATTTATTCGTGCTTCTTTGTAAACAAAGCTTCAACTTTAGTTGTCGAAGGCAGTAAATGTACCACCTCCCCAGTTTGTGTTTGCTTTAATTTCAATTTATCAGAAATAGAAAACAAAATTATAAAGAGTTCCGCATGTTTTCAGTGTAAAAGAGAAATAATGACTTCAATTATGTTAATGTTCCATTTCTTTTAAATTCTGTGTCGTTTGGTCGCTTGTGGAGAGTTTTCTCATTGGCAATCATACCACATCTTCTTTTTTATATTCTAAAAAAAATTGTATAGTTATCATTTTTTCAAGGAAATACAACACATAATGCATATGAGTTTAGAAATAAAAACCCCGAGGTACTATCACTTATGAAGCTAGTTAACAAACTCTGTAAAATTTCTATTGACATAGCTATTTTCGATTTAAAAGTTCTAATCACAAATTGTACATAGATGTAAAGGGTGAGCGGCAAAAAAAAAAAAGAAAGAAAAAAAAAGAAAACTATGTATATTTATCCTGATTTTAAATTGTTAGATTATTGATTATTCAGAAACTTGAACGCTAGACTGCTTGAACTGTTTCTGAATGTAATCTCCAAACATATGAGTCCATTTTTCAGGTTTTCATGTTATGTATGGAAAATAAAATTTCTAAAGATCCTTTTCCTGATCTTTAGGGCGCGTCCGTTCAAGTTTCACAAATTCAAAAAAAGGTTTAATACTGTTAGGCCTCAAAGAATAATGCGTTTGCTTCTACCAAATTGCTTGTTTTTTATGGTGTATATGTTAGTGGCAACCTCTATTCTGTAAAAGGAGTCAGATTTGGAAAGATCAATGAAATAACCAATATTTGGTTCACTCAGCCTGATGTTTGTTTATATCTTTACACATGTTATAATTCCTAAAATGGAAATTTGGAACACATTTGAATGTTTCTTGATTTCAAAGTTAATATTATGTGTAAGCATTTGCTTACTAAATCTTTAGGCTGCTTATTTTTTGTTTACAATTAACTAGTTTTGAAAATTACATTTAAAAAATCTCTTCGACAAAGAAGGAGCACAGTTTGCTCCCATAGGAATGCCGACGGTTTGTCGTAAACAAGTCCTAAACCGTTGTCAATTCAAAAAGCAGGCCTTTTAATCATTTCATTCTCAGCGAATACTTCATATTGTTTTTACGTAAGTATGGTTTATCCATTTATAAAACAAGAAAACTGTATGCACGGCATTGAATTCATATTTCTTTTTTATTTTAACCCCTATACATTTTGAACATTATTGTCATCTACTTTGTAATTGCGGATGTTTTTACAGCCCGGTATAACCACATGTAAACACATGTGTAAACGGTTTCATCAAATGTGAATTCTTTGTACATCGAATGATAAGAGTAGTTTATTTCTTTAAAGTTGGTAAAACAAAATTCTTCATGGTTGTGGCCTGTTATCGATTTCTTTCATGAATAGCTATTTCTCGTATCACTGTGCATGGAGTTTGATACGAAAAAGTGATACGAAAATCTGCATCAATTTGATATGCTTATCCGGCATCACAAGACGATATTACGGCATTTCCATTGGTTATTCGTTAGGTCAAAGAAGACTTTCAAGGTATAAAACCACTAATTCATAGCCCCATTGCTTTCTATGTTAAATTCTGCAATTTCAAGCATTAATGGCTAATTTGTCTTAAGTTCAAATAAAGTAGCAGTTATTTCATGTCAAAACTATACCTTATTCTGACTTGTGCTGAAAAATTCAACATACCTTTAATTGCATTTTAGAGCGTACTGGTTCCCGGAAGTTTGATAGTACAAAAACAGGTACTTCTGATCTGAACAACAGGGCAAATGTGCCCTCCTATTAAAATTGTATATACTTCTTTATTATTCAAAATAAACTTTCAACACGGGTTCTACAGTGATCCCAAGTCCCCAAGCTTTCATTTGATACCAAAACTACCCAAATATTCCACCTATTGACAAAGATACAGCTATGCGTAGGAACTATTTTGTTTAAAATATGTACTACTTTCTTGTATGTTCTTTCCGACCGGGCCTTAATTAGTGGTTCTATACCTATAACAGCACCTAACTTGTTATATTGACTTCTGCTTGACTTAATTTCCTTCTATGATCTATTTCTAGCATAGAAAAACACATAAAGCTTTAGTCAAAACACAATATCACTAAATTCAAGCTCAAATTGGACTGGTAGTAATATATGCGTTATACAAAGAAAACTCCATATGGATACTAATAGTGACAGATATGACACTTTTTCAATGTTTACCAGTTCTTATTTGTTAATATCTACTCAAATAACAGTGTCCTTACATATCTGTCTTATTTTTATCAAAGATTCTTCCTTGAATATAAATACAGTGGTCCAAACATAAAAAAAATAATAGATAATTTTGACCCCCCTTTTTTCTACATGTTGAAAAAGGAGAGTGATTTGGTAAAAACCATACTTTTATGTATAAACATGGATCAACAAGAGCAATTTATGTATCTCCCAGTTAGACAACTTGCTAAACTGGTTATAAAATGCATTTCAAGTGAGATTTGGGAAATCCTATATAAGTATACATCAATTTCATTTGAAATAAATGATTCACTAAGAAACCCAATAAAACATGAACACTCACTAGATAATTTGACCAAAAGCAATATTTATACTATTAACTAGTCATAATGTACATGTTTCATTGGTTTCAGTCTTAGGTAATGCAAAAATTCAAACATCAGGTAAAATCTTAACTGTGTGCATGCTAAATGATCAAAAAAGGCTGATATACCTTATTGTAGCAATTTGAGGGTTGTAATTTGACACCAACATAATTGTTACATAAAAAAAATAATGTAACATGATTACTGACAACAAATGTGACTAATTTTCATTGTAAAGGGTGTCATTTCTAAAAATAGAATTTCACATGCCTTTCAGTAATAGGTATAAAACCACTAATTCATAGCCCCATTGCTTTCTATGTTAAATTCTGCAATTTCAAGCATTAATGGCTAATTTGTCTTAAGTTCAAATAAAGTAGCAGTTATTTCATGTCAAAACTATACCTTATTCTGACTTGTGCTGAAAAATTCAACATACCTTTAATTGCATTTTAGAGCGTACTGGTTCCCGGAAGTTTGATAGTACAAAAACAGGTACTTCTGATCTGAACAACAGGGCAAATGTGCCCTCCTATTAAAATTGTATATACTTCTTTATTATTCAAAATAAACTTTCAACACGGGTTCTACAGTGATCCCAAGTCCCCAAGCTTTCATTTGATACCAAAACTACCCAAATATTCCACCTATTGACAAAGATACAGCTATGCGTAGGAACTATTTTGTTTAAAATATGTACTACTTTCTTGTATGTTCTTTCCGACCGGGCCTTAATTAGTGGTTCTATACCTATAAAGGTTAAGACGATGTACATTTCGTCTATGGCAACGAACATAAGTGATTTCTTCAATTATTTAGAAAACACTCACACATTTCACCTGACAATCTTCTTTTTGTCAAATTTTATTACATTCTGAAGAATACAAAAAGTCTTAAAATGTCTGATGTTAAAGTTTGACACCGGAAAAGGTCATATGAAGTCAAACTGGAATGTGCAAAAGACTAGATCAATTCATGGAAATTTTAATTTAACACCGTGAGAGTATTGACCATAAGAGAAATAGGTTTAACAACTTGTGAAAATTGGATATTGATTGATGTCAACTCTCGTTATTTACGTTAAATAGTAATAATAAACACGTCGAAGGCTCGTTTATTATTATATAGAAATTAAATAACTCGAGTTGTTATCAAGTGATATCTCATTCTCACTCGTTATGAAACCTATAAATATATTTAAACCTAGTCTTGTATCTGTTATGTAATTACAGGGGAAAACAGCATTATTCGTAGCAGTTGGTCAGGAAGTTGTTAATCCAAACATCATTACGTCTTTACTCGCACATGGCTTGAGTCTAGATAAAAAGGATGAAGAGGTAAAGTTACTTTGGTTTCAGAAAGTGCAATATCTTAATATTTCAGAAGCACACCATCGCAAGAATGTTAACAGTACTTGTAAAAAAAAAAACAAAAAAAACCAAAAAACAAATACAGATAAAGATACCAATGAGAATGGCATTCTTTTCTAAATAGTAACGAATTTGTATGCATGAAGTTTTTATTTACTGATAAAAAAACATTAAAATATAGATCTACGATATATAGCAATATCTTATATTATGAATACAAAAGAAACGACCACGAAAGCACTAAGACATAGTTAACATTGTCGTTGGCTACTCAGATAAAATTCGATTTAAAAATCATACAAGTTTAACTGATATAATTTCACTTGTGTCCAATATACAAATCTTTCCTCAAAATATGAGTCTTTTGATAACAATACAAACTTGGTGCTTGAATCAATAATTTTATATCAGTCATATTTGGAAAAAACTTTTGAAGTATAGTCAGTAGCCTTCTGATTTGTAGACCATTGCAAATAATGATGATTACAAGTACAATGTTTGAATGAACGAATTCAGTGAATGTTTATATATTTATTGTCAAGTATGATTTTTGTCGTTTTCCTTTCAAGAGATAGTGTCTAAATCTAAATATTCTATAGGTTCCTGCTGTATGCACGTCATCGATTTTTCTCCTTTGTTTGTTCCGTCTCCTACCCTGCAATGTATTCTATTATACAATAGATTAATGTCTGGTTAATTAAAAGCTAATCTTCGATTGATGTTCTCCATAAACATTCGTGTTAGGTGAGACAATCCGTGTGTCACTCTTGACACAGAAAGTTTTTCTTGCCATTGGTTATTGTCTTTAAAACCAGACCATCTATTAATGTATGTTTGATTTACGCATCTGAGGACGACTCGTTTAGAACATTTTGTTAAATTTTATACACTTTAAATCAAAATAAATCACTCTAGAAGAAAAAAAAAAGATGATTAAAAACCCTCTTTAATCGTTTTTTTTTAAATTTTATCAAATGTTAGCAATTTTTTTAAAAATTTGCGAAAACTGGTAGTACGATCATATTTTATATTCTTCAGTTTGTATTATTAGTTCGTTCAGGGGAAACACGACTTTTTCGCTACGATTTCATAATGTACGCTTCATTATTTCACTTCTGTTGGCATATGAAAGGATATTCTATTTCTAATTTTAAAAATGTATGGTTGCTTGGGACTTTTCTCTAAAATCAGGGTGATAATGTACCAATTCCTGTTAACAGAAAGTCATAACCTGTGTCAATTGATAGTTCACTTTACACTGATTTAACAAAATATATAGTTTCCTTATACTTTTGCCTTAAAAATGGAGATAATGAACCATTTTCAGTTAACCCGATGGTCACTACTGATTCCGTACGATAGCTTTATGTACACTGATTCTGAAAATATGAGGTTTCTATCAGAGATGGGTCAGATTACTTTCAATGTAATTGATTGAATAACAATAACTTTGTCATTTGTACGATTAAATTAATATATGATTACACCATTTCTCAAAGTTACTAATTAAATTAATGATTGCATTGGCAAGTTATCATGATTACATCTGATAACAATGAATTGTAAAATCTATTACCCATTTGAATGACGTTAATGAATAAGGTTTACTAACAGTTTGTTGGAATCAAATTAGAGAATAAAAATAAGGAGACGTGGTATGATTGAGACAACCATCCACCAACGTTCAAATGAAGTGAATGTAAGCAATTATAGGCAACCGTACGGCCTTCAACAATGAGAAACAACCCATACCGGTTGGTCGACTATAAAAACCCTGACATGACAAATATGAAACAATTCAATTGAGAAAACTAAAGGCCTAATTTATATCAAAATAGTTTATGAAAAACAAATATGACACATATGAACCAACGACAACTACAGGCTCCTGACTTTTGACAGGCACATACAAAATGTGGAGGGATTAAACATGTTTGTGAGCGCTCAACCCTCCTCATAGCCTGGGACAGTGTTGTAACAGTACATTATAAGGACAAACTATAACAATCAGTTGAACTCACATGTATATTTTATAATATCTTAGCATGATTAAAGTAAACAAAACCAGTTGAACAAGCAATACCAGGGTTGGCAAATAACCCCGGTTGGAGTATTGCCAAGCCCAGTGGAAAATACTGAGAAAACCCAGGTTTTACCGGGTTAAACTTGGCAAAACTGGTTAATATGATACACTGGCCTCAATTTTAAAGAGATATGTTTGGTTCATCTGGGTCAATGGAGTAAGGACTATTATGGCATAAAATTGCCCCAGATTTACAAAATAATAAAAATTTCTCCATAAATTCTTGGAAGATTAATCAATGATTTAGAAAAAAAAACAATTTTTATCTAACAAAAAGATTAAATGACCTCACAATGGTAGGTGCAGATGACGTCATAATCGGAAAAATAAGAAAAAATACAGAAATTGGGATATTTTTCCTACATTTTAACCACCGCACCATGCTTGTACAAATTTAGAATTTTAACATTTTAACGTTCAAACAAACTTCAAATAAACAATCTTTTTGGCGCAAAGGTTGAAACGATAGTTTTTTTTTTGTTGCCAAGTAGGGCAATAAAAGGATGAAATTTGCCATTAAAATGCTACCTATTCTTCTGACAAAGTTTAATTTATACATTCTTAGGCCTGTATGAATTTTACGTTTTCGCATATGAGTCGTTAACATGTGTTTCTATTATTATTTTCGTAAGCATATCAAATTTAACTATAAATAAAAAACAAAAGCAATGAACTATATATTGTATGGGCGTCATCGATAATTTTGAGGTAAACGTTTCTTTTTTTAATTGATGAAATTTTGGATAGACATATAATACAACAAAATCTGATCATTTCTTATGTTTCTGATAATCTTAATTCAACACTTGGCCTTATAAATGGCAAATCTCCTCTGATATTAGGGTCGGATCCAGGATCTATGAAAAGAGGAGGAGGGGGAAGGGTAGGTATAATTCCAGAAGAAAAAATGTACCTGAAAAGATCCAAAAGATTTAAACATGAGTATTATTTCGTTTGCGATCAAAATATGGAGAGGTTTTAAACCAAATGTGTTAAGTTTCAAATAATACATATATGTGTAGGGAGACAAAGAAGGGGTGCAGTTTTTTTCTTTTATATGGGAAATCTATATTAGCCAAGCTGAAAGATAGAAGTTAAAACTTAACTTATAATATCATGAATTCTTTCGTCATCCTGAAGTTTAAATGTTTGTTTAATAACGACTTTTAGAGCGATACACAGTATATGTCTCATCATGTGAAATAAATAGTCAACGGAAGCAGATACAAAATTAGAGAAAAACAGTACCAAACACAAAAAAACTGTTGACACATAGATATGTCTCGCCTTTTTGTAATTTTTATGATATTTTGCAATGGCAATATCTAAACATTTAAAATATCCAAAACATCAAAGTAAATGAACCATGATTTAAAATGCAGGACCAAATAACCTCCATGGAAATGAGAAATCCCAATTCTTGTAAAACTGCATACCAAGTATCATTGACTTATCATATTAAGTGGTTCCCTTATCACTTACCTTAACATAAACTTTAACTTGTAAAACATGTAAAGTTCAAATGTCAATGAACCATGGGGCCAAATAATCTTCATTGATACAAAGACTGGCAAATGTTTATACTATCATTAACTTAACATTAGTGATTCCTCTTAAACTAATCTATTCACAAGCTTTAACATGTAATGTATGCAAAACTTTCAAAGTCAATAGACCATGACGGATTTGTGCCAAATAATCTTCATCTAAATGAGATGTGTCAATACTAATACAGCTGCATAACAAACATCAGTGACCTACCTCTATTTGTTCCCAATAAGCTGACCTAGTCACAAACTAACACATTGTTGATGCCGTCGAAAACAGCATAACTTATTGTTTATCTTACCAAAATTTCCATCAAGATTTGGTTAGATAGTGGTTCGAATAAACATGATGATAAAACAAATAGGCTTAAAGAGAGAAAGTTATCTTAATGGAATAATGCCAAAACTGTCCATGGGACACAGACACGCTTGCTTGTAAATATGCAAGAGTCAATGTACTTACTCAAACATGTTGACATTTAGTTTTATTTTAAAATTGATGACATTTGTTTCTTTATGATGTCATCAGAGATACTCGAAAGTTTGAGTGGTCTCATTGTTCAATAACAAACAGTAATATGTTACTCAAGCACGGTGACATATGATGCCACCCTAATTCGAACTTGATCTGTGTTTGGGTTTGGTGGTAATAAGAATTGTGTATTACGTTTCATAACATTTGATTGAAGCAAAGTAAAGTTAGAGCGAAAACGGCAATTTAACTATTTTTTTTTTCACTCATGAATAGCAAAACCTCAAGAACGGTGGAATTGACTCCACCCAAATTCTAACTTAATCTGTGTTTGGTGGTAATAAGGATTGTGTATAAGTTTGAAATGACAAAGTAAAATTAAAGAACAGAAACCAATTGCAGGACATACGGATGGACAAGGGTAAACCGCATTTCCCCCTTCCGTCACGGCGGGGACATTAACAACTTTAAAAGACTCAACCCGGCATTTAAGAAATATATTTCAGCTGTATATTTAGCATATTTTATGAGTTTACTACACAATTAAAATGGTTGCTAGGCAACAAAATGTACGAGATAGACCTAAAATTCCACCATTTTCAGATGACCTTTGGTATAGAATAACAACATGACAAATGAAATGAGTTTTAGGGGTGGGTCCAAAAATGACCCTTATCGCACCTTTGAAAGCTCATAACATGTTTCATAACAATCAAATATTTTAGCGATATGTTCATGAAGTTGCGAAATAATAAATACACTAAAGCAATAAATTTCGTGAAGGTAAACAACATTTAAAAGCCAATTGTTCAGAGAACAGTAAAAGGTTTTTCCAACCAAATTCACTTAATACATGTGTAATATAAGAACATTTTGATAAAAGATAATGTCAGTTTTATAACATAGCTTTACTCGCATTGTGTTGCAAAAACCCCCAATGTTTACAGCACTTTTAATGAAGCGAGATAAAAAGCTACTTCCAGTCAAATCAAAGTCACTTCCGGTGTCAAATGTTAGATTTCTTTGCACTGATTCCAAAATATGTTTTCTATGTACTTTTGTTTGAAATTATGGAGAAAGGTTGCTACTTCCGGTTTACACATTTTCACTTCTGGTATCATGTGATAGGTTACTTGACCACTGTGTATCATCGCCACCGGAAGTTGGGTACTAACGAAGCGGAGAGAAGTGGAAGAAAAGTAAACAAGGTAAGAATTCATTCAATTTAAAGCATTTCTACTGATTTGACGAGGGTACCGCTTAAGAAATGATTTTCTGATATATAATTCTTTAAATTATTAGGCCAGTAAGTACAAAATTAAGACAAAATTTTGTGTGATACTCCAAAACTTGCCACTTAGTACTCAAAAATTTCGAGGTCGATCGTCCTTTGTCGCCCCATTGGCAAGATATTCAACTTTTTTTTAGTATTTTTCCAGACACACATTTAGATTATTATAGTGTGGCATCATATTTACTAAAATTTGTTGTCAAAAAGATGTTTTTCAAAGAATATAGACCATAAGAAAGGAAGTCTAGGGTACGGCAACTTGCTCATGTTGACAAATTTACTGTATGGCAACTTGTTTTCAACTGTATGGCAACTTGCTAATTTTGAAATATTTATTTGCCGTCCTTTTAAAGAAAACAAAGTATTAAGTTCAAATATTTAATTATGCATTTGATAAAAATACTATTTGCTTGACAGCATTTAAGATGTATACACAATATAAGGCTTGAACACAGTCCTATTACATCTTTTACATACCCGATGTATAGTATAATACCATATGAATACGGCATATACAAAAAATGGCAAATGTTTCAACTTTCGGAAAGGTATGTCACTGTTTCACTGAATTTTTGTTATGCCCCTGACGTTATATGTGCCTGTCACTGGTCAGGAACATGTAATATAGCGGCTGTCGTAGGTTGCTGTGTGACATTTATTCATGATTGTGTCATAAATCAAGCAATTTTGATACGGTATATGGGTTTTGTTCATTGTGAAGTGTATAATGACCAATAGTTGGTCAAATCCATTTCATTTGGAATTTGTTGGATAGTCCTCTCATTGAAAATCATTCCACATCTCCTTATTCAATTTATGTTATTGTCTTATTTGTAAAAGGCAGATACAGCCAATATATTAGAATAAAGAACATTAATGTTCTAGAAATGAACAAGCTCGGTGGCTAACACTGTTTGATTTTTTAAAAATATTAACCTTAAATTAATCATTTTTGGAAAGAATGAAAGAAGAATCCGATACAAGGGATACACATCTTGCTGTGACTACGGCAAAAACTATTTATATAAACCTTCTTTTTGAGAATAAAGATGACCTTGTATGAAGTTTTTTTTTGTTGTCATTTTAATGCTATATACTTTTTAATACAATACACAAAAGCTAGCATCTTTGACTTATAAGTTAAAGAAATATAATCAAATAACATCTAATAAGGACAGGTTGAAATAATTTTTAATTCCTGATGATGCATACTCATGAATTCTTTTGGAAAAATCCACGAAAATTTAAATGTTGATTTGATAGCGTTCTTTTATTTATTTGCCCTCGTAAACAGTTTTGTCAAAATACCGAAATCGGTAAATTCTTATCGTGAAATAATAAGTCGGGTACACCTTTTTACATTCAGGCGTGCTTTAGTTGCACTTTTTTCTTCTTATTAAGAAAAATGATTTTTAATTTAAGCATCTATCGTAAGGTCCGATTTTTTACACTCACACACAAAAATAAGGCTAACTGTTGATTTTGAAACACTATGAATTCACATTTATATTCAACTAAACAGATAGGCCAAGATCCATACATTTATAAGTTTCAAAACAGAGAAGGTGTGTTTGAAAACAAATAATCACGTGCTGCTACATGTATATCTTTTAAAGCAAATGCAAGTCTTACTTGTATTAATTATATAATTTTAATTGGCACAATATTACATTGAAATTTACTTAGAAATATTATACATAGTAATCATGAAAATGTACTACAATGAGAATTCGGACGAATACACTCCTTTTCACTACCCCTCCATCTACTCCTTTAAGTTTAGGCCAAACAGCCTTAGCAACAGTCTTTTATTATTTTTTCCCTGTAGATAAAAAGATTGATTGGATTTACTTAAACTAAAAAAAAAAAATACAATCTTATTTTCGATAAGAAACAAGAAAAAATAATTTAAAACACAATTCATGATTTATTTCTTCTAATTTTCAACGAAAAAAATATATTTTCGTCACTTTTCTTTCAACATATTATTAGTTTCATAAATTATAAAAATAAACAATGTATTTTATCCACACATTCTTAAAGTGTCTGTCC
The DNA here is from genome assembly GCF_021869535.1 of Mytilus californianus. Classification (NCBI taxonomy): domain Eukaryota; kingdom Metazoa; phylum Mollusca; class Bivalvia; order Mytilida; family Mytilidae; genus Mytilus; species Mytilus californianus. Next base: position 48,339,256 of record NW_026262582.1, on the reverse strand, counting down.
GAAGTCACGAGCCTGTAGTTTTCTGGTTGTCGTTGGTTCATCTCTATCATATTTGTTGTTTTTCGTACATTGTTTGGTGATGAGTAAGGCCGTTAGTTTTCTTGTTGAATATTTCCACATTTTTCATGTCGGATTTTTTTTTATAGCCGACTATAAGGTACGAGTTTTCGTTGTTGAAGGCCGTATGATAGCATATAATTACTTACATACACTTTATTTGACCCTGGTGAATAATTATCTTATTTGCAATCATACTAAATCTCCACTGTTTATATTAAAAAAAAAACATTCTTTCCAGCACCAAGGAAAGATGAATGGTCCGTTTTTTATTAGATTTACAAAATTTCACCCTGACAACAAATAAGACAACAGTCTTTAGTAGTATAACGATATATGAATGTATTTAGGATAATATGGTTGAAAAAACCTATTTGTCTTTAAAAACACAAAGTCGAGTAGAGGTACGCAACGACGACTTCGGAACGAAATTAACGGCATATGTTTTATAATATTTAATATGTAGTTTATTTTAAAATTGGGATTGAAAATGGAGAATGTGTCAAAGAGACAACAACCCGACCATAGAGCAGACAACAGCCGAAGCCCACCAATGGGTCTTAAATGCAGCGAGAAACTCCCGCACCCGGAGGCGTCCTTCAGCTGGCCCCTAAACAAATATGTATACTAGTTCATTGATAATGGACGTCATATTAAACTCCAAATTATACACAAGAAACTAAAATTAAAAATGATACAAGACTGAGAAAGGCCAGAGGCTCCTGACTTGGGACAGGCGCAAAAATGCGGCGGGGTTAAACATGTTTTTTGAGATCTCAACCTTCCCCCTATACCTCTAGCCAATGTAGAAAAAACAAACGCACAACAGTACGCACAGTAAAACTCAGTTTAAGAGAAGTCCGAGTCCGATGTCAGAATAGGAAACAAAAGAAAATAAACAAAATGACAATAATACATAAATAACAACAGATTATTAGACTAACTCCTGTTAGGGGTTTAGTATTATACCATCATAACATATATGAGAAGAACATAACCCGTGTTATGCCAACAAGTGGTTTTAGAATAAATAAGTTTAATTCCGATGCAAAGACCCTATAAGTGAATCACTATTAAAGCCAAAATATACAATCTTTAATGACCTGACAACAGTGTCGTAACTATATCCCTTCTTAATAAGTCTGTTTAAAGGTTTTGTTAGCTTTTGAGGTGAATACTGACATTTTTGTGCTTTGTAAAGAATATTACCATAAAAGATATATTTGTATATTTGGAAGCCGGTAAAGCTTTGATATGGACAAAAAATCGTCACTTGATATTATCTAAACAGTTATTAATTTCATCTTTAAATTACAATATATTACAAGACGCCGTACATACAAAAGTTGTTATTTTGCAATTCGCCGTAAAACGTTCTGCAGTTCGCCGTACAATAAACAAACAATGTTTTGATCAATATTTTTTAAAAAAACATCTTTATGACAACAAATCTCAGTAAATATGATGTCACATTATCATAATCTAAAAACGTGTCTGGAAAAAAAATGAAAAACAGTTGAATATCTTGCCAATGGGGCGACAGAGGACGATCGACCTCGATATTTTCGGGTACTAAGTGGCAAGTTTTGGAGTATAACACAAAATCTTGTCATAAGGTTGTACTTATCGGCCTAATAATTTAAAGAATTAAAAATAAGAAAATCATTTCTCAAGCGGTACCCTCGTCAAATCAGTAGAAATGCTTTAAATTGAATGAATTCTTACCTTGTTTACTTTTTTTCCATTTCTCTCCGCTTCGTTAGTACCCAATTTCCGGTGGCGATGATACACAGTGTTGACATTGATTTCAAAAATATATACTCTTAAATGAAATCTTTGCAAGTGGCTACTTCCGGTTCACTTAGTGTCATTTCCAGCTGATCTTATATACCAACTTATTGCGAAAGACCCTATGGCTTCATCGTGTGTAGATAGGATTTATAGCAAAGGTCAAAATCTAGAACGTCAAATAAAATTTTAACCTGGACCTCAATTATTTCAAAATAATGAATCATGGACCTAAATCATAAGAACCTAAGTCTCTTCTATCTATTGTGCATGAATTATATCCCAATACAGCCAGTTTTAAATATTGTAGAAAGGAAAACTCACCTTTAGTGCTCCGAAAGGGTACACAGATTCTTGTCAACTAGTGGCAACCGTCGTGTTGCTGATGATTAGTTAACCTGGCGAGATTGTGATTTCGACAATCGAAACATATCTGTGGTCATCTGAAACACACACACACACACACACATATATATAAACAAGTCTAAATTGAAAACAACCATAACGGTCAACCATATCTTAATGGTTTCTCCAAAACTAAACTCAACTAAAACCAGTTGAAACTCTTGGTACAATAACTTCCTTGTAAGCAGCAACGCACTATTAAGAAAATTATTAAAGGAAACACAAGCTCTAGAATATCGGATCAACTGAGGGATATATGCTCCATATTCAGGCGCTGCTGGAATGTTGATATAAATAGAAATTCAAAGCACACAGTTGGAAAGCTGATATCATGATTTTTGAAGTTTTGAGTCAACCGATCCGCTATGTCAATTTTTAGATCTGAGTTCACGCGATGAATCATTTTGTATTGTAACTGTAGTATCCTTTACTTCAATTTTAATGTGATAGATGCGTTCTGCACAGTCACTTATTTTAAATTTATTAATTGAGAGAACATCATTTGTGTATCGGAACATGAAACTTAAGGATAATGCTACCTATTTTTATTTTTTCTTGAGAAGCTTTTGTATACAGTTCGCATCGTATTAATATACAAACAAGTAGGCAAGAGATGGAGCAAAGTTTGTTCCCATAAGAATGTCATTTTTTGTTGTAAAACAAGGCCTCCAAACGTAACAAATATGTTGTTAATTAAAACAAAGCAAGCCTGTTCATCCTTCCAGTCTCAGAAAATACTTCAGAGTTGTTTTACCTATTTATGGTTTATCCACTAATAAAACATAATATGTGTAACTGCTGGGTCATTATCTTAAATGAAACAAAGTAGGACCTAGTTTCATCTAGAATTGAAGTTTGTAATAAGAAATACTAGTATAAAGGGGAAGAAGTCAAAAGTTCTTATTATGTTGCAAGATACGAGAAACTTAGATTGCATGAAACTGATCTTTAGCATTGTGTAGTAACAACATCTTAATCACACCTCCCCAAGTAATGATAGTTCGCAGTAACTCTTGGGCCAGGCTCCGATTGCTGATATCATTGGTGTAAATAGTTTGAAAAGTAAAATGCAATTTTTTTGAATGGTGACGGAGTAAATATCTCCCAATTGATACGATATTCCCGGGCTTGTGTTTCCTATCATGATTTCCTTGATAGAGGATTGCTGCTAACAAGGAAGCTATTAAACCAAGAGTTCCAAATGGTAAGGTTGAAATCATTCCTTTGTAAATTTTACGGACGCCATCACGAGTTGGTTGACCGTTATGGAATAACCGTTTCACAGATGATATCGGATATGTTCCTTATGTCGTAACTACAATACCCTTCCCTTTTCACGAATGTGACTTACCGAATAGACTATTTACCGGATTTGTAATAACATAAGCAACACGACGGGTGCCACATAATCTGTTTACCCTTCCGGAGCACCTGAGATCGCCCCGATTTTTTTGGTGGGGTTCGTGTTGCTTAGTCTTTAGTTTTCTATAATGTGTCATCTGTACTATTATTTGTCTGTTTGTCTGTTTATTTTTGTCCATGGCGTTGTCAGTTTGTTTTCGATCTATGAGTTTGACTGTCCCTCTGGTATCTTTGGTCCCTCTTTTAAACTGTTCAAAGTTTGCAATTTTAACTTTAAAAGGCCTGAAAAAAAAGAAAAAAAAAAAGAATTTAACCAGACATCAAAACATCTTTGTTTTTTGCTTTAAAAACTAAGATTGGGAATCTAGAATTGGTTTAGTATGACCTTTCATGTACAATTCATAATTCTCTATTATTAAAGACACAGTCACATAGTTATTAAAGATAGCTTTTTATTATGATAACTTATGTATAATATTCAAATTATTGATCAAACATAATTTCAAAATTTTTGCTAAGGTATGTTCCAAAAAAAGGATTTGTTTATTAAATAATATTGTTTGTATTACTTTGGAATCTAGGGGAAAGTTGTTAATACCCCACGTTTTCCCATAGAAAATTTAGGTCAAGTTTGTTGCTTGATTTTTTTGTTTTAATTAACGCGTCGTCTGGTGTTCAAAATTATTAGCTAGGTATCTTAGATGAGTTGTTTTTCATATACCCCACGTTTTTAAGAGATTTGTTGACAAAAACTGAAAATGTCCTGTCATAAAAATATCAATTTCGTTACATGTTTATGCCCATTTGTACTCCAAATCCCTTAATACTTAATTACCATTGAAACATGTATTTTAAAATATCATCATATTGGTAGAAAAAATTATATTGATGCTGCATGTTTATCTCTCGTCCATGACATTTGTGTGATTATTCATAAAATTCGAAGGCATTATGGTTAAAATTATAATTATCTTTATGCAAAAAATTTCTGATTTGTATACGTGATACATTAATAAAGTAGGCCCTTAGCACAAATTAGAAAAGAATGGATTGATTATAAAGTAGCAACTGCTTAACGAACTAGGCACTTACCATTTTTTTTATAAACTTTTAACAAAAAAAAAAAAAACTGATATTTTGATACAAAATTACGCTTTCTCAGAATGTGTAATTGTGTCAATTGAAAAGCCAGAAGCTGAAAAAATGTATGCGCAAAGAGATCGCAGCCATACAAGAATATGTTCGATAATGGAATGTTAGCTCTATGTACAATATGTCGTTTTTCATAATAAAGTTGTATTATACTGATATGTTTAATATTCGGCAATTATTACTTTTTTGACAAATTAGTTTGTTCACTCTTTTGTAAGACGTTATTATTAAACCATGAGAAGAAGGGTTATATTTTGGCACTCAAATAAGTGGAAGGTGTTCAACCTGTGGATCAGGATGAATGCGTATCCTGTCATACATGTGTACCTGTAATTTTCAGACCCTTTTAAAAATTGAAGGTAGCTTATATATCTTATAATAAAACGTGTTAAGTGATTTCTCAACTTCATTATATTTTTAGATAAATTTTCGCCTTTCCTTTACATTCCTTGTCTTCTTATAATTAACTACTTAGATCTACTTCGCATAGCTTTCTCGTAGATTAACTTGGAACACAACAAAGAAAGACTGCTATGTTTACTAGAGTAATTGAAAGTAGATTAACCTTCGGGTTGGAAAAATGTATGTAATAAAACTTGATCATGTTGATACAGCAGTATTCATTCAAAGATGATGAATCTGAGTTAAATATAAGTCTTGCGTATCAAAACACATCTCATATCGAATCGAATTTCAGTTATTTTTATTAAGCATTTCCGACTTGGTGTATGAAACAATATTTCATCAGAGGCAATCCGGAAAAAAAAGAAATATAGCTGTTAGCTATTGGTTATGGAATCCAGTAATAAATACAGATAATTACAATTGTAATGTTTAATGAACAACGTCACTCTATGTTTTTAAAGTCTTATACTAATGTCTGTGTGCATCTCATTATTTTTCTTTCCCTTTTTGTTCTACCCCTCTCCTCAATTTGGAATAATTAACAAACAAGCCTTTCTTGTGGATATATTGACATATATATTACATGTAAAACTGACATTACCCAACCAAATATAGGTTGATTCTCAAGGAAATACTACTGTACAGTTCATTATTCAATTCAAACATAAGCATAAACATAGTTACAATATTCTACATAGATACGCGACGTCATATACCTAGTGGCGACGGCACATATAGTTACGCTTTACGTTCCGGCAATCAAAGTAAGGCTAATTTTTTACCATGTACTGTTTTATTGTGGTCTACTTGATGGATTGATGGAATGTTTGAATTTCCTAAGGAATTATGGATGTTGATGTGGTGTGTTGCACTCTTTAATATTGTGTGTACTTCCTATTATCTTTTTCATATATTATACAGTAAACCTTTCCGTACTGGAATCCAGACAACGTTATGAGTTTATTTTTTACAATATTTTTCCGATTGTGTTCTACTTCCTATTGTAACATTATGCTTGAGTTTGGATTCGCATGTCAGGTGATGCATGCCATGCATGTGACGTTTAGCCATCAACGCACATATACAGAAGTTCTTTTGAAATGCATTGAATTTATGTGTAGGTCGGAAAACAGTTAAAACAAAGTTTACATTTTCACCATATGAATATCAATCAGTCTTAAACGTTAATGTAAGTAATGAACATGTAACTGATTGTATTATACTAAAAGACTAATCAGAATTAAGTCCAATAAATATAAGGTAATAAACAAAATATTGAAACCAAAGTTATTCTTATATTTTGAATAGAAAGGACAACACTCGGCCAACAAACTAAAGTTCCTGTTCTTTTCATATTGTTGCCGTATTATCCTAAAAATAATTCTTGATGAAAAAAAAAAAAAAATTCCTTGTATAAGGGATGAATTTTGCGAATTGAGAAAAATTACATATAAACAAAATTGCACTGTTTCATTGAAATACTTTTTTAATTTTACATCGAACGATACGAGAATAGGAACACTATTCATGACTAATATATTTTGAATATATTAGTCATGAATAGTGTTCCTATTCTCGTATCGTTCGATACGAGAATAGGAACACTATTCATGACTAATATATTTTGAATTGATTTTGTGTAAACAATACTATAAAAGATACATTCAGAAGTGAAATAGTAATGCACTTGATAAATCATTGATATTTAACAAATGATACTGTTGTGTGATATTTACTCGTCAATATGTAAAAACTAATTTTATTATTTGGAGGACTAGACTTTTTAGCTCAAATTTCTCTTACAATATTGTTCTTTGAAAATGTCAAAAGCAGTTTGTTGATTTAATATAATAATTCTTGTTTTTTCATTCGAAGGGAGAACAGGATAACACAAAGTTTTTGGTTACCTTGATCTTCATCCAATTATCCTTGATTAACATTCACCGTAAGAAATAAAATGCACCAACTGCGGATTTCAACAATAAAGATTTTATAGTAATGCTTTAGCGCAAAAAAGTTTGAAAATCCAACATTACATACAAACGTTATAGAGCTAATCAATCATTTAAGTCAGGCTTGTTAGATTTGCGGTAATACCGTCTCGGCCAATCAATCTTAATTCTGATGACTGTCCTGTTTCTTAAATACTTATCGCATATTCAAATTGTTATATATCACCTGGCTTTCCAATTTGTAGGTTTGAGGTTTAAACTAAGTAAGAGCTTTTTATACATGAAATTCATCAAATGTTGGCATGTCTTTTAACACTTTGGATGATTCATGTATTTTACTTTTTTTGAAAGGGAATTTATTGTTTTATTTGTTTAATTTAGTATCTAAAAAGATTTTTTGGCACATGAGGCCTCGACCATAAAACTGTACTCAGTATTCGGAGTACAAAATGTGTGCTCGAAACTACAAATACAACACTTTGATTCGTTGATTTTTGTGTCTGAGTACGATAATCGTGCTCGAAAGTTTTATGACGCAAAGCCTGAAACAAATAAAAAAAGAAACACATATCGTTAGGAACATGATACGAAAGAATTAATCTAAAAATCAAAAAACCCTGTTTGAAATGATTTGACATAAAACATGTAAAAAGCTTAGGTATATGAATCGAAATTACATGGTATTAATTCTATTGTAATCACGTTAAAGCAATCACAAAAAAGACTTTTAGAAACGTGTGATGTTGAAGCCACAATTTGGTGTAGTTGTTTTTTTTGTAAAATACCATTGATTGAGCATTATTATTTATAATAATAATCTATTTAACATACTGTACATCTTGCATTGATCATAATGATAAATGTTTCAATTAACCTTTTCAGGTCGTTTGGAATTAACAAAATTTGATCAAAATGAATCATATAGAGAGAAAAAAACATGTGATTGGGCGTAAAACATTTGCAAGCGGGATTAGGTTCTCGTATACGCTCATACAGCGTTTTCCCTTATAGTCCATTGAGCAAACCGTTGTAATAATTTCATCAGAAGTACCCATTGCAATGTAACCGTATCAGATTGATTTTATCAAATCGGTTAGTAATACCTTTATCGTCAATTTTTACGTTTTCCATCATGGACTGGACTTGATACTCGAAAATATTAGGCAATGACGTCATGTAGCAATACAGCAATCGTCACGTGCTCAAGTCCATCAGCGTCAATTTATCAATGAAATGCACGCGACTTCATTCATACAACCGAACAACTATCCCTAATTTTGTACGCGTGAAAGTAGTTTTACTAACTATTTCATTTACCTTAATATTTTTAACCAAAATCGACAAACTTCCGATAAAATGATAATGACATTTTTTTTTAAACTGACTTCATTAGTTCGGATACCAGCTCGCCTTAGTGGGATCGCTTGGTATTTGTGCTGATGAAGTCAATATCAAAAACAAAAATACCATTATTCCATACTTAGCATAATATTTGAGTAATATTACTTCAAGAAGTGTTTCTTATAAACTATGTTATAGTCTCAAGTAACCTTTTATCCATAATATTTAAAATACGAATTTCCCCTATATCGACGGAGTACTACCCAAATTACCAGAGCTCATTATGATACGTATATGTAACAGTATATTTGTATAAAAGGTTAAAGGAGCAGACTGTTATTTACTTGATAAAAACTGTGTTTGTCATTTTAGGGGAGAACATTATTACTTGCCGTTGCTAGTAGACGATATGCAAGACCAGACATCATTGGCATTTTACTTGACAGTGGTTGTCAAGCAAACGAAAAAGATCCACAGGTATAATAAAAATGTCTATCCGGCCGTCCCAATTAAAATATTGAATATTTAAATTAGTAAAAAATGAAATTGAAGCCTATTGGTATATTAAGATGATCGAATAAACAAAAATTCTTTAAAAATATATAGAAACAGTAGATAGTTCACATAGGTTATTTTGTTTTTTCTGTTGTGTACGTTAAATTTTTTAGGGGGATTGGGTGGGTCCTCACTCAACATTATTTGTTAACTTATTTCCGGCGTGAGGCAAACCTAAATATTTTCATTCGAGCGCCACTGACTGGTCTATGTAGACGAAATGTGCATTTGGCGTACCAAATTACGAGCATTGTATGTGATGTGGTTTGATTTGTTTCAGCCATTTGCGTCGTCAACAATTCGCAAAGTTTATGGTCTAAAAGGTTGACCGTTAGTTATGAGCAAATAATGGTAAATGAATGATGTTACATGCAACTGTTTCAGTATTGTACCTTTCAGAGGTATTATTTTTTCCTCCCCATTCTGGTAAACGTAACTTTAAGCTCTAACAGAGAATACATTAATTAATTAGGTGTTCAATGTGTATTCTTGCTTATTTGAATGATGATGTCGAATGGGTTAGTAGTTGTTTATGATTAATCAGTGTGTTTTAATTCGAACGTTCGGGGTACACATTTGTGCTGTTTGTTTTTCTTTAAAATCAACATTTCTAATATAATATGGAACTTATAAATATGTGATTCATCTCTGTGTCAACAGTTTACACTGAACAATACGTTAATAATATGACTCATTAATGTGTTTTCAGGGTCAAACTGCATTACACTACGCCGTTGAAAGGGGCCACGACGAGAACATACAAGTTTTACTGAAAGGGGGATGTATTCCAGATCAGAAAGATAACTTGGTAATATAAATGATATTTACTTTACCAAGTAAAGTTTCTTGTGTGTTAAATAATTTCTGTGTTGATTTATATAAAGTAGTGGTCCTAGTTTTGGGGCTTCAATTATATGGATGTATAACAAAATGCATCACTTTTAACAAGTGTCACCTATGAGTCTTGTGTAGTTGAAACGTGCGTCTAGCATACACAATTTTAACCATTATATATCGGATGAGTTGTTAAGTAACCACTGGGACAATGTCACTGCTAGTTCAGGTTTGCAACCTGAGAGTTTAACGAACCCAGTAGTCATCACTTATAAATTATGTGTTGACATTAGTTATTTTTGACATTATCATATTTGTAAATTAATTATTTACTGAATTGTTCGAAACACTTTGACTTTTTTACTCCAGAAATAGATGACCGTAAATGTATTTGTCAAAACCTTTTGAAATTTAAGGTCTTTAATACTATTTAACCTGTTACTAATTTTGACCATTTTAATTATTTGATTCACTAATGAGTCTTTTGTAGACGGAACGTTCGTCTGTCGTAAAATATTTTAAACCTGGTTCAAGAATATAATATGAGTGTATTTAAAAATACTGAATACACTACCATAGTTGTACTAGTTCTTTGAAAGAAGTCGCTTCTTTTATCAACTTAAAGGCTGATTATTGTTAGATACTAAATTTTGTTTTCAACATTTACATGTTACCAAATGTATAATATTCCTTGCACACTGCCTTATTTCTGTAACCGATTTTCTCCTCTGATTTAAGTGCAAGTCCCCTTTTAATGTTAAAAAATTTGCATCTTCATGTACAGTCTCTTTTAGTCGGGTCCGCACATTGTTTCCAAAACAAACGCTCTCACTATTCAACGGATGAAATGTAACCGTCTTCTCTGATTATTAAAATAAACCGAAAAGAAAAATGTCCGTGCTGGGAATAAAACGAAAATACAAGATGTATCTGATGATTACTACTAACAAAGTTTTTTATATTCAACATTTCAAAAGAGGCGAAACAGACCAGAGGGACATTAAAACTTATAAGTCATAACAGACTAACAGTAAACAAAACACAACATCTATAATACTAAAATAACAAGGTTCAATTTGTTAGCCAACATTACGTAAAATCGACGAATCAAAGAACTAAACTTTATATATAGTAAGGGACAATGGTGTTGATTGAAAATTTCCCCATTCCAGGCCCTTTTGTTTTCCACATAATATATATTACGAATAATTAACAAGTTCCGGGTCGAATCCGATACCGAAACCAATAGTATATGTCAACCTTCCCTGTTACCTAATCTGTACGTTCCGCCTCTGACAGGCACTCCACCACACGGTGTATTTATGAATTGCTATATACACGGGTCATAATCACACCCTATCTTTTTCATTATACGGGATCGGTACTTCATAATTCAATTATTTTCACATGTAGTTTCCGGTTTCAGTGAGAACAAAAAAAACAGGATGGGTTCAACAGAAAGATTTTGAAAGCAGAGAAAACTGTGCACCTTTTATCAGCTTGAATTTATCTGATTACAATACGAATACTAAAAATCCAGCGAAGGAACTTTCCAATTTGTTAGCCGTCATGACGTAAACACGACAAATCGAAAAATTTAACTTTATATATAGACAATAACTATTGTCTTGAAATATCAGTTGTATTTGTACGAGGCTAAGAAACAGGTGTATTGCGAGCGTCAGTGAGCTATAACTCCTGTTTCTTGCCGAGTACAAATACAGATGATATTTAAAGACACTTAACAGTTATTGTCTTTATCCTGCAATTGATTTTGTACATTGTTTTTGTTTTGAAAGACAGAAAAACTTTCGATTTAAAATATATGTGTTTCTGTTTATTTTACTTATAAGTCGTAGTAATATTCAAATATATTCGAACAATCATTGAGCATGCTGAAATTGACATTGTTGCATTGCTAATTTCGTGTGTTAAACATGTACACATTCAAGCTTCGACCTTGAAGATTGCCTTTAATTTGGCGCCGTAGAAAATGGAGTTACATTTTTAATCCTGCTGTTCATGTGCATGTGTTAGCAGAAAATGCGACTGCAATACACATGCTGAGGTCACGGAGGCTCATACAACACAAGCGTAGTCCGGCAGTGTGCGGAGCTTTAAGGCGATATCTGTATAGTATACAGATACAAGCTAGCGATATCTGCTGTGCTATTAATGTATAAGACACCCAATTGCAGGATAAATAACTAATATAGGACAATGGTGTTGATTAAAAATTGACCATTCAAGGCCCTTTCGTTTTCCAAATAAGTAATATTAATAATAACTAACTAGTTCTGGGTCGACGGGTTCAATGAGAAAGATTTTGAAACCAGAGAAAACTGTGCCTCTTTTAATCAGCATGACCTCATCGGATGCCTCAAGGAATACTTAAAATCCAGGCTTAAATAAGGCATATGTACTTTAATTCAGTCGCAGTTGTGTTCTAGTAGAAAACTAAATACTGAGCAACGCGAACCCATTAAAAAATGGGGGTGATCTCAGGTGCTTCGAAAGGATAAGCAGATCCTGCTCCACATGTGGGATCTCTCGTGTTGCTCATGTAAGTACAAATCGTTATAAGTCTAATTCGGTCAGTCACATTCGAGAAAAAGGGACGGGATTGATTACGACATTAGAACAAGTCGTGATGGCGTCCGTAAAATTTACGAAGGGATGATTTCAACTTCACCACTTGGAACTCTTGTTTCAATAGCTTCCATGGGAGCAGCAAACCTCTACCTAAGGAAATCATAATAGAAATTACAAGCCCTGTAAAATCGTATCAACAAGGAGATGTATATATATACTCCATATGTAGGCGCTACTGGAATGTTGCTACATAGCAATGGAAAGTTCATAATTGGGAAGATGAAATCATCTCTTTTTCTGTAAAGAATTTTTTTTTTAACCAACACGCATTGTCAATTTCTAGATGTAAGTCAATATATGAGGCAGACTTAACTGTATTTGTTGTATCCTTTATCTCAAATTCGATGGGATATATGCGTTCAAAATAGTCACCAAATTTTGAATTATTTAGTGAGAGAACATCATCTTTATAGCGAAAAGTAAAGTATAATCACCAGAGATACACTGTTGAGTGTTTAGCTAATTTCAACTTATTCATATATGTTATATATATTCGCTTTTGTATGCTTCACTTTGTATAATTGATCTTTTAGTCCTTTTTTTTATAAGAATAGGTCGTAGAACGTGTTCCTAAAAATGTAATATCCGGCTTTAATTTGAAAGCAAGGATTTTGCCTTGCAATACACACAAAAAAAGAAAACTTGAAATTGCGATTTGAACGGAAGGAGCATAAACAGATTGGTAAATTATGTCCAACCATTTAAATTTTACACATGTTGTTGGAATATCCGCGTATCCTATAGATTTTTTTTTTCGTGTGAGCTATGGCAATGTACCCAACAGTACTGTCGAGTACTCCCCTTGTCTAATTACCTTTCAATATACAGGGATTTACCTCTTACATTTCTGCATTTCAAAAATCGTATGTTAGAAAATTCTCTTGTGAATGTTAGGAACAAATAGAGTAAAAAGAGTAAGGTCAAGAAAATAGATTGCAATGTATTTTTAACTGCTGTGACGTTGATCTTTTCAAAACTTCAAAATCAAAAGAATATTTTTTAACAATTTAAAACGAACAATACAAGCTGAGTTTTGAATTTTTGTCTTTTGAACCTAACATGTAGAAGTTCAATTTAAAAAAAGAACAAGGTGAGCTTATGATTGTTTGATAATTTTTTTTGCTCATTACATAAGCCCGAAACCAAACTATTTACAAACGCTGGATTGGTCAATGACTAATTCATCTTAAAACCGTATTGGAGAAGCTCAAATGATTATTATGGTTTTAGTTTGGTAATATTAAAATGTTTGTTGGAAATATGATTTTTATTCGCATTAAACAAAATTCATCATGTTTATTTTTTCCCGAAATGCATTGGTCATTAACATCTTGATTGCAATTTTGAAATCATACGAACGATTTGAACATGTTGAAGTAAATTCGTATAATTTTCTTCCATTCTGATCAATGAATGATTTACCTAATGAGTTTAACAGCATATTGCCACATTTATTGTTCGGTTAAATTGATAGATTGTTAAGTTTTTAGATAGTTTTATAAAATTTGCATAAATGCATTTTCAATTTCTTGTAATACCTTTATTGCTAGTTATAGATAGTTAACATTGATGTATGCCTATTTTGACTAATTGAAATGTTATTTTTGAAACGTGTTCAGAAATCAGTGCTACAATCATAAAAAAAAACCATGTTATCCTGGACTGTATATATAGTTGGCTCTACAAGTTAAAAATAGTCTTAAGTACAAAATGTATTTTATTAGTTGTTCCTATTTAAGTATAGCATGAATATAGAATGACAATAATGTATCTTTAATTTCAGGGGAAAACAGCATTGCATGCAGCTGCTTTCGAATTCTCCGCAAATCAAAATATTGTTCAAATTTTATTAGATGGTGGTTGTAAACCAAACGTAACAGACAACGAGGTACAGTACAAACGCTTTATTATATTGCAAAGAACGTTTCAGCATCTCTTATGTTTTTGCAATTCGATGAGATAGATCAACGATACTTTGGGTCCAAAATTATGTACAGATGTGAAACTTTGAAGTTATTAAAAGTTTGTGAAGAACTGAATTTCTATAAAATTTCAACGTGTGAAAATAGGGAATTGATTCTTGCTCAAGTGACAAATTTGTGAAAAAGTCATCACACTTCGTACCCTGAAAATTTAACCACATCTGTGAAAATCTCTCAGCTTCAAAGCGAATCATCACGCATATCAAATTTTACGATGTGGGCAGAGGAATTGAGAAAAAGACTACCATTACCACCTACTTGAAATGAATTGCGCAAAGGTTTCCATATACAACAATGCACCGGTAGTACATGGTAGTGGAGTGTTTATTCTGTAGTAATTTTTGGAAGAACTTTTGTATCTTTTTTTCCAGTGATTCAAACAAAAAGTGTAATATGGTGAAGTGTTTAAAAACTGAGTTTCCAATTGAAATGGATTTAATTGACCCGGTCAAGACATCGCCATTTGAAGTAATTTGAATTTTCTTCAAATGTTCACCCTGAGGTCAACATGTGGTTGATGGTAGATTTTTTATGTTCCTAAATTACTTATCATCTATTTAACCGAAGAAATTTAAGAATAATGAGATTTGGTATGATGTTCAATGAGTAAATACTAACCGTAGTTCATATGACGAAAACAAAAGCAATTATAAGTCACTGTACGGTCTTCAACAATGAGAACAACTCATCGTATTATCAGCTATAAAAAAGCCAATGTGAAACTGTGAAACAATTCAAACGAAAAAAACTAACAGCTAATTTATGCAATATAGTTTACGAATAGACAGACTATGTTGACCACTATATGTTGGTTTTTTTTTGTTGATTTGCTGAATAATTGCCTTATTCCATATCCTGTAAATCAATTTATTTTCACGAGCAATCTATTTTACCAATATTTTCATAATTTTTACCAACTTTGAAAATTTAAGGTTGGTGTTTTAAGTATTTAAGCTTATGCCACTTAATGTTGTTGATCAATCCTAAAAAAATGTCGTGTGTGTCTGTGTATGTGTTAATCATAAAATGATTTCTATATTTTAGGGTAAAACGGCATTACATTACGCTGCTGCATATGGTGATCATGAGAAAGTCAAGGTATTAATCAAAGGTGGCTGTAATCCAGACCAAATAGATAATAAGGTAGTATATAATTAATGACATTGCAAAAGTGTTGTTTTGTTTGCTTTTTTTTTTGCTTTGCAAATACATTACAGATAGCCCATTTGTGGTTTTCAGTGAACGCGTGTTGATAGATAAACGAAAATAACACTTTATTAAATCCGTGAATTTGATCTTCTTTTTCTAATTTACCTTCATCCGGAAATGTTTAAACATTTGAACGTCAGATATATATATTTAAAATTCAAGGGTCTATCCTAAATTGAGGTAAATTATATGGCCTTCCAAATACCGTTTCGATCCCTAACATCACTGAAGAGACATTAATTGTCGAAATCCGGATATGTTGTACAAATTTTTGCACCTCATGTTTGCGGTATAAAATTTTTTTCCCAAGTTTATTGTTTTCTGTTTGGTAAAAAAACTAATAATAAGATCCATTTTGTTATATCTTATGATCCGTTTATTTGGCAATCGCCAATGGCAGTCAGCAGGGTTTAAGAGCACCAGTTGTTCGACCTGCTAGTCAAATGCGTTTTGTTAAAATATACTTTTTCACATTTTTGGTCTTTTGGAAAATGTTGTTTGTGCTGTATTTAGACCCCTCTACCAAGGAAGTTGTTTTGCATGCACACGTATAAAAATTGCGGTTTTTATCCAACGAAATCATAGGTTTGAACGTTGTTTTTAATTTAGACTTGTATATAATGTTTCTTTAAAGTATCAGTCATCGTTGATAATAATGTTTGCAATATTTCTATTAAAGATGCATTTTAAAAACTAAGTTTAAAGACAGGTTCTGGGTACTAAGATCGGATTGTGAATGTAACAAATGGTGCTTAAATGCATGTATCTTTACGGTTCATTTAAGACGAAATAAGTGTGCCAGTCTTAACAGGCGTCAGCGCAATGATAGGCAGTGCTGCCGTATAAGGGAAAAGTACAGGTTCCAGCCCCTATTGGGGAGGAAGTAAGGAATCAGATCTATAATTGTTAGGTTAATTTTCTAGGAATTTTTTATCTATATATATATATATATACATATATTTTTCTGAGAGGCTGTTACACATATTAGGCACTAGCTAAACAAGTGCACAAGCGGTATCATTGGCCGTCCTCTCTTAATAATTCCGTATCATCTGTCGTTAGATATTACTGGCATCGTATAATTTTTTAACATTTAACGTTGCTTTGATATCAATTTATAAGCTACACGTTTGTGCCAATTTAATGTTATCCATTTTTCAGAAACAAACTTCTGGATATATATTCATGATATTTTATTGATAAAAAGCTTTTTGTTATTTTTGCCAGATTTTTATATAGTATGCATTTAATTTTGTAAACCTGACGCACGTATCGTCTACAAATGACGTATCATTGACGCTTGATTGGAACAAGTTCATAGCCAAATACATATTTGACATAGCATTATTTTGGTAGAAATTAACAATAAGTTGAAGATTATTGGGGTCATTAACTATGTAGATTACGTCAAAGAGAACGGTCAACGTCATAATCTAATTTGGAATTGCCAGTGGTGAAATTTAAGGAATTATAAAAAGGAAGCAGTGACAAATATACTTCTGATGCGGATTTGGTGCTTTTGTTTTAAGAGTATTCCTATACAAATGTATGTGCTATGCTTGATTGCAAGGCATACTGTAACACATGGTATGGTACGATGGTATGGAATGTGTTATGGTATGGTGGTATGGTACGAATACGATCATACCATGGTATAAACTTATTACATGTAGCTAATGATAGACTAGATATTTAGCCATACCTTTTCAACTTATTTTATAACAAAACATAATCAAAGCTAGTTCAACTAAACGAATTGATAGGTATACCTATAACATAAAGAAACATACCATTTTCTTTTCACGTAAGCATGTTATTATACACTGGATATTCAAAGTTTGTTTTTAAAAATTTTCCCAGTTTGATCGAAAATCCAACAAGCATAAGGGTATGCAAATTTTATTTTTTGCTCAACAGGTACTTACTGTAGTGCATGTCTATAAATTTGTAACAGATTCACTACAAATTTCTAGAATTAGTTATCTTCTAAAGCAATATGTTCAATGTATTAATGTAAAGATATAATACATATTTGTCTTATTCCAGGGCAGAACTGCATTACATGTAGCTAATGATAGACTTGATATCGAGCCATATCAGGACATCATTCAAGTGTTACTTGACAGCGATTGTAATCCAAACGAAATAGATAATGAGGTATAGACAGAGCAATATGTGATTCTTATAAATTGGTTCAAAAATATTTTAAAAGCAGATAACTGCAAGACTTCTTTTGGAATGTATCGATACAAATTATATTTTTATTTATTTCAACAATCAGTTCCTGGTCAAAGTTTAAGAGATATTAGAACTGATTCAATTAGTTCAAATTAACACCGACCAAAAGTACTATAAACATGATACACAGTTCTGTCCTATGGTCCGAACCTTTAGAACAGTATGAAACGTTTATTTCTGTAGTAAAAGATGAGTTTTGTAGGTTTTTCTCTGATCTACTCAATTATAAACTCCTAACATTTTTACATAAATACACAGTAAAATATTTACTTGATAAAATATAACTTCAATAATACTTCCAGATTTATTATAAGATATAAGTATGTTATTCAATAGTAAACATCCGATATTCATAAAATACTTATATGAACATATTTGTTTTCTCCAGGGAAATACAGCATTACACGTTGCTTCCTTAAAAGGCAACAGAGAAAATGTTCAAGTTTTCATAAGTAGGGGCTGTAATCCGTCAATTTATAATCACAAGGTAAAAGAGACATTATATATTTTTTATTGCATTTATCAATATTTTTTCTTGACATACTTTTTTGAAAGAACCACACACAAATGTCGTAAGCGCTTGCAGATCTAATTGCCAAAACAACATTTGAGGTTTCCACGAGTGATAATACCAGAAAGTAATTAACTGTAATCAACAGTAAAGCATTATTTATTTCACTGTTGTAGTTTTGTTTTAATATAACCTTTCTTGTTGTTCCTTGCAAGGAAAATAATGGATAATTAACGACATCAACAGTGTATCATTAGAATAAAGTTAGACTATAACACAATTGACACTTTTATGATTTGAACCATAGACGATTTGTACGATTAAAATTAAAAGTCACCCGTGGCATTTCAATATATTTGTAAAAAAGTACAACAATTTGAAAAATCATCCACTAATTCAAACGATTTTACCGATTTACTCGGTTTCTTGGTTAATTAAATATTTGTTTTCGCAACACTCTGGCTAGCCTTCCCTAAGGCACAGATAGACTTTTAAACAAATATGATATAGTATGATTGCTAATGATATAACAATTCAATAGACTGTCATCGAAAAGCCTCCACGAATGAGCAAAACCCTTACCTGGTTTTGCTGAGACGTTATGCCAGATGTTGTTATTTTTTTTCTTTTCAATTTTACATTTTCAGTGATGATAATTTTAAATCGTATTTGATTTTGCCTTCATAACTGTTTTGATTCGTTTGTATCACCAGTCCAGTATCCATTACTGTCATGCGACTGTCATACAAGTGAGAGGTTGAGCTAGCTTTAAAACCAGGTTTAATCCACCGTTTTCAACATAAGAAAATGCCTGTACCAAGTCAGGAATATGACAGTTGTTATCCATTCGTTTGATGTGTTTGAACTTTTGATTTTGCCGTTTGATTGGGGACTTTCCTTTTTGAATTTTCCTCGGAGTTCAGTATTTTTGTGATTTTACTTTTTACTATGACATTTTGTATATCAATTCAAATTAAGGAATGCATCTACCCCATGCATTGCGTTGAATCCTCGTCCAGGTTTGGTTACATGTTTTTTTGTTTAAACAGCTCTTCACCGTTTGTATTACATGGCTCGAGTATCATTGAAGTGACATTTGTGTCACTGAAGTAACAGTTATTGTCGAAATTCGCATCTGGTGCATAAAAATTTGTCCCAAAAATATTATATAAAAACCATTATCAACCATCGACCAAGTATGAATACTATTGATGATTAAGTTAAGATAACAGCGCACTTTCCGTACTCTTTGAGTTTTAAATTCTAATTATACCAGACGATTAATCATTTGATCAAAGATATACACAAGATCAGCCACAAATTATACCAAGAAAAAACTTCAAACACAAATTAATACGTTGATCAAAGGCCTATACGTTGCAACAAATCTTCATTCTAATTGAAACATAAATATGTATTTAAAAAAACAATATACATTAAATGATAAATATATCTTGAAAATTGCATGAACTTTTATTTATTTCAAACAAATGAACTACAGAAACAGATTCCAAGACACGTCGCAGTTAATTCACATATCAAACAGATTTTAAAGGTAAAGAACTATACTTGAATTGATGTTATCACATAAAGATGCACTTATATAGACAATAATAGGTTTGTTCTGATAAAATAATGTACTAATTACGTGAATCTTGCCAATATCATGTTTTCATCAATCAAATAGAGAGATAACATTACGCAGTGGAAAAAAAAGGAGAGGGAATAATCAGGCCAATGTTTAATCCTAAAATTTGAATATAGAAAGAATAATTTTTTCGAACACTTTAAATCTATAATCGTCTTTGATATTCACGTCTGGGCCTGTGGACTAAATAAACAACTTCAATTAAAACTGCCAAAATATCTTGAAACTAGTTTGTATATATGAAATATAGAATCATCAGGTTTTGCTATATGATGTAATGCACTATTATATTATTTATTTATGTATTTCTCTGTCCTAAGTGTTCTTGCGTTTATTTGTACTGTATTCCTGTCACGTAATGTTGTAATTTTAGCGGTAATCTTATCATTGCCATATAAGCGGGAGGTTTGGCTAGCCATAAAACCAGGTTCAACCCACCATTTTTTCTTCAAATGTCCTGTACCAAGTCAGTAATATGTCAGTTGTTATCAAATAGTTCGTTTCTATGTATGTTGGAGTTTGTTTTTGTAGCAGTTCAGTAATTCTGTTGTTCCCTTGTTTTCCTCTTATAGATGATGTGTTTCCCTCGGTTTTGGTTTGTGACCGGGATTTGTTTTAATTAAATTATTGATGACTATTGAACAGCGGTATACTTTTATTTCCTTTATTTGCTACAAGATGTATTGTTTAAAGATGTTGTAAGAAATAAGTTTAAGGAAAGCAATGGTGTTGACTTTTTAAATTCATTGTGTACAAAATGGTAAGTTTATGTAAATGTATGTCATAATCGATATTTTTATCACACAAAGTACAAATAGTTTGAATACACTAGCAGCTGACTGATATGACATTATTTTGCGATTATATCAACACAGTTTTATAGATATTTTGGTGTGTAACTCATTTAAAAGAAGGACTACATGAAGGCTCTTATCATCCCTACTTCTGATAGAAAAAAACAAACATCATTTGTTTACTATATGTAAATCAATAACAACCGGATTTGCCTACTGTTTATGCTTCTAGGCCTATATTTGTTAAACTTCCGTATGGTTAGAGTATTACAAGGGAGTTTGTAGTTCCTAGTGTAAGTAAAACTTACTTTAAAAGTCAATGAATACGAAACAGTAAAAGTTATGAGTTTAAAAACAGCCTCTGGTGATATCTGAACGAAAAACTTGTTGGTATCTTACTCATCCCCAAAAAAGCATATTTGAAATCTTTATACTTTAATGTTTTGTTTTCTATGTGAGGTTTAACGTCAGATCAAGACGATCTCATTACTAAGGTATTAAATGTACTGATTGTTTTTTCTATCAGTACTCCAATAAAAACATTCATAAGTAGAGATATTTATATAAATAAAGCAAACACTTTAAGTCGCAAGAAAAACTAATGTAATCAAAATAATATAAAAAACAATGCAACATCACACGTTAATACAATCACCTGTTTCACTGTATTTTATCTAAATTATAATCATTTCTCCTGCTGAAGGTCATATAACCAGATATAAAACTAAATATAGCACACTTATAAATATAAGTAGCTAGCGAGCACGTGCAATTTGAATTTTGAGTTATGTTTGATTTCACGATATCGGTTTTAAAAAATATGTTAATCACCGTTTTTACCTGTAAAAGATCGATTTATTTGTGAATCGAATCAGTCAAACATATGGTTCACCCTTGTTTCGTTTTGAATGTTGACAGTCTTTTCCCTTTAATAGCTGCAATTGCCGAGTACATGTTTAACCCATCTCTGGTTAAGGGGTTAAATAGAAATTCACATCAATACGGATTCAATGATGTTAGATTATTGATTTGCAAGGAACTAATACATCTGCGGTGTTTCTGACGTTGTTTTGACAAATTGTGTCCAAACTGACTGCTTATAACAAACTATTTTTGTTCAAAATTCCGCTTTTATTAAAACTTGAAACAAAAAGAATCATATTTTGAATTGTTTGTCTACATCGTAGCTAATACCCTCTGTAAAGAATACTTTTCAATAAGAGTTTTATTTTTAGACTATGAGGGCAACATATTTATTTCAAGTAATCCATTATTAATCGATCACATTTGTCAGTAAAAGTGCCCATCCCCGCTTGGGAAAAACATATTCATAGTATCACAGGATTTAAGATGTACGATTGCTTATAAATGCTTACAATCGACTTCATTTGGACTTTAGTGGATATTTGTCTCATTGGAATAAAAAACCATATCTCCTTATTTTTCTATTGCAAGCAATCAACCCTCCCAAAATCATTGACAGTGGTGAAATAGCACAACATACAAACAATGTGTAAACAATCAGTTGGAATGGGCTAAACCCAAAATATCGGAACGAAGAATGAAAACAACTTACGAAAAGACACTGAGTATCCAGCTAATAGCTAATTACAGTTAATGAATAAATTATGTTGACCCTTGTGTGAACAGTGAGATTTGGGAGTTACATCTCAAAAGCAAAAGGTTAAATTGGATGGTCTGTCAGTAATGAGATAGTTGATAATAAGATAAATAACAACATGTACGATAAAAGAGATGATTTTTCATTTCCTATTGTTAATTATTCATTTTAAGTTGGTGTTTGTATATCTCAATTTGTTCGATTCGATCGTGTATGTAACAACGTATTTGATTTTAACAAAAGAAATCTCTGTATAACTAAAACATTATTACACCAGGGTTTTTGATATCACAAACTAGTCAAAACATTTACTAAATTTTTTCATCGGTACAAGGACATCATTCGTAAATATAAATCAACATGCAGACATCTTATACAATCAGGTATTTCACATCCAATCTTTTATGGTAATATTCTATACAAAGCACAAAAGTGTCGTCATTCACCTCAAAAGCTAACCAAACCTTTAAACAGACTGATTCAGAAGAGATATAGTTACGATACTGTTGTCAGGTTATTAAGGATGTCATATTTTGGAATTAATATTGATTCTTTCAAAGGGTCTTTGCTTCGGAAATAAACACATTTTTACTAAAACAGTTGTTGTCAAGATACGAGTTATGTTCTTCTCATATATTTATGATGGTTTGATACTAAAACTGAACGAGAGGGATTGTACTTGATTTTCATATGATGAAGACATAATCTTTCAATAAGTGGAATTAAGGTCTGGAGCTGGCTTAGCAGTAACTGCTAGTAATCCTTTGCTAATCTGTGTATCATTGTCATTTTGCTTAGTTCGTCTGTTACCTGTTCTGACAGCGGACTCGGACTTCTTTTTACGTGAGTTTTACTGTGCGTATTACCGTGTGTTTGTTTATTCTTCATTGGCTAGAGGTATAGGGGGATGGTTGAGATTTAACAAAACATGTTCAACCCCGCTGCATTTATGCGACTGTTCCTATTCAGTACTTGCAACCTTAGGTGTTACTATTTAAACGATCATTAACGTTCATCGATCAGTCACCGATCAGTAAAGTTCACTTCAAGGTCTCATCACTAATCCGTCAGACTTATAGTAAAAATCTTTGACTGGTCGGACTGTTCGGACGGATCGAACGGAGTGACCTTTTGACGGATTGAATTCTACTACGTCATGTGTTTAATTCATACAAATTACGGAATCTTAATTTCGTTTCATTTGATTAAAATGGAACCACGGAAAAATACGAATCGTTCAAGTACAAAAGCTCGACATTTTATTATTAATCATACATCAAAGTTTTAAGAATTAAAAAATAATAGAGATATGCAGATAAAACTTAATTAAGATATAATTAAAGAATTGTGATTGTCGTTTATGCTGAGGTTTTTTTTTCAAACCCGGTTTGGGCTAAAACGATTTTTATCGCGACTGTTTGATAAATTCTCCAAAAATGTAATGAAAAATGAAATGAAATGATAATTTTTTCCAAATTTTGGTGTATAATTTTCAATGAAATATAAAAATATGCAAGTTAGACACTCGAAAATAATGAAAACAAAATATACAGTATATTTTCCCTAAAAATTCATTATATATTTTTGGGGAAACAACCCAACACACATATAATATCCAATGAAGGGTATTAATCCCTATATTTTTCAAATTCTATAAATAGTAACTTATCCAAAACAATTAAAATAACTGATTGCTAACAACAGTGCGTTATTTTTGATAAAAAGAAGAAATATTGATATTTTTAAACAATGAAACCATTGAAATAAAGAAATAAAGAAATAATTGCATTCTTATTCAACACAAACAAAAAATTAAGTATCTTTATCTTTATATTATTCATTCTTAAAAACAATTGCGTATTTAAAGGCATTTATAATTACTAATTGCAAATGACGTTGCATTATATCTGACATAAAAGAAGGATTTTAAGCAATGCAAACAAAATTTTAGTATCTTTTCCCTGAAATTCAGTATATTCTATGAAAAACAACCAATCCTGATGTACAAAAAGTACTAAAATCAAATGGCGGTTTATAATTTCTATTAAAATAGAGAAATTATTTCATTCTTATTCAACACAAACAAATGTTTACGTATTTTCATCCTTATATCATTAAAATATCATAAATAAAAATAGATAGAAATAAAAACACAATATTGGTAATTTTAAACAATGCAAACAACATTCAAGTATCTTTTCTCTGATATGTGCCGATGTGCAAAAAGTAATTAAATCGAATGGCGGTTCATGATTTCCATTGAAATAAAGAAATGATTGAATCTTTTGTCAACACAAACAAAAGATTAAGTATGTTCTTCATATTTTTATAAACAAATACATGTACTTAGCCTGAGGCATTTCAAATAACTGATTGCTAACAACAGTGCATTATTTAAAAAAAAAAA
Organism: Mytilus californianus; assembly: GCF_021869535.1. Classification (NCBI taxonomy): domain Eukaryota; kingdom Metazoa; phylum Mollusca; class Bivalvia; order Mytilida; family Mytilidae; genus Mytilus; species Mytilus californianus. The sequence goes on along the minus strand of NW_026262582.1, from coordinate 48,314,343 downwards.
GGAAAACACATTGCCATATTTCACAATGCAAACAAAATTTTAGCATCTTTACTTAGGTAGTCATCTTATTTTAGGAAAAAACAACCCATCTTGATAAACAATAAAAACAAAAACTAAAATAATTGACGGTTCAAAATTTCCATTTGAATAATAAAAAAAAAAAAAAAAAAATGTCTTTAATAAAGAAAATAAGTATTATTTACAGTATATTATTCAACTGTTATAAAACATTACTTATCCAGAAGCAATTGAAATAACTGATTGTAAAGAACAGTGCAAAAAGAAATGATTGCATTCTTATTCAACAAAAACAAAACTTTATCCTCATTCTATTTACATCTTATGAAAAAAATAAATATTCAGAGGCATTTAAAAATGACTTACTGCAAATATCAATGCATAATTTTGGATAAAAAGAAGAAATATTGGAAATTTTAATCAATACGAAAACTATTTTAGTATTTTCTCTGATATATATCATTATTTGTATAAAACAACCTATCTGATGTACAAAAAGTACTAAATTCTAATAGCGGTTCATAATTATTATTAGAATGAAGAAATAAATGCATTCTTATTCAACACAAACAAAAGTTTTAGTATCTTTATCCTTATATTATTCACATCTTATACAAAATCACTTATCTAAAGGCATTTTTCATGACTGATTGCAAATGATGTTGCATTATTTCTGGTATAAATGAAGAAATATTTGCAATTTAAGCAACGCAAACAAAATTTTAATATCTTTTCCCTGAAATTTAGCATATTTTATAAAAAAAAACCAACTAATCCTGATATACAAAAAGTACTAAATCAAATGGTTGTTCGTTAATTTCTATTAAAATCAAGAAATTACTTCATTCTTTTTCAACAAAAGCAAAAAGTTTAAGTATTTTTGTCCTTAAATTATTAAACTTTCAACAACAAAAAAATTATTTTGAGGCCTTTGAAATAAACTTTTTTCAAATAACAATGAACTATTTTTGATAAAAGGAAGAAATATTGGTAATTTTAAACAATTTTACGTATTACTGTGCTTTTGTTTATTCTTCATTGGTTAGAGGTATATGGGGTGGGGGGGGGGGGGGGTTGAGATCTCACAAATCGTGTTTAACTTCGCCGCATTCTGCGTTTGTCTGAAGTCAGGAGCCTCTGTTTGTCTTGTATTTAAAAAGAAATCTAGTTCATATATGTTTCGGAGTTTAGTGTGACGTCCATTTTCACTGAACTAGTACACATTGTTGTTTTGGGGGCCAGCTGAAGCCCGCCTTCGGGTTGCAGGATTTTGTTGAAGACCCATTGGTGGCCTTGAGCTGTTTTCTGCTCTTTAGAAGGGTTGTTGTCTCTTTGACAGATTGCCTATTGTCATTTTCAATTTTATATTTACAATATACATTTTGTAGTAAGCTCTTAAAACAATAGTAAACAAGCTATTATACAATTATAGCCTTTGTATGAGGTCGATACAAGGATATACTGACCTGAAAGAAGTATATGGACTGAGGACGAAGTCCGAGGTCGATATACTTCTTTGGGTCGATATATCCTGTGTTGACCTCATACAAAGGGTAAAATTGTTATATTATTAATTTCCGATCATATTTGTATCAAAATCGTCAGTGCATTATATTCTTTTTGTTTCGATCATTTAATTTTGTTCGAATTTTATATATATCATATTGTCACATATAAGTTTTTATTTCAATTAGTTTTTATATTTTTTTTGTGTACATCATTTGTTTTTTATGGAGTGAACGTTTTACAAATTATGATTTAGAACCTGATTTGTTGGGTAAAATAAACTTCAAAATATTATAGTACTGGTAGAGTTGGTTTGCTATGAACATATATTATAAGTTGCAAAAATTCAAAGTGACATATGCTGTCGAATGAATAGTGAATAATTTGTCTTTGTACTTAGTTGATTGCTCAAGCAAATAAAATTCTTTAAACATATATGCTAAGACAATATAAAAGATAAACGCTCACATAATTGCATACTATTTTTCGTCCAAATGACTTTCCTTTACTCGGATGACACTTTCGTTTCAGAATGACATGTTTATCGTTTATTTTTCGTTCAGTATGTTCTTTTTTCAATTGTCTTTTATCTTTCAAGAAATATGAAGAGTACTGGCAGTTAGGTAAGTAATGTCTAGAAAAATAGCCTGTTGTCTATATCTTATAAAATGTTCTATACTTGTTAAGCAATGATTGGCTTGATAAAAATGGGCAGGTTGCAATAAATGCATAATTAATCTAAGCTTTGCATTTAAAATCATTAACCATATTTAGAAACATATAGATCTTTCGTATAAATATTTACATATCAGCATTAGTTTACGGATAAAAAGAGTAGGCATTTAAATTTTACTCAAATCAGTACATATAGTCAGGAACCTGATGTTCAGTGGTTGTCGTATGTTGGTGTGGTTCATAAGTGTTTCTCGTGTCTCGTATTTTATATAGATCAGACAGTTGGTTTTCCTGTTTGAATGGTTTTACACTATTCATTTTGGGGCCCTTTATAGCTTGCTGTACGATGTGAGCCAAGGCTCCGTGTTGAAGGCCGTACTTTGACCTTTAATGGTGTACTTTTACAATTGTGACTTGGATGGAAAGTTGTCTCATTGGCACTCATACCACATCTTCTTATAACTATATAGCACACGCATCGAATTAAGTTTGCTACATTATACCATATTTGACTCGATTATTGAGTTTTCGAACCTTGCGCTCTAAGCGTATAAGTTTATATATGTAGTTGTCAACTTCCACTAAGATGTCTTTGATTTTGCATGTTTGAAATTTGAATAATAGCGCCTTTTAAAAAAGACGGAAAAAATCGTACTTTTCATCATTCATGTTGATTCATTAACTAGAAACTTATTTCATCTTTAATTAATGGGTGTATATTGAGGGCCATAAAGTGCAATCATTGCAATCACGACAACAACTGGTCTTATACTTGAAATTAAACAGGCATTGGAGTACCAACACAATATGTTATCCTGTTTTTTTTTGTCATTATGAATAACTCATCAAATGCAAATATTTGTTTGGTACTTGCATTCGCTCCATTTTTCAGAATCACAATTAAATATCACAATCTATGTTTGTAATTTATATGAAATTTTACTGTTATTCTATCCATTAGATTAAAATAAACTGCATATTAAATGTATTAAATATAACAAATTTTCAAGTTAAATAGTATACATGTTACACTTGATTATGATTTTTGTAATCATATAATTTGTGATCATTTATCGTCAAATATGATATGCTAGTGATACATTATTTGAACTACCGAGACCCTGTCAAACAGTTGTGTTTTATTATGTTTGTTCTAATATTATCACTGTTATTCATTTAAAAAAATAGTTTTATTCATAAATATGATATACGTATGAAAACCAACACCATTTAATAGGTTTACCAGTAGAAGTTAAAGAACTTGACAAAAAGTCAGCCAGAATATTTACCAGATTATTAGAAGAAGAAGGATATCTTCATTTTGAAGCCCGTGTAATGCTTGCAGGAGAGCAAGGAACTGGTAAAACTACAATTGCAAGATATCTTATTGGCAAAGGTCCGACTAAAATCAGAATATCGACTGATGGTATTGATTTGTATAATGGTTTGTCATTTATTGATCGTGAAACTGAAGAATGGATGCATGGCAAACAAGGTAATATTTTTGGCACTGTAATGATTCATTACATAAAGTCTCTTTCAATTTATGGGAAATTCACCTGGTAATGGAAGGTAAAAAAGAGTGCACGTGTTGTCATGCTGAGCATACTTCCACTCGTTGAATAAGGTATTGAAAAACAGGAAGTAGTTTTTTGTTTTCCATTCTCTATTTTATTTTGACCTATCCAAAAAAAAAAAAAAAACACACGCCTTCAACACATCACCATTGAGCTGTTAACCAAACATGAATGCATTCTGAAATGAGTGTGAAGTTCATTCAAAATATTTAAAACATCAAAGTATTCACAGACAAGAAGTGAAGGTGATTTCAATATAGCCAAAGGAGAAGGGTTAAAATTGGCCCTTAGATTTTTTTGTTTTAATTAATCATGTCAAAGTACTACAAGTTATACACAGAATATTTGTGATATTATTATTAATACAACATAACTTCATTTTGTAAAATCACATACAAAAGAACGAAGCATTGACTCCTTAAGTATGCATTATATGTGTTATAACCTCAGTTTTGGTCAATTGTTAATAATTCTTAACAGTTTTTTGCTTAATTACTTTGGACGCCACTCATGATCCTGAAAGGTTTTGTGTTTTAGGATTCAATATCAACTATTGGCAACTTTTGGTTACAGAACATTTTGGATCCTAGGTTGCGGCCATGTGTTTTCTCAAGCTTTTAGGTCCGACAAATGTACAAAACCATCGTATTTTGACAATGTTTCCAAAATATGCTGATTCTGAAACCAAAGATGTACTCTTATGAAGAGATTATTTTAACGGAGAAATCAGAATTAAATTATAGCAATTTAAAAATTGTATGATAAAGTAGAAATTCAAAGCCATATTTGGCCTAAAGTGAACCTTGTCCTGTTAGAGAATAACAAAACAAATCAAACATTAATATGAACATGTATCGTGTATCGTTGTCCTTGGTATAAACTTTATATACCACACTCATTCACATGAAAAATGGCTGTATTACATTCTACCGTGATTGTCTACATGACACCGTACAACCTAGAATGTATACTAAAAAATGGTGGCCATAACTAATATGTCCTTTATATATATGGTCTAAATGTTTATCTTTAGATCTACTGTAGATTTGTTCAATACAAAAGTTAGTAATAGCGAGCCCCTTGGTAGCAATCAAATCAACAGTCAAGGGTAATGCATACAAACACTTACAGGAAAAGTGTCTATGCTATATTTTACATGCGTTTGCTGGGTCTCAGATAATTATAAAATATCTGTTTCACAAATCGTGCATTTAAAAACTGTGATCGTTAAAAAAAATCAAGTACCAAATAAATCAGGTAGAATAAAAAACCAATTGTTTCAGAGAACATTTTTTTTTCTCTCACCTTAGTCAAATTCAAAATCAATCAAAAGGAGTCGACGCCATCAACATCAGCAACGTTCTTCATCACAAATAAAGTAACCTCTAAAATTCCGCTTTAGTTTTGAAATTAGTCTGTTCCAATTGTCTCCTATAGTTACACCTAAACTATTGGACCGAAAATATCTTACCATAAACAAACATTGTAATTTCTTGATTAAGTAGAACACTTGAAAAACCCTCTTACATGTAATAGTTTTCTATCTTCATATATTAACAAGCCCTTTGGCCAAGTCATTACTGGTGACGCACAGATAATTCAACACGAACATCTCAGGAAGGTGATATCTCATGGTTCCAAATTTAGAGAGCCACAATAAAATTGAGAACAATAAGGGATTCCGTTAAGGATTACAACAGAACATAGGCAAAACGAGAAAAGGTTGAACTAGATACTCTGTCAGAATGGGTTTAAGCAATTAGGTCGTTGATAAAATGAAGAATCCACAAGAAGTTTGAAAAAGTTTGTAAGTGTTCGACCTAAATCCGTATTCAGAAACAAAGATGCTGCGGAAACTCTGAAGTCTCTTCAGGACAAATATGTTATTGTTCCTGAGGACAAAGCTTCAAACAATATGCTTTTTTTATGTAAATTCTATTACTACGAGTAATTAGGAATAAGTGATCACGCGAGTGATCCCACATACAAAAATGTAACCTTTGATAAAGCTCAGATGTTGTCAAACCAATGTGGTTCATGGCCTTATTGAATATTTTAATGAACAACAGTTCTAAGGTCGTATCTTGTTTGTTTTGGATACCTAAAAATCATAAGCCTCTGTACAAACAATGATACAATACAGGCTCATCTGCATTTTCTTCAAATGAATTCACCGTTAGGTTAATCAACATTTTGTCCGCAGTGAAGGAGGGTTACAGAAGTGCTGCGACATTGTTTACTCGTGTAGTGGCATTAAACATAAGTGGATTCTGAAGAACTTTAAAGAACTTCTGGAAATTTTAAATTTCGGTCATTTTCTGAAATGAATTCTGTCAAAAACCTTTGTTTTTTCCACCCTTTACATCACCATACCACATGCCAAATTCGCTGTTAACATTCAAGTTGACTTGATAGTTTTTGACTAAAGACAGCCGATATAAGAATGCTGCTATTGGCACCGATGATGATTTGGCTTTATGTTTATTCAGTTATATATGTCGTTGAATTTCATTGTTGATGGCTTTGATATTGTAAGAACAATTGTTTGATAAAATGATGAGTCAACTCGCATCTTCGTTCGGAGGGTGTTATTTTACACATTAATGGGTAGCAAGTATCTATATTTACTAAAGCCATCTCATGACTCTTCCAGTTTTCAGGTAAATGCTTGGATAGAATCCAATATATAGCTGGCTATCGTTTCCTGACATAATAGCTGAATACCAAAGTGTATGGTCTATATTGCAAGAATTTCACTCTCTATACATGCTATAATCAATAGTTTGCTGTAATGAATGTGTATTCATTTATTTACTTTAATATATGACGTGCATTTTTCGTTCATCCGATTCACTAATGCAAATGCTCCGGTGTTTTTTAGAAGCTTGTGCTCGAATTCAGGTCTGATTTGATTATAAACCACAGATTTCTTGAATTCGAAGACTGTTTACTAACATCAGTAACAACAAGAGGATACTAGTCTATGAAATATGAAGGGTTAATGTTACTATTATTATTGAAATAATCCAGATTTTAAAACCTTTTTTGTGAAAGTTGTATGCGTCTTTGTATAATCTAGATACATAACATTGAGTAATTTTAAATCTAATTAAAGTAACTCAGGGATCTTATCGGTCTGTATACTAAGTATTATAATATCATCTGTGAAAAGTCTGAGCTAACTGGGGGTCCAGCAATCTTGCAAGTTGTCATTAACATATAACAGAAAAAAAACTACTGGATATTTGACTTTTAGATTCAGATAACTCTTGTATGAATTAAAGTAACTAATTTCACGTGAGCGTGAATGTCGCATGCCATGTAGGAGATTTAAAGAGGATGTTGGTGTTTTCAAGGTTTTAAGTTAAATGCTGTTTGACTATGTATTCCATTAACTTAACTTGCTATAAATGTAAGTCGATGAAATAGGCCCTAGAATGGAAAGTTCATATGCACTACTTTTTTTTTCAAAGGTCAAAATATAGGGCTGTGCGGCTTATTTTCAACATTTATATGCCCCGAACTTTTAAGAGTTAAAACTCCCCTCATGTTTCTCTTTTCATTTATGCATTGCCCAATAAAATGTATAAACATGAGCTACTTGCTGACTCATACAACAGAATGTCAAACCTCTGGTGGTTTGTGTTGGTTGAAGGAGGAAAGCATAAAAGCCCTACGTGTTGTGTTTTAGTCTTTGTGATATTATGTCGTGATTTATGTAAACCTTATATCTCATGTTCTCCTATAATAGCAAAACTAGGCTGTCTGATATCACCTTTTTATTTTAAAGTTTCAAATTTATACTTTAAACATTAACTGTATTGCCGGTATTGTTAAAGATAGAGAGGTTGGCAGATGAGATTGGTTCGGGTATCAGCAGGAACAATACTTAATATTAAGTTTGTTTTAGAAGCCAAGTGTTGTAGTTTATAACAAACTGCAACCAAATTGACTATGATTAACATTTGGGAATTGTTAAGAAACCAAAGCCCAAAATTACATAATTTAATCTTTTAGAAAGTTCGTAAGTCGGCCTGCTTAATATGTATTATGTGGAATGATATGCTAAGATACAGTATTAAATATAAATTACAGTATTATACTGGTATATAACTCCATTTTTAACTCAATTTGGATTTTCTTTTCTTACTAATTAAAAATTCTTATCACTCGAAACTTGCAAATAAAAAGCACCATAACATATTTTTTCCATCATTTTTTTCAGACTTTACCTTGTCAGAGGTCACAATCAGTAGATCATTACGACAAAGTAAAGATACATCGACAAAAGTACTTGGAATAGATAACCCTTCAGATCAAGATGAAAATAGTCTTGATAAGCGAGTTCTTACACAATATAAATTTGAAACGTTTCCGTCAGTAGCTGATGCATCAGCAAATCGTAATCCTTATTCCAAGAATATTCCACCGAGTGAACAATTATGTTTTGATGATACTGTACATACCAAAAGAGATGCGACTTTGGTTGCTCAAATACCTGATGGGGAAGAACTTCAGGGAGATGAATATTGTACTATAAGTACCAAAACTGATCAATTGTCTGTCCAGAGTAACAAATTGCAAGATATTCAAAGCACTAACGTTGATGATATTGAGCCGCCATGTATTTCTGAAATAACACTGGGAAGAAAGCAAACTAAGCTAAAAACAGCAGAAACCTTATCTGCTGCTTTCCAAGGAGGATCAACGGAAGTAAAATTACAAACAAGCAATACCATCATACCTTCATTGCCAGTTATACATGGAAATAACACGGACAGATTTGAGGAACGTGTGACTCCAACAAATGAATCATCTCTACCTGTTAAAGAAAAAGAAGAATTATCTCATTCTGGTTTTACTACAACAAATTTCATTGAGTCAACGAAACTGTCAGTTTCGATTCCAAAATTAGGTGACTATCACTTATCATAAAAAAAATACTGTTTTTTCATAACCATTCTTTACTTGATAGCAACAAAATAGGTACCCAAACATGTTAGCATATATATATTACTAGAACAATATGTTAAAACTGTAGAGGACATAAACTTAAAATTTTGAATTTCCAGTTTTTGTTTCATCTAACAGAATATATTTGTTTGTTGTTTTGTGTCGTGGCATTAACCTTTCTAAAATAGATGACACCATACTGCGATATATTTTTATGTCAAAAACAAGAAAACTAGCTATTTACCTGCCTCAATCGAATTCATATAAACTATGATCATGATGTTCTGTACATAAAACAAGCATGTTTTCTACACATTAAATTTGTTTTGACGTTTTGTTGTATAATTTAACATGTTATAATGTTGGATAACGGTGGCTAATTCCTTACGATAAGTATTGAAAAGCAGAATGACGTTCAGTTACTTTTTATATCATATACCTAATACAAAAAGAAACAAATACAACATTTCAGATAAAACTTATCTAAAAAAAATGCTTAATCATTTAAATTCTCTCCCTAAATGTTACATTTGATAAAATATAGATAATTACACTCAAACCGGAGATAGTGGCCGTCTACAAATTGTACTGAGGTTATAGTTTATGCTCCGTGTTGAAGGCCTAATTCTGACTTTCAGAAGAAGTGCAGCAATAAAATCGCGGTTCCCTTGCTTGTCGAAAAAACGAATGAAAACAAACCTATAATCCAGCATATTCTGTATTAGTGTTAATTACGCCGACTGTAAATTGACAATGTTTAAATCTCGGAAATCGATTGAAACAAAAAGAGAAATAAAAAAAAAAAAATACCGACCTCCATCGAAAATTCAATCCGAAAGGTCCTTTATCAAATGGCAAACACAAAAGCTGAAACGAATGGAAAACAACTCTCATATCCCTGACTTGGTACTGGCATTTCCTTAGATCACGGTAACAAACAAAAACAGTGAATTGCTTAAACTCTAAAATGAACGAAACCAGGTGCGTCGACTGCAAGAAAGACTGTTACATTATATGTTGAGACCATGCTCTAGTAAACCAATTTTAATCTTAAACGGTTATTGTGATCTGAACAGCTCTTGAAAGACTTCGCAATAAATTATTACGTCATTTTCAGTTCTTCAGATAATTTCCAAACTTCCAGACAGGTTAATTCAGTACTGTTCAGCCAATTAAGATCTGTAGTCAGTCTATGTTCAGACTGTTCATTATATGTAGCTGTTATTTACTTGTACTCAGACACATCATACTGAACAATACTGATTTGACTACAATGGAATTGTGTGAAAAATACTAAGTTTACTACAAGTCTGAAAATTGACTGATAAGTTGAATATGAATGTTTATTTATTATCCAACTTTTGATATCCCGGGGAGATCAAAATTACCGCTTCAGGCTTAAATTCATTTACTACTGATGCTTATCTGTTGCCCATATCATTGCAAAAATATTAATATAGATTCAAAGAGTATTGATTACTGTGTATAGGCATATAAAATTCTAGCTTTTAGTCATGTCAATTTATGCACGTACTGTTTGAAATCAAGGCAAAGATTTTGAATCTGAGGAAGAAACGTCACTGTAGTAAAGTTACAATACTTTCTGTTTTGATTTGTGATAAGCAATCTTTCTAAAAAAATGTTGTGTGTATGTATTTGCAAGGGTAAAAATGCCGAATCTTAATATCTTGAATTTCAGAATGTAAATCCCAATAGACAAATGATCGAAGACTAGCAAAGAAACATTTCAATCAAGTTTGGTTAAATTTCTAGGGAGGTTTGATCAACCTATTTTGAAGGGGAAATAAATTACAACAGACTAGCAAAACAGTTAGGATGAGTCAAGTTAACCTTTTTGTTTTTTTTTCCAAATTAAAAGAAGCGCATAAATATAATAAATTTATCGTACGATAATTCTTTTTTACGAAAAAAATTCCATAAAACTATTGCCGTTTATATAACAGATTATCTTGTTCTATAGGTGAATCTCATTTAGAAACAGACATCGGATTCCCAGAAAGAAGTATTACTTCCGAAGTGATCAGAAACCCTGGCATTATTGGAAAATTACAGAAGCTATTTGGGGTTAAAAAAGATGTGAAAGAAATAAAGGTGTCTATGACAAAAGAAAAATTTTGGGAGGAATCAGTAAAAGCTGGCAAGAAGAAATTACATCAGATGAAAATAGCTCCTGTAATTATATGGGACTTTGGAGGACAAGATGTTTTCTATAGTACACATCAAACATTTCTCACATACCGAGCTATTTATTTAATAGTCTTAGATGGTAGTAGAAACCTAGATGATCCTTGTCCATTTGCACAATATCTGCCTGGAAAAAGTGGACGTAAAACAGCACGAGGTAAAGTAAATTTTGAAGAGTAAATTGTTTATTGCATCAACCGGAAAATATTATGGGATTAAATGTACAAAATTATCGACCCCAAATCCCATATGATTTTACGGCCACAGATGTTTTCAAAATATGAAAAGAAAATCCATTGTCCTGCCAGTGATGCCTATTATCATGCACAGCAACTTGTGTAATCGCTGCATGTTTCACTTTGCATGCTCTCAAACAATATATATATCTCCAGAAATTGTTTCAATCTTATTTCCTAAATGTTCTCGAGTGCAGAAAAGTGGCTTTGACGTAGACAGGTAATATAGCTTTCCAAAAAAGTTGTGTCTCAAAATTGTCTTTGGGCTTGTCAACAATAGCTAATAGCTAATATTGCAGAATATCATAGCTTCCCATCCCCTGATGACAGACTAATGACGATTACTGAAATATTACAACTAATATTCCAAAAAGTTATAGTTAATGATTGTTTATTATCAAATCTGAAATTAGTAAAATGCATTCAGCTTTTCTATACGTCATTATCAAGCTAATGACATGGGGAACATAAAAATAAATTGACCACATTAAAAAAATGAAATGTTTGATAGTATTATGTAGTTGGATGCTATGAAAGTTCCAATGTTATTAAATCAGAAGGAGCAGCAAAGACAGAAAGTCAAATTATATGACATAAACCACAAAAAAAAAAAAGAGTAGGGAGACAAACTTTTAGCAATGCTTTTGTTTACTGAGGATTCTGTCAATGTTTAAATACAAGTCACTTTGGAAGGATACAATATTGTTAATAAGAGATCGTGTCTCGCCCCAAAAACACGCCGTTTACGCTGAAATTGTTATCCTATAATAATATTTTCTGTGAACCCTAACGTATATATCGTTATTCTAAATCATCGTTGTAACTTTCAACCGGTACACTACATGTTATTTTCATTAAGCACATTTACTGCGGAAAAAGATCTTCAAACTATCCCCATTTGAATTATCATTTGTATGTTTATTATTATCAAACGTTGTCAAAGTGTTTGTAATTCGACTGTTGGTGGTGTTCTTATGCAACTAAATTACTAATGTTACTGAGAGCAAAAGCAATGGAAACATACCCGGAGAATATAATCCTTCGTTTCTTTAATACTAATTTTTCACATTATTTCTTAAATAGTTTAAAACAAGATCGAAGATTGTTTAGATTTAAAAAGAAAAGCGAAAGATACATGAGGGACATTTAAACTCATAAGTGGAAAAAGAAACTGACAACGCCATGGCTAAAAAAGAAAAAGACCAACTAACAAACAAAAGTACACACAACACAACATAGAAAACTAAAGACTGAGCAAGACGAACCCAACCAAAAAATTCGGGTGATCTCAGGTGTTCATGAAAGGTAAGCAGATCCTGCTTCTCATTTGGGTACCCGTCATGTTGCTCATATTAGTTTAAACCCGGTAATAAGTTTAATTCGGTATGTCACATTCTGATAAAAAAGGTGTCGGGATTGTTGTTATGACATTAGGAACATACCCGCTATCATCGCTGACATGGATATGTCATAACGGTCAACCAACTCGTGATGGCGTCCGTAAAACTTACGAAAAGATGATTTCAACTTCACCACTTGGAACTCTTGGTGTAAAAGCTTCCTTGTGAGCAGCAACGTTTACTCAAGGAAATCATGATAGGAAATACAAGCCCTGGAATATCGTATCAACTGGGAGATATATACTCCATATGCAGGCGCTGCTGGAATGTTGCTGCATAGAAATGGAAAGTTTACAATTGGAAAGCTGAAATCATCTCTTTTGTCGTAAAGTTTTGTTTTCGACCAACCCTCATTGTCAATTTCTAGATGTAAGTCAAGATATGAGGCAGACTCAACAGTATATTTTATCTCTAGTTCGATGGGATAGATTCAACACAGTCAATTAATTTTGAATTATCTTGTGAGAGAACATCATCTATAAAGCAGACAGTAAAGTTAAAGGATACTGATAACTTCTTTTCTTTCTTCCTAAGACGTTCATGTATGAAGTCAATCTCATATGAATACAAGAACATGTCGGCAAGAAGAGGGGCACTGTTTGTTCAATTCCACTTGGAATGCCGATTGTTTGTTGAAAATCACGTCCTCCAAACGTAACAAATTTGATGTCAATCAAGAAATCAAGCATCTTGATAATTTCAGAGAAATTTTTGTTTGAATCAGAGTGATGTTTTACAAAGTAGGATTTATCCCTTCCTAAGACAGATAATTGTATCTACGTTGTCAATTCTGTTTTATGAAACAAAGCAGGACAAACTATTTCAATTCGTCTTTAGTTCGAAATGGGGAATACTAGTGAAATGTAGAAATGTTTTAATACTATTGCATAATGAAAGAGTCTTCAAAACATCCACATTCTTATTATCGTCTGTCTTTTATTTTGTAATAACGTGATGGTATAATTATCATCAGATAGAATTTTATTTTTAATCTACGATAGTTTGGTCAAAGCAATTACGATAATGTGTTATTGAAATACGTCCTCGAAATGTATATCATTTAATGTACACTGATGGCAAATTTTCGACATTTGTTTTCAAGACTACCTTAGATTTTGGATCAATACAATAGTCACATACTGTAAAGGAAGTGGACCAGGATTTCCAAAAATCATGATTGTCTTAACTCATAAGGATAAATTGAAAGCTGTAAGTATTCATTTGTTTGATTCTTAAGGTGCCGTTTTTTTTTATACATTTGTCTTTTTCAGTTGTGTCCTATAACATTTGAAAATATGAAAACATATTGATCGCCTAGGAACAATTTTCTTTTTTCAAATTGCTCGATTGCTAAAATAATACATGGAGTTTGAAGACTTTTATTGGTGTGTAATATTTGTCAACACAGTCAAAAACTTAATAAAGTTCGAACGAATTACTGTTTAGTTTGTGAGAGTGAAAAATCCGAGTTCACAAATTCTAGCTCTCTGTAAAAATATAACTCCAATGAAATGCACTGAAAATTATGCCCAGATAGATATTTCATGAACACTTACAAAATCATTTACCTTGTGTATAAATTATCAAATATGATGTCTTGATACGGGTTTCAACGTTGATTAACCTTTTGGTTGCTTTGACGTTCATCAATCAAATAAGACATAGCATTTATATTAAAACGTAGGAAAATAAACACTCTGCTGAAATTTGAGGTACATGCAATAATTGTGAAATGTGGTTGAACTGTATATGAGAAAAATATCCTTATTCGAAAGGATAGGATTATGAACAACTACATGTCGCCGTGTGGAACGCAACGATAGCAGTATGTGGCATAGTGTGGAATATAAAGGACACGGGCCAAATAATGTGAAACAATACACAAAAAAAATAAAATAGACCTAATTAAAGCTAATAACAAAAAAAACAAAAAAACAAGAAAAACATACTACAGAAATCAACGACAACCACTGTACATTATGTTTCTTGATGCTATTGGCGTAAGAAATACAAAAAATTGGCGTGGTTAAACAGTTAAACATTCATGTAAGCGCTCACATTTCCTTTGTCATGGAATAGCAGCAAAACAATACAGTACTTACGAAGCACACAAAAGCAACCACAAAATTTAGAAAAGAATAGAATGCCGATTTAAGAGCACTCAGAGTAAATGACAGATAGTTCAAAGGCAGTTTCAAATAATGAAGATATCATGTTTATCTAACCAAGATCATAAAGAAAGCCTTTATCCTATAGGAAGGTACATTATTTCAGATACGTTAAGCGGAATATGGCAAATTATACACTTAGATTTTTGAATATTTAAATAGGTAATCAATTTGAGACTGTGTAAGGTGAACTGAAGCTGAGGTTTTGTGATTGTTTTGTGAACATTGCACCTATTATCACCATTGTTAACTATGCAACAAAGAGTATGTCACTATCAGGCAAAAAATTCTTTAAAGTAGGAAAACGATGGAAACTGATGAGTTTGAGATTAAATTATTAATGATCGAAAATCATGATTCGGTAAACACGGAAGCATGCATTTGATACCGTTAACGAATTACAGCCAGTATACTTTAGTCGTAAGTGTTGCAATACACAAGAATTGCTTTTAATTTATGCTTTATTAAAAATATAAAAATACTTTTCTTTTGATAAACATATATTACGCCAAACAACTATCTATACTACTAAAATAACGAGGTCCAATTTGTAATCCGGCATGCACTAAACACGACGATTCAAGGAATTCAACTTTAGATATACTTAATATAGGAAAATCATGGTTAAAAGTTACACCATTCCAGACCCTTTTGTTTTCAACATTATTAATCTTACCAATAATTAACAAGTTCCGGGTCGAATCCGATACCGATACCAATAGTATAGGTCACATGTAGTTTCCGGTTTAGTTCTCCTTTATTTTCCCTTCACTTTTTGTGTACCACTACTATATTGTCGTGAGGAAACCAAGACGGGTTCAAACAGAAAGATTTTGAAAGCAGAGAAAACTATGCACCTTATAATCAGCATTACTTTATCAAATGACAACACGAATACTAAAATTCAAGGTTAGAATAAAAAGTAGGTACTTTAATTCAAGCGGGGACCAGAGATGTCGTGGGTGTGTTCTAGTGTCCTCATAAATCTGTCTTTACATTTCAAATAATTCTGTAGTTTGTCATGCTTCCTTTCATTCAGTTCAAATTCAAAGCATTGACCGTACTCGCTCTTTTTCCATCAATTATATTTGAATTTAACATTTTAGTCGTTTTATTTCAATGAAAACAATAACATTACGACTTTTGGTTTAATGCACAATTAAAAAGTACACATCCATATGTATATCCACCACAATAGGCAAGATATGAAAGTACACTATCATGTTAATTTAAATAAAAAATGGTTTCATAATTTTGATTGGAATAAAATGACTAAAACGGTTAACAAAATGATTGTTCATGTGCTAAATGTTATCATTACTCCTTGTATACGTACAATAAAGAAGTTAATTTTAGCAAATCACCATTGACCGTACTCGCTCTTTTTCCATCAATTATATTTGAATTTAACATTTTAGTCGTTTTATTTCAATGAAAACAATAACATTACGACTTTTGGTTTAATGCACAATTAAAAAGTACACATCCATATGTATATCCACCACAATAGGCAAGATATGAAAGTACACTATCATGTTAATTTAAATAAAAAATGGTTTCATAATTTTGATTGGAATAAAATGACTAAAACGGTTAACAAAATGATTGTTCATGTGCTAAATGTTATCATTACTCCTTGTATACGTACAATAAAGAAGTTAATTTTAGCAAATCACCAATTAAACTGAAAATGTACTTTTCAGGGGTAACATTTGTATTGATTTATTAACAAAATGCTAACATTTAAAGTATAAAATTTCATTATCGTTCACAGCTAGACGTTGAACCGAAACGCCAACAATTATTCCATGACATAGAACAGATGTTTTCTGGAAGTTCGTTGCTATCCCATTTAGTCATTAAAGATAAGATTTTTGTAAATGCTAGGAACAAGCATGATCCAGAAATGACCAAGATCAAAAAGATCATAATTGAACAAGCCATGGAGCAACCTACATGGGGCCAGAAACTTCCTAAATGCTTCATTCCTCTTAAACTAGAATTTGATTCACTTCTAAATCGCAACATTCCTTTGATAACCATGGAGCATATGCAAACAATAAACAACGTTCAGCCTGTTCGGCCACTGACAGAAGAGGAATTGAAAGTATTTCTAAAGTTTCAGCATTCTGTTGGACGAATCTTATACTTTGACGAAGTCAATTTGGATCAGCACATTATTCTTGCACCGACACACATGATTGATGCCTTTAAATCAATCGTAACTGATAGGAGATTCTGTGAAGATGACAGATTGAGACAGGACTCTTGGGATTTGATGAGTCAGAAAGGCGTTATCGGCAAGAAGACTATCGAAGAAATCTGGAAGAAGAATAAATACAAGAAGTTTCAAGAACATAAGGAATATTTACTAGGAGTCATGACACATCTTGATATCCTAGTTGAACCAAAACGGTATGATACATCGCACAAACGTATACTAGCCGAATTCTACTACATTGCAAGCATGGTTAGAACCAAGGATACAACTGGCTATCTAGAGTCGCCAAATTTTTCACAAAGAAACATCAGTATAGCATTTAGTTCATTATCGTCAATGATACCTCCAGCTTTATCATTTCGATTTGTCAGTTATTGCTTGAGTCTATTTGCAGTGAAAAGGTACGGACAGGAAATTGGTGAAATGCTGTTTCATATGTCTGCAGTTTTTACAATCGACCCATCTCTAGATATGTGTGTCAACTGTGATGATGACATCATTGTTGTCCGCCTTGTTCATTCAACAAATAGAGCACTTATAATGAGAGATCTAGCATCTAGTATAAGGGAATGTTTGGCTGTTGCGCTCGAGAAAATTAGCCAGCTTTACGTAAAAACAAGCAGCACAGGATCTGTTACAGGTAAAGCCTCATTCAGCCTTAGTTTGTGTTGTAGTTCACCGGTTGATCCCTGTCTCCTGTCCATGTGTAAACTACAAGAACAAGATGATACATGGATATGTCCAAAGCATGGAATTGAGCACACCAAAGATGTTCTATCTTCTTGGGCCCTACAAAAGGTAATACCATTAATGAACAAGAATGAAATTAGGCTAAATTGAAGAACCTTTTCATATTTATTCATGTATTTCATTGCCGCATTTCTAGGGATTTAACTCTTTATTACAGTTGTGAGACTAATACGGAAATAAAAAAGTCTATGACAATATATTACTTTCTGGGTATGTTTTCAGTGATTAATGTTAATTCAACATTCAAGATAAATTCACCAGATCTTGATTATAGTTAAGTCATTTTTCGATATCATACAAATTGCACATATATTCTAACACAAATTTTGATAATTGGAAAAACAAATAATGAATATTTAAAACGAAAAACTTATTTCACTGTTTTTTTTTTTGCTGGTGGATGTTTTAATCCAAGAATATCATCGACCCTGTAATCAGTACTTCTCCGCTGACATTAAATATCAATGATACGATTTCTCTGTTTATAGAATCTCACACGTATTCAAAACCGAAGAATTTCTACCCAAAATGCATAAATATCCACAGGCAGATTTCTCACATGTAACATTGTGGTTTCTAATGGTTTTCAGAACTGACTTTAAATTAAGCTAATACTAACAATGAACACTGTCCTTTCCTGGATCTTGATATCTTTATCTTTAACGGGAAGCTAAATACCAAAATTTATGATAAAAGAAATGAATTTTCATTTCCTATTGTTAATTATCCGTTTTTAGATGGTGACGTTCCCTTGTCGCCATCTTATGTTTTTTTTATAAATCTCAACTTGTTCGATTCGCTCCTGTATGTAACAACGTATTTGATTTCAACGAAAGAAATCTCTGTATTACTGAAAAATCATTACACCAGGGTTTTCGATATCACTAGTCAAAACATTTACTAAATGTTATCATCGGTACAAGGACATCATTCGTTAATATAAATCAACATGCAGACATCTTATACGTTCGGGTATTTCACATTCAATATTGTATGGTAATATTCTTTATAAAGCACAAAAATGTCGTCATTCACCTCTAAAGCTAACTAAACCTTTAAACAGGCTTATTCGAAAAGGATATAGTTACGATACTGTTGTCAAGTCATTAAGGATTGCATATTTTGGTATTAATATTGATTCACTCATAGGGTCTTTGCATCAGAAATAAACACATTTATTCTAAAACCAGTTGTTGGCATGATACGGGTTATGTTCTTCTCATATATTTTATGATGGTATGATACTAAACCCCTAACAGTAGGGATTGTACTTGATTTTCATATGATGTAGACATAATCTTTCAATCAGTTTAATTGAGGTCTGGAGCTGGCATGTCAGTAACTGCTAGTAGTCCTTTGTTCATTAATGTATCATTGTCATTTTGCTTAGTTTCTTTTGTTACCTATTCTGACATCGGACTCGGGTTTCTTTTAAACTGAGTTTTACTGTGCGTATTGCTTTGTGTTTCTTTATTCTACATTGGCTAGAGGTATAGAGAGAGGGTTGAGATCTCACAAAACATATTTAACCCCGCTGCATTTTGCGCCGGTCCCAAGTCAGGAGCCTCTGGCCTTTGTTAGTCTTGTATGTTTTTTTAACTTTAGTTCATTTATATGTTTTGGAGTTTAGTGTGACTGCTTTTTGGTTTGGCTGTTGTCTCTTTGACATATTCCCCATTTCCATTCTCAATTTTATTCAACTCTATCAACATCATATAATTGTAATTAATGCGATTCAATTAAAAAGTAGACAAAACGATCGTCGTTTTTTCATTACAAAAATACAATGATGTAAGGTTAATTTGAGCATGCGAATTATACGTGCTTCTTTATGAATTGGTCCAATTAATTGATTTTCGTGCACATTTGGATCAAACTGTTTAGTCAAATTTGTACTGCCAGTATGAAGCAGTTATAAATGATGGGCGACACATATTCTTAAATGAGTAACAGCACGTGCGTCATTTTTGTCACTCATGAAACTTGTTTGGTTATCAGAATATTTGTTTTATTCATATTACGCAATCTTTAGGTATCTGTGGACTGTAAACTGATCTGTTTAGTATTTTTTTGGTAATTCTGTTGTATGTTGAATTTATTGTTTTCAACCAGACTGCACTATAGTATCTTCTTTCTTTTTTTTTTACTTGTATTTATATCTGATTGAAATGTTGATGGAACATGTGGAAGGAAATGATAAATTAGTACCTTTTAAGAAGCAAAAGTTTTAAATCCCTCATGGATAGTTGACATAAGACGAGTCTGGATGGTATATTAGAGTTCCTTTTGGTGATATAGCTCTTCACGTTGTTGAGTACTTATACATCCTAAACATTTTTTTTTGGTTTTCAGCGTCCATAATAAATCATGAAAAGCGTGTTGCCTTCGCAAAGTTTGTAAAGGGTTATTTTTATTTCGTAACAACCAGTGCGTTTTAGAAATTAGAAAATAAGTTTGTTTTTAAACCAAACTGGCTTAGTCTGAATTGACGTTATACCTATAAATTTTCTTTGATACAAGAAGAACAGTGTACGTGTTGTCATACACCGTTATGCAGACGTATTTTCCTTTTGAAGATCCATATTTATCATGTCATATGACAATTCCATAGTTAAAGCCATTTATGAACTTGGTTTTTTTCTAAAGTGCACAGATGTAGATTTTAATGTTTACTTCAAAACTATTTTGCATTAAATTCAAATAATAATTCAGTAAACGCCACATTTACAAATGTTAATATGACTTACAAATATACATTGTAATTAAGTAGCAATGTGTTTCTTATTTTGAAATTAATTTAACAATAATTATTATATTTATTTTTCAGGAGGAAATTCAGTGTGGAATGGCATGCCCAGGTAATTCATATTTGACCAATTTTAACATTATCTTAATTTAAAAAAAATATGTTTGAAATAACTGATTTATTAGGGATTTATATCATGTTTTGTAAAAATTTACAGTTTATTGAAAAGTTACTGTTTTGGTCGAAAGCTAGTATGACAAGAAATTATGATTTTCAGTGCATAATTCATGATTAAAATTAGACTCATACAATTTATCCGTACAGACTTCTTAAATATATACTAGTGGTAGACCATTTCCCAATTTTGGGAATGGACAAAGAAGAACGGTTTTACTTTATCGAAGCATAAAACTTTTAACTTGTTTATTCGTACGCTTGTAATTTCATAACGCGTATTTGTGTTAGTATGTATATACCCTTTGTGTTTTTATTGTTTCATACAATTTGTCACAAACAATAGATAGTCTCAAGTACCAAGTCAGGAATATGACAGTTGTTGTCCATTCGTTTTATGTGTTTGTGCTTTTGATTTTGCCATTTGATTAGGGACTTTCCGTTTTGAATTTTGCTTGGAGTTCAAATTTTTTTCGATTAAATTTTTTTCTCAATACAAGCATAGGAATATTTTTGGAATAACTCCTGTCAGGTACATTCTAGTCTAAAGATGGGAAAGTAAGTATAGTTTATAAAATGTTTGAAAGCATGAAAAAAAATAGAAACAAGGTTTTAATTAAATATTTTGATCATGCCATGAAGCAATGTCTTGTTTGGTGGGTTGAAACATTCGGCAAATAATAATTCCTTAGAAAGGATACCAAGCGATAAGATACATGTGTGATATGATTTACTTGCGTTTAACAAGTATTTCTGTAATAGCCTTTATTACGTATAAGCAGTCCTTATTACTGCATTTCTTTTATATTTAGAAACTCATTATTCTTTGAAATTTTTAGCTACCGATACTGAATTCTTGAAGCAGTTTCCAACAGATATTCATCTGCGTCGGTTGTCAATGCAGTACAGCGTAAACGAAACTAAAGAGTTAGCAATTCATTTAGGAATGCAGTTTAACACATGGGAAAGGCTGTATGAGACATTTGGGGAAGAACCAGAAAGGTTGAACTTTGAAATACTTCGTAGATGTCTTAATGGTTCTAATATTACATTTAATGAAATAAGAAAAGCTGTTAAAAGTGGTAAAATACAGAACCCACACACTCTTTGCAAGGTTAGTTCAATTGATGCTTGAAAACTAATTTAACCCTGTCTAGCTCATATTCCTTGTCTGCGTGCAGTTTGTACCTCAAAAATTTATGTTATCATTCTTCAACGGTTTATATATCCTTGACTTTCAATGGTTTACTTCAAATTTCTCTCACAAAATATATAAAATTAAATATTTCCTTTCCTGCAAACTAATACTTGGTAATCATATTTTAGGTGGTGAGAGGACAGCCAATTGACTTCGGTAAGTTTAACAAAAAGCCATGATAGCTATATATTAGACATGTAAAGGACTATCATCAATTAACATTTTAAAAAAGAATGTCAATATATGACTCTTGTCGTAAACAAAGTTTATCGTTTTTTCCTGAGATAATAATTCTTACAACATTTTATTTCCAAATTACCGATCTGTGTATACATCTAGAAATTGACAATGTTAGTCGGTTGAGAACAAAACATTACGACAGAGAGATCATTTCAGTTTCCCAATTGTTAATTTTCAGTTTTTATGTAGAAACATTCCAATAGAATGGACAATATAGAGTATATATTTTGTCAGTTGATACAATATTCTAAAGCTTGCATTTCCGATTATGAGTTCCTGGATAGAGGGATGCAAGGAAGCCTTTAAACCAAGAGTTGAAGTTAAAATTATCCGTTCAAAATTTTATGGACGCCATCGAGTTGGTTGACCCTTTTGGAAGATGACGACGGATAAATATCGAATAAGATTTATCACTGGGTTTGAATTAACATGAGCAATATGACGGGTGCAACATGTGGAGCAGGATCTGCTTACTTTTCCGGAGCACATGAGATCACCCTCGGTTTTTGGGTCGTTCGTGTTGCTCAGTCGGTAGTTTTCAGTGTTTTTTTTTGTGTACTGTTTTTGTCTTTTGGTCATTTATCCTGTTTTTTTCCATGGCATTATCAGTTCGTTTTCGACTTACAAGTTTGATTGACCCATTGATGTCATTCGCCTCTTTTGAATCTGATATAACACACGTTTAACACAATATTTTTTCCCTTTGCCAATTGTAAACTAGTTTGCAATCGGACAAAATTGGCTACTGCCCATGCAAACCATTATAACATGTATAAGTTGAAAGCGATTTTTCGGAGTTTTAACCAATTGTCAATGATACATTAATATTGTTATTAAATGTTGTGTAGCTTAACAAAAGATTAAATGTAACTAGAATATTTGAAAAATAAAAAAAATAAAAAAAATACGCACAGTACGCAAAGATAAGTTTGTTTTCTTTTCCGCTAGTCAATGAACCTGTATTTCCCTCCCAAGGGAAAGATCTCGACAAGTAGATATCTGATTACAAGATTGAATTCCGAATTTGCCAATATATGGAGCACATAATTAAATAAATAGAAATGAAATATCTTTCAATATATTAGATCAGGAACCAGAAAAATGGGACTTGGTACCTTCAGAGGAACATTTCGACAAACTGGCTCCGTTAGTTGGAAACAACTCGTTGGCATTTCTTGTTGAGCTTGGAATGGAATTTGCAACCTGGGAGCATATCCGATTCAAACAAAATGACAGAGATTTGGTAAAACTTAACCGAGATATTTTGCAAGAGTGGAAGACTACATTTTGTAGCTTAAAAACTATTAGACCATCACTCAGACACATCGGTCAGGCTTTCAACAACATTGGCAAAAATATAAAAATCGTTGAAAACGTTTTGACAGACTTCTTTTGAACCATGTTTATAAATTTGTGTCTTTGATCTTACTTACATTAACAATCCTACAGATTCAATAAACGATTATTACTAACATGATAAATGCACATTTTTAGTATTTAAACACACATGTACAATTGCTGTTCTGTAATCATATGCTTAATGTCAGTTAACACTTGTAAATATGATACACACATTATCTACTTTCTTTGATGTTGTATTATACATTGCAGATTAAGTATTTGAGTTATTGTATGTTGTCCTTTTTAGAGCTTAGTTAAATAAGAATTCTTCAAATATTTCCTATTTAAGATGAAATAATATCTCGGGTAACAGGCTTAGCAATACTGTGATTCTGTTACACCAGCATCGATCGTTCCGATTCTTTTTAAAATAAAAGATAAATTCAAAGCTGATCAATGCATTATTCACCTGTTCTTCTTATCCTTCAAAATTACAATATTCGGTGTGAGCTATTTTCTTATTGTTATTCATAAATTAGCTCAACAAAATATGTGAATTGTTTTACGTTACTAGATGCTTTGATCTACTTTTGATTGTATTTTGAAACAAGATATTTTTAGGTAGTAACATGTTTAATTTCTAACGTCTGCGCTTTGAATGTTAAACTAAGTAAACTTTTGTTTTCAATAGTATTCACTGTGAACTGGTTAGACTTTATGTATATGCCCATACTTAGCTTTCGAAAAAGTCTACCTCAATTAATATCAGATGTATACAGTGTATATAAGCAATATATTATTTTTGATATAACAAGATGCTTTGTGTCTTACTTTCAAACAATTTATTCAAAATGTGCTTTATTCATTATTTCTTATAGATAAATCTTGAGATTACAAGAAATCACTTCAATTTTACAATGTCGCGTATAGCCTTTATAGTTTTAAATAATTAGTAGGTAATTTAAAACTTAATTTTTCTGTGAGATAACTTCTTTTTGGCAAAAACTGAATTAAAATAGTTCAAATTCTAACATGTTGATAATTGTTTTAGTGTTATGCAGAGGAGTTTGTATACGTCCTGTATGCAAACAATTCACATTAGCAGAAACATACAGTAAATGTTACATTGCAATTTCACACAAAGTAAGAATAATAATTAGTTCACTCTAATTTCAATTAAAAATCTAGTTCAATTAAAGTTTTCATTTTTTAAAGAGGATCATAGATACATTATTGCGATAATTTATGTTTGCATTATGTTTGTACTTACTTAAATCAGTCACCTTTAAAATTTAGTTGTTTCAGAGAATGTTCATGTCATAAAAGAAGTTTACGTTATGTTGATAAGGAATAACCAGTAGAAGTTCATTTTCTGTAAATTTATTGTTCATAAAATATTCAATTATAAGTTATAAGTATCTTTGGTGAGTTTGTTTTTTTATAGTACTGTGTAATAATTTAATTTAAGAGGATGTATTTATCTTTCCAATGTATTCATATATACTAATTTTATATCAAATTTCCACATTGCTCATTGTAAGGGTCATATTGCTTTAAACAAAATGACAAATAACAAATATCCCATGTTATGCCAACTCACATATAAGACTGTCATATAACCCACGAAACACTAATAAGTAAGGATGAAAGTTTTAATGATATAAGCTATGTTAGTCTAGTGATTAAACTAGTATGATTTGTGCAAATTTGGTGGGATTTTTCGGAAGTTTCGATAACATAATCAACTTGTTCAATACAACGTTCAGTGTTAAAATGCTTGCATTTAAACGCGTAGTGCATGCAGCTCGATTAATTCCTTGCAGTTCTGTATATAGTTTTCACATATTAGTTAACATGAATCTGTGTATATGTAAGCTATACTTCGAAAGTCAACATTTTTTTTATAATCTGAAAAAGAAGAAATCAATCGACACAAAACAATACAACATCAAGGATGGAAAGATAGCACAGGTTTTACAGAAATTAGAGTAAACATTTAAATTTTTTTACAAGATAAACACATAAGAATACCCCCTTCAAGATTTTAAGACAGATTGACTACAATCATATTCATTCGTTGGAACGTTCTATTTGTGATAATCCACTGTAAAAAAGACTTTGAGTTAACGCATAACATTTGTATCTCTTCAGGAACACTCGTTACAGAAAATATTTGATAGATATAAGAAGATGTTGTATAAGTGCCAATGGGACAACTCTCCATAAAAGTCACAATTTGTAAAAGTAAACCATTATAGGTCAAAGTACGGCCTACAACACGGAGCCTTGGCTCACACCGAATAGTTAGCTATAAAGGGCCCCAAAATTGACTAGTGTAAAACCATTCAAACAGGAAAACCAACGGTCTAATGTATATGAAAAAAGAGAAACGAGAAACACTTGTGAACCACATCAACAAACGACAACCACTGAACAACAGGTTCCTGACTTAGGACAGGTGCAAAAAAATATTCTTTTTGTTTATGTTTGGCGATTTGATTTTTTCTTCAATATATTAGTTTTTTTTTAGTTTTTGCTAATGCTTTTTATTTTTTTATATTATCAATAACCTTTAGTTATACATGTATGAATGGTGTGATATTTATGTAAATTTGATAACTACATATGTTTTTGTTACTTTAGAGGTGGTGGGTATGCTTTGCTTCATTTATAAGTTAAAGTCGATACCTTAGTTAGTTGTATAACTGGTATGCTATATATTCATGTTTTTTTTACTACATATTTTCTTAGAGGTCAAGGATGAGATTTCCGTAATATTCTTACAATATGTATACAATTATTAATCAAAATCTCTTAAAGTAGCTGTATATATATCATATATACAAGTTCAAAATGATTTGTGTCAATTGTCAAATTTCTGTTTGCAATACACCTAGATTGTTTTGTAGTTTTAAAGAGACGGCTATAGATCACATTTTTTTTTATCAAAACCTTTTATTTTTCTAAAGAAAATTGCAATGGTTTTTCGGGAACTAAAAGTAATTTTATAGGCTTTCAATAAACCTAATCATATTTTTTTTTCATTTATAGTCCTACACATATATATATATATATATTATTCAGTGGTCAGTGGTTTTAGACGAGTCCATCTCCACCCAACGCAACTGACTGCATGACACTTTTCAATTGTTGTCAGGGTTCTCCCAATTATATCTCTTTCGTGAAATAATTTATAGGCTAGTTTTCTTCAGTTAGTCTATGCAATGCCTCAAACAGAGAGCGTTCAGAACTTTTGAACTATCAATCAGATTTTCATCTTTTGTAAATAAGATATGTTTTTTTTTATAAATTGAATATGTTTGTTGTGAAATATGCAAGCTCTCCATGCAGAAACCAAAACCTTTTGTAGCATTTCATTGTTAAGTCAAAATCGAAAGTATTTTAACATACAAAAAAAGGTCTGCATGAATAAATGTTTTTCAACATTTAAGTTTAATTTCTAATATCAAAAAATATAGTAACCAACCTCTAATTGTATTTGCTTATTATTTTTTTTCTGCTGTACATTGATTGTTTGCTTTACACATTAAAATATCAAAGAAAGTGGTTGTTGTTATCCACAGCCTCGTGCAAAGACAGAAGTTAAACACGATACGTAAAATGTAGTTGAAAGGGGTATACACATGAGACTCAATTTTCTGAAAACTAACATATACATATATCAATATTTAGCCGGTCCTGTGCAGCTCTTGAAACGGTCCTTGTTGGCAACATTGGCACTTATCATTTATGCAATTGACGAGACCGTTACATCCAAGAAAAGTTCACCAGACACAATTTCTTATTATAACAATTACAAACCGCAAATAACGTCCAAACCGTCAGATGTACAAGTTTGATTTAACATTTTTCAGGATCTCTCAACCGCGGATGTATCAATAGTTTTCAGGGAATTGAATCTCACATTTTGTTTAGGGGCCAGCTGAAGCCCGCCTCCGGGTGCGGAATTTTCTCGCTGTGTTGAAGACCCATTGGTGGCCTTCGGCTGTTTTCCGCTCTTTGGTCGGGTTGTTGTCTCTTTGATACATTCACCATTTCCATTTTTAATTTTATTGAGGAGCTAGATATGACTAAACAGGGCCTACCCAGAAGAACCCAAACAATCTAATGTCAACTGTGACTGAATGAGGTGGAACCTAATCGAGCCATTAAACTTTAAACCCTTTGATTTGGAGAGGCTTGTTTTGGAATTACATCATCATGAAGTAAAAACTTTATAATTTGATCACCCAAATTAGGTAAAGTATGCTTTAAATTTCTGCCAGTATTGTTAAGTAATGATATTGTAAGATATAAAGCCTACATTAAAGGTGTTCACTACGTCCTAGGAAATAAAAAAAAACAAATGTTTTTTTAAATGTGGTGTGTTTGACATGCCTATCTAGATTTATCTTCTTTAAGAACTCTTAAACACCAATAATTTAAATCCAGAAGAAAATTCTTGGACAGCTATATGACCAAAACCGACATGAACAGAATAAGTAAAACATTTAGCGAGTCAATTTGGCTGAGGGAGTTGTTACCTTAGTTTCTCAAATGAATATGAAGGTGGTAAATATTGTCAGTGCCAATGGAGTGCCTCCTGGTTCTGACGATATCCTCATGGTCTCACACGCTCGTTAGTGCTCTGATCAACAACAAAACTTTGGTTAAAAAATAGCAATTATTCATAATTGGTGAGTATGCACCATACAAAAGCAGACCTGTTAATGTCCCTTATCTATTCATAAGACAGTTTTTCACACACTGACAAGTGATGAATGAATTTAACGGACACACATTCAATTGAAACCTACAACAGTTAATTGATAGTAAACAGAAATGAACCCATAGGTGGGCCTTTTGAATTGCGTACAGATTAATTATTGGGGGTTAGAAATTCATCAAAGCTACGAGGCTTATAATTTACTACGCCAGACACGTGTTTCGTCTTAGTGGGACCCAACGATGTTGAATAAAATTGAACGAGAAATATTCTAAAGGGTTGTGCTAAATACGGCTTATGTCATCTACATATATACCTGGATAGAAAACACTGAAGTGTTTTGAAAATTGCTTCAATTTCTTAACAAAGATTTACAAAAATTGACCGCATAGTTGATATTGTATGTCAACACAGACGTTCTGACTATTTGGCACATGAAGCCTTCGTGGACAAAAACTTTTCAATCCAGTGATTTAATACTCATGAGAGATACCTACCTAATAATTTGATATGCCAGAATTTTTTCTCGTCGAAATAAGACCCACCAGTAGCGCTCGAATCAAATTAGTTGGAATGTCAAATCAAATACGAAGTTGAAGAGCAACACAAAAGAACTAATCCTAGGCTGGTGATGCTCTAGTGGACGAAGCAGTGGAACCGTTCTAGTCTAATCAATGACACAAGGCTTACAATTTGCTACGTTAGATAAATAAATAAATTGGAAGTACAAATCATGCATTGATGAAATAAACAATATACTACTGTCACCTCTTATTTATTGTCCAATTTTTCAATCAAATTGGTACAAAACTCCACTATGCTTATAACATCTAGTTTTTTTTGTTTTAACAATTACGTTTGACATTTTTGTTGTAGGTGTAATTATGGGAGAAATATCAAGAAAGTATTGTGTTAAATTATCGTAACGAACATATATGGAAATTCTGCGACAGCCGACCTGATGCATAACGTTTTTATGGAAAAGAGAATTTTTCCCAAACTTATTTAACACCATGATCATTCTTAGAGTCTTGCGTTTTTTACCAAACAGTTATATGCGCAATATAACACTGTACAATCGTGTCTTACCATTTAATTAAATTATATATACAACTAATAAGAGTAGTAACTGCACTATTGCCTGATTGGCAAATAAGAAAAGTATTCCAAAATGAAAAAGACAAACATTGTAAACAGAAATAATATCTACGAAGTAGAGTTATGTTTTATTTTGTTTAAAAAAACTAACAATGCATGTTGGTTTGAATATGTTTTTCGACTTAATTATTGTCAAAACAAACACATGTGCCTTAGTAACGATTTCGTTTTAACATACTCATGAAACTCTTTGTAAAATATTCCAATATAAACTAATCAAACACTTCAACATTAAAATCTACGCATACCGATTTGATCTCTGTTTCAACTAATCGCAGATGAACTTGCATCTCTACTGTTAACAGGTACATTTTTTTCAATTAGTTTCGAAACCAACTTCTTTCCCAAAAGCTATAGCTTAACGATGCCTAGGCCATAGGCCATATATTTTTTTCAACCTATTCAAGTTATAATACATATTTGGCAATAAAATCGTATGCATCAATATATTTTGCATAAATAATAAACAAAAATACTAAGGGAACAATAGTTAACTATCCAATAAAAACAAACAACATCATGACCAAATGAAAATATAAAAAAAACAGGGGTGAACCCTTATAACCCTTAAGGGTTAGCAGTTTCTGCTCTAAAAGTGATACCATGGATAGTTCGGTTAATTATTGCTTGTTACAAGTTCAGTGGCAAATAGTTTAGTATTTTAATGACCAGATTATTTATGCTACGTTTCTTGACTGTGCGAATAAAAAAAAGAATTATAACTGAAAAAGAGGGTGAGTGGAAAAGGGAATATATAAGAGTTAATGCAAGCGGGTTTTTTGGTGCAAAATGAGAGGCGAAACATATAAAATTTCCTCACTCAGGATATGGAACTAAATCTTGTTCACTTTAGTCATATGTATATATACAGAGTACACATTTCTATCAATATTCAACTCTTTAAAGCATTTAAAGAAAATAACATTTAATGACTTGCGTGCTTTCTAAGCGTTTTAGTGAATTTACATTTATCGTTCAAACCAATAAATGAATTTGCAATAACAATAGCAATAGAGGCGGAAGAAAACTTTAAAGGGAACAACACGAAACCCACCCAAATTCAAGACGATCCAAGGTGCATCAGAACCATAACTTCAAAATAATCATGGAATCAATTGAGGACTACGCTAGAGCATGGGCTATACGAGAAGAAGTTGAACTGGTCATTTTGTCAGAACGGGTCAAAACAATCAGATCTCTGATAAAACGTCGCATTCAACGTTGAAAACCTGTGTGAATGATCGACCAAAGTCCATTTTCAGAGACAAAGAGGCTGTGAAATGTCTATCATCTCTTCACGATAAGTATGCTGTTGTTCTTGCGGACAAAGCTTCAAATAATATTGTCTTTGTATGTAAATCGTACTACTACGAGTGTTTTGTAAAAGAATTAGGAATAAATGAGCAATCAGGTAATTCCACATATAAAAACATATCATTTGACAAAGATGAGATTTTGGCGAATCATAAGTCCTTCATAGCTGCAATGAACATTACATTGAACAGCAAATCGGAGGACATACCTTGTATGTATTCCATACCTAAGCTTCACAAAATTCCGTACTAACAGCGGTACATTGCCGGCTCATTTGCTTGTTCGATGATATAATTGTCCATTAGATTGACAAAGATTCTGTCCGCAGTGAGAAAGGGTCTTCAGAAATAATGTGAAACTGTTTACTCGCGTAGTGGTATTTACCATATGTGGATTCTAAAAAACTCAAAAGAACTTCTGGATAACTTTAAATCTCGATCTTTCTCTGAAATTAGTTCTATCATAACTTTTGATTTTTTCAAACCTGTTTACCACCAAGTGAAATTCTAAAATTGTCTAAAAGAAATAATACACAATGCTTTTCAACATAACAATGGTATCATACGCTATACATTTATTACTTTGGGATACCATACGGCATATTTTGTTATTAGTGAACAAAAAAGTAAAACATGCTACATAGAGGAACAAGTGATCAGTATGCTGAAGTATCTTATTGACAACATATTTGTTGAATTTGGAGGTAGACTTTTTCAAAAAATTGTCGGCATTATTGGAACAAACTGTGCGCCTCTCCTTGCCGACCTCTTGTTATTTTCATATGAGGCGGAGTTCCTTCAGATATTTGTCAAAAACAAGAAGATCAAGGAAGCCAGATCATTTAATTTTACATCCAGATATATTGATGATGTTCTTTCCATTAACAATCCAAACTTTTTTGATTGGTTTCCATTAATATATCCTCCAGAACTAGAAATTAAAGAAAGAAGAGACACGGCTTCCTCTGCCTCATTTGTATATTTATACCTCGAATTTGACATAATCGGTCAGAATATATGACAAACGAGACGATTTTAATTTTGAAATTATCAATTTTTCCCCACCTTAGTAGCAATATACCAACTTCAACTGCATATGGGATGTACATTTCTCAACTCATTCGGTATTCAAGAGCTTGCAGCTGCTACTCAGACTTTGTAAAACGACACCGGTGTCTGAGCAGAAAGTTGATGAACCAGGGGTATGTTAAAGCACGTCTCGTCCTTTTTCTAAAAATGTGTCTTCGTAAGATATCTAAACCTTGTTGGTAAATATTCCGTTTCAACCTCACAAATATTACACGATGGTCTTGAAGTATAGATTCTAAGTACTGACGTTGTTTATAGTATTCTTTTATTTGTCTTTGTAAATTATTACTTTTACTGTTTAGTCTATTTTTGGTAATATCCATTTGATGTGGCTCGGTACTTCCCGTCATTGTGTTATTGTGCTATCATGGTAAATTTGTTTGTTCTTGTCTTTTTTTTTTTTATGTGCTTTGATTATATGCCTTTTTCTTGTTCTTTGTTGACATATTTGTTTGTTTTTATAGCGATTAATATTATATTACAATGTTGACTGTTGTACCCCTATTTTTGATATTTTTACCTATTATGTCTGTTTGTTTTGTTCACACATCGTTGTCAATATAATGAAATGCTATGCGACTGTCATACAAGTGAGAGGTTTAGCTAGCTATAAAAGCAGGTTTAATCCACCATTTTCTACATAAGAAAAAGCCTGTACCAAGTCAGGAATATGACAGTTGTTATCCATTCGTTTGATATGTTTGAGTTTTTTGATTTTGCCATGTGTTTAGGGACTTTCGGTTTAGAATTTTTCTCGGAGTTCGGTATTTTTTTTATTTTATTTTTCGGAAAGATAAGGAGATATTGTACCACATGTGGCATCATGGATTTAATCATGTAAGTACAAACAGAAAATTGCAAAAACTTACAAGACTTGCAATCTTATTCTTAATCAATCTGCAACAAAATATTACAGTGTAAATAGTTCATACTGACATATCAATAGTTACCACAGGTATTGACCTTGGAACAACATATTCGGGATATGCATATTCCTTCAAGTCAGATTTTAAAGTAGATCGACTAAAAATTACCTCTAATGATAGGTCTAAAGACGGAGTTCGCAGACCGGAAGTGAAAGCCCCATCTATGATTCTATTTTAAAACATCAATCGTCCAACTCATTTGGACATGGAGCACAAAAAATATATGACGATCTTTTAGATACCCATGAAGAGGCTTCACAATAATATTTTATTGAAAACATCAAAATACAATTATATCACAATATGGTAAGCAAAGATATATCATTACATATTTTGCTTCATTGCTTGACAATGATGATGATGATTTTTATTATTGTTGAAACATTTGCATACGTTAAAATATTAGCCCGTATCAATATAAAGCTCAAATCTGGGGTTTAAAGACAGGGATGTCTAGCGAAATTACTTAAATTTTATGCATATCTTATTCTTTTCCTAGCTTTGGACAGCCAAAACGTAATTTTATATATGAATTATTTTTTAATTTTTTTTTAGTATATATCAAGCTATGTTAATGAAACTTTGAAAAATAAGGATACGAATTTGTAATAAATCCGAAAAATCTCCGTCATCTTAACAAAAGTATACCAAGATATTATCCATATGTTAATTTAATGTTTATCCTCGTGTGTTTCCTTGGCTGCAGTAGTTTAGCTACAGTATCGTGTGTAAATTTATTTAGTATACATGGAAAACATAGTTATCTTCAAAATAATAATGTACAACATTTTAATCACCAACATCCGACTCCTCTAAAAAAATCTTTTAAAAAACGACAAACGCTAACTAAGGAAACAAAGCCCAGACGCACTGACTTGGTACATGCAACATATGTGATAGGGTTAGACCAGTTAAACGTGGGAAACCTCCTTTCTTTCCTCTCTTCATTGAATGTCGTTAAACTTAAACGCACAAAAGAAAACAACCTGCACTGCGAACTACGATAACTAGGAAATTACACATGAAAATGAAAACCCGGCACAACAACATACAGCAGGATTATCATTAAGGTTAAATACATTGCTGTTTTTGATGCAACGTACGACTGAAATTGTAATGTAATGATTTCATGTCACAAACTAAATGTTTGTTCCGAGCAATTAGTCTGTTATTCAAATATTGTCGGTTGTTGCCCTCTGTAATGTCTTTTTGTCGTTTATTGTTATCAACTAAATACAGATTACCAATTCCCATTTTAGACTTAGGCTATGATGAATAAAAATCGTTATAGAAAAAAGGTTTCAGCAATTATTATTTTCACATAGGCTATACGATTTCTAAAGCATCACTGTCTCAGAGTATATTATGAACCCGATTTGGAATTCACATTAAACGACATATTCTTCGCGATAACTGTACCGGCGACATGGACAGATGAAGAAAAGCAGTTCATGGGGGCAGCGTCTGCAAGGGTCATCATTGTTTACTAGTAGTTAAAAACGAAAATCGTTTTGTATGATGCAAGTTTTTTTTTGTATTTTTATTAAAAACAAAAACGATGGATTAATAACACCTTCTGTTTTTTTTAAATCATAATTCATACAAAGAAGACCTGAACATTCCTTGTGATTTTGTTCTCGATGAACTAAGTTGATACTAATACTTTCACTTATAACAGTTTTGTTTTCTTTGAAGACAGGAATTGATATCTCACAGGTGATAATGGCATACGAACATGAGGCCGCCGCTTTTATACTGTAGACTATTTCCTACAGATCAAGGCATCTCAAAATACTTTCAGGAAAACCAAAAAATAATGATACATGTAGTTTATGTAGGTGGTAGGGTAAACTTTTGTCGTACATTTCAGTTTTTTAGATAACATTCTATCTTGAATTGATTATTGATAAATGATAAAGTGTTGTTCTGATATATACAACATTCGACCTGGCTAACCTTAAGCTGTGACTTTTAAGATTTGTATCAGGCAAACATGTCAAATAAAACCAGATGACGAAAAATATCAACGTTGAAATCAAGTAAACATATTGTAAAACTTTGATGAGACCTGATTTGTCAAAACATTTGCCCTTTTTTGTCTTCATTTTATATACGATATATAAATGGCTGCTTAAAATGCATATTCGGGTGGATGAAAGGTTAATATAATATAGATATTAACCCTGCTTTGTACTCGACCAATAAGCTGAGCCAGATTTTAATCGTGCTAGTTCACAAGATAACAGTACGCAAGAACACATGTCACACATTGTTTTGACTTACTTCTTCTTAGCGACGAGGCAGCAAATACTGATTTTTAAGTCTTTGGTTTGACAATTGCAAGGCCGGGGTTCGAACATTAGACCTCTTGCACTCTAGGCGAACACACTATCCATCCCGAAAATACTGCGGTGGTTTTCACTTTATGTAAGGTATAACACTTACTTCGTACGTTTAATGACAATTATGTAACTTTTAAATGAAGCGACTTATACGACTACAAAATATCGTGTAAACTGATAGAACCTTTAAACAAACTTATT
Source organism: Mytilus californianus (assembly GCF_021869535.1). Classification (NCBI taxonomy): domain Eukaryota; kingdom Metazoa; phylum Mollusca; class Bivalvia; order Mytilida; family Mytilidae; genus Mytilus; species Mytilus californianus. The sequence goes on along the minus strand of NW_026262582.1, from coordinate 48,279,180 downwards.
AGTAAAGGTTATCTTACCAATGTTATAATTAGATCTTTGAATATAGTTTACATTGGCAAAAATATCGATTTTGTCATAAGCAAATTAAAACAAAACTAAATTTGTATTCTTTTCAAGCGGAATGTATAGAGACACATCCACGTTCATTTTTTTTTCTATAAAGAAGTTAACTCCTAACTATCCTACTGCCTGTCGATACATTTATTTTTGGCATTGCACAAGTCATGTCTTCTTTGACTGTCCATGACGTTAAAAGACTAAATCCCTGGGATGTGGTTTAGTTGATTTTAGTCTCTGATGCATGATTGTTTATTATTAATTATTTTTGGCATTTAACTAGCTGTCAGTAACTGCGAGTACTCTCAAATCGTACTTCCTTGTTAATTTGACCTGTTGATACTATTTGTAATGCTTTTTTGTTATTTAATGTTTACTTATTCAGGATTATATCTCGTATTTATATCAGCTTTAATAAGTGTTTGGTACCACTATAAATTTCCACTTCTTCGTACTATGAACAACAAAATTATTTATTTTGTAAACAATATTTCCATTCTCCTTTTAAACTGTATACCTTACCACAAAATTATTTTCATTTACCTGTGTATATTATTGTATATGACGGCTTTTTGTTCAAGGTTATTGTTGTGTTTTTGAAATTGTTTAACATCTTACAGCGTTATACTACTGTTGCCTTTATTTATTCACCCCTTATGTTATTGATTTTGTATTTACATTGTATCATAGATCAAATTTATCTGTTCAGTGTATGTTCACTAGTGTTCATATGTCTTTTGATTGAGTTAAGCCATTTCAATTGATATTTTATAGTGTGTCTTACTATGTTGTGATATTACACTATTGTTTTAGATAAGCCGTTTAAACCCGCTGCATTTGTTTGCACCTGTCCTAAGTCAGGAATCTGATGATCAGTAGTTGTCGTTTGTTGGTGTGGTTCATAAGTGTTTCTCGTTTCTAATTTTTTTACATAGATAAGACCGTTGGTTTTCCCGTTTTAATGGTTTTACACTCCCTTTATAGGTTGCACTTTGTAAATACAGCTGTTTTTCAAACCACGCCTCTTTTGGGGAGATATGAAATATCCATAGACAATTAATTTAGTTTACGTACTGGTTCCCGGATATGATCTCTATGTTTCATCTCATAGAGACATAACATGGGAATGTTATCAGTAAATATACATATTCATAGTGATCAAGTTGAAGTCTGTGGAAATCCTTAAGTCAAGGTTGGGGTAGTATAGAAATTTAATGTAAGTTTAAACGCATAGAAGTTCGGGGCATATAAACGTTTAAAATATGCCGCACAGCCCTATATTTTGACCTTTGAAAAAAATAATAGTGCATATTAACTTTCCATTCTAGGATATATTTTTTTTTCAAAACTTCATAGTAAAATTGGTACAGTTTTAGCCGTGAAAGGAGTTCCTATGGGAAATTGCATTGTTGATATTTACAGAAATGCAACCTATAGCATGCTGTTCGGTATGAGCCAAGGCTCCGTGTTGATGACCGTACTTTGACCTATAATGGTTTACTTTTACAATTTGTGACTTGGATGGAGAGTTGTCTCATTGACACTCATACCACATCTTCTTATATCTAGATACAATGTTTGCTGCTGAATCACAAGTATCGTCACTTTTACCTATCATATAAAAAGAAGAATATGTAGTATGATGCCAGTTAAGTCGTATTTACATGAGATAGTTTAGAAAAAAAACGTTGCAACTAATGAAGAGGAATTGCAATCATCTTTTCAAAATATCGTGAAGAAGAATTTCTTATGTTCATATCTTATAAAAGGAATTAAAAATACACATGTATGCCCTTATTTTCGAAAGAACCTGAACTGTCTGTCAATTCCCGTTATATTATTGTTGATCCCTTCTTTTGCAGAATGTCACCCTTCATTTCAAAGAATTGCTTACTTACACACAGCTTCAGGTTAATGAAGGAACAAGTATAAACAGAACTCGGGCATCGTGTTCTTCTGGTTTTGATGTGATTCTTGCAAGAATTTAAAAATTACACGTTTGTACTAAAAATGGAGATTACTCCTTCAAAATGTCCGAACTAATCACTCCTAAAATGAACTTAATTTGGACGAAACCACAATTATATGAATCTTCAAAAATAGCTTATTTAACCGATTACTTTATATACAGTGTTTAAATCTTTTGAAGATTCCCACATGTGTAATTAGGTTGTAAAAAATGAGGTATTTGTTCTTTCATCATTTTGTTAAAAACGTTATAAACTAAACAATAAGCAATGTAGAAATGTGTTATATAAACATGCTATATACGAATAAAGAAAATATTGAAAATAGTTTCGCAGTATTAAAAAAAAAATTCATCAGTGATACGAGGCGTATGATGTTGGACACCGGAAGTGCATTTCCATAGCTACATTTGTCAAAACATTTTCGACTTTTGGATCCTCAATGCTCTTTAACTTCATACCTTATGCGATACCACACTGAAGAGCTACCTGAAAAAAACATTCAAAATGATCAGTAACTTTAGAGTATTGAACATTAATTTGGAAGAAGGAATATTAACCTAATGCAATATAAAGAGTTAGTTTATACTTAATATGAAAACAAGAAGATGTGGTATGATTGCCAATGAGACAACTCCTAAGCAGAGATTAAATGATATATAAGTTAACAACTATATGTCACCGTACTGCATAGTCAGCTAAAATATGACCCGAAATGAATACTAATTTCAAGTTGTTTTAGAATGTATTAAAAAAATAAATATAGAACAATAAACGTAACAAAAAAAAAACAAAAAAACATAGGCATTGACAGTCAATAATGTTTGCCATCCCTTTTCTTTTCTAAAGTTCATAAATGGCAGGAGATATGATTTCCTTACATTACAGATATAACGTTAAAAGTAAAATATCAAATTAACTCCAGTAAAAATTCAAAACGGAAATTCCCTTACGATGAATATAATGGCAAAATCAAAAACTCAAACACATGAAACGAATAAAAAGATATGCCATATTCCTAACTTGGTACACGCATTTTTCTATGTAGAACATGGTGGATTAAAACTAGTTTTAACTAGAAAAACGTCACACTTGTTAACGTAGCTATGGTAACGTTAACTCAGACTAAACTAAACTGTTTGGGGAAACTTATATGTTTCTCATAAGCAATTGCTTAAAATAACTCATTATTTCATTCATCAACAAGTCTGCTTAAACTGAATAGTCTAAACTGTTACAAGATTCAAAGGAGCAATCGCAGGTATAAGTTATACAGACAGTATTGTGGAGAAAAGAACAAAAAATATAGTATGTAAAGACGTTGCAGATAAGTAAATATCGATTCTATGATTAACTATACATGTTACACTTACTAACTATCCAACCTTAACAAAGCACAAAAATGTCGGCATTCACCCCAAAAGCTAACAAAACCTTTAAACATACTTATTAAGAAGGGATATAGTTACGATACTGTTGTCGGGTCATTAAAGGTGGCATATTTTGGCTTAAATATTAATTCCCTTAAGGGTCTTTGCATTGGAAATAAACACATGTATTCTAAAACCAGTTGTTGGCATGATACAGGTTATGTTCTTTTCATATATTTTTTGATGATATGATACTAAACCCTTAACGGGAGGGATTGTGCTTGATATTCATATGATGATGACATAACATTTCAATCAGTTTAAATGAGGTCTGGAGCTGGCATGTCAGTAACTGCTAGTAGTCCTTTGTTAATTTATGTATCATTGTCATTTTGTTTAGTTTCTTATGTTATCTATTCTGACATCGGACTCGGATTTCTTTTAAAATGAGTTTTACTGTGCGTATTGCTGTGTGTTTGTTTTTTTTTTTACATTGGCTAGATGTATAGGGGAGTGTTGAGATCTCAAAAAACATGTTTAACCCCGCTGCATTTTTGCGCCTGTCCCAAGTCAGGAGCCTCTGGCTATTAATAGTCTTGCCTGATTTTTAATTTTAGTTTCTATTATATATTTCGGAGTTTAGTATGACGTCCATTATCACTGAACTAGTACATATTTTTGTTCAGGGGCCAGCCGAAGCACGCCTCCGGGTGCGGGATTTTCTCGCTGTATTGAAGACCCATTGGTGGCCTTCGGCTGTTTTCTGCTCCGTGGTCGGGTTGTTGTCTCTTTAACACATTCCCCATTTCCATTCTCAATTTTAACATTTATTTTTTTTTAAATAAATTAAAACATAACTTAGTATGTACTGCTATACAGTTATGTACCTTTATTGCCCTTCAACCTGACAACAGGCTTTGCCATTGCAAAAGGTCTTGATCTCTCAGCATATTGATGACGTTTTGACATTAAATCTGTGTCGATTGTTATATAAGTACGGGAAACAATAATTTATTGTTCAGTTATAATACACGTAGAACTAGCTTTCAATAATCGCTAATACTCTAATTTCAGCAATTTGCAAGATAGCTACTTCATTTGCAGCACAAATATTATCGTGAAAGATAAAAACGCAAAGAGTGCTCGAGTAAGACATGTAATTATCACTTGTTGATGTTTGAAAGTCCCTACACAACTAATGACATCCGACACATAGTTAAACGAGTTATTAAGTATCAAACACTATAATTTTGTGTTTTTTACGGATTGTTCTTAGACATAGTGTGAAAACGGAACTGTACGTTTGTTACTTCTTATTCGTTATGGAGACGTTCAAGTGGGTCTGCGCCTTTCAAACCATACATAACAAGTTGCTGAATTCGCACACAATTGCCAAAAAAAAAAAACAACAACAAAAAACAAAAAACCAACAACTTTCTCCAAGAAGTGTAGCATTTGACCCATTACTATATAATGTATTAACTCTCTGAACGGTTTATAGCCATTGTCCATGTAGATATTTGAATGAAATAATCATAGTGATGTCGAAAAAAGTCATTGTACACTCACTTGGACTTTGACTGAAATTACCTGCGCTTTTGCTGTACAGTAGCTGGGCAAAATTCATTTTTTACGTCAGATGTTACTGAAATGTTCAGTGCGGATATATTCTGCCACTCTTATAGTTGAAGCATTTTAAAATTTAGCTAGCTCCTATACATTTCCAGATAACACTCAAAATGAGAAACTCAGTAAATAAAATCACCTTTCAGGGTCAAAACCTCCGATTTACATGATTTAGGTCATCCTACTTAGACTAGACACAACTTGCTGAGATTTTTTTTGTTTTCTATATACACTTTTAATCAAGCTCCTTTTCGAGAAAATAGCAATGATTGGTAAAAATTTCAAGATCAACATTCCAGGACATGATGTCCTAACAAGTAGATTGATTTTTATGAAATTTCAGGGCAGATACTTGACGTGCTAAAGTGATTTTCATTCATTATGGCCAGTTCCGTTTATCGACCTTGACAAAAATCGTATAAATAAGAAGACAAAAATTTATTTCAATCCAATAATTAATTTCAGAAATGAACAGTTTGAAAGAAAACAACTGATTGATGTCTCACGCTTAGTGCTGCAAAACACTTAGTCGACAAGATGAGCTGAAATGGCTAACGTAGGATGTAGTATAATCTCAGTGTTGTGTTGTTGTTGTGGACTTATCTTGACTAATACTAGATAGACTGGGGCCCTATTCGATTTTGAACTTACCCTCAATAACATTGTAGACTTAATAATTTTGTAAACATCTCACCTTTAAAAACACATGAGACAATACAATTGGTCTTTCGTTGGCGGATTACCATTGTTCATTTATTTATTGACTAACACGGGTAAGAAAAAGGCTTCATATGATAAAGGTGTATAACTTTCGAGGCCCATGGGAAACTATGTTTTCATGTTCAAAATTGAACTTACCATGACTGAAACGACTTAAACCTTCGCTTCGTGTTAAAATGTTTGTAATTGAGAACCTGTTTCCATCAGCATAAATCCCCTTGCATCATGTGCTGCCTTACTCAAACGTTCGGCTAGGTAATTGTTGCCATTTAAATGACTTGGTAATTGCATCATGTTATTTTCCTGTAAAACAACAACTTATACAGGAAATCACTGATTTATAATGCTTTGAATATACACAATAACGCATGCATACATATCATTATCTTACCTCCTATACATTTCTAGGAATATCATTGTTAAAAGCTTCCGCGTGGAGACCGTGTATATTTCATATGGGGTTAGTAGGATGGGCGTATTTTAATACACGGTTAGTAGTGGTGTTACGTCCCTTTATAAAAAAACAACACGGCGTTGAGGAAAAATCTGAAACGTTTCAACAAACAAAGAAATTGATGATGAACGATTGAAATAAATGCAGAAAACACATCAAATGCTAACAAGATGTTATTGTTGGTATTTGTTTTTGTATAGACCAATGAAAGTAGGTTCTTTATATTGAAGACTTTGATTGGCCACTAGTCTAAATGCCACATGTCAGTAAGATAGTCGGTAAGATAAATTCGCTCTCATCCCGTATGGAATTTACTGACCCCATATATATCGTATTAGGTCACTTCCACAATATGTAACTAATAATATGCGTTGTGTTATCTTTTTAAAGGTTTGTCTCTTGAAGATTCCTGTTTATCTAATTGATTTTTAGTTTTAACCATTACACAATTTTGACGTTTTTTCATTATTTTGAATTCAAACAGGTTCTCAATATTGTCTACAGTTTGATAGTAAAACATTAAAATAAATGAATATCTTAACAGGCAAGTAACCAACACCCATGTTGTCAGCTACTTTCGTAAGAGTCAATGATGAGTCATTAACTTAGGTGAAACAAAACTAACCTCAAAACGAAAAAAATCATGCCAACCTAACTATTGGTGTTTGTGTTCAAATCATTAGAAACAAATACAAAGACAATGCATATAATAAATGCTAAACTTAGTCATAATTATTAAAAAAGGATCCTATCTGGAATACTAGACAATATGATATAAGAATGGTTTAATAAAAATAATCATGTATATCTTGGGGTCCAAAAACCAAAAGCAAAAGACTATCTATCACAGATGGTTTACCAGTTACAATAACATTTTTTTGTATATCAAATACATAAAGGGAAATAACCCTATTGAGGCATCACTGGATCGACATCTTGCAACATCAAAAGTCCGGAGACAAATTGGTAGAAAAAAAATAATTAAAACAAAATTTGTCAACTGGAAAGTGGATAGACTACAATTGAAGATTTTTACACCCTAATCAAATTCACTAAATTGTAATTAAACATTAATACCTCTGATTTCAGTACATAGCTTCAGGATTAGTTTTGAATATGTCATTTTAGGTTACGTATAAGTCGCTCCTAGTGTCAATTATTCGGTCACACTTCTGTTAAGGCACCAATATTTTTATGCAGTTTTTCATGAATAAATGAAGATAATTAGCTACTTCCTGTTTAGACAATGTCTCTTCTTGTTTCATATGAAAGATCGCTTTAAACTGGTCCCAAAAGATATTGTTGTGGCTACTTTTACATGAAAATTATGCATCCACGATATAAAAGGTCATTTATGGTTGACCTTTATTGTACTATATGTATTCCTACCCATAGAAAATACCACATGCCTTTATTATGTTTCAATCTGATGTTTAAGCAAAAATTAAAATATACAACGTTAAATTTACCTTCGACCTTGACCTCAATTTCAAGATCATAAAAGAAGGACCTCAAATAGAAACACTCTAGTACTAAACTCTGTAAGGGAAATGCGTTGTGTCGCCATACATCATTTTTAAAAGACTTGAGGCGAAATTCCTACTAATGACACCGTAATCTTTCGAGCGAAATATTTTTAGTATCGACTCAAATCGTTTGTAGATATTCATTACAGTTTCTAAAGAGTTGCCATCACAGGCAAAAGTCATAAATTTAAAAGTGACTTTGGCCTATGATCCTGATTTTATTTTCTCTTTCAAGGACCAAGGACATTATATCGAAAAATCTTACGTCTCTTTCACACACTGGTATGAGTTACAATTACATTTTACTTATGTCAAATGCATTAAGAGAAGTAAATATCTTTTGAAAATGTAGATCGCTTTGGTCAAGATAATTCTAGACATGCTGAATAAATAACGAGCACTTTGTGAAAATAATTTTTTTGGGGTATATTTAACTGTTGAAAAGGAGTTCAAGCGGAATCAACGACATTCAATTATTGTTTTATATAGTGCAAACATCTATTTTGATCCAAACGGTTCTTATAAGACTGATCAATAAAATGTTCACTATTTCTTGGTCCTACAGTCCTTTTTTTATAGAATAAACCACCGTGGTGAATTCAGCACATTAAATAAATTTCGCTTGCAGATTACAATCTATTCGGTGTATATTATTACTGTTCAGTAGTTACTATTTACTATTTAACATCAACAACAAACTGAATTGTATAAAAAGCCACTGAACACTACTGCTACAAGCGAACTATCTGAACAGTGCTGACTTAACCGCAGTTCTCGAGTAGTCCAACATTTACCGAAATACTATACATTACTTGATGATTTATTGTTTATACAATTAATATGCTGTTAAGATCAAAATGAACGTTTATTACTAATCCTCATTTACTACTGAGTTTACTGGATAAATGTTAAATATGGAATACATAGGTAAAGCCTTTGAAGCATGCTGGTTTTGTTAATCCCTAAGTGCTTGTAGTTAACATAAATGTGTAATTATCTATTATAAAAAGAAAAGAAAAAATATTAGGGTATTCATCAACGACACAAAATTAGTACATGTACAGCAAAAAATGCAATACACAAAAGAACAGCGCTTGTACAGCAATTCTTCATTTAAAAGTCAAAGTGAGGCCTTGTTCATGTGCAGGTAAACATGAACTTTGGAAGGAACAGTTTGATCCTACTCTTCCGAACCATATTTGCAAACATTTTGAGTTGACCTTGGATATCCATTGATATGCAGATTCAATAAAATAACGTAACTAGTAGAAATATTTAAGTCTGAAACGGTCATTTTGGTATGACCAAGTCTTAATCGACTGGATTTACTGCAAGCAAAAAACGTCAAGACTTTTTCAGACTTTCAGACGCTGTCACGATATACTGTGTTAAGTCTGTACAGTCATGTCAAGATAAACAAGATAGATTCCGCTTGCATCCGATTACGACTTGATCAGATCATGTTGAGATCAAATCAGAACAAAGGTAAAAATGCTGTTTTGATTTTGTAAGATTGTGTTCAGTCTTGTGAAGATTTTAAATATTCGCATGCAAAACGGGCGACACTTTCTTTGTGTTTATTAGGGGTTGTTCCCCCTTTATAAATAAAATCGGCAAAGAATGGAGGGTATTCTTTTGTGGTCTTTTAATGTTATATTGTATATCTATTAATTAAATAACGTTTGCAAACTTACAATTCATTTTTGTCCGATGTTTTTTCAAGTCAACATTTAATTGTTATATAAGAAAAGAATAATTGTTGTAATCGGAAAAATGTGTAAGTCATAAAAACTTTTCAGTCGTGCTTTCTTGCATTAATGCATGATTTCAAATTATAAAACAATATCAAAAAGGATTGTGATTTAAACTGGAAAACAATTCGTTTTGAAATGAAAATATTGAATTCGTAGTGTCATCGTATCGTAAAACACGAAGTTCAAAGTTAAAAATCATGCACAAATTCTTTAAACGAGTTAATAACCGATGGTGCGTTTCATTTCATGTTCATCTTCACGTAAAAAATTGAGAAAAAAACATGCACAAAGTTAGGATGAAGATATGATGATCTTAAGACACCTAATTAGGTGTCCTAAAGTTAGGACGAAAAATGTGATATATCCTAAGTTAAGAGAGCTTCGAGAAAGAGTTGTCATAAGATGGTCTTAGGACACGTCATAATCCTAAGATAGCTTCGAGAACACCACCCCTAATGATTAGTAATAAATATCAAAAATGATCTTAACAAATTTTCGTCTGTGATTGAAAATAATTGTTCTTAGCCATATAAAATTTGTCATGGAAAATATATGCTGAGTACATTGTATCTTATATACTTTATATTTTTCAAATTTTTAACAGATGACAGATGTGTAGTGACGGTTATTTACATTTCAATATACGGATTATCTGAGCAGTCAACCGAAACGGGTTGTCAAACACTAGCTTAATAATTATAAATACCCGTTCAACGCTGTGGCTGTTTTATCCATGGAAGTTAAGAAAACTATATTTCCATGTTTTATCATATATAAGGATACACCGGATAAAATTATAAAACATTATTTCAAAATAAATGCAACAAGAATGCAATCATATTTCAAAGATCTAGGTAACAGTTTATATTTAGTATAGGTACCTATAAAACCCGATTTTGATATTTCTCTGACCTTTGTTTAGCCTCAAGTCTTTTTTTAACAAGAACTAATAAAAGAATAAACCATATTATAGTTAAATATAAAATAGAATAAGTTAAGCATTGTTAAGACATGATTGGTAAAAAGAATACGTACCGAATTATAAATCTAGTTTACGGTTTATATTTCTGTTTCGTAGCAGATTTGTTTTATATAGCACCCGTGTTACTTCTCATTTTAAAAACAAAATGTCAAAGTGGCTTGGTACCTTAACGGCTTTATGGTGCTTCAAAAAATATATCCTTTTAATAATTAAAATTTAATAAATCTTCATTTATCAAGGCTAATGAACAATTTCATAAACTGTAAAAAGTAAATGTGTAATAAAACGTAATTATTTCAAGATTTTTCTCTTATATATTCAATCAATTGTCAACAAATAATTTGTGACTTTCTGTCCTATAAAATTTGTAACTTTCTGTCCTGTGACTATTTGTCCGATGTCCGTTAGAAATAACCTCCCGTATTCAGGGAGAGAAAGTTGCCGAGACTACCAATGCTAATTGTTAGATAGTATAATAATTACTGAAAATTTTTTTTGTTTTGCAAGAATTCTATGTAGCAACGTGTGATTCACGGAAATGTCATATTTTCAGGATTTGACAGACCTCTGAAAGAAGTTAGATCATACAATTTTCATGTACCATGTGCAAAAAAAAACCCACTAAATTATATTTGCAAATTGGAAAAGATTAAAAATAGTTTTATATCCGTACTTAAAATCTTCTGGAATTATTTGAAATAATTTTAAAAAAAAATATGTTTCTCCCTGCCTGAATGCAATCGAAAACAAATTTTCATTTTATTCTTTATCTATAATTTGCAAAAGAGTAAAAATGATCAAATTATTAAAAGACATACTAAGGTTAATATTACCATCCAGGTAAATGTATTTTCCATAAAGTAATTTACCCTAAATTCACATCGTAAAAATTATGTCATATTTTCAGGATTTGACAGACCTCTGAAAGAAGTTAGATCATTCAATTTTCATGTACCATGTGCAAAAAAAAAACCCACTAAATTATATTTGCAAATTGGAAAAGATTAAAAATAGTTTTATATCCGTACTTAAAATCTTCTGGAATTATTTGAAATAATTTAAAAAAAAAATATGTTTCTCCCTGCCTGAATGCAATCGAAAACAAATTTTCATTTTATTCTTTATCTATAATTTGCAAAAGAGTAAAAATGATCAAATTATTAAAAGACATACTAAGGTTAATATTACCATCCAGGTAAATGTAAATATCAATCAAAAGCAAAAGAGAAAGATTTAAGTGTTGAAATCCTTAAATTAAACATTTGAAACAGGTTTTTTTAATCTTTGAAATAGTCATACATTACTATAATACTTAATTTAATTATTCTGTTGCATCTACGTAACTCTATATGCCTGTGTTTTACGATGTGAATATATTTCAATTTTCTTTCAACAAAATTTTCCTTCTTCAATTTGCTACTCGTCTACAAAAAAAAACATTTATTGTTTAGTTTTTGCCATCGAAGTTCTTGATAGATATGTGTTTTATGATCGATCTATGAAGTAAATACCAAAAATGAATCCAGAGTTTTGCAAGTACATTGACGGCTGTGAATTTAGGGTAAATTACTTTATGGAAAATACATTTACCTGGATGGTAATATTAACCTTAGTATGTCTTTTAATAATTTGATCATTTTTACTCTTTTGCAAATTATAGATAAAGAATAAAATGAAAATTTGTTTTCGATTGCATTCAGGCAGGGAGAAACATATTTTTTTTTAAAATTATTTCAAATAATTCCAGAAGATTTTAAGTACGGATATAAAACTATTTTTAATCTTTTCCAATTTGCAAATATAATTTAGTGGTTTTTTTTTTGCACATGGTACATGAAAATTGTATGATCTAACTTCTTTCAGAGGTCTGTCAAATCCTGAAAATATGACATTTCCGTGAATCACACGTTGCTACATAGAATTCTTGCAAAATTCAGAAACTTGCAGTACGGTTATATTTTAAATCTTCCGTTTAAAAAGAAAGTGTTTAAATAAGAAGGTGAAAACGGGAACAGGGGGAGGGTTGTTACACGACACGTTCTTCGCAACTAAATGTTGATCGAATAGAAACTATCTTACTTTTTGTCAAATATCGAATACACAATGCTACTGTGGTCTTGTCATATAAGAATAGACAACATTTATACCTGTATATATCTTCTACTGAGTATATTCATGGCTTGCGGGAAATTAACTCGATAACCGTTACAGTTATGATTTAAAAGTTATCAAACGGAACTCAAACTGTTGGAGATGTGGGTTACACGTCAATATGACAGCAATCGAACAACACAAACAACATAAGAACATATAAGAACCATACAGATTAAATGACATACACCGATTTGCTTGCTCAATAACTACAACATATTAAACCTTGTCCTGCGGACAGAATATTGAGAATCGACACTTAAGGTGAAAATGCGTATGTTTCCTCTCTCTCTCTCTCTCTCTCTCTCTCTCTCTCTCTCTCTCTATCTCTCTCTCTCTCTCTCTCTCTCTCACACGTCATTAATTCGTTTTTGATATAACTGCATTTAATTTTTTTTTAAATAGTTGAAAATAATCTTAAAACTGATTTGTGACTGTTTGTCTTTGATGTTTTGTTCTGTGACTTTCTCTCCTAATGTAATCATAATTACAAGTTAAATACAAGCTATTAGTGTATAATCATAATCACAAGTAAGGAACAAGCTATTTTGTTCTGTCATGTCTGTATGACCAATAAGAAAACTTGATAATCAGAAACTAACATAATTCTATTCCCTTTTAAGAGTAAAGCCTTTTGATGCATGTTTGTTGTGCCCCCAATATGAGCCCAAGATGTATTTTAAAATTGTGTCACAATGGGCCAACTCACCATAATAAAAACTATGAATAAACGTGATAAACAAAAGTGCACTTGCTGAAATATGTCGCCTGCTTTACTTATTATGACTAAATTTATCTGTACGTCTAAACATTGTTAAGGTATCCTTAGTGCACTAAGGACTTATAATATGTCACTAAGGACTAGAAGGGGTGCCGGTACATGTACATTGTTTCATATTATGGTAGAGATTGATATTAGATACATAAATTCCAAATTTTATAGAAAAAGAACCACAAATAAATGAGTAATTGGACATTATATTGTGACACGTGCCGTTTTTTCTTTGATATTGCCGAAAATCAGTGAAACGATTGACACGAGCCAATTTATATAACAACTGTTAAACAATCATAATCTTTTTCATTTTGAAATAATTAACAATTGTAAAGACTAGTGCTAAATGTGTATAACTGAATGTTTTGGTCTTATTTACAAAGATTAAAAGGACAAATCATTTTGTTTTTGTTTTATTTCTCTTCCGATAAATTTATCTGCGTGCACGGCTTTGATGTGTTTCAACTATTTAGTTAGAATGTGGTCAGCTTTTAAATTGTTTATGTATTAAAGAGTTATCAGGACAAAAAGGAATAAAAATGTCGACAATACAAAAAAATGATATTCTATGCCCAAAATAGATATAAGAAGTTGTGGTATGAGTGCTAATGAGTCAACTCTCCATCCAAGTCACAATTTGTAAAAAGTAAACCATTATCGGTCAAAGTTCGGCCTTCAACACCAAGCATTTGCTCACACCGAACAGCAAGCTATAAAGAGCCCCAAAATGACTAGTGTAAAACCAGTTCAAACATGAAAACAAACGGTCTAATCTATATGAAAAACGAGAAACGAAAAACACTTATGAACCACATCAATAAACGACAACCACTGAACAACAGGTTCCTGACTTAGGACAGGTGCAAACACATGCAGCGAGTTTAAATTTTCAAAAGCCTTATTATACAAAAAATTCCCGAGACTTACGTTACAATGTTCTTAATATTTTCAGAATCGTATGTGTTAATTTAGAGCAAAAGATATAATTTTGTCAGAGAAAAATATGATTCGTACAAATTTAAATAGCTTAGAAAATATCCTTTTACCAAATGATCAATTTTTAACAAAGTTGTAATACTTATTACTTCATAATCTTTTTCTGACACGACTTTTCGTCCAGAATATGCATGGAATGTTTACCGCTGGACGTTAATCAGTCAAAACTCAATCAATCAAAGTTTGCTCTAAAAAATGAAGTAAACAATATAAGCTACAATTGTATCTATCACTTGGTGTCTGTTGTCTGTGTGTACCGTAAACATACTGAATTTGTTTTTGTCCAGAAATCTATTCCTTAGACGAGTTCAAGTATGTAAATATATGCATAGGGTTATGTGGTAGTTAAAATTATTCAGTGCACTCACTTTGTGTCCGTCGTCGTCTTTCATACATATCAAATGTTCTATACACTGTTTGCTGTTCATGTGTTCGTCGTCAGTTGTTTATGGCAGTCAGGCCTCGGTTTTTCAAATTTTAGCCTCCACTTAAGTAATGACCAATCATAGGGGTGTGCTTTTTTTCTCTCGGGACAAACATTTTTCTTTACTAAAAAAAACACTAAACAATTTTCTATGTTTTATCATAAATTACTCAATGTATACTTTAGATTTTAAACTATAGAAGTTGAATTTAAAAAAAAAGATTTAAAAACAATGATAAATCCCTAAGTATTTTTTATGGTAAACAAATCTAATGTCTGGGTTATTTTCTTATGCAAATCATTAAATTTTCATTTTTTTAAGATAATAGTGTAACCATTTATGTAATTTGACACGTGTCTTACGGTTCACGGATTTTCGGCAAAATCAAAGAAAAACGGCACGTGCTTAAACATTGTACAATTATTAGGTGTCTTCAACCTATACCAACAACAAACAAGGGCGGATCCAGAACAATAATGTTTTGAGGGCACCATGAGACCAAAATTAAATATTTATTTAGAGATGTATATATGCGAGTGTGGGTGGCAAAGGTTTGGGGTGTCAGATCATCGTTTCTATAGTTCTATATCTTTAATTTTTTTAAGTGTTTATTCTTCTGCCCATTGATCTGTATTATAATTGTCCAAACATTCATGTAATATTTGCCACTGGGCGTTAAGCAACCAACAATCCACTCTTTATTCTGTTATTTATATTTATTTATATTAATTTTTATTGGTCCCATTATTCTATTCTCTGTAAACGCCATCAGTGACCCCATTCATATCCTCATAAATAGTGACCCATTACTAGCCTCATACATGTACAGTTGGGTGCAGACCAAGCATTACATAAAGTAAACGCAAGTTAACGCCGCGTGCACATATTTCGTTAGTTAACTTCAATTTTCGCGTTTACTATAATTACGTTAACGCGGTCAAAATGGAAATTTCTAATGTCTACCCGAGTAAACGGGCGTTTACTATGTGTCCGTTTAGTCAGTAGTAAACGGGCGTTTACTTCGGATTTTACAAGTTTATTTTTACGTGCACTTAAAAGTAAACGGGCGTTTACAAATGTACTACAAATTTCACAAGTGTATTTCTACGTGCACTTGAAAGTAAACGCACGTTTACTTTTCGCGTTAACTGATTGTGTAAATTAAGAAATAAACTTCGTGTTCATTTGTACATTTATTTTTAATTAAAACGACTTGTATCTTAATATTTTATGTACAAGTGTTTCAAACCAGAACAATTCAAAAACACTTTTAATTCGAAATATAAGCTTTTATTAATTACAAAAAATCAGTTCCAATAATTTTCCCGAGTAGCAGATTTTCTATTTTTTCTTTTCAAAAGTTACATTTACAAATATCGAGGCAAATAGAAAGGTTATCCAACACATCGGAAAAATATTTGTATATGATGGGATATAAACATCATGGTTTACGTTGCTTCCTTCCCCATTTTTAACAGTCTCTTCCTAAATATAACTCTATGCATTTAATACATGGATTTTTTAATCGTAATTCACCTTGTTTGCCTTGGATTTACATGATTTAAGATTCTGTTTTGCCAAATGTTCGATCGAAAATTGTACAGTGTATATATATATAGGGATATTGATCAGGTGTTGTATAAGTATGTACATTTGTACCATCTCGTCAATTTAGACAGACTTATCCATAACGATTATAAATGATATCTGGGACGTCCGAAAAATATACTCGTTCTGAACATGAAAAAAAATATTTGCCCCTGGACGTTAGGCTACAAACGAAACCAATCAACCGCCATAATATATTAACAGTACACTTTTCCAAGAAGAGAACTTCTCATACTTTGGATACATGTCAACTCGTACTTTTCATTATAAATTACTTTAATCAGTCATGTCAGTGTTGGATCATGCCGTTAAATATTATATTTTTGTTTTAAATACAAACCATCCCGAACTACTGACTTGAGTGACAGTTCATTATGCAACTATAAAGATTTCCATAATAAAATGCAAATATGGTCAGTTTTGGTTGATGCGGACAAATAATTTTGATATATGAGTCAGTCTAAGGTATGAAAACACTAAAATTTGTTTACGATTCAATATTTTGAATAAAAAGACGACATGCTGGCACTATAACTTGATGCGAACAAAATTGTGTAGTCATTGTTTTCTAATATTACTGTCATTTGTTTTATACAGTTCCTCATGACCTAAAAATATAACTAGTTTACTATGCAGCTATATAGATTAGCATGATATAGTGCAAATATAGTCAGTTTTGGTTGATGCGGACCAATTATTTTCTTATACGAGTCAGTCTGAAGTATGAAAACTACTGATATTTCCTTACGATTCAATATTTCACTATAAATTGATGCGAACCAAATTGTTTAGTCATTGTTTTCCAATATTGCTGTCATTTGTATTATACAATCCATCCTGATATAAAAATATTACTGATTTAGTATGCGACTATAAGATTTACATAATAAGGTGCAAATATGGTCAGTTTTTGTTGATGCAGACAAATAAGTTTGTTATACAAGTCAGTCTGAGGTATGAAAACTACTGATATTAGTTTACAATTCAATATTTTGAATAAAAATAGGACATGCTGGCACTATAAATTGATGCGAACCAAATTTTTTAGTCATTGTTTTCCAATATTGCTGTCATTTGTATTATACAGTCCCTCTTTAAAAAACTGTGTTATACGAGTCAGTCTGAGGTATGAAAACTACTGATATTTGTTTACAATTCAGTATTTTGAATAAAAACAGGACATTTTGGCTTTCTCAATTGATGCGTACAACATTTTGTAGTCATTGTGGTCCAATATTGCTATCATTTGTTTTTTACAATCCATCCTTACATATAATTATATAACTGATTTACTATGCAACTATAAGATTTACATAAAAAAGAGCAAATTAGGTCAGTTTTGGTTGATGCGGACAAGTAATTTTGTTATACGAGTCAGTCCGAGGTATGAAAACTACTGATATTTGTTTACGATTCAATATTTTGTATAAAAACAGGACATTTTGGCACTCTCAATTGATGCGAACAAAATTTTGTAGTCATTGTGGTCCAATATTGCTATCATTTGTTCTATACAATCCATCCTTACATAAAAATATAACTGATTTACTATGCTATTATAAGATTTACATAAAAAAGAGCAAATTAGGTCAGTTTTGGTTGATGCGGAGAAATAATTTTGTTATACGAGTTAGTCTGAGGTATAAAAACTACTGATATTTGTTCACGATTAGATATTTTGAATAAAAAGAGGACATGCTGGCACTATAAATTGATGCTATACAATTTTTTTAGTCATTTTGGTCCAATATTTCTGTAATTTGTATTATACAGTCCCTCCTGACCTAAAAATATAACTGAATTACTGTGCAGCTATATAGATTGACTTGATAAAGTGCAAATATCGTCAGTTTTGGTTGATGCAGACAAATAATTTTGTTATAAGAGTCAGTCTGAGGTATAAAAACTACTGATATTTGTTTACGATTAGATATTTTGAATAAAAAGAGGACATGCTGGCACTATAAATTGATGCGAACAAAATTTTTTAGTTATTGTTTTCCAATATTGCTGTCATTTGTATCATACAATCCATACTGATAAAAAAATATTACTATTTAGTATGCGAATATAAGATTAACATAAAAAAGAGCAAATTAGGTCAGTTTTGGTTGATGCTGAAAAATTATTTTATTATACGAGTCAGTCTGAGGTATGAAAACTACCGGTACTGATATTTGTTTACAATTCAATATTTTGAATAAAAAGACCACATGCTGGCACTATAACTTGATGCGAACAAAATTGTGTAGTCATTGTTTTCTAATATTACTGTCATTTGTTTTATACAGTTCCTCATGACCTAAAAATATAACTAGTTTACTATGCAGCTATATAGATTAGCATGATATAGTGCAAATATAATCAGTTTTGGTTGATGCGGACCAATTATTTTCTTATACAAGTCAGTCTGAAGTATGAAAACTACTGATATTTCCTTCCAATTCAATATTTTGAATAAAAACAAGACATGCTGGCACTATAAATTGATGCGAACCAAATTTTTTAGTCATTGTTTTCCAATATTGCTGTCATTTGTATTATACAATCCATCCTGATATAAATATATTACTGATTTAGTATGCGACTATAAGATTTACATAATAAGGTGCAAATATGGTCAGTTTTGGTTGATGCGGACAAATAAGTTTGTTATACAAGTCAGTCTGAGGTATGAAAACTACTGATATTAGTTTACAATTCAATATTTTGAATAAAAATAGGACATGCTGGCACTATAAATTGATGCGAACCAAATTGTTTATTCATTGTTTTCCAATATTGCTGTCATTTGTATTATACAGTCCTTGTTTAAAAAATTGTGTTATACAAGTCAGTCTGAGGTATGAAAACTATGTTTACGATTCAGTATTTTGAATAAAAACAGGACATTTTGGCACTCTCAATTGATGTGAACAACATTTTGTAGTCATTGTGGTCCAATATTGCTATCATTTGTTTTATACAATCCATCCTTACATAGAAATATAACTGATTTACAATGCAACTATAAGATTTACATAAAAGAGAGCAAATTAGGTCAGTTTTGGTTGATGCGGACAAGTAATTTTGTTATACGAGTCAGTCTGAGGTATGAAAACTACTGATATTTGTTTACGATTCAATATTTTGAATAAAAACAAGACATTTTGGCACTCTCAATTGATGCTAACAAAATTTTGCAGTCATTGTGGTCAAATATTGCTATCATTTGTTTTATACAATCCATCCTTACATAAAAATATAACTGATTTACTATGCGATTATAAGATTTACATAAAAAAGAGCAAATTAGGTCAGTTTTGGTTGATGCAGACAAATAATTTTGTTATACGAGTTAGTCTGAGGTATAAAAACTACTGATATTTGTTCACGATTAGATATTTTGAATAAAAAGAGGACGTGCTGGCACTATAAATTGATGCTATACAAATTTTTTAGTCATTGTGGTCCAATATTTCTGTAATTTGTATTATACAGTCCCTCCTTACCTAAAAATATAACTGAATTACTGTGCAGCTATATAGATTGACTTGATAAAGTGCAAATATGGTCAGTTTTGGTTGATGCAGACAAAAAACTTTGTTATAAGAGTCAGTCTGAGGTATAAAAACTACTGATATTTGTTTACGATTAGATATTTTGAATAAAAAGAGGACATGCTGGCACAATAAATTGATGCGAACCAAATTTTTTAGTTATTGATTTCCAATATTGCTGTCATTTGTTTAAAACAATCCATACTGATATAAAAATATTACTATTTACTATGCGATTATAAGATTTACATAAAAAATAGCAAATTAGGTCAGTTTTGGTTGATGCAGACAAATAATTTTGTTATACGAGTTAGTCTGAGGTATAAAAACTACTGATATTTGTTCACGATTAGATATTTTGAATAAAAAGAGGACATGCTGGCAATATAAATTGATGCGAACCAAATTTTTTAGTCATTGTGGTCCAATATTTCTGTAATTTGTATTATACAGTCCCTTCTGACCTAAAAATATAACTGAATTACTGTGCAGCTATATAGATTGACTTGATAAAGTGCAAATATTATCAGTTTTGGTTGATGCAGACAAATAATTTTGTTATAAGAGTCATTCTGAGGTATAAAAACTACTGATATTTGTTTACGATTAGATATTTTGAATAAAAAGAGGACATGCTGGCACTATAAATTGATGCAAACCAAATTTTTTAGTTATTGTTTTCCAATATTGCTGTCATTTGTATTATACAATCCATACTGATATAAAAATATTACTATTTAGTATGCGACTATAAGATTTACATAAAAAAGAGCAAATTAGGTCAGTTTTGGTTGATGCTGAAAAATAATTTTGTTATACGAGTCAGTCTGAGGTATGAAAACTACCGGTACTGATATTTGTTTACGATTCAATATTTTGAATAAAAACAGGACATTTTGGCTTTCTCAATTGATGCGAACAAAATTTTGTAGTCATTTTGGTCAAATGTTGCTATCATTTGTTTTAAACATTCCATCCTTACATAAAAATATAACTGATTTACTATGCAACTATAAGATTAACATAAAAAGGAGCAAATTAGGTCAGTTTTGGTTGATGCGGACAAGTAATTTTGTTATACTAGTCAGTCTGGGGTATGAAAACTACTAATATTTGTTTACGATTCAATATTTTGAATAAAAACAGGACATTTTGGCTCTCTCAATTCATGCGAACAAAATTTTGTAGTCATTGTGGTCCAATATTGCTATCATTTGTTTTGTACAATCCATCCTTACATAAAAATATAACTGAGCAAATTAGGTCAGTTTTGGTTGATACGGACAAGTAATTTTGTTATATGAGTCAGTCAGAGGTATGAAAACTACTGATATTTGTTCACGATTAGATATTTTGAATATAAAGAGGACATGCTACCACAATAAATTGATGCGAACCAAATTATTTAGTTATTGTTTTCCAATATTGCTGTCATTTGTTTAAAACAATCCATACTGATATAAAAATATTACTATTTACTATGCGATTATAAGATTTACATGAAAAATAGCAAATTGGTCAGTTTTGGTTGATGCAGACAAATAATTTTGTTATACGAGTTAGTCTGAGGTATAAAAACTACTGATATTTGTTCATGATTAGATATTTTGAATAAAAAGAGGACATGCTGGCACTATAAATTGATGCGAACCAAATTTTTTAGTCATTGTGGTCCAATATTTCTGTAATTTGTATTATACAGTCCCTTCTGACCTAAAAATATAACTGAATTACTGTGCAGCTATATAGATTGACTTGATAAAGTGCAAATATTATCAGTTTTGGTTGATGCAGACAAATAATTTTGTTATAAGAGTCAGTCTGAGGTATAAAAACTACTGATATTTGTTTACGCGTAGATATTTTGAATAAAAAGAAGACATGCTGGCACTATAAATTGATGCGAACCAAATTTTTTAGTTATTGTTTTCCAAAATTGCTGTCATTTGTATTATACAATCCATACTGATATAAAAATATTACTATTTAGTATGCGACTATAAGATTTAAATAAAAAAGAGCAAATTAGGTCAGTTTTGGTTGATGCTGTAAAATAATTTTGTTATACGAGTCAGTCTGAGGTATGAAAACTACTGATATTTGTTTACGATTCAATATTTTGAATAAAAACAAGACATTTTGGCACTCTCAATTGATGCGAACAAAATTTTGTAGTCATTGTGGTCCAATATTGCTATCATTTGTTTTATACAATCCATCCTTACATAAAAATATAACTGATTTACTATGCGATTATAAGATTTACATAAAAAAGAGCAAATTAGGTCAGTTTTGGTTGATGCGGACAAATAATTTTGTTATACGAGTTAGTCTGAGGTATAAAAACTACTGATATTTGTTCACGATTAGATATTTTGAATAAAAAGAGGACATGCTGGCACTATAAATTGATGCTATACAAATTTTTTAGTCATTGTGGTCCAATATTTCTGTAATTTGTAATATACAGTCCCTCCTGACCTAAAAATATAACTGAATTACTGTGCAGCTATATAGATTGACTTGATAAAGTGCAAATATGGTCAGTTTTTGTTGATGCAGACAAATAATTTTGTTATAATAGTCAGTCTGAAGTATAAAAACTACTGATATTTGTTCACGATTAGATATTTTGAATAAAAAGAGGACATGCTGGCACTATAAATTGATGTGAACCAAATTTTTTAGTTATTGTTTTCCAATATTGCTGTCATTTGTATTATACAATCCATACTGATATAAAAATATTACTATTTAGTATGCGACTATAAGATTTACATAAAAAAGAGCAAATTAGGTCAGTTTTGGTTGATGCTGAAAAATAATTTTGTTATACGAGTCAGTCTGAGGTATGAAAACTACCGGTACTGATATTTGTTTACGATTCAATTTTTTGAATAAAAACAGGACATTTTGGCTTTCTCAATTGATACGAACAAAATTTTGTAGTCATTGTGGTCCAATATTGCTATCATTTGTTTTATACAATCCATCCTTACATAAAAATATAACTGATTTACTATGCGATTATAAGATTTACATAAAAAAGAGCAAATTAGGTCAGTTTTGGTTGATGCGGACAAATAATTTTGTTATACGAGTTAGTCTGAGGTATAAAAACTACTGATATTTGTTCACGATTAGATATTTTGAATAAAAAGAGGACATGCTGGCACTATAAATTGATGCTATACAAATTTTTTAGTCATTGTGGTCCAATATTTCTGTAATTTGTATTATACAGTCCCTCCTGACCTAAAAATATAACTGAATTACTGTGCAGCTATATAGATTGACTTGATAAAGTGCAAATATCGTCAGTTTTAGGTGATGCAGACAAATAATTTTGTTATAAGAGTCAGTCTGAGGTATAAAAACTACTGATATTTGTTTACGATTAGATATTTTGAATAAAAAGAGGACATGCTGGCACTATAAATTGATGCGAACAAAATTTTTTAGTTATTGTTTTCCAATATTGCTGTCATTTGTATTATAGAATCCATACTGATAAAAAAATATTACTATTTAGTATGCGAATATAAGATTAACATAAAAAAGAGCAAATTAGGTCAGTTTTGGTTGATGCTGAAAAATAATTTTATTATACGAGTCAGTCTGAGGTATGAAAACTACCGGTACTGATATTTGTTTACAATTCAATATTTTGAATAAAAAGACGACAAGCTGGCACTATAACTTGATGCGAACAAAATTGTGTAGTCATTGTTTTCTAATATTACTGTCATTTGTTTTATACAGTTCCTCATGACCTAAAAATATAACTAGTTTACTATGCAGCTATATAGATTAGCATGATATAGTGCAAATATAATCAGTTTTGGTTGATGCGGACCAATTATTTTCTTATACAAGTCAGTCTGAAGTATGAAAACTACTGATATTTCCTTCCAATTCAATATTTTGAATAAAAACAAGACATGCTGGCACTATAAATTGATGCGAACCAAATTTTTTAGTCATTGTTTTCCAATATTGCTGTCATTTGTATTATACAATCCATCCTGATATAAATATATTACTGATTTAGTATGCGACTATAAGATTTACATAATAAGGTGCAAATATGGTCAGTTTTGGTTGATGCGGACAAATAAGTTTGTTATACAAGTCAGTCTGAGGTATGAAAACTACTGATATTAGTTTACAATTCAATATTTTGAATAAAAATAGGACATACTGGCACTATAAATTGATGCGAACCAAATTTTTTATTCATTGTTTTCCAATATTGCTGTCATTTGTATTATACAGTCCTTGTTTAAAAAACTGTGTTATACAAGTCAGTCTGAGGTATGAAAACTATGTTTACGATTCAGTATTTTGAATAAAAACAGGACATTTTGGCACTCTCAATTGATGTGAACAACATTTTGTAGTCATTGTGGTCCAATATTGCTATCATTTGTTTTATACAATCCATCCTTACATAGAAATATAATTGATTTACTATGCAACTATAAGATTTACATAAAAAAGAGCAAATTAGGTCAGTTTTGGTTGATGCGGACAAGTAATTTTGTTATACGAGTCAGTCTGAGGTATGAAAACTACTGATATTTGTTTACGATTCAATATTTTGAATAAAAACAAGACATTTTGGCACTCTCAATTGATGCTAACAAAATTTTGTAGTCATTGTGGTCAAATATTGCTATCATTTGTTTTATACAATCCATCCTTACATAAAAATATAACTGATTTACTATGCGATTATAAGATTTACATAAAAAAGAGCAAATTAGGTCAGTTTTGGTTGATGCAGACAAATAATTTTGTTATACGAGTTAGTCTGAGGTATAAAAACTACTGATATTTGTTCACGATTAGATATTTTGAATAAAAAGAGGACATGCTGGCACTATAAATTGATGCTATACAAATTTTTTAGTCATTGTGGTCCAATATTTCTGTAATTTGTATTATACAGTCTCTCCTGACCTAAAAATATAACTGAATTACTGTGCAGCTATATAGATTGACTTGATAAAGTGCAAATATGGTCAGTTTTGGTTGATGCAGACAAATAAGTTTGTTATACAAGTCAGTCTGAGGTATGAAAACTACTGATATTAGTTTACAATTCAATATTTTGAATAAAAATAGGACATACTGGCACTATAAATTGATGCGAACCAAATTTTTTATTCATTGTTTTCCAATATTGCTGTCATTTGTATTATACAGTCCTTGTTTAAAAAACTGTGTTATACAAGTCAGTCTGAGGTATGAAAACTATGTTTACGATTCAGTATTTTTAATAAAAACAGGACATTTTGGCACTCTCAATTGATGTGAACAACATTGTGTAGTCATTGTGGTCTAATATTGCTATCATTTGTTTTATACAATCCATCCTTACATAGAAATATAATTGATTTACTATGCAACTATAAGATTTACATAAAAAAAGAGCAAATTAGGTCAGTTTTGGTTGATGCGGACAAGTAATTTTGTTATACGAGTCAGTCTGAGGTATGAAAACTACTGATATTTGTTTACGATTCAATATTTTGAATAAAAACAAGACATTTTGGCACTCTCAATTGATGCTAACAAAATTTTGTAGTCATTGTGGTCAAATATTGCTATCATTTGTTTTATACAATCCATCCTTACATAAAAATATAACTGATTTACTATGCGATTACAAGATTTACATAAAAAAGAGCAAATTAGGTCAGTTTTGGTTGATGCAGACAAATAATTTTGTTATACGAGTTAGTCTGAGGTATAAAAACTACTGATATTTGTTCACGATTAGATATTTTGAATAAAAAGAGGACATGCTGGCACTATAAATTGATGCTATACAAATTTTTTAGTCATTGTGGTCCAATATTTCTGTAATTTGTATTATACAGTCCCTCCTGACCTAAAAATATAACTGAATTACTGTGCAGCTATATAGATTGACTTGATAAAGTGCAAATATTATCAGTTTTGGTTGATGCAGACAAAAAATTTTGTTATAAGAGTCAGTCTGAGGTATAAAAACTACTGATATTTGTTTACGATTAGATATTTTGAATAAAAAGAGGACATGCTGGCACAATAAATTGATGCTAACAAAATTTTTTAGTTATTGTTTTCCAATATTGCTGTCATTTGTATTATACAATCCATACTGATATAAAAATATTACTATTCAGTATGCGACTATAAGATTTACATAAAAAAGAGCAAATTAGGTCAGTTTTGGTTGATGCTGAAAAATAATTTTGTTATACGAGTCAGTCTGAGGTATGAAAACTACCGGTACTGATATTTGTTTACAATTCAATATTTTGAATAAAAACAGGACATTTTGGCTTTCTCAATTGATGCGAACAAAATTTTGTAGTCATTGTGGTCAAATATTGCTATCATTTGTTTTAAACAATCCATTCTACATTAAAATATAACTGATTTACTATGCAACTATAAGATAAACATAAAAAGGAGCAAATAAGGTCAGTTTTGGTTGATGCGGACAAGTAATTTTGTTATATGAGTCAGTCAGAGGTATGAAAACTACTGATATTTGTTCACGATTAGATATTTTGAATAAAAATAGGACATGCTGGCACAATAAATTGATGCGAACCAAATTTTTTAGTTATTGTTTTCCAATATTGCTGTCATTTGTTTAAAACAATCCATACTGATATAAAAATATTACTATTTACTATGCGATTATAAGATTTACATAAAAAATAGCAAATTAGGTCAGTTTTGGTTGATGCAGACAAATAATTTTGTTATACGAGTTAGTCTGAGGTATAAAAACTACTGATATTTGTTCACGATTAGATATTTTGAATAAAAAGAGGACATGCTGGCACTATAAATTGATGCGAACCAAATTTTTTAGTCATTGTGGTCCAATATTTCTGTAATTTGTATTATACAGTCCCTTCTGACCTAAAAATATAACTGAATTACTGTGCAGCTATATAGATTGACTTGATAAAGTGCAAATATTATCAGTTTTGGTTGATGCAGACAAATAATTTTGTTATAAGAGTCAGTCTGAGGTATAAAAACTACTGATATTTGTTTACGATTAGATATTTTGAATAAAAAGAAGACATGCTGGCACTATAAATTGATGCGAACCAAATTTTTTAGTTATTGTTTTCCAATATTGCTGTCATTTGTATTATACAATCCATACTGATATAAAAATATTACTATTTAGTATGCGACTATAAGATTTACATAAAAAAGAGCAAATTAGGTCAGTTTTGGTTGATGCTGAAAAATAATTTTGTTATACGAGTCAGTCTGAGGTCTGAAAACTACCGGTACTGATATTTGTTTACGATTCAATATTTTGAATAAAAACAGGACATTTTGGCTTTCTCAATTGATGCGAACAAAATTTTGTAGTCATTGTGGTCAAATGTTGCTATCATTTGTTTTGTACAATCCATCCTTACATAAAAATATAACTGAGCAAATTAGGTCAGTTTTGGTTGATGCGGACAAGTAATTTTGTTATACGAGTCAGTCTGAGGTATGAAAACTACTGATATTTGTTTACGATACAATATTTTGAATTAAAACAGGACATGCTGGCACTATAAAATCATGCGAACCAAATTTTTTAGTCAATGTTTTCCAATATTGCTGTCATTTGTATTATACAGTCCCTCCTGACATAAAAATATAACTGAATTACTGTGCAGCTATATATATTTACTTGATGAAGTGCAGATATGGTCATTTTTGGTTAATGAGGTCAATTAATTTTGTTAAACGAGTCATCCTGAGTCGGACAGTCTGAGATGTGAAAAATGCTGGATTTTGGTGATTATTTAATTATTTGATTAAAAGAAGGACATGCTTGAACTGTTTGTTTGTGCAGAAAAAAGAAATTTAATATGATCAATTTTCAATTAATTTAAGAGGTGTTATTACATTATTAATTAACTGTTAATGTCAATCGAAAATGAACAGTTGGTCATTTAATTTTGATATACTTTATCATTTGATATTTAAGGTCAGTGTATCCAGGATACGATGACAATTTGCGTTAACGCGCGTTTACTACAAATAGTAAACGTGCGTTTACTTTTGACGAAATTAGAAGACGCGCCTTTTTCACGTTAACGCGGAAGTAAACGCGAAAGTAAACGCCCGTTTACTCTTTACAAAATTAGAAGACGCGCTTATTTTGCGTTAACGCGAAGGTAAACGCGAAAGTAAACGCCCTGTTTACTTTTTATGTCTACTGAAATTTCCGAGTTAACGCACAGTTAACGCGGCGTTTACTTGAAGTGCACGCGAGTAAACGCCGCGTTAACTTTTTCCGCCCGTTTACATGTAATGCTTGGTCTGCACCCAACTGTATGTACGTGGTAATTATGTTTTAAACAATTTCCTAAACTTAAAAATGAATATATGAAATAAAAAGAAAATATTTCAAGATCTTTTTCTTATACATGTTATATATTCAAAAAAATATCAACAGATTATTTGTGACTTTTTGTCCTGTGACTTTTGGTTTTATCAAATTTGTGACTTTATGTCCTGTGACTTTTTGTCCTGTGACTTCGACGAACCAGCGCAAGTTAGATATTGAACTGTATTTAGATCAGATTGGTTCTGGATGTTTCTCTCTTATCTTTAATATACATGTATATATTTTGAATTGCGACTATCTATAGTTCTGTAACTTTCTATCTAGGCGTATAAACCAATGATCGACAAGTGCGTACATTTTTGTTAAATTAATGTTTCAAATTGTCCATAATTATTGACAACGAGTATATACTTACATTTTTCCCAATGTACCCTTAAATAAGAAAATATGTAAAAAGAAAGTTCTCAATCAAATGGCAAAATCAAAAGTTCAAACACATCAAACGAATGGATAACAACTGTCATATACCTGACTTGGTACAGGCATCTTTGCTTATGTAGAAAATGGTGGATTGAACCTGGTTTTAAAGCTAGCTAAACCTTCCACTT
This sequence comes from Mytilus californianus, assembly GCF_021869535.1. Taxonomy (NCBI): domain Eukaryota; kingdom Metazoa; phylum Mollusca; class Bivalvia; order Mytilida; family Mytilidae; genus Mytilus; species Mytilus californianus. The sequence continues at coordinate 48,250,254 of NW_026262582.1, read as the reverse complement.
GTATGACAGTCGCATCAAATTCCATTATATTGACAACGATGTGTGAACAAAACAAACAAAAACAATTGGTAAAAATGTCACAAATAGGGGTAAATAGTCTAATTCGGTAGCTCACATTCGTGAAAAGGGAACGGGATTGTAGTTACGACATAAGGAACATATCCGATATCATCAAAATAGATTTTTATTCCATCAAATCTTTTTTTTGGATTTATTTAGATTTTCATGAATATCATTCTTTACATCAGAAATGTTATTTATAAACAAGCGTACGAGTTTAGTAATGACTAGTATATATCACTGTCAGACACGCGAGACAAAAAACATGTATATTACACCTGATAGTTTTTAAATGGAAAGTTACAAGTTACCGGCTGTGTACACTGGACGCTCAGAAGTAAAGCGATGCATGAACTTGCAATATGTCATTGTATAATAAGAGTTTTTAAGCCCGACGCTATTGTTCTCGGGTCTGTTCTATAGAAATTTGTTTTAAAGTAGTCACGTTCTCTCTGGTTTTTTTTTAGGACATCTTTAAATTTTGAACACGATCTCCAATTCTTAAAACGTCCAAAGCATACGCGCGTTTGCAATCCGATACCTCATCCGTGACACTTTCCGCGCCACATGCCACTTCAGTTGATATTAATCATTTGCGCATCTAGCTAGCCGGAATAATAGGCTCGCCGTAGAATAAAACGTATCTTAATCCGTATAAGTTTATGAGGATCTTGAAGGGGGGTAGGGAATTCTTCATTTTCGCATTCATAAACTTTATAGGACCAAATACCCTTTTCTGAAATTTAGCGCACAAGGTATATTTCGACAGCAAGAAGGTATGTCCTTCAGTTCAAACATATTGTTTTTAATCCAAGCTAGGTTATAATCTATTTTCCTACTTTATTTCTAAATTCTCCATTCATGCTAAACGGAGAAAAAACAAATATGAAATTTGATAAAAATATATACTTGCATCGGGAAAACTCGTGGAATAAAACATGTATATATACGACTGTTTCAACAATTATTTGAATCAAGGAATGCTCTTGATTTTTCAATTATTCTTAAAGGAGTAGGTCCAGTAAGACCCCTTTTTGGCCCCAAAATATAGCAGTTTTACAAAATTGTTAAAATGTAAACTTTTAGCTATTTATTGGAAAGAAGAATACTTCTGTTACATAAATATGGGCTGTTTTTGACAATACAATGCACATGTATCGGGTACTAGCATCATTAAGTCATTCTAAATTACTGAAATCTTCACAATTTTAGCATTTGAGTTAATTTTTAGACGGTTTTCGTCTTAAATGGAAGTGGCCGCATTCGTGTTCATTCTTAATATTTAAATGTAAGTTGTATTTGATGATAATACATATCATATATAAAGGTCGAGGATGAACACGAATGCGGCCACTTTCATTTTTGACAAAAACCATCTGAAAAGTGACATATTATGGCATAATTGATAGATTTTTAATATTTAAGCCTGAATTTGAGCGTCTTTAGTGACTCAATCGGCCCAAATCTTTCAGATACACTAATTGAATCTACTAAAGTAGACACTTGAGTGTTTAAAAAGTGTCTAAAATATTTCATCAGATGAACCTGAAATTTGAGGCCAAAATCGGCCCTTACCGGACCTACTCCTTTGTTATCATTTCGATAGTTGACAAACTGTATAGCAAGTGATGTTATTCGCTGAACGTTAAACGAGTCACAGCAGTCATAATTAGATTAACTATATTGGAAACGTCGCGAATGGCAATTTAAAAATGAAAACAAAATTAGAATAATTTTAGGGTCATCATTCCGTATTATATTAGCGGCCTCGGTGGCCAAGTAATCCAAGTATTCGGATTATTGTGTCACTAGCCTGTCGAATTCTGCACTTGGCAGGAGCCCTCGACTCCAATCTTAATTGATTAGGATTTTCAGTTTTCCTACCGAAGGTCTGCGGTTCTAATGAGAATTTTTATAACACACAAAATGTACATTCTACACTGATACCGACATTTGTTCATATCATTTTTTTAATTACGAAATTTAACCGCACATCTCTGCCGCACATCATAAACAAATCTAATTATGTTTATTTCAGTTATCCTTGCAAATGGTTCGGACACTGTTGAATTGACACGTCTACGTTTACCTTTTGTCATTATTTGAACGATTTGTATTACATAAATTTGATTACACAACCTGTATTGATTTACATAGTCTTAAAATTTCATGTCGTTTATAGACAATTTACTTAGTGCGTAATGACTTTAATAATTCTTCTATCTCAAATATTTCACGGCAATGCTGTTTACTTTACCAAGGACTTGTATAGTAAGATATAATTACTATACCAATCCTTGACATTGGCTTTACAGAGTTTTGTCCATACGTTCAGCTTTTCACATGTTTAGCTGAAATACAATAAATTCACACATATATCACATTGGTACCCTGTTGTGACCAGGTTGTATTCGCAATACACGTGCGTTAATATTACTGGTGGGGTTGAGTAAGTGCCCCATCTTCGCTAGCCTGTGAAGAGGAGAGGACTGGGTCGTAACTTTTGCCTAGCGAAGATGAAAAGGAAAGAAATAAACAAAGAAACAAAGAAAGAAAGAAAGAAAGAAAGAAAATAAATAAAATAAATAAATAAATAAATAAATAAATAAAGTAAATAAATAAATAGATAAATAAATTTCAACACATTGCTGTTGAAGGCATATAAAAAAAATTCCGAACTGTACATGTGTTTGTAAAATTTTGTATCGAAGGACATAACTTTGGACATAATTATGAATAAAAAAAAATTAATGTATTTTCAAAAGACGAGATATAAAAATATAATGGTTACTCCGGAATTTTGGGTTTTTACTTATTACAGCTATTCTCCAATCTTTTTAATGACTACTCAAAATTGCGGTTTTGCAATATCTTCATGTTTAGGGTTAACTGTGTTATTTGTGGTGTTCAGAAAGAAGCCATTATAATATTGTTCGAACCTTAAACTACACACACTGAGCTATGATACTATCCCAGCAAACAATTCAACATTTTAAAAACGTTTTAAAAATGTTTTGTTTTGGTTTCTACAATGTTTTATTAAAACGTTTTAAAAACCAAAATTTGTAGACTCTTATAAATGTTTCAAAAACATTTTGAAGAAACGTTATTTTGGAACATTCAGAAAACGTTGAAATAAGGTTTTATGAAAAACGTTTCTGTCAACCTCCAACAAACATTTTCAACACATTTGTGTAACAATGATTCATTAGTGCGACCACCATTACTTTGGTTTAAAAATATATAATTGATTGTGCAGTGTTTTGTATTTCATTCATTTCTTAATTGGTAATGCATGTGTTTAATTGAAGAAAAAGCAACATCTCCATAAGCTTGGATGGATGGTTGGTTGTTTAACGACCAGTGGCAAGTCAGATGCATATTCTGGATGAGAACATGATTATTAGAAATTGATACCCTATCTTGTAATAGACCAACATGTGCCAGATTTTTTGGTTCTAGCCCACAAGGCAAGTTTGCAGGATGACATGTCACATTATTCTGACTACGGGCCAAGAAGTCTTTGCTCTAACTCATTTTGGGGAGAAGCAACAAATAATAATTTTATTGTCATTGGTTTGGCCGGGCCGAAGTTCCAACCCACAACCTCCACACTTGAGGCGACCACACTCACCATTACACCAAAGCTCTAAAGGAAGATATTCTTAATAAAAAAAACTATGCCAAAACAAAGCTTGTCAACCTCTAACTGTTTAAACTTGGTTCAGTGACCTTGAAAGTCAATTCAATAAGGTTCTTGCATTGACAAGGAGATAACATATCTCTTAAACCGAGAATTTGACATATTATCATAATAACTTCAATCAATGATCTAGTTTATAACCAAAGCTTCAATTGTTGCCGAAATTGGAATAGAGTTTTATAAACATCTTTAATCACTTTGCAACAAAACAAAAACAGTATTGACAGGACTAAAATCAGTAGAATCAATGTACTTTTAAACAGATTTATTTGTTCGGACTCCAATTCTTCTTGCGCAATCGTCTGTCCTTTTCTTACAGGTTTCTGAAATTATCAAAAGCAATTTGTAAACGAGATCAGTACGCCCAAGTACACTGTTTAGCATTTAACTCTTAACCCCAGTTAGTTGTTGTACTCCCTTTTAATCAAGCTATTTCATTAAATCTATAAAGGGGAAATTATCCTATTTTTTGCAATCCAAGTAATTATTAAGAAGGCAAAAAACATAAATAATATTTTACATGTCAAAAGCAATTGCTACAAATGTAAATCTCAATGTTTTACTGGCAGGATAAAGACAATAATTCCATCGTCAAGAACATAACAATGTATTATTCTAATGTCTCTAAATAAACAGAAGTTCTGCATGGTTGGCAAATGGTATATTGCTATAAGTGGCTCAGAAATTTGTGTATAGATATTCAAATTGCAAAAATAAACTTTTAAATAAATAAAACCTTCCACTTAAACGTATATTAAGATATTTTATTCAATTGAAAAATACCTTATATTTTGGTCCTCCTGGCTTGTGTGGGGCCTGTTTTAGGAAGCCAATTAAGACTCCCTCCATATCGGAAACCTTGGATTTTGGGAACACTCTTGCACAACTTTCTGAAAAAGTATTACAGAATTAAAAAGATATATTTCATTATTATTTTTAACTTATTTAAACTTTTATTTATATATATATAATAACTTTATGTAACTTTGCACTCTGTTTCTATCTAAAATAATAAGTGAGAAACATTATATTCATATTCATCATATGAATTCTTTTTGAGATTAAAGTCACGATAAAAAATCCAATCTATATTAATGGCACTTGCTTTTAAATGTTCGACATATTTTCTTAATCAACTTACTCATGATTATCCTGCACAAAGGGTGACCTGTGAATGCCTCTTTTCCCTTTTGCCCCTTCAGACTGTATTTGGCCTATAACTGATTAGTGCCACACTTTTTCATCATCCTTCCTATACAGTTTGAAGGGCTGTGACTACCCTGTGACACCAAATACTAGACCTACAAAATTACAATTTAGTCCTGTTGTTATTTATTTATTTTTCGAGAAATGAAATATTTGTTTATAAATAATCGTGTCCATGAACCAATCTTAGCAAAACCTACTAATATTATTGCCTAAAAGATATTTTATTTCTTGTCCGTATCGAGTTTCTATAATGATTTTCCATGTATCGCTGTATATACGTTATATGCAATTTTATATGCATTTGAATGTTTGTCTTCAATTACAGGTTTATTCTATTAATGCATGATTTTTTTATTCATATATATAGCATGTTTCGCTTATATATATTTACTTTAAATTAATATATATTATCTTTAACTGTTAAAATCTGATTTGACCTTTTCTCGGTAGATTGTTCTGGTGTTACATTATAAACTTTTACACATCTATTTATTAGAAAGGATTTTCCGAACGTAAATGATCTGTGGTAATCAACACTGGTCGTATATGAATTTCTTTAATTGATGATATTACACCTGGTGTTTCGGATATCATTCAGGTCAAGTTCGACCAAGGCCATTCATCCTCGTCAGGTGCCCTTGCGTAATATTTTTATTTACTATAACATTTGATTATGATTACTTTTTAACTGTTTAGTGTTATCAATATGTTTCTATCGTGTAACGTATCAAATGCAGTTACATTTTGCGGTATACTGAATTGTTCATGACTGGCAAGTTACAATCAATTTTAGTCAGACATAAGATATTTTGTAAAATGAGGCCCAGCACTGGCAGCACAGCTATGGGTAGTCCAAAAAAAAAAATGACGTCTTGAAAGGATATTTTTGATTTTTGCAGTTGCTACGAAGTTGGAGGAGGGCGTCCACATTTTTTTTTCAAATAAGAAAGCCGTACAAAACGTCATTATTATTTGACTACGCTCTGGGTAGTTTAAATGATTAATTATGCTGTCTTCGGAGGCTTGTTTTTATTTAACTCGTGTAAAAGTCAGACCAGTAGCCCACGAGGCATGACAAATTGACACGTGATGGCATCATGCAGTGGTGAATGTGAATTTATGACTGTAGTAGTTAAATCTGTTAATCATGTAAATAGACTCATGCAAATCATACGAATGTCATGGAGAAAATAATGCAGTAATTTCTCTCAATTTCTACAAAATACATCGAATGTTTATTGATTTTATACATACCTCATAGACTGAACGCTATTCTGTAGAACTGCTCTTCTAGCATGTCTAGTGTTGCATGTTGTTGTTTTCCCGATTTAAAAAAGGCGGTGAGAGTATCCGGAAGTTTCGAACAAATTTTATCTAATGAAGAATTCTGCTTTAATACAAATTAATGCATTTTCTCAATTAAAATGTCTATCTTCGAATATGATAATACTTTAGAGATGCGATAAATGGAAATATAGAAATAAAATACGAAACTAACTAATAAGTTACAACTGGTTCCCGGTTCTACAGAAAAGAAACCAGTTATTAGAATACAAGAATTTTTTTGACATAACATATCATCACATATCGACAGATCGAAGATGACTTTTTGTAAATTAAAAATTGAAAGTAATTATTAAAAACAAAAATATTGCGGTGATATGGGAAACATGATTTATAAAGTTATTCTATACTTATTAAAAAACATTTTTGAAACATTATTAAAAAACCAAATTAAAAACGTTGTTTTAAAATGTATTATTTATGTTTATCAAAAACATTTTTGAAAAAATGTTTTATTTACGTTTAAAAAATGTTTGCAGAAACATTTCTACTATAGTTCCAGAAAACATTTCAATTTAACCTTTTAAAAACATTTCTTAAACGTTTTTTCGACACTAACTTATTTGAAACCTTTAAAAAACGTTTCTAAAATGTTCTGTGTTTAGTATAGTAAGATATAATTACTATACCAATCCTTGACATTGGCTTTACAGAGTTTTGTCCATACGTTCAGCTTTTCACATGTTTAGCTGAAATACAATAAATTCACACATATATCACATTGGTACCCTGTTGTGACCAGTTTGTATTCGCAATACACGTGCGTTAATATTACTGGTGGGGTTGAGTAAGTGCCCCATCTTCGCTAGCCTGTGAAGAGGAGAGGACTGGGTCGTAACTTTTGCCTAGCGAAGATGAAAAGGAAAGAAATAAACAAAGAAACAAAGAAAGAAAGAAAGAAAGAAAGAAAATAAATAAAATAAATAAATAAATAAATAAATAAATAAATAAAGTAAATAAATAAATAGATAAATAAATTTCAACACATTGCTGTTGAAGGCATATAAAAAAAATTCCGAACTGTACATGTGTTTGTAAAATTTTGTATCGAAGGACATAACTTTGGACATAATTATGAATAAAAAAAAATTAATGTATTTTCAAAAGACGAGATATAAAAATATAATGGTTACTCCGGAATTTTGGGTTTTTACTTATTACAGCTATTCTCCAATCTTTTTAATGACTACTCAAAATTGCGGTTTTGCAATATCTTCATGTTTAGGGTTAACTGTGTTATTTGTGGTGTTCAGAAAGAAGCCATTATAATATTGTTCGAACCTTAAACTACACACACTGAGCTATGATACTATCCCAGCAAACAATTCAACATTTTAAAAACGTTTTAAAAATGTTTTGTTTTGGTTTCTACAATGTTTTATTAAAACGTTTTAAAAACCAAAATTTGTAGACTCTTATAAATGTTTCAAAAACATTTTGAAGAAACGTTATTTTGGAACATTCAGAAAACGTTGAAATAAGGTTTTATGAAAAACGTTTCTGTCAACCTCCAACAATCATTTTCAACACATTTGTGTAACAATGATTCATTAGTGCGACCACCATTACTTTGGTTTAAAAATATATAATTGATTGTGCAGTGTTTTGTATTTCATTCATTTCTTAATTGGTAATGCATGTGTTTAATTGAAGAAAAAGCAACATCTCCATAAGCTTGGATGGATGGTTGGTTGTTTAACGACCAGTGGCAAGTCAGATGCATATTCTGGATGAGAACATGATTATTAGAAATTGATACCCTATCTTGTAATAGACCAACATGTGCCAGATTTTTTGGTTCTAGCCCACAAGGCAAGTTTGCAGGATGACATGTCACATTATTCTGACTACGGGCCAAGAAGTCTTTGCTCTAACTCATTTTGGGGAGAAGCAACAAATAGTAATTTTATTGTCATTGGTTTGGCCGGGCCGAAGTTCCAACCCACAACCTCCACACTTGAGGCGACCACACTCACCATTACACCAAAGCTCTAAAGGAAGATATTCTTAATAAAAAAAACTATGCCAAAACAAAGCTTGTCAACCTCTAACTGTTTAAACTTGGTTCAGTGACCTTGAAAGTCAATTCAATAAGGTTCTTGCATTGACAAGGAGATAACATATCTCTTAAACCGAGAATTTGACATATTATCATAATAACTTCAATCAATGATCTAGTTTATAACCAAAGCTTCAATTGTTGCCGAAATTGGAATAGAGTTTTATAAACATCTTTAATCACTTTGCAACAAAACAAAAACAGTATTGACAGGACTAAAATCAGTAGAATCAATGTACTTTTAAACAGATTTATTTGTTCGGACTCCAATTCTTCTTGCGCAATCGTCTGTCCTTTTCTTACAGGTTTCTGAAATTATCAAAAGCAATTTGTTAACGAGATCAGTACGCCCAAGTACACTGTTTAGCATTTAACTCTTAACCCCAGTTAGTTGTTGTACTCCCTTTTAATCAAGCTATTTCATTAAATCTATAAAGGGGAAATTATCCTATTTTTTGCAATCCAAGTAATTATTAAGAAGGCAAAAAACATAAATAATATTTTACATGTCAAAAGCAATTGCTACAAATGTAAATCTCAATGTTTTACTGGCAGGATAAAGACAATAATTCCATCGTCAAGAACATAACAATGTATTATTCTAATGTCTCTAAATAAACAGAAGTTCTGCATGGTTGGCAAATGGTATATTGCTATAAGTGGCTCAGAAATTTGTGTATAGATATTCAAATTGCAAAAATAAACTTTTAAATAAATAAAACCTTCCACTTAAACGTATATTAAGATATTTTATTCAATTGAAAAATACCTTATATTTTGGTCCTCCTGGCTTGTGTGGGGCCTGTTTTAGGAAGCCAATTAAGACTCCCTCCATATCGGAAACCTTGGATTTTGGGAACACTCTTGCACAACTTTCTGAAAAAGTATTACAGAATTAAAAAGATATATTCATTATTATTTTTAACTTATTTAAACTTTTATTTATATATATATAATAACTTTATGTAACTTTGCACTCTGTTTCTATCTAAAATAATAAGTGAGAAACATTATATTCATATTCATCATATGAATTCGTTTTGAGATTAAAGTCACGATAAAAAATCCAATCTATATTAATGGCACTTGCTTTTAAATGTTCGACATATTTTCTTAATCAACTTACTCATGATTATCCTGCACAAAGGGTGACCTGTGAATGCCTCTTTTCCCTTTTGCCCCTTCAGACTGTATTTGGCCTATAACTGATTAGTGCCACACTTTTTCATCATCCTTCCTATACAGTTTGAAGGGCTGTGACTACCCTGTGACACCAAATACTAGACCTACAAAATTACAATTTAGTCCTGTTGTTATTTATTTATTTTTCGAGAAATGAAATATTTGTTTATAAATAATCGTGTCCATGAACCAATCTTAGCAAAACCTACTAATATTATTGCCTAAAAGATATTTTATTTCTTGTCCGTATCGAGTTTCTATAATGATTTTCCATGTATCGCTGTATATACGTTATATGCAATTTTATATGCATTTGAATGTTTGTCTTCAATTACAGGTTTATTCTATTAATGCATGATTTTTTTATTCATATATATAGCATGTTTCGCTTATATATATTTACTTTAAATTAATATATATTATCTTTAACTGTTAAAATCTGATTTGACCTTTTCTCGGTAGATTGTTCTGGTGTTACATTATAAACTTTTACACATCTATTTATTAGAAAGGATTTTCCGAACGTAAATGATCTGTGGTAATCAACACTGGTCGTATATGAATTTCTTTAATTGATGATATTACACCTGGTGTTTCGGATATCATTCAGGTCAAGTTCGACCAAGGCCATTCATCCTCGTCAGGTGCCCTTGCGTAATATTTTTATTTACTATAACATTTGATTATGATTACTTTTTAACTGTTTAGTGTTATCAATATGTTTCTATCGTGTAACGTATCAAATGCAGTTACATTTTGCGGTATACTGAATTGTTCATGACTGGCAAGTTACAATCAATTTTAGTCAGACATAAGATATTTTGTAAAATGAGGCCCAGCACTGGCAGCACAGCTATGGGTAGTCCAAAAAAAAAAAATGACGTCTTGAAAGGATATTTTTGATTTTTGCAGTTGCTACGAAGTTGGAGGAGGGCGTCCACATTTTTTTTTCAAATAAGAAAGCCGTACAAAACGTCATTATTATTTGACTACGCTCTGGGTAGTTTAAATGATTAATTATGCTGTCTTCGGAGGCTTGTTTTTATTTAACTCGTGTAAAAGTCAGACCAGTAGCCCACGAGGCATGACAAATTGACACGTGATGGCATCATGCAGTGGTGAATGTGAATTTATGACTGTAGTAGTTAAATCTGTTAATCATGTAAATAGACTCATGCAAATCATACGAATGTCATGGAGAAAATAATGCAGTAATTTCTCTCAATTTCTACAAAATACATCGAATGTTTATTGATTTTATACATACCTCATAGACTGAACGCTATTCTGTAGAACTGCTCTTCTAGCATGTCTAGTGTTGCATGTTGTTGTTTTCCCGATTTAAAAAAGGCGGTGAGAGTATCCGGAAGTTTCGAACAAATTTTATCTAATGAAGAATTCTGCTTTAATACAAATTAATGCATTTTCTCAATTAAAATGTCTATCTTCGAATATGATAATACTTTAGAGATGCGATAAATGGAAATATAGAAATAAAATACGAAACTAACTAATAAGTTACAACTGGTTCCCGGTTCTACAGAAAAGAAACCAGTTATTAGAATACAAGAATTTTTTTGACATAACATATCATCACATATCGACAGATCGAAGATGACTTTTTGTAAATTAAAAATTGAAAGTAATTATTAAAAACAAAAATATTGCGGTGATATGGGAAACATGATTTATAAAGTTATTCTATACTTATTAAAAAACATTTTTGAAACATTATTAAAAAACCAAATTAAAAACGTTGTTTTAAAATGTATTATTTATGTTTATCAAAAACATTTTTGAAAAAATGTTTTATTTACGTTTAAAAAATGTTTGCAGAAACATTTCTACTATAGTTCCAGAAAACATTTCAATTTAACCTTTTAAAAACATTTCTTAAACGTTTTTTCGACACTAACTTATTTGAAACCTTTAAAAAACGTTTCTAAAATGTTCTGTGTTTGGTGGGATGATAGATGTAATAGTCATGTAATTGCCAATCTTCTTTCATGCGTTATGGATCATTGGGTTTATTACCTGTTGACTCGATTGATTACTAGCACGTGCCATTGATCTCAATATTTAAAAACAGAAAATACTAAATTACGACAAGGATTTATATAGTAAGAAGGATTTGAATCTCGTGGGTTATCGTTTTATTTTACTATATAAATCATTGATTAATTATTATTATGGGTACTGAAAAATAAATAAGAATATTGTTTTAATGAAAAGCTCGGTGGTATTTTATTTATAATCTTAATACCATCTCATCACGGGCTATGTGCAGTTTTAGCTTAATGCTAAGAAAATGGAAACTTGTCCAAGTTTTACAAAGTTACTCGCACGAAGGTAACACGTTTATAAAATGTTCTAAAGTAAATTTCCAGTTTTAATACGAGGAAAGTCTCAACAGATAACGAATTGTAGCACCTGACATAAAACATACTAAATATGTGCTAATAAAATTGCTAACGTTCACTTCACTTGAAATATCACGGATAGTTTTCTCATTGGCAATCATACCACATCTCCTCAAATTTATATTGTTAAGTTTAAAATTTCCAGTGCAGTTACTTTTTTTCAAAGACAAAAATCTATATCCGTACACATTTTATTTGGGATAACGACTACTTTTTTAACCTGCCGGTTAAGAGCATGTAAGGTTTAAATGTATAACACACATGTTTTTTAAGTAACGATGTAACGATTGCATACAAAAAAAACAAAAACAAAAACAAAAAACCGATTTCCCAAATACACGCAATTTCCGTCTATTTCAAATCTGTTTTAATACGGTAACTTCTGAGGGTACTTTTATAATCCTTAGTAAATATACATGTATAAATTTTATATCTTTACAGGTTTCAGCAAATAATAGTAAACTTCTTTTCGCCGATATACAATTAATAAATAATTAAAATAAACGAACATTAATTTTCAAAATAAAACCAACGACATTTATAGACGAATAATTTAATAAGTCCTCAACAAAACGACAACAGAAATAAATAATCAACAGATTATTTTCTTTATTTATTTATTCGAAAGTTACGCTTTTAATTCTTGCAAATATTTCTCAATTTAAAATATATCATCAATCAGAAGGGGCGTAACTCGTAGTATCATACTAGCATACTGAACGGATCTAAACACGGTCTGACAAATTTGATGGAATTTTTTAGGTTTGGTCTGATTTCGTCTGAAATCGTCTTAACAGACTTAAACGGACGCAAGCATAATCTGTGTTGTTTATCTTGACATGACTGAATGGACTTAACACGGTATATCGTGACAGCGTCTGAAAGTCTGAAAAAGTCTTGACATTTTTCTCTAGCGGTAAATCCAGTCGATTAAGACTTGATCATACCAAAATGACCGTTTCAGACTGAAATCTTGCTACTAGTGCGTGTACCACCGAATTGACAAATTTTTGTCATTTCCACAAACCCTTTATTGGGAAATGAACGCCTAGTTTGTATATGTTTCTGGGGATAATTGTTCCTGATGCTTATTTATGCTCAATTTGCATTTTTTTAGTAGATATTGGTGTTATGATTTGGTCTGTAAGCAATAGCGACCATGACTATTACTTGGAGGACATTATTTATCGGTTGAAATAAACCATAGTATCCGGAGAAAATCAACGATCTTCGGCATGATAAAACTACACATTATTGTTAAAAAAAACAGAAAACGCAAACACCTTGCCACGTGTGGGGTGCAAAATGCATATACTCAGTGTTGCGAGCTATTACTTAAAATAAACTACTCAATCGATTTCCCAGTGTAATTTTTATGGTTGGTATCCAATTAATTTATTTAAAGACATTAATTCATGTTAAACGACGTATTCTTTCATATTTTTATTTGGAAGTCTTTTCAAACATGAAAGATGGCAGAAAATAATCTGAACCGGATCAATCAAACAAACATTACTGTGTGTTCTGTTTGCCTAGCTGATAAATCTGAATAAAAAGCGTTACCTTCTTATTCATTATTTCATACACATCAGTAGTAAAAATATAAGTTGATCAACAGAGACAAGATATTTGTTTAAGAGAAGATTGTACTCATGTAGAAATTGGGTCGATGCTACCTGATGAGGTCCCAAAGGTTATCGTTTTTATCCTATGCATATTGCATGTTTACTTTCTTGTTAGCCACAATTCCATATACTAGTGATTAGTCCACTACTCACCTTCTGATGAAATTCAAATGCTTAAGTATTATAACTGTTAAATATATCTACATGTGAATTACGTTAAAGTTTGTAAGGCTTATAGTTTATAGATCCGAAGCACTCATCTACCATTTCAGAACAATATTGGGTGTTTTAAGTATACCTCATCCTCGAATTCTGTCATTCTTTCAGTCATATTGGGCATATTCTCCCTTTTGTTTATGCACTTTCTCCTCAGGAAATAGCCTATGAACACAACGACTGCAACAAGTACTATTACACCACCTGTTATAGCTAAGTTCTTCATCAGTTCAGCACTTACATCATAAAAAACAATGGTTTAATTCATATTCATTTGTTTCATAAAATAATTGAACCACAATTCTTACACATTGCTAAACAATTAACCAAGCAAGTGAAGATATTGATTGGTCCTAATTAACATATATCCAAATCTGTTTATGGTCAGTTAGTTAGAAAAAAAATATTTTGTTCAAGATTGATTGACGAATCCAACCGAGATAAACGGAAATTAAAGCAAAATAGATAAAAAAAAAAACCCGAACTGTAACATTTTTTGTTGGGTCACATGCAATAACATAAACGGTACCAAATTTTCTGCACCAGATGCGCATTTCGACAATCAATGTCTCTTCAGTGATACTCGAGGCCAAACTATTTGAAAAGCTTATTGAAAAGATGAGGAGCTATAAACAATAAAGGACCAAAAATTATAGCCAAAGCCGTGCAATTAATCAGAGCTTTGCATGAGGGAGATAAATTCCTTAATTTAAAATAATTTCCAAAATTTTGTAACAGCAAATTTTAATTACATAAAATCCGTATTTTCATGCCAGTACTCAGTGGTAGATAAAAAAAAACCCGAACTGTAAAATGTGTTGTTGGGTCACATGCAATAACATAAACGGTACCAATTTTTCTTCACCAGATGCGCATTTCGACAATCACTGTCTCTTCAGTGAAGCTCGAGGCCCAAATATTTGAAAATTCAAAGCTTATTTAAAATATGAAGAGCTATAAACAAAAAACGACCACGAGTATAGCCAAAGCCGGGCAAGGAATCAGAGCTTTGCATAATGGAGATACATTCCTTAATTTCAAATAATTTAAAACATTTTGTAACAGAATATTTTGATAACATAAAATCCACATTTTCATGCCTGCACCAAAGTACCGGCTACTGGGCTGGTGATACCCTCGGGGACTATCAATCCACCAGCAGAAGCATCGACCCAATCTTCAACAGTATGTCAAGATGCAGTACAGACTAAACTAATGAAAACTCCAAAATATATGATCAATACCACATCAAAGAAAGCTCAACGTTTCTTACGCCAAGTTCAGTGTAACTAACCCGTTAATAAACAATCATGTTGTATTAATGAATATAACCACTGGATGAACAGCAATGTCACAAAGAGTATAGATAGACAAAATCATGTGCAATTTAAATAAAAGATAGGTACTCAAATTCAATGCAGAAATTAAAAGAAGCATTCTGGTTTTACTTCGAACTAATAATAATAAAAGTTATACTTGCCCCCCCCCCCCCTTTTCCAAAAAAAAACAACAAACAAACAAAAACAAAACAGAAGACATACCAACTGTAATGATTGTATAACATGTTATAATTTTAACTCTAATTTGAAAATATATAAAGCCCACAAAAGAAAACGAACAGTTACATTTTGTATTGTTAATTTTAAGTTTGTTTTCCTGCTATGTTTGTATTCAGTACACCACGATAATTGCTGTTGACATGTAAGTCTTTTGAAGTGATCATGAAAACGTCAGGAAGAGTCTACACCAGATCAATGACAAGGTATGTATTTTGTTGAAATAGTGTTCAGGTATCAACTAATGGTTTTGAAATTTAACTTGAAGAATACTGAATAATCAGTAATCAGCGATACAATTTAATTCCGCACAACAGACCAACCTATTTCATCTTTATGTTTCTGGTATTATACTGTCATTATTTTAAAAAAATTCAAGAAATATAAACACATTGTTTGCAAACAAGTACATACTCTGCTTTGTCTTCCTTGAATCTAGCCTTGACCTTTGGATGAGAAGCACCAGCACATACAATCAAACCTTCATCATTAGGATCTTCTGATTCCACATGGTATTTTTTATCATCTGGGCATTTTTTTGTACAATTAAACTGAAATGAAGCAAACATTTTGAATTCATACATCAGAGTGTATATATATATATGATTTAGGAAATATGGAATATTTTGAAAAATATGTTTACTAGAAAAAAGAGTTATTTGTGGTCGAACCAGTTTCCAGTTCTTTCTCTGGAATATCAGGGTTGATTACACAATCTGTCACCTGCACTAATGTTTATGATCATCTCTAGTAGTCCAAGTGACTTGCGTCATATTCACTTCGTATGGTTTGTGATTATCAGACTGGTCTAAGTGACGTGTGTTATATGCACTTACTGTTGGTGATTAGACTAGTTGCCTGCGAGACTTGTGACTTATCTACTAACAATTTTTGATCATCATAGAAAGCTCTGATCAAGACAACATTTTAGATTCATTTTTTATTTTTCATGTTGAGATACAATGGTCATTTAAGACAAAACACATTTTCTAGTGTCTGTCAGATGTACAGTTTTTTGAGTTGTATAAATGACATGTTTCCTTTGTACTTATTGTATGTTCTTACTGTTTGTGATACTGTGAGTTGTCAATGTGCCTGTGTTACCTGTAATAACTGTGTATGATTGTCCATTTGACCTGTGACAACTGTTTGTGATCGTCCATGTGATCTGTGTCACCTGCAATAAATGTTTGTGATTGCCGATTTAACCTGTATCACCTGTTATCACTATGTTTGATTGCCGATGTGACATCTATAACCTGTAATAATCTGTGTGATTGTCCATGTGACCTGTGTCACCTGTACTTACTGTATATAATCATCAGATTTGTTTTATGACATATGTCATATTTACTTACTGTTATGATATTCCATGTTGTTAAAGTCACATGTGTAGTCTGTTTGTGAATATCATAGTTGCACATTGGACATGTGTCATTTGTTTTTACTGTTTGTAAAAAAAAAAAAAAATTGGCCATTTGACTTGTGTCACCTATACTTTATCTGTAATTATCAGAGTTATTAAAGTGTCCTCCGTCATCTGCATTAACTGTTTGTAATAATCGTTGTTTATGTTCATCAAAATAATATATATAGTAACCTTGTCGCCTTTACTTACACTGTATTGATTATCAGTGTCTTCCCAGTACACTTTGAAGCTTAGACAAGCTTTACAGTCAGAAGCTGATGGACCAGAACAGCTGTCTCGGCACTGTTCATGGCATCCTTGACATATCTTGTTTGAGTCTGGATAGAATATCGGATAACAATTATCTACACAGTAGTCAAACTGCTTTAGATATTTACATGTAATGCACTGGGCTGAACCAGAACCAGTACAATTATTACACATTTCGTTGCATCTTTTGCATACCTGAAATAAAGCAATAGAGGACAAATGTTGAAATGTCCCACCTGCTCCATTGATTATGTTTCTATTTTATACATGCATTGAAAGCATACGATGAGCATAACCGTAATAGTTATCATTTGTAACAGATGTCTTAAAGAGATGTTCAGACAATAAAACCGTTTCTTTTAATCTCAAACTCTAGAAATGTCTTGGACTTGATTGATTCAAATGCAAAAAGTTGATTAGGAAAGTTTTAACATTTTGATTTTGAAGGCAATGGTGCAAATTTATAGCAATAGCTCCCGTAACCAAGAGGTCAACATTCTAGAGGTCAATAATGATCATATATACATCTGATAATTTTTTTATAACGTTTGAAATTTTTTTTTCACAAATATAAAGATACGTGGCGAAGTTAACTCTACGTGCAGGAATTTAACAAAAACGGGTACTTCACAGCCAGTTGTTAAAGCTATTTTTTTCATAAAACTAACGAATTTAGGCATAGTCATTCAAATCTTATTCATGGGCTTTATAGAGTTATCTTTTAAGAACGTTTTTTTTTTTTCGTTAATCAATATCAACTCACTAGTTATCTGTGTGAAACTATCTAAATTATTTATGCTTTTTGTAAAGATTGGCTTTGACATAACACAACATCATAGGTGTGTACTGGTTATGATGTTTGTTATATGACATCTTCCACGAAATACAGCAGAAGGCACTAAGAAACGATAACATGATTTCTAATCACTTATCTAAGTATTGTGTTCTTGGTTTCAGTAACTGTGAGTATACTGGTATACGGCATAACGTGTTATTTATTTTGTGTTATTATATATTTAACAGGCTATATTTCTGGCTTTAGCTTTCCTGGCCTTGTTTTTACTGTAAGTTATTGTATGTACACTTATAATCTAATGATCTATATAAAAATTATGGAAGGTCGAGGTAGAAGATAAAGTGATAGTAATCTCACCACATTTGTATATCACTTGTTTGATGCCACTGAGGAGTTTTGACATGTCATAACTTAGTGTGTTTTTGTCTCAATCGGTTTCTATTAAACAATCATCAACTGTTGTAGAATTGAGACGATATATAAAAAGCTTTGCATATTATATAGACATATGTTAAAGACAATATGTTACCCACTAGATGTTATTTGCTGATGTTTATCG
Organism: Mytilus californianus; assembly: GCF_021869535.1. Lineage (NCBI taxonomy): Eukaryota > Metazoa > Mollusca > Bivalvia > Mytilida > Mytilidae > Mytilus > Mytilus californianus. Next base: position 48,231,847 of record NW_026262582.1, on the reverse strand, counting down.
TTAAATTGCTGTCTCATTGAAATACACCCAACGTATCTTTTTGTTCATTTACAAAAACATATATAGTTGAATCATTATGTTTCCAGTCAGCCTTGCCGATATAATCTTATTTGTAGAACAATGATTTCACTAACAGTTCACACATACCTTTTATTGAAGGCTGCGGTAATTTTACTGTTTGAGGGATTACCCTATCAGAGTTTGCAATTTGAGAGATAACGAATCTTTATTTTTAACTTAATATTTGTTGTGTGTACATTTAATAACTCTTATCTAATTTTAAAAGAATCACATTTATCATACCTTAACCTTTGACAACTCACCGTTTTCCCAGCTAATGGATTTTTTATATGAGACTGAGACACAGTATGTCGATAGAACCCTTCTGGACAGGATTCTTCATTTTGATCCATACAAGTGATAGTAGTATCTCCATGGTTATCGCCTTCGATGCCAATGTTACAACTTTTACATCCACCATTCATTACAGTATAAGAGGGACCCGTACAACTAAAATACAAATCAAGACTCTACATTTCAGTAATACAGGGATCAGTACAACTAAAACAGGTTACAGCAAGCCTGCATTGCTAATTTTGAAAATCTGCACAAAATGGATACAACACAATAAGAATATATAATAATATAATATTTAAGTAGAATGACAAATGGGGAGACACAATTCTGTCTACTGATAATTTTTGTGGGACAGAGTTTCAGTATCTCAAATATATCTTTCAAAAAACGTGTTTAAAATGCCAAAAAAAAAAGGACAAGAGATGAAAGTTTGGGCAACATCTTCTGCAATGTTTGCCATTTGATTTTCTCATTCGAACTGAGTGGTTTAAAGATCTGATGTTGCTCATCATTTTTTGTAGTCAAACTTTAAGTTGATAGTGAATTATTAGTTAGAGCTTTCAAGATATATGATACAACTCTTAAATGGTACTCATCATTATTGATGAGCAAAATCTCTTGTAATGTTTAAACTGAAAATTTACACCATGTTGACCTGTTTGAAGATCTTGTCTTGTTGAAAATTTGTGCTACAGTTTCTCCTAATAATGGTATCCACCATTAGCCAAAAATGCAGAAAAAAAATGGGTTAAATCGTCATGGAGGTCAAGGTCGATACTTTTTTAAGAGAAATGACAATTATATCTACCATATCATTGTTTTCAAGATTACTAGCAAATAACCGCGCGAGTCCGGCTTAAAGACTGCTTGAAATGCTTATTCTGACACACAGCTTGGGTTCGTGTTTCTCAAACTGTTTTTATGCACTGATGCATAATTTTGATAGTTATTATTAGTTTGTCAGTTCTTCTTCCAAAGGAGTTTGAATGTCCAATTAGCTTCTGTCTCGGTGTTACACAGGTGCTCATAGATCGGATGAAAAAACTCAGAGAAGAAGAATACAACCTAGTACACTGATGATTAAAACATTTCTCAGTGGTGCTAGTTTGTAGTATTTCTTTTTTTTCGAAGGTGCGAGTCAAGTTCTGTCTCTGTGTGATACAGGCGCTCCAAGAACGGAGGAAATAACTCAGAAAAAAAGACAATCTAGAACACTATGATGATTCAAAACCATTTCTTCATTGGTGCGAGTTTGTAGTATTTCTGTCTCTGTGTGATTCGGGTGCTTCGGAAATGGAGGAATTTACTAAGAGAAGAAGAAAACTAACTAATGCTTAAAAACATTTCTTCGAGTTTGTTTTATTTCTTCTTTTTTTTAGTGATGCGAGCTTGATAAAGTGATGCAAGTTGAGATATTTAGTGAGAGTGTTTGAGTGGTGTGTGTTGGCCGTAGGACGAGTTGTCGAGCAAGCGTGAAAGCGTTTATGTAGATATAAGAAGATGTGGTATGAGTGCCAATGAGACAACTCTGCATCAAAATGTATAAAAGTAAACCATTACGTAAAAAGGACAGTCTTCAACACGGAGCCTTGGCTCACACCGAACAGCAAGTTATAAAGGGCCCCAAAAAACTACAAGTGTAAAACGATTCAAACGGGAAAACGAATGGTCTTATATATTTAAAAAACGAGAAACGAGAAACACTTATGAACCACATCAACAAACGACAATTACTGAACATCAGATTCCTGGCTTACGACAGGTGCAAACAATTGCAGCGGGTTTAAACGTTTTATTGGTACCAAACTTTCACCCTTATCTGAAACAACAGTGTAACATCACAACATAGAAAGACACACTATAAAATATCAATTCAAATGGCTTAACTCAATCAAAAGACATATTAACACCAGTGAACATACACTTAACAAATAAATTTGATCTATGATACAATGCAAATACAAAATAAATAAACTAAGGGAAGAATAATTAAAGTAACATGTTATACCGCTGTGAAATGTTAAACAATTTAAGAAAAACAAAATGCTTGAACAAAAATATCAGCCATTTGCAATTACTTTAAACACAGGTAAATGCAAATAATTTTGTTGTTAGGTATACGTGTACAGTTCAAATGGAGAAAGGAAATATTTTTACAAAATAAATAATTTTGATGTTTATAGTACGAAGAAGTGAAAATTTATAGTGATACCAAACACTTATCAAAGCTGGTATATAGACCATAATTAACCCTGAATAAGAAAACATTAAATAACAAAAAAGCATTTCAGTTAGTTTCAACAGGTCAAATAAACAAGAAAGTACGATTTGAGAGTACTCGCAGTTACTGACAGCTAGTTAAAAGCCAAAAACAATTAATAATAAAAAATCATGCATCAGAGACTAAAATCAACTAAAACACATCCCACGGATTTAGTATTTTAACGTCATGGACAGTCAAAGAAGACATGACTTGTGCAATGCCAAAAATAAATTGTCGAAAGGCAGTAGGATAGTTAGGTGTTAACCTCTTTATAGATCAAAATGAACGTGGGTGTGTCTTTATACATCCAGTTTGAAAAGAATACAAATTTAGTTATGTTTTAGTTTGCTGATGACAAAATCGATATTAGTGCCAATGCAAACTATATTCAAAGATCTAATTTCAACATTGGTAAGATAAACTTTACTAATAAGTTTGTTTAAAGGTTCGATGAGTTTACACGGATCACATATTGATTTCCGCCCTTTAAGTACAATATTACCGTAAAATTTAGGATGTGAAATACCCGTTTTTACAGCCAAATTTACTAATCAAATCTTTGTATCTATGAAAGAATTTAGTAAAAGTTTTACGTAATTTATGGTAACGAAATCCCCGACTTAATAATTTACCAGTGATGCATTGATTACGTTCGTTAAAATCTATGACATCACTACACACACGGGCACAACGAACGAGTTGGGTTATATAAACACCGTATGATGGAGCCAAAGGAACATCGCCGTCTAAAAAAGGAAAATTAACAAAAGGGAATGAAAAGCCGTCTCTTTTGTCGTAACTTTTAGTATGGAGTTTTCCTTTAGAGATTGAAATGTCCAAATCTAGAAAAGGACAACTACTGCTGTTTATGTTAGATTTAGCTAAAGTAAGTTCTTTTGGGTAAATTTCGGTAGTATATTTAGAGAACTCTGGATTATTTAACGAAAAAATATCATCCAGATAACGGAAGGTATTCTTGAATGTATCAACCAAATGTAACAATGAAGTGTCTTTACTGAGTTTGGCCATAAACTGAGATTCATAGCAATACAGGAATAAATCTGCTATTAAAGGGGCGCAGTTAGTGCCCATAGGAATACCTACTACTTGTCGATACACTTTATCGCCGAAACGTACATATATGTTGTCCAGGAGAAAATTTAAAGCTTCAATTATATCTTCACATTTCCAGTAAGTGTATCTAGCATACTTTCCTTTTTCGTTACAGAAAAAGGCTTTAAACGAGTTACAGCAAATAAATTTGCAATGAGATTTTTCAAAAGACCATTTAATTAAATATGAAATCTTTTTCTTGATAAGATTGTGCGGAAGTGCAGTATAGAGAGTAGAAAAATCATTACTTTCAACAGAATTAAAAGGACCATCAAAAGCATGTATTTTATCTAAAACCTCTTAATTATTTTTAACACTCCAAAAATAATTAATACCATTATTTTCATACGCTTTATTACAAAAGGTAATAACAAGTTCTTTGATAGAAGTAAGGGAGGTAGTTAGAAGCACTGATAGATTGGTTGTAGAACACCTACTAGATGCGGAGATGAAACGGAATTTAAATGGTTGTTTGTGCAATTTAGGTAACCAGTTCATAGTAGGGACTTTCAAATGTTCGGAAGAGGCTTTAAGCTGGGTAGTGGCAGTGATATGCTTGTTTAAAATTTGACTTTCTGTGGAGCGTACGGACCTGAATGTAGAAGAATTTATAATTTCGTTTTGGAGAACTTCCGTGTAGTATATGCGTCACACCACCACTACATTATTTGCTGCTTTGTCTGCCGGTACGAACACAAACCGTTTTGCGAGTACTTGGAGTTTATTGTTTTATTCTAGAAATGGGAAAATCATGGACCCTATTCCTAATTTCAGAATTGTTTTCAAAATGAGATATACGAATATTAACAGTATTCATAATTTTATTCAAATAACTGTCTAGAGATTTTTTTTCAGATTTTACACGTTTACACCAATTTTTACAGAAGACAGACAGAGCGTCTTTAATGACCTGACGACACTGTTTCCAATCTATTTTAGATGGAGGACGATATTTCGGTCCCTTCTTAAAAAAAGTTATGACCTCACGGTCTTCGACGATGTTGAGGTCTCCTGTAAGGACATGACCATAGGGAACATATCTAAAACTAGATGTTTCACAGTCTCAAGTGGAAGGAACATTATTTTCTATATTGACGTCTGATGTAACTTACGTATAATTAAATATCAAACTTCTGCTGTTTTTTTTTTTAAGAATACGAAATAAAAGGTGGTTCTATATTATCAAAATATGGAGGTATTTGGCTTTGGATGGTAGAATCATTGAATATACTAGATAAGTTAATAAAATCAATACCTCTATTTATATATTTTAATTTTAGAAAATGCCGTTTATGATTTTCAGGTTTATCGATACTAGGAAACAGCCTATGATGACAAAAGGCTGTAATAATACGGGTGTATTGATACATTGGGCTAAAAAAAGAAATTTTATCACACTCCAGAAAAATAGCATATAATTTACTTATTTGTATCTGACCCTGTTTGCATAATACTTGATGTCTGCCATTATTTTTTATTATAGATAACAGATCAGCAAGTGTATAATTTATACGATGTTTAATACGTTGATTACGGTTTTTGCGTTTGCCATGAGTCCTTTTATTTTTAAGTCTTTCATCGACACTATTAATGACATCGATTGAAGTTTTAGTTATGTTCCCCTGTCCTAATATTTTGTCATTAAGACCGAGAGGATAAGCTGTTTGAAGTCTTTTTATCCAAAATAATTCGCGAACTTCAAGTGATTGTTCAAATTGCTTCTGTGATTCTCCTGGTGGTTTCTGAACGGTTTCAAGTGGTTGGAATTTCATAAATTTTAGATTGTGATTATGATTATCTAAATGTTGATTTATCAAAATTTTAAATTTTTTAGGTCTACGAAAGCGGTAAAGGTGTTCTTGATTTCTTTTGTAATACTCTTGTCCCGTCTGTCCCACATGTTGAATACCACACTTAAGACACGGATCGATAACGGTGTCCGAATTGTCTCAAAAGTTTGCGTTTTCTGTGGATAAAAATGTTTCAAGGACAAAGGAGTAGGTCCGGTAAGGGCCGATTTTGGCCTAAAACTCCAGGTTCATCTGATAAAAGATTTTGAACACTTTTAAAACACTCAAGTGTCTACTTCAGTCAATTCAATTAGTTTATGAGAAAGATTTGAACTGATTTAGTCATTAGACACGATCAAATTCAAGCTTAAATATGAAAATCTATCAAATATGCCATAATATGTCACTTTTCAGATGGTTTTTGTCAAAAATGAAAGTGGCCGCATCCGTGTTCACTCTCAACCTCTATATATATTATGTATTATCATCAAATACAACTTACATTTAAATATTAGGAATGAACACAAATGCGTCCACTTCCATTTAAAACGGAAAACGTCGAAAATTTAACTCAAATGCTAAAATTTTGAAGATCTCAGTAATTTAGCATGACTTAATGATGCTAGTACCCGATACATGTGCATTGTATTGTCAAACACAGCCCATATTTATGTAACAGAAGTATTCTACTTACCAATAAATAACTAAACGCTTACATTTTAACAATTTTGGAAAACTGCTATAGTTTTGGGCCAAAAAGGGGTCTCACACTACATTCATACGTCTTTTCACAAATATTTACGACTTTGTATGGTTTCAGAGGAGTTGAAGCCAAATGCAATCGGTCTCTTCCTTCAGTAGTATAGATTTGCAAAAACAAGGTTAAGACTGCAAGGTGCTTTTATATATAACCAGTTAATATTTCCGTAAAAGTGACACAATTTCGATAAGAATATTACGAAAAAAGCAAACATTGTAAAAATCATCATTCAATGGTTAAAACTGGTTCAAGGAGTCAAGTGGTGATGTTTACATATTTGTAGCGTGTTGGTTTTCTACGGTTTCACTCCATCTATTAAAGTCGTTGCAAGACCACCAAACTGTGTTTTCGGTGTCATTCAAGGATAAGAACTTATTGATAGAGTCGACTGGCAATTCCGGTTAATTCAATGTTGTCCTTCTGATATTTTTTTGTAACCTATGGGTGAAATCATCTGTTCAGGTAAATAACTGTTTTTTTTCATATTTAAAACAAGTAATATAATCTGCCAAAAAAGGCACTAAAGTTTTTCAAATTTATATTTCTAGAGCAACTACTCCTACAAGTAATTGACTAACGATTTAGTCAAAATTACTCCAAATGTTGATTATGTCCTGCAAATTATGTTTTCCATTTATTTTGGTATTATCAGTTTAAAGATTATGAGGAGTCGAAGAAGTCGTAGACAGTTTGAGTAAAACAGTTAGAAAGGTTGTTCTTCAAATTCTGACTTATTCAGTTCTGTCCAGGTTTCTGTTTCCCATAATGGTTTATATGTTTGAACACAATACTTGCATTTATCCTAATATTACTATTTGTTATACTTTATGCCAATTTCTTATATCATCCATGCATTTCATTGGACACGCAGCATTTGTGAATTTATACTAGCCTTTCATAAGCCCCGCCCACCCATACCAACATGTGATAATATTAGCAACGGGTGTGAATTCCTAAAATTAACACCCTGTTGAACCCGAGGTTTGAAGATTCGGACTAATTAACGCACGCTAGGGCCGATGTTTACCGATTCTTATTTCTACTTCATTTCTGTTGTTTTGTTGCTGTTATGGAAATAACGTATATTAGAATCTATATAAGAAAGCATAACAAATTTACCAAGGATGTGACGTTACATATGGAACAATAAAATATAACGTTACGTTACGCCCAAATAAAGTCATTACACTTATTAGTAAATTAACTTAATTTATGACATTATTGTTTTTACAATTGTCTTCCTAATAACACAGTAAATCACACTTAAATCATAGGGAATTCAGTATAACAAATAACATACTGTCCTTGGATGAAGGTGTTAGGGTGAACAACACCTCTCGGTTAAAAAAAGTAGCACCCCTGACTTCATCTTGGGTGATAATTTTTTCCCTTGTGTGTTAATCTACCTGGACACCTTCATCCTAGGGCAGTATGTTTATAATAGTAAATGAAACCATCTATGTTGGCAGTCCTGATCATAACACACACATAGACCCGGGGGATGGTTGTCGTCAATCTATATTCCAATAAGCCCTGTCGTTTATAAAGAATTTTCCAAAAATACTTGACAGATTCTTATTTGAAGTCGATTCATGATTAAGTCCAATTGACTTATTTTAAGATCTTTTCTAGTTTATCTAGTTCGATTTCTTTATATATTGCTATCAATTATGTTCCTAAATATAGCTTTGACAATCTGAAACACCTATTGTGAAATTGTTTCTCATGCAAAAGGGATTTGCAACTAATGGTTTTAGCAATAGGGGTTTCAAATTGTCAAAACTATATTCAAAGTGACTTAATGTTAAAGATTTAAAGATAATATACGGATAAACTATGTAGTTCACAGAAAACGTAATAACCGTTCGAAAGCTTTCCAAATACTAGAAGATTCATTATTTATGTCAGCTATCGTATGTTTTGTCTCGGCTACTTCCTTTGAAAAAAAGAACGTGAAAACAACAACCAAATTTTTGAAATGCGTGACAAAAAAGTTCGAGCTACAGAAAAATAACACAATCCATATCAAGGTAGGAGCTACAGACTGTTTACAGATGCTATCTATTTGTGCTCATCATCCGCTGTGATTTCCGTAATTATGTTGAATGATAACGAACGATCAAAAGCAAAACAATGAAAAATTGAAAAATATTGAAAAAAAGTCCGGGTATGTCAAATTTGCTTGGAAACACTGACCAAAAAGAACTTGAAATTATTCATAACCTTTGTACATCACAACCCAAGAGGAACCAGTATACTAAATAAACTATACATCGTGATCATGGTCAACTGTACAATATGAAACGAAATTATATAATATATATTTCATATGTATGAAAGAAAAATAATTAACACTATTATTTAATCATGTTAATATTGATTGGTTTTAAATTTGATTCACCAAGTAATTAAATCTTGCATGCTTACGTTCCTTTCACATTCCCTGTTTCAAACAGTATTTAATTGTTGGTATTCTTCTGATTATCATTTTGTGTTTACAAAACTTTTCAAACAGTTCGAATTTCCAATGATACACCAAACAACTATCTGATATGGGATATACTACTACTTAAATTATCACGTAGCAAAAATGGCATTCATACGTACCGCTACATTTGAAATTATTTGAAATCTTTTCATGATATCAATGAAATCTTAATATACATTATGTAGGATCAAAAATCAATAAAAAATTATAAAAGACTTAACTTCAACCTTACCCATCTTCACAGAAATCGTGACATTTCTGACATATCATATCTAGGTCTGGATAAAACATTTCTGAACATTCTTTTAAACATTTTGTTATCATGTTACCATCTTCATTTGTTCCAGTCACAGCATAATGTTTACACTTATGACAATTCTCCGGTCCCTATAAACAAAAGAAGCAGTTGATTTAAATGGAATAACTTTTATAAGATAGACAGGACAAAGAAATACTGTTAATGTTCAGTTTCAAATTAAAGATAAGTGGGATTTTTTAAAAACATTTTTTTTTCGGCAAGAAAAAAAGATGCTAAATGTGAAACAATTGCATTTCAATAAATTTATGTACATTATATGTGCATGCATTTTCGACTAAAACACCTGTGCTAATTGTAATAACAAGAAAGCAAAAAAGTATACAGTATATAAACAATGTGTATGCAAGAGATAGAATACAGAACATACATATTTTGCGCATAGGAAGAAACATATATAGATAATAAAAAATGTTACATGAGTGCCAATAAGACAACTCACTATCCAAGTCACAATGTGTAAAAAGTAAACCATTATAGGTCAAAGTACGGCCTTCAACACGGAGCCTTGTCTCGCACCGAACAGCAACATATAAAGGACCCCAAAATGAATATTGTAAAACAATTCAAACAGGAAAACCAACGGTCTAATCTATATTAAAAAATGAGAAACAAGAAACACCTATGAACAAGATCTACAAACGACACCCACTGAACAACATGTTCCTGGCTGCAGCGGGTTTAAACGTATATGCATGAGTGTCAACATGCAGTTTATGAATGAATACCCGACAGAAGATCGTAACCAGTGTAGATAAAGTTTTCTCTTTCAGAACCCCCATTAACAAACAAAGTTGACAGTCTTGAAAAAAAGAATTGGATGACAAAACTAGCAGTTTGGCTTCAAAAGTGAAGACACTTGAAACAAAGTAACAAGATACAATTTCAATTAAACTGCAACATGATTGACAATAATTAAAGGATTGTTGAGTATATTAAAAAGCAACATGTCAACTGGAGCTACGAAGCTTCTTGAAGACTATTGTACTTAACAAATAAAAAAGCTGCCAGTGTCATTTGATGATCTCAACAGATTCATCAAGAGAAAAGACGCTCTTGTTATTTCAAATGTTCCATTATTTGTAATATCTCAGCTTTAAACATGTCTTACAATTTATAGAGGGATATCATCCAAAAACATAATTAAAAAAGGTCTATTTTTTGAGTAACAGTAATCATAACCTTTGACCTGTTGGAGAAACAATTGGTAGGCATTTTGTCCTTGTCCTATAATAGTATCTTACAGCTATACAAGCTTCATACAATCAATGAAACACAACTCAAACAACTATCAAGGAATCAGTTCTTCTTTTTTTTCTTTTTTAATACCAGTGACTTTGACTTTTGAACTAATGATCCCCTAATCAATGGGCTTCTTTCCCTGTTTTCTATCATGTCTGTAAAAGTGTAATGCCTATCAATCAAGTTGAACACAGCATGCTAAAGTTTGCAGAGAAAAGACACTGTTGGACAATTGTGGAGAACACTGTTATTCAACTGAAATTTTTGAAAGTCTGTAATTATGTAACAAGTAGTATTTGTTAAAAAATTTAAAGCTGCTTCATCCATACTATATCAGACATCATTCAGACAACTGTTGGCTAGCTTGTTCCAACTTGACATCGATTTATCATAAGAAAGTTTAAGAGACGATGGGGGAAACAAACGCAGTTATTTTTTCTTCTGTCTCGTATAGTTTAAATAACTTATTATTAGATGACCTTCCTTGTTTATAATTTTAGCAACGTTAAATGGTTTCATAAGGTCCTTACATATGTGAATTCGTTGAATCAACTGAAATATCAAGGTTATTGATGTCTTTAATACATACACAATAATATTTCATACACTTGTTACACTGTTAAAACAAAGCAAGCTTTTTGGCTTCGTTTATGCTTGAAAGACTAATAAGACAAAAGCAATCTACAATTACAAAATTAACATTCACGTTACTTACATAACCTGAGCATGTGGACTCACACTCCTCATCACAAAATTTACACAAATGTCCTACTTCACACAATCCAGGAAGTAGTGAACAATCATTGATACAGATATTACTACTGTTGTCTATCTTGAACTTTCTGCACTGTAAACATTTATCTGGTCCCTTGAACCAACATCCATCATCTGAACAGCTCTGGTCACAAACTTCACCTTCATCCTCTAATATAGAAATAATCATACTTTATTATTGCAAATGTTCAATACGTTTTGACGGGTCAAAACACTTACATAACAGAAACTTGCGACAGTGAGTGAAAAATCAAAACACAGTGTAGTTTGTTAAGATCTACAACAACATTAACTGAAATTATGTGTCTGTGAATGACTTTGAATAATAGCACTCTAAAAAAAGACACGTGTTGGCTTTATGTATGATTTTAAGACATATATTTAACAAATAGGTTAACTACTAGTACAAAGTTTGCCTCATCCCAAATTAGCTCGATAAATCTAGTTTGAGATTATCGAAAGTGAAATATAACATCATTCACAGTGTAAAACAACCGAAAAAGTATCCAGGATGAACTGAATCAACGTCAGTTTGTTTTTGAAGGCTGGTATTCTCCAAAAAGATGCATTCTTACACCATGCTTTATGTTGTTAGTATCTGAATTCTGCATTCAGACATGAACCTTAATTTAAGTCAATTAAATGTTAAATATAGTCAAAGTGACCCCCTTTTTGTCAGGATAGCAAATCCTTGTAATGCACCCGATATCAAGTTATATGATTTCAAGAACACGGACAAACTTTTTCAGATGCGAATTTTCTATGCAAAATACATTCATATACCAGATCAATAACTGTAGGTTGGTTAGTATCTATTATCTTACCTCCTATACATTTCTAGTAATATGATTGGTTAAAAGCAACCGCGTGGAGACCGTGTATATTCCATATTAGGTTAGTAGGCGGGCTTATTTCAATACACGGTTAGTAGTGGTGTTACGTTCTTTCACAAAAACAACACGGTGTTGAGGAACAATCTTAAAAGTTTCTACAGACGAAGAAATTGATGATGAACGATTGAAATAATTTCATAAAACACATTTAAAGCTAACAAGTTGTTATTGTTGGCATTTGTTTTTGTATAGACCAATAGAAGTAGGTTCTTGATATTAACGGTATTGAAGACTTGATCACTTTGATAAGCCACTAGTCTAAATACCACATGTTAAGATAGTCGGTAAGATAAATTCGTTACATAGTGTGCTAGTGACCTAATACGATATATATGGGGTCAGTAAATTCCATATGGGGATTCGAGTTTCGCTCTAATCCCATATTGAATTACTGACCCCATATATATCGTATTAGGTCACCAGCACACTATGTAACTAATAAGATCTTAAGTAAGAAGTATATACAACCTTAGATGCATATTTATAATAGGAGATATGATATCAGATTTAAAACTTAATCAATGTCACTACATTGTAAATTTTGCTCAGAAAGACTTATATTTTACAGTAGATTGTCATACCCCATTGTGCATCCTGACATAAAAATGATATTAACATTGGTTGCTTATTACATGAATATGAGAACTGAAATTCGAAAAATAAAGCCAAAAAAACTATATTTCACCGACTTTTCAAAAAAAGTTATAAGTAATTTTCATGTTTTTTTACTCATCATTGTTAAGCAAATTGTTGTCTTTCTGTAGAACACTGAATCTGAAGTCATATTACAAGTTTCCCGTAATTTTTGCATATATTGCAAATTGGATGTTACAAACAAATAATTTCCAATAATAGAAACAATATACATCTACTTTATTATTATTTTGAGATCACGTTTATGCATCAGTATTTGTCAGATTTGTTGGAAATTAGAAAGAATGATAACGTGTAGAAATTTGTTCCGGATAATTTGTTTCTAATAAGTTAAAAAAGGTTTTACAAAGTTGTGCAAATCACAAAATTATATGAATTGGTCTTTTGTGTTCATTTTTACTATATATTGTCGGCTGCCAAATCCCACTTTTCTTGTCAAAACATAATTTGACGCGAACATCATATTGAAATCCGCGAAATGTGACGTTCTTATCTGCCTCATTTTGTCGAGCTGGACACAATGTCATAGAGCTTTCATGTCACAGTAAAATTGCGTAAGCTAATGTGCATAAACAATAGGTTTTTTTTTCTTTAAGCTGGAATTTAAATGATAGTGTTACCAATTATTATAAAATATATAAATAAGGACACACACCTGTTTTACCTGCATTATACTACTGAGAATAAAATTTCTTTGCTTAAAGACAGAAAACATTTCCTAACATCTTAAAAGTGTAATAACAAAAATACCGAACCTCTAGGAAAATCAAAGCGGAAAGTCCCATAAACACATCAAATAAATGGAAAACAACTGTCTTTTTCTAATTAAGACTGATGTTATAGCTGTAAAATTAATAATCTACTCAAGAGTTCTTAATATTTATCAAAAACTTTAACAATGCTAAAGATGGAACCAAGTGTTTTTTGAAAATATGATGTTTACTTAATTATAAATAAATGGCATATAGGTATCAAATGAATATATTTAAATCACAAACATCATGATCACCCTAAAGCACGACTTTAAAATTCTAGCTCAACTTACTACATAATTCTGCCTTCTTATTTTTCATTTTTCTGAACATCTGTAAATCTTTATGGACAAACATAGGTGTAAAATTGATATCAGAAATGTAACATAAATGATGGTTAAATGCTACAGTAACATGGCCATTTTTTATCTGCCTTAAAGATATTAAGTCTAGATTCTTGAGTTGCGTAAACATAATATTCAAGGAACTTTGTGTTCTGAAATAAAGGATGAAAACAAAATATTATTTCAGCAATGAGTCTAATTGGTCGTCATTTATTTCTTACTGAAAATAAGGCTAATGTCATATCTTAAGTGTGCCATGGATTTGCGAAAGTCAGTGTTCATATTTGATATATTGTCAAATAAATCTAAACATTTGTACTTGATTTTATTTGTAAGATAAAATTGAGAATGGAAATGGGGAATGTGTCAAAAAGACAACAACCCGACCAAAGAGCAGAAAACAGCCAAAGGCCACCAATTGGTCTTCAATACAGTGAGAAAATCCCGTACCCGGAGGCGTGGCCCCTAAACAAAAATATGTACTAGTTCAGTAATAATGGAGGTCATACTTAACTCCGAAATGTATAAAAGAAACTAAAATTAAAAATCATACAAGACTAAAAAAGGCCAGAGGCTCCTTACTTGGGACAGGCGCAATTATGCGGCGGGGTTAATCATATTTTTTTAGATCTCAGCCCTCCTCCTATACCTCTAGCCAATGTAGAAAAAACAAACACACAGCAATACGCACATTAAAACACAGTTTAAAAGAAGCCCGAGTTCGATGTCAGAATAGGTAACAAAAGAAACTAAACAAAATGACAAGGATACATAAATTAACAAAGTACTACTAGCAGTTACTGACATGCCAGCTCCAGACCTCATTTAAACTGATTGAAAGATTATGTCTTCATCATATGAATATAAAGCACAATCCCTCCCGTTAGGGGTTTAGTATCATAGCATCATAAAATATATGAGAACATAACCCATAGCATGCCAAGAACTGGTTTTAGAATACATGTGTTTATTTCCGATGCAAAGACATTATAAGTGAATCAATAATAAAGCCAAAATATGTCATCTTTAATGACCTGACAACAGTATCGTAACTATATCCCTTCTTAATAAGTCTGTTTAAAGATTTTGTTAGCTTTAAAGGTGAATGCCGACATTTTTGTTCTTTGAAAAGAATATTACCATAAAAGATTGAATGTGAAATACCTGAACGTATAAGATGTCAGCATGTTGATTTATATTTACGAATGATGTCCTTGAACCGATGATAAAATTTAGTAAATGTTTTGACTAGTTTGTGATATCATAAACCCTGGTGTAATAATTTTTCAGTAATACAGAGATTTTTTTCGCTAAAATCTAATTTGTTGTTACATACACGAGCGAATCGTACAAGGTGAGATATATCAACACCATAAGATGGTGACAAGGGAACGTCACCATCTAAAAATGGATAATTAACAATAGGAAATGAAAAATCATCTCTTTCATAATAAATTTTGGTATAAAGCTTCCCGTTAATGATATAGATATCAAGATCCAAGAAAGGGCTTTGCTCTTTGTTAACGTTAGCTTTATTCAAAGTTAGTTCAAAATAGGATAAATCTCTTTGGTGTACATACTGAAGTCGTCATTATTGAGAGCCAATATATCATCCTAATATCTAAAAGTGTTATTAAATTGTTCTATCAGATGTTGTCTCGATGGGTCTTTGCTGATTTTAGTCATAAATTGTAACTCATAACAATACAGAAACAGATCCGCAATAAGTGATGCACAGTTATTCCCCATTGGAGTTCCGATAACTTGACGATATACGGAATCTCCAAAGTGAACAATAATGTTATCTAGTAAGAACATTCATACTACATAAAACATAAAATAGTGCAGTATTTAAATAAAATACATTCGTCTGCTATTTTATAAGATTCGTTTGAATTGGCTAGTTGCAATAAATGTTTTTACATCATTTTTTTTGGGATCTCACAGAACGGTATTCAATATCCATTTTACATACAAATCTAAACTATACTACATTGAAATAAACATAGACAATTAAAAATGGCTGCCGTATTTCAAAACAAGAAAAGTAATATAAAAAAAACTTACTCATCAACCTCTCTCCCATGAATAACCTCCAGGTTTGAAAAAAAAGATAAGTTTTGGAAGTTAGTGTCGTTTGACTGAATTATTATATACCCTGTTACTTCCTTGACGCTCTTCAAAATTTGTAAATCAGCAACTGTAACTCCTGATATTTTAGACTGGGTAGCTCTGTAACACAGAGAATGGTATTATTTTAAAGAGGTAATTCTGATATCTATGTTTCATCTGATATGAATTCATCATGCATTACTTGAATATCAATTAAAAAACACTTAAATTTAACTGCAAAGGAAACTTAATTCTGATGTCTGTTTAAAAGCAAGATATATTTTTTTAAATGCTGTCCTATTTTTTTTAAGACAACCAGACAAACTGAATGATAATTGCATAATTATTAAGATATTTTCGTTAACATTCAGATATGAGCAACAGCCGTACCAATAACAAAAAGATTATCATGGTTCAAGTTGTTTAATGTTAAGTGTGTGATCAGATTATATTATCTATTCACGTAAGGTTGTTGCTTATATATATATTTTACCAAAAACTTATGAGTAAAATGGACACTTCAAGTCAAAAACGTTAATTGTTGTAAAATAATAAAAAGATAAACATAGAAAGTCACTTCAGTATGTAAAAACAAACAATGAGTTCTTAATATCGAAACTAATATAGCTGATAATCTTTATTCTTTAAAATGATATGCTTACACATGTTGAGCCAAATAGTAAAATCATGAAGATAATTAAACATGTGGAACTGTCTCCGTCAACTTGGTTTTGTTTTACAAATATCCACAATTGCCATTTTCAAAATCAAAACGGAGATTCTCATTTTCTACTATGTGAAAAGAGAGGCGAAAGATACCAGAGGGACATTAAAACTCATAAGTAGAAAATAAACTGTCAACGCCATGGCTTAAAAAGAAAAGACCAAAAGACAAACAATAGTACACAAAAAAAAAAAAAAAAAAAAATAGAAAACTTAAGAATGAGCAACACTAACCCCGCCAAAAACTAAGGGTGATCTCAGGTGCTCCTAAGGGTAAGCAGATCCTGCTCCACATTGGGCAAAACCTTCATGCATAATAGTTAAAGCAATCAAACAGTTTAAAATACCGTCTCCTTTTACGCTAACAAGAACATTACTCTAAAAGCTATGAAAATCCACATTCAGCGTTCTCCCATCAATGAGTGAAAGGATCATAAGTCCAGATACCCAACACCTCACATGTTTAATAAGGTATATTTTTAACAAGTCTCCATCAAGAAATAAAGGGTACTTATATTACTTCAATGTTGAACTCATTTAAAGATTTGGTGAGCAGAACTCTATTTACAAATCTAAGTAAGACCTGATAAGATATAAAAACCTATCTAGGCTAAAAGAAATAATATTGAATTCTGTTACGCGACCTCTTACTAAAAGAAAAGCTCCCCGTATTTATTTATTCTTATGATTATTAAACTATCTGTGGTTTCAGGAGACTCTTCTCTTGTCTTAGAGGATTTGAAAAAAGAATGAAAGCAACTGAGTGGCGGCTACAAAATGATGGCAGACTAAATTACTGACAAAAGAAGTAACTATTAGTTTTGAGTATCATATTTGTTACATGCATAAAACGAAGAGAACATGTGATTTGATCATGAAACCTGCTTTGTACTAGACCGACACGATGTGTCATACCTTAAATGCATTCGTTCAGAAGATAAGAGTCCATAGGACGACATGTCAATCTACTCGGACATATTATACGGACTTCGAGCTCACCAGATGCTGAATTTACTCCTTAATGTTAGATGCTTAGCTGAGAAGCGGTTTATGCCAATTTTTCAGTCTTTGTCTTGACCTATCTAGGATCAAATCAACGACCTGTCGCATTCCATGCAAACATGATACCACATGACCTCAGAGACGGTAACAGAAAACAAAACCTTCGCAGTGTAACACGTCAGGAAAGTAAAAAAAAACTTGACATGTGATATACAGTCAGCATTTCCCTCTGTCTTTGTACATAATTACCACTACTCCATTATGACAACTCTCTTTTTTCTTTTTTCTGTTTGATATTTTATGAACGTTGAAAATTAGGTCGTATTCAGATTAACAATGCTAGACAGATATGTTGACCTTACATGTATAATCATCGCATACAACAAATATAGTATTGCATATAGTCTCTACAAAATCGACCAAGCAACAATAATTTTACAATTCAATGATCAGTGAATCATGAAAATGAAACCTACAAGATAGACCTATACGCATTAGAATCAATCCATACATCAAATGAATTACATTTATTGCCAGGATCAAATATCTTTCCAAAAAAATGTTTGTCATACTTGTCAATAAACATAGAAAAAAAAGCAAAAATAGAGGCACCATGGAGACAATATTGCTCTTTTGTTTGGTAGTTTTTGCATTTAATTGATACATTCATCTTTCAATGCCAAATACTCCAAGAAAAAGCCTACTTATAACATAACGTTTAAGAGTCACTCTATCTATCATAATTTACATGATAAAAACAATAAAACATAAAAAAAAAGAATTGTAAAACCGTCATTTACGAGTGAGTCCTTAATAACCCTTAAGTGTTCCTCTTGTTTCTTCTGATGTTGACACTAATGGAATTAAATGTGTCCATGTATTATCTGCCAAGGTCTTGTTAAATTTCAAGTTTGTATTTTATGTATAGGCTATATTGGAGGTTTACAGTTTCATGGTTCCCTAAAACACGGTCGAAAACAGTAGTAGGTATATATTATTTCGCGATTTTGCTCCTGTTATGAAACAATATTGTCCATGACTGTCAAAAAAGTAGAAACACAATTTCTTGTAAATCTGACATGGTAATATTTATGTCCTGAATGTAAATTAATGGTTTAAAATAATTGAACATTTCGAAAATTCGGACACTCTCAGATAGCACATTTAATGTTTCAAACATTGCCAGAAAAAAATATTCGTTTAATTCCTAACTAAAATTGCCGAAACAGTTATTGATTATAAACCTTGACATCACAAATGTTTGAAATATTTTTGTGTGCGTAGGTGTAAATTGTAAAGTCCGAAATATAACTATAGTTAAGTTTGAACGAAAATTTATTTATATGTTATAATATATGTTCACCAAGGACGACTATCCTTTGAAAAATCTTTTCCCACTGTTTAAGATCTGGCTTATGTCAAATGTCATGTTGCGTGAAATTGTAGAAAACGTTCTCTAACAACGTTCAGAAATGGAATAAAAATATGATTGGTCACCATTATATTTAACACAAGATTCAATACCTTGATACATAATAGCTATGAAGCATTTTCCTTAATTTCACAGCACTTTTGCCATAAGCCAGATCTTAATATAGTGTAAACTGATTTTTAACGTCATTTTCCACATAAAAAAAGAAGATAACATTGAGAATGGAAATGGGGAATATGTCAAAGAGACAACAACCAGACCAAAGAGCAGAAAACAGCCGAAGGGCACCAATGGGTCTTTAACACAGCGAGAAAATCCCGCACCGGGAGGCGGGCTTCAGCTTGATCTATATAAAGCCCATTATTTTTAAACACTGGTTTAGTATTCGTAATTGCCAAAGTGATTTCTCTAACTGTTTTGATATGTTAGATACCACTATCTGCTTTTCATAATGTACGGAAAATTGCGCTGTCATTGTTTTGTTGTAAATATAGTCATATAGTCATATATGCATTGTCTTTGACTTTTTGTAATAGATATGAAATCATTTGCTCATTCTCATTCATTCCCTTGATTTACATCATGTTTATACAGTCAAACATGTAAGTTTAAGATGAATAACTACAATAAAATAAAATTCATTTTCTTTATTATTTTTTCGTTTGCGCCTAGTGATTTTGTGTCTTTGAAATTGTCTTTTCTTTTATTCTTTTATATTCACATTAACGAGTTATGATGTCATTTTATATGCTTTAAACTAATTAGTCTGTCGTATGTGTCAATTAGATAGCAAATTAACGACACATATATACAAAAGACAGGTTGTCTTCAACGAAAAACAGGTGCCTCAGTATCTTTAAAATAACAAATTATTTAAGAGAACTAAATTATACTACTTTAAAATGTTATTTTTTTAAAAGTGATTCATGCCAACAAATTCAAAGCAACAGGTGACGATAAATAATGCGTGCGTCATTAAACCCTTTGTCCTTTTCAGTCTCTAATGATTGATAACAGTAGAATTAATTATGCGTTTTCTCTCTCCAGTATTGGATATCAAACCTGGAGTCTGTTATTCAGTGGTTTTACTGATGTGTTGTTATGTATGTATATTATATTTGAGTTTCATTTAATGTGTTGTACATAACTAAGCCATTGGTAATCATATAAGAATCTCTGAATCGTTTTAAATTCGGTTGCCTGTGCCCTTTTTCGCTTGCTATGCAATATCGGTTTTGCTGCATAGTTAAACGTGGTTCAACGCAGAAACTGGATATAAACATATAGTAAAGATTCAATTTTAAGATCTTACCCAGCAAATGAAGCTTCTATAATTTTGAGATCTCCATTTACAATCGTACAATTCTCAAACTGATTGATGTTGCTGGCTGTGATGTATTCCCCACCACTTTGATCTTTACATGCTGAAAAGTACAAATATTCTTACTGTTATAATTACATTCAATAATGCAAACTGCCCAGAGTAAATACTTGTTTTCTTAATTGAATGCAACGATCCTACGTATAGTTTAAGATCATCCACGGATAAATTGTCACATACCCTCTTGACAGTATAAGAATCAACCTGTTTTTTAGGTGTAATACCACATCACATCCGGTTGCATACGAAAAAGGTTGAATTTGACAGTTGTAGGAAATTATTCCTACATATCATTGCAGTAAAAATGTCTGGGTCATAAACATATTTCTTGGGTGTTTCAAAGCATCATTTTTTTTTTTGTGTTTCTATAGAATATTCTAGAAACTTGAGGTTACATGGTTACTAAAGCTAGTACACAGATAAAAAAGAGGTGAACATTTGATTGGTTAACTTCCAGTGATGGTTATTTTCTTATATGCAATGAAATGTTATGTGACATTTTGTTTATAGTACTGGACAGGATAAAACTTTACTCGTGTCAAGTATTTCTCTATTTGAAACAAAGATAAATTCAGCACAATTTTTTGAAAAGTGCAAATTTAACAAAGACTAATAAGGGAAAATCAATGGTGGTATTACACCTATATGTAGCCACAAATATTGTTAAATTTGGAGAACCTTCGTATTTGTATATATAACTACACAACCGTTATACAGTTTGAGATCATCCACTGATACATGTATCAAAAACCCTCTTGACAGTATAAGAACCAACCTGTTTTATATGTAGCCACAAACCTTGTTAAATTTGGAGAATCTGCATGTTAGTATATATACCCACACAACTTTGACACTGTTTGAGGAGGTCTGTTATTTTGGCAGCCACACATTCTGTATACGATATAACGACACTTATATTGTAGCTAAAGACCATCTTAACAGTTTAATAATTTCTTGTTTCAAATGTAGCCACTGACCCTCTATACGGTGAGAATCATCTTTTAATATGTAGCCATGCAACCATATATACAGTTTGCCTACTTTGTATGTGTAGCAATAGTCCTCCTACAAATTGTGAGACCCTCCCGTTTTTAATATATTCAGACACTTTCTATACAGTGTTAAAATTTACCTTTCTATATGGAGCCTCACACCATCTATACATTGAGAACTTCCATTTTTATATCTAGCAATACACCATCTATATAGAGTGTGAACCTCCTTGTCATGAACAGCAACAAACCCTTTATATAGAGTGAAAATCATCTCTTTATATTTAGCATCTTCACCTTGAGAACTTCTCTTTTTATATGTAGCAACACACTTTCTATATAGAGCGTGAGTCTCCTTGTCATGTATAACAACAAACCCTCTATACAGTGTGAAAATCATCCCTTTAAATGTCGCATCAAACCATCTTTACATTGAGAACTTCGCTTTTAATATGTAGCATTAAACCCTGTATGTACATTTATTGATTGTGTATAAATAGTTTGAATTTCAATTTTTTCAATATCTTTAATTTTAAAAAATTTGCTTCTGCTATTAAAAGATTAACATTTCTGAAATATATCATTTCATTTTGTATATTAACCAGTCAATGTCTCGTGAAAGCTTTTTTAACTGCTTCATGTAGCGAAAGTTGAAGCTCAGAAACCGTTGCTGCGAATAAAGATGTGTCTTTAACAGCTCCAATTTGATTTCTCAGCAAATATCTTTTTAAAATTCCTACAGCTGTTCCATTGCGGTATCCAAATTCTCCAGATTCAATAATAACACATAAGATGTTATGAGGATCAGTTGGGGCACGATCATATTGAGGAATTGGTATAATGACATTATCCCCCACAGCAAGTTCTGATAATTTCCGTTTCGTTTTCATTGTTAGATATTCAGCTTGGATCTGTTGGCCAGACATAGCACGATTCCTGGCACGTATGATTGGTGTTTCAATGTCTGTGTCATCAGAATTGTCACTGGGGTCAATTTCTATTATACTATCAGAATTTTCACTGAGGCCAATTTTTATTATTCTATCAGAATTGTCACTGGGGCCAATTTCTAGTGTACTATCAGAATTAATTGGCATGCATGTATCAGTTACATTTCCTGTTTCCATCTGGGTATTTTTGTATTTTGTAAATAAGCTTTATTATGTGGCCATTGAATAAAAAATATAAAGTGTGTATAAATGCTTTTTTTTTTTTTATAAAAAAATCAATACTATAAATTATTGTACAAGTTATACGTGAATTTTTGTCGAATTTTGTACAAATTGTAATTTGTACAGGCACTTTTTGTACAAATAACAATTTGTACAAAGTCAAATTACAAATTATAATTTGTACAAATGATAACTTGTACACAATATATACATGAACACATACTTTTTTTCTGTTTGCCTCTACTACATAACATTACATGGTAATTTATGGAACCCCATCACTGCCCTATAAGAAGAAAGCACAATGACATGATGTCAATTTTGCTTACATCATGTCAAAACACGATTACATAATATGAATACATCACTAGATGATATGAATGGTCCGTGTAACACTTATCAATTCAAACTTTCAAAAAGTTTTCAAATTTTAGTTTTTTTGATTTTTGATCAAAGTTTTTAAATATCAAAATTCCAAATCTTGTCTTTTTTTTAAATTTTTTAAATTTCACATCAAACTTTAAAATAATTATCTAAATAAATTATGTAATTTCCAAATTTCCGTCTATATATTTACAGTTTCTGTATCTGCTATTATAGAAATCATAACTATCTTTAGAGCTTTCTATAAGATGAATGCCAATGTTGGTTCCGGGACATACCCCTGAAATTAATGAATATCCTCAATGAATAAATTAGTTAAAAATATAACACAAAGTCATTCTTAAACAAGTGTTAATCATATATTTTTCCGATGTTTTTAGTAACAGAAACATGCAATGTTAACTCAATACAGGCATATACATTAATTATCATTACTATACAAAAAAAAAACCAAGATTTGAAAAGTTGAATTGTTTAAATAACTGATATTATGATGATTTTATTATTACGTGATTATTTCTGTATTGGCCTGTTATTGATCCGAGGCTTGCTGTGTTGGCCTGATTCAAGCCGAGGGCCTATACAGTTACCTACAATGTTTACCTCTTTTTTTCTGTTTTATTTCCTTTCACAAGATTTTAACATGTTATACCTTGAAATTGAACTATCTAAATCTGAGTTACTCAGTTTCGTTTCATAAGCTGCAATGTCAAATAATCTGGTGCTGTTTGGAAGTATCTTTTACATTTTTTTATGATTTGTTAACCCTTTTCAGTCACAATAAAGGGTTACAATACATTATATTTAGACGCAACACATAACTAGTAATTGGAAAGGTACTGCCATTGCATGAGAGATTCAGAAACAAAAGGATTAAATGAAACTAGGATGTAACTACGATCGTCAATGAGACAACTATCTAAAGACCATGACCAAAGAATAAAGACTTAAAGTAAAACAATAGATTACAGTTCATCCTTCAACAATCCATTTGCCTGGTTCGGGTTGAAAAATATATGATACCTTACTAAAGTATGAGAAGCGGAATTAAATAGTTAATCGAAATGCACACATTTTTAAAACTTTTAAATGGTTATAAGATCGACAGAAAAGGAGCTTGTGATAGTCTACAGACTCGTTGCCCAAAGCTGAAATAATTCAATTGACTGCTTATAAAATGCTTTTTTTTAATGAATGTGTCCGTCTTCAGTAAGAAATACATGACACACTGAACGTTTTGGCATGTTTATTATGAGTAAATGAACCAGCGTCTTCCAAACGACAGTTTACATTACGTTTTTGTTTATTATGAATTTGAATCTAAAAACTAGAGACGTTCCGAAATCCTGCATTGGTCGGATCTGAACTCGGCCAAAACAGAAAAAAAACAATATTGGCCGAGTTATTCTGTATTGGCCGAGTTGACACCTGTGTATTGCATAGGGAGTTTTCATCATATTAAGTCCAATAACAGAGTAGTTAATTAATAAATAATAGTAAATTCAATATTTCCATATATTTACAATAACAAATACATTTTAAATATAAATACATTTTTTTATATTTTGATTCTGAACATTCTATAACATTTCATACTGGTGTCATCAAGTAAATAAACAAACTGCCTATTGGTTACTAGTAAATAGACCCTGCAAGAGAGACATGTACACCACACAATCAATCAGTACACCGTATTATGTTTACCTCGTTGGTGATATATTATCTAATAAACTGACCCGAAACTAAACAAAAGCAAAACGTTGACCTAAGAACCATGACAAGCTTATAGATGGAAAATATCAGACAAACATGAACACTTTACGATCATTACATAAACCATATGAAAATGACATATTACAAATAATATTAAAAGGATAAAAAATAACAGCTACAAAAGCTTAACACTGACCAATCAGCAAACGAATTAGGCCACGGTCAGACGAATCCTGGCAGAAGGACATACATATCTTGAAATAATTCTGTAAATCAATCATTGTTGACAATTTACTTACAGTATGTGAGATATGAACCTTACCACGAACATAAACCTTGATTACTGATTAAAGAATGAGAGTATGTAAAACTATGTATGACGGACATGCAGACTTTTCAAAGAAGTATAGTAAAGAAATGGTAATGAGATAAGATAGAATGCGTAACTCCAAATAATTTCACAGGTACTGTCATAACATGCATAATGGGACAAGAGAGGCTGAGATACATGTACATAAGCTAAAATCTAAAAAAAATAGATAGACGAAGATACAGTACATAATACCATAGCTATATTAAGGTGAGATAGGATGAGATACAATACAGACTATCTCCGCTGTAATAGGATAAGATATGGTGAGCTACAGTATTAAACATCGTAGCTATAAAGGGATCTGATACAATGTAATACTGTATAGAATATCTCAGAAAAAAATGAAAAAAAAAACAGTCTGGGATCCTTTTCAGAACATAACATTTATATTTGATCAGATAGAGATACTGTACCTACAATCATAGCTTTATAGGGTTATGACAAAATAAGATACAGTACAGAACATAACAGCTATGTTTAGATAAAAAACGGCTGAGATACTGTACAAGTGATCACAGCTATATTGGGATGCGATAGGCTGATACGCATTACATCACAACTTTATTTAGATCAGACAGGCTCAAAAACTGTACAGAACTTTTCAGCTATATCGAGATCAGAAATGGTAAAATACAGTACAAATCACAACAGCTATATTGAAATCAGATAGACAGATATATGGTACAGAACATCAGACCTATATTAAGATCAGATATGGTAAGATACAGTACAGCACATCACATGTATATTGAAATGCGAAAGGCTGATATACATTTTAGAACATCACAGCTATGTTAAGCTTAGATATTAAAAAATACAGTACAGAACATCACAGGTATATTGAAATACGAAAGGCTGACATACATTATAGAACATCACAGCTTTAGCTATAAATGATCTAATAGATTGAAACACTGTACAGAACATCACAGTTATATTAAGATCAAATAAATGAATATCACAGCTGTATATGATCAGACAGGTAAAGATACTAAACAGGATATGACAGCAGATAGCATGAGATACTGTACACAACGTCACATCAATACAGTGATTAGACAGGCGGAAAATACTACACAGCACAGCAGAACAAGATACGTTAATAATATAGACGGAGATACTATACAGATTATCACAGTAATATCATAGAATAATATAGGCTGGTCCATTGCACAGAGCATCAAATCTGTACCTAAATAAGATTGATATAGAATAATGCATGGCAAATCCGTATCGCATGTTGTATCACCACGAGGAACCAATATATATCCCGAGGGCCGAAGGTCCCGAGGGTTGATATTGGTCGAGTGGTGATACAGCATACATACGGATTTTGCCATGTATCGATCTGTTTATCACATATTTCGATAGAATCAGATTCATGATATATAAAAGATCCGTGATTTATCTGTCTTTTTAATTATCCGAAACTACACGAGAGACACGAAAATGATGATTTTCCTGTAGTTTTCCAGGACTTTTAAAATATTTTTAATTTGACAAACAAAACCATTCTACCATAAGAAGGATCACATTGTAAGATAAACAAAATAACCACTACATTAGGTTTCATACTTGTATTCAAAGAGAAATCTGGTAATTTGTTAAAATAATCGAACATTTGAATTTCTAGTCCTAGTCTGGAACAAATAACTCATTTTGTTTTGCAAGTATTGGGGTAAAATTTCTTTCTAATCCATTTTTTGTTGCATGCAATCAATAAATTTTCCTTTTCCCCGTTTTGTTCCTCATATTGATACATGTAGATGTAAATTGTTTTATCACCACTTTTAATATGAAGTATTACTTTTCCTAATAAAAATGCCTCTTTTAAGATGTAGTAATTTATAGATTCCATACTGTTACGAGGGTACGGATGAGGGTCCTTCATTTTTGTATTCTTTTTTTATGCAATTTATCTCTAGTCTATATACCTTTTGTCCATTATTCTCTATGCATTTTAGCATCTCATTATTCTCTATTTTTTTATTTTTTTGGGTCCATTTTTCTCTTTTCATCATATTCCCCCTATATTCTTTATTTTATAAATCCCCATCCACACCCTCTTTTACTACCTCAATTCGATTGGACCAAAAATAACGCTCCTGCATGTATGTGTATTTTGTTAACAAAATACTAGTGGAGAGAGAATGTGTCTTTTGATAACTTTCAAAAACGAAAACTTCTAGTCTGAAAAAGTGTAATCAATGTCCCATCATTTTCTCTAGCAAGTATTTTTTTCTGGAATTTTAATCAAATGTGGTTACATTTCGTATCATGCCAGGATATACAGCCTTTGGGCGTAATATCTCCATCTTTGGCGTCATTCGATATATGACGTCACGTCCTACTTGGTATGCGATACAAGCTATGCAATACAGGGTATGCGATTCGGGGTATGCGATACAGGGTAGATGATACAGACTGGAGAAAAGAACCTTTATTGAATATTCACAGTTTCTGTATTTATTACTAAATATATGATAAAATGACATACTGCACATAATATTACATTAATAATTGGATAACACAGGCTGAATTACTCGTACAAATATCACACTAGTAATGGGATAAGTAAGGCTGATATACTGTACAGAACACCATAGTAATAATGGAGTCTGTTAGGCTGAATTACTGCACAAACCAGCACAGCTTTATTAGGATTGGATAGACTGAGAACAAAAACCCTGTGAAAACAGATAAAAGCTTGTTTGACACAACATCCCCCTTTACAATGTTGAAAATGTTGAGCCAGCATTATAGTAATGTAATAATATGTTTGTAACAAAATGTTCTACGATAACACGTACACCTTGTATCAGTTTAACTGACTGATTTTATCTGTTTTCCTACAGGACAAATACATCTGATTTACATGATTATCAAATTACATTTACACTTTGTTAAAAACAATAATCAAACTGTTAAACAATTAAAAGTGCTCACCGCTGATTGTCGTGGACATATTATTTCGTTTATTAAATACATCGATTAGTTGATATCAAGAATATATATACATTAATCTTATGAACTTCAATTTAAAAAAATAGTTTTATTAAGTGTGTAAATTGCAAAACTTCAGTAAAACTTGAAAAAAATGGAGAGCTTTGTATAATAATCCTGTCAGAGAAAAAAGCTTAAAATTAGTTGAGACATTGATATTTTATGTATATATTAGAACCTAATTCATAAAATACTTCATATTTTTTGAGGTCTTAGAACAATATAAGTTATGACCAAGTTCTTGTGGAACTCTAAAAATTAGGTCACAGACAAATATTGGCAAAACAAAGAGGCAGTAACCGACACATACAGCAGTTTGTTCCATCGTAGTAATTTGCAAGGTATTTGGAAAAAAAACCTATCAAAGCAGAGATTTCCTAATAATTTTCAAATGCCGTAAAATAACCACAAACACAGTATACACACGAACACATAGCCTGTTCTACTATATTTGATCTTTACACATTTCCCTATATAAATAAATTACCTATACGTAGTAACGAGGAGTATCATTACAAGCCCTACATTGTTATACGAAATGAGTTGTCTTTATGGTTGTGATTATCCTTAGCATAAACTTCTTGCTTTTAGTCGTGGAGAGTACAGATACCTCCATCTTCCAATGACAAAGGAGACGATTATCCTAATTTTGAAAAACTTACTTATGGGTGAACCTTTCTCTTGTTGTCTCTTTGTCCTTTCTTTGGTTTTTGTAAAGCCACCTAGAAGTAAAATAGCGAAAATAAACATTCAGATTTGAGTGATGACTGTGAAAGAGTTAACCAAACATCAACATATAAAAATGAATGATCTAAATTAAAAGAATGAAATTGAGGTGTACAAGTAAACAGTATCTGTTGAATAGTCTGAACATATTTAACCCCGACAAATTCTGAGTGCTTTTAAAAAAGGGACGTAACACCACTACTAACCGTGTATAAAATAAGCCACGGTTACTAACCTAATATGGGAATATACACGGTCTCCACGCGGTTGCTTTTAACCAATCATGTTCCTAGAAATGTAAAGGAGGTAAGATAATAGTGTATCTACTCCGAAGAAACTTAAACAATTTAGTTTCAAATATATCACAATATTGAGAATTGAGCATTATCGAATATTTATTTTCCCTCTTTTCTCTCCATTATTACAACGTTGGTAGGAATCGATCTATTAGTGTCAGCCCTGTGTATTTAAATACTGGAATTCACTTAAAGAAGTCTTGACGACACAGAAGTTGTAACATGAACAATAAAAAATCTTTCTCAAAATGTTTTTTTTTTACACTTCTCAACCAAAACAAACTTTTTAAGATAATCCAATAAATGTACAAAAAAAACCCCTAAAAATTCGTCCAATCTGGTTTACTTTAACAGTTTTCACACTGAATGTCATGCATAAGTACTAATCATTATTGAACTGAGTTTGAAAATATTTTCCTCTTGATCGTGGTAATGCCGTCTACTGCAAGTACATGAACATAATATTAACAATGACCCTAGAAAACTAACATGTCAGTAAAGGACCCGCTTTTAATCATATGGTCATTTTTATAAAAATATAGCTATTAACAAAACTTTGAATTGATCGAAATAATAAGAGTGTTCTGCCCCCGGGATAAACTCCCTTAGTTGTATGAAGCATTGGAATTTTGAGTCATACATGATCTTTAACTTCGTACTTTTTTCGAACACCACTGATAATAGTTATAATTTGATACGCCAGGCGCGCGTTTTGCTTACATAAGACGCTGCAGTGATGCTCAGATCAAAATAGTCAGAAAGCTAAAAAAGAGTATTAATTTTAGACCATTGAAGACCAAAAATTCCAAAAAGTTGTGTCAAATACGGCTAAGGTAGTCCATGTCTTGGATAAGGAAATCGTTAGCATTTCGAATAATTGATACTTTTACAAACACTACATTTATAAAAATTACCATATAATTGATATCCATGTCAACACCGAAGTGCTGACTACTGGGCTGGTGTAAGTCTTTTGTAGATAAAACTCGTGTCTTGCATACAAAATTCAAAATCTGCTATTTTCAATGACCTTTGTTCATATATATATTGTAGACTTTTGGAAATCGTAGAAACAAATACTTTTAAAACACGAAATCAATTTGGAAATTCAAATTATACATATATATCAATTATAATTGGAATTGGAGCTTTAACCGATGTTCCCTCAATTTTGTTTTTAAACTTAGTAAATACCATAAGTTTGACATTACAAATGCCATTGAAATGAATATTGTAGAAATCCTATTATAAAAATGGGTTTCTTAAAATTTGTGATTGAACAAAGTGTAATAATTACTCATGTTTTTATTTAAAAAAAACCCGGTAGTAATCTTTATTTGAAAGGTATAGTCACTATGTATCTAAAAAATGGAAATCAGTTGAAGAAGTATGGACATAGAAGATATAACAGACACAAACCAGTTGTAGGTCATTTTTTGTTTTAATCTTATAACAATACTAAACAATTAATTATGATCAATCTCCATCAATGACAACTAAAATCAAGTTTTACGATGGTAATAAATATTTAATTGCATATAATAACATTCTAGCACAAGATTGTGTCGCAAGAAATATGTAATTGATAACCAAACATTGTGTTTTATCCTGATTCATTAAACGTTACACCGACAGTCATTTTATAAATATAGTAACTTTGCTTATCAGCTACAATATATAGTAAACCACGCCGGGCAAGTATATGGTTTGTCATATGACATAAAAGTACTGACGGTGAGACGAACAGACATACGGACAGTCAGAATGATTACTATAGGGCACCACCAACATATTAACGAGGCAATATAATGTATTTGAACATACACAGCTGTCAAAGTAGGAATTCACATACAATGCATAACATGTATGTATGAAAATTGTACATACTTTGAAACGGCATTACCACGATCAAGAGGAAAATCACGTGCATAATTTTCTATAATGTCTTGAAGCTATCAATCCACTTGCTGATGCATGATTTTTATTGAAAAAGAGATAATATTATATAAGGCTGTCTGTTTTGTTACATACGAACCTAACGAGTGCAAAAATCAATGTGATATCAAATTCGTTAAATAATCCCAATACAGTTAAAACCAATTAGAACATTTGTTTTAATATTAAAATCGTCAATACAGAGTAAGAATTGCAACCAGGAGTCGACTGACGATTTCGACTATGCTGACTTATTTGAAGATCTAGTCTTGTTGATAATTTTTGCTATATACTATGGCTATCTATCTAATATAGTTTCAAGATAATAGTCATAATACTAAAAATGGGTAAAAACTGTCAATAAGAGTAAACTGACAATTGTGGCCAGTCGACTGTTTTGTAGATCATTTATGCTGGTTTGATTTTCTGTCTACAAGTATATGTTATGATATTTCAGATATTATGCAATTACTCAATGTTTTGATGAAAATTATTATTAAAGCGTGTCAACTGCAAGGGGACGTCACCCAAGAAGATTAATTTGTTGATTATCAAACCAATCTCTTTTTCTTTTTGAAGTAAGGCAAACACGCGTATTATAATAAAAATTGGCTTTAAATGATAATATGTCCAACAAGGAATCGTCTTATAACCATGTTTTAATTATTCGTAGTTCTTGCCCATCTGATTATTTATTCTATGCACAGTTCTCCTTTTTTAAGATTTTCAAGATAAAGCATTATTTAAGGACAATAACCCCAGTAAGAAGTCGTCTAGGAATTTTAAAGTATATACTAGACAATTTTATGAAAGATCGTACATTTTGAACATGTCTTCCCTGTTACTTTTTTTATAGAGAAATTAAGATATACTTACTTGCAGTGTCAATCGTTCACGTTCTTGCTATCTTTTTACCAAACTATTTAGTTTCATATGGACTTTATGGCATAAAACGTTTGAAACTTTCATCAAAATTATTCAAAGACACTGACTAACTATGTTTAAATTTAAATTAGTGTATGATTTAACAAAAGACACATACATGATTATAAAAGGATATATTAATAAGAATCACCAACACTTAAAGACAACGACATTTGAAAATGGCCGATTTGACGAATGGTTCAAAAACTCTAATCTAAAAATAGGATAATAAGATAATAAGATCGTGTTTCACAATGCATTCAAACCGGCACACTTATTTAATGTCGTTGTCTTTCAGTGTTGCTGATTCCTATTGAAATATCCTTGTATTAAAGAGGACGACTAGTTTTCTTAATTGGGTCCCATGATTCTCTTTGTGAGTGTAACTTGTTAAATCTTCTTAACCTCACCACAAAAGCAACGAAAAGGTGGACACTAGTTGTACTCATAAACATTTAAATATGAATTACACGTGAAAGATGTATGATCAAAATCGTAAAGTTATATTCTTAAATTTACACTGTATAGCGTTTATTAATGCATGTTATTTCAATATTTCAATTCATTTGTATATTTGAGAGGGGAAAAACACACAATTTCAGTATACTCACTTACAGTTACTGTATCACTTCTTCATTTCCTGCTTTTTTAAACTTATCAGTTAGAAACAATATAACCTTGCACATTGCATATTAATATTAGTCAACAGGACTGAATAAACATGGACAGATTCCAATAAAAGTATTACTTAACGAACAAACTTGATATTGACACGATGAGATATTTAAACAGTGAATAAAAATTATGAAAACCCGAAATATGATCTTTCAACAGGTACAGTTGGGTGCAGACCAAGCATTACATGTAGACGGGCCGAAAAAGTTAACGCGGCGTTTACTCGCGTGCACTTCATGTTAACGCCGCGTTAACTGTGCGTTAACTCCGAAATTTCAGTAGATATAAAAAGTAAACGGGCGTTTACTTTCGCGTTACCTCCGCGTTAACGCAAAAACGGCGCGTCTTCTAATTTTGTAAAGAGTAAACGGGCGTTTACTTTCGCGTTTACTTCCGCGTTAACGTGAAAAAATGCGCGTCTTCTATTTTTGTCAAAAGTAAACGCACGTTTACTGTTTGTAGTAAACGCGCGTTAACGCAGATTGTCATCGTATCCTGGATACACTGACCCAAAATATCAAATGAGAAGGTACATCAAAATAAAATGACAAACTGGTCATTTTCGATTGACATATTGACGAATACAGTTAATTAATAATGTAATCACACTTCTTTAGTTAATTGAAAATTAATCATAGTAAATCTCTTTTTCTTCACAAATAAATAGTTCAAGTATGTCCTTTAATTTATTGAAATAATTTAACATCCCAAAAATCAAACAGTTTACACACCTCAGACAGACTGGCTCAGCATGACTCTTAAACAAAATTATTTGATCTCATTTACCAAAACTAACCATATTTGCCCTTTTTCAAGTTATCTATATAGCCGCGTAGTAATTCAGTTATATTTTTATGCCATTATTGACCGTATA
The DNA here is from genome assembly GCF_021869535.1 of Mytilus californianus. NCBI lineage: Eukaryota > Metazoa > Mollusca > Bivalvia > Mytilida > Mytilidae > Mytilus > Mytilus californianus. Next base: position 48,198,384 of record NW_026262582.1, on the reverse strand, counting down.
ATACAATTGACAGCAATATTGGAACCAGCATGACCTCTTCTTATTCAAAATATTTAATCGTAAACAAATTTCAGTATTTTTTTTACCTCAGACTGACTCGTATAATAAAATTATTTGTCCGCATCAACCTAAACTGACCATATTAGCACTTTATTATGTAAATCTATATAGCCCCATAGTAAATGAGTTATTTGTTCATGTAAGGATGGATTGTATAATACAAATGAAAGCAATATTGGAACATAATGACTAAAAAATTTTGTTCGCATCAATTTAGAGTGCCAGCATGTCCTCTTTTTATTCAAAATATTGAATCATAAACAAATTTCAGTAGTTTTCATACCTCAAACTGACTCGATTAACAAAATTATTTGTCCGCACCAACCTAAACTGACCATATTAGCACTTTATTATGTAAATCTTATAGTCGCATAGTAAATCAGTAATATTTTTATGTAAGGATGGATTGTATAAAAGAAATTATAGCAATATTGGAACATAATGACTACAAAAATTTTTCTGCATCAATTTAGAATAGCAGCATGTCCTCTTCTTATTCAAAATATTGAATCGTAAACAAATTTCAGTAGTTTTCTTACCTCAGACTGACTCGTATGATAAAATTATTTTTCTCCATCAACCAAAACTGACCATATTAGCACTTTATCATCTAAATCTATATAGCCCCATAGTAAATGAGTTATTTTTTCATGTGAGGATGGATTGTATAATACAAATGAAAGCAATATTGGAACATAATGACTAAAAAATTTTGTTCGCATCAATTTAGAGTGCCAGCATGTCCTTTGTTTTATTCAAAATCAGTAGTTTTCATACCTCAGACTGACTTGTATAACAAAATTATGTGTCCCCATCAACGAAAACTGACTATATTAGCACTTTATTATGTAAATCTTTATAGCCGCATAGTAAATCAGTAATATTTTCATGTAAGGATGGATTGTATGAAAACAAATTATAGCACGATGACGAAAGATTTAAAACCATTTATTTACAAAAAATCCCAATAACACGGTTGGTGAAGTGTCCGTAGGAGTGCATCGACCTTCTTTGTTCTAATTGAAATCATGGTTTTTCGAGTGATATTCGAGCGATAAGAACATTTACTTCTATTTTGCGTACATAATAGATTTATTCATTTTTTCCGTCTTATTTTAAATAATAAATAAACTTATTTTGACTACAAACTACGTACAATGTCCTTGTAGTTAACTTACAATTTAGTGTTTAACATTGTCCGTGTTTTGTTTTCGAGAATAACATTTAAAACATCTGAGTTTTTAAACAAATTGTCCGGGTTTTTTTCAAAGAAGATGTGAATAGAAAAGAAGGCGTTCTTGTAATGTTACGATATCTCAAAACTTACTGGATTCTTCCCAAAACTGTCTTTACAATCATGAGCAGGGGACTCATATTATGTTTAATATCAGTTTATGCTTTACAGTATTGTTTACAGTAAATAATAGTTTATAATTAATATATACCACAGTGGTTAAACCTGGAGTTTTTAAGAAATGAGGTTAGGAAAACAGAGGGAGAAACGTAATACATTCAATAAAATGCAGTATATCACAAATATTCTACAACAAAAGGCCTTGGACAAGCCGGCCATTAATAAAAAAATACACAATTTTCAATATAAAGTCTACTATAGCATTTTATGTGGTATGGGTTTTAAGTACTATTTAGGCTGTACGGTGACACCTATTTGCAAATATCTTCTATGTTTTTAGAAAATGTATTTGGAAATTGCAATGAAATTAGTTTTGTAACAGCCTGAAATGGGTTTCTTTTATTTTCTATTAAGGTTGAATAATGCAAGTCTCTACCAAACATATATAGCATGTGCAGCGTATCGGTTCATATTAGGCTTTGTTTGAAAAATGATGGTACATTTATTATGATGATGCAATTCTAATGATTTTATTTATGAAAACTCTATAGAGCAAATAATGTTGGATTTCAAGCACGTTGACAGCTTGTTTATCAATTTATGCAGAACAAAGTAATTTCAAATTCAAACAAAAGCGTAAAATTTCTTCAGTACTTGTGTAATGTCGAGCAAAGAATATAACCAAAGTAAAGTAGTTTACCTTCTCCACACATAATTCGACAGAGGAAATTGAAGGAACTATCTGAAAACAGTCTTTAATTCGTAAGTGTTTGTTGATTTATATATATTATTTTTACCAGGCTTTAACTTATGAAGAAAAATATATTTTAGATCTACAACAACTAAGAAAGGCTATGAAAAATGTCTTATATTGTTTCCGAATTTTTTTTTTTTACTTATATATGGATATTTGGAGGATTTAGACTCTTAGTAATATATCACATATATTTACGTCTATCGTCTTACATTAATTAACTGGACCTAACATACACAAATCGTCGAATGATTCTTATAATGTTCTATGTCGATGTTTAATAAAATGAAGATATTTATATTTTAGATCCAAATTCTATGGTTTATCTCCCTATACAACTTTAAAACGAAATTTCTACATTCTACGAGTTTTTGTCAGAACTATACTAGTTGGACATATCAAGTTCAGAGAAGAATTATTCTATGGTGTTTTATTTTCAGATGTCACTATTCTAAGACAATTGCTATCAAAATTAAATTAGTACTATGCATTTTTTTTTTAGAATTATTTCAACTCAATCGTTGAGTCATATTCAGCAAATCAAGCATTGTGTTCTGCGTTTTTGTCGAGTTGTTGTCTCTTTGAAACATTACCCATTTCCATTCTCAATTTTATTACAGAATTGGCGATAACTCAAAATTAAACAAAATAATGGCATATCTCTAATACAAAAATTGGAAATGATTTGTTAAAACTTATAGTGTATTGTAGTGTTATTTCCCCAGAACATTTATTTAATTTTTTTTTTAGACTAAAACAAATGAACAAAAAGTAGACAATAACGCTTAAAAATATGTATAATTGGAGACAGTGTTATGTTGAAATATTAAATTAAAAAACAAAAAACTTAAAAAGTACGTAAAGTTTTATAGAATATCAATTGTTAAAGTTCTTACAGAATGCGGTTTTATTTTATAATTTTACTACAGAATATTGTGGAATTCTTTAAGGACATTTCAAGAACTATAAAATGTACTTACACTGTGAATTAATTACGATTTGGCATTTTCCATTGCTCTAAACATCTGTATAATTATTTGACTGAGTTTAAAATTTTACACCCTTCCCAATCTGTTTTTAAACCTAACCATTCATTTCAAATTATCCTCATTAATACCATTTATAAATGGCTATATGAAATGAATTATAGAAATATCAATATGGCAATTCTCCTAAATGTTTTAAAAAAGCTTTTGATGTTGCTAATCCTGAATATTAATGCAAAAAAACCTTCAAATTTATGGCTTCCATGACAGTACTGTTGATTTTTTAAAATCATATTTGAAAGAAAGAACACAGCCAGTCCAAAAAAGTCATATAAGTAATCAATATTCTAATTACATATCTATCAGGGCTCAATACTTGGTCGGACGAAAACGTGCGTCTGGCGTATCAAATTATAAGCCTGACACCTTTGATAACTATTGGTCCCATTTTGCTTGTTTTGTACATAAGTCACCTTCCATTATATATTAAAAATTGCAATACAGACTTGTATGCTGATGACACAACTATGCATACACTAAGAAGGAAAGAGTATTGCAGATATATAGTTAAAAGTACAAGTTGATCTCCATTGTGTTGAAAAATGGTGTCATGAAAATGACATGTTCATAAATTCGGATAAAACTAAATGTATGGTTATAGGAACAAGAATAAGGCTGCGTTTCCCTCAAGCAAACAAATATAGTTTTTGCGAATAAGATTCTCCAAAAATCAACAATTGAAAAACATTTAGGTGTTAGAATTGACTCTAATCTGTCATGGACAGGCCATATTAATTACTTATGTTTATCAATATCATCTAGACTTCATTTTCTTTCTAAGATCAAGAAATTTCTAAATATTGATTCAAGAAAATTATTTTATAATGGTTAAATTCTCGCACTGATAGATTATTATTGTATTATTTGGAGTGGTTGTGCTAAAAATGAGCTAGTAAGAATAATAGAATTACAGAAAAGGTCTGCAAGACTAATTTTAGATGCTGATATACGTTGAGCTCACGGCTTTAGGCAAGCTTTGGTACCATTTTTTACTTACAGAAGTATTTTTTATATAAAGTTCTTAAATAGATTTAATCATATTTATATACAATTACCCTAAAAATCCTAAAGCTACATTCATGAATGTGTAACTGTATTCTTATCATTGGCTGTTCCAGTGTTACACATATATTTTATGGTGAATAAATTGTGCATTTAGTATCATTGGTCTGGTTTTGAAAGGAATGTAGTACCTATTTTAGTTGATATTTGATAACTTTTCATTAGAAAAATGTGATGTACAATGCACAAATACTAATGTGACGTAACGTTCATAGTAAACGGCGTTTTTTTGGACAATGACGTTATATCTCGATAAGCCTGAAAATGTCATGGCGGTTCACATATGTCTTAAGCGCCTGCTTAAATTGAAAATCACTCTAACTTCATATATAAGGTCACATAAAATTTCTACGCTTAAAATAGAAAATTGTATTCACAGTGTCTGAACGAGAGCAGGGTCATTTAAAAAGAGGGGATATTGAATATGTTTAAATGTGATTTTGAATACTGCACATTTAGCTTTCCAAACTTTTTTTTCCATGTTCAAATTTGATCGTATATGATGAAAGTTATACATTCGGAAATTCGCACGCAGGAACATTTCATCATACATTATTATATATCTTTTAGGTTAACAAATCCTCTGCAAGATGAAAATAATCAAGAGTCTATGTGTGATATTCATGATGCTGATATCAGTTTTAGCAAGAACAGCTAGTGGACTGCCACCAGCAGGACGACTTGAATTTAACAGAGTAAAATAAGATGCTTATGACAACATTACTACTACTACTACTACTAATACTACTACTACTAATCTTTTACTACTACTACTATTACTACTGCTACTACTACTACTACTACTACTACTACTACTACTACTATTACTACTACAACTTCTACTACTACTACTAATACTACATAAAAATAATAATAATAATAATAATAATTATTACAATAATAATAATAATAATAATAATAATAATAATAATAATAATAATAATAATAATAATAATAATAATAATAATACGAAAAATAATAATAATAATAATAATTATAATAATAATAATAATGATGATGATAATAATAATAATAATGATAATAATAATAATAATAATGCTAATAATAATAATAATGATAATCATTGTATTTTTTCAGGTGAAAAGAAATTAGATGGTCTGTGACACCACAAACTGGATCTTTCATCATTGAGGCTTTAGCAAATAAATTTATTGTTGATCTCTATAATAGTTTTCATTTCATCTTTAGTTCCTTGAAAAATAATATTGTCAAATGATTTGCTGCAGTCATATAAATAAATATCAAACAAAAACGTGGGCCATATGTGGAACCGGATTAGCGTACCCTTCTGGAGCGCCTGAGATCACCCCCAGTTTTTGGTGGGGTTTGTGTTGCTCAGTCTTTAGTTTTCTATGTTGTGTTTTGTGTAATATTGTTTGTCTTTTGGTTTTTGTCATATCTGAAATTCGGAGATGCAGTGTCAGTCTAGAGGAGTATTATTTTCTGCAATGACGTCTGAAAATTAAACTTCTGTGTTATGTGTCAGCAAAATAGGAAGGTATTCAGTTTTGAAATGTAGAGTCATTCGATAAACTCGATAAGTTAATTAAATCAATACCCTTGTTAGCATATTTTTTTTTCAGAAAATACCGTTTATTATCTTCAGGTTAATCGACAAGAAACAGCCTATGGTGGCAAAATGCTGTAATTATACGCGAACATTCATAAAGTGGACTGAAGAACCAGCTTGTATCATGTAATTTACTTATTGGTATTTGACCCAGTTTACATAATAATTGATGCCTACCGTTGTTTTTGAATATAGATTTGAGATCGTCAAGGGTACATATCGTATGATGTTTAATTAGTGTTTCGATTGAAACGTTTGCCACGAAACCTAATAATACGCTGATTTTTATTAACAATATTCATGATATCAATATTAGAAGTTTTAGATATGTTCCCTTGTCCCATTATATTGTCAGTTAGACCCAGGGGATATGCTGTCTGCAGTCGTTTAAGTCAAGACTGTTCGAAAATTGTACGGGAATCTTCAATTTCGTTATGGAATATCCGTTACACAAATGATAGTGGAATTGTCACATGCCACATGTGGAGCAGTATCTGCTTACCCTTCCGGAGCACCTAGATCAACCCAGTATTGGTGAGGTTCGTGTTGCTTTGTCTTTAATTTTCAATGTTGTGTTTTGTGTTTTGTGTACTGTTGATTGTATGTTGGTCTTTTTCTTTGGTAGCCATGGCGTTGTCAGTTTATTTCCGACTTATGACTTTGAATGTCCATTTGGTTTCCTTCGCCTCTCTACTTTAAACTGTATATGCGATTGCCCTTGTTGTTTCTTGATGGTTTCGAGTTTATTGAATTTATTGAACAAGTAAATATAAAGTAAAAATCCGTCACACATAACATCTGAACTGGTCGCTGCCATGTTGGAATATCTACAAAGACACAACAGAAACAGTCATAATACAAATAAATAAATATATATATATATACAACTCGTCTAAACATCAGCCCAACAATGTTAGATCTGTAAATTTGCTTTCGCAAATTTTTAGTTCTTTGCGAAAGCAAATTTACAGATCTAACATTGTTGGGCTGATGTTTAGACGAGTTGTATAAACAGAATGTACACAGCCATGTTTCACCATCACTGCTGGTGATCCGATTGATAAATCTATTTTAGAGTTGTCACTGGTTCAGACGTACTTATATGTATATATACAAGTCTAAATTGAAAACAACGTTCAAACCTATGATTGCGTTGGATAAAAACCGCAATTTTTATACGTTTGCATGCAAAACAAATTTAAATTTCTTGGTAGAGGGGTTTAAATACAGTACAACCAACATTTTCCAAAGGACCAAAAAAGTGAAAAGGTATATTTTAACAAAACACATTTGACTCGCAGGTCGAGGAACGGATGTTCTTAAACCCTGCTGACTGCAATTCGCGATTGCAAAAAAAACGGATCACCAGATGTAACAAAATGAATCTTGACTATTAATTTAATACCAAACAGAAAACACTAAACTTGCGGAAAAGATGGTATACCGCAAACAGTCCAGTGGGAAATATTCATGCATATTCAGGACGAGAACAGATTAACAATAAATACAATAGGTATGTCCTGTAATAGGGGCGTCCAGGGTTAAGGTCGGCGAAATTTATACTGCCACGCAAAATGATGGAATATTGGATAGGGACGGAAATTTAGCCTTGCAACAGGTCACCTACGGACCACTCAAAGAGTTGTTGCAAGGGTTCTTAACGTGCAAAGAGCGTGGCACTCTCTTTACACGAGGCATCGGATTTAACGTCCCCATTCTGATGTATATATATTTATTTATTTGTATATGATATATATATACACAAGTCTAAATTGAAAACAACGTTCAAACCTATGATTGCATTTGATAAAAACCACAATTTTTATACGTGTGCATGCAAAACAAATTTCTTGTTATATATATATATATATATATATATATATATATATATATATATACAAGTCTAAATTGAAAACAACGTTCAAACCTATGATTGCGTTGGATAAAAACCGCAATTTTTATACGTGTGCATGCAAAACAAATTTCTTGTTAGAGGTGTCTAAATACAGCACAAACAACATTTTCCAAAAGATCAAAAAAGTGAAAAAGTATATTTTAACAAAACGCATTTGACTAACAGGTCGAACAACACATGTTCTTAATTCCTGCTGACTGCCATTGGTGATTGCCAAATAAACGGATCACAAGGTGTAATAAATGGATCTTAACTTTAAATTTAATACCAAACAGAAAACAATAAACTTGCGGCGAAGATGGTATACCGCAAACAAAGGTGCAAATATTTTTTGTACACCATATCCGGATTTCGACAATCAATGTTTTTTCAGTGATGTTAGGAATCAAAACGGTTATTGGAAGGCCACATAATTTACCTCAATTTGGGATAGACTCTTGAATTTTGAGGAGTCAAAATAGGATGAACGGATCATATAAACCCGAAGGCAAATATAATACAAGCCCAAACAAAAAAATATAAACAAGTCTAAATTGAAAACAACGTTCAAACCTATGATTGCGTTGGATAAAAACCGCAATTTTTATACGTGTGCATGCAAAACAAATTACTTGTTAGAGGGGTCTAAATACAGCACAAACAACATTTTCCAAAAGATCAAAAAAGTGAAAAAGTATATTTTAACAAAACGCATTTGACTAACAGGTCGAACAACAAATGTTCTTAAATCCTGCTGACTGCCATTGGCGATTGCCAAATAAACGGATCACAAGGTGTAATAAATGGATCTTAACTTTAAATTTAATACCAAACAGAAAACAATAAACTTGCGGCGAAGATGGTATACCGCAAACAAAGGTGCAAATATTTTTTGTACACCATATCCGGATTTCGACAATTAATGTCTCATCAGTGATGTTAGGAATCAAAACGGTTATTGGAAGGCCACATAATTTACCTCAATTTGGGATAGACTCTTGAATTTTGAGGAGTCAAAATAGGATAAACGGATCATATAAACCCGAAGGCAAATATAATACAAGCCCAAATATATATATATATATATATATACTTATATCACTATATGTTTGTATAAGCAATATTGCAGATACCTTATATAAAACTTTGCGGAAAAATGAAACTTTAAATTTTTTAATTATGCGGAAATGTAAAACACTCATTGATTGGGAAGCGTTTCTTTACAGATATCAATAGAAAGTAAGTAAGTAAGTATTTGTTTATTACAGAAACATTTGTATCATAACATAAATTTATACAATTATATACATAGCAATTTGTTATTTACACCCGGCCCATTGGACCTATATGTCACTTTAGCAATATTGTATTATATTCGAAAAATGTAAAAGTTTAAAATAAAAATACTGAATTAGACGTATAGTTGTTTTCTGTGAATGAATGCTGAATTTACAAATTTTACAGGTTAGGCCTTAGAAGTTGAATATAAAACAAGTGTCTTTTCTTTTAAAGAAAGCAACTTGTAATATATACAACTTATAAGACCTAACCGGCCGATAAATAGATAAAAATTAAAACAAAAATTAAACACAAATTAAAAATTAGCAAACATTCAACCCATATAATGTATGAACCCACGACAGCTGACTGGTCACCAAATAATTGTTGAAGAATTTTTGTTTGCATTTGATTTGAAATAATTAACTGTGAATAGAATAAGACATGTAAGATATGTATTAGAAATATGTCAATGTGTGTAGATTCTTCCAACTTCATCAGACAAAAACAAAATGATATTGCCCATCTAAGTTTGCATTATATGGGGCCCTTTCAAGCTTGCTGTTTGGTACGAGACAAGGTGTTTGAACTACAAATAAAACCATGACTTTGTAGAATTATGTTCAAAATATCTAACAGTTCCTATCTTGCATATCAATGCAAAAAAATACAAAACTGTGCACTTGAATTAAATTATTGCATAACTATGAAAATAATTGTTAAACTGTGCACTTGGAATAAATCATTTCATAATCATATTAACATTGCTGAACTTTGCACTTTGATCTAATCATTGCAGAATTATGCAGATAATTGAAAAACTGTGCACTTGAATTTAATCATTTCATAACCATACAAAAAAAGTTAAACTGTGCACACGAATTAATTAAATGCAGATTTATGCAAAAATAAAAAAAAGCAAAAATGTGCATTTGAATGAAATCGTTGCATGATTATGAAAATAATTGGAAAACTGTGCACTTGGATTAAATCATTTCATAATTATACAAACAATTGACAGACTGTGCACTTGGATCAAATCATTGCAGAAGTATGCAATAATTGAAAAGCTGTGCACTTGCATTATTATTAAATCATTTCATAATCATAAAAAAAAAATATGCTAAACTGTGCACTTAAATTAAATCATTGCAGAATTATGCTTATAACTGAAAAAACTGTGCACTTGAATTAAATCATTTTATAATTTGAAAACAATTGTAGAAATATGCACGTGATTTTTTTTTTGGTCGATATTTATAGAAACAAAACTGTGTACTTGAATTAAAAAAAATTGCATGAATTATGAAAGTATTTGTATAACTGAATAAATAACTTGAATTAAATGATTGCAGAATTATGCAAAAAATGGTAAAACTGTGCACTTGAATTAAAGCCATGCATAATCATGCTAGAAGTTGTAAAACTGTGCACTGGAATTAAAGCCATGCATAATGATGCAAGAAGTTGTAAAACTATGCATTTGAATTTCAATAATTTTACTAAAATTAATCATGTAATACGATGTTTTGCATTTTATTTTTGCATAATTCTGCAATGACTTAGTTCATGTGCACAGTTTAGCATTTTTTGTATAATTATGCCATGATTTAATTCAAGTGCACAGCTTAGCAATTATTTGCATAATTCTGCAATGATTTGATTCAAGTGCACAGTTTACCACTTTTTTTTGTATAAATATGCAATGATTTAAATCAAGTGCACAGTTTTACAATTATTTTCATAATTCAGCAATTATTTATTTCAAGTGCACAGTTTTACAATTATTTGCAGAATCATGAAATAAATTAATTCAAGTGCACAGTTTTACAATTATTTTCATAATTATGCAATTATTCAATTCAAGTGCACAGTTTAGCATGTATTTTTTTTTTATAATTATATAACTTTAATTCAAGTGCACAGTTTTACAATTATTTGCATAGTTATGCAACGATTTATTTCAAGTGCACGGTACCGGTTTTGCAATTAGTTACATTAACCGGCAAGTCAGACACTGTAAGATATTTTGAGCACAATTCTACAAAATCTGGTTTTTTTTTAGTTCAAACACATTGGCTCATACCGAACAGCAAGCTATAAGGGGCCCTATATATGGCAAACTTAGAAGGACAATATCATTTTGTTATTGTCTGATGAAGTTGGATGTGGACATTTTTTCTACCGTTTGTGTTATTGCGAAGATAATTAATTTTTAGTATCACACTTATGAGTGAAGTCTTTTCCAACTGTTTTTTTACATTTTTTTGTTTTGTTTTGTTACACCATTTTCCATACTAAAAAGACGTTCTACACCACCTTCTTCATACGTGTCACATGCCTGCTATTTCGTGATTGTAGATGTCTGCCGTTTGCATCGCTATATTATGTCAAACTTTAGAAGGTAACTTGGAAACTTATTACAAATTAATATGATTGTCAATGAACTATGGAAGTTATACTATTATACTAGCAAACAACCTTATGTCATCACTATATTATCGTCCCAAACATACATGGAATATTTGCCACTGGACATTAAGCAAACCAACAATCAATAATTCATAGCTATATCATGTCAAACCTTGGGAGGTAACATGCAAACTAATCACAAATTAATATGATTGTCAATGAACTATAGATGTTATACTAGTATACTAGCAACATATCGTTGGCATTTCAATGGGCAGAGTTGCCTCCCTGGAAATATATGATATTGCTATATTTGCCCATATAAACAATAACATAGAGCAATATCTGTGAATATATTAAACAACTATTTGAAATAGCAAATTGTTTTACTTCCTTTAGAAGGTACGAGAATTCTTAGAAACACTAGCAACATGTACAAATTGTACAAAACGTATATAAATTATCTAGACGGTTAAACACTAATGAAAAAGTCAGTCAAATAATGCACAAAATTCGTCAAGAATGCAGACAGCTAAAACTTCGAAGAATAAGAAAAAAAAAATTGGTATATAATTCGGAAAGATTCGATTGCCAAAAAAAATAAAAAAAAATATTCAAATCTAAATCAGATATGGGTTTCAAAAACAATAAAAATATCAGCGACATGATAATTAATCATTAAGTCATAGACATCGATTCACAATACCCCACCACGGGAGGCTTTTGTATAGCAATTATTATTAAAAGTACGTAGTGTCAGGTTAGAAATACTGATGCCATACCACGAATAAGTGGGTTTATGGTCATTTTATAAAAACAAGTCTGTAAAAGACTAGTTTCAACTTAGACCTATATGCACGTGTAGTAAATTAGAGAGAAAAAAAACCTGTTATGAAACAGACACATATCAATCTAATATGTAAGATACGGATTAAACATATAAAGGTCTAAACTGGACCCTTTTTGTGTTCACTTATCACTACACTAACGGTGCGAAGCTATAGATGGAATGGCGGACCAGTTTAATAGAGGTCGGCCTCTGATCAGGGTTTACCTGGGAATATTCCCGAAAGAACCCGAAACATTGCATATTAAATTCTATAGAATTAAGCAATTATTATAAAAAGTACGTAGTGTCAGGTCAGAAATATTGATGTCATACCATTAAGAAGTGGGTTTATGGTCATTTCATAAAAAAACACTTTTTTAACACATATAAAAAGTTATAAAGTTAAAAATAATTAGTGATTAGTCCTTTTCAAAATCTACTTTTTATCTGCATAGTTTGCACTTTATAATTAGCTTCAGAATTTGGTTACAATTCAAGACACTGCATGGACTATCAAATGTTAAGTGTTTGACACTTATGCATTTAGTTAAATGCTATTACAATATGTGTTAATTTTGATGAGGTGTCAATTAATCGTAATTTATTCCAGACATTGGATCAATCGAATTTGTGATAACCACCGAAACTCTTCCAGGGGGTAACAACTAACAATTTACGCAAAAATTCACGACAGAAAATAGTTCTCGAACTTTTACTTATCAGTTTTAATGCATACAATTAATACTATGTTAGAGGACAATTTATTTAGACATGATACGTTTAAAATACATGATAATAGAAATTGTGGTACATTTTCAACATATTCGCTAACAACGTCTTCGCCGCTCGCGAAAGAAACAAAATCATAATCATACACAATTCAAAATTTGTTTAACCGAGTTAGAGTTAGACATTTGGAAGCTTCGAGTCGGAATCGATGCGTGTGAAATATTAGTCCAGAAAACAAGGTTTGGTTTTTCGTCATATTCCTTTTCATTTAAATATTTTGTTTTCAAATGAAAATTAGCATTCAAACTTCAAACAAACGACAGCGCTACTCATAACCCGGATTTTAAAGTATATAAACATATACACTCGGAAATGTAGATCAACGAGAGATGCAGCACGTGTATGATTTCAGCCACGTATAATCTCCTTATTGTAACTTTACCAACAAATGACGAAGGAATTAATAAAATAACTTGTTTCGATCTTAAGTCAGGATTCTAGTCCTTTTTTGTGAAGTATTTGCGGATTTCCAGATGGCTGTGCAGGATGGTATGTAAATTGTGAAAACGTGAAAGCAGTCCCACTCCAACAAACAATTGTAAATGTGCAGTATGTAAATATTAAGGGATACATAGTTCAAACCCGGCTAGATTTCTTTATGTGCACAAAGATGCACAGTTTTACAATTGTTCAGGGTAGGAAAGAAGCCGTTATCTAGACGTAGTGATTGCCGGGACCTTTATGTTTAGTTTAAACAATATTTTATTTTCAAAAGTGCACAAAATACAATTATACAATTGTACCTTATACCTTTATTTTTGCGGGAATACGAGGGCATCTAAAAACCGGGACTCAGGAATTGAACTGCTCACTTGTACAATTTCATCATGGGGAACTGTTGCAAAACAATGCACGTCCAGTTCAACAAACTTTGGGAAAACTTGGCAATCCATAAATACGAAAGCATGCACAGTTTTACATTTGTATGACAAATCTGGTTGCATTACTTTACGTGCATCAGCATGCACAGTTTTATAATTGTTTGATGATCTATGCGTCATTGCTTTACATTCATAAATGAACTGCTCACTTGTACCATTTCCTCGGGAATAGTGCATGATGTACAGATTGTATGAAAATTATAAAACAATGCACGTCCAGTTCAACAGACTTTGGTTAAACTGGGCAATCCATAAATATAAACGAATGCACAGTTGTACAATTGTATGATGGACCTAATTGCATTACTTTACGTGCATCAGCATGCACAGTTTTACAATTGTTTGATGATCTATGCGTCATTGCATTACATTCATAAATGAACTGCTCACTTGTACAATTTCCTGGCGAATTGTGCATGATTCACAGATCGTATGACTGTTGTAAAACAATGCACGCCCAGTTCAACAAACTTTAGTAAAATTGGGCAATCAATAAATATAAACAAATGCACAGTTGAACGATTGTATGATGTACCTGGTTGCATATCTTTACGTGCATCAGCATGCACAGTTTTACAATTGTTTGATGATCTAGGTTTCATTGCTTTACATGCATATATATGAACTGCTCATTTGTACAATTTCCTAGAGAATTATGCATGATTTACAGATCGTATGAAAATTGTAAAACAATGCATGCCCAGTTCAATAGACAATTGTAAAACTGGGCATGCTCAGTTCTACAGAATCATGTAACAAAACATGCAAAATTTTGAACTTGTTCGGAACATCAGAATTGTACAAATCGTAATCATGGCAAATGAATTTTCATCTGAAAGACGGTTCTAACACCAACAAAAAAAAAAAAAATATCATGGCGCTTTGATTTTCATTCCAGAAATTATATCACATTTGGTGGAACATATTTTCTATGGAATAAGTTCCGGAAGAACAAATGTACAGACGGAACAATTTGTTTGTTAGATAAATAAGACGTTTTCTTTTTGAGTTGTTTCAGCATAAAGTGTTTCACCAGATATGGTGACTTGTAATTATTGACATCTTTGTTCTTTTGTTTTTTTTCGGATAGTTGTCACATTGTTAATCATAACACTGTGGAATCTCCATATACTTATAAAGAGGCTCGTCTCCGTAAACGATATTTATACATTCAGACACATCAGATCGCACAAAACTTCTCATCAAAGATACCAGATTTATCTAAAGGATAGATGTCAAAGTATAATTTTTTCAGGATAGTAATCATGCAAAGTCTACTATAGCTTTTATGCGGTATGGGATTTGCTCTGAATTTAAGCCTTACGGTGACAAATATTTGGTAATATCTTTATCATTTGACAATTTAGAGCTGTATAGTTCGGTAATCTGGGGCAATTTCTAAACGCAACTTTGTGACCTGTAGTGTACCCTACTGGATGCTCAAGATAAAAAAATGATGTTATACCTCCATAAGCCTTAATCAAAATGGTATGGCGGATCACATACGTCATCGGTGCTGAGTAATTTCTAACGACCTAAACGACCAAGTTTTTTTTTTGGAAATGTAAATTAAAATGGCAATGAAATTAGTTTTGTCACAGCCTGGAGTGGGTTTCTTTTCTTTTCTATTAAGGTTAAATTATGCAAGTCTCTTCCAAACATAGCATGCAAAGCGTACCGTTTTATATAATGCTTAGTTTGAAAAATGGTGATGTATTTATTATGATGATGCAATTCTAATTATTTTATTTATGAAAACTCTATAGAGCAGATAATTTTGGATTGTAAACACTTTGACAGCTTGTTTATCAATTTATGCAAAACAAAGTAGTTTTAAATTCAAACAAAATCGTACTTGTGTACTTTCAGCAAAGAATATAGCCAAAGTAAAGTAGGTTACTCTCTCCACACATACTTCGACTGAGAATATTGAACTATTTGAAAACAGTTATTAAATTAATATGTTTGTCGATTTATATATTATTTCTACCAGGCTTCAACTTATAAAGAAAAATATATTTTAAATCTGCCATGCTACAACAACTGAATAGGAATATTAAACTGTCATATATTGTTTCTGATCTTTCTGTTTACTTATACATGGATATTTAAAGGATTTGGACTCCTAGTAATTCATCATATATCTTTACGTCTATCATGTCTATTGTCTTTCATTAATTAACTGGACCTAACATACACAAGTCGTCGTATGATTCTGATAATGTTCTATGTCGATGTTTAATAAAAATGGAGATACTTTATATTTGAGATCCAAATTATATGGCAAGGAGTTCCAGAGTCTTGCTGCCTTATAACTATAGCTTTTCTTACCATGAATTGCTTTTTTTGGCCATGGTATATCCGCTATGTCTTTGTACCTTAAGTTATATGAATTTTCTTTAATGGTAATTAAATTATGTAGGAATTCTTGATTTGAAATTACTAATTATTTTATAAGTGTCTAATGCCATGGTTCTCATTCTTCTGATTTTCAGTGCAGGTACATCCGTCCCGCCAAGAAAATTTATGCAATTTCCACGTTAAGAAATAGACAATCGTGACGGGAAAATTACCTGTTATATGTCCGCGAAAGTCCATTTTGATCGCGACAAGGTCACAATTTTTATCGTGGACCTTCACGGACATCGCGATCAATAATAATATATATTATGAAATGCGCAGGACTTCTTTGGTCGATTAAATATGTGTTTTATTGAATGTTAATATTATGGGTACGTTGAATATTTGTTGCTGTAACTATTGAACGAGTAAACAATATATTTGTCAGTTTATTAGTTGTGCGAATTGTTATACATGTAAAATTCAAGAACTTACAACAAAACCTACAGAATACACACGTTTTGGGTCAATAAATAACTGTTGTTGTGTTTGCTACTCAAGCTCAGGTAAAGTCTGATTGATAGGAGACGGTCTTTTATTTACATACTGTGTAAACGTGATGCATTCCAGGTGAATATCGATTAGCCAATACACAAAAGTCATACGACAAGTTTAAATCAATGAACAGGCGATTCGGTCATAATGGGCTTCTGAAAGAGGATTTACATATATGACTGATTGTATTTGATTAATCTTTAATTCTCAATTTTGATTCGATTCTTAAAATCATCAATGATACATGTAAATAATTATGAAAGAACAATATTTCAATTGATAGTTTTTATAAATATCAGAGACTATAGTAGTCTCAGTAAATGCCTAAGATTTTTAAAACGATACTCTTTTCCCATAGATAATCCTCGAAATATTTACTTTTATCATTAAAAGAAATTTACTTTTATTAAATGATACTTGTCTATTGAAAATGTTTGAGAAATGAGAAAATGATACTTAATACGGATCATTTGGATTTTCTATGTTGCGCCGAGGGCTTATACCGCACTCGATTATTGATACAGGTAAATGATTGAGTGCATATTTATGAGAGCAAACTATGAAAAAAAAACTCAGAAGTGACTGACATCTGAGAATTTTTGGGTTAAATGTTTAACTTATATTATTATATTATGGCATAGTGTGATCACCACCTTCCCAATAAAAAAAATAATCCCAAAACATTTAATGAATGGCTATTATTTATTTTGAATTATTGAACCATAAAATTAATTTTTGACTCTTCACATTGAATAATCCGCGAAGCGGATTATGTAAAATGTGAATGTCAAAAATTAATTTTATGGTTCAATAAATTCAAAATAAATAATAGCAATTCATTATAAATAAATTTCTATCAAAATTAAGGTTCAAAGAGCTTTTTATATTATTTATATTAACAATAACAACGTCATGACACACATGTTGGCGTATGAATACACAACGTCAGAGTGGGCGTGTCGCCATAAAAATTAACAACATTGAAAATAAAGGTAATACTTTTAACCAATCAGAAGACAGTAAATACACCAAATTTATTTATTTATATAGGGTCGTAGTATGTAAAGAGGAAACTTCGTACTGGTAAAAATTAAATACTTGTTTGGATAATTTCATTTCAACGTTTAAAGGATCAAGATCAGAATTTGAATAAATGTGATGGTTATTTTTTCGTAGTTTGTTTTTTTATTATTCAAAACACGATACAACAAATTGAGACTCTTTTTGAAATATTTTGTGTCCTGAAAAGGACCGTTGTACCATTGAACTAACAGTGGGTTTATCACTGGAACTGCAGACCTTTCAACCGCTTCATTACATCTGGGCCTGTCTTCAGCTTTTTGTTAAAATAGGCTAGCGATTTCGTGAAAAATCTTATCGGGCAGATGACCAGTTGCTGCTCCATTCATCAAAATACAAACTGATGCAACCTTGTATATATTGTCAATGCACATGTTCCATTGCTCTATGGTCATCTTCTCACACCAGAAGGTCTGTAAAGTGTTGACTAGCTCAAAATAGCGTATTCTATTCGATCTTTTATTCAATAATTTATGTTATTTTTGCTTCACTCATGTTTTACTTCAAAAACAAAATAATAAAAATAATAAAAATATAAAAACAAAGAAAAATGCTGAATAAATTAATTGAGTAAAAATTACATATGAATATATATTATATTTATCGACAATCGTTTGCATAATTTTGCAGCACAGGTGTTCAGTTAAACATAGCGTCATCGAAGTCATTCAAGGGACCCTGGAATACACAGTAAAATGTCAAGTTAGTGCACGTGTTCCTTAGGTAAATGTTTTGTTTTCCACCAATTAAATTTACGGAAAAATGCAAAATCTTCAACTGGGCGGTGCTAACATTACTGGCAATGAATATGGAACGAAATTTCCTATCATTTTCAGTTATCCGTTTGCAAGAATCTACCAAGGTACTGTATGCCAACAATGTCTTTACTTGCCTTGACCAGAGAACATTCAGACAAAGCTGTCCTATTTGTTAACTGTGGGGGTACCATGGTACGCCAGAGAGTTCACATAGCAACTAATAGCAGAGTACGAGTCCAGTGGAACAGACACCAGTACTCCGATAACTTCATACTTGGTTCCGGTGACTACGTAGCAATGTCAGCCCTAGTAGACAAAGCCAAGAAGGACCCACGGTTATCCCTAGCTGTCGAGAGGGAAGAGTCAGACACCAGACAATCAGATGACGCCATGTCCTTCTGCAGTGATCATACAAGCTCACCAGTCGAGTGTACTCCACCTTCAAAGAAAAAACGGACCATGCCTACAAAGAATCAAGCAGCTAAACCTTACGGTGCAACACGGTAAACTCCAGTAAGACTTAAGGCTTCCCGGTCAAAAATTGTCCAAACCTTGACCAAAAGTGGTAAACTGGCAGCAAGAGTAATTAGGGTTTTCACTCCACCAGGGTTCTACGACCAACCTTTACATATAACCAGACGTCCTGCCAACAGATGTCCCACTACTGTCGGACCAACAACACCAAACGCCAACCGAAGTTCCCAACAGACGCAGGCAGCAGTACCCATACCAAGTACAAGCACACCAGTTACAAACCGTGGTCCAAATCCTACACCAGTAACGCTGCCGCAAGCCTCGCCATTTACACCAGCAAGACCAATCCATACTCCCGGTCAGCTTAGTTCTTTGATTGCAGCAATTGCAGCAATTGGATCTGCAGTAACATCAATGCAGAGAAACATTGAAACCCTCACTCAAAAGCAGGATGCAGTCCTCCGTCGTTTAACTGATGTAGAACTGCACAATCAACGATTGGAAAGGAAAATAGATTAGCTGCTGACCAGACAACATGGGCCCATCATTCCACATGTAGTAGCAGCAACCGACCAACAGGTACCTGCCATACCAGATGTCTACAATCTAACAAATGACGAGCTGATCAGCATCAAATACAGAGCAAAGAGTCCTGGTAATTGTGCAGCTGCCCTACCCAAAAGGTTTTATCCAGAATTGTATGGCATGGAGAACCTGCACTATTTTTACAACTGAAATGGCAGTGGGAAGCATGGTAAGCGTGAACTTGACGAAGCAAGGCGGGATATCATCCGACAGTTTACACTTCAAATGTACCCAGAGGTCCGTCAATAAAACGTCTTTTGCACCAGCGTCATTAATGCTGTCAATGAGATGATGCGTCGACAACCCAAGAAACAACGACCAGTTCTTAACGATGTTGAAAATATTCAACCAAAAGACCCTCATTATCAAGAACTAGCCTTCAACGTGCTTTAAGATGAACTACAGAAATTATAAACGGTCCTTTTCAGGACCACACATATATTTCCAAAAGATGTCTGAAATTGTTGTTTAAAATAAAATTACAATTAACTCTAGCTATTCTCCCAGTCCATCTCCTGTATCTTCATCTATACTGCATATATTTAATACAAAATATGTCTTTTTTTTTCCGGCCATCACTGAATATTTAATATACATGTACCAAACTACAAATGTACGCTTGATAAAACTTATTTTCTGGAAAATCCTTAAATTAATATGATTTTTCTAATAATATTCATTTCATTCTACATAATGATTAGTTGTTTTGCATTTTCTAAACGTCAGTAGAAAATATCACGAACTTATTCAGGCCGAAATACAATTTATTGGACATAAAATAACAATCTGAACCTCATATAATACAAGTAAACTATACAGTATATAGCAGTACTCAGTCTTTTATGTCTACCTAATGTATCCACCTAATTCTATTAAATAACTCTCCTGTTCTCTAACAGTCCCAGGATTTTGATTGCGGGAAGGTGACCCTTAGCATTAATTTTGAAAACGTTAACCTACAACATTATTTATCAGAAAGAAATATATATGTACACAATATTTGCCACTGGACATTAAACAAAAAAACTTCCAATCAGTCCAAAATGAGTACAAATGTCATTCAGTTATTTGCTTTAGAACGAAATCATACTTTATAATTTAGATAATTATCAGACAATCCGATGACATCCTATCTTTCTGAAATTAATGCATTAAAGCACATTTAAGTACATTGTACACATTTAAATTGCTTGCTTTTAACACTTTTTCAACTGAAATAATAATAATTAAAAATGTAACCGCCGCAGTTATGCAAGTGTTCAATTTACACTCTTCTGTTTACCTGTTTACCTGTTTACCTGTTGACATATAAACTAGACAAAAATGTGTTTATAATAGCAGGTATGCGTTGACTGATATTTAGGATTACCAGTCATGCCTTTATATAAGCCTTTAATCTCCAACATCTCTACATCTCGGAGTAATCATAGACAGGTATTGTAAACTATGTAACATATAAATCGGGGTACATTAAAGGAAGCATGTTTGAAATTAGTAAAAACAATGCACTCTTTATTGGAAGACGAAATTTAATCAAAATATTTTTCGTTGAATCAACACAAGTTATTTAGTTATCACAACATAAATTTGTTATAAATAAAGAAGCGTTAATTCTACACTCAGACCTAGACGAACCTCGTTGCTTATCCTATTTGCACTCACAAAAAGATAGCAAACTTCAGTACCGGAATTGATTTGAAGATCTTAAAAATACCCGTTAATAGACTGTCATCGCAGACTTCGCGGATCAATGGGGACATTATCTAGGTGACATGTCGCGATCATTTAATTGTGTCCATCCGTGAACTTCAATTAATGTCAATCACGGAATCGAGGAATACGCGTTTTCCATCATAGCTGCAGTGATTGTAGCTTAGACTGTTCAAGGAGTGAATCTTAAGAATTTGTGTAGTCGTCATAAATGAATCTGAGTGCTCTTTCTTTTAGTTTTTTCTATTTTCTTTGTGTTTTTTTCACTGCAGAAGTACCATGTAAGAGGACAATAGCTGAGGTTTGACAAGATAAATGAGTAGTATATTGTAAGTTTAGAAAGTCTGGTGAAATAAATGCCGATTCTTTTTAGTACGTTTAGTTGTCATGCAGCTCAATACAGACGTTGGATATGTGAGTGTTGAAATCCAGTTTAAAGTCTACTGTTACATCAAGAAGTTTCACTTAGTCGTCACATTTTATGTTGAATCCATTATGTTGAAGACCATATTTTGAGTGTGTGTTTTTTTACCTATGGCAATTGCCTGCATTTTTTCTGGGTTTGCCTGCATTTTGTTGAAAGAAAACCATGATATTAGGGAGTAACTATTTTTCTTCTAAGGGTTTAATTACTGATTCAAAAGTAGTACCTGATTTAGAGAAGGTGTTATCATCAGCATAATTATATAATTCACAGTGTTTGACAAAAAAATGTCATTTATGAATACATTAAATAATACAGGGCCTAGTATAGATCCCTTTGGAACACCTTTATAGATATCTTGCATTTGACTGATTCTCTGACCTATTTTACACACTGTTTTTTTTGTCGTAAGATAACTTTTTAGCAATTCAAGAGCAGATGAACTAAGACCATATTTTTCCAATTTACAAAGAAGTCGATCACGTGGAAGACAATCAAAAGCTTTACTGAGATCAAACAATATTGCTGATCGTATTTATTATTATCTAGTGCCTATTTCCAATCTTCCAAAAATTTAAGTAATGTTGATTGACAGCCATAGCCTGGTCGAAAAACCGCAAGGAAATGGTCGAAAATACCATCAGCGTATTTAGTAAGTTGATTTTCTATGGCAGTTTAAAATTTTTAGATATTGCCAGTAAAACACTAACTGGTCTATAATTACCAGTTTTGAGCACACTATTTTTTTTAAGAATGGGTGCCACTTGGGCAATGTTTAACGAGTCTGGATAAATGAAAGTGTATATACTGATAAATTAACACGCTGTTTGATAGGTTTAATCCCTACAGGTTTAGCAGCGTGTAAAATTTTTGGTGATATACCATCTATACCAGTTGCCTTTTTAACATTTATTTTACCAATTCATTGAGAAACATATGCTTCATTTATAGGTTGAAAAATAAGTTTATCTGATGTTGACCCATTTGAGTATTTATTAGAAATAGCTTCTATACTTGGGTGTTTGTCATGCACGTCTTTGTTCATTATGTTGTTGTCACCGAATTTTTTTTGCAACATTTACAAAAAAGTTATTAAAAATTTCAGATATTTCTTGTTGGTTTGTGATGATTTTATTGTCTTCCTGTGGTATTGGTTCTTTTTGGCTGGTACGATGTATATACATTCAGAAACATCGGATCGGACAACCCTTCTCATCAAAGATACCCTATTTATCAAGGTATTTTTATTTATAGGATATAATTCATGCAAAGTCTACTATAGCGTTTTTGGTATGGGTTTTGCTTATGATTTAGGCCGTACGGTGACAAATATTTGCTAATATCTTTATCATTTGAAAGTGTAGAGCTGTATAGTTTGGTGATCTGAGTCAATTTCTAAACGCGACTTTGTGACTTGAAGTGTACTCGACTGGATTCTCCATAAGCCTTCAAGGAAATGTTAAGGCGGGTTACATTTGTCATCGACGCTGAGTAATTTCTAGCGACCTTTTTGGAGAAGGTTTTTTTTTAGAAAATGTTATTAAAACATGCAATGAAATTAGTTTTGTCACAGCTTGGAATGGTTTTTTTTCTTTCCTATTAAGGTTGAATTATTCAAGCTCTACCAAACATAGCACGTGAAGCGTAACTGTTTATGATGCAATTCTAATGATTTTATCTATGAAAACTCTATAGAGCAGATAATTTTGGATTTCAAACACTTTGACAGCTTGTTTATTAATTTATGCAGAATAAAGTAATTTCAAATTCAAACAAAAGCGTAAAACTTCTCCAGTACCTGTGTACCTTCCAGCAAAGAATATAGTTAAAGTAACGTAGTTTACCTTCTCCACACACACTTCGACAGAGAAAATTGAAGGAACTATCTAAAAACAGTCTTTAATTTGTAAGTATTTGTTGATTTATATATATTACTTTTACCAGGCTGGCTTTAACTTGTTAAGAAAAATATATCTTAGATCTGCCATGCTACAACAACTAAGTAGGACTATGAAAAATGTCTTATATTGTTTCTGACCTTTTTGTTTACTGATACATGGATATTTAAAGGATTTGGACTCCTAATCATTCATTTGTCTTTAGTGCCGTGTGGAGATAGTAGAGTGCCTCCCCGTGCTTCAGGTTTATGCTCTTATAATATACTAGATTATGGAGTGTGTGTCCGAGCGGGAACTTCTCTAGTTCATTACTTTAGGAATATTTATCAAAAAGTAGTATTTCAATATTCAGCCCCATTCTACTATTTAGTCAGACGTCAGTCGCTACCCTGATATACCCTATCGTTTTCGGGTAATTAATACGGATAGCGTTTGACATCTTTAGCCGAACAGATTTATCATTTTTACATAATTTAATTCATTGTATGCTGGTTCATATTCTGGACGCCAGTCTTTGCTCCTTTCTAATATAATTCACAAACAAAAAACAAATATGAAGCTTAGAAATGGAAAAATATTAAATACTAAACTCGTTCAAAGGGTATCTACACGTCTCAATCTTCAAAATCGCTTATCTAAAAATACTACCATTGCTTACATTTTTAACAATAAAAACCGTGGTTACCCTTCTATCGATAAGTGTCATGCCAAAAAATGACTTACATGTCCCCGTCTTTCCACCAACAATACGGTAAGGTCCACGTTTAATGGTCGCACATTTTCTTTAAATTTTGAAACTGATATAACTTGAAAAACAAACAGTATTATTTATTTACTCACATGAAACAAACCGGGATGCGGTATTCAGTACGTAGGTGAAACTGGACGATATTTATCTAAACGCACTCAAGAACATTTGTATCGTTTTAAAAGACCCAATAAATTCAAAAGTATCATTTATCAACACCTTAAGAAGCACAATCATCCTATTAAATATTTAGCAGTTCAACCTTTAGAAGTAGTAAATAAGCAGCCTGGTGATTCTCATTCAAAGATTGTACGATCACGGAAAATAATTGAATTAGATTGGATTAAAAAATTACAGACAGTCTACCCTCTCGGTCTTAATGATAATATCATGGGAATTGGTAATATATCAAGAACCGATTCTGTTAACATTTTGGATATAGTTTCTAAAACTGTTCGTAAAAACCGTTCTCATGGTCGTAGAAAAAATCGCAACCAAAGAAAATTTCGGACCAATCATTCCAATATTTCGGACCTAATTTCTATTTCAAAAAACAACGGCAGACATTATCTGTTAACAAAGCTCTGTTCATTACCTGTTAATAAGTTAAATAAAATTTTAGAGGATTGCCACACAATTTCATATAGCAGTCCTAAGTATGAAATCGTTCAAATTATAATAGCATATTGTTATTCTAAACTGTTTCCCAAAATTGATCGCCCTGAAGATCATAAAAAACAGTTTATTAAAATAAAGTATGTCAATAAAGGTTTTGATTTTGTAAATATAGCCGGTATTTTTAACGACCATTCTGTTAAAGAACAAATTCCGGGATATTTTGATAATACTGAGCTCCCTCTTATTTGTTATATTTACAAAAAATCTACCCGGAAATCTGTGTTGAATTATAGCCAATTGTGTAAAGATGTTAATATCAGTGAAAATACACCTACTTCATGTAATTGCAGTAATTCCGAATACATTTATGGACCCATTTCCCATGTTATAACAGGAGTTCTTAACATCGTTCAAGACCGAGAGTTAAAATCATTCCTCAGTAAAGGATCTAAATATCGTCCCCCGTCAAATATTAATTGAAATGAGTGTCGTAATATCATCCACGACTCGCTCCATACTTACTGTTTGAAATGGATAAAACGGGACAAAGCTGACAAAAAATCTTTGGACTCTTTTTTTAATTCAGTAATGAACATAGTTGATATACGTATTCAACATTTTAAAGAACATTTTACTCTTAACAATAACCACAATAAACCTATTTCTCGTATCAAACATAAACTAAAAGAACTAGCCAAGGAATTTGTTTTTGTCCCGGCCGATAAAGCTGCTAATAATATTATTATTGTTTGACGTAAATTTTACATTGAGGTTCTAAAAAAAGAAATCACCAATTCACCAACATTCCAACTGACTCCATTTTCAGAAAACGACATCTATAACAAACATAAACTTTTAGCTACCGCTTTACAAGCAGAACCAAATACAATGAAAGTCCCAACTTTGTATTGGCTTCCGAAGCTACACAAAACACCTTACAAATATAGATTCATTTCGTCTTCAAGCCATTGTTCCACTACTAAATTGTCTATTCTTCTTACCAGTACACTTGGTACAATCAAAAACCTGATAATAAATTGTTCAAATAAGGCCTACGAAAATAGTGGAATTAATTACTTTTGGAGTGTCAAGAACTCGTTGGAAGTACTTGATAAATTGCATGCATATATTGGTGATTTTGAATCTGTTCAAAGTTTTGATTTTTCTACCCTATATACCACATTGCCTCACATTCTCATTTAGAAAAAATTCACACACCTAATTAAATAGGCATTTAAAAAGTCAGAATGTGAATATATATGTTCAAACTCTTTTAGGTCATTTTTTAGTAGCAATAAACAAAAAAACTATGTCAATCGGACATGCTTTGATACTATATATGCCCTTGAATTTTTACTAGATAACATTTTTGTTCGCTTTGGAGATTCCGTATATCGTCAGGTTATCGGAATTCCAATGGGAACTAACTGTGCACCACTTATTGCGGACCTTTTTTTGTATTGCTATGAGTTACAATTTATGACAAAAATCAGCAAAGACCCATCGAAACAACATCTGATACACAAATTCAATAATACTTTTAGATATTTGGATGATATTTTGGCTCTCAATAATGACGACTTCAGTATGTATACTAAAGAAATTTATCCTGTTGAACTTACTTTAAATAAAGCTAATACTAACAATGACCACTGCCCTTTCCTCGATCTTGATATCTATATCATTAACGGAAAGCTTAATACTAAAATATATGATAAAAGAGATGTTTTTTTTATTTCCTATTGTAAATTATCCATTTTTAGATGGTGACGTTCCCTTATCACCATCTTACGGTGTTTATATATCTCAACTTGTTCGATTCGCTCGTGTATGTGACAATGTTTTAGATTTTAACGAGAGAAATTTATGTATTACTGAAAAATTATTACACCAGGGTTTTCGATATCACAAACTAGTCAAAACATTTACTAAATTTTATCATCTGTATAAGGCCATCATTCGTAAATATAGCTCAACATGCAGACTTCTTATACGTTCAGGTATTTCACATCCAATTTTTTATGGAAATATTCTTTATAAAGCACAAAAATGTAAGTATTCACCTCTGAAGCTAACAAAACCTTTAAATAGACTTATTAAGAAGGGATACAGTTACGATACTGTTGTCAGGTCATTAAAGATTGCATATTTTGGCGTTAATATTGATTCACTTATAGGGTCTTTGCATCGGAACTAAACACATTTATTTAAAAACCAGTTGTTGGCATGACACGGGTTATGTTCTTCTCATATATGTTACGATGGTATGATACTAAACCCCTAACGGGAAGGATTGTGCCTGATATTCATATGATGAAGACATAATCTTTCAATCAGTTTAATTGAAGTCTGGAGCTGGCATGTCAGTTAACTGCTAGTAGTCTGTTGTTATTTATGTATCATTGTCATTTTGTTTATTTTCTTTGTTTACATCTTCTGACATCAGACTCGGACTTCTCTTGAACTGAATTTTAATGTGCGTATTGTTATGCGTTTACTTTTCTACATTGGCTAGAGGTATAGGGGGAGGGTTCAGATCTCATAAACATGTTCAACCCCGCTGCATTTTTGCGCCTGTCCCAAGTCAGGAGCCTCTAGCCTTTGTTAGTCTTGTATTATTTTTGATTTTAGTTTCTTGTGTACAATTTGGAGTTTAGTATGGCGTTCATTATCACTGAACTAGTATATATATTTGTTTAGGGGCCAGCTGAGGGACGCCTCCGGGTGCGGGAATTTCTCGCTGCATTGAAGACCTGTTGGTGACCTTCTGCTGTTGTCTGTTCTATGGTCGGGTTGTTGTCTCTTTTACACATTCCCCATTTCCATTCTCAATTTTATTACATATCTTTACGTTTATCGTCTTACATTTATTAACTGGACCTAACATACACAAATCGTCGTATGATTTTTATAATGTTCTATGTCGATGTTTGATAAAAATGGAGATATTTAATATTTGAGATCCAAAGTGTATGGTTTATCTCCCTATACAACTATAAAACGAAATTTCTACATTCTACGATTTTTTGTCAGAAATATACTAGTTTGAAATTGAGAGTTTAGAGAAAAATAATTCTATAATGTTTTATTTTCAGATGTCACTACTATAAAACAATTGCTATCAAAATTATCTTAGGACTATGAATATTTTGTTTATAATTATTTCAACTCAATCGTTGAGTCATATTCAGCCAATCAAGCACTGTTTTCTGTGCTTTGGTCGGGTAGTTGTCCCTTTGACATATTACCCATTTCCATTCTCAATTTTATTAAAGAATTTGGGATAACTCAGAATTAAACAAAACCATGGCATATATATCTCTAATACAAAAATTGGAAATGATTTGTTAAAAAATATTGTGTATTGTAGTGTTCTATCCCCAGAAAATTAATTTAAAATGCGTTTATTTTTTTACTCAATAACAAATAAACGAAAAGTTGCTACATATCATTTTTCTTAACCTCTGTCCATGATATTGCACTTTTGAAATATTCAATTTTCTAACATTTAGAAAAATAGGATTTACATAATTATAACATCCACACAACTAATTCTCTTAATGATGATTGCATTCGTATAGACACTAAAATACTTTACATATTCATGTAGGCAATAGCGCTGAAAAGTATGTATAATGGTAGACAGTGTCATGTTGAAATGTTAAATAAAAAACAAAAACTGAAAAAGTACCTGAAGTTTTCAAGAATATCAATTGTTAAAGTTCTGACAGAATGCGGTTTTATTTTATAATTTTTACTACAGAATATTGATGAATTCTATAAAATGTTCTTTTATGACTTTTACGAACTACAAAAACTGCACTTACACGTTGAATTAATTACGATTTTGTCTATTCCTTTGCTCTAAACATCTGTATGATTACTTGACTGAGTTTCAATTTTTACACCCTTTCCTATCTGGTTTTAAACCTAATCATTCATTTTAAATTGCCCTCATTAAGACCATTTATAAATGGCTATATGAAATGAGTAATAGAAATATCAATATTGCAGTTCTCCTAAATTTTTAAAAAAGCTTTTGATGTTGTTAATCCTGAATATTTATGTAAAAAAACCTTCAAATTTATGGCTTTCATGACAGTACTGTTGATTTTTTAAAATCATATTTGAAAGAAAGAACACAGCAAGTCGATATAAGTCATATAAGTAATCAATATTCTAATGACATATGTATGAGGGCTCAATACTTGGACGGACGAAAACGTGCGTCTGGCGTACCAAATTATAAGCCTGACACCTTTGATGACTATTGGTCCCACTGTGTTTGTTTTGTTCATAAATGACCTTCCATTATATATTCAAAACTGCCATACAGACTTGTATGCTGATGACACAACTATGCATACATCAGGAAAGAGTATTGCAGATAAGCAGTTAAAAGTACAAGTTGATGTCCAATGTGTTGAAAAATGGTGTCATGGAAATAACATGTTCATAAATTCGGATAAAACTAAATGTATGGTCACGGCTTTAGGCTAGCTTTGGTGCCCTTTTTCACTTACAGAAGTAATTTTTTATATAAATCACTTAAATAGATTTAATCATATTTAAATACAATTACCCTAAAAATCCTAAGGCTACATTCATGAATGTGTATAACTGTATTCTTATCATTGGCTATTCCAGTGTTACACATATATTTTATGGTGAATAAAATGTGCATTTAGTATCATTGGTGAGGTTTTGAAAACAATGTAGTACCTGAAAAGCATTTTGGTTGATGTTTCTGAACTATTCATTAGAAAAATGTGATGTACAATGCACAAATACTAATGTGACGTAACGTTCATAGTTAACGGCGTTTTTTGGACAATGTCGTTATATCTCCATAAACCTGAAAATGTCATTGCTGGTCACATATATCTTAAGCGCCTGTTGAAATTGAAAATCACTCTTCATATATAAAGCCACAGAAAATTTCTATTCTAATAAACAAAATTATTTACAGTGTCTGAACGAGAGCAGGATCATTTAAAAAGAGAGAAATTAAATATGTTTAAATGTGATCTTAAATACAGCACATTTTGCTTTCCAAACTTTTTTTCATGTTCAAATTTGATAGTATATAATGAAGGTTATATATTCGGAAATCTTACGCAAGAACATTTTATCATACATTATTATATATCCTTTAGGTTTACAAATCCTCTGCAAGATGAAAATAGACAAGATTCTGTGTGCGATATTCATGATGCTAATATCAGTTTTAGCAGGAACAGCTAGTGGAAGGCCACCACAAGGACGACTAGAATTTAACAGGGTGAAAAGAGATGTTAATGAAAACATTTTGGATAGATTGGTAAGGTTACTGGTAATTACAGAAAAACGATTATTCCTTATATTTAGTTTTTAAATTATTATTACTAATACTACTACTACTACTACTACTACTACTACTTCTACTCCTCACCTACAACTGCTACAAAGAAAAACGTCGGCCAGATGTGAAACAGGATTTGCGTACCCTTCCGGAGCGCTTGAGATCACCCCCAGTTTTTGGTGGGGTTTGTATTGCTCAATCTTTAGTTTTCTATGTTGTGTTTTGTGTAATATTGTTTGTCTTTTGGTTTTTGTCATGTATAAAATTCGGAGATGCAGTGTCAATTTAGAGGAGTATTATTTTCTGCAATGACGTCTGAAAATTAAACTTCTGTGTTATGTGTTAGCAAAATAGGAAGGTATAAAGTTTTGAAATGTAGAGTCATTAGATATACTCGATAAGTTATTTAAATCAATACCCTTGTTAACATATTTAATTTTCAGAAAATACCGTTTATTATCTTCAGGTTTATCGACAAGAAACAGCCCATGATGGCAAAATGCTGTAATTATACGCGAACATTCATAAAGTTTTAAAAATTGTTCTACCTCATTATACATTTCAGTTTTAATTGAATATTTTGGAATTTTTAACTGCTTTTTATTTGTATAGTTTTGATGTCTTTTTTTTACTATGCAAATTGAAAACTAAATTTTGTTAATCATATTTGTTTACATTTTAACATAATCTACGAACTGCCGTTGGCCTTTTTTGTATCGTAGTATAATAATAGAAATAATTTTTTATCCTTATCTTAATACATTGATGGTCAATTATAAAATAAAAGGTAAAAACGTATTTCAAGGTAATCATAACTGCTACTAATAATAATTAAAATAACAAAATTCTTTTGCAAAGTTATTATATTCATTATTTTATTGTAATAAAGTTGCATGTTTAATTTTTCGTCAACTGCACCTGAAAAGAGAATTTATTAATCTATTTACTGGTTACCACAGGTTAAAACAGATAGACACACTGCGTTGAAGCTTAAGAACAGAGACATTTCTGATACTCATCGCAACTAGTCTCTAAACGTTAAACATAGAAGAGACTGGTCTAAATGTTCCGTTCCGTTAAACATCTACCTATGATTTGAAAGGGGCTTCATAAATATAATCAAATAGGGGTAACAATGAGATGTTGATCTTCAAAATTCAAAAGAACACTTGAAAGATCAATATTTATCTTGAAATTTTGCAACGGGATCAACCATTCTGATTTTTCCATACTATGGATATCTGTTCTTCGTGCTCAATTCAAGATTTGTATTTTCTTTTCCTAAACAAAAATTAGAATTTGAGAAACAAATTAAAATCACAAAACATTTTACTTAGTTAAGGTTAAGGTCTCAACATTCTTTTTTTTTTTCGTTCAATTATTGGGGATTGATGATATTTTGAAATATCATATTTTTTTATATAATTCCGAGTCGTTGTCGATCTAAACTAAAATGTAGTTTAAGCTTAACGACACAATTCCCGATTTTATATTATATGGTGTAAAAGAGAATACAAAAAAATTGACAGTGACGAAAACCATTCTTCCAGATGTCTTTAAATAAAACAAACTCCATATTATTTCATAGATTTTCTAAAAAATATTATTTGGTGTAGCAACTTACATTTCTATTTTAATGGTTTTAAATAATAATAGTTTCTTCGACTTTGTTTTCTTATTTGGGTTCACAATGCATATATTTGAAAATTAAATAATCTGGTCTTTTTATGTTCTTTCCGATATTTATTTAGAGATCGTAAAATCAATATGAAAAAACATTTAAACCGCAAGAAAACAAAACTATGTCTGTTATGCTTTACAAAAGCGTTAATCGTACACGTTGTGTGCGTATTGAATTTCGTGGTTCTGGTCAGGGTTTGAATATTTTTTTACAAAAACGATGGAATAGCTATTCGATTTGAAAGTAACTGTTCAAGAATTTCTCCATCCTTTACCGCCTTTTTATATTTCATCCTTATGTGTTAGGGTCTGATAGCTGGCAACTTTAATGTTGACTAGGATTTATAGCTTGCTGTTCGGTGTGAGCCAAGGCTCAGTGTTGAAGAACGTACTTTGACCTATAATGGTGTGTTTTTTTACAAATTGTGACTTGAATGGAGAGTTGTTTCATTGTCACTCATACCACATCTTCTTATATCTATTATATACTTATACCGGGAGGGGGGTTTTCCCGCTGTGTTGAAGACCCATTGGTGGCCTTCGGTTGTTATCTGCTCTATGTTTGGGTGGTTTTCTCTTTGACACATACCCCATTTCAATTCTCCAAGTTATTATGGTAACGAAATATACAGTTTTATTGGTATGTTTTAACTGATAACTATCCAACAGAAGGTAACTTCGCTGAAAGAAGTTAAATAAAGATATCAATCTGGTTAACGGAATGGACGACAATATAACAATATTACAATAATTTTTGATATTGCATATTATACTTATTAACATTAGAAATTTATAAATTGACATAAATGATCATAACTGAACATGAACTGCCACCAGTTGATTTTTATGAACAGACAGGTTTGAAAAGAGTACTGTATACATATGAAAAAATATAGCAAGAACAAAAACACCTTTTAGGTATACATTTAAACTTTGTTAGGGACACGTTAATGTTTTTTTTTCTTCCAAATGTCCACATGTCTGATAATACGTCGATACTAAGAGAAAGTAAAAAAAAAACTAAACCATGGCCATAAGTAAATCGAGAAAAAGACAAACAACATTAATAAAATTACACCCACAAAATTAAAAATGCACAAAACGAAGCACATTTAAATTCCGTCGGGTAAATCAGGTACTGCGGAAGGGTGTGCAGTAGTTTTAACAGAACGTATTGATTGATTTGAAATTGGAAAAGAAATATGAAAAACATCTACTAGAAATAAACAAAAATGCAAATTTGGTAAACAATTTAAAGAAATTACTACATGAGAGAAGATTTGAACCAAGTACATTTGTAGTAGTAAAGAAGTGAACATTACCTTAATGTCTATTTAATTAATATGTAGATATTTTCACCATTATATTCCCCAACGTATTCACCAAAAAGACGGAAAGGTAAGCGGACGATGATGCAAAATAAAAACCAAAATAAGGTTTATGTAAGCTAAAAAAGGAACTAAGCAATTCCAAACAAATTAATGAAAGACTAACGCCCGGATTCAGTTGCTGTGAAAAAAATCATCTTAATATATACTATGTTGATATGATAAGTAAATATATATATCTTTGTTATATAACGACGATATGTCGACCATCAACGTTTTATGTAGAATTTATTAAATATATTTCAACCTAAAATGAACACTTTAAAGTACCTTGTTTGGTGTCTTCCAAGCAATCAGCATAATCTGAACTTATAATAAAACTTTTAGATGTGTAATACCACCATTGATCTTCTCCTATCAATCTTTGTTAAATTTGCACTTTTAAAAAAATTGTGCAGAATTTATCTTTGTTTCAAATAAAAAAAATCTTGGCATGAGTAAAATCTTATCCTGTCCACTACTATTGACAAAATTTCACATAACATTTCATTGCATATAAGAAAATCACTATCACTTGAAGTTAACCAATCAAATGCTCACCTTTTTTTAACTGTGTACAAGCTTTAGTTACCATGTTACTCAAGTTTCCAGAATATTCTATAGAAACTTCTAATAAAAAATAATGGTGTTTGAAATACCCAAGATATATGTTCATGAACCAGACATGTTTCACTACAATGAAATGCAGGATTAATTAACTCCAACTGTCAAATTCAAGGAAATATCTTTTTTCGACCTATTTTCGTATGCAACCGGATGTGACGTACTATGATTTGGTGGTATTACACCTAGAAATAGTTTGAAATACATTACCGACATGAGCAACACGACGGGTGCCACATGTGGAGCAGGATCTGCCTACATTTCTGGAGCACCTGATATCATCCCCGGTTTTTGTTCTGAGTAATGTTGCTCAGTCTTCAGGTTTCTTTTTTGTGTTTTGTATACAATTTTTGGTATCTGGGTTTTTTTTCGTGTTTTTATTGCCATGACATTACTTTGTCATTTACAAATGGATGTCATTATCTCTTTTGTGTCCTTCTCCTACCTTTTACTGTAACCCGGTTCTTGTTCTTAATTATAACTTAAGATGAAGACACAGGGTATGTGATCGTTCTGACATCTTAAGTTCTATTTACAGAACAAGAATCAAATTTACAATAATTATGCGTGGCTATTTAATTAAGTACAATATGAAGAGAGTAACTGTTAGAACATTGTAAAACGGATTTAAAAATCACATGTACTTAATGAAAACATTTCTTGTCGGGCCATCTTCCTATTGTTCCCTTATGGTGATGCTATTGAATTGTAAACTTAAAATAACAGTTAGTTTCTCTTTTATAGTGTGGGTTACCTTTACATTCAAGTTCAACTGTTTCGTTACATTACCCATGATATCACACATATACATATACCATTTGTTCTGGGTTTTATTTTTGAAATGTTTTGTGGAATTGACTAAACATTTTAAATTTCTATATGTTCTTGAGTCGACGCAGTAACATTTTTTACTTGCAGTTTGTAGAATTACTTTATAATTTTATAATGATAAAAATTAACATACATTGTTTCAAATCGAATTTCCTGTTTCATACACATTTCTTGGTAGTAATTTGTGATTTCCGTGTGAATCTTTTATTAATTTAGATCATACCAATGTATGCGTTGTATATAAAATAATATAGAAACACTTTAACAGACAATACAGATACTGACCTGATTTTTCATCCGCCATCTTGGGATGACCGTGAATTGAATTACGGTCATCAGCTTTACCCCAGTGTGTATGATCTTATTGTACGGTTAAGTCAATGATGATATAATCGAACAACTGAAGAACTTAGCAAAAGCATCATTTACAGAGTTTATCACCACATGTTCAGTTGTGTTGATCATCTTCTATAAAGGTACGTTAACTTTATAAAATATAGAATAATTCGAAACGCTTAGGTTTGTCTACCCCAGGGAATAGATTGTATGTGTCGCACACGACACAACTTTTCGATTTTTTGTTTTTTGATTTTAATGGTTTTCACTTTCGTATTTTATTTGATCTTCTTTCTGTTTTAATCGAGTGTCAATGATGATTCTTACAAGACGAAACGCCCGTTTGGCGTACCAATTATAAACCTTGCATCTCTCGTGAGTGTTTAAAATCACTGGGTCGATACCACTGCTTATTAATGTTTATTACTCAAGAGTTTCACAAGTTTAGTAGTCCGCTTTTTTGTTGTGACATGAAATATCATTGCTTTGTCCATCTTCTATAAACCTATGTTTATAAAATGTTGAAACATTAAGGTTTGTCTATCCAAATGCAGAGATTGATTGAATTAGCTGTATTTTGTCAAAACGATGTTTAAGGCTTTTCCAATTCTTATTTGATTTACTTCCAAATATTTAACTCAAGTTTTACTGAGTGTAGTGTAGTGTAGACGAAATGATCTTCTGGCATTCCAAATTATGAGCCAGATATAATGAACGAAATTTTTCATCAAGGTCTAAAGAAGAGGGGCGAAAGATACTAGAGCGAAATTCAAACTCATAAATTGACAATAAACTGAGAACGCCATAGCTAAAAAAGAAAAGACAAAAAGACAAAGAAAAGTACACAAAACTTAATATAGAAAAGTAAAGACAAAGCAACACGAACCCCACAAAAAAAAACTTGGGATGATCTCAGGTGCTCCAGAAGGATAAGCAGATCACCTTTTTAGCTTAAATAAGTATATTTCTATTGTGTTTAACATATACCTTGTTCACATGTTGTGCCTTTGTATCCAGATTGACAGGCACAACTATATCCAGAGAGGCTGTTTGTACAAGAACCATGAATACAAGGGTTCGGCAAACAGTATATAAGAAACAAAGTTGTCAACTAGAAACACAGCAGTTATATAATTGTAAGCAGTTTATTTTCTTCAAAATGAATACAATTTCAAGATTATTATGATTTTATAATCTGTTCTCTATAATTTGATATTCAAAAAATTATGTGATATGATTTCTGTTACTGCAACAAGACAAAGGAATACACTATAAATAATTAAAATGTCTTTTTTGTTAGAGAGCAGAAATTATTTTAACATGTTATTTCAAAATGCAAAAAAAAACTATATAATGTTATGGTATTCATAGAGTTCTAGTATAAAGTACTTACGATTTATAACTGAAACAGTATAGAATAATTTGCAAATTAACATTGTTATATATTATACATACGTAAAACACTAAATTCAAAAATATCTTCTATGTTTTTACCTTCGTCACCGACAGCAAAATATGTAATAGTAATCGCTTGATCCTGCGTTTGTCCGAAAAACCTTAGGTAGCAAAGTTTGTTAGGCTTTTATGAAAGGAGAGGATTGTACAATTTTTCTGATTTATCTGAGGTATACCTTGTAAGCAATTTTTATCTGCCATGCTGCCTCTTCTTGTTTACCAATAGTTTGAAATTGTATAACACTCATTGGGCAATGAACCCATTCGTCAAACTGTTCGTGGTTTCTATGCAAGGGAATACAGATGGGTGCAGTCCTAACCTGTACAGCAAGTTAACTTGATAACCAGTCATTTGGCTCTGACCAGTTCTAGGACCACAATCTAGTTAACTTGAAAAGCGGACTTGGTCCTAGGAGTGTTTTTATGTCTGCCGAAAAAGTTAACTTGGAAACAGGTCCGCTATTGATATAAGTTAACTTCAAAACCAGTTCTGCCATAAGTTAACACAAGTTAAATTTGATTT
The DNA here is from genome assembly GCF_021869535.1 of Mytilus californianus. Classification (NCBI taxonomy): domain Eukaryota; kingdom Metazoa; phylum Mollusca; class Bivalvia; order Mytilida; family Mytilidae; genus Mytilus; species Mytilus californianus. Next base: position 48,161,087 of record NW_026262582.1, on the reverse strand, counting down.
TGACAACTCCAATCGAACCAGACCTGATCTCAAGTTAACTTTTGGTCTGGTCTGCTCAACACTAAGTTAACTTGTAACCAGGACCGCTCTACATCAACAATAATATTTTTAATATTTTTTAATGTCTTTGTTTCTTGGTATAAACATAGAAAAATAAAGTCAATTTATTACTTCTGTGATATAAACATGATTAAATACATGTAGCTCCGTTTTAAAGATCGTATTTTGATCTATAATGGTTAACTTTTATAAATTTTGACTTGGATGGGGAGTTGTCTCATTGGCACTCATACCACATCTTCTTATATCTATTTGTAAATAAAGTACGCATAAAACTTTGCTTATTTATATACAAATTTATTCGTGATCTGCCTTTCTATATATTAAAAAAACGATTATGGTTACAATGCTAACGAGCTGAATATATTTTCCAATATATATATCAAATTCTTTAAATCGTATTAACCATATTTCCACTTCATAATGTAAATCTATATAGCCGCATAGTAATTCAGAAATATGTTTATGTCAGGATAGAATGTATAATACAAATGACAGCAATATTGGAACACAACAACTACAAATTTTTGTCCACATAAATTATGAGTGCTAGCATGTCCTCCTTTTGTTCAATATATTGATACGTAACAAAATTTCAGTAGTTTAGATACCCCAGGCTGATAAGTAAAGCAAAATTATTTTACCGTATCAACCAAAACTTACCATTTTTGCACTTTATCATGTAAATCTATATAGCCGCATAATAATTCAGTAATAGTTTATGTCAGAATGTATTGTTTAATACAAATGACAGCAATATTGGAACATAAAGTGAATACAAAATTTTGTCCGTATAAATCTAGATTGCCAGCATGTCCTCTTTTTAATCAAAATATTGTCTCGCAACAAAATTTCAGTAGTTTTGATACCTCAGGCTGACTCGTATAACAGAATTATTTGACTGCATCAACCAAAACTGACCATATTTGCACTTAATTTTGTAAAATCCATATAGCCGCATAGTAAATCAGCAACTATTTTTATGTCAGGATTAAAGGTATAATACAAATGACAGCAATATTGGAACACAACAACTACAAATTTTTGTCCACATAAATTTAGAGTGCTAGCATGTCCTCCTTTTGTTCAATATATTGATACGTAACAAAATTTCAGTAGTTTTGATACCCCAGGCTGACTCGTATAGCAAAATTATTTGACCGTACCAATCTAGATTGCCAGCATGTCCTCATTTTAATCAAAATATTGTCTAACAACAAAATTACAGTAGTTTTGATGCCTCAGGTTGACTCCTATAAAAAAAATATTTGACCGCATCAGCCAAAACTGACCAAATTTGCACTTTAGTTTGTAAATTTATATAGCCGCATAGTAAATCAGCAACTATTTTTATGTCAGGATTTAATGTATAATACAAATGACAGCAATATTGGAACACAACAACTACAAATTTTTGTCCGCATAAATTTAGAGTGCCAGCATGTCTTCCTTTTGTTCAATATACATGATATATTGATACATAACTAAATTTCAGTAGTTTTGATACCCCAGGCTGACTTGTATAGCAAATATATTTGACCGCATGAACTTAAACTGACCATATTTGCACATTATTATGTAAATCTTTATAGCCGCATAATAATTCAGTAATAATTTTATGTCAAGAATGAATATTTTATACAAATGACAGCAATATTGGAACATAATGTGAATACAAATAGCATGTCCTCCTTTTTTTCAATATATTGATACGTAACAAAATTTCAGTAGTTTTGATACCCCAGGCTGACATGTATAGCAAAATTATTAGACCGTATCAATCTAGATTGCCAGCATGTCCTCTTTTTAATCAAAATATTGCCTCGCAACAAAATTTTTAGTAGTTTTGATACCTCAGGCTAACTCCTATAACAAAATTATTTGACCGCATCAACCAAAACTGACCACATTTGCACTTTATTTTGTAAATCTATATAGCTGCGTAGTAAATCAGCAACTATTTTTATGTCAGGTTTTAATGTATAATATAAATGACAGCAATATTGGAACGCAACAACAACAAATTTTTGTCCACATGAATTATGAGTGCTAGCATGTCCTCCTTTTGTTCAATATATTGATACGTAACAAAATTTCAGTAGTTTAGATACCCCAGGCTGATACGTAAAGCAAAATTATTTTACCGTATCAACCAAAACTTACCATTTTTGCACTTTATCATGTAAATCTATATAGCCGCATAATAATTCAGTAATAGTTTATGTCAGGATGTATTGTTAAATACAAATGACAGCAATATAGGAACATAAAGTGAATACAAAATTTTGTCCGTATAAATCTAGATTGCCAGCATGTCCTCTTTTTAATCAAAATATTGTCTCGCAACAAAATTTCAGTAGTTTTGATACCTCAGGCTGACTCGTATAACAGAATTATTTGACTGCATCAACCAAAACTGACCATATTTGCACTTAATTTTGTAAAATCCATATAGCCGCATAGTAAATCAGCAACTATTTTTATGTCAGGATTAAAGGTATAATACAAATGACAGCAATATTGGAACACAACAACTACAAATTTTTGTCCACATAAATTTAGAGTGCTAGCATTTCCTCCTTTTGTTCAATATATTGATACGTAACAACATTTCAGTAGTTTTGATACCCCAGGCTGACTCGTATAGCAAAAATATTTGACCGTATCAATCTAGATTGCCAGCATGTCCTCTTTTTAATCAAAATATTGTCTCACAACAAAATTACAGTAGTTTTGATACCTCAGGTTGACTCCTATAAAAAAAATATTTGACCGCATCAACCAAAACTGACCAAATTTGCACTTTAGTTTGTAAATTTATATAGCCGCATAGTAAATCAGCAACTATTTTTATGTCAGGATTTAATGTATATTGCAAATGACATCAATATTGGAACACAACAACTACAAATTTTTGTCCGCATAAATTTAGAGTGCCAGCATGTCTTCCTTTTGTTCAATACATGATATATTGATACATAACTAAATTTCAGTAGTTTTGATACCCCAGGCTGACTGGTATAGCAAATATATTTGACCGCATCAACTTAAACTGACCATATTTGCACATTATTATGTAAATCTTTATAGCCGCATAATAATTCAGTAATAATTGAATGTCAAGAATGAATATTTTATACAAATGGCATCAATATTGGAACATAATGTGAATACAAAATTTTGTCCGTATCAATCTAGATTGCCAGCATGTCCTCTTTTTAATCAAAATATTGTCTCGCAACAAAGTTTCAGTAGTTTTGATACCTCAGGCTGACTCCTATAACAAAATTATTTGATTGCATCAACCAAAACTGACCATATTTGCACTTTATTTTGTAAATCTATATAGCTGCATAGTAAATCAGCAACTATTTTTATGTCAGGATTTAATGTATAATAAAAATGACAGCAATATTGGAACACAACAACTACAAGATTTTGTCAGCATAAATTTAGAGTGCCAGCATGTCCTTCTTTTGTTCAATATATTGATACGTAACAAAATTTCAGTAGTTTTGATACCACAGGCTGACTTGTATAGCAAAATTATTAGACCGTATCAACCAAAACTGACCATTCCACTTTAATTATTTAAATCTTTATAGCCGCATAATAATTCAGTGATATTTTTATGTCAGGATTTAATGTATAATACAAATGACAGTAATATTGGAACACAATGAATACAAATTTTTGGCCGCATACATTTAATGTGCCAGCATGTCCTCCTGTTGTTCAATATATTGAGATGTAACAAAATTTCAGTACTTTTGATACCCCAAGCTGACTGTTATAGCAAAATTTTTGACCGTATCAACTAAAACTGACCATATTTGCACTTAAGTATCTAAATCTATATGGCTGCATTATATTTAATCAGAAGTTTTTTTTATGTCAGGATGTATTGTATTATCATACAAATGAAAGCAATATTGGAAAACAATGAATGCACTATCTTTTCCGCATCAATTCAGATTGTCATCATTTTATCTCTGTATTCATAATATAAGATCATCACTAAAGTTAGTAGTTCAGGATGATGTGTATTACAAAACTATTTGACAGTATCATCCAACACTGACATGTCTGATTTCATTTTTACTTTATAATGAAAAGTATAAGAAGTTCTCTTCTTGGAATAGTATACTGTTAGTACATAATGTCGGTTGATTTATTTTGTTTGTAGCTAAACCTCAAGTGGCAACTATTTCATTCATGTGCACAACGAGTATATTTTTTGGAAGTCCCATATCATCATTTTTAATCGGTAAGGACAAATCTGACGAAATTGACGAGATTGTATATAATTATTTAATACCTTATGTATCCGGTCACTGTACAATTTTTGTTAGAATATTTTGTCGAAAACAGAATCGTAAATTCAATGCAAACAAGGTGAATTACGATGAAATATCCATGTAATGCATAAAATTAAATTTAGGAAGAGACTGTAAAAAATGGGGAACGAAGCAACGTCGATAATGATGTTGATATCCCATGACATAGAAATATTGTTCCGATGCGTTGGATAACCTTTCTATCCGCCTTCTAATTAAATAAAAACTGTCCTTTCTTTAATGATAGCTGCATGTGATCACAAGTGTGTAATTTTATAGCCATTGTTTAATGTATATAAGAATATGAAATGAAAAAAAGATTTTTTTTAATGTGTATAATATCGAAGAGTCTAACGAGTAAAGAAATTTGCAGTATGCTGGGAAAAAAGAACAATTCGATTATTGTTTACATATTAAAATCAAAAGTCTTAAACACGGTTATCTGTCATAAGACCTGTTCCCTGCTCTGGTCAATAGCAGACTTGTCCAGAGGTCTGGTCAGGAGCAGACCTGCTCACAGGTCTGGTCTGGCGCAGACCTGTCCACAGGTCTGGTCTGGGGCAGACCTGTCCTCAGGACTGGTCAAAAGCAGACTTGTCCACAGATCTGGTCTGGAGCAGACCTGTCAATAGGTCTGCAGCAGTCCTAAAAAAGCAGTCCGTAGGTCTGGTCTACCAACGACAAAGTTAACTTGCTTGTCTGCTTAAAACTTTCCAAGTTAACTTGAAAAGCAGTCAACAAGTCTGCTCAACGTTAACTTTTGTACAGGTTAGGACCGCACCCATCTGTATTATGCATGGAACGACTCAGGTCAGGCCCGGTATTGATCTTTTATTTGATTTAGGCAACCAACTGTTTTTATTCGAGCGCCACTGATAAGTTCATGAAGACCAAATATGTGTCAAGTCTCGTTTGTATTGGCGCGGACAAACATGAACAACTACTCTGCATCTTAAGATACACAAATGATATTTTCTATCTGATCTGCAGTAAATAAATGTGTAAATTTAATTGAATCCGTGAATGAACCCAACCTTGTTGCTAATCTTTGGTATTGTCTGAATATTACCTGGTTACACGAAAGGGTTATTTAAGACAGGTATTGTGTTCCACTTTCTTCGTCAAAATCATATAAGCGCTAAGTATATAAAAAATTAAATAACAAAAATACCGAACTCTTATGAAAATCTAAAACGGAAAGTCAGTAATCAAATGGCAAAATCAAAACCTCAAACACATCAAACGAATGGATATCAACTGTCATGTTCCTGAATTGGTACAGGCAAACAATGGTGTTTAAACCTGGTTTTATAGCTACCATAACCTCTCCTTTGTATGACATTCCCATTAAATTCTAATATATTGACAACACGATATGTGACCAAAACAAAGAGACATAATACGCGTATACTGAAATTTTCATAATAGAATCAGATACAGCCCAGAACTTCACAGCTATGTTTAGATCAAATAGGCTAATATACTGTACATATTATTACAGCTATACTTAGTTGTGATAGGCTGATATGCAGTACATCACAGCTTTATCAAGATCAAATAGGGTTAAACACTGTACAGAATGTTCATCTATATCGAGATCAGATATGGTAAAATATAGTACAAAACACAACAGCTATATTCAAATCAGATACGCTGGAATATGGTACAGAACATCACACCTATATTTAGATCATATATGGTAAGATACAGAACAGGACATCATACCTATATCAAGATGAGATAGGATAAAATACTTTATAGAACATCACAGGTATATTGAAATGCGAAAGGCTGATATACATTATAGAACATCACAGCTATATTACGATTAGATAGACTTAAACATTGTACAGAACATCACAGATATATTAAGATCAAATAGGATAAAATACGGTACAGAACATCACATCTTTATATGATCAGACAGGTGAAGATACTATACAGGATATAACAAAAGATACTGTACACAACATCACATCAATATAGTGATAAAAGAGAGACGAAAGATACCAAAGGGACAGTCAAAATCATAGATCGAAAAAAAAACTGGAACCGCCATGACCAAAAATAAAAAGACAAACAGACAAATAATAGTACAGATGACACAACATTGAAAACTAAAGACTAAGCAACACGAACCCCACCAAATACTAGGGGTGATCTCAGATGCTCCGGGAGGGTAAGCAGATCCTGCCCACATATGGTACCCGTCGTGTTGCTTATTTTATTACAAATCCAGTAAATAGTCTAATTCGGAAGGTAACATTCGTGAAAAGAAAGGGTATTGTAGTTACGACATAAGAAACATATCCGATATCATCTGTGAAACGGTTATACCGTAACGGTCAACCAACTCGTGATGGCGTCCGAAACATTTACGAAGGGATGATTTCAACTGCACCATTTGGAACGCATGGTTTAATAGCTTCCTTGTGAGCAGCAATCCTCTATCAAGGAAATCATTGTAGGAAATACAAGCCCGGGAACACTATATATATATACGACAGGCGGAGATACTGTACAGAACAGCACAGCAATATTGGGATCAGATAAGCTGAGATACAATAATAATATAGGCGGAGATACTATACAGATTACCACAGTGATACTCTCGAAAAACATAGGCTGCTCCTCCATTGCGCAGAACATCAAAGCTGAACCTGGATAAGATAGAATGACATACTGCACATAATATTACAGAAATACAGGCTGAATTATTCCTTTGTTAAGAACATCACAGTAATAAGGAAAATAGTTAGGCTGAAATACTGCACAGAACAGCACAACGTTATTAGGATCGGATAGACTGAATAAAACTATGGAAAAACATATAAGTCTATAATACTTAGGTTGAAGCTACACCATTGTGCACCACTTATTGCGGACCTGTTTCTGTATTGTCATGAGTTACAATTTATGTCTAAAATCAGCAAAGACCCATCAAAACAACATCTGATTCAAAAATTTAATAACACTTTTAGATATTTAGATGATATATTGGCTCTCAATAATGACGACTTCAGTATGTACACTAAAGAGATTTAACCTGTCGAACTGACTTTAAATAAAGCTAATACTAACAATGAACAATGCCCTTTCCTGAATCATGATATCTTTATCTTTAACGGGAAGCTTAATACCAGAATTGATGATAAAGAGATGATTTTTCATTTCATATTGTTAATTATCCATTTTTTGTTGGTGACGTTCCCTTATCGCCATTTTATGGTGTTTATATATCTCAACTTGTTCGATTCGCTCGTGTATGTAACAGCGTATTTGATTTCAACGAAAGAAATCTCTGTATTACTGAAAAATTATTACACCAGGGTTTTCTAAATTTTATCATCGGTACAAGGACATCATTTGTAAATATGAATCAACATGCAGACATCTTATACGTTCAGGTATTTCACATCCAATATTTTATGATAATATTCTTTACATGCACAAAAATCTCGGCATTCACCTCAAAAGCTAACCAAACCTTTAAACAAACTTATTCGGAAAGGATATAGTTACGATACTGTTGTCAAGTCACTAAGGATTGCATATTTTGGTATTAATATTGATTCACTCATAGGGTCTTTGCATCGGAAATAAACACATTTATTTTAAAACCAGTTGTTGGCATGATACGGATTATGTTTTTCTCATATATTTTATGATGGTATGATACTAAACCCCTAACGGGAGGGATGTACTTGATTTTCATATGATGAAGACATAATCTTTCAATCAGTTTAATTGGATCTGGAGATGGCATGCAAGTAACTGCTAGTAGTCCTTTGTTCATTTATGTATCATTGTCATTTTGCTTAGTTTCTTGTATTACCTATTCTGACATCGGACTCGGACTTCTTTTAAACTGAGTTTTACTGTGCGTATTGCTATGTGTTTCTTTATTCTATATTGGCTAGAGGTATAGGGGGAGGGTTGAGATCTCACAAATCATGTTTAACCCCGCCGCATTTTGTGCCTGTCCCAAGCCAGGAGCCTCTGGCCTTTGTTAGTCTAGTATGTTTTTTTAATTTTAGTTCATTCATATGTTTTCGAGTTTAGTGTGACGTCCATGTTCACTGAACTAGCACACAATGTTAGTAAGGGGCCAGCTGAGGACCACCTCCGGGTGCGGGATTTTCTCGCTGCATTGAAGTCCCATTGGTGGCCTTCGGCTGTTGTCTGCTCTTTGGTCGGGTTGTTGTCTCTTTGACATATTCCCCATTTCCATTCTCAATTTTACATTTACACCAAGTTAATGTTGAAAAAAAATTTTCAAACTATTACATAAGTAAAAGAGTAAACCGTTTTTATTTGTCGTGAACATATTAGTTTGTTTATTAAATGTACAGTCTGATGTATTGAACAATTTATGAGATATTCTGATGTTCTCCTTATGTTGAAGCAGTTATCAGTAGTCAGTTAATCTTGATGAAATATTTGATTTTGTGGCTTTTTGTAATTACAATACTAAGATAGTTATTTGCTCCAACAAAATATGTATATATAGAAATACATGTTCATAAACTTGCGCAAAGGATAAATACAAATGAAATTGAATTTTGTGAAATTTAAAGAATATTAAATCGTCATTTTTCCAAATTGTTGTTTTATTTATATATGTTTTTATTGTTCTATCAGTGTTGAGGAGTAACTAGTTTATCACGCCCGACTAATTTCTTACTTGTTAGATATACTGTAGTGCTGAAAAATGAAATGACGGAACCATAGAAAACGGCAAGTATTTAGTTTACCTCATATTACAACTTTCATGATCACAAATGAGATTCAAGTACTTTCGGTATATCAAGAGAGACTCAGTGAACTACACACTGTACCGTTATGTCTGCGATTGTTTGTTACCTCGATTTATCTATTTATAGTCGATTTCAAATTTTTTAACATTGGTAAACAACAATCACCCTAAACACGCATTACTATATTATCCACTATTTAAATGGGGTGGAGACGTTAAATATAGTGCCTTGTGTAGAGAGAGTGTCACGTTCTGTGCACATTAAGAAGCCGTGTAACAACTCCTTTATGGGTTATTTAGGGATAAATATTGGCAAAACAATGAGGCAATAACCGACCCATATAACAGTTTGTTCCATCGTCGTAATTTTCAAGGTACTGGGTGAAAAATAAAACTTATCAAAAGAGAGATTTCCTAATAATTTTCAAATACCGTAAAAAAAAACCACAAACACATTGTACACACGAACAGATATCCTTTTTTTTTACTTTATTTGATCTTTACAAATTTCCCTGTAAAAAAGTACCCATATGTAGTAGCGCGGAGTATCATTACAAGCCCCCACATCGTACAAACCAGTTGTCTTTATGGTTGTGATTATCTTTAGCATAAGTTATTTACTTTTAGTAGTGAGGAGAACGGATACCTCCATCATCCAATGACAAAGGAGAAGGTTATCCTTTTTTAGAAAAACTTACTTATGGGAGAAGCTTTCTCTTGTTGTCTCTTTGTCCTTTTTTTTTTAGTTTTTTGCCAAGCCACCTAGAAGAGAAATGGCAAAAATAAACATTTAGAACTTAGAGATGAATGTGAAAAAGTTCACCAAACATCAACATATAAAAGTAAATGATTTAAAACAAAAGTATGATATTGATGTGTACAAGTAAACAATATCTACTGAACAGTCTGAACATGTTTAACCCCGCCAAATTTTGTATGTGCCTTCCCAAAGTCAGGAGCCTGTAATGCAGTGGTTGTCGTTTGTTTCTGTATATCATATTTGGTCTTCGTTCATTGCCGTGTTCATAACTCAGGCCGTTAGTTTTCTTGTTTGAATTGTTTTCTATTTGTCATTCCGGTGCCTGTTATAGCTTACTGTGCATTGTTGAAGGCCATGTTTAGTTGTTTACATCTATGTCATTTGGTCTCTGGTTGAGAATTTTTCCGTGGTAATCATACCACATTTTCTTACTTTTTATTAACAGATCGTAATTGATTGCAAGCGAATTGTCTGAACATTACTGAATTTGCCACGGTTAACAAGCCTGTAAATTGACAGAAAGACTGAAAAGTGAGAGAATAATGTACTATTAGATCATTTAAGAGCTGTTTAAAAGTGCATGCTGTTGCTTTTGTCCTTTTTGACATTTCCAATAATTCAAAAAATCATTCCAGCTTTTGAGCAAACTTTTTCAAATTGATGATTCGAAAGAAAGGTAATATTTTAATTTTTCAATATAAAAGTAATTTATCAAAACCATAAAAGGGTATACCACATTGATAACTATACTGCTGATGTCAAGGTGCTAATATTGTAATGCTGATATCAAGAAGTCAAATATATATTGTTGATTTTAAAAAAGGTAAACATACAATGTTTTTTTCAAAAACTTATATTACAAAACTAAAATCACAAATTAATATATTCACTGACCAAGAAGTCAAATATTCAATGTTGATAGCACGATTGATTGTTTAATTATTGGTTGCATAACGTCAACTGGTAAATATTGCATATATTCTCACAACGAGAACAAATTAAAAATTCATACAATAGGTATGTCCTGTAATAGAGGCCGTCCGGGAGTAAAGGTCGGGAAATTTAGACTGCCACTGGAAAATTGGGGTATATTAGATTGGGACAAAACTATTGGCTTTCAACAGGTCAGATACGGACCACTCAAAGACTTGTTGAAAGGGCTTTTATCCTGCAGAAAGCGTTGCACTATCTCTACACGAGGCATATACATAATGCTTGTATCATAAATTCTTATATGCAATAATGATATCACTGAGTCCATAAAAAAATGCTGATATCAAGATGTCGAATATATAATGTTAATAAGCATCAGCAAATAGCTTTCGTCGCATTTGAAATTTTCGAATGAATCCCATAAGACGCAGGATTTTGTTAAGCACATTCTTGGACACCTCAAAAGTTGTCATTCATTGTTGATCTTACAACTACATATATACTAGAAAAAAACAAGTTCGCTTTTTTTGGATTTTCCATACATTTTGAATGCTAAAAAAAAACAACCAACAGAACATAATCGTTTGAATATGAAATTCTTGACGTTGCAGTGTGACTATGCACCCCGGGCTTTTAAACGTTTAGTTTTGAGCGTTCCGGGTGAAGTTCAGAAAAGCTCTTCTGATGTTCTAAATTGATAAAAAATAAAAATTCATTTTTGAGGATCTATGTTATCTAATCTTAACTAAAAGAATGAACCAAAACCATCTTATATCAACTTCGCCTATGAGGATTGGAACCAAATATTGTTCTTATTATTTTAGAAAGATATGTTAACTTATAAATGTAGCACAGATTACTGCGCCGATGACATGGATGATGTGAATGTGTTTCGGACAAGTTTCCAATTATGCTATGTGCAAAAGTTGGCTTCTTTAGTTTTGTAGGTGCAAAAAATAAATATTTGGAACTTACTTTGCGTAGGTCTCCTGATATTTGTCCTAATAAACTGTTTGGTAAGCACCATTGATGCAGAATTTCCCTGAAGGAATATTTCTTTTTTCAGGGGAAATGCATTTCTAACGCTATATACATAGAGAAAATTATTTCCCTTAACATTACCTCAAGGCAATTTTCTACATGGAAAAATTCCCTTAACGAAATTTCAAATATTGTAGTACTTATTGACCAATATCACAATGAATCAAAGCTAATATAGCGACCAGAAAGGAAGTATGTCTTTTTGCTTAAAAAGTTACGTACTTGCGTTCTATTCATGACGTCACAAATAGCGCTCATTTTGATTTTCCACGAAAATTTAATGAAAATGGGTAAATTTGTTTGTCGACGCCTGCGCGCCATATTTCCTATGCCTGCATTTGGTTGAATTCCAGACGATTTTGGACAAGTTTACGCACAAATCTCTTTTTTTTTTTTACTTATTTAGTTTGTAAAGAGCAACGCTTTGAAATAAAAAATAAAACAAATAGTTCTTTTATAAATTTCGTACATGTCTTTACACTCACACTGACATGTCTCGCATGCGTACTAATCATCATTGAGCTTAGTTTGAAAATATGTTTGATAAAGTCTACTGCAATTACTTGAACATCCAAGCAGGCACAGCAACGTTGATTCAACATTGAATAAACGTCAGATTTCAACGTTGAATCAATGTTGAAAAGTAGTGTTGGATTGAAAATTGATATGACGTTGAAAACATAACGTTGATTCAACGTCAGCTTCCAACGTTGAAAATAGGTTGAATTTTGGTCTAAATTTGGTCAATGCAAGTTGAAAACAAGTCGAATGATGGTTGAACTGTGGTAAGTGTATGTTGTAATTAGGTCGAATGCTGGTTGAACTGTGGGCAGTAAATGTTGAAATCAGGTCGAATGCTGGTTGAACTGTGGTCAGTGTATGTTGAAATTAGGTCGAAGGCTGGTTGTTCTGTGGTCAGTGTATGCTGAAAACATGTCCAATGTTGGTTGAACTGTGATCAGTGTATGTTGAAATCAGGTCGAGTGCTGGTTGTTCTGTGGTCAGTGTATGCTGAAAACCTGTCGAATGTTGGTTGAACTGTGGTCAGTGTATGTTGAAAAAAGGTAGGATTTAGGCCCAGGTAGACTGTTTTAGGATTACTAGTCGTTAATGCAAATTGAATCTCGAAATATGGTCAATGTTGAGAATATGATTTTGAATATTGGTTAAATTGTTGGTTGTCAACAGCTGAAATCATTACCACTTATTATATCCATCAGTGCCATTTTATGTACTGTGGATTCATTTATTTTCGTGGGTACCAATTTTCGTGGATTAGGGAAAATTTGCATGTTCGTGGATATTTAATTTCGTGGTTTTACCGAAAGTCTGCGTACAAGCCTATACAAAATATGTCATTCGTTGAATATTTAATTTCGTGGTTCACTTGTACCCACGAAATCCACGAAAATTGGTATCCAACGAATAATAATGAATCCACAGTATAATGAAACTTTCACAAAACTGTATGTACTAAGAAGTAGTAGTCATGTGTCGGTGGTTGATGTACATGTAGTCTGTTGCTGAGTTCATTATTTAGGAGATTTCTGCCTGTTCCAATATTTCCCTTTTTGTATTTCGCTAAATTTTGTGATTAAGTGGAAAATAAGTCATTCCCTTTGTTTTGGTAATTATTATACTGGTAATGAGACCACTCACTTCTGAATCTGGTGTTTACGATACAAGACTTGACAAGAAGAACAGGCATAACTTGTTAACCTTATCAGACATAGATAATCTTAAACTTTATTGTAGTGTCAGTTGGCATACATTTTTGTAATAGACAGGATCGTGTTTGTTCATACACAAAATATGTTTGTGACATAAAACAGTAATTATATAACATGTTGCTCACATATGCATCTTACAATTTCAAACAAACACAAACTGAATACTTAATTTTATTTAAAATGTTAGTCCTTTTGCTAGACACATTCCCGATATCTCGGGGCGTATTTTAGGTATATTGCACACTAGTTCCATATTGTTGTCCATGTTGCACATTTGTGACCTGTAGCTATAGCATCTGCAACAGAAAAAAACATATTATACTATCTTTATCATAACTAGGTTAATATTATTTTGCAGCTCAAATAAAGAACACTTCTATAATATGTGAACAAATAATCTCTGTGCGATGATATTGTTATTTTTAAAAATATTTATTGAGAGCAACCATGTGCTTTTTTTTAAACTTGAGTTCAGATATAATAAAAAAATAATTTTTAATACAAAAAACCTATAGATTTCAGTAGACAATGATGCTAGAGCACATTTAAAAGAACTGCTGACAGAATCTCACACACTTTTTAATGTGGAAAACAATGATATGTATTTCAATACTCACCTCTCATTATTTCAAAAAATCTTGAACCACCAAAGGCATGTTTATTCTTTTTACCCGTCATGTATTTTTCAGACATGGGTTATTGGTGAAGACATCTACAAAAAAGACAATTTTAAGTGCAGCATTTCCAAATTGTCACAACTCCTTCTATAACTTGAAATAGAAAAATAAAGTTTCATATGTGTGAAACGCTTACAAAATTTGGTCTTCCAAAACCTTTCAAAATTTGGTTTAAAATCTGTAAGTTCAATTATTTTTATTGTAGCATTAAGGGAAATTTGTCCTGCAGAATCCAACAAGATTCTGGAATCAGTGGGGATCTGGAAATTTTTATAAGGGGGTCCACTGAGTGCATAAGAGTGGTCACACTCTAGTCATGCTTCAGTGATTTCTTATACAGTCATCCAATTTTTTCTTCAAAAGGTTCGCCTCTGGGACCAAGAGCTTTAGAATTAATTTTAATCCTAAATCATAGTCTGAAGATCTCACAATAAGCTAATGGCATTTCAATTTATTTTATCTTGACAGTCACTCATCTTGAAAAATAATAATGCACCACAAGCACCAAGATCTTGACAGTCACTCATCTTAAGAAACAATAATACACCACAAGCACCGAGACCTTGACAGTCACTCATCTTAAGATACAATATTGCACCGCAAGCACCGATATCTTGACAGTCACTCATCTTGAGTTACAATAATGCCCCACAAGCACCGAGATCTTGACAGTCACTCATCTTGAGATACAATAATGCCCAACAAGCACCGAGATCTTGACAGTCATTCATCTTAAGATACAATAATGTCCCACAAACACCGATATCTTGACAATCACTCATCTTGAGATACAATAAGGTCTCACAAGCACCAAAATCTTGACAGTTTCTCATCTTGAGATACAATAATGCCCCACAAGCACCGAGATCTTTACAGCAACTCATATTGTTCAGTGGCGGATCCCGAAATTTTCATAAGGATTAGACCACTGTCTGCCCTAAGAGGGGGCCCGCTCCAGTCATGCTTCAGTGATTCCCTTTATAATCAACAATTTTTTTTCCACAAAAGGGGGGACCCGCCTATGTTGTTAGTATGAAACCAATAAAACAACGCGTTTCGGCAGATAAAGCTTTGGGTGGTCACCTTAAGATGCTTTAGCTTTACTTGGCAAAACTTATAGGAATTTTTGGTCCTGAATGCTCTTCAACTTCGTACTGTATTTGACCTTTTTAACATTTTTTGATTCGAGCGTAACTGATGAATCTTTTGTAGACGAAAAGCGCGTCTGGCTCAAATATAAAATTTCAATCCTGGTATCTATGATTAGTTTATTTACTTTCATATAATTCAAAATGAATATTATTCATGTATAATTTATTTTATTGATATATTTCATTATATATTTAAATATTTAATCAATTAATATTTTAAGCATGTTTGCTATACTCAAGCAGTAGTTCAACTTTGAACCTTTGTTTACATTCTTCTTCAAACTGCAATAAATTCAAGTTTTTCCGACGTGATACGTTTTCTTTAAACTTTACGTAAACATGCATATGGGTTATGTTTAGATATTAAAACTAAAGGAATATTGTCTATTTCCTTGAATTTTTTGGGCTGTATAATAATTCAGTACGGTCAAGTGAACAAGCATCTATTTCGACCTTATCATAACTCAGTTTCAAATTATAAACCACTTTGAAATTGGTCAGATTGTGTATTAATTTGTTATGGTCACACGTGTTTCTTATCCGCCGTATTGTTTCACATGACTAGTTAATCTCCGGAATACATGTTGTGAGTGACATCTATTCTGAAGCACAGAAAATAATTTGTTTGTTTTAAATGAATTTCAAGGTCAAGAATGTTATGCGTTGTATATCTTTGACTTTTAATTACATCAACATATAAAATATTGAGTTTGAGATTACATAGGTGAACTTCAAAAATGGGGTTATAATTATTTGCCATACTTGCAGGGACAGCGAATAATCACAGCTACAATACTGTTTACATTAAATTATCATATAACTATTATTAAAGCAAACAATGAATGAAAATTATACTTACTTTGCACTGCTTCGAGCAACTGATAACTTGTTGTGGTAATCATATTGGCGCAAATAAATTCGAAAAGTCGGCCTCATACACATGCGCAAATTAGAAAAAGAAATCTCTTTCGCGTAAGTTAATTCGTTCGCTCTTATCGTGTAAATTTGAAGATTTATATACACATGCAACAGTAATCATTGAATTTATTCAAAAACATCAGTAAACCAATAGAAATAAAATGTGATTATTTAAACAGGAAGGATTTTATTTGTCTTTGTCAAAACAATGTTGGAGAGGATATTTCAGGAACAGCCCACGGATGATCTATGGCCTGACTTGCAAAGTTGTATATCTATAAAATGATTCAATCTCATCTGCCAGACAGGAATGAAATTTCGGTCGACACTTAAAGTCATCAACCTTAAATAAACCTTTTATCAACGTTATAATGTCAACCTATCAAAACATTGAAAGCATTAACTTAAATTCAATGTTGATTCAATGTTGACAGTTCAACGTTGATATTTTCAACCACAAATCAACGTTGATTCAACAACGTGATTTAAACGTTGATAGGATTGACGTTGATACAAGGTTGATTTTACGTTGATCAACGCTACAACCAAATTTCAACATATTTTCAACGTTGGTGCAACGTTGTGTGTCTGCTGGAATAACATTACGAATGACCCTAGAAAACTAGCATGTCATTAAAGGGCCTGCTTTCCTTCATATGGTCATATACAAAAGTAGCTGTTTACAAACTTTGGATTGGTCGAAATAATAAGAATGTTCTGCCCCAGGGATACACTTCCTTAGTTGTATTAAGCATATCAATGATTATTCATATGAAATAACTTTGAATTGTTCGAAATAATCTTATTTTCATCCCCAGCAATATGTTACCTAAGTTGTACAACCCTTCGGAATTTTGAGTCATACATGCTCTTCAACTTCGTACTTTATTTGAACATCACTGATAACCCTTTTGTAGATAAAACTCGTGTCTTGCATACAAAATTTAAATCTGGTATCTTTGATTACTTTTGTTCATATATTTATATGATTTGACTTTCAGAAACAATTAATTAGAACTGATTCAAACACAGCAATTCATGTTCATGAAGTATCAATTTAATCTATAAATGTTTATAAATATAATAACTCTGCTCACCAACTTCAATATATGGTAAACCACCCAGGCAAGTATATGGGTTGTCATATGATATAAAAGTGCTGACGGTGAGACGGACAGACATACGGACAGTCAGTCTGAGAGTGATTACTATGGGGCACCACCAACCCATAACCGAGGCAATATAATGTATTTGAACATAATCAGCTGTGACAGAGGGAATTCAGATACAATGCATACCTTGAAAAGGCATTACCACGATCAAGAGGAAAATAACGTGCATTTTTTTCTGGAATGTCTTTAAGCTATCAATCCGCTTGCTGATGAATGATTTTTACTGAAAAAAAAATAATATTAAATAAGGCTGTCTGTTTTGTTATATACGAACCAAAACCAGTGCAAAAATAAATGTCAAATTCGTTAAATAATTTCAAGACAGTTAAAACCAATAAGAACATTTGTTTTTCTTATTAAAATACTGGTCTATATGAGGAGCGGCAAAAATGTCATCTATTTAACATTAATTAAAGTAATACAATTTGAGATCAACAAAATTGGTGACTAGAATTGAATTCATGACCACATATAACTGTTGTTGATCTTGTATTGCTGATAATTTTTATGTCTACAGTTAATTTTTATGTCTACAGTTTTACTCTATCTCCTTAAGTATTTGCCCAAAACACAAAAAAAAGGGTAAAACAATTGTCATTTAAGAGTAATCATTCCTATTAAGTGTTTACTCACGATTTCGCCGAAATTTGTCTTATTTGTAGATCTTATGTTGTTGATAGTACTTTTTACAGTAGCTATACAATCTCTTATAGTCTGCATGATAAAAAGAAAAAACGTAAAAAAATTGGTAAAAATCGTCAATACAGAGCAAGCATTGCAATGAGGAGTCGAATGACGATTTCGACTATGCTGACTTATTTGAAGATCTAGTCTTGTTGATAATTTCTGCTACATGTATATACAGTGGATATTTATCTATTGTTGTTTCAAGATAACAGGCTAAATACTAAAAATTGGTAAAAATTGTCATTTAGAGTAAACTGACAATTGTGGTCAGTCGACTGTTTTGTAGATCTTGTCTTGGTGATAATTTTTGCTGGTTTGATTTTCTATCTACTAATATCTGTTATGATATTTCAGATATTATGCAATCACCCAATCTGTTGGTAAAAATTGTCATTAAATTAATAATGTCATTAATAAGGGAATGAGATGATATAATTGTAAATGAGACAAATGTCCAGTATTGACAAAAGGCCATGTATGTAAAAAAATGAACACAAATGTTCGGACTTTTGCAAAGGAACGAAACCCTGTATAGCTAGCTACATGTATACAAGGTTAGGACAGACATATTGCTAAGAGTGCAAACAACAATTAAATATGAAAAAACAAATATTTAACGAAAAACAAATATGACATACAAAGATATCCACTGAATAAAAGGCTCCTGATTTTGGGACGATACAAATGTACATGCAGAGAGATTACGATATACTAACTTGCAGTATCAATGATTCATGTTCCTGCTATCTTTTTTTGAACTGTATGGCATAAAATTTATAAAATTTTCATCAATAGTATTTAAAGGCACTGACTAACTATGTGGAAATTCAAATGAGTATATGATTTAACAAAAGAAACGGACATGATTATAAAAGGTTCTTTCAATTATATAAAGACTCTTCAACACTGAAAGACAACGACATTTAAAAATGGCCGCTTGGACGAATGGTTCAAATACTTTTATCTAAAAATACCACTTTTTCAATTAATGTATAATATTGATCCGTTCAAATTCTCAACAGAAAAATAATTAACAAAATAACATGGAAGTATTTTAACTCGACCATTGTATTACTATACAATTTAAAAGTAGGGCTGAATTCTTTTTACTGATAAGTGATCGAAATTATATTGTCGTAAGAATTATGGATAAAATAGGCTATTAAGACAATAAGATCTTGTCGCACAATACAGTCAAACCAGCACACTTAATTGTTAACCTTTTCGATGCTTTTGTAATGAGGCTAAGAAGATTACCAAGTTGCACTTACAAAAAGAATCTTGGGACCCCATTAAAATAACTAGTTGAATTCATAAAAAGAATTTGGGGCCCATATTCAAATATGAATTACACGTGAAAGATGTATGATCGATGTCGTAAAGATATATTCTCAAATTTACATTGTATAGCATTTAACCATGCATGTTATTTTAATATTTCAATTCATTTGTATATTTGAGAGAAAAAAAAAACACACAATTTAAATATACTCACTTGCAGAATCACTCCTTCATTTTCCTGCTATTTTTAACCCAAACTGTTAGAAATAATTACCTCCTTGATATACACATCGCTTATTAATATTAGCCAACAGGACTAAATAAAATGGACAGATTCAAATAAGAGTATAACTTAACAAAGGAACTTGACATTGATACAAAGTGATATTTAAACAGTGAATAGGATTTAAAAAAAAAACGAAATATGGTGGTTATGACAAAAGAATTAAAATCAACCGCAATAACACGGTAGGTATAGTGTTTGATGGAGATCATGTTTTTTTCGAGTGAATCGATCCACTTTTATCGAGTGGAAATCAGGGTTTTTCGAGTGATACTACAAGCGATAAGAACAATTTTACTGCTATTTTGCGTAAATAATAGATTTATTCATTACATTTCATCTTATTTTGAATATTAAACATGTTTTGACCACAAACTACGCACAATGTCCTTGCAGTTCACTAACAATTCAGTGTTTTACATTGTCCGTGTTTTCCGAGAGCAACATTTAAAACGTCCGGGTTTTTAAATAAATGGTCCGGGTTTTTCAAAGAAGATATGAATAAGAAAGAAGACATGTTTGGGTTTAAAAATTCACCTTTTCTAGTTTGTAACTGTAATTTAGTGAAGGGCAACATTATATATACGTAAAAAGAAACAAACGATATTACTATATTGATCAAATTTAGCCCTTTTCAATTTAATGATAATTTTATAATCTTTTACCATAAACTGAAAGTGATATATCAGAAATTATTGAATTATTTGTAACATTGTTTTTACAATCGTGACCAGGGTACTCATAGTCTTTTCAATATCATTTCATGCTACAATATTGTTTACAGTAAATAATAATTTATGATTTCTATATATCACAGTGGCGAAACCTGGAGATTTAAGAATAGGGTTAAGAAATAAAGGGACAGAAGTAATAAATTCAGTAAAATGCAATATCTCACAAATATTTTACTAAGAGAGGTCCGGGACCAGCCATTCACCTACCCAATCCCCTTTAAGAGAAATTCACTTAATCCGCCCCTGTCCTATTTCCTATTGACAATACATTTTGAATTGAATGGAATATATAATAAACAATGAAAAAATTATCTATAAGCTTTAATAAGCCCCTTTGAAATGAAATAAGAAATCGGTGTATACAATAGCGTACACCATGTACACCTCGAGTATCTAATTCATGTCTTTCGCTGAATTCAGAAAATATACATTAGTAATTGTAGTGCCTTGATAGCGAACCGTATTTTTAAAGCACTGCATTTTTCTGGAAAAGAAGCTATCACGGTGTTTTATTACTTTGTGACTAAGTATAACATACGCTTGATCATAATCCTCATCACAGTAGTAGCATTTGAAAATTGTTATTGTTTTCCATTCATAGAACGATAAAACAAGTTATCACTAAGCCAAGCAGTAAATAAATCATTTGAGGTGTGTTTTCTGTTCAAAAAGAATACAAATACCCGCTTCACACACAATGTACGTACGTCTCAATCCAACTACTTGATACTTATGTAAGTCTGGGAAAACATAATTCATTTATTATCATGTAAAGTTTATTAGAAACATAATTTAGCCTATTTTACCAACGTTCTTTATAGTCAATTAGCTCTGGTTTTTTTACATCCCCAGGTTTCAAATTTTGGACTCAAGCATTTTATATGAAGATAAATCTAGAAAGGCAAACACACCAAATTTATAAAACGTTACTTTTTTCAAGTATTGGTTTTACTTGTATATATAACGATATATAACGATGATGTCATTAACTAACACTGACATAATTCAGAATATGCATTCTCTATCTGTGTCGGTAGTCAATTAATGAAATAATTATTTCCTAATGATTTGAATCCAGAAAAGCGCGCCGAATGCACATAACTGAAAGCTAAGTTTTACATTCCGAACACTGGACCATGGCAGCCTTTACTGATGGACTGTTAGTTCTCGCTAAGGTTTCAAATCATTTAATTGTGTTACATGCTTTTTGGCTATTCTGGTTATGCTTTTTGTTGGTCATAAATAGCTAGATCCGCGATTTTTTTAAAAATTTTGGTTAAAGATCCTACTGTTCAGAAAAGTTCAGAAATATGTCCAGACGATTATGATGTGATGTGAGCTTCTTAATAAATATATATTTATATACATATATGTGTACATATGTTAGTTCTTACGGAATCAAGTCTCTTGTTCATCCACTTATAAATTTTCTTTTTAAGAATCGGACTTTTCAGTAGGCTGTAAATAACAACCGCAGTTTTGGTAGATGTTTTAAGAATCGTCGGCTTATTGGCTCAATAAAAATCCAGAGTCATTTATTGTTACATCAACAAAATCAGGGTAATTTTTAATAGCGCTAGTGAGCAATTTAAGCACTAGAATTAGAAGACGAGGAGACAGAGTATCCCTTTGACGGACCCCCTTTTCAAGGAAATTCTGAAATATACCCGTTATTTAACCTTTATTCAATCTATAAATGTATGATTAAAGTTATAACACTGCAATATCTGACTACCTTTTGTAGTTTTATAACCTCACTAAATTAACGAATGATTTAAGTATCTTGTTTGAAAAATTTAGTCGTTTCATCTTCCAAATGATGATTGTTGTTCAAGTCTATCTGAAAAACGTTTCAATGAAACACCAATAGTTTGTAAGTTGTTTTTTTCCCTGTCCATAACGAGAGTTAACGTTTTTTTTTACATGATAACAAGCATTATACGATGGTAGTTTGCAGTAATACACGCCGTTGGAATAACACCACTTATTCATAGCCCCATTGCTTTCTAAGTTAAATTCTGCAACTTCAAGCATTCATAGACATGTTATCTTAAGTTCAAATATAGTAATAGTCATTTCATGTCAAAACTATACCTTAACATGAGTTGTACTGAAAAAAAAATCAACATGCTTTTATTTGCATATTCAACATCAAATTTATAAACGCTAATTTTGTTTTGATTTTGTAATATTCAAGGACGTGATTTGACAAAAAGTATGTTATATTGCACAAACCTAATATGTGATATTTAAATTGGGATGCAACAAATATATCGAACTCAAAAGTAAATCACAGAAGCGGAGGTCCATAAAAACCGACAAAATCATACGTTATCAATTAATGGAACAAGTAAATAACAACCGTCATATTTACACGTATTTTCCGAAGGAAATGATGGGTTAAGTCAAACCTGTTTTTTTAGCTAGCTTAACCTCCCCCTTGTATATGACAGTTTTTTTTTATAGTTCCGTTATATATTAACAAACATTTATGGGCAACCCAAACAGACATACGTTTTATTAGTTGGTATTGGTTTTGAAATAGCTGTCAGTAAATGTGAGTACCCTCAAATATGTACTAAGTGACTTTTTTGTTATCGGGTTGTATATTTATCCTGCCACTTTTGAACTGATATACATTTGTCATTTCAAGTTCTTTTGTAGCCAACTATGTGGTTTGGGTTTTGCTCATTGTTGAAGAACATACTGTCGCCTATAGTTGTTACTTCTTTGTCATATGGTTTCTGGTGTTGAGTTGTCTCATTGGCAATCATACCACATATTCTTCTTTTTATATAATAAGCAGATGTGACAATACTTGGGATTCAGAATCAAACATTGTGTATACATACATAACAACTGACTAAAAAATTGGAACAAACATACAAATAAATCTAACAAAAAATCAAACAAAAAGACACTTTAGTAGATAGTATCATTCTTGATACTGCTAATAGATTGATTGATTGATTGTTGGTTGCTTAACGTCCAGTGGCAAATATTTCATGCATATTCAGGACGAGAACAAGTTCACAATAAATACAATAGGTAGGTTCTGTAATAGATTAAGGGATTAAGGTAGGAGAAATTTAGACTGCCACGGGAAATGAGGGTATATTGGATAGGGACAGAAATTTAGCCTTGCAACAGGTCACCTACGGACCCCTCAAAGAGTTGTTGCAAGGGTTCTTAACGTGCAAAGAGCGTGGCACTCTCTTTACACGAGGCATCGGATTTAACGTCCCCATTCTGACCGGACGTGGCTGCAAATTTGTACATCCCGCACAGCCAAACGGACGCCCCACTTTGACGAGGGTTTTACCGCCGGTCGGAGGAAGACCAATGGTGACCATACTTCTATTCCCCAGTCACCCTTGGGGATACTGCTAATAGATGTTTCGTTTCCGATTGTATCTCTGTTCTGGTAGTGTCGACATGAAATAGTATAGATATGTTTGGTTTTTTTTCTGTAATCTCGCTATTGATCAAATGTTGGATATCCAAAGAACTACGTTTTATAATACCCCAACAACTAGCTTGTTTTGCAAAACTTTTGGAATTTTTTTTAAAGGTTCCTCAGTTTCGAATATGCTTTTGCCTTCTAATGGTTTGATTCAAAGTCGAATGACGAGTCTAATGCAGACGTAACTGGCGTATAAAATTATAAATATGATATCTTTCATGATTTGTTACTGTATCTATAAGTAACTTAAGGATGAGGTTTTGTAAGATGTTCGGACTCCATTGGTTTTTTTCCTACGATACATGGTAAAATATTTTGCCCTTTATCTCCCATTTTTCTTTTCATATACATTGTAAGACCTAATTTGCTCAAAAAAGGTCATTTACTAAAAGTTAAGCAAATTCTAGATTTATTTTCGTTCGATTAAAGACCAAAATAATATCAATGCAAATATAAGGTACATGTATAAGTCGGAGGCAGTCTTTCCCCTCGCCATCTTTAAAAAATATAAAATATCTCGAAAAGGAGCTGCATAACCTATTAATATTTTTAGCTTATTGTGTTCCTTAACTAATGCTCTTCTGACTCATATTATCAAATTTGAATTCTAGAATTTTTTAATTTCACATAAGTACATCCTTAAGGACAAGGTTGACGTTAGATGGTACTGGTTCTACTTTTAGTGTTCTTTTTGGTCATATAACTCCTAACGTTTTCAGGTCTTGTACGCTCTTGATTTTAAAATGTTTTCGTATTCCAAATGAAGGTAAATCCAGTAAAGTCGTTAATTTATCTTTTTAAAGTGGCATTGGCGGTCAAATTCATGTTCACCGATTTGACTTAAATTCTCATATTAGATTTATAACATACTAATACGTATATCCAAAAAAGTCTAAAATAAACAATTTAGAAGGCATGGGCTCGATAATATGCATCATCGTGTCGTGTGTATTTTAGTCTAGACGCCATCTAATTAACTATCAAGTTGACCTCTAAAGATTGCCGACGGTCATATAAGCCATATAAACATAAATATAGATATAAATAGATAGCTAACTCGTACAGTTAGATGTTTATAGGTCTGTTCATATTAAAGGTTTAAAATATATGTAAATTATCGTTTTTACCTGTATAAGAATGAGTTTTTGTGGATCGAATCAGTCAATCAAATGATTTACCTTTATTTCACTTTCAATGTTGACATTCATGCTCCTTTTAATAACTGAACACGCATAATTATGACGTAAATTATCTCTAGCTAAGAGGTAAAATTGAAGGTCACATGAATACGGATTCAATGAGCTCGAATTATTTACTTGCAAGTAAATAATTCATCATTGATGTTTCTTAGCTTTTTTTGACAAAATTGAACCATGCTGGTTGCTAAAAGCAAATTATTAATCCACGATTTCACTTACATTAATGATTGAAAAAAAAATCATACTTCACATCTTTTTTATATCTCGTAGCTAGTGCTCCTTTAAGGATTAATATTATGATGTATGATTATTTTCTTTATTTGCTGTAATAGAGATGAATTTGACAATAATGCAAGGAACGATGCATGCGAATGTTATTTAAAAAGTATAATGGTAATGAATTATCGAAACTGTATTCATATGATTGGTTCACTGCCAATCTTATAATAATGTTTTTTTCTATACGTAAAGTTACTTTGAACTCAATATGCATAATTATTTCTCAAAAAAAATCAATTTGACCCTCGGTTATAAGTCCTGTTTGTTTGTCACGATATCTTACAGTGATCTCCGTTCCACCTGGTTTCATTTCTATATAACCTTCGACAACTTCCGGCCATTTACCTCCAGGCGGCTTTACGGTGATTCGTCCTACAAGAATGCATCCTGGATCTGTTATGTATTTAGGATCATCTGATTGTGTTGCATAAACTTCAATTGATTTAGGTTGCTTTCTGCGACTTTGCACTTGTGAATCGGTAAGTAAATCATGGACCTCTATTGTTTTCATCTGACCAAGGGGCACAACTTCATTTACAGTAAACATCTTTTCAAAACAGTCATCAACGCGTATTTTACCACCAAGTTTGAATGTTTTCTCTTGTACATGTATTGCCGGATTATAGGGCCTGTGAAGAGCTACGCCTATGGTTTTGCAACAAACCCGGCCGGTAACAATGGATGGTTCGTGTCCAAAAACAACAGAGCCTTTCAGAACCGACAAGATTGCCCCAACTGGGGACACTACTGATTTAATAGCTGGAAACGCCTCCTTTATGGCTTTACGAACAACATTTGAATCAGAAAATCCTCCAACCAGAATCATAGCGGACGGATATTCACAACCCTTAAAACCACACGTTTTACCGATCAGATTGACAATATGTTGTAAACATTCTTTAAAAAACGATCTAAAAATGTCCACATCGAATTTCAACTTGTCGCCAACAACTTTAATTTGATCATTGAACTTTTCTTCAAGTGTTTGCTTTATATCTTTACCGTGTTTTAAATTATATTGACCTCTAAGTTCCCCACTTATTTTGACTCCGACTTTTTTTAGTTCGTCAGACAGACTTTTCTTTTCAACTTCGAAGTCATTCATCATTTCGATATAATTTGACATATTCGATATCTTGAATTCTTCCATAAGTTCTTTTCCAAATAAATCTTCAAGAAAACGCTCGTATTTTGTGTTGACATGATAACCGCCCCATGCGCCACCATCTACTTTATGCACATGCTCAAAATACGTTAGTTTATCAATTTTCTTAATAACCTTGACAACAGTTATGTCCACAGTACCTCCTGTAAAAAACGAAACATTTGAGATTGAGGCAAAATAGAATATATTCAAATATCGTTTAAGAGTTTGTTTGTAGTCTTATAAGTCATATAATTTAAAAATTACTCAATTGCCATTTAATGCACAAGATAATTGTATTACTATATATATAATGAAGAGAGAAAAAAGGCAAATCCGGTCATATCAAATTTGCGCAACTTGCTGATGTGTATCTACAATTGCTAATATTCATCATCTGGTTTTATTCAAATGCCATCAACGTTTCAGGCTGATACACATCTTTAAATCACTGTTAAAGGTTACCAAAAACCAATATTGTATGTATAACAAATACAATTTATCATTTATCATTAA
Organism: Mytilus californianus; assembly: GCF_021869535.1. NCBI lineage: Eukaryota > Metazoa > Mollusca > Bivalvia > Mytilida > Mytilidae > Mytilus > Mytilus californianus. The sequence goes on along the minus strand of NW_026262582.1, from coordinate 48,133,966 downwards.
TCAAATGCAACATAAAATGTTACCTGAAAGAACATGTAATGTACACATGTACTACAAACGTTTGACCTACCGCCTAAATCAACTATCATTATTTTTCGGTGTTCCTGAAAGAATTTTGTGATGCCTTGATCTGCAGGAAGTAGGCTACAGTATAAAGCGGCGGCCTCAGGTTCATATGCCAATATCATCTGTGAGTTGTCAATTCCTGCCTTCAATGAAAAAACTTTTATAAATGAGAGTATTGGCATCAACGTTTTTCACCAAAAAAGAAACCATACGGAATGTTCAGTTTTTCTTTGTATGAATTTGGATATCAAGAATGAGAAGGTGTTATAATTCCATTGTTATTCTTCTGAAGAAAAAATATAAAAAAATCTTGCCACATTCAAAAAGATATTTATCTTTAATTACCCTTGAACTCATATTGGTTAATATATTAACAATGCTTACCCTTTCAGACGCTTCCCTCATGAACTGCTTTGCTGCATCTGTCCAAATCGCCGGTACAGTTATCACGAAGAATATGTCGTTTATTGTGAATTTCAAATCACGTTCATTAAATACTCCAAGACAGTGATTCTTTAGAAATCGTATAGCCTCTGTGAAAACAATAATTGCTGGAACTTTTTTTCCATATACATCTTCAATTGTCATTTCTAAGCTTATGTCCTAAGAAGAAAAAACAAAAAAATAACACACAAACACACAAAATAAACCAAAGAACACTACCATCCAAAAAAAAAAAAAAAATCCCCCTCCGAAAAAACAAACATTACAAAAAATAAAATTGAAAACGCGTGAAAAAAAAATTCTTGATAACAGAAAACTGATGACGCAATTCGATATTTGTATTTAGTAATCATTTTGTTTTTTATATTCGGTAATAGCTTGCAATAGGGTATGCGTTTTGCTCACCGATGAAGGCCTTGTAATGAACTATAGTAGCTCATTTTTACGCCAATTTACAAAATTGGAACCATACCGCAGCTTCTGATTTTTATACACATACATTCCTTGTTGGCTTACAAAGGCTTTAAATTGTTTACGTGTTGATAAAGACTAATACCAGAGTTTTAAAAAACACATCAAAGAATGGGTTTTTGTCGGGCTAACAGGAAAATACGCAGTCCATGGTGAACCATATGTTATAATTAGTATATAAAGTGTAAAGAATAAGGATGTAACCATACTTTCTTCAGGTACGATAAACCCACACGTTGTGGGACGCAATCAAGAGCCTAAGTATAAATTGGATACCTGTTTTCAGTTAATAACAGTTAATGAAAAAAAAAATATACATTGAAACAAGCGACAATATTTGGACTACATACTGAAGGCTTTGAACAAACAGTTACTTTATGAGATAAAATCATGAAATTACATTTAAGTCGTTCGTTGCATCAAAACAGCAGCACTGTACAGACTTAACCTTAATGTTGATCGTGGTTTATGTCATTGTGCCGGTTTTAATTATCCTGTCTTAGTTTCTGGTCATCATAGACCAACAGAACAGGTTGTTTTCTTTTATGTGTTTATATTCAACGACATTTGATCAAGAGAAGAGAGGAAAGGGGTTGCGCACGTTTAACTGGTTTAATCCTACCATATATGACGCATGTACATGTACCAAGTCAGTCTGTCCAGGCCGTGTGTTCTTACTTAATGTGTGTCTTTTTAAACATCTGTATTTCTTAGAGGAGTTGGGTGTTGATGGTTGGTTTTATATGTTTACAGTAGCGTTATGGAGATAACTGTATTTTCGTATGTATACTGAAAAATTTCCACACGCTTTTGAAGCTCAACTACTGCAGCCAAAGAAATACACAAGAACAAACATTAAATTAACATATGAAGTAAATCTTTGTGTACCTTTTTTTTGGTACAAAGACGTTTTTTTGGGGGGTTCATTACAAATTCTTCTCTTCATTTATGAATGTTCTATTAACATTGCTTAATATCTACTTAAGCATGTTAAGAAATAGAAAATTTATAATAATATATAATTTTGGTTGTCCAAAGAGAGGCAAACAGTAAGATGTGTAGAATTTTAGTAACTTCGCTAAACATCCTTGGCTTTAAACCCTATATTTGAGCTTGATATCGATATATGCTTAGCTTTTACCATATGCATATTTTTCAACAATAATAAAAAAAATCATCATCATTGTAAACTGATGAAGCAAACATAGTCTGCTCTATGGTCGGGTTGTTGTCTCTTTGACACATTCCCCATTTCCATTCTCAATTTTATAATAAGTAACTTAATAGTTTTGCTTACCATCTTTTCATATAATTGCATTTTAAAGTTTTGAATAAAATAGTATTGTGAAGCTTCTTCTGGTTCGTCTAGAAGATCTTCATATATTTTCTGTGCTCTATATCCAAATGAATTGAACGATTGATCTTTGTTTAATAAAATCACAGATGGCGCTTTCACTTCTGGTCTGTGAACTCCGTCTTTAGACCAATCATTAGAGGTTATTTTTAGTGGATCCATACTAAAATCTGACCGGAAGGAATATGCATATCCGGAATATGTTGTTCCAAGGTCAATACCTGTGACAACTAACCAGTTTCCTACAGCTCGTAGGGTTGAAACTGAATCTGATGCCATCTGTTGACAATTAAATATATAAGAAGTGTTGATAGGTTGAGAAATTGTGGCTAGTTGAGAATGTTGCTATTAAAAATATAGACAAAAACATAATGAACGAGTTCATATACAAAAATACAATATTCTTAATTGATTCACTACTACATCAATTAACACCTTTATACATTTCGCAAGTAACATGTGATTTTGACTCCAGCTTGTACGATAGGAGTAGGCAGATGGTTAACAAAAAGCGCAATGATGAAATGTTCTGTATTAAGATATAACACATGTTTTTTGTTGCAAGTTCAAAGCATTAGATGAGGTCACATTTGCGATTGGGGCGAAAGATACCAGATGGACATTCAAACTCATATGTCTAAATGATATGACAATCGAGTACTTTTGATAGGTCCGTATGAACTACATTGTATTTACCCTCAAGAATTTTTCATAGATTTATTTAAGAAAAAGACTGCAAATCTTGTACGTTTTTGCGAATAAAAATTGTACTTACATGAGCAAAACCACTGGTGTCACATGAGGTGCATTATCTCCTTACTCTTCAGGTGCACCTTGGATCGTCTTGAATTTGTGTTGGTTTCGTGTTGTTCAGTCTTAGTTTTCTATATTATATTTTGTTTACTATTGTTGTATTTTGGTCGGTTTTTCATTTTTTGCCATTGCGCTGTCAGTTTGTCATCGACTTATGATGTTGAATATTCATGAGGTATCTTCTGCCCCTCTTTTAAACACGTACGCTATCGGGCAAAGTGCATCAGATACCTTTGATATGGACATGATATAAATCAAACGTTTACGTCATTCTGTAACACAAATTTACAAACAACAACAGAATCATAGGGATTAAATGTATACTCTTCATTATGAGGGGCCTGATGGGGGGGTCTCATCACGATTCACGAGTTGATTTTTTTGTCAATCACGATTCACAGAAAATAAATTTCCATGATCACGGATCACGAAAATATAAAAAAAAAATAAATCTGTAGAAAAACGGATCACGATAGCGAAAATGCGCCGATCACGAAGAACGAAAATAACCCATCAGGCCCCTCCATTATCTGAAACTTATTTATTACTCTATAGCAATATAATTAGCATTTCGTTTGTGTTGACATTGTAACAAGCAAGCAGTTATCACGGAAAAACAGTTTGATGGACGCCTTTGTTCATCTTTAGTTCCTTTAGACATGTTAGATTACGCATCTGAATGACACGAATTCATTGATGTCTATTTTGTTTTTGAGTTGATGTTTTTTCCAAAAAATATTCTGATCCCCAATTTGATGAATAAAATTATTCTGGTAAAGCAGATGACAAAAACAAAAATATTCTGAATCCAGATTTTCCCTATAAAATTTTGAAAAAAAAGTGATTGATAGCGTTGAAAAAATTAATAAAAATGTTTCGAAATTCAATTGGTTGCTCATTTAATGAGTTGATTGTATTATTAACATACACATACCAATCTAATTGTGCCATATAATATTTCCACCGTAATAGAAATTGTATTATGATAATGAATACATTAAATTCTATTTACCTTGACATGTTTATTTGATTACATTCAGATAATCGACCCAATAATACCTAAATTAATGGAACCTTCTCTTGTGTAACTCCACAAAAATGTTCATCAACGGATTGAGTTCATGATAAACTGAATAAGTTTCAATCTATATCTAAAATTTAATATAAACGCTTCGAGTTTTCGTTTATAGTATTGGTCATATTATTATAAGGTAGCTTCGTTCAATTCTTAATTTTTACATCGAAAATGAAAGTTAAATATTCGGTTTTTGACTAAATGAGATCAGTTTTACACTGTTAAGCCAATTCATATGTTCCTTCAAAATAAAGGGGAAATTCTAAAAGTTTGAAAATGTGCTTCACATTGTACATGTTGTATATTGAAAAGAAAAGAATCGTTTTTTTGTTGTTCAAGGGCAGCACCGTCACTTATATATATTTTTAATTATTAGCATTGAACACGATTTACTGGTAAATTTCTCTTAATATATTACAACGTGGTTGTTATTGATTAGATTTTGCATTGGTTGTATGAACTGTTGTTACTCTTTTTATAAATAAATTTTGATTGAACAAATTTCTGACCTTTTTTTTCTTCCTTGTTTAAATATATATATATATGTACTAAGGGGACATAATTTGTTCGTTTAATCTATAATCTAAATATAGCTTATTATTAAGTTGAAATGACAATGGAATTGTTGTGTCGTATTGAGTATGATATCATTGTGGTAAGGTTGATTAGCTGAAAACGGATACATAATGAACAGCTATCACTCAGTCTTCCATTTAATGTATGACGTCACCGATACAACTTTCCATTTTATTGTTTTTCAATACTAAAAAACAAGGAACTGGCGTTTTGTGCGGATTGTATGTCTTTAATCAAGGGATTTTTTATGTTTCTTGTTTCTTAATCTTTTTTTAATACGTAGGGTTTTGCATTTCGTAGCTTTTCTTGTGTCTCATTTTACTGTGGATTCATTAATATTCGTTTGATACCAATTTTCGTGGATTTCGATGATACAAGGGAACTTTGCCAAAACAACAACATTAAATATCCAGGAAAATTCAAGTCTTCATCAATTCAAGAAAATTGGTACACACGACAATTACTGAATCCACAGTATCTCTATTCAGTCTATAGTCCGTGTTTGTTTATCCTCTTTTTTGTATCTTTCACCTTTTCGCAATCACACGTTTGAAAATTGAAAAGTATATAATATGACAAAAAGTATCTTAATTTTTTTTTGTGTATCAATAGTAGTACGTTAAAAAGAGAGATGGAAGATACAAAAAAGGATATTCAATCTTAAAGTCGAAAACAAATAATGCCTTGGCAAATAAGCATAAATGACAAAAACAAACAACAGTTTTCAAAACACTATATAGAAAACTAAAGCCTGAGTAACAAAACCTACCAAATATTGGAGAGGGGTTAGTGGAAGTGTCAGAAAAAAAGTTTTCTGACAATTAGCCTTAAGATCGTACCAAACAGCTTCAACGTATTGATAGTATTTTTGATCCCAAATGTGATTCAGTATTTTAATTCAACGTGGATGGGGTTGTAATGGATATCGGTTAATTTAGATTATAATTTTAGGGCTGGATGGGGGATAAACAGAAGAACCCGCCAAAAATTGACGACTATAGAAATATAATTCAGAATGGAGCATTCAAATTAAAAAAAATCAACTGGTACTTTGCCAGTTTGTTATAGTGAACAACATTTAAACCAGATGTTATGAATGTTATATTAGGTAATAGAGGGAAGTAAACTATTGAGAAGAAACCTAAATGGACCGTACAATGTTTTATCTTATCTCCTATAAACTTCCAGGGAAAACATTGGTTCAATGCGAACACGCGGGAACCAAGCATAGATATTCATAGGTCAGTGGGTGTGTGTTTTTTTAAAATTCCAAACATAGTTAGTGGACCTGGTTTATTATAAATACACGACGAGCAGAAGAGTTATGTTCCTTGTGGAAAGATAAAACAGTGTTGTTCTCAAATGATGATATATGTTTTAATAATTATAATTTGTTTGTTCTTTTAGACAAACACATGTCTTTGAGATACTGATTGTGTCACTCAATGATTGAAAGTTCTGTTAAATGTTGTATCAAAGTGTGTTTCTTATGTTGACAGCTAAAACTAAATACGCAAAATTAGGATAGTCGGTAAACTTAATTCTTTTTGCAGTGTATAAGTGACCTAATAAGATATATACTAGGTCATTAAATTCCAAATGGGACTTAATCTCACTAATATATAATTTACTGACCTTGTATATATCGTATTAGGTCACTAGCACACTATGTTACTTATAATACGGTTCTCATTACCATTAATCATTTGTTAAAAAAAACACAAACTTGATATCTTGGCATTGCACAAAGGTCATGTTTTTCTCTGACTGTTAGTGACGTCTTTGCACTAAATGCATTGGATTTTGAATGCTTACTGATTGATAATTTAGTCTTAGATGCATAATTTTTTTATTAGTTTTTATTGGCTTTGAACTAGCTGTCGGTAACTGCCAGTACTCTCAGATCTGTACTTAGTGTCGTTTTGTTGTTGGGATGTACAAGTACCCGGCCACGTCCACTCTGTGTTTTTGCTAGATGTATTTCTATTCATCCATCTGATGAGTTAAGCCTTTTTCAACTGATTTCCTTCTTATGTTGTACTGTTACACCACTATCTCAGGTAAGGGGGGAGAGTTGGGATCCCGCTAACATGTTTAACCCCGCCACATTCTGTATGTATGTGCCCGTCCCAAGTCAGGAGCCTGTAATTTAGTGGTTGTCGTTTGTTGCTGTATTACATATTTTTTTCGTTCATTTTTTGTACATCAATTAGGCCGTTAGTTTTCTAGTTTGAATTATTTTACATTTGTCATTTCGGGGCCTTTTATAGCTGACTATGCGGTATGGGCTTTGCTCGTTATTGGTGGCCGTACGGTGACCTATAGTTGTTAATTTCTGTGTCGTTTGGTCTCTTGTGAAGAGTTGTCTTATTGGCAATCATACCACATCATCTTTTTTTATATTGAATTAAAAAATAATCAAGGGAATTATCAATTTGGAAAACCGATATCAATACATGTAAACAATGCATGTTATATTTATAATTTCAGACATGGTATGTTAGATAGGCATCCGCCTCAAAATTATATGGTCATATAATTAATTAAATGAAAAGTATGAAAACATTTTTTCCTTCTGTTTTGAATTCTTCTCCTTCATTAACTAATACCAAAATGCACTACTAGTAAGCATCGTTTGTTTTACCATGAACCTGTATAAGAATGTTTTTTTTGCGGATACACTCCTTACTTTAAGCGCATCTACCAAGATAATATTAAAAAAAATGGCCATGTTGAGCGCATATCGCATCATCTCGAAATGAGGTTTATTAAGGTCGTATGTATATGGATTTAGATCGCATGTATAAGATGAAAGTATGTATAAAATATAGTCGCACATCTGTTCATTCAAAACTTCCTGCATTTTTGTGAACTCATCGGCGGAGTATTTTTAATTGGACTTTATCCCGTGTATTTGGTTCTTCACATTTTGTATTGTTTAAAGAAATAATTTGTTTCGAAACGTTTCACTTTTTTGTTTAATGAGACGTTGTAGTCGATCTGTGCATTGATCATTGGGGATAGTAGTGTAACATGTACATGATGTAAACAAAAAAATCAAAGTTTTAATGTTACTTTAAAATGGTAAAGGTTTTGCTTGAAGATTTTGGAGTAGATCTTTAAAATTCTTAAGCATCGATGATTGATTGATACCGCTGGTTGAATATAACAAATCACCATGTGTTTGAAGGCTAATAGTAACTGTAGAAGGGATAGTGGGAACAACTTTTGAAAAAAAGTTCAATCGATCTTTTGAACGACGCGGCTGTATGCTTTCCATTTTAAGTATTTTTTAGCCACACCTATTAGTTTAGATATCCCGTACAAAGATTGGATATTTCCATTATCCTGTTTAGTGTGCATAACGAGAAGAGATGGATTTGTAATTTTCTAAAATACATTCTTTCGTGAATAATGTGGGGGTACATTTTTGATTCCAAGTTTTGGTGTGAATGTTAAGTCCGTTAGTAAGACATCCCAAATAATGATTTCTGAACATACAACAATATTGCTAGAAGCTTTATCTGCTTGAATAACAATGTGTTTGTCGTGTAGAGAGGACAAGCATCGACAACCTAGCTCGCGCTTAATCTTTTTTCTGGTATAGTTCACAACTGCAGCTACAAAAACATGTATCAATATCCCGAAGTTTCGAAGATTCCCAGTTTTGGTGTGAATGTTAAGTTCTTTAGTAAGACATTCCGAATAATGATTTCTGAACATACATCATATTGCTAGAAGCTTTATCTGGTTGAATAACAATGTATCTGTCGTGTAGAGAGGACAAGCATCGACAAACTAGGGCGTCTTGAAAGTGTAAGAAACCCTTGAGCTTATTATGCATCGTGAATGCATGACCGACCAGCTTTAATTTATTCTATAAAAAGTGTCCAGTTTACTAGCATTTGGCTCGCGCTTAACCTATTTTCTGGTATAGTACACAACTGCAGCTATCAATATCCCGAAGTTCTTCTTCCAGTTGATGTGATTTGTAATTAGATATCGTGCCTTTTGATAACAAGTCCGTACGTTGTTCAATGTTTTACGATGCTAATGCATCTAGTTATAACACGGTCAGTGGGAGTATATGTTTAAGGAGTCGATGCACAAGAGTAATGGCCAGGTTGATATTTGACATCCCTGAGGGTAAAGATCTAATATTTCTTTTTGTGGTTCAAAATCGTGGAAGCAGTAGGTTTTGTTTGGATATACGGAATGACAGGACTGGCGTAGCTTATTTTTATGTTATCGGGTATTGTTTTCTGAATACATTAGGGCTGAAAAGTTATACATTCAACACTGTTATAGGATATGTGAATATTTTCCTTAATAGTATCCACATTGATTGTGTTATCAGTAAACGAAAATAAAATTAATAATGCATCGGTATACAGTTTTGAACAAGTTTTGTTTTACCACCCATCGATGCGTCATGTTGACACTAGAACCAGGTCATTTTTGGTTATTAGATTGTTTTATGACGTTATTCCATTAGCTTTATTAGATACGATGTTGTCTACTGATCAATAGTTTAGTCTTGAATTATTTTTTTGTTAGTGGGGGTAAATGGCTACGAACTAACTTTCAGTTATTTTGTGACTCTAAGATAGGTACTTTGAGTCTATCATTTTCCTTTCGTTGTTGGTCCTTGTTGTGCTATGTGGCAACATGATACGTCAAGCCTTTCCCAACTATTTTTTACAGTTTGTTTGTGTTGTTTTAAATTTCATTGTTTCATTATGCCGAAGCCTTAATAGTTTTATATTAGATATGCGCTGTGATCGTTTTTGAAGGCGGTAGGATGCCATGTATTGGTCAATTATTATAATTATATTGTATTTCTAAATCGTTAATTAGGCAATGGTTTGGAAAATAAACAGAATTTAAGGCCAGTTATTTGTTTACCTCTGAAACAGGCCAAAAGTATTTGTAATTTGTTCAGTCGAGGCAAATAGGAAATACAATAATATTATGAAAAAGCATAATTCTACTTACATCTTGTGGCAAATTTGAGTTATCTTTCTTAGACTCACCCTGACAATTAAGACATGGGAGATAACAACTTTTGTCTTAAAGGAAGTTGTAAGGACGATAACTTAATATTATCATAAGTATAATTAGGATACAACATAAATTTGTAATACTTATCAAGTTTGATAATCCATATATCCATTCCATATCTGTTTTACAATGATTTATTTTTGTACCAATTTATGAATTGATAAGACTTTATCGAATTATCATGATTTTTATAACTTAAATCTTTGCATAGGTTATAGTTTACAATGTTTAATCTCGCGTTCCAATCATATTATGTTTCCATTTTTATTCACAATTGCATGTTTTTGTTGTGTAATTCTTTGACGCTATCGGTAAATCTTATCAGTGGTAAAACGGCAAAACCCTCGTGTTTTTATTATTATTATTATCATTATATGCATAAACAAATTTCTGTCTGTGTTTTTCTCGTACAATAACATTTGTTTGAATTGATTGTAATTCAGAAAATATTGCATAGTTCAAGGAGATTTGGTGCCACGATATCTCAGTAGCATGAAGTCTAATCCCGACCAGGGAAGAACAAAAATCTACAGATCCAGCATTGTTGGCCTCACTATATATATATATATATATATATATATATATATATATATTCATTATCATCCATGATTATTACAAAGATGTGAAACCGGTTGGTGAAAAAATGTAGAAGATTAAAGGACTTTGAGAGCATTTTGAAATTTAATTTTATTTCTTTTTCTACTAGTGTGGACGGAGAATTCAATTTTAAGTATTTATATATATATAACTCGTCTAAACATCAGCCCAACAATGTTAGATCTGTAAATTTGCTTTCGCAAATTTTTTGTTCTTCCCTCGCCGGGATTCGAACTCATGGTACTATACAAATCTAAATTGAAAACAACGTTCAAAATTATAATTGCGTTGGATAGATAAAGTATATATAAAGGTAAAAAAAATATAGGAAAAATAAGGGTGAAAATGCACGATTTATTCATATTCAATACGAATATTCACATTTTGTCTATTCAAACATCAAACTGTTGAAAAATGTTCCAATAGAATTCTACTGGTTTCACTGCTTAACAAATACTCATGAATGAATTGAATATAAATACTTGGTGCATTTTCAGCCTTAATTTTTCCCCTTTTTTATGCACAGCGTGGACAAAACTTAAAACTTCAATATATATATATTCAATAATGTAAGATAAAGAACATTAAGACTTAAACCAAATGTCGGAGTTGAATTTTGTAAATCAAAAAACAACACAAATTATCTTTATAACCAATGTTAGTGATAATTTGATATAAGGTCCCAAAACAGATAAGAAAGTGAAGTTTATTAACTATGCGGTTTGGGTTCATTGTTGAAGGCCGTACGGTGTCACCTTTAGCAGTTATTTTTTGTGTTATTTTGTCTCTTGTGGAGAGTTGTCTCTTTTGAAATCATACCACATCTTCTTTTTTATATTGTATAGTGTATTACGAACTAAAAAAATGAGTAAGAGATATTAACAAGAAATAATATGTAGGCCTAAGTTTAAATAGATACCTAGAATTAAATATACTTTTCTCTGTATGTGTGATATGTAGTTTTATGTAAAAAAATTGTAAAATGTAGAAACCGTACGTGTTCAACAGACGGAATTGTGTTATAAACTTTATGATGAAATGACTATTAAGTTAAGTGGAGTTTTGTTACACTCTGGATTCTTTAAAGTTTTGACACAACATACTGCAGCTCCAATTCTTCCTTATCATAATCAAACATCCTGTTTGTTAAAAGCGGAACCACAAATAATTACAGTCTTTCGCAAAATTCTACCTTTATCAAGGTTGCGGTTTTATCTTGAAGGTCAATACCAAGCAATATTTTTTGTAAACTCATTCAAACATTGGAAACCGATGCATAGAATAGCATGCGTAATTACATGGTTGATAACGCCACAAAGATAATACCACAGTATTAGCTATTGATAAAACACACACAATTATATATATGTTACTTAAATGCGTTTAAAAAGGTAGATCTGAAGATCTCGAGGCCACTTACTATGTAATGAGTGGTAGTGATGAGCTAAAATAGGTCACTATTTCATGAAAAGGGTGAGAAAATCAGATTGAATACATCGCGATCGATAGGTTGATATAATCACTTGCTTGATTATATCATAAGTATCTGATACTAATTATATGTCCGTATTTATTTTTGAAGCGGCTGCCGTAAATACATCAGCTATTTGTCAAACCAATTAAACTCTATTTACTGAAATCTGGTATTTCCACTGATGCTATTTATAGATGCAATAAATCCGATCATTTTGATATGTGCACCTAATTCACATTAAAGGTTTGTTTACATGAAATATGATAACAATTATTTAAAGAAATTCCTTTGTGACAGCTAGCGTCCTATAGGTTACAATAAACCATTAGATTTTAAATTATTGACTGGGGTCACCTCTGATAAAAAATTGTGAAAATTCAGAGAGAAATGCCAGAACGTTTTGAAGATGATTTTTGTGTGGCATATATATTTGTGCATCTAACGAACTATGAATTGCATGATTCTAGAAAGTATTAAATACCGTATAGGTTACAATAAACCATTAGATTTTAGGGACGCAGCCATTTTATGAGCATAACTTGGTATTCAGAATTAAGAGTATAGCTAATCATGATTGGTTGATATGTGCGCCCGTTATTTTTTGTTATTAGAGACTTCGTGCATTCTGCATTATACCAAAGGCCAAATAAATTATTTTCCTTAGCCATAACGGAACTGATTGATGTCTTTTAAACGCTAGGATGAGACACGTATTTTTAAGTGCAAAATTGATAGGCATGGGAGATATGTACAAATTACGCTAAGAAAAGCAACGCGAACCTATATTTTTTGGACCAAAAAATACTGTCCTAATAACTTTTCTTTAATTCTAGCAAGGTTTCGTTAAAAAAATCAACTTTCTAAAGCCTGTATCTCGAAAAAGGCTATCATTGTCGCCTATGGGGAAAATAATTGTTTATTTCAATCTTTAAGAGGGAACGGCAAAGTAACTTTTTATCCGTTTTTCATTAATATTAAACTCAATGAAAGCGTTAGCTACTGTCTGGGCTGTTAATTTATTTATCTGATCAAACATCTTTAATTGTCTTTTGAAATTAAAATTTCTTCATAATAAAAGATATAAAAGGGGTAATAGAGAAAAGTGTTAAAGAAATGACGAATTTATTTGAAAAGCAAGGTGTTGTATTTGGAATAAATACTCAATAGTAATTATTTCGTGAAGAATATAATTATAATCTACAACATAATTATTCTTCCTATTTTGTATTTTGGGACACTGACAGGAGGAGAGGGTATTGCAGAAAGGATTTAAAATTCGAGAAAAAAGGATTATTAATGGATGGGAGAAAAAAAAATCCTCGCTAATCCATAAAAAATAAAGCAACTTGCTATTTCTTTTTTTTCGAACTCAATAGTGACGAACATTTCATTAAAGGTGTGTTTACCCGTGTTCAAAACTTTTGGACGGGTTGTACTGAATGCAAAACTGACTGTGATACAATATTACGAAATTTAGCTGGCGGGCGGGCTGACATGCAGTCGAGCAGGAGAAGAGGGAACCCGTTTTGAGCAATAAACTCCTAATCTCTAGTGCCTCATTAGCCCTTATTGGACATTGGAAATGATTTTATGTATACTAATCTGTTAATACCTACACAGGAATTAATTTCCTTTATCTTATATTCATGTAAAATGTGACTGGTTCGATCCGTTGTGGACACTAGAAATCACATCATATTCACACGGAGTAGTTTCTTATATCAACAGGATGATTTTCAACAGTTTAATATACTGCCTTTTATTTGCCACGTATGAAATAAGATTTCCCTGGAATTTAGTCATATAAGGTAAAATAGAAATACCGGATGTCGTTCTCCGTTCGTTATCCTCTATTGGCGCCATCAACTTAGAGCTACGTGTAGAACAAGAGCAGAAAAAAATATAATGTAAAAAATAAACTTGCAATTATCGTTCGGGTGTAAGGTATACTTGAAACACGCTATTAGACGCTGAAAAATTTAGTGGAAGCCTATGAAGAAATCTGCAAAAAAATCAACTAGACTGTATAATTTTGTACAGGTTTTGCAGAGATTGATTGAAAGTTGTTTGTTTTTTTCGCCCAGTGACAAATATTTCATGCTTTTTCAACTTCCAAAATCGGTGGAAGCCTATGGAGACATCCGAAAACAATTCAATCAGACTGTAGAGCTTTATGCGGGTTTTGCCTAGATTTATTATATTATATTGAATGTTGTTTGGATGTTTTGGTCCAGTTACAAATATTTCATGCTTTTCGGAACGAGGTACAGTAGTGGAGTGACAGATTGATATCGTAATGAATAAAGTAAAAAAATCCCCCCCCCCACACACACACACAAATACTCACCCCTTGCCCATCCTATGATCTATCCAAAGCAATGATATCAGAAACTGATTATACTCAATTTGTATAACTTTTAATGAATCAAGACTTGTGTGTAGGATACCCGGTTAACATAACTCAAATTGAATTTTACCTGTTTTAATCGATAATCAATGTTTTGACACAGTCTCCTCATTTTAAGTCTTATTTGCCAACCTCAGCGTCGAGTATATACCTTTTCGTAACACGTCTAGTATTACGACTGCGTTGCTTCTAAACAAGAACCTGACGATGAGCGGAACCCTAAAAAATCTACATAGTTATGTACCAGAAGATGAAATATATCCAAATATATCTATAGATATAAGAAGATGTGGTATGAGTGCCAATGAGACAACTCTCCATCTAAGTCACAATTTGTAAAAGTAAACCATTATAGGCTAAAAAATAGACTTGCTACAATTCCCTTTCTTTTATTTCTTTCTTACTAATCTATATATTTACTGAAAACTGTCAGTATACTGATTGTCCTTAGAAACAGACCTTTCTCTGCAAATGTCAGTATGATGGTAATCTCTTAGTTGTAGTAGTAAAATTGTTAAAGGAGAAAATTGAAAATAAATATAATAAGGAAGGGACATGTAGCAAGTCTAGTCAACGTACGGTCTTTAACACGGTGCCTTGGCTCACACCAAACAGTAAGCTGTATAGGTCTGTTTTTTTTTTTTGTTAATTGTGTATGATAAGGTATATATTTTTGTAAACAAAATATATGAAAAGGGTTGGGTACTTGGCGTCTCAGCTGCTCATTCCTACTAACAAAAAGTTTGAAATTTCTAACAAATATTTCAAACACTGACTTATTATTATTTACTATTTACATACATAGTTTTAATGAGTTTTTGATTGAAGTTTTGGTATAATGATCTAACTCATGAAAAACCATTAGATTTTTTTTCATTCAATTAGACATGGACCATTTGACTTTCTTTCTTATATCAAGCCAGATTTTTTTTATCATGCAAACCGAGCAAGAATATTTTTTTCAGTCAATCCAAAGCAAGAATATTTTTTTTCAACATTTGAATGAACCAATCCTATATATACTAATACACACTCTTAGCATTTGATTTTTAAATTCTTTTCTATTTTGTCCTTTCGATATTTTATCATAAATGTCTTCTATGTAAATATTTGTTTAAGTGTTCGGTTAAGGTTTAACAAGTGTGTCCTGTCCTGTATGTCGGTTTGTCCATAGATCTTGAAAGTGAGGTACTAGTACACTACAATCTGACAATGTGTGGATAATCTTTTTAGCGAGCGAAGACAAAATAACATCATACATGTCGTACTTGCTGTAGATGAAGTCATATTATTGTTTAGCAACTGAATAGGCCAGATTATTTTTGTTTCATAAAACAGAACAGCATATATGTGCTTCTTTTAATGAATTTGTAGGTAATCATATCGTGTTTACGTTCTTTATTACTCATGGGTCGGCATCGCTTGACATTATATAAATAACACATAGCTGAGAGGGTGATAGAGCAGATTGTTACCCCGAGAAAACATTGTCAACTGAGGCGAAGCCAAGGTTGACAATGTCTTTTCGAGGGGTAACACACTGCTCTATCACCCTCTCAGATATGTGTTATTTAATTTATTATACTGAATGTTCTGTTATTACTGTCGATTAAATTTCAAATTCAAAGTAATAAACTATGGCGTCTTGTACATAACAACCATCCGTATTTAATAAAGCGCACACTTGATCAAGCGTCTCCGTGAAGGGTAATAGAGTATTTGCCATAGGATAGAGTCGTATTTAATAAAGCGCACAGTTGATCAAGCGTCTCCGTGAAGGTAATAGAGTATTTGCCTTAGGATAGAGTCGTATTTAATAAAGCGCACACTTGATCAAGCGTCTCCATGAAGGGTCGCTTTCTCGTCAGTGATTGTTATATAAGTTATTTAATGCATTATATTTGTAGGTGTAAATCCAATCCGTAAAATGAGGCAATTTTTTTAAGACAAGGTTGAAATTTCCCAATCATGAGACAATTTGTAAACACTCTAAAACGGAACTCTTCAATTGTAAGAACATTTTCCCGCTATAACAGAGTAGTTCATTACAAAAATATGGACACAAATAAATCGATTGGAAGACAGTAAACATTACATGTGTAACACGTTACTCTGACTCCGATCCGACTAGTGTTTGCTCCTACTCCTAAAGGACACGTACTCAATTAAGACGCATCAAATAGCAATGTTCAAATCTTTGGTTGGACTCGGCTGTACTGTCAATTTGAGATTGTGAGTTCAAACCCCCATGAAACATTTGCGTTTGACTCTCATCTTAATTGAATAGAATTGCATGCCAGTTTTCTTGCCGAAGGTCGGTTGTTCTCTCCTGGAACGCCGGCTCCTTCATCAATATAAAGAGCCAATAGTGATGAATGTGGCGTTAATTACCAACAATCTATCAATCAATCATAGAGTTGCAAAAGTGCTCTTTGGTGTCTAAAATCTGTAGATTTCAGAGTATGACTTAAATAAAATTTGAGGAAGATGAATTATATGTAATAAGAAAACAATATAATACCCAAAAGGCAAAAAATACAACAACTAACAAGCCAAAAACCATCTATAGCAAATGGTTTTCAATACATAGATATAAGAAGATGTGGTATGAGTGCCAATGAGACAACTCTCCATCCAAGTCAACATTTATAAAAGTAAACCATTTGGGTTCAAAGAACGGTCTTCAAAACGGAGCCTTGGCTCACACCGAACAAGTAAGCTATAAAGGGCCCCAAAAATTACTAGTGTAAAACCATTCAAACGGGAAAACCAACGGTCTAATCTATATAAAAAACGAGAAACGAGAACCACTTATTAACCACATCAACAAACGACAACTACTGAACAGCAGATTACTGACTTAGGACAGGTACAAACAAATGCAGCGGGTTTAAACGTTTTAATGGTACCAATCCTTCACCCTTTTTTCTGAAACAATAGTGTAACATCACAACATAGAAAGACACACTATAAAATATCAACTGAAATAGCTTAACTCAATCAAAGGACATATTAACACCAGTGAACATACACTGAACAATAGTCTATACCATATGTCATGCTCTATACAATTGGGAAATAGTTATTACTAGTCATTCAAATTAGGATATTTCATAATATTATGCAATTTCCTATTTGCCTCGACTGTTGTTGTTTAAACAAGAGATTATCTTGCAAACATTAGAAAGCAATCATTGAGTGAAATACAATTATAAAAAAGTGCTTAAACATAAGACACAACAAGTTTGGAAGTCATCAAGTAAGATCGTTGACTTTAGCGAATCTGACAAACCTTATTGCAGAAAGGTTATTGCAACCCTCAACCCCTGAGTAACTGTAATCATTTTAAATTTGTGAAATCAGATGAAAAGCGAAATTTATGATACCAATAGATAAAACAGATAATTGCATATGGTTTGTTCTGCAATCTTAAAGAGTCCCGATCATTTAAGTGTTCAAATCAAACAAAAATTTTGGCTATTGATTGAAACATGTCATAACTAGATATTCAATAATTCATTTCCGAGTATATTTCGAAATTACAAAAAAAAATGTATCTCAAAATAGTTATAAAGTAATAATATACATATTTATATAATAAACAATAGATTACACAATTTAAAATTGTCAAATATGAAACGTATTGAATATTGATTAAATGAGAATGTAGATATATGTCAAACATCAAACCAACAAAAAATTAAAAATAACACCATAAGACATCTAGATGGGTCATACAGTATGTAACAATATACTTTAAAATATGGCAAGATATAAGACTCCATGGTCTGCTATGAACCATGTAACATTCTCCGTAATCAAAAATGTCCTAAAAGACATACAAAAAAATATTGAAATACGACGCATCAAAAGTCATATATTTCGCAATTAATAATAGAAAATAAAAAATTATTTATTGATAGAAATGAACCAATAGTTCAGTGTAGGACTATTTTATTTCTTCTCAGTATTCAATATTGTTTCAGCTTGTTCTTAGAAACTGCAGTTGTTTTTAAATTGAGGTAAACAATTATATTTCACAAGTCGTAGAAAAACTGACCATGTCATGGTAAAACACAAAAAGACAATGAAAAGGCAAACAAGTCCTTAAACAGCAACAAAAAAAAATTAAATACTGATGTGCACAGAAACTCCACTCTGTGAGAGAAATCATGTTATGTTGCTCCTGGTGTGTTCATATTTGCTAATCCAGGCAAATATGACAGTATTGTGATTACGACAGTATTATAACATATACGTGGTCCTCTGTGACATAACTATTACAGTACATGCAATAAACTCGTTGTTGTGTCCTATACGATATTTGCTGTTAATGATTTTCAAAGTATGTTCATGTATGTACTCATTCAAAGATTATTGATCGAGATTAAGAAATAGTTAAACCCCTAAAACATAGACTAATGGAAAACTACAAGACAAAAGAGGGACGTAATCCTTCATTCTCTAGAATAATATTTATGCATGGTGATGCAAGTGTTTATAGAAAAATGCATGCATATTATGTGTGAAAACTGGATTATAAAATAATTATGCGTCAATATGTAGATCTTTCAACCAAGCATGCAGTATGATTCAATGAATTCATTACATGTAATCAGGTCGGTGTGAGTTTGGTCTGAAAATATAAAAAACAAATGTTGGTAATGAATGACAAAAGTAAACAGTCTGTTTAAGTCGAGTAGCATTAGTCATTCCTACATAAAATTTTACTTTAAGAACATTAAAAAGTGAATATAATGAACTGTTTCTGGCCATTCATATTTTTAAAACTTTTGATATCCAGTGGTGTATGTAAATGTTTTATTGTCCGACTGTTTATTGTAGAAAATGTACTTCCTTTCATCCACGTCCTTTTGTCTCTAGTGGATATATAGTTGCATTATTGACAATCATGTTTAAAGTCCCTGCATATTTGAACAAGTAAGATGAAATTTGATGTGATCCTGTTGGAAATGATATGATTGTTTCTGCTTTTGTTTAGTTGACTGCAGAATTTAAGACATTAAATGTATTCCAGTAATCGACCATGAAAATACTTGCATACATAATAAAAGTGTATAAATGAATACAATAAAATTAGAAACAAATTAGTCGTGTTTTGTTTTTTGGTTCATTTGTGAGTTTCGGAATTTAGTGTGGCTTCCTTTTCGCAGAAAAGGGATTCATTATTGTATAAGGGTCAGCTGAAACATACCTCCAGTTATAGCTACGTTGAAGACCCATTGGTGGTTTTAGACTGTTGCATCACTATGGTCTGGTTGTTGTACACCGCCTATATTTTAAGAACATATTTACACGTACAGATATAGTTGTTTATGTTGTTGTACGAAATCGAAATATTTCTTACCTATTGTATACGTTATACTTATAATCTGTATTAGCTCGGATCTGTGGTCTTTTTATTGCAAACTACATCATAAAAAGACAAAAGGAAGCTTTATTTACTCTAACAATGTTGCATTTTCATTTTTTTAAAAGGACAACATATAATAAAATACTTTTTTTGTGTTCGTAGTCTTAATAACTAATTAAAACCTATTAAATTGAAAGCATGTTTCCCTTGTCTAGCTCAAATAGTTAAAAGTATGATTCGATCTATTTTTCTAAAAGATATTTACAATGTACAATAAAAGTTTGTGTTGTTATAATATTAACATTAATGCAAGAGATTTTACATTGATCGGTGAAATAAGAAGCGGAAGATATTACAGGACATTTAAAACTGAAACAATTGGTCGATTCGAATAAAACAGTGCATTTACCTTTGACAAAAGACGGTAACAATAAAAAAAACAAGAATGTGTCCATATTACACGGATGCCCCACTCGCACTATCATTTTCTATGTTCAGTGGACCGTGAAATTGGGGTAAAAACTCTAATTTGTCATTCACATTATAAAGATCGAATCACAGGAAACATGTGTACTAAGTTTCAAGTTGATTGGACTTCAACTTCATCAAAAACTGACTTGACCAAAAACTTTAATCTGAAGCGGGACAGTATCATTTTCTATGTTCAGTGGACCGTGAAATTGGGGTCAAAACTATAATTTGGCATTAGAATTAGAAAGATCATATCATAGGGAACATGTGTACTAAGTTTCAAGTTGATTGGACTTTAACTTCATCAAAAACTACATTGACCAAAAACTTTAACCTGAAGCGCGACAGACGGACGAACGGACGCACAGACCGAAAAAGATAATGCCCCAAGGTAGGGCATAAAAAAAAACAAAATTCATTAGTTGGGGTCTCATTAATGCGTCTGATAAAAGTGTTTTTTGTTTAATGTTGAACCTGCCGATCTAAATTGGCATATATTAAACTATAAATTATATTTTTCATTCTTAATAAATACTTTTGTGACCCTACCTCTTCAGAACAAAACGATGTGTAATGATAAGCTTTGTCAGATCTGCTGTCAATTTCTGTATTCAAATGTTGGTCCGCAGAAGGATTATACATATAAGTCTGGTTGATAGAAAATAAAATGATAAAAAAACACAACTATTGCATGTCTTTCAACTCTCCAATTTATATTGTTGAAAAACAAAATTATTGTAAAATTTTGAACACCTGTTCGGAAGATAGTTCATCATACAATGAATAAAAAGCAATAGTTTTAACAAGAATTAAATAAAAATTGGAAATAATTAGCGTCATTGATATTCATAAAGCACATGAATTCTATAATATACTTTCACTTAAAATTAGGATAACAAAAAGCCTCTCACGATTTACAACATGTAACTTCTGTTGTCATATGACAAATTTTATGACACTTTAATCAAAATAAAAGGTGTTTAATTACTTTTCTCTAAATAAGGCAACTTATCAGCTTATTCCGATATGCTGATTACCGCTTCTGGTAGACGGAAAGGCACTTTATGTGTCATAATTTACCCTTCTTTACACTGATTCCGAATGGATATGATTGTAAGGTTTTTTTTCTTGAAATAAGTGCAAAACTACTTTTGATTTGATACGTTTGCTCGGTGTTATTTCCGGCTAACCTTTATCTATGGAACGCCACAGCTGCCTTATGATAACGATACTCATATCATAAAGGGTTGAGATATAACATGAAGCAAATTTTCTATACTATTACGACATTTGACTATACTACTCTGTCAATTGGCTATATCACTTAGATAAACTCATATACTATAAAGACGTTTTGATATAACATGGAGCTACCTTTTCATACTATTCTGTCATTTTAATTTGTCATGAAGACTTTCCTTTATACTATGAAGACATCTTAATATCACATGGATCTACCCTTTTATACTATTCTGTCATTTTACTATACTATTATGCGACATTGCTATATCATACAGATACATTTTATACTATAAAGACATCTTAATATAACATTGAGCAACTTTTTCATACTATTTTGTCACCTCACTATACTGTTATGTCATGCTACTATCTTATTACGATAAATTTGTATACTATACAATCATCTCAATATAACATAGAGCAACTCTCTAATACTATTCTGTCATATTATTATCTTTTGAAGACATATTCTAATATCAAGCTACCAGTTTCTTATACCACGAGATGTCATTTATATACCAGATGCTATTTGATTACACTACAAGACCATTTCATCGTACTATCCTATCAGAAGACAATTCAATAAATAGCGGCGAAAATAATATATTACATATTTTTAATTATTTTTTTTTTATTCTGTGTTTTTAAGAAATTCCAGTAGGACACATCAAGTGAATTTTGATGATCATTGATTTTTTTTAATCTTAAGGAAATTTACATTATTTCTAACATTAATTAACATTAAGTGTTCATGGGACACAGATGCCTTCTCTTCCACATACGTTCTAAAGGGGCATAACTCTTGAACGGTAACAGTTACAATACCCAAATTCAAAATTGATCTGTTTATTGTGGTAATTAGCATTGTGTATTAGTTTCAAATAATCGGCCATGGCAAACTAAAGTTAGAGCACGGAAACCACAAAAATTGAAACTTTAAAAGTTTTCAAGGAGCATAACTCATCAGCCGAAAAAGATACAAAACCCAAATTCCGTCTCGATCCGTATACTGTGGTTAGAAGCATTGTGTATAAGTTTCAAATGATTCGGCAAAGCCAAACTAAAGTTGAGAACGGAAACCAATTTCGTGAGGTATGTACAGACGGACGGACGGACGTACGAAAGGATGGACAGGGTTAACACTTAATGCCCTCTTCTCCTAGCGGCGGGGGCGTGCAAATAATATTTACTCCAACCAGGGTTGAGCTGTTGTCAAATAACTTTAAAACTGTACATTTTGTTTAGAAGCCAGCTGAAGCACGCCTCTGGTTGCGGGATTTTCACGTTGTGGTGAAGACCCATAAGTGGCCATCGGTTGTTTTCTGCTCTTTGGTCGGGTTGTTATCTCTTTGAAACATCCCCCATTTCCATTCTCAATTTTATCAGTTATTTGTGGTGAATGTGTCAAGGTCTGTTATTCTTTTTGGGGAAATTTTAACATTTCATTTTAGTTTTATGGACTTTATTCATTAAAAAAGGGTGTTTCACGTTGCGCTGTATCTTAAGAATGCCTTGCTTGATTAACTTCAAGCTTTACACGGTTGTTTTAATGATAGACTAATGCTATATATATATAATTTATTTTTTTTTATTTTTAAATTTTCCTACAAGAGTTATGGACTTTTTCATATGAAAAGGGGGAGGCAATTTTTCACATGTCACACTTGTATCTTGAGAATGTCTTGCTTCATTACCTTCACAATTTACAAAGTTGTTTGTTATGACAATCTTGTGAGCCTGTTGTTCAGTGGTTGTCGTTTGTTGATGTGGTTCATAAGTGTTTCTCTTTTCTCGTTTTTATATACTGTTGGTTTTCTCTTCAAATGGTTTTACACAAGTCATTTGAGGGCCCTTTATAGCTTGCTGTCCGGTGTGAGCCAAGGTTCCGTGTTGAAGGCCGTACTTTGACCTATAATTTACTTTTTACTAATTGTGACTTGGGCGGAGAGTTGTCTCATTGGTACTCATACCACACCTTCTTGTATCTATTTATGGTCTGTATAATTTTTGTTGAATTTCGATTTTTTTTCTTTTACAGTTATTGACTTTATTCATTTAAAAAGGAGTGAGGTAATTTTTCACATGTCACACTGTATCTTAAGAATGTCTTGCATAATTCTTAGTCCAAGATGCCGTTTACAAATTCAAAAGCATTAAGACCTCTATCTAAAGTTTTTTTTTTAATTCAGCCATGCTGGATCTATGTGATCACTCCGGATTTGGAGATAGTGCAACATTCTAAGTTGAAGAAATGTCAAGAAAATAATTAAGTTTAAGTGTTTATGACTTGCCAAAACTTTTATACACCATTTTCATCATCAACTGCCAACTTTATATATGTTATTTGTCCTTTAATTAAGAAAAGGTTAGGCGAACAACTTCTTTAATTTAAATATACACTTGCATGATGCTCCGATTAATATCCATCTCGCAGCCCACACATCTGCAACCGCCCAACTTTGTTCTGATTTAATATTATTTGTATGCCCCTGTAGCTAGGCGAAGGGGGGATTTAGTGTTACCCTTGTCCATCCGTTAATCCGTCCGTCCCTACGTTCGAACGTACATCATGTACATATGTCCCTTGCCTTGGTTGATAATTTAAAACGTATACACAATGCTTATTACCACAATATACAGAGCAAGTTCGGTAACTGTTACCGCTCAAGAGATATGTTCGTTTAGAACTTATGTGGAAGAGATCTGTGTCTCATGAACACTTTCTTCAATTTTTAAATTTGTATTTTGGAGAAATAATGTAAATTTCCTAGAGATTGTTAAAAATTGAAATTAATAGACCCCCCCCCCCCCCCCCAACTTGCTTAAAACAGGTGGATCTACAGACTATTTTGGCCATACTGGAACCTACAGAAAACACAGAATAAAAAAAAAGGAAAAATATGAAATATAATATTTTTGCCGCTATTTATTGAATTGTCTTCTGATAGTTCGATGTAATGGTCTTGTAGTGTAATCAAATAGTCTACTGGTATATAAATGACACATCTCCGTATAAGAAATTGGTAGCTTGATATTACGATATGTCTTCATAAGATAGCTATTTGACAGAATAGCATGAAAAAGCTCTATGTAATATCGAGATGATTGTATAGTATAGAGATTTATCGTAATAAGATAGTAACATGACATAATAGTATAGTGAGGTGACAAAATAGTATGGAAAAGTTGATCATTGTTATATACAGACGTCTTTATAGCATAAAATGTATCTTTTTGATATAGCAATATCGCATCATAGTATAGTAAAATGACAGAATAGTATGAAAGGGTAGCTTCATCTGATATCAAGATATCTTCTTAGAATAAAAGAATGTCTTCATGACAAAGTAAAATGATAGAACAGTATGAAAAGGTAGTTCCATGTTATATCAAAACGTCTTTATAGTATATGAAATTATCTTAGTGATATAGCAAATTTACAGAGTAGTATAGTCAAATGTCGTAATAGTATCAAAAAATTGCCTCATGTTATATCTCAACCATTATTGATATGATTATCGGCATCATAAGGCAGCTGTGGCGTTCTATATTTATTAAATAACTAAATGGCTCCATCATGTACTGGTATGAAGTTATAGCAAAGGTAAAAAATAATAAATGCACGCAAAAATATATGAATTTACAATACTGCAAGTAAAGTTTAGAATATGACCTTAACCCAGTCCATGACCTCAATATCCTGCTAATTGATCAAGGACTACATATCAATATACACATCATAGATACCAGGATAAAAATTTCGTAAGCTAGACAATTCACTACACATGCTTAAGAGGGACATTTTCCAACACAAATGAAAATACACTTACGTTCCCCCTGCTATTTTTCTCAACTTCAACCAATTCATAATTTCTGTTGTCAATGTTGTATGTGCTATCGCGCATTGACAAATACAAATTAGATGGTGTTCTCTGTCGGCCCAAGAGACCAGTCGGATGGTTGTAGCTTAAGGTATCATGTTCTGTTCTAGAATTACAATACAGTTATTCAGATTACTAGTAACCTGCTGATAACATTCCTTTTCGCAATGTATTGCATTTTTATTTGTACTAATCCTACAACATTTCTTTATGACCTTACATTTACGTGTCCTGTAAAAAAATGTCGCCTTAGGTTTATGTATGATTCATCACCGAATATAAAACTGACGTTGTCTACATCAGTTTTATATTTTAAATACCTCAAAAAGTCGTAGAAGATTGACTTTATGTGGCGTCCTTTTTAAGAAAAGAATGATGTACAGCGTATGTTCCCAACTCTCTAATAAGCCTTCAACTATTTTTGGTGTTTGGTCTAAACAATAAAAATAGCTTGACGTTTAGATGATTACCTCGTAAGCTTTATGGACGTCATTATGATTGGAATGATCATTTTTCTATGTTATCTTATGCACTTTCATTTTGAAATTAATGATTAGAACTTATATCTGAAGTTAACTTTGTCATGGTCATATTGATGAGGCCGTTATAGAACAATGAACTGCCCATTCTTTAATACTCCATGGGTTTACCACGAATTCGTGAATGGGGTTTGTGTAGATTAAAACTTATTTATTTGGACAAAATTTATGATGCAGTTTGTAGTGCCTGTGCTGTTTCTACTTTGAGAACATTTTTCTTCTCTGTCGTGATTTTTACTCCTAAAATATAATTTGTTTTCTTTTTGCGCCTTTTTTCTTGATGCATGTATATTTTTGAAGGTTATTCGCTTTAGATTGCATTTTTGTTGCCAATTATTTCGATGACTTCACCAAATGAATGGATTTACTTATGGTTTTAAATATGTATACTGGAACCCCTTTGAAATAAGTCAATAGTGTATCACCTATCAAGTGTTTTCCAAAATATTATAGACCAAAACCATGTTTATTCTTAGGACTTACATATACAGGTCTGTTTTATCTTTATCTTCGGTTGCTTTATGTCTGCAGACAATGCACACGATAACAGCTACAATGATTACAAATCCACTACTTCCACATGCAGCCGCTATAATATAGTTAGGCTCAAATTGGATTTTTTCAGTTTTTTCATCACACTGTTCGCCCGTATAAAAATAGTCGTCATCTTGGTTACATCTGCAGAGTAGACATTTAAGGAGAAATAAAAAATACAGTATGTTACTCGGAGTTCAGTATTTTTGTGATTTAACTTTTTACATAAATGTGAATGTTTTAATATTTGTTTTAAACGTAGAATCAATTAAATTTTGAGCTGCATTTCAGTCTATTGGAAATCATCGTATCAGTGATCAAGATGATAGTTCATGTAATATAAGTCGCAAATATATTTTCAAATTTCTTCTTGTTTGTATTTTGACCATATTTTGATGACACATGTCGTGACGAAATAACTATTCAAATAATACTTTATCAGTCAGGATTCTACTTCGTCAAATTATCTTCCCATTGCGCCTATTAAATTTTATAATCGTAAAAATGGAAGCGATTGTAGTGATGATCCGTCAATTTAGCTTTGAAAACCGATAAATTTCATTTATAAAAAAATTAATTAGATTTTTCATGGAAGGGCACACTTAGAATTTTCAGAGGTTGAAGACTAATTACCCTAGATAACACACGTACAAAATGAAGTTTTTTGAAGTTATGCATTTTTAAGATCCACCAGAAAAGTTTGTCGTCAAGTACTTTTAGTAAAAACAATGTATTCGAACACACCTACTCTGTGGTTATGACTCATTAGGAAGGAGTTTCACTTGACCCATATATTTCATCTTTTTGTACTGTAAATTTTTAATGTTATTGTATCAACCTATAGCCACAGCCTAAATATATAAAAATGATAGAATCTGAAACGAGATGATGTATCTAATATTTTTCTTTTATACGTTTTCAAGACAGAATAGTCAACTCAAACACGCCTGAACCTAAAAAGGTGTACTCGACTTTCTCTTTTCAATGAAATCATTGCCTATTTTGGAAAGTTTTCCTAAAAAAATGACACCAGGAGCAGGGACGCAAATTGATGCTTTAAAACGATAAATCTATTATCTTTCTTTGGATTTTTTTCGGCGGAATTTATGTTTATGCACAAAAAAGATCCACGTAAATTTGCACCTACCACAATCGACTTAAGTGTACAAATATCTCGAAGCTCAATTCAATAATTTAAGTAAAAACACAATCCTAAATTAGGCACATTCATTAAACTTTTAACGCCCATAGCAACATGAGAAACAGATGTAAACAATTCAAATTTACCAACCTCGCCTTTTTGTACCTTCTCTAAAAACCATATCCATTTCTTTTGTTTAATTTCGACTGGGTTTCTGCCTTTTATCAGTGTACATTGTTTAACATTGTATATGCTTTTTGTTATGGAATACCAGCTTTATCATCAATCAAAACGTCAACAGTTTAACGGGAGATGTTATTAGATATAAAAAAACTACAATACATAAAACGTACGAAAGCCGCCAAACTATTAAGAATTCAAACAAACAAACCAAAAACCAAGGGGGCAACACACGGTTTTGGTCGGATGTAGAAACTATACAATACTTTAAAATCAAATCTCAAATACACGGGTGTAAAAGAACAAATAAGACAAGTTTCTATACTGTTTTTCAATCTTCTGAAGTGTGGTAAAGTTAAGCTATGATTTTAAATAAGTCAATGATAGATAGTCCATCACAACAAACCTCCAAAAGGATAAACTCGCAATGATAAAGCTACATCAAACCGTGATGAGGTATTTTTGGGGATTTCTTCCTTCATATGTTATAAAACTCTAGTCGTCAGCGATTATGTCTTAACAAGCGTCAAAAAGACATTATGCAAAATGAACGTTAAAACGCGCCCAAAATGATACCAATTTACCTATGACTATCACTACAAAAGTCTAAAAGTCTGAAAAGACTAGTTTTTGTCTTAATTTGCATGAACTTTTACTCGACATTCTCCAAAAGTATGTCTTGTGTCTTAATTTTTCTTGACAAATTCTCATTTATATTAAATTTGTATGAAATTTACTCGACATATTCTCGACATTCTGAATATGGTCTTAAAATTTTTTGACAAATTCTTGACATTTGAATACTGTCATGAAATTTCTCGACATATTCTCGACATTCTTATTTTTTCTCAGTATGGCTTGACATATTCTGAACATTTTGAATCGTGTCTTAAATTTACTTGACAGTTCTGAGTTTTACAAATCATGACCAATATTCATGATATAACTTTAATCTTTATTTCTCTTTATATGATATACTGTTGTTTCAAGTTACACTTCTTTACAACAAAAATAAAAGTTGGGCATGTAAAATAATTGAAAATTTGGGTATATTAATATTTTTACAAATGCAAATATGGCTATGAAATCTAAAGTATAAAATAATTCAAATGTGGGTGTGTTGAAATAAAACAATTTCAATGTGGGTTTTTAAATAATTACAAATTTTGATTCCTAAATCTTATAAATTAAATGATTCAAACCAATCATACTGTAGACATATTTCATCCAAAAGAGATACAACACATCTATTTTAGTAAAGCAAATTTGACTGGCAGTTTTGCGAACGGCAAAAATCTAAATGCTGTTTGTCAATACCTTCGACTTATATTCCAAGTGAAAACAATTACTTAAATGTTTAATAAAAATAAATCAAAATTAAAGTACATGGGGGATTATTCAGGGTATTCCAACTTAGTTGCACCAAAAGGGTATCTTACTATATCAAATTAATCCTTGATTCTTCAAAGTTTAGTTTAGCCAAAATAAAAAGGAGTATATAACAGCAATAGAATGTCATAAACAGTGCAGAATAAGTCAGTTTACATTTCAGGCGAAATTTATACTGTTGAGATAGTGTCAAGAAATATTTAAGACTGTCAAGAATGTGTCGAGACATATTCAGACATTATTTAGAATGTCAAGAATATGTCGAGACATATTCAGACATTATTAAGAATGTCAAGAATATGTCAAGACAGATCGAAACAAATTTAAGACAGTCAAGAATTGGTCGAGACTAATCCAGACTCGTTATCAGATGATACAGGAAGTGTCGAGAAATTTTAAGACAATGTTCATACTGTCAAGACACTTGTCAAGAAAAATCAAGAACCTTATTAGATAAGTTCATACTATGTCAAGAATTTTTAAAAATTGTTCAGACAAATTAAGAATGTCGAGTAAAAATTCATGCAAATTCAGACAAAAACTGGTCTTTTCAGACTTTTTGACTTTTGTAGTGTATGCATGATTGAGAATGCTTCTGTAAAACAATGTTTGGTGTTTTACATGTACGCTTTTCTCGTCCTTTAAGACTATTGTAGTCGGGATTTTAATAAAAACGAAAAATACAATGGAGACCAAAAGATTGGTTAATTTTGCCTGACCTGTTTTTTGTTTCGCATAAGAGTTTAATATATATGTATTTTACTTTTTAATATGTTGAAGATATTCATAATCAATTATTTTAACAAAAATTCAAGTAATTAGTTCTTTCAAACTTTCCATGGAAAGACCTTTTGCTTTTATTGAGATTAGTTTTGTCTTTACTTTTGTTTATGTGACAACGCCTTTTTAACGGCAATATGCCGAAAAGATAGTTTGAATATTATATCGAACAGCTTTTGCGCCTTTGAAACTAACTCTAATGAACCAACCACTATCAGTACGGTTGTTATATCTACATATGCACTGGTTTTCTCTTATTATCACTACTTCTCAAAACGCAAAAGACGCCGCTATTTGTTTTCTCCAGTTTGGTCTATTCAATGTTGACCGAATCGAGCATGTTACATGTATTAGAGTTGTTTCCCATTTTGTAATCGACATAAATCGTATGTCGGTGTAACTGATAAATCGTCAATCAAAGAGACCTATAAACTTTTCATAAAAGTTCATTGGTCCAAAGGCATCGACATAAATCGTACGTCGGTGTAACTGATAAATCGTCAGTCAAAGAGACCTATAAACTTTCATAAAAGTTCATTGGTCCAAAGGCAGCAAATTGAGGTCAAGGACAAAAGCAAAAGGCACAATTTGCCGCGCAGCAAATATATTTGGTAATATTACTTTTGAACTTTACACATGATGCATATTAAAGACTTTATATTTTTTTATTTGAGATCATGGACTATTGACATAGAAATAGATTCATTGTAAATGCTATTCAGCATGCACTGTAAGCGATAGAAACGAAAAAAATGGAGCAAAAAGTTAAGAAACATTATGGTGATTTTTTTTATAGATTTATCTGAACCAATCTGGTGACATCTGCAGGTGTTTTGATTGCAGTTTTGACGCTTAAATTCACGGCTATTAGTTATAGGTCCATATTGGTTTTGATAAACCCACGGGTTTTTTTGCATTAAATTACACATATATGACCTTGAATTGGACAACCATAAGTAGCCCTCTTCTCATGCAAAAAGTCCTTGACAGCATATATTTTTCTAATCTTAGGAATTACTTTGGATTTATTAAAACTCAATGAATACCCGGGAACCACGAATTCTAATGTACAACGAATTACAAATGTTCTCAAAGAATGTATGCAGATTTTGGCAAAATCACGAAATCAAATATCAACGAAAATGCAAGTGTCCCGCAATCCACGAAATAGTACCCACTAAAGTATATAAATCCACAGTACCACTTATATGACACAAGAAGTGATATTGAGTAATTGGAACCAGCCAAAAGTTTTCCTTATTTTGAGGAGGTGCATATGAACAATAAGCATTCGGAATCAATTAAATGTCAGCAACATATGAAATCAAATGTAGAAGGTTATCTCTCTTTTTTCAGTTGAAATGCATAGAAACCTTATATTTCTGCTATCTTTGTCAAGTAACATAGTATTAAAACAACCAGAGGTCACAGGTTATCGTTTTGATTTTATAGAAACATTAGGAACATTCTTATCATTTTACGCAAATTTCAGATATGAATTGTCTTTGTAGTTACTCATCAGGTGAAAAAAAATTGAAGATAAAAATAATCCATACATGCAATGGGCTGTTCCATTCAAGTGAGCATAGCAGTTTCCATACACGCATTTGTATATATCTTGTTGACATATGGTAACACAACTTCCATTTATACTTTTTTTTCCAATGCCACATATATACAAGTCTTTCTGGTTCGTCTTATCCCTCAACTCTGAAAAGAAATAATAAAAAAAAAAAACACACGATAAGAACAATCCAATTATGAAAGGGGCACTCTTTTAACGTATTAAAGTCTACTTAAATGAAAAATGCTTGTTTTGCTTTGTTTTAATACCCTTATGCAAGTGATTCATATCATATTTTTCCTAGAAATAACAAAAACTAATTGTTGAAACATAAATTGCTAGACCTTATAGCGAATTCTAATATGACGTGCTTCTTTCGCTTTGTAAACAACACCGTGATAAAATTCTCGATATATCTATACTTAGCGGAGACTCAGAGATATACATAATAATGGATATTACAATATACCTCCCACTTAAATCCACATGTATTGGAACCTATTTGTGAACGCTTTGCCGATTTTATTGTTTTAAAAATTGTAATTAAAAAAAGACAAAAGAACTCCAAGTCTTATTCGGATGCATAATAAAAAGAATTAACGCGCAAGAGCTCAGAGAAATCAACAAAATCAAAATAAAATAAAATTCCGCGAAAATCTATTAATATTTTTGGCGCATATAAGTCATTTCAAAACATGACGTCATACAAATGAAAACGCTAGAGTTGAAGGTTTTCCGTTACGTGAACCATCGAAATTCGTATAATATTGTATTAAAATGGATTCTTGAGGTAGGTTTTGTTTTTTTTCTATTTTATTGCATTTTTCGCATATTTACTGATTTCAGCAAGTCAACATGGCGGCTCCTTAGTTACGAAATCATGATCAACTTTGGATTTGACGGTAGCTTACGAGAAAAACATGTAAATTAAAAATGGCAAATATTGGGTTTGAGAATTAAAAGAATTTAACATATTTTTTTCTAGCGGTTATTCACGAAAAAATCCATGCAAGCTAGAGATTTATTAGAATGTTTGAGCTTTATCTAACAGGGAGTAAAAAAGAACAGCCACACACACGGCATACCCACCCTCGCTTAGAAAATTTAACAACTGTTTATTTTAACATTTTCCAATAATTCCAAAAAAATTACCCAAAATTCCTCCACTTCCTGTTGGAAAATGGCTGAAGAGCAACCCCCTAAGAAAATTCCAAGAATTAGAGGGCAGAATTTTTCCAGTATGGAAGTTAACCTCATCAGTAGGAGAGTTGTTGAAGAACTGGCTTTACTGAGGGGGAAATTCGGTAGAGATGTGACAGCTGATGCAAAAAACAGAATGTGGGAAAAAATAACTGCAGAAGTGAATGCTCTTGGTGTGAGCTATAGGCAAGTTCTGACTGTGAAAACCAAGTTCAGAAACCTCACAAGAGACGCCAAAGAATAATTTGTGTATGAAAAGAGGGAGAGAAACAAGACAGGAGGAGGACCTGCTCCAAAACCAATAAGCGTTGCTGAGGAGAACATAATAAATGCATTAAAAGATCATCTTTGAGGCGAAAATACCTTTCTTTTCTCTGAGGTGGAACAGGTACTTGCATGAAGGCGGCCATATTTAACAATAACTTAGATATTTAATCGACCTCCCAGAAGTTGTTAAAATTAACGACTCTTTAACATTACTTTTGTCGTTAAATTTTTTGAACAACAGTTAACAAATTTGTTAAATTTAACGACTCTCTAACGACACTTTAACGACTGCGTTAGCTTAACAACACTTTTGAACAAACGGGCCCTGAGGTTTAAACTTGAGTTATATGTGTAGTTTTGTATGATTTTGCAGTTTTTTTCGTTGGATTAATTTGGATTTAAACATTCCTGATCAAAGTTTCATATGCCCAAACTTGTATATTTTTCTCTCTTTTTATTTCTACAAATAAAAGCGTTTTAAACGTAGTTAGCATTCAATGTCGACCATGATTGACACACCCACTTCTGTTCGACTCAGTTACTTACAGTTAACTGTCATATGTGTTATGTTGTTTATTGCATGGTAATCATAGCATAATTGCACGTTATGTGCTTGATATTTGTTTGTACTTTAATTTTTTTGTGTTTGGATCTGTGTGTTTCAAATATATCTTGCATGCAACTTACTTGCTTGGATACAAAATATTATATCGTTCAGTCTGAATGTCTATGCCCTATAATTTGCCCAAATAGCATAAAATGCAGGGAGCTTACCATATGGTTGCGAAGAATAGACAGGATTTCTTTTCAATATATTCTTTATTTTATTCGTAATCTAGATACGTGATGATTTATAACAACGGAGGCTATAAAACATCTGCTATCAACACTGTAAGCACAAAGTTGCCAAAACAACACATATTTTGTTGACCAAAGGGTTAACATGAGTAACATGTATCATGAAATAAACTGCTTACAAAATGTAGAATTGTTTTAGAAATACTAAGGATTTTGTACCCTAGGAATGAATTATCTTAGAAGAATTTGGCAAATTTTTCGGATTTTCGGGTTCCCAATGCTTTTTAAAATCGTACTTTATTTGGCCTTTCGATTTTTTTATTCTAACATTGCTGATGAGTCTTTTGTAGATGAAACGCGCGTGTAGTGTACAAAATCATAAGGCTATTTTTGTTTATTATGAGAAAGGACAAAACAAAACATGAAATGCTTCTCTAAAACATGCTTAAAGCAAGAAACTGGGTTCACCTACTATGTGTGGTGCAATGTTTACCAGTTTTCGAAGTACATTGTTTACAAATCATATATAAATGGTTCATTTTAGATGGTATTGTGTATACTGATATCGTGTACGCTACCGGAAGTTGTTTGGGTGTTCATAGTGGATACTTATTAAGTCACGTAAAAATTCATTGACGGCGTTTAAATCAATAACTTATTGGAATTTAAGATTATATGGCTTCACCGGGGTCCAATCAGCTTCTACAAATTTTATTTTGCATATCAAATGTGTATTAATTACCATACTTTTCTGTGTACGTTTATGGCATTGATTAAAACACAAAGTTTAACATACTTAATAGCAAATTTCCTCGATATACATGTATCCGGTGCACCAAATCATATTCCTTTATATCTGCCTTAAGATAGGAAGAATTCTTAGCAATCAAGCGCAACTGTTATTCCGTTTTGTAAACCTTGTAATATTAAGCTTATGGGTGGTACATACCGTTTTTTAATATACTGACAGTAATAACTTCAATGTAATGTTTCGATAATGCTACGTCGCCAAGAGATCCAGTCTTTGATAATTCTTCGGTTTTTAATTTCAATTCTATTCCAATCTGTGTTGAGTTAGAAGTAGGTAGAAACAGACGAATATTGACTGCAAAATCAGCTATTATACTTCCCTTTCTTCAATACAAAAGAATGAAGCGGTGGTATATAACAAAAAGCATATAAAAAAGTAACGAACAACACAAATGTAAAAAACAATTAAAATAAAAAAAAAAAATAAATAAAAAATAAACATTCGTACAGACCTTCTAAAATTCAAACTGACCACACGCACGATACACGCACGCACGATACACGCACGGTGAATGCACGATACACGCACGGTGAATGCACGATACACGATACACGCACGATGAGCGATGAGCGTTACACGGAGGATTAACGAAAAATGAATGATGAATGATGAACGCACGATACACGCACGATGCACGATGAATGATGAACACACGATACACGCACGATACACGCACGGTGAATGATTCATTGACGAATGAACAATAAGCGCTTAATACACGGTTCTCAAAGCCATTTTATTCTATAAGGGTATACAAATTTTAGATTTGTATGTTTCGAAGTTTAGTATGATGTCCATTATCACTGAACTAAAATTCATTTTTGTTTAGGGACCAGCTGAAAACGCCTTCGGTGCGGGATTTTCTACCCATTGGTGGCCTTCGACTGTTTTCTGCCTGTACGTCTAAACACTGCTAAGGACTTATAATATGCCACTAAGGACTAGAAAGGACGTGTTACTTGTACTCTGTTTTCATACTATGGTAGAGATAGATAGATTTTTATTACATAAATTCCAATTTTTAAAGAAAAAGAATCACCATTAAATGAGTAGTTGAACAATATTTGGATCGTGCCGGTTTTTCCTTGATATTGCCGAAAATCAGTGATCCGACTGACACGAGCGAACTTACATAACAACTGATTAAACAATCATAATCTCTTTTTTTTTACTTAAGTTGCAATGTTCCTTATATTATAAGAATCGTATGAGTTAATTTAGAGCAAAATATATAATTTGTCAGAAAAATCTGATTCGTACAAATTAATTAGAAATAGCTAAGAAAATGAAATTTACCAAATAATGAGAAAATTTAAACATTTGTAATACCAAATACTTCATAATGTACTTCTGAAACGACTTTTCGTCCTCAATATGCATGAAATTTTTGCCACTGGACGTTTAAACAACCACTGAATTATAAATCAATCAAATTTTGCTCTCAGTAAAAATGAATTAAACAATATAAGCCACAATTGTATCCATCACTTGGTGTCTGTTGTTTGTTTGTACAGTAAACATACTGAATCTTTTTATATTCCTTATACAATTTCAAGTATGTAATAAAATTCATACATATTTTCAAACATCCTGGCACTTCAAATTTCTAGGAGGTGAGATTCTCGGGGTTTTACCTGAAACTCTTTGGGAAATGCAATTTTTAATTCCAATTCCAATTCCAAACTGTAAAAGATATCCCAAGGTGTTTTAAAATGCATTTCTAATTTGATAAGGAGATTTGAAAAAAACGATCTCAATGGTAGTTGAAATTATTCAGTGCAATCATTTTGTGTCCGCCGTTGTCTTTCATACATATCAATTGGTGTATCCACTGTTTGCTGTTCGTTATCTGTTGTTTATGGCAGTCAGGCCTCGCGATCGGTCTCCAAATTTAAGCCCCCACTTAGGTAAATTAATGATCATTTATAAGGGGGGGGGGGGGATTTTTCTCGGGACAAACATTATTTTCCTTCCTTAAAAACAACTTAACAATTTTCTATATTTTTCATTTAATCATAAACCGATGAATATTAAATGATTTTTAAAAAATTAAAAAAATATTTTTATTCTAATATATCTAAATATCTGGGTTATTTTCTTATCCAAATAATTATTTTTTTCATTTTTTTAAGGAAAAAGTGTTATCAGTTATGGCCCCCTCATTTTAGACATGACATTTTGCTTGATACTGTATGAACATTATTCGTTGCAACTTTTATGAAGAAATTACCGACTTTTTTTTAACTAGATAAATATACAACAAAAATACCGTTTTTTCTTCTTGTATCAATTTCTTTTCACAAAAATTAAATATTAATAAAGAATTGTTACACAAATGTAGACCCAATTTTATAACGAAGATATTCCTAATCTCTTTACCGAAATCCGCAAATCTTTATCTTTTGAAACAAAAAAGTTAAGGATGTCTGTTCAAAGGACAAAAATGTCCAAGAAATCGAAATGTTATAAGTAAAATTTTTTAATGTCGAATAATTCAAACCCATTTGTCTTTTAAATTTAGCACATGGATATATAATTTTTATTACATATACAAATTGATTTTGTAAAAATTAGCTTGTATATATGTGAACTTTTGTATAAA
Source organism: Mytilus californianus (assembly GCF_021869535.1). NCBI lineage: Eukaryota > Metazoa > Mollusca > Bivalvia > Mytilida > Mytilidae > Mytilus > Mytilus californianus. Next base: position 48,096,855 of record NW_026262582.1, on the reverse strand, counting down.
AAAAAAATCACTGTGGTTCTAAAACTGTATCACATGCCCATAATTGTCCTAAAGCTAAATGTCATCGTCAGATTATGAGGGTCTGAAGGATTCATTATTTCTGTATTCTATCATTTTAGGCATTTTTTTCTAATCGTTATACCTTTTGTCGATCATTCTTTATTCCATATTTTCTAGTACCTCATCATTTTCTTTTCTATATATTTGTCTGGTTATTTTTTGTATTCTTTAATTTTTGGTCAATAATTTTCTATTCTATAAACCCCCATCCACACCCTCATGTATAATGGAAGACGATAAACATTTTAGTATACATACCACCCGTTGTCACTTTCACCTGACATACAAACCACAAATTGTTATTTTTACCTGGACACGGGACTTATATAATTACGTAATAATAACGGATATAGTAAATTCAGTAGAATATAACCTGTATCAACGCACTGGCTTGTTAAATGAATATTGATCTGACAACTGTTTATCATATTTTTAGTTATTTTAAAATTGAGAATGGAAATGATGAATATGTCAAAGAGACAACAACCCGAAAAGAGCAGATGGCAGCCGAAGGCCACCATATTTGATAAGGTTTTAGTTTCTAATGAGACAGTAACCATCGTATTTTCAGAAAATCTCTAAAAGGATAATGAGAGTTTAGCTACCTTGACTGGCTATACAGCCCAAGCACGGTCGGTCTCTAAAAGTTGCCGAATTTAAGAGCCTATATCAAGAGATAGGCTTTACCTAGCTTTAGGTGTTTAAAAAATATCCATTTAAGAACCAAATGTGGCTTCTCTATATTTATACCAAAATTGAGTTCAAGGCAGTATTTTGTCGAAGAGAACAATTACACAAAGTGCAACATGCGAGAAGAGGTTTCATTTCCCTTATTTATTTTTTATTGAAGTGAGTAATCTTTTGAGATTACTTCACGGAAATATATTTTACATGAAAAGGAGCAACTGGATGCATCCCTAAAAACAAATTTAAATATATTATATATATTACCTGAAGATCTGTAAAAGCAGTGAAAGCGCTAGTAAAAGTGATGAATGGAAACCGTTGTTATCTTTTATTAATTTTCTTATATGTTACCAGCATACGGATTCTACTTAACTTTTCTTTATATATATTTATATATATAATTTAAATTTGTTTGTTATATATATATATATATATATATAAAATGACGGATATTCGTCAATCAGACAGCAATCCAACATAAACACGAGTAAGTTACCTGGCATCTAGAATAAGAGGTTTAAGCATACCCCGCGCTGGTCAACTTTCTGAGTTGTGGGTAAAATTCAATATACATGTAGGACTGTGAAACGGGAAATATACGAAAGATTTGTTTTTACGTACGATGAAGTGTCATTCCCTCAATACATACGGGTCCACCGTGAAACTATTCTTATGATTATATAACGGTAAATGATGATCTCATTAGAGGAACAAATTAAGTAAAGATACATGTTGAAGCAAGAATAATTTCCACATGCAAAACATCAAATAGGACGATCTCTAAATTAGTACGTGGCAACTTTAACTATTACATTCATAGACAATAACACTAGTAAATGATTTTATATACTGACATTGAAACAAATATACTGCTCATAATAATTTCACATCTGTAGACTTTAATCTAGGTCATGATCCCGCGTTATATAAACCATTGCAAACCATCGAACAGCTCATCGCACTTCGGCGCAGACCAGTGCACTTCACGCGTGGCCTTGAAACTTTATGATCTCCATTGCACCTCCGAGTCATACACACATATATATTCCGATTTTTTAATAATGGTTTTTATTATTTTAATTCCCGTAGGAATTGCCCAAAGAAATAGAGTTTATTTAAGGGTTTACACATCTTCATAGCTAAAATATTTTGATACTTATATCACGAACAGATATCTATGACAAACATTTCTTAAATTGTCAATATATAAATTTAGATTTTTTTTTAAGAAACGTAGGTTTCAGCTACAGCAGACTAAATTGGCTTTTGATGGATTGAAGGCTTATGTAAAAATAAGAAAATGTGGTATAATTGCTAGTGAGTCAACTATTCAAGAAAGTTCAAATCAAGAGGAATGCTAGCAGTTATATCTATACGACCTTCAATAATGAAAAAAATACGGGAACTGTAAAGTCGGTTATTAAAGGCCCCGCCCCGACATGAAAAAAATATGAAACAATTCAATTGAGCAAACTTACGGCCTTCTTTATTTCAAAGCTACATGTATCTTGCCACAAAAAAAGCCCAAATACATGTATATAACAGAATTGATGTTACGAAAACCACTGAACTACGTGCTTTTGACAGACACATAAATACACAGAATGTTATGAATGTGTATAGGCCCTTTATTGGTCATATAGCTCTACACTCCTATCTATTTTATACATTCTTTGGCTTTCAAATATTTAGCATTGAGCGTTCCTAGTGAAAGTAAATCCAGAAAAGCGTTATAGATGCATGAAATTTATAAAGTGTTGTTTTGTGAGGGGATCAAAACGTAGGGATCGATGTTAATGTCTGTTTTATATGTGCAATAATATCGGCCTTCTAACTTTAGTGAAACTCTGCAGTTGTTCAGTGACGGATCCAGGGGGAGGGTTCAGGGGGTTGGAACCCCCCTTTTTTTGGACGATCAATGCATTTGAATGGGGACATATAGTTGGAACCCCCCCCCCTTTTTTTTTGCCCTGGGTTGGGAACCCCCTTTTTTAAAATGACTGGATCCGCCCCTGTTGTTTCATGTATTTGATATGCAAATTATCACAAAACTAAAAGGATAAGATGGATGAAATAATAGTTGATCGTTTAACGTTCAGTGGCATATATTATAGATTCATTATTAGGGGGAGTACAATAATTATGATATAATGATGAACATTGGCAATCATACCACAACTTCTTTTTTATAAGAACGTACATGTGTAGATTTTCGTCTTTTACTGTAAACGACAGTGTCCCCGGGAGTCAAAGCCGAAATCAAACTTGTGTAAATTTCTGAAACATACATTTCATTATTTAACCCAATGTAAAGCAAAACAAATGATACCGTTTTGAGCTATAAAACCAAGGCAACCCTTTATACTAGTCAAAAGTTGCTGGATCGTGATTGATGCATACGAAACTTCAATTAATTGTTTGTATTTTTCAATCTTTTATATCCGATAAAGATGAACACAAAATCTATCGGATAAAAACTACCGATTTTTCTATAAGATAAAATTTATCCTTATTGGAGTCAAATTTGTCATATGGATTCATAAAGGACAAAAAAATGTCCTCAGTAACGGAACAAAAAATACCCCCATGGTAAAATAATCCGTCATTCTTTAATACAAAGTACTATTGTGAATTATTTTTTCGGATATTAATCTTTTAGACATACATTAAAAACGGTGTCCTTGATATGCAACCATGAACACAATGAAAAGTGAATCTGTGAAAGTGTTCCATGTTTATTCCATTTAAATAAAGACTTGTTATGATAATACAATATATTTAACCAGGAACATATATAGATATACTGTTCCCAGATTTAACTATTTTATCAAAAAATTTAAATAAAAGAGAATATCTTAAACTCGTAAACACAATTTCAAGTTTAAAAAGTTCCTCAATTTAAAATCCTTCTTAAGGAATACGGGATATATTTGCGTGATCTTATACTTGTTTAATTAAAAAAATGCCTTCAAATACATATGTTTATTTGTATTCAATTTTCCACAAAACATATTTAGCTTATTTTAAATGAAAATAAAGAACAGAGAATAAAAACACTGTTGAAGAGAAAATACATATTCGTGTTAAATTCGCCTCAGTTTAATTTGTTAATTCAAGTTTGACACCTAAAATCTTAATCCGCAATCCAAATTTACCCGACAATCTTGTATATTGTATTTTCTCAATGGAATAACCTTACCTGCACGTGACCATCAGAAACGAAGACAAAAATTATATTTGTAATGGTATTTATCAAAACTTAAATGTTTGAATATTTAGTAGATTATGAATTTGCCAAATAAGCGAAGAATTATAATCTTGCATTGTTCAACATTGGAGAAATGACTCAAGTTGAACATTAATCATGTTAATACTGATTCAATATTTTATTATAGTCTCACCACATACAAACATAAAATGAGAATCACAGAAATAAACATAAAACATTAAAACATTTGCATTGTATGTACCAATCTTAAAAAGATTAATGAGAGACTTTTAAGACACAATATATTTACTCATTTACATTTAAAATTTACAGTGTCCACCTGTACTATATGAAAATAAAACTTTTTTTCTTTGAGAACTAGGAAATAAAATGCCGTTTCTTTTCAATGAAATATTGTTGATGTTTTTGGCAACTATAGCAGCAACATTGCCGTTATTAAATAAAAATATAAATTTTTCGCTATCTGATAATTAGAGGTTAAAATGTTCATTAAAATGTTTAGCTTAATGTATCATAATTTGTCTTAAATCAACATATAATGGGCATTTTAAAATGACATGAAGTTCATCTTCAATAGTAGAGCTACAACACATTTCATCTCGTGGACTTCTTTTCTTTCATACTTTCCAGTTTCTATTTTTAGTGGAGCTACCCCACATCTAAATTTGCCAAAAGCACTGTTGTTTTTAATTGGCGGAATATTTTTTAACAAATTACAGTTGGCCAACAGTATATTTTTAAGCCCATTTCGCTCAGTTGAATAGAAATTCCAATTTTAACTGTTCTGTCGTAGAAATGTCATCATGTTATTGTTTGTACGTAGAACATGTATCATTATATTAAAATGTGTCAGTCCCAGCCAAGATTCACTGAATAACCACGAAATGTTTACAGATGATAAATAAATTTTACACAAAAATTCATGAATCTGTATGAACGTTATGTACGATGAAGTTAATTAAGTGTTCACAAGAAAGTAAGTATGAATGTAAATTTTATTTAAAGTCGGAACATATATATACACTTTAACCGTGAAATAAAATATAAGCTTTGATGAGCTCTATAACCGACCATCATATAAAAACCGCAATGAATGAACGTTACCCGATTAGAGATGAACGTTTGACAAATGCACGTTATCTGATGTACACAGTTATACACGATTGACGAACGCACGATACACGGTTAAGAATGAATGATTGATGAACGCACGATACACGCACGATACACGCACCATACACGATTAAGAATACACGATGCACGCACGTTACACGGAAAATACACGGGACGATGAATGATGAGCGCACGATTGGTACACGTACGATACACGCACGATACACGCACGCAACACGCACGATACACGATGAACGCACGGAATAATGGTCAGTTTGAATTTTAGAAGGTCTGTAATAAGCTCTTTCGAATTCAACTTTTTTTATGTCTTTTTCGTTGAACATAATTATGTAGTTTGCTTACTTAAAATTTCAAAAGAAGTGTACATAATCGTGCAGTCAATATGACCATATTTCGTAATTGGCTACAATATGTTGAACTTTCGTTCAGCAAGTGCATTTTGACAGTATATGACTAAGTGACTTATCTTCTTATATCTATGGTGTGATAGATAAAGACTATACGAATCACCTAGCAAACAATCAAACTAACAATTGTTTACAAACATTTATACAATGAAGCTCTAAAGAAGTATTTATTGTCTTTTAAAATTAAAATTCTTGGGTAATTTCTGTCTTAACGTGTTACTTATGCTTCATTAACTCATAGCGTTCCTTTTGAAGGTTAGTCCAGAAAAACGCTTCGAACGCATAACAATTTATTAAGTGTTATTTGCATGTGTAACATGTAAGATATATTTGAGTAATATACAAAGGGGAACAAAATACTTACATGAATCTTTTGATGGTTATACTTTGGAACCCAGTAACTTTTTCATACACTTTAGTGAGCTATATAAGAACACAATAAAGATGTCAGTCACATATCTTTTCAAATATCTACTTAACATCAATTTTCATACTGTAGTGACATCTGTTTTTCGTCCGGTTAAAAAAAAAAGATATAAGTGTGTGTGAGGTAAAGAATTTTATCTATTTTTAGAATTGATACAAGCCATTTAAGGACGAGGTGTTTGCTGACACCTGTCTAGTGACTGAAATTTAACAATTCGTTTAATATTCACAGACAAAAGTACCATGAGGTTTTTAAAAACATGTTGTTTGATTGTTAGTTTTAACTTATAGAACATAAATGCTTTCTGTCAGGTTGTTTGTGTTGTCCAAGTTCGTCGTACAGTTCTTTTTTCCTTTTTAAACTATTGTATTGTCTAACATATTTTTAGTGATACACAACATATTTCTGATGAGTGAACTACTGCATAAACGAATAATAAACTAAAAGGTCAGTAGGGACAGTCATATCTTATTTTCTCCCAAAAGTATGACAATAATTTCTACGAGAACACTCTTCTTTTCGACTAGTGACTTTATTCTTATGAGGTAGACGTCATACACGAGCTTCACAGTAATAATAAAAAGAACCTTGTATCTTCTTTGATTTCACATTTCAGCATACAGATGGTGTTCACTCACTCAATATTTCAAAGATTGTTGAATTTGTTAAAGGTTACGAAAGATTAAGTTTATTTATGAATCATTTCTTGTCTTTTAACCAGAGATTTAGACAAAAAGTTCGTTTGAGAACAAAACTTTACGACAAATGAGATGCTTACAGCTTTACAATTGTACATTTTCGGAACAACTGTGACTCGATCCTACTTTCGTTGTAAATGTCAAGTCGTCAATTTTAAATATGTCATTTTTCAATATTTCATTTCGTCAATATCAATTCTGCACTTACGGAATTTCTCACTGTTTTCTCTTTTTTCTTGTATGTGTCCGATTGCGAATCTTCTAGATCTACTGTGTAATTTTCTTTGAATGAAATTTTCAAATTTATTGGTATAACAGCTCCTGAAGATATAACGTTTAACATAATATGCGAATTCAAATAAATTACGCTTTAGTTGATGTTATAATCAGAACAAACGTACATTTCAGAAGTTCAAGGCTTTCAACATTTAACAAATACACTTTCAAATAAAGAATACGATGTCTCAATATTTTTTTTTAATCTTATCTCCGATACATTTGTATGAATATGATTGGTTAAAAGCAACCGCGTGGAGAACGTGTATATTCTATATTAGGTTACTAGGCGGGGCTTATTTCAATACACGGTTAGTAGTGGTGTTTAATCTTAAAGGTTTCAACGATTGAAATCAATTTATGCAATTAACTTCAATGCGTTAGTCGTTTATATGCTCATGTTTTTGTCCATAGAGTTTCTATATGCCATTATTGTTTCCCTTTGTTGAAATAATCATTTTTTCTATTGTGATTACGATAATAACACAATTAAGATGCTGTACCCCAGTATTTGACATCTTTACATATTATGTCAATATAATGGAATTCCATGCGACTGTGGTAGACGTGAGAGGCTTAGCTAGCTATAAAACCAGGAATTACCCACCACTTTTACCTAAGGAAAATAATGCCTGTACCAGGTCAGAAATATGACAGTTGTTTCCGTTTTGAATTATCCTATGAGGTCGGTAATTTTGTTATTTTACTTTTCTAATAGTTTGATAGATAGAAATTATTATAAATTTAGAGTTTAGACCAGTTAACTTATAATTTTTACAGTATGATAATAGCATTAAATTTACGTAAAAAGATCATAAGATGTCATTTTCTCATATCGGAAGTATTATCAGCCCGCAGTCAAGAACAGCCATTGAGCCTTCAGCTTTTGGGCTGATATTTAACATTGGGCTGATAATACATCTGATATGAAAAATGCGATGCAATTATCTGATAATATCATGCGGTTTTTTTAGTATCACGTTTATAACTTCCATATCAAGCCGAGGCAGGTCCGTGTACATTTGCGTGCATTCGTTTTTCGTTTTGATAATTAGTTTTTCATTTTTGGTTTCTCACAAAACCAAACGAAAAACAAAAGTATTTTTGTTTTTCGTTTTTCATTTCTCAAAATCCAAATAGAAAAACGAAAGTGTTTTCGTTTCTCGTTTTTGAGATCTTAAAACAAAAATAGAAAAACAGAAGTGTTTTCGTTTTTCGTTTTTGCTATCACTAAACAAAAACTAAATCGAGTATTTATCATCACAGTACTATGCTTTCATATTTCGTTTCTAAGACATCGTAAAGTAATTATGTCAACGAAGTTCATTTTAATGTACGCAATGTTAACTAGAAGACCTCAATGTAACGTAGAAAAAATACACCGCCTGACTTATGAATTGAAATAAGGTGATTAATGAAACAAACACTTTCAAATTTTCTTGTTTTAATCTATAATAAGAACTAAATTGTAATATTGAAATATTAAATTGATTACAAATTAAAATTATACAGTGAAAAATACTTTACAGATGGTAAAAATATATATATTTTATTACTATATCACATTAACAAGGGAGGTAACTACTTAACTGACAGGAAAACTAGCCCGGTGTTTTATATCCATTGTCCATGCCAGTCACCCCTACCCCTCCACGTTCGGCGAAAAAAACTGGCATAATCTCATTTTCAACCGGGGGAATATTTGACTATTGCCATTTTTTCCAAACGGAAAATTGGCAATACGTATATACATATACAGCATTACAGGAGCCTGTAATCATTCAGAGGTTGTTCAAATTTATTAAATAAATCGAAATGGCCTTTCTTTGATAGGTTTCAACACTAAAGTTAATCGGTCGAGACATTCGTGACTTACGTAACGACATAAAAAATGCTGACGGACGGACAAACAGTCAGAGTTGATACTATAGGGTACTATGTATTTGTCTTCGGAGCCCTTATGAATTATGTGCCGATGAACAGTTTAGTGGACTATAAAAATAAGAAGCTGTGGTATGATTGTCAATGAGACTACTCTCCACAAGAGACAAAATGACATAGGTCACCGTACGGCCTTTAACAATGAGCAATACCCTTACCACATAGTCAGTTATAAGAAGCTGACGGCCTGATTTATCATATTTATGCACATAATAACAAAAGAAAAACAAATATGATATATAGCAACAAACAACAACCACTGAATTACAGGCTCCTGACTTTGAAACAGGCACATATATTAAATTTAACAATTTCCAATAAGCGACGGTACATGTCCCCAAGGGACAAAGCGAGCGGTACACTAGAATACAGAGGTCCATTTAGGATATACCAACAACCTATTACGAATTCGAGTTAATAAACTTAAAGAAATCGAGATTACGGATAAAATCATTATCATTAATTATATAATTCGTTATGAAGAAATATATAATTCGCTATGACAGATTAAATTTCGTGTTACCAAATCTGTGAAGTTAGTGTTCAAATATTTTTGTAATTCATGATTTGTCACAGATTTCATTCGTGATAACGAATTGAATTCGTTTTTGCATTTAAAAAAAATTCGTTACCACGGGTTTGAAAATATATTATAACGAAATTTATTCTTGATGAAGAAATACATAAATGTGATTACTAATTTCACAGATTCGTTATCATCAATTTAATTCGTGAGAACGAAAAGTACAACATGTGATAACTGAAATAACTCCGTGATCACGAGTAACTTATTCCTCAGATTTGTTATCAAATCTGTGATAACGAATTACAAAATTAGTAATGACGATTTTCAATTTGTAATCTCGTAACCAAATTATATTTTTTGAAAAATTGGCTTCCAAATTGGAAGAGTTTAACCAATCAAATTAAAATATAGACCTCTTATTTTGTTATCCTAATATTTAGTTATCCTCCTATAAGAGGATAACAAAATCAGAGATCTATATAATTCAATTGGGGTTTAACCATAGTAATTAAGAACATACCCTTGGTATAGGGTGGGATATCTGAATCCGTTTTGTGATATTCAACAACTGATAACATAAGGTGGAATGGGCTTTATACCCAAGTCCATACCCGAAGGCGCAATGCCTAGTTCTCGACATAATAAGCAAGTATATTTATTGTTTTACCGTCTCCATTTGTCGAAAGGGGAGTTAACAAAACCAGAATAACTAAACACTAATAATGTTTTTGTATTTTAGCAACATGTTCTCTAAAAGTCATGCTTGAAAGAAAAATCAAACGAAATATGTAAACCAAAAAAAGAGGTACACAAATTTTCGTGTCTTCTTTTAAAAATTGACAGATGTTTCTCTGGCCATGCATAATCCCGCTCATCTTAGGTACACTTTTAAGTACTGATAATTGAAAAAAAAAATCAGTAAAGAAATATCTATGATCTACATTAAGAAATGTTCACATGCATTTGCAATTACTGATATATTACCTTCTTGTTTCGTTAGGTTGCTCTATTTTAAACTTATACCTAAAATCTTCTTTTAACAATATAAACCAAACCGTTACATGCACAACTGTACATAGACATTTTGTGTCATACACAATATAAAAGTTATCATTTCTACCTATGCCGTATTGAAACAATCTAATATAAAGAAAAGTTTCACCAATGTTCTCATATTAACTCACACAATACACTAAGTGGTCAAGTAGGATCGTGGTCAAAGGCACTTGGGACATGGACCCCCTTTTTTAGTTTACCTTACCCGAAGGACCATGTGAGCTTTTCCCATCACTTGGCGTCCGTCGTCTGTCGTTGTCATCATCGTTGTCCGCTAACTTTTACAGTGATCGTCTCCTCTGAAACTACGGAGCCAAATTTTCCATAAAATGGCAACAATCATCATTTTGTTATTTGATATATAAAAAAAAAAATCTGTTCGATGACACCGCTTGCCAACCAACATGGCCGACATGGCTAAAAATAAAACATTTGAGGTAAAGTAAAAGTTTTGTTATTTCGAAAGCTTAATAGAGAAAATCTGACAGGGACCGGAATGTTGAAAATGTTGAGCTTTACCTATTATCTATTGACTGTTAGATAATTTTTTATTGAAGTTATTTCCTTCAAATTACGATTCATTCTAAAAAAAAATCATATTACCCATTATCTTGAAAACTATAATAGATAGAGAGAAATATGATCAGCAAGACAAGATCTCCAAATAAGTCAGTTATAGCGGAAATCTTCAAACAACTCCATATTAAAGGTATTGCATTTCAGTCGACTGCTTATTGTAGTTATTGCTCTTTAATGACGATGTTTTTCCTATTTTTGGGTTCCTCGCCTATTATCTTGAAAACTATAAAAGACAGATAAAAACTTTGAACAACAATCATGATCAGTAAGACAAGATCTACAATCAGGGCATAGTCTGTTGTAAAAAAATATAAGATAATTGCCCTTAAATGACAATTTGTTTTACCCTCCTCTGTGTCTTGAACAAAAACCAAATGAGATGGAGAGAAACTGTAAACAGTAGTCCACACTGTGAAAGATGCACATAGACGTAGGTGAGCAGCACAGGCTATGTAGAGCCTCTAGTTTCTTTTTCTGTTCTTTTCTTGTGGTGAAAAATTTACTTAATTATCTTAGATAGTTTAAATTATTTAATTTGCACTTACTCTTATTAACCCAATCTTACAACAACAGTAACAGTGGTTATACATAAAACCAAAATTGGTTTCTCAAAGGGATAACGCACCTCTGATCAAATTTTTGTTCTCAAATGTATAATAGATAAATATCTAAAATCTGGTGATAAATATAGATTCTACCACTGCATCGAGTGTGATACGATATTTATCCACTCGAGACAGTTAAATTTTCAAATTTAAAACGCGAGGCTCGCCGAGCCTTTTAAATATTTAAAATTTAACTGTCGAGAGTGGATACATATCGTATTACACGAGATTTGGTGGTGGAATCTTTTTCTCTAAATAAACAATATGCAGGCAAACATATTCCGTCTTTTCGAATGATCTGTAAAAAGATGTAATCTTTCTATGTGACGTCATCAGGCATGGTCGCCTTTTTTCATGCCGTCACAATAGGAAATTCAGAGGAAAGCAAGTAAATTCGACGTCATAATCGGATTTTAACCAATGGAGAACTGAGATCGAACGAACCACACGTTGATTAAATTTTGTTTATACAATGGGTGCAGGAAGGGATAAATTGACGAAGAATTAGAGAAAGGGTTGTATGCATGCTTTGTAGACTTTTGCAAAGCATTTGACAAAGTTATTCATGTTGGTGTAATGTATAAATTACAAATGTATGATGTTAATGGTTATATTTATAAAATTTTGAAATCAATGCATGCAAATGACAGACTGTGTGTAAGGGCTGATGATAAAATGACAGAGTTTTCACATCTGAGGTCGGAGTAAGACAGGGTGATGTTCTAAGCCCTAGCCTTTTAAAGATATTTCTAAATGATCTCCCCACCATTATTTATCATAAAACAGATTCAGTCACTTTGGATGGCGGGAAGATTCCTTTCCTTTTATATGCAGATGCTCTATTATTATTTTCAGACACCAAAATAGGTCTTCAACAAAAGCTAGATATTTTAAATAACTATTGTACTGAATGGTGTATAGAATTTAATGTAAATAAGACAAAGGTAATCATTTTTAACAAAACTGGAAGGCTAATGACTGACATGTTTCATATTGGAACTGATACTCTAGATTGTGTCAAACAATATATAAGATTTAGGGCTTATAATTGAAAACACTGGAAAGTTTAATGAAGCCAAAAAACAACTGTTTCAAAAGGGAATAATATTTTCAAAGATTGGGAAATGGAAAACTCAGGGAGCTACCGTTTGATTTTTAGTGGGGGGGGGGGGGGGGGGGGGATGGGGGCTAGGATGGTAGCTCCCTTAACTTAACACTCTGTAAACACATTCTGGGTGTTACTAAACTCTGTATTTTTGTACTGGTATAGACTTGAGTACTCCCAATCTGATCTGTTGAGCAGAGCCTATAATGAATATAAATCTAGCAAAAAACCGTCAAATAACTCATGGTTTTCTAATATACTGTTTTACAGTAAAAAACTGGATATTAACCTATCTATCTGCAAAAAACTTTGTAAAAATAAATTTAAATTGTATTTGAAAATATGTCTCCAGAAGAACTTTCTTAAGACATGGCTAGACATAAAAACAGCTATTCAAAAAATACTGGAAAACTAAGCACATATTTAAAATTCAAATTTGCTTTCAATTACATAAGTTACTTAAATATAAAAAAAATTAACAGCAGAAGAACCTTAACAAAATTTAGACTGAGTAACCACAGTTTGAGAATAGAAACTGGGAGACATGAACGAAAAAAAAATATTATTTCAGGAAAACATGAAATTTTGTCCAGATGTGAAAGGCTATTTCAACACTGTTCACTTAATTTTATAGAAAATGAGCTTCATTTTGTTTTAGAGTGCCCTCTATATAGCTAACCACGATTAGAATTCTCACAAAATTTATTTCAAAAGTTTCCAAATCTGAAAAACATAAATTTAGAAAATCTCTTTATCTGGATAATGACAAATGAAGATTTAGTTTTTAATACGGATTTTTATCTATACCTAAATAAAAATTTCCAGATCAGACAAGAAAAGAGACAAAAGCTAAGACAAATAAATAGAGTTATTCCTCTTTGTACTGGCTCTCTCCTATCATAAAATTGAGAATGGAAATGGGGAATATGTCAAAGAGACAACAACCCGACCAAAGAGCAGACAATAGCCGAAGGCCACCAATGGGTCTTCAACGCAGCTAGAAAATCCCGCACCCGGAGGTGGTCCTCAGCTGGCCCCTAAATACAATTGTGTACTAGTTCAGTGAAAATGGACGTCACACTAAACTCCAAAACATACAAATGAACTAAAATTAAAAAACATACAAAATTAACAAAGGCCAGAGGCTCCTGACTTGGGACAGGCGCAAAAATGCGGCGGGGTTAAACATGTTTTGTGAGATCTCAACCCTCCCCCTATACCGCTAGCCAATGTAGAATAAAGAAACACATAGCAATACGCACAGTAAAAATTCAGTTTACATATACATTTCATGTACATATTTTTTTTTATTATCATGTTTCCATATTTGTTCTACATCATATTTTATTATTAACAATCAGTAACAAGACTCAAGCTAGCGAACAATAAGAAAACGCGCCAACATGATCATGCCTAAAAACCGAAGACTTGCAATAACACAAAACGTCCTTTTAAATCTAATGACAATATTTTCCAGTAGGAAGACGAAATGCAATTCCATTTTAACACAGACAAAGTTAATTAGTTATTCGTGTACATGTATCTAATACAACTTTTTTTTAACCGGAAATCTAAAATTCCTATTAGGTAATCCTTTCTTTTTTAGTGCTCTCTGATTAGAGATGGGTTTGTTGTTTTTATAACAATGAAACAATTAATAACAATAGTTCAAACTAAACTAATATAACGATACATTTAAATCTTCTAGCTTATATATGCGTTTGAAAAGAAAAGAATATTAATCGATTGATTTTGGAACTTCAAGTATTTTTTGTTAGATTTTCTTTAGAAATAAAAGCTGATAACCATTATACGCAGTTTTCTTCTTTTGTCAAAGAACTAGTTCATTTTTCTAATTATTCAAAAGTATGTCGTCACTCTGGAAATGTATTTACTATATTTCGATAGAAATGTGATAAGTGTAAGAGTGGCACCCAAATAGAACGAGAAACGAATTGACATAAAGATTTTGGTTAATTTAAACGACAATTTTTTTTTAATCTGAGTCTATGTAAAATCTGGACCCAACCCCCTCTCAACTTTCATCCATTTAAACTTCCCTACGGCAAAGCTTTTATACACACTAGGTACAAATGATAGGCAATTGCCTACGGTTGCCTTGACCCAAAGACCCAGGTGGGTAAAGTTACGGAACTTTTTTAATTGAGGTCAAAAGTTGGGGTAGGGTGACCCTAACACCACCCAATTTTAATTCATAAAAAAGTCCCTACGGCAAAGCGTTTGTCCACACTAGGTACAAATGATAGGCAATTGCCTAAGGTTGCCTGGACCCAAAGACCCAGTTGGGTTAAGTTACGGAACTTTTTTAATTGAGGTCCAAATTTGGGGGTATATGTTACCTTTCTATTTTAATTCATTAAACAGGTTACGCGCCTTACAACGATACATAATGTAGTTCTCAGGCCTTTAACAAAATGAAGAACGAAATTCGGTTGTTCAAAAATAAAAATCAATTTACTCAAACGCCTTTGTTTTGAAAGGTTATCATTTAAATAGTTTGTACATTTTCTATACGTTTATTCTACAAAAAAATATTTTAGGAACTTTTTGACAGGATGCCGAAAGTACGGAAAGCCATTTCACACAACACATAATTTCTAGTTTAAAAGTTGAACAGGGAATGCTGTTTACACTTTAGATTATTTAACGAAATATAGAAATTTATCTGCAAAAACTAACAAAATATATACAGTCAACTGACGACAATAACGTATATGTAGATCTTAATGAGCGGATCATACTTTTTGGCGAAATCTTTTTTAAAAGTAAACGGATGATGATGGCGGATGACTACGGAATACAAATTATAGACGCCAATTATTGTAAAAAGCTCACACTGATCCTTTAGGTCAGGTTAGATATAATAGTTAATGCGAATTTATTAATACACAATATTTCAAGTTAAAACATTAAGCTGGACTTATAACCCTGCATCTTGGATTGACTGCGTCTTCTAGTTACTGTAAAACATGTCGTTAAAGAAGCTGATAATAATAATTTGGTCTTTTTTCTAGTATGGTACTGTAGATTCATGTGATAATTTTTTTTTCTGTGATTTCGTCGAAAAAGGTGAACCACGAAAGTAAAGAGGTAGGGGCATCGATGCCCGGTTTTGGCCCAATACAAATTAAATGTTTGAAAACTTTTCCAAATTGGCACAAAATGTTTTGCAATGCATAGAGTCATGAAATATAAAGAAAAACATAAGATTATTCAGCGGATGACCTGGGCCATCTGGTCTTGGCAAAAGACAAAAGCTTTGCCATAGGAATATATGAAGAATTAAAATTGGAAGGTGAGGGGTCTCCATATCCTAATTTTGGACCTCAGTTGAAGAACTTCGGTGAATTTACCCAACTCGCCTATCTGCTATCTGGTTCTGGCAACTTCAAGGACTTACCTATCATTTGTTCATAGTATGGACAAAGGCTTTGTCGTAGTAAATTTTCTTACAATTAAAGTTTGGAGGGGTAGGAACTCCTTACGCCAAATTTTAACCTCGGTTGCAGTAGTTCCATGACTCATTATGAATTAATTCACCTGGGTTATCTAATGCAGGCAACTATGTGCCATTGAATTTCATCTGTACCTGGTGTGGTAAAAGCTTTGCCGCGTAGAGAATTTTTTTGACGAATAAAATTTTGAAGGGGAAAGGTGACCATATCCCAACTTTAGACCTCAGTTGCAAATGTTTCGAGAATTTATCCACCACGGCCAGGCAACAAGTAGGGGATTGCCTATCATTTGTACTAAGTGTAGGAAAAAGTTTACCCGTAATGATTATTTGACAAATTAAAATTGGGATGTGATGGGGTGTGCATACCGCAAATGTAAAAACAGTGGAAGAAGTTCCGGAAATTTACCCATCTTGGTCGTCGTGTCCAGGCAACCTAAGGCAATATCCTATCATTTGTTCTTAGTGTGGACAAAAGCTTTGCTTTGCAAACTTTTTTTATCAATTAAAGAAGGGAAGTGGTAGGGTCACAAGTCCTTAACTTTCGAACTCAATTGTAGACGATCCGTAACTTTACCCACCTGGGTCTTTAGGTCCAGGCAACCTTAAGCAATTGCCTGGCATTTGTATCTAGTGTGGACAAAAGCTTTGACGAACAGACATTTTAAGGAATTAAAGTAGGGAGGTTGTACGGTCAACCGACCCTAACTTTGGACCTCAATTGTAGACAATCCACAACTTTAAACATATATATAAATATAAAATCGATTTTGACTTCGTGAAAATGTATAGCATGACAGAAATGATTGTCATCAGATTTGAATGGACGTTTCATGTTTATATAAGTCTTCGGTTTTTAGGCGTGATCAGTTTGGCGCGTATTTCTTATTGTTCGCTGGCTTATTGTTCGCTAGCTTGATACACCTTATTGTTCGCTGGCTTATTGTTCGCTAGCTTGAGTCTGGTCAATCAGTATGTATGTTAGATTGCATGTGTTGTTTGTGTGGATATTGTATGAACTTTATGATTTGTGTTGATTTATATGCTCTTTAAGGGCCCTTTGATTAGGAATAAAGATATTTGAATTTGAATTTGTTATTAATAAAAAGCTTATCTGCACTGATTCTTTTTTTAATTCTTCCAAGACATAACGTTGCTTGAAGGTTAGGAAAAATGATGAATTATGGGCCCTAAATTCCTAAGACAAAACGCTTCTAAAACAAATAACCATGTAAATAATAAACAATCTTCTTACTCTATAACACACTTCAGATGCTTTAATTTAGTTACCGTATGCGTTATAAAGCACCTAAGACGAGATCCATATACGCTTTCGTACGCATGTTTCTAATGTTATCGTAAAATCAGAAATCAGGAAGCCTCAAATTATTGTAAATATCACCCCATCCTCTCCAATTTATTTTTCACCAGGTCCATTTTTAAAAAGTATAAGTCTATAAATAAAATTATATTTTAAGTAAATATAATATGTATTATCTTTCCGACACTGTCTTATTCATTTTGGTTATAGAAGTTCTTCGTGCTAAATTTTACAAAAACATGTCAACTTTGAAAATTGGTAGCAATATGTCTTCAACATCAACATGTAACGCTGAGTGGCATTTTGAAATTATGGAAATGCATATAATAAAAAATTATATTTAAAATTGTTATACAGTATTGTAATTATAGGATATACTCTTTATTATTAAATTTCATTTGAGATAAAGACATGAAAAACAAATTTTAGACCCTTTAAGAAAAACATGTAAAACAAGCACTGAACTGAATTTTGAACTTGTTGGAGAATTAATCTTCATAACGTATAAATATTATCGTTGTGAATGTTCGTGTAATATTGGCTAACGTACCTAAGTCATCTATTTGAACCAGTCTTCGATTTCCAACCTTTTAAAACTTGAAAGTTTGCACCCTAATTGTGAAGACTATACAAGTCTTTTTCGTTCATCGAATTTATCTACGATTTAAATATTTTTGAATTTGATAACCGCTGTGTATTCTTTAACAGCTGGGCTAGTTTTTCTGTCAGTAAGTAACCTCTCTTGTAAATGTGGTATAGTAATTAAATATATATATATATTGATATTACAATTTAATGTTTATTAAATAAAAAAACAAGAAGTGTGAAAGTCTTTGTTTCACTAATCACCTTATTTCAATTCATAAGTCAGACGGTCTATTTTGTATCTTTTAAATTAACGTCTTCATGTTAACACTGCGTAAGATTAAACGAAGTTAGACATAATTCCTTTTCGATGATTACATTTGTAAGTAACAATATATGAAAACGTTGTTCAATTCTAAACGAGAATTTCTTATAACTAAATACAGAGATTAAATCAAAATGTCGGGTCTTTTTTTGTGATATCGAAAACGAAAAACGAAAACACTTCCGTTATTTATTTTTGTTTTAAGATATCAAAAACGAGAACATGCTGGTGCATGATTCAAAGCAGCATTTCCATAAACGCCTCAATGGCCATAGAAGTGATATCTCTAAGAAGCCACTTCTCCCAGTTAGTCAGCATTTCAGACAGTCGGGTTACAAACTTGAAGACTTTAACCGCATGAACATTCTACTGTTTGAACAAAACAGTCACTGGAATTATGCCCAGCAACAGGTTCGGGAAAGCTTTTGATGAAATGAACTAAATGTACATCATCCAAACGGCATCAATAAGACATACTAGCAGTGTTATTTTACACTCATTTTGGGATGTATATATACACAGTCACGTCTATTGAATATTGAGTTTTGTTTTATACTATGATCTTCAAGGTTTGGGAATAAATCAATAGACCAAAACGTATCTGTATTATTGAGCTATTTTAAACATACAACTAGTATTGTCAAAATTAAGCCGAAATATTTGCCAACTCGATTTTATGCGCTGAAGTACGTCCATTATTCATTTTTCATTATTCAAAATTCAACATTTAGTGATGAATAATAAGTAATGAAATAGTTTATATTTCAGTATTCAAGTTGATAAGTGAAAAATGAAATAGAAAATTTATTTTTTGACTGTGACACTATATCTCGTATTTCTGAATTCGTCATGTTGGTGTTATTTACCAAATTTTCAAATAAATATAAGAAAAAAAATCAAAACCGTGACCCTTTTTAATTTTTATCTTAATGTTTTTATTTAGTTTCAGAGGATAAACTAGTGGGTTTCCCCAACTATTTTTAACTGAAATTTCTTGTTTTAATGTATGGACGACCTGAACATAGCATACTAGTATATAAAATTTAAAATACTATTATAATACATTGTCTTTATTTTGATTTTCACTGGACCTTTGCTATTATTCATAGATATTATAATGAAAAGATGTGGTATGAGTGCCAATGAGACAATTTGTAAAAGTAAACCATTATAGGTCAAAGTACTTTCTTCAAAACGGATCATTGGCGCACACCGAACAGCAAGCTATAAAGGGCCCCAAAAGATGACTAGTGTAAAAGCATTCAAACTGGAAAACCAACGGTCTAATCTATATAAAAAAAAAACGAGAAACGAGAAACACTTGTGAACCACATCAACAAACGACAACCACTGAACATTAGTTCCTGATTTAGGACTGGTGCAAACAAATGCAGCGGGTTTAAACGTTTTAATAGGTACCAACCTTCACCCATACCTTAAACAATAGTGTAAAATCACAACATAGAAAAACACACTATAAAATATCCTATCATATTTAATCATCCCCTGATTAAAGATATAACTTATTGATTGTGCTGCAATGCCCATTAGAGGGGTTACGGAGGACCTAAATGCCAATATACGCGTGAAAATTAAGAAATAGCCAATTTTGAATAATGTAATAGATATTTTGAATAATGGAATGGACTGCTGCGACCCTTCGCCCCAAATTACAGAAATACCTATTAGAAAGCTTATCAATGGAGGAACAAAAGGCTTATAATCAATATGTTCCGCAACGCCTATTAGAGGAGTTACGAAGGACATAAATGTCGAAATACGCGTGAACATTAAGAAATGGCTTATTTGGAATAATGGAATGGACTGTTACGACCCTTCAGCCCCTAATTACAGAAAACTTCATATTCCATTTGAAGGCTTATTGATAGAGGAACAACATGAATATAATCAATATGTGCCGTAATGCCGATTAGAGGGGTTACGGAGGACCTAAGTGACAAAATACGCGTGAAAATTAAGAAATAGCCAATTTTGAATAATGGAATGGATATTTTGAATAATGGAATTGACTGCTGCGACCCTTCAGGCCCGAATTACAGACATACCTTATACGTCATTCGAAAACTGAAGGCTGTAGCAGTCCATTCTATTATTAAAATAAGGTATATATATAAACTATTTCAGTATTCATTATTCATCACTAAACATTGAATAGTGAATAATGAACTATTTCATTATTCATTATTGAATTTTGAATAATGAAAAATGAATTTTGAATAATGAAAAATGAATAATGGACGTACTTCAGCGTGGTTGTTATACCATAACACCATCTTCGTATATTACCATCTTATATTAGTACCGTTGTGCAAATCTTTAGACCTATATAATTTTTTCCTTGTCAGCGCAGCATCGTCTATTCTAGACGATCCGGCACCTATTAAATTTGTTGTTTGATCCTATTTACAGACTTATATATACATAACTAGTGATCCGTTATATATATATATATATATATATACTAGTCTAAATTGAAAACAACGTTCAAACCTATGATTGCGTTGGATAAAAACCGCAATTTTTATACGTGTGCATGCAAAACAAAGTTCTTGATAGAGAGGTCTAAATAAAGCACAAACAAGATTTTCCAAAAGCTCATAAAATGTGAAAAAGTATATTTTAACAAAACGCATTTGACTAGCAGGTCGAACAACTGATGTTCTTAAACCCTGCTGACTGCCATTGGCGATTGCCGAATAAAACGATCACAAGATGTAACAAAATGGATCTTATTATTAATTTATTACCAAACAGAAAACAATAAACTTGCGGAAAAGATGGTATACCGCAAACATGAGGTGCAAAAATTTGTACACCATATCCGGATTTCGACAATTAATGTCTCTTCAGTGATGTTAGGGATCGAAACGGTATTTGGAAGGCCATATAATTTACCTCAATTTAGGATAGACTCTTGAATTTTAAAGAGTCGAAATAGGTTGAACGGATCATATAAACCCGAAGGAAAATATAATACAAGCCCAAACCTATGATTGCATTGGATAAAGACCGCAATTTTTATACATGTGCACGAAAAACAAATGTCTTGGGAGAGGGTTCTAAATACAGCACAAACAACATTTTCCAAAAGACCAAACAAGTAAAAAAGTATATTTTAACAAAACGCATTTGACTAGCAGGTAAAACAACTGATGTTTTTAAACCATGTTGACTGCCAAATAAATTGATCACGAGATGTAACATGGATCTTAATTATTAATTTAATACCAAACAGAAAACAATAAACTTGCGGAGAAGATGGTGTACCGCAAACACGAGGTGCAAAAATTTGTACACCATATCCGGATTTCGACAATTAATGTCTCTTCAGTAATGTTATGGATCGAAACGGTATTTGAAAGGCCATATAATTTATCTCAATTTAGGATAGACTGTTGAATCTTAAAGTGTCAAAATAGGACGAACGGATCATATAAACCTTAAGGAAAATATAATACAAGCCCAAACGAAAAAATATAAACAAGTCTAAATTGAAAACAATGTTCAAACGTATATTTGCGTTGGATAAAAACCGCAATTTATGTACGTGTGCATGTAAAACAAATTTCTTGGTAGAGGGGTCTTAATACAGCACATTAAAAAACATTTTCCAAAAGACCAAAAAAGTGAAAAGTATATTATAACAAAACGCATTTGACTAACAGGTCGAACAACTGATGTTCTTATATATATATATATATATATATATATATATATATTTCGACTCTTCAAAATTCAAGAGTCTATCCTAAATTGAGGTAAATTATATGGCCTTCCAAATACCGTTTCGATTCCTAACATCACTGAAGATACATTAATTGTCGAAATCCGGATATGGTGTACAAAATTTTGCACCTCATGTTTGCGGTATACCATCTTTTCCGCAAGTTTATTGTTTTCTGTTTGGTATTAAATTATTAATAAAGATCCATTTTGTTACATCTTGTGATCCGTTTATTTGGCAATCGCCAATAGCAGTCAGCAGGGTTTAAGAACATCTGTTGTTCGACCTGTTAGTCAAATGCGTTTTGTTTAAATATACTTTTTTCACATTTTTGGTCTTTTGGAAAATGTTGTTTGTGCTGTATTTAGACCCCTCTACCTAGACATTTGTTTTGCATGCACACGTATAAAAATTGCGGTTTTTATCCAATACAATCATAGGTTTGAAAGTTGTTTTCAATTTAGACTTATATATCTATATATATATGTAACACTCAGAAACGTGTCCTTCCCCCCAAACGTGTCCGATTCCCCCAAACGTGTCCACATGACGCCACTGAACTGCAAAACAAGTCCAAACGTGTCCATTTTTTTATAAACACCCAAACGTGCCCAATCCCCCAAACGTGTCCATATCAAGCTTAATTTTTTCTTTTACTGGAACTATCATTCGTGTCCATATTATAAATACGTAGGTTATTTTAAGTTATTGTTTTTTCATTAACGTATACTCATTTTATTATTTCATTAAAAAATAGAAATAAATTACTTTAGGTCTTTTTTAAACCGGCAGTTTAACCTGGTTAAAAGTGGGGGCGTCCGTTCGGCTATGTTGGATGTAAATGTAAGCAGCCATGCTCAGTTAAATTGTAGATATTAAATCAGATACCTCGTGTAGGGAGAACTTTTATTTAAAACGGCCTCTATTACATAACGGAGATTGCAGTAGTTTCTTACTGAAGTCATAAAAAAATCGGTCTTCACTCGCTCTTATTTTTTTTAGATTAAAATCCCAACTAGTGTCAATCCCGAATAACCGTCAAAATTTAGGCCCAATCCTAAATTCCCGGTATGATAATAGAACCTATATACAGTATTTATTGTCAACATGATGTCGTTCTAATAATGCATGAAATATTGGCACTTGACGTTATTTCTCTTGTTCGTGTGTCTTTAGTCAAGTTTAGTGATGCTCGAAACCTAAAATTTATTAAAAACCTGAAAACCAGTTTATGATTTGAAGAGCTTTTAAAATATCAGAACTGTTGAAAAGAAGGGAAGTCAATTCTTCTAAAAGCCCGCCGTCGGATTAATATAAAAGGCATCATAGGAGTTAATTAGTAACACATAATTTACATAGTAAACCATTAATTCAACTGCACTAGAATTATTTGTATGTTCGCTCTAAATGAGCATGAAATACTTGCAACTGGACAATAAGCAAATTCAGTTTAAAGTTAATTCATATGTTACATATTACATTTGCAATTATGATAATCATTAACAACCGGCATTGAACAAACTAATGCTAATAAATTACTACCTCATCAACTGTTTCCCCCATCATAGAATTGCCGTAACGTTATTGATTTCATTTAGGACATACATGTATTAGCGCTAAAAGACGTGAGACGTTCTGGCGTTTAACAGTGGACACGTTTTGGCGAATAACAATTATCGGACACGTTTGGGGGTTATGAAATCGGACACGTTTGGGCAACATTGAATATTACGGACACGTTTGGGGGGAATATACACGTTTGGGGGAATCGGACACGTTTGGGGGGAAGGACACGTTTGGGAGTGTTACATATATATATATATATATATATCTTTTTCAAGAATCAGTCTTTATTTCACGTATATTGTCATGTATGAGAATCAATGTAACAAACTTGTCTTTGCAAAATGGATATTGATAAAGGCATAATAACGGAGCTTAAAATGGTGATAGTCAATCACATTTCTGAGAATTGAGAAGATTGACTTCTGAAATTGTGGGTAAAGGTTGATACATAATATTTTAAGCAAGTCGTTTGAAAATGAAAGAGTCACAATCAATTTTAAAAGATGTTATCTTTACCAATATTCTTCCACATATTCTGATCAAAATAAGTAAGAACGTGTAATTGATATCTGATATAATTACCTAAATCAACTTTCTTAGCAGTAGTTTTGTCCAGACTGATAATCCCTGTTGCAGAAGACATTGTATTAGGAATTTTTGGTATAGCCTCCTGCGATGTTACTTTTGGTTTCAGAGCCTCTGTTGATACTTTTGGTGTAGGAGCCTGTGTTGTTACTTTTGTTGTCTTAGCATTTGTTGTTACTTTCGATGTAGAAGACTGTGTTGATACTTTTGTTGTAGGAGACTGTGTTGATACTTTTGTTGTAGGAGACTGTGTTGTTATTTTTGTTGTAGGAGACTGTGTTGATACTTTTGGTGTAGAAGCCTGTGTTGATACTTTTGGTGTAGAAGCCTGTGTTGATACTTTTGGTATAGAAGACTGTGTTGATACTTTTGGTGTGGGAGCCTGTGTTGATACTTTTGGTGTAGAAGACTGTGTTGATACTTTTGGTGTAGAAGCCTGTGTAGATACTTTTGGTGTAGAAGCCTGTGTTGATACTTTCGGTGTAGGAGCCTGTGTTGATACTTTCAATGTAGAAGCCTGTGTTGATACTTTTGTTGTAGGAGACTGTGTTGATACTTTTGTTGTAGGAGACTGTGTTGATACTTTTGTTGTAGGAGAATTTGTTGAGACTTTTGATGTAGAAGCCTGTGTAGATACTTTTGGTGTAGAAGCCTGTGTTGATACTTTTGGTGTTGAAGCCTGTGTTGATACTTTCGGTGTAGAAGCCTGTGTAGATACTTTTGGTGTAGACGCCTGTGTTGATACTTTTGGTTTAGAAGCCTGTGTTGATACTTTTGGTGTAGAAGCCTGTGTTGATACTTTTGGTGTAGAAGCCTGTGTTGATATTTTTGGTGAAGAAGCCTGTGTTATTACTTTTGGTGGAGGAGACTGTGTTGATACTTTTGGTGTCGAAGCCTGTGTTGATACTTTTGGTGTAGAAGCCTGTGTTGATACTTTTGGTGTAGAAGCCTGTGTTGATATTTTTGGTGAAAAAGCCTGTGTTATTACTTTTGGTGGAGGAGACTGTGTTGATACTTTTGGTGTCAAAGCCTGTGTTGATACTTTTGGTGTAGAAACCTGTGTTGGTACGTTTGTCGTAGAAGCCTGTGTTGATACTTTTGGTGTAGGAGCCTGTGTTGATACTTTTGGTGTAGAAGACTGTGTTGATACTTTTGGTGTAGAAGCCTGTGTTGATACTTTTGGTGTAGGAACCTGTGTAGATACTTTCAATGTAGAAGCCTGTGTTGATACTTTTGTTGTAGGAGATCGTGTTGATACTTTTGTTGTAGGAGACTGTGTTGATACTTTTGTTGTAGGAGAATTTGTTGAGATTTTTGGTGTAGAAGCCTGTGTAGATACTTTTGGTGTAGAAGCCTGTGTTGATACTTTTGTTGTAGGAGACCGTGTTGATACTTTTGTTGTAGGAGACTGTGTTGATACTTTTGTTGTAGGAAATTTTGTTGAGACTTTTGGTGTAGAAGTCTGTGTAGATACTTTTGGTGTAGAAGCCTGTGTTGATACTTTCGGTGTAGAAGCCTGTGTTGATACTTTCGGTGTAGAAGCCTGTGTAGATACTTTTGGTGTAGAAGCCTGTGTTGATACTTTTGGTTTAGGAGCCTGTGTTGATACTTTTGGTGTAGAAGCCTGTGTTGATACTTTTGGTGTAGAAGCCTGTGTTGATATTTTTGGTGAAGAAGGCTGTGTTATTACTTTTGGTGGAGGAGACTGTGTTAATACTTTTGGTGTCGAAGCCTGTGTTGATACTTTTGGTGTAGAAACCTGTGTTGATACGTTTGGTGTAGAAGCCTGTGTTGATACTTTTGGTGTAGAAGCCTGTGTTGATACTTTCGGTGTAAAAGCCTGTGTAGATACTTTTGGTGTAGAAGCCTGTGTTGATACTTTTGGTTTAGGAGCCTGTGTTGATACTTTTGGTGTAGAAGCCTGTGTTGATACTTTTGGTGTAGAAGCCTGTGTTGATATTTTTATTGAAGAAGCCTGTGTTATTACTTTTGGTGGAGGAGACTGTGTTGATACTTTTGGTGTCGAAGCCTGTGTTGATACTTTTGGTGTAGAAACCTGTGTTGATGCGTTTGGTGTAGAAGCCTGTGTTGATACTTTTGGTGTAGAAACCTGTGTTGATACTTTTGTTGTAGAAGCCTGTGTTGATACTTTCGGTGTAGAATCCTGTGTTAATACTTTTGGTGTAGAAGCTTGTTTTGATACTTTTGGTTTAGAAGCCTGTGTTGATACTTTTGGTGTAGAAGCCTGTGTTGATACTTTTGGTGTAGAAGCCTGTGTTGATACTTTTGGTGTAGAAGCCTGTGTAGATACTTTTAGTGTTGAAACCTGTACATGTGTAGATACTTTTGGTTGAAGGGCCTGTGTTGATACTTTTGGTTTAGGAGCCTGTGTTGATACTTTTGGTATAGAAACATGTGTTGATACTTTTGGTGGAGGAGACTGTGTTGATACTTTTGGTGTGGAAGCCTGTGTTGATACTTTTGGTATAGAAGCCTGTGTAGATAGTTTTGGTGTAAAAGCCTGTGTTGATACTTTTGATGTAGAAGCCTGTGTAGATACTTTTGATATAGAAGCCTGTGTTGATACTTCCGGTGTTGAAGCCTGTGTTGATACTTTTAGTGTAGAAGCCTGTGTAGATACTTTTCGTGTAGAAGCCTGTGTTGATACTTTTGGTGTAAAAACCCTTGTAGATACTTTTGTTGGAGGAGACTGTATTGATACTTTTGGTGTAGAAGCCCGTGTTGATACTTTTGGTGTAGAAGCCTGTGTAGATACTTTTGGTGTAGAAGGCTGTGTTGATACTTTTGGTTTAGGAGCCTGTGTTGATACTTTTGGTGTAGAAGCCTGTGTTGATACTTTTGGTGTAGAAGCCTGTGTATATACTTTTGGTGTAGAAGCCTGTGTAGATACTTTTGGTGTAGAAGCCTGTGTTGATACTTTTGGTGTAAAAGCCAGTTTAGATACTTTTGGTTTAGGAGCCTGTGTTGATACTTTTGGTGTAGAAGCCTGTGTTGATACTTTTGGTGTAGAAGCCTGTGTTGATACTTTTGGTGTAGAAGCCTGTGTTGATACTTTTAGTGTAGAAGCCTGTGTAGATACTTTTGGTGTAGAAGCCTGTGTTGATACTTTTGGTGTAGAAGCCTGTGTTGATACTTTTGGTGTAGAAGCCTGTGTTGATACTTTTGTTGTAGAAGCCTGTGTAGATACTTTTGGTTTAGGAGCCTGTGTTGATACTTTTGGTGTAGAAGCCTGTGTTGATACTTTTGGTGTAGAAGCCTGTGTAGATACTTTTGGTTTAGGAGCCTGTGTTGATACTTTTGATGTAGAAGCCTGGGTAGATACTTTTGGTGTAGAAGCCTGTGTAGATACTTTTGGTGTAGAAGCCTGTGTAGATACTTTTGGTGTAGAAGCCTGTGTTGATACTTTTGGTGTAGAAGCCAGTTTAGATACTTTTGGTTTAGGAGCCTGTGTTGATACTTTTGGTGTAGAAGCCTGTGTTGATACTTTTGGTGTAGAAGCCTGTGTTGATACTTTTGGTGTAGAAGCCTGTGTAGATACTTTTGGTTTAGGAGCCTGTGTTGATACTTTTGGTGTAGAAGCCTGTGTTGATACTTTTGGTGTAGAAGCTTGTGTAGATACTTTTGGTTTAGGAGCCTGTGTTGATACTTTTGGTGTAGAAGCTTGTGTTGATACTTTTAGTGTAGAAGCCTGTGTAGATACTTTTGGTTTACGAGCCTGTGTTGATACTTTTGGTGTAGAAGCCTGTGTTGATACTTTTGGTGTAGAAGCCTGTGTTATTACTTTTGGTGGAGTACACTGTGTTGGTACTTCTGGTGTAGAAGCTTGTGTTATTACTTTTGATGTAGAAGCCTGTGTTGATACTTTTGGTGTAGAAGCCTGTGTTGTTACTTTTGGTGTAGAAGCCTGTGTAGATACTTTTGGTTTAGGAGCCTGTGCTGATACTTTTGGTGTAGAAGCTTGTGTAGATACTTTTGGGGTAGAAGCCTGTGTTGATATTTTTGGTGTAGAAACCTGTGTTGATACTTTAGGTGAAGAAACCTGTGTTGATACCTTTGGTGTAGAAGCCTGTGTTGATACTTTTGGTGTAGAAGCCTGTGTAGATACTTTTATTTTAGGAGCCTGTGTTGATTCTTTTGGTGTAGAAGCATGTGTTGATACTTTTGGTGTAGAAGCCTGTGTCGATACTTTTGGTGTAGAAGCCTGTGTAGACACTTTTGGTTGAGGAGCCTGTATAGATACTTTTGGTTTAGGAGCCTGTGTAGATGCTTTTGGTGTAGAAGCCTGTTTTGATACTTTTGGTGTAAAAGCTTGTGTTGATACTTTTGGTGTAGAAGCCTGTGTTGATACTTTTGGTGTAGAAGCCTGTGTAGATAATTTTGGTTCAGAAGCCTTTGTTGATACTTTTGGCGTAGAAGCCTGTGTTGATACTTTTGGTGTAGAAGCCTGTGTAAATACTTTTGATGTAGAAGTCTGTGTCGATACTTTTGGTTGAAGAGCCTGTGTTGATACTTTTGGTGTAGAAGAGTGTGTTGATACTTTTGGTGTAGAAGTCTGTGTAGATACTTTTGGTTTAGGAGCCTGTATAGATACTTTTGGTGTAGAAGTCTGTGTAGATACTTTTTGAATAAAAGCCTGTGTTGATACTTTTGGTGTAAAAGCTTGTGTTGATACTTTTGGTGTATAAGCCTGTGTTGATACTTTTGGTGTAGAAGCCTGTGTAGATACTTTTGGTTCAGCAGCCTTTGTTGATACTCTTGGCGTAGAAGCCTGTGTTGATACTTTTGGTGTAGAAGCCTGTGTAAATACTTTTGATGTAGAAGCCCGTGTTGATACTTTTGGTGTAGAAGCCTGTGTTGATACGTTTGGTGTTGAAGTCTGTGTCGATACTTTTGGTTGAAGAGCCTGTGTTGATACTTTTGGTGTAGAAGAGTGTGTTGATACTTTTGGTGTAGAAGTCTGTGTAGATACTTTTTGAATAAAAGCCTGTGTTGATACTTTTGGTGTAAAAGCTTGTGTTGATACTTTTGGTGTAGAAGCCTGTGTTGATACTTTTGGTGTAGAAGCCTGTGTTGATACTTTTGGTGTAGAAGCCTGTGTTGATAGTTTTGGTGTAGAAGCCTGTGTTATTGCTTTTGTTGGAGGAGCCTGTGTTGTTTTGTTTGGCGTGAGTGCCTGTGTAATTACTTCTAATTTAGGAAAATTTGATGTGTTGACTTTCAGTGCCTGATTCTGTTCATGTATCTTTTTCATCTTTTCAGAGTGAGCATCTATAATTCAAAAACGTACCTATCATAATTTAATATATAGTAATTTAGGAACAAAATAGTCAACGGATGAACATACAAATATTTTAAGAAATCAATTTCTAAGCCTACCTTATTCAAAACGATTATTATTGACAGAATTTGTTGTCATTGATGGTCATCATTTGCTTAACAAATGATCTTGTTTTTCATTGATCATTTTGAACCTTGCTTCTTTAAATATACCACAAGTGAGAGAAGTTTTAAAAAAGATTTGTACCACTATGTACCCATCTTTGTTTCATGTAGTTCCATATTAGAAAAGTACTTCTGACGTATGTAATTTATAAATTGTTGTTTTCATTATTGTTTGCCAGCATAGATAACTGGGGGAAAGCGGCTGTTCGTAACGTACGGCCCAATATGGCAGATGACCGTACCGGTAAGATTTTATATTTCCTAAATACTTTTGATCAAAAGCATTGTTGTTAGAGAAAATTGGTAAAAGTCTGTATAATATGTAGGACAACACGAATATCAAGCGTTCGGGAGATAGAATATCTAAATAATGGTTTTATACGACGGTATAAAAACTAGAAGCCGTACGTAACTTTAAGAATGAAAATTAAAAAAAAGTCGTTCGTAACGGATTTTACGGCCGTGCGTAACTTATTTATAATTTTATTGATTTGTCAACTGTATACTGAAAACTGCTTTCAATTTAACAATGTTAATGCACATATTGCGCTGTTTTTTAAATACGGACAAGTCGTGGAATACGGATACAAAATAAAATAATATTTACGGAAGTTTCCGGTCATTAATATGATTTATTTCCGTGACAAAATTACTGTAGATAAGTAAGATCTATACATATTTCTTAATGAGCTTAATTTGCATTTACAATCCAGACACTTTACTACTTTATTTTTGTTTATTTGCCTGCCCACAGTCCCTACCCTAAGTTATTGTTATGTTTACATACTTTTGGGAGTAGAATTTATCTTCTATAATATTTTTTTTCCTAAATCCCCTTGAAGAAAAAAATGTGTGGAAAATATGTTCTACAGACTGAATGCTAGATTTAATGCCTTACGTTTTTCTGTAGAAAAGATTGATAATCTAGTCTTAGATGCATGGTTTTTTTATTAGTTGGTATTGCTTTGAACTAGCTGGCAGTTACTGCGAGTACTCTCAGATCTGTACTTAGTGTCTTTTTGTTGGGATGTACAAGTACCCTGCCACGTTCACTCTGCTTCTTGTTAGATGTTTTTGAATTTGTATCCGTCTGATGATTTAAGCCTTTTCAACTGATTTTTATTGTTCGTTCTTATGTTGTTGAAGTTCTAAATTTTCATATCATTATTATTACCATTATTATTCTGATAATAAATATAATAAATTTATATGAATATTTTTACACTGTTTTCAGAAAATTGATCGTCTTTAAATTTAAAATAATATTGTATATCCTTGTTCATTTAGAATGTCTCCCTGCATGAACAGCATCCCGGGTAAATACCTGATACTGATGTTTTACATATATAAATGTATCTAATTAATTTGGTATAGATTTGTATGTCTACGGAAAATGAACGTGAACATCTAGAAATAAAAAAAAAATAATTGACACTCATGTTATTTCTTGTTATTTAACAAACCACTGATATAAACATGATGTTCAATACAAACTTACGGAAGCTGTGTATAATTGCACTTCAAGTATTTCCCTATTCCTATGCATATTAATTAAAATGATTTTGCCTTGTATTTATGGTTCTTTTCTTAACTAAATCATAACCGAATTTAATGACAGACAGACATATATACAAAACCTGGTGAAAATTGAAATCAAGATGTTTGCGTTAAAACGCAAAGGTTTGCCTTATTTCGCAAAGGTTTGCGTTAGTTCGCAAAGGTTTGCGTTATAACGCAATGATAGGAGGAACAATATTTAAAAAAAAATATGCTTATCTAGGGTACAACATTTTTGATTTTTCAGGGGGGGGGGGGGGGGATGGGGAGGGGAGGGGGGGGGGGACAAATTGTGCGCGGAGATTTGTTTTCAAATATCAACAATATTTGAATACGGATATATTGCCATATCATGCCCGTTCTTTTTCACAAGATTAAGCCAACAATATTAAGCCATCATTTGTTTCATCAAAAATGTTCATTCTGCCTTTTTATTTGGAATTCATTCTATACCCCTATAAACTTTTTTCTATGTAACGTTTCTTTTCAAGACTTTTGCCCAATGCATGAGCATATTTGAGTTGTTTGTTGTTGGAATTTTATAGAATAAAATGCAAAAGATGCAGATTTATCCATAATTAATTTCTTAATGAGAAGAAAAATTAGCAAATGAATAAATGGTGATTCTGTATCTTTTGTATTTTATTTTTATTTATCTTTTAAATTATTTAAAATCCAACCACATACTATGTAAAAAAATGTTTTACATGGCAAAAATAGCGTCAAATAAAAATTACGAATAACTTTGTATAATATTTATTTTTAGATGTCTATTGGGAAGGTAGTGTTTTCTTATATATGTATGCATTACCATCCGAATTATCTGTCTGATCTCTATTCAATGCTCTGTTTTATGTAGTAAAATGTCTTTCTGTTACTTGTCAAATAAAATAACAATACAACATTTCGAAGTGTACATTTTGTTGATGTAGTAAGAATACAACTTCAATTTCTTTTGGTTCCAAAATACATGTCATAAAGTCATATACGTTATGCGCTTAAGTTTTCTTTTTTTAACGTTACGAACAGCCGTTCTATATAAATACTTTACGTTACGAACGACTACATTCAAAGTTACGTACGGCTTCTTGTTTTTTTTTACCGTCGAATAAAAAAGTATTTAGGAAATATAAAATCTTATCGGTACGGTCATCTGACATATTGGGCCGTACGTAACGGAAGTTACGAACAGCCACTTTCCCCAAGTTATCTATGCTGGCAAACAATAATGAAAACAACAATTTATAAATTACATAAGTCAGAAGTGATTTTTTAATATTGAACTACATGTAATAATGTTTCCGCTTTCTCCGATCTCCAAGTACCTGGTAATTTACCTCAGTATACATCAGCGATATGGTTTTATATGTTATCCTTGACTGATTAATTTATCAAATAACTGGCTGGCCTTTTATAGCCGACTATACGGTATGGTTTTTTTTTTATTGTTGAAGGCTGTACGGTTGCCTATAATTGCTTACATTTTACTAAATTCTAACTTTGGTGAATGATTGTCTAATTGGCAATCAATTTAAACCCACCTCCTTGTTCTAATATCAACTGATTATAAATTAATTTCGTTTTGATAAAATGAAAAACAATGTACTTACAACTAACAACCAAGAGACACACTATTACTATATACACGGCGCAGTTCTTCATAGTATAAGCCTAGAATAATAATAGGTATGGTTAAGTAACAATAAAAACCTTACATTTACTTTACTAGCCACATCATATCAAACAAACAGCTTCAGTAAACTGTAACTGTAAAATCAAGGGTGTACATAAAATATTCAATGTTTAACCTTTATTGTTTTTATGTTTTATTTTTAACGAATTTTCTTTAGGTCAAGTTATGAAATTTCAGAGCTCAGTTACTAATTTAATTTAATCAAAATATCTCCAAGAATAAATATTTGACTTGTTGATGTTATTTAAGAATGACTGAGACTACTGTACAGTATTATATCACATTATTAAACCTCATTTTTCATTTTCCATATAAAATAAGAACACAACATTTTCACTATTTTTCATATTGTAAGCGTTGAACTATTGGACCGGTCAAAGTTTCAAACTATTTGACCTCAATGAAACTATTTGACCGCAAGCGTCATTATATTTCGCAGAATTTCAACTGCATCTACGGGATAGGAGAATGTTGAGAATACCGCGGCAGTTACATTTAACCTATTGTATTTAGGGTTGACGTCAGTGCGGGACGTAGCCTTAGTATTCAGAATATATATGAAGTAAACGTTAAACAGTTTGGTTGTGTTTCTGCTTTAATATTACGATAGTTGATTTAGCCCCGATATTCATTTTGTATTTTCTCTTTCGGTATAAGGAAAAACTAAATGACTGGATATTCTAGGAATACCAAGTTTATTGTTCTCTTGCATACAACTATTGCTACGACTCAGGGCAAAAGTTGCATATCGGAGGACAATAAACTTACTATTCCACGCATACCCAGTCAATAAGTATAAAATATATTCATTTAAGTAGCCGTGTTTGATAGTTAACCTCTTTTAGCATACTAGTGGCTTCCTCATAGAATTCTTATTTATGCTGAAATAGCAACTTAATTGGAATTTGTTATTATAATTTTATAGTTGTTGTTGTACATGTCGGATTATTACTAAATGTCTTTTTTTTTATAAACTCGGAGAGATCCTAAGGGCCTTTGCCGAAAAAAAAAGTACCACACAAACAAGAGATTAATGTGTAAACATGATTTTTAGTATGCGCATTAAAACATTTGATTTTTAATATATCGTATACATAATAATATACACAGAACTAATCAACAGGCAGAGCCTATAAAAGCTCTCTAGACATTACGGTGACGTCCTCATTTCTCGTACATGTTCATATTACATTTTAAAAAAGACACATAAGGCAGGTATTGCACACAGTCGTTCCCGTCTTTCATTATCGACAAAGATAATGAATGCAAATTCATTCTATTCCTGATAGCTGAAAACAATTTGAGAAAAATAATGAGGATACACGATCAGGAACTACAACTACAACATTAAAAGGGTCAAGATGAAGTCCTTCATTTCTTTATTATATACTATTTTTCTCTATTCGTTCATTGTGTTGACCAATATACTCTATTCTGTACATTTCAGCACGCCATTTTCTCTTATTTAAATTTTTGGCCTATTGTTGTCTATTTTCTTATAATATTTGCCCTTTCTTCTGCTCGTGTTGTCCCTTATTCTCTATTATGTAAAGCTCGTATACAAGGGATTAAACTAGTTCATGCAAATCCAGTAGCATGTCAACAATATTGCCATAGGATTGGTGATCATCACCTATCGAATTAGACATATTACCGGTTTTGTACTAATACGAACAACGCAACGGGTGCCACATGTGGAGCCGGATCATTTTACCCTTCCAGAGACCCTGAGATCACGTACAACTTTCGGAGGGTTTGTGTTGCTCATTCTTTGGTTTTCTATGCTGATTTTGTGTACGGTTGTTTGTCTGTCTGTCTTTTTTTTAGCCATGGCGTTCTCAGTTTATTTTTGACTTATAATTTTGAGTGTCCCTTTGGTATCTTTCGCGTCTCTTTTACTCTCTTCGTCATCATGTTAATTGCATTTATTCTTCCAATAAACCACGAACGAATATACCAAGGATAAATTAAAAAAATAAAAACAATATGGCCCAAAGAAAAAGAAGACTTTGGCCAATACTTATTAGTTGTAATGAACAATACCCATGTCCCTCAATTTTTCATAAGCTTTACTCAATTATAAGAGATTTATTAGGTACATTTTGTATGTTGATCAATCAACTTAATATATCAATTTCACTTTTAAATTGCCTAACGTCCCATTTTCATTTATCAACAAACTGACCTGAATGAATATTATCTTTTTTTTTTCGTTCATTGACCCTTGTGGTATAAAGATTAGAACATAATGTATGATTGCCAATGAGCTTGGTTTTCACTATAGACCAAATGACGTTAAATTTAGCGGCTATGTGTCACTGTACGGCTTTCATCAATAAGAAAAACCAATTATGTATATAAAATTGTAAGGGCCAAATGATAAGTATATAGAATCTCAACTCGATTACTAACAACCTGATTTGTGGACAAAACAACAAACAAAAACACAAATATGGTACATACATGTAGGACTCTAAAGTGCGATGGTACTCTAAAGTGTGATGGTCACGCTAAAGTACGATGGTCTTCGCTAAAGTGCGATGGTGTCAGATGCTAAAGTGCGATGGTTGTTTGGTTTTTTTTAAATGCGATCAGATATCACGCTAAAGTGCGATGGTATGACACGCTAAAGTCCGATGGTGTAACGGGAATGTGATTCAGGCAATGGTTTTCGTTTGTTGCTGAGTTCCTATTACATTTTCGTTTGTTGTTTTATTTGTATATCAAGCCATATTCTTTCTCTTTTGAATTGTTTTACACTGGTCATTGTATAACCCTATACAGCTTGATATACGGTATGGGCCAAGGCTTTACGTTGACGGCCGTATGATTATTAGTTGCATACATGAACGACATTTGAGGTTGGATGGATAGTTCATACTACATCTTCTTATTTTTATTTAAAGTACGATAGTTGTCCAAAAAGGGTAATGGTTACATTGAAGTATAGTTAGTATACCCAGAATTTAGTGGAAGTAGTTTTTTGGTATATTTCATATTTGCTGTTGGTTTGTTGTTTTGTATTTAAATCGGATTGCTATATTTCTCGTTTGAATTGTTTTACACTTGTTGTTTTGAGGCCCATTGTTCTTAATAAAATAATATGCTGTGTAAGACTATGCTCCGCGTTAAAGGTCATACTTTAACCTAAAGTTGCGTATCAATGACATTAGGTCGTGGATAGAGAGTTATCTTATTGGCAATCATATATTATGATGATACTACACATCTGTTTGTTAGGTTGTTGTCTAGTTGACGTATATTCATTATTTAACAGAAATAACAAACCATA
The DNA here is from genome assembly GCF_021869535.1 of Mytilus californianus. Taxonomy (NCBI): domain Eukaryota; kingdom Metazoa; phylum Mollusca; class Bivalvia; order Mytilida; family Mytilidae; genus Mytilus; species Mytilus californianus. Next base: position 48,060,518 of record NW_026262582.1, on the reverse strand, counting down.
TTGTATTTTTTTTTATAGAATTAGTCAATTAGAAAGTAAAAAAGAAGACTTTTTTTTTGGCACCCCAGCTGTTTTGATTAAAGTTCTTTTTACAATTTTACAAATTAAGTTAACCTCTTCCAGCAACGACCAAAATGTTCCAGATTGTGATCATTTGATTCTCTCTTCTTTCTTGTTTTGTCAAATCAAAATCCTTAGTCTGGACAAACATTCTCGTCATAATGTTGTCTAACGTTGCTAACTTCGATACTTTAGCGGAAATAAACGCACTTTAGCGTGTTCAAATTAATAGCACAGATCATCGCACTTTAGCGTATCAAACCATCCCACTTTAGCGTAGGCCATCGCACTTAAGCGTGACCATCGCGTTTTAGCGTCCCCATCGCACTTTAGAGTCCGACATATATATACAGCAAACAACGACAAATACTAATTTACATGCTCTTTGCATAAATCAGGCTTTTATTATTATTGTTTTACATTTGTCAAGTTGGAACCATTTATAGCTCATATGGCTTGCTATGTTGAATTTGTCTTTTCACACGTGAAAGACTGTTCGGTTACCCTCTGCTAACTTCTACCTACGTTGGTCTCTGGTGAAAAGTTTTCTGATTGGCAAGACGGTATACTATTTGTTATTATTATTATTTTGTTTTATTGTTTGTTTTGCCTTATATGCCTGTATTTAAACATGAATAATTTTTTTTCTGAGCAGGTTTTGGTCAATGATAGGTTATACACTATTGATCATCTCAATATAGTTGGAAATATGCGAGGGTTGAGATCTAACAAAAAAGTTACTTCGTTTGCATTTACCTATCCAAAGTCAGGAACACGGCTAATGGTTGTCTTATTTCATGTCCAAAGGCTTTTTTTTTTCGCTTAATTAATTATAAAAAAATAGTTAAGTATTGAAACGACGGAATGCTCGACTTAATGTGTGGACAAATTGGTGACCTCTTGTCGTCTTTTGATTGTGGTTGCCGTCTTCCGTTGGACGTGTTCTTGATATATTTTGATAGTTTTCAACATTTGGCTGTTGTTAAAATAACGTATATTTCTTAACGTCATTTTCCATTCAAAACAAATATAGTTCCATTAAAGTTATGACTAATGATTGGGGAAAAGAAAAAAAAAAACCAAAATCATCTGATGATCGACAGTTGGTATATGATGCAGCATTTACAGTTGTTAATCTCTATCTTATTAACTTTTTTTTTTTAAATTGGATCATTGTCACTGTCGTTGTACCTATCGCGATGTCGAGCATTGTCAATTTTTGTCATCCCTGTATACGTATTCATCACTCATAATGTTATTGCCTTTATCATGTATAATCTTTATTTATAAAGGAGACACTAAAATAAAGACAGTATTGTACCTTTTAAATTCAAGTGCAAAATATACTATAAATACCAAATTCCTTCAGATGGTTATAAGACATAACACAGAAATAAAAGTTATGGGGTATCCATCCATGACACAAAATCAGTACATGTACAGCTAACAACACACAAACAGCTAAGGGAGAGCGCTTTTATTACTGTTCTTCATTTCAAAATTGCAATGAGGCCTTCAAAACAATGCAAAACAGATATTTCAACTCACCGCAATTTTGACACGGCTTCTACCACCGGTTTGAGCGGATAACTTCAAAATGATTGAGAGATGGACTTTGTAAGATGTATCACATCAAAATCGGGCCCGGTAAAAAAAGAACATACTTGAAGGTAGTACGCATTTAAAACAAAATAGTTCATATGCATACGTCTTTCGGACATCAGTATTTAAATTTTTGAATGTTGTCTTTAGTATTGGCCTAAATGCTTTAAAAAGTTCATATATTCATTGATATTAGAGTGCAAAACAGAAAAAATCAAGCTCGGCAATAAACCTCATTTTGAGATCCTTAAATTAAAATTTCTATAGCAACAGCTTAACAAAAACAAATGTACTTTAAAAGAATTTTGATGAGTGTAAAATATCTTTTTGGGTGTAATATCAAATTTTGAAAAGTTTTGACGACACAGTGAACTCACAATTATAAACAACAGTATGACCTTCAATTAAACACAAATCGTATAATTGGCTATAACAGGCCCTAACTTTGAAATAAATGTGAAACAATTCAATTGAGAAAACCAACGGCCTACTTTATAACAAAATAATTTATGAAAACAAAACAAATATTACAGAAATGAACCAATGACAACCACTGACCTACAGGCCCTGGTTTGGTACAAGCACATACATAATGTGGTGGGTTTAAACAAGTTTAAAGACACCAACTCTTTCCTACCCTGGGACAGTGACGTAACGGTAGATCATAAGAACAAACTATGCAAAGCAATAACTGAACAACAAATATTAGAAACAGCAAAAAACGAAAACCACTTAATTACAGGAGACTCCTGACTTGGGACATGCACTTATAGGACTTTGCTTGTATAAACATGCTTGAACGCGCCAACCCTTCCCTAACCTTGAACAGTGATGTGCCAGTACAATATCAGAACATACTATACAAATCAGTTTAAAAGGGATTACCTCATCGGATCAATACAACAACAACAAAAAATCTAAAAAAACCGTACGTTGCGTGGTTTTTATACATCCACAACAACAAAAAAATCCAAAATTTCATATCTGAGAGTATTCACAGTTACTGGCAGCTAGTTCAAAGCCAGTATTATCTAATCATTAAATCAACTATCTTCGACTAAAATATCAATCAGTTCATACCCAACATGCAAGGGGTTTAGCGTAAAACGTCATTAACTGACAGAGAAAACATGACATTGTGCAATGCCAAAATATAGGTATCGACAAATGGTAGTACCGTGAATGTGCATATGTGTATAACTTTGATATTAAGTATGGGTTTACTATTTTGCTGTGTATTTAATCTTAGAGACGATCGTATCTAATAAAGCTATGAACTGAGAAAGGTTATGACTATTTATTATAGCTTATCACTCTTGTCTTATTATGGGAATTAGTCCTATCACTTAAAGAAGTGCTTCATAAATATAATGAGAAGCGGTATGATTAACTATAACAGAACTACTTCTAGTATTAATAAAGACTAAAGGACAAATTTGTAAAAAAAAGAAGTAAACAGTAATCCTACGGGCTTCATGTTAAATACATGATTAATTCCACACGAATGAAAAAAAAACCAATGACAGCGGACAGTAATCACATTGATATCTATTTTTATAAGTGTAGACTTATGTCAGGAGACATACAAAATGTGACGTACAATCCGCATCACATCATAACAATATACATGTTCATGCATTAATAAACTAAAAACCTGTGGGAATGACCTTGGATTATCAAACAAAAATGAATTATCGATATCAAAGTACTGACACGTATTTACTTCTAGATTTAAAGTCCTAGTTCAACGTATAGATAAATCGTGGCCTCCTGACAAAAATGTCAATCCGTACACATTCATTATTTGATAATAAAGACGTTATATGCGTAGTCTGATTACAGTATAACCTTGAACAATGCAGAACATTTAGGATTGACAGAATGTTACCTCACCTTTTGATACTTGTATAAAAAGGAACAAATCGTTATATCTTTTAATTGAGCAGAGGTTTTAAGAAGTTTGTTGTGAACTTGATAAAACAGATTTAACTCGAATACAGAACTCGAAGCTAAATATATAAACAGGGGCAAGTACATAAAAACTAACAAAACCAAACGCTTAACTATATTATCCAACAAAACTAATGTAAAACAACTGTCATATTCCTCACCTGGTACATAAATGTTTTTGAAAGAATATGGTTGGTCAAAAGCTGGTGTTTTAGCTAGCTAAACCTTCCACTTGTATGAAAGTTGTTTATAATTCCGTTAGCAAAAAAGGTTGAGCAGCCAAAACAGACATACTTGGTTAACGTGACATGGAATATGATCCAGCGGTCCAAGCTGTGTAAACATACAAAAATTTCCCACTGACTGAAAAAATCAAACAAACATTCCACATCATGTACAAATACATCAAACAAAGACGTTAACAACAAAAAAAAGAACTTTCATTGTTGATAGTACACAAATTAAATTAAAAAATAACCTCATATTAATCTTCATAATAACAAGGAACCAGCAACCAGAACTGAGTAAGCAAACATGACTTACGTAAAAATTCAAACAAACATAATAATAAATTCACCAAAAAAGCCAATTAAATATACAATCGACGCAGGAATAGAACACTAAAACCACAATACGCATCATCCTTCAATTAAAAAAAAAATTAGGAAATGGTAATCAGTTCTGTTGTTGTTAATTCAAAGTGTAGATTTTGTCTGAAACAACAAAATCAATAAAATGTCAAGTACTCCTGTTTATATAAGATATATCTTAAGTAAGTTTCTTGGGGTGACCGTTTTTCCGATCTTGTTAGTTAAATCAACAGGTTATCAAGGTAACGGTAAGTATTATTGATTTTTCTATTTTATAGAAATTGGACGGATCTCTATTCAGTTTGAACAAAATAAAAAATAGCACTGTTAGAACACATTTTCTATAAAAGGGCAGCAACTGCTTCGTATATCATCTTCAACATATCAGAAAGCTTAATTCCCTAAGCGGGCAATGTAGTTTTCCAACAAATAATCGGAAGCTTTATCATGATCACAGTTCAAATAAATGTTTCTAGTTTTTCTTTTTCACATCATAAGAATTTGCGTTGAACATGTTGAAGTGTATTGCAGTGTCTTGGAACCTCATAATTGTCGACGTGAAATCAATAATATCCTAAGAGCTATTTTACACTTTTAAAAAACGATGATAATAATGGTGCTTTACAGATGGAAAACCAATTTGAAATATTAATAAAAATTATTATCATTTCGTATTAATACTGTTATTATAAATATCAACCTTGCTTTTATTTATAATTTTTTGAATTGATGATAATCAAGAACTTTTATAAGTTAAAACTATCTTCACAAATAGGTTTCATTTGAAATTACACAGGTCCGTCGTCTTCGTCTTAAATTCTTACAAATCTAATATCAACCAAAAGATATATTAATGTTGCTTAGGTAAAATAACAAGTGTCGCATACACTTAAAGAGTAGGAACTGTTTACCTTTCTACAGCACCTTAGTGGATTCTCGGTTTTTATATGAGTTCATCTTTCTAAGTCTCCTATCTTGTATAGTATCATTGTAATCTTTTAGTATAATTTATGTATGGTATTTCGTAGTTTATGGTTCTGAGTATAACATTGTCTGTTTTTATTGATTTCTGAAAGCGTTTTTCTTCGTGTATTTCGCTTAAATTACATATTTATGCATGTAAAGATTTTGTATTTGTTCCTAAACATTGGTCGACATTCATAAAGGTGTTTTACCACCATATATCTTCCCCTATTAGTCTTTGTTAAATTTGCATTTTTCAAAAAGTTGTGCAGAATTTATCTTTGTTTCAAATAATAAAATACTTGGCATGAGTAAAGTTTTATCCTGTCCAGTACTTTAAACAAAATTTCACATAACATTTCATTGCATATAAGAAAATAAACATCACTGGAAGTTAACCAATCAAATTTTCACCCTTTTTTTTACCTGTGTACAAGCTTAAATAACCATGTAACCTCAAGTTTCCAAGATATTCAATAGAAACACCAAATAAAAAAAAATGGTGCTTTGAAACACCCAAGATATATGTTTATGACCGAGAAATATTTTACTGCAATGAAATGTAGAATTAATTTCCTACAACTGTCAAATTCAAGGAAATATTTTTTTTCGACCCTTTTTTCGTATGCAACCGGATGTGACGTACTATGATTTGGTGGTATTACTCCTAAATCTACTATAATGAAAACATTGTAAAAGGGTATAAAACTACTACATCTTGTTTTAGGGAAACATGTTCAACTCAAAGCATGTACATATATTGTTGAATTCTTTTCATTTTATTCTAGAGGCTCTAAAATTTGCGCATTATGACCTTATGAATAAGCAATTAAAATCCATAGATTTTTTTAATGTATTGTCAAAATGTAGTTTTTATCAAGCTTTTTTCCAAAATATAATAAAAAGCATGGGTCACCGAACAATTTTTCAAGCTGCAGGTTGTGGAAAATTGTCAGATTTTGTATAGATTATGCATTGAAAATCCAGTTTTGTGTGATAAAGTAGAAAAAACCCAGCTATAAATATGATAAATCACATAATTTTCTATATTAACATGAAAAGTCTTACACATGAATTACATTCTACTCTCAAATTTAACACATTTCATTGAAGATCTAGACCAAAATGTTATCTGCTACTTCAATATCGAAGAAGGGGGAAGACACCAAAACCACCTTAAGCACTGGTATATCAAACGAACTTAAAGCTGAATATTTTCCGCCAATACTTTTATTTCAAAAATATGTAATAATATATGACTGAAAAATTATTAACCCAAACTAGCACGTCATGTGTTTAGAAATAATATTCATTAAGGAAGGAATTAATCAGTTTGAATGACAAAGTTAAGCATCGGGGAGTGAGAAATCAATGAAATAAAATATTTTCAATATCAGTGATATTATTGGTAAATAAATTTATCATTTTGATTAAAATGTCTATCGCTCTTTAAATTTTTGATATGATTTAATTTTTAGTCGTTTAAAGTTTACCTGTACCTAAACTTATCATACATAATACAAGTTTACGAATAATAGTCTTGAGAAAACTGAACGACATTCAATTTAGATTTGCTATTCGATTTTTATATCATTAATTACATAACAGATATGTACGTATAGATTTTTCTCTGACGATACGTCGTTTAAATTTTCAGCAGTTAACCATTAAGGGTGTATTAGCCTTTCTAAATTATCCGTTTATAAATGTTGAAATTATAAAGAAACAAAGGTTTCAACTCCCTCAGGCAAAGGTGGCTTTATAATGATATGTCTATTATTTTATGTCTTTGTTTATTATATAGCTCTTTAACTGTTGCGGTTTTATACATCCTTCGCTTTCAAATATTCGGTTTTGAGCGTTCCTCGTGAAGGTAAATCCAGAAAAGCGCATCGGACGCATTAACTTTACAACGTGTTGTTTTCATTTTTTTGCAGATATACACTACCTCAACATCAATAGCTTCATAATTTTTTTATTCAAAAGTTTAATGTTAAAGTCAATATATAGATAACAAATACAACTACGTTGTATTCCGTTTTTTATGACAACTTGATCTAGTGGTGTATTTATCAAAGATCGCATATATTTGACTTCAAAAAAGGAAATTTGTGTATATTAGAGAGATTAGGGTATTGACATGTTTAGTGTAGCATTGCTTTGGTATCAACTTGAGAAACTTGAAAGACGTACACATGTGAGTGATAAAATATGTTTGTAATGTTGTGAATCACAAACATTTTATATGTACTCTGCTTTTCAGTTATCGGCAACGTCAAGTAAAAACTAAAAAAAAAAAGGTTACAGTACTTGTTTAAATTGACAAAGCATTTTTGTTTGTTTTTTTTTTTGTGGAACAAAGAAGTCTTCCAATATGGTATGCGTTCGAAATCGATAAACTACGTGTGATATTGCCTTTAAATACTTCAACACAATTGAGTGATAACCATAAAATGAGTTTGTCTTTATTGTTTGAATTTTTTTTCCTTTTCTTTTTTATCTTTTTATTTAACCACTTGAAAAAGTACGTGTTAGGTTAAACAAAATATGTCTGTATAACAAGAATATAGTAGTCACAGGGCAAAAGTCTGATAGTCAGCTGTCAAACGTTACGATGATGATTGTCAAAGAAAAATATCAAGGGTATATTTATCAAGAAAACAAGAATATTTTAGAATTGATCTTGAAGTTTTTAACAACGTTAATTTCGTTTACATTCTAGTTGGCAACACTTATTGGGTTATGAATATTTCGTTTAGGCTGTTGAAAATCATAGATAAAACGATTTGACATGGAATTTATTTGAACAATATGTATAAAGATAAAAGAGGTTATAGACGTTGTAGAAGGTTTCCTTTGATTATTGATAACATTGACAAACTATTCATTATTTTGATAAAGTGTTACTTAATGTCTTCCTCATATTATACGAATTCATTGTCAATATAAATTTTCTTGTCAGTGAACTTGTATTAATAAAACCAAAGGTTAATGTTGACGTCTTGAAATAAAATGAACTAGAACACGCCCCCGCCATCGCGGATCCGTGACCCACAGTGCACCTTATTTATAGTCTGGATTTTAATTCACTTGCACTTATAGATGTAAATAGTATTCAATTACGGTTTTTGCATTTCTGAATATTTTTAGGACAATAATATTTTATGGAGGAACGCATATACTCTTTTTGTTTTAGTATTTAAAAGTTCTTAATGTTTTATTTCTAAATAAGTAGTATCAAAATTAAGAAAGGTCTTTTAATATCCGTGTGACAAAGGTGCTCCGACAACGGAGGAATTTACTAAGATCCGCACCTGATTTCTGGTGTTTCCGTGCTCAGAACCTCCCCAATATATGAGTGGGCTGAAAATTTTATATATGAATCGGGGTGGGTCACATTCCAGCCGCACTTCGGTACCCAATTTTAACCGAAAACTGAAGTAATCCCCCCAACTTTTTCATGTTGAATTGATGCGGTTCCCCGGAAGGAAAAACTCTTGACGTGTAAAAATCTGTTGTTAAATTGCTGAGAGCGTCAAAGGAATGTGTATCACAAAGTGTTTCAGTGTAAGGCAATATTAACCGTATCTGCTACGAAATAAAATTTAATTTTGCCAGGCAGACGTGCAATAACGGAAATGATGACGGCACGTAAATTTCAGAGCCGAACGTCGTGAGGGACGGTCGATTCGAACTGGCTTTTTTCCGATTTTAACCCCCAAGTACCCCCCTAAAGATCTTGAAATGAACACATAATAAACTACGCTGGTCATTACCTATTTGTGGTATAAAACAATATTCGTGGATTTTTTGTGAAAGAAAAGAAAACGCAACACCCAATTTCAACTCTATTTATTTAGTAATATAGATAACCTAATTTTGAAACTATGTCTTTGTATTCAATTTCATGAATGAAAGCTGTGAATGTTTTATATATCCATTTATCCCAATGACATTCAAGTATGGCTGTGGCCTATTTTTGATTACCTGCTTTTAAGAGAAATTTCTCGTATCGCACTGAACAGAGAATAATGTTTACAATTGATAAGAAAAAAAGCGTCAATTTTGTTTGTCTATCTTCAATCGTGTTATAGAAATGCAACGTTTCTATTATAACTTTGTCCAATATGCGTCGGACATTAGTATATTCTTTCTTTTTAAATCTGTAGTCTCACATATTTTGATCAGGGCTTCGAACTCATTTCATTGAGAAATGTGTGTTTCCTGTTATTCAAATATCACTTACCATAAATAGTGGATAACTAACCTATTATTGCTAGGTGAACAAAAAGCTAAACATAATTTCTAGCATCTATGTTCATAGAAGCGAGAAATTATGAAATTGAAAAATTGAAAAGAAATTACACAACCAGGAAACTCAAATTATGTGCATATACATTGAAACATATTTAATTTGAATTCAAGACAAGGAACACGTCCGTTTTATTATCTTGAAAATGCCATTCCCCCCCCCCCCCCCAAAAAAAAAAAAAAAAAAACAAAAAAAAAAACACACACAACAAGAACGAACACAATTGTCGTCATACTGAATTTTGGATTGGCTGTAAATTGTTTGAAAACATACTGGATATCAAAAACCATGACCATATTCCTTATGTAGAAAACATTCTTTTTTTCAAATGCAATTTCATAACATAAACAATCATTTAACATGTTTAATATATGTGAAATTAACAGTGGTTTATTTGAGAAATAGAAGCTTATCAAGATACATTGTTTTGTTTGTAGTTTTTATAGGTTAGTTAACGATCGCGACGAGATTCCGTTACAGGGTATTACTACTCTCACATTGACATATAAACTACTAACGAGTGACATATGTATAACTGTGTTTCCGAATTACAAAACTAATACTTATAAAGATATTATTTTAATTGTTTTGAACATTCATCAGCGTACTGTTAATTCAGAAAATTGTGCGTTGTTCGATTGGGCAAAGTTTCCGACGGGATTTGTGTTTGCAAATAGAAAACGCTGCAAAAATGTTGAAATAATTATTTAAACCTGAATATCGTAGTCTTATTGACTGTTAAATAATCTTAATATTAATGCAAGCTGTTTCTTTTTTTAATTATAAGGTTTTCTGTCCGTAATGAAAAACAACACTATATCTATACCTGTACAGATTTAGAGAAGAACAAGAAGGGTATTATTCATTAAATGCATAATCAAATACATATTGAAATGAGAAGAAAAATCAGTAACAACATTAAGAATACAAAACGCTGCTTTTCAAGATATAAGGCCAGGCCTTTCTTTTACAATACTAGGATACTAATGAATGGTAGCATTATTTCCTTTCATTTGTTATCGCTCCATAATCATGATAAATACTTATTTAAAACCAAGCAAATAAAATATCGTTTGTCAATGTAATCACTTACACGCTATTGACAGTATACAAATATTTGCAAATACTGATTTGAACGTACTGTTTAATATAGAAATCATAAAAACATATTGAAGTTTAGTTGGGTATCTCTGAATTGTGTTTGATTCATTTCTATAATGCTGTCCATAGTGTTTTTTAAAGATAGAAATAATGTACTGCAGGCATAATAAAACCACAGGACGAAATATGCAATCTAAGTTACATTTTACAACGACAGTGTCAAAAAGAACTAACTGGTCCGACAGAGCAGTATTACCACAACAAAATATCTTTTTTTTTTAGATTTTACATTACACATATCCTGATGTTTAGTTAACGTTTCTTTGTCATTGTTCATTGACATATTAGGCCATAAATTGAAGTAATAATGATGAATGTTCAAACAGAGTTTCTGAGAGGTGTGTTTATATTTACATTATGCATTTTCAAATACATTTAGCAGTTAAAACTCTCTATTTGGCATTTAACTACAAACATGACGAAGTTCTCACAGTATATGACGTTCCACCGACAAACCGATATTAGATTTCATATATTCAATACCAAGTGATTTTATGATTAGTTGTTAGACTGTTAAAAGATCTTTGCTGTCAAACATGCGCAATTTACTTTTATTAATAAGACAGTGATGAACCAGGGTTTTTAGGATATGAATAGTGTAGTCGAATTAAAAACATAAAGGGGGAGTGGTGTCAAACGCTATTGTCTCTGAAATGAAAGAAATTAGATCGACTGGTGTCGGTGTGTTTATTGAGAAAAAAAAAAGATAACGAATGTTTACGTGTTACATTTTTAGTAAAAGGTAAAAGTAAAGTAAGACGAAAGGAAAAGCACTGATCCAAGATTTTATTTGAGTAGGATTGTTCAGTCTACATATTTAGTAGACATTTTTCTTCATAATTAAAGATAACAAGATTGTCATTTCATTTTGTCAAAAAACGGATATGTACGGCAAATGTTCTGTGACATTCACAAAAAGATTCAAATATATGAAACTGTTTTTTAAGATTGTAATCCCCACAATATCATCATTATTTAATGGGAAATTTTGGTTTAAGATTATTTTCTCAGTCGTTGAAAAAATGGATTTTAAAAGTGAAATAGATATTGATAACTACATCTGATTTCAATTATTGATCAATACTGTCAATAAAGGAAACTCTGAATATTTTTCCCCTACACTTTCATTTATTTAAGCACTTCCTTCGCATGGAAATGATACTCCTTAGGCAATTAATTAACAATTTGAAATGACAAAATTAAATCCCAGTAAAGCTATATATTTAAACAGTGGAGTGTAAGCTATAAACTAAAATAAAATCTTTTCCAATATCAGTGATGGTATTGGTTAATAAATTTATCATTTAGATTAAGAAAATGTCTATCACCCTTTAAATGTTTTGGTATGATTTAGTTTTATGTCAATTAAAAGTTTAACTATACTAAATGTATCATACATCATATAAGTCTACGAATAATGGTTTTGAGAACACTGGATAGCATTTCATTTAGATTTGTTCATTGATTAAACTACTAATTGTTTAAGGGATTTTTTTCTGACGATCTGCCCTATTGCATTTTCATCTATAAGTTGTAGAAAACACTACCACAACACACCATCAATTTTTTTTTATTCTTATTTTGAATTAAAATGTTTGATGTTGAAGACAATACGAAAGGGAAATAAAACTACGTTTTATTCTGGATTTGTTTTATGACAACTAGGTCTAGTGATGTAGATAGTTCTCTCTTTCAACTTCTAAAAGGAAGAATATGTTCATTAAATAGTTGAGGGTATTACCAGGGTGAGTGTAGTAATGCTTTGGTTTCAACAGGAAAAACTTGAGAAACATACATATTTAAGTAATAAAATATTTGTTGTACTGTGTTGAATGATACAATTTAATAAGTACTGTGTTCACCAGTTATCAGTAACCTTTAGTTTTTACTACAAGGGGTTAAGGTACTTGTATTAATAGTCAAAGCACTCTGTCTGTGATTTTCTTGTGAAAAAAGTCTTCTAATATGTTAGTCCTTGAACATCGGTTAACTAATATTGCCACAAGTACTTCAAAATAATTGAGTGATAACCATGAAATGATTTAGTCTTTTTTTGTTTGAACTTGTGTTTCCTGTTTTTTCGACATCTTACTACTTTCAAGGTGAAGTTTTATGTTCCGACATATGTCTGTATCTGAATTACATAGTGCTCGCGGGGCAAAACTTTGATAGTCGGTTAAACGTTACGATGATGATCATAACAGAAATATATCCCGAATATATTTGTCAAGAAAAAAGAATATTTGAAATTGATCTTGAAGTTTATAACAACGTAATTCATTTTTTCTTCCCAATAGGAAACAATTTTTATGATATAAATATTACTTGTCGGTTATTGAATGTCACAGATAACATTTTCTGACATTGAAAGTATGTGAACAGTTGGGATAAAGATAAAATAGGTCGTAGACGTCGTAAAAGTTTTTCTTTGATGAATGATAACATTGATAAACTATTCATCATTTTGATAAAATATTACTTTAACATGTTTAAGTTATTTCCACATACACATGTATATAGGTAATAATACGAATTCAATGTCAATATGAGTGCTCTTCTCTGTAAATTTGTATTAATAATTGCAAAAGTATAGGTTGAAGTCTTTAAATGCACGACTTAATTTTGAAGTTGTCCTATTCTGCTAAAAACTAATATCTATATATCATATATTTATTTCCCTTGTGCCAGTCATATTAAATTTCATGAATGGAAGATATGGATGTTTTATATATACATTAAGGGCATACGATACAGTACAATGTAACAGGGGAGGTTATGATGTCGCTAACACAAAATGTTTTTTTTTCACGACGTGAAACTGTGACATATCAGGAAAAATGAATTTTTGACCGCCTTTTATCATTCAGACTGATTTAACTCGAAAACGAGGTCATGGACCCCTCTTTATAAACATGACATTTGGCTTGATTATGTGTGAAGATTTTTTGTGCCAATTTTTATAAACATTTCAACGATGTAATTTTTTAAAATTACATCAAAAAAATTACGTTTTTTAAATAAGGAAAGTTTGTTAAAAATGAATTAGTTCCAAAGAAATGTTGCACAAATTCAAAGTTAACTTATGTAGAGAGGATATTCGAAATGTTTTAACAAAAATCCGCTTGCGTTTATCTTCCTAAACAAAAAAGTTTGGTATGTTTTAAAATTTCCTGTAAATGTCCAAAATTTCAACCCCATTTATCGCTAAATGTAGCACATGAAGGTATATTTTTTACTACATATTTGAATTTACTAGGTACAAAGTAGTTTGTATGAACTCTGTCTTCATAAATTCACTGTGGGATCAAAACTGCATGGTATGCCCTTAAGTCTTATTATCATTCTCTTAAATGTCCAGTCTAGTATATCGGTATTTTTCGTATCACACTACACAGAGATTAATATGTATAAGAGATATAGTAAAATAAGTTAATTTGTTGGACTATCACTTAACAATTTACGAAATTTTGACATTTCTATTTGCTATTCGTTACGTTACTAATGACTTTTAAAGGTCACCATCCTCGCTTGACAACAGAGATTTGTGGTTTCTTAGATAATAAACATATTTTTCGTTTTCACATTTTTGTGAATTTGATTCCATCCTGGAGCATATACAAACTTATTTGATGTTAAGCGGAGGGTTGCTTATAATTGCTTACATCCGCTTTATTTGATCTTTGGTGGATAGTTGTCTCATTGGCAATCATACCACGTCTCCTTATTGTTATATTTTTATTTGTAGTGAAGCTTACGAAATCGAAAATATTTTCTTGTTATTATTTAAATAGATGATCCATAATTCGCTGTCGCTCGTTCATCGTTATATATATATTGAAATTAACATTCCCCGAATTGATAGCAAGCGATATCTATGTTCACTCGGGATGAATGTTATTATTTTTTCCAGTAAATGTTGTCTTTGAACAAACAATTTTGCAAATGAAGATTCAAAAACCAAACGATAGGTTCGATGCATAGACTCTAAAAGGCATATTCGTCACTGCGTTTATATAGCACATAACTCTCTGTAAATTAGATACAATGTATTATGTGACACTAGGTAATGTTTTTTGTAATACAGGACAAAAAGTAAAAGAACACTTGCAATATCATGATTAGCTACATTAAAGAGTAGAAGCGTTGGAAAGAAATGCAATTGGGAGGTACAAAAAAAATTCAAAGAAAAGGAAGAGTTAAGTAAAATACAATATATGTACAGTTGAGCCATTAGTTATTTGAAGAACATGATATTAATATAATGTTTGAATATAGTTTAATAATGTAAATATTTTGATGGTCATATACTTGAAAATAGAGATACCAAGCGCATTTAGTTTTCAATTTTCAAATACCGATTGAATACCAGCGAAGTAGAATCAAAATGAAGCAACAAGCCAACATCAAATAATAAATAAATAATAAATAATTTTCGTGTATTATGCTCACAATCACTTTCTTGTCAAAAGGTTTAAAAGGAGAAGGTATGAACAGACTACTTTTTTGGCCCTAAATTGAAAAATCAAAAAGTGTTTTCAATTTTTCAATTAGCATCCTTCAGATATTCATGAGGGGTCAGACATCAGTCTTTATACAATTCTTAAAAGTTGTCTTACATATTTTGCATCAGGACATCAAACTCTTTTTATTTAGCATGTTAAGCATGTGTTAAGGGCAAAATCGAAAAACTGCCTAAATAGCATAAAGTTTATAGTTTGTCATTGATATGATCCAATACTAATCAAAAAAGGTATCTTGGGACAGTTTGTACTATGTAAAGATACTTATGTGTAAAATACATCGTGGTATTGCGTCGTGTCGGTCTCATTTTGATAAACGACCAAGCGTGAAATAGCCATTCAAGATATAATATTCCAATTTCTACATATTAATGATATCAATACAAATATCCAAGTGTTTATTTTAATAAAGTTAATGTAATTTGGAAATCCTTAATTTACTGTTTGCAACCTACTGTTTTGATATACTTTATAAATTATTAGCATTGTCACTTTTCATGTTGATGTTTTGCCTCAGTGTAATCCTATCTAATATTATATCTCTACATATTCCAATGTATTTACTTCTCACATGATAAATTCGAATTGTCTGAAAAATGTACGAGGAAAATGACAATCCATTATGGAATAAAAAGAATATCAGAAAACACAGATATCTTTCAGAGTACAAATGACATGGATGTAAGCATATATAAGTCACCGTACGATCTTCAAAGCATGAGTTAATACCATTACCATTGCATTTAATGTTCTTTTTTACTTTAACGAGAACTTAATCGCACCTACCTTTCTTTCGGAAGTCAGATGCAGTGTACCTAAGTATGAAATACTAATAATCGCACTATTTTATCAGTTATTGTTTGATATTGCTGATAAAGAGAAACAGATATCGATTGATGAATATGTTATCAAAATAGTTAGACCCGATCCCTTTTATTTTAATAATCTATAAAAGATAGTGAACACAAAATTTGAAATAAATCCGATACAATCAAGTGTGGCAATAGTTTCCACCAATCATTTACCTTGTCGAATAACATAAATGTTAATAGAATATTTCAAAAATTTTAATGGGATAGCCAATTTCAAAAATTGATTAAGAAAAAGTTTTATTTTAACAAAAAAAAAAAAACAAAAAAAACCGGATGTAACAGCCACCCTTTGTTTTAACAACTGTGTTTCAAAGTAAAGGTATTGTTTTCATTATTTTGGGCATTAATCAGAGTACTATTAGTTAAGAAAATTGTGTGTTATTTGAGGGTGCGAAATTTGCGCCAGATTTTGTTTTTGCAAAAGGGAAAAAAAGAAAACATTTTTAGACGTTGCATTCAAATCTTGCAGTATTTTAGTAATAGCAAAAGGAAAGAAGGATTTTTGGATTTACCAGGTATTTTGTATTCAATGTAAGAAGAGTATAACTACATTTGTCCACTTGCACAGAGTGTCAAATCTTTAGGAATAAAACTGGTATAATTTATTTAGCATTGTATTCAAAAAAGAGGTTTGACTGTAATTATTTGAATATATGTAAATTCAATTTATTTCTATGATTTATATGTATTATTTTGTTATCTGTTTGAACCTATTGGATAATCAGCCATTATCTAAGACGAGCTTACAATGCATTAAATAAAGTATTAAAGTATAATGGATTAATTGAGCAGCGTTACTAATACAGTATCTACTTTATAAATATAAAAAAAATAAAATGAAAAAGTCAGAGTAAAATAAGAGTTTTAATGGTTCAGTAAATGATTTATCAAATAATATAAATATTATAAAAAATCAGTCACTACATATAAAGTAAAAATCGTATTTTTGTTTAAATATTAGACCAATTCCCTTTGCTCAAATACTGGGATACCGATATATGGTAACATTATTTCTTTTCATTTGTGATCGCTCAATAATCATGATAAATACTGATTTAAAACGCAAACACAAAAATGTCGTTTTCAAATGTAATCACTTACACGCCATTGACAGCTGTATAAATATATTTACAAAAAACTGATTTTAACGCACTGTTTAATAAAACTAGTATAGAAACTATGGCAGATTAGTGGGGTATCTCTGAATTGTGTTTGCTTCATTTCAGTAATGCTGTTCACAGTGTCTGTTTGACAGGGATATATTTCCCGTTTCAACTGAAATAGTGTACAACAGACAACAACCACAGGACTAGATATGCAATTTAAAATACGTTTTACAATAACGCTGTCAAAAAAGATAATCTGGTTCGACAAATGAGAACTAGAGCAGCTAAATATATGGCTTTTGAAAGTGTCAACAATTACTTTGGACTTGCAATTGAATATAGAAATGTAACTTCCGAATGAACATTATGGTTTGTTTAAAATCCCATTTAATCAAACAATCATTTCCTACGACTTGTAGTTCTCAGTTTATACTTTAAAGTTTTATTTCAATGTTGTTCCCTTTATATTACTTTTTTCAGAAATAAGCCTAAGCGTTTATAAATACCGCGGTTCTAGTTAGTTCAATGTAGTTAATTTAAGCATTCATATCGTGTGATTGATCCCTGCGTGTGCCAAATCAGTGAATTGTAATCAGTATTACAAATGTAACTGCTTTATGACATAAATCAAAATGTAATGTCTGTTATTACAATTAACTGTCTGGATTGGATGACTGATAACATAATATCATAAAATATTGTAACAAAATATATGTGTACTGAATGTGATTGAAAAGTTATCCGCAGAAAGGTTGACATCTTTGCGTGCGTTACGTTGTCACAAAACTAAACAGGTCCAATGCTACACGGCGGTGTCAATAAATGACCTACATTTGAAACTAATTTACAACGTCAACTATTAAAACTTTCAAAAGCAAGCGTACACAAAAACAATGTGATTTGTTAATAACGTACATAACAATTAAAATTCAACTAAAGCCGTTACGTTATATTCGTTTTGGTGTACGCAGAATGTAAAAAGGCAAATCATAAATGACGAAATTAGAATATACAAATTCGGCCGTTTTCTGCTCTTCGGTCGGGTTATTGTCTCTTTGACACATTCCCAATTTCCATTCTCAATTTTATAAAATATAGTTTGATGCAATTTGAGTTGTGTCCGAGACCCAATATAATATCAAACATGTCAATGAACCATCGATTGATTGATCATTGGTGTTTAACGCATCTTTCAGCAGTATTTGCTATATGGTGCATTATTAAATTATCTTAGTCTTAATTGGTTATTTCATCTTATATCATCTGAATTGTCTAAACAATAAATGATTAATTCAGGTTCAGTCTTTCTGTCAATTTCTAGACGCATCTACTGCGGTAAATGCACTACTGTTTAGACAACTGACTTCCAGTTTACTCGGTACTGTTTAGTTGCTTTCCAGACAATGTAGTAAGTTTTTGATATATAAAGGTAAAACCAAATACTGACCAATATTAACATAATAATATACAAATATGGCAAGTGTTGATTAATGCTGGCAATTTGTTTTTGTTTCCAGTCAAACAATCTGGATCAATTAAAAACTGATGATTTTTTTTTAAATTGGAGGAATAAAAGCTGACCATATATTTCAGTAACCTTATACAAATATTGCCCTCTTATTTTATGTTTATATAATTCAACCTTCCTCGAGTGACCTAATTTAAAATGGCATATATGAATTCGATGTTCATAAACGATTATTGTTAAACCATGCTACCATAATTATTTTTTAAAGCGTAAATAAAGACAAAAGTAGTATACCGCTTTTCAAAAGTCACAAATCGACTGGGAAAAATCATATCTGGGTTACAAACTAAAACCGAGTGAAACACATCAACCATAAGAGGAAAACAACGGAACAACAGAAACACTGAAATGTAACAATAATCATAATAAAATGTCGTGGACTGCAATATTTACTTTTTTTGTTTTCTAAAATGAAGCTTATTGCACATTATTATGTTTATATTGTTATAAGATTACAATCATTATGTCTATTGCATTTGACAGAATATCCTTGTAAGCTTCGTTTTTTTTAACAAATAGGTAGATTGTAATATAAAACACAACCAATTGTTAGTTTCACTTGTTATGTCTACTACAGATAACTACATAATCTCATTTCAGGAAAAATTACATTTACCGATTTAACTTCATTTATATTAGGTGACGTGGTCCTGTCCATGTTGATCATCGTTACCCCATGGAGTTCCAAAAAATATATGCATTTTTAGTATATGTACGTATATGTAAATTGTGTGTAAACACACTATTTTCTTCATTTCTAAATGGATTATAACTTGATTGCCACATAAAATATAAATGATATAAAAAATTTGTATTTAGAAATATCTGATGAACGTAATCTACTTGTGGATTAGCAGTGTGAAAATCATGCTGTAGAAATTCTAAAATGCAGATTCGAAGGTATTTGATTTGAA
This sequence comes from Mytilus californianus, assembly GCF_021869535.1. Lineage (NCBI taxonomy): Eukaryota > Metazoa > Mollusca > Bivalvia > Mytilida > Mytilidae > Mytilus > Mytilus californianus. The sequence goes on along the minus strand of NW_026262582.1, from coordinate 48,040,940 downwards.
TCATAGTTCTATGCTTTTTGTTCTTTAGAATGGGTTTGTTTCATATGGAGATGTCCGGGCCGAAGCTAAATTTGTGCAGGACAGGGTCCGCAGTTAACGTCAGTAGCATACCTCTCTAAAGTTAACGTTATAGGCAGTCATAAAAACAGTCCTACGACCAATTCTGCTTTGTATGTTAACTTCAGTTTGGTCCTAGGACAGGCTGGGACAGTCCTAAAACCTGTCGCAAAGCCTAAAAAACCTAAAAAAGCGTAGTTGTTTTCTATGGAGCTGTTTTCTTGTCTTTAATTGATTTTTGGGATCAAATGGTACAATTTACAGCTTGAAAAGTCACAACTACAATGTTTCAAAATAGTGTAACTGTTAACAAGTAAAAGCTCATGAAGACCAACATTCTTTACTGCTTCACGGTCATTCGGTTCAGGCAAAAATCTAGGTATTTTATATTTGAAGCTCTTGTCATAGTTACAGTGAAGATATCACTAATGTATTAGGAAATATGCATATTTTATATTTAAGGATGTACACCTCTGAGGAGCCAAAAATTTCTAGAATTAAACTTTTTTTCTTTACCGGATTTTTGGGTTTCTATGACTGTAAAAAAATAATTAGTGAAGAAAAAATCATATGGTGGTGCACTTCTTTTTTTGCTACGGCCCATTGAAAGTACCCAATTTTGATGATTTTCCCATTTTTCATCAATTTTTACCAATTTTTGGGCTATTTTCGTAAAATAAATCACATTTCCACAATTAAATTTTTTTTCATACTTTCAATAAAGATGAAGTGGACCAATCTGATTAAATTTAACTTAAAAAACTATAGGTAGGTGTTAATATAAGAAAGTTTTATCATATTTTGATGCTTTTTTGTGTCAAATTTACCATGCTGTCAATTTTGTAAATTTGTGATTTTTCTCTGTTTAAAGAACAAAATGCATATCATTTCAACTTCTTTCAATGTCTTTGTTATAAATGATTGAAAAAAATACATATCCAAGAAATTTGAAAAGAAAAAAGTGATATGGGATGTACATTTTTCTGGTAAAATCATTTCTTGTACCCCTCACCCATTTTCTCAAAATTTTAGCTAAAAAGACTGACTTGATTGTTTATAAAATTTGAAAAATTGATTACTCAAAAACTATTCATTGTAAATACACAACTTTTTCACAGAGTTAAGTTTGATTATAACATTTTTTAAATTCATTGATATTTTCCACTTGTATCACATGTTTTGGAAATAATTCCAGAACGAGATTTCAACGAGACTGAAACGTCAGAAGAATTCGTCCTTAAGCATGTCAGTTCAAAATATTTTTCAAAATATTGACATATATCTTTCAATATCAGAGAAAACAAAGTTTTCCTATCAATGACATAAACTTTTGTATAGAATAAAAAAGGATTGGAAGAAGTTGAAAGATTGATTGATTGATTTAGCTTTTTCGTGGCAGTAAGGTTTTATTGATGGACGAAACTGGAGTGCCCGGATAGAACCACGGACCTTCGGCAGTATAACATTTAATATAGTCCGTTCTAATATTGTACTGTTACGGCACTGTCCTAGGTTAGGGAGGGTTTGGAGTCAACAAACTGGTTTAAACCAGCTTCATTCTGTATGTGCCTGTCCTAAGTAGGGATCATGTCAAAGAGAGGCGAACCATACCAAAGGCACATTCAAAGTCACGATTTAAAAACAAATTGACAACGCCATGGCTAAAAAAGGGACAAACAAACAAACAATACATAAAACAAAACATAGAAAACTAAAAACTGAGCAACACAAACCCAACCAAAAACTGATTTGGTGGTTGTTTGTTTCTGTATATCATAATTGTTTTTCATTCATTGCTTTGTACACAGATCAGGCCTTTGTTTTCTCTTTTGAATTGTTTTATCATTTTAGGACCCTTTAAAGCTGACTTTGCGGTATGGGTTTTGCTCATTGTTCAAGGCGGTACGGTGACCCATAATTGTAAATTTTTATGTCATGTGTCTGGTAATTTCTAAGTACTCACATCAATTTTGAACATAAACAGTTACCAGGATTATAACAACACTTTCTAGCAAAATTATCATGTTTGAACCTGAAAAAAGAAACATTGCAATTAGTTAGACTTTTTGGGAATACATTAATCACATACATGTAGACGAGAGCGTGACAGCAACCTGAAATATGAATATATCTGCGAAATAATAAAAAAAATCAACACATTGTCCTTGACCTTTTATTCCCTATTTTGTAAAACCCATTCTAGTCCTAATATTAAAACAAATATAGTAGTACAATTGTATAATAAAGTTTGTTTATCTGACAATTTAGATATGTTTTTTTCTCGTGATAAGATTGAGGCAAAGTTGCTTTTTCTTTCGGCAAATTGACATTCTAGTTTAAGATAAAAAAAATGAGATATACTTGAAATAAGTTTGTATGGTGTCTGGCGTTAATACGAATTCATGTTTTCAATCATTAGGTCTGATTTGGGTGAACATAAACCAGTAATATAGCCCATTTTATTTTAATTGTACAGTATTTCAACATCAGATAACAAATGCTGTAAATAGGTAAATCCTATCAAAATTTAGAATCAATGAGGCTGCATTTAAAACAATGAAATTCAGTCAAACAAGATTGCCACAATAAATTAAAAATAAATAAATTTACCAGAGTCAACGACAAAGACTTGGTACAATAAAAATTTGTTTGCAGCATCTCAGTATATAAATCATATTTTTCAATTTTTCAAAAAAGAAATAAAACTCTTTTAAATTTTCCATTAAGACTTTATTTGTGACCAACATAGATTCCATACGCATAAGAGGAATATAACACCAGTTAATAAACAAAAAATAGCAGGTTCAAAAAATTTAAACTCGTTTATTGAATACTCGTCTATGGATATAATTGATTAAACATTCGTTATCAGTACTGCAACTGTCTAACGAATGTATGAGAGCTTTATAATGAAATATTTTTAACAAAAATAGATGAAATTAAAAAAATACACAGAATTTAGGTTCTGCATCATATTTGCATTCCATAATAGTGTTTTTCAGTGGTACACATTCAAAAGCGTATACATCTATGTGATTTCGATTTTGAAAACGACCAAAATTACTCCTCTTTTTACAAGACTATGGGTTAAACCGTTCTGTGAACACCAATAGGAAAAATAACATTATGTTATTGTATAACATCAGTAAAGTTATAATTTTAGTCAACTAATTAATAATAAGATATAAGCATAACAACAAACGTTAAAGTATATATATAACAAATAATAAAGCACAGAATTTTACAAGGGCTTCCTTATCTAATAAAGTATGTCTTAATACATTGAATGATAATTATCAATTCCTTCAAAAATCAATGAGGGTTTATCGTTTAAATGTTAATATAAAACGGCCATGTAAGACATAATTTTTCAATAAAAATTTTATAAAGGAAGGAATTAAGATACCTAAGTCCAAGATATGATTTAGTGATTATCCATTTGAATGATATAATTGATAAACAAATTTATCATTTTTATTAGAAAATGACAGGATGCCTTAAATTGTTGACATAATAAAATAAGTTAAGAAACCGCAACACAACGACACAATTAACAAGATTTCAAAATAATTACTAACGCAGACGTTTGTCCTGTTGCAGCATAAACAATAACCAATGATACTAGCAAGACTTGATGCATACAACTAGAGATCTCAACAGTTCATTATCACAAAGAAGATTAAACGGAGATTTGGGAAAGTCCCCATGAGACAGCAACCTAACGATGAAATAATGAAGAAGTATTTATTCAACATCCAGCGATCACCAAGTATTTGTCTTCTTCATAATAATACATTAGATGATGTATAATATTAGCCAATTTTAATCAGGCCGTTAATGATTTAACTTTTAAATAATTTTTACTGCCTCATATCTTGACTCACTTCTAGAAATTAATAACGAGGGTGGGTTGAAAATAAAACATATAAAACAAAGAGATGATTTTAGCATCTTATTTTAACGAAGCAACATTCCATCAGCGCCTGCATATGGAGTATAAATCCCAAAGTTGAAACGATATTCTAGGGCTTATATTTCCTGTTTTGTTTTCCTTGAAAGAGAGTTGCTGCTCAGAAGGAAGCTATTAAAGCAGGATTTCTAAGTGGCGTAGTCAAAATAATCCTTTCTTGGATGCTACAGACGTGATCACAAGTTGTTTGACCGTAAGTGAATATCTTTTTCACAGATGACGACGGATATGCTCGAATTTTCGTAACCACAATCCGATCCTGTTTTCCCACAATAAGACATATTGAATTAGACGCTTGTTCTTACACATGCAACACGACGAATGCTACATGGTAAGCAGATCATGCTTTACATGTATCTTATATCATCCCCGGGTTATGATGGTGTTCGTGTTGCTCAGTCTTATTTGCTATATTGTGCTTAGTGTACTGTTGTTTGCCTTTATTATTTCTTTTTTGCCATGTCGTTGTCAGTTTCTATTCGTCTTATGCGTTTGAATGTACCGTTTGAATCGTTTGCCTCCCTTTTACTTAACGTAACACTGCACACCCAATTGATTTCTCTGAAATCTAAAGATGTAAAATATACGATTTTATGCAATACCTAGAACACATATAAACACGTATCATGCGATAAAGCTTAACAAAAATATATCTTAGTATTACATCAACGTTTCAATTATTTTAACAGTATCCACAGGATTCGTGCAGCTTTTTTGAGAACAAATAGTTCTATTTTTTCCAGCTATTTCCCTTTTTAACAGTATCTATTATAATCAGATTGATGCTTGCTGATAAATGTGCTACAGGCTTTCAATTTTTTTTAATAAATGGACGATATTTCTGTCAATGATTTAAATCATATCAGTGTTAAGCTTAATGTCATTACATGTGTTTCTAAACAAGAAAACGTTGACTACTGCACGAAAAATAAACCTGCATTATAACAACCAATCGCACTGGCCAATATCTTACATATAGTATTGCATTGCATTATACATGCTATAGTATGGCTTACTAGAAACATATTACATTGCCTTGGTCAAATATATATTTATAATCGTAAATGTATAGGAATTCGCTTTGTAGTCGCTGTTAACTACATTTCATAATTATCACACTAAGGGCGATTATTAATCTGACATATGTACACACACTTTCTGCTTTGTCTGCTTATGAAGATCATACACAAATATGCTTGCTGTATAAATGTGAGTTAAATTTAGGTTTTGTTGAATTGATTCGTCTTTGACATTTTCTCAGCATCTATATTTATACGTCTGAACACGTTTATTTTCTTACATGTATAATAACCAAAGGTAAAACACACATTTGATATTTGTTATCATTGTAACATTGTCGGGGAATTACCAAAGGTTATCAGGCTAAAATAAATTAAGTAACCATTCGACATAATTTGCAGAAATAAATCTTTTCCTATTATCGAGTGATAATATATTATGCATAAAGTATTTTCTTAACTCATAGATTTACGTAAACAGTGTGATACATGTATGCATATATATTTGCATATTGGATATCAAGAGCATCGAATATTTGGGTTATGAACTTCCAATTTATGTTGTTTGGGAATGGTCAACACCGATTTAATATACTCTTAAATAAAATGTGTCTATTCAAATTTAAAAAAGAAAATATGACAGCCAGCTCTCACAATTAGCTTTTCACGTATATTTTTAAAATATTGATATAAGTCCATATATGTATATGATTATTTTCAAATATACACGGAATCCTACTACAACGTGCATTCAGTATGCCTTCGAATTGAAACACATACCGTTCGGAAACAAATATTATGTTATGAGCATTTAATATCAGGTGTGTAATGCCATACATATTTTTTGTTTGTTTTGACATTCAGATTATTTGAACATTCTGGATTTAGATAAAATAGGTGACAAAAGTTGTAGGAGATTTCCTTTGATTGTTGATAAGATTGATAAAATATTTTATCATTGTAATATATTAAATGTTTATATTTACTGAGTTATAGTATAAATCAATATGGTTGTTGAAAATATACAAATGCTATTCATTATTGTGATAAATTAAATAATTATATGAACTAAGCAATGATTAAATCAATATAATTGTTTAAAACAGGAAATGGTATCAATCACTGTACATTTTGATTTTGATTTGAATTGATACGAGTTCCTTTAATATTTACTATATTGAAGCAGATAAGTGTTGTTTTTATCTGTTTTAAGATAATGGACATTATCTGTGGGTTTTTGTGGAGAAAACGCAATTGCGTTTTAACAATCCGACTTTTAATTACATTTGTAATTCAAGTCTTTTCGAGAGACTGTTTGATTTATATTTGATGGCAGAAAACAAAACAGGTGTAATTAATTTTAAATTAAGATAAACATCATAACATAATTGCAAAATGAAGTATTGTTATTTATACACATAATCTCAAGTATAACAAAATAATACAAGTACACTGATCATTTTAACTATAATGGGATTAATCAGGTTATATAATGTATACAATTGCAGTCCGCTATATCTTTACATACGTAGATAGTTTCTAATATTGAACGAATATAATTGGCATAATACATATATATTATTATTTATACTTTTGTTTAAATAAAAGGGACAATTGGATATTGGTATATTAGTTTACTTGCATTACTTTAATATTCAAAACACAGAGAAATAATATGAAAACGCATAAAGATGAAACATAATTGAATAAGTAAATAAATAAATAATAATATGCATGATTATAAAATCACATATACATTTGTTTTATCTATATAATATATTTTATATACACAAATAATTAAAACAAACGAATGTGACAATTTACTTTTGTTCACAAATAGAAATGATCTGAGAAAATGTAACCCAATTCAATTCGTCTACCTCACACCAAGATACCAAAGAATGCTAACATTATTCTCTTCCGGCTGTTATCGCTCGATAAATACGGATATCAGACAAAATAAATCAAATAATGTCTTTATACTTATCAGTTACACGCTATTGACAGTTTAAAGATATTCATAAATACAGATTTGAAAGTATTATCAATAAAAGAATGTAAAGAAACGTTTGAAGGTTTATGTGAGGTAACTGCACATCGTATTTGTATCATATCTTTCATGATCTTCAAAGTTATCTATTCGACAAAGATATTTAAACAATGTATCAACTTAAACACGATAAATTATTACACTTGTAGTTATATTCTAACAAAAGGAATACATATTTAAACTTTTTTCACGTTTCTTCAACAGATCTTTACGGATTGAATTAGCTTTTTGCACGTAGAAGATTAAAAATAACTGAATATATGTTTATTTAATTTTTGCATTGCGGTATATTGCAGTTAATTAAGTGTAATTCAAGATGATAACATAATATAATACATATAGATTTTTATATAGTTTCTCAAGTGGTATTTCTATTTGCATCTTACTTTTGTCTGTCCTATAATATAGAAATATTACAGATATCCAGATTTGCGACAAATAATTTTTAGTAGCCAGTTAGCTGTGTGGTTTCACCTTTGACGCTGCTATCTTTTGTTTTCAATTGTACAATTTAACGAACGAATAGTATAGCTTTCAAATTGTTGCATATGAGCATAAAGATTTGTTTGTGTATGATTTATAGGTAATAGTTTAAGGTAGAAGTAGTGTACATCGCCAATGTGGATTGCAAAACAGCAGTACACAATTGTCTAGTTATTTGCTTCAATCCACAAATGTTGAGACGGGATGGAAATGTATGTGTTTGATTTATTCGAATAAATGAAAATAAGCAAGATTTTCCATTGTTGTGACTGTTTTAACAATACCAAAACAGTTGTTTTTGTTCGAATTATTAATTCTCAAATTAGTCAAAAAAGGATAGATAGCTCTTATAGAAAAAAAATCATTAAAGATTGTTAAAGAAATAACCTTTTAGCAGGAAAACGAGTTCGGTTAAACATTGGTTTTTTTTCCAAAAATATATAATAAAACTCATATTCTTATTATTCAATTTCAAATTTTTTAACATAGATTTCTTGTTTTTCACAAAAATCTTTGTTTGGTATATAATATATGCAAAATTGGGTAACTTCACAACATGTTGTTTGAAAAATACCACGTTGACCAATGCTTTTATATCTTTAAAAAAAAGCATGGTAAAAAAACCAAAGTAACAGAAAATTTGATGTGACGAAATACTTAAGTATCCTATGTCTTCTCAAATATTTCTCTAGCAAAAGTGTAAAGTTTTAAGAATGATAACTATTTACATAAAGTAAACAGCATGTGTTATGTTCTTTTAAATTGAGTACAGTGTTTGGCATACGGATTTCCGTTCGTTGGTTTGCATATCAAATATAGTCCAGTCTGTATGCCGTTGGCCTGAAATAAAATTGAACAAATATCATGTGTAATAACTGGTTTCTTTTTATTATTATTATAAACGGTGCATTGAGGAATTTGTATGATGAAAAGTAATGATAAGAACAATAAATTATAGGACCAACTTCTGAGTAGTATAGAATTCGGTTTATCAAACTGACGCCTTACTTTCATTCGTTTAATATTTAAGACGTTAATTCCAATCTATATTGAACTGTTGTTTTCAATTAAACTGTTCATATTTAATCATAGGTTATCGCCCTTGATATAGAAGAAAGTTAGTCCATTAAACATCCAGTGCATATTTATCCGTCTTCTTATCGTTTTTAACAACAGTATCCTGCATGCTGTCTGACATTTGCAAATGATGTGCAATTCTTAATAATTGGACGTTTCAGAATGTAATGCATTATGCTTCATAATTTCAAAAGGGAACACCAAAATGTTGTGATTACTTTTTTATGTGACCCCTTTATTCGAATAGAACAATGGATTGTACGTTCGAGACTTCACAATTAAAATCACAAAGCCAGATGCATTTTAAACAATGTAAGAGATCAAAAGGAACTTTTTTGTTGGTGATGCTCGCTGGGAGAAGTAAATAATTTCATGCTTAAATGAATTTTACACGTTTACATTTTTTAATCGCGAAACGGTTCCTTTTTTAATTTTAAAAAAGATGTGGTATGATTGCCAATGAGACAATTCTCTACCAGAGACCAAATAACACAGAAATTAACAGCTATAGGTCACCGTACGGTCTGCAACAATGAACAAAGCCCACACCGCATAGTAAGCTATAAAAAGCCCCAATAGCACTAATGTAAAACAATTCAAACGAGAAAACTAACGGTCTAATTAATGTACAAAAAAAAAAAAAAAATGAACGAAAAACAAGTATGTAACAAAGCAACAAACGACAACCACTGAATTACAGGCTCCTGACTTGGGACAGGCACAAACATACATAATGTGGCAGGGTTGAACATGTCAGCGGGATCCCAACCCTCCCCTAACCTGGGACAGTTGTGTAACAGTACAACATAAGAACGAAATATAAAAATCAGTTGACAAAGGCTTAACTCATCAGATGGATACAAATAGAAGTACATATAACAAAAACATAGAGTGGACGTGGACGGGTACTTGTATATCCTAACAACAAAAAGACACTAAGTACAGATCTGAGAGTCCTCGCAGTTACCGACAGCTAGTTCAAAGCCAATAACAACTAATACAAAACAATCATGCATCTAGGACTAAATTATCAATCAGTACACATTCAACATCCAATGGATTTTGTGTAAAGACGTAATAAACAGTCAGACATAAACATGACCTTGTGCAATTCCAAGATACAGGAATCGACAGTTTGAATACCGGTTTGAATCCATAAAATCAATATGGTACAAAATTACCATAAAAGGACCAAAGTACTAACATCTTGCTGTTTACTCAATTCTACATGATACAGATAGTGTCTACCAATGTTTAAATGAACATAGATCATTTCTTAAATAGTGCAATCAATATACCTGGCAACATTTTAAACCTCTTAAACGCTCGGCGTAAAATATTGACAAAAATAATTCCAAACAATTTCAAAATGAGCATAGAGCAATGCATGGAAGAATGATTTCTTAAAAAGCGTCTTATTGATAGAAATTCTTACAATTGTGTCAACTTATTTTCATTCTGAAAAAAAAAAAATGTTTTGGGACAAATGAAAACAACACATTATTAATTTTCATGGGTCAAGGTCGTTAAACACCACCATCATCAGTTTCCAGTATGAATGAAATTTTCTAAGACGAACAGTTTCAAACGCAATAAAGATGATCTTTGTTTCACTTTCCAATGTGTAAATTTTCACTATGCACATGACCCTGACACATATTTTGTTAACGTTATATGACGTATGTTAAAAAAGAAAACAATGTCACTGTCAATTTGTGTAGGGATCAAGAAGGGTTTTAGTTACTTTGAAATGAAGGTATCGTATGAAATTGTAAAAAACAACAATTTTTAATCACAATTTCATTCATATCTCAGTATTTTAGAGTACTTTGGAAAAAGTACAATGAAAAGAAGCTGAACATTCACTGTTTTAAACTAGAAACGCAGCCAAAACCAGCTACAAATTGACATGATTGGTGGTCACTAAAATTGTTGTATAAGAGTAAGAAATGATGGCTCCATATTTGTGTAGAAATTTGAAATAGGTTACCCGGTTTCATTAAAGATTTTTAACGTTCGTTTTCGTATTTGGATAAGCAAACGTCAAGTTATTTAAATTCGATGTTTTTGGCGAACAAACAAGATGGCTGAAATTTTTTAAAACGGACATAATAAAGTATTAGCAAATAAAAGTTGTTTTCGACAATGTTTTTATGTCGTATTGAAACTATATTGTTCACAAAACCTAAAAACTTTAAAAATCAATTATAATAAAAGCATGACAAGTTGAAAAAAAATAGTTTAAACGTCAATTTTTAAGCCGATTGATTTCGCGGACTTTTTGACGTCGCCGAATACTGTAGCGCCACCTAATTAATTCCTCCTGCTATTGTCGATGATAGAACTTGACGACAACGGACGTTTCAAAGGACTTGCTTTCCAACTGTGTAGTGAAATATGAATAATGATATATATTTTGGGCTGGTCCGATCATACTCCCACGTCATATGTTTTTTATGAATGAGTTACCCGACATCATTGAACGATGACGTAAAAAAATATTAGCATTTTACCGGAAAATGCACGCCTATGAAACCGAAAATAATCACTACAAGGACAGTCGGTAAGATGACCCCGGTTTGACCTTACTTCTAAAAGCAACAATGGAAGTCATGTGACTACCATATTTGGGTATTTTTTTTGTCATTTTTTCTTTAACTAAAACGAGTCTGTTTCCTCCAAAGAGGAAACGTAAACAAACGATGACAAAATGTGTTATAAGTCATTTCTTTTTACATATAAGTAAAATTATCATTTAAATTCATCCAAACCTATCTAAATACGTTATTGCAAATAGTTTAAGCATTTCACTAGTTCAGTTTGCTCCGTTCTTTACCGTCAATATAATCGTGCGTTTATTTACGGGAACGGCAATTTTTTGCCTTCACCTAGAGCGCTTCGATCCAAAGAACTGCCGTATATGTCCTATTAGAATTGAAACAATGCATGGAGGCTTGAATGTATACTGATTTTACCACGGGTTTGCCCTTTATGCCGCTATCGCTCGTGGTAAAATATTAGCTTAAAGGGTAAAATCAGTTTATATTCAAGCCCCCATGAATTATTTCTCATATAGACATGTGTCTATTCAATATATAAAGTTCTCAATCATCCCTAGTCTAAAAATGCTGTGAATAAGAATTACCGAAACAATAAAAGTCTGTCACTTTGTATGTAAAACTAAATTCCGAAATAACGAACATTAAGATGCGACCACTACCAACGAGGTTTCCTAGTCGGTATCTACATTACTACGAAAACATGTGTAGTTTTTATATGTATATATTTAGATCAGCACTTTGTTGGCATTGATTTAATCTATAACATTTTCTTCAAAATTGCAAAAATAAATACAACAGGGCGCACAAATATGATTCAGCTGTGTCCAATAAATTCAGACTTTTTGAAGACTTCTTTATAAAACTGTGATTTTGGTTTTACCTCTTTTTCAAATATAGCAGTGTTGCAGAAATCTGGAACGTAGTCAATGTCGTCTGCTACATCAGATGTAGTATCGTTAGATAACTAAAAAATAGTAAAAGTAATAATAACTAAGGTAGACATTAAATAAATTTGACGTTGACTATAAAATACATGTAATAAGACATACGAGATACCACTTAATTTTCATTAAGATGAACAAAGAGTACTTTCTGAAAACTTTAAAAAAAAAAAAAAAACGAATCAGTTCTACTTTAAATAATTTGATGAAATTCGATTACAACATTCGTAATACTACAAATAGTTTTGTCAACTATCATTACAAATGTATTTATGAAGTTTTGACATCAGGTTATCTAACTATTTAACTTCTTAAAAAGCACTTTTATCACAAAGGACTTTTGACTAATTAAATAAATTACCTGACATTCGATTCATGTTATCATAATGTGTAGTTACGAATAATTCTTGATTGAAAGTTTACATAACAGAAACTTCTTCAACTTGCATTGTAGAAAAAATGTGGCGGAATAAAGCAAAGGGGACATTCGTCGAAGAGAAACCGACAGCGCCGAGGAAACAACAACGACAAAAAATCAAACAACACACTACATAGAAAAGTACAGACAGGAATCCTGTCATGGGGGAGGGGGGGGGGGGGGGGTAAGGGGGGGGGGGGGGGGGTGATCTCAGGTGCTCCGAAAGGAAACATGTCCTGCTCCACATAGAAAGCGCTGATTAATTATATCAAATGATGAGGCATCTTTAATATTGAAATATGTTAAATTTTGAAATAAACAATTACATAATGATAAAAGTAATAGTAATGATAACAATGCTTTTAATAACACGTAGAAAGCGGATAGATAATTGACTATAAAGCTAACCTTTAGACATCCCAAAAATTGCTTACCATCGGTCATGTAAAGTTTTTAGTCCTAAATCTGACCAAATAATTATGTAGTTTTGAGATTGAAGCGCGTTTATTAGGACAAGGGATAGACAAGACTTATACACTAGAAGAACCAACACAAGCATCAAAAAAATTATAGCACAAAGTTTAAAACTAAAACAAAAGCAAGAGTAACATGGATTCTTGAGGGGCGGTAGGCGGATGTGCCATCCCAAATTCCGGAAAAATGATTAGTCTTTTCCGGATCCCGAAAAAAAACCCTTTACTTACCGTGTATCGAAATGTGTAAATCCCGAATTCCCACGAAAAAAAAGACCCAATCTCGAATTCTTTATACAATAAAAGCCCAATTCCAACGTCACGAAAATGGTCCTTCCGCCCCTCATTCTTAAATGCTTACATTATTTCTATTCATATTGCCTTCCATATATGTACATGTATGTCTTTTTCCATAATCAATGAAATAACTGTAATCATCTCTACTGGTATTTGTTAAATATAAGTTAGATGGTACTCTCTGACGCTAACAGTCCCATTGGATGGTTTTAACTCAAAGAACCATGTTCATGTCTAAAATACAATAGATTAGCAAATTAAAGAGATCTGCATAAACATAAAACAAACATATTGGCAGTTAAAATTTCCTCTCACTTCGTAAATACATTTATCAACACTTGCGTTTGTTTATATAGTCTAATAGTGTATGCGGTTTGATGTTATACTGGAGGTGTTTGAATATAAATTAATGTCCCGTTTTTTCTGTTCTACATATTCTCTTTTTTCCCTTTTCAGGATGCTGTATATTAAGGTGTACCTTGACGTATTTCAGTTTTTGTTTTCTTTTTAGTTTAAGATATTGATAATTTATGCCTAAACAGATGTTTATCAACTGTGGGAAAAAAAACAATAGTTAGTTTGAACGAATTACTCTTTCGAATTACTGACAGATGTATGCGCGAAGAGAACAAGTATCAAAACAAAACATTTGGATTGCATAATATTTGGTATAGCTACATCAAATGTTATACGAAATAAACACCATGAAAAACTTACAACTTAATTCTGATCGATATTATACTATCGACACTTTCAATCAGAATTATTATTCAAAACATGAAAAAAATGTCTAGCATAATACTCACATGTTTTCATTGTCATATTGGGTTCTTTTATCTCCACTTTTCGACCTAAAAAATAGTACATGACTGCGATAATTAACACAACTGCGGCGGACCCACCAGTTGCCGCAGCAATTATATAGTGCTTTAAATTAGAAGTAATTTTTTCAGCTTTGTGTTCGCAGTGTACACCAGAATATGTGAACACATTGTCTTCGGAACACCTGCAATAGTTGATATGAAAATACATGTATAGTATTACTCTGAAGTGGGTCAGGCATTTTATATGTAATCCCAGTATTCATGATGTTATTCCTATATGAAGTCACTTCCTCGCAAAATAATAATACTGGTAAAAAATATCCGGCAAGATACAGAAATAAAAAAAAAAAAAAAAATAGAAATTCACATAAAATGGTCAGAAACAAGAAAGAGGAAAAGACTTGCAAAAGCCAGACTTTTGTCATTGCAGTTTGCTTGAAATGATCCCTAATGAATTCCAAATGTGAAAAGTTTGGAGAAAAGACGAAATATATTTACAGACATCCTAAAACCTGTAAATTAACACGTCAGTGTAGAAATTGACTATACAGCAGATGAATTAGATTACAGATATTGATAGATAGTTTGATACAAGCAGAATAATATCCAGTTAGAACCGCGACATGCAACTTAAACACAAAACTTATTACCATAAAAACTCGTATCAAGTTCGAAATTAGGTGGCGTCACTTTTACCGTTCTTGAGTTATGTCCTAGTACAACGTTATATGCAAGTGGCGGCATCATCTGTGTCCCATGAACACATTCTCTATTTATTTTGATATAAATCTTGGTACTTAAATTTGTTGTATGTCACACATTTAAAACTTAAAGGAAGACATAGCAGCACATTTTCTTTTTAAATCCTTGATCGTACAGGGAACGATACCACAAGACCACTACTTTTATACAAATTGACCGGGATATTTCATTATGTACAGATGCAATGTAGCTTGTTTGTCATGACCAGTTCTCTGAAAATGTATTAACAATTACTAACTTCATAACAGTCTGTTATAATTAGAACCCGCATGTACATTTATATTCTGGGAAAAACTAATGTGTCGGATGTACAAGAATTTCCGCGCGCAAATAAAGCTTGAAGCCATTTCTAGGAGTAGAAATACTGAAAGTACGTATAACGATTGTTTTCGCAAAATTTTCATAAGTCCATAACCTGTAATGTCGGCACAAGTCAGCAGAGCGGAATCACACATACTCATCATAGTAGATTAACATACTAAAACAAGCTCAACAATATGAAGAAAAAAACCTTTAAAACTGTTATTTTCACGAGTTTTTCGAAGTCCAAAGTAATTTTTCGGTAAATATACAGCGAAGCGGAACCTTACGCAAATTCGATCTGAAATTGTTTATAGTGGTCTCACGTTCTCAAAATGAAAAAAAATATAAATTCGTTTCGGAATGTAGGACGGACGGAAAACGAATAAGGATAACACTATTTTTCCCCGACCACTTTGTGGCGGGGCCTTAATACAGATGATAGCTGATGATACAATCACTTACTTGCATGTCGCGTTTTGTCATTTATTACACACTTCCCATTGTTTTGACAAGAATTGTTCTTACAAGGTGCAAACCAGTCACATTCCAACGTGTCTCCATTGCTACAAAGTTTATCTCCAACTACTTTTAACCCTGATGTTACAAAAACAGAAACATTTTTATGATTGGTAACAGATAATAAAACGATCACATTCTCGTTGTTGATAATAAAAGCTGCAATAAATATGTTTAAGTGTTTATAGTTCTGCATTGTCATAAATCAAAAAGGTTTTACCTTGGAAGTTCGAAACAACGAATCCTCGACCTTATTTTATCTATTCCTGTTAGGAATGTTTCAGTGAGGTACTGGTTGCTTTCCCTTTACTAGTTTCCTAGCATATACTAGTTCATTTGTGTACATGTATGTCGTCGAATAATACAAATGTGTGCGTCCCGATCTCTCAAATGCATATAGTTGTCAGTTTTATATAATAAAGCCCGGAAATGTAGAAACGATGCGGGTAAACTTATCGATCCTTTAAATAGACTTATTCTAAAAGGTTACCAATTCAACACTGTAATTAGATCTTAAATATTATTTTGATATACATGTACATATGCACATTCATGGCTTTACATGTCGACACCTATTTCTTGGCATTGCGTTAGGCTTGGAGCAGTATATCTAACGTCAATTTATTTGTTCCTGCACAAGGTCATGTTTGTCTCTGGCTGTTTCTGACTTAATTACACTAAATCCATTGGATGTTGGATGCGTACTGATTGATATTTTTTGTCTTAGATGTTATCGGCTTTGAACAAGCTGTCAGTAACTGCGGGTACTCTCACATCTTTGCTAAGTGTCTTTTTTTTGTGAGCGTGTTGTTGTCCACGTCCATTAGTTAAGCCTTTTTCACCTGAATTTATAGTTTGGTCTTGTGTTTTACTGTTACACCACTGTTCAAGATTTGGGGACGGTTGGCGCTTTCAAACGAGTTTAACCTTGCAACATTCTGTATGTGCTTGTCCCAAGTCAGGAACCTGTAATTCAGTGGTTGTTGTGAAACATATTTGCTTTTCGTTCATTATTTTGTACATGAATTAGGCTGTAGGTTTTCTCGTTTGAATTGTTTTACATTTGTCATTTCGGGGCCTTTTACAGCTAACTATGCGTTATAGGTTTTACCCACTGTTTACGGTGACCTATAGTTGTAAATTTCTGTGTCATGTGGTCTCTTGTTGAGAGTTGGCTCACTGACAAACATACCACATCTTCTTATTTTTTTTTTATATTTATACTAAAACATTTTGTTACTTGTATAATTTTTGGCTTGCCAACTTTTTTTCAATATTCAAAAGTATACCTGAATCGTTAGCCATTTGTAACGACTGGTTTATTTTGATAAAAAGGAAACTTTCAATTTTCCCTGATCCGTTAGTTAAACGGTCTGTTTTGATAAACAAGGAAGCTC
Organism: Mytilus californianus; assembly: GCF_021869535.1. NCBI lineage: Eukaryota > Metazoa > Mollusca > Bivalvia > Mytilida > Mytilidae > Mytilus > Mytilus californianus. The sequence continues at coordinate 48,023,792 of NW_026262582.1, read as the reverse complement.
CTAGCCCCGATCCATTGTTTAAAAGAATGTCTGTTTTTACGTTAACCTCGTTGCTGATATCAGTGACATTTCTATCAGTATTATTGTTGTATGATTTGAACACTAACTGTGAAATAATTTCTAGTTCGCTGTTTCTAAAATATAAAATGCATTTGGTTATGAAAACTCTCATATACACTTACCAACGCAATTGGATATTACGAATCTCGTCGTCTGTCTCTAATATAGTTTTTGCGATAAGAAAGCAAATCATAAAAATGCAGTTACTTTCAAGTTCAGGTATTCGGCATATGTTTTGAATTATTGCCTAATATTGTGTTTCTTCATCCTGTTTTTACCATCATGGTTTTCCCAAACAATTCTATTTGTTGAGGATAGCAAGAAAGAACATGCTTGTACGTATGATGACAGACTTCCTATTAACTGTGAATATTTTACAAACTGATGGCTTAGAATTGCATTACCGTTCAAATGCACTATTTATGTATTTTTTATTAATAAAAAAGCGGGAAAAATACTTAGGGCAGTCAAAAACATTAGTCGAAGAGAAATAATTTAACTCTCGTAACAATTCAGTTAAATTTAAATCATAGTTTAAAAAAGACAGGTTAATCCGATTGCTGTCGAAAGTGCACATCGAAGTAATGATTTTTTAGCAGATTTTCGTTATATCAAATATCAAATAATCATACAATTCATTGTTTGCTGTGAATGTTTGCGCTTTAAAATGTTTATATTATAATGGTATAGAAGATACAAAAGAGTGCAAAGGTATATTAAATACATTCAATCTAATTGAAACAAATAACACTAGCCTACAGAAACAGTGGCGGATCCAGAACCTTTAATAAAGGGGGAGGGGAGCACTGCCTACCATCAGAGGGGTCCGCTACAGTCCTGCTTCAGTGATTTCCAATATAATCAACCAAATTTTTCCCACAAAAGGGGGGCCCGGGCTCCCTAGGACACCCCCTGGATCCGCCTATGAAAAAACGGTAACATTGAGATAAATCACTATACATGGAAACTAAAAATTGCTTAATTTGAACCCCATCCACAACTGATTTAAACTCAGATGCTCTTGAAAGGTCAATATCAAATTCATTCAGCTTCAATAGGAGTCAGTTTGTACATTTGTATTTTTAGTAGTTTGAATCAAACGATTTAAGATATATATACATGTATTGTTGCATATATACCAGCAATGGATGCTTGATTCAATCAACCACAAGCAGTGAATGAGTTGATATTTTCATGTAACACACAACAAGAAGATATTAAAAACATTCTGTATACAAATTATATTATTTCTAGGATATAACGGCACTTCAGTCAAAAAGAGCATTGTTTTGAGTGTAAGTACTAGTATAACTTTTTCATTACCCACACGAAGAGCACCTTAGTTTACTTTTTACTATAATTGTACGACTTTGCCCCCCAGCAGAGCTATAGAAAAACAGTACATTAACGGGTGTTACACGGACACTTTTTAGATGATACACGGACACTTTTTAGTTGTTACACGGACACTTTTTATGAATAAAATCACTCGTGCATGATCAGTGAGTTCATGGGCACTTTAAATTTCAATTAGATTTGAACTTTTTGTTTCACCGACATATTTCCTGTCTTTTTAATTAAAAATATTTACATTAGCATCAATAACTGTATTTTTTTTTTCAAACAATTCCAGTAACTATTCATATTAGTACACTAAGGGGTTGACCATTTAACTTCAAAAGGCCGGTTATGGTTTTTTCCTAAAAAAACACATTTTGATCCCCAATTTTATGAGAAAAAATATATAATGGTCAAGCAGATGACACTGAAAATAATGTTCTGGCTCCTGATTTTCCGAATACCGTATATAATAGTGCTGATTTAGAAAAAATAAAATATTTGGGCGATAGCGTTGAAAAACTAAATAATTGTCTTACTCAGAAAAGAACACACCCCCTTTTGAAGCTAAATGGTCGGTCCGTAAATGTATTTTTTTTTTCAATATATGGACATGAATAGTATTCTGGACAATGCTGAAAGAAATGCTGGTGCCAACGTTTATATTTCAATAAAAAGACAGGAAATATATATATAAAAATCAAATCTAATCAAAAGATAAAATCCCTATCAACTCACCAATGCACGATTGATCCTATAAATAAAAAGTGTCCGTGTAATACATGTTCAAATATGCAGCAAATCGTAAAGAAAATCATTCAACTTATGTCATCAATTTTGGACGGTAAGCTCTGATTGGATCATATAGTGACACGTGTTTAATCCTGATCAACACTATCAGAGACATATAAAAACCTATAAGCATGAACATTTTATTTTGAATCCAAAACATATGCCTATATATATATATATAATAACAAGACATGGACATGGCACATCCTGCATTTTTTCAACAAAAAAAGGATGAAGCCGGTTTATTTTAAATTTATTTTACCCCCTTCCCCCCATAAAATCAAATGGTAGCTTGCTTACCTCTGAAATCTTTTTTATACATTACTTACTTGCGAGGTTGCATTTCAAAAAGTCTCAAATGTGTATAACATTCACCTTTAACTTGAAATGGTTCTTTTTATAAAGTTATTAGATTCTTGAATTTTTTGAGAAAAAAACTCTCGGCTGAAGGGAAGTGAGAAAAAAAATTGAGTTTAATCTGTAACTTACATTAACTGGTATATGGCCATTTAAGTTTCTAATATCTTTAGTTTTGCTACCTTTTCTAAATGCAAAATGTACTTCTTCCTTCTTGAAACGTCGTACAAGTCAGATACAAAACAAAGGTAACAAAAAACAGGCCGGAAACAACCTGCCGTATAATTTGTCTGCACTTGTAGTCAGGTCAAGGTCCTCGGCTTTCGCCTCGGACCTTGACCTGACTACTCGTGCAGAAAAACTATCCGGCAACGGTTGTTACCGGCCTGTTTCTTTGTTACCTTTGTATTGTATCTAATACATATTTTATGTAAAAACAAAATCTTTATGGCAAATTATAGACGTAAATAATTCATTTTCCGGTGTTATGTGTCTGTCCAAAGTCAGAAGACTGTAACTCAGTTTTTGTCGTTTTATAATGTTTGCCCGTTATTTGGTTTATTAATCAAGCCGTTGGTTTTCCAATTATAAAAAAAGAAGATGTTGTATGATTGCCAAGTAGAAACCTCTCCACAAGATACCAAATGACACAGAAATTAACAGCTATCGGTGACTGTACGGCCTTCAACTATGAGCAAAGCCCATACCGCATGGTCAGCTTTAATAGGCACCGAAATTACAAATGTAAAACAATTCAAACGAGAAAACGAACGGCCTAATTAATGTACAAACAAATGAACGAAAAACAAATATGTAACACAGCAATAAACGACAACCACTGAATTACAGGCTCCTGACTTTGGACAGGCACATACATACAGAATGTGGAAGGGTTAAACATGTTAGCGGGATCCCAACCCTCCCCTTAACCTGGGACAGTTGTGTAACAGTACAACATAAGAACGAACTAAAAAAATCAGTTGAAAATTGCTTAACTCATCAGATGGATACAAATAGAAATTGATTGATTTAATTTTTGTCATTTCAGTGCATTTTATAGCTTTCTATGCAAAATGTTTTCATCCCATTTTTAAAGGCACTATATTGACCAACAGAGTACATCTATTCCGTTTGGTCTTTGGTAAAAAAATTTAATGGTTAAGGAATAGTTTTTTTTCCGTTTAAAATTTATACAAACTATATTTTCTATTTTGTTAATGTTATTTAAACGGAAGCAAATTGTTTATCCGACATACCTGTTGTCAATCTGACGTCGTCTTCTTTGCTTGCCAGTAGGATTTCTCACTCTGCGAAAAACATGTTCTGCATGTTTGGTATTGAAATCAAAATCGGTGTTCAATATCAAATTATTTGAGCAATATCATAATAATTTGATCATCTGTTCATTCATTCATTCATTCGTTTATTCGTTCGTTCCTTCGTTCGTTCGGTCATTCGTTCGTTCGTTCGTTCGTTCCATCATTCTTTCATTTGTTCATTCATTCGTTCATTTATTTATTTATTAATTAATTCATTCATTCATTCATTTATGCAATCATTTATTCACTCTTTTTATATGTATTCGATCGAAATATTAACACCATACATCAATCGTGTTTCAAATGTTCAATATTGACGTTCGAAATTTTCTTTTTGTCTATTAATGGTGAACATTTGGCGTTAACGTTTATCTGATTTCCGTCCTGTCCTTAATTGTCACAGGAAATGTGCAAAGTCAGCAATTTTAATGTAATATGTTTTTCAGTTAGTTTTTTTCAGTACTTATACCTTCATACTTCCATATTTTGTGTTATTTCGACATCTTTGATGTAATTTATTTTGTTTTTATGTTTTGTTTTAAAATGGGCCGGTAGTTTCAATTGTTTTATCGTAACATATATGTTTTACTCCGATGTATATTGATTTATTGTTATACGGTTTCAGTGATACACGCATAAGAATTATAATTGTTTTAATGTGATTGTTAAAAATGGGAGAAGAATATAAGACATCATGACACTGACAGATGAATATGTTTTTGGGGAGGAACGTGGTCGGGATTTGAAAAAAACATAATTTCAACCAGCCAAAAACATTTCGTAGGCATTGGCTTTATTCCCGAGTGTGAGTTATCCGAATAATCAATATAAATTGATCTTTAGGTGTAATACCACCAAATCATAGTACGTCACATTCGGATGCATACGAAAAAATGGTAGAACAAAATATTCCATTGAATTTGACAGTTGTAGGAATTAATCCTACATTTCATTGCAGTAAAAAATTTCTAAGTCATAACATATATCTTTGGTGTTTCAAAGCACCATTATTATTTTTTTTTTATGTTTCTTTAGAATATTTTGGAAACTTGAGGTTACATGGTTACTAAAGCTTGTACACGAGAAAAAAAAGGGTTAACATTTGATTGGTTAACCTCCAGTGATGATTATTTTCTTATATGCAATGAAATGTTATGTGAAGTGTTGTCTATAGTACTGGACAGGATAAAACTATACTCATGCCAAGTATTTTTTTATTTGAAACAAAGATAAATTCTGCACAATTTTGTGAAAAGTGCTAATTTTACACAGACTAATAGGGGAAAATCAATTGTGGTATTACACCTAAAATGGGAAGCTGCACATGCATCTTTGACCTTGTGAGTACTCTCATTTGTTAAAATGTCATGCATTTTAAGTGAAATATTACAAAAACATGAAATAGTCTGAGTGGATTGAGTCTAAAAAACATATTTTATGAGAAAATAACCTTGAAATATAGGACTCTACCTTGTATATTAGAAGACAGAGCAAGCCATACTCAGTGTTTTGGGGAGCTTTTTCTGGCTTTTTCTCCTTATTTCTTTTATTCTGCTATAATAGAAAACTTTTTCCTAAGTAATACTTTAATAAATATATAGTTATAAGTAAATGAAATTATTTTGAAAGCAATAACAACAAATTATTCACTGAAAGGGAAGCTTGTTATGTCCCTCTCTGGAACACGGCTTAATTTAAGTTTTACGTAAGGACTTATTGAAACCTCCTAGGAGTCAGTAAACTTTTATATGGATAGTTCATTCAGCTTGAATACTTCAATTACTCATTTATTATAACATTTCTATCATAAATGAGTGAAATTAACCCCAAAATGTTTATTTATTGGCCTAAAAAGTTGAAATTTTGAGGAAATGAGAGGCATAAATGTTTCCAGGTAGGGTTGACTATTCTTCCTGCGAACTGATATCTTGTGAACTTACGCGTAAACAAAACCGGCTCAGCGTGTCGATCTAGTACATAGCAGGGTTAATAATCATATTATATTTCATGTAATCGTCCTGAACATTCATTCAATTTGCCGCTGGACGTCATTCATTGTCATCATTTATTTTACCGTTATACTATACAGCGAAGTGTTTTTCTTCTACTGGTTTATATTACACCTTCTTTAATTTCCACCGATCGAAATTAAAAAAAGGGCAGGTGATATTTTTCAACCAAACACTTGCGCCTGTTGGGTTATCTTTAACGGTATATAATATCATGTCTGGGTTATCTTTGACGGTATATATTGATAAATTAACTTTGTATTTTTAAGTCATGGGACGGTTTTGAGCTTATTATTCTGTATACGCATCTTTCTATAACAAAATACTATGTTGACTCTTTATATTTTGATTTGTCTGTGTCGTTGGGTTGTTGCCACATTAATGTATACCTTTATCTCCTTTTATATCAAACCAAAGGATTGACTTGGGTTATAGAAATATTGACATGTCTGGACCTCTCCCGTCCGACAGTATACCCTTAATAATCTATTGGATTCATTTGCACTTTGGAAATTGGAACCACATTTTTTTAACAGTAGAATCATTAAACTTGGCAATAATGTACCTCTGGGGGGTAGGTAAACAATACAAAAAAATGTTTGGTGTAGCTCGCTTGGTTCGGCAACTGGAGTGAAAAAATCCTGTAGGATATTATTTTCTCCCATAGGATTTTATGAAATCCTATAGGATAAAGTCATAATCCCGTAGGATATGTTTAATATCCTATGGGAATTTTTTTTATCCTATAGGAAAATTTATCTCCTATGGGATAAAATTAATATCCAAAAAAGTGTTAAATCCGATGGGATTTTTTTTTATCATGAACGACTTTTTCTCAGAAAATAATGTCCCTTAGCATTATTTTTTCTCCTAAGGGATTAATTTTGTCCTATGGGATGTTTTCTCTCCCATAGGATAATTTTTCTCCTAACGGTTTTTTTCTCTTCCTTAGGATAAATGTTGTCTTGTAGGATTTTTTGTTCTCCCTTAGGATAAATTTTGTCCTATAGGATTTTTTTTTCTCCCATAGGATACAATTTGGATACGTTTTGTCCTCTAAGATGGTTTTGTCAGTTTTGTTGGTATTTTACAAAATATATTTATGGCTTCGCTTGTCCCAGTGTTTCTGTATTTGATTGAACATTTAATCCTTAAAATAACGCATCATGCACTTCAAACGTTAACAATACTGTTATGATTGTCAATGCAAATAGTTTGTGTGGTCCAGAATATGGAACATCAATAGGAAAGATATTAAGACAATAAAAACTGTTTAGCTTGTATTGTTGGATTTCAGTCTCATATATATCATAACGATTCCGAAATGATTTAATTTTATCAAATCATTATTGTTTCATTCTAATTGGTGAATCGTACTAAACAAAATGAATGATATTTCAATATCATATAAAGTTGTCGTTAATGCAATATATCCAATGGCTATTTTCGGTAATTTCCGTTTCATGCATGGAATTTGTTTTATTGATATTTGCTGAACGTTTAGTGGCAACTATTTCATGCAAGTTATTGACGATCTGGAAATCTTATAAAGACCAGACCATACGAAAACAGTAAGGTAAATCTCCTCCAACAACTAAATATTTAAAAAGATTGTAACACAACTTCTAATCAAACAGACCTAGATGCATAGGGTCCTTGAGAATATTCAGATAAATGTTCATTTTGGGTTTAATTATGTTCTTTGCTTGCACTACGTGACATGCAAATACAAAATAATAAATGTTCCCTGTCCAGTCTGATTGATTAATAAATATTGTTTTGTTTGTTTGTTTTAATTCAAAACTGTGCCTGTTAACTTCAATGAATAAAATCGTATTGAAAAGGCCTAAATGTAATATATTTAGAATCAAGCAATGTAGGTTTTGAGTGGCTCGCTCAAAACTGGTATAGATGAGATAATTTGGCAAGATTGACAATCGTTCTTAAATTGAAATACAATGTATCACATGAAAATAAACATCTTTATTTTAGTCGTCCGTCATTTCCTTTACACGTCTTAACTAAGCAGTCACCCCTTAAAAATCTATTCTTACATGTCTTAGTTCTATAATAAATTGACATAATCATATATGATAGACCGTGATAAAACAGTAGATCTAAGAACGAAAGAAAAAAAATCTAAAAAAAAGAAATAGATATTAGTGTTCATTCATGTAGTGGTTTTCAAAGAGATAACTGAAAAAAGACCGTTTAAGTTTCCATACTTATCGAATGATATACATGGAAACATTATTTATAGCATTGTACAATATCTTGTCTTCGTGTATACTGTTTACAAGGAATTATCTATGAAGTTGTTTGATTAATGTTGTTTGTTTTACGTCCTGTGGCAAATATTTCATGTATGTTCATAACGAGAACACATTAATTATAAATACAATGGGTAGGCCCTGCAATAACAAAAATAGAAGGTCGACTGTGAGGTTGGATATGAAACTTGGAATACCACTGGAAAATGAGGGTATATTGGATAAGGACAGAAATTTAGCCTTGCAACACCTGGCCACATACGGATCATTCAAAGAATTGCTGCAAGAGTTCTTAATGTGCAGGAAGCGTTGGTGCATGACATCTACTCTGAAGTCGACCATCGATATTCAAGTGAAGTTTTCAATGATATCAATAGGTTAAATACTTTTTGCTGGAGAGTTCTATGAGATTGAATTGTTTATTGCACTTTAGATTTTTGGTATGATATTCTATTTTTCTGACCGCTTCGGATTTCTCGTGGTAGTGTTTTAGCCTCTAGTCCGGGAGGTCGTGGGTTCGAACCCCGGCCGGGTCAAACCAAAGACGTCAAAATGTGTACTTGCTGTTCCTCCACTAAGCAAGTAGCATTAGGGAGTAAAAACAAAGACTGGTATGCCCGGTTGGGTAACATGTCTTACTGCGGACTGTTACCTTGTGAACTAGCACGTTAAAAATCTATCTCAGTGTGTCAGTCTAGAACAGGGTTAATATTCATATAACATTTACATGTTCTCGTCCAGAACATGCATGCATTTAATTTGCTGCTGGACGTTAAGCCATCATCCACCATCATCATCTTCTCTGCCGTTACTGTATAGTGAAGTATTTTTCTTGTACTGATTTTTATTACATGTACCTTTTTTGATTTCCACTTATCGAGATGAAAAAATGTGATGGTAAAACTTTTCAACCACACAAAATATTTCTGTGCCTGTTAGGATATCTTCAACGATAGGTAATATTAAATTAGCTCCCAACTTTATTTATATATGGGCGGTTTTGAGCTTGATATTCTGTACAGGGATCTCTCTATTATAAAAGACTGCATGTTGACTCTAAATGTCATGATTGTCTGTGTCGTTGGGTTGTTGTCTCATCAATATTTACCCTTATCTCCTTTTATTCAAACCCATAGGGTTGACTTGAGTATAGAAATATTGTCATCTCTTGACTTCTACCGCTCGACAGTAAACCTTGCTGAAAAGTGACGTCCGTTTGGAATAAGATTGATCTTTACCAAGGATAAAAGTTACTTGAATACAACTGAACCATGATTAAAACTTTACGGTAAGCTATTACCACCCCAACCTACCCCTTTTTTCAACGGCAGATGAATCTCCACCCCCCCCCCCCCCCCCCTTTCCCAAAAAAAAAGAAGACGAAAATGAATTAACAGGTTATAACGGCCACTGTAAGTAAATGCTTAACGTGCTTTTTTTAGTAAATAAATTCCTATTGCAGCCAAAATTTCCCGGTTTCGGACAGAATAAAAATAAGGAAATGTGGTGTGATTGCCAATGAGACAACTATTACACTATTACTATCCACCAAAGTTCAGATGAAGCTGATGTAAGCAAAGTTTGGATTTGTACTCTAATACCGTCTGGTTATCGATATAACCGGAGATAATCAAACAAAGGCACTTTAAATGTTTGAAATTGTGATATTTTACTTGCCTTTTTTTTCCCGATCCTATTTTGGACCGCCTGCTTCTAAGCGGTGTGTGTTATTAGTCATGCACGATTAACTTTTGCTAAATAAGTTGTCTACGCTGGGTTATTAAGTTCGAGGTACAATAAGTCAGCAAAAGATATTCTTTATAAAATGAGATCAACCCAGGTGTCTTAGATAATTATTTTGCGTTGAATAACAGCGGAAACAGCACAAAAAGGTTTGTAAATTTATCTCAAATTATTTTTCATTTCAATTTTATGCCTTGTTTTACACATTCATTTTATATTTTTTCTCTCATATAACATTGAAATACCCAAAGGCATATATACATATAAATGTCTCTGAAATACCGTAAGGCATAAATATTTTTTTTTTTATAATAATTATTTAAACGCACAAAAAAAAAAGGCGTAAGCCAGGTCGACTGTGCCAGCTCTTATTTAGTCAAGGTCGTTAAATAGGGTTACCCCCTTGTAAAAGTATAATTTTGTCATATGACTCCACCAATATTACTCTTATATTAAATACAAAATATAATATCTAGTTTAAAAAGGAATTGAATGCGCCTTAAACGGAAACACCACAAATAAAAACAAAATAAGATTCTATTCGTTAATCACGTCGTCAGATATCTGGAAAGGGGATTTCTTGACAAGTCAAGATATATATCGAAGTTAAAATACAGTATTTATGGTGCATCTTCTAATTTTTTTCTTTAATCTTTACAAATTCTATAGAAATAATAAATTATAACAACCGATATGCTCAACCATATAATAATGCGAGTTTTAAATGCAAAAAACGTGTATCAGAGTAGAAATAGTTGTTTAAACGGAAAAAAATTGTCCATATATGATATATGCGGGAAAAGTCACACATATTTGATATAAGTAGCATAAAATTCACAAATATGTTAGAAAATATCATCTAATTGTACGCGTATGGAAAAAGTCCTTGTCAAAGGTTTAAATATTTTTTAACATCTTCATATTTTTATCTATATTTAATCTCAATTACCAGATTAAAATTTTCACACCTACTTAAACATTGCAGGTGTAGGCTTACCACCATGTGTATATACCCAGAAACTGTTAAGTGTGAAAATAAAATAGATGTAAGAAATTTGTGTCAGTTTTATGAGGGTCTGGATGGAGGGTCCTTCAACACTGTATTCTATTATTTGTTCAGTCCTTTTCTTTATGCTTTATATATTAGCACTCCATCATTCTCTATTCGTTATTTTTTTTTTTTCGATTTTTCTGTATTCATTATATGTTTTGCCTTTATTCGGCACTTTTTACCCATTATTCTCTATTCTGTAAACCCGATCCAGACCCTCTTTTTTAAGGAACCGTTAGAAAAAAAAAATCTTGAATGTGGCACTATCTTGAATTTACCTCTACACCAACCACAGGTGTTCTTTATAATCTTTTGTTGTAAATAACAGAGTGTCAGCTAAGATGTTACAAGTGAAATGATTACAAGACCGTCATTTTTTAAAGGAACTTACTTTTACCAAAAATTATTTTGTTTGACTAAATATCTTTAAAAAAAAAAGACTACACATAGTGGTATGTAGAAATACCGCAAAGGAATAAGTCTTCTTAGTGCATTAAGAACAAAGTTTTTGCACTAAGGACACTTGAACGGTGGTTTAGGAGCACAAATATCATGGATAAAAGAAGATACAAGCATATAAACAATAAACATGAAATTTAGTATCAATGGATATTATGATTTTGAAGTTAAATGACTTTTTAATCAGCGCGTGCCACCCGGCACGTGACACACGATTAAGTGCAAATTCCAAATCATCGTGTTCAATGAATCTTATTTGGGACTATTATACTAATAGTATAATATTCCCAGATCTTATCCAATATTCAATTGTCTTTTGATCGTTACTAATTGATTAGCTAATGATAGCTTGATGAAAGAATAATTAAAACTTTGATTAGCAGTGCTTATGTTTTATTTTGTATCAAGGGAAATTGTTAAAAAGATCAAACACTTTTGTTTTTATTTTCATGAAGTCAACTTTGAGTTTTAATTTGAGAAAAAAAAGTAAGGACGGATTTTCTCACGTTGGTTTGCAAGAAAATAAGTAAGCAATTAGTTTAAAATAGTGACTTTTGAACATGTATACATAAATATAACACCATTAAAGTTGGTATAGTCAATGTTGCACCCGGACAAGATTGGACCTATAAGTCAACTATTGACAAATTTGGTAAGTTTATACAATATCACGGACTAAATATTAATATGATATATCTCATTCGATTCAAAATAGAAATAGATTTTCAAACATTTAGTTTGAATATGGAAATAATTTGAATGTTATGGGTTACAAATGTATACAGCAACTGACGTCTTAAATGACATGCACGAACTATATATTTTGCTAATTTGTTAATTCGACAGTTAATATATAGAGGGTAGTCAAAGATGAAATGGAACTCAGTTCTGTTTTTTTTTCTCAACTGTTACAAAATATCATAGTCTTTTCCTAGAGTTACGGTTGAATACCTTCCAGTCTAAACATGGCTAGGTATGACTGCTCAAGTAATTATCATTTTTTAAGACAGTTTTATGTTATATGTTCATAGTTTTAAAACTTTTTGTATCTTTGCAATTAGGCATGATGAGTGGAGACCTCGTCAACTGATTTTTAATTATAGTTTGTTTCTTATGTTGTATTGTTACACCACTATCCCAGGTTAGGGGAGGGTTTGCGCGCCATCAAACTAGTTTAAATTACAAATACTGCTGTTAGGGGATCGCCTTTGATTTATAAACTAGAACCAATAAATTAATAAATTTTAAAGATCATGGATATTTTTACAATTTCGTTTGTCCGTATTTTACCAATAAATAAATTCAGTTTTTTTCGCAGTTTAAATTAGCATCATTAAGAAAACTATGAAGTCAAAAGTTTGTGAAACCTTTTGAAATCCGAGAAGCTTTTTTTATGATAAATAGAGTATTAAGAGTAAATTATTTTTAGTTTCTTTTTTTTTTTATTTTCGGTAGTCCTTATCCAGAATTTTATTTTATAAACCAAATACAAAACACATGAAAAAAAAACAACAAAAAAAAAAAAAAAAAAAAACACAACTAGAACATGCTGAAATGACACATACATGCCCAAACTGTATACACGAGCGTAAGAAACTGGTCGTGGTTGATTGAACACGAATTTCAATCAATTACACAGGTGGCAACTAATATTGAATGCGGCACGTGTCGATAAAACATTAAATAACTTCGTAATGTTTAAAGATATAATTATTAAATTTTTATTATTTATTTTAAAATAGTCTACTTCTATGTTTCATGTCCCTTGTGCCAAATATGTCATATCATCTTGTCCCTAATATTTGCGTCACATTTAATATAATTTTTCATCAGAATCTTTCGCCAATTTCGATTACAAAGATGAAACTTTAAAACTTTAACAAATATTTCCGGGTTTCAAACAGGTGATTTCTTTATCATGTACTACCCATGCGTGAACGTATTCTCTAAAAATTTAAAAGACACTAAAACGTAAAATACGAAATCATTTATTATCAAATTAAACGAGAGACACAAATATATTTCTTACTGAGCAACTTAATTCAAAAATTGACAATCTCCCGCCTTTTTGTTAAACACGAACCAATCTGTAGATGAATCTGGATTCATTCTAAATTTGCTATCTTCTTGTCACTTCTTGATTTCATTTCGTTTAAAAATCGAAAGTAAACGTGATCTATTCTTGATAAATTTAAAAATACAGTCATTTTAATCGTTCCAAGTTTATAAAAAAGAATTCCAAATATCGATGTAATCGTTTTTACAGGGATAATGATTATGCAGTGATATAGTTGTTACAATTTCATATAGGGAGCAACCATTTAACTTCAAGGGGGTGGGGGTGGGGGAGGGGGGATGGGGATAGGGTCGTGGTTTTTTGTCTGAGTCAGATTTTTTAGCTTTTTTATGCTATCAATCAAATCATTTTTCAAAATTTAACACTATAAGTTATGGAAAAAATCTGGATTCAGAATATTTTTTTGTCATCTGCTAGAACCCAATATTTTTGTGCATCAAATTGGGGATCGAACATTTTTTTTTAGGAAGAAAACATAACCCCATCCCATTCCTTTTGAAGTTAAATAGTCGTTCCCTTATGCTGTGATTCCTGGTTAAACTGTTATTGATCAGGAATGTTCCCTGAAAACAAACAAAGGTGAAGTGAAATTGTGAACTAGATTTCCGGATCCTTGTTCTTATCTTCATATTTAAGCATCACATTATGCAACAACTGCCTACATTTGAAGCATTCATAAGGCCCTCAAAGATCCTTGAAGGACTTAGGCATTTGTAAAGCTAGTAATATACGTCCTTGGTCCTTTACTGTTACCCAAAATAAGGTTGATTTTCATCTGGGGTAAAGTGACGTAAGTCCTCAAACTCCAAGCTGAAACCACAGGTACTTGTGGACAGGATAATTTTATTTTATTTTGGCTCTCCACCTTTTTTACCAAAAAGCCGGTATTTTTTCGTTTTCTATTAATTTCAATTATTTTTATGTATTATATAAAAAAACATAATTTAAATTAAAAGTTTTGAGCACCATTATTAACGTGAACCTCTATACGTAAGACCTCATGGGACGGCACTTTACCATCTACAGGTAATATGCATGTAGCTCTGAAACACCCGAAAATGTCAAGGTAAATCACTACCTATACAGAATGTACCATGTCAATGAAACTCTCCCGATTTTAAAGCATGACCATTCATGATTTAAGAGGGGTCCAAATTGAGGGGAATTCTGACTAGATTTTTTTTTCTCAACTTACATCACTTAACTAAAAAAACAATTAATTACATCCAGGAACAAAATTCTTTTTGTAAATTTTTAAAATACTCCTTGATATCGGCTACAGTACTTAGTGGACAAGCAGTATTTTAAAATTTCAATGATTTAATTCATAGTAAAAAAAAACAACACAGAAATCAATTTGATAGTCAATATGTTTCCTTCAAAAATTACATATCCTCATTGACCATGTTGACATTCGGTCTGAAAATAAAATGTGATTTTGGTATACACAGCATGCACAATGGTGAATGTTATAAAACCTTAATATCATGAATAGATATTGAACCCCAAAATGAATATCAACCAGTATATACGTGTGACGTCATGGGTCACAGAACCTTACCATATACAGGTAATATACATGTAGCTCCGCTGTAAAACCCGGTAATATCAAAGTAAATCACTACCTATACAGAATGTACCATGTCACAAAAATTATCACGATTGTAAAGCATCACCAGTCATCTTTCAAGAGGTGTTCTAGGTGGGGTAAATGTTTTAAATTCTGACTCAACTTTAATCACTAAACTAAACATTAAGTTTTTTAAATTACATCAAGGAACTATTTTTGTTGTTGTAAATTTACGTTTTTATCTGTAACTTTCGATAGAAGTGTGTGTTTCTTTTTAATTCCACTTTGGAACAATGCTTTTTATTTTAGGAAAGTTAGAATCATAGATTGACTCTACAATAAAATAATGAATCCACCCCTTCAATGACAGAAATAAACTGGAAATATATTTATGGTGTGTACAATGCAACTGCGACTATGCACATTTTTCTAGGAAGTTGAATAACTAGTACTAACCACAGCGTACATGCACATTTTTAAATGACTCCTTCCACTATTTCAACCAAGAATGACAAATATCAATGAAATGCTATAGTTGGTGAGACTTTATTCCTATAATTATTATATTTATATTTAGATACCAAATCATGTGTGTATTTACCATTACAACATTTGAGAAAATTTTCGTATACCCGTTCCTGTTATGTACAGAAATATGCGAAATATATGCAATTTATATGATTATTTTCTCTCTTATCTTCAACATATATCTATAGTTCCGTAACTTTCTATCTGTATAAACCAATGATCAACAAGTGCATACATTTTTTTGTGAAAACAATTATCAGCAATATAATTTCAAAAAAAAAAAGAAAAGAGATTTTAGTCATGAATAATATTCTAGTCTATCGTGTTGTTGTATTCGTTGATGAACATATTGAAGATGCACATAGACCTAGGTGAACAACACACTCTCTTTAGAACATCTAGTTTTTAGTTTAAAAAAAAGGGTTATTATCAAATTTGTTGATGGATTTATTGTTGTTAGTTAATGTTAATGTTCAGTTGCAAATACAACAGGCATATTGAAGACAACATCACAGAAATATAGTAACTAGCAAAACTATTCAGGCATCTCCATCTAAAATGAAACTTCATGGAATGCTACCTATACTTAAAAAAAAAAACCACTTAATAATTATATAAGATTTTCAAAGATTTTTATTGTGTAATTGTAGAATGAGCCTGTGTTGCACATGTTTTACAGTACTACTTTTTAACCCATTATACATGTACATTAAATTTGAAAAATGCTTAAATACTATTGCACATTGTACTTAAATTAAATTTTTTTTCAAAAAGAAATTTTGTTAAAAAATATTGAAATCGGTACTTTGAGTCTTTTATCTTCTTTTTTGTTTGTGCGTGTTGTGCTATATGGCAACATGATGATTCAAGCGTTACCTAACGGATGTTTACAGTTTGATTCTATGTTGTGTTGTTTCACAGTTTATTATGCCGAAGCATAGTTTGATATAAGATAGGACCTTTGATCGTTGTTGAAGGCCGTAGGATGACATAAATAGGTCAATTATTATAATTATATTGCATTTCTAAATCATTTATTAGTCAATGGTTCGCCATCAAAAATGGATCGACCGATTACAAATTGTTTCGAGATCATATATTTTTTAAATGCATGCTTAGTCGTCTGATCTTTAATTTTACCGATTGTGTTATTTTCCTGATTATGACATTTTCCCTAGGTGTAAACTTGAATAGCGGGTAATATATGTATAGCGGGAGGCCCTTACTCCCCGTTGAAGCATCAGTTTTCGCATCTTTTCGACTTCCTGTTATTCACTACGATTGTCATTGCTACCTTGATTTGTCCCTTCCCAATTAATTTACATGTTTGAACATCAGTAAACTTCGTATAATTTCCTTTAATTCGTATATATACTAAATGCGGTGGATCGGAACAGATCGATAATTAATGATTGGAAAACAGATTACATCGTAGATTCAGTTATTCTAATGTTTGGTTTAGTTTCTTTGTACCTTTAAATACTCATGATTATGGCACACTAGTTTGTTCCTGCCATTTTTGTCTTGTTTAGTACTGTACTTTTTTATTGTTTGATCATGGTGATTCGTTGTATTTATTTTTTTCATTTTTACTTGCGATGTGTTCATTGATTGTAAATACCTTTAAACTAGCCTTCAATAACTTAAAGTTCTCTTAGATTTGCAAATTGTGTCCTGTGCTTTTTTTGTTAATTAGTTGTGTTCCGTGTCCATCTGTTGAGTCAAGCATTTGAAAATTAATACAACATTTTTTAACTATGATGTTATGTTATACAAATGTCAAGAGTATTTTGTGTGTTGGACACTAGCACTCATTTTAACACCGGAACATGTTAAAAGGCGAATAATGTTAATCTTAAAAAAAAGTACTTAACCTTATGACTTAACCTCATGTCAAGACATTGCGTTTCAGTTGATTTTTGTTAGTTACTCTCTGCATCATTTTTCTATGTTGATTGTTTTAAAATAGATAAAGCCCTTTCTTTTTGTCGTTTGAATTAAAATTGTATCAGAGTTTGTGTTACCGTAACTTTTTTACAGTTTGCTATACAGCTGAGGTTTTAACCAGCGATGAAGGCCGTACGATTGGCTACTTTTATGTTTCTGCATTCAAGTCTCTGATGGATATTTTTTAGTAAGTAATCTTATCACATCTCATGATGTTTAAACTTAACTGTTGCGTTGAGTAATATATATTTTTAAATTGCTGCGACGATGACAAATTATATTGTATCAAGCAATACATTCATAAAATAACATCATTGTTTTGTTTTTGCCTTGCTGTTTAATTATGTTTTATTATTTCATTTCTGATTATTGATACATATAAACATGATAAATATACAATTGTAAATTCATTATTTTATAAATATATTCATTTATAATTTAATTTTGGATGTAATGCGTCTTCCGATTGGCTGACGTTGTTTTGTTTATCAAATCATAGACTATAATTTTGTCATGTGACCTTGACGTCATCAACGTTCTTTCATGATTAACTCCGGTTCATAATGGAATTAAGAATTAAATTATAAGAAATGACTGTAATATTTTTTCTGTCTATTCGAAATAACATAAAAATGTGGTGCACACTTTAAAATAACCCGCTTCGCGGGTTATTCAGTATGCACCACATTTTTGACGCTATTTCTTCATAGACAAAGAAATATTACAGTCATTCCTTAAATAATAAAAAAAAAAATCTTCATAAAGAATATTTCTTTAAACGTTATTAAGTAAAACATTTATAAGTGATCAAATTACATGTTTTTATGAAACAAACATCCTTCTGTTAGAGTTGAATTAAATCATGTGTTCATCGTATAAAACTGCAAAACGTATATTAGTGATCAAATTACATGTTTTTATGAAACAAACATCCTTCTGTTAGAGTTGAATTAAATCATGTGTTCATCGTATAAAACTGCAAAACGTATCGATGAGCTATCACTCAAAACAGTGTGCTTTCAGTGTTTTTTTGATTTTGCCATTTGATTGGGGACTTTCCTTTTTGAATTTTCCTCGGAGTTCAGTATTTTTGTGATTTTACTTTTCATGGACGGAATCATTAAGGAATATGCATAACACATGTTCTTGATTATACACAAGTACATTTCTTATTTTGCATGAAATATTATGCAGCAGTGATGATTTTCGATTTGGTTGAATTATATTTTACATGTAGTCCGGTCGCTGTATTTTTGATCTGAAAATATATGTACAAGAAACATATTACATGACACGTGATAGTTAAGTATAATTGAAAATATTGTTTGGTCATCTCATTATTCATAAACAAGATTGTGCTAGTAACAAAAAAAAAAACAAACATGAAGTTTTTATAAAACGCTTGTATTTGTCATTGACTAATCATGTCATAATAGAGTCTTTGGTAAGGATTGCAAGTAATTCCTGCTTTACTAATATATATATATATATATATATACCTCTATTTTGATCACACATATTGTTTATGTACTAATGTATTTTTAGCCGTTTAATTACTTTTTGTTTTCCCGTTTTCTTTGATTACAAAGCGAACATTTGCTTGTTAATGGTCAACGTTCAACCATGGTGATAAACTATACATTTCCGTCAGTTTTTTTTAAATTTTTTTTATTGTAGATGTTACATGTATCTGTTACTAACATTTATTAAAAGAACATAATTATTAATCAAATACACATGTTATAACTTTTGTGCATTTTTTTAGTTAAGATATTGAAGTACTCTTTTTATGTCCAAACTGTATGATCATACCTGCTATAATCGGAATGAAAGAAATCCCACTTTGTCCTCAAATGTGGTCTTTTAATAGCAAACTACAACCAAACTTTATTTATTAAACAAATGTATCTTGTTTTCTAAAAATAACAGTTAGTTAAAAATTCTGTTCATTTTGACATAGGAAATGTTTTGTCCTTTGCCCTTCTAATAGTTGTTTGTGCGTTGTATCAATTTGCTGAGTCAAACTCTTTGTGAACTGATTTATCTATTGTACCGTCACTGCACTGTCCAAGATGAGGTTGAGGACACATGGCTAGTGCTTATATTTGGGGTTCTTCCCATTATATTACATAATTTATTAAGTAATATCCCTGTTTCCAAGTTGTGCAATACTGCAAAATGTTATTGCTTAAGTAATGATATAGGTTTGCTCAAGATTGTAAGACTTTCAATCAACTGTATTGACTTTGTTGAATAACTGTCTTATTCACAATTATACTGCATCTTCAATTTTATTTACATGTGCTCCGTGATGAAGGCCGTACTTTTACCTATAATGGTTTACTTTTACAAATTGTGACTTTGATGGAGAGTTGTCTCATTGCCACTCATACCACATCTTCTTATATCTATATACAATGTAAATAATAAAACAATAATGGACAACCCGACTTCACGCAAAGGCTTTAATTGGACATTGTGGCAGTACCATTTGTATAAGATACCGTGATATTATGCTGAATACAAAACTATAATACAAATAATAAGAATTGGATCCTTTAGCAATATAGACTAAGACTATGTTGTTAAATGTAATTAGTCTAGTATTCAGTGGTAGTTAAAACAATTGGTTTGCGTTTCGAAAAAATGTGGAACACACAGACGTGAATTAAGTCATATATGAGGAGTAAATAATCGTCAAGAAACAGTCAAAGTTTGATTTGATTCCGCACTTTTGAGGAACTCATCCTTGATATACGGATTAACATTTAGTTTACCAGAAGCTCGTTTTGTTTATAAAAGACTCATCAGTGACCCTAGAATCACAAACGTCCAAACGTCCGAATTGTATAACTGGTTTACATATAAAAATTAAAGCATATTGTTGATTAAATAGGTACATCTTCGCTTACATATTTGTTTTACTCGACCTTCACCAAAAACTTCGCAACACTATATCAAGATAATATACAGTAAAAATAATCGTCACAAAATAGTTTGTTAAAATTTCATTGGTGTTGGCATTTGCAATATGTTAAGTTTGAATTGGTGGTTTAAAATTACATATAATATATGATACATGTATGTCTTTGTATTTACCTCTTCAGAACAGAACGATTTGTTGTTATATGAATGTTCAGATTGATCATCCATTCCTGGTTTCCTTGACGGTTTTGCTGACGGATTGTAGATATATGTCTGAAATAAAGTATGCAAGAAAGAGTTAATTTCAAAATTGATGAAAGCCGGACAGTTTTTATTCTATACTTTAGCTTTCATTTTAGAAATATATACATTTCGATAAAATTAAAAAAAAAACCTTGGTTCAGAAAATATAATTCAAGAAAAAAACACAAAACACCTAATTATAATGAATGCGATGAATGAATTACGGATAACACATACACTGATTGAAATAATACAAGATATTTCTGATATAAAGATTCATTATAATAATAATTATTTAATGAAATTGAAACAAAAGTCGTGCACAAATAAGGAGATGTTATGTGGTTGTTAATGGGACAACTGTCTAGATGGATTTAAGCAACTCGTTGGCTCCAACTACATTAGAGAAGGTTACCCTGCAATACTTTTGATTAACTGATAGCCTGACTATGGTACCATTCTATAGACATTTAGGATTTAATCTAAAGTATCTTAAAATTAACTAGCATGTGTTTTTCTCATATCAACCTTGAAGATGAGTATTAACGCTTTCCTCTATTTATAAAATTGATATCTGATTAAATCATTTTTCTAACAAATGTTTGACTTCTTTGCATACGTCAATTTTTGTATTTGTAAAGGTAGTGACATTACTAGACACAACATTAACAAATACATCACTTCTATATTTTCTTTGTAATTTTAAACCCATTACTACTTGTTCCATTATTAAGACAAATTTATGATATGAGTAACTTAGACATCAACCACTCTGCATTTAAACTAAATACGTGTTATTAGAATTATCTTGGAATAAACTGTTACTCTTCCTGAAGTTAAACATTTATTTGAAAATTAGTTCGCAATTTAATCCGAACGAGTACATCTGCTAAAATTATGAACTCTGGCAGCAAAATTGATTTTAAATCTGATTTAGAATCATGTTTCTACTTTGAGATTCAATACGTAAATATAAAAACAAGGCTTCCAAAACACTGCACGTTCAAGAGTTTAACTTTTGCAGTTCGTGGTATTTCATGTATCACTGCTTCTCCGGTAAAGTACACAGATGATGAAACTTATATGTCCCCGATCTTTGAACTTTAACTACGCCAGATTCTGAATGACTGTAAGCATATATTTTTTATAATGCAAACCATAGATACTTACATCAGAATATTTGATATTCATATCAACAAATGCGAATATGCAGGCCTCTGTTACAATTCAAAATCATTAACATTGATTAGAAACGTAAACATACGATTTTATTTAAATTTCCACTATGAAAACATATATAACAAACACGACTAAAGTGTGAATTCGCATTTTTTTAACCAAAATTTATATGAAAGATATACTGACATAAATTTATCACTTTTTTGTGGGTCAATTTTATGTGCCTATATTTTCTTGGAAATGATTCATTGTAGTTTAGTCATTAATATAAAGATTTGAAAAATTCCATGTGTTAAAATTAAATTTGAACAATAATACGTCTGAAAAATGAAAACTATGTGAACATTATACAAACTTTAAAGCCTTGTATCAAAGCCTACTTTTTATTTACGTGTGAAAGGATGATGTATAATTGGAGCATTTCCTGAAACATTTACTTAAATCAAATGTCAAATTGTAATAGTTGCTTATACTACTTGTTTATAGCAATATATTGGTTCTTATAATACAAGCAAACACATTGATATATTTACATTTCCTCTGTTTCTTTTGGCATCTTCGATCCCTGTGTACCTTCTGTCGTCAACGTTATACGCACTATCTCGCATTGAGAGGTACACATTAGAAGGTGTCCTTTGACGTTCAAAAAGTCCCGCTGGATGCTTATTACTTAAAGTATCGTGTTCTGTTCTGCAAACCAAAACATACACAGTGTATTAACTTGATAATTGATCAATATATGCATATTTTGCAAATGAATTTAGCGATGTTATATATGTACAATAAACGATGTAACAAAACAATAAAATACATCTTTTTCATGCATTTTCACTGTAATCAACAATCAATTGAAAGTAAGATTTGACCAATCAAAAGACAACGATTGGTACTACAACCACGAATAATTGTAAAACACGTCATCAAACAAATTATATGACTGATTATAATAATACGTTTTATCTAAGGAGCGGCACTACAACGATGAAAGATTAAAATACACTTAATAAAAGAAGTAATTTTTTAATTCAAAGTATGAATTTGCATCTTTCAATCTAGTAACATATCACCTTACACATTATGTTAAGTTGTGATGCAATATTCCAAACAAATTTAAAACCTGACAACCACGCCTTTTTAGTAGCATATATAATATTAATATATGATTTGTTAAAAATATCTTTGTGACTTTCTAGAATTTGCATACAACCATTACATCTAGGTGTTTTGTCATTAAACTAGTTTGATATTTATATCACTTTTGTTTCATATGTTTTTAGAACACGAGGATTTATAATCCTATATGCGTAAATTTGAACGAGCTACAGGATACATAGTGAGCATTCACTTCAATGAATAATACCTCGTTTTGTCTGCGTCAAGGAACACATTGATTAATTGTTTGGCGATTGCTTTACATCAGCACAAAATGGCCATATCGATCAAGGAAACAAAGACATAAATAAAACATAATATAACATACATATAATAGTCTTTTTCTTGTCTTTCTTTGTGATTTCTACTTCTGCAGACTAAACAAACTAATATAGTGACAATAATGATTATTCCACCACTTCCACATGCAGCAGCGATTATATACTCTGATGCAAGTTTTAATTTTTCTACTCTCGTGCTGCAAAATTTGCCCGAGAAGACATATTTATCATCTTCTGTACATCTGCAAAAGTTAGTATCTCTTGTGAAAAATTATCAAACAACATAGGGAACTTATATTATTTTTGAAAATATACATAAATATTTTTATTATATTTTAAGTTAATCCTGTATCTTGTTTTGTCGAAAAAAAAGAAATGAACGTTCGGGTGTCCTAGCAGTTGGGAGTTGAGAGGTAAATTTGAATTCTACTTTTTATATAAAATGTACAATTAATCTATTTAAGAATCAATTTAAAATCAATGCTAAGCAAATATGTTCTGTCGTACACATAGAAAAGTCGCTTACAGATAATACCCTGAAGAACTCCTCTGATTTGTCACTTACCGACACACTGGTGTTCCATTTATATCCAAAATACACAAACCATTATTTTGACATGTAAAACCAACACAGCGTGACAGACAGGTATTGTTGATTTGGTTGAACGAATATCCTAGGCCACCACAAAGTAATTTTGATTTGTTCTCAGGACTATTTATTTTCGTTATCTCTAAAACAATGAATGCATCGAAATCTATCAATATGTCATGCAAGGACATCATTTTAAGATAACTAAAGAAATGTATGAAAAAAGTGCGGCCTTTATAATAAATTGTTTGTCTCATTTAATGAACGTTTCGGCAATTGATTAGTTTAATTTATTTAAAACAGTTTTTTACTCAAATAAATTGAATTGGATTGGGCAACAGGCACAGCCTATGTAAGCCCTCTCCATAAAACAAGACACAATATATTACATTGAAACAAAACAACACATGCAGACTTATTTTTTCAAAACCACCTCATAGCTGACTTGAAGGATACTTCAAATAGTTAACTCAGAATTTTTTTTTATTAATATTCTAAGTAATAAACTACTATATATCCTATATTGATTTAGAGGCCTTACATTGAATGAAACTGTCTCCAGTCAGCATGGTCAGCTGTTCAATATTGTTATCATAATAACTCATTTTTTCAAAACAACATGTTTGATATCATGTACTTATTTTTTCAATTTATCGCACCTGAAGAATAACAACGGTGAGTAAAAAACCATATTGATACATTAAAGATTCATAATTAATATAAAAAAAGAATATATAATGTAAATACAAATTTTTAAACAAAATAAGAATAAAAAAAAAAAAAAAAAAAAATAAAAAAGATGGTGTGAATGATATAGAAAATAGAGGTGCATTCATGGTTTTGTAGCTTTTATAATATTAATCATTAATTTATTAATTATTTTTTTAATTTTGGTTTCAATTCTAACTATTTTTCAGCCGGTTGGGTTGAATATAAAATAATTTAAAACATGCAAATTTACAAGTTTATTTCAATACTCAATAGATTGATCACAAAATAGTCATAACTTTAAATCAATATCAACTTCATAAGCAGACAATTTATCAAGGAGTATGGTCCTGTTTAAAGTGTATAATGGACAATAAAAAAATAGTGTTGATTGTCTTTACAGTGATTTAAACATTAAGGACATGATGATTTTCCAATAAAAAAATCTTGGAACAAGTGAGAATGTAAGTTACTTGCTTCATTTCGCAATTGACAGTAAATAGTATTGAATTTTCTTATACCAGAACAAAAATATTTAGGAGTAATCTCTGGTTTATATATTTTATCAAGTAAAGATTTGAACTGGTTAATCGACAAAGCATTTTTTACATATGGATCTAATGCATACCAGATGGTATGAAACTTCTATAATATGAAACTGTTCTGCACCTTGGAATGGTATAGTTTTGAGGATCTCTTCTAAAATTGTAATCATTTTATGTGAGAAGACTAGGTTCTAATAAATCTTTCATATAACTTGGAGAAAATTCATTGTTTTATTTTATAAAGTTTAGTCAGTTTATGCTTCTTCCTTCTGTCTGAAAATGTTTCAAGCCCTAATTCAGTGAACATTTTTGTAAGAGAATTTGTACGTCGGAGACCAGTAATAATACGAGCTGCTTCAATTTGATCACTTTCCAATAACTTAGATTCTTGTAAAGTAATATTGTCCCATATAATATTTGCATATTCAAGAATAGGGAGAATAAATGCTGTATCAATAAGTACATTTCGATCCACAATATATTTCACTTGTCTTAATAAATGTAATCTATAATCTATATAATGCTTTTTTATAAATTGTACTTGCATATAATTTCCAACTGGCCTTACTCTCAAAGTTGAGACCTAGGTGACAATGACTTTTAACTTCTTTAATTTGATCCCCACCAATTCCAAAATATAAAGAAGGAGGATCTTTGTCTTTTCGAGAAAATAAAAGGGTTTTTGTTTTTGAGGTATTAAATGTAACAGCCCAATTTTCAGCCAATGTTTTTATCCTCTCAAGATCATCAATCAATGACCTAGATACAGTATCATAATCATCATCAATAATAGCATATAAAGAGGTGTCATCTGCGAATAATCTAATATGATTACTCATATTTTCCACAATGTCGTTTATATAAGTTAAAAAAAGGAAGGGACCCAGTACCGAGCCTTGGGGTACCCCTGCACTAATACATTTTTGAGATGAATAAAACCCACCCAAAACAACTGTCTGGCATCTGCCACCTAGGTAGTCTCTAATCCAATCAATTAAATTACTATTAAAACCAAAAACTTTCAATTTATACAATAAACCATCATGCCAAACTTTGTCGAAGGCTTTAGAAATATCACAAACAATAAAGCGTATATCTTTTCCTTTATCAAGATTGGAAATAATAGTATTATATATTTCTGTTAGTTGATTTACTGTACTATCACCTGGTTGAAAACAAGATTGAAATTTACATAATGAATTGTGATCTTTCATGTAATTAAATAAATGTTTGAACAAAATGTTCTCCATATTTTTTTTAAATAATTAAAACAGGAGTGACATGGGAAATTGTCCATGCACATCGGAACCTTTTTGAGTTGCAGTGAAATATTGAATAACAAAGTAAGTGGTTTGACAATACCAGATTTAATTTCTAGGGGAAACACCGTCCTTTCTCTTTCCAACTCATTAACAATACATTCATTGTATATACTTTCGTCTGACGATGATGCTAGAATGTTACTACTAAAAAGTTATTATATGAAACCATAAAAGACGTCTCTTGAACAGTTACCGTGAGGTTAAGCTTAGGCAGGCTTTATGCAGTTACTTTTAAAGATGACAAAAAAGTTATTACCGAATTATATCAATGACCCGTTAAAGGTGATGCACTGTGATTTCGAATTTGTTATCTAACCTAATCAAATTGAACGTTTAAAGGCATCTTCAACATCATGACCAGCGTATTGAAATCGAATGTTATACACAATGAAAGCTGAACTCCACTTAATGAATGACTTTATTATTTATGTTCGGTCTTTTAAGAGCGGCTTAGATAAAGATTATGGTGTCAGATATTTCTATATTCAAAACATCTCTGTAAAAGTAATTAATAGAACGGATATAAAAACAAAACATTAAAATGACAACCATATAGAAATATATAAAATCGGCAAGACGGATAGTGAATATCAATAAACGAATAACGAATCATCCGTATATACATATAATTTATATATTTTTTTTAAATTTTGTCTTCTTTAGTAATTTATTCCCCTGCTATTGTATATTTATTAAACAGTGAGTAGTCGTTACGATATTGTTTATAGTTGTAACCAACTTCTTATTGATAATGTCTTTACATATCACTAGTTATCCAATTTTGATCAGAACCGCTCTTAAAAGAATGAACATAAATAAATAAGTCATTTTCAGTCTGTCAGTCACTTTTAAGAGTCATCTTCGTCGGTAAATGCAGTACTATTCAGACAAGTTGTTTGCTGTCAGCTGAGAGTATTTTAGCACTCGTATAAGATAACATTTAAAATGATTTCGTTAAAACTGTACCTGTTTCAAGCCTGATCAATATGTGGACTGGATCGACTATTGTCAAATGATTTATACTAGGTGTTTTTATGAAGACAGATGTTTGAATTCTTATAGCTTCAAATGTTTTCCTTCCGGCATCATTCAATTTATCTGATGTGAGCGTTTTGAATGGGGCAGCTATCACTTTAAACGCAACCTCTATCCTATAAAAATAAAATACATGGTCGTAAATAATTGGTTTTAAAGTTTAACTGAACTATACATCATTAACATGAAAAGAAATTTATCAAGAACTTAAATGAATATATTGGTAGACGAATGTCAACTGTTGTACAAGCTGAACAAGTCAATAAAATGACATGGGAAATCAGCCGTAAAAACGATTTGGATAACATACGAAAGTTGTATCCCTATGACAGATGTACAAAATGAGTTGTTCGCCTTAAATATTTGTATAAATATTTTAAAGTGTGAAAATAATTACAGTAACAGTTAATTTATTGAAATAATACCCTATATCAAAACTATTGCTCAAAATTGTTTCACCATCTGAAACATCTTGAAGATCATGAATAATTTTATCAAACATGCTACAAAGTCAATAACACATCTGTATCTCAAACCATATATCTTAGGAATCAGCTATCTTATGGGACTGGGAGTGAAATATTCTTATGGACACCATCACGAATTGGTTGATCTATACGATGTGTCTGTGTCTAAACTAACTAATGACATTTTTACCACGTCTTAGATTGTGGTTTAACATCTATGTCGTCTGTCTGTGACCTATTCCCGAATATGACTGCTTTACCAAGTGTGAATTTGCATTGCTATACGACGTGTTTTGGTATTTCATACATCCAACATTCATGTATTTATTTTTGGTGTTTCTGTTGTAGTTTCCGTTCGATAATGTGTTATGTCTTATAGTAGTCCAAATAAATATAAAATTGCCTTTTAATACATTCATTGTCATGATAAGTTTTGGACTGGTATTGTGAAAATAATTGTATGTAGTTCAAGATTACATATTCGTTGCATAACTGAGTCACTAGTTGTGATGTCCTGTGCTGTCTGTCGTTGATGGAATATGTTTGTTGTTGTTCTGCGGTTTGCATGTTGTGTCGACTATTATATTATTTGTTTGTGCATTTATCTATGATGAGTGTACTTGCGTGTGTCTGTG
Source organism: Mytilus californianus (assembly GCF_021869535.1). NCBI lineage: Eukaryota > Metazoa > Mollusca > Bivalvia > Mytilida > Mytilidae > Mytilus > Mytilus californianus. The sequence continues at coordinate 47,995,191 of NW_026262582.1, read as the reverse complement.
CTGTATTTCTGTCACGTAGTGTTGTCATTTTAGCGATATTTGTTAACATTCCTATAAGAGCGGGAGGTTAGGCTAGCCATAAAACTAGGTTCAACCCACCATTTTTTTCTTAAAATGTCCTGTATCAAGTCAGGAATGTGACAGTTGTTATCAAATAGTTCGTTTCTATATATGGTGGTGTTTTTTTTGTTTTTTTTTTGTTGCAGTTCAGTGTTCCTGTTGTTCCTTTGTTTTCCTCTTATAGTTCATGTATTTCCCTCGGTTTTAGTTTGTTACCCGTATTTGTTTTCTCTCAATCGATTTATGACTTTTGAACAGCGGTATACTTCTGTTGCCTTTACCTAACCGGGGGTATCAAATAATTCCCCTTTTATCAGGCAAAAGTACATACAAACTAAACACTTTTGGATCAGTATGGTAAAAAGACCATTTGACGCCAGTGGAAGCTTAGAGTTCTTATCAATCATTTTGAAATTCAGTAAGGGAAAGACCTTTTATTATTCTCTGAGCAACAATTTTTTAATTGATTAATTGATTGTGTACTTTGTAAAATCACTTGCAGCACCTTTTGCTATTGTATGGTAGCTAGTTAATATTGGTTAAAGACACATGAGTTTCCGAAGTTAACCATCGACATTATGCAAGAAAATGGCAATCCTAGTAAATTAAGATAAGAATGAAAGGCACCTGTCATGTGCAGGATTTGAAATCACCACGCAGTGTTGACAGGCTAGTGTTATAGTATCTGAACTACTTAGACCGACCGGTTACAGAGATCTTTAATATATGCTAAAAAATATCACAATAAGGATATATACTTTCAAGAAAAAAAATTCATAGATCGGATGAATTTTTCAAAATGAAAAAATATATATTTTTCAAGGTACCATGAAACGGTTAATGGAATCTTCGAATTTTTACAGGTAAGTTTAAAACTTTAAATGCCCTTTCTTTTGTTTTGTCTCTCTGCCACAAATAATTTGCGACTCGCTGAAAGTGCGTATAACATTGTTTTGCCGCGAAATAGTGCTTACGTTTTTCACGAGAATTTTGTGGCCAATTCAACCGTTACACATTTGCGCATATAGTGATTAAGTTTGAAGATTAAATTCATCACAATGTTAAAACACTGCCATGCCATGGTTAGACCCTGCTATTCGAAATATCGTCATCGGTCGTCTCCAGGCCGGAGTGTCCCAAAGTGAAGTAGCAAGAACTTAAATTGTTAACCAGAGCACAATGTCTCGACTTTGGATCAGATACCAGCAGACTGGCTGTACTAAGGACCGACCGAGGAGTGGACAAACTTTCCTAACGACTAACAGTCACTGCAGTTGGAATACCATGATTGATAATAATCATCTCACAAACAGTCGGCAATTGACTGCGACAACATGGCATTAGACCTAAGAATCCGTTTTTGGACCCGTTTTGAGGCCGTTAAACACACCGGATAGAGTCCGCTGGTACACTATATTGACGGGCTGGACATTCCACAACTGGCGCAGAATCTAATTAAGTGAAGTGTCCCGGGTTATGCTTCAGAAACGTGATGGAAGAACTCGTGTCTACCGGCTCATGGCTGCACGCATGTCCAAAAAGTGACAGCTTTGGTGTAGGATGTGTAATGACGTATACGGCTATCTCTAATGATCATAACACGGAATTGGTACATGTTCCGGGTTATTTAACGGCTCAGAGGTATAGAAACCAAATTCTCCAACCTCATCTCATGCATGTTTATGACCAACAAGGGGAGTTATTTTAGCAGTACAATGATAGGCCTCACACAGCGCGTTAAAAATGGACTACCTTCAGCAGAATACTACCATCGCCTTCCAAATCACCGGACTTGAATCCTATTCAGCATCTATGGGACCAACTGTATAAACGTGAGCACCAATGTCAACCCCCGCCTCAGACCCTTGATCAGCTCCGACAGATTGCACTAGGAATGCCGAGCAATTCATCGCAACAACATTAGAACATAAATAGCATCCATGCCAAGGAGATGCATAGCAGTCTTAGCAGCGATATGTGGTCATACACGGTACTAATTTAAATGGCACTGGACGTTACTCTAGTTGTAAAATATTGTCGTTCATTCATCAATCTAGGAGGAATTGACAGTCCTTTTTTCAATCAAACACGCTTTAAGTGAATATCTTTATCAGTAATTAAAAAAAAAATCCATTCAAAATACCTGTATCAAAGTTCGTAAAAATCTATTTTTCTTTTTCTTTTTTTTTTGCAGAGTATATTTCTTTTACAAATATACCACTACAGGAACATTCAGAAGCTACACAACCCAGCACAATCATCACATCATCTGCGAATGTATTGTGAAAAGAAAATGGTACACTCGTGGTAGTCATTACCTGAATTGTTAAAATACCTACTTTAGTTCTGTTTGTCGTCGTTTTCTAGCTTGTGAACCTATTTCGTTTGGTACCAACCTTAATGGAACAGAAACAATGAAAGAGTTGTTTAACTAATCTCTTTATTTTCAAAATTTAATACCAAGAAGTATACATTTTTATCAAATGTCAACTCAGCTTTAATATGATACCGAAGATTAACATTGTAAACGATAGAAAAGACAAAATCTGAAAACATACTTTCTTTGTTCTGATAGTTTAAATAAAATGTATTCTACTTGAAGTATGAGTTACTGTGTTACTGAAACCTAATATAATAAGGAATTTAAATTGTCTATCAACATTATTGTTGTATATCAGTACGTACCGAAATATGTTTATTTCAATTCCTATAAATCCTGGTACATCATTATACTGTTCTTTGAGCTAAAAGAATATACGTAAACAAATACCATACATGTATAAATTTTAGTCGATGTGTAGGTCATGTAAATCATGTACATGGCCAATCTTATTTATCCAGAAATCGGGACTTTTAAGTTATATCAAACTAATCATATGAGTATTGCTAATGCATCGATACTATAGCTTTCGATTGCCATACAGCATAGCAATTATATTTGTAGACATTTATTTTCGTAAATAATGGCGAAAGTGGTTTACCGATGTGAAAATACTGTCTAACAATGAAAACGAAAAACGAACATTACATGAAAGTTTCGTTGTGAAATGCTTGATAATTGCAAATTTCGATGACATACATGTAAATCATTATTTCATTATTAAACTTCAATTGTGAAACACATTTCTCTTAGATATGACAATACAAATCGCATTCCATCGTAAAACCAAACATCAGACACACTGTGATATCATGAATGCTATGGTATTGTTTAGAATGTTTAGTACAACTAAATGTTAAAATTCCGAAATAGAGGCGAAAGATACCAACTCAAAATCGACAACCTCATGCAAAGAAAACAGACCAAACGACGAAAAACAATATACAAAACATTAAAATTAAAAACTAACGACTGAGCATGAATAACTCTACCATAATTGGAGGTGATTTTATGTTCTCCGGAAGAGTAAGTATATCCTGCTTCACGAGTGGCACTCGGTATAACGTCTAATTTTGTAGGTCACATTTGGGAAATAAGTAGGATAGGATTGTGTTTACGACGATTGAAACATATCCGTCGTCATCTGTGGAACATATATTTGTTCACGGTCAAGCAACTCGTACTTGCGTTCGTAAAGTTTTCGAAGGAATGATTTCTACTTCACCACTTGGGAAATGTTGGTATACTAGCTTCTTGTGAGCAGCAACCCTCTATCACGGAAATCATGATAGGAAACGCAATCTCTGGAATATCGTACCAACTGGAAGATATATACTGGGATAGGTGTTAAAACAGCAAGACTTCATAATAGGGATATCTATTTCAGTGAAATGGACAAAGATTAGTACAATTAAAGGGCATCGCAGCATTCAACAAAGAACAGAACTGTGTGAGGAATTCAAACAAATAGTTATCATGTGTTTAAAAAAAAATGTGTATCTTTTATTGATACTTAATAAATACAAATAATCTTAACTTTTAAACTTTTACTCTGTTTAAAAGTAAAATGACAACAATACCGAACTGCAAGGTAAATTCCAAATGGAAAGTCCTTTGTCAAAAGACAAATCAAAAGCTCAAACACACCAAACGTATTGAAAACAAGTGTCATATTCCTGACTTTGTACAGGCATTTCCTAATGTAAAGATGTTGGATAAAGCTAGCTAAACCTCTCACTTGAATGACAGACGCATATAATTCCAGTATATTGACAACAATATGTGAACAAAACAAACAGACATAATAGGTAATCAGGTAAATAAGAAAAAAGGGTACATCAGTCAACTTTGTGTTAAAATCGTTATCACTAGAAAAACAGACATATATGTCAACAAAGAAAATCTAAATGGCATAAAGACAAAACACATAAGCTAAACTATTGAATCTGAATCAAGAAAGCAACAATCATTGGTTGACTTTTTACTCCATTAAGTATTGCATTTTACCTACCTAATGAAATTTCAGTAAATTATGTATCAGTGAAATGATTTAATTTCAAATCATTATACTTCGAATAAAGTTTTCAAATGAGTCAAACAAATTTATTTTACCCTAACCTCCAAAAATTAAACAATTAGAAACTTCTGCAATACTTTTTACATATTGTGTATGCAATTATTCACATCTGTTGCTTTTCTGTGCATACATATATCCTTACTGCACAAAATACACGTATCTCCTTAATGAACGTAAAGTAGAGCCTAAAGACACTCCATTCCATTAAAATCCTGATTAGATTTGACAGACACAGTCATCGGTTGACCATACAATTTGCGAGAGAAAATACAGACGAATAGAACAAATATTAGATAACAACAAATTAGAAGCATACAAAGATTTCTACAATGACACAGGAGATAAATTATCAAACAAACATGTTAACACTTTATTGTAATGAATCATATCTGTTGAAGTTTAACAACGTGCTGTATGATTGTGTACTATTTTGTCTGTTAGCCTTATTTAAATTTACTTACATGTTCATGAATTGTCTTCCGTTCTGGCAATGAATCAGTAAAGTTTGATACTTTGGTTTTGGTCGTTAAATATATTACAATTTCTACTTCAACTGTTGCAGCTATGAAACATAAGATCACAATTATTTGATTGATGGTTGTTGCTTTTTCTTGACAATGCATTCGGGGAGTAAACCTTTGTTTTGCCATCAAACATATCAAACATGTAAACACAGATAACATATAAATAGCTCAATCAGTATAAACAATCGAACATAATAGCTTTAACATCAGGAAAGATTGACAAAAAAACTTAAATTCTTTGTGTGAACCAATGATTTAAAAGAGTTATATAATTTGCTTATTTATAAGGTATTGCATTTTACTAACCTTACACAATTCGTTTGATTTGAGTTTTCCAAAAAGCAAAATGGTTACCCTTGAGTTCTTCTCTGTATTACATCCGATGATATCATTTACGTTCTCGATTAAAGTAAATGCAAGTCTGTTACAAGGAGATTCGATGACATTTCAATGTTTCTATGTGCTTGAATGCAAATATGTCCTTATCAAAGATGTGCAGTGTTAATTTATCACAGGCTTCTGCGACACCGAAGTAACACATCCTACAGTGTGTTCATCGTCTTAAACTACTCAAGAAGGTAGAAGGTAAAGTATATTTAGTTTAAAATTTTCAGCAGTTTACACAGGTGACGAGTTGTCACTACTGAATTGAAGATGAAACTTTTGTTTTTGTTAGTCGAGTTGAACCTTTCTTTTACAATTTATTTGCTAGATGATACCACATGGACAGTACATGGTAGATTTGGTCATATCAATATGTATTGGATTTCAAAAACGTTAATAAACACAGTACCACATTTACCAGCTTAATAAAAGAACAACTCAGTTGTCGGACAAATGTATGTAATCGATATAGTTCAAAGATTGTTATAGTTCTTGTTATATCAATACTGTATAAATAAACAACAATAACACAAAAACCTGTGGCAATAAGGATAGCCGCCGCAGTATATCGTTGTCATTCCTGTTATTTTAGCTTATTATATACTTAGTAGTAAATACAGATAAATTGTATGTGTAATACAGTCACTGGCAAGCGTGCTGTATCAGCCACCCGTGATGATATCGATATCAGCACGGTTGCAAAGCCTTTATCACACCTTTAATCTGTATGACGTCATGTCAAACCTCTAATCTGTATGACGTCATTTCAACCCCCCTTATCTGTATGACGTCTATCTACGTGAGGTATATGTATATAATAAAGTGTATATGATATGGCTTTTTCAATATCACACACCGTATCAACCCTCAACCAATATAATCCCTCGAGCAGAGCTCTTGGGATTATATTGGTGTCTTGGGTTGATACGGATGTGATATTGAAAAAGCCATATGATATTCTCTATATACATGACACATATGTTGTAGTTTGAGATGATATTTTACCGAAAACATCACTAGAAACACAACTTGTTTCAATGATATATACATAAATGAATGAACGTATTAAACTTGCGTTCTTGAGTTAGTTATAAGGTTTTTTTAAACTGTCCTGAATGCCATAAATTATGAAGGTCTGATTCAAAAATAATTTAATACCGAACGAAATATATGAATTTAAGTTTTTTTTCAACCATGATAAAATGAAGCTGTTTTCGATCAGTATGCGTGCATACATTGTTTTGTTTAAATCCAGTTTAGTCCAGTTACCAATTGCATGTTATTCAGAATGTATAGCTATTCACAGTTAAACCTGGTAAAACAATAAACATATCTGTTTTAACGCACACAGAATTCATTTTAAATGTGCTGAATAGTAAGTGAATCAACAATATGTTCACCACAAAATGAATAATGCTATTTTTGTTTTTAAATGTTCCGTTTTATCATAGGCTTATAATTATTAACTAGAGTGTCTGGCTGACAGATGAATAACATATTTATCACTACTACCGATAATATATATATATATATATATTAAAATACCTTTATTAGGGGTTTTCGTCGAGGACATTTGAGTTACTTTACTAATTGATATTGTCGGTTTCGTGGATATAGGTGAACCACTTGATTTCCATATTGGTTGACTTGTTGCAACAATTGGTCCTATAGTTGACAGTTTAATCGAACTTTTACCAGGTGTGGACGGGTGTTGATGGGTTCTCTTTGCGTCAGTCGAACTTGATAATATTGTTTTTTTCGAAGTATGTGTAGAAGTAGAGGTAACCTTGTGATCACTTGAACTTGTTTGAGTCGATATCGATGTAGGTTTGTTGACAGTATTAGTGGTAAATGTGTTAACGGTGTGAGAATTTGTCTTTGCAACAGTCATTGGTAATGTTGCTGATATGTTTGAAGTATCACTAGAAGTTGTTGATACGTTTTTAGGACTTGTCTCTGTTACAGTCCACGACACTGTTGCTGACTGGTTTGAAGTATCACTAGAAGTAGTTGATACAATTTGTAGACTTGCCGTTGTAATATTAGGCGGAAATGGTGTTGACTGGTTTGGACTACCAATTGAAATTGACGATACGTTTTGAGGGGTTGTCTTTGTAATAGACCGCAAAAATGTTGTTGACTGGGTTGAAGTATCAGTAGAATTTGTTGATTCATTTTGAGGACTTGTCGTTTTAAAATTCGGCAGAAAAGGTGATGACTTGTTTAATGTATCAGAAGAAGTTGTGAATACGTTTTGATCAATTGGCGTTGAATCTGTCGACGGTGATGTTGCTGACTGGTTTGAAGTATTACTAGAAGTAGTTGGTACATTTTGAAGACTTTCCGTTGTAATAATTGGCGGAAATGGTGTTGACAGGTTTGTACTACCAATAGAAGTTGACGATATGTTTTGGGGGGTTGTCTGTGTAAAAAACCGCCAAAATGTTGTTGACTGGGTTGAAGTATCAGTAGAATTTGTCGATTCATTTTGAGGACTTGTCGTTGTAAAATTCGGCAGAAAAGGTGATGACTTGTTTGATGTATCAAAAGAAGTTGTGAATACGTTTTGATAATTTGTCGTTGAATCTGTCGACGGTGATGTTGCTGACTGGTTTGAAGTATCGATAGAAGTTGTCACTACGTTTTGATGACTTGTCGTTGTAACAGTCCATGTTACTGTTGCTGAATGGTTTGAAGAATCAATAGATATAGCGGATACGTTTTTTTGGGAACTTGCCGTTGTAACAGTCGGTGATAATGTTGCTGACTGGTTTGAAGTATCTAAAGAAATTGTTGATACGTTTCGAGGACTGTAAATAGATGTTGTGGATACATTTTGGGAACTGATTGTTGTAAATTTCGGCCGTAATACTGAAGACTGGTTAGAAATATCAGAAGAAGTTGTGGGTACGTTTTGATAACTTGTCGTTGCAACAGTCGGTAGTAATGTTGATGACTGATTAGAAGTGCTAATATGATTTGTTGATATGTTGGAGTTGCTTGTCCTCATGCAAACTGAAATAAACGTAGGTGACCTGTTGATTTCAACAGTATAAGATCATTACGACGGTTGACTGATAACTGAAATAATCTTATTGATTTTTTTATTGACATTTATATGTTGTTTCCGATTATAACTATAAATCCTTTTTGTGTTGTTGCAATACTCACTTGCCTATAGCATGTAAAGATCAATCAATATCAGATTCATTTCTTAGTTTTGTATCTGTTTTAGTTTCTTATGTTATTACTGACATATATCTTGTCGCTTCTATAACCACCGATAATTTCCATGTTTAAGTTTATCATATGATTTGATTTCCTGTTTCGTTAAGAATTACTCCGATCAATGAAATTTTCTTCAGCACGTAGTTATGACCTCTGTTCTGACATGATGTATCAATGATTTGAAACTTAAGTATGTCTACTTTATCTATAGGATATAAACCAAAGTTTATGATTTTCGTCTTGGTTGATACACCAACATGACCATTATCTAAACATAGTATACACTACAGTTTTGGAATATCTTATAAAACTAAAGCAAGAAGAGAAACATTGATCAACATGATAAGATGTATCTATCATGAACATTCTTGAAAAATCTAACTACCTTAGTAGAGTTATTGCCCCTGAAATATCGAAGTGTTTTTTCCTAATGTTTTAGCAGTTGTTAACTGGTATCGCGAAAATTGAAAGCGCTAGGTTAAAAGTGTTTTTGGTAAAAATGATCAGCAAGATATATCGTATTTGATAATTGCAGAAGAAGGAATCAACCTTTTTGGAATGATTGCCCTGGAGTTTTTGGCTGCTATCTCAAACACTATAGGAGCTAGGTTAAACACGTAAACGGTAAATAGCAAAAATAATCAGCATGACCAGATAAATTTTATTTGGATATTTTTCACAACCTGTTTCGGATTTATTACCCCTGGAATGTTGATTGATTCTGAAGATTTGGCTGTTCTCTTAACATAGGTAGGAGCCAGATGAAAAATGATAATTACAAAACGTATAAACTGCACACAAAATAACTATAGCATGTATATATACAAACACAACTTTAAAAGGAAGTCCATAAAAAATGACAAATCACACGTTATCATTCAACGGACCGACTGAAAAAAAACCTGTCATACTCCTAGCTTAGAACATTTTTTTCCCAAACTAAATGGTGGGTTAAACCTGTTGATCGTAGATACATGCTGTTTGTTTCACCATACACTATATCTCATTATGTAAATATCCACAAGTGTTTGAACACCACGATATTCTATTGCCGAAATGTTTGTCTTATTTTGTTGGTTGGTTATTCAAATAACAGACATAAGGCCACCAATTGGTCTTCAACACTTCGAGAAAACCCCACTCCCGGATTCGGACTTCGGCTGGTCCCGAAACAATAATGTATACTAAACTGTGAATCATACAATTGAATTAAAAATATACAAAAAAATAACCGCAGAAAACTTACAATAATACATTACTGATTTGAGACAGGCACAAAATGCGTCGGGCTTAAACATGTTTTTTGGCATCTTAACTCATCCTAATACCTCTCGCCAACGCTGAATAAACAAACACATAGCAATTACACATAAAAACGCAGTTTAAAAGAAGTCCAAGTCCAATGCTAGAATAAGTAACAGAAGCAATTATGCTAAATGACAATGGAAAACATAAATCAACGAAAAACTAGTAGTTACTGACAAGCCAGCTCTAGAAAACATGATCAAATTAAGTTGATTGAAAGAAAACACGTATGTTTCCATTATATTAAATCAACCACAATGCCCTGCAGTTATGGGGTTTAGTATCATGTCATCATAAAGTATACGAGAACAGTCCATATTATAGTTAGTACTTATTATCAAGCCGACTTGTCAGCTTTATTTTTTTTAGTTATGAAGAGGATCTATTTGAAAACTTTCTTATTGTAAACAAGCAAGAGATGATATGGACTAGTTCCTCAATTTTCATTTTCAGATTGATCGATTATACGTTGTTGTGATGACTCATTAATCTTACTCGGTGCATTTATCTTATTTATCCCCTTGAACAAAACTTTAGAAATAAAAAAAATGGAACTGTAGGAAGTTTGATTATCATTATCTTGATTGGTATTGATACAAACGGATGACTAACCAGTAGGGTCTATGACATATGTACATATTACATTATCTGTTAACCAAGCTCTGTTCTTAACCTGTTAATAAATTACATCAAAATTTAGAGGATTGCAACACAATTTCATATATCCTAAGTATGAAATCGTCCAAATTATAATTGCATACAGTTTCCCAAAATAGGTCGCCCTGAAGATCATAAAAAAACATTTTATCAAAATTAAATATGTCAATAAAGGTTTTGATTTTGTAAATATTGCCGGTATTTTTAATGATCATTCTGTTAAAGAACAAATTCCTGTCTATTTTGATAATACTATACTCCCTCTAATTTGTTATGTTTAAAAAAAATCTACCCGGAAGTATGTGTTTAATTATAGCGAAGTGTGTACAGATGTAAATATCGTAGACCATGCACCTACGTCATGAAATTGCAATAATTCCCAATACATTTATGAACCCAGTTCTCATGTTAGAACAGGAGACCTTAACATCGTTCGTGACCGAGAGTTAAAATCATTCCTCAGCAAAGGACCTAAATATCGTCCCCCGTCAATTATTAATTGGAATGAGTGTCTTAACATCATCCACGACTCTCTCCGTACTTACTGCTCGAAATGGATAAAACAAGAAAAAAGTGACAAGAAATCCTTATATTCTTTTTTTAATTCAGTAATGAACATAATTGATATACGTATACAACATTTTAAAGCACGTTTTACTCCTAACAACAATCATAATAGCCCTATTTCTCGTATCAAACATAAGCTAAAAGAACTCGCCAAAGAATTTTTGTTTGTCCCGGATGATATGGCTGCTAATAATATCATTATTGTTTGACGTTCTGCAAAAGGAAATCACGAATTCACCAGCTTCACCAACATTTCAACTGACTCTATTTTAAGAAAATGATATCTGTAACAAACACAAACTAGTAGCTACTTCTTTACAAGCAGAACCAAATACAATGAAAGTTCTAACCATGTACTGGCTTCCGAAGCTGCACAAAACACCTTACAAATATAGATTTATTTCGTCTTCAAGCCATTGTTCAACTACTAAACTGTCAATTATACTTACTAGTTCACTTGGTACAATCAAAAACCTGGTAATAAATTGTTCTAATAAGGCCTTTGAAAATAGTGGAATTAATTACTTTGGAGTGTCAAAAATTCGTTGGAAGTACCTGATAACTTGCATGCTTATATTTGTGATTTCGAATCTGTTCAAAGTTTTGATTTTTCTACCCTTTATACCACTTGCCTCATAATCTTATTATGAAAAAAAAATTATACACCTGATTAAATGGGCATTTAAAAAGTCAGAATGCGAATATTTATGTTCAAACTATTTAGGTCTTTTTTTTTAGTAATAACACACAAAAGAACTATGTCAATTGGACCTGCTTTGATACTCTAACTGTCCTTGAATTTTTACTAGATAACATGTTTGTTCGCTATGGAGATTCCGTATATCGTCAAGTCATCGGAATTCTAAGTGGGTCTAACTGTGCACCACTTATTGCGGACCTGTTTCTTTATTGTTATGAGTTACCATTTATGACTAAAATCAGCAAAGACACATCAAAACAACATCTGATACAAAAATTTAATAGCACTTTTAGATAATTGTATGATATATTGGCTCTCAATAATGACGACTTCAGTATGTACACTAAAGATATTTATCCGGCTGAACTTACCTTAAATAAAGCTAATTCTAACAATGAACACTGCCCTTTCCTGGATCTTGATATCTATATCTTTAACGGGAAGCTTAATACCAAAATTTATGATAACAGAGATGATTTTTTATTTCCTATTGTTAATTATCCATTTTTAGATGGTGACGTTTCCTTGTCACCATCTTATTTTGTTTATATGTCTCACCTTGTTCGATTCGCTTGTGCATGTAACAACGTTTTTCATTTTAACGAAAGAAATTTCTGTATTACTGAAAAATTATAACACCATGGTTTTCGATATCACAAACTAGTCAAAAGGATTACTAAATTTTATCATCGGTACAAGGACATCATTCGTAAATATAATTCAACATGCAGACTTTTATACTTTCAGATATTTTACATCCAACCTTTAATGGTAATATACTTTATAAAGCACACAAATGTCGGCATTCAACCAAAAAGCTAACCAAACCTGTAAACAGACTTATTCAGAAGGGATATAGTTACGATACTGTTGTCAGGTCATTCAAGATGGCATACTTTGGTATTAATATTGATTTACTCATAAGGTTTTTGCATCGGAAATAAACACATTTATTCTAAAACAAGTTGTTGGCATGATACGGGTTATGTTCTTCTCATATATTTTATGATGGTATGATACTAAACTCCTAACGGGAGGGATTATGCTTGATTTTCAAATGATGAAGACATAATCTTTCAATCAGTTAAATTGATGTCTTAAGGTCTGGAGCTGGCATGTAAATAAATGTTAGTACTCCTTTGCTAATTTATGTATCATTGTCATTTTGCTTAGTCTCTTTTGTTACCTATTCTGACATCGGGCTCGGACTTCTTTTAAACTGAGTTTATCTGTGCGTAGTGCTGTGTGTTTGTTTTTTCTACATTGGCTTGAGGTATTTGGGGAGGGTTGAGATCTCACAAAACATGTTTAACCCCGCCTCATTTTTGCGCCTGTCCCAAGTCATGAGCCTCTGGCCTTTGTTAGTCTTTTATGATTTTGTAATTTTAGTTCATTAATATGTTTTGGAGTTTAGTATGGCGTCCATTTTCACTGAACTAGTAAACATTTTTGTTTAGGGGCCAGCTGAAATCCGCCTCTGGGTGCGGGATTTTCTCGCTGTGTTGAAGACCCATTGGTGGCTTTCGACTGTTTTCTGCTCTTTGGTCGGGTTGTTGTCTCTTTGACACATTCCCCATTTCCATTCTAAATTTTATATGTGACGTTTACAGAGTTTCCATTTTCATCGGGCAAACATATACACCGTTCTACATCGTTTATGGATTCGGCAAATCGTTAAAAATTCAATTAACCTTTCCATTGGTGAATATACCAATTATACGGACATTGACATGGTGTAGTATCGTTCACCATACACGTGTTATTGACATCATCAAGAATTGGTTGACCGTTACAAAGTAAAGTGAGTGTCAACTAACTCACAAGATGCATGTTGTTTTAGTCTAAAAAAATCAATGCCTAAGAAGTCGTCATATTTTCAAAATAAACGATTGTGTCAAATTGTTTTGTGATTATTTGTTTCTGCACATAACACTGCCTTGTCGTCGTTACCGTATCGTTCCGTTTGCAATACATGTAAATCACTCAGGTTTCGAATGTAAGCTTCATTTGTATATATTTTTAACAAAATTATTAACAATATATAACTGGTGCCTTTTATAAAAAAAATTCCTGCATAGGTTTGTTTACATTTAACACGATGATATTCTTTTTTTATTTTTCGGGAGGAGAATGTCGTTTTCAACACATATCGACTGGTATTCATATTGATATTTGTTTCCTGATTTTCATACATCCAGATGATCAATGTACTATGCACTTATCGATCCACAATAAGAAGCACCTACGAATAACGGAATATTTAAGTTTTCCGTTAGTGAGGTAAACAATAAGTGCTGTGTCTTCAGCCATATTCCGTTGTTCAAAACATATAAGTATCCAGACTTTTTTTCAAACTAAACTCCTATGTAAACAATCCACAAACAATGATTTAACTACCCATTCTAACGTTCAACGTTTATTTTTTGTAATGTATGTCCTGTTTCATTTTCATCTATCCATGTTAAAAATATTGCATATAATAGAATTGGATGGAAATGAAGTTTTATAAGGTATCTGTATGTAATGTTCTCGGTTATTAGATGGATATAGTATTCCGATATTTCCTAATCGCTTGAAATGATATATATATGATTCTGAATAATGATGTTTAGAGATTGTTTTATCGATATTTATAAACAATTGGGTCACGCTACAACAACTATTGATTGTAAAAATATATATATTGTAAAAAGTCGCATAACAATGCAAATAGATATCGAAATGTCTAGATTTATTATAGTTACGTCATATTTGAAATTTCATGTTTATCAAAAAGATAAAATGCTCAAACAGCGTTGAACTGAAACTCAGAGAACAGTTTCCAATCCAACTTTTAAATGAAATGACTTGCTGTTGAACATTAAACATTATTTTTCATCAGCGTATATATCTATGGATATTTTGCGCCTTTTATATCCATATGAAAAACACTTAATGGGACACACGTATTTACTTTCATTTTGTTCAATTGTTGGTGTTGCTCTATTATGTGAAGCCTTGTAAGCATTGACAAGTTGACTTGTAACATTTTACATTGTTATAGTTAAATTATTGTAGTAATTCAACTGATGAGGGATTTGAAACATATTATTTTAGTTTGTCCTAATCGTAAAATGCTAGTTGTTTATTTTTTTTAAATCACCTGAATAATTCGTGTTATACCCGTGCACTTCGAGACATATAGTTTCAAATGTTCAAATTACCACCAAACCCTGTACTTACCTCCATGACAGGAAATCATACTCAGAATAATAAAAGATCTAACACTTTCCATCTCAATCACGGTAAGAATCTGAATTAAGAAGATAAATATGTTATAAATTAAACTGTCGTCATTTAGTTTTGATACCTTGTAAACATTCTTAATATGCTAGTTATGCTCAAATAATAACAGTCGTGCAATATTAATTCGGGAGTAAAAGATCATTCAATCTCATAAACTTAAATAAACAATATCTGACTGAGGTCATTTGTACCATTGTTAGTTACTTTCATTTTCATTTTACCTTAACATTTTATAATACGTAAATATAGAAAAATTTCGAAAAACTTTGTTTTTGTCTAAGTGCAATTGTTCTACTTAGCTTATTAGTCCATATCAATTAAAGAACGACATTGAGATAATTCGTCAAATTATTTGGGATTGATAACGTAAAACTGTGATCTTCCTTCTTGATATTTAGAAGGTAATACAAATTTTAATACTAGAACATTAATAAAAATGTAATGTTAAGTATGTTCCCCTGACATTATCATCTTTCTCTAAAATTGTAATACTAAAGACTTTAAGTTAACAATTGTCAACCAAAATTAAACACGTTTGTATTATGGTTTACCTGAAGTATTTAATTCTGAATGGGAAAGAAAAAGATAAGACATCTATACATAATTGTATTTGTGCAGTTGAGATTAAGATAACCGAAATTAAAATATGTTAAGATATATTCTTTTATAAATGATATAATTGGTAAACTAATTTGTCATTTTAATGAAAAAAATGTCTATCTTTAAAGTTTGATATAATCAAATTGTCGGTCAACATAGAGTCTATATATAAGTTTCTTAATACATTGCATTCTTAATACAGTGGCTATTGATAGTGGTTTGAGAAAACTGAACGACATTCCTTATCAACCTGTAATTCAAATTCTTATTCTGTTTTTATATAAGGTATTACAAACATTGACATGGCTGTATATATCTAAATTTTCCTCTTACGACCTGCTCTTTGTATTTTCAGCAGTCATTCATCATAGGTGCATAAGAGGAAGACATACATTACCATGACTACTGCAACATTATTTGTTTGAGTTATTACTTTATTACTTTATTATTTTGAATTTGAACTATTGAATGTCGATGTCAAAACATGAATGACAGTATGAACAAATGAAACTTTGTTTTTTATTGTTGTTATTCAAAACACTGGTTCTAGTAGTGATCAAATGAAAATCGTACTCAGTTTCAACTTCAATAAAGGGCGGAATTCAGTTGTGTATAGAGTCTAGGATATTGAACTAGAACGTATTGTATTTAATATGTACTGTATACATCAGTTATCAGTTACGTTTAGTTAGTATTTAAAAGCACTTGTTTTATTTGTCAAAGGACTCTACCTGTGATTTTCTTGTGGAGCAAATATGTCTTCGAGCAGGTTATTCGTTGGAGATCAATAAACTAATATTGCTTGGATGTATTTGTCATAAATATATGATTATTCTTGATGATTTCTTGAAGTCTATAATAACGTTGACTCCGTTTATGTATTTGTTAAAACACTTATTATGTTATTCGTATTGATTTTCAGTTGTTGAATTTCATTAATATATTTTTTTTCTGATATTGATATTTTTTGAACAGTACGAATACATATGATATAGGTCACAAACGTTGTAGAATATTTACTTTTATATTTAATGAATAATTAATGATATATAGAGTTATTTTCGTTTAGAACTCTAGGTCTATTTTTGGGAAAACAACCCGAACAATACCAAGTTTCAATGAAATATGCTTCAATTTATAAAATAAGTAATTATTTGTTTACTGATTAAAATGCTAAGTACAGTTTACTAATATCAATATTTTATTCGTTTGAACTTTATCGCGTGTTGTTGTCAATTTTGATTTACTTTTCAATTTTCCATCTTTAATAAGTTTTACGAAGAAATCATCCTTTTCTCAGTTTATCAGACTGATATACCAGGAAACTTCGTTGACATGTATTTTTAAGTTCGAAAAAAATAATGTGAAGTTTTGTTAATGTATTGTTACATAAAGGGACATCGTGTGAGATAAATTTACTTAAAACAAGCAGATTTTATCAAATTTGTGTTTAAGATTTGTAAAACAAATATATGCAATCTATTGATTTACACTGTATCGTACTTTGAACTATGGATGTCCGTTTTACGTGTTAAATGTACATTACCAGTTTGTGCTTTATCGTGTTACATCTTGAAAAAAGAAGTATTCTGAATAGTCCTTTTAAAAATCTTTACAAAATAATCTGCTTTCCGAGGTGAAAATTTCACGAAACAAGAGAGAAAAACATGGCATCGGCCTTCCATCAAGATAACATAACAACGAATTTATTAAATGTTTTGTATATTTCATACATAGTCATAATTTATTTCTTCCTTGCTTCATGCTATCTAATTTATAATTTTATTGTAACTGGATAATGATTTACGAAGTTTATATCTTAATAAATGAGCCATAGCGCGTATCTAAACCCGAACGCATAAGAAATAAATTTCCCTTCATTATGATCGGCAAAACAGGATAGACCAAATGCAAATATTTGCTGAAGCATTTTTTACGTATATTTTAATGTTTGTCTTGCCGTATAACATAACCTAAGGGTGTCGAAATTGGCCAAGGAAAGAACTCCCTATGGTCGGTTTTTCACTTGAACAAGAAAAAACCTAAAATATAAATAAGTAAATGTGGTATGAGTGTCAATGAGACAACTTTCCATCCAAGTCACAATGTGTAAAAACTAAACAATTATAGGTCAAAATACGGCCTTCAACAAGGAGCCTTGGCTCACACTAGCAGTATGTATTTTCTATAACTTATTTGATAAAGTATTACTTAATGTTTATTCCCATGAGGTTTTAATATCAATCCAGTGTTGATATAAATGCTCTTTTCAGTACATCTCTTATAAATAATTGCACAGATACATGTTGCCGTCTTTAAATGCATGCTCTAATTATGGAACTATGTCTAATTCTCCTAAAATATGGGTTTTTAACTTTATCTTATATCTATTTAGCACTCGGACAATTCCAAATCCATAGGCGGATCCAGGGGGGAAAAGGGGGGGGGGGGGGGGGGGGGATTATACAAGTACAAATAAAGCAAAAATGTATTTGTGTACCTGTTATTTGTACAATACTTGACTGATTGCAGGATAAAATGTTATATCTCTATATATTCAAATGGATTTTCTTTTCGATATGAATTATTTGCTTTACCATTATATACTTGATAATACTACCATGTGAGTACGTAATGTTTTTCAAGTACAGCTTGCTTTATAATTTGTTAAAGCTTCTTTAGATTTTCAAATGTTTGTTCTAAAACGAATTGCAAAATTACAAAATGCGGAAAAGGTTAAAAAAAAACAAAAAAATGACTTGTCTAAACACAGTCAAGTGAAGATGACAATCCAGTATAACAAAATATAAGGAAATGATTGTCGATAAAAAATCATCCTCCAAAGTTCAGATGACATGGATGTAGGCAAATATAGGTCACTGTATGGCCTTTCCAACAATGAGTAAATCACATGAGCATTGTATTTACTATTTCGTTCACTTTAACGAGAACGTATATTTTAATCGCACCTACCTTTCTTTCGGGAGTCAGTTACAGTGTACTTAAATATGAAATACTGATAATTACACTGTTTTATCAGTTATTGTTTAATATTACTGATAAAGATAATGGGATATAGATTGTAAATATGTTATCAAAACCGTTAGACCTTATCTCTTTTAATTTTACAAATTATAAAAATGAGTAAAATAAATTCGAGAGAGTGTTAGAATAGTTTCTACAAATCATTTACTATGCTAAAAAAATTATACTCAATGCAATATTAAAAAAATGTTATTCGAAAACTGAATAATGAAAAGTTTTTTTTTAACAAATGGAACGGATTAGTCAGTAGTCCCTGCATTAAACAGTTTAGTACTCATTTATTTGTTTTCTTACATGTCACAGTCTATCAATTTCAAGTCTATCAAAAGAAAGTTGCCTCGTTTGGAATATTTTGATGCGGCATTTTTGAAATTTGTGTATTTGTCTGGAAAGACGTATAAGCCGTTAAAAGTTAATGCTTATTTTCTTTCCTTCAAATATATATTTTTTTAATGAAGATTGGATAACTGACCTTCCATAACTAGGCGAACACATAGCTTAATCGGTATTGATAATTAAATGCTTGAAATTATTGAATTTAAAAATTTAAAGGAAATAACTCAACCAAGACACTCAAATTATTAAACATTAAAACAGATTTAATGTCGATGTATTGCAAGGAACACGTGCATAAAGTAATCTAAAAAAGGCAAAAAGAAATTGTCATCATACAAAATGTTGGATGGATTTTAATGTGTGTAAACAACGGGATATAAATAGCCACGACTACGTTTCTTATGTAGAAAAATGTGTTTATTTCTATAACACATGCATACGATAATCAAACATTTAAAGTCTCTGAAGTTATCGATGATTTATTGAGATAATGGAAGATTATAGAAATAGTAATTATAACGATTGCGATTTGATACCGATAACGTGGTGTTATTGTTGTCCCATTAAAATATAAACTAATTATGAAGTGAAAATATGTATAACTGTGCTAAACACATGAATTCCAAATCTCGCAGTCTTGTCCATTGTTTAATAATCGTAATAATAGTGCAAGCAGGATTTTTTTATTATTTTTATTCATAGGGTATTTTGTACATAACGAAAGAACACCAACTATACTTGTACATATTTAGAGAGTGTCAAATCTTTAGGAATAACAATGGTACGATTTAGTATTCATCTTTTTGAAATAAAATCGACTTGCAATTATACTTGAATATATGTAAATTTAATATATATGTATGATTTATATGTGTTTGTGTATTTCTTTGATCCTACTTGTTAATAAACCATTTGCTCCTGATTGTCGTATGGGCGTACACTGCATTAAAGTATTAACAATAAATATAATGAGAATCTCCACTCATACACTCACATCTTTTTTTCTAAATAGAAATAACAAAACAAATACACAATAGTGTCAAAGTCAAATAAGATGTTTAATGTCTCAGTAAATGAATAAACAAATAAAAATAAAAATGAGAAACAAATCAATAAATACATTGAGAGTAAAAAAGCAAATCTTGAAAATATTAGGCCAAATCATTCTGCTAGAATACTAGGATACCAATGAATGGTAACATTATTTCCTCTCAGCTGTAATCGCTCCATAAACATGATAAATACGGATTTAAAACCAAACAAATAAAATATCGTTTTCAAATATCATCACTTACACTATATTGACAGTGTAAACATATTTATAAATACTGATTTAAACAAACTGTTTAATAAAGAAATTATAAAAACGTATGGCAGTTTAGTAAGGTATCTCTGCATTCTGTTTTATTTTATTTCTGTAATGCTGTCCACAGTGTCTACAGAGACATATTATCCGATTCAACGGAAATAATATACTGCAGGCTTATACAAACCACCGGACAAATTATTCAATCTAAGTTACGTTTTACAACGACACTGTCAAAAAGGATAAGCAAGTCCGATAAAGGAGATCTAAAACAACTAAATATATTGCCTATTTAGATTTTACATTACAACACTGAAATTTGGATGAGTGCAATTGTACACATTTCTTGATTTGTAGTTAACGTTTCTTTTCTATGCTGTTCGTTTCATTCTACATTAACACAAAGTAAGACTGATAAATTCTTAAACAGAAATTCCCTATACATATATATATGGTAAATATATTATTGTGCTTAAGTGATGAAAAAAAAAACTTGTAGAAACCAACAATGTACTGTTGTCCATTGTGTCAATTAACCGTTTTCCCAGGGGTATGTTTACATTTCTTATTTGAGAAATTACTATGAAAATGTCTTCTGACGTTAGAAATATAGTTTTCTCGAACTACTTAACGGATGATTGTCATGCGTTAAGAAGTACGTTTACCATTTGTGGTACGACACATTGTTGAATTCCTTGCATGTTATTGTGTTGCATATCCCTGTATCAAGATTTTCATATCAAATAAAATGTCACTTAAAGAACTCAATGCACTTCTAACACATGCAGTAGTTGAGGCTCTCTCTCTTAGGATTGTGCGATCAACAAATCTAAAGAACATCGTTTTCTAATTTAAAAAAAAAAAAATTGTTATTTCGATTTATCAAAATGAATAATGTACCTATTCGGCAAACGATCAATGACGTTAACAGAATGATTCAAGTACATACAGTATACCGCTGTTCAATAATCAGAAATCGATTAAGCGAAAACAAAGCCGGATCACAAACCGAGGGAAATACATCAATCATAAGAGAAAAATAACGGAACAACAGAAACACTATACTGCAACAAAAACAAATGCCAACATACATAGAAACGGACTATTTGATAACAACTGCTTTTTAGGACTGCAATCCCAACAATACCATCATTTTTCAATGGGAATTTGTGATTCATACTTCTTTTCTCAGTAGTTTAAAATGGATTCAAATGAATTTCGTGTACTAGATATT
This sequence comes from Mytilus californianus, assembly GCF_021869535.1. NCBI lineage: Eukaryota > Metazoa > Mollusca > Bivalvia > Mytilida > Mytilidae > Mytilus > Mytilus californianus. The sequence goes on along the minus strand of NW_026262582.1, from coordinate 47,973,503 downwards.
GATAACAACATCTTATTTGATTTTTTATCAATAATATCAACAAGGAACCACGATATCTAGCATGAGAACTATTTTGACAAACTATTCGATTTGTGTGATATAAAGATGTTTCATACAAACTGTATCCGTCGAAGTTAGGGTTTTTTGTATTGATGAATAACGATAGGTTTAGAACGAGCTTTATTTGAAAAAAATATTTGATAACAACAAATATTCTGCATGTTGTTTGCACGTTGACACTCAAGTAATTGAATTAGTGTTCCAAATGGGAAAATAACAAACCACTAAATTGTTTTTTCTCAAACAAAAGTTATTACTTAGTAGATTAATCCTGTGACTATATAGAATAATTCTCTACTTAATAAATATCTGTTTGTGAGAAAATTACCTATAACATGTATAAAGTAAAAAAAAACAAACAATACGATGATATCAGGCGTAAAATTAGTCGACCGTTAACATGGTTAAAAAAGAAGAATTAACAAATCAATCAACTAGAAAAGAAATATCAAGATACAATTGTATTTCAAATTGCATTTGATACATGTTCGGAAATATGAATAAAATCTGTATTGTTTTTTTAATTTTTGTTATAAATTTAAAATAAATAGAAAGATAACTCCCAATAAGCAAGACATCATTAAAACATCTTAATTGACTTTAAGCGATGTGTCCGAAGAGAAATTACCGTTTCGTTTCAAAATTGATTTTTACTGATATATTTTTATTCTTAGACTAGTGAATGCAAACACAGTAATAGAAAAAAAATTGTATGGGGCATCCATATTATAAGACAGCTTTACAGATTAATAATCCGTGTTCTCCGCTAAATTTACTTATTAATGCCTTTAAAGATTTTTGTACTCTTTCCGAAACAAACATTGGTCGGCATTCGTAAAGGTACTCTTATGAAACAATTAATATTCTAAGAAGATATTGAATTATTACATCTTGTTTCAGGGAAGCATATTCAACTCAAAGTATCTATATATTGTGCTGATTTGTTTTCATTTTTTTTTTTCACGAAGCTTTAAGATTTGTACATTATTATCTTTTAAATAAATACAGATATCTTAAATTACTTATATTGTTGTCCGACGACATAAAAATTGATGAACGCGTTTTTTTGTTTTATTATATTACTCAAACGAAATATGATTGGAAAGATGTATAACAATAGCGTATCAGTATTAAGCACTGCTATATAAATCGAACTTAATAAAATATATGCAATTTTAAATTGTAGTCCTTTTTACTATGGTTTGATTGGAATAGTCGAGTTTCCAATATAGAAGATCATATACAAGGAATTGACTTTTTGCGATAACGTAATGTTGTAGGTTTTACACCTAATAATTACGGGACTTGTTTTGTGAATTTCTTAGCAATATAAACTGTTGTATTTTAAATGGCCGAAATGTTATAAACAATATTTATACGTTTGTGTCAACCAGAGGATCATTGGTCGTTGACTATTGCGTAGTACCATATGGAAAACTGTCATTGTATTCAAAACTTTAAAATCATTTGAGCAAGAACACTAATTGAAAAAATTGCAGCCGTAGTGTCTTATGACTCGCAACATATACCTGATCATTCTTTGGTATGTTGGACATTTGTCACACCTGGTTAAGATGTTCAACAAACCGTGTATGATCAATTGACCGATAACGGAACTGTAAGATCGGTTAAATATGACACACGGAGTACTTCAAACGATTTGATGTCTAACAATGAAACAGTTTCCTAACTTTGCCAAACAATGGGATCCTCGAAAGTTCTGGAGGAAGATTGGTAATCGAACGGCAGAAATCTATACCGATGGAAGTGACAATAGACGATGGATCAACTAGTACAGATACAAACACTGTTTTAAATAAATGAAAAAAAAAAACTGTTTTGATAACTTATTAAATTGTAATAATCAGACCATTGATAACCACTGTTAGTATCAATATCTATATATATATATATGATTTTTTAGACAGTGAAATATTGTTTGAATAAGTAAAACATGTTGTTGCTAAAAGTAAAAATGGCAAGTCACCGGATATTAATCAGTTGCCAGTAGAGTTTTCTAGAGATAATGCATTGAAGTTAATTTTGCACAAATTATTTAAGGCATGTTTCAAGTATGGAATAGTTTTTTCAATATAGGGTAAAAGTATCATAAACCAAATTCCTTAGTCTTCAACTTCAGACACACGAGATCTTTTATCATACAGGGGCATAACTTCAGCCCCCTGTGCATATAAAAAGTTAAATCACAAAAATACTGAAGTCCGAGGAAAATTCAAAACGGAAAGTCCCTAATCAAATGGCAAAATCAAAAGCACAAATACATGAAACGAATGGACAACAACTGTCATATTCCTGACTTGGTACAGGCATTTTCTATTGCAGTATTCTGAATGATAGGTTTGCGAATTGGTTAGAACAAAGACATATATTCATGATGAACACAATGGCTACCGTGAAGGGAAACGTACCATTCACCAACTGAGTACATTGAGTTCAATTATTGAAAATTGAAAATTTAGAAAGTTGTCAACATTCACACATGTCACAGCTTTTATAGAATAAAAAAAAAGCGTATAATACTGTCAGTAGAAAAATGTACTAAATTGAATGATTTAGGAATTAGTACAAAATGTTTATGTCCATTAAAAGCCATATATACACATGTAAAATGTAATATAAACTTAATTGCAATATGAATGGATAATTTAGTGTAAATTCAGGTTAAAACAAAGATGTGTATTATCACCTGTTATGTTCAATATTTTTATCAATAGTTTAATTGATGTTATAAAAGCACTAGATATTGGTGTAAACATTGATTGTGAAAAAGTGAGTGTACTTCTATATGCTGAAGATATTATATTTATTACTGAAAACGTAAATAATTTACAGGTTCTATTAGATGTATTAAGTAATTGGTATGTCACCAATTGTTTGAATGTAAATTTATATAAAACTAAAGTTCCGCATTTTAAGAACCCTTCGGTTCAACAAACATCAATGTCTTTTTATTTTAAATGATGATACAGTAAAAATAGTATCTTGTTTCCAATATCCGTGTTTACTGTTGACATAATGTCTCGATTTTAATGAGATAGTATAAGCCGTAGCAAGGTCTGCAAGTCGAGAGCTAAGTTTTAAATTATTGTTTTTAAAAGGTAAAGCACATGGTGGATTCCAGCACAGTAATTTTACAAAATTATTTTATACTCTGGTATGGCCAGTCATAAGCTATGGTGCATCCATTTGGTGCACTCGTTATTTTTCTTTTATAAAACCTGTCCAGAACCGAGCTATCAGATTTTTATGGGTGTTGGCAAGTATATCCAAATGATGATGCTATTAACGGGGACATGGGCTGGAGACCGCCTGGTGTAATACAATGGACATGTTTCTTTAGACACAATGCAAGATGAAGTCTCATGGACAATGACAGAATGAATTATAAAGTGTTCAAATGGTCACATGAAAATGCTGTAAATAGTAAAAGAACTTGTGTAATAGAGCCATGAAAAAACTTAAAGATTGCTATTTTGAATTGTATGCTAGAATTAATAGTGCGCTTCATGAGAATATTGTTTTACAGCTTGAAGATTTTTGATTTAATAGTTATATTGATGAATGGCAAACAAACATTTTTTTCACAGATTAATGGTAACACGCTTCGAACTTATAAACTATAAAAATCACAATATTGTAAAGAGTTATATTTAAAACAAAATATGTCTATTTAATCTAGAAGTGTTTATGCATTTTTTAGGTATGGCGTTGCACCACTTAAAATAGATACAGGACAATATGAGAATAAATCAATTAATGAAATATCTTGTCTTGTTTGTAAAAATGTAATTGAAGATGAAAAACAAGTATTTACCAAAATGTCCTTTATATGAAGACTTTCAAAATATATTGTTTAGTGAAGCAGTAAAATATAATGATAACTTGTATAACTTGTCTAATGACGAAAAGTTTGAATATTTATTCAGACATGAAGAACTGTGTGAGTTGTTTATATAACCTGCTTCAATATTTTATATAGAAGAACAAATTTCGTACTTATATATAACTGATGATGTAACTTGAATCTTAAAGATATATCGTTTTAAAATTATGTAAAATAATATATATGTTCCGGACCATATGAGTATTTGGACCATACGCGTATGGTCATGACTATATGTGTATATACTCATATGGTCCGACCATACGCGTATGGTCCGGGTAATTAACTGATGATTGTTCGTTGAAAAGGTGTTGCATAAATATGAGTTCTTTAAAATGAAATTTTGACGTATGCAATCACATGGCAAGCAATGTTACATGATTAATCAAACAAAATGAATTTTACTTAAAAGTAAGAATTATTGTGTTTATAAATTTAAATTTCTTGAATATTTCAAATCGTTTTTAGATATTTGATGTGTTCTTGCTCCTACTGATACGAGCTTACCATAACATTAAGATCGTACATATTTAGTTACAAGAAGACATGATCATTGAAGTGAAAATAAGTAGAAATTAAAAGAAATTTGTTTATGGAATAATAATTTAAACACAAAAAAAAAGAACAAAAAAAAACGGTACATCGGTCTCAAACGCCCGTGGTTTCACTTACTGTCGAGAAATTCGACAGCCAGGTGAAAGGCGCTATAAATTGACGCTAGCAAAGATAAAATAACAAATACACCAAAATTCAGACAATATATGTAAAATATAGAGAAATTCAATTAGTAACGTGTACCGTTTTTGGTTCGGAGATTGAGCTGTGTGTTGCTTCGAAAGTTAAAATTTATTCGAAAAATACCCATATTGTGTAAATACTCATATGGTCCGGCCCGTTAATAACCAAACGAGAATAATACTTAAATGGTCCGACCATACGCGTATGGTCGGACCAAATGAGTATACGCATATGGTCATGACCATACGCGTATGGGTCCAAATACTCATATGGTCTGGAAGATATATATATAATAATTCATTAATAGTCTCTCATAGTTCTTAAGAGAATGGCGCTTGTATCTGTTTTAGTATTTAAGTTTTAATATATGCTATGTTGTATATATGTATTCGAATGTTTTATGTTATACTAATGGTTGAACTTCAATAAAAAAATGAAATATGAATATTTTTCCCCGATTCTTTTATTAAAAAAAATGTAAAAATATATGACCGAATAATAATTAACCTAAATTAGCAGGTCATTTGTATAGAAATGATATTCCTTAAGCAATTAATTGATCTATTTTAATGACAAAATTAAATCTCAGTGAACACTTCTCTTTGAACAGTGGAAAGTAGTTATAAATAGAATAAAAAATTTTCCAATATCAGTGATGTTTTTGGTAAATACATTTATCATTTTGAAAAAAGAAAATATCTATCGTCCTTTAAATTTTTCATATGAAACTCGGCAATGACCACCATTCTTTTTTTACAAACAACAGTCGTCTCTGTGATATGCAAAACCTGTCATCCCGTGCGACACAGATGAACTGTCATTTAATTTTGTTTGGGGAAGAAATATTTAAAACTGCGTTAAACTTGACCGAGGAAGAAAACTGTATAAAAACAAGTAAGTATTATTTTCGTAACTAACATAATATACCCGTATATTAGAGCTTTCTTACATTTTGACGAAAGGTACGACCGAACGTAAAGGGAGCATGTATTACATTCCCACGATAACGCTGAGAGTCTTTGTTTTATCCGGTAAAACGGTTTTGTTTTTCTGAATCAAATATATCTTTAAAATTTAATCATATCGCAAATAAAACACGCATTTAATATCTGAAAATAAAAACAAGTAGTTTAAAATACCCTTTCGTTCAATACTTTGCTTATGTTAACCACGATTATACACATTTGCACGCGATTTATCAAGCATGCATTTTGTTTTTTAAATGTTTAAACCATTAAAATTTCAAGGAAATTCTTGTGTTTTGATACTTCAAATTTAACGACAAGATTCACAAATATTTTAATTATTTAATGTATTAATAAGTATGACATCAACAAATGTTCAACGTACATCGTCTAGATTTGCCAGACAAAGACACTAAAACGAATGGAAACAATTATGAAAAAAAAATCTGAAAGAAGGAAAAAAAAGGTTGGGTGATGATTTTTTCTACGTTCATTTAAAGATTAAGGTTGAATAGAAATTATTGCAAAATAAAGGCAACAGTAGTATACCGCTGTTCGAAATTCATAAATCGATCGAGAAAAAAACTAATCCGGGTTACAAACTAAAACTGAGGGAAACACATTAAATATAAGAGGAGAACTACGACACAACAGAAACACAACATTAAAATGTAACACACACAGAAACGAACTAAAATATAACAATGGCCATTTTCCTGACTTGGAACAGGACATTTTAAGAAAAAAATGGTGGGTTGAACCTGGTTTTGTGGCTAGCCAAACCTCCCGCTTTTATGGCAATGTTAAATATAACATTAAAATGACAACATTACATGACAGGACTACAATACAAATAAATGGGGGAAACATATAGGACAGAGAAACATACGAATATTAGCCAACAAAAGGTTCCAGGTTTTAAATTAAATACGCAAGACGCGCGTTTCGTCCACACAAGACTAACCAGTGACGGTCAGATAAAAAAAGTTCGAAAGCCAAAACAAGTACAAAGTTGAAGAGCATTGAGGATCAAAAGTTCCAAAAAGTTGTGCCAAATACGGCTAAGGTTATATGTCTAGTATAAGAAAATCCTTAGTATTTAGAATAATTCATACTTTTGTAAACAGTAAATTTATAAAAAAAAAAATGACTATATAATAGATATACATGATAACACCGAAGTGGTGACTAACTACAGAATAAAAACGAATACATAAAACAACATAAACCAGCACATAAAAATTTCACAGCCGAGTTAGCCAAAGAGATCAACGCAAAAAAAAGGTGACTTCACATTTGAATCCTGAAATTTCTCCAAAATAGGATAGAATTACAATACTAATTAATATAAAATGTGGTAGTAATTAGATAATTAATAGTATTATCTAGCTATGTCGGTGTTTCTTCTAAATCAAACTGTAAACAAAATATATCGTATAAATTTAGTTGACCCATACTAAAATCTAATTAATAAACTGGGTGATTAATTATCTTTACCATAACACACGAATACAACAGAAAAAAAATAAGATTTACAACTACAAACGATAAGACTTTTGACAAAATCCAATGAGAATAACAAATATAACATCAAAACTAAATACATGAATTTTGGATAGAAAAGTACCGTGACACGTCTTATAGCAATGCGAATTCACACTCAGCAAAACAGTCACAATCGGGATAAAGTCACGTTCGGTAATTAAAAAATCAAACGACGTAATGTCAAACCACAATCTAACATGTGGTAAAAATGTCCTTAGTTAGTTTGGACAAAGACACATCATATGGATCGACCAATTCGTGATGGTGTCCGTAAAATTTACGGAGTGTCATTTTTAATCTGTCCACCTCATAACTTTGTTGGATCAGTTTCTGCGTTAGGAGCACACTCCTGTATATGAAGTCCGTATAGTGTGAACATGCACGAGCATAACGTATCAACTGAGACATGTAAAGACCAACACTTGCAAACGCATGAAACAATTGTAAAACGGAATTAAAAACTACCCCCCCCCCCCACCTCCGCCACCAACCCTGAAAAGTTAAATGGTCGTTGTCTTGTATTCCCAAATTTTTTTTTAGTCTGTTTTCAAGTAGTAATCTCTTCAGTTGATCCACTACTGGTTTTATCAGATTCTCTTAAACCTCATAATTTTTTTTTTAAATTCATTTATTGTAGACCAACCAGTGATGCATTTAGCATTCGCAAAACACGGGCGAATATTTGAAAAACAATTCAGGGGAACAATTAGAACACAAACACACAATCACACACACACACTCTCACCTACAGCTGAGACGATAACAGACCCAACCAACAAAAATATAATTATATACATTAATGAAAATAGAGTTCAACATGAACGTTATATGGTCCACACTGTAGATCACTATATATAACAAACGTCGAATGGTCCAAAACAAAAACAAAAAGACAATCAAGCAACAAGTTATATTGAAAAAAAGGGAAAACTTGTGTGTTGCACATGATTAAACCGTATTTGTCTCTGGCTTATTTGTGCATAAAATAGATCGATGCGACAATAGGAGGATAGGAATATATTGAACGAGTAGAGACACATCAGGTGCACCTCACTTCTGAATCCGCCTTTGGCTCTAATTATGGAACTTGTTTTGTTTATATACATGTATAACACATTTGAACATCTAAATGATTAAACCGGAGCTCCGTAACACATTTTGCTTGTCATATTTTTAGTTGAGAACAATATTTGTAAGGTCTGCTTAAGTTTGTTTACATTTCACGTCACAAAATGACGATGTCACCTGCAAATTCAAGTTAGACATATGTTGAGGCATGCAGTGTTATGGTCGTTGATGTGCAAATATTGAGGCAAAATGTAATTTAAGTCCCATGACAGCCTTGATTAATATTACATACAAAGAATTCAAATGTCAAAATACAGGATCCCTCAAACTGGTCTTACGTATGATTTGTCAAGCGTACGCACCTTTCATCAAAATTTAAGAAAGCTCTATTACAAAAATATGTGCTTTTATATTTCATATTCGATATTCTTTATCCTATCTATTTCATGATAGAATACACATAGGTTGGTTCACGTTATCTTTTATTGTAAGTGTTAAAGCTTTGCATACCACAAAAGATGCAGACTACTCAGATCGTTATGCATAAAAATAAGAAGATGTGGTACAATTGCCAATGAGACAATTATCCATCAGTGTCCAAATGACGTAAGCTATCATAGTCATCGTACGGCCTGTAACAATAAACAAACCTATACCGTATAGTCAGGTTAGTAATAGAGTATTCATATCATTTTGTTATTCAAATGAAAAATGAACCATAAGACAGAAGGAAGCAAATGCGATGGACGAAAAAAAAAAAAGCATGTTTATAATCACAAACGTTTTGTAAACTAGGCTGTGACATTACTTTATAATGTTGAATTGTACATATTTAATTATTAGATATTTTTATGAAAGATGCCGAAGAAACCAAGGCGACATTCAAAACTCATAGGTCGAATAAAACTGACAACGCATTGACGAGTGACGATGAAAAGACAAACAAGTCCATAAAAGATGCATAGAAAACTAAATACTGAGCAACATAAATCCCATGAAAACGGGTTGATCTCAAGTGCTCTGGAATTATATCCAAGTACGGTCAAACAACTCGTTATGATTTCAACTGACCATTATTATTAATTTCTAAATGTAATTCAAGATTTCTAGATGTAGTTCAAGATATGAATCAGACTTAACTGAACCTTTGGTATTTTTAATATCAAGTTTTATATGATATATGAGTTAAAATTTTTACCAAACTTAATTATCTATAAAGCAGAACGAGAAGTTATATGATAAAAATTGCTTCTTTTTATTCTTCCTGAGCAGATTATGCATGAATACAAAAATAAGAAGATGCGATATTATTTCTAATGAGACAACCACAAGAGATAAAATGCCAAGAAATTAACAACTAGTATAGCTCACCGTATGGCCTTCAACAATAAGTAAAACCCATACCGCATCGTCAGCTATAAAATGCCCAGAAATAACAAATAAAAAACAATTCAAACGAAAAAACTAACGGCCTGATGACTCAGATGAATAAAGGAAGACTTCGACAAAAAGAGGAACCCAGTTGGTTCCTTTAGGAAATCTGGTGGTTTGTTGAAAACTCGTTCTCCAAATGAGCGTAACAAATATGTTTTCAATAAAAAAAATATCAAGAATCTTGTTGATGTATTTCCTTTTGTTGACAAGTTAACGTATTAAGATATTCGATTGTTTGATTCAAAATGTATTAAAATATCAAATTGATATTTCATACCGACAAGTATACTATGTACTAGTTTATATTTTACGACTATTCGACTTTAATACGAGTACTCACAAATTTTGTTAAGTATCTTATCAGTTTCCACATATGTATACCTGAAATGAGTAAACTTTACCATAAAATATTTAAAAAAAAAATGAAACACTTAGATTCCTTTAGTTATATATTAATTTAAAAACAAAATGAATTCAAGCAAAACTAGTCTACCTAGTTTGTAAAAATTTAAGTAAATATTATTGAAAGTTACAAAAAAAAAAATGTTTATTTAAATGAAAAACCACATTACTTTATTGCATTTCTGCATCAAAGTATGCTGAGTTGATATAACATCTAGACAAATTGTGTTCTGATATTTTATAATCCGAGACGGCGAAAGACATTCATTCTACCTTAAATCACGTATGATTCTCCAAATATTTGGAAACACATAATCGAAGAATTACAATATCGGTACTTGTTTTAGTGAAACAAATGCGCATTTTGACAATTAATGTCTTTTCAATAATGCACCTTAAATCACGTATGTGTTTATGAGATGCAATGTTGCAGAATCAAAATCAATTACATATTTGATATGTTCGATGAATGGACTTTATATAACTTCAATTCGAGACACCTTTAGTGTCTGGTTTCCTTAGTTTAAACAGTATTTAGGATTAAAAAAAATTTAACAATGAAGTAGTACAATTTTTCATAGAATTCAAATGAGGGATTTGGAAACAAGTTTGGAAATTGTTTTTATAAATCCGTCTCCCTACAAAAATATAAAATTTAACAAACAAGATGACGTGCCAACAATAATTCCAGTTTAAGGTAACAGATAATACATTTTAATAACTACACCCATGAATAAACAACAAAAAGCAAAGAAACAATTAACTTTTATTTTGTTGGTAGGTAGTCACTGGAACTACAACACATTACGGGCGGTCAACTCAATTTGACATCAATGTGTATAATTATTCAATTCATATCCATTTAAACGTTTTGTTTTATTCATATATTCTGAAACTTTATGTAATATATGCCTATTGTCCTCATTAGACTTTAAACTGTCCCCATATTATAATCTGATGGTTACATGTAGTACAAGAGACTGTCCCTTTAGTATCCCTACGAATATCATTATATTATGGACATGTAAGGAAGTAATGAGAGATAGGCATTACTTAACCACAGGAACATAGTGTGGTTTTGGTTTTATTTTTCAATTGAAACTTATGGTCCTTAAAAATACAACTATGGAGTCTGAGTCTTTCAAAACATATATGTTTTCTTCCTCAGGCTAGGTGAGAAACGAGTGTCCAAACCTGTTTCATCGTACAGCAAATATCTCAATGCTATCTTGATACAACCTGTGACGATTTGCGCTGCTTTTACTTGCAAGTTGTTAAAATATGTTTTTAAAATAATCAGAATATCAATATATTCTAAGACTAGCCGTATAAAAGATAAATAAATAGTTATTTTCTTTTTTAATTTAAACCCAGCTTTCGGAATTAGGCTAATTGTGGATTAGCTTTATCATTAATAATTTTTTCGTGATTATTCCAGCTTCATGTATATGTTAATGCGACTCGACTTGTTTTATCATATTATTATTCACATAAACTGGTGGATGATGAGGTTTCTGGCGATTTTATAGTAATTAATTATCTTTTGTTTGGGTTAAAATGGAAAAACTATTGATAAGACCAAATATGTATCTTTTGATTATCTTTATTTAACTGTTCTACCGCTTCATATTCGTTATCAACCGCTATACAAATTGATGTGTCATCAGCAAAAGGTTTAATATTACATTCTATATCATTTACTTTGTAATTTATATACATTAGAAATAGAATGGAACCCAAAATGGACCCATGAGGTACCAGAGCTGATGCATGCCCAGTGTTGGACGTTTCTCTTATCAATGGCAACATGTTTCCTTCTTGAGTTCAAAACAATGACAACATGTTTCCTTCTTGAGTTCAAAACAATGACAACATGTTTCCTTCTTGAGTTCAAATAGCTTTCGAACCAAAGAACCAATACTCCAGTAATTCTTCCTGAGATGCACGAAGTTTGCGTCATATGAATAAAAAAAAAACGCTTCTACAAAAAGATGTTAACAGTTGCTTAAAATACCTCTTCTGGTGGAATCATAAGCCAAGAAACCAGTACTCAGGTACTTTTTAGAATTTTAACCTCAGTGCATTACTGAAAAGACATTAATTGTCAAATGCACATTTGTTTCATTAAAACAAGTACCGGAATGGTAATTGTTTGATTATCATTGTCAGTTTTCCGACCGATGGTCGTTGGTTCTCTCAGGGACACCCGTGTCCTCTACCACTTAAACTATGTGCTATGGTTTAGCCAAGGTAACTGTAAGTGATTTAAAACACATCAACAACAACAACAACAACAACAAAAAGAACGACTTATACGTGTTTTTAATGTACAAATAAAACTCGACCAAACATCTTACAGCTTTTCTGTCATCTTGTTATATCAGTTGTGAAAATTTAAACCAATAAACGGATAAAACACTCGACTCTTTCGACAAACATCTAACGCTATTAACGTTGAGAAAATGTAGATTAATGAAAATCAATCTTTAAACAAAGACTTTCATAGTGTTTGTTTTTTATTGTTGAAGGTCGTAAATAACAGTTTAATGCCACTTCTCATGTACGTTGCCATTTCATTAAAAATATTTTAGTTGGCAATTTTATTACGTATTACATTGTTTATTCTAACTCGTTGCGCGATGAAAACATAATATGTGAAAAGATTTGTGACTATGATTATAATGAAATAATTAGTTATAGCTAACATGTTTAAAAGGATTGTTCTTGATTGATTTTTTGTGAGTGTGTTTGTATGTGTGAATTTAACGACATGTTTTAAAACCCTCATATCTAATCCTATGCAATGCATTGTCATTTGTTTGGATCCTAATAGCCCATGCAGTTATAATGTATGCACGTCTCTGTTCATGTTAAATATATAACTCTGGCACAAATGATAATTAAACTTTTCAATGCGTAATCCAGCTCTTATATTTTGCATTCCCAGGATAATGTTTAGTCTACTGTGACATAAACTACACATACCAGCTATACGAACCGTGTGCCAAAAAGTGTATAATTCAAAATAAGACCTGAAATTTGATAGTTATTTAAATCAAAAAGGGTAGTCGAGTGTATTCCTCTTCGTCGAAATAATGAAATATCCGGCTGTATGTGCTTTATTAAGTCATTTCTGAATATATAAACATATTTAGATAAATGCATATGATTTTGATAAGAAAAATGTTTATCAATTCATTTTATAACTTCATCAAACCGGTGATCCACTTATATATGAAACACATTCTTTCATTTAAAAAGTAAAAAATACAACATTATTTCATCAACAAAATGGCAAAACGTAACGGTTACACAAAATCAAATGCTTCAATGGACGGTAGGTTAATGTCACATTGTCCATGGTGATACAAAAATACATTCTTTATGTCCATTACACCTTATGCCGTGTATGACTTTCGAATGACTTGCATAGTTATATTACATGTAATCTGGTCGATGTATCTTTGGTCTGCAATTATATATACAAGATTAATTTCACACGACACGAGACATTTGAATACAAATGAACAGTACAGTTGGATTTTTAAATGTTGCCTTTTTCATGTTAAAAAAAGGTGTTGTAAGCAGAAAAAAGAAACTTCAAGTTATTATAAAACGTCTGCATTTTTCGTTGTTAACATTTGGTTAATGAAGTCGTTGACTTTCTGTTTAAATAACATAGATTCTTTATCTACTTTCATTCAAAAGCACAAAATATAGGTATTAACATATTGTTTAAAGTTCGGAGAAGATTTTCCTTTTTTTTCTTATTATTTCTTTTAAACATGCTAAATGCAGGATTATCTGATAACCTATCGATTTCATTATATATGTTGAAATAATGAAGTTTTGAACCCCTGGCGCTTGTGGAGTAAAGTTTCATACATTTACTGAGCACATGGGATCACATCCATTTTTTTTTAAGTTTGTGTTGCTTAGTTCTTAGTGTTCGTTGTTGTGTTATGTATACTATTGTTTGGTTTCTGCGTTGTCTTTTTTGTTATTGGCATTATCAGTTTTTTTTTATTTACTTATTAGTTTGAGTATTCCTTCGCCATAACCTATCTTTTATACACAAACCTGTTATAATCCGAACGAAATGAATCCCTCTCAGTCCGTAAGTGTGGTCTTTTAATGGCAAACTACAATCAGACAGTGTGATTTAAACAAAAAAGTACCGTTTGCCAGAAATAAGATTATTAATTCTATAGTAAATACGTTCATTCAAGCATTGCCGAACGTTTTGCAAATGTTTCAAAATGTAACAGACCGGATAATCTTTGTTTTAGTGAGGCCTGAAATTACACGCTTAGAAGCGTGCGTTACCTCTGCACATACTGTGTTTGTGCGGTGATCAAAGCGTTTCAAAATTTGTTATCCACTATATATGTTGCTTATTTGATGGTTTTGGTTTTGCTGATGATGACTAGACGACATTGTGTCATTGGCACTCATACCGAATATACTGTTAGATGCATATTTTATAAAAATTATAAAACGATAACGGACTTCCTAAATGTTATATCTTGACACAGTTGTAATACCATATTCATGAGATTTACCATGATATAATGGTTTATACAAAATGGTAGATTAGTAATAGCCAATAAATCAAGAGAGTATATCAGAAATTTTACCTTACTTTTGATAAATCATGATACATTTAGATATCCAATTACATGATAACGTCATCAAAGTGAAACAGCCTAAATATGACATCAACGGGATGTACTGTTTATGTTCATGTTTTTAAAATTGTTTTCTAGTTTCGTGTTAGTACACGCACTCACATTTGGTCATTACTATTACTGCAGATTTTGATTTTCAATGCGCAAACTATGAATATTTGTAAAGCTATGCAAAATCAGTAAACATGCATTTTTTTTTGGAATATACGCGCTTTCTATCTGTACATGATGTTGTATTTGTTTGTTCTTGTTTGAATTCACAACAATGCAGTCCGTGCCAGTATGTGATGTGTTTTCACGTCCTTCAATAAGAAATGTAATTGACTAACATTTAACATACTTAAACATTCCATGAATGTATTTGAATGTAAACTAGTTAACAACTTAATAAATTAAAAAATACCTAAAATATTGTGACTAAAGTTAGAAAACTGTAAATATAACTCTCATGATACTGATTTCCGTATCTGAAGAGTAGTTAAGCACAGATAAACTAGAAAAGCTATGATCAGCTTCAAAGAAACGTTGAAACGTCGATCCGATTCAATACGTTTTACTCAATTACTGTAGTCTCACGAAAAACATTTTACTATAGTCGATAATTTGGTTATTAATTTCTTACGAAACATGAATACTCGACACGATTGGAGAAGTCTCTTAATCATCTCATGACAATAGAAATTTTAAAAGCTTCAACTAGATTAATTCGTACAAAAAAAGCCTAATATTTCAAGAAGTTCAAATAAAAATTCACAATGAGTGTTACTTAAACCACTTGTCAAAGAAAGACGCCATGATGACCAAACCCCATTACCTTTCAAACATAGAAACATGAAAGAAGAACAACTGATCAACTAGGTATTAATAGTTTTGAATTACAAACATTGCATCATATGTCTTTAATTTACCTCTTCAGAACAAAAAGATTTGTTGTAGTATACATGGTCAGATCTGTTATCAATTTCTGTATTTGCTGACGGTTCTGACGATGGGTTGTAAATATATGTCTGAAACAAAAAACCCTAGACGTCTTAATTTAACATGATAAAGTGCTTTCAACTATATTGCCGATTGTTATCTGCTTTTGACATTATTATTATATCTGCGTTTATCTATTACGGAACAAAAACAAAAAACAGACATCTAAATGATAAATAACAGTTAAGAGCTTATGATACCATCATTAACATTAGATTGCATCGGGTTACCCTTCATGTTACCAGTTTTCAACAATACTAACCAGAAACAAAGAAACCAGTTCAGAGCATTGTTGTTTACAAGTAGTTGTATTTACTGAGATAAGAAGGGTGTGAACAGATGTTTAAAATATTTGTATCTAACATTGATAAATTCTCTATTTGCAACAGATTCCCATACCTGTGTTCTGTTTGTCTTGTCGTCGTTTAAATGTGATGTCAAACATACTCATCAAACATGTCACTTGCATGCGTTATGTGCTGTTCACATGGATTGTGTTACACAATAAAAACAGCATATACTAGACCCTTCTGACCATTAATATACCCCTGTCTGTTGATAGTTTTCAGTTTGTTAAAACCATTATTACACTTTGGAAATATTTAAAATGCGTCTCTTTCCTGCGATGTTTTGATTCCTTATTAAGTTTGTCTATACTTTAGGACCATTTTGTTTTATCAACTCTTTGTGTATTCCTTTAGAGCTTATTTGTCATTTAAATCGATGTATAATATTCGAACATCGGTTAACCAACCGTTGCCTTATCTTACAATATTAATCTTAGGTCTTTGGTGTTAAAAACAATGGCCGTGAACATCACTAACGAAATGTGTTTCAGAATAATAAGAACTAGTACAAGTAATGTAGTAATTGAAACGAGGTTGGTACGTCTTCCAATTAAATGTATGTACATAGGTCAAATATCGGCACACGAATATATCTTCAATCTAAAATTGCTGTTACTAAACTTTGGAAATAATTTTCGTAAAAGAACGTATCTACCTGACACAAAACTCGAATGTCCTATGCGAGTTTGGCTATACTATTGACCCAGTACTTCGATTCATTATTTGGTTCATTGATTGATTGATTGTTGGTTGCTTAACGTCCAGTGGCAAATATTTCATGCATATTCAGGACGAGAACAAGTTCACAATAAATACAATAGGTAGGTTCTGTAATAGATTAAGGGATTAAGGTCGGAGAAATTTAGACTGCCACGGGAAATGAGGGTATATTGGATAGAGACAGAAATTTAGCCTTGCAACAGGTCACCTACGGACCCCTCAAAGAGTTGTTGCAAGGGTTCTTAACGTGCAAAGAGCGTGGCACTCTCTTTACACGAGGCATCGGATTTAACGTCCCCATTCTGACCGGACGTGGCTGCAAATTTGTACATCCCGCACAGCCAAACGGACGCCCCACTTTAGCACGGGTTTTCCTGCCGGTCGGAGGAAGACCAATGGTGACCATACTTCTATTCCCCAGTCACCCTTGGGGGGTTATTTGGTTCATGAATTAAATATATATTATATAAAACTGCTGAAATTTTTGAAATAATTTTTCCTCATGCAAATTTCAAGTTTTGCTTTACCTAATTATCGTTTTAGGTTGCATCAGATCATCAAAATATGACGTTGTGGCCTCGAGCATTACCTTAGAAACATTAACTGTCGAAATGTGGAACCAATACAACAAAATGGGTACTGTTAAAGGTAATTGAATAAATAAAGAGTATGAAACAAAATAAAAATTAGATGACTCAAACTAATTTTGCTCTGAAGTGTTATGCTAATGGTCGATTTATGTCATTTTGATTTTTATCTTTCTTAATGAAATCTCCACTTTAGATATTTCAATTATGAAAGCATTTTATAATACATTTTTTTATGTATCTTCTTTATTTTTTTATCCAATCGTTAATGCATTTTTTTATGAATATATGTGACGTAAATAATCTCGTACAAAAGGATTAAACGTCTACATACAAGTAGCGTTACTAGTTTCTCAAACTTCATAAAAAACTGTAATATCATCTCGATATTTAATTAAACTGCATAATAGACTTAAACATAAAATGTTTCAAGTTTAATTTCAAGATAGAATTTAGCATTGGGCAAGAAAGAAAATGTGTATAACAGTTTCGAAACGTAAATTGATCACAGACATGTAAAAGAATTTATAACTTTCAGAAACTAAGTACTCTAATGTCACTTAAAAAAATGGAGGATTCGTATCTTATATTGGTACATTTTGTTTGTGCTTGATACAAGTATATACATGTACTTACATTTCCCTTTTTGCTTGTTACATCTTCGATCACGGTGTACCTTCTATCGTCAACGTTATACGTACTATCTCTCATTGAGAAGTACATATTAGATGGTAATCTTTGACGACCAAAAAAACCCATTGGATGATTGTTACTTAGGGTAGCCTGGTCTGTACTACAATTTAATGCAATGAACTTACTGTATTATTTTCAGGTAATCAACATAAACTATAGAACAAACAACATTTTCTGCATTGTATGAAGGGTTTTTTTTGTCAAATAAGCATTATTACTGAAGAATGGCAAATTGGTTTTGACCGACAATAATGATTTCAATTCAGGCAAAGTTAACCTTAGATTGATTTGGCTATTTGTAAGGTCCTTTTTGGTGATATAGCTCCTCAAATTTTCCGGTTTTATACACTATTGGCTTCTAAATACTCAGCTTTGAGCGTGCCTGAGGAAGATAAATGTAGCTTAGGACGCAAGCTATCTATAACGTGTTTTCATTTTAAAAAGTGGTTCAAATTCGTGTAATAATTTCAGGTAATAATAAATATATTTAAACAAAAAAACAAAAACTTAATATGAAAGTATGCACATACATATGTGATTGTTATAAAAACTAAAATGGTACAAAAACACTAATTATTTTTAAAGTAACGAATTTTATACCAGTGTGCAATAATTTTTCGACTTAAAGTCAAGTTCAGTAAATGGGTCATGTCACAGATTCTTGTAAAAAAATGTCATACAGCTGCAGTGTGTTTAACTTGAACTGAAAGTCGATACATACTACGTTTTTCTTTTTTGTTTTTTGAAATATTACTGAATGAATTCTTTTAAAATAGGTGCACATTTGTATAACCAGGTCACCTAATTGGGGATATGAAAAATATCAAAATTGTCTTATAATAAAAAAATCTTTAAAATCAATGCATGGATTTTGTCACAAAGGTGACGTATTGTCGATACATACATGTCCGTTTATATGTTGGTTAATAAGTATAGGGCCATCACATTCGTTTTTGATGCATTCACCAATCTGTTACTTTGTTGGTAGAAACCAAAAAAACCTAACGTCTTAAGGCTTGAAACGCAATGACGTAACGTGTATTTCAACGTGTTCTGTTGTGTCTTTTTTTTTCATAATGAAAACCACTTTCCTGGACGTATACAGACAAATGTTGACGTCTTGAACACCACTTTGCCGGACGTATAGAAAACAAATGTTGTCTACGTTTTACTTTATGTCACATTACTCATACGGAAATGTGTGTTCATGATTAAGGCTATATAACTTTTTTGAAAAAACTTTAGAAAATTTTAGATTTTATGGTTTTAAGACAAATATAAGAATGCTTTATGTACTTTCTATACACATGCACTATTTCTATTTCAGAAAAAAAAACACATTAAGGAATACATTGTAATTATAAAGGGAAAATGCATTTTATTGTCGATTTTCAGTTATAAATCAACGTGGCCAGCTAAATTTTACCAACATCAGTGACATAGCCTATTTATTGTACCTTGACCTTTTGAGATGACATGTTTATTTAAAACAAATCTTACTACATGTATATGATTTTGTTTATCATTTGCCCAGGACTGTTATGTCTTAGTGTTTTTATCAGTTTTATTTTAATTCTTGCTGAAACATAACATACCAATTACAGTTGCTAAATTCATGAGAAAAAAAAATGTAAAAAAACTATTCAACTTACATATAGTAGTCTTTTTCAGTTTTGTCCTTTAGTTGTCTACCTTTACAAATGAAGCAAATTACTATTGCTACTATTATAATGATTCCACCACTCCCACAAGCAGCAGCGATGATATATTTTGATGCAAGTAGCAGTAGTTCGCCTTTCGTGCCACAGAAGTCACCTGCGAAGACATAGTTTTTATCCTTTTTACATCTGCAAAATGACAAGGAAATATATTATTACATCTTTTTAGGATACACATATCTTGTATACAATGTCACAAATACAAACCACGTCAGATAAGATTTCACTATGAATATAATGAGATGTTATATACGAATGTCGAGGTACCATTAGATACAAAACAGACAATATTTAACCAATGTTCGGAATTTATCATATTTTTATTTTTTCATACAAATGCAAATTTTATTAACATCAATTTTATCAGCAATCAAACGCCGGGATTCTAAGTTATTATAAAAAAAACTACCTATTCTAGTGGTGGCATGAATCAGATGTGGATACTAAAAATGTCCCAATACCTTTTAGAATACATACAATCTAAAATACTAAAAAATCACTTTGATTCAAGAAAAAATTTCTGAAACTGACATTATCAAGATGCTTGATTTCTTGATTGACAACATATTGGTTACGTTTGGAGGACGTGTTTTTCGACATTCATCAACTGTGCTCCTCTTCTTGCCGACTCGTTTATTTATTCATATGAGGCTGACTTCATAAAGGAACTTCTCAGGAAGAAAAAAAAAGAAGTATCCTTTAAATTCGCTTTCCGTTATATAGATGAAGTTCTTTCACTATATATTTCAAAATTTGGCGACTATCTTGAACGCATCTATCAAATCGAACTTAGGATAAAGGATACAACATATACAGTTAAGTCTGTCTCATATCTTGACTTACCTCTAGAAATTGACAATGAAGATTGGCTAATAACAAAACGTGATGACAAAAGAGATGATTTCAGCTTCCCAATTGTGAACGTTCCGTTTCTTTTTAGCAACATTCAAGCAGCGCCAACATACAGAGTTTATATCTCCGAGCTGATACTATATTCCAGGGCTTGTATTTCCTATCAGGATGTCGTTATAAATGGTTGCAGCTCGAAAGAAAGCTATCAATCAAAGAGTTCCAAGTGGCGAAGTTGAAATCATCCCTTTGTAAATTTTATTTTCATCAAGAGTTGGTTTACCGGTATGGCATATCCGTTTCAAAGACGACAACGAATATTTTCTAATTGTCGTAACTACAATCCCGTCCCAATTTCCACAAATGTGATCTATCAAATAAGTCTTATCACTGGGTTTGTACAAGCATGAACAACATGATCGGTGCAACATGTGGAGAAGGATCGGCTCACCCTTCCAGAGCACCTGATATCACCCACAGTTTTGGTGGGGTTCGTGTTGTTCAGTCTTTGGTTTTTCTATGTTGTGTTTTATGTATTGTTGTTTGTCTGTTAGTCTGTTTCTTTTTCTTTTTTTGCCATTACGTAGTCAGTTAATTTGTGACTTATGAGTTTGAATGTCCCTTAGGAAATATTTTTTTTTCTTCAAAAGTAAACACCAGATGTACAATATTTGTATAAAAAACCTTTAATTTCTTTTATTTTAGAATTAATTAGTAGGTGATGTGTTGTGTAAACTTTAATTTTGTCGACACACTTTTCTCTATAAAAGAAGTACTTACCGACAGACTGCGTTTCCGGATATATCCAAGATACAGGACCCTTTATTTTTACATGTAATGTTAAGACAATGTGACTGACATATTTTGCTGGTTTCGTTGAATGTATATCCTAGGCCACACAGTAATTGCGAAATTTTCTCAGTTATTTTTTCTATATCTATAAAAAATTAGGTTATAGAACACATAGTGATATACTAATGTATGGTTAAATATGTTGTATCCTATGTTAATATTTCATAACGGTCAATAAAGGCATAATAGCGTGCAATTAATTTTTGAAGAAATGTCAATTTTTTTCTTAGGATGCAGTCATTTGAAGCAATAAAAGGTACATTTCTGAAAGGAAATGCAATCACAATATTGCGTAAAAAAAATAACAAACATTTGGTTTTTAATGCTGTTTCTTGAAAAATAAGGAGTTCATAGTAAATGTAGTATAAAATTGTTTAAAAAGGCTCAGTTGTCTTCAAGTATAGTTTTCCCTTTAACTTTAATAATTGATTTTAAACCGACCTTGTTGTATTTGTGGTTGCATGTAATTCCATCTTAAAATAAATTTGTTAAAACGACGACATCAACACCTCTTTGTAAGGAAATATCACATTGACAGATGAAAGAAAAATAAATCGAAATGCTTTATAACAAGTATTTGTATTTTTGATACGTGCAATGTTGAGCAAGCATTTTCAATACTTTTTGCGATATTCAAATATTAATTGCGAAGATTCGATTAATTCTGCGGTCCTAATTCTATGTTTATATCATGTATGTTGGTAGTCATTTAGAAAAGGAGACATAAAAATGAGTTTGAATGTCCCTCTTGTATCTTTGGCCTCTCGTTTAATACAAACATACAACAACAAAAAAATACACGTAACCCCTTAGTTTGATAAACAAGATTTATTTGCATTTCTTCCGCATCATATACATCAGTGGCGGTAAAATAAAAATAGTCGGAAGGCGAATCAAGTTGAAAACAAGCGAAAACAAATAATTTCATCAATTTGTGCCAAATAAAAATAAAATCATTTGAACCAGGGATAGAGCATCCTTGAATATTTTAATGAGGGGCTTCGCTAGCTATTTTTAATCCACTATTTTCTGCATAAAGAAATGTCGGAGTATGTCAAGAGTATGACAACTTTTTTCATTCGTTTGTCATGTTTGTTGTGTTTGGGTTTTTGATTTGCCATTGACAAAGGACTTTCAGTTTTGAATTTTCCTTGGAGTTCGTAATTTTCGTTATTTCACTTTTTAATAGACAAATAATGTTCTTTCATGGCAGTTACAACGATATTCATGAAAACAGTGGCTGCCGACTAACATGATATTAATAAACGATGGTACTGTTTTTCGGGTGTTATTTAAATATCATTCCTACGAAAATCAATCTTCTTTGTACATTTCAATGAACGATGAAGAAGTTAACTAAATTATTGTATCTAAAAAATCATAGCACAAACCCCCCCCCCCCCCCCCCCCCCCTGCTCTTTTACAGAAAAAAAAACCAGGTACGACAGCTAAAAAAGAACCATAATTATAAACTGGAAAGAGGTTTGGCAGGAACGGTAGACTAAAAGTTACAACCATATTTATAGTGACACAACAGTTGATTAGTTATAACAATGTATAATATACATGATGGGTGTTTGAACATACACTATTCTGTACCTTTTTTATTTGATGAAAATTGTATTGCTTATTCATGTAACAAAGAGAGAGAGAGAGCAAGCTATCCATGTTTGTAGAAGGATATCCTTATAGTTTCATGCTCTATGAGAATGCATTATGATAATGCATTTACTTTTGTTAATTTGAAAGGTTTGATTGGAAAACAACTGTTTAAAAAAGTGCAAATTATACCTTTAGAACTATGTACGTCCGGTGCGCTTTTTAGGATTTCCGTCATGAAAACATAGCCAATTATACCCTTACCCTCAGAGAGTGTGGGCCCTAGTTTCTTCATCATTTCTTATCACACTTATCATATCAGCGGGGAGATGTAAATATATACGTTGAAAGTCATTTCGGTAAAAAAATCTTTATTTACTATAATAACAACTATTTAATATTAATTATGAGAAATAGTCCTAAAATCTAAAATCTATCAACTTAAATCTTCAAAATATCTTTCACAGTCTTTTCGGAATAATAATACTGTATGTAAAGATAAATTTAACTAGCTAGCAGACGTTTATGATGTTGTTTTCTTATTTAAATGCATAACACATAATAACAATATTTTAGTTGATAGATTTAATGATTCCTGTTGTAACTTTATTCTGTGTCTTTTCATAATCATATTGAATCAATTTGGATCTTGATATCATTACATATGCCATAATAACATAGCAATCGTACCACCACAGAAGTACCCACCCTAACTGTGTTTCAACAAAAAAGATGCACTAACAATAGTGAAGTTCCGATTGAAATATTTTCTTATAATTTGTTTTTTGTATTATTCCATTTACACATATCATACTTGAAAAGGCATAGGCGCATAGGCACATCTTTGCTTTTTAAGGAAAACTATAATAAGGCGTATATAAACTATACCTTCTGTAAGCTTCCTCAATGTGCTGTTTCGTTGATATAATGCTAAATTGTTGAAGAGTTCAGTTGTTTTATGTTTAATAACATCGAGCATGCACTTTACTGCGTCTTTCAAGTTATGTACTTCGTTCAATTTGAATAGAGTAATAATCACGTTATAAGCAACCTTTAGCCTATTAAATATATATAAAGATATATATGTATAAATAAACGTATTGAATGTAGAGTGGTGTTGCTAGCATTCGTATGGTAAAACATTTGTTTGATATTATGAAGTTTTATGCAGAAATACAACTATAAAATTCTAATACGTCACTTTTATTTCGCTTTGCAAACTCGAAATCACAGTGGACACATCTGCAGGTGTTGGTAGTCATAGAATCAAAATAGACAAAATAGAAAAAAACAGCTTAATCTTATTGGTACATTTGTATTTTAAATCGGAAATATAGGACATAAGTTATTTACCGATGTTCAGATATCATTAATCAAATGAGACCAATCAAAAAAGTTAAGCATACCAAACAGGAACATACATTATCTTCACAGCCAGATTTCTATCCAAACAACAATCCTACCAACTAGCCAACAATTCGCTAGGTTTGTTAACTGTTTTATAATGAAATATCGTGGAATCATATGTTCTCTTTGTTATAGTTCTCATCAAATTTTGTCATTATAATAGAACTAACAGTCATACAAATGGTCAGTTTTGCTTGCTATAAAACCAGGTTTAGACCTTAATTTTCTTTTTAAATTGCATGTATTTTTGAATACACCTTACCGGGTTATTGTTAATGCTTTTTACACGTACTTATTGTCTACATGTCGTCTTCTTCTGGAGTTTGATATTTCTGTTTCTGATACCAACCTTAAGTAACAGAAATAATGCTAAGACATGTTTTAACTCAAAGCATAACATATAAGTTATAATACTACAAAGTTTAAGTGGGTGTCGACCGGACTTAAATAAGCAACGTTAGATAGGTATTACATCTCAACAACATTCAACAAATTCTACTATTCTAGCGAAATTTCTTTGGAATAAAATTAAACATTAGGATTGTTCATCTTTAACTGGTGTTACATTTGTCATTGAGGTGTCCTTTCAAGCAAACAATGCGTATAGGTGTTACATATTCTGAATTGTGACTTTCAGTTCTCATCTTTTACAACATTTGAGCAACGTGTTTGATTTGGCAAATTTACAACATTTTTGTTTTTTTTTACCAGAAAAACGAGAGATACGGGATATCCATCTATGATAAAAAAAATCAGTACAAGCATAACAAACATACCTAAATATGTAAATGTTGATGCCAATATAACCTGTTATGTTCTTGTATTGTTGTTGAAACTGAAAAACAAAATGTGAAAAACTGTTCTTTCATTGATATTTTTAATAGGTTACCGATATTATTAGAACTAAATTATACATTTGTAAGGGTTTAAGATAGATTCATAGAGATCTGCGACATGTATTGTTACGTACATGCAGGTGAGCCGTGTTTTCTGTATAAGCGATTTACAGATGTAGGTGCTGTCATACTGTTATAATTATTTTGTAGAATATTTCATTTTGAACATAATACACTGTACGTCATGTTCTAATGTGATAAAGAGTAAAAAATCACAGGTTCTATCATTTTTTTTTTTGCATTTGTCCGTCTTATGAATTACCATGCTTTTGAACTGATTAAAAAAACACCAAATGAAACACACTTTTTTCAATAATTAATGGGGTAGAATTATAGGACAGGATATACAAATTTATTGTAGAACATTAATGCAGGTAAAAATTTCAAGATCGAGCTTTTTATCTCATATAATAATACACATTTACAAGTACACAAAAATCACTTGTTTTTTTTTTTTCCTTATCTCCGATCTTTTCAATCAAAACAAATAGTCTAAATGAAATAGATAGGGCTCTATTTTTTGTCACTGTCTTACACATACGTAAGACAGACATCATCAAGTAGAAGCCGCAACGTATTAACAAAAAGCAGACAAGCAATCAATTAAAAAAAAGAACAAACAAAAAAAATGTATAAATGGCATTTAATTTTAGAAAACACACCTACTAATAGCTCATAAACACACACCAATGTTGAAGGCCTTTTACATACACTTCTTTAATTTTTACAAATTATGATATTGCAGGAGAGTTGTCTCATTGGCACTCATACCACATCTTCTGATTTCTATATCTAACAAATGTCTTCCTTTTTTGATAAACTTTTGAAATCAAAATTACCAGAATAGCACATGACAAATACACGTGTTCAATGAAGAACGCAAATGAAATAAGAAATGAAATAAAAGATTCTTATATAGATTAGAATCAAAACCACTTTTTCAGACAGGGCGATATTCAAATTTACAACATCAGGGAAAGCTTACTTACTGAGATCAAGTTCAAAGTACTTTTATAATTTTTAAATCCTTACAGTTGAAACTTTTTAAAGTTTTTTATTCGTTTCTCCTTGTTGTAAGCGTTTACTGTATCAGGCATGATGAATCAGAATCAAGTTTTGATACAGCTGTGAGAAAAAAGTCTTTAATTTTCATTTTGAAATTAGTATAATTACCTGTTTACGCAATGCATTCTTTTCGGACGATGTATTAGTACTTCTATCAAAGAATAGCGTAACTGGTACATCTACTCTTGCATCTGTAATATATATATATATATATATATATATATAAAACGTCTGAATAATAGTCAACGATTTTTCCCACGAGAGCGCTGGATCGTTACGAGTAACGATACATGTACACAATAAATAAATTATATAGACGCCTAAAAAGTGTACACAACAACACCAATAACAAAAAAAGGAACTATAAATGTAATTATTTATAAATATTTCGGATAACAGATATCCTTCATCAGTAAATATGATTGTGATGTTGAATGAATCATATATCAGTCTACTTAGATTAAACTATAACAATCTTGAAATTTATACAATAAAAAAGTCAAACCGAACATCAGGTAAGACGCTTGCACAATTCTAAATATGTGTTAAACACGACATAGGTTATATGACTAATTACAGCAGAGAGTTCAAATATATGCTTTAAATAAAAATAATAATGTGCGATATGAACTAGCACAATTCTAAAGCTTTAACGATGACGACAGTTATGATGTTACAAGAACGATTGCGTCAATAAGAATTCCAAATAAACAGCACTGAACGATCTAAATTTGTAAATATTTCAAATTTGACAACGGTAGAGTAGTTACAACAGAGTCTGCGTATTTAAACATCGCAAACAAACGGCCGTTGAAATATGATAATAAAATTTGACTAAGGTTAACTAGTTGAACGTGGCTTGGTACTTTTACATCCCTCAAAAAATTAAGCAATTTAAATTGGTATATTCAACAGATCATATTTTAACGGCCGTTTGTTTGCGATGTTTAAATACGCAGACTCTGTTGTAACTACTCTACCGTTGTCAAATTTGAAATATTTACAAATTTAGATCGTTCAGTGCTGTTTATTTGGAATTCTTAATGACGCAATCGTTCTTGTAACATCATAACTGTCGTCACCGTTAAAGCTTTAGAATTGTGCTAGTTCATATCGCACATTATTATTTTTATTTAAAGCATATATTTGAACTCTCTGTTGTAATTAGTCATATAACCTATGTCGTGTTTAACACATATTTGGAATTGTGCAAGCGTCTTACCTGATGTTCGGTTTGACTTTTTTATTGTATAAATTTCAAGATTGTTATAGTTTAATCTAAGTAGACTGATATATGATTCATTCAACATCACAATCATATTTACTGATGAAGGATATCTGTTATCCGAAATATTTATAAATAATTACATTTATAGTTCCTTTTTTTTTGTTATTGGTGTTGTTGTGTACACTTTTTAGGCGTTTATATATATATATATATATATATATATATATATATATATATATTCATGTGTTAATTTTTTGCTTTGAGTTTGTACTTTTATGCAGTTTGAATCGTATGTGTGTGTGTGTTTTTTTTTAACTGTAACTCAATATCTCCAATCACCCATGAACAAAGTCGACATGAACTAAGTTAATATTAATCCATTGCATGTTTAGAATAATGTTCATAAAATTGAGAATGGAAATGGGGAATATGTCAAAGAGACAACAACCCGACCAAAGAGCAGACAACAGCCGAAGTCCACCAATGGGTCCTAAATGCAGCGAGAAATTCCCGCACCAAGAGGTGGTCCTCAGCTGGTCCCTAAATAAAATTGTGTGCTAGTTCAGTGAAAATGGACGTCACAATCAACTCCAAAACATATAAATGAACTTAAATTAAAAAACATACAAGACTAACAAAGGCCAGAGGCTCCTGACTTGGGACAGGCGCAAAAATACGGCGGGGTTAAACATGTTTTGTGAGATCTCAACCCTCCCCCTATACCTCTAGTCAATGTAGAAAAAAAGAAACACATAGCAATACGCACAGTAAAACTCAGTTTAAAAGAAGTCCGAGTCCGATGTCAGAATATGTAACAAAAGAAACTAAGCAAAATGACAATGATACATAAATGAACAAAGGACTACTAGCAGTTACTGACATGCCAGCTCCAAACCTCAATTAAACTGATTGAAAGATTAGGTCTTCTTCATATGAAAATCAAGTACAATCCCTCCCGTTAGGAGTTTAGTATCATACCATCATAACATATATGAGAAAAACATAATCCGTATCATGCCAACAACTGGTTTTGGAATAAATGTGTTTATTTCCGATGCGAGGGACCCTATGAGTGAATCAATATTAATACCAAAATATGCAATCCTTAATGACTTGACAACAGTATCGTAACTATATCCTTTCCGAATAAGTCTGTTTAAAGGTTTGGTTAGCTTTTGAGGTGAATGCCGACATTTTTGTGCTTTATAAAGAATATTACCATAAAATATTGGATATGAAATACCTTAATGTATAAGCTTGTCAGGTTAGCCATATCAAACACTTGAAGATCATTTATTGTATTTTTTTTTTTATTTTGCTTGGACCTATTTTTGCATCTGCATTTGCATATTCTGTGTTAGTTACGGATAGCATTTGCTATTATCTTTTGAAACAGAAGGGCATTGTTTAGTTTTCTTTCACATACTCTCTTACAGGATGCACTCGATCGGAAATGATATATAAATAGAGAGAAGTGTCATATTGACCTTTTTTGGAGAGTGTTGATTAGTTAAAAAACATGCAACGATTTGTTTAAACATAAAACATATATTGAATTAAAAACCAATTGTTCAGAGAACAATTGAAGGTCTTTCCACATCAATTTTTTAAATCATTATCGGTAATAAGAAACTTCTTCCGGTTTACTGAAAGTTACATTGGCATCCATTCATAAGTTTCTTCATACTGATACGATAAATAAAAGGTTTCTATATACTTTTCAGTGAAATAAGGGAGATAATATGCTACTTCCGGTAAAGTAGATGTCACTTCCAGTCTCATATGATAGCTTCTTTCACACTGATTTCAAACATATATAGTTTCTATATATTTTTGCTTGTAATAAAGGAGATAATTGGCCACCTCCGGTTTATCAAAGGTCATTTCTGGTCTCTAGTTATAAGTTTATGTATGTCTATTACAAAATATATGAATTACGAGTACTTTTCCCTGAAAAAAGTGCAAAAACGGCTACCTCTGGTTTTCTCAAGGTCACTTCCGGTTGACATTTTTCAAGGTCATATTTCACCCAACCTTTTGCAAAAGACACTATGGCTTATCATGTACCAGAATGAAGTTATATTCAGTTTAAAAAAAAATATGGTTTCTATATACTTTTGCCTGTAATAAAGGAGATAATTGGCAACTTCCTGTTTATCGAAGGTCACTTCCGGTCTGTAATGATACATTTATGTATGTCTATTACAAAATATATGGAATCAAAGTACTTTTTATGAAATAAGTGCAAAAAACGGCTACTTCAGGTTACCCCAAGTTCACTTCCGGTTGACATTTTTAAAGGTCATATGTCGGCCAACATTTGGCAAAAGACCCTATGGCGTTATCATGAACCAAGTTGAAGAAATAATCAATTAACCTTAAATCAAAACATTTTAGGGGCAATAACTCCTATACAATAGGGACGAAAGATACCAGAGGGACAGTCAAACTCACAGATCGAAAACAAACTGACAACGCCATGGCCAAAAATAAAAAGACAAACAGACAAATAATAGTACAGATGACACAACATAGAAAACTAAAGACTAAGCAACACAAACCCTACCAAAAACTGGAGGTGATATCAGGTGCTCCGGAAGGGTAAGCAAATCCTGCTCCACATGTGGCACCGTCGTGTTGCTTATGTTATTACAAATCCGGTAAATAGTCTAATTTGGTAGGTCACATTCGTGAAAAGGGAAGAGTATTGTAGTTACGACATAAGGAACATATCCGATATCATCTGTGAAACTGTTATTCCATAACGGTCAACGAACTCGTGATTGCGTCCGTAAAATTAACGAAGGGATGATTTCAACTTCACCATTTGGAACTCTTGGTTTAATAGCTTCCTTGTCAGCAGCAATCCTCTATCAAGAAAATCATGATAGGAAATACAAGCCCGGGAATATCGTATCAATTGGGAGATATATATTCCGTATGCAGGCGCTGCTGGAATGTTGCTTCATAGAAATGGAAAATTCACAATTGGGAAGCTGAAATCATCTCTTTTGTCGGAAATTTTTGTTTTCAACCGACCCTTGTTGTCAATTTCTAGACGTAAGTCAAGATATGAGGCAGACTTAACTGTATCTGTAGTATCCTTTATCTCTAGATCGATGGGATAGATTCGTTCAACATAGTCACCAAATTTTGTTTTATTTAGTGAGAGAACATCATCTATAAAGCGGAACGTAAAGTTAAAGGATATTGCTAACTTCTTATCTTTCTTCCTAAGCAGTTCCTGTATGAAGTCAGCCTCATAATAATAAAGAAACAAGAAGAGGGGCACAATTGGTTTCCATTGGAATTCCGACAGTCTGTTGAAAAACATGTCCTCCAAACGTAACAAATATGTTGTCAATCAAGAAATTAAGCATCTTGATAATGTCAGTTTGAGAGAATTTTTTGTTTGAATCAGAGTGATTCTTTACAAAGTAGGATTTATCTCTCCCCAAGACAAGATACTTGTATCTACGTTCGCCATTCTTTTTAATGAAACAAAGTAATACCAACTCTTTCAATTCGTCTTTAGTTTGGAATGGGGAATACTTGTGTGACCCAGCAATATACCGTTGTTTGTAAGGACACTTATGTAGTTTGGGTATCCAATACAGTGATGGAAGATCCAGTTCTTCATCTTTGGTTGAAATTCCAAAGGAACATAGAACAGACCTATGTTTATCCAGGATTTCCTCTTTGGTAAGTGTCGTGAGGGTATATGTTGAGTTTCCGAATGAATTGTCAATACCTAATTCATTTATCAAGCAGTTTATGTAATGATATTTACACACAAAAACGATGTTGTTTGGGGCTTTATCTGCGGGGACAACAACATATTTGTCATGAAGGTAGGACAAGTGTTTTGCAACATTGGGACTTTAAAAATTGACGTAGTATGGGTATTGATAGACCCATTTAGTTTCTTAATTCCGATTTGTATCAACGACCTCACAACCTTAATCCATTCGGAAAGAGTATCTACGTCTTATTTCTCGCGTTTAGCCCATTGCCTGGCACAATCCTCGACTAAATCCATCAGTATTTTGAAGTTGTATTTTCAATTGATGGATTTAGGCTCACGATATTTCGCGCCTTTGGATAACAAATTTCGCAGGGGAGTATTATTGACAATGTTGAGGTCTCCGGTAATAACGTGGCCAGCCGGATTATATGTGAATTGGGAACTAACACAGGTGCAATCAGGAGGTTTAGACTTGAAGTCGTCAATGTTGAGATCCTGCAAAACGTGTTTGTAATTGAAAATTTGAGTTGCAATTAGTTTGGTATAGGTACAAAAATTATTGGTACAGACTGATCTTTAAAATAAGGAGGTATTTTCGACTGAACTAATTTATGATGAAGGATATTGCCTAAGTTGAAGCCATCGAGACCTTTGTTGGCAAAGGAAAGTTTAAGAAAAGATCTTTTCTCTTTTTCATCTTTTCAAATGCGAACTGTTTTGAAAAGTCTGTGACTTGCAATATCCGAAATGATAGCTGTAAGTTTGTGTTGGTTTAAATGAGGGTTTGTAACAGTGGTTTTCAAACATAAAGTGTCACTGGATTGTTTCAGACCAAATGATTCATATCTTCATTACAATTAAGCAAACATTTTGTCATTGGATTGTTTCAGACCAAATGATTCATTTCTTCATTACAATATTAATTAAGCAAACATTTTGTCATTGGATTGTTTCAAACCAAATGATTCATATCTTCATTACAATTAAGCAAACATTTTGCACTAGTTCCTTTATATATATCTTTAAAAGTGTTAGAGAAAATGCATAAACAAGGAAAAGTCAAAATTTAGAACATGACCTTGACCTTTTACCTTGACCTCAGTTTTCTAAGTTAGCATACATGGACCTCAGATTCTAGGGTTTTACGGCTAACGGTTTATGAGTTACAAAAACATAACGACAAATTCATTTGATAAAGGTAGATACATTGTAACTCCCATAACATTTCACTGAATCGCTTCAATCCAAATTAGCCAAAAATTTTGGAAGATGTATCGAACAATTCAGAAAAAGAATTTTGTCGTTATCTTTTTTTTTTTACGAAGATAAACTCTTACAAAGAAAAGTGTTCGGCTTAGCAGGGTGAAATTTAAAAGCGCATAAACTGTATGATAATATATAAAAGATATCTAAGCGACATATTGCGAAATACAAATTTCACGCAAGAACAAAATTTGGCGGAAGAAAAAAAAAATAATTAAAAACCAATTGTTCAGAAAACAATTGAAGGTCTTTCCACGTCAATTTTTTAAATTATTGATGAGGAACTACTTCCGGTTTACTGAAAGCTACTTTTGGCGTCATAGCATAGGTTTCTTCATACTGATTCACTAAATATATGTTTCTATATATTTTTACCCGAAATAAGGGAGATAATCGTCAATTTCCGGTTTAAAAAATGTCACATTCGTTCACACATGATAGCTTTATTCACACTGATTCCAAAAAATATATGGTTTCTATATACTTTTGCGAGTAATGAGGTAGATGTTAGGTACTTCCGGTTTATATTAGATCACTTCCGGTCTCAAATGATAGGTTAATGTATGCGTATTTAAAATATATATATTTTCTAGGTACTTTCCCGTGAAAAAAGTACAAAATTGCAACCTCTGGTTTACTCAAGGTCACTTCCGGTTGATATTTTTCAAGGTCATAAGTCAACCAACAGTTTGAAAAAGACCCTATGGCTTTATCATGTACCAAGTTGGAGTAATAATCAATTAACCTTAAATTTAATTATTTCATGGACAATAACCCCTATAAGATGTCATTGGATTGTTTCAGACCAAATGTATCATATCTTCATCACAACCAGGCAAAAATTTTGAACTAGTTCTTTTTTATATATTTTTAAAAGTGACAGAGGAGATCATAAAACAAGGAAAGGTGAAAATTTAGCAAATGACCTTGACCTTTGACCTTGACCTTAATTTTATTTTTGTGAACCAAGGTCCCCAAATCAATAGACCTTAGGTTTTTATCACTTACCATTCATGCTATACATTAATGTATCACTTATGTCAAATACAGAAGGGTAAATTACTCTCACATGGAGTCTTCGTATCGCTTCGGTTAAAATTGGACAAAACATCCTGAGGATATAACGGGCAATTTGGTAAAATAAATTTGCCGCTTTCTTTTACGGTTACGAAGGAGATGCACTCACAAGAAAAACAGTGTTCGGGGAGATAACTCCTACAAAGAAAAAAATTCGGTTCAACAGGTTCAATTTCAAAGGCGCATAAACTGTGCGATATCATATACCAAACATCTAAGCGACATCTTGCGAAACAAATTTTATACGCAGGAAATAAAAGTGGCAGAAGAAGAAAAAAAATTTAAAAACAATTGATAACGGTCTTTCCTCTCCGAAACATGATTGATTAATTGATTGGTTGGTTGGTTGGTTGGTTGGTTGATTGATTGATTGATTGATTGATTGAAAGTTTGCATGGCACTCTCTTCATGCGAGGCATCGGACTTAACGTTAATACCGTAAATTGGGTTATTTTGGTTGTAGTTTTATTTTGGTTTATTTGGTGCCTCCAATGAAAGTGCCAAAATTAAACACACGAAAATAAAGCAAACACATGAAATTGAAACGCAAAAATCGCGGACCGGTACGACGATATCGTAATGTTAATTGTTGGGGAAAATATGTAATGCTATTATATCTTCCGTATATTTCCTATATATCTATACATAGCCAAATCTGCAAATAAATACCGGGTATAATTTAACAATACTATATAATTTTCACTTAATTGTCAATTTTCTGAAATTATTAAGAAAACACAATATGAAGTTGTATTCACACATGTCATAAATATGCCTGGCAATTGCTGATTAGACGCCGTTATTGGTAATTAGAATATCAAAACTCCTTGTATTATTTTATCTTCTATTAATTAACATGAACTGCCAGAAGCATAAGGATTAAAATTTAAATCCTTGATCGTCAATCATTAACATGTACTGCAATAGAGATAATGATTTTAATGTATTTCATATGATTTTTGTAAAAAATAAATAATCTATTTAAAATCACTTTTTTTGGCTTTCAACACCGAGATACGGAATTATTTGCAATTGCATTCGTATCCGATTCCTTTATTTAGTTAACTTTGTCGTGTTTCTAGTTTGTGTAGGTCATTGATATTTTGTCAATAAACGTAAACGGGTAAATAAGGGCAAATATGAATGAGCTCGCACACTTCGATTGTTCCAAAATTAAACACATCAATTGGACGAAGCACCAAAATTACACACACCAAAATAGAACACATGCTTTACGAGTGAAAAACCGCCAAAATATCCCGACGTCAAAATTTCCCAATTTACGGTATTCTGAGCGAACGTGGCTGCGTATTTGTACAACCCGGATAGCCAAACGGACGGCCAGGATTTCCTTATGAATCAAAAACCGTACATTTTCATTTTATAAATGTTCTCTTTTTTCTACAGGAACTCTGACTTCATGTTGTTTTTTTATTTGTTGTGTGTGCATTTTAGTTAAGCTTAAAGGAAAACTGAGAAACATTTTGTCGTGGAAGTTCTACTTTCTTTATTTGGATATGGCATTTATAATTATAAAGTTAGGTCCGCGCGCGCGGTGGTGTTTTTGAAGTCACGTGACGCTCAAATAGATATGTCTGGAGTTATTTTTTTTTATCTTCTCAGGGGAGACCGTTGAACAGAGCACATGTGTAATGATAAGAGAAACACGATCATTATTGGTTTTATTATTTACAGGTCACTGATGTCGGATCATGCATGCATTTTACGTACACATGTTTACGGGAGCACATATTTGTTTTTAAATGCAGGTTTATAAATTTCATTGTAGGATTTCAGCAATATTTACGAATTTGGGAGCCATTTCTACGTCATTGATTTTGATTATTCACTCAAGCGGACCGCACGTGTCTAACGGAATATATTTTCTTGATTCTTTTTACAGGTAAACTATTGTCTAATAATGCTGTTGTTATAGTATTTTTAAAAAAAAATAATCGATTAATTTCAGCAAAATACATGAATTGGATCAAATTTTTGCAGGGATGGATTTCTATTTCAGAAGTTTGTATAGAAGAGGGATTGCATCTTTACAGTAAATTGTATGGGACTGAACTTCAAGCCGAAATGGGATTCCACCCCCATCCCCCCCCCCCCCCCCCCCACACACACACAAAAAAAAGAGGGGGTTCGAGGATGATGAACCTCGGTTGATAAATTAAGATAAGATGCATGTATACATTATGATAGCTGCAAAGTTTGAAGCTATAATTAGTTAATTTTCAGTGCTACGGAACCCTAAATTAATGATGCGTACAATTTCGGCAAAAACTTTCCAGTTATATCATGACGCGACTAACGTTTTGGTCAATTTCTTTTTATACGGCTTTCGGTTTATGTTTTACAAAAACATAACGACAAATTTATTTGGTAAAGGTAGATAACTCCTATAAGATCTCACTGGATCGCTTCGATCCAAATTAGCCAAGAATTCCTGAGGTTTTATGATTTAAATGTCATTGACGACGGATCATGCATACATCTTACGTACAAATGTTTACAGGAGCACATAATTGTACTTTAATGCATGTTTAGAAATTTGATTGTAGGAATTTAACAATATTTACGAATTTAGGAGCAATTTCTACGTCATTGAATTTTATTTCTCAATCAAGCGGACCGCAACTAACGGGAACTTTTTTTCTTGATGCATTTTATATTTAACAGGTTACCTATTGTCGTTCAATGCATTCATACAATTATTATGCTGTTATTTTAGTATTTTAACAAATTGTTCATCGATTAATTTCAGAAACATGAATTGGAGCAGATTTTTGCAGGCATAAATTTCTATTTAAGAAGTTTGTTTATCTGAAAGATTGCATTTTTACAGTAAAATGTACAGGACTGTACTTCAAGGCGAAATGGGATTCCTCCAAAAAGAAAGAAACAAAGAAAAATTGTGGGGGGGGGGGGGGGGGGGAGGGGGAGGATTGGAGGATGGTGGACCTTGATTGATAAATCACAATAAGACGCATGTATACATCATGATAGCTGCAAAGTTTAAAGCTATAATTAGTTCATTTTACCGTTTCAGTGGCATGGAACCCCTAAAACAAGGACGCGTACCATTTCGACAAAAACTTTCCAGTTATATCATGTCGCCACTAACATTTTGGTCAAATTTCTTTATGCGGCTTACGGTTCATGTGTTACAAAAACATAACGACAAATGTATTTGTTAAAGGCAGATAACTCTTATAAGATCTCATTAGATCGCTTCGTTCCAAATTATCCTAAAAATCCTGAAGATGTTACAAACAATTTGTAAAAAGAATTCTGTCGATATCTTTTCTGGTTACGAAGGAGATGCAAACACAGGATAAACAGTGAATAGGGAGATAACTCTTACAAAGAAACTGGTTCACGCTTAGCAGGGTGAAATTAAAAAGCGCATAAACTGTACAATACAATATTAGAAATATCTAAGCGAAACATTGCGAAACAAAAATTTCAAAATTTGGCGGAAGAAAAAAATAATAATAATCAGAACAAATACAATAGGTTTTTCAACATTAAAGTGGAAAGACCTAATTAAATAAGTCAATGTTTTTTTTGTCAAAAGAAGACGATATTTTTTCGGTGGATTAGTTATTTCACAATAGCTTAACATTAAACCAAACGCAAAAAGCAATCATTGTAATAAGTGTAGCTATTGTCATGACCATACATCAGTACTTGTTTAGGAGTTTTGTTTGCAGTCAATTATGTAGTGACTGCTTTTACAAAACTTTGGAATTGGTTAGTATTCACATTGACACAGCAGGTCTGAGCAACTCAAAAACAGACTGACAAGATAATCTTTCAAACATCATGTCTGATAAGTACTGAGTCAATCACATTCGATGAATCTGAATGTTCGCTTTAAAACTGAATATTATGTTATGAAATATGCATTCTCTAATTTTTGTGCTATTTTCACTTTTCTTGATCTGTGTGAGAAAAATATTTCTCCTCACTAGTGAAATATCTGTTCTCGGCAAATGATTGGTCGAAATTTGATTATGCCGTCAAATTTTCTCTGTTTTTTCTGAGTTTTAATATTGTGGCGTCATGAAAACAAGGCGACCATACCCAATGACGTCACATACAAAGCACACAACTTTCTGCAATTCTTTGAAAAGGAATAACTTTAACTATAACTCGCGTATTATGATATGTCTCCACCCTCAACAGTTAAATTTTAATTATTTAAAAAGCTCGGCAAACCTCGCGCTTTAAATATTAAAATTTAACTCTCTCGAGTAGAGAAATATCGTAACACACTTGTTGCAGAGGTGGAATCTATATTTCTGTTCAGGTTGATTCATGTTATTTTCCAGACTTCTGTTTTACTGATAAGGATACAATTAGCATCAATTACCGAACTATATCTGCTTTATAACTGATGAAATATATGAACCTACCTTTTTTGGGACTTTTTGTTAATGGTAATTGCGTTGTTGTACTGGTGGGTACTGTCGGTGCTATGCTTTGTGAAACACTATGCGATCTAGATGGTGAATTAATTGTTAATTTATTACTCAGTGTCTCTGTGGTTAATTGTTCAATACGAGTAACAGATGATAATGATGGCGTTGATAGAACATTTAAAGAATCAGTTTGCGGTGATGTGGTTGCTTGGTTTGCTGTGATAACAGTTGTTGATGGTTTGATTGACTGGTTAATGCTATCGGTTGGCAGACTTTTTGTTTTAGTTCTATCAATAACGCTACTTTGGCTAGGTTCATTTGATTCTGTCATTTTTGCTGATGGTTGGAGACTACTTTTAGTGGTTGTCTTATCTGTTACTTCAAACGTAGGAGTTGCTTTTGTCTGTTGATTGGAAATTTTAAGAGAAGGTATTGCACTAATCGGTTGGCTTGTTACTCCAAAATTCGGTATTGATGTATCTGGTAAGTTATTATATGTCTTTGTAACAGTTAGCGTAGATACGATTTGCTCATTTGCCTTTGCACTAGTCAGCGTTGGTGTTATTATGTTATTAGTAGTAGTTGTTGGTACGGTTTTCTGGTTCATTTTATCAACAGTTGGTGATAGTGCAGTCTGCTTGTCCATACTTATAGAAGTTGATACACTTGGTACGATTTGATTTCTTTGAATAGAAGACTTCGCTGTTGTAGATTGGTTAGAAACTGTAGAAACAGTTGGTACGAAAGAATTGCTTTCCATTGTCACAGTTGGACTTTGTTTTGTAGGTACTTCTTGTTGATCCGTTACTGCAACTGTTGGCGTCGCTGGTATTGAAATGCTTAACTTGCTCATTATTACGACTGGGGGCGTCGATGCAGTCAACTTGTTATTAAATGAAGCCGTTGTTGTTGAAACAATTTGATTGTCTAGTGGTTTAACACTCGAAGAAGGTTCGGTTTTTTGGTTTATTTCCACAACCGTTGAAGTCGATGTTGTTGCTAGGTTAGTTATTGTTATAATTTCTGTTGAAACGATTTGATGGTCTGGCTTTTCACCAGTAGTTTGTTGGCTTAATAAAGCATCTGTAGGTGAAGTCGTTCTCAGTTGGTTAATAATTGTAGCAGTAAGTGTTGATACAATTTGATGGTCCGGCTTTTGAACAGTCGGCATTGAACTTAGTAAAACGAGTTGTTGGCTCGGTACTGCAACTGTCGGGGTCGATGCTGTTGGTTTGTTAATACGTATAGCATTAAGTGATGATAAAGTTTGATGGTCTTCCTTTTGAAAATTTGGATTTGATGTTTTTGAGTTGTAAATTGTTTTAGAAGAATCTGTTAATTCCAGTTCATAGCTTGATTTTGAAGTGTATGGCGTAAGTGTAAAAAAATCATTAGGAAAACTAGCTAAAGGAGTTGATACGATGTGATGGCTTTTTTCTGCAACAAACGAAATTGATGTTATTGCTTTGTTTGCTATATTAACAGGAGGTGTTGAACTTATCTGAGGATTTTCCTTGGCAACAGTCGACAATTCTATTGTAGTTTTATCAGTCACTGTAGCAGAAATTCTTGATGAAAGTTGATCTGTTGCATTTTCAACCGTCGCAGATGTTGTTTCTTTTGGTTCAATGAATTGAACAGAATGCGTTGATACGATTTGTTGTCCTGTATTGACAAATATCACCGTAAATGGTATTGGTTGGTTATTCAGCGTATCAGTTGGTATCGATTTAAACTGCTTACTGATTTTAGCATTTGCTATTGCTGTATCAAATGTGCTACTTTCAATAAAACCTGGCAATAATGGAGACGTGTAATAGATTATTTGTTTACCATTGGATTGTGATGAAGTTGGTTAACTGATTGCTGAAAAACATGGAATGGTCGCTATATGAATTGAAAGTAATGATTACTATCGTATATCTGTAAATATTCAATATGTTACTGGAAGCTTTCCCTATGAAAATATATCACTATCAAATGCATCGTTTAAAAATGTAGGAACATTCCTGCAGCGCCTGCACACAGAGTATGGTTGATACGATAATCAAGTGCTTGTAGTTCCTACCATTATTTCCTTACTAGAGGGTTGCTGCTCACAAGAAATGTATATTAACCCAAAAATTCCAAGTGAAGATGAAGACATCCCATCGTAATTTTTACGGATAGCAAAACAACTTGTTTTCATATCTGACGACAGATGTGTCCCAGTTGTCGTAACTGAGTGTGACCTACCGAATTAAACTTATCGCCGATTTTGTACTTACATGAGCAACACGACGGGTATCAAGTGTGGAACAAGATATACTTACTCTTTTGGAGCTCATGAGATGACTCCTGGCTCTTGGTTGGGTTCGAGTTACTCAGTCTTTACTTTTTTATGTTATTGCTTTATTTACTGTTTACGTTGTTGGTGTTGCTGTTTTTGCCATATCGTCGTCAGTTTACTTTCGACTTATGCGCTTGAATGTGCCTTTGGTATCTTTCGTCTCTCTTTTATTCGTTTCCTGATTGTTTTGATGATCGGAAATTATGATTTGTTTGGTTTATCTATTTATGTTTTTGAAAAATACTTTTACCTCTTTATAATTTGCATGATACCCGTTTTCCTGGAGTTCGTGTGCATATGTTATCCACGGATGTTACTGTGCAACTCATTATCGTTTTTTATAGGCCTCTATGATATACATATTGTCCGTTTAATTCGGTTTTCATCAATCCATGAAAAGGGGCATTTAGAAAAAAAAAATTAACAAACAGTGTAATTTATATATCGTTGTAATAATTTTGTTTCAATAAAACAATAAAAAAATGAACTTGTCTGGAATAGTAATCTTAGATTGGTGTCATATGAGGCTTCTATGTCCGTTCAATCTAGTTGATTTTAATGGCAACGTCAGTTAATGAATAATTGTTTTTATTTCATATTATCATATGTCTTTTTTCTGGTTTTATTATATTTTTGAATATCTTTTCGTGGTAGTAGCAATTCTTTTATTCATATTGATGAGAAACTATACATCAAACATTGAACAGTCAGGTACAATAAAAAAATATAGATGTAACAGAGAATATAAATGTGTATATAAATAACATTGAATTTTTGATACGAGTTAACAACAACGCGTTCAACATATGGAGCAGGATATGCGCACCTGAGATCACCC
The DNA here is from genome assembly GCF_021869535.1 of Mytilus californianus. Taxonomy (NCBI): domain Eukaryota; kingdom Metazoa; phylum Mollusca; class Bivalvia; order Mytilida; family Mytilidae; genus Mytilus; species Mytilus californianus. The sequence continues at coordinate 47,932,078 of NW_026262582.1, read as the reverse complement.
CCGGTTTTGGTTTCCACCGTAAGGTTAGTGTTTCTTAATCTTTATTTTTCTACGTTGAGTTTTAATACTTTTGTTTGTGTTGTGTTTTTTTTTACATGGCGTTGTCAGTTTGTTTTTGACTTATGACGTTGGTATCTTTCGCCTCTCTTTTGCATTTTAAATTCTATCGAAGAGAAAAATAAGAAAGAAGTTATAAGATCTTGGAAAATAACAATTAAATAGATTTTTTTTAAATTTCACAAATCATTCATTTTTGCATTTTTTTTTTTTTTTTATTTTTAACGACTATTTTTTCATTGCACCAAAGACAGCAAAATTTGAAATCTTGCCAATGATATGTAGATAAGAGTTCTGAGCAAAGGTATCTTGCTCCAAGACATTTTGTTCAACGAAGTTACAATCTGAAAATATCTTATTGCAAGAGGATCTGTCTCATTCTTACTTTTTTATTCATTATTCGACAACAAAATCTATTTGTAATTATGAATTGAAATGTTAGGTAAAAAAGGTTTTAACAAATGTACCAACCTACAATGTAAAAAGTAAAATCACAAAAATACTGAACTCCGAGGAAGATTCAAAAAGAAAAATTAGTTAAACGGGTAAAATCCATAAAATACATTTAGCCAGTAATATTTTTAAATTTTAACAAATATATAACTATCATTCTGTATAATATTATATCAGGGCGTTGCACCTACCTCCAGGACAGAAAAGTATTGCAGCAATCAGAACGAGAACAAATCTAACCCATATCTCCCTCATCGTGGTTTGTATCTGAATTAAAAAGAAATATTGTTAAAAGTGAAATATTCCTTTCTGTAATTTTGGATCATCGATGCTCTTGAACTTCGTACTGAACTTGGTCGTTTTAACTCTTTTGATTCGAGCGTCACTAATAGGTCCTTTGTAGAGAAACGCTCATCTAGCGTTTAAATTTTTTATCCTGGTATCTATGATGAGTCGACGGAACTGAGAATACTACATCAGCGTTTTGATTGGTTGTTATAAATATATGGGTTTTTTTTCGTTTAAAGGTAATAACTGAAAATTAACCTTTATTAAAAGAAAAATTACATAAAACAGCAATATTTCATATATATACGAATTTCAAGTAAAAGTTACAAAAACAGACAGGCATATGATGAAGGTGGAGTGTAAGATAGAAATCAGTCAAATAATGCTACTGTTTTATACTTAGTATTATCCTTATTAAATTTGGTTTATTAGTTTAGTCAACCCCATTAGTTAAAAAAAGGGAAAGTAGGAAAAATCAAAATGCATGGTTTGCGTAATCTTTTGTTATCAATCGTTAATTTTAAGCAAAATAAGGCAAATGTTATTGACATGATTACAGAAATACCAACAATTAGAATATTTAAACACATTTTTTATTTAATTTTGAACGTAGGTATTGATCAGGTTTACTTATAGTCTGAAGATAACATAACCACATGATAACTTTGGAAAATATAAAAAATAGATTTCCCATGCATATTTTAGACAAGACCTTTTATAATTACTATGTTGTATATGGAAAAAATCTTTCAGAGTTTTAAATCATCAATGCTCTTAAACTTCGTACTTTATTTGCCCATTTCAATTTGTTTTATTCGAGCGTCACTGAAAAGTATTTTGTAGACGAAACGCGCGTCTGAAGTTCAACGTTATTATCCTGGTATCAGTAAGGAGATTGTGCATAAGTGTTGAGAAGTAATCAGGTGCCTTAACAGTATATATGAAAATTAAACATGTTAAAAATCCAAACAAAATTACTTAATAATCCGAAGATGCATCTGTTGTGTTCTATCGTTGTACTTGTGTACTAATTTTAAATGTTACGGTTTTATTTACTTTTGAAGAATTCAAGACAATTAGTAATCAACTACTGACAACGTTAAATAAATAATATGCAATGTCGTGATATATTACTATGTTAAATGGAAAACAATATCATTCTTCATTAAAATATAAATATATATAGTACCAACAAGATACATTGTGGGTATCAACATGACAAAACTAGACAGCAGAACTGAAAAAAAACCCAATTTTTACACATGTGAATTACAGCTGATACTGATTAGCATCGCCTTATTATCACACAGAATCGAAAATAGTAAGCCCAAGAAAGAAACCAGATACATCACGTCCATTGCCTAAATAAAGAATGCATAAAGCGACAGCCCATAACTCACTTCACAAAAAAAAAAAAAAAACAGATTGAGCGACACAAACCATACTAAACAACTCTGGTGAATTAGTGTATTACATAAGGGAAGCTGATCCTCTTCTACTAAAAGTGGTACCGTTATGTTATTTCAATATTAAAAACGACAATATGAGCAAATCACTCTAAAACAATGACAGGCATTTAAAAGATAAAGATTGTTTGATTTGTGCAAGCCTTCGTTTTAAACCGGGAAAAAACCTGTACAGAAAAAGTCATATAACAACGAACAACACAAAGTGCAGATAGCTTGACTTTGTTCAGCCACTATAATGTCGGATTCAGTCTTATACGTTCGTAACAGATTCCTACGGATCGTGATAGGTCGACCAAACACCCCGACAGTTAGGTGCGTCCTGTAACATTCTGGGAAACTCTAGATTTGCCTAGTCGGATTTCAATTGTGACTATGCCGTGACAGATTCTGCTGTATCGGATCAAAATTATAACAATGTTTTGTGTTTTCTGGACGGTGTCCTGTAGAACGGGCATGATCTGGAGATATTTGTCATTGCCCTTTTTTTTTTGCCGATTGAGTCCAGATTGCATCCAGATCTTGCCAAATGCGAACCGTCTTTTCTTTAACCGTTTCGGAAAGTTCCGTTATTAATATGACATTCGGCAATGATACCCACGTCAGAGTCCCGACAGTTACAGAACACAATACGACTAAGTCCAGACAAAGCCGTTTGCAATGGTGATAGGATTGCGTTCCGACAGTACCTGATCATCCTGAATATAGCGACGGTTTTCTAACGGATATCTTCCGTCAACGGCGGATTACGGTTTGATCTCTCTGGACGCGGTCGGGAAAGATTCGGTTGTTATTAACCATGCAAAAGATACAAATCGGATTATAATCGGATTGAGAACTAGATAATCGAGACAAATTCGGCTGGAAACAACTGAATTAGGACGCTTCCTGAACAATATCTGATTGTTGTCGAGATGTTAATAATTGTTTTTACAAATTTTAATTAAAGTTTGAATTTCAAGCCACGATTAAAAGGATCTTAATCAGACTTTTGTCAACTTTTAATCGGGAATAGTCCTGTGAAGGACGGCTGTAAATATCGTGAATGTGCGACCCCGGCTAAACTTAAATTTATTTTCCGCCTTATGTTATTTTATAACGAAAAATGAATTCCTCTTTACCTTTTTACATATCAAAATCCTGGTGATATTATATTTTAGTGCAAACATTCTAGTTTCGCGTTGCTTGTATAGGGAACAAAAAAAAAATATACTAACTGTTCAAATGGCTGCAATCATAACCTCTCCAGCAAGTCAACTTGATAACCAATAATGTTTTTTTATTGGTCGAGGTAAACCTGTGGCAGGTTTTAGGACTGCTTCTACCGGTCCGAAAACCGAGATCAATTTAAATTGAAAAGCAGACTTGGTCTTATGAATGTTTTTATGATTGCATAAAAAATTAACTTTAGACAGGTCAACTACGTTAATTTGTAATCTTCAAAATCAGTCTTTCAATAATTTAACTTCGATTTTGACAACTCTGAATCTAGAGTACTAGTATATTTTTGGCCGGCATACATTTACATACTATTCCTACATTCTGTGTTCATTGAGGATAAATCAGCAAATACAAATGTTTGCCCTAAATATCAATCCAGCACTTATATTATAAACTGGTTCAGCATTTTCCTATTGTGTACTAACACTAAGGTTAAAGGGAAAGTTAAATGTCGACTACAAAAACGAATTTGATATTTTCAAAAGTTTTTGACCATTTAAACTAAAAAATTGAAGTACTGGTATTGCATCCTGCTTGTCTTTACACGGAGTATATATATATGGTTGGATAGAGAGGCAAGACCAAAGTTAGGAGAACAAATTATATAAGTTTCCGTTACATACTTCATTTTGTACAAGTTGTAAAAATATGTTTTCACATTGTTATGAATTGTTATGGATCCTATCCCGTTTATTCGTCGAATCGTTTTTTTTTTTTTTCCATTCAAAATTTGTTCAAAGAATATAGCTAGAAACTACATCCAAGAGATATTGACCTATTATACAGTCTTCATTTTCAAAATTCATTTGAACAAATCTTGATCACGACTTCACCTGTCTAACGATTACAACGAAAGCGTAAAAGCTTGAGAGATTAAAAATGAAATAAATACTTTTGAAAAAAGATAAATGAAATAACACTGTAAGCATGATAACCACGTATAACTTAATACAAACTAGTTCCGAACCTAGTTCTGTTGTATATTACTCGTTTTAAATGAATTGTTGTGCATCTGATTCGCGTTCCTAAATTATTTTTCGTCAGGGTGCACATAAAAAAGTGTAACGAGATTTTTATTTTGTCAACGTAAACAAATATGCCCTGCTTCACACCAATATGGATTATACCGTTCTATGTACCTTAATGTAAAAAAAATATCAATATTTTATTGTATAACACATTAAAGTTATGATTTGAATCAAGATCAAGGAATAACGTTCAAATTGAAAAAGAACTATATGCATACTGTCAAAGAATATATAATTAGTTTTATTATATACTACTAGAACGCGGGTCCTTGACTGAATTAAAGTACCTACGACTTTTTCTTTGCTTGAATTTTTAATATTTTTTATTGTCATTTGATAAAGTCATGCTAAATATAAGGTGCACATGTTTGCTCTGCTTTCAAATTTTTTCTGTATGAATCCGTCCTGGTATTCTAACTATAATCTGTGATTATGATCCGTGTATATAGCAAATCACAAACTGTAAGGCGGAACGTACACATTAAGCAGCAGGTAACTGGTAACATGGGACATATACTTTTCTATTCGGTATCGGATTAGACTGGAAACATGTTGATTATTTGTAATACAAATTTGGTTGAAAACAAAATGGCCTGAAAATAAACACATTTGTTCTATTTAAGTTACATATACAGTTGAATTTTTTTATTCGTCGTTTTTACGTCATGCCGACTAACAAATTGGATCGCGTTATTTTAGTAGTTTAGATAACAGATTAAAGCAATACTACATTTATCAATATCTAAAGTCTAGAATTTTTCCCATGACCTTCTTAACCACTAAGTATTAATAAATGCCTAAATTATTATTAATCATAGTGTCCTTTTAATATAAATCAGAATGTTGAATGAAGGGAATTATATTTCAATAAACACTTGTATGTAAAGAAGGGGTTTAAAGATAACCTAACTCATATATATGATGAAGTTGTTTTCGTTATCAATCATATAATTGATAAACGAGTTTATCATTTTTATTAGAAAATTTCCCATTGTCTTTTAAATTGTTGACATTATGAATGCAATGTCCACTTGTAAATTTACATTAAGATTTAAAAAAGAGTTGAGAATTTAGTTCAATGATGCAGCAACCCAAATATATCAGTAGCAACAATTAAACACTAGTACGAGAGATCTGATGTAACGGAACTTTGAAATAAACCCAGCGAGAGAGTAACCCAACGATGAAAACAATAATATACATATATATGTTGTATGTGGTGAGAGAGTATTCCCTTTAGGTATAAAACCACTAATTCATAGCCTCATTGCTTTCTATGTTAAATTCTGCAATTTCAAGCATTAATGGCTACTTTGTCTTAAGTTCAAATAAAGTAGCAGTTATTTCATGTCAAAACTAAGCCTTATCCTGACTTGTGCTGAAAAATTCAACATACCTTTAATTGTATATAAGAGAGTACTGGTTCCCGGAAGTTTGATAGTACAAAACAGGTACTTCTGATCTGAACAACAGGGCAAATGTGCCCTCCTATTAAAATTGTATATACTTCTTTATTATTCAAAAGAAACTTTCAACAAGGGTTCTACAGTGATTCCAAGTCCCCAAGCTTTCATTTGATACCAAAACTACTCAAATACTCCATCTATTGACAAAGATACAGCTATGCGTAGGAACTATTTTGTTTAAAATATGTACTACTTTCTTGTATGTTCTTTCCGACCAGGCCTTAATTAGTGGTTCTATACCTATACCAGCACTTAACTTGTTATATTGACTTTTGCTAGACTTAATTTCCTTCTATGATCTATTTCTAGCATAGAAAAACACATAAAGCTTTAGTCAAAACACAATATCACTGAATTCAAGCTCAAATTGGACTGGTAGTAACATATGCGTTATACAAAGAAAACTCCATATGTATACTTATAATGACAGATATGACACTTTTTCAATGTTTACCAGTCCTTATTTGTTAATATCTACTCAAATAACAGTGTCCTTACATATGTGCCTTATCTTCATCAAAGATTCTTCCTTGAATATAAATACAGTGGTCCAAACATAAAAAATAATAGATAATTTTGACCCCCCGTTTTTTCTACATGTTGAAAAAGGAGAGTGATTTGGTAAAAAACATACCTTTATGTATAAACATGGATCAACAAGAGCAATTTATGTATCTCCCAGCTAAACAACTTGCTAAACTGGTTATAAAATGCATTTTAAGTGGGATTTTGGAAATCCTATATAAGTATACATCAATTTCATTTGAAATAAATGATTCACTAAGAAACCCAATAAAAAATGAACACTCACTAGATAATTTGACCAAAAGCAATATTTATACTATTAACAAGTCATAATATACATGTTTCATTGGTTTCAGTCTTAGGTAATGCAAAAATTTAAACTTCAGGTAAAATCTTAACTGTGTGCATGCTAAATGATAAAAAAAGGCTGAAATACCTTATTGTAGCAATTTGAGGGTTGTAATTTGTCTCCAACATAATTTAAAAAAAATAAAAATAAAAAACATGATAACTGACAACAAATGTGACTAATTTTTATTGTAAAGGGTATGATTTCTAAAAATAGAATTTCACATGCCTTTCAGTAATAGGTATAAAACCACTAATTCATAGCCCCGTTGCTTTCTATGTTAAATTCTGCAATTTCAAGCATTAATGGCTACTTTGTCTTAAGTTCAAATAAAGTAGCAGTTATTTCATGTCAAAACTAAACCTTATCCTGACTTGTGCTGAAAAATTCAACATGCCTTTATTTGCATATTAGAAAGTACTGGTTCCCGGAAGTTTGATAGTACAAAACAGGTACTTCTGATCTGAACAACAGGGCAAATGTGCCCTCTTATTAACATTGTATATACTTCTTTATTATTCAAAAGAAACTTTCAACAAGGGTTCTACAGTGATTCCAAGTCCCAAGCTTTCATTTGATACCAAAAACTACCCAAATACTCCACCTATTGACAAAGATACAGCTATGCTAGGAACTATTTTGTTTAAAATATGAACTACTTTCTTGTATGTTCTTTCCGACCAGGCCTTAATTAGTGGTTCTATACCTTTACTAACCGTGGTATGTTATTCTACCGTTGGACTGTGAAATATTATAAGACCAAATATCAAATGCTTGAAAAAAACACATGAAACTGTTATATATTACTTATTTTAAAATATGTCATTTTATATTGGGTAATATCAAGGACAATAACTCTTGTGCACACCGTGAAGTAAATATAATGATAGTTTCAGTAAATAGATATACGTCATCAATAACACCCTTCCTTTGAAGGAGAGCTCTCTTGGAAATATTGAGGACCTGTGCTTCATTGAATGGTTAATACATTTAAAAAAATTATTGATCAGATTGAACAAATTTAGGGTAAATGAAAAAAAGATAAATGCTGAATGTTTTTGTTTACTACAGGGTTAAAAAGTAACGGAGGTCATTGAAGGAATTAAGTCCAAATCTATTTTGTTTTAAACAATGCCTGACGAATAGTCCACAGAATGTTTGGATTGTAGCAAAAGATGAGGCTGCATTCAGAATAAAAAAAAATGATACATCAAAGTTTCTAATTTATTGATCTACACAAAGAACAAATGTTAATATATAAATAGGGATGCATTGATGTCAACGTGAGATTTGTTACTGAATTTACCCCTATGCATAGTTTGTATGTGGTATCTCACAAACGATTGATTGCTATCGAATTGCTGAAGAAAGGATATGTGATCTTACATAATCCCCGAAACACACATTACACACTTATTTTGCGAAAACTCAAAAGTATATGACATCATCATTTTGTAAAAAAAATTATAAGAATGACTCGATTCGTGCAGATTTTTGAAATAGTCGAATTATCATGTTCAGATTTATCGCTGTGTATCAATATTAAATGTATTGAATATATAATCTCTGATAAATGTGTGACAATCATTTCAGTTTATTTTAAAAGATGGACAATATCTTGGTTCGTGAATTACCTTATTTCAATATTAACAAGTTCATTGTTGATAGATACATTGCAAAAAAAAAAGAAAAAAAAAACATAATTACTGCAAGAAAAAAAAACCGAATAGTAAACATTATTTTTGGCATTGCACTAGTCATGTCTTCTTTGACTGTCCATGACGTTAAAATACTAAATCCCTGGGATGTGTTTTAGTTGATTTTAGTCTCTGATGCATGATTTTTTATTATTAATTGTTTTGGCTTTTAACTAGCTGTCAGTAACTGCGAGTACTCTCAAATCGTACTTTCTTGATTATTTGACCTGTTGATACTTATGTATTGCTTTTATGTTATTTAATGTTATTCAGGGTTAAATCTGGTCTATATACCAGCTTTTATAAGTGTTTGGTATTACTATAAATTTTCACTTCGTACTATGAACATCAAAATTATTTATTTTGTAAAAATATTTCCTTTCTCTATTGGTACTGTATACGTATACCTAACAACAAAATTATTTTCATTTACCTGTGTTTAAAGTTATTGCAAACGGCTGATATTTTTGTCGAGCAGATTGTTTTTCTTTAATTGTTTAACATTTCATACCGATATAACATGTTACTTTTATTATTCTTCCCTTAGTTTATTTATTTTGTATTTACATTGTATCATAGGTCAAATGTATTTGTTCAGTGTGTGTTCAATGGTGTTAATATGTCCTTTGATTGAGTTAAGCTATTCCAGTTGATATTTTATAGTGTGTCTTTCTATGTTGTGATGTTACACTATTGTTTCAGAAAAAGGGTGAAGGTTTGGTACCATTAAAACGTTTAAACCCGCTGCATTTGTTTGCACCTGTCCTAAGTCAGGAATCTGATGTTCAGTAGTTGTCGTTTGTTGATGTGGTTCATAAGTGTTTCTCGTTTCTCGTTTTTTATATAGATTAGACCGTTGGTTTTCCCGTTTGAATGGTTTTACACTAGTAATTTTGGGGGCCCTTTCCAACTTGCTGTTCGGTGTGAGCCAAGGCTCCGTGTTGAAGACCGTACTGTGACCTATAATGGTTTACTTTTTTAAATTTTGACTTGGATGGAGAGTTGTCTCATTGGCACTCATACCACATCTTCTTATATCTATGTTACATATTTGTTTTTCGTTCATTTTTGTGTACATTAATTAGGCCGTTAGTTTTCTCGTTTGAATTGTTCTACATTTGTGATTTCGGGGCCTTTTATAGCTGACTATGCGGTATGGGCTTTGCTCATTGTTGAAGGCCGTACGGTGACCTACAGTTGTTAATTTCTGTGTCATTTGGTCTCTTGTGGAGAGTTGTCTCATTGGCAATCATACCACATCTTCTTTTTTATATAACTCATATTGTATATGATAACAAAAAAACAACAAAAAAACAACAAAACAAGCGCACTGCAATATCGTGATGTTTTGCTGCATGACACCATCTTTCGGCTTACAATGAAGATATCACATTGCTTTTGTAAAATTAATGTTTACAGTTTTAAATTAATTTGTTTGTCTCTGTTAATTACATTCTCCAACATGCCCAATGTACACTCCGGGCAGTAGCCTGAAATCTGTATAAATACTTTTTAATATTTAAACACCATTAAAAAGATTTTTGTATTTTGTTTGGTTGATCATTCCTTAACTTTTTTCTGGCATTGATATGTACATGTTTACACAGTTTCCTTTTCTTACAATGACCAAACTTATATATCAAATACTGATTTGATATGGGAATTCGATGTATCTATGTTACTGTCGAGGTGTAACAGGTTATCTTTAAAAATAAAGAAATACAGATTCGACATCTTTTGCAGAAATAAATCTAACACCATTAATGATTTTAAAAGCTTTATGTTACATTGTCACATGTACCGAAATAAACACACTTTGATTTGTCCGATGCACATTCCTTTGGTATTGTGTAGTTTTGGTATCGATAATATAGAAGTCATGCCATCGTGTAGCTTGGATTACTTATGTCAGTTGTCAGGTGATTATATTGTTTTATTTTTGTTTGAAATGTCTGGCATCTATCGAGCAAATAAATATATGTCTAAGAAAACACGAATATTAGAATTAAGCACATTATTGTAATCGGTTTCTTCTTGTTCATATTTCCAGCATTATCATATTATAATTACAAAATAAGAACAGGAAAGCAGATAACGACTAAATGTCAATGGAATAGTACTTGGTTGTCAACTTTTTTGTCTTTAACCAGATGAACTTCCCGTCATATTGTGATCTTTTACATCAGATTTCAAAAAGCTTCCAAGTTTAATAATTTAGAATATAAAGAAGACAAAAAACATTTTTATTACTTACCCTTTAAAAATTGTAATGGGTCTTCTCGACACATCTATCATCATATATATGTAATCCATATTTTTGGTTGGCAATTTAATTTCCTTTACAAAATTACAAAATTGGAACTACATGAGGGTATAAGGCATGATAATGAAAAAAACTGGTATTGTAACATGTCAGTTGTCTCGAATTTCGTACTTACTTAATATTAGTAGTATGACTTTGTCCTTTGACTTTAAAAAAAAAAGTTTCTAACCCTCACTGTACTACCATTTGTATGATTGTTGGAAGTTAGTGTAAGGTTTTTGTGTCCTTTATAGTGTTACGAAACAATGCACGGACGGTCGTTTTAGAATATTCCTCTTAAGCTTGCCGCAATTAGCCACAATATGGAAAACAATGCATAGAGAAAATATTGGAGGCATTGCAGTCTTCCTTGGAAAGCTTTTAAATATATTTATTGAAATAAGTGTACAAAAAGATAAAGTTCTGGATATGAATTTATTGCATATATTTTTTTTTTTAGTTTAAGGTTCATATGTGAAATATTTGATTAAAGCATGTATAAAGTACCAAAGAGAGAGAGAGAGAGAGAGAGAGAGAGAGAGAGAGAGAGAGAGAGAGAGAGAGAGGATAGGAAAGATCCACAAAATCCACAAATTGATAAATATTACTACTGTTTGGGGATTGGTCAAAGGTTTAAGCAGATGTATCTTAAAATTGTTGTGAAATGAAAATATTTATTTTACTGATTACTTATACGCATCTTTTAAACATTTGAAGGATAGTTATAAAAATCAATTTCCTACGCTTCTAGGTCAAACAATGGTCTCTTTGGACTACTCAAATATTTTTTTTCATCTAAAATCTTGCAGGTAAACAGATATAAATAGATAGAAACTTGTGATTTAATTAAGACTTGAAGTTATTTATAATTTGTAACACAAAACATGTACATATGTTCCTTAAATAATTGCAATTTCTAATTCTTTCAAAGATGTATAACATTACTTATTCATGTAATATTTTTGTAATCATTTTTTAAAGTAACCGTTTCTCTCTATATTCCTCTCAAATTTAATAAATTTTTATTTTATGATATAATGGTGTGAAAATTTATAAAGAACTACATTTAGTCCATGCTTCTGTTGAAATTTAAGATAACTCTGTTGATTAATTTAATAATTTTCAAAAACAAAAATTACCTATATAAGTAACTTAAAAAAAAGTACTTGTTTTGACTATACTGTCTATAAAAAATAATTTATTTTATTCTGATGAAATACACGATACTTGAATTGTATACTAAAGCATACATGTAAATATAAAGTAAATATTGTTTTCGTGTTTTGTGAACATTGTTGAATAGTTGTTGAACAAATGCCAGAAAACGATTTTGATCAAAATATGTTCGAGAGAGATATTATTTCCAATGTGTGTATCTAAGTCTTATTTATAACGCCCTCATCAATACACCACAGGTATGCTGGTTTTCTTTGACAAACGAACGTTTTGTTAATACATGTAATACAAAGCTTAAAAAAGAAATAACATTAAAATACTTCATTACATCAAATTGAGAATAGAAATGGGGCATGTCTCAAAGAGACAACATTCCAACCAAAGAGTAGAAAACAGCCCAAGGCCATGAAGAGGTTTTCAACGCAGTATTGTCATGTATGTTTTATTAACATCCTTATAGATTTATTATTTGTTTGGCTGACAACAATTGCAAGGCACCAAAATATCACCTTTTATTAACGTGTAGAATATAACAGCTTTGAGTGTAAGTGCTAAGCACGACAATTTTAAAACAATGAATAGAAAAAAAAAGTTGTGTAAACCTCTTATATTCATGGCTGTATCATAAGAATGTAATTGTAAGAATTGACTACATCTTTTTATAACTTTATATGATTGTAAAAGAGTTGATCGTGCGCACACGTTTAGTATGAAGCCCTTTCGCGCTTCAATCAAAATGTGCTTCGGTCAAAGATTTTACTCCCCAATAAAAGTATTAAAGAAGTATTTAATTAATTCTTAAATAAAAATATAATAATCCATATATTTACATTGCAGGATACATTTATATACTAGTGGCAGATATAAAAGAACGTTTGCAAAATAACATATGTGTTACGGGGTCGGACTTCGCTCATGAATTCAGCTAGTGCCCTGAGTCGCATGCCTACTGATCCGTATAAAGCTTTAAATGTTAGTTTTTTTTATATAAAACATTGTTGAAGAGCATTTTCAACTTATTTAAATCTTTTCACTATTTAAGTATTAAAGTACGAAGCTCAATGCTTATCTCTTAACTGTCACAACATTGCCTTACAATTATAGGTATATTTTTGAACGTAATGTATATAGAAGCAAACATTAGGATTTGGTTTACCTAAGTGATGTTTCAATATATTTCAATATTACGCATACTGTTTTGAAAAACATGTTATGTCATGAGAATTTGATTGCGGATCTGTCATGCCGTACATATTTTTTTATGACGTTCAAATTATTTGAACAATCAGGTTTGAGATCAAATAGGTCTCAAAACTTGAAGGATCCTTACTGTGATGATTGATAGCATTGATAAACTATTTATCATTTTGATAAATTAAAAGTTTATATGTACGTAGTAATAATATGAAATCCATATGTTTGTTTAAAACCTAAAATGATATTATTCATTTTACAGTTTTTTATGAATGATATTAATTTGAATGCACGTTTTGTATGCAGCTATATATATGTGTATACATGTGTGTAAAAATAAAAAAATCATCTTTTGTTTTTGCTATATATTCTAAAATCTATGGTTGAAACCAAAATTCATTTTTTTCTAACAACTGAAAAAAAGTCAAGTTATGGTGAGTTTATTCATGACAATAATGTGTAGTTTCAGGAATATAGTAACTTATATGGAGTTATTTTCATGCAGAACGATAGGTCATTCTTTTCAAACCGGATGATACGATGTTTCAAGGAAAAGTGCTCCAAGGCTTAAAATAATAATCTCTGTCAAGTCATTATTTATCCCGATTAAAATGCATTTTGCTAAACATCATTTGATAGTAATTGTGTTTGTTGTCAATCGGGGTTTTCTATACCTTTGTCTATCTTAAAAAGTAAAATCACAAATATTCCTTTAAGATTTTATACAAGATAACAAGAGTTTACAAGATTTATTAAAAACGCTCAGACACATAAATGTGTTACATGTGGTCAAAATATAATAGATAAAGAATAAACTGACGAATTAAACATGCAGTATTATTTAAACACATAGAAATCAAGAAACAAGTCTTTACTCCATTTATCAGATTGAATTACTAAAACAAGAACACGGATTTTATGCACAATTATGCGAGATAAAATTTTAAAAATCTATCCTGATTCTCAAGTTTTAAAGAAAAATGTTAGTTCCTTTTAAATTAATGAAAACATGATTCGTTTTTCTTGGTAAAAATGTCACAAAACCCTGAGATCAAAAAAACCTAACACCTCCTATTTATAAGTTATTATAATGAATTAATTACAAAGTGGATGACTGGTGTTTTCACAATTGATTTCATTTCTTGCTTCGTGCAATTACAGTACAAATGTGATTTTACTGGACAATAAACGTTTATATAAAAAAGATGATGCGGTATGATTGCCAATGAGACAAATCTGTAAAAAAAGTACACAAAATGACACAGATATTAACAAGTAGAGGTCACCGTACGGCCTTCAACAATGAGCAAAGCCCATACCGCATAGTCAGATATAAAAAGCCCCGAAATGACAAATATAAAACAATTCAATCGAGTAAACAAACGGCCTAATTTATATACAAAGTTATGAAAGAAAAACAAATTTGTAACACAGAAACAAACAACAACCACTGAATTACAGGCTCTTGACTTGGGACATGCAAATTCAGAAAGTGGTGGGGTTTAACATGTTAACGAGCGCTCAACCCTCACCTAACCTTGGACAGTGGTTATACCGTACAACGTAAGAACAAATAAAAAATAGTAGAAAAAGGCTCAACTCATCAGATGGATACATGTAGAAATTCATCTAACAAAAACACACAGTGGACGTGGCCAAGTACTTGTACATCCCAACAACAACAATATGCATTTCTTATAACATATCCAAACGTTATTACACATGTTACAGTTTTGCTATCTTTAATAAAGGTTTTGTGTACTACCATATTTCACATATCTAACAAAAGAAATAGTAAATAGGATGTAAAAATACAACTATTTTCAGTAGGGCAAATATCAAATGACGAAATAACTGATGGTAATGATAGTAAGGAGAAATTAACATAATAACGGTAATAACATGCCTTTCTGAGATTTATATATTTCAGTTTTACACGGGAAACTCTACAGAAAAATTTAGGACAAAGGGGACGATTTTTCTTTCGCTATTGTTAATTTTCCATTTGTGGATAGTAATATTCCTTTTGCACCATCTTACGATGTTTATATATCACAACTCGTTCTCTATGCACGTTTCTTTGGTTTATAATGAACGTAATCTATATATTACTGGTAACTTTTTTAGTCAGGGATTTCGTTACTGTAAATTACTTAAAACCATTATTAAATTCTTCAATAGACAAACAATAACTAACGCAGTGTAACAGACCTATTTTGATGAGGCAATACCGAAACCAATCATTTTGGAATCGACGATTTGGAAAATCGTAACACGAACACGTCAACAAAAACATGAGATTTTATACATTAATGTTAAACAATTTTCAACGTTTTAATACAATTAGAGGGTGCATATACTTTGATATTAGACTAATGTAAATTTAAAGATCAAACGATAAATTACAATAAGAATTCAAAATAAAGTTTAATCTATAATCTTACAAAAGTCAATTACTTTTTCTCAAGCCAAATTTCCAATTTTGAGTCATATTCTATAAAAACGAGCTGTTTTTGATCGGTATATACTATCAGTATGTTATGACTTATCAAACCAGATAATAAGTATCCAAGTGTCCTTGCACTAATGTTGACGTACATTGTCCGCTAACAAACTAAACGATAAAAATGAGAAAAATAAAATAAAATGTTATCTGCTTATAATCTAATTTGACAACTTCGCATTTTAGTTCCACCTACCTTTACGATATACAGTAGAAGTCCTTTCGGAAGTATCTTACCGTTTACTAAAGTTGAAACAGCTGATAAACATACCCTTTTGTCAGAAATGTTTAATAATGTAGATAATGAGAACGTATATTGATTGATAAATATGTTATCAAAACGTCAAATCCCACCCCTTCTATTTAAAGAAACCTATATAAGAGAATGAACACATAAGATGATCGACAATATCACGATATATCAGAACTATTTTCAATTAATTCATTCTATTTCTAGTTCTGCCAAAAAAAAAACAGAATGTGTGGTGAATTGAATCTGTTTACAGATACCAATGATCTCTAAAGAATATAAAAATGAAAAGATGGGGTATAATTGCCAATGAGACAACTGTTTTAAAGTATGGCTACTTGCTTGTCTCGTAATTAATAATCTGAAGATGTTTGTTTGCATGCTTTGCTTTTTTGTGCAATCGTTCATTAATTCAAACCGGCATCTTAAATTTAGTTCTTACGTGATGTTGTTTTTTTTTAATGTTTTTGTTGATCGAAAAGTTGGTGTTCTAATACTAGGTCAAGCGTTATTCTTATTTATCATTAATGGACATATTAATTGTCTGCGCAATATTGAAGAAATAATATATTGAGTTGTTAACGATCCGAGTATTAATTACATTACATATCAACATAAAATCGTTTTGAGCGACTGTTTGTTATATCTTTTGAGAATGAAAAAAAAAACCCAGATTGTACTTTTGAATATGAAAAAAAACATAACATTATTGCAAAATAAATTAATATAATAGATAAAGAATAAACTGACGAATTAAACATGCAGTATTATTTAAACACATAGAAATCAAGAAACAAGTCTTTACTCCATTTATCAGATTGAATTACTAAAACAAGAACACGGATTTTATGCACAATTATGCGAGATAAAATTTTAAAAATCTATCCTGATTCTCAAGTTTTAAAGAAAAATGTTAGTTCCTTTTAAATTAATGAAAACATGATTCGTTTTTCTTGGTAAAAATGTCACAAAACCCTGAGATCAAAAAAACCTAACACCTCCTATTTATAAGTTATTATAATGAATAAATTACAAAGTGGATGACTGGTGTTTTCACAATTGATTTCATTTCTTCCTTCGTGCAATTACAGTACAAATGTGATTTTACCGGACAATAAACGTTTATATTAAAAGGAAGATGCGGTATGATTGCCAATGAGACAAATCTGCAAAAAAAGTACACAAAATGACACAGATATTTACAAGTAGAGGTCACCGTACGGCCTTCAACAATGAGCAAAGCCCATACCGCATAGTCAGATATAAAAAGGCCCCGAAATGACAAATATAAAACAATTCTATTTATTCAAAATTATACTTGAGATTATGTGTTGCGATTAATAAATAAATAAATTATGTTTATTTATGAATTGCAACACATAATCACAAGTATAAAACATTAATATTAGTTCAGTCATCATTCTTATTCAAATGATACTAATCACATGTTATTATGTAAACAATTGCAGTACACTATTTCTTCACATAAGGGGACAGTGTCAAATCTTGAATGAATAGAATTGTCATGATGAAATATTATGATTTTTCATTTGTTTAATAAAAGGGAAAATGTGCAGTTGTTAATGTACAATGTATTTATTTCACTTGCATTACTTTAATGTACACCACGCACACACATTGAAATAAGCTAAAAATACATACATTTGCAACATTTGAATACATGAATAAATAAGTAAAAAGATTAATTAAAAATTAGCATACAGTGTTAATATTACATGTACAATATATAAATACATATTTAATGGGAAAAAAACCGTAAAAATTTACTTTTGTTTTCAAACAGAATTGATTTTAGAAAATGTAACCCAAATCGTTTATGATACCTCACACCAAGATACCAAAGAATGCTAACATTATTTTCTTTCAGTTGTTATCGTTCAATAAATACGGATATCAGACAAAATAAATCAAATAATGTCTTTACACTTATCAATTACATGCTATTGACAGTTTAAAGATATTTACAAATACAGATTTGAAAGTATTATGTATAAAAGAAAGTATATAAAACGTTTGAAAGTGTTTGTGGGGTAACTGCATATTGTGATTTCTTTATTTCTTTTATGATCTTCGGAGTTGTCTGTTTGACAGATATATTTAAACAATGTATTACCTTAAACACGATAAATTAATACACTAGCAGGTTTATTTAGGAAAAGGAATACAGATGTAAACTTTTTCACGTTTCATCAACAGGACTTTACGGATGGAATTAGCTATTTGCACGTAGAAGATTAAAGATAATTAAATATATGTTTATTTAATTTTTGCATTGCGGTATTGCAGTTAATTCAGTGTAATTCAAGATGATTTGCGACACTAACTTTTGGTAGCAAGTTAGCTGTGTGGTTTTACTTTTGACCCTCATATCTTCTTTTTGAGAATATAGAAAGTTCTTGTGCAATGAAATTTATGTTTATCCCGATAAAGAATATTATAGCTTTCAAAATTGTTGCATATGCGCATGCCTATTATTTTGTGTATGATTAATTGGTAATAATTTAAGGTAAACTAATGTTATATCGCAATTTGGGATTGTGAAACAGCAGTACACAATTGGTCTAGCTTTTTGGGACAATGTATGTGTTGGATTGTTTATATATTCAAATAAATAAAAATAAGCAAGATATTCTATATTGAGACTGTTTAAACACATACAAAATAGTTTTTTTTCGAATCATGTTTTTGTTCAACTTAGCCATATAAAAGTAGATAACTCGTGTAGTAAAAAAATATAAAAGAATGTTAATGAAACAAGTTCGGTCGTACTTTTTTTTTCTAAAACATATTATTAAACTTACTCCCTCATTATTAATTTTTAAATTTTTTCACACAGATTACTTGTTGTTCACAAAAAACTGTGTTTCATGAATACTGTATACAAAATTGGGCAACTTTACATCTTGTTGTTTGCAAAATATCACGTTGACCCATACTTTTTATCATATCATTGAAAAAAGCATGGTTAACTATAGCAAAGTATTAGAAAATTCTATATGAGGAAATATTTAGTGATGATCCACCTTGAGTATCCTATGTTTTCTCAAATATTACTCTAACAAAAATGTAAATCTTAAGAATGATTACTATTTACATCGACAATATAATATCCAATCTACAGGCATTTACAAACAAAGGTACATCATATGGTATATTCTTTTGAATTGAGTGAAGTGTTAAGCATACGGATTTCCGTCTGTTGGTTTGCATATCAAATATAGTCCGGTCTGTATGCCGTTGGCCTGAAATAAAATTGAACAAATATCATGTGTAATACAACTGGTTTTCTTTATGATAAAAGATACATTGATGAATATGCATGATAAAAAGAAGTAAAAAGTAGTGATAAGAACAATTTATTATAGGACCAGCTTCTGAGTAGGTAGTGTTAAATTCGTTTTGTTAGTGTACCTTTTGCTTCATAACAGGTTAATTCATACTCTTTTTTTAAAACATAAAAACATAATTTATAATTGCAATTATGTAGTTAACCGATAAGTATGCAGTTGTTGTTGGATTATACAGAACTTCGATGTGTTTTTATAGAACTCTGTTTTTCAAACGGACGCCTTATTTTCATTCGGTGAATACCTACATGTAAGACGTTAATTCCAATCTGTAACGGATTTTTGTTTTCATTCCAACGGTTCATATCTAAGCATAGGTAAATGTTATCGTCATTGATATGGAAGAAAGATAGTCATCAGAACACTAAACATCCATCATCTATTTATCCATCTTCTTGTCTTTTTAAACAAAAGCATCCATGCTGCCTTACAAATGCAACTAATTTGCATTTCGACGTTTCAGATGTAATGCATGGTAGGTTATAACTTTGAAGGCGTACACCAAAACGTTGTGGTGTCTTATTCTAGTATGGTGTTCTTTCTTTCGCTTTGTTAACAACGCTATGGTTTAATTCGAACATAGGTTGTACGTGCGTGACGTCAAAATTAGAATTACAATATCAGTTGTATTTTGAAAATGCATGCAAAATATCAAAATGGACGTTTTGGTTGGTGTTGGTCGCTCGGAAAATCATTCTAAAAGTAAGATTACATGTATTTGTGATTTTAACCGTAACACGGCCAGTTTTTAATAACGTTTTGGCTTCAACAAACCCAAATTGGTGTCTTTTCGAAGGTGTTTTGTAGGTCCCTTCCGACGTCAAAATATCTGAATATTGAATTAAAATCGAAATAGTTCTATCGTGCCATGATGTATGCTCATTTAAACATAAATTGTTAACATTTTTACATCTCGCAATCATTCGTCGGAAATACATTGATTAATGAAATGCCAACCTATGTTAAAACCAGCATATAGCAAGACATGACAGAAGTATTCTTGAAATAGCGTCTCATTAATAGAAATTCAAACAATGGGGTGAAGTTATTCTCATTTTTATAGCTGACTATACTGTATGGGTATTTTCATTGTTGAAGGCCGCACAATATTATAATTACTTACACCCACTTCATTTGAACTTTGGTAGATAGTCGATTCATTTGTTAATCAAACGACATCTCCTTATTTGTATAATTAAACTATTTGAGTCCTTAATAATATGAAACGCTGAATTGAAACAAAAAATCAATAATAGTTTGAATTGAAACAGTTTAAATAAGATCTGATTTGAAACTATAAAATCTTGTAAAACATACCTCCCGAAATTGTTAAAGACGGGTATACTTTCACTTCTTATTTGTGGTCTTTTTATATTAAACTGAAATAATAATAAAACATGGCTGTGATAGCAACAATATGAATAGCAACAAAGACAACATAGATATTGACAATTATAAGAGATCAGACGTTATCAAAGTCAAAATATATTTTATTGCCGAAGTAAGATCATGGCTTCTGTCGGTTACCAACCCACAAACAAAGGGTCTTTGGGCAACCGTAAATTAGATGCAAATAAAATAGATACATAAAATTCAAAATTCAAATAAAAAATAAAATGAAATGAAATTTTGAAATAATGGGGTACTGAATTGAACCCTGGCAACAGATGTCCAAAATCAACATGAGAAACTACGTTTGAGGTGGAAATGAAGATTACATTAATTAATGTTCTAAATTAAATATTAATACAGTGATAAATCAAGTTCATCGGTACTGGTGCAGCCTATAAAGTCCAACCTAGTGATGAACTCTTCTAAAAGACTGTCATAACATTATTTATCGGTACACTATGACTGTTAATCCGTTATCACTCGTCAGATGGACGTCGTACTGTGGTTAATTGTGTTTATAGACTGTCGAAGAGTTGTAAATCCAGAAGCCGTAAAAGGAGTTCTATGTTGGAGTTAGAGACAAGCAGAACTTTGTAAAATAAGACATAAAACAGCAGTTTTGAAAAACTAAAAGAGGAGGGATGGGTGGGTTTACATTAATTATGCGTACAATAAACTCAACAATCTGACCTTAGATATATTCAGTTACTTCCTAACAGACCGTGCATTCAGAATAGTGTGAGGAGTGCTATAGCTGTTAAAATTGAAATGCCGTGTAATCGAATTAAGACATGCGCGTGACATTGACCTGTACATGAACTGTCGCAAGGCTTACTTTCCACTGATAACGCAATTTAACGGTCAAGCCCTTTAAATCGAATTGTAAGAGAGAAGACGTTATCAAAGTCAAAATATATTTTATTGGCAAAGTAAGATCATGGCTTCTGTCGGTTACCAACCCACAAACAAAGGGTCTTTGGACAACCGTAAATTAGATGCAAATAAAATTCAAAATTCAAATAAAAACTAAAATGAAATGAAATTTTGAAATAATGGGGTGATGAATTGAACCCTGGCAACAGATGTCCAAAATCAACATGAGAAACTACGTTTGAGGTGGAAATGAAGATTACATGGATTAATGTTCTAAATTAAATAATAATACAGTGATATATCAAGTTCATCGGTACTGGTGCAGCTTACAAAGTCCGCCACTAAACAAGTTCAAAAACATTCATTTCATAAAGAATGTTTTGGAACTTGTTACCGCCAACCAGTACCATACATTGAGAGTCGATATAACTCTGATTGTAATATTCTGTAATAACAAGAATCTGACCGCAGTAACTACTAGCTAACAGATTCCCGAAGACAATGACCTACTTCGCCGTTTGATGGACAATAAATGGATGTAAATTGATAATAGCATAACTGGATAATAAATAGGTGAAAATTGATAATAGCATAACTGAAGTTGTAACGTGTATAAGATTAGAAAACTTTCAATATCTGACAAATAAACTATTCCTTCTCACTGTTGTTTGGTTCAATCACTTATTTGGAATCTTGTTCTTTTATTGAAATCTTGGTAACATTGGAACCAAGCAAATTTGACTGAGGTAACGAATCTTGGAGAAAATCAATATCGCTTATAAGTTAAGTCCTATCGTATAGAACGCTTTGTCCGATGTCATGTCCATTTTAGTGGATTACTTAACATTGCGGGGTTCTTTGAGAATGAGCATACAATTAGTTTATCTCTTTACTTAAAATACCTCATACCACTTTGACCTTGCTAACAAATTGTGATTCGAAAATTTATAAGAGAACACAACCATAAGCAACTACAAACTTCCGAAGTCATTTTGGTGATTAAAAAAACCCACTATCTAAGCACGCTTTTGAAAACATGAAAGATCTTGAATTGACAATCAAACAATAATCAGCTCCAGATTGAGAATTTACAATATAGAACAATAATTAAAATTGATATGATAACAGATGAAGATATTTGACTTGCCAACTGTTATGTTGTTAATCTGATATATGGTTAATACTTTTTATATTACCACTGACTGAATTCGACTTTTACCATTAGAAAATATAAAAACTAGAAGATCTGACATGACTGTCAATGAGGCAACTATTCGCCTAAAACTTAATGGCGTGGTCGTAAACAGCTATAGGATACAGTACAGCCTTCAACATTGAACAAAGTTCATACAGTATAATAGCAATAAAAGGCCCCGGCAACAATTCAAACAAGAAAACAAGATCATATTTAAGTATAAATCAATTTAAACGTAAACATGTATAACAGACTGCGAATAACAACAAGTTTGTGAGAACTAAGCCCTTCCGTAACCGGGGACAGTGGTTAACAACACAACATAAAACAAAGTGCAGGTAGGTTTGACTCATCAGATCGACACAAAACACAATAAACAACTAACAAATAGACTAAAGACACCAAATACCCACCTAAGAGTACTCACAGTTACTGAAAGCTAGTTCAAAGCAAATTAAAACTAATTTTGTTTCAAAGTAAACGTATACTGAATATGAGTTGATGCTTTATGGATTAACATGCGTTGTGCGGAATAAAGGCAATAACCAAATAAACGGCACTTTTAACGTGTATTTTTCAATTGTTTGAGGAAATCTAATGTATGTATGTATTACTACATGTATTGTTTGAAAGTATAAAAAAAAAATCTAATGTATGTATGTATTACTACATGTATTGTTTGAAAGTATAACAAAAAAAGCTTAGTTTATATATCTCAACTTGTACGATTCGCTCGTGTCTGTAACAGCGTATTAGATTTTAGCGAGAGAAATTTATGTATTACTGAAAAATTATTACACCAGGGTTTTCGATATCATAAACAAGTCAAAACATATACTATATTTTATCATCGGTATAAGGACATCATTCGTAAATATAACTCAACATGCAGACATCTTATACGATCGGGTATTTCACATCCAATCTGTTATGGTAATATTCTTTACAAAGCACAAAAATGTCAGTATTCACCTCAGAAGCTAACAAAACCTTTAAACATACTTATTAGGAAGGGATATAGTTACGATACTGTTGTCAGGTCATTAAAGATTGCATATTTTGGCTTTAATATTGATTCACTTATAGGGTCTTTGCATCGGAATTAAACATATTTATTCTAAAACCAGTTGTTGGCATGCCACGGGTTATGTTCTTCTCATATATTTTATGATTGTATAATACTAAACCCCTAACAAGAGGGATTGTGCCTGATATTCATATGATGAAGACATAATCTTTCAATCAGTTTAATTAAGGTCTGGAGCTGGCATGTCAGTAACTGCTAGTAGTCTGTTGTTATTTATGTATTATTGTCATTTTGTTTATTTTCTTTTGTTTCCTATTCTGACATCGGACTCGGACTTCTCTTTAACTGAGTTTTACTGTGCGTACTGTTGTGCGTTTGTTTTTTCTACATTGGCTAGAGGTATAGGGGGAGGGTTGAGATCTCAAAAAACGTGTTTAACCCCGCCGCATTTTTGCACCTGTCCCAAGTCAGGAGCCTCTGGCCTTTGTTAGTCTTGTATCATTTTTAATTTTTAATTTCTTGTGTATAATTTGGAGTTTAGTATGACGTCCATTATCACTGAACTAGTATACATATTTGTTTAGAGGCCAGCTGAAAGACGCCTCCGGGTGCGGGAGTTTCTCGCTGCATTGAGGACCCATTGGTGGCCTTCGGCTGTTGTCTGCTCTATGGTCGGGTTGTTGTCTCGTTGACACATTCCCCATTTCCATTTAAAATCATTCCTCAGGAAAGGACCTAAATATCGTCCCCTGTCAATTATTAATTGGAATGAGTGTAGTAATATCATCCACGACTCACTTCGTGCTTACTGTTTGAAATGGATAAAACGGGAAAAAGTTGACAAAAAATCTTTGGACTCTTTTTTTAATTCAGTAATGAAGATAGTTGATATACGTATACAACATTTTAAAGAACATTTTACTCTTAACAACAACCATACAAATCCTATTTCTCGTATCAAACATAAACTAAAAGAACTAGCCGAGGAATTTGTTTTGTCCCGGCTGATAAAGCTGCTAATAATATCTTATATAGTTTGACGTAAATTTTACATTGAGGTTCTGCAAAAGGAAATCACGAATTCACCAACATTCCAACTGACTTCATTTTCAGAAAACGATATCTGTAACAAACATAAACTATTAGCTACTTCTTTACAAGCAGAACCAAATACAATGAAAGTCCCAACTATGTACTGGCTTCCAAAGCTACACAAATCACCTTACAAATATAGATTTATTTCGTCTTCAAGTCTTTGTTCCACTACTAAATTGTCTATTTTACTTACTAGTACACTTGGTACAATCAAAAATCTAATAATAAATTGTTCAAATAAGGCCTTTGAAAATAGTGGAATTAACTACTTTTGGAGTGTCAAAAACTCGTTGGAAGTACTTGATAAATTGCATGCATATATTGGTGATTTTGAATCTGATCAAAGTTTTGATTTTTCTACCCTATATACCACTTTGCCTCATATTCTTATTAAGAAAAAATTCACACACCTAATTAAATGGGCATTTAAAAGGTCGGAATGCGAATACATATTATGTTCAAACTCTTTAGGTCATTTTTTAGTAGCAACAAACAAAAGAACTATGTCAATTGGACATGCTTTGATAACATATCTGCCCTTGAATTTTTACTTGATAACATTTTTGTTCGCTTTGGAGATTCCGTATATCGTCAAGTTATCGGAATTCCAATGGGGACTAACTGTGCACCACTTATTGCGGACCTGTTTTTGTATTGTTATGAGTTACAATTTATGACTAAAATCAGCAAAGACCCATCGAAACAACATCTGATACAAAAATTTAATAATACTTTTAGATATTTGGATGATATATTGGCTCTCAATAATGACGACTTCAGTATGTATACTGAAGAAATTTATCCTGTTGAACTTACTTTAAATAAAGCTAATACTAACAATGACCACTGTCCTTTCCTCAATCTTGATATCTATATCATTAACGGGAAGCTTAATACAAAAATTTATGATAAAAGAGATTATTTTTCATTTCCTATCGTTAATTATCCATTTTTAGATGGTGACGTTCCCTTGTCCCCATCTTATGGTGTTTATATATCTCAACTTGTACGATTCGCTCGTGTATGTAACAACGTATTATATTTTAGCGAGAGAAATTTATGTATTACTGAAAAATTATTACACCAGGGTTTTCGATATCATAAACTAGTCAAAACATTAACTAAATTGCATCCGTATAAGGACATCATTCGTAAATATAACTCAACATGCAGACATCTTATACGATCGGGTATTTCACATCCAATCTGTTATGGTAATATTCTTTACAAAGCACAAAAATGTCAGTATTCACCTCAAAAGCTAACAAAACCTTTAAACAAACGATACTGTCGTCAGGTCATTAAAGATTGCATATTTTTGCTTTAATATTGATTCACTTATAGGGACTTTGCATCGGAATTAAACATATTTATTCTAAAACCAGTTGTTGGCATAACACGGGTTATGTTCTTCTCATATATTTTATGATGGTATAATACTAAACCCCGAACAGAAGGGATTGTGCCTGATATTCATATGATGAAGACATAATCTTTAAATCAGTTTAATTGAGGTCTGGAGATGGCATGTCAGTATCTGCCACTAGTCTGTTGTTATTTATGTATTATTGTCATTTTGTTTATTTTTTTTTGTTTCCTATTCTGACATCGGACTCGGACTTCTCTTAAACTGAGTTTTACTGTGTGTATTGTTGTGCGTTGGTTTTTTCTACATTGGCTACAGGTTTAGGGGGAGGGTTGAGATCTCAAAAACATGTTTAACCCCGCCGCATTTTTGTGCCTGTCCCAAGTCAGGAGCCTCTCGCCTTTGTTAGTCTTGTATCATTTTCAATTTTAATTTCTTGTGTATAATTTGGAGTTTAGTATAACGTCCATTATCACTGAACTAGTATACATATTTGTTTAGGGGCCAGCTGAAGGACGCCTCCGGGTGCGGGAGTTTCTCGCTGCATTGAGGACCCATTGGTGGCCTTCGGCTGTTGTCTGCTCTATGGTCGGGTTGTTGTCTCTTTGACACATTCCCCATTTCCATTCTCAATTTTATTAATATATCTGCTTCATATTTACAACTTTAATAGCCTGAAGTAGGAATATATTTCAAATAAGTCCATTTTTTGACCTTTTTTCATGATTTCCTATGGAACACTACCCCTCGGCAATTGAAATATTTGTTGAAAATGAAAATATATAGTACATAAAAAACGTTTCAGCAAAATATTTGGTCTGCGTGGGATGACGCCACTTTAAATTATTCAGAAAACTATCATTTGTTATCACTCCTTATGCAACAACATCATATTTTAATGAAATTCACCTACTTTCCTGATGTCACATATACATCACTGATGATGCAAATGGTGAAAATCTTTTAAACGGAAATAATTTGACATTGTACCATATGTGTTCATCAACCATTACCGCGGTTACAAATTTTCAGATTTCTAGGGCCAAAACTTTGAGTTAAGGAACCAATCATCAGCTTTTCTGCATATTGGCAATGTAAAATAACAGATGCGAGTTATAATAGGAAGTTTTTTTGTCGAGTGAGCACAACAAACGAAAAAAGAAAAAAAAAATATATAGACGTCTCTCGTTTAGCATCAGAACCCTTGCCACGTGTAACGTGAAAAGTAAAACAACAAAAATACCGAACTCCAAGGAAAATTAAAAACGGAAAGTATCTTAACAATTGGCAAAATCAAAAGCTCAGACAAATCAAACGAATGGAAAACAACTGTCATATTCCAGACTTGGTACAGACATTTCCTTATGTAGAAAATGGTGGATTAAACCTGGGTTTAAAGCTAGCTAAACCTCTCTCTTTTATGACAGTGGCAAAAAAATCTATTATATTGACAACAATGTGTGAACAAAACAAACAGACATAATTGGTAAAAATGTCAAAAATAAGGGTCCAGCAGTCAACATTGCGTTATAATCTCATTCACTATAAAAAAAACCAATATGTCAACAAAGAAAAACAAAATTGCATAGAGACAAAGCACATACACAAGAATGAAGGACAAGAATACAAAAAATTACCACAACACAACAACGCTATGGCATGATGTACAAGTACCGAGCCACGCCAAAAGGATATTACCAAAAATGGACCAAACAGTAAACGTTAATAATTTACAAAGACAAATAAAATAACACTATAACACGTAATTAAGATGATAAACAACGTCAGTACCTAGAATCTATACATCAAGACCATCATGTATTATTTGTAAAGTTGATACGGAATACTTATCAACAAGGTTTTGGTATCTTCCGATGAACTTTTTTAGAAAAAGGAGACGTTCTTTAACATAGCCTGAAATTAGTAGTACTTTTGCTAATTAATATTCATAATATGTAAATGAGAATTGTACCACGTGATAAAAGTTTGAACTGGACTGGCTTGATATCATGAAAATCTTTAAAACACGGATATTATAAGTTGCCCGTCACAGAGGCCTTGTTTATAATCACTCTGATATGTCCGTAAAGTTGTCAGGCGGTCAAAATCAAAACAATGAACGCGAATTTAGTGAATTTTTCTTGTTTTCGTGAGTTTATTCTTCTTGAAATAGGGGCATTTTAACTTTACGTGGGAACCTAGAGTTCAACGACTACACATACAAGGTTTGAACTTGCTTATTCTTTGGACATTCAAGTTTCAAGTTCATTCCCGCAACCTGGATTTGTAATGACCTTGTTAGCCAATTTTCAACACGAAGTTTGCAAATTTGACGTTTCAGCCATTTTAGCCTGTATTTTATACTGCAATGTTAAAAGCCTCTCGCTTCGATTTTTAAAATAGCTCAGGAACCTTGATTTTTGCAACGACAGTTATTATGTTTCGTTTAAATGGTGTATATTGATGTGTATATTTATTTTCTGTCCCCGCAACCTGTCTATCACTTAAATTAAAGTTAAAACAGACATTTTTTTTCAAAATTCCCTATCATTTCAATATAATTTCCGTGACCCGTATCCGATTTTTTTATTCAGTATAATAGTAAAAAAACAAAATGGCGTTGATTTCTGGATATGACATGTTTAACATAACCTTGGTTCTCAAAATTTCTGCTCAGAAACTGGTGACGTTTAACAAAGTCTGAGTAGAAGCTGTAAGCTTGTGAATACCGAATGAGTTAGGAAATGTATATCCTATATGCAGGTGAATTTGGTATATTGCTACTAAGGTGGAGGAAATTGATAATTTAAAAATTAAAATCGTCTCGTTTGTCATAGATTCTGGTACTGAGATGACCGCTTATGTCAAATATGAGGAAACAGTCTGAAGATGATGCGGAGGAAACCGTGTCTGTTGTTCCTTAAATTTGTGGTTATGGAGGATATATTAATGGAACCCAATCAGAAAAATTTGGATTGTTTATGGAAAGAACATCATCAATATATCTGAATGTGAAATTAAATGATCTGGCTTCTTTGTTCTTCTTGATTTTGACAAGTGTCTGAAGGAACTCCCACTCATATGAAAATAAGAAGAGGTCGTCAAAGAAAGACGCACAGTTCGTTCCCATACGAATGTCGACAATTTGTGGAAAAAATTTACCTCCAAATTCAACAAATATGTTGTCCATGAGAAACTCCAGCATACTGCTCACTTGTTTCTCTGTGTAGCATGTTTTACCTTTTTGTTCACTATTAACAAACTATACCGTGTGGTATCCCAAAGAAATAAATTTATAGCGTATGCTACCATTTTTTATATTGAAAAGCATTCGTTTGACAGTTCGGGATGTGAAATACACACAGCCACTTCTGGAAGGAAATGAGGAAGCTCAATTCCATGCATTGTGTTGGGAAAGTTTTACGCTGTGTGCAATTTAAAGACCCTTTGCACACACAGCTGTCTGATGATTACGAAAATGGCCTTCAATGTGTAATTACTGTCTAGTACTATCTTTTTCTTATGGCAGTCAATATTACCATCGCTTTATCAGAGTTGCCCTATCTTTTAAAACAAACTCATTTCGGTGCTTGTGTCTATAATTTTATGCTTGAGTTTTTTCTGCCTCGTACCGATCATTTGATCTAGCCCAATAGCAACTGATGCTAACAGTTTGTTCTTGTGGTGTGCTGTTACACCACTGTCCCAGGTAAGGAGAGGGTTGAGCGCTCATAAACCATTTAAGCCTGACACGTTATTTATGTGCCTGCCACAAGTAATGAGCCTGTAGTACAGTGGTCGTCGATGTTCCATGTCTGTCATATTTGTGTTTCGTAATTATTTTGTTATAAATAAGGCTTTTAGTTTTCCAATGTGAATTATTCTTCATTTTTCATGTCGGTACTTTTTGAAGCCGACTAGACGGAATAGGTGTTATATTGTTGAAGGTCATATGCTGGCTGATTATTGCTAACAACAACTTTATTTTAACTCTTGTGGATAGTTGACTCATTGGAAATCATACCACATTTATACTATTGCACTAATTGTTAATTTATACTGAGAGTTAAGCAATTACCAATCAATCAATGATTATTTCAAATGATAGTTAGATCAGGCATCCATTGTTGTCTCGGTTCATTTCAATTTTATGAAAAGTCTTCATCGTAGCATTTGTTTTTGTGTAAAGTATACATTATGAAGACAATGTGACTATAGGATAAACACCACCATGACAGCAATCTAACGACAAAAACCAAAAAGACACTTAACGGTCAAAATATATTATTCATTACAATGCATGTGTCTTTTCAATATGTAAAGTTCTGAACCATCCCTTGTGTAAACAAGCTATGAATAAGTATAAACGAAACAATAAAAGTCTGCCATATAACATTTGAAATCAAATTCTCAAAATGACGAAAAACATTAAGATACGGCATGCTACAACTACAAACGAGGTTTACCAGTACGTAAATATCTACATTTATGTGTAGTTGGGATTCCTTTAAATTTAAAACAGCTACTATCGACATCATTTTATTCTCTAACTTGCTAAAAATAATATACTAAAGCGTATAAATATGATTCAGCTGTTCAATATACTAGTATTCAAATTCACTTTTTTTGAAACTTCGTCTTTTAAAATTGAAATTTTTGGTTTTACCTCTTTTTCAAATATCGCATTGTTGCAGAAATCTGGAATGTAGTCAATATCGTCTTCCCCATCAGATGTATTTTCATTATATATCTAAAATATATTTAATCGAGTAATTAAGATTGGCATTAAATGAATTTGACATTGACTATAACACACACGTAATAAGACATGTGAGAAAGCGTATACTTTCTAATAATTACATTACATGTATGTGTCACGAGAATCGGTTAGTTTGATAGGCTAACAACAATCGCGTGTCATTCAAGAATTAACCTTCATTTCAAAATGAACTGTTACATTCTAAATGAAACGTGCTTCCACAAAAAAGTGGACAGGTAAATAAAAGAAAAACTTGATAAAACTTGTTTTCATAGTCTTAGCACAAAAATATAATTATAAGAAATAAATGCTTATCATAGTAATCTGATAGGGTTGTTAAAGTGTTGATCGTGGACACATTTCAGAATTAAGCGCTTCCGCGCTTCATACAATATGTGCTTCAGTCAACACTTTTACACCCCAGTAAAAATTACCAAAAAATAAGTATTCATTTCTTTTATTTAATATCAACAAAAGGTGATGTCTTAATACTCTAAAATAATTATTCAATTCTAATATATGTGCATTGTTATATTAAACACAAAGTTTTGACTTTTTTCTTTTTATTTAAAAATTTTCCAGACATTACCGAGCCCGGAAATTTAGATATGGTAAACTTATCGATCCTTTTAATAAACTTATTCTGAAAGGTTCCCAATTCAACACTGTAATTAGATCTTTGAATATTCTTTTTTATTGGTATTAATATCGACTTTGTTATCAGTAAATTGAAATCAAACTAAACATTTCTTTTATATACATATGCACATTCATGGCTCTACAATCTGTCGATACCCGTATCATGGCATAGCACACGGTCGTTAATTTCTGTGTCATTTGGTCTCTTGTGGAGAGTTGCCTCATTGGCAATCATACCATATTTTCTTATTTTTATATTATAAAAAAGAATATGCTTGAAATGTTATTATTGGATAGAAAAAGATTTCCATGATTGTAGGCCATTATTATGATCGACATCGAACAAATGCAAGTTTATGACAAGGGATACCGACGAATAATTCTTGGTTAAATAATAACATAATATAAACTCATTAGTCTAAGAGAAACTGAGAGCGCCGAAACAAACAATGACGAAAAATTGAATACAAAGTCCACAACACAAAGAAAAGTACAGACAGAGAAACACGAACCTTACCAAAATCAAGGGCTCAGGTGCTCCTAAAAATAACAAACCCTGCTACAATCTAATTAAAAATAGAGATCGGTTGTTAATTAGATTGACCCAGCTTCACATAAAATGCGTTAATAAATCAAATTAACTGATGAGGAATTATTAGTGTTGAAATATATTTTAATTTTGAAATAATAATATTATTAATAATAATTCTAATAATAACAATTTTAATAATAATAATAATAATAATATTTAATAAACAGCTGCGCCATGAACGCACGATATGCTCGTCGCTTTTTCAAAGAATGAAGTTACATAACTTCTCAATGTCATATCAGAAATTTATGAAAAAACCAAAGGGAGGTTATCTTAATAGATATATACCAGTCACCAAAGTTTCATGAAAACTGCTCTGGAAAATCACCCATTTTTTTTAATAAAATCCCACAACTCGGGAACGTAAAATCTAAAATTTATAAAAATCAAAAGGGAGCTTACGTCAATAGATATAAACAATTCACCAAAAAATCATCAAAATCTGCTGAAAGCATTTTTGAGTTATTGTCCGAAAACTGAAAAATCCCCCGTCTTTTTATTGAATAAAATCCCATACTTCGGAAACGTAAAATCGAAAGGGAGTTCATGTCAATAGATATAAACAATTCACCAAAGTTTCTTACAAATTAGTGAAAGTGTTTTGATTTATTGTCCGAAAACTGGAAAATCCCTCTTTTTAAGGAATAAAACCCCATAACTCAGAAACTTAAAATCTAAAATTTATAAAAAACGAAATGGGAGCTCACGTCAATAGATATAAACAATTCACCAATTATTCATGCAAATTGACTAAAGCGTTTTTGAGTTATTGTCCGACATGTTGACGACGGACGGACGGACGACGGACGTACGGACGGACAGACGGACGGACGGACAACGGTATACCAAAAACTACCGTAAACGGGCGTATAAAAAGCGAGTTTGACTCTTAGCTAACCACAAAACATTCCCAAATTCGCTATCCATCGGTCATGTAAAGTTTCTAGCTCTAAAACATGACAGAACATAAAATTTTAGGATTGTAGCATTTTTTTTCAGGACAATAGATGGATAAGAATTTTCCTAGAAAAAACAAGACAGACGTCGAAAAATACAAAGGCACAAAGTTTAACACTAAAACAAAAGCAAGAGCAACATTAATTTTTAGATGCTTACATTATTTCTATCCATAGTGCCTTCCATATAGGTATGCCTATTTCTATAATCAATAGAATAGCTGTCATCTCTACTAGCATCTGTTAAGTAAAGGTTTGATGGAACTCTTTGACGCCTCAAAAGTCCCATAGGATGGTTATAACTCAAATTCTCTTGCTCATGTCTAAAAAAACAATAGAAAAACAACCAAGTTTATTTTCAAAATAAGGAGTGACTTGATTTCCCTTCATAATACTTTAATTCATAGAAAATTTCATTTTCCAAATAACACATTTTCGTTTTGGGTAATTCTTAACTTTCTGTAATACCTTTTGGTTTATCTATTTTGAAGCCATTTTAAATGCATTTCAGATATTGAAAACTTATACCATAACAGATTTTTATCAACTCGTGGTAAAAAGCAATTCCTATAGCTATTGGGAACAAATTACTCTTTCACGTAACTGACAGATACATGTTGATGCAACAGGAAGTGAACAAATATTGAAATAGAATACAGGTTGCATTCCAATTTCACCGTGTAATAGAAAATCAAAGGATATTTGGTATTCATCCATGACACAAAATCAGTACATGCACAGTAAAAAAAAAACACACACAAAAAGCAAAGGAACAGCGCTTTTATTGCTGTTCTTCATCTCATCATCTTAAAGTCACTGTGAGGCCTTCAACACGGGGGAAAAAACTCTCATCTCAATGCAAGTTAAAGACGGCACCTAGCACCGGCTTGAGCGGTATTCTTTGCAAAAATAATTTGGATAGACTATGTAGTAGATGTTACACCACCCGGTCAAAAAAGAACATACTGGAAGGTAGTACATATTTAAAACAAATTAGTTCCTACGCATAAGGGTAAATCTTAAACTATGTAGCATACATTTTAGTAATTAAGGTATCAGATAAAAGGAGAAGGACTGGTGATCCTTGTAGAGCACACGATTTACTGATAACGTAGAACGTCACATGCGGGGCGTTGGCCAGATTTGACATGGGGTGGCGGTTATAAAGCAAAAAAAAAAGCAGTCAATGGTGTATTGCACGGAAGGTACCGACCCAGCAAGCAGAAGCTGACGTCAAAAGAGCTCTGTTTTCTCAAACAAAAAGTACGGAAATAGTTCGCCGAAAAGTAGTTTTTATCCTGCAACTTGCATTTGAAGTCTCAAATCTACGACACAGAAAACTGAGGAGGGGTGTCTGAGAAAAAAGACCTCTTTTGACGTCTGATTCTGCATGCTGGGAATATATTATGGGTCGGTACATTTCGTGAAATACATCATTTGATGAAAATAGTTCTCAAAAAAGGAAAATCTGATATTTTTACTTAAAGTGATCGTTTTTCTCCGCTTCGAAATCCGTACCCCTTGTCAAACAAAGCAAATACCCCGCATGTAGCGTTCTACACGGTGAATTTAATATAGCTAAATTAAGTATTATACATCATAAAAGCCAACAGAAACTAACAATCTAATTCTGATCGATATAGTAATATCGACCAAATCAATAAGAACTTTTTTTCACGAAAACTGAAAAAAGATCTTGCAGAAAACTCACATATTTTCATTATCGCATCGGGCCTTCTTGTCTCCCTTTTTCTGTCTGCACATACAACATATGACGGCGATAATTAACAGAACAGCGGTGAACCAACCAGCTGCCGCAGCAATTATGTATTTTAGATCAGAAAACAACTTTGAAGTTTTATTTTCGCAGTGTGCACCAGAATATGTGTTCTCGTCGTCTTCGGAACACCTACAATATTGAAATGTAAAAACCATTATAACTTTCAAATGAATCAGGTATATATAATATCAGATGTAAAATGTACAATCTTTTATTTCATGTATGCATTCGAATATGTAACCACCGCAAGGCATTTATTCCGTGCAATAGAAAACATGGCTGGATTTGTATGAAAATAAAGTAAAATGAAAAGAACCGAAGGTTCTAAGGTTGACTATTAAATTGTACATGCATCACACGTGTACTGGATCGTTTGATTGGTAATGGCTGCGATAATCTCGATTTGGATACATGTACCTACAACAATGGTCTTCTGTGTGACAAGATTTAACTTGGACTTCCTTTAGGTGAATTATAGTTTGAAACGCGTTCCCATTTTGGTTTTTGCATGTGGACAGTAGAATGTCAAAATTTTCTTTGCTGTAAATGTTACATAGAAATATTCAACTTAAACCATCAAACATACTCCAATCAAAATTTTACACGTTAAATAAATATTTTGTGAAAAAAAAAAAGAATCTTCCTGTAACCTTGACATTGCTAAGAGTCAACCTATGGCAATTTAACCCTTTCTGGAAACATTATAAAACAAACTTTAATCAACGTGTGGTTGCCGATGATCTCAGAAGATGATTGACTGAGTTTAAGGATCATAACCTTTATCAGCTCACTGGACGAATAGAATGTGCTAACAGGTGTTAGAGAAATTGACAACTTTGTGGAATGCGGAAAGCTCTCGAATGGGATTTTCGTTTATCAAAACTGTCAATTTATTATATAATTATGTTATTTCATTAGACAAACAGACTCTTTTGGCGTGGCTCTGTACTTATACATCCCGTCGTTGTGTTATTGTGCTATGGTCATTTTTTGTATTCTTGTCTTTCATTTTTGCTTATGTGCTTTGTCTATATGCTATTTTGTTTTTCTCTGTTGACATATTTGTTTGTTTTATAGTGATTAAGATTATAACACAGTCAATGACAATGTTGACTGCTGTATCCCTATTTTTGACATTTTTTCCTATTATGTCAGTTTGTTTCGTTCACACATTGTTGTTAATGTAATGGAATTTTATGCGACTGTCATACAAGTAAGATGTTCAGCTAGCTATAAAACCAGGTTTAATCTACCATTTTCTACACAAGGAAATGCCTGTACCAAGTCAGGAATATGACAGTTGTTTTCCGTTCGTTTGATGTGTTTGAGTTTTTGATTTTGCCATTTGATTAGGGACTTTCCGTTTTGAATTTTCCTGAGAGTTCGGTATCTTTGTTAATTAACTTATTACACAGTTACTCGTGGATTATCGGATTTATCCAATCTCGATATCTAAATTTTCAATGTTCAAGCCCTCGCCAAGACTCGGACTTTTAAATTCGATATTTTTACTATCTTGATTGGATAAATCCGATAATCCACTGTTACAAATGAAAGAATCTATATTTATCCTGCAAACAACCTTTCTACTATACAACTACATGTTGACAGATAACATAAACTGTATACGTTTATATATAGTCATCTGATATCCCACTTTTGTTGTGAGCGACAGTTATAATCAAATTACTGTTTACGTCACAGTTCAATTTGGGGTCCTAATCGCGGTCCCCTTTTAAGTTGTGCTGATTTCATTAAGAAATAAATCCAACGGTTGGGAAAAAAAAAATATATATACACTTACGCGTAAATGTTAAATTGCTGGATGAAAAAAAATAATCGTACATTGAAGGAAAATATTAAACGTATTTGAACTCGCTACGAAACTGGAGAAAAAGGTGGTCGAGCCGTTTCTAAGTTTTTACAAATAAATTTGATATTTTCCTATAACGTACAAGTATTTTCCGTGACTATTTGTTTAAACAAAAACATCCAAAAGATTACGCATACACCATTTGCAACCTTGTCCCTACAGGTCTTTAAATATAAAAAGAAACGTGCCCTGAAAACAAAGACACGTTTGTGGGTTATACTGAATTCCTGAACTGCTGGGAATATTTATTGGTCACATGTATTTTTTGCTGGTCTCTCAATATATCTCGTGTCGGTTGTAAAAATAACCCAATCGGTGACCGTTAAATAACATACGAAAACCTGAAATAAATGGACTAGTAAAGTTATGACAACTTAGTTGTTTCGATTTTGATTATAAAACTAGAGGCTCTCAAGAGCCTGTGTCGCTCACCTGAATCTACTGTGGTTTATGAAATCATGTAAAATAAAGATAAAATCATAATAAATAGTATTAGGTACCCTAATAATGATTGAGGCCAAGTTTGGTTTAATTCGGCTCAGTAGTTAAATTTAAAGCAGGTCGTCCTATTGTAGTCTTACAATAGTTACCAAAGACTCCTTATATTTTTTTAAATTAGTTTTTCAAGTTTTGACCATTTGAAATTGTTTTTTACAATTTTCCCGTAGACTTCTATAGTAAACCCTTATGTTCTGTGTTTAGCCATGGCGGCCATGTTGGTTGGATGACAAGGTCATCGGATACATTTTTCAATCAAGATACCCTACTGAAAATTGTGGCTTAGCTTAATTTTATATGGCCCAGTAGATTCATAGGAGAAGATTTTTGTAAAAGATTACAAACATTTACGAAAAATTGTGAAAAATTGACTTTCAAGCGCAATAACTCCTTATTGGGTCAATTGACTATTTTGGTCATGATGAATTATTTGTAGATCTTATTTTGCTGAACAATGTTGCTGTTTACAGTTTATCTCTATTTATTATAATATTCCAGATAATATCCAAAAACTGCAAAATTTCCTTAAAATTACCAATTCAGGGGCAGCAACTTAACAACGGATTGTCTGATGCGTTTGAAAATTTCAGGGCAGATAGATCTTGGCCTGATAAACATTTTTATCTCGTCAGATTTGCTCTAAATGCTTCAGAGATATAAGCCAAAAACTGCATTTTATCCCCATGTTCAATTTTTAGCCATGGCGGCCATCTTGGTTGATGGGCGGAGTCATCGGATACATTTTTAAAATTAAATACCCTAAGGATAATTAAGGCCAAGTTTGGTTTAATTTGGCCCAGTAGTTTCAGAAAAGAAGAATTTTGTAAACGATTACAAAAATTTTCGAAACATTGTGAAAAATTGACTTTTAAGGGCAATAACTCCTGATTGAGTCAATTTACAATTCTGGTCATGATCACTTATTTGTAGATCTTACTTTGCTGAACAATTTTGCTGTTTACAGTTTATCTCTATATATTATAATATTCAAGATAATAACCAAAAACTGCAAAATTTCCTTAAAATTACCAATTCAGGGGCAGCAACCCAACAACGGATTGTCTAATGCGTCTGAAAATTTCAAGGCAGATAGAGATCTTGACCGGATGAATATTTTTACTCTGTCAGATTTGCTCTAAATGCTTTAGTTTCAGAGATATAAGCCAAAAACTGCATTTTACTCGCAGTTACTGACAGCTAGTTCAAAGCAATAACAACTAATGAAAAAAATCATGTATCTAAGACTAAAATATCAACCAGTACACATCCAACATACAATGAATTTAGTCAAGACGTCATTAACAGTCAGAGAAAAAACATGACCTTGTGAAATGCCAAACTATTAAAGGTATTGACAGATTGTAGTACAGTGAAAGTACAAATGTGTAATATTTAGTATGGTTTTAACTTACTGATAACAAAATGAATATTTATACCAATAAAATCAATATTCAAAGATTTAATTACAGTGTTGAAAAGGTAATCTTTTAGAATAAGTTTATTTGAAGGATTGATAAGTTTACCCGGATCGTATCTAAATTTCCGGGCTCGATTTACAACATCACCGTAAAATTAAGGTTTTGCTATTCCGTTTGAAACAAGTTTTCTACAGGTACAGCCAAATTTGCAGACTAAATCTTTGTATCAATGAAAGAAATTAGTAAAGGTTTTAAGTCATTTGTGGTAACAAAATCCCTGACTCAATAATTTACTAGTAATACATATATTAAGCTCATTAAAACCCAAAACGTCACTTAATACACGGGCATATCGAACGAGTTGGGATATATAAACACCGTAGGACGGTGCAAAGGAACATCACCGTCCAAAAATGGAAATTACCAATAGGGAAAGACAAATCGTCCCTTTTGTCGTAATTTTTTGTGAAGAGTTCCTGGTGTAATACTCAAATATCTAAATCTAGGAAAGGACAATTATTGCTGTTAATATTAGATTTATTTAAAATAAGTTCCTTTGGGTAAATTTCAGCAGTATAGTTAGAGAATTCTTGATTATTTAACGAAAAAATATCATCAAGATAACGGTAAGTGTTGGTAAATTTATCTATTAAATGGAATTTAGACGGTTCTTTACTGAGTTTGGCCATAAACTGTGATTCATAACAGTAAAGGAACAAGTCTGCTATTAAAGGGGCAGTTGATGCCCATAGGAATACCTACAAAATGTCGATCAGCTTTATTGCCGAAACGTACATAAATGTTATCAAGGAGAACATTTAGTGCTTTAATTAGCTCATCACACCTCCAGTAAGTATATCTAGCATATTTACCTTTCTCATTAGAGAAAAAGTCTTTATATAAGTTGCAGCAAATAAATGTGTAACCAGATTTATCAAACGACCACTCAATTAGATATGAAAACTTTTATTTGATAAGATTGTGTGGAAGTGTAGTATAAAGAGTGGAATATTCAAAATTTTTAACCGATTCAAAAGGACCATCAAAAGCACGTAATTTATCTAAAACATCCAAAGAACTTTTTACACTCCAAAAATGGTTTAATTCCACTGTTTTCATGTTTTATTACAAAAATCAACGATAAGTTCTTTGATAGAAGGTAAGGAACTCGTTAAAAGCACCGAAAGATTGGTGGTAGAACACTTACTAGAGGCCGAGATGAAACGATATTTTACGGGTTTTTTATGTAGTACATGTAGTGGGGACCTTCAAATGTTCCGAGAAGTCCTTAAGTTGAGCTGTGGTAGTGACTTGATTATTTACTATATGACTCTCTGTTGAGCGTACGGCCTTGAATGTAGTTGAATGTATATTTTCATTCTTAAGGACTTCCGTGTAGTATTTATATCAAACCACCACCACATTGTTGGCTGCTTTGTCGGCCGGTACGAACATAAAACGTTTTGATAGTACTTGAATGTTGTTTTTAATCATAGGAATGGGCGTATTACTTACTCTTTTATTTATTTCTAAACTATTTTCGAAATGTGATATACGAATATCTACAATATTCCTACATTTATTTAAATAGGAATCAATTGACTTTTTGTCAGATTTCATTCGTTTACACCATTTTTAACAACAGGATGAAAGAGCATCTGTAATAACCTGACGACACTCTTCCCAATTTATTTTCAACGGTGGACGATATCTTGGTCCCTTTTTCAGAAAGTTTATAAAATCTCGGTCCTGAACGATGTTGAGGTCCCCTGTAATTACATGGCCACGTTTCACAGTCCCATGTTGAAGGAGCATTATTTTCTATACTGACGTCTGATGTAACTGACGTATAATTAAAAATTAAACTTCTACTCTGTTTTTTATACGAATAAGAAATTATAGGTGCCTCAATGTTATCAAAATATGGAGATATAAAGTTTTGAACGGTAGAATCATGAAAAATACTAGACAAACCAATAAAATCAATACCTCTATTAATGTATTTTATTTTTGTAAAATACTTTTAATGATCTTCAGGTTTGTCACTTTGAGGGAAGAGTCTATGGTGACAAAAAGTTGTAATAATCCGTGTACACTCATATTTTGGACTAAAAAACGATATTGCATCACACTCGTTTTAAATATTATATGATTTACTAATTGACATTTGACCCAGTTTACATAATAATTGATGTCTACCATTGTTTTTAAATATAGATAAAAAATCATCAAGTGTAAAATTAGAACGATGTTTATTTCGTTGATTGCGGTTAATGCGATTGCCATGAGACATGTGATTACGTTGTCGTTTATCAACAATAGTCATGGTATCAATAAAGGAAGTGTTAGATATGTTCCCTTGGCCCATGATATTGTCATTTAGACCTAGGGGATACGCTGTCTGTAGTCGTTTGATCCAAGACAGTTCGCAAATTTTACGAGAATCTTCAAACTGTTTATGTGATTGTGTTGGTTGCTTATTGACTGTTTGAAGTGGTTGGGATTTGATAGATTTAATATTGTGTTTGTGTTTGTGTAAATTTTGGTAAACTAAGCTTTTGAATTTCTTAGGTCTGCGGAAGCGGTATAGATATTCTTGTGTTCGTTTGAAAAATTCACGTCCAGTTTGCCTTACATATTGAATACTACATTTCAGTTTTGTTCATGTAACAAGATATATGAGGCTTTGGGTATTACAAGTAATTTCATATGAAAAGGAGAGATATAAAGTTCTTCCGTTCACTGATGACCGAACTGTATTATCTGAAGATAATCTGAAACAGGGTTGTCATTTTATGACATTGCGCGGAAATATTTGTGGATA
Organism: Mytilus californianus; assembly: GCF_021869535.1. Lineage (NCBI taxonomy): Eukaryota > Metazoa > Mollusca > Bivalvia > Mytilida > Mytilidae > Mytilus > Mytilus californianus. Next base: position 47,890,448 of record NW_026262582.1, on the reverse strand, counting down.
TCCACGAGCGTTTTTGTTGAACAATCTAGCTGCAGAGGCATTGCCTCCTTTAACACAATTGTGAAATGTGCTTAATTTTGAAGGTGAATTTCTATTAGCATGATTAGCGGCAGTTGAATTTATATTAGGAACGGGATTTTTTTGTTCAAGTTCAGGTTCAAGTTCAAATTCTTTATTGTAAACTCTCAGACACATAAAGTGTTACAAGAGGAATTCAGTACATATATTCAAATGGAAATGGCAGCTAAAATATACAAATTTCTATCATTAAATTAATTATGAGCAGATGTTTTATCTGAACAGTACAGCTACTTACAATATTTTTTCTAAATTCCTCAATAATATAGCTTTATTCTTCAAGACCTTTATATTACATAATGAGAAATGTCCATACATTTCAAATACAGCTGGATAACGTGTATAATATGTTGGAATGTACTGAGTTCTAAGAGATGTTACTTTAACATGGTTACATACAAAAAAGTAGTGGTATTCATTACCTATTTCATTCAAGTTACACAAATGACAAATCCTGTGTTCCATGGATGTACCAACCCATCTACATGTACTTGTTTCGACAGGAAATTTTACATTTGAGCATCTTAGTTTACATATAGTTAAACGATCAACTTTAGTTAGTTTTAAAAGATATCTTTGTAGTACAAATTCTTTCTTAAGGCACATATAAAAGTCGCCTCTAGAAGATTTACCCATATCCTTATACCAGTTCTGGTAAAAATTATCTAATAACTGTTGCTTTACTAAACAATTAATATCATTATTATGTAACAAATACTGACCATTCCATATATAAGATAAACCTATATTATCAAATGTAGACTTGATACATTCAATCCATTTAAATTTAAAGTTATGTGTACCATGTAATGTATGCAATGATTTATACAATATACCTGATAACTTACTTGGGTTTTGTAATAATTTCTTCCAGAAGTTCAACATTCTAAGTTTTACTTGAATGTGCAGCGGGTACCTTCCATTTTCCCCATAAACTATATAATTTGGTGTACTAGTACGAATTCCCAGGATCTTCTTAATAAACTGCAAATGAGCTTTCTCAATATCCTTCATATTTTCGAATCCCCAGACCTCAGAGGTATATAGCAAAATAGGTGACACTAAGCTGTCAAAAAACTTTAACTGGAGATGTACTGGAATATTCAAATTCCTAGTACGTCTTAACAGAGCAAAAAGTAATTTGTGTGGTTGCTGCATCAAGTTTTTTCTTGCTAGAAAGAAATTACCGTTATATTTTAGAGTTAAACCCAAGTAAGAGCAATCATCGACAACTTTTAATGTTTCACCAAATATCTAAAATCATAATTCAGTCTGGATTTGCGTTTTGAAAAAATAACAATTTTTGTTTTCTGTGAGTTCACCTTTAGTTTCCATTGTATACAGTAGTTCTCAAATTTTTCTAACATAGTTTGCATATTTTCGGGGCTCTCAGCTTATAATATTGTGTCGTCAGCATATAACAATTATAGAAATAAATGTACATAACACTGATTTTTTTCTTCACAAAAGTTGGTAATCATGTCAAGTCCTGAAACATTATTTTCAGTAAAAAAACTTTCTAAATCATTAAAAAAAATTGCAAATAAAAATGGAGATAGATTTTCTCCTTGACGTACACCAATATCACAACTAAAGAACTCAGATAATGCATTACCTTGTTTGACACATGATTGTATACCGTTGCACATACTAACAATTTCTCTCAATATTTTACCGTTAATTCCACTAGCTAAGAGGTTTTGCCATTAACCTACCCCCCAAACTGTGTCAAACGCTTTTTTTTTTTAGATAAAATAATACTATCCTTTGGACTACGCATCGACCATTCATCTTTTGATTCTTAAGCCTTCACCCTCCCCCAGCCACACAAACACATACACACACACAGTCGATGCCTCATGAAGAAGTTCTGTTCTGTTCATACTATCTAACAAAATTCAAGAAATTCATATTTTCTGATATACTGTATTGTAAAATCCCTACCTGCTTAGGAATTTGAATAATTATGGTCATTTCACGTAGATCTGAGAGTACTCGAAATTACTGAAAGCTAGTTGATTGATTGATTGATTGATTGCTAAACAGCCAATGGCAAATAGTTCATGCATGTTCACAATAAATAATTTACAATAAATACAACAGGTATCTAGGTCCTGCAATAGGGGTCGTCCAGGATGAAGGTCTGGAAATTTGGAAATGCCATGCATTGGAAAATGAGGATTTATTGGATAGGAACAGAAATTTTGCCCTTCTTCAGACCACCTACGAACCCCTCAAAGAGTTGTTGCAAGTATATAAGTGTATGTGCATAGAGCGTGGCATTCTCTCTACACTAGGCATTGGATTTAATGTCCCAATTCTGACCAGACGTGCCTCCGTATTTATACATCCCGCACAGCCAAACAGACGTCCAACTTTGGCAAGGGTTTTATTGTAGGTCGGATGAAGACCAAGTGGTACGCTAGTTGAAAGCCAAAAACAACTAATTAAAAAATCATGTATCTAAGAATACAATGTCAGGGTTTTGAGCATGTTGAGGTTTATTCAAGTATTTGTTGATAGAAGTGAAATGATCTGGACCAAAGTTCTAGTTTTTAGTTTCTATCTATAATGACATACAATTCTATCCAATACTTCATTCACTAAGGACGATAGACTAGTGTACAAATGATATTTCATAATTAAAGAGTTTTGACGACTTCACGTGCATCTACTGATAACGTTGTTTATTATTTTTTTTAATAACAAAAATTTTTGTGAAAAAATTATGTGTAGGCACGTGCCTAAAGTGCCTAACGGCAGCTACGCCCCTGGCGCCGCCCCGACTCACTACTACTGACAAATATATTTGACATCTTATTAACAATATTGTTGATTTCATCTTGAGTTGGGGTATTCACCTCTTCAAGATTCACCAAAATAGAGTCAATGCTACATTGTATCTTGTTGATTGTTAATGGCATCTACGAAAATATCACGTTTACTGTTAACCCATCTGTGGTAATTGTTGTCAGACTGGTTAAACTGGTTCTCATGAACTACTCTAGCGTAATATTTTATAGTAAAATGTAGGCGTGAGTGGGTGTCAGAAAACAATGGGTCAAAGTCAAGGACGTTAAAGTCTACAATAAAGGGGAAAATTTCAGAAGACACAATCAAATAATCAATAAGGCTACAACCACCGGATGTTACTCTACCAATATATCTGGCTTGACAAATTCTCCCATTTGCTATAAACAAATTAAAGTTTTTACACAACTGTAACAATGTATAGCCATAAGCATTAGGCTTTGACTTATCTTGGTTAAATCTTTCAAGTGGAACATTATATAAAAGCAATTTTTTAAAGTTGAAAACATATTCACTAACATCACTTTCTACATCTTGTAAAATATGCATCAAATTTTTATTTGCATAAAAAAAATCTGGTAAAACAGCTGTTCTTGAGTTAAAATCCCCAACAAGCGCATTAAAAGTGCTATCATTTTGAAGAGAAATAAACTCACTCTCTATCTCATCAAATGCATCTGTAGACATGGTAGAAGAATATTTACTATCATAAGGGGGGATATAAATACACCCAAGTAAAAATGAAGTGTCTTGCTCAGGGGTATTTTCTATTTTCACCCATTGCACAAATTCGCTGTTACATTTTTTTAAATTTCATCTGTTTGCTCAGACATTTCTTATAAATTACTACCCCACGATTTTTTGTTTAGGCCCTTACGGTTTTTTGAAAAATGTATGTATCCACCTGGCAATTTTAGTGATCAAGATCATCTGTTTAATTTTTAGACAAATAAGGATATCATACATCATAATCAAATTAATAAATTCAGGTAAAAGAAGTTTGCTTTTGATCCCAAAAACATTTAAACACGATATGTTTAGACTGTTCTGTGTTTGAGAACTATAGTCAGTGCACCATATAGGGCCTCTTGTATCAATGTCCTAACAAGTAACTTGCTGTGGAGGCTGCATTGGTGTTCTCACATTTTGCTGTTCCTGAAATACAGGGATCCTTGTTTGACCAGTTCTCTGTTGAAATGGTTGCGGAACTCTAGTGTGCGGTTGGTAACGCGGAATGTTTGAGACGAAGGAAGGTCCGGGTTTCGGGAACTGCTGTTGGCTATTTTGTTCTGGGGGCATGTGTACGGCAGGATAACGAGTACGTTGAACTGGATGAGGAGCATAAGTTTAATCAAGTGGTTGGTGATAAGTGGACGGATAAATTCGCCTTCCATTTACTATCAGTTTGACATCGTAAAACTAGACGGTGTCCTCCTGCTGTTGATGGTGACGGAACGCGGGCCAAAGCTCATTGCGTCGTGCAATAATTTCAGGCGGGGTTTCGCCTTCGGGCCACTTCTGCTATACCGCTTAATATCAAATTGTCCCGCGTCGACCGATTTTGCATGTCAAGTAACTTTTCATACATCTGGTTTGTCTCGTTGTACAATTGTGTGTTTTGTTGGTTGAGACTTTCACACTCTTTAAGTAAAAAAATTATTTTCATTTTCTATTGTTTCAAGTCTGTTATCATGTTGGTTTATTTGCCCCTTCATTGATTTAATTTCACTATCTAGATTATTCAATCTAAGTTCTAGGTTTTTGAGTCGATTGTTTATCGTCGGCAGAAGATCGAGTGGTTGTAGTTTTATGTAAATGTCTTTAATCACATCATGTAAGGTTTGTGTTTCATAGCCGGACGGTCTAATGTGCGGAGAGGACCCCTGGTCAGTAAACTGTAGTGAATCTGGGCTAGGGTATATAGTTTTAAACGGTGTATTTGGTGGAACACTGACTCCAGTTTTAAAATAATGAGAGTTTGTGCCGTGAATGACATCATTTGCTCGGCCAATGGCATTGCCTATCGGAGTTGATGGATTCATTTTTGATGCCGTTGCCATTTTTTTTTTTGTGTGCGGGCTTGGGGTGTAACTAACCGTAGAATTTGATGATCTTTTACGTTTCCCTTTCTTTCTACCCATATGAAAAGTCAGAATAATCACTAGATATCATAGTTCATTCAAAATCACAAATAACTGGTAAAATGTCACATTTTATCACAAATTAATCGGTCGTCATGTACCCGCCTAAAAATTCACACCCTGCTATTTCCATTTTGAGCACGGGGATATTCCAAGTGTGGAGAGTTTTTTTGTTATTTTACCGTTTCTAAAAATCAGTCTATGAAAAGTGCAAATCGAGAAAGCCGTTTCTTATGTAGAGTCGCGATATTGTCTAATATGAAATTGTAAATATGCAGACACTCCATGAGGAAAAAGATGATTTTTGCGATAAAAAAAATTTAGTATTAAAATATATTAGTACGTTCATACAGAAATCAATTCACGCGACAAACAGAGGAGATTTATGTTTTACCATTAATCAATAAATTGTGAAATCGATTATTATTAGCAGCGCTCTTGGAATTATATTGGTGTTTCGGGTTGATACGGATGTGATATTGAAAAAGCCATATGATATACTCTATTTATCATGTTTATCAGCCTTTCAAGGTCGTTTTAAAGGAACAAAGTTAAATTGACCAGTTAAACAAGCACAAATGTGAAATGTCTTTATAGACATATAAACTGTTACCCTATCATTTAAATTTTAACAAAAGTTAAGCCTTGAAATATGATCAATACCAAAGTAATAGCAGAAGTGTATATTCTTGTAAAAATTGTACTGCTACGTTTTTCTTTTGTGAATAAATAATTGAACGCTATTTATTTAATTGTAGATGCGACATTTTCTTATGTAGTTGCGGTATGTTTTATTTGTTACTATACGTTTCATGTAATATGAGGTAGCAGTGTAACCCCACTGATCACTGTCAAAATGAATTTTTGAGACATCTTTAGAAATTCTTAATTGTTCTCCAAACATATTTTTATTAGATTAAAGTTACATGGCAGAAGTTTTTCACTTGTTCCGTTGATTGATAGCGTTTGATTTTGTCAGTTTTTATGGACTTCCCCTTTTTGAATTTGCCTTGGAGTTCTGTTTTTTGTTTTAACTTTTTATATGTGAAGAATGAAATCAAGTCATGTTGAATAGACCGACCCAGATTTTCTCTCAAATTGGTGGTATTGACATAACATCTATTAAATTTCTATATGAACACGTCAAAAATGCATTTTCGATATCCTTACTACATGTAAACTGTATAACTGGTGTTTAAATTCTAAACACAATTCTAAATATATTGTACATTGTTTGCGCACTTTTTTTAACATATTTAATATCATAACATGTTTTGATTGGAGAAAGTGTTGAGAACTGTGGTTAGGATCATGCTTAGCTTAGGTATTAGTGTTTAAGCCCACTTAAAAGTGTTTATATTCAAGACATATGTAATATAGATACAATGAATAAGCGTTGATTCTTGAAAAAGAAACTATGAGCCCGGAGGGCGAATGGTTTGTTTTTCATGAATCAACGCTTATCCACTGTATCTATAACTTGAACTATTGTGTTAATGTCTTTTCAAAATTAAAGCCTTTTCTTAATTAGAAGGAATTGTAAGTAAGTATGAATAACCATGGTATCATGTTCAACGATGCATTACTAAATTTAAGATCACAACTAATTGGTTAGAAAAATACAAATATAACACGACACGTCTGCCTTTAAATTATCAGGCATCTAAATATTACCTGTGTTTACAAAATAACTTGACATATTCGAACTTATTTCTAATAAAATTGAGAATGGAAATGGGGAATGTGTCAAAGAGACAACAACCTGACCAAAGAGCATATATAAAAGTATATATAATAAGTATGTTACCAAAAATTTCTAGCAAGAAGCTTAATTCTAGGCACATCACGATTTACTCGCATAGGAATTTGCGAATAAACATTTGTAAAATTATGTACTAAAACAGATGAAATCTTACTATATTTATAAAACAAAAATGGACAAATTGAATGTAATCATTTTCGTTTCAAATATGTGAAATAGCCAATAATAATCCAAAAATAAACGGTAAAACTCACTATTATTACAAAAATATCCACAATTACATACAAAATAAGAAAAAAAAAAAAACAGAAAAACTAAAGAATAGGGACAGGGATTCGAACCTAAACCTACAAGTCCCTACCTTTAACTTGACTCTTTAACTCATTGATCTTAACCATGTTACCTCGCGGCTACCAACTGATACTATACGATTGCCTATTATGTATATATAAAGGTACAAGCCCTGTGTGTCCGTTGTACCGATGTATATCATATGTTCATTTATATATATAAAATAGACATGTAAATTGTAACCAATTGGTAGCCGAGAGGTTTCGTCGATATGTTGATGTTAGTCACACATAACAGATTTCAAGGACGGGTTCGCTTCCCAGTGAAGGCATATAAAAGTAACAAAAATTAAAGGTAAGTTTTTAAATTAATTCCATTAGTGAACAGAAATCAGTAAATTAGCTAATTCAAACTTAATGAAATTAGACATACAAAGGAAACAATTGAATATAATTTGGTGAATCCATTTCAGCGACAGATTTAGAAAGCGTTGATTCTAGAAAAAGAATCCATGGTAAATGAATAGGCTTACGTCACGACAATGGTTTAAGTAATAGTTATACACTGAGGGATATGTGTGTCTGGATAAGAAACCCCGACGGCCGGAGGCCGGAGGGGTTTCTTATCCAGATACGCCGTATCCCGAAGTGTATAACTTACTTACACCTGATACTAAAAATAATTTAATTTGTTTACATTGAATATCAAATAAATAAAAAGAACGGATAGCATTTTGATTGACAATATCAAACCATAACTAATAAGAAAAGGCATATTTTTTTAGATGAAACCCCACTAGTAACCTTACTTTGACGATCTTCATTCAAACTTTGACAAGTGAGTAGATTTTACAAATTTCAAAGTTGCCGATTTGCATATTCCCGTTAAATGCATGTGCTTATATGGACCAACAGGTCAAGGTTGGCAGTATCGTGCATTCTGTTTACAAAAAAAAAATACACCATGCTCCTTGTATGCAGTTGTCAATATGGACGGGGTATAAGACGGACGACATTTTGATTCAGGCGTTGGATTTGGCAGAAGAGACTGAAGAAAAAGCAATATCTATAACCCAAAGAACTCGCATGTATCAGTTCAACGAAGGTAATGATAAATGTATTTTACATGCTACGGTTTAATAAAAAAAATCCCCATCCTCCTTCTCAACATTAAACAAACATTCATATTCGAACATACTGAGGGATAGGTGTGTCTTGATTAGAAATCTGACGACCGGACACATACAAAAATATAGATTGCATATGCAAGAACCTCCCCCCCCCCCCCCTTTAATTTTGGGCCATCCAGGGGAGGGGGGTTCCGGGGGTTGGAACCTTCATTTTTTTGACGATTAATGTTTTTGAATGAGGACATATGATTGGAACACCCCCCCCTTTTTATCCTGGGTTGCAACCCCCTTTTTAAAAATGGCTGGACCCGCCCCTGGACAAAAGTTTTTTGCATGTATGTTCTTTAAGACATTGCCATATGGGATCAAAATTTTAGCTTCAAGCAAAGGAGTAATTAAACATGTTAAATGAATTTTTTTTTAATTCAAAATAGATGCTTAATATTTTTTTCGCTATTGGAATTTCCTGAAATATGTGTTTTTTTTTAATATTGTCTTTATACTGAAATCGATAAAAAATATCAAAAATAAAATACGTAACAAATTTATTGTTAATAAGAAAAAAAAGTGTTCAGAATTTCCCTCTTGGGGTACCATTGTTGGGTATTTCCCTTTATAGCGTAGTAATTCATAAAGTCCAGGCGATAAGACATTGATATTTTTAGGAAATAGAAAGAGAAAATAAATTAGATTCATAACAGAGTGATATTTAATAAATATGGTATGTAAATCAACAATTTGAAGACATAAAGAGTTTGAATTTATAAAAGTTTGACAAATGTTATTACACGTTGTGATCTAACGGATTTTGGCGCGCGGCCATTACTGTTGAGGCGGTTTGTCCATGTAAACATTGAGGGAGTTGATGTGGAGAGTAGGGCCATAAAACATGGAATTGATACGGCTGGACATGTTGGTTTGCGAGCTAATGGAAAATGCCATCATACCAAGGTTGTTTTGTTGGTTGACAGGCTGAGACAAAGATGAGAGGACTGTTGAAGCTGTTGTGCACGGTAAGTTTGGCCCGGTGGAAGTGTGACAAGTTTCCTCGCTGCTTGTATTACTTAACAAATTTGAAATTTTTCTCTGTTTGTTTTCTAAAATTGAACTGGAACTGTTTATGGAATTAACATTTTTGTGACCCGAAATTTGCATAATGTCTGTGTCAGGAATTTCATTTGATCTTAGTTTCTGAACAAGATACTTTCGGGCACTGTGGTTTGTTAAACGCTTGTGTTCATCTAACCCTCTTTCAATCGTCATGGTTTTAACTATTGAACCCATTTTTTCTCTCCTATTTTCTGGCGAAGAAACCATATTTGGGAACGTGTGTCGGCTAATGAAATGGTGCGTGGCGCCAACAAAATTGGTCCTCTGCATCACTGAAATTTTGTGGCCTCTTTGATTTATATACTTCATAGTACTTAATTGGATCATGATCCCCTTTTGTTTCATATATTTTAGGCGACACTTCTTTAACGTCTGCGACATTTGCTCCTGTTCGAGTTTTTGTCTGCCTTTCATTCAATTCTAGGTATTTTGTGCCATCATATGCCGTGGTTAAAGTTACATCTCCCCAACTGAAAAAAAAACAACATCGTTATCATATTTTTCACAATTTGAGAATAATAGTTTATTTATGAACGAGTTACACCAGTGGACTTGGTCAATCGCAGTTAACAATGTCATGATATCAGACAATCCGTTCTTACTTTGCGGTAGATTGCTAATGAGACAACGATCAACCAGAGACCAATGTATATGTATGAAAGCCTTCTACAATGTATACAAATCTATAAAAGGCCAATATGTCATATTTGGACGAGAAAACCAAATTTCTTAATATTTAAATGAGACTTTATTTCATGTTTGCTGTGTATTTATTCTTATGCATTATACTCCAATCACTTTTATTAAGTGGCTAGTCTCATATTTTATTTTCAGAGATTCTGATCTGCTAGCTGCAAGAATTTGAACTCCATACCATCCACTAACTAAGGAGTAGTTACATTTATACATGTCTGAATTTGATAAATATTTGTGAGTGATGAAGTATTGTGCTAGAATTATTTATAGAATTAAAAACTCCAAGCTGTGGCAACAACTTTTTATACTATGATGCAAAATTTCACTCGCAGTAGATTATTACAGATGAAAGATGTATCACAAATATAGAGAATTGTATAGAATGAGACGCTATTAAGTTTATTCATCAAGTGGATTTATATGCATGTATTATTCAGTGAAAAAAAAAGCGACAACCAGATGCAGTTTGTACACTAAATATGGACTTCGTAACTGTTCGCCACAAAACACATTATAACTATGCGGTCTGAAAGTGGTGTTATACACCATCAATCAATCAACATATAGATGCATTTTATGTAAAATGTATGTACATTGTTTATTCACCTGAAGTTAGAAAATTTGATTACACTCGAGCAAATATGCAGTAAAAATTATCCGTGTGGTTTATAAATATTTTATAAACATAAAATGTGATCTATTCCTGTGATTATTTCAGCTTTTTTATGCTTGTTTAAAAGAAACGATATGATGCGATATGATTGCCAATGAAACAACTGTATCGACGAGATCTAGGAGATATTGGTGTGTGATTTATGACGTATGTCATATCGCTTTAATATTGGTCTTTTTTTATGTTAGTTTTTTGAAATTCTCTGATATCAATTTTTTTTTTGCATTTAACAATACCTGTCTCAGAACTTAAATATAATTTCATATAAAAACATACCGAAGTGAGTAATGTTCTGAGATGCCTCTTAGTCCAAATTGAACACAATTGTTCAGCCATACTGTGTTGAGGAGGGCTTTTGGAGAATTGTCACCAAGAATATTCTTGTCAAATAGCATGCTGATCTCCTCATCTGTTAATGGCTGGGCCCTTTTAGTTTGTTGCCCTTGCCTTTTTGTTTTAATAGTTTTTGCTTTGCCTTTAATGTTTCTCTGGTAAGGTGGAAACTCTCATCATTGTCATCTCAAATGATAGAGTCACCATATTTGTGACGCCTAAGTTTTCTCTCGACACTACTTATGAAGCCACGGAAAGTCGACGGTTCATACTCTTGGCCATCTTTTTCGTACAGTAAGAACAAAGTTAGAAAGAAGAGAGTCAAGCTCAGCAACTGGTATTGTTTGTATTTCTCTAGTTTCATTTTTCTTTCTAAGAAACCTGGTAACCAATGCTAGGTCATAAAATGATTTCTTTGCAGTGTTTTTGTTTTGTTGCTTATCAAGAAAGTTTTGTACACCAGTTTCATCAAGATGTAAAAAATCTTCGTCAAACTGTTTATCTTCAAAATCCATGTCTTCATGTGTTGTGTTTGGAACAGTTGCAATACATGTATTTGCAGTGTCAGTGGTGAGTGTATCACTATCAAGGGAGTATTCAAGACATATTTCAGTACTTCCTTGATCAGCCAGCATATCTATTTGGATGAGGACATGTTCTAGATCTTCATCAATATTTGAAGTTACATCTTGTTCATCTTCTAACATATTTGATGGAGACCATAGAAGATTGAAATTTGCGACTTCGTCCGACATTTTTCTGGAAATTGTAGCAGTCGAAGTTTGTGGGGAGGGTTTAAGGCATTGGAATATGTTGGCTTTTCAAGAATCAATTGAAAATGTCAAAAATTCTAAAAACAAATATATAGTTGGTTCAAGAAAACAAAACTATCGAATTTATTATTATTTTTATTAATAACACTGACAGTTTATCGACAGTTTAACGATTGTTGACACACTTGCCATCGAAGTGACGTGACATTGTTGAAATAAAGTAGTTCCGGTAAGTAGGCGTGGCTAATAGGTCAGTCGAGGTCATTGACGTATAAAGCTTACGTTTATACGTATAGCTTTATCTGTATAGTAAAATACCTGATTGCAGTATAAGTACATTTAATGTGTTTACTTAGAAATGTGTTTAGATAATATCGCTATTCTAAACACGAGTTTTCAGGCATGTCAAATAAAAGATCGCTGGAAGATAAAACGTACTTTAAGTAATGGAAAAGATTGATCTATTGGTGATTACTTAACGCCGCATAAGCGTAAAAAGGCTAAATCGCGGTGATAATGGAAAAGAAGAAACAAATCCTAGTTAACAACTTTAAAATCACATTTTAACCTATCGAATGCAGCCTTTTAAATCGTCATGCATAATTCGATAAAATTGCAATAACATTACATCAAATATAGATTTGCCAGATATAAGAGGTCGAAAAAATGTTAGAATAGGTATGTTTTGTCTCGACTCTACGAAGTAATGGAGGCGTGCTGATTCCGGTGGCGTCGGCGGCGTCAACATTTTTTTTAAAACTTGTGATACATGTAAGATGAGTTTTTTAAAACGGGGACTATTAACGATAAGTCAATGGGTATTTGGTATGCATTTGTATTAGCATTGGCATATTGTTATGTAGATCAAACGGCCTCGCCCTCTAAAAGATGGTTCATTGACTTAAAGTGATTTTTAGTCAGTTTAAGGAGAACCATTAACAATAGGTCAATGATATTTGGTATGCAGTTGTAACAGCATTATCATATCTCATTTCCAGAGATTATTTAGCCCTGCAACTTCAGTCACGTTTCATTGACTTTAAATGGTTTGCATAATAAATGCATGATAAAGTATTCATTTTAATTTCAACAACTGCATTTAACTATTGAAAGAGAGGCGAAAGATACAAAAGGGACGTTCAAATTCGTAAGTCGAAAAAAAAATGACAAAGCCATGGTTTCAAAAGAAAAAGACAAACAGACAAACAACAGTACACAAAACACAACATATAAAAATAAAGACTGAGCAACACGAACCCCATCAAAACTGGGGGTCATCTCAGGTGAGTCGGAAGGGTAAGCAGATCTTGCTCCACATGTGGCACCCGTCGTGTTGCTCATTTTAGTACAAACCCGGTGATAAGTCTAATTCGGTAGATTACATTCAGGAAAAGGGGACGGGATAGTAGTTAGGACAATTGGAACATATCATTGTCATCTGTGAAACGGATATCCCATAACGGTCAACCAACTCGTGATGGCGTCCGTAAAATTTCCGAAGGGATGATTTCAACTTCACCACTTGGAACTCTTCTTGTGAGCAGCAACCCTCGATCAAGGAAATACACGCCCTGTCACATCGTATCAAAATTACAAATAGATATGACAGATGCTACACATGTACATACATATATCTGTTTGAACACTTTATTATTCTAGAGTGACACTAACCAGACAATTATTTCATCGGAAGTTGGGAGGTTGTAAACACTGTGCAATATTAATCTGGAAAAAAAGCAATATTGATCGACGGGCAGGGGATATCATACATTGTGTCTATTTCTTTATATGCGTATAATTGGTTTAATGTATACGTACATCATCTATACGAAATTTCAGTGATACTTTGCCTGTACCATCGAACCTGTCATGAATAATTGTCGATGTTTCTACTTTGTTAGGATGTTTTGTGCCATTTTATCGTATGTTTTTCATATGAAAACAGTATCGTGTATCTATTAGAAAAATATCGCATTGGAAATTTTTTTCATAATAAAGGCATAATTTTATCGCTTTTCTATTATAAAAACGTCGCACTCATATAAGAAAAAATTGTCTTATTACAAGTGATTATGGCGTAGAATGCAATCGAATAAGTTCAATGGCCATTCCACTGTCTTTGGTACATTATTGTCAAAGTATTTGGACAACTCAAAATCATAGGTTTTATTTAATGCATATAAACAACATACTTGGGATTAAATGTTCAAAGTACATTGCAAGTTGTATATACGTTTGTCCTGTTTAATACGTTCATGTTTTAAAAAGAATACACAAGTACTTTCAGATGAATTTTCATTTATTCCTACAAATGTCAAAAGTCGTCTGAGATTTCCCCACAATGCATCTCATTTACCAAAAAAAAATATCGCTATTCTACATAAGAAACAGATTTCTTGATTCACACTTTCCATAGACTGAAAATCATAATATTATATTGTATAAAAGTAGATAGGTAAAAGAGGCCGAAAGTCACAGCTTTAAACTAGGATCATAATTACGGGATGAGTAGACCTAAGTAGTGCAGTCGAAGAATTCTAATAAAAGCTGTAGTCAACTAGTCTTTTTAAAAGTATTGAGAGTAGTAGATTCTGAGTGCCAGTTATAGTAGAAACATAACAAATTAAAGCCGCGTAAAAAATAATAATCGATGGTTTGCCAATACAACCACTTTCATGCATGTCGGTTTTCGTTGTATGTTGACTACGCAATTCCCGCCATGTTGACAAGGATTGTTTATGCAAGGTGCATACAAGTAACAAAATCCACTGTCGAATCTGTATTCTTTGGAACATAGTTGAGGCTCAATTATTTTTACTGCCGATTTCACTAGAAACAAGTACAAGAAATTTGAAAAAAAAAAAAAAAAAAACCAAACATTATAGATAATATTACATTAAATTATGCATACTTAAATCTTATTAATGCATGACAATCGTTAGTTATATCTGACGATATGTTTAAGAACACTTTAGGTTTAAAGCATAGACAATCATTGCTTATCGAATCTATACTCCGTAGATATCTACAATACTAGTCAGTCTTTACAATCTTTAAAATCATAATGCGTTTGCCTAGCGGTTATTCTAAAAATGTATATTGAGTAAAACATTACCAAAATGGTGGCCAACTTGAGTACTTTCCCATTATTTATAACGTATTGTTGCCTGGTTGCTGTCTTATGATGATTAGTACCCAACGTTTACGTTATCATGTGTTTCAGTGTGTTGTGCTATGGAAAGACACGCTACACCCAATCAAGTTATACATTTCTCAGTTAAATGTATGTTTTACACTGGGTTTCAGTCGTTAAGTCAAATTGCGTTTTCCAAGTTAACATTTAATAGCTTACAAGATTTTTTTTAAGTTTGAGCTTACCTAATTCTAACAGCTCTTGTAATGTCTGATGTTCGATAATTATATAAATTCCTATTTTCTGTGATCCGTTAATTATTATATAAATATCGTTTGTTATATCGGTGACATTTCTATCAGTAGTGTTGATGTATGGTTGAACAATCAACACTAGTTTTACTAGTACACAGCTTCTGAAAAAAATAATGCATTCGGGTTTGATAACTTTTACATGTAACAAGACCACTGATAGCTATTGGGTATTCCAAGGTTTTCCAAAATTATTTTTGTGATACTTTCAAGTTCAGATATTAGCCATGTTTTTTAAATCGTGCTGCGTCGTAGTTTTCGTACTGTAACAATTAACAATTTATAGAAAATTAATTTTCTGAGAATAACAAAAAGGAACTTCAAATTATGACAGACTTCCACGGCATTGCGTTTTAAACAAGAGGCTTCTAAAAGCCAAACACGCTCAACAGATAAAGATATGCCATTCTTATATTAATGTTTAGCTTTATTGCAATCCATAATTTCATTTTCGTAAATCCTGTATTGCCGATCTCTTAACAGTGCACAGTTTGTACCTTGTTTTGATATACAAAAACACAAACAAATATTAACAAATCGTCGTTTAAGGGCAATAACTCCTGATAAAGTCACCAACAGTTTTGGCCATTTTTGCATTTTTGTAGCTCTTGTATAGCTGATCATATTTTGCTATAAACAATTTCTACCTATCTATTACAGTTTTCAAGATAATTTGTAACATTTTAGAAATTAGCAACAACAAAAAAAGAATTACGGGCAGTCAATCTTATAAGGACTCACCAATGGTTTTGGTCATATTGCTTGTTTATATCATACATTGCTGATTATTGTTGCTGTTTATTGTTTTCATCTATATTTTATAGTTCTTGAGAAAACACGAACATTCTTAAAAAATCGTCATTCAAGAACCATTTTCCCTTAAGAAGTCATCTACTATTTTTGGTCACATTCATGTTTTGTAGATCCTAAACTTCTGAGCTTTTGTGCTGCAAAACACATGATCATAATTTCTTAAGGAGTCACCGAATAGTCGGTCTTGAATTGCTGATCATTTTTGCCATTAACAATTCCTTCCTATTTATTATTATTTTCAGAATAATTGAAACACAGGAAAATTTAACAAAAATTTTTAATGGCATGAACTCATTTAAAAGCCAGCTGATCCTTCGACAGAGTATTTTTTACCAATATAAGTATTGATATCCTATACAATATTATTTCTGGGTTCGAGATAAAATTTACTTTAAGTTAGTTAATTTTTAGTATGTAAAATGCATATATATATACTAAAAAATCCGTATCGCATAATAAAGACGTGTACATGTAGTATATTATGGCTGTTTCGGTCATTAAAATATGCAACGTATCAGAGAACGCGACAAAAACCGTATGTAGACTGGCTGAATGGGGATCTGTTCCCGTTAAAGTTTGTATAACCTCCCTTTTGCTGTCATATTCATGCTGATTAATGTGGAACAGAGGTTATTTATAAACAACATACCTGTTGTTGACCTGTTGTCGTATTCTTTGCTTACCCGTTGTAGTTCTCAAGCTGTAAAAATAATTTTATATTATCAATCGGCTAACCTTGGGTGACTCCGCTTCTCTCCATAGATGGCGGTACGGAATCGGCAGAGTTGTGATGAATGATTATATTATACTGAGTGCCATGAAAACGCAACACTAAGTTTTTTAGAAATAAAATTTTTATACAAAATAATATTTTCTATATAGTAATTGTTAATGACAGTTAAAGGGTTTATCTAAAGATAAAAGTCAAACAAAAATGTTCAACTGCCACGATTCGAATGCAATACGGTTATGCATCACAACGCTACAGTTCACTAACTCACAGTCTCTATAACGAATGTGTCCACCGCGTGCTGCAACGCAAGCTCTACAACGACGTGGCATTGACCTGACCAGACGTCGGATACGGTGTTGTGGAATGTTTGTCCATTTTTTCCGCAATGCAATTTCGAGTTGGCGCAGCGTAACTGGTGGTGGCTGTCGTCGTCTTACGGCTTGTCCAATTTGATCCCATAAGTGTTCAATTGGACTCAAATCCGGCGAAAAGGCTGGCCATGGTAATGTCTGAACATGGTTGTTGTTGATAAACGCAGTTGTGAGTCGTGCGGAGTGTGCACGAGCGTTATCTTGCTGAAAAAGATTAACATCTTGATGCCTAGCCATAAACGGTATAACGGTCGGCCGTAAAACTTCGTCAATGTAGCGTTGAGCGTTTAAATTGCCATTGATAGTGATGAGCGGAGTTTTATGGTTGAATGATATTCCTCCCCATACCATGACACTACCACCACCTCAACGATCTGTCTCTTGGATACACGAATCTGCATAGCGTTCTCCTCTTCGTCTCCACACACGAGTTCGTCCATCACTACGACGAAGATGGAATCTTGATTCGTCCGTCCATAAGACAGTTGTCCATTGCCTGTGTGACCATCTCTGACGCTGTTGTGTCCATCTAAAGCGATTTTGGCGTCGTACTGCTGTCAGAATGTTACCACGGAAAGGCCTCCGTGCCCTTAATCCACTGCTGCGCAAACGGCGTCTTACCGTGTTTGCTCCAATTTGTCTCCTATGGACGCCGACAGTCTCCCGTGCCGTTTGGACAGCCGCACGGAACCGATCTCGCAGATGCTGAAGACGAATGTATCGGTCCTGTTGGGCAGTAGTTGCTCTCTGTCTTCCGGGACGTGGTCTATCATTCAAAGACCCAGTTTGATTGAATCTTTGGATAAGTCTGGTAATTGTTGAGGCTGAACACTGAATTCTGCGTGCAATTTCACGACTTGAAATGCCTCCTTGCACCATGCCCCAAACTTCATGTCTCTGGTTGTCTGAAAGTCTTGGCATCTACGCCTTAGTTTATTGCAGTGGCTTACAAAAAAGGATGGGAAAGTTAAATTCTTAAGCGAGGCTTTCCAAAACACACAATGAAAAAATCACTCGTGCGAAAAATAGCGGTGCACTCGACTCACCCCCTTTTTCTGTAACGTAAGCACGTAACTTTTTTTTTCTAAAATCATTCAAGCGTAAAGTTGTCGAAAGAAGTCTGACGATTCATTTTCAAACCGATATAGGTAATCATTTAAAAAAAATATTTATATATTTTAAAATATTTGAAATTTACAAGTGTTGCGTTTTCATTGGCACTCAGTATATCTGCGTGTAAGTAAATAAATCAAGATGATTGTTCATATAACATCATTTGAACAATATAATCAAGATAACTGGATTTTCTCTGTAATTATTTAAACGTTAACACATTAACTATTTCATTCATTCAATCATTCATGTGGTATTAGTTTTTGTACGTATAGGATACGTTCATTTATAAAAGAACCCCAATTACATTGAGGAAATGCATACCAAATATATACGCTACCGACGTTTTCAATTTAAAAAAAAAAAATTTTAACAATTTTTTTATGCAATTATGACAACTTGCTATGTTTAAAGTTTGTTAATTGTACAATTGTAGCCAATTCATTATACGGTTACTGTGAATCATTGACCTAAATCGCCCATTGTTTACAGGCATTACAATATTATTTTTCTCAAAAACAAGTATTCCTAGAATACTTTTAGAATTTTGTCTTCTGTACATCAAACCTTTTATCTAATTGCCTTGCTACTAAAATGACACAGAATATTACAAAGTCAGAGATTTGAATGTTATTAAAATGACATTTTTTATTGTTTAATGACTTCCATACTACTGATTTTGGTGTCTGTTTAAAATTACTAGAACAGTGATTTAAATTTCTGGCCAGCTCTTTGGTGAACTAAGAAAGTAAATACAAAAAATTGAAAGACAATAAAACGTTTAAATATCTTTCATGTGTCTTTGTTGCAGTTGCTTCTAGATGTTCATAAATCAAAATTCATTTCAAATGTGCCATATTGAGAAAAGATTACACGAAATTCAGTAAACAGTTCCTTAAAATTGAATAGTGTATGATCGACCAACATAAATTATCTCCATTTTATCTAGGTGTGGGAGGCATTTGTTCAACATGCCTTACTACCCATTTTTCTATGTCAATGCCTAAACATGTTAATCCAACAATACATTTATTGGATATAAAAAAAGAAGATGTGGTATGATTGCCAATGAGACAACTCTCCACAAGAGACCAAATGACACAGAAATTAACAACTATAGGTCACCATACGGCCTTCAACAATGAACAAAGCCAATACCGCATAGTTAGCTATAAAAAGCCCCAAAATGACAAATGTAAAACAATTCAAACGAGAAAACTAACGCCCTTATTTATGTACAAAATAATGAACGAGAAACAAATATGGTACAAAGCAACAAACGACAACCACTGAATTACAGGCTCCTGACTTAGTACAGTCACATACAGAATGTTTTTAAAAATGTTTACCTCAAGTTCATGTTCTTTACTGCTATAAATCCAGTTAGATTTTCAAACGCTCTGTTAAGCTAAAAAAAAAATCAAAATTAAAGAAAACAAATAATTTAGTAAATTGTATTTACCAAATTACTAAACCTCTAGATTTTTGAAATTTTAGTATTAAACGATTATTTAAAATTAGTCTCTAGTTTTAAAAGTCGTCTATGCATATACATGTGTAGTATAACAACTTTGATTTAGCTTTCAACAATTTTGGCAGTTAGCATTGCTGAAATGTTTGTATTAAATTGGTTCACCTATGATTCCTCCACGTCATTTGGTCTCTCGTGTATTGTTGTCTCCAAGGCAATCAAACAACATCTTCTTATCGAAAAATAAAAAGATTTGGTATGATTGCCAATCAGACAACTCTTTACCAGAGACAAAAATGACATAGAAGTTAACAGCTATAGGTCACCGTACGGCCTTCAACAATGAGCAAAACTCATATCGCAGAGTAAGCTATAAAAGGCCTCGAAATGAAAAATGTAAGACAATTCAAACAAAACATATATGATATACAGCAACAAACGACACCCACTGAATTACAGGGTGCTGACTTTGGACAGGCACATACAGAATGTGGCGGGGTTAAACATGTTTACTGACGCCTTATCTTTATATTTTTATCGATTAGAAAATAATAATACAATGGCAAATCAAAGTTATAACCCTCCGTTGTGTCTTTTTTCACCTTTTCCGTTCATTCTTTCGTTTAAATCTTGGATTTACATCTAATCATTATGCAGTGAGTGCATTTCATGAAAATTCCAAAAACTAGACACATTAACCCTTATTTTACCTGTTTGATTCCAATGATTTTTTGTTTCGAACCTATAAACCCAAAATGAACTTTCAAATTGTGTTACATACTTATGCATTCCGGTATGTGGAATTGTTTGTTCTAGGTATAACGGATTGCCAAGGTGCTGTCTTATAGCTCAAGATCTCATATATATGAATATGTTGTTTTTTTTTAGTTTTTTTTTATTTTTGCTATCAAATAAAGGAATTATTGGCACTTCAGATTCGTTCACAGATTGTCTAGTCCACTAAAGCAATGACAGTACATTGTACAATCATTCACCAACAGGCTGCTAAGTTTTACAATTGACTGCACAGGTAGAAATCTATGAATGGAAACATCAAATATCTTAC
The DNA here is from genome assembly GCF_021869535.1 of Mytilus californianus. Taxonomy (NCBI): domain Eukaryota; kingdom Metazoa; phylum Mollusca; class Bivalvia; order Mytilida; family Mytilidae; genus Mytilus; species Mytilus californianus. The sequence continues at coordinate 47,869,640 of NW_026262582.1, read as the reverse complement.
GGAAATGCAGTACTTACATTTTCTACTGGTTCCCGAGAGGAAATTACGTAATACATAAAAGAATGCACATCACTGCGGATTCGACCTAGATGATAGACGGGAAATCTGAAGTCAATGACTTAAAAAAGGTTTGTTATGTAGTTCTGTCAAATACTCTGAACAGATCCCCTACGGAATATTACCAGTTTTAACAAAGGTATTTTGAGGTATAGAAATCAAAGCAATATCCATTACAGGGCATCGGAATTTGAACGACTTTGAATTCCATGCAGCCTTAAACACGATCTTTCAGCACTGCAATTATTTTCGCTGCTCAACGAACCAAAAGACTCTTATAAGAAATTAGATTAGAATTAATTGAATGCAACTGAGTTTTGTAATAAAACTTACATCTTTGAGTATCTTCTTTCTGAAATTTCCAGATTCATTTGTCCTGATTTTTACATGGGGTCCACTCAAACAAAATATCAACTGCACTGAAACGTTAACTCCTTAAAGGAATTAAGGAGATAACAAGAAGTTCAAATCGAACATATAAATAATATGAAAATGGGAATATTCGAATAACTCGTAGTAGTCGGTATATTTCAAGGACAATTTAAATGAATGAACAAATACGCAGAACAACTATTAGATTTTAAGTAAACAAAAAATAAATACGTATAAGTCACTCTACTTAATGTTACTTCACTGTTAAAATCTCATATAAAATAGTTCTGCTATGATAAATCTATTTTCAACCACCCATTGGTGCACATATATAAAGGTGTCATACTGCTGTATTTTGAAAAACAAAAGGCAAACTGTGACAGCTTAAACCAGTGAAGTATATACAATATTATTTTCATTTTCCCCAACATAAATTTTTCTGACATAATTTATAAATGGTCATATTTGCTTGTTGAAATGAAATGTGAAGCCAAATAAAAGATGAGAGTGGGAAAAGAAAAACAAAAAGACAAATTATAAAATAAGCTGTTCAAAATCCGCATTTTGTAACTTAAAGGTGTTTTCTCTTTTCAAAATTTTGTTTAGGATTCCAAAATAAATACAACATGCATTAAATTACAATATGAGCAAACCTGTATTTACTGGCACTTTCCCAGGGACCATTGTTGACGTGTGTAAACTGGTTGTAGAAGTAGAAGTTGTTCTCGGTTTAGTAGCGGCTGTAGGTGGGAAAACCGTTGTAGGTGTAATAGTGGTTGTTGGAGAAGTAGTTGTTGTAGGAGAGGTAGTTGTTGTTGGAGAAGTAGAAGTTGTGGGAGAAGTAGTTGTTGTTGGAGAAGAAGAAGTTGTGGGAGAAGTAGTTGTTGTTGGAGAAGTAGTTGTTGTTGGAGAAGTAAAAGTTGTGGGAGAAGTAGTTGTTGTTGGAGAAGTAGAAGTTGTGGGAGAAGTAGTTGTTGTTGGAGAAGTAGAAGTTGTGGAAGAAGTATTTGTTGTAGGAGAAGTAATAGTTGTAGGAGAAGTTGTTGTTGTAGTAGTGGTTGTAAGCGTAGCATTGGTTGTAGATGCAGTAGTGATTATAGGCGTTGTAGGCGTAACCTCGGTTGTAGTTGCAATTGGGGTTGATGGCGTAGATTTGGATGTAAATAAAATAGTGGTCGTAGCCGTATCATCGTTTGTAGGTGAATTAGTGACTGTTAGCATTGCATCTGTTGTAGATTCGGTAGTGATTGCATTTGTAGAATCGGTTGTAGGCAAGTCAGTGGTTGTAGGCTTAGCATCGGTAATAGATTCGGTAGTGAGTGTATGCGTAGCATTGGTTGTAGATGCAGTAGTGGTTGTAGGTGTATCCTCGGTATTTGATGAAATAGCGATGGTGGGCGTAACAGCGTTTGTAAATGCAGTAGTGGTTGTAGGTAAAGCATTGGTTGTAGGTGCACCTGTAGTAGTAGGCGTTAGATCGTTTGTAGGTGAAGTAGTGATCGTAGACGTAGCATCCGTTGTAAATTCGATAGTGATTGTAGGCAGAGCACCGGTTGTAGATGCAATAGTGATTGTAGGCGTACCATCGGTTGTAGGTGAAGTGGTGATTGTAGGCTTAGTATTGGTAATAGATGCAGTAGTGGTTGTAAGGGTAGCATCAGTTGTAGATGTTGTAGTGATTTTAGGTGTATCATCGGTTGAAGATGAAGTAGTCGTTGAGGGTGTAGCATTGGTTGTATATGAAGAAGTTCTTAAAGTCGAAGCATCAGTTGTAGATGCAATGGCGGTTGTAGGCGTAATGTCGGTTGTAGTTGCAATTGGGGTTGATAGCGTAGGTTTGGACGTAAATAAAATAGTGGTTGTAGCCGTATCTACGTTTGTAGGTGCATTAGTGGCTGTTAGAATTGCATCTGTTGTAGATTCGGTAGTGATTGCATTTGTAGAATCGGTTGAAGGCAAGTGAGTGGTTGTAGGCTTAGCATCGGTAACAAATTCGGTAGTGAGTGTATGCGTAGCATTGGTTGTAGATGCAGTAGTGGTTGTAAGCGTAGCATCGGCTGTAGATGCAGTACTGATTGTAGGCGTAACATCGATTGTCGGTGAAGTAGTGATTGTAGGCTTAGTATCGGTAGTAGACGCAGTAGTAATTGAAGGCATAGCATCGGTTGTAGATTCGGTAGTGAGTGTATGCGTAGCATTGGTTGTAGATGCAGTAGTGGTTGTATGCGTAGCATCGGCTGTAGATGCAGTAGTGATTGTAGGCGTAACATCGGTTGTAGGTGAAGTAGTGATTGTAGGCTTAGTATCGGTAGTAGATGCAGTAGTAATTGTAGGCATAGCATCCGTTGTAAATTTGGTGTCGATTGTGTGCGTAGCATTCGTTGCAGATTCAGTTGTTATTGTAGACGAATCAGTAGTTGTAGGCATACCATCGGATGTAGATTCAGTAGTAATTGTAGACGTTACATTGGTTGTAGATGAAGTAGTTGTTGTAGGCGGAGCACCGGTTGTGGATGAAGTAGTTGTTGTAGGCGTTGCCCCGATTTTAGATGCACTGGTGGTTGTAGGTGTATCCTCGATATTTGATGAAGTAGCGATGGTGGGCGTAACAGCGTTTGTAAATGCAGTAGTGATTGTAGGTAAAGTATTGGTTGTAGGTGCACTGGTAGTTGTAGGCGTTAGATCGTTTGTAGGTGAAGTAGTGATCGTAGACGTAGCATCCGTTGTAAATTCGATAGTGATTGTAGGCAGAACACCGGTTGTAGATGCAGTAGTGGTTGTAAGCGTAGCATCGGTTGTAGATGCAGTAGAGATTGTTGGCGTAACATCGGTTGTAGGTGAAGTAGTGATTGTAGGCATAGTATCGGTAGTAGATGCAGTAGTAATTGAAGACATAGCATCGGTTGTAGATTCGGTAGCGGTTGTATGCGTAGCATTCGTTGTAAATTCAGTTGTGATTGTAGACGAATCAGTGGTTGTAGGCTTAGCATCGGTTTTAGATTTGGTAGTGATTGTAATCGTAGCATCGGTTGTAGATGCAATATTGGTTATCGGTAAAGCAGTGATTGTAGAGGTAGCGTCGATTGTAGCTGAAGATGTTGTTATGGGCATACCATCGGATGTAGATTCAGTAGTAATTGTAGACGTTACATTGGTTGTAGATGAAGTAGTTGTTGTAGGCGGAGCACCGGTTGTAGATGCAATAGTGGTAGAAAGCGTAGCATCGGTTGTAGATGCAGTAGTGATTGTAGGCGTAACATCGGTTGTAGGTGAAGTAGTGATTGTAGGCTTAGTATTGGTAGTAGATGCAGTAGTGGTTGTAAGGGTAGCATCGGTTGTAGATGTTGTAGTGATTTTAGGTGTATCATCGGTTGAAGATGAAGTAGTCGTTAAGGGTGTAGCATTGGTTGTATATGAAGAAGTTCTTAAAGACGAAGCATCAGTTGTAGATGCGATGGCGGTTGTATGCGTAACCTCGGTTGTAGTTGCAATTGGGGTTGATGGCGTAGATTTGGATGTAAATAAAATAGTGGTTGTAGCCGTATCACCGTTTGTAGGTGCATTAGTGACTGTTAGAATTGCATCTGTTGTAGATTCGGTAGTGATTGCATTTGTAGAATCGGTTGAAGGCAAGTGAGTGGTTGTAGGCTTAGCATTGGTAACATATTCGGTAGTGAGTGTATGCGTAGCATTGGTTGTAGATGCAGTAGTGGTTGTAAGCGTAGCATCGGCTGTAGATGCAGTAGTGATTGTAGGCGTAACATCGGTTGTAGGTGAAGTAGTGATTGTAGACTTAGTATCGGTAGTAGATGCAGTAGTAATTGTAGGCATAGCATCAGTTGTAGATTCGGTGTCGATTGTTTGCGTAGCATTCGTTGTAGAATCAGTTGTTATTGTAGACGAATCAGTAGTTGTAGGCATACTATCGGATGTAGATTCAGTAGTAATTGTAGACGTTACATTGGTTGAAGGTGAAGTAGTTGTTGTAAGCGGAGCAACGGTTGTGGATGAAGTAGTTGTTGTAGGCGTTGCCCAGATTTTAGATGCACTAGTGGTTGTAGGTGTATCCTCGATATTTGATGAAGTAGCGATTGTGGGCGTAACAGCGTTTGTTAATGAAGTAGTGATTGTAGGTAAAGTATTGGTTGTAGGTGCACTGGTAGTTGTAGGCGTTAGATCGTTGGTAGGAGAAGTAGTGATCGTAGACGTAGCATCCGTTGTAAATTCGATAGTGATTGTAGGCAGAACATCGGTTGTAGATGCAGTAGTGGTTGTAAGCATAGCATCGGTTGTAGATGCAGTAGAGATTGTTGGCGTAACATCGGTTGTAGGTGAAGTAGTGATTGTAGGCATAGTATCGGTAGTAGATGCAGTAGTAATTGAAGACAGAGCATCGGTTGTCGATTCGGTAGCGGTTGTATGCGTAGCATTCGTTGTATATTCAGTTGTGATTGTAGACGAATCAGTGGTTGTAGGCTTAGCATCGGTTTTAGATTTGGTAGTGATTGTATTCGTAGCATCGGTTGTAGATGCAATATTGGTTATCGGTAAAGCAGTGATTGTAGAGATAGCGTCGATTGTAGCTGAAGATGTTGTTATGGGCATACCATCGGATGTAGATTCAGTAGTAATTGTAGACGTTACATTGGTTGTAGATGAAGTAGTTGTTGTAGGCGGAGCACCGGTTGTGGATGAAGTAGTGGTTGTAGGCGTCGCCCCGATTTTAGATGCACTAGTGGTTGTAGGTGTATCCTCGGTATTTGATGAAGTAGCGATGGTGGGCGTAACAGCGTTTGTAAATGCAGCAGTGGTTGTAGGTAAAGCATTGTTTGTAGGTGCACTTGTATTAGTAGGCGTTAGATCATTTGTAGGTGAAGTAGTAATCGTAGACGTGGCATCCGTTGTAAATTCGATAGTGATTGTAGGCAGAGCACCGGTTGTAGATGCAATAGTGGTTGAAAGCGTAGCATCGGTTGTAGATGCAGTAGTGATTGTAGGCGTAACATCGGTTGTAGGTGAAGTAGTGATTGTAGGCTTAGTATTGGTAGTAGATGCAGTAGTGGTTGTAAGGGTAGCATCGGTTGTAGATGTTGTAGTGATTTTAGGTGTATCATCGGTTGAAGATGAAGTAGTCGTTGAGGGTGTAGCATTGGTTGTATATGAAGAAGTTCTTAAAGACGAAGCATCAGTTGTAGATGCAATGGCGGTTGTATGCGTAACCTCGGTTGTAGTTGCAATTGGGGTTGATGGCGTAGATTTGGATGTAAATAAAGTAGTGGTTGTAGCCGTATCATCGTTTGTAGGTGCATTGGTGACTGTTAAAATTTCATCTGTTGTAGATTCGGTAGTGATTGCATTTGTAGAATCGATTGAAGGCAAGTGAGTGGTTGTAGGCTTAGCATCGGTAACAAATTCGGTAGTGAGTGTATGCGTAGCATTGGTTGTAGATGCAGTAGTGGTTGTAAGCGTAGCATCGGCTGTAGATACAGTACTGATTGTAGGCGTAACATCGATTGTCGGTGAAGTAGTGATTGTAGGCTTAGTATCGGTAGTAGACGCAGTAGTAATTGAAGGCATAGCATCGGATGTAGATTCGGTAGTGAGTGTATGCGTAGCATTGGTTGTAGATGCAGTAGTGGTTGTACGCGTAGCATCGGCTGTAGATGCAGTAGTGATTGTAGGCGTAACATCGGTTGTAGGTGAAGTAGTGAGTGTAGGCTTAGTATCGGTAGTAGATGCAGTAGTAATTGTAGGCATAGCATCAGTTGTAGATTCGGTGTCGATTGTTTGCGTAGCATTCGTTGTAGAATCAGTTGTTATTGTAGACGAATCAGTAGTTGTAGGCATACTATCGGATGTAGATTCAGTAGTAATTGTAGACGTTACATTGGTTGAAGGTGAAGTAGTTGTTGTAAGCGGAGCAACGGTTGTGGATGAAGTAGTTGTTGTAGGCGTTGCCCAGATTTTAGATGCACTAGTGGTTGTAGGTGTATCCTCGATATTTGATGAAGTAGCGATGGTGGGCGTAACAGCGTTTGTTAATGAAGTAGTGATTGTAGGTAAAGTATTGGTTGTAGGTGCACTGGTAGTTGTAGGCGTTAGATCGTTGGTAGGTGAAGTAGTGATCGTAGACGTAGCATCCGTTGTAAATTCGATAGTGATTGTAGGCAGAACATCGGTTGTAGATGCAGTAGTGGTTGTAAGCGTAGCATCGGTTGTAGATGCAGTAGAGATTGTTGGCGTAACATCGGTTGTAGGTGAAGTAGTGATTGTAGGCATAGTATCGGTAGTAGATGCAGTAGTAATTGAAGACAGAGCATCGGTTGTCGATTCGGTAGCGGTTGTATGCGTAGCATTCGTTGTATATTCAGTTGTGATTGTAGACGAATCAGTGGTTGTAGGCTTAGCATCGGTTTTAGATTTGGTAGTGATTGTATTCGTAGCATCGGTTGTAGATGCAATATTGGTTATCGGTAAAGCAGTGATTGTAGAGATAGCGTCGATTGTAGCTGAAGATGTTGTTATGGGCATACCATCGGATGTAGATTCAGTAGTAATTGTAGACGTTACATTGGTTGTAGATGAAGTAGTTGTTGTAGGCGGAGCACCGGTTGTGGATGAAGTAGTGGTTGTAGGCGTCGCCCCGATTTTAGATGCACTAGTGGTTGTAGGTGTATCCTCGGTATTTGATGAAGTAGCGATGGTGGGCGTAACAGCGTTTGTAAATGCAGCAGTGGTTGTAGGTAAAGCATTGTTTGTAGGTGCACTTGTATTAGTAGGCGTTAGATCATTTGTAGGTGAAGTAGTAATCGTAGACGTAGCATCCGTTGTAAATTCGATAGTGATTGTAGGCAGAGCACCGGTTGTAGATGCAATAGTGGTTGAAAGCGTAGCATCGGTTGTAGATGCAGTAGTGATTGTAGGCGTAACATCGGTTGTAGGTGAAGTAGTGATTGTAGGCTTAGTATTGGTAGTAGATGCAGTAGTGGTTGTAAGGGTAGCATCGGTTGTAGATGTTGTAGTGATTTTAGGTGTATCATCGGTTGAAGATGAAGTAGTCGTTGAGGGTGTAGCATTGGTTGTATATGAAGAAGTTCTTAAAGACGAAGCATCAGTTGTAGATGCAATGGCGGTTGTATGCGTAACCTCGGTTGTAGTTGCAATTGGGGTTGATGGCGTAGATTTGGATGTAAATAAAGTAGTGGTTGTAGCCGTATCATCGTTTGTAGGTGCATTGGTGACTGTTAAAATTTCATCTGTTGTAGATTCGGTAGTGATTGCATTTGTAGAATCAATTGAAGGCAAGTGAGTGGTTGTAGGCTTAGCATCGGTAACAAATTCGGTAGTGAGTGTATGCGTAGCATTGGTTGTAGATGCAGTAGTGGTTGTAAGCGTAGCATCGGCTGTAGATACAGTACTGATTGTAGGCGTAACATCGATTGTCGGTGAAGTAGTGATTGTAGGCTTAGTATCGGTAGTAGACGCAGTAGTAATTGAAGGCATAGCATCGGATGTAGATTCGGTAGTGAGTGTATGCGTAGCATTGGTTGTAGATGCAGTAGTGGTTGTACGCGTAGCATCGGCTGTAGATGCAGTAGTGATTGTAGGCGTAACATCGGTTGTAGGTGAAGTAGTGATTGTAGGCTTAGTATCGGTAGTAGATGCAGTAGTAATTGTAGGCGTAGCATCAGTTGTAGATTCGGTGTCGATTGTGTGCGTAGCATTGGTTGTAGATTCAGTTGTGAGTGTAGACGAATCAGTAGTTTTAGGCATACCATCGGATGTAGATTCAGTAGTAATTGTAGACGTTACATTGGTTGTAGATGAAGTAGCTATTGTAGGCGGAGCACCGGTTGTGGATGAAGTAGTGGTTGTAGACGTAGCCCCGATTTTAGATGCACTAGTGGTTGTACCCATGGTGGGCGTAACAGCATTTGTAAATGCAGTAGTGATTGTAGGTAAAGCATTGGTTGTAGGTGCACTGGTAGTAGTAAGCGTTAGATCGTTTGTAGGTGAAGTAGTGATCGTAGACGTAGCATCAGTTGTAAGTTCGATAGTGATTGTAGGCAGAGCACCGGTTGTAGATGCAATAGTGGTTGTAAGCGTAGCATTAGTTGTAGATGCAGTAGTGATTGTAGGCGTAACATCGGTTGTAGGTGAAGTAGTGATTGTAGGCTTAGTATTGGTAGTAGATGCAGGAGTGGTTGTAAGGGTAGCATCGGTTGTAGATGTTGTAGTAATGTTAGGTGTATCAGTGTTTGAAGATGAAGTAGTCGTTGTAGGTGTAGCATTGGTTGTATATGAAGAAGTTCTTGAAGACGAAGCATCAGTTGTAGATGCAATAGCGGTTGTAGACGTAGCCTCGGTTGTAGTTGCAATTGGAGTTGGTGGCGTAGATTTGGATGTAAACGAAATAGTGGTTGTAGGCTTTGCATCGGTTACAGATTCGATAGTGGGTGTATACGTAGCATTGGTTGTAGATGCAATAATGCTTATAAGTGTAGCATCGGTTGTTGCAGAAGTGATTGTAGTTTTAGCATCAGTTTTAGATTCAGCTGTGATTGTAGTTATACCATCAGTTGTAGATTCGGTAGTGATTGTATTCGCTGCATCGGTTGTTGATGTAGTATTGGTTGTAGGCAAAGCAGTGATTGTAGTGGTAGTGTCGAATGTAGATGAAAATGTTCTAATTGGCATACCATCGGTTGTAGATTCAGTAGTAATTGTAGGCGGATCATCAGTTGTGGATGAAGTATTTGTTGTAGGCGTAACCCCTATTTTAGATGCAGTAATGGTTTTAGGCGTAGCATCGGTTGTGGATGCAGTAGTGGTTGTAGGCATATCCTCGGTATTAGATGAAGAAAAAATTGTAGGCTTAACATCGGTTGTAGATGCACTGGTGGTAGTAGGCGTTATATCGTTTGTAGGTGAAGCAGTGATTGTAGACGTAGCATCCATTGTAAATTCGGTAGTGATTGTAGGAGAAGCATCGGCTGCAGATTCAGTTGTTATTGAAGGGGTATCATCGGTTATAGATGCAATAGTGGTTGAAAGCGTAGCATCGGTTGTAGATGCAGTAGTGATTGTAGGCGTAACATCGGTTGTAGGTGAAGTAGTGATTGTAGGTGCAGTATCGGTAGTCGATGCAGTAGTGATTGTAAGCGAAGCATCAGTTGTTAATTTGGTAGTGATTGTAGGCGTAGCATCGGTCGTAGGCAAAGTTGTGGTTGTAGGCGTAGGCGTAGCATCGGTTGTTGATTTTGTAGTGATTGCATGCGTAGCATCGGTTGTATCATCTGCAGTAATGGGTGAAGGTGAGGTAGTTTGCACATTTGTAGTAATGGTAGATGTGGCTGTAAGCGTAGTCGTTGTAATTTCATCCATTTGGTTTATTTCAGAATTCGTTTTATCTTTGACGTTAACGATCTCATCCTCTATAGTTTGCAGTGTTACTCCAAGAATTATTGCTTTCTTTTGTTTAGATTGGGATCGTGTTGTCTTAGTCAATGTTCCTCTCTGTACCCGTGCTTGTTGTTTGGTCATATAATCAAATTTAGTTTGAAGTTTAGAATTTGGGAAATTATGCAATGCATTAGTTGACCCTCCATCTACTTTAAAATTATTGCTTTTCGATTGCGTAATATTGAATAAGATTGAGGATAGGTTAATATCAGACGTGTTGTCCGCTGTAGGTGTTGACTTTAGTTCTGTCAAACTATGTCTTGTAGTTTCATTTAAATTCACCTCTGTGCTAACTAAGAAAGAAAACATATATGCTGACATGTTCATAAATATTGAAATATACCGATCACAGCTTTGGTGAACCTAAAATTTCACGTTTAAGCATTCTGACTTATTATTTCATCACTTGTATCGATGCCGATATTTTTGCATAAATATCTCTCTTTCATTTTTCATTGAAGAAAAACACCCCAAATGTTTGATCTACAGTTTATAGCTAAACCAACTTTTCAGTTTCAGTTTATATCTTTCTTTTTGTATGGCAATAGTTTTACTTGTATGTTGGTCATGTACTTCGTTTTTATTCAGACGTTTAACTAAACACTAACTTTGTTGTTGTTTCAATTAGACGCAAAAGCATCAACGGAAGCATGTTCGGCATGGAGTATAAACTTCCGAATCATGTTATTTATTGGTTGGTAGTTTATTTCAAAATAAAAACAATAACATATTCAATTCATTTTGAAAACAAAATTCGTTTAACAGTTTAATAAAGGTTTAGATAAAGCCTGAAATAAACGATTAATCTCAGGGCTTATTGTCAATATAAAATATGCCTTAATACATAAACATTTTTCTTGTACAATTTCATTGTACTTACCTCTTGTGGCTTTGACGATACTTAGATATAAAGCGAAACACACTGTCAATAACATTTCTGAAAAAAATACATAAATTGAGTTCGCGCTGTCCGTTAAAACCCATTGAATTTAAGGTACTTTTGAATATTTGTTTTAAAATTTAGATATACAAAAAAAGTCATGTAATGGATAAATCCCTTTATTCAAGACTATCTACTAATTGTGTTTTTATTCATTTAAGTTATTTCTGTTCTATTCTTAAATGATTAAAGATAGAAAGAAAAAAAAAAACAATAACAAAAAAAAAACAAAAAAACAAAAAACACACACAAACATGTTATTCATATGATAAAGACATAATCTTTCAATCAGTTTAATTGAGGCCTGGAGCTGGTATGTCAGTAACTGCTAGTAGTCTGTTGTTATTTATGTATTATTGTCATTTTGTTTATTTTCTTTTGTTTCCTATTCTGACATCGGGCTCGGACTTCTCTTATACTGAGTTTTACTGTGCGTACTGTTGTGAGTTTGTTTTTTCTACATTGGCTAGAGGTATAGGGGGAGGGTTGAGATCTCAAAAAACATGTTTAACCCCGCCGCATTTTTGCGCCTGTCCCAAGTCAGGAGCCTCTGGCCTTTGTTAGTCTTGTATCATTTTTAATTTTAGTTTCCTGTGTATACTTTGGAGTTTAGTATGACGTCCATTATCACTGAACTAGTATACATATTTGTTTAGGGGCCAGCTGAAGGACGCCTCCGGGTGCGGGAGTTTCTCGCTGCATTGAAGACCCATTGGTGGCCTTCGGCTGTTGTCTGCTCTATGGTCGGGTTGTTGTCTCTTTGACACATTCCCCATTTCCATTCTAAATTTTATGACTGTTTTTTATTTCTCTATTTGACTTTTTTAATGTTTCTGTTAGTTCTTTTTTTTTAACAAAGAACACATTGTGAGAAGATTTTGGTTGTTTAATACGAGGGGCCTTTTATAATTTTTTATGCAGTATGTGTTTTGCTCCTTGTTGAAGGCAGTATAGTGACCTGTAGTGACAGACACTGTTTCCCTCCTCGTTCTGATATCGACTTCCATCATAACTGTTCATTCAATATAAATATTTAACCTTGTTTCCTTGTTTGCTATAATTCGAGAAACATCGGCATCGGCCAATTCGGGTTGTATGTGGAGTAGTGTAGTAAATCTGAAAGCGGAGTTGTAGAAGTACTATTTCTGCTAAATATGTTTTCCAATATTCGAATTGTAAGATTTTTTTTTCTCCCTCGAAGGGAGACATATCATTTTGTCCTATTTTTATTCTATTATCTTTATTTTCATTTAATCTAGAAATGCCACTCTGTCAATTTAATGTAATTCTGAAAAGGGACATTACCTGCAAAAAACCGTTAAAATGTGTGACTAAATTATTCTAATTCACATTTTCCCAGTTATTGTTTAGATGCTATCGAATTGAGTTTGATAAAATTTACCAAATTCGTGCACTATTCAATCAGTGTTAAATCTACGTTTCGGTGAACGGTCGGTAGTTTTTTTTTCTTGGTATCACGGCTTCCTCTACCACGATTTTTCTAAGATATTGTGGCTTTAAGCTTTCATAAGTAAAAGTTAATTTTATTATCTTTGTGTCAGGAGGAGATTTTGAAAACGGAATATTTATTTTCACCTGTTGCAATGCTCGCTTATTTTTGGTTAATCATATTTTGATTTCATTCGTTATAGTTTACCGAATACTTAGTATTCAGTATTCTTTCCGCTTTCTACAAAGGAAGGAATATAGTTAAAGGCGGGGAGGTCTATCCGTCCGTTCTTTTGTTTGTTCATCCGTCCGTTCTTTTGTTCATTGTTCCGTCTGCCCATTTTTATATCTTATCCATGAACTGCATGATATATTTTGTGAAACTTTCACAGAACCTTACTCACGTGATGTAATGGTCATGGGACTTCGTTATATATTTACATTATAGTATACACTTATATCTATATCCAGCGCTAGGGATATAAAGCCTAGCGCTAGAGATATAAAGTTCCCCAATTGTTACGCCATATAGGAGACACCAATTAAGAAAAAAACCACGGAGGGAAAAAAGGAAATGCAAAAAACTAGATAGAAGAATTTCAGAGTGTCGAGTTATTGTAGAAAACGCCACCAGACGTTTAAAAACATTTAGAATTATCGGAACTTTGTGGAGACATCAAAGATACGAATTAAATCAAATTGTTAAATTGCGTGCTGGACGTACTGAGTTATTTGACTGTTAAACATATTCTACTCATACATTTGTATCACTCAATGTATATTAAGGCTTGTGGCCATAAAATTTGTCATTCTCATTCTTCCGGTATTTTTTTTCAGTTTTGTTTTGCACTCCTATATCAATCAAATACAAATACATTATATTAATATCTATAAAATGTTCGTGCATGTCTTAAAATTTAGACCCGACGTGATACTTTTCAATGCAGTTGTATTTTGAGAGAGTCCACATTTAAATCTTGTATCGGTATTGTTATTTAACATCAACACAGTATTCAAATCTCTTCCTAACACGTCTACTAAAATTGATCAACAAATTATGCGAGACATTAAACGACATTTTAACACGCTGCCAGGTTTAAACAAAGTTTTGTTTTTTGTCTAGTTGGTTAAGTTCTTTTTTTTTCACAAAGCTAATTGAAGGACTGTGAGATTTTTTTTGTCACGAGATGCATGTGAAATTTTAGAAGCCAATTCGCACAGTGTTTGAATAATATTAATTTTGCTTTATATCATTATTGAAAACAATACGTCGACTCGTCAGCTCAATAAAAGTATGATCATTTTATGTTAAATTATATTTAAATATAATAAATGTTCTTGCAAAAAGGGAAAAAATTCAATTAGAAATTAAAATATTTCCAAAAAATCAATATTCGATTTCTCCATTTTCACGCAGAAAGGTCAATCCAACTTTTTAATGTTTAAAAAAAAATTAGAATTGTGTGTCAATATATCGTACGTTGTCTCTGGTTGTCGTAAAACTTATTGTGAAGTTAAGGCAAAATCATTGTCACTTCAACCGATAATCTGATAATAGACATTTTGAAAACGGTTCTGAAAAATGTTCTAGGTAATGCAAGGTAAGCAAATATCCGGTTTGTGCAATTAAATTACATTTAATGTATTCCCGATTAATGGTGTTTTTCTTGTAGAAAACATAAGTATTGTTACCACAGCAATGACTTCATAAACTGTAGCCATCTTGTCCAAATGGAAAAAAAAAAAACGTATATTTTTTTTCAAAATCGAGATTTCGACCGGCTTAATAAGCATGGTTACATTATCGAAAATAACGATTGATAGTAAATAATCACACGTTTTTCTCTTTCGAACATGATGCAACCGCTGACCAAAAGAAACTATTTAATCATTCATGCAACTGAAAACTAAAAAAAAAATATGTAAATGAATTATTTTTAAAAGAGTATGAATGAGCATGTCGGTCACTTTAAACCTCATTTGTAAAAAAAAACCTCGCATCCAACAACAACAAAAAAAAAACCAAATCCTGTAAACTTATGCATAACATAATCAAAGATCGTTTGAAAACTTTAATCGTTCCTTGGAATAAAATGAAAATCCTCTTACTTTTGGATCGTCGTGTAACGTGCAATACATAGCGCAAAATCAGTAAGACATTTACATGGACAAATAAAGATGTGGTATGATTGCCAATGAGGCAACCCTCTGCCAGAGACCACATGACGTAGAATTTAACAACTATAGATCACCGTATGGTCTTCAACAATAAGCAAAACCCATACCGCATAATCAGCTACAAAATGCCCCAAATTGAAAAATGTAAAACAATTCAAACGAGAAAACTAATGGCCTGATTCATGTACAAAACAATTAACGAAAAACAAATATGATATACAGCAACACACGACAAAAAAACCACTGAATTACAGGCTGCTGAATTTAGACAGGCACATACAGAAAAAAAAAGGGGGGGGGGGGGTTACATTTTTGCTGGCGCCACATGCTCAGATACAGTTTTTATGTTCAGTCGAAATTGAAGTGAAAGTTACACAATTTGTAATGTTATAATTTTAGTTTATTATATACTTAGTAGTTTATACCAGTAAACTGCATGTGTTATACACTCAATGGCAATCGGGCTGTATCACCCATCCGTGATGATATCGATACTAGTCACAGTTGCAAAGGCTTTATCAAACCCATTATCTGTATAACGTCATGTAACGTGGAAAAACATCTTCTTGCGGTATGTAATAATGTGTATGTGATATGGCTTTTTCAATATAACACACAGTTTCAAACATCAATCAATATAATCCGTCGACCAAAGCTCTTGGGATTATAATCATTGTCGGTATCTCGGGTGTGATATTAGTGTGATATTGAAGAAAAAAAAAACATGATAATCTGTACTAGTATTTCTAGATAAAGCACTGACAGCAAATATTGTTAGCTGTTACAAACAGAGAGCTTTTTCAAGTAACATTTGATTCATTTTTCCAGTCTGAAACGAATTCGAATAAACTTACTTATACATTCTCGAATACGATAAACAATCAAATGCATACTCCTATTTTCTATCATCTTTCTTAATAATCTTCTGTATCACAGCTTTAATTAAGGTGGAAGAATCTCGTAAATAGCTTTACATATGTTACAACTCTATTCCAAATTCACTTTAACAGTCGGAGGATTTTAACATCAATGATTTTTCGGTGTAAACGTTCGGTATCTATTGCAGACGGCACATGTGTCCAGAATAACCTCATTTAAACGGAATAATTTACTGGACCTTTTTTATAGCAACAAGGTCAAAAGAAATTGAAATACATATAGAATACATGTATGCGTCAATAAATGTTACAAACAATGACTCCCGGATTTTTTTACACAAAAAGAAACAATTAATCATATATTGGTTGTGGTAAAACAGCGCCACGGAAGAGCTAATTATAGTGGGGAAAGTAAAAACCGGTAGACTTGAAGTGAACAAATTGTTTAGCTAGCTATAAAACCAGGTTCAATCCACCATTTTCTACATAAGAAAATGCCTGTACCAAGTCAGGAATATGACAGTTGTTATCCATTCGTTTGATGTGTTTGAGAGCTTTTGATTTTGCCATTTGATTAGGGACTTTCCTTTTTGAATTTTCCTCGGAGCTCAGTATTTTTGTGATTTTACTTTTTTTGTACCCCAGTAAGGTGAACTGTCTTTCTGGAGACTGTTACCTCGATAGATACATGTCGCATGCGTGTCTTTCTTTTTCACCCACAGGATTTATTTATACTACAATGTAACATGACATTGTTTTATAAACACTTGTAACGTTTGCTGCTGGACATGGAAATGCCACAAGTCAATCAGTTAAGCTATCTATATTATATGAAGTTCTTACTAAATGTACATATATATCAGATATCTATCCATAAATAATCAAAAATTATGATTAAACATAGAACCTAAAATAGGCATGATATTGAATTTCTTAGTTACTTAGATGAGGATTTCTTTGCAAAACATATGCTGCCTGTAGATAGAAGGATATAGCCCCGAACAACTTTTTAACAATGTGATTATCAAATTTTAAACATTCTGGTAGAGAAAATAAAATGTATCTATGCACGCATTTAAGAATCTTCTATAACTAAAGGAATGAATATTGATTGATTGATTAATAAATTAATTTCTTGGTGTTTAGCGCCACTTTTCGCACTATTGACTTTTTCGTGGCGGTCAGTTATGATAGGTGGATAAAGCCAGAGAGAACCACCGACCTTTGGCATGAAAACTGACAATCCTTGTAAATTATGTTGGAGTCCAGCGCACCCTCAGTGTTGACAGGCTTGTGATACGCAGGTGGAAGAAAGGTCCGCTGATGTAGGCGCTCTCCATATTACATGTACAAGGTATAATACAATTATCAACAACTGTATTTAAAATAATGTAATATAGTGGAACATGCATGCTACTTATGAGCAAACACGAGCAAATAAGTGTTTACAGTGTTACTTACTAAATGTAAAGTATTCAAGTACCTTGAAACATGCAAATATCCTTTATAAGTCATTAGAAATATATATATATATATATATGGCTTGAAAGAGACACTAAGCTTGCTTAGTGGAATAAATGAATTTATGTTGAAGTGGAGAAGAAAAAAACTAAATAAAACAAAAATTAAGTAAATTTCAAACAAAACGTTGAGTGTCACTGATATATTTCTGAACAGATTTAAAAATAGCAATATTCATATCATATTATGTAAATAATCTGTTTCCAAAAAGTAATAATTCAATATTTATGTCAACATTATCAGCAATGGAGTAAATGGAATCAAGTAGGATCTGTCTTACATCATTGTACTTAGGGCAAATAAATACGAAAGGTGATTACAGTTAGTACAAAAGGTATTCTCGGATAAGAACTGATTAAACAAATGAGATTTTAGGTTGCTAGCATTATTTTTGAGTTGACAATGACTTATATTAAGTTTCCTTGTCCCATAGTTGAAAGGTTTAAATATATCATCAGGCCTATAAAACTCGTCCAGTCCAAGTACCCAAACTTAGGGATTTTTGTAAACTCAAAGGAAGACCATTCCAAAGTCTTATAGGGGAGGGAATGAAACTATTAAAATAAGAGCTAGTTCGAGCAAGAGGCGGGTGAAAAGTGTACTTTTCATTCCTCAAAGACTAAGGGGTTTGTCTGGGAAGCTTATGTTCATTACGTCTATTCTCCAGAGTTTCTAAACTTAATTCAATATAAAGTTTTTGTCTTGAGGAATTACATCGTAATCTTGTAATAATTCTAGCAGCTTCTATTTGAATATTTTGAAGAAGCTCAAACTCATGCTGCAAATTGCCCCCCAAAAAAACATCACCATACTCTAATATAGGTCTAATAAAAGCATACTAAATACCTATAAGTGAACTCCTATCTAATAAATGTTTAACCTGACGATAAACTCATCATAGATACCATGATTAATTTTGTATTTACGCCAGACGAGCGTTTCGTCAACAAAAGACTCATCAGTGACGCTCGAATCCAAAAAAAGTTAAATAGGCCAAATACAGTACGAAGTTGAAGAGCATTGAGGACCAAAATTCATTAACGTTTTGCCAAATACAGCTAAGGTAATATATTCCTGACGAACCACAGATAGACGAGAGCATGCTTTTTTATAAATAATATCATTAATAATATATGTGTGTTCCATGAACCTGATGACTGAAATGTAATACTAAGATGACATTGAATATTTATTTTCTCAACCTCTTTGCCATTTATCCCCAAAAAATACAGGTGGATGCTCCCTTTCCCTTCTAGTAAGTACAATATTTTTAGTTTTCTTTGAGTTAAATTAAACAGCCCTTGATTTTGCCCAATTTGAGATAACATCCAAGTCATCAGTCAAAGAAGCAGCTGCTACAGCATGATCATCATCTACTCTACCAAAAAAAGAGGTGTCATCTGCAAAAAATCTAATATCATTAGCAATGTCATTTACTTTATCATTTATATAAATAATAAAGGTGACCTCAGGTTATCTGTTGTGTATGGAGATTTATTTGATAAAGGTGACCTCAGATAATCTGTGTATGAAGACTGGTTTAATAAAGGTGACCTCAGATAATCTGTAGTGTATGGAGAGTGGTTTAATAAGGTGACCTCAGATAATCTGTGTGTATGAAGACTGGTTTAATAAAGGCGACCTCAGGTAATCTGTAGTGTTTGGAGAGTGGTTTAATAAAGGTGACCTCAGGTAACCTGTAGTGTATGAAGACTGGTTGAATGAAGGTGAAATCAGGTAATCTGTAGTGTATGAAGACTTGTTTAATAAAGCCCTTATGTAATATGTTGTGAATATAAAATTGGTTTAAAAAAGTCCTCAGGTAATCTGTAGTGTATTGAGATTTGTTTTATAAAGGTGACCTCAGGAAATCTGTGTATGCAGACTTTTTAATAAAGGTGACCTCATGTAATCTATTGTGTATAAAGACTGGTTTAATAAAGGTAACCTCAGGTAATCTGTAGTGTATGGAGAGTGGTTTAATTAAGGTGACCTCAGGTAACCTATAGTGTATGAAGACTGGTTGAATGAAGATGAAATCAGGAAATCTGTAGTGTATGAAGACTGGTTTAATAAAGGTGACCTCAGGTAATCTGTAGAGTATGGAGAGTGGTTTAATAAAGGTGACCTCAAATAATCTGTGTGTATGAAGACTTGTTTAATAAAGGTGACCTCTGGTAATCTGTTGTGTATGAAGACTGGTTTAATAAAGGTGATCTGAGGTAATCGATAGTGTTTTGAGATTTGTTTAATAATGGTGACCTCAGATAGTCTGTAGCGTATGGAGAGTGGTTTAATAAAGGTGACCTCAAATAATCTGTGTGTATGAAGACTGGTTTAATAAAGGTGACCTGAGGTAATCTGTAGTGTATGGAGAGTGTTTTAATAAAGGTGGCCTCAGGTAACCTGTAGTGTATGAAGACTGGTTGAATGAAGGCGACATCAGGAAATCTGTAGTGTATGAAGACTGGTTTAATAAAGCCCTTATGTAATATGTTGTGAATATAAAATTGGTTTAATTAAGTCATCAGGTAATCCGTAGTGTATTGAGATTTGTTTTATAAAGGTGACCTCAGGTAATCTGTGTATGCAGACTTTTTAATAAAGGTGACCTCAGGTAATCTATTGTGTATGAAGACTGGTTTAATAAAGTTGACATCCGGTAATCTGTAGCGTATTGAGATTTGTTTAATAAAGTTGACCTCAGCTAGTCTGTTGTGAATGTAGACTGGTTTGATAAAGGTGACCTCAGATAATCTGTCTATGAAGACTTGTTCAATAAAGGTGACCTCAGGTAAACTGTGTATACAGACTGGTTTAATATAGGTGACCTCAGGTAATCTGTTGTGTATAAAGACTGGTTTAATAAAGGTGATCTGAGGTAATTGGTAGTGTTTTGAGATTTGTTTAATAAAGGTGACCTCTGGTAGTCTGTTGTGTATGAAGACTGGTTTAATCAAGGTGACATCAGGTAATCTGTAGTGTATTTAGATTTGTTTAATAATGGTAACCTCAGGTAGTCTGCTATGTATGAAGACTGGTTTAATAAAGCCCTGATGTAATCTGTTGTGAATGAAAACTTGTTTGATAAGACCTCAGGTAATCTGTAGTGTATTGAGATTTGTTTAATAAAGGTGACCTCAGACAACCTGTAGTGTATGAAGACTGGTTGATTATATGTGAAATCAGGTAATCTGAAGTGTATGAAGACTGGTTTAATAAAGCCCTTATGTAATCTGTTGTGAATGAAAACTAGTTTAATAAATTCCTCAGGTAATCTGTCACATTTATTTAACCAGTCTCCATACACACAGATTATCTGAGGTCACCTTTATCAAACAAATCTTCATACACAACAGATTACCTGTGGTTACCTTTATTAAACCATTCTTCATACATAAGTTGCGTGAGGACTTTATTAAACCAGTTTTCATACACAACATATTACCTGAGGTAACCTTTATTAAAGCAGTCTTCATAGACTTCAGATAACATGCGGTCACCTTTATTTAATCACTCTCAATACACAACATGTTACCTGAGGTCCACTTAATTAAACCAGTATTCATGCACTACAGATTACCTGATGTCACCTCTACTGAACAAATGGCAATACGCTACAGATTACCTGATGTCACCTTTATTAAGGCAATCTTCATACACAACAGTTTACCTGAGGTCACCTTTATTCAACCAGTCTGCATACACAGATTACCTGAGGTCACCTTTCTTAAACCAGTCCTTATAAACAGATTACCTGAGGTCACCATTATTAAAGCAGTCTTCATATACTTCAGATTTCATGCAGTCCTCTTTATCTAATCACTCACAATACACCACATAATATCTGAGGTCCCCTTAATTAAACCAGTATTCATACATAACAAATTACCTGAGGTCACCTTTATTAAACAAATCTCAATACACTACAGATTACCCGATGTCACTCTATTAAGCCAGTCTTCATACACAACAGTTTACCTGAGGTCACCTTTATTTAACCAGTCTGCATACACAGATTCCCTGAGGTCACCTTTATTAAACCAGTGTTTATAGACAGATGACCTGAGGTTACCATTATTAAACAAATCTCAATACACAGAATACCTGAGGTCACCTTTATTAAACCAGTCTTCATACACAGCAGACTACTTGAAGTTATCATTATTAAACAAATCTCAAAACACTACAGATTACCTGAAGTCACCTTTATTAAACCAGTCTGCATCCACAGATTACCAGAGGTCACATTTATTAAACCATTCTTTATAGACAGATTACCTGAGGTCACCTTTATCAAACAAATCTGAATACACTACAGATTACCTGAGGACTTCATTTAACCAGTTTTCATTCACAAAAGATAACATAAGGGGTTTATTAAACCAGTCTTCATACACTTCAGATTACCTGATTTCATCTTTATTCAACCAGTCGTCATACACGGCAGCTTACCTGAGGTCACCTTTGTTGTACCAGTCTGCATACACAAATTACCTGAGGTCACCTTTATTTAATCACTCTCAATACACAACATATTACCCGAGATCCCCTTAATTAAACCAGTATTCATACACAATAGATTACATGATGTCACCTTTAATAAGCCAATCTTCATACACAACAGTTTACCTGAGGTCACCTTTATTTAACCAGTCTGTATACAGATTACCTGAGGTCACCTTTATTCCACCAGTCTGCATACACAGATTACCTGAGGTCACCGTTATTAAACAAATCTAAATACACAGAATACCTGAGGTCACCTTTCTTAAACCAGTCTTTATACACAGCAGACTACCTGAGGTCACCATTATTAAACAAATCTCAAAACACTACAGATTACATGGGGTCACCTTTATTAAACTAGTCTGCATAATCAGATTACCTGAGGTCACCTTTATTAATCCAGTCTTCATAGACAGATTACCTGAGATCATCTTTATTAAACAAATTTTAATACACTACAGATTACTTAAGGTCACCTTTGTTAAACCAGTCTACATTCACAACAGACTAGCTAAGGACACCATTATTAAGCAAATCTCAAAACACTACAGATTACCTGAAGCCACCTTTATTAAACGAGTCTTCATACACAACAGATTACCTGAGGTCACCTTTATTCAACCAGTCTGCATACACAGATTACCAGAGGTCACCTTTATTAATCCAGTCTTTATAGACAGATTACCTGTGGTCACCTTTATTAAACAAATCTCAATACACTACAGGTTACCTAAGGTCACCTTTATTAAACCAGTCTACATTCACAACAGACTAGCTGAGGTTATCTTTATTAAACGAGTCTTCATAGACAGATTACCTGAGGAAACTTTTATAAAACAAAAATGAATACACTGTAGTGTATAAAGACTGGTTGAATGAAGGTGAAATCAGGTAATCTGTAGTGTAGGAAGACTGGTTTAATAAAGCCCTTATGTAATATGTTGTAAAATATTACAGCATAATTATATACCCTAGCATTGTATCTATTTTTCTTTTATTACAGGGTGTACCTGAGGTCACGCCCCCTAAAAAACAAATATAACCCATTGAACTTAAATTAACTCAGTTCACCTTAAAAAATACATTACACAAACAATACAACGTCCATGAATCCTACATTTTAAAATGAAGAAATTAATTTATTACAGAATAATTATACACCCTAGCATTGTATCTATTATTCATTCATTACAGGGGATACCTGAGGTCACCCCCCCCCCCCCCCCCCCCCCCAAAAAAAAAAAAAAAAATAAATATTATCATTTTACTCAAGTAATCTTAACAAATATATGACATAAATTATGCAATGTCCATCATGTCCATGAAGTCCTACATTCAGAATGAAGAAATTAGTTTATTGCAGTATAATTATATACCATAGCATAGAATTTACTATTCTTTAATTACGGGGATTACCTGAGGTCACCCCAAAAACCCACAAAAATGCAACCACTTCATCTCCAATAAACTCTGTTCACCTTAACAAATACATAACATAAACAATACAACGTCCATGAAGTCCTACATTTAAAATGAAGAAATTAATTTATTACAGCATAATTATATACCTAGCTTAGTATCTGTTATTAAACGAGTCTTCCCAATTGTGAACTTTCCATTTCTATGTAGCAACATTCCAGCAGCGCCTGCATACGGAGTATATATCTCCCAATTGATACGATATTCCCTGGCTTGTGTTTCCTATCATGATTTCCTTGATAGAGGATTGCTGCTCACAAGGAAGCTATAAAGCCAAGAGTTCCAAATGGTGAAGTTGAAATCATCCCTTCGTAAATTTTACGGACGCTATCACGAGTTGGTTGACCGTTATGGAATAACCGTTTCACAGATGATATCGGATATGTTCCTTATGTCGTAACTACAATACCCTTCCCTTTTCACGAATGTGACTTACACAAATACATAACATAAACAATACAACGTCCATGAAGTTCTACATTTAGAATGAAGAGATTATTTAATTACAGCATAATTATATACCCAAGCATTGTATCTATTTTGCTCTTTGGTATTAAGTCACATTACAATTTGGTATTAAGATTGATCCAAATAGGGAACTATATTTTCGTGCGAATTAATCGATGACCTATTAACCCGGATACCTGAGGGCACCGGATACATCAGGGCCTACATCAGCGGACATTTCTTCCACCTGCTTGTGATACAGTAGTTGAACTACATAGACCACTCGGTCACTGAGGCCCCCAAAACTAAATGCCTTCTCATGATATGGGACCAATTCGCAAACAAGGAATTAAGAAGAGTTGCGGAGAGGACACATATTAACCCTCAAACATCAAAAGAAAGACTTTCCAAAAGGAGACCTCTTCCACACAAATTTGATAGCAAACATCTTCTTAGTTTATATATACAAATCTAATTGTAATGACACGAAATGCAAATTTGACGACATAGAAGTATTGACAGAAGCTTTTTCTTAATAAATAGCCGTGAATGTATTTAGTTGTTTCGTACTCTTTTTTCAACGGCTTTTAATGAACTAGGACATAATGAACTTATAAATAAAAAAGAAACTGTTTTGAATGAGGACATTTATCTTTCTGAAAAAAACAGATGTAGGTATAAGATATATTTCTAATTATCCCCCGTTGTTTCAGCTGTGGTACCCCAAGGCTCTGATCTCGGACCCCTTTTATCCATACTGTTTATAAATGAAATTTGCGAAAATCTACTTTCATTGACTAGACTATGTGTTGAATTTTTCTAAATCACATTAAGCCAAAACAAGGTGCAACAAAGTACAACGACAGGATAAAGATTTGCTTCTTCCCATCATTGTGGTCACGTGATAAAATTAACATCACACAATGAATCAAGGAATAGAAAATGTAATAAATGTCAAAACACCACAGGAGAATCTACTAGTGAGAAACATGTGTCTGTTTTATACCCAAAATAGTTTTTTTCTTTAGTGTTTTTTTCTTTTTTTTTTGGGGGGGGGGGGGGGGGGGGGGGGGGGGGGAGGGAGGGTGTGTATAACAGAATCAGCCTGTCCCTCCGCCAGTCTGTCTGTGTTTCTGTCTGTATACATGTATATATTTGTTTGTTTGTCCGTATGGACAACTTCTCCTTAACCGCAAGACAGATATTTTTTTTTTTAATTTTTACAGTTGTATAAAAATACCTGAGATTGTTCATAACGGATTATAATTCCGGTCCGACCCATTAAAGTAGAGATATATTCAATTTACTCACTGCAATATACTAATAAATCTCGCACGGCGGGGGATTCTCTTTTATGGGTTCACTAAAAGTTGCAGTCGGAACACTTCTTCGCAACGATAAAAATAACGGATAATGAATGGTCTGAATGCGATCCCGTCTCAAACATTTGTCAAACTAGCATTATACCAAATGAAAAAGTAGCCACTTTTACGAGCAATAAAGTATATGAGTGACTTGCTGCAATTTAGACCTTCATGTAAATAATGGTGTAGAACGATTTTTTTAACAATAATAAAGCGGAACAGATTTTTAATCGAATGTTTGCATTTTTGTTTCTTTTGAAAAATATAGTTGATTTTATGGATAAAATAGCAGGTCGAGTAAAATAGTGTGCAGATACACTTTTTTTTCAACACAAGATGAAATAGACGATATTTTGTGGATTATGATAGACAAGTAAAAAAAAATGCAGATACAATTATTATCAATTTTTTGTTTGTTTGAGGGATTCTTTTGTTGTTGTTTTCTTTCTTTTTTTATCCAAAAGACATGTTCAAAGCCCATTATAGCTTGATCATGCTTATGAAGATGGGTAGTATTTTATTTCATAAACTGAGTAATAACCACTATTTTTCTAAGTAATTGCAATTGAAAATGAATGACAACATGTATTACAGATCGCAGCATGGTTTTAACGCCTCTTCTTAAACATGTCTGATAAGAATTAGACTCCGCCTTCTATCTTATCAAATTGAGTAACTTCTTTGGTGAAATATATGGTTTCCATGTTGGTTTTAATAAATCATCAGATTAAATTAAAAATCATTATTATAATAAAACAATTAATATTATTGAAAAAGACAGTAATTGAAAAAACACGAGAAAGAAAACAGTAAAGTTTCAGTACAGTCAATCAAAATGTATTACACATTATTTAGCTTCAACGTAAAACAACTTCTGGGTGTTTACATTAAACTGAAACTATTTTTAAGCAGTTGAGGTCATGAAGAATGTCATATTACATGCAGCAGACCCTTGATAATCAAATCAAAGGATACCCTGGTTATAAGTGGGGTTTGTGTTGCGCAATCTTAAGTTGTTTGTGTAAAGTTTCATAGACTGTTTTGTTTTTATTGTTTTTGGTTTTTTTTCCATGATTTTGTCGGTTCTCCTCGACTTGTGAGTTTTGAATATTTTGTCGGTTCTCCTCGACTTGTGAGTTTTGAATATTTTGTCGGTTCTCCTCGACTTGTGAGTTTTGAATATTTTGTCGGTTCTCCTCGACTTGTGAGTTTTGAATATCCCTTTGGTATTTTCGCCTCTTTTTATACAAATGTTCACTTCGAAATACGTCTTTCGACGACAATATCGTATTTAAGCAAAATTAAGTGGAATAGACATTGTAAATAAATCTACGTTTAACGCTGACGTTGTTGCATCTTTATTCTTTGGCTTAATTAACGTATAAAAGTATTTATTTTTTCAAATAATTTGATGATTATTATTTTTATTGACTTTATTTCTTCTAATACAGAGATATTGAGAGATTATAGCATATCATTTACACTACATTAGGAACAAAACACACACACACACAAAAAGACGCACACATTTAGACAGTTCAAAGTATCAAAGAAACATTAAAATTAAGCAATTGTGATTGTCGTTAATGACAAGCAATTTATCGATAGACGATTTTACAGGTGTTGTATATAAATAAATGTCCAAAAGTCTGAAAAGATCAATTTTTGTCTCAATTTGCATGAATAATTACTCGACATTCTCCAAAAGTATGACTTTTGTCTTAATTTTTCTTGACAATTTCTGATTTATATTAAATTTGTATGAAATTTACCCGACAAATTCTCGACATTCTTAATATGGTCTTAAAATTTCTTGACAAATTCTCGACATTTGAATACTGTCTTGGAATTTCTCGACAGGTTTTCGACATTCTTCTTTTTTCTCAGTATGGCTTGGCATATTCTGAACATTTTGAATTGTGTCTTAAATTTACTTAACAATTCTGAGCTTTACAAAGCATGGAGAGTTGTCTCATTCACGTGCACTCATACCACATCTTCCTATATCTAAGGACCAATATACATGAATTATCTTTATCTCTATTTTTCTTTATAGAATAAACTGTTATTTCAAGTTACACTTATTACAACAAAAACAAAAGTTGAGCATGTAAATATTTTTATAATTAAAAATTTGGGTATATAAATATTTTTATAGATACAAATACGGGTATGAAAATATTAACAAATACAGATGTGAGTATGTTGATATAAACCAATTCAAATGTGGGTTTGTAAATAATTACAAATGTTGATTTATAAATCTTATAAATAATTGCTAAGTGATTGAAACAAATCATACTGTAGACATATTTCATTTTTCATGCATAATATTCAACGTTAATCATGTTAATATGGTAAATAATCAATTATTGTACCAAACTGTGGCTTTTTATAATTAGCAATATATTATCAGATTATTGTATCCTAATTCTTCTAAGGTGAGTTTAGCAATAATAGAAATGAGTATAAAACAGCAAAAGAAAGTGTTTAAACTGTCAGGAATGTGTCTATACACAATTCAGGCGAACTTAATACTGTTTAGATAGTGTAAAGACATCTCTAAGACTATCAAGAATGTGTCGAGATATATTCAGACAGCTTTAAGACTGTCAAGAATGTGTCAAGACATATTCAGACATTATTAAGAATGTCAAGAATATGTCAAGACTGATCGAGACAAATTTAAGACAGTCGAGAGTTGGTCGAGACTAATCAAGACACTTATCAAATGATAAAGAAAGTGTCGAGAAATATTTAGACAATGTTAATACTGTCAAGACATATGTCAAGAAAAATCAAGAACTTTTTTTAGACAAATTCAGACTTTGTCAAGAATTTTTAAAAATATTTCAGACAAAGAGAGAATGTCGAGTAAAAATTCATGCAAATTCAGACAAAAATTGGTCTTTTCAGACTTTTTGACTTTTGTAGTGATACATGTTGGACACAAAGTTTTGAGTATACGATACCCTCGTCGTCATCTAGTTCATATTTAGTGTCACAGGATAGAAGTGCGTCTGTGAATTCTAGAGATGATAGGCTGTCCATATAGACACTAAACTGGATTGGGTTTATGATTGTTGTTTGATAAAAGCAAGTACAGGTTGGGAAAAATCTTTAAATAATGAAAATATCCAATAGGAGTTTTAGAATTATTTTAACATTTAACAACAATTTTTTTTTCTAGAAACTTACCTTTCATTTATTATGTTATATTATTGCTCAACGATTTTCAATTATCATAATCCTTTTGTTTAACAAAGAAGCACACGTTTCATATGTTCTCACGCTAATTCATTTAAGATAATAGTTGCCTGTTTGGATAATACGTATTCATCTGCATTGACAAGAACTTGACAAGATTAAAGATTTAAACATTCTTAGTACTGTATTTTGCCACGGAAGTTATAGATAATGCATTTTTTAAACACCAAAGGTGTGTAATACGACAAGAAAAACCTTAAAATATGCTTTATCTAAAAACAAATAGTAGGCAGGGGTCTGGGGGCCGGAGACCACCATAAGCTAAACGATTATAGTAAAATTCTTATTGAAAAAAAATGTTATATACCATTATTTCTAAGCACATGCTTAGAATACTACACTAGTACTTCTCCACTGCATACCACCAAAAATATTATTTTCTGCAAAGATTAGCGGGAAATAGTATCCCATCATGCCCATTTAACCGATCACATTTATTACTCTTTTCTCATGCGTTTAGGTTTAACAACGTCCAACGGCTCAATTACAAGGTGAAATAAAACTCGCTAATCTAGATATATAGTAATCACTGTCCAGTTAAATCAAAATTTTACTGTCATTGAATTAAGCAAGAAACAAAACAATTCTTTCAGTATATGAAAAATACGAGTCACTTGGTTAAGTAATTTCTTATATTTACTTTAAAAATGTAGTGCTCTGTTCTGTTCTCTGGTTTCATGGCATATTTACTGCGAAAAACCAAAATATTTTTTCAGTAATTTAAAAGAAATGTATTCAGAATATTTGTTCTCTCTTTTAACTGGCAATACAATGATTCTTAAAAGTATTGAAAACCAGGATAGAATATAATATGATTCGATGATGTCCCTTAATTGAAGCGATAAATTAACAGAACTTCACACTATCAATATGTATATCGAAAGTTAAATTGTGCGTTAAAGAAATCTTCTGGTACTAGTATTTTAATCTTCTGAATGGAGGAAAGGACTGTTTAAGAAAGAATATTTAAGATTGGAAAATTGTACAGAAAAGACAACAACAACCCACGATTACTTTTAAATGAATTAAATGTTTTAACAAACTGCAGTTTGCATTATAATGACCTGACACAGGTCATTATTTCATGCCTTGAACATGTTGAGGCACTTTTCCTAAAAAACTTGGTATCGTCCGGGTTATTTCTTTAAAAATTGACCTATCGTTCTGAAAGGAAATAACTCCATATAGGTATAAGTATCTTGTTTTTTTAAAGAGTGTCGATTGGTAAATCTTACCAGATAATCTTATTGAATTTCAAACAACTCGTCCCAAAGTGTTTTTTTTTCTTCTAATTTTCATGCTATTTTTCACATGTCTCGATCGGTGTGATAAACTTATTTCTCCTCTCTAGAGAAAACTTTCGTTTCAGCAAACGATTGGTCAACGAAATTTCAATTATGACGTCAAATTTTCTTGATTTCTTTTGAGTTTGCTATTGTGACGTCAGGAAAAGGCGACCATGCCTAATGACGTCTTTTATATATACAATACAGTGTTCTTCAAATCTTTGAAGAGGAAGGATAAATTGGTTTAGATATCGTTTTAAAATAATTAGAGAAACATATTGCACCACTATATATCGTGTATTACGACATTTCTCCTCTCTCAACAGTTAAAATTTAACTGTCTCGAGTTGAGAAATATCGTAACACACTTGATGCAGTGGTGGAATCTATATTTTTTTGTCTTTCTCAAGGTAGAACAATGTATATTAAAACATCGTTAATAACTACATGTTCATCTGTATGTAATAAAATATTCCTGTAAAAAAACAAGCCAAAAAACTTCTGTTCGATTTTTAAGAAATGTTTCAGAATTTTCTCGTATTTCACGCATTTGAATATTTTTTTTAAGTTTGTGAACGTTTGTGTATATATATGTCGGCGTTAAAGACAGATTGCTTTCAACAACAAAAGATATGACCTGGCTTTGTTTTAAAAACAAAAATGAATAATAAATACACGAAAGTTACCAAATGCAGGTACTATTCTATGAATCTGTACCTTTTCTCTAAACATGAAGTCTGTTGTACATCATATACATGATATACGAGGCAAATAATAGACAAACTAATAAATAAAAGGTATTTTAATTATAAAAGAAATATTCCGATAAACATATTGACAGATTAATTTCCAATAAATGATAAGCTAGCATGATTATGACGGTTTAAAAGAACTACTGTTAGGAAAGATTTATTTAATGGGCATTAGCCACGATTGTGACATAACATTGATCATGTTGATCTCTTTTTAGTTATAAACATTTATAAAAGCGGAATATTCATACAATATTTCGCTAATGCAGGCATCACACTGTTCCGAAATTAACACCAGATGGCCATACGAATATGGACGATGTGGTTCATAAGTGTTTCTCGTTTCTCGTTTTTTATACAGATTAGACCGTTGGTTTCCCTGTTTGGATGGTTTTACACTAGTCATTTTTGGAGCTCTTTATAGCTTGCTGTTCGGTGTGAGCCAAGGCTTCGTGTTGAAGGCCGTACTTTGACCTATAATGGTTGACTTTTCCAAATTGTGACTTTGATGGAGAGTTGTCTCATTGACACTCATACCACATCTTCTTATATCAATTTTAGATATAGCGCGAAGATGGTCCTGAACTTGGTCAACAGCCAATCATCAGCCAAAGAAAATACGATGCCTCCAGAATGTCACGATGGCACTTGAACCACACACGAAGGCAATAAAAAGACGTTAATTTTTATTACAATGTTTACCCGCAGGACACACGATGGATAGACGGTGGCTATACGATGTCGTATTTAGAGTACGATGTGTTCGAACTTGGTCTCGAAGGCGTCACGAGACCTCTTGATGGTATAAAACCTTCGGCCGACCGTAGGAAATTTAACCTAATGTTTTGGTCATTTATCCTTAGTTTACAAGTTATCTTACTTTCTATATAAAAGTAATTTTCAATTACTCCATACGCATTTTGCTTTAAGGTACGATGTAGCATGTAAACATGATTTGTTCATCATCAAAATGTTATTGTCTATCCATGATTTTAATGCCATTGCTTTTTGGGAAAAATTACTGGATCATTCTGTCATACCATTGAACCGAACAAGCCTTTGAAGTAAAGAAGGGACCCATGTATCTTCCTATTCGCCTCCACTCCTGTGTTCCTTGCCCTCTCATGGTAAACATCCAGAAGTACTTTGTCTCTTCTCCATGCTCCTGGGATAATATCTGGTTCTGGTCCGCTAAGTCCATTAGGTTCATGTGGGTGGCTGAATATCTCAGTCTGGTGAGATTGTGAAGGATCACACAAGTTGTGATCTTTCTGCGTGTTTCTCCCCTAATGTTCATTGTCCTCAGCAAACTCGGAACTTGTGTACAAGAATACCAAAAGTATTATCCACTACACGCCTGGCTCCGGAAAGGTTTATCGTTTAATATTCTAATGGAAAGCGAGTATATCAGGCACTAGAAATGGGACAGGAACGTCATCACCAGATAGAGACTTCTGGGATACTGGTAGCTTGAATACGTTGTTCGGACTTTCCAGTTCTTCCTTCAGTTCCGACCCATTGTACATACTGTCATTGTTGCTGGAACTATCAGAGCCGACATAAATCTAGAAAAACTTGTAGTCTGCCTTGAGAACAACGGAGAAGCCCTTGTAGTTTCTGTACACAAAGCCAGTATTCCAAGAACAGATGATCGCCTCATGTTTGCCTTCCAGAGCACCACAGCAGTAAGGAAATTTCAATTTCTGCGAAAACTTCTCAGCAAGGCGATCCAATCCTCACTGTATCACTTCAACAGCAAACTCGGCTTTGATGGCATCGCATACATCATTGTTGATAAAAGAGATGGTGTTTGAAGCAACGATGAAGTTGAAGGACAGGCTTGAATAATTTTCAACGCAGGCCAGGTGTCTTTGAGTGATGGACAGCTTGAAACGTGGTGGAAGAGAGGCGAAAGATATCAGAGGGACATTCAAACTCATAAGTCAAAAAAATAAACTGACAACGCCATGGCTAAAAAAAAGAGACCAACAGACAAACAATAGTACACAAAACACAACATAGAAAACTAAAGAATTCTAAAGACTGAGCGACACGAACCCCAACAAAAACCGGGGGTGATCACAGATGCTCCGGAGGTGTTGGTAGATCCTGCTCCACTTGTGGCACCCTGAACCATGCGTCCTTCCTCTCTTTATGTCTTATGCTCTTCGCCTGACCTCATCGTTGAGGGCCTTATCATCGGTTGTCTTCAGCTTAAGTTGAGTTTTATAGTAGCCATAGCGTTCTCTTCTTTTGTGAGACAACCATTATTTTTTTCTGACCCACTTAGGCCTCTGTTTCCTCCGTCGCTTCAGTTTTTCTCTGTACTGGAACATGAAAAGCAAAACAAAAAAAAGGACATTGTCAAATATAAGAAAGGCAAAAAGAAAGATTTGACAAAGTTAAATTATACATTTTTAGCTCACCTGGCCCAAAAGGACCATGTGAGCTTATGCCATCACTTGGCGTCCGTCGTCTGTCGTCTGTCGTCTGTCGTCGTCGTCGTCGTAAATTATTTCAAGAATCTTCTCCACTGAAACTACTAAGCTAAATACCTTCAAACTTTAACTGAATGTTCCTTAGGGTATCTAGTTTATAGATTGTATCCGAAGTTTTGATACACCAACAAACATGGCCGCCATGGCTAAGAATAGAACATAGAGGTCAAATGCAGTTTTTGGCTTTTATCTCAAAAACGATAGCAGTTAGAGCAAAAATGACATGTGGTTAAAGTAATGAATAAGTCAAGATCTATCTGCTATGACATTTTCAGACCAATTGGACCACCCATTGTAGGATTACTGTCCGAAATAGTTTATTTTTATGAAATTTTACTGTTTTTGGTTATTACCTTTAATATTATAAAAGATAGAGAAAAAGCATAATGGCAAAATTTTTTAGCTAAGTAGGATCTACAAATAAGTCAAATGATCAAAATAGTCAATTGACTCCTTAAGGAGTTGTTGGCCTTGAAACGTTTATTTTTTATATTTTTTCGTGCAAGTCTTATTACATTTTCTTAAAAAATCTTCTTTGAAACTACTTGGCCAAATACTTCCAAACTTTAACTGAATGTTCCTTAGAGTATCTAGTTTATAAATTGCAGAAGTTTTGATCCATCGACAAACATGGCCGCCATGGCTAAAAATAGAACATAGTGGACAAAAGCAGTTTTTGGCTTATATCTCAAAAACTACAGCAGTTAGAGCAAAAGTGAAAGGGAATTAAAGTGATAAATGGGTCAATATCTATCTGTTATGAAATTTTCAGACAGGTTCGACAGCCCATTGTTGGGTTACTGTTGGAAATAGTTTATTTTTATTTAATTTTATTGTTTTCGGTTATTTTCTTCAATATTATAATAGATAAAGAGAAAGTATAAATGGCTATAAATGTTAAACTAAGTAAGATCTACAAATAGGTCAACATGATCAAAATAGTCAATTGACCCCATAAGGAGTTATTGCTCTTTTTGCAATGGCTTTCTATTCAGTTTGTGAGTGAATCGGCCCTGTTTCCACAGCAATAACCTGTGGATGAAATGTGACTTTGGGACATCTAGCTCTTTACCTATTTTGGTTCTTATACACATGGCTTTTTAAAATATGGCTTTGAGCGTTTCTAACAAAGGTAAATCTAGAAAAGTGCTTCGGACGCATTAAATTTATAACGTGTTTTTTTTCAATTTTTCATTTTTATTATAAATTACACATACGGCAAGAAATAGTTCATTCCATTCAACCAGGGTCAAGATTAAGCTGGTTGGAAATAATTTTTATTTCGATATCAAGAATATTAACAATTTATTAAACATTGTTAAACAAGAAATGTAAAAAGGTTTTTTTTTCAGTAAATTCCATGTCTCCTCAAACATGTCAAATATTTTTTCGACTTATCAAGTGTCATGGCCGATCACGTAAATCGGACGAAGGTTAATGCGGGCGAACAACAAAGGGTATGGCATTGAAACATTCCCTGTGATGTTTTAATTGAAGACTTGGACTGTCGAGTTAACAAACGCGCGTTTATCGAACAGACTATCGGTTTAAAAAAAATATATTTGTCTCATTAATTTCAATGTTCAACCATTATTTTTGTTAGCTTTAAACAAGGTTGCAAAATGTACTAATTATTTCAAATATGCCAAAAAAGTTTTTTTTGCTTGTTTGTATGAATCTTAGTATCAAAACATAAAAACAATCATAACACTCAGAAAACTCAAAGAATTCAACTTTATGGATACGTATATAGGACAATGGTGGTGTTAAAAAAAAAACACCATTCCAGGCCATTTGTTTTCAACATAATTAACATTACCAATAATTAACAAGTTCCGAGGTCGAATCCGATACCGATACCAATAGTATATATCACTTATCGTTTCCTGTTGTTTTTTCCTGTTACCTTCTGTAAATCCCTTCTCTGTCAGGAGAACCTGGCATTCTTCCAGTGGTTGTTTTATATCTATGGTACACTATAGTACAATATCTAACAAGTCTGTTTTCTTTCACCTCAATACCACTATTTATTTTGGTTAATTAGTAAAAAAAAGATTGAGTTTATGATAAGTTTATGGTAATAAAAAAACCTGGACGGGTTCAAAAAAAGAACTTGAAAGCAGAGACAACTGTGCACCTAACAATCAGCATGACTTTATCAGATGACAATATAAATACTAAAAATCCAGGCTATTAATAAAGCATAGGTACTTTAATTCAGCCAGGGACCCGCGACATGTCGTGATTGTGTTCTAGTTGCTTATGAAAGTAATCAAGTTAACGAAGTGTGTATACTGTGTATTTAAAACCAATATCCTGCCACAAAAATCGTTACTAGAACAAGCCAGAAGCAGTAATTTTTTTAATGTAAATATGGAAGTCGCATAAAATGAATTATATATTGATATGAAAATCAGTTCAATATATTATGCTAAATAATAAAAATACACTTGAACTTTAAAAGCTACATAGGAAAAAGGAAAAATCATTCCCTTTAAAACATTTGCATTCAGCGTAATTTGACTGTGCATAAACCAGCAAACCCCAACAATTATATCCATCCATCCATCCATACATACATATTTGTGAAACGGCAACCAATTAACGTGACATGACATTGAACAAATATCTGTCTAGAGACTACAATCATCATCTTCATATAAATTGGGTCTTTTCTCTACAGGCCAACGAATTTAAGTGTTCATGATCATTATTTTGTCATAATATCTTGAGCGCAATTCGTAATAATGAGTATGGCTAACTTTTTATATAAAACTGAAGTCTTTTATTAAAAAATATAAAATGCCCTTGAAATACTTAAGAAACTAATATATTATAACATGATTGCTTTGATGTAACGACAAAATCAATACAAATAGTTCAAGTCTTGATTGTGCGTTTGACCTCTTCACAAGATTGAACTACAAATACTCTAATCACCTTAATCGGTCATATTACAAAACACTATTTGAAAATAGAGTGTAGGTCCTAGTCTGGAATTTAGCATAATAAGTACAATGAGCGTGGCTGGTATTTTGATCCCCTCCTTAAAGTAATATTCATAAAAGGTGTGTTAAGATCAAAAGTTAGAACTCTGTTAAACCTCACCATATTCTATAAGTGCCTCTCCGAGTCAGGGGACTGTTAATTGCTGTCTCTCGTAATTTGTTTTTCGTTTACTGTTTTGTCATAAAAAGGCGCTTAATTTTCTGGTTTTACTTGTTTTATATTTTATCATGTCTGGGCCTTATATAGCTGGCTATACGGTATGGGGTTTGTTCATTGTCGGAAGAAGAAAAATAGAGTAAAGTTCCTAGTCTGAAATTTGGTTAATATTCTAATCTTCTTCTTCAAGTTTTTTTTTATGACAGTATATGTTTTACCGGCATTATTTATGTACCTGTACAAGTCAGGAGCCTTTAATTAAGTAGCTGGTTTTCACGTGTAACTTGTTTCATATTTTGGTCATGTCATGCACTACAAACCAGTAAAAGTCTGAAATGGCCTATATCTGTACTCGACTGTACTGATTTTTACTCGACCAGTCTGAATTGGTCTGAAATGTACTTGATAATACTCGACTGTAGTCTGAACCATACATAACAGTCTGAACTTGTACTCAACCCTTACTCGACCAGTACTTAACCATTTTATATGCGTCTGAACCATGCTCGACCTAGTCTGAACCATACTCGACCTAGTCTGAACCATACTCGACCAAGTCTTAACCAACCTAGACCAATTTTTTGTATCTATCTATT
The DNA here is from genome assembly GCF_021869535.1 of Mytilus californianus. NCBI lineage: Eukaryota > Metazoa > Mollusca > Bivalvia > Mytilida > Mytilidae > Mytilus > Mytilus californianus. The sequence continues at coordinate 47,833,420 of NW_026262582.1, read as the reverse complement.
GTATTTCATCAATTTAGGAACTGCTTTTAACAACAGCTATTTCCCCTGGCCAGAAATTTGAACAACAATTTGAAATTAAAAATGTATTCAATATAGCATTGAAACCAAAATTTCACAATAAACATAATATAACTTTATCACCATATTCATCAACACTTATATACATACATATATATATCACCTTTAAAATAAAAATAAAACAAGCTGATCAAATAATCTCAAAACTGAATTGTGACTAATATTTTCAATGTTATTCAAAATTTTTTGAATGTTTCAGATATATTTTATGGTTACTGGACAATTTTCACCATTAACTTAAACCTTGTATAGATTTATGGTGTCAGTCGAGTTAAAATAATAATGCAGTGAACATTTTTTTTATTGAAATATATATAAAATAGCATATAAAGCAACTTAATAAATTTAAAAAATGACACCTTTGTTTTATTAAACCAAGAATTTAATATTATCATGATAATAGAACTTCCATAGTAATCCTGTGATAAACTTTTAAAAAAGGAAATGTGTTCCAAAGTTACAGTAAAAATTTATTTCAATTAGATTTTAATAATTTTTGTCAAAATTAAAGACATGGCATACAAGAAGCACTTTAATAAAGTTTAATTACCTTAGTACATGTGTGTTTTACAGGTAAAAAGAAAGCCTTATTTTTCTTAAACTCGTGTAATACTTATCTAGTGAATTCAAAAGGCCTTGCGATTTAAGTTTCACAGGATGTTGCAATTTTGAATGAATGTTATTTAGAATTTAATACTCTCTGACCAGGTGTGATCTTTTTCATGAGTTTGCCCCAAGCAGGAGGTATAACTTTATACTTCACCACTAATCAGAAGAACAATTTTATTAATTTCTTTAATTTTTATCCCTTTTTAGCTCACCTGGCCCGAAGGGCCAAGTGAGCTTTTCTCATCACTTGGCGTCCGTCGTCCGTCGTCCGTCGTCGTCCGGCGTAAACATACATATGGAAGCCGATCCATAATCCAAGATGGCCGCCAGCGGGGGACTTAGTTTAACATGGGACCCTATGGGAAATACATACAAATGTCTTCTTTTAGAGAACCACTGAATGGAATGAAACCAAACATGGCATGAATGTTTCTTATGAGGTGCTGACCGAGTGTTGTTACTTTGAAGCTGATCCATAATCCAAGATGGCCGCCAGCTGGGGACTTAGTTTAACATAGGACCCTATGGGAAATACATACAAATGTCTTCTTTTAGAGAACCACTGAATGGAATAAAACCAAACATGGTATGAATGTTCCTTATGAGGTGCTGACCAAGTGTTGTTACTTTGAAGCCGATCCCTAATCCAAGATGGCCGCCAGGGGGGGACTTAGTTTAACATGGGACCCTATGGGAAATACATACAAACGTCTTCTTTTAGAGAACTACTGAATGGAATAAAACCAAACATGGTATGAATGTTCCTTATGAGGTGCTGACTGAGTGTTGTTACTTTGAAGCCGATCCATAATCTAAGATGGCCGCCAGCAGGGGACTTAGTTTAACATTGGACCCTATGGGAAATACATACAAATGTCTTCTTTTGGAGAACCACTGAATGGAATGAAACCAAACATGGCATGAATGTTTCTTATGAGGTGCTGACCGAGTGTTGTTACTTTGAAGCCGATCCATAATCTAAGATGGCCGCCTGCAGGGGACTTAGTTTAACATGGGACCCTATGAGAAATACATACAAATGTCTTCTTTTAGAGAACCACTAAAAGGAATGAAACCAAACATGGCATGAATTTTCCTTATGAGGTGCTGACCGAGTGTTGTTACTTTGAAGCCGATCCATAATCCAAGATGGCCGCCAGCGGGGGACTTAGTTTAACATGGGACCCTATGGGAAATACATACAAACGTCTTCTTTTAGAGAACCACTGAATGGAATGAAACCAAACATGGCAAGAATGTTCCTTATGAGGTGCTGACCAAGTGTTGTTACTTTGAAGCTGATCCATCATCCAAGATGGCAGCCAGCGGGGGACTTAGTTTAACATAGGACCCTATGGGAAATACATAAAAATGTCTTCTTTTAGAGAACCACTAAATGCAATGAAACCAAACATGGCATGAATGTTCCTTATGAGGTGCTGACCAAGTGTTGTTACTATGAAGCAGATCCATAATCTAAGATGGCCGCCAGCGGAGGACTTAGTTAAACATAGGACCCTATGAGAAATACGTACAAACGTCTTCTTTTAGAGAACCATTGAATGGAATGAAACCAAACATGGCAAGAATGTTCCTTATGAGGTGCTGACCAAGTGTTGTTACTTTGAAGCTGATCCTTCATCCATGATGGCTGCCAGATGGGGGCAATGTTTAACAAAGGACCCTATGGACAATACATACAAATGACTTCTTTTAGAGAACCACATACTGAATGGATTGAAAACAAACATGGCATGAATGTTCCTTATGAGGTGCTGACTCAGTTTTGTTACTTTGAAGCTGATCCTTCATCCATGATGGCCGCCAATGGGGGGACTTCCTTTAACATAAGACCCTATGGGAAATACATACAAATGCTTCTTCTAGAGGTGCACTGAATGGAATGAAACCAAAACATGGCATAAATGTTTCTTATGAGGTGCTGATTAAGTGTTGCTACTTTGTTGCCGATTTACTGTTCAAGATGGCCACCGTGATTTTTTATTAAATTACAGGACCAATATTAAACCAAATTTGGCCTCACTCATTATTAGGGTATCTGTTATGATTTTAATCTATTTTTACATGATTTCCAAAACCAAAGTAGAATCAGGTGAGCGACACAGGCTCTTGAGAGCCTCTAGTTGATATATATTGTATATAATATATCCCAAATTATAATAATAGATATATTTCTAAAATAAGGTTAAACAATTTCAGTGATTTTGTTGGCTGTTGTTACCTCATTAAAAAGATAATTATATAACTATTGTACATTTTTTTGTATGTAACCATGAAACCTATGTAGTTTTTTTTAGGAATTTAGGAAAATTGATTAAAAAAAAAAACACATGCCAAACAAGAAGCACCTTAATAAGGTTTAATTACCCTCAGTATAGGTGTGGTTTTTAGGTAAAAGAAAATCTTTTTTTAACAAAACTCTAAAACTTTAAAATTGATATAATTAAATTATTATATAAGATAATTTGATTTAACTATATAATATAATTTGATTTAACTATCTCTATTCGATAAATCTGAGAATCATGTAAGAATGTAAAAATCTTTTTTTATAATATATCTTTATTTTATTGTGGCTGTTGTCATGTCAGTAAAAAAGAAATTTATTTTAACAGTTAAAGTTTAGAAAAAGTAGAGGTTATTTGGTCAAGTATGGTTCAGACTGGTCGAGTATTGTTCAGACCTTTGGTCGAGTATGGTTAAGACTGAAAAAAATAGGTCGAGTACAGGTCGAGAATGGGTTAAGACTGTTTCAGACTGGTCGAGTAATAGTTCAGACTATTTTCAATGGCAAAGATAAGGGTCAAGTACAAATCAGTACAGTCGAGTATGGTTAAGACTGGGGTCGAGTAATGTCGAGTAAAATTCAGACCAATTCAGACTGGTCGAGTAAAAATCAGTACAGTCGAGTACAGATATAGGCCATTTCAGACTTTTACTGGTTTGTAGTGATGGCCTCTTATAGCCGAATATATGGGTTTGCTCATTGTTGAAGGCAACCGATTGCTTAATTAAAAAGGCCTTACATGATTGCTGTCGTCTTCGCAGAATTTTTTTTTACCCCTTGTAGTTTTGGAAAAGTAAGTCATGTAGTAAATACTTTAGAGCTTTTGCTTTCCCCCAGTTTGATAATTGATTTGCAGACGATCAAGATATGTGTACTAAATTATTTTGAAAAGTGATGAGATTTCAATAACATCTTGTCCAACACTTGACATTCAAAGTTTCTTTAAAAATGACAATGAACTGGTTTAGACATACAACTGTGTCTGTTGAAATATATTGCAAACGGGGCATCACAGCCAAATTTTTACTTCTCATCACGGTGCGAAGCTGTTAGTTTCATACGATAGTCACGCCATCTTGAAATTATTACGAAACAAATATTAGTTCTCATTGGTTGCTATATGATTAGGGAAAGATTCTATTTGCTAGAACGAGAAATAGAATTAGGAATATGTCTCGCTCAGGAGAAGATCTTAAATACGGACAAAATTGCAATATAGGTATTCAAGATCTAATCCGATACCCGGTCAATGAATACTTTTGCCTTTTCTGGTTTAGCATGCTTATATAATGTAGAGTCAAATTTATGTTACAAAATAAGAGAAGGGGAAAGATGAACAAGTTTCTAAATGATCATATGCCTATATAAACATATATATACCAACACTTAAAATACATATGTTTGCACCTGTCCTAAGTCAGGAATCTGATTACAGTAGTTGTCGTCTGTTTATGTAGTTCATACGTGTTTCTCGTTTCTCGTTTTTGTATAGATTAGACCGTTGGTTTTTCGTTTGAATGGTTTTACACTAGTAATTTTTTGGGCTCTTTATAGCTTGCTGTTCGGTGTGAGCCAATGCTCCGTGTTAAGGGCCGTACCTTGACCTATAATGGTTTACTTTTATTAATTGTAACTTAGATGGAGAGTTGTCTCATTGGCACTCATACCACATCTTCCTATATCTATATAACTGCCAATGATCTTCAAGAATTTTGTCAGAATGCATGTATTCCATGTTCTAAAACCAAATGATATATACAAATAACAAGTTACGCAAACGGTAAATGAAACTTTTGGAATGTGCATTAAAATTGTCGTAAGGATGATCTGGAATATTTAGGAAGCATCTAATAACAAGTAACAAAAAATGGCTGTGTAGAAAAACATACATGAAGATATTTATTTGCAAATGCATATTGCGTAAAAAATTCCCACAACTCTGGAACGACTAGCCATACAAGTTCCAAAGTGAGTCTAGATTCATCAATATCAACATTTGAAATTTATTAAGTTGAGCAAAGCATACTATTGCATGCCATGTAGAATATTGCCTTTTATTGATCTGACCGTCAAATTTTCATAACTGTGGGATGACAGAATCATAAATTTTCACAATATCATTATTAATGAAACGATATCTTTGGAATGACGTCACCAATCACAAGGAATCTTCCTTCTATCAATCCTGATATTTTAGGGAATTGGTTCAAGCAAATGTGAGATATTGTTGGAATTTTTCATGGAAAAACTGCAATTTACCATAATACGTCCCATTTAAGTCATGTTTAAAATACCACACTTATGAGTATATGCACAAAGGAGATAAATAACACATTTCCCATACTTAAAAAACCACATAGACCACATCTTGCTTAAAAGTATGGTAAGTGAAGCACTTCATAGCTTTTTAGAAAGCTAAAACTTGTTCATTTGTATTTTTGTAGAGAAATGTTATAAGGTATCCCTTTGTTGCATTCGTTAATACGACAGTACATGATCTTTCCTCTGTTTTCGGGTGCATTGTCGGTAAATGAAATTTAACAGGAGTCAGTTTTATCTATTTCGTGCGTCCAAAAAGCTTTTTCTAGATTAACCTTGATCAGGAACGCTCAAACCTAAACATTTGATAATCAGGAATGCATAGATTCGTGGACACGGTTAGAGGTATATGACCAAAATAGACCGAAAAGGAATAGCCAAATTCATATAATGTCAACTCTGCCCTAGGGAGTAGGAAACATAGTTTGTTGATTATTTATTTATTTATAAACGATGAATTTTAGAAAAGTATGTTATAAATCATGACAGTATCGAAGCACCGAAGCACCGAAACCCGTAAAAACGATAGCAGATAGAAGTGTACAATGATAATTAGCTTGAGTATGTCCTTTTTTTTGTAAATTACGGATGATATTCAGATGCATAATAATTGATAGGAGATTTCAGAATAGTATACTGACAGTGCATGTGATTTTGTTCTAATGATGTTTTTTTCATGATCGTATCCTCTACCTGTATACTTGTAATACATGGTTGTTTGTTGTGAACCATTTAAGATATTTAGGTAATAGGGCCTAATTATTAAGATAACTGTAATTTTTAAAAGACGTACGGACAAAATTGTAAATGATAGACACAATAGATAAGCTTTGGATCGTTAAAAAAACTCCATTCAACCTCCTGGTTTCTCTTTGACGAACCAATGCTTATCCTTTGTATCTTTATTATTTTTTTTTTCAATCAAACCACATCTACTTATTTTCATATATTGAATATATTATTATATAACAACATCTCAAATTTGGATTAATTTGGAATACCAACTATGCAAGACAAAAAAAAACAAAAAAAACAAATAAATAAACAAAAACAAAAACAAACAAACACATTGGTGCCTCGGCATTAACAGCATGTTAATAGGCAATAATTTTTTAATGTCTAAATATTAGCTGTATTCATTTAGTACGAGACGAGAAATGCGAGCTTTTATCGAAGTCAGCTGAAGACCGGTGCGCCGAAAAGAATCTTACATAGTGACGTTAAAAATTCAGTTTCGCCTCGGTTCACAACGTTTTCTTAGGGTAACAATCACCCTCTCAGTTACACGTACTTGTTATTTATGTAATCTCCGATAGATTGGTACAAGAAACAGGAGAAAAGCGATGTTTATCCTATTCTTCTGTTTCAAGCCGACTACAAATACAACTGATAATTTAAGACACTAAACACTCATTGTCTGTATCCTGCGAATTATTTTCTGCAATGTTGTTGCTTAAACAGATGAGAAAACTAATATAAATTAAATTTTTTCTTTCTTTTTTTGAAATTAAATTTTTGTGTATTCCTCTTTGTTGCCTCGCTGTAGTAATTAAAATGAAATTAATACAGTCAGCTGTTGACCGATAAGTCAAAAAGAATCTCACATGGTTGGCAATGTACCATCTCAGTTATGTGTTATTTATGCAATATTCCAGCTTTAAAGAAATGGTTAAAAACAACATAAAATGAAAAATAAACGACATTTCACTATATGCCAAGAGATACGTCATGGATTGCAAGTCCAATTCACAAATCTATAGGTCATGTTAGTTCACACAATACGTCATTGGCTAGCAAAACACAAAAATAGTCCGGCAGTTGCGGTGCCTAAATTAAAAAAAAACAACCAACAAATGGCATTTTAACGTTTAGGTAACGTCTGTAAATAAATAGCAGTGCAATGCAATATTTCGTCAAAGTAGATACGAAGTACGCACTTCACACATTTTTGTAAAATGTATGGCTTCATGAGAGAAGGGGGTCTCTATGTAACCCATTGACTGTTCGTTATTGTAAAAACGTTGGAATTAAAAACAAAATATTTGCAGCAGGATATGATTTGACATAAGATATCAATGACAAGTGCACTTGCTATTGACAAATTATTTCCGTTTGTAATTCTACTTAACATATTACATATTTTGGTGCACCTTCATGGGTTACCTGGTGTGATACATGCTCCATCTGCGGAATGTTTGTAATGGATAAATTAGGTAAACATAAAACATGCTTTATCCCAGGTATGCAATCAAACACAAAATATGAATATCAAGGCCTATTGTCAACAAAGGAATGACAGTTTCAAATAAATGTTATTTATATACAAAGGGATGACAGTTTAGATTGGAATGCATATTCCGTTTATATAGTCAGGGTACGTTGCCCATTAGCAAATAAGACGTATAGCAAAACATGCATATAAAGATTAAGAGATATGAATGCGAATGAGACAACTATTCACCAAAGTTCAAATGGAGAGGATGTAAGCAATTATAGGCAACCATACGCGAACAGTTTCAACAATGACAAAAAAACATACCGCATAGCCGGCTATAAAAGACTCCGACATGAAACATATGAAACAATTCAATTGCCCAAACTAATGGCCTTATCTATAACAAAAAAAAAAGAAAAGCAATTTTGACAGACATTCACCAATGACAACCGTTGAACTTCAGATTTGGGAAAGCCACATAAAGAATGTGGCTTAGTTTAATTTAGGTGTGATTGCTCAACCCTCCCCTAACCTAGGACAGAGTATTTATTACATGCCTAACAAAAGACAAAGACACACAGTACAATCGGAAAGTACTCGCAATTATTGACAGCTAGTGCAAAACCAACTACAACTATTAAAAAAATCATATATCTAAGCCTAAAATATTAATCAATTCACATCCAAAAGCCAATGGATTTAGTGTAAATACGTCATGAACAGTCAGATAAAAACATGACTTTGTTAAATGCCAAAATATAGGTATCGACAGATTGTAGTACCTTGAATGTGCATATGTGTATAAAAGTAATAGTTAGTTTTTAAGAGTTTTGATTTACTGATAACAAAATTAATATTCATCAAAGTAAAACCAATATTCAAAGATGGAATTACTTTGTTGAATGTTTACTTTTATATGTATCAAACTAATAAGATTCCGCTTGTAACACATCCATATTATTCCTGTTGCCTTTCGTTTTTAGTAATGTGCTTAATTATTAGATGTACTAATCTTAAGCCTTGCATTTAATCAGTTACGTACTTAAATTAATATGTTTCATAAACATGTGTATGTAGATATAAAATGCCAATTCAGTTTATCCTAATTGAAATAATGTCGCTAATTTTAAAGACTAGGAAATGACCCATACCGGTTAAAATATAAAAAAATATATATATAATTAAAAAAAACTGATACACCAGTCTTTCTACGTTTGTTCTTAACCACTAGTTCATGCAATTTCATAATCTTTACCAAAACGTCTATTGGTCTATTAGTGTAAACAATATTTTATTTAGAAACAGATAAATAAATACGTACATCAATACAATACATGGATTGGAAAACAAGTGACAGGTCACTTATACAAATTCCTCTCCTTATTGGTCTATTAGTCTATTGGATGAAAATACAACACCAAACGTTCATGAAACAGATTTACATAATACCAAGCTTCAAAAAGACCAACATTATATATAAATATTCTGTATTGGAACGATACATTCTTAATCAAATCAGAAAATAGAAATCGTAAGTAAATGTTCACACACATCAATGGCTTTTCTGTACAGATGATTCCATTTGTACCAAAGCGTAATAAAAACTGATACTTTACATTTATTTTTCATCATTTTTTAACCAAACGAATGCAATTAAAAATTAATAAAAATATTAAGGGAAATTGAAAACTAAAATCCAATAAAACAGACAAAATCACGATAAAAAAGAAAAAAAGATGAAAGACAAACGAAAGTCCACAAACTCCTACATAGAAAACTTAATTCACCATCGAGGAAAAGATACGTACGGGATTATTGCTATGATAATTTGTGGTCATCTGTGACACTAATATTCCATACCGATCAATCAAATCACGGCGGCGTCTGCAAAATTTTTTAAAGGATGACTTCATCTTTATGATTTGGATATTGATTTCTAATTGTCCATTTAATTCCATTGATTTGTTAAATAAAGGCAACAGTAGTATACCGCTGTTCAAAAGTCATAAATCGATTCAAGAAAACAAATCCGGGTTACAAACTAAAACCGAGGGAAACACATCATCTATAAGAGGAAAGTCTGAATATACAGCAACTAATACTAACGTGTTTTTCTTCGTTGTTAGTAATGTTCCGATGGCTTTCTTTTATTGAGTGAACATGTCTCAGTTAGCTCGATATGAACGTGTTTGAAGGGAGTATTGTATTCCAATAACCGTAATAATATGTTTTTGCAGGAAGGATATTGATACATGTAACACATATTGATTAAAATTTCATTACTCACTAATAAAGAGATTCCAATTTGAAAGTTTGGTACCCCCTGCATGGATTTAGCTGATAGATGGTATTTTGCATCTACCTTTAAACGATGATTTTGTTTATTAATCCTACAAACTTAACATTGTCCTTTTAGATAATCCACAAACCATTATCATTGTTTAACAACAGCAAGTGACGTGGCCGTTTATATAATTATCATTATGTGTTTCGCAGAGTAATAATAAGATTTTGACAACTTTAACAGCAATTTAACAAACAAATCCTTAAAAACAATATAAGGTCTAGACATATTTAGGAGATTGAACCACTAACAAGGTTTTTGACCTGAAAAGGCACATGACCGGTTTTGTAGGAATATTATACTTTTAACGACTACCCCTTTTCGACAGTAAGAATGAACATACACATGAAAATTAATACACCAGCTTTGCAATGTTAAAGGAAAATTCAAGGGTGAATTTGATAATCTAACGTAAAGAGTAAACGTTTAATTGCAAACGAACTTTAAAACAAAGTTTAATTTATTCTTTGATGGATTGAAGTCGAACATGTTCACAAGCCTCTTTTCAATTTTGAATCATATTGTATAAATGTCAGCTATTTCTGACCGGTATAAATAATTATTATGTTACTATTTCATGTTAAGACAGATAACAAATATTAAGTGTCCTTGCACTGTCACATTGTTACCGCAAACTTTCTGATAACATACCCTCACTGTGTCTAAACTACCCCGGCAAAAAATGTTTGGACTCAATTAAAGTAAACGTTTTTATACAAAGCAAAATTAAAATGATTTTTGTTCCAATAACGCAGGAATTCAAGTGTTTACGGATTCAAATAAATAATAAGTAATCCTCTGAAAGAAATCGTTTTCCAACGTGCCATCAAACTCATGAACGCCGGATTTTAATTTACGTTATGCGATTATGCATTATTTTCTATGACAAAACCGGGTCCCGCTTTGTGAAGTTTTAGGACAAAACCGGGTCCTTCCATTTTGACATGACGCATTTCTTTCGCTCTATGCAGAGAAATACAAATATTGAGGTGTTCAAAATGACTTGTCTTGCAGTTTCCATGTTAATATCTTTCTTTCCGTACAATGTGCACAATTTAACGAGAAATTAAACAAATTAGAGGCAAGGTTCACTCAATTCACCATTTTGATGTGCCTTTTTACTTATTTCTCCACTAATCTAGAGCGGTTGTACAACATAGTACATCTCACATTCGAAAATACTTATGTGTGTATTATATTCTTCAATATCATAAAAATAACTAATAAATAAACAAAAATCCAACATTTTCTCTGTCTGTTGACGGTCCGTCACCGTACCAGATATTAGATATTATTGAGTCCAAACTTGTTTTGCCGAGGTAGTTCAGACAAAATGACCCTTTTGTTAGAAGTGTTTAATAATGTAAATAAAAAGTAACGTATATTGAATGATAAAAATGTAATCAAAACGGTTAAATCCCATCCCTCCTATTTAAAGACACCTATAAAACAGAGCGAGCACATAAGTCGAAAAACAGCAATTGAATACAATAATAAAAATATTCCTAGTACCACTTCGTTCTTGTTTGTCCAGGCTACAGAACTGTGAGACTAGAATATTTGCCTAAATATTATTGTTGTTGGCCAAATACTTTTAAACTTTTTCATTTGCTTCAAGCAAAATCTAAATCATTTACAATTAAATTGTGTAATTTTCTGAAACATGCAAGGAAAATTAGATCATGTATTGTGAATTAATTGTACCTTTATTACATTATGTATTGTTCTCTGCTATCTGTCGTTTTTGTCATATTGTATATACTTGTCTAATTATTGCTACAGCATGTTATTTATGCTTTTGCAAATAAAATATTCATTCAATACTTAGCGTTTCACTATATTAATTCCTTTTCTAAAATTTTGAGAGAGAAAAACAGAATGTGTAGTTGTTTACATATTCCAATGATCTTTATTGTAGTATGACTATTGACTGCTGTTTGACCTTTTTATGACCAAGAATAAAAGATTTACTGCAAACTGCTATCAGACAATCCGTTTCCAATAATATTTACTACATTAAAACATTATATCATTTTTTTCTAACTTTAAAAATAATGAACATTGAAATCATTCCTGTTATTTGTGCTGTTTTGTTGTTAAAAAATCACAAAATTAAAATTTAGGGTCAAACAATCTGACTTTTAATTAGATGGTATATCAACATTAAATCATTTTGGGCGACTATTTGTTTTATCTTTAAGGACAGAAAAACAGGTGTTAATCTTAAATATAAATATTCTACATGACATAATTGCAAAATATATTAAGTTTATTTATGAATTGCAACACAAAATCTCAAGTATAACAAAAATAATACTAGAACAGTTATCATTGTAGTTTTAATGGGATTTATCATATTATATTATGTAAGTGATTACAGTCCACGATATCTTCACACACGTAGACAGTGTCAAGTCTTGAACGAATAAAATTGGATTGATATAAATTTTATAATTTCTAGTTTTGAATTAAAGGGACAATATGCAATTACTATTTCACTTGCATTACTTTAATATATACGTCACAATGAGAAATAACATAAACATACATAAAGATGAAACATAAGCATGATAAGTGAATAAGTAAATAAATAAACATAATACGAATGATTATAAAATCATATATAAGTACGTCTAAACAAGTGACAACTCCACGATCCCGGCGAGGGAAGAACAAACATTTGCTTCCGCAAATTTGCAGATATAACATTGTTGAGGCAGAGCTGATATTTAGAGTAACTATATATATATAATATAATATATAAACACAAAAATAATAAACGACAGTGAAAATTTAGTTTTGTTAACAAATAGAATTGATTTAGGAAAATGTAACCCAAATCGATTCTGCTACCTCACACCAAGATACCAAGAAATGATAACATTGGTTTCTTTCAGCTTTTATCGCTCCATAAAAACGAATATCAGGCTAAATAAATCAAATAATGTCTGTATACATATCAGTTCCAAGTTATTGACAGTTTAAATATATATGCCAATACATATTTGAATGTATTACCTATGAAAGAAAAAAAAAGAAATGTTTGAACGTCTATATAGGGTAACTGCATGTTGTAATTGCTTTATTTCTTTCATGATAATCAGAGTTGTCTGTTTGACAAGATATATTTACTGGATTCATAATAAATTACACTAGCAGGCATATAGATAATTATACATATTTATGTAGATTCCGTTACGTTTTTTCAACAGTACCTTCTTTTACGGATCGTCTACGGATTGGATAAGTTGCACGTAGAAGATTAAAAATAACTAAATGTTCGTTTATTTCATTTACGCATTACGATGTTGAAGTTAGAATAAGTGTAGTTCAAGATGAATATATATATATAGATATTTATATAGTTTACAAGGCTGTGTTTATTTTTCCATCTCGTGTTTGTCTGTTCTATATTATTGAAATATTACAGATATCCAGATTTTCGACAAATATTTTTTATAACCAGTTAGGGAACAGTCATTATTTACCAGCTGGGGAGGGATGCGGGGTTGATTTTTTTCACCAAAACTATGATGATAAAATTATGGACAATTTCAAAACCTTTTTCAAACTAACCTTTACTCAGTCCTCACCTATCGCAACTACTCCATCATTCTCTCCATGACAACTTTCACTCTTCATTTGCTCCTCACTTTCATGACCACTTATTTCCTCCATACTGGCTCCCTGATCGGCAGTCCCTAACCAACTTTCATGCTGTCTTTCATACAATTCCCAATATCTTTCTTCCACACAATTATCCAAGTTTTCCAAAATCAAACATATATTACTGTATGGTTTCGCTTTTGACCACGCTATCTTTTTATCAAATATAGAAAGTCTTTGTGCAATAAAATATATTTTTATCCCAATAAAGAATAATAAAGCTTTCATAATTGTTGCATGTGAGCATAAAGATTATTTTGTGCAAAATGTATTGGTAACAATATAAGGTAGACCAAATTTAAATTGCCATTCTTGGTTGTAAAACAGTAGTACAATCTTGGTTCAGTTATTTGCTTAAATCTGAAAATTTTGAGACAGAATGGCAATTTGTTGGATTTATTTAAAAAAGAAAAATAAGCAATGAATTATATTATTTAGACTATTTCAACAAATAACAAATATTTGTTTTGTTCGATTTAATTTTTCAACTTAGCCATATAAGGGTAGATAACTCTTTTTGTGAAAAGAATATAAAGGAATATTAATGAAATCGTTGTGTTTGCTTTTTGCAAGATAACAATTATTTTTTTTTCTAAAAACACATTACAAAAAATATCTTCTCATAATTCAGTTTGAAATTCTATCAGATAGATGTCTTTTTGTTCACAAAAAAAATTGTTTTCATGAATAATATATGCAAATTTGGGAAGTTTTACAACTTATAGCTTGAAAAATATCACGCTGGCCCATACTTTTTATTATATCTTTGAAAAAAGCATGGTAAAAATTACACTATCGTAAAATAGAAAAAAAAATCTTTATGAGGAAATATTTCTTGATTATCCACTTTCAGTATCCTATGTCTTCTCGAATATTTCCAAAACAAAAATACAAATTCTTAAGAATGATCACTATTTACATCGACAATATGATATCAAATCTACAAGCATTTACAAAAAATGTACATCATGTGTAAAATTCTTTTAAATTGATAAAAAATGTTAGACATCAGCTTTTTTGGTCGTTTGTTTGTAATTCAAATATAGTCCGGCCTGTATGCCGTTGGCCTAAAATAAAAATTTACAAATATCATGTGCAGTAAAACTGTTGATTTTTGTAATGATGAAAGATACATAGATGAAGGTACGTGATAAAATGTGGTTAAAAGGACAATTATATATCATATGACCAGCTCTTTAATTAGTGTTAATTCATCATTAGTTTTGTTAGGTTCGATGCATCCTTTGCGTCATAACAGGTTGAAGTCATACTCATTACTAATATTTTATACATAATGTATACTTGCAATTATATACGTATGCAGTTGTCATCGCATTTATCAGAACTTCGCTGTGCATTCATAGAACTCGTTTATCAAACAGAGGCCAAATTTTAATTCCATTTATATTTAAGACGTTAATCCCAAACTTTATTTCATTGTTGTTTTCTTTCAAATGGTACGTATCTAATCATAGTTATGTGCTGTCGTCATTGATGTGGAACAAAATAGCCCACTGAACGTTAAACATCAAACAATCATCTATTTATTCGTCTTCTTGCCTTTTTTAACAATCGTACCCGTGCTGTCTGACATTTGCATTTGATATGTAATTCTCAGGAATATGACGTTTCAGAATCGTCAATGTATCGCATTTAGGTTTATGATTTCGAAAGCGTACAGCAAAATGTTAGGATTGCTTATTCTAATATGACGCTCTACCTTTAGTTTTGCAAACAAAGCCATTAAAGAACATGGGGTTGGGTGGGTGTATATGCGTGACTTCAAAATTAAAATTACAAAGTCAGATGTATTTTGAAAAATGCAAGAGTTCAATATGGACATTTTTTTTTATGTTGCTCGCTGGGAAATTAAATAAGAATATTTTTAAAGTAATTTTTCACTATCTGTTCGCGTTTCAACCGTGAAACGTTTGTTTTTGAATAACGTGTTGGCTCCATCAAATCAAAATGGTCGCCTTTCAAACGTGTCACGTGTCTTATAGATCCGGTTCGAATTACAAAGATTTTGAACTTTCCTATAAGAATCGAAATTATTCTATCGTGCCATGTTGTTTACTCATTCTAACAAAATAAAGACATTGTCTACATTGTACCAAAGTAAAAAGGAACACAGATCATGGCGAGACAGAATTATGTTTTAAATAGCGTACCATTAATATACTTTCCAACATTTTACACCTTTCTAACGCACTGACAAAATATACTAACAAAAGCAATGCCCAAACATGCCAAAATGAGCATAGAGCAATGCATGAAAGAAAAATGTCTCAATTTGCGTCTTATTTTTAGAAATTCTAACAATGAAGTAAAGTTATTCCTATTTTTAAACAAACGTTTTGGAATACGTACAATGTTTGAACACTTTTCATGTCCGGGCCTTTTAAAAGCCGACTATACGGTACGGGTTTTTCTCATTGTTGAAGGCCGCACAATATTATAATTGCTTATATCCACTTCATTTGTACTCTGGTGGAAAGTTGTCTCATGTGTTAGTCATACGACATCTCCTTATTTATATAATTAAACTATTTAAACTCTTTATATTATAAAACGCTGAATTGAAACAAAGATTCAATAATAGTTTGAATTGGAACAGTTTAATCAGAGATCTGATTTGAAAACTATAACATCTTGTAAAACATACCTTCCGAAACTGTTAAAGACGGGTATACTTTCACTTCTTATTTGTGGTCTTTTTATATTAAACTGAAATAACAATAAAACGTGGATGTGATAGCTACAATATGAAAAACAACAAAACAGCATAAGCATTGACGTATATGATATGGAAACATTTTGACAACTTCTTAATCAATTTATTTCAAAGTTAACATATACTGAATATGAATATGATTTAATGCAGTGCGGATCTACACACATTGTGCACGTATTGTGCGGAGTATAGCATGTAACCCCAAGTACAATGAAAAAAAGCTTAATATATCTGCTTCATAATTTATAAATGTTATAGCCTGAAATAGGAATATATTTCAAATAAGTCCATTTTTCTAGAGATTTGTCACTTTTTCGACCTTTTTTCATGATTTCATATGTGGCGCTACCCCTCGCCTATTGAAATATTTGTTGAAAAGGATTAAAAAAAATAGTATATAAAAAATATTTCAGCCTAAAATTTCGTGTGCGAGGGATGGCGCCACTGTGAATTCTTCAAAAAACTATCCTTTATTATCACAAATTATGCAAAAAATCAGGTTTTAATCAAGTTTACCTATATTGATGTCGTCACAAACACATCACTAATGACGCAAATGGTAAAAATCATTTTAATTGAAACAATGTCACATTGTAACATATGTTTTCATTAAATTTTTACAACATTATCGCAGTTACAAATTTCAGATTTTAGGGCCATTGTAAAATATGAAGTTTTTTGTCGAGTGAGCACAACGAACGAAAAAGGGTAAATAATATATAGTCATCTCCCGTTTAGCAGAACAATCCTTGTTGCATGTAACGTGATGCATGTGTTTGACAGTGCAGGGTGTGATATATACACAGCCACATCCGTTAGGAATGAGGAAGCTAAATTCCATGCCTTGTGTTTGGAGAGTTTTACACTGTGTGCAATTTGGAGAACCTTTGCATATACTGTCTGATAGGTACGTAGGTGGCCTGTTTCAATGTGCAATTTCTGTCTAACACCCTATTTTCTAGTGGCAGTCAAAATTACTATTGCTTTATCCCAGTTGTCCTATCTTTCAAAACATACTTATTTCGGTGCTTTATGTCTATTGATTTATGTTCGATCTTATTAATTAGACAATTGCAAGTTATTTTTAGAGTTTGTTCTTGTGTTGTTGTGCTGTTACACCACTGTCCCAGGTTAGGGGAGGGTTGAGGGCTCATAAACCAGTTAAACCCGCAACTTTCGTTATGTGCCTGTCCCAAGTAATGAGCCTATAGTACAGTGGTTGTCGGTGTTCCATTTCTGTCATATTCGTTTTTCGTAAATTGATTTGTTATAAAATAGGCTTTCAGTTTTCCCGTTTGAATTATTTCTCATTTTTCATGTATGGGCCTTTTATAGTCTTCTACACTAGTATGGTGGCTTTTTAGTGCTCATTACCACTTCATATTAACTCTGGTGGATAGTTGCCTCATTCGCAATCATACCACATCTCCTCATGTTTATATCACTTGTATTAAATGTTAAATTGCACTGAAAGTTAAGCAAGTAACGATCAATTAATTATTGTTTCAAATTATAGTTAGAGTAGGCATCCACTGTTGTTCATGTCATTATTTATGAATATCCTACATCGTAGCATTTTTTTTTAACTATAATTCATACAGTTTGAAGAAAAGGAGATTATAGGGTAGTTGCCAATGAGACAGTAATCCAACGAAAAAAACAACACAAAAGGCACCTATAAGTAAACATACATTATTCATGAATAGACAAGTGTCTATTCAATATGTAAAGTTCTAAATCATCCCTAGTCTATTAAAGCTGTGAATAAGAATAACCGAAACAATAAGTCTGTCACTCAATATGTAAAACCAAATTCTCAAAATAACGAACATTAAGATGCGACCACTATTGACGATGTTTCCCAGTCGGTATCTACATTACTGCGTACACGTGTAGTTTTTTTTACATGTATATATTTAGAACAGCACTCTGTTGGCATTGATTTAATTTATTACTTTTTTCATAATTGCTGAAATAACCATATCAGGGCGCACAAATATGATTCAGCTGTGTCCAATAAATCCAAACGTTTTGGAAGACTTCATTTTTAAAAATGTTATTTT
Source organism: Mytilus californianus (assembly GCF_021869535.1). NCBI lineage: Eukaryota > Metazoa > Mollusca > Bivalvia > Mytilida > Mytilidae > Mytilus > Mytilus californianus. The sequence goes on along the minus strand of NW_026262582.1, from coordinate 47,815,084 downwards.
GGTTTTACCTCTTTTTCAAAAATAGCATTGTTGCAGAAATCTGGAACGTAGTCAATGTCGTCTTGTAGATCAGATGTAGTTTCATTAGATAACTAAAATATAGTGAATCAAATAATTAAGATAGGTATTAAATAAATTTGACGTTGACTATAAAATAGATGTAATCATGGTTACCGTAATACGACATATGAAATATCATTTGATTTCTATTAATATGAACAAAGAGTAGTTTCTGAAAACTCTAAAATGAACGATCCAGTTCTATTATGATAATTTGATTAAATTGGATTACACCATTCGTAATACTACAAAAGTTTTGTCAACTATCATCACAAATGTATTTATGACGTTTTGACATAAGGTTAGCTGCAGTACTCTTTAACTTCGTAAAACACACTTTTATCACAAAGGTCTATTGACTATTTCTTTTTTATCTAATTAAATAAAATATCTGACACTCGATTCATGTAACGAATAATTCTTGATTCAAATTTTACATAAGATAAACTGCATCGACGTTTATTGTAGAAAAAGAAAGTTGCGGAATAAACCAAGGGGACAATCAAAACTCATTCGTCGAAGAAAATCTGACAGCGTCGAGTAAACAAAATCGACGAAAAATCAAAATCGGGGTTGATCTCAGGTGCCCCGAAAGTTAACATGTACTTCTCCACATAAAATGCGTTGTTTAAGGTGCGTAAGTAGGGGTGTCATCCCAAATTCCCGAAAAAATAGAGTAGTCTTTCCCGGATCCCGAAACATTAAACAACAAGAGAGTAAATTGGTGCACGCACCAAATGTTTGGGCCGAAAGTAAGGAGGTTTTTGGTGTAAAAAAGTGCAAAATGCTTATATAAACAATCTGTATATTGAGTTGACTTGAATCCTCAATTGCCAGAACTGTTCCAATCCAATTAGTTATGATAATGCTATAAAATATTACTAAATTGTGCAGGTGATGAAATCGAATATTATTTAAGTGCAGTTGATGAAATGGAATATCATTTAATTCATTTTCAAGTCTTCATTTTGAAACTCGTGACTATCAAAGTTGCATCTACTGACAAAATATTTGTATTCCTCATCTCAGATATGGACTTTAACGCAGCCTTTCACCTCATTTTCTCATCAATGAATTTTATGTCAAGATGACTTATTTTTAAGGACCCTCCTGACTATAAAAGATGCATCTGCTGACAGAATATTATTTCTACACGAGTTGTATCTCAGATATGGACTCTAACGCAAACTTTAAGCAGTCACTCATATATGAAATGTAGGTCAAGATGGCCTTATTTTTATCAGGACCCCTTAGTTATTTAATACGCATCTATAAAAAAAATCTCATGAACTATGACTTATACTTCCACAGATAGATTGACTTGAACTTTGTGACGGACAGATGAAACACTTCGTTTGACAAAAGATATAAAAATCTTAAACCAAACAAATGTCAAATTATTCATCTCAGTAAAGGTTGAGAAATCCTCGACAAAATGTTGTCATTTCTATTCGGTTTTGGTGAAATTTTAAAGTATCAACAAACAGACATAAAAATATGGATGTAGCTTTGTATGATATTTAACAATGAATTCTGCTCAAACCGATGCGAGGGGTCAACTGGAAATTATTACCAGTTATGAGGAATATTGCTCATTGTTGAATGCCTCATGGTGACTGCTTACATACTTCAACTAAAAATCAGAAAGCTTCAGACAGTATAGCAAATTATTCTCTTCGTAACAGCTGAGAAATCCTTGACAAACTGTTTTCATTTCTGTTGGGTTGCAGTAAAATTGCAAAGTATTAACAAACACCAAGTGGATATTTAAGAGGCTTGAAAATCACGTTCAGTTACTGAAGTTAAAAATCCTTTTTGCTTAGGGGGTTCACGCTTATATATTGGTGAGTTTTGGAAGTGTCTATGGGTCATTCGATATCATCAGAATCAAGATTCTCGGAACGTCTCGAAATTTTCGATCATTTATACAGGTAGTTATATATTTGTAGATTGGAAAGTAAAACAATAAAGACTAGGTTGCAGTAAAAAAAATCATTTACATGTTTAGAACCTATTTGACTTTCGACAAAACATGTGTTTTAATAATGTGAATGTTTATTAAATATCAGGTATAATGAAAACGCAATTATATACTTCATGCTTTGAGACGGTCCCTGTACGCGTTGTGTGTGTAGTATTTAATATAGCGTCACGTTGTGCATTGTGACTATAAACCTGTGAATAGAGTATTGATATATAATGTCCCACAAAAAAACTGATTATTTCTGAACGTTTATCATTTGATATTTTGTATTTCAATCATAGCAGGGGGAAATGTCGGAAGGCATGAAGAAAATTAAGAAAAACGATATTTCTGTTAAAAATATTTATCTTAGGTCGGAAACACAGTGGTCGGAAAGCAGAAAGATAATTAAACAAAAGGATTTTTCTGCTAAAATATCTATATTTCATTAATAGATACTACCAGACTAAGCGAATATTCTTATTAAGTTTAAAATGAGACTGAATTCATTCTTAACAGAATATGATTAAAATGACATAGATACGTGCATTATGTCTCACAGGTTTGAACAGTCATTACATTTATGAAAATTATATGCAATGTATGAGCACCAATGAGCAGGGATGCGTACCCAAAGGTAGCTAAATATTTAAATTTTAAACAGTCGTGAATGAAAAAATATGAAGATATGATAGATAAAATAAATGCATCCAGTTTATAGGTTGCACTTTGTAAATACAGCTGTTTCTCAAACCACGCCTCTTTTGGGGAGATATAGAATATTCATAGATAATTAATTTTGTTTATATACTGGTTCCCAGTTATGATCTCTATGTTTCATTTCAGAGAGACATAACTTGGGAATGTTACCAGTAAATATACATATGCATATTGTTTATACTGAAATCTGTGGTAATCCTCCAGTTAAGGTAGGGGTAGTTAAGAAATGTAGTGTTAGTTTAAACTCGTAGAAGTTCGGGGCGTATAAACGTTGAAAATATGCCGCACAGCCCTATATTTTGACCTTTAAAAAAATAGTAGTGCATATGAACTTTCCATTCTAGGATATGATTTTTTTCAAACTTCATAGTAAAAGTGGTACAGTTTTAGCCGTAAAAGGAGTTCCTATGGGAAATTGCATTGCCAATATTTACAGAAATGCAACCTATATTGGGTGAAAAAAGAGAACATACAGAATTCAGCCAAATTTGGTTTATCTCACAGATTTTAATGATATCAACTCAAATATGAAGTTTTATAAATATTTCATGAAGATTGAGAAAATCTTGGGCCTTAACTATGATGACTTAGCATAAATTCACAGTTTACAGTATGCATAGTTTACTTAAAGCCCTGAATGCAAAATACATTCATAATATATGCATATTTGTAAATTAAATTGTTTAGAAGTGCTTATATTTACTCTTCGCAGTCATTGAAACTCATAAATCCTTCCTGAATATTATTGGTGGGGTGTTTTTGTCCTGTCGATAACCCAAAAGTAAGCCGTAACACCTGAATCTCCTTTTTTGTCACCGCACAATAAAAAATACAAGCTAAAAATACAAAAATATCTCAACAAAACTTACAATAGTGTGTCCTATCCTGAATATGTACTAAATATTCCATATTGCTAGAAACAGCAGAATCATTTAGGAAATTTGAGGCCCCATGGGCAAAAAACAGAGAAAATTGTCTACCCCTGGGTCATAAAACAAATAATATAACTTGTAAATGCTATGATTTTATGATTTTAAAGGTCTTTATATAGAAAACAATAACAGTGCTTGGAAGTTATGCAAAAATCAGATGTTAGCAGTCATTTCTATAAAATTGTAAGTGAATTTGTACATCAGACAGGTATCTGCATACATACAACTATTGCAAATATGGCTTTGTTTTAACACTTCTAGTTCATATATTAGCTAAATTATGTCAGATATATGGTTAGAGATGATACTGTTGTGACAAAAATTCTAAACTGACCATTTGAGGCAGAAATTGTGAACTTTCGTTGGCAAACAGGCATACAGTTAGATGTGGACTGGAGACAGAGGCTGGATTGGATACTTTATATAATCTTGAATGTTGGAATGGTTGACTGCTAAACATTACATTTACAGTATTCTGAAATGCTTTCAATTTGTTATCAGAACAGTTTTAAACAGGTTCTAGACATTTCATGTCAGAAAACATGCAAATAGGGTAAGCTGGCAATAATTAAAGTATTGTTTTCAAATTCTTTAAAAAACTGAAACAGGGAAGGGGGTATAAAATGTACAGTAAAAGAAAACTTCGAGTATATGCAGTGATTTCTTTAATGCTATAATTCTGATAAATAAGTATTAATGTAGGGAAAAGGTGTTTTTAGAGAGTTTTCGATTTGAATAAATGTCTGTATAGATTGCACTTTGTAAATACAGCTGTTTCTCAAACCACGCCTCTTTTGGGGAGATGTAGAATATTCATAGATAATTAATTTTGTTTACATACTGGTTCCCAGTTATGATCTCTATGTTTCATCTCATAGAGACATAACTTGGGAATGTTACCAGTAAATATACATATGCATATTGTTTATATTGAAATCTGTGGTAATCCTCTAGTTAAGGTAGGGGTAGTTAAGAAATGTAGTGTTAGTTTAAACTCGTAGAAGTTCGGGGCATATAAACGTTGAAATATGCCGCACAGCCCTATATTTTGACCTTTAAAAAAAATAGTAGTGCATATGAACTTTCCATTCTAGGATATGATTTTTTTCAAAACTTCATAGTAAAAGTGGTACAGTTTTAGCCGTAAAAGGAGTTCCTATGGGACATTGCATTGTCAATATTTACAGAAATGCAACCTATAAAGCAAACGGAGTGCTTAAATTTATATTGCGATTGGTTTGTGTAATTTGCATTAGGCATCCGGTTTGTAGACACTGGGATTTGCAAAAGGGTTTTGAAAAAATGATGTACACTCCCAAGTAATAAATAAAATAGTTGAGCCTTAAAATGTATATTCAAATAGTAGCTGTACAACTATCCAACATTGCTTTCAAATGACTTGTGCAAAAATCTACACACAATTACATATTTTCAATAAAGGTGTTTTAACATCATCATTATCTTATTCTATTCACAGTCAATTATTTCAATTCAAAAGCAAACAATTTTCAGCAACAATTTTTGGTGACCAGTCAGCGGTCTTGGGTTCACGTATTGCTTTCCTTTTTTTTTTTTTTTTTTGAAAGAAAGCAACTTGTATCTGTGCTATGCTTCTGGATTGGACTGATGATAATCTCCGAAAAAAACGAATGGCTTGACTTTGACATTTCTGTGTCTTTGTGAAAAACCCGCGAAACATGGAAACATGTTACCTATAAAAACTCCCGAGATCGTTTAAGTTGAAAGTAAAGATATCTTTATTATGATTATTTTTCTTAGTGATGAAAACTGTATATATAATAATCAAAATAGAATATAAAATAACTATTTTGAGAAAATAAAAACGCAAACTATAAATCATTTCCCATGCTCCGACGACGAGTTGTTGTAAGATTATGGTACATTCTTTACATTTCTAAAAATAACCTAGGATGAAATTTGAAAAAAAAGCAGGACAGGAGTTTTGAGTAAAAAAAAGGCAGGATGAGCAACTTGGCAAAAAAAAGGCAGGATGACAATTTATGTAAAAAATGTCAGGATAAACTAATAAAAAAGGCAGGACCGAATAGAGTGAAAAATAAAAAGGCAGGACAGAGATTACAACTTAAAAAAAATGCAGGACAAAATTTTTCATCCTAGCCCCCATAAAAATCAAATGGTTGCTCCCTAATATAGATCCGCAGATAATCATGTAAAAATCTCAACTCCATATCATATGATGGACCGGCTTAGTGCCGGCCCATAATAAGTCCCGTGTACCGATATGTGTAAATCCCGAATTCCCGCTAAAGTAAAGACCCAATCCCGAATTCCCGCTACAATAATGGCCTAATCCCGACGTCAGGGAAAAGGTCCTTCATACCCCTCATTCATGCTTACTTCTCTTCTTCTATAATCAATGAAATAACTGTCATCATCTCTACTGGAATTTGTTAAATATAAGTTAGATGGTACTCTCTGACGCCCCAACAGTCCCATTGGATGGTTATAACTCAAAGTACCATGTTCATGTCTAAAATACAATAGATTAGCAAATTAAAGAGGTCTGCATAAAACATTAAACACATATGTTGGCAGTTAAAATTTGCTCTCACTTCGTAAATACATTTATTAGCACTTGCGTTTGTTTTCGTCTAATAGTGCATGCGGTGTGCGGTTAATCTGGAGGTGTTTGAATATAAGTCAAGATCCCGTTTTTTCTCTACTTCATACTCTTTTTTCGTTTGATATGGTTTTTATTATTTCTGAGTAAGTTATATTCTACATGTTTACATAATTCACACAAGCATGTAGCTGACAATTTTAACGGAGTTGCTCGTTTTGTTTGTCCTACCGTAACGACGGTTCTTTCTAATTCACTTCCGTGTTTGTCTATAATTCTATGTACATGGTTTATGCTATTTGAACACGCTACGATGATGATTCCAAATGTGTACCAAAAAAAATAAGAGGGTAGGTTGAATAATAAAAATATCAGAAGGTGAGAGTAGCAAAGGCTCGAAAAAAAAAACGATACACCGAAAAGTATTACAGAAAATTAAGGATAAGGCAGCATGACCCGAAATCAAAACAAAAATTATACGAAAATTTTTTTTATAAATTAAAAAGCTGGTGAATGTTAAGTATTACGAATGGACATCCAGTAGCCGCTAATTGTGAAACAAAACTTGGTATACATTGCACCCACAGAACTCTACGATTAAGCCCTTTTCTAGATGCTGTATATTTAAGTGTACCTTGATTTATTTTAGATTTTGTTTTCTTTGTAGTTTTAGATATTGATAACTAATACCTAAACAAATTTAACTCATCTGGTAAAAAAAAATTCCTAGAATATCTCTTTCAAATTACTAACAGATATACGCATGAAGTGAGAAAGTATCGGCAAAACAAAATATTTGGATTGCATCCAATTTGGTATAATGACATAAATGTTATACGAAAAAACACCAAGAAAAAGTTACAATTTAATTCTGGTCAATAATGTAATATCGACGCAATCAGAATTATTTTCCAGAACATGACAAAAAAAACAGTTTTTTGTGTTATACCCATGTTATAATACTCACAAGTTTTCATTGTCATATTGGGTCCTCTTATCTCCCCTTTTCGATCTATAAATACAGCAAATGACTGCGATAATTAACACAACAGCTGCGGACCCACCAGTTACCGCAGCAATTATATAGTACTTAAAATCAGAAGTAATTTTTTCAGCTTTATGTTCGCAGTGTGCACCAGAATATGTGAACACATCGTCTTCGGAACACCTACAATAGTAGATATGAAATATGATATAGTAATACTTTGAAGTTGGTCAGGCATATAATATGCAACCCCTGTCTTCATGTTTGCATTCGTATATGTAGTCACTTCTTCGTAAAATAAAACTGATAAAAAAATAATCAATTAAGATAAAAACAATAAAGAAAAACAATAAACTCAACAAAAAATAATCAAAAAAAAAAAAGACTTGCAAAGGGTAGATTTTTGTCTCTAATGAAACCCAAAATAGGCAATGTTTATGGTACATAAATAGTGGAGATAATGTAAGTATAAATATATTATGTGACAAGTTCGTAGAATAGACAAAATAAATTTACATAACTCTTTAAACTTGTAAACCAACATGTCAGTTTATAGCTGTGATCTATAGTTGTTAATTTCTGTGTCATTTGGTCTCTTTTGGAGAGTTGTCTTATTGCCAATCATACCGCATCTTTTCATTTGTATATGTCAGTGTAGAAATTGACTATACAACAGATACATTAGATTAGAATGATATCGATTGATAGTTTGACACTAGCAGACAAATATCTAGTCAAACCCGTAACATGCAAAGCAAGGAGAGAGACATGTTCTTTTTGTAAATATATCCAGTCTTATACTTAGCCGAAACGATTGATCGCGTTTTGAAGGTTTACAGGCAAGCTTATGAATACCAGGATTTGCTCAAATTCCCTGATCCGTTGGTTTATAGAACGTTTGTCTTTAAATTAGATAATCCGAAATTGGTTTCCATTCTCTAACTTTAGTTTGTCTCATCCAAATGTTATGAAACTGATACACAATGCTTATTACTATAAAACACAGATCAAGTTAGAATTTTGGAGACGTCACTTATACCGTTCAAGAGTTAAGCCCTTTACAAATAACAGATCTAGAAATGCTGAATTTTACGTTTCTGTTCTCTAACTAATTAAAAGTTAGACTCGACCAAATTTTATGAAATTTATACACAATGCTTACTACCACAAAACTCAAATTAAGTTCGAATTAAGGTGGCGCCACTTTAACCGTTCTTAAATTGTGTCCCTGAATAACGTTATATGCAAGTTGGGGCATCATCTGTGTATCATGGACACATTCTTCATTTATTTTTATATAAATCCTGGTATCTTTAATTTTTTTTTATCACAAATTTAAAACTTAAAGGAAGATATAGCAGCAAGTTTTCTTTTCAAACCCTTGACGACTCGGGAATGCTACCACAAAACAACTACGGCGGTACAAATTGACAGGCATATTCAATATAATATACAGATACTAAGTAGCTTCGTACACTGACTGGTACAAAAATGTACGTCATGAGCAGTTCTCTGAAAATGTATTAACAATTACTAGCTTCAGAACAGTTTGTTCTATTTAGAAAAACACAAATTGGGAAAAATGCGCACGAATTTTTATTTCTGAAAAAAAATCAATAGTCTATCATTACAATTGCTTACTTGCATGTCGCATTCTGTTTGTCGTTTATTACACACTTCCCATTATGTTGACAAGGATTTGTCTTACAAGGTGCATACCACTCACACTCTCGCGTGATTCCTTTACCACAAAGCTTATGTCCAACTTGTTTTAACGCTGACGTTACTAAAACAGATACATGAAGTCAAGCCATGATATTTGGTCACTGATATTCGTACATGTATATGGTGTAAACAAATACGGACAAATTCTCGTTGTTGATGATTAAAGATACATCTATATACACATTTAAGTGTTAAGGATTAAGCCATTGTCATACCTCAGGATGGTTTTGCCTTGGCATTTCAATACAACGTTTCTTTGTCCTTATTTTATCTATTCCTGTTAGGAATTTTTCAATGAATTGCTGGTTGCTTTCCCTTTGGCATTTACCCATCATATTCTCGTTTATTTGATTAAGTGTATGTCGTCGAATAATACAAATGTGTGCAAACCTAACCATGCTGTAAAATGAATATAATTGTAAGTTTAAGATAATAGTCCGAGAGTAACACGTGTGGTCATTTGTATTATGTTTGGGCAAATTGCCCCCCCCCCCCCCCCCCCAAAAAAAAAATAAATAAATAAACAAGCTTACCTGCATTGTTAAGCATTTGTAGCGATTCCTCTGTTTTGTTTTTGTTAAACTGGTAATTTCCAATTTTCCCCGATCCGTTGTTTAAAAGGGTGATTGTCATTTCAAACATTTCGTCCGTTATATCGTCGTCATTTCTGTCAGTATCATTTTTGTATGGTTTGAACACTAACTGTGAAACGACCTCTAGTTCGCTGTTTCAAAAAAATGAATGCATTTGGTTAGGACAACTCTCATATACATTTACTAACGCTATTCCGTCTTTTATATTGTTTTTGCGATAAGAAAGAAACTCATAAAAATTCAGTTACTTTTAAGTTCAGATATCCTGCATATTTTTGAAATGTTACCTAATGTTTGTGTTACTTCAGACTGTTTGTACCTATGATATTACCAAAACAATTATATTTGTTGAGGATAGCAAAGGAAGACATGATGACAGACTTCATGTTAAATGTGAATGTTTAACAAACTGATGGCTTAAAATAGCATTACCGTTCAAATGCACTCTTTATATATTTTTTATAAATAAAAAGCGGGCAAAATACTTAGGGCAATAAAAACATTAGTCGAAGCGAAATAAATGAACTCTCGCAACAATTAAATTGAATTTGGATCATAGTTTAAAACAGACAGGCTTTTACGATTGCTGTCGAAGGTGCACGTTGCCTATTGTTTTTAGCATATTTTCGTTATATCAAATATCAAATTATCCAGACGCTTTAGAAAGGGCAGAATCAAACTCATTCAGCTTTAATGTCAGTCATATTGTACATTTTGTTACTTTACTTTTTTTAATGTCTTCAAATATGAATCAAACGAGATAAAATGAATATAAATGTATAGTTGCGTATATAGCTGATATATTTATTCAACCACGAGAAGTGAAGGAGTCGATATTATCATATAACACACATCGATAAGATTTCGATAATTATTATGTTGACAAATGGTATTAATTCTAAAATAAAAAGTGCACTTCAGTCAAAACGGGCAATTGTTTTCAGTGTAAGTATAACTTTTTTACCTACACGAAGAAAACCTTAGTTTACTTTTTATGATGAATATTTTATGTGAAAACAAAGTCTTAATGACAGAATAAGGGCGTGTAAAAATTCCTTTGCAGGTGCTATGTGTCTGTTCAAAGTCAGAAGCCAGTAACTTAGTTTTTGTCGTTTAATGATTGCCTGTTATTTGGTACATTAATCAAGCCTTTTGGTTTTTCATTGAGAGTCTTTAAATTTTGTCAATTCGGTGCATTTTATAGCTTTCTGTACATACATAATTCTTCTACTCATTTGTGAAGGCCCTATATAGACCAACAGAGCTGTGCACATCTATTCAATTTTGGTCTTTGGTAGACTTATTTTTTTCTACACGCATGCTTCACATCAGAGAAGGAAAAAAAGGCCCTCAAGTTTTAATTTCAGTGATTAAGGATACTTTTTTCCGTTTAAAATTTGTGTTGTATAAACTATATTTTCTATGTTGTAAATGTTAATTAAACGGAGGCAATTTGTTTAACCTTCATACCTATTGTTAATCTGACGTCGTCTTCTTTGCTTGGCAATAGGGTTTCTCACTCTGCAAAAAAATAATGTTCTGCGTGTTTGGTATTGAAATCACAATCTGTGTTAAATTGTTTGAGGAAAGTCTTGATGATTTGATATTCCTTCCTCGTTCGTTCGTTCGTTCGTTCGTTTTTTCGTTCGTTCGTTCGTTTGTTCTTTCGTTCGTTCGTTCGTTTGTTCGTTCCTTCGTTCGTTCGTTCGTTCGTTCCTTCGTTCGTTCCTTCGTTCGTTCGTTCGTTCCTTCCTTCATTTCTTCCTCCCTACCTCCCTTCCTTCCTTCCTTCATCGTTTGTTCGTTCGTTAGTTCGTTCGTTCGTTCGTTCGTTCGTTCGTTCGTTCGTTCGTTCATTCATTCGTTCGTTCGTTCGAGAATATAGACTAGAACATTCCCCCCAAAACATGTATTTTTGTTAAAAATTAACAAAAAAAGTTTAAAAAATAATAAACCCTTATCAAAACTGCTTTTATTTTTAAAAGTTTAATCGATATCTTGATGAGGATATTATATTGTACGTTGATCTTTATTTATTTTGACTATGTTCTTATGAAATCGTGTTGATGCTAGAATAAATGCTACAAAAGTATGAAGTTGATCGAAATGAAAAAAGACTAAGCCAATAGTTGTTAATTAGGATCTTTTTTTAACTAATCCATACAACTCCCAGAAGACATGTCATCGCCGATACTTCGATTCTTCATTCAAACCTAGAAGTACATGTAAGAGTTATAGGATAGATTTTACAGAGGGTTTGACTTCGATGGTCCCGTATACCATCACAAGTATCTCCGCTAACATTGCCAGATCCAGAGACCATTCAAACTGCCTTTGCCTTGCAAGAACGGCCAGACACTGTACCAAACAGTAACGAGTTTTATGAAGTACTAAATGATTAAAACAATATAAGGTAGTAATGACAACTACTATGGAGAAAAAACTAAAATTGGTGTCTGAATTTGCAATAAAAAAAAAAAAATACTTAACTTTTAAATAGAAAAAAACTTTGCAAACTTTACAGAATAAAACATTTTAACATAAATTATGATAATAACTAGAAGAAAATTATATACATTACATGTAGGCAAACATCATGTGATTAAATTTTTCGACTTTTTATACTTTTATATTTTTGATTTCGTTTTGCTCATGTATTTGTAACAATTCCTATTACAGTGCTTAAAGGTTTTTGGGACCATAAATACTGTTTACATTATTGTGCTATTTACTATATTCTATGAACATGATGAAATAAACACAAATGAAGTACACTAAAATTGCACATGAATTGAAAACTATAAGGGTATTCCATTTAAATTTAGTAATACCTGAAGTTAATTAGCTTCATGTTTTTTCAACCTAATCCACCTTAATACCATGTTTGTATAAGCATTCCTCCTATTCCTACATGAATTTTTTACATTTTACATACCGAATTATCAAATGTAGGAATAGCAGGGAAAAAACACGTGAGTATCCCAAACAATCTAGTCGTTTTAATTCGCTCATAACGAGAAATCAGAAGGATCAGAAAGTTGACGAAATTGAATTATATTCGAACCCATGGAGAACATTTGATTGCTAATATGATGCATTTCAAGATTTCAGAAATTTCTTAACGTTTTATCAGAAGAATGCGTATATGTGAGTGTATTCTTGGGAAGCATTCTATTTGGTGGTTGTCGTTTGTTGCTATGTTACATATTTGTTTTTCGTTCATTTTTTGTACATTAATTAGGCCTCTAGTTTTCTCGTATGAATTGTTAAATACATTTGTAATTTCGGGGCCCTTTATAGCTGACTATTCGGTATTGGCTTTGCTCATTGTTGAAGGCCGTACGGTGACATATAATAGCTGTGTATTTCTGTGTCATTAAGTCTCTTGTGGAGAGTTGTCTCATTGGCAATCAAACCACATCTTCTTTTTTTTAATTATCATTCTGTAACTTATAGTATTGTATTTTTCATTTCTGCATTTATTGTTTCTTGTTCTCTAAAACAACATACTTGAATTGAAGGATCCGTATGGTGACAAATCCAGTTAGACTGTTATACGCTTCATAAAGCTACAATAAATAAAAAAACAAGATATAGAAAACACATATTAACTAGTTTTGATAAGGCTAGTAACGCCTACTTATTTTGAAGAAGAAACACGTGCACATCTAAAATGTACATTTCAATAAAACTTTTATATAATAAATAGTACAAATGCATTGTTTTCAATCTTTTATTTTTTGTATCCAAATGATGTCGAGGGTCTCTTTTAGTATATCAAGGAGTGTGTCTTTCAATTTTAATAATAAATAATTAAATATACATAACGATATGTTGTTCCGTTATATTGTGGCTTGTTTTGTTGTGTTGCACACTCGCCGCCGCCTTTAAGTGTGTGTGTGTGTGGTTTTTTTTGTTGTTTTTTTTTTTTTTTTTTTATCTCGCTTCAATTCAACAGCGGAATATTGAACTTTTCTGCGCTACCAAAGGTAAGTTGATGAATTATAGATCTTCGTGTATAAACATATTTGAAAAAAAAGAGGCGCAGAATATCAAAGGATTTTTTTTAAAACCCAGGATCGAGAGAAACTACAAACCATACGGGGCAAAAGATATACAACGAAAAGACAGGATAAAAAAACACTGTAAAGAAACTGAAATTCCAAGGATTACAAAAAAAAAAATGAATCTAAACAAAAACAAAATTGATGGGTAATCTGAGTTATCTATTTGTCTTTAAATTTTAAGTGTTAAATATAAAAGAAAGAAAGGAGTATACAGTTTTTTTCAAATTTAAATTTAATTGACCACTGTCAGCGAGATACATTTGTGACATGGGTTTTTTGGAAGCAAAAATGATACGACGTGTATCACAATCATGCATTGGATTTTTTTTTACCAGAATCACGAAAACACGTTTTCAATGCTACAAGGATAGAAACGCATGCGCCAAAAAAACCTTGTCAACCTTCTACACTACTTTATAATTATTTTTGGTGTTTATAGCACAATACGAAAATTTGAAATACAAAAATAAAAACTAGTAGCTTTGATTAAAACAAAATTGATTGCCCTTTATACACGTAATTATGAGCGTGCATTTGAAACTCACTGATTTAAACAGGGTGTAATCGGTATTTTGGAATGCGCTCACAAATGTATATTGCACTTTTGGGGTACTTGATATGAACAGAGCATGTTAATTAGATGTTGTACCACTGTTGTTGTCTAATTTATATTTTGTTATGAAACTTACAATTGCATGTGTTGTGTTTCTCAAATCTCTAAATTCTTTAGTGCTATTGTTCTCGGCTCTTTTTTCAAAATGGCTACCACTCAAGAAGAATGCTAACTGCACATATACTTCTACTTCTGATAAGAAATATCGATACACCAATTCGTTTAATTATAAATATACATTAAGAATGATATATTAAAATGTGAGTATACAAACAAACAAAAAAACGAAATAGAGACAGTTTCCAAGAAAATAATAAAAAATATATATATATATGCTTTTTTTTTTTAAATAATTAAAACATTTTCAATACGATCAATTCACTTTAATTCATTGAATGACAATAACGTCAAAACTTCGGTTAACTTGTACGTTAACCACATACTTCTGCCTAAAGCAAAACAAAATACGTTAGAGTATATTCTAATAAGGTTAAAAAATTACCCCTTTTCTTTGGCTTATTTTCAAGTTATGATGCAATTGCCATTACCACAATGTATCAAAGCTCTAACAATGACAAGAAGGAAAACGTATTTAAGTTTGTTTGAAAATTTACGTTCAAGGTTGTTTTCAATGACGTCATAATTACAAAAATGTAACATGCATCTCATTTTTAAACCAAATTCAATAAAAGCAAACAAATTCCAATAGGTGTTTGCTTCAGGAAACATAAACGCACGTGACAAAAAAAAATGCTTTCAACATTATATGTTTTAATACAAATGAACTTTCAGACCTGAATATGGTTTTTGTCGAATGTTGTGCTCTATCTTTCCTAGACATAATACTAGTTGAAATCCAGAACATTTTATTAACTTTTAAACACATTTCTTTTTTCGACTTTACTGGGTGTAAATCGTGTAACTGTAACAGCTTTACAAAAAAATTACGGCAAAAATCTTCCCGTCTAGACCTAAAATATTTAGGGCTAGACTTGAAACGAACCTTTATTCCGAACTTTCTCTTTTTATTGCCATTTGTTCCTTAATTAACACAAAATGTAAAAAAAACAACCACGTAAACATGGTTGTGTCTTATCGTGAAAAAAGACAAACGCTGACAATCTTAAATTAATTTTAGGCAATGCAGTTCCTTCTTTTTATTCAACTTTTTAATTTCTTATGTATTTGTCTTTTTTCGGAAACCTTTGTCACATTTGGTTATACTTTTGACGAAAAAAATACTCTCAAAATATGGCACAAAACTAGTTAATGTTCGTTTTACTACATATAAAGTGTGTTATGTTAGCTGTATAAACAATGCCATTATCATAAAAATTGTATTCTTCATTTGTCCAGTATAGCTTTGCTGACTTGCGATGAAAAATACACACTTATGTTGCTTATCTTGTTTAAAGGAATAAACAAGTATAAGACATACATCTGATGTATTACTAGTACGTTGCAAAAAGCAAAAGATTTTATTTTGTAAATACAGACGTTTTTTCTTTACTTTTTATTTCTTTGAATTTTCAAATAAACATACATTTAATTTCAAACGTTGCAAACCTTTTTTTATTGTTACACTCGTTACTCTATCTATAGTAGTTGCTGGTACTGTAGGTGGTGTCGTTAGTTTGGTTGTAGGTATCGTACTAGGTATAGTTGTACTATCGGTCGTAGGTGGTGTTTTTGGTTTGGTTGTAGATGTAGTACTAGGTATAGTTGTACTATCGGTTGTAATTGGTGTCGTTGGTTTGGTTGTAGGTAAAGTACTAGGAATAGTTGTACTATCGGTCGTAGGTGGTGTTGTTGGTTTGGTTGTAGATGTAGTACTAGGTATAGTTGTACTATCGGTCGTAGGTGGTGTGGTCGGTTTGGTTGTACGTGTAATACTAGGTATAGTTGTTCTATCGGTCGTAGGTGGTGTCGTTGGTTTGGTTGTAGGTGTTGTACTAGGAATAGTTGTACTATCGGTCGTAGGTGGTGTCGTTGGTTTGGTTGTAGATGTAGTACTAGGTATAGTTGTTCTATCGGTCGTAGGTGGAGTTGTTGGTTTGGTTGTAGGTGTAATTCCAGGAATAGTTGTACTATCGGTCGAAGGTGGTGTTGTTGGTTTGGTTGTAGATGTAGTACTAGGTATAGTTGTACTATCGATCATAGGTGGTATCTTTGGTTTGGTTGTAGATGTAGTACTAGGTATAGTTTTACTATCGGTCGTAGGTGGTGATGTTGGTTTGGTTGTAGGTGTAATACTAGAAATAGTTGTACTCTCAGTCGTCATTGGTTTTGTTGGCTTCGTTGTAGGTATATAACTAGGAATAGTTGTACTATCTGTCATAGGTGGTATCGTTGATTGGATTGCATGTGTAATACCAGGAATAGTTGTACTATCGGTCGAAGGTGGTGTTGTTGGTTTGGTTGTAGATGTAGTACTAGGTATAGTTGTACTATCAGTCGTAGCTGGTATCGTTGGTTTGGTTGTAGATGTAGTACTAGGTATAGTTTTACTATCGGTCGTAGGTGGTGTTATTGGTTTGGTTGTAGATGTAGTACTAGGAATAGTTGTACTATCGGTCATAGGTGGTGTGGTTTGTTTGGTTGTAGGTGTAATACTAGAAATAGTTGTACTATCGGTCATAGGTAAAGTCGTTGGTTTGGTTGTAGGTGTAATACTAGGTATAGATGTACTATCGGTCGTAGGTGGTGTCGTTGATTTGGTTGTAGGTGTAGTACTAGGTATAGTTGTACTCTCGGTCGTAATTGGTGTCGTTGGTTTGGTTGTAGATGCAGTACTAGGTATAGTTGTACTATCGGTCGTAGGTGGTGTCGTTGGTTTGGTTGTAGGTGTAGTATTATTAATAGTTGTACTATCAGTTGTAGGTGGTGTTGTTGGTGTGGTTGTAGGTATTATTCTAGAAATAGTTGTACTCTCGGCCGTAGGTGGTATCCTTGGTTTGGTTGTAGATGTAGTACTAGGTATAGTTGTTCTATCAGTCGTAGGTGGTGTCGTTGGCTTCGTTGTAGGTGTTATACTAGGAATACTTGTACTAT
This sequence comes from Mytilus californianus, assembly GCF_021869535.1. Lineage (NCBI taxonomy): Eukaryota > Metazoa > Mollusca > Bivalvia > Mytilida > Mytilidae > Mytilus > Mytilus californianus. Next base: position 47,797,773 of record NW_026262582.1, on the reverse strand, counting down.
CGGTCGTAGGTGGTTTCGTTGGTTTGGTTGAAGGTGTAATACCAGGAATAGTTGTACTCTCGGTCGTAGGTAGTGTCGTTGGTTTGGTTGTAGGTGTAATACTAGGTATAGTTGTACTATCGGTCGTAGGTGGTGTCGTTGATTTGGTTGTAGGTGTAGTACTAGGTATAGTTGTACTATCGGTCGTAGGTGGTGTTGTTGGCTTCGTTGTAGGTTTAGTACTAGAAATAGTTGTACTATCGGTCGTAGATGGTGTCGTTAGCTTGGTTGTAGGTATAGTACTAGAAATAGTTGTACTCTCAGTCGCCATTGGTTTCGTTGGTTTCGATGTAGGTATATAACTAGAAATAGTTGTACTATCTGTCGTAGGTGGTGTCGTAGGTTTGGTTGTAGGTGTAGTACTAGGTACAGTTGTACTCTCGGTCGTAATTGGTGTCGTTGGTTTGGTTGTAGATGTAGTACTAGGTATAGTTGTACTATCGGTCGTAGGTGGTGTCGTTGGTTTGGTTGTAGGTGTAGTATAATTAATAGTTGTACTATCAGTTGTAGGTGGTGTTGTTGGTGTGGTTGTAGGTATTGTTCTAGAAATAGTTGTACTCTCGGCCGTAGGTGGTATCCTTGGTTTGGTTGTAGATGTAGTACTAGGTATAGTTGTTCTATCAGTCGTAGGTGGTGTCGTTGGCTTCGTTGTAGGTGTTATACTAGGAATACTTGTACTATCGGTCGTAGGTGGTTTCGATGGTTTGGTTGAAGGTGTAATACCAGGAATAGTTGTACTATCGGTCGTAGGTAGTGTCGTTGGTTTGGTTGTAGGTGTAAAACTAGGTATAGTTGTACTATCGGTCGTATGTGGTGTCGTTGATTTGGTTGTAGGTGTAGTACTAGGTATAGTTGTACTCTCGGTCGTAGGTGGTGGCGTTGGTTTGGTTGTAGGTATAGTACTAGAAATAGTTGTACTATCGGTCGTAGGTGGTGTCGTTGATTTGGTTGTAGGTGTAGTACTAGGTATAGTTGTACTCTCGGTCGTAGGTGGTGTCGTTAGCTTGGTTGTAGGTATAGTACTAGAAATAGTTGTACTCTCAGTCGCCATTGGTTTCGTTGGCTTCGATGTAGGTATATAACTAGGAATAGTTGTACTATCGGTCGTAGGTGGTATCGTTGATTTGATTGCATGTGTAGTACTAGGAATAGTTTTACTATCGGTCGTAGGTGGTGTCGTTGATTTGATTTTATGTGTAGTACTAGGAATAGTTTTACTATCGGTCATAGGTGGTGTGGTTGGTTTGGTTGTAGGTGTAGTACTAGGTATAGTTGTACTATCGGTCGTAGGTGGTGTTGTTGGTTTGGTTGTATGTGTAGTACTAGGTATAGTTTTACTATCGGCCATAGGTGGTGTGGTTGGTTTGGTTGTAGGTGTAGTACTAGGTATAGTTGTACTATCGGTCGTAGGTGGTGTTGTTTGTTTGGTTGTATGTGTAGTACTAGAAATAGTTGTACTATCGTTTGTTGGTTTGGTTGTAGGTGTAGTACTATGAATAGTTGTACTATCGGTCGTAGGTGGTGTTGTTGGTTTGGTTGTAGGTGTAGTACTATAAATAGTTGTACTATCGGTTGTTGGTTTTGTTATAGGTATTGTACTAGGAATAGTTGTACTATCTGTCGTAGGTGGTGTCGTAGGTTTGGTTGTAGGTGTAGTACTAGGTACAGTTGTACTCTCGGTCGTAGCTGGTATCCGTGGTTTGGTTGTAGGTGTAGTGCTAGGTATAGTTGTACTATCGGTCGTAGCTGGTATCGTTGGTTTGGTTGTAGATGTAGTACTAGGTATAGTTTTACTATCGGTCGTAGGTGGTGTTATTGGTTTGGTTGTAGATGTAGTACTAGGAATAGTTGTACTATCGGTCATAGGTGGTGTGGTTTGTTTGGTTGTAGGTGTAATACTAGAAATAGTTGTACTATCGGTCATAAGTAAAGTCGTTGGTTTGGTTGTATGTGTAGTACTAGGTATAGTTGTACTCTCGGTCGTAATTGGTGTCGTTGGTTTGGTTGTAGATGTAGTACTAGGTATAGTTGTACTATCGGTCGTAGATGGTGTCGTTGGTTTGGTTGTAGGTGTAGTATTATTAATAGTTGTACTATCAGTTGTAGGTGGTGTTGTTGGTATGGTTGTAGGTATTGTTCTAGAAATAGTTGTACTCTTGGCCGTAGGTTTTATCCTTGGTTTGGTTGTAGATGTAGTACTAGGTATAGTTGTTCTATCAGTCGTAGGTGGTGTCGTTGGCTTCGTTGTATGTGTTATACTAGGAATACTTGTACTATCGGTCATAGGTGGTGTTGTTGATTTGATTGTATGTGTAGTACTAGGAATAGTTTTACTATCGGTCGTAGGTGGTGTCGTTGATTTGATTTTATGTGTAGTACTAGAAATAGTTTTACTATCGGTCATAGGTGGTGTGGTTGGTTTGGTTGTAGGTGTAGTACTAGGTATAGTTGTACTATCAGTCGTAGGTGGTGTTGTTAGTTTGGTTGTATGTGTAGTACTAGGTATAGTTTTACTATCGGTCATAGGTGGTGTGGTTGGTTTGGTTGTAGGTGTTGTACTAGGAATAGTTGTACTATCAGTCGTAGGTGGTGTGGTTGGTTTGGTTGTAGGTGTAGTACTAGGTATAGTTGTACTATCGGTCGTAGGTGGTGTTGTTGGTTTGGTTGTATGAGTAGTACTAGGAATAGTTACACTATCGGTCGTAGATGGTGTTGTTGGTTTGGTTGTAGGTGAAGTACTAGAAATAGTAGTACTATCCTTTGTTGGTTTGGTTGTAGGTGTAGTACTAGGTATAGTTGTTCTATCGGTCGTAGGTGGTGTTGTTGGTTTGGTTGTAGGTGTAGTACTATGAATAGTTGTACTATCGGTCGTAGGTGGTGTGGTTGGTTTGGTTGTAGGTGTAGTACTAGGTATAGTTGTACTATCGGTCGTAGGTGGTGTCTTTGGTTTGGTTGTAGTTGTAGTACTAGGAATAGTTGTACTATCGGTCATAGGTGGTGTTTTTGGTTTGGTTGTAGGTGTAGTACTAGGAACAGTTGTACTATCAGTTGTAGATGATGTCGTTGGTTTGTTTGTAGATATTGTACTAGAAAAAGTTGTACTCTCTGTCTTAGCTGGTGTCGTTGGTTTGGTTGTAGGTGTAGTACTATGAATAGTTGTACTATCGGTCGACGGTGGTGTCGTTGGTTTTGTTATAGATGTAGTACTAGGAATAGTTGTACTATCGGTCGTAGGTGGTGTTGTTGGTTTGGTTGTAGATGTAGTACTAGGTATAATTGTACTATCGGTCGTAGGTGGTGTTGTTGGTTTGGTTGTAGATTTAGTTATAGGTATAGTTGTACTATCGGTCGTAGGAATCGTTGTTGGTTTGGTTGTAGATGTAGATGGAGTTGTTGGTTTGGTTGTAGGTGTAATTCCAGGAATAGTTGTACTATCGGTCGAAGGTGGTGTTGTTGGTTTGGTTGTAGATGTAGTACTAGGTATAGTTGTACTATCGATCATAGGTGGTATCTTTGGTTTGGTTGTAGATGTAGTACTAGGTATAGTTTTACTATCGGTCGTAGGTGGTGATGTTGGTTTGGTTGTAGGTGTAATACTAGAAATAGTTGTACTCTCAGTCGTCATTGGTTTTGTTGGCTTCGTTGTAGGTATATAACTAGGAATAGTTGTACTATCTGTCATAGGTGGTATCGTTGATTGGATTGCATGTGTAATACCAGGAATAGTTGTACTATCGGTCGAAGGTGGTGTTGTTGGTTTGGTTGTAGATGTAGTACTAGGTATAGTTGTACTATCAGTCGTAGCTGGTATCGTTGGTTTGGTTGTAGATGTAGTACTAGGTATAGTTTTACTATCGGTCGTAGGTGGTGTTATTGGTTTGGTTGTAGATGTAGTACTAGGAATAGTTGTACTATCGGTCATAGGTGGTGTGGTTTGTTTGGTTGTAGGTGTAATACTAGAAATAGTTGTACTATCGGTCATAGGTAAAGTCGTTGGTTTGGTTGTAGGTGTAATACTAGGTATAGATGTACTATCGGTCGTAGGTGGTGTCGATTTGGTTGTAGGTGTAGTACTAGGTATAGTTGTACTCTCGGTCGTAATTGGTGTCGTTGGTTTGGTTGTAGATGCAGTACTAGGTATAGTTGTACTATCGGTCGTAGGTGGTGTCGTTGGTTTGGTTGTAGGTGTAGTATTATTAATAGTTGTACTATCAGTTGTAGGTGGTGTTGTTGGTGTGGTTGTAGGTATTATTCTAGAAATAGTTGTACTCTCGGCCGTAGGTGGTATCCTTGGTTTGGTTGTAGATGTAGTACTAGGTATAGTTGTTCTATCAGTCGTAGGTGGTGTCGTTGGCTTCGTTGTAGGTGTTATACTAGGAATACTTGTACTATCGGTCGTAGGTGGTTTCGTTGGTTTGGTTGAAGGTGTAATACCAGGAATAGTTGTACTCTCGGTCGTAGGTAGTGTCGTTGGTTTGGTTGTAGGTGTAATACTAGGTATAGTTGTACTATCGGTCGTAGGTGGTGTCGTTGATTTGGTTGTAGGTGTAGTACTAGGTATAGTTGTACTATCGGTCGTAGGTGGTGTTGTTGGCTTCGTTGTAGGTATAGTACTAGAAATAGTTGTACTATCGGTCGTAGATGGTGTCGTTAGCTTGGTTGTAGGTATAGTACTAGAAATAGTTGTACTCTCAGTCGCCATTGGTTTCGTTGGTTTCGATGTAGGTATATAACTAGAAATAGTTGTACTATCTGTCGTAGGTGGTGTCGTAGGTTTGGTTGTAGGTGTAGTACTAGGTACAGTTGTACTCTCGGTCGTAATTGGTGTCGTTGGTTTGGTTGTAGATGTAGTACTAGGTATAGTTGTACTATCGGTCGTAGGTGGTGTCGTTGGTTTGGTTGTAGGTGTAGTATAATTAATAGTTGTACTATCAGTTGTAGGTGGTGTTGTTGGTGTGGTTGTAGGTATTGTTCTAGAAATAGTTGTACTCTCGGCCGTAGGTGGTATCCTTGGTTTGGTTGTAGATGTAGTACTAGGTATAGTTGTTCTATCAGTCGTAGGTGGTGTCGTTGGCTTCGTTGTAGGTGTTATACTAGGAATACTTGTACTATCGGTCGTAGGTGGTTTCGATGGTTTGGTTGAAGGTGTAATACCAGGAATAGTTGTACTATCGGTCGTAGGTAGTGTCGTTGGTTTGGTTGTAGGTGTAAAACTAGGTATAGTTGTACTATCGGTCGTATGTGGTGTCGTTGATTTGGTTGTAGGTGTAGTACTAGGTATAGTTGTACTCTCGGTCGTAGGTGGTGGCGTTGGTTTGGTTGTAGGTATAGTACTAGAAATAGTTGTACTATCGGTCGTAGGTGGTGTCGTTGATTTGGTTGTAGGTGTAGTACTAGGTATAGTTGTACTCTCGGTCGTAGGTGGTGTCGTTAGCTTGGTTGTAGGTATAGTACTAGAAATAGTTGTACTCTCAGTCGCCATTGGTTTCGTTGGCTTCGATGTAGGTATATAACTAGGAATAGTTGTACTATCGGTCGTAGGTGGTATCGTTGATTTGATTGCATGTGTAGTACTAGGAATAGTTTTACTATTGGTCGTAGGTGGTATCGTTGATTTGATTGTATGTGTAGTACTAGGAATAGTTTTACTACTGGTCGTAGGTGGGGTCGTAGGTTTGGTTTTAGGTGTAGTACTAGGTATAGTTGTACTCTCGGTCGTAATTGGTGTCGTTGGCTTCGTTGTAGATATAGTACTAGAAATAGTTGTACTATCGGTCGTAGATGGTGTCGTTAGCTTGGTTGTAGGTATAGTATTAGAAATAGTTGTACTCTCAGTCGTCATTGGTTTCGTTGGCTTCGTTGTAGGTATATAACTAGGAATAGTTTTACTATCGGTCGTAGGTAATATCGTTGATTTGATTGTATGTGAAGTACTAGGAATAGTTTTACTACTGGTCGTAGGTGGGGTCGTAGGTTTGGTTGTAGGTGTAGTACTAGGTATAGTTGTACTATCGGTCATAGGTGGTGTTGTTGATTTGATTGTATGTGTAGTACTAGGAATAGTTTTACTATCGGTCGTAGGTGGTGTCGTTGATTTGATTTTATGTGTAGTACTAGGAATAGTTTTACTATCGGTCATAGGTGGTGTGGTTGGTTTGGTTGTAGGTGTAGTACTAGGTATAGTTGTACTATCGGTCGTAGGTGGTGTTGTTGGTTTGGTTGTATGTGTAGTACTAGGTATAGTTTTACTATCGGCCATAGGTGGTGTGGTTGGTTTGGTTGTAGGTGTAGTACTAGGAATAGCTTTACTATTGGTCGTAGGTGGTGTCGTTGATTTGATTTTATGTGTAGTACTAGGAATAGTTTTACTATCGGTCATAGGTGGTGTGGTTGGTTTGGTTGTAGGTGTAGTACTAGGTATAGTTGTACTATCGGTCGTAGGTGGTGTTGTTGGTTTGGTTGTATGTGTAGTACTAGGAATAGTTTTACTACTGGTCGTAGGTGGGGTCGTAGGTTTGGTTTTAGGTGTAGTACTAGGTATAGTTGTACTCTCGGTCGTAATTGGTGTCGTTGGCTTCGTTGTAGATATAGTACTAGAAATAGTTGTACTATCGGTCGTAGATGGTGTCGTTAGCTTGGTTGTAGGTATAGTATTAGAAATAGTTGTACTCTCAGTCGTCATTGGTTTCGTTGGCTTCGTTGTAGGTATATAACTAGGAATAGTTTTACTATCGGTCGTAGGTAATATCGTTGATTTGATTGTATGTGAAGTACTAAGAATAGTTTTACTACTGGTCGTAGGTGGGGTCGTAGGTTTGGTTGTAGGTGTAGTACTAGGTATAGTTGTACTATCGGTCATAGGTGGTGTTGTTGATTTGATTGTATGTGTAGTACTAGGAATAGTTTTACTATCGGTCGTAGGTGGTGTCGTTGATTTGATTTTATGTGTAGTACTAGGAATAGTTTTACTATCGGTCATAGGTGGTGTGGTTGGTTTGGTTGTAGGTGTAGTACTAGGTATAGTTGTACTATCGGTCGTAGGTGGTGTTGTTGGTTTGGTTGTATGTGTAGTACTAGGTATAGTTTTACTATCGGCCATAGGTGGTGTGGTTGGTTTGGTTGTAGGTGTAGTACTAGGTATAGTTGTACTATCGGTCGTAGGTGGTGTTGTTTGTTTGGTTGTATGTGTAGTACTAGAAATAGTTGTACTATCGTTTGTTGGTTTGGTTGTAGGTGTAGTACTATGAATAGTTGTACTATCGGTCGTAGGTGGTGTTGTTGGTTTGGTTGTAGGTGTAGTACTATAAATAGTTGTACTATCGGTTGTTGGTTTTGTTATAGGTATTGTACTAGGAATAGTTGTACTATCTGTCGTAGGTGGTGTCGTAGGTTTGGTTGTAGGTGTAGTACTAGGTACAGTTGTACTCTCGGTCGTAGCTGGTATCCGTGGTTTGGTTGTAGGTGTAGTGCTAGGTATAGTTGTACTATCGGTCGTAGCTGGTATCGTTGGTTTGGTTGTAGATGTAGTACTAGGTATAGTTTTACTATCGGTCGTAGGTGGTGTTATTGGTTTGGTTGTAGATGTAGTACTAGGAATAGTTGTACTATCGGTCATAGGTGGTGTGGTTTGTTTGGTTGTAGGTGTAATACTAGAAATAGTTGTACTATCGGTCATAAGTAAAGTCGTTGGTTTGGTTGTATGTGTAGTACTAGGTATAGTTGTACTCTCGGTCGTAATTGGTGTCGTTGGTTTGGTTGTAGATGTAGTACTAGGTATAGTTGTACTATCGGTCGTAGATGGTGTCGTTGGTTTGGTTGTAGGTGTAGTATTATTAATAGTTGTACTATCAGTTGTAGGTGGTGTTGTTGGTATGGTTGTAGGTATTGTTCTAGAAATAGTTGTACTCTTGGCCGTAGGTTTTATCCTTGGTTTGGTTGTAGATGTAGTACTAGGTATAGTTGTTCTATCAGTCGTAGGTGGTGTCGTTGGCTTCGTTGTATGTGTTATACTAGGAATACTTGTACTATCGGTCGTAGGTGGTGTCGATGGTTTTGTTATAGGTGTAATACTAGGTATAGTTATTCTATCAGTCGTAGGTGGTGTTGTTGGTTTGGTTGTAGGTGTTGTACTAGGAATAGTTGTTCTATCGGTCGTAGGTGGTGTCGTTGGTTTGGTTGTAGGTGTTGTACTAGGAATAGTTGTTTTATCGGTCGAAGTTGATGTCGTTGGTATGGTTGTAGGTATTGTTCTAGAAATAGTTGTACTCTCGGCCGTAGGTGGTATCCTTGGTTTGATTGTAGATGTAGTACTAGATGTAATTGTACTATCTGTCAAAGTTGGTGTCGTTGGTTTTGTTATAGGTGTAGTACTAGGTATAGTTGTACTATCGGTCGTAGGTGGTATCGTTTGTTTGGTTGTAGGTGTAGTGCTAGGTATAGTTGTACTATCGGTCGTAAGTGGTGTTGTTGGTTTGGTTGTAGATGTAGTACTAGGTATAATTGTACTATCGGTCGTAGGTGGTGTTGTTGGTTTGGTTGTAGATGTAGTACTAGCTATAGTTGTACTCTCGGTCGTAAGTGGTGTTGTTGGTTTGGTTGTAGATGTAGTACTAGGTATAATTGTACTATCGGTCGTAGGTGGTGTTGTTGGTTTGGTTGTAGACGTAGTACTAGGTATAGTTGTATTATCGTTCGTAGGTGGTGTCGTTGGTTTGGTTGTAGGTGTAGTATTATGATTAGTTGTACTATCAGTTGTAGGTGGTGTCGTTGGTTTGGTTGTAGATGTAGTACTAGGTATAGTTGTACTATCAGTCGAAGATGGTGTCGTTGGTTTGGTTGTAGATGTAGTACTAGGTATAATTGTACTATCGGTCGTAGGTGGTGTTGTTGGTTTGGTTGTAGACGTAGTACTAGGTATAGTTGTATTATCGTTCGTAGGTGGTGTCGTTGGTTTGGTTGTAGGTGTAGTATTATGATTAGTTGTACTATCAGTTGTAGGTGGTGTCGTTGGTTTGGTTGTAGATGTAGTACTAGGTATAGTTGTACTATCAGTCGTAGATGGTGTCGTTGGTTTGGTTGTAGATGTAGTACTAGGAATAGTTGTACTCTCGGTCGTAGCTGGTATCCGTGGTTTGGTTGTAGGTGTAGTACTAGGGATAGTTGTACTATCGGTCGTAGGTGGTGTCGTTGGTTTTTTTATAGGTGTAGTACTAGGTATAGTTGTTCTATCAGTCGTTGGTGGTGTTGTTGGTTTGGTTGTAGGTGTTTTACTAGAAATAGTTGTACTATCGGTCGTAGGTGGTGTCGTTGGTTTGGTTGTAGGTGTAGTATAATGATTAGTTGTACTATCAGTTGTAGGTGGTGTCGTTGGTTTGGTTGTAGATGTAGTACTAGGTATAGTTGTACTATCGGTCGTAGGTGGTGTCGTTGGTTTGGTTGTAGGTGTAGTATTATGATTAGTTGTACTATCGGTCGTAGGTGGTGTCGTTGGTTTGGTTGTAGGTATTGTGCTAGGTATAGTTCTACTATCGGTCGTAGGTGGTGTCGTTGGTTTGGTTGTAGGTAAAGTACTAGGAATAGTTGTACTATCAGTTGTGGGTGGTGTTGTTGGTATGGTTGTAGGTATTGTTCTAGAAATAGTTGTACTCTCGGCCGTAGGTGGTATCCTTGGTTTGGTTGTAGATGTAGTACTAGGTATAGGTGTTCTATCAGTCGTAGGTGGTGTCGTTGGGTTGGTTGTAGGTGTAGTACTAGGTATAGTTGTTCTATCAGTCGTAGGTGGTGTCGTTGGGTTGGTTGTAGATGTAGTGCTAGGTATAGTTGTACTATCGGTCGTAGGTGGTGTCGATGGTTTTGTTATAGGTGTAGTACTAGGTATAGTTGTACTATCGGTCGTAGGTGGTGTCGTTAGTTTGGTTGTAGGTGTAGTATTATGAATAGTTGTACTATCAGTTGTAGGTGGTGTTGTTGGTATGGTTGTAGGTATTGTTCTAGAAATAGTTGTACTCTCGGCCGTAGGTGGTATCCTTGGTTTGGTTGTAGATGAAGTACTATGTTTAGTTGTACTATCGGTCGTAGGTGGTTTCGCTGGTTTGGTTGTAGGTGTAGTACTAGGAATAGTTATACTATCGGTCAAAGGTGGTGTCGTTGGTTTGGTTGTAGGTGTAGTACTAGGAATAGTTGTACTCTCCGTCGTAATTGGTGTCGTTGGTTTGGTTGTAGATGTAGTACTAGGTATAGTTGTACTATCGGTCGTATGTGGTGTCGTTGGTTTGGTTGTAGGTGTAGTATTATGAATAGTTGTACTATCAGTTGTAGGTGGTGTTGTTGGTATGGTTGTAGGTATTGTTCTAGAAATAGTTGTACTCTCGGCCGTAGGTGGTATCCTTGGTTTGGTTGTAGATGTAGTACTAGGTATAGTTGTACTATCGGTCGTAGGTGGTGTCGTTGGTTTGGTTGTAGGTGTAGTATTATGAATAGTTGTACTATCAGTTGTAGGTGGTGTAGTTGGTATGATTGTAGGTATTGTTCTAGAAATAGTTGTACTCTCGGCCGTAGGTGGTATCCTTGGTTTGGTTGTAGATGTAGTACTAGGTATAACTGTTCTATCAGTCGTAGGTGGTGTCGTTGGGTTGGTTGTAGATGTAGGACTAGGTATAGTTGTACTATCGGTCGTAGGTGGTGTCGATGGTTTTGTTATAGGTGTAATACTAGGCATAGTTATTCTTTCAGTCGTAAGTGGTGTTGTTGGTTTGGTTGTAGGTGTTGTACTAGGAATAGTTGTTCTATCGGTCGTAGGTGGTGTCGTTGGTTTGGTTGTAGGTGTTGTACTAGGATTAGTTGTTTTATCGGTCGAAGTTGATGTGGTTGGTATGGTTGTAGGTGAAGTACTAGAAATAGTAGTACTATCCTTTGTTGGTTTGGTTGTAGGTGTAGTACTAGGTATAGTTGTTCTATCGGTCGTAGGTGGTGTTGTTGGTTTGGTTGTAGGTGTAGTACTATGAATAGTTGTACTATCGGTCGTAGGTGGTGTGGTTGGTTTGGTTGTAGGTGTAGTACTAGGTATAGTTGTACTATCGGTCGTAGGTGGTGTCTTTGGTTTGGTTGTAGTTGTAGTACTAGGAATAGTTGTACTATCGGTCATAGGTGGTGTTTTTGGTTTGGTTGTAGGTGTAGTACTAGGAACAGTTGTACTATCAGTTGTAGGTGATGTCGTTGGTTTGTTTGTAGATATTGTACTAGAAAAAGTTGTACTCTCTGTCGTAGCTGGTGTCGTTGGTTTGGTTGTAGGTGTAGTACTATGAATAGTTGTACTATCGGTCGACGGTGGTGTCGTTGGTTTTGTTATAGATGTAGTACTAGGAATAGTTGTACTATCGGTCGTAGGTGGTGTTGTTGGTTTGGTTGTAGATGTAGTACTAGGTATAGTTGTACTATCGGTCGTAGGTGGTGTTGTTGGTTTGGTTGTAGATTTAGTAATAGGTATAGTTGTACTATCGGTCGTAGGAATCGTTGTTGGTTTGGTTGTAGATGTAGTACTAGGTATAGTTGTACTATCGGTCGTAGGTGGTGTCGTTGGTTTGATTGTAGGTGTAGTATTATGATTAGTTGTTCTATCAGTTGTAGGTGGTGTCGTTGGTTTGGTTGTAGGTGTAGTATTATGAATAGTTGTACTATCAGTTGTAGGTGGTGTAGTTGGTATGGTTGTAGGTATTGTTCTAGAAATATTTGTACTCTCGGCCGTAGGTGGTATCCTTGGTTTGGTTGTAGATGTAGTACTAGGTATAGTTGTAGTATCGATCGTAGGTGGTGTCGATGGTTTTGTTATAGGTGTAATACTAGGTATAGTTATTCTATCAGTCGTAGGTGGTGTTGTTGGTTTGGTTGTAGGTGTTGTACTAGGAATAGTTGTTCTATCGGTCGTAGGTGGTGTCGTTGGTTTGGTTGTAGGTGTTGTACTAGGAATAGTTGTTTTATCGGTCGAAGTTGATGTCGTTGGTATGGTTGTAGGTATTGTTCTAGAAATAGTTGTACTCTCGGCCGTAGGTGGTATCCTTGGTTTGATTGTAGATGTAGTACTAGATGTAATTGTACTATCTGTCAAAGTTGGTGTCGTTGGTTTTGTTATAGGTGTAGTACTAGGTATAGTTGTACTATCGGTCGTAGGTGGTATCGTTTGTTTGGTTGTAGGTGTAGTGCTAGGTATAGTTGTACTATCGGTCGTAAGTGGTGTTGTTGGTTTGGTTGTAGATGTAGTACTAGGTATAATTGTACTATCGGTCGTAGGTGGTGTTGTTGGTTTGGTTGTAGATGTAGTACTAGCTATAGTTGTACTCTCGGTCGTAAGTGGTGTTGTTGGTTTGGTTGTAGATGTAGTACTAGGTATAATTGTACTATCGGTCGTAGGTGGTGTTGTTGGTTTGGTTGTAGACGTAGTACTAGGTATAGTTGTATTATCGTTCGTAGGTGGTGTCGTTGGTTTGGTTGTAGGTGTAGTATTATGATTAGTTGTACTATCAGTTGTAGGTGGTGTCGTTGGTTTGGTTGTAGATGTAGTACTAGGTATAGTTGTACTATCAGTCGTAGATGGTGTCGTTGGTTTGGTTGTAGATGTAGTACTAGGTATAATTGTACTATCGGTCGTAGGTGGTGTTGTTGGTTTGGTTGTAGACGTAGTACTAGGTATAGTTGTATTATCGTTCGTAGGTGGTGTCGTTGGTTTGGTTGTAGGTGTAGTATTATGATTAGTTGTACTATCAGTTGTAGGTGGTGTCGTTGGTTTGGTTGTAGATGTAGTACTAGGTATAGTTGTACTATCAGTCGTAGATGGTGTCGTTGGTTTGGTTGTAGATGTAGTACTAGGAATAGTTGTACTCTCGGTCGTAGCTGGTATCCGTGGTTTGGTTGTAGGTGTAGTACTAGGGATAGTTGTACTATCGGTCGTAGGTGGTGTCGTTGGTTTTTTTATAGGTGTAGTACTAGGTATAGTTGTTCTATCAGTCGTTGGTGGTGTTGTTGGTTTGGTTGTAGGTGTTTTACTAGAAATAGTTGTACTATCGGTCGTAGGTGGTGTCGTTGGTTTGGTTGTAGGTGTAGTATAATGATTAGTTGTACTATCAGTTGTAGGTGGTGTCGTTGGTTTGGTTGTAAATGTAGTACTAGGTATAGTTGTACTATCGGTCGTAGGTGGTGTCGTTGGTTTGGTTGTAGGTGTAGTATTATGATTAGTTGTACTATTGGTCGTAGGTGGTGTCGTTGGTTTGGTTGTAGGTATTGTGCTAGGTATAGTTCTACTATCGGTCGTAGGTGGTGTCGTTGGTTTGGTTGTAGGTAAAGTACTAGGAATAGTTGTACTATCAGTTGTGGGTGGTGTTGTTGGTATGGTTGTAGGTATTGTTCTAGAAATTGTTGTACTCTCGGCCGTAGGTGGTATCCTTGGTTTGGTTGTAGATGTAGTACTAGGTATAGGTGTTCTATCAGTCGTAGGTGGTGTCGTTGGGTTGGTTGTAGGTGTAGTACTAGGTATAGTTGTTCTATCAGTCGTAGGTGGTGTCGTTGGGTTGGTTGTAGATGTAGTGCTAGGTATAGTTGTACTATCGGTCGTAGGTGGTGTCGATGGTTTTGTTATAGGTGTAGTACTAGGTATAGTTGTACTATCGGTCGTAGGTGGTGTCGTTAGTTTGGTTGTAGGTGTAGTATTATGAATAGTTGTACTATCAGTTGTAGGTGGTGTTGTTGGTATGGTTGTAGGTATTGTTCTAGAAATAGTTGTACTCTCGGCCGTAGGTGGTATCCTTGGTTTGGTTGTAGATGTAGTACTATGTTTAGTTGTACTATCGGTCGTAGGTGGTGTCGCTGGTTTGGTTGTAGGTGTAGTACTAGGAATAGTTATACTATCGGTCAAAGGTGGTGTCGTTGGTTTGGTTGTAGGTGTAGTACTAGGAATAGTTGTACTCTCCGTCGTAATTGGTGTCGTTGGTTTGGTTGTAGATGTAGTACTAGGTATAGTTGTACTATCGGTCGTATGTGGTGTCGTTGGTTTGGTTGAAGGTGTAGTATTATGAATAGTTGTACTATCAGTTGTAGGTGGTGTTGTTGGTATGGTTGTAGGTATTGTTCTAGAAATAGTTGTACTCTCGGCCGTAGGTGGTATCCTTGGTTTGGTTGTAGATGTAGTACTAGGTATAGTTGTACTATCGGTCGTAGGTGGTGTCGTTGGTTTGGTTGTAGGTGTAGTATTATGAATAGTTGTACTATCAGTTGTAGGTGGTGTAGTTGGTATGATTGTAGGTATTGTTCTAGAAATAGTTGTACTCTCGGCCGTAGGTGGTATCCTTGGTTTGGTTGTAGATGTAGTACTAGGTATAGTTGTTCTATCAGTCGTAGGTGGTGTCGTTGGGTTGGTTGTAGATGTAGGACTAGGTATAGTTGTACTATCGGTCGTAGGTGGTGTCGATGGTTTTGTTATAGGTGTAATACTAGGCATAGTTATTCTTTCAGTCGTAAGTGGTGTTGTTGGTTTGGTTGTAGGTGTTGTACTAGGAATAGTTGTTCTATCGGTCGTAGGTGGTGTCGTTGGTTTGGTTGTAGGTGTTGTACTAGGATTAGTTGTTTTATCGGTCGAAGTTGATGTGGTTGGTATGGTTGTAGGTGAAGTACTAGAAATAGTAGTACTATCCTTTGTTGGTTTGGTTGTAGGTGTAGTACTAGGTATAGTTGTTCTATCGGTCGTAGGTGGTGTTGTTGGTTTGGTTGTAGGTGTAGTACTATGAATAGTTGTACTATCGGTCGTAGGTGGTGTGGTTGGTTTGGTTGTAGGTGTAGTACTAGGTATAGTTGTACTATCGGTCGTAGGTGGTGTCTTTGGTTTGGTTGTAGTTGTAGTACTAGGAATAGTTGTACTATCGGTCATAGGTGGTGTTTTTGGTTTGGTTGTAGGTGTAGTACTAGGAACAGTTGTACTATCAGTTGTAGGTGATGTCGTTGGTTTGTTTGTAGATATTGTACTAGAAAAAGTTGTACTCTCTGTCGTAGCTGGTGTCGTTGGTTTGGTTGTAGGTGTAGTACTATGAATAGTTGTACTATCGGTCGACGGTGGTGTCGTTGGTTTTGTTATAGATGTAGTACTAGGAATAGTTGTACTATCGGTCGTAGGTGGTGTTGTTGGTTTGGTTGTAGATGTAGTACTAGGTATAGTTGTACTATCGGTCGTAGGTGGTGTTGTTGGTTTGGTTGTAGATTTAGTAATAGGTATAGTTGTACTATCGGTCGTAGGAATCGTTGTTGGTTTGGTTGTAGATGTAGTACTAGGTATAGTTGTACTATCGGTCGTAGGTGGTGTCGTTGGTTTGATTGTAGGTGTAGTATTATGATTAGTTGTTCTATCAGTTGTAGGTGGTGTCGTTGGTTTGGTTGTAGGTGTAGTATTATGAATAGTTGTACTATCAGTTGTAGGTGGTGTAGTTGGTATGGTTGTAGGTATTGTTCTAGAAATATTTGTACTCTCGGCCGTAGGTGGTATCCTTGGTTTGGTTGTAGATGTAGTACTAGGTATAGTTGTTCTATCAGTCGTAGGTGGTGTCGTTGGGTTGGTTGTAGATGTAGTACTAGGTATAGTTGTACTATCGGTCGTAGGTGGTGTCGATGGTTTTGTTATTGGTGTAATACTAGGTATAGTTATTCTATCAGTCGAAGTTGATGTCGTTGGTATGGTTGTAGGTATTGTTCTAGAAATAGTTGTACTCTCGGCCTTATGTGGTATCCTTGGTTTGATTGTAGATGTAGTACTAGATGTAATTGTACTATCTGTCAAAGATGGTGTCGTTGGTTTTGTTATAGGTGTAGTACTAGGTATAGTTGTACTATCGGTCGTAGGTGGTATCGTTTGTTTGGTTGTAGGTGTAGTGCTAGGTATAGTTGTACTATCGGTCGTAAGTGGTGTTGTTGGTTTGGTTGTAGATGTAGTACTAGGTATAATTGTACTATCGGTCGTAGGTGGTGTTGTTGGTTTGGTTGTAGATGTAGTACTAGCTATAGTTGTACTCTCGGTCGTAAGTGGTGTTGTTGGTTTGGTTGTAGATGTAGTACTAGGTATAATTGTACTATCGGTCGTAGGTGGTGTTGTTGGTTTGGTTGTAGACGTAGTACTAGGTATAGTTGTATTATCGTTCGTAGGTGGTGTCGTTGGTTTGGTTGTAGGTGTAGTATTATGATTAGTTGTACTATCAGTTGTAGGTGGTGTCGTTGGTTTGGTTGTAGATGTAGTACTAGGTATAGTTGTACTATCAGTCGTAGATGGTGTCGTTGGTTTGGTTGTAGATGTAGTACTAGGTATAATTGTACTATCGGTCGTAGGTGGTGTTGTTGGTTTGGTTGTAGACGTAGTACTAGGTATAGTTGTATTATCGTTCGTAGGTGGTGTCGTTGGTTTGGTTGTAGGTGTAGTATTATGATTAGTTGTACTATCAGTTGTAGTTGGTGTCGTTGGTTTGGTTGTAGATGTAGTACTAGGAATAGTTGTACTCTCGGTCGTAGCTGGTATCTGTGGTTTGGTTGTAGGTGTAGTACTAGGGATAGTTGTACTATCGGTCGTAGGTGGTGTCGTTGGTTTTTTTATAGGTGTAGTACTAGGTATAGTTGTTCTATCAGTCGTTGGTGGTGTTGTTGGTTTGGTTGTAGGTGTTTTACTAGAAATAGTTGTACTATCGGTCGTAGGTGGTGTCGTTGGTTTGGTTGTAGGTGTAGTATAATGATTAGTTGTACTATCAGTTGTAGGTGGTGTCGTTGGTTTGGTTGTAGATGTAGTACTAGGTATAGTTGTACTATCGGTCGTAGGTGGTGTCGTTGGTTTGGTTGTAGGTGTAGTATTATGATTAGTTGTACTATCAGTCGTAGGTGGTGTCGTTGGTTTGGTTGTAGGTGTTGTACTAGGAATAGTTGTACTATCGGTCGTAGGTGGTGTCGTTGGTTTGGTTGTAGGTGTTGTACTAGGAATAGTTGTTTTATCGGTCGTAGTTGATACCGTTGGTTTGGTTGTAGGTATAGTGCTAGGAATAGTTGTACTCTCGGTCGTAGGTGGTGTCGTTGGTTTGGTTGTAGGTATTGTACTAGCTAGAGGAATAGTTGAACTATCGGTCGTAGGTGGTGTTGTTGGTTTGGTTGTGGGTGTTGTACTAGGAATAGTTGTACTATCGGTCGTAGGTGGTGTCATTGGTTTTGTTGTAGATGTAGTACTAGGTATAGTTGTACTATCAGTTGTAGGTGGTGTCGTTGGTTTGGTTGTAGTTATTGTACTAGAAATAGTTGCACTCTCGGTCGTAGGTGGTGTCGTTGGTTTGGTTGTAGGTATTGTTCTAGATATATTTGTACTCTCGGCCGTAGGTGGTATCCTTGGTTTGGTTGTAGATGTAGTACTAGGTATAGTTGTTCTATCAGTCGTAGGTGGTGTCGTTGGTTTGGTTGTAGATGTAGTACTAGGTATAGTTGTACAATCGGTCGTAGGTGGTATCGTTGGTTTGGTTGTAGGTGTAGTACTAGGTATAGTTGTACTATCGGTCGTAGGTGGTGTTGTTGGTTTTGTTATAGGTGTAGTACTAGGTATAGTTATTCTATTAGTCGTAGGTGGTGTTGCTGGTTTGGTTGTAGGAGTTGTTCTAGGAATAGTTGTTTTATCGGTCGTAGTTGATGTCGTTGGTTTGGTTGTAGGTGTTGTACTAGGAATAGTTGTTTTATCGATCGTAGTTGATGTCGTTGGTATGGTTGTAGGTATTGTTCTAGAAATAGTTGTACTCTTGGCCGTAGGTGGTATCCTTGGTTTGGTTGTAGATGTAGTACTAGATATAGTTGTACTATCGGTTGTAATTGGTGTCGTTGGTTTGGTTGTAGGTGTAGTACTAGGTATAGTTGTACTATCGATCGTAGGTGGTATCGTTGGTTTGGTTGTAGGTGTAGTACTAGATATAGTTGTGCTATCAGACGTAGGTGGTGTTGTTGGTTTTGTTGTAGGTGTTGTACTAAGAATAGTTGTACTCTCGGTCGTAGGTGGTGTTATTGGTTTGGTTGTAGGTGTAGTGCTAGGAATAGTTGTACTGTCGCTCGTATGTGGTGTCATTGGTTTGGTTGTAGGTGTTGTACTTGGAATAGTTGTACTATCGGTCTGAGGTGGTGTCGTTGGTTTGGTTGTAGGGGTTGTACTAGTAATAGTTGTACTATCGGTCGTAGGTGGTGTCGTTGGTTTTGTTATAGGTGTAGTACTGTGTATAGTTGTTCTATCAGTCGTAGGTGGTGTTGTTGGTTTGGTTGTAGGTGTTGTACTAGAAATAGTTGTACTATCGGTCGTAGGTGATGTCGTTGGTTTGGTTGCAGGTGTAGTGCTAGGAATAGTTGTACTGTCGGTCGTAGGTGGTGTCGTTGGTTTGGTTGTAGGTGTTGTACTTGGAATAGTTGTACTATTGGTCTTAGGTAGTGTCGTTGGTTTGGTTGTAGGTGTAGTACTATGTATAGTTGTACTATCAGTCGTAGGTGGTGTCGTTTGTTTTGTTATAGGTGTAGTACTAGGTATAGTTGTACTATCGGTCGTAGGTTGTGTCGTTGGTTTGGTTGTAGGTGTTGTACTAGCTAGAGAAATAGTTGTACTATCGAAATTAGGTGATGTCGTTGGTTTGGTTGTAGGTATTGTACTAGAAATAGTTGTACTCTCGGTAGTAGGTGGTATCGTAGGTTTGGTTATTGATGTAGTACTAGGTATAGTTGTACTATCGGTCGTAGGTGGTGTCGTTGATTTTGATGTAGGTGTAGTACTATGAATAGTTGTACTATCAGTTGTAGGTGATGTCGTTGGCTTGGTTGTAGGTATTGTACTAGAAATAGTTGTACTCTCGGTAGTAGGTGGTATCGTAGGTTTGGTTATTGATGTAGTACTAGGTATAGTTGTACTATCGGTCGTAGGTGGTGTCGTTGATTTTGATGTAGGTGTAGTACTAGGAATAGTTGTACTATCGGTTGTAGGTGGTGTCGTTGGTTCGGTTGTAGGTGTAGTACTATGTATAGTTGTACTATCGGTCGTAGGTGGTGTCGTTGGTTTGGTTGTAGGTGTAGTACAAGGTTTAGTTGTACTATCGGTCGTAGGTGGTGTCGTTGGTTTTGTTATAGGTGTAGTACTAGGTATTGTTATTCTATCAGTCGTAGGTGGTGTTGTTGGCTTGGTTTTAGGTGTTGTACTAGGAAAAGTTGTACTATCGGTCGTAGGTGGTGTCGTTGGTTTGGTTGTAGGTGTTGTACTAGGAATAGTTGTTTTATCGGTCGTAGTTGATACCGTTGGTTTGGTTGTAGGTATAGTGCTAGTTATAGTTGTACTCTCGGTCGTAGGTTGTGTCGTTGGTTTGGTTGTAGGTATTGTACTAGCTAGAGGAATAGTTGAACTATCGGTCGTAGGTGGTGTTGTTGGTTTGGTTGTGGGTGTTGTACTAGGAATAGTTGTACTATCGGTCGTAGGTGGTGTCATTGGTTTTGTTGTAGATGTAGTACTAGGTATAGTTGTACTATCAGTTGTAGGTGGTGTCGTTGGTTTGGTTGTAGTTATTGTACTAGAAATAGTTGCACTCTCGGTCGTAGGTGGTGTTGTTGGTTTGGTTGTAGGTATTGTTCTAGATATATTTGTACTCTCGGCCGTAGGTGGTATCCTTGGTTTGGTTGTAGATGAAGTACTAGGTATAGTTGTTCTATCAGTCGTAGGTGGTGTCGTTGGTTTGGTTGTAGATGTAGTACTAGGTATAGTTGTACAATCGGTCGTAGGTGGTATCGTTGGTTTGGTTGTAGGTGTAGTACTAGGTATAGTTGTACTATCGGTCGTAGGTGGTGTTGTTGGTTTTGTTATAGGTGTAGTACTAGGTATAGTTATTCTATTAGTCGTAGGTGGTGTTGTTGGTTTGGTTGTAGGAGTTGTTCTAGGAATAGTTGTTTTATCGGTCGTAGTTGATGTCGTTGGTATGGTTGTAGGTATTGTTCTAGAAATAGTTGTACTCTTGGCCGTAGGTGGTATCCTTGCTTTGGTTGTAGATGTAGTACTAGATATAGTTGTACTATCGGTCGTAATTGGTGTCGTTGGTTTGGTTGTAGGTGTAGTACTAGGTATAGTTGTACTATCGATCGTAGGTGGTATCGTTGGTTTGGTTATAGGTGTAGTACTAGATATAGTTGTGCTATCAGTCGTAGGTGGTGTCGTTGGTTTGGTTGTAGATGTAGTACTAGGTATAGTTGTACTATCGGTCGTAGGTGATGTCGTTGGTTTGGTTGTAGGTGTAGTACTAGGAATAGTTGTACTCTCGGTCGTAATTGGTGTCGTTGGTTTGGTTGTAGATGTAGTACTAGGTATAGTTGTACTATCGGTCGTAGGTAGTGACGTTGGTTTTGCTGTAGGTGTAGTACTAGGTTTAGTTGTACTATCGGTCGTAGGTGGTGTCGTTGGTTTTGTTATAGGTGTTGTACTAGAAATAGTTGTATTCTCGGTTGTAGGTGGTATCGTTGGTTTGGTTGTAGATGTAGTACTTGGAAGAGTTGTAGTTATGGTGGTGGATGCAGTCGATGATTTGGTTGTAGGAGTAGAAGGCGATACAATTGTAGTAATGGTCGTCAGTGTTGTTGATTGTTTGTTTGAAGGTGTTGTAGTAAGTAGAGTTCTCGTTACATGTGAATGTATTGTAGTCTCTTTGTTTTGCTGAGATAGGGGTCGGGTTTCCCTAGTAAAATGTCCAGTTTGTTGCAGTGGTCTTTGTTTAGTCATATGGTTGATTTCATTTTGAAGATTAGATTCCGCAAAATTATTTATGTTTACATTATACATGTTGTCCATTGTAGGGTTTGATTTGAATACCGTCGAACTATGTCTTGCAGTTTCCTTTAAACTGTCGTTTGTGTTGACTGAAAGGGAAACCTATACTTACATTTACATTAATATTGAAATTTGATGAGTACAACTTTGATGAAATTAAGACATTGTGTTATTTCAATCTTTGTATATATGGATGTTTACTTATTTGCTAACATAGCTTTCTTCATTTTCATTTTACAGTTTAAAAGTAAAGCAATTTATTTGAGTTTCAGTTGATAATTATTTGTTTAAGGATGTTTGCTACTCTGTTTCAAAATAACAAGCTTTTTAAAAGACTATTCTAAAATGATAGTATATAAATAAAGGAACTAAAAAAGCAGAAAAAAATGAAGGGTCCGTGAGCTTGTTTTCGAGTTATAAGCCATTGAAAATTTGGCGGGAAACGATTATCTCTAGATTTTTCTTTCTTTTAACGTTGGCCGCGTTTTTGTTTCAAAAACTATGAAAAAATAACAAGGATTTTATAAGACTTTCAAATATGGCTTTTTAAACTATGTTTAATAAAATTATGAAAAAAAAATTGGGATTAGTGGGCAATTTTTTTTAATGGCAATACATGGATAAAACAAGAGGATTCCGAAAATCTGGCAAAAATTCAAAAACAAGAGGAGCAAACATCCTTAAATATATGCTTTTGTGTACTGGAAGTTCGTACATACTTATCATAATTACACTCAGGCAAATTTGACCTTTGACGTATTTGACTATCTAGTGTCTGTTCTATCTACGTATTTTGATAATGTATACATGTAACTTCTGACGTGGTTTTCAACCCGGAAGGAGTTTGCGGGTTACTCATGAAGGTAAATCGAGCAAAGCGTTTCAGACGCACGAAATTTATCAAGTGTTTTTTTTTTTTTCATTTACTTGTTGATGGATATTTCGAACGTTAAACTTTAATCGTATGTTTGTGATTTAATGAGGTGCTTGCAGTAGCAGGAGTCGTAGAACGTTAATCATTGAGTGTTGACTTCTGGTTATTCTAAAAAAAAAACCAATCATATTCTACATGGTGATTAGGGGTACAGTTTTTTTTTAAACCGAAACAATAACCAATGTCATGCCTAATATTATTTTGAAAACAAATACTACTTAGAACTTTGATGAAAAAAAAAAGTATGAAGCAGGCTTGAAATTAACAAATGTTCACCGGGGTTAACTTCAACATAAAATATATTTTACTATAATACATAACATTGGGATCAGTTTTAACGTTCTTTAGGAATGTAAGAACAGTCTGTCACACAGAATTGTTTTCAACTGTTACATGGCATTTCAACCGTACACCAGCTCTTCGCAGAACTGTTCTATGGTAGAACTGTGTCAGAATCAAGTCAAAGATAGGACCTTTAGAATCAATTCAAGGGTAAATATGTCCAAATATGTGCTGTCAGAATCTGTTCTATGGTGAGAATGTTCTTAATTCCATACGAATGCTGAATGGGAAATAGAAATATGGTCACCGTGGTCCGAACGGCAGTAAAAGCCTTGCCAATGTGAGACGTCATTTCCGCTATATAGATGATGTCCTCTCACTAAATGATTCAAAGTTTGGTGACTATGTATCCCATCAAACTTGAGATAAAGGATACAACAGATACAGTTGCGTCTGCGTCATATCTTGACTTACATGTAGAAATTTACAATGAGGGTCGGTTAATAAGAAAACTTTACGACAAAAGAGATAATTCCAGATTCCTTATTGTGCACTTTCCATTTATATGTACTGTATCAACATTCCAACAGCGCCTGCATATGGAGTACATTTATCCCAGTAGATACAATATTCCCGGGCTTGCATTTCCTATTATGATTTCATTGATAGAGAGTTGCTGATGACAAGGAAGCTATCATACAGTTCCATGTGTTGAAGTTGAAATCACCCCTTAGTAAATTTTACGGACGCCACCACGAGTGAGTTGACTATTATGGAATATCTATTTCACAGTTGCCGTAACTTCAATCACGTCATCTTTTCCCCGAATGTGACCTACTGAATTAGACTTATCACCTGCTCTGTACATGAGCAACACGACGGTGCCACATGTGGAGCAGGATCTGCCTACCCTTCCGGAGCACCTGAGATCATCCCCGGTTTTCATTGGGGTTAGTGTTGCTCAGTCTTTAGTTTTCTATGTTGTGTTTTGTGTACTGTTGTTTTTCTTTTGGTCTATCTGTTTTTGCCATGGCGTTGTCAGTTTACTTTCGACTTATGAGATTGAATGTTCCTTTGGTATCATTTGCCTCTCTTTTTGCTGTGCGGGATGTAAAAATACGCAGCCACGTCCGGTCATAATAGGGATGCTAAATCCAATGCCTCGCTAAGAGAGGATGCCACGCTCTGTGCACGTTAAGATTCCATGCAAAAACTCTTGGAGAGATCCGTAGATGGCCTGTTGCAATTCAAAATGTCTGTCTCTATCCAATATACCCTGATTTTCAAGTGACAGTCAAACATTTCCAACCTTCATTCCGGAAGTTCTCTTACCTGCATCACGGACGACCTCTATTAAGTACCTACATATTGTATTTATTGTTCATTTTTTCTCGTCCTGAACAATAAATCTAAATTACATAAGAAAAAGCAGCCCTGTGAGCGTGATTTAGAGCAAGCGCAGTTCGCTGGTTTTCCGAGGATTAAATAGTAAAAATAATTACAGTTTGAGATATATGTTTCAAGTCTGTTATTTCACCATGTTTATAGTTAATTTCTGATTACAATTTTTTCTTGGGTACATATAAATGCTTATTAAAAAAATGATCAATAAACAAAAATGGAAATAAGCTATAAAAAAATAGACAGATAAAGAAAAAAAATGAGACTAATAAAACAAACTAAATATATTACTTGAATAAGATAATAAATAAAAACTATAGACATAGATAAATCTGTCCAAAACTATTCTCGATAAAAAAAAACTGCCAGGATATATTCAAGGGTAGAACTATTAAAATCAGTTCTAGCTATTAAGGATAGAATCTGTTCTAGGCTAGATAGTTCTTGACAGATGATAAGCGCGGTTAGAGCTTATCCCATCCATGAACCGTTTTATCGTATTGTTTTATAATTGTACTTACCTAAGGTGGCTATAACGGTATTTAGATATAAAGCGAAACATACTGAAAATAGCATTTCTGAAAAATAAACAAATAGTTCAGAACTGTCCTTTCATACCTATAGAAAAGGGTGTTGAATAGCTAATTTTATTTTAACTCGTAATGTCTGTTTTCATTATAAATAAATCTATTCCTTTTTTTTTAAACACTTAAAAAAAAAATATATATGCACATGATACGACATTTTTCTCTCTTTTTTTTTGTGTCCAATTTTGGGCTTTTTGTGTGTTATTTGTATGTTTGTTTGTTTTTTCTATATAAAAATAAGGAGATGTGGTATGATTTCCAATGAGACAACTATCCACCAAAGTTTAAATGAAGTGAAAGTAAGCAATTCTAGGCACCGTACGGCCTTCATCAATAAGAAAACCCTATACATATACATATACATGTTTAGCCGTATAGTCGGCTATAAAAGGCCTCGACATGAAAAAACTAGCGACCTTATTCATTACAAAACAATTTATGGAAAACAAATATGACAGACATGATACAACGACAACCACTGAACTACAGGCTCCTGACTTGGGACAGGCACATGCAGAATGTGGCGGAGTTAAACTAGTTTGAAGGCGCCAACCCTGCTCCTAACCTTGGACAGTGATACAACAGTACAACATCAGAACAAACTATAAAATTCTGTTAAAAAGGGCTCAACTCACCTGATCGATACAAAGCATAAAAACACAGACCGGACGTGACAGGGTATTTAAACATCCTTTCACAACAAATCTGAGGGTACTCGCAGTTACTGACAGCGAGGTCAAAGCCAATAACAGCTAATAAAAAAATTATGTATCTTAGACTAACATATCAATCAATACAGATCCAACACCCAATGGATTTAGCGTAAAGACGTCGTTAACAGTCAGAGAAAATTATATATACAAACCACGACCTTGTGCAATGCCAAAATATAGGTACCGACAGATTGTAGTCCCGTGAAAGTGAATATGTGTATAACAATAATATTAAGTATAGTTTTAATATACTGATAACAAAATCAATACTTATACCAATAAAAAAACAATATTCAAAGGTTTAATTACAGTGTTGAATTGATAACCTTTTAGAATACGTTTATTTAAAGGATTGATAAGTTTACCCGGGTCGTATCTCAATTTCCGGGTTCGGTAAATAACATCACTGTAAAATTAAGGATGTGCTATTCCGTTTGAAATGAGTTTTCTACAGGTACAGCCAAACATCCAAACCAAACCTTTGTATCTATGATAGAATTTAGTAAAGGTATTAAGTAATTTCTGGTAAAGAAATCCCTGACGTTATAATTTACCAGTAATATTACGCTAATAACTTGTCCCGGAGACTGTCATACCCCACTCTGTGTCCGACATATCCCAAAAATGATCACACGTTACAACCTGCCAATTTAAGCTGCTGACTAAAAATGCAGTCTTTCTATTATCATCGACAAAAGGTCCATCAGTCGAATAAGTAGATAGTATAAACTAGTGGATTCTGTGGAATCCCTCAAGAATGCTCTCGTTAAATCGGAACTGAATATGACAAATTCAAATGAAGTCAGGACGATAAAACGGACGAGTGGCTAAACGAACGGATGAATAGATAGACGGAGGAACAAGTTGGTCGCAATATAGTCACCACTAAGTGGGGGTGTAAAAGGTATACAGTCTCCATAACCATGAAGGTAATACAAAACAAAATTTCTGTCAATTAAAAGAAAGCAAACAGTTTGAAAGGAGAAGATGTGTCAAAAGCAATATAATTTGACATGAAGGTGGAAGTGGAATTTCTATGTTTTGCAAGATAAGTTTGGTATTAGAGGTTGGTATTTTTTTGTCAGGTATTATTAGAAAAATCTTGACTGCATAACCTTAGGTTATGTCGTTGAAGTACTAGTATATATATTCTCAAAATAACTACAAAACGGTGTAACCATTTATTTATATCGAGAACAAAACAATATAGATGGTAACACATTTTGGATGTTTCTTTTATTTATTCCGCAATGATTGTAATTTCAAAATGTATTCTGGACACTGCAAAATATCATGTTGTTTGTTCCTGTTAACAAGACTTGAACTTTTAAGAGCTTGAACTATTATATAGACACTTGCATTTTGTTAAAGACCTTGTGATGTTTTAACATATTTTTTTCATTTGTATTTGGATGTCTCTTCGTCTTCTCATTTTTTCCAATGTATTATCGAACCAAGGTTTGGTATTTGACAGAAGTTATAGTTATTCCATTAATATATATGTAGGTATATAAATGCATACCGCAGCTTTAAAATAAAAGTAAAATTGAGAACGGAAATAGGGAATATGTCAAAGAGACAACAACCCGACCAAAGAATTGAACACAGCCCAAGGCCACCAATGGGTCTTCAACACAGTGAGAAAATCCCGCACCCGAAGGCGGGCTTCAATAAAATCTTTAAAAAAATTCCTTTTTTGCCATTCTGACAAGATTTGTTTTGTTTGCTATCAAATTTGTGGTAAACGCTCCTTTTTGTAGAGTCCCTATCTTAAAATACTTTACGGTTTACCAGCTGGTTGTCTATCCATAATAATTATTCCTCGTTTTAAGTTCATTAAGTTTTCATATACGATTCTTCAATAACTGTATAAAAGCTGTTTGATGCCCCCAAAATATAATTGCTGAAATATCATGACATCAACACTATTATAACAGGTTTTCAATACTTTATTCTTTCATCCACAGATCGCATATGTTTAGCTTAGAAGCTTAATCTGAGTAACTATAAATAATTTCGAATCATGTCGTTTTTTTTTTTGTTTTTTTTTTTAATCGCACTTTTTGTTTGTTAATGGAAGGAGATCTTATATAACCATGATAACAATACATTTAAATCTAACTTTATATACTTATTTTAGATTTGTTGAAGAATTTACTGGTGGTCTTTACTTGTCCAACAGGAAATATTACATGCATTTCCATGACTTGTTGGACTTAAAACTCTTCAACGGTTGCATCTGATTAAACCAGATAGGTCCCAAAGGTAAAGCCAAACCCCGACAAAGAATCAAACTTATGCATGAGGCAGAAACGTCCAATAATTCAAAATGAGTTCCAAAATTTTATAGCAGCAAATTTCAATAATCCAAATATTCGTATGCTTTTGCCAGTATCAAAGTAGTGCCTACTGAACTGGTGATACAGTAACAGTCGACAGGTAGAGGCATTTCTCTAATTCTTACCCGATTTATCCTTTTCCTGACCTGCTGATTATTTTTATTTAATCAACGTGTGGTTCGTTTGATCTTAATTCTTCATTGGTTAAAATTTGATTATTACGTCAAATTTTCTTTCTTTCTTCTGAATTTCCTATTGTGACGTCATGAAAAAATGCGACCAGGTCTGATGACGTCAAATAGAAAGAACACATCTTTTTGGAGATCATTCGAAAAAAGGATTAAGATTGTCTGTAAATCGTCCAAAATTATTAGAGAAACAGATTCCACCACCAAATCTCGTGCAATACGATAATTATCCACTCTCGAAGTTAAACTTTGAATATTTAACTATCTCGAGTGGATAAATATCGTATCATACTCGATGCAGTGGTAGAATCTATTTAGAGCCTGTTGTAGCTATAATTAAATATAAGTTATTAACGACAATATCCCATCTTTAATGAAGCTGTGATACAGAAAATCACAAAACATATGATTTAGACTTCATTGATTTCATTCCCTTAAGTTGTATGAAATTGATTGTTTATCGTTTTCAATTTTCAAAAGTAAATTGACTCAAAAGTGTTCTAGACTGGGAAACAAAATCAGTTACTCTTGAAAAGCGTCTCTTTTTTTTACAAGTAATAAAAATAGAAAAAAAATATGAAAAACATTGCCAGAAATGTTTTTGAAAAATGGCATTCGTTTACATGATCATACAAGTATTATAAATACTTACTTTAAAAGTAAGAATGCACATGATTTCAATTTTGTTATGGACAGCTTTTGGTGACGTACATGTATGTCATAATGATCTTATATATAAATTAAATTAGATAAGGAATAAGGGTTAATTTATCATTTTCAAATAAAACACAAGGTAGTTACATGCATAAAATATGCGCCTATGGCATGGTATTGGTTGCAAAAATTTGATATTTTTCATTTAAATGCAATATTTCTTATTTAATTGGTATATTTCTTCATTTAAATGCAATATTTTTTTATTTGAATGGTATATTTTTTCATTTAAATGCAATATTTTTTATTCAGATGGTATAATTTTTCATTCAAATGGTATAATTTTTCATTCAAATGGTATAATTTTCGTTCAAATGCAATATTTTTTATTCAATTGGTATAGTAGTTTTTTTTATTTATATGCAATAATTGCATTATGGGAAATTCTTTGACGTCATAAGGTCAAATTTGCAACAACATTTGTGATTGGTCGGAAATTGTTTGGATTTCTCCCCTTTCTTTCTAAACATGGGTGACCAAGAATTAAAAAACGAGTCAGAATATCGCCCCTCTAATTAAATCTAACGTTCGTGCGAGTCCTGCACTGGCTGTTAAAATCTTGTGGTCATAACTAGTATTTCTATTGCAAAATTTCGATGGTCAAAACGTTCGGTCCACTTTTCAAAAACCGTTTCATTGTATATGGATTTATATGCAAGTATATCGTTTTTTTTTAAATAGATTAGACACCGTTGGTTTTCCCGTTTGAATGGTTTTACACTACTAATTTTTTTGGGGCCCTTTTATAGCCTGCTGTTTGGTTTGAGCCAAGGCTCCGTGTTGAAGACCGTACGTTGACCTTTAATGGTTTACATTTACAAATTATGACTTGGATGGAGAGTTGTCTCATCGGCACTCATACCACATCTTCTTATATCTATATACAACGTAAACCAGACGTTTCTCAGACTTTTTTCTTTTTTAAATAAATCCTTTGCCGCGCGTTGTGTACTGATTGATAACTCAGTCTGGGAGAACAAGATTTATTCCAGTACCAGTTGTAATTAGGTTTGAGCAAACTTCCAGTAATTGCAAATACTCTTATGTCGGTGCTTTGTGTCTATTGTCTTAATGTTAGTTTTTTTTTGTGTGTCTCGTATCGATCTTTTGAGTTAATTTGCTGATTTGTGCAGGCTGTTATTTTATTGTACTGTTACACCACTGTCCCAGCTTTGGGATGGGTTGCTCACAAACATGTTGTTGTACTGTTACACCGCTGTCCTAGGTTAGGGGGAGGATTGGGATCCCGCTAACATGTTTAACCCCGCCACATTCTGTATGTATGTGCTTGTCCCAAGTCAGGAGCCTGTAATTCAGTGGTTGCCATTTGTTGCTTTGTTATACATATTTGTGTTTCGTTCATTTTTTTGTACATTAATTCGGCCTTTAGTTTTCTCGATTAAATTGTTTTACATTTTTGATTTCGGGGCCTTTTATAGCTGACTATGCGGTGTAGGCTTTGCTTATTGTCGAAGGCCGTACGGTGACTTATAGCTGTTGATTTCTGTGTCATTTGATCTCTTGTGGAGAGTTGTCTCATTTGCAATCATACCACATCTTCGTTTTTATATGCACCCTGCCATATTCTTTATTTGCCTGTCCCAGGGATGGAGCCTGTAGTTTAGTAGTTGTCGTTGGTTCCTGTCTCGACTCATATTTGATAATTTGTAAATTGTTTTGTTATGTATAATTAGGCTGTTAGTTTTTTCGTTTGAATTGTTCACACTTTTCATGTCGGGCCTTTTATAGACGACTTTACAGTATCAGGTTTTTGTCATTGTTGAAGGCCTTACGATTGTCTACAAAAAGCATTTGTCTACATGACGGCAAAAAGCTCTACAGAGCTTATGTTTGTAGTATTTCATGTAACCCGACTTAAAATAAATTTTTCTTATCTTATCTTATCTTATCTATAATTGCTTACATCCACTTCATATTTGAACTCCGGTGGATAGTTGCCTTATTAGCAATCATATTCCATCTCTTAATTTTTATATTATATACGTGACTTCTAAACTCGTGTTTTCCTGAACAAGCATGAAATAATTTTCACTGGGCGTTAAAATTAGCAACAAACAATCAATCAATTTAAACTTGTGTTAAATAAGAGGAAAACCATTTGATATTTATTTATTTGTTGGGGTGGGGACAGAAGGATTTCATATATGAATATGGTTGCCTGGTAAGAGCTGAAAAATAGGCATGATAATCGACAGATTGAAATGAATAATAATGCCCTCTCTTCCCTTCCCCATCCTTCATCTATAAATTTAAACTGACCACCACGGAATAGCCCAATAGTGTTGAAAGTAGCGTTACACACCAATCAATCAAAATCCCTTCCCTAGAATATCAAATAATCGTCCCTTAACTGTTATTGTCCGTATAGTTCTTATATTTATCCAGCTTATCGTCCTATAGGGATGTCCTACTAAGGCTGTCATACCATAAAAACGTTTATAAAACAGCCCACATTCTAATATATCTGCATTCATAAATTTATTAATTTCATTTAGACTAAACGACGCCTTTTTAGTTTGTTATGTGCCTGTGCCGTCAACCTATCAAAAAAGAAGGGGTGGATGAGAGCCATAAGATCTTCCCAATGCAAACAGAAATGGACTTCTTCTGGCTCACTTCCGAAGAAAAAAAAAACGCGCCCCATTGATATGTTTTAAAAACGCCTTGCCCCTAACCTTTTCTCCAAAAAAAATGGCATTATCAAATATATAAATATATATATAATCATCAAAATTAAAATGCTATTGTATTTTTATAAGACCTACTTCATGACATGACATGGGGCATGGGGGGGGGGGGGGGGGGGGGGGGGGGGGGGGGGGGGGGGGGGGGGGTAGGGGGTCAGTGAAAAAACTATATGAATTAAGTTTTTTTTATCCTACATTGAACTTTTGATGTCGTCCCTAATGTGCAAAAAAAAAATAGATAAGGGGCGGGACCAAACCTATAGATAACATAATAAAGAAATGATGAAATATACAGAATACGTTGATTGACTTTTGGTTGCCTTATGTCCAGTGGCAAATATGTCGCATGTTTAGGACAAATATAATAGAGATCAAAGGATAAAGAATAGAGTGAAATGGTAAAAACTAAAAGATATAGAATTATAGAAACGATCTTTGATCTGAAACCCCTACCCTCACACACACACCATAACAATTACTGCCAATACTCGCATATATACATCTCTATACAAATATCTAAATTTGAACCTTCTCCCCCTCCCTCTAGACACCGAGGTTTTGGGTCCGCCCCTGTTAAATGTGTCTAATTATATACATTTTGTACGGGTCTAGATAATAGCTAAACGTACAATCATATAATTTGTTGGATACCTAATTATATTATATAATGTGTCACAAAATAAACTTGTATACCCCCCTTCCCAATGCAGTATTGAAAAGTAAATCATTTAAAAGTCCTGAAGATAAAACATGTTTTGAAATATTCCCTGCATACTTATTTATGCAAAGACATATAGTAATTATTGAACTACTGTGCCGGGGGCTTGAAAAAAAATCTATTTAAGGGATTCGGAGACGAGAGCAGTAAAAAAAAGCTCAGCAACGAATCCTAAATGTAAAATGATTTGCAGCATAAAAAATGAAAGCACATATTATAGATAGTATTAAATATGAAGTTCACGCCTCATATAGTGAAGTCCTATGTCATAGGACTATTGTTGTAACATGGGTTAGTAACTGGTTCCAATTTATCCTGAATTGGCTTTATTAAAGAATTAGTTCCGGAGTATAACAGCTTATGTCTCTACTTGTGGGTTTCTGGTTCTGCTGTCGTAATTAGGTGATTTTTTTTCTACATGTAGTAAAAAAGAGGGGGCTTAGTCCAAATAATTGTAACGTCCTGGATGCTTTTTATTCTTTTTTCATGTGTGCCTTCCTGCAACGTCTCTGAGGATCAAGAAAAGTAAAAAATGATATAGCACTAAAGAACGTCATGATTACATGTATCTGGACTTAGAAGGGGGAGGGGGGCTAGCTATGTATTTTTTTTTTATTTCAATGTGTTGACTGTAGGAGAGTTTCTTCAGAAAAGGTTTTCGTTGGAGGTGTTTTTGCCATGCACGCAGGCATCTGTTTCTATCCATGAACAAGTTGTGTGTCAAATTAATTATTATTACTTGTCACTCGCATTTTTTGCTCGTCCTGGCCATTATTGGCATTAGCAGCCAGTGCACAAACTCGCACGAACGCCAAATTTAGTTAGAGGGGCGATATTCTGACGCGTTTTTTAATTCTTGGTCACTCAAGTTTAGAAAGAAAGGGGAGAAATCCAAACAATTACCGACCAATCACAAACGTTGTCGCAAATTTGACTTTATGACGTCACAGAATTTCCCATAATGCAATTATTGCATATAAATAAAAAACTACTATACCAATTGAATAAAAAATATTGCATTCAAATGACATTTTATACCAATTGAATAAAAAATATTGCATTTGAACGAAAATTATACAATTTGAATGAAAAATTATACCATTTGAATGAAAAATTATACCATTTGAATGAAAAATTATACCATCTGAATAAAAAATATTGCATTTGAACGAAAATTATACCATTTGAATGAAAAATTATACCATTTGAATGAAAAATTATACCATCTGAATAAAAAATATTGCATTTGAACGAAAATTATACCATTTGAATGAAAAATTTTACCATTTGAATGACAAATTATACCATCTGAATAAAAAATATTGCATTTGAACGAAAATTATACAATTTGAATGAAAAATTATACCATTTGAATGAAAAATTATACCATTTGAATGAAAAATTATACCATCTGAATAAAAAATATTGCATTTGAACGAAAATTATACCATTTGAATGAAAAATTATACCATTTGAATGAAAAATTATACCATCTGAATAAAAAATATTGCATTTGAACGAAAATTATACCATTTGAATGAAAAATTTTACCATTTGAATGGAAAATTATACCATCTGAATGAAAAATTATACCATTTGAATGAAAAATTATACCATCTGAATAAAAAATATTGCATTTGAACGAAAATTATACCATTTGAATGAAAAATTATACCATTTGAATGAAAAATTATACCATTTGAATGAAAAATTATACCATCTGAATAAAAAACATTGCATTTAAATGAAAAAATATACCATTCAAATAAAAAAATATTGCATTTAAATGAAGATATATACCAACTAAATAAGAAATATTGCATTTAAATGAAAAATATCAAATTTTTGCAACCAATACCATGCCATATGCGCCTCAATCATGCTGTGGTACCCTTAGACTTTGATCTCGGTCCCCTTTTATTCCTATATTGCTTATACATGATAATTGCGGAACGCTACTTTCATTCACAAGACTGTGTTGTGAAGAATTTCTTAATCACATTACGTCAAAACGGAGTGCAACAAAGTACATCGATAGGGAAAAGACCTGCTACTCATATCATCGTGATCACGTGATCAATCAAGTTAAAATTTGTAATCAATGTCAAATTAACAAAGGGGACGTGTTGAATATACGAGTGAGAAACATTTATCTTTTTTATACCCTTTATAGTTTTTGTCTTTAGATTTTTGTAGGGGTTATATAAAAATCACCATGTTGCTTCGCCAATCTGTCCATCTATTTGTCTGAAAGTCCGTCTGTCTATTCGTCCGTTTGGAGACCCCCCTAAACGGCTAGACAAAAGTCTATGTTAGGCAGTTGTAGAGCACTACCTGAGGATATACATAACGGGCTACAATTCCAGTCTGATTTGTTGTAATTGAGATAATGGCAGGTATCATTTATAATCTGCAAGATACTAATAAAATTCCCACGCCGAGATGTTCTTTTGTGAGTTCACTAACATTTAGAGTTGTGTTGTTCTGCTCCTCCCCCTTTTTATAGATTTAGTTTGAAACACTTCGTCCCCGAAAGGTAGTGATGAATAAATAGTATAAAAGAGATCCATTTTCAAACCAGCATTATACCAAATAAAAAATAGTTGATATTGTATTGATAAAATAGCACGCGGTGCAGATACAAACTTTTTTTTCAACACAAGATAAGACAGACGATATTTTGTGGATTATGCTACTCAAGTCAAACAATTGCAGATACAGCTATCATGTTTTGTTTGTTCGTTTGGTTTATTTGTTTGCTGTTGTTTCTCTATCTTGTTTACCCAAACGACATTGTTACAGCCCACTATAGCTTGATCATGGTTACATGTATGTAGATGAAATATATAATTTATTTTCATAAAATTATTAATACATTTGTAACTTCTTTTTTAGTAATTCAAATTAAAAATGAACGACTATTACAGATCATTGCATGCTTTGATAAAATTCTTAAACATGTCTGATAAGGATTAAGCTCCGCCTTTCAGCTTATCAAATTTAGTAACTTCCTGAATGAATTCTATGGTTTCCTTGTTCGTTTTAATATATCATCAGGTTTAATTAAATTATGACAATACAATAAATAAAAATATTAAAAGAAGACAGTAATTAAAAGAAAAAAAAAAATAGAAAAAAGAAATCAGGAACGTTTCAGTACAAAACAATCATTATATATATTACACATTATTTTTCTTCGAGTAAAACTACTCGTTGGTGTTTATATCTAACTATTTGAAACAAAAAATAAAATGAGAACTTTCAGCAACAGGTAAGGACATGTTATATTACACGAAGCAGACTCTTGATTCATTACATGAGGATATCTCGGTTGTTAGTAGACTTTTTATTGCTAAATCTTTATTGCTGGGGTAATGTTTTGTAGACTTTTTTTTTCTTATCGTTGTTTTCTTTTTTGTCATGATTTGTTCTCTTCCGACTTATAAGGGTTGATTCTCCCTATGATATTTTCCGCTTCTTTTATATAAATATTCACTTCGAGGGCTTGTTTTTAATTTTGCATATTTCCGTTGAGGTATCATGTCAAAATACGTCTTTCGAAGACAAAAGCTTAATATTTATATATAAGCAAAAGTGAAATATGCAAAGCTAATATTTCTACGTTTAACACTGACGTAGATCTTTTGAAAAAAAAGAATTATCATAAACAAATTTGACAACTTAAGTAAATATTTCATTTTATAGAAATTTGTTCACCAACTTTAACTTTTTTTGTTGTATAAAAAACATCGCATGGTTACACTTTGAAAAGCCTATAAACCATAAAAATACCTAAAAGGTTTAGAATTTTTCTAACATTCAACAACACTTTTTTTTCTATACACTTACCTTTCATATGTTATGTTTTATTATTTGTCAATGATTCTCAATTATTATAATTCCCTTTTTTCAAAGAATCGTACGTTTCAAATGTTCTCAATCTAATGCATTAATTGTAAATATTGCTTTCTCGGATAGTAAAAAATGATCTGCATTGATAACATCGATGGTTTAAACAGTCTAAGTACTAAGTACTGAGTTTTGACTGGTTAATCTTATTTAAATCATCTTAATCAAAACGCACGTTCCAAAATAAAACATTTTTGGGACGTGATTTTTAATAAACTAACTAGAAATTTTAAAACATGTATATAACAATGTATAATTGTTGTTAATAAATATGTAAAAATAAAATTGATATAAAAAAAAAAAAAAGAAAGTAATACAAACAAAGGTTTATTATTTTGCAAAATAATGTTCAACAAGTTTGTCGCAAGTTAACGCAGATGAATAA
This sequence comes from Mytilus californianus, assembly GCF_021869535.1. Taxonomy (NCBI): domain Eukaryota; kingdom Metazoa; phylum Mollusca; class Bivalvia; order Mytilida; family Mytilidae; genus Mytilus; species Mytilus californianus. The sequence goes on along the minus strand of NW_026262582.1, from coordinate 47,762,029 downwards.
GAATCCGATAGTTTCTGAACGATTCTGCACATATATGTTGGCTTTGAAGACAGGCTGCTGTCACGACAAAGGACATGATGTCGAAAGTTGGAATCACGTTCAGGACAATTCGTAAATTTGAACTCATTTGTTTTTTTTTTAATTTGACCAATATTTAGGTTGTGATACTGAAAATGTAAGATTGTTACTTTGATTAACATATATATTAATAATAAGAAGAAAAGTTTTAGTAAACTTTCTAATGAAACAAACGAATTTGGCTTTTAAGCAACACATATATATATATATACGAGTCTAAATTGAAAACAACGTTCAAACCTATGATTGCGTTGGTTAAAAACCGCAATTTTTATACGTGTGCATTTAACACAAATTTCTTGGTAGAGGGGTCTAAATCAAAAGACCAAAACAGTGAAAAGTATATTTTAACAAAACGCATTTGACTAACAGGTCGAACAACTGATGTTCTTAAACCCTGCTGACTGCCATTGACGATTGCCAAATAAATTGATCACCATATGTAATATGGATCTTATATCTAATTTAATACCAAACACAAAACAATAAACTTGCGGAAAAGATGGTATACCGCAAACATGAGGTGCAAAAATTTGTACACCATATCTGGATTTCGACAATTAATGTCTCTTCAGTGATGTTAGGGATCGAAACGGTATTTGGAAGGCAATATAATTTACCTCAATTTAGGATAGACTTTTGAATTTTAAAGAGTCGAAATAGGATGAACGGATCATATAAACCCGAAGGAAAATATAATACAAGCCCAAACGAAAAAATATAAATGAGTCTAAATTGAAAACAACATTCAAACCAAATAAATTGATCACCAGATGTAACATGGATCTTATATTTAATTTAATACCAAACAGAAAACAATAAACTTGCGGAAAAGATGGTATACCGCAAACATGAGGTGCAAAAATTTGTACACCATATCCTGATTTCGACAATTAATGTCTCTTCAGTGGTGTTTGGGATCGAAACGGTATTTGGAAGGCCAACTAACTAACTACAACTATCAAGCTGCAGACCAAATATTAAATCATTTCCTTTCGTAGAAGCCAAGAAAACTTTGAAGAAAGTTTCCTTCCCAAGGTTTTTGGACGGACGGGCGGACGGACGGACGGAGTCGAGCGGTTACTAAACCTGCTTTTGCCTTTGGCTTATCAATATCAATGTTCAACCATTGTTTGTTACCTTGTAAATAAGGTTGCATAAAGTACAAATAATTTTAACAATGCAAAAAAAAAGGTCTCTTTGTTTGTTTGTATTAATCTGTTTATCAAAACATAAAAATAATCATAAGTTTTACACACTTAATATATATATATATACTTTATCATGTTTATGGGTAAAAAAAAATATAAAATTGTAAAGACGGAAACAGATTACTTAGTCAAATAGTTAAAATTAAACTTTGTTTGATTTTACTTAATGATACTGACTAAATATACCTTAAACAAAACATGTATTGACTTAGGTACACAGATCATGTAGTATAATTTGATCAGAAATGAAAGTGAATTGTCCATTGCTTAGTACGGAAGAAGTGCATATCTTTGAAGAACAATTGCATAATATAACATTATTATCTTTGATGGTATAATTCAAAATATGATATACAGTTGTTCTACAATGTCATTATCTACTCCAGCCGGAAGAACTTGAGCTTCATACAGCCGATTACAACAAGGCACCTCATTGTCCAATCATCACAACATTACATATGCATGGTTTTTCCCCACTCATTCAACGTATTTTCAAATAAATCTATTTTCCGGCAAACAAGTAACTTTCGTTTTGAATTCTTTTTGAACAAAGACAAACCAGATTAAAATGACTAATTTTAGATTCCTAATATAATAAAAAAAAAACAACTATAATATAATAACATACGAAATCAAAACATTCATTTGTAGAAGTGTCCTTATAATTCATCTATCTATTTCATGATTTATTCGTCAAAATACACCTTTTGTGGACCCTCGTTGATTTGTATAGCGCATGAATATAGTGTGGAACCAACACAGGCAAGTCATAACAATTTTGTTCCCTATGGAGATACCGTTTATCGTCAAATTATCGGAATTCCAATGGGGACTAATTGTGCACCACTTAATGCAGACCTGTTTTTGTGTTTTTATGAGTTACAATTTATGACTAAAATCAGCAAAGACCCATCGAAACAACATCTGATACAAAAATGTATTAACAATTTTAGATATTTGATGATATATTGGCTCTCAATAATGACGACATCATTATGTACACTAAAAAGATTTATCCGGTTGAACTGAATTTGAATAAAGCTAATACTAACAATTAATCCTGCCCTTTCCTGGATCTTGATATTTATATCTTTAACGGGAAGCTTAATACTAAAATTTACGATAAAATAGATGATTTTTCATTTCATATAATTGTTAATTATCCATTTTTAGATGGCACCATCTTATGGTGTTAATATATCTCAACATGTTCGATGCGCTCGTGTATGTAACAATGTATTTGATTTTAACGAAAGAAATCTATGTATTACTAAAAAATTATTACATCAAGGGCCGTGTCAACGAAGATGTCTTAGGACTAGGACGTGCCTTAGGATGGTCTTAGGTCACGTCTTAGTCCTAAGTCAGGTTAACGAAAGTATCCTAAGATAAGATATGTCCTAAATTTGGTCCTATATTTATGATATATACATAGGTGTCTTAGGATGGTCTTAGGATAGTCATAAAAGCTACGATGTCCTAAGTCGAATTAAAAACAACAAATATGGTCTTTAGTAAGTATTTGAAGAATTTAGCTTTGTGAAGATACTATCCCATGTCTTCTTCTTAATATTATTCGTCGCATTATTTGATAGCTTGCTGAATAAAATTATTCTATGCTTATTTACTTCGGCAAGCAGAATTTAATAATAATAATAATTTCCTTCGTTTCAACAGGATACAATATTTATTCCAAAAACTAGTTTACAATAAGGTCCATTATATACATATATTACAACATGAAGTATAAGATTAAATAATAAAAATACTAAATACAAATATTAAACTATTATACTGTAATTGGAATTACACAACATTTTCTTCAATATACGTTTTTTAAAGATTCAATTATGTTACATTGTTTTAAATTTGTAGACAATTTTTTCCATAAAATGCTTCCCGATATCAACAAGGAGCGTTTATAGTATTCAGTTTTAGTTTTTGGAACAAAAAGCATATTACAAATACTTTAGATATAAGAAGATGTGGTATGAGTGCCAATGAGACAACTTTCCATCCAAGTCAAAGTTTATAAAAGTAAACTTTTATAGGTCAAAGTACGGTCTTCAACACGGAGCCTTGGCTCACACCGAACAGTAAGCTATAAAGGGCCCCAAAAATAACTAGTGTAAAACCATTTAAACGAGAAAACCAACGGTCTAATCTATATAAAAAACGAGAAACGAGAAACACTTATGAACCACATCAACAAACGACAACTACTGAACATCAGATTCCTGACTTAGGACAGGTGCAAACAAATGCAGCGGGTTTACACGTATTAATGGTACCAAACCTTCACCCTTTTTCTGAAACAATAGTGTAACATCACAACATAGAAAGACACACTATAAAATGTCAACTGAAATAGCTGAACTCAATCAAAGGACATATAAACACCAGTGAACATACACTGAACAAATAAATTTGACCTATGATACAATGTAAATTTGTCTGGTTGTTCTAGAATTAACCTGATCGCGGCTTATGTCCAAATACATTGAGATATTTCGGAGTCATTTGGTGAAGTACTAAAATTGCTTTTCTATATACAAAATATTCTGAAATGGACATCAATCGCAGCTTTCGAAAAAGTATGAGTGACGATGTTTTATTATTACGCTCATCCATTTAAAATTATTCATGCTGCCCTTTTCAAAGCTTAATTATTCTATCAATATTAGCAGCATTTCTGAACCTGAACAAATCGTACAACAATTATAGAAATGTGGAAAACATTTGAATTTAGGTATCAGAAAAATTAGGAATTATTTTCTTACTAAGGCTGATTCAATAAATGTAATGAAATCGAGTGGACCTATGGACAAAACTAGTTTATATAGCTTAAATTGCAGCACGATAATAACCTGTGACAATTTAGTATAGTTGTTGTATGAAATGTATTTACCATTTCTAACACTGTATATAATAATGTATCTATTAGCATTAGTAGTACGTAAAAACTTTATTTTGCGTATCTTTTTTATTCACTAAATATTCAACCTCCTCCATTTACAAATGTACTGAAATACATTAAAGTATATTTCATTTAGTTCTCTACATATTTTTATTAATTAACTAAATGTGTTAGGATGATCGTAGGACAGTCGTTGTTAGGACTGTCCTAAGATATCTTTTTTTTTAAATCCGAAGTCATGTCTCAGACACGTACTAAGACCATCCTAAATAATGTTATAAGACATATCCTAGGATACTTTCATTGACATGGCCCCAGGGTTTTCGATATCACAAAGCACAAAAATGTCTTCATTCATATCAAAAGCTAACCAACCTTTTAAAACGACTTATTCAGAAGGAATATAGTGACGATACTTTTGTACTGTCCCAGGTTAAGGGGGGGGGGGGGGGGGGGTGGAAGGGGTTGAGCGATCACAAACATCATGTATAACCCCGCTATATTCTTTATGTGCATGACCCAAGTCATAATCCTGTAGTTCAGAGGTTATCGTTTGTTCATGTCTGTCATATATTTTTTTTTGTTAATTGTTTTGTTATATTAGGCCGTTAGTGTTATCAATTGAATTGTTTCATATTTTTCCTGTCTAGGCCTTTTGTAGCCGACTATACGGTATGGATTTTTCTCATTGTTGAAGGCTGTACCAATATCAATCAATCCCAACGGTATTAAAAGCATCCGACATTTACAGTTGAGCGATCACAAACATGTATAACCCCGCTATATTCTTTATGTGCATGTCCCAAGTCATAATCCTGTAGTTCAGAGGTTGTCGTTTGTTCATGTCTGTCCTTTGTAATCCGTTACTGGGACACACATAAAAAAAATTGGCGGTGTATCTAATGATTCAATAGACATTGTAAATAATGTATATAGAAATTAGACTCCATGCACGTCATGTGCGTTTTATAAAAAAAAAGTACTTCCGCTTAAAATTCATTTTACATGAACAACTATTTATTCAGAGACTTCTACGTTCCTCTAAAATGGGTCTTTTCTCTACAGGTCAGTGTTTTAAAGTGTCAATGATCATTATTTTGACATAATATCTTGAGCGCAATCTGTATTTATCAATATGGCTAATGTTAGACGTACAACTGAAGTATATAATTAAAAAAAATATAAACGGCCCTTGAAATGCTAAAGAAACCAATATATTATAACATGTTTGCTTTGATGTGACGATAGAATCAATACAAATAAGTCAAGTACTTATTGTGCGTTTGACCTCATCACAACATTGAATAACAGATACTCTAATCATGTAAATCGGTCATATTACAAAATATAATCGCAAACTACAGTTTACATGTAGGTCCTAGTCTGAAATGTATGAACATAAGTGCAATGTTGGCTATCATTTTAACCATTTCTTCAATTTTATATTTCTAAAAGAAACATTAAGAAAAAAACTTAAATCTCTATTTTGTTATGACTGTTTAACCTCACCACATATGGTGTTTGTTCATTGTTGAAGGCAAACGAATAGGAAAATACAGTATAGTTCCTAGTCTGAAACTTGTAAAAATAAGTAGTACTACAATTTTGGTTATCATTTTGATCCCCTTCTTCAAGTTTGTATTTATAGAAGTTACATTCAGAAACGATTTGAACTTTTTTCTGACCGTACATGTTTTACCGGCACAGTATGTATGTGTCTAAACAAGTCAGGAGCCAGCACTTCAGTGGGTGTCATTGCTTGCTGTTTGACATATTTGTTTCTCATTTATTTTTTTGTCATACAGTTGTTGGTTTTCTCGTTTGACTTGTTTCAAATGTTGGTCATGTCAGGGCCTGTACTAGCCGACTGTATGTGTTTTGCTTACTGCTGAGGACGTACGTTGTTCTATCATTGCTTACATGCACGTCTTTTTGACTCTTGTAGATAATTGTCTAATGGGCAATTATATCGCATTTCCTTTTTTTTTTTTAGCTCACCTGGCCTTAAGTCCAAATGAGCTTTTTTTATCACTTGACCGTCCGTCGTCTGTCGTCGTCCGTTGTCGTTAACTTTTACACAAATCTTTTCCTCTGAAACTACAAGGCCAATATAACCAAACCTAGACACAAAAGTCATTAAGTTATCTAGTTTAATGGCCGATGACCCCGCTTGCCAACCAACATGGCGGACATGGCTTAACATAGAATATAGGGGTAAAATGCAAGTTCGTTCTATTATCTTTCAAACTGCTATAAATAGAGAAAATCTGAAAAAAGGCAGAAATGTTTAAAATGATGAGATCTACATATTTTGTATTAACTTCAAAACTGTCAGACGACTTCTTATAGGAGTTATTGTCCTTAAAAGGCAAAATTTACTGATTTTTTTTCCATTTGTTGCTAAAATTTGAAAAAAACTATAATAGATAAAGAGAAACTTGATATACCAAAAATGATCAACAAGACAAGATCTTAAACATGTTAAAATAAGTCTACATGATAGAAATTGTCTGACGACTCCTTATTGAGTTTTTGCCTTTTAATGACGATTTTTATCAATTTTTTGCATTGTTGCCTAATATATGAAAAACTAGAATAGATAGATAGAAACTTAAACAAGCAACAATGATCAGCAAGACTTGATTTACATAATAAGTCAATAGCCGAAATCGTCGGTCAATTCCTTGTAGGTGTCCTTGCTCTTTATTGACGATTTTTACCAATATTTTACGTTTTTGCCTACTGTCTTGAAAACTAAAAAAAGAAAAAAAAAGATAGACAATTAAAATAGCAAAAATGATCAGCAAGACATAAGATCTACACATAAGTGAAATTTTGTCAACATCGTTGGTTAACTGTTTATAGGAGTGATTGCCTAAAATTATATATTTTTATGGCACCCTGAACGGAGTTCGGGTGACATCTTGTTTTTGCTCGTTTCTTTTTTTTCTTATTATTTTTTTTCACATATATTGTCCGGGCTAGTTCTCGGATATGAATGAACCAATGTTGATGGAACTATACCATGATGTGGACCACAAGTAAAGTTGTGCACCTGACTTTTGAATGTGCAAGATGGCCACCGTTTCCATGGAAACAGCAAAAATGTGAAATTTTTTGAAACATTTTAAATCTTTCATTTTTAGACCCAACCTTATGAAACTTTATGGAAGTGTTGCCTGTTATGCCTAGATGGTAATACGGTATTAAGAACTTTTAAAATGGACGCCATTGCCATGGAAACTAGGAAATAGTATTACATTGAACCCTATGGGAAAATCATTAAAGTGGCATTTTCTGGTAGAAAACGGTACAGCAAACCCAGTGAAACTTTATTGAAATATTACATGTTAAGTGTCAATGTGGCATCTGTCTTTAAGATTTTGGTAATGGTCACCGTAACCATGGAAACAGCTAAAATGACCTCAAATTTCAAAATGCTCCAAAGATCATGATACTTTACAAAACTAACAACTGGCATAGGTAGAATTGTTCTTTAGCTTTGGAATTTTCAAAATGGCTGTCGTTAGCATGGAAACAACAAAAATGTGAAAATTTTTCAAAATTTCCAAAACTGAATAAAACTAAAGATAAAAGTTAACTGGCATGTGTTGATGCGCTATTCGACTTTGGAATTTTCAAAATGGCTGCTGTTTAGTGGCAATGGGCTAACCAGGGTGCCATCCGCTATTGCTTGCAATCGCAAATCTAGTTTTTATTGTTTTTGTGTTTTGGGCAAAAACTAAAGAAAATAGAGAGATTCTGTATAAAGAAAAAAATATTAGCAATACAACATCAACAAAAGAAAAAGTAGGTTTTAGTCATGAATTCTATTCAAGTCCACAATGATGGAGAGAGTCCATTGTTGAAGATGCTCATAGACCTAGGTGAGCGACACAGGCTCTTAGAGCCTCTAGTTTATATAGACATCTCTTTATAAACATGTGTGTCAATTAATACCTGTTTAACTGACATAAAAGACCTTATTTAGTAAAGATATATAAATATACATTTTGGAACAAAGCGACTAGACACCTGTTTGCTTTATTAAGAAAGCCTTCCATAATCGAGATCTTCATCGAGAAGTTTTTGTGACCCCATTGTAAATTAGGAAATATAAGTCATGCTTTGAAACGTTTCAACCAGACAGTTTGACAAACGATCTGCAGACGATCAAGTTATGAGTAATCTAGTTTGCAAAGTGGTGAGATTTCAATATTATATTGTTCAAAATTTGACAATCAAAGTTTCTTTCAAAATTAAAATTAACTGGTTTAGAAATTCGATTGTACATGTTACTATTACAAACGGGGCATCACAGCCCAATTATTCATTTATTTCAATGAAATTTATCAAATAAATTAAAACGTTCATTAATTGAAAATAGTTGATCTAATCTCTTAGCTAGTTGTTAGTAAAGGATTTTTTTTTTCTCAAATTTGTTGTAAAACCCATTATCGATTCACTTCTTACGAAAATCCTTTTTTTTTTTAGATTAAAAAAAGAAAATGTTACATTGAACTGGTAAATCTTTCCATTTGGACTCAAAATTAAACTCATTTCAAACTGAATAATAAATTCATTACAAGACTCTTTAATCAGGACAAAATAAAAAGAAAAACATACTGATATCCTGACACGCATTTCAAGAATACAGCAATGCGTGATCGTATCTGTTGTGTTTTTAAAGATCTGAACGTGTACGTGGTCGTTGTGAGGCGTGCTTCTTCGCCCGTCCCAAGCAAGGCGCTTGTAGTCAGTCCATTTATTCTCGTTTGTTGCTCTAAGTTATACTACTTTTAGATTTGATTTTCATGATGTTATAAGCTTAATTAAAACCCTTGGAAATATTCCTTTGATTTTTTTTCTCACATTTTGTTAATGTATCATGGGACCTTTTATACATGTATCTTACTATATATACATGTAAGTGTCCATAAATAGCAACATATAACATACAAATATATTTGAGTGTGGGTTAATCATTACAAAGATTAAAACAATTACACAAATGAAATTAAAAATTGCCTAACAATATATTAATATTAACACACTATTTAGTATGTAAATATTAAAATGTTAAAAATATTTACAATACGATAGAAAATAAACGCAATATTTCGCTAGACAAACTAGCTTCATCGAGCGTGCATCTTTCCAGGTGAAATCGGATGCAGATAAGAAACGTTTGCAGCTCATCGTACTGCTTGATAAATAAATTCAAAATGTGGATGAAGTTCAAGATTATTTATCTATTTTATTACTAATTCTGTTGTTGAAGTAGGGTTAGTTTGCAACGTCCATTGGCCAATATTACAGAGATATTAAGGACGATGCCACATAATACATTATTCTTTATCTTTTCTGTATCTTTTCTCGTCTTTTTCATTTAGACCATCAGGTTTTAAAGTATGGAGCAGGTGAATCAAAAAGTTGTCTCTCCTCTTTTTGCCGTGGTGTCCCACTCTGTTCACTTCTATAATTTGAAAAGTAACATTATTGAATGATGTTTCTTTGTGCGAAGATGTGAGGGGACAGTTTTTGTTAGTTTTGTACCATGATCGATGGTTATTTGTCCAAATATTAAATTTGTCCATTGTTTCTTCCACAAACTGAATGCCACAGGTGTTACATGATAATACATAGATTGAGTTCTCCGTTTTAAGATCTTACTATATATATTTAAATATATTGAAAGTTTTCGAATTTGTCCATGTTGTGCACAAAATAGGAAAAAATAAGGCTGAACATGCATTTTCCCCTATATATCTATAGATAAAATTGAGAATGGAAATGGAGAATGTGTCAAAGCGACAACAACCCGACCAAAGAGCAGAAAACATCCGAAGGCCACCAATGGGTCTTCAACACAGCGAGAAAATACCGCAACCGGAGGCGGGCTTCAGCTGGCCCCTAAACAAAACTGTGTACTAGTTCAATGAAAATGGACGTCACAATAAACTCCAAAACATATACATGAACTAAAATTTAAAAAACGTACAAGACTAACAAAGGCCAGAGGTATACGACTTGCATGATTACACTTATTTTTATATTACATATATCATACCTTGTCTCTGTTTTTTATTTGGATGGTAACAATAGCTGAAGTGTCTATATAAAAAGATTGACCTAAAATGAGGCCATTAGCGTTTAATCTATTTAATTTCCTGCTAATTTTTATTTTATTCGATTTATACGATACAAAGTCTGTTTATTTTGATCTTTTGTTTTATTGCAAACAAAAATAAGATAATAGTATCTAAAGATTGAAGTAACAAAACAGAAGTGCTTTGTAATATTTTATGTAACTTATCATCAGGAGCAAAGTGGATATGAATACAATATATATACGTCTATTTGTGACCCACTCACTGTAAATTATTGAAATGAAACTTAATAAAACAGATAAAAAGAAGCAACATTTCGATTTAACAATAATGTAATTTATCTATTTTGTTTTGTATTATTTGGAGAAGGATATGATTTGACATAAGAAGATCATTGAAAAGATCACTTGATATTGACAAATTAAATTCCTTTGTTATTCTACTTAAGATATCAAAATATTTTTTAGTGCACTTTCATAAATTACCTGACATGATACGTGCTCCACCTGCGGAATGTTTGTAATGGATAAATTAAGTAAACACAAAACATGTTTTAACCCAGACATGTAACGAACGAAAAATATGAATAATCAGAACTGTTGTCAACAAAGGATTGACAGTTTTAAATAAATGTTAATAATTATTGTATTTATATACGAAGGAATGACAGTTTAGATTGGAATGCATATTTCTTTTATATTATACACTTGTATATTTTGACTAATTTGATTCGTTCAGGAATAGTCACATGTTAAACTCTATCTTCAAAGGTCGATTGAAAATGGCGGATAGAAAAGTGATATTGCACGGTTTTTTTAGAATATCTTAAAACCGATATACTTTGTGACGTCATCTAATGAGTTTTTTGATATTGTTAATGTTTTTAGAAAGTGCATATTTATGATCGATTATTTGAAAACAAAATTATTTTCAAATACTTGAGCATGATTAGATGTACACACAAACAAACAAAAAACATCAAAAATTATAGAAATAACAACTAATATGTTGTTATTGTCAAAGAGACAATATGATATCTATAAAATTCTAACAAAATTAAATGATCGAAAAAAAGAGAATATAATGCACTGAGGATTTTGATACAAATATGGTCGGAAATTAATAATATAATAATTGAAGCCTTTGTATGAGGTCCATACAGGATATATCGACCTCGGACTTTGTCTGGGTACATTGTCTATGCAAAAATACGAAGTACAGCAAAACATACATCTATTTGTACATTGAGACCAAACGAACATGCTTCCGCTTCTTCGACATTAATAAACATATTATTCGTGTTGCCTTTCGTATAGAGAGGTATGCATACTTATTAGTTATCTTAAGCCTTGCAGCTCATCAGTTAAATATCAAAACGGTAATATGTGTGATAAACATGGTTCTCTAATTCTGTGGCAATTTAACCCTTTCCGGACCCATTGTATAAACAAATTTAATCAACGTGTGGTTGCCGATGATCTCAACAGATGATTGGATGAGTTTAAGGATCATAATTTTATCAGCTCACAGGATGAATCAAAATATGCCATCAGGTGTTAATGAAATTGACAACTTTGTGGAATGTGCAAGGCACTCAAAGGGGATTTTCGTTTATCAAAAATGAAAATGTATTTGATAATTATTAAAGAAACAGATTCTGACATAGTTTTACTCGTGGATTATCTGATTTATTTAATCTCGATACTTAAATAATCAATTTGAAAGTCCTCGTCGAGACTCGGACTTTAAAATTTGATAATTTAACTATCTTGATTGGATACATCTGATAATCCACTGGTACAAATGTAACAATTTATATTTATGTAGACATAGAATACCAATTAAGTTTATCTAATAATGTCGTTTATCTCAAAATTCATGAGAATACCCCCTACCCGCCAAAATAGAATTAAATAAATAATAAAAAACAGATGCACCAATCTTTCTACGTTTGACTTTAACCACTAATACAATGTACCTTTTTTTCTAATCTTTACCAAAATGTCTATTGGTCTATCGAATGAAATGAAACTTGTCCTCATATACCACAACAAACGTTCATGACACTGTTTTGCCTGACAACTAGACAAACAAATATGTTTTATATTGGAAAGAGAAATTATTAATCAAATCAGTATAACTGAAATTTGTTTGTAAATATTCACACAAGTCGATGGCCGTTCTTACAGATGATTCTAATTGTATCTATTGTATTAAAAGTTGATGTTTCACATTTATTTTTCATCATGTTTTAATCAAACGAATGTAATTAAAATAATATACTAAAACACAATTAAAACCAAAGTCCAATAAAAACGAAAAAAAAAAACGCGATTAAAAAGAGGTAAGAAATGAAAGACAAACAACAATCTACAAACTATTTATAACTAAAACTAAAAAATAAACCAGATTTTGCAACACGAACCACACCAATGATCGTGGACAAACTGAAGTGCTCCGGTACGATAAGCAGTTCCTGCTCCACCATGCGCGTGTTTGCAAGGAGTATTGTATTTCAATGAACGTAATAATTCCATTCCTAAAACACATTAACAGCAAAAATAATGATGCATATTGCACAAATTAATCAAAATTTGAAACAAAAGATCACGAATATAGAGATTCATTGGGAAAGTTTGATACCACCTGCAGGAATTTAGTTCAACTGTGGTATTTCGCATCAATTTTTATAGCTGATATTGTTTATAAGCTTACACATTTTATATTGTCCTTCAAAATAATTCAAAATCAAGAACAATGTTCAACAACAGACAAGTGTCATGACAGTATATTAAATATTGTGTTTTGCAAAGTAATAACACGTTGTTAATACATTTTACAGTAATTGAACCAAATATACATAAAAGACAAATACAAGACATATTTAAGAGACTAAACTACCAACGAGGTTTCTGACTTACAAAGGCACGTGACCGGTTTTGTAGGAATAATCATCTTTAAATGAATACCCCTTCCCGACTCTAAGAATAACACAACCCTTGATGAAAACCGATACAAGAATTTTAATTCATTTAATCTCAATATTGTGCTGTAATAACAGATAGTATATACATTCATAGTACTATAATATAATACTATAATATCGTAAGGAGTTACCTTGAATTATATCAAAGTTAATATGTGTTTTTTCTTTACGTTCTGATGCTTTTTACCTATACTACAATTAATCTCGGTACCCCAGAGTTATCCTTCTTACTAAGAACATTATCGTCTCTACATATGGTATATGGAGGGTATGGAAAATCGAGCTATGTGATGTTTGGAGTAAGTTTTCCACGGAAACATCATAAAAAAGCATGACAAAATTAAGATATATTCAGGGAAAAGGAAGATGAAAATTTCCAGCAATTGAAGAAACAATAGAAACTTAGACCAATCTTGTTATATACATCAGCAACACGACGGGTGCCACATGTAAAGCAGTATCTCCTTACAATTCTGTACCACCTGATATCACCCCCGGTTTTTATTGGGTTTGTGTTGCTCAGTCTTTAGTCTTCTGTGTTGTGTTTTATGTACTGGTGTTTGTCTTTTGGTCGTTTTTCTTTTTTGCCGTGTCATTGTCAATTTGTTTTCGACTTATGTGTTTGAATATTCCTTTGGCATTTTTCGGCTAGTTTGTAGCTTCTAGATTGATTGTGTTCTGCTATCTTACCATTCAAGATGGCAGAAGACACCCATACCACCTAAAGCGTCTTCTCAAGTCGCATTTGTCAACACTTGATTCGGGCTTGGTTTTATTTGCAAGAATAAAAAGAAATGTAAGGTATTTTACGTCAATGAGAGACTTAGCCTTGGAAACAAGCAAAACGCTATGATAATGATAATTTGTATTTAACGTCTATTGGCAATTATCAAGTACATATAAGAAAGAGAAGATGTTAATGTGATACGACTACGAAAACTAGACCAGCACTCTGACTTGGACTTTTAACGTGCTAGATCACACGGTAACAGTTTGCAGGAAGACATATCAAACTACATGGGCATATTATTCTGGCAATGAACCGTCCAATATTTCCACATAAGAAGCAGAACATGCCACTTTTTAAGTCTTGGTTTGACCCGACTGGGTTTTGAACCAACTACCTCCCGCACCATCTTCGCTAGCCGAAACACGCTACAACGCTACCCCCCGAGGGAATCTGGACGGTTAACAATCAATATTAATATAAAGACATCCGTACTTTGATCTATAATGGTTTACTTTTACAAATTGTGACTTGGATGGAAAGTTGTATCATTGGCACTCATACCACATATTCCTATATCTATCTAAAAGTCAATGTACAGACTGGGTCATCAAAATAGACTGATGTCTATAAAGTATAAAACAAATTCATCTTAGGTACCAGGATTGAAATTTTGTACGGCAGACGCACCTTTCGTCCAAAAAAGACTCACCAGTGACGCTCGAATCACAATAGTTAATACATTCTCTGATAGCATCAAAAGACATGGAATATTGATGGCTACTCATATTTTTATATTTAAGTTACATAAAATTGATAAAATCTGCAGACATCCGTAGCCAATCCAAGTCGATGCTTACAGAGAACGTCTCTTAATGCCCTAAACTACACCGAGTCTCAAAATTTGTCTTGTTGAACGGTTTCTTCTTTAGGGGAAAGGAGGCACTTCTTTTTTATTTTCTAAGTTTCTTTTTTTTTTTGATTTTCGAAAACTATGACTTGTGTTTCAGTTACTGTATTATTATTATCAATTATATGACTTGAAGCGAGACCTAACACAAATCATGCTTGTAGGGCAAATATGAGCGCCGTCCGTTCGGAAAATTACAAAATAGGGTAGAATGTGAACGTTAAATTATACATACAAAAGTATAAAATAATTATCATAAAAGCTAGGATCGTCAACATTAAAAATGAGACACAGACGTCCGGGTGGGGGTTTGAAAGCCACCCAAATTCATGTATTGGAATATTCGAGAATCCCGACTCATAAAATATGGAAATCATAACCCATCATATATTAACCACCTATCAGACATACACTTATTTTAAGACGTCTTAATTATATGTTATCGTTTATGAGATTATTCATGATAGTTGGATAAAAAGATTAGTACATACAGACAAACTTAATAAAAACTGAATATTTATTACCCATTGAAATATATTTTACTACCCATTTTTATATTACCTCCGTGAAATTGCACCCCATTGATATACTTGACATTTACCCCCAAGCATGACTGGGGAATAGAAGTATGGTCACCATTGGTCTTCCTCCGACCGGCAGAAAAACCCTTGCTAAAGTGGGGCAACCGTTTGGCTGTGCGGGATGTACAAATTTGCAGCCACGTCCGGTCAGAATGGGGACGTTAACTCCGATGCCTCGTGTAAAGAGAGTGCCACGCTCTTTGCACGTTAAGCACCCTTGCAACAACTCTTTGAGGGGTACGTAGGTGACCTGTTGCAAGGCTAAATTTCTGTCCCTATCCAATATACCCTCATTTCCCGTGGCCGTCTAAATTTCTCCGACCTTAACCCCGGACGCCCCTCTTACAGAACCTACCTTTTGTATTTATTGTAATTTGTTCTCGTCCTGAATATGCATGACATATTTGCCACTGGACGTTAAGCAACCAACAATCAATCAATCAATATACTTGACATTCTAAACTATATATAGGAAGAAACTATAATATATTTAGGTAATTATAGTATCTGTGCCAAAAAGATATAAAAAACCTTTGCGTCATATTCATCGAGCATATAAGTTATAACAAAAAAAAAAAAACAAAAAAAAACACTAAAAGTCACATGCTGAAGAGAACTCTATTAAATTATTCCTATGATATGCCTTTTTAGCTATTATGTAATCCGATATACATGTATGCTTTGACCAATAAACATTTTTTTTTCAGGCTAAAATATCTTGTCAGTAAATAGAAGTTTCTTTTCCAATGCTCCAACTTTTGTCGCAGTTTACTCTGGATGCTGTCTATGAAATATAAAGAAAGCTACCTTTATTAATATAATCCATATTAGTAAACTTGACAGAAAAAATAAAGTTAAGCAGATTATTTTGCAGTATTTTATTGATGTATAAACTTGGCCTACTCAATCACCAACTAAATATGCTATATGTTACGTTTGCGATAGAAAAAAGACATGTCTTATACTTTGAAATAGCTGTCAGTGACTGCAAGTACTCTCAGATCTGTACTTTGTGTTTTTCTTGTTGTGGGGATGTATAATTACCCTGCCACGTCTAGTGTTTTTGTTCCTTGTTTTTCTGCTTTGTATTGATCAGATGAGTTATGCCATTTTCAACTGATTTTTGTGGTTTGTTTATATCTTGGACGCCCTAATATTAGCACTTATACCACATCTTCTTATTCTTATATGTTTAATTACTTGCATCTCAAATAATATGCATTGCAAATAATACTCAGATAAAAATAATTGTATTTCAAGAATACCTCCAAAACTATTTTACCTCTATGAATTAACTCTACTGACGTCAAAAAACGGGTTATATATGTATACACATTTGGGTGCCACGATGTTAACCAATAAAATCAGATTTAACTTATAAAATTAGAATTTTCATGATATTGTATAACCGTTTAAAATCATCACACAGTAATTTCTGGTTTGTCGATTTGGTCACAAATCACATTTGATACCAAATTTAGAAATAAATTTGTTACAGTAGAATAAAACCAGGTGAATATTGAACACCAAAGCCGGATATCTACGTGTACATCATTCGGTCTCTGTTGGACAGCTGTCTCATTGGTAATCATACCACATCTTCTGGTTATCATATTAGTAAAAACTAATACTTCATTTGTATAAAAGCATTCAAAAAGTAAGAATATATTAAGATATTATCTAGACAATACAATTACTGGGGTCTTATTATTCATTCTTTTATTATACTTTCAAATATTTAATTGCGTTTTTAAGAAAAGTTGAAAACTAATGTAAAATCAAATTCACGCACAAAGATATAACGTTAATTGAATTTATTTACTTATGACAGTGTTGTTGTCTTGTATAATCTTCTTCCGTCTGTTAACAATATCTTTTTTCCAAACATTTCCCTCTTTCTTGATTTGCACTTTATCCAAAGAGATGTTAGCGCCATGCCATGTAGTTTTGCAGATACTAATTCAACCTGGTCTTTTTTGGTCGGAAGGCGTCACAAGTTACTAATATCAGTACTGCTTAACTTCCTGTGGATGGAATTGAAAACCATGTCTTTATAGTTCATTTTTAAAAATCTGATTTTAAATTTCATTACTGTTCTTGAACAGTTGCCACCATCAAATCCCATACTGATGTAGAGATAGAACCCTTTAAACACATCTTATTCCCAAGAGTATGCTTATAAAATACATGCACGAATTAAAGGTTATAAACAAACTTTGAATTATAAAGTATGAATACGACTACTTACATTTAATCCAAACTGACGTTACATATAATATTCCTTTAAGTTATATTCAAAAATTCCTCTATAAAAAAAACTAGTTATTTTTCGAACATACGTCGGTAGCACGGCAATCAACAGAGCCGTACATGTTTAGAAATCCCTTTATTTCAAAACATTACTTATTTATCTGATTCTGCTCAATTGAAAAGATTTTGATTTTTGTCATTATTTTGTGCTTTTTTAAAAGATTTGTTTCGGTTTGACTAACTGAATTTTTTCTAATCAAAAATCTGGTCAAGCTTATCAATGTTTACACTTTGGTTTTGAAAACCAATTGTGCGAATAAGACCACTACATGTTTGCACCAACAAGTCCAACAGGTACAATGGGTTGTTACAGTCATTTTTGTAATCCTGTTCTTTTTCTGGACAATTGTCGGCATTGATAATTTGTAAATTCTTTCTTTTTTTGCTTAATCAGCATTACAGTTGAAACCTTAAGGTATGAAATGTTCTGTATCTATAAAAACACTCATAAAAGATACCAGGATTATAAATTTGTACATAAGACCCGTGCTTCGTCTACAAAAGACACATCAGTGACTCTCAAAATTAAAACGATTCGAATTAAAGAACCGATTTCAACAGTCATCTTGGAACTAAAGTGATACATGACATTTATAAATATTCTTCCTACTGATGCAGGCTTTGAATTGAATAACCAAATAATTTTCTAGTTTTCTACCATTCATTCTTTTTTCTTCTTCAGGTATGCATGTGCACTCCCGTAATACATATAATTGACCTACTGGTAACACTGCAACTCTAAATAGATAAATGTTGTGCATTTAATTTATATACAATTAAAATAATAAGCATTATTAGAAACATGTTAAGTATGCCATTGCTAATTATTATCGAATTAATGGCATGTTATTTATTTACCAACAATGCTTTTTTGAAAACCCAACATGTTACACTTCCTTTAATGTAGTAGTTTGACTGAATCAAATATTTAAATACAAACGGCATTGAAATTATCAATTGTTTTGTTTTTCTGCAATTGATGTATTATTATTCTAATAATATAAAAAAAGTAGAACATTTGTAAATTATGCTATCAATTGACTGTTGCTTTAAAAAGAGCATAAATTTAACAAACAAATTAAAACACAAAAACAAAATTAATATTTGTTGATAGAATAGCTTCATTTCTAATATCAAACTGTACATAAAATTCCAAAAAAATAAAAGGCTTTTAATCGAACAAAACATATAAGCAAACACAACACAAAAGCAAGAAGTCAGTGATATATTGTGGCACTTTATAAAGTATTAACAAAATTTAGCAGCAAAATAGCTTATATATATGTATATATATGTTAAAATACATCTTGCATGAAAATATATTATAACACCATTTAAAATAAAATTCAATGTGAAAATTCAATATGCAAACATATTAAGTATTGATGGTATGAATTAATCATTTATATTAATAATAAAAAAACAAGCACAGAAGACTGTGGTGTTGAACAATTTCGTTAGTAGTTATTTTTCTTTAAACTAAAAACAAAAATATATTGCTATCTGATATGTCATTTTTTAATTTGATAAAAATCCTTCATAGGTGTCACTAAATTATGATGTTAAGGATGTTCGCTCCTCTTGTTTCTGAATTTTTGCCAGATATTCGGAATCCTCTGTTTTTATCCATGTACTGCCATTAAAAAAATTTCCCCGCTAACCCCTACTTTTCTTTTTCATAATTTTATTACATATAGTTTAAGAAGCCATATTTGAAAATGCTATAAAATCCTTGTTATTTTTTCATATTTTTTTAAAGCAAAAGGGTGCCAATGTTAAATACATGAAAAGTCTAGAGAGAATTATTTCCCGCCAAATTTTCAGTGGCTTATATCTCAAAAACAAGCACACGGACCCTTCATTTTTTTCTGCTTTTTTAGTTCCTTTATTTATATGCTATCAATTTATAACACTCTTTTAAAAAGCTTGTTATTTTGAAACAGAGTAGCAAACATCCTTAATCTGCTCCATCGTTAAGTGGAAACAAATCATTACTACACAATAATGAAATTGTTCATGCATTTCAATTAACAATGCCAATCTACCGTTGACATATTTTTATGATGCATTAGTTGTTTTCAGTAAAAACCTCTAACGTCTTTCAGTTGGTTGTCACATGTCATAATTATTATTTTTATAAATAGTAGTATTATTAAAAAACCTGTAATAAATAATGCAGTTATAAATATGTCATAATGATTTGGCTGTGATAATCTTTTTCTTATTATATTGTGTTAGGTTTTCAATGTTTGCGTAAGGTTTTTGATTTTCTGATACTTGGCCTCCATCATCACTGTAGAGACACTTAATATTATCGTTATGTGCTATCCATATTACAAAACAAAATGCAACAAGCAACAACGCGTATCAGTAGACCTTCTCGACGCAGATTTTGACCATTCGTGTTCTAAAAACACTGATAGTCAATCGATACAAGGTACTGTAAGGCAGTTTGTAAACTGAAGTAAGAAAGTCAATAAAAGATTTTTCGGATTAACAATATCAACAAAATCTATTTTGGAATGCAGATATGAGGCTCGATAGTTTATTAATGACAGTGAAGTTGCTTAAGAGTTACCTGTGCTACAGTTTTTGTCAGTAATTCCAGGAGGACATATGCATTGAAAATCATTGACCAGATCCTTACAGGTTCCGTCATGTTCACATGGGTTATGTAGCCAATCATCGATATCTGAAATGAACGCCAAAACAAGACGTATTATCTATAGTGTATAAGGTAGAGCAATTGTTGTTATTCAATCACATCGTGTTCACTATGTACATGTTTCATAGATAGATTTAGGACAGCAAGCACATGTAGATATCTGATTGTTTATTTCGTAACATAAATCAAATTGAGAAAAGTAATACAAACTAGTTGTAAAATAGTTTTTTTGCTAGAATAGCTATTGCAGTCAATTTCCTAAAGCACCTTTTAAGCAAAATTAAATGGCCAATGGTGAAAAGCGCCTTATTCAAATTCAGAAATTTACATCTGATCTACATCCATTTATATTTCAATACATGTGCAATCAGCATAAACGCGTTTCAGTATAACTTCTTGATCTGTATTTGACATTTCGTCGTCTATATAAACATATTACCAGGAACAAATTAAATAGATCACATAAACACTGCCATTCAATCAATACACAGTCTTTTAAGGTAGTTAATCAACAAAAGTAAGAAAGTCAATAAAGGTGTTTTAGGAACAGCAATATCAACAAATAATATTTTAGGATGCTGATATGAGGCATGATAGTTTATTTAGTACACGGAAGCTGCTTGAGAGTTACCTGTGCTACAGTTTTTGTCAGTCAATCCAGGGGAACATATGCATTGAAAATCATTGACCAAATCACTACAGGTTCCGTCTTGTTCACATGGGTTAGGTAAGCAATCATCGATATCTGAAATGAACGCCAAAGCAAGACTTATTAACTATAGTGTATAAGGTAGAGCGATTGTTGTAATTCAGTAGCATCGTATTCACCTTTTATCTGTTTTATAAATAGATCTAGGAAAAAAAACACCTGTAGACAACTGTTTTTTTTTTATTTCGCAAAATAAATCAAACAGAGAACGGTAATATAAAGTAGTTGTAAAACAGTTTTTTTGTCAGAAGGTATTAGACTCAATATCCTAAAGCACTTTATAATCCAAATTAAATGACCAACGGTGAAAAGCACCTAATTCAAATTCAGGAAATTAAATGTGATTTACACTAATTTGTATTCTAATAATTGTGCAAGAAGCATAAACGCGTTTCAGTAGAACTTCTCCATCTGTATTTGACAATTCGTCGTCTATATACACATGTTACCAGGAACAAAATAAATAGATCACATAAACACGAATATTCAATCAATACGCGATCTTTTAAGGCAGTTTATAAACTGAAGTAAGAATGTCAATACAGGTGTTTTAGGAATAACAATATCATCAAAATATATTTTAAGAAGCAGATATCAGGCATGGTAGTTTATTTATTACAGTGATGCTGCTTAAGACTTACCTGTGCTACAGTTTCTGTCAGTAAATCCAGGAGGACATATGCATTGAAAATCATCGACCCGATCATTACAGGTTCCGTCGTGTTTACATGGTTTAGGTAGGCAATCATCGATATCTGAAATAAACGCCAAAGCAATACGTATTAACTATAGTTGATAAGGTAGAGCAATTGTTGTTATTCAATCACATCGTGTTCACAATGTATATGTTTTATAAATAGATCTAGGACAGCAAGAACCTCTAGACAACTTTTTTTGTTTATTAACCAAACAGAAAACGGTAGTAAAAACAAGTTATAAACAATTTTTTTGTTGGAAAGCTATTGAACTCAATATCTTAAAGCACTTGATCAGCCAAATTAAATGACTTATGGTGAGAAGCACATAATTCAAATTCAGGAATTACCGCGTGATTTACATCTATATATATTCAAATACATGTACACGTGCCATTAGCATAAATGCGCTTGAGTATAACTTCTCGATCTGCATTTGACATTTCGTCGTGTATATGAACATATTACCAGGAACAAAACAAATAGATGATATTAACACGGATATCCAATCAATACAAGATCTTTAAAGGCAGTTTATAAACTAAAGAAAGAAAGTGTATAACGGTGTTTTAGGAATAGCAATATCAACAAATAATATTCTGGGATGCAGATATGAGGCATGATAGTTTATTTATTACAGTGAAGCTGCTTAAGAGTTACCTGTGCTACAGTTTTTGTCAGTAAATCCAGGAGGACATATGCATTGAAAATTATTAACCAGATCGTTACAGGTTCCGCCATGTTCACATGGGTTAGGTAAGCAATCATCGATATCTGAAATGAACGCCAAAGCAAGACTTATTAACTACAGTGTATAAGGTAGAGCGATTGTTGTAATTCAGTAGCATCGTATTCACCTTTCATCTGTTTTATAAATAGATCTATGTAATATAAAGTAGTTGTAAAACAGTTTTTTCTCAAAAGGTATTAGACTCAATATCCTAAAGCACGTTATAAACCAAATTAAATAGCCAATGGGGAGAAGCACCTAATTCAAATTCAGGAATTTACATGTGATTTACACCAACTTATTTTAATAATTGTGCAAGAAGCATAAACGCGTTTCAGTAGAACTTCTCGATCTGCACTTGACGAATCGTCGTCTATATAAAATTATTACCAAAAAACAACATAACTAGATCATATAAACATGGATATTCAATTAATACAAGATCTTTTAAGGCAGTCTATAAGCTGAAGTAAGAAAGTGTATAACGGTGTTTAAAAATATAGCAATATCAACAAATAATATTCTGGGATGCAGTTATGAGGCATGATAGTTTATATATTACAGTGAAACTGCTTAAGAGTTACCTGTGCTACAGTTTTTGTCAGTAAATCCAGGAGAACATATGCATTGAAAATCATTGAGCAGATCGTTACAGGTCCCGCCATGTTCACATGGGGTAGGTAAGCAATCATCGATATTTGAAATGAACGCGAAACAAGACTTATTAACTATAGTGTATCAGGTAGAGCGATTATTGTAATTCAGTAGCATCGTATTCACCTTTTATCTGTTTTATAAATAGATCTAGGTAATATTAAGTAGTTGTAAAACAGTTTTTTCTCCAAAGGTATTAGACACAATATCCTAAAGCACTTTATAAACCAAATTAAATGGCCAATGGTTAGAAGCACCTGATCTACATTCAGGAATTTACATGTGATTTACACAAACTTATTTTAATAGTTGTGCAAGAAGCATCAACGCGTTTCAGTAGAAATTCTCTATCTGCACTTGACAAATCGTCGTCCATATAAAGATATTACAAAAAAAAACAAAAAAAAACCAACATAAATAGATCATATAAACATGGATATTCAATCAATACAAGATCTTTTAAGGTAGTTTATAAACTGAAGTAAGAAAGTGTATAACGGTGTTTTAGGAATAGCAATATCAACAAAATATATTCTAGGATGCAGATATGAGGCATGATAGTTTATTTATTACAGTGAAGCTGCTTAAGAGTTACCTGTGCTACAGTTTTTGTCAGTTAATCCAGGAGGACATATGCATTGAAAATCATTGACCAGATCGTTACAGGTTCCGCCATGTTTACATGGGTTAGGTAAGCAATCATCGATATCTGAAATGAACGCCAAAGCAAAACTTATTAACTAGTGTATAAGGTAGAGCGATTGTTGTAATTCAGTAGCATCGTATTCACCTTTTATCTGTTTTATAAATAGATCTAGGTAATATAAAGTAGTTGTAAAACAGTTTTTTCTCAAAAGGTATTAGACACAATATCCTAAAGCACTTTATAAACCAAATTGAATGGCCAATGGTGAGAAGCACCTAATTCAAATTCAGGAATTTACATGTGATTTACACCAACTTATTTTAATAGTTGTACAAGAAGCATAAACGCGTTTCAGTAGAACTTCTCGATCTGCACTTGATAAATCGTCGTCTATATAAAAATATTACAAAAAAAAAACAACATAAATAGATCATATAAACATGGATATTCAATTAATATAAGATCTTTTAAGGCAGTCTATAAGCTGAAGTAAGAAAGTGTATAACGGTGTTTATAAATATAACAATATCAACAAATAATATTCTGGGATGCAGATATGAGGCATGATAGTTTATATATTACAGTGAAACTGCTTAAGAGTTACCTGTGCTACAGTTTTTGTCAGTAAATCCAGGAGAACATATGCATTGAAAATCATTGAGCAGATCGTTACAGGTCCCGCCATGTTCACATGGGGTAGGTAAGCAATCATCGATATCTGATATCAACGCCAAAGCAAGACTTATTAACTACAGTGTATAAGGTAGAGCGATTGTTGTAATTCAGTAGCATCGTATTCACCTTTTATCTGTTTTATAAATAGATCTAGGACAACAAAAACCTGTAGACAATTGGTTTTTTATTTCGTTAAAAAAACCACACAGAGAACGGTAATATAAAGTAGTTGTAAAACAGTTTTTTTTTGCCAGAAGGTATTGACCTAAATATCCTAACGCACTTTATAATCCAAATTAAATGGCTAATGGTGAGAAGCACCTAATTCAAATTCAGGAATTTACATGTGATTTACACTAATTGATATTCTAATAGTTGTACAAGAAGCATAAACGCGTTTCAGTAGAACTTCTCAATCTCTATTTGACAATTCGTCGTCTATACACACATATTACTAGGGACAAAATAAATAGATCACATAAACACGAATATTCAATCAATACACGGTCTTTTAAGGCAGTTTATAAACTGAAGTAAGAATGTCAATAAGGGTGTTTTAGGAATAACAATATCAAGAAAAAATATTTTGGGAAGATTAATCAGGCATGGTAGTTTATTTCTTACAGTGATGCCGCTTAAGACTTACCTGTGCTACAGTTTTTGTCAGTTAATCCAGGATGACATATGCATTGAAAATCATCAAACAGATCGTAACAGGTTCCGCCATGTTCACATGGGTTAGGTAAGCAATCATCGATATCTGAAATGAACGCCAAAGCAAGACTTATTAACTATAGTGTATCAGGTAGAGCGATTATTGTAATTCAGTAGCATCGTATTCACCTTTTATCTGTTTTATAAATAGATCTAGGTAATATAAAATAGTTGTAAAACAGTTTTTTCTCAAAAGGTATTAGACTCAATATCCTAAAGCACTTTATAAACCAAATTAAATGGCCAATGGTTAGAAGCATCTGATCTAAATTCAGGAATTTACATGTGATTTACACATACTTATTTTAATAGTTGTGCAAGAAGCATAAACGCGTTTCAGTAGAAATTCTCTATCTGCACTTGACAAATCGTCGTCCATATAAAGTATTTCCAAAAAAAAAAACAACATAAATAGGTCATATAAACATGGATATTCAATCAATACAAGATCTTTTAAGGCAGTTTATAAACTGAAGTAAGAAAGTGTATAACGGTGTTTTAGGAATAGCGATATCAACAAAATATATTCTGGGATGCAGATATGAGGCATGATAGTTTATTTATTACAGTGAAGCTGCTTAAGAGTTACCTGTGCTACAGTTTTTGTCAGTAAATCCAGGAGGACATTTGCATTGAAAATCATTGACCAGATCGTTACAGGTTCCGCCATGTTCACATGGGGTTAAGTAAGCAATCATCGATATCTGAAATGAACGCCAAAGCAAGACTTATTAACTAGTGTATAAGGTATAGCGATTATTATAATTTAGTAGCATCGTATTCACCTTTTATCTGTTTAATAAATAGATCTAGGTAATATAAAGAGGTTGTAAAACAGATTTTCTCAAAAGATATTAGACTCAATATCCTAAAGCACTTTATAAACCAAATTAAATGGCCAATGGTGAGAAGCACCTAATTCAAATTCAGGAATTTACATGTGATTTACACTAACTGATATTCTAATAGTTGTACAAGAAGCATAAACTCATTTCAGTTGAACTTCTCCATCTGTATTTGACAATTCGTCGTCTATATAAACATATTACCAGGAACAAAATAAATAGATCACATAAACACGAATATTCAATCAATACACGGTCTTTTAAGGCAGTTTATAAACTGAATTAAGATTGTCAATAAAGGTGATTTAGGAATAACAATATCATCAAAAAAGATTTTGGGAAGCAGATATCAGGCATGGTAGTTTATTTATTACAGTGATGCTGCTTAAGATTTACCTGTGCTACAGTTTTCGTCAGTAAATCCAGGAGGACATATGCATTGAAAATCATTGACCAGATCATTACAGGTTCCGTCATGTTCGCATGGGTTAGGTAGGCAATCATCGATATCTGAAATAAACGCCAAAGCAATACTTTTTAACTATAGTGTATAAGGTAGAGCAATTGTTGTTATTCAATCACATCGTGTTCACAATGTATATGTTTTATAAATAGATCTAGGACAGCAAGAACCTGTAGACAACTTTTTATGTTTATTTCATTACATTAATCAAACAGAGAACGGTAGTACAAATAAGTTGTAAACAATTTGATTGTTAGAAAGCTATTGGACTCAATATCTTAAAGCACTTTATCAACCAATTTAAATGACTTATGGTGAGAAGCACATAGTTCAAATTCAGGAATTTCCGCGTGATTTACACCTATATATATTCCAATACATGTACATGTGCCATAAGCATAAAAGCGTTTGAGCATAACTTCTCGATCTGTATTTGACATTTCGTCGTGTATATGAACATATTACCAGGAACAACATAAATAAATATATAAACACGGATATTCATTCAATAGAAGGTCTTTGAAGGCCGTTTATAAACTAAGAAAGTCTATAAAGATGTTTTAGGAATAGTAATATCAACAACTAATATTTTGGGATGCAGATATGAGGCATGATAATTTATGTATTACAGTGAAGCTGCTTAAGAGTTACCTGTGCTACAGTTTTTGTCCATAAATCCAGGAGGACATTTGCAATAAAAATCATTGACCAGATCATTACAGGTTCCGTCATGTTCACATGGGTTAGGAAAGCAATCATCGATATCTGAAACGGACACCACATAAAGACTTGTTAACTATAGTGTATAAGTATTAGCAATTGTTTTAATTCAATGGCTTCATGTTCACCATGTGCAGGTTCATAAATCGATCAAGGTCAAATAATACCTGTGGAGAAAATATTATTCAATACTAACATAAATCGAGAACATGGATACAAACTTAGTATATCCTTATGCACTATATAAGCCATATTAAAAATTATTGCTGCTTGTGACTTATTTTTTTTTGCAGTTATGTCAGTTAATCCTGGTACACAAAAGCATCGAAAATCATATATCGTGTCATTACAAGTTACATTTTTTTTTTACATTGGTTATGTAATTTACATTCCATTGTCGATATGAGAAATGAAATAAATTTTAAAAAACATATATAAATACTCAATTGTTTTCCTCGAGTTTGAAAGACCATTGATAATCTGTTGATCGCAATTTTACCAATTACGTCATTGATATTTACATTGGCATCGGAAGAGCGCCCTTATTTTCTGACACAAGTGAGTAGCGTGTTTTGAAAAATCATCACTTAAAAGATAAATGGAAAAATACGTAAAATAGCAATACAAATTATTTTTTATGAAACTTTACAGTACCAAGCGAAAATTTGAAAACGAATCTAGTTTCAAACACAGGATAAAATCATGTTTAATATGATAAATGATTATGTGATTCATTCAAATCTGAAAAAAGAACAATGTGAATACTTAAGTAAGAATATATCTTGTATAAGTTGCATCGTCAAAATTATAAAAATATTTAAGTGCTTATTGAATATCGATCTCTTTAATTTCATTCTTGAACAATTCAAAGAAAGTATAGAAATGAAATGAGGGAAACTATATGCGCGAGATAACAGGTTATTTGTTTATATTTTCGATCTGGTTTCCTGTACGTTGAACAAAATTTAAATACAATGTATTACAATTATCTTTCATTATCTTTTTCCCCGTTTGTTGTTTTGAAACAATGGAACTTACTTATTTCACAGTTCTTTCCAGAATACCCTGTCACACAATCACAAGTGTAATTGTTAACTCCATCTGTACAGCTACCTCCATTTTCACATGGATTGGATTCACACTCGTTAATATCTGGAAGTTGGTATTGCATTCGTAAAAATATAGACATATAATTGATCGAAAACCACAATCGTTTTGACATACAACGCGGTTATAACTGTTATGAACGAGATCATGATTGCATTTGGTTAATGCCTTTTATTCCAGCCTAAATGAAATGATGACACGTTTAATAGTATTCGATGAATCTGCACATGCACATACATAATAAAAAAAACTATGCGAATTTTGAACCATGAATTTATCTTTATATATATATTATCCTGTCACGTAATGGTGTCACTTTAGCGGTATTTGTATCATTGCCATAAAATCAGGAGGTTTGGCTAACCATAAAACCAAGTTCAACCCACCATTTTCTTAAAATGTCCTGTAACAAGTCAGAAATATGTCAGTTGTTATCAAATAGTCCGTTTCTATGTATGCTGGCGTTTGTTTTTGTTGCAATTAAGTGTTTCTGTTCTTCCGTTGTTTTCCTCTTATAGTTGATGTGTTTCCCTCGGTTTTAGTTTATAACCCGGAATGTTTTTCGTCTAATCGATATATGACTATTGAACAGCGGCATACTACTGTTGCCTTTATTCAATATGTTGCATTGTCAATACATTATTATTATAATCTTTTCCCCGTTTCTTGTTTTGAAGCAATGGAACTTACTAATTTCACAGTTCTTTCCAGAATATCCCGTGACACAACCACAAGTGTAATTGTTGACCCCTTCTGTACAGATACCTCCATTTTTACATGGGTTGGAGGCACACTCGTTAAAATCTGGAAGTAAGTATTGCATTTGTAAATATAAAGACATATAATTGTTCGAAAACCAAATTATTCTGCCTATGCACATAAAGAACAATGCAAAGTCTAAACTATGAATATATCGTAAATAAATGCATTATAAAAAATATAAAAATATTTAAATTTACAATATACAGTTGGGTGTAGACCAAACATAACATAAAGTTAGGACCCGTTCACGCCTCGTGCTTATATTTCATTTGTTTACTCATTTTTTTGCGTTTTATAGTAATTACGTTAAGGCGGTCAAACTGGAAATCTATAATGCCTAAGCGCGTTAATTCTGTTTCCGTTTAGTCATTAGTTAACGAGCGTTGACTAAAGATTTTATCTCTTAACCTGTACGTGCACTCACTCTTCTCGTTACCTATTTGTGAACATTATCAAAACACGTTTTTTTTTCTTATGATATTGATTTCTAATTTTAAATTTGAATAGAAAATCATAACATTTGTAAAAGTACATTCTATCCGACTGGAATGAACATTATTAATCTTGGTTTCAATAAAAATTAACAGTTTAATTTTCATTATTTTTAATGGCTGATTCATATGTTACTCATGATAAATGAATAAAGTAACGCTGAAATTATTTGAGAATAAAATGCTGCAAAAATTAAAAAAAAAGACAGTTTTATATGTTGTCAACAACATTCGTTACGGCAGCTTCAACAAGGCAATGTTTTTTTACATGAAATAGAACAGACGAAATAAAATTATCTATGAAACTTTGTTTTCAGACATACAGTAATTTCAGAAATATTTGCCGTAGGTAGTTCATTGTAAACTGCATTTAAAATGATGTTGTTGATCGACCTATATATACGATGTATAATGTCAATTTTATTAAACCTGTTTATCACTGCATAGACATTGCTTTTCATATGAAAAAAAGAATCCGTCGAACTCTTCATTTTCTTTTATGTAATAAAGACCTTTAAATTTGTGTAAGCCTATCCCTTCTGAGGTATCAACAGAACATAATGCTGATGCTGTTGTATAATATTCTAACAAAATTGAAACTTTTGGCACCATTTAATGATGCCGACAACAATTTTTTGCAATTTTAAACTTAATTTCCTTCACTTTTATTTCTAACAACCCAAATTGAGGTACAAAAAGTACCAGTACAAGAATAATAATAAAAAAGAAAGAAATATTGTACCTTTTAAGTGTTATTGACACTAATATTGTTATGATATTGTAATTATTATATTATTTATCTCGGCCTAATTTGTTTTGTGTGGCCTTATACCATGTAAAATATGTGTAGTAATTTTTTGGGGCCCTTTATAGCTTGCTGTTCGGAGTGACCTAATGCTCCGTGTTGAAGGCCGTACCTTGACCTATAATGGTTTACTTTTATAAATTGTAACTTGGATGGAGAGTTGTCTCATTGGCACTTATACCACATCTTCCTATATCTATTTACAGTTGTTTACAAAATAATTATGCAGTTTAGAAATCACTGGAACAATCATAGATACTTATGAAATGATTAGAACGTTCTATTTTACTTGCATAACGATTCCAGAATGAACATAACAAAATATACGTAATCTAAACGTCTACACTTTTCTAAAAGTTTCCTTTCTAAAGTTTTCTAGGAGTTTCCTTTCTATAGCGTTC
Source organism: Mytilus californianus (assembly GCF_021869535.1). Taxonomy (NCBI): domain Eukaryota; kingdom Metazoa; phylum Mollusca; class Bivalvia; order Mytilida; family Mytilidae; genus Mytilus; species Mytilus californianus. The sequence goes on along the minus strand of NW_026262582.1, from coordinate 47,731,117 downwards.
TCGAAGTTTCCTTGACAACTATATATACAGATACCGAAATTACAGACATAGACATTGGATTCTCAGAAGTTCTCCAGAGTTGTTAAATTGACACTTTTATTTACGAATACCATCATATTAGATTGTGACTTATTGGAAGTAATAGCCTGTTTGGATTTCCGTACAGTTACAAGAAGGATTCCGGATAAAGAAAAGAAAAAGGATCGGACTTATAATTTGAAAGTTAAGTTGCTATTTGTGAAATACTTCTTGTAAACTTGTGTATGATAAATCTTGTTAAATTTTATAATTGATTTGTGTCTTTTGTTGGCTGCAATTTAAAGGTGATTTCTGGCCGAAATAGAAATTGGGGGCTCGTCCGGTTAGTAACAACCACGACCATAGACTTATGTAGCTCTCAATTTGTGTAGTACTAATCATCTTGAGGTACCAAAAGAAAAGAATATTAACACTTCTTTATACTATTCCAACGAAATGGAGACAATTGGCACCTTTTGTTCATGTCAAAAAAATCCATCCTGAGGTACAAAAAGTACCCAATAAGCCGGCCAATACAAGAGTATTAATATATAAAAGATAAATTGTGACTTTTAATTGTTATCGACATAAGTATTGGTAACCAATGTCTTATCGAGCTCGTAAGTTGTGTGAAACTACTCATCCTTCACTTTTTATTGTTATTAACATAAGTATTAATAACCATAGACTTGTATAGCTCTAAATTTGTGTAGTACTAATCATCCTGATGTACCAAAAGAGCAAAATTGTAACATGTGTAATGCTGTTGTATAATATTCTAACACAATGGAAACTATAGGCTTATTTTGTTGATGCCAACAACAAATGATGGTATTTAAAACTTGTATTCCTTCCTTTAAATGTCAAACAATCCATCCTAAAAAATCCCCAAATGATCATGCCATTACATAAATATTATAGAAAAGAAAAATAATGGCAATTTATGTCGCTTTGTTTTTAAATGGGTACACAGAACATACGTCGATATGTAGAGCGAAATTTTAAAACCAGACACATTGTTTTGGGCAAAATTGTATAGTACAAAACGAAAATTTAAAAAGAAATAAAGTTATTTTCAAGAGTTATTAACGTAGAAATAATATCATGTTAATTGAAAACATTATATATCGTTTTTGCTTATTGCCGATCGACACTAACCTATGCTTTAGAATGTTCTACTGTAAACGGAGGCTGATGTTATTCATCAAATCATACATTATATTAGAACAAAATGAATCATTGTTACATTGAGGAGAAGTGGATTAATCGAGTTCAGGAATTAACATGTAATGTGCAACTACATGTAACATTAATACCGTAACAGTCTGTTATTCGGAGGATTGTATAATAATTGATATGCACACGTTTAAATGACTTCGTACGAGCTTGGAAATTTGAGTAGATATATTATGATTGCCAATGACACAACTATCTGTCAATGTTCAAGTGAAGTTAATGTAAGCAATTATAAGCAACCAGACGGCCTCCAACAATGAAAAAAAAAAATGCCGTATAGTCGGCTATAAATAAAGGCAACAGTAGTATACTGCTGTTCGAAATTCATAAATCGATTGAGAAAAAAACAAATCCGGGTTACAAACTTAAACTGAGGGAAACACATCAAATATAAGAAGAGAACTACGACACAACAGAAGCACAAAATTAAAATGTAACACACACAGAAACGAACTATAATATACCAATGGCCATTTTCCTGATTTGGTACAGGACATTTTAGGAAAAAAATGGTGGGTTGAACCTGGTTTTGTGGCTAGCCAAACTTCGCACTTTTATGGCAGTGTTAAATATAACACTAAAATGACACCATTACATGACATGAATACAGTACAACATTACGGACAGAGAATTACGCAAATAAACAATAAAAGGCCCTGACATGAAAAATATGAAAACAAATCGATTGAGAAAACTAACGGCCTAATGTATAACAAAACAGTTTACGAAAAACAGATATGACAGACATGCATCAAGTTGTTGGTTTTGTTTGTTTGTTTGTATCGGATTTTTCTTCTTTTTCAGGTAGAAGGGGGGAAAAAGAGTGGGGGTGGGGGCTATTAAGATCGATAGATTGCTGTTACTTAGGCCTTAACACATGACCTACATTTCGTTATATCTATATAATTACAAATTTTAAGAACATAGTCTTTTCTAAAGTCTAGGTGGTAAGGTTTTCATAACAGACTATGTTCTTGTGTTTATTTGACCTGAAATATTTATAGTTAGTATGAAATATATTTTAGAGATTTATAGACATCTCATTTTTGAGAAATCATTAGTTAAACACATATCTTTAAATCGTGCGTTATACATGCGATCGCCCAAAATATTTTTTGTAATTATATTTAGATATTTTCAAACTCTGATGTCCTTCAAAATACATTTCAAAGATTTCCAAAAATGATTGCAAGAAACTATATACATATCTATATTCAATGGTATAATTCTCTTTCATGCCAGACAAAAAATAACTTCTGGGCAAATTTTCTTTCTTATGAAATATATTAGGAATCACGGGTGAATATTTCTATAAGTATCCACCCTGCTACTTTAATCATATAGCATTTTCACGAATAAGTTGGTATATGTGACGTATCGAATGTTACTTAAATATATAACAAGAGTGTAGAATTGATTTCTTGATCGATTGAAACGAGCCGTGACTATTTAGATATGAGCCGAGCGCGTATGTAATGCCCATAGAAGCAACTGAATACTGATAAAACAGACGAATACTCTGTTGATTGCATTGTATCTTTCGTATTTAGGTTTTGTTTGGTTAGGAGATACAAATGCTATTCGGTAAATCATATCTTACCAGTAGTAACTATATTTGGAATATTAGTTGTTGTTTGAAAAGTAGTCTCGCTTGTTGCTATTGCATAAGTAGTCTCTGTTGTTGTTGTTGAATTATAAGCTGTAGTGTTTGGAGTAGCAGTTTCTTCTGTTTTTTGAGTAGTTGTCTCTGTGGTTGTTGGAATATAAGTTGTTATTTGAATAGAAGTGTCTGATGTTGTTGTTGGAATAGAAGATGTTTTCGGAGTAGACGTGTCCGATATTGTTGTTGAAGTTATAGTAGATGTTGTTGGAATAGAAGATTTTATTGGATCAGTAGTCTCTGTTGTTGTTGGAGCAGTAGTAGTTTCTGTTGTTGTTGGAAAAGTAGTTGTTGTTTTTGGAGTATTAGTTTTTTTTGTTGTTAGGATAGTATAATCTGTTGTTGTTGGAGTTTGAGTCTTTATTGAATTAGATTCTATCACCGATGTTGATTGTTGTATTAGCGTTGTGTTCTGTCCAACTACTATGTCCAAAAGCCCTGTGAATTGTTAAAACATATACCATTCCAGAATGTTTTCGTACGCAAATCCAAATAAATAGATAAATGAAAATGCTAACTAGTAATTCATGTTGTGATAAAAAAAAAACAGATAGACTAAGCGTTATGGAATCATATACACGATGTACTATTTTGATATTATCTGATTAGAGGATATTTAGCAAACATGGTTATGATCGCTTTGTAATTTTTGTGAGTGTTATCTGTTTAAGCAGTTTCAGTTTCAGCTTGATGAAAATGTTGACATTATTCATGATGATGGTTTTGAGAAAAATAAATTTAGAATCGCCTCAGTTAATTTTTTTTCTATACTTAATTATACTCTCAACGTTGCAATGGGAAATCTTCTTTGAAGTGACATTTATTTCTATTATTTGCATGTACTTTTGATTTACTTTTTCTCTTATTTTCAATGTCAAATAAACCGTTGTTAAGGCAGCAATTAACCTTTGTTGTACGTTTTTCATATTTGTTATCAATATTTTATGTTCGATTAGGTTGATAGTTTTATCAATGTGTTCGATGATGTTTTTAGTCAATATGTTCGATTGGGATGCCAATATACAGGACGGAATCAAATTAACATTAAATGTAATAGGTAGGTTCCGCGAAGGCCCGGAATCAAACTGCATATTCACCGTAAATAATATATGTTCTCTTTATGATAATTTGAATATAGCATCCTGATTCTAACCGGACGTTGCTGCGTATTTATACATCCCGAAATCGGACGAATGGGTTATGTGCTGCAGTTGTAGCGTTTAAAAAAATGTTTGCTGAATTTGTTTGTCTAACAATTTAAGGATGTTCGTTCCCCTTGTTTTTGATTTTTTGACAGATATTCGGAATCCTCTGGCATTATCCATGTAGTGCCATTAAACATTTTGCCCGCTTACCCCCACTTTTCTTTCCATAATTTGATTACATATAGTTTTAAATGTCATCTTTGAAAATTTTATAAAATCCTTGTTATTTTTTTATCGTTTTTGAAAGAAAAAAGGTGCCAATGTTAAATGTATGAAAAATCAATAGAGAGAATCATTTCCCGCCAAATTTTCAAGGGCTTATTTCTCAAAAACAAGCACATGGACCCTTCATTTTTATCAGCTTTTTTAGTTCTTTCATTTATATACTATCAATTTCTAACAGTATTTTTAAAAGCTTGTTATTTTAAAACAGAGTAGCGAACATCCTTAAATGTTACGTGTAGATTCTGAAACTCGTCTATCCTTGACAACCGTACCGCGTAATGCAAACGTGTGCTTTTGTTACTTTTGCATAGGTTTCCTTGTTGTGTACACTATAACTCTTTTGTTTTTCATTTTTATTTATCAATACGTATTAAGATATACATATGTAATCCATTATAATGCAATACGTCAATTTTGAAACATCAGTAGACATACACAATTACATTTTGATATGCCGCTTTGAATTTTACATTCAAATAAAACTTACATATTTGGGTTATCAGAACGTATATGACTGCAGATTCTCTTAAATACATCCCTGTTTAACAAAATAAACAAAATAACTATATGATATGAAAAGTCAAAAGGTTTCTCATCTAAGATTATATCAAACTGATAACGGAGTTCATGTTGTTATGTGTATTGATGTGGACATACTTATTGTAATCCGTCAACAGGTGTATGTGCTATTCAAAAGTTAAGAACCTAACACGTTGTTGTCTTTACCTTGTTCTTGTTACTTTGTTTTCCCTCATTAAATTTGGTAGATCAATATGCGTATTCGAGTGCACCATACCCATAATAGTCAGCGCTTTGGTATTTGATAATTTGATTGATATGTTTATCTTTAAATAGCATTTTCATCAAATATTCAAATGTATAAGGACTAAAGACATAACTCCCTTGGGAAAACAATGAACAACTCTAAGCACCTTTTTTTCTAAGAATGTTTATATTTTCATTGTTCAAACTTTTAATATCATACGGAATCAGCACGTACACACAAATAAAAAAAAAAAAACACAACAAAACAACACAAATAAATTTTTAGAAATGGTATTATGCTTTTCATAAATCTCACATTATTTTTTGCATTTAAAAATAGTTTGCCGAGCAAATCTACATACTTGGTGATGAAATCATTCTTGAAAGTATAATAATATCGATTGTCGAGGCGATTCAAGGCAAAATATTCTGTGTGTATAAAATTCAAATTCAAATTTGTCATTGTCAGTACAACGGACGTGAAATATTAACTAAAAAAGTAGACATTTGTTTAACTTTAAAAAAGGAGTCGTGTCCCCTTATTCACAACAGGAGCTCGCATTGTACATTATTTTAGCTAAAAATTAAACTGGTTTTTTTTTTACTATTCTAAGATGAAAAAAGTACCGATTTTGATTAAAATTCATTGTTTAAAGGTAAAGCATTAGGTAAAAAAAACCCATTTTTTTAAAAGTAGGAACATATGTCTGATTTAAAGTTAACAAGTTTTTACGTCACTTGTAGTTGTTTTCGTGATTTGTAACAAACCAATTACGCAGGGAAAAGACACCACCGAAGTGTGCTAGAGCTGGACAAACTATCATTTTTCTAAACTTCAAATAAGTTCAGGATTAAACGTGCATAGTTTCCTTAGGCTGCAGACTCAATAACGTAGTACCATCATCCTTTTCTATTTATATGGTGACTATTATGCTTTTATGTTGTAATACACGCATTTTCAATTGTTACATGTAGCACACACCATGTACACCTTGGTTAAAATCTTCGTTTTTTTTTCTAATCGATCGTTAATAATATACGCATTTTCAACGGTATACAGCCGCTTCTTTTTTCACACAAGGATGTTCATGCGGTCCTTGTCTTCACACGCCACCACACATTATTGAACGTTATTGTACAATGTAAGGTTACGGATTTTCGGTTTCACTGTTGGTGAAAAAAAATAAATAAAAATTCTTCTTTGTAGGGGGGTCACGAGAAATTTCTTTACTTATCCCGCTACGAGGTATGCTGATTCTAGTTGACAATTTATTTAAAATAGAAACAAGTATTTAAAAATTTGCTAGAAAAGGGAAAAACAAGCAAATTTAGAAGATTTGACCGTACATATCACTTTAAAATAAAGAGCACAATTAAATGATGTGAATACATGTTTTATAATCACTGTTTTAAATGTGTCTTCAATCTTTTATTATTATGAACCTCGGTATTTGTCACTTTATTTCAAAAACATGGTAACATTACAATTGACTAACTGTTACTCATATTTAACTGTACATAAAAGAAATCAAATGCAATATTATTTTGTTTTCTCTTACCTTCGCCGGACATATACAAAATTCCCTGGAGTGTAAATCTTTGTAAAAAGATAAACGCAGACAATTTTAAAACATCTCATAAAACTTGAACGTATTGATTCTATTTACACTCTGTATATATATTATCTTTTATCTTTTATGATATATATTTTGAAATAGATAAATATCAATACTTAATATACTTAAGCTTTTCTGATAGATATAGTTTAAATTGTTTAGAATTTTGTAATGTTGGTGCTTGTTATGGCAGACTTGCTGTGTGGGTTTGTTCTTTTATGAGGACTGCAAGTTGTTTTATTGCAAATCATACCACATCTCGTTATTGTTTACCGTGAAAACTGTTAAGGTGAATTACTTAAATTTCATGTATCTGCAATGTATTTCATAATTATCTTTCATGCACTATATCTCCCTAAATTTCGTCCATCTCTCACGTATTTTACATCTCTTGTAATGGATTTTTAATTTAGATCATATTTCTTATGAATATATACATATATCTCAAATATATTTCGTATATTTCAAATGCATTTTTTTTTAGTTTAGAGCATGCATCTCCATAGTAATGTGTATCATCAATATACTTAGTATTTTGTATCATCAATATACTTGGTATTTTGTATCATCAATATACTTGGTATTTTGTATCATCAATATACTTGGTATTTTGCATCATCAATATAATTAGTATTTTGTATCATCAATATACTTAGTATTTTGTATCATCAATACACTTAGTATTTTGTATCATCAATATACCTAGTATTTTGTATCATTTATATACTTAGTATTTTGTATCATCAATATACTTAGTATTTTGTATCATCAATATACTTAGTATTTTGTATCATCAATACACTTAGTATTTTGTATCATCAATATACCTAGTATTTTGTATCATCAATATACCTAGTATTTTGTATCAAATATATACTTAGTATTTTGTATCATCAATATACTTAGTATTTTGTATCATCAATATACTTAGTATTTTGTATCATCAATATACTTAGTATTTTGTATCATCAATATACTTAGTATTTTGTATCATCAATATACTTGGTATTTTGTATCATCAATATACTTGGTATTTTGTATCATCAATATACTTAGTATTTTGTATCATCAATACACTTAGTATTTTGTATCATCAATATACTTGGTATTATGTATCATCAATATACTTAGTATTTTGTATCATCAATATACTTGGTATTTTGCATCATCAATATACATAGTATTTTGTATCATCAGTATACTTAGTATTTTGTATCATCAATACACTTAGTATTTTGTATCATCGATATACTTGGTATTTTGTATCATCAATATACTTGGTATTTAGTATCTTCAATATACTTAGTATTTTGTATCATCAATATACATAGTATTTTGTATCATCAATATACTAAGTATTTTGTATCATCAATATACTTAGTACTTTGTATCTTCAATATACTTAGTATTTTGTATCATCAATATATATGTATTTTTTATCATCAATGGTATTTTGTATCATCAATATACTTGGTATTTTGGATCATCAATATACTTAGTATTTTGTATCATCAATATACTTAGTATTTTGTATCATCAATACACTTAGTATTTTGTATCATCAATATACCTAGTATTTTGTATCATTTATATACTTAGTATTTTGTATCATCAATATACTTAGTATTTTGTATCATCAATACACTTAGTATTTTGTATCATCAATATACCTAGTATTTTGTATCATCAATATACCTAGTATTTTGTATCAAATATATACTTAGTATTTTGTATCATCAATATACTTAGTATTTTGTATCATCAATATACTTAGTATTTTGTATCATCAATATACTTAGTATTTTGTATCATCAATATACTTGGTATTTTGTATCATCAATATACTTGGTATTTTGTATCATCAATATACTTAGTATTTTGTATCATCAATACACTTAGTATTTTGTATCATCAATATACTTGGTATTATGTATCATCAATATACTTAGTATTTTGTATCATCAATATACTTGGTATTTTGCATCATCAATATACATAGTATTTTGTATCATCAGTATACTTAGTATTTTGTATCATCAATACACTTAGTATTTTGTATCATCGATATACTTGGTATTTTGTATCATCAATATACTTGGTATTTAGTATCTTCAATATACTTAGTATTTTGTATCATCAATATACATAGTATTTTGTATCATCAATATACTAAGTATTTTGTATCATCAATATACTTAGTACTTTGTATCATCAATATACTTAGTATTTTGTATCATCAATATATATGTATTTTTTATCATCAATGGTATTTTGTATCATCAATATACTTGGTATTTTGGATCATCAATATACTTAGTATTTTGTATCATCAATATACTTAGTATTTTGTATCATCAATACACTTAGTATTTTGTATCATCAATATACTTGGTATTTTGTATCATTAATATACTTGGTATTTAGTATCTTCAATATACTTAGTATTTTGTATCATCAATATACATAGCATTTTGTATCATCAATTTACTAAGTATTTTGTATCATCAATATACTTAGTACTTTGTATCATCAATATACTTTGTGTTTTGTATAATCAATATACTTAGTATTTTTTATCATCAATATACTTAGTATTTTGTATCATCAATATACATAGTATTTTGTATCATCAATTTACTAAGTATTTTGTAACATCAATATACTTAGTACTTTGTATCATTAATATACTTAGTGTTTTGTATAATCAATATACCTAGTATTTTGTATCATCAATATACCTAGTATTTTGTATCATTTATATACTTGGTATTTTGTATCATCAATATACTTAGTATTTTGAATCATCAATACACTTAGTATTTTGTATCATCAATATACTTGGTATTTTGTATCATCAATATACTTAGTATTTTGTATCATCAGTATACTTGGTATTTTGCATCATCAATATACTTAGTATTTTGTATCATCAGTTTACCTAGTATTTTGTATCATCAATACACTTAGTATTTAGTATCTTCATTATACTTAGTAGTTTGTATCATCAATATACATAGTATTTTGTATCATCAATATACTAAGTATTTTGTATCATCAATATACTTAGTACTTTGTACCATCAATATACTTTGTGTTTTGTATAATCAATATACTTAGTATTTTTTATCATCAATATACTTAGTATTTTGTATCATCAATATACATAGTATTTTGTATCATCAATTTACTTAGTATTTTGTATCATCAATATACTTAGTACTTTGTATCATCAATATACTTAGTGTTTTGTATAATCAATATACCTAGTATTTTGTATCATCAATATACTTGGTATTTTGTATCATCAATATACTTGGTATTATGTATCATCAATATACTTAGTATTTTGTATCATCAATATACTTGGTATTTTGCATCATCAATATACTTAGTATTTTGTATCATCAGTATACTTAGTATTTTGTATCATCAATACACTTAGTATTTTGTATCATCGATATACTTGGTATTTTGTATCATCAATATACTTGGTATTTAGTATCTTCAATATACTTAGTATTTTGTATCATCAATATACATAGTATTTTGTATCATCAATATACTAAGTATTTTGTATCATCAATATACTTAGTAATTTGTATCATCAATATACTTAGTATTTTGTATCATCAATATATATGTATTTTTTTATCATCAATGGTATTTTGTATCATCAATATACTTGGTATTTTGGATCATCAATATACTTAGTATTTTGTATCATCAATATACTTAGTATTTTGTATCATCAATACACTTAGTATTTTGTATCATCAATATACTTGGTATTTTGTATCATCAATATACTTGGTATTTAGTATCTTCAATATACTTAGTATTTTGTATCATCAATACACTTAGTATTTTGTATCATCAATATACTTGGTATTATGTATCATCAATATACTTAGTATTTTGTATCATCAATATACTTGGTATTTTGCATCATCAATATACATAGTATTTTGTATCATCAGTATACTTAGTATTTTGTATCATCAATACACTTAGTATTTTGTATCATCGATATACTTGGTATTTTGTATCATCAATATACTTGGTATTTAGTATCTTCAATATACTTAGTATTTTGTATCATCAATATACATAGTATTTTGTATCATCAATATACTAAGTATTTTGTATCATCAATATACTTAGTACTTTGTATCATCAATATACTTAGTATTTTGTATCATCAATATATATGTATTTTTTATCATCAATGGTATTTTGTATCATCAATATACTTGGTATTTTGGATCATCAATATACTTAGTATTTTGTATCATCAATATACTTAGTATTTTGTATCATCAATACACTTAGTATTTTGTATCATCAATATACTTGGTATTTTGTATCATTAATATACTTGGTATTTAGTATCTTCAATATACTTAGTATTTTGTATCATCAATATACATAGCATTTTGTATCATCAATTTACTAAGTATTTTGTATCATCAATATACTTAGTACTTTGTATCATCAATATACTTTGTGTTTTGTATAATCAATATACTTAGTATTTTTTATCATCAATATACTTAGTATTTTGTATCATCAATATACATAGTATTTTGTATCATCAATTTACTAAGTATTTTGTAACATCAATATACTTAGTACTTTGTATCATTAATATACTTAGTGTTTTGTATAATCAATATACCTAGTATTTTGTATCATCAATATACCTAGTATTTTGTATCATTTATATACTTGGTATTTTGTATCATCAATATACTTAGTATTTTGAATCATCAATACACTTAGTATTTTGTATCATCAATATACTTGGTATTTTGTATCATCAATATACTTAGTATTTTGTATCATCAGTATACTTGGTATTTTGCATCATCAATATACTTAGTATTTTGTATCATCAGTTTACCTAGTATTTTGTATCATCAATACACTTAGTATTTAGTATCTTCATTATACTTAGTAGTTTGTATCATCAATATACATAGTATTTTGTATCATCAATATACTAAGTATTTTGTATCATCAATATACTTAGTACTTTGTACCATCAATATACTTTGTGTTTTGTATAATCAATATACTTAGTATTTTTTATCATCAATATACTTAGTATTTTGTATCATCAATATACATAGTATTTTGTATCATCAATTTACTAAGTATTTTGTATCATCAATATACTTAGTACTTTGTATCATCAATATACTTAGTGTTTTGTATAATCAATATACCTAGTATTTTGTATCATCAATATACTTGGTATTTTGTATCATCAATATACTTGGTATTATGTATCATCAATATACTTAGTATTTTGTATCATCAATATACTTGGTATTTTGCATCATCAATATACTTAGTATTTTGTATCATCAGTATACTTAGTATTTTGTATCATCAATACACTTAGTATTTTGTATCATCGATATACTTGGTATTTTGTATCATCAATATACTTGGTATTTAGTATCTTCAATATACTTAGTATTTTGTATCATCAATATACATAGTATTTTGTATCATCAATATACTAAGTATTTTGTATCATCAATATACTTAGTAATTTGTATCATCAATATACTTAGTATTTTGTATCATCAATATATATGTATTTTTTTATCATCAATGGTATTTTGTATCATCAATATACTTGGTATTTTGGATCATCAATATACTTAGTATTTTGTATCATCAATATACTTAGTATTTTGTATCATCAATACACTTAGTATTTTGTATCATCAATATACTTGGTATTTTGTATCATCAATATACTTGGTATTTAGTATCTTCAATATACTTAGTATTTTGTATCATCAATACACTTAGTATTTTGTATCATCAATATACTTGGTATTATGTATCATCAATATACTTAGTATTTTGTATCATCAATATACTTGGTATTTTGCATCATCAGTATACTTAGTATTTTGTATCATCAGTATACTTAGTATTTTGTATCATCAATACACTTAGTATTTTGTATCATCGATATACTTGGTATTTTGTATCATCAATATACTTGGTATTTAGTATCTTCAATATACTTAGTATTTTGTATCATCAATATACATAATATTTTGTATCATCAATATACTAAGTATTTTGTATCATCAATATACTTAGTAATTTGTATCATCAATATACTTAGTATTTTGTATCATCAATATATATGTATTTTTTTATCATCAATGGTATTTTGTATCATCAATATACTTGGTATTTTGGATCATCAATATACTTAGTATTTTGTATCATCAATATACTTAGTATTTTGTATCATCAATACACTTAGTATTTTGTATCATCAATATACTTGGTATTTTGTATCATCAATATACTTGGTATTTAGTATCTTCAATATACTTAGTATTTTGTATCATCAATATACATAGCATTTTGTATCATCAATTTACTAAGTATTTTGTATCATCAATATACTTAGTACTTTGTATCATCAATATACTTTGTGTTTTGTATAATCAATATACTTAGTATTTTTTATCATCAATATACTTAGTATTTTGTATCATCAATATACATAGTATTTTGTATCATCAATTTACTAAGTATTTTGTATCATCAATATACTTAGTACTTTGTATCATCAATATACTTAGTGTTTTGTATAATCAATATACCTAGTATTTTGTATCATCAATATACCTAGTATTTTGTATCATTTATATACTTGGTATTTTGTATCATCAATATACTTAGTATTTTGAATCATCAATACACTTAGTATTTTGTATCATCAATATACTTGGTATTTTGTATCATCAATATACTTAGTATTTTGTATCATCAGTATACTTGGTATTTTGCATCATCAATATACTTAGTATTTTGTATCATCAGTTTACTTAGTATTTTGTATCATCAATACACTTAGTATTTAGTATCTTCATTATACTTAGTAGTTTGTATCATCAATATACATAGTATTTTGTATCATCAATATACTAAGTATTTTGTATCATCAATATACTTAGTACTTTGTACCATCAATATACTTTGTGTTTTGTATAATCAATATACTTAGTATTTTTTATCATCAATATACTTAGTATTTTGTATCATCAATATACATAGTATTTTGTATCATCAATTTACTAAGTATTTTGTATCATCAATATACTTAGTACTTTGTATCATCAATATACTTAGTGTTTTGTATAATCAATATACCTAGTATTTTGTATCATCAATATACCTAGTATTTTGTCTCATTTATATACTTGGTATTTTGTATCATCAATGTACTTAGTATTTTGAATCATCAATACACTTAGTATTTTGTATCATCAATGTACTTGGTATTTTGTATCATCAATATACTTAGTATTTTGTATCATCACTATACTTGGTATTTTGCATCATCAATATACTTAGTATTTTGTATCATCAGTTTACTTAGTATTTTGTATCATCAATACACTTAGTATTTTGTATCATCGATATACTTGGTATTTTGTATCATCAATATACTTAGTATTTAGTATCTTCAATATACTTAGTAGTTTGTATCATCAATATACATAGTATTTTGTATCATCAATATACTAAGTATTTTGTATCATCAATATACTTAGTACTTTGTATCATCAATATACTTAGTATTTTGTATCATCAATATATATGTATTTTTTATTATCAATGGTATTTTGTATCATCAATATACTTGGTATTTTGTATCATCAATATACTTGGTATTTTGCATCATCAATATACTTAGTATTTTGTATCATCAATATACTTAGTATTTTGTATCATCAATACACTTAGTATTTTGTATCATCAATATACTTGGTATTTTGTATCATCAATATACTTGGTATTTAGTATCTTCAATATACTTAGTATTTTGTATCATCAATATACATAGTATTTTGTATCATTAATTTACTAAGTATTTTGTTTCATCATTATACTTAGTACTTTGTATCATCAATATACTTAGTGTTTTATATAATCAATATACTTAGTATTTTTTATCATCAATATACTTAGTATTTTGTATAATCAATATACTTAGTATTTTTATCATCAATATACTTAGTATTTTGTATCATCAATATACCTAGTATTTTGAATCATTTATATACTTAGTATTTTGTATCATCAATATACTTAGTATTTTGTATCATCAATATACTTAGTATTTTGTATTATCAATATACTTAGTATTTTGTATCATCATTATACATAGTATTTTGTATCATCAATATACTTAGTATTACGATCATCAATATACTTAGTTTTTTGTATCATCAATATACTTAGTATTTTGTATCATCAATATACTTAGTATCTTGTATCTTCAATATACCTAGTAGTTTGTATCATCAATATACTTAGTATTTTGTATCATTAATATACTTGGTATTTTGTATCTTCAATATACTTAGTATTTTTTATCATCAATATACTTAGTATTTTGTATCATCAATATATCGTAAAATAGTCAAAACAGTCGACATCATATCATTTATCATTTAGGTCACTTTCTAAAAATAATATGATACTTGATATACGTTAATATGACAGCACCCAAACGACACAAATATCAAAATTAGCTAAAGGTAAAAAAATCACTACTCATCATTCTCATCAGTATGCAGGTGTCTTTTATTAAATTTTCAAGTAAAACTATGTAGTTTTTATTATACTAGTAAACCGAATTGATCAGATTGCACAAAGTATGATACCGATTAACCGACACATTTTGACATGCCCAATAAGGGAACTTTCCAGGCAAGACGGTTTCACAGATTTGTACTAATTAGTAAACCAAAGGAATGCAACATTCAACGCCTATACTTTATTAGGGATCTGACAAAGTGGAAGATAATTAATATCATGTAAAAGTGTTGTTTCTAAAATGTCATGCACATCTTCTTGATTTTTACAGTACAGAGCTCTAAATAAATGATACGATAATATTTCAAGTAAGGTGATTGTAAAGTTTTTCTGACAGTACAACTCCCTAAGATCAAAGATCGAAATGCAAAAAAAGGTTCGAGTATTTAAATTATCAATGATTTAAACGTTTTAATTATCACTGAATTGATTGCCAAGCTTCTTTCTTCTTTGACGGGGTACTCCTCATTTAGAACCTTTTGTGTTTATTACTACTGGAATCGAAATTAGACAGTTTATCTGTACATTTACAGGTGAACAATGTTGTTGTTGAGCTTATCTAAACTGATATTGGACTTCCTCATACTAGAATTTACTCTAGACATTTTATTAGTCTACTTTGAATGATTTCGTCTGTTAATTTGGTGTGCATAAATTGTGTAATTGTATTTAAAATTATGCTGCAACATTTCGATTGCATGCTTTCCTGAATGTTTGGGTGTTTTGTTTAGACACAGGTTCCAAAGTTGTCCAACGTTTAATATTACTTTCTTTTCCAAAGAAATAGTTGGCATAAGCCCGTCCCAAGCAAGTGGGCTGTAAATAAGTGACTGTCGAAGGCTGTTATATGTCATATTTGATTATTTTGTTGACTGTTTCCACATATACCTTAGAATTTCACGTTTGAATTATGTTATTTTGTCATGCCGGGGTACTTTATAGCAAAATGTAATTATACGGAAAAAAACTTTCCTAATTTTTGAAAACCAAAGGAGTATATATACTAGAGGAGATAACACTACGTGTGTATGAAAAACAAATAAGAAACAAATAACCTAATACATCTTTAGTCATCTTTGTCACAAGGAGCTGAAAGCCTGTAAGGATTTACTTCTTGATTGGTTGATTGCTTGATTCATTACTTGATACTTAACGTCACTCGGCATATTGTTAGGCGTAATTAGGACGAGAACAAGATTACAATAAATAAATAGGTAGGTTCTGCAATAAGGCGAGACACAACGTGCAAAGGGAAAATGAGACATTAATTTAGTTTTGCAACAGGTCACATACGAACACCTTAAACAGTTTATGCAAGGACACTCGCTCTAAAGAAAGCATCCGATTTGACGTTCTACTTTAACAGTACTTGATTTCGAATTTTGCATCATGCACTGCTAAGAAAATATATTAGCTGATGACCATATGTCTTTACCCCAGTCCAACCTTGGGGCTGAGAATTACCGAGCAATTTTGTATCGGATATCAGAATTTTCTGTATTAGCGACAATGATCTAGTTTACATAAAAACTTCTTCCTCTTGGCCTGGGAACTAGCTTTTGATGTGCAAAACCACATTTTGTATGTGACTGTCCCAAGTCAGCAGCCTGCAATTCAATGGTTGTCGTTTCTTGCTCTATATCATATTTGTTTTTCGTTCATTATCTTTAACATAATATTAAATAAGGCCGTCAGTTTTATCGTTTGAATTGTTTATATTTGTCATTTCGGGTTTTTTTACAGCTAACAATGCGGTATTGATTTTGCTCATTGTTAAAGGCCGTACGGTGACCTATAGTTCTTATATTCTTTGTCATTTGGTCTCTTGTAGAAAGTTGTCTCTTTAGCAATCATAGCACATCTCCTTATTTTTATATAAACTGTAATTTGGCGATAAAAATTATGTTGCTACCAATAATACAACTACCACATGTACCAATAGTAAAAACGGTATAGTTTCTTACTCCGGCCAGAAATGCTAGTCAAAATGCTAAATAGAATTGTCAACGTAACTTAATGAATAACTATCTTACCAGTATGAACGCTCTTTGTCACTGGGAATAAATGGACATCCCCCCCAACAAGTGCCATAGTGCTTCAATAATCATTATAATGGCCAAAGTCAAAATATATTCCTAAGAGTTGTCAAACAAAACAATGAGAGTGTTAAATGATCAACAGAATACGATGAGACATAATCCTACGAAGTATCAAAGATTTTCTAGCAAAATGTTTCAAGAAATGATTGTGCACAGACGGACGCACGGACAGATAGACGAACAAAGACTAACTGTAGTTGATTTCGCGAGTCCGGGGATAACAAGTTGGAAAACGGGTTTAAATGTGTTGGTATTAAAGGTAATTACTCGGTCTATGTTGAATCTGAAAGACTCTGTTTGATAAACTTTATACTTTTAAATTTGTTCCATTGGTTGTATACTTTATGTATTATTTTTTTTTCTCTCTAGCTAGTTTACTGGTGTTGCCGTTAAAGTCACAATAAGAGCTACCCCGCTTACTTTGATAAGTGTACATAGTCGATTAACACCTTTACTAGAAGAATTTGAAAGAAAACATGAGAAGAGAAGATATGTTGATGGATAGCAGCTTACAACACGTATGCTTTTATCTTCTTCTGACCCCCCAAGGATGGCTGGGGAAATATGGTCACTTTGGTTTTCCTCCGACCAGAAGAAAAACCCTTTCCGAAGTGGGGCGTCCGTTTGACTGTGCTGGATGTACAAGTAGCAGTCACATCCGGTCAGATTTGGGACGTCAAATCTGATGTCCCGTGTAAAGAGAGTGCCATTAAGAAACATGGCATACGATTTTTTAAAGGGTTAGTAGGTGGCCGGTTGCAAACCAAAATGTCTGTCCCTAATCAATATGCCTATAATTTCCAGGGCAGTCCAAATTTCCCCGACCTTCATTACAGGACCTACCTACTGTATTCATTGTTTTTTCACTCTCGTCTTGAACTGACAGATTTTGTACTTATATGAGCACCACGACTGTTGCCAAATGTTGAGCAGTATCTGCTCATCATATCGTAGCACCTGAGTTTGTGTTGCTCAGTTTTCATTTTTTTTTTGGTTACTGTTGTTTGTCTTTTGGTCGTTTTTCTTTTTTGTCATGGCGTTTTCAGTTTGATTTCGACTGATGAGTTTGAATATCCCTTTGGTATATTTCCCCTCCCTTTTAGGGGAGCTTGAACTCCTTGTATACAAAGCACGCCCTCCACGCCTTTAATATATCGTTCAGTAGAAATTCAATGCTTACTGCATTACTCATAACTACATGAATAAAATGGATAAACATGGAACTTAAAAATCTGACAAATGTAAAAAAACTTGGACAAGGTGTGATGGTAGGAGTAGCATCTATTTTCCGTATGTACCACCAGGGTCACCTGGACGGTTAACATTCAATATACAAAGATATCTAGATCTCAATATACAGACTGGGTTGTCAAAATAGACGGCTGTCAATAATGTTTTAAAAGACATTCTCTGTAATCATCAAAGGATATTAAATATTGATGAGATTCATATTTTTATATCTAAGCTACATAAAAATGAATAAAATTTGCAGATAGCCGTCGCCAACCCATGTTGTTGCTTACAGAGAATGTCTGTTAATGCTCCAAACCACATTGGGTCTCAAAATTTTAAATAAAATTTAGAAACAGTCAGATATCTGCCATCTGAAATAATTATTTTACTTTGTATAATGTTAACTTCCTCTCGATTTTTTTCAGCGATATAATAGCAGTTTTAACTTTTCCCAGTATGCTACTAAGTACATATAACTCCAAATATCATACTGGAGTCTTTGTTTGTCTTTCGCTATTTCAAATAAGCATTCCTAAAATGGGAAACCAATTATGCGTACATGCACCAGGCTGTGCAATAGTTACATTGTAGTTATATTATATCGTTTTTTATTTCTATTAATGTACTGAAATATATAAACCAGGTACCGAATGTAACACAATATAGACTGAAACATATCTACAATGACAAAAGGTTCAAAAACAGGTTTTATTGTGTTTCTTAGGACGAACTTGTAAACACTTTAAAGAGCCGTGGGATTATTGTCATAATCATTGAATCCTTGTGAATTATCTGCTAGGTACAATGCAAAGTTGGCAGAACAAATATTTCGTAAGATATACAAATGAAAGAGTATTTCTCGAGTGACCATTTGTATTGCATCCATCTTATATACGGCTAAATTATATACCGTTCGAAAGCATATCAACTGTACTATCTTTGTTGTCCGCCTATACATTGTATATAAATCATTTGAGTGTACACGCACGCATGGTATACATTTTGAAAAAAAACCATCTTGTCGTTAAGACTTCAACATAAAACACAATTACTTTTCAAGTTTTATCATGTGGATCGGTTTCTTCTTTAGGGGAAACGAGGCAGCTTTTTATTTTTATAATTTTTGTTTATTTGTTTCAGTTTTGAATACTATTACACTGGACTTGGGTCATGGTTTACGGTTACTGTAACATTATTATCAATTATGTGACGCAACGCAAAGACGAGCGCCGTCCGTTCTGAAGGTCAAAAATTAGAATATACTCTGAACGGAAAATAGTACATACAATAGTAAAAAATTATAATCATCAGACCTAGGATCTTCAACATTAAAAAGAGTTTCAGACGTCCGGTCGGGACTTACAAAACACCCCAATTCATGCATTGATTATTTTCGAAAAGCCTGACTCATCAAAATATTGCATAGGAAAATCATAACTATCATATATAAACCAGATATCAGCCATATACAGCAGACACATTAAGAAGATCTTATCGTTAATGAGATCAGTCATGATAGATAGATAAAAAGATAAGTACATAACCGTTACAGACAACTTAATAAAAGCAGAATATTTATGACCTCTTTTACACATATTTTTCTACCCATTCTTATATTTCATCCTTGAAATTGCACCCCGTTAGTGCATTTGACATTTAAATATACATAGGAAGAGACTATATAATACTAAGGTAACTACAGTATCTGTGCCAAAAAGATATTGAAAAAACATGTCATGATATTCATCAAACACATTAGTTATAACAAACACGAACAGTCACATGTTTTTACATGCCGAAGAGAACTCTGTTAGATTATTCCTATGATATGCTTTTTTTTAGCTTTTGTGTGGTCCGACGTATGCTTTGGCCACTAAAAACTAATTAACTTTTTCTGGTTAAAAATGTCTTGTCAGTAAACAGAAGTTTATTTTCAAATGCTCCAGTTGTGTTGCAGTTTGCCCTCGATGCTAGCAGTCAATATAATAGATTAATACTGTCATCAATATAATTTTCATAAGCAAACAAATAAGCCTCATTGTTTAAGGCCGGACGGTGGCCTATGATTGCTAACTAACTCTGCATTTGAATTCTGGTGGATAGTTGTCTCATTGGCTATTATACCACATCTCCTCATTTTTATATGATGGTATTAACAGAAAATAGTAAAGTTAAAAACAGTTTTTCGAAGGACTTTATTGATGATTACATATATTTATATGAAAATAAGGAGATGTGGTATGATTGCCAATGAGACAACTATCCACCAGAGTTCAAATGAAGTAAGTATAAGTATACGTATTTATAGGCCACCGTACATCCTGCAACCATGAGAAAAACCCATACCGTATAGTCGTCTATTAAAGGCCCCGACATGAAAAATGTAAAACTATTTCAACAACAAACTAACAGTCTTATGTATAACAACAACAACAAATACGAAAAACTAATATGACATTCATGAACCAACGACAAACACTTAACTATAAATTATGAACTTGATGAAACGGATTTATACATTAATACTAATATATATTTTGGTTGCAAAGACGCTACCTTTTTAACTAAGATTTAACTTCTATCATTGGAAATCTCGTGAAAATATAAAACCGTTTTAAATCGTTACGAAGGAAGACCCGGTTTGTCGATTTGGTCATATTTTGATACCAACGTTATAACAAAAAGTGTCACACTAAAACGAAAGCCAAGTGAATACCGAACCTTAAGTAAAGCTATCCACGTCATTTGAACTTTAGTGGACAGTTGTCGCGTTGGCAATCTTACCACATATTCTAAGTTGTATATTAGTAGATAATTCATTGTTATATTTAGCATTCCAGCTAAGAGAAGATATTTGAATATGATTAACATGATTAAGTCACTATTACTTGGCTTTTAAGACATTTATAGTACTTCTAATATTCAATGACATTGTTTTTTAAAATGTTGAAACTAATGTAAATCAAATTACACAATCACATACAACCACAATATAATACTATTTCAATAATTTACTCATACCAATGTTGTTGTTTTTCTTGTTCTCCGTTTGTCCTCAATATTTTCATCTATAACCACTTTCTTTATTTGCATTTGATTCAATGAGATGCTGGCACCTCGCCACATACACTTGTAGTTTTGGAGAAGCAAACCAAATGCGGTCACTATAATAGGTTTGAATGTGTCTTTAGTTACTTAATGATATTAGTTTGCTGAAGTTTCTGTGGATAGAAATCAGTGAAAATTATGTCGTTATTAAAGAATAACATAATACAGTACTATGTTTAGTGGGTTGCCACGTAGAGAACCCTTCCAGCACAGTATAGACTTTGATAACAAAACAGGAGTTAATAGATTTAAAATAATGTTTTGAATAATTGGCACATCAATGAGTACACTATCGCTAGTAACAGTTGATTTAAACAAAAGTAATGTAACGTTACATATCATATTCCATCGAATAATAAACACAAATTGATTATCAGTTTATCAAAAGTCAATTATACCACATACATTGTACTTACCGGAAAAAGTCATTAATTGTTTTATTCTACATTCAGAGAGAAAATTAAGCACCTAATGATAATTAATTTGCAAAACCAATTGTACTTCAAATATTTTACTAAAATATGGAACTATAGTAACCGTTATTACTCATCAGATGCACGTCAAGGATATCACTATCAACAGTGGTGTTTTCGAGGGTGAAAGACGGGGTGAAAAGGGGGGGGGGGGGTGGTGTTACGCCTTGGCATTTAAGATAAATTATAAAACAGTTATGCTCAATTTAACTTGTCGCAACACTCTTTTGATTGAGAGATTGTTATTTTTTCCGAAACATCTGCGTTTACGCTCGTTTTTTAGTTGTTTCCGTGTTGGTCAATCTGTAGGGTTCTTTGCAATTTTCGCAAATTCTATTTGTTTTGGTAAGGTGCATTCAAAATCCTTTTCTTTGTCTTTAGCTTTTCAAATGAATACTTGAAGGTACAGCATGTTATATTATCTATATAAAAAAAGAAGAACAGCTTTCAAAAGTCATCTAGGAATCTCAGTAAACAGTTTGTCCTACTGCTACAAGTTCTACAAAAAAAAGCAATCTCTTAATGTCATACATGTGTCATATCATTCATTCATTATTTGTAACATACAGTTATACATATACACTCCAAAACAAAAATCTGTACCTAGTATATTCGCCTCTCTGAAGAAATATTTAAATGTCGGTACTCCATTTAGGTTAATCGTTGTTTATAGAAAATGGAATTGAATTTAGCCAACTTTTCTTTTTCTATACGTTTTCATTACTTAGTTTTATAGCTAGATAAAAGCAAAAATCACCGCAAATAATTTATCTTATTGTATGTCATCCATTACAAATGAATATTTTGTCTATAAATATAAAATAAGTTAGAAAATCTGTAAATTAGCTAGCCTATCAACTAATATGAATATAAGAAAAAAAACCAAAACACTTAAACTGTATCAACAAATTATGCAATTAATAATGATTAACTGTCCATAACAGTTTTTATATGATCCATACATTATTAAAACTCTGTTTAAGCAAAAAACAACACACAAGCAAAAAGCGAATATTACATTGCAGTGCATCTAGCAAAATATCCAATATGTTTTTGGGAGCATGCATCATGCATTTAAGTAATTTAAGTACATTAAAATGGCAAACAACACTTAATTTGAAAAATTAATACAATAAAATAATAATACATGTTTGTACTAAAAGGAGAAGATGTTTAATAAATTTCATTTGTCCGAAGTGCGTATTTCGGATACCTTTATAAGGAATGCCTAAATCCAAAACACTTGAAAGCCATGAAGGATGTATTAAAACAAAAACTTAAGGAGCTTTATGACCGAAAGGTACAACTAATGATAAAATACTGATAGTTTTGAAAGTTTTAAAATATTGATGATTATTTATAGTCTTTATAATATATTATCTTATTTATTAAATTTTTTATTTGAGATGGTCACACCCATCTATCACATGTTAGCTAAAATATAATTGACCTATCTGCTCCATCGTTTATTGTAAAATGGTCTTTATTACAATAAAGTGGAATAAAGTAGTTCATTAGTAGTTCTATATGGACATTTCGATCTTGACATCATCTGAAAAGTCTGAACATAAACACATTTAGTTTTGTAAAAGATTTAAAGTTTTTTTTAGTATAGTCTTTTAGAGAGTTCAGTTGCTTATATCCACATTATTTGGATCTGGCGGATAGCTTTCACATTGGCAACCAGACTACATCTCCTTATTTGTATATGTGTTGATGAGTACAAGGTTTACATGTTCAAAGTGTTTGAATATAGTCATGATTCGTATGCTGTTTGAATAAAAAACTTCAAATGACTTTGTACCTATTGTCGTATGTCATAATTTATTTAAAATTTCGAGTTTGTCTATATTTTTTGTCTTTTCCGGTTGTATTTAGCTCTTCAATGTTTGCATAATGTTTTAGTTTTTTTTTTGTTAAACCTTTTGTCCTTCAGCATCACTAAATAGACATCCTGATCGAAATATGCATCTAGTGCAGTATAATTGGTACCGTTATGGTTGATTTTGTTGTTTTTGTTGTTGTGAATTCGGTTTTAAAGGCATATCTTTGATATTTTCTAATGTAATTTGTGCATGTTGTGTTCCCATGTTTCTTTTACCTGGTACGAGCTTGATATCTTGCGTAATCATCTGTCTAGTTTTGAAGACGACATATGGAACTCTATTGCTGTATTATCATTTGTGCTTCCTTTTTAGGGGGTTGCGTTTTTTTTATTTTGGCTGCTGTTGCCTTGACAATAACCTACATCTCGTCTTTGATTGTAATGTTGATCAGGGCGTTCTGTAGTAAAATGTTTATGAAACATTTGGGGAATTTTAGAATGGTAAAACACCTTTGACTGCTGACTGTAAAAGTATTGCTAAATTGAGGATAACAATTTTGCAGATGAATACTCTGTTGGATGCAATGTATCTTTTGTATTTGGTTATTTTTAGTACATAAATATTATTTATATTTAATAGATGATAACTTACCAACTGTAAATATAGTTGGAGAAGTTGTCGTTGTATGAGAAGTAGATGTTGTTCGTGAAGTTGTTGTAGAAAAATACATGGTTTGTGAAGTAGAAGTCGGTGTTTGAGTCGGCGTCACTGTCGGAATAAACGACGTAGGTGGTGCCAATGAGCTTTTGGGAGTAAAAATGAAAGCCGTTGTTGAAGTAAAAGTCGTTGTTGGAGCAACTGTTAGAGCAACAGTTGTTTTTGGAGTAGAAATCGTTCTTGGAGTAGCGATCGTAGTTGGAGCAACAGTCTTTGTTGGAGTAAAAGTCGTTGTTGGAGCAACTGTTTGAGTAACAGTCGTTGTTGGAGAAGAAATCGTTCTTGAAGTAGAAGTCGTATTCGTAGCAACAGTCGTTGTTGGAGTAGAAATCATAGTTGGAGCATCAGTCGTTGTTTGGGTAGAAGTCGTAGTTGGAGCCTCAGTAGTTATTGGAATAAAAGTCGTTGTTGGAGCCTCAGTCGTTGTTGGAGTAGAAATCATATTTGGAGCATAAGTCGTTGTTGGAAAAGAAGTCGTAGTTGAAGCCTCAGTCGTTGTTGGAGAAGAAGTCGTAGTTGGAGCCTCAGTAGTTATTGGAGTAAAAGTCGTAGTTGAAGCCTCAGTCGTTGTTGGAGTAGAAATCATTGTTGGAGCATCAGTCGTTGTTGGAGTAGAAGTCGTAGTTGGAGCCTCAGACGTTGTTGGCGTAGAAGTCGTAGTTAGTGCCTCAGTCGTTGTTGGAGTAGAAATCGTAGTTGGAGCCTCAGTCGTTGTTAGAGTAAAAATCATATTTGGAGCAGCAGTCGTTGTTGGAGTAGAAGTCGTAGTTGAAGTCTCCGTCGTTGTTTGACTAGAAGTCGTAGTTGGAGCATCAGTCGTCGTTGGAGTAGAAATAATAGTTGGAGCATTAGTTGTTGTTGGAGTAGGAGTTGTTGTTGGAGCTGAAGTCTTAGGTGGCGTATACCTCGCACTTTGAGAAGAAGTCACAGCTGGAATATAAGTTGTAGTTGGAGGAGTAGAAGTCGAGGTTGATGAAGTAGTCGTTGTTGTTGTTGGAATTATAGCCGTCATCGGAGTAGAAGTCGCTGTAGTAGCTGAAATCGTTGTTGTAGTAGAAGACGCTTTTGAAGTAGAAGTCACTTGTGGGTTGGAATTTGTTGATGAAGTAGTAGCCATAGGATTTTTTGTCGTTGAAGTAGAAGCCATTTTGGGAATAAAAGTCGCTGTTTGAGTAGACATACTTGTCCGATTAGTATTCGACGTTGGTATAGTATCCGTTGTTGGGATAGTATCCGTAGTTAGATAAGTGTCTGTTGTTGACATGTTATCCTTTGCTGGGATAGTATCCGTAGTTAGATAAGTGTTCGTTGTTGACATATTATCCTTTGCTGTTATAGTATCCGTTGTCGAGATAGTATTCTTTGTAAGATAAGTATCCGTTGTTTGGAGAGTATCCGTTGCTCGGATAGTTTCCGTTGTTGGGATGATTGTCTTTGTTGCGATAGTATCCGTTGTAGAGCCGGAATTCGTTGTTGAATTATTAGTCGTAATTAATGTAATTTTTTCCATCGATGATACATGTTGTACCAAGGTGGTGCTGTCTCCAACTATTATAACCGAAAGCCCTGTTAGTTAAAAAGACTTATACTTTTCCTTAATGTTTTAAAAACAAACATAAACAATTAAATGAACATAGAAACAAGTGTTATATATTGTGACAAATGTTACCTATTGACTAAGCATGATTGAATGCTATACATAGTGAAGTATAGTTATACTTGCAGGAATAAACAACGGGATATTTAGCAACTATGATTTTCTATGAATATTAGAAAGTTCAACAACAGTGCCGTTCTCCTTTTTAGCTCACCTAGCCTAAACGATCACTATAAATATAGAATATCTGACAGGGGCAGAACTGTTCACTTTGTTCAGATCTTCGTAATGCCTACTTATTTCAAAACTGTAAGACGGAGTTATTGCCCTGAAATGTTAAATTTGACCATTTGTTCATGTTTGCTCATTATTTTGAAAACCATAACAGACAGAGAGAAACTTTTCAAAGCACAATGATCAAATATACATGATATACAAGATCTATAACTAAGTCAAATTTCTGAAATAGTTTTCCGATTCCTTATTGGATTTATTGCCCTTCAATCTTGCCAATGACGATGATGCGTTTTTGCACAATATTATAAAATTTTATATATAGATAGAAACTTAAAAAAGCAATAATGATCAGCAGGACAAGATCTACAACTAAGTGTTATAACCAAATGACGCAGATGTAAGACACTTTAGGTCATTGTACGACCTTCAATAGTAAGCAAAACCAATGGCGTATATTAAGCTATAATATAATGCCTCGACACGACAAAATGTAAAACAAGTTAACGGCCTGATTTATGTTAAGAACAATAAAAGAAAGAAAAAACAAGTATGATACACAAAAGCCAACGACAACCAATTGATTACAGGCTCCCGACTTCAAACCAAGAATGTAACGGGGTTGAATATTTTTGAGAGAGCTCAACACTCCCTTAACTTTGGACAGCGTTATAACTGCACTTCATAGGCAAAAAATGTAAAAATCAGTTGTAAGAGACTGGGTTCATTAGATGATCAGGTAATTGAAAGTTAATTGCAGCTTAAAAACAAATCATGTTTCATACTAAATATCAATCAGATCACATCCAATGGATTTCGTATAAAGACTTCATAAACAGTCTGAGAAAATCATGATCTTGTGACTATTGACTTTTTTTCGTTTTAACGAGTATTATCAATATGTTCGATTGGTTGATTGGTCGGTATATTCCTAACGTCCAGTGGAAAATATGTAATGCATCTATAAGGAAAGGATAGATAAATGATACATATAAAAGGTAATTTCTCCAAAGGTTTAACCTACATTTTTGAGTCATTGAATTTAAAGAAACTTACATATTTGGGTAATCAAAACGTAAACGAGTAAAAATTCAGTACGATCCATGCCTGTAACAAAGATAGACAAAATAATATGAATATGTAATAAAAGAGGAAAATTTCTCATCTAACACCAGTATCATGAGTATTGCAATATATTATCAATTATATTAAACTAATATCGAAGCTTTTGGTATTGTTTTTTTCGAATTTCAACGGGGAGCGCTGAAATATCAGCAAAACATATTAATCTTTCAACACATTTATCAACTTTAAAGTCAGCAAACTGATTATCGGTTATATTTTAATGTATGTTATTGCCATTTGTCCTTCAGTGATATAACATGTATTGCAAATATTTTATGACTTCAGTTTTATTAATTTACAAATTGCTGGTGTACTATCAGTACTCTATGGAATCATCTAATCAGTTCTTCGTTACTGACATAGTTTTAACTAACCGTATGTTTCCACAATTGTTTGTTTATAAATTTAGAAGTTATAAAGAAACTAAGGTTTCACCTCTCTCAGGCAAAGTTGTCGTTTAATATTTTTGCCTTTTTTTCGGTCCTTTTTCGTCATAAAACTGTTTCGGTTCTTATACATCTTTGGCTTTCAAATATTGTACTTTGAGAGTTATTGGTGAGGGTAAATCTAAAAACCGATTCAGACGGACGATATTTACAAAGTGTTGTTTTCATTATTGTACGTTGTAGTGCACCTTAAATGAATGTACGGTTTCACTAATTTGTATTTCTAATTGTGTAAGTACTGCTGATGGTTCACTATGTGTCCTTGAGTATAACATCAGTCTAGTAGACAGTGATTTTGTATTAACTGATTTTAATAATATATCAGTATATGTTTCCTTAGAATTTCTATTCCGACCATTCATAAATTAGTATTTAAACTTTTAGGTGTTACTGCATTCTAAAATTTTCGGTTCGCATTTGGATCACTCTGATACCGATTGTAACAGAAGGCCATTGACTTTCTTTACATATCTTCTTAGGTTGGATTTCAGAAAAGTCAATCAAAGTTTAATAAATTAACTAATGTTTTGATTAGGAAATACTTCTTTCATGCCATGCTGTATGTTCATTTTAACCTGGGTAGGCATTATATTTGTCAATATCTTTATACCGAGCATTAGCAAGATGTAAAATGTTGACAACTATAATGCATACCCTGTTAAAATTAACATACAGCATTGCATGATAGAATTATTTCGATTCTAATAGGAAAATTAGAACTTTTGAACTTCGAAGCGGACCTATAATACGCGTTAAAAAAGCATCCATTTTGATTTGATGAAGCCAAAACGTTATAGAAAATCAACCGTTTTACGATAAACAAATAAAAAGATACATGTAAGGTTACTTTTAGAATGATTTTATTTAATTTCCTAGCAAGCAACACTAAAACAAATGTATATTTTAATTTCCGGTGTTGTTCAAAAGATGTTTTATTGGAATTAGAACATGGCTTTGTTTCCGAAGCGAAAGAAGAATGTCATATTAGAATAGACAATAAATAATCAATGCAAATTATCATTGTCGACAATGCAAGCTTGACCAGAAAGAACATATACCGGCCACATAATTATACTCGTATTCAGAAGAAGAATAGGCCAGTTCATATTGGTTTTGAGGAACCTATTTGCGATTGAAGATGTTGGAAGTAACAGGCCGAGCAGTGAAGAGTTAAGAATATATTTTTGAAGTATTTCTAATTCTGTGTCCTGTAATAACCGAATTACATAGGTGGAGATGAACTACACGTATGTATCTTTCTGGAGTTGCATTCCAAATCATAAAAAAAGAAAAAAACAGAATTCTTTATTGCCCGACAATCATTTTCTAAAATATTCTATTATTATAATTATTTTGTTTTTAAATTACACCTAACTAAACTTAGCATAAACGATTCGATTGTGTCGCAGTATCGTACTTACCCCGAGTGCGGGAGGTCGTTGTCTAGGATACGGTAACATGTCCTACTGTGGACTGCTACTTTATGAATTAGCACATTCAAATTCTGGCTCAGCATGTTGATCTAGTATAATGTAGGATTCGTATTCATATCAAGTTTAGATGTGTTTACGTTGAATATGCGTTTAATTTACCATGACCACTTGACGTTAACAGTCCACAGGAAGACATAAAAACCGCATTTTCAACTGATTAAACATGCAACTTTTAAAACAAGGCGTGTACACCCGTTCCATGTCTTTTCATGTACATGCGATCTCCCGCATTCTCGCACAAGTACGTACGTTATTGTAGTTATACACAAATTTGTCTTTTTTTAGTTATTTCATTTTGGTACGAAATCCTTATGTTTGAGTGAATTTATCGTAAATTATATTAATGTGGTGAAATACTTCTACAACGGATTCAAGGTTGACATTTTTCACTCCGGAAAAATGTCCAGTATTTAGAAGAGGTCATTTTCAGGACCAGTTGCTTCTTTTAAAGAGGAACTACTTTATTTCGTACCTATTAATATAATTGGAATACGGAGTCTTACGGTAATGAAAGAAAGGTATAGTTTCCCAAAAAAATTGTTCGTTCTACACCCTTGTAACTCTTATGTGTATCTCGAACTTTTGTCAGAGTTAATGAAATTGAACATTCAAAATTAAAAACTACTTGGAGCTTGT
This sequence comes from Mytilus californianus, assembly GCF_021869535.1. NCBI lineage: Eukaryota > Metazoa > Mollusca > Bivalvia > Mytilida > Mytilidae > Mytilus > Mytilus californianus. Next base: position 47,700,765 of record NW_026262582.1, on the reverse strand, counting down.
TGTTAACGTTTCTTACTAGGGGTAAACAAATTTTACTCTCAAAGAGAAGACTTTCGGGACTGTGGCACACGTTCAATCTGTGTTGCACAACTTATTTTGCTTAAAGATTGCTGTCATACAAATGTAACCTGTACTGTAAATTTCATGAATATTCATCCGTTTATTTTAAATTGTCAAACAGGCAAATGGGAACAATACTAAATGTTACATTACAGTTCACTGTACATTGTTAAGTGTTCTCACATTAAATGGATGAGTTGTAGTGCAAAAACTGGGACCCACTTTTTATGCACACATTTTTGACAAAATTGCTCATTGTCAGAGGTTGACAACTATAATAGCTTCAGCCTGAACGATCAGGTCATGTTTTCCAGGAAGGAATCCACCCAACCCCTTCAAAGAAAATAAATAAATATCTAATCAAGACCAAACACACTGGTAATTCCTGCAATGCTTTCTATCTTTTATTCTTGAATCACACTTAGATAATCTTTTCATTTTTGTAGGGAAGTCACATGATATGTCTATACTAATCCCACAACCAAGCATACCAGGCAAATAATTCTAAATGGAAACGAGAAACTGGTCTATATGAGAAGACAACATAACGCTAAACAAGACATTTTGAACTTATACGCCATTTTGAAATAAAGGCAAGTTATTTTAATAACTATTTTTATGTTGACGATTGAAATCTTTTTATAAATTAGATTAACATATAGTTTCCATTTTTAACGATACCCTTTTGAGAGCCTCTCATTTTAAGCCAAGATGAAGAGTTTTGATTGGTCAGCTATATTTGGATATTCCATAATCAATTATTTAGACAGAAAGAGGATCGATACTATTTGTAATCAATAAGTTATTTTCGATGTCTTCGATTTTATATAATCATCGAACGTTTAGTGAATGCAATCTACAGGATGTAAATGTTTCCAGGTAATTGTTGCATGTTTTTGGTTGTTATTCTATTTCAAGCATCAAAGAAAATTGATGATGCTGTATGATGGAGAATGGACATTCAGATTCCGCCATCTTTACATTATTTATGTAAACAGATATGCGTCTTCTAAATTTTCTGGAATACACAGTTACTTCGACAATTAACAATACAGAAACAATAATTAAATATTTAGTTGAGGTTTAACTATATTTTATGGAAGGAATAGCTGGAGTTTAGTTTAGCTAATTTCATAACTCCGTGATGTAATAGGACATTTAAGTGTATCATCCTCCTGCTTTAGGAGCACAACAAACACGAAGATTGGTTTGAGCCGTTCCCGATATTTCTTTGAAATTTCATTAGTGTACTAGTTTTTGACTTGACAATGGAGCCCAATGCATTAATTGTTGGATCTAGTTATATTTCACGACTGAAGCAAGCTTTTAATGATGAATTGAGAAGTGATTTTAATCTAATGCAGTGTTTAGTATGTTGTTTTGGTAAACGAGGTGGCACTTTGAATGACATGGCCAATAATGCAGATTTAAAGACCTGTATTAACAATTTTCGCCCCAGTATTATAATAATACAACTAGGTGGGAACGATATTTGCACGCCAGAGCTACAGCCAGAGTCTTTCGCATGTAGTGTTGTTGACTGGATAAATGACCTTTGTCAAGAATTTAATTTTTTTCAAGTGGAATTATTTTGTGAACTTTTTGCAAGAACAAAGCCAAGGTATATAACACCAGTAGTTTATTCGGAACGAAGGAAAATAGTGAATCAAATGATACCAGACCTAGTAACCGCTGAGTCCAATAAACTTTATTTCTGGAGACACTTAAGGCTTACGAACAGTCCACTGAAAATTAATGATGAAGATGGAGTCCATTTATCAGAAATAGGAATGCGAAAGTTTTATAGATCTCTCAGATTAGCAATTTTGCATGCCTTAGATCAACTTGAATAGTATATTATTACTAGGTACATGCAAGTTAATTTTTATTGTCTTTATTAGGTGTATAATCATAGTAACAATGTACATGTATTTAAGTATAGCATGTTAAGTTAAAAAACATTTGAACTTGTTAGCGTTACACATGTACAGTTACATACATGTAGTACATTGTAATTGATTTTGTTATATTATACAGGATGCTATGAATTTAAAAGATAAATACACATGTATAAAAATTATATATTGGATCCTAGTTTTTAGAAAATAGTGCACAAATGTTCATAGACACATCTGTTCTTTTGACTTAGAAAGGCAAGTAATATAACACATATAACAATTAATTGTTGCAATATTAGGTGAAGACCTACTATAAACAAACGTACTTGTATAATTTGTATACTTTTGTGTCATAAGTTGTATTTAGAATTATGTATAGTTAACATAATTAACTCATACATGTACATGCACGTATGATGTAGTTTTTTCTTGTAAATATTTTTCAGATCTACATATTGCTCTTTAATTCTTGAAAGAATTAAAACAGACAGTGTTGAAATAAGCTGAAATTTTATACTTCATCTGTTTGTATATATATATATATATATACAGAAGTAAAAGCAACAGATTTTAATAATCATCAGGTAATAATTATCATTATCATGGTTATAATTATATGCTTTGTTAAAAAATAAGAAAATAAAATGAACTGGTTTTAGGTCACATAATATATGGCCATCTACATGTACATTGGTATTTATTAACCTTGAGGCCTTGTATTAGGCAATTTTTTTATTATTACAGGTACGACCATGTATTTGGTTACCTGGATTGGTTTTATGATTTAAGACCCCGTAACGGGGCATCTACTGTGGATTTATTATTATTCGTTGGATACCAATTTTCGTGGATTTCGTGGGTATAGGCTAACCACGAATTTAAATGTTCAACGATTTACAAATTTTGTATTGGTTTGTATGCAGAATTTGGCAAAACCACGAAATTATATATCCACGAAAATGCAAGATTTCCTCAATCCACGAAAATTGATACCCACGAAAATAAATGAATCCACAGTATACATTTACAAATGTTTATGTTCTTTTGTACGTAATATTTTATTGACCTTACAGGGTCAATTTATTTATGAACAAAGTTAGAACCATGTATTTGGATAACTTTATATTTAAAAGACCTTGTATTGGGTCATTTATTTGGCTAATAAAGACCTTGTGTATTGGGTCATTTATTCAGCTAATAAAATACGTGCATGTATAGATATTGAAGTTAGAACCATGTATTTGGATAACTTTATATTTAAAAGACCTTGTATTGGGTCATTTATTTGGCTAATAAGGACCTTGTATTGGTATTGCAATATACCGGGGAGTATATTGAATTCATCATGTTACTTTACAGATACATTTAAGTATAACACCTATTATTACGTACTAAAAAAAAAAAAAAAAAAATAAAAAATAGGTAAAAAAAAAAAAAAAAAAAAAGAAAACTTAAAAATATTGATAACCAATACCGGAAATTGGTTTTTATTAATTACAATGTATGTTAACAAATGAATTATACATGATATATACATGTACATTTATGTTCACAACTGAAATATATCACATATTGATTTTAAAACTACACATAATATCAAATCAATATGAATCCAATATACCCTGTATTGGGTTGGACATTTATAATTATTTATATGGTATGCTTATATGTTATTTTTGAATGCCACCAAAGAAGTCTGGGTTAAGGCCAGCTAAAAGAAGAAAACTAATAAATTACAACATTGAGCCAACAAATGTTAATGTTGATACTATGACCAATGCTATGGCAGATGCCATTTCAGCCGCTATAACGGCTAAAGTTATGGAAAGTTTAAAGGACAATGGTATTCTACCTCAAACTATTACACAACCTCCTAGTAGGGAAGCTGCAGTTGAGCATCTACTCAGGAAATTTCATGTGACAATACTGTCTCAGCTGCAAATGGTAATTTTGATAACAGTATTACAGTTGGCTCTAATAGAAGTGTGAATGCTAATGATAATATCACAAGTCAAACTGGAATAAGAATTCCTGCACAACATATAACAAAAAATTTAAACACGTCCAATTATGGCGCAGCAGCATATATTCCACTTGGTAGACCATTATATATGAAAATAAATGTAAAACTACAGGACAGAATTATTAGTTAAGATTTTGTAGAAATGTCTGATATTTTAGTGGATCACCATCCTTCTGAAGTTGATCTTCATCTTGCTGTACAAAATAAAAAGGGTGGGTTTGTCATCTGGCAAAAAAATTATATATTGCTACAGAAAACTGGACTGATGCTTTTGCAATTTTCTCATCAGTTCTAAGGAAAGCCAATCCAAATCATCCCACTTTGACAGAGGATTTGGCGATATATGTAGATTTGATACGTCAAATTCAGAAGGATGGTGGGGATTGGTACTTTTATGACGTTAATTTTAGACAGGCATTGCAAAATGATCATGCGATATGTTGGAATTATGTTGACCAAATCCTTCATACAAGGGCACTTAATAGAACTCTTAATAAAAAAAATACTACACATGGGTTTACAGGTCGGAAAAGAACACAAAACAACAATAATATGGCACGCAGCTCTCAAAACAACGCCACCCGTAAGACATGCCACAGATATAACGAGGGGCGTGCCTGTGATGGTAACTGTGGATATTTGCACCTCTGCTATACATGCTACAGAGGACATCCAATGTCCCAATGCAATAAAACAAATCAAAACAAACAAGAAATCAGATCTTTCTATAAAGAACTCAACACAAGTGTTCAATCCCAACGGTCAACAATTGGAGCCAAACAAAAATCGTAAGTTGCCTACACCTATTAAAACTGATCGTCTGGAATTTAATCTGAAAGGTTATGATCCTTTTAGATGTAATTATCTGTTGAACGGCTTAAGATATGGTTTTCTTTTTGAATATGAAGGACCTAGGTCTATGTTTACTTGTGACAACCTCAAACCAGCTATATCCAAACCATCTTTAGTCCAAGAAAAATTAAAAAGGAAATAGCTTTCGGCTAAGTTATGGGTCCCTACAACTATATACCTCTACCTGATTTAAGAATTTCCCCTCTTGGTTTGGTACCCCAAAAAAATAAGGGTTCGTGGCGCTTAATCCATCATTTGTCCTACCCAGATAAGAAAATAGACTCAGTAAATTCTGGTATATCTGACGAGTCTGCAACAGTACAATTTGCTGGTATAAATGAAGCTATATATGAGATTAAAAAACTATGTTACCTTAATCATCAAGTTTTCTTGGCCAAAACGGATATTAGATCCGCATTTAGAATTTTGCCAGTTAGTCCACAGGACTATAATTTACTAGGTTTAAAATGGGAAAACAGTTTCTACTATGACTGTTGCCTCCCCATGGGATGCCGAACAAGCTGCAAAATATTTGAAGAGTTTAGTACTGCCCTGGAATGGATAGCACATAACAAATTAGGTGTTAGTGCTATGGTACACATTTTAGATGATTTTTTAATCATTGAAAAGTCTAAGAGTGAGGCCCTGGACAAGCTTAAGGCATTCATACATTTGTGTGAGGAGATTGGAGTTCCCCCTTGCAAATGAAAAAAAAAAACAGAGCTTCCTTCACAAATCATAGACTTTGTTGGTATTTCGCTTGATACTCAGAAACAAGAAGCACGCTTACCCACTGATTAACTGTTTAGATGCCGTACCCTCATTCAGAATCTTTTGAACATGGACGTTTGTACTTTGAGAGAGCTTCAAAGTTTAATAGGTCTTTTAAATTTTGCATATTCAGTTGTGCAACCTGGTCGCCCCTTTTTAAGAAGATTGATTAATTTAACTATGAAGGTATCTGAGTCGCAACATCATATCCATTTGCACGAGGAAGTTAAAAATGACATGAAGCTGTGGCTTCATTTCTTAGACAACTTCAATGGAATTTCCATGTTCCTGAATGAAAATTTTCTATCTAGCAACACACTGAAATTACACACTGATGCAGCTCAGTCCAAAGGTTATGCAGGCATTTACAGTTCAAAATGGTTTTATGGATTCTTTCCTGAGCAATGGAAAACTTTAAACATTATGACCTTAGAGTTTTACCCAATCACTTTGGCCATTGAAATATGGGGTTCCCTATGGAAAAACCACTAAATTTTTTTTTACAGACAATGAAGCTCTTGTTTATGTTATCAATAAGCAAACTTCACCAGACTGTATGGTTATGAAAATGGTGCGATTCTTGGTTTTAAAATGCTTACAACACAACATTCTTTTTAAAGCAAAACACATTGCTGGGAAAAAGAACATTCAGGCTGATTACCTTTTTCGTTTACAGGTAGAACATTTCTTAAAGTCCGCTCCGAGTGCTCAACGCATGCCAACGTCAGTACCAGAACAGTTCATCCCACAGAACTTCTGGAGTACATTAACATTTTAACACAAGCAGCGTTTTTAACTCAGGCCACCTACAAACGGGCATGGAAACAGTTAGAACTTTTCCTTTTAGAAATGAACTTATCAATTCATCTCCCATTATCTGTGGCTACTATATCATTATTCATTGCATATATGTTTAAAAAATCATTTGCACCATCAACAATATCAACATATCTTTCAGCAATAGCATATGTACATAAAATGTTAGCCTTACCAGACAATACTCAATCTTTCTTGGTTGATAAGATGATAACATGAATATTTAGATTATGTAGTACAGTTGATTGTCGGCTACCAATAACAGTCCCAGTACTGAATAAATTACTTCAGAATATTTCTATTGTGCTAATGAATTCATATGAACGGATATTATTTAAAGCAATTTTCTTATTAGCCTTCTCAGTCTTTGCTAGAATAGGAGAATTAATTTTAACAAAACATATGGCAGAAGAGCATGTTTTGCAATTACGGGATCTATCGTTAATTTATGTTGAAAGCTAAGCTACAGAGGTGGAAGTGTGTTTTCGTAAATTTAAACATAATATTAAAGGCCTATCTAAAATAATCAAATTTTCAAATGGACCTGCAATTGAATCAGCAGTAGGAGCTATAGTAGATTATCTACAAGTTAGACCACATACCTCATTAGACACATCATTTTTTTGTTCTATGACCAGCATCCCTTTAGAACGTTCATATTTTGATAAAATGTTACACAAATATTAACACTCATGTGTTTTAGACCGCACTAGATATAAAGGTCATAGTTTTAGGATAGGAGCAGCTACATATGCTGCTGAACGAGGCATGTCTGATTCACAAATTCGCACAATTGGCCGTTGGAAATCAAATTCTTTCCAAAAGTGCATAAGACCCCATACCAATTAATTAACAGAATGTTATTGATACTTGCTTCGGCTGGTATCAATGCTTTTTTTCCTTTTAACATGCTACTACATGTTTGAACACATTTATAAACATTGCTGTAAGGCCTCAAATCAACAAACATTTTTCAATTGAATGCAATTTGGAAAGTACTTATCAATAATAAGTATAATTTGATGTATGCTGAATTTCTTTATATGTAAAACTTAACTGCTTGGGCCGTTAAGTAATTTTAAGTTACATTTAACATTAGTTTGCTACACATCTGTTTGTTTCAAGTTTTTAAACTATAGTGACAATGGTTTTTGTATTTTATGTATAGTTTTCTTTGTTGTTACATCTTCATTTTTATTACATGTATTTTTGGAACTATAGTTTTCACATTTTGTATGAATGACCCATGCCTCAATATAGCATAGTTACAGTGAACTGTCACCTCATATGAAAAAATTCAGTACTACTTGCTTGGGCCGGTAGTTCTGTTTTTTTTATGGTTGCCAATTTCCAGGCCTAGGTGGGGTAGGATAGATGTTATTGCATATCATCTTTCCTGGTGGCATATGTGACCTCATTCTAGGACAAGAGTTTATGTTACATAATGGTATGTGACAATTTTATTGTTATGTAATTTACTTATGTTAATTAAGAACATTTTTCACTTATCTTTTATATGTTGTAAATAGTTTAAAGTTATGTAATACTTTACGTGATACTTTATGTTTTGACAATTTTACTTTGAAAAGTAAAAATTCACAATATCTATTTTAATATAATTATGAAACATGACATTTTTAATTGATTTGAAAACCATCGTAGCATTACAATTTATTAATTTTAAATAACTTTTAACTGTACATAAAACAAATCTAATATAATATTATTTTGTTTTCTCTTACCTTCGTCGGACATGTAAAAAGTCTCCTGGAGTGTATATATGCATAATAAGACAAATTAACTTAAACGTATTGATTCTACTTGCACTCTGTATAGATTACCTTTTGTTATACATATTTTCAAATAGATAACCAATATAAATTTCTGTTTACTAGGCTACTTTGATCGATATAGTTTGAATTGTTTCGCAATTTGTCATGTCGGGTCCTTAAATTGATGACTAGAGGTGTTGATTACTCTTATAGCATAGGGTCTTGCAAAGGTTGCTTAAACCCTCGTTTGTTTGACTCTGATGGATAGTTGTCTCATTGGAAATAACAATAAATCTCTTTATTATATATTGTGTAAAATGTGTAGGTCAAGGATCTTAAATGTCATATATCTGCAATGTATTTTATATCTTTCCAAAGTTCATACATCTCTAATTTGTTTTATATTACGCGAAAGATTAAAATACGGATCTTTCTTACATAAATACATCAAGAAAATAATAGTAAGAAAATCGTGAAAACAAAATCGCTGCGAAGTCGGTTAGAAAGGGCTAAGCTCGAAATTGTGTATTCGCGAAAATAAGTTAGTTTACAATATCTGCAATTTGATTTATATCTCCAATGTATAAGAGTCTAAAGAAGACAATCAACCGGTACATTTAATACATATTGGACGTCTTACGACGATATAGCACAAACAAATACAATTTTAAAAGTCGTAAGATTTGTACAACGATACTGATAAAAGATTAAAAAAAAAACCAAACAAGATGAAATGTTGTATTGCCTTATATTTCGGCGCAACACATGTCCTTCATCAGTGTGACTCCCTTTTCAAAATTTGATAAAACAGTGGGTTCTTTATGATTATTATTCTAGGAAAACTTGCATGCTCTGTCCTGTTAATTTGCTGTTTACACATTTTTGTTAATGTGCTAAAACTAATGTTGAATCTCGCTCATGCAATTTTTCTTGAATGTTTGGAGATCTGTTTGGGCCCTGGTTCCGAAATTTTCAAACGTTTTATATCTCTATCTTTTTCAAGCAGAGCGTATGCGAATGCTGCATGTTCCAAGTCTGGAGCCTGTTATAGTCGCTACCGTTGGTTACTATCTGTCATATTTGCTTTTCGTTAATTGTTTTTACATAAATCGTATTTTTGTGATATTAAAAGATGGGTATTGCTAGAAAAAGATTGCTAGTTACATGAAATAAAATTGAGAATGGAAATGGGGAATATGTCAAAGATACAACAACCCGACCAAAGAGCAGACAACAGCCAAAGGTCACCAATTGGTCTTCAATACAGCGAGAAAATCCCACACCTGAAGGTGGTTCTCAGCTGGCCCCTAAATAAAATTGTGTACTAGTTTAGTGAACATTGACGTCACACTTAACTCCAAAACATATAAATGAACTAAAATTAAAAAAACATACAAGACTAACAAAGGTCAGAGGCTACTGACTTGGGAAAGGCGCAATGCGGCGTGGTTAAACATGTTCTGTGAGATCTCAACCCTCCCCCTATACCTCTAGCCAATGTAGAATAAAGAAACACATAGCAATACGCACAGTAAAACTCAGCTTAATAGACATCTGAGAAAATAAACTTTGCCTATTGTTGAGCACCATATAGTGACCTATAGTTAATAACTTCCATCTCATTCGGTCCTTGGTTTAAAGATTTCGCATTGAGAATTATACCACAACTTCTTTTTCTTTATATTGATGATGGTTATTTCGGAACACGATGCTCGATAACATACGTACTAGTAGGTTTGACCAAAATAACGTATACGACAGGTGTTTTATGCAATGCAGGAGATGCAGGCATGAGGAATGGTCGACATAATTAAGATGAGTATCCCATTCACAAGTTGTAATTCAGTCGCACAGTTTTCTGCTATAACTAATGATTTATTTATTGCCGTCCTTAACTGTAAGTATGGTTTTGATTCTTATATTTCTAATCAGTAGATGTTGGATACTAAAAATAATGCCAGTAGTCAAGTCAGCATGGTCTCAGCGATAATTATACAGATGGAACTCTATCTGATTTTAAAGCACATGACATCACTCTTGGATTTTGGTTGGGTTCCTGTCGCTCTAGATCGTAAGTTTTATGTGTCGGGTTTTGTGTAAATGTATGTACTGCTGTCGTTTTGTTTTGTTTTTTTATTTTATCAGTCTCTCTTCAACTCAGTCCTGAATGTCTCCTTGTTATCATCCGCCTGTATTTTTCATATGTAAATTAAAAATATAAAACAACAAATAATTTAACTAAAGATTTATTTTTTTGTTTTTACAGGATTTTTATATCCCTGCATTTCCTTTTCAGGCGAACACTGGTTTCTTCGATGGTGTTTAAACATATACTACTAACCTATATTATATTGTCTAAACTCATAAGTCGAAGACAACCTGACAACGCCATGGCAAAAAAAAACGAAATAAAAAAGAACAAAAATATATATTTAAATTCGTTTCATTGATTGTATAATATTATTTTTATGTGTTTAACTCTCTTTTTTATAAAAAGTAATGCATGTAAATTAACTGACAGAATATTCTAGACTCATCGTCTGTTCATGTGTTGCCGTTAAGGTAAAACTCTAATTCTTTATTCGAGTTACTCCACTTTCCCTGTAAAATATAATTACTGATAGTTCAGCTTGTAAAATAAAAGTCAAATAGTAATTCTTAATGTTCGTCTTAAAGTCATATGATACCTCGAATTAAAAAAAAAAACCCCAACAACATGGAATATGTTTTATGTACATGAAAGACAATAAATACTTAACCATGACATCTCGTTAGAAAGTCGACAACCACAGAAACAAACCAACACAGTATTGACAAACAAAACAATTTCAAGAACTACTTATTTATAATATAGAAAATGTTTATGTCATTTCAATGTTATGACACAGACATTAAATAACTTGATTTGGAAAATAAGCGTTATTTTTATTGCATTGCACTAACTTCATACTAACAACCTTTCACTGAGCAATAAGCTAAATGTTTTTATCAGTTGATGAGTTTGTAGAGGGATACAAACTACAATTTGGTCAAACGTTTTAGCATTGGTATTTTGAAAGGACAAAGCCTTCTGAATAAGCAGAGCACAATAAGTATTTCATATGGAAATAGTTTTTTGAAGGATGATAATTTTCAGGTGTATTTCTACCTCAAAGACAAAGATTGATCGATTGATGTTTGACTTTCAGGACTATTGTGCTATTTTGTGGCGGTCTGTTTTTATTGGTGGAGGAAGCCGGAGTGCCCGGAGAGAACCATCGACCATTGTTTGGAAAACTAACAATCCTAGTCAAGCGCATCTGCCACATGCGGGATTTGAACTCACAACATCAGTGTTGACAGGCTAGTGATTCAGTATTTGGACTACATGTACCCAGACCACTCGGCCACAGAGGCCCCTCTCTTAGACAAAGAGGAATCGTACTGGTTTATTAACTAATATTTAGACTACTATTATTTATTTCACAGTTGTATAAAAATTAAAAAGCAATGAAAGATACCAAGGGGACATTCAAAACTCTCAAGTAAAAAAAAAATTGACAACGCAATCGCAAACAACAAAATACGACGAAAACACAATTAAAAGACTTCATAGAAAAATAAACACTCAACAAAAAGATCCCAACAAAAACTTTGAAAGAGTAAGCAGATTCTGCTAAGCAATTTGCACCCGTCGTGTTACTCATGATAAGTATACATTCGGTGATGAATCTTACTCAGTGATGTCATAATCGAGGAAAATTTGACAGGATTACGACATGTGCAACTTAGCCGCACTCATCTGTGACACATAATTCCCATAACGGCCAACACATTCGTGATTGCGTCTGCAAACGCTTTGAAATGATGACTTCAACTTTACCACTTAAAACATGTAAAACCCTAGATTCAATAGCTTACCTTTAGGTAGCAACCATCTATCAAAGAAATCACGATAGGAAAAATACAATTTTTTGAATATAGCACCAAATGGGAGATATATATTCCATATAAAGCGAATGCTGAAATATTGCTACATAGAAACGGAAAGTTCACAATTGGAAATCTTGGATCATCTCGTTTGTCGTATAGTATTGTTCTCAACCGACACTCATTGTCATCTTCTATATGTAAATGAAGATATGTGAAAGACTTATCTGTATCTGGTGTATTCTCTATTTCAAGTTCGATGGGATACATATAATCATAATCTAGTGATAGGACATCATCTATATAGAGGAACGTAAAGTTAAAGGTTAATTCTAGCTTATTTTGATTTTTTAAAAAGCTCCTGTGTGAAGTCAGTATCGTATAAATACAGGTGCATGTTGACAAGGAGGATATTTGTATCTACGTTTGCCATTATTTTCAACGAATGAAAGCAGAACTATTCATTTCAATAGGTCTTTAAGTTAAGAAAGATGAATACTAGAGTAAAGGTAGAGCAGTTATAACCTTGTTAATGAGTATTTGGTATTTGTTATTTGTCATTGTAGCGTCTGTATTTTGCTTTGTTGTTGTTTTTCGATCAATAAACACGGTCTTGCCCTTCTCAAACTGTTTTAGGCGTCATATTTAAACCCGTTGGATAGGTTCTGATTGATACTTTCCTATGGGTGAACATGACTCATTTATTAGCTGTAGTTGACATACTTTGGATTTATTATTATTCGTGGGATACACATTTTTATACTAGCTGTACATGAACATATTTGTTTTTTATTTGATAAGAAAACTGTTTTTTTTTTATTTCGATAAGATAAACATTTTTCTGCGTAAACTATAATGTTTCTGTATTAAACTTTCAACACTGTACAGTCTTTTTTAAAATTGTTTAGGACTTTATCATTGTTAATACCTACCGTTAAAAGCTATTAGTAACTAGGTCTACTCATTGCTTCAGTACAATTTGTATTACTCTTGTTTTCGTTTGTGCGTGTATTTTGTGAACGTGAAAAGACAAATGTGTTTTAGTTTTGGATGTATAAATGTCTTGATTGTTCATGTTATCACCAACACGCCGGTAGACGTGATCGTAAAGCGTGGGTTACGAAAGGTAGAACGGTAATTACCAACTTCCAAGCAACATCAACTCGGCAGTCAAACGTAGGACTTCAGAACTGTTCGGAGAGAGAAAACCTTGCTTCGGAAGTTGGGTAAATACTAACGATAAGGAGTTCGTAACCTTGTACCCAGAATTCAATTTTTTTTCATTGTAATTTTTTTTTCGACCAAAATATTGTTTTAATCATATTATTTTAAATTTTATTTTCATGTAATGCTGATATATTATGTTTGTTTTTTTTCACTGTCAAGGAAGCAGTTGTACGGTTGTGACTGTTATACAAGACTTGTTTTACTAAAGAGTCCGTTCAATGTTGATGTGATGTTGTTTTAACTTCTTATGATCAAACAAAGAAAGATTGATTGCTACCATATATTATAAAACAAAAATCACAAGTAAACGTTTACTGCGATGAAAAGAAAATAGAAAGTTCTTTGTCGTAACACGTCACAAGTGTCATTGGTAAATATATTTGATTTGAATTTTACAGTTTAATAGTTGCTCAGTGTTTAGTTTTATATGTTGTGTTTTGTGTACTGTTGTTTGTATTTTGGTAGTTTTTATTTTTGCTATGTTATTATCAGTTTTTTTCTTCGAGTTCGAATGTCCGTATGGTATCTTTGCCTCTTTTTATATAACTATGGTGTAATAGTAAAAATCGTATAACTATTAGGTTCAAGTATTATTGTTAATTTAAAAACCTCTGTAGATAAATTTTTTTGATTGTACAGGTTCCCACAACAACACACATAATGAAAAAAAAGTAATGATCTAAATAGATCAGTAGTAATGTTCTGAATGCTTAGAGTAAAGCTGAATATATAGTCACCCCTTTTTGAAGAGACGTCAGAAGAAATGTGTAATATTATGCCTAATGCAATATAGAAATTAATTAAAAGGAAGTTCCTTCAATTTCAAATGTGAAATCTATCTACCGAAATAAACCGGGCTTGCCGAACTTTTGATAGGATTGATTTTCTAATAAATTGATTTAGAATCAAATAATGAATTCTTTCTAGTTAACATGTGATTTAACATATCCAAACTCTTTACACAGCTTCCATTTCCAAAATGGTGACCATTGTATTTTTTACTGCTATTTCCCTTTGACTATTTTTCTAAAATAATGTTGAAAGAAATTTATAAAACTTGCCTAGTGATTTCAACTTATTTATCGAAGACTGACATATTGCTAAACGTATGTAGATGACATCAAATGAATAAATAAAATGACCTACTGTCTACGAATAGTTTAACTACTTCAAAGGTTACTTTTGTTACAGTGTTGTGGTATTATTTACTACACCTTGGAATGTTTGTTTTGAATGACAACGTCACATGTTTTAAACTTTTTAGAAGGGGCTATAATAACCACAAGTGTAAATATACGAAAAGGACATTGACATAATTAGAGTTCGTTTTTGAATGACTTTTTTAATAGAATAGAATAATCATATTTCCCAAAGGGAATAAACATGACATCATCAACGATTTGGCAATCCAAACTAGAGAGAAAAAGAACAGTTTTAAGTTCTTGTAAATAATGTAAAATTAGATAAAACTTATGATTTTGTAATATATGATGCAAGTGTAGTTGATGTAGATTTTATATTTGTATATAAGAAAAAATAATATAGATATATCTATACACATATATACCACATAATAAGACTAAAGACACATATATAATCGACTATCCAAGATTAATGTCATATTATTTACGCTTTCATTCCGATTGTTTAAGAAAATGGTGTGCGAAATAAAAGCAACAGTAGTATACCGCGGTTCAATAGTAATAAATTGATTGAGCGAAAAAAAAAATCGGGGTTACAAATTTAAACCGAGGGAAACACAGTAACTACTAGAGAAAAAAAAAAACAAAAAAAACGGAACAACAGAAACACTGAACTGCAACAAAAATAAACTCCAACATACATAGAAACGGACTATTTGATAACAACTGCCATATTCTTGACTTGGTTCCAAGCTAGCCAAACCCCCCGCTTATATGGCAATGTTAAACATACCGCTAAAATGACAAACCTTTTCTCGTATATTATGTGCATGTACATGTGTAGAATATCAATTTTACATTAAAAAAAAAATTATTTAATTTTATGAATAAAATGAAATGTCTGAACAGAGAAAGTTTGTTTTTGGTTTTATAGACTTACATTTTTGTTTATATTACCCTTTAGTGCGGTATGTTTGTTGATACTTTTTTCATATAATATTTATAGTCTGATATACGTTTGTCAGAAGTCGGTTACGAAAACCACAGATTAAGCAAAAACACATATTATCGATTAAATATTATATTACCTAAATATCTAAACGCGATGTGTTTTATATACATACAAACTTCGTGTAATAATACACGAAATAAGTACGAAATTAGATCTTCTTTGTAAAAACCATCTCAATAGTGAAATGCGTTTTATAAGTGATATAGGCAGGAGGTTTGGCTAGCCATAAAACCAGGTGCAACCCACCATTTGTTTCTTAAAATGGCATGTTCCAAGTCATGGATATGGCAGTTGTTATCAAATAGTCCGTTTCTATGTATGTTGGTGTTTGTTTTTGTTGCAGTTCTGTGTTTCTGTTGTTCCGGTTTTTCCTCTTAGAGTTGATGTGTTTCCCCCGGTTTTAGTTTGTAACCCGGAATTGTGTTCGCTTAATCGATTTATGACTATTGAACAATGTATACTAATGTTGCCTTTATTTATTCCAATGTAACTTTGTTGCACTTCATTTCTTTGATTTTCGGTTAAACAAGTTCTTCAATGTTAAACCTCTGAATAAACGGTGAAGTAAATAAAGCATAAGTCGGTAAATATTTTCACTTTTAAGAATTATTCAATTTTATCATCGGTACAAGGATATAATTCGTAAATATCAATCAATGTGCAGACATCCTATACGTTCAGGTATTTTACATCCAATCTGTTAGGGTAATATTCTATACAAAGCACAAAAATGTCGTCATTCACCTCAAAAAGTAACCAAACCTTTAAACAGACATATTCAGAAGGGATATAGTTACAGTACTGTTGTCAGGTCATTAAATATGGCATTTTTTAGAATTAATATTGATTCACTCATATGGTCTTTGCATCGGAAATAAACACATTTATTCTAAAACCATTTGTTAGCATGTTACAGGTTATGTTCGTCTCGTATTTGACGTCTATTTTCTATGAACTTGTACACATTTTTGTTCAGGGGCCAGTTGAAGCCTCCTCCGGGTACGGGATATCTCGCTGTGTTGAAGACCCATTGGTGGCCTTGTGCTATTTTCTGAATTTTGGTCTGGTTGTTGTCTCTTTGACACATTCTCCGTTTCCATTCTCAAGTTTATTAACCAAAATTTAATGTTTGCTCTTTTTTTAATCAAAATGATTTTGCGACATTTCTTTTGATATTTCAACCCCTTAAATGACTATTTTTGACGAATTACAATATAGAAAGACAGAAAAAGCACACCGCAAAAAGGATTAGCAATACCAGATCTACAATAATTTTAATACGACTGAAATGATAAATCGATTCCTTTTGACTATTTTCTTAATCAATATACACCAAAATAAAATTGAATTGATTAATTGAACTCTTAAAGAGGTTTGTTATAATTACCTTTAACTGACTACTTTTGATGAATTAAACCGATGTTGCTGTTTATCTTGAAAACCATGACAGATCGACAGAAACATTCCTATGCACTGAAACCAATAGTTATGTACTTATATGAGTCATTTGTCATAAACGATCATAGCAGTGTTGCCTTTTATCTTGAACATTAATAAAGATGTAAAATGATTGCTTTTATTTGCCGTTATTTGATGCATATTCATATATTTAGGTGTAATACCACCGTATCGTACAACGTCATATCCGGTTTCATGCGAAAAAGGGTGGAAAAAAAAAATTCCCTTGAATTTGACAGTTATAAGAAATCAATCTTGCATTTCATTGCAGAAAAAACATGTCTGAGTCATCAACCTATCTCTTTAGTGTGTCAGAGCACTATTCTTTTTTTTATTTGGTGTTTCAATAGGATATTTTGGAAACTTGAGATGATTTGGTTACTTAAGCTTGTAAACAGCCAAAACAAAAAAGGTGAACATTTGATTGGTTTACTCCCGGTGATAAATACTATCTTATATAAAGATAAAAGTAAATACTATGTAAAATTTTCATTGTAGCACTGGACAGGATAAAAATTAACAATGCCAAGTATTTTTTTATATGAAACAAAAATGAATTGTGCACAACTGTTTTGAAAAATTTACTCCTTCAAGACGTGGTATTGACATGTGTGTATGCAAGATCGATAAAATTTCCGAAATAAATGACATGATAAACTGACCCCTTGTATGAAGTATTGCCCTTCAGTGTCTATTTTTGACGTATTGAAGCATTTTTGACAACAGTCTTGAAAACTAAAGAAGATAGACAAAAGTGTAAACTGATTATATAATCAGCCAAAAAGATATGTACAAAAATGTCAATATTACTGAATCCACTTGTCGAGTTTTTATAGGTGTTCTTGACCTAAAATAACTACTTTTGATGAACTTTTGAATTTTGTTTAACATCTAGGAGGCATTGTAATAAAAAAGACAGAAAACGGCAAAATTAATCCATAATAAAAGATCTAAAAAACTGCCAATGTGACTGAATTGATAAATTAAAACGTTGATTCGTGATTAATTGCTTTTAAATGACTATGTTGTTATCCAATATACACAAACATGCCAATTGAAATTGAAATTATAAATTGATCCTTTAAAGAGTTATAATGTTTATTATGTTTGCCCTTAAATGACTTTTGAATCTGAAAAGAATAGCGTTTTATCTTTAGAACTATAATAGATCCACGGAAACATTCCAACTGACTGAATCCAATTACCGTCTATATATGATATGTGTTTCTTTTTTGTAATTTTGGTATAAATAGTCGTCATTCCGTTAAATTTGTTTTAAAATGTAAAGTGTATCTTCAGATTATTATCATACCAGATTGAGATGGGTTATTGAAGTATTATCATATGTGATTGCAAAATCTACTTTTCTAATGTTTATATACCTTTACGACCTCTTTTGTTTAGTTTAACACTCGTTGTAGGCATTCAATCTAAATTTGCATGTGTGTAAAATATCAACTATTGGAACGTTATTGCAAAATAAATAAAGAAAGAATAAGACCGACTTTTTATAAGAACTTTTCCAATCACAAAATTGTTATTCATGATGAAAATTACTAAACTTGCTTAATTGCAGACAGGTAAATAAATATGATATGTGTTGACCAAAAGATGTCTTCCCATAAGATATAGAACAAAGGAATCAAACCTCAAAAATGTACTAGCAAATAGTAGAAATATAAGGTAGAGCACAAATCAGCCGTGAAAATAAAGTACTACCTACAGTGAACCAAAACTTAACCAAAACAATAGATGAGAATTTGTCCGTCAATAGTCCATGTCAATATGATAAAATAGAATAATACAAAATATGCTAATCCTTAATTACAAAATGTAAATAATAAGCTAACAATATACCTTTATTTAGAAACAAACAAGTCTAAATTGAAAACAACGTTCAAACCTATGATTGCGTTGGATAAAAACCGAATTTTTTATACGTGTGCATGCAAAACAAATTTCTTGGTAGAGGGGTCTAAATACAGCACAAACAACATTTACCAAAAGACCCAAAAAGTGAAAAAAGTATATTTTAACAAAACGCCGTTGACTAGCAGGTCGAACAACGGATGTTCTTGATAATCTTAAATATTGATTTAATACCAAACAGCAAACAAAAAACTTCCGGAAAAGATTGCATACCGCAAACAAACGGTGCACACATTAGTACATCATATTCGGATTTCCACAATTAATGTCTCTTCAGTGATGTTAGGAATTGAAACGGTATTTGGAAGGCCATATAATTTACCTCAGTTTAGGATAGACTCTTGGATTTTGAAGAGTCGAAATAGGATGAACGGATCATATAAACCCGAAGGCAAATATAATACAAGCCCAAACGAAAAAATATAAACAAGTCTAGATTGAAAACAACGTTCAAACCTATGATTGCGTTGGATAAAAACCGCAATTTTTATACGTGTGCATGAAAAACAAATTTCTTGGTAGAGGTGTCTAAATACAGCACAAACAACATTTTCCAAAAGACCAAAAAAAGTGAAAAAGTATATTTTAACAAAACGCATTTGACTAGCAGGTCGAACAACGGATGTTCTTAAACCCTGCTGACTGCCATTGGCGATTGCCAAATAAACGGATCACCAGATGTAACAAAATGGATCTTAACTTTTAATTTAATACCAAACAGAAAACAATAAACTTGCGGAAAAATACCGCAAACAAAAGGTGCAAAAATTAGAACACCATATCCGGATTTCGACAATTAATGTCTCTTCAGTGCTGAAGTTTATTTAGATATATATATATTGGTATCAAGTACTATGAATATAAAATATACAAAATACATAAATTAACAGGCAATCACAATACGAACGTTTTCTTAGGGGTCATACCACTAGAAAAACTCTTAACCAGTATCATACAAACGTTATCTAGTGGTTTTACACCTCGAACACCTTAGTACCAATGTTATATGAACGTTATTTAAGGGTCATACACCTCCAGCATAATAGTACCAGTGTAATATGACATTTTTGTGGGTCATACATCTCGAACATCTCAGTACAAATGTAATAAGAACATTATCTATGAACATCACAGTAACAATGTTAATTGAACGTGATCCAGGCTCATTGAACTAGAACATATCAGTTCCAGTGTTATATTGACGTTACCAAGATGTAATACACCTCGAACATTTCAGTACTAGTGTATTGTTAACATTTCCTAGGGGTGATACACCCTCTCCACCTCACTACCAGTGTTATGTCAATGTTATACGGGGGTGATAAACCTCAATCATATCAGTACCAATGTTATAAAAAATATAAGGAGTTATACCACTCGAAAAACTAAAATAAACAGTGCTTTATGAAAGTTAGTTCGCGATCATATGTCTCGAATAACTCAAAACGAGTGTTAAATGAACGTTATTAAGGGGCCATACGCAGACACCTGTGATGTTGGAAGTGTATGACCTCTAAATAAGGTTCATATAACACTGAAACTGAGATAATCAAGGTGTATGACACTCAGAAAACATTCACATAACCTTGGTACGCAGATGTTTAAGGTGTATGACCACTACACAACGTTTATATAACACTTGTACCGAGATGTTCAAGGTGGTAGACCACCAGATAAATTTCAAATAACATGTGTACTGAGATTTTCGAAGTGTATGACTCATAAACAATTCATATAACACTGATAATGAGATTTTGTGGGTGTATGACCACTAAATAACACTTATTCCACATTGGTATTATGATATGACCCTTTAAAACGTTAATATAACAATGGTATTGAGTTGTTCGAGATATGTAACCACTAATTAACGTATATATAGCACTGGTTTTAAGTTTTTCGAATTGTATGACCCCTAAAATATTCTTATGACATTGGTACTGATGTGTTTGAGGTGTTTTCCCCCAAATGACATTCACATAACACTGGTAGTGAAATGTTGGAGATTTATGACCACTAGGTGACGTTCACATTACACTGCTTCTGAGATGTTCGAAATTGTGACCCCCCCCCCGATAACATTCACATAACACTGGTACTGGCATGATCGAGATGTTTGTTCCTCAGCGTAGTTTATAATACCTGTACTGAGATGTTTGAGGTGTATGACCCCTAAACAACATTCATATTACGTATATATATAAGTTATTTTTTTATAAAATATGATAAATAGAAGGATAAAGATGCTGAAACTTTTGTGTTTGTTGAATAAGAATGCAACATTCTCTGATTTTAATGGAAATCATGAAGAACCATTAGATATTTGTACATTTTGTACATCAAGATGGTTTGTTTTTACAGAATATGATGAATATCAGATAAAAGATACTAAAAGTTTGTTCGCATTGTTTAAAAATGTCAATATTTTTTCCTTTTATCAAAAATAATGCACGAGTGTTTGCAATCAGTCATTTTTATTGCATCTGGGTAGATTATTTTTTTATATAGAATGTAAATATCCTAAGGATAAAAATGCTTCAACTAATGTGTGTGTTGAATAAGATGCAATCATTTCTTTATTTAAATGAAATTCATTCACCATCATTGATGTTTGGTACTTTTTGAACATCTTGATGGACTGTTTTTGATACGATATGATATTAGAGAAACTTAGAGAAACGATACAAACATTTTGCTCGCATTGTTTAAAAATGCCAATATGTCATCTTTTTATCATAAATAATACTCTGGTATTTGCAATCAGTCATTTAAGATAACTGTCTATCAGTTATTTTAAATAAAATGTGAATACTATGAGGATACAGATGCTTAAACATTAGTTTGTGTTGAATAAGAATGCAATTAGTTTTTTATTTTAATGGAAATCGTGAACAACCATTGGATTTTGGTAAATTTTGTACATCAGGATCGTTTGTTTTTCGAGACATGCGATGAATATCAGAGAAAAGATTCCAAAATCTTATTGGCATTGTTTAAAAGTATTCATATGTCTTCTATTAGCCACATTAATCCACTGTGTGTTTTTTTTTTGCGATTAGTCATTTTAAATACCACCATCACCACTGGAAAAGTTATTTATTATAAAATGTGAATAATATAAGTATAGAGATGCTTAAACTTTAGTTTGTGTTGAATAAAATACAATAAGTTCTTTATTTTAATGGAAATCATTAACAGCACTTCCAGTTTTGTACATTTTAAGAATGTTACAGATTTGTTCCATCACAACTGAAGATTTGGAGATTTTCAGCTGGAGTTTTGACTCATAACTAGAGGTATCTTAAAGAAACAACGATTCCTTAAATTTACAACAGCATATTCATTTTGACTTGAAAATAGAAGAAAAGGATTTTCAAATATTTATTCATTATTTTTCAAGATTTGTTAAATCAAGTTATAAAAACAAAACAGTATAAATATTCAATCAAAAGCCACTATTTTGAATGTGTCTTATAATGTTATCAAAGCACTAGATTTATAAGTTGTTTTAAACAACATTTAAAGCAGATTTTCAAATTCACAAGAGAACATGATTTTCAGTAAACAGATAAAGCACAGTTTTCACATTTAATTTAGCAAGTGCACTTATCAATGTTAAACATGAGTTAAAACACGTTTTTAGGAAAGAGACTGTTTATTTAAGGCGCAAGCTGACTTTGCTGCTTTGACTAGTTAAGGTTCTGGTTTATAGCGATGGCCGTCTGTTGGGTCGTTTATCTTTACACTTACAAGACAGGGGATGGTCTTATCAGCTAGGTTTTCTCTGTAGTCAGACCGGATCCTCTCTAGCATTGAACATCTTCTTTCTGTGTCAGCATTGGAGTGTTGCAGGGCTAATACAATGTTGCTGAGTTCAAACAGGTGCTGTTGTTCACTACTGTTTAGCTACAGGTTGTCAATGGAGCTCCAGAACTGGTTGATATAACACATGCATAAGTTGTTTTAGGATCAAATGCTGGCAATTCACACAGGACAGGTAGGGAATATACTCAGCAGCTTCATTTTCTAGTTGTCTGGTTTCTTGCTGATTATAGTTGAGGAACCAATCAGACAAGCTGATAACTGAAAAAAGGAGAAAAATAATAAATACATTATTTCAATATATCCAACATTAATACAAACTATACATGTTGTGATATTTAATAGTATATATTGTCTATGCACTACTGGCAGTTCAGTATCTATAGCATATACCGCACATCTGATTATTTTTATATAGGTATTATACTATTATGACTCATTGTATGATGTAATATTATATTTATTGTGTGCAACAAACATCCACGTTCATCTTTGAATAGTTTTGACTTACTAGTCTAAACAGAAAACAAATAAAAAAGAAAACACTCATCATCATCTAATTTGTCTTTGCTTTGTGGATTCAGAAAAACAATGCCTTACAGAACTTATTTTTGGAATGAGAACTTCTTTATCATGGTTTTAGTCATAATGCGGTGGAACTCCCTTACTGTACTGAAACTAAAATAAACATTTATTAAAGTTGAAAGTTTATCAATGTACAATACTGGGTATACAATCTAAAAGGAATATACTCGTGGTGTGAATTGAAATGTTATTGACAATTTGTTGCTCTTCAAAATATGTCATGTATTCCATGTATTCTGTGTGAACTGTCACATGGACATAAACCCCGGATTATTTGTTTAATTATAATTAAAAAAAAACGAAGAAACCGTTGACTCTCTGTGGCGGTAGGTCATCATGGTCACTAAACAACTCTCTGCCTTTCATACCAACTGCAATTCTTGTGTCGTCTGTACACATGAAGTCTACCTTTGTGATGTCTGACTGTGCTGTAATTGTCCTTGTAGTGAACAATTTACCCAATATCTTTCAAAACGGTCTAACCATTTCTGTTTTTAAATAACCCACCAGCCTAAATAATACAATATTTTATAATATCAATCAAAACGCAGAAAACATTCAAAACGTGTACCGACTCAAAATGGTTTATATATCAACATATTGTAAAGACACCTGGAAATTGTTGACGACTGTATGCTGATCTGTATTCATGATATTTGTCTTTGGATTGCTGTCTCGTTGATTTTCTCACATCTCCATTTATTCACATATGTATAATATAAAATGATCTAGTATATACATATGTATGATATCAAATGCTATAGTCTACAATACATGTTTTCAAACTAAAATACCTGAAACATCACACTGAGCTCATTTTGGATAGGCATGACAAACTCCAGGAAGGCACAATACAACCACATCTAGTCACCGAAGAGGTACTGAATACAGTTCCTGACACGGACCTGGCTTTTCACATCTGCATGGCTTTGAAAGTAACTCTTTAAATCTGGCCACTGTTGCAGGTTCTATTGAACACACCTCTTTTAAGACAATCACATATTACAGCAGTCCTTGGTGATCTTCATTGGGTCAGACTCTGTGAACTCTTGAAACTGCTTGGAAAGCACTCTTCTGGTGGGAATGAAAAATAAAATTCAGAAATAAAGAATAATGAATATCATTGTTTTAGAATGATATGTATTCAATAATCATCTTGCATTTGTCTCATTGGCAATCATATCACATATCCTTATTTTGACATTTTGCATTTGTTGTTCATTTTTAGAACTAGCACATATAGTACATGTACAAAGAAACATGTAATAAATCCATTTTCTTTCAAACAAACTTTCTCTATAAATCTCATAACTACAATATGATATCTTTGATGGCCTTCTGTGCACAGAGGTTTACTAAATGGCAAACACACCCTAGGTTGATCACACTTTTTGATATTTGCTGAATACGGGTAAGGACATTGTTGTTCTTTCCAATCATCACGTTACAGTTGTCAGATGAGAATTTAACACAGTTGGCTCAAGGAATATATGTCACTGAAAACAGAAAAAAAAATTAATATTTTGTTCACTACTACTAAAAGTACATATGAGTTATTTGACAATATTCTTCATGTTTGATTTTATTCAACTGAATTTGAATTTAAATATCAAATTGGTTTATTTTTTCTAAATAAGTCCATTAAACTAAATCTATCTTTGTACAAATTACATAAAAAAATATATTTGAACAAGATACACTGTTTAAAATTGTAATATGCCTTCTTGGTGTCTTTTGCTTATTTGTGAACTTGGGTTGCTATCGCATTGATACATACTCACATCATGTTATCTATACAATAAAATCATTATAAAATGTATAATGTACTTACATAAATACCTGTTTCATACAATTGAATATTGATGAACTGGTACCAATTGTGCAGGTTGGAATATCAAGGAACTGTGTTGACACTTTCTAAAAAGTCTGGTTATATTCACGAACAAAGATGTAGAGTTTCTTGTTGTCAATCATAACTATGAACTTCTCACTGCGGCACAATTGCTTACTCTGCTGTCCCAGTGTGGTGCTAAAGCTTGTGTGATGATGTTTGTGGTCTTGGCCCTCTTACAGGCAAATTTATGTACAGTTGCAGAGTCAGGAAACATAGTTTGATTAGGGCACTTAAGTGGTCAGCCATCAGGAATGGACAGTTGTGGTCCGCTAAATATTTGTCGAAAAATAATTCTGCATAAGCTATTTTCTCAACGTTGGTACCACTACTCAACATGCTGGTAACAGATGATATTGAGCTAATAGAGCCGTGGGCTTCTGGTGGGTGACTGTCTCTATTTGTTTGGTCAAGTCATTACGACCACCATAGCATACTTTAAAGTCAGCTTTGTTGACAGTGGAGAAAGTATTATATGGACCCCTTGGGACTGGGCTTCTGATTTTGGCTAAATACTTGGTCTTTTTTGGTGCTTGGGTATTTGGTGATAACATACGTTTCGGCATTTTGACAAATTATACAATTGTCCAAGAGAAACATTCTTATATAGATATCGTAATGGCTTGGATAGAAAACGAGCTATACGTATCATATTTGAGTTAATCTTATATTATATATGGTCAGTTCCAAGTTTTCAATGGCATCAAAGATCGTCGAGTCGTTCTTCACACAACTAAGTCCATTTTCAGTCTTTCAATTTTAATCATCCAGGCGTGTGTCTTAAACTAGCTTGTTGATCACCAGGTACATGTTATTGCCAATCATCTTTTATTGTTGTATAAACAGTTTAATCATAAACACCTTCATAGATTTCTCGACGCTTATTACCTATTTACCTTTTAAAACAAAACCAACAGCAGGAATAGTCATCAAAGGTACCAGGATTATAATTTAATACGCCAGACGCGCGTTTCGTCTACATAAGACTTATCAGTGACGCTCTGATCAAAATAGTTATCAAGCCAAACAAGTACAAAGTAAAAGAGCATTGAGGACCCAAAATGTCAAATGATGTATCAGTATCTATGTTGAAAACAAAAATGTCTGCTCAAAATTTTTCGAGGTTGAAATTTTAATAAAAGATTTTGACTGCCGCCGGAAGAATCACATGTGTAAAAGATATTATGAGGATACAGATGTTTAAACTTATGTGTGTATTGAATAACAATGCAATTATTTCTCTATTTTAATGGAAATTATGAACCGCGATCAAATATCAGTACGTTTTGTATATCAGGATGGTTTTATTTTTTGTTATTTTTAATATGATGAATATTTAAAAAAAGATGCTAAAATTGTGTTCGCATTTTTTAAGAAAATCCAATATTTCTTCATCTAATCAAAATAATGCACTGTTGTTTGCAACCAGTCATTTTAAATGCATCTGTATAAATTATCTTTTAAAAGAACGTCTATATTCTAAAGATGATATGCTTAAACGTATGTGTGTGTTAAATAAGAGTGTCATAATTTCTAAATTAAAAAAAAAAATTATTCACTGTCATTGATTTTTGGCACTTTTTGAACATCTTGGTGTTGTGATATGATAAATATCAGAGAAAGGATACTACATTTGTGTATGCATTGTTTAAAAATACCTCGTCTTTTTATGAAAATCAATGCAGTTCTTTTGCAATCAGTCATTTCAAATGTGAATGATATTTTGAATTAAATGAGGATACACATTTCCGTAAAATAATGGTACTCAGGTGACAGAATTAAGATACAAATTTTATCAAGCATTTGTTATAATACTTCGTTCAACATTTGCTTTGATAAATATTCAATCCATAACATATCTGAATTTATGCACAATACGTATTGCATTTGTATTGCTGTATTATTTCACACTGTTCAAATTAAAGCGCAATGTTTTATTCCGAGCTATGTTATGACATTGTCGCCGTTGCACGATATTCTGGTATCCCCTTGAATGCAATACACATTTTATATTTATGTTGGTTGCTATGAAATATCGTGATTTTACAGAACCAAATGCTTTCATGCATTACCTCTAAGGTAATAGGTATTGTTAAGACATCGTCAACACCGTTTTCCTCAAATGAAGTCGGAAGGCGCAGATTTATTTATATTATTTGTAAACTGATATTTTTTTTTTCCTCAAACAAAGTCGGATGGCACAGATTTATTTATATTTTTTTTTAAATTGATGTTTTTTGTTGTTTTTTTTTTTGTTCCTCAGAAGAAATCGGAATGCGCATATTTATTTATATCATTTGTAAACTGATGTTTGTTTTTTTTTTCCTCAAAAGAAGTCGGAAAGCGTAGATTTATTTATAAACTGATGTTTGTTTATGATTTTGTTTTTAAGATTCGAATTTCTGATATATAAACAATTACCGTTGTAACTACAATAATTTATTATCTATCTTTAAAAAAAAACCTTAAATAAAGCTTGTAATTTGGCTTATTAATAGGCCGACAAATGCATTTTGTAACATGTGTAAGAACAAATTTTTACCTGGTGGACACAAACACGTGTAGGAATTTCGTCTGTATACATGTGTATACATCACTAAACTAGTATAAATATTTGTTATGAGGCCAGCTGAAGGACACCTCCGGGTGCGGGAGTTTCTCGCTGCATTGAAGACCCATTGGTGGCCTTCGGCTGTTGTCTGCTCTATTGTCGGGTTGTTGTCTCTTTGACACATTCCCCATTTCCATTCTCAATTTTATTAGATCAAATAATTCAAAATATAAACATGGCATTTTGATTAAAGATATACCTACTTTAAGTAATTTCAATTCAAGTCATAAATAATTATCTTAATTCGTTACTTCCTGCAAAAAACAAATCTTGCAATTGACAGTCATAGTCAATAGTCTTTTCACCGGATTCCATGTGCATAAAGTAAGGCTAACATCTACCAATCAATCTATCTGTCAAAAATGGTCTTGTATTAAAATTGTTAAGGAGAGTTTATTATCTTTATGCAGCTGTAAAGTCATTTTATGTTACTGGTACGACGCGACATTGTAAGGAATTTTACTTTTTTTTAAATTACTTTTTTAAACAAAATATCATGTTTTAACTAGTTCATTTCATGTTAAAATATTCTTAAATAGTTCTGTCAGAGGTTTAAAGAAAAAGCGAGTTTTTCAAACACCCGAATTGAGTACTGTTTCTTATTCATGAAATTTTACCCGAATGTAACCTACCGAATTATACATATCATCGTGTTTTTACCTACATGAACAACACGACGGGTGCCATATGTGGAGCAAGATCTGCTTCCCCTTCCGGAGCACCTGCGATCACCTCCTGTTGTTGGTGGTGTTCGTGTTTCTCAGTCTTTGGTTTTCTATGTTATTTTGTGTACTGTTGTTTAGAAATAAGACAATGTGATATGAGTGCCAATGAGAAAACTCTACATCCAAGTCACAATGTGTAAAAAGTAAACAATAATAGGTCAAAGTACGGCCTTCAACACGGAGCCTGGCTCACACCGAACAGCAAGCTATAAAGGGTACCAAAATGACTAGTGTAAAACAATTCAAACAGGAAAACCAACGGTCTAATCTATATAAAAAAAACGAGAAACGAGAAACACCTATGCACCACATCAACAAACGACAACCACTTATCAACAGGCGCCTGACTAAGGACAGGTGCATACAAATGCAGCTGGTTTAAACGTTCCAACAGGCGCCAACCTCCACCATAACCTGAAACAGTAGTGTAACATGACAACATAAAAAGACACACTATAAAATATATTGTTTGTCTGTTTGTCTGCTTCTTTTTTAGCCATGGTTTTGTCAGATTGTTTTCGACTTTTTAGTTTAAATGTCCCTTTTGTATCCTTCGCCATTCTACTCCCAGAATTTCTTCCGTGGAAATTAATTTCTTTAAGATGTCCTTTAAGAAATTAGATGAATAGAAATGTCCCTTGAAGACATATGATGCATAACATTTCCTTTGAGGTAATATGGCGTATGAATTTTCTCTTTAGGAAATACAATGTATAAAAACTTGCTTAGAAGAAGAAAAACTTGATTATCTAGATTTCCTTGAAGGAAATGTGAAGCTATTGTCTTCCTTTAAGGAAATAATATTGCTGGAAATTTCCTAAGGGAAACGATTTTTTAAGAAAATATAGTTTTCCTTAAGGGCAAATAAATTTTTCTTGAGGAAAATCAGTTTTACCCCAAAGAAAACTTGCAAATAAAAGGAGTATAACTCCACCAACTGTAAAGCTAAACCCTAATAATGATAAGACAAAATAAGAAAAAGTCCATAAGTAAGCCATAGGCTATTTTACATTTCTTATTCATAGTGGGTTTTTTTTCTTGCATCTTTATTCAAGAAGTACCCCTAAAAGGCTGAGCGGGATGTTGCAAGAATAATGGTTATACTGGAAAGTAAACAGAAATGCTAGATAGTTTAAGTTGTAAGTACACGCATGTACCTTTTAATTCTTGAAACGATTGTCACAATTGAATATCTCCAATTCACATCGTTTTGCTTTTTGTGTTCATTAGTTTATGAGATTAATTATAAACCTCCTAAATAGACGATGTAGTATAGAGTTTTAAAGAATCATTCACAGA
Organism: Mytilus californianus; assembly: GCF_021869535.1. Classification (NCBI taxonomy): domain Eukaryota; kingdom Metazoa; phylum Mollusca; class Bivalvia; order Mytilida; family Mytilidae; genus Mytilus; species Mytilus californianus. The sequence goes on along the minus strand of NW_026262582.1, from coordinate 47,670,963 downwards.
TAACTCTAGGAGTTGAGAAAATAGGTAAATTGTATTGGGTATAGATAAACATAAATATATAGATTTTAAGTGCTGAAAAAATTGTATATAAAACTGCAAAAATGTAAGCGATTTTAATATTTATATATATATATGCAGACGCTAAAATTCATTTCTAGATATAGTTTCATTGAAAAATATATATTTTTGTATACAAATACATAATATATTCCAATAATTGCAGGTGATGATTTTTCGGGGGTGCCTCTGATCCTGTGTAAGTGTTACATTAACTATTAAAGATGAGAACAAGTGTTTAGAAAATTGGAAACAAAACTGACAAAAAGTTATTGTTTTTGATAACTATATGCAGACGCTAAAATTCATTTAAATATATAGGTTCATACAAATAAAGAATCTATTACATTAATTGGAGGTAGCAAACTTTGGGAATGCCTTCAATCTTGCACAATGTATGTGTAAGTTTTATTTTAACTTTTAAAGATAAAGCAAGGATGCAAAGTTCAACCGTTGCGTTCTTTGTTTTAGGTATTAGGAAAGTAAATATACAAAATATATTTGTTTATCTATAAATCTCTTAAAGTATTATTAAAATTAATAGTTTCGTGTATACAAGTTACATAAATATGCAGAATGTTACGGTTATTCTTTCTATAAATAGAAATTGTCTTACATAATATTCTAAGTTCAAACAAAAGTAGGATATGAACATACATATATAAACCGATAGCAGCAACGCTAAAAACATTCTCAACTCGAATTAACTGTACAGTTGTTCGTAGATTTATTACTCAAGTACTGTTAAGAATCTAGCGACAAAATGTTTGTTAGCTTGTTACTATTTTTCGTATTGGTTTACATGCAGCAAGTTGGAGGTTTGCCAGCAGGTTAGTAATAGTATATTGCTCTTACATTAGTCATTCGGGATATAAGATGTATTTTATGACATTGTCCTTGTCAAACTACCAAATTCAATGATAAGAGATTTCTTTAAATGTCTGATGAAATGTTTAACAAGACACACGGTCTGTTAAATATTGGATAGTATACTAGCTTACCTGACTAACTTGTCGCTTTTCCATTAGCTCAGTACTTCCATGAAAATCTGAATATAGTTTATCGAAATTTTCATTTTGAATTAAGGAATGTATCTCCCTCATGCAAAGTTTTGATTCACTGACCGTGTCGGGGTAAACTTTTTGTCCTTTTTGTTTATTTCAGCTCTTAAACGTTTGTGTTAGGTCTGTTTTTTCAAACATATTTGCCTCGAGCATCACTCAAGGGACATTACAACTATTTGTCGAGATGAGCATCTGGTGCAATAAAATTGGACCCGTTAACGTTATTAAATTCGACAAAAAATTGCAAAAGAGAGGCGAAGGATACCAAAGAGATATTCAAACTCATAAGACGTAAAAATAATTGTCAACTCCACGGCTAAAAAAAGAAAAGAACAAACAGACAAGCAACAGTACACAACACACAAGATAGAAAATTAAAGACTGAGCAACACGAACACCAAAAAAAAAACTGTATTCTCAGGTGTTCCGGGAGGGTTGTATCATATCATTACGAGTATTTGTACAATATGCGTCATACAAGAACTTTTTGTTCACGTTAGTTGTTGACATTACTGGTTGTGTTGAAGATTTGGAGGAAATTCACTTTTCAAAGTATAAATTCTGACAATCTTTGTTGATCATTCATATGAACTGATTAATAACAGAAATCGGATGCTGATTTGATACCATATTTCTTACAAAAGTAAAATTTACTATACTAATGTAAAGTTTAATTGAAATAACAACATGGGAATTACAGTTATAACGCATAATTGCCAAAACCTAATAAAACCAATCATTATGCCATAACGATATATATAAGTCGCTTTTTCTTTTTACCTCTAACAGAAATATTCTAACACAAAATAAATTCGTAAACACACGATATTTTGATTAAAAAATTAACTTTCAACTAAATAACTGAAAAATCATTTACCAGGTAAGTATGTGTGTTCTTACAAAATGCAATTGTCGGCCTATGAATATGCCAAATTACATGCTTTATTTAAGAAAAAAATATTTTTTTTGGAATAGATAGATAATTGTAATAACATGGACAAGTGTTCATAGGAATATTATTCCAGGAATTCGAATATCAAAAATCAATCAAGTATACGAATGCGCGCTGTGCATAAATTAACTATTAGTACAATTCGGTCACAGGGTTTAATATATTTCGAGTTTCTAATTTATTGATTATTTTTTTTATTTCTAATACGTTTACTTCTAATATAGATACAGGAGAAATGCACTGCATTTTCTGCGCATTCCGACTTCGTTAGAATCAAACAATATTGACAAAACCATTCCAAAGCAAAAATGAAAACGTTTTGACAAATATGTCTTATGCAATATATGCTTGGTGAAAATTAACCTTAGTTTTTGAATAATTAAACATTTGCTGAAAAGTCAATCCTCAGAAAGACCCTTATAGTAGTACTTCATGTCAGCGTGCTGAATACTTTGTTGTTGAATACCTCTTCGAAGTCGTTGTATTGATAATATTGTTGCCTACTTATACATGAAGTTTTAATCCTAAGTTACCTCTTAGGCAGGTTTGATTTAATATGCTACTTTACTTTTCTTATTTCTCTGTTTTCTTGCATCTTTATTTAAGAGGCACTCTTGAAAGACTGTACTGGATTATGCAAGGATTATGTTTATTCTGGTAAGTCAATACAAATTTAGAGAGTAAGTTTCAAATAAACGCATGCACCCTTCAAACAACTGAATATCTCATAAGTCGCACCGTTTTGCCTTTTTTTTTGTTTAATAGTTTGTGAGATTAATTATACACCCTCTAAACATAGCATCTTTCTAGTGTTGTTTACAGTTTTAAGAAATCATTCACAGATGACTCTAGAAGTTTGAAAAAAGGGTAAATTTAAGGTATAGTTAAACCTAACTATATAGGTTTAAAGTGTTTAAAAAAATAGGAAATAAAACTGACAAAAAGTATGTGTTTTTCATAAATATATGCAACCGTTAAAATCCATTTCAAGATATACTTTCATTAAAAATATGAATTGTTGTATTCTAATAAAGAATATATTGTATTAATTGCAGGCGACGATTTTTGGGGATGCCTTCGATCCTGTGTAAGTCTTATTTTAACTATTAGAGATGAGAACAAGGATGCAAAATTCCGCATTTGGTTTCATAGTTTGAAGTATTTCAGAAAGTAAATATGCAAAACTTTTTTGCTTAACTATAAATTAAGGCAACATAAGTAAACCGCTGTTCGAAACTCGTAAATCTTTTCAGAAAAAACAAATCTGAGATACAAACGGGAAACACATCAACTATAATGGGAGAAAAACAACACAACAGAAACACTAAAATGCAACACACACAGAAACGAACTATAAGATAACAATAGTTATTTTCCTGACTTGGTACAGGACATTTTAAGAATCAATGGTGGATTGAACCTGGTTTTGTGTCTAGCCAAACCTCCCGCTTTAATGGCAATGTTAAATATAACACTAAAATGGCAATATTACATGACAGGACTACAATACAAATAAATGGAAGAACATACAGGACAGAAAAACACACAAATAAACAATACGATAGAACATTGCGACAAACTAATAGTTATTAAAGGTACCAGGCTTATAATTTAATACGCCAGACACTTGTTTCGTCTACACAAGACTCACCAGTGAAGATGAAAAGCATTGATGACCCAAAATTCCAAAAATTTGTAAAATTATTGTAAACTTTACTATTTTCAAAATTAAAATAGATATGCAAACTGTTACAGAAGGCAAAACATATAATCATCTATTAATTTAAAGTTGTTACAAGTGCAGTCCAATAATTGCATTGCACACACACACGCACACATACACACACACTTGCATAGTCATTACCAACTGAATTTTACATATGGTACTTATATTGTGCGGTTACAGATTGTGCAAGGCTGGGGAGATTTTAGCAATCACAATCATGTTTGCCGTGCCACATTCTACAGTCAGGAACAAACTGTATGCATCATTTGTTGTTAGTAGCTGTTTGTCATATTTGCTTTCGTTTATTGTTTGTCCTAGATTAAGCCGTTGTTTTGTTTTTCGTTAGACTTGTTAAACAATTTGTCATATTGGGAGCATTAATAGCTAACTCTACAGTATGGGTTTTTATCATTGTTTGAGGCCGCACGGTGACCTATATTTGCTTAAAACTGCTTCATTTTGACTATGCTGGATAGTTGTCTCAATGGCAAGCATACCACATTCTCTAATTTTATCTTTATAAAATGGTTTACGAAAACTTATTCCTCTCTCTTTATAATCTCTAACGATTTTGTCAGATACGGCTAATTCTTCTGTGTTGATATAGATTATCAATAATATGGTCATAATTATTATTTATCTTCAACTTCGTACTTTATTTAGACATTTTATCTTTCTTGAATCGAGCGTCACTGATGGGTCTTTTGATGACGAAACGCGCGTCTGGCGTATAAAAATTGAATCCTAGTATCCATGATGAGTTTATTTACAAACACTGGTTCGATGCCACTGCTGGTGGAAATTTTCCTCCGAGAGTTTCACCAGCCCAGTAGTCAGCAATTCTGTATTGACATGCATTACCATTGATAATAATAGATAATAAGTAGAACATCACGTATCATATTGAAAACCATCGCAACTGCTAAAAATCCTAGGCTTATTTTATTTCCTCTCTTTAAATACTGTGCATTCATTATTATTCGTTGGAAACCAATTTTCGTGGATTTCGTGAGTACAGGTAAACTACGAATGTAAATGTTCAACGAATTACTAATTTTCTATTGGGTAGTATGCAGAATTTGGAAAAACCACGAACTCATATGTCCTCGAATATGCAAGATAACATCAATCCACGAAAATTGGTACCCACGAAAATAAATGAATCCACAGTATATGGACATTGAACATAAACATCAGATATTTCTAAATGTTTTAAACGTAGTTGTTCTGCACATTGACAGTGGTACTTTGAAACAACGGATATGTTAGACACCTTCTTCCCATTAGCCACTAGTTTTAATTCCTTTTTTAATAAGTTGAATGAATTTAATATTTTCATTTTAGAGTTCTTCTAAACAAAACACCTGGTTTGCAGCTTGACAGTGGTGACTTGGTACGTGACAGCGCTTTTCGGATCTGTCGGATACCTACGTTCTGTTTGTAGATACATTGTACCTATTATTACGTTCGCAAATTCTTATTTAAAATATATACGAAAACAAACCAATATCACAGGACATAAACGTTTTCAATGTATTTTGATTGAAATCTTGAACATTATGATTGACAATTGAAAGATACATGCAACACAAAGATATAATCATTGCTTGATCTTACTTCAAGATACAGATACTTCTAAGAATTACTTAGTTCATATTTAGAAATGTTCTCTTTTCAATGGAACGAATTGATATGCTCTTGTTATTTTCACATTAAATAGATTTTATAATTCCAGACGGTAAATGAAGCAGACGTCACACCAGTAGATCTAAATATAAAAGTAAATGAACCTTTATGTTTTGCCTTATATTATTGCAATAAAAATTGATCACAAGTAATTCAACTACATTAACTTTATATGCTGATCTAAGTCAGCAATATCGGTGTACATTGCTATACTGCATGGTTTTAGCGTTTTTTTGCTCAGAGCGCAGAGTGTTGATCACACATCTCTGTTGGTTCCAGGAGAAAATCAATAATGAGTTTCAATCTCATGTTATTGAGCATTTGTAATCTGAGGAAAAGGTTGATTTGAAATTGTTTTTGTTGTTACAGAAGTTAAAAAAAACTCTTGTTTAAGCACAATGGAAGCGATATCTCTTTGTATATGCACATTGTATCGAAAATGGAGACATTTTTTTTATAAAAACTCTTAAAACATTGTTGGAATTACTTATTTCGTATGCACATTCAACACAGGTATGAAATAAGCTGCAGTTTGTAAAAAAAAAAAAAAACAAAAAACAAAAACAAAAACGCGCACATACATACATCCGGATAAGTCACTACATAAGTCAAAATGACCAGAACATGGCTACCTTTATTTCCAGAGCGTCAAAAGGACAAACAATTCACAATTGAGCTACAACAGTAAATAAAAACATTTGAAGGTAAATAAAGTAAAAATTGCAATTGGATCGATTAATGCTCAATGATATCTACATACAAAGTAACTATCTGAACACATACATACGGAAAACTAACTACAGTTAGGAAATGTGCAATGAAGTCACTACAGTGAGAATTTACACACTAGTCTGACTACCATGACTCAAAATGTGTATTCCAAATAACGAGAACCGCGATGTGTAGTTAATGCGTCAGTCATCTGAGTACCAGTGTCATAAGAACGTTATCTGGAGGGGTGAGGGGTCATCCAATTTAAAGATCAGAGTATCAGTGTTATATGAACGTAATCTAGGGGTCATCCACCTCAAACATATCAGAAGCAGTGTTGTTGCAACGTTGAGTTGAGGTAACAAAAAAAACCTCGAACAACTGTGTGTTGTAGGCTTGTATTTAGTGGTCATTCACCCCAACATTTCAGTACTAGTGTTATATGAACGTTATCTGGGGGTTATAACCTTGAACATCTCAGTGGCAAAGTTATATGAACATTACCAAGGGATCAAACACCCCGAACATCTCAGGACCAGCGTTGTATGAACGTTTTCTTCTGTTCATTAACCTCAAACATCTTACTTGCAGTATTTTATATATAATAAAGGGTCACACACCTCGAACATATCAGTAACCCGTTATATAGGGGTCATACGCCATGGACATCTCAGTACCAGTGTTAGATGAACGATTTCTGGGGTTCATACCTCTTAAAAACTCAATACCATTGAATATTAATGTTATTTAAAGGTATTACACCTCAAACTTCTCTGTACCAGTGTTATTGGAACGTTATCTAGAGGTAAACAATTGTTGACAACACAGAGTGCTAGTGTTGAAGAAACGATATCTGAGGTCATACACATTGAATATCTCAATAACAGTGGCAAATGAACGTTAGCAAAGGGTCATACACCTCGAACATCTCATTAGAAATATTTCATCAACGTTTTTTGTGTTGAAAGAATGTATCAAAAATGGTTATTCACCTCAAACATTTCAGTTCCAAAGTTATATAGATATAGGAAGATGTGGTATGAGTGCCAATGAGACAACTCTACATCCAAGTTACAATATATAAAAGTAAACCATTATAGGTCAAGGTACGGCCTTCAACACGGAGCATTGATTATGAATGTTTTATTGGTAATGCACCTGGAACATCTCAGTACCAAAAACAGTAGCACATGTGCTTGTAGGTTTACAGTAGAAAATAGTCGCCTTTTTTCACGAATCGAAGTGAGTAATTTACAATAACAAAAAAAAACGCAAATTAAATACTTTTCAAGAGAAAACATCTAAATCAAATCAAAGGAAATACAAATCAGCACGCTGGATTTAAGAATTAATGTAAAAAAAAGTATGATAAACAATTCATGTAAAAAGACCAAAAAGAATGTTTGTCAACTGTTTAGAAAGACTTAAAAATATTATACTTGTCAGAAAAGGTTTATACATATATAAAGAAAAATATGTTACAAGTTAACTTACGCTTTGGTGTCGTGAAGTTACAAATTTCATGAGAAATTGTACAAAATTTTGCTTTAACAAATTTACCAAACGTGCCGGATATAAAAATAAGTGTATATAACAAGTAGATAAAAAAACAAGGACGTGAATTCCGTTTCATTTCCGGAAACATGACACTCCCCTTCTGATTTTTAGAAAATCACCACAAAAAATACAAAATTTATGCTTATCTAGCAATATACATGTACTGAACAAGAAGATATATGAAGTCGCACAAAATAACTGACTGTCATTTTGGATCAGTAAGAACGAGAGGAATGAGTTCAACAATTGGTCTAATGAATGAACTGGGTTTATTGTCTCTAATAGTTCGAATTTCCACTTTTCAGATTTTCCTGTCGGCACTGGGGACAACTTTGGTTACTATTGCCATCGGCCACTGTGGTCTTGGTAACTCTCGGTCCCTCATGAGAACTATGTCTCCTATATTTAAGTCCTTTATCGGCAATTCCCCCTTTTCTTACTTGAAGTGTATGTAAATATTCTTTATTCCATTTTGACCAGAATTTATCTGCGAGTTCTTGAACCATCTTCCACTGACTACGTAACATGTCCTTAGTTCCAAATTGTAGCATAGTTTGTTCATCCTGTCATTTCTTGTGTGTTAAGAGCATAGACGGAGATAATACTTCCGGGTTATCCGGATCAGTAGAGACAGATACTAACGGCCTTGAATTCACAATAGAACTGACCTCTGCCATTAGAGTAACTAAAATTTCATGTGTGAGTCTATTTTTCTCACAAATGAGCATGCAATCCAAAATCCTTCTGCTTAAACCTATCATCCTTTCCCAGGATCCACCAAAATGTGAAGCATGCGGAGGGTTGAATTTCCATATAGTTCCATATTGTGATAGCCTTATATCAACAGGGCCCTTTTCAATGAATTCGGCTTTGATTCCTAAATCTTGTATTGCACCAACAAAATTGGTTCCCCTGTCTGATCGAAGAAGTTTAACAGATCCTCTGATAGCAATGAAACGACGATATGCATTGATAAAACTGGCGCTACTCATTTCTTCTATGACTTCAATATGTATCGCCCTAGAAACCAAACATGTGAATAATATTGCCCATCTTTTTTGATTGATTGATGAGCCTCTAGTTTTTCTATGGATGATTTGGTATGGTCCAAATGTATCATTCCCCACAAAAGTAAAGGGAGGTCCTGGAGTGAGTCTATCTTCCGGAAGGTCAGACATCTTTTGTACTTTAAACTGACCTCGCAATTTCTTACATGTGACGCATTGGCTGATGATTGTAGAAACTAACATTTTAATGCCTATAACCCAAAAGCCTCCTGAACGCAAGGCTCCTTCAGTCATGTGTCTGCCTTGATGACATGTCAATTCATGATAGTGACGCGTCAGTAACACAGCTAAATGATGTTTCTTTGGAATAATTATTGGCTGAAGATGTAGCTCAACAGTTTTTGCATGTCTTATACGTCCACCAACTCTAAGAATATTATGTTTGTCTAACACAGGTGAAAGCGATAATAAATTTGACGTAAGAAGTAACTGACCATCAGAACTAATTGCATTGATATCATTTGAAAACGCCTCTGCTTGCACTGTTTTAAAGATAAATTGTTCCACTTCTTGTCGAGAAGGTGGACTCTGTTGATGTAACTTTCTAATACAGGCTTTAAGAAACTGAATAGCTCTCACTAGACTTTTCCAAGATGCAAGCCGAAAAAACCTGCTTGACAATCCTACTTCCTCATTAATGTCAGTTTTGTTAGTCACTACAGACGGACGGACTTCTTTATCATCATTTGGGTTGACAAGTGGATACATTTGTTTTCCAATATCTGAATCTTGACTCAAGAATTTTGTTCCCTGCAGATAGACTGAAGTGGGTAAATCTACAGTATTGAGGTTTCTTGTTGCTACATCTGCTGGGTTCAGATCAGTTGAAATGTAGCTCCATTGGCTTGGAGAACTTGATGTTCTTATTCGGTTTACTCGGTTGCTCACATAAACATAGAATCTACGTGTTTCATTAGTTAGGTAACCTAAAACGACCTTACTGTCAGTATAGAAATGAAAACAAGTCGAGTCTAATTTGAGTTGTTCTTTCAAAGTATCTGCAATCTCAACTGAAAGGACAGCTGCACATAACTCTAAACGCGGTATTGTGTGGCCGTGTACTGGCGACACTCTAGCTTTTCCCATCAGAAAGGAGACTTCACTTTTATTCTCACCAAACAATTTCAAATAAGCCACAGATGCTATCGCGTCCTTTGGCGCGTCACTGAATACATGAACCTCCAAATGTGTAGAGTTTAAAAATGATATATCTGAAGATCTACGTGGTATTTGTAAGTTTTGAAGATGAACCAATGAGGATACCCAATTTTCCCATCTTAATTTCAAATGATCAGGGAGATCTTCATCCCAATTTGCAGGTCCAGATTCTGACATCATCTCTCGGAGAATTAGTTTTCCATTCATTGTAATTGGAGACGCAAACCCAATAGGGTCAAATATGCTATTAATGACCGACAATGCACCTGTGCGAGTGTACGGCTTTTTCTCTGAAGACACTTTGAATGTAAATTGATCGACAGAAATGTCCCATGAAAGTCCTAGGCTGCGTTGTACAGGAGGAGTTTCAGATCCAAGGTCCAGGTCCTTGAGGTCAGAAGATAAGTCTTCCGATGGGAAGCTTTGAGGAACGGCTTTACTATTCGACACAATTTTATGGAGTCGCAATCCACCACCATCTACAAGAGCCTTTTGAGAACGCTTCATAAGATCAACTGCGGACTTAACATCTGGGCATGACATCAACCCATCATCAACATAAAAGTTGTTATAAACAAAGTCTTGAATGTCATTATCTGCATTTTGCACTGCTCTCCTTGCAATATGTGGCAACAGAGGGAGAAGGGCTATTCACAAAAACATGTACAGTCAACCTGTAATCAATAAGAGGGCGATGAATTTCATTGTTTTCGTGCCATACAAAACGCAAATAGTCTCTATGTGAATCTGTTACCTTAAAGTTGTAAAACATTTGTTCTACATCTGCTGTCACTGCTACAGCCTCTTTACGGAATCTAAGTAAAACACCTAATAAATTGTTTGTTAGATCTGGTCCTTTTATTAAGACATCATTCAATGAAGTTCCGCTAAACTTAGCCGACGAATCAAAAACAATTCTCACTTTTCCAGGTTTTTTGGGATGATATACCCCAAAAAAGGGAAGATACCAACATTCATTTCCTATGGGTAGATTTGGAGCCTTCCTAGCATGTTTGTTCACAAGCATCTTATTCATAAATTCAAGTATGTGCTCTTTTTTGTTAGGGTTCATGCAAAGACTACGTTCCAACGAATTAACTCTCTGCACTGCTTGTACTCTATTATTAGGCAACACAGGTCTGTCTTGGCGAAACGGAAGAGGTGCAGTCCACCGATTATCTGACCCTTGTTTCACTTTAGAATCCATCAAATCTATAAATAATTTGTCCTCGATTGAAGGTCCAATAGTTTCATCGTAAGGTGTTCTCTCAAAGATAGATTCAGGTTTTACAGTAAACGCATTTGCACAAGGTTGAAAATGAGAGGTGCGTCCATCTGGCAAAATGAAAGTTTTGTTTGCAGTTACAGTTTCAGTTCGATGAATCTGTCCGAGACAAGATTCTCCTACGATCACCCACCCTAATGGCAACTTTTGAGCATAGGGCAAGTTGTCACCTCCCAAGCGTTGATCAAGAACGTGATGGGCTTGAATCACATCTCTACCAATAAGTAATTCAATTTTGATATTCCGGACAATGGGTGGTATGTGCGACGCTATGTTGTTAAGATGAGCATGACTAGCTGCCACCTCTGGTGATGGTATCTCATCACGGTTGTTTGGAATGTCGTTGCATTCAATTAGTGATGGAAAGTTTATAGAAGTACTATGATCTAACGCTTCAATCGTATAATGTCTTGCTACTCTACCCATTGTAGATACTTTGCCTGAGCATGATGATAATGTAAAATTGATATGTTCAGCATTCTCATTAAAGGTATCGAAAAACTTTGATGTACCTAATGAATGAGTACTTTGGTCATCTATGATTGCAAATACTTTCTCAGCCATGTGTGTTTTATTTTTTGGGTAAACATAAATTGGCAAAATCTTAGCATAAGACTTGCTACTACTCAATGGATTTCCACAAATCTTTGTACAAATAGCTGATACATGTGATATGTTATCAAGCTCCCCTTCGTGAATCTTCTCACTTTCACAGTCATTTACAGATTGAGAGCCATTATATGTATCTATGTTTTGGTCTTGTTGATAAATATGCAAAGCTGTTGGATGTTTTGAACTTCGACAAATATTACAATGTATATTTTCCCTACAGCTTCTTTGCAAGTGTTTCTGAAGACTGCAGCAACGAAAGCAAAGCCTGTTTTTCTTTAACAAGTCCGTTCAGTCATTGGCTTTTGACGGAAGGCTCTACATTCATTGAGATCATGATTTGTGCCATGACTAGGACAAACTTGCTTTTCATCTGTTGTGGATACATCAGTTTTTCTAGTAGATACACGCCAATTAGATTGCAGGATTAGAAGGTTCATTTGTCTGAGGAGCATACTGAAAACTAGGATCTGTACGCCATTTTGCCATGTCGTAAGTAAAGTCAACAAAGAATGAGAATGGCGGGAACAACATGTTGTGTCTTTTCTTGTATTTTATAGCTTCTGTTGACCATTTTTCCTGTAAATTATGAGGAAGACGATTTACGATCTGATTAACGCCAGTTGAGGAGTCATAATAAGCGAGAACTTGTGAATATTGTGGATTGTTTTTAACAAATTGGATTTCACATAATATGTCATATAATTCATACAGGCGTTCATAATCTTTGGCAGTATTGTTAACTTCGGAAAGTTAGCAAGTTTGGTTTTCAAGCATTGCTCAATCAATTCTGGACTTCCATACCGAACATCCAAGCGGTCCAAAATTTTGTGTAAACCACCAACATGGTCACTAGCACTGGCAGCTTTGATACTTTCCGCTTGTCTTGCTGAATCTGGACCAAGCCATTTTATGAGAAGATCTAACTCTTCTGAAGGAGTCACACTTAGTTCTTTCATAACATCTTTAAATGTCTCTTTCCAAGATAGGAACTGAAAAGGGCTATCATTGTATTTGACAAGTCGTGATAAAACAATATCCTTCCGAGCCATCATCTTTGTGATCAAATTACACAGTTCAATTTGCGAATTATTGTTGTTAACATCAGGAGGCACATATGGTGTAGGTGCATTCGCAAATGCGCTAAGTTGTGCAGATTGCTGTTCTGGTGTATTCACTATTGCAATTGGTTTCGTAACTGGTATATGTAGATTTTGAACGTATTCTTTTGTTCTTTCTTTTTGAACTTCAGATACAGAGTCTAAATCGTCATCCTCTCCTACCGTGGACTCATTTTCCAATATCCTGATCTCGGACTCTAACTACTCAGTCTCTTCCCTAATCTGAAGGATACTTAATTCTGCCTCTAGGGCTGCCTTTTGTCTTATAAGATTAGCCTGCTTTGCACTGTATTTAACCTTCGTCTCTAATTGTGCTTTTTTCTTAATATATCAGATTTACTTGATAAGTGACTGTGATTTGAAACTGAACGACTCGGTTTTATCTGAGTGACGTCTATCTGTTCATGTTGTTTTAGTTCTAAGTAGGTTGCCATTGTCACAACTGGTCGAAGCTTTTTAACTGTTATGGCTCACAAGAAAGACTAATAAAACTTCAAATTCTTTACTTGATAAACAAACCTCCGGAGAGGGTGAAAAACTGAAAAATACAAAATAAGCAATTCTTACTAACAATAAGCATTACAAAAATTTAGCATGACAGTACACAATAAATTATCAATACTAAAAACACAATATTTGGTTTTAAATCATCTTTTTTCTTTTTGTTAAATGAAGTGTTCAATATTCAACTTGTGTCATACAATGATTGTCATAATAGTCTAAGCAAATTCAAAGTTCATAATAGATGTAATCAAATAATTCGGTTACAGTAAAAAACAGTAGCACATGTGCTTGTAGGTTTACAGTAGAAAATAGTCGCCTTTTTTCACGAATCGAAGTGAGTAATTTACAATAACAAAAAAAAACGCAAATTAAATACTTTTCAAGAGAAAACATCTAAATCAAATCAAAGGATATACAAATCAGCACGCTGGATTTAAGAATTAATGTAAAAAAAAGTATGATAAACAATTCATGTAAAAAGACCAAAAAGAATGTTTGTCAACTGTTTAGAAGGACTTAAAAATATTATACTTGTCAGAAAAGGTTTATACATATATAAAGAAAAATATGCTACAAGTTAACTTACGCTTTGGTGTCGTGAAGTTACAAATTTCATGAGAAATTGTACAAAATTTTGCTTTAACAAATTTACCAAACGTGCCGGATATAAAAATAAGTGTATATAACAAGTAGATAAAAAACAAAGACGTAAACTCCGTTTCATTTCCGGAAACATGACAGTCATACACCTTCAACAACTCACTTCCAATGTTATGCGAATGTTATATAGGAATCATTCACTTCAAACATAGCAGTACCAATGTCATAAGAAAATTATTAAGGGGTCATATCACTCGAAAAACTCAAAAACCAGTGTTAAATAAACGATAAGTAGTGTTTATATATCAGTCATTTAAAAGAAAATGTACCTATATCAGTTATTAGAAATAAGAAGATGTGGTATGAGTTCCAATGGGACAACTCTCCATCCATGTCATAATGTGTAAAAAGTAAACAATTATGCTTTGATACGATAACTGCCCTTGCATGTTTAATGGATAACATTTTGTTTGCAATGGACTAACTGTGCACCACTTATTGCGGACCTGTTTCTGTATTGTTTTGAGTTACAATTTATGACTAAAATCAGCAAAGACCCATCGAAACAACATCTGATACAAAAATTTAATAACACTTTTAGATATTTGGATGGTATATTGGCTCTCAATAATGACGACTTCAGAATGTACACTAAAGAGATTTATCCTGCTGAACTGACTTTAAATAAAGCTAATACTAACAATGAACACTGCCCTTTCCTGGATCTTGATATCTATATCTTTAACGGGAATCTTATTACCAAACTTTATGATAAAAGAGATGATTTTTCATTTTCCATTGTTAATTATCCATTTTTAGATGGTGACGTTCCCTTGTCACCATCTTATGGTGTTTATATATCTCAGCTTGTTCGATTCGCTAATGTATGTAACAACGTATTTGATTTTAACGAAAGAAACCTCTGTATTACTGAAAACTTTGTACACCAGTGTTTTTGATATCACAAACTAGTCAAAACATTTACTTCATTTTATCATCGGTACAAGGACATCACTCGTAAATATAAATCAACATGCAGACATCTTATACGTTCAGGTATTTCACATCCAACCGTTTATGGTAATATTATATACAAAGCACAAACATGTCGACATTCACCTCAAAAGTTAACCAAACCTTTAAACAGACTTATTCAGAAGGGATATATAGTTTTGATACTGTTGTCAGGTCATTAAATATTGCATATTTTGATATAAATATTGATTCACTCATAGGGTCTTTGCATCGGAAATAAACACATTTATTCTAAAACCAGTTGTTGGCATGCTAAGGGTTATGTGATTCTCATATATTTTATGATGGTATGATACTAAACCCCTAACGGGAGGGATTGTGCTTTTATTTGATGAAGACATAATATTCCAATCGGTGTTATTGAGGTCTGGAGCTGGCATGTCAGTAGCTGCTAGTAGTACTTTGTTAATGCATGTATCATTGTCATTTTACTTAGTTTCTTTTGTTACCTATTCTGACATCGGAATCGGACTTCTTTTAAACTGAGTGTCACTGTGCGTATTGCTTTGTGTTTTTATTCTACATTGGCTAGAGGTATAAGGGGAGTGTTGAGATCTCACAAAACATGTTTAACCCCGCCGCATTTTTTTCGCCATTCCCTAGTCAGGAGCCTCTTCCTTTGTTTGTCTTGTATGTTTTTTAATTTTAGTTCATTTATATGTTTTAGAGTTTAGTGTTACGTCCATTTTTAATTGAACTAGTACACTTTTTTGTTTAGGGGCCAGCTGAAGCCCGCCTCCGGGTGCGGGATTTTTTCGCTGTGTTGAAGACCCATTGGTGGACTTCGGCTGTTTTCTGCCATTTGATCGGGTTGTTGTCTCTTTGACACATTCCCTATTTCTATTCTCAATTTTATAGGTTAACTGCTTTCAACACGGAGCCTTGGTTCACACCGAACAGCAAGCTATAAAAGGGCCCCATAATGACAAGTGTAAATCAATTCAAACAGGAATACCAACGGTATAATCTATATAAAAGCCAGATACGAGAAACACTTAAGAACCACATCAACAAACAACAACCAATGAAACAGGTTCCTGACTTAGGACAAGTGCAAACAAATGCAGCGGGTTTAAACGTTTTAACAGGCGCCAACATTCACCTTACCAGAAATAGTAGTGTAATATTACAACATAAAAAGATACACTATAAAATATCATTTGAAATGCCTTAACTCAATCAAAAAGGGCATATTCCATGACGTTAAAATACTAAATCCCTTGGATGTGTTTTAGTTGATTTTAGTCTCTGATGCATGATTTTTTATTATTAATTGTTTTGGCTTTTAACTAGCTGTCAGTAACTGCGAGTACTCTCAAATCGTACTTTCTTGTTTATTTGACCTGTTGATACTAATTGTATTGCTTTTTTGTTATTTAATGTTATTCAGGGTTATATCTGGTCTATATACCAGCTTTGATAAGTGTTTGGTATAACTATACATTTTCACTTCGTACTATGAACATCAAAACTATTTATTTTGTAAAGTATTTCCTTTCTCTATTGGTACTGTACACGTATACCTAACAACAAAATTATTTTCATTTACCTGTGTTTAAAGTTATTACAAATGGCTGATATTTTTGTTCGAGCATATTGTTTTTCTTTAATTGTTTAACATTTCTTACCGATATAACATGTTACTTTTATTATTCTACCCTTAGTTTATTTATTTTGAATTGACATTGTGTCATAGGTCAAATGTATTTGTTCAGTGTATGTTCAATGGTGTTAATATGTCCTTTGATTGAGTTAAGCTATTTCAGTTGATATTTTATAGTGTGTCTTTCTATGTTGTGATGTTACACTATTGTTTCAGAAAAAGGGAGAAGGTTTGGTACCATTAAAACGTTTAAACCCGCTGCATTTGTTTGCACCTGTCCTAAGTCAGGAATCTGATGTTCAGTAGTTGTCGTTTGCTGATGTGGTTCATAAGTGTTTCTCGTTTCTCGTTTTTTTATATAGATTAGACCGTTGGCTTTCCCGTTTGAATGGTTTTACACTAGTAATGTTTTGGGGCCCTTTATAGCTTACTGTTCGGTGTGAGCCAAGGCTCCGTGTTGAAGACCGGTACTGTGACCTACAATGGTTTACTTTTATAAATTTTGACTTTGATGGAGAGTTGTCTCATTGGCACTCATACCACATCTTCTTATATCTATATATTAACAAAAACAAGTAAACATATACTGAACGAATAAATTTGATCTATGACTCAATGTCATAAAGACAGCTATAACCTTGGACAAAATGGCGATAAATAGAATAACGTACACAGGTAAATTTAAATATAATAATTTTGTTGTTAGGACTACGGAGATATTTTTTACAACATAAATCAATTAGTTGTTGATAGTACGAGAACAGCAGTGAAAATTTATCGTCATACTAAATACTTAACAAAGGTGGTACATATTGAAAATAGTGAGACGAGATATAACACAAAATAAGTAAACATTGAATAACAAAAATGCTTTACAAATTGTGTAACAGGTGAAATTAACACGAAAGTACGATTTGAGATAACTCGCAAATACCGAAAGCTTTGTTAAAAGCCAAAAGCAATTAATAATAAAAAATCATGCATCAGAGACTAAAATTAACTAAAACACATCCCAGGGATTTAGTGTTTTAACGCCATGGACAGTCAAAGAAGCAATTATGCAATGCCAAGGATAGTTTGAATTTAACCTAATAATAAATGTGTAAATGTTATATATAGATAAAGCAATCTCTATATAGAATATAATATGTGTATTTATACATCCAAAACACCCATTTGAAAAGAATACAAATTTAGTTATGTATTAATTTGTTGATGACAACATCGACATTTGTGCCTGTGTAAACAATATTCAAAGATCTTATTACAACATTAATAAGATAACCTTTACTAATAAGTTTGTTTAAAGATTCGATGAGTTTACACGGATTACATAGTGATTTCCGTGCTTTTAGTACAATATCACCGTAAAATGTAGGATGTGACATACCGTTTTTAATAAGTTTTCTACAGGTACAGCCAAATTCACTAATCAAATCTCTGTATCTATGAAAGAATTAAGTAAAAGTTTTAAGGAATTTATGGTAACTAAATCCCTGACTTAATAATTTACCAGTGACGCATTGATTACCTTCGTTAAAATCTATGACATCACTACACACACGGGCATAACGAACGAGATGGGATATATAAACACCGTATGAAGAAACCAAAGGAACATCGCCGTCTAAAAAAGGAAAACTAACAATAGGGAATGAAAAATCGTCCCTTTACGTAAATTTTAGAAATTGAAATGTCTAAATCTAAAAAAGGACAACTACTGCTGTTAATGTTAGATTTATTTAAAGTAAGTTCCTTTGGATACATTTTGGTAGTATATTTAGAGAACTCTGGATTATTAAACGAAAAAATATCATCAAGATAACGGTAGGTATTGTTGAATGTTTTCAACTAAATGTAACAATGACATGTCTTTTTTGAGTTTGGTCATAAACTGAGATTCATAGCAACATGAGCAATACAGGAATAAATCTGCTATTAAAGTGGCGCAATTAGTGCCCATATGAATACGTACTACCTGTCGATACACTTTATCGCCGAAACGTACATATATGTGGTCCAGGAGAAAATTTAAAGATTCAATCATATCTTCACATTTCTAGTAAATGTATCTATCATACTTTCCTTTTTCGTTACATCAAATAAATTTGCAACGAGATTTTTCAAAAGACAATTTAATTAAATATGCAAACTTTTTCTGATAAGATTGTGTGAAAGTGCAGTGTACAGAGTAAAAAAAATCATTACTGTCAACAGAATTGAAAGGACCATCAAAAGCCCGAATTTTATCTAAAACCTCTCAAGAATTTTTAACACTCTAAAAATAACCAATACAATTATTTTCATAAGCTTTATTACAAAAGTTAATAACAAGTTCTTTGATAGTAGTAAGGAATGTAGTTAGAAGCACAGACAGATTAGTAGTAGAACTCTACTAGATTTAGAGATGAAACGAAATTTAAATGGTTATTTGTGTAATGTACGTAACCAGTACATAGTCGGGACTTTCAAATGTTCGGAAGAGGCTTTAAGCTGGATAGTGACAGTGATATGCTTGTTTACAATTTGACTCTACATGCTCTATGTGGAGCATATGGACCTGAATGTAGAAGAATTGATAATTTTGTTTTGGAGAACTTCCGTGTAGTATATGCGTCACACCACTACTACAATTTTTGCTGCTTTGTCTGACAGTACCAACACAAATCGCTTTGCGAGTACTTGGAGTTTATTTTTTATTCTAGAAATGGGTATATTATTATGATTGGTTTCAGAACTATTGTCTATTATCCGTTTAATTTGTATGTTTTACATCATTTTTCATTTTGACATTAGAGTTTACACAACGTGCAATATAGTAAGTGCAAATATTAGTGTGCAGAAAGTTTCATTGTTATTGTTTTTGTATTCGTTGAAGTATGAAAATTTGCCAATTTCTATGCGTTCATATTTGATAACTAACATTTTCATTCAAATTATCTGTAAAGAAAACTGCATTACCATGGTAAACAGAGTGTTTTTTTATTTAGTAACATCATAATTTAAAGAAAAATAACTTTCCATGTTTAAAATCATGAACACTGATATTCCACAGTAATCGGAATGTCTGTTCGTGAATATTTGTCCTTCCTGTTACATTGTACTGTTTAAACGTTTACGGAAAAAATAGTTTCCCACTTCAATTACGGAAGTCTTTTTGTGTGACGTCATAGGTGTGGATACAAGATGTAACGACATGGTGAAGATTTGAATGTGAAAACGTTTTGTTCATCAAATTCAAAAGATCGGTAAGTACTAATATATGCGTACCTTTTTATTATGTCTTTAATGTTACCAATTGATTATTAATTTTTAATTGCATTAGACTAATGAAACGTTTGTTAACGGAACTTATGCATGGGCTGGAAGTATAAAAACACTGCATCAGTTATAATGAAGCGACTATTTCATAACCAATTGAGGTTAGGTTCTAGTTTTGCCATCCTGTTACTCTCCTTCCTGTTACCAAGAAAATGGTAACAGGTAGGACACAAATTGTCACAGGAAGGACACAAAAAGAAACAGAGTAGACATACTTTGTAAGAAAACTCAAAATGCCTCTAAAATAATCGTCAATAGTATATTACAGTTTACAATTCAAGATATGTATTACCTTACGGTACATTATTTCATAAAATGTACGATCATATTGAAATATTATTAGAACAAATTACGTATTACCTTGACTGATAACAGGATGGACAAAACTGCTAACAGGATAGACAATTATACATGATCATACATAAGTGAAACGATGACTTGCGATTTATATTTGTAATATTCCTTTGATATTGGCAATATTTACACCATAATCATTGATATCTTATTATTATTTGTGCAACTATAATTGAAAATTCAGTTGCCGGTGTTATCTTACAACTATTAAGCGTGTCATTTAAGATATGCATTGTTTTTTTTTTTTTTAAACTCTTTAAATATGCTTAACCGTATGTGATTAAGATTTTATTTTTCTATTACTAGATGTTTATTTTGTTATTTGAACATAAATTAATTCATTTGGTCCCTTGGTCAATAGTTAACGATATTTACCTGACGATATCGGGATATGGGTATTCATTCCAATTTAAACAGGAAGTTGTGATAATATTAAAACGACTGTTACGGTTAAGAAAAATAAACAATGTCAAAATGTTTAGGCTTTAATTAAATCTTTATTTGGGTAAGTTGATGCAAGCATACAATATGTATTGTATCTAATACAGTTAGAGGCAAATAATGTTTAACGGCTATTTTATATTAAAGTGTAAACACGTTAATTATGGGCCATTAAAGTCAAGTAATTCGTGCATTTTTCTTAGAAGTTTAAACAAATTTCAAACAAATATACTTTACTGTGGGTTAGCATTTGTTAGCAGTTACTATCCTATAAATTAACAACTGTTAGTTATATTGATAATTTAGATTCTTCATTGAAGCTGCAGCACGAATATTAATTAATTCGTTTGGTGTGTCATTTGTAAGCAAGAGTGACATCCCTTTGTACTATGTTTCAATTCAAAAAAGTCTATCGAATCAATACGTTTATTGTCTTCCTTGAACAGGTTTATAATTTCATCTTTACGTATAGTCATTTGATTTAATTTTAAATCATTACAAAATTTATAAATTTAATAGATCTTAGTATATATCATTGGTTTATAAAAGACATTTATAAATATCTATAATTTATTTTTTGTTTTGTTTTGAAACGTTTAAAATTATTATATACCAATATAAAGATCCTAAATATTATTTAGTTACATATTAAGATACTTAGTTTGATGAGGCAATCTACGGTGAGAGTACAGATAGTTTATCTGCCTCAAACTAATCCTGGAATAGTTTTGTTTTAAAGGCGTATTATGGTACAACACTATATGAACAGTTTTTCTGTCTACCTTAAATTTGAAGTTAATTATTCTGGTGAATAAAACAAGTTTCATTCTGCTGTCAAGAATACACTTTTTCAAGTTGTTGTCCGCCTCATCTAACCTCCAACAGCATTGATCCTGCTACTTGTAAAAACATTTATTGTTTTAATATCGTGTATATAATTATATCAGAATTCAAATGAAGCAGGCATATTGTCTTAAATTATCTGCATTACTTGATTCCATAAAGACAAATATATGTATGCTGTGTACCCATCCCCATAACAAAAAGACACACAAGCTACACATACACACAAACACAAAAACAGAACACCATAACCATGATAACCACCACTTTATTCCAGAAACTTCAAACTTATGTCAAAAGCTTTAGTGAGAAATTATGATTGGATCCTAAATAAAGCATTTGAACTTTTTTGAAAAAGACTATATATGAAAACAGAATTATATTATCTCCCCGATATGATAAAATGTTGGGAAAATTAACCAGAGTTATCCTACATTAATCACAAAGAGGGGCTAAAAACAATTTTTAATTATAGCTTATTTAACGTTAAAACAATTTTCCACTAAAAAAGAACGTTACTTTATTCAATTACAAGGACTCAGTTAGCCACCTCTACTAATTTTTTTTGATATTATGAATGTTTATGACAATAGATAATCATGCTAAATGGTTTTTGTTTTGCTTTTTTTCCTTCATTTTAACCAATTTTGCTTCAGTGCGCTCTTTTGAAATAATCATATTTTGCGTATAAATTATAATAACAACCAATTTTTGTATTTCTTTCTTGCAGACAGGATACTCTCTCAGGCCGGGAAACAGCGTCGTTACAGGCTAAAAAGAGATAAAGATCCTGCAAGACTCGAAACATACTTACGAAAAGAAAAAGAAAGATACAAGATGATCATTGATGTATGAAAAAAATAGAGATGAAATGACTAAACGAGAAGTTCATTACAAGAGAAAATATTGGAGAAATTGCAAAAGGTATCTACGAAAGAGACAAACCCATATCAAGAATAGTTCCTCCCCTTTTTGGCTCCCCTCTGACTAACGATGAACAAGCCTTACAAGAAGAGGGTGTACAAATTGTCTTACAGGAACATATTCTAGGATCTTTGAGACAGAATACTGCAAGCAAGGGGAAAATAAAAAGAGAAAAAAGCTAAAGTTAACATAACAAACAAATAACTGATAAGAAAACTTGAAGAGTCATACAGAAGAGTGCAAATGTACAGAATGAAATTGAAGAGGTTAAAAAAATAAAATGAATTAAATGGAAAATAAAAAAAAAAGATCTCTAAAAGGAGGAAAAAACGGCTGTTTAAACATGCTTCAAGGAACTTCAAGTCTGTTCGCAAAACTTTAGAGTTTCTCCATGTTTTTATTAATGAAATGCAGCTGTGAGAAAAATAAATCAACGAAGAAGTCAATTTTAGAAATTTTCAGGGGCAAGTTTTTCCCAAAGTACAAACTGACGACGTTTGCCATAGTCAAATTCAGGTGACAGACAAAAATGAAAGGAATAGAAAGTTAAGACAAACAATATTAGCCAGCCTTAGCGGAACATTAAAGGCCTTGTTTGAGAGAGATGACAACTCAAAATTACTACCGATAAGAAGACTAATACTGTGAATAAAATGAAAAAAAAAAGCAAATTAGACTCCTTAACGACACACTATCGAATTTTTTTGCCAAATTTTCAGCCGATAACAAGATAAGATAGATTTTATAATTTTCTGGACACTACAGCCCTAATTGATTAGAAAAGCAACAGAAAAAGAAAGAAAAACTTGCCTTTGTAAATGTTGTGAAAACGTAGAATTGATTGCAGATTGTCTTAGGAAAACAAAATAGTTGAAACCGCAGAAAGTTTAGTAAAAGAATCAGTTTGTTCCATGGATAATCTTGATTGTATGTATGGTAATTGTCTAGATTGTAAGAATCAACTGTCAAACTAACGGTACAGGACAAGAATGATAATGTAACCTGGGCTCAATGGCAAACTTAAAATAAATCACAAAGACCTTCAAAGGTGGGGACGAAAAAGAATTGAACATCACAGTAAAGGAAAAAGTAAGCGCTTTTACCAAAAGGCAACATAAAAACTTCACGAGTTGTCTTAAAGACCCTCGTACATTTGCCATATGTTTAATATCAGAAACCAGTATAAACATTACAAAACTCTCAAAGAAACTTAAAGTCAAACTTAATGTCTGATTCATGGAGACTTTACAGAGAACTACTCTTGCAAGATGTCAAAGGAAGTTCAGTCGATGCATTTTGGAGCATTATTATCACACATTTCTCTTCATACTGATTACTATGTTACAAGAGATATGGATAATATCCGTTCAATTTGTGGAGTCTCGGATTCGATTCCCTCAGAAATGCTACCTATTTTGAAGGAAATTAAAGATCTGTATCAATTTGTTGAGAACTTACATTTTTACAGCGATGGACCAACAGGTCAGAACAGGTCAGAACAGGTCAGAACAGACAGAAAATTTATTTAGTTTCACTTTCAGCCATGCCATTTGAGCTTGGTTTTACCGGTGCTTCCAAGAAGCAGGACATGGGAAGGGAATTACTGATGGCAAACGATCGGCAGATAGGCAGATAGGCAAGTTAGCTTTGGAGCAGATATATTGACAGCATATGCGACTATTGAAACTGGCACAAAGTAAAGGAGGCTTAAGTTTTAGAAGTAGAAAGAGGAATTGCTACACCACTGAAAACTATTCCAGGGACAAGGAAAATACACCAAAACGTTACCAAATCATAGAGATAGCTCAAATATAGAGGCATAGCTGCATTGATATTCATTGATGCGACCATCTTTGTGATGTGTTTGAATTTTCTGCATGTGGAGGTGAAGATCAAACAACATTGATTGATAAATCTGAACGATTGATACCTACATAAACACCTTATGAAGATTTAAATCTTGAAGTTAAGAATGTGTATACAAGAGATGTATTACAGAGAAAAATGGAAAAAAGACAAAACCTCTCAAAACAAGAATTCAAGTTTTTTGAAAACCTTGCAAAAATGTGGATCTTTCGAACATTTGCAAATTACTTGTTTGGAATCTATTACAGAAACGTTTAATGGAAAAGACAGGTTCATTCAATTAAATAACTTTGCTATTGACAATAAATCAATGGATTTATTCCCAGATGGTGTCCGCACCGATAAACCTCTATTTCCAGACCAGGTAAGAGCCAATGGAAACTGTCTTCCAGCATGTGGAAGCGTTTTTGTTTTTGGAAACGATTTTTACCCAGATAAAATCCGAGGTCATATTATAAAAGACCTAGCCTTAAATAAAAAAAAATTATCTAGATGAAAACTACTTGTCAAAGGCTCTTAAGACCAATGACCAGAATAAAAACATTTAGAAAAGTTTTGCAATGTATTCGGATGATACACCCAGGGCGTTATATTGACGGAAAGATCAGTTGAAAATATTTATGAGAGAGAAATAATGCAGATAAGAAATTCCTAAACATACATGTTCATATAGAAAATGTTTTGCTCTGGCAAGTGTTAACAGAAGGCCAATAGTTTCGGTGTATTCCAAAATGGGAAATCCTAATGTACGGGAAGATCTCCATCGGAGAATCGAGCCAATGGAAAAATGTAGAAACCAATTTGCCTCGATATGAACAACGCCTACTGGGTTCCAAACCACTTTGTGCCCTTATTGGAAAAAAAATAGAGCCTATCGAAATAAATAACAACAACCGAGAACTTGATATAGAGCTTGAATACATCCCTGAAGCTGAAAATTGTCTTCACAATACGTCGTTGTAGACTATGAGTTCACACCATATCCAGGATATGTGGAAGATGTAGACTCCTCAGATTTATATGTAGTGGGCATGCACAGAGTTGAAAGAGATGTACAGAAGAATGTCTTTTAATGGCCAAAAGCAGTGAAAGACAAATGCTGGTACAACTGCTCCAGAATATTGGTTATCATACCGAAGCCAAAGAAAATCAAAGGCTCTTTGTGTAATTTTGAAGTGGATCCGAAAATATAATCAAAAACCCTGGAAAGACTGCAGTTGTAAACAGTGTCAGAAACTAGATATATCAGAATGATTGACAATCGAAAATATTCTATTTTACTTTTTGTTCAGTTGTATTATTGTAATCTTTTAAAATGTTTCACTTTAATGTTTAAACAGATAAAATTAGTTTTGCTTTGTACTCCTACAACTTTAACCTTCTCTAAGATGGTACGAATGATATTCGGATGGGTGACTAGTAAGCCTCCAGTGGCAACTTAAATGTATTTCTGAACGAGAATATAATAATGAGACAAAAAACCAACATACTGAGCTCAATCTTAAAAGCGCTAGCTCACAGAATGACATGTCACCTTATCAGTTCCAGTGTTTATGACTTCGGGCCAACCAGGTATTGCTCTTACTTCAGGATTAGCGAAAAAACAGCAAATACCACTTTTTCAGTTTTGTTTTTTTGGTTGTTTGTTTGACCCGGACGTGGATGATACATGTATAAATAGTTCATTTACAATATATCAATACTTATATGTCTGGTTTAGTATCCCTAGAAAATTCCAAAACTTTTTTTTTATTGATTTGTGTCACCAAAAGGTTGTTTTTTTTTGTCTCTACTGTTACTTCCTTATCTTCCCTGTTACTGCCATTGTTCGTTCCTGTTACCTTAAAAAATGTGTAAAATAATTTTGACAATGAACATAACTGACTGATGTTTTGGCTAAGTTTCCAGTCAATATCATTGAAAAGGGACATACTTTTAGATTTTCGCTGCCACTGTCTCCAAATTTTTTTTTTTAAGAGCGTTTGAAAAATAAGAAATGTGATGATTTTTCTGAACGTACAGACTATCTGCAGAACTTGTTTGGATAATCTACATAAATGATAAATGTTAATGTGATTTCATATGTACACTGTTACACAAGTGTGATCCAACGTTATTTTCTTTTTTCTTATTACTTTTGCTGGCATTTAAAAAAGTAACAGGATGGACAAAATCGAACACCAGCTGGCACAACATTTAAAAAAAAATCATTCTCAGGTGTCGATAAGATTGCATATTTTGGAAAAAATGTTCAAAAAGCAATGTGTTATTAGTTCTTTGAAATAATTTGGATTCAAATCAACTTCTTAATTTTTTTAAGTTCAGTTCGAAATTGCATTTTATTTTGAAATATATCGAACAACTCAATGCCAGTGTTACATATATATAAAGAAGATGTGGTATGATTTCCAATGAGACAACTCTTCACAAGAGAACAACTGACACAGAAATTAACAACTATGGGTCACCGTACGGCCTTCAACAAACCTCATACCGAAGAGTCAGCTATAAAAGGCCCCGAAATGAAAATGAATGATCAATTTAAAACAAATCGAAAAACGTTATTAAGCGGTCATACGTAAACACCGATGGTACTGAGATGTTGGAGGTGTATAATCCCTACAAAGCTGTCTTATAACAATGATACTGAGTTGTTCGAGATATATGTCCCCTAAATAACGTTCATATAACACTGGAATTGAGTTTTGCGCGTGACATGACCCCTAACATATTTTCATATAACACTGGTTCTGAGATTATCACAGTGTAAGACCGCCAGATAAAATTCACATTACCTTGATACTGAGATGTTTAAAGTGTATGATCTCTTCGAAACGTTCATATAACACTTGTACTGAGTGTTCAAGGCGTCTGAGCCATAAAAAAACGTTTTGATAACACTGGTACTGAGATGTTCGAGGTGAATGACCCCTATGTAACGTCCATATAACAGTTTTACTTAGATGATCGAGGTGTATGGCCAATAAAAACGTTCATATATCATTGGGTCTTAAATATTCGAGGTGTATGACCCCGATATCACATTCACATGACACTGTACTGAGATGTTCGAGGTTATGTCCCTTAGGTCACGTTTATATAACACTTGTTCTAGGATTGTCACGGTGTATGACCAATACAGACGTCATGTAACACTGGTACTGAGAAGTTCAAGGTGTATGACCACGACACAACGTTCATATACTATTTGTACTGAGATGTGTGAGGTGGTAGAACACTAGATAACGTTCAAACACTAGTGTTGGGTTGTTCGAGTCGTACTAACCTTATATAAAGTTCATATACCACTTGTACTGAGATGTTGTAGGTGTATGAACCCTTATTAGGGTTGAGATAACACTGGTATTGAGATGTTCAAGATATATTTACTTCAACAACGTAATACATAATTAACAATGGTTTTAAATGTTTGGAATGGCATGACCCCTAACAATTATTCTTATAACACTGGTACTGAAATGTTCGAGGTATATGACCCTATGTAACGTTAATATAACACTTGTACTGAGATGTTCTAGTTGCATAACGAATACAAACGTTCATATAAGACAGGACCTGAGATATTGGAGGAGTATGACCCCTGAATCTCATTTGTTATTAAACTCCTCACAGATACCAGGATTAAAATTTTGTATTTACGCCAGATGTGCGTTTCGTCTACAAAAGACTCATCAGTGACGCTCGAATAAAAAAAAGTTAAAAAGGCCAAATAAAGTACGAAGTTGATGAGCATAGAGGACCAAAAATTCCTAAACGTTTTGCCAAATACAGGTAAGGTAATCTATCCCTGAGGTAGAAAAGCCTTAATATTTCAAAAATTCAAAGTTTGTAAACAGTTGTTTTAAGATTATGACCATATCAATGATAATTCATGTCAACACAGAAGTGCTGACTACTGGGCGCTGGTGATACCCTCGGGGAATAAAAACTCCACTAGCAGTGGCATCGACCAATACTCATTTTACTGAGATGTTGGAGGTGTATGTCACCACAATAAAATTCACAAATCGCTGGTACTGATTTGTTCAAGGTTTTTTTTTCACTAAATCAATGCACTGTTATTTGCAATCAGTCATTGTAGAAGCATCTGGATATTTTTTCTTTTTTCTTCAAATGTGAATATTATAAGGATAAAGTGTTTTAAACTTTTGTATTTGGTGAATAGTTATGCAAACATTTCTTTATTTCAATGGAAATCATAAACAGCCATTGGAATTTTGTACACTGTGTACATCATGTACATCAGGATGGTTCGTTTTTCAAAAAAAAAAAAAAAAAATGATGAATAGTGGAGACAAAAATACTAAATTTGTGTTCGCATTGTTTAAAAAAATCCAGTCTTTCTTCATTTTATCAAAAATAATGCACTGTTATTTGCAATCTGTCGTTTTAAATGCATCTGGATAAATCATTATTTTTTAAAGAATGTCAACAGTTAAAGGATAAACATGCTCAAACCTATGTGTGTGTTGAATAATAGTGCAACTATTTCTTTTTTTTAAATGAAAATCAATCGCTGCAATTGATATTTGGTACTGTTGGACCATCTTGATGAATATCAGAGAAAGGATACTAATGGTTTGTTTGCATTGTTTAAAAATGCCTATATTTCTTCTTTTTATGAACATCAATGCAGTTATTTTTTTTTTTTTTTTTGAAACCAGTCATTTCAAATGTGAATGGTATTTTGGAAATTATGAGGATACAAATTTCCGTAAACTAATGGTACTCAGGTGACAAAATTCCGCTTTAACGTTGTTGTCAAGCATTTGTGATATGTAATTCGTTGAACATTCGTTTTCAATCAATAATACAATTAAATATGTGTGCTAAATAACCAAGAATTTGAGAAACATGAATCCAACGACAAAACCTGGAGTTAGTTATCAGAAGTAATCGTTAAAGTAAAACAGTATTGCTGAAAATAAAAAGACACCCTTTCGATAACATAACTTTTGACATTCGGGTATCATGAAAAATACGCCTGTAGATGTCTTTCCCTTGCACAATACGTACTGCGTTTTCATTGCTGGATTATTTCACAATGTTCAAATCAAAACGCAGGGCTTTATTTCGAGCTATGTTATGACATGGTCGCCGTTGCAAGATATTCTGGTAGCCTTTTGAATGTACTACAAATTTTATTATTATGTTGGTTGCTATGAAATATCTTGATTTAACAGAACCAAATGTTGCAATGTATTACCTCTGAGGTAATAGGTATTGTAAAGACATTACCAATATCGTTTCATTCAAAATACTTTTGATAATCCAGCGACAAGAGATTTCAAAGGTACTAAGCTTATAATCTTGAACCACTGACGCACGTTTCGTCTATGAAATACTCATCGAATAGTTATACGGCCAAATCAATGCAAAAACCATTTCAAAGCAACCATTTAAAACGTTGTGACAAATATGGCTAAGGCAATCTATGCCTGGGCCAAATTCACAATGGGTTTCGAATAACTCAACATCATCTGAAGTTTCATTTCTACATGAATTTTCTAAGAAACTTATGAAAGTAAAACTCTAATTGCGTTTTTTTTAATCGTTAAATATCCCCAAATAAAAATAAGAAAAAAAAGTAAAATTCATTTATGACATGATTACGAAACACTTGAAAAAGGGTTATCTTATAAACATTACGCAGGGGTGATTTAATATGCTATCTTACTTTTCTGATTCATTGTGTTTTTCGTTCTTTTTTTTTTGTTTGCATATTTATTAAAGAAGTACCCTTGAAAGGCTTAGTGGGATGCTGCAAAAAATATAGTTATATTGGTAAGTCAACAAAAGGTTAGATACTTAAAGTTTTATGTAAACGAATGTATCTTTTAACCTTGTAACGACTCTCACAACTGAATTTTTCTAAGTCACACAGGTACCGTTTTCCTTTTTTTTAGTTTATGAGATCAATTATACACCCCCTAAAAGAATAAAATCTCCTTAATTCGTTTACAGTGTTGAAAAATCATTTATTGATAACTATAGGAGTTTGAACAATAGGTAAAATTTAGGGGTATAGGTAAACATAGATTTCAAGTGTTTAGAAAATTGAAAAAAAAATGACAAAAAATAAGTGTTATTCAAATTTATGTGCAGACACTAAAATTCATTTCAAGAAATAGTTTCATTCAAAATATGGATTTGTAAATCTATTGTATTAATATCCGATAGGTAACGCGGGGAAAGCCTTCAAACCTGGATGTGTTAGTTTTATTTAAACTGTTAAAAATGAGAAAAAGGATGCAAAACAATGCCTTTTGGTTCATAGTTTTAAGTATTTCAGAAAGAAAATTTACAAAATACATTTGTTAACTATTAATCTCTTAAAATATTATCAAAATTAATTGTTTCGTGTGCACAATTAACATAAATATAAAGAATGTTACAGTTTTTTTTATATATAAATAGAAATTGTCTTACATAATATTCTACGGTCAAACAACAGTATGATATAAATATATTGCATGTAAAGTATATAAGCGATGACAGCCACGTTAAAAAAGACATTCTCATCTCGAATTAACTGTACAGTTGTTCGTAGATGTATTTGTCTGTTAAGTATCCAACGACAATATGTTTGTTACCGTGTTACTACTTTTCGTATTGGTTTGCTGGCAGCCAATTTGAGGTGTGCTAGCAGGTTAGTAATAGTATATTGCTTTTTGATTAGTCATATGGGATATAAGATGTATTTTATGACATTGTCCTTGTCAAACTACCGAGTACAATGATAAGAGATTCTGTTAAATATCTCATAAAATGTTTTACAAGACAAACGTTCTATTGAATATTGTATAATACACTTAAACTAGCTTACATACACTGTCTTATCACGTTCACATTAGCTCAGTACTTCGGTAATGCCATGCAAATATGAAAATAGTTTGATCGAAACTGTCATTTTGAATTAAGGAATTACATCTCCCCCATTCAAAGTTCGAATCCTTTGCCGTGTCTGGCTCCAATTTTGGTCCCTTTTCAGCTCTTGAACGTTTGTGTTAGGTCTGCATTTTTAAATTTATGTCCCTTAAGCATCACTGATGGAACATTACTACTTGTATCATATCATTATGAGTATTAGTACCATATACGTCAGACAATAACTTTTTGTTCACGTTAGTTTTATGACATTTAGTTGTTTTGAAGAGTTCGAGGGAGTTCACAATTTTGACAGTCTTTATTGATCCTTACGATGCATTGATTAATAACAGACATCTGATATTGATATTATACCATATTTCTTACAAAAATAAATTTTACTATACCTATGTAGATTCTGATTTAAATAACAACCTGGGAAGTACATATATAACGTATAATAGCCAAAAGATAATAAAAGGGTCACTTTAATAATGTCTTAACGACATTTGGACTATACAAAAAAGAAAACACATAGAAATAAAATTTGTTGTAAATTTTTGAAAAAGTCCCATCTTCTTTTGGCCTCAAAAATATCATTACACAAGATAAATTCGTAAAAACACGATTTTTCGATTTTTCGATTAAAAGTTAAACTTTCAACTAATTAAAATAAGTTTCAAAGTCGCGTCGTCCTAGTAAAAAATAGTATGAACTTATACGTAAAGAAAAAAACCTTTCCTTAATACAAGACCATTTTAATAATTTGATTGGTAGATGTTTGCATATACTTGGAATCCGGTAAAGAGACTATTTCTGATTTTGTCTCTATTTTTTATAAGTTTTTTATTTTTTTTTTTCAGGAAGTAACGAATTAAAAGAATTATTCTAACAGCGAAATGAAATTATATCAGCAAGTATACTCATAAACAAAGTGCCATATTTATAATATGAGTTATTAAAACAATCTAATGAATGCTTATTAATACAATAAATACATAATTCCTACACGTATTTGTGTCAAACAGTGTATGGATAAATATTCACTAGGTAAGTAATTGTTTTCTTACAAAATGCATTTGTCGGCCTATAAATATGCCAAATAACATGCTTTATTTTAGAAAAAAAAAATATTTTTAGAATAGATAGATTATTGTAAAAACATGGACAGGTGTTTATATGAATATAATTCCAGGATTCGAATATTAAAAAAAAAGAAAAAAAAAACACGTGACAAAACAAAACATCAGTTTATGAATGCGCATTGTGCATTAGTTATCTATCAGTAAAATTCGGTCGCAGGTTTGATATATTTCGATTTTTTAATTCTTGGTTAACTTTCCTTTCTAATACGTTGACTTTTACTATAGATACAGAAGAAGTACAATGCATTTTCTGTGCGTTTCGACTTCGTTTGAATCAAACGGTATTGACACAACCATTCCAAAGCAAATATTTTAAACGTTTTGACAAATATTTCTTAATCAATCTATGTCTGGGCAAAATAACATTCGTTTTCAAATAATTAAACATCTGCTGAAAAGTCAATTCTCAGAAAGACCCTAATAATGGTATTTCATGTCAGCGTGCTGAACACTTTGTTGCTTAAATCCTCGAGGAAGCCTTTATATAGATAATATCGCTGCCTACTTAAACATGAAGTTTTATTTCTACATGAACTTCTTTAGTTACCTCTGAAGCAGGTATGATTTAATATGCTATCTCACATTTCTCAATCATTTGTTTTCTTGCATCTTTTTAAAGAGATAACCATCCAAGGCTGCTATGGAGACTGCAGGGAATTAACTGGTAAGTCTACAACATGTTTGATAATTGAATTTTTAGTACACGCATGTACTTTTTAATCTTGTAACGACTGTCACAACTCAATATCTCTAAATCAAACCGTTTTGTATTTTGTTTTTATGTTTATTAGTTTATGAGATCAATTATACACCCCCTAAAACGATAACATCCTCCTTGATGTCGTAAACAGTTTTAAAATGCACTTACAGTTGACTCTAGGAGTTAATAAAATAGATACATTTTAAGTATAGTTGACATTAATTAAAAAATTGGAAATAGAACTGACAAACAATTTGTGTTTTTCATAAATATATGCAGACGCTAAAAGTCATTTCAAAATATGTTTTTTTGTTTACAAATAAAGAATATATTGTATTAATTGCAGTTGGGGATTTTTGGGGATGCTTTCGATACTGTGTAAGTCTTATTTTAACTATTTAAGATTTATTTTAGAATAAGGATGCACTATTTTGTATTTGGGCTCATAGTTTAAAGTATTTCAGAAAATAAATATGCAAAATGCATTTGTTTAACTATAAATTTAATAAAGTATTTTCTATTTGTTAAATCTATAGTTTCGTGGTCACAATTAACATAAATATGCAGACTTTACAGAAAGTAAACCATATTTTCATCTATTAATTTAAAAGTTGTTACAAGTGCAGTTTAATGATTTTTTTTGCACACACACACATAGTCATTACCAACTGCATTTTCCAAATACTTCTTATATTGTGCGATTACAGATTGTGCAAGGCTGGGGGAGATTTAAACAATCACAATCATGTTCGCTGTGCCACATGCTACATGTGGCAGACAAGTCAGGAACAAGGTGTAAATAAACTCATCAAAGATACCAGAAATAAATTTTGTATTTACGCCAGACGCGCGTTTCGTCTACAAAAGACTCAGCAGTGACGCTCGAATCCAAGGATTCGTGCATCATTTGTTGTTAGTAGCTGTCTGTAATATTGGCTTTAGTGTATTGCGCTATGTCCTAAGTTTAGCCGGCGTTTTTTTGTTTTTTTTTTTAACTTGTTCAACAATTTATCTTGGTGGTAACATTAATAGCTGACTTTACAGTATGGGTTTTTATCAATGTTGCAGGCCGCACGGTGATCAATAATTGATAAAATCTGCATCATTTTCACTCTGCTGGATAGTTGTCGCAATTGAAACCATACCACATCTTCTAGTTTTATTTTTATAAGTTTGTTTTTGCTATTTGTTCTGTGTTGATATGAATTAACATTGATATTGTCATAATTATATAATCATCTGTTTATAAAATTTTAATTTTTCGAAACATAAGGATTTTCTACACCTCAGGAATACATTACCTTAGTTGTATTTGACAAAAACCTTTCGGACCTTTTGGTCCTGAATACTCTTCAAACTCGTACCTTATTTGGCCTTCTTAACTTTTGTTATTCAAGTGTCACTGATGGGTCTTTTGTAGGCGAAACGCGCGTCCGGCGTATAAAATGTTTATCCTTGTATATATGAGTTTATTTACCACCACTGGATCAATTCCATCGCCGGTGGAGATTTTCCTCCGAGAGTATCACCAGCCTAGTAGTCAGCAATTCTGTATTGGCATGAACTACCGTTGATATGGTCATAACTATAAAACTTTGAATTTTTTGAAATACTAAGCATTTTCTTCCCAAAAAAAAAAGATTACCTTAGCTGACGAAACCTTTCGGAATTTTTGGTCCTCAATGCTCTTTAATTTCAAATTTGGCCTTGTAAACTTTTTTGATTCGAGCGTCACTGATGAGCATCATGAGTCTTGATGTGTTAAAGATTTTTATTTTGTCATTTGATAAGGAATCTTTCGTTTTGAATTTCCCTTAAAGTTCGGTATTTATGTTATTATACTTTTTGTTGACGAAATGCTCGTCTGGTGTATAAAATTTTGATACTGGTATCTATGTGATATTTATATTTACGTGGTATCATGTTTCAGTTATTTTAGAAATACATATGTTTTTCTTTCAAATTTAACTCCTATTGTAGATTATGTGGTCATTAAATATTCATTAAAAAACTCTGAAGATTGAGTATTTTTTTTTGTTTAGGTTTTTTTTTACCGTCAACGTTTAGATAGATATACGGTTCAGTATATCGTACTATATAACTGGAATTACTGAGAAATTATCTTACATTCTGTAAGCAGCTTTAAATATTCAATAATAACGTTGGACACAATGTCCACATATTGGTCAGTATCTGTTTACCCTTCCGGAACAACTGAAACCTCCCGTTTTTTTTTTTTTTTTTTTTTTTTTTTGGGGGGGGGGGGGGGGGGGGGTTGCTAAGTCTTCAGTTATCATTTTAAGTGAGGAAACTTGTATCTAAATTATCAAGAGTATTGTCATCAGAACTTTGTATTGAGTAGAAAATTATATATGTATATTAAAAACCATCGCAACCCATTCTTCTAAATAAAATGCCTGGTTTGCAGCTTGGCAGTGGTGACTTGTAACGTGATAGCGCTTTTCGGATCTGTCAGACACCTACTTTCTGTTTGTAGATACATTGTACTTATCATTACGTTTGCAAATTCTTGTTTAAAATATACGCGAAAACAAACCTATATCACATGAAATAAACGTCTTAAATGAATTTTGATTTAAATGCTGAACATTATGGTTGATTTTTGCAACGACACAAAACACAAAGATTTAATTAATGATTATTCTCTGACTTCAAAATAAGGATAATTCTAAGATTAATTTAGTTCAGATTTAAACATTTTCCTATTTCAACGGTATGAATTGATATGCACTAATGATTTTTGCAATAAATAAAAAAATTATAATTTCAGATGTCAAATGGAATCGATATAAGACCAGCAGTTGAAAGAGACTGGCATGAAGCTTTCTAGTTTGCCTTATACATGTTATATTATTGCGATACAAATTTGTAACAACTAATTCAACCAAATTAAATGTATATCCTGATCTAAGTCAACAATCTTGGTGTATATTGCTTCATTCGCACGATTGTAACGGGCTTTTTTTCAGAACGTTGATTACATCTCTGTCAGTTCCTGTAGAAAATTTACAATGAGTTTTAATCTCATGTTACTAGGCATTTGTAATGAGATGAAAAAACTGATTTGAAATTGCCTTTATTGTTAAAAAAGTTAAAAAAAATGACTCTTTTCAAGCAAGTTGGAAGCGATATCTCTTTCAATGTGTGCATTGCATCGACAATGGCCTTGCTTTATAAAAACTCTTAACGTATTGTTAACATTATTTATTTCGTAGGCACAATTAACACTTTAATGAAAACTGCTGCAGTTGTTAAAAAAAAGTCACTACATTTGTCAAAATGACCAGAAAATGGCTACATGTATTTCCAGTGCTTGTAAACGATAAACAATATGAGCTACAATATAGACTATAAAAAAAAAAAACATTCGAAGGTTAATCAAGTATAATTTGCAATTGGATTGCTTTCTGTTTTTCACAATCAAAGTTTTTACTTTAACACATACATATACGAAAAACCGTAGTGTAGTGGCTAATGTGTGGAACATCTCAGTAAAAGTGTTATATACACGTTATTTAGGAGTCAAACATCTCGAACATCTGAGTACAAGTGTTATATGGCCGTTACGTAGGGTTCATACACTTCGAACATCAAGTTTTAGTGTAATGTGAATGTTATCTGGGGGTCATACTTTTAGTTTGTAACTCGGATTTGTTTTCTCCCAATCGATTTATGAATTTCGAACACCGGTATACTACTGTTGCCTTTATTAACATCTTCATAAACTCAGTGCTATTGTTATTTGAATGTTATCTAGGGGTAATAAACCTCGAACATCTGAGTACAAGTGTTATATCAACGTTATCGGGAGGTAATGCAGCATGAAAACCTCAGTACCAGTGTTAAATGAACGTTATTAAAGGGTTATGCACATCGAACAATTCAGCACCAGTGTTATTGCAACTGTAAGTAGAGGTAAACAAAACTTAGTACTTCTGTTGTAGGAATGTTCAATGTTCCTGTGGTCATTCATCTCCAATATTTCAGTACCAGTGTTATATGAACGTTGTCTAGGGGTAATATACCTTGAACATTTCTGTACCAGTGCTCTATGGACGGTTTCTAGTAGTCATACACCTCGAACGTATCAGTACCGGTGTTTTATGAACGTTATCTAGGGGTTATACATTTTGAAAATATCAGTACAAGTGGTACATGAACGATGATTAGGGGTCATACCGCTCGAAAATCTCAGTACCAGTGTTATATGGACGTTACCTAGGGGTCGTTCACCTCCAACTGCTCAGAACCAGCGTTATATGAACGTTTAAATTGGTCATGTATACAACGCGAACTTCTCAGTACAAGTGTTATATGACCGTGACTTAGGGGTCATATACTTCGAACATCAAGTACCAATCGTCTTGAACATTTCAATACCAATGATATTTGAATGTTTAATAGGATCATCTATTTTGAACATCTCATAACCAATGTTATATGAACGTTATCTAGGGATAATACACCTCGAACATCTCAGTTTTAGTTTTATATGAACGTTACCTTAGGGGTTATATACCTTGAACATCTCAGTACCAGTGTTATATGAACATTATCTAGGGCTAAAACATCTCGAACATCAAAGTACTGGTGTTTTCTGAACGTTATCTAGGGGCTATACACCTCAAACATATCAGTACCAGTGTTGTATGAAAGTTATCTGGGGGTCATGCACTTAGAATATCTCAGTACTAGTGTTATATGAACGTTCTTATGAGTCAATCATACACCTCGAACATCTCAGTACAAATGGTTTATGAACGTTACACTAGGGGTCATACACTTTAAACATCTAGTACCAGTTGTATGTGGATGTTATCTGGGGGTCATACATCTCGAACATATCAGTACGAATGTTAAATGAACGTAATTCTCCTCGAACATCTCGGTACCATTGTATATGAACATTATCTAGTGACCAAACACCTCGAACATCTCAATACCACTTTTATATGAACTTTATCTATAGAGGTAAAAACATCCAAAAACTCAGAACTAGTGTTGAAAGAACGTTACCTAGTAGTCATACACCTCGAACATCTCAGTACAAGTGTTACGTAATGATAAAAACCGAGTTAGGTCAAAAGTCGTACGACCAAAACAAAATTAGAATATCACGAAGACAAATAACGGGGAAACAAAAGTAAAATAAAAAGATGAAAAACTTCAACACCTTGAATCTATAACTCAAGACCATCTTGTATTTTTTTGTAAATTAGACACTGAATATTCATCTATTAGGTGTGTGTACATTCCGATAAACCTTTGAGAAAAAAAGACGAGACGTTCTTTGACAATACCGTGGCATAATAGTTTTCTGCTCAGACACCGAGACTAATTTTAACGACAAAATTTTAAAGTCCAAGATCATAACAGCTTTTCAAGAAGGCATATTTAGAAGTTTTTGGCGAACAGACTTATGAACCGGAAGCAGAAGAAAAGTAATTTATTTATAATGATTTAAATAAACAAGACAGGGGTGAGATAACAACAATAAGAACTGTTTTAGCATAACATTTGAGTCGATAAGTGAGTCAACAGTTTTGGTAAGGCGACCCTACACAATTTTAGTACGTAAAATATTTCCTACGACAACGATAGATAATGGCCTAAGATTGCCCGGACCAAAAGGCTCTGTTGGGTAAATTCACAAAACGCATGCAACTAAGGTCAAAAGTCAACGTATGGCGACCCTAACTCCTCCCAACTGTAATTCGTAAACAAATCGGTACGGTAAAGGTTTTGTCTACACATAGTACAAATGATAGGCAATGCCCTAAAGTTACCTTGGCCAAAAGGGGAATTGTGACCTTAACCCTAGACTCCTAACTTTAATTCGTAAAATCTTCCAAACGGTAAAGCTTTTGTCCACACGAGGTAAAAAGATCGGCAATGACCGAAGGTTGCATAGATCAAAAGCCCCAGGTGGGAAAATTCACAGAACGCCATCAACTGAAGTACAAGCTAGGGGTATCCCTACCCTACATTCCTCCCAACTTCAATTCGTAAAAAATCCATACGACAAATTTTGGTCTACAGTTAGAACAAATGATAGGCAATGGCCTAATGTAGCCCGGACCAAAACGCTCAGGTAGGCAAATTAATGGAAAACCTGCAACTGAAGTCCAAATTCGGGAATATTGAATCTAACCCTTCCTGACTTAAACACATTTGTTCACAATAGGTAGAAATAATCCGAGACAGCCGCAGGTTGCACAAAAATAAAGGCCCAGGTGAGTAAATTCACAGAATGCAAGCAATTTAAGTCCAAACTTGGTGTCTGCCGGCTCTTTTCCCGTTCTAACTTTAATTTGTTAAATATTTCCTGCGACAAAGCTTTGGTCTTAACAAGATATTTATGATAGGCAATGGTATAATGTTGCCCGGACCAAAAGACCAATGTGGGTTAATTCACGGAATGCCTGCAACTAAAGTTTGAATGGTGACCATATAACCCCTCCCAGGTTTAATTTGTAAGAAAGATTCCCATTGTCCATTCTAGGTACAAATAAAAGGCAATGACAGAAAGTTGCATGGACAAAAAAGGCCTAGATGGGTAAACTTACAGAACGCCTGCAAGTGAAGTCAAAATTTGTGGTATGGCGAATCTATCCCCTTTCCAGTTTTATTTCGTTAAAAAATTACTTTTGCATAGCTTTTATCTGCATTAGGTACATATGATAGGCAATGACCTAAATTTACCAGGACAAAAAGGCCAAAGTGCAGGAGTAAAGGAGTATGTTCGATATGGTCCTAAATTCGCCCATATTTCTAGCTAAAATTTCAAATTAGAACACTCCCACCCTACTGAACTAATATACAAATAAAGAGATTTTGTACGATTGCAAATGAGACAACTATGCAGACCATACTTATTATTGGCGTAGATTAAAAAACTACAATGAATAGGTCACCGTACGACATTCAACAATGATCAAAGGCCATGCCGTATAGTAAGCTTTAAAGAGCCCCAACATGACAACATATAAGAAATTCAATCGAAAAAAGACTTATGGTAAAACAAATAAACGGAAAACACAAATGTGACAGACAGCAACCAACGAATTACATGGTCCTGACATTTGACAAGCACATATATACATGTAAAATATTAAGGCAATGTTAGAAAAATATTAACTTTTTTGTATGAGGCTAAGAAACTTGAAAAGGGCGATGTTTACCATGCCCTTATACTTTTCGTGAGGAATACAAACACGTTGACATTTTTCTGACATTGTTCTAATATTGGTTTTATACTGCAGCTAAAAATGTCTACGAAAAGCTATCATGTAAATGTAAACACACAAAAAAAAAAAGTTTTGTTCATCCCCAAATTGAAAAAAAAAGTGATGTGACATATTATCGCAATTGCACGAAATATCCCTTTGTTACTATATTTGATAGATAAAGACATGTCATTTATTTTTGAAAAGCAAATTATTACTTATCTTTTGA
The DNA here is from genome assembly GCF_021869535.1 of Mytilus californianus. Lineage (NCBI taxonomy): Eukaryota > Metazoa > Mollusca > Bivalvia > Mytilida > Mytilidae > Mytilus > Mytilus californianus. Next base: position 47,630,270 of record NW_026262582.1, on the reverse strand, counting down.
AAGAAAAATAAGGCACAGTGTTATGAACCCTGACACTGATAAAAGGTTTTATTGAGGGTAATGCAGACTATATTTACTTAAAGGGGAATATATGCCTCCCGGATTATTAAAATGTTATATAAAAAAGAAAACACTTAGGCGTTGAAATTATTGATAGCGCAAAGAGAGGTAACTCAGAGTTGGATACAGTAATACAAAAAAGATTGACAAGTTTTGATGATTTATTAAAGACCATATACTCTGTGTTATATCGATTGCCTCGTTTGTTGTGTTGTTTAATGGAGAACAAATTTAAGAAAACAACTTTTTAAAATAGACAGTGCAATAACCATCTCCGAGATCGTATATATCGCACTTGTCTAAGCTCCTTCCAGCTTAAGCTATTCAAATGACAAGCAGTCAAGGGGATATGCATATCATGAATTACGTTCTGTAGTACTCCTCTTTATAATTCATTCATGTGTTGTTTCATAGTCATCTAAATATAAAATGTTATAAAGAATGCTTTTTAAATTGTTTTCATATGTTGTACTGTTACACCACTGTCCCAGGTAAAAGGGACAGTTGGGCACCCGCAAACATGTGTAACCCTGCCAGATTTTGAACGTGCCTGTTCCATGTTCCGTACGGTGACCTATAGTTGATAACGCATATGCCATTTGGTCTCTGGTTGAGAGTTGTCTCATTGGTAATCATACAAAATCTTCTTATTTTTATATTGAAATTCCAATTTGGATGTAGACAAGATAGATCGACTGAATTGTGACTTATGATACGGTGATACATGTATATGAAACAAATTAAATGTCGAATTATTTTATGTTTATAAATTGTTAAATTCAAGTATAAAATGGATAAATACATGCAGAAGTTTTTAAAAGGAGTATGATACAAATAGATATTACTATACCGCATTGATTAATCAACTGATAAGTAACCTAACACGTTTAAGTAGACAGGGCGGTTATCAGATCTGTACTGTTATAGAATCAAAGATAAAGGTAAAGAATAAACAAGACTCTTATGATAAATATATTAATATGATACCTGCTTTGTTTACTTTTGATAGCAATGAGTTGAAATCTAAGATGATAAGGATTGATGACTCACGTCCAGCAGCCAATATAACAAACATATGCAGGACAATAATATTTTACATGTATTTGAATAACATATTTTTTTCATTTATTAAATGTGTTCCTGTTCTTATCAATACGATCGTATCATAACATTTGTTTCCAGAAGAGTTAAGAATGTAGGACAACACGTATGAAAATGTAAAGTTATTACGAATGTGTATAGAAAATAATTCAAAAAAAATTGCTTAGAATCTGAAACACACAAAAACGTAATAGAAATAGGTTGTCCAGTCCAAATTGCCTTTTAATAACAAACATCATTTGGCCAACTTGCTTTAAATAAGGGGTCATATAAGGACTGTGATAAAAAAAAATCATATTAGATAGTTACGGCAAAGTTAAAACTTTTATTGTGTATGTAACAAGATACTCATGCGTACAGTAGTTGTGCAACTTTTTTTGCTATTTCGTACAATAAGACTTTATAATGTTTAATGTCAACGAGGTAATACCCCAGCGACAAGAAGGGTCATATTGGTAACGTTTGATACATGAAATAGTTTTAATGAAAAGCATTTATTTTTCGTTGACTTCTTCCTATAAAATTGACTGTACATTAATTGTAGATTGTAATGACCAGAATAGAGTAAAGCTTCAGGTATCTGGAGGGATGCAAATATTACAATTGATTGTTCCATCAATCAATGGGTTTAAGAGACTTCTCAACTTCTCAACTAACATACAAACAAATTATTACTGGTTTCTTTATACATCAATCCATAATTCTCACATTCGATGAGGGAAGACATTATGGTGTAGTAGTTATTCTTCTTCTCTCGCCTTATACAACATCTATATTTCTATCTTTTGCCAGCTACTTATGATTTAAGCCATGAAGTTATATTACATACATCATGCATCATAGTCTGGAAAAACATTATTTATTAGTTCCTGTAGGCTTGGTATTCTATCTTTAGGAAATTGAGAGAACAGAGTCAATAGTTGAAAATAGCTACAGCAATACTACAATAACTAAAGGCCTGTGTATTAATAATTTTTTAAAGTGCAATAATATCAAAACAGAACAAAGTACTGGATATAAGAAGATATCAATTTTGTGCATGCATATAACAACAGAAAACAATATAAACAGGAAACAAAATATAATCAAAAGGCGGATAAGCTTTAGAAACAGAATTCTGTTGAACCAACTTTATAGATTGTGACTAATGTGTGAAATAGCCGTGGGAGATTTGAAAGAATTACGTTTAGATAAAAATCGCACCAATCTAGTGAAGAACGTTCAATGATAATAATTCTGTTTCAGCAATGTCTTGTCTTATGGTCAAATATGGATGATAGAAACTTAGTTGCATATTAGCTATGACTATTCTTGTCTGGCAATGACTGGGGAAAATACTTTGTCCAAGACAGTATGAAAATAAATATTGTGTCCAACAAAAATGAAGGAGAATGCTAAAAATAGCCGTTAACGTTAACAAATAAGCGCTAGAAATAACTTTAATTTTTCGGAGCTGTATTTTATACCTCCTGTACTAGATTTCAAAACCTTGGCGTTTGACTTTTACTTATTATTTCTCGAGTTTAAAATATCTTAAATGTCTTAGGAGCACGATTTTTCATCTTCAACACATGACTTTAAATTTCCAAAGAAGATCAAAAGGGTTCCGCCTTTTTTTGACATCCAATTATTTGCTATTCTCGAAGGGAAATATTTGTAAATGAATTAATAATCTTATCTAGTCTTGCAATAAATCAAATTGAAAACTCTTTTCTCAAACTAAAGGACAATACAGTGTACGAAAGAGAATGACAATAAAACCGTCTTAACAAAAGATAATAATATAGAAAGGTAATATATTGGCCAAATAAATGATTGCTCTACAACAAAAATCTAAAAAAGATTTAGAAAATGTATTACACCTTTTATATGGACAAAACTATTGCTGTTTTCAATACACCTTCACGTCAGATGTTCAGTCATCGAATTTTTATATAAAATGTAAAAATACGAATTAAATAATTCCTATATATGAATAACAACAGATAACATATGACGAAGACTTAAGCAACATTCTAGATCACTTCAACAATGAGCAAATTCCATTAGGCAAAGCAAACTTTTCAGAATGTACATATGTACGGTCATACATGTATGTACTTTCAGATCGATAATAACGGTTAGTGCCTGACCTGCTTTCAGAAATATGTTATCCGTTTTTTTCATGGCAGAAACCGAGGTATATAATTTTATTAATAGAAGACGAATTTATCAGCATTCATACAATTTAATGTTGGATATCTTTATAAATTTTGTAAGTAATATATATGTATTCTATTTGTATTGGTATTCTAGAGCCAATTCTTATTTCAATGGCATTCTAGAATCACCATGTTTTTGTGTTTCAGGTCAAGGCATTAAAAGATGCAAAACAGATCTCGAGTTCAAAAGCGACTCCGGCTAGAAGTATTCTCAGAAATCATCGATAGCAGCGAAGATGCTGTTGAGGGAAATGATATATATCGTATTCTTAAAGAAAAAAGTACTCTCCGAAGAAATGTTAACTTATAGAAGTATATATATTTAGTCAGGAATGGACCCAGAACCTCGATGTCTGCGGGGGCACCATGAACCCAAATTAGATATTTGTTTAGAGATGTATTTAGGCGAGTGTAGGTGGTAATGGTGGTGGTGATGGTGGTGTGTGTGTGTGTTTTTGCCATGCTTTTTTTCAGTTCATTGACGACTGATGACTTGTATACGTTTAGTATCTTTTGCCTCTCTATTTTAAGATATTGACATCCTTTCATGTGAGGAAACTATTATCGAAATCATCATTATCATTGTCACCGAAATTATGTAATGAGTAGAACATTACGTTACATTTTAAACACAATCGCAACTGATGAATAGCCAAGGCTTATTATATTTGGTCTGTTCAAATATATGGGCATTGTAAATAAACATCAGATATTGTAAACGTAATTGATCTGCAGATTGACAGTGGTGTTTAGAAACGATTGATATTTTAGGCACCTTCATCCTATATGCCGAATGTTTGAATTTGTTTTTCAATATGTTGAATGAATTTTCATTTAATATTTCTCCGGGCTTCTAAACAAAATGTCTGGTTTGCAGCTTGGCAGTAGTGACTTGTCAGTTGACAGCGTTTTTCGGATCTTTCAGACAGCTACTTTTTGCTTGTGGATACACTGTACTTGTAATAACGTTCGCATATTCTTTTTAAAATATATACCGAAACAAACCTTTATCACACGAAATAAACGTTTTAAATGTATTTTGATTTATGTTCTGAACATTATGCTTGATATTTGCAAGGTCCACAAAACACAAAGTTCAATCATTCATGTGTCTGAATCCAAAATAAAGATTATTCTTATAATAACTTAGTTCAGATTTAAAAACGCTCTTATTTCATTGGTACGAATTGATATGCTCTTGTTATTTTTACATTAAATAGAATTTTATAATTTCAGATGGTTAATGAAGCCAAAGTGAGACCAGCATATCTTAAAATACAATGAAATGAACCTTTCTTTTAGATGTTATATTATTGTAATAAAAATTGATCTCAACTAATGCATTAACTTTATGTACTGATCTAAGTCAGCAATCCTTTTGTATATTGCTATATTCGCATAGTTTTTTTAAGTTTTTTCCAAGAGCGTTGATCACATATCTCTGTCGATTCAGGAGAAAATTAGCAATCATGTTTTCAGAAATTTTACTGAAAAAAAAATTGATTGATTTGAAATGTTCTTTGTTTTTACAAAAGTAAAAAAAAAAAATGACTCTTTCAAGCACATTCGAACTGTATATGTGCATTACATCGACAACGGGCATATTTTAATAAAACTCTGGAAGTATGGTTAAAATTCCTATTTCTGAGGCATAATTAACACAAGTATAAAAACTGCTGCATTTTGTAAAAGATAGATAACACACACACACACACACACACACACACGGAAAATTCACTAAATTATTAAGATTGTCCGGAAAATAGCTACCTTTATTTCCCGTGCATTTAAAGGATAAGCAATGCAACTGTTACAAAAAAAAACAAAAAAAACCAAAAAACACATTGTTTAACTCGCAATTTGATCATCTTATGTTTTTCAAAGGAACTACCTTAACACATACATATAGAAAACTAACTACAATTAGAACCTCTTCGCTAAAGTCTTTACAGTTAGAGGATACACGCATCAGTCTGATTGCAATGAATCAAAATGTGTATCCCCAAATAGAGGTTTCTCAACAGTTTACGAATGGACGAAACTCTACTAACGTATCGTTATAAAGCGGTGATTTTGTTCAGTAACAAATTTTTTACTGATATTGCAGTGTGTGTAAGACAACTAGCAATAATCTGATATTATGTTTGCAACTTGCATTTTATTTAAGGGTAAAACATTGGTGTTCCAATTTTTTGTTTTGTGTTGTTGAATGTTGCGTTATCCTACGTTGAGGACCATTTGTTTACGTGTCGTATACGTGTTTGTTTATCGCCCTTATCCATTGAAAAAAGAACATTGTTTCTGTAATAACGTTGTTAAAAAAGTTCCACACATCTGGTTAGAATTTGAATTATTGAGTGTTGAATTGTTTATGTTCAGTGGCAAATGTTTTGTGCATATCATGACGAGATAAGCATTTGATTAAGGATTGAAAAGTGATTGAGATGACAAATTTTAATATGTTTCATTTATTTTATCCAAACGTCTTTTTAATAACCCAGCATAAAATTCTACACATATGGAACAACTAGAGGAGGAGTGTTTGGGTATAAATGCTGTCTCCTAAAATAAAGCACTCAACAGGAGCGTTTAAAGGTGCACCAGGTACAGTTGTTCCAAGCTGCTGATACCCATGAGCGTCATTTTCGTGTCAGAGAGCTGGAATTATTAAACAAATATTCTTTTCGTTGCCAAAAATCAAAATATTTGGGTTTTTTTAAATGGTAGCTTTTATTATTTATTGAACTTTTTAATACCGGAGTACAATTTTAAATATTTCAAACCAAATGCCACTAAATGCCTGGCTCAGGTTTTAGTCTTTTTTTTTCATATAATTTTCAACAGGTTTACATGTTTAAGCAACAGGGTCAATCTAGTTCAAGTGAAGTTTTAAAAGAAACGACAACGTCTAAAAATTTTCTTTAAATGTTAAATTCATTTAGAACTAATGTGTAAATTAATATGAATGCTCTTTATTGTTGTATAAAGATGTTATCTTGCCCATCCCCCCCCCCCCTTCCTCACACCCCCACAAAAAATCTTATTGCTGGAAGAAATCAAATGACCGATGAAATCTTCTCGAGATGGAGGGTTTCTATGAAAATAAAACAAGTCTGCCAGTCTAAGAAAACATAGCAGGCACTTGTGAGAGTGAGTTCATTAAAGACAATATGAAAATAAGATAACTGAAAAGAAATAGTGAGTTCCTAAAGGTCTATAGCATTTATTTAATTTTAATAATAGAGAACATTTTTACAGAAACAATAATTGTAGTTCTATATAACAACAATTACTTAATTCAAACATATCACCAGCTGAATATAAAATGTCGAAATCAACCTACTAGTATCTTGAAATATGATGTATATATTGTTAAAAATTGCGCTAATATTAACGTACCATTTTGCGGTACGGCCGCTATCTTTGTGACGTCGCGTTATTGTGATACGATTATGTTTATTAAATAGAGTGTTACATACATGTATTTGTTTTTCGTTTTAAAAAAGTTATATTGTAATGAAATTGTGTTAAAATATACATTCAAATCAATTATTGTGTATTTACAAAAAATAAATAAACGCAGTTTTTCCCATCATCCTTTATTCTACAAAAGACATACTCGCATACAACAGTGAAAATGAACTAACTGGATTCGCACTTAATTAATATACACTGATTTCCTTGACTTTTTTTGTCTATAGCGATCTTTTTTTAAGGTTTCGAAATAAGTTTTAGATGTTCATATTTACTGAAAAAATACAGTGGGAAAGTTAAAAGATTAAATTAATTAAAGTACTGCATAAAAATTTCATCCACATTCATAATTTGTTGGCATAAGAAATCTATAAAAGGTATGTTCGGCAAAGTGGTTACACAGGAGAGTAGGACTTAACTGTCATTTGAAAAAGATGAGACGGATAGGGTACATATTTTGACTTGCAACAGGCCACTTACGGAAATCTCAAGGAGTTGTTGCTGTTGCAAGGTTTCTAAAGTGCATGAAACTACCTTTGGGAGGTATCAGTTTGGGGGTCCACATGTATACACTCCAGTCAACACCTGGGACTGAAAGGACATATTGCCGGACAGATTGATATGGGACTTATGCTTATACTTTATCAAAAAAATGGCACAAGTATATAGTATAAGAAACCTTAATTTAGGAATAGTTGCAGACCAATTTTTCTATAAATAATCGTGTCCATGAACCAATCTTAGCAAAACCTACTAATATTTTTGCCTATAGGATATTTTATTTCTTGTCCGTATCGAGTTTCTATAATTATTTTCCATGTATCGCTGTGTATGCGTTATATGCAATTTTAATTGCATTTAACTGTTTGTCTTCAATTACAGGTTTATTCTGTTATTGCTTTGTTAATACATGATTTGGTGATTCATATATATAGCATGTTTCGCTTATATATATTTATTTTAAATTATATATATTATTATTAACTGTCAACACCTGATTTGACCTTTTCTCGGTAGATTGTTCTGTGGTTAATTGTAAAATTTTACACATCTATTTATTTGAAAGGATTTTCCCAACGTAAATGATCTGTGGTAATCAACTGGTCGTCTATGAATTTCTTTATTTCTTTAATTTGATGATATTACCCCTGGTGTTTCGGATATCATTTAGGTCAAGTTCGACCAAGGCCGTTCATCCTCGTCAGGTGCCCTAGCCTTATTTATTTTTATTTACTACAACATTTGATTATAATTACTTTTTAATTGTTATCAATATGTTTCTCTCGTGTAACGTATCAAATGCAGTTACATTTTGGGGGCACTTTATAAATAGTCGTGTCCATGATATTTTATAAATAGTCGTGTCCATGAACCAATCCCAGCAAAACTTACTAATACCATTGTCTATAGGAGATTTTATTTCTTGTCTGTATCGAGTTTCTATAATGATTTTCCATGTATCGCTGTGTATACTTTATATGCAATTTTATAAGCATTTAAATGTTTGTCTTCAATTACAGTTTTATTCTGGTATTGTTCTGTTTATGCATGATTTGGTGATTCATATATATATAGCATGTTTCGCTTATATATATTTACTTTAATTATATATATTATCTTTAACTGTTAAAACCTGATTTGACCTTTTCTCGGTAGATTGTTCTGTGGTTAATTATAAACTTTTACACATCTATTTATTTGAAAGGATTTTCCCAACGTAAATGATCTGTGGTATTCAACTGGTCGTCTATGAATTTCTTTAATTTGATGATATTACACCTGGTGTTTCGGATATCATTTAGGTCAAGTTCGACCAAGGCCGTTCATCCTCGTCAGGTGCCCTGACCTAATTTATTTTTATTTACTATAACATTTGATTTTAATTACTTTTTTAATTGTTATCAATATGTTTCTATCGTGTAACGTATCAAATGCAGTTACATTTTGGGGCACTACACCTGGTGAATCTGTTAAAACCTAATTATTTTTATGTCCGTTCTTATTTAATTATACTTTTATTATTTACAGTGGTTATAATTTTGCGGAGGTCAAGTACTCCTTCACGTTCTTGTGCTTCCGATAAGCAATTATATGCGGTTTGGGAAATAGATCTCTAGCAATTGTGTCATTTTCAATCAACTGCCAATGTTTTCTTATTCGTCTTCCCAATTGTTTGAACGATCTATTCTTTCTATTAGACGTTCTTGAAGGTTAAGTCTATCCTGTACAATTTATTTTATATGTGTAATGTCGCGCGTTTGCTGACTCTGTTTGTGTTCATACGAATAGGTTTAAATTGATATGTTTGTGAAGATGAGATCCAGATTGATATTGAGTTGCTGATAATCTCTCATCTATAGTGAATTTCTTTAAAATATAAAACAATCTCCTTTTTTAGAAGTTTTTTTTCCAATTGCGAAAAAAGCCTTCTCCTAGATGATATCTATCCGTATGTCTATTCAGTATATTATGATTGTGAATCAATCTCCTTTTAATTTTTAGAAGTTTTTTTCTAATTACGAAAAAAGCCTTCTCAGAGATGATATCTATCGGTATGTCTATTCAGTATATTATGATTGTGAATCAATCTCCTTTTAATTTTTAGAAGTTTTTTTCTAATTGCGAAAAAAACCTTCTCAGAGATGATATCTTCAAGTATGTCTATTAAGTATATAATGATTGTAAATCAGTCTCCTTGTTGGCATAAGAAATCTATAAAAGGTATGTTCGGCAAAGTGGTCACACAGGAGAGAAGGACTTAACTATCATTTGAAAAAGATGAGACGGATAGGGGTACATATTTTGACTTGCAACAGGCCACTTACGGAAATCTCAAGGAGTTGTTGCTGTTGCAAGGTTTCTTAAGTGCATGAAACTACCTTTGGGAGGTATCAGTTTGGGGGTCCACATGTATACACTCCAGTCAACACCTGGGACTGAAAGGACATATTGCCGGACAGATTGATATGGGACTTATGCTTATACTTTATCAAAAAAATGGCACAAGTATATAGTATTAGAAACCTTAATTTAGGAATAGTTGCAGACCAATTTTTCACTTAGTTTACCAGTGGTAATTCATTTCCAATTGAGAATGAAACCTACATACTAAAAATTTAGTTTGATCATAATTACAAGGTTGTTATTCTTTTGCTTACTTTAATCTGTAAACTGCCTGTACATTAGTATTCGAATAATTTCTAAAATTTTACTGGACCTATATTTAAATAAGAAAATCAAAAAACGATTACTAAACGGAATGATTACAGAGTCTCTTGCTGACTGTAGCAAAATAACGTGTCAGAGGAAAGCAATCTAGTCAATGTCTCTTCTTGTAGATGTGTAAATGTAGTGATTTTTTGTTTAAATGTTTTAGTTTTGTTGTTTCCCTTGCTTTCCTAAAGTGTTATAACGTGCCAATAATATGGAAATTAAAAACAACTTAATTCAAGATAAAGAACCATAATATAAAAGCAAAATTTTGATATGAAGATTTACTTTAGCTTGTTAAGCACAATCATGAAACCTTTTGTCTAGTATTTATCAAAACTTGTGTTTTGTTTTGTTGTTTTGATTTTTTAACATCAAGTTTTCATATATTACGGTTCAACGTGAGAATAAAAAAAAACATAATTCGAGACCACAATTTATTATTTCAAAAGTATCATGAGTCAATTCAATTTTGGCTGTTAAAATATTAAAAAAAATTAAACAATATATATGCCAACGTGTGAAACAGGTGCGACAGAACGTCAACGTCGTCGAAGATTATACCTATATTGTTACGTTTCTAACGTCTTGGCAATTTTGAATGTTGGTCTTGGCACTGAAAGGGTTAAGGAATGACTGTAATATTGTTTCTGTCTATGACGAAATAACATAAAACATGTGGTGCACCCTGAATAACCCACGTAGCGGGTTATTTATAAGTTTGCACCACATTTTTTTTTCGTATAACACACCTTCTTATTTTTATAAAATCTTTTCACCTGTAGCAAAATGGTCATATATTTACACCGGTCCTTCATGTAGACTTATATATTGACATATAGTGGGTATATAATTTTTGATCCACTTATGCGCACCTGATCAAATATGTATGCATTTGTATATATAAGTATTTCTACACACTACAGTTTATCCATATGCCATATTTCAATCTGAATTTTAATCATTTTCAACTTTTTGTGTGAAAAATTATACAATCATTCAATTTTTGTAGAGTGAGTCTTGTTTACCTTACAATTAAGATGATAAAGCTGTGTTATTTTGTGCTGGAACTCTTTATTTTGAAAATGTCTACTAATAAGGTAGTATTTAAAACCCATCCGTCAGGTGTTAAAATATTGATCTGGTTACGGGTAATGAGATGAAAACATTGAGTTCGTGTGTCTGTTCAAATCTCTCTATTTCGTATGTTCAAATCAAATTGATTGTTAAACAGAAATAAAATTGAGGGAACCAAATGAGCCTCAAAATAAGCGAGACTGGTTCCGTCACTGGATCAGCTTTTCTTGTGACATAAACATGCACCATTCTTTGGATGCAATATGGAAATATACTGGTGTTGGTCATATACATATATGCTCTGGACCTTCAAATATAACGCATACAAGAAAAACTGTATATTACTCAAATTATTAAATTAAATAATATAAAGGAAAGGAACATGTAGTATCCACCCATGACACAAAATCATGAATTAACAGTACAATGTACATGTATGTATTGTTGAATCAATAGTGCAATGAACGTGTTGTTGCTTTAAGTAACAGTTTACAATTGGTGCTTTTCCCATCATTTGGCGTTCGTCGTCGTCCGTCGTTAACTTTTACAAAAATCTTCTCCTCTGAAACTAATTGGCCAAATTTAACCAAACTTGGCCACAATCATCATAAGGGATCTAGTTTAAAAATGTGTCCGATGACCCCACCTGCCATTGCAATCTACATGGCCGACATGGCTAAAAATAAAACACAGGGATTAATTATAGAAGTTTAAGGGAACTTTGTAAAAAAAAAACAATTTCGGATGGCCTTAACTTGAAAACTTGTATATATTAACAAGGGGTCTTCAGTAACTATAATAAGACTACAATGGGATGCTCCGCTTTAAATTTATCTACTGGGCAAAATTAAACAAAAACAGGCCTCAATCAATATAAGGGTATCCAATACTATTTCTTATGATTTTAACATTAAATAAGTTATTATTCGTGACTTCCAAAACCCAAGTAGATACAGGTGAGCGACACAGGCTCTTGAGAGTCTAGTTTTGCGAATATCAAAAATCTGTGCGGGCGAATTTTACATTTATAAAAGAAATATATTCATGTTAGTTTGAATATATCTGCAGTTGATGTTTTCACTCGCCTTTTGTACTTTTAGACCTTCTGATCTGATAGTATTTATTCTATTATAATCATAAACAAGAATGTGTCCATAGTACACGGATGTCCAACTCGCACTATCATTTTCTATGCACAGTGGACCGTGAACTTGGGGTAAAAACTCTAATTTGGCATTACAATTAGAAAGATCATATCATAGGGAACATGTGTACTAAGTTTTAAATTAATTGGACTTCAACTTCAACTTAAAAACTACCTTGACCAAAAACTTTAACCGGGACGAACGGACGAACGGACGAACGGACAAACGGACGAACGGACGAACGGACGAACGGACGAACGGGCGCACAGACCAGAAAACATCATGCCCCTCTACTATCGTGGGTGGGGCATAAAAAGCCGAACATAAATCAAAGTCAATATACAGTCTTTAATGAAAATCAGCTGTCATATGTTCAAATATAACCAGAAGACTTAGTTCGCAATTTTCCCTTGTTGGTCCTTTTTTTTGTAAATTGTTCTGTCTCTCTATTATAATGTTCGAGATAAAAGATTTGTTTTAATAGCTTGTTAAATTCTTTATTGAAGGGTAAAAACTTTTATAAAAACTCGTCTGACATTCTTCATGCAACGAACTATAGGTAGAGCTAAATATTCTGAACATATCCATTTCTGTAAAACGTTCTCTATATGTTTGTACACACTTTTTACAAGATACTCCAATAATAATTGTGTCCAAGTTTAGTTAAATTAGGTTTTATAGTTTCAAAGCAGAAGCTTTTTGGACGACAACGGACAACGGAAGCTAAGTTGTGCAAAAAGACTCTTGCCCATATAAGCCAGGTGAGCTGAATGACAACAGAGACCGTATCTTAATCTCAAAATGACAATTAATGCCAGACCGTATTTGTGTTTTGTTTTACGGACAAGACCCTCAATGAAAGTAATAAGAAACAGATGTAACATGATTTACTTAAATGAATCTCTATGATTGTTTATAGAGATAAATTCCAGTTGCCAAATCACTTCAAAATTCTCGATAAGTGACAAATATAAAAGTCTATATGTGTGTTATAACCTAGCAATAAATCATTATGTTCACAAAGATTAAAGTTAGAGCATTTAAGAGATTTGCGTCGACAAAGCACAATTCGTATATGATATATGGAATAGAGCACTTATTAATAAAGGTATGATTAAATCCATTTTATGTTTTGATAACTGAACTTATTTTTTATGTTATTGATAATTTGTTTTATGTTCCAGTGTATTTATCGATATATAATAATTGTTTGAATTCGTTTCTTTTTGTGTATATATCGGTATGAATACCGGTCCCATCGAAAAGAATGAAAAGATAATTGACTAATGTGGACCTTATTTTCGCAATTCTATGGATTGCTTTTTATAGCCTACAATACTAGACTAGATATCTTTATTGGGATCTTAAACAGTTTTAACTTTAGAGCTTGAGTCAACCTGGGTAAATTTATGATAACTTTAGTGAAAAACAACTGCCGTATTCCTGACTTGGTAGAAGCATTTTTCGAAGAAAATAATAATGATAATACTTCATTAGTCATAACAAGAAAATTGAAATCGGAATCTGAAAAGTTTTATTTAACATATGTTTGTATATTTAACCAAATTTTGAAGAACAAACAATAATATTCTGTTCATGTTGATCAATTTATTTACGTCGGCATGAAACATGTCATATTAAAGTTTCGCTTAGTGTACTGCATTGATCTCCATCTGTCGACATTGTTTATTCTTTCCCACAACTATGTGCGTTTTTAACAGTACATGTAGAGCGTAGTGTCATTTTGACCGTTTCTTGTATCCTATTTGACAGGTTCTACCTTTTACTCCTGTCGAAACCGAATCTAAAGTTGAAACCACTAATTTGTGGTACATGTTTTGTTTCACTTCTCCAGTAATAGATTACAAAATGAATCAAAACTTCTTAAATAAAGATTTAAATAATTCAAGAAATACTGTTGGGACTAAAATCAGCCGCATGTGGTATGGGTTTTGCTCATTATTGAAGCTGTACGGTCACCTTTGGTTGCATACAACCACGTTGTTTTTACAGTTGAGTTGTTCCAAAGGCAATCAATCCACACCTCCAATATTTTGATCCAAGATTTAAATAATTCAAGAAATACTATGTGGAATAAAATCGGCCGCAGGAAAAAAAAAACACTCAACGAGGTCTGACAAGACGATACAAACCGCCGGGATTTTTAACATTGGGAAAACCACTACGCTGTGGTACCACAGGAAAATATTGTACCATATGGTCTAACGTAGAATTAAAAGGGTCAAAACCCTCCTGTCATCTTGCCAGATCCCGCCAAAATCATTTGGTCTATACACACTGATCCCCAACAAAACGAGTTCAACTACATGGTAGTTGGTACTGACTTACCATAATGCTGATCATTTAAAAACATACTCGACAATCAGAATTTGCAAACTCTCAACTCAGACTTTAGCTCCTTGTACATTGTTAAAAAAGCACCATAACCGTTGACGGACAAGTACACTCCATCGTTCCTGAGCCGCTAAAATAAATCTCTTTATTGAGCTGTTATATTCATGATATTAGAATTGCAAATAACAAGGCCCTGATTTATTTTGTCTTTAATGATAATACGATCCACTAGATGAACTCTTTTGGGTTGCATTAATAGCCACCTGATTATCTGTCAAGTGACAATAGCTACGGAGCAATGTCACTCCAAAACAAGGAGAAATTCGGTCACACGTGTAAACGAATAATATCTAATCCTATTTGCTCAATAAGCGCCTTTCTTTTGATTAGACCTAAATCGTTTAAACCCGAATGATTTGAAGAGCGAATAGTTTAAGATTCTCGTCGATTGAAATACCAAAAAAAAGTACCATTTCGTCCCTCGCTGGAAATACAAATAAAAAACATAACCTTTCGACTGTATTCCAAGTTTTAAACCTCTAAATCGTCTCTTTTATACATTTCTGGCCGTCCGATAAACAATAGATGATCTCATGACCTAAATACGACAGTGTTCAGTTCTATAATGACACCAAATGTCTCACTTGGTGTACTTACTACTGATATTATGTTAATAGTTTTTGAAGTTGAAGCTTTACTACAACTATCACAACAATTTAACATGTTCTAAGAAAATGAAGACAAGGTCAGATAAACATGATAAACCAAACTGGAAATATATGTACACCTTACAACCATTCCATACACCAAATATGCTTTAAATATAATGGACCTATTGCACATCGAAGAAACAAAATTAACCAGGAAAACTTAACATTGATCAATGAACCCTGAAAATGAGGCTAAGGTCAGGTGAACCCTGCCATATTGACATGTACATGTATCCCTTACAATCATAACATGCTTCAAACAAAGTTGACATTTTACATAAAGTATCTAAGAGAAACACTAAACAAGAAAAACTTAAGATTGAGCAATGAACCATGAAAATGAGGTCATGGTCAGATGATAATTTTCAGACAGACATATACACTTTACAACCAATCCATACCCCAAAGGTTGTCGACCGTTTGCTAATAATATAAGAAAAACTTAAATTAACATTGAGCAATGAACCAGACTGACATGTATATCGAAAAATAATCTCCTACACCAAATATAGTTGATCTATTGCATATAGTATACGAACAGACACAAACTTTTAATTTTAACTACTGAACAATGAAAATTAGTGCAATGTCAGATGACAACTGCCAGATGGAGATGTACACCTTAAAATTATTCCATACACCAAATATAGTAGACCTATTGCTACAATTATATGAGATATGGACTTAACCACGAAAACTGTCTGACGGGCATGAGGACCTTGCAAGGTACGCACATACCAAATATAGTTACCCATTTACTCATAATAAGAGAGAAATTAAGAATTTTTAAATCATAACTATTTTTTATCAAGTAGTCACTGAACCATAAAAATGAAGTCAAGGACAATGACGGACAGAAACTTCATAACATAAGGCATGTATATACAAAGTATAAAAGATTGAGGTATATAAAGCTCTTAAGAGGTAAGCTTTTCCCGCCGCTGCCGCCGGATCAATATCCCTATGTCAATCTTTCTGCGGCAGAAGTCACAGGCTCAATAAAAATGAAGTTTTGCTTAAAGTTTATACAAAACCTAAAGAATATATTTTTCATGCTCTTTATATCATAATAGTAACGACCTTGAGGTCACCTGATTGTATAATCTTGCGCAAAATTTCTGAATTAACAGGATTTATTCGACATTGATATACACACACTGTAACTGATAGGTTGTCAATTTAAACCATACCTTATTCGGCCCCACATTTGAATAGCAACAAAGACTGAGAAAAATTGCCAAAAAACGCAGTGTCCCTTAAAAAAACAATCTTACTTCACTCTAGAAGCCGTTATAGGTACTGTCCGCTTGAATTCTGCTAGGATCAAAATCCGAGACCTGACAGTCCTGGTAATTCAAGAAGGGACGATAATTATTGCTCATGGCTACAGACTATTTTGATGTTGCCACTGTGTGCCATAAATACACACAAAACCCACAACTCAAGATTAATGACACCCGAGGAGGATGTTGAAAAACGCTCTTTTTTGAGTCGATACTGATCTGTCAAGTGACATCAAACACCGCCCAACCAATACAAGTAAATCTAGAAGCCGCCATTCGAATGCTTTGTTTATATTTTAAAAATAATTGTCATGAAAAACCATACAGGCAGAAGTCCAAGTTTCTATATAGCTTAAAGAAACTAGTTTCTCATTATTCACAATAGGAGCACCTCCTTTTGAAAACACAACCACCTTCCAAGTATGAATCTGAATAGTCAATACTTCTAAATGAATAAACGCTCCATTCCAATTTTGTTCCTTAATCTTTCTCGGGATATGAGCCCAAATTGGGTCAATAATACTAGGGATGCTTTTCGGAACGTGACTTACCAGGGAAATGTTCCCACTGGTCAAGTGCAAAACTGTATTTAGCAACTCGAGCCTCTTCGTCTTCAGAAAATATTTTGTTATTGCTGTCAACTGCTCTACTGCGAATCACTGTAGTGACATCGTGGAATTTTCCCTCGGATTTCACAACATGGCGCCTGTCCTGTAGAGTGGATTGGCTTCTGTTTCTGGGTTAAACTCCGCATAATTAGTTTGGTATTGAATGGAAGGAATACACTAGGTTCTGCTTGGATTCAAGCTACCTTGGGTAGAAACAGTAGTCACCACATCAATGTGCTGATTTGCACGAGGTGCCACGCGGGGTTTTGTCTATTAATATCAACATTAAGTCTTTTTTTGCTTCGAAATTTATACTTGACCCTTATAAAATAATCTGAACTATTACTCGAACAGACTGAAATAGTCTTAATCCATTCTCGACTTGTACTCGACCTATTTTTTTTAGTCTAAACCATACTCGACCAAAGATCTGAACCATACTAGACCAGTCTGAACCATACTTGACCAAATAACCTCTACGTTTTTTTAATTGTA
This sequence comes from Mytilus californianus, assembly GCF_021869535.1. NCBI lineage: Eukaryota > Metazoa > Mollusca > Bivalvia > Mytilida > Mytilidae > Mytilus > Mytilus californianus. The sequence goes on along the minus strand of NW_026262582.1, from coordinate 47,612,551 downwards.
GCTGTTAAAATTAATTTCGGTTTTTTTTCTGACATGACAACAGCCACAATAATATAAAGTTATATATAAAATCATATTTTTACATCCTTACATGATTCTCAGATTTATCAAATAGAGAAAGTTAAATCAAATTGTTTTATATAATAATTTAATTATATTAATTCTAAAGTTTTAGAGTTTTGTTAAAACACCTTTACTGAGGGTAATCAAACCTAATAAGGTGCTTCTTGTTTGGCATGTGTTTTTTTTTTAAACTTATTTTTCTTAAATTCCTAAAGAAAAACTACATAGGTTTCATGGATGCATACAATAGCTATATAATAATCTTTTAATGAGGTACAACAGCCAAAAAATCACTAAAATTGTTTAACCTTATATTAGAAATATATTTATACATTCTTATTATAATTTGGGATAGATTATATTTAATATATATCAAAAGAGATAAAAAAATTAAAGAAATAAATAAAATTATTTTACTATTATTTATTAATAAATGTCCTGTAGAGTGGATTGGCTTCTGTTTCTGGGTGAACCTCCGCATGATTAGTTTGGTATTGATCATAAATGGAAGGAATACACTAGATTCTGCTTGTACATTTGTATTCAAGCTACCTTGGGTAGAAAAAGTAGCCACTACATCATTGTGCTGATTTTCACGAGGTGCCAAGCGGCTTTTTGTCTATTACTATCAACATTAAGTCTTTTTTGCTTCGAAATTGACTTTTTTCGTAAGCAATACCGAACATTAATATTCTTTTGACTATTTCTCTTTTGAGGCTTCATCACTGTTGAGGATGGAACTGGATTTTGAAAATCTTAGAGCAAGCTTCCTCATCGAACGTTAAAAAATTCTAAACGTGACGTATGATAGTGAAGGCACAAAGTGAAAGGTCACAGGCAAGTAACTGGTAAAAAATACGGAAAGAGACGGGCTCAAGAACTAATACGGAACTTAAATTTTTATCAAACCTGTTTTATCAGTAAACTTATAAACATAATTATACATTGTTGAAAATTGACACAATTCATATGATATATAATTTTGATAATAATGATAATAGATCAATTTAAAAAATGTAAATTAAATTTTGATTTTGCCATTGTGTACGATAAATTAAATTCAACCACACCGACGTATTTCTGACACATTCTTATAAATCTTTCTACATTTTTATCTCTTCAGGGTGGTGTTCTCGAATGTATCCTTAGATTCGTCCTAAGTCACATCCTAAGACCAATTTAAGGATGGTCTTAGGATCATATTAAGACACTCTTTAGTTATGTCTCAAAGGTATCTCAGACGCATTTTATCATGTTTATGTAAGACCGTCCAAAACATATCCTAAGTGCGAAATTTTAAATCATAAAAATAATTTTTTGATAAAACATATTTATTAAAGACGAAACCAATTCATAAATTTGTTTACAAATTTCATAATCACATGTACATAATGTAATGCTTGATTTCAAATGTAATTATAAAATGACATACAAAAAGATTGTAATTTAAACATGTTAAAGTGGAAAACAAATTGTTTTGAAATGACAATTGAATTTGTAGTGTCATCGTATCGTGAAACACTAAGTTCAATGTTTAAAAACATGCATTGTGTCTTTATATACGAGTTAATTACCGATGGTGCGTTTCATTTTATGTTCATCTTCACGCGAAGTATTTGGCAAAACGCATGCACAAAGTTAGGATGATGCTAGGATGATCTTAAGACACCTAATTAGGTGTTCTAAAGTTAGGTAGAAAAACGCGATATATCTTAAGTTAAGAGAGCTTCGAGAATACTAATTAGGACAAAGACGTGTCATAAGATGCTTCAGGACACGTCCTAACACTACAAACCAGTAAAAGTCTGAAATGACCTATATTTGTACTCGACTGTACTGATTTTTACTGGACCAGTTTAAATTGGTCTGAAATTTACTTGATAATACTCGACTGTAGTCTGAACCATGCTCGACCTACTCTGAACCATGCTCGACCTAGTCTGAACTATACTCGACCTAGTCAGATTCATACTTGACCTAGTCAGAATCCATACTCGACCACGTCTTAACCAACTTAGACCAATTTTTTTATATTTATCTATTGTATTTCATAAATGTGGGGATTGTTTTTAACAACTATTACCCCTGGCTAGAACAACAATTTGAATTTAAAATGTATTCAATATGGCATTGACACCAACATTTAACAATAAACATAATATAAATTTAACACTTAAATATATATCACAAAAAATAAAAATAAAACAAGCTGAACAAATGATCTCAAAACTGAATTGAGACTAATATTTTCAATGTTATTCAAAATGCTTTGAATACTTCAGATATATCTTGTGGTTACTGGATAATTTTCAAACGGACAGAACGGACGTCGTCGGATAAATATACATTAGTATACCGCTGTTCGAAACTCATAAATCGATAGAGATAAAAATAAATCCGGGTTACAAACTAAAACTGTAGGAAACGCATCAAATATAAGAGGAGAACAACGACACAACAAAAACACAACATTAAAATGTAACACACACAGAAACGAACTATAATATAACAATGCCCATTTACCTAACTTGGTTAAAGAAAAAAATGGTGGGTTGAACCTGGTTTTGTGGCATGCCAAACCTCCCGCTTTTATGGCAACGTCAAACACAAAACCAAAACGACAACATCACATGCCAGGACCACAATACAAATAAATGGGAGAATATATAGGACAAAAAACACACGAATAATAGCTAACAAAAGGTACTAGGCGTAAAATTCAATACGCCAGACGTGCGTCTCGTCCACACAAGACCAACCAGTGACGCTCAGATGAAAAAAGTTTGAAAGCCAAAACAAGTACAAAGCTGAAGAGCACTTAGGACCAAAACTTCCAAAAAGTTGCGCCTAACACGGCCAGGGTTTTCTGCCTGGGACAAGAACATCCTTATTATTTAGTATAATTTATAATTTTGCAAACAGTAAATTTTATAAAATGACTATATAATAGATATACATGATAAAACCGAAGTGAGGACTAACTACAGAATGAAAACGGATACATTACATAACACAACTTAATCCAACACATATAAATACATAGCCGAGTTAATAATACTGGCGCTGAACGGACATGCAACGGATATGGACGTCCGTTCTTATACGTTAGACGTCCGTCCATATCCGTTGCATGTCCATTCAGCGCCAGTATTATCCGACGACGTCCGTTCTGTCCGTTTGAAAATTTTGAACATGTCAGATTTCTTACGCGTCATGAATGTTTATTATTCATGATGAATCGTTGAGTAATAGCTCGTCTCCACTATCAAGCACCTATTATTGAAGCCAGACTGCACTAAAATGTTGCAAATATAAACCTTCTAAACTATAAACTAAAACCAGTTACAGGGGAAGTTTTTAATTATTTTAATGTCACGTGTAAGTGATTTACATGTATTACTATTGCCGCCTTTAATTTTCCGCTTATCTTGTTCATCCGTTTTATCCGGTACGCTTCCGTTAGGTGTCCGTTTAATGTGGTACTCGTCCGTTGGATGTACGTTCGACATCCGTTCAGTCCGGTACGTTTCCGTTTCTTGTACGTTGCATGTCCTGTGTGTGTCCGTAAGCCATTCGTTACGCGTCCGTCATATTTGGTCAGTACAACAACGGACTCCCAACGGATGAAACATTTTTTTCAACGGAAAACCTTTTTACATCCGTTTGGCATCCGTTCGACCTATTTGATAAGGTGTAACCACATCTTAAAGCTGTGGTCACACCTTACCGGATATCACGAACGGACGCCTAACGGATCATAAAAAAGTTTTCCGCTGACAAAATTGTTATCCGTTGGGATTCCGTTTAATTTCGACCAAATACAACGGACGCGTAACGAATGCATAACGGACACACACAGGATATGCCACGTACGAGAAACGGAAACATACCGGACAGACTGGATCTCGAACGTACATCCAACGGACGAGTACCGCATAAAACGGACACCAAACGGAAGCGAACCGAATAAAACGGATGAACAAGAAATGCGAAAAATTAAAAGCGACAATAAAAATACATGTAAATCGCATGAATATTCATAAAGATTCTATGTAACTGGTTTCGGTTGTTCTTCAAGCTATGCAGTTGCTTGATAGTGAAGACGTGCTCCTACTCTAAGATCAATAATGAATAATAAGCATTCATGACACTCAAGATATCTGACATACCAATGATTGGCATTTCTGACTCGAAATTTTCAATTGGCATTTATCCGTTTCACATCCGTTCATCATCCGTTTTATCCGTTATACGTCCGGTAGAAGTCCATTTCACATCCGTTCAACATCCGTTTTATCCGTTATACGTCCGGTAGATGTCTGTTGGTGAACTTATCCACCGGACCCTTAACGGATGAATAACGGACAAGTAACGGATACAAAACGGAAACGGAAGGGACGAGTACCGTAAAAAACGGACGCTTATCGGATGTACCACGGACACTTCATTCTTTGAACATCCGTTCAAGGTTTTGAACATGCTCAAAATTTTCCACCGGACAGAACGGACAACGACGGATAAAACGGACGCTGAACGAACATTAAACGGAAATGAACGGATGTCTAGCGGATAAAAACGGACATCTAACGGACATGAACGGACTAATAAAAAATTTTCCGTTCGGCGTTCGTTCGCGCTATCCGTTAAGGTGTGACCGGGGCTTAAGATAGCTTCGGGAACACCTATCCTGATAAACAAGTAATTGTGAGATAGGTGGAAAAATCGTCAACTGTTCTCTAAACAATTGGATTTAAATTTATGATTATAATCTTATTAATTAGCTTTATTTCATTTCATAAACCATGGTTATCTGTTTGTTGTTTTAATACATCGAATCATTTTCTTAATATTTACAGGTCATTTCATTTCGGTTATGATTTGATTCTTTTAATTTGCATTAAAGCAAGATAACGACAGATTCCAATGTCCTACTTGTAAACTTTTATCCTTGCAGGTTTGATTGAAAGAATCATGCGAACACAAATGAATTGCTGTATACCTCAAATTCTTAGTCTGATCTTAGCACTGCAAATATTTTCAACAGAAGGTGAGAATAAATTAATATTATCATTGATATTATGACTTATTTTAGCCAGGTAACATTCAAGTTTTATGGTTTTATAATATTTCACTTGTTTTTTCAAAAGTCATTTAAACCTCGGGCCCATAAAACATATTTGACAGAGTGTAAAATTACAACAATCGAACACATCCCAATATTTACCTCTTATTAAAATGCCATTTAGTATATATACGTAACACAATTGATACTTATTGCCTTGTGTCATAAATTTAATTTGTGTAAAGAGGTTTAATAGTTTATTAATACTTTAAGCTTCAATGATAAATTCACAATAACGCTTAATGACAACTTACGAGAAATTTTACTTCTGTATTAAAGTTTCAGTTTTACTTCTATATTTAAGTTTCTCCAATATAAACAATATAAAATACCTTGCTTTCGGCAATTACAATGTATTTTAAGGTCCGTTAACCTTAGTTTTAAATAGAAATTTGAAGAACAAAAAAAACAAAAAAAACAGATACCAATAAGTATTTCACAGAAGTGCTAGAAAAGTCTATCGTCGAAAGTTCAGACACCTTAGACACTTGTTCTTTAAAGTTAACTGTCAATTGTATCACCTAAACACACGTCATCTGAAAATCCTACAACAATGTCAACAGTAATACCTTCAACTACGTAATTTGAAGCAACTATAACTACATCACATGAAAAACCCACAACTGAAAAATCTTTAACTACTGGAAATAAATTACAACCTACAACAGTGTCAACTGTAACACTCACAATTACATCACATGAAATACCCATAACAGTGTCAATTTAAAATACCCTCATCTACATCATCTAAAATATCTACAATGACCTCTATCGTAACACTCACAGCTACGTCATCTGTGAAACCTAAAACTGTAGCATCTGAAGTAACTACAGTTACGTCATCTGAACTGCTTACAGTGACTCTAAATGTAACACCTACAGTAGCAACATCTATAACATTTACAGGAACGTCATCTGAAATGACTACCGCTCTTGCATCTGAAATACCCACAGCTACGTCATCTGTAACAGCTACAGCTGCAACGTCTGTAAAACCTACAACTATGCTATCTGAAACTTCTACAACGTCATCTGAAACACCCACAACAACGCCATCAGTAATACAAACTACGTCATCTGAAACACCTAAACCAACGTCATCTGAAACTTCTACAATGTCATCTGAAACACCCACAACAACGCCATCAGTAACACAAGCTACGTCATCTGAAACACCTAAACCAACGTCATCTGAAACTTCTACAATGTCATCTGAAACACCCACAACAACGCTATCAGTAACACAAACTACGTCAGCTGAAAAACCTAAACCAACGTCATCTGAAACATCCACAACAACTCCATCTGTAATACCTACAACGTCATCTGAAACATTTACAACAACGTCAGCTGAAAAACCTACAACATCATCATCTGAAACACATACAACGTCATCTGAAACAACGACAACGTCATCTGAAACACCTATAACGTCATCTAAAACACTTACAGCATCACCTTCAACACCTTCAACAACGTCATCTGAAACACATACTACGTCATCTGAAGCACCTACAACAACGTCATCTGAAAAACTTACACCAACGTCATCTGAAACACCTACAACAACGTCATCTAAAACACATAATTCGTCATTTGAAACATTTTCAACGTCATCTGAAACACATGCAACGTCATCTGAAACACATGCAACGTCATCTGAAACACATACTACGTCATCTGAAACACCTACAACTACGTCATCTGAAACTCCTACAACTACGTCATCTGAAACACCTACAACAGCGTCATCTGAAATATATACTACGTCATCTGAAACACCGACAATGTCATCTGTAACACCTACAACTTCATCTGTAACACCTACAACTTCATCTAACACACCTGTAACGTCATCTGTAACATCTGCAACTACGTCATCTCCTGAAACACCTACAGCGTCATCTGCTGTTACACTTGCATCTATGTCATCTGAAGTAATTTTAACTACGTCACCTGAAATAGCAAAAACTCGTACAACATCGTCATCTGAAATTCCTACAATGTCATTTATAACATCTACATCTACGTCATCCGAAACAACTATAACTGTGTCATCTGTTACACCTACAACTTTGTCATCTGAAACACCTATAACGTCATCTGCTGTTACATCTGCAGCGTCATCTGAAACACCTACATCGTCTTCGATATCTACATCTTCTTCTTCTGAAACATCTACAACATCATCTTTATTATTCACAACTACGACATCTGAAACACCTGCAACTACGTCATCTGAAACACCCACAGCGTCATCTGGTGTAACACAGACAACAACAGCATCTGAAACAGATACATCTACGACATCTGAAACACCTTCAACTACGTTCTCTGAAACACCTACTATTACGTCATCTGAAACATCTACAGCTACATCATCTGAAACACCTACAGCGTCATCTGCTGTCACACCGACAACTACGGCATCTAAAATATCTACATTTACGTCGTCTGAAACACCTAAAATTATGTCATCTGAAAAAATTACAGCGTCCTCTGCTGTAACACTACCAACTACGTCATCTGAAACATCTACATTTACGTTATCAGAAACACCTGCAACTACGTCATCTAAAACACATACATCTACGTCATCTGAAGCACCTACAGCGTCATCTGCTGTAATAACGAAAACTATGGCATATGAAGCATCTACATCTACGTCATCTGAAACACCTGCATTTACGTCATCTGAAACACATATAACTATGTCATCTAAAACACATACTGCGTCATCTGAAAAACCTACAACAGCGTCATCTGAAAAACCTACAACAACGTCATCTGAACCACCACCAGCTTCATCTGCTGTAACAGCGATAACTACGGCATCTGTGACACCTGTAACAACTACAGGTACATCATCTGTAACACCTTCGACTACGTCATCTGTTACAAATGAAAGTACTCCATTGGAAACACCTCTAACTACGTCCTCTGTTACACATACAACAACATCCCAAACTACAACAACTGATAAACCTACGTTAACTACATCACCAGTTATACCTACAACAACAACAACTGATACAGAACCATCTTCTAAACCCCCAGATAAAAGTGAGTATATTCATCTTACAATGATTTTTTTTTCTGCACATGTTAACTGCCATGATAAGAACGAAATAAATGCCATTCCGAGTTAAGAATTTTTTAAATTACAAGACTGATCCGTTTTCCTGCGAGAATATTACTGCTGAACAAGCATAGAAGCAAGTGACCTAGAATGTAATGTCACCTATGTACTCCTTAAACGACAAAATACTTAATATCTAGATAGTTTGTGTCGGCGGCCCAATGGTATAAGAAGTCGAACAACTGTATCACTAGCACATTAACACTGAGGTTGTGCGTTAGGATTACCTACTTGACAGGTGCGCTCGACTCCAATCTTATTCAAATAGGAATGTTATTTTTCCTTCTGAAGGTTGATTGTTCTTCCCGGTCACTCCGGCGTCTTTCGTCAATGAATCTCCATAAAACAATAGGGCTGCAAGTGGCATTAAGCACTAATCAACCAATCAACATTAATCTAAATGTATTGAGGAACAGTTCATAAAAAGAATAATTTATTTATTATTTTTTTTGAGATTTACTGAAATATATAAACATTAATTGAAAGAAATAATCTTGAAAAGTCAAGAACTTCTTTTTTAAGATTTGCAGTATAAAATCATGTAAAGCATTGTACATGTTACAGATAACATAATACAATACTAATGCTAAAACAAACTGAACAAGGTTTTGAGAGTATTATAGAGTATGTGGTAACTGTAACGCTGTAAAAATAACTTTCTGTGTTACTTGTGTAACAATGAACTTTATTGGAAGTTATTAGGACAATGAACTACATCCCCTCAATATTTAAGATAGCTCCTATTGGATACTTTAACATATTTGTTTTAACACATTTCTTGTTACCATTTGCACATTTTTTTGTATACAGACGTTTGATCGAATAAAAATAAACCGCATCATAACGTGTTCAATGGTTTTCTGTTTGTTTGTTAGTATTTATTTTATTCTACTTCTTATTGATGTACACACACAATAGAAAGTGGTTTATGGTGTTAAATGTAGTGTTCGTTTCTTGTTTTTTTTTATGGGGTCTTTTTTGTTTATTTTCTGTGGTTTTTGACTGTTTGCCATTTTTTGATTTTTTTGTTAGTTACTATGGGATTTTTTTAACGAAAATTGGCAATATTTTTGCATATGGTACATGAAGGTTAACAATATTGCATTTGGGTATTTTAAGTTTACTGCAAAACCCAATGCCACTAAAAGAAAACAAAAACAAGAATGTGTCCATAGACATGATAGAACATGGATGCTCTACTCGCACTATCATTTGCTATGCTCAGTGGACCGTGCAATTGGGGTACAAACTCTAATTTGGCTTTATCATTTGAAAGATCATATCATAGGAAATATGTATACTAGGTTTCAAGTTGATTGGACTTCAACTTCATCAAAACTACCTTGACCAAAAGCTTTAACCGGAAGCGGGACAGACATACGGACGGACGAACAAACGAACGAAATAACGAACAAACGAATGAACGGTCGAACGGACGCTCAGACCAAAAACATAATGCCCCTCTACTATCGTAGGAAGGGCATACAAAAAAAAAAGTTTGATCGAAGTATTGTGTGCTTTATTTCTGTAGATGTTCGGGTAGAAGTGGAAATAAATATATTCTTGCAAATGGCCGGACAGAACTTTTCATTAAGCGTAAATGATTCTACATCAAACGAATTTATAGAGATGAAAATTAATCTTACTACTTCGGTAAGCTGCTATTTATTTTTTAAAAAGGTAGTTAAATCAGAATGTACTACAACATGTATCTCATACCAATATTCAATGTAATCATATCACCTTGCACATACACATAAGATGTGGTATCATTACCATAGATGTTATTTTATTGTTTGTTTATCAACGTCCAGTGACAAGTGTTTAGGACGGAAACATAGTAACAGTAAATACAATACGTAGGTCCTGTATTATATGACATCCGAGATGAAGGTCGGGAAAATTTGGTCTGCCATGGGAAAAAGATATGGTATATTGGATAGGGACAGAAATATAGCGCTGCAACATTTCTTGTAAGATAAAAAGAAAATTTTTAGAAACTAAAAACCAAATGTTCAGGGGTCTTTTTACCCGAAACAACATTTTGCGAAACAACCAAACAGCGCAAGAAAACATTTGGTTGAAAAAAAAAAAAAAATCAGAACAAAATTGAAAGGTCTTTCCACTGAACAGACATAATAAAATATATAACAGATATTTAAAAAAGTCGAAAAATAGATATACGATAACTTATGTTGTCCATTATTTTTGTAGTTGTATAACCAGTACACAAGTGTATCAGGATTTGTAGGCTTCGACATATATAAATTCACGTATGTATATTGATGTAACAGATACGTATATTAATGTATCAGGGGTGTCTATGTGTCACTGTTCCACTCATGTATACTAAGGAACCGTGAGCTGCCGCAAAAATTAAACAACAACAAACTTTGACCTCAACCAATGTAAATGTAAATATGGTAAATTCCTTTAACCCCCCCTCTCCCTCCAAAAAAAACAACAACAAATAAAACAACAAAAACAAAACAAAACAAAACAAAATACAGAATAAAAAAAAAAAAAAAAAAAAAAAAAAAAAAAAAAAACAAATGAAAAACGATAGACGATGCCTTGGCTAAATTTTCACGACAGATGTATGTCACAATAATTAGTACTAGCAATACAAAACAAATACGAATCCAGATGACAACATATTAGTTTTGAAATATCGGCACACCGTCTCAATGGAAGAGTCGAATGCAACGCAGAATGTGTTGTCGAATGTGTCTTATCTATTTGTAAATTTACATCGCAAAATTTATTTAGATAAATAGTAAAAGATAGAAAAACACATTGCGGTGAATACAAAAGCGACGGTCTGAAGTTTTTTAAAATAAAATCCTACATTCTGAATGTTAATCTAGGCGGATTTAGAGGGGGCAGGGGACCCGCCCATATTGGGGGAAAACTTGGATGATTACATAGGGAATCACTGAAGAAAGACTGGACTGAGCCTCGTCTTAGGCAGTCAGTGGGCCGACATTTATGAACATTTTCTGGATCCGCTACTAATGTATGTCGGACAATATTTAATTAACAGTTCTAAAGGTTTGACAAAGCGAGGAGAGAGAAGTTGACTTTTTTCAAGTCATTGGTCAGGAGACTAATTATACTTCGAATCAGCCGCTTTTTTACCACCATTGACCATGAAATTAATTATAATTACAAACCAAATGTTCAGAGAACAATTGAAGGTCTTTTCACAGCAATGTTCAAATTTATTGAAAAGAAGCTAGTTCTTGTTTACTCAAAGTTAAAATTGTCATCTTATCAGTTTCTTCATACTGATGCGATAAAGATAACTCTTACAAAGAAAATTCTTCGGCTTAGAATGGGTGAAAATAAAAAGCGCATAAACTGTATGATACTATATAAGAAATACCTTAGCGACATATTGCGAAACAAGGATTTTAGCGAGAACAAAATTTGTCTGAAGAAAATAATAATAATTATAACCAATTGTTCAGAGAACAATTGAAAGTCTTTCCACAGCAAATTTCAAATTTATTGAATAGAAGCTAGTTTGTTTTTACTCCAAGTTGAAATTTGCATCTTATTATCAGTTTCCTCATACTGATGCGATAAATAAAAAGTATTTACACTGATTCCAAAAATATATGGTTTATATATACTTTTGCCTGTAAAAAGGGAGATAATATGCTACTTCCGGTTTATAAAATATCACTTCCGGTCTCAAATGATAGATTAATTTATGACTTCAAAAAATATATGGTTTCTATGTACTTCTACATGAAATAAGTGCAAAAATGACTACTTCCGGTTCACTCAAGGTCACTTCCGGTTGACATTTTTCAAGGTCATATGTCACCCAACATTTTGCAAAAGATCTTATGGCTTTATCATGTACCAATATTAAGTAATAATCAATTTACCTTAAAATAAAACATTTCAGGGGTAATAACTCCAATAAGATGTCGCTGGATTGTCTCAAACCAAATGTATCATATCTTCATCACAATATAACAAACATTTTGCACTTGTTCTTTAATATATAACATTAAAAATATCGGGGGAAATGCAAAAACAAGCAAAAGACAAAATTCAGAACATGACCTTGACCTTTGACCTTGACCTCATTTTCGAAGTTAGGATCCAAGGACCTTAAATAAAAAGACTATAGATTTATACGGCTTACAGTTTATGAATAACAAGAACATAACGACAAATTTATTTGATAAAGGTAGATAACTCCTATAAAATTTCATCAAATCGCTTCGATCCAAATTAGCCAAAAATTCCTGAGGATGTAACGAACAATTTTTAAAAAGAATTTTGTCGAGATCTTTTTTTGTTACGAAGGAGATGCACACAGATGATAAGCAGTGAATAGGGAGATAACTCTTACAAAGAAAATGGTTCGGCTTAGCAGGGTGAAATTTAAAAGCGCATAAACTATACGATAAAATATGAGAAATATCTAAGCGACATATTGCGAAACAAACATTTATCGCAAGAACAAAATTTGGCGGAAGAAAAAAAAAATAAAAAAAATAATAATAATTAAAAACCAATTGTTCAAAGAACAATTGAAGGGTTTCCACATCAATTTTCTAAATAATTGATGAGAAGCTAACTCTGATTTACTCAAAGCTACTATTGGCGTCCAATCATAGGTTTCTTCATACTGATTCAATAAACATATGGTTTCTATAGACTTTTGCCTGAAATAAGGGAGATAATTGTCAACTTCCGGTTTAGAAAATGTCACTTCCCGTCTCATATGATAGCTTTATTTACACTGATTCCAAAAAAATATGGTTTATATATACTTTTGCCTGTAAAAAGGGAGATAATTGGCTACTTCCGGTTTAGAAAATGTCACTTCCGGTCTCATATGATAGATTGATTTACACTGATTCCAAAAATATATAGTTTATATATACTTTTGCCTGTAAAAAGGGAGATAATTGGCTACTTCCGGTTTAGAAAATGTCACTTCCGGTCTCATATGATAGCTTTATTTACACTGATTCCAAAAATATATGGTGTATATATACTTATGCCTGTAATAATGGAGATAATATGGTACTTCCGGTTTATAAAATATCACTTCCGGTCTCAAATGATAGATGAATGGATGACCATTCAAAAAATATATGGTTTCTATGTACTTCTACATGAAATAAGTGCAAAAATGACCACTTCCGGTTCACTCGATGTCACTTCCGATTGACATTTTTCAAGGTCATATGTCACCCAACATTTTGCAAAAGATCTTATGGCTTTATCATGTACCAATATGAAGTAATAATCAATTTACCTTAAAATAAAACATTTCAGGGGCAATAACTCCAATAAGATGTCGCTGGATTGTCTCAGACCAAATGTATCATATCTTCATTACAATAAAGCAAACATTTTGCACTTGTTCTTTTATATATATCTTCAAAAGTGTTTGAGAAAATGCAAAAACAAGGAAAAGTCAAAATTTAGAACTTGACCTTGACCTTTGACCTTGACTTCATTTTCTAAGTTGGGACCTAGGGGCCTCATATAAAAACATTCCAGGGTTATACGGTTAAAGGTTTATGAGATAAAAAAACATACCGACAAATTTTTTTGGTAAAGGTAGATAACTCCTATAAAATTTCATCTAATCGCTTCGATCCAAATTAGCCAAAAATTCCTGAGGATGTAACGAACAATTTAGAAAAAGAATTTTGTCGATATCTTTTTTTGTTACGAAGGAGATGCACACACTTGATAAACAGTGAATAGGGAGATAACTCTTACAAAGAAAATTGTTCGTCTGAGCAGGGTGAAATTTAAAAGCGCATAAACTATACGATACATTATGAGAAATATCTAAGCGACATATTGCGAAACAAATATTTATCGCAAGAACAAAATTAGGCGGAAGAAAAAAAAAAAAAAAAAAAAATAATAATAATCAGAACAAATACAATAGGTCTTTCCACAGAAAAGTGGAAAGACCTAATAATCAGAACAAATACAATAGGTCTTTCCACAGAAAAGTGCAAAGATCTAATAATCAGAACAAATACAATAGGTCTTTCCACAGAAAAGTGGAAAGACCTAGTTAGTCAAATTTAATTTTTTTAACACGAAACTAGACAATGAAATTGAAATGGCGATATTGGACATCACTAGTATTAAACATGTTCCAATATGGTTGACACTAATACATTGTAGAATATCAAAGTGAAACAAATCGGAAATGTCAATATTTCAATAAATATCCAAAAACAAAGTTCTTAAGAGCCATTCTCGTTACATATGTTACATGTGTTACATGTAGCAACACAATTCCTTAGAAATCTGCTTCTTTGATGTGAATATATAAAGTTGGCTGTCTGAAACAGTTACTCTTGGATTTGGTTTCACACATTCATTTCGTTTATCCATGGACACAGTTTAAAATGACTTTCAAAATAAAATGTCGTCAGAAGTCGAAACACTCACAGACTATAGCTACTAACCATAAAAATTGAAGACGTGTCATGATTGCCCCAATGAGACAATTCTTCACAAGAGACCAAATGACATAGAAATTAATTATAAGTCACCGTACGGCCTTGGACAATGAGCAAGCCCATACCGCATAGTCAGCTGATAAAAAAAGAACAATGGCATTTAAGTTTTTTTATTCTGACTTCATCATCTCGAATACCATCTCGTCACTACGGATTTGCTTGATGTTCCTGATGATAGTCAGTAAAAAAGAGAGTTACTAGTATTTATAAATATATTACTCAAATATAACACGACTTATTATAATTATGCATTAAAGCGAAATGTTGTATCTGGCTTTCTTTTGTGGAAAACACGTACAAGTATATAATTTGCCTAAATATACATATGTTCATGTACAATCTAATGGTGCATAAAGAATAATGTATAAAATATCATTTGTTCCCACCAAAATTTGTGTTTCCTATATCCCTTTGTAAAAGAAATGACACATACCGACTCATGACCATTTGAAAAAAAAAAATGGAATGACCTATATATATATATCTCACGACTTTTGTTGTTTTATATTATATGTTATATATTATCTCCTTCGATTGGAGCCTACCGTATAGAACTTACTTACTGCTCGTTTTTTTAATTAGAATGAAGAGAGAGGATAAAATTACTTTGATTTTATATTATTTCTCGGTGATACAGAACTAAACATGAAGTGGCAGAAAGCAATTAAATACCACAGTACGATCAGACATTGAAAAAGCTAATCGAAGAGCGCCTGATATTTTATGGATTATTCAAATCTTTTTAATGTTGAATGGAAGAAATTACTAAAAAAAGAATTAGAACTAAACACTAAATTAGCTAACTAGAATAATGCTTTGACAAGGTGAACAACAAGACTATCAAACAAATTTTGAATGACCAAATTTAAATCAAGATATATTTTAATCTGATTCATCGAAAACAACACTGCACACCAAGAGAAAAAAGGACAAGAAAACTAGCGTAAATATTACAAAAAAGAACAATGATACGATGACTATTTTCGAAACTCTCGTAAAAGTTTTAATTGTATTTTTTGTCATTTTTTTGCATACGATATTTTTTATCATTGGGTGTTCTGCCTTTATTTGTCAAAATCGACTACGTATATGTACGGGTGCAATCAGATATGAAAGAAATGTCATAAACGTTGACAAATAATTATAATGATAAAAAAATAGCAACATATTACTGAAATTACAATGCAAGACTTAGTAAAGGCAACAGTAGCAGTGAGTAGGTTACCACGGTTTAATAGTCATAAATCGATTAAGCGAAAACAAATCTGTATAATTTTGATTGTTCCGATGTTTGATGAAAGAATTAACCAAAATGCAATTGTTTTCGATATCATACTAACAAAATATTCCATGCAAACACCATTAATGAAATTAAATCGTACCTATCATTGTTTATGTATCGTGAGGTATTTCGAAATGATATTTTCGGATACATAATGCATAGATTGCAACAGTTTGTAATCTTTAATATTATATGAAGCTGACACTGTATATTTGAAGAAGACATCTTTCGTGCTTTCATTTGTTTTGAATTTAACAGTATATTTATGTTTTTTTATTCACATCAATGTTACAATTAATTAGTGATTCTTGTATATTATGCGAATAGAATTCTGTTTAACGCACCAGTGAAAAGGAGAAAAAGAGACATAAAACAGACGTAAGTACAAACACACCGAATATTTAAGTGTGTTCTTCATTATAACAAGGATTCATTTTCGAAGTGTAAGATAATTATAACTTGACACCTATGGACATTTTAATAAAAATATTTTATCAAGCAAGAAATATTACTTTTTCAGTATAATTTTAATATACAGAAAAAACAATTTAGGAATTAATCAGTACATTTAGTGATTTGCCTTTTGTTTCTGCTTTTCGAGCGAAAATGAATTATATGATACCAATGAACTTTCGTGACGAAATTCATTATTGAAGAGTTAATGTATAAGGTTTAACTTTGTCATACAGTGGGAGTGGTATTTACCGAATATATGTAACCTGTTGGTGGCACTTTTCAACACCAAAATGTTTATCGATAGTGATGAAAATGCTTCCATAAAATTAACCAATATTGAAAATTTGATCAAGAAACACGAGTTTCTATTTCCAAAATGTTATGCATATAACATTGGGTAATTTCTTGTTTTATTAACACCATTTTAAGTTATGGTGCTACTCGTATTGACACAAATTCCAATGTTATGATTTTTTAGGTTGATTGTTACAGAACAATGACCGCATTTGCAAGAGACTTTTCTGATTAAAACAATGAAAATGTGGCATCATTTAGAAGAGAAAAAATCGAACGCGTTATGAAAAATCTAATATTAATTGCATCTGATGCGGAAAATTTGGTACCATCAATGATAATATGTACATCCATACAGTTCTGTGAGTTCGTTTATGTGTTTGTATTTACCATGAAAAGTTTTGCCGTTGATTACATATATTCACTTATTTATTTTAAAACAAATCTTTATCTATGAATTCATTTTATAACAAAAAGTTGTTATATTACATATTTAGTCTTCGAATGTAAATATATTCCTTACAGATTGGAAGTTGGATACAAAGTACAAGTTATACCATTCAGCAATGATTTCACTGATCAAACGTTTATAGATATAACAACAGAGACAAAAAAAAATACTTAACAATAGTAAATTTGAGAATTTTGATTTAGTTTGGGAAAATGTTACGGAAAGTAGAATGGAATCAGGTAAAACATTATTTGTTACACGTTACAAGACTTATATTGAAGTTACCCGGCTAGATACCTACTGTATTAAGTAATCTATGATACTTTAACGTATCCCTTGAAAATGTCTTTGAATTCCCCGATTCACTTGGAAGCTATTAAGTATGTAGCATGCATGCCTGCACAGCGTATTTGTCTAGGTGTGGTAAATACTTATAAAACACATTGTCTGCGGAAATGAAATGAAATAAAAACAATTGTTTCACATAACAGTTAGATGTATCTTTATGTCCGTACAAGTTGCAAATTTGGTTTCCTTTTTTGTCGTTTGTTCTAGCTATATTATATTACACATATAACAGCTTTGAATAACACGGCGTAAAGTGTGATTCTCTTATTGTTTTGTATTGCAAGATATAAAACTATTATTTACTTCATTTGTTTTTGTAATTTTGTAACGTTTTTACAGACTGAACTTGTCAGTTGCCTAAACAGAGTTTAAAGATGTTACCATGCATAAACAGTTAAATCACAAAAATACTGTACTCCGAGGAAAATTCAAAACGGAAAGTCGCTAATCAAATGGCAAAATCAAAAGCACAAACACATCAAACGAATGCACAACAACTGTCATATTGCTGACTTGGTACAGACATTTTCTTAGAAAGAACATGGTGGATTGAACGTGGTTTTATAGCGCTAAACCTCTCACTTGTATGAGAGTCGCATCAAATTCCATTATATTGACAACGATTTGTGAATAAAACAAACAGACATAAACGGTAAAAATGTCAAAATAGGGGTACAACAGTAAACACCGTGCATTATGATGTTAGTTTTTTTTTTTAGTTTTAATCATTGTAATGGAAGCTTCAAAGGGAACACAAGGTTAGTTTGAAATAAAAGGATATAGCCCATCCATGAAACAAAACTAGTTCATGCACACATAAAAAAAAGCAAAGAAACAGCGCTTGTACTGCTATTTTTCATTCCAAAGTCACAGTGAGGCCCTCAACACGGACCAATAAAACTTTCAACTCACTGCAAGTTGAAGACGATCCCTAGCCCCGGCTTGAACGGAACTCTTTGCAAAATGGATAAATTTTGTAAGATGTACATGATGTAACACCACCTAATCAGGCCCGGTCAGAAAAGAACATACTGGAAAAAAGTTCATGGTTAGTTTACTTAAAGTTCATTTTGTCTATATAATTAAAATAATATTATTTTAGAAATCGAGAAGAAAAGCAGTACTGAATACCGAGATGAATTATTGTGTGGCATTGGGTACTACTTCGATAACATTACGTGCATATCGAACTGCCTTGGATTTAACTGTGAAAATGATGGGCAATGTATTATCGACAAATATGGTGAAGCACTATGTCAGTAAGATTATTATTAACAAAGATGAATAATGAATTACCGCAAAAAAAGAATTAACGAATATAATATATTATCATCAAACAAAATCTTTAAAAAATAGTCATTGGTTTACGGATTTGTTTACCACATACCTGTCAAGTCTTTTACCAAAACTCAAACGGAACGAGATTACCAAAGTAAGTGTCAGGCTGTACATGTAGATAACGTGTAATAAACTGGATAGCACATACCAATTTTTATGAATATGCTGATTACTGAGCCTGGAAATCCTGATACGACCCGAGTGACATTATCGATCCTTTGTATAAAATTATTCTGAAAGGTTACCTATACGACACTGAAACTAGATCTTCAAAAATTGTTTTTATTGATATCAATATTGATCTTTGAAAAAAAATAAATACAAAAAATTGTTATTTTAGAATTTAGAATTACAAACCGAGATTCTAAAATTACAAAGGAAGATTTAAATAAATGAAAAACGCACACTGAGAATTAAAAATTACATTATATTATTTGGTCAGAGTCACAATATATGGTGTCATTAAAAATCATCCGCATAATGTGTATGAAGAACAAAACAGGTTCAAAAGGTTAAAAGTAAATAAACACACTCATCACAGATATCAAGATTAAAATCTGGTACGCCATAACCACAATTCCCCTACAAACGACTCATTTGTGACGCCCGAATAAAAAAAGTTAAAAATGCCAAATCAAATACGATATAAAAGAGCGTTTAGTAACCAAAATTCTGAAAAGTTTTACAGTTTTATGAAATAAAGTAACCTATTCGTGGGTAAGAAAATCATTAGTATTTCAAAAAATTCTAATTCTTGTAACCAGTTGAATTACAATGATGACCATAATTAATTTAAAAAACAGTATTATTCAGTTGAACATTTGTAATACTTGGGATTAGACAGTTTACCATTGAATCTGTATACTTTATTCTATCTGCGTTTCTTGCATTACATCATTCAAAATACCTTAAATCTTAAGCAAGATACAGTGTACATGTACTTATTTCGTAAAATTACAACATATGGTAGTGGACTTGAACTTTAGATACTAGTTCTGATATATAAATAGAAAATATAGTAAGTACAAAAAAAACAAGGATTTATTTGAATAAAGGTCAACTTTCAAATTTCTTATTTACATGTTACCTTGTTCTCACAGTGCAAACAAACATGTGTTTTTTGATGAATTTTGTAACTCTTCCTTCAGTTTATAGAAAATTTTACAACATTTACAAACATGGTAACCAAAAGTAGCATATATATATTTAAAGAAATAAGATAGTTTAAACATTGCACACATAAGGAAACCCTTTACACATGCACATTTATTTTTGCTAAATGAAGTATACTCAGGGGGTAATTCGAGTTTCTGACATTGCGTACACAAGCAAACTGGGAAGAGAATATTACCCTATTAGAGCCTTTTTTATTGGTCATTCCAGCAATAAAATTAATGTGAATACAAACGACACTGACCTAAATAACAGATGCCTTCAGATATAAGATTTCAAAAAAAAATGTTTAACCTCGCCTCAAGTCAGGATGGAGCCTCTGACCTTTGTTAGTCTTGTATCATTTTAAGTTTTAGTGTCCTGTGTATAATTTGGAGTTAAGTATGACGTCAATTATCACTGAACTAGTATACATGTTTGTTTAGGGGCAAGCTGAAGGACGCCTTCGGGTGCGGGAGTTTCTCGCTGCATTGAAGACCCAATGGTGGCCTTCGGCTGTTGTCTGCTCTATGGTCGGATTGTTGTCTCTTTGACACATTCCCCATTTCCATTCTCAATTTTATAAAATATTTCTAACTAAAATATCCCCTTGAAAACTGATATAACCGAAAACAAAACTACTTTGTTACTTAATTTTTTAACACATACCTTACAAAGAGTGCATACATAAAAATAGTATGAGACTGCCGGCAAAACTCCCCAAAAGATGATATGATCATGAACTTATCAATGAAATGGAATCAAAGGTAACCCTCATTTAGCCATAAGTAGAGTTTAGGTACAAAAATTGTACTTGTAAAAAGATGTAGCAAATATGCGAGGCATCATTGATTTGTGCTACTTATGGAACTGGGTTGGCCTACCATTCCGTCATACCTACGACCGCCCCTAGTTAGTAGTGGGGTACATGTCGTTCATGTGTTCTTTGTAATGTTTAGTAGAATGTAATTTTTATTGGCATTGTTTTGCTCTAATCAATTATTATATCACAGTTTAGACGAAGACCAGAAGTTTAAATCGTGTGTTAAAATGCTTTTGGCAAATTTGTTTTTCATTATGTATTTCTAAAAGAGGGGCAAAAGATACCAGAGAGAAATGATTAACGCTAAATGCACAATTAAGCCTGCACATCGTATTTATATTTTACACGGTTGCAATGCGCAGCAGTAGGTTAATCAAAATTAAGCGAGCATGGTGAGTGTGCGAAATTTGAACGAACTATATTTTTTCTGCTGTCACAGATGCTCACAGATTGGAGACTTCGTAGTTTCTGGATCGAAATGCGAAATTCAAACAGAAAAACTTGCTTTGGAGTCGCAGTATATAATTGCTATAACTACTGCTGTTGGTGTTATCCTTGGTGTTGTCATAATGATTACTTGTTTCCTGTACTATTTAAAAGGCCGAAAAGTGAAAAGTTTGACAAATGTCATTGAGTCCGTGTAAGTATTGTTATGTTCTATGTTCTATGTTCTTAACATGCACGACACAGGTAGCAATTAATTTGGAACAGGTAAGCGGGGTGTAGAAAACATCACCTTTAAATTTCACTGGAAATTGATTATTCCTTTTATGACTCCTTCTTAGTGTAAAAAATCCGTGTTATGTTAAAAAAAAAAAAAATTGCCTTCAAATAAGTTTAAATTTTAGAATTTTACTTGATTTGCATAATTTCATCTCCAGCATAATGCCTTATAACTATGATAAAAGAAAAGAAGTTTGAATGTAGGATTTTGAAACTGTCATTTTTTCTCGAATATTAACCAACTGAAGAATATTTGATTGGTTTATTCTACTGATATTTGTATGTCTTATTTTTAAGATAAGACATGTAATTTAGTCTTTTTCTTTTAATTTTACTTTCGGTTTTTAATTGATACTATGATTTAGATTTTCGATTTTAAAATTTCATGCAGTTGATATTTCAGGTATAATTATCAATGTAGATTTAAAAATATATTATTTTGTATATCATGTATATGGTAATAACATGACTTTTTGTGTTTGAAAATTATTCTATAACTGTCACATTTTTTTTTTATTTATTCAGTAAATATTGACATCTTGATTTCTTCATCTTAGCAAAACAATTCTGTTTTCTAAGTCGTATGATGTGATGTACATGATATCAATTGATTTGGAATTTGACTTTTTCTAATATTCCCGCTTTGGAGATCCTAATACATTGTTTTCTCAAATTGATAATTATACACATCAAGAAATAATTATTTCTGAATCGTTAATGCATTTGTTTTTGCAAATATTTCAGCAGATTAAACATAAACGTAAATACCTTGTTTTTTGTTTGACATCTGTTGTTTTTGAAAGATGGTTTATCGTCATATTAAAAGAGTTCCTTATTCGAGTTATTGTGTCGTAACGCTGATTTTTGTTGATCATTATTGGTTAGGAATTTTTTGTTCATGGTAAAATTTCAGAATTGAAAGTTAAACATACTGACCGAAAAATATACAATTAGAACTGTCACAACGTGTAAATTATTGATTTACTTATTGTTTAATATTCGTAGTCATACACTATGCTTTATCAAATTTATCAAATATGGAAACTTTATATATTTAATGTACATAATATACGAGAAAAGAAAATATATAAATAGTGTTAGTACACACTTTCCTTTTTCGCAGTTATTCGGCGTTTATTCTCTCGTCCACTTCGTCTATTGTTTTAACAAATTACTTTTAGACAATGTGCGTATCTTGTCGTTGTATGTTTACAAGTATTACGACAACATAGTTGACGATAACAATTGATATGTCATATATAATCCTAAATGGTATAGATATGATTGTTGAGTGTCTTTAAATGTCAACTGTATTTATACGAGGTTAAGAAATAGATGTAATGGGAGTTTCAGTGACCTTCTTTCTCCTGTTTTGTAGACGAGTACAAATATAAGTAATATTTATGGACTTTAAACAGTTATTGTCTTTATCCTGCAAATAATTTTGTACATTGTTTTTGCTATAAAATACAGATAAAAACTCACAATTATTGCATTTAGTTTCTCTTAAAAACCCTTTGAGGTCCGTGAAGTAATAACAAAATATATATATAAATATAACACAAACAGTCAGCCGATGACATGCACCTCAAAAATAATCTCTGGTCAACAATAATACATTGCTCAACAGTTAAGAGTAAAAATAGTCATGAAAAACGTTATCAGATTTAAGACAAAAGTGTTTGATTTGTTCTATGCTTCAGAATTTCGAACTGCCCGTGCACTTAATGACGGAGCACCAATTCATTGGAAAGCGTTTACAATGCACCATCTGAAGTAACGGAAGTTCATATAACACTTGTGAACAACATTACATAAAAAAATAGTCCGGTGGAGGGCGGAGGTTTTAAGCGATATCTGTATAATATACACATACAACCTATCAAAATGTTGCAGGATAAAACCAAACTAATGTTTCATGCTTGTTCTTTGCAATTTACAAATATATTTTTTTTCAGTGACGATGTAGAAGATATCAGTCAGTTTCGTCCAAGTAGTATTAGACGACGTTTTTATACCTCAGCTGATATGTATGCGTCTTTTTATAAAAGCCCAGATAATAAATTTACAGAGCAGAAAGAGTTTGACAATTCCAATGATTGCACAAACAAAGTACGTTGCACTTGATGTATATATAAGCATCTATATTTGTTTTGTACAGAGCCATTTTATTATCCTCAAATTGTTTATGAACATAATTTATGTTATCATCCTGGTTTGTTACAAATAAATGAAAACCGAAAGAAATATGAGTGTTCTCCTAGTGAAAATTAGCTAACATAAGTTGTGTCTGTTTTGATAAAGTTTAAACATGAATGTACTTGATAGAACATGTAAAAACAAATGTTTGTTGACAATGCATGTGAATAACATTTTGTGGACTATTGCTGAAACCATATATTTGACGGATATGAATCTGGGTAAATAGGAATAATGAGAGTTTTCAAAGAAGAAGGGTGTTCGGAGCATTTTGTGATTTGCATATTTCGAAAACAGAAAAAAAGCGAAAGCAAACAATTCAAGCGAAGAACCTTTCAAAGCAGTTTTCATATGTTTTGCAATTTTCTTTTGATATGCTATAGAGTATTACATCTTATATCTCAATTTATGTTATGATTTAGAAAAATAAGAATACTGACTACATGATTACTGAAAGTGAAGTCACACCATCTCCGTGGCATCAACGTACAGAAATCTTCAATGGAAAAGAGGTAAGTAACATTTAAGAGAGAGAGAGAGAGAGAGACAGAGAGAGAGAGAGAGAGAGAGAGAGAGAGAGAGAGAGAGAGAGAGAGAGAGAAAGAGAGAGAGAGAGAAAGAGCGAATGATGAAGTTATTAGAACACATGTGAAATACAAAACAATATAAAGAGATACTTGTTCCGATTTAAAATGTGTTGTCGATACATTTGTTTTTTTTTCCTATTTATATTTCTGTCTATTTTTGTTTTCAGTTCACAATTAAAAGACCAAGGATCATTATATACCGAGGATCCATGCATGAATGTTAACTCGAGTATCTGACAAAAGACAATTTAAAAAAGATTTTCAAAACATTGGCATAATGTTGCAATATAGTATAATAACAACATATATATTCCAATTTAAACGATATTCTAGAGATTTATAGATGCAATATTATATCGTTTTTGTAGATTATTTATAAGGATCAAATACTTTTTTATTTTCATACTTTAAATTTAAGTATTGAAGATGACAATCATCATTCGAACACACTACAAGTATTGTTGAATTCCGCTTTAAAACATGTAATTAAACATTAATCTAATTACAGAAAACAAATTGTTTTGGGTTCTTTCTATTGATCATAATGAAATATGAAACACTGTGATTTGAACTTGTTATATATAATGTATAATAAGAAACCATCTGCTGTATTTAAATCCATATAACTATAAGTATTACTATATTTTTTTTACTTATGTCTATTTGTTTTCATTATATGTTACAAGCCCTTCATTAGCCGATATTTGTTTTACTAAAGTATTCGTATTTGTTGTTTTATATGCAATACATAAATATGAACAGTTATTGTTTGCATACTGGACCTACATGTACAAGCCTTTTACAACTGATTTGTATAGTTCGTTTTTATGTTGCCCGGTTACACAACTGTCCGACGTTAAGGTATGAACTGGGCGCTTACTCACAATTTTAACCTAGCCAGATTTTATAGGTGAAATTCCAAAGTAAGGAGCATGTATTACAGTAGTTGTCATTGGTTCAAGTCTGTTAAATTTGTTATCTGTAAATTGTGTTAATATGAATGAATCCGTTAGTTTTTTTTCTGAATGAAAACATTGTTTCATATTTTTGTATGTCTTGAAATTTTATACATGTTATTGCATGGTATTGGTTTTTTTCTCGATTTTGACGTCTGTACTGTTGCCTTTTATTGCTTACATCAACTTCATTTGAACATCAATGGTTAGTTGTCTCATGAGAAATCATACCACATCTTCTTATTTTTATATCATGCTGTTTACAAAGAAAGTAAGGCTAATAAATTGTATTCTTCAGAAGCCATTTACAAATGTTCTATCTTTATAAAGAAAGGACTTATTAAAGAATTGTAAAGCCAATGATTGGTTAGACCCGAATTAGTTTTTAATGCTTTTCATTGTTTAATGAATTTTATGTCATGGATTTCTAGCGTATCTGGTGAACTTTCAAACGTCATTGTCACAATCAAACAAAAAAAAGTTCGACATAACACGATTTGTGGCTCGTTTCCGTTTTATAGAAATTTATTATAAGTGTTTTTCTGAAAAATTAACTGTATCATTTAGTATCCATGAAATCACTAATCTCGTACCGTGGTAAAATAATTTGTCTGACCTCAACCAATATTCATTTATTTGCATATCCATATTCAGAAATCTATTTTTTGCTAAAGCTTATCCTTGAAACAAAAAGACTTTTTTGATAGATTAATAAATGTGTACTACACATGTACTTTAAGACATTAAACACACAATCTAATTGCAACTAGGAACCGGTCATTTTTAAAAACCAATCGAGTTCATGTCTGTTAAGATGGCGTTCATATTGCTTAATCTTGAAACCTTGTTTTTCTATTTTCTTATTTTTTGTTTTTTTGTTAAGTTTTTTTTCTTCTTTTTATAGCTCTTTATTTGCGCATGTCATAATAGTCTCACATAAGCATATATAAACATGGTAATGTGACCTTTTGTTTTCCATATTTACCTGTTTAAACATTGATAATATAACCTTTAAATTGCACAAATGCTCTCGACATTTGATAGTGTATAATCTTATGTAATAACATTGAGAATGAAAATGGGGAACATGTCAAAGAGACAACAACCCGACCAAAGAGCACACAACAGCCGACGGCCACCAATAGGTCTTCAACGCCTCGAGAAAACCCTGCACCCGCAGGTGGTCCTCAGCTGGCCCATAAATAAAATTGTGTACTAGTTCAGTGAAAATGGACGTCATTCTAAACTCCAAAACATATAACTGAGCTAAAATTTAAAAACATACAAGACTAACAAAAACCAGGGACTCCTAAGTTTGGACAGGCGCAAAAATGCGGCGGGATTAAACATGTTTTGTGAGATCTAAACCCTCCCCCTATACCTCTAATCAATGTAGAACAAAGAAACACACAGCAACACTCACAGTGAAAATCAGTTGAAAAGAAGTCCGAGTCCGCTGTCAGAAGAGGTAACAAAAAAAAAAAAAAAAACTAAGCAAAATGACAATGATACATAAATGAACAAAGGAATACTAGCAGTTACTGACATGCTAGCACCAGACCTCAATTAAACTGATTGAGAGATTATAACTTCATCATATGAAAATCAAATCCCTCTCGTTAGGGGTTTAGTATTATACCATTATAACATATATAAGAAAAACATAACCCCTATCATGCCAACAACTGGTTTTAGAATAAATGTGTTTATTTCCGATGCAAAGACCCTATGAGTGAATCAATATTAATACCAAAATATGAAATCCTTAATGACTTGACAACAGTATTGTAACAATATCCTTTCCTAATAAGTCTATTTAAAGGTTTTGTTAGCTTTTGAGGTGAATGTTGATTTTTTTGTGCTTTGTAAAGAATGTTACCATAAAATATTTGATGTGAAATACCTGAACGTATAAGATGTCTGCATGTTGATTTATATTTACGAATAGTGTTTCAAGTTTTATAGCTGCACTGATTGTCAAAGTAATAGACATATTTACAGTCCCTGTTAGCCTGTAAAGTACACTTGAATGAAGTTGAATGTTGTTAAACCAGTGAAAACATTTTTGAAGCGTTCGGGCTTAGTTAACGTCCACTGTAGTAAAATGGATAACGCAATGTGCACAAATCAATAATGCGTCTTATATATGTACTATATAGTTATATGCATGACTCTTTGAGAGAGACTATTTTATTTCGATATATGCCAGCAGGTGTACTGTTGATCTTTGTTATACGAATAGTAAAATCTATAGCACTTATCTTTGACAGAATAAAATTACATTTGCCAAGTTACAGTACTTATTCTAGATATATATATTTGTAATACTACAAATGACTTTTAATCGCAAATTATGTTAATCATTTCTTTTGGAAATGACTGAAATCTTTAGCAACTTCTCCAACGCAAGTGCTTACACTGAAATTCACCAAAATAAGTACTGTATTGTTCTACTGATATTGTCAAAATAAATGCCTATGGTGTTGTTTCTGATACAATTATGAAAAAAAAACAAAAAACAAAAAAACAAAAACAAAACAAAAACAAACAAAAAACAAACAAAAAAAACAAACAAAAAAACAAAACAACCTTCTTAAAACAATACATTTAGGCGTCATCTGTCATTACATCATATACGATAAACACTTAAGCCGTTACAATGTTCTCGGTTGCCAAATTTCCTACGTGATAAATGTAATGATAATTGATCCAATTGATTTTGTTAGTATCATTTTATACCTGATATATAATGTAATTTGAAGGACGCAATCTCTACTAAAGTGCAAATGCTGGGTATATGTACACTCTTGTAAATTACTGTGAACGGATCAAATGAATTAAAATTAGTCATTTATTGAATCATATATTAGATATATTGTGCCATATAAAATCAATGCAAAGAATTTAGTTTTGTCGAAAAAAAAAAAAAAAAAAAATAAGCATTCTTGAAATTTTTTTTTTTTAAGTTTACTGAAATCTTAAAAACTTTAAACATTTCAATATATACGTTTAAACATTACCAGTTCACAGTCTAATTATGGAGTACAAATTTTTCTGTTTTTAAAAAGTTTGAACTCTAAACTTACAAGTATCACAAGTAACTATCCTCAGTCTTCTTCTAAAAGTATTTTTCATTTTCAACTTAAGGAAATATCAACTCATTTTTGTGCATATATATTTTTTTTTCTTATTCGCATTATTCTAGCTCAATTCATCAAAAATGGTTGTTTAGATGTGTTATCATCGATTGTTCGGCGAACAATTTTTGTTCATTATATACGCTTATTTCAGTATTGACCTTTGAATTTCCTATCATATTATATTTTTTTGTCCGTAGCAGATAAGCAACATTCTCTGGTATGAAATTCGGCTTTTCAATATTTAAAGTACTATGGGTAATCTCATAGTTCGTACACCAAAATGAAAATAACGTTACATTTATGGGATGGATTTCCATTGTTCAGAACGGTTTAAACCAATCACAATGTTTTGGTGTACGCTTTTGGAAATATTACCCAGAATGCATTTGATTGGAAAAAAGACAAATAGCAAATAGGGTTCCAGTATCATGCTAGAGGTGAAGAGAAAATAATTGAAGAAATATATCAAAAATTATCAACTTGTGCTAAAAATAAAAGAAACTTTAATGAAACAAACAACAATGGAACAACTTAAAATTAGAAAGACGTGAACAGGTTTTTTTTTGTTAAAAACGAAATTATATGTTTGAGAAGTTTTCAATCAGATTTAAAAACAAATCGACCACAAAACAGTTGATTGTAATATATACAGATTGCGATAATTATACGAGATATAAAACATGATAATACAATACAATCTAAACTGAAATTGGCAACAGTTTTAGCCATTTGTTGTCCTCATTACTCTTTAACTTCAAATTTGCTTGCCTTTTTAACTTTTGTTTTATTTGGGCGTCACTGATGAGTCTTTAGTAGATAAAATTAATGTGGGTCTGGCGCAAATACAAAACTCCAATCCCGTATCTTTGATCAGTGTATTAACAACCACTTGGTCGATGCTACTGCTGGTTGAGTTTTAATTACCGGAGGGTATCAACAGCCCAGTAGTCAGCACTTCTGTGTTGGCATGAATTATCATTTATATGGTGATAATCATTAATTAACTGTTTACAAAACATTGAATTTTTGAAATGCTAAGGCTTGTTTTACCTCAGGAGAAGATTACCTTAGCTGGATTTGGAAAATATTTTAGGCATTTTGGTCCGCAATGCCCTTAAAATCGTACTTTATTTGTTTAATGGTATTCAATTGGTACTTTATAATACCTTTTTAACTTGTTTTGATTCGAGTGTCACTGATGAGTCTTTTCTAGACAAAACGCGCGTCTGGCGCATATACAAAATTCGAATCCTGGTATCTACATGTCTGATGTGTTTACGTCAATTTATCTCGAAAACCAATTTCCATATTAGTATCAACTTCATTTTTTTTTTGTAATTCACGCTTTGCAGTATTACCCTTTCACGCATACAAAAAAAAAAGCTGAAATAATTTTGTTTCCTAAACAATCTTGCCAATTTCTATCAATTTGAAATCAATTTGGTATGTATCATTAATACAGTTATGGTTTAATGTGCTTTTTCAAGTTCACAGAAAAGGTTTGTCAGGAACATAACTTTAACGGTGCTTTTTAACAACAAACAATAGTACAGTAAAGTTGTAAATTGTAATTTGTTTGTAACAACCTCGATGGACAAATAAACAACTGGCCTGGTGCAAGTACAAAAACCAGAAATGCATCGTATTTGGAAAGTCACATTAGAGAAAACTATGATGGGATGATAGTAACGACAATTGAAACATATACCTCATCATCAATGCAACAGTCAATCCGTAACGGTC
Organism: Mytilus californianus; assembly: GCF_021869535.1. Classification (NCBI taxonomy): domain Eukaryota; kingdom Metazoa; phylum Mollusca; class Bivalvia; order Mytilida; family Mytilidae; genus Mytilus; species Mytilus californianus. The sequence goes on along the minus strand of NW_026262582.1, from coordinate 47,582,217 downwards.
ATAAAACTCGTGATGGCATCTGTGTAATTTTGAAATGGATGATTACAACTTATTACTTGATTTATTTCACTTGACTGAGCGGGGTTTAACCTGTGTGGTCGTCCATATTTAGACAAGTGTTTTGGGATTAACTCATCAATGAAGTGTCCAGTTATGGTCATTGAGCCGATTGAAATATTTACACACTAAATGTGTATTCGAAAAATAAACAATGAGACACAGTCGTTGATTTTCTTGCAAAGCGGATTTAAAAACATGTAAAAATTATCACATTTTGGAATTTGTGGATACGAAAGTAAAACTATAACGACAGCACTTGCATAATCTGCGTTGTTCGTTATTCGATAATGTTTTGGTGACACGGATAGATGATTAGAAATCAGTTATATTTAAAACGGCAATCATCCTTATCACATACATCTTCAACTAGACTGTCCTTATGCAAATTGAAATGTAAGCTCCGCCCGATCAGTTGAAAACACATTGGTAATAACCACATATAACTCGTCGTTTGATTGTTGCCTTAAGCTTGTTATTGAAACCCTTAAACAAGGCACTTATGATACGAATAGCCTCTTCGGGGATCTCGTATCAACTGGAAGAAATTGTGTCCTAATACAAGGCCCTACTCGAAAAAGTACTATTGGCAAACTGAGCACGTTTTTTTGGTGATAAATTTTTGTTCCCAACCGACCCTCATTGTTAATGTCTAGGTGTAAGTCAATCTGTGCGAGAGACTTATCGCTACCTGGTGTATACTTTTTTTTAACTTTTGATGGGATAGATGTGTTCAACATAGTTTACAAACTTTGAAATATTAAGTGCACAAACATCATCGTAATCATCTGGAATTGAAGTTAAAGGATAATGTTGACCTAATTTCATTCTTCATAAAACATGTAAAATGCTCCTTTATCATGTTTATGAAGGCAGCTTTACATACATAGGGGAACAGTTCAGCCAGTAATTTTCATAAAAATACCAAGTGTTTATTGAAAAAAGACGTCCTCTAAAATAATTTTCGTATCGCATCAAGTGTGATTTATTTCTGCAAAAGACATGATACTACCATTTCCATATTGGCCATTCATTGTTTATGAAACGAAGAAGCATCAAAACTTTCAATTTATTATATTTTAAGTTTGAAATGAGGATTAGTTGACGGGTGAATACTAGAAAAGTCATATAACATATTGAGGCCATTACAGATTGAAAGAGTTTTATATTGTATTTACGGTAACACATATTTGGGTATTTTTGTATCCACATCTGATTAGTTCAAACCCAATGATATATAGTTGATGAAGCCCGGCTTTGATTGCCAATAACATTGCTATTAAAAATTTAGAAAGATGTTTCGTGGAACTCTTGGAGGATGAAAAAATATAAAACTTTTTCGTGAGGACACTTATGCAACTTAGGTGTCAAATACAGAAACGGAACATTCAGTTCGTTATCTTTGGTTGTAATTCCAAGAAACATCTAACAAACCTTATGGTTATATCCTCATTGGCAAGTGTCTTGAGGGTATATGTCAAGTTCACAAGTAAAGTGTTAGTACCTAACTCATTGACCAAGCAGTTTATGTAAGGACACTTAAGCTACTTAGGTGGCTATCACAAAAAAAAACGATCTTGTTGGTGGCTTTATATGCGGAATAGCAACTTATTTGCTGTGATGTTATAACAGATATTACAAACCATTGGGACTTGAAACATTGCTGTAGCATGCATATACCTTGACCCATTGAGTTTTGTTTTTATTCTAAAATGTATCAACGACATAAAAGCCTTTATACATTCGAGAGGAGTATCTGAGTATCTGAGCCAAGTCATAATTTGATCGAAAAATGAAAGTAATCGGACAGGACAGACTTGTATGTAAATCACATGAAGCAAAGTCTAAAAACTTTGTTAACTTCATCGTGAACAGATTTTAGACTGATTTATCGTGCAAGTTTAAGCAATCCAAGAATTATGATAGCAGTTTAATCAAATGAACGAATAGATGGTTTGTTATTTAGGGAAGTTGAATAATCTATCTGTTTGAATAAACCTTCAATTAAAAAGATTAGACAGACACCATTAACCATATAAGTTTAAAACTGAAGAGAACTTTATTGTTTAGGTTAGTTGATTAAATCGAATCCACATATGGTTATGTTCCAAACAAAACGAACAGCTATTATCAGAATGGTCCAACCTATACATGTAAATGATTATAAAAATTTCAATAGATCATATCAGATAATTTAAGATCAGAAATATACACTAGAAGTTACCACAAACATGTCAATTAAACCGATGAGAACATCAATACTGTATCTACTTTAGCTTCAATGCTCCTGTTTAGTAATAGTGCTATCAAAGTGGTACCAACTTAGCTATCCAAACTAGAATCAATGAGAGAACAAATCGTCAATGTAAGATGTTTACATTTTTTTTGTTGTTGGGGGAAGGGGGGGGGGGGGGGTTAGTATTATTTAATTGGATGTCATTATATAGTTATTTTGAATCGATTCATGTAGTTGATTATTGCAAATAATGTGTTCATTTTTGATAGTTCTTTTTTGTTTTATTTCACTTTCAGATATGTTGATAATGTCCAATTTTTTTCACCTATATATCAGTGAGAGCTTGTATCTCATATATCCCAGTGAACATTAACCAAATCATCACGACAATAGAAAGTCAGACTGATATATGCATATGCTTTGCAAGACTGACACAGAACGACAACAAACTAGAATGAATGACACACGTGATGATTTTATCTTCTAATTGTCATTTACCCATTTATCAACAGTAGCTTACTCTCTGCCAATCGTACGGCGTTTACAAACATTTTTTTTACGTTATGTCTATGTATATTACATTAAATGATGTGCTTCTCAAACAGACACTGCTTCAATATTGTTATGAAATCAAAAGGAAGGATATCGACATTTCATAAGTTTAACTATCACTATTTTGAAGTGGTTGTATGATACTGTGCATGTGTCTCAACATACATGCGACAATTTTCAATGGTCTAAATCAATTTATACCAGAACAACCGTTTGGTCTATAACGTTAACGATTGTTTTGTATTCCGGAAGTGATATTTTTACTGAGTCTTGATTTGCAAGATTTGCATCCATAGTAAGTGACGATTATCCTGACACACCGGCATTTGACTTTACGTTCAATTCACACTTTAAAAGAGTTTATTCAATAGTGTTGCAATGGTTTAATTCAAATGAACGCTTGTAGAGGAGTCTTAAAACAAATTTCATACCATACCTCTCTCAAAAAACCGTCTTTTTTTTACTTTTTGCAAAATGAATTATGAAATATTAAATTATAGAAAAATAAAACATAATGCATTTTTGTGAATAAAAAAAAAAATATCGAAACTGATACATTCTATTTTTCTTTTTCAGAAGCGCATGTAAAAACGGGATACGAGGGGAAATAAAATCATTGTAACTTTAAAACTATAGATCCTTTGAATTAGGATAACAATTTTATCCGCATTTTTTAAATATGTATATAAGGAGGGTCGGCCTATACAACCACGCGTGAATAACGGGAAAAACTAAACTTCAATATATGTTGCGTGAGGTCGCAAATTGTTATCAAAGGTACCGTAAAACAGGTCATCAACAATGATTAATTTTGACACATTGAAATACAAAATAAGATATGTTTTTGGTCTGGTTTGTAGATTATCTTACAATATTTTAATTTAGAGGACGTACCATAGCGATTCACTGAAGAGAAACTCATTATCTAAGTGTGAATTCGATGAAGTAACATTGCAAGGTAATAACTGGTCACAAAACACTATACGTAAATTCGGGTTAAAATGCAAGATTATTTTTTTATTCTTTAGTTAAGAATTTTAAGTATTTTTTCATTAATCATTAATGACAATTTCTTTGCCTTAAAATATTTGTTTCTTTCTATGGAGCTCCCGCTTGTCTGTAATTGAATATTGGGATATCAGCTTGGAAAGTCACAACTACAATGTATTAAAATAATGTAACTGTTAACAAGTAAAAGCTCATGAAGACCAACATTCTTTACATCTTCATGGTCATTTAGTTCAGGCAGAAATCTAGATATTTTATGTTTGAAGCTTTTGTCATATAAACAGTTAAGATGTGACTAATATATTAGGACATTTGCGTTTACATATTAAAGCATTTCAGTTCAAAATAGGTATAAAAATATCGATATATATTTATTTCTCTAAATCTTACTTGATTTATCATTTTACTGACCTATTGATTGTTTTTTATCTAATCAACGTGTGGTTCGTTTGATCTTAGTTCTTCATTGGTCAAAATTAGATTATGACGTACAACTTTTCTTTCTTTTTTTTTTGAAATTTCTATTGTCACGTCATAGAAAAGCGACTATGCTTGATGACGTCATGTAAAATGAACACATCGTGTTGCAGATCGTTCGAAACCGAGGGTTATGATTATCTCCATTTCGTCTAAAAAGCATTAGAAAAAAGATATCACCACCTTATCTCGTGTAATATTTATCCACTATCGACACTTAAATCTTTAATATTTAAAACGCTCGTTGAGCCTTGCGTTTTGCATTTGAAAATTTAACTGTCTGGAGTGGATAAATATCGTATTACAATTAATGCAGTGGCAGAATCTATATATATCTTTCAATTTAAGAGAGAAAAAAGTGTGTCTATCATTGAAATACATTTTTGCATTGAATATGAAAAAGATTCGCAGAAATTGAAAGATTGATTGATTAATTTATATATTGCGTGGCCGTACGCTTTTATTGATGGACATAAATGGAGTGCCCGGATAGAACCAAGGATCTTCGACACCCGAACATTTCATATAGTATGTTCTCAAATGTACTGTTACTGCACTGTTCTTGGTTTGGGAGTGTTTGGTGTTTACCCCACCACATTCTCAATGTGCCTGTTCAAAGTCAGGACCATGAGAAATGACCCATACCAAAGGCACATTCAAACTCATGATTTGCATATAAACTAAGAACGCCATGGTTAATTAAAGAAAAAAACGACAAACAACAGTGAATAAAAACAACATAGAACACCCAAGGCTGAGCAACACGAACAGCACCAACAAAATATTTGGTGGTTGTCGGTTGTGGCTGTATATCATAATTGTATTTTATGCATTGTTGTGTACACAAATCAGGCCTTTTTTTCTCGTTTGCATTGTTTTACATCTATCATGTTGGGACCTTGTATAGCTGACGTCGTTGTATTGGTTTTGCGAGGTTCGAATTCCAATGTTGTTATGGGTTTTGCTCATTTCTGAAGGCTGTATAGTGACCCCTAAATGTATTTTTTTTTCATATTCTTTGTCGTTTAAGATTGACGTTGAGCGCACCTGCTATGTGTGAGGTTCGAACCCACAACCTCAGATATGACGTACTAGTGGTACAATAGCTTGACTACTTCAAACACTTATCCATCATTTTTCCAGACTGGCAGAGAAACTTTTATTATCCTCAACCTGTACAAAACTGCACAAGATCATTTATAATGTATTTGAAACATGGTAAAATTGCACAAAATTAGTATATCCCTAATTCTTAAAAACTTATGAATCCCAATAGTATGCTATATCTGCTGTTATGTTTCTTGTTTCTCGTAATTTTTATAGATTATATCGTTGGTTTTCTTGTTTGGATTGTTTTACACTAATCACTGTGGGGCTCTTTATAGCTTGCTGCTCAGTGTGAGCCAGGACTCCCGTGTTGAAGGCCGTGCTTTTATCAATGATTCTCTACTTTTTATACACTGTTACTTGTATGGAGCGTTGTCTTTCATACAACATCTTCTTATTTATATTCACATCAATTTATGTGGACAATAAAAAAATAATACTAATTATGAGAAATGTTTTTGGTATATAAATTTGGTATGATTTTGTTTAATGTTTGAGATAAATCATTCTTTGTACGAAAACAGACGATTTAGCATAATATTCTATTGTTGTGATAGGATTAATCTTCTACCAGAGGTAAGACCGAAATTAACCCAACTTGTCCCTTTGTTAACTTCCTGGTTTTGTTTTTTTTTCTCCCGTTTTCGTTTTGTGCCTTCATGTTGTCGAATTGTTATCAATTAATGAATTGTATTAGTTTAAATATCCCATTGGTATCCTTCAGAGGGTATCACAAGCCAAGTAGTCAACACGTCTGTGTTGACATAAATTATCATTTATATCGTCCTAATTATAAATAAACTGTTAACAAAACTTTTAAATTATGAAATACTAAGGCTTTGTTTCCCTCAAGAATAGATTACCTTAGCTGTATTTGGCAAAACAGTTTAAGAATGTTGGTCTGTAATGCATTTTAACTTAGAAATTTATTTGGCATTTTTTTACTTTTTTGTTGATTCGAGCGTCATTGATGAGTCTTTTGTAGACAAAACGCGCGTCTGACGCAAATCCGTAATTTCAATCCCAGTATCTATTTATTTTGTTTTTTGAGTTTATTTATCCCTTTAATGACATGAAAGACTCCTCATAGATAAGACCTTTTCGGGTTACGATGTTACGCTATATCAACCCCACATAAATTGTTAACATTATTGTTAGTCATAAACTAGATAACTATGCGGTTAAAACCTGTATATAAAAACAAACAAATGTAAAAAAAAATAAAATAAATAAAAACAAATAAAATATGTACATATACAAACTCAAAAATATAACCTAAACTAGACCTGCATTTTTACAATTAAAATAATGATACATGTATAATCATGTTACATATTTTGTCGAATTCCAAACAAAACATCCATACGTCAGAATGACGGTTTCCACAAAACCACAGTTATGTTCTGTCAAACACTATAATTAAAAAGTTATACATTTTACAGATATCGATTGTTTTTTTTTGTCTTTTCAATAAAACATAGATAAGTTTGCTGATTATTCATTATTAAAGTTTACATATATGTTCAACTTGAATAAGCGTAAATTGGTTAAGAGTACTTATCCGTGTTTATATATTCATGTCTTAAATACATAGACGACATGGTAAAGTGATTCTCATTTTTGAAAATCATTTATTGGTTAACTGTTTATTGATAACTGTCAGTTGCTTGCATTATTCCTGTTGTTGTAATATTCAAACACCAATGTTTTAAGCAATAATTTACTCATTATTCAAGCATGAGTATCAAATCTGTTTGAGATATACATCATTGCAATTGGACGGAATACTTATTTAACATGTTTATTACATGATGACAAAATTTCAATGAAATGACATACAAACTTATTCAATTGATGATGTTCTTTACGGTTTTGTGTATTCAATATGTATTATTTAAGAAATGACTGCAATATTTTTTCGGCCTATGAAGAAAAAACATCAAAAATGTGGTGCACACTGAATAACTCGCGTAGCGGGTTATTTAAAAGTGTGCACCACATTTTTTTAGGTTATTTCGAATAGACAAAAAAAATATTACAGGCATTTATTATAATTTAATTCTAAAAAGGAGTAAATCATGAGAAAAACGTTGATGACGTCACGGTCACATGACAAAATTATGTCTATGAGTTGATAGACAAAACACTTTCAGCCAATCAGAAGACGTGTTACATCCAAAATTAAATTATTGTGGGATGTTGAAATATAAGCAGCTTGGAGTAAGACTTCAGACGTAACCAAGTCTGTGTATTTTGGGTCTGAAAATATAAAGAAAATCAAGAAAAAAGTAGACAAAATGTTTTTATTTGAGAATACAATATTTCTTACAATTGTACGTGCACAAACACGAGGTTTTACAATAATTGTACTCAAACTCACAATGGGATCAATGAAGCATAAATAGAGAAAGAATGATATACTAACAATTGTTACATTTCTATTTAATGATTTCTATATAACGAAAATTGGATTTCGCTTGGTATTCTCTCGGGTTGTTTAATTTCGATATAAGAATAAACGAACCTTCTTTGACAATCAACAACGCGAGAAAATATCAAGCGAAATCAAATTATAACGAGCGGTGTTAATTAAAACATTATGTTGAACTTGTCTTTTGCACAAACCAGCTTGATTTGATATGTCATATTCCGTCGTCAAACTTTAACATAAGACGTCTGGTCTGTAAATTTTGTACGCTTCAGAACGCATTTAAATTTGTCAACAAGAAGATTTCCCTGTGAAAAGTGTGAGTGTTTTGTATATCATTGAAGACAAAACACATGTCTTTTGCAATAGAAGAAATGTTCATTGTCTTCATAGTTTTTGTGATAACCTGGAAATAAAATGATTTAAAGTATTTTTCCGGGCCAAATGTAATATGCAGTGTGCGGCCAAAACTCATGATATGTGGTTATGTTGCTTCAGTGGAGGTCTGTATTTAGAATTTCAAGTCAAGGAATGCGGTATCTACTTGTTGTGTATAATCGTTTTCCAAATTTTTATTCATAACTTACCGATTGGGATCTTTGTGAACTGTATTTCTTCGAGTCTTTAAATGAGGTCTCTGGATAGAGAACTAAATGACGAAAAAGGAAGTTATCATAACAAAGGTTGATAACATTTACAATGCATGCTATTGTCAAAGCAGGGGCGGATGCAGTCTTTTTTAAAAAGGTGTGTGGGGGGGGGGGGGGGGGGGGGTCACAACCCAGGATAAAAGGGTGCGTCCAACTATATGTCCCAATTCAATTGCATCGATCGTCCAACAAAAAAGGAGGGGATCCGCCACTGCAAAGACTACAAAGTAAAATAACAAAAATACAGAATTCAGAGAAAAATTAACAACGGAATGTTCGTAATCAAATGGCAAAATTACAAGCTCAAGCACATCAAACGAATAGATATCAACTGTCATAATCCTGACGTGGTACATGCATTATATTATGCCAGCAAAAAAAATCGTTAAATCATTCCTTTTTGGTTGTTTTACAAAATATAAAACTTGTACTACCTGTTTGAATAAAGAAACCATTATCTTATTGCTTATATCAACTCATTGATATTATAAGGAATTCAATACGAACGTGTATCTGAATAGATATATTTAACATATAGTTTACATAACCTTTTAGTTTAATTTCTGTTTTCTTCCTTTTTCCTTCTTCGACTATATTGAAAATATGTTTACATGTATGAATACTTAATTATTGATCCACCTACAGATTAAAAAATAACAAATGTTGGCTCATGCATGACTCTGACATCGGATTATTTATTTAAACGTCATGGTATGACAAACAAAAGAGTGAAAGAAATATATATTCCCTTGTCTAAAAGAAAACACAAAAAAGAATAGGCATAATCATACCATAATTACTAACAATACAAACTTATAATTGATGCATATCATCCCTAAAAAGAAAACAAAAATACCAAGAGGAAAGCATTCTTTGCGAGTTTAAGACGTTGATTTAAATATATGACTTATTCGAAGTAATTTGCATAATTGTCAAAAAAGAGACTTTAATGATTACATGTATATTGTAACTATAGCTTCATTTTCAATGTAACAAATAGAAACTGTTTCCAGCACAAATCTAGCTCAATTAATAAGTGGCTTAACCGAAATGAATGAACAATTCGAAGCTGTAAAATTAAATAGGAACATGTGCTGACCTAAGTCTTCTAAAAAAATAAAAAGGTGATGACATCTTTAATCGAAATTCATAAATTGAATAGAAGTTTTAAAGAAGAAAAAAACTAACTACACGTATTTGACATTTTAAAAGTTTTTTTTTCTTACCTCTTCTACACAAAATGATGAGTTGTAATTAGTATGTTGAGATCTTGAATTTTTTCCTGGATATTTTGACGTTTCAGCTGAGGGATTGTAGATATATGTCTACAAAAACATAATGTTCATATACAATGCTAAACAAATCATCCTACCTAATTTGTTTTCGGGTTTATATGAACACTGTCTATAAATTCGAGGTTGATGGTTCTGGTCCTGATATTATTTGAAGTCACAAAATTGAATTTCCCTTTATTTTTTTTTATTTTTTTTTTTTTTTTTGCCTCTCTAAAACATCGCAATGGTAAGTGATTGATTACTAGGTGTTTTATATAGCTGTTTTTTTTTTTTTATTATTTTATCGAATTGAAAACAACAGTTATTATGATTGATATTTTTTTGAAGAATAATATATTGCATTGTCCATGTTGTCCTAGATTCTACCGCAGCATAAAGAGCGATGATATAATTCTGCAATCGATCAAGTTTTCGAATTAACAAATCAAACGTTGTCGATAATAGTAACGTTAATACGACGAATAAACACAATAACAATCACTTCATGTATTTATGTTATTAGCATGTAAAACCTTTGTGTTTTTTCCGGTTTTTATCATTAATTATTTGCCAACTTTCACTAAACGCGTAAACACATAGTTTTCTATGTTTCTTGCAACCTTTAAATATAGAGACGTGCAAAAAGTATTAGGTCACAAGGGCGTCGTGTTTACGTTCTTTAAGGTGACTGAGTTTTGAATGACCTTGCCCCACGTCATTCACGTCACTGATGATTACTGTACTCATCTTTAGCGTTGTACATCACATGGGCTACCGTCATGTGACGTTTGTTGTCGTCTGTCATTGTAGTTTTGTTGTAACAAGTAAAATAACAAGATGGGTAGAAACGGTCAGGAACTGTCAACGGATGCCAAAAACATGATTGTGGAAATATTCCAGAACGGGTTTTCTCGTCGGAAAATCGGCGACATACTTAAAATCCACAAGTCAAAAGTTATTAACAATGCTCGGAAGTTTTTAGACACAGGTTCTGGGGAAAATAAACCAAGAAGTGGCCGACCATTGTTTGTAAAACCACGCGACTACCGCACGCTAGAACGGATTGTAAACGCATTGTAAAGACAAGTCGGAGGAGTTCTTTGTGTGACATAACAAACAAGTTTAATGAAGAAAACTGTGTTCCCGTGTCTAAACGTACCGTTCAGCACCATTTACACAAACATGGGTATCACAGGCGTGTGCATAAGAAAAAAATCGTGATCAGTGAAGTCAATTAGAAAAAAAGACTTGCATGGTGCAGAGAAAAAGGAGATGGACGGTTAACGCCCACTGGAAGAAGGTTATTTTCTCTGATGAGAGCAAAATTATGATTGGACATGATGAACGTGTTTACGTATGGCGAACAAGAGACGAGGGATGGATACCAGACCTTGTTCAACCGCGAACATCACAAACAAAATATCAAGTCATGATTTGGGGTTGTATTTGCTAGAATGTCGTTGGCACACTTGCTCCTGTAGAAGGCAATATTAAGGCCTTTAAATACCAAGAAATACTTGATGAACATTTGTGGCCAGTGATAGCTCGGCATTTTCCGGGAGGTAATTGTTTTTTTCCAAGATGACAACGCCCATGTATATCGTGCACGGTCCACCCAACAGTTTGTAGCTCGGAACGGAATTAACGGTATGAGCTGGCCTGCTAGACTTGAATGCGATAGAAAACGTTTGGTTATAATTATATATAAAAAGAAAACTTCAAACACGTACTGGGATGATTAAATCTAAAAATTAATTGTTCCAAGAAATCCACCGTATTTGGGTCAATATAACGCCTGACTATATTCAGTGCTTATATAAGTCGATTCTGGAAAGGATATTAAATGTAATCAAACTCAAAGGACATCTAACAAAGTATTAAAGGTAAGTTTTTATTTGTGTTGTATTTCATTGGTTGATTTATTTACATCGCAAGCTTGAACTTTGCAACTTTCGTTCTCAAACGTAAACACGCCGCCATTGTGACCGAATACTTTTTGCACGTCCCTGTATGGTGACACGTACGCGACTATAAACGAATTGTACATGTGAATAGAAGGTGAAAGGAAAGATAGCTATGATAACATATTATGATGTAAAGTCTTTTGTGAGCTGAACACGATGCCAGATTATCATAGTATGATTCAATTATCTATAGCACATATAAAATTACGAACCAAGTTATAGTATTTTGATGTAAATTGTTGAAAAATATGGTTAATGAAAATATATAAAAAGGTACGATAAGATATATATTTGTATTTGTTACATAATAAACTCATAATACGTACAGTAATATATATTGATGAAATTTAAATGTAAAAGATACTCTGTTTACACTCATAATATGTTTCATTGTTGTTCAAAGGAAACTATTATCTGTGGTTTTTATTATGGTCGTCAACTATTAAAAATTATAACATATTCATTAAGATATGATTATTTCAACTCGGAAAAAAAAATGCACTTCATATAAAAGCGAGCATACAAAATAAACGGTATTAATCAGCCAAATTATACGGAAGATACGTGCATTTCCATGTTTCAACAAAAGGCAACATGCGAAATCTATTTAGAGTAATTATGATGTTAAAGAAATGTGCCAAGTCACATTTGTGCACTTACATAACTTCTGTTCTGTTTATCTTCTATCACGTTATACCGCCTCTTGTCTTTATTATCAGTACTGTCTCTAGTTGGAAAATACAGACTGGATGGTACTCTAGTGCGTCCTAAAAGACCAGTAGGATGTGTATAGCTCAGAGTATCACGATTTACTCTGTAAAATATAACATACAATTTTGATATATTTTGTAAATATTGTAATTATTAAATGTATGACACATTATTCATGTAAATGTGCCTCTTTTAAATAGCTGTCAAAGTTTGGAAAGGTTTATAAAAGAAAGCAAATTTAGCCATGATGTTTTTTTTTCAGGTTTAAAAAAAATATTTCATTCTATACTGAACAAATTGTTATGTTGAGTATATGTTGGCAAAAGAAACAGCATTGAAAAAATAAAAACCTATATAGAACCAAAGATACCGAAGGGATATTCAAACTCGAAAGTCGACATAGACATGATAACACCATTAACAAAAAGCCCAACAGGCAACAGTATTCAAGACACAACCTAAAACCTTAAAATAAAACACGAAGACGTTGTATGATTGCCAACGAGACAACTTTTCAAAAGAGACCAAATGACACAGGTACTAACAACTATAGTTCACTGTACGGCCTTCAACAATGCAAAATGTACAATGTCTACACCGCATAATCAGCTAAAAAAGCCCCAAAATGACTAAGGCAAAAACATTCAAACAAGAAAACTAAGAGCCTAATTAATGTATAGAAAAAACAACGAAACAAATATGTAACACAGCAACAAACGACAATTACTGGTCAACGATATCTGACTTTGGACAGGCAAATTCATACAGAATGTGGCGGGGTTAACATGTTAGCGGGGTTATAACCATCTTACTCACCTGGGGACAAGGAATCAGAAATATTCATGAGGAAGATTTTTTTTTATTCAAACTGAGTTCTAATCATTCATATAAATTATAAATTGTAAATTTCATTCACACAATATCCGTATATTAATGTCAGCATCTGTTCTTCGTTGTTGGTTAAGTTTATAATAATTTGCTCTTTCTAACTAGTTAACATAATCTAAACACAAAACAAAATATCACATTGTGTTTCAGGAATCTGAGACACCTTGCCTTGCGGTCATAAAACTTTCGAGCACGATTTTCGTACTCAGACTGACAAATTAACCAATCAAAATCCTGGATTTGGTGTTTCGAGAACAAATTTTGTACTCAGAGTTTTGAGTAAAGTTTTATGACCGAGAGCCCTTATCTATTGACGTCAAACAATAACTACTTTTTGTGGCGTCAGATATATTATCTCTGTGGGTGTAATTTTAAAGTAACGTGTGTTACATTTAAAAAAATAATGTTGTTTTTACATTAATTGCGTTCGTATTTATTGTTTTATTTGTCAATATGTTTTGAATAGGTCTTACTAATCCTCCCTCCTCCAAAACGAAACAAATAACAAAAAAAAAAAATAAAACAAGTCAATATCTTAATCTGGAATTTGAAACAGCTTGGTTATACTGCATGTAAAAATAATAATTTATTAGATCTTAAATGCATCATATAATAAGGTATAACAATACATTACAGAAAACTTACATGACAGAATTTTCTTCCAGCTTATCTTTAGTACCTCGTCTTCTACATATAATGCAACATACAAAGGCAGTAATTATGATGAATCCACCACTTCCACAAGCTGCAGCTATTATATATTTAGACTCCCATATTAACTTCTCTTTTTTTTCTGTACATTGTGGTCCCGTATATACATAGTTTTCTCCTTCTTCACATCTATAAAAGCAATACAAAGAGAACAACTATGTACGAACTTGCATTCTGATATGACGTGCTTCTTTTGCTTTGTACACAACACCGATATGAATTTCTCGATATATCTTTACTTAGCGTAGACTCAAAGATGTAGATATTTGTGGCTGTTACTATTTACCTCCCACGTAAATCCACATATTCCGTCTTATATCGATTTCGTTGTGTTTAAATAGAAAAGTGAACATGTTGAATAATAAACAGCATTACTGTTATTGATATTGATTGCGTAGCAAAAAAAAATCCATAAAAACCATCAGTAATGTATAAAATGAAAATCAAATCAAATTCCGCGAAATTTCATGAATGATCTCGGCGCATTAACGTTATGTAATAAACATGAGGTCATACGTATGAGATTTTACGTTACTTATACGCTATAAGTTCGGATAATACTTTATTAAAATAGAGTTTTGAGGTAGGTGATGTTTCATTGTCTGTTCTATTGTATTATTCGCACATTTGTGCATGTCTGCGAGTCAACACGGCGGCTCATTCCTTAGCTACACCTTGTCAACTCTGCATTTGACAGTAAATAGTAGCCAAAGAAAAAAAATGTTAGGTTAAGAATAATGAGAATTGAACACTTTTTTTTGTTGTTATTCAAGAAATAATTCATGTAAGACTTAGAATTATTTGAAATTTGTACCTTTTATCTGAAAGGGGGTAAAATAGAACACCCGTACATCTTCCCTTCGTTTCAGTTTTTAAATTACCGAATTAGTCTTATTAGAATCGAAATAATTCATTGAAACTACAAATTTATTGGACATTTACACATTACCTGGGCCGAATTTTCGTTACTTTTATCCCTCGCTAACACTCAAGAAACAATTCGAATATCGCGGCCCAGGCCATGTGTAAATGTCTAACAAATATATGGCTTCCATGAATTGTTTCTAAAATATTGATCATATTCTAATCAGTCATCACTTTATCTAAACAAAACGTAGCTGAAATAGTACTGAAAAATCCAACACAACGATTCAAAATGCTAGTATGGTCGAGCAGTTTATTGTCTTTACTTACAGACATTTAGCAAGCCCGTTACTACGAGAATAACAGGTCCCATGAATGCATTTGTACATTGGAAGGTCGCATATCTGGAAACAGTCATCATTTATGTTAGATCTACCATAACCACACACTACATAATCTCGCCTTTCTATATTGCTTGATATTTCTAAACAAAATTAAAAAAACAATAGTACCACACCTAATAATTTAGATGGTATAAATTGACATGATGGACCAAGCTGCTATAAGCTTCCGGAGATAACAAAATTTAGCCGTTTCATGCTTTAGTTATGCAAAACGAACGAAATTCAATACATCTAGTACCAGTGTTGGCCAAAAACCCTAGTTTTATGAGTATTGCCAAACCCATTGGGATATACTGAGAAAACCCGGGTTTACTTGGTAATACTTGGTAATACTGAATATTTATAAAAATAAAAAAGAGGTGTTTAATATTTAGATAAGTGTACTTGCTTGAGACTCTTATAATACAATTGTATAGATCTGTGTATTGACCTAGCAACTCTTGTCTATACGTGGGTTGCTTACATATTGACGTAGTGTAAAGACAGGTCTAAAGCATATACATGTATATAAACAATTTATATAAACAATATTTACCTTATTTTAGGTTTTTTTTTTTAAATCGATTAGTATACACACTCATTGATGTTTACTCGATATCTTAATCTTTGCTTTGGCAATAAAATAGTTTGAGAAAAAAGTGTACAATTATTTTTGCTTGATGCCTGATTCAATAATCTGCTTGATGGATGATATCCCACTGACATTCAACAGCACTTGATATACCCCTTTGTGCATTATACCCCAATGGAACGTGATAATTCTAAAAGCATCGAATTTAAACTGAATGTAGAGTCGAATATGAAAAAAAGAAAATATTAAAGTAGAATTGAAAAAAAATATTGCTGTCACATTTCATAACATCCTCCATAAATTAAAACATGCACCTGGAAAATTCATTTGAGAACCTAAAGTAAACGTAATTAAACAATCATTTTAGGTAATTAAAAAGCAGAAAGAGTAATGTTTTAAGGTGCATTTATGACAACGAAGAACAAGGGCACAAATTACAAAATGAATGTAAAAAAAAATAAAACGAAAACACTAACGGCTTGATTTATGTTGAGTCATTCAAATAGTGCTTACCTTCTGTAAAGTAGGTAAAGTAAAATCAGCAATATATCCTTCTGTAAGTGGAAAATCTCCGAGTGATCCGTTAGTTTCAAGCTCTAACGTCTTGTTCCCTAGTAGGTTACCAATTTGTCTCGTTGTTTCAGTGGAAATGAACATTTGTGTGTTGACATCCAGATCGACCACAACACTTCCGGTACCGCGTCTGTAATTAACATTGTCAAAACAAAATGAAGAACAATTATGATGAGTATATAATAATAAATATAATTTCGGTTTTATATATGTCCTTTAATGTATATAAGCATATTCTAAATATTCCTCAAACGCTTTGAATACACACCCGTGATAAAATTCAAATTTATTCATTTGTCAGCTGATATGCCACGTCATGATTTTTATTTCGGCTGTAACAATCCTACTCCCACGCATCATATGCTTTTACAAAATGTCCGATGGTGTAAATGACGTCATTTAACGATGACGTAAGAAAGTAAAGACTTTACGGGAACATGAATGAATGGGAAACTGAAAGTCGTCAAAACATGATAGCATATACAAACGATAGTAAGAATTTATGTAATGTCCATATATTCTTAAATGAAAGTAAGATAGTCAACTGAAATCCAAATATGACTTAGTCATGTTAGTATGTTATTGGGTTTGTTTAAGAATTTCACTTAATCAATGTTCTTCTTTGTTTATGTCAATATAATTAGTCTTCTCAATTTCGGGGACAGCAAACATTTCCCTTCACGTATAGGGCTTTGATTCATAAGAGTTGCTTTCTTTGTCCTATGGGAATAGAATTAATTCATGGGAGCTTGAATCTATATCAATATACCGCAAGTTTGCCTTTTATACTGTCGTTAGTGGTAAGATATTAAACATCAAGGACCAATCCGTGGTGAAATTAATTCGAGCTCCTATGAATTATTTCTGAATTTCTGTTACAGATAAAATTCTAAAAGATTTGTGACAATCTTAATTTGATAGGTATAATTGATTGACAGGTATGAGAGGGGGACATTTTAACTTAACAAATAAACAACGCCGTGGCTAACAAAGATAAAAAGACCCGCAAATTATCAACAAATCATAAAAAAACGCATGCGACACTAAAGACTGACCAACGAATATGAAAAAAAGAAAATATTAAAGTAGAAATTGAAAAAAAAATATTGCTGTCACATTTCATAACATCCTCCATAAATTAAAACATGCACCTGGAAAATTCATTTGAGAACCTTAAGTAAACGTAATTAAACAATCATTTTAGGTAATTAAAAAGCAGAAAGCTCCTATGAATTATTTCTGAATTTCTGTTACAGATAAAATTCTAAAACGATTTGTGACAATCTTAATTTGATAGGTATAATTGATTGACAGGTATGAGAGGGGGACATTTTAACTTAACAAATAAACAACGCCGTGGCTAACAAAGATAAAAAGACCCGCAAATTATCAACAAATCATAAAATAACGCATGCAACACTAAAGACTGACCAACACGAATCTTATCAAAAATTAGGGATGATATCAGATGCTCCGGAAGATCAAACCCGGCGATAAGTCTTATTTGGTAAAAGATGACTTGATTGTTGTTACAACAACTGAAACATATCCGTCGTCATCTGTGAAACATTTATTCCATAATTAACATTTAACTCGTCAAAAAACTTTTCGAAACGAAGGTTTCAACTTCTCCACTTAGAGTTCTTAGTTTGATAATTTCCTTGTACTCTCTATAAAACTAATCGTAATAGGAAATAAATCCCTAGATAAGTGTATTGACTGAAAGATATATACTTTGTATGCAGGCGCTGCCGGAATGGTGCTTCATAGAAATGAAACTTTTCAATTGGGACAGTGAAATCATCTCTTCTGTCGTAAAGTTTTGAATCCAACCGACCCTAATTGTCAACTTTTAGATGTCAGACAAAATATAAGGATGACTTAAATGTACCTATTGTAATCTTAAACTCAAGATCGATATGTATATATGTGTTCAACACCAGTCACCTTTATATTTTGAACTATTAAGTGAGAGAACATGACCTTTTAGCCGAAACTATTGTTATAGGATACTCCTAACTTTCTTTCTGAATTCCTAAGAAGTTCTTGTATCAAGTCAGCCTCTTTTTAATAAAGGAGCAAGTCGGCATGAAGAGGAGCGCTGTTTGTGTCTATTTTTTTTTTTAAAAACGATTTCTTACTAATGCAACAAATTCAGACAAGAAATCAAGAATCTTTATAATATCAGTTCAGAGAATGTTTTGTTTGAATCAGAGTGCTTTTCTGTACAAAGTACAATTTATCCCTCCATATTGCCATTCTTTTTGATGATACAAAACATGATCAGCTCGTTTAGCTTGTCTTCTAGTTTGGGGGCCACTTGTGTCAAGTGTAGACACTTTAGATGTGTTAATACCGTGCAAGATGAACGAGTCTAGGGTTGTTTGTACTCTAAAAGATTTTTGATTTTATTGTATCCTCATCTGATTCACGTCACCTTTAAAATATACAGAGTTTTGGGATTATTGGACAAAACATAGACATGCCAGTATCTATTCAGAAAACTGCCGGGGTATATACGACGTTTTTATCCCCAATTGGAACCTCAAAAACGTCATCATCCGACCTGATATCATGTACGTAGTCAAAACCTATACAGAACACTGAGGAATGTCAGAGGCTCACAGCGGGAAAATATTGACGTGCATTCGTCAATAATACATTTATAATACAAAAACACGCAATTTACACTTCAAATACTTAAATTTAATGATTTAAAGTGTTATAATGAATTATTACATACACGATAAATTATTTTAAACAGCATAGTAAAAACTCCTGCACGTATGCGGAACATATCAGGTTGGAGCTTTTCAATATATATGTGTTGTAAAAACAGAGCCACATACATACAAGTATAAAACATGAAATTTAGAAACTTTAATGAAAACATTGTTTTAACGGGATTTTTTTTTCATGATTAAACAGGGGGCAATTAAAATGTATTGTGAATGTTCAACAAAAAAAACCAAACATTTAGACAAGGGTTATCCGTAACATATGTGTAATTCATGTCTAAGACAGAGTTTAAACTTTGACATTCCCGGCTTAGGGCTTATATCCCCAGGTTCAGGGGATATGAACTCTAAGTCGGGAATGTCACAGTATATACCGTGTCACAGACCTGAATAACATAGTATACCCTAAAATCAACGATTAAATATCACCTACAATATGAACAATGTGCAATTGATACAAAAGTCATGTTACACTAATTATAAACATGAATGTACACTTTTACCTTTGTAATATAAACTTACAATAATCTGTATATTGAAATATTAACAAATCCAGGTATGCCGTTGTATAAGTCTGTCAGCTATTAAAGATATAATTATCTTAGTTAAAAACACTATTTTAAGTTTATAATATCGAATTTATTTTGCGTTTTTGGATTTAATAAGAAGTACAGTTATTTGCACATATTGAGTAAAAACAATTAAACATTGAGATAAAATGTATATAACATATTTTTTAAAACGAAACAAATGTTGCAGTATTTCGTTTCCTAGTTGAAATCAATTCAATGAACGTAAAGGAGAATATATGATGCAGCCAGTATTTTGTTGTAAAGATATAGAACATTGTAATATGCATATTTTGAATTTGGCATTTATTCAAAGCACCAAAGAAATTTGCGTCCGAACTGTTGTGGCTACTGTCCAAAAGGTAGCATTTGCTTTCAAGAACTCTACGAAAAGGCTTGCAACTTTTGGCGATGAGCTCGTAACTGACAACGACAAACAAAAAAACTGTAGCGACGAAGAAAACTGCGCACATAAAGACAAAACCGATAATCCAGTCGTGCGACTCCTTTTACACTTTTAAGAACACATTTCAAGTAGTTGTTTACGCCCTAGAAACACTCAAAGACGGTGGTATTGAGAAGACTGGTATAACCTTAGTCGCAATTCTAACTCGTTATCGGTTAAGTAGTTAGTGAATTCCTTTTGGCCGGCATGGTCAGACTTACAAATTATGTATCGAGCACCGAATGTGATCTTTTTAAAGCGATTACAGAGAAACAGGTTAAAATCAAAATTGAGCCGCCGAGCAATCCCCATCCAGCAAACTATGACGTCAACGACCTGAAGTATGGTTGGAGGGGGGTTTATATAAATTTTTTTGCACACCACTTTGTTCAACAAATGGACGAACTCAAGATAAAAATAAAGATCGCTTCGATGCACTTAGCCTGTAACCGTACAAGTAAGCAGAATTAAACAATAAAGAACACAATTAATAAACAGCGTATCCGGATGATCTGAATATCACGGATGATGAGTTTAGAGATGAGCCTAATAGATGGAAAACTCGTTGCGCATTTGCAGAAGTAAAACCTGCAAGTCTAATAGATACACAACGTGTTAAATATATCAATTTGAATGATCCTTGCACATGCACTAAGCTAGACGTTCATCACAGATTGTTGATCTCAGATAGCTCTGCATTCTCTTCATTGAACGTTATGCAGTTTCATATGATGTTGGCATCATGATCAGAACTGTTTCAATTTTGTGAAATAGATGGGTACATATTATATGAGATCATTAACTTGTTTGCTCTGCTAAAATATATAGAATTGATCATTACTAAAATATGAAAGTAGTGGTTTCTTTTATACTGATTGTGATGTTTGAATAACAGCCAATCGTTTTGTTATCACATTATTTTTCTGTTCAAGATTCTTCTACAATAGTAGAGGGAATTTTGTTTCTAGTTCGTGTTTTCGTCTGCATGTCCGTCCGTCCGTCCCGAATCAAGTTATTGGTGAAGGTAGGTTAGTATGAAAGTTTAGTCACATCAATTTTACCTTAGAATACATGTTCCATTAATGTATTTTTTTCTAGATTACAGTTTTGCCTGATTTTCAAATTAACCCCAAGACCCTTACCTTCATAGCAACAAACAGCTGGCCAAGCCGCAGAATTTTTAACACTTTTTCTCATTCTTTTAATTATAACAAGTAAAACAAAATTAATAATATCGACACATTTGAAATGAAATAAGCAACGACATCAAGCTGTAATAATCGAAAATAAAACTTAACCTATAATCATGGCAAGCAATAAAAAGAAAATTTGCAAATGAAAAGTCGGTTATCAAATTAAAGACGCATCTTATTCATGTTTCAATCCACGAACAACAAAAATAAAATTGATTTTCATTTGAAAAAAAAATAAATGGCTTTATAGATAATAATGTAATACTTACATCTGTCGACATCTTTTCTTTGTTATCAAGAAACGTTTTAGAAGTGGTGTCGTTATATTCGTCTTTGAATGTCATGTTGAGAGAAATTTGCATGTGTAATCCTATCACAGTATCTGCAAAAAGAATTGTAAAACAATTACCCGAGAATAAAAACTTCGTGCAAGTTATTTTGGGAAAATAAACAAAGAATAACTACGTAACAAACAGTAGGACTTGTATAAGAAGTTACCGTTGTGTGATAATAAAGTATAGCTTCACCACGACGAATTATCCTCTGTCCGTTGTGGTGTAATACCTCCGTTGCATTCTTTCCTATAAGTCTTCGTAAAATTTGCACTTCCAAAAAATGTAAAGAATTTACCTTTATTTCAAATAAAAAAAATAGGCATGAGTAAAATTTTATCCTGTCCAATACTACAGTTACTCATTAAATTACATTATATATAAGACAATAACCATCACTGGAAGTTAACCAATCACATGTCCAACCCTTTCCTTCTGGTTTACAAGCTTTAGTAACCATGCAAACTCAAATTTCTAAAATTTGTTGGAGAAAAACCATATAAAAATGTTGCGTTGAAACATCAAGATATATGTTTGTGACTCAGACACTCCTTACTGTAATGAAATGTAGATTGGTTTACTACAACTGCAAATTTCAAGGGAATTTTTTTCATCTTTTTTTCGTATTCAACCGGATGAGACGCACTATGATTTGGTGGAATTACATCTCGTGCATGTTGTCTCGTTTGTATGTCATGCTTCCACCCGTTTTTAATTTTTTGTTAAAAGTTTAACGACGGTAAAAATCTGTTATTATCTTGATTGACTTTGGGACATAAACATCTTTTATTACAGTTTCTTCAAGAGAAAACAAAAAAACAGAAATCAGTACCAATGATAGAACAACACATTTGTAAATACACAAATATATACCTAGATCTGCTTTTTTAGCAGTATTTGCTGCTTGCTTGCTTGTTGACGTTTTGAAATTTCTTGAAATTGTATTACTAATTCCAGCTGGATATGTGCCCGGTCGAGCTTTATAAGGAAATGCAGTGGTAGAATATTTTGTTGTAGAAGTTGATGTTGAAAAATCCATATCCGTTGTTGACGGTTGTGTAGGTGTTTCGTTGTTGCTTAAAAAAGGTAATGTAACTGATGTTTCTTCATGTGTTGTAAATGACATAGTTGTTCCGGTAATGGCTTCAGTGAATAACTCCGTAGTATTGTTGTTCCATGTAGAAGCTTAAGTAGGAGTTACACTGTAGTGTGTTGGAATTGACATGGTTGTTCCGGTATTGGCTTCAGTTGATATCTCCGTAGTATTGATGTTCCATGTAGAAGCTAAAGTAGGAGTTACACTGTCGTGTGTTGGAAATGACATGGTTGTTCCGGTATTGTATTCAGTTGATATCTTCGTAGTATTGATGTTCCATGTAGAAGCTAAAGTAGGAGTTACACTGTCGTGTGTTGGAAATGACATGGTTGTTCCGGTATTGGCTTCATTTGATATCTCCGTAGTATTGATGTTCCATGTAGAAGCTAAAGTAGGAGTTACACTGTCGTGTGTTGGAAATGGCATGGTTGTTCCGGTAATGGCTTTAGTGGATATCTTCGTAGTATTGTTGTTCCATGTAGAAGCTAAAGTAGGAGTTACACTGTCGTGTGTTGGAAATGACATGGTTGTTCCGGTATTGGCTTCAGTTGATATCTCCGTAGTATTGATGTTCCAAGTAGAAGCTAAAGTAGGAGTTACACTGTCGTGTGTTAGTAATGGCATAGTTGTTCCGGTAATGGCTTTAGTGGATATCTTCGTAGTATTGTTGTTCCATGAAGAAGCTAAAGTAGGAGCTACACTGTCGTGTTTTGGAGATGGCATGGTTGTTCCGGTAATTGCTTTAGTGAATATCTCCGTAGTATTGTTGTTCCATGTAGAAGCTAATGTAGGAGTTACACTGTCGTATGTATTGAATGACATGGTTGTTCCGCTAATGGCTTTAGTGGATATCTCCGTGGTATTGTTGTTCCATGTAGAAGCTGATGTAGGAGTTACACTGTCGTGTGTTGGAAATGACATGGTTGTTCCGGTAATGGACTCCGTAGTATTGTTGTTCCATGTAGAAGCTAGTGTAGGAATTACACTGTCGTGTGTTGGAAATGACATAGTTGTTCTGGTATTGGCTTTAGTTGGTAACCCGATAGTATTCTTGTTCCATGTAGAGGCTAATATAACAGACGTTTTCGTTGTATCGTTGTTGACCATAGCAGGTGTTGAAGTTAATTCGCTGTTCGTCGTATCAGGTTGTTCGAATGTATCGTTCATAAATGAATATAATGTCATTGTATCGTTGCCCATTAAGGAAGGTGATGTAGTTGTATCATTGTTTTCCATAGAAGGTAATGTGATGGTTTCGTTGTTCCTATTTTAAGATGATGTTATTGTAGTGTTGTTCCAAAATGAAGAGAATATCGCTGTATCATTGTTTCCTTGAGAATAAAGTGTTGCAGTTGTTTTGTTGTTTCTTTTGCTGTTTGTTGTAGTTGTGTTGTTGTCCATTGTAGCAGGTATTATATATGTATCGTTGTTCTTAACGAATGATGATGTCGTTGTGTCGTTGGTCTCTATATGATGTGTTGTAATTTTACCGTTGTTCAGTATTTTATGTGTTGTAATTGTATCGCTGTCATTTGTATAAGGCGTTGCATTTGTATCGTTGTTTCGTATATAATGTGTTGTAATTGTATCTGTGTTTCCTATAGCAGCTGTTGTAATTGTATCGTTGCTCTCCATATCAGGAACTGTACCTGTATTGTTATCAAGAATTGAAGGTGATGAAGTTGAAGTATTGGAAGTAAATGTATTGTTTTCGTAAGTCAATATCATAGTGTAGTTGTTACTTTGGTACATGTTTGATGTAGTTTCGTTGTTTTCCAAACCTGAAAATATGTGTATTGGCACTAAGAAATTTTGTTTAACACTCTTAAGTCTTATAAACATATAAAATAGTGTGTTTTCCTGGCAATGTGTTCAATACAGATACTAAGATTTAAAGATAATATGTAATGTTTATAAAGTGGCATAATTTGTTGATAATAAAGTTTGCCAAATGAAGTTTTCTAAATGCGGCGTTCACACATTACCGATTGTTGCTCCCGTTTGAGACCAGACAGCGATAAGACAAAAAAAAGTGAAAAAGTCGGATTACTATCCCTAATTATCTGGAATGTCCTATCATTGTGTGAACAGAGTCATAAAAGTTCGTTACAGAAACCTACGGATCGGGAATGATCCGGAGAGGTCGACCAAGCACCCCGACAGTTAGGTGCGTCCCGTAACATTCGGGGAACTCAGCCGAATTTGTCTAGTCAGATAACAATCGTGACTATGTCGTGACAGATTCTGCTGTATCGGATCGAAATCCCGTTATTAATACGAAATTCGGCAATAATACCCACGTCAGAGTCCAGACAATTACATAACACAATACGACTGATTCTAGACAAAGCCGTTTGCAATGCGGAACAGCGGACCGTGATAGGATTACGTTTCGACAGTACCTGATCATCCCAAATATGCCGACAGTTTTTTAACGGATAACTTCCGTCAGCGTCGGTTCACTGTCTGGTCACCGTCTGATCTGTATCGGCAAATTCGGTCGTTTTTTACCATGCGGAAGATACAAATCGGATCAGAATCGGATTGAGAACGGGATTATCGGGACAAATTCGCTATGAAACGGTTGAATATCGACGCTTCCGGAACAATATCTGATTGTTGTCGTGATTAAATATTTTTTTTACAAATTTTAATTAAAGTTTGAATTTCCGTCCACGATTCACAGGATCTTGATCAGACTTTTGAAAAATTTTAATCTGGAGTGGTCCTGTCAAGGACGGCAATTAAAATCGTGAACGTGTGACCCCAGCTTAAACATTTTAAATAAGATTCGATATAATTAACATTAGTTGAAGTTTGAATACAATTGCAATTGTGAAATTCGAGAAAAAAACATAAGAGGAAGGAATGCATTTATCTTCCAATAGCTCTGTTTCCATGCCAGGGTTTTTTTTTATTTTACTTTTGAACCTTTAGATTTGTTAAGCGTTTCAACATTTGTATAAGGATTTAGACTTAAATTGTTTTGGTTTCGAACACTACTGAAGATATATTAGTTATCAAAATGCATATCTGATGCATTGACTACTACTGGATCGATACCTCTGCTGTCAAATTGTTATCGGCCGCTTAATAGCTAGTACATATGTATAGGCATATAAATACGGATATTGTTTAATTTAAACTTGTTGTTATTTAGTCTTGATTTTTTCGAAGTCCGGGAACTATCTCTTTTTCGCATTGGCCTGGTTTGATTATCTGTTTGTCCTTCATTGATTGATCAGCTCTTTTATGTTTAGATTTTTTATATTCAGATATCATTTCCTCTAGCATTAATACTGAAGAGACATTCATAGTCGATATGTGACTCGTATGATTGGTACCATTAATGTTATTGTTACAAAAGTTATTTTTCGAATTAGAAACTTTAAACATCTCCGAAACGCTTGTTTAAAAATGCATGCACCACAATGTTTCAGCTTTTATCGATGTCGACGATTGTACAGTGACCTTAAGTCACTAATACCCACGCCATCTATTTGCTGGTACATTATTATCGGTTTGGTAATACAATTACATCTCCTTATTTTCATAAGGTTAAGAATAAGTAAATTCTTGAGACGCTGTATGAATCATAAAGAAAATATGAATGGAATGTTTACTTCAGGTTCGTATTGTATGCAGTGAAAGCTATCGGTCAAGATCAGTACAATTAAAAAAATTGTGCAATAGTAAATTCAAATTCATCATTCTTACCATGATATGGTCAACTTGAATAATGCATTATAATATTAACGAAACAGTACTCACATTCATTTTGACCATAAAGAGTTACCAGGATTAAGAAAATAATTTTTAACGAAACTATCATGTTTCAACCTGAAAAAAAGAAATATTGCAATTAGTTAGAATTGTTTTGGATTCAATATGCACATACAATATGGAGAAAGTATAACAACAGAAATACTTACTCCGAGGAATATTCAAAACGGAAAGTCCCTCATCAAATTACAAAATTAGAAGCTCAATCAAATTAAACGAATGGAAAACAATTGTCATATTCCTGACTTGGTAGAAAATGGTGGATTAAACCTGGTTTAGACGTGACAGCAAACTGCAAAATATATCCACAAACTAATATAAAGGTCAACAAACTGTCTTTGACCTTTTATTATATAACTTGTAAACCTCATTCAAACCCTCATATTCAAACACAATAAGTAGTACAATTGTATAATAAAGTTTGTGTGTTAACAATTTGAATATGTTTTTTTCTCGTGATAAAGTTGAGGCAATTTTTGCTTTATATATCGGCAAACTGACATTCTTGTATAAGAAAAAAGGCCATAGAAATATATTTGAAATTAGTTTTAATGTTGTTTGGTGTAAAGACGAAAGCATTTTTTCTTATCATCAGGTCTGATTTGGTTTAATACAAATCATTAATATTTCACATTCTATTTTAAATGAATAGTATATCATAATCAGACGATAAATGCTGTTAATAGGTACATCTAATCAAAATTTAGAATCCATGTGGCTGCATTTAATACAATAGAATTTTGTGAAATACGATAGCCACAATAAATTTTTAAATACTGTGAAAGTACTTTTATTCGTGGGTGTCAATTTTCGTGGTTTGAGCAAAAGTTGGATGTTCGTGGGGTCTTAAATTCGTGAATTTAGTTTTTTGAAAGAAAAAAAATATTTGATGAAGAATTGGAAGCCATCTTAAATGAAAACTCGTGAAAACAATCATATGTTGTTTTGTAATAATTTCTAGGACATTGCAAAATAAGTTCGGTTCCACCTATTTGTTCGTCTTTCATTACTGACAATGATGTTCGTGGGGTCTTAAATTCGTGAATTTAGTTTTTTGAAAGAAAAAAAATATTTAATGAAGAATTGGAAGCCATCTTAAATGAAAACTCGTGAAAACAATCATATGTTGTTTTGTAATAATTTCTAGGACATTGCAAAATAAGTTCGTTTCCACCTATTTGTTCGTCTTTCATTACTGACAACATTCATCAAACTTTTAATAAGATAATTGCTTTCTGAAATAGCAGATTCATGTATTCTTCCAAATGTTCTCGATTAAAGGAAATTGCAAAGTAAACATTTTAGTTATTGCACACGTTTAATCAGAAGTGATGACACTAATTAACCCGAGATTGTTTGATCAACAGATTAACGGCAACCAAAGGTGTTGATTTGGGCCATAAACATGTCGCTTTAGGAAAACGGTACATAGAAAAAGTTACAAATGATCATTGACTTGCAGAATCAATTCTTTTGAAATTATTTATTTTTTTGCACTTTACTTTCCGCTATATAGATGGTGTTCTCTAAATAAATAATTCAAAATTTGATGACTATGTTGAACGAATCTATCCCATCGAACTAGTGATAAAGGATACTACAGATACAGTTAAGTCTTCCTCATATCTTGACTTACATCTAGAAATTGACAATCAGGGTCGTTTGAAAACAAAAATTTACGACAAAAGAGATGATTTCAGCTTCCAAATTTTGAACTTTCCATTTCTATGTAGTAACATTCCAACAGCGCCTGCATACGAGTATGTATCTCCCAATTGATACGATATTCCAGGCTTGTATTTCCTATCATGATTTCCTTGATAGAGGGTTGCTGCTCACAAGGAAGCTATTAAACCAAGAGTTCCAAATGGTAAAGTTGAAATTATCCCTTCGTAAATTTTACGGACGCCATCACGAGTTGGTTGACCGTTTTGGGATATTCGTTTCACAGATGATATCCGATATGTTCCTTATGTCGTAACTACAATCCCCTTCCCTTTTCACGAATGTGACCTACCGACTTAGACTATTTACCGGATTTGTAATAACATAAGCAACACGACGGATGCCACATGTGTAGCAGGATCTGCTTACACTTCCGAAGCACTTGAGATCACCCCAAGTTTTTGGTGGGATTCGTGTTGCTAAGTCTTTAGTTTTCCATGTTGTGTCTTGTGTACTGTTTGTCTTTGTCTTTTTTAGTCATGGCGTTGTCAATATAAAAGAGAAGATGTGGTATGATTGCCAATGAGATAACTCTCCACAAGAGACCAAATGACACAGAGATTAACAACTATAGGTCACCGTACGGCCTTCAATAATGAGCAAAGCCCATACTGCACAGTCAGCTATAAAAGGCCCCGAAATGACAATGTAAAACAATTCAAACGAGAAAACTAACTGATTTGGAACAGTTGATATTCAGTTTATCAGTTTATTTTCGATCTATGAGTTTGACTGTCACTTTGGTATCTTTCATCCCTTCTTTATAAGGGTATAAAATGAACACTTCATCATCGCATATCATCACCGTATTTCTGACTTTGATCGATCAAGACTAATTTTTTGTGAGAATGAAACGGTTAAAAATGATACAGTTTAGGTTTTAAAAGATCACATGGAAAGAATCCTGTCTGAAGTTGCATCTTTAGTTCATAGTGCCAACAGTTCTTATATTTCGTTGGACACTTAAATTCGTGGATAAAGCCATCCACGAAAACCACGAATATTGGTACCCCATGAATAAAAATACTTTCACAGTAAGTAAAATTCAACAATAACAATCTGTTTGCCTCATCTCAATATCTAAATCATATTCAAGTTGCAAAGACAAGTCTCAAACCAAGGAATAATACTCTTGATATTCTCATTTACGACTTCTTTTGGTGAACAACATAGATTCCATACGCATAAGAGGAATATACAATCCGTTAATTAACAAAATATAGCAGGTTGGTGAATGATAAACTCGTTCATTGAATACTCGTCTATACATTTAATTGAATAAACATTCGTTTTAAGTAATACGATACTGTAACATAAAATTAAATACAAAATATTCACAAAATTTAGGTTGTGCATTCGATTTGCGTTCCACAAAAGTGTTTGCCTGGGGTACACAATTAAAAGAGTATACATTTATGTGATTTTGATTTTTAAACGACCAAAATAACTCCCGTTTTTACATAACTATTGGTAATGCCGTGCAGTGTACACCAACGTTGAGAATACCATTATATTATTGTAAAACATCATTATTGTATTGTCATAACTGCTGTTTGCCTTTTTATTATTATATGTATTTTTTTTTGGCCAAGACGTTGTCATTTTCAATTGGACTGATGAATTTAAATGTACCTTTGGAATCTTTTGCGTCCGTTCTACTTAACTTAACACTTCAAATCCAATCGATTTTACTAAAATCTATAGAAGGTAAAATATACGATTTGATGCAATACCTAGAACACATATAAACACGTATCATAAACAAAAGTAAAATCACAAAAGTACTGAACTCCGAGGAAAATTCATAACGGAAAGTCCCTAATCAAATGACAAAATCAAAAGATAAAACACATCAAACGAATGATCATGATATAAAGCTAAAGATGCATCTTAGTTTTACATCAATATTTCAGTTATTTCAACAGTGTCCACAGGATTTATGCAACTTTTTAGAGAAACATAGTTCTATTTTTTCCAGTTTTGTCCGTTTTTTACATTATCTATAATAATGAGATAGATAATTGCTGATAAATGTGCTACATGTGTTCGACTTTATATAATAAATGGACGATATTTTATCAATGATTTAAATTATATTAAGTCTAAAGTCAATACATTCGTTTCTAAACAAGAAATCATGACTACGGCACGAAATAAACCTACATTATAACAACCAAAAGCACTGCACAATATCTTTCATATCGTATTGCATGGCACTATAGTTTGTCTTACTAGAAACATAATACAATGTTTTGCTTAAATATATACTTATAAAAGTAAATATAAATGAATTCATTCTTTAGTCGCTGTTACAGCCCTTGGATGGTGTAAACTTCCGAAAAAAACGTGTATGATGTAATGGTGTATGGTATATGGTGCAATGGTAGAAGGTGTATGGTGCTATGGTGTATGGTGTAAGGGGAATGGTGTAATGGTGTATGAGGAATGGTGTGATTATGTAACGTGCGATCGGGAATGGTGTGAATGAATGGTGTACGACATTTCATTGGTTGAAACCGAAGTTCATTTTATTTTAATTTTTAGGATTGTAAACATAAACAATAAAAATAATCTTATTGTCCTTTTTTCCCAGTAAAGCAAATTACTTTACTCGTTAGACACTATATGTTATAGATAATATACAATCTTTTTTTTCACATTCTTATTTACATTAAACAATGGCTATAAACTTACACACTTGTGATCACATGCAGTTATCATAAAAGAAAGGATTTTTTTTTTTAAACTAGAAGGCGGATACAAAGGTTATCCACGCATCGGAACAATATTTTTATATCATGGGTTATCAACATTATTTTTAACGTTGCTTCGTTCCCCATTTTTGACAGTCTCTTTATAAATATTTCATCGTAATTCACCTTTGTTTGTCTTGGATTTACGATTCTGTGTTCCAAAAAATGTTCAAAGGAAAATTGTTTAGTGTTATTGCACATAGGTGTTGTATAATTATGAACAATCTCGTCTATTTCGTTAGATTTGTCTTTACGGATTATAAATGATATCTTGAACGTCCGAAAAAAATATACTTATGTGAACAGGAATGAAATATTTGCCACTTGATATTTAGCCACCAACAAACTCAACCAACCGACATACTATACTAACAATTTTATATTACGAATAGGGAGATGAAATGCTGGCACTCTAAATAAAAGCGGAAAAGATTTTGTAGTCGTTGTATTCCAATATTTCTGTCATATGTCAGTATGTATTTAAATATAAGCCATCCTAACATCAAAATATTAATGCATTATAATGCGGCTATATATAAATTTACATAATAAAGTGCAAATATGGTCAGTTTTGTTTGATTCTGTTGAATAATTTTGTTATACCGAGTCAGCCTGAGGTATTAAAATTATTGAAATTTTGTTGCGAGACAATATTTTGAAAAAAAAGAGTACATGCTAGTTATCTAGATTGATGGGGAAAAATTTTTGTTTTCATTGTATTGCAATGTTGCTGTCATTTGTATTATACAATCCATCCTGCCATCAAAATATTGCTGATTTACTATGCCGCTATATAGATTTACATAAAAAAGTGCAAATATGGTCAGTTTTTGTTGATGAGTTTAAATAATTTTGTTATACTAGTCAGCCTTAGGTATCAAAATTACTAAAATTTTGATGCGAGACAATATTTTGAATAAAAAGAGGACATGCTGGCTATCTCGATTGATGGGGACAAATTTTTGTTGTCATTGTATCGCAATGTTGCTGTCATTTGTATTATACAATCCATCCTGACATCAAGATATTGCTGATTTACTATGTGGCTATATAGATATACATAATAAAGTGCAAATATGGTCAGTTTTTGTTGATGCATTTAAATAATTTTGTTATACTAGTCAGCCTTAGGTATCAAAATTACTGAAATTTTGCTGCGAGACAATATTTTGAATAAAAAGAGGACATGCTGGCAATCTAGATCGATGGGGATAATTTTTGTTGTCATTGTCTTGCAATGTTACTATTATTTGTATTATACAATCCATTCTGACAATAAAATATAGCTGATTTACTATGTGGCTATATATAGATATACATAATATTAAAAGTGTAAATATGGTCAGTTTTGGTTAATGCTTTAAAATAATTTTGTTATACTAGTCAGCCTGAGGTATCAAAACTACTGAAATTTTCTTGCGAGACAATATTTTGAATAAAAAGAGGACATAATGGCTATCTAGATTGATCGGGACAAATTTTTGTTGTCATTATATTGCACTGTTGCTGTCATTTGTATTATACAATCCATCCTGACATCAAGATATTGCTGATTTACTATGTGGCTATATATAGATGTATATACATAATATTATAAGTGAAAATATGGTCAGTTTTGGTTGATGCTTTAAAATAATTTTGTTAAACTACTCAGCCTTAGGTATCAAA
The DNA here is from genome assembly GCF_021869535.1 of Mytilus californianus. Classification (NCBI taxonomy): domain Eukaryota; kingdom Metazoa; phylum Mollusca; class Bivalvia; order Mytilida; family Mytilidae; genus Mytilus; species Mytilus californianus. The sequence continues at coordinate 47,549,440 of NW_026262582.1, read as the reverse complement.
ATTACTGAAATTTTGCTGCGAGACAATAGTTTGAATAAGAAGAGGACATGCTGGCAATCTAGATTGATGGGGATAATTTTTGTTGTCATTGTGTTGCAATGTTGCTATCATTTGTATTATACAATCCATTCTGACAATAAAATATAGCTGATTTACTATGTGGCTATATATAGATATACATAATATAAAAAGTGCAAATATGGTCAGTTTTCATTAATGCTTTAAAATAATTTTGTTATACAAGTCAGCCTGAGGTATCAAAACTACTGAAATTTTCTTGCGAGACAATATTTTGAATAAAAAGAGGACATGCTGGCTATCTTGATTGATGGGGACAAATTTTTGTTGTCATTGTGTTGCAATGTTGCTGTCATTTGTATTATACAATCCATTCTGACAATAAAATATAGCTGATTTACTATGTGGCTATATATAGATATACATAATATTAAAAGTGTAAATATTGTCAGTTTTCGTTAATGCTTTAAAATAATTTTTTTTATACAAGTCAGCCTTAGGTATCAAAACTACTAAAATGTTGTTGCGAGACAATATTTTGAATAAAAAGAGGACATGCTGGCTATCTAGATTGATCGGGACAAATTTTTGTTGTCATTGTATTGCAATGTTGCTGTCATTTGTATTATACAATCCATCCTGACATCAAAATATTGCTGATTTACTATGCGGCTATATAGATTTACATAATAAAGTGCAAAACTGGTCATTTTTTGTTGATGCGTTAAAATAATTTGGTATACTAGTCAGCCTGAGGTATAAACATTACTGAAATTTTGTTGCGAGACAATATTTTGAATAAAAAGAGTACATGCTGGCAATCTAAGATTGATGGGGACATTTTTTTGTTGTCATTGTGTTGCAATGTTGCTGTCATTTCTATTATACAATCCATTCTGACAATAGAATATAGCTGATTTACTATGTGGCATATATATACATAATAAAGTGCAAATATGGTCAGTTTTGGTTGATGCGTTAAAATAATTTGGTATACTAGTCAGCCTGAGGTATCAAAATTACTGAAATTTTGTTGCGAGACAATATTTTGAACAAAAAGAGGACATGCTGGCAATCTAGATTGATGGGGACAAATTGTTGTTGTCATTGTGTTGCAATGTTGCTGTCAAATGCAATCCATTCTGACATCAAAATATTGTTGATTCACTATGTGGCTATATAGATATACGTAATAAAGTGCAAATATGGTCAGTTTTGGTTGATTCCTAAAATTATTTTGTTATACGAGTCAGCCTTAGGTTTCAAAACTACTGAAATTTTGTTGCGAGACAATATTTTGAATAAAGAGGACATGCTGGCAATCTAGATTGATGGGGACAAATTTTTGTTGTCATTGTACATGTTGTATTGCAATGTTGCTGTCATTTGTATTATACAATCCATCCTGACATCAAACTAATGCTGATTTACTATGCGGCTATATATAGATTTACATAACAAAGTGAAGATATGGTCAGTTTTGGTTGATGCGTTAAATTAATTTTGTTATATGAGTCAGCCTGAGGTATCAAAAGTACGGAAATTTTGTTGCGAGACAACTTTTTAATAAAAAGAGGACAAAATTTTCCAATTTTTTTAACCCTATATAAATTAACAGATTGACACATTCCCCATTTCCATTCTCAATTTTATAATTAAGTGCAAATATGGTCAGTTTTGTTTGATGGGTTAAAATAATTTTGTTGTACATGTACCAGTCAGCCTGAACAGAGACATATATACACATATGTGTATATATGTCTCTGGCCTGAAGTATCAAAACTACAGATAATATATATATGTTCCTGAGACAGTAAAAAAAATGTTATATTGGAGCCAGTCTGAGATGTGAAAACTACTGATTTTTTGTGATGATTCAATTATTTGAATAAAAAAGGACATGCATACTTGCACTTTTGATTGGTGCAGAAAAAGAAATATTATCAATATTACGCTGGCCATAAGCATGATTAACTGTACACCAATATTGCTTCCATTTATCATGATTATTTTATATGATCTAAGTACTATTCGTTTTTGGCATTGATTGTCGATTTTATCTGAAAACCAAGTTTATAAGATTTACGCTACATTTTAAAACCGATAATAATAGCATTGTAACCAATATCGATTTTAATTTATAGATAGGCAGATCGCGGACAAAGTTTGCATTACAAGCAAAGTTTTATGCGTACTTTATTTACAAATACATGTGTATATATTTAATCTGTATTGTTTTATAACCATCATAGGCATGACCACGGAGGTTTTAATTTTATACATTAATTTACAGTATTGTGATCAAAATTCGTTTTTTAAAACAAATAAATAATTTTGTAGTCGAACGCTTTCTTTGAAATTTAATTGCATTATGGGTAATTTCGGATCGTGTAGATAGAATGGGAAATGGTGTATGGTGTAATGTGTAAGGTGTATGGAGCAAAGGTGTAACGTGTATGGTGTAATGGCACAAGGTGTATCGTGTAATGGTGTATGGTGAATGGTGTAATGGTGTATGGTGTTAGTGGGAAGTTTACACCATCCAAGGACTGTAATAATATTTTCTAATTACCATACTAAGAGCCATAATTTACTTGAAATATGTACACACATTGTTATGCTTCTGAAGACCATACAAAAAAGTGCTTAATGTATAAATGTTAACTGTAGGTTTTTATGAATTGATTTGTTCTTGATATTTTCACGGCATCTATATTTAAACGTCTGAATACGTTTACCTTTCTAACATGTAGTATAACCATATGATTAATACTAATTTGATATTTTTTATCATTGTAGCATTGTCGGGGAATTACCAAAGGTTATCTTTCTAAAATAAAGTATGCAACCATTCCACATAGTATGCAGAAATAAATCTATCCCGATTATCGAGTGGTAATATATTACATCTAAAGTATTTTCTTAACTCATTGATTGACGTAAACAACGTGATACATGTATGCATATATATTTGCATATTGGATTTCAATTTCGAATATATTGGTTATGTAATTTATATTGTTTTTTGGGAATGGTCAACACTGATTTTATATACTCTTTTAATTTCAAGTTTTGTCTATTCCAATTTAAAGAAATATCACAGCCAGCTATCACAAATAGCTTTTCAAGTAAAATTTTAAGTATTGGTAAGTCCATACATATATATGATAATTTTCAAATATAAACGGAAGCTTACTACAGCGTGCATTTAGTTTGCATTCGAAAACATATATTATTAGCATTTAATATCAGGTGTGTAATGCCTTACATATTTTTCATGTACGCAGCTATACCGTTGCATATCAGACAGTCAAATATAAGTATTATATAGAGTAAAAGTCAAAGAGCTCAATATATTCTGATAAATTATGTGTTGCGCTTTGGAGTACCTTTTGTTGGTTTCAACTACCCTGAATATATCATAATTAATAAATGGCAAATACTAAGAATAAGTTTCATAGTTCGCAAGACCCTTTTTGTAAGAAAAGATTGAAACTAGTAATTTTGGAATTCCTACAAATGACATTTTTAAGCATCATAACACACGTAACCATACACATGCATTTTAATACAGTAATTCTAAAAGACTTTTCAACGTTTGAAAACAATTCAAGGGTGCATATATTTTAATATTAGTCTAATGTTAAGATCAAATTACAATAAAATTTTCAAAGGAAAGTTTAATTCAATCTGTAATAGATGTTCAGATGTTGTTTTTTTAATCATATTTTATGAAAGCCATTTTTCCTGCATATGTAAACCATGTGTTACAATAACATTTCAAAGTCAAATTATGAAGACGTAAGTTTCCTTGTACACTCGTTTTGATGCTGCAAACTTGTTATAAGCCATAAAACGATTAAAATCAGACATTTGTAAAGAATGTTATCCGCTTTTGATTTAATACGACCACTTCCCCCTACCTTAAATAATGGATGGACAGCGGACTTCCTTTCGGAAGTATCTTACAGTTTAATCAAGTTGAAACACCTGATAATCATACCCTTTTGTCAGAAATGTTTAAAAATGTAGATAATGATTAACGTATATTGATCGATACACCTGTTATCAAAACGGTCAAATCCCTCCCCGTCTATTTAAAGAAACCTACAAAACAGAGTGAACACATAAGTCGAAAGACAGCACTCGAATACATTACAAGTGAGGAGTTAAGCTAGCTATAAACAAGGTTTAATCCACTTTGTTCTACGTAAGAAAATGCCTGTACCAAGTCAGGAATATGACAGTTGTTTTGATGTGTTTGATATTTTGATTTTGTCAGTTGATTAGGTACTTTCCGTTTTGATGTTTCCCCGGAGTTCCGTATTTTTGTGATTTTACTTTATGCAACTGTTTTCATTATATTAACATGATTCATCCCGTTTGAAAAAAAAAAATGAGAGACAAAAAAAAATACAGAATGTGAAGTGAATTGAATTTGCTTACAGATAATAATAATGATCTCTATATGAATAACATTTTTGATCACCGAGATGATCGACAATTGTAAAAAATAAATTTATATCGAGATGATCAATAAATGTTAAAAAATACTTATTTGGTCAGTGGAATGTCTAATTTTTTTTCTAAACACGAAATAAAAATATCATAAAGTGTTGTCCCTCAGAATAGCCACACGGAAATGCATTCTATAAACAATTCGACTTCCAATATATTTAGTACATTGAAGTAGATACATTGTAAGTGTGTTTATTTTATCAGTTTTTTTTTAAAATTATCTGCGTGTTTTTTGTTTTTTTTTTGTTTTTGTCGGGGAGAAAACGCAATAGAAAATAGCGTCGTTAACAGTCCAACTTTTATTACATGTTTTACATTGAGTCATTTTGAGCGACTGCTTGTTTTATCAAATATAAATATGAATATACACTTATTTATATATTATTTTACTTGCATTATTTATTATACACCACATAGAGAAAAAAACATAATAATACACATATATGAATCATAAGTTAATAAGTAAATAAATAAATAAAAATATGCATCATTATAAAATAACACATATATATATTTTTATTTCTCTAATTCTTCGTCAAGTTATCCCTATCTGCACCCATTGTATAAAAAAAAATTAATCAACGTGTGGTTCGTTTAATCTCAGTTCTTCATGGGTTAAAATCTGATTATGACGTCGAATTTTCTTGCTTTCCTCTGAATTTCCTATTGTGACGACACGAAAAAAGGCGACCATGCCTGATAACATCACATAGAAACAACACATTTGTTTGCAGATCATTCGAAAAGAAAGAATAAGTTTGCCTGCATATTGTTAAAACATCATTAGAGAAACAGATTCAACCACCAAATCTCGTGTAATACGATATGTATCCACTCTAGACAGTTACATTTTAAATATTTAAATGATTCGGCGAGCCTCGCGTTTTAAATATTAAATTTTAACTGTCTCGAGTGGATAAATATCGTATCACACTCGATACAGTGGTAGAATCTATATATATATATATATATATATATATATATATATATATATATATATATATATATATATATATATATATCATATATTCTATATACAAAAATAATAAAAACAAACGAATGCGACAATTTACTTCTGTTTACAAACAGAAAAGATTTTAGAAATTGTAACCAAACTCGTGTATGCTACGTCACACCAAGACACCAAAGAATGATAACATTATTTTCTTTAAACTGTAATCATTCGTTAAACAAGGATATCAGACAAAATAAATAAAATAATGTCTTTATACTTATCAGTTACATGCTATTGACAAGTTAAAGATATTTACAAATACAGATTTGAAGGATTATTAATAAAAGAAAGTATATAAATGTTTGAAAGTTTATGTGGGGTAACTGGATATTGTATTTGCTTTATTTCTTTTATGATTTTCAAAGTTGTCTGTTTGACAAATATTTAAACAATGTATCACCTTATACACGATTACTCATTACACCAATGGGTATATTTTAACAAAAGGAATACATATGTAAACTTTTTCACGTTTTTTTTCAACAGAACTTCACGGATTGAATTAACTTTTTGGCACGTATAAGATTAAGAATGTATGTTTATTTAATTTTTGCATATCGGTATTGCACTTAATTCAGAGTAAATGTAGATTCTAACAGAGTTTTAAAGGCGGTGTTTGTTTATTCCACCTTATGTGCTTGTCCTTTAATATAAAAATATGACAGATATCCAGATTTGCGACAAATAAATTTTAGTAGCCAGTTAGCTGTGTGGTTTCACCTGTGACGCTGTTATCTTTTGTGGTCAAGTCTTCGTGCAATAAAATGAAAGAATAGTATAGCTTTCAAATTGTTGCATATGAGCATAAAGATTAGTTTAGGTAAGATGTATGGGTAATATTTTAAGGTAGAATTAGTGTATATCGCCTAATTGGATTGCAAAACATCAGTACACAATTGACTGCTTCAATCCATAAATATTGAGACGGGGTGGCAATGCATGTGTTTGATTTGTTCAAATAAATGAAAATAAGCAAGTTATTCCCTTGTTGTGACTGTTTTTTTACAAATACTCAACAGTTGTTTTTTGTTCGATTTTTTTTCCAACTTAGCCAAATAAGGATAGATAACTGTTATATACTAAAAACATAAAAAGAAACAACTTGTTAGCAAGAACACAAAAGTTCGGTTAAACTTGTTTTTCTTTCCAAAAATCTATAATAAAACTCTTTTTCGTATTATTCAATTTGAAATTCTTGAACATAGATTTCTTGTTTTACACAAACATGTTAGTTTGGTGTAAAATAAATGCAAAATTGGCCAACTCCGCAACTTGTTGTTTGAAAAATATCCCGTTTACCAATGCTTTTATATCTTTGAAAAAGCATGGTATAAAAAAACAGTATCGCAAAGTATCAGAAAATTCGATGTGAGGAAATACTTTAGTATCCTATGTCGCCTCAAATATTTCTCTAGCAAACGTGTAAAGTCTTATATACAGCATGTGTTATGTTCTTTTAAATTGAGTAAAGTGTTTGGCATACTGATTTCTGTTCGTTGTTTTTGCATATCAAATATAGTCCGGTCTGTATGCCGTTGTCCTGAAATAACATTGAACAAATATTATGTGTAAGAACTGTTATTTTTTTATAATAATTTATTTCAAACTGTATTGGATTGTTGTTTTCATTCAAACGGTTCATGTCTTAACATAGGTTATCGCCCTTGGTATAGTTAGTCCATTAAACATCCATTACATATTCATCCGTCTTATTATCTTTTAAAACAACAGCATTCAGCATGCTGTTTGACATTTGCAACTGATGTGCAATTTTTAATAATTCGACGTTTCAGAATTTAATGCATTTATGCTTCATAATTTCGGAAGCAAACACCAAAATGTTGTGATTGCTTTCTTTTTATGTGACTCCCTTATTTGAATATGTATACTCAATTATACATGATACAAATATTACCTACCAATGTTAAAATGAACATACCACATCTTCTTAAATCTATAAATCATGTCTTTAATAGAGCCATCAATATACTTGGCAACATTTCAAACCTCTTAAACGCTCGACGTTAAAATATTGACAAAAATAATTTCAAAATGAGCATAGGACAATGCATAGAAGAATTACTTCTTAAATCATTTTGTAAATCGCGTCTTACTTATAACAACTCTAAGAAAGAAGAAAAGTAATTCTCGTTTTGATTTTTTTTTTGGCTAAGAACCGAAACAGTTGAAGAGCTATATAACCAAAAAAGAGCATAAAAATAGCGTACGTGGCCATGACATCCGTACAATGTGTTAACATTTTCATGTCGGGGCCTTTTTTCTCATTGATGAAGGCCGCACAATACTATAATTACTAATATACCCATTTAATTTGAACTCTGGTAGATAGTCGTCTCAATTGTTAATCATACGACATCTCCTTATTTGTAAAAATAAACTATGCAAATCCCTCATATTCTAAAATGCAGAATCAAGAAGCTTTACCGTTGTTTCAGTTGGAACAGTTTTAATGTGGTCTGTTTTGAAACGGTAAAATCTTATAAAATATACCTGCCAAAATTGTTAAAGACGGGTATACTTTCATTCCTTATTTGTGGTCTTTTTATATTAAACTGAAATAACAATAAAAACAGGGCGGTGAAAGCAAAAATATGAATAGCAAATTAAAAACAACGTACATGTTGACAATTTTGTTTCGAAGCTGCTATATACTAAAAATGATTTGATGCAGTGTGCATCTAGACGCAGCGTATTTTAGAGTCAGTAACCCCCCCCCCCCCTTTCCAAAAAAAAAAAAACCGGCCCTGTAAATGTGTTTATGTGTTTTTTTTCCAATTGTTTGAGGAAATCTAATGTATATATGTATGTATTGCTAAATGTATTGTTTTTGAAAGTATAATATAAAAAATTATTAAAATACTTACTATATCTGCTTCATGTTTCATACATGTAATGGCTTATACAAAAATATAAATCAACATGCAAACATCTTATACGATCAGGTATTTCACATCAACGATTTATGGTAATATTCTTTACAAAGCACAAAAATGTCGGCATTCACCTCAAAAGCTAACCAAACCTTTAAATTGACTTATTCGGAAAGGATATAGTTACGATACTGTTGTCAGGTCATTTAGGATTGCATATTTTGGTATTAATATTGATTAACTCATAGGGTAGTTGCATCAGAAATAAACACATTTATTCTAAAACCAGTTGTTGTCATGATACGGTTAATGTTCTTCTCTTATATTGTATTATTGTGTGATACTAAATCCCTAACGGGAGGGATTGTACTTGATTTTCACATGATGAAGACATTATCTTTCAATCAGTTTAATTGAGGTCTGGAGCTGCCATGTATGTAACAGCTAGCAGTCCTTTGTTAATTCATGTATCATTGTCATTTTGCTTAGCTTCTTTTGTTACCCATTCAGACATCGGACTCGGACTTCTTTTAAACTGAGTTTTACTGTGCGTATTGCTATGTTTTCCTTTATTCTACATTGGCTAGAGGTAGGGGGGGGGGGGGGGGGGTAGAGATCTCACAAAACATGTTTAACCCCGCCGCATTTTGCGCCTGTCCGAAGTCAGGAGCCTCTGGCCTTTGTTAGTCTTGTATGTTTTTTAATTTTAGTTCATTTGTATGTTTTGGAGTTTAGTGTGACGTCCATTTTCACAGAGCTAGTACACAATTGAACTAAGGGGCCAGCTGAGGACCACTTCCGGATGCGGACATTCTCGCTGCGTTGAATATTTATTGGTGGCCTTCGGCTGTTGTCTGCTCTTTGGTCGAGTTGTTGTCTCTTTGACATATTCCCCATTTCCATTATCAATTTCAATAGAATAGGAATCTATTTCATTAAGTCCATGTTTCTCAAAAGTTGTCACCTTTTTGATCTTTTTTCATGATTTTATATATGGCGCTAGCCCTCGCTCATATACTTTTTTTAAAGACAAGAATATAGCACATAAGGAATAATCCAGCAAAGATTTTCGTGGGTGAGTTATGGCGCCACTGTAAATTCTTCAGAAAACTATAATTTATTATCACAAATTATACAAAAAGGTTTTAATGAAGTTACAAATGTATGTACTACATTAATGATGTTTCAAATACATCACTTATGACACAAATGGAAATTGAAGTAATTTCCCATTGTAAAATATCAAGTTATTTGTCGAGTGATCACAATGAACGAAAAGGGGTAAAGAAATATATAGACGTCTTCCGTTTATATAAACAATCTTGTTACATGTAACGTAATGCTTTAGTTTGACAGTGCATGATGTAAAATATGCACAGCCACATTCCTAAGGTTGACCCGGTGGGAAGGAGGGGGCTGAGGGGCCCGGATCCCCTTTTGTGGGAATAATTTGATTTCTTATATAGGAAATCACTGAAGCATGACTGGATCGGGCCCTGTTTAGGTCAGTTAGTGCCCCACCCGCCCTTATAAAAAGTTATGGATCCGCCACTGCATCCAGTAGTAATCCATTTTAATGAGGAAGAGTGTAACGCTGTGTGCATTTTGAAGAACCTTTGCATACACTGCCTGATTGGAACATATCATCCCAGTTGTCCAATCTTTTAAAAAATACTTATGTCGGTGCTTCGTGTCTATAGTTTTATGTTAGTGTTTTTTTTTTACCTCGTACTGATCGTTTGAGTAAAGCCAATTACGTTAATGTTTACAGTTTGCTCTTTTGTTGTGTTGTTACACCACTGTCCCATGTTAGGAAGGATTGCGCGCTCAAAAACCATTTAAACACACAGAGTTCATTATGTGCCTGTCCCAAATAATGAACATGTAGTACAATGATTGTCGATGTTTCATGTTTGTCATTTTTGGTTTTTCGTAAATTAGTTGGTAGGCTTTTAGGTTTCTAGTTTAAATTGTTTTTTTTTTTTTATTTTTCGTGTCAGGGCCTTTTATAGCCGTCTATACTAGGTTTGAGGTTTTCTTATTGTTGAAGACAGTATGGTGACTGATTAAGGAACGACCATTTAACTTCAAAAGGTGGGGTATTGGTTTTTCCTAAAAGATATTCTGATTCGAAAATTGATGAAAAAAAATATTCTGTTCATGAAGAGGACAACAAAAATATTCTGAATCTAGATTTCCTTCATACCTTAATGTGTTCAATTTTGAACAAAATAATTTGATTGATAGCGTTGACAAACTAAACAAAATTGTTAAAACTAAATATTTGTTTGACTAGAACTCATACAGTTTGATAAAAATGAGATTATAGGGACAGTAATCCAACGAAAAGACAACACAAAAGACACCTAGAGATGAACATACATTACATTACTAGACAAATTTCTTTTCAATATGTAAAGTTCTTAATCTTCCCTAGTCTATAAAAAAAAAGTAAAATCACAAAATTACCGAACATTCAAAACGGAAAGTCCCTAATCAAATGTCAAAAGCAAAAGCTCAAACACATCAAACGAATGGAAAACAACTGTCATATTCCTGACTTTGTACAGGCATTTTACTATGAAGAAAATGGTGGATTAAACCTGGTTGTATAGCTAGCTAAACCTCTCACTTGAAAAAACAGTCGATCGCATAAAATTCATTATATTGACAACGATGTGTGAACAAAACAAACAGACATAATAGCACTCTGTTGGCATTGATTTAATCTATATTTTTCTCGTCAAAATTGCTGAGATAAATTCACCAAGCCGCAAAAATATAATTCAGCTTTTCCAATAGATCCAAACGTTTTTGACGACTACATTATCAAAAATATGATTTTGGTTTTACCTCTTTTTCAAATATAGCATTGTTGCAGAAATCTGGAACAGAGTCAATTTCGTCTGGTAGATCAGATGTAGTTTCATTAGATAACTAAGATATAGAGAATCAAGTAAGTAAGATAGACATTAAATAAACTTGACGTTTACTATCAAATAGATCTTACACGACATATGAGATATCATTCGATATCCATTCAGGATGTATTCTTCTGACGTTACAGTCTCGTTGAAATCTCGTTCTGGAATTATTTCCAAAACATGTGATACAAGTGGAAAACATCAATGAATTAAAAAAAAATGTTATAATCAAACTAAACTCTGTGAAAAAAATCTGTATTTACAATGAGTAGTTTTTGAGTAATCAATTTTTCAACTTTTATTACCAATCAAGTCAGTCCTTTTAGCCAAAATTTTGAGAAAATGGGTGAGGGGTATAAGAAATGACTTTTCCAGAAACATGTACATTCCCATATCACTTTTTTCTTTTCAAATTTCTTAGATATGTATTTTTTCAATCATTTATAACAAAGAAGTTGAAATAATATGCATTTTGTTCTTAAAACAGAGAGAAATCACAAATTTACAAAATTGACAGCATGGTTAATTTGACACAAAAAAAGCATCAAAATATGATAAAACTTCCTTATATTAACACCTACCTATAGTTTTTTCAAGTTAAATTTATTCAGATTGGTCCACTTCATCTTTATTAAAAGTATGAAAAAAAGTTTAATTGTGGAACTGTGTTTTTTTTTCACGATAATAGCCCAAAAATAGGTAAAAATTGATGAAAAATGGGAAAATCATCAAAATTGTGTACTTTCAAATGGCCGTAGCAAAAAAAGAAGTGCACCACCATATGATTTTTCCTTCACCAATTATTTTTTTACTGTCATATAAACCCCAAAATCAGGTTAAGAAAAAAAAGTTTAATTCTAGAAATGTTTGGCTCCTCAGAGGTGTACATCCTTAAGATGAACAAAGTGTGTGTTCTGTAAACCCTAAAAAAAACAAATCAGTTCTTTTTTTAAATACATTGATCAAATTGGATTACAACATTTGCAGTACTTCAACTATCATTACAAATATATTAAGGATTTTTTGACATAATTAAGGTTATTTGCAGCACTGTTTAACTTCGTAAAACACACTTTTATCACAAAGGACTATTGACTTTTCCTTTTTTATCTATTTAGATAAATAACCTGACACTCGAGTTATGTTAACAGAATGTGTAATTACGAATTATTCTTTAATGAAATTTTATATCAGATAACCTTCATCGACATGTATTGTAGGAAAAAAACGGAATAAACCAATGGAGCATTCAAAACGTCTTCGTCGAAGAGAAACTAACAGCGTACACGAAACAAAAAAACAAGGAAAAACAAACAACAAACTACATAGAAAAGAAAAGACTGAGCAACACGAACCCTATCAAAATCGGGGTTGATCTCAAGTGTTCTGAAAGTTAAAAAGTCCTGCTCCACATAAAATTGTTGCGGTGGGGTAAAAAGGTGGAAGGTCATTCAAAATTCCCGAAAAGTAGAGAAGTTAATATACTCGGATTATTTTCCGTTCAATGATATGTGTACATCTCGAATTCCCGCAAAACAAAAGACATAATCCCGAATTCCTGCTTCATTAAAGGACAAAATCCGACGTCTCGAAAAAGATCCTTCCGCCTTTTATTCTAAAATACTTACATTATTCCTATTCATATTGTCTTCCATATATGTATGCCTTCTTCTATAATCAATAAAATAACTATCATCTCTACTGGTATTTGTTAAATATAAGTTAGATGGTACTCTCTGGCGCTCCAACAGTCCCATTGGATGGTTATGACTCAAAGTACCATGTTCATGTCTACAAACAATAGATTAGCAAATAAAAAAAAGATCTGCATAAAACATGACACATAAATATTGGCACATATTAGCAGTTAAAATTTGCTCTCACTACGTAAATACATGTATTACCACTTGCATCTGTTTCGTTTAATATTGCATGCGGTATGTGGTTATCCTGGAGATGTTTGGATATAAGTCAAGATCCCGTATCTTCTTCATAGTCTCTTTTTCGTTTGATGTGTTTTCTTGATAAATCTGAGTAAGTTATATTCCACATGTTAGCATAATTCACACAAGCTGAAAGTTTGAAAGAAGGTGCACGTTTTGTGCACATATGTGTTTGTTCTACCGTAACGACGGTTCTTTCTAATTCAATACTGTGTTTGTCTATAATTCTACACATGGTGTATGCTTTTTATACACACTACCATATGAACAATATTGTCCTGCACTTTTTTTAAGTTGTAATCTCAAAACTCCTGTCCTGGTTTTTTTTAAATTTTCATCTTAGCCCCCACCTAATAATAAAATGGTAGTTCCCTAAGTAGAACGAAAGAAAATCAAGTAGCCACATGTGTGACACAAAACATGGTTAACATTGATTCAACAGAGCTTTACGTTGAAGCACTTTTTCTACATGGTGTATGTTTAGGTCCTTAACGACAATGAGGGTACGGTGTACTTTGACGTATTTAAGTTTTTGTTTACTTTGTAGTTTCCGATATTGATAATTTTTACCTAAAAAATCTCACTCAGCTGGTGAAAAAAAAATCAATAGTTAGTTTGAATGAGTTATTTTTTAAAAATTACTGACCGATACATGGGTAAAGTGAGCGAGTATCAAATAAAATTGTTTTAGATTGCTTCCAATTTGGTGTAAAACTTACAATTTAATCGAGATTGTACATGTAATATCGACCAATTCAATCAGAGTTATTTTTCGGACGATAATAAAACAAGAGGCTGTCAGAGCGACAGTAAACCGGATTTATTAACATTTATTTGTGTCCTGGCATTTTTCAATATCACAAGAACCATAACACTTGAACGGTGAAAGTGAAAATTGTCAATATCAAACAGATGGTGTAGTTGGTTAGGCTGTAGTTGCAGCTGTTAGTACTGTATTAGTAATTATTGTTGGTTTGGCTGTAGGTGTAGTTGTTAGTACTGTATTAGTAATTGTCGTAAATGGTATCGTTGGTTTGGCTGTATGTGCAGTTGTTGGTACTGTATTAGTAATTGTCGTAGATGGTGTAGTTGGTTTGGCTGTAGTTGCAGCTCTTAGTACTATATTAGTAATTATCGTAAGTGGTGTCGTTGGTTTGGCTGTAGGTGCAATCGTTGGTACTGTATTAGTAATTGTCGTAGATGGTATCGTTGGTTTGGCTGTAGGTGTAGTCGTTGGTACTGTATTAGTGATTGTCGTAGATGGTATCGTTGGTTTGGCTGTAGGTGTAGTCGTTGGTACTGTATTAGTGATTGTCGTAGATGGTATCGTCGGTTTTGCTATAGGTGCAGCTGTTGGTACTGTATTAGTAACTGTCGTAGATGGTATCGTTGGTTTGGCTGTAGGTGTAGTCGTTGGTACTGTATTAGTGATTGTCGTAGATGGTATCGTTGGTTTGGCTGTAGGTGTAGTCTTTGGTACTGTATTAGTAATTGTCGTAGATAGTATCGTCGGTTTTGCTGTAGGTGCAACTGTTGGTACTGTAGTAGTAATTGTCGTAGATGGTATCGTTGGTTTGGCTGTATGTGCAGTTGTTGGTACTGTATTAGTAATTGTCGTAGATGGTGTAGTTGGTTTGGCTGTAGTTGCAGCTCTTAGTACTGTATTTGTAATTATCTTAAGTGGTGTCGTTGGTTTGGCTGTAGGTGCAGTTGTTGGTTCTGTATTAGTAATTGTCCTAGATGGTATCGTTGGTTTGGCTGTAGGTGTAGTCGTTGGTACTGTATTAGTGATTGCCGTAGATGGTATCGTCGGTTCTGCTGTAGGTGCAGCTGTTGGTACTGTATTAGTAATTGTCCTAGATGGTATCGTTGGTTTGGCTGTATGTGTAGTCGTTGGTACAGAATGAGTAATTGTCGTAGGCGGTATCGTTGGTTTGGCTGTAGGTGCAGTCGTTGGTACTGTATTAGTAATTGTCGTAGATGGTATCGTTGGTTTGGCTGTAGGTGTAGTCGTTGGTACTGTATTAGTGAATGTCGTAGATGATATCGTTGGTTTGGCTGTAGGTGTAGTCGTTGGTACTGTATTAGTGATTGTCGTAGATGGAATCGTCGGTTTTTCTGTAGGTGCACCTGTTGATATAGTATTAGTATTTGTCGTAGATGGTGTCGTTGGTTTGGCTGAAGTTGTAGTTGTTGGTACTGTATTAGTCATTGTCGTAGATTGTGTCGTTGGTTTCGCTGTTGGTGCAGTTGTTAGTGCTTTATTAGTAATTGTAGTAGTTGGTATCATCGGTTTTGCTGTAGGTGCAGTTGTTGGTACTGTATTAGTAATTGTCGTAGATGGTATCGTTGGTTTGGCTGTAGTTGCAGCTCTTAGTGCTGTATTAGTATTTATCGTAAGTGGTGTCGTTGGTTTGGCTGTAGGTGCAATCGTTTGTACTGTATTAGTAATATTCGTAGGTGGTGTAGTTGGTTTTGCTGTAGGTGCAGTCATAGTTACTGTATTAATAATTGTCGTAGGTTGTGTCGTTGGTTTGGCTGTTGGTGCAGTTGTTAGTGCTTTATTAGTAATTGTGGTAGGTGATATCGTCGGTTTGGCTGTAGGTGCAGTCGTTGGTACTGTTTTAGTAATTGTGGTAGGTGGTGTGGTTGGTTTGGCTGTAGATGCAGTGGGTTGTACTGTATTAGTGATTGTCGTAGATGGTGTCGTTGGTTTTGTTGTAGATGCAGTCGTTGGTACTGTATTAGTAACTGTCGTAGATGGTGTCGTTGCTTTGGCTGTAGATGCACTCGTTAGTACTGTATTAGTAATTGTCGTAGATGGTGTCGTTGCTTTGGCTGTAGTTGCAGTGGTTGGTACTGTTTTAGTAATTGTCGTAGGTGGTATCGTTGGTTTGGGTGTAGATGCACTTGTTGGTACTGTATTAGTAATTGTCGTAGTTGTTATCGTTGGTTTGGCTGTAGGTATAGTCGTTGGTACTTTATTAGTGATTATCGTAGATGGTATCGTTGGTTTGGCTGTAGGTGTAGTCGTTGGTACTGTATTAGTGATTGTCGTAAATGATATCGTCGGTTTTGCTCTAGGTGCAGCTGTTGGTATAGTATTAGTAATTGTCGTAGATGGTGTCGTTGGTTTGGCTGTAGTTGTAGTTGTTGGTACTGTATTAGTAATTGTCGTAGATTGTGTCGTTGGTTTCGCTGTTGGTGCAGTTGTTAATGCTTTATTAGTAATTGTAGTAGTTGGTATCATCGGTTTTGCTGTAGGTGCAGCTGTTTGTACTGTCTTAGTAATTGTCGTAAATGGTATCGTTGGTTTGGCTGTAGGTGCAGTCGTTGGTACTGTATTAGTAATTGTCGTAAATGGTGTAGTTGGTTTGGCTGTAGTTGCAGCTCTTAGTACTGTATTAGTAATTATCGTAAGTGGTGTCGTTGGTTTGGCTGTATATGCAGTCGTTGGTACTGTATTAGTTATATTCGTAGGTGGTGTAGTTGGTTTGCCTGTAGGTGCAGTCATAGTTACTGTAGTAGTAATTGTCGTAGGTTGTGTCGTTGGTTTGGCTGTTGGTGCAGTTGTAAGGGCTTTATTAGTAATTGTTGTAGGTGGTATCGTCGGTTTGGCTGTAGGTGCAGTTGTTGGTACTGTATTAGTAATTGTCATCAATGGTGTAGTTGGTTTGGCTGTAGGTGTTGTTGTTGGTACTGTTTTAGTAATTGTGGTAGGTGGTGTGGTTGGTTTGGCTGTAGATGCAGTGGTTTGTACTCTATTAGTAATTGTCGTAGATGGTGTCGTTGGTTTTGCTGTAGATGCAGTTGTTTGTACAGTATTAGTAACTGTCGTAGATGGTGTCGTTGCTTTGGCTGTAGATGCACTCGTTAGTACTGTTTTAGTAATTGTCGTAGATGGTGTCGTTGGTTTGGCTGTAGTTGCAGTGGTTGGTACTGTATTAGTAATTGTCGTCGATGGTATCGTTGTTTGGCTGTAGATGCCCTTCTTGGTACTGTATTAGTAATTGTCGTAGTTGGTATCGATGGTTTGGCTGTAGGTGTAGTCGTTGGTACTGTATTAGTAATTGTCGGAGATGGTGATGTTGGTTTGGCTGTAGGTATTGTTGTTGCTTCTGTATTATTAAATGTCATAGATGATGTTGTTGGTTTTCCTGTAGGTGCAGTTGTCGACACTGTTTTAGTTAATGTTGTAGGTGGTGTTAACGGTTTGTTCGTAGGTGCAGTTGATGGTACTGTATTAGTAATTGTCGTAGGTTGTTTTGTTGGTTTGGCTGTTGGTGCAGTTGTTGGTTCTTTATTAATAATTGTGGTAGGTGGTTGCGATGGTTTTGCTGTAGGTGCAGTTGTTGGTACTGTATTAGTAATTGTCATCAATGGTGTAGTTGGTTTGGCTGTAGGTGTAGTTGTTGGTAATGTTATTGTAATTGTGGTAGGTGGTGTCGTTGGTTTGGCTGTAGATGCAGTCGTTGGTACTGTATTAGTAATTGTCAAAGATGGTGACGTTGGTTTGGCTGAAGATGCAGTCGTTGGTACTGTGTTAGTAACTGTCGTAGATGATGTCGTTGGTTTGGCTGTAGATGCACTTGTTGGTACTGTATTAGTAATTGTCGTAGATGGTTTCGTTGGTTTGGCTGTAGTTGCATTTGTTGGTACTGTATTAGTAATTGTCATCAATGGTGTAGTTGGTTTGGCTGTATGTGCAGATGTTGGTACTGTATTAGTAATTGTCGGAGATGGTATCGTTTGTTTGGCTGTAGGTGTAATCGTTGGTACTGTTTTTGTAATTGTCGTAGATGGTGTCGTTGCTTTGGCTGTAGATGCACTCGTTAGTACTGTATTAGTAATTGTCGAAGGTGGTGTCGTTGGTTTGGCTGTAGGTGCAGTTGTTGGTACTGTATTAGTAATTGTCATCAATGGTGTAGTTGGTTTGGCTGTAGGTGTAGTTGTTGGTACTGTATTAGTAATTGTCGGAGATGGTGATGTTGGTTTGGCTGTAGGTATTGTTGTTGCTTCTGTATTATTAAATGTCATAGATGATGTTGTTGGTTTTCCTGTAGGTGCAGTTGTCGACACTGTATTAGTTAGTGTTGTAGGTGGTGTTAACGGTTTGTTCGTAGGTGCAGTTGATGGTACTGTATTAGTAATTGTCGTAGATGGTGTAGTTGGTTTGGCTGTAGATGCACTTGTTGGTACTGTATTAGTAATTGTCGTAGATGGTGTCGTTGGTTTGGCTGTAGTTGCAGTTGTTGGTAATGTATTAGTAATTGTCATAGGTGGTATGGTTGGTTTGGCTGTAGGTGCAATCGTTGGTACTGTATTAGTGATTGTCGTAAATGGTATCGTTTGTTTGGCTGTAGGTGTAGTCGTTGGTACTGTATTTGTAATTGTCATATGTGGTATCGTTGGTTTGGCTGTAGTTGCAATTGTTGGTACTGTATTTGTAATTGTCGTAGGCGGTATGGTTGGTTTGGGTGTAGGTGCAGACGTTGGTACTGTATTAGTAATTGTCGTAGGCGGTATCGTTGGTTTGGCTGTAGGTGCAGTCGTTGGTACTGTATTAGCAATTGTCGTAGGTGGTATCGTCGGTTTGGCTGTAGGTGCAGTAGACGATAGAGTTATAGTTATTGTTTAAGGTGTTGAAGTTGGTAAAGTTGTATGTTGGGTAATTTTTGGTACAATTGGTTTAATAGTTGTAGATGAATTATGTTCTTCAGATGTAGCAGGTTTAGTAGTAGTGGTAAGTAAAATAGTTGAATCAGTTGTATTGTTTATTGTCATACTCGTGTGTGTAGGCTTTGTAGGTTTTGTGAGTGTAGTAGTTAACATATTTCTAGTTACATGTGAAGGTGTTGTAGTTGATACAGTTGTATAGGTGGAGGTAGGTGTAGTAGTTGTATGCTTATTCATTGTGTTTGTGTAAATATGCGTTGGATCATTCACGTGATGGTCGGTCATAATTATTGCTTTTTTTTTTTGCTTAGATGGGGATTGTGCTTCCCTAATAAAATGTCCGGTTTTTTTCAGTGCTCTTTGTTTGGTCATATAGTTAATTTAATTTTGAAGATTAGATTCCGGGAAATTAGTTATGCTTATATTGTCTATGTTGTCTGCTTAAGAGTTTGACTTAAATACCGTCGAACTATGTCTTGCACTTTCCTTTAAACTGTCGTTTGTGTAAACTGAAAAAGGACACATATACTTACACTTACATTGATATTGAAATATGATGCTGAAATTAAGACATTGCGTTATTTCAATCTTTATATGGATTATAATTTATTGTTTCAATATATGGTTTTGGGTATTGCAAGTTCGTGCATTCTCATTATAGTTTCCCTTGGGCAAAGTTTACCTGAAACAATATATTCTGTTCTGTCTACGTGATTTAGACTTGCAGGTTACTGATGAAGGTAAATCAAGCAAAGCGTTTCGAACGCACGAAATTGATAAAGTGTTCTTTCCATTTGCGTGTTGGTGGATATTTTGAACGGACTATGGTCGTTTGTTTCGAGATTAAATGAGGTGCGTGCAGGAGCATGCATGGAAGAACGTTAATCATTGAATGTTGACTTCTTGTTATTCTAAAAAAAAATGTCAGTGTGGTTCTTCACAAAATAAGAATTCTCATAATCAAAAACAAGAAATGTATATCTACATCCTTTCCACTATATAGATGATATCCTCTCACTGAATGATTCCAAGTTTGGTAACTATGTAATTATGTCAAATAAAGCAACAAATAATTACTCGAATGTGTGCATTTTTTAGTTATTTTAGGGGACAATGAATATTTTATGTATGAATTCCAAGGTTTCCATGTTAGTTTTGATATGCAATCATGTTTAATTAAAACGTATAAAAATTGAATAAACGATAGTATTGAAAAAAAGAAGAAATTACACAAAAAAGAAAACAAAAAAAAACAAAAAAACAGGGATGCTCCAGTACAAACATTCTTAATTTATTGCAATGTATCCATTAATTATCCTCCTTCTAAAATAATTACTTGGTGTTTTAAATTTAATCAAACTAATTTTTTTTTCGAGAGCAATGGAAGATTTCTGCAATAATTAAAAATATGTCATATTACAGAAGGAAAACTATTGACAAATAAATACAACGGATACCCCGGTTATAAGTGGGATTGTCGTTTCCAAGTCTTTAGTTCTTGTGCAATGTTTTGTAGGCTGTTGTTTTTTTCTTCTTCTTTTTTTGTGTCTTTATCATGCTTTTGGTGAAATCTGATTTCGGCTTATGAGTTTCGAATGTCCGTTTGCTATTGTCAGCCTCTTTTTATGCAATTGTTCGCTTCGAGGGATAACTTTAAAAATTGTAAAAGTCCGTTTAGGTATTAATTAAACAAAAATTTCTTTCGACGACAATATTAAAGCAAAATTAAGTTGAGTATTGAATACTAATATGTCTACGTTTAACACTGATGTAAACTTTTTTTTTAATAATTTTATCAAAAAGAAATGTGATTTTTTTTTTTGATTTTGTCAATCTATCTTTTTCTGTTTGAAAAAAAATGTCTTTGTTTTTAAAAAGGCTATAACCATTAATATATCTAATAGGTTTTGAGTTTTTGCAACATTCAATATTTTTAGGAAAATCTCACCTTTTATATATTGTATTTTGTTTTTTGTCAATGATTCTCAATTATTATAATCCTCTTTTTCCACAAAAATAAAACGTACATGTACGTTTCAATTGTTCTCACAGTTGTAAAAGTCGCTTTTTCGGACAGTAAAAATAAATCTGCATTGATAAGATCATAGATTTAAACAGTCTAAGGATTGAATTTCTACTACAAGTACCATGTGGTTTTTGAACAGTGTCGTCTGGTTAATCTTGTTTAAATCAACCTAATCAAAAAGCACGTCTCAAAATGTCTTTTTTTTTATTCAACTAGGAAGAAATGTATATAATATTGTTAAAATGTGCCATAATAGGATTGACGTAAAGAAAAGAAGTAAAAAATTACATATTATATTTTATAAAAAGTTGAAGAATTTTGTCGCAAGTTAACGCAGATGAATAAAAATCTCAAAGTTTCTAAATAAATCTGCATAATTATAACTGTTGCTATGAAGACAGACTTCTTTAACGACTGAGGACACGGTGTCCAAAGTTGTTACCACGTTAAGGGCAATATTTAGCTTGTGGTGCTGATAATTAAAGATTGTTAACTAAATTGAGAGCAAGTGCACACGACATCAACATTGAGGTCAGAAGATAATGAAATAACATGTAGTTTATGTAAAAAGTCTGTTGAAGATGAAATCCATTTTTTTAATGCAATGCTCACGCTTTATTACAGTACGCAAATCCTGCTTTAATAAACAGGATAGTAATTATAATAACAAGAAGAATTTTAGTACGTTTTTAATGAGACCATATAATTTGTCTTGAATCAACACATATATATGTTACATTTAAATCATACATAAACTGTTAACGCAACTGTCGATGACAAAGATGCCCTCATGAATAATTTACTTATGATATATCCCCTTTTATTATATGAAATGTTGTATTGAAAGTGGAATCAATATTGCTTGTTTTTTTTATTCACCAATGTATCATATACAGTTTTATTCTAAATATATACTTGTATATATGTTGAATATTTTTATCTACTCTATCATTGAAATCATATTCAGTCGAGTTTTTTTTTTGTCCTGTAGCGATTTTAAAATTATAACTATTTCGCTCTCATAAGTGGAATTTTATCAGTGTAATGTAGTGTAGTGTAATGTAGTGTAGTGTAGTGTAGTGTAAGTAGTGTAATGTAGTGTAGTGTAGTGTAGTGTAGTGTAGTGTAGTGTAGTGTAGTGTAGTGTAGTGTAGTGTAGTGTAGTGTAGTGCAGTGTAGTGTAGTGTAGTGTAGTGCATTGTATAGATGTTGTTGAGATTTACAACACAAAAACACAAGAGCTAAAGTAAACTTGCTTTAATATATCAATTGCAGAAATTTAAAGGAATATAAATACTGATATCACAAAGAGGACAAACTAAGTAAGATTTTAAATCCTACTCCTAAGGGAGTGTTGTGAAATAATTTGTAAGTATCGGCAAACAGAAAGTTGCTACATTGCGGAAGTACAATAAATCATTCCTTTTCGTAGAAGCCAAAAAATCTTTGACGAAAGTTTCTTTCCAAAGGAATTTGGACGGACGGACGGACGGACGGAGTCGAGCTTTTACAGATCCTTTTGTTCCCTTGGCTTATCAATTGTTATGTGCAACCATTTTTTGAAACCTTGCGGATAAGGTTGCACAAAGTACTAATATGCCCCCCCCCCCCCCCCCCCAAACCCCAACCCAACCCAACCCACCCAAAAAAAGTCTTTTTGTTTGTTTGTATTAATCTTATTATCAAAACATAAAATAATCATACGTTTTTAACACAAAGCTAAATACATACTTTACGTGTAAGAAAAATATCAAATTTTTAAAACAGGAAAAAGATTACTCGGTTAAATAGTTAAAATTAAACTTTGTTTGATTTTGCTAATTGATACCGAATAAATATACCTTAAACAAAACATGTATTGATTTAGGGGCACAGAACATGTAGAATAATGTGATCAGAAATGAACATAAATTCTCCATTGCTTAGTACGGAAGAAGTGCATATCTTTGAAGAACAATTGCTTAATAAAATATGACACTATTATCTTAGATGGTATAATTTAAAATACAATAGACGAGTTGCTCTACAATGTCATTATTTACTCCAGCAGGAAGAACTGGCTGTTTATTCAGCCGATTACAACAAGGCCTTGTATTGTCCAATCATTACAACACTACATATGCATTGTTTTTCCCTGCACACTCAACGTACTTTCGAATAAATCTTTCTCCAATACAAATAATCGTCCTGCAGACGTTGTAGGTATTTCCCATCACATCTTTTATGGTAATATTTGTTTAGAAGTATAGATTCTATGTACTGACGTGTTTATTGCGTGTTATAGTGTTCGCTTATTTGACGTTGTGAATAATCAATCTTTACTGTTTAGTCCATTTTGTGTTATATCATTTTGATGTGACTCGATACTTATACATCCCGCCAATATGTTGTTGTGCTGTTGTCATTTTTTTATTTTGCTTATGTCTTTTGTCTTTATGTCATTTTGTGTTTTCTTTTGCTATGACTGTTTAACCTCACCACATATGAGGTGTGCTCATTGTTGAAGGCAAACGAATATGAAATTTCAGTATAGTTCTTAGTCTAAAACTTGTGAAAATAAGAACATTTTTGTTACCATCCCGCCAATATGTTGTTGTGCTGTTGTCATTTTCTTATTTTGCTTATGTTCTTTGTCTTTATGTCATTTTGTTTTTTTTCTTTTGTTGTGACTGTTTAACCTCACCACATATGAGGTGTGCTCATTGTTGAAGGCAAACGAATATGAAATTTCAGTATAGTTCTTAGCCTAAAACTTGTGAAAATAAGAACATTTTTGTTACCATTTTGATCAAGCTTTTAAAAATTTCATGAAAAATATATGTAGGAACTATTCAAACTCATTTTATGAGCGTCCATGATTCACACCACATTATATGTATGTCTGAACAAGTCTTGAGCCTGAAATCAGTTGCTATCGTTGCTTCATGTTTAACATATTTTTTTAGTCATAAAATTGATGGTTTTTCCGTTTGTCTTGTTTCGTATTTTGGTCATGTCAGGAACTGTTTTAGCCGACTATATGGGTCTTGCCTACTGCAGATGACGTGCGCTGATCTATCATTGATTACTTTCACGTTTTTTTTACTCTGGGGGATAAATGTCTTATAGGCACTTATATCGCATCTACCTGGGTTTAGCTTACTGACTTACAAGGCCAAGCTTTTCTCATCATTTTACGTGTTTGCCTACTTTCTTGAAACTATTAAACACAGATAGAAACTTCGAATGGCATGAATGATCAGAAAGTCATTATATCTACAAAATCGTTGGTTTATGCTTTAAAGCAAAAATTGCCTTAAATGATATTCGTTTTATATTGCTGTGTATGTATTGGGAAAAAACTGAAGAAAATAAAGAGAAACTTTTTAGAGAAAAAAATGTCAGCAATACAAGATCAACAAAACAAAAGGTTTTTGTCATGAAATCTATCCTAGTTGACAATATTGGAGAGAATCCATATATCAAGGTGGGAGAATCGCGCTCTCTAGAGTCAATAATTCGTATAGACATCTCTATATAAACATGTGTGTCAATAAATACTTACACTCCTATTAAAAAAAAAGATATAAATGTGTCTTTTCAACCAGACAGTTTGATATATGATTTACAGACGATCAAGTTATGAGTAAGTTAGTTTGCTAAGTGGTGAGATTTTAAGATTCCTTTGTTCAAAATTTGAATATCAAAGTTTCTTTTAAAATTAAAATTAACTGATTTAGAAATTCGATTGTACATTTTACAAATATTACAAAGGAGGCGTCACAGCCGAATGTTATATACTAGTATTTGGTTTTGGAATCAAAACTTACAATGTATCCCTTTATGGCAATGGTACACCATTCGTTAAATGTACGACAATGATGTTTCATCGTTTTCAAGGTGCATTGTCGCTAAAAGAATATTTTACAACAGTACAAAATAATAACTTATGTGTGCCAAAAGAGCTTTATTTTGATTAGAAACGATCAAATCGTAACGTTGAAAACCAGGGATGTATAGATACCTTGACATTTTTGGAGCTAAAAAAGAGACTGACAAATTTATATATGGTCAACTTTGCCCGAGGAAGTTGGAACCTTAGTTTCTTTACATTTTACGGGTAATGTGCTCATATATTTTATGATGGTATGATACTAAATCCCCAACGGGAGGGATTGTGCTTGATTTTCATTGAATGACGACATAATAGTTCAATCAGTTTAATTTAGGTCTGTAGCTGGCATGCCAGTAACTGACAGTAGTCCTTTGGTAATTTATGTATTATTGTTCCTATTTTTACCTTTTCTGACATCGTACTTGAAATTCTCTCAAACTGGGTTTTGCTGTGTGTTTGTATATTCTACATTGGCAGGATATATTGGGGGAGGGTAAAGATTTCACGAAACATGTTTAATCCCAACCGCAATTTACGCCTGTCCCAAATCAGGATCCTCTGTCTTTGTTAGTCTGTGTTATTTTTTTTATTTTAGTTTATTTATATATTTAGGAGTTGAATGTGACGTCCATTTTCACTGAATAAGTACACATTAACAAGAGGCCAGCTGAAGTGCGCCTCAAGATATGGGATTTTCTTGCTGTGTTGAAGACCCAGTGATGGCCTTGGGTTGTTTTCTGCACCCTGGTCGGGTTGTTGTCTCTTTGACACATTCCTAATTTTCCATTCTCAATTTCATTTATTTCTCAACCAGGAATTTTGTTATAAATCATATCAGTACTGATGCATTGAACATGTTGACTACTTTAAAAACAATAGCTAACAGGGCATTTTAATGAAATTTATCAGGTAAATTTATACGTTGAGACCCCATTGATTGAAAATAGTTGATCTAATCTCTTTACTAGTTGTTAGCAAACGATTATTTAAAAAAAATATGTATTCATAGATTCACTTCTTGCGCCAAACATTTTTTTAGATTAAAAAAAAAAATATGTTACATTTATTTCAGTGTGGTAAACTTTTCAATTTTGACTTAAAATCAAACTCAATTCAAACTTAATAATACAACTAGTTCAAAACTGTCTAACGAGGCCAACATAAAAATAAAACAAACTGATATCCGTACATGCAATTCAAGAATACATTAATGAATACATTTTAAATATATATTAGGCAACACGCAACCAAATAAACCAATTAGAAACAAGAAAATCAAACCATTATAACGTTTTGTTTTATTTTCATATTCAAGGAACCAAATGTGACCTAGATCTGGTGGAAAGTTATATAATTACCAATCATACATGTACTCAATAATCTAATTTTATATTACATGTTTCATACATTGCCTTTTTTTTTTAGTTTTTCATTGGGATGATAATAGCCGGCTTTATCGATTGATTAACACGAGTATGTTGTAATAGGGCCATTGCATTAAATCCATTTCACACCTGATGATAGCATTTTTTCATGATATATAATTTTAAAGTCAGTTTATGTTGATATATAAATATTCATTGCAAAAAAAAAGGTATTTCAAGGTTTAGGTAACGTGTATAACAAAACATAACTACTTTGCAATATATTAACAGGGGGCCTCGGTGGCCGAGTGGTGTAAGTAGTTACTACTGTAATCACTAGCTAGTCAACACTGAGGTTGTGCGTTCGAACCCCGTTCGTGCTGGTGCACTCGACTCCAATCTTAATTGACTAGGATTGTCAGTTTTCCTATCGAAGGTCGGTGGTTTTCTCCGGGCACTCCGGTTTCCTCCACCAATAAAAACTGGCCGCAACGAAATAGCCCAAAAGCGGTGCTTAAAAGTGGCGTTAAAACACCAAAAAAAAATCAATCAATATATTAACTAGTCAGGAGAAAATGGATGGATATGAAGTAATCACTTCTTTCATTTTTTTATTAAATAAATATCTTAACGAGAGGAGGGGTCTATATGTGACCCATAGACAGTAAATTGAAATACAACTAAATAAAAAGGATAAAAAGAAGGAACAATTTGATTTAACAATAATATTATTGATCTATTTTGTCTTGTACTATTTGCAGACGGATATGATATGACATAAGGAGACTATTGACAATATCACTTGATATTGACAAATTATATCTCTTTGTTATTCTCTTGAAATATTCAAATATTTTTTAGTGCAATTTCAACGGTTACCTGACATGATACGTGCTCCACCTGCGGAATGTTTGTAATGGATAAATTAAGTAAACACAAAACATGCTTTAACCGAGACATGTAACCAAACACAAAATATGAATATCAAGACCTGTTGTCAACAAAGGAACGCCAGTTTTAAATTAATGTTACATGTTATAATATTGTTATTTGAATTTATATACAAAGGATTGACAGTTAAGATTGGAATGCATATTTTATGTACATGTATATGGTCTGGGTATGTTGACCATTCAAAAATACATCACACAGCAAAACATACATGAATATTTGTGCATGAAGACCAATCAAATATGCTTCAGCTTTGTAGACATTCAACAATACATATTTGGTGTTGACTTTCGTTAAGAGTTATAAAAATATTTATTGGCATTCTCAAGACTTATAGCTCAGTTACGCACTGATAATAACATGTTTAACAAACATGTATATGTAGACATAGAATGAAAACTAGGTTAATCTTATAATACCGCTAAATCTACTTTCATGTGAAGAAACCACTACCCGTCAAAATAGAATAAAATAAATAATAAAAAAAAAACAAAAAAAACAAAAAACAAAAAACACAAAGTACAAAACTATTTTATGTACCGTATACTTAACAGATACACCAATCTGTCCTCGATTGATCTTAACCACTACCTGTAGTACAAAATGTACATGTATTTTTATAATCAAATCAAAAAGAATATTGAATGAAATGAAACATGTCCTTAACTACCACAACAATCGTTCATGAAACAGATTTGCCTTACAACTAGCTGGAAAAAAACAAAAATATATATATATATGTTTTATATTAGACAGAGAAATTCTAAATCAAATCAGAATAACAGAAATTATTTGGAAAATTCACAAAAGTCGATGGCCATTCTTACAGATGAACCCAGTTGTATCTATTGTATTAAAAGTTGATGTTTCACATTTATATTTAAACATATCTTAACCAAACGAATATTATAAAAAGAATATACTAAGACACAATAAAAACCAAAATCCAATAGAAACTAAAAAGTCGTGCTTAAAAAGATAAAAGATGAAAAACGAAAAACAATGAACGAACTCCTACATCAACTATTTAAGATTATGCAACGCGAAACACACCATTGATCGTGGACTTTTAAGAGTAACAAAACCTTTGATGAAAACCGATACAAGAATTTCAAGTCTTTTAATCTCACTACTGTACTGTAATAAAGATAGTATACATTGTATATATACTAGAATATAATACTATGAGTATCGTATGGAGTTACTTTGAATTAGATCAAAGTTCCCATGTTTTTTTCTTTTTCCTTACGTTCTGGTACATTATTACTTATACGTACATATTATTATTATTGCATAATTTGCATAATTTGCATGATAGAAACAAGTGTTTACTTTGTTTCGCAAGCGAACCGGAAGATACCTTTATAAGTTCGGGTCAAACTTATCGACGTCGGTTCATACATTATGACTTCGCTGATATGTCTGGGTCAAAGTTATTAAGGTTTGGTCAACGTATTTGACGTCACAACGCAATGATATGCAATTTTTATTAAGAGCTGAGCAGAGTCATATAGGCAGAAGAACGACCAATAATGTAATTTATATCGTTATAGTAGAGTTATCCTTCTTACTAGGAACATAATTATCTCTACATATGGCAAAATTAAGATATATTCAAGGAAAAGGCGGATACAAATTTCCAGCAATTGGAGACACAATGGAAACTTATACTTATATTTTTTAACATTTTCATAAAGCGGGAGGTTTGGCTAGTCATTAAACCAGGTTAAACCCACCATTTTGTTCTTAAAATGTCCTGTACCAAGTCAGGAATATGGCAGTTCTTATCAAATAGTTTGTTTCTTTGTATGTTGGCGTTTGTTTTTGTTGCACTTCAGTGTTCCTGTTGTTACTTTGTTTTCCTCTTATAGTTGATGTGTTTTCCTCGGTTTAAGTTTGTAACCGGGATTTGTT
Source organism: Mytilus californianus (assembly GCF_021869535.1). Taxonomy (NCBI): domain Eukaryota; kingdom Metazoa; phylum Mollusca; class Bivalvia; order Mytilida; family Mytilidae; genus Mytilus; species Mytilus californianus. The sequence continues at coordinate 47,520,326 of NW_026262582.1, read as the reverse complement.
TTCTCTCAATCGATTTATGACTTTTGAACACCGGTATACTACTGGTGACTTTATACTGATCTTGTTATATACATGAACAACACGACGGGTGCCATATGGTGAGCAGTGTCTTCTTACCATTCCGAACCACCTGAAATCACACCCGGTGTTTCCTGTATTGTGTTTTCTGTACTGGTGTTTGTCTTCTGGTCGTTTTTGCCATGTCAATGTCAGTTTGTGTTCGACTTATTTGTTTGAATATTTCCTTAGTATCTTTCGACTGGTTTATATCTTCTAGAAGGATTGCGTTCTGCTATGTTACCATTCAAGATGGCGGAGGACACCCAAACCACCTTAAGAGTCTATTTAAATCGCATTTGTCAACACATCGATATCAGACTTGGTTTTATATGCAAGACTAAAAAGAAATGTAAGGTAATTCACTTCAATGCGAGATTTCATGGATACAAGCAAAACGCTATGTTAATGATAACTTGTGTCTAAATTTTATTGGCAATTATAGAATACACACAAGAAAAAGAAGATGTTAATATCATATGACTATGTAACCTAGACTAGCACTCTGACTCGGTATTTTAACGTTCTAGATCACAAGGTTACAGTTAGCAGGAAGACGTATCGGACTACCCGGGCATGTTCTTCTGACAATGAGCTGACCAATCTTTGCACACGAGAAGCAAAATATGCAACATTTTAAGACTTTGATTTGACCAGGCATGGCTTCGAACCAGCTTCCCCCGCACCATCTTCGCTAGCCAAAACACGCCTCAACGCTACCGCCGAGGTTATCTGGACGGTAAACAATCAATTTAGGACATATACATCTCAATATTTAGACTTGGTCATCAAAAATAGATTGCTGTCTAAAACGTATCAAGGGACATTCTCTGTAAGCTTTAACGGATATTGAATATTAATGGTTACTCATATTTTCATAGTTACATAAACTTAATGAAATCTGCAGATATCTGTGGCCGACCCATGTTGATGCTTACAGAGATTTATCTCAATGCTCTAACCTACACCATGTCTCAAACTGTAAATAAAATATAGAATCAGTCAGATAACTTCCATCTAAAATACTTCATCTAATTTGTATAATGTGAACTTCCTTTTTTTTATATTATAACGTTCCCTGTCATCGATATAATGGCAATGTTAACTTATTGTTACGATGCTACTAACTGGAAGCAATATAAATCCAAACATTATGCTGGAGACTTTGTTTGTCTCTCGCTATTTCTAGTAAGGATTCTTGATAAAAGATAAAAGAAAACCAAATAAGCATGCATACACCAGCCATTGCAATGTTATCATTGTGTAATTACATAACGTCATGTTTTTTTCTACTAATGAAGTAAAATATATAAACCTGTTATCGAACTTCACGCAATATCGACCGAACCATATCTATAATGACGAAGGATAAAAAGACCTTTTTTTTTCTTGGGACACACTTGACTTCAAAAAAGATATTGATCATGTTGAACGGTTTCTTCCTAAGAGGTAAACAGGCAGTTTCATTTTTTAATACTTTTACTTGGGTTTCCGTGACTGTTACATTATTATCAATGATATGATACAAAGCGAGACCTGACAGAGAACATATGAGCGCAGTCAGTTCTGAAGGTCACAAATTAGGATAGACTGTGAGCGGAAAGTAAGACAAAACAAGAGTAACAAAAAATACTCTGATCTAGGATCTTCAACATTAAAAAATGAGTACCGATGTCCGGGGTGGGCTTACAACACCCCCCCCCCCCCCCCAATTCATGTATTAATTATTAAAAAAAGATTGACTCATGAAATATGAAAAATAAAAACACATCTTATGTTAACCACTTATCAGACATACAATAGACATTTACATTAGAGTTTTATCGTTCATAATATCATACATGATAGTTCGATATATAGATAAGTACATACTAACTTTTACAGACAACCTGCATATTTATGACCCATTCATATATATTTTACTACCAATTCTCAAATTACCTAAGTGATATTGCACCCTATTGATATACTTGACGTCCTTAACTAAACAAAAGAAGAGACTATATAGAACTCATGTAAATACAGTATATGTGCCAAAAAAGATATTGAAAATAACCATTGAACACAGATGATTACCCCGCTTGACTATAATGTTATAAAGGGGCATTACTCGAGAACGGTGAAAATGACGCCATCCAAATTCAAACTATATCTGCCTTTTGTAGTAATAATCATTGTATATATGTTTTGTAACATTTGTTTGATGCAAACTAACGTTAGAGAATGGAAACCAATTTTGGATAGACATACGGATGGACGTACGGATGGACTAGGGTAACATGTAATGCCCCCTTCGCTGCGGCGGTTGCATAGAAGCATTTCATCATATTCCCCAAGCATAATAGTTATAACAAAAACATGAAAAGTCGCATTCTTTTACGTGATGTAGAGAAATCTGTCTGAATATTTTGATGATTTGTTTTGTTTAGCTATAATGTGGACAGCAATATTCTTTGGTAATTAAAAAAATAGTTGTTTCTGGTTAAAATTGTCTTATAGATATAAGAGGATGTGGTATGAGTGACAATGAGACAACTCTCCATCCAAGTCAAAATTAATAAAAGTAAACCATTATAGGTCAAAGTACGGTCTTCAACACGGAGCCATGGCTCACACCAAACAGCAAGCTATAAAGGGCCCCAAAAATTACTAGTGTAAAACCATTCAAACGGGAAAACCAACGGTCTAATCTATATAAAAAACGAGAAACGAGAAACACTTATGAACCACATCAACAAACGACAACTACTGAACACCAGATTCCTGACTTAGGACAGGTGCAAACAATTGCAGCGGGTTGAAACGTTTTAATGGTTCCAAACCTTCACCCTTATCTGAAACAATAGTGTAACATCACAACATAGAAAGACACACTATAAAATATCAATTGAAATGGCTTAACTCAATCAAAAGACATATTAACACCAGTGAACATACACTGAACAAATAAATTTGATCTATGATACAATGTAAATATAAAATAAATAAACTAAGGGAAGAATAATTAAAGTAACATGTTATACCGCTGTGAAATGTTAAACAATTTAAGAAAAACAATATGCTTGTCTGTAAACAGACGTTTCTCTTCAACATGTTCAAATACTCCAACTGTTGTTTTTTCGCAGTTTACAATGGATGCGGTCTATAAAATATAAAGAAAGCTGCCTTTATTCATATAATCCGCATTATCAAACCTGACACATAAAAAATAAAGGTAAAATTATTACTTGGAAGAATTTTATTGATGTGTAAACCCAGTCCTATAATTTTAACCAGCTGTAAGTGATTGTGGATACTCTCAGATCTGTACTTAGTGTCTTTCCTATTGTGGGGATGTATAAATACCCTGCAACGTCCAGTCTGTAATTTGTTTTGATGCATGTGTTTCTGCGTCGTATCGATCTGACAAGTACAGCCCTTTTCAATAGATTTTTATAGTTCGTTCATTTGTTGTGCTATTACACCACTGTCCCAGGTTAGGGAAAATTTGATTAACTGCTACATTCTGTATATGCCCATGTCCAAAGTCAGGAGCCTTTAACATGTGTAATTCATTAGTTGTCGTTTGAAGCTGCATACATGTATCATACTTGATTTTCGTTCATTGTTTTGTACATAACTCAGACCGTATCTGTAGTTTTCTTGTTTGAAATGTTTTACATTTGTCATGGGTATTTAACAATGCGGTATGGGTTTTTGCTCATTGTTGACGACAGTACATAGACCTATTAATGTAAACTTCTATGTGATTTGGTCTTTGGTGAAGGGTAGTCTCATCGTCAATTAAACCATATTTTATTGTTATATGTAAAATTACTTATATTTTCAATGAAATGCACTGTAATTAATGCCAAAGTTGTATTTCATGAATACTTAGAGAACTATTCTGTCTCAAAGAATTAACTATTGAGACGTCACAAAACGTGTTATATATTTACACACGTTTTGGTGGCATGACTTTAACCAATGAAATTATATTTAACTTATAAAATCAGAATTTTCATGATATTGTAGAACCGTTTTAAATCATCACGCAGTCATTTCTGGTTTGTCAATTTGGTCACAAATCATATTTGATACCAAGTTAAGAGCACACAGATTTACATTAAAATAAACTGTTTATATTGAACATCAAAGCCGGCTATCTTCACCCTTTGGTTCTGGTGGACAGTTGTCTAATTGGTTATCATACCACATCTTCGTCTACGTCTAATTTTTATATTAGCAAAAACTAGTACTTCAAATCTGTAAAAGTATGCTAAGAATAAGAATATATTTAATTATTATTTAGTCAATACAACCAATGGGCTCTTAATACACTTATTATACTTGCAAATACTTAATGGCGTTTTTATGAAAAAATTAATGTAAATCAAATTCATGCATAAACATATAACTTTAATTTAATATATTTACTTATAACAGTGTCGTTGTCTTGTATAATCTTCCACAATCTGTAAACAATATCTTTGTCTTCAAACATTTTCCACTTTCTTGATTTGCACTTAATCCAAAAAGATATTAGGGCCATGCTTCATATTTTGGAAATACTTTTTCAACGTGGTCATTTGTTACTAATAATAGTACTGCTAAACTTCCTGCGAAAAGACATCAATGAAAACCATGTCTTTTTTTGTTCAATTTGAAAATTCACTTTAGAAATGACTTTACTGTGCTTGTAACGTTGGTACCGTGAAATCCCAAAACTGACGTAGTGATAGAAGCATCTAAACATATCACTCTTATTTAAAAAAGTAGGTTAATAAAATACAAGCACAAGTTAACGGTTCCAATCAATTTTTGAATTAATCCGCAAGTTTTAACATGCTGAAAACAACTAATTACATTTAAACCAAAACTGACGTTACATATGATATTGCATTACAGTAATATACAAAATCCTCTATTAAAGAAAATTGTTAGTTATTCTCGAATATGCGTCATTTACACGAAAAACTATTGAACCATTAATGTTTATAACTTATTTGCAATCCCCTTATCATGTTTTTTTCTTCAAAACTTTACCTCTTCATCTGATATTGCTCAATTAGCGGTTTTAATTTGTGTCACTTATTTCTGGTGTTTTTTTGAAGATTTGTTTTGGATTGACTACCTGAATTATTTCTAAGTTAATGTTTAGTTACTAATTACTGTTTAACGACCTCGGTTTTGAAAAAAAAATTGTGCAAATAATATTACCCTGAGCAAACAGGTCTTACACATGTTACAAGTACAGTGGGTATTTTAGTCATTTTGTAATCCTGTCATGCTTTCAATACAAATTTCAATATTCGGCATTCTGCATTCATGATTTGTAATAACATAAGCAACACGACGGGTGCCACATATGGAGCAGGATCTGCTTACCCTTTCGGAGCACCTGAAATCACCCCCAGTTTTTGGTGGGGTTCGTGTTGCTTAGACTTTAGTTTTCTATGTTGTGTCATCTGTACTATCATTTGTCGGTTTGTCTTTTTATTTTGGCCATCGCGTTGTCAGTTTGTTTTCGATCTATGAGTTTAAATGTCCCTATGGTATCTTCTTTAATAATGTATATGTCTTTTGGTTCTTTGCAGCTGGAAGCTAAGAGGTATTGAATGTTCTATATAGAGAAATATCTCACTAAAGATACCAAGAGTGCAAATTTGTAGGCAATATGCGAGTTTCATCTACAAAAGACGCATCAGTGACGCTTGAATAATAAAAGACGAAAATCAAAGATCCACTTTCACCAGTCATATCTTTAAACTAAAGTGGCACATAACAGTAATAACCACTTTTTATACTGTTGCATCTCTGAATTAAGACTCTAGTTAATTTTTAAATGTTCTATCATTCATTAATACATGTACCTGACACACTGGTACTACTGCAACTCTGAAGATATATATTTTCTACATTTAATTTATATACAATTAGATGAATTAGAAACATATTTGCATTTATTAAATCAAGTGAACCGGAAATTATCATTATCGAATTGATGCCTTGTTATATATTGACCCCAAATGCCTTTTTTGTGAACATTACATGTTACGTTTCCTTTAATATAGTAGTTTGACTGCATCAATTATTTTAATACAAACGGCATGGGAATTATTAACTTATTTGTTTTATTGCAATTGATGTATTATTTTTTTTCAAACTTCATACTATAAAAAGAAAAATATGCTATCAATTGACATTTGCTTTAACAAGAGCATTATATAAACAAATTAAAACACAAAAACAAAATTAATATTTTTTGATAGAATAGAAGTATATCTTATGAATATCAAACTATACAGAAAACCTATAATATGATTTAAATGCAATAAAATGGATGAAGTCGAGAAAATATATATGCACAAAAACAACACACAAGCAAAGTGTAAATAATATATTGCAGCATATCATAAAATATAATTAAAATTTAGCAGCAAAATAGCTTAAATTGTATGGGTATATATATATATATATATATTAACATACATCATGCATTACTATATCATAAAACCATTTAAGATCAAATTAAATATGAACATTCAATATGCAAAATTTATTATACTAAGTAATGATGGTATGAAGTAAAAAGTTTTACTAACATAAAACAATCAAATAAGACCGCGGTGTTGAATAATTTCGTTATTAATGTTTTAATGTTTTTATTTGAAAACAAAAATATATAGCTATCTAATATATTAAGTTTTAATTTGATAAACATCCATCGTTAACAGGTTTCACTATACTATGATGTTCATCGGCTCCATCGTTAAGTGTAAAAAAGTCATTACAAAAAAATATGAAATTCTAAGTGTAGTTCACTTAACCATGCTAATCTACGGTTTATATATGTTCATGATGCATTCGCCGTTTTAGTTAAGACCTCTAATTTCTATCAGTTGCTTGTCTTATGTTTTTTTATTTGAAATTCAGAGTTTGGCTAGATTGTGTATGGTTTTTAATGAATGCAGAAGGTTTTAGATTTCTATTTGTTGGTTTTCAGCAACTCCGAAGAGCCGCTTCATTTTATCGCAATGTACATGTACATGTATCAATATTCAAAACAAACATAAACGCGTTTCAGTAGATCTACCCGATGCGCTTTTTTATCATTCGTCTTTAAAAACAGGTAAATAAACATATATTCATGAAAAAAATAGATCACATAATCACTGATATTCAATCGATACAAAGTCTTAAATACAGTTTGAAAACTGCAGTAAGAAAGTCGATAAAGGTGTTTTCGGTATAAAAACATAAACAAAAAATATTTTTGGATGCAGATATGACGCATAATCTTTCATAAATAACAATGTAGCTGCGTAATAGTTACCTTTGCTACAGTTTTTGTCAGTAAATCCAGGAAGACATACGCATTTGAAATCATTGACCAGATCAATACAGGTAGCGTTATGTTCACATGGGTTAGATAAGCACTCATCGATATCTGAAACGAACACCAAAGCCAGACTTAAACATTAGTTTATAAATTAGAGACATTGTCGTAATTCAATGGCATCATGATCAACAGTTTTATGTTTTTAGGAAAACAAGGCAACTGTAGACAGCAAATTGTGTATTTTGAAACTTTAATCAAATAGAGGACAGAGTTGAAAACTAGTTGAACAATAGTCTTTGTTGGATACGGAATTAGAATCAGTATAAGAATACACTATTAAATATTAAATGGGCACGGTCGTTAGTGAGTTACATGTGTTGCACGTTTGGATGCACAAATACAATCTAAATATTTTTTGTGTATCGATGCAGGTTGAATTTTTTCACAAAGGCTAAGAAAATCAACAGCAATTCGTTAATGTTAATGTTTATTGAAAACAAATATATATTGTTCATGCTGAATGCCGATCGACATTGACCTATGCTTTTTCATTTGCTACTGTTATCAGAGGCAGACTTTACAAAAGTTCATACATTATAGTTTGAAAGCAAAAAGAATCAGTTAAACAATGATGAGAGGAGTATGATTTGAAATCAGGAATTAAAATGTCATTTTTACCTAACCTCTCTCAAAAACAAGTGTAACAATTATAAAATCGTTTCTGTAGACCTTCTCATGTGTACTATGACCATCTGTCTTCCATATGAACATCAACATGCAAACAAGTATATAGATCACATTAACACAAATAGTCAATGGATACACAGTCTTTCGGACAGTTTGTAAATAACAGAAAGAAAGTAGTCATATGTGTTTTCGAAACAACATCCTGCAGGTGTAATACCACTATTGATTTTTCCAAATTTGTCTTTGTTTAATTTGCACTTTTAAAAAAATTGTGCAGAATTTATCTTTGTTTCAAATAAAGAAATACTTGGCATGAGTAAAATTGTAACCTGTCCAGTGCTATAGACAAAACTTCATGACGCACTGGACTTTGGGTTAGTCGAACCTCGGATGAGTCGAATACTTTGGTCTGGTCCCTTCGATTTCGACACAACGAGGTTCGACTGTTGAAAAACTAAATAAAAAACTATATGGAAAACAGTTTTTTGTTGGAACTGCTATTTGAATCAATATCCAAAATGAAATATGCAGACATAAACCACATTAAATATGCACGGTCGTTAGTGATTTGTATGTGCTTCAAGTTTTGTCATAATTCCAGATGCATATACACATTAAAACAACTTTTCATACCGATGCAGGTTGCATTTTGTCGAAGAGGATATATAATGGACATCAATTTGTCGTTAGGTTTATTGAAATTACAGAACAAAAAGTTGTTTTGTTAAAGCCAAAACGCAGGAAAAAAAATCATGTTACTTGAAAATATTAAATATCGTTCATGCTGATTCCCGATCGCCATTGACTAATGCTTTATTAACTTATATTTTTTTTTTTTATAAAATAGCAGAAAGACGGTCGGTATACAATGTAGGTATTTCGACACAAACACCTTGAACCTGAACATGCAAACAAGTACATAGATCACATAAACATTAATTTTGATTATTTGAATTTAGGAAATAACATGGCATGTTCATCTATCCATACAACATACTCCAATACAGTTGAAAAAGAGATACTGTATACCAGAAATACCAAACTCGGAAAGTCTCTAATCAAGTGGCCTTATCAAAAGCTCAAACGCATCAAACGAATGTATAAATTGTTTCAGTAAACCTACTCGATATGAAGTTGCAATATCCGTCATACAGAAATTTAAATCGACATGCAGAAATCTTATACGTTCCTGTTTTTCACCTCCAATTTGTTATGGTAATGATCTTTACAAAGCACAACAATGTTGGCATTTACCTCAAAAGCTAACCAAACCTTTAAACACAGGTGTTTTCGAATCAACAACCTAAGCAGAATGAATTTGGAAGCAGATATGAGGCACAACAGTTAAGTATTGAAAATGATGCTGTTTAAATATTTACCTTCGCTACAGGTTTTGTCAGTAAATTCAACTGGACACATGCATTGAAAATCATTGACCAGATCAATACAGGTGCACATTTGTCAATATTTAGAGTAAAATTCAAAAGGGGACACGTTATTGTTGTCCTGCCAAATTCGTTAGTAAAAAAGATAATTTCAACAGAAAGAAGGTTATTGTTTAGAGTTTTAAACACAGGACAAATATCATGTAATCTTAACATTGTATATATATACTATTCTCATTGTTAATAAATTCTACTGAAAACATAAGCAGACGCTACTTATAAAATTATACATTAAAAACTATCATTGTCAGAATGCGTCTTAGTTGACTTAAAGCAGTTATATGTCATATTCAATACAAGTGCAAGAAGTGTAATTGCGGCTCAGTAGACCTACTCGATCTTTACCTTGATTATCTGTCTTTTTTATAATACAATTAAAAAAAGAAATCATACAAACAGCTTATCAATCAAAACAAGTTCTCTCAAGGCAGATTATCAACGGCAATAAGGAAGTCACAAAAGATGTTTTCGTTATAAGAAAATTAATAAATATATTTTTGATGCAGATATGAGACATGATAGTATATTAAAAACAGTTGTAGCTTAAGAGTAACATGAGCCACAGTTTTTGTCAGTAAAACCAGGAGGACATGTGCATTGAAAATCATTGACTAGATCAATAAAGTAATTGTTATTCAATCAAATCGTGTTAACCTTATATCTGTTTTACAAATAGATCTAGCACAGCAAGAACCTGTAGACAAATGATTTTTTATTTTCTAACATTAAATAAAAACAGGCAACTGTAATACACACTATTTGTACCAAAGTTGTTTGTTGGAAAGCTATTGCACTCATTGTTCTTCATCAGCCAAAGTAAATTACCAATGGTGAGAAGCACCTAATTCGAATTCAGGAATTTTCATGTGATTGATACCAATTTATATTTTTATAAGATTGCTAGAAACGTAAATGCATTGTTGTAGAATTTCTCCATCTGTATTTGACAATTTGTCTTCTATATGAACATAATTACTACACAGCAAAAAATGCAACGCATGTTTACCAGGTGTTTTTGAAAACGTATGGTAAACATGCGTTTCACCATATGTTTACCATGTGTTTTGAGTAACAGGTGGTAAACATGTGTTTGAAACCATGCGTTTCCAATATGTTTGAAAAACATGTGGTACACATGCGTTGATGAACGGATGTGAAACACATGTTTACAAAACGCATGAGAAATATACGTTTGACCACATGTTTACCATATGTTTTAAGAAACACCTGGTAAACAGGTGTTTGAAAACATGTGGTAAACTTATGTTTTGAAAAACACCTGGTAAACGCATGTTTTGAGTAACACCTGGTTAACATATGTTGGAAAACAGGCTGTTAACGTTTGTTTTGAGTAATACCCGATAAACATATTTATGTTAAATTACATATGTTTTCATATTTTATATTACTTTATATTGCTGATATTAAGGAGTAACCATTTAACTTCAAAAGGGGGGAGGGGTATGGGATCAGAAATTTGTATAATGTGAACTTCCTTTTTTTTATATTATAACGTTCCCTGTCATCGATATAATGGCAATGTTAACTTATTTTTACGATGCTACTAACTGGAAGCAATATAAATCCAAACATTATGCTGGAGACTTTGTTTGTCTCTCGCTATTTCTAGTAAGGATTCTTGATAAAAGATAAAAGAAAACCAAATAAGCATGCATACACCAGCCATTGCAATGTTATCATTGTGTAATTACATTATGTCATGTTTTTTTCTACTAATGAAGTAAAATATATAAACCTGTTATCGAACTTCACGCAATATCGACCGAACCATATCTATAATGACGAAGGATAAAAAGACCTTTTTTTTTCTTGGGACACACTTGACTTCAAAAAAGATATTTTTCAAGTAGTATCATCATGATCATGTTGAACGGTTTCTTCCTAAGAGGTAAACAGGCAGTTTCATTTTTTAATACTTTTACTTGGGTTTCCGTGACTGTTACATTATTATCAATGATATGATACAAAGTGGGACCTGACAGAGAACATATGAGCGCAGTCAGTTCTGAAGGTCACAAATTAGGATAGACTGTGAGCGGAAAGTAAGACAAAACAAGAGTAACAAAAAATACTCTGATCTAGGATTTTCAACATTAAAAAATGAGTACCGATGTCCGGGGTGGGCAATACTCGAGAACGGTGAAAATGACGCCATCCAAATTCAAACTATATCTGCCTTTTGTAGTAATAATCATTGTATATTTGTTTTGTAACATTTGTTTGATGCAAACTAACGTTAGAGAATGGAAACCAATTTTGGATAGACATACGGATGGACGTACGGATGGACTAGGGTAACATGTAATGCCCCCTTCGCTGCGGCGGTTGCATAGAAGCATTTCATCATATTCCCCAAGCATAATAGTTATAACAAAAACATGAAAAGTCGCATTTTTTTACGTGATGTTGAGAAATCTGTCTGAATATTTTGATGATTTATTTTGTTTAGCTATAATGTGGACAGCAATATTCTTTGGTAATTAAAAAAATAGTTGTTTCTGGTTAAAATTGTCTTATAGATATAAGAGGATGTGGTATGAGTGACAATGAGACAACTCTCCATCCAAGTCAAAATTAATAAAAGTAAACCATTATAGGTCAAAGTACGGTCTTCAACACGGAGCCATGGCTCACACCAAACAGCAAGCTATAAAGGGCCCCAAAAATTACTAGTGTAAAACCATTCAAACGGGAAAACCAACGGTCTAATCTATATAAAAAACGAGAAACGAGAAACACTTATGAACCACATCAACAAACGACAACTACTGAACACCAGATTCCTGACTTAGGACAGGTGCAAACAATTGCAGCGGGTTGAAACGTTTTAATGGTTCCAAACCTTCACCCTTATCTGAAACAATAGTGTAACATCACAACATAGAAAGACACACTATAAAATATCAATTGAAATGGCTTAACTCAATCAAAAGACATATTAACACCAGTGAACATACACTGAACAAATAAATTTGATCTATGATACAATGTAAATATAAAATAAATAAACTAAGGGAAGAATAATTAAAGTAACATGTTATACCGCTGTGAAATGTTAAACAATTTAAGAAAAACAATATGCTTGTCTGTAAACAGACGTTTCTCTTCAACATGTTCAAATACTCCAACTGTTGTTTTTTCGCAGTTTACAATGGATGCGGTCTATAAAATATAAAGAAAGCTGCCTTTATTCATATAATCCGCATTATCAAACCTGACACATAAAAAATAAAGGTAAAATTATTACTTGGAAGAATTTTATTGATGTGTAAACCCAGTCCTATAATTTTAACCAGCTGTAAGTGATTGTGGATACTCTCAGATCTGTACTTAGTGTCTTTCCTATTGTGGGGATGTATAAATACCCTGCAACGTCCAGTCTGTAATTTGTTTTGATGCATGTGTTTCTGCGTCGTATCGATCTGACAAGTACAGCCCTTTTCAATAGATTTTTATAGTTCGTTCATTTGTTGTGCTATTACACCACTGTCCCAGGTTAGGGAAAATTTGATTAACTGCTACATTCTGTATATGCCCATGTCCAAAGTCAGGAGCCTTTAACATGTGTAATTCATTAGTTGTCGTTTGAAGCTGCATACATGTATCATACTTGATTTTCGTTCATTGTTTTGTACATAACTCAGACCGTATCTGTAGTTTTCTTGTTTGAAATGTTTTACATTTGTCATGGGTATTTAACAATGCGGTATGGGTTTTTGCTCATTGTTGACGACAGTACATAGACCTATTAATGTAAACTTCTATGTGATTTGGTCTTTGGTGAAGGGTAGTCTCATCGTCAATTAAACCATATTTTATTGTTATATGTAAAATTACTTATATTTTCAATGAAATGCACTGTAATTAATGCCAAAGTTGTATTTCATGAATACTTAGAGAACTATTCTGTCTCAAAGAATTAACTATTGAGACGTCACAAAACGTGTTATATATTTACACACGTTTTGGTGGCATGACTTTAACCAATGAAATTATATTTAACTTATAAAATCAGAATTTTCATGATATTGTAGAACCGTTTTAAATCATCACGCAGTCATTTCTGGTTTGTCAATTTGGTCACAAATCATATTTGATACCAAGTTAAGAGCACACAGATTTACATTAAAATAAACTGTTTATATTGAACATCAAAGCCGGCTATCTTCACCCTTTGGTTCTGGTGGACAGTTGTCTAATTGGTTATCATACCACATCTTCGTCTACGTCTAATTTTTATATTAGCAAAAACTAGTACTTCAAATCTGTAAAAGTATGCTAAGAATAAGAATATATTTAATTATTATTTAGTCAATACAACCAATGGGCTCTTAATACACTTATTATACTTGCAAATACTTAATGGCGTTTTTATGAAAAAATTAATGTAAATCAAATTCATGCATAAACATATAACTTTAATTTAATATATTTACTTATAACAGTGTCGTTGTCTTGTATAATCTTCCACAATCTGTAAACAATATCTTTGTCTTCAAACATTTTCCACTTTCTTGATTTGCACTTAATCCAAAAAGATATTAGGGCCATGCTTCATATTTTGGAAATACTTTTTCAACGTGGTCATTTGTTACTAATAATAGTACTGCTAAACTTCCTGCGAAAAGACATCAATGAAAACCATGTCTTTTTTTGTTCAATTTGAAAATTCACTTTAGAAATGACTTTACTGTGCTTGTAACGTTGGTACCGTGAAATCCCAAAACTGACGTAGTGATAGAAGCATCTAAACATATCACTCTTATTTAAAAAAGTAGGTTAATAAAATACAAGCACAAGTTAACGGTTCCAATCAATTTTTGAATTAATCCGCAAGTTTTAACATGCTGAAAACAACTAATTACATTTAAACCAAAACTGACGTTACATATGATATTGCATTACAGTAATATACAAAATCCTCTATTAAAGACAATTGTTAGTTATTCTCGAATATGCGTCATTTACACGAAAAACTATTGAACCATTAATGTTTATAACTTATTTGCAATCCCCTTATCATGTTTTTTTCTTCAAAACTTTACCTCTTCATCTGATATTGCTCAATTAGCGGTTTTAATTTGTGTCACTTATTTCTGGTGTTTTTTTGAAGATTTGTTTTGGATTGACTACCTGAATTATTTCTAAGTTAATGTTTAGTTACTAATTACTGTTTAACGACCTCGGTTTTGAAAAAAAAAATTGTGCAAATAATATTACCCTGAGCAAACAGGTCTTACACATGTTACAAGTACAGTGGGTATTTTAGTCATTTTGTAATCCTGTCATGCTTTCAATACAAATTTCAATATTCGGCATTCTGCATTCATGATTTGTAATAACATAAGCAACACGACGGGTGCCACATATGGAGCAGGATCTGCTTACCCTTTCGGAGCACCTGAAATCACCCCCAGTTTTTGGTGGGGTTCGTGTTGCTTAGACTTTAGTTTTCTATGTTGTGTCATCTGTACTATCATTTGTCGGTTTGTCTTTTTATTTTGGCCATCGCGTTGTCAGTTTGTTTTCGATCTATGAGTTTAAATGTCCCTATGGTATCTTCTTTAATAATGTATATGTCTTTTGGTTCTTTGCAGCTGGAAGCTAAGAGGTATTGAATGTTCTATATAGAGAAATATCTCACTAAAGATACCAAGAGTGCAAATTTGTAGGCAATATGCGAGTTTCATCTACAAAAGACGCATCAGTGACGCTTGAATAATAAAAGACGAAAATCAAAGATCCACTTTCACCAGTCATATCTTTAAACTAAAGTGGCACATAACAGTAATAACCACTTTTTATACTGTTGCATCTCTGAATTAAGACTCTAGTTAATTTTTAAATGTTCTATCATTCATTAATACATGTACCTGACACACTGGTACTACTGCAACTCTGAAGATATATATTTTCTACATTTAATTTATATACAATTAGATGAATTAGAAACATATTTGCATTTATTAAATCAAGTGAACCGGAAATTATCATTATCGAATTGATGCCTTGTTATATATTGACCCCAAATGCCTTTTTTGTGAACATTACATGTTACGTTTCCTTTAATATAGTAGTTTGACTGCATCAATTATTTTAATACAAACGGCATGGAAATTATTAACTTATTTGTTTTATTGCAATTGATGTATTATTTTTTTTCAAACTTCATACTATAAAAAGAAAAATATGCTATCAATTGACATTTGCTTTAACAAGAGCATTATATAAACAAATTAAAACACAAAAACAAAATTAATATTTTTTGATAGAATAGAAGTATATCTTATGAATATCAAACTATACAGAAAACCTATAATATGATTTAAATGCAATAAAATGGATGAAGTCGAGAAAATATATATGCACAAAAACAACACACAAGCAAAGTGTAAATAATATATTGCAGCATATCATAAAATATAATTAAAATTTAGCAGCAAAATAGCTTAAATTATATGGGTATATATATATATATATATATATATATATTAACATACATCATGCATTACTATATCATAAAACCATTTAAGATCAAATTAAATGTGAACATTCAATATGCAAAATTTATTATACTAAGTAATGATGGTATGAAGTAAAAAGTTTTACTAAAATAAAACAATCAAATAAGACCGCGGTGTTGAATAATTTCGTTATTAATGTTTTAATGTTTTTATTTGAAAACAAAAATATATAGCTATCTAATATATTAAGTTTTAATTTGATAAACATCCATCGTTAACAGGTTTCACTATACTATGATGTTCATCGGCTCCATCGTTAAGTGTAAAAAAGTCATTACAAAAAAATATGAAATTCTATGTGTAGTTCACTTAACCATGCTAATCTATGGTTTATATATGTTCATGATGCATTCGCCGTTTTAGTTAAGACCTCTAATTTCTATCAGTTGCTTGTCTTATGTTTTTTTATTTGAAATTCAGAGTTTGGCTAGATTGTGTATGGTTTTTAATGAATGCAGAAGGTTTTAGATTTCTATTTGTTGGTTTTCAGCAACTCCGAAGAGCCGCTTCATTTTATCGCAATGTACATGTACATGTATCAATATTCAAAACAAACATAAACGCGTTTCAGTAGATCTACCCGATGCGCTTTTTTATCATTCGTCTTTAAAAACAGGTAAATAAACATATATTCATGAAAAAAATAGATCACATAATCACTGATATTCAATCGATACAAAGTCTTAAATGCAGTTTGAAAACTGCAGTAAGAAAGTCGATAAAGGTGTTTTCGGTATAAAAACATAAACAAAAAATATTTTTGGATGCAGATATGACGCATAATCTTTCATAAATAACAATGTAGCTGCGTAATAGTTACCTTTGCTACAGTTTTTGTCAGTAAATCCAGGAAGACATACGCATTGGAAATCATTAACCAGATCAATACAGGTAGCGTTATGTTCACATGGGTTAGATAAGCACTCATCGATATCTGAAACGAACACCAAAGCCAGACTTAAACATTAGTTTATAAATTAGAGACATTGTCGTAATTCAATGGCATCATGATCAACAGTTTTATGTTTTTAGGAAAACAAGGCAACTGTAGACAGCAAATTGTGTATTTTGATACTTTAATCAAATAGAGGCCAGAGTTGAAAACTAGTTGAACAACAGTCTTTGTTGAATACGGAATTAGAATCAGTATAAGAATACACTATTAAATATTAAATGGGCACGGTCGTTAGTGAGTTACATGTGTTGCACGTTTGGATGCACACATACAATCTAAATATTTTTTGTGTATCGATGCAGGTTGAATTTTTTCACAAAGGCTAAGAAAATCAACAGCAATTCGTTAATGTTAATGTTTATTGAAAACAAATATATATTGTTCATGCTGAATGCCGATCGACATTGACCAATGCTTTTTCATTTGCTACTGTTATCAGAGGCAGACTTTACAAAAGTTCATACATTATAGTTTGAAAGCAAAAAGAATCAGTTAAACAATGATGAGAGGAGTATGATTTGAAATCAGGAATTAAAATGTCATTTTTACCTAACCTCTCTCAAAAACAAGTGTAACAATTATAAAATCGTTTCTGTAGACCTTCTCATGTGTACTATGACCATCTGTCTTCCATATGAACATCAACATGCAAACAAGTATATAGATCACATTAACACAAATAGTCAATGGATACACAGTCTTTCGGACAGTTTGTAAATAACAGAAAGAAAGTAGTCATATGTGTTTTCGAAACAACATCCTGCAGGTGTAATACCACTATTGATTTTTCCAAATTTGTCTTTGTTTAATTTGCACTTTTAAAAAAATTGTGCAGAATTTATCTTTGTTTCAAATAAAGAAATACTTGGCATGAGTAAAATTGTAACCTGTCCAGTGCTATAGACAAAACTTCATGACGCACTGGACTTTGGGTTAGTCGAACCTCGGATGAGTCGAATACTTTGGTCTGGTCCCTTCGATTTCGACACAACGAGGTTCGACTGTTGAAAAACTAAATAAAAAACTATATGGAAAACAGTTTTTTGTTGGAACTGCTATTTGAATCAATATCCAAAATGAAATATGCAGACATAAACCACATTAAATATGCACGGTCGTTAGTGATTTGTATGTGCTTCAAGTTTTGTCATAATTCCAGATGCATATACACATTAAAACAACTTTTCATACCGATGCAGGTTGCATTTTGTCGAATAGGATATATAATGGACATCAATTTGTCGTTAGGTTTATTGAAATTACAGAACAAAAAGTTGTTTTGTTAAAGCCAAAACGCAGGAAAAAAAATCATGTTACTTGAAAATATTAAATATCGTTCATGCTGATTCCCGATCGCCATTGACTAATGCTTTATTAACTTATATTTTTTTTTTTATAAAATAGCAGAAAGACGGTCGGTATACAATGTAGGTATTTCGACACAAACACCTTGAACCTGAACATGCAAACAAGTACATAGATCACATAAACATTAATTTTGATTATTTGAATTTAGGAAATAACATGGCATGTTCATCTATCCATACAACATACTCCAATACAGTTGAAAAAGAGATACTGTATACCAGAAATACCAAACTCGGAAAGTCTCTAATCAAATGGCCTTATCAAAAGCTCAAACGCATCAAACGAATGTATAAATTGTTTCAGTAAACCTACTCGATATGAAGTTGCAATATCCGTCATACAGAAATTTAAATCGACATGCAGAAATCTTATACGTTCCTGTTTTTCACCTCCAATTTGTTATGGTAATGATCTTTACAAAGCACAACAATGTTGGCATTTACCTCAAAAGCTAACCAAACCTTTAAACACAGGTGTTTTCGAATCAACAACCTAAGCAGAATGAATTTGGAAGCAGATATGAGGCACAACAGTTAAGTATTGAAAATGATGCTGTTTAAATACTTACCTTCGCTACAGGTTTTGTCAGTAAATTCAAGAGGACACATGCATTGAAAATCATTGACCAGATCAATACAGGTGCACATTTGTCAATATTTAGAGTAAAATTCAAAAGGGGACACGTTATTGTTGTCCTGCCAAATTCGTTAGTAAAAAAGATAATTTCAACAGAAAGAAGGTTATTGTTTAGAGTTTTAAACACAGGACAAATATCATGTAATCTTAACATTGTATATATATACTATTCTCATTGTTAATAAATTCTACTGAAAACATAAGCAGACGCTACTTATAAAATTATACATTAAAAACTATCATTGTCAGAATGCGTCTTAGTTGACTTAAAGCAGATATATGTCATATTCAATACAAGTGCAAGAAGTGTAATTGCGGCTCAGTAGACCTACTCGATCTTTACCTTGATTATCTGTCTTTTTTATAATACAATTAAAAAAAGAAATCATACAAACAGCTTATCAATCAAAACAAGTTCTCTCAAGGCAGATTATCAACGGCAATAAGGAAGTCACAAAAGATGTTTTCGTTATAAGAAAATTAATAAATATATTTTTGATGCAGATATGAGACATGATAGTATATTAAAAACAGTTGTAGCTTAAGAGTAACATGAGCCACAGTTTTTGTCAGTAAAACCGGGAGGACATGTGCATTGAAAATCATTGACTAGATCAATAAAGTAATTGTTATTCAATCAAATCGTGTTAACCTTATATCTGTTTTACAAATAGATCTAGCACAGCAAGAACCTGTAGACAAATGATTTTTTATTTTGTAACATTAAATAAAAATAGGCAACTGTAATACACACTATTTGTACCACAGTTGTTTGTTGGAAAGCTATTGCACTCATTGTACTTCATCAGCCAAAGTAAATTACCAATGGTGAGAAGCACCTAATTCGAATTCAGGAATTTTCATGTGATTGATACCAATTTATATTTTTATAAGATTGCTAGAAACGTAAATGCATTGTTGTAGAATTTCTCCATCTGTATTTGACAATTTGTCTTCTATATGAACATAATTACTACACAGCAAAAAATGCAACGCATGTTTACCAGGTGTTTTTGAAAACGTATGGTAAACATGCGTTTCACCATATGTTTACCATGTGTTTTGAGTAACAGGTGGTAAACATGTGTTTGAAACCATGTGTTTCCAATATGTTTGAAAAACGCATGTGAACGCATGTGAAACACATGTTTACAAAACGCATGAGAAATATACGTTTGACCACATGTTTACCATATGTTTTAAGAAACACCTGGTAAACAGGTGTTTGAAAACATGTGGTAAACTTATGTTTTGAAAAACACCTGGTAAACGCATGTTTTGAGTAACACCTGGTTAACATATGTTGGAAAACAGGCTGTTAACGTATGTTTTGAGTAATACCCGATAAACATATTTATGTTAAATTACATATGTTTTCATATTTTATATTACTTTATATTGCTGATATTAAGGAGTAACCATTTAACTTCAAAAGGGGGGAGGGGTATGGGATCAGAATTTTTTTTCGCGCAAAGCGTGAACAAATTTATTTAGGTTTTCGACGCTATCAATCAATTTTTTTTTCAAAATTTAACACTATAAGGTATTTGGGAAATCTGCATTCAGAATATTTTTTTTGTCATCTGCTTGACCAGAAATTTTTTTTGTTCATTGAATTGGGGATCAGAATATTTTTTTAGAAAAAAAATTACCCCCCCCCCCCCCCCCCCCCCCCTTTTTGAAGTTAAATGGTAGTTCCCTAAGTAAGTGTCAGATTGTTGGAGATCTGAGGTAGTTTCTGTCTTCTCTTGTTCAATGATGCTCATTCAAATTAGTGGAAAGAAACACTTTATCGTGTTAAAATCATGACAAACAACAGTCACTAAATTGTGTCACTTCGTCCCTTATGCAATGTACAGAATAATGTACCATCATAATATGCATTTCTTCTTTTTTAGTGTGATTTTAAAGCAAAGGATATAAACTGTTTCTATTTTACTTGTGTTTTTATGCAAAATTTGATGGTTGAGATGGGTTTACCGTTATACCTGCCAATCTAATGTCCCTCCAATCCGCCTAATCATGCAACTAGAACAATTGTAATTCTTGTGAGTTTGACAGTCTGGCAATAGCAACCAAGTAACGTCATATGCATGTGATGTCATAATTTAGACACCTCTTAATTACTTCTTTCAAATTTCGTATGTGGAATAAATGTCCTTCTTAATTTCTCTTTTCAACTTGCATCACTTTATCCAAATACCACCATTAAAAAAAAGAAATATAACAAACTCGAAGAAATGTGCTTACTCATTAAATTGTTTTCTTCTTATCTTAGTAAATTTCTTCTTTCTCACAGCACTCGTGTCACACAGAGACAGAACTCGCACCACTGAAGAAATGTTTTTAATCATCAGAGAGTTCTATGTAAGAACAACTTACAAACTAATCAAAACTATCAACATAATGCATCAGTGCATAAAACCATATTTCCAAACATATAACTAAGGAAGGACTTGTGATTCTTAACTAATCATATGTTATATTAGTAAAATTGGCTTAAATAACACCTATGTGTCCAAGATTGATTGATTAACGCCACTTTCAACAATATTGGTTATTTCGTAGTAGTAAGTTTTTTTAATGACAGAGGAATATGGAGAGAACCATAGACCTTCCGGGCAGTAAAACTTACAGTACTTTCGACAACTATGTATCCAAAATTATTCCTATGTTTTTTATTACACTCTATTGCATTTTATTTTTTCTCTGATAAGAGTAGTCCTCAGTCTAAGGTCCCTTTTTATGGTAAAAGTTTGTTTGAAACTTCTACACAGCTGATAGCAATGATTTAATTGAACACCACATTCTCTATTTCTTTTCATGGATGCATAGGTACTACAGAGGTTCACCGGAAGCCCACCTCTACCTCAGGCTTTCAAATCTGTATAAAACTCCACAATTTTTAGATGGCAACCTGACCTTTTTGACTTTTTACCTCTCAAGAACCCAGAGGATATATCATGAAACTCTAGGCACAAAAACTAGTGTACAATTGAATATAAATTTGCCTTATAAGGCATTCATCATTCTATTTTCCCCTTTTTTGTGGGGAAATGGTCACAGCATTAGTGTTATTTCTTTAACCATGTTTGTTGCCTTTAAAAATTGGTTGGGTGTGGGAATGCAATATGTCGTTTTATAAAAATGTCATGTAACTATATGTTATATAATAGAATAGTTTTTTTCCTGTTAATATTGTCAGTGTCTGAACATCGTAGCAAATGCGGCGGCATGCATTTCAGTAACAGAATCATGGCATGCGACAGCAGAGGAGGGGTTGGAAACAAAGGGAATCGTATCTCAAATCCCACGATTTTTTTTTCAAAATCCCCCCCCCCCCCCCCCCCCAAGTTAATCCCACATAAGAAATGTCACAGCCCTCGGCAGGGGTATTTATTTATTACTGACAGCCGGTGAAAAGAAATGTAAAATAAATGAATTTATAGTTCAACTCTTTGTAAATATGCCAGTTTTCAGTGCAACTAATTGAATAAAAGTGATAATTTTCTCTATAAATATGAGGTTCTGAGTGGGGTCCTTTATTCCTTAATTTTCAGATCATTAACATTTTTCTCAATTCTTCATTTTATAGTTTGTGTTTTACTTTCAATAATTCTTAATATTCAGTCTTTATATAAATTTAGAACCGCATGATTCTCAATTGTTATTTATTCAATTTTTTGACTTTTTTATTCTCTTCTCTCCTTTCTTTATTTTTTTCTCTTTATTCTGCACTTTTCGTCCATCATTCTATGTTCTTTCATCCCAAAACTGTGTTCAGACCCTCATGAACGTACAAATACAAATGTAGATAAATGTACGCGAATACGAAAACCCGGAAATCGTCTCACCGTTACCGTTTTGTATACCATGACGCAAAATCCATGGACGCTCACGAGCTGCTGGTGGAGGTTTCAATTTTTGCTGTAAGAATGGACAGAGTCATAGATATATGATATAAAGAACTCTGGTTGTTCAAACTGATGGTCAAACCGATATGGAAATAAATTGAAATAGATGACTTGTCGATTAACTGGGAGAAACCGAGTCGAGTAACGATACAAATGAAAGTCAACGCAACGAAAGTGTTTTTGTTTTGATGGTTGACTTGGAAAGCACAAAGAAAGGTAAAAATAATTTATCATTCACATTATAAATGGATAAAAGCAGGAGGATGTTAGTCTTAAATGGTATTCACGAATGCTTTCGAGACGCGACGGCCATATATCCATGACGTCCATAGGCATAGGATATGTTGGCCATACGGCATACCGCCACATCGTCCATGGGACGTAAAGACTAAAGTCCATACCCTAAAGTTATGTAATATAAGCTGAGGCGTAAGAAAATTGAAACCGGAAATGAACGTCCCGCATTAGCCCATGGGCCAATACGGCCTTTTTTTCGTGTTGGTCCTATGAAAAAGCCGTAACTATTGGCCCTGTTTGAAAGCAATATTAAATGGCAAAAGAAATGTAATCCTGAAAAAATTATGCTATGGCATAAATATTTCTAAAAAGTAAAAAACTAACTTATTTCAATATAAATTACATAATTATGTACTTGAATCTGTCAAAGACAGTAAGTATCTAGGAGTTACAATAAGCAATGATATTGGGGGCCCCATATTAATAATATAATTTCAAAGGCAAATAAAACACTAGGCTTTTTACGTAGAAACATGAAAAACACGCATTACTGAAGCGTCAAAGCAAAAAAATAAAATAGCCTTTCAAATCGTCACAATTATTTGGAAAAGGGTTTGTCTGACCGAAAAAGAAATTTGACATTTTTCTACCATATTTTCAACTAAAAAAATCTGAAAATTTCTAGCTGACATTTTGTCGGTCATACACATTTTAGGATACACAGTCACTGTTTGATTGTATATGAATTTAGTTTATGTAAAAAATGAAAGTCAAAAATAGATCATTCCAACAGGCCAGGGACCATTACATTGCTATGTAATGCATTACATTACAATTACTTTGTGATTCATCCATTACAATTACAATTACATTTTTTCTCACATGTGATGCATTACATTACAATTACTCTTTGCCTGTTTAATGCATTACATTACACATTACTTTTTCAATATAAAAACTAAAAACATTTAAAAAACAGATTTTTATAAGAAATTGATAAATATTATCAGGGTATATGTACATATATATATACAGTGTTAGTGACATAGTCTTCAAATACTTGAAAAATAAAAAAAATTATCATATAATTTTGTTTCTAACATTGATCACTTAATCATTAAGACATCATAAAGGGATTTCAAAGGGATATAGTAAATGTGCCATTAAAGGATTATCTTGTTAAATGTCTAAGGGCTCTGTGAGGACAAACATAAGTTGAGAAGATTTGATTGCAATAAAAAGATTTTGATATTAATTATATAATTAGGTGAAATAACAACCACAGTTTGGTGTAAAAAATGTTGATTGACATATTCATTCTTTCATTGAAATACATGTAAGGTGTGTATAGAATTATGAAAATTTCATCTTCATATTTTTTCCATTCATCTGTATAGTTTTGTTTAATAATTATTTTTAGAAGATTTTTTAAGTGCAAACTATCTATAATGATTAAATACAGTAATTAACTTTGACAATAATTTTATTCAATACTTTCTTTTATTTTTGTTAATATTTTATTTTTATTTTACTGTCTTCTTCAATTTTATGTATTTTACTAATTTTTAATGAAAAGTAATGTACAGTAATGGAGACATTACATTGATTTTTAACTAAAGTAATCATTACATTACATGTAATTGTAATGCAGAAAATTTGCATTACAAATTACTTTGCATTACACCAAAAAAATGTAATATTACAATGCATTACAATTACAAATTACCATTACCCCAGGCCTGCATTCCAAGTAAATAAGCAATAAGTCAACTGTTTTGGGTGTAGTGAATGACTAGTTTCACCTGACCTTGATCTCATTTTCACAGCTGATTGAATTGGTCAACAGTGGCAGATCCAGAAATTTTAATAAAAATGGGGGGTTGCACTGACTGCAAAACTGGGGCCTACTCCAGTCATGCTTCAATAATTCCTTTAATAATCAACCAAATTTTCCCCACAAAAGAGGTCCTGCCCTTCTCCCCCTAAATTAACCTCTGATCAATAGCTTAGTAAGTTTACCTGGTAAGTAAGTTTCTGTTAGAAATTATTTTCTGCTAAGATTTTCAATATTTCCATCCTATTTTACGGACCACATTAAAGTGAGATATTCTTTTCTGAAATGCCTTCTGGTTTTAATACACCCTAACTGCTAGTTTGAAACGTGAAATAAAACGTTTATATGGCAGCTGGTACATCTGACCTCCACCTCATTTTCATGAATCATTGCATTAGTCAACGTTAAGTTTTCCTTGAGTAGACTAGTCAATTTCTTAGATACTGTAAAATAGGTCAACTTTTGGTGTATGAAATTATAAAGCATGCATGTCTGTCTAGCAGGGTTCATTTTACGTTGATCACAATTACACTGACCAAATTTAACATCTTTGTATAACTTCTAATTTCTTTATTCCTTTATTGCCCAAAGATTGGCATTGTAAACCATGCAATATCACCATTTTCATTCACAAAACTGTTATATTGATTTGATATGATGTATAAGAACATTAAAATAATTAAATGCTTTTTGAAATTTTGTATAGTCATATTTGACAGTTTTTATAACTTCCTTTTATGCAATTAAACATTTTTCTTTTAGCATTTTTAATGAAAGTACATGTATTTAGAGAAGTAGGAGAAGATAATCAACAGAACAGAAGTCATTAGAGGCAATGCTTTCTAGATAATATATAGACTAGTAGTGGATTTGAAAATTGCTTTATTGATTCATGTGCAAATAAGGAGTAGCAACCAACGAATCATTGTGTGATGAAAGGTACATGTCATGTCATAAAAGTTATGCCTTTGTTTAAATATTTTTTTGTTTTCAGACTTACAAGTAAATTTTGAGGTCATAAAGGTGAAAATTTTCATTCTTGGGTTAGTTTGAAAATTAGCCATGTTAGCAGTGACAAACTATTCATTTTAATTGGTCAATTTTATATAAAATAGTATTGGAAGCTCTCTTAACACTACATTGCTTGTTCTTTTTAGCTCAACTGGCCAAAAGGGCCAAATGAGCTTTTCTCATTACTTGGTGTCCGTTGTCTGTTGTCCTCTGTTATTTTCTACAAAAATCTTCTCCTCTGAAACTACTACAATGTAACCAAATTCAACCAAAATTGGTCACAATCATCATTAGGATATCTACATGTAGTTTTAAAATTTGTCTGATGACCCCACCTGCCAACCAAGATGGCTGACATGTCTAAAAATAGAACATAAGTGTGAAATGCAAGATTTGTCTATTATTTTGAAACCCGTTATAATAAAGAAAATCTGATAGAGGCGGAACTATCAAACAACGCCTAATAGGATTTGTCATAATGAAATGTAGATTGAGAGAAACTTTAAATTGAAAAAAATTGAAAATTATCACCAAGACAAGTTCTTAAAATAATAAACTTGAGAATGGAAATGGAGAATGTGTCAAAGAGACAACAACCCAACCAAACGACAGAAAACAGCCGAAGTCCACCAATGAGCCTTCAACTCAGTGTGACAATCTTGTACCCAAAGGCTTGCTTCAACTTGCCTCCAAACAAAATGTGAACTAAGTCTGACAGGAAAATTGACTTCACGCTAAACTACAAAACATATAAATGAACTATAATTGAAAAAACATACAAGACATAACAGAGGCTCTTGATTTGGGACAGGCACAAAAATCCAGCAGTGTAAATATGTTTTGTGAGATCTCAACCCTCCTCTATATAATACCTTTAGCTAATGTAGAATAAACAAACACACAGTGAAACTCTGTTCAAAAGAGGTCTAAGTCCAATGTCAGGATAAGTACATTGATACCAAAAAGAAACTAAGTAAAATGACAATAAAACATAAATTACTAGCAGTTACTGACATGCCAGCTCCAGACCTCGATTAAACTGATTTATAAAGATTATGTGTTCATCATATGAAAATCAAGCACAAGTCTAACATTGATGAAAATTTTACCAATTTTTTTGCGTTTTTGCCTCATCTTAAAAATTGTAGTCATGGTAATGAAAACTTAGTACAGAAAAAAATGTGATCAGCATGACAAGATCTCCAATTTAGAGACCGCATGGGGGAAATCATCCAACAACTTCAAGAGAATTATTGCCCTTTAATGCATTTTGTTTTAAGTCCCCTACCGACGAAGTCGAAGGGGACTTTAGGTTTGCAGTCCGTCCGTCTGTCTGTCGTTTGTCCTTCTGTCAGTCCGGCAAATCAGTTTTCCACACTTTTTTTCTTCATGCTTGAAGATATTGGTTTGATATTTGGTATATTGTTTTATTATGATAAGCTACAGATCAAGTTCGAATTTTGTTTCGGTCTGATAATTTTGTGCAGAGTTATGGTCCTTGGA
Source organism: Mytilus californianus (assembly GCF_021869535.1). Taxonomy (NCBI): domain Eukaryota; kingdom Metazoa; phylum Mollusca; class Bivalvia; order Mytilida; family Mytilidae; genus Mytilus; species Mytilus californianus. The sequence continues at coordinate 47,492,813 of NW_026262582.1, read as the reverse complement.
CTTGGAAAATTCACTCAAATATTCAGTTTATCACATTTTTTTCGTCATTATTGAAGATATTGATTTAATAATTGGTACATTGTTTTATCAGGACAAGTTACAGATCAAGTTTGAATTTTGTTCCGGTCTGATGATTTTGTGCAGAGTTATGGTCCTTGGTCTTAGGAAACTCGGTCAAATAATCAGTTTTCCGCACCTTTTTTCATCATGCTTGAAGATATTGATTTGATAATTGGTATATAGTTTAATCATGATAAGTTACAGACCAAGTTTGAATTTTGTTTCGGTTGGATGATTTTTTGCAGAGTTATGGTCCTTGGACTTAGAAAATTCACTTAAATTATCAGTTTTCCGCACTTTTTTTCGTCATGCTTGAAGATATTGACTTGATATTTGTTATATAGTTTACACCATGACAAGTTATAGATCAAGTTATATAATTAGCATTTTGTTCCAGTACAATTAATTTTTAACTGGTAGGGGACTATGTATTGCCATGCAATACTCTCAGAATGCTTGTTCTATATATTTTTTTTTAATTTACCTTATACTATAATAATTACAATGTATAATAGAGAAATACTTGGTAGACACTGTAAATCACAAAATTATGAGCAATGCAAGATCAACTGAAGTCAAAATATGCTCTATAGCTTGTAGACTGTTGCTCTTTATATATATAGAAATGGTTGCCCTTAAATAAGATTTTTTATACCATCTTTTGTGTTTTGAGCAAACATTTAATTAGATAGAAAGAAATTAAACAGATTAAATGATCCACAAGATATAAAAAAAAGAAAGATTTTTGTCATTCATTCCATTCTCGTCTGCAATGTGGGAGAGTGTCCTTTGTTGAATATGCATTATAGACCTGGCAAGATTAGCAACGCAGGGTCTTTAGAGCCTCTAGTTTTTGTCTTGCCATAGCAAAGTCATGAAGGTGAGACGTAGGTATATTGTTTTTGACAGAGGCGAAATCTTCAAGATTTGTTAAAATTCATTATTTGGTCAGTTTAAAAGGAACCAAGAAATAACTTATGATAAACTTGTCAATAACACTTGTTATGTAGTTGAAGTAAGATATGCACTTCTCATTTCCATGGAGATTATATTGACCAAGAGAAGCATATCAACCTTGGCCTTGTGCACAGTCAATATGCTTCTCTTGGTATAACCCTATATCAACCTCATACAAAGGCTATAATTTTATAATATATGTGTAGTTTTATAAGTTGACAATAAAATAATCACTTATAAAGACAGGTGATTTTTAACTAACATGGGGACATAAGATGGGTACATACGTGTATAATCCTTAAAATTAAAATCAGTAAATTGTAATAAAATCAATGTTTTAATTTCAGAGGTCATTTCTCCACAAAAACAAGCTAAATGTCAATGGGCCTGATGAAATCGAGTTCTTTCTTGGATATTTGGGAGAACTGGAACATATTAGTGATACAGAAAAGGGGGAAATATTACATACATGGACACCAGCATGAGCAAGAAAAGACAAGGTATTATGTTATAAAGTCTATATATATATATAATGTTTAAGTTGTGACCTGAACCAATCAAATTATATCACCAATTAATGAAGTGGGTGGTATATAGAATATACCTTGACCAAATAGACATGTAAACATGTAAAAAAAAACATTGAAAATATATTTTATGATATCCATCGCACTTCCACATAACCACCATAGCAATTCGGCAAAGCTATCAATAAGAAAGTGTCACAATGCCATCATCGCACTTCGGCTTGATCAAAAATGCACTTAATCGTTAAACCTTTGCACATCAGCATGACATTCATGGTTCAGAGTCCTACAGGTTGGATAAAGATATTACTTTTGAATTTCTGTACTCTCAACAACAAAATAGAAATAAAATTGAAAACATAAACAGTTATTTTATAATTTCTAGTCGATTATGAGGGAGTTTATATTAAGTTAGACAAGACACATGAACATGTACCTATATGCCTTAAAAAAGACATGTATAGTATATCAAACAATTAAAACTCGAAAGGTGACAGTTGAGGATATAAAAAGAAATGGTTTCCTTTATTAATGAGTCATTTGAGAAGGAAGAAGATAACTGTTTAAATATGTATTCTGATATAATGTGTTTTTGATGGTTTTTAATAGACATAGATGTTCATGTATCACTGTACATAATATTAACCTTAACTTATTATTTTGCTTGTTTTAAAATAAAGATAAATTGATAGTTGATTGCTGTTATAATAAACTTTGCATCTTGCTTTATTTCAAAATCTGCCATGGGAAGAAACTAGTTTGAAGAAAAAGAAAAAAGATGAAGAAATTGACTTATTTTTGTTACAATATATTTGAAATGTTACATTTTACAAATTTTAAAAATATATTCTTCTACCACAGACAAGAATTTATTATCAATCCTGCAATTTCAAGAAAAACGTGTATGCATAGAAATTGGTTTGAACTTAGGCTGACAGGATTGTTAAGGTGTTCTCAACTTAATAATATGATTTATAAGTGCTCTTCAAAAAATCTTAAAAAAACTGAGGGTCAAAGTGCAAATTATATAGCTGTATATTCTTTATTGATTGAAACATCTGCACTCAGATGAAATGCTCATATGGTGCAATAGAATTGATACCATGAAAGTTTAATTTCAAACGCATAATTCACATAATGACTTATGTTTTGTTCATATATTGTACATGATATTTCTCAAACATACGTTAGACCGCCTCGGTTAGTCTGAGACTGCTTGCCATGAGTGCAGGAGGTTATTATAGGTTCAAACAGGGGCGGAGTCAATGCAAAGACTTGAAAACTGGTATTAGCTGCATCTCTGCTAGGCAAGCATCATTAAATAGTAAGAGCAAAGACTGAATCGACTCGTAGTCAGAACAATGTTTCCAGGTAGGGTGACATGTCTTCCTGCAAATTGTTACTTTGTGAGTTAGCACTTTTAAAATCTGTCTCAGGGTGTCAGTCTAATACAAAGCAGGGTTAGTGCTCATTTCTCATTATTATGATCTCATAACCTGAATATGCATCTGACCTGCCACTGGAAGAAAAGCAACCATCATCCAAACATATGTTTACCATATGGTTTATGAACATGTGTTTACCATATGTTCTCAGACATATGGTTACCATGAACATGCGTTTACCATGTGTTTTCAAACGCATGTTTCACATAAACGCATGTAAACTATACGTTCCCCAAACATGCGTTAAACGTACGGTGCTCCAAACATGCGTTTCTGACATGTTTAGAAACGTACGGTAAATTCCTGGTAAACATGCGTTTACATGCGTTGCATTTTTTGCTGTGTAGGACCAATATCATTCGATCATGTACAAGCATATATTCAATCAATATATGCTCTATTAAGACAGTCTTAAGAATGCCAATCAAGCAATTTTCGGAAGAACAATATTTACAAACAAATATTTGGGATGCAGAAATAAGGCATGTGAATATTTAATAAAAACATGTTTCCAGAAACAACATAAATAGATCATATAAACACGGATATTTAATCAATAGACGGTCTTTTCATGTAGTTTATAAACTGACGTCAGAAAGTCAATAAATGTGCTTGAGGAATAATAATATCAATAAGTAATACTTTGGGATGCAGATATGAGGCATGCTAGTTTATTAATTTCAGTGAAGCTGCACAAGAGTTACCTCTGCTACAGTTTTTGTCAGTAAAAGATGTTTTCGTTATCAGAAAATAAATGAAATATATTTTTGATGCAGATATGAGACATGATAGTATATTAAAAACAGTTGTAAGTTTAAGAGTAACATGTGCCACAGTTTTTGTCAGTAAAACCAGGAGTGCATTGAAAATCATTGACTAGATCAATAAAGTAATTGTTATTCAATCAAATCGTGTTAACCTTATATCTGTTTTACAAATAGATCTAGCACAGCAAGAACCTGTAGACAAATGATTTTTTATTTTGTAACATTAAATAAAAACAGGCAACTGTAATACACACTATTTGTACCACAGTTGTTTGTTGGAAAGCTATTGCACTCATTGTACTTCATCAGCCAAAGTAAATTACCAATGGTGAGAAGCACCTAATTCGAATTCAGGAATTTTCATGTGATTGATACCAATTTATATTTTTATAAGATTGCTAGAAACGTAAATGCATTGTTGTAGAATTTCTCCATCTGTATTTGACAATTTGTCTTCTATATGAACATAATTACTAGGACCAATATCATTCGATCATGTACATGTACGAGCATATATTCAATCAATACATGCTCTTTTAAGACAGTCTAAGAATGCCAATCAAGCAATTTTTGGAAGAACAATATTTACAAACAAATATTTGGGATGCAGAAATAAGGCATGTGATTTTTGTAATACTATAAAGCTGATTAAAAGTAACCTGTGTGCTACAACGTTTGTCAGTAAATCCAAGAAGACATAAACATTGAAAATCATTGACCAGATCAATACATGTTGCGAAATATTGACAGAGGTAAGAAAAGCAATCATCAATATCTCAAATAAACACCAACGTAAGATTTGTACTGTAAAAAATATGAATATTTGAATAGAAATAACGTTCTTTTAAGATTCTTTAACGCACAAAAAGTATCATGCTTTCTAATTATTGTATATATATATATAAACTCATCATAGATACCAGGATTGAAATTTTATATTTACGCCAGACGCGCGTTTCGTCTACAAAGGACTCATCAGTGACGCTCGAATAAAAAAATGTTAAAAAAGGCCAAATAAAGTACGAAGTTGAAGAGCATTGAGGACCAAAAATTCCTAAAAGTTTTGCCAAATACAGCTAAGGTAATCTATTCCTGAGGTAGAAAAGCCTTAGTATTTCAAAAATTCAAAGTTTTGTTAACAGTTAATTTATAATTATGAACATATCAATGGTAACTCAAGTCAACACAGAAGTGCTGACTACTGGGCTGGTCATACCCTCGGGGAATTAAAACTCCACCAGCAGTGGCATCGACCCAGTGGTTGTAAATAAACTCATCAAAGATACCAAGATTGAAATTTTATATATATATGTTATGCTCATTGTTAATCGGCATTAACTTATGCTGCAATACATATTACTGTTGATATAGGCGGATGCTTTTTTTCAAACCATAAATTAAAATATTACAAAATGTATAATTGTAACTATGATGAAAATCACCTAATATGAATTGGGAATTTTTTATTTCATTTACATCCATTCTTGTCCCATTACAAGTGCTAGAAGTATTATTACTTTTTAGTAGGCCTCCTGGATCCGTACATTTGTATTTTGACAATCTGTTGTGTATATTAGCAAGAACAAAACAAATAGATCACATAAAGAAACAAAGATTTTTAAGACAGATTATAATTTGCAGTAAGAAAGTCGCTAGAGTTGTTTTCAGAATAATAATAAAAGCAAATGTATTTTGGGATGTTGATATCAGTCATGATAGTATATTTGTGACATTGAAGCAGCTTAAGAGTTACCTGTAGTACAGTTTTTGTCAGTAAATCCAGGAGAACATATGCATTGAAAATCATTGACCAGATCATTACAGGTTCCGCAATGTTCACATGGGTTAGGAAAGCAATCATTGATATCTGAAATGAACGCCAAAGCAAGACTTATTAGCTATAGTGTATAAGGTAAAACGCTTGTTTTAATTCAGTGGCATTGTGTTCAACTTTTATTTGTTTTATAAATAGATCTAGTGTTTTAGGACAACAAACACCTTTAGACAATTGATTTTTTATTTGGTTAGATAAATCAAACAGAGAACGGTATTATAAACTGGTTGTTAAAACAGTTTTTGTTGATAAAAAGCTTTTGAACTCAGTTTCCTAAAGCTCTTTTTAGCCAAAAAAATAGCCAATGATGAAAAGCACATAATTTACATGCAGGAATTTACATGTATTTTTTTTTTATTCAATTTATATTCGAATGCATAAGCAAAAGCATAAACGCGTTTCAGTAGATCTTTTCGATCTGTATTTGACAATTTCTCGTCTATATGCACATATTTCCATAAACAACATCTTAAATAGATCATATAAACATGGATATTTAATCAATACACGGTCTTGTCATGTAGTTTATAAACTGACCTCAGAAAGTCAATAAATGTGCTTGAGGAATAACAATATCAATAAGTAATACTTAGGGATGCAGATATAAGGCATGCTAGTTTATTAATTTCAGTGAAACTGCACACGACTTACCTCTGCTACAGTTTTTGTCAGTAAATCCAGGAGGACATATGCATTGAAAATCATTTACTAGATCATTACAGGTTCCGCCATTTTCACATGAGGTAGGTAAGCATTCATTGATATCTGAAATGAACGCAAACGCAAGATTGTTGACTTTAGTGTATAAGGTAGAACAATTGTTTAAATTAAGCAGCATCCTTTTATTTATTTTTATAAATAAATCTAGATCTTGGACAATAAAAACCTGTACACAACTGTTTGCTTGTTTGGTAAGATTAAATTAAACACAGAACGGTTTTATAAACTAGTTTTAAGACATTATTTTGATAGAAAGCTATTGGACTTAATATTGTCAAGCCCTTTTTCAGCCAAATTAAATGACCAAATGAGAAGCACCTAGTTCCCCTTTATTAATTACATGTAAATTTCACCAATGCATTTTCCAAAACATGAGCAAAAAGCATAAACGCGTTTCAGGGTTAATTCTATATCTGTACATTTTTGTATTTGACATTTCGTCGTCAATGTAAACATATTACTAAGAACTAGGTTTTTAGGAATAATAAATTCAACAAGTAATATTTTGAGATTCAAATGATATTTGTTTCAGTAAAACTGCTTAAGAGTTAGTTACCTGCGCTACAGTTTTTTTCAGTAAATCCAGGAGGACATATGCATATAATATCATTGACCAGATCAATACAGGTTCCGCCGTGTGCACATGGATTAGGTAAGCAATCATCGATATCTGAAATCAACGCCAAAGCTAGACTTATTAACTATTGTTTTTAAGGTAGAGCAATAGTTGTAATTCAGTAGCATCGTGTTCACTTTTTTTGTGTTTTTTTTAATAAATCTAGGATAGCAAATACTGGTAGACAACTGATGTTCTGGTTCCTCAGATAAATCAAAATGAGAACGGTAAAATAAACAATGCAAGTTGTTAAACAGTTTTTGTTAGAAAGCTGTTGGACACCTAGTTTCTAAAGCACAATATCAGCCAAAATCAATTGCCATTGGTGAGAACCACCTAGTTCACTGTCAGGAATAACATGTAATTATCATAAATCTATTTTCCAAACATGAGCAAAAAGCATAAACACGTTTCAGGGTAACTGTTATTTTTGTATTTGACATTTAGTCGTCTATGTGAACATCAAATTTATTCGTTCATTGTGTGTTTATTTGTGTCACTTCGTTTTTTGATTGAGTTAATTAAGTCATTCCAATTGATATTTTATAGTGTGTCTTTCTATGTTGTGATGTTATACTACTGTTTCAGAAAAGGGAGAAGGTTTGGTACCATTAAGCGTTCAATCCCGCTGCAATTGTTTGCACCTGTCCTAATTCAGGAATCTGATGTTCAGTGGTTGTCGTTTTGTTTCTGTGGTTCATAAGTGTTTCTCGTTTTTTATATATATTAGACCGTTGATTTTTCCGTTTGAATGGTTTTACACTATTAATTTGTGGGGCCCTTTATAGCTTGCTGTTCGGTGTGAGCCTAGGCTCCGTGTTGAAGACCGTACCTTGACCTATAATGGTTTACTTTTATAAATTGTGACTTGGATGGAGAGTTGTCTCATTGGCATTCATACCACATCTTCCTATATCTATATGTATTTTCGAAAACATGAGCAAGAAGCATAAACTCGTTTCAGGGTAATTTTTATTTCTGTATTTGACATTTAGTCGTCTATGTAATATGTTGGTTTATTTATTTATGTGAAGAGAACAGAGAACTGTAATACAAACTAGTTGTAAAACGCGTTTTTTTGTTTGTTTGAATAGATGTTAGATTCGTATCCAAAAGCACTTTTTAAACCAATTATAATGGCCAATGATAAAAAGCGCTTAATTCAAATTCTCGAATATATATGTGATTTGCACGCTTTTGTATTCTTATACATGACCAAGAAGCATACATTCGTTTCAGTATAACTTTACGATGTGTATTTGACAATTCGTGTTCTATATGAACATATAACTGGGAACAAAATAGATACATGTTGGTCACTGAAACACGGTTATTTAATCAATACACATTCTTTTGAGGAAGTCGAGCATCTAGAGTAAGATGGTCAATAAAGGTGTTTTATGAATTACATTTTCAACAAGTAATATTTTGAGATGCAGATATGAGACATGATAGTTTATTTGTTTCAGTGAAGCTGCATAAGAGTTACCTGTAGTACAGTTTTTGTCAGCAAATCCAGGAGGACATATGCATTGAAAATCATTTACCAGATCATTACAGGTTCCGCAATGTTCACATGGGTTAGGAAAGCAGTCATTGATATCTAAAATGAAGACCAAAGCAAGACTTATTAACTATAGTGTATAAGATAGAACGGTTGTTTTTAATTCAGTAGCCACACGTTCATCTTTTATTTGTTTTATAAATACAATAGATATAGTGTTCTAGGACAACAAACATCTTTAGACAATTGATTTTTTATTTGGTAAGATAAATAAAACAAAGAACGGTAATATAATTTGGTTGTTAAACAGTTTTTGTTGATAAAAAGCTATTGAAGTCAATATCCTTAAGCTCTTTTTAAGCCAAAAAAAAAAAACCAAAATGGCTTATGGTGAAAAGCACATAATTCACATTCAGGAATCTACATGTACTTTTCTTTATTCAATTTATATTCTAATCCATAAGCAAAAAGCATAAATGCGTTTCAGTACAACTTTTTGATCTGTATTTGACAATTTCTTGTCTATATGAACATGTTTCCAGAAACAACATAAATATATCATATAAACACGGATATTTAATCAATACACGGTCTTTTCGTGTAGTTTATAAACTGAAGTCAGAAAGAAAATAAATGTGCTTGATGAATAACAATATCAGTAAGTAATACTTTGGGATGCAGATATGAGGCATATTAGCTTATTTATTTTTAGTGAAGCTACCTGTATTTAAGAGTTACCTGTGCTACAGTTTTTGTCAGTAAATCCAGGAGGACATATGCATTGAAAATCATTGACTAGATTACTACAGGTTGCGCCATGTTCACATGGGTTAGGAGAGCATTCATTGATATCTGAAATGAATGCAAAAGCATGATTAGTATAATTCAAAATCAGGAATTAAAATTTCAATTACACCTTTCCATACCCTAAAACAAGTGCAACAGTTATAAAAGCGTTTCAGTATACCTACCCAAGGTATACTTTGCCCATCCGTCTTCTATATGAACATATTAACATGCAAACAAATATATATATCACATAAACCCGAATATTAAATCGACAAAAAAATGTAAGGGCTGTTTGTTACATAGCAGAATAAAGTTCTTTATAGGTTTTTATGAAACAACAACATGACCAGAATCATTTTGAATGCAGATATGAGGCACACTATATAAGTAATGACAGTAATTCTACTTTATAGTTAGTTACCTGTGCTACAGGTTTTGTCAGTAAATCCAGGAAGACATACGCATTCAAATTTGTTGATCGTATCATTACAGGTAGCGTTATTATAACATGGGTTAGATAAGCACTCATCAATATCTGAAATGAAAATCAGAGCCAGATCAAATATAGTGTATAAGTAAGAAACACTGATGGTATTTAAAGGTCTTTATTTCGCAATACGTTCGTATCATGAATTTTTCGTGGAAAACAAGGAACTTGTAGACAACGATTTATGTATTACCTCACATACATCAAATAGAGAACGAAGTTAAAAACTAGTTGGAAATCAGTGCCTTATTTGAATGCTATTCAAAGCAATATCCGAAGGCAAAATGCAGTCATAAACCTTATTAAATTGGCACGGTCGTTTGTGATTTACATGTGTTGCAAGTTATATCATTATATCCAGATGCATAGACACAATCAACACATACATTTGTTCGTATCGATGCAGGTTACATTTTGTCAAATAGGATATATAATCATCAGCAAAACGTTGATAGGTTCAGTCAAATTAGAAACCAAACGTGTTCTTTTTTAAATGTCATATATCGTTCATGCTGATTGCAGATTGACATTGACCAATGCTTTATTATTTGCCACTGTAAACAGAAGCAGACGTAACTTATCAAGTTGATACATCATTTCATAGTAACATGAATCATTTAAACAATGATGAAAAGAGTATGACTCCAAATCAGGAACTAACATGTCATTTACACCTTTTAATATTAAAAAAAGTGCAACCGTTATAAAAGCGTTTCAGTATACCTACTCAAGGTATACTTTGTCCATCCGTCTTCCATATGAACATATTAACATGCAAACAAGTATATATATCACATAAACCCGAATATTAAATCGACAAAAAATGTTTAGGGCTGTTTGTTAAATAGCAGAACAAAGTTCTTCATAGATTTTTATGAAACAACAGCATGAACAGAATCATTTTGAATGCAGATATGAGGCACAATATATAAGTAATGACAGTATTTCTGCTTTATAGTTACCTGTGCTACAGGTTTTGTCAGTAAATCCAGGAAGACATACGCATTGAAAATCGTTGATCGTATCATTACAGGTAGCGTTATTATAACACGGGTTAGATAAGCACTCATCAATATCTGAAATGAAAATCAGAGCCAGATCAAATATAGTGTATAAGTAAGAAACACTGATGGTATTTAAAGGTCTTTATTTCGCAATACGTTCGTATCATGAATTATTCTTTGAAAACAAGGATCTTGTAGACAACGATTTATGTATTACCTCACATACATCAAATAGAGAACGAAGTAAAAAACTAGTTGGAAATCAGTGCTTTGTTTGAATGCTATTCAAAGCAATATCCGAAGGCAAAATGAAGTCATAAACCTTATTAAATTGGCACGGTCGTTTGTGATTTACATGTGTTGCAAGTTATATCATTATATCCAGATGCATAGACACAATCAACACATACATTTTTTCGTATCGATGCAGGTTACATTTTGTCAAATAGGATATATAATGATCAGCAAAACGTTGATAGGTTCAGTCAAATAAGAAACCAAACGTGTTCTTTTTTAAATGTTATATATCGTTTATGCTGATTGCAGATTGACATTGACCAATGCTTTATTATTTGCCACTGTAAACAGAAGCAGACGTAACTTATCAAGTTGATACATCATTTCATAGTAACATGAATCATTTAAACAATGATGAAAAGAGTATGACTCCAAATCAGGAACTAACATGTCATTTACACCTTTTAATATTAAAAAAAGTGCAACCGTTATAAAAGCGTTTCAGTATACCTACTCAATGTATACTTTGTCCATCCGTCTTCCATATGAACATAATAACATGCAAACAAGTATATATATCACATAAACCCGAATATTAAATCGACAAAAAATGTTTAGGGCTGTTTGTTAAATAGCAGAACAAAGTTCTTCATAGATTTTTATGAAACAACAGCATGAACAGAATCATTTTGAATGCAGATATGAGGCACAATATATAAGTAATGACAGTATTTCTGCTTTATAGTTACCTGTGCTACAGGTTTTGTCAGTAAATCCAGGAAGACATACGCATTGAAAATCGTTGATCGTATCATTACAGGTAGCGTTATTATAACACGGGTTAGATAAGCACTCATCAATATCTGAAATGAAAATCAGAGCCAGATCAAATATAGTGTATAAGTAAGAAACACTGATGGTATTTAAAGGTCTTTATTTCGCAATACGTTCGTATCATGAATTATTCTTTGAAAACAAGGATCTTGTAGACAACGATTTATGTATTACCTCACATACATCAAATAGAGAACGAAGTAAAAAACTAGTTGGAAATCAGTGCTTTGTTTGAATGCTATTCAAAGCAATATCCGAAGGCAAAATGAAGTCATAAACCTTATTAAATTGGCACGGTCGTTTGTGATTTACATGTGTTGCAAGTTATATCATTATATCCAGATGCATAGACACAATCAACACATACATTTTTTCGTATCGATGCAGGTTACATTTTGTCAAATAGGATATATAATGATCAGCAAAACGTTGATAGGTTCAGTCAAATAAGAAACCAAACGTGTTCTTTTTTAAATGTTATATATCGTTTATGCTGATTGCAGATTGACATTGACCAATGCTTTATTATTTGCCACTGTAAACAGAGGCAGACGTAACTTATCAAGTTGATACATCATTTCATAGTAACATGAATCATTTAAACAATGATGAAAAGAGTATGACTCCAAATCAGGAACTTACATGTCATTAACACCTTTTATTACTAAAAAAAGTTCAACAGTTATAAAAGCGTTTCAGTATACCTACTCAATGTATACTTTGCCCATCCGTCTTCCATATGAACATAATAACATGCAAACAAGTATATATATCACATAAACCCGAATATTCAATCGATACAAAATGTTCAGGGATGTTTGTTAAATAGCAGAAAGAAGTTCTTTATAGGTTTTTATGAAACAACAGCATAAACAAAATCATTTTGAATGCAGATATGAGGCACAATATATAAGTAATGACAGTAATTCTACTTTATAGTTACCTGTGCTACAGGTTTTGTCAGTAAATCCAGGAAGACATACGCATTGAAAATCGTTGATCGTATCATTACAGGTAGCGTTATTATAACATGGGTTAGATGAGCACTCATCAATATCTGAAATGAATATCAGAGCAAGATATATTAAATAAACTCATCTTAGATACCAGGATTGAAATTTTATATTTACGCCAGACGCGCGTTTCGTCTACAAAAGACTCATCAGTGACGCTCGAATAAAAATATAGTGTATAAGTTAGAAACATTGTTGTTATTTAAAGGCATTAATTCAGCAATAAATTGTTAACATGACTATTTTTAGAAAACACTGAACCTGTATACAACGAATTAGTAATTGCTTCACATAAACCAAATAGGGGACAGAGTTCAAAACAAGATGAAAACATTTTTTTTTTCAAATCAGTTCAGACATAAACCAAATTAAATAGACACGGTCGGTTATGATTTACTACATTTAGCGACATACTTCTGTTGCTTTTATTTAATATTTTGCAATGTCAAAATCATAAACAAAGTTAAACTTACAATACAGATATATAGACCATTATTCATATGGCTTATATAATATTGAATGCATTTGAATAGACTATTTTCATATTACCGAATTTTGACTCACGATTAAACCATTGTTCGACAGGTTACCTTTTATGTGGTAAGACATTCTGGTATCATGGCAAGTACGCGCAAAGTAAAGAAGTAAATTCAAGCTTTCAAATTGTACAATTTTGTGGAAAAATTAACTCCTTTATATTTTCTTTACACACAAAATCATCGGAAAACAGTAAACTTTCCCTTCAAATTACACTGATTATATGTTTGATTTGACTTATTTTGGTTGTTCTCACTTTGCCGAGTGCCAGTATGTCCAACCATAGAAGGGTAACCTGTTCAGGAAATATATTATCCGGAGTCAACAGTCGGTAATATGAAATCATCTTTTTACAACTTTAATTTAGGAACTAATGAAGAAGCTTAACACAATTTCCTTTAACTTATATTATTATTATTAGATCTTTTCCGTTTTTGTTTTTTACCAATTGAACTCACTTATTTCACAGTTCTCTCCAGTATACCCTGTCACACAATCACAAGTGTAATTGTTAACTCCATCTGTGCAGCTACCTCCATTTTTACATGGATTGGATTCACATTCGTTAATATCTGGGAAATAGTATTGCTTTCATTAGAAATATAGATAAATTACTGATCGAAAACAAAACTCTGATTGTCCTACAACGCGGTTATAAATGTTATGAATTAGATTATGATTGCACTTTGTTAATGTCATTAATGCAGATCTGAATGAAATGACGACACGTTTAGCAGTTTTGGATCAATATGCATAAGCACATAAATAATCAAAAGAACTATACGAATTCTGAACTATGCATATTTCCTTATGTGTTTTATTTACTCTGTCACATAATGTTGATATTTCAGTGGTATTCTTAACATTACCATAACATGCATAATACTAGGTTCAACCAACAATTTTCTTTAAGTGTTTTGTATCAGGTCAAGAATGTGTCAGCTGTTATCGAATAGCCCTTATCTATGAATGTTGACGTTGTTTTTGTTGCAGTTCAGAGTTTCTGTTGTTCCGTTGTTGTCTTCTTACAGTTTATGCGTTCCCCGCTTTTAGTTTATAACCTAGAATGTTTTTAGCCTGATCGCCTAACATATTTGGTACGGCTTTTATGATGAATATCAGTTGACAACTTTAATTTAGGAACTGATAAAAGAAACCACAAACAAATAGCTATAACGTAAATAAATTATTATTATTATTATTTTTTTTCTCCGTTTGTTGTTTGAAACAATAGAACTTACCCGTTTCACAATTCTTTCCAGAATACCCTGGGACACAATCACAAGTATAATTATTGTCTCCATCTGTACAAATACCTCCATTTTCACATGGGGTGGAGGCACACTCGTTAATATCTGGAAATAAGTATTGCATCCGTACTTATAAAGACATATAATTGATCGAATACCAAAATCTGTCTATGCACTTAAAGAACAATGCAAATTCTGAACTTTGAATATATTGCTAAACATTAAAAAACATTCAAATTTGAAATATACAAAGTATAACATTAAGTAAAGGGACGTTCAGGCAGCGTTTTCTAGTCATTACGTTAAGACAGTCAAACTAGAATTTATAATGCATAAGCCCGTTTCTAATTTTAAATTGTAATAGAAAATCATAATTTTTGTTATAAAACGTTCTACCCGGTTCGGATAAATAATATTAATCTTGATCCCAATTGCATTTAAGAGTTTCATTTTCATAATTTTCAATGGATTATCCAAATGTGACAAATGACAAATGAATTAAGTATGACTGAAATTATTTGAGAATTAAAGCTGCAAACTTTAAAAAAAGATAGTGCTATATGATGTCAATAATACACTACGACAGATTAAACAAGGCAATTTTTTAAAACATGAAATAAAGCAGACGACATAAATTATTATGTTCGATTGGTTGTCGAATGAGTTCGATGATGGATTTTGTCGATATATTAAATTGTTATGCCGAATGTTCATAGATGCACAAATAGGATGGAATAAAATTAACACTAAATACAGTTGTACCTGTTGTCGTTGGAATATAAGTTGTTAATGGAGTAGACGTTGGTGTTATTGTTGTTGGAGTTGTAATCTCAGTTTTGACTGGAGTAGTAGTCTTTGTTGTTGTCGAAGTAGTAGGTGTTGTAGGAGTGGTAGTTTGTGTTGTTTTTGTTGTTGCTGCTGTTGAAGAATAAGTCATTGTTATAGGAAGACCAAATCCTGGTGTTGTTGTAGTATCAGTAATTGCTGTTGTTTGAATGAAAGTTGTTTTATAAAGAGTAGATCCTGGTGTTGTTGTAGTATCAGTCATTGCTGTTGTTGGAATGGAAGTTGTTATATGAAGAGTAGATCCTGGTGTTGTTGTAGTATCAGTCATTGCTGTTGTTGGAATGACAGTTGTTATAGGAAGAGTAGATCCTGATGCTGTTGTAGTATCAGTCATTGTTGTTGTTGGAATGACAGTTGTTATAGGAAGAGTAGATTCTGGTGTTGTTGTAGTATCAGTCATTGCTGTTGTTGGAATGGAAGTTGTTATATGAAAATTAGATCCTGGTGTTGTTGCAGTATCAGTCATTAGTGTTTTTAGAATGTTTGTTGTTGTTCTTGTTTTAGTACTAATCTTGTCTGTTGATGGAATAGTATTTGTTGTTGTTGGAATAGAAGTAGTTGTAGGAGTAGTAGTCATTTTTGTTGTAAGAGTAGTAGTTTCTGGTGATGTTGCTGGAATATGAGTCATAACTGGAACAGTATTCGGTGTGTGAGATGAATTCGTTGTTAAATCATAATCAGATGTTGAAGAATCAGTCATGATTGAATTAGAATATGTTGATTGCTGTATTATCGTTGTGCCGTTTCCATTTACTATGTCTAAAAGCCCTGTGCATAATAAAGACAAGCATATATGTATGAATATGCATGTAATACATGTTGTAACAAAAAAAGGGTAAGAATTCAAGAATCATATACACGACTAATTTTGATATTAAAGGATATTTACAAGGATTGTTATACATATTCTATTATTGAATCAGATCGCCTTGTTATTTACCTGATTGTTATCGGTTTAAGTCGTTTCAACTTCATAAGAATGTCGAAATTATGCGTAATGAAAGCAATTTCTTGTACGCGTTTCGTGTTTGTTATCAACATATTATGCTCAATTGGTAAACATTTGAATCAATGTGTTTGAAGATCGATTCTGTCAATATGTTAAATTGATGTGCCAAAAAAAAAGTAAATTTAAAAAAATACTGAACTCCGAGAAAATTTCAAAACGGAAAGTCCCTAATCAAATGGCAAAATCAAATGATAAAACACATCAAACGAATGGACAACAACTGTCATATTCCTGACTTGGTACAGGCATTTTCAAATGTAGAAAATGGCGGATTGAACCTGGTTTTATAGCGCTAAACCTCTCACTTGTATGACAGTCGCACCAACTTCAAATATATTTACAACGATGCGTGAACAAACCAGACGTCATAGGTAAAATTGTCAAACTAGGGGTACAGCAGTCATCACCGTGTCACAATCTCAATCAGAACAAAAAAAAACAAAACAAATATTTAACAAAGAAGCACAAAAAAGCATATATCAAATTTAACAACCACGTTCATTGTTTAGTTATATTTGTATTTCAAATCAACCCATAAAGGATTGAAAATGTTCATTGATGCATACTAAGAATGTTATAAAATAACACTAAATATAGAAGATAGAAAGGGATGGAATAAAAATGCATATTCACTGTAAATATGTCATGTTCTCTTTGTGATATTTTGAATATAGTACCCTTATTCTGACCGGACGTTGTCAAGTATTTGTACATCCCAAAGAAAAGACGAATGCGTTCAAAGCTGCAGTTGTAGCTTTACAAAAAATGTTTGCTTGAGTTATTTGTAAAACAATTAAAAAAATACTTGTAGATTCGGAAACTTGTCAATCTTTAAATACTGTTATGCAAAGGTGTGCTCCTTGTTGTTGGTACGTTGTTTCCTTGTTGTGTACACTTTTACTTTGTTTTCATTGTTTATCCATTAATATTAAGATATATATAGGTAATATATTATAATGCAATACATCAATTTTGAAACAACAGTAGCAGACACAAAAACATATTGATATGCCGCTTTAAACTTTCCATGCAAATACAACTTACATATTTGGGTTACCAGAACGGATAGGACTACAGATTCTATAAAATGCATCCTTATCTAAGAAAAAATAAATAAGTTTATGATATGAAAAACAAAAAAAAAGGTTTATCATCGATGATTATATCAAACTGATAACGAAGATCATGTTATTCTTGTTACTTTTTCCTCCTAAATCAATGGGGGTGCACCATACCCCTTATAGCCAGAGCCTTTATATTTGATAATTATAATACTATATTAAGCTTTAGGCCAAACCAATTTAATTTCTTGTTCTACTGATTTTTTCCACTCGGAAAATTGGGGCGAGCGAGAGATTTTAATAAAAAGAAATTGAAGCGAAGCTTGAAAACTAAATGCAACCGATTATTTTTTTTTTTTGTAAACACAAAATCATAGGTTCTGACAACATCGATCAACCAAGATGGTATAACACTTGATTTACCACTTGTGCTTAGACATTTCTTTACTGCTGAAGTGTTGTGTTCCCTGTTCACAAAGACATGTAATGCCCACTTTTAATTGCAGCATTATTATGTCTTTTTGTATTTGGGAGCAACCGTTTAGCTTAAAAAACATGATAACATTACAATTGACTAACTGTTACTCATATTTAGCTGTATATAATAGAAATCAAACACAATATTATTTTGTGATCTCTTACCTTCGCCGGATAAAATACAAAAGTCCCCTGTAGTGTTGATCTATGTAGAAAGATAAGCTCAGACGATCTTAAAACATCTCATAAAACTTGAACGTATTGATTCTATTTACACTCTATATATATATTATCTTTTATTATCTTTTATTATACATATTTTGAAATAGATAACCCATTTAAATATCAATACTTAATCTACATAGGTATTCTGATAGATATAATTTAAACTGTTTGTAATGTTGGTGCTTGTTATGGTTGACTTGTTATAGGTTCGTTCTTTTATGTGGACTGCAAGTTCTTTTTATTTCAAATCATGCCACATCTCGTTTTTATTTACCGTGAAGACTGTTACGGTGAATTACCTTAAGTTTCATGTATCTGCAATTTATTTCATAATGATCCATAATATTTTTCATGCACAATACCTCTCTAAAGTTAAGTACATATCTTACTTATTTTATATCTCTTGTCATAGATCACCAATTCAGATCAT
This sequence comes from Mytilus californianus, assembly GCF_021869535.1. NCBI lineage: Eukaryota > Metazoa > Mollusca > Bivalvia > Mytilida > Mytilidae > Mytilus > Mytilus californianus. The sequence continues at coordinate 47,474,184 of NW_026262582.1, read as the reverse complement.
ATTCTAATAAATAAATACATATATCTCAAATATATTACGTTTATTTCACTTGGCAATGCATCTTTCTTTAGTTCAGATTATACGTTTCCTTAGAAATGTGTATCTACAATTTTCTTAGCATTTTGTATCTTTAATATATCTTAAAATAGTCAATGATAGACATCGTATCCTTTTATTATTTAGTTCACTTTCTAAATTAAGATGATAACTGATAAGCGTAATATGAGAGCAACCAAACGACAAAAATATCCAAAAGCTTACGGTAAATAATCACTACTCATCATTAGGCAGGTGTATTTTATAAATTTGTCAACTATGTAGTTTTGAATATAGTTGTAAATCATAATTGAACAGATTGCACGAAGTATGATACTGATGCAGCGACACTTTGTAACATGCCAATAAGGGGAATTTCCAGGCAAGACGGTTTCACAGATTTGTACTAATTAGTAAACCAGAGGAATGCAACATTCAACGCATGTTCCATATTAGGAAAAACTGGAAGATAATTAATATCCCGTTAAAATATTGTTTGCAAAATGTCATGCACATCTTCTTGATTCTTGCAGTACAGAGTTATGAATAAATGATACGATCATATTTCAAGAAAGGTGATTGTTAAATTCTTCTGATATCACCACTCCACAAAACCAAAGATCGACATGATAAAAAAGGTTCGAGTGTCTTAAATTATCAATGATTTTAACGTTGTAATGATTACTGGTTGCTTGTCAAGCTTCTTTCTTCGTTGACAGTGCAATCTTCATTTAGAACCCTGTGTTTTACCGGAATATACATTAAACAGTTTATCTGTAAATGTAAGGATAGACAATTATGTTGATGAGCTTTTCTTACCTGAGATTGGACTTCCTCATTCTAGAATGAACCCTTGACATTTTGCTAGTCTACTTTGGATGCTTTCACTTGTTTATTTGGTGTGCCTAAATTGTGTAATTGTACGTAAAATTATGCTGAACATTTTCGATTAATTCTTTCCTGATTAATTGGGTGTTTTGTTAAGACCCATATTTCAAATTTGTTCAACGTTTAATATTACTGTCTTTGAACATAAAAAGTTGGCATAAGCCCGTCACAAGCAAGTAGCTTGTAAATAAGTCAGTGACTGTCGTAGGCTGCTATATGTCATTTGTTTTTAAATTTTGTTGAGTATTTTAGTATAAACCGTAGTTTTTTACGTTTGCATTATTTTACATTTTTTCATGTCAGGGTCATAGCAAAATGTAAATATACGGAAAAAACCTCCTAAAGCAACCTTATAGATTTACTGAATTATATGCTAGTTAAACGTTTTATTTCAATTTCACATTGTCAAGCGTATTCAGGACGAGCACAAAATTACAACAAATAGAACAGGCACATGTACATGTAGGTTCTGAAATAGGCGGGACACAACATGCAAAGGAAAATGAGACAGTAATTTTGATTTGCAACAGGAAACATACGAACACCCCAAAAAGTTTTTGCAAGGACACTCGCCCTAAACAAAGCATACGATTTGACATTTTCACTCTAACCTGACAAGATCTCGAATTTTGAATCCTTCACTGCCAAGAAAACATATCAGCTGATGACCATACGTCTTAACTCAAGTCCCCCCTTTGGGACTGAGAATTACTGAGTTATATTTTGTCGGATTCGATAATTGACTGTATTAGTGACAATAATCTGTCTACGTTAACACTTCTAACATTTGGGCTGGTATACTAGCTTTCATGTGCATAACAACAAAATGTAAGCATGGCCCAACTCAGGAGCCTGTGATTCAATTGTTTTTCTCTTGTTGCTTTGTATCATATTTGTTTTTCTTTCATTATTTTTTACTTACTATTAAAAAAGGCTGTCAGTTTTATCGTTTGAATTGTTTATAGTTTGGGGTCTTTTATAGATAACAATGCTGTATGGATTTTGCTCATTCTTGAAGGTCGTACGGTGACCGATAGTTCTTATTTTCTGTATCATTTGGTCTCTTGTAGAGAGTTGTCTCATTGACAATCATACCACATCTTCTAATTATTGTACAAACTGTAAATTGGCGATACAAAATATATTGCTACCAGTAAAACAAATACAAATAGTAAACACGGTATAGTTTTTTTAACTCCGACAAGAAATGCTAGTTAAAAAGCCAAATTGAATCGTCATCGTAACTTAACGAATAATTATAAGTATGAACGCTTTCTGTCACACGGAATAAATAGGCATTCCTTTACAACTGCCATAGTGCTTCAATAATTATCATTTTGGCCAAGGTCAAAATGTATTCCTAAGAGTTGTCAAATAAAACAATAAGAGTGTTCAATGATCAACAGAATACGATGACACACCATCCTACGAAGTGTCACACATTTGTTTTGCAAATTGTTTCAAGGAATGATTGTGCCCAGACGGACGCACGGACAGATAGACGAACAAAGACTCTCTGTAGCTGATTTCGAGAGTCCAGGGATAACAAATTTGAAAAAAAAAGGTTTAACTGTGTTGCCATTAAATGTAATTACTTAGTTGATGCTAAATCTGGAAGACTCTGTTTGATAAACTTTATACTTTAAAATTTTTGCCACTGATTATATTGTTTTTCTTTCTCTCTCGTTAGTTTATGGTTTTGTCGTTATAATGTTTCGTGTAAAAAAGAGTGCCATTCGGATTCTTTAAAGGGTTAGTAGGTAGCCTGTTGCAAACCAAAATGTCTATTCCTATCACATTGTATCATATAAGCCCAAAACTTCCAGGGCAGTCAAAATTTTTGTGAACTTCATTTCATATAGGGAAACCAAATATGCGTACATGCACCAGGCATTGCAATGGTTACATTGTCGTTATATTAAATCGTAATTTTTAATAATGAACTAAGATGTATAAACCAGGTACCGAATGTAACGCAATATAGACAGAAACATATCTATAATGGTGAAAGATTCGCATACAGGTTTATATGTTGTTCCTTATGACGTACTTATGACACTTTAAAGAGCCATGTGATTTTTTTTCATAATGATTTAATAACTGTGAATCTTCTACGAGGTACAAATGCACAGTTGTCACAACAAAAATTTCGCAAGATATGGCATGCAAGAGTATTAGTCGAGTGACATTGACAATAAATTATATTTGTATTGCACCGACCTATTATACGGCTAAGTTACATGTATATACCATTCGAAAGAATATCAATTGTACAATCTTTTTGTTTGCCCTCTTGTACATTTTATATAGAGCATTTGAGGGTTCAGGCAGGCATGGTATACATTTTGAAAAAACAAAAACAAAATATATTGCTCCAAACATTAAATTTTTCAGGTTTTATCATGTTGATCGATCGCTTACTTCTAACGGGGAACAGAGACAACTTTGTATAATCATCAGACTTAGGATCTTCAACGTTTGAAAGATTTCAGACGTCCTGGATGGGCTAAAAACACTCCAATTTATGAATTGAATTATTCAAATATTTTGACTCATAAAAATGTTTTTCATAGGAAATCATAACTAATATGTATATATCAGATATCAAACATACAGCAGCCATTTTTTAGAGTAGATGGTATCGTTAATGGGCTCAGTCATGATAGTTAGATAAAAAGATAAGTACATATATGTTACAGACAACTTAAGAAAAGCGGAATATTTATAACCCATCTACATCTATTTTACGATTCATTCTTATAATACCTCCTTGAAATTAAACCCCGTTAATACAGTTGACATTTAACTATATATAGAATGAGACATAGTACTCATTTCACTACAGTATATGTGCCAAAAAGATATGTAAAACATGTCATCATACTCTCCAAGCATATAAGTTAAAGCAAACAATAACAAAATGTTTTTACATGTTGAAGAGAACTATGTTAGAATATTCATATGAACAATTTTTGTAGCTTTTGTTCGTTCGCCGTATGATTTGGCCACCGAAAACTATCAATTTTTTTTCCTGTCAATATGTATTGTAAGTAAACAGTAGCTCCATTTCTAATGACCCAGTTGTGTTGCAATTGTCCCTGGATGTCGGCTGTTGATATAATTAAATGATACCTTCATCGATATATTTCTATAAAAATCTGGAAATGTACAAATGTATTATGGTTGTCAATGAGACAACTACCCACCAGAGTTGAGATGAAGTGGGTATTAGCAAGTATAGGCCATTGCACATCCATCAAGCATGATAACAAAATCAGTAGTCGTCTTTAAACAGGTCCAGACATGAAAAAATAAAAATTATTTAAACAAAACACTGATAATCTCATTTATAACAAAGCACGAAAAAAATAATTAGATAGTCATAAACCAATAGTAAACACTTAACTGCAACTTAGGAACATTATGAAAAGAATTTATACATTAATACTATTATATGTCTCGGCTGCCAAGACCTACCTTTCTAAAGAATATTTCATCAATGTAATTGGTGATAATTATTTAGCAAAACCAATAATTATTGTACTTCAAACATTTTACTATACATACCTACTAAAATAGTATAATGTATTACTTATCACTTGCACCTCAGGGATGCATCTGATAAGTAATAGTAAGAGTTAAGTAGGACGTCAATTTTTTCACTGAACTAGTACATACTTTTGTTAAAGGACCAGCTGAAGTCCGCCTCCGGGTGCGGGATTTTCTTGCTGCGTTGAAACCCATTGGTGGCATTCGGCTGTTTTACTCTTTGGTCGGGTTATTGTCTCTTTGACACATTCCCCAGTGCCATTCTCTATTTTATGACATTATAAACAGTATTTTTACGACTTAGCATTTAAGATAAGATACATGTATAAAACAATTATGCTCACTCTTTTGATTCAGGAACTATTTTTTAGTTGTTTTAGTGTTTGTCAATCCAAAAGTTGTAATTTTTGCAGATTCTACATGTTTTTGTACGGTGCATTACATTTGCGCTTCTACTTTCTTAAATTTTGAAATAAATACTTTGAGTAACAACATGAATAAGTGTATACGACAAAAGCTGAACAGCGTTCAGACGTCATCTAGGAATCTCAGTAACAAACTACAGTTACCAGCTTGTCCAACTGTAACAGGCTCTAAAACAACAAATCACAACTGCTTAATGTCAAATCATTCATTATTTGTATCATACAGTTATCAGCATACACTAAATCAAATTTGTACCTCATCTATTGGATTCTGTTAATTTATTTTTAAATGTAAGTACTCTAAATATCTTTTTCGGTGTTTGTCAACAAATGGTATTGATCTATTATGTATTTAGCCAACAATTTATTTTCATTAGTTTTCTTTACTTAGTATCTTAACTAGATAGAACAAAAGCAATGCAATTGTTAAGTCTTGTTGTATGCCATCCATTGCAAAAAAAAATATATTTCTAAAAATATAAATCAAATTATAAGAATATGTAAATAAGGTAGCCAATCAATTTATATAAACATAAGAAATAACTAAAAATTCACAAACGCTATTATGCAATATGATAAAATGTCAATAACAGATTTAATATGATCGATACACAAGTAAAACTCTGTTAAATAAAACACAACACACAAGCAAAAAGCGAGTAAAACGTTGCAGTGCATTTATCAAAATAAAAACAAAACATCTATTTTGTAAGCATGCATCATGCATTTAGGTTGTTTAAGTACATTCAAACAACACTTGATTTGAATAGTTAAAACCATACGATTATAATACATTGTTTGTACTAAAAGAGAAAGATTTTTTACAGATGTCATTTGTTCGAAGCGGTTAATCATCAAAAAGCATCAATCCAACACTTTTGAAGGATGTTTCAAAACAAAAACGTTCAAGGCTTTATTACCAAAAAGTACAACTAGTGATAATATACTAATGGTTTCGATACTTAGATATTATTAATAGTCTTTATAATATATTGTCTTAATTTCAAAATTTTCATTTAATATGTTTGCATCCATTTATCAAACTTTTACTTAATTATGACACATCTGCTTTAAAGTTTATTGTAACATGATCTCTATTACAGTTAAGTAAAATACACATGCTGCAATTTTAACATTAGTAGTTCTACATGGACATTTATGGTGTTGGCATCATCTGAAAAGTCTGAATATAAAAACATTTTTTTGCATGCAGTCAATCCTGTCTTATTCAGTTAAGTGTATCAGAAAGTTCAGTTGCTTATATCCAAGTCATGATGAACATCTGATTGATTATTGGCTCATTGGCAACCCTACCACAACTCCTTATTCTGATATGTGTTAGTGTGTACAAGTTCATAGATTTAGAGTGTTTAAATATGTCCATAATGCGTATGCTGTTTCATTTCAAATCTTTAAATGACTTCCGAACGATCATAGTTCCAAGTAATAATTTGTCTATACCTTTTGGTTTTCTAAAATGCATTTATCTCTTCAATGTTTTTGAATTTTAAAAAAAATATTTTTGACATGGGTACCGTTATATTGTTTGTTTACGCTATACCTTCGATTTTCTTTTGTTCCAACGTTTTATTGACCTGGTTAGAGATTTGTATAAAACGTAGACATCTATCTACATTTAAATAAAACAAATCGTCATCTGTTGTATTCTTCTTTTTTTTTTTTTCTTTTTTTTGAAGGTTGCGTATTTGCTACTTTTGTTGCCTTGCCGCATGCCTACATTTTGCTTTATTCATATTTGCCTCCATTGAAAATGTACATTTATGTATGGAGAATGGTCTCACTGGCACTCATACTACATCTTTTTATATATATGCAGTCTTTTAATGCAAATTATGACGAGGTCGTTCTGTAGGAAAATGTATATGAAACATGTGTAAATGTGTTGCCAAAATTAAAGAAATTTTTTTTTGAAATTAATTATCTGTTGGTTGCAATGTATGTTCTGCATTTTGTGATATTTAGTACGGAACTGTTGTTTATTTCAAACAGATGATAACTTACCAACCGTCATCATCTGTGGAGAAATTGTTGTATGCGAAATAGCTGTTTTCTTTGAAGGTGATGTAGGGACAGAATTGCTTGTTGTTGTTTTTAAAGTCTTTGTTTTAGTAGACCTCGTACTAGAAGTCGTATGTAAAGCATACCTCGATGTTGGAGCAGTAGTCTTTTTGTGAGTAGAAGAAGATGTTTGAGTAGAAGTCGTTGTTAGAGCAACATTCATTGTTGGAGCAATAGTCCTTGTTGGAGGAGCCGTTGTCGGTAGAGCAGTAGTCCATCTAGAAGTAGATATATTCGATGGAGTAAAAGTCGTACTTGGAGCAACAGTCGTTGTTGGAGTAGATGTCTTAGTTGAAGAAACAGACATTGTTGGAGTAGAAGTCATTGTTGGTGTTAATTTCGATGTTTGAGTAGAAATCGTTGTCGGAGTAGTCGAATGTGCAGTAGAAGTCTTAATTGACGTAGAAGTCGCTATTTGAGGAGAGGAAGTCGGTTTTGATGCAGTATTCGATGGGGTTGTTGTTATTTTTGGCGACATCGGAATAGAAGCTGCTGTAATAACTGACATAGTTGTTGAAAAAGAAGACGCTTTTGAAGTAGAAGTCACTTGTGGGTTAGAATTTGTTGATGAATAAGTAGCCATTGTTTGAGTAGTTTTCGTTACTGGAGTAGAAGTCGTGTCTGGTATTAATGTCGCTTTTAGAGTAGATGTCGTTGATGGATTTGACATCATCTTTTGATTAGTAGTTGACGTTGATATATTATCAGTTGTTGAGACAGAAATCGTTTTAAGATAAGTATCCGTTGTTCGCATACTTTCCATTGATAGATTAGTAATTGTTGTTGAGCTAATATCCGTTGTTTGGATATTATCCGTTGTTATGATAGTATTTGTTGTTCGAATAGCATTTGTTGTTGGAATAGTATTTGTTGTTAGGATAGTATTTGTTGTTGGGATATAAGTCGTTATTGGATTAGTAGTCGTAATCAGAGTAGATTTTGTAACTGATTGGATTTGTGGTATCAATGTGGTGCTGTCTTCGACTATAATAACCGAAAGCCCTGGTAATTAAAAAGATATTTAACAGTCAAAGGTATATATTAGTCATTTTCAGTTTAATAACAATGTGAGATATATCTTTTTTAAGTACTGGTACATGTGGTAAACACCATAACATTTGAGATCTTAACACTGCTGCTTTGGTAGATTTGTATTGTTCTACCTGCCTAGTGTGGGATGTGCACTTATATTCAGACAAAAAACGCATCGGCATTTTTCTAAAATAAAATTGTTCACTGGGAGATACCAACCGTTGTTAATAAATATTCCGCTTCATCTTTACAAATTTTACGTTATGGTCTTTGATTATTGATTTTATGTACTGAAGTTGTTAATCATTTCTACTACGTTTTATAGCATTCCTTTTATTTGTCGTCGTATATTTACTTTACTAATCATTTAAAATCCTTTTATTTGCCGTCGTATATTTACTTTACTAATCATTTAAATTCCTTTGATGTGGATCGGTATTTATACATCCTGCCGTTCTGTTTTTAAGCTATGATGTGCTTTGTCTATATCATGTATATAGTGTCTACATCCAATTTTGTGTGTATTTGTTTACATAGATGTATGTTTTAATGGTGATTAACATTATAACACAATGTTGACTTCTAAACAAATATTTAAACATTTTACCTACTCTATTTAGAAATAAAAAGATCTGGTATGATTGCCAATGAGATAACTCTACACAAGAGACCCAAATGACACAGAAAATTAACAATATAGGTCACCTACAATAAGCAAAGCCCATACCTTTTTATTTTTATATTTCAATATAATGGATTATATGCATGCGGCTGTTATACAGTTTCACCTAGATATACAAATAGGTTTAAGATATTGTAATAGATATGGATAAAAAACAGAATGAGTTGAATTGCATATTTCAGTCTTGCAATGCGGCTCGGGTTAAAATTGTTCTCGGATAACACAATTTATGTCCTTTCAGTAGAGTTTTTGTTTTATAATTGAATTGCTTGTTGCGGTTTGATTCTACTTTCAGCTATCTTGTCTTTATCGTGGCGGCAACTTTTTACCAGCGGAGGAATTTAGAGCACCAATTAGGAGTTTTGCTCATATCAAACAATCGTTCCACTTCCATAGTTATGATACGCAATAGTTGGTTTATCTGTTCAACATGTTTGAAGCACTTCAACTTTAAGTATGGTGTTAGGACTCAACCATGTAATTCGATTGTATTTTATCAACATTGTTTGGGCCGTATTATGTATTTTTATTCATACCATAAAGTAAAATTCAGAGTAGTAAAAGGGAGTTCATATTGACCACAACGTTCAAGTCAGTTCACATAACATTCTTATTACATTTTACATTCTATAGAAATATTCAATCTAAAGAAACTTACATATCTGGGCAATGAACACGTAAATGACTGAATATGCATTAAATCCCATGTCTATAAAATAAAACAAGAATATATATATAGATAAAATAAAGTAAAGCATGATAAAACAGTAACATTTCTTTTCGAACACCAGTATTGCATTTTGTTATCAATTATTCCAAACTAATATCGGGCTATTGAAATTGTATTTGCTGAATTTAAACGGCGATCGTTGAGAAATCACAATGAATAAATCAAATTATTTGCCAAGTCTTTAGTCAGCAATAACTGGTTGTGTTGTCCTGCCTTTTGCATGTTTTGTTCTCAACAAATTTGATATTTATATAGAATAGTTTCATTATCTCCGTTTTATTGCATTAACAGCTAGTTGTGCACATCAAATACATTTGACCTTTTATGGTTTCAATTCCTGTGTAAGTATAGATGATATTTCGCTATGCGTCTTTGGGTATACATCAGTCTAGTAGCTCTTATTCGTGTATACGAATGACTTGAATACTATATATCATATTTTAATTTCCAATTATTCCATTAACACTTTTGGTGCTTATTGTACCTTTTCATTTTCGGCTTGTATTTTGATAACTTTGACAATATTGATACCGCTCACTAGTTTCATATTTTTTGCTGTTTTGACAAGTTACACGCTTTGTGCGTATAAAACACTCATTTCCAAACATTCCATGTACCTGCGTTCTGAGTTTTTTCACAATATCACAAGCATTATCGTACGTTGCTGTAATGAAACGAATATTCCGTTGTTGGATATTTACTTTTGGTATGAAATCCTCAGATGTTTGCTAATCGTTCATTATTCGTTTTACAGTTGCGAACTTTCAACACAGAAGTAAAGTTTAATGATTTTCATTCCCCCAAAAAAGGTCCAATTTTTAGAAGAGGTCATTTCTTTCCTGGACTAATTGCGTCATCAAATTTAAACATTTATGTTTCAATATAATTCAAAATCAAGTAACAGGCTCATAAAATAAAGTTACCGTTTGCCAAATCAATTGTCAATTTAACTTGAATCTTTCATGAGGAAACCGAATGTAACCCTTATTGCCTGATTATAATACCGTATAGCGGGTTGTTTTCGCGGTGTGTTTATTTTCGCTTATTTTGGCGGGTCAGGAGAAATCGCGAAGATAAATTCCGCGATAATTTATGCATACGTTCGATACTTTCTAAGTTGAAGCGTTTTGTAAACTGTCTATTATTTCCCCTTCGGACGGATCAATCACGGTTTTTGTAAATTTTATACCATAAATGCCAAAGGCGATTGTTCACCGACTGGCTATCATATGTAAATAAGTTAGATACAGAGGCACGTTGTCAGGTATTTTATCCTTAAAATCGCGATATTTTACACCCGCGAAAATAACCCGCTATACGGTAAATCTTAGTCTGGATGATAAGTCTGAAACTTTTTGACTGCTGACATGAATATGTAAACACATATTGTAATTGTCATGAATATGTATCAATAAGATTGAGAATGCAAATGGGGAATGTGTCAAAGAGACAAAAACTCTACCATAGAGCAAACAACAGCCAAAGGCCACTAATGGGTGATGTATGATGTTTAAAATTTGCAAAACAGGCAGCTGTGACCTATTATAAAAGTAAAGTCTACTGTTTTTAGTTCAGTTTACTCATACTAAATGGATGATTTGTAGCGTAAAAAGGGGAAAATTGTATGCACTAACTTTTTACACAATTGCACATTGTCAGAAAACAGTTTATTAAATAATTTTTGTCTAAGTGATGAGGCCACATTTTGTGCGTAAAAAATAACAATAAAATAAAACCAAAACACTCACCGTCTGGTCATTACTGCAATCCTTTCTTTCTTTTCTCTTGAATCACAATTGAATAATGATCTCCTTTTGAAGAGAATTTAAATGATTTGTCTAGGCCCTAAAATCTAGCATAAGAAGACTAAACCTCGCAAATTAAGAAATTTATAACTTATACGCCTTTTTTGAAAAATAAAAAACAATATATTTATGTATGCATGCAGTCTTTACTATCGAAGAGATCCCCTGTGTTTAGCAAACACCTTTGTTTTAAGAAAATTAATGTTAGGATCCTCTGTAGTGTTTTTCATTTGTATTGAAAATATATTAAACGAACCCATATCTTATGACAACACTAATTTGCTGTTCCATACGTGTTCTCTTCAATCAGGTTTCACTGCATATTTTTTAAATCACTGATTTTATCATGTTTTAGGGGTCTTCATTATATAAATAACATTATTAAACTCGACATTTATCAATTGACATTTAACTCAGCGTAAAATAACAATGTATTTATTATAAATAACATTTATCTGTACATACCACGAATCAAATGCAATATTATTTTGATTCCTCTTACCTTTGTCGGACATATACAACAGTCCCCCGGAGTGTAAAGATAATCATTAGAGATAAGTGAAGACAAATATAAAACATTTCATACGATTTGAACCTATTGATTATATTTGAACTCTGTATAGGTTAGCTTTTATCATAGGTATTTTGTAAAAGATAACTCATACAATTCTAAATATTTAATCTGTTTAGTTTTTTTTATTGATATTATTATGATATTGTTCGAATTGTTTGTATTTCGTCATGTTGGGAATTGCAAGGGATAACTTAAGTTGTTAATTTTGCTTGTAACTTAGGAACATGCAATGGTTGTTTAAATCCCTGTTTATTTGAATCTGATTCATATAGTTGTTTCTTTGGAAATCAACTAACATATAAGGTAAACTGTAATAATCATGGACCTTAAATATCATATGTCTACTATGTATGTTATGCACATCGTTCATAAGTTACGTATATATAGTGTATTGTTTAGTAATGTGCATATGCTATATGTAAAATAACTTATTCTCGTGACTTTCGAGAGTAGATAATGAACGCGAATATTTATGCTCGCTGATGTGTTTAGCACTGATCTTCCTGAGCAACCTGTGAAAATGAAACGCAGTAAATATAAAAAAGAAGATGTGGTAGATTGTCAACTCTCCACAAGAGACCAAATGACACAGAAACTTACAACTATAGGTCACCGTAAAGGTCTAAGCGAATAACTAAATATCCGCAAAAAACATGTTAGTTCATAGCATTCACAATTTAAATTATATATCGAATGTACAAGAGTAAAAATAAAAAAAACAAACAAACCCGTAAATTAAATGCAGGTCTGAACGTCTAACGACGATACAACCCAAACGTCCAAAAATTATAAGTTTCTTAAGATGTGTAGAACAACACTGATAAAAAAATTTAAAAAATAAACGAAATCGTAAAAAAAAAGATATTTTTTACATAACAAATGACTTTTAAAATGTGATAAAACATTGAGTTTTGCGTGATTGATGTTTTAGGTAATCTAGAAAACCGACTTAATTGGTAATGGTTAATATGTCTGATTATTGTCTATTTTTGCAATTTTCTCTATACATGCTATACGATGGAGGCAAACTATTTCGAAAAAGAAAAACAAATGACTGAATAATGGAATAGAGATAATCCATATTCACTCCATATTCACTTCCTAATTTTACGGCAATTTTGGGTTATAGATCCCTTACATTAAGATCCGAATGATGTAATCTTATGTTTTTTTTAATCTCATCAATTCTTTTATTTTTGAGTTTATCGGTATTAACATTTGTGTTTTACTAACGATATCAAAATAATTAAATAGGTATTGACAAACTGTAATGAACACTAATGGGCCTTCATCTTATTATGTTATAACCATACTTCGGCATTGCAGTAGGCCATGCCTTTTCAAAGTATTAATGAAATCTTTGAATAAGTTAAAGGATATGGTCTTACTGGTTTGTTTGTTTGAGGAAACTTGATTATCGATTTAGCAGGTCTGAGGTCTTGACGAACTCTGTATTTTTTTCTCGTGCCGACATCATAGGATAAGCCTTTTTAATCCATTTGCTAAAGTTTAATTATGTTGTGTTGGTAAACGTTGTCCAAGGTAGGAAAGATGTGAACGTTTACAAATATGCTAAACCCTACAACATTATGAAATATATGTGCATGGTCTTAGTTAGGAGACAGAAAATTGTATTATTTGCGTTATATCATACCAACTATTTCGTAATTAGTATTTTAAGTATTAATAAATGTATATCATGTGCAAATTGGAATATGAATATCCGCTGTTGTATGATGGGATTTATTAATGAATGGCTTATTTAATGAGCTTGACAGTCATTCTATGTGAATAGTAACTTGTGTATAGTTTTGCAAACAGAACTGAAAATATGGTGAAGTTCTTGTCTTTGTTGATGTGCCTATTATTTTTAAGAATCCTAATACCTTTCAACGGCAAACAAGAAAATTTAAATATTAAGATGTATCAAAACATTGCTGCATTACAGAAAAAAAATATTTGAAAAAAAATAACATATAGAAAAATAATATTGTTAGTATGTACTTATTTGGAGAAGAAACGCACACATTTTAATCAACTTATTCTGTTATCAAGTGATATCTGATAAATGCACTAAATCATAGTTAAATCGGATGTTTTATCACATCTTAAGAATACAAACTTGGGAGCAGATAGATTATTTGTGAATGGCCGGTTTTATCTAAACAAACATGGCAGAGTGAAGGTAGGTTCATTTCATTGTTTGTGTTAACATGTTCAATGATTAAACCATTTGCATATCAATATACTTAATAAGCTCACATTAGAGTTTTCACATATGCCAGTTTGTGTATTCCTGCCTAGTTAAGATGCACATTGTCTATTTTAAACTTATAGAACAAGAGAAAAGACTATAATGAAAATATTAGTCCCTAATACTACAAGGAAATCTCAAGATTAAGTAAAACATAAACCGAACGCAGTTAAAATGAGCACACGAGCCACGGAAGAGGATTCCTGTCTTGCTCATATTGTGGCACCCGTCATGCAAGAATCTAATTATGAATATACATGTTGTGCTTTTGATCGTTCGGGGATGTACACATCGAGGAAAGGAGGACATGGTTGTAACTACTCCAAGTGAAATACATCCGTGTTGATCTGTACATATCCTCTGTGTCAACAAAATCCTGTAAGCTTCTTAGAAACTTTCTATGGAATGACACTAACTTAATAATTTGGAAACGTTGGATCAACAGTTTCTTTCAAATCAACACTAACTGATCAATTGTATGAATGTAATACTAACATATGACCATAAGAAAGAGATGACAATTGATACAAGACTTAAAGCAGATCAACAAAAAATTGGTGCCCAAAAGAATTTGAACGTTGTAGTGCATTAAAAATCAAAATGGCGATTGTTTTTATAGAACCTCAAAAACAAGCAAACAAGTAAATGATTAAATTTTTTTTTTTCAGTATTCTTTTAATGCTCCACAGTATTATAAAAGCTCTCTTAACGTTTCTCTCCTCATCATAAGTGTCATACACACTGATCGTTTATTCACAAATACTTCTCGTGCATATACATTGCAGCTAGGGAAATCCAAATCTGCCGGTTTTTTTTCTTTTTTTTTCTAAGAGTTCCTCATTAACTTAAACATCATATGGAAGGAAAAATTGAAGCTTACTACGTTCATCATGCAGAGGTCTTTTTGTTTAAATTTAACAGATGATTATGTCTTACTTATAATGATAATTGTGAAACATCAAAAGTGTATTCTATGTCATATGCGGATGTTAAAGTTAGTATCTCTAGAAAACATGATTTTCATGGAATCAGTTTGTTTAACATAATTATGTAATTCACCAACATGGTATTGATATATTTGGTAGCTTCTCTAACAATTTTTATTTACATGTATATACGTACAAAGAAGAACCTAATGTGCGATGATAAATTCAGTAATTCTTCTCATAGTGTCAATGAAGCGGTAAAAAACAGTGAACAGCTATTTTGATAAAATCGCCCCTAATCAGTAAATGTAAAAGCGTATGTACATTTGCCTTGTTTGGAGATTGATACTAAAAACTAAATAATTACATTTTTCTAACACGCTAATATCAAGCTCTTTAAACATATTGCCGACAAATGTCATTCAGAATATTTAGATTATAATTGATTGGTATATAACTGAAATACAGATATGTACTATTAATACAATGGCCTAGTAAAATTCATTTTTCTAAACGTTTGTGTAATTCCGATATCAACTCAAATTATATCAAATAAGTATATAAGATTTTTTCTAATTTCTTAATTACTAATTTCTATCATATCTTTATTACCTAAACCTTGATTTGATCGAAATTGACAATAAATAATAATGCCTTGTCAAATCTCAATCAAACCTCAGCTCCTTATATATGTTATTAGATGATCTAAAACAAAGGTCAGTAATAGTTGAAGTCATCTATACAAGAAATTTTTTTTATCATAATTAGGTCAGGCTGGTCATCGGGCGATTAATTAGGCAAAGCCAGATAAATCCCATATACAATGAATTGAGTATCAACATTTGTGTTGACCATGGCATCTTTAAAACACCAAATGAAAAAAAAAATGAAAATATTGACGACTTAAACGTGCTAAAATATTGATCAAAAATATGTTTGTCTTAGTCCTTTCTTTATAGACTATTGTATTTTGAAAATGATAATGTATATAAATCGCATTCACAATTAAAATCAATTTATTTTTATCTAAACAAAAGACCTCATATCAAACTAAACAGTTTCCAGTATAGGGGGAGGGTTGAGATCTCATAAACATGTTTAACCCCGCCGCATTTTTGCGCCTGTCCCAAGTCAAGAGCGTCTAGCCTTTGTTAGTCTTGTATTATTTTTAATTTTAGTTTCTTGTGTACAATTTGGAGTTTATTGTGGCGTTCATTGTCACTGAACTAGTATATATATTTGTTTAGGGGCCGGCTGAAGGACGCCTCCGGGTGCGGGAGTTTCTCGCTGCGTTGAAGACCTGTTGGAGACCTTCTGCTGTTGTCTGTTCTATGGTCGGGTTGTTGTCTCTTTGATACATTCCCCATTTCCATTCTCAATTTCAGTTTCCAGAAACATGGATTTCTGATTAAATCGGGAATATTAGAATATTATCTTTTGAACAGTTTGCGATCCTTAATGTATAGTATACATGTATCTATACGAACAGTTCTTGGCAAAAACATTAGATATTATTGCATCATTTGTCGCCACACATGAAAATTATAAAATGGTTCCTTAGGCAGAGGTGTTTGTTAACTATTTCAAGAACTATGTCAGTCGGTCTTTGCTGGAGAGTTGTGGCAATCATACCACATCTTCCTATTTCTGTAATGCAATATTGTGTACTAGCACATCCACACACTTTCAGGTAATAAGTCCGGCTTTGATTACTTATAACATTAATGTTAATAATTTAGGTTTAGATGAGTACTTTGAAGACCCAGCAATACACTGTTGATTGTAAAGGTAATTACGTAAATACAAAAGCAAGTACAGTAACGAAAGATCAAGTTCTTCATCTTTGGTTGAAATTCAAAAGGAACATAGAACACACCTATGATTATCTAGGAGTACCTAGCTACATGATTACTATCTTAGGGATATATATGGTGTTTCCAAGTGAACTGTCTTTGACTTATTAGCTGATACAGCAGTTTGGGATTTATTTGCAAGGACATATACATATTCGTCATGCAGGTAGGACGGTTTCTGTGCAGAATTTGTGTCCCGAAAGATTTATGTTGCATATATTTATAATCTTCGCTAGCGAAGGGTTACGATCTTGTCCCCTTCTTGCATTGAGCGCCTTTGGCTGATTAAGATAGAATTTAGGATCCATAAGGTAATAATATTAATTAGTCGCAGTTGTAACTAGCTGCATTCAATCAAAAAAGCTACTTTTAGCTGATCACGTGTACATGTAGAAAATATTAATAAACAATTGCCACGTGCTGTTTGTAAAACATGTCTTTAACCCCGTAACATAGGATGATTTTAATGATAATTTTAAAGTTCTAACTCAAATATTGAAGTGTCTTGGTATGTTTTAGCGCAAATGTCAACGTATATTTTCGGTTTCTGCTTCATGCAATTTGTAAACTAGACACACTCATGTGTACATCTCCATACTGAAGAGAGTGCAGGTGCTGCCATGGTAAAAAATGATGCAGTCAGAATGAGGGTGGTTTTTGTCTACCGGTAGATAGCATATCTTTGTAATTACAAATGTTGGCTTAACTTTCCAAGGGTGTAGAGGAGTGGACTGGATCGTAACCCTTGCCTAGCTGATGCATATTTATAAACCTAAAACGTTTTTTTTTTTATTCTACTTTGTTTCAACAACCACACTTCTTAATACATGTAAACATATTATCATTGTCATCTTTTCGCGTTTAACAAATGATTCGCTTATTCCTCGACTGAATCAAATGTTTTTCTTGCTGTTGATATGAATATCTAATGTAAAGGTAAAATATACTAAAAAAGCACTAATTCTCCTTTCCACAGTAATCTTAATATTACCAAATTAATGCTTTTATCAACGATAAAAGTGAACCGGATACTACATTCTTGTTTATTTTTGAAAGATCAAACTTTTCTTTAAACAAATTCATGCTTAGCTATATAATCTTCGTTTAATTTTTTACATTAAGATTAATGACATGTGTTAATACAGTTTCACACTTGTGTTGCACACTGAATAAATGACGAGAAGATGCAAAACAATTGTTTATAACTCAAAACATCCTTTGCTTTCCAAAGATGAATTATCGCGGGGTTTTACCTAATAATGATAACTCTTGTAACTTTTATAAAATATGACATCCTCTGGTGTGATGCAATTTCAAAATGGGATACGTTTCATAACCTTGGTTTGTGATTGCCAATCGGCACCCTTTGGTGAAAAGAACTTTCTCTGATGTGGGGTCACATTTAATATACGAAAAACAAAGCCTCACTATACTATGTCACATGCCTGTATACACGAATCAGGTCTTTCTTCCTCATTTTGTTTTTGTTCTTATCATTTCTTTTTTCTTTTCCGTCGACTTTTATGTTTCTTAAATGTTTTTTTTTATCCCTTGACATACGTCTTTAATTGATGCTGAGTTATCGATTGTTTTATATCTTATTCAGGCATAAATTAATGTTGAGATATTCTTAACTTTTATCTATGTTGACTGTTCTTAAACGTAAAAAAACCATTGCACCTAGGGAAAGTAAAATCAAAGATAATTAATCATAATTGAAAAAAAAGTGTTTTACACGTGTTTATAGACTATAATTTAAGTTCAGTTTTAAACTTTTGACTTTGTATTCACCAGAGCCAATTTTGACAATCTTTGCAAAAATATCATTCATTCATATATAGGACTCAGAGGTGCGATTGTGACGCTGAAGTGCGATGGTCACATTGAAATGCGACGGTTTATGCCAAAGTGTAACATTTGCAATGGCCTGTTCGCTGATGTGCGATGGTCTACTATAGTGAGAGGTTTAGCGCTATAAAACCAGGTTCAATCCACCGTTTTCTACATTTGAAAATGCCTGTACCAAGTCAGGAATATGACAGTTGTTGTCCATTCGTTTGATGTGTTTTGTCATTTGATTTTGCCATGTGATTAGGGACTCTCCGATTGAATTTTCCTCGGAGTTCAGTATTTTTGTGATTTTACTTTCTACTTGTCCATCGATTGCTAATTTAAAATCTACAGATGACTTCCACATCGACATATATAGAAAGCATTAAAAATGTAGTTCGTGTAGATCATCGCATTTGTGCGTAACCGTCAACAAGATATCGTCACAATGCCACCATTGAACTTCAGGTCAAACCATCTGACCTCAGTATGACCATCGCGGTTTGGATTACAATCGCGGTTCAGAGTCCTCCACATATATGTATTGTTTGGTATTGAACAATGTGGGTGTTCCAAACAGTGTCAATGATCTCTTGTTTGACATAATTATACAACAATGTTTACGAACCGGAACCTTGATTTTTCGTAAATTAGCATAAATATGTGTCAACTAGATCACAACACATATGGTATTATTATAATATATGCGTTGACTGTATTGTAGTTGGGTGTATAAAAAATCGCATAACGGTTCCCTACTGTTTTAATTATTATTGATAACCACATAAAAATCAAATGGTAATAACAGCTTTATGATTTAAACCCTGAACATAATTAATTGGACGTCTTATCTCATCATCAACAAACAAACATGACACAACTTGCTTGGGCATCAATTAGGTTACATGTATGTCAATTGTACTAAATCATTAACATAAGCATGCTTGTTCAAAAAATAAATGGCCTAGCTATCATATTTCAAAAGCTTATTTGTTTATTATGAAATGTTTTGCAGATGACGTTTCTTTGTGTAGGCGAGTTCATAAAACAGACAGTAATGTTGTTTAGATTATTGATCCTGGTTTGTATAGCTATACATTTGTATATCATAGAACATCCACAATAAAACAATATACCCTAAATCTGGAGTACCAGTATTGTTTCTCAAGTCAAATATTATAAGTCATGAATTTCAATCGGCGGCATTAGTTAATTTTTTATATGCGCTTTCAACCATCTATTAGAAATCTAAAAAGGAACCAAAAGCTCAAAAATATATTGATCTTTATTTGTCTATCTCTAGTCAGGAGCCTGTAGTTCAGTTGTTGTCGTTGGTGCGTATTTTCCATAGAATGTACAGTTATAAATTACGCTGTTAGTTTTCTCAATTTAATTGTTTCATATTTTCATTTATAACCGACTATACTGTATGGGTTTTTCTCATAGTTTAAATCCTTAAATTGCTTTCGTCCACTTCTGTTGAACTTCGATGGATAGTTGTCTCATTGGCAATCATACCACATCTCTTTATTTTTATATTGATGATAACATATTTCAATTGTTTTTTTTTTCTTTGTCTGCTGCTAGTAACTATTTTATTTGATGATTTTGAGAACCTATTTGTTCTTTTATGAAGATTGTACCATACATTGACAATAGTTCTCAAAGGTACCAGGCTTATAATTTCATACGCCAGACGCGCGTTTCGTCTACATAAGACTCATCAGTGACGCTCAGATCAAAATAGTTAGAAAGCCAAACAAGTATAAAGTTGTAGAGCATTGAGGACCCAAACTTCCGAAAAGTTGTGCCAAATACGGCTAAGGTAATCTATGCCTGGGATAAGAAAATCCTTAGTATTTCGAATATTTCATACTTTTGAAAACAGCTAATTTATAAAAATGACCATATAATTGATATTCATGTCAATACCGAAGTGCTGACTTCTGGGCTGGTGATACCCTCGGGGACGAAACGTCCACCAGCAGTGGCATCGACCCAGTGGTGTAAATAGTTATCAAAGGTACCAGGCTTATAATTTGATACGCCAGACGCGCGTATCGTCTACATAAGACTCATCAGTAACGCTCAGATCAAAAAAGTTAGAAAGCCAAAAAAGTATAAAGTTGAAGAGCATTGAGGACCTAAAATTACTAAAAGTTGAGCCAAATACGGCTAAGGTAATCTATGCCTGGGATAGGAAAATTCTTAGTATTTCGAATATTTCATACTTTTAACAGTTAACTTATAAAAATGACCATATAATTGATATTCATGTCAACATCGAAGTGCTGACTATTTGGCTGGTGATTCCCTCGGGGACGAAACGTTATGACATTTTTTTACAGGTAGAAAACATGTTCTTCGTGGAGGATTATATGCTGAAATGTGTTCGTCTATGCGCTTCCAACCAATACTGTTCTATACAAATGAGAGTACCAACTGTATATTTCTAAAGTCTACATGTAATGAGAGGGGACAATTGATCTATAATAAAGGAAGCCGAAACATCGATACATCATGCAGATGCGACTACACAAGGGGATATGATTTTCTGATTAAACCTCAACATCCTTGTTTTTGCGTACCATCAGAAGAAGATTGTCGTGTTATCTAAAGGCATGTCCTAACCCATCTGACAGGTTATCAACAGGTAAATATAAAGCCATTTTCTGAAATGAATAACCATTTACACTTTAAGAGTATAAAAACAAGTAAATGTCTATAATGCTAAATGAGGAGACATGGTTTCTTTTGTGTGTTGCTTCTCATTGTTCCACACTAAAACTAACTCTGTGGTTCTATACTCTTAGGGTAATGTGCAAACTTCAGTTTATTGTCCTCCCGTATGATTATTCAGTTTAGGTTAGATATCATACATGTATATAACTTTAGCAAGATTTAACATATAATTTCATTATCAAAATTTGATTTTTGTTATACATGTTGTAAAAATGTATGTACGTACACTTTAACATGAAATGTATCTTAAATGGATAAACGTGCATACTACGAGAACATATCCCATAAAAATGAAAAAATAAAATAAAAATCGTTGGATGATCCATTCACTTATTTACATTTTAGATTAAGTAAGCATCGACATGTACCACAATAACATGAAAAACACTATGTGAACTATCCTCCTTACGTCACAAATTCCATATATTTTGTAAAAACCGCATTAAAACTACCACAATAAAAACATTTAAGTTATTTGACAGTCACTTCAGATTTTTTAAAGTGAGGATAACTTTTTTGCTGAAAAGAATGTTAGTATGCCTTCGCGCATAATGGTTTATGACACTGACAAAATGTATTTACATCAATTTCTATAACTAATGTGTCACAAGCTAGCACCTTCTATAAAAGTTTATGTAGGCATGGCAATGGATGTTTACATCACTTCCTGATAAAATCCAGAACAACGCTTTGGAGGCTCAAACTGTATGGCGGTTTTATGTTTTTTCTAGCAACGGATTAACTAAATATTGATACTGATGCTAGAAAATTGCTTGTCCCCAAAGATATCATTTAAAGTAGGCATTGCCGAAATTCTCTAAATCCCTTTGGGTAATAAATGTTTTCACATATTAATCCCTGACTGTTGTACTTTTAGATTTTGGCGTTTCCGATGAAGGTTTGTTCAGATTTTTGCCAAACAACTTTTGCTTTAAATTGCCTGTTTTGTAATGGTGTATATGTTTGTTGTTCTTTCAGTCTGATATGTTATTTATTCTACAGATTACGAATGCATTCAAAAAGAGAAGAACTTAACAGAATGTAAAAAAAATATCTACAAAAGGTAAATATTTTTTTATTTGAAAACAGCCCACCATTTTCATTTATTTTGATGTGGTAATAGTGCCGATGAAACAACTCTCTATCCAAGTCACAATTTATAACAAGTTAACAGTTATAGGGCAAAATGTTTCCACCAATAACCTCCAGCAAAATATGTTTATTACTAGTAATTTTAACTCAAAACATTTGTTATTTGTTCCTTCAATTTCAACTTTCTTGGGACTTTTGTATTTTAAATACGTATAACGCGCGTTAATGTATCTCAGTGAAATCGACAAATTGTTTGCATAGGTTATGGAAGTAGTTTGAGCAACATAGTCTAGAAGTGTAAACGTAGGAAAATTATTACATTCAAGTTTTTGCATATATCAAAATCATATTAGAAAGATCAAATAATAGAGGACGTTAACAAATTTCAGGTTAAACACAACCATAAATGAGAATACCAAGGACTATATTACAAGGGTAGAAATTAGTTCAAAAGAAGGTATGCCTTTAATGCATAATATATCAATAAAAAATTGTTTCGTTAAATCAAATTTTGCTAATGTATTTAGATATTTGAAACGTTAAATATTAGTAGGCTACCGCAACAATAAAGACATATCGCGAATAAAGTTTCGTTCGAACGTTTTCTCAATGTTTCTTTAAAACCTGCTCTTAAAAAGGCTATTGTTACATTTTGTTCATCTGATAGTTTTTATCAATATATTATAATATGCTTACCAAACTTTAATGATTGTGGTCCTAACACAAACTGCAATTGAATCATATAGCATTCAACAGGAAGATTAAAGATAAAACAAGAGTGCACACGCTGAAATGTCTCGCCTTCTTTACTAATCATTGATATTATGTTGATAGTCCTAAATATAAAGCTTTATTACAACTGTCACATAAACTTAACATTAACCAAGTAAACTAAACATTGACCAATGAACCATGAAAATGAGGTCAAGGTCAGATGAACCTTGCTAGGCAGGCATGTACAGCTAACAATTCTTCCATACAACAAATATAGTTGACCTATTGCTTATAGTTTAAGAAAAACAGACGAAAACACAAAAACTTAACACTGAGCAATGAACCTTGAAAATGAGGTCAAGGTCAAATAAAACCTGCGTGACTGACATATAGATCATAAAATATTTCCATACACCAAATATAGTTGAACTATTGCATATAGTATTAGAAAAAAAGACCAAAACTCAAAAACTTAACTTTGACCACTGAACCATGAAAATGAGGTCAAGGTAAGATGACACCTGCCAGCTAGACATGTACACCTTACAATCATTCCATACACCAAATATAGCTGACCTATTGCATGCAGTATTAGAAAGAAAGACCAAAACTCAAAAACTTTACTTTGACCACTGAACCATGAAAATGAGGTCAAGGTCAGATGACACCTGCCAGCTAGACATGTACACCTTACAATCATTCCATACACCAAATATAGTAGACCTATTGCATACAGTATAAGAAAAACAGACCAAAACACAAAAACTTAACTATAACCACTGAACCATGAAAATGAGGTCAAGGTCAGATGACACCTGCCAGTTGGACATGTACACCTTACAGTCCTTCCATACACCGAATATACTAGACCTATTGCTTATAGTATCTGAGATATGGACTTGACCACGAAAACTTAACCTTGTTCACTGATCCATGAAATAAGGTCGAGGTCAAGTGAAAACTGTCTGACGGGCATGAAGACCTTGCAAGGTACGCACATACCAAATATAGTTATCCTATTACTTATAATAAGAGAGAATTTAACATTACAAAAAATCTGAACTTTTTTTTCAAGTAGTCACTGAACCATGAAAATGAGGTCAAGGACATTGGACATGTGACTAACGGAAACTTCGTAACATGAGGCATCCATATACAAAGTATGAAGCATCCAGGTCTTCCATCTGCTAAAATATGAAGCTTTTAAGAAGTTAGCTAACGCCGCCGCCGCCGCCGCCGTAGCCGCCGCCGCCGCCGCCGGATCGCTATCCCTATGTCGAGCTTTCTGCGACAAAAGTCGCAGGCTCGACAAAAAATCAACAAAATGTACAAATTTGATGTGCATACTTATTGAATCAGCAGTTTCTATGTTGTAACGATAAGCATTACTGGTTATCGATAGTGTGTTGAATTTACCTTTTAAAGGAGAAAAAAACAATGACAACATGGCTGCCCACACTTTGTATAATTAATAGCAAAAGAGCATGACTTTTATGTTTCTCTTCAGCAAATAATTACTATAAGGTTATTAACAAGCTAACAAATTTCATGATTATTTGAATATTCCTTGTACTGGTTTTGTGCAAACTTTTTTGCTAGTTTGTGATCACGTCTCCTTTGCAAATTGCAAAGCACTGTCATATTCCCGTTAATACTTTACAAACATGTGAAAACCAGGGGCATATACCATTATGTGTAACAAAACTTCTACTGAGAAAAGTGTACAAATATTGGTATTATTATCAATAATGTTGATTTTTGTTATCAGTAATTTAAAATCAAACTACAGAAACCGTTTTTATATACATATCAGCATCCATGGCTGTTTAATCTGTCATTTTGGCATTGCACAAACTCATTTCATTGACAGTTGATGATGTCTTTACACTAAACCCGTTTGATGTTGGATATATACGAATTGATATTTTAGTTTTAGATGCATGATTTATGTTAAGTTGGTTTTGGTTTAAACTAGCTATCAGTATCTACGAGTACTCTCAGATCTATACTTAGTGTCTCTTTACGACAAATATGGTGTTGTTCCTGCGAAAAAAACTTTAAACAATAGTGTTTTTGTATGTAAATTGTACTATAACGTGTGTCTAATAATAAATTAGGAACACATGAGCACCCAATGGCATGTAATCCCTTTTAAAAAGAAGCAACATTGGACAAGGATGAGATTCAGACGAATCATAAGTCCTTTGTCGTTTTAATCAACATAACACTGAACAGCAACACAAAGGACTTACCGTGTGTGTACTGTTACAAAATTCCACACAAACAACGGTACATTGTCGGCTCATCTCCAAGTTTTACAAAAGAATTGTCCAATAGATTGACAAAAAGTCTGTCCGCAGTGAAAAAGGGAATTCAGAACTACCGCGAAACTGTTCACTCGCGTAGTAATACTAACCATACATTGTATGTGGATTCTAAAATAAGTTCTGGATAATTTTTATTATCCATCTTTCTCTGAAAATAATCATTTCAAAACTTTTGAATTAATGTTCAACCCTGTATATCATCATTCTCCATGTGGAATACAAAAATTGTATAATGGAAATTATCAACAATGCTATTCAATATGAAAATGGTAGCACACGCCATAAGTTTATATCTATGGGATATCATATGGCATATTTTGTTTATGGTAAACAAAAAGATAAAGCATGCTACACAGAGGAACAAATGAAAATGCTGGAGATTCTTACTGACATCATTTTTGTTGAATTTAGTCTTTTTCAACAAATTGTCGACATTCATATGGGAACGAACTTCCAAGAAAACGAATTGTGGGCCTTTCATTGCCGACATCTTCTTATTTTCGAATTTTATTTAATGAATCGGAGCTCCTTCAGACAATATTCAAACAAATAAGATCAAAGAAGCCAGAACATTTAATTTCACATTCAGATCCCTTGATGGTGTCCTTTTCATCGACAATCCAAACTTTTCTGATTTCGCTCCGCTCACTCGTCAAAAAAGCTTCATATTGTGACTTGCAGCTGATAATTTTGAAATATAAAATATGTTGACACCTTATAATCGGTATATATCGGAGGAGTTTGTACCGGTTCTAGTGATAATACTGCAGTAGATATGTCCTATCTACTGCAGCAGCATTATCACTATTGTCAGAATTCAAATACTATTCAATTAAACATGTTTATACTGTTTTTTTTTTATTTTGTAATGCTGCAACAAGTATGATCATGAATACAACCTTAGACACTTTTAAGACATGGAATCCTCATCTTTGTTAATTGTCACTCCTGCGAATGTTAATAAAAAGACAAAACTATTTTAAAATTTCTATCTGCTTTATCCAGTAACGATGATCCTATAATTATATTTAATAAAAAAGACACAATAAGTCAGAAAAGATATCGCATTTCTTGTTCTAAAATATTATATTTGGAATGAATCATCTGATAATTATATCTGATATATGATACACCCGTGACCGTCGAAAACTTACTACCCATACCTAGATATTTAAGATTCAATTGTCTGAGTGCGCTTTGATGGTGTTAACATCCTACCAGGAACACAAAAACCGCGTCATCCACCTAATGTCGATTTTTATATTTTCAAAGATTTAGTATTAAATTCTGGTGAACTTACTTGTTATGCTTATGCTCCATTTGTCCACTTCTCAATACTTTTTGAATTATTTATTTATATGTTATTTAAATAAATACATTTTTTAATTGGGTGCGTGAAGAAAATTAATTTCAATTAGATTGCATGTATTTTTGCAACGTTTTTAATCAATTGTTTACGATTTTGAATGTAATATTGACAGAAAATATACCCTAGCACATATGTATAAATATATCTTTCATTATGTAAGTATTCTAATAAAAAAAAATGAAGATATAGTATGAAGCCAACGAGATCACATTCTTCCACAGATGCAAGCATGTAGATGCAAATAATTTCAGTTATTTGAAAATATTTATTTAAAATGTGTGACAATTGGGTATCAAGTTTTTACCTTTTTTCTAAATTTTTAATAGCATAGATTCAAGGACAAATTTTATATGACAAAACTTTCTGTATAAGAATTTTCATTAAAGATTTAAAATGACATTTCGATTAATTCAAAGGTTTTGAATGCATACAAAGAGCTGATATGTTCATGTACTTTATTATAATTAGTGGAAAAAATTAACAACAAATATTTGAGAAAGGTTTCTCTACTTCCAGGGACGATTATAAATATATTCGATACGCACATAACTTATAAAAATTATGAAAATTGAAGATGTTGTTTCACATTGAACCACAATTAAGTAATATAATATGTGATACCTAATCAATACTGTATTTCTAATTTACAGAAACCATCAAGATCGATTTGATTATCTTTAGCATTTGCATTGTCGTCATTATCTTCGTAATTGTGATTTATGGTCTCTGTATACTACAAACAAGACAGTATGATCTCAATGAGGCACGAAACGGACAAAATATTCTACATATAATGGGTAACAAACAACCTGATCTAAACAAAAGCATATATGATGTATAGATGAGTCTCAAATGATTGATACGCCCTCGCAACATAAGCCAACAGAATATCAAGATAATGAAAGATCTAGCAGTGTAGCAGCAAACGTGGAAATCAATAGCGACGATGGGTATCTTAATCCATATCAACCAATGGTGCTTGATGTGGACCATCATGGTTACTGCGTAAAAACGCCCTATACGACATAAAAATTACTTTGTATGAAAGCAAAAAACCAAGAGCAACACCGAACTTTCTGCCAGTTCTAAAGAAAACAGAGATGAGCGTACATGAACTTCCAATGTATCAATAACATTTACTGAAACTAAGAAGAATTATGAATATACCTTAGTACATATATGTCATAATGTTCAATTCAATATTTCCAATTTGCAATTTGTAAATGAGTTCAGTGTTAAAAATCTAATTTGCAGTAATACACCTAAGTGATAGTGCTGCCACATTTGACAAGTAGACTCCGTATAAAAATTCCTGTGAAAAATTGGATGAAAACATTTCTTAGTTTGCAGCATAGTTCCAGCAATAATAGTTTCATAACAACACGACGATAATTATAAGTTTTCGTCTTTACGCAAATGACAAACAAGAACCAGTGAAGAAGGAGTGTGTTGAATATATGCTGTCTATTCCATGACAAACAAAGTGTTTGCAATAATTTAAGTGTGTCGGTTATTGTCATTGATACTATATAACGTGCAGGCAAATACCCATTGCAATTTACGATGTTTTCCTTACCATATCAGATAACAATTTAATTTTGTATTTTGTATTGTTGGCTGCAAATATTTAAAAAGGGGCGAAAGATACCAGAGGGACAGTCAAACTCATAGATCGAAAATAAACTGACAACGCTTTGGCTAAAAAATAAAAAGACAAACAGACAAATAATTAAGGCTCATTTACTTAATTTGTCATGTGATCATGATTTACTCCAGACCTTTAAAATAGAAATGAAATAGAAATGAGAACTAAATTAAAACCGTAATATTTTTTTTCTGTTTATTGGAAATGATTTATTTAGTATGGACCACATTCCGGGTGTTAGTTGTTGAGAGACAGAACAAAAATATTACAGTCAATCATCAAGTGTATTACAAATGCTTTACTTTCGACTCGTGCGATTGACTGTTCATTTTGCATTCTTTACTTCTCTTTTCATAGTTCTTTTGTTTTTTGTACATGTTGTATTGGTTTTATTTTTATTATATAAATTTTACAATGAATCGAACAGTAGAATTACGTATGAAACAAGCGATAACCTAAGGTTATATTATATACGTTACATTTATTGCAGGATTTGTCTAAATAAAAATGTAAATTGTGTAAACTAACACCATAGTTAGCTTATCATTGCTAACATGTACTGATTCGTGAATGATAATGTAAAATTTGGATGAAATACTAAAATCAATATTTTAACAAAAAAACAAAAGCAAGACTGAACTTGTTGCCAGAGCTAAAAAAAGAACAGAAATGATCATACATAAACCTCCCGTGGATCAATAATATCTACCAAAAGTAAGAAGAATTTTGGTTACATAAGTATGTGACAAATTTTATGTCATAATGTTCAAATTATAAATAATTTCAAATTGCAATTAGTTAATGAGTTCATTGTGAAAAAGCTAATTTGCAGTAACACATTGAAGTGAAGTAGCTGCTACATTTGACAAGTAGTCTCCGTATAAAAATTCCTGTGAAAAATCGCAAAACAGACACAGCCTACACCGTGGCAAAAAAAAAAATAACGAAGAAAAATAATAATCAATATCGGTCAACTAATTCGTGATGGCATCCGTACACATTTTCAAATTTACCATTGGGAACCCTTGGGTTTGTAGCTCATTATAAGTATTGAAAAACTGCAAGCTCTGAAATATCAAATGGAGCGATATATTCAAAATGCAAGTGCAGCTCGAATTTTGCAGACCTTCCTGATGTAAAAATTGTCTCAACCTAACCTAATAAATAGATGTTAGTTACTACATAAGACTGACTCAACTGTATCGTTGGTATGTTTTGGAGTCGATAGATTAGTTTATCAAAATCGCCAGCTTTTGAATTATTTTGACTTCATCTATCAACCAAAACGTGAACTAAAAATTAAGGTTAGCTTATCTTCATTATTCATGAGAAGTTACGTACAGTATCAAGTATGCCTCATACGAATGAACACGTAAAAAAAAACGGAATGTAGTTAGTTTCCGTTGGAAAGTCAATGGTTTGTTCATAAAAAAAAATCGTCCACTGAACGTAAAACAAATGTGGTAAAATAGTTTAAGCAGATTCATTTGATTGGTTTCTACGTATTTTATTCCCAAAGTATGATGTATTCCTTTCTCAAACATGATACATGTGTATGTGTATCTATTTTAGTCATTCTTATAATGATAACTAAACAGAATAGACTTAAATATGTCTGATTATAGAATGGGGAATTGTTATGTATAGGGTCTCTACGTAAGCTATCGTTATACTGTTGCAGAACGAAAGAGGCTTAGATTGTTTGTACTCTAACGAATCTTTGTCTTTTTCGCGGATAACATTGATAAACATAATTTGGATATATGCTTTTTTTACAGCATCAGGGTCTTTGAAAATAGATATAGCATAAGTGTTCATAGGTCCAGTCTATTGTTTTTTATTATGTTTTATGGTTTCTGATGTACTAATAAGACTTGAACTTTATGCGTTATTTGCTCTTTCTATATCATTGGGTTTGTTTGATTCCTTTGCTGACAGTTAACACATGACAGGAATTCAAATAATTATATAGTGGATTTCCGTTTACAGTTATTCCTCAGAAATTAACAAATTTCCTGTCTGTTTATCCGTTCGTGGTAACATGAAGCATAATCCAAAATAAAAAAAAAAAATTACAAAAAAAAAAATATGACAAACATGGAATTGTGATGGATATCGAATCCATGACTTTGTACATATAAGAAGTATGTCAAATTTATTTCGCGACAATCGTGACTCATCTGAACATGTCTTACGAAAGGTTTCTGCAGTCTGATTACAATTGTTTTTTAGATATTTAATTGTGTGGGAATGTTACCAGTATAAATATACACAGATAGTGGCGTTTTTTTAATTTAAGACGTGTATGAGGAAGAGCAAAAGTGAATCTATGATGGGTATTGCCTTTGCATGCATAGACACTTACCAAAGAGGAAATCCTGGATAATCATAGGTCTGTTCTATGTTCCTTTGGAATTTCAACCAAAGATGAAGAACTCGATCTTCCATCACTGTATTGGATACCTAAACTATATAAGTGTCCTTACAAACAACGGTATATTGCTGGGTCTTCCAAGTGCTCCACGAAACCTCTTTCTAAATTATTAACATCTATTTTATCAGCAATCAAAGCCGGGCTCCCAAATTATTTTGAAACTGCCTATTCTAGAGGTGGCGTGAATCAGATGTGGATACTAAAAAATTCCAAAGATCTTTTAGAGTACATACAATCTAAGACTCTCTCATCTTGTAATAGTATTAAAACATTTGACTTTTATACACTTTACACGTCGAGTATTCCCCATTCCAAACTAAAAGACAAATTGAAAGAGTTGGTATTACTTTGTTTCATTAAAAAGAACGCCGAACGTAGATACAAGTATCTTGTCTTGAGGAGGGATAAATCCTACTTTGTAAAGAATTACTCTGATTCAAACAAAAAATTCTCTGAAACTGACATTATCAAGATGCTTTCGTTTGGAGGACGTGTTTTTCAACTGACTGTCGGAATTCCAATGGGAACCAATTGTGCCCCTCTTCTTGCCGACTTGTTTCTTTATTTTTATGAGGCTGACTTTATACAGGAACTTCTTAGGAAGAAAGATAAGAAGTTAGCAATATCCTTTAACTTCCGTTATATAGATGATGTTCTCTCACTAAATAATACAAAATTTGGTGACTATGTTGAACGAATCTATCCCATCGAACGAGAGATAAAGGATACTACAGATACAGTTAAGTCTGCCTCATATCTTGACTTATCTAGAAATTTACAATGATGGTCGGTTGAAAACAATACTTTACGACAAAACAGATGATTTCAACTTCCCAATTGTGAACTTTCCATTTCTATGTAGCAACATTCCAGCAGCGCCTGCATACGGAGTATATATCTCCCAATTGATACGATATTCCCGGGCTTGTATTTCCTATCATGATTTACTTGATAGAGGATTGCTGCTCACAAGGAAGCTATTAAACCAAGAGTTCCAAATGGTGAAGTTGAAATCATCCATTCGTAAATTTTACGGACGCCATCACGAGTTGGTTGACCGTTATGGAATAATCGTTTCACAGATGATATCGGATATGTTCCTTATGTCGTAACTACAATACTCTTCTCTTTTCACGAATGTGACCTACAGAATTAGACTATTTACCGAATTTGTAATAACATAAGCAACACGACGGGTGCCACATGTGGAACAGGATCTGCTTACCCTTCCGGAGCACCTGAGATCACCCCTAGTTTTTGGTGGGATTCGTGTTGCTTAGTCTTTAGTTTTATATGTTCTGTCATCTGTACTATTAATTGTCTGTTTGTCTTTTATTTTTTAGCCATGGCTTTGTCAGTTTGTTTTCGATCTATGAGTTTGACTGTCCCTCTGGTATCTTTCGTCCCTCTTTTATCATTTTTTGATACCATTTTTAGCAGTATTGTCTAGTAACTTACAATGTGAAGTGCATTGCACTGCTAATTCGTAAAACAAAATACGTATTAATGCAATATAGTTGCAAAATAATGTTAAGGTAGTTACCAGGTTTTTATTTCAAATCAATCGAAGCTTTTAAAATACTTTGAGTCTATTAACCCCTAATTTTATCTCATTAATTATAAAAAAAAAAAGATGTGGTATGATTGCCAATGAAACAACTCTCCACAAGAGACCAAATGACTCAGAAATTAACAATTTCAGGTCACCGTACGGCCTTCAACAATGAGCAAATCCCATACCGCATAGTCGGCTATAAAAAAAAACGAAATGATAATGTAAAACAATTTCAACGAGAAAACTCAAAGCCTAATTTATGTACAAAAAATGAACGAAAAACAAATATCTAACACATAACCAAACGACAAGCACTGAATTACAGGCTCCTATATTGGGAGAGGCACATACATACAAAATGTGGCTCGTTTAAACATGTTAGCGGGATCATATTCCTCTCCCTAACCTTGCACAGTGCAACATAAGAACGAACTATAAAAATCAGTTGAAAAAGGCTTAACTCATCAAATGGATGCAAATACAAATAATACACAGAGTGGACGTGGTCGGGTACTTGTATATCCCAACAACAAAAAGACACTAAGTACAGATCTGAGAGTACTCGCAGTTACTGGCAGCTAGCTCAAAGCCACTTCACAACTAATAAAAAAAAAATATGCATCTTAATTATCAATCAGTACACATCCAACATCCAATGGTTTTAGCTAGTGTAAAGACGTCATAAACAGTCAGAGAAAAACATGACATTGTGCAATGCCAAGATACAGGTATCGACATATTGTAGATCCATGAATTTGTATACGTATATAACAATAATATTCAGTTTGCTTTTAATTTACTGATAACAAAATCAATACTAATACCAATAAAAACAATATTCAATGATCTAATTACAGTGTTGGATTTAGCATAAGTTTATTTAAAGATTTAAAAGATTATTTCCCTTAGATTAATTGTGTCGTCTATTTTTAAAGCATGTTAGTTAAATATATCATAGATGTCAACTGTAAACTTCAAAATACTCATCGATTCAGATAAAACAACAAATGCATCTATTGAATCCTTAAAGAGCTTTTCAAATCAAATGACGATGTTTGGCACAGTTTAGCACTTTTACCTTCTGACAGAGAAATAAGTATCGATAGACAGCAAAACTGTTCAGCAATGCAACATCGTCATTATCTTTTAATAACATTTATCCAGTAATAGAAACCAAATGAATGAATTTTTAAGGAAGTTATGAGCCTTAATTTACCGTTTTTTATGAATGTTATTATCAGTGTAATAAACAGATAGAAACGGTAAACAGCATAATATGTCCCAGATCATGAAGACGACGACAGACCCATACCTTAAATTTGTTGTGTTTTAGTTCTTAAAATATGTCGCGTAGATTTTCTGTTTCTTTTTTAATTATTTTTAATTGGTACATGTAAGTAATTAATGAATTTGAAATAACGATGACAGCAGACACATACAATTTATACAGTTTACGATATTTCAGAGTGTAACATTGCCAAGCGCACTGTAAATCCAAGCAGAAAAGTCTATGACGTCATTGTTGTTCAATGAAAAATTTCAGGAAAAATGTTTATAAAACTATTGACCGGGGTAATAGTCTTTGAAATTATAGACTGACAAATAGTCAGTGGAATTGAAATACATGTAGCACAGAAATTTCATTCTGTTATATATAGAAAATACCTACTGAGTTATTATAATTTTGATTACTATATGATTGATAACATATTGATTTTATATCCTCATATAACACTAATGACACAATAACTCGGTTGAATACATTTTTTTACATATTTGGTACATTGTTACCACCTTTTTATTTCTAGTTCTTGACTCTTATTGTGGGTGACCATGAAAAGAGAATACAAAAAACGGAAACAGATATTCAGCAGAAAATGTAGGATATGGAGCCTTTACATCGGCTTTGTTTTTTCTGCTGTGTCCGTAACAGTATCGCAACGGTGATTACGTCACCAAGCACTGCCGAAATTGTGTTATGACCGCGGAAGCTCCGTGGTTCCGTTTTTATATTCAAGAACCAGTACGACCATAGTATATGCATGATGATGTTCCAATAGTGATGATGTTCCAGCAGTAAAAAAAATGCCACCTAGAAATTCACTACCTATTGCTTATGTTCATATAATGTTCTCCATACAAATTCTTAAAAAGAATAGCAAGTGGAAACAGACAGGTAATTTTACTAGCTTCTCTGTACAAACAGATCTTGACAAACAAATATCAATACCCTATGTAAACGTTTTGAACACTGCTAAACCTTGAAAGTCATCTCTTTGATTTTATCTGTTTAACATATGCGGCGATGTCATGCTCATAACCGTCCACCAAAGTACATAAAAATATTTGTTATCTTATTCCGTGACGTATACTGTCTACACTACACTCCGTACATTCCCGATTCAAACAAGACATTTTATGTTGGTGCGTATTGGCAGATCGGGGACATAATGTTGCATCAACAAGTTCATGTAAAGAGCCATAGACAGAAAATGAGCATTTTTTTTTTCCAATAAGTATTTTCTTTCTAATTTGCATGCATGACTTAAACAGACAATTCAGCCCATCATGATGCCGACACGACATGTTAGTTTATCTTTGTGAGTAGCCGGACGAAAAAATAGGTCTCACATTTTTCAAGAGAACACTGCTTTATTTTTATTTCAGGATGTTCTCTCATAAAATCTAGATATATTTCCGTTATTTTTTTTCTTTTTTTTTCTAGAACATGTATATATCACTGGCGGGACGAAAACAGTTTTGGACCTAGACGGACACGTTTAATATCATTCTTATTGTTCGTAGGTCTACTGCTGCTGTCTTTCAACCAAGTTTTTTTCTGCACGCATCACGCCAACCTTTCTTGATGTATATAAAAACGAGGATTTTCCAGAATGAAGCACTTTAGCTTTGAAGGATTTGCCTTTTTTGATTGTTTTCCGATTAACGCCTAACTTACTTACTAAACTTTTAAAACTGCCACTTTTTTGATAGTTAATTTATGACCACCGACAGCAGATGCAACTAATTAAAAACTTTCTATTGTATCTTTATTTTTTTTCGTGTTTAAAAATGTTTAACAGACGTTATAATTTCTTTGATGCTTTGAATGGCCCATGTCTCTACATTTTCTTTTTCAATCGATGAAAGGAGTTTTTAAAAATAAGGAGATTTAATTGTCCTCTTTTCGTCGACGAATATGCCGAATGGACAGATGCTCTTTTGAATGAATTAACTGGTACTGCAAGTTTGAGTTTCTTTATTGACCTGTAAAAAGAAAAAGGATGCACAATTCCGTAAAATAGATATATTTGCAGGGCAATTTTTCTGAGATCATTTACCTCCTTTTCTCCATGCAATACTTTATATATAAAAACTGACAAACTGCTGCAGGTGTATATCTCAATTTTTTAGCATGTCCCTGTATCTTTTGTAAAGCTCCCTTTTGATCTTTTGTACTCTATATATATGCATAACTGTATTACGATATACATAAACATTGTCAATTTTGATGCACTTAGATATGCACACATTTTTAATTCTAAAATCTCGTCATAAGGGCTTGCAATCAAAAGATTGAAAGAACAAATAACCATACACAAAAGTATATACAATAAGTTTTACAATATAGAAATGGCATAGCTCCGAAATAAAGGCATAACACCTAAGGGTTTTTTTTTTAATTTTGTCTACAATTTTTGTATGATTGCTTAAATTTTAGTTGTATTTACTAGACCTGCCTAGCTTTGTCCATTCTGGCTAAAAATACTCTATCGTTTTCACCATTATCTGAGGATTTATATGTACTAGAACGTCTCCTATAAACTTTCATATATTCATTTCTGTTGCGTCTTTTTTTTTTGTCTCCTTCTTTCGTTATATTCTCTTTGTCTAATTGCCCCGTGCATTGTCTTTGTATATAGTTGATGTCTCATTTGCAATAGGTTTTTATGGTATGATTTTCTTCCTTGCTCTCTTCTTTTCTGCAAACTTGATTCTTTGTTCAGTCGAATTCTATCCGCTGACCACAACTTCGGCTTTTTTTATTTCTCGTGCTTTGTTTTTTCCCGATTTTTATTTTCCGTGCAACGTTTTATATGTCCTCCACCGGCCGAGTCCCAAGAGGACATATATGTCCATTTCACCTTGTTATGAAATATAATCGAGTAAAACTCTGTAAATAACCGACAGAACTTATAAGTGTGTACTCATTTTAAAACCTTGTTCTCCGCAAACATTTTATACATATTTTCATGCAGATCTATCCGGGCGATACATCAAAAAGACCATCAATATTTTGAAAAATATTGTTACATTTCTCCATTTAACTTTCATTTTCTGTATGACCTGTATCGGATTTTACTTCTTATAATTTGTGAAGTAATTTATTCTCAAGCGGGATTTTGATTTTATTAACAACAGATTCGATATTTGCACTGAGTATTTTTGGGGTATAAATTAAGAATATTGACAAGATTTGTACGTTTCGTGACGTCAATGAAATTCATCTAAATGACGTCAGACATGACGTCGTAAATTACTGTCGGGCACTCACCGTCGTCTTCATTTAGTTGAATGATGGCAGCGAAATGCTTATTACGAATAATTTAATACAGCTTTTTAAGAAATAACCAACGCAATTTTAAGAGACATATTAAGTATTTATTCTTGGCATGAATAAGCTTGACAAACAATATGGTTTTTGAATACTTCTATATGTCATTTGGTCTCTGGTGGAGGGTTGTTTCATTGACAATCATACCACATCTTCTTATTTTTATATTTTTGAATAATCTTAAATTCCGAATCTCAAACACCACAGAGACTGACTTAACATATATTATATATTTTAATTTGTAAAACTGGTTCAAAAGAGGTTTTGTTGTTAATATATACCAACATTTCCGTTTCGAATTTAAAAAGTGAGACCACTCAAAAAATAATATTATCAACAAAAATGCAATGTCATGACATCTTTAGAACTTCTAAAAATATATACGTGTAGGCCAAAATATAGATATTTAAGTCATAATTGACTTTTTTTGTTCTTTTTATAGACAAAAAAAAAATAGCACATCAGAATAAAAACTCACCGTAGAATTCAGAAGTTTTTTCTATCAGAAAAGGCTGAATTATGAAAAAGTTAAAAAAAAACCCAGTTTAAATCAAAGTTCAAATATAAATAATAAATGAATTACCAAAAATATGATATACTAGTAGTTTGCATCTCTATGATTTGAGTAAATAAAAAAATACTAGTAACTAATCAGTTACTGTACAGTTTGCATATTTATGTATAATAGTGCATTTTTATGTTTTGAATTTGATTTGCTTTTTGTTATTTTTTCTTTTTAATGCTCTTCAATTTCGTTTCCAATTTTTCATTTGAGAGAGACGAAACGGGCGTCTTTAATTTAGACTTAATTATGATAAAAATTAGAAGAATTGGTCACTATAATTACCAACGGGACAACTCTCCACCAGAGACCAAATGGCGTAGAAGTTAGCAACTATAGGTCACCGTACGGCCTTCAACATGATATATTTTTTGTACAATAACCAAACATCATGACGATATATCAAACTCTAAATAGCCCCTAGTAAAGACAAGTTGTAAGCAACTATCACAGGAGGGAGGGGGTTGGGGAGTATACATGTACAAATTCCTCGTCCTTTCTATATCTATTAGTACAATATTAAAGCACGTTCACACTGTAACCATTGTTGAAGAATATATGATTCTAAATGACCCATTTGAACGAAAGAAATTTGAAATAATAATCTGTTATAAAATATTATGTTGCAAACTAGATGTTTAACAAGCCACAATCAATCAAAATACAAAGTAAAAATTGTCTGTAAATAATATTCCCCCCTTTCTTGTAAGATCATAAAGAAGACAACAAACTTTGCTAAATGAAAAACCAATCAACTTGAAATATAGATCTCTGGTTTCGTAATGTTCATAAACAAGAGTAAGCGATTTACGACAGATCTTCATTTTAACCAGACCGAGGAAAAAATTATTTAGGGCATGATACATTGTATTAATACCAAAAATGTCTTCTAGATGTCTATTTTGGGGTTTTGTTGTTTGCTTGCTGTCTCATTGGTGTATACCCCCTGCATCTCCTTTTATTCATAACTGTTCCGTATTGAAGACACCCCCTAAACTGTTCTAATAGACACACCTTAAACTTAACTTCCCAAAGTTTATGATTTAGTAACTCTTACAAACACGTACAATAAAACAAATGCATCAGTGTTTCAAGGGGTTAATTAGATGACTTCAATTTTATCTCTTTCGTCTAAATTAAGGGAAGGCCTTAAACAATTTTAAAAAATGGAGATCTCAGAGTAAATGTATAATGCCATTGGTTCCTTTATTTGCTGTAGACTTTTTTTCTTTGCTATTCAAAGATTATAATCTTTTTAATACTTCCATTCTTACATCCCAACTTTGTCTAAATTACAGTGTCTATTTCACAATAACCGAAAAGAACTCGTATTTAAAGTTGGCAAAACATAATTCCACGTTGAGGCTATAACAAAAAAAACAAACCTAGATTCTCGTCCCTATCTGATATTTGGCTAGATCTTTCTTTTTGCTAAACGTTTTCACCCACAAAAAATGATGAAAAATTAAATTGAAATTCGAAAAAAATCATTTTGTAGGGCATGGTTCTTTGAAATATTTAGATAGTTAAATAGTTTTTAAAGTATCACCTATCGCATAAATAATCCCATGTCGTGTTCTTTTAAGACGGAGCATAAAGATGTATGCTTAAGGTAAATACATGTATTTCAATAAATTCTAGGTATTTCTTTTAGTAGACTGTTTTTATTTTTTCCCGCCTTGGTGAACGGGACGTTTGCTCCGGCTCATTATTTTTCCACTGACGACCTGCGGCCATAAAATGTTCTCCCCGCTGTCAACTGACAAGCCGGATGAAATCTCGGCAAGTAAAAGCAGAGTAAGAATAATTGAACTTTATTGAAAAATGAATACCCCAATGGGATTGATGGCATACGTGAAACGTGAACACATTACATAATACATCACAAAAATGATAAAAAAAAAAATCCAAAGAAATGAATTATTGTGCGGCCAATCTATTAATTCACGGCATATTGTTCAGTTGCTAATGTAATTAATGATTTTGATACGATGTTCCATTTATGAAGAGATATTGTTGACTTCGGCACTATTTATGAAAGTAGTATTCAAGACTTCGACACTTTACTTCCGAGTTTTTCAAACAAAAGAGTAAATATTTTTTTTAGCATATTGTTTCCAAAATAAAACCTTCTTTAAGTTGAATATATTTCAGCAAATATCAAATATATTTCAAAAAACGAAACTCTGATAGGATGGCAATTTTGCAATCAATAACACTTTACACTATGCAAATCGATTATACTATATAACTTTAAGTTTTTCAAGCTGTTGACTGTACAACACTAACTAATGATATTTTCAAGTACCTGCAAGCTACTTTATTTCGACGTCTTACACATAAACGTCACGAATAACACTCTTATGATGACGTCATATGCTTTAACGGTACATTTTGAAAGTAAAATAATAATGTTTTTATAATGTCAACTATGTAAACTTAATGTTTACAAAGTCAAATACATCAATAAAGGTATACGCGGTCAGGAATGGGTATTCAAAATATGCGAAAAATGTGCATTTTACCTAAAAAAAATAGGATTTTCCATGTATGAAAATGACAATTATTTGGGACTGAGAGGGTTAACGTGTTTCCGTGTTGAGACCACCCCCTTGTTTTGCCACAATCAAAACATGCAGATAACAGATGAGGCAGCACATTTTGTAACGCACAAATAAATTTTGAAAGTAGTTATATTATAATTAATCTGATTTTGATGTGTTCATTTAGTAAACAATAGAATCCCCTGCAATAAAACAGAGAGTTCTACGACCCGCCTACATTGTTGAAGTTGCTTGAGTTGTGGAAAGGAGCCACGAACTAAGTGAAAATCGACACCATTATCAAATTGGACTTTAAATACATGCAAATTGTAAAGTGATATACATGCATATATTTCATGATATTGTGTTTAACGTTTACACGTAGCTTCGTTAATAAACGAATATATATATAATAAATATATATATGTAACACTCAGAAACGTGTCCATCACCCCAAACGTGTCCACATGACGTCACTGAACTGCAAAACATGTCTTAAAATGTAAAAAGGCGTCAAAGCGTATCATTTGTATGAACGCCCAAAAGTGTTCATTTTTTAATGAACACCCAAACGTGCCCAATCCCAAAAAACTTGTCCATATCAAGCTCTTTTTTTTTCTATTACCGAACGACCATTCTTGTCCATATTATAAATACTTCCGTTATTTGGTTATTACTATTTCATTAAAGTATACTCATTTTACTATTTTATTAAAAAAATAGAAATAAAGTACTTTTAATTAAGTCTTTTTTAAACCGGCAGTATAACCTGGGTCGAAGTTGGGCGTCCATTCAGCTATGTCGGATGCAAATGTAAGCAGCCACGCTCAGCTAAATTTCTCTGCAGATCAAAACCTTTCTAACAACTCTTTCAAGGTGACATCAGTTGTATTTCGGAAGGCAAGATTTTTGTCCGGATTCATTATTTTTTCTAGTGGCAGTTAAAACGGCCTTTATTGCATAACGGACATTGAAGTAGTGTCTTACCTATCTACAGTATTTATTGTTAATATGATGTCTTCAAATAATGCATGAAATATTTGACACTGACGTTATGTCTCTTGTTCGTGTGTCTTTAGTGATGCTCGAAATCTAAAATGTATTTAAAAAAAAAAAAGCATGAAAACCAGTTTGTATCAGAACTGTTGAAAAAAAGGAAGTCAATTCTATTGAAAGCCAGCCGTGCAGATTGATATAAAAAGGCATCATCGGAGTTTATTAGTACAAAATAATTTACATAGTAAACGATTAATGCAACAGTACAAGAATTATATGTATGTTCGCTCTAAATGAGCATGAAATACTTGCAACAGGACAATAATCAATTTCAGTCAAAAGTCAATTCATATGTTACAAATTAAATTTGCAATGATTTTTTATGCTAATCATTAACAACCAGCATTGAACAAACTAATGCTAATAAATGACCACTTCGTCAACTGTGTCCCCATCATAGAATTGCCGTAAACGTTATTGATTTCATTCGGGACATGCATGTATTAGCGCTAAAAGACGTGAGACGTTCTGGCGTGTAATAGTGGACATGTTTTGGCGAATAACAATTATCGGAAACGTTTGGGGGTTATGAAATCGGACACGTTTGGAGAGAATAGACACGTTTGAGGGAATCGGACACGTTTGGGGGGAAGGACACGTTCGGGAGAGTGTTACACATATAATAGGGAAATAGTCTCGTCTTATGATGCCTATTGTTTCTCCTCGTAAGTTTTTAGTTTCTGTGTAGTCCTTTTCTTTCGTTCATTTCTCTTGTGAACGAGTTGTCCGCAACCCTTGAATTCCCGCTTCATTTCAACATGTATAGCTAGAAACTCGCTGTACACACCATACGGTGATGTACAATACCTAAGTTCACTTGACAAAATTTTAAACAGTACATATGGCATAAACGATAACTTCCCAATTACAAACTGTAACAGTAATGTCTTATTTGCTATGAAGTTTGAAAGGACTTGCATTTTTCAAAGATTCAGATTAGTTGGAAGACATACTTTATGATCTTAGGCTCCTTCGCAAATTATTCATACTTTTAAATTTGTATCATCGATTGTATACTATTATAATTCGCCTTTTCTTGTTTTTACATTTTTGCCGTTCAAGTAAAACTCTACTTCACAATTCGAGTTACCCCGCTTTCCATGCAAAATGGTCAGTTTGATCAAAATAAATGTCAAAAGTAGATCTTACATCTGTTAATATCTATAGAATAAAGTATCATAAAAAGGGTCTCATATGAAAAAAATAAACAAAATACATAACAATAGTCGAAAAAC
This sequence comes from Mytilus californianus, assembly GCF_021869535.1. Lineage (NCBI taxonomy): Eukaryota > Metazoa > Mollusca > Bivalvia > Mytilida > Mytilidae > Mytilus > Mytilus californianus. The sequence continues at coordinate 47,431,632 of NW_026262582.1, read as the reverse complement.
GTCTTTAACAGAAGAGATTAATAAAAGAAACATGAGATGAAAATATGCCTTGACGAATGGTAGCTTACTTTTGTCTTCCTCTGACACCCAACAAAAGATGACTGGGGAATATAAATTTGGCCATGTTTCCAACCGGGAGTATAACTCTAGCTGAAGTAGAGCGTCTGTTTGACTATGCGGGATGTACAAGTACGCAGCCACGTTTAGTCAGAATTTTGTGTTAAATCTCATGTCTCTTGTAAAGAGAGTTCCACGCTCTCTTCACGTTAAGAAACCTGCATACCACTTCTTGAAGGGTCTTACGGTGGTCAGTTGCAAGGGTAAATATCTGTTCCTAATTTCCCTAACTTTCATCACGGACGGCCTCTATCACAGGGGCTACCTATTGTATTTATTGTGTATTTGTTCTCGTCCTGAACTTGTGTGAAATATTTGCCAGTGGACGTTAAGTACTCAACAATCGATAAATCAATCAACTAATCTTCCTCTTGTAACAACACATGTTAGTGGCCTTTTTGGTTTTTTTTTTTGTTGTCGTTTCGTTTCTTTTTTTTTTTTTTGGGGGGGGGGGGGGGATATCATGCATTTGTATCTAACTTTTAAACTTAATGCATTTTATGTATTATTTAAAACAAAACATGACATTGTTATTTATATAATAACAGTTTTCAAAATTTAATTCCTTATCGTAGATTTTAAGGATATTTATAACTACCACAAATCCTGAGTGAATCATTTGAACATCCCTAACATGTTGATAATAAAGATATTTATTAAATCGTGCAATATATTGATATTCAATTATGAAGCTGTTTATTTATCTTTCAATGCAACTATGTTCCATAAACATAACACTTGAAATTATGCGACCAAAATGTATATTTTTTTGTCCATTTAATCATCTTCATACATAAATATATACATATTCATTTTGCCTTTTACCATAACACATGGGAAAATATAATATCGATTATTGAGTTTCAATTGTCTTTTTAAAAAAAATGGAAAATTGGCTATGATAAATTTTATTAAGACACTCATGTGATATTTAAGTTATGATTGACGTCAAAGAAAAAAGATATTGCAAAAAGACATTTGAAATTAAACACAAATCTAACTGAAACACATAATGGGGTGCTTTTGACGGAATCATACTCATATTTGTATAACAAAAATACTACTGTTTACGGTAAATTAGAAAAGGAGGTACATTGTAGTCCATGAAAACTGACAATACCAAACGCTAGACTATAGCACATGATTGACCTTCTGACTAGGAAATAAATGTCGTATAAGTTTGGTACATATAAAAAAAGATGATTGCCGATGAGACAACTCTTTACAATATACCGAATGACACTGAAATTGAAAACTATTGGTCAACGTACGGCCTTCAACAATGAGCAAAGCCCGTACCGCATAATCAGCTATAAAAGGCATCGAAATGACAAATGTAAATCAATTCAAACGAGAAAACAAACGGCCTTATTTATGTACAAAATAATGAACGAAAAAATAAATATGTAACAGAGCAACAAACGACAACCACTCAATTGCAGGCTCCTGACTTGGGACAGGCACATACAGTGGGTGTCGGGATTTAACATTTTAGCTGCCTTCAACAATGAGCAAAGCCCGTACCGCATAATCAGCTATAAAAGGCATCGAAATGACAAATGTAAAACAATTCAAACGAGAAAACAACCAGCCTTATTTATGTACAAAATAATGAACGAAAAACAAATATGTAACACAGCAACAAACGACAACCACTCAATTGCAGGCTCCTGACTTGGGACAGGCACATACGGTGGGTGTCGGGGTTTAACATTTTAGCAGGAAGCTGATAGTACTAAAAATTACTGGCAGCTACTTCAAAACCAATAACAACTAACAAAATAAAATCATGCACCTAAGACTAAAGCCCCGGTCACACCTTACCGGATAGCGCGGTACTCGTCCGTTCCGTTTCCGTTTGTACCCGTTACTTGTCCGTTATACATCCGTTGGAGGTCCGGTAGACCAATTCACCAACGGACTTCTACCGGACGTATAACGAATAAAACGGATGATGAACGGATGTGAAACGGACATGAACGGAAGGATAACGGATAAAACGGATCATACCGAATGTAAAACGGATAAATGCCAATTGAAAATTTCGCGTCAGAAATGCCAATTATTGGTATGTCAGATTTCTTGAGTCTAATAAATGTTGGCTCGACTTCTTAATCATGGTCAGGCGGCGTTATTCGCATTTTTCTCTGATATTTTTTTCCTCTTCCTTTTCCACCTTACCCTTTGGTGGCATTTTGAAGAATAAACTAAAACCAGTTGCACGGAAACTTTTTAATTATGTTAAGGTCACGTGTATGTGATTTACATGCATTACTATTGCCGCCTTTAATTTTCCGCTTATCTTGTTCATCCGTTTTATCCGGTACGCTTCCGTTAGGTGTCCGTTGTATGCGGTACTCGTCCGTTAGATGTACGTTCGACATCCGTTCTGTCCGGTACGTTTCCGTTTCTCGTACGTTGCATATCCTGTGTGTGTACGTTAAGCATTCGTTACGCGTCCGTTTTATTTGGTTAGTACACCAACGGACTCCAAACGGATACAAATTTTGTCAACGGAAAACTTTTTTTTTCATCCGTTCGGCGTCCGTTCGAGCTATCCGGTAAGGTGTGACCACAGCTTAAGACAGCCATTTTCTTAAGAAAGTTTTGAGTAAAACGCTTGGTTATAGATGCGTAAACGCGGACCAAGAACCCCAAAATGAACTATTACGCAACTTAAAAGAGTTAACATTACCACTTGTTCAACATGGAATCAGGATAACACGAGACATTTTTTTGAGCAAAAACACATTTAGCAAAAAAGTATGTGTATACCTGTTATTTGTACAATAGATTACTTGTTGTAGTTGTGATATGAAAATACCCTTCTGTTATTGTGACACATTTGCTGAATTTGATTTTTTAAATGAAGACAAGTCACCTAACTCAGGCATATTTTAGGACTACTTTTCTACCAGTTTCAGTTTTAGTTTTAGTTTTATACTTTCAACGTCTCGTCCATCGACGAGAAGCACGACACAACAACATTCGCACTGACATTCTACCATTGGACCAACAACATGATTTAAATATGCCTCGATAAAACGCGATGAATTAATTATACTTAATTGATGTAAGATTTACGCCCACTGGCAAATGTTTCATGCATATTCAAGACGAATGGTGTATTAAACTCTAAGACGTCGCAAGGTTTGATAAAGCAAAAATTATAAACTCCTGCCACTTGTATGCCACTGGCGTAAGATGAGTTAACCTTTTCATTCCAGGCTATCTCCATAAAATATAAAGCTTAATAACAGGAAAAGATTTTGTCCTATCCAAGACTGAATAGATTATTTGATGGTATACGTTTTTTTTTCAACGGCGGTATGCTAATAAGTATACACGTGCCACTTAAAACTAAATAATTAATTTGTGTTCGAAATAATCACGTCAATATACAATTAACTGTCGTATATACCCATTAAAGGCGTTAGGCCAAATGGGTGTATCTAATTCACACCATGGTATTATTGTTAATCTAGAATGAAAGTTTTGAACATTTTAGGAGGGGTCTTGCAGCAATTTGACCATAGTTGATTGAAACGCATTATAAACGCAAGGTTTCCAATTGCATTTAATGACAACTTAACGTAACTAAAATCATATATACACAACAGTCCTTGGACCTTGTTTTCGAAAGTATCGTAATATATGTCATAAGATATATCTTAGGACAAATCTTAGGACCATCTCATGACTATCATATGGTATGTCATAGAATGTAAATCAAACTGTCCTAAGATAGTCATACGTGTGATGCTCGTATGACTGTCATAAGCACATATTTTCTTTTCTTTTAAATAATGATAAAAAATGATAAAAAGAATATAACAATAAAAGATATGAACATTATAATTATTACCATTCTTATCATTTACGAATATTTTTTTTTTATTTACATGAACATGAAATTATATACAAATACAAATATTGTATTGGCACAACCACAATTACAATAATTGGCAAAGGCCTATAATCAGTACATGATAACAATGAATACAGCATAATGAAATATGTTAAAATTAAGAAGCTAAAATCTCATTTCTATATACCATACATTTATGTATATAAGAACTTGTCACTTTCAGGACTTTTAAAGAATTGCTATTAATGCAACGTTTCATATTTAGCTGATTCTCACTACAACCTGTAGGAAGTATATTTAATATGATACTTTTAAAGTTTATTCTATAGTTAGAAAATTTTTCACAATTCAGTAAAAAGTGATTCTACCTCACCCGATTTACATACATTACAAACTCGTTCATTGGTGGGTAAACCTAAATGTCGCCCTTTTTCTATAGCAAGATTGTGTGCACTCAATCTTATTTTACACAGAGATGACCTTTCTAACATATGAGAAGGAATTTGGAAAATCCGAGTGGATAATTTGTTTAAATTTAGTTTGTATATAATCTATGCTATGTCTAAAACAGAAAAAGACCAACAGACAAATAATAGTACACAAAACATAACATAGAAAACTAAAGATTTGCAACACCAACCCCACCAAAAACTAAAGGTGATCTCAAGAGCTCCGGAAGGGTAAGCAGATCCTGGTCTGCATGGGCGTATATTGAACAACACTTGTCATTTATATAAACCGTAGTCTTGGAATCTGGACATCAGATGTTCACACGAATTTTCTCTCGATTTTCAGTCTGATATCACTAGTTTTAATGAAACGTGTTTTTTATCATGTTTATTGCAATGTACCTTAATTCAAACTAATTTAGTTGGGTTTGTGTTGCTCAAAGATTTGTTCTTAAAAGCAAGAATTTACCCGCTAATGTTTGTCCATCTGGCTTTTAACATTGTTTGATATTTAACTACTTTCTTGTTAAGCCATAAGGTTGTTCTCAATTCTCGTCCATACAAGTTGTATACAGTATTGCACTTGTATGCGATACAATCGAAAGCTTAGTGTAGTTTAAGAAGGACAGTCTTTATATAGGGGATACAAGTTTGTTTTATTTCCCCTTTTGATGCAAGGAATATAAATTCATCGAATATGCAATTAAAGCTATTTTGTATTCGTTGTTTATTTCTATGACTTATTGACTGCTTAATAAAAGAAAAAGATTCTGTCCTATCCAATATTTAATAGATTATTTGATGGTATACGTTTTTTTCTTCAACGGCGGTATACACGTGCCACTTTAAAGTAAATAATTAATTTGTGTTCGAAATAATCACGTCAATATACAATTAAATGTCGTATATACACATTAAAGGCGTTAGGCCAAATGGGTGTATCTAATTCACACCACGATATTATTGTTAATGCAGAATGAAAGTTTTGAACATTTTAGGAGTGGGTCTTGCAGCAATTTGACCATAGTTGACAAATAAGACTTTAAATGTGGGTATGGTATCAAAACACAAAAGTGATTTAAAGATTTAAATTACATGTGTATCAATTGAATCTTGTATATAAGCTGCATATAGTACTAAAATCAACTTCCATTTGTTCCTTACAACAAATGTCCGGTGGGAAACTTTATTATTCACAATTGTATTATAATATTCCTCATGGAACGAGTATTCATTAAAAAAATTTGGAATAAATATTACAGATTACATGATAGTTCTTACATCTGAAACACTAACAAGGGACAAGGGAATTACAAAAAAGAAATGGATCTAAATGAAAGGAGAGAAGGGAAGCATACAGAAAAGATTCGGGAATGAGAGAATTAAATCATCTGCCCTCCCTTATAAATTAAAGCTACATATACTTGGTATTTTCAATGTTTGCGTTTTCAAAAAGCGACGGACTTTTAAACATACAAAAGGGGGCGAGGTTGGTTACTCGAGGTCAGAACTTATGAACGCGTTGCGAACAATGAAAAACTAACCATCTAATTTTACAATACGAGGAACGTACGGCTTGCTGCCAGGCGGGGGCGAGTTGACGTACAGTCGAGTGGTAAATAAGGGTACCAGTTGTGTGTAGAAACTATTCTTGCAGTTTTTTAACTAGGAGCTATCAAAATAAATACAATTTGCACAATAAAAATGCATATACACAGAACATGTGCACCTCTTTTTGTAGATTATTTCGGATATATTTTTCGGATTTTATGGAGGTTGAAACTTCGTGAGCTCTCATTAGACTTTGCAAACGATCTGATATGCTTAATATATTGTCAGCAATGTATCTGTAGTGCAATAGTTTTTTTTATTATCTTACACTAGATATGTTAGGGTAAACATGAAAGACTGGTTGATTTCATCTCATTCGCCACCATCCATATTTTACATCCAACCGTCCTACTATGTCAGATACATTGTTCCTTTTTAAATTTACTACAATGACTATTATTCTCACCATCTTGTTTACAATATTAAACATTCTTCATCAAATGCATTGACTATGTCATCTTGCTTAGAATAATCACGGATTATTTTTAATTTGGAACATTTCGGTACTACCTTTTTATTTCAAATTTTCTCTTAGTCCCCTATCGAAAAATAGATAACCTTTAGATAACGTTCATATAACACTTGTACTGAATTTATCGAGGGGTATGACTTCTAAGACGGTCATATAACATTGGTACTGAGATGTTTGAGATGTATAAACGTTCAAATATATAACTAGTAGTACTAGGTTGGTAAAGGTGTTTAGCCCAATATAACGTTCATATAACACTGGTACTGAGATGTTCGAGTTGTGTGACCTCTCGATAACACTCATATGAGACTTTTATCGGCGATTTGTACATTTTCCCTTTGATCTTACTGCCTTATATTTTCGAGAATTGCATACTGGCTGTATCAACGAAAATATCAGTCAATGCATGGGGTGACGTAATGCGGAAGGATCTACTTATCTGATCGTCCAATGAAAATGAATTACCGAAAATAGGTTAATCAGGTCAATGTCAGTAGTTACCAATGTAAACAAATCCGTTTCTGAAGAAGTCGCGTGTATTTGAGATTTAAAAAAAAACATTAAAATGAGCATGTTAGTAAAAAATATGATAAATAATCATATTTTTATCAAAACTTGCAATTGTTTGTTTGTTGTAAATTATAACTACATAATTTTAAGTTATAAAAAAAATCGTCTGTTCTTCCGTGAAACTAGATCCAGATGACGATCCATATCAACTTTTATTTCAGGTAAACATGGATGAGTACACATCTGAAGATGACTATGAAATTACAAACCAGCCCTTTCATCCAGGTCCTTCAAATCTGGTTCCAACAGCTTACATTTCCGATATTGACTTTCTGGATGACGACTTTGAATTGGAAGTTCAATCACAAGATTCGCAGTCAAATAGAATACTACAAGAAATAGATGATGACCTAAAAGATGAAAGTACCACAGAATGCAATCCTCCTAATTTTATGAACCTATTAACAAACATACAAACAGACCAGACTATAAATGAATAAAATTTGGCCGACATTCCTACCTCTATTCCTACCATGCAAAATAGTAAATTTAAATCCAGGTTCATTGTACATAATGAGGAGGAAAGAAAATCATTTCTTGATGACCGCGAAAATAAAAACACAAAGAGGAAAATGATGTACAGTGTCAATACATTTAAACAGTTTTTTTCAAATGATATTAAATCAGAAACGAGAAACATATACACAATTCAACCAACTGAACTCGACACATATTTGCAAGAATTTTTCATCGGGATCAGAAAACAAACAAAAAATGAGAATGACGAAAGTGAATATTAGCCAGGTACTTTAAGTGGCTTCCATGGGATGATAAATCGATATTTATCATCTTTAAATGGTTATACCCATTACATAATGAAAGACCTAACTTTCAAAAAATCAAGGGATTGTCTTATGGCCAAGAAAAAAACACTTGAAAGAACTTGGACTAGGTAATCTGTCTAATGCTATAGAGGCCATTGAGTCTGATGAGGAAGAAGAATTGTTTTCTTCGTGGGCATTCGGAACTGGAAACAGACAGTCTCCTTGCTGCCATTTGATAATTAAATACAATACATTTTGGTCTCCGAGGATCCCATGAACACCGCCAGCTGAAATAGGGTGATGTTACAATAGGTACAGAACAAAATTGAGCTAAAAACATAACATACAATGAGAGCTTGACAAAGACCAGGGATGGAACAAATTAAAAATACACTAGAGCCTATGCACCTAAATCATGGAATGATAATCACATTACCATGTATCTTGAGGTAAATTTTTTTGTGGAATTTAGTACATTTCTGGTAACATTAAGAAAAGTGGGATAAGCTATTATTAAATTTTAGGCTACATATACATTGTACAATTATAATACAAAAATATAAAATATCATTGGGTGAAGCAAGGTGCTACAGCTAGAAAAAAATATATCTTTAATAACTGTGCATGTATAATATGGTTGTGAAGGTAAGCCAAATAAAATGTATTCCAATGGAAACATAATGCATAAAAAATCAACATGGACATTGTGTACCTTTTTGTAACTGCATAAACAATTTAAAATCCAAGGAACAATATATTTACACCACACATTTACCTCTGACATTAAACACTGTAGATCAACAACTAAACTATTACCATTCAGATAGTCTATAGAAAACTGTACTGTCACCTGGTAATGAGAGTTGCACTCATAATTAACAAAAAAAATAGAATCTTGTTAATATTAGACACCAAACATTTTTTAAATCCTTCACAAACAAAAATGAACTATTACACAGGTTGATATATTGCATCCTACCCAGAAACTAAATAGGTCTACAAACAATTATAAAATAGCTCTTAATAGTTTCCGGAAAGGAAAAGACTCTTTGACCATCACCAACCAAACAATACGAGATACATGGAGGAGGTAAAATAAGGTGACTTCTGGTCAACTGCATCTTATGAACTGGCATGTTGAAAAGTGATTTCAGACAGTCAATCAAGTACATAGCAGGAATTCGTTTTCATGTTCTCAAGATGATATGTATGCATGTAATATCAGTAGGAAATGAAATCCCAATTTATCTTGCAAAAAAGCAGCAATCTTTTCACTTGTAAAAGCCGCTGCCAAGAAAACCTTACTCAACTTTCATGAGGGAAGACACAAATTGATTATAACTTAACAATTACATTAAATAAAAAATAAAATGCGACAGTAACTAAACACAAAGTATAAATAATTGATTACAGACGGCATCATACAGTCTTCAACAATAAATGGTTGTCAAAGCAGTGCATATGTAAAACTCTTCAATTGTCCTGAAATTATACATTATGATAACATCATATATAGAATATTGGCATTTTTGATTTTGACTCACAAAAAGAATATACATGTTTGTGAGCCTGCTAGGGGGAACTGATTTTTAAGCTGATGAATGAGTCAGTTTAAAAATGATAAAATAGTTATACCAATGTTTTTATTAGCAATTTTGCCCAAACATATTTTTGAGTTAATGAAATTTATCAATTACATTTAGAAGTTAAGATTATTATTGGGCTCTGCTTGATGTTTGCTCATAATCATGATAATCTTAGTATCAAAAGCATGCAATTACTCTTTATATCAGGTCCTTTCCTTCAATTTAAAAGTATTATCTCGTACTATACATGCAAGTGATAGAATCAACAGGAAAATAATAAATAATCTTAATAAATAAGAAAATAAAAATACACACAAACAATTGACGATTTCCTGTAGCACATAATTTAACCAGACATTACCCCCAAAAAATCAAAAGAAAATTCTTTATAATTTATTATACAATACATCCTTCAATGTTAAATTTGCATCAATTCATTCATGACAGCTGATTTTATTCACCAATATTTCCTCTTTTTCAGTACAAATACCATCGACCACCTGATTTGTGTTCTCCTAAATCCCCGTTTTACTTGGGAGTTAACAGATCTGTGAAGGCCAACTGTTGGTATATATATGCCAACCACTTGGTGAAAAAAAAATGCAAAATCTGATGAAAGATTCAGTAAAGAAATCAAATGTCTGCACAAGCAAAAAACTCACAAACCATTCAGGTCACAAGATAATTAGACGAAGGAATTCCAGTGACTGCTGTTCAACAGCACACGGGACACAAGAGTATAGAAAGTATGAAAAATTATGCTACAAATAGTATAAAAACACAAAAAAAAAAGATGTGTGAAATTTTGGACAAAAGTAAGTTAACAAATTTTGATTCAAAACGTAAAGTAACAAAAAGTGAGAAAGCAGCCACAGCAACAAGCCTGCATCAAATCCTGAATCATACATAAATGAAGAAGAAAGTAAAACTGCACTTAATGAAAGACCAGAATCAACTATTTCAAGTACCGGTAACAGACCTCAGCCATTTGAATTCTTACCTAAATGAACAGTTATAAATGGAGGAACATTCAACTTTGTATTTGGGTCAAATGACTGGGATTCCAAAAACAATAAAAAAAAAAAAAAGAAAATATAAGTGAACCAAAACGTCGCAGGGCAATTGTTATCTATTCAGACAGTGAATAAATATTTGACTTTCTCCTGTAATAATATAACACATGTACATAATTTACTTCTTAAAACTATTCATACAAAAAAATAGTTTCATTTATTAGTTTATAGTTAAGGTGGCTCGGGTGTTTTCCTCCATCTTGGATTTCGAAGTAGCAGATAACGTTGGTCTAAATATTTCATAAAATGTGCAAATTTTGAGAGTAGTATGTAATTTATGTAAAAAACTTTTGATGTAAATATAGAAAATTGTGTGTTTTATCATAATTACGGCTGTAATTTCTCAAAAACACCTTATTTGTGTTTGATTAGATTGTTTTCAACTTTGCCGAATAAGGGGAAATAACTCAGATAAAGTAATTTTTTTAGTAGAAAGTGTTGTGAATTTACCTATTTTGATATATAGCAAGAAAACAAGTTCGGTAACCCCATTTTTTTATTTTTCTTATCTGAAAGCATCTTATAAGAGCTATCTTCTCATATTTTATCTTAAAGTTCTATCAAGTTGTTTTCTTTTTATCACACAAAATTTGATTTTCCATGCATAATCTATACAAAATCTGACAATTTTGCACAACCTCTAGCGTGAAAAAAAGTTCGGTGACCCATACTTTTTATTATATTTTTGAAAAAGCATGATAAAAACTTCATTTTGACAATTTATCAAAAAATTCTATCAATTTTAATTAAGACGCCCCAGCCACCTTAATACTATTATCAGATTGAGAACAACCCCTCAATGAGTGTTAACACCTTACAATAACGACTATTCCTTTTTAGAGGGATACATTGCAAGTGTTATATTTTTTTAAACAACTTTTAAAAGTACAAATCAAAACATCGTGTAAAAGGGAACATAGCGACATTATTTGCAGAAAATTTTCCCATACAAAAATACCTTTATCTAGCATTATATCGACAAAACAAATAAATACGAAATATTATCTTTACGAAAAGTTGTTTCAACAATGAACATAACAAAAATTCACCTTTCTTAGTCAAAAAGACTAAGTTTTTCTTTTTTTCTTTTCTATATGTACAACAGCAAAATAACCCCTTCAGGCCTTGTCAGAAGGATGTCACTCGCTTAAAGGATATCCCTCATTAAGGAGGGGTTGTTCCCAAATTGATATTTGCAAGATTTCTCAAACAATACTCAGTTCCCAACCTGATATTTGCAAGATTTCTCACACAATACTCAGTTCCCAACCTGATATTTGCAAGATTTCTCACACAATACTCAACATGGCTTTTTTTAAGACTCTCCCAACGCTTTTCATTATCAGGAAATGTATGTAAAAAAAAAAGAGTTTTCACTGATTCAATAGCAGTTGCAGAATAAAATCATCAATTAGTCTCAAGTTTCAACTACACAACTCTACATTCAAGAAAGGAATGGGTAGCGTCTATTCTTTTACCCAACACGAAACAGACACATGGAAAAAATGTTTTGACCACTCCACCTAACACATTATTAATCATATTACATGTACATGTATCCTCGTCTCATAGGTTTTCATGCTATTGAGGATGCATTGGGACGTCACAATTTTCATTGATAATGCATGCATAGTACGAAAACATATGACCTACCAAAACATATGACCTGTCCATACATGTAGTAGTGCAGGAAAATCAAAATTAAATCGTATTGACAAATTCCAATTACATGCATGATTTTGTACAAGTCAGCAATTCTAGCTTTTTAAAAGTGATTATTTATGAATTGCAATAACTCTCTAACCTTTCAACCACAGGGAAAAAAATATTCAACGGTTCAGATAAAATTTGCCATCTTCAATGATCTTGCTGAAGAGTGAAGTACTGGACTTTTCTTCTTCTTTCGTTACAGAAAACTATCAACATACTGATGTTTACTTTCCGTAAAGATGACTTCACAATGTACGAGTTATCGGAATTTCTGTGTGAAATACATAAAATAAGTAGAAACCAAATAACAAAGACAGAAAATTATAACAACAACGTAAAATCAATACTGAGCTTATATGCAGTGATTTAAAAAAAAACATCTGACGGTTACTCATGATTTTTTTAAACTTTCTGCTAACCAAATCATATTGAATATACAGATAAAACCCTGATTATTTAGAAAACATATTCAATTATATTATTGATTGGATATTTACCAAAACAAATATTGGGGAGATTATGTGTCACCAATGTTATCCACATTCTGTCTGTATTTTACGGGAAAAGACAGAAAGCTTTCACTTAACGAACTACAGAAGTCGTGAGATGATGATCAGGCATTTCCGGGATATATTTTTAACCAAACACTGGCAAATTAACAATAAAACAATACAACTGGATTTTGTAACGGTTAGTCAACATGCATATATAATCCAATGAAAAGATTCTTAACTTTATAAGCAGTACATTAATTCTATGTCATTTTATCTATTGCTTACTTTTACAGGACCCAAAATGGCTGGATGCATTAGTAACTGTGACAGTAAGTTCAATATTTATTCGTATCTGATGAATATGGGAAACTTTAAGTAGGGACAAATAAGTGCATATACTTATTAAGGAAAACCAAAGATTGAGTCCCTACAGTCACTTGCTTCCTTTCACTCAGGTTTCAGTACATGACTCGCACAGTTTTAAGGAAATGATTCCTCCTTCAAAACATCAATATTGAAATAAATCACCAGCATATTGATTCATGATAATTTGTTTAACGTTCAATATTATTATTTCAGTTTGACTACCACATGTCAAGATAAGAATGATTTGACGTATTACTGATGAAGGATATTAATTATCCGAAATATTTAATATTTGTTCATGATTTTACTAATTTTGTTGGTGATGTTGTACCCATTTAGACTTGCTTGTTAGTAAGGAATACTCTTTAAAGGTAATTGGCTTATAATTTGGTACCATTGACGCACGTTTTTTTTTTGTCTGTATAGGACTAATCAGAGGTGTTCGAATAGTTAGACTGTCAAATCAATGCAAAAACCATTCCAAAAACGTTTTGCAAAATACGGCTTAGTCAATATATGTTCTGAACAAATTTATCTCGGTTTTCGAATAATTTCAAATTTTCTGAGGAGTTAATTCTCCGAAGACCTTTATAATGATACTTCATGTCAGCGTGCTGAATTCTTTGTTGTTGAAATCCTCGTTGAAGTCGTTATATTTTTTAGACCTCCCTCCTTAAACAGAAAATTTCTTTTCTATATGAATTTCCTAAGATAACTCTCAGGGTTGACTCTAATTGCTTTTTTTTTTCTTTAAATTGTCGAATGTCAAAGCAATATCAGCTAATATTAAAAAAAAGCAATTCATTTTCATTAATTCGTTATTTCAGTGTTATTCATTTATGACATAATATCGAAACATTTAAAAAAAATCTTATAGACTTTATGCAGGTGAATCTAACAGGCTTTCTTATTTTTCTTATTCTTTTATTGTTTTGCATCTTTATTAAAGAGGTACCCCTGAAAGGCTGTGTGGGATATTGCAAGGAACATGGTTATACTGGTAAGTCAACAAAATTTAGATAGTTTAAGTTTTATTTAAATTGAAGATGAGAAGCACTTTCTGTTTCATTGTTGTTGTTACTGTGATATCAGACATGTATCATTTGGCAAAACCTGTCCCTTTAATGTTGATTTTGATTATTAATGCGATATTGAAAAACTCCTTTATTTTATGTGTAATGCGAATTTGTTCCTCTTTAATTTAGTCTAGCGCTGTAATCTAGAAATCATAATGTATTTTTTGTTTAATTTACAAAAATACTTTTTACATGTAAAAACGTTGTCTTTTATGTTAGGAATAAATGCTTATTATAATAATAGTGTATCATAAGTCGTTTTTGGCTGATATCCTTTTACCAAATGTTAGGTTCTTATGATTTTGTTTATTATATATAAACGCCTAAAAAGTGTACAAATCAACACCAATAACATAAAAAAGGAAACATTTAATATAATCATCTATAAATATTTCGGATAACAGATATCCTTCATCAGTATGATTGTGATGGAAAATAAATCATATCATTGTATTTTGATTGAACTATAATAATCTTGAAATTTATACAACAAAACAGTTAAAACCGAACACGGCTACGCTTGTACAATTCTAAATTTCAAGAATGACGTAGGTTATATACTAGCTATTTACAACATATACTGCGATGATAGCATTAAATAAAAATAGTAATGTGTGATATAAACAAGTACAATTCTAAAATGTCATAGGTGACGATAGTAAGGATGTTACAACAACGATTGCGTGGAAATACAATCCCAATAAACAGCGCTGACCGATCTAAGCTGGTATAATATTCCAAATTTGACAACAGTAGAGTAATTACAACAGAGGCTGCGTATTTAAACATTCTACATAAATAGCAGCTTGACAAGGATAAAAAACAAATAATAAATGTTGACTAAGGTTAAATTATTGAACGTGACTGCGTTCTTGTACATCCCTCCCAAATGAATATAAACCCTGCAATATAAACTGGTACAATTCAAAAAATTTAGAAGTGACAAAGGTACAGAAAAAGCAACAGAGACTGTAGTAATAAGTTATATAACCCAATGAAAAGCACTACACCTTTTTATGTATCCCATTTTGTTACAACGTTTTAATTTTCTTATCCAAAATCTTTCCCGAGTGAGTCTATCCTCCCTAGACCAAGCAGTGTAGTGGTCTATGATTGTAATGGTCAGTCGATTGAGATCTGCCTTAACGTGGCCAGGGGATCTCAAATGTCAACTGAGAGGAAGGTCTGGCTAGCAGTTATAGTCACTACGATGGCCGTTCATTCGTTTGGGTGAAATGACTGTTCTGACTCGCCAACATACTGTTTACCATATTTACACTTTAGAAGATACACAGCATTTGTAATCTTGCAATTTACATTGTAAAATATGGTGTATTCCGTAACAGTGGAGTGACTGTTAAAAGTCTGGGTATTCAGTATTTGTTGTAAAGCCAAACATCGTTTGTTTCCGCAACCCTTGCAAGAGCCCACAGACAAAGAGCCTGCTTTATAAGGATGAATCAGCTTTCAGAAGCAAGTCTTTAGGGCTTTGAGGTATATTGACAATCAGTACAGGTGGCTCGGGAAAGATCTTTGGATACTATAGGATGTTTTTTTATTTCTTTCCAATTTTCACGGATAAGTTGTGATAAGTTGTCAAATTTAAGATGGTAAGTCAACATAAAAGGCACCCTCTTGTTGATCTTTTTGTCATCAAATTGTTAAAGTTCATCTCGACTGATGTTGCCGTGGTGTAGTGGTTAGTGCATCGGACTGCTAACACAAAGGTTCCTGGTTCGATCCCCGCTCCGGGGAGAAAATTTCAGGGACTGAATTGTCGGCTCTCCCTTGACAGCATTAACGAGTATGGTCTTGTGAAACGATGATCGTTCATCGGAAGGGGACGAGAAATGGCTGACCCGTGTTAAGAGAGAACCATATATCTTGCAGGTAAAAGACACCCTTGTAGATTTCGTAATAGACCAGGCTAATGCCGCTACAAGGCAGCCTTCGCACCCGCAAAGAGGAAAGGGATTAATATAAGTTGCAATAATTTGTTTCCCAATCCACTATAAACAAATATGTTTAAACTAAACCAATGAACGGCCATCTTAGTGACTATGAATGCCAGCCAGAACTTCCTCTCAGTCAACATTTGAGATCCCCTGGCCACGTTAAGGCAGATCTCAATCGAGTGACCATTACAATCATAGACCACAACACTGCTTGGGGAGGATAGACTCACTCGGGAAAGATTTTGGTTAAGAAAACGAAAAACGTTGTCACCAAATTGAATAAATGAAAAGGTGTTGTTCGAATTCGCTCAGTGCTTTTCATTGGGTTATATTACGTATTACTACAGTCTCTGTTGCTACTTCTTTACCTTTGTTTACTCTAAATTTTGTACCAGTTTATATTGCAGGATTATATTCATTTGGGAGGGAAGTACGCAGTCACGTTCAATAATTTAACCTTAGTCAACATTTATTAATATTATTTTTATCATTATCAAGCTGCTATTTATGTAGAATGTGTAAATACGCAGTCTCTGTTGAAATTACGCTACCGTTGTCAAATTTGAAATATTATACCAGCTCAGATCGGTCAGTGCTGTTAATTGGGATTGTATTTTCACGCAATCGTTGTTGTAACATCCTAACTATCGTCACCTATGAAATTTTAGAATTTATTATCTTGACTTTTTTCATTTTGTATTATTAATATAGTATTAAAAAGTTCATCTGACCGGGATTTACTGTAACTCAAATTACAGGTTCATTCCGTCAATTCCTAATGTCCAAATATCACGTTTCTCTCAAACCTGTATATAAAAATATAAAATGTCGGAGAAACGTGATCACACCTATGCATGTACCTTTTAATCTTGTAACGACTGTCAAAACTGAATATCTCTAAGTCACATCGTTTTGCTTTTTGTGTTTGTTTGTTTATGAGATGAATTAAACACCCCTTTAAAAAAAAAAAACGTCTCTTTTGTGACCTTTACATTTTAAAAAAATCATTCACGTATGACCCTAGGAGTTTAGAAAATATGTTAATTAAGGAGGCTCGGGCGTCTTCCTCCATCTTTGATTTTGAAGTAGCAGATAACGTTGGTCTAGATGTTTGATGAAATGTGCAAATTTTGAGAGTAGTGTGTAATATATGTAAAAGACTTTTGATGTAAATATAGACAATTGTGTGTTTTATCATAATAATGGCTGTAATTTCTCAAAAACACTTTATTTTTGTTTGATTAGATTTTACCACTTTGCCAAATAAAGGGAGATAACTCAGATGAAGTAATTTTTATAATGGAAAGTGTTGTGAATTTACCTATTTTGATATGAAGCAAGAAAACAAATTCGGTGACCACATTTTTTCTTTTCTTATCTGAAAGCATGTTATAAGAGCTATCTTCTCACATTTTATCTTAAAGTTCTATCGAGTAGTTTTCTTAATATCACACAAAATTTGATTGTCCATGCATATTTCATACAAAATCTCTCAATTTTGCACAACCTGTAGCGTGAAAAAAAGTCCAGTGACCCATACTTTTTATTATATTTTTGAAAAACTCATGATAAAAACTTCATTTTGACAAATAATCAAATAGTTCTATCAGTTTCAATTAAGACGCCCCAGCCACCTTAAAAGGGTAAAGGTAAATAAAACTATTTAGCTTATAAGTGTTTAGAAAGTGTGAAATAAAGCTGACCAAAAGTAAATGTTTTTTCATAATTATATGCAGACGCTTACATGTGTTTCAAGATATAGTTTTATTCAAATTATGGATTTTTGTATACAAATAAAGAATCTATTGTACAGTATTAATTGTAGGTCAGCAACTTCCGGAATGCCTTCGATCATGTACATGTAAGTTTTATTTCAATTATCAAAGATGAGAACAAGGATGCGAAATTCTGCATTTGGGTTCATAGTATAAAGTATATCTGAAAGTAAATATGCAAAATGTTTAAATATAAAATCTCTAAAGCATTGTTGATATTACCAGTTGTGTTGGCACTATTAACACAAATATGCAGACTGTTACGGTTGGTAAACATATAGTCATCTATTAAAGTTGTTACAAGTGCAGTCACGTGATTATCCTGCACAACCACGCACACACGCACACGCATACACACATATTTATTACCAAATGAATGTTACTAATTTGTCTAATATTTTGCGGTTACATATTGTCCAAGGCAGGGGGATATTTTATCAAACAGAAAGATGGTTACGTCGCCACAATCTACATGTTTGTGTCCACAGTCAGGAACCTGTAATTCATCAGTTGTTTTGGTAGCTGTCTGTCATACTTGCTTTTGTGTATTGTTTTGTTCTAGGTTGGGCCATTGTTTTTTTCTTTTGTCTGGTTAAGCAATTTATCATGGTGGAAAGTTTAATAGCAGGGTTTTTGGAATTTTGTGTCTGCGTCGATGCTCTCCAACTTCGTACTTTATTTTGCCTTTTCAACATTGATGATCGATTGTTACTTTTGTAGACGAAACGTATGTCTTGCGTATAAGATATGCTGGTATATGGTATAACATTAAACACCTAACGGGAGAGATTGTGCTCGATATTCGTATGGTGAAAACATAATCTTTAATCAGTTAAATTGAATTCTGGAGCTGGCTTGTCAGTGCTGCTAGTAGTCCTTTTTTATTTATGTATCTTTGTCATTTTACTTAGTTTCTTTTGTTACCTATTCTGATGTCGGACTTTTTAAATGAGTTTTACTTTGCGTATTGCTGTGCGTTTGTTTCTTCTACATTGGCTAGAGGTATAGGGGAGGCCTAAGATCTCAGAAAACATGTTTAACACGCCGCATTTTTGCGCTTTTCTCAGGAAAGGATCCTCTGGCTTTTGTTACTCTCGTATGTTTTTAAAATTCATTCATATGGTTTGGAGTTTAGTGTGACGTCCATTTTTCACTGAATTAGTACATATTTTTTTAGGGCCCGGCTGAAACCCGACTCCGGGTGCGGGATTATCTCGCTGTGTTGAAGACCCATGTGTGGCCTTCGTCTGTTTTCTGTCCTTTGGTCGGGTTGTTGTCTCTTTTACACATTTCACATTTCCATTCTTAATTTGATGATGAGTTTATTTGCAACCACTGCTTCGATGCCACTGTTGGTGAACGTTTCTCCCCGATGGTATCACCAGCTTAGTAGTCATCTCTTTTGTATTGATATGAATAATATTCGATCTGCTATTAATCATTAATTATCCATTTATTAACCTTTAAAGTTTGCGAAATACTAAGAATATTGTTTTCCCAATGTTTATATAACTTTATCTGTACTTTATTAGACCTTCCGGAATTTAAGGTCTTCAGTGCTCTCTTACTTTGTATACTAATTTGCTTTTTTAACTTTTCTATTGATGGGATATTTTTTAGACGAAACGTGTGTCTGCACGGTGTATCAAATTCTAGTGCATGTATCTATGATGAGTGTATTCGAACGTGATGCCAGGATACCAGTCATTAAATCAAAATGTGTTTTCTCGCAAATTTAACTCCTTTGGTAGATAAAATGATAATGTAAAGATAATTAGACAACATTGATGAATGGGACAAAATTGAGTATTTTACTTTTTGTCTAGGTTTTTTTTTACCGTCAACATTTTTATATACGGTTCAGTATTCCGTATGATTTAACTGGAATTACTAAAAATTTATCTTTCATTTGCTCCGAATTACATTCTGTTATCAGCTTTAAATATTCAGTAATAAAGTGAAATACAATGGCAACACATGAATCAGTATTTGTTTACCTTTCCGGAGCACCTGAAATCACCCCGTTTTTTGTCAAACGGAAGTCCCACTTCGTTAAGCGTTTTACCAGGAGATGACCGTATTTCAATACCCCAGTCCAACCTTGGGGATAAGATTTTTGGGCATTATGTTATCCATAATTTGCTGATTATGAGTCAAAGATTGCGTCTACCCATCGTGTAATATTGGTCTCATGGGAAACAAATTATCATCTGTAATATCATAAATTATTGCAGGGGTTTTACATGTTTTATTAATGGGAATAACGCGTCTGGTATCGAAGTAATTATATATAACTAGAAGTCGCATTCTGATATTTGAAATATATATATATATATATATATGTATTCCGATTTTCAGGAAAATGCAAAAATCAGTGTCTGATGTGTCCATTCTTCAAAATCGCAATGATATATACATGCATAAATTTCTGCAGTATACTGTGTACATGTATAAAGTGTCACTAACACTGCTCTTAACAGTGCAGCTACGTATACCAAGAGTACAAAATGGTCAAAAACTCCTGCATCAATTTCAAATCAATATGCCAGTTTAAAATCGGCAACCCCCCGCAATGACAAACAATCTTAACAAGTTCTGTAATATAGATAAAGTGGAGATTCCTGCACAAGTGTTAATGTGCTTAAATAGTAAACATAATGGTCGAACTCAAAATAAGTCAACAAAGAAATGTCAATACAAAATGTGACGGTATTGTATGATCACGAAAATACTATAAAACACTAACCTCTTTCAATGAATAATTCTTTACAGGCGGATAAATGAACACAAATACGAACAAATCGCTTCCTATCAGAGAAAACGAGGCAATTGATAATTAGTTGGAAAAAAGGGGTTAACTAAATTGCTGTTGAATGTAAATAAATTCAGTATATGCTAAATCTAAAGGACTCGGTTTGATACACTTTAGAGTTTGTGAGTTATCTATGAGTTTGACTGTCCTTCTCGTATCTTTCGCCCCTCTTTTAGACTTTTGCATTTGTGACATTTATTGCATACTTTTGTTGTTTTTCTTTTCCATAGGAAGTGATGAATATCAACAATGACTCATTGGTCATGTTGGCTTCTTTTTAAATTTTTGCCAAAAAAGTCAAATTCTTCATCTAAATTTGAGTTACTCCTCTTATCTGATATAATTTTACTATAAAAGTTAAGCTTTTAAAAAAATGTCAAAAGTATGTCTTATATCAGTAAGTAGTATAGTACTAGTATACCGAATCATTTAAACAATCCAATATGAAAATTAAAACTTAATTGATATAAGTCAAATAACATTTTTCTTTACAAGAAGAAATTAAATATATATATGAAATATGTGTTGATAAATGGCGTTGAAAATACAAATGACCTCCGCATAGTGTCTGCAGAATATAAATATGGTCACTATGGTCTTCTTTAAACCCGAAGTTTAACCCTCACCGAAGGACTGCGTCCGTTTGGATGTGCGGGATGTACAAAGGCTGGTCAGAGATGTGACGTTTGATATGATATATCGTGTGAAGAAAATGACATGCTCTCTGCACGGTAGGTAATTTTGCTATGATTTTTTGAAAGCTCTATAGGTGGCCAGTTGCAAGGAAAATTTCTCTCTCTATCTAATACATCCATTTTCCAGGCGTCCTTCAACCTGGACAGCCTCTTTTACAGAACATACTTTTATATTTTTTTTGTTCTCTCGATAAACATGCATGAAATATTTGCCACTGGACGTTAAATTACCAACAAACAATCAATCAATCTACCTGTCGTAACAACTGCTGTTTGAGACTAATTAGTTTTTTTTTAAATTGTATCATGCATTTTTATCTACTTTAAAACTCAATGTATTAAATGATTTTTTTATGACAAGAAACTTAGTATTTGATATATAACTTGTAAATTCTATCTAACGGATATACAAAACAGCAACACCACTGAGAGTTCCATTTACACAAATTCATATTAAAAATAAATAAAGATGTATTCAACAAGAGCTGCATTTTATAGTTAATAAATCATGTAGCATATATCGTGTTTATCTTCGATGCAATGATGTTAAATGTATTATCCTTTAGAAATATGCGGCCAAAATGTTTATTTTGTGTATTCATTTAATCATCTACATACATGTATATATATATTTAAATATTTTTTTATTGAAAAATATCTATAATCGATCATTTGGGTCTCATTGTTTTTACAAAAAAAAGGGACAATCAACCGTTACGTGATCATTTAAATCCGAACCCTCATTGGACATTTTGGTAAAGATTCTGGTCCATGTAAAAATAATTGCAAAAGATTTTAGAAATTACACACAGTATTAACTGAAACACACTATGGGGTGATTATGATCATCAAATGTGTCAATGCCAGTATTACTAATTCGTATATTCCCGATTGTATGTGTACATACATGTATATTGTTTTTCACTCCTATTTACATCTGGAACTTGAAGCTGTATCTGTTAAAACCATATACTTGTCTTAGATTTTTCAAAGACATCGACATATGAGTAGTTTAAACGCAAAACGGGAAGAGGACCACAAAATGACATATTACGCAAACAGAAATATTCACATTACCGCTTACATGGAATCAGGGTAACAGGAGTCTATATGTGTACAAGTACACATCAATCAAAAAGGTATACCTGTATGAAGATCTGTTTTTGTATAATAGTTTGCCGATTGCAGGATAAATGATGGTATGACAATAGTAGTACCCATTTTTGATCTAGACTATATACTAAATAGGATTTTGTTTCGTGAATCTATATCCTTTAACTCCCTCATAAGTTTAACACCTCTTTTCTACTAGTCTTTTATTATATTCATAAATGCCTCATCCATCGTACAACAGTAATGCACTTTCATCATTATACAACTCAATGGCGTAAGTATCACATACACATTGAGGATGTAAGATATGATTGTTCACCAAAAAGAGGAACCAGGAAGAAGACAATTGCAGTAAGTTTAATTCCGTTAGCTAAAAAAAGTTTTTTTAAGTATATTTTAAGTTTTTAGATTTATTTATCAACCTGTAGATTTATACAAAAAACATATACGATGAAGTATTGTTTCAATACGAATACAAATAAGGAAAAGGAGTTCATAAGATTTTAAATTTATCTCAATTTGTCAAGCAGTTGTGATTGGAGTTGTCGTTTTTGTCATGTAAACTGCGAGTATACTATGAAATTTGAATACACGAGATTAAAGTTAAATGGGATTTTAAATTATTGTAGCGGAACTAAAGAAGAAGAGCTGATGTCTGCTATAGGAAAAAGAAGTCATACTACGTTTTGTAAATTTTTAGCTGGATTTAATTGCAAAAAAAAAAAAATGAATGCAAAATCAACTGAACAGATGACACTAGAAAAAAGTTCAAAAAATTATATCAATACGAGAAAACAAACTGGGAAATGGTTAATGAAAAATAAAAAAAATAGCAAATTGTGGAAGATTTATTATGATAAAAAAAATTATGTACACATATTGATATTACAAATATATAACATATACAGAACTTAATTACGTTGTACATGTTGTAGGGGGCGTGGTGTGTTTCTACAATGACACCCATGTAAATGTTACATGTGTTAACAAACCAAATAATAAACGTCACATATCGATCAAGTGTGTATACAGGTAAAAAGGACATCGCATTTTTAGCATATAAACTGATGGCAGTGAAAGTAGTCTAACAAGTAAGTTTTGTAAATGTTCGGCATAATAAATAGGAATCTAAATGTATTGATAATTTAAAATGATATATTCTTTGTTATCTACATGTATTATATTGATTTGATTTGATTGTGTTGTTTTATTATTTTTTTTTTGTAATGAATATGTCTTTTATAGGGCATTATCAAACATTTCATATAAATATCTTTTGAAATTTAATTGGTTTTTTTAGAAGAAAAAAAATATCAATCAACATAATAAAAAAAAACTAAATATATATTCATATAGTTAAAATTAATCATATCGACTATCGTTGATTTTTAAAGTGTGCATATTCAAATAGTTTTACTTATAATTTAGAGATTTAATAGGTTCTTGGTCAAGATGATTTATCAATAATGTAAATTATATCATGTAGAAGTTTCTCAGAGACGGTCTGTGTTATGTAGATGAAAGTTAAACGTCGTTGTACTCAATCCATTCAAATCTCTCTGGTTATAATACTGGATGGTAGGAAAAGCCATTTGAAAATGTACACGCATGATTACAATGATATCAACTCATTGAAAGCATATGCGAAACGTATTTGAATAATGATATTTTATAACACACAAAAAATATACTTTAGACCAGTATGTTTATACCGTTAATGTGCACTTAACCTTGAACTAGGTTTGTTCGTTGATCTAACATTGGATTGCATATAAGTGCATTTTCCTTGTATATATCTATTTCATTATATGTTTCTATTCATTCGTGAATTTTAATGTATTTGCTTTGAGCCATCCTTGTTTTGGTAAATCCAATGCAGCGCTTTGGAAGCAAACACTCTTTCTTTTCTTTTCTTATTTCTGATGATTTACTATACATTACTTTTTTTTCAATAGGCTAGAATTTAACTGTTTTGAAAGAAAGATATTGCTAAGATAAATATTTGTTTTTTTTTTTTAATACTGCCATAATAACTTCCTTTTAATTTGTTTTAGTCAACTCGATTGCCTAAATTGTGATCAACGAAATATGGATCTTCAACAAATACCGTTTGAAACAGATTGTACATCTAACACAATAACTATTGAATGGCAGGGACAACGCGGACAATTTAATAATTACATTGTGAAATATAGAGACAAAGATAGCAAAGATGTGTTTGCAGTGGTGCGAATATCGGAAAGCAAAATACAGATATCAAATCTAAGAAATGAAACTTTATATGAAATTAAGATATTTGTTGAAGATCCCAATGGAGATGAGTCTTTATCATTCAAAACTGAAGTAAGAACTACTGCTTCAATTGCGTCTAAGTTACTGAAAACTGCTTCAAAGATATGTGATGATCCTGTCATATATCGCTTATGTCCAATTAAAATTACCAACCTTCCAGAGGGAATACAGATTTGCGAATTCTGTAAGTTACAAATGTGTATATTATATTATAACAATTACGTTACTGTAAATCAAATTAAAGCAAATTAAACTAATATTTTTTTTTCGGTCAAGATTTCTCCATTCCCCCCCTCCCCCCTATAAGTTATAAGCGACGACTCTAAAATCAGCTCAGTTAGCTTGTTGAGAGAATTGACATTTCCTAACAGATAGATTAAAGGGCTGTCCGATGTAAATCGTATCATTATGTTCAAAAGAATAGGTTGGATAAGGCCCTAAAATGCTCCCTCCCCCTTTTAAACTTTTAAAAATATAAAATTAGAATATATTGACCAACATCACAATGAATCATAGCTAATACAGTGAATAGACATAAGCCTATTGTTGAAAATTTATCTACCTACGTTTTATACATGAAGTCACAAACACTAATTTTGATTTTCTACGAAGAATATCAATCAAAATGGATAATTGCAATTGATTTTTTGACAGGAAAGATACGTCGACAAATAAAATCTTATAAAATAATGTTTGTTAAGACAATTTGTATGTCTAACTTGAATACTTAGTTTGTCGACGAATGCGCTCTATGTTTCTTGGTCCTAAACTTGGTTTAAATCCGGCCGATTTTGTCAAATTTAGACAAAATCTCTTATCTTGACTTATTTGGGATGTAAAAAATTAACAGTTTAGAATAATATGTTGACACACAAAGTTGTATGTTACATTGAACGTCTTAAAGTCAACTTAATTTTGTTTCATCTTGTAACATTGAACTTTATAATTGGGGTCAAATATGGTCCTTACCGAATTTACTCCTTTTACTAAACATGCATTTTTATGTAGTTTCAGACGTAAACAACAAAGACGAACGAACTCTCCTACTGCTTGGTGCCAGCGGATCAGGCAAAAGTACATTGGTTGATGCCATTATAAACTATGTAACGGATGTTTCTTTCGCTGACAATTTCAGATTTAAAATAACTGATGAGGTTGGTATTGCTGGTATACCACAAGTATTGTACCAATATTATTAAAAAGTGCTAAACACTAAAATTACAAATTATCATTAATAGTTTAGTATATTAGTTATGTTTTTTTTTTCAAGTTATTATCAAAATCATGAAAAACATGAAATATGTTTGGAGCATATGTCAGTACTTTTTTATTTGTTCGATTGACTATTTTCTTCTGTAATAAATTGGTAAATATTGCAGATTTCACAAGGAGAAGAAGATATTGTTTGTTACAAAATAAGAAGTCAGAATGGTTACAAGGTCGGATTCAACCTAAATATCATTGATGTTCCAGGATTCGAATCCAGATATGATGAAAGTATTTACCAAAAATTATTAGCTCTCTTTCAGTCAGTTCGGTATATTAGTGCGGCTTGTCTTGTTGTTCCGTCATTTTGCCGACTTACCGAAGAGCATAGACGCATTTTTAGTAACATTTTATCGATATTTGGAAACGACATTGATTATGTAATTCCACTTATTACGTTTGATGACGGTGGTGAAATGATGGCACTTAACTCACTGAAAGAAGCAAATGTACCATGCATGGGTCACAACTGTTTTAGGTTTAATAATTCGCAACTCTTAAAAGGCATCGAAAACAAAGAATTTTGGATTAGACGTCAGCATACCTTGTTCAATTTATTTGATAAGTCTACTGTCTTTAACCAGATTAATCAGTGTCAAATGGAAATAACGACACAAGTGCTCAAAAGTCGAATCAAACTTAATCAATCATTGGACGAAGCAAAACTTCAAATTCAACATATTGAACGAAGGCAACATTTATTAAGGGAATATGATCTGAAAAATAGTCAACAACAACACAAGGTGGACAGGAATGTGGAAGCCGGAAACATTTGCATCAATTGTTATGAGTGCAAAAAGACATGCGTTTTTAATTGCTCGCTAGTGGTTAGACTTTTCTGGTATTTTGTGGTTTTCTTTGAAGAAATCTGGTCATTTGTTTGTTGTATATGTTCTTGTTTTCGGTGTTGTTCTCGTGTATGCAGGTGTCCGTGTAAGCGCAGTAACTGTTGTTATATTAAGTGTCTTCAAAGATGTCTTGGATGTACATGCTCCTGTTCGTTATATCATCATTACAAAGAATATGGAAGATACAGTAAAAATAATAGGAATACTTTACAAAACGATCATGACATTGAATATCAAACTGAATGCGAAATACCAAACAATGACGAAAAGCTGCAGATGGAGGAAGAAAAACAAATTTTAATGAACGAATTAATTTTGATCGATGATAGTATTTCAAGACACTGGAAATGTATAAAAACAACTGCACTTCTCGTTGAGATTCCTGAAGAATTTGAAATAATGAAAAAAATCCAAGAAAAACTTGAAAACCTGTTAAAAACTTGAACGATAAAGATATGATTACACTATCCAATAATTTATTGCTATTAAGATAGGAACACTTTCCATTTATTGATATGTATATAAAAAAAAGCGGCAAGAATGTTTAAAAACTTGACAACGAATAAACAGATATAAACAGAAAAGAAATAATTATTTACCATCATATTTTTTATGAACTTAATATCAATTGTTGATTTGGTGATTGATTTTCTTAACATCTAATTTCAATATGTATTGCCCGACGTATAGGAGTTCCAATACAAGTTTAAGATAAATAATGAATGAAATATATCACAAGTAGTAGATATTCATATCTGTTTTTGTTTTTTTTTTTTTTATTTTTTTGCAATGCGTTTTCATTTCTGCACAGAGAGTAAAATCTAGGAATTATGTCCCCTGTTCGCTGAATTCAATAACAGTTTCTGATTTACAACATAAATCCTTAATTATTGAGGTCAAACGAATACACATTTTCGAACATTCAAGCAACATAAACCTGAATAAATCACCGAAAACGAGTAATGTCGCATTTGCTCCTGGCTATACATGAATGATACGATGATTAGTGCATCTCCATTTCATGCTGATAATTTTCATAAAGTTCTACATATCGTGTGTGTATTGTAATGATGACAAATTATATGATTTGCATGTCATCAAATATTTGCTTTTCCTGATTTATTCAGTCTTTGTTTGTTTCTATTTTCGAATATTTGTAACAATTTTTGCAACACAATGTAGATCATTGCACCTTAATTTTCAGCTATATACTCTTGTTTCTTCTATTCAATCAAAAGTCGAGACATTAATATGTCAAACATAATAATGAAGTTTTAAGACAATTATTATTATTTCGTATGCAAAGAGAAATCTTACTAGTTGTCCTACGAACTAGAAAACTATTGAGTTAGTATTGCTTTATTTTAAAGTTATATATAAAAGAGACTGAAGATATCAAAAGCTATACACTGACATTTAAGGTTGGATGACAACCAAACATAACGACAAAAAAGATGTTTTTGTTTTTTTTTTACATTTTTCAAACTTACATTATTTCATTTAATTGTTCATACCTACAAATATATGTTTATATTAAAAAAAAAATCCTGCATTTTACACATCGGATCTTAATACCAGATGAATTTTAAATGCCAGACTATAGTTTTTTTTTTCTTAATCTGGTAACTCTTATTTTCATTTTGTAATAAAATGTTGTAATATAACTGTTCAGATTGTGATGTTTATGAATGAAACTTTTGACTCTCCACAGCTTTTATGTTTAGGATGCCTCATTTCTTTAAAGCGAATGATTTATCACTTTTGATTATCTCTCAGTAAAGGAAATTGTGTTTTGTCAGAGTTTTATCTATATAATATTGTGTGTTTGTACGTATAAGGTTATTTTGTTTAAACATTTTTATTCTAGTATATTCCTTCTCGGATGCTGATTTTCATTTATGTTCTCTAACGAACCATTTGTCAGTCCAGTGGTTTGATTGAAAGGTTGCATTGAGAAGTTGTAAATCAGTTTAATCATATAACATGACCATGTTCATATCCAAAAGTTTTTTTTTTTTAACAAGTTGAACATAATAATTGTATTCATCAAATATTGCTTGTTACATAAATCATCAAGATTCCAAGGTTCTCTTGACGTACCCTGTTATGATCCACTGACTACCCAGGGAATAGTCAGCTGATTAGATTAATTGACATACATTTTGTTTACAAAACATTATAATAATAATACTAGAAAAATTATTCATTGATTATGTTCCTTTTAATTGTTAGTAACATTGGACTTATTGTCTTATGTCCATTAATATTGGTGTTACTGTATTCATTGACAAAAATACTGTAGACGTCTATGTTTTTTGTTTTCTGCTCAGATACATAGTATGACTTATATATTGAAAAACTAAGTATGGTAATTAAAAAATTTATTGAGTAATACTTGTTGTCTGTGATTTTGTATCCAAATATCAGGTGTTGAATTTTTATTAAAAAATCCATATTACTCCTTTTTAAGAGATCGTATATTTGCTGCCAAAATCTTGTCAAATAAGAACAATTGAAAAAATAATGATCATAATCTTCGTCTATGTTACAAAAATTACACATATTATTATTAGTTATTTTCCATTGTAATAAAAGCTTTTTTGTTGGTACAATAAACTGTAGTAATTTCCATCTGAATATTTTTAATTTATTTTCAGTTAAATATTTAAAAATAAAGTTATATAGTGAATTCATATTTGGAGCTTCTTGCATTGGTAGAATTTTAAGCCACCTGTTTATCCCTACTGACGGTTCTTTTTTATTATTCACTAGCGAATCATATAACATTTTATTTGAAAAACATGTAGTCTCAAAATAATAATAAAATCGTTATTTTGAGACTACATGTTTTTCATATCCAAAAGTTAGAAACTTCATTAGCGGTTGTTTGGATCATTACCCTAATCTGTTAATATTATACAATTATAGCCTTTGTATGAGGTCGATACAAGGGTATATTGACCCGAAAAAAGTATATTGACTGAGGACGAAATCCGAGATTGACATACTTCTTTGGGTTGGTATATCCTATATCGACCTCATACAAAGGCTTTAATAGTTATATTATTAATTTCCGACCATATTTGTATTAAAATCGTCATTGTAAAAGAGGGACAGTCAAACTCATAGATCGAAAACAAAATGACAACGTCATGGCCAAAAATAAAAAGACAAACAGACAAATAATAGTACAGATGACACAACATAGAAAACTAAAGACTAACCAACACGAACCCCACCAAAAACTGTAATATTTTCGATCATTTCATTTTATTAGAATTTTCAATATATCATACTGTCTCCTAGACATTAACAACATATTAGTTCTTATTTCATTTATTTTTTATTTTTTTGGTATAAATATCTTATGTTTTTGAAGATTTTTTTCTTCGAATAATCTATCATGAATATACAATTTTAAAAACTTATAACAATATCAATTCATAACATGACGTCACAAAGTATATCGATTTTTAGATATTCTAAAAATAACTGTGCAATATGCTTTTTGCTATCCGCCGTTTTCTATCTACCTTCGAAAATATAGTTTAAAATGTGACTATCTCTGAACGAACCAAATTAATTTAAATATACGAATACATGATATGTATACTGAATGTTTTGTAGTTTTTAGAATTTTAGTGATAGTGTCTATTATGGGTTTGGCGTATTACCGAAATGTGTATTATATTACCTAGTTAAGGTGTTATTAATTTTTGTACGGTAGCAATGTCTTTGACCATATAAGTAGAAGTGAACAACAAAAGGTCACCGTACGGCATTTAACACTGAGCAAAACGGTGACCGTACATAGTGATTTATAAAAGGCCCCGCAATGTCAAAAGTAATGTAATTCAAACCAGAAAAACTGACGAGATGATTTATGAACAAAACAAAACTAGTAAACTAAAATCAAATATGAAATTCAGCAACCAACGACAACCACTGAAAAGCAGGCTCTTGACTTACAAAGGCACACACAGAATGTGGCGAGGTTGAACACGTTTTCTGGATCCAACTCTAAATTACCTTTCATGCCGCAATTATACCTAGATGTAAAAGTACAACATGAAAACAATTTATAAATCAGATGAAAAGGACTTACCTAATATGTAATACACAGTACAAAATAATTAAGAACAAAAGATAAAAACCCTAATATCAAAAAGAAGATGAGTTATGATTGCAAATAAGACAAATCTCCACAAGAAACCAAACGACACAAAAATTATCAGCAATAGGTCAGCGTAGGGCCTTCCCCAATTACTAGTAGCAAAGCCCATATCGCAAAGTGAAGCTACAAAAGGCCCCAAACTGACAAATGTAAAACAATTCAAACGAAAAAACTAACGGCCTAGTTTATGTACAAAATAATGAACAAAAACAAAATTATAACACAGCAACAAACGACAACCACTGATGAACAGGCTCCTGACTTGGGACAGGCACAAACAGATGTGGCGGGGTTAAACTAGTTTTGTGGCGCCAAACCCTCCCAAAGCCTCAGATAGTGGTGTAACGGCACAACATAAGAGCATCCTATTCAAAACAATAAACGAGAAAAAAATTTGAGAAACAGCAAAAAATCAGCCACTCAATAACAGGATCCTGATTTGGGACAGGCACATACATAATGTGGCGGGGTATAACTAGTATGAAGGCATAAAACCTTCATAACCTAGGACTGTGGCAAAACAGTTCAACAAAAGAACGAACTATAAGAATCAATTGAAAAAGGCTTGACTAATCAGATGGATACAAATAGAAATGCATCTACCAAAAATAAAGAGTGAACGTGGACTGGTACTTGTACTTTCCAACAACAAAAAGACACAAAGTACAAATATGAGAGTACTCGCAGCTACTGACAGCTAGTTCAAAGCCAAAAATAACTTATAAGAAAACTCCTGCATAAGACTAATTTATCAATCAGTACACGTATAACATCTAATGTTTTTAGTGTAAAGACGTCATAAACAGTCAGAGAAAAACACGGCCTTGTGCAATGCCAAGATACAGGTATCGACAGATTGTAGAGTAATGACTGTGCATACGTATAGAACAATAATATGTAATTTGATTTTAATTTACTGATAACAAAGAGAACATAAATTCCGATAAACATAATGATCGTAGTTAATAAAAGCTACAATGTAGTTCAAAGCAAATAACAACTAAATTATAATTATGTAGCTTGACTAAACTATCAATTATTACGCATTCAACTTCCAATGGATTTAGTGTAAAGACGTCATAAACAGTAAAACAAAATATGACATTGTGCAATGCTAAAATATGAAACAGAATGAAAGGTCGTGAATGTACAAATGTGTATAACAAAGTTATTTTCGTTTTAGTTTTTTTTATTACAAATACATATTGTTACATGTAACACTTTAAAATAAGATTATTTGGAGAATCCCTAGGTGTCCTCATATCGTATTTAAATTTACAGGCTTGGTAAATAACAGCACTATACAAATAAAAATCCCGTGTAAAATAAGTTGATACAGCTAAATATTTCAAGCTATTTTTATACCTATGGACGAAGTTTGTATTATACAATGTAGGTGTTATGTTATTCTTTGCTTATTATTTATCAGTTATAAATAGATAAAGTTCCTTTTAACTCACATGGTAACTACAGGCATAGGCAGAACGATGTGGGATACATAAACACCACGAAATGTTACCAAAGGGGAATCAACGACTAAAAATGGAACGAATTTCTTTTCATTTTTCGTTAATTTTAGTCTGCAATTTCCCATTCATTGCTGTTTATATTTGATTCATTTAAAGTAAGTTAGCTTGCAAAAAATTCGGCAGTATATTTAGAGAATTCTTTATTTTTAACGAAAACATATCCTCAAGATAGCTGTAAATGATATTGAACTGATCGATGCAATGAAATTTAAATTGGCATTTAGTAACAATTATGGTAAATAAAGGCAACAGTAGAATACCGCTGTTCGAAATTCATAAATCGATTGCGAAAAAAAACCAAATCCGAGTTACAAACTAAAACTGAGGGAAACACATCAAATATAAGAGGAGAACTACGAGATATTGATTCAACAGCAATAGTACACAAACATGGTATATGTTATTCTTAAAGGAAAGGTGAGCAAATACAATAGTACCTTTTTATTCTGTCCCTCATCGGTGTCTTGTAATTGCGTTTCTTATCATTGGTAAACATATTAAGGATTACTATAACATTAGCGGTACCAATCTTACTGACCAGATGTATATTAAAACATATGATGTCTCTAAAGTTATGCTCGATTTGCTTACTACTTGAAGTTCATTTTCAAAAATGTAAAATAACGACGAATCTTAATTAATGTTTTACTTTCTTTGTTTGCTGGTTTGAGGAAAAAGGTTACACACCAATCAACATCCAGTTTGAGAAATGATTTTACGTTCATTTTTGTTAATTTTCCAAATGTTATTAGCTTTTAGAACATCAATTTTACAACAATAACAAACTCAGTTAACTGCATCCTAATGCAATATTAATGGTTTTATTTATGTGTCTCAGGTAAAAATTATTATCGCTTTCTATTTGTCGTACCAACATATCTGACTCCTGTGCTGAATATACACAATTACATGCACATGACATAAACATATTGTTCACAACAATCATATAATATTGAACCTATTTTTATTTAAATGTCACTTTTTTACAACTGTTATATTTAACTTTGATATTCGATTTACAAAATACGTCAATGTAAACTATATGGTCAATTAAAGCATAAAAAGATGAGCATGTACTTTTTTTTGCCTTTGGTTTGTATGATTTTTTCTCTTTTCAATCCTATTATTTTTGATAATCATATGCACTGTATACATGTCAAATTCTAAAATACAAACATGTTATGTTTATCTTAAAACATTAATGACGTAAGTTATTTATTTTTCTGTTTTGCGTTTGTGTTTCAATGCAGGGCGTTACATTCAAGGTTTTGCTAGACTTATGACCTAACACATTTGTATCTCTACTTACAAGGTTAGTCTTTATAAATGTGTAATAAACAACTTTTTCGATGCCTTTTAAATACTTCAGAACATTATTAATATGACTATTCGAATTTTATAAACACCCTTGAATGGGGTGTGATGTATATCTTGTTTTCGCCTCATTTATCAAATTTTAATGAGATTTTCATTTCAAAAATATGAAGCATAACATTTATTATTCTTTGATGTAGACATCAGGAAGTACTAGACCTCAGATTGTAGTCTCCGTCATGTGCATAAATTGTATTTATGTTCCCTTTAAATTATAAAACAACTTCTTTAGCACATGGTGCATACCAAAAAGTATCAATATTTAAAGGAAAAACGAACCAAAAGGCAATATACTAACGTGTTAAATCATTCGTTTGTTGAATAACTTAATACATATACCTGTTAGTATCACATAATTTTATTTTCTTTCGTTTTATTATATTTAATCACATGATAAAACTAAATGTTATATCATGAGAAAATTTTCCTAATAATGAGAACTTTTGGGTGGAGTTACAAATAATTTACCAAAATATAATTT
Organism: Mytilus californianus; assembly: GCF_021869535.1. Lineage (NCBI taxonomy): Eukaryota > Metazoa > Mollusca > Bivalvia > Mytilida > Mytilidae > Mytilus > Mytilus californianus. The sequence goes on along the minus strand of NW_026262582.1, from coordinate 47,397,162 downwards.
GAGATATTTGTTATAATTTTGTCAATTTCAGACGAGAAATAACTTGTATTTTTCAATTACTCCATCAAAGTACATCCCTGGATAGATTTTCAGTCGTATTTTATTTTTGAGCGTCATCGTACAGTGGTATAAATGTATACAGCTATATCAAAGCGTCACAAGTATGTATTCATACACAAGTGAAAAAATTGTAAAAGTTTATATAAGATATTTGTATTACACAGTGTTACATACATTAAGGTGGCTCGAGCGTCTTAATTAAAATCCATAGAATTTTTTTAATAATTTTCAAAATGAAGTTTTGCTCATGCTTTTTTTGAAAATTATAATAAAAAGTATGGGTTACCGGACTTTGTTTTCATGCTACAGGTTGTGCAAAATTGTCAGACTTTGTATAAATTATGCATGGAAAATAAAATTTTGTGTGATAAAAAGAAAACTACACTATAGCATGCAACTCCCTCAGGCAAAATTGACCTTAGATGAATTTGGCTATTTGTTTTAGGTATTTTTTGTCATATAGCTCTTCAATTGTATCGGTACATCCTCGGATTTCAAATGTTTGGCTTTGAGCGTTCCTGATGAAGGTAAATCTAGAAAAGCGCTTCGGACAGATGAAACAACTAAACGTGTTGTTTTCAATTTTTTACATCACTGGGTCGATATCTCTTCTGGTGTAATATCAGTCCCCGAGGGTATTATCAGCTCAATAGTAAGTACTTCGGTACTGACATGATTTATATCAAACCTCACTAAAATTGTCTTTTTATAAATTTTGAAATTATAAAGAAACTAAGGTTTCAACTACCTCAGGCAAAGTTGACCTTATATGAATTTGGCTATTTGTTTTAGGTATTTTTGTCATATAGCTCTTCAACTGGTTCGATACTTATATATCCTCGGTTTTCAACTATTTGAAATAGGCGATCCTGATGAAGGTAAATCCAGAAAAGCGCTTCGGACGCATGAAATTATTAAAAGCGTTGTTTTCAATTTTTTTAAGATATAATGTGAAAAGATAGCTCTTATAACATGCTTTCAGATAGGAAAAATGGGGTCACTTAACTTGTTTTTTTGCTACATATAAAATAGCTAAATTCATAATACTTTCTACTACAAAATTTCTTTATCTGGGATGTCTCCCCTACTATTAGAGTTATTTTCCCTTATTTTACGAAATGGAAAAAAAAAATGAATTAAACAAAAATAGTGTTTTTTTTTGGTTTTTTTGATAGAAAATACAGCCGTAAATATGATAAAACACATAATTTTCTACATCAACATTAAAAGTCTTACACATGAATCACATACTACTCTCAAAATTTGCACATTTCATTAAAGATATAGACCAATTGTTATCTGCTAATTCAAAATATAAGATGGAGGAAGACACTCGAGCCACTTTAAACGGAATGTGTTGATCTGAAACTCATCTGATTCACCTAAAAGACTGAATACAGTTTTTCTATTGTTTTTTTTTTCTAACCGATTTTCATAAATTACCTCATTTAAGCCTTTTAATGAAATTCAACAATACTGGTGTATGACCGGGGGTGCCAAACAAAAAATCATTTTTGTTACGCAAATTCAGTTCACAAATAATTTGCATTACATACTGGGTAATACATTTGACTTTCCAACATTATTATAGAGTGTACTAAATCAAGGTTATGTATACTTAAATTTATATTTAGCCATTCCAACGCGTGTCACAATGCTGATGATATATAATGACCACCTAATTATTTTACAGTTTTGATTTTGACTGAATTCAACTCAATTAAGCTTGTGCACGCATAATACATATTGGTCTTGGTGAGGTTTACAGAATAGTGAATAATAGGGTGGATGAAAAGTTTAGAATGAAGGGTTGAAAAAAAAAAGAATACAATAAAAGAAAGGAAAAAGAGTAGAGAATAATGGGGGTGTTAAAACTTTACAAATAGAGAAAATGGTATAAAAATTCAATAAATAATGATATTAAGGAGCCATATTCAGGCCTTCTGCTGACAAACACTATAATATAAATGCCTACATTGTGTAGACCTCTTGTTTTAAATTATGAATACTACATGTCTTAATGCATTAAAAGGTAAATAATTTTCCGACACAAGTTACAATAATTATTGAAAGGTTGGAAACTAAATTCCATTGTAAATAAACGAGATCAAGATTTATTGTATTGTTGTAAGTGATGCTTGTAAAAATTTGAAAAAAAAGATGTACCCAAAGAAACATTCTTTAAATTGACAGTCTTATACAAATTTTGAAAGTTAAGCAATATTCGTAAAAAATAAACATAATTGTTTGTTTATATTAGTGATGTCATCTCAGTGAAGATTTTCTTATCGAGTACTCGTTAGATTTATCGAGCGAAACTCGAGTAACAACGTTCCGATCAAGATTAAATCCCGAGAACTTTTAATAACGAACAATGCCGGAAAAAATATTTATCACCTCATGTTTGTGGTTTACCATCTTTGCCGCAAGTTTATTATGTCACCCGATCGACAATGTCGGGTGACATATTGCTTTTCTTCTGTTTCTTTGTTATTATGTCATCTATATGGGGGAACATATTGTTATTCTACGAATTATTCTTCCACACTTTTTGTCCAGCTTAGTACTCGGAGATGACTTGACATACATTGATAAAACTGCTCCATAATGACAATCCCCATGTGCAGATGTACACTTTGGATTTAGAATTTTCAAGATGGCTGCCGTTATCATGGAAACGGCAAAAATGTGAAAAAAACGAAAAATGGTCCTAATTAAATGAAACTTTAAGAACTTATAATTCATCATTCGAAAGCGTGCCATCCATCTAAAGAACTTTCAAAATGGCTACCGTTGTCATGGAAACAGTCCAATCGTGAAAAAATGTGATATTTATTCAAACGAAAAAACCTCAAAATTATGTGATTATTTTAAACCAAGAGTAGACAAAAGACGGGTTCCCGATGCTCAATCTGGAGCAACCAAGTTTATCGTAAAATCCTTAATTAATTCATAGAAAATCAACCGTTACAGATACGACCCCAAACTTGATCTTCGTAATAGCAGTATGAACTGTAGAATTGATTACCGTTGGAGTTTTGTAGATTGCTGCTGTAACCATGGATATAAGACTCAAAGTGTAAAATTTACCATATGGGAAAAAACGTCAAAGTAACATTTTCTTACAAATTTTCAGCTCATTCCCGGTTAGATGCTATTGAAATGTCATCTGTCTTTGATATTTTCAAAATGGCAGCCGTTGCCATGAAAACCCAACATTATACTCATCTCAATTTGAGACCAAAATTCTGTAATCAAGAGTAAGTGCAGACGATCAAATAAAAATCTGTACTGCAAATCATCTTCTAGAATATCCTAGAAGAAAATGAATATACAATTTAACGTGCTTCTATTCTATACAAAAATCGTGCTTTGAAGAGAAAATCGACACTGAGAGAAATAGAAACACTAAAAGTACACATACGTGAATTTCTGCACTGACATTAAAGTACACATCCGGTAATCAAACACCTGCTAAAATATACACATTAGCTGAAATCAATCGATGAGCGTGTAATTTAATTGTACAATATACGATACATATATCGTGTGATACGCGAGCTATTGTAGAAAAAATGAACAGTTAGTATGCCGCTCCGTTAATATATACACATGTTGTCTTTCTAAGGTTCCGTCTAAAAGTCGATAATATACTTGAGTATCACGTGACGTCACCTTCTTCCTCGCGCGTGTGTCTTATTTAAGATTTAAAAGAATTCCCCAACCTATGTATAGACATCAATCTTATTCTACGAAAAGAGAAAAAAAGGGGGTGGGATCACAGGCATATGTATAATAGATGTGCAATTTTACTTTGGTACACTCAAAATGATCGCTACTACCGTGACAATGTCAAGTACGGGGTGACATCCTCCGCTATTGCTTGCAATAGAAAATCTAGTTATGGCACCCTCAACGGAGTTGGGGTGACGTATTGTTATTCTACGTTTCTTTTTTTTTCTTATTATGGCACCCTCAACGGAGTTAGGGTGACATATTGTTATTCTACGTTTCTTCTTAAGGTCTTTCCTTTCACTATATGGAAAGACCTTACTGTATTTCTTCTGATTATTATTATTAGGTCTCTCCACCTTTCCGTGGAAAAACCTTTTGATTTTGTTCTGATTATTAGGTCTTTCCACTTTTCCGTGGAAAGACCTATTGGTTTTCTTCTGATTATTATTATTTTTTTTCTTCCGCCTAATTTTTTTTCCTTCGCTGTTTTTTTTTTGTTTCGCAAGATGTCGTTTAGACATATGGTATATGATATCGAACAGTTAATACGCTTTTGAAACTGACACCGCGTAACCAAAAACTTTTCGATGTAAGAGTTACCTCCCTGAACACTGTTTGTCTTGTTATTACTTATACGTCGCAACTGCATAAGAAACCAACTAATTTATTTTACCAAATTGCTCGTTATATCCTCAGGATGATTTGATTAATTTTGACCGAAGCTATCCGCAGACTCCATATGAGAGTTATTTCCCCTTATGCATTTGATATAAGTGATGTGCATTTGTAACTGAAAAACCATAACTTATAGAGACCTGAGGTCTTTTGATTTGAGGTCCTCGGTCCAAAAAAAAAAAAGGAAAATAAGGTCAAGGTCAAAGGTTAAGGTCATATTCTAAATTTTGAGTTTAACTTGTTATCACTTATTTTCAGATATTGAATAAGATATTGACAAAATATTTTTACAGATTTGCTAGTTGCGACATGTCGTAACACGTAAATTTTAGTTGAAAGGGTACGTAGACATTTAATGGGAGTTTTCGACCCTTTTATATCTAATATTAGCTGTATGATGATATAACTCATTAACAATATATAGTAGAGACCTAGAGTGTTTTGATTTGAGGCCCTTGTTTCATGACCTTGAAATTGGGGTCAAGGTCAAAGTTTGATTTGACGTTCTAGATTTTGACCTCTGCTTTAACTTTTAATGTATGCCTGATAAAGCTATGGTACTTTGTGTTTTAAGTTGCAAGCCATATGACCTTGAAAAAAATCAACCGGAAATGTCCTTTTGTTAACCGGAAGTAGCTATTTCTTGACCATATTTAATGTAAAAGTACATAGAACCATATATTTTTGGAATCAGTGTCAAATAAACTATCAAATGATACCGGAAGTGACCTTTTTCAAACCGGAAGTTACAAATTATCTCCCTTATTTCAAACAAAAATGAATAGAGACCATATATTTTTAAATTCAGCAGATAATAAGCTCTCATTTGGCGCTGAAAATTACATTTCTTACCGAGTTTTAATATTTTTCACAACAAAATATATCGTTTCGAGTGTAAAGACCTTCAATTGTTCTCTGAACAATTGGTTTTTAATTACTAAGGTCTTCCCTTTTTCTATAAGGAAAGACCTTACTGTATGTCTTCCGTTTATTATTATTATTCTTTTTCCGCCAAACTTTGACGAAATTAGCAGCCTTAACCGTAAGACGTGTCGCTTTCATGTTCACACTTTGTATCGGTGTCATAAATACCTATCAGGAACTCACCCTGTGAGTCGAAAAATTTTGTCGGTTCGGAGTAATCCCTCCGAAACCTAAAAACCTTGTTATCATTTAAACACCGTCACCGTAAAAGGTAGAAAAAAAACCGAAGGGTGAAATTTGTTCAGGACTAGACCCCGGTTCTTCGTTACATTTGGATCGAAAAGATTCAACGACTCATTGGTAGGGTTATGCCCCTTTGAAAATTAACCGGTGTCGGTTGGCCATCAAAACTCAGAAACCGTAAGTCGTAGCCACCTAGAATCTTCACCAATGATCATCAATTCATGTGACTTTCAAAATGCCTCAAGGTCAAATTTGTATGTTGACCTTGACCTTTGACCTTACACCTTGTTATGGGATAATCTCAGAAACCATTATACTTACAGAAGTTTTGAATAGTGGAAAATGTTTGGGTCATTAATGCGCAACTTTGTAATATTTTGACCGAAGAAAAATGACCTTTCTGTAAGGGGCATAACCCCTGTTTTAGGATTCTGAAAATACAAAATTAGCTTTTACTATATAACCAAAGGTCCTAGATCCATGGGGTCTTCAACAATGACATTTAGGACCAATGACCTTGACAAAGGTCACAAGGTCAAAGGTCGAGGTCATGTCCCAGATAGCGAATTATGTGTTTTTGACCTTTTTTAAAGGATTTAAAGTGTGTTTTAAAGGTTTTTAAGGTTGACCTTGACCTTTGGCCTTACAACTTTTTATTCAATATCTCAAAAACGATTATACTTACAGAAATAGGAAATAGTGAAAAATGTTTGGGACATTAAGGCGCAACTTTTTTACATAATGACCGAAGAGATTTGACCTATCCGTAAGGGGCATAACCCCCGTTAACTGTTTCTGAAAAGACAAAATCAGCTTTAACTATTGAACCAAAGGTCCTAGACCCCTAGGGTCTTCAGCAATGACATAAGAGACCAATGACCTTCACAAAGGTCACAAGTTCAAAGGTCAAGGTCATGTCCCAGATAGCGAATTAAGTGTTTTTGACCTTATCTAAAGGATTTTTAGTGTGTTTTAAAGCTTTTTGAGGTTGACCTTGACCTTTGACCTTAAAACTTATTTATTGGATATCTCAAAAACGATAATACTTACAGAAATAGTAAATAGTGAAAAATAATTGGGACATAAAGGCGCAACTTTTTTACATTTTGACCGAAGAGATTTGACCTTTCTGTAAGGGGCATAACCCGTGTTAACTGTTTTAGAAAAGACAAAATAAGCTTTAACTCATGAACCAAAGGTCCTAGACCCATGGGGTCTTTTGTTATGACACCCTGGACCAATGACCTTGACAAAGGTCCTAAGGTAAAAGGTCAAGGTCATGTCCCAGAAGGCGATTAACGTGTTTTTAACCTTATATTAAGGATTTTTAGTGTGTTTCCAAGCCTTTAAAGGTTGACCTTGACCTTTGACCTTACAACTTTTTATTGGATATCTCAAAAACGATTATACTTACAGAAATAGTAAATAGTGAAAAATGTTAAGGTGACTATGGCGCAACTTTTTTACATTTTGACTGAAGAGATTTGACATATCCTTAAGGGGCATAACCCTCGTTAACGGTTTCTGAAAAGACAAAATTAGCTTTAACTCTTGAACCAAAGGTCTAAGACCTATTCGATCTTCTATAATGACATCGTGGACAAATGACCTTGACAAAGGTTATAAGGTCAAAAGTCAAGGTCATGTCATAAATAGCGAATTTGTTGTTTTTGTCATATTTTAACGGTTTTACGTGTGTTTGAGAGCTTTTCAATGCATTCTAAGCCTTTTAGAACATGTATTTTACAATACGAAAAGGAAAGACCTATCAATTGTTCAAGAAGAATTGACATTTTAATTATTTTTATTATTTTTCTTCCACACATTTTGTCCGCGCAAGTTCTTGGAATCCAATGAACCTATGTTGATGGAACTCTACTATAATGAGAACCCCCATGTAAAGTTATGCACCTTGCTATGGAATGGTAAAAAATGGCCGCCTTTTCCATGGAAACAGCAAAAATGCGAAAAAATTCAAAGTGTTCCAAACTCGAAGAAACTTCACAGGAATGGTAACTGGCATGGGCAGATTTGCATTTTGACTTTGGAATTTTCAAAATGGCCGCCGTAACCATGGAAACAGCAAACATGTCCAAAATTTTAAAATGCTCCAAACTTGATGAAACTTTACAAAAACGATAATGTGCATGTGTAGATGCAATATTTGACTTTGGAATTTTCTAAATGGCAATAGGGAAGGGTGCCATCCGCTATTGCATGCAATGGCAACTCTAGTTCTTTTTATTATTTTTATTCTTCCACACATTTTGTCCATGCTATTTTTGGGATTGGTCAGACCCATGTTGATGGAACTATATCATAATATGAACTGCCATGTGAAGTTGTGCAAGAGTCATTGGAATGGTTCAAAATGGCCGCCGTTACCATGGAAACTGCAAAAATGTAAAAAAATATAAAATTCTAAATCTTTCGTTATAAGAGGCAACCTCTTGAAAGTTTTTGTAAATGTTGGCAGTGGTGCCCTGATGTACCAACAGTACTTGGAATTTTCAAAATGGCTGCCATTGCCATGGAAACTGGAGAAAAGTTAACATTGATCCTATGGGAAAAAACATTAAAGCAGCATTTTCTTAAGAAATATAAGATCAAACTTAAACAAATTTCATGATTATATAACATGACATATTAGTCAATGTTGAAACTGTTGTTGGAATTTTCGAAATGGACACCGTTACCATGGAAACATAAAAAATTTCCAAAAATCTCAAAATGCTCCAAACTTTATGAAACTCAATATAAATAGTAAAAGGTAAGTAAAGATAAAACTTTGGACTTTGGAATTTCCAAAATGGCCGCCGTTGCCATGGAAACTGCAAAAATGTGAAAAATTGAAAAATGCCAATAAATATGTTGTATTGTATTTTTGTGTAAATACTGTTTCAAATTTTCAAAATGGCTGCAGTTTAGTGGCAATGTTGGAAGGGTGTCATCCGCTATTGCTTGCAATGGCAAATCTAGTTATGTCACCCGATCGACAATGTCGGGTGACATATTGCTTTTCCTCTGTTTCTTTTTCCCTATTATTATTGCACCCTCAACGGAGTTGGGGTGACATACTGTTATTCTACGTTTCTGTTTTTTCTTTTTTTTCTTCCACACATTTTGTCCGCGCGAGTTCTTGGAATCCAATGAACCAATGTTGATGGAACTCTACTATAATAAGGACCCCCATGTAAAGTTGTGCACCTTGCTATGGAATGGTAAAAAATGGCCGCCGTTTCCATGGAAACGGCAAAAATGAGAAAAAAATCAAAGTGTTCCAAATTGGAAGAAACTCCACAGGAATGTTAACTGGCATGTGCTGATTTGCAGTTTGACTTTGGAATTTTCAAAATGACTGCCGTTACCATGGAAACAGCTAAAATATCAAAAATTCTAACTCTTTCGTTTTAAGACCCAACTGGATGAAACTTTATGAAAATGTTATCCAGTATGCGAAGATATCAAGACAATATTTGGATAGTCCAAAATGGCTGCCGTTGTCATAGAAACATGGGGCAAGTTTTACATTAACCCTATGGGAAAATGCATAAAATCAGCATTTTCTTAAAGAGTATTTCACCAAAGTCAGTGAAACTGTATTGATATACAACATGACATGTGGCAATGAGATGTCTGCTTTTAGAATTTTGGAATTATCCACTGTAACCATGGAAACAGCAAAAATGTCAAAAATTTAAAAAAAAATCAAAATGCTGAAAACTGGATGAAACTTTACAAAAATGGTAACTGGCATAGGCAGAGTTGCATTTTGCAGTTGGAATTTTCAAAATGGCCGCCGTAACTATGGCACAGCAAAAATGTCCAAACTTTCAAAATGCTCCAAACTTCATGAAACTTTACAAAAATGATCATTTGCATGTGTAGATGCCCTCTTTGACTTTGGAATTTTTTAAATGGCTGCCGCTCGCCTGGCAACGGGGGAAGGGTGCCATCCGCTATTGCTTGCAATGGCAAATCTAGTTTTTCTTATTTTTCTTCCACACATTTTGTCCGCGCGAGTTCTTGGAATCCAATGGACCAATGTTGATGGAACTCTATTATAATTAGGACCTCCATCTAAAGTTGTGCACCTTGCTATGGAATGGTAAAAAATGGCCGCCGTTTCCATGGAAACAGCAAAAATGCGAAAAAAATCAAAGTGTTCCAAACTGGAAGAAACTCCACAGGAATGGTAACTGGCATGTGCTGATTTGCAGTTTGACTTCGGAATTTTCAAAATGGCTGCCGTTACCATGGAAACAGCTAAAATATCAAAAATTCTAACTCTTTCGTTATAAGACCCAACTTAATGAAACTTTACAAAAATGATAATTTGCATGTGTAGATCCACTCTTTGACTTCGGAATTTTCTAAATGGCTGCCGCTCGCCTGGCAATGGGGGAAGGGTGCCATCCGTTATTGCTAGCAATTACAAATCTAGTTATTATTATTTTTCTTCCACCTAATTTTGTCCGCCCGTTTTCTCAGAGCCAAAGGAACCAATCTAAATGATAGGGTACTATGACAAGGAACCCTGACTTTCGAGTTGCAGTGCAACTATGGAAACAGAAAAAATGTGAAAAAAAAATGAAATTGCAAATCCATTAAATCTTTCATTATGAGACCCAACTAGATGAAACTTTAGTGGAATGTAGCCTGGCATGCCAAGATGTGTTGACCATATTTAGAAGTTCCAACATGGCTGCCATTACCATGGAAACTGGAGAAACATTTACCATTAGCCCCTATGGGAAATTCCTAAAAGTAGCATTTACTCACTTATAATGGTAGGTCAAATTCCATGATTCTTTCATGGTATATTCCTGGTCATCTGCCGAAGTTGCATCTGTCTTTAAAATTTTAGAATCGGTCACTGTTACCATGGAAACAGCACAAATTCAAAAATGTTCAAAAATTTCAAAATGCTCTAAACTTTATGAAACTTAATATTAATGTTAACTGGCAAGTATAAATGAGACGTCTGGCTTTAGAATTTCCAAAATGGCCGCCGTTGTCATGGAAACAGCAAAATTGTGTAAAAAATTTCAAAATGGTCAAAATGTTCTTAAAATTTACAGAAAGATGTCAAGCCATGCATATATGTCCATTCACTGTTTAAAATTTAAAAATGGCTGCCGCTTAGAGGCAATGGGAGGAAGGGTGACATCCGCTATTGCTTGCAATGGCAAATCTAGTTCTTTTTATTTTTATTCTTCCACACATTTTGTCCATGCTATTTCTCGAGATTGGTCAGACCCATGTTGATGGAACTATACCATAATATGAACCGCTATGTGAAGTTGTGCAAGAGACATTGGAATGGTTCAAAGTGGCCGCCGTTACCATGGAAACTGCAAAAATGTACAAAAATACTCAAATTCTAAATCTTCCGTTTTAAGAGGCATCCTCTTGAAAGTTTATGTATAGGTTGCAGTTGTGCCCTGATGTACCAACAGTACTTGGAATTTTCAAAATGGCTGCCATTGCCATGGAAACTTGAGAAAAGTTTAACATTGATCCTATGGGAAAAAACATCAAAGCAGCATTTTTTTAAGGAATATAAGATCAAACTGAAACAAATTTCATGAATATATAGCATAGCATAATAGTCAATGTTGAAACTGTTGTTGGAATTTTCAAAATGGACACCGTTACCAAAGAAACAAAAAAAATGTCCAAAAATCTCAAACTGCTCCAAACTTGATGAAACTCATTATAAATGGTAAATGGTAAGTAAAGATAAGACTTTGAACTTTGGAATTTCCAAAATGGCCACCGTTGCCATGGAAACTGCAAAAATGTGAAAAATTTAAAAAATGCTCAAAACTGTCTACAAAACTTACAAACAAATATGTTGTAATGTATTTATGTGTAAATACTGTTTCAAATTTTCAAAATGGCTGCAGTTTAGGGGCAATGTGGGAAAGGTGCCATTCGCTATTGCTTGCAATGGCAAATCTAGTTATGGCATCCTCAACGGGGTTGGGGTGACATATTGTTATTCTACGTTTCTTTTTTTCTTATTATTTTTCTTATTTTTATTATCCTTCCTGTTTTTTTGTCCAGCTGATATCTTGGAATTGTATGAACCAATGGTCATGGAACTATATCATAATGTTACCCAGCATGTGCAGATTTGCAAACAGAGTATGGCATATTCAAGATGACGGCCGTTGTCATGGAAACTGACAAAATGTGAAAAAATTTCAAAATTCTAAATCTTTCATTATAAGACCCAAGTGGATGAAACTTTATGGAAGTGTTACCTGATATGCCCAGATGTGCATGCAATATTAAGAAGTTTCAAAATGGCTGCCATTGTCATGGAAACAGGGCGAAAGTTTAACATTGACCCTATGGGAAAACACGTTAAAGCTGCATTTCTTACAAGAATATTGGATCAAATCTAATAAAACTTTATGGATATGTAACATGGCATGTCCGAAAATGGCACCTGTCTTTGGAATTTTGAAAATATTAACCGTTACCATAGAACCAGCAAACAATTTTAAATTTTTAAAATGCTCCAAAATTTATGAATTTTAGCAACTATGTTAATAGACATCTGTAGATGCGCTTTTTGACTCTAGAATTTTCAAAATGGCTGCTGCTCGCCTGGCAATGGTGGAAGGGTGCTACCCGTTATTGCTAGCTATTACAAATCTAGTTATTTTTATTTTTCTTCCACTTTTTTTGTCCAGCTTATATCTAGGAATTGTATGAACCAATGTTAATAGAACTATATCATAATGTGAATCAGCATGTGCAGATTTGCAATCGGGGTATGGCATCAACAAGATGGTTGCCGTTGCCATGGAAACTGAAAAATGTGAAAAAAATTGCAAATCCTAAATCTTCAATTATAAGACATAACAGGATGAAACTTTATGGAAATGTTACTTGGCATGCCTAGATGTGCAGACAGTATTTAGAAATTCCAAATGGCCACCATTGTCATGGAAACAGGGTGAAAGTTTAACATTGACCCTATGGTAAAATACATTAAAGCTGCTTTTCCTTGAAGAATATAACATCAACCTCAATGACACTTTATAGATATGTAACATGGCATGTACCAATGTGCCATCTGTCTTTGGAATTATGGAAATTGTAACCGTTACCATGGAAACATCAAAATTTAAAAAAAAATTAAAACGCTCCAAAATTCATGAAACTTTACAAAAATGTAAATTGGAATGTGTACATGCGCTGTTCGACTTTGGAATTTTCAAAATGGCTGCCGTTACCCTGGAAATTGGGGAAGGGTGCCATCCGTTATTGCTTGCAATTACAAATCTAGTTTCTAATTATTATAGCACCCTCAACGGAGTTGGGGTGACATATTGTTATTGTTCGTTTCTTTTTTTTTTAATTATTTTTATTATTATTTTTATTCTTCCACACTTTTTCTCTCGGAATTAGATGGACCAATCTTGATGGAACTATTCTATAATGTTGACCACCCTGTGAAGATGCGCACCTGACTTTTGAATGTGCAAGATGACCATGGTGACCATGGCTATTGCTTGCAATGGCAAATCTAGTAATGGTACCCTCAACGGAGTTGGAATGACGTATTGTTATTCTACGTTTCTTTTTTTTTTCTTTTTTTTCTTCCACACATTTTGTCCAGCTAATTTCTCGGAATCCAATTGACCAATGTTGATGGAACTCTACTATAATAAGGACAACCATGTGAAGACTTTGGAATGTGAATGATGGCCATCGTTTCCATGGAAACGGTAAAAATGGGAAAAACAAATCAAAAATCCAAATCTTTTATTCTAAGACCCAACTCGATGAAACTTTATGGAAATGTTACTTGGTATGCCTGCATGAACTTACAATAATTAGAAACTCCAGAATGGCCGCCATTGTCATGGAAACAGGGCGAAAATACATTAAAGCTGCTTTTTCTTTAAGAATATCATATAAAACCCATAGACACTGTATGGGTATGTAACATATAATAAGTCCAAGTGGTATATGGCTTTGGAATTTTGAAAATGGCTACCGTTACGATGGAAATTTTAAAAAATTCAAAACGCACCAAACTTGTTGAAACTTCACAGAAATGTTGACTGGAATGTGCAGAGTTGATCTTTGATTTTGGAATTTTCAAAATGGCTGCCGTTACCATGGAAACGGCCAAAATGCCAAAATTTTCAAAATACTCCAAATGGTCTAAACATTTACTGTAATGTTAGCTGCCATGTCTAGATGCGACTTTCGACTTTGGAATGTTCAAAATGGCTGCCGCTATCCTGGCAATGGGGGAACGAGGGTGCCATTCGCTATTGCTTGCAATGGCAAATCTAGTTATTATTATATCTATTCTTCCACACTTTTTGTTCATGCTATTTCTCGGAATTGAGAAGACCAATGTTCATGGAACTTTACCATACTCTGGACCACTATGTGAAGTTGTGCAATCGGGGTATAGCATTTTCAAAATCGCCACCATTACCATGGAAACAGAATACATGTGAAATTTTGTTTTTCTTTTTTGTCAATAATTTGAGTATGCCTGAACTAAGAATCAACAAATTTTTATAAATTACTGCTGTCCACTATATACAGGTTTCAGATGATTTTAAGAATCTTTGAAGCTACTGTATTGCCATAGCAACTGGATTTGTTTAGCATTTAACCCTATGGGAAAACCTTAAAGTAGCATTTACATGCTTACTATGGTACGTCAAACTCAGTGGATCTTTAATGGTAATGTCCCTGTCATGTGCAAATGTTGCAGGTGTCATTGGAATTTTGAAAATGATCACCGTTAACCTGGAAACAGCAGAAATGTTCAAAAATTTCGAAATGCTCCAAACTTAAAGAAACTTTATATCAATGTTGACTGGTAAGTAAAGATAAGACTTTTGACTTCGGAATTTTCAAAATGGCGGCCGTTGCCATGGAAACTGCAAACATGTGAAAAATTGAAAACTGTTCCAAACTTCATGAAAATTTACAGACAAATATGTTATGATATATTTATGTGCATTAACTGTTTTAAATTTAAAATTGGCTGCAGTTTAGTGGCAAAGTGGGAAGGGTGCCAACCGCTATTGCTTGCAATGGCAAATCTAGTTCTTTTTTTTCCACTTTTTTTGTTTAGCTTATATCACGGAATGGTATGAACCAAATGTTATGGAACTATAGTATAATGTTAACCAGCATGTGCAAATTTGCAATCGAGGTATGGCATTTTCAAGATGGCCACCGTTACCATGGAAACAGAACATATGTGAAAAAATATCTTTTTTGTTTTTTGTGAATTATTTAGGTATGCCTGAACTTAAAATCGTAATTTTTTTATACATTGTTGGTATCTTCTATATACAGGTTTTAGATGATTTTGAGAATCTTTGGAAGTACTGTATTGCCATAGAAACTGGATATGTTTAGCATTAAAGCCTATGGGAAAATCTTTAAGTAGCATTTACTTGCTAAACATGGCAGTCAAACCAAATGAAATCTAATTATAATGTCCCTGTTTTGTGCCAATGTTGCAGGTATCATTGGAATTTTGGAAATGGTCACTGTTACCATGGAAACAGCATAAATATTCAAAATTTTCAAAACGCTTCTAACTTTATAATACTTCACAGAAATGATACCTGGCATATGGAGAATTGTTATTCGACATTGGAATTTTCAAAATGGCCACCGTTACCATGGAAACAGCAAAAAAGTTCAATTTTCAAAATGCTCCAATCTTAATGAAACTTTACAAAAATATTAATTGGCATGTGCAAGCGTTTTTGGAATTTTGAAAAATGGTCACCATTACCATGGAAACAGCAGAAATGTTGAAAAATTTCAAAATGCTCCAAACTTAAAGAAACTTATCGTCAATGTTGACTAGTTACTAAAGATTAGACTTTTGACTTTGGAATTTCCAAAATGGCGGCCGTTGCCATGGAAATGGCAAAAATGTCAAAAATTTCAAAATTCTCCAAACTTACTGAAACTATACAAAAATGTTAATTTGCAAGTGTAGATATGCTCTTTGATTTTATAATTTTCAAAATGGCTGCCGTTACCCTGGCAATGGGGGAACGAGGGTGCCATCCGTTATTGCTAGCAATTACAAATCTAGTTATTATTATTCTTCCAATGATTTTTGTCTGGCAGTTTTTTTGGAGCCAATGGAACCAATCTCAATGATAGTTAACTCTAATTAGGAACACAAAATGTCGGGTTGCAGTAGGTCTTAAGAACATACAAATTGGCTGCCGTTACCATGGAAACGGAACAAATGTGAAAAAATCCAGTTTTTGGTTTTTTTGAATTATTTAGATATGCTTAGACTTAAAATCGTTACATTTTAATACAATGTAGGTGCCCACTATATACTGGTTTTGGATGATTTTGGCAATCATTGGAATTACTATCATGACTATGTTGTCATAAAACTACACCAAAAATTTCAAAAATATCAAAATGCTCAAAAATTAATGAAATTTTACAGTAACGATGAGCAACATTGGTAGATGTGGAATTTGGAGTTGGGATTTTGAAAATGTCTGCTGTTACCATGGAAACAATGCAAAAAGGTCGAAATGCTGTAAAAACGTAATGGTTTGGTGAATAATTATGGTATGCTTTAACTTAAAATCATCAAATTTTTATACAGTATAGTTTTCTACCATATACAGGTTTTGGATGATTTTGACAATCATTGGAACTACAATGTAACCATTTATACAGCAGCAAAAATTTCAAAAATTTTAGAATGCTTCAAACTTAACGAAACTTCACCATAATATTGACTTGCATGTGTTAAATCGCCAATTGGTGTTGAAATTTCCAAAATGGCTGCCGTTACCATGGAAACAAGGCAAAAAAGGAAATATTATGCGTAAAAATATTAAACCCACTCAATGTTCTAAAAATTATAAGAAAGATGTATAGCCATCAGTATATATGTGCATTTACTGTTAACAATTTTAAAACTGGCTGCGATTTAGTGGCAAATGGGGGAAGGGTGACATCCGCTATTGCGTGCAATGGTAAATCTAGTTGTTTATTGCTTTCTGTTTGGTGTTAAATTAATATAAAGATCCATGTTGTTACAACTTGTGATCAATTTTTTTGGCAATCGTTAATGGCAGTCAGCAGGGTTTAAGATCATCAGGTGTTCGACCTGTTAGTCAAATGCGTTTTGTTAAAATATACTTTTTTCACTTTCAAAATTGGTCTTTGGAAAATTATTGTTTGTGCTGTATTTAGACTCCTCTGCATCAAAATTTGTTGTACATGCACACGTATAAAAATTGCGGTTTTTATCCAACGCAATCATAGGTTTGAACGTTGTTTTCAATTTAGACTTGTAATCGGAAACTGACATGCATCAGAAACAAAGGCGAACTTAGGGGAAGGGTAGGAGGGACATATGGCAAAATCAGAGGTACTTTTTTCATATGATTTGCACCACGTGACTTTGGCCCTCTTCTTTAAATTACTTCCCTTAGTTTGAGATTGAAAATATCAATTATTTTACATATGGGGATAATCCAGTCCTTTTCCGTCATGGATCTAAAACTAATGTGTCTTTGAAAACTTTCTTTAGCGGATATTTACAAAAATGTTGTGTAATTCTAAGGGAAAATGCTTCAAATTTGACTTTTTACGAAATCGGAAGGTAGAAATCATCATGTTTAAAAAAAAAAAAATGGCCGAAAACTTACGAAAGCAGGCAAGTTAAAAAGTATATAACTTTAAAATTCAAGCTATAGGTGTTTCCCTATATGCGGACAAATCATGAACAATATCTTCTTGCATATGAATTTCTGTTTTGAATCTTGCTTTTTAACGATTTTCCGTCATTTCATATGATCTTGTATAGCTATTAAACTACGGTTAGGCTTCCGATTTTCAAACTAAAAAGGCCGAAATATTTCAAAATAGACAATTTCTATACGGACAGCAGCCTAAAAACATGTACAATTCACCTATATCATGTATATGCGGACAAGTTATTGATTCAACATAGGAATTGGCATATTGGGATCTCTTTTTAAGGGGCATACATAATCCTATTGTGATTGATGCCGTAATGATAAGACAAAATGACCGCTCTGCAAATTAGCAAAGTTCCCCAAATTTTGCCATATGAGGAGTGCGTCCAGGGTGTTCGGCCTTTCTTGTAACAAGCTCAAACTGTTATATTGTCTTGTTGACGGACTCATAATAAAATATATTGGACCGACATCTGTACATGGCAGGCCAGTGTGCAAAATGACTCAATAAACTTGGTCAATTGTTATTGAAGATATCCTTGTTTAAACCTGGGACAACAGATAATTTAGCAGTCCCAGTTGTGACTTGGATAAATTATTAAGTCATAGTTAAGTCAGATGCTGCAGATCTCGGATTTATAAAAATAATAAAAAGGGGAGTTGAGCTCTGTATATTAGCAACGTTTAGAGTAGGATATGCAAAAAGTCTATTCATTAATCATTTTATGTAACTCCTTGAGGGTGAAGGCACATTGTTTCTCTCAATAGAGTGCCATTGTCAGCAAAACGTGTAAGTTTCAGCCTTTGCTAGATTCATACTAAGTAAGAAGCAATAGTCAATAAAATGAAAAAACAACAAACCTCGTCAAAAGATGGCTGTTAAAGAAATAATTCCTTTATGGCATGTCAAAATGAGCATAGAGCATGACATGCAGGAATTATTTCGATTCTAATAGGACAAATACAGTACTTGTATAGGTTGAAGCGTACGAAAATACCTTACAAATGTTTGGCTGTTCTCGTTTCCTCCCCATGGAGTCTGTAAATAACATTTTCATATTTAATAAGTTTAAAAACTAAAAGCAGGGTAAATATATGCTGTTTTATAAACAATATATAATACAAGTTACTGTAAGCTGCTAAAATGTATATATTTTATTAGAATAACAATGAAAATAACGAGAATACAAACAATAAATTTGTGCGCAGGTGTCAAACATATTTTGTGCTAATTAGAACACAGCTTTGTTCAGAAAGCGTAATAAGGACGTCATAATAGAATCTAATTTTAAACAAACTTACCTCAAAGTATAAGCAGCATCCTTCTTTCGACGTGATTTTGTTGGTTGGTCATTCATAACAAGGTGCCCGATCAGCTGTACATGACAGGATCAAACTGCACGTAGATGAAGTGTCATAGCCAATCACATTCCACAAAGATTAGAGTATGGCGTCGGATTTAGATGTCGTTGGAATTATCGAAAATCATAGGCTTTTTTTTTTTAACCTGTCTGCAAAAAATTGTGTTGTTGGCAATAATGCTAGGTGCCAATAGTTTCCCTTTTGTCAGATTATTGTAAAACAACATTTATAATTGTTTTCTTTTTGGTACTTCTGGATGGACTGTTTTACACAAATTGAAAGCTATATACATCAACCATTACTATAACGTTTGTCTACAACGACAAACATGGTCAATATGTATTCTTTTTAATAATAGTAACGCAGTGTTTTTATACCCAGGTGTGGAGTGCTTGAAATAAAAAGTAAGAAAATTGAATTTAAAATTGCAAAACTTGTTGTTACTATTTTACATGTTTCTTTAGTATCAGGCACATCAAAACTTTGTTACTAGTATTTTGGTACTTTATGAGGGAAAGTTCATACAAATTGAGATCTCTATCAGTCTAAGGTTACTAATACTTATGCCTTTAACAGTGAGAAGTGTCAGTATTCTGTTCATATTATAATCATGTAATGGTCTAATGGATTACTTTTTTTTTTAATCTCAGAGTGGACAGTTTTACATTAAAGTAAATTTAAGTTTTTAATTGCAACTTTTGTTGAAATCATCAATACACGGTGTCAATATTTTATTAGTTTATTGATATTTTAGTACAAAATTAAAATTCTTGATAATAGCATTATAGCATGGTACATATGGGGGACACTATGTCAACCTCATATAGCAAATAAATTCTCTTAAAAAACCAAATTCTGAACTGCTGGAGTTGCAAACAATTGCTCTTATCATGAGTTCAAACCATCAAACATGTTAAGCATAGTTAAACTTTACAATTTTATCAAGGATACAAAGATAAACAATGTTGTACAAAAGACTCACCAATGACGCTTAAATGAACAAAATAAACCAATTACTTTACAGTGAAAATAGTGGAGATACAATACTATAAAAATATTTTTCTCAGAACTATCTGAATGAATAACCTATAATAATCAAAAGACGTATTGAGACACAACAGGGTAGCTCTAACAAAATACTCGTAGCGTGTAGAAATTATGTATTGTAGTGTTTAAGGAGACTTATCGGTGTAGTTAGATATAAAATATATGACGGTTTTAGGAAAAGTAGAGATCATGGAGATATAACACTGTAAGATGCATATCTGGTGCAGTTAATTGTTTACTTTTTTGGAATTTTTAGGTTCTCAATGCTCTTCATCTTTGTACTTGTTTGGCTTTATAACTATTTTGATATGAGCGGCACTGATGATTCTTGTGTAGACGAAACGCGCGTATTTCGTATAAAATTTTAAGCCTGCAGGTACCTTTGATACCTATTTACACCACTGGGCCGATACCAATGCTGGTGGACGTTTCGTCCCCGAGATTATCACCAGCCCAGTATTCAGCACTTCGATGTTGACATGAATATCAATTATATGGTCATTTTTATAACGCGTGTCCGGCGTATTTGATTATAATTCTGGTACCTTTGATAACTATTTACCGTTAAAGTGTTTCCAATAGCAAGAAACTGCTGGAAATCAATGTTAATTTTTGTATTCAATATTTAGAACAGTATTACAACGACAAGCTGTAGTCACGAGATCAACGATATCAACTATAAACCCATATTTTTATTCATTTGCCTTTGGTTCTCATAGAGAGTAACGATATGAAATGTGTCGATTCGATATAGACAATGTAGGTTTCTCTTTGTCTATTTGTTCTAGAAGAAAATAGTGTCTATACACGTAACTTCCAAACAATCTACAATAATTTAGGAATTTTGGGATCAATTGAAAGCTGAATGACTGTTGATTATTGTACAAAGCATTTATAATTATAATTTTGAATGATAAATAAATTGTTAGAAATGTAAAAAGGGGATACATTATGTCTGGTTTTATTTAAATCTTATGCACCTGTTGTGGTACTTCCGAAGTTTCTTTTTCTTTTATTGCGATTCGAGGTATGTTCATTTGTTTTTCCTTTGACTTGTAACTACTGTTACTGTATCTAAACTCACAACAACGGAGGTGTGGCTGCTTGCAAATGATGAATGAAGTATAGAGTTTCAATTTTTACAAGTTGTACGCATTTCAATAAAATTTTGTCATATTTGAAGTCAGTTATGACGTTTTAATGATTTTCCAGGATGAACAATTCTTTTAATGGGAAGTTTCACCTCTTAAATTATAACAATAAGATACATCAGACGTTTGTGATAATACAACATGAACATGTCAGTCTATTGTGGTCATACAATGTGCATACAGGTCAGACTTAAAATGAAGTTCGATTCTTTGCATTTTTTTTTTTATTCTATCAATGAAACATGTATATAATGACTTGTTTATAGTCAAAATAAAGATTTTTGACAGGCAATCCTTATTTTTTAATTTTAATTAAATTTCATAAAGTAGTATTTATTAATTTAGAAACTTGATACACACTCATAAAACAAATCCAAAATCTCACTCAATACGTACTTTTAAACATGTGTACTAGTTTAAGAAGTTGTTCAGTTGAGAATGTACTAATTATTCCAAGTTTTATCCGAGAATACTTGTTTATACCAAAAATGTCCCTTTCTACCATTCGAAGAAAAATGGGGGACAACATTTGCAATTATATCTTATTTGATGAACAATCTCTAATGAAAATATGACATACTAGCAAGAACATTTTTCACCTTGCAAATGTTGACAAACTGGTTATAGTACATATGTTCCGGACCATATGGTCTGGGCCATATGCGTATATCCTCATATGGTTCGACCATACGCGTATGGTCCGGATTATTAATGCAATAAACGTAGATCAGTTACCTTTACCGTCAATTACACCCTTAAATATGTCATAAGAAGCTGTAAAGTAAGGATTGACTAATCTAATCATTTGATAATAATTGTTGCACCAATACTGAAATCAATTCGATATTTTACTCAAGAGTTAAAATTATAATATTTACATATTTGTTTGATTTTTCCTTAAACAAAATATGTCGCTCGCCACCGAAAAAAAATATTAAAAATTAAAAACCAATTGTTCAGAGAACAATTGAAGGTCTTTCCATAAACAAACAAGTATTTTGATATAAAAATAGTAAAAATTCGGTTTAAAATGTCATTAACATTGTCAAATGATAGCTTATAGTACGCTGATTCCAAAAATATATGGTTTCTATACAATATTTTTTAAATAAGGGAAATAATTTGTTACTTCCAGTTTGAAAAAGGTTACTTCCGGTATTATTTAACTGTTTAATTGACACTGATTCCAAAAATATGGTTCTATATACTTTTACATTCAAAAAGTACAAAAAAATAGCTACTTCCGGTTTACACAGGGTCACTTCCGGTTCCTTTTTCAAGGTCATATGGCCTGCAACTTAATGCAAAAAGTTCCATGGCTTTATCATGTATACAAATGAGGTAAAATCAAAGGTCAAAATCTAGAACGTCAATTTAACCAATGACCTTGAGCTCAATTTCAAGGTCATCAACCAAGGACCTCCAATCAAAATACCCTAGATCTTAATTATATTTGGTTCATGAGTTATATCACCATATGCATATTTTTAAATAAAAGAGGGGAGAAACTCTTATTTGATGTAAGCGTACCCTTTAAACCAAAATGTATGTGTTATGACATGTCGCAACTAACAATTAAGTAAAAATATGTTGTCGATATCTGATATTGTGTTTGAAAAGAGGTGAAAATAAACTAAAATCCAAATTAAGAAATGACCTTGACCTTTGACCTTGACCCTATTTTTTTTTTTTGGACCAACGACCTCAAATCAAAAGACCCTAGATCCCTATCACTTATGGTTTACCAATTACAATTACATTTTACTTATTCTAAATACAGAAGGGGAAATAACTCTCATATGGAGTTTCCGGACCGCTTCGGTCAAAATTATTCTTAAGATCCTGAGGATATAACGAGCAAATTGCTGCAATAATTTTGTCGTTATCTTTAACGGTTGCGAAGGAGATGCGTACACAAGAAAAACAGTGTTTGGGGAGATAACTCTTACAATAAAAAGTGTTCGGCTTAACAGGGTCAGTTTCAAAATCGTAATAACTGTTCGATATCATATGCATAAAATCTAAGCGACATCTTGCGAAACAAAAAAGCACCGTCAGAAAAAAGTGGCGGAAGAAGAAAATGATAATAATAATAATAATAAATATAAATCAATTGTTTTAAAAACAATTGTTAAACGGTCTTTCCCCTCCGAAATATGATTAATTGGTTTTTTGGTTGGTTGGTTGGTTGGTTGGTTGGTTGGTTGGTTGGTTGGTTGGTTTGTCGGTCGGTCGGTCGGTCGGTCGATTGATTGATTGATTGATTGATTGATTGATTGATTGCATGCATGGCACTTTTACTGTGCGACGCAGCTAACTTAAATAACGTATATATTCTAACCGAATGTGACTGCGTACCTTATACATCCCACACGGCCAAACGGACGCCTGAGATGTCCTCATAAAAATTGATCCTAGCATCATTCGTTTATAAATTTTCTCTAGTTTCTATGTTACCTCGGACTTCCATTGTTCATCTATTTGTTGTGTATGCATTTTGATTGAATTTGTAGGAAAACGGAGTAAATTTTATCTTGGAAGTTTTATTTTCCTTATTTGGATATGCAATGTTTTATTCTAAATTTAGGTCCGCGCGCGTGATGATGTTTTGAAGTCACGTGACGCTCGAATATATATGTCTGGAGTTAGAATATTAATTTCTTTTCAGGGGAGACCGTTGAACAGAGCACATGTGTATTGATCAGAGAAACACGATAACTATTGTTTTTATTTTGTACAGGTCATTGATGTCGGATCATGCATACATATCACGTACACATGTTTACGGGAGCACAGATTTTTAATTTAATGCATGATTAAAAAATTTGATTGTAGGATTTCAGCAATATTTACGATTTTTCTACGTCATTGAATTTTATTTCTCAATCAAGCGGACCGCGTCTAACGGGAACATGAATCGGAGCCGATTTTTGCAGGAATGAATTTCTATTTAAGAAGTTTGTACATCAGAAGGATTGCATTTTTACAGTCGAATGTACAGGACTGAACTTCAAGGCGAAATGGGATTCCTCAAAGTAGAAGAAAAAAAAGGGGGGTGGGGGGGGGGGAGAGAGGTGGAGGATGGTGGACCTTGGTTGATAAATTAAGATAAGATGCATGTATACATCATGATAGCTGCAAAGATTGAGGCTATAATTAGTTCATTTTGTTCATTTTACTATTTCAGTGGCATGGAACCCCTAAAACAATGACGCGTACCATTTTGACAAAAACTTTCCAGTTATATCATGTCGCGACTACCATTTTGGTCAAATTTTTTTTATACGGCTTACGGTTTACGAGTTACAAAAGCATAACGACAAATTAATTTGGTAAAGGCAGATAACTCCTTTAAGATCTCACTGGATCGCTTCGATCCAAATTAGGCAAAAATTCCTGAGGATGTAACAAACAATTTAGAAAAAGAATTTTGTCAATATCTTTTTTTGTTACGAAGGATATGCACACACATGATAAACAGTGAATAGGGAGATAACTCTTGCAAAGAAAATGGTTCGGCTTAGCAGGGTGAAATTTAAAAGCGCATAAACTATACGATACAATATGAGAAATATCTAAGCGACATATTGCGAAACAAACATTTAACGCAAGAACAAAATTTGGCGGAAGAAAAAAAAAATAATAATAATAATCCTAAGAAATTACCCCTATCAAAATATAGAGTCAATACTTACAGGCTATAGAGAACTAAGAGACAAAATACTTACAAGATTCAAATATGTCACTATAATCTTTCTTGAATGCCCATATTATTCAATCTCCACATTTAATAAAACAATCAGAGAAGGGAAGAAAAATAAAGACATATTAGAACAAAACAACAATCAGAAAAAACCATCAAACTACTCCTTAGTAGTGAAAAAGTATAGTGGTACCAGAATTGTAACAACAAAGGAAAGAAACAAGAGGCATTACCCGGCATTAGTAATTGATAAGTCAAAAGGGTTTAGATCAGTAACACAAGCGAGTAGCTTGGATAAAGAACTGTGCTACCAAGTAGACTACTATAATAGTCAATTAAAATTACTTAATAAGAAGTATAGAGCACCCAGATTTTCACAAGACCAAATAATATCGAACAAACCCAAAAACAAAACCAGGGTGAGGTACAGGAAAAACTATAAGTTATTGTCAGACGGCATCCACCCAAATAGAACGCTAGCTAAACTACTGGGTTTACAAAATGGTGGAGCTATCCCTAGAAGTGTCTGAAACCTGTTAAGGAGGAGTCACTGAAATAGGGAAGCCCTGTTTCAGTTGCATAAAGTAAAAGGGAACTGTTATTATATATATATATAATAAACCCAGATAGGGAAGCCTTGTCTGGGCATAGTAAATTATTGGGGAGGCAAGACAGAATAGGGAAGCCCTGTTCTGTACATAACGAAGTGAAATATTGACTCTATATAGATAGGTACTTCAGTTCCATAGACAAGGAAGCCTTGTCTTCAAATTCAAAGCAAAAAAGCATATTCTAACAGAGAAATAATAATTAAAATAAAAAAAAAATTAAAAAAAAATTTTTTTTTTTTAAAGTAATAGGGAAGCCCTATTACGTAGAGGTAAGCCTAGTTTTATTTAAAACGTGAACAGAAAACAAGGAAGCCTTGTCTTCTGAGTAAGGGAAAGGAATATATACAACAAGGAGAAATAAAAACAAAGGAAGCCTTGTTTTTATTAAAAAGGTCAGTGCTAAAAATTTTTTAGGAGGATAAGGAATCCTTGTCCTGAAAAATAAGTCAAGAGAGATAGTTATTGAGGAAACAGGGAAGCCCTATTTCTATCATTTGAGAGTGCAGTTTATGTCAAACGGATGGGGAAGCCTTGTCCCAAAATAAATTAAACACGTGATAGGGAAGCCCTGTCAAAATTAGGATAGTCTAGCTTCATTTGAAATCGAACTTTAGACAAGGATAGGGTAGCCTTGTCCTTTAAATATAAGTAGAATAAAATAAAGTACTACAAAATAAATTGGTGTAAGGAAGCCTTATACAATTCCTCAGTCAGGTAAAAAAAAAAAAAAAAAAAAAAAAAAAAAATAGGGAAGCCCTATTTTTATTAAGTAAGAAGTATGGCGTCAACCAGAAAAAACAGTACCACAGGCCCCAAACCGTCACAAAAAACAAGTCAAGATGAGGATGAAGCGTGGACATGCGCAAAATGTACCAAAATCTTCAGGGAGCCAGAGGCTCAACTTATGGAATGCCAAAGGTGTAAGGAACATTTCTGCATAACCTGTCTAAAGAAAACAAAAGCGGAATACAGCATGCTATGTAAAACAGATGCAATGTGGTTTTGTGGGAAATGCAGAATAGTCATGGAACAACATGCAGTCACCGATATTGAAATAGAAAGAAGGTGCAAACAGATAATGGAGAGTTATGAGGAAAGAATTACATTACTTGAAAAAACAGTTGAAAATAAATGTGACGAGGATAAAGTCAAGGAGATTGCTAGAGAGGAAATAAAAAACTGTAATGACGATATGGTAAAATTGATGGTACAAGAGGAAGTTGGCAAAATAGAGGCACCAATCATAGAAGAAAGTTGTAATGAGGAAAAAGTTAAAGCCATAATAACAGAAGAAATAAGCAAGATACATAAGCCCGAGAATAAAGGAGATAGCGATTCCACAAACAATGAGATAGATATAGCAGCCAATCCTATAACAAGAAAGGAGACTGTAACAAATGTTCTTGAAGAACTTAATGAGAGAAAGGCAAGAGAAAATAACCTGATCGTCTTTGGGATCCCTGAAATAGATGACGAGAGCAAAGAAGTAAGAGATAATACTGACAAAGAAAAACTAAACGAGCTCTTTACAGACTGCAAAATAAAACTGGATAAGGAAAATTTGAAAATGGTTAAAAGACTTGGGAAATTTAACAAAGAAAAGCTAAATAGACCAATCCTAGTAAAATTACCTAGTGCAGAACCTAAGATCACCTTATTTAGAAACATCCATTATATAAAAACAAACCCAAAATACGAAAAAGTGGGCGTCAGTAACGACCTAACCCAAGCAGAAAGAGAGCAAGAGAAAAGATTGTGGGATCAAGCGAGAAGACAAACCGAAGAAGAGATTTCGGGGGACTACCATTTCAAAGTAAGGGGCCCACCTTGGGCAAGGAAGGTTGTCAAATTAAGGAAGCTAGACTCCTAAAAGATAAAAGAGGAAAAGAGAATGTAAATAATTTTAATGGTAAAAAGGTTTTTAAAAATGTAAAAACAGATAATTTTACAGTTTTACCCAAATTAAGCTGTATATACACAAATGCAGATCAGTTATTCAACAAGCTGCCTGAATTAACAGTAAGAACAAGAGACGATAAACCAAAAATAATTGGTATTACAGAGGTTAAACCTAAAAATAATCGGTACAAACCAGGAATTTCAGAATATTCTTTAGCCGATGTATCCGATTACAACATGTTTGGTAAAAACCTAGACGTAGACACAGGCAGAGGTCTTTTATTGTACATAGATAAACAACTGGACGCATCACAGGTCCAAATGAATACAGAATTCCAAGAAAACTTATTTATTAAGATTAATTTAAACCAGTCAGACCAGCTATTATTAGGCCTAATATACAGAACACCATCAAACAGATCACAGGAATACACTAAACAATTAAATACGCTTACCACTGAAGCTTGTAGTAAAGGCTACTCACATATCCTATTAATGGGAGATTATAATTTTCCTGAAATAAACTGGGACAGTTGGAATTCACCAGGTGAAAGTACAGAAAGTAATGAATACAAATTTTTAGAGAATCTACAAGAAAACTTCTTATTTCAACATGTTACAAGACCAACACGATGGAGGGGTACAAATACACCCCATACCCTAGACCTGATTTTAACAAATGAGGAAAATATGATCTCAAATTTAGAATACCAAAGTCCACTGGGAAAAAGCGATCACTGCACTATGAAATTTGACTTTAGTTGCTATACAAATATTAAAAGTAAACCAAAAATAATTAAATTATTTAATAGAGGAAACTACATAAAAATAAAAGAAGAACTAGATAACATTAATTGGTCAGAATTACTACAGAAAGAAAATGATATAAACGAAAATTGGAGATCAGTTTTAAGTATAATTCAAGATATGGACAAAAAATATATACCAACAAAAGAAAGGCAACAAATCGGTAGAGGGAAAAACAATTTTCCAATGGATAAAAACACCATAGATAAAATTAAAAGGAAAAACATCCTCTCAAAAAAGATAACGCATAATAACGACCAGGATGTGAGGAAAGAATACAATAAGATAAGGAATCAAGTAAAAAGTAGAGTAAATAAGTTGAAGAGGGAATATGAGAAAAATCTGTCTGAAAAAGCTAAAGAAAACCCAAAAGCTATCTGGAGTTATATCAAGTCAAAAACTAAAACCAAAGAAGGAATTGGGGATTTACACCTGGATCCAGAAGACACAAAATCAGATAAAACGGAGGATAATAGCAAGAAGGCCAAATTACTAGTAGAATACTTTTCCAGCGTATTCACCAAGGAACCTGACGGAGTAGTGCCATCACCAACGCCGGTATTAGTAACTAATGTAATGTCAAATCAGAAAATAAAGGAAGAAGTAGTGCTGAAACACTTAAATGCATTGAAAATAGATAAATCTCCAGGTATGGACAAACTACACCCTAGGCTGCTAAAAGAGATCGCTGAATCATTGGCAAATCCTTTATGTATAATATATAATCAATCACTTGAAAGTAAGACAGTACCTAACGATTGGAAAAATGCTATGATAAGTGCTATATTTAAAAAGGGTAATAAGTCACTAGCCAAAAATTATAGACCAGTCAGTTTGACATCTGTAGTATGCAAAATAATGGAGAAGATATTGCGTGAATTTATTATAGAGCATATGAAAAAGAACAACTTATTCTCTAAAAAGCAATACGGATTTATTGCAGGGAGGTCAACTGGTCTTCAATTATTAGAAGTGATTGATAAGTGGACAGAGGCATTAGATCAAGGTTTAGACATAGACTGCATATATACTGATTTTATGAAGGCCTTTGATAAGGTACCTCATAAAAGATTAATAGCCAAAATCAAAAATCTAGGTGTCAGTGAAGATATAGTAGGGTGGATAACAAGCTTCTTAAAAGATAGGAAACAAAAGGTCATAGTGAATGGTGAAGAATCAGACTGGGCTAACGTTACATCTGGGATACCCCAAGGATCAGTACTAGGACCATTACTATTTGTTCTATATATAAATGATCTTCCAGACCAAGTGGATTCTGATGCATACCTATTTGCGGATGATACCAAGATCTTTAGAATAATAAAAACCCAGAAAGACAGACAAATTCTACAAGAAGACCTTAACAAGATGGAATCCTGGAGTGATAAATGGCTACTCAAATTTCACCCGGAAAAATGTAAATATATGAAAATATGTAAGAAATCTAATAGCACTGACCAACCATCAAACTATAGTCTTCTAAACCATCCAATAGCACAAGTTACAGAGGAAAAAGATATAGGAGTCCTTATTGACTCAGAACTCACCTTTGAAAATCACATAAGTGAAAAAGTGAACAAGGCCAACTCTATATTTGCAGTTCTTAGAAGAACATTTAAGTACTTGGGAATTGAGACATTCATGCCACTGTACAAAACCATGGTTAGAACCCACCTAGATTATGCCAGCTCAGTCTGGTCCCCATACAGGAAAAAAGATATCGACAAAATAGAAGGTGTCCAAAGAAGGATAACAAAACAATTACCAGGTCTCAAAGACATGAGCTACCCAGAGCGACTTAAAAAACTAGGCTTACCAACATTATCGTATAGGAGAATAAGAGGGGATATGATTGAAACTTTCAAAACAATGAATGGATACTATGACAAAGAAGTAAGCTCATTTTTAAGAACGGCAGATGATTCTCAACACAGATTCAGTAGCAGGACCAACAGTAATAAAGTCATTCATCAAAGATTCAAAACAAATATCCGTAAACACTCTTTCTCTGTTAGAATTGCTAAAACCTGGAACAAATTACCAGATAAAATAACAAAGTCACCATCAACAAATGCATTTAAAAACCGATTAGACAAATTTTGGTCAGACGAAGAGATATACTATAATGACTACAGAGCAGAAATATCCGGAAGTCACGGACAAAATACTAATAGAAAAACATTAAATTATGAGTCTGGTGAAGAGGAACCTTGAGGGGTCCTGTACTGGAAATCAACTATAAGTAACTATAAGTAACTATAAGTAATAATAATCAGAACAAATACAAAAGGTCTTTCCACTTTTGTAATAATAATCAGAAGAAAACCAATAGGTCTTTCCACAGAAAAGTGGAAAGACCTAATAATCATAAGAAAACCAATAGATCTTTCCACAGAAAAGTGGAAAGACCTAATTATCTAAATGAATCGCCACCTTGACAAGAAATCAACTGTTATACTCATATGCAGTTATGTTATTGAACCCTATTTATTTATTTTTTTAATTTTGTGTTTCAATATAATTTGAGCATTTTTTTTTTTAAATATTTCGTATGATTTTTAGTTCAATGATTTATTCATTTCAATTTTACGATTATACAGTAACAGTAGTTCATACTTGTTTCTCCTCCATTCTTATGTTGAAAATAAATTATACACATTATAAATTGAACACATTAGTAAAGTGAGAATAAGTTGAAATCAGAAAAAATAAAAAAATAAAAAATCTCAACGTCAGGAAAAAAAAAGACACCTTCCCCAAATGTCCGGACGAATTGTCGACAGCGTAAGGAAGATTTAATTTGGCACAAGCTAAAGACAAGAAGACAGACATACTAAGATTCAGACAATATGTCAAAGATAAAGGCTTTCAGTTAGTATTGTGTATCGATTATGGGTTCATAGAACGAGCCAAGTGTTCCTGTAAAAGAAGTTAGAATAAATTTCAAAAATACCACTATAGTCTAAATACTCACATAATTTGGCCCAGTAATAACCAAACAAATATATACTCATACGCGTATGGTCAACTTTATGAAAATACCCAAATTCAACTTAATAAGTATACCAATATGGTCACCAGCACATGCAAATGGTTCAAACAATAATGGTCTGAAACACATACTAAACAAGTAAGCATATTGGTCATTGTAATGACGATATTCAGTTTTCATTTTATAACCCAGATGTTACTACCAGTGCAATTTGAGCTAAAAATAAGGTGAAAAGTGTTTGGACTAAAGCTTTATACATGTTATATGTCTTTGGTAGAAATTTATCATAGAATTAATGAAGGAATGCAGAGGTCAATATATACAGTTTGCTTCTATTATAAGTGGTAAACCACTAATTCGGGTTCTGATTTAGAGAACATGCCGAAAAGAAGTACACGAATTAGCAAAACAGTTACTTCAAATGGGTGTAACTTATAAATGTTGTACAATATTTTGGTAATCTTGGTCTCGAAGGAAAACTGAATGACTTACGATAAGTGCAGAACTAATGTTGAATGATATAAACATGAATGACCTTAAGAACATAGAATACATTTTTCCAGTTTTTTATACTTCCGAATTTACGGGAACTGGTACTATTCTATATTCATTTAGAGATGTGTTTTTTCAGTACATGACACCATAAGGTTTGGCTTTGACATGATATTACTGTCAGTGTATTTGAACATAATACAAACGAGCTGTGACTGCTTAAGATTGAGGAATGGGACATAGTAAGCAAAAAAATGAACATACATGAATTTTGAAATAATGAACCAATTTGATTCCGGATATGGAATATGGATGACAGAAGTATATCAAAGTCTAAATATGATTTTGGGTGTTTTAAAATTATTACAGTTTATATTATTTTCAACTTGCAGAAATTCATATTTATCAAACATTGGTATCAAGTACACAATGTTTTACTCTTAAAAACTGCATATAAATTAACTAACACATTATATCATTTTATATGAATATGAATGTCTTACATATACTCTTAATTTTCCTTATAATAATTTCAACGATGGTGGACAAGATAAAAAGAACTTATATGTCTTACGTATTACAAGTCTACTAAGTTTTAAACAATGTTAAATTGATACAATACAAATTATACTCTAGAGACAAGAGTATAGCTTTCGATTGATATTCATGTGTTGTCATATTGTATATTACTGTATTCATCAGTTTGTTCTTCTAATTAAAAGATGAGTTGCTGTTAATAAATTTAAAAATGTATTTATGTGTTCTTGGTTTTGTCACTGACTCTTATGCAACAGTTGAAGGGGACAATGCATGTAACATATACAAGTTAACATTTAGCATTTCACACGGTAGCTATGATTTTTCTATAGAAAACTTAAACATTTGAAGTCTACAGCAATTAAGACGGGAAATAAGGAAATTTGTGGTATTAAAATTACTCATGTTGAACATAAGTTGTCACAGTTTGCTGATTACACTTCATTGATTTTAGATAAAAATCTTTATATGAATCCTTATCTGAATTGAACTGGTTTGCAAAAAACACAAGTTATTTGGATTGGAAGTAAAAAGGAAATGTTATGTCCTTATGTAAACATTTCATGGGGAGAAAAACATTTTGAATTACTTGGTATTAATTTTGATGTGGACTTAGAAAATATTGTCAACATCAACTATAATGATAGAATTATACAGATTTAGAACATAATAAAACAGTGGCTAAAAAGAAACCTCACAGTAATAGGTAGAATAACTATTTTACCTATGTTAAACCACGTTATTATTTCTTTGTCTAATCCTTCTCACTGATTATTCCGAAAAATTAATGAAATCTTTTATACATGTGTACGGAACTCTCCTATACATAGAGTAAAGAAGGATGTGTTGATTAAAAAATATTTGGAGGATGAATTAAGAATGATAGATTTTTATAATTTTACTATCGTGGCACTCAAATTATCAAGGATAAGAAGGATTTTTCAGAGATATCATAAAAGGCAAAGTATTGTGATGTCTGATATCGATAAAAATAAACTTTTTAATTGTGGTGTTCAGTTTATCAAACAAGTTAGTTTATTACTCAAAAACGGTTTTTGTAAAGATGTATTCAGAGCATGGGAAATGATTATTGATAAAGAGAGAAATTTGGACTATGAATATTTTTTATCAAATCATATTTGGTTTAACAGTATGATCATAATTGGTAATAAACCTGTTTTTTTTTTTTATCAATATTGGTTTAATCATAGTCTACAATATGTTAATAATTATGTTCTTATTCAATACTTCAAACGAACATAAAGCATTTACAAAGTAAAAACTCAACACAGTTTTTGGTTATCAGCTCGCCCCGACAGCACAGAAAGCTTATTTTTATTATAAACAATAAACAAATGTCCAATTTGCTGTCATCGACCGCTGCCATCACATATAAACACAATCTACAATAGAAAAATGTTCTATAAGTTGAAGAAAAAATCATTTCGATTTACATACATGTATTTTATCAACTATTTTCTACATAACATACTGATTCACATTCCTATGAAGTCTTAATAAAAGGGGTGGGTGGGTGGGAAAAACGAACCTTTCTGTCGGATAGGCGAACCTCGAATGACAATTCTAGATATCTTATTATAATTTTAGCGCTAAAATTCTAGCATGAAGTTATCATGATTGATATAACTTAAACCGGTAATAACTTACTGATGGTCCAATCAAATTAAACATAAACATGTTTTGATTTAAACACACGTGTTAAAAGTAAACAAATACACGTGTTCCCGAGTAACCTTTATAAATACATTTATGTTCTTATTCAATACTTCAAACGAACATAAAGCATTTACAAAGTAAAAACTCAACACAGTTTTTGGTTATCAGCTCGCCCCGACAGCACAGAAAGCTTCGATTGATAAAGAAAGGGACATAAAGAAAAAGGGGGGACAAACAATATAAATTACAATCCTAAATTCTTAGATACTGACAATCTGTTGAGTATACTCTCTTTAACATAACCATCTTTGGCTTTATCACTTTTCCATCTCCCGTGTTTCTTAAACAACCGGTCATCTATTCCAGCTTCTGCCGCGGCAGTAGCTCCTCCTGACCTCAAACTATGTAAGCCAAACTGTTTTTTATCAAGACCTAAACTGTCAAGTGCAGATAACAATAACTCTCTGGCTCTGGTGTAAGAAATATGACTACTCTTTCTAAGTTTGTATATATTCAAAGATTTACAATAACAAATAGATCTAAAAATAAAATCATTCGATTCTTCAGGAATGTTAGCTAACTTTAGATAACGCTGAAGTACATCTACCGGGCATGTAATATTCCCTGTTTTGAAATGACAACATCTTTCCCTTCCCTATATACATCAGTTTTACTCTTGACTAAATGAAGTGTAAGGTAAGTAGGGGAAAACTGTATATCAGACCTTCTCAAGTTAGCTAACTCGGAGAATCTTAAAAAGCCAGCATAGGCTAATAAACACATACATGCTATTCTTACATCTTTTAAATTACAAGTATTATTAGCATATTTACATACAATATTTTTCAAAATATGCGGTGTGATAGGTTCTTTTTTGACAACTGAATGACCTATTTTTCTATGAGCCCCTTCAAGAACAGATGCAACTAGATTATTTTCACTGGGATCAGCAACGCCAGCTAATTTATGTGCCCATTTTATGGCGTAAAAAGCATCATTTAATTTTGAAACCGATTTTGCAGTTTCAGACAAATGAATTAAATATAAAGAAATATGTAAATGAGATGCTGGCAATGGTGAAAAAGAATATTGACTAGTCCACTTACACCATGAATTGAAGGCATATCTATATTTCTTCTGAGTACTCGCAGCCTTGGACGAAAGAAGGAATTCTGGTAACTGTTTGAACAAACTGCTGAGATCATTATTAGAGGCAACTTGTGAATTAAAGTCTGACCAATGTCCTACTGAAAAAATATCTGAAAAACGTAAAATTGCAATAACATTTTATATACATATACAGAGGACGAATTATTAGCATATTTCAGATTTCTATACACAGTAAAATATAATATATATTCAAATATTTCAACGCCAGCTACAATATCTTTATAGATACTAGGGCCATAAACTGTAAAACAAATTACCATGCCTGCTAAAATATCATTATAGATACTAGGGCCATGTCAAATAAAAAACCAAGCCTGCTACAATATCATTACCGATACTAGGGCCATGTCAACATAAACACCCATGCCTGCTACAATATACATATACTAGGTCCATGTCACAAACAGACCATGACTGCTACAATATATCTATATATATATTAGGGCCATGTCACAAACAGACCATGCCTGCTAAAATATATCTATATATATTAGGGCCATGTCTAAGATGCATCTAGCAAAACAGCCAAAACTGGCGAACCAAACGGTTCAATTCCGAATATCGTATTCTTATTCGAACCTTGCTTATAAATACCATCAGTATTTTTAAACACAATAACATCTTTTACGTAATCTTGATAAATCAGATGTTTATCGAATATCAAAGGCCAGAATGCAGCAGAAATCCACTTAGGCACAACTAACGTGCCTCGAGCTTTACAAGCTATAATGTGTTTAATCGATCGTATCACAAGATTAATTGTTGGAACTAGCCAATTATTTTCATTGGTCCAAACTTGAGAAAATGCATCAACTGCTTCAGAATCAGGTTGCCAAAATAAGGAGTTAAATCTCATAACTTTTCTATTTTCGACACTTGCAAACCTGTCAATCGAATAAGGACCCCACATATCATTTAAAAAATTGAAAAATATATGTGTGACTCCCCAGTCCTCGAAATCAACCATTTTGCTGATATAATCAGCCTTTTCATTTTCTTTTCTGGGAATCCATTGAATGTCAATTGATATTCCTTTTTGAATGCAAAATGAAAAAATAGATTTTGCTATAACATGAAGATTTTCTTTCATACTTCCCGAATTAACAATTTTGACACAATTTTGATTGTCAGTAAACCACTTTATAGTTTTTCCTGTGAAACTATTCTTAAAAGAAAAAAGGGCCAACTCTATAGCTTTCAGCTCTCTCCATGTGGAGCTTTGTACCGTTTCACTACATGTCCACATCTTATGGAAAATCTTATTTTCTAATTCAACGGTGTATGCACCAGCGGCAATATTACTAGCATCTGAGTATATGACAACAGAAGATTTACTGTAATGACATAAATTACGATAGTTAATCATGGTGACATTTTCTAACCAGAACTTTAACTCTGATAAAACCTCGACGGGTTTGTACCCTGTAATGGGAATATCCCACCCAATTCTACTTTCAATTTCCATGTAACAGAACTTTGACATAATTCTAGCCACATTTCCGATTACGGGAGTCATAGAAATAATTCTACCTACAACCTGAGCTAAAGATCTAGCTGTAACATAGGGAAATTTAGCCAAAATTACATTCAATGAGAAAATCAAATCGTCAACTCGACGTTGAGTAATAGATAATTTGTATTCTTTCGAGTTCCAAACTATTCCCAACCATTCTAACTCGGTAACAGGTTTAAAAACAGACTTCTCCTCGTTAATAAGGAAACCAGCATCAATCAAAGACCTTTTTACGAAGGACGATTGCTCATTACATGTATTTTCATCTGGACTCATGCCAAATCCATCATCTAAATACAAAACAACTTTTATACCGTTTCCACGCCAAAATTTTACTAGTGGCCTCAAACATTTAGTAAAAATGTACGGACCGGTAGTAATTCCGAAAGCTAAAACAGTATAGCAATAAAATTGACCTTCCCACTGAAAACCTAAGAAAGTCTGTTGCTGTGCGCATATGTCTAAGTGAAAATAACCAGATTTTAAATCAAACTTAAACAGATACATATCTTTGTCAAAATATTGTATAGCTAACTTCCAATCCTCAAATTTTATTTTTTCGCGCTTTATGTGTTTATTCAATTGACTCATATCTAAAATAAGTCGTTTCTTACCGGACTTTTGAGTAGCAACACTCAATGGATTTACCACATATGGTTGAAAAGGCACTTTAATTACGCAACCTATTTGAACTAAATCTTCAATTGACTTTGTGACAAATTCAGTATTCTGCCGTGCTGATCTATTATTTCTGTGGTACATTTTAAAAGGTGTATCTATAAATGGAATAACATAACCATTTTTTATTGTATCAAGCACAAAAGGACAAGCACCTATATTTTCCCAATACTTTACATGACAAGCTAATCTACCTTTCACCCCTTTAAATTTATCATATGACTGACAATTTTCAAAATATTGAACTTGATCTAAAAAAGATTCTATATAATCGTTATCAACAAAACATG
Source organism: Mytilus californianus (assembly GCF_021869535.1). NCBI lineage: Eukaryota > Metazoa > Mollusca > Bivalvia > Mytilida > Mytilidae > Mytilus > Mytilus californianus. The sequence goes on along the minus strand of NW_026262582.1, from coordinate 47,359,849 downwards.
TAGAAAATTGGTCATTAATAGTGTCTAAATACTTATCATTCACAATGACTGGAGAGTGACGTTCAGGCCCTACTTTACTACTTCTGGTAGGTTGTGGAGTTGCTGTTGGATGACCTGAGACTGGCGAGAAGAGGACAGTTTTTTCTCCAGTGGCCTTGTTGCTTGCAGTAGTGGCACGTGTCGATTGAGCAAGGCTCACGCCTTGCGAAGCTCCCACGAAAGGGCTGTTGCTGATTACGTTGATAATGCTGAGCGTAAGCAGGGTTACCATAAGATTCCGCAGGTTGTTGACGAGGCGGATTTTTTGGGTAAGGTTGCTGGCGAGATTTTGACTTCTCCTTGGAGGTACGGATAGCTCTGGTCTCAGCTTGTCGTATCTTTCTCTCATCTTCAGAATCTGAAGCCACGGCATTGGATTCGTATTCCCTAACGGTTCCCCAACCAGCAGGGGAAGCATCAGCTATGCGTATTTTCTTATTACGGCTTTTGATCTTATCAGTTATGTCAAGAACTAATCTATAGGCTTGAGTATTGGAGTTAGGGATGAATTTTGAAAGTTTATTAACAGTGTCTAATAATTCCTCATTAAAGGTGTACTGAATTCTGTTTCCTTCCCCCTTAAATTTTAGAGTGACGTCCTCCTTAATTTTTCTCTTAAGGCAATCTTGTTCTTGTATGAGTTCAGATTTCAACTCACCTAACTTGCTGTCTAAAATTGTCTTAAAAAGCTCTACAGTATCTACCAAATCAGACGACTTATCAGCTGCTTTATGAATATTAGGTGGCGGTAAACTATTATCTCCTTCGAGTAGTATGTCTTCATTCAATTCCAGACGTGGAGAAGATTCGGACATTTTACCAAGTGGCGATTTAAGAAAAAACGAACCTTTCTGTCGGATAGGCGAACCTCGAATGACAATTCTAGATATCTTATTATAATTTTAGCGCTAAAATTCTAGCATGAAGTTATCATGATTGATATAACTTAAACCGGTAATAACTTACTGATGGTCCAATCAAATTAAACATAAACATGTTTTGATTTAAACACACGTGTTAAAAGTAAACAAATACACGTGTTCCCGAGTAACCTTTATAAATACATTGTAATAGATGAAAATGGATTTTTTATTTCATTAGAAATGTTACAGCAATGTTACGATATCAATGTTAATTTTTTGAATTACATGAGTGTTATTTCTGCTCTTAAAAAAGCAGCAAATAATTACAAAATAGATACATATACGTTATGTTGTTCATTTATTCCATCTTGCTTACAAGTCTTTTTTAAACGTTTAAAAGGTTCTAAAGATATGTAAAACTCATTAATAACCATGTATCTCCAACAGGACAACTGAAGTGGGGTTACATATTAGGCGAAGATCTCACTTGGAAACATATATTCAAACTACCTTTTACAGTCACTGTCAATACCAAACTACAGTGGCTTCAGTGCAGAATCAACCACAGAATTGTTGCCACACATAAATTTTTATGTAAAATCAAACGTATTGATAACCCTTTATGTACTTTTTATAAATTGGAAAATGAAACTGTTGAACATAGAATGTGTAATTGTGAGATTATCCGAAACATTTTACAAGATATTGATTATTGGTGTATATCTGGTGGGGCAAGCCTGCCATTGAATAAGTTACATTTTATTTTTGGAAATATATAAAAGGTTCGAAAAGATGACGCATATAATTTGATTTTTCGATACAGTGAAACAATATATACACAACAGTAGATGTTTTTCAAAAGATCTTTCAATCAGTGTCATTAAAGAAAAGCTAAAATATATGTACATATCTAGAAAAAATTAATGACAGTCAAAAATAAAAGACAAGATCACTTTGATACCATGTGGATTGCATGTAAAAAAAAAATTAATAATTCATTTTGTCTATAATTTTTTACAAATATTTATAGTCAAAAATAACATAATATATTATTTTATCTTATGGCACAATTTATTATGTACCTGTACACATCAATAGTATACGGACTTTTCTGAACTGCTTCTTAACAGTACTTAATCATTTATGTAAATTGACTGCAGTAAATTGTCTGAAAAGTGAACAGTACAAAATTAACTAAACGTGATTAAGCCAAAAACTGTCATGGCGGAATAATTTATTGTTCAGACTTTTCAGATGATGATAGAATTAAAATGGCCGATAAAGATAAATGATTTTTTGTGACTATGCAGGCACGTGTAAAGTTATCGACAAGTGCATAAACTAAACCCCAAGTTTCGCAGCTGTGAGACACCTCAATAAATATATTGAACAATGGAACTGATAGATTATTTGGTAAACGGATCGATGAATAACGAAAAAAGTGGTGTCAGAATAACTTCCAAGGTTACTTGTAGCCTGAGGTAGTGTTACCTTACTTCACAACTTTTGCGATCAATAAAAAAAACATGATATTCCCATTTTAAACATTGCAATGGAAGGCAGTGCACGTTGGGTAACTGTTTTTAAAACTTTAATGTTCTCATTTAAGGTAGCACTACAGTTAGAATTTCCTGACTACAACAAACAGTCTTTGAAGATTAATTTCTCCAAAACTACTCAATGGATTTTCAAAATCTTCAACTCATAATAAAGCTGAAATATTACTCCTTCTTAATCTATAGATACATTCTTTTTTCATTTCAAATGGTAGTAAAAATTTGTTTTCATCACTTTAATCAACCATACACAATGTACAAAACCGTGTCACAGATTTTTGATATATGCCTCCAGTAAGAATATACATTGATTTAACTGCTGGGTGTCAAACCTTATTTCACCTTTCATCTTTGGACACCTATAAATTCCTTTAGAAACAAATTATCCCAAAACTGGGACACGGTATTGTAGAAAATATTCCCTTTAATCACATATATCAAAGTTAAACCAAAAAGGGTACCCATAAAGTTTCTATCTTTATTTTTTGCTAACAATTCTTATGAAAAATTGTTCTGAAAAATGACCTAAAAACTAAATTTCCCTTTAAGAACCCCTATAAATGCATCATAAATCCAAAAATCCACTGCGAACAAACCAGGTGTGTTCTGACACCATTATTTCATCAATAGAACCACACACTTTGTGTCTTTGGTGCTCTAATACTGTAAATTTTGAATTATGTGTGCACTGACAATAATATTGATTCACTAAAATGTTTTTGCATCGGAAATAAACACATTTATTCTAAAACCAGTTGTTGGCATGATACGGGTTATGTTCTTCTCATATATTGTATGATGGTGTAATACTTAACCCCTAACGGGAGGGATTGTACTTGATATTCATATGATGAAGACATAATCTTTCAATCAGTTTAATTGAGGTCTAGAGCTGGCATGTCAGTAACTGTTAGTAGTCCTTTGTTAATTTATGTATCATTGTCATATTGTTTAGTTTCTTTTGTTACCTATTCTGATATCGGACTCCGACTTCTTTTGAACTGAGTTTAACTGTGCGTATTGTTGTTTGTTTGTTTTTTCTACATTGGCTAGAGGTATAGGGGAGGGTTGAGATCTCCAAACACATGTTTAACCCCGCCGTATGTTTGCGCCTGTCCCAATTTAGGAGCCTCTGGCCTTTTTTAGTCTTGTATGATTTTTAATTTTAGTTTCTTGCGTATATTTCAGAGTTAAGTATGACGTCCATTATCACTGAACAAGTATACATTTTTGTTTGGGGGTCAGCCGAAGCACAATTCTGGGTGCTGGAGTTTCTCACTACATTCAAGACCCATTGGTGGCCTTCGGCTGTTGTCTGCTCTTAGGTCAGGTTGTTGTGCTTTGACACATTCCCAATTTCCATTCTTAATTTTAAAACAAATAAACATGCACTGAACGAATAAATTTGATATATGACACAATATAAATACAATACTAATAAAAAAGTATATAAAATAATGTCAAACAGACAACTCTTACTTAGGACAAAATGGCGTTAAGTAAAATAACGTACACAGATAAATTTGAATATAATAAATGTGTTGTTAGGAGTCTGGAAACACTTTTTACAAAATAAGTACATGTGTTGCTCAAAGAACGAGTATCGTCATACTAAATACTAAAAATAGTGAGAAGAGAATTAGTACAAAATAAGTTAACATTGAATTACACAAAATGAATAACAAGTTGTGTCAACAGGTTTAATTAACATGAAAGTACGATTTTAGTGTACTGGCAGATACTGAAAGTTATCTTTATACATAGATAGCGAACACATGCAATCGGATTTTTCTAGGTCTGTTTGATTTTATATTATAGGTTTTAAAAAAAAGTATTAATCATCGTGTTCATCTGTATAATAATGAGTTTTTGCTTATTGTAGATCGAATCGGTCAACCAATTGAAATACCCTTGTTACATTTTAAATGTTGAAATCACTTTCCCTTGGATAGCTGAACACGCCGAGTTAATGCGTATTGCTCAAGGATTAAATTTAAGGTCAAATGAAGCCGGATACAATGAGGTATAATTATTTACTTGCATGTAAACACTTCATCAGCAATGTTTTTTTTGTACTTATTTTGACAAAATTGAAACATTCAAACAGTCTGACTGCTAAATGCACATTAATATTTCAGTATTTCACCTTCATCAATGATTGAACAAACAAACACACTATTTTTGTAGATTTCGTAGCTATTGCCCCATTACAATCAGGAAGTTAGTCGTGCCTTAATTGTTATTTTTGTCTTTACCAAGAATTAATACCCATCGAGTTTTTTCCATTAAAAAATCCCCCGAAAAATTAAACATTTATCCAATGCAAGCTGTTCAATTAGTAAACAATTGCCAACAGAAGACAAGAGAAAACTCAACAATCAAACGCATATTGCGGAATATTGATGTCATCGTTACAGCAGGACACTATCCAACTTATTTAAAACTCGTACAAAGCTATGATCGCTACACTGTATAATAATGTTTCATACTTCCGTTAAAAGTTAATTCTTCTCAACAGTGTATTGACCACTTCAAAATAATCATTTCCCAACATTGACGTTACAAGAAAGTTCGAAGTTAGCAATAGTCAATTCACCATGGACAATTAGATTCGAGCTGATTTATTTCAACATCCTTAATAAAATGAAACAAACGACGATACTTGATTGTATTCAGTCCTTTAACCAGATGTGGTGAGATTCATGTGACAGCTAGTGTGAGTATAAAGAGTTACTTTATAAAATTCTTTGTTTTCCAAATTATCCGATGATAAATAAAAGCAAAAATTGTACTCCCAACTTCCCCATGTACACATGATCAATTTGTCAATTCTATTTTCGGTACTTTTTGATGATATAGCTCCTAATGTATCTACGTATATACCATATTAACACTGTCCTGGCATTTGATCTTTCGGTCTGAGCGTTCCTGACGAAATCACTTCAGGTAAATATAATTTATTTGGTGCTATTGATATGTACTATTCATTCTCATTAATGGCATTTTATTTTCTTAATAAAAGAGTGTTTCAAAGATACTGTGATTAAGATCACCATTACATTGAATAATAATTATTGCGATTAAGAAAATATTTACGATAAGATAAAACTTTAACTCAACAAACATAGATGTAACAACTAATATTATCGATACAATAGCAGAGTATTTGGACAAAACTCGAAATAGCGGAGTTGTTTGTACGTCAACAAAACCATCAGCTCGATACTATGGTTTCATTTGAAGACCTACGTTTTGGACAAGGAAATATAAGTCATGAACACATGAGACCGCTGTTAATATCTCAGGCATCAACAAGACTAGAAGTCTCAATAGTATATGTTACCTCTTTTGTTTTATGTGTTATTGCCAATCAAAGAATGTACCATTATTTTTTCTTAATCTAAATACATATGTTTGTTATACAAAAAAGTGAGTTTTAAGGTGTCAACACGTTCGCAGGCAGGTTAATGCAATTTAAAAAAAAATAGGCATTGATTTTCGATGATTGCATCGAAATCTAAATCTGACGTCATTTTCTAAACTATGCGACACGTGATTGGCTAGAACGTTACGTCGACGTCAAGTTTGAGCTTGTCACGAACAGCTGATCGGGCACTTTGTTATGATAGAAGTCAGTGTCAACCGTCCAACAAAAACACGTTAATATAGAAGGATGTTGCTTATATTTTGAGGTAAGTCTGTTTTAAATCATTTTAACCTTTTAACTGCCAAGGTTCGTCGATATTCATTTCATTGATGATTGAGTATGAATGTAGATAAAGCTGCATTGTTTACTTAAAAAGGGGGCTATTGTGTTACACGTTTTGCTGTCAACATGACTACGGCAATCTGTATAGACAAACTTCCTTTGAATAATTAATGCAAGTCAACACTATTTTATTCTCTTATAAACAATCCTATCTTCATTGACCATTGCCTAAGTAACTTTATGTCGACATTTTGCAGACTGACCTGCCATGAACAGATGCGGGTCCAAAATGTTTAAATAACGGGCCCATGATGGACATCAGAGATAAAACATAAGGAGTGGAATTTGTTAAAAGTCCGCACAGCATGCTGGCCCGCTACCCCCTTTTATTCGCCTCATATGCATGTCATGATTCTAATTTTAGGTTAGAGGCAACCATGCACATTTAATGCCTAAAGACATGTAGTTTTTATAAAATCAAACAAGAGGTCTACAAAAGGTAAGCATTTATATATAATGTATGGGTCTTGATGAGGGACCTTCATTTCTTTATTCTTTTTTATACCATTTTCTCTATTCTTGATCTATTTTGGCCATTATTCTCCATTCTCTATATTTTAACACCCCATTATTCTCTTTTCCTATTAGTCCTTGTTTATTCTTTAATTTTTTAGCCCTTCATTCTGCACTTTTTGCCAATTAATTGTTATTATCTATTCTGTAAACACAATACAGACCCTCATGTGTTAGGTGTATATGAGGGTCTGGATAACTTTCCTGGTGTATTGAGTTAACTTACATTCAGTCAATATTGATAAAGACATAATTAATAATAACAAATTGGTATTGCTTTGTGATGGGTAAATATCAGTTAAAGTAAACTGTGTTTGAACTTTTATTGTAGTTTTACAAAAAACTCATAAATTGAAAGTTCATTTTAAATCAATGCAGAATTTTTTTCAAGTTTACTTTAATTCCATAATGATTTAGGAACACAAAATTTAAACTGAAGTTTTCTATTTGTATCATAACATGAATACCTATAACTTTTAAATTGCCACTTACTGTTTTCATTATTTTTTTCAGTATTAAGATGACTTGGAGGCAATGGTGTTATAATAGTTTTTACAAACTGAAATTGGAAAAAGTAATCAGAGGAAAAGAGTAAGCACTTGTTTCATTTGAAGATAAACATACATAAGGAAATTGTCAGACCATTTATAACTGAGGACATATATAACAAAACTATAACAGTGCTGAATATAAAATATATATGCCATGTCACATGTGAACTCTGGAATGAAGCAAGTTTCACTATGACAACAAAATGAAGAATTACATGTTCAAACTGACTCTGGAACATTGAAAACAAAGAAATGAAAGTATTAAATCAGAGGAAAGGACTGTGCACTTCTTTCTTGTAATGTCAACACATAAAAGAAAATGTTCACAGCATTATTCATCATATGCTAGTTATTGAGATAATTTTGGATCTATACATAAACAGTGAAATGGGTGAGAATTATAATTCTGTCATCATATTTTGGTAGGCTGATAACTGCATGTGCTTACATGTATAAGATTATTCTTGGCATATTACATGTGAATTTAAAGAATACTAAGGAATAAAGAATTTTCCAGTAGAACAATAACATAAGAAAATCAGCAGGATTATACTTGTCTACATTTATTATGGATAATGGAAAACCACCAAAAAAGTATTGTAGGTATTGTGATCAGGATTATCATATAAATGTGACATATACAATGCGTTTGATGTTAAGTGTGATAAAACTATTTTGAAAGAAATGAAAAATAATCATTAAAGTTTTTATGAAATTTTTAAGATAGACATTATGCATTTGATAATTAATTAATATTCATAATGAACTCAAGAAGTGAAGGATTTGTTTCTCATGCATTCCACTTTATTAAATAAAGAAATAGTTTCACCTCTTATTCTTTTTTTCTATAACAATAGAAAATAAGTACTGATTTACCTAGTATTATAATTTTTTGCTGGTTTTAATCCTGGACCAAAGGACTTGTTTTTCAAATTTATTGAAATAATGTTTTATATTGAACAGACTATAATGAATGAATGATGCATGTTCAACAAATGAACATAGAGTTTACTTTTATAAATTTTGACTTGGATGGAGAGTTGTCTCATTGGCACTCATACCACATCTTCTTATATCTATATAGAGAAACTCTAACTTAAAGCAGATATTGTCTCTAAAAAGATGCATTTACACATGTGACAGTTTTCTGATCCATACTAATTTTAGTGAACTATTTAAATATGTTTAAAAAAAAAAACATTTTCAAAGACTTTATCAGGTCTGATCAGATTAATATTTCTCATGAAACACGCATAAATTAATAAAATATGGGCTTCATACGTTCTTTTCGTATCAGGAGAAACAGTTTGTTTCAGAAAGATTTTATTGCTGTTTGTCATCTTAAAGTCATAAAAACCCTATGAGAATTGAATTAAGTAAGTAAACAAGTTTATTTGTTTTACAGTCGACACATATGTGGAGTTAGAAATGGAAAGCTCTTACAAAGTATATGGTGGCTAACTTTAGAGTCCCCCCCCCTTTTTTTCCGTCATAACATTCGTATACACCGTGATTCTTTTACGATTCATTAACTCATTCAAGTATAAAAATGGTAAAAATTATATTGTTTTACATCTTTAATGTGTCCATTTCAAGTCAAAAACTATCAAAATGTCGTCTATTTCTTTCCCGGCACTTTGCCACCCTAAAGGGGAATAATCAATCTGAATCATTTCAATGTTTACATGTGGCCGCGAAAGGGCTTGTGCATCATTCATTTATAAAGATGGCATTGGCGCACCCCGTTAATGTTTATTGATCTCTTTAAAACTTAGCATATTTATTCTTGAAAAGCTCACGAATACCGAGATTGCTGTTTCTTGTTTTTAAAATGAACACAACAATTTTAAAATTGACACGAAGTTGGTTTTTGGTGTTGGCATGGATAAATTGTATGTAACTTTTGATATTTTTGATTAGAAAAAGGCATATTTTAAGAAAGAAACAGCTGTTACAGGAAAAATAACATGTTTATCAACCAAATACAACTTTATTTTGATTCATTGGTGTTGTTCTTTAGGGTGTGCCGGGCTCATGAAGTTAAAGGTTCACACGCCCTTTTTGAATGTCGCCAATTACCATGGTAACCAGGTGGGCGGTTCTATGACACCATAAATTAAAAGTTTGGATGATATAAGGTAGAATAAAAATTAGTTCTGGGTATGAAAGTTTCTTGAGAAAAATTCAAAATAATTTCAAATTCTATTGTTTTTTTTTAATGAAGGAATAGCCAATTTACCGTAAAACAGCATTAACCTGCCTGCGTTCTCAAATAAGAACAAACTGTACAGAAAACAAAAATCAAATGTATCTCTACAAGTGTTAAATAATACCTCAAACAAAGTTTAAAAAAAACACCTTCAATATAACATATTTTGCTAATACATTTTAGGTTTAAACAGCATACATGCGTTTCAGTTTATTTTATTACATAACACATGTAAAACCATAAAGTCTGTACAATGAATTACTACTTTATAAGGTGCGACAACTTGAGGTTCCAAATCAAGACTCCTTTTTCAATGTGGTCTCTAACTTTAGTTAGGACTTTTCCTCGTGACTCATAGTCTTCTTGTTTCTCTTCATTATTTTCTTTTATTATGTGTTCAATATATCCTTGTGTACTCAGCACATCTGGTCTCAACGCTTTACTCGCGAGATCTTTAATTAATACGTTCACTTTGGAAATAGTTTTTAAGAATTCCCAAAACGACTCTTCAAACGAATTGACAAACTCTGCGATGGTGAACACTCGTTCTTCGAGTGTTAACCTGTATTCGTATTTCTCGCGATCGTGGTCTTTAATACTACACTTATTCTCACAAACAGTGCATTTACCATCGACAATTGATTTACATGTCCAAGTAAGCACATCTAATGGAACCCAGCAGCCCCCGTGACAAGTCCTTTTACAGCTTCGACAATTAATTGATGTTCTACCGGTATGTTGATGTTTATATACATACACTTTTTTGGAAAATGATTGATCTGGTTTTTCGGTGCTATGTTCGAGTTCTTTTGCTCTTTTGTAATTTACGATTCTCTGAGCCTGTTCCATTATGCTGCTCTCTAGTGCTTTAAGTTGAATTTGCAGTCTATGTCTTGCAACCATTACCTCATGGCTTGACAGGACCGTGGTCTTTGGTAATTCATTCATTTTGTTAAATAGTTTAGAAAAGGTAACGGATCGGCTTCTCCAAAGCTCTTCATGTTCTCTCTTAATTTCGTCAAACGGTTTTTTACTTGTTTGATCTGTTTTGCATGGCTTTCTTAGAACAAATGAATTGTTAAATCTAAAAACGTTACCCTGTGGAAACTTTTTAATCGCTTTTTCGAGAAGACCCAAGCATGTAGGTTCTCCGCCGTCATCATGTGTTATTGCAACACAAATGTTTTCTTCAATTTCCTTCCCAAAGAGTTTTGAGATACTTGAAAAAATGTATTCTTGTCCTTCCGTTAATCGTTGTGTTGATAACGGAATAACGACCAAGACTGCATCTAGGTGTTCTATAACACCACCAAAAAGAGTTTGGAGTTGGTCAGTAAGTTTTTTGTCAAAATTTGTTCTCGTGTCTCTGAACCCAATAGTATCTATAATGTTTACTTTAAAGCTTACTTTGGAGCCATCAAGTTCGGGTATTCTGTAGATAGTAGTTGTTGAAGTCTGTGATTGTCCCTTGAGTAAAAAACACATGTACAAAAGTTAAATAACTAATAAAAACACTAACTTTTTTCGTACTTTATTGTGGAATTTGGCAAAGCAAATGATTATTTAACTATCTTTTAATCAAAATTGACGAACTTGAATAAGTTGGATGAAAAAGGTATATGAACTAACCACACCCCTTCTTTTCCCTCTAAAAAAGATATAATCATTAAAACAGAAGTACAACAAATGTATGTATGTGAATAGTTATAAAATACAGCAATACAAAGAAAATAAGCAGACACAAATGTTAAAGATATTTTGCACCTTTGATATCACTAAGAAAAAGCCGGAATTTAGAACATACTATACTATTATCGGTATCAATTAAGAGGCTACACAATCATAATTTTCAAAATAGTATGACTTATTCGTTACAGTACTCAAATACTTTTATATTGACATGATGGAGCGTGTGTTTGAAAAACTGTTTATTAAGATATAACTTGTACTATAAGCCTTATATCGATAAGCGAGAAGCAGTGTTCTTTGAATATGATAACCACTGTCACTTAAAATAGAAACTATTCTGTCAGTGTTATATATTGATATAAAAAAAACTTCATTATTCTGTCGATATGACTGGACAATGTGAAGGGGTTGTGATGCAAATCATGATAAAAACCACTCCTAAATAGTCCATGCTAGTAAAGTTTGCATGGGAGTTTTGAGTGTATACAACCCAAAAACTGTATACAGAGCGCAAATTATTTTCTTATCACTTACTGGAGTTTCCGACTGTATCCTCTCTTCTTTAGTCTTGTGAATTAATGAAAATCGATAATCATTGTTATAAGACACTCCCGCAATATAATTGATCAATCCATCTATAAGCGTACTTTTCCCAGTGCCTGTAGCTCCTAAAAGAAGCACTGTCTTTTCGTTAGATGTATATAAACCTGGATCATATTCTGCAACTATGAAAAAATATTCATCTTTAGTATTCCAGTCTGTTTGAACGATGATTTTTGTATCAAAGCAGCTCTTAAATGACTAAACAATAAATTATCCTGTCATTTTTAGTGTCTTTCAGTCAATTTTCAAACTCATCCACTACGGTTACTTCAGTACGCTTGCAGTCAACAAAGTTATGCTCTGTCTATGTATATACGGTTCAGTAGTTGTAATGTATCTGTTCATATCAATTTCATATTGAATCGTCTGAAAAACTACTGAACAGTACCGAATACTGACTGTAAGCGACTTATCTGAACTGGACTGAATTTGCTGCATTTAATAAGTATGAAAATTGGCTCAAAGACGAAACATTTCTAACGAATTTAGTGTTCCAATGCTTCAGGTGAAGTTAAAATCAAATTGACGGTTTAAGACTACACTAAATATACAAGTGCATGCAGTTTTGTTGTCACTTATCTATCAATGTTTGCATTACAGAAAACTCTAGTTAGTATATAAACATGTATGTTTAAAGACATAGTTTATGTTATATAGATACAATGGATAAGCGTGGATTCTTGAAAAAGAAACCATGAGCCCGGAGGGCGAATGGTTTGTTTTTCATGAATCTACGCTTATCCATTGTATCTGTAACTTAAACTATTGTGTTAATTTCTTTTCAAAATTAAAGCCTTTTCTTAATTAGAATGTATTGTAAGTGAGTTTAAATAACCATGTTATCGTGTCCAACGATGCATTGATAAATCTCAGATCACAATTAATTGGTTAACAAAAAACAAATATAACACTTCTACCTTTAAAGAATTTTATATAACCAGGCATATGAATATTATCTGTTTATACAAAATAAGACATATTCGAAATTATTTCTAATAAAATTGAAAATGGAAATGGGGAACGTGCCAAAGAGACAACAACCCGACCAAAAAGCATATATAAAGTATACATAATAAGTATGTTATCAAAATTTTTCTAGCACTCTAGGCACATCACGATTTTCTCGCATAGGAATTTGCGAACAAACCTTTATAAAATTATGTAGTAAAACAAATGAAATCATACTATATTTATAAAACAAAAATTGACAAATAGAATGTAATCATTTTTGTTTCAAACATGTGAAATAGCCAATAATAATAAAAAAAAAAAAACCGGTAAAACTCGCTATTATTACAAAAATATCCACTATAACTTGCAAAATTAGAAAAAAACTAGGATAACTTAAGAATTGGTACAACAAAGAGAATACAGGGATTCGAACCTAAACCGACAAATCCCGATCTTTAACTCATTGATATTAACCATGCTAACCTCGCGGCTACCAACTCATACTATACGACTGCCTATTGTGTCTATATAAAGGTACAAGACCTGTGTGTCCGATGAACCGATGTATATCAGATGTTCATTTAAATATATATAATAAACATCTATAGTGTAACCCATTGGTAGCCGAGAGGTTTCGTCGGTGTGTTGATGTCAGTCACACATAACAGATTTCAAGGAAGGGTTCGATTCCCAGTGAAGGCATATAAAAATTACAAAAATTAAAGGTAAGATTTTAAATTAATTCCATTAGTGAACAGAAATCAGTAAATTAGCCTATTCAAACTTAATGAAATTAGGCACACAAAGGAAACAATTGAATATAATTTGGTGAGTCAATTTCAGCGGCAGATTTAGGAAGCGTTGATTCTAGAAAAAGAATCCACGGTAAATGAATAGGCTGACGTCACCACAATGGTTTAAATAAAGAAAAATCTTGTGTCTGTACAGTTACCTCTTTTTTGATATTTCAATACTGAATTTCATTTTTTAAACTCGAACACATAGCATGTGATTAATTGGTGGCATAGTTGATCAACTCAAAGAGAATAATAAAATAAAATAAGTAAATTAACATAAATTTGCGCATACATTGCGGTTTTTTTTTAGTAAATAAAACGTCTTTAAAAAAGGCGCAGTTGTAACTTTGACAATAAAACAAAGAATAAGCAGCTAAGAATCATTCTAAATTTCCTATAAATCACGCATTTGTGTGTACCACTGGCGCACGCAAACTATCTTTAAGACAGCGATTTATGAGGTATGACATATTTTAGCATGAATAATTTGTGTTCAGACAGTTGCTAGTAAGTAAAGTTCTATATATCTGAGGCGACTGTTAACTTTTCAATAACAAAGCAAGAAAGTAGTGATTTCTATCGTTGCGTAATTGCATTTATTAGCGCTGATGAAATGAAAAAAAAAAGAACAGAAGTACATTGATGAGCTGTGAACGTATAAAGGATGTTATCGATTCCGTCATTGCATTCATCGGTAAAAACACCCTCTTATCGATAGGTTATAAGCGCATGGTCATCTGCAGTGTAAACATTAGGATTGCCATGCACGCTCATGTTAAGTGTGTTCCCTGAAACATCCGCTAGTAAAGAAGTAGTTCTGAAATTTTCTTTGTGCCAGCCATTACAATTGCTATTTTTTTTCAATATAAATATAAGAAGAATTACTTATCAAGATTAAGCCACCAATTCATCAAAGACCAAATGACGAATATACAGTCAACCAAGTGGATATGAAAAAAAATCGAGAAAACCTTTACCATATAAACAGCAATGTTAAGCGTATTAGACCAAACAACTTTATACCAACACAATAAACGAAAAAAGCAGATAAGGACCAATGCACTACATACTAAATTGTAAATATCAGTTTGATATTTATTCAAAAGATTGGCAAGAAGTTCAAAAACAACTAACAAGATAACAACAGACTTAGAGCGTCGGTGCAATATAGACGAGTGAAATTAACCATACAATTTTATTTTTAATGCACCCACCTAAAATACGGCTAAATCATATATCATTCGAAAGCACAACATATGTACTATCTTTTTTGCCCGGTCGTCAACTATTCGTATGGTGCAGTTTCCGTCAAATCACAACGAAAGGTCAAGGACAGACAACTTCTAATTTTACAAGATGTCGGCATTTATGCATATTCTGTCTTCTGAATAATAATATTTTGTATGGACATTTGGAATTCTGTTAGAACAGATGTTAATAGTAACTTATCAAGAGCACTTTGGAATATTAATGTCGGATTTTTAATAAATAGCACTGTTTTCCAGAAATTCCATTGAAAATGACAAAAATGCATGAAAACCAAAATTTTTGTCTGTGATTCAACTGTTATTAACCATAAAACCAAATAACATACTTTATTTAGTGCTAAGAATGTTTTTGACATAATTAGATTACTGCAATTCCGCTTCTTTTTAATCAAACAGCCAATTATAACAACCATGCAGTTGCCCAAAATAACGCCATCTGCAAAAAGATAGCTTTTTAGCTGTTCTTTGTAAAAACAATTTGTATGTAGTCGATATTAGGTTGAAAAACACAAAAATCTTAAAAGTGAAAATATGTTAAAGGACAGAATACACAGGTCATTCATGCTTTTAGGGGAAAGTTTTGGAACGAAACTTTGATACTTCAATATTTCAATATTTATATGTTTCCTTAATTGCTTATACTGCATTTTGCATTGACTTAGGAAGTGCAAATTACTATAAGCTAGCCACTGAAATGTTCTTTATGCCTGGTCAAGGTATTTAATCTTATCAAACTACGTAATTCTAGCAATTCGCAATAACAACACATACACTCCCTGAATAGTTTACATATACATAAATTATAATATAAAGATGATTGATGAATTGTTGTTGTTTGACGCAATTTTCGGTTTATCACTTTTAGCTACTTAAGTATTTAGCGGCAATCAGGTTTTATTGGTTTAGGCCCATGAAGTGGCCAAGGAACCACCGACCATCGGCAGGAAAACTGGCAATCCCCATCAACAAAACATAAGTTATAGTTATTAGTATCAAGGACGAAATTACTGTGTATGTGTCACAGCAAAAATCTACCAATCAGCATCAATTACCTTTTGTAAAAGTAGGCAACCTCTTACAAAACAAAGCAGGTTTGATATTGATGTTTACTTCAGCTAATGTTACAAATAATGTTGCGTAATAGAAACAGAAATGTAAATCCATTTGAACAACTTTTGTTTCAAATTTAATTGGCCATGATTTTGCATTAAAATTTCAAATTAGATGTGCCACACAATATTTTGAGGCATTTAGAAAAAATAGCACTATTCTAGTAGATCATCTGTTAAGCATTGGTTAGACATTGGCATATTAACCTAAAGATAGTACATGTACATTAAGAATAAATAGGGTTAAAATGAAGTTATTTTATTCTAAAATATCAATACAATTGTGAGAAATGATATTTGTGGTTGAATTTATCCAGTTGCAGTTGTTATCTAATAATTCGTTTCTGTGTATGTTGCATTGTCCTTGTTTTGTTGTTTTTTTGTTGTCGCACTTCAGTGTTTCTGTTGTTTCTTTGTTTTCCTCTTATTGTTGATGTGTGTTTCCCTCGGTTTTAGTTTGTAACCCGGATTTGTTTTCTCTCAATCGATGTATGACTTTTGCACAGCGGTATACTACTGTTGTCTTTATTTTCATATTTTTCCGTTCGGGTTTCCATTGGTGCGAAGATCTCACAACAATAATAGGTGATTTATAAGTTCATGAAGAAAACCGTACAAAATGTTATGCATAAGTGTTAAAACATGGGTTACAACAATCTGACTAAAATTCAGATCGTTCACGACTCGCCTGCTCATTTATTGTATGAGAATAACGAAATTAGAGATCTACATTTTAATAAGATTGGGTTTAACTTCATGAGATTGCTTGAAATCAGGCATGTTCTGGTAAATTTTTAAAGAGATAACTATTTTTAACTCCATTTGAATATGCATATTATGAAACAAATTCCTTCACGTATAACCTCCATATGTGCATTTTGAACTTCCTTAATTCTACCAACCAATGTTGGAGGAATATTGCTTATTACAATTTTGTGTTATCCAATCGTTTGATGTGTTTCAGCTTTTGGTTTTTTTCATTCGATAAGAGACTTTCCTTTTGGAATTTTCACTTGGAGTTCGGTAATTTTTGTTGTTTTACTTTTTTATATTTTGCATCAATATCTGAGTTTTAAGTTATGTTGTCTTTGTTTCGCTCAGCTTTGAACCTTATGGTTTTCTTTTCTTTGGTTGAAAGAAGGAATAAAATAACAAGGAGGGAGTTTCAAACTATAGTCGAAGAAAAACAGATGACAGCATGACAAAGGCGAAAAAGTAGGACAGACACACAAAACCTCTTAAAACACTATACCGAAATGTGCGAACACTACATAAACCAGTATGGTGATTACAGTTTCTCAGGAAGGGTATTTGATTTTAATTAATCTGAATAATTAATTTTCAGTAAAATTTAATAAAATAACTAGTAAAGTATATAATAATAGTCTAACATTAAAAGGAACTCGCATGATTTGATATTGAAAAGCGCATGGTACAAACAGTTTGCATTCGAACATTGAACGAGAATAAACTGAGTTACATGTCTTTCCACATCGGAAAACTATTTTTTTTACCAAATATACATTTTTTGTTCCTTAAAGTTCTTCCATTACCCTTTCTTTTAAATATGGTTGATCATTATCTGCCGATATTGGCAATATTATCCAGCCAATAAAAGCAAAATGATCCCCATTTACAGATGGTGTTTTTAAGGGCAACTGCAAAAGCGTCATTAGAAGGCTGCATTTTGTCCTATATCATATCGCTGCAGTTTAAAATTATGAAAAAATTTCCCTCGGCCTATAAACGATAAATCTATTGTATTTTTGACATAAAAATATTCAAACTTCAGAAAATATTTAGATTTTATTGGAATTTTATGATTTTTGGAAGTTTTTTTATAAATGCAATTTTCTGTAAATAAAGCGCAATCAACATTTAAGTTTGCATTTGATTTGGAATTATGGTAATTTGTTTAATAAGGTAAAGATCATTTTTAGAAAAAAAAAATCCATACAAGTACCAGAAAATGGCATTTTGTATAATTGTGGCAAAATTTAGGAATGTTCAATTTGAACCTTTGACCTTGATTTGACAAAAATTGCACCGTACGAATTATTGACGACCGGGCAAATCAGAAAGTACAGGTAATAAGCTTTCGAATGATATATAATATAGCCGTATGTTAGGTGGGTGCATTAAATAGTTAACTAGGCGTCTTTTTGAAAAATGTCTCTCGCCTAATAGTATTTCCAAATACTGAAACCTGGTTCAGAGCCGATTATAACTAATAAATAAATCATGTTCTCCCAGACTAAATTATCAATCAATATGCATCCAATGGATTAAGTGTAAGGATAAACAATAGGAGAAAAGCCTAGTTTAGTGCAATGTAATACTTTAATTAAATACTATCGAAAGTATGTATGTTTTCATAACTGTATATAGCGAACATATCTAAAATCAACCAAATAAGCGTTCAAAGTTTGAATGTGATATTTCATTTCAATTTAAAAATGTCCGATTGCAACAATTTATGTTATGTTTTGAATATTTATGGTAAATTTTGACTTGTTGTTTCAATGTTAAACCTACAAAAGGTGTTCCCCTTGTGTTTTATTAAATAGATACTTTCCTAGTTGTGTAACACAATTCGAATAACTTTGCTTTAATACTTCTTTACTTAATGGTTCGATAAATGTTTACTATTTATTTTTGAAGTCCGAACTGATCAATCTTTTTGGCTGCGATAGAATATACATCTAGTAGTTGACCTCATTTAGGCAACCATTGTTTATTGTACTGTTACGTAAAAGGAAAGACAAATGTCGATTTATAACTTGCGACATACTAAAATGTGTTCTATTAAAATGAATCGAAAAGAGAAGAAAGATCGTATGAGACAAGTACTTATTCCAATCTTTACTGGCCAAATAGACTAGGCGTTTTTACATCAACCTGTGTCTACAATAGTAATTAATTTTAATCAGAACAGAACAAATAATAAAAGCCCGAAATATATTATTGTGCCGAATCTGGCAAAGGCTATCGTAATTGGATATAAAAACCTTAAAGTCTAGAAAAACAATTGCCAGCAGAAAATAAGCATTTTATGTTAATGTACTAAAAATGCAATATAGTCCCTTAATTTCATATTTCATTTTCCGGAAAAGACACGATTCAACTGAAAGCTTTTCTATACGTGAAGATGTTAAATTAAATGGTAAGATGGAAGTTCTAGGACAATTAAATTGTTTTGAATATTTTGGCATTTATGAATGTATTTTATAAAATATCTGTTAAAATATTAAACCAAATTAGCCTAAAATTATCTAACAGAAACATAATAAATGAGAATTTTGAGAACGACAGAAAACTTGTATTAGAACATGCATGCAGATTTAGATGTGATAAATCAATTAAATTTAATACTCATATCACAAATCTGGAGCCCTTTATAATTTGTAGAATCTTCTTTTGACTTTGCAGATTTATCCTTGTCATTTCCATTTTCTTCTCGCTTGTGTACAGGATGAAATTGATATAACACAGGTTGTCCTTTTCTGGTCTTGTCTACCGAAGTATTTTGAGTTTTTAAGTAATCCATGTCTGACTTCGTTGTTTTGCATACTTCTTTGAATAACACGATGTTATCTCCATCTGCATGTTCCCAGTAAACGTTTACTTGGTACTCAGTGTCATTGTGTAATTCGTCTATGTCAGCATAATGATTGTTCGTTGTTTTGCTGGTAAAGCCATCTTCAGAACTTTTGCGATACTTGATCACATACGTGGTGTTTGCTCTCGGTTCACGATGCTCTTCCCATGATATCGATATAGAAGTAGCTGAGGTCGAAATTATATAATCTGACTTGTCAAGCTGAAATTAATTAATGATTGTATTCGACACGAAAACATAAATAACGCTTATGTATAAACAAATGGAAATTAACATAGCTAATTTAAAACGCATTAATTATACTATCATACATTATCCTGTAGTAAAAAATTGCTGTTTTGTATGCTATGGTTTTTTGTTTGGCTACTGTAAAGATGAAATAACAATGATAATAAAACAACTAAGAAAAGTGTACGCGGCAATGTTTAAGGAAAGTTCACTGTATTCTGAGGGAGGGATTCACCTGAATCTAAAGTTTCCTTTAAAAAACGTATAAACATGTGTAGGATTAAACTACATATTGTGTACAATAACGCCATACATCAAAAATACTTTTCGATTACAAAGCACATTTTAACGCATCAGTATTGAGGCTTATCAAGAATGTTATGATGGAAACCTGAAGACATATGCAAATGAAGAATGAGCGCGTTTAAAACTGCATGAAAACTAATTGTATTAAATTGTAATTTAATTGAAATAAGCATTTCTACATGTCTATAAACAGAGTGTACGTTTAGCAATACGTGTTTTGTAATAGACATTCTCATCTCTTTGATTTCAAGGACGTAACAACACGAATGGTCATGGTTGCAAAAAAACTTGAAGCCATTTTTAAGAGTGACCAAATGTAAAATAGATCTGTAATTCATCATAATAAATAAGCAAACTTAAATTCATCTCAATACTAGTAAGTTAAAGCGTTTAGAACTAAAGTCCGTATAACTGTTATTTTAACGAAAGTCCAACGCCGGTAATTGTGGCAAACAGTAATTAAGGCATTAAGAAAAAAGTTCGTACAATTGTTCGTTATGAAATATCGGAATGACAGAATGACGGAATGACGGACAAAGGTAGAACTATACAGACCACTAAGTTATATAATTATTCTCATAATCTTTATGTTTGAACTTAATCGAGGTTTCCGTAAAAGCGACATAAATATAAATGATAGGGTGTATTTGCATTTTTTTTTTCTGGAATTATTATATCAAAAAAGTGTGGCCTGTTATATTTTATTTTTTCGCACGAAGACATATCTCCGTAAGCACTAAATGGAGTGTGATATGAATTTGTGAACTGATTGGCCTATGCTACAGTGGATTACGAAACTGCCAAATTTCCTATGATATTTTGGTTCGATCAATGATGGCTTCCAACTGTCATACTGGACTCCTTTGTTTTCCATTACAAAAGAGATTTTTGATTTCAATAGAACGCATTTTTTTTTAAGAAAATCGATTCCATCATGTAACAAACGAAAAAAGTATGAAAAGCCTAAGATTAAGTTCTTAGACAGCAAGCGATTTATTAATCATACTGTTTATGTGCATGGTTTTGCAAAAATTCGAAATATTATACTGGATAAGCATTGCCATACGAATAATTAGTTTCAATTGTTAGTATTGAATATCGATCTATGCTGACACTAGTTACTTGATTTCTACTATTGTGATAAAGTTGACATAGGGTCGTTTATCATTTATTGAAATTAAACAGTTCGAGTTAATACCAAGCGATATCCAATTTTAACTATAAAAGTTGTAAAGTCACAAATTAAAGTTATACAAATTCATAATACAAATGATGCCTTTGTAATTTCAAAGTAACTAAAAATACTTTAGTATTTATAACTTGCAAATTCAAATGCATTAAATAATTCTTACCATCGTGTCTTCCTAAACTAATGGCTTGTGTGAAAAGTTGGGTAGATATTAAAGCACGTCCATATACCCAGGTGAATTAAATGATCCAATCTTTTCAATTCACTCTGATTGGTAGTTATGGGCGTTACTGTGTACACGACAGTCAAGAGTAAAATCACAAAAATACTAAACTCCGAGGAAAATTCAGAACGGAAAGTCCCTAATCAAATGACAAAATCAAAAGCTTTAACACATCAAACGAATGGATAAGAACTGTCATATTTCTGACTTGTTACAGACATTTTCGTATGTAGAAAATGGTGGATTGAACCTGGTTTTATAGCTAGTTAAACCTCTCACTTGTATGACCGTCGCATCAAATTCCATTATATTGACAACGATGCGTGAACAAACCTAACAGATATAATAGGTAAAAATGTCAAAAAGACAGCAGTCAACTTTGTGTAATAATCTTAATCACTAAAATAAACAAAACAATGTGTGACTAAGAAGCACAAAATGGCAAATATATAGATCAAGCATATTAACAAAAATTAAAGACAATAACACAAATTTACCATAGTACAATAACACAATGACGGGATGTATAAGTACAGAGCCACGACATATATGTATCAAAAAACATAAAAAGGCATATAGACAAAGCACATAGCAAAAATGAAAGACAAGCAACAAACAAGTTTAACACATTATAGCACAATAACGGGATGTATAAGTACGGAGCCACGCTATATGTATCAAAGTTACATCAATAGGCATAAAGACAAAACACATTAGCAAACATGAAAGACAAGAATATGAGAATGTCATAAACAATAATGACAGAATGTACAAGTATCTTAATCACAATAAAAACAAGCAAATATTTAACAAAGAAACACAAAATAGCACACATCAAATTTAACAACCTCATTCATTGCTACCTTATTTTTGAATTTTATCTACGTATGTCAAATCCACCCAAAATCAAGCTTTGTTTTGCATGCAACATAAAATATAAGAAATTGTTTGTTATATCATTCAAGAAACGACCTCGCATATGGGATAAAGATTTCATGAGGCAAATTTGCTGCGTAAATTAAATCGTCTTGTTGACTTTTGTAGCGTACATTTGTATTGCAGTCAAAAGTCTGAATTACAAAAAAAATAAAACATTTGATGTTAACAATAATCCTTAACACGTGTCTAATAGTATCAGCGGACGGAAATACATATTTTTATTTTTTTTATTTTAGCAATAATTTGGATTATTGATCGTCTGGTCGTAATAACAATAAATTAAGGTCAAACATTTGTCATTTTCCATACTCATCTTTGGACACTTTTTGGGGTTTGGCCTCGTATATTTGTTAGTGATTTTTTTCTCAATTCAATTGGGTAAAGCTATCAGCGTTTTACTTCAACTGTTGTCGGTTTTATCTGACATGTTTAATGTCAGAGCGTGAACATTGATCACATAACAGTAACTGTTGAATGACGACAGAATACAATTTCGATGTTGGTAATTATAATTAAAAAAAAATATGATAAAATACTTGTATTTATCGATTAACATAATTATATAGTTATGATTTACTTTTTCTGACTTTCATTATTCAAAATATAGAAATCCAAAACAAGTGCGCATTTATTCAATATATAAATATGACCGCAAAAACAGTGTTTATGATATTAATGTTCGATACTTTACCGTTATCTAAAAACGATACCATTACATATATATTCTAATATGACGTCTTTTAGTTCGCTTGTAAACAAAACCGTGTTCTAATCCGTATTAAATATGTTTGAACATGCGGACAGACTTATTTACATTCTCGTTTTATCCCTTTTTCCTAGTAAATTATATATATTTTAGCTGCTTGCATAACAATTTATTAGATATTATTATTAAAACATCAGATCTTTTCCCTGCTATACGTTTTTAAACTTAGTAAATATGAAAATGTAATGTACATAATTCATGAGGAGGAAACGGGAACAGCCAAGCATTCCTACGATATTTTCGTACGCTACGACCTATAAAATTATAGTGTGTGTCCTATAGAAAATATAGAAGCATACACTTTAATAAGAGATCTCTACACAAAATGTCTTCTCTAAAACATTGTGCAAAACATAAGAAAGGTTTGATTGACAAGTTATTACTTTCTCACAAAATCTTTCAATACAGAAATTATTTATAATATAAAAAAGTTCATCCTTCAGATATATAAAAATTTAGAGTACACTAAAAGATCATGCGATTTCTTTCTTTGAAAAATAGTTGTAATTGTGAAGAGAACATTTAAATGTATTGTACCACGAGTACGCAGGGTGAAAATCCTGTGTCTCTTGACAACACAATAACATTCTTCGTTCTTATCAAAAATGAGTACACCGTCGTTATTCCAATTTAACCTGAACGAAAACAATAAGACCTATCTGCATATCTTGAACATGCAAGTTAAATTGCTGTTTTTAAACCCGGGTTCGTCAAATTACGATATATTTAAACAAATCGTGTCATGTCAAAAAGTATATAGAAGTGAAACTAGG
Organism: Mytilus californianus; assembly: GCF_021869535.1. Classification (NCBI taxonomy): domain Eukaryota; kingdom Metazoa; phylum Mollusca; class Bivalvia; order Mytilida; family Mytilidae; genus Mytilus; species Mytilus californianus. The sequence continues at coordinate 47,335,889 of NW_026262582.1, read as the reverse complement.
TCCTTGAATTTGTATCTAGAATGCTTTATACTGATACATGTATTTTTTGCAACGATATAACGAAAAAGGCAAGATGAAAGGCATACACTATATTATATATCATCCCGATTTATCACTCTGCAAATCCTACCTAATGTATAGTAATAATGTTAATATACTATAGCAACATATGGTGTACCAGCAAAAATAAAAAGGTAACTGTTTATGGCGGGTTTTTTTCAACTCAGGCAAGAGCTGCTTCAGACATGATACCCTATAGTATTGGTTCGTTTCTGTTATAACTATGTTAGTTGCTTTTACACACTGTCATCTATATTATTATATTAGAATAACGACAATGAGTGTACTAGATCAAGTTTTGAGTTAGAAACAACAGTAACTCCATTAAGACAGTTATACGAAAAGTTTGTATATTTTATTTCCATTTTTACAACCAAAAGCATCCAGGTGTATATGAATTAGTATCAATACAGTAAGGTTAAGATTGTCCTTGATTGATTTCTCAAGTTTTCAAACTGGTAGGCATTAATATAACTATTAATACAGTAGATGTTATCTTTAATTATTTAAAAGGTTACATCTTACAAAAGAAATTTCCCCTGGTATCCCCGCATGTTGTGTCAAATTGGGATAAATACATGTACATACGTGTTCACGTCGAAATGGGGACATTGAATCCGATTATAGAGGTTAGTTGTAAGGTCTCCTCATGCAATAACTCATTGTGGAGGGAGAAAGATGAACTGTTGCAAGACAAAGTTTGTTCAATGAAGATTCGAAATGCATTCCCTTCATTCCGATTAACCACTCGGAAAATCCTACCTTATGTATATAAATAATGTTAATCCTTAATATGTAATGTTTTCACATTCTCTATGTGATGTCATAATTTGTTATCATCTACTGGATGGTTTTATATGGAATACACTATATTGTGAAAATTTTTTTTGTTCTGTCCGTTCTCTATACTACAGTATCTTGTACATTGTAAGATCCCATATGTCATTTAAACGTGTATGCATGTAGCAGTCCGCAAAAGAACGACGTCAAAAATATATATTCGGTTAATGTTAATATTTTGACCAATTGGACGATATGTGCTTACTTGCGTTCCTGTGAATAAATCGTCATAGAACCTGTCATTATGTCAGTCTGACATTCCGTCTTTGAGAATTCACAACGAATTTTTCAATTTATAGTATGTCATTAAACCAACTATCATACAAACTACTCTATTATTAATTTCATAAAAAAAAATGTAATTAACAGAAATGCATACATTACTTAATATTCATATGTAAATACAAGCAAAAACATTTTGAATATAGCTATAACACAAGCATGAATGGATCCGGGGGCCGATCACGAGTAGCTGATGTGTTCATTTAGATTTCGAACCCCGCTTCAACAAGGTGTGCTCAATAAGGATCTTGTTAACTAGGAGAGCCAGTTTTACTGCCGAGGTCGGTGGTGTACTCCGGCTACCATCGCCTATACAAACTGACCATCAAGATAAAGAAAAGTGTGCTGAAAGTCTTATTAAATAAAATCATTCAATCAATCAATCAATCACAAAGGGCATTGTTGTAATTTCATAAAGACTACAAATTTACCATGTGTACCCGGTTTTTGGTTTTGTTCGTGTTGCTCAGTCCTAGTTTTCTATATGGCTTTTAGAAGACTGTTTTTTATTCTTTTTTTCGTTTTTGTTTTTGTATATTTTTTTTGATGTGATTAACCCTTTGATATCTTCCGAATCTCTTTTGATATTTAAACAGATGTAATTTTAATCAAAATGTAGTCCGTTCCAATCATCCATCTCACGAGTTTGTGATTCACAAGGCATAACATGTACATTCACATTCATTTGTTTCTATACAGATATTAACTTGAAATGTACTTTTCACAGATGATATCGGATATGTTCCTACAATCCCCTCCCTTTTCACGAATGTAACCTACCGAATTAGACTATTTACCGGATTTGTAATAACATGACAAACACGGGTGCCACATGTGGAGAAGGATCTACTTACCCTTCCAGAGCACCTGAGATCACCCCCAGTTTTTGGTGGGTTTGTGTTGATTAGTCTTTAGTTTTCTATGTTGTGTGTTGTGTCCAATTTATATTTGTCTGTTTGTCTTTTTCTTTTTCAGCCATCGCGTTGTCAGTTTATTTTCGATCTACGAGTTTGACTGTCCCTCTGGTATCTTTCGCCCCTCTTTTAAGGCATAGTTTTATGGACCCTAACCTTGATATAATATTTATTTATTGAGTGACATGTGGAGAAAAATACTAAGGTGTTGAAAAATAAAGATTGCACAAAGAAAGGTAACTCGGAGTTGGATTCAGCTATCACAAAAATTAGGAATGAACAATAGTTCGAATGATTTCAAATTAAAGACCATAAAAATGTTTCTATGAAAATAGGATACGTACATATCGATTGATCCGTCTGGTGTTTTTTTTTTATCATTTTGTAACTCAATGTAGAAGAAAAATATAACGATTGAAAAAAGACAATGCAATACAAATTTATAAGATCGTATTCAATGCACCTGTCTAAGCTTCTTCCGGTCTATGTTATTCCTATGACAACAGGGGTTGATCCAGTCATTTTGAAAAGGGGGTTCCCAACCCGGGATAAAAGGGTCGGGGTTCTAACTATAAGTCATCTTTTAAATTCATTGATCGTCATAAAAGGGGTGTTCTGATCCCCTGACCTCCCCCTCCTCCTGGATCCGCCACCAAACAAGCAGTCAACGCAAGATATGATAGTGCAGTACCATGAATTACGTCCTGTTTTACACTCCTCTTTAAAATATGTTTATCTGTGGTTTCATAGCTATCGAAAAATAAATTGAATTCAAGCATACTTTAATTCCATTTGGTTGTAGAAAAGATAGACCGCCTCAATTGTGAATTATAATAAGGTACGGTATTTCATGTCCATTGTATATTAAACAAAGACTGTCGAAATATTATATTTTCATCAATTTTTAGAAATGAAATTATTTAACTTAAGTATTAGATTGACGAATACATGTAGATCAAACTAGACAGCAAAATGTTTCAAAAGAAAGATGGTAAAAATAGATATGTGTTACTACTATACTGATTTAACCAGGGAGTTGTTTTCTAAGTAAACAGAGCGGTAATCAGAGCACTACTATCGTTATCAAAGATAAAGGTAAAGACGAAAAATAATAATCTTTACAATTAGCGCACCGGTTCTATTTAGTGTTGATAGCCATTTAGGGCTAAAATCTAAGGTTATAAAAATTAAAAAGTAACGTCAAACAGCAAATATTACACGCATATTAAGGACGATAATATTTTGTTGATGAACATAAATTATATAAATAAACTCTGCAAATTGACACTTAAAGTCCCGGTGATTCTTATGAGTCATTAGGAAGCTATCCATAAGAAAAATCGTACATGCTCTGGTACACTATTATATCTCCCACCCTACTGAATCAATTTATATTATAAATATTATATATCAATATACTAAATAAATAAATGATTTGGAAAATACGTTAAAGGTATAAAAAGTCATGAGATTTCCGAATGTAATTTGGTCCTATCCGGGTTCTTTTCTAATATTTCCGTTGAATTTTGAGAAGATATCCGCAAGTACCCGAATAAAGAAATAAAGTAGGTCAAAGACGCTTATCTTGTTTTATATCATTTATACATTTTATACAATTTATACAATTTTAGAATGTTCACCACTTTCTAACACTGCCAAAAATTCTACATTCACAGTTAACTGAAGTACTTTCATTTTACTATTCAGAAATGAATTTGAATATGTATCATTTTGCTATGTTTAAAAACCTAAGGCCACTAGTGCTTTTATGTCTTTTATCGTGCAGTGAATACAAAATTAAAAAAATTCTCAAAAATTCATTTTCATCTGTATGTAAAATATATTTCATATTTTTCTACACCTGATTCATCCCTCGGTTTGGGAAAGTATGTTCAGTTGATTCTGTATTTTTTGTCCAATCATACTGTTCAGATACATTGACTTAAGTAGGGTACACAATAGAGCAACTAAAATTCCGGAATGCAAATACTACCGTGCCACCTTAACAAAGACATAACGAACTTGAAACCAGTCATGACATCTATGATGCATAGACTTCTTACTATGAAGCATATTACAATAAAGAATACTAATCTGCACTTATTTCTTACCAAAAAAAAAGAAAGATTACACCCTTACCCCAGCTGGCAGATTTTCATTTTTTTTTCATCTTACCATTTTTACACAAGGAGTGAACAAAACCCAAATATATGATGTTTCAAATCAACACAGAAGTCAAACATGGTGATTCATGAGGAATTATTGGATTGCCAACGCTATTTAAAGTTAATCTGACTGAAAGAAACAGTTTAAGCACCAAATCATGAAAAATCATATTAAAGTCCATTCCATATTTTACAGCATGCCTTACATTACTTTAAGCATTTCCAGGTTATGAAGGCAACACAACAAGATTTTTTAGATGGCAGTTAACTATCATGATTCTAAAATATTGACAATACATGTACTAGAATATATCTCTAAGTTGACTGTTTGTCTATTTCTAATGTATGCATTAAGTTAAATTATGTCCCCTTACATAATCAATTTACCTTTATTGTGCTTTTCATTGTCAGAAAATCAAAACAATTAATGACATTTGCATGGAAAATGAATAAACTATTTAATCTTGCTGATATACAATCATAATCATGATAATTACATTCTTTGTAAAAAAAAATGTCTTGTCAATGTAAAGAAAACCCTATTGCTATCTCTATTTCAGCCAAATACGAGGGCTAAATGAATAAGTAAGGACCCCTTAACCATTTACTGGTTCTAAAAAAGGTCATACTGGTGTCATGTTACCACATAACTACAAATTAAACCTGAAGAAAACTAGTATAGCTGTACTTGTGTGGAAAAAAATAAAAATTATGCAATTTATTTATTTCGGTGAAAATAATAGGATGTACAGGCAACTAAAATATGTCGCGTCTCAAATTCCAGTGGTTGCACATGTGTCAGACTGCCTCTTTTACAGGACTTACCTATTGTATTATCCTTTATTTGTTATCGTCCTGAACATGCATGAAATATTTGTCACTTGATGTTAAGCAACTAACAACCAATCAACCATTCAATTTTCTTCTCGTAGCAACAAATGTTAGAGATTTACAGCACAACAATGTTAAATTTGCAAATTTGCGGAAGCAAATTTTTGTTCTTTCCTCGCCGGGATTCGAACTCATGCTATTGGGATATCGAAACAACACGCGGATATATATAATTGGTCTCAAATTTAGCCCAACAATGTTAGATCATCTGCTCCCAGCGGGATTTGAACCCTTGCCTCTGTGACATCGTGGCAACACCGCCTGTACCGTGTCCAGCGCCCTAGACCACTCGACCACCTAGGCTACATACAAGTATTGCTGTCGGTGGTCGATATAATGCCTTTCCTCGTCGGCTTTATCTAGGGTTGTAACACAGTACATAATGTATAGTGGCAAGTAAATGGTGTACTTTTCAAATCAGCTATTTTGTCAATCTTAAAGGATGATAATGTTAATTATCATGCCGCCACATCAAATTTTAATATTATTATACACGTTTAAACATGTGACAACTTTATGACAGACATTCTCCATCTGATAACACGTGGTTATACAAGGCTAACAGCATATATATATATATATATATATATATAATTCGTCTCAAATTGAGCCCAACAATGTTAGATCATCTTGGTTTTTCCCTCGGCGGGATTTGAATCCTTGCGTCTGTGACATCGTGGCAACACCGCCTGCACCGTGTCCATTGCCCTAGACCACTCGACCACCTAGGCTACTTAAAAATATAGCTTTCGGTGGTCGATGTAATGCCTTTTCTCGTCGGTATATATATATAATGGATCATTGAGTCTCGTTGTCTTTAAAAAAATAAATGAAAATTATTCATGATGATTTATATTAGGACACTCATGTGACATTTTAGTAATGAGTGACGTCCAAGAAAAGAAATATGCATACAGACATTAGAAATTCAACATAAATCTAACTGAAACACATTATGGGGTGCTTTTGATTGATTGATTAATAAGTACACATTAAAATAACAAAAATACTGCTTTTCACAGTAAATTAGATAAAGAGAATGGTCAATGAAAACCGACAAAACCAAACGCTGGACTATATTAACCAACTTACTAAAAAAGAACTGTCATTTATTTATGTACAGCCATGTTCAGAAGAACAAGTCGAGTTAAACCTGGTGTTACAGCTAGTTAAACCTTCCATTTGTATGATACTTGTTTAATATCCAGCGGCAAATATTACACGCATATTCAGGGCGATATACAATATATAAACATTGTCGGAAAATATAAAAATGTATTTGGATGAGCCTTTGAAACAGGACCAAAAGCGAGGCTCGACGAGCTTTTTTCCTGTTTCGTAGTTAGTACAAATAAACCTTATATTTCCGACAATGTACATATATTGTTTTATCCTGCAATATCCCGCCACTTGAAGCTTTATTTGTTCAAATCCAAATAGTTGTCACTAATTTATCAAAGAAACCGACATAGTTTAAACGCGGACCACAAGGAGGACCCCAAAAATGAACTGGTTACGCACACAGAAATATTCACATTACCGCTTGTTCAACATCGAACCAGGATAACAGGAGACTTTAGTTAAACAAGTACACATAAAAAAAAATATTTGTGTACCTGTTTTTTTGTACAATTGATTGCTTATTGCAGGATAAATGACTTGTCTTTGTGGTATATCGCTACTCCTCTGTGATCTAGACCAGTATGCTGAATACGATTTTTTTTACGTGAAGACATATCATTTAACTCGGACATCATTTTAGGACTACTTTTCTACCAGTCTTTTGTTGTATTCCTAAACGCCTCGTACATCGTACAGCAGCATGCACTAACACTATTCGTATCTCCTCTATTGAATGAAAAGATGCTACCAGTGGCTTTCAGAAGCAACTGTATGTACAGGTTAAGCAAGCAAACGCATATTTTGTCAATGATTTAAGGTGGTACCAAACACCTTGACTAAAATTAATTTGGCTCGTTTAATTACCATAAAATTTTGACCAAATATTTACTTTGACCCTTTGAAAAAAATATAAAAATTTCAAAAAACTTGAACCACACACTTTATGGAAAAAAAAATCATTCGATATATAGCAGTTTGACAAACACTAATTTTGATAATTGAGAAGCTTAATATTTCCTTAACAATAGAACGTCATTAAAACGTTCAGCTGATTTTTACAGAGTTATCTTCCTGTAGTGTTATGTACCACCTTAAGACGATGTCTCAATAAACCATGATGATTTAATGATTGATAGTTATTAGATCTGCGTCCATTGCCATATATATCATGCATATTCAAGACGAAAGATGTATTACATTCTTAATCGTCACATGTTTTATTAGAACAGAAGTAATATACTTCTACTACAGTTATACCACCAGCATCAGATGAGTTAACCTATTCATGCAAGCATATCACCGTAAAATGATATGCTCGATAACAGAAAAAAAAATCCGTCATGTCCAGGATTGAATAGATTATTCGATGGTAAACGTTTCTTCAACTGTGGTATGATAATAAGTATACACGTGCCAACTAAAAGTAACATACGTTTTGTTTGAAATATTTATCTAATGCACTTACATCACTATACAATTCAATGGTGTAAGTATTAGATACACTTTAAAGGCGTTAGCCCGAATGTGTGTATCTAATTTACACCAAGATATTATTGTCAATGCAGAATGATAGTTTTCAATTTTGTAGGAGGGGGAGGGGGGTCTTTTTTTTCAGCGATTTGACCACATGCTATTGAAAAGCATGATAAATGCAGGGTATTCAATTTCAGGTAACGACATCTTGGTGTAAGTAAAATTATATATACACAACAGCCTATACAAATACGACTTATTGAATTTTGTTTTTATTTTGTTTGAATATATTCCATTGACAGATGTACATAATATCATACAAAAAGGAGATGCGGCATGATTAACAATAAGACCACCAACAACGCGAAACCAAATACCGTGATGTAATCAACTAAAAGTAAAAAGAAAGAGATTGTATCTAGAATTACTATTACGTTGGGCACGATGTTGGTACGAATTCCATTTTGCTATAGATTAGCATGAAAATAAATACGTACACTGGTCAGTTCGATAAAAATATAGTGATTTCTGGTTGAATTTATTACATTAGACTTGAAAATTAAGAAAAAAAGGAACCGAAATTTAAAATATCAAGACTTATAAGGTCCGTGTATATTTGCGTCCATTCGTTTTTCATTTTGAAAAATCAAAAACAAAAAACAAAAAACGAGAGTGTTTTCAATTTTCGTTTTTGATTTCTCAAAAACCAAAACGAAAAACAAAAGTGTTTTCATTTTTCGTTTTTGATTTCTCCAAAACCAAAACGAAAAACAAAAGTGTTTTCATTTTTCGTTTTTGATTTCTCTAAAACCAAAACGGAAAACAAAAGTGTTTTCATTTTTTGTTTTTGATTACTTAAAAACCAAAATGAAAATCAAAAGTGTTTCCGTTTCTCGTTTTTGATTTCACTAAACAAGAATTTTGTATTCAATTTTAATTATTTCTCGTTTTATAATGTACAATGTTTTCCTTTCTTGTTTCACAGTCATTGATAGTAAATAATGCCAATGTAAACACCCCGGTGTTCTTTCAACTTAATGTAGACAAAATAGACCACCTGACTTATGAATTGAACTACGGTGATAAATGAATCAAAGCCTTTCAAATAACTTGTCTATATTTTTAATAAAAAATAAATTAGTATATTTAAATATTAAACGAATCATAAATTTAAATTGTACAATATAATATTATATATAGATGGTACAAATAAATAGATTGATTACAACATCACATTAACAAGGGAGGTTACTACTTTTAAAAACTTATAGAAAACTACCCCGGTCGTTAAAGTATACATGAACAGTCACTGTAGTTATCAGATCTTTAATCGAAGATAATGTCGACGGATGCAAAAGACTTTATCAATCTGAACAATAAGGGTGCGTGATCTTTACTTTTAAATTTAGAAAGGTTGATCTCAGATGATTAGAATTCATAACCAAGGTCCATTATACGAACATGCAGGACGATAATGTGTTTTGCTTGATCAATTGATTGAAAAACAAATTTCCGCAATTTCACAATTCAAACCGGGATTAGCATTCAATCATTTTGCCATTCGGAGCCTACTCGGTATTAGTTTTGCTTATTTTTGAAAGCTATATGGTGACCCTTAACTAGAGCATGGGTGTGGATAGGGGTTTACGGAATAGAGAATAGTGGACAAAAAATATAAATAATAGAGACAATGGACCAAGAAATAAAAAAAGATAGAATAATGAGGTGTTAAAATATAAAAAGAATAGAATAATTGGCAAAAAGTATAAAGAAATAATCATGATAAAGAATAGAGAAAAATGGCCTGAAACACTGATTAAAGAATAGAGAAAAATGAAATAGAATATCAAAGAATACAGAAATGAAGAAATACGCATCCAGACCATCATACTAGTTGCCTAAACCAACGTTATTTTGTCTCCGGTAGATTGTTATTGGTTTTCATACAATTTCTTTTTATTTCTGTGCCTATCAATTAAGACATTAGCTTTCATAATTTGCCAGCTTATTACATTATAAAAAAAGACTAAGCCGAACATCACTCTGGATTTTTTCTCAAGTAGACCTCAGCTACCCACCCTACCACACCATTACCGAAAAGTTAATAAAAAAAATATACGGCAATACTTTTGTTAGCACTAGGTGCAAAGGGAAGCTGGGTACCTGAGGTCTTCTGGAGAAAAAATCCATGGTGTAGGATAAAGCAAAACATTGTAATCCACATAGCCAAGTGTGTGGCTGTTCTTTTCAGGGTATGAATGGTTCTTTTCCTCGTTGAAGACCCTCCAGCTACTTTCAAGATGAAGAACAGGAATAAAAGCCCTGTTCATTGATAATTTGTATTTTTGCTATGTATTGTGTGCGATTTTGTCCCATGCACATCTCTTTATTTTCTGTTGTAGGGCCTAAACACGGCTCAATGCAAGTTTAGCCCTTCAATATTAAAGGTTATATGTTACGTTATTGTTTCGGATAAGAGTGAATTTGGTACCTATTAAAACGTTTAAACCAGCTGCATTTGTTTGCACCTGTTCTAAGTCAGGAACCTGATGTTCAGTAGTTGCTGTTTGTTGATGTGGTTCATAAGTGTTCTCGTTTCTTGTTTATTATATAGATTATACCGTTGCATAGTTTTCCCGTTTGAATGGTTTTGCACTGGTCATTTTGGGGCCCTTTGTAGCTTGCTGTTCGATGTGAGCCAAGGCTCCGTGTTGAAGATCGTACTTTGACCTGTAATGGTTTTTCTTTTACAAATTGTGACTTGGATGGAGAAATGTCTCATTGGCACTCATACCACATCTTCTTATATCTATATATGGTCTTTTTAAGTTAATTGGGAGATTGGGATTTCTAGCTTTAATCTCACCCATGTCAGCTTTTTATTTGTATTTACAGAACAGAGAGCTAGTTTTGTATTCTTTAATATCCTGTAACAGTTTAATTTTCAATGAAGAAAGGACAGTTTTTTCTATGTCCGGTAGCATCATATCTGGATATCATATCTAGACATCGGCTGTTGTCTGCTCTTTGGTCGGGTTGTTGTCTCTTTGACATATTCCCCATTTCCATTGTCAATTTTATTATCGGTAGGCATTTAAAATCGCCAAACCATACACGACCGTTCATTAGTCATCGTAGATCTATTCCAAGTTTTAATAAGTCTACACAAAGCAGAAAATGAACTTTTACAACAAGGAATATTACACAACTGAAGCCATAGTCATAAAGATCGATTGAGAGATTGGTGTTCCTTTAACGTCGCCGCAGAACATAAAATTATTACCTGATCTTTATTCTCAACATCTTCAATCTCTATTGTTCCCAAGGAAGCAACCATTTGATTCTCTGGGGTGGGGCAGGGATTTGTACCCGAAGTCAATAATTTGTTTTTAACCCAGACTGAAAAACATGCCTTTATCCATGGCCACACACAAACACAATAATATTTTCAAGATTTATTAAAAAAATATTTTTTTACACTTTTATTTTTTATGTTGTTTTGAAATATTAATTTGACTTGAATTTATACGAATTTACTAAATATACATGTTTATACCAAGCCAAGTCCGTTTATATCTTGTTTCTCGCTTGACTATACAAAAGGCCAGGAGAGCTTTGGCCATCATTTGTCGTCTTTGATAGATATGTTTGACTGATAAGCTGTCTATATAAAGAAATGGGCCAATGGCATGAAGACATCACCAAATCACCATATACAATACACAAAAAGACACCTAGAGCTTACCATATGGTCTTTAGCTACCCACCAATAGGCAGTAAGCTCTGGTTGGCCTTAAACACAAATCCAAGGGCACAGCGAAATGAGAATGTGGTATGATTGCCAATGTGACAACTATCCCCAAAGTTCAAATGAAGTGGATGTAAGCAATTATATATAGGCAACCGTACCACCTTCAACAATGAGAAAAAAACCAGTAGGGTATAGTCGGCTATAAAGGCTCTGACATGAAAAATATGAAACAGTTCAGTTGAGAAAAAAACGGCCTAATTTATAACAAAATAAAACGAAAAACAAATATGACAGACATCAACAAACGACAACCATTGTACTACAGGCTCCTAACTTGAGACAGGCACATACAGTATGTGGCGGGGTTAAACATGCAAGTGAGCGCTCAACCCTCCCGTTAACCTGGGACGAGTTTTGTTACAGAACAACATAAGAACAGACTTTAAAAATCCGTTGAAAAGGGCTTAACATATCAGATCGATACAAAACAGAAAAATACATCTAACAAAAGCACAGACCGGACGTGGCAGGGTATTTATATATCCTTAACAAACAAAAAAGGACACAAAGTACAGATCTGAGAGTAATCGCAGTACTGACAGCTAGTTTAAAGCCAATAACAACTAATACAAAAATCATGTATCTAAGACTAAAATATCAATCAGTACACATCCAACATCCAATGGATGTAGTGTAAAGACGTCATTAACAGTCAGAGAAAGACATGACCTTGTGCAATGCCAAATCATAGGTATCAACAGATTGTAGTACCTTGATGTGTATAACAATAATATTAAATATAATTTTAAGTTACTGATAACAAAATTAATATTTATACCAATAAAAACAATATTTAAAGATCTATTTACAGTGTTCAATTGGTAACCTTTTAAAATAAGTTTATTTAAAGGATTGATAAGTTTACCCTGATCGTTTTTAATTTACATGCATACAATTTCTATTTATACTATTATTGATAAATACAATATTGCAGAAGTAGTGGAAATTGATCTACAAGTGAGGGAAGTTGTTTATGACTTTAGGGAACTTTATTTGGATATGCCTGTTATGGTCTAATTGAGATTTACAAGACCTTCATTCAATTTAAGCACATTTTATGAATGTATGTCCCATTTATAGGCATTATGTTTTTCGGTCTGTGCGTCCGTTTGTTCTTCCGTTCATCCGTCTGTTCCGCTTCAGGTTAATGTTTTTGGTCAAAGTAGTTTTTGATGAAGTTGAAGTCCAATCAACTTGAAACTCAGTACACGTGTTCCATATGATATGGTCTTTCTAATTTTAATGCCAAATTAGAGTTCTGACCGCAATATACGGTCCACTGGACATAGAAAATGATAGTGCGAGTGGGGCATTCGTGTACTATGGACACATTCTTCTTCAAATCCTTTATCAAAGAAGTTAGTAAATTTACTTCAGATAAAAATACTAAATTAGACGAACCAATCTAATTAAAAGATATATCTCTGATTTCGTTATACTTATATAACTTTTTTGTATGAATTTTAATAAGATTACTGGACAAACGCGTTCAATCTTCGGACTTAATTCTTAACAATTTTACCCAGCGGAGCGAAGCGAAAAAAATTAACGTCTTTCAAGCCAAATTTTATATGTATGCTATACACACAAATTTATTGTTTAAACTTGGTAATCAATTAATCTAAAATACAGTCCAAGATAATCAAATAATCATGAAATATTTGGTCTAGTAAGTAAATAATCACTAAAAAAAAACCGGCCAAGTAATCACATAATCAAAAACCCCATGAGGAATCATTAAAGATGACATATTTTTGTATTAATATTGATTCACTTATATGGTCTTTGCATCGGAAATAAACTAATTAATTCTAAAACCAGTTGTTGGCATAATACGGGTCATTTTCTTCACATTGACATAATTTACTAAACGTTTATTGAAACCTGTAATGTGAAGACGTGAATGAAAATGCGGAGTTTGTGAGACCAGGTTTAAGCAAGCAGCCACTCGCTAGCAGCCACTTCGCTAGCAGCCAGTTTTCAGATGTTTATATAAACCCAAATGTTGCATAAGATTCAAACGTACTTCAAATGTTTTTATTATTATATAACCACTATATTATCAGTTTTTAATATATAATTAAGCATGCAGTCAAAGACACTATTCAATAATTTCAAAATTTCATTTCTTGTTCATTAATTATATAAATACAATAGAAATCGCTTTCAATACATCACACAGCGTGCTGCCCGCTTTACATTTCAAATAGTCAACACTTTTGAGTGTATATAGAATCGTAAATAATAATGAAATTATTTAAATGTTGGCAAAATTGCACTATTGTGTGAAATAGCTTTCCATATTCTCGACATCCTGTCAAATAGTTCATAAAAAGTAACAATTGTTCTGCATTAGAAGAAAAAAAAGTTGCACTCGTGCTTTAACTTTTTTTGTTTTGCCACACAAAACTGTTTTGACAAAACTTTCTACTTCTAAAACAGTGGATTTCGCTTACTTATGATTGGACGAAAGGTTTATTTTTGGTACTCAAAGTATGGTGGGCAAGGACATTATTTATTAGCTTTGAAAAATAATCCGTGCTATACCCAAACTGGGAGTTTTGATCAAATAGGCGCTAGGTCTCTAGCATACGTTTGCACCTAGTGCGGAAAATTGCCATAGAAATTTTGTTTGTTAACTTTGTTAGCTGGCAAATTATGAAAGCTCACGTCTTAAGTGATAGGCATAGAAATAAAAAGAAAACGTATGATAACCAATAACAATCTACCGGAGACAAAATAACGTTGGTTTAGGCAACTAGGATGATGGTCTGGATACGGGGTTCTTCATTTCTGTATTCTTTGATATTCTATGCCGATTTTCTCTATTCTTTAATCAGTGTTTCAGGCCATTTTTCTCTATTCTTTATCATGTTTATTTCTTTATACTTTTTGCCAATTATTTATTCTTTTTATATTTTAACACCTCATTATTCTATTTTTTTTTATTTCTTGGTCCATTGTCTCTATTATTTATATTTTTTGCCCACTATTCTCTATTCCGTAAACCCCCATCCACACCCAGGCTCTAGTTAAGGTCACCATATAGCTTTCAAAAATAAGCAAAACTAATACCGAGTAGGCTCCGAATGGCAAAATGATTGAATGTTAATCCCGGTTTGAATTGTGAAAGTGCGGAAATTTGTTTTTCAATCAATTGATCAAGCAAAACATATTATCGTCCTGTTCGAATGTTCGTATACAGGGGCGCATCCAGTATTTTGGAAAAGGGGGGGGGGGGGGGGGGGGGGGGGCGAAGTATGAAAAGTTTGCAGAGCGAAAAAACATAAAATATGTGTAAAATGCACTTTTTTAACGGTTCCTGACGTGGGGCATGTATATTTTATAGTTAAAGTGTAAGGGTTGGACATTTTTGATGCCGTAATCTCCCCATTAATTGTCTATTATAAAATGATTGGATGGATCCAAAGCTATGTACTAATATATTTGATGTGGGACTTGTCAGTAAACAATTGACATGGAGAATTTTCGTTTGTTGTATGTTTAGTTAGCATTACCTCACGGATTTCTTGTTGTAAACAAGATATACGCCGGGCCATTCAATGAAATTTACAATACGATCGACACGAGTTAAGAAAGACAAACAAGCAATTTTATCAAAATGTTTGGTTGAAATGTTTCACCCAACAAAGGAAGTGAGGGGTTCCAAATCAACCAAAGGCTACGAATGAGTCTGAAATGACAACGAATTTATGAATGACGGTCGACAAATGGAGACATAAAGGCCACACCCAGCAGGCAGGTTGCAGTCGGGCCTTGAAAAAAGTATTCATTTTATCAGTTCGACGAAACAGACGCTCGGGTCAGATATGGGATTTACATGCAAACCCCCGGCCCCAAATAAATTACGCCCGTTTATTTATTCAGTCATGTTCATTTAATGCTAAATAATTTTGTTGGAAATTTTTGTTTCTAACAGCAAAAAAGTGGACAAGATTATTGTTTTCAATCCAGATACGGCCAGAATTTTTGTTTGAGGCAAAAATCAGGGTCAGAATTTTTTCTCTCAAATATCTAAGACTGCCCCCTCATATCAAATAGTCCGTACCTTAGACTTTAAATCTATCTAGAGCTTATTGACTGGGGATCATTATTCAGCTATGTTATTAATAGGCTGGGGCGTGTGGCGTTAAACATGTTTTCGTAGGTAAATAATATTGCTGTGGAACTTTTTTTTCATTAGAGTGTAACAGAGTATTACTTTCTGTTTGGTGGAGTTGTGAAATAGAAGTCAATAAATACGTTCTTGCTCAATCCTTTGTCGCTTTGAAGATGTCATGCTTTTCATCCTCAGCCTAAGCAATGTGTTACTGTAATTTGAATTTCAAAATGACTGAGTGACGTTTTTTTCGACGCACCGGTCAACTCCACCGTAGCGAATCACATGATTTTGACATAATCAATAATATATTACAGTAAATACGAGCGAAACATATCTTTATAAGTAAAGAATTGTCGCCGATAAAAATTAAATACGCGGGAAATGGCAACGTTCACGAAGTCTAGTCTGATTAATCATTTTACAAAAAAAAAAAAAAAAGTGCAAGCAAAAGGGGAAAGGGGGGGGGGGGGGGGGCGTACACCCTCTACGCCCCCCTCTGGATCCGCCACTGGACTATAATGGACCTTGGTCATGAATTCTAATCATCTGAGATCAACCTTTCTAAATTTAAAAGTAAAGATCACGCACCCTTATTGTTCAGATTGATAAAGTCTTTTGTATCCGTCGACATTATCTTAAGATTAAAGATCTGATAACTACAGTGACTGTGCATGTATACGTTAACGACCGGGGTAGTTTTCTTATAAGTTATTAAAAGTAGTAACCTCCCTTGTTAATGTGATGTTGTAATCAATCTATCTATTTGTACCCTCTATATATAATATTATATTGTACAATTTAAATTTATGATTCGTTTACTATTTAAATATAATAATTTATTCTTTATTAAAGATATAAACAAGGTAATTTGAAAGGTTTTGATTCATTTATCACCGTAGTTCAATTCATAAGTCAGGCGGTCTATTTTGTCTACATTAAGTTGAAAGAACACCGGGGTGTTTACATTGACATTATTTACTATCAATGACTGTGAAACAAGAAAGGAAAACATTGTACATTATAAAACGAGAAATAATTAAAATTGAATACAGAATTCTTGTTTAGTGAAATAAAAAACGAGAAACGGAAACACTTTTGATTTTCATTTTGGTTTTAGAGAAATCAAAAACAAAAAATGAAAACACTTTCGTTTTCCGTTTTGGTTTTAGAGAAATCAAAAACGAAAAATGAAAACACTTTTGTTTTTCGTTTTGGTTTTTGGGAAATCAAAAACGAAAATTGAAAACACTCTCGTTTTTTGTTTTTTGTTTTTGATATTTCAAAATGAAAAACGAATGGACGCAAATATACACGGACCTTATAACACCTAATTATCCCATTTTTTCGCAAAAACGTAAGGTCCAACGTTACATTTTGTGTGCAAAAGATCGGAGTTCCGTTTCTTTCCTACGGTATTTTTTTTTTTCTGATCATCGTAAAACTTCACAAGAGTATTGCTATTGTTATTTTTAATTGCTTGTTAAAGCAAAATCAATATCACTGAAACCGTAAACCGGAAAATATCATTTTTGAAAACGGTCTGAAAAATGTCAAAGCATATGCAAGGTAAGCATATATCGGGTTTGCGCATTTATACCGTGTAATTGGAAAAGATGAGAGGAAAAATATTCATGATTTTTTTTAAGTTTTTTTTAATTTTTCTCCTGGTTCATGATATTTTTTGCCGAAACCATGCGTATAGTTTCTATTGCAATGACTTCAAAAAGTATAGCCATCTTGTCCCAACGAAAAACACGCTGTATTTTCTTTACAATTGAGGTTTTTAACCGGCTGTATATTGAATAAGCATAGTTAGATCATAGAAAATAAAACTAGGCGGTAAAAGGTTTTTTCTTTTTCTTTATAAACAATATATGTGTTTAACATCTTTTCGATAGGCAACACGATTTTTAGATCGTTTCAAAAAGTATAGCCGTTTTGTCCCAACGTTCGCAAAATGTAATTGATGTAATGCTCGGGTTTTCAATTTTATATCATAATTATTTGTATCCAGTTTAATTCGAATGAAAATAAAAATATAAGTTATAATATAACCAATGTATGATAAAGGAAAAGTTTAAGTTTAAATTCAAATGTTGACCAAATGAGATTGATATAAAAAATATCGGGATCTTAGTTTTTTTTTTTAGCACATTCATAACATTTGTTTTTTTCAAGGAACGGTGTCTATTTGCAAGTTTTATATCATTAAAAGCAAAATGCATAATGTTTTTGTTAATAAAATGAAATAGAGAAAAACCATTGCTGGCAATTATAACAAAACAAAGGATATGCATAATGCCACAAAAATACGGAAATGAGAAAAACATGAATC
Source organism: Mytilus californianus (assembly GCF_021869535.1). NCBI lineage: Eukaryota > Metazoa > Mollusca > Bivalvia > Mytilida > Mytilidae > Mytilus > Mytilus californianus. The sequence continues at coordinate 47,317,873 of NW_026262582.1, read as the reverse complement.
CAAAATGTTTAACTACCTAGAAAAGTTGCAACAAAGAAAGCATCGGGAAATGAGAAAATATAGAAAGGAAACGGAAAGAAATGCAACAAAAGCAGTATGTATAAACATGCAATAAAAAGGGAAAATAAGTTCAAAATTTAATTTATATTAAAAAGAAATCTGTATAAATTTGGAAATTAATGTATGATTCAATAATGCGAACTGCTGCCAAAAGTAAAAATATCAATTATGGCCTGGAAAGACTGACAACTCCTATAAATGAATATTCATAAAAATAAATAAATATGTGTACGACCACTTTGAGTTTTATTTGTAAACCTATGCATTTTCATACAAACCGAAATCGGTTACCATATTCACAACAGTAAATTGACCTCATCAATTGTAAGCTTGAACGCGTTAGCGAAACATTCTTTGAAATCGTCGAAATTGCTTCATTATGAGGAACGTCGTGTAACGATAAGTAGTACCAACATCGTGCGCAACGTCTATGTAATTTAAGTTCACGTTCTTGTCATAAACGTTGCAGCGATGCAAAAACAAGATTGCATGTTAATGATATGAAAGCTATAATTGTGATTTTGAAATTATTGTAAAATGAAGTGAACTAAAGCTTATGGAATTAATGCTCATTCTCAATGATGTTGTCCTATTTTTAATCCGCTTAATGAATCCCCCGCTATGATAATGCATGTGAAAAGTGAAATATCAAAAATACCGATCTCCAAGGAAATTTCAAAACGGAAAGTCCCATATCAATAAATGTTTGCTGTTATACTGACCTATACCTTTCTTTGAGGATTATCAGTTGTATCGGACAAACGGTATAATAGGAATTTCAGTAAATATATTAATTTGTAAGATATGATTGTTCAACGTTATGGAGAAGTCCAGTAAAAAGACAAATGCAGCAAGTTTAATTCTGTTAACTAAAAACCTAAAGACCATTCGATTATATCTAAAGTTTTTTTAAGTATATTTTTGTATTTTTCATCTATTTTATATCAACCGGTAGATTTATACCCCCAAAAAAAAACAAATGGCGATATAACTAGTTGTGGTTTGATACGAATACGAATAAGGACAAATAGTTCATAAGATTTAAAATCTATCTCAATTTGTCATGCATTTTTAATTGAAGTTGTCGTTCTTGTCATGTACACTGCGAGTATACTCTGAATTTCACATTCACGATGATTAAAGCTAAATGCGATTTTGAAATAATTGTAGCTGATATAAAGAAAAAGTTATCATGTGTACCCACAGGAAAAAGAAGTCATATTACTTTCTGCAAATGATCCTGTCTTAACCGGCATTGCAAACAAAATTAATACAAAATCAACAGTAGAGAAGACACTGAAAAAATAACCAAAAATAAGGAAAGAAACCATTATAATGATAGAGCTTCGTGTATTTGTTAGCTTATTGCTCATATACAAGTAAGCAAATTAACTATCAGAGTTCCATCCTCCTGAATATATCATTATCGATCAGTAGATATAGTAACCATCTTCTGATAACAGTGCAAGCTTTTTTGTTTATCTTTTCAATATAAACTCTTCATATCCTATAATAATATCATTTTCCAAAACTTTTTCGGACTTTTACATACAAATGTATATCACTAGTTGACCACCGTACACTACTTCTTTTCTAACTAGTGGACCAAAAGTGTATACATATTTATACTTGCTTGGCCCAGGACTCAATTTATTATCAAGTCTTTCTCTGGTTTAATGTGACATCAGAACATTATCAAAACCTGAAAACGGTCTTAAATTCTGAGACTCTCTATCGTAAACACGTTGTTTGCAATTCGACACCTCATATTGGGAAAATATCGCTGCACCATGCAACTACTTAATTCGAACATTCACATACGCGCATACCCGTGGATGGCCGGGTAATGTGATTTTCAATCACAATATTTAAATAAACACTCTGTATTTACTTGACAAAAAATTGGTAAAACCTAAAATCGAGAACTAAATCAAAAACACAATACAAACAAAGAAAACAAAACTTAACGGAAAAAGTGAAATTAAATGCTTAATATGCTGTTATAGTCATATAGTAGTTGAATAGGAACTTTTGATTTTTGTGAAGTTGAAAGTTTCTATATTATCCCTTATTTCATGAAAAGTACCAAGAAACCATTGCATACACACTATGATTTATTATTATCGATGGCATTTAGTTATAATGTGTGTTTTATTATTATTTTAAGGATAACAAGTGAAAACTGTGAAAGAAACAATGAATGCAAAGTTTCATCAGCAGAGGCATGTAAAACGATGTCGTTGGACAAACAATTTACTCATAAATATGCCGCCCCAGTAGAAACCGCAAGTTATGATATCAAATTCAAAGAATCTGGCTAAAAAAAATGAGGTTGTGCAAGTATCCCAGGATGAATATAGAGTAGATCTAAAAAGTCAAATACGTTATAGGAAATCAATGTTTACTGGTGCGATGAAGATGGAGTAAGCAAGATTTTGTTTAAAAAAGAATGTAAGACAAAGGAATCAAAAGACACAGTTTTTGATGGAAAATGCTATAGCAGACAAAACGAGGAAACCTTATCTGTATTACCTGAACATGCTGAAACCAGTGTCAACAGCAGAATATCAAATAGAGGGAACAAACAAAAATCAGACTGAGGATGATTCTGTTCTTGATTGAAATCGAGTTCTTGATATGAGTATGCTAATTTTTGTTTTTGTTTTTTGTTTTTTTGTGTTTTTTTGGTGATAATGGTGGAGAGACATTTTTAGCGTTAAGTCTTGTTTCAGCGAAATTCAACGTACAGATGTGGTCAAGGGCTCAACTTAATCCTAATCCTTAGAATACCAGCAATGTGATTTAATGTGCATCAACATTCTATCATTATCTTTTTAAAGTCGATTTGCTTCTTACTCACTAGCGTTTTTTTCTGTAAAAAGCTTTTTTGTTCTTCAAATTTCACAAGGAGCATGTATATTGCAATACAAAGTGACAGACTAAGGTTTGGATTCCTCCTTCATTTGCTTAAGATCATGAATTTGGCAACAAAAATATATCATCTCAACACATAATTTCTTAAAGAAAACAAACTGGATCATATGGATGATGATTTTCTTATTTTATTTCTCTCACGTCTTGAGTAGTAGACTTTACTACTTAAATTTCAATAATTTCTAAGGATAAAAATGGTGTAGGGGTATGCTGAACCAACCCACATCACACAGATTGCTTGTTGGAATCTTACTAGCGGAGATCAATAAAAACATTTCTATATTAAACTTAACTTATCTTAACTGTTCTTTCAATTTCAAAAGGAAAACATTTCAATTTCAAAAAGAAAACCAACTACATGGCAAAAGTCTGATATTGAAATATTTATTTTTGTTTTTAAAAGTACAAATTGTCGTCAAATTTAATTTTCTCAAATATTCGATCAATTATCTTTCATATGAGTCCAATATGGCCAGTGTATGTATGACTTTTTGGTGCGAATGAGGTATTCAATTGAATTTTGGTAGTGTCTTTTCGATAAGTAAAGGTCTAAAATGCCTGAAAAGGAAAGGGTTAAACGAAATTAAGGTGGCTCGGCCCTTTAACAGTGCGCATATTTTAACGCATGTTTCTAACGACGAGTGCCATGGAAACGGTCGCTTTGAGGGGTTTTCTCAAAAATATTTTTGACGACATTGGAACGCGGGCGTGTATGAGAGCACCCTATCCCGATGTCAACAAACCATGCAAAACGTTCTACAAAACAGGAAATACGTACGGTCAGAACTACAGAGTGGTTTGTCCATTTTTCACATAAAAAGGACAGAATTATACATGATATATCAAAGCATAACATTAAAAAAAAGAAAATATAAATATTGACATGTACGACGGTAACTGGTGCGTTCGCTCCAAAAATACATTCTCACAATACACGTTCGCCCCTTGGATCCGTTCGCACCCTGTTTTCATTTAAATACTGGTTGAATATATCAAAAGATGTCAATTAGATGTATAAGTATAGAATCATTTGCAAAACAGTGTAGACGAGACCATTGATTGGCGCGCTAAAATATCCCATTGACTGGGTCAGATTAGGTGAACGTTCGTCTGTAAGGGGACGACCATTTGATATTCTGGGGGGGGGGGGGGGGGGGGGGGGGGGGGGGGCAGGATGATTTGTTTTTGGATCGGTTATTTATTTTTGTAAACTAAGAGGAAAGATTATCTAATTTCTGCACTATTGAAGCAAGATTTTTCATTTTCATTAAAGCAAGGGACTGATTATTTATTTTCACAACTATATTCATAATATTCGAAAACATACAATTTTTAAATTATTTGTTTATTATAAATAATTCATGTATAGTCAAGTCATTATGTACCATTTAATCAGAATTAATTATTAACCTCTACAGAAATGAATCTTCTATATTCCCCAATGCATATACATGTATTGCATACATACACAGTATTAAAGTTTGGTTGTAACTAAGGCTCTGTTAATAGTATAGGCAAACATGTTTCGCCGAGCAGAGCGAGGCAAAATTTTTTTTGAAGGGTTTTTGAACCGCTGAAGGCCCAAGAAGCTATAGAACAAATGATGCAAAATCATGCCTTCTGGGTGTTCCCCAGACCCTTTCTTTAACTGAAAATGCAAGTTCTGTTTTAATAATTTCATGACAATATTTTGGTCTCAAAGCAAAATCACGTTATAGATTCAGTGTAAGACTTAAGTTTCTAGGAACAACATCAAAAGACAAATATGCATGATAAAGCAAAAATGTAATTCACATAGTTAAGTCTGTAGCTGCTGTGTTTTTTAAAACTCATGATCAAGTTAATAATAAAATTTCTGAATTACAAAATGAATGCAACACCAACAGAATACAGAAGGGCAATCAATGAACAAAAGACAAATAAATAAGAAACATTGATTCCGAAAAATCAGGGGCTACGTCTGAGGGAGAACAGAACTTGCTTCTTGCAAGGCACTCACGGTGAACACAATTTTACATGGAGACAAGAGTTTGGTTTTGAAATTTCCTACATGAGGCATTTGTCTCAATGTAGTTACGGCACTGATTTAATAAAAGTGAGGTAAGTGTTCCTGAGACAATTAACCTCAAGTTAAATGAAACCAATTTTCTGACATTTCAAGTATATTTAAATAATTATTATTTTTTTTTATTAAAAGATATGGGATGTGTTTCCCGATTTTTTTTTTTTGGAAAAAAGATGAATTTATGAAAAATCTGGTGCCATCTCATACTTTCGATTAGACCTGCTGAGTTATTTATTTTCAATACATTGCAAGTCAGGTAATTTATTTTCAAACTACCACAGAACAAACCATTTATTTTTGTGATTATCAAGGCTGAGTTATTTATTTTCAAAATCCTCCTGCCCCCCCCCCCCCCCCCAGAATTTCAAATGGTCGTCCCCTAACGCCCACAACTCACGACGTATTTATTATAAACATTTAAACTGTGGGATTGCCAAAGGGTCTCAGTATATATACGAACTACAGTGCACAGTATATTATATACTTATTTTATTTGCGATCATAAAATGTAAATTGGGTCGATTAAAAAAAAGCTGAATATGTTTCTGTTGCCAAGGGTATTTCACAAGTATAGTAGTTAGCAGAAAAGATCACCAAACTATACATTTTACCTATTCAAAAACGTAAATGCAAATTTCACAAGGCTTGATCCAAATAGCCTTTTTACTGTCTAATAACTTGCAAGTACGAAAAAGACAGGAAAGAAGTATATTTTGTCTATATGTTTTGTGTTTGCACACTTTTTAAATCATACATTTTGATCATGCATTCGTTCTAAAATAAAATTTTGACCAGATACAAGTTAAAAGATGACATAATTGGACAACCGCAATTGTTAAATCGCTTTGACGTCCGAAAAAAAGATAATAATCAACACATCCATTGTAACTTTTAAAGCCAGTTAAATCCTTTTTTGCTGAAAGAACGTCCGATATCATACAAATTCGTTATAAAAACATAACAAAAACACAAGTAAAGAACGTTTAAGTATTCAACATAAATCAAAACACAAAGGTTATTCCTGATTAGTTTTTCGAATTATTTTATTTAGGCGTTGAGACCCTTTGGTGACCCCATAGTTTAAATGTCTATTAATAAATACATCGTGAGTTGTGGGCGTTACAGACGAACGTTCACCTAATCTGACCCAGTCAATTGGATATTTTAGCGCGCAAATCAATGGTCTCGACTACACTGTTTTGCACATGATTCTATATATGAAAATATTTTGCCAATGACACAATGTTTAACCGTAAACAAAGGATAGCGATATAAAACAACTGCAAGTCACCTTGCGGCTTTAAAAAACAAGTAAAACTCATACAGTATGCTATAATATAAAGGCATCGGGGGTCATCTGCACGCTATAAATAATAAATAAATAATAAATAAGCTTTATTTAGAGTCGGCAAAGTATACAAACAGAGTCAACATAAGCTCTAATGAGCTTTTAACCGTTTTATCCGTTTGGCGTACTATAACATTTTGTTACTGTCATAAATCTCTTTTTTACTTGAAATATCGTCATTTCCAAGTATTGGTAGGATCTTATTCCGGAGTATGTGAACTATTTTCCCACTGCAAAATTTTGATAATAGTTACGTATTTTTTATTTGCCAAACAAATTTTGAACACAACAATTCCGGAGTATGTGAAATATTTTAACACTGCAAAATTTTGATAATAGTTAAGTATTTTTTATTTGCCAAACAAAAATTTGGACATTACAATTTTCAAACAAAGACTAAATACTTGACAATCACACATAACATTTTTATTCAAAGATTTATATACTTTATCAAATAATGGGCACGAAAATATCCAACAAATTTTCTCGTATCATGATTCTATGATTTTTGGAACTCTAATCCTATATCATGAAACCTCGGAGCCAATGTTTTCTATTTATGATATTTTCCTTTTACTTATTTTGCTGTTTGTTAATTTTCTATTTTCTTTTGTATCTATCAATATGCCAATAGAGTTCGCATTGAAAAAAGGGGAAATATCAGCGTAATAACTAAAATAATTGAATAAGAATGAGTTATTATAATAGACTAACGGAACTCGAGCAACACATTTCACTAAATTGATTATTTGTTTTACGCAGAAAAAAAACCGACACTTCAATAATTTGCAGTTTTCCACCTTTGATCATGTAGATGAAAATTGGTCAATAGTAACCGGGACCTTACTAGTATTCCGACCTTATATATCGGTCTATGTTATTATCCCTCAATACCGCATGCTTTGCGGAGAAGCAAAATATTTGGTTTGACCAAGTCGGGATTTTGCCTAGGACACACACTCGCAGTCTACCGGGCAGTTCCAAACACTACCAGTTAAAGACATTATAAATAAACAAAATCTAAACTACTAACTGGAAAAGTTAGAATTGTAATTTTAAAACTCCGCCTAGTACACAGGGACACTATATTAGTCGGTGATATTGGCAAGCTTTAACTTTTGTTTTACTTTTTGACATGCGTTTTTTTCAAAAAGGAAGCTAATAAGGAAAGTTCTTGATTTAAAAACTTCAATACTTAATTGATAGGGGATGCCGCTGGGGTTCTGTTACCCCACCTTTTTCCTATAATTCATATTTCAAAAATGTATAACTTTTCATATATTGCGTAGGTAACAATGTAACCTTTTCCCATATTGTTTGGGTTTCATGTGGTGTGTAGTTAATGTACAAATGGAATACCAAAGTGTCAAAAGAGAAAAATTGGTTGATAAAATCATCCCCGGGAACACCAAGAAAGATGACAGACAAAGGAGTTATGGAAACTTTATTGACCTTATTATATATTTCTGATAGTTTTCCCGACCTATTCACATATTTTCAAGCTTGAAAAGGTGACCTATTCCAGCGGTACGTCCTATTACCTTGAATATCCACTATATTTCATATCCCCACTTTTTTTATAATCCTATATCCCGAATTCCAAATTTTTTTTGAGTCCCTTTTAAAAAATTAAATCATTCTTTGTATCGTATTCCCTTGTCAAATTCTGAAAACTGGAAAACTTATCACAAATATTCATATCATCATTTTCAGCCATGATCTCAAAACTGAAAATCAGTGATCGGATTACACGCGACTCCCTGGTGCTGCTGAAGATAATATTACACGCACTTCCATACGCACATAAAATGACATGCGCAGTGCAATGCCCGGACAAATAGCCATAGCACTATTCGTCCGGCTAGCCGAACAAATAGCCACTCCGAAATTTCAAACTATCAGCAAACAGGAAGTGGATGAACTGAAGATGTGTTGAAACGACATGAAAATCAGCATATAGGAACGAAACATATATATACTTGATCTGTAACTCATCATGGTAGACTCATATATCAAAAATCAGTGCAAAATCAGAATGTGTATAAAAAATAAATACACATTATAAAGGGACATAACTTAAAAACAATAAAAGTGACGTTACCCAAATTTGTACTAGATCTGAGTTTTGTGGTAATAAGTATTGTGTATCGGTTTTATAATGTTTGGTTGGGGCAAACTTAAGTTACGGAACGGTAACTAAAAATTTTGCAATTTTCGATTCATAAAGGGGCATTATTCGAAAATGGTTAAAGTGACGCCACCAAAATTCAATTTGATCTGCGTTTTGTGGTAATAAGCATTGTGTATAAGTTTCATAACATTTGGTTGAGGCAACTTAAGTTAGAGAACGGAAAACTCAAAATTTTGCATTTTTTTCATCTTTAAAGGGGCATAACTCGAAAATGGTTAAAGTGAGCCCACCAAAATTCAAACTTGATCTGTGTTTTGTCGTAATAAGCAATGTGTATAAGTTTCATAACATTTGGTAGAAGCAAACTTAAGTAAGATAACTGAAACTAAATATTTTGTATTTTTTTCATTTATAAAGGGGCATAACTCTAGAACAGTTAGAGTGACGCTACCAACAGTCATACTTGATCTGTATTTTGTGGTAATAAGTATTTTGTATAAGTTTCATAACATTTGGTTGAGGCAAACTTTAGTTAGAGAACTGAAACTAAAAATTTTGGAATTTTTCCATTAATAAAGGGGCATAACTCTAGAACGGTTGAAGTGACGCCACCAAAATTCTAACTTGATCTGTATTTTGTGGTAATAAGCATTGTGTATAAGTTTCATAACATTTGGTTGAGACAACTTAAGTTAGAGAACGGAAAACTAAAAATTTTGCATTTTTTTTTTTCATCTTTAAAGGAGCATAACTCGAGAATGGTTAAAGTAACTACCAAAATTCGAGCTTGATCTGTGTTTTGTCGTAATAAGCATTGTGTATAAGTTTCATAACCTTTGGTAGAAGCAAACTTAAGTTAGAGAACGGAAACTAAAAATTTTGTATTTTTTTCATTTATAAAGGGGCATAACTCAAGAACGGTTAAAGTGACGCTACCAAAATTCATACTTGATCTGTATTATGTGGTAATTAGCATTGTGTATTAGTTTCATAACATTTAGTTGAGGCAAACTTTAGTTAGAGAACTGAAACTAAAAATTTTGAAATTTTTCCATTAATAAAAGGGCATAACTCTAGAACGGTTGAAGTGACGCCACCAAAATTCTAACTTGATCTGTATTTTGTGGTAATAAGCATTGTGTATAAGTTTCATGAATTTGGTAGAAGCAAACGCAAGTAAGATAACGGAAACCAACTTTGGGACGTACGGACGTATGTACGTACGTACAAGGGTAAAACTTAATGCCCCCTCCGCCACGGCGGGGGCATAAAAAGTCTGTATAATTGTGATTTTCAACAATTTATGAAAGTCCAAAGCCCGTAATTTCGGCAAAAAATAGCAGAGCAGAACGAAACTTAAACTTGATCTGTAACTCATCACGGTTAACTCACATACCAAAAAACAGCCCAATATCTGAAGGCGTTTAGAAAAAAAGTCCGTATAATGGTTTGTTGCGGAATGACGGAATGACGGAATGACGGACAAGGGTAAAACTATATGACCCCGACAACTTTGTTGCGGGGCCATAAAAAAATAATATTATCAATGATCATGAAAATGAGGTAAAGGTCAGATAAACCAATCCAACCAGCCTTACACAGTGGCGGAACCATAATTTTTCATAAAAAGGGGGGTGGGGGGGGGGGGGGCGTTGACTGCCTAAGAGAGGCCTGCTCCAATCATGCTTCAGTGATTCCCTATATAATCAACCAATGTGCCCTCCCCCTAAATCCGCCTCTGTTACAATCATCTTATCAACCAAATGTTTAGAAACATATATATAGTATGCCAGTAACAAGACAAAACCATGAAAATGAGGTTAAGTTCAGATAAACCCTGCAAGACAGGCATATTTGTTTTTCATTCATTATTTTGTACATAAATCATGCCGTTAGTTTTCTCATTTGAATTGTTTTAAATTGTACATTTGTCATTTGGAGGCCTTTTATATCCAACTATGCAGTATAGGTTTTACTCATTGTCGAAGGTCGTATGGTGACCTATAGTTGTTTATTTCTGAGTTATTTGGTCTCTTGTGGAGTGTTTTATTTACAATTATATCACATCTTTTTACTTAATATTTCAATATATACATTTAATAATCATACCATACACCAAATATAATGACCTATTGATTACACAGTGTAGCATATTAAAAGAGGACTTACCATTGACCAATGAACCATGCAAATGCGGTCAATGACAACTGCCAGACAGACATGTACTCCTTACATTTGTGAATCATTGCATACATACAATTTTTCTATTACATGTACTTTCAGTATAAGAAAAAACAGAAATAACACAAAAACATGAAATTGCTAACAGTATCTGATAAACAAACCTAATCAGGTTACTTTAACCTTGATCACTGATCCATGAAACGTGTATTGTGAGAATGTATATTTGGAGCGAACGCACCAGATACCGTCGTACATGTCAATATTTATATTTTCTTTTTTTTTTAATGTTGTGCTTTGATATTTCATGTATAATTCTGTCCTTTTTATGTGAAAAATGGACAAACCACTCTGTAGTTCTGACCGTACGCAATTCCTGTTTTGTAGAACGTTTTGCATGGTTTGTTGACATCGGGAAAGGGTGCTCTCATACACGCCCGCGTTCCAATGTCGTCAAAACTATTTTTGAGAAAACCCCTTAAAGCAACCGTTTCCATGGCACTCGTCGTTAGAAAAATACGTTAAAATATGCGCACTGTTAAAGGGCCGAACCACCTTAATTTCGTTTAACCCTTTCCTTTCAGGCATTTTAGACCTTTATTTATCGAAAAGACACTACCAAAGTTCAATTGAATACCCCACTCCCACCATATGGACTCATATGAAAGATAATTGATCGAATATTTGAGAAAATTAAATTTTACGACAATTTGTACTTTTAAAAACAAAAATAAATATTTTAATATCAGACTTTTGCCATGTAGTTGGTTTTCTTTTTGAAATTGAAAGGTTTTCTTTTTGAAATTGAAAGTACAATTAAGTTAAGTTAAGTTTAATATCGGAAATTGTTTTTTGATCTCCGCTAGTAAGATTCCAACAAGTAATCTGTCTGATGTGGGTTGGTTCAGCATACCCCTACACCATTTTTATCCTTAGAAAATTATTGAAATTTAAGTAGTAAAGTCTACTACTCAAGACGCGAGAGAAATAGAATAAGAAAATCATCATCCATATGATCCAGTTTGTTTTCTTTAAGAAATTATGTGTTGAGATGATATATTTTTGTTGCCAAATTCATGATCTTAAGCAAATGAAGGAGGAATCCATACCTTAGTCTGTCACTTTTTATTGCCATATACATGCTCCTTCATCTAAACAGGTGTTTTCCACTTTATCATAAGCAAGCCCTTACGAAACACTGTTTTGTTACATCTATTTCAACTTCGCTAGAAAATTTCAGGATATTTTTGTGGTTTCTGTCTTTTTTTCAATAAATTCTGTACACAATGACAATGAATGTTTAGCGTATTTCAAGTTTTTGATCGCGCTGGTACACTTAGAACCACATATTTAACTAGTTAAAGTTAGAATTATTATTTTTATAAAAAAACGCTTGTGAGTATGAAGCAAATCGACTTTAAACAGATAATGATAGAATGTTGATGCACATTAAATCACATTGCTGGTATTCTAAGGATTAGGATTAAGTTGAGCCCTTGACCACATCTGTACGTTGAATTTCGCTGAAACAAGACTTAACGCTAAAAAATGTCTCTCCACAATTATCACAAAAAAACAAAAAAACAAAAAACAAAAAATAGCATACTCATATTAAGAACTCGATTTCGATCAAGAACAGAATCATCCTCAGTCTGATTTTTGTTTGTTCCCTCTATTTGATATTCTGCTGTCTGCACTGGTTTCAGCATGTTCAGGTAATACAATTAAAGTTTCCTCGTTTTGTCTGCTATAGCATTTTCCATCAAAAACTGTGCCTTTTGATTCCTTTGTCTTACATTCTTTTTTAAACAAAATCTTGCTATCTCCATCTTCATTGCACCAGTAAACATTGATTTTCTATAACGTATTTGACTTTTTAGATCTACTCTATATTCATCCTGGGATACTTGCACAACCTCATTTTTTTTAGCCAGATTCTCTGAATTTGATATCATAACTTGCGGTTTCTACTGGAGCGGCATATTTATGAGTAAATTGTTTGTCCCACGACATCGTTTTACATGCCTCTGCTGATGAAACTTTGCATTCATTGTTTCTTTCACAGTTTTCACTTGTTATCCTTAAAATAATAATAAAACACACATTATAACTAAATGCCATCGATAATAATAAATCATAGTGTGTATGCAATGGTTTCTTGGTACTTTTCATGAAATAAGGGATGATATAGAAACTTTCAACTTCACAAAAATCAAAAGTTCCTATTCAACTACCATATGAATATAATACCATATTAAGCATTTAATTTCACTTTTTTCGTTAAGTTTTGTTTTCTTTGTTTGTATTGTGTTTTTGAATTAGTTCTCGATTTTAGGTTTTACCAATTTTTTGTCAAGTTAATACAGAGTGTTTATTTAAATAATTGTAGCTGATATAAAGAAAAAGTTATCATGTCTGCCCACAGGAAAAAGAAGTCATATTACTTTCTGCAAATGATCCTGTCTAACCGGCATTGCAAACAAAAATTAATACAAAATCAACTGTAGAGAAGACACTGAAAAAATAACCAAAAAGGAGAAAAATGTTGTCTTTACGTTCCATTTGAATTGTTTGTAATTTAGTTTTGGAAGTCATAACAAAGAGAGATACAGATAAATGTACCCAATTGGATACCCTCGGATGAACCTTACTCAAGATTGAGGAACAAAAACCAAACCACATTAAAACAATACGTTTGAGTGCACATATAAAATGATCAGATGCATGTAGGGTTATTTTACCTAGAATTATGTTATTTGAATGATTGTGTGATTTGCAAAATAAGATACAGGCACCTGTTGAATCTTCTTTATTTCTATTCAATTATACGAACGGTCTTTTCAAAAGGCAATTCTAGACTGTGTTTTTTTTTTTTTGATAGTATTTTTTTCATCAAAAGGCATTCGTCATCAGTATTCAAATGTATACGGTTACCACAGATGTGTTTCTTTATCTACATGTATATAACACGTATAAGGCATATTTCACAACGGACAAACGCTGCAAGTGCCGCCTACAGATGCATCATTCATCAACTTTTCGCAGTAAGGCAACCGAAAATAACTTTAGGATATTTTGCAATGTAACCTGCAAAAGTATGAATGTTATTTACATTTTAGAATGTTCAGTTTGTGGCCTCCAATATGTTGGTGAGTCAAAGCAGACAGGTTCGGGAAAGCTTTTGGATAAAGGAACTAAATGTACATCATCCAAACGGCATCAATAAGAAATACTAGCAGTTTTATTTTACACTCATTTTGGGATGTAAATATACACAGTCATGTATATTTGAGTATTGAGTTTTGTTTTATATTATGATGTTCAAGATTTTGGATTAAATCAACAGACCAAAACTTACCTATATTACTGAGCTATTTTACACGTTCAATCAGTATTGTTAAAAGTATTGACACGATTTATAACATCGTCTTCGTATATTACCGTCTTATATTAGTACCGTTGTGCATATCTTTAGACTTATATAATTGTTTCCTTATCTGCGCAGTATCGTCTATTCTAGACGATCCGGTACATATTTAATTTGCTGGTTGGTCCTTTTTATAGACTTCTATATACATATATTTATATAAATATATAACATTTTCCAAAAGACCAAAAAAGTGAAAAAGTATATTTTAACATAACGCATTTGACTAACAGGTCGAACAACAAATGTTCTTAAACCCTGCTGACTGCCATTGGCGATTGCCAAAAAAACGGATCACCGATGTAATGAATGGATCTTATTTATAAATTTAATACTAAAAAGAAAACAATAAACTTGCGGAAAAGATGGTATACCGCAAACAAAAGGTGCAAAGGTTTTTGTACACCATATCCGGATTTCGACAATTAATGTCTCTGCAGTGATGTTAGGAATCGAAACGGTATTTGAAAAGCCATACAATTTACCTCAATTTAGGATAGAATCTTGAATTTTGAGTAGTCAAAATAGGATGAACGGATCATATAAACCCGAAGGCAAATATAATACAAGCCCAAACGAAAAAATATAAACAAGTCTAAATTGAAAACAACGTTCAAACGTTAAAATTATTTGCCTTTTCACTGCCAGAATTTTTCAAAAGCCAAAAAAGGACGTTACGTTGATGACGTTGCTAAATATTATTTCAACACAGACGTTTGCCATTGAAAACCCAATAAAACCGTCAACGTTTGTTGAACGTTATTACACACATGGCAACCTTTATAATCTCTCAAGCTTATCCAAATGCTTATTGTTTGATTTGTGTACATTTTGGTCGGCATAAAATTATTTAAAAATAAGCAAATTTGAAGTTGAATTAATAATTTATAATACGTGTGCACCATATAATATTTGTGAACAGGACAATATTTGAGGCATCCATAAACTTTTGAGTGATAAATACAATGTATGGTAAGCACTATAATTGATGTTTTTTCTCCATTTTAAAATGTAAATATGATCTGGTCAATTTTATTAATGAAAAGACAAAGAGAAATGTGCAGATAATTTAATGATCGATATTGCATAATTAAAGTTCTCTACAGTCTTCGTGTAAAGTAACACAGTCCTTATGGAGGCCTTAGTTGCAAAAATTGCATACGGTCCTACTCCTCTTTCTACCACCGTGGCTGCAGTTTGAACACACGCAACAGTCCTTCTCTTTTCTGTCAGGCAAGGTAAGTACAGACCGTGCTCGCTGATATGGTCTTCGTCGATGCTGTTGTTCATTCCGGACAAAGATTCAACAATCTCCTGGATGAATCTAAGTCTGGATTTTACGGGTGTGTCCGACGTGTTTCTTTGGTACAATATATAGGCATTATGTACAATGCGATGAAATAAATGTAGGACAACTTTCTTTCAGGGTTTACGGTTTTTTCGGTGTCCTCCGTACGCTTTCATTATGGTATCGGTTGTGTCAACTGCTCCCATATTTTTATTGTATCCGTTCACTATGCGTGGCCGGCCGGAGGGAAGATCTTGAGCTGAAAATGCCGTACTTAGCATTCGGACTGGTATTTTCCCATCCACATTTCTAAAAGCGGCGCATAACATTTTACCTTTCCCCATGTAAACAGGATTGTCAGGTGTCGGATTCGCGTTACGAATGGTGTTCGGCATAAGTCGATTCTTTCTAAGAGTTCCTGAAAAAAGAAAAAAATATGTCGAAACATTTTCCAATGTATCATAAGCTATCTATTGACATATATATATAACTTTAAGAAACCATAGTAACACTGCGTACATGTGCCTATCTAAGGAGAGATATTGACTGCAATGCACGTATTATACTTTAAACGAACTGTTGAGATGTACATATTTGGTGTATTTTAAAATGCAAGCTTACCATTCCAGAGTGCACGAGTTCACACCAGTTTTTTTACGGGGTCAGTATTTCTGTTTAAGTTTCAATGAGAAATTATTCTTTAACCATTAGTTTGTTTACATGTTGATGGTTTGTTGTTTTTTCTTATTTCTTTTATTTCTATATATATATATATATATAACGATTTTTTTTTCTGTTTTGTCTGACCTTTATTGTTTAATTTGGGGAATTTTCATAACACTAAAACTGACTAAAAATGTTATTACCACTGTCTCGAAGTTGAACTAGTGATATTAAAATACCGACAAATTGTGGGAACAAAAGTAAAAAAACATTGGTACACCGATATAAGGTGAACATTCTACATTTAATTTGTTTTACTTAAAATAGCTACCTGTAATATATGTAGTGGTTTGAATAAGTCGTGAAATTAGGTTTTGTGAGCAAAAGAAGCTATCACAAAAGACATGGAACCTTTTATTCAGATGATTAGACGCACTCATAAGGTCCATGACAACCGTTGTACCCTGCAATTGTCCTGCTGGTACTGGATCAAATTGTCGCCCTCTGTACACAGACATTTGTAAAATGTAACCAGTCGCTGATTCACACAGCATCCACAATTTAAATCCAAACTTTGCAGCCTTAGATGGGATATACTGCCTCATTACAATATGACCTTCGGTTGCCATTAAAGTTTCGTCCACACAAACCTCTTTTTTAGGAACAATGAAACGACAAAATTGTTTGTTCATAAAGGATAACAGTGATTTAAATCTTGAAGCAGGGTCATACGCTGGGTGCTATAAAAAACACAACAAAACATCTTGAGATGAAGTTATGCTGTAAATCAAAAAGCCCGAAGGGGAATGGATACCTTATACCCTTACTCGGGACTGAACGTTTGTTTTCAATTGCTTTAAGTTCCTCTGCTAACACTTTAGATTTGGAAAGAAACATTCTGATTTCGTACCAGACATTAAGTAAACGACGAGGATAAATGGATAAAACGGAAACCATTATTTAAAACACAAATTGAACGGGTTATTTCTATAAAAAAAAAGGTATGACAAAACGAGAAATTGATCATCAAATTGAGAATGGAAATTGAGAATATGTCAAAGAGAGAACCCGACCAAAGAGCAGATAACAGCCTGATTGTTTTCGCACATCACTATGCGGTATGGGATTTGCTCATTGTTGAAGGCTGTACGGTGATCTAAAGTTGTTAAGTACTGTGTCATTTTGGTCTCATGTGGAGAGTTGTTTTATTGGAAATCATACCATATCTTCTTTTCAATATTTACGTGGTTTACACAGTCTAATTCGTACCTGTCTCGGGACGTTTCTTGAATAGTCTGACACATATAAAAACTGGAAACGATTTCTCGACATAACCTCCTTGAACCAATGGGATGCCTGACTTGGCATAGATGAATTCCAGTATTCTTCTATGGAAGACTTCCTAATCAAACCCATGTTGAACACTATAGCTAGGAAAGACTTTAGTTCATTTTCTGTCAGCGCTCGCCAAGACTTCATTCTGGCATATATTTTGGCAGTGGCTGTACCCTTTCTTATAAAATTTCTTGCATAACTGTACAAAGGAATGACATATCTTTAGATTTATATATTAAGAAGATGACCATTTGTTATTATGTTAGGGCAGGAAGGTTTTAGTGCGGATATTTATTTTCATCTCTTTCTACGAATGCTCATATTTTTTTTTGTTCATGCTGTCTTGGGCAAATATATTTATTTTCTGCTCTATATATAACCATGCAAGGATATTCATTTTATAAATCCTCATTTCTCCCCTCAAGAAAATCAAATGTTCGTCCACTTTAAATGTTGGCCTTTTTTTCTCAAACTCCAAGATGATACATGTATAAAGAAAGGCATCGTGTTATTCTGATTTTTATCTTTCCTAATTATGTCTCTTAACTTTGATACGTTTTATTTCGCTAAGTTTAACAAATTGATTAACAATGTTTGATTTAAGTTAAATGGTTTGCTTATTAAATTTTTAAACAAAACAACAACATTGAAGATATTTTTTTTTCTATCAGTGCTCTTTCAAAATGAATTTACAATGTACCTGTTTGTTCTTGTGACGATTTCTTTGATTAGTTCAATCGAAAACAGCAAATAGAAATACTTTCCTGGTGCTGAATTTGCTGCCGGCATGTTGTGCGGCCCGGGATTTGCACGGAATATTGTGTTCTGCTCCGGTTCTGGAGGAAAAGCTTGCACCCATGGATATACGGAAACCATTGCGCTGACTTTTACAGCAATGACGTCACCGTTTCGTCAGAGAATTGTATATGACGTCACGAAAAAAGGAAAAATGTAGAAAAAAAGACAGAATGTTGACAGAATATCAAATTAATGTTTTATATCATTTTCCCATACCATCGGCCAAATCGGCCCATTGGCAGTTAAAGAACACCTAAATCGGCCAAGTCGGACGGCTGGCAGTTAAAGGTAACGTCAATCGGCCCTGATCGGCCCGTTGGCAGTATAAGGGTTAATGTGTCTTCTTGCACTAATAAAAACTGATCACGAAAAAGACAAGAGAGCTAAATGTTGTGTTTAGTATAAAAAATAAAATAAATGAAATATTGTTCAATTACCCATACTTTGCCGTAACCTTTTTGCTGCCAAAATTGTTCAAACTCCAAAATAACGTTACACCTATGACGTTGCTAAATTTTACTGCAACGTCGAAGAATTCATGCCAGTGGAAACCTTATACCATTTTTAACGTTATTTTATGTTCAATTGATTAAGTTGAAAATATACTGAGTTTATGTAATTTTTGTTTGGCATATATATATATAGATTCTACCACTGCATCGAGTGTGATACGATATTTATCCACTCGAGACAGTTAAATTTTCAAATTTAAAACGCGAGGCTCGCCGAGCGTTTTAAATATTTAAAATTTAACTGTTGAGAGTGGATAAAATATCGTATTATACAATATTTGGTGGTGGAATCTGTTTCTAATGCTTTTCAAACAATACGCAGGCAAACTTTTTCCTTCTTTTCGAATGATCTGCAAAAAGATGTGTTCTACCTATGTGACGTCATCAGGCATGGTCGCCTTTTTTCATGCCGTCACATAGGAAATTCAGAGGAAAATTAGAAAATTCGACGTCATAATCGGATTTTAACCAATGAAGAACTGAGATCAAACAATCCACAATTGATTAAAAAATTTTTGTTAAACAATGGGTACAGAAAGGGATAAACTGACGAAGAATTAGAGAAACTAATGTACAAACTAATTAATTCTGGTTCAAAAGTAAATTGGATTTTGAAAAATATAATATCATGAATTTGTGTGAAATGTTACACTTACGAATATTTGTTTTGAATAGACAGAGATGTGCAAAAATTTGTTATGTCTTCTACAAAATCCGTCCACAGATTTTAGATTAAAACCTATGTGTTATTGCTATAAACATTTACGTTTAAATGGTGTGAAAATATTAGGGGGTCACCGGATTCTTTTTTTTTCAGGCCACACTTAAAAATACTTTGGTTTGCCCAAACCCTACTCAAAGGTAGAGACATTTGGTGGGTAGGTAGGCATTTTATTTTCATCAAAGAGAAATTGAAGTGTCATATGTTTTTTTAGTCCTCATGCCTATCTAGTCCAGCCCTGGCCTCAGTGACTTATTTTCAACTTTTATTTTTTTTTTTGTCACTGAGTCCAGCTCGCCCTCCATTACCTTCAATGGTGCAAGCTCCCGGGTAGATTACCCGGGGACGATATAGACAATACCAGAGCGCTCAAGTACGAAAAATGTATAACAAATGGTAAAACATGATAAAATAAACAAGTTACATACCTGAAATGCTTATACACTATGTGGAAACTCATTTTAACAGGAGGAAATCCCTTGCAGTCGGAGCTGTGGAGATCTTGTTTACATCAGTAACGCTATATTACGGAACGTGACGTTTCTACGCTATAACGTAGACGAAACGAATTCAATGTATCGATAAAGATGTTCAACGCTTAAAACTCGTTACGGTAACACGACACCGAATGGCATATCTCCCGATATTTAAATTTTTTTGGCACAATTGTATTTTGAATCGAGTTACATTAGCATATGTCATTGTATGCAATAAAAACTTAGGTCACCATTTTTGTTCTTGTAATTTTCATAAGAAAACGTCAGTCAATGTTAACGTTGACGACAAATTTTTTGAAGGGGAAATATATAACAAATGGGGCTTGGTATTTTTTTGGGGGTATTTGAATTAACTTAAACTTGCATAGTTGATTTATGTAAAAAATTGACAAAGTAAACTCGTGTTTTTCATCGAAGGAAATTCAATGTTCACACAAGTGTTTTTGAACCAGGAATGATTACACTAGTGCTTTTGTACCAGAAATGATTACACTGATTTTGAACCAGGAGTGATTACATTGATTTTGAACCAGGAATGATTACACTAGTGATTTGTACGAGGATTAATTGCACTAGTTATTTTGAACCGGGATTCATTACACGAGTGTTTCAGATCCATACATTGATGAAGTTTTTGGGTACTCATTTTGATTTGAACACATGATAACACAATAATGTTTTATTTACAAATTAGATTTGAATGATTTTTCTATGCAAATCCATAAAGTCTTATGATTTGAATTGTCACTAATTGTAATAATCATATACTGCATTGCCAAAGTTTTACAGTGCATTTGCGTTTTGATCGACTTAAAATCATGTAATCTATGTCAATATCTATATATCATAAAACGCAGGATAGATTGATTCAGATCAATTACACTGGTTCCTTGAAAATTATTCTAATTCCAACCCATAAATGTATGTAAACAATAAACCGGTCAATATAAACAAAACAACGATATCAAGATATACGCTTTCAAGCTATTTACATCCAATATTCTCTAGTGAAAAACAGGTATCCGGAATAAATCCACGGTGGAATGAAATTACGCTTACATATGCACCCTCTATATACTGCAGTCCTAAGAAATTAGCCGTATAAAACCTATTTATACCCAGTACGGATTGGACTGTCGAACGGGCACGGTTAAAACAATATATATATATATATGTTATGGTGCTATATTATAAGGAATGTGGTGACAATACAAATATCATTGAATATGCAGTTCATAGCTACAGTGAAATGGTAATTTGGAGATCTGAAATGAAGCAATGTTAGCAAACAAACATGTACGTCATTTGGTCTTTGGTGGAAAGTTGTTTCATTGACAATTTTACCACATCTCCTTATTTCATTATGGTTTGAGTTTTCTCCAGAAACAAAAGAAGTTTAACAACTTAAACAAATATGTACTAGGAAACTGAAATATGTTACTACGATAATTAAAATATGGCTATTGTTGTGAACGTGATAGATTTAGTTCTTGCTATACTAAATATACTTATATATCTTTCCAATACAGGGGACCAACGTTTACTAAAACTACAAATTAGAAGTACAAAGATACTAGTCCATAATGCATTAATCACGATTTTCTAGATATATGTGGTTTTGATATCATTAGTTGCATAGCTGTTGCTATCTTATTTTATATCCATATCTCCATTTATTCACACAAAGAAACACCAACACTATTTTTTACATACATAAAATTGAGAGTGGAAATTGGGAATAGGTCAAAGAGACAACAACCCGACCAAAGAGCAGACAACAGCCGTACATACATACTTGTTAATTTGTTCTAAAAACTCCTTATAAGACTATGAAAACCCTCGGGCTTTTCCCCGACGCCTATGTGAGCAATATGCCCTCCCCCCAAAAGGTAACTCTGTTAATCGTCTTTCAGTCGTTTTGTCTCCCCCTTGAACTTGTTCATTATGTCCAACTAAAAAAAAACACAAAAAAAAACCACACCATCCCCGAATTCCCAGGCGTGAATTAACATGAATTTAAACCTAAATGATTTTAAGATCTCATTGTTTTCAGTCTGTTTCTGCCGTTTGACTTACAATTAATGAGTCATTTGCTTGTAGATTTCGAGAAAATAATTTGTAACGGGACCAGTCTGACTAATGCCAGCCTCCACCTACCCACTTTTTTTTTAGACTCAAGTGAATACGGGGGAGGGGGTCTGGCTTTAATCAGGCTGTAACGGGACATGAATTATGTAATTTTATTTCTTCCTTACCAAATGCACATGTATTTCTGAGCCTTTGTTAACTTTCTCCTCATTCCGATGTTGCTGTCACATGGAGACCCCGTTTATACGATTACAAAACTAGAACTTTATTTTCAAAATATTTCCGAAACTATATCAGATTTCTTCTGTACAGACCAATGAATTTCAGAGACTGATTACACTTGGAACACAGGGAAGTTATTTGGCCAAATAATCAAGTTCAACCATTGTTATTTCTCATTCGATGCTAAAAAAAACTCTTTTCTGTATGATCCGATGATGAGTTTCAACGTGTGCTTGTATTGTGCTTTTTTGCCTAATTCCATCCGTATTCTTTCAGTCCAGAAAATTTCGTTTTTTTTTCGAATAATACAAAAGAGTGTCAACCATGCACTTGCAATGCACTATTACTAGAATGGAAGAAATAGAATGATATACAAATGGATGGAAATTAAAAAACCATTCACACCGGTAAAGGAATGGTTTCATGGTTGGCCATATCTTCTAGGACTAAAAAAACTATAATCTGATATAATCACATGACTATTGTCCATGTCTTCGTAAATTTTCAGTAAATGACTGGACAATAACAAATCTCTTCATCAATAAATCATTATACTTTTATTCTTTAACAATTTTTCAACCCGAATTTCAACGGAGATGATCCTGCCATGATACGATTTTGGAAACTGGACTTAGTCCGTAAGTCTAGTTTCAAATTAATCACAATTCAAAATACTTTATTTTGGCCCAAAGGTTAATAGCGGGTATGTGTATCGTTAATTTGAAAGTTAAAAAAATGTATTAGATTGCATTAAATTCCAATGTTAAATTGAATACACTAATTAACATATAAAAGACTTTTAAGTGAAAAAACAGTTTCAGACTTATCATTCGCTGCTTCAGTAAAAAAAGATTTAACGAGGCCGGAATTTCAGTTGTATATTAACGAGAGCTTTAAAACAATGAGAGAAAATTGAAATCGTCAGTATTAAAGTTGTTCTCCATTTTGTCACCAGTAACACTAAATTCACATTCAAAAAGCTTTTGAACGAGCGGTTAATATATAAGTTATCGCAAGGAAATCGACAGAGCCGCCTATCAGCCGTACGGCAACCCCAAATAAAAATTCGGGGTTATTCGTTGAAATTCGGGTTGAAAAATGGTTCAAAAAATAAAAGTGTAATGATAAATTGATGAAGAGATTTTTTAATATTGTCCCGTCATTTATTGAAAGGAACCATGATATGTGAAAACGTTTAAACTGATTTGGTTTCTGTCACTTGGAAGAAAAAAAAACACAATCAGTAAACTTCTTCTGAACAACAGAAGGTATACACAGACATAATTTAAAGTGTCATAATTTACCAGCAGCATTCAGTGCCCTAAGTCCACGTTTAAAATGTTTGAGGTGCAAAATCGTTGATTTAACGAGTTAAACGTTGAATATCTTTATCGATACATTGAATTCGTTTCGTCTACGTTATAGCGTAGAAACGTCACGTTCCGTAATATAGCGTTACTGATGTAAACAAGATCTCCACAGCTCCGACTGCAAGGGATTTCCTCCTGTTAAAATGAGTTTCCACATAGTGTATAAGCATTTCAGGTATGTAACTTGTTTATTTTATCAAGTTTTACCATTTGTTATACATTTTGCGTACTTGAGCGCTCTGGTATTGTCTATATCGTCCCCGGGTAATCTACCCGGGAGCTTGCACCATTGAAGGTAATGGAGGGCGAGCTGGACTCAGTGACAAAAAAAAAAAAAAAAAAAAATTGAAAATAAGTCACTGAGGCCAGGGCTGGACTACATGCCTATCTGATTAAAAAAAAACTTTTTTACATGAGGACAATAAAAGATTTTGAGTAGGCAGCTATTTTCTTGGTAGGTAGGGTTAGTGCAAACATTATATTCTTTTTTATGGCATCAGTAGAAATTAATTAGTTTCACTTTGAGCGGGAAAAAGGTAAAAACAACAAAATAATCGTGTTGTCCTGAAATAGTATATTTTCATATTATCATACACGCATACATAAATGATTAAGACAGCAAATACAAATCCAGTAACCCTTATCGTTAAATTGGAAATGAATATAATTTTTACATAGAATTCTGTGGACGGATTTTCGGAAAATCGCAATTTAAAGTGGAAAAATTATCTGCCGCGTTTTACATACATTCGCAACATTTAAAGACCATTTTCACGTTATCGACAGTATATTCGGAAGTATAAACTCTTCATATTTATATTTTGTTTGATATTCAAAATGCTAAATATGCTTTCGACTCCGAACTTAATGGACTTTGATAGTTAGTTTTTGTGCCGAAGTCGGTGTTTTTCCTAGGGTACTGTGGCTTTTAAATAATTGTAGCTGATATAAAGAAAAAGTTATCATGTCTACCCACAGGAAAAAGAAGTCATATTACTTTCTGCAAATGATCCTGTCTTAACCGGCATTGCAAACAAAAATTAAAACAAAATCAACTGTAGAGAAGACACTGAAAAAATAACCAAAAAAGAGACAAATGTAGTCTTTATGTTCCATTTGAATTGTTTGTAATTTAATTTTGGAAGTCATAACAAAGAGAGATACAGATAAATGTACCCAATCGGATACCCTCAGATGAACCTTACTCAAGATTGAGGAACAAAAACCAAACCACATTAAAACAATACGTTTGAGTGCACATATAAAATGAACAGATGCATGTAGGGTTATTTTACCTAGAATTATGTTATTTGAATGATTGTGTGATTTGCAAAATAAGATACAGGCACCTGTTGAATCTTCTTTATTTCTATTCAATTATACGAACGGTCTTTTAAAAAGGCAATTCTAGACTGTGTTTTTTTTTTCGATAGTTGTTTTTCATCAAAAGGCATTCGTCATCAGTATTCAATTGTATACGGTTACCACAGATGTGTTTCTTTGTCTACATGTATATAACACGTATAAGGCATATTTCATACCGGACAAACGCTGCAAGTGCCGCCTACAAATGCATCACTCATCAACTTTTCGCAGTAAGGCAACCGAAAATAACTTTAGGATATTTTGCAATGTAACCTGCAAAAGTATGAATGTTATTTACATTTTAGAATGTTCGGTTTGTGGCCTTCAATATGTTGGTGAGTCAAAACAGACAGGTTTGGGAAAGCTTTTGGATAAAGGAACTAAATGTACATCACCCAAACGGCATCAATAAGAAATACTAGCAGTTTTATTTTACGCTCATTTTGGGATGTAAATATACACAGTCACGTATATTTGAGTATTGAGTTTTGTTTTATATTATGGTGTTCAAGATTTTGGATTAAATCAACAGACCAAAACTTACCTATATTACTGAGCTATTTTACACGTACAATCAGTATTGTTTAAAGTATTGACACAGACGAAGACTATGTGTTAAGCCAAAATATTTGTCAACACGATTTATAACATCATCTTCGTATATTAACATCTTATATTAGTACCGTTGTGCATATCTTTAGACTTATATATAATGTTTCCTTATCTGCGCAGTATCATCTATTCTAGACGATCCGGTACGTATTTAATTTGCTGGTTGGTCCTTTTCATAGACTTCTATATATATATATATATATATATATATAAAAAGTCTAAATTGAAAACAACGTTCAAACCTATGATTGCGTTGGATAAAAACCGCAATTTTGTACGTGTGCATGCAAACACATTTCTTGGTAGAGGGGTCTAAAAACAGCACAAACAACATTTTCCAAAAGACCAAATGAGTGAAAAAGTATATTTTAACAAAACGCATTTAACTAGCAGGTCGAATAACTGATGTTCTTAAACCCATATATATATATATATATATATATATATATATAAGTCTAGAGATTTGCACAACGATACTAATGTAAGATGGTATTATACGAAGATGTTGTTAATAAATCGTGTTGACAAATATTTCGGCTTAACAAATAGCCTTCTTCGGTGTCAATTATTTTAACAATCATTGTTAAAATAATTGACACCGAAGAAGGCTATTTGTTAAGCCGAAATATTTGTCAACACGATTTATTAACAACATCTTCGTATAATACCATCTTACATTAGTATCGTT
Organism: Mytilus californianus; assembly: GCF_021869535.1. NCBI lineage: Eukaryota > Metazoa > Mollusca > Bivalvia > Mytilida > Mytilidae > Mytilus > Mytilus californianus. Next base: position 47,291,568 of record NW_026262582.1, on the reverse strand, counting down.
GTGCAAATCTCTAGACTTATATAATTTTGTTCCTTATCTGCACAGTATCGTCTATTCTAGACGATCCGGTACATAGTAAATTTGCTGGTTGGTCCTTTTTATAGACTTCTATATATATATATATATATATATATATATATATATATATATATATATAACATTTTCCAAAAGACCGAAAAAGTGAAAAAAGTATATTTTAACAAAACGCATTTGACTAACAGGTCGAACAACACATGTTCTTAAACCCTGCTGACTGCCATTTGTAATATCCAAATAAACGGATCACCGATGTAATAAATGGATCTTAATTATACATTTAATACTAAAAAGAAAACAATAAACTTGCGGAAAAGATGGTATACCGCAAACAGAAGGTGCAAAGGTTTTTGTACACCATATCCGGATTCGACAATTAATGTCTCGTCAGTGATGTTAGGAATCGAAACGGTATTTGGAAAGCCATACAATTTACCTCAATTTAGGATAGACTCTTGAATTTTGAAGAGTCAAACTAGGATGAACGGATCATATAAACCCGAAGGCAAATATAATACAAGCCCAAACGAAAAAATATTAACAAGTCTAAATTGAAAACAACGTTCAAACGTTATAATTATTTGCCTTTTCACTGCCAGAATTTTTCAAAAGCCAAAAAAAGACGTTACGTTGATGACGTTGCTAAATATTACTTCAACACAGACGTTTGCCATTGAAAACCCAATAAAACGTTAGTTGAACGTAATTACACACATGGCAACCTTTATAATTTTCCAAGCTTATTCAAATGCTTATTGTTTGATTTGTGTACATTTTGGTCGGCATAAAATTATTTTAAAATAAGCAAATTTTAAGTTGAATTAATAATTTATAATACGTGTGCACCATAGAATATTTGTAAACAGGACAATATTTGAGGCATCCAAAAACTTTTGAGTGATAAATACAATGTATGTTATGCACTATAATTGATGTTTTTTCTCCTTTTTAAAATGTAAATATGATCTGGTCAATTTTATTAAGCAAAGACAAAGAGAATTAAATGTGCAGATAATTTAATGATCGATAAGGCATAATTAAAGTTCTCCACAGTCTTCGTGTAAAGGAACACAGTCCTTATGGAGGCCTTTGTTGCAAAAATTGCATACGGTCCTACTCCTCTTTCTACCACCGTGGATGCAGTTTGAACACACGCAACAGTCCTTCTCTTTTCTGTCAGGCAAGGTAAGTACAAACCGTGCTCGCTGATATCGTCTTCGTCGTCGCGGTTGTTCACTTCGTATTGCGGACAAAGATTCAACAATCTCCTGGATGAATCTAAGTCTGGATTTTACGGGTGTGTCCGACGTGTTTTTTTTTTTGGTACAATATATAGGTATTATGTACAATGCGATGAAATAAATGTAGGACAACTTTCTTTCAGTGTTTACGGTTTTTTCGGTGTCCTCCGTACGCTTTCAATATAGCATCGGTTGTGTCAACTGCTCCAATATTTTTATTGTATCCGTTCACTATGCGTGGCCGGCCGGAGGGAAGATGTTGAGCTGGAAATGCCGTACTTAGCATTCGGACTGGTTTTTTCCCATCCACATTTCTAAAAGCGGCGCATAACATTTTACCTTTCCTCATGTAAACAGGATTGTCAGGTGTCGGATTCGAGTTACGAATGGTGTTCGGCATCAGTCGATTCGTTCTAAGAGTTCCTGAAAAAAGAAAAAAAAATATGTCGAAACATTTTCCAATGTATCATTAGCTATCTATTGACATTTATATAACTTTAAGAAATCATAGTAACACTGCGTACATGTGCCTATTTAAGGAGAGATATTGACCGAAATGCACGTATTATACTTTAAACGAACTGTTGATATGTACACATTTGGTGTATTTTAAAATGCAAGCTTACCATTCCAGAGTGCACGAGTTCACACCAGTTTTTTTACGGGGTCAGTATTTCTGTTTAAGTTTCAATGTGAAATTATTCTTTAACCATTAGTTTGTTTACATGTTGATGGTTTGTTATTTTCTCTTATTTCTTTTATTTCTATATATATATATAAATAACGATTCTATTTTTTTTCTGTTTTGTCTGACCTTTATTGTTTAATTTGGGGAATTTTCATAACACTAAAACTGACTAAAAATGTTATTACCACTGTCTCGAAGTTGAAACTAGTGATATTAAAATACCGACAAATTGTGATAACAAAAGTAAAAAAACATCGGTACACCGATATAAGGTGAACATTCTACATTTAATTTGTTTTACTTAAAAAACCTACCTGTAATATATGTAGTGGTTTGAATAAGTCGTGAAGTTAGGTTTTGTGAGCAAAAGAAGCTATCACAAAAGACATGGAACCTTTTATTCAGAAGCTTAGACGCACTCATAAGGTCCATGACAACCGTTGTACCCTGCAATTGTCCTGCTGGTACTGGATCAAATTGTCGCCCTGTGTACACAGACATTTGTAAAATGTAACCAGTCGCTAATTCACACAGCATCCAACATTTAATTCCAAACTTTGCAGCCTTAGATGGGATATACTGCCTCATTACATTATGACCTTTGGTTGCCATTACAGTTTCGTCCACACAAACCTCTTTTTTAGGAACAATGAAACGACACAATTGTTTGTTCATAAAGGATAACAGTGGCCTAATTCTTGAAGCAGGGTCATACGCTGGGTGCTATTAAAAAACACAACAAAACATCTGGAGATGAAGTTATGCTGTAAATCATAAAGCCCCAAGGGGAAAAAATTGAAAACAACACGTTTAATAATTGCATGCGTCCGAAGCGCTTTTCTGGATTTACCTTCATCGGAATGGATACCTTATACCCTTACTCGGAACTGAACGTTTGTTTTCATTTGCTTTAAGTTCCTCTGCTAACACTTTAGATTTGAAAAGAAAAATTCTTATTTCGTACCAGACATTAAGTAAACGACGAGGATAAATGGATAAAACGGAAACCATTATTTTAAGCACAAATTGAACGGTTATGACAAAACGAGAAATTATCATCAAATTGAGAATGGAAATTGGGAATATGTCAAAGAGAAAACCCGACCAAAGAGCAAAAAACAGCCTGATTGTTTTAGCACATCACTATGCGGTATGGGATTTGCTCATGTTGAAGGCTGTACGGTGATCTATAGTTGTTAATTACTGTGTCATTTTGGTCTCATGTGGAGAGTTGTTTTATTGGAAATCATACCATATCTTCTTTTCAATATTAACATGGTTTACACAGTCTAATTCGTACCTGTCTCGGGACGTTTCTTGAATAGTCTGACACATATAAAAACTGGAAACGATTTATCGACATAACCTCCTTGAACCAATGGGATGCCTGACTTGGCATAGATGAATTCCAGTATTCTTCTATGGAAGACTTCCTAATCAAACCCATGTTGAACACTATAGCTAGGAAAGACTTTAGTTCATTTTCTGTCAGCGCTCGCCAAGACTTCATTCTGGCATATATTTTGGCGGTGGCTGTACCTTTTCTTATGAAATTTCTTGCATAACTGTACAAAGAAATGACATATCTTCAGATTTATATATTAAGAAGATGACCATTTGTTATTATGTTAGGGCAGAAAGGTTTTAGTGCGGATATTTATTTTCATCTCTTTCTACGAATGCTCATATTATTTTTTGTTCATGCTGTCTTGGGCAAATATATTTATTTTCTGCTCTATATATAACCATGCAAGGATATTCATTTTATAAATCCTCATTTCTCCCCTCAAGAAAATCAAATGTTCGTCCACTTTAAATGTTGGCCTTTTTTCTCAAACTCCAAGATGATACATGTATAAAGAAAGGCATCGTGTTATTCTAATTTTTATCTTTCCTAATTATGTCACTTCACTTTTATACGTTTTGTTCCGCTAAGTTTTATCAAAATGATTAACAATATTTGATTTAAGTTAAATGGTTTGCTTATTGAATTTTTAAACAGAACAACAACATTGGAGATATTTATTTTCTATCAGTGCTCTTTCAAAATGAATTTACAATGTATATGTTTGTTCTTGTGACGGTTTCTTTGATTAGTTCAATCGAAAACAGCAAACAGAAATACCTTACTGGTGCTGAATTTGCTGCCGGCATGTTTCGCGGCCCAGGATTTGCACAGAATATAGTGTTCTGCTCCGGTTCTGGAGGAAAAGCTTGCACCCATGGATATACGGAAACCATTGCGCTGATTTTTACAGCAATGACGTCACCGCTTCGTCAGAGAATTGTATATGACGTCACGAAAAGAAGAAAAATGTAGAAAAAAAGACAGAATGTTGACAGAATATCAAATAAATGTTTTTTATATCGTTTTCCCAAACCATCGGCCAAATCGATCCATTGGCAGTTAAAGAACACCTAAATCGGCCAAATCGGACGGCTGGCAGTTAAAGAACACCTAAATCGGCCAAATCGGACGGCTGGCAGTTACAGACAACGTCAATCGGCCCGATCAGCCCGATGGCAGTTAAAGGTAACGTCAATCGGCCCTGATCGGGCCGTTGGCAGTATAAGGATTAATGTGTCTTCTTGCACTAATAAAAACTGATCACGAAAAAGACAAGAGAGCTAAATGTTGTGTTGAGTATAAAAAAAAAATAAATGAAATATCGTTCAATTACGAATATTTTGCCGTAACCTTTTTGCTGCCAAAATTTTTCAAACTCCAAAATAACGTTACGCCTATGACGTTGCTAAATTTTACTGCAACATAGAAGAATTCATGCCATTGAAAACCTTATGCCATCTTTAACGTTATTTTATGTTCAATTGATTAAGTTGAAAATATACTGAGTTGATGCAATTTTTGTTTGGCATATATATATAGATTCTACCACTGCAGCGAGTGTGATACGATATTTATCCACTCGAGACAGTTAAATTTTCAAATTTAAAACTGTCGAGAGTGGATAAATATCGAATTACACGAGATTTCGTGGTGGAATCTGTTTCTCAAATCATTTTCAAATAATACGCAGTCAAACGTTTTCCTTCTTTTCGAATGATCTGCAAAAAGATGTGTTCTATCTATGTGACGTCATCAGACATGGTCGACTTTTTTCATGCCGTCACAATAGGAAATTCAGAGAAAAGAAAGACAATTCGACGTCATAATCGGATTTTAACCAATGAAGAACTGAGATCTAACGAACCACACGTTGATTAAAAAAAATTTATACAGTGGGTGCAGAAAGGGATAAACTGGCGAAGAATTAGAGAAACTAATGTACAAACTAATTAATTCTGATTCAAAAGTAAATTGGATTTTGAAAAATACAATATCATGAATTTGTGTGAAATGTTACACAAACGAATATTTGTTTTGTTATGTCTTCTACAAAATCCGTCAACAGATTTTAGATTAAAACCTTTGTGTTATTGCTATAAACATTTACGTTTAAATGGTGTGAAAAATATTAGGGGGTCACCGGATTCGTTTTTTTTTTCAGGCCACACTTAAAAATACTTTGGTTTGCCCAAACCCTACCCAAAGGTAGAGACAGTGGGTAGGTAGGTAGGCATTTTTTTTTTCGACAAAGAGAAATTGAAGTGTCATATGTTTTTTTTATCTTCATGCCTATCTGATTAAAAAAAAACTTTTTCACATCAGGACAATAAAAGATTTTGAATAGGCAGCTATTTTACTGGGTAGGTAGGGTTAGCGCAAACAAACATATTCTTTTTTATGGCATCAGTAGAAATTAATTAGTTTCAGTTTGAGCGGGAAAAAGGTAAAAACAACAAAATAATCGTGTTGTCCTGAAATAGTATATTTTCATATTATCATACACGCATACATAAATGATTAAGACAGCAAATACAAATCCAGTAACCCTTATCGTTAAATTGGAAATGAATATAATTTTTACATAGAATTCTGTGGACGGATTTTCGGAAAGTCGCGTTTTACATACATTCGCAACATTTAAAGACCATTTTCACGTTATCGACAGTATATTTGGAAGTATAAACTCTTCATATTTATATTTTGTTTGATATTCAAAATGCTAAATATGCTTTCGACTCCGAACTTAATGGACTTTGATAGTTAGTTTTTGTGCCGAAGTCGGTGGTTTTTCCTAGGGTACTGTGGCTTTCTGTTCTTATAACATCTGACCACCACGAAATAGACAAGAGTGATGTATGTTGCGTTTAATACTAAACATAAATCAAAGAAATATAGTCCTATTACTCATTCTTTGCCTGAAAGAAATATACAATATCTGGTCAAATTTATTTATGATTTTTTTAATTGGGACACGTTGGAAGGGAATAATAAAACTCCTCTACAATTTTCATGCAAACGAATGCATCCCTTCTGAAGGAAAGCCTTTGTCACAGAGATTACATACTGTTCTACTCATTTACATGTGCTCCCATGTACGCATTTAGGATATACACAACAGTCCCTCACTTCGCTCAAAACAGATAAAACGCACCGTATACACTATTGCCGTCTTCGTCGACGTGGTTGCTCTGTTTCGATGCTGGAGAAATTCTCTACAATATCCTGCATAAATCGCAGTCTAGTTTTAAACGGATGTGACCGAACTTTTATCTCACAAACCTCTCTTTAGGATCAAGGAAACGGCAAAACAGTTTGTTCACAGTTGTCTAAATCTTGAATCGGGATGTTATTAATAAATAAAAAAAAATAAAAAAATGTTACTATTTTTGAGTGTGGATTACGCTACATATGTATTTGTATACTAGTATTAAACCTCATACAACCGCGTAAAATTTTGAAAAATACCTTATACCTTTATCGGGAATTTCTGTCATTTTTTTCGGGTAAACTATCCTACAGATTTATAAAATAAAGTTTAGTCTGTGCAAGTGATAAAAGACTTATATTGATGGAGGAAATTAAGATGACATTTTAGACACCAATTCAGGGGTATGTTCTAAATATTGGTATAACAAAAAGGAGACATTTGATAGAGAATGCTTTGATCTCATCATATAAAGAATATTGTTTGCCAAGTAACTGGTACGCTGTTAAAACTTTTATATTTGATAGGGTTTTGAAGTTGCTCAAATGTAGGCTGGACATATAGTTCAAGTCCGGTAATTTTGTGTGCCTTAAAGTTTAATGAACGGACTCTGGACTAATGAGGAAAAAAAAAACCCAGTGAGCATTGTATATTTACTTAGCACTTGATATATGTTATGCTTCAGTGGCACTTTTCTGGATTAACATTCATCATATATGCTCAAAACAAAATATTTAAATGCCAAAGATGTATAAGAAGCAAAACATGTAAAGACCTATATAACTAAAAGTTAAAATATAAAAGGCAAATCCATGTGCATACAACATGATTTGCCTTATTGAAATAATCAACAATATAAAAATAAGAAGATATGGTATGATTACCAAAGAGACAATTATCCACCAGAGACCAAATGACATAGATGTAAGAAACTGTAAACCACCGTTCGTCCTTCAATAATGAACAAAACCCATATCGTACAGTAAGTTATAAAGGGTCCCGAAATGACAAATTGTGGAACATTGCAACCCCCCCCCCTTCCCAAAAAAAAAAACCCAACGGCTTGATTTACGAACATAATAAAGAAATATCAAATATGATAGACATCATGGAAGCCATTGCGCTGGTTTACATGACATCATCGTAACGTCATTTAAATGGCTAAATGACGTCATGAAAGGAGAATGAAAGAATATTGACAGATCGTCATTATTTTATGCTCTCATAGCTGAAAATCATTGTATTTTTTTTAACCTTGACCATCGGCCATATCGGCCCGTTGGCAATTAAAGAACACATAAATCGGCCCAAACGGCCTTCTGGCAGTTAAAGGTAACGTCGATCGGCACGATCGGCTCATTGGCAGTAAAGGTAACGTCAATCGGCCCTGATCGACCCGTTGGCAGTATAAGGATTAAGCAATATACATTGCATGGTAAAATTTATATATGATTTTTTTTAAAGGGTGGGGGGGGGGGGGGGGGGATTTGTACAATTTTGTCCGATTCTGTTTCTAAGTATAAGAACTTTATGATCATTGACCTTAACCTTTTGTAAAGAACCGATATTCAGTTGTCGTGATGAATTCATGCGTCTTATTGACTGTTCTCGCAAACAGCTTAAACTTTAATTAAATATTGTAAGTGGTAAGTCTTGGAGTCGTCGTAAGTTAGTTTTAACATTCTGATTGAGCTGTCATGTGATTACTTTCGTTTTCAGTAAGCATGCTGTTTTAATTTATTATCTCGTGTTCAGATCTATTTAATGCATACATGATTAAATTTTACAAAATTTTCGTATATCTGAAAATAGTAGATATCTAGCTATTCGTGATCATATTTATCTTTTCATATCATTTAAAAAACTGCTAGTTTTAGCTTTAATTAATTTGTTAATTTCGTATGTGTTCAAAAATTCACTTCTGAAAATTGCATAAGCATCTACATGTATACCTGTTTGTTTATAATGTGATATATGAGTACTTTTATGAATTGAATAGATCAAGATAGTTAAGAAAAGATTTGTGTCATGATACATACTATTAAGATCATTTACTTTATAGCTCAATACTAAAGGTTTTATATTAAAGTTATGCAACCCTATCTTGGTTTTGCTTACACGCACATATACTTTGTTCCAAAATTCATGAAAGTATTGACATTTAAGAAAAAAAGTGTTCGTAGTCTCAGTCAAATTACACAGGACACAAATACTTGTATCTTTTATGTGTCATTGTTGTAGTTACTGTTTACAAGTTGGGATGTAATAGAGCAGTTTCCATCTTAGCATTTTATATTATATCCTCTACAATTTTAATGCAAACGAATGCAACACTCCTGAATGCCTTTGTCGAAAAAATTACATACTGTTCTACTCCTTGCCATGTACCTCCGTGTCCGTGTATAGAACATTCACAACAGTCCATCATTCGCTAATTTTAGATAGCTACGGACCGTATACACTATTGCTATGTCGTCCTCTGATGTTGTCTTTCGATGACGGACATATTCTCAACAAAATCCTGCATAAATCGCAGTCTAGTTTTAAACGGGTTTGACCTAAGTTTCGTTTTACAAACCACTATTTTAGGATTAATGAAAAGGCAAAACCACTTGAATGTGTAAAATTATCCAAATCTTGAAAAGGGATATTATTAATTAAAGAAACAAAAAATAAACTATGTTTTAGTATGGATTACGTTACATATGTACAATAATGTATGTGTATTCTAGTATTATAACTCTTACAACAGCAAAAATTTGGAAAAATACCTTATACCTTTATCGCGAACTGGGTTTTTTTTGGTCAAATTTTTTGGGTTATCTATTAACAATGCAGATTTTACAAAACAAAAACAAAAACGACTGATAGAGGGAATGAATGCCACAATCAATCCAAGAGCATCATTTAGATATAAGTATAACAAAAAGGAGACATTTGATAGACGTTGCTTTTAAAAAGTTGTATCCAAAGATATTTGTGAGCTTGTAATAATTATGAATATATGTGAACGAGTTTTGAAATTGCTTATATGTAGGCTTGACATATATATATATAGGTTTGAACGTTGTTTTCAATTTAGACTTGTATAAAAAGTGTACACAACAACACCAATAACAAAAAAAGGAACTATAAATGTAATTATTTATAAATATTTCGGATAACAGATATCCTTCATCAGTAAATATGATTGTGATGTTGAATGAATCATATATCAGTCTACTTAGATTAAACTATACCAATCTTGAAATTTATACAATAAAAATGTCAAACCGAACATCAGGTAAGACGCTTGCACAATTCTAAATATGTGTTAAACACGACATAGGTTATATGACTAATTACAACAGAGAGTTCAAATATATGCTTTAAATAAAAATAAAAATGTGCGATATGAACTAGCACAATTATAAAGCTTTAACGGTGACGACAGTATATATATAAATACAGTTGGGTGCAGACCAAGCATTACATAAAGTAAACGCAAGTTAACGCCGCGTGCACATATTTCGTTAGTTAACTCCAATTTTCGCGTTTACTAGTAAACGCGCGATTACTATAACTACGTTAACGCGGTCAAAATGGAAATTTCTAATGTCTACCCGAGTAAACGGGCGTTTATTCTGTGTCCGTTTAGTCAGTAGTAAACGGGCGTTTACTTCAGATTTCACAAATTTATTTGTACGTGCACTTAAAAGTAAACGGGCGTTTACTACAGATTTCACAAGTTTATTTTTACGTGCACTTGAAAGTAAACGCGCGTAAATTAAGAAATAAACTTCGTGTTCATTTGTACATTTATTCTATTAAAACGACTTTTATCTTAATATTTTACGTATATGTGTTTCAAACCAGAACAATTCAATATCACTTTTAATTCGAAATATTAATTTTATCAAATTACAAAAAATCAGTTCCAATAACTTTACCGATTAGCAGATTTTCTATATTTTCTTTTCAAAAGTTACATGTACAAGTATCGAGGCGGATAGGAAGGTTATCCAACACATCGGAAAACTATTTGTATATAATGGGATATAAACATCATGGTTTACGTTGCTTCGATCCCCGTTTTTAACTGTCTCTTCGAATTCATATATACTATGAGGTATAGCTCGATGCATTAATATTTGATACATTATTTTTAATCGTAGTTCACCTTGTTTGATTGGATTTAAGCTTCTGTTTTGCCAAATGTGCAGACGAAAATTGTACAGTGTATTGAAAGGGGTATTAATAAAGTGTTGTATTAGTATGTTCATTTGTACCATCTCGTCAATTTAAACAGACTTATCCATAACGATTATAAATGATATTTGGTACGTCCGAAAAATATACTCGATCTGAACATAAATGAAATATTGCCACTGGACGTTATGCTACAAACAAAATCAATCAACCTACATAATATATTAACAGTATACTATTCCAAGAAGAGAACTTCTCATAGTTTTCATTATAAACAAGGAATTGTATATCTAAATATACAATTCCTTGTTATAAAGTACATGAATCAGTCATGTGAGTGTTGAATGATGCCGGTAAACAGTTTTGTTTAAAATAAAAACCATCACGAACTGCTGACATAAAAATATTACTGATTTACTATGGGACTATAAGATTAACATAATAAAGTGCAAATATGGTCAGATTTGGTTGATGTGGACAAATAATTTTGTTATACGAGTCAGTCTGAGGTATGAAAACTACTGAAATTTGTTTACGATTCAATATTTTGAATAAAAAGAGGACATGCTGGCACTCTAAATTGATGCGAACAAACTTTTTAATCATTATGTCCCAATATTGCTATCATTTGTTTTATACATTCTATCCTTACATGGAAATATTACTGATTTACTATGGGACTATAAGATTTACATAATAAAATGTAAATATGGTCAGTTTCGGTTGATGTTGACAAATAACTTTATGATATGAGTCAGTCTGAGGTATGAAAACTACTGAAATTTGCTTATGATTCAACATTTTGAATAAGAAAAGGACACGCTGGCACTCTAAATTGATGCGAACAAACTTTTTAATCATTATGTCCCAATATTGCTATCATTTGTTTTATACAATCCATCCTTATATGAAAAATATTACTGATTTACTATGGGACTATAAGATTAACATAATAAAGTGCAAATATGGTCAGTTATGGTTGATGTGGACAAATAATATTGTTATACAAGTCAGTCTGAGGTATGAAAACTACTGAAATTTGTTTACGATTCAATATTTTGAATAAAAAAAAGACATGCTGGCATTCTAAATTGATGCAAACAATATTTTTAAGTCATTATGTTCCAATATTGCTATCATTTGTATTATACAATCCATCCTTATATGAAAATATAACTCATTTACTATGCGGCTATATAGATTTACATAATAAAGTGCTAATATATATATAAACAACACTAAATTAAAAACAACGTTCAAACCTATGAATTTTTATACGTGTGCATGTAAAACAAATTTCTTGGCAGAGGGGTCTAAATACAGCACAAACAGCTTTTTCCAAAAGACCAAAAAGTGAAAAGTATATTTTAACAAAACGCATTTGACTGACACGTCGAACAACTGATATTCTTAAACCCTGCTGACTGCCTTTGGCGATTCCCAAAAAAATAGATCACCACATATTACATGGATCTTAATTATTAATATTAATACCAAACAGAAAACAATAAACTTGCGAAAAGATGGTATATCGCAAACATGAGGTGCAAAAAAATGTGTTATACACCATATCCGGATTTCAACAATTAATGTCTCTTCTGTGATGTGAGGGATCGAAACGGTACTTGGAAGGCCATATAATTTACCTCCATTTAGGATAGACTCTTGAACTTTAAAGATTCGAAATAGGATGAATGGATCATATTAACCCGAAGGAAAATATAATACAGGCCAGAACGAAAAAATATAAACAACTCTTAATTGAAAACTACGTTAAAACCTATGATTGCGTTGGATAAAAACCGCAATTTTTAATCGTGTGCATGTAAAACAAATTTCATGGTAGAGGGGTCTAAATACAGCACAAACAACATTTTCCAAAAGACCAAAAAGTGAAAAGTATATTTTAACAATACGCATTTGACTAACAGGTCGAAAAACTGATGTTATTATACCCTGCTGGCTGCCATTGGCGATTGCCAAATAAATTGATCAGCAGATATTACATGAATCTTAATTATTAATTTTAATACCAAACAGAAAACAATAAACATGCGAAAAGATGGTATATCGCAAACATGAGGTGCAAAAAATGTGTTATGCACCATATCCGGATTTCGACAATAAATGTCTCTTCAGTGATGTTAGGGATCGAAACGGTACTTGGAAGGCCATATAATTTACCTCCATTTAGGATAGACTCTTGAATTTTGAAGAGTCGAAATAGGATGAACGGGTCTATAAACCCGAAGGCAAATATAATACAAGCCCAAACGAAAAAATATAAACAACTCTAAATTGAAAACAACGTTCAAACCTATGATTGCGTTGGATAAAAACTGCAATTTTTATACGTGTGCAAGTAAAACAAATTTCTTGGTAGAGGGGTCTAAATACAGCACAAACAACATTTCCCGAAAGACCAAAAAAGTGAAAAAATATATTTAAACGAAGCGAATTGACTAACAGGTCAAACAACGGATGTCTGCCATTGGCGATTGCCAAATAAACGCATCACAAGGTGTAACAAAATGGATCTATATTATTAATTTAATACCAAACAGAAAACAATTAACTTGCGGAATAGATGGTATACCGCAAACATGAGAAGTAAAACTTTGTACACCATATCCGGATTTCGACAATTAATGTCTCTTCAGTGATGTTAGGAATCGAAACGGTATTTGGAAGGCCATATAAATAACCTCAATTAAGGATAGACTCTTGAATTTTGAAGAGTCGAAATAGGATGAACGGATCTATAAACCCGAAGGCAAATTAAATACAAGCCCAAACGAAAAAATATAAATAAGTCTAAATTGAAAACAACGTTCAAACTTATGATTGCTTTGGATGAAAACCGCAATTTTTATTCGTGTGCATGCAAAACAAATTTCTTGGTAGAGGTGTCTAAATACAGCACAAACAACATTTTCTAAAAACCAAAAAAAGTGAAAAAGTATATTTTAACAAAACGCATTTGACTAACATGTCGATCAACGGATGTTATTAAACCCTGCTGACTGCCATTGGCGATTGCCAAATAAACGGATTACAATGTGTATCAAAATGGACCTATATTATTAATTCAATACCAAACAGAAAACAATAAACTTGCGGAAAGATGGTATACCGCAAACATGAGGTGCAAAACTTTGTACACCATATCCGGATTTCGACAATTAATGTCTCTTCAGTGCTGTTAGGAATCGAATCGGTATTTGGAAGGCCATAAAAATTACCTCAATTTAGGATAGACTCTTGAATTTTGAAGAGTCGAAATAGGATGAACGGATCTATAAACCCGAAGGCAAATATAATACAAGCCCAAACGAAAACATATAAACAACTCTAAATTGAAAACAACGTTCAAACCTATGATTGCCTTGGATAAAAACCGAAATGTTTATACGTGTGCATGCAAAACAAATTTCTTGTTAGAGGGGTCTAAATACAGCATTTAGTATGTATATAGATACTGTATTTAGACTTCTTTATCAAGAAATTTGTTTTGCATGCACACGTATAAAAATTGCCGTTTTTATCCAACACAATCATAGGAGGTTTGAACGTTGTTTCCATTTAAACGTGTTTATATATATATATAACCCACCGTATTCTTTGGAAAATGCCTGAACCAAGACAGTTTTTTTCCCTCTCGTTCCGTTAATTGATATAGTCGAGCGTTTGAATTTGTCAGATTATAAAGACTTCACCTTTTATAAAACTACCCTTCAGTTCGGCATTTTTGGTAATACTTTTTTATACAATAGGGATAACCTGATGTACGTATCTCAGATGTCTGTTATGAAAACCCCAGATCATAAGTTCAGTGTATATCATTAAGCAACATCACATATTATCGATTAATTGTTGTCGTACATTAATATCTAGTCGTGCTGTTTTTAATATACATGCAAACGTTCATACAATTATAGATGAAAGAAGCAATAAATTTGATCTTCTTGGTAAAAGATATTTTAATATTGCAATTCTTTTTATTTCAATGTAACTTAGTTGCACCTCATATCTTTGATTTTTGTCAAAACTACTTCAAAGTTAACCATAAAAATAAACGATGAAGTAAATGAAAGCATAATTTGGTAAATTTTTTCACTTTCAAATATCATTATCTGTGAAATGATATGCACATTATATGTGTACATAAACATGTTCATGACTCATCAAAAGTATTGACGTAAGTTATCTTTTTTTTATTTTTAAATGCCTGTTTATTTTTCATTATATTTGATCTCATATATTCAGGGTGTGGTAACATTTTTGTAATGAATGTTGAGTTTTCAAACAAGATGTTTTAATCTGTATTTCAAGGTTGATAAATTTGTGAAGATTTTTTTTTATCAATGACTTTTAGATTGCATATTATAATAATATGTTCCGCCAACTATTACAAATATCTTTGGGATGTACTGGGGAGATTTTTTCGCCTCAATAATTTAGATTTGACGAGAGTTTCAACAAAATGAAGTTGAAGCAATACACTTTCTTTTATAGTAGACAGTAAAAAAGTTCTAGACCTCAGATTGCTGTCTCCTACATAAACATAAGTAACATTGTATCGATATCAAATGGTGAATTTGTTTGATTTCTGTATAAACACTATTAAAGGAACAAAATATAAACCTTAATTAAATTCAAATAAGAGAGAAATTATCTCTCTCGAACCAAATTTACCTACTAGATAACTCATGTTTTTTACTCATCTATCATTAAATGTAAAAATTTAACAAACGTTATTAAATATTCCAGCTATAGAAAAAAAAAATGATATTTTAATCAGACAACCACCTTCCCGGGATGAAAAGAATATCTGTATCATGTGTATTTAAAATAAATATAACATATTTAAAACCCAACTTATAGCAAACGGATCAAGTCATATTACACATTTTTAACTGGATTACGTTTGAAGACATTTACTTTTATACTTTTATTTAAATCTACCAAATAATCAAAGTAAACAGAACGTTATTATAAATAAACAAATGAAGTCATACTGAGCAATCACTTTTAGACTGAATAATGCTTTTAATTAACGTTTTGTTGTTTTCGTCGTGTAAAATCTGTTAGAATGAATTTATTAAGCTAGAAAACATTGTTTAGTTGCAGAAGTAGCGAATGTACAAGAACGAACTCTCTTGTTAGTCGGTGCCAGAGGATCAGGAAAAAGTACAATGGTGAATGCAATTGTTAATTATATAACAGATGTTTCATATGCTGACGACTTCAGATTTAAAATAACAGAGGAAGAAAATTCTACTTCGGTAAGAAAGCCTGCTTTGAATATATGAACTTTTCACGGCACTATTTCATGTAAATTGATTGGCCGCCTAATTGACGATTGGTTACCGTTTCGCAAAATCGATAATCTAACATAATTTTGAATGCATGAAACTAAACCAGTTGATATAAGAAATATGTGATGATAAAATTACTTTTATTAAAAAAAGATATATATATATATATCAATTCCTTTACTGGTTTAAAAAGTCATTATGAGCAACTTGAGAATGTAATTTTTCAAAGACATAAGATTTTGAACAGTATAGATAAGTGCATTATGTCAAAGTCTATGTTGTACAATTTCTGATTGATAATATTATTCGTCGTCGACGACTATAGCATACAATATTACTCCAATTGAAATAAACTAACCCCAAATAGAAGTAGTTTTTGTCTATTGAATGAAAATAATTAGATATATCTATATTATATATTGCAGTTCACGTTTTCAACAAAAGATATCATATGCTACAAAATTCGTTGGCAGAATGGAATTAAGGTAAAATTCAACCTACATATAATTGATGTCCCTGGATTAGATGGAAAAGAGTTACATTCCGAAAATAATGAAAGTCATTGTCGGAAATTACTTGATCTCTTCTGCTCAGTTCAAAACATTGATGCAGCTTGTCTTGTAGTTAAGTCTTTTTGTAGACTAACTGAAGAACAAAGATGCATTTTCAATAATATCGTATCATTGTTTGGAAAAGACATAAGTTATATTATTCCGTTAATTACTTTTGATGATGGTGGTGAAATAAAGGCTCTCAACTCACTGAAAGTAGCGAACGTGCCCTACTTGGAGCACATGTACTTTAGTTTTAATAACTCATGATTGTTTAGTGGAAATGAGCACATAGAAATATGGAAACAACGACAGAATACCATAAGCAATCTTTTCAGGGAGCCCCCTGTCTATATCAAATTTTCATTAGGAAAAACTATAGAGGTACTTGTAACCAGAATCAGACTACACTAGTGTTTAATTGAAGCATACAGAATAAAACTTAGGATTGAGAAAAGGCAAGAGATAATAAGAAGCTATGATATGCGATGCGCTACTAAACCAAAAATTGCCCACAGAGATTTGACATTCCCGAATACTGAAACGGTCTGCATTAAATGCCACATGTGCCTACAAACTTGTGTTTTTGATTGTTCTACAGTTACTGTGATGTTATGGTATTTAGCAATTTTCTTTGAAAAGGTTTGGACATGTTTTTGCTGGATATTGTTTTCTTTGCGTATTTGCAGATGCACGTGTAGGAATGCCAACTGTTGTTGCATCAAATGTCTTCATAGATGGATTGGTTGTACATGCTCTTGTTCTTTTTCTCATCACTATAAACAATATGGTCGACGCCAAAATGAAAGTTAACACACCTTAAGCATTGCACGTGACATTGAAGATCAATCTGGCTTCGAAATACAGAACGACACTGAAAAAAGACTCATTAAGGATGAAATGTCAAAATTAATGAACACATTCAAAAGCAAATATCAGATAGTTTTTCGAAATGTGGAACTTATAAAAAATGATCGCACTTTATAGAGATCTACCGAACGAATGGGAACATGTGAGAAACTATCACGATGAATTACAGGAAAGTGTACCAAAATAAAAAGAATTTAATGTAAAATCATTTTTAAAATTCATCCATTTTTGATTAGCTAGTATTTTCTTTTCTTTTCCTTTTATAAAAAAAAACAGTAGTATACCACTGTCCAATGGTCAAAATTCGATTGAGCAAAAACAAATCTGGCTCACAAACCAAACCGGAGGAAACACATCAAGTATAAGAAAGAAACAACGGTACAACCGAAACACTGAATTGCAACAAAAACAAACGCCAACATACACAGAAACGGACTATAATATGTGATCGAGTACGAAGATGAAATTTTTGTTTTGCAAATGACACATCTATAAACCGGAGTCCAAATAACATATACGTAAGCAAATATATTTCACCTTAAGACATGTTGTATTGAAAAAAATCTGTATCATATACACACCAAAAGCAAGCAAGTGATGCATGATGTAATACAGATTAGAGGTTTTATATGAAAGCCTACGCGACAACAGTCGCAAATATCGATATAAATAAAAAGTATTTGATGTTATCATATCATAAACCTACTCACTATTGCTATAAAATTTGGGAGACGACGCCTAATAAGATTTATTGCCATTACATTTGTACATGTAAATATTAACATTTGTGTAACCATTTTTATCATGTGTGTCAAGTAACGTGAAAGCTTAAGTAGGCAGAGATGCTATATATAAGTCTAAATTTGACTGAATCTTAATTGCACTCCGTAGACAAATTATTACACGTGCTTTGCATGAATTGTTGCTTTGGTTCTTTTACTCCTTTTTAGTCTTCATCGAAATTATTTCCCTAAAGTGGAGTATGTTTACAAATTGCAGTTATTTATATTACCTTCTAAGCATGATAGTATAATCCTTCAGGGAGTACATAAGTAATGCATGGCCCTGTTTCTTTCTATGTTTATTTCTTCAATTTCAAGCAGACACAGCCCTTGTGTCTTTAGTTCAAATAAAGTGACAACCATTACATGTCAAAACAACACCTTATGGTGTATTGTACTGACGACATCAGCATACCTTTAATTGCATATTAGAGAAACTAATACCCGTGTGTACCAAAACAGGTACTTCAGATTTCGGTAATAGAGGTAAAATGTACCCTCCTTTTTGAGTTCCCTATATGTGTTTTTTTAATTTTCAAAATTTTAAGTCAAAAAGTGTTCTACAATGACCACCAGTCATTCAAGTTTCATTTGACATCAACATTACCAAAATATTCTACATATTTGAAAGTAACAACCCTGCGAAGGAACTAGTTTGTGTTAAATAAGTTCTGCTTTATGGTATGTGTTGCTGACCGATCCCAAATTAGTGGTGTTACACCTTCAACTGTAAATTTAACAAAAATCAGCATTTAAAAAATAAAATAAATATATTGAATTCTTACGGGATTAATTCCCCGTCAAAAGACGATGTTTGGCACGTTTGTAAATCATTACCTTCTATCGTAGATATTATGATCAATAGCCAGTAATACTTTCCAGCAAATCAACATCGTCATTATCTTCCGATAAAGTAAAGATTTAAACCAACAACTAACTGCCTTCAAGGAGTTACTGCTCTAACATTGACGTTGCGCACGATGTTGGTACGAACTCCTTTTTCCGATTAACACCACAATATAGATATTATATAGACTGGTCAGCTCGATAAAAAATATAGTGATTATTGATTGAATAAAATTTAATAGGCTTGAAAATAAAGATAGAGAGGAACCAAAAAAAATACCAAAAATTATATTACTTTATTATCCCATTATCACGCTAAAACGTAATCTCCAACGTTACAATTTGTGGGCAAAAGATCAGAGTTCCTGGTCTTTCATATATTATTTTTTTTCTCCGATCAGCGTAAAAGTTGACAAGAATGTTGCTTTTGTTATTATTTGCATGTTAAAGCAAAATCAAAATCATTGAATCCGTAAAAGTTATGTTTGAAAACGAGAAATTGGAAAAGCTGAAAGGAAAACAAATTTTTACTTTAAACAGTTTACTTTATTCCTGGTTTATGCCTTTTAAATGCCGGAAACATAAATCAAGTCATTACCGAAATGATTTCTAAAAGTACAGCCATTTGTCACAGCGGCAAAAACCTTATTTTCTGCAATTTGATTTGACCAGCTGTTTATCAAATAAGCATGGTTAGATCATAGAAATTAAATAAAATGGTGGGAAAAGTTCTTCAATTTTTCTTTTTAAAACTAAATAGTTTATTACGTTTTTCGTTAGACTCCGAGATTTTTAGAGCGTATCAAAAAGTATAGCCGTTCTGTCACAATGTCCGCAAAACTTAGTTTATGTCATGCTTATGTTATATTCATATTATAATTATTTGTTTCCAGCTTAGATCGAGTAAAAATCAGAAATACAGGCTATATTATTAAAAAGTCAATTGTTCATGAACAATTGAAAGGTCTTTCTTTTTTTCTTTTATTGATAACCTTCTTAGTTCAAAAATATATGGTTGCTAAGGACTTTTATGTTCCTAACAAGTGGTTGCTAAGAACAAAAGTCATTCCTAAGGATAAAAATATTACTTGCAGTATTAAAAATGTCATATGTACTATTCATAGTTTTTAAAGTTAAAAAAATAAGTGATTGTTAAGGACTTATATGTCGTTGCTAGGGACAAAAATGTCATTTCCAGTATCAAAAATGTCATATTTATATTATTCATAGCCTTCTAAATTCAAAAGTATATGGTTGCTAAGGTGTTTAATGTCGTTGCTAGGGACTTTGACCTCTGACCTTGACCTAACTTTGTATATCTTATTATGCTGAACATTTTTGCATTTCAAGGTTTCTTTCTATCTCTAATTTCTGTTGAGTTACAAGCAAAAAATCTTCATTTCGGACCCAGAAACACAGTTTTGGTCCCCTGGGTCCAAAATAATTTGTCCAATAATTTTGAGCTCAACATAACAAATGTAGATCTCAACAAGACACACATTTTCTTTATTACATTTTATCAGCCATCTTTTACGGTTTTTGTGTAAATCCGATAACAAGCTTAGGTCAAAATCTAGGTCATGACCTTGACCTTTGACCGTAGGTCAATTTTCTTGGTCATGTAAATTGATGATCTTAGGTGAAGATCCTAGGTGGCTACAACGTACGGTTTCTGAGTTTAAGTGGCCAACCGACATCGGTTAATTTTCGAAGGGGCATAACCCTACCAATGTGTCGTTTAATCTTTTCAATCCATATGTAACGAAGAACCAAAATCTGTTCCTGGACAAATTTCACCTTTTGATTTTTTTCTACCTATTATGGTTACGGAGTGACAATGATAACAAGAATTTCGGTGTTAGGTGAGATAACCGTTATAAAGGAACGGTACGGGCTCGTGCCCTAACTACAAGATGGCTTTTGGACAACCGATACTAGATACCTAATATCATTTTAACATGTCGCGTACTTTTTTGGAGAAATGTCGTCAAAGTTTGGCGGAAAGAATAATAATAATAATTAAAAACCAATTGTTCAGAGAACAATTAAAGGTCTTTCCAACCATAAAGATCAATTTTGATATAGAACTATTAAAATTCAGTTTGATATATCATATCCAGCGTCAAATGATAGCTTATTGTACACTGATTCCAAAAATATATGGTTTCTATACATTTTTTTCTAAATAAGGGAGATAAATTGTTACTTCCGGTTTGAAATATGTCACTTCCGGTTGTATTTGATAGTTTACTTGATACTGATTCCAAAAATATATGGTTCAATTTACTTTAACATTAAATAAGTACAAAAAAAAAGCTACTTCCGGTTTACACCAGGTCACTTCCGGTTGCTTTTCCATGGTCAAGTGGCTTGCAACGTAATGCAAAACGTCTAATGGCTTTATCATGTATACATATGAGGTAAACGCAAAGGTCAAAATCTAGAACGTCAATTTTACCTTTGACCTTGAGCTCAATTTCAAGGTCATAAACCAATTGCTTCAAATCAAAAGACTATAGGTCTTATTTATATATGGTTAATGAGTTATATCACAATATGTCTAATTTTTAATATAAGAGGGGAGAAAACTCCAATTTAATATTAGCGTACCCTTTCAACCAAAATTTATGTGTTACAACATGTCGCAACTTACAATTTAGTAAAAATATGTTGTCGAGGTCTTAAATCAAAATTTAAAATGTGACCTCGACCTCTGACCTTGACCTAATTTTCTTATTTTTGGATCAAGGACCTCAAATCAAAAGATCCTAGGTCTCTTTTACTTATGGTTTACAAGATAGAAATGCATATCACTTATATCAAATGCATAAGGGGAAATAACTCTCATATGGAGTGTTCATATCGCTTCGGTCAAAATAGGACAAATCATGCAAAGGATATAACGAGCAATTTTATAAAATAAATTTGTCGCTTTGTTTTACGGTTACGGAGGAGATGCAGTCACAAGGAAAACAGTGTTCAGGGAGATAACTCCTACAAAGAAAATTGTTCGGCTTAGAATGGGTGAAAATAAAAAGCTCATAAACTGTATGATACTATATAAGAAATATCTAAGCGACATCTTGCGAAGCAAAAATTTTACGCGAGAACAAAATTAGGCGGAAGAAAAAAATGTAATTATAATAATAATAATAATTAAAAACCAATTGTTCAGAGAACAATTGAAGGTCTTTTCACTCATAAAGATCTATTTTGAAATAGAACTGTTAAAATTTTGTTTAAAATATCATATTCAGCGTCTAATGATAGTTTATTGTACACTGATTCCAAAAATACATGGTTTCTATACTTTTTTTTTTCAAAATAAGAGAGATAAATTGTTACTTCCGGTTTGAAAGATGTCACTTCTGGTTTTATTTGATAGACTTGATACTGATCCCAAAAATATATGGTTTAATTTACTTTTACATTAAATAAGTACAAAACATAGCTACTTCCGGTTTACACAAGGTCACTTCCGGTTGGCTTTTCCATGTTCAAGTGGCTTGCAACGTAATGCAAAAAGTCTTATGGCTTTATCACGTATACATACGAGGTAAAAGCAAAAGTCAAAATCTAGAACGTCAATGTTACCTATGACCTTTAGCTCAATTTCAAGGTCATAAACTGAGGGCTTCAAATCAAACTACCATAGGTCTTAATTATATATGGTTAATGATTTATATCACTATATGCTTAACTTTTAATAAAAGAGGGGAGAAAACTCCAATTTAATGTGAACGTACCCTTTTACCCAAAACTTATGTGTTACGACATGTCGCAACTTACAATTTAGTAAAAATATGTTGTCGATATCTTATACTGTTTTTGAAAAGAATTGAAAACAAGCCATAATCAAAATTTAAAATACGACCTTGACCTCTGACCTTGACCTAATTTTCTTATTTTTAGACAAAGAATTTCAAATCAAAAGATCCTAGGTCTCTATCACTTATGGTTTACAAGATAGAAATGCATATCACTTATATCAAATGCATAAGGGAAATAACTATCATATGGAATATTCATATCGCTTCGGTCAAAATTAGACAAATCATGCAAAGGATATAACAAGCAATTTTATAAAATAAATTTGTCGCTTTCTTATACGGTTACGGAGGAGATGCAGTCACAAGGAAAACAGTGTTCGGGGAGATAACTCCTACAATGAAAATTGTTCGGTTTAGAATGGTTGAAAAAAAAGCGTATAAACTGTATGATACTATATAAGAAATATCTAAGAGACTTCTTGCGAAACAAAAATTTTACGCGAGAACTAAATTAGGCGGAAGAAAATAATAATAATCCGAACAAATACAATAGGTCTTTCCACGGAAAAGTGGAAAGACCTAATTAAAAACCAATTGTTCAAAGAACAATTGAAGGTCTTTCCACATCAATTTTCAAAATAATTGATAGGATGCTACTTCTGGTTTAGTCAAAGTTATTAGTAGCGTCAAAGTATAGATTTCTTCATACTGATTCAATAAATAAATGGTTTCTATATACTTTTGCCTGAAATAAGGGAGATAATTGCCAACTTCCGGTTTAGAAAATGTCACTTCCGATCTCATATGATAGCTTTATTCACACTGATTCCAAAAATACATAGTTTGTATATACTTATGCCTGTAATAAGGAAGATAATATGCTACTTCCGGTTTATAAAATGTCACTTACAGTCTCAAAAGATAGGTTAACCTTAACCCGAATAATTCAGTCGTTATATTCCGCTGATCTACGATTACTCCATTAACGCCTGAATGCATTGACAATGAAAAATCTTCAATCAATCATTCGGAATTAGATCGGGATTTACCTATCTCGATAAAATTGATCTGATTGCTGATTGGTCACCGCTTCTACAGGGCACCACTCAAAATCCATGATTCGTGAAGAGTTTTTATCGTGTAAGGAATTCAGGCCTTCGCAAGTAGGAGAGATCGATTACGGGGAGGGACTGAATTATTCGGGTTAGGTTAACCTTTGATCATTCAAAAAATATATGGTTTCTAGGTACTTTTCCATGAAATAAGTGTAAAAAATACTACTTCCGGTTCACTCAAGGACACTTCCGGTTGACATTTTTCAAGGTCATATGTCAACCAACAGTTTGCAAAAGACCTTATGGCTTTATCATGTACCAAGTTGGAGTAATAATCAATTAACCTTAAATTGAATCATTTCAGGGACAATAACTCCTATAAGATGTCATTGGATTGTTTCAGACCAGATATATCATATCTTAATCACAATTAGGCAAACAATTTGCACTTGTTCTTTAATTTGTATCTTTAAAAGTGACAGGGGAGATCAATTACAAGGAAAAGTCAAAATTTAGAATATGACCCTGACCTTCGACCTTGGCCTCAATTTCATTTAAATGAACCAAGGAACTCAAATCAATATACCTCAGGTCTCTATCACTTACCATTCATGCTATACATTTATATATCCCTTATGTCAAATACAGAAGGGGAAATAACTCTCATATGGAGTTTACGTATCGCTTCGGTCAAAATTGGACAAAACATCCGGATGATATAACGAGCAATTTGGTAAAATAAATGTGTCGCTTTCTTTTACGGTTACGGAGGAGATGCAGTCACAAGGAAAACAGTGTTAGGGGAGATAACTCATACAAAGAAAATTGTTCGGCTTAGAATGGGTGAAAATAAAAAGCGCATAAACTGTATGATATTATATAAGAAATATCTAAGCGACATCTTGCGAAACAAAAATTTTACGTGAGAACAAAATTAGGCGGAAGAAAAAAAAAATAATAATAATAATAATAATAATAATCAGAACAAATACAATATGTCTTTCCACAGAAAAGTGGAAACCTAATAATAATCAGAACAAATACAATAGGTCTTTCCACAGAAAAGTACAAAAAATGTAGAAAGACCTAATAATAATAATCAGAACAAATACAATAGGTCTTTCCTTTTCATTATGTAAC
Organism: Mytilus californianus; assembly: GCF_021869535.1. Taxonomy (NCBI): domain Eukaryota; kingdom Metazoa; phylum Mollusca; class Bivalvia; order Mytilida; family Mytilidae; genus Mytilus; species Mytilus californianus. The sequence goes on along the minus strand of NW_026262582.1, from coordinate 47,266,530 downwards.
ATTTATGTTTAAATAAGCGTATAATGCATTGAAAAGCTCTAAAACACACACAAAACCCTTAAAATATGATCAAAAACACATAATTCGAAATTTGGGACATGACCTTGCCTTTTGACCTTATGACCTATTTCAAGGTCATTGGTTCACTATGTCATACCAAAAAAGCCCATGGGTCTACGACCTTTGGTTCATGAGTTAAAGCTTATTTTGTCACACACACAGTAACATTAAAATCTTAGCTGACTATTATTCTGTTTATTTATTATTGAAGCCATTTCAAGAGGACACATATAAAAATTTCTCGCCTGCTTTACTGACCATGATTGAGGAAGTCTTAAAAATAAATGTTTTACTACAAGTATCACATATTCTAACACAGTTAACAGGGGTTATGCCCCTTACGGATAGGTCAAATCTCTTCAGTCAAAATGTAAAAAAGTTTCGCCTTTATGTCCCACTTATTTTTCACTATTTACTATTTCTGAAAGTATTATCGTTTTTTAGATATCTAATCAATACGTTTTAAGGTCAACGGTCAAGGTCAACCTCAAAAAACTTTAAAACACACTAAAATCCTTTAATTAAGGTCAAAAACACATAATTCGCTATCTGGGAAATGACCTTGACCTTTGACCTTTTGACCTTTGTCAAGGACATTAGTCCCCAATGTCATTGCTGAAGACCCCATGGGTTTAGGACCCTTATAGAAAGGTCAGCTCTTTTCGGTCAAACTGTAACGAAGTTGCGCCTTATTGACCCAAACATTTCCCACTATTCAAAACTTCTGTAAATATAATGGTTTCTGAGATTATTCCATAACAAGGTGTAAGGTCAAAGGTCAAGGTCAACATACAAATTTGACCTTGATGCATTTTCAAAGTCACATAAATTGATGATGATTGGTGACGATCCTAGGTGTCTACGACTTACGGTTTCTGAGTTTTAGGGGCCAACCGACTGCAGTTAATTTTCAAAGGGGCATAACCCTACCAATGAGTCGTTGAATCTTTTCAATCCAAATGTAACTAAGAACCAGAGTCTGGTCCTGAACAAATTTCACCCTTCGGTTTTTTTCTACCTATTACGGTTACGGTGTTTTGTTTAAATGATAACAAGGTTTTTAGGTTTCGGAGGGATTACTCCGAACCGATAAAATTTTTTGACTCACAGGGTGAGTTCTGGATAGGTATTTATGACACCGATACAAAGTGTGAACATGAAAGCGACACGTCTTACGGTTAAGGCTGCTAACTCCGTCAAAGTTTGGCGGAAAAAGAATAATAATAATAATTAAAATGTCAATTGTTCTTGAACAATTGAGAGGTTTTTCCTTTTCGTATTGTAAAATACATGTTCTAATCATGCTAATAGGCTTAGAATGCATTGAAAAGCTCTCAAACACACGTAAAACCGTTAAAATATGACAAAAACAACAAATTCGCTATTTAGGACATGACCTTGACTTTTGACCTTATGACCTTTGTCAAGGTCATTGGTCCACGATGTCATTATAGAAGACCAAATGGGTCTAAGACCTTTGGTTTAAGAGTTAAAGCTAATTTTGCCTTTTCAGAAACCGTTAACGAGGGTTATGCCCCTTAATGATATGTCAAATCTCCTCGGTCAAAATGTAAACAAAAAGTTGCGCAATAGTCACCTGAACATTTTTCACTATTTACTATTTCTGTAAGTATAACCCTTTTTGAGATATCCAATAAAAAGTTGTAAGGTCAAAGGTCAAGGTCAACAGTTAAAAGCTTGAAAACACACTAAAAATCCTTAATATAAGGTTAAAAACACGTAATTCGACATCTGGGACATGACCTCGACCTTTGACCTTGTGACCTTTGTCAAGGTCATTAGTCCATGATGTCATTATAGAAGACCTAATGGGTCCAGGACCTTTGGTTCATGAGTTAAAGCTAATTTTGTCTTTTTTTAAACAGTTAACAGGGGTTATGCCCCTTACATATAGGTCAAATCTCTTCAGTCAAAATGTAAATAAGTTGCGCCTTAATGACCTAAACATTTTTCACTATTTACTATTTTTGTAAGTATAATCGTTTTTGAGATATCGAATAAAAAGTTGTAAGGTAAAATGTCAAGGTCAACCTAAAAACCTTAAAAACACACTTTAAATCCTTTAAATAAGGTCAAAAACACATAATTCGCTATCTGGGACATGACCTTGACCTTTGACCTTGTGACCTTTGTCAAGGTCATTAGTCCATGATGTCATTGTAGAAGACCTAATGGGTCCAGGACCTTTGGTTATATATTAAAAGCTGATTTTGTCTTTTCAGAAACCTAAAACAGGGGTTATGCCCCTTACTGGAATGTCAAATTTCTTCGGTTAAAATGTAACAAAGTTGCGCCTTATTGACCCAAACATTTTCCACTATTCAAAACTTCTGTAAGTATAATGGTTTCTGAGATTATTCCATAACAAGGTGTAAGGTCAAAGGTCAAGGTCAACATACAAATTTGACCTTGATGCATTTTCAAAGTCACATAAATTGATGATGATTGGTGACGATCCTATGTGTCTACGACTTACGGTTTCTGAGTTTTAGTGGGCAACCGACATCGGTTAATTTTCATAGGGGCATAACCCTACCAATGAGTCGTTGAATCTTTTTAATCCAAAAGTAACGAAGAACCAGTGTCTGGTCCTGAACAAATTTCACCCTTTTTTTTTGTACCTATTACGGTTACGGTGTTTGAATGATAACAAGGTTTTTAGGTTTCGGGGGGATAACTCTTGACTGACAAAATTTTACGACTCACAGGGTGAGTCCCGGATAGGTACTTATGACACCGATACAACGTCTGAACCTGAAAACGACATGGCTTACGGTTACGGAGGGAAATTTTGTCAAAGTTTGGCGGAACAAAAAGAATAATAAATATGAATCAATTGCTTTAAAAAGCAATTGTAAACGGTCTTTCCCCCTTCTGAAACATGATTGATTGATATATGTGTATGTTTGTTTGTTTGTTTGATTGTTTGTTTCTTTGTTTGTTTGTTTCTTTTTTTCTTTCTTTAAAGGGTCCATATTAGTGTGTTGGTTAAGTTTCTATATTTAGTTTGGAAAGTTTGTATTCTATTTCAGGGTCCGCGCGCGTCTTTGTTTCGCGCCAGGTTGTGGCGTCACGTGACGAGGCTTTATATTAGCTAAAACTTAGTATGTTTATTTCTTTTTAGGTGGAGACGTTGGACAGAGAACATGTATAGCTACGGAGTACACACAATGTATTTCTTTTGTCATTGTAGGTAATTGACGTTTCGATCACAGTTCACGAGCAGTGCATGCTTTGGATTTAATTGATCCTGTGTAATTTTATAACACGTTTGTTGATTATTTTCATATAATGTACATTTTTCAGTAGCAGTTTGTAACACAGATTTGTATTTCAATCTAGGAGCGGACATTTTATTGTAGGATTTCACTGAGATTTACGGAACTAGCTAGCGATTTTTACGGCATTGCAATTTCTTTTCTCGAGGAAAATTTTTGAGAGATATCTGCACCACGTTGTTTTATGAAGATGTAATACATGTATATATACCCTGCTGACTGCAAATTGTGGGGTCAATTGGACATGTAGTGTCAGAGAACATCTGATCAAGCATGTGGATTTTTTTTTCAGAACAGATGTAAGAACAATATTAAAATGTCAATTGTTCTTGAACAATGGAGAGGTCTTTCCTTTTCGTAATGTAAAATACATGTCCCAATAGACGTAAAATGCATTGAAAAGCTCTCAAACACACATAAAACCGTTAAAATATGACAAAAAACAACAAATTCGCTATTTAGGACATGACCTTGACTTTTGACCTTGTAACCTTTGTGAAGGTCATTCGTCCACGATGTCATTATGAAAGACCCCATGGGTCTAGGACCTTTAGTTCAAGAGTAAAAGCTAATTTAGTTTTTTTCAGAAAGCGTTAACGGGGGTTATGCTCCTTAATGATATGTCAAATCTCTTCGGTCATAATGTAAAACAGTTGTGCTTTAGTCACCTAAACATTTTACACTATTTACTATTTCTGTAAGTATTATCGTTTTTGAGATATCAAATAAAATGTTGTAAGGTCAAAGGTCAAGGTCAACCTTAAAAAGCTTTAAAACACACTACAAATCCTTTAAATAAGGTCGAAAACACATAATTCGCTATCTGGGACATGACCTTGACCTTTGACCGTGTGACCTTTGTCAATGTCATTGGTCCCAAATGTCATTCTTGAAGACCCGACGGGTCTAGGACCTTTGGTTTAACAGTAAAAGCTGATTTTGTCTTTTAAGAAACATAAACTAGGGGTTATGCCCCTTATAGAAAGGTCAAATCTTTTCTGTCAAAATGTAACGAAGTTGCGACTTAATGACATAAACATTTCCCACTATTCAAAACTTCTGTAAGTATAATGGTTTCTGAAATTATCCCATAACAAGGTGGTAGGTCAAAGGTCAAGGTCAACATACACATTTGACCTTGCGATGTTTTTCAGAGTCACATCAATTGAAGATGATTGGTGAAGATCCTAGGTGTCTACGACTTACGGTTTATGAGTTTTGGGGGCCAACCGACTGCGGTTAATTTTCAAAGGGGCATAACCCTACCAATGAGTCGTTGAATCTTTTCAATCCAAATGTAACGAAGAACCGGGGTCTGGTCCTGAACAAATTTCACCCTTCGGTTTTTTTCTACCTATTACGGTTACGGTGTTTAAATGATAACAAGGTTTTTAGTTTTCGGAGGGATTACTCCGAACTGACAAAATTTTTCGACTCACAGGGTGAGTTCTGGTATTTATGATACTGATACAAAGTGTGCACATGAAGGCGACACGTCTTACGGTTAAGGCTGCTAACTTCGTCAAAGTTTGGCGGAAAAAGAATAATAATAATTAAAATGTCAATTGTTCTTGAACAATTGAGAGTTCTTTCCTTTTCATAATGTAGAATATATGTTTCAATAGGCGTAGAATGCGTTGAAAAGCTCTTTAACACACTTAACACCTTTAAAATATGAAAAAAAACACAAAATTTGCTATTTAGGACATGACCTTGACTTTGACCTTATGACCTTTTTCAAGGTCATTGGTCCTCGATGTCATAACAAAAGACCTCATGGGTCTAGGAACTTTGGTTCATGAGTTAAAGCTTATTTTGTCTTTTTTAAAACAGTTAGCGAGGGTTATGCCCCTTATGGATAGGTCAAATCTCTTCGGTCAAATGTAAAAAAAGTTGCGCATTTATGGCCCAATTATTTTTCACTATTTACTATTTCTGTAAGTATTATCGTTTTTGAAATATTCAATAAATCAGTTTTAAGGTCAAAGGTCAAGGTCAACCTCAAAGATCTTTAAAACACACTTAAAATCCTTTAAAAAAGGTCAAAAACACATAATTCGCTGTCTGGGACATGACCTTGACCTTTGACCTTTTGACCTTTGCCAAGGTCATTAGTCCACAATGTCATTGCTGAAAACCCCATGGGTCTAGGACCTTTGGTTATATAGTAAAAGCTGATTTCGTCTTTTCAAAAACCTAAAACAGGGGTTATGCCCCTTACAGAAAGGTCAAATCTCTTCGGCCAAAATGTAACAAAATTGCGCCGTAATGACACAAACATTTTCCACTATCCAAAACTTCTGTAAGTATAATGGTTTCTGAGATTATCCCATAACAAGGTGTTAGGTCAAAGATCAAGGTCAACATACAAATTTGACCTTGAGGCATTTTTTTAAAGTTACATGAATTCATGATCATTGGTGAAGATTCTATGTGTCTACGGTTTCTGAGTTTTGGTGGCCAACCAACACAGGTTAATTTTCATAGGGGCATAACACTACCAATGAGTCGTTGAATCTTTTCAATCCAAATGTAACGAAGAACCAGAGTCTGGTCCTGAACAAAATTCACCCTTCGCTTTTTTTCTACCTATAACGGTTACGGTGTTTGAATGATAACAAGGATTTTAGGTTTAGGAGGGATTACTCCGAACCGACAAAATTTGTTGACTCACAGGGTGAGTTCCGGATAGGTATTTTTTACACCGATTCAAAGTGTGAACCTGAAAACGATACGTCTTACGGTTAAGGCTGCTAACTTCGTCAAAGTTTGGCGGAAAAAGAATAATAATAATAATAATAATGATAAGAAACAGAAGAAATACAGTAAGGTCTTTCCCTTTTGGAAAAGGACAGACCTTAATAATAATAATAATAATAATAATAAACAAGAAATACAGTAAGGTCTTTCCCTTTTGAAAAAGGAAAGACCTTAATAATAATAATAATAATAATAATAATCTGAAGAAATACAGTAATATTATAATTTAAAAGTCAATTGTTCATAAACAATTGAAAGGTCTTTCCTTTTTTTCTGTTATTGATAGCCTTCTTAGTTCAAAAATATATGGTTGCTAAGGACTTTTATGTTCATAATAAGCGGTTGACAAGTACAGAAATAATTTCTAAGGATAAAAATATTACTTCCAGTATTAAAAATGTCATATGTACTATTCATAGTTTTTAAAGTTAAAAAAATAAGTGATTGCTTAGGACTTATATGTCGTTGCTAGGGACAAAAATGTCATTTCCATTATTAAAAATTTCATATTTATATTATTCATAGCCTTCTTAATTCCAAAATATATGGTTGCTAAGGTGTTTCATGTCGTTGCTATGGACTTTGACCTCTGACCTTGACCTAATTTTGTAGATCTTATTATGCTGAACATTTTTGCAATTCAAAGTTTCTTTCTATCTCTAACCTCTTTTGAGTTATAAGCAAAAAATCATCATTTCAGACCCCGAAAAACAGTTTTGGTCCCCTGGGTCCATAATAGTTGGTCCAATAAATTTGGACCAAACAAAACAAATGTAGATCTCAACATTACACACATTTTCTCCTTTACATTTTATCAGACATCTTTTACGGTTATTGAGTAAATCCGATAACAAGCTAAGGTCAAAATCTTTAGGTCAGTTTTCATGGTCACGTGAATTGAAGATCACTGGTGAAGATCCTAGGTGGCTACAACTTACGGTTTAGGAGTTTTAGTGGCCAACCGACATCGGTTAATTTTCGAAGGGGCATAACCCTACCAATGAGTCGTTGGATCTTTTCGACCCATATGTAAGGAAGAACCAAGGTCTGTTCTTAAACAAATTCCACCCTTTGTTTTTTTTCTACCTATTATGGTTACGGACTTAGAATGATAAAAACGTTTTCGGTGTTAGGGGAGATAACCGCTATAAAGGAAATGTTACATGGTCGTGCCCTCACCACAAGATACCTAATATCATTTCACATGTCACGTTTTTTTTGGGGGAAATGTCGTTAAAGTTTCGCGGAAAGAATAATAATGATATAATAATCAGAAGAAATACAGTAAGGTCTTTCCTTATAGAAAAGAAAAGACCTTGATAACTCAAGAATCAGAAAAAAATTAAAGTTAGAACTCAAAAGTTGATCAAATGAGATAAATATTTAAAACAAACATAAAGATCATCGTTTTTTTTATTTTATTTGTTTTACTTAAGGAACGTTGTCCGTCTTCAGGTTTCGTATCGTCAAAAGAAAAAAAAAGTATAGTATTATCGTTAATTAAAAAAAAAGTAAAAGTAGAGAAACATCATTGCCGGCAAATTATAATAAAGCAACATTTTGTCAAATTTTACGCTGATCGGAGAAAAAATAACAAAGGACATGCATAATGCCACAAAGAAAACCATGAATACCAAATATTTAACTAGCATAGATGTTTTGCGTGAAAAAAAGGATCGGGAAATGATAAAACATAGAAAGGAAACGAAACTGAAAGAAAAGTAATGATAGGAGTAAAAATATTCAAAAAGTAGGGGAAATCAATTCAATAACTAAATTTAAATAAATGTGTGTACATTTGGAAATTAATGTATCTATTCACCTGTAATTCATAAATTACGTTCATTAAAATCAAAAACGTCACAGCAGGCACGGGTATGGCGAACGAGTTGTGAAATATAAAATCCGAAAGATGGTGCCAAAGGAACATCACCACCCAACAAGGAAAAATTTAGACTAGTCTTTAGTGAGTTTGGTCATAAATTGTGATTCATAACAGTACAAAAACAAGTCTGCTATTAAAGGGGCATAATTAGTGCCCATTGGAATACCTACAACCTGTCGATAAACTTGGTTGCCGAAACGTACATAAATATCATCAAGGAGAAAATTAACAGCTTCAATCATCTCATCACACCTCCAGTAAGTATATCTAGCATATTTACCTTTCTTGTTAGAGAAGAAGGCTTTAAATGAGTTGCAGCAAATATATTTGCATTCAGATTTCCCAATCGACCATTTAATTAAACAGGAAAACTTATGTTTGATAAGATTGTGTGGAAATGTTGTGTAAAGAATAGAAAAGTCAAACTATCAACAGAATCAAAAGAAACACCAAAAGCACGTAATTGATCTAACACATCAAAAAAATTGTTTACACTCCAAAAAAAGTTAATTCCACTATTTTCATTTATTTTACTACAACAGTTTACGATAAGCTCTTTGATAGTAGTTAAGGAACTAAAAAAAGCACTGAAATATTCGTTGTAGAACACTTACTAGAGGACGAGATGAAACGATATTTTACTGGTTTTTTGTGTAGTTTAGGTAACCAATACATAGTAGGGACCTTCAAATGTTCAGAAGAAGCCTTAAGCTATGATGTGGTAATTAAATGTTTGTTTACTTTATGACTCTCTGTAGAGCGCACGGACTTTAATGTGGATGGATTTGACATTTCATCCTTAAGAACGTCCGTGTAGTATTTACGGCATACCACCACCACGTTTTTGGCTGCTTTGTGAACTTAATAAATGAAACAAAACAGACCTAGAAAAAAAATTGCACGAGCTCCCTATCTATTTATATCTTTATGTATCTTAATATCGGGATATATGACCGAAGGCAGTCTAAGAAGGTCACCTCGATGGTAAATAAAATGGCGTCAAGGCTAAAATACACACGAAATGCTGATACATCTTTTAGTGTTTATGCATAGCAAATTGTTAATTGTAAACTTTTTTTATCAACGTTTATATACGTTTTACTTTATTTTAAATCGAATTTAAGAATTTTTGTCAATTCGTTGAACACAAATTTTGACAGATAATGTTCTTTTAATGTAATGATCAGACAATGAGGTAACCGTATCAAACTTTCATGTATATGAAAGCCTTGATGTTTCATGTTCTCACTAGCTTATCAACGCCTTAATAGTTGCATGATCAACAAATATTTGATCATGCTATTAAACAAACAGGTGAAAAATACTACTTTTATTGTTTAACTGTCAGTCTTTTGGGTTTAGGCTCATACGAACATGTGATGTAGTCTTAATCATGTTTTTTGTATTTGATAAAACACTGCGTTGTGTTTTTTGAATCTACGAGATAGTGTTCATCACGTATTGCTGCGTCAGTGCACGTATACCAGTTTGACAAAATAGATGCTCATGGAAAATGAATATATCATTATCTAACAAATTGCATTGTTTATCCATATTTGATTATATACAAATGATATGGATCGGAACTTATATACATCTCGCCATTTTGTTATTGTGATATGATCAATTGTCCGTTCTTGTCTGTTATTCTTGCTTATGTACCGTATCTGTTTGCTATTTTGTATTTCTTTGTTGGGACAGTTATTTGTTGTTATAGTGTTTGACGTTATGTTACAATGTTGACTGCTTTACTCCAATTTAATAAACTTTTTTGACCCACTTTGTCTGTTTGTTTTATTTGTTTTGCTCATACAGTGTTGTCAATATAAGAAAATTCTAGGCAACTGTCATACAAGTGAGTAGTTAATCTAGCTATAAAACCAGGTTGAATCCACCATTTTCTACATAAGGAAATTCCTGTATCAAGTCAGGAATATGACAGTTGTTTTCAATTAATTAGATGCGTTAGATTTATAAATAACGTCAATGTTTACTTTCTGAAACAACTATTACTAAAATAAATGCATGTTGTGTGGACGAAAATAAGCATTTACTTAAAATCCATTTGTTTATTAGTATACCACTATTGGCCTTTGTGTCTTATGAATTGTTCTTTTTTTCCCAAAATGAATATCAGTTATCTGTGACAATTGCACTAAATACATGATATATTTGACACAATAAAATTATTAAGGTAAGTTATCTTATTCATTTTCACGTTCTTTATATGTATTTTTAAGTTCAGGACGTAATATTGGTAATGTCAAACAACACATTTTCTATTTATATTTCGAAGTTAGTCTTTCATGAACTATGTCAAAACGTTAACGCTTTTCTGATTTTAGAATTTTAATTACACTTCCAGTCACATTTGACATACATCTTCGTTAATGATGTACTGCTGTGTTTTTCTAACTTCAAATATTAAATCGTGATGAGATTTATCAATTAAACTCTTCTATTTAAATTACTGAAAAGTTATCTAGTCTCCTGACGGTACCTTCATGTGTATTTTAATTCAATTCACAGTAAATGCAATCTAAATGAAACTTTTCCGTTTTACCCTGTTGTTCAATCTATATTAAACTTTGGTTGGTTCTATTGTCTCATTTAATGAACTCAATAGCTTTTGTTTTGTAATTTATTCACTGGAAAGTCTTAATTACTTCCAAGAGAATCCATTACTCATTGAATAATATAACTGAGTAAGAAAATCATTTTCTACATAGATGAAAATACAGGTTTAAACTCACAAAAGTGTATGTGATGTTGTATTTTTTCAATATCAATGATATATCTTCAATCTGTTCAATATGATACTGAAAAAAAGTTGATATTACATGCAAAGAAATTTTGTAGGTTCATCAAATACATTCATCGTACAGATAATCGAACTAATTAACTGTGCATGGTGAGTAAAGCATTGAGTTTCCATATGTTCACAAGCTAGTGTAGGTAGCATGCTCAAAAAGAATAAGTTCATGTTAACATTATACTGAAATGGTTAAACATTCTTCGATTGTAATTGTTTCGTTATATATTGGTTTTAGGCTTATACAATAGTTATCAAAGGTACCAGGCTTAGAATTTGGTACGACAAACGCACGTTTCGTCTACATAAGTCTCATCAGGGACGCTCAGATCAAAATAGTTAGAAAGCCAAACAAGTATAAAGTTGAAGAGCATTGAGGACCCAAAATTCCAAAACGTTGTGACAAATACGGGTTAGGCAAGCTATGCCTAAGATAAGAAAATCCTTAGTTTTCGAGAAAAAAAAAGAAATTCATATAATTCATACTTCTGCAAACAGTTAATTTATAAAAATTACCATGTTGTGCAGTCTTTATCGTATTTGAAAAACGTGTGTTGTTCTTTTCTGAAGCTATTAGATTGTAACTATCACGTAACATTAATCTGCTGGGTAAGAGTTGTCTGTGCAAGAATATTAGTTGAACAAAAAAGATGCTTATGTAAATTGGGGTTTTCATTATCCAATTCAATTAATTGCACCCTCTTACATTTCTGACAGCTAACATATGTATTGCATATTGTTACTGATGTCAGATGAATATCAAAACACAAAAATAATAAAATGACAAATTTCCGATTTAGTTTGAACATGAGTCTAGACTCTCCAAGGATGAATCATAGACATTTATCAATAAACAATAAATTATTGAAATCATACCAGTCATATCTATGCTCTCTATACTGATTTAACACTTCCTGTGCACATTCAAAGTATGTTCCTCTAATTAATTATCTGATATTGGAATTTGTTCGATCATATTTTGTGTACTAAACATAGTTAAACGTTTTGTTTTGGCAAAACAACTTAAACAACCACTCGGTTAACGAGGCCTAAACAATCGCTGTGTAAAAGAAATCCGTAATAATGACATGTCTAAGTTGTCTACATCCGCAAGCAAAGGTGACCAGAATATAATTGCTTATTGATTAAACTCCGTTCGGTAAAATACATCTTAACATGTTTTGGTACTTATTGATCCTTGGCGATCTCTATTTTTGTTCTGGACGTTTCCGATGAAAGACTACAAAAAGCAATTAAAACGCCAATCATTACTAAAGTTTTTTTTTTGTTTTACTATTTAATAGCATATGGTCGACTGCACTTTTGTTTATTTTTTTGGCACAGAGGGGGTCGTTAGGTCAGTATTAAGTACGTCGGAGCTGTTATCATTTATAAGGTGCCTTTCTTGAAGTCTTCTCTTATATCCCTAGACATTATAACCAAGGTTAAAAATAAAAAAAAATGAAATTTGAACTTAAATCCCGTCATTGTGTTATTGTTCTATGATAATTTTTGTATTCTTATCTTTCATTTTTGCTAATATATTTTGTCTATATGCCTTTTTATGTTTCTTTGTGATAGTACATACATGTATGACGTGACTCTGTGCTTATACATCCTGTCATTGTGTTATTGTGCTATGATGCATCTTTGTTTATATATTTGTTGTTAAAGGGATCAAGATAAAAACATAATTTTGATTGCTGTACCCCAATTTTTGACATTTTTACCTATTACGTCTCTTTGTTTTGTTCATATATCGTTGTCAATATAATGGAATTGTTTGCGACTGTCATACAAGTTAGAGATTTAGCTAGCTTTACAACCCGGTTTAGTCCATGATTTTCTACTTTAAAAAATGCCTGCACCAAGTCAGGAATTTGACAGTTGTTGTCTATTTGTTTAATGTGTTACAGCTTTTGATTTTGCCATTTGATTAGGGACTTTCCATTTTGAACTTTCCTCGGCGTTAAGTCATTTTGTAGATTTATTTTTTAGATGGCATTGACAATCAATATAGATCTTCATTTTGTTATTTAAGTTTGCATGTGTTTTGGTACTGATCCTTACTTGGTTTAAAAATTTCGAGATAAAAGCTTCTGAAGAACAAAATGATATCAAGAGTACTGATTTAAAAATAACAACAACATGATATACGTTCAGAATTTTTATAAATGATGGCCTTCTACACATTCAAGAATTAAAACGAAGAGTCTATACTGTTTAAAACGCATTAAATAGGTACATTTCTGTATTTGCTTGAAAAAGAAAAACAGAATTATTAAATTGTTTTATATATTTTTGTTTTTGTCTCTCAAATAGGTGTATTTTTACTATTCTTTATATTTTAAACCAAACAAAAAGCATGTCCTATTGTTGTTATTGTTTTTCTTTTTTCAGATTGGAAAGAGTAAAGGAAGGCAAGCATAGCGACATAATGTGTAATGAAACACAAAATCATTAGAACAAATGTACTCCTCTAAACTGTAAATTCTTTCAGTTGCTTAAATCCAGCTTAACGTTATTAACCTTCCGATCATCCCATATTCCTTTTGATATCAGTCGCTCCACAGCACACTATACAAAATAATAAGTAGCAATTCTAGTTCGAATCAGACTCAATTAAAACGAATTGATGTTGATCTGCCGAAAAACGAGACTCTTACTCAACACACTATAGTACATATACACGATATAATAATTTCAAACGAAATAACATTAACGGTACAACATTGATTTTCTTTTTTTCGAAAGGTAAGAAATGAAAACAATAAATTATTTTCTATTGTGCCTCCAATTGGTGTCTTGTAATTGTTTTTTATCATAACTTTGCCAATATTACTGTAACGAATATTAAGGCTTGATATTACATCAACGGTATCAATTTTACTGCAACTGATGCGTATTATGTCTTTCAAAGGTGATCGACTATTTTTCAGACAAGTATTTGTTCGAAAATGAAAGTAACTACGAAATGTAATTTCTTTTAAGATTCAATTTTTTAGTAGTTTGAGAAAAATGCTCATTTATCAATAAACAATAAAAAGCCGTTACGTATTCGGACACATTTTCCCCCTTTAGTGGTGCTCGACTTGCCGAATACTTCAGAGCATGTGTTTATTTGAAAAAAAAGTAGCAAAGCCTCTTAAGTTTTTTTTTATATTTTCATGTGTTTTCTTTTTTTTATAACAAAAGCTCACATTTCAATAAACACCAAAAATATTTGTTTCTATCATAGTTTTCGTTATTTTAATGTAAAATTAATATCACAACAATAAGAATCCTAATTTACTGCACATATATGCAATGCTAAGGGTCTGATAAGTGGCTAACGTTTTAATCTAGTATAATTTTTTTTTTTCCAAAATATCTAAACTGTTTGTGCGGCATATGCATATTAAAATGCATATGAAATTTACTTGAAAACCGCAAATGTTCGAAAATCTTCTTTAATTGTATCCCAATGCTATGTTTTTTTATAACATCTAACTTGCTTTTTTGATTTACAAAATACATTAAAGTTAGGTATCTGAATAAAGTTTAAAGGTAATCAAAGCATAAAATGTGTAATAAATGAAGCATTCATTTGTAGTTTATTTGTTGTTTTAGTATTCCACCTTTATCCTTTGTCTTTAGTGGACTGTCTTCTTCAGTGTCTTTCAGTATGAATATCTATGAAAATGATATGCTCATCATACATTTTATATTTGATAATGTAAAAATGTTATGGTTTTCCTTGCATAGCAAGATTATTGACGTAAAATATCTAATTCATTTTCCGCGTTCTATTGATTTGTCATTGACATTCACACGTGATATTTTGCAGAACAACACATGTTTATCTGAATTTCAGAATCAGTCTTGATGAAATACGGAGTCAAATTTGACACAATCTGTGTATAGGATCGGTGTGTTCTTCTTGTCTCATTTATTAAATTCTTATAAGATTTATCGATTACTGTTTTCTTTGTACAAATAACGACAAAGTACTAGGCCTCAGATTCTAGTCTCCTACCGATACATCCAAATAGTTTAATTAAATATACCTGCATTCAAACATATTTTTTTTTAATTAACTCAAACTTAACGACGATAAAACTAACTTGAGCAATGATCGGTTTGTTGACTTAATTTGAACATTAAAAATACTTTTTATTACTACTTACATTTTCAATTTTATTTGATATAGTTTTATACTTTTAAAACGACATGCTATATTAAAAAACGACTATAAATGAGAAACCAAGATAAACAATTTTAGTTGAATTACAAATAATTTGCAGCAATTTTTTTTTTAATAAAATACATATGCGGATATGTTTTATTTTCGTAAGCGAATTGGAGAGCATGATACATATATAATAATTGACATTTTAACGATGAAGGAAATGATGGATAAAAGTTATCAGAAATATTTGACATGTGTTGATGATTTTACTTTTTTTTTAGACTTGCTTATTATATTTATATATTATATATATTATATTTTGCAGTGCACTGTATCATAATAATATCGCCATTTAAGATTGATCGTTGGCTATTATTCAGACATTATTATATATATATATATAATATTATGCTTTTGATATAGTCTCATCAAATTGGTATACTTCCTTGGTCAAATGTTCTGTCGTGTTTGGTTGTCGTGACGACGAAACAATGGTATACATGTATACAACTGAGTCATAGCGTCACGATTATGAATGCACAGTGTAAATAGATGTTTTAATGACATATCTGATCTGTAAAAATTATGCAGCAGCTTGTAGTTGAGATATAAGTAACAAGGTCATATCGATCTGAAAACGTTACCGACTCACTCACAAACTAATTTTTTTTTCATTACTGATCTCAACAATGGCTTCCAATAAAATTACGTGGTGCTTTGATGATCTTAAAGATAGGCGGAAGATACAATAAGGAAATTCATATATTTTGAGCAGAGTTCAGTACACAAAGTAAATGCATTCCAAACTTGTTTATGTATGTTCCAACTTTATTGTAAATTGTACTTATTCTACTTAAAGGGGCATTAGCTACGAGATATAAAAAAAAATTATATGATACTTAATTTATTCAGTGACTAATGAAGGTGAAAATAATAATATGATACTTAATTTGTTCAGTCACTAATGAAGGTGAAACAGGGAAATTATAATTCGC
Source organism: Mytilus californianus (assembly GCF_021869535.1). Classification (NCBI taxonomy): domain Eukaryota; kingdom Metazoa; phylum Mollusca; class Bivalvia; order Mytilida; family Mytilidae; genus Mytilus; species Mytilus californianus. The sequence continues at coordinate 47,250,551 of NW_026262582.1, read as the reverse complement.
CTTTATCAGCCATAGTTTAATCAAAATAAAGTTTAACGTCAAACAAATTGCAACAAAAGAAATGTTGATGAATAAATTGAGCGAATAATTCGACCTCATTGAATTTGTATTCAGGTGACCTTTAATTTAATCCCTTAACTATACATCGGTTTCGCATGAACTAGAAGTGTCCAGCTATAAAAAGGATAAGAATGTCAACATTGAAAGTGAAACAAGAATTAACCAGTTGATTACATCTAATACAGGTTAACACACTGATTAACTTATTTGTTACCCTATAAAACGAAAGGAAACTTACATAAAAAAATCAACTTGCACGAGCTATCTATTATATCTATTATATTTTAATATCCGGATATATGATCGAAGACATTACCATTTGTGTTATATTTCAGGTTAAACGAATATGTACAAAACTTGGGAAATGATTTATAAATGCATACTAAAACATAGAATAGATGTTATCAGGTCAACTTGAAAACCCCTATTATAAAGGGAGTATTGATTTTCCTTGATGTTCATCAAATGTATTGTATAAATAATTTCATAATTGCTATAAGGATAGATATAGCATTGTGAATTTTCGTAGATATTTGATTTCGTGGTTTTGCAAATATGAGCACACAAAGCCATAGCAAATTTTTAATTCGTTGAATATTTGAATTCGTGGTTTACTTGTACCCACGAAACCCACGAAAATTGGTATCCAACGAATAATAATGAATCCGCAGTATATTATTGTGATTTATTTTCTACAAGGATAATGTGATTAAAAAGTAGTAAAGATAATCATTCATTATTAATGAGATAGGAAGTATGCATCATTCTTTTTAAAACATTAAACCCAGTTCCAAAAGAAAGATTTAAAATTGTCCGTTTATAAGTTTTGAAATTATAAAGAAACTAAGGTTTCAACTCCCTCAGGCAAAGTTGACCTTAGATGAATTTGGCTATTTGTTTTAGGTATTTTTGTCATATAACTCTTCAACTGTTTCGGTACTTATACATCCCTTGGATTCAAATGTTTGGCATTGAGCGTTCCTGATGAAGGTAAATCCAGAAAAAAGCTTCGGACGCATGAAATTATTAAACGTGTTGTTTTCATTTTTTTACATCACTGGGTCGATACCTTTGCTGGTGGACTATCAGTCCCCGAGGGTATCATCAACTCAATAGTCAGTACTTCGGTACTGACATGATTTATAACAAACTTTTCTAAAATTGTCCGTTTATAAATTTTGAAATTATAAAGAAACTAAGGTTTCAACTCCTTCAGGCAAAGTTGACCTTAGACGAATTTGGCTATTTGTTTTAGGTATTTTTGTCATATAGCTCTTCAACTGTTTCGGTACTTATACATCCCTCGGATTTCAAATGTTTGGCATTGAGCGTTCCTGATGAAGGTAAATCCAGAAAAGCGCTACGGACGCATGACATTATTAAACGTGTTGTTTTCAATTTTTTAAGGTGGTATTGGTGTCTTTCGTCATCTTGAATTGAAAATAACAGAGAACCTAAGGTCTAGATTTTCAATCAAGTCAGCAAAATTTGATGAGGTATGCAAATAACTTATGTGAATTTTCATTTAAAAGAACAACTTTATAAGATGTTAACTTATGAATATTAATATTTTTACAAGCTTTTATCATTTTTCTTGATTTTTAATGTTTTAAAATTGGCATTTGCAGAGGAGGCTACTCTGAAATATTGCATTTTCTTAGAGAAACTACCAGAAATTTTGCTATTTTATATTTTAGCAGAAAAAAACTCGTGCGGTGAACCTATCTTTTCTTTTGATATTCTCAAAACATTTATAAAAACTATCTTCTCGTATTTATTTTACAATTATATCATTAAATTTAGCTTTTAATCACATAATGATGTTTTTTCCTGTATAAACCATAGCAAATGTCCCAATTTGTCACAACCTATAATTTGAGAAAATACTCGGTGACCTATCATTTTTATTATATATTTGATCATATCACAATATATGCTATATTTTGGCAAAGTATGAACAAAGTCTATCATTTTTAATCTATACTTCCATACCACCTTAATAGTTGGAGAGATGACATTCTTTTCAAAGAAACAACTTGAATGTCATTTTTCTGTACTTTTATCTTCATATTAGTTAGACATGATTTCTAATCTTAGTCAAATGATCTTCACTAATGCCGATTTTGAAACTGTACTTATATTGCAAAGTTTATCAGATGAACTGACAAACAGCAGCTCATTTGAATAATTTCCAGGACAATCGGCGTCTTCAGTTTACAAAGGGGAGTTACTCGTACGACGTCAATTGAGCCTTTTAAAATCAACGATTTAATTGGGATACTGTCGATTCAGTCATCAAAACGATTAATACAAGGGCTCTCTGGCATTTATGGTAAACTTTGTTGTTTTCCTAGGAAGAGAAATTATAGTGTGCTGGCATACGTCAAAGAATACAGATAATCAGAATTATATACAAAATAAATGTATTCGGAACTACGAAAAAGCACAAATTGTGATATGATGGGCCTTTGAATCTTGTGTTATATGCCATATCTTGAAGAAAAACACTTGCAACACTTTTTTTAAAATAAATTTTAGAATATAAGCTATTCATATGTGTCTTCAATGATATATTTTCACATCAGCATACCCTTGTTCTATTACATTATATTTTTCAGTATTATACTTTCTATTTCGGACGGTCACATGACTTATTTTCCTGTGTCTGAATATAGCTTTCTTATTTCTAAAAACTACATCCAATGTTTTATACAAATCAACTATACTACGATTTAAGACATATTCACATATACTTAACGCTAAAACGAAATGCGCTTCATGATTTTCATTTACATAAATTACTAATTGCACTTCCGTTCAAAACAAACAAAGCTTTTATGCATCTTTTCTGTTACCGGTATATTATTCTATGAAAACTAATTCATTTATACAATGTATTATTGCTAAATAGGGTACTTATTACAAATAACAAGTTTTATGACTTTTAGAATTAGTGATACAGAAACATTCTAAGCTTGATTTTGCCATTTGATTAGGGATTTTCCTCGGAGTTCAGTATTTTTGTGATTTTACTTTTTTTCTAAGCATGTCAAAAATCTGCAAAAAAAGAGAGGCAAATGATACCAAATAAAAAACATCAACTAAAAACGTCATGTTTTAAACATACAAACAACAGTTCACAACACACAACAAAGAAAATCAAAGACTGAGCAACATGAACCATACCAAAAATGTGGATGATCTCTGGTGATCCTATTCTACATGTGTTTACCGTCGTGTTCCTCATGTTAGTACAAACCCAATGATAAGCATTATTTGGTAGGTCAAATTCATAGAAAAGGAGACGGGATCATAATTAAGACAATTGGAACATATCCGCTGTTATTTTTAAACGTATATCTCATCACAGTCTACTAAGTCGTGATAGCGTTCGTCGGAGGGACGATTTCAACTTAGCCACTTAGAAATCTTGGTTAGATAGCTTCCCTGTTCGCAGCAATCCTCTATTAAGGAGATGAGGATAGGAAACACAAGCCCTAAAATATGTTATCAACTGGGAGATATACTCTGTATGCAGGTGCTGCTGGAATTGTTTGATTTTTTACAACTACGTTATTCGCAAATTATCGGGTAGAGGTGTCTTTGTGAAGTTCCGCGTTTATCGAATGTAAATACTGTAAATGAGTTCGCGTTTCACGTACAATTTGTAATTATGTGTGTATCCGTCCGATCCTTGCATTCAATTAGTTGACTGATCGATCTCTGACTGTTGTCACAGTATAGCTTGTATATGTTTTAGGTATCTGTCGGATAATGGTCATTGATCACCGATCATTCATCGGTCAGTCAATTTTACGTCAAGCAATTGCAAGTACTGTAGTACTCATGGCTAAATCATATCGCTTTTGAAATGTTATTCCACCAAATCCAACAAACATATCGTCGACCAAATCGTATATCATTCTGATTACTCCATTTTCGTTTTTTCTACGGATCGGTGTAGTATAAAGTAAGATAAATTGTTTATGTATTTTTAAAAAGGGATGTGAATGTGTGATAATGTTTTTCTTATAGCAATGAGTGTGTTTCATCACCGGTGACGGATGATATAGAAAACGTTTAAAAGAAGATATGTTTTCGAGCTAGGTTATATGAAATACGTATACTGAACCAAGGCTTATGTTTTATTTATTTTTTTTATGAAATTTACGATGATTTCAATTTGCATAACGTCAGATCTGTAATTGTACCTAGTGTGTCGCATTCCAACTTTCTAAACTATATTGCGACATTCTCATGGCGGAGGTTTATAATTTTGTGAGCTTTTCTAGCAGTAACTTTTTTTTGTATTATTGTTTACCATTTTTATCTACTAACTTTTTCGTCTGAATTTCCAAGAGGTAAATATACCAAATCTTATGAAAACTCCTACTTATAGTGCATTTGTGCAAATGAAAATATATATTCTGAATACCCCACAAGTGACTGGAGTATAGAACAGTTGTCATTTTAGTCTTCTTCCAACTCTTTCCAACTGACAGTAAAACTTTGTCAAAAGGAGTGTCCGTCTCCCTATGTGAGATTCATAAAAAAAAACGTAGAAAGGTCAAATAGAATGTTTGTACCGATGTCTCGCGTAAAGAGATTGTCACGTAACGTTTGATTTCTGTCCCTTTTTAAAACTACGACATGTTATGAATTAATCTACCAGGAGTTCTTCAAAGTCTGTCATTTTCATGGAAAACGCAAGCATATGAAAAATGAAAAGTCCTTCAATAATAGAGTATATCTCAAATCTTTTCATGTTATTTTGGTATAAACGAAGTTAGTGTAGAGTTCGGTTTTGAAATTATTTCAAACTACCGTACAGTGTAATTTTTCGAAAATAGTTCTGGTGGGAATCTAAATGGAGAGCACAATATTTTAGAACTTTTTAAAAGTTATTGGATTGCATGGCAATGTGGTATGTTTATAATCTGTAACTGTATAATAAATATGTTTATTTCAAATCTCTTCAAGACTTGGAAACTACAAAAAGTAAGAAATACATTGAAAAAAAAATCATACTGAATAAAACCTTCCGGAAACGGGCAGTGATAAATGCTAGGCTTCAATATATTTTTGTAACCATGGACACTACAAGTTCAGGTGACATTGTTATTCTAAACTTCTATTTTCTCTTGTACCTTAAAACTGTTACATTAAAAAATGTCAGACGACAAACTTTAGTTTAAACAATATTTAATTTTTGAAAAGTGCACAAAAAACAATTATAAAATAGAAATACTGGGATTCGGAAACAAGAAGAACTTATATAAATCTGTCTCCCTTAAATTGAACGACAATATATATAAGGATCGTATACATAGATGTGCATAACTACATATAATACTAAAATAACAAGGTCAAATTTGTTAGCCGTCATGGGGTAAAACGACAAATCAAAGAATTCAACTTTATATATAGCTAACATAGGACAATGATGTTGATTACAAATTACACTATTCCAGACCCTTTTGTTTTCCAAATAATTTATATTGCCAATAATTAACAAGTTCCGGGTAGAATCCGATACCGATACTAATAGTATATTCACCTGTTACCTATTACCGTATCTGTACGTTCCGCTTCCGACAGGAGCACCACCAAACGGTGTATGTAGGATTTGCTATATACACGGGTCATAATCGCAGGGTTGACACTACTAAATTTAATCATAGTCACATTGTTTCCTTTTGTAGTATTTTAATCAGCATGACTTTATAAGATGACAATACGAATACTAAATTTGTTTTATCTAGACTTATAGGTACAGTTTCCAATTTGTTAGCCGACATGACGCAAAAACGACGAATCAAATAATTCAACTTTATTTATAACTAAATAGGACATAGCTGTTGATTAAACATTTCTCCATTCCAGGCCCTTTTGTTTTCCAAATAATTAATATTACCAATAATTGATAATTTCCAGGTCGACGGGTTCAAACAGAAAGATTTTGAAAGCAGAGAAAACTGTGCATCTTAAAATCAGCATTACTTTATAAGATGACAATACCAATACCAAAAATCCAGGCAACAATAAGGCTTACACATGACGCAAAAACGACGACTCAAATAATTCAACTTTATTTATAACTAATATAGGACAATACTGTTGATTAAAAGTTACTCTATTCCAGGCCCTTTTGTTTTCAAAATGATTAATATTACCAATAATTGATAAGTTATATACTTTAATTCAGTCACGGGTGTCTTCTAGTTGTATATATGTTTGAAGGGTTGATTAGGAAGTACCTTGAGTGATCTACAGAAGGGTGTGGATTTAAGAATGCCAAGGGGAAATGTTAACGTTATATTTTACTCTTTTCAACAAAACAAAATGATGAATATCCTTAAAATATACATAGCAATTACCTTATTTATATTCTTAAATGAGGTTCCAGAACGGAAATTGTTCCAATACATGTATGTAGGCTCAAATGTAAGAATAGATAAATAAACTAGATTAAAATGCTTAGATAACGTTGGTAGAAAATTACGTAGATGATTGTGTTTAATAATTAACGATAAAGAGGAAATGCATGCTCGAAAGTGAAAAATAAATCATGGTTTACGGAACACTAAAACAAAACCATCAGAATGAAGAATATTAGAAGTTGGGATCTTACCCATTTTGATCTATTCAACAATTTATCATATTAGGTTGGGTAAGAATGCCTCTTTAGATGGGGATTTACCATGGTGCACAATGTTAATAAATTGTTTCAATGGTTCTTTGCTTCCGGATCTTGATATCTATGTTTATGACAAGGTAACGTCACCATCTAAAAATACATAATTAACAATAGAAAATCAAAAATCAACCTTTTTATTGTTAACCTTGGTATACAGCATTCCGTTAAAGATATAGATATCCAGATCTATTAAAGGGCAGAAATCTATTTTAGTATTTGCTTTTTAAAAGTCAGTTCAGGTAGATAATAGTGTTCTACTGAACTGGTCATTATTGATAGCCAACATATCATCCACATCTCTAAAAACTAGTTTATTAAATTTTTGTTTCATACGTTGTTTCAATGATTCTTTGGTTCCAGATCTCGATATCTATATCTTAAACGGGGCGCAAAATATACGATAAAAGAGATAACTTTTCGTTTCCTATACTTAATTATTCATGTTTAGATGGTGACGTTCCCTTGTTATTCACAATGTTTCCGAATTTGACGAAGTTGGACAATAAGGGTCCTATTTAGAATGTTTCCAAGGTTGACAAAAGTATATTAAACTATATTGTTTGTTATGCTAAGTCCGATTTCCTATTGGTTATTATTCATGTTTAGATGGTGACGTTCCCTTGTATAACTTAATAACGTTGTGAAGTTCCTTTGTATAACCTAATAACTGCGACACCATATGGCTGCAATGACAAAATTGATGGTATAGGTATTCTAGATAGTCCTTCCTGTAGCTCGGTGAATGTGATGAATATTTTCAACTCTACTCTTCGACGTAGACGCAGTCATGGTAATCGTCATTATACATCACCTACTTTGCATGATATCTCTGTAAATGACTTGCTGCCATTTATACAAAAGCCGTTAGGTATTCATCTATTTGCACGAAACTTTATTCATTACCCCTTTCAAAACTTCATTCTCTGTTCAATTTATGTTTGGAAACCACTGTTACAAACCGTCATCCAAACCAATACAAACTTACAGCTATCATTTCGGATATCGCAAGTCACAGACTTTTCAAACCAATTCGCATTGGAAAAGATGAAATATGTAATATCGAAATATCGTGAGCCTTAATCCATCAATTGGATATACAACTTCAAAATACTGATGGATTCAGTTGAGGATTATGACAGGTAATGGGCTAAACACGAGAAAGAAGATGTATATACTCTTTTCGAATGGAGTAAGGCTGTGAGGTCGTTGATACAAATTCGAGTTAAGCAACTAAATAGGTCTATCAATACCCATGCTACGTTAATCTTTAAAGACCCAAATGTTGCAAAACACGTATTCTACCACCATGACAAATATGTTGTTGTCCCCGCAGTTATAGCTCCAAACAACATCGTTTTTTGTATGTAGATCTCATTACATAAACTGCTTGATAATTGAATTAGGTATTGACAATACACTTGGAAACTCAACATATACGACATTTACCAGAGGAAATCCTGAATAATCATAGGACTGTTCTATGTTCCTTTGAATTTCAACCAAAGATGAAGAACTAGATCTTCCATCACTGCATTGGATACCTAAACTACATAAGTGTCGTTACAAACAACGGGATATTGCTGGGTCTTCCAAGTGCTCCACAAAACCTATTTCTAATTTATTAACATCTAGTTTATCAGCAATCAAAGCTGGGCTTCACAGTTATTGTGAAACTGCCTATTCTAGAGGTGGCGTGAATCAGATGTGGATACTAAAAAATTCCAAAGGTCTTTTAGAGTACATACAATCTAAGACTCTCTCATCTTGCAATAATATTAAAACATTTGACTTTTCTACAATTAACACAAGTATTCCCCATTCCAAACTAAAAGACAAATTGAAAGAGGTGGTATTGCTTTGTTACATAAAAAAGAATGGCGAACGTAGATACAAGTGTATTGTCGTGGGGAGGGATAAATCCTACTTTGTCAAGAATCACTCTGATTCAAACAAAAAAATCTCTGAAACTGACATTATCAAGATGCTTGATTTCTTGATTGACAACATATTTGTTACGTTTGGAGGACGTTTTTTTTCAACAGACTGCCGGAATTCTAAAGGGAACGAATTGTGCCCTTCTCTTGCCGACTATTGTCTTTGTTATTATGAGGCTGACTTCATACAGGAACTTCTTAGGAAGAAAGATAAGAAGTTAGAAATATCCTTTAACTTTACGTTCCGCTATATAGATGATGTTCTCTCATTAAATAATACAAACTTTGGTGACTATGTTGAACGAATCTATCCCATCGAACTAGATATAGAGGATACTACAGATACAGTTAAGTCTGCCTTATTTTTTGACTTACATCTAGAAATTGACAATGAGGGTCGGTTGAAAACAAAACTTTACGACAAAAGAGATGATTTCAGCTTCCCAATTGCGAACTTTCCATTTCTATGTAGCAACATTCCAGCAGCGCCTGCATACGGAGTATATATCTCCCAATTGATACGATATTCCCGGACTTGTTTGTTCTATCATGATTTCCTTGATAGAGGGTTGCTGTTACAAGGAAGCTATTAAACCAAGAGTTCCCAATTTAAAGAAGTTGAAATCATCCCGTCGTAAATTTTACGGACGACATCACGAGTTGGTTGACCGTTATGGAATAACCGTTTCACAGATGATATTGGATATGTTCCTTATGTCGTAACACCAATACTCTTCCCTTTTCACGAATTTGACCTACCGAATAAGACTATTTACCGGTTTGTAATAACATAAGTAACACGACAGGTGCCACATGTGGAGCAGGATCTGCTTACCCTTCCGGAACACCTGAGATCACCCCCGGTTTGTGGTGGGGTTCGTGTTGCTTAGTCTTTAGTTTTCTATGTTGTGTATTGTGTACTATTATTTGTCTGTTTTTATTTTTATTTTTCAGCCATGGCGTTGTCAGTTTGATTTCAATCTATGAGTTTAACTGTCCCTCCGGTATCTTTCGCCCCTCTATTATAGTGTTTTTTTATTTGTCTTTATTAATATAAATTTTACTGTTTGGTCTGTTTTTGGTGTAATCTATTTGACGAAGCTCTGTACTTATGTATCCCGGCATTGTAATGATTGTATTATCTTTCACTTTTGCTTATGTGTTTCGTCCGTGTGACTTCTTGTGTTTCTTTGATACTTACGACGTGGCCCTGTACTTAAACATCCTGCCATTGTGTTATTGTTCTATTATGATTTTTGTATTCTTATCTTTCGTATTTGCCCTTTTGTGTATCTTTGATACATAATGATGTCGCTCTTTTTTTTCTAGAAGAGATGCACAATAAGCATATAGACAAGCGGCAAGAAGGACAAGGTAAACTTCTAATTTACATTCTGCAGATGATATGCCTTAAAGAAACTTAGACTATAATCTTTTCATACTTTAAACGACTAAATTATGTTATGTCTCTACCTGTGTGACGTTTACATTCTGACGTCAAACACGCGATTCTAAGTCAGAGTAAATGTTTATCTAACCATTCGGTCCCAGTACTTAAAATATTTCAATCCTTTATGGGTGGGTTTAATAAACATAAATAAAATATTAGAATAAGAAAGCAATGAATGAGGTTGTTAAATTTGATATACATGATATATGCTTTTGTGTGCTTCTTTGTTAAATATTTGTTTGTTTTTATTGTGATTAGGATTATAACACAATGTTGACTGCTGTGCCCCTATTTTCAACATTTTTACCTAATATTGCTGTCTGTTTTGTTCACGAATCGTTGTCAATATAATGAAATTTGATGCGACTGTCATAAAAGTGAGAGGCATAGCTAGCTGTAAAACCAGGATCAATCCACTATTTTCTACATAACAAAATGCCTGTACCAAGTCAGGAATATGACAGTTGTTATCCATTCGTTTGGTGTGTTTGAGCGTTTGATTTTGCCATTTTTTTGGGGACTTTCCGTTTTGAATTTTCCTAGGAGTTCAGTGTTTTTGTGATTTTACTTTTTGTTATTCAGAATGTTTCCGACGTTGACGAAGTTGACGAACAGGGGTCCTATTTAGAATGTTTCCAAGGTTGGCAAAGTAGGAAATAAGGGGTCTTATTCAGAATGTTTTTGAAGATGGTGAAGTTGGCAAACAGGAATACTATTCAAAATGGTTCCGTGGTTGGGGAAGTTTGACAATTGGGGTTTCATTCAAAATGTTTCCTAACCTACTGAAATTGGCGAACATGTGTCCATTCAGAATTGCGGTGACATGGCGAACAGGTTAGCGATCATATCCCTAATCCTTTTTTTCAGAAAGGGTCGAGTGTTGGTTGTTGATGTTATTTATTGTACTGTTCAGTATTGTTGTTTATTCCTGTTTTCTTCGATTATGTACTTGAACATTTTTAAATCTAACTGGTATTTTTTTTGTAAATCCAAGTATCTTGTACGTTTCATGAATGACATCATTCTATATGAAATCGACTTCAAATCTTTAAAATGAATAAACAATTATATCAAACTATATTGTTTATTATGCTAAATCTTTATATAAATAAGTAAAACTAAAAAAAGAACAGAAAAAAAACAACATAAAAACAAATTGCGACCAAACGAAAAAGAATACAATTTAAAACCGTGGCCTTCTTGAAAGACTTATTTTGATGACGATGTCTGTTTATTTGATGTTTTCACTCTAAGATGTCGCTGTTGACACAAAAGAAACCAGGTTACTCTCAGCCAGACTATCTGATATGGTTTAATATGTACATAGCCCGTCTAACCCTTTATAATTTTTACCTTAACACCTGAATTTATCAAATATTAAAACGTTCATATAATAAAATTAGTTCTTGCATGTTCAAATGGTCTATTACAAACAAATGATTAGAGATAAGGATTTTGTTCTTATACATGTTACACAAGATTATTCATTGTTAGATTCCCGATAGGCCCATCTTTCTTCTATATTCGAGAATTTTCCTTTGTACCTGTGTCCTTGTTTCATAACCCTGTTTTTTGTCTTTCTCCTCTTTGTTAGCAAGATCTTCAATGTACTGTTCAATCGTTAACGCATCTTTTTGCAGAGCTTTATTATTAATCTCTTCGATTAATTCCTTAATAAGTTCAAGAGTTTTTTTAAGTAAGCCAAAGGATTTGTCCCTTTCTTTTTGCCGATTGACTACTTGTTCACCTGAACAAAATGTGTCCACGTAATGCAGTTCGTATACATCTTGGCTTACTTCGTGATTTGCTACATCACATCTTTTATCGCAAACTGTACAATGACCTTTTTTCATTGCTTCGCATGTCCCTTTTAAAAAGTCAAACATCACCCAACAGTTTTTGTGACATGTTTTTTCACATTTGAGGCAAATAATAGATGATTTGCCATAAAACTGACGTCTCATTTCAGGGACTGTTCTTCTGTAGATTGATTTTTTCTTATTTTCCGGAGTCTCTTTTTCAATTGCATCTAAGACCACCTTGTCTTCTCTATAGTTTACAATATCCTGAGCTTCTTTGGAAAGCGTATCTTCTAATGATATGAGCTGAAATTCCAAGTTATGTCTGGCTTTCATGATTTCCTTGCTGGATTTTACAGTTGTCGTTTGTGTTGATTCAAGCTTTTTGAAAAGCTTTGAAAACGAATTCGTTCTACTCTTCCAAAATCGTTTGTTTAGCGATTCTGTGTCTTCGTCTGAACTGAAAGCCGTATAGAGGTTTGCATTGTTAAATCTAAAAATATCAGCATATGGTACTTGAGCTTTATCGAGGACTTCTACGCAAGCTAAATTTCCTGAATCATCCCATGTTCTGGCTAAAAAAATATTTTTTCTAATATCGTCACCAAACATTTTCAAAATGTTGGAAAATACGTGCTGTTGTGCATCTGTGAGCCTTGTTGTTGAGAACGGTACAACAATCAAAATTGCATCAAGATGATCAATTTTTTTGTCAAATAACTCTTTAATTTGGTCTTTCTTGTGTCGTTGTATCCAGGTATGTCTATGATGTTTACTCCACAAGTAACCCTAAGACCTTCCATTTTTGGTATTCGATAAACAGTAACTGACGTCGTTTGTGATTCGCACTGGAAATATAAATGTAAACACCTTTAGAACGCCATGGTATAATTAGTCATGTGTGTTTCAAAAGACAGTTATTACCCTGTGGTACCATTATATAGCTAGTATCAGCGGTATCTGCAGTTAAAGTCACCAAAACAATGTTTACAATGTATTTAAGAAAACTATGATTGTGTGTTTTGTTTATGTTTTTACGCCCCTTTTGAATTTATTAACTTTTTTATGCCGGTCATCACGTTTTTATTGGTGGAGGAAGTTGCAGAACCTGGAGAGGTTCTGTCCAATGGCACCAAATCGGCAATCCATATAAACTGTTTTTTTGGAGTAGAACAAGAAAATAAAATAAAATATAGGATTAAGAAATACAACGACACACAATGTCGATTACAGTACTACTACTTTTACATCAACACGATAACCGACAAGCAGTGCACATTTAAATTTGCTTTAAGACTGTTCACACGTGTGATATTATGCACATTATTCTTTCTGTATATAAGCTTATTTCATAAGTAGAACTATGCGTATAAACGTTCTGCAAACAACAATCCTGCTTGGGATTTAAGACCCTATTGACACAAACATGCACGAAATATGCAATAAATCAATCAATCTAAGACCCTATATCCCTACTCTGACCTAAAGGAGAACTCAAGCAACACTAAATATTATTGTTAAACACATACATATACTTTCTACAATCTGTTGATAACTTTAGTTTTGTATTTCGCAAGGTCAAGTTTATTTCTGCCTTTGTATGACGTCTTAACACTTACACAGACGCTACCAAATCCATTGGCTGTGTAGAATTGATATGTTAATCTTCGATACATGAATAGTTTTATTGGCTTAGAACTAGCTTTCAATAACAACGAGTTCTGCCAGATCTGCACATTGTGTTTTTTGTGTTTTTGCAAATCTTTTTTATTTTATTGTTTTGTTTTGAATTTGATAAATATAAAGGCCTTTTCAACTGGTTTTGATAATTTGTTCGTATTTTGTTCTGTTGTTCCACTGTCCCAAGTAAGGGGAGGTTTGTCGCAAGCTAATATGTGTGACTCTGCCACTTTATTTATGTGTTTGTCGAAGACAAGAGCCTGAAATTCAGTAGTTATAGTTTTTTGTTATTGTTTCATATTTGTTTCACGTTTGCTTTGTCCTACATATTGGTCTTTTGATGTTGTCCCAAAAAACTAAAAGTCTTACACTGAATCTATATATTTTGTTTGAGACCAGAATATTGTCAAAAAATTAAAACAGAACTTGCGTTTCAGATTAAGAAAGGGTCTGGGAAACGCGCATAATGCATGATTTTGCGCCATTTTTTTCTATAGCTTCTTGGGGCCTTCAGCGAACCCCAGACTCTTCGCTGATTTTTTTTTCGCATCGCTCCGCTCGGCGAAAATGTTTGACAACTTTTAAAAGAGGCTAGTCACAGCCCAGCTTTAATACCTTGTACGTATGCAATATATGCAGTTTGCAATTCAGAAGATTAACTTCCAGAGGATGATGATTAATTCTGATTGACTTAATTGACTATGTTATATCTATAACCCTTCACAAGTTCTAAAATTTAAATGACTATTTTGATGTATTACATATATTTTTCCCATTTGAATTAAACCAAAGACGGTTATATATCGAAGATAAGTTTGAGGAATTTGCATTGAAAGTAAATAATTTGAAAAATAATAATGATTTAAATAATAATAATAATAATAATGATTTAAATAATAATAATAATAATAATGATAGTACTACTCATGATAATAATAATAGCTTACTAAGAAAATCTAAGCTGATAAGATAAATGAACGAAAGAATGAACTCATGATCCTCATTTTCTCAGAAACATTGAAATCTTAGTACATTATCTACATTATGCAATAATAACCTAGTTGTTTTGTTTTTTTTTTTTCCTCCTCTGAAGTTTCGTTGATTAAAAAAAATCGGTGACAATCATTGTAAGAAACTCCAGCTATAAAATTCATCAAGGCATCTATCAATGTACTCCTTCCTGTTCCGGTTGCTCCTAAGAGAAGCACTGTTTTTTCTTCATTTCCGCGTGGTCCAGGATTACGCTTCGCAACTAAAAAAAAACGGATGGTATAATATTTATTGGTTAGAATTAATATATACTACAACAACAGTCCTTAAGGATGAGCTTTCTTTACAAGAGACACACCCTTGACGCCCATATCAAACCAGGTGGAGCTTCATTAAAATTGAAAATCTAAACATTGAGCAAAATCAGGTTAAGTCTAGCTATATCTGGATGCTGAAATTCGTTTAGGTGTTGAATAAAAAAATATATATATGATAAAATGCAGGTAGAATACCAGGTTTTTGCAGTTTTAGCTTTAAAGTATTTTATCTTTTTGTCATGTCGGAATGAGGCTTCATAAACACACGCAAGCACTATTCAATAAACTGATTATACAAAAAAACTATTTTATTATGTAGAAAACGCTATGTAGGCTAAATTTATTTATTTGTTGAGTGTTTTGACTTTGGTAGACACTCACTGTTGATAGAGCAGGTATTTTACTATTTCAGTGATTTCAAATTCTTACTTACTGCGTATTTTAAACAGTGGTATTACACAAATGGACCTTTCAAAACACACATATGCAAATTGTTGAAATAACAATAACATATATTCCCATAATGGAAAACGTTATTTTAGTAAAGCCACACCCAAATTGATATTAAATGATAAGCGTTCCGTTATGCATTTTGCCTGATCTTGACAAAGATGCAATCAGTAATTCCATACTGATGCCTTCAACAATACTTCAGTGATGCGTTCTCTACCCTTCGGTTAAATCGGTCAAAAAAAGAGATTCGGTATGATTGCGTATAAACAACTTTGCATCATTTAAAAAATGCCAAGATGTAGACAATTTCTTGTCAGTGTACTACCTTCAACACTGAGCTTAGTACTTACCGTAATGTAAGCTGTATAATATCCTAAGGGTCAAATAAAGGCAACAGTAGTATACCACTGTTCGAAATTCATATATCGATTGAAAAAAACAAATTCGGGTTACAAACTAAAACTGAGGGAAACACATCAAAATGTGAAACAATGTAGATAAGAAAACCAATGCGGTAATAAATACTGGAACCATAAAGAATTGTGTTACGGAAAGAAATAAACTGTAATCCCTGTTAGCTTGCTGCAAAGGACAGGAAAATAGAATCAGATACTAAACCTAACGAACATGTTATAGTGATGGTACAGCACAAAAAAGAATTTACCGTAAAAATCAGCTGAAAAACAACTCCCATAAGGGAAGAGTAACGATCTTAGAGTGCTTGCTGTTATAAAAATCTAGTTTCGAGGAAGTCTAAAACCATGATTCTACTTAAAAAAAACCAGCGAGGACACCTGCAACATTACCATATTATTTTGCAAAGACAGCATAGCGGTCTAGAAATAACAGGACGTAAACAGGACAAGCATGTAAAAATATAAATAACCCAGTAGGCATCTGACGTTGTACCGATGTGGATATTTGGTTGAAAATAGGTCGCGACGTCGGCGACCTAAATTCAACGTCGGCTTAACGTCGAATTGCAAACGTCTACCGGACGTTGGAAAATGACGTCAATTCAACCTTGCTTTTTGGTCGCGACCATATCCAACGTCAACACAACGTCGGATAGGTCATATGTCGGTCGTCTTAATATTCTAAAAAAAAAAAAATTCACATGTGCAAATTATGCACGTATTATTTCAAATTGCTATAGATGTACCTATCAAAACATAATTGACCTAAGAAGAAATAGATATATCCCTCTACATAAAACAATATATATTCCATCGAATATATATGCCATATTCTAGTGTTTATTTTTATATCTCAATTTCATATTGATCATAATCACCCTCCCCCTTCCAACTGCCAACACGGAATCATCAATCGGAACTACTCGGCCTTTCAGGTTGCACGCGAGAATAATGGCCGAGTAGTTACGATTGACGCAATCCACTCAATATACTCTTTAAATTATTTTTGTAGATAATTTTTCATGTGCGTAGTATACTCAATCTAATCGTAAAAGTGTAATATTAATTAAAAAGGAAAATTTACTATGATATATTGATGTACGGATAATTATTATTAGAAATATTTTTTATGCGTGTTGTTTAGAGATTATTTAATAGTCTGGTTCCCGGTAATTTTCTTCCTTGAGCACAATGCAAATTGTTACGATAGGAACCAACATTAGATTTAAACAGGCGCGTACTCGTGAAAAACAACAAAAATTAACGAAGACAAAGATTAATCAACAACTAGAAGTAAATATAAGGTTAGTGTTGTAATCGTAAAGTTTCATCTTTACATTTTAGTTGACAGTTTCCTGAAAATCTCTGTTAAATGCCCACGCCGACCTCGTAATTATAGAATTATATTTTTTGGGGGGAATAGAAATTAGAATATTATTAAAGGCTTTTTGGGGTTATAAATTTGAATCCATATGACATTATATCAGAATTATTAAGATTTGTTAACCTAAAACAATCCATCACATCTGTCACCATACACGTATGCATACATGCTTATGAAACCTAATTTAGCAACAAAAAAAAGGGGGTGAATTTGATGATAAAAAGCATTTTAGTTTTACAGAGCCCTTGTAGTTGATGGTTAATATGAGGCAGGTGTAACCTTAGTCCAAATAATTATGACGTCTTGTAAGGCTGTTTTTTATAATGTTTTGGTCACCGTACGTACATGTACAGCGTCCAAATAATATTAATTATGAAAAATAGCCTTACAATTACAAGATGTCATTATAATTTTGACTAGTGTAAGGTGTGAAAGTGGACTGATTAAATATATCAATTGAAATAAATTATGGTTTATTATACATAACTTTCAGTTTCATGCAATGACATTTATTGCTTTTCCCAATTTTACTTCACCAGATGTATATCAGACCAGGTTTATAATTAGACACTCCAGGTTTCATCCATATGATATATTTATTATATTCCTTTGCCTGATCAGACATGTTTATGTTGCATGTGCATGAATTTAACTTCTAATACTATCAGATTTTCTTAGTACTGCAACACAAAAAATATGTGTGTTAAAAAAGGATCGGTAAAAAAATTAAGGTCATTTGGTAAAAAATATTTTTATGTCCCACCTACGATAGTAGAGGGGCATTATGTTTTCTGGTCTGTGGGTCCGTCCGTCTGTAATTTTTATTGAGGTATCTATTAAAATTGCTTAAAGACCTCTCTCTTTAATTATAGAAATCATTTTACATCAATCAATTATCTTGGGGTGTAAATTAGATACACCTACTCGGGCTAACACTCTTGTGGTGTATCTAATACATATTAACTGGTTAATTTTTTTTTAATGAGGACTTGACTGACTTGTTCTTATATAATTTGCAGATTGTTACTAAGGTCCCCTGCTTGAGTCACTAAAAAAAATGTATGTTTATTATGAACCAAATAGGATAAAAAGAGAAGTCTCTATATAATGATCATACAATTATTGTTGCATGTGCATGTTTTATTTTTTTCAGGATTTGTTGACCATGTCAAACTTCAACTTGAAACGTTGGCGTAAGGTCCCTGCTGAAGCTAGAGCATTGGCTCTTGGTACAAGTAGTGAAGATGAAGAAAATGCATCAGTAATTTCAAGTCAAGAAAAAAATTCATCAGGAAATGAGAGAGGAGAACATTCATGTAATAGTGAGGAAGCAAATGAGCCTTGTACTGATGAGAATACCACTGAAACTGATTCAAGTGGTGAATCAGACTTTGGATTTGTGGAGGAAGTTGACACGTCGGATTCGGAGCAAGAAATTGGCCATGTTTCTGATACCGAAGAGCCAAGTTTGTCATTGAAGGAAAAAATAGTAGATTGGTCAACAAAAAATAATTTGACAAGATCTTGTTTAGATGAACTGCTAGTTGTCTTGAAAAGTGAAGGTCTTCAAGTCCCAAAAGATGCTCGCACATTACTACAGACCCCTAAAACTGTTGATTCTGAAGAAAAATGTGGTGGACAGTATATTTATTATGGAATAAAAAATGGAATGATTAAGATTCTTGAAGGCTTGCCTCCATGTACTTTAAATAATCTGCAAAACATCTATTTGAATATAAATATTGATGGTGTGCCCTTATTTAATCATCAGGAAAGCAATTCTGGCCGATTTTATGTAGCTTTGAAAATTTTTCGCCGTTTATTGTTAGCCTGTACTTAGGGAATTCAAAACCCAGTTCATTACATGAGTTTCTTGATGATTTTCTATCTGAACTTGATGAAATAACTAATCAAGGAGTAAGTTTTGAAGACAAAACATTTCAAGTAGAAATGAGAGCATTTATATGTGATGCACCAGCAAGGGCATTTTTGAAACAAATTAAAGGCCACACTGGGTATTTATCATGCGAAAGGTGTGTGATTAAAGGATTTTGGAAGAATAATCGTGTAACAATGTACTCTTGCGAATTACATGAAAAAACAACTGACGAATTATTTTCAGCGCAAACTTATGTTAACCATCAGATGGGTGTAACACCACTTGTTCAGCATGGCATTCCATGCATATCGTCATTTGTCTTAGATTATATGCACTGTGTTTGCCTTGGGGTTTTCAAAGGATCCTGGCAGTTTGGAAGGAGGGTCAGAAAGAAGTGGAAGATGCTCTTCCATACAGCTGGGTGCAAAATAGTGAGGTGAAATGGCCACCAGGAGTAAATGTCAACAAGCGTATCGAAGCTATGACAAAACCAGCAAATAGCTGGAGACGTTTTGAGCTGGTGAAAGTGAAATGTAAATCTGGTATGTATTACAAACATGTATCTTTATATTTATAGTTTATGTACTGGATAAAGTGTTACATGATAATTTTATGATTGTGCAGATCTAGAATTTACATATAATTGAATATATTGCTCAGCATGTACATTTTGATTGAATCAGCTGGCGATATATATTGTACTAGATTTGTAGTTATATTGGTCTCTTAACAACCTATAGCTATATGTATACAACTTTTTGCATTCTCTCAACCTAAGCTTATATGGAATTATTATATCTACACATGTTCATACATTATACATATTTTTCAGCCAGTAAAGATGTATGTGAATCTTTTGATCTAACATCAGCAGCGGAAAGCTGCATTGAAGAAGAATATGAGGAAACTGACAAAAGAAAGCAAACCAAAAGGATCTTTAAAGATTTTGTGACGGGTAAAATTATATATTTTATTAACATTTAAATCATGGTTTTTCAAGAATAATTTTATGAGATTGTCAATTAACAGAAAAGGTTTTGTATTTTGAATGATTGGCTAACATAGAAAAATAGTGAATTTAAAATTTTACAGATGAGACTACAACAAATACCTTCTACATTGATGTAGCAATTGTAAGAAGTTTACATTATTGTTCATGTGAAAAAAACAGTCTATTATAAAGCAGACAATTCAGTCAATACTAGGATTTATCATAAATATATTTTGAACAGATATATCATGTTAAGGAGGGGTATTTGCAAAAAATACCAGTCGAGAGAATGTTAAATTTCGCAAGACGCAAGGCGAGGGAAATTCATTCTCAAGACAGGTATTTTTTGCAAACACCCCTCAAGAACATGCTATATCTGTTTAATTACACCGACTATTAACGTACAAAAACACATTGATGATCGTGACGTTACAAGCGTCCAGTCGGATAGAGTATTTTTTGGCAAATACCACAGCAGAGAGGGTAAAAAGGCATATCCTTTTGCATATACCCTGGCGGCGTTTAAAAATGAAAGATATTCATTAGATAAAAGTAAATTGGTGAAAAATACACTGGCTATCAACCAATCAAAACCCAGGATTCTTACATAAGGTGTAATTATAATTAAAATTATTTTATAAAAATGTTAAAAGCAAAACAAGTAATGTAATTACACACATAGTTGCAATATAAGAATATACAATCTTCTATTATAAGACATGTCCAAAGAATCTGAAAATGATGAAAGAATTGGTTCAAGCAGTAAGACAACTAGTACAACTGAGTCACAGAATGCCTGTAATAGATCCAGCAGTCAGACCAAGACTAGTACAACTAAGTCACAGAATGCCTGTAATAGCTCCAGCAGTCAGACCAAGACTAGAACAACTAAGTTACAGAATGCCTGTAATAGCTCCAGCAGTCAGACCAAGACTAGTACAACTAAGTCACAGAATGCCTGTAATAGTTCTAGTCAAAAAGGTATAAAAATAAACATTTTTTGAACAAAATAAATCTCAATCTAATTCTGAGCTTAAAGGTGTACTTTTTTTGTATTATAACATGTATAATACAGTATTTTGACAACATCGTTTATAAAATTTAATATAAACTGTAATATATATATTTATTTGTATAAAAAGTCTTATCTTTCTTGAATCAATCAATGAATTACAATCTTATGTAATTCATCCATTGATTCAACTATTATACATTAGATTACCTTAAGCACCATTTTCTTTGTTTTAGATGATTATCAAATACCGCCACCGCCGAGAAAAGCAGCACCAGAAAAAAACACACGAGTCCAGAGAGAGTGGAAGTAAAGTCATGTCATATTCAAGACAAACTGACAAACCAGACAAAAACAGACAAGATCGATCAAGGTCAAGAGAGAGTGGAAGTAAAGTCGTGTCAAATTCAAGACAAACTGACAAACCAGACAACAACAGACAAGATCGATCAAGGTCAAGAGAGAGAGTCAGGTCATGTTCAAGACTGACAGACTATAGCCAAGACAGATCAAGGTCAAGATCTATGTCAAGACAGACAAAGGACGAGACAGATCAAGATCTATGTCGAGACTGACAGATGAAAGAGGAAACAGGTCAAGATCTATGTCTAGACAATCCGACTATAGACAAGACAGATCAAGATCTCTGTCAAGACGGACAGATGAAAGAAGAAATAGGTCAAGATCTATGTCAAGACGGTCAGACTATAGACTAGACAGGTCCAGATCTCGGTCAAGACAAACACACAGGACACTAAACAGGTCACGACAGATGGACAGTAGACGAGACAGATCACGATCAAGGTCAAGACAGACGGACAATAGACGAGACCGATCAAGGTCAAAACGAGACAGGTCGAGACAGTCAGACAATAGACGAGACTGCATGACGTCAAGACATAAGGACAGCAGACTACCCAGCTTGACGTCAAGACGGAAATCCAGACAGAGTGACAGCACTCCAGCTAGACTGAATGACGGACAAACCCCATCAGCATCAAGACAGAGAGACGGTAAAAATGCACAAAAAAGTTCTGATGGCTTTCCCATGCCTGAGGCCAGTAAGTATGGTTTTGTATAAATCTATGTTTTAACTCTTAATTAAATATGCATTTGCAGTTTATCTTTAAAATAAAGCTTTTGTTACAGTTCAGTACTGTTCATTCAGTTATGATTTTATCCATCATAAAATTAAATAAAGATTCCTTCTCATCATATATTTCCTTACGGAAAAATCCTTGACACAAGTATTTTTTTATTTGACTAAATGTATGCTATATTTATGATTTAATAATAATCTTGTTTGATAATTTTAGAATTTCAGAGAAAAGTGTTCCAACTCTTATTGGAATTGAGGACGGGGCTTAATGATCTGGCTGGGAGACCTATACAAAATGTAGGTGCAGGTGTATGTCCTTTGCCTGACTTATTAACATCAAAGGCAGACACAGAAGAAGACTTCAACAATATAAATGAATTGTTGAAGAGACCCCAAGAAAAAAAGACCAGGGTAAAACTTTAAATATTATATTGTTGTCATAGAATTTAAAGATTTCATTTTAATTATTTAACATAAATAAAAATCCTTTTTAATTAACCAATTGTTAAAAGTGACAATTATTGCTATTTATGTTGATGCAGTGTTTCTTTATAAAAGATATATTGCTAAATTTGTCTTTTCCATGAGTTCTATATATTGCCACTCTATAATGATAAATTTGTATGTAATAACTTATTTATTTTTCAGATAGAACATCTGAAAAGGATAGGGGGCAGTGATTATAAAGACAATGTCCAGAAATTTTTGCGAAGGTAACTTCTATTTTTGTGAAACTTTTATTTTACCAATATCTAAACTAGATTGTGGCATTATGTGCTATTTTACCCTTTTTGTAGAAAACTTGCATAATTATAATATTGAAACATAAACCAGCTTCATGTATTTCTGAATTAACAACTAAATGATATGAGGTTTAAATATTCAAAACTGTCATGTGACTGTTATAATCCTGTAATAGTAAAATAAGTTTGTGAATGAAATAAGAGTTCTTATGTATTTCATAAAATTTTCTGACTTTTTTTCAATTGAAAAATTTGTTGACATTTCAAAAAAGGTTTTCTTCCTTTTCTGACATATATTTATCATTACAGAGTAATGTCCAATGAACTCATGGCAAAATACAACATGAAGGGAAACCGTGGAAAATTAAATTTTGAATCCACAGAAATATGCAAGGTTATTGTGGGTAGGTAATTTATTTGCTTCTTTAATATTCTTTTAAGCAGTGTCAATACAGTTTTGGAATTGCATTGCCATTGAGCTTTTCTCATCACTTGGCATCCGTCGTCCGTCGTCGTTAGCTTTTATAAAAATCTTCTATAAAACCACTGGGCCAAATTTAACCAAACTTGGCCACAATCATCATTAGGGTATGTTGTTTAAAAAATGTGTCTGATGACCCCGCCAACCACCCAAAATGGCCGCCATGGCTAAAAATAGAACATAGGGGTAAAATGTAGATTTTGGCTTATATCTCTGAAACCAAAGCATTTAAAGTAAATCTGTCATAGGGTAAAACTGCTTATCAGGTCAAGATCTATCTGCCTTGACATTCTCAGACAAATCTGACAACCCGTTGTTGGGTTGCTGCCCCTGAATTGGTAATTTTAAGGAAATTTTGCAGTTTTTGGTTATTATCTTGAATATTATTATAAATAGAAATAAACTGTAAACAGCAATAATGTTCAGCAAAGTAAGATCTACAAATAAGTCGTCATGACCACAATTGTCAGTCGACTTTAGGAGTTATTGCCCTTTATAGTCAATTTTTAACAATTTTTCGTAAATTTTTGTAATCTTTTACAAAAATCTTCTTCTCTGAAACTACTGAGACAAATTTAACCATACTTGGCCTTAATCATTATTAGGGTATCTAGTTTAAAAAAATTTGTCCGATGACCCCGCCTTCCAACCATCATGGCCGACATGGTTAAAAATAGAACATAGGAGTAAAATGCAGTTTTTGGTTTATATCTCTGAAACTAAAGCATTTAGAGCAAATCTGACAGGTTGGAAAAAATGTTCATCAGATTTAGATTTATCTGCCCTGAAATTTTCAGACGAATCCAACAACCCGTTGTTGGGTTGCTGCCCCTGAGTTAGTAATTTTACAGAAATTCTGCAGTTTTTTGTTATTATCTTAGATATCATTATAATATCTAATATCTAATACTATGAATTATGATTTTAACCTTATTTTACATGATTTCCAAAGCATCAGTAAATACAGGTGAGCGACACAGGCTCTTGAGAGCCTCTAGTTGTGATTTTGGGTAATTTAAAAAAAATAAAAAATAAAACATGTCTCTGTGCTATTAAAGTTTAAAAGAAATGAGATTTTTTCAACCCTTGAGCAAGAAATAGACAAATTGGTTTATTTTAAAGCTTTGATTTATTTAATTCATAATTTTTTAAATATAGAGAAAAAATATGAAGTTGTTTCAAGATTATTTTGAATGTTTACCTTATATGTGTCATATGGATGAAAATTGACTAATTCTTGATTTTAACACTGTCTGGTTCTACAAAAAAATTATTTTTTTTATTCCACAAACTGCCAAGAATCTGTTTCCAGTAACTGAACATAACATTCTTCAGGTGACTGCAGCATACCTGAAGTATGCACCTGACAGAATGGGAGGAGGTGGGCGTAAGAAAAAAGCTGATGCAGCAGCAGGAATAGTAGCGGCCAACAATGGAAATGGAGAGGCCAACAATGCAAATGGAGCGGACAATAATGGAAATGGAGATGCCAATAATAGAGATGGAGCTGATGATAGACAATGATGTTTTAAATGTTTAAAAAATCCCATATTAAATATGCATATGTTTTTGATTTTTGATTATTTTTTGTATATATGTATAACATCAGATTGTTGTACAAGGTAGTTGTGGTGACATGTTCACAAGCACTCAGCATAAGGTTTCCAGAATTTGATATATAGAACGATTTTCTGATGTTCAAGCACTTATTCAGGACGTTTACTAGTTTGAATTATGTTTGATTGACCCCTTCTTGACCAACTTAAGTACTTTGATCAGTACTTTACTATTTAAGAATGATGTGAAGACATCTGAGCATATTTAAGAGGTTTAATGGTGGTTGTTATTACGTTATATAGACGTTGTACGGACATCTGAGCATATTTAGAGAGGTTTATTGGCGGTTGTTATTACGTTGAATAGACATTGTACTGACATCTGAGCATATTTAAAGAGGTTTATAGGTGGTTGTTATTACGTTGAATAGACGTCGTACTGACATCAGAGTATATTTAAAGAGTTAAAATGAAGGTTTTGACGTTGGATAGACGTTTTTCACGACGTCGGCTGGACGTCAGATTTTGACGTCTAAAAAATATCATATACAACCAAAATATAACGTAGGTGCAACGTCAGGGTCCAACGTCTAAATGACGTATATACAACGTCTAATGTCTGTTGGGAAGGATGGCGACACGAGGTCAATTGTTAATAACTTGAAAGAAATACAATTTTGGATATGTATTAAACTGTCAAAAAAAAATCCATGTTAGTTCCAATAAAACAGATAAAAACAAATCCATAATAGTTTATGACACCTCTCATTAGTTCATAAAGTGCAAGTTCAATTGTTAATTGCAGTTTATTCATGACATAACTTGAAAAATAATGTAAACTTTGATCTTCAATTGAAAGGCATTGACATCATCGATAAGACCAAATTAAAGTCATTGATTAAGAAAAAAAATAGACAGTAAATTTAGTAATAGTTTGAATTAAAATAAAATATAATTTATTGTATAAGAAGTCGATTTCATCGATATATTCATACATAAAAATGATAATAAAAAAAAGTGTTGGCCTATCATATTTATTGTAGTAAATGCACATATTAAAATTTTGTATAGGTATTTTATTAATTACTTTATATTTTGAAATTAAGACATAGAACTGTTCGATGCTTCTAACATTATGGGGATATATTTTTGAAACTAATTGTAAATCCAAGGTAAAAAGTGGACTATATTTTTAGCCGTCTATTACCCCTGGATTCATTTTGTAAACAGGGACCCTTAGCCTGTTACCTGGACGACTAAGGTAATTGTATACAGGAGCTATTAAAATAAAACATTTAAATGTGTAAAACAAATATTTGCATTTCAATCAATCTTCAAGAAACTTACTCATATCACAAATTCGAATTCAATCAATAACAGGCGTATCATTTTCTTCGTTTTTGACGTGTTGTAATGGATGTATGTCTGTGTTCACTGGTTGCAGGTGGAAGAAATTAGGCTTTTGAGTTCTGTCTGCTAATGCTTTCTGCATGAGGAAACTTGTCTTAGATTCCTTTGTCATACATTCCCCTGGAAAAAATTGCATAATTTTTCCGTCTTCATAACATACGTAAACATTGACTAGGTATTCAGTGCTGGACTTGAGGTCATCTATTTCAATACTAGTGTCGTCTTTTAATGCTTGTACAGCATTAAACAATCCCGAATTCGAATCTCTGAATTTAATATCAAAACTATTGATTTTGTCATTTTTGGTACCTTTACCAAACCTATTGCCCCATGACACTGTTATAGTGGATGATGTTGTCGTTAGACTCGTTTTTC
Organism: Mytilus californianus; assembly: GCF_021869535.1. Classification (NCBI taxonomy): domain Eukaryota; kingdom Metazoa; phylum Mollusca; class Bivalvia; order Mytilida; family Mytilidae; genus Mytilus; species Mytilus californianus. The sequence continues at coordinate 47,223,825 of NW_026262582.1, read as the reverse complement.
TGAAATGTATGATTGTATAATTAGAAACAATGACCGATATATATTAATTCAACCCTTTCTCCCACAAAATAGCACAACCCAACATCTGAAAGTAACTGGCTAGTCAATGGTTTTAATGAGAAAAATAAAATAACAAAAATACCGAACTCCAAGGAAAATTCTTAACGGAAAGTCCCTAGGCAAATAGCAAAAAAACAAAAGCTCAAACACTTAAAAGCAATGGATAACAACTGTTACATTTCTGATTTGGTACAGGCATTTTCTTATGTAGAAAATGGTAGATTAAACCTAGTTTTATATCTAGCTAAACCTCTGTGTATGACAATCGCAAAAAATTACATTAAATTAACAACGGTGTGTGAAAAAAAACCAAATATTATGGAATCATTTCAAAAATAGGGGTACAGCAGTACTAAGGGATAGGTGTGCCTGGATAAGAAACCCCGACGGACGGAGGCAGGACGTGCTTTTATTCAGACACGCCGTATCCTTAAGTGTATCACTAATTTACACCCGATGCTAAATCCAATATTGGTTTATATTGAATATTAAATGAAACAGAACTAATAACATTTTCATTGACAATATCAAACCATGATTAATTAAAAAAAAAAATTAAATGAAACCTCACTGGTAACCTTCGTTGACATCTTTATTCAAACTCTGACAAGTGAGTAGATTTTACAAATGTCAAAGTTGCTGTTTTTCATATTCCCGTTAAATCCATGTGCTAATATAACAGTTTAGATCGTGCATTCTTAATACAAAAATGTACATCATGATCATTGTAAGCAGTTGTCAATATGGACGGGTATAAGACGGACGACTATTTGAGTCAGGCGTTGTATTTGTTAGAAGAGGCTGAAGATAACGCAATTAGTATGACCCAAAGTACCTACATGTATCAGTTTAATGAAGGTAATCATTAACACATTTAAAAAATTAAGGTTTAATAAAACCAAGGCTCCGTGTTGAAGACCGTACTTTGACCTCTAATGGTTTGCTTTTATAAATTGTGACTTGGAGTGCATTTCTTTCTAACACAGACGATGCAAACGGCTAAGTACGCACATATTTTGATAATTTGTTTCTTACATACGTTTGAAAAGTTTACATAAACCTTGACAAACTATGCACTCGCTTAAAATGCGTCTACAGTTTGTCGTTCATCGTTTGTTAGTACAAACGCGACATTTTTTTCTAATTTCAACCTTGAATTTTAGTAAAATTATAAGAAAACATTGGAACAATCTGCAAAAAGACAAACAATTCAGTGAAATCTTCGCCCTAGTGTCAATCATATTGTATAAACGTAACAAAAATATAAAAGAATAACTTGCTAAATAAAGGCAATAGTTGGGAGACTTTTGAAAAGGGACCCATGCTTAATTTACAGTATTAGCAAAAAATTCCGAAACACTGTTAGTAATAATCTTAATAATAGGCAACAAACATTCATACAAGTCATATGAAATAGAAAAATCGGTGTAAAGTCTTGAGATTTATTACTATGTTGATTGAAGGAACCCGGCGGTATTTAAAAATAACCGCGTAGTAAGTCTGTTCACCAACAACATGTGCATGCATTTTTGAAAGTTCAAACAGGCTCAGTAAACAATGATTAAACAATGTATTTGTTTCTACTTTTGTAGCGTTTAGCAAACGACATTAAACGCCACACAACGTTTACAACATTTAGGTTAGAAAGAAATGCGCTCTTGGATAGAGAGTTGTCTCATTGACACTCATACCACATCTTCTTATATATCAGACAAACATTCGTATTCGAACAAATTGAGGGATCGGTGTGACTGGATTAGAAACCCGACGACCGGACACGCTTGACATACAAAAATACAGATTGCATACGTAGGAACCCCCATTTTTGGGGGAGGGGTTCTGGAAGTTGGAACCCCTTTTATTTACGATCAGTGCATTTAGATAGGGACATACGGCTAGACGCCCTTCTTTATTCTTGGTTGACAACTTCTTTTAAAATGGCTTGATCCGCCTCTTGGTGCCATCATTAGTATTCAACAATCCAAACATTAATATTTATTTTATGATTAAGACTTAGTCCGAATAAACACTATATGTTTTTAGTGACTTTTGCATAATTCAAATTAAAGTCCTATAATGTATGTTCTCAAAGACATTGCCATATAGGATTAAAATTGTAGCTTCAACCAAAGGACTATTTAAAAGATTTTTTTTAAAAACTATGATTTAAAAACTTTTTAAAATTTTGAGTTGATAAGTGTTACACGGAACAAAATTGCTTTATTATACGTTGTATGTAAAACAAAATTACAAATATATCATATGATATATTCATATAATAAAAAAACACCTTTTTTAAGAGTTACGACCTTCACAGATTGACGTTACGATAAATTAAATCCTCAATTATTTTGTTGTTTTAGTTACGACCATCATGCTCGAATTTTTGAATGACTATTTTACGAAGTTTGAATGATTTCAGGGATTAAATTTATTTCAATATCAACACACCGACGATAAGTATGTATGAGACAAGCGGTTTGGCTCAAATAATGTTTCTCAATAGCAAATATACATACACTGTTGCTTTAAATTTTGTTCCGTGGGGTTAATACATTATATATGAAAATTATAGTTAAAAAACTTCGCATTAAATTCATTCAATAAAATAGTCTTACCCCATTATGATCGAGTGCGCTTCTTACTAACCCAAAAATTGTAGAAAAATCAATTATATAGAAAACTATACCTGTCAATCAAGTGTCTCGTGACCAATTTTTGACGACATACAATAAATTCGTTTATTGTATTGGTAAACGAACTAACTGAAAACGTGGGTTTTAATTTTCGGATAAAATGATTGGTATATAGCATTTACATATTTAATTAAGTATTTTAAATAGTATATGTTTTTGCCGAGGTTCCTCCCTATCATAGATGCACATAGTAATAGCATGCTTCTTGTAAATAAATTATCTTGATATATACGAAATGAGTTAACCAAATCGTTTTCAGATGAAACTTGGCTAAACGTTTTCGTCGTGCCTATATACAAATAATTCTTTAAGATTATTAAAGTCAAAAATGACCCACACATAAGAGATGATGACCAAAATGCGTTACAATAAGGAATTAAATAAAAAATAAATGCTTAATGCATACATGTATGAAGTATTACAAATATTGCGATACATTTAAAATACCTTTAGTTATATAACAGTTGTCGCGCAAGAGTTTTTTAATGTGTAAAGAGTGTAATATTCACTTTATACTGCATCATTATATTTAACCGTGAAGTATATTAGGTAAGGTATACTATCCTCCTTTCGAAGTAGTTTAGTCCTACAGACAGATTGGTTATCTGTCAGACTAGTCTACTCTTAAAGGAGGGTAGTTTACCTAACCTAATAATGACTTAGTTAGCTTGTCAATTTCTATATATATATACAAGCAAGCTCGTCAATGTCTATATACAAGCAAGTTAACCAAAGATATTACCTTCACCTACACACTCAATGCAATCGGCTGTAAAAGGGGTTGTCGATCATGATAAAGGACCAGAAATCCAAACTGTCAATGCAAAATATAAGGTGTGTTGTTGATAGGGCAGAACGTTTCCTCGCAATAAGTCTCATATTGACCCCTGAAAGACAAAGTGCTCTTTGGCCTGCAGAGCGCGTTGTAATATTAACCAATCAGAACAAACGTCCACGGTCAAATTTTATTTGTGCTACTCAAATAATTTTAAAACTAGAGAGCTGATAAAACTTGGTAGAATGTTATGTTTAAAATGTGAGTACAGATACTTTGAATAGTCTTTTTGAAAATCATCTGAAAATTGTGTACATGTACTATGTATATCTGGCATCAAAATATTTATACATGCTTTTACATTGGGGGCCTTTTCGAGTTATGGCATTGGTTGTGATATACTTGATTTTAAGTTGTTTTATTTTTATCGTGATGATAACATTCGTGGAAGCTATACACAGAGATCCAACACTTCGTCAGCACGTCAATGTGTTGGTTGATTCTGATGTTCAAGTGTTATTTTTTTTAAATCTAAAACGATGCCAACTTTCATTAAATTTTACGAAAATAAGACGATTGCTTTTTCATAAATCTTAAAATTGTGTCTGAACTTTGAAATTGTTTTTGTTCAAGTCATGAACCTCTTGTTTTTGTTAGTCTTGTGTGTTTTATCTTTTTTTTTTTAATTTTATTTGATTTCTATGTGTGTTTTTAGTTAAGTGTGGTGTATATTTTGCTGAACTTCATGGAAAATGGATTGTTGTATATATAGGTGCCAGCTGTGACACATTCCCCGTTTCCATTATCTATTTTTTGTACAGTTGACAATCTAATACCGTCTTATTAAAAATCATAGTACCCGAGAATCAATTATAATTACTTTGTCAACCTTTACGGAGTATTTTGATTGGACTTGTAATATCATTTTAAAAATGATAACTGCTGCTTCTCGACATGCCACAACGTATTTCAGAGAAAAGGGATAAAATAGTCTGATCAGAGTTCGAAAAGTTATCCGAATAAGGAGAACTACTAGCAACTTGTCAGACAGTTCACTACACGCATGTTTGTCACAAACCCAATGCTTTCGTCCTGAAATGCATTTTATGCGTTATACTGTGGATAAAACAACAAGCAAGCCTTCCATCTATGTATAGAGCAGATTTAAGTTAAATGGCATTATCCAATGTAACATGCGGGAAAATATGGTTCTAAAAACGTTTTATTAGTAACCCTTCTAAGTCTAGAAAAAAAAAATGCCATTGTCGCTCTATAACATATAGTTAATCCTCATTCTTACGTACAAAGCTATAAGTAAACTAGTACGGTTTTCTTTTAATTCATTACACTTTTATTTCTTTTGTAATGATTAGGAATTGACAACTACGAACTATTTTCAATCGAATATCAATCTATATGAATATAACTATATATAGAGCACACCCTTTCAATATGTAAGATGGACTGGATTTTTCGTGTTAAACCAATTTCCTCTATTCTTTCTTTTTTAACATCCTACATTGTGTATTATTCTCTGTGCTTTATTGTTTCTGTCCCTTATTCTGCATGTTTTACTCGTTTATTTCTGTTCTGTTAGTTCCACCCAGACCCTCGTGTAATGCACGAACAGCACAGCTTGGAGTGTAATATATATGTTATTTAGTAAGGCATGAAAATGCATTTGTTGACATGAGATTTCCAATGAAGTTCACGGATCCGAGAGTCGTGTCTTTCTTCTTGAATAGTTTTCTCTACACTAAAATTGAAGAACTAATAGGACGTGTAGTTTCAAAAAAGTTTTGTTTTCTTCAAATTAATCGTGAAGGTATACATTTTCTCCTTTCACAACAGCAGAACAAATATCGAATAATTGATTTGGCGTTGATTACGTAACGCTCAGTGACAAATATTTAAAAAAAAATACTAAGTTTATGAGAAAGACCAACTGTCTTGTGAATGAAACGATTGAACATCCAGTTGCAATCATTTTCGGAATTCTATTTCTTGACTTGTTTTAATCTTTTTTTTTCTTCTTCAAATAACGAAGAATTAAGAATATCCATTTGCAAAGATTCGGCAACAAATGAAAAATTTCAAATATTTATACTATTAAACGAGAAGACCTCATTGTGTGTCGCTTCTCTTCCTTCCACAATAAATTAATCATCGTGCCTCTGTGTCCTATAGGTACCATGCATATTCGCATTTGTCATTCTCGCTTATGATTATTCAGTTTGGATTATTTTGGGAAGAAAACGAAAATAAAGGCGTCCGGATATTGTTTCCGTCATCGGACGGACTTTTAAGTCATAGAAAAGACTTCCGTTTAGGACTGTTTTAAAATTACTGTACTGTGGGACAGGACAATTATTTTCGCGTTTTTCTGTATACTATGATCATACATCTACTATAAATAAAGTGTATTTGCTATTTACTATCAATTCCAAGTTTACTATCCACAGCGGTCACTGATATATTATATAGAGAGTCTCTATATAATATATCGGTGACCGCCGTAGATAGTCTCTTAGTCTATATAATATATCAGTTACCGCCGTTGATAGTAAACTTTGATAGTAAATAGCAAATACACTTTATTTAAAGTATATGTATGGATACAGAAAAAACAGAAGAAAAAAAAACGGACTTTGGAAAAAAGGGGGAGGGCTAAAAAAAAATTGTCCTGTCCCCAAGTACCGAAGACTTTTGATACCTTTCCTGAAATTCTCCAGTCATAAATCTTTTACAAAAATTCATTCTACAACAGCTTACATACTTTCAATTACGCTCTAATGCCCGCGATTTCGCGGGTGTTTTCTAGTATATATGTATACTGTATTTAGACCCCTCTACCAAGAAATTTGTTTTGCATGCACACGTATAAAAATTGCGGTTTCTATCCAACGCAATCATAGGTTTGAACGTTGTTTTCAATTTAGACTTGTTTATATATATATATATATATATATACAACTCGTCTAAACATCAGCCCAACAATGTTAGATCTGTAAATTTGCTTTTGCAAATTTTTTGTTCTTCCCTCGCCGGGAATCATACTCATGCTACTGAGATATCGTGACACCAAATCGCCTGCACTGTATCCGACGCGATAGACCACACGACCAGCTAGGCTTCACATAATAAAGCTTTCGGTGGCTGGGTGTTACCTTTCCTCGTCAGTTTTAATCTAGCGTCGTAATACAGTACATGATATATAGGGCATGAAGATGGAATTGTTACAGATCAGCTGAAATATCTATTGTGAAGGATCCTACAAGTTAATGCAAGATACAGTCACAGAAAAATTTATATTTATAAGTACGTCTGAACCAGTGACAACTCTACAACAGATTAATCCATCCGATCACCAGCAGTGATGGTGATACAAGTCTGTGTATATTCTGTGTATACAACTCGTCTGAACATCAGCCCAACAATGTTAGATCTGTAAATTTGCTCGCCGGGATTCGAACTCATGCGTCGGATACAGTGCAGGCGATTTGATGTCACGATATCTCAGTAGCATGAGTTCGAATCTTGGCGAGGGAAGAACAAAAAAATTGCGAAAGCAAATTTACAGATCTAACATTGTTGGGCTGATGTTTAGACGAGTTGTATATACAGAATGTACACAGCCATGTATCACCATTACTGCTGGTGATCCGATGGATTAATCTGTTTTAGTGTTGTCACTGGTTCAGACGTACTTATAAATATAACAAATTTAAACGTAATGGTGTGCAAATTAATCACCCTTTAATCAGACCTTCAAAAAATTCAAATAAAAATAAAATGCCTCGCAACCGTAGATTTCGAAGAAAAAGTCAAATTCCGGTCAATTCCAACAACACGGTTGTCAATTTATTAACATTCTCTTTAACTGAGGACGAAATTAAAGTCTTATCTAAGGGTTTGATTTTTTGCCCTACTCCCAGTAACATAGATAATATGAAACTGGAAGATGACCTTAATAACTTTGCCAGAACCCTCAGAATCAAAGAATATTTTGGTAACAAGGATAATGAGGAAGACTCAGACACGTCTTACTCGGAGGAAGAAATCAGAATTCCGCATTTTAAAAAGAAGAGTTCATGGATTCCTAAACCTTGTTAATCTGCTACACTGGAAGATGTTATCGACAAAATCAAATCGGATGTTGTTCATCTAGCTAGCAACAAGTACTCTTAATTTTATAACACCTCTTCTGACGAGAAAAAAGCCATACAATCGTTGAGAAACCGAGATGATATTGTGATAAAACCAGCAGACAAGAGAAGTGCCGTTGTGATAATGGACAAAGCTAACTACATCGCTGAAGCAGAGCGTCAGCTCTCTGATGAGAGATTTTATAAGAAGCTTGACTATGACCCTACTTCCGAGTTTAGTTCCAAAATTATTACTGCGTTACAAACCATGCACGATGACGGTCACATAGATGAGGATACAATCGGATATTTAAAACCAGAGAACACCAAGCCTGGTCGATTGTATCTGCTTCCCAAAATACACAAGGTTAACAACCCTGGTAGACCCATTGTATCCGCAAACGGCCACCCGACTGAGAAAATCTCGGAATTCGTAGACTTGCATTTAAGATCTCATGTAGAAAATCTTCCTTTTCACATTCAAGACACAACAGATTATCTTCGTAAAATGGAATCCATGAACCCTCTTCCTCCGGAAACCCTCCTTGTCACTTTATATGTCACCTCATTGTATACCAACATACCTCATGATGACGGAATACAATCGTGTAAGGAAATATGGGATTCTCGCAACACCTTAGAACCACCTACCGAATGTTTAGTCCAGCTGCTCACTCTGGTTCTGAAATGCAACAATTTCACCTTTAATGGTGAACATTACCTTCAGATAAACGGGACAGCGATGGGGACGAAAATGGCACCGTCATACGCCAATATTTTCATGGGAAAATTAGAGAAACAAATTATTTCAACATCTTTATCCAAACCCCTGTCTTGGTTCCGTTTCATCGATGATGTTGACATGAAATGGGTTGAATCCCAACAAAAATTGGATGATTTTATCAGACATGCATACAACGTACACCAGTTAATTAAATTTACATATGAAATTTCCGACTCCAAAATATCTTTCTTAGACACTTCTACATCTATTAAGGACGGTGTCATATCAACAGATCTCTACTGTAAATCTACAGATAAACATCAGTACCTTTCTCCCCAAAGCTGTCACCCTAACACTGTACAAAAAGTATCCCGTACAGTCAAGCTCTCGGAGTAAAGCGGATTTGCTCCTCTGGGGAGGCTGTCACTAAACGGTTACAGGAACTTCGCGGTTTTTTTACCAAACGAGGTTATAAGAAATTGGACATAGATAAGGGATTTGCCCGTGCTAATAACAACAGCCGCAATGACCTATTACAGTACAAACAGAAGAGGCGCAGCAAAATAGTTCCGTTTGTTTTAACATACAATCCCGCCTTTACTAACCTTTCACGTTTGATCCGTGCCAATTGGCAAACTATTGCCAATCACCTAAAATTATGCAAGATCTTTCCCAATCCTCCTGTCTTAGCTTTTCGGAGACCAGCAAGTCTGAAAGACTTATTTGTGAGAGCTGACGTCTCCTCTAATAAAAGCTGTTCAACTGCAGGATGGTTCAAGTCGTGTGGTAACAGACGATGTCTGACTTGCCAACAAATACTGAATACTAGTACTCAAACATTTACTTGCCACTCCACTAGGTCTGTGTACACTATATTTTGTAATGTAACTTGCAAAACACAGAATGTTGTATACCTTCTTCAGTGTCGATGTGGCATGCAGTATATTGGCGAGACAGAACAGCCATTCAACAAACGCAAGAATGGTCACCGAAGTGACTACACCTGCAAGCCCGACCTCCCCGTAAGTCGTCATTTGAGATCACCTGGGCACGCCCAAGTTGATCTCAAAAACCTTACAATCACAATCATAGACCACAACGAGGGTTGGTCAAGGGCCGAAAGACTTACTCGGGAAAGGTTTTGAATAAGAAAGCTAAGGACAGTTTCCCCAGAGGGCATGAATGAAAAAACATAGAATGAGTCACTCATGTTCCCTACCATCACTCATTTTTCTGATATCATATGTTTCCAGTTACTCCGGGTTCCTTACTTGACTCTTACAGTTTTAAGGATTCTTTTGAATTATTAGAATTTTACTAGTTTAAATACCAGGGTTCTTTTGATTTGGTAGGGATGTACAAGTACGCATCCACGTCCAATTTTTTAACCTTAGCCCAAATTTGCTATTATTTTTTCTTTTCATTATAAAACAAATGGATCTTAATTATCAATTTAATACTAAACAGAAAACAATATATAAAAATGGAGAAGTTTTATCACTGTTGTGTTTCTTTTTCTCATTTCTTTTTTTTTTCAATTCGACGATTCCTAATAATGAAGTTACTGTCTTCTAAAGAAATGAGATCAATGGTTAGAACGGAATTATGTTTCATAATACGAATATACGAGGGTTTGGATGGGGTTTACAGAATAGAGCAAATGGGCCAAAGCTACTTAAAAATTGACCAACAAAATAAGGAATAGAGAAAAGTAGGCCAAAAATATAACGAATAGATAGTAATTTAGACTAGGTTAAAATTGTTCTCCCGGTAGTATAGATTTAATAAGGTGTTGAAATTTACACGCTGTACAAAGAGAGACAACTCAGTGTTGGAAACATGTCATTACAAGAAGAAATACAAGATTCTATTTAGATCATTGTGTTACTGAGCAATCCGTATTTTATTTTTTGTTTTTGTTTATTATTCAGATATGAACCACAGTTTAAAGCGGTTTAAAAACTAGCTAGAAAGTTTTTCAATGTTGATGCACAAAAGCAAAAAAACCCAAATAACAATAATATAGTTGAATACAGATTTGTAAAAGTCTCATTTTAGATTGATCAGCCATTTTCTATTGTTCTGAATAGGTGATGTATATGCAGCAAATTTTGTTTAGACATCAATAATTTTGAAATTGTCGAATTTTCATGGAATTTAAAAATATTTGGACGGCGGCTTTTCACAGTCTAAATACAGAATCTAAAATTTTGAAAACATTGTTTTTCTTTATTTTCCGCATTCACTGAAAAATTGGGTTGCAATTAACATTTCGATACCGTTTAAGGTTAAAGAAATAGACATCAATTATCATGTCAAACCAAATGGCATTTTAGAAGGACAAATGCATGTTCATAAAAAAAAAAGATAGAACTGTATCCGTATTCCAAGCTCAATTTTATAAATATTGTTTTATTTCTTCTCAATTTTTTATATTTAACTGTTACATGTATATGGATTGTTTTTCAGTTGCTGACCCTTAAGTACAGTCCAATGTCATAGTTTAGGGACATCAATACTGTTGTCAAACCTTCAGGGAATATTTTGACGTTACTGTTTAGATAAGTGTCTTGAACATTTATATCTCAGTACTGCTTCTCCGATAACCACAACGTATTTAGGAGTAAAGGGATAAACTGGGCGGTTCTGAGTCAGAATATTTTTCTGAATAATGAAACATGCAACAAGCACTTTAAAAAAAACATGTTTAACGTGTCAGGTTGTTGGTACATGTATTCGTATTAATGTGGCACTGGTTATCCAACGACAATCAAGCCATTAAACTATTCAGTGACAAATATTTGAAAAAAAATTAAGTCAGGTTAAGGATAAAGACCACGTACATGTATAAGGTGAATAAAATGTCTGAATATCCAGTTGAATATATTTTTGTAGAGTTCCAATTATGGACACGATGAAGAAAATAGGTAACCCACCAACGAAGGCCATACGGGAATCAGTGTCTGTGCCGCTGGGAATATGGAAGATGGAAGACAAGCAAAGACCTCGTCTCCCGTACATAAGATGACGTAGGGAAGTATGTCCTATTTATCTTTACTTAGCTTTTGGTATTTTTAAAACAGGATATATGAAAGTTAAATATTTTATTATACTTTGTTTATTGTAGAAAAGGTTTTCTTTACTGCTACATTATATTTTGTTATTTCTTGTTTGCTAGTTTGATGATGCGATGAAAGACATGCAGTGTTATAACAACTTTTAAAAATCAAATTTAATGCACTTGTCTTAGCTCCTTCCATTCTTTGTTTGTCCTGTGTGAAGCGGTTAACAATGGTGAATACACTAGTACAATATTGATGAAAAATTAATTTTTAAGATTTTAATCTCTCTATTATACAGCAGCTGTTTACTCCCTCTTACGTCAAGGGGACAATTATCCTCGTATTACAGGGTCTCATGCTATTAAGAACGTAACAATTTCTATAGAAAAAGCACGCATTGTACGAATAAATATGACCTGCTTAACAGATGATCTGGCTATACCATTCATGCTGATACATTGTATACTTTTATTTATCACTAAAAAGTTTCATCTCGATTAATAATCCTTCCCAACTAAAATGAATATCAGAAACATCATTTTGGAGATTAATTCATTTTGTTCAATATGCATTTGCACCGCCTCGGTTGATCTCGTGTTAGCGTGTTCACCTCGAGTGCGGGAGATCGTGGGTTCAAACCTCGGCCAGGTCAAACCAAAGATTTTAAAATTGGTATTCGCTTCTTCTCCGCTAAGCACGCGGCATTTAAAAGTAAGAGCAAAGACTGGTCGGCTCGGAATCGGAATAATGTGTCCGGGTAAGGTGACATGCCTTCCTGCGAACTGTTACCTTGTGAGGTAGCACGTTAAAAAATCCGGCTCAGCCTGTCGGTCTAGTATAAAACAGAGTTAATATTCATATTAAATTTGCATGTTCTCGTCCTAGATATGCATATTAATTTGCAACTGGACGTTAGGCAGTCATCCATTATCATCATCAATATGCATTTGTGCAATTTATTTGTTTTGTGTTAATTTTTAATCAGACTTTTTACTAAGCTTAACTTAGCGACAAACTTTTTTCAAAGAATGAACACGCAAAATATAAGTGAAAACAAAAGGAAGAAAATTCCGCACAACACAAAAAATTGTGAATTGAGCTACACGATCCTACATTGAAACTTAAACATGGGTTGATTGATTGTTAGTTGCTTAACGTCCAGTGGCAAATATTTCAGGCATGTTCAGGAAGAGAGCAATGATTAACAATACAATAAGTAGATCCTGTAATGCCGGGATGAAGGGCGAAAAATTTAGACTGCCATTCAATCTAGAAAATGAAAGTAAGATGGGGGCAGAACTTTAGTCTTGCAACAGGCTACCTACGGACCCCCCAAAGAGTTGTTGGAAAGGACTCTCAATTCAGTTACCGGGTTTGTACTAACATGAGCAACACGACGGGTGCCACATGTGGAGCAGGATCTGCTTAACCTACCGGAGCACATGAGATCACCCCCACTTTTTGGTGAGGTTAGTGTTGATTAGGCTTTAGTTTTCTATGTTGTGTTTTGTGTACTATTGTTTGTCTGTTTTCTTTTTCTTTTTTAGCCATTGCATGGTCAGTTTATTTTCGATTTATGAGTTTGAATGTCCCTCTGGAATCTTTCGCCCCTCTTCTGGACAATCATTAGATTTAACGTCCCCATTATGACCGGACGTTGTTGCGAATTTATACTTCCAGAACAACCAAGCAGACACCCCATTTTAGCAAGGGCTTTACTGCCGGTCGTAAGACCAAGAGTGATCATATTTATAATCCCCAATCACCCTTGCAACATCTTTCCAAATATATTTAACTTAACATATAAACATCGGACCTGTTATACTAATGTAAACATTACTATGAATAATTAGGTTATCCCCCATTTATCAAAGACGAGTGTCATTTGAAAATAACAAAAATGGAATAATGGAAACATTACAAAATGCATAATTTGTATTTGAGATCCACGTATAATAAGTTTAACATCTTAAAAGTTCGTTTTTCTGAAAGTTTGTATTGTGTATTTGTTTTGCGAAGAAGTAGCTAGCTTCGAAGTTTGAACAACATCAATTGATAAAATGTCTTAGGATGTATTATTACTGGAGCAACGCATGGTCATACTATTCCATTATACATGCAATTCAAATGCTTTAGGTCATTTTTCAAAATTAGAAAATTAGTCGGCGATACAGCAAAGATAAGGAAAATACAAAACATAGCGATTTCAAAGCATTAACATGATTGAAACCTTTGAGTATTATTTGGTTTGTTTTTGTTAATCATTAAATGATAATTTTAAGAAGAATTCTAATGTTTTTAAAGTATTTTGTTCATGAATAGTGATGATGATGATGATGATGATGATGATGATGATGATGATGATGATGATGATGAGGATGAGGAGGATGAGGAGGAGGAAGAGGAGGAGGAAGTGGATGAGGAAGAGAAGGAGGAAAAGGCTCAAGAGGATTTTTTTTTTATAAAATATCATGATAATATACTAGTAACTAGTTTTTGAAATAATAGAGTAATTAACGTGTTGCTAGATTAATTAGTGTCATGCATGTGTTGTTAAATTAAGAGAGAGATTGTACGATAACAGTCAAACATATGTGGCTTTTAATGTATAGCGAATATAAAAACTGACCTGGCGAATTTATCACCCATAAAAGAAATAAATTCATGTTAATAATTTGAATAATAGCAGTTTTTTCCTCTCGCTGTTCTTACTTAATGACCTTGTGTACACAAAACACAAAATAGAAAAAAACCAAAGACAGAGCAGCACGAACCCGTCCAAGAACTTGGGGTGATCTCAGGTGCTCTGTATCCATCTAAATAGAAAACGGAAACGGTCTCCGTCGAACTCCGGAACCGGACGATTTTAGATCATTTTAGCCAATGTAGACCAATTTAAGATTTGAAATGGTTGGTGTTGACCACCTTATAAGGTCTTAGAAGCATTTTGGGTCCATATAGGCCATTTATATCTGTTTAGTTTCATTCTCATTTATAAAAAAAAATCCCGCACCCTTTTCTCCCGGTTCCCGTACCCCTAACTCCCGCTTCGCGCCCCCTTTACTTACCTATAAATACATACATCAACGTCCTTTGGTCTAATAGGGATATTTGTCTCATTAGCAATCATAACCATGTATTTATGAAAAAAGAGTTGAGGTATGGTGATTGCAAATGAGACAACTATCCACCAAAGTTTTAAAAAAAAAGGGATGTAAGCAATTATAGGCAACCGTACGACCTTCAACAACGAAACAAAACCCATGCATATCGTATAGTACGTCCTTATTCTTGTCAGCGACTGGGACATTACCGAATGAGACTCGTTACCGGATTTTAATTGAATCAGCAACACGACGGGTGCCAGGTTCCAAACGATTTGAGCTTCCTCTCATTCTGCGTGTGCCTGTTCCATGTAAGTAGCCTGTAATTCATTGGTTGTCGTTTGTTGCTGTGTTGCATATTTGTTTTTCGTTCATTATCCTGTACATCAATTAGACCTTTAGTTTTCTCGTTTGAATTGTTTTACATTTGTCATTTCGGGCCTTTTGTAGCTGATTATGCGGTATGGGCTTTGCGGGCTTTGATCATTGTTGAGGACAGTACGTTGACCTATAGTTGTTTATTTTGTTTATTTCGGTGTCATTTGGTCTCTTGTCGAGAATTGTCTCATTGGCAATCATACCCCCCCCCCACTAATTAGGGCAAAGGGGGGGGGGGAAGAATAAGACACGTCATATTTTGCTTTGGTTTGTAGACAAGACCTACAATGGAAATAATAAGGACAAAATATAACATTTTTCCGAAATTTCTCTAGAGAAAAATATATATAGTTTTTAGAGATAACTATTCAGCTGTCTTATCTCATTTTAAACCAAATCATTCAAATGTCTCGATAAGTGTCACACACAAAGGTATACATGTATGAAGTACTCTAGTAATAAATTATTATTTTCACAAAGACAAACGTGAGGGTAATTTAGAAAGTTATACTTCGACATAGCACAATTTGTATATGATATTTGGAATAGAACATTAATCAATAAAGGTATGATTAAAAACATATATTTTAATAACTGTGAACATTGTTTTATGCTGTTGATAGTCTGTACTATTTTTATTTACTTGTGGTAGTAATTATAATATCTATTGTTAAATATACTTTTCGCTTAAACTCGTTTTTCTTTTTTGTTGTTGGTTTTTTTGTTTTTGTGTTTATCTGTATGAATACCAGTCCCATCGACAGGAATGAAAACGAAACTAAGAACCAATACTTATGTCTGCGCATAATAAATAGTACTCCAGTGACATGTGTATATATGTAGAGGGGCGTATGACATTTGCGCCGATTTAAAAAAAAATTCAATCTTTCATTTGCGCCGATTTGATTCTTTCATTTGCGCCGATTGTGTACTGGTAAATTACAGATGAATGTTATTTTTTTTATTTATCATTATAAACATCTTCCTTTAGCCAGTTCTACATATGTTATGAATTGTCAATTATAACACAGATATAAGAAGATGTAGTATGAATGCCAATGAGGTAACTCTCCATCCAACATGTATATATAAATAGATTGTTGCCGTTTTCATCTGGCTCAGAACTGGTGGAGGAAAATCCAGTATGTTGGGCTAAGTACAGAGTATAAAGACAAATCAAGTGACACTGGTAAATGGTTATCGTAATTTATCGGTCTACCATTCATTTCCCAAGATGAAATCAAGAACTGCTTTACGTTTGGCATAATGTCTGACGCTCCTTCTGATGTTAAATGTCATGCATTATTTGACTACGTACTGAGTACTTATATTCGCGTTATTCACCTCGAGCTCATTTGTGGGCAGCTGCACCCATTGAAAATTGTAAATGGCCGAAAAACGGCCCAAAATCGTTTCATTTGCATTACAATGATGAGCAGGGATCAACAGTTATGACAGTTATAGGTTTGATCATGTTGATAGTGATTATAAATAAAAAATAACATTCACCTTTAATTTACCTGTACACAATCGGCGCAAATGAAAGACAAAATCGGCGCAAATGAAATGCAGTCGGCGCAAATGCAAAACGCCGATGTAGAGAAAACAATGTCTGGTACATGTTTGCTCTGTCGAAATTGTAAGGCATGGGACAAAACAGAGTAAACCATTCTCTGTGATTCTATGGCCATTTTCAAATATTTGTTTGTTCAATCACTATGCTGGGATTGAGAAGTAAGTAAAGTGACGTTGTGCATTTGTGATTTCTTGTATCTGTAAACAAACCTCGGCTTTAAATAAGAAAGAAAATAAAAGAAAAACAGGAAATATGAACTATCAACTATCATATCCACTTTTTGTCTATCAGCTGTTCGAATACTAACGAGAAAAACTTTGATGTGACGTACAGTTACCAATGGCTTTATGATAGTTGACCGGTTATTGGTGTTGATTCAACGCAAGAGTACCTTCATATTACCTTTTTCCTATTTTCATGCTCGTTTTTATACACATATTATATAAAACTGTATAAAAAAAAAGCTCTCCAACAAAGCTTAGGCACGGGAGTAAATATTGACAAAGTTTCATATAGGCTCAATGTTTTCTTTAAGTAGAGTGGCCAACAGCAGCTAAACATTTAAACTTTGACCCAACATGTGGCCAACATAAAAGTGTGGAAGGCATTCTTCCGAATACTGGTTCGATTATATTGGCTAATGTGCAAAATGTTAGAAATGTCAGAATTTTCATGTATATATAAAAACAGTTGGAGATGTGCAAACGAAAGCACATAATGTGAACCAAATCAACTATGAACCAAATCGTTTAGGCTGTTTAAATCCAAAATCGGCAAAACATTGCGTCATTGCTGCAAACACCATAAAGCCCTCAACAAAAAAGCAAAACCCATTCCGCAAAGCAAGCTGTAAAAAGCTCCGAAATGTTTGCCAACTACTTTTCCTCATACTGCAGTGCTTGAGAGCTCACATCAATACTCTATATCTCAGCTTTGTGATTCATTGGCCTTAAATTTCTACCAAGTACTGTTTGGTATCAAATCGCCTCTTACTGACAAGATTTTCTCCCGTGATTTTTTTTAATAATTTGAACACAATATCTCCATAGAGTATGGTAAAGAATACTGTTGATTTCGGGGGCAATATGACCTTTTTTATTAATTTTGCCGTGTAATTTTGATGTAAACTCATCATATTATGATTAAAACTTGTACACAAGTTAAATAAGTGATTTAAAGTGTACCAAAGCAATCATAAACTTGAAATGCACTCTAAATGAGTGGTCATTTCTTACCAAATTAATTGAAAAAGAGACAAAAACCCCAAAAGTATCATGAAATTATGTAGCGAAGTTGAAATAGATGTAACAAAACAGTGTTTCTTAAGTGCTTGGTTATTGTAATGCCGAAAACTCATTTGTTGAAATAAAGGAACAGGCATAAGTTAAGAAAAAAATGGCAGACTAGGGTATGGTATCCTCCTTATTTGCTTAAAATGATTGGATTGACAACAATTATCACTGACAATTATATGTTATCTCGACACTTAATTTCTAAACGAAAACAGGCTGGGTTGTTTTTTACTCTCACTGCGTTTATGGTGGAGTTAACTACTAAAATTTTGAAATTTTAAACTGTTATTCCAGTGGTGCAGTGGGAAGCTATACTAACCCACAACAGGAATATTGCATGTTCGAATCTCAAAGCCGGGAGTGAAAATTAATTTCCTATATTAAATGCAACTTAACTTAACTTTCTATTTCAATAAGACAGTCTTGAATATATGCAAAACTAAAATTGAAATCAATGTTGGTTTGTTTTTAAAGAATGTGTTTTCTAACTGCACCCCCCCCCCCCCCCCCCCCACACACACACACACATTATGGGCCCAAAACACCAAGTTATTATTGGTAATTCATTGAATCTTTACTTTTAAAGTCAAAATTCTATTTGCTGCTTGAATGAAGATGATTTAGCCAGAAATTTGTGTCAAGGATTAGATTTGGACGGAAGAAAACGACTGAAGTCCGTTTTTTGCATGTTGCGGGCATCAACATTGCGAGACATATAGCACGTATTTCCTCCGTCCCTACCATAATGGCAACATTTCTGTTTCTATCAGACTAGGGTCATTGCTTTGACACCAAAAATATACCCTATTAGCGCATAAAAATGTCTTCACACGACTTTTTTCGCATGAATTTTGTATTTTTTCACATTTTCCCCGCAAGTAACATGACTTTTAGAAAGATAACACGTGACTTAAAAAGACAAATTTTCTGAAATATTATTTTTTTGTGAAATATTCAATTAACTATCTTTCATATGGATCCAAAATGACCTATGTGTGAGCTTTGGTGCGAATGCTGTATTCGATTGAATTTCGATAGTGTCTTTTCCATAAGTTTACGCCCAATTTGGCGGAATGTGAAAGGGTTACTCTGAAATGTTAACGACATTGCGTATTATTTTTTTTTTATTTTGTTAGAAAATGGATATATAACTATTGTTAAGAAAAAGGGATTAATTGAGATTAAATTTATTAGGTCTACTTTCCAATACCGTTAGAAACTCTTCGATAGTTATTTTTGTTTCTTCCACTACTTTTATGTCTTTTGTGTGTTTGTCAAGTAAGATATTGATTAGATATTTGGTATCTGACATCGAACAGCTAATCAAACATTGTTTTTGCTTGTTATCGCTTCTCTTTTACAACCTCTCCTTGTTACAGATCAACATTATGTTCTTCATTGTGTTTCGTTTTTGCTATCGCTACTCATACGAGACCCTCGACAAAATAGTTGGTACCAGCATGTCAGTTTCGACATAATGTATGTCATAGTTTGAAAATTATTGTGGAAAAGGTACGATGATATTTGATCGGAGTGTTCTGCCCTGGATTGTTATGTATGTTGCATTGTGATGTCACCTACAACCATACATTTAAGAGAACTAGCGTCGTTTTATTTGACATTCTGGATTGATTATGTACGAATAAAGATCGAAGTCAATAATCAATGTGACGTTTTAGATTTTGACCTTTGCTATAACTTCATAAAGTGATAAAGCCATGGTGTTTTGCATTATTCTTTAAGTCATGACTTGGGAAGGTTGATCGGGATTCACCTTGTGCAAACCTAAAGTATGCATCTTTGCACTTATTTCATGCAAATCTTATATTTATCAATAGGATTGAACAACCCTTTTCTATATTTTTAAACAATTAGTTCATTCCAATTATATCATTGTTATCATTTACATTAATGCAATATGGTTACAGATTTAAATAATTATACTACTTGTATACCTTTATAGTAGAGCATTCGCATTATTCATGTATCTGGATACGTGCACGGATCGACGTATACGTATCGGGCAGATTTGTATAAAATAATGATTAAGCCCCGACCTCAATTAAAACTAAACAGAGGTAAAATATACACTAAATGTTGATGATATATAGTTAAAACACTAAATATTCTTTTTTTTTATAAGACCAGAAACATACACGCTTCATATTGAAGAACTGTGATAAGTGTATCTTTTTCCTATACAAATATCAACGATCAAATCGAACACACCTTGTCTACGAAAATTGACAAGAACATTATTTATCAATAATAGTGTGTTTATTGCCAGAGGTGGGTAAAGAAGGGACCCAAGGGGCCCGTCCGCCTAACCTAAATTTTTTTTTTTAAATACACAGGGATTTTTGGCAAAATATGGACCGGGCCCCCCTTATCAAACTGATTATAGAACCGAAAAGTTAAGCGCCACCCTTTTTCAAAAATTCTTGATCCGTCACTGATTGCTACACATTCAGTTATATTTGTTGCTTTACGACCACATTTTATGTCTAAATCCTTTCTTGTACGTTTTTCCCCGAAATTCCAGCTAATTGAAGTTCTTACTACACAAGGGTATTGATTGGGGGATGGAGGTCGTGCTTCATTTCTGTATTCTTTATCTTTAAAAATAATGGCTATTCTGTTATTACATCATTTGTGAATTCTACACATGTTTTTCTGTATTCAATATACTTTTACCCAATTCTTTACTTTTTGCAGTTATTCAGTTTAAAAATTAAAAACATATGCTAAAAACTTTTTAGAGTTGTTGGAACTTTGTACAGACATCATAGGGATACTGTAAGTAGGGTTGTTTGTTTGTGTGCAGCTCTTGCAGCCCGAAGAACCAATTTTTTGGTTTAATCTAACATTTGGTTTATTAGTATTAAATGTATGTGACTTTTTAATATACGATTAATTCTTGTTATTGTATGTTATATGCATTATAAAATATCTTCATCGGGACCAACTTGACTTAATTTATCCTTTCTTCGGATACGTGTTATACGATACGTCGATGCGGATACGCAAGCAAATACGTGAATAATGCAAATGCTCTAATTGCAGGTTTGTTGTTTGAAAACAAATCATGCGAATACAAATGAATTGTTTTATACTTCAAATTCTTAGTCTTATATCAGCGTGGCAAGTATTTTCAACAGAAGGTAAGAAAGAAATATATAATTATTTATATTTTGACTTATTTTAGCCGGGTAACATTAAAGTTTTATGGTTTTATAATATTCCACTTGTTCTATTCAAAAGTAATACAAAGCTCATTAAACATATTTTACCGAGTGTGAAGTTATAACAACTGAAAACATTCCTACCTTCCTCTTGTGTTTAAAATGCAATTTAGTATTACAATTGATACTTATTGCTCTGTGTCATATTTCATTGTGTGTGAAGAGGTATAAGAATCCCCTAACAACAACGTTAAGTGACATCTTTTAAGATTTAATACTTATTGATTACACAAGTCCTAAAAGGGAGAGAAGAACAATTAAATATTAATCGAAATGATAATGCGTATTGACAAAGAATTAGGAGTGACATTAAATATTTAGCAAATAGAAGACCGTAATGTTCTTTAGAAGGGCATTATTAGAATTAGGCAAAACGACGGAAATAAATATTACATACAAGGAAATTTGAACAAATTTCATTAAAGTTTTATTAAACTACTTTGTAAATACACAATTTACACGAATTTCTTAAAACTATAAACCAAGATTTCTTGAGTATCATTGTCTCGTCTAGGAAATATTTTCATACGGAGCACAATTCGAAACATAACAGTCTAAATCAATTACTGAATTGGTATTACTAGCAGACATGGCAAATCTAAACTATACTTATTTGTGGTTTTCTCTTTTGAACTGTTTTACACTTTGGCTTGTCGGCCTTTTTTTTAACCTTAACTGTACGGTATTGGTTGTTACAGCTAGGCCGTACAGTCATTTGATATATTCACTTGCCACCACGTAATTTGGTCTCTGGTGGATAATTGTCTCATTGTTTATACCACATCTTTTATTTATTTAATTTTCATTATGCTTCAAATTACCGTCTGCTACAAAATATTCCAATACTTTTCTCCTTCACTTACCTTTTAAACTCTTCTCCCGTATTATCAAAAGTAATTCCAACTTGGCATCTAATCTAATCTGTTTTTCTTAACTTTATTCTTTTTTTCGGTTTTTGAATGAATTTTTTTTTCCAGAATGATAAAGATATCTTTAATAAAACAATATTTTAAGATATAAGTTAAAACAAAACAAAACAATTTGGCTTTACGCCAATACGGGATATTTGTGGATTCTGACAAAAGGTCTATGATTTCTAAGCAAAAGTATTATATTCTGTTGTTAAGATATTTTTTGTATACAGTACAATTTCTTTTTTTATTTCTCATTAGAACAGATACTATTACACTTTTAACAAAATCTTGACCTGATACTTCTTTACCCTGTTGTAATAAGATACTTCTTTTGCTTTTACTATAGGGAATACCGTACATGGAAGCCGCTTTACTGGTAATAACAGTACTTCACTTCCAGTAACTACTCTAAGTAAAACTTCGCAAACAAGATATACCATGCCATCTATAAATATTACAGATGCAACCAATGCTATCCCTGCAACAAATACAATCCATTCAAGTAGCAATTCACCTACAACCAATATAATACTTCAAATTTTGAAATTATTTCTAAAAAATAAAGAAGTCAATCCGAAATCTAACACTTCGTCAACTGCTACATCTACAACTGCAACAAGTGGTACACATACAACTACGACAACTGATGCATCTACAACTGTGCCAACTGATACCACTGCAAATACGACAACTGATACATCTACAACTGTGCCAACTGATACCACTGCAACTACGACAACTGATACATCTACAACTGTGCCAACTGATACCACTGCAACTACGACAACTGATACATCTACAACTGTGCCAACTGATACCACTGCAACTACGACAACTGATACATCTACAACTGTGCCATCGGATACATCTACAACTATAACAAACGATACATCTACAACTGTGCCAATTGATACCACTGCAACTACGACAACTGATACATCTAAAACTGTGCCAATTGATACATCTACGACTACGACATTTGCTACATCTACAACTACGACAACTGATACATCTACACCTGAGGCAACTGATACCACTGCAACTACGACAGCTGATACATCTACACCTGTGCCAACTGATACACCTGTAACTTCGACAACTGATACATCTACAACTGTGCCAACTGATACCACTACAACTACCACAACTGATACATCTACACCTGTGGCAACTGATACCACTGCAACTACGACACCTGATACATCTACAACTGTGCCAACTGATACACCTGCAACTTCGACAACTGATACATCTACAACTGTGCCAACTGATACCACTACAACTACGACAACTGATACATCTACAACTGTGCCAACTGATACCACTGCAACTACGACAACTGATACATCTACAACTGTGCCAACTGATACACCTGCAACTACAACACCAGATACAACTACAACTGTGCCATCGGATACATCTACAACTACGACATTTGATACATCTACAACTACGACAACTGATACATCTACAACTGTGCAAAATGATATCATTGGAACTACGACAACTGATACATCTACAACTATGCCAACTGATACCACTGCAACAACGACAACTGATACATCTACAGCTGTGCCAACTGATACCACTGCAACTACGACAAATAATATTTCTACAATTGTGCCAACTGAAACCACTGCAACTACGACAAATGATACATCTACAACTGTACCAACTGATACCACTGCAATTACGACAACTGATACATCTACAACTGTGCCAATGCCAACTGATACCACTGCAATTACGACAACTGATACATCTACAACTGTGCCAACTGATACCACTACAACTACGACAAATGATACATCTACAACTGTGCCATCGGATACATCAACAACTTCGACATCTGATACCACTGCAACTACAACAACTGCTACATCTACAACTACGACACCTGATACATCTACAACCGAGCCAACTGATACCACCGAAACTACGACAACTGATACATTTACAACTACGACAACTGACACATCTACAACTGTGCCAACTGATACCACTACAACTACGACAACTGATACATATACAACTACGACACCTGATACATCTACAACAGTGCCAACTGATACCACCGCAACTACGACAACTGATACATCTACAACTACGACAACTGATACATCTACAACTGTGCCAACTGATACCACTACAACTACGACATTTGATGCATCTACAACTGTGCCAACTGATACCACTGCAACTACGACATTTGATACATCTACAACTGCGACATTTGATACATCTACAACAGTGCCAACTGATACCATTGTAACAACGACATCTGATAGATCTACAACTGTGCCAACTGATACCACTGCAACAACGCCATCTGTTACATCTACAACTGTGCTAACTGATACCACTGCAACAACGACAACTGATACATATACAACTGTGCCAACTGATACCACTGCAACTACGACAACTGATACATTTACAACAGTGCCAACTGATACCACTGCAACAACGACAACTGATACATATACAAATGTGCCAACTGATACCACTGCAACAACGACAACTGATACATTTACAACTGTGCCAACTGATACATCTTCAACTACAACAACTAATACATCTATAATTGCGACAACTGATACAACTACAATTGCAACAAATGATACATCTACAACTGTGCCAACTGATACCACTGCAACTACGACCACTGATACACCTGCAATTACGACAACTGATACATCTAAAACTGTGCCAACTGATATCACTGCAACTACGACAGATGATACATTTACAACTGTGCCAACTGATACCACTGCAACTACGACACCTGATACATCTACAACTGTGCCAACGGATACACCTGCAATTACGACAACTGATACATCTAAAACTGTGCCAACTGATATCACTGCAACTACGACAGCTGATACATCTACAACTGTGCCAACTGATACCACTGCAACTTCAACACCTGATACCTCTACAACTGTGCCAACGGATACCACTGAAACTACGATAACTGATACATCTACAACTGCGACATTTGATATATCTACAACTGTACCAACTGATACCACCGCAACTATAACAAATGATACATCTACAACCGTGCCAAATGATACAACTGCAACTGCGACAACTGATACATCTACAACTGTGCCAAATGATACATTTACAACTGTGACAACTGATACCACTGCAACTACAACAGCTGATACATCTACAACTGTGCCAAATGATAAATCTACAACTGTTCCAACTGATACCACTGCAACTACGACAACTGATACATCTACAAGTGCGACACCTGATACATCTACAACTGTGCCAACTGATACAACTACAACTACGACAACTGATACATCTACATCTGCAACATCTGATACATCTACAACTATGACAACTGATTCATCTACAACTGTGCCAACGGATATCACTTCAACTACGACAACTGATACACCTCTAACTGCGACAAATGATACATCTACAACTGTGCCAACTGATTCACCTCTAACTATGAAAACTGGTACATCTACAACTGTGCCAACTTATAAACCTACAACTATGTCAACTGTTGCATCTAACACTTCGTCAGATGCTACACATACAACAGCGGCAATTGAAACTATTTCATCTGCTTCAAATACAACTATGTCAAGTGCTGCATCAACAACTACTCCAGCTCTTGTCCCGATAATGACGTCACAAGCCACAAAATCATCGACAACTACAACACCACCAAGTACTGTGTCAACGATTGACCCATCATCTAAACCCCCCAACAAAGGTAGTATTATATTGTTTAAATTGGATGTTTATTGGATGGAGTGTTATTCAGTAAGCATAATCAGTTGCAAATAAGTTCCGAACTGGCAACTTCTGAAAATATTTCTATTTCTTTATAAATTTTTAAGTGCTGGAATGCCGTTCAATAATTCAAACTATTTACTGAATTTCTTTCAATGAAAAATTTGCCAATTCGTAACCGATTTATTTTTGAAATATTACTTCCGCAGGAACTGGATACTAGACTAAGTACTCGTATACACTACTTGAACCGAGATATAATCGTATCAGTATATTAGAATATTGGTCTGCTTTAACAATTTTTCTGTTAACTGTTCAGATCAGTTTCTAGAGCAAACACCAAATAATGCAATATTAATCAAATGTATCCTCGAAATACAAATACAACATTTAAATTGATGCAAAATTCCAAAAGAATTTACAGAATTAAATCTATAAGTGTGCAGTTTATGAATTTTTCAAATTTTATTCTGTATTTTACTTATAAATTTCCAATTTTCGTAAATCAAAATTAAACTATTTTTATGATTAATAGATAGTTTTGAAATTTTACTGATACATGTAAAAGAGACATTGTGAAAATATAATTTTTGAAATATTTTTTTTTTTCAATTTTAGTTTGTGGTTTACATTAACATGAAGTTTGGGGTAACAATTGTCTATTTCTCTGTGTATCTTACTTGTACATGACGATAGTTTTTAGCAATCGACATCACACTGCCATCGGTAACGCAGGCTAGACACAGGGTTCTACCGAAATTTATCGGTTTTTCTACTAACATGCATATTTGCCAGATAATCAAACCAATGTCTTCATATGTTCTTTATAGAGGTTTATTCACAATCTTTCTCTGACCACTGTTTGCTTGAAACAAAACTCTGCGTCGTCACGGGTTGGATTAAATATAGGGATTCTAGACTGCAAAGTCTTAACTTATCACAATGAACTGCACTCTGTAGGTGCCTTAATATTTTGTGATGATATTGACAGTGGTTTTATGAACACGCACCAATTCATGTACCTATCAATTGTTCGATCGCATTTCGATCACGTTTACATATATGTCTAGATAATCAGGATAAAATAATGCCAATTTGTATTTGCAAGACATTCCACAAAAGCACATATGCAGCCTGATTTTGGAATATTGATTAATCTCTTTCCCCGAATCTAATGCTGGCAGGAGTTGACATTAACTTTGTAAGCATTGCGTGATTACAGTAAGACAACCAGAAGTGCTTTTCGGGTAAAAATATGATTTGGTCGTGCTCAGTAATCCTTCACGCTGACTGTTTTCGAAATGCGACTTTAACTGATAAAATATTATATCCTTATTCGTTTACTGCAACTTACTGAAGGATTAGTACCGAAGCCAAGTGTAGATACCTTAGGATGAAATTTGAATTTTATCTACTTCTGTTAGTTGTAAATAGTAGAGTCAAACATGAATGGGATTTCCTGCATCAATTATTTCCTAAAATCATTAGCCGACCATCTGAATATAAGCATAACCTTCTATACTGTAATGTAGCATAAAGTTAAAGCATTCAGTAATGTATGTGATTTCACTGATGTCCCTTAACAGCCTGGGATGGCAAATTCAATGCCAAGCTGTTGCCACCATTACATGTGGACAACGTCGTCTGGTAAACCGTATCACTTAGCACGATTATTATTACTCTTACGCTTCTGGTAGTCCTACTAAAATTATTCGATCAACTAGGTTCCTTTGTTTTAGGAAATATCCTCACATAATTTTACTGTCTGTGAAGAATAAGACATGTTTGTTTACCTAAGACTGGACAGAATGATAATTACTGCAACGGCTGTACATGTATATATACTGGTTGCGATTACCTCAAATTAAATTGAATTCTTCGATTTATCTCAGAATAGGGTAAGAAAACAACCTATCATGTATCCATTTAAGTGCGAAACCAGGCACATCTGAAGACTTTTTAGAAGCATGGATTGTTCCAAGTCCTCACATGAAAATGCTGCCGAAACAGTTTACGAAAAGTTTGTTAAATCTTTCTTTTCTTTTTAGAAAAAAAAGCGTATCCCTTGACAGTTTACTGTTTTTTTTTTTTTTTTAATTTAAGAAACAATATAAACTTAAACTTACATGCAGTTATTAATCATGTTTCTTCTCTTTTGTTTAACATGTTGAAAGGGGGTATTTTGATTCAATTGATTCTATTTTTACGTCCGGCGTTATATATCTCATGCATCTTATATTTATTGTGTCTTTTATTTCTCTAGGCGTAAAGGTTCCAGTGGATGTTCATATATTTTTGACCGGAAAGAACTTTTCAAAAGACCTGAATGAAGTTTCATCAATGGAGTTCATAAAGATGAAAAATAATCTTACTCTTCTGGTGAGCTGCTATATATTCTTTGATATTGATAAATCAGATAATCTTACACTAGTTTTCTCTGAACAAGAATTTCTGTCTTATTAGTCTTAACCACGTTCCTTTGTTAAAAAAAATAGGACAATGTTGTTTTTTTCGGGGGGTTCTTTTTGCAGAGGAGATACATTGATTAGCTTATTGTTTACTGTTTGTCTGAAGACTACATGCATATCGATAACATTTTGAAGGAAACTTGATTGATAAGAGTCAGTTCAAAACTTTACATTTATATCGAGGATGTCGTAAAGGACAGCAGAATTGACAACATGTTCGTCCAAAATGAAATTAATCATTATGTTGTCATGTCTTTTAAGATACCAACAAATATTTGGAAAGCTTGTGAGAAACAGGTTATTTAAGTAATCAAATCCAAATTAATTATATTCCTTTGTGCAGTTGTTGCACGGTTTTATGTGTGTGTTTTGTTTTGTTGATATTGATCAAATCAAGCTTGCTCGTTTTCACCTACTGTTCACATGGTTGAAGGAAAACGTATAAAAAAAAAGCATCAATGTATTTTTTCTAATCTCGATATAAACGACGAAAAGTTTAAAACACCGTTGCAGTAGTTCTTTCATTACGCTTGTTTAAATGTGTTGACGTAAATCACACTAATCTATGACGTTTAAATTAACTATCGCGTGTTGCTAGGTGAGATTTATAAGCTATTTTTTAACCTACGACATTATCTACATGTACGACATTTCCACGACTTCCCATATTTTGTTCAGATATTTCCCGCGATTGTTCTTTTTTATCACTATAATCATAACTATTATTATTTATTTGTATTCTTATTATCATTTTGTTTTTATTCTCATTCATATTATAATTCTTTTTTTAATGATCAACAAGTTAACGTGAATACAATAAAGATATATACTTATAAAAGAAATTTGATTAAATAATTAAGGTAATCCACTGATGTATTGTAGTTAGCTACCCAATACAGGAATGTGACAGGATTTGCAGGGTTATACATATATAATTTTACGTATGTATATTAGTTCTATTTTTTTTTTATTCAAACGAATTTGTTCAATAAACAACTTCTGGTTTGATTTTTATGCATGCATCAATAATTGCTGTTTGCAATTGTATTCAATATGATACATCGCTATCACGTTAATATGATAACTAATTGTACATGTGACAATAATCAAGTTATCGAGAGGACAGTCATCCCTGTAATGTCTAGAAAGTGTAGGGAAAGATAAGCTAAAAAAAAGTAAATAAAGTGCACTATACATCTTAAAATTAACATGTGAAGTTCTGTCAGATATTTTTCATTTGTTTTGCATTCAAACGCAGTTATAATTTGATTGTACATTCATATTTTGTTGATAGACATACATATGTAACTTACATGTGATTGGTGTATCTTTATATGTATAGAGTTCTAGATCAAGCACCAGTAAACAGGAGTAAAGGGCAAACAAATCAAACGTATGTAACTACTACTGTGTATATAAGTGTTTCATTGAAAAACAACAAGCATTGATTTCGACATACAGGAGTAATAACATAGTTATGTACTTTATAAACGATATGTTGCCAATATAGCAAGAAATATCACTTTTCGATTGAATTTTGATTGATAGAAAAAGTTATAATTTACATGATTTTCGCACCAACATGAAAATGCTATGATTGGTTTTATACTTTTTGTGTGTGATTTCCATCCGCATTATTTCATCGTCAAATTAAAAGAAAAAATGTCTGAATGTGTTCTCTTGAAGTTTTATAAAAAATCACAATTTTGTCATACAGTGATCAAGATAACCGAAGACAACGGAGAAAATGTTTACAGTTTGTGACAACTAGGTAGTAGAGAATTGATAAGAAGTAGTGGATTCGTAAACGATAATCAACGAGCGACTTTAGTCGCAAGTTGATTATCGTTTATGAATCCACTACTTCTTATCAATTCTCTAGCTTAACCCATTTCTAGTAAAAAATACTGTCTGTTTTATGTTTTGACAATGAATCAACGGAATTTCATAAAAATGATTTCGTATTTTGTCTTTTTTATTGTATAATAGCTGGAAATGATTATATCCACACGGTTCACGTCTATATTTAAGTTAACATAAGTTTGATATAACTTAAATGGGTTGTTAGCTCCCCTTTTTTATTACCAGATTTAATACTTGTATATTTATATTTCATTTAATGTTTTATCATTACAAAGTATTTAAATTATATAGATTTTGGTATTTATGGTTTATTCAAAAAGACATATGTAAATATACAGAATTTTTTAATCTTTTTTTGAATAGTTAAAAAAATCTAATTACCAAAATTTAGAAACCTTTCAAATTTACATATATAGTATTTAGCAATATATGATTCTTTACAGCTGATTAAGGATTGCCTGCAATATAACCTTAATAAGTCTAAAGATAAAAAAAAAAATATAACCTTATTAAGTCAAACACATGTATCTAGCGTAGTTGCTATTATACTACAATTTTATGATGCTCCAGTAAATGATGCTTTCCGAAATAAATAAAATAATTGCTGAAGGTCTTTTTTGAAAATTATATATGTATTTTGTTTAAACTGTTTCCCTTTCATTAAGTTGAGATTATTTTAACGTTATTACATTTGGCATCCATCGTAAACCAGTCTATTTTCTGTGGTGCGCATTCTAAATCTCCAGCAGAATTGCTCGTGCTACAGATGTACAATGTATAATTATGTCAATTTTTTACTATTACATTCAAGCTGTTCATAGCCGTGATCGTCTAGTCGTTGGTATCAAAAGACACAACTGTGATATTAGCAGTGCCAAGTTCAAACCTTGTACCCGAATTGAAATTTTCATTGCAATTGTTTTAATCTTAGAGGTATTATATACTTCATATTCATTTTAAGGCGATGATTTTGTTTCTGGTTTTACAGTCAAGGAAGTAGTTTTACGGTCGTAGCTTATATATCACACTTTATTCAAATAAGAGTACGTTCAATGTTGACGTGATGTATATTTGGACCATTTATAATCAAACAAAGAAGAAAATATTGATAGTTCGATATCATTATAAGACTAAAACCTTAAGTAAGCATTTGCTATGATGAAAAGGAAAAGTCCTTGTACGTTAAAAGTGACATGTGTAATGGGCATATGCGGTTGTTTATTTTATCAAGGAACTGTACTAATATATACAATTCCTCGATTCTCTAGTGTTAAGAACTAGTGTGTAATAGCCACAATCGTATAAAGACCCATCGGTTCATTATAACGATGTTGAAAATCGACCAATGTTCAAACCTGACATCGTGAATAAACTCTTTTTTAAGATATTTCCATACTGCTATATAACTATACTCAAGAACGTTCAAATGTAGAACATAATCTTCCTTAAAAAATAACGCATAAAACAATTTACATAAATTTGAAAAGAACATGAACAAATCCAGACATAGTATAAATATTTTATTAGATAACAAAAGCGAATTATCTCTAAGATAGAAATACAGTTTATTGACATGTATTGACAGTTGTGCGCTTTAAGAGTGTTATTTAAATATTGATATATGTCAACACTCGTGGTATAGTGGTATCATGCATAGACTGAAGCCTTCTACTGATTATGAAGAAAATACGCGCGAGTTCGAACCCTTCATATGCTCTCGTTTTTGAAAGGATAAAAAATCGTAAGTTAAAAGTTTAAAGTTATAAAATTAGTTATCTTAAGTTAACGAAGTGGTCAGTGGATTCTTGAAAAATAATCTACTGTAAGAACAATAGACTGACGTCAGAGAAATGGGTTAAGAACCAATAAAACATGAACATGTATTGAGTTAATACAATATATATTTTAGGAATGACTTTAATATTTTTTCTGTCTATGAAGAAATAACATACAACATGTTGTCCACGCTGAATAACTTGCGTAGTGTGTTTTTTTTTTAAGATTGTACTACATTTTTGAGGTTATGTTGAATAGACAGAAAAAAAATTACAGTGATTCCTTATATTTTAATTCTAAATTCCATTTTTAAGGATTAAAGCATGAAAAAACGTTGATGACGTCACGGTCACATGACAAAATTATGTCTATGAGCTGATAGACGAAAAACTTTCAGCCAATCAGAAGATGTGTTACATTAAAAATTAAATCATATATACATGTACAAAAAATGTCAACTACGAATTGGTCGAAGAAAAAGTTATGATTTAAAATCTACATGTATACTCATGAATAATGATATCTCATTAAGTTCTTTGAGAACCTGTTAAAATAGAATTGATGAGAAAAAAATGTACTAAACATGTTTATCTATGGATTTCCAAAAATCGGCCCTGGCTTATTATACATGTTATATAAATACCTGTTGTCCGTCAGGAGATCGTATTTTTATGCAAATAATCTAATCTTTTGAAAATGAGAGAAACATTAACACAAAAAATCAACATTGAATTGGAAATTTGATGTCTGGTCCCCACCTGTTACGTGGAGTGTTTTGACTACATTTGGGCTCAGTTTCTGTTAGGGTTTAAGTTCTCATTTTGTTTCTTTTAATTTAGGTGCCTTTTTCTACTATGTTTTATTTAATGCAGCGGAAGATCACATTTAATACAGATTTTTCCAGTGTCGTATGTATTATTATTAGACGTGTTAGAAAAGTCATTACGATTTTGACGCTGATGTTAAATACCAATACCACTGCAGGTTATAGTGGGGACCAGGGATGGGGTAATCGTAATCTGTAATCGTAATCGATTGTAATTGATTACATTTTTTCCAGTAATCGACAGTAATCTGTAATCGAAGACATTTTCGATTACATGTAATTGTAATTTAATCGATTACAGCAAAAATCATGATGTAATCATCGATTACTTTCGATTACATTTCGATTACTTTAGTAAAATAGTTTGATGAAATATAACCTAGTATTTTAAATGAAAACATGTATATATTCATCACTTTGAAGTACTGATATGACTTAAGAGTTTATTAACTGCCTTTATATTTCTATCTATTGTCTCAAGCTGCATTATGATCAACCAGATCCCCTACCATAATTTACTTTATATCTAGCTTTTGAAACAAATGGAATAATGTGCTTGTCAATAAGTCAACACCTTTTATATTAAAATAAGAAAATAGATATGAAATAAGAAAATAGATTTAAAATAAGAAATGTGTCTTAAGTTAAGTTCTGTACTTCCTTAAAGTAGTAAGCTTATTTGTATTAAATTTCCTAAAAGCATAATTTTCAATAAGATTTAAGCTTAGAATAGATAAAACAGTTGATTTCTTATAATGTAAAGATATACATGTATATAAAAAATAAGTACACAAAATCCTTTTAACAATGAACCAATGCCTATGCATTGAAATTCTTTTCAGAAAAAGATACATGTATCCCTCGTTGACACTATAACTATATACTGTTTATAATTTTATTATAGAATAAAAAAATCTTA
The DNA here is from genome assembly GCF_021869535.1 of Mytilus californianus. Lineage (NCBI taxonomy): Eukaryota > Metazoa > Mollusca > Bivalvia > Mytilida > Mytilidae > Mytilus > Mytilus californianus. Next base: position 47,190,240 of record NW_026262582.1, on the reverse strand, counting down.
ACAAACTTGTCTTTACTAATCAGATGATCAAAGTCTTCTAATCACTATATAAGACACATACTTTGTTTTTTTTTCAATTACTGTTTGTCTAATTAAGATGGAGATTTACATTATTTTGCCCCAGGTTATAAATTGTACTCCATTGGCAGTTTTATAACCTATAATTAAGATGGTTTTCCAACAAAAGGATTAAATCATGTTTGTGATTATAATTATAAATTTTGATCCTTAAAATTAGCTGAACTAATTAATAATTCTACTTTTTTTATATTTTCTTCTGAGAAAACTTCCAACATTGTAAATAACTATGCTAAAATATACCTGCTTTTAATGAATAAAAACAAAAAAGCTAAGTTAAGTCAGTACGAAAGCAAAATTATTGAAAAAAACTTTAAACATATATATAAGTGATTGATGGAATGCAATGTCATCTCTAATTCATGTTGAAAGTCAAATTTCAAGATTTTTTTAATAATTCTGATCCTCAGTAAGAGATTCCATCTAGATAACAACTGTCAGCTTATAATTTGGAAACAATGATTTAAATGCTGTTTTTTTTGGTAAAGTTCTAAACAACTACTATACAAACGTTGATCAACATGATATAGTTTAACTTACTTTATTTTTTTTTTTAATTTTGAAACATGTAATTGACAGTAATCGAAAAGTAATGTAATTACTTTTGATAAAGTAATCGATTGCAATCGATTACATGCAAAAAACTGAGTAATCGATTATTAATCGATTGCACAAAATACCTTCATGTAATCGATTATTAATCGATTAAATTTGTCAGTAATCGTGCCCATCCCTGGTGGGGACCATCTCAAAAAGCATAGCTTATCGTTCATTAAAGTTATAGTCCGTTTGACTTCTATAAATCTTCAGAAAAAAATTCTTAAAAATTCATTTTTGCAAATAAACATTTTTTTCTTCATGTATGTTAATGTATGATATTTACGAACTCTGACTATGAATATCATAATTTTGGGCCAATAATAAAAAAAAAATTACCCATTAGGTCTCTATGTTACTTCTATTTTTTTCTATATAAAAATACTTGATGGAGTAAGTATGAATAGTGTAACAGCCTTCCATTCAAAACAAAAGCATTAGACATGTGTTTTTAAACCTGTTTCATTGTACCATGTGACTTAACTCATTTAAATATCAAAGTACATTATACATGTCATGAAAAATGACCATCATCTAATTTTTTTTATAACTGGTTTTATATGATTTTATAAATGAACTTGCATGTATCTACAAAGATGTTATTTGTGGGGGAAAATATTATAATCAGATGTTTTATTTTGTTTTTATTCCTTACCAAATCTTAATTTTTGTTACCTTAATTTGATTATATATTTATATATATCTTATAAAAGAATATAAGCAAGCTTTTCGTGCTTAAAGCATGATGACAGTGTTAACAAAATGGAGAGCCTCTAAAAAGTTTCACCAATAAGTATTTACAGAATACATTTAATATTTACTTTTTTCTTGAAAAAACAAAATAGAATTAGACAAAATATAACCATAAAGACCTTTACTGATGAAAAGGGGAACTTTTTAATAAAATTTCTAAACTGAATTTTGCATAAAACTACTTTGTAGTTTTTAAAAATGTTATACTAGTAATGTCCAGTGGAAAATATTACTAAGGTTACTCATAGAAATTGAACAATAAAAAATACAAATCATGTATACAATAAGTTCAATAATCACATGACATAAAACTTAAATGAAGTCCAAGTTTGTTTGCTGCTCAGCGTTATTTGAATGAGAAAAGTCACATGGTATAATGAAACAGGTTTAAAGCACATGTCTTATGTTTTTGTTTTGAATGGAAAGCTGTTACACTATTAATACTTACTCCATCAAGTATTTTATATAAAAAAAAAATAGAAGTAACATAGAGACCTAATGGGTAACTTTTTTGATTATTGGCCTAAAATTATGATACTCATAGTCAGAGTTCGTATATATCATACATTAACATACATCAAGAAAAAAAAATGTTTATTTGTAAAAATGAATTTTTAAGAATTATTTTCTGAAGATTTGTAGAAGTCAAACGGACTATACCTGTATGGGTTTGTTTGATAATGCTGAGATGATTTTTGGATAATAAAATAATAACAATTTATTCCGCAATACGCGGAGGAGGATCCAGCAAAACAACATGATCTTTATCAATATTATTATCATAGAATTGCATTGTTTCATAGTAGTGATCGATTAAGTTGAAGATCGTTGTTCACCCATTTTTCTCCTATTTTGTTGAACGACTACAAGGAAAGTCTGCACAGTGATAAAAATAAATGAATACAAAAAACACTGCAATCAAATCAAATCCGAATCAGATTTTTGATGATACATCAATCTTAAAGTTGTTCAAAATGTTCGTTTATTTGAAAATTATTTGAAATACACTTTTCATGTGGGGGCTTTCATAACTTTTGTGCGGGATGGATTTTGCTCCTTGTAGGGGCCATACGGTGACCTACATGTATAGTTGCACACATTTATGTTATTTGGTCTCTGGTAGATAGTTGTTTATTTTGACAATCATACCACAACTCATTATTTTATATAATTTTCTAAAATAGAGAAATGTGTAGCTTAAAATTCTAATAAAAATACTAGAAATAGGTGTACTTGACAATTAAAAAAATTAAAAGAATGAAACAAAGGCGTACTCAATTTTATTATCTTATCTTTTTATTTTATCTAGAAAGGTCACTCTGGCAATTCAATGTTATGCTGAAAAGGGACAATACCTAAGGAAAAAAACTCGCTAAAATGTGTGAATTAATTATTCTAATTCACATTTTAACTGACGTTTTCTTTCTATCAACTTTTGTCAGTTAGTTTTTTGGACAAAATAGGTCATCGATCTAATTTTTAAAAGATTGGTCATTAATCAATCATATTAGATTTACGTTTCGGTGAAGGGTCGGAAGCTTTACTTCTTGGTATCACGGATTCCACCACCAACTTGGCAAAACAGAATACATGTACTACGATTAAATTCAGATATTGTTGAAAGTGGCGTTAAACTTTCATATGGAGAAGTTAATTTTATTATCTTTTGGTAAGGAGGATAGTTTGAAAATGGAATATTCATGTTCACCTCTTGCAAAGCCTGCTAAATTGTATGTCGAGCAATTTTTTTTTTTGATTTTCTTCATTTTGTTTTGCCTAATATTCTCTATACAATCCACTTTCTAAATTGGACGGTACATAGTGATGGAGCTCGAGAAAAGTGGTTTTCTTGAACATTAAAACGATGCGCAGCAAGACAACTTTCTTCCAAGAATTGACACCAACTTGGAAATGGATTTTCCTCTAAACTGTGTTAATTTATGTGATAAGATTTATGCGAACTTTCCACCAATTATTACGCCATAAAGGAGACACAAAATAAGACAAAACCGCAAAGGGAAAAAGAAAATGCAAAAAACTAAATAGAATTTTAGAATGTCAAGTTTATGTCGAACATGCCATCAGACGTTTAAAACATTTAGGGTTGTCGGAACTTTGTATAGACATCCAAGACATGAATCAAATCAAATTGTTGAATTGTGTGCCGTACTTGTGGAGGGGCAAACTGAGGTATTTGACTATTAAACATATTCTACTCGTATCATTTAATGTTTATATTTGGACTTGTGGCCATAAAATCCGTCATTCCCATTCTTGACCCTTACATATTTTTGTTTTTTAAAGTTTTGTTTTGCACTCCTAAATCAATCAAATATAAATGAGTGTATGAAGATCTGCGTAAGGCCAATGTACGTCTTAAGATTTGGAGCCGACGTTAACCGGTCGCTTCATATTGTATCAAACACATCACAAAGCTAAACTATACTACGCCGAAATACTTTTCAATGCAATTGCATTTTGAGAAAGTCCACACTTAAGTCTTGTATCGGTATTGTTATTTAACATCAGCGCAGTATTTAAATCCCTTTCCTAACACGTGTATTGACACTGATATTATTTGCCAAATTATTAGCATGTCAATCATTTCATTACGATAAATTGTTTTATTATATCCATGGTTTTGAATATAAGATAATATCCTTACAGGTTAGGAGTTGGATTCAAGGTCATTGTTGAACCATTCAAAACGGATTTCAGTAATAGTTCATTTACAGATATAAAAAATGTGACTCATACTATCCTAGGAAAAGGAAATCTTTCAAATTTTGTTTTAACCGGAATAAATGCCACGAAACGGAGGATTGAATCTGGTAAAATATAGTAATGTATCAAAGAAAAAGCAAAAAAAAAACAAAACAGGATCATACATATAAATCTCAAAAACTTACACAAACATATTGTTTTTACTTTTCCTAGGTTTAACGAATTAACGGAATAGTGAGTGATTCGTTTGCTTATAGATTTATATAGTACTTTTAACCGGCACGAACAAACATGTACGAACGCTGTGTCATTAAATTTTGCTGTAACACAATTTTGGAAATTGTTTTAGATGAAGGAATATATCTCCCTCGCGCAAAGCTCTGATTGCTTGTCCGGTTTTGGCTTTACTTTTTGTCCACTGTGGTTTATAAGCTTTTCATTTTTTTAATAAGCTTTGGATTTTCAAATAATTTGACATCGATCATCACCGAAGAGACATTTCTTGTCGAAATGCGCATCTGGTGCAGAAAAATTGGTACCGTCAAAGTAATTATAATAATTGTGGAAGCTACAAATCGAAAATAATAAAACAGGAATATCCCTTCTTTTAATTTAAATATCATAACTAAAATTAATTATCTTTTAGAAATCAATCATCAAACCAGTTCTGAAAAAATTGATGAACATTTGTGTGATATTGGATATTATTTTGCATACAACATTTGCAAGTCTGATTGCTTGGAATTTAATTGTGATAATAACGGGAAGTGCACTATTGACAAATATGGTTTTCCAATGTGCCAGTAAGTTTACATGTAATACCATAGTCAGCTAGAATGTCTCTGTTCTTATCACTTCAATAATGATATAGCCTTTGAATTAAAAGATATTTCATAGTCCATCTCCGAATGTAAAAGTGACCTTGAAAATGTGACATTTAAAAATTCATTTTTATCATTCCAGTCCAGACTTATTAGGTTTGCCTTTATACATGTTATACAAAGTATGCTTTTAAATTTGGAATGGTATTCAAGAGCTTGCATGTCTAATAATAATTTTTTCATTAGAATATTGGTGGTTTGAAGAAAACTATTAAACCAAGAGTTACCAAGTGGTAAAGTGGAATTTGTCCTGTTGAAAGTTGAGTGGAAAACATCACGAGTTGCTCGTTCTTTAATATTTGTGTCACAGATGACAACGGATATGTTTCAAATGTCATAACCGCAACATCGTCCCTTTTTCATTTATTTTGAGATCACTGAAAGATAGTTCTAGAACGATTCATACTGACCATGAGCAAAATGATGGGTGCAACTAGTGGAGCAGGATTTATCAACTTTTTCCGGGGCATCACGATTACTTCCGGTTAAAGTGGGGTATATTTTGAACAGTCCTTAGTGTTTATTTTTTGTTGGCATGACGCTCTCAGTATTTCTTCGGAGTTTTAAATGGCCCTTTGATACCTACTCTCTCGTTTGTTATACAAACTTTGAAAAGGGTTGTATCTTTGGTGATTTTTTAATATGTTGAAATAACTAGACAGACTTTATTAGACACAGAATTGCTCATTTAAATATCAATGAATGTAAAAAAAAAGAAATTAGAAAAATTCATAATCATTTATCTGTAAACTTGTATCCATCCATCCATCCATCCATCCATTCATCCATTCATCCATTCGTCCATCCATTCGTCCATCCATCCATCCCCCTATCTATCTAAAAAGTAGCGGCATATTACGTGTTTGGTGGATGCCTATATAACATGTATACTATATTGTTAGAATCTTTAAAGGGACAATTTGTGATGCTCTTCAATCTGATTTGCTGATTTGTAACTTATATCTAGACGCCAACATGGGCTACAAAAGACAAACATAATATTATCTAATCTAATTATCCTGCAATTTAGAAAATGCGATTACATATATGATTTACTTTCAGGTATTAACTGAAAAACAAACAATACGTTCAACAGGTATTGCAAATTAGCCTTCAAACTTTAAATTGTAAATAGACAGCAAAGGTCAAATGTTAACTTAGTGCTAATCTACTGTTAGATAGCATGAACTTAACTGTATGTCTTTGGTTTTCGAATACAAACGGCAATATGCTAGAAGATATGATAAAACATCCATCTTAATGCAAGCTAATGCTAACAGATAACATAAATTAGCACACAAATAGTACTCAGAGAGTGACAGACTGTTAAAACATTTAACTTAGCGTCTGTTCAATGGCGGAATACTTTGTAGTCCTGGGGAAGGAAACTGACGTTTCGTAATATGTTGATAATCGTCCTATACTGAAAATAAAATTGAGAATGGAAATGGGGAATGTGTCATAGAGACAACAACCCGACCATAGAACAGACAACAGCAGAAGGTCACCAACAGGTCTTCAATGTAGCGAGAAATTCCCGCACCCGGAGGCGTCCTTCAGCTGGCCCCTAAACAAATATATATACTAGTTCAGTGATAATGAACGCCATACTAAACTCCAAATTGTACACAAGAAACTAAAATTAAAAATAATACAAGACTAACAAAGGCTAGAGGCTCCTGACTTGGGACAGGCGCAAAAATGCAGCGGGGTTAAACATGTTTATGAGATCTCAACCCTCCCCCTATACCTCTAGCCAATGTAGAAAAGTAAACGCATAACAATACGCACATTAAAATTCAGTTCAAGAGAAGTCCGAGTCTGATGTCAGAAGATGTAACCAAAGAAAATAAACAAAATGACAATAATACATAAATAACAACAGACTACTAGCAGTTAACTGACATGCCAGCTCCAGACTTCAATTAAACTGATTGAAAGATTATGTCTTCATCATATGAATATCAGGCACAATCCTTCCCGTTAGGGGTTTAGTATCATACCATCATAACATATATGAGAAGAACATAACCCGTGTCATGCCAACAACTGGTTTTTAAATAAATGTGTTTAGTGCCGATGCAAAGACCCTATAAGTGAATCAATATTAACGCCAAAATATGCAATCTTTAATGAAAATGACTGTTATTACCTTATAATCTTGATTATAGTTATTATTGGGATCATACATTTTTCACTTAAGCGTACATAAATAATGCAAAGAGAGTATGAAAAAGGTTTAGGAGACTAATTGATTTTCTAGATCTTATGTTTGTTAGCAAAAATTGTTAGAAGATTTTGTAATATTCCAACGCTCAAATTCGAGTTTGATATTTTCAAGGTTTAGGAACAATAATTGTTCCTGCAACTTTTTTCAGGAATTAAACGATAATCTTTGTTTTTAGTAAAAAGGTGTTATCTGTGCCGGCCGGACTTTTCGACTTATTCAATATGTTTAAACCATTTATTTGTTTCATTCAGGCTACAAAATATTACAATTACATTAAGATTTACTTTTAAATATGTTTCTAATTCTCATTTAGATAGCAATGGGTAGTCCCAATGAAAAAATATGAAAAACACGCACAGATATATACCTACTAGTGATTTCAACAGTAATTAGGGTACTTCAAAACTGGTTATATTCAATGTACCCTAAACATAAACTTCAACGGTGAATTTGAAAAAAAGATTTTGCGGATTATGCATGGGCCCGTACCCTTTCCATGGTAAACATAGATGAAAAATTTAACGAGAGGAACATTTTGGGGTTACATGTACCTTGGCCTCCCCCTCACTTCGAACTATATTTATAATTATTAACCATAGTTAACACAGTATTACACCTACCACAAATAAAAATGAGAACAAAGTATACATTTGTATCTAATCATATCTTTTATACTATTACAGATGCCAACAAATCGGAGATTTCGTATTCTCTGGAATTCACTGTGAAATTCGAACAGAAAAACTTGCATTGGAGTCTAAGTTTATAATTGCAATAACTACTACTGTCGGCATAATCCTTGTTATCTTCATAATGATTACTTGCTTCTTGTACTATTTAAAGGGACGAAAAGTGAGAAGTATGACAAAAACCATTGAGTCTGTGTAAGTGGTGTCATGTTCTCAGCATGTATTTAGTTCAAAGAACAGTCAATGGGCTATGTAATAGATTTTGCTAAAATTTTGCATACAACTTTTGCTCGTTAAACTATACCTGAAAATTGAAAAAAATAATGCATTTAATCTCTTTTATTATCTGAAATTTTACTGATTTAATTCTTTCAAAATAGGTGAATATTTGAAAAGAAAGCACATACAATCGGCGAAAAACCTTCTTAAATTTGTCTTAAAATCATCATTCAATAACACGTAAGTTACTTTTACATAGCAAATACAACCCACTCTTTAGAATTCTTCTGTTAAAATTATAAAATCGTTTTTCAAATCTGCTCTCTTAGACACGTGATGACTATCCTCGTCAACTTCGTCTATTGTTGAAACAAATAACATCCAGACGTTGTATATGTCAGTTTTTTCGTCTGTTTGTGGTATATTATATATAAGTAATAAGCATATTAATGTTTAAAGCTTGTTCTTGACAATGTATAAACAAAAACATAACCTTTAATTTCAGTGGCGATGGAGAGGATATCAGTCAGTATCGTCCAAGTAGTATTAGACGGAGTTTTTATACCTCGGCCGATACTTATGCGTCTGTTTATAAAAGCCAAGATAATGAATGTGCACATCAGGGAGCAATTGACAATTCAAAAGATCGCGGAAACAAAGTACGTTGCATTATATGAATATACATCATTTGTATAATACAATGCCATTCTCTCATCCACAAATTGTTTAAGAACATAATAAATGTTAGCAACCTAAGTTGCGACAAATAAATGAATTACGAAACAAATATGATATTCCCCGTTGTCAATATTAGCTTATTTATTTTTTGTCTGCTTTGTTATAAGTGACACATATACGATGATTTTTTGCGAATAGGGAATGCTAATTCAAACATACGTGTAGTCCCCAATGTTTCTAATAGAACATCTCAGCATAGTGAGCATGTGAATCAGAATTATGTGTCTATCATACTGGCGATAAGAATTGCACTATTGCTGCTAAAAGATACAGTTCTTGTGGTTTTGAGCAGTAGTTCACAGATATATATTAAGATTAACAAAAATAATTGGAGTTTCCTTAGAGTAAGGTTTTTTTTCAAAGTAATTTGAGGGGTCTCGTTGGTCGAGTGGTCTAAGTAGTTACTACTGTAATCACTAGCCAGTCAACACTGAGGTTGTGAGTTCGAACCCCGCTCGTGCGGGTGCACTCGACTCCAATCTTAATTGACTAGGATTGTCAGTTTTCCTACCGAAGGTCGGTGGTTTTCTCCGGGCACTTCGGCTTCCTCCACCAAAAAAAACTGGCCGCCACGAAATAGCCCAAAAGCGGTGCTTAAAAGTGGCGTTAAAACACCAAAAATCAACAATCAAATCAAATCAAAGTAATTTGTGTTGCATATTTAGAAAAGAGAAAAAAATCAAATACACACAATTCGAGCAAAGAACCTAATAACGCAGTTTTTTTTATTTCCCATTTGATGTGCTAGATAGTATAATGTTTAAGCTGCAAATGTATTTTATCTTATATTTTACTAATCAAAGTCATATACATACACTATGTTTGCCATCTTTTATTATACTTTTCTGTGAAATAAATTTTACTGGGAATCTGATTCCAAGTAGATATGATATAGAAGGTAATATCTCATTTATATTCATCCTGATATTCAGATTTATACGAATACTGACTATATGATTACTGAAGGTGACGTCAGGCTGTCATCGTGGTATCAAAGTACAGAAATCATCAATGGAAAAGAGGTGAGAAACATAAAAGGGAGAGATAGAATATTGAAGGTTTATAATTAAGCTGTATGGTCTTAATAACTCGTGTGGAATACAAAATAAAATATAAACAAGTCTAAATTGAAAACAACGTTCAAATCTATGATTGCATTGGATAAAATTCGCAATTTTTATACGTGTGCATGTAAAACAAATTTCTTGGTAGAGGGGTCTAAATACAGCATAAACAACATTTTCCAAAAGACCAAAAAGTGAAAAGTATATTTTAATAAAACGCATTTGACTAACAGGTCGAACAACTGATGTTCCTAAACCCTGCTGACTGCCATTGGCGTTTGCCAAATAAATTGATCACCAGATGTTACATGGATCTGAGTTATTAATTTTAATACCAAACAGAAAACAATAAACTTGCGAAAAGATGGTACATCACAAACATGAGGTGCAACAAATTTTTTATACACTTTATCCGGATTTCGACAATTAATGTCTCTTCAGTGATGTTAGGGATCGAAACGGTATTTGGAAGGCCATATAATTTATACTTGATAAGTTGTGTAATACGTTACTCCCCGAAAGTAATACAATTATAAAAGGTGTTGTTGATACGTTTTTTTGGTTTTTCTAATTTATATTTCTGCTTATTTGGTTTTTTTCAGTTCACAATTAAAAGACCAAAGATCAGTCGATACCGAGCACCTATGTATGATTGTTAACTCGAGTTTATGGCAACATACAACTTTAAAAAAGCATACCGAGCTACTCAAAACATTGGCATACGGTTACGATATAGTATATTAACAACATATATATCCCGGTTTAAACGATATTGCAGAGATTTATAAATGCGGTGTTATATTATGTTTGTACATTATTCATATGCATCTGTAAATAATCATATCTTTAGTATAGTAAACTTCCTTGTGAAAATTTATACCTAAAATTTTATAAGTACTAGTATATACTTGGAGTTCATAGCAAATCAACAAATTTTGCAGTTTGCAGGGGAACTTGGTTGTACTCTACTACATATTAATGAAATTATTTGTTCATAAATTAAATTTTCTGTAGAATAAAAGACACGAATGCGAGTCATTTATTAAGTCAAACTCATGCAGGTAGCAATTATATGCACAACAATGGTAAACATGCATAGTATTCATCTTTTGTGTTTGTTATTGCAAATCAACAGAATGTAGATATTAATAATCTCAATGTTAATGAAATTAAAGATGTTTTAAGTAAGAGGTATATGCAATTTTGGAAAGATGATATTTTACAGAATGCTACAGTGAACAAGTGGGTGAGAATAGTTAGATTTTTTAAGCAGGGTTGTTATATAAAGATTGAGAAAGATAAAACAAATGTATTTGTTTTTTGAATTCAATTGAAGAGGACATTCATTTTCTAATGGATTATCCATCGAACAACAAAGACAAGTAATGCTGAATTCTGCTTTAAAAATATGTAATAATTCATAAATCTAAATACAGAAAACAGATTGTTTTGGGTTTTTTCTTATTAATATAATGAAATATGCAACACTGTGACTTTAATTTGTTATAAATGTTTTACAATAAGAAATACACTGCTGTAGTTAAATCCATATTACCATAAGTATTATCGTTATTGTTTTTTTGTATGTTTTGTTTTTGTTTTTGTTTTTATGTCTATTTGTAATCACTATATGTTACAAGCCCTTCATGGGCCGATTATTGTTTTAATGAAGTATTCGTATTCGTAGTTGTATATGCAATACATAAATATGAACAGTAATTGCGTACATCTTGGTCCTATGATATATGAAGCCTTCTTTAACTGATTTTTATAGTTCGTTCTTATGTTGTTCTGTTACACCACTGCCCCAGGGATTAGCTAAGGGGTTAGGAGCCTGTAGTACAGTGGTTATCGTAGGTTTATGTCTGTTAAATTAGTAAATTGTTTTGTTATAAATTAGTCCGTTAGGTTTTCTTAAATGGAATTGTTTCATATTTTTCATGTCGGGGTCTTTTATACATGTTATAGCCGACTATGCGGTATGGGGTTTTCTCATTGTTGACGGCCGTACGGTTGCCTATCATTGCTTACATCCACTTCATTTGAATATTAATTGTTAGTTGTTTCATTGGCAATCGTACCACATCTTCTTATTCTTATAACAAGCTATTTACAAAGAAAGTAAGGCTTATAAATTGTATTCGTCAGAAGCCATTTTTTTTATGTATCTTTATTAGGAAAGCTCGTATTAAAGAATTCGATAGCCAGGAATTGGAAACATTGGAACCTTAAAGATTTCGCCTTTTTTTGGTTAGACCCTTACTGGTTTTAATGCTTTTTATTGTTTTATGAAATTTATGTCATGGTCTTCTAGCGTAACTGGTGAGTTATCGAACGTCATTGTCACAATCAAACAAGAAAATGGTTCGGAATAACATGCTTTGTGACGTTTTGAATTGTTTTTGGTTTTCTAGAATTTTATAATAAGTGTTTTACTGAAAAATTGACTGTACGTTTTAGTATGCATTTGTTCACTGATCTCGATCAGAGGTAGAATAATTTGTCTGACCTCAACCAATATTCATTTATTGGTATGTCCATATTCAGAAACCAATGTTTGGCTGAAGCTTACCCTTGATAAAAAATGAGTTCAACATTTTTTGTGATAGATCAATGAATATGTACTACAAATGTACTATAGAACGTAAAGACACTAAATTGATTTGTATTGCTAACTTTTCCGGATCACTCGAATTCATCGTCTGTTAACGTGGCGTTCATATTGCTTAATTTTGTAACCTTGTTTTCCTTTTTTCGATTTTCTTTAGATAAGGTTATTTGTACTTTTATCGCTTTTTATATCCACATGTCATAATAATTTCGCATAAGCATATACAAACAGATTATATTTACTGTGTTAACAACATTCAACAGGTATTAAAGTGTACCTTACAGGCCAATAAGGACTGTAAATGTGTCTATTTCATTTACAATTCAATCAGTGCAGCTATAAAACTTGAAACAGATTTATGTGAGTATGTACACTATGAAATGTCGGGAGCATTTGCGTGATTTGAAGGTTATATTATCAATGTTTAAACGGTTAAATATGGAATGCAAAAGATTACATTGCCAATTTGTATCCATTTGAAATCAATAGAACGGATGAAAGAGATATAGTTATGTGTCAATGTTCTTCTCCAAGTTTACAGAAAAAGTTGTCCGGGAATTTAACTGCAATCCTAGCTATAGGTGTCGCTCTTAAACAACAATCAATAGTACAGTACAGCTGTAAATTGTTTGTTTGTAACAAATTCAAAAGACAACTTAAATCTTACATATTGCTTCAGCATCAATATTGAACTAACCTTAAGGTTCGGTATGTTTAATAGTACGTTTTTATTAAAAACGAATTGTTAATGTACCAAACAGAAAACCAAGTGTCATTGATCATTTTTTAATAATCAATAAATCTTTTTTAACTCCCCAAAATACTTAAGTGCAATCTATATCTTATTATATGGTGTTGCTATCAGGTATTCAGCCCTCGATGTTGCACTTGTTTGACTTCTCCATTCTGGGTGCATCAGCACTTTGTTGTGGAACATCATAATTTATATACATATGTAAAGACTAGAAACATGTCCCCCAAACGTGCGACGTTGATGACAGTGTTTGTCTAAATATATATCGTGTCCCCTTATGGATACACAGGAAAGTGTCCACTCTATTAACGTTAATTCAATATTCATGTTCATATTCATAATCAGAATATTTCAAGAGAAATTTTAGGCATTAAATTAATTACACTAAGGTATAAAACGTAATATTGTGTTAATGAAAGTCGAAGACAATGAAATGTCAATATATAGGTAAACATAGGCCGGGATCAGGTGCAAAATAAGGAAGGATAATAAAATAGTAAGGCATACTTGGAACTAGTAGAAGAGGGATGTTTGTACTGCTCAGCAAATAACTCAACCTTAGTAAAAATGTATTTTAATTTTCCACTCTTTCTGTTCGATGATATCCTGTTATACAATTAATCACTGTGTACAGATTTCTACGTCTTGAGCACTTGTCTATCCAAATTACAATCAGTAGCCATTGCTTAACATGCATTTATCTTATTCATAATACTACTTGAATTATATAAAGAATTCAATAATTGTATATTTAAGTCAACAGTATGCCTTAATAAGAAATAAAGATGACCTTGTTCATAGATGTTTTACCTCATTGTCCCATTTGTTGCACCAAAGAACCTTTGAAGAGATCTGTATTCCATAATTGAAAAATCCATTATTAGGTTTTCCTTTACTTTCATATAATTGCGAAATGAAGGACATAAAATGAAAATTGAACCGACACAGTTAATAAATAGAACAAGTGTTAAAGACAACATTGCAGGAAGGGCAGTACACACAAAACTTTAAAATGCGTAACCTAGGTACTGTTAATGTTATAACTACCACTAAAAAGACATCTTTTTTGGGTGAAATATAATATAATTAAAATAATTATCTCCCAACTGAAAAGCTTGGCTAACTTATTTGAATGTGGATAGAATGTTGGTCCTGTTTAGAATATTCAGCCTTGAACATCACTGGAAAAAAACGTTAGTTGTCGAATGCGCATTAAAATTCACAAAAATTGGTACCGTTGATAATATGATAATCAGTGGAAACGCAACGCTTCTGACGTCGGAAAAAAAAAACACATTTTACAGCTGTGACGTATCTTAGCAAATGACAGATAAGGAACATTCACAGCCATAAGTCGAAATTAAACTGACAACGCCATGGCGAAAAATAAAAAAAAAAAGACAAAAAGACAGTATACAAAACATAACATGGAAAATGAAATAATGAGCAACACGAACCCCACCAAAACCTGGGTGTTAGCAGATTTTGCTGTGCAGGGAGCACCAGTCGTCCTCATGTACAAAAACCGGAGATACATCAAATTCGGAAAGTCAAATTCGAGGAAAATATGACCGGGTGATGGTTACGACAATTGGGAAATATCCGTCGTCATCTGTGAAACAGACTTTCCGTAACGATCAACGAACTCGTGATGACGGCTGTGAAATTTTCGAAGGGATGATTTCAACTAAACCACATGGAACTCTTGGTTTGATCGATTCCTTGTGAGCAGAAACACTCTAACAAGTGAATCATGTTATCAAATGCAAGCTCCTGAATCTAGAATCTGCTGGGAGATATATATTCCATATACAAGGCCCTTCTGGAATGTAGCTACATAGAAATCGAAACTTTACAATTGGCAAGCTAAAGATTTTTTTTTTTTTTAATTTTTAGTTTGGAATAGGAATCACTTGACGTGTGAAGTCTAGAAAAATAAAAAAAAATAGATTGATACTATTGCAGGTTGAATGAGCCTTAGATTGTATTTACTGTAACAAATCTTTGGACTTTTTTAGTATCCACATCTGATACACTCAAACCCTAGAATAGATAATTTTACAATGACTATGAAGCCAGGCTTTCATTGCTGATAAAATTGATGGTAATAATTTAGAAAGATGTTTCGTGAAACACTTGGAAGACCAAGAAATATAACGCTTTTTGTTAGGATACTTATGCAATCTAGGTATCCAATACAGAGAAGGAAGATCCAGTTCTTCATCTTTGGTTGAAATTCTAAAGAAACATCGAACAAACCCATTAGTATTACCTCCTTGGTATGTGTCCTGGGGGTTTATGTTGAGTTCATTAAACTAATTCATTGATTACACAGTTCATGTAATGTGATTAACACACAACAACGATGTTGTTGGTGGCTTTATCTGAGGTATATATAGCCTATTTGTTATGGAGTTAGGAAAGTTGCTTCACAACATTTGGTGTTTAAACTTAGATGTAGCATGTGTATTTATAGACCTATTTAGTTTTTTTATTCTAATATGTATCAATGACATCACAGCCTTAATCCATTCGGAAGGAGTATCTGAGTACTAGTAAGGTCATAATTTTGACACGATCAAGAAATGAAAGTAATCTGATATGACAGGTTTGTGGAAAGGTGAGACATTTAAATAATTGGGCGATATGTGATTTAAATGGCACGGCAAAGTTGATTTATTTCTGTAATATGGACACATTTGGAAAATGGATACGTTTGAGAGATTGCATATTGTCCAACATATAGACGCAAGATATTGACAATTAACCATTATATTTTTAGTAAACTTTGGATTTTCAAATACTTTGGCCTGAAGCATCATTGAAAAGACATTTATTGTCAAATTACGCATCTGGTGCACTAAATATAGTACTGTCAATGTTATTATCTGATAGTATGCTCTTCTAAAATATGCGATCATCGAAAACCATTTAGCGGTAAGGAACCGCGACATCCGTCAGATGTCAACTTTGACTAATTGAGTTGAAATCTTGTTTTAAGTTTTATCAAACAGTTCGTGGACATTGTGAACGGAAAACGTTAGTCAACATGTATAATTAAAAAAAAAAACTTTGAAACCTGTATTCCAGCAGCTACTTTACATAAATGTATTGGTATAACAAATATCTATTAACAAATAAATCTTTTTGTTGAAATCAAATAAATTTCCATGTTAAGACAATGTTTATTCTGCATACATATCATTTACCTGCCTTCAAACAAAATTATTTTTTTCTTCAAATTTATAATATTGATTTGAGTATTTATTCTATTTGCAGAGTTGTCGCAATTATGTTGATTGTGTAATTATACAACAAAGTATAACTATACTGTATACTGATTTGATGTGTCATTGACGTATATACAAGTACTGTATACTGCATTACCAATAACATTAACGGTACCAATTTTTCTGCACCAGATGCGCATTTCGACAATCAATGTCTATTCAGTGATGCTTGAGGCCAAAGTATTTGAAAATCCAAAGCTTATTAAAAGGATGAAGAGCTTGAAACCAAAAAGGACAACAAAGTATAGCCAAAGCCGGGCAAGGAATCAGAGCTTTGCATGCTGGAGATACATTCCTTAATTTCAAATAAATTCAAAATTTAATAACACAAAATCCGTATTTTCATGCCAGTACCGAAGTACTGGCTACTGGGCTGGTGATACCCTCGGGGACTATCAGTCCACCAGCATAGGTATCGACCCAGTGGTAGTAGTAACATAAACGGTACCAATTTTTCTGCACCAGATGCGCATTTCGACAATCAATGTCTCTTCAGTGATGCTCGAGGCCAAAATATTTGAAGAGCTTTTCATGAGGGAGATACATTCCTTAATTTAAAAAAATTAAAAAAAAAATTATAATTCGTATGTTTATATTTATAAACTTCAATAACATTAAAATAGCATGAACAACTTGAATTTGTCAATACATGTATTTCCCGTGCATGAACATGTAAATACCTACATGAATTGATTTTTAAATATTCCATATATTTGTTCCATTTTCATTTTTGTAGTGTTGTATGGTGTCGTGAAAAAATCAAATCATAAACACTGACGAATCTTTTTGTGTATTTCAATTACTCAGACAGTCTTTTTTGAATGAACAAATGTTTTAATTTGCACCTTAAATATAATAACATAGGGTAGCATGTTTGAAAAATTTGACCCTTGATATAGATATGACATTATGAAATGTGCTAGTAGACTTTTCCTAAGGTCTTTGCTGAGGTCTACAGGAGAGTTGTTATTTATGCAAACTAGTATCATTTTATTCTTCACAACTTTACTAATTTATCCAAGTCTATACTTTCATTCAAATATGTATGAATAGATTAAACATCACAGGACATTATGACTGTTCAATTTCCGATTTATAACAGGAAACTATTGTTAATTACATTTATCTGGATAAGGAAGTATTTTGAAGGAGAAATCCATTGATCACGCACACTACAATATATATAGTGGTAAATAATGGTAAGTAAATCATTTATTTAATGTTTTTCATTTGACAACAAGAACACATATTTCTTTTACCTAAAATACCTCCTTACAAATTGCGATAATCAAATGCAAAAAAATGTTCGCTGTTATCTTAGTATACAAATATTAATAACAAGTAAAACCACTTTAATTGAAATCAAAATAAATCGGAGACTTTGTACATAAACAAATTGTAAAATATAAACATGTTTCTTACATTTTATAAAACCATCTTATGTTTTAGTAATGTATATAAAATTCACACCTCAAATGTTAACCTATAATACTTTAGTAAATAATGACTGTCATAAATAAACTGTGATACTAGCATTTGGAAATTCAAATTTGACATTACATTGAACAGTATTATGATGTTTGTTATTTTGTTTTCAAATTGATTGTTCATAACAATATCTTTGACTTTGAAATTGTGAAGATATTCATCATTATGTTTATTTTTAGGTGACACTTTTACAAATGATATGGCTGAATCAAATGATAGGTATGTGAATTACAGCAGTCGTTCTCATGCTATAAATGCAGTAATTTTAATATAGATGTGTAGAAGAGTCTCAAGCTAAAATTTGCTTCAAATAGCTAGTTCCGTTACATATATATTTGCTTTGAACGGAATGAATTAACGTGAATTATCTCTAATAACATAAAAGATACCAATTTCATCACCAGATGCGGATATTCTATCCAGGAATAGATTATCATGACTGTATTTGACAAAAACCTTTCTGATAAAATTGAGAATGGAAATGTCTTCGTCCTTATTGCTCTTCAGCTTAGTACTTTAAAATTGTAAGCCTGGTATCTATGATGAGTTTATATTGGATGATTAATGTCTCTTCTGAAATGTTCTAAATATTTGTTAATCTAAAATCTCCATGCCACAAAACCAGGTTCAACCCACCATTTTTTTCTTAAAATGTCCTGTACCAAGTCAAGGAAATGGCCATTGTTATATTATAGGTCATTTCTGTGTGTGTTACATTTTTAAGTTGTGTTTTTGTTGTGTCGTTGTTCTCCTCTTATATTTGATGCGTTTCCCTCATTTTTAATTTGTAACCCGGATTTGTTTTTATCTCTATCGATTTATGAGTTTCGAACAGCGGTATACTACTGTTGCTTTTATTTTTTTATCTACAACAAACGTTTAAGATATGAAAAAACCAAAATGGACCTATAGTTTGTTAAATAAAAATATGCAACAACAGTTATCAATTCAAAACATATACAACAACAGTTATACATTCGTAACCTGGCACACATATATACATGTAGCTGCTCTGACGTTGTACAAGATATTTTAAATAACTTTACATCAAATGGAATTTAGTACTTAGATTTCTTACAATCTCTGTTTTTGCCCTGTGTTTGTTGTATGTCTGTTTTGTATTACTTATTCAGAAGTCTTTACGTCAGTTTTTGTAAGAGTTCTTTTACTGCTTTGCCTATTATTTCATATTCCGTAATTGTGATCGTTATTCAATGTTACAACCTCCGGTCTTTTTTTATTTTACCTATACCCCTATTTAAATTATCATGATTTTACGTAATGGAAAGAAATTAAATAACAACCCAACTTCTAGGATATCCACGTGCTTAAACACACGTATTTGTAATGCATCTACAGTCAGATTGTTAAACAAAAAGGCACGTGGATATCCACATAATTCCAAAAAATGACTTACCTGTTTTAGATTAACTTCAAAAAATACTGTTAGGTCAACAGTGAACGGGAGAGCTTTTTCACTCTCCTTTTCTTGTGACATTACCTGAAAAACTCAAAACCTTATATACGTGGTAACTTGAATCCAGCATAAGTGTGGTATTCAATATGTGGGACGGACGGGACGAGAATATTACAGAAGAAATCAAGCTCACCTTTACCGCTTTTGAAGACCTAAAAAGTTCTAAAGTTTGATGTGCCAACATTTAGATAAGCATAATCGCATTCTAAAATTTATAAAATTTCAACCACTTGAAACCGTTCAGAAACAACCAGGACAATCACACAAGTAATTTGAAAAATCCCGTGAAGTTTTGTATAAAAAAACGTCAAACAGCTTATCCTCTCGGTCCCAATGACAAAATATTGGGACAGGGGAACATTTCTAAAACTTCTATCGATGTCATTTATATTGTCGATAAACGACTAAGAAATAATAGGTCTCATGGTAAACGCAAATACCGTAGTCAACGTATTAAACATCGTATAAATTATACACTTGTTGATCTGTTATCTATAATAATAAATTATGGTAGACATCAAGTATTATGGAAACTGGGTCATATACCAATAAGTAAATTATATGCTATTTTTCAGGAGTGTGAAGAAATTTCATTTTTTAGCCCGTTGTATGAATACACCCACATTATTACAGCCCTTTGTCATCACGGGCTGTTTCCTAGTATCGATAAACCTGAAAATCATAAAAAGCATTTTCTTAAATTAAAATATATAAATAGAGGTATTGATTTAATTAACTTATCTAGTATATTCAATGACTCTACCATCCATAGCCAAATACCTCCATATTTTGATAATACAGAACCACCTGTTATTTCGTATTCTTATAAAAAAAACAGCAGAAGTTTGATTTTTAATTATACGTCAGTTACATCAGACGTCAATATAGAAAATAATGCTCCTTCCACTTGAGACTTTGAAACATCTAGTTTTAGATATGTTCCCTATGGTCATGTCATTACAGGAGACCTCAACATCGTCGAAGAACGCGTGGTCAAAACTTTTCTTAAGAAAGGACCTAAATATCGTCCTCCATCTATAATAGATTGGGAACAGTTTCGTCAGGGCATTAAAAACACTTTGTCTGCCTACTGTAAAAATAAGTGTTAACGTGAAAAATCTGATAAAAAATCTCCAGACAGTTCTTTGAGTAAAATTATGAATACTGTTGATATTCGTATATCTCACTTTGAAAACAATTCTAAAATTAATAATAGGGTCCATGATATACCCATTTCTAGAATTAAAAATAAACTCCAAGTAATCGCAAAGCGGTTTGTGTTCGTACCGGCAGCCAAAGCAGCCAATAATGTAGTGGTGGTGTGACGCATATACTACACGAAAGTTCTCCAAAACGGGATTATCAATTCGTCTACATTCAGCTCCACAGATAGTCAAATTATAAACAAGCATATCACTGCCACTACCAAGCTTAAAGCCTCTTCCGAAAATTTGAAAGTCCCGATATGTACTGGTTACCTAAATTACACAAACAACCATTGAAATTCCGTTTCATCTCCGCATCTAGTAAGTGTTATACTACTAATCTAACAGTGCTTCTTACTACCTCCCTAACTATTATCAAAGAACTTGTTATTAACTTTTGTAATAAAGCTTACGAAAATTATGGTATTAATTATTTTTGTAGTGTTAAGAATTATTTAGATGTTTTAGATAAAATACGTGCTTGTGATGGTCCTTTTAATTCTGTTGACAGTTATGATTTGTCTACTCTCTACACTACACTTCCACGCAATCTTATCAAGAAAAAGTTTTCATATCTAACTAAATGGTCTTTTGAAAAATCTCATTGAAATTTTATTTGCTGTAACTCATTTAAAGCCCTTTTCTGTAATGAAAAAGGAAAGTATGCTAGATACACTTACTGGAAATGTGAAGATATGATTGAAGCTTTACATTTTTTCCTGAACAACAAATATGTACGTTTCGGCGATAAAGTTTATCCACAGGTAGTAGGTATTCCTATGGGCACTAATTGCGCCCCTTTAATAGCAGATTTATTCCTGTATTGCTATAAATCTCAGTGTATGACCAATCTTAGTGAAGATACGTCATTGTTACATTTGGTTGTTACTTTTAACAATACTTACCGTTATCTTGATGATATTTCTTCGTTAATTAATCCAGACTTCTCTAAATATACTAACGAAATTTACCCAAAGGAATTTACTTTTAATAAATCTAACATAAACAGCAGTAGTTGTCCTTTTCTAGAATGAGACATTTTTATTTCTAAAGGGAAACTCAATGCTAATTTTTACGACAAAAGAGACGATTTTTCATTCCCTATTGTTAATTTTCCTTTTTTAGACGGCGATGTTCCTTTGGCTCCATCATACGGTGTTTATATATCCCAACTCGTTCGTTATGCCCGTGTGTGTGGTGATGTCATAGATTTGAAAGAACATAATCAATGCATCACTGGTAAATTATTAAGTCAGGGATTTCTTTACTATAAATTACTTAAAAACTTTACTAAATTCTTTCATAGATACAAAAAATTGATAAGTAAATTTGGCTGTACCTGTAGAAAATTGATTAAAAACGGTATTTCACATCCTGAATTTTACGATAATATTGTACTAAAAGCGCGGAAATCACTATTTGATCCGTGTAAATTGATCGAACCTTTAAACAAACTTATTAGTAAAGGTTATCTAAACAATGTTGTAATTAGATCTTTAAATAAAGTTTACATTGGCACAAATATCGATTTTGTCATCAGCAAATTAAAACATAACTAAATTTGTATTCTTTTCAAACGTTTTTTTTGGGATGTATAAATACACATCCACGTTCATTATTTATATAGAGATTACTCTATCTATATATAACATTATACATATTTATTAAACGGTTAACTCCTAACTATCCTTCTGCCTATCGAGACTTTTATTTTGACATTGCACAAGCCATGTCTTCTTTGACAGTCTATGACGTTAAAACAATTTATCCATGGGATGTATTTTAGTTGATTTTAGTCTGATGCATGAGTTTTTATTATTAATTGTTTGTGGCTTTTAACTAGCTTTAAGTAACTGCGAGTACTCTCATATTGTACTTTTGTATTATTACAATTTGTAATGTATTTTTGTTATTTAATGTTTACTTATTTAGTGTTATATCTCGTCTCACTATTTTTAATATGTACCACTTTTGATAAGTGTTTAGTATGACGATAAATTTTCACTTCAGTTCTCGTACTATGAACAACAAAATTATTTTTTTTGTAAAAAAATATTTCCGTACTCCATGTATACCTTACAACAATTTTTTTTTATTTACCTGTGTACATTATTTTATTTAGCGGTATGTTGTCCAAGGTTATGGTTGTCTTTCTGATATTGTTTTACATCTAACCCCCTTGTTTTATTAATTTTGTATTTACATTGTGTCATATATCAAATTTATTCGTTCAGTGTATGTTCACTTGTTTTTGTTAATATGTCAATTGATTAAGTTAAGCAATTGCAATTGATATTTTATAGTGTGTCTTTCTATGTTGTGATGTTACACTATTGTTTCAGGTGAGGATGAAGGTTGGAGCCTATTTAAACGTTTAAACCCACTGCATTTGCTGCACCTGACCTAAGTCAGGAACCTGATGTTCAGTGGTTGTCGTTTGTTGATGTGGTTCATAAGTGTCTCTCGTTTCTCGTTTTTTATATAGATTAGACCGTTGGTTTTCCTGTTTGATTGGTTTTACACTAGTCATTTTTGGGGCCCTTTATAGCTTGCAGTTCGGTGTGAGCCAAGGATCCGTGTTGAAGGCTATACTTTGACCTATAATGGTTTACTTTCACAATTTGTGACTTGGATGGAGAGTTGTCTCATTGGCACTCATACCACATCTTCTTATATCTAATTAAAGGATATAGATCCTAGTATTTGCTTCTTTCATCCTTTTAAATGCAACATAGTTAGATGATAAACTTATTCTTAATTTAAAATTTCGGAAAGTATTAAACTCCGAACCGATCAACACCGATGTGGTGCTGATGTATTGTTCTGCTACTCGTTGAACAGTATTCAAAACGCAAGAATGCATAATTCTCGAAGATTTTAGGAGTCAAGCAACAAAAGGGACATACGTTTAACTTGTTTTTTTTTAAGAATTAGAACCTTAGTTTCTAAATGAATCATAAAATAAGAAATTTAGAATTCAAGTAAAATAAGTTATTAATCATGTATGTATCAACGAAAAAACTATTTAGCTGACGATACCCTTAACATGCTTATACTCCACTAACTGCGGTATCGGCCAAGTGCTGACAAATAAAAATAGCGCTTTGAAATTGGTTAGTAAATGATTATATAATAATTGACAACTTGAAAAGCATTGTGATCAAACAAATATCCAAGTCCACCTGATGTAAACTTTGGAGTTAGATAGTCTAAAAATTTGAAAAAAGTGGTAACCCGATTAATTATCCTAAGAATTGTAGACGCTCTCATTTAAAAATATTTTTTTAATGGGATTTGCACTTTTTATATGTTTTCATTGTATCTGTATTTACACAATTTAATTAGAATATTGAAGTATTGAAACGCACTGTCAGGTTTATTTGAATACATGAAATCAGTGTACTTTTATGAGCGAAATACATATTTTGATATATATAAAACGTATTAATTATTTTCAAGTTATTATGAGTGCAGTAAATATCATTTACCAAAAGGAAGGATCAACTGCATTGCTTACATTTCCCAAGGATGAAAAAAGGACAGGAAATGGATGGTGTTTATTTGATTCCGAAAAATATTTGCATATTGATGTTATTTTCCAATTTGAAAATGGGATATATGTCAACTTAGCAAATACCCCAAAGTATATGATTTTAAATAAGGAAAGATCAAAGTGGTTTCAACTGCAAATCAAAAACTTAACATTAGACGATGCTGGAACTTATGTCTGTAAATGGTCTTTAGACGGTTCTAGATATGATATAGAGTTACATGTATTAAGTAAGTTTCTTCATTAATTATTGTTTTTTCATATTTACTAAAGAAATTTATATTGTTCATATTATAGACAAGAATTTCAGAAGAGAAAGACAAACATACAAATGTCAACATTTGATAGTTTACAGTATCATGAGTATAATAATGGTATTTAAACCAGAAACACATTGGAGGTGTCTTTAAAACAGAATATAAAATGATAATTACAAATGAAATAGTACAAAAGGAAGATAACACGCTTTACCTAAAACCCGAAAAAATATAATTTTAGTACAACAGACAACACCAGCAAACAGCCTTGTTAAAAAACACGTGCAATAACAAAACAACTAAGAATAAAACATGTTCAAAATATACTGATATGGGATATGTACAGAGTGTGGTTGGGATAAACCAATTTTAGCACACCGAGCAGCGTTAATTCAAAATAGATATTAATACAAGTAATTGAATGGCAAACAAGCCATTTACTTGAAAATTAATGTTCTTCTTAGATGACATCATACATTTTTCAATAGCAATTTCTATGTCGCAAGAGCCTATCAATTTTTGATTCAAATAGGGAACTATTTATGACACCAATATTCAATTTGCCAGATCAAAAAAATTATCAAAAGCGAACAATAGTTATGAAGTCATTTAAGCACATAACTTATTAAGGGTTAAACCAGATTTGCAAGTATAAAGATTGAAAATTGTTATGGTATTGTATGTTGAAGAGGCATTACAGTATTTAATCGAATATACTTAGAAAACTACTTAAAATTGGTTCCTCAATAAAACTACATACCAGCCTTGCGAAAAGTTATATTCTGATATAACTAAACAACTAAACATTCATCCTTTTACACCGTTAAATGATAGTTTTCTTCTATATGTTTCAGTAGTCGGGATCCTAGATATATTATCATCATAACCTATTATTTTTTAATATTATTTCTATTATAATTTGTATTATCATTTTTATAATTATTATTATTATTAATTTATCTATTTATTCATTCAAAGTCTTAACAGACTACTGTGCAAACAAATTATTTTGATCGTCTGTGCAATAATATGTTGATGTAGTTCATTAGTGATTCTCGTTTCTAGTTTTTTTATATAGATTAGACCGTTGGTTTTCCTGTTTGAATTGTTTTACACTAGCCATTTTGGGGCCATTTATAGCTTGCTGTTCGGTGTGAGCCAATGCTCCATGTTGAAGGCCGTACTTTGACCTATAATTGTTTACTTTTCACACATTGTGACTTGGATGGAGAGTTGTCTCATTGGCACTCATACCACATCCTCTTATATCTATTAAATATCAAAACTATTCATTGATGCAAGATTTACACAAAAAAATGACAAGTGAATAATTCAGGCTATCAAAAGACTTTATTACACATACAATTTCTTTATTATTACTTAATAGTATTTCTTGTCCGGATTTCCTTTCTTATTTGGCCAGGTTAAGGCTGCATCTGTTATTCAAATTTTGACGTAGGGTATGCATTTTATATTCGTTTGGCCTCAGGCATCACTAAAAACACATTATTTTTCGAAATGCAAATTTTTACTATCAAAATTATCAACAAAACATTATATTGTTGTTGTTGGTTGCTACTGACAATGACATATATCTTGTTGTTTGGAAATTTCTCAACTAATGCAAGTAAATCAGTTACCAACAGATTTTAGATGTATTGTTTGTCTGCGAAAATCTATAATAAAAATTGTGATCTCATGGAATTGGAAATTTATGCGTACTTGCGATAACGAAGTTTTGTGTGTACACATATCTTAAGTAATCAATGGTTTCTGTGTACATCGCTGTTTTTTGTTTGTTGTTTTAATCAGTTTTTCTATACGTATTGTTTTCATCTGAAATCCGAATTCCGAATTATTATTTAGTATTGTTAGGTAGATATTCATTATAACCCTGATCATCTATCTTTTTTTTTCAGATTATCCCAAAGTGCACATTGCAGAAGGGTCATCCTTACAACTAGTAGAAGGCCATCGATTGAATCTTACATGTACAGTTGACGATGAGACGAATGTTAATGTTGAATGGTTTTATTTAGATGAAAATGGCAATCTGTTAAACCTACATCAATCGAACAAAGCGTTCATTTTACAAACTGTAACCAGAAATGATACCGGAGTATATCAATGCCAAGCAACAAACAGAATTGGAAACAGTAGTTCAACAGTAAACATTACCATTCAATGTAAATTAAATTGATAATACTTTATATTTCTTTTGAAACCGTTACTTCTTAACCATTTATTTGAAATGCATAAGCATTTATTAAAGTTTACTTTACAAAATGTATTTTCATTCATATTTGATAATATTATCATACATGAGACAAAAACAACCGAAATACTTTTATAGTAAATTACCGATGACGGTTTTATTTTATTATGATTTACTTTAATATTATATTTTTTTTACTATTGAATACCATTTTTGAAAAAAAAAGTCTTTTTATGACCACAATCTAATTATTCAACACCTTTATTTGGAATAAGCTTTTGACAATTGACTTTTGAATTTAGTAGACAAATATTTCAGTTGTTTTCCTTTTATAGTTGATGTGTATCCCTCGGTTTGATTTGTAACCCGGATTTGTTTTGACTTAATCGTTTTATGACTTTCGAACAGCAGTATACTACTGTTGCCTTTCTTTATTCATATTACCAAAACATGATTAACAGGCAATTTACCAACACTTTTTTTTGGTACAAGTTAAGAAAGGAAACAGGACATATTCCTGTTTTCTGTTTTTCATTATATGTGTATTTATTGAACATTTCAATTTCCATACTGAGTTCATTATTGCTCTGGTGACATTGGATGTTAAGCGTTCCTAAGGTCTCGTACGATTCGCCATGGTATAAATCAAAAACAATTATGATATTACATTTAAAATTATTTCCTTTAAATTAATTAGATCCGCCTGCAGTTGAACTAGTCGTATCAGAAGATTTTATTGAATGCATTTTACACCAAGGAATTCCTGCTTCAAACAATCTTTTCCAGCTAGAGCATCAGTCTGTGTTTGGTGTGCACATTCGAGAAATCCATTCATTTTCAAGTGATAAGTTATTACTGCTAAAGTCGTATATTCCATATGAAACCAATGGAATATATGTTTGTCAAGCTAGTAATGGTGTAGTTGACGTTGATGGATTTGCAATTCATAATAAATCTACGATTTTCAAACATTCAGGTATTGATCACGTTTGTACATATGCATTAATAATCTGGTACTTTGACAAATTGACCATGATTTTGAAATTTGAGAATAATGGTAATCACAAAACTCGTGTTAAAACATTTTATGCTGCTATTTTCAAAAAGACTTCTTCTATCCTTTAACGCTGTTAATGATAAGTGTTTGCCTGTGAACTTTTGTAGTTTGGTAGCTTTCAATACATATTTATTCATATTATTCATTGGGTTGCACATATTACCTTTGACATTACTCGTAAGCAGCAGAATGACAAAACCACTAGAAGAGTAGCTTACCCGATGGTCTTTGATTGGTTTATATGAGCCATCTTACATTGTTTGTGTTAAGCTTTTCGACCATGTTTGTGTTTAGCTCTGTAAATTTATTTGTATTTAAGGCTCGCATCTTTTAGTCTTTGTGTTCTCTGTCCGTCAACAAATTGATTGAAATACTGCTGATCTTTTTTTGATATATGTATCACTCTATTATTCCTAAATATATGGTTGAACAATTTATAATTATAGGACGACCAGTGTTTTCGAACGAAAATACTAATGTTTTATATGGAGAACTAGGAAAGCCATTTTTAATGAAATTCATAATATACAGTTTCCCGATTTTACAAGAATTGCGACCCCAGAAGAAATTTGGTAATCATTCAACGAATCAAAATGTCGGAACAGATCAAACTATGAAAAGTCTTTTATCTTATACGGAATACGACACCAAAGAAAAGATTCCAGGTTATGAAGTTATATACGAAAAAAACATTTTGACAAATGAAGATTTTACTGTTTACAATTTGTGGGCAAAAAACAGTTTTGGGGAATCATTTTATATGTACAAAATTATAGCTTTAGGTAAGTAATAAAGATATCGTATACCGTGAGAAGTGACTATATACCTAAACATGTAAGCAAAACAGATCTTATCGAGAAATATTGTATGTTTCCGGTGTGGTAATGAAGTTTGATTTGATTATTTTTTTCAACGACGAAGATTCCAGGTAGGTAAACAAAACACATAATTCGAAGATATTAACCATCAGCAAAAACATAAACACAAAGAAAAATCTACAATGAAACCACGTTAAATTATATATTGAGGAACAGTTATCCATCGGAATAAAAATATGTAGGCAGTTAAATGATTCAATGAATTTTAGTTATCTTGGGTAAAGATGTTTTAAATACAGGTTTGGAAAGCGAAGCAGTTAAAAATCAATCTATATTGAAGATGTAATCAAGTTGTGCGTGTGATTTTATTTACGGCATAGAAAGAGTCTGATATAAAAACAAAATAGTATATTTAATGTAGACATATAAACTCTATAACCCGCACAACAAAACCATCAACAACCATAAAAAAATGTCCTGTTCAAATAACATTGTCTTACTTTAATTAACTTCTACCTTTCTATTTGCCCTTTTGCAGACAAAGTAGATAAAAGCAGACATATGAAAATTCATTTCTTGGTATCTGTTAGTATTTCTGCTCTTCTAGTGTTATACATTGGCGTAAGTCATTTCCATTGTCTCATCCGATCATCACGATCCAACAGATTAGATGTTATTCAAGAAAATTCATACGATGAAATAGACGTAGTACCTTATGAATTGGACAACATTCAGCAACCTGTAGATGATGTTCATGACCAAAGCTACGACGGTAACTCTATAGACAGTAATGTGTCAAGGCAAAATGTAACAGAAAACAATTCTACGATGCAGTTATTACAAACCAGACCAACAGACTCGCATCGCATCGCAATAACTATGAAAATATGTATCAACCAATTGTACGCGAAAGAAACGACAATCAATGTTACAGTCAATATTTACGTGATGTTTTGGATTAGACTGTGAATCCACACTTTACAGGATGTTATATCAGTTGTAATGTATAGTAAACATAATTTGAGATTATAAAATATAAAAATTGTCAGTTCCATAGTTATATCATAAGGAATCAAAGTCATCGTTAGTGATTCTTTAACATTGAATTGTTTGAAACACATGGAAATACTAAGCTTTTAACAATATACTTCTGGTGGAATCAAAATAATTGATATTATTTATTGTATAATATTTTCATAGCTGGTAACCATGACATTTTAGTTTTACGAATTGAGATCAAACTTTTTTATGATTTAATTTCGAATTGTAAAACGCGTTTGATTTTTTCAATTGCAATATATTCGATCAACGTTGCAAGATACTCAGATCTGAAATAAGACTGTTTTAATCGAAAACAAATGTGTATTGAAGTTTTAAATGCGGTCATGGTTAAGGTTCAGGTTATTGGTTGGTTCACATAAAAGGCATAGCTAGATGTAATCAACAATAATTATTGAAAGCAATCGTCAAGTATCATTTTGAAGCTAATTAAAGCTGTCAATGTGATTAGGGTTTTTCTCATTGGTGACGGCCTTACGGTCCATATATTTGCTTAAATCCACGTAATTCTATCTAAGATATATTTGTTTTGTCGTATGTTGATTATGAATTAACGAAACATAAATACACTAAGTCTTGTAAATGAAACGGTCATTTTGATCTGAACAGCTCCTGAAAGACTGAATAAGCCAGTGCTTGAATTCCATTAAAATCTGTTCAATCTTTGTTTACATTGTTCAGTAGTTGTTTTCATCTGTTCGAAACAACAACATGCTGCATTGTCTATACATGTATTGAACAGAACGTAATTGACTGCGAGCAAACTGTCAGAATATGGGTATATATTATAAGAGAATATCTGAAAAATAACTTTATCTCTTAACAAGACTTGATCTGATTTGTTTTCAGATGATGCTAAAGTCTAAATGACCGTTTAATATTAAAATGCATCTACGAGTGATACTGCTGTGCAAAAAAAGCAAATATATTGCATATATCTACACGAAACAATCTTTTCTACTAATGAAATAAAGATATCACAGATGTAAATGATCAATGTATTCCATTAAGTTACACATCATAAAACGGTCTGATTGCTTTCTCTGTTTGCAGTTAAACTATTAAAAATTTGTTCTTATGATAATAAGAATAGTTTTCTGCTTTATCTCAAATATACACACTGAATTGACGACGGGTACATGTTAGTCAAATAATTCACAAATACAGAACAGAAGAAAGATAGTATTCAAAACGTACGTTCTTTCCTTTGAATTACGGGAAAAACAATTACATATTCACATAGTTCCAAGTTCCCTTAAGTGGGGTTCGAGTTGCTCGGTCTTTAGATTTCTGTGTTGTGTTTTACACGTTTTATATGTTGTTTTTTGTCCTTTGTTTTTTTTTTTTTTTTTTTTTTTTTTTTTCTTTTTTGTCAAAACGTTGTCAGATTATATTTTTTTTTAATCACGAGTTCGAATGTGCCATTGGTATCGTTGGCTTCTCTTTTAAGTTTACTATATGGAGATGTATCGGGTGAAACTAGTTTTGTAAATATACACAAAAGAATATTTAATAACTATACACAGTGATGCACCCGCACTCCACTCTGAAGTAACTGTATTATAACAAAGTCAATGTAGGACTTTCTTTGAGATATTATTGTTTCTGGGAGACACAAATGATGCACCCGCAGATGCAAAGTGTTATTTTAAGATACACAAAACTGAGAATTGAGCAAATAGTTCAATGGTTCACTGTAGGAGGAGTTATCCGGAAACGCTATGCACCTCTTATGCAAGTAAATACTCCCAAAAATGGCAAGGTTCAACTATCTTCCAAAAGAGCATATCTATACTATTAAATGAGAAGACAATGTGTGTAGCTTCTTTTCCTTCCACAATGAATTGATCATCATGCATCTGTGTCCTATAGGTACCATGCATAGTCGCATTTGTCATTCTTGCTTAAGATTATTCAGTTTGGGTTATTTTGGGAGGAAAACGAAAATAAAGGCATCCTGATATTATTTCCGTCATCGGACAGACTTAAGTCATAGACAAGACTTCCGTTAAGGACTGTTTTAAAATTACACACAATTTTCATAAGTACTTTTGACAATTATTTTTGCGTTTTTTTTCTGTATACAATGATAATACATATACTATAAATAAAGTGTACTTGCTATTTATTATCAATTCCAAATTTACTATCCACGGCGGTCACTGATATATTATATAGAGAGTCTCTTGATAATAAACTTGGAATTGATAGTAAATAGCAAATACACTTTATTTATAGTATTTGTATACAGAAAAACAGAAAACAAAAAACCACGGACTTTGAAAAAAAGGGGGAAGGCTTAAAAAAATTGTCCTGTCACCAAGTACCTGTGACTTTTGATACCTTTCCTGAAATTCTCCAGTCATGAAATCTTTTACAAAATTCATCCTACAACAGTTAACATATTTTCAACCACGCTCTAAATGCCCGCGATTTTGCGGGTGTGTTCTAGTATTAATAAAAATCAAAACCCTGACCACATGCTCACCTTCAATATATGTACAAACAGCCAGCAAAGTGAAAACTTCCTAGCATTTAATCTGTAGGAGGAGTTATCTGGAATAGCTATGCACCTGTTATGCAAGTATATACTCCAAAAATGACAAAGTTCAACTATCTCCCAAAAAGAGCAATTATTTATAAAAATCAAAACCCTCACCACATGCACATTTTCAATATTTGTACAAACAGCCAGCAAAGTGAAAACTTCCTAGCATTCAGAATATAGGAGATTGCACACCTTCAATATATGTACAAACAGCCAGCAAAGTGAAAACTTCCTAGCATTCAAACTATAGGAGGAGTTATCTTGAATAGCTATGCACCTCTTATGCAAGTATATACTCCAAAAATGAAAAAAGTTCAACTATCTCCCAAAAGAGCAAATATCAATAAAAAACAAACCCTGACCACATGCACACTTTCAATATATGTACAAACAGCTAGCAAAGAGAAACCGTCCTAGCTTTCAAAATGTAGGATAAGTTATCTGGGGCAATATGCGTAGTTGATTTTACATACTAGGCGGTACTGGTAACGTTTTCTTTTGTAGCACAGTCCATATCGTAAACTTGGATATGAATGATGGCTCATTTCGAAGCTGAGACATTTTCACATATGTGGTCAAATGGTACGAAGTGAAATTCATTTTCCCGTAAATAGGCACACCCAAAAAATCCTTTCGTAATGCGGCTCCTGGTAGTAAACAATCCCTTTTTTCACACAGTAAGTTCTTTGAAAATTAAATACTTTGCATACATTTAAACACTGCATAGTTTTTACAAATTTATTCTATGGTCCTCTACTTTTCAAATTAACACAAATGGTTAAGCTCAGTCACTTGTTAAAAATAGAAACATGTCTAATATTACTACATAGAATTTTTTTGTTTACGCAAAACTTTTGTGTTCCTCAAGTTGAGGCGCATAGGGATATTGACCAATATTGAAATCCATAGTTTCCAAATATTCTTGTGTGGTCTTCTTCAGTATGACTTTCTAAATACATCTGTGTATTTTTGTTCATTTCTGAAAGAAAATAAAGTTGTTTTAGCACTATAAGGCAATGACCCTGTCATCGTTATATTTATCTATTCTGAATACAATGTGTAAGTGTAATTGATCTCTTCCAGTATACCTTTACAAGTCAAAATATGGATAAAACATCTAAGGATAACCTTCAATTACAATAAACAGACCATGTTTAAGCATTTAATTAAATTTTCTGGTGTTTAAAGTGCATTTTGAGTGAGAAATTATGCAAAAATGTAGATTTCATCAAAAACCCTAAAAAATACTTAATAATTTTTACCGCTTGAAATCTGTTATTTCAACCTTAGAAACCACTCCAAAATGCTGTGAATGTCATATTTATTATATAATTAAAGCACAATGAAGTGCAAATTTAAAAAAATGTCCTTTCAAATAATTTTATTTGAAAACAACAAAGTTTTTTTTATGTATTTCATTGAAAACCTTTATCAATGAGAGATGCACATTACGTTTTTAAGTAAACATTATGACATCACACGTTTTATGATGTCATTTAATAACGACAGATTAAAATAATGCTAAGCACAGTTTGCAGTGCTACATAACGGACAGTTGCCTCATGGTTTAACTCAAAATGTCGAGTCGAAAAAACCAGTAACTAAGCATTTTTATTTAATATCAAGACCATAGCAACAGTTTTCATATCAGCATATTTTCAACATCCTGATTGTAATTTGAATTGCATAAATAACATATATAAATAATATATAGCTTGTCTAATAAAACAAAATTCTTACCAGTGATTCATAACTTCATAAAACCTCTAATTTGACATCTCAGGTTAAAACTGGAATGATATGTATGAAACTGAAATAAGACAAACAATTGACTCAGGTTGTTTTTTCTCTCATTTAAATACAAACTGTACTATTGAGAGAGAAAAAATCAAATTTTTCAAAGTGTTATCACAATCAAAGAGAGATGCTTCTCTCTGATAACTTCACAACCTTCATTTTAACCTTTTATTATAATCGGTAATAGCTTAATAGCTAAATAGGTGAAGCACCTTGTTTCTAAAAAGGTCTGACCCTCACCCCTTTTCACAAAGAAAAGACAACATCTTGTGATTTGCTTCTGTGCATTAAAATATAGCAATTATACCTTTCTTCAAATATGTGTGTCTGTTTTTTTTTTTGCATATTTAAATGACCAGCTGCTAATTAATAGTCAAATATTGGTGTTAAACACTTGTTTTCAATTATACTCGTACGAAGAGTGTTATTTCCCTTGATCATTATTATAAGCTATTCCTGTAGACTGGAATGATAATAACAAAACAATGTCTTTAGTGTGTCATGTTGACATACTATTTAACAATACTAAATGTTTCCATAAGAATTAAGTCCCCTTTTCAAATCAATGACATGTGGTTTCCTTCAACGTCTGGATCATGCATGTAATTGTAAACAAAGACTGTGCCTTAAAGAAGTGATCCAGCCCCGCGCCTGTCATACATTTCAAATGCGAAAATTGTTGCTGATCTTTATAAATAATGTTAATTAAGGACCAACTGTGATAACTAGGTATTTTTAAAAGACAACTTACCTTCATTTTTACAATTTTCTCTGGTGTACAAGATGCAATCATGCATAATTCAGTCTGACAACTTCTCAAATTCATCTTGTAAATTGGGGCAATATGCGTAATTGATTTTACAAACATATTTGTAGGCGGTAATGGTGTTGTTTTCCTTTGTAGCACAATCCATATCGTAAACTTAGATATGCATGATGGCTCATTTCGAATCTAAGAAGTATGATTCATTTTTCCGTAAATTAGCACACCCCGAAAATCATTTCGTGATGCGGCTCCTGGTGATAAAAAATCCCTTTTTTTCATACAATAAGTTCTTTGAAAATTTAATACTTTGTATACATTTAATAACTGCATAGTTTGTACACATTTATTCTATAGTCCTCTACTTTTCAAATTAACACAAATTTTTAAGCGAAGTAATTTGTTAGAAATAGAAACATGTCCAATATCACTACACAGAGATTTTTTGTTTACGCACAACTTTTGTGTTCCTCAAGTTGAGGCGCATTAGGGATATTGAAATCCATAGTTCTGATTTTTCCAAATATTCTTGTGTGATCTTCATCAGTATGACTTTCTGAATAAATTTCTCTTTTTGTTCATTTCTGAAAGAAAATAAAGTTGTTTCAGCACTTTAAGGCAATGACCCTTTTATCGTTATATTTATTAATTCTGAATACAATGTGTAAGTATAATTGATCTCTTCCAGTATACCTTTACAAGTCAAAATATGGATAAAACACCTGAGGATAACCTTCAATTACAATAAACGGACCATGTTTTAGCATTTAATTAAATTTTCTGATGTCTTAAAGTGCATTTTGACTGAGAAATTATGCAAAAATGTAGATTTTTTCAAAAACCCTAAAAAAAATACTTAATAATTTTTACCACTTGAAATCTGTTATTTCAACCTTTGAGACCATTCCAAACTGCTGTGAATGTCATATTTATCATATAATTAAAGCACAATGAAGTGCAAATTTAAAAAAAATGTCCTTTCAAATAATTTTATTTAAAAACAACAAAGTTTTTTTTATGTATTTCATTGAAAACCTTATCAATGAGAGATGCACATGAAGTTTTTAAGTAAACATTATGACATCACACGTTTTATGATGTCATTTAATAACGACAGATTAAAATAATGCTAAGAACAGTTTGCAGTGCTACATAACGAACAGTTGCCTCATGGTTTAACTCAAAATGTCGAGTCGAAAAGATCAGTAACTAAGCATTTTTATTTAATATCAAGACCATAGCAACAGTTTTCATATTAGCATATTTTCAACGTCCTGACTGTAACTTGAATTGCATAAACACCATAAATAAACAATATATAGCTTGCCTAATAAAACAAAATGCTCACCAGTGATTCATAACTTTATATAGAACCTCTAATTTGCAATCTCAGGTTAATACTGGAATGATATGTCTGAAACTGAAATAAGACAAACAATTGGCTCAAGTTGTTTTTTCTTTTCATTTAAATACAAACTGTACTATTGAGAGAGACAGAATCAAATTCTTCAAAGTTTTATCACAATAAAAGAGAGATGCTTCTCTCTGATGACTTCACAACCTTCAGTTTAACCTTTTATTATAATCGGTAATAGCTTAATAGCTAAATAGGTGAAGCACCTTGTTTTTAAAAGATTTGACCCTCTCCGTTTTTCACAGAGAAAATACAACATCTAGTGATTTGCTACTGTGCATTAAAATAGAGCAAGTATACTTTTCTTCAAAAATGTGTGTCTCACTATTTGCATATTTTATTGACCTGCAGCTGCTAATTAATGGTCAAATATTGGTGTAAAACACATGTTTTAAATTATACTCGTACGAAGATTGTTATTTCCCTTGATCATGATTATAAGCTATTCATGTAGACTGGAATGATAATAACAAAACAATGTCTTTAGTGTGTCATGTTGACTTACTATTTAACAATATTAAATGTTTCCATAAGAATTAAGTCCCCTTTACAAGTCAATGACATGTGCTTTCCTTCAACGTCTGGATCATGCATGTAATTGTAAACAAAGATTGTTCCGAAAAGAAGTGCTCCAGCCCTATGCCAGTCATACATTTCAAATGCGAAAATTGTTGCTGATCTTTATAAATAATGTTAATCAAGGACCAACTGTGATAACTAGGTATTTTTAAAAGACAACTAACCTTCATTTTCACAATTTTCTCTAGTGTACAAGTTGCAATCATGCATAAATTAGTCTGACAACTTCTCAAATTCATCTTGTAAATTGGAGCAATATGCGTAATTGATTTCACATACATATTTGTAGGCGGTAATGGTAACGTTTTCCTTTGTAGCACAGTCCATATCGTAAACCTGGATATGCATAATGGCTCATTTCGAATCTGAAAAGTGTGATTTATTTTTCCGTTAATAACGACACCCCGAAAATCCTTTCTTGATGCGGCTCCTGGTGGTTAAACATCCCTTTTTTTTACACAATAAGGTCTTTGAAAATAAAATACTTCGCATACATTTAATAACTGCATAGTTTTTACACATTTTTTCTATGGTCCTCTATTTTTCAAATTAACACAAATGGTTAAGGTCAGTCACTTGTTAAAAATAGAAACATGTCCAATATCACTACAAAGAGATTTTTTGTTCACGCACAACTTTTGTGTTCCTCAAGTTGAGGAGCATTAGGGATATTGACCCATCTGAAATAGCTATATACCGATAATGGGACGGACGGAAGGACGGAAGGACGAACGGACAGGGGTAAACCAATATGCCCCCCCCCCCCCCCCAAATTTCAGTTACCGGGGCATAAAAATAAGTATGGAAAAAACGCTTGTGTTAAAATAAGGAGATGGCGTATGATTGCTATGAAAAACGTATTTCTTATTATATCATACCGATATCAAAGATTATGAGAACACTTATATACTTATATACATGCTGTCTTTGTAATGTTTGAGAATAAAACTGTAGATCTAACATTGTTTGGCTAAATTTTAAACGAAGTATATGTAAATTGTGGTATTAGCCGTGTATAATCCTTGGTTATCCGATGAAAAACGTCTGACGTAAAGTGTCACATATTTAGACGTATATTGTACCGTTTGAGTAAATTGACGGAATTTTTACTTTTCATGTTAAAGGGGGCCAGATTAAACAATAAACTTATTCATACCATTAATTGTATTATGATAGGCAGTTAGTAATTATTATCTTTTGGGGCATATAATTTTAAATATATCGGTAACATATAGACGGGTTTATCAAAAACATGTGCGCTGCCATTAAGAGGTCTCGTGGTGCGTCGGCCATAGCACTCGTGAATGATAACGCACGTGCAATCAATAATCTATATAGTCTATATAATTATCGGGCATTTATAACGTTTTTGTTTCACATATTTCATGTTTATATGACCATGGCAAGTAACGAAAAATA
This sequence comes from Mytilus californianus, assembly GCF_021869535.1. Lineage (NCBI taxonomy): Eukaryota > Metazoa > Mollusca > Bivalvia > Mytilida > Mytilidae > Mytilus > Mytilus californianus. The sequence goes on along the minus strand of NW_026262582.1, from coordinate 47,151,966 downwards.
TAGAAAAGGGGGTAGAAATTCTTGTGCTGTTAAAGGATGTTCTAATAATCGTCGTAAATTAAATGATTAGAACGTATCATTTTGTGAATTACATGGACAAAATCACGAAGACTGTTCTTGTTTGGTTCCATTTAAACTACATGTTATGCCCGCTAATGAGACAAAACGATTACAGTGGATAAACGCTTTAAATAGAAAAACACTTCCAAAGCAAGTATTCGTATGCTCGGATCACTTTCTAGACGGAGCTCCGACGGACCAAATCCTTTCCCGAAATTAAATCTTGGGTATGAATGCCAGACAACCCCCGGTAGACGTAAACTGTCAAGACAAGAACCAGAGAGTAGAAAAAGAAAACGTTTACTAGAAGAAAGCAGTAGTACCGAGACGTGTGTTAACATTTATCAGACTGAAGGACCGTCTAGTTCTGAACTGCTTCCAGAAGCTTTTTGTGATTTGAATGTGGTTAATCCACCTACGGCATCAGTTGGAACACAATATGTCGATTCTGATTATATGATTTCACAGGATCATATGTATTCAAAACCCTGGTCGGACACACAGAATACCTTTACTCAAACAAATACGGCGTTGACTGAAGAAAAGGGGGTTCAAGTTAAAATTGAAAGTAGCGCTATGTCCGCAAAAATAAGTATAGTAACGGACAGTGACTCTTTGTTATATACTGGTGTAAGTAAAGAAGTGTTCTTTACGTTAGCAGAGGTTATGTCAGAAGTAAATACATTTAACTTTCAACTTGAAGTCGCAGACCAGTTACTACTAGTGTTGATGAAACTTAAACTAAACTTGCTGTTTGATGACTAAGCTCTTAGATTTGGAATTTCTAAAAGTTTAGCTAGTAAAATGTTCAATGCTTGGATGCCAGTCCTTGCAGAAAAACTTCAGGACTTAGTTGCATGATTGCCGAGGGAAACAATACGAGCATGTTGTCCCGAATCTTTCCGAGAAAATTACCCTCGCACCACTGTAATAATAGACTGTGCCGAAACATTTATACAACGACCTACGAACTTTTAAACTAGAAGTGAAACTTTCAGTAATTACAAGTCGCACAATACCGCAAAATATTCAGTTGTAATATCTCCTCATGGACAAATCATGTGTATTTCCAAAGCTTTTGGCGGCAGAGCTAGTGACAATTTTATCGTGGAAAAGAGTGGATTTTTAAACTATTTATTGCCGTGAGACGAAGTAATGGCAGATCGTGGATTTACAATTAAAGATTTTCTTTTTCCTCGTCGTGTAAAATTAAACATTCCTGCATTTACAAAATGCAAACCCCAGCTTTCAAATGAAGATGTCACAACTACTAGACGTATTGCACTTATACGAATACATGTAGAGCGTGCTATTCGTAGACTGAAAGTATTTAAAGTTTTAAGTGGAACTGTACCAGTGTCGTCTTTAAAGAATTTTGATGACATTCTTATTGTTTGTTCTGCATTGGTAAATTTGAGATCAGATTTAATACGGGATGTCAGTGTAGATACGGATTGAATATAATTACATTGTAAATTGTATTTTTTGTCCTTCATTTTTTTTTTTATTACATTTTTATTCAACCTTCAGATTGTTTTATTTTAATTAATTGATTTCCATAATTGACTTGATTGAAAGAATTCAGGAAGTGTGATATATGTCAATGAGACTGTAACCCAACAATAAACGTTAGATTAAATCATCAAAAACTCTTCAATGAAAAGTGGACTAAATCTCCTGTCTTGGATGTCATTAAATGTAAGTGTGTATAAACTAGCGTGGAGACGATAATTCCTGGTCTTCTTATTATTATTGTTGTTATGAACAATGTAAAAGATAGTTGTATGTTAAATTATATATATATACTGGTAATCATAGACCTGCTCATTACTTTTTATTATTAAATTGTATCGAATTATAAGCATCTGGACTTATCAACATGATCAAAGTAGGAATTACGGGTCCCCTGAAGTGAACTCATGGGGGTAATAAATGTTTATTACATAACAATCAATTACGTTAACATGTGAAGGTAAACAAGTCAACACTGTTTGCCTTTCCAACTGTGATTATCCCTAGTAAATTACACACATGTCTATGAAGTCTTCTTGTCCAAACATCAACATTGCATACCAATGTGTTATCTCATTAATATGAGATAATTATCAAATTCAAGAATTTTTTTTCAGACTAGTGTACATGTTTACTCCATGTAATTATATATAACTAAACATTTAATTCAAAATGCTATTTATTAAGTGTGTGATTTTTCATGCACTTTTACTAAACATGCTAAACGATGACCTAGATTAAGTAATAGTGTTTAACGTCCAGTGGTAAATTTTACATGAATATTGCGATGAGAATATGTTACTTTTATACATTCCTTGAACTATTAACCAGTTGAGCTAAATCAGTGGTTGTCATTGGTTCATGTCGGTCATATTTGGTTTTTGTAGATTCTTTTATGATAAATTAGGCTGTTTGTTTTCTCAATTGAATATAATTGTTTCATAATTTTTTTTATGTTTGGGCCTTTCATTTATTATGGGTCTTTCTCATTGTTGACAGTGGATATTTGTCTCATTGGCAATCATACCACATCTCCTTATTTTTATATTAATATACTGTATTATAACAAGGACACATTGTTTAACTCGGAGTCAACTGGTCTTTACTTCTAAACCTACATGTACATTGTAAATTCTGTAAAAAAATATACACATATATACTGTTTGTGTGCTTAGCAGAGATGTCTGACCTGGTACGGGTTTAAATCCTTAACCTCCCTGACCATACATTGATTTACAAGTACAAATGCTTACAGGGTCAATCTGAATCTTAAGATAAAATGAACAACTTAAAGCTTTAGACCATAAAATTATTATTATTGTAAAAATCTATCTCATAAAATTACAAAACAGTCTACTGAAAGTGAGACGATCACTGTCTACTTCATCAACAATTCTGGGAATCATTTTTCTCACATAAAAGTCTTTTAATCTTTGGACTTGTTCACGAAAATATTCCTGGTCATAATCAACATTTATTAAAATAAAGTCATCCGGACACCTCCACAGGTACAGTTTGCCTTTTCGAAGGCCAGCACAGTACATAGTCAATTGAATCTGCATGTAATAACCCCCACTTCCTTTGACTTTAATTTGATAATGTCCTTCTTTGGTTTTAATTACATCATATTTCCCACCATTTATCAGTTCTTCAAGTATATTCCATTTTGTTGGAACTGGACATTTAACCTCAAGTAATGTGTCACCATTTAAAATTCCATCTGGACTACTAGAAAGCCACTGTTCCTCAGTTGAGACATACATGCCGGTATCTATAATAATATTGCCCAGTGACCGTAGGTTCTCTTTAGCCACATGTTCTTGCTGCGTACCATGTCTCGTATATTTGTTCCCTGTAAATTTGGGATGCAAATGTTCCCTAATAAATGATGTTGTGTCATTAAGTTCAATATATTTATTGAAAAAGGTATTACATTTCCTACATGATTTAATAGAAGTATGTTTACCATGCTCCTCTTGGATTATCACATTAGACATATGTGTACAATTAAAACTTTTGTAAACAGTTGTTCCTTTTATTTCGAACAGTTTGTATATAGGTGAATTCTTTATAGCTGCCTTAAGTTCTGCATCTGATGAAAATAGAGGAGTGACGCGAACGCTCGGCACATAATCCTCATTATTTTCCATGACAGATTCGCCAACCTTGGGCTTCTTAAATGTTATATTGGAGAGTGCCTTTGGTTCCACATTCCTTGTGGTCCCTTTATTCCATTGAGCACTTTCATCAGTGCAGGCAATCCCAGTAAGACTATTTCTCACAGCATGTTTCAACTTCCAAAGAAGAGCCCCAACATGACTACACGCATGACATCGGCCTGCCATAAACGAACACCATCCATTTTTCACTGTGCAATCTTGTGTAGAATGTTCATTCTCGATACTGTTTGGGAAGAACGGACTTCTGCTCTCATTAAAAACGTATTGTCAGTATAAACATGGTGCGTAATAGCTCCGACATTTCCATTTTGAAAGTAATTATAACTTTGCAGGCTTTTGAAATTCTTCATTTCTTGACCATCGACAGCTTTTGACGAAATTAAAAAGTTGTACACATCACCGTACATAACATTTGGCCATACCCTCATATCGTCTGCCCATGTTGTTATTTTATCTAAGCTTGGTGGATTCAGATTATTCATTTTGGTTGTATCAACAATAAAATTATGTGTGTTCTGATAGCGTGCTTTCTCTACTGTTTACAATTTTTCACGACCTTAATGGCGACCGGATATCGATGACCTCGTGCGGACATGTGCAATACTAAGGGGTATAATTAGAAAGACCCGTCTATATATGTAGATGTAGATTTATTGCATGATAAGATAAATAATACACAGTTGACAGTCTCATAGGCGTATGATTTCAGACTATTATTGGCAAATTACCTTTTATTAACTTTTAAAAAGTAAAAAAAAAAAACAAAAGAAAAACAAAGTATCTTCTATTCCGTTGTCTTCTTTTTGACTGCTACTTTGATAACAAGCATGTTAAAACTTGTATCAGCATGGCGGTCTAGTGCATAACAGGGGTTCTATTCATATCACATTAATATGTTATCGTATTGATATACATGTAATACTTACAATAGACGTTAGACACCAATTCATCCTAATCATTATCACGAGGATAAACAATCACAATACTGTAAATTCAGAAATTATTGCGAGGTTTTTATTAATGCGAATAATGCGACTGTGTGAGTATCGCAATAATAAGAACCCTCATTCTGATATCTGATGCATATATCTGTATGCAGCTTTTCCTGAAATCGCAATAATTAATCTCGCATTTATGTCCATTCTTCAAAAATCGCAATAATAAATGCACGCAATGATTTCTGAATTTTCAGTAGTCAAAATGATAACTATTTATTTTATTTTATATTTTTATCGAATGGCAATGAAGCATATTATCATAAACAGGTATGATATATTTATAAAGCCAAAACAAAACAGATTGGTTTTGTATTGAGCATGTGCATAATGAAGCATTTGCTAAAGTAGGATATTCAATTAAAAATCACAATCAGCAAAACGCCTTTACTGTCAAAACTAGTTATTCATCTGCCTTTAAAGTACTTCCTTTTATTATTCGACCCCATTTATGTATTGTCTCTTCAAACCTACTTGAAATTTACTGCCGTAACTTTCCATAAACTGTGACATCCCAATTTAAAAGCAAAGATTACCAAAGGGACATTCAAACTCACAAGTCGAAAATAAGCATGGCTATAAAGAAAAAGACAAAACAAACAACAGTACACAAAACACAACATAGAAAACTAAAGACTGAGCAACATGAACCCAACCAAAAATTAGGGATGATCTCAGGTGCTTCGGAAGGGTAAGCAGATTTTGCTTGACATTTAGCACCCGTCTTGTTGCTCATGTTAGCTTTTTCACTAAAAATAATATAATTTTAGAGCAAATGATACCTACATGTACTTTACAATTACTGTGCTAGGATGTCGGTTCCTCACATGAGTCTTAAAAATATAAAACAACATATTTATACTCAACTAGAAGCGTAAATTTAAAAGCAGTTGACCTAAACGAGTAAATTCCTGAACATATCAGCTTATAGAAATTTCGTGAACAGATAATTCGAAAATTTACATTTTGCTCACATACAAAGAAGGAGAAAGTTTGAGTTATTTTGTAGTTTTTCTTCCAGCGACCAGTATTACAAACTAACGCGTACTGTATATGAAAGCAATAAAGAATGATATAATACGTATCAGTAAAACACGTCATTTCACTGGGACTTAATTACCCAGGAAAAAAATATTTCGACTCGATAGTGTCTATTTTTTAGTACGGTGACGTCGGACTACTTACAAACAGATGAAAGTTTACCTATCTGTGTTTGTATAAAATTGTACAACATTAATACACATATTACAGTTTTAGATTGTTAGAAATGATATTTTCTACAAGTGTTCTAAAGTAGAAGGTTAGCTTCATACCTTAAACTTCAAACTAAAATCTATGACACAATTGATGATTTCAACTTTCCAGTTGTCATCTTTCCAATTCTTAGATTTAAAAGAGAGGCCAAAGATACCAAAGGAATATTCAAACTTACAGGTCAAAATTGTATGTCACAGTAACTTGCTCTCTGCTCCATGTCGCTTATATACATGTTCCTCAGTAAATACGTTACACTCGTGCATGCTCACACTAAACGGACAAAACCGGCTCCAAGAAAGTTACGAGGAAGAAAGACTGAAATCGATATTACGAATTGGTTGACCGATACATTGTGTCTGCGTCTCATCTCACTAGCGACATGTTTCACGGTCTGATATCTTTATATACCAGTATTGTCGTCTGATTTGTAACTTAACCGATTGTAAAATTCTGACTGAGTATTAATTCTTATTGGAGGAGGGGAATGCATGCCTAGCAGGAGACACTTACCTTGTCGATGCAACCTGCCCCGCTTCTTTTTAAGTTAATGCATTCCTTCGTTTTTTTTTATTTGATTGATGAGATTTGAAACTATTATCACCTTTAACCTTTTGGCATTCATTGGAGCCAATGCAACGTCATTATCATGATTGTATTATATAGTTTTTGTCTAGTCTATAAATGTGAATTTCCATTAATCATATAATAGTAATAAATTCAAGTACGATTGTAAGTTACTCCGTAAAATTTTATCTTTGTTGGTCTACGTTGTATGGACTTCTAATTTTTTTTTCTTGCTATTTTCTTTTTTTTTTTTTTAGTTTTCCAAAATTTTAGTTTCGAGCCTTTTTGGTGACAGTTAACATATTTCATTTTATAAGTTTCCGCTTATCTTTTTTTTTAGATAACATTTTATTACATAATTCCCTATATATTGTAACATATTTTTTTGTGCCTTTTGGCGTTCTAGGTGGAAAAGTGGGAGAACATCCGAAGGAGACAACCAACGACTATGAGAAAATTTAAAACAAACAACAAAAAGATAATCAACAGTCATTGAAACACATAAAAAAAGAAAAAAAAACTATAGACGTAATTTTACTTCAAAATGGGGCGGCAGGAAGTGTTATAAGTTTTGTTGTTACATATGTTGCAAAATTAAAGGTTTTCATTAAATGTGCTAATGATTCTAATTCGGTGATGTCACATTATAAAAATTAAATCACATATACCAAAGGCGACAGCATCCCTACGTTTCTTTGTCAACTTCATCAGAATATATTTTTGACTGACTTATCGTGCAAATTCAAACAATCAAGGTTTTTAGTGTGAAGCTTTATGAAAGAATTATGATAGCTGTTAATCAATTGAACAAATAGATGGTTTGCCATAAAAAAAATTGAATATAGAAATAAGTGATATTTCTAAATACATCTTCAATTTAAAAAAAAAGAAAAAAGACAAGACATCATAAAACATCTAGGTTTTATTTGAAACTGACGAACATTTCATTTTGTATGTTGGTTGGTTAAAAAGAATCCACATATGATAATGTCACAAAAAATTAACACCGTCATATCAGAATCGTCCAACAAGTACCATACCTATTCCTGAAAACAAAAATAATAATAATTTCATTTTAGATACTTAACTTCCGAAATGTACGCTCTTAGTTACTACGAACATGTCAATTAAACCGACCAGAACATCTATAATGTAATTCTGTATCTGATATGGCTTCATTGCTCCTCTTAAATAATTGTGCTATCAAAGTGATATCCAAAATAAGCTATCCAAACTATTGACAATGAATACACAAATCGCCAATGGAAGATGGTTTGTTTTTGGTCTCAGAGTAATGCTCTTTGTTTTTATCAATGTTTCGCCCTTCTCGGATTTAATTATTAATTATTTAATAGGATATCATAAAATGGTTATGTTGAATCGATTCATTCAGTTCATTATTAAAATCATGTGTTAATCCTTATACGTTTTCTTTTCATTTCACTTTCAGATAAATTGATTATGTCCTGTCATTCTTTAACCCACATATCAGTGAGTGCTTGCATCTCATAATGCAGGAATGACTGTTATATTTTTTCTATGAAGAAATAACATAAAAATGTGGTACACACTGAATAACTCGCGTAGCGGGTTATTTAAAAGTGTGCACCAAATTTTTGAGGTTATTTCGAATAGACAGAAAACATATAACAGTCGTTCCTTATAATTTAATTATAAATTCCATTTTTAAGGTGCAAATCATGACAAAAATGTTGATGACGTCACGGTAAAATGACAAAATTATGTCTATGAGCTGATAGACAAAAATCATTCAGCCAACCATAATACATGTTTCATCCAACATTTGAATGATACCCCAGTGATCATAAGGTAACGAATATTACTGACACTAGAAGGTTCGATTGATATCTGTATATGCTCTGCGAGACTGACACAGGACGACCTCAAACTAGAATCCATGACAAACGTGAAGATTTCAACTTCTAATTGTCAACTTCCCATTTTTCAACAGTAACTTACCATTTGCCAATCGTATGGCATGTACGAATCTTTATTTTTACGTTACGTCCATGCATATTACATTACCAGGTGTGCTACTTTAACAAAAACTGCTTCAACAGAGTTATGAAGTGAAATCGACAGTACATAATTTTACGATCACTATCTCGAATTGTTTGACTGATACTGGGTGCATGTGTCTCAACACACATGCAACATGTTTCCATGGTCTTAGTCATTAGATAATAGAACAGCCGTCTGGTCTATAATGTTAACGATTGTGTGGTTTTCCGGATGTGACATCTTTACTGATTGTGGATTTGCATGGCGGGTAATGCATCCATAGCAAATGAAGCTTACCCTGTCATAGCACGGGCATTATCCTTTTTGTTCCGTTATTCCTTTATAAGAGTATATTCAGTACTGTTTTAAGTTAAAATGAACTCAATGTAATTAGACCTAAGGACATAATTCCTAGCCTACCTCGTTCATTAGGATGTCTCTTTTACTTTCTGCAAACAGAATTGCAAAATATTACATTATAGGAAACAAAAAAAAAACTTAATGCATCTATGTAAACAATAAAGCATCGAATTATTACGAACTGGTTATACGTCCAGAGACTTTTAAAAGCAAAGATTAGCAAAATTTCGTGATAACACGAGGCTCTCCAGTTTTAAATGAACAAGTTTAATGTAGAACACACAAAAATATATTTTAATAATATCTGCAATCCACTATCAAAACATCGTAAAAAGAAGTTGGAAAATAATGAGAAAGTCGTTTACTTTTTCAATAGCTAATATCTGTCTATAAAATTGGTGGGAGCCTCGGTGGCCGAGTGGTCTCAGTGTTCCAACTACTGTATCACTAGCCAGTTAACACTGAGGTTGTGAGTTCGAATCCAGCACGAAGCAGGTGCACTCGACTCCAAACTTAATTGACTAGGATTGTCAGTTTTCCTATCAAAGATCGGTGTTCTCTCCGGGTACTCCGGGTTCCTCAACCAATACAAACTGACCGCCACGAAATAGCACAATAGTGTTGAAAGTGGCGTTAAACACCAATCAATCAATCTATAAATTTTAGTTGCCAATGTTTGGTATCATTTTTCTGTGATGCATGTTATTATTATCCTCTCTTAAAGATTTATATTTGTCGTTGCTAAAATGGGAGAATAAATATCTAGAATTAAAAAAAAAAATTGAAAAAAATAATCTGTCTATCAGCTGAATTTATAAACGTTCGTATGGAAGTTTTTGCAATATGGATAATTGACTTACCGAATTAGACTATTTACCGGATTTGTAATAACATAAGCAACTCGACGGGTGCCACATGTGGAGCAGGATCTGCTTACCCTTCCGGAGCACCTGAGATCACCCCCAGTTTTTGGTGGGGTTCGTGTTGCTTGGTCTTTAGTTTTCTATGTTGTGTCATCAGTACTATTATTTGTCTGTTTGTCTTTTTATTTTTGGCCATGACGTTGTCAGTTTGTTTTCGATCTATGAGTTTGACTGTCCCTCTGGTATCTTTCGTCCCTCTTTGACGTCTGCTGGGCTGTTAGTTCTCGAGCCTATAAGAATATTAGTATCCAGTACTTTGGTACTGGCATGGAAAAACGGATATTTTTTTATTGGAATTTCCAATTAAGGAATGTATCTCTCTCATGCAAATATCTGATCCTGATAAGTTTTGGAGCGTCAAAGATTTCATCCTCGATCAACACTGTGGAGACATTTATTATCGAAATGCTGAAATATTGATACCGTTAATTTTATTATGTTTTTAGTTTATGATTATATAGACATGTGTTATAAAACCAGGTTTAATCTATCATTTTCTACATAAGGAAATACCTGTACCAAGTAAGGAATATGTCAGTTGTTTTCCATTCGTCTGATGTGTTGGAGCTTTTGATTTTGCCATTTGATAAGGGGCTTTCAGTTTTGAATTTTCCTTGGAGTTCGGTATTTTTGTTACTTTACTTTTTTCAATCAATCTTTGTAATTGATAATTTCCGACAAGGTTCGAATCGATAAATCTTGTGCCTTCTATTCCTTGTTATAACAAAAATGTAAGACATTGCAACAACCATCAATAATTTTCTAATTGCAATGAATTCTGTACATTAGTCGAATCTATTTTTAGATTACCGTAAGACTTTTAGACAGTTTGCAAAATTCACATATCACGGATTTAGAATGAAAAGAAATAAAAAGCTAAGATAGGAATCGACGATTGTAAGTTATATATTGGTAGTTTGGAATAAAAGGCTGGTACACGTACAGATTAATTTTATTGTGGTGATTTTTCAACCTTAATTTTAATGCATTCAAGATAACTGCAATAATTTCGGGGAATCAATTCGCCATGTATGCGACATTAACTGTTTGAATCTCGCCTGTGTAACTTTAAAACAAACCAAGGCAATTGTTCACTCCCGAAAAAGCACACTGCTGTCTCCTTTCCGCTACTAAAATAGCAGAACTGATAATTATCAAAATATGTTGAAATACCATTTTTAATAAGTTTTCTATATAAGGGAAGGGGGGGGGGGGTCGTAATTTGAATCGATAGGTTTTTTTCCATAACAATCCGCCAAAACATAGTTTATATTATGCGTTTCCCAAAAATATATTAAAAGTATGTGCCATGGGGCTTTTTTACAAGCTACATGGTGTTTAAAATTATCAGATTGTGTATAGATTATGCATGAAAAACCAAATTACGTGTGACAAAATGAAAACTGAAAGATAGAATTTTCAGATAAAATATAAGGTGATAGCTCTTATAAGGTGCTTTCAAAAACTATAAAGAAAAATTGGGGCCACGGGATTCGTGTTCCTGCTACAAAACAAAATTTATAAATTAATAACATTTTAGAAAATACATTATCCGAGTTATTTCCCCTCATATAGCAAAAATTGAATCAAGCAATATATATTCGACATTTGTAAAAAACAAACAATAGTAAAAATATATAATTACATAATTTTCTCCATTTAAATGCATAATAATTTACTATCGAAATTTGCACATTTCCTAAAAGTTCTAGACGGATTTTTTTCTGCTATTTTACAATCCCAGATGGCGAAAGACAACCGATCTACCTTAAATATTAAATAGCATCAATGACGAATGAATAGGCCCGAATATGCCCCCGTTTTAAAGCTTGAATTTCTGACTCATCTGTGCTAATGACTGAATGACTATTTTCCCAACGAATAAATGCTAAAAATGACATGATAGAACATTTTCTATTTTGGAGAAGTGTGCGTGTTAACCGCACGGATATATTCACCTGATATAGGTACGCATTTACAAATCACACGGTTGTGCTTAAAATCATCCTCTGTACATGCACGGATGTGCTGTCCCGTTGGACATCCCAACCAGCATGTCCCACAATACCCTGAAAATATATATTACTTAAAGTAAAACATTATATATTATCAGATCAATAATCCGTTTATAAATATGATTTAATGCACGCATAAGTTAAATTGCACAGCACAATTATACCGGTTATATGAGGTGCTTTTGTTTGTATGTTAATCATTGATGACAACACATTATTTGTAGCTTCATTGGCAACAACGGATTTTTACACAAATTACACAGTTGTGCATGTAATCTTTCTCTGTACGATCACGGATTTTCTGGCCGGTTGGACATACCTTAAAGCATTTCGAACAAGATCCTGAAAGTATATATTACTTAAGGTAATAGGCAAAACATTAGATATTTTGCGATCTATAATCAGTAATTCTAAATTGATAGGCATATTTATATAACACAAAGCTTATGTTTGTCTGTATATTCAAAATAAATCATAATGTGCTAGTTTTGAACATTTGTAAACATTACAGTTATTAACTGCTTTGGTTTGAACGTGTATTCAATATTATTTGTTCGGTATTAGAATGTAAGTGTTCATAATGAACTGGGAATATTTTTTTTATACCTTCAGTAAAACAATCAAAACAATTTCACAACCAGTGTGTACAAGCTTAGGAAAAGGGAATTTCTGCAATCATAGTACACCTTTTTACAATAGAATTTCAAACAGACTCGTAAAATTCATTAGATTGCACATACGAGAATGATCGAAAAAAGCTTTAGGTTTAAGATCTTGAAAAAAAAAGATTAAATCATTCCATATATTGATGTATCTGTGCTAAATCAAGAACCTCGTCAGCTTGGGCCTCCAATTATAATTTATGATTTGTGTTATTGATGGAATTTATTGTTGATTCAGGTCTTTGTCTTTGTCTGTACATGATGCATTGTATATATTTTCATAGCAAAATTAATAAACCGATAATTACTCTAGAATAATCATAACACATCATGTCTAAAACATTGGCTGTGCAACGTAAGATGTGCAGTATGTGCTAGGCAAGATTTGTTGAAGAATCTACACTGACCTTACGTGTCCTGTTTTTGTTTTAATTCAAATATTCATTTTATTCAGATTATTCTATTTGTTGTTTTTTAATGTTGTCATTCATTTTATAACTTAACGTTTTACCCTGATCTTATTCTTATTTATAGAAATAGTGATGTATATTCTTTCTTCAAAATTATGTTTTTTTTTAAATATATATCTTACCTATACTACGCTTCTCTATGCTGAAAAAAAGTCAAAGGCAATTCATATAGGCTCGATGAAAATTGAACGCTTCTATATACTATGGGGGCGGAAAAAGTTAATGCGTTTCAAACCAACCAGTAATGTATAAATATAGATGAATCAAACTACTGAAGGGAGCAAGCTCTTAACATCGAAAGTCATAAATTTATTTTTTGCACGCAACATCGTTATGATATCATGACAAACACGTTCATTAAAAAAAGAACTATGATAACCAAACGTCTACCCCATTAAGATTATAATTATAACAGACATTTCGTTTCACTGTATGGTAAAGTCTTTATTGAATTACAAATTTCACACATTTTTTAGTAACTTGTATCTGCAAACTGGACTTATTGAGCTATAACTAATAAGAGTTCTACTGCGTATATGTTAATGAACAAATGCACTCTTTTTGTGTGTCTAATTTAGTCATAAGCTCATAAAACATTCAAGTAGTTATATTTTCTTGGGTTTCAAATGTTTGTGTTTGTGCTTTACTTATTACCAAGGTAAATCCATAAACGCGTTCCGGATATACCAAAATGATAAAGTAATTTCAAGCACTGGGTCGAAACCGCTACTGGTGAAACTGTTAGTCCCCGATGGTTATCTCAGCTCCGTCGCAGAGCTTTGGTACTGACAGGATTTATACCTTTCAGTAATTCACCGTTGATAAGGTAAGAAATTATTATGAAGCTAAGGTTCAAATTTTCTCATGCAAAGTTGACCGTAGTTTAATTTTGGCTGATCGCTTTGTGTCTCTTATGGTCATAATCGCTGATCACGTATTCTAGTAGTCAACATTCCTGACTTTCATCTTTTTGTAGGGTTTGAGTTCTTAATGCAGGTTTAGTTTTAATTCAGAAAAACGCTTCAAACGCACCATGACTATAAACTCCAATTGGTATTTCAAAACCGATTTCAACTAATAAATAAATATTTTTTTCCCTGTTCAAATATGAATCAGGACATATCCAACGAATTAAGCGTAAAAGAATTCATACTCAGTTTGAGAAGAAAAAGAAAACGTGACCGTTTACAATGCAAAATAAAAGTATCGACAGTATGTAGAACAATTAGTATCTATAACTGTACATATCGTATAATAAAAACTAAGTAAAATATTCATATCCAAGGGTAAACATAATGGAAACAACAATGTAAAAACCTCCTAAGTCAGAATCGAAGCTCAGGACCCACCTGCTCCAGGAACGTCCAAATTCGACAAACCGATAGCAGGATGTATATATACCGCGTCATTTCAAAAGTCATGCGAATAAGAGCAACATTTTAGCAAGAACACAAATAAAAAGAAAACTATAAAGTAAATAAAAAGATACACAACTTACGGCACCTAGAATCTATAACTCACACACATACACACACACACACACACAATTTACAGTCTAATTGATAAGGGATATATAATATGATTTATGAAATACTAATAAATTTTCATACCTTGCATCCAGTAAAGTTCTTCCAAACACCTGAAATTTTGAATACATACTTTATATTATTTTTGCTTTAATATACAAGAATTCAATAATGTTTAAAAATTAAGGCTTCTTCTTTAAGATTGACAGATATATCTTTGCACAATTGTTAAAAAAAAATAATTATTAAGGGCAAAACAAAAATAGATATGTCTTACGATTAAATTTGAGTATCAAATCAGTAACGAAGACATCAGATCAGTTTAAGAAGTCCAATGGGAGCATAATTTTCAAGACATTTTATCTTGGAAGCCTTTAAATTAAACACAAAATAAAAACAAAAACAAAAAACAAATCAGCTTTGAATAAAATTATGAATACTGTTAATATTCGAATATCTCATTTTGAAAATAATTCTGAAATTAATAATAGGGTCCATGATATTCCCATTTCTAAAACAAAAAATAAACTCCAAGCACTCGCAGAGCGGTTTGTGTTCGTACCGGCAGACAAGGCAGCCATTAATGTAGTGGTGGTATGAGGCATATACTACACGGAAGTTCTTCAAAACGAAATTATCAATTCCTCTACATTCAGGTCCGTACGCACCACTGAGAGTCAAATCGTTAACAAGCATATCACTGCCACTACCCAGCTTAAAGCCTCTTCCGAACATTTGAAAGTCCCTACCATGTACTGGTTACCGAAATTACATAAAAAAAACATTTGAATTCCGTTTCATCTCCGCATGTAGTAAGTGTTCTACTACTAATCTATCAGTGCTCCTTACTACCTCCCTTACTACTATCAAAGAACTGGTTATTAACTTTTGTAATAAAGCTTATGAAAATAATGGTATTAGTTATTTTATGAGTGTTAAAAATTCTTTAGAGGTTTTAGATAAAATACATGATTTTGATGGTTCTTTTTAATTCTGTTAACAGTTATGAATTTTCTAATCTCTACACTACACTTTCACACAATCTAATAAAGAAAAAGTTTTCATATTTAATAAAATGGTCTTTCGAAAAATCTCATTGTAAATTTATTTGCTGTAACTCGTTTAAAGCCTTTTTCTGTAACGAAAAAGGAAAGTATGCTATATACACTTACTGGAAATGAGAGGATATGATTGAAGCTTTAAATTTTCTCCTAGATAACATATATGTACGTTTCGGTGATAAAGTCATGAAAGTGTATCGTCAGGTAGTAGGCATTCCTATGAGCACTAACTGCGCCCCTTTAATATCAGATTTATCCCTGTATTGCTATGAATCTTAGTTTATGACCGAACTCAGTAAAGACACATCATTGTTACATTTGGTTGATACATTCAACAATACCTACCGTTATCTGGATGATATTTTTTCGTTAAATAATCCAGAGTTCTCTAATTATACTACCGAAATTTACCCAAAAGAACTTACTTTAACTAAATCTAACATAAACAGCAGCAGTTGTCCTTTTCTAGATTTAGACATGTCAATTTCTAAAGGGTAACAACTCCATACTAAAATTTACGACAAAAGAGACGATTTTTCATTCCCTATTGTTAATTTTCCTTTTTAAGACGGCGATGTGCCTTTAGCTCCATCATACGGTGTTTATATATCCCAACTCGTTCGGTATGCCCGTGTGTGTAGTCATGTCATAGATTTTAACGAACGTAATCAATGCATCACTGGTAAATTATTAAGTCAGGGATTTCGTTACCATAAATTACTTAAAACTTTTACTAAATTCTTTCATAGATACAAAGATATAATTAGTAAATTTGGCTGTACCTGTAGAAAACTTATTAAAAATGGTATTTCACATCCTAAATTTTACGTTTATATTGTACTTACAGCGCGGAAATCACTATGTGATCCGTGTAAACTCATCGAACCTTTAGACAAACTTATTAGTAAGGGTTATCGTACCAATGTTGTAATTAGATCTCTGAATATAGTTTACATTGGCACTAATATCGATTTTGTCATTAGCAAATTAAAACATAACTAAATTTGTATTTTCTTTTCAAACGGGATGTATAGAGACACACACAAGTTCATTTTTATTTATAAAGAAGTCACTCCTAACTATCCTACTACCTGTCGATACATTTATTTTTGGCATTGCACAAGTCATGTCTTCTTTGACTGTTCATGACGTTAAAATACTAAATTCCTGGGATGTGTTTTAGTTGATTTCAGTCTCTGATGCATGATTTTTTATTATTAATTGTTTTGGCTTTTAACATGTTTAACTAGCTGTCAGTAACTACGAGTACTCTCAAATCGTACTTTCTTGTTAATTTGACCTGTTGTTACTAGTTGTAATGCTTTTTTGTTATTTAATGCTAACATGGATCTTGTCTATATACCAGCTTTGATTATTTGGAATTACTACCCATTTTCACTTCTTCGTACTATGGACATCAAAATTATTTCATTTCTCCTTAAATAATGTTCTTGCACCTGTACAGGAAGTTTTATCTAGCACTAATTGTATAGTTTTATTGTTGATATTCACCCCATATGTACCAAGTGTTAGATTAGTTTTATTGATATTAAAGAAATTTCTTGGTATTCCTAAACGGAGGATTTTATACACACAGAAGAA
The DNA here is from genome assembly GCF_021869535.1 of Mytilus californianus. NCBI lineage: Eukaryota > Metazoa > Mollusca > Bivalvia > Mytilida > Mytilidae > Mytilus > Mytilus californianus. The sequence goes on along the minus strand of NW_026262582.1, from coordinate 47,134,757 downwards.
GAAGTATACTTAACAACACAATTATTTTCATTTACCTGTGTAAAATATGACACAGGTTTTTTCAAAAGTGATGATTTTCTAAACATTGTTTAACATTTCACAGTGGTATCATACTTTAACTTTGTTACAACATGTTTATTTACTTTTGACCTTAGTTATTTATCCCTTATGATTTTTATTAAGTATGTATTTGCATTCAGGTATCACAGATCAAAGTTATTCGTTCATTGCGTGTTAATTTACGTTTTTTGATTGAGTTAAGCCTTCCAATTGATATTTTATAGTGTGTCTTTGTTTGTTGTGATGTTATACTATTGTTTCAGAAAAAGGGAGAAGGTTTGGTACCATTAAAACGTTTAATCCCGCTGCAAATGTTTGCAACTGTCCTAAGTCAGGAATCTGGTGTACAGTAGTTGTCGTCTGTTTATGTAGTTCATACGTGTTTCTCGTTTCTCGTTTTTATATAGAGTAGACCGTTGGTTTTCCCGTTTGAATGGTTTTATACTAGTAATTTTTGGGGCCCTTTAAAGCTTGCTGTTCGGTGTGAGCCAATGCTCCGTGTTGAAGGCCGTAACTTGACCTATAATGGTTTACTTTTATAAATTTTGACTTGGATGGAGAGTTGTCTCATTGGCACTCATACCACACCTTCCTATATCTATTTATTTTGGAGAATGATTCCATTTCAGCATTTTGTATGAGAAAATGCTTGTGATTTGTTATTTAAGACGACATATAAATGATGATGACACTTGTATTCGATATGCTTTGTTGGACGCCAACTAGAAAGCTTTAAAGAAATGAGTTGTTTGTTAATAAATACAAATTATAAAACTGAGGACAACTACACTTTCTCTGGGATATTAGCTAATCACGACGCAACGATAGACAATGATAGATGCATTCATTGTGCAAATTATATGGATTAAAAATGATAATCTTTAAATATGACGAAAACATTTTTCAAAAGGTATATTTGTTCGAAGTTTTTTTGAAAGATACTTTTTTTCTAAAACATTGTGATATTTTGAACTTCTTGGGCAAACTATTTAGTTAAATTTCATGTAAATGGCAATATAGATAACAAGAAATATGGGTATTCGGCAATGAGTTGACACCATCACGACAAAGATACCCAAAATACGTTAAGAATGCATCATACAGTCTTCGATAAAATTGTCCACACAATATTTTAAGAATTAAAGGATGTTCGCCGTCTGTTTTTGACTTTTTGTTAGATAGTCGGAATCCATTAGTTTTATCAATATAGTACCAAAAACAATTTTCCCCGCTAATCCCTACTTTTCTTTAAATATTTTTATTACATATAATTAAAACATATTTTTTTGAAAATCTCATGAAATCCTTGTTATTTTTTCTTAACTTTTTGAATGGAAAAAGGTGCCGATGTTTAATGTATCTAGAAAAATCTAGATAGAATAATTTTTCGCCAAATTTTCAATTGATTCTATTTCAAAAATAAGGACACGGACCTGTCATTTTTTCTATTTGTTTAGTTCTAATGTTTATATACAATAAATTTATAACAGTCTTTTGTAAACCTTGTTATTTTCTAAACAGAGGAGCGAACACCTTAAATCGTTTCTGAGTTTATCAAAGTTGTCAATAAATTAATAACAAATATCTAAGATATAACATCCTTACCCAATTCTTGAAATAACGAAAATCATATCTGAAGGTATCAAAATAGCCAAACAAGCAGTAAATATGAGAATCAAATAATCGTGACAAGAACAATACAAAAAAATCTACATACCTGAGATACAAGTACAATCATGACCGTTGAAAACAGGAACCGGGACATCTTGTCTACTGATTGAATATTTTGTAGAATGATTTGCTAAATCTACTTGCATACTTTTATACCAAAGTGTTTATTTGTTTATTTTCAACTTAACAACATACCACCAGAGGGAAAATATTATACAAGATAAAATTTCCTTCGGCTTGAACTATTATAATTAATTTTCTGCATTACACATTTCGGTAATATGTTATGGATGTAAAATGCTATGGGGCTATAAAAATGACATATTATTAATTCAATTTTTTTTTCTAATCGAATTTAAAATAAAAAAATGTTAAACACCTGTTACAAATCGAGAAAATGAAACTGATTTAGGATAACGGACTTGTCTTTTGTCTTTGTAATAATTATGATCTGGTTAAATGAAATCTTGACTATATTTCTTTTTTATCTTTTCAGATATGTTTTCATCATGTTATTGTTTTGCGCTTTTTTTTTGGTGGGGGGAGGGGTTGTGAAAAAAAAAAGGTTGGATTAAACGGAAGAAAATTTTAAATAATAGTAAATAGACGTTTTTTTTTAAACTCTAATACATGTACCACAAAACCTAATGATTGACATCATTTTAACTGTGTTTGATGTACACGGTCCTGTCAGGTTTAATTAGGGTCAATAAGATAACGATTCGGGGCATGAATTTAAAATGAAAAGGGCCACAAAATATAACCTTGTTAAACTTCTTTATTAGTTTACCAGTCAATTGATAATTTGATTTCAAAATCCTATTTAGCTTGTTCATTCTTTGTAGTCGTCGTTTTACATCAAATTTATAACAGCTCCGAAGCCTTTCTGCAGTATTAACAATTTCTGTCGCATTGTTTTTTTAGAAAGAACAAAATAACCGTTTTAAACTAAAATTAATTTTCTAGTGAATTTCAGAATTGGGACTTTCAAAGAAACACATTTTTTAACATACATGACATATCGGACAGTTTTCTATTTTTAAATCCCTTTTGATAACTAATCAAACATTCAGTGGAATGATAGTCTGGTGATGTTGTTGAAATTTACCTTGTTTCATTTACACCGTATTGCCAGAGATTGGTAACCTATACCGGCGCTTCAAACATGTCAGGAAATGACAAAATCCTTCACTTCGTGAATTTTCAATCAAATTTTTCAAATCTTAAATTTGAATATTCAATAATTCCATGCAACAGCTTTAACATTTTTAGAAAATGTTTGGTCAACATCAAATGAAAAACAAAGAGGAAAGGGAAACAGTTAATGTAACATTCTATACAATTTTAAATAACAAAAAAATGATGAAGTTCATTTTTAGTTATTTAAACCCAAAAGAAAATTGAAACCTTAATAATAGTCTTAAAGCGTAAAGGTCAACATCATTTACATATTTATATATCAAGATTATATGTAAATAAGTCAATCAGTACCAAAGAAATTGAATATTGAAAACTAGTGTCCCTCTTTTTTATAAATACATTCTTGACTTTAAAAGATTGGAAGGTTGTATTTATAAACAATACAAGATCCTCAACAGAGCTAACGATAAATCGATCGAACATGTATATATTCCTGTAACACTTGACCCTGAATGTGCACGTCTGTTTTAAATAAAAACGAATGCTGAGATAAAATTGTATATACAAATATGTAGGACTTAGAACCGCGATTGTACTCCGAACTAGGATGATCCATGGAAGAACGATGGTTTGACGCTGAAGTGAGTTTTTTTATCACGCTAAGGTGCGATGGTGACATTAAGATGCTATCTTGTTGATAGCTACACTAAAGTGCGTCGGTGGTTACGCTGAAGAGTGATAGGTTATATACACTATAATTTCAATGTGTGTCATGTTCAAATGTCGATATAGAAATCAATTTGTATGTTAATAGTAGATTTTCGGGTTTTCAGTGAATCATCAAGAGTATGCAGCAAAATCAAATATGCCCGATGATCTATACTTAAGTATGAAACTGGAACTAAGCAAATACATAATATGAAATATATTCTTGTATTTCAAATATTGCAAACACTCTTTAAGGAGATGTACATGGTAGGTAGAGATAAAACTATCATATTAGCCGGGAACTTACAGATAATATTCAAACAGTATACGATTATCGTATAATCTTAATTTGTATGGTAAATAGGCTGATTGCAGGATGATAATTCCTTTTACGATTCTTTTATTTCAATCATATACATTTCCAAACCGAAATGTTGTAAATGTTATATGGAAACCAATTAATGCAAATTTATAAACTGACTATTAAAGAGTCTGTGATGAAAAACCAAAAATATCGGAAAATCACATGTTATCGATTTTTCTGTAGTGTTTCATATCACGCATGTCGAAGTAATTTAGAATTTTCAACAAGAATTGAAGAAATGTTTGTAGTTTGTATATAACTTTAATGGGGAAAACTAAAAACAAAGAGCTAAGTTAAATAATTGTTAAGAGGCTGTGCCAATTAGCATAGAGCTTCAGGTGGAAAGAGAAAAAAAAATATAAAATCATAAAACCTCGGTTAAAATGAACATCTTAGGCTTATAAGACTGTATGACAAACAGACACATTTGAAAGAACTCAAGCTTTATTAGCAGTCAAAAATGGTTACCATAAAAGCTAGTCAATCTGAGACACTATGTTTGGTAAAAAAATGGATATTCCCACATAAAATATAATATTAGAAGTAAGAGTATTGGTCACTGCAAGTAAATATTTTAATTATATAACCTTAAAATGATAAGCTAAAAAATTGTATCTGAAAAAAAAGGTTTATTTAGGTTTGCTATGGTAACAGAAAAATCAACTGGTTCAAGTTAATAAATTTTACACAAAAATAAGCAGTTTGTGGGTCAAAATTGTAAAATATCCAGATGTCTTCAACATAAAATATGGTACTGACAAAAATAAGCGACTATCATATAATTCAAAGAAAAAATTAAATTGGGTAGACATTTGTATATATATTGATGGCAGCTAACCAACATTATGCTGTTTCGGAATCAATTTTGTCACCTTTTAGGGGTCAATATTAAAATTATTTTACACAAAGTCATATGATTTAATTTGTACTGCAAAACAAATGTCACACAAAAGCATTTTCAACTGAGTAGGAAAATATGCATAAAATCTCCATGGCAACCATCTGTTCTGCAAAGCAACCTACTGAGGCTGAAAATATACAATGTTGATTTTTAACAAAATGCTCAAAAATAGGCACTTGAAGCCTGATGGGAAATAAAAAAAACTCAAAGCAGTCCAATTTTGCTTAAAGATATGCGAAAATCTCCTTAGCGACACTACATTCATGATATACATGCCTAGTAACAACTGATATTTGAAAATACCCAAGCTCAATCCAGGGATAACAAGCACAATTTAAATAAAAAATGCCTGAATAAAAACAAAAATAACAAAAGAAGATCAATTATGCATAATGATATTTAAAAATCTCTAAAGCAACACCGCTTATTACATAGCAAACAACATATGTGGTTTAATTTGTATGTACAGACTATGTGTAATATAGTCTTTTGAGAGCCTGAATTATTCACTTGTCATTTTTTTGTGTAAATCTTGCATCAACGAATATATTTGATATTTAATAGATATAAGAAGATGTGGTATGAGTGCCAATGAGACAACTCTCCATCCAAGTCAAAATTTATGAAAGTAAACCATTATAGGTCAAAGAGCGGTCTTCAACACGGAGCATTGGCTCACACCGAACAGCAAGCTATAAAGGGCCCCAAAAATTACTAGTGTAAAACCATTGAAACGGGAAAACCAACGGTCTAATCTATATAAAATACGAGAAACGAGAAACACTTATGAACCACATCAACAAACGACAACTATTGAACATCAGATTCCTGACTTAGGACAGGTGCAAACAATTGCAGCGGGTTTAAACGTTTTAATGGTACCAAACCTTCACCCTTTTTCTGAAACAATAGTGTAACATCACAACATAGAAAGACACACTATAAAATATCAATTGAAATGTCTTAACTCAATCAAAAGACATATTGACACCAGTGAACATACACTGAACAAATAAATTTCATATATGATACAATGTAAATACAAAATAAATAAACTAAGGGAAGAATAATAAAAGTAACATTTTATACCGCTGTGAAATGTTACACAAAATTTAAGAAAAACAATATGCTTGAAATGCTTATCAATTAAATGTGTATTTAAACATGCTTTGAAATCAAGTATAAGTTGTCGGTGAAAAATAAATTAGGTTTTTAGTTTTAAATGATAAGAATTTCAATATGTAATAAACATTTGTCATTTTTTTCAATTTTGACATTTGATAAGGGACTTTCCGTTTTGAATTTTTCTTGGAGTTCGGTATTTTTGTTTTTTTACTAGTTTTAAATCTAACACAAAACATGTCAACACTCAAATGCACCTGACAAAATCCATGATGTCCCGACAAGCCGAGAAAATCTATTTTAAAAACAAATATGTAAAACGAGACAAACTGAATAGTCATGATAATAAATACATGTTATGTTATTTTGCTGGACAGCAATTTGTTCAATGTTCACTAATGTTTCTATCCCGCCGCTGTGATAAAAATCAATGATGTCCCGAGCAAAACTGTTTAAAAAAAAATTTAATGTAATTCGAGGCAAACTGAATAGTCATAAATACATGTCATGTTATGTTGCCGGAGTGCAAGTTGTTCAATGTCTACTAATGTTTATATCCCAGCTGTGATATAACTGGAAGAAAAATATGTTTACCTCAAATTTTCAACTAATATACATCCCTACGTCATCGACAATGGTCAGTTTGAGTACCATATATTTCTTTCTCTCTCTCTCTCTCTCTTGCTTTTTTTCCGTAAGGTAGTTAGACTTCGAATATTCCTTGTTTGTCTTATTATCATTCATTTAATTATTATTATTATAACTTCAATACGAAGTCCATTTTTTATTTTTTTTTTAATGTTTTAGTGTGAGTGTCGAAAAACCGTTATTATTCAATATTATTGCTGATCGGCATAACATACCGAAGTTATTATCTGTTCATTAAGTATTGACACATATTTGTTTCGTACATTTAATAAATGTTGTCTTTTTTACAAAGCCAGAGATAACAACCTCATCGCGGAGAAACACTTCATGGAATAAGCTTTGAGAGTCAACAAACGTTAATTGGTAATTGATGAACCTAATTGGTTGTCTGGTTTGAGTTGTTTAACATTTTTTTTTCATGTCGGAACTATTTATAGCATTCTCGTCGGCATGGGTTTTGATAATTGTTGAAGTCCGTACGGTGACCTAAAGCTTCTTACAACCAAATCATATTCGGCGGATATTAGTCTCATAGACAATTATTCACCGCTTAGGACGCAACAAATTTATTAAGTATCATTTGCATTTTTTATTCTCATGAAAGTGCTCAACACCATTATTAATATTGAAGTTATGTTTGATTAACATCCAGTGAAAAAAGGTTTCGTGTATGTGCAGGACGAGAACAGATTAACTATAGATACAATAAATTGGTCCTGTAGTAGATGTCGACCGGGTGAAGGACAGGGAATGTGGCCTGCCACTAGAACAAGATGATATCTTGGTAGGGACAGAAATTTAGCATTGCAATCGACCACCCACGAACCCCTCAAATAGTTGTTGCATGTGTTTTAACGTTCAGGAAGAGGGCACTCCCTGTATTTGTCCGAAATTTTCTTATATGAAATATTATTAATGAGGCCGTTTTCAGAAAATTTAATGCTTCTAAAACTTTTTGGAAGTGTGGTTTTCCTTTGTTCTACTATAAACAGTAACAGTTATTGTACCAATCTTATTTTAACTTCGTAATTGTTTTCGATTTCTAACTTCTTTAATTCGACGCCTTTGTTGAGTCTCATTTAAACTCGCAATGTCATAATGAGTTATAACTTTGGTATCTTTGATGAATTTCTAACTGACGCCTTAACGCGCAATGTCATAGTACAATGTAAGTTATAAGTTTGGTATTTTTTATGAAATTTCAGCTGACTACTAAACGCGCAATGCCATACTAAGTTATAAGTTTGGTATCTTTGATGTATTTTTAATTGACGCCTTAACTTGCAATGTCATACTTAGTTATAAGTTTGTTATCTTTGATGTATTTTCAACTGACGCCTTAACGTACAATGTCATACTAAGTCATAAATTTGGTATCCTTGATTAATTTTCAACTGACGCCTTAACACGCAATGTCATACTAAGTTATAAGTTATGTATCTTCGATGAATTTTCAACTGACGCCTAAACGCGCAGTGTCATACTTAGTTATAAGTTTGGTATCATTGATTAATTTTCAATTGACGCCTAAACGCGCAATGTCATACTTATTTATAAGTTTGGTATCTTTGATGTATTTTCAACTGACGCCTTAACACGCAGTGTCATGCTAAGTTATAAGTTTGGTATTTTGATTAATTTCTAACTGTCGCCTAAACGCGCAATGTCATACTAAGTTATAAGTTTGGTATCTTTTATGGATTTTCAATTGACGCCTTTATGATTTGGTTTACGATTATCAGAAAATCATTGATGGCCACGGATATGATTCAACTGTTTTAGCCAGTATCCAAAGGTTTCATCATTTATGGCATCACCAATTGCAACATTTAAAGACAGCAATTTTACTTAAAACATGTAAAATGAGCGAACACTAGTACAACTATAGGTGTTGGATCTGCTAATCATGCTGGATCATTTAAATTACCACTGATTTGATCTATGACTTGTGATGATTGGTTCCCACTGTATGGTATGACTTTCTTTTGTACTGATTAACTTGTATGACTGTTACATGACACAACAATCAACCCGCCATTGAATGAACCATATGACTACAATTGCTTACATTCACGGCGTTTGGTAACTGGTTGATAGATGGTGTCGACCTCCTAAAAAAACTTCAAATAGTATTTAAGATTCCAATATACAAAAATACGATATGAATTAGAATATATTCAGTTGGCTGGAATTGTTTTACAATATTATCTCAATCATATCTGCTAATAAATTGATTTACTAGATTGGTAGAATGCTTATAAAAACAATAGGGTGTCATTGGTTTGGTGTAAACAGCAACGACCTGCTAATACTGAAGAGGAATATTTGTTATCCGATTCTTAAAAAAAAAAAGTTTTTTCTTTTTCATTTGTGTTGGTGTTGTATACTTTTAGACGTATATTTTTGTTTATGTAGCCTGTTTTTTAAAGATCTGATAACATTGGAAATGTATGTTGCAGAGCGGAAAATCGGATTTAGGAAATCAAAACATCAATTACCTTCACATCTGTTGAACACATGAATGCATGCGTCTGTTGTGGTGGGGTAGGCTAACTGCAAAAAAATATAGACGACACCTATAGAAATCTATATGACATCATTTGACGTATAACAGGAAGCTTGCCTTCTTATAAGAGGCCAGATTTTCTATTTTCTGCTAATCTTCCTAATGATTACTGCACAATTAGCAGATACAAGTTTGATGATTAATTCATCAAACATATTTGTTAATAAATTGAATTTGGTTACATTTTATTGAATGTAGTAACAATCAATTGAACATAGACAATAACTCCAATAATTATTATTTATTGTTGTCTATCACTTCCGTAAAAAGAAATAAAAGGAACAATCATCTATTGGGACTTGCTTTATATTAATCAGAAAAAATAACATACAAATTCTCATACATTGACATGAAATTTAACAGAGCTATACAAATCGGTCATACGTGTGGGAGGTTAAACTAGCTATACAACCAGGTTTAACCAACCATTGTCATGATTGTCTTCAGAAATTTCCTATTCCAAGTCAGGAATATGACAGCTGTTTTCCATTCGATCCATTGACTGATATAGTCAAGCGTTCGATTTTGTCGGGTTTTATGGACTTCCGCTTTTTTTTAATTTACCTTGGTGTCCGATATTTTTGTTAATACTTTTTGAAGTTACCTCGAAATAAGAATACAATGCTGCATACATGGATAAATAAATAATTGGTTAATTAATTAATTAATGCATGCATGAATACATATGTGATATGATTATATTATTTATTATATTATATATAAATATACTAAATAAATAAACAATTTAGGAAATAAGTTAAAGGTATAAAAAGTCATAAAATTTCCTAATGCCAGTATTAAAATTCATGAGATTTCCGTATGCAAAAAGTAAAATAACAAAAATACCGAACTCGAAAAAAAATCAAATCGGAAAGTCCATTATCAAATGGCAAAATCAAAAGCTCAAACAATTAAATGAATGGAAAACAACTGTCATATTTCTGATTTGGTACAGGCATTTCCTTACATAGAAAATGGTGAATTAAACCTGGTTTTATACATGTTGTAGCCAGCTAAGTCTCTCACGTGTATGACAGTCGCATCAATTCCATTACATTGACAACAATGTGTGAACAAAACAAACAGACATAATAGGTAAAAAAGTCAAAAATAAGGAACATCAGTCAACATTGTGTAATAATCTTAATCACTATAAGAACAAACAATTGAAATATGTTAACAAAGTCTTAGATGCATGATTTTTTTCATTAGGTGTTATTGGCTTTGATCCTGCTGTCAGTAACTGCGAGCATTCTCAGATCTGTACTAAGAAGATATAAGAAGATGTGGTATGAGTGCCAATGAGACAACTCTCTATCCAAGTCACAATTTGTAAACGTAAACCATTATAGGTCAAAGAACGGCCTTCAACACGGAGATTTGGCTCACACCGAACAGCAAGCTATAAAGGGCCCCAAAAATGACTGGTGTAAAACCAATCAAACAGGAAAACAAACGGTCTAATTTATATAAAAAACGAAAAACAAGAAACACTTATGAACCACATCAACAAACGACAACCACTGAACATCAGGTTCCTGACTTAGGACAGGTACAAACAAATGTAGCGGGCTTAAACGTTTAAATAGGCACCAACCTTCACCCTACCTGAAACAATAGTGTAACTTCATAACATAAAAAGACACACTATGAAATATCAATTGAAATGGCTTCACTCAATCAAAAGACATATTGACAAAAACAAGTGAACATACACTGAACGAATAACTTTGATCTATGACACAATGTAAATACAAAATTAATAAAACAAGGGGATTAGATGTAAATCAATACCAGAAAGACAACCATAACCTTGGACAAAATGCCGACAAATAAAATAACGTTCACAGATAAATAAAAATAATTTGGTTGTAAGGTATACATGAAGTACGGAAATAATTTTTACAAAATAAATAATTTTGTTGTTCCTAGTACGAGAAAAAAAGTGAAAATTTATCGTCATACTAAACACTCATCAAAGGTGGTATACATTAAAAATAGTGAGACGATATATAATACTAAATACGTAAACATTAAATAACAAAAATACATTACAAATTGTATCAACAGGTCAAATAACACGAAAGTACGATTTTAGAGTACTAGCAGTTACTGAAAACTAGTTAAAAGCCAAAAACAATTAATAATAAAAAATAAGTGTCTTTTTGTTGTAAGGATGTATAAGAACCCGTCCACGTCCACTCTGTGTTTTTGTTAGATATATTTCTATTTGTTTCCATCTGATTTTTATAGTTTGTTCTTATGTTGTACTGTACACCACTGTATCAATGCTAGGGGAGGGTTGGCGCCTTAAAACGAGTTTAACCCCGCCACATTCTCTATCTGACTGTCTTAAGTCAGGAGCCTGTAATTTTGTGGTTGTCGTTTGTTGCTATGTATCATATTTGTTTTTCGTTCATTATTTTGCACATGTTATTCATAAATTAGGCCGTTAGTCTTCTCGTTTGAATTGTTTCACATTTGTCATTTCGGGACCTTTTATGGCTGACTATGCGGTATGGGCTTTGTTTATTATTGAAGGCCGTAAAGTGACCTATAGTTTTTAATTTCTGTGTCAATTGGTCTCTTGTGGAGACTAGTCTCATTGGCAATCATACCACATCTTCTTATTTTTATAAAGTAAAACAAAATGGCATACAGACAAAGCACATAAGCAAAAGTGAAAGACAAGAATACAAAATATTACCACCACACAACAACACATTGGCGGGATGCATTAGTACCGAGGCACACCAAAAGGATATTACCAAAAATGGACTAAAGTGTAAGGGTTAATAATTTACAAAGACAAATAAAAGAACACTATAACACGTAATTAAGATAATAAACAACGTCAGTACCTATAATCTAAACTTCAAAACCATCATGCATTATTTGTGAAGTTGATACGGAATATTTATCAACAAGGTATTGGTATCTCCCGATGAACTTTTTTAGAAAAAGGACGAGACGTTCTTTGACATAACCCTGGTTCATCAACTTTCTGCTCAGACACTGGTGACGTTTTATAAAGTCTGAGTAGCAGCTCTTGAATACCAAATGAGTTATTTATTTATTTTTAATGAAACATTTTTTCTAAATTTCAGCAATGCATGCCAATGTTGATTTGATCATTTTTTTATTATTATTTTTTTTTAAATTTCAGCATCGCCGGAAATTTCTGATGCAACTTTTTTTAAATTTCAGCATCGGCGGAAAATGGAGTTGTCAGGTGCATTCATCCTCATTTTACATGAATGCCGTTCTTAAAGTGTGTTAAATAGTGGAACAGATGGCGGTTCGCTCGAAATACATGTTCAGTATATGTAACAAATCGTTTAAAATATTCTATAAAGGAAAGTGTATGTGATGCCGATAACAAAATTTATGAAATTTCATAATTTTGTTCACATATCTCAGTATATTAAATTGGAATTGGCAGCAAGCAAAAATGTAGAAAATTAGAAAATGATGAACAAGTAAATAAGCTTATATCATTTGACCTAGTAATAAGTTATTAAATGTTATATGTAGATTTTTTTGTTTGATTATGTTTAAGCATAACATCATGACTGTTCACCAAAACTAAAAAGATCTCAATTTGAATTGAATATAACCTTGATTTACAGAGAAATTTACTATTTCAATTGTAGAATTGTTTGTCATCTTGTGTATCATGTGCATTTACCATTTAAATGATGGCCGTGTGGTCTATGTAGTTATTACTGTAATTTTTAGCCAGTCAATCCGAGGTTGTGAGGTCGAACCCTGCTCGTTCGGGTGTATTCCAATCTTAATTGACTAGTATTGTCAGTTTTCCTATCGAAGGTCGGTGGTTTTCACCGGACACTCCGAATTCATCCACCAACAAAAACTGGCCGTCACAATATAGCACGAGTGCGCTTCAAAATGTTGTTAAAACACCAATAATCAATCGATATTTACAATTTTTTGTACCGCCATTATTAGCTTTGTACAGAATATTTATAATGCAGCTCTTTTATCGTATGGGTTTTATCGTTGTTTAAGGCCGCATAGAGACCTATGTTTATTTAAATCTGCTTCATTTTGACTCTGTTGGATAGTTGTCTCAATGACTTCTAATTTTATCTTAATAAAGTTGATTACAAAAACTTTCACCTGCCTCTTTATAACCTCTAACGATTTTGTCAGATACAGCTAATTCTTCTGTGTTGATATCAATTATCATTGATATGATCATAATTATAAATCATTTGTCTATAGAACTTAGAATTTTTCCAAATACTAAGGATTTGTTTGCTCCAGGAATAGATTACCTTACACGTAGCTGTATTTGACAAAACATTTCGAATATTCAATAGTAAAGTGAGTTACAATGTCAACATATCGATCAGGATCTGTTTACCCTTTCGGAACATCTGAAATCACCCTTAGGTTTGGTCGGTTTCGTGTTGCTCAGTCTTAAGTTTTTATGTTGTGTTTTGTAGACTGTTTGTAGATACAGTGTACCTATTATTACGTTTGCAAGTTCATGTTTAAAATATATACGGAAACAAACCTTGATCGCAAAAAATAAATGTGTTAAATGCATTTTAATGTAAATAATGAATAGTATGGTTGGTATTTGCAAAGTACACACAAGATTTTATCATTCATTGTTTTCTGACTACAAAATAAAGAATATTCTAAGAATTACTAAGTCCACATTTTAATATGTTCTTATTTCATTGGTACGAATTGATATGCTCTTGTTATTTTCACATTTAATGTAATTTTATAATTTCAGACGGTAAATGAAGTCAAAGTGACATCAGCAGATCTTCAAAATACAATGAAATGAACCTTTCTGTTTGGCCTTATATTATTGCAATAAAAATCGATCACGACTAATTCAACTCTATTAACTTTATATGTTGATCTAAGTCGGCAATCTTGGTGTATATTGATATATTCGCACGGTTTTAACGTTTTTGCTCAGAGCGTTGATCACACATCGCTGTTGATTCCAGGAGTAAATTTACAAAGAGTTTTAATCTCATGTTATTTATAAGCAATTGTAATGAGAGGAATAGATTGATTTTTAAATTTCCTTTGTTCTTACAGAAGTTAAAAAGACTCCTTTCAAGCACAGTGGAAGCGATATCTCTTTGTATGTGTGTATTGCATCGACAATGGACTCGTTTTATAAAAACTCTTAAAGTATTATTAAAATAACTTATTTCGTAGGCACAATTAACACAAATATGAAAACTGCTGCAGTTGGTAATAAAAACAAAGAGAGAGAGAGAGAGAGAGAGAGAGAGAGAGAGAGAGAGAGAGGTCATTACATTAGTCAAAATGACCAGAAAATGGCTACATGTATTTCCAGTACATTCGAAGGTAAATAAAGTATAATTTGCAATTGGATCGCTTTCTATTTTCCACAAACAAAGTAACTACCTTAACACATACATACAAAAAACTAACTACATGTAGGAAAGTTTCGCTAAAGTTATTACAGCATGTACAGTGAGACGATACACACAGCAGTCTGACTATCATGAATTAAAATACGAAAAACCGTGGTGTAGTGGCTTATGTGTAGAACAGCTCGGTAAGAGTGTTATATATACGTTATCAGAGAGTTATACACTTCAAACATCTCAGTACCAGTGTTAAATGAACGTTATTTACGGATAATACACGTCGAACAATTCAGCACCAGTCTTATTGCAACTGTAAGTAGAGGTAACAAAAAAACTTAGTATGTGAATGTTATCTGGGGGTCATACATCTCAAACATCTCAGTACCGATGATTTATGAACGTTATCTAGAGGTTATACACCTCGAACATATCAGTACCAGAGGTATATGAACGATGATTAGGGGTCATACCGCTCGAAAAACTCAGTATAAGTGTTATTGGGACGTTATCAAGAGGTAAAAATTCTCGAACATCTCAGACCAAGTGTTATTTAACGTTTAAATGGGTCATGCATACACCTCGAACATCTCAGTACAAGTGTTATATGACCGTTACTTAGGGGTCATACACTCCGAACATCAAGTACCAGTGTCATGTGAATGCTATCTGGGGGTCATACATCTTACAAATCTCAGTGCCAATACTATTTAATTGGGTAATCTATCTCGAACATCTCAGTACTAATGTTATATGAACGTTATCTAGGAGTAATACACCTCGAACATATCAGTAACAGTGTTATATGAACGTTATCTAGTGGTCATACACCTCGAACATCTTAGTACAAGTGGTTTATGAACGTTATCTAGGGGTAAAACACCTCGAACATCTCAGTGCCGGTGGTTTATTAACGTTATCCAGGGATTACATACCTCGAACAGCTCAGTACCAGTGACATATGAATAATGTTGAGGGGTGATACCGCTTGAAAAAATCAGCATCAGTCTTATTGGGACGTTATCTAGAGGTTAAAACCTCGAACTTCTCAGTACCAGTGTTATATGAACGTTTTTTTGGGTCATGCATACACCTCAAACATCTCAGTACAAGTGTTATATGACCGTTGCCCTAGGGGTCATACACTTCGAACATCTAGTAGCAGCAGTATGTGAATGTTATCTGGGGGTCATACATCTCAAAAATCTCAGTACCGGTGATTTATGAACGTTATCTAGAGGTTATACACCTTGCACATTTCAGTACAAGTGTTATATGACCGTTACCCTAGGGGTCATACACTTCGAACATCTAGTACCAGTAGTATGTGAATGTTATCTGGGGTCATACATTTCGAACATCTTAGTACCGGTTGTTTATGAACGTTATCTGGGAGTCATACCTCTCAAACATCTCAGTACCAATGTTATATGAAGATTATCCTAGGGGTAATACACCTCGAACATCTCAGTGCCAGTGTTGTTAGAACGTTACCTAGTGGTCATACACCTCGAACATCTCAGTTTAAGTGTTATGTAATGAGAACTACCGAGTAGGACAAGATCGTGGTAAAATAGTTTTCTGCTCAGAAACCGAGGGTAATTTTAATGATAAAATTTTCGAATCCAAGATTATAACAGCTTTTCAAGAAAGCATATTTAGAAGTACAATGTATTTGGCGAACAGACATAAAACCGGAGGCAGAGGAAAAGTAATTTATTTATAATGATTTGGATAAACAAGAAATGGGTGAGATCACAACAATAAGAATTAACTGTTTTAGCATAACATTGGGTCTATAAGTGAGTCAACAGTTGGGGTAAGGCGACCCTACCCTCCCAACTTTAATTCGTAAAATATTCCCTACGACAATAATAGGCAATGGCCTAAGATTGCCCTGACCAAAATACCCCGCCGAATAAATTCAAAAAACGCATGCAACTGAGGTAAAAAGTCAACGTAAGGCGACCCTACCTCCATCCAATTGTAATTCGTAAACAATTCGGTACGGCAAAGTTTTTGTCCACACATAGTACAAATGATAGGCAACGCCCTACAGTTACCTGGACCAACAGACCCAGGTGGATTAATTCACAGATCTCCTGTATCTGAGGTCCAAAGTTTGGGAATGGTGACCTTAACCCTAGCCTCCTAACTTTAATACGTAAAATCATCAAAACGGTAAAGCTTGTGTCCACACGAGGTAAAAATGATCGGCAATAACCGAAAGTTCACGGACCAAAAGGCAAAGGTGGATAACAGAACGTCATCAACGGAAGTCCAAGCCAGGGATATGGCGACCCTACACCCCTCCCAACTTCAATTCGTAAAAAAATCCATACGGCAAATGTTTGTTCTACAGTAAGAACAAATGATTGGCAATGATCGAAGGTTGCATGAACCAATAGGCCAAGGTGGGTAAATTCACAGAACGTCACCAACTGAAGTCCAAGCCAGGGGTATGGCGACCCTACACCCCTCCCAACTTCAATTCGTAAAAAAATTCCATACATTTTTGGTCTACAGTAAGAACAAATGATAGGCAATGACCTGATGTTGCCCGGACCAAAATGCCCAGTAAGGCAAATTCACGGAAAACCTGCAACTGGAGTCCAAATTCGGGGAATGTTGAATCTAACCCTTCCTGACTTTAATTCGTTAAAAAAAATCAACAGCAAAGCATTTGTTCACAATAGGCATGATAGGTACAAATAATCGGCAACAGCCGCAGGTTGCACGAAACAAAAGGCCCAGGTGAGTCAATTCACAAAACGCAATCAATTTAAGTCCAAACTTGGGTTCTGCCGACCCTATCCCCGCTCCCAACATTAATTTGTAAAATATTTCCTACGGCAAAGCTTTGGTCTTCAAAAGGTACATATGATAGGCAATGGTTTAAGGCTGCCCGGACCAAAAGACCCATGTGGGTTAATTTACGGAATGCCTGCAACTGAAGTTTAAATGGTGACCATATACCCCTCCCAACTTTAATTCGTAAAAAGATTCCCATTGATAAAGATTTTTGTCCATACTAGGTACAAAGGATATGCAATGACAGAAGGTTGCATGGACCAAAAAGACCCAGATGGGTAAATTTACAGAACGCCTGAAATTGTAGTCAAAATTTTGGGTTTGGCGGATATACCCCTTTCCAGTTTTATTTTGTAAAAAAAATCACTTTGGCATAGCTTTTATCTATATTAGGTACAAATGATAGGCAATGGCCTAAGTTTACCAGGACCAAAAGGCCAAAGTGCATGAGTAAAGGAGTAGGTTCAATGAGGCCGTAAAATCGCTCCTATTTCTAGCTTAAATTTCAAATTGGTGCTATTGATAAATCAAGAAATTATAAGGAAACTAAGGTTTATTTATGATGAATTTGATTTCTTTTGAGGTCATATAGTGCTTACGTTTAGAACTATGTAGTTATACAGTCCTGGCTTTCAAGTGTTTAGAATTTAGCATTCCTGATGAAGTTACATTTTAACAATCCAGAACAGTTATTCTGACGCATGTAAGTAATAGATGCTTAATGAATTTACTTTAATAATATCGTGTGTCCGAAGAGCTTTTCTTGCTTTACTTTCTTGAGGAACGCTCGAACCCTAACTTTAGAAAATAAAAGATGTACGAATACATAAATACACGAGGAGCTAACTATACATGCGTACATGAATGATGTGTATGAACAAAAACACATAAAACGGTTACACGAATTCATCTAAAGTAAACCTTGCATAAAGGAGTTGATTGATTTATTATTGGTTGCTTAACGTCCAACGGCAAATTTGTCACGCGTATTTAGGACGAGAACAAATTAAAAATAAATGAAACAGGTAGGCCCTGCAATAGTTGCAAAGGTTCTTAACGAGCAAGAAAGCGTGGCATTCTCTTTACACGAGGTATCTGACGGGACTTGACTGAGCTGTCAAACGGAAGCCCGACATTGGCAAGCGTTGTACTGCTGGTCAGACAAAAAACCCGGGAATGACTATATTACTATACCCCAGTTCATCCTTGGTGTTAATATTTATTGGCCAATTTGTTATCCATAATTTGTTGTAGATGAGTCAATGGTTGTGTGTACCAATCGTGTAAGATTGCTCTTTGGGGGAACAAATCAATTATAAGGTGTATGAAGTATAAGTAGGCGATACAAATAAGTTGCTATCAAAAGTACACCTACTAATAGTACAACATGGTCCGAAACTCCGGCATCAATGTCAAATTGATATGCCGGTATATAATTGTCAACTTATCCTAATGACAAACAATCTCACCAAGTTTTGTCACATAGACTAAGTAGAGATCCCTGCACAAGTGTCAGCGAGCTTCAATAGAAAACATAATGGCCAAAGTCAAAATATGTCTGCAAAGAATTGTCAAAACAAAATAGGACGGTAGTCATGTAGTGTATGATCACGACAATACGATACATCATTAACCTACGACGTATCAAAAATGTTTGGCAAACTAATTCTGTAAATGATTATTTACAGCCGGACACATGGACAGACAGGCGAACGAAGCGCTTACTATCACTAAATTTGAGACAAGGGATAAATAGTTGGACAAAGGGCTTACTTGTGTTGCTGTTGAAGGTAATTATTCAGTCAATGATAAATCTAAAGGACTCGGTTTGATACACTTTACACTTTTAAATGTGTGCCATTGACTGTATACTATTATAATTTTACTTTTTCTTGTGTATAGAAAGTAATGAATTTAAATTGACTCATCGTTTTATTTTTTTACATTTTTGCTGTTAAAAGTAAACTCTACTTCACATTTCGAGCTACTCCGCTTACCTTGCAAAATATAACAATAAAAGTTCAGCCTTCCAAATATTTGTCAAAAAGTAGGTCTTACATCAGTAAATATTATAATATAAAGCCTCATTAAAAAAACCCATATGAAAAATTAAATAAAAATATAATAAAAGTCGAATGACATCTTTACCAGAAGAGAATATAAGAAAACAAGAGAGGACTAGATGTGTTGATGAATGACAGCTTAAAACACGCATGACTGTTATTTCCTCTAACACCCAAATGGTGACTGGGGAATATAAATTTACTTTGGTCTTTTTCCGATCAGGAGTATAACCCTCGCCGAAGTAGAGCGTCCGTTTGGCTGTGAGGGATGTACAAGTATACGCAGCCACGTCCGGTCAGAGTTTGGACGTTAAATATGATGTCTCTTGTATAGAGAGTGCCACGCTCTTGGAACTTTAAGAAACTTTGCATACGGTTCCGTGAATGGTTCGTAGGTGGTCTGCTGCAAGGGGAAATTTTCCCAAACTTCATCCCAGACGGCCTCTATTACAGGACCTACCTATTGTTTGTATTGTTTATTTGTTTTTATTCTGAACATGCGTGAAATAGTTGTCACTGGACGTTAAGCAACCAACAATTAATTGACATATCTATCTTCCTCTGGCAACACCAAATCTTTAGGACTTATTCGGGTTCTTTTTTTTTTATTTTTATCATGCATTTTTATCTATGTTTTAAATTCAAGCTATTTCGTGTATTATTTAATAAAAAAAATGGTATTTATATTACAGTTTTGTCTTTTATCGTAAATTTAAAGTATGTACTAAACACCAACCCTGAGAGTATCATTTAAACATGTTGATATTAAAAAAAAAATATATTAATAATGTCTCTTATACTAGGCCATCCGTCAGAACTTCTCTTGGTGTGTTCATACATTTTCTTGTTTTGTTTCATGTGAATGTTGTTGTAAGCTACATACCAAAGTATAAATTCGTATTCACGCATTACAGCGGATTAGGTCTGACTATCCATAAAACTAGACAAACATGAGCCTGTAGTTCAGTGGTTGTCGTTGGTTCTTGTCTGTCGTATTTGTTTTTCGTTAAATGTTTTGTTATGAATAAGGCCGTTAGTTTTCTCAATTGACTTGTTTCATATTTTTCATGACGGGGGCTTTTATAGCCGACTAAACGGTATGGGTTTTCTCGTGGTTGAAGGCTGTACGGTTGCCTATAATTGCTTACGTCCACTCTATTTGAACTTTGGTGGATCATAGTTGTCTCATTTGCAATCATACCTCATCTCCTTATTTTTATATAAGTTGAAAAATGAAACATGTTCAGGAACATATTTCATATAGTCATAATGAGTCCTGTGAATTTATACGAAATTGATGGGGTTCGACGCTCACTGTCCTGTAAAACAGGAATTGTCTTAATGGTCACGTTCCTTACGCGCGCGTGTAATTTGTATTCACATTTTTTCTCGATAGACGTAAGTCGCTCGGGTTCTACCATTCATGAATATCTATTGGTGAAGTTTATCTTAAATCTTTCAATAAAACCAATTTTTTTGATTTTTAATAATGTCTAAAGATATTTTTTACAAAAGAAAAACAATCTTTGTAATCGTTTGAAATTTCGTAAACAAAAAAATCATTTTTTGCAACTGTTTCTGTTGTGTGCAAAATATCCTAATCACATACATTCTTTATTGTAACGAAAAACAAAAATTATTAATAAAAGGAGAGGCTATCATAAACTGGATTACAACTCTTGTTTTACATGACAGTGAGTGTCGAATCCGACGAACTTTTTTTATAACATTAGATATGTAGATATCTAGATGAAAAAAGAAAGTCATACAAGAGTTTTCTGTTGTTTGATAATTTTTTAAAACGACAGTTACATGTACGTATACTGCACTACATGAACAATCAAATTGAAAGAGATGTGATACCTAACATGAATATTTTTTCGATACACTTCTTCGATTAATTTTGAAATATCAACCAAATTTAAAATAGAATTGCAGCTGTCGAAATAAAGACATCACGCAATATATTAGTCAACTTTGTTTTCAACAATCAATAAAACGAATTCGCAGATGTGAAATATGCCTCCATATATTGGTATGTTATTTTATCTTATTATCCTTCAATTTATTTGTACAATTGCTACAATTAAGCTCACGTCATGCCATAATCAATTGTACCATGCAAATATCTATACGAATGATGATGTTCATTATTGTTTTGTTTAACGTTTAGTGGCAAATATTTCAAGTCGATCACGTTACCATTGTAAACGAGATAATCTTGAGAATGCAGTGAATGGGAGTATGGATAAGGTTGGAGTCGTTGTTGTTAGCTTAAAATATAAGAGAAAAACAAAGGATATGGGTATCCATCTATGACACAAAAATCAGTAAATGCACAGCGAAAACACACAAAAAGCAAATGAATAGCGTTGCACAAGGCATTCATTTTATTCTTTAAGCTAAGAACAACGTAGGTATGATCAGTCGCAATTAATTGGGCAATACAATTCTACCATTTTAATGCAACAAATTATATGTATTTATTTCAGAAGTAAAATATCTTCAATTTAATCTAAAATTGATCAACGCTTAATCTTTATTATATACCTATATTTTCTTTCAGAACGTCAAGTCTTTCTTTTGAAAAATCAACCCGGATGATACCAACTTTCAATGGGTATGATATTCAATTCTGACTAAGTTCTCTGTTTAAAAAACTGTTGAAAAATAATCTGCTTTTCCGCGATGAAAATGTCACGAAAAAATAGAAAAAAAAAACATAGCATCCCCCGTTCTTAAAATAAGTTGAAAATAAATTACTTACAAAGTGACTTGTATTTTTCATACACCGTAACAATTCATTTGTGTCTTGCTTCGTATATGTAAGAGAATGATAATCCCTTTCTTCATGATTAAGTACGAGCGTTAGCGAGTACTTATCATGAAGTAAGGGATTATCATTCTCTTACAAACTTAGAATATTGTAAAGTGCTCAAGGCTTAAATGATCTCTTGATTGGTTTTTTTCAAGAATTAGTTTCTTTGTCAGTGCAATGTTTATAATTGATGCATGACTTCCTTTTTCGGCATGTCATTTATGGATTAGTTTTAGTGATGTAAGGACTTTCTTATCATTTGGGAAATATTTTTAACAAAAATGCGTTATAGATATAAGTTGACACAACAGTACAAAAAAATGTTGGAATTGTATATATTTACTGATTGTGAGTATGAATGTAAATCATGTAATATTTTGGTGAGGAATGATCCTTTTTTTATCATTTACAGTTTAAATCAATTAATACTTTTGAGTTACAACTAAATTTTATTTCACAGTCAATATTTTGGTCCGGCTTTTTACATCAAATACTATTTCATTATGTCAGGGAAATGTTCAAATAAAATGCCTTTAAAAGTTTTTAATTTGTTCAAAACTTAAATTCCTTTTATTTTTATGTTATCGGACTATTGGAAATAACTAATCTTCCCGACAGCTGATCCAGTATTCAAAGTTTTGGAAAGCTAAAGATTTAGGTTATTTTTTATTTTAAACTTTTTTTTTCTTTTTTTGTATTGCTTTGATATTGTTTAATTTCTTAGTAATTTGAGGTTATTAATATTATCATTATTACATTCACGGTACCAATTTTACTGCACCAGTAAACTTCAACTTATTTTAAGTTTGTTGTTTGTTTCACAATTCAACTTTTAGTCAGTTTCAATCACTGTGTGATAAATCCTTTCAATCTGATCATGCTGATAAATGTGCTTCGGGGCAGTTGTAACTCATTTATAGAAACTCTTTATTTTGAACTGTAAATAGACCCAAATAATAGGATAATCCCTTACTAAGAACATGATTTACATTCATTCTTCACAATTAAGAGGCATCAAATCCTACAATTTCATTGGTCGAGAGCACTTTGCTATATTCTAAATGCATTTAGTGATATTTCTTTTGTAACTGGATAAAGATTGCTAACGCTTATTATATCTAGATTAATTAATGAGTTTTATTTCACGTTTCTAATGAGCCATAGGGCGTATTAAAACCAGTACGGATCAGAAAAGAATATCTCACTTTAGTGTGGTCGGTAAAATATGATGGAAATCTTGCAAATCTTTTCAGAAAATAATATTTTTTTACGGTATATAAGTCAGATAATGCATATCTTAAGGTTTTTCTTGTCGTATAACACACATCGGGGTGTCAGGATTGCCCAAAGAAAGATCTCCCTCCGGTCGGTCTTTCATTTGATCAATCCTGACACTCCTCGGTGTGTTCTACGACAAGAAAAACCTTAAAATATGCATTATCTATAACATAGCCTAGTTATATAAATCTAATGAATTGCAAGCCAAATATATCGAGCAAGAAAATACACGAAATGTCATGTACAATTTGACTTATTTATCACAAAGTAGACGTCACATTACAGTAATGGGGATGTGTTATTAAACTTATTAAAATCTATTCGTATTTTTCACCTGCACCTCAAACATATAGCTAACATCTACGTCAGTTGGTCTCTGGTGGATAGTTCTCTCATTGGCAAGCATACCACATCTCCTGACTTTATATTAATTTTACATCATTTCAGAGGATATGTAATTCATTTTTGCCTAGGTATCAGTTGAAAGGTGTTCAATATTGCAAATCAAATGAATAATTTTCTCGCTGTGTTGAAGACCCATTGGTGACTTGGGACTTTTTTCTGTCTTTTGGTCGGGTTGTCTCTTTGACACAATCCTCTTTTCTTTTTGCTATTCTATCATCTAATAAATATATTTTGTATTTGTACATGAATCATTTTGTCAAATGGGACATTTTATTGGAAATTGCGGAAAACTGACAATGCTTTGTAATTAATATAAACCAGATAATTCTTTAGTACTATTTTTAAGTGCTCTACTTTAAAATCACAATGAAGATTATTAATAATGTAAAATACGATAAAATTTTGCAAGAGTATTGTACACCATAGATAGAAAATTGCTTCTAAGATGTTTTTAAAGGTGAATGAAAGAAGGTTGTTGAGATTGGGTTTAGTATGTGTTTAAATTTCTGATATTATTTAAAGCTTATAACGTCTCATAGCTTTTTATCTCTTCCCTATCTCAACGATTCTAGCAATCTTCTTTCACTCACCATTAAAAAAATTTATTGTGTAGAAACAGTGCTTTAGAAGGTAAGAACCTGATATCTTTTTATTGCAAGATACCAATACTGTGCGCAACGCCAGTTAAATTATTTGTTATGTTTAGGGCAGACTTTTCCATTAAATGGGCATAAGCTGTCAAATTCGTGTTCGCAGATTTGACCCAAATTCTCATTTTTGATTTATAACCTACTAAAACGTATATCCAACTTACCAAAAGTCTAAAACGAATTATCAACAATGCATGGACTCGATAATATGTATTAGCATTTTGTGTGTATTTTAGTCTAGACGCCATCTAATTAACCATCGAGGTGACCTCCGAAGACTGCCGACGGTCATATAACCCGATATAAACATACATATAGATATAAATACATGTAGATAGCAAACACGTGCAATTGGATTTTTCTAGATCTGTTTGATTTCATATTAAAGGTTAAATAAATATGTTAATCATCGTTTTTACCTGTATAAAAATGAGTTTATGGGGATCGAATCAGTCTACCAAATGGTTTACCCTTGTTTAACTTTCAATGTTGATAATCATTTCCTTTTAATAGCTGAACACACCTCGTTTATGCGTAACCCATCTCTAGCTAAGGGGTTAAATAGAAGGTCTAATGAATACGTATTCAATGAGGTCGACTTATTCACTTGCAAGTGAATAATTCATCAGCGATGTTTCTTAGCTTATTTTGACAAGATTGAAATAAACTGGCTGCTAAAAGCGAATTATTTTTTACTATTTCGCTTTCATTTATGATTGAACCAAAAAAAAATCATATCTTAATCTTTTTATATCTCGTAGCTAATGCCCCTTTAAATGAGGTTTTATTTCCAGTTCCAGTATCAACGTATGTTTATCTTTTGAACGAAGGTCTCAATGATTCCCTGTGGTATAATTGTTTTTAGTATTGTGATATAAATTTTTTACATAAAGTATAAATTCATTCTGTCTTTTGTTTTTTTATACCATCAACCTACATTAATAAACACATTGATCTCTTATCCACAAATGTTTTTTTTTTCTCAACGGGAGTGTTTCTTGAGCATTGGTTTAAGAATGCTTGTTTTAAATTGAAGAGTAACGTTTTTATAATATCATGTCTTGTTTACAGTAATGAACAGAACTATGGAAAACAGTTGGAAGTTCTTCTTATTTCTTACCACCTTGCTGTCCCAATTGAATCCAGCAGTAACACAAGACAAGACAAACAAAGCGGAATCACAGCCTCCGGTTTCACTTGAAGTGTTTACTCCAGAACTTATGACACCTATCTTTAAAGTGATGCGTAAACATGGGGAAGAGGAACGAGATAAAGTAAGCCAGCAAATACAGAAAAAACATAAGAAAATTCAGAAACAAAACAAGAAAAATCATAAACAAAACAAGAATAAACCAAAACGTGCATTTGAATACAAGCAATACCTTCTAATAACCATTATGTCCGATGAAGAAATTAGAGAGGCCATATTATGGGGAGGAAAGTTTCCGGATGAATTTAAAAAAAACGAGAGATTGACATTTCTACTAAACAAACTTAATCACGGTAAGGAATATTATAATCCTGATCGACAGCTTCACGGAGAAGTAAATGCTATTCACTTTGGAGCCATTGAAAGATTGATGAACAACTTCAAAAGTAATCCAAAGACAAAATATAAATACCCAGTTATGTTACTTTATTCCCACTACATTCCCTGTGCGCATGTTCCAAGGTTGGGTTACTCGTGTTCAGAAGAGCTGATGAACTATGCTAAAGGCCGCATAGAAGAATTTCGCATGATTGTAGCTTATACCACTTGCTATAAGGACACAGATGAACATCATTCGTTCAAATTTATGACAGATAGTGGAATAGAAGCATTTGAGCATATGGTTAAAGGTCAATATACGCATTCACTGAAGGTTTATTCTCAAAACAGCATCGATGGAATACAGAAATCATTTCAAGGGGAGGCATATGATTGTATACAAAACTCTCCACTATCAACCTGTTGCACAGGTAAGGAACAGAAAAGAACTGCAATCACAGCATATTTCATTAATTATGTAACATATCAGTGCATTTCTAAATCGAAAGCTTCTCGTTTATTTACGGAGCTGTCAAGAAATCAAGTGAAAACCTGTCTTAAAAAAGAACTAGATAAAAACATCGGTGACGACTGTATCAAGTGCAGCAAAAAAAAAACAAAAACACACGTAGAGCTACCAAAGCTTTGTTTCAGTTTTGTTTTTATCGTTCTATCGAAGTTGCACCTGGTTTGGGTAAACAACTCAATAATGTTTACAATCCTGAATGGGTATTATGTCGAAATTGTAACTGGGATGCAATATACGATCCTCCTGGTCCACAGAGTGATAAGAAACGTTTACCAAAAATAATGTGTGCAAACCGCGTCAACTCTATGGAGTCACTGTGCTCATTGTATCAACAGAATGAAAAAGACAAAGAGACGAGATTGTACAGCGAAGCTTTTGATAACTTGTATCGACATAACGTACGTTCCAAAAAATAATTACATTGTTCACGTGTCAAATAATCAAAAGCTAGTTGGATAAAATGTTTCTTGTCTCGATTTTGTTTATTGTTTTAAAAGGAGACTATTTAAATGCTTACATCTAATGTATGGACAGCAGTCATGCATGTCATGATAGCATTGAAATCACAAAATTACATTGTTAAACATTTTGTTAACTGACTGTGGGAACCTATTCAGTTTTGGCTACTATAGCCGGTATCTGTTCTAACAATTATAAAGCTATGCAACTATGCATATTTCTAAAAGAAACATAGCAATGTATTCTTCAATTTGATTAACGATGGTTTTTTTGGGAAAATCTACATAAAGATGTACAGTTTGCACTATCGTATCAAAATTGTCTCTAACAACACAGTTTAAGGCCGAATTACATTTAACAATGTTTAAACGCATTTATATAGGCATGTTTACATATTTAAAACAAACGTGCGAGATTATAGGGAAAAAAGTAGTTTTACATTTTCCCGGCTTTAGGTTGGCCTTTTCTGTACCCAAGGCAGGTGAAGGAAGTCAACTTAGGAGCGCTGTGATTGGATGTAAGGGTACAATATGTTGGTTTTTTTTTTATGTATCTATAAATAACTGCAGTGTGTATATTTACAATATAAATTTTGGAAACCCTTTCAAAGATTTTCTTGAGAATTATTCGAAAAGACTTCCAAATTTTCATAAATTTGATGTAAAATGACGGTGGGCATGGATACCACAAACAAGCTCCGTACGTTGGAAGATGGTCATGATACTCTTTGACTTCAATTTCTAAAACAGAATAATAAAGTACTAAAGCCACACATAACTGTTTTGTCCAGGTTTTTATTATAAAAAGTGGTAAATTTAGAAAATGTTAGTATTGTCGCCTATGGCAGAATAAATACTATACCGTTTTTCCTTAAATTCCATTTGGTTTCAGCACCATTTCAATTTTGACATTGTTACATATGTAGTAAAATTAATTCAATTTACTATACGTTTTAAGAAAATAAAATTAATGCAAATGTTTATTTTACAATAACTTTTGAGGATGCATCAAATTTAATGTCCTTTCGTATCCTCTGCGTCCTTTTTATTTGTCTTTGTTAGGTTTTGATTTTTAACAAATTATATTGGCCTTTTTTTTTTTAAATTTTAAGTATATATTTCAATGTTAGTAAATAGTAACATGTTCGCAATGTATTCTATATTGTAGGCGAATGTTGACAAAATAGTGGTTACACAAATGAATTATACATAACTAAATTTGTATTTTTTTCAAGTGGGATGTATAAAGACACACTTACGTTCGTTTAGATCTATAAAGAGGTTAAACTCCTAACTATCCTACTGTCTGTCGATACATTTATTTTTGGCATTGCACTAGTCATGTCTTCTTTGACTGTCCATGACGTTAAAATACTAAATCCCTGGGATGTGTTTTAGTTGATTTTAGTCTATGATGCATGATTTTTTATTATTAATTGTTTTGGCTTTTAACTAGCTGTCAGTAACTGCGAGTACTCTCAAATCGTACGTTCTTGTTTATTTGACCTGTTGATACTAATTGTATTGCTTTTTTTGTTATTTAATGTTATTCAGGGTTATATCTGGTCTATATACCAGCTTTGATAAGTGTTTGGTATAACTATAAATTTTCACTTCGTACTATGAACATCAAAATTATTTATTTTGTAATAATATTTCCTTTCTCTATTGGTACTGTATACGTATACCTAACAACAAAATTATTTTCATTTACCTGTGTTTAAAGTTATTGCAAATGGATGGTATTTTTGTTCGAGCATATTGTTTTTCTTTAATTGTTTAACATTTCTTACCGATATAACATGTTACTTTTATTATTCTTCCCTTAGTTTATTTATTTTGTATTTACATTGTGTCATAGGTCAAATTTATTTGTTCAGTGTATGTTCAATGGTGTTAATATGTCCTTTGATTGAGTTAAGCTATTTCAGTTCATATTTTATAGTGTGTCTTTCTATGTTGTGATGTTACACTATTGTTTCAGAAAAAGGGTGAAGGTTTGGTACCATTAAAACGTTTAAACCCGCTGCATTTGTTTGCACCTGTCCTAAGTCAGGAATCTGATGTTCAGTAGTTGTCGTTTGTTGATGTGGTTCATAAGTGTTTCTCGTTTCTCGTTTTTTATATAGATTAGACCGTTGGTTTTCCCGTTTGAATGGTTTTACACTAGTAATTTTTTGGGGTCCTTTATAGCTTACTGTTCGGTGTGAGCCAAGGCTCCGTGTTGAAGACCGTACTGTGACCTATAATGGTTTACTTTTATAAATTTTGACTTGGATGGAGAGTTGTCTCATTGGCACTCATACCACATCTCCTTATATCTATATAATTAATTTTCATAACAAAATCCTCCTAAATAAAAAGTTTAATATTTGAGTACCAATTTTCCAAGATGCTAGTACTATTCTTTTATGTCATAGGAATTTATTTCACTGGAATTTTGAAAATAAATATCTGAAAAGTATCAATGTGGTAATATATTAAATATCTTCATGAACATAAATTCTCCAAAAGAACAACTTAAGATAGGACATTAGACATTCCTGACTTATAAATATGTGAAGGGCGTAAAATAGTTGTTCAGAATATCTTAACCTCCCCCATTTTCATTTTAATCAATGAAATAAAAAAATAAAGATGCAATCAAGCAATTAAGAACATATAATAAAAATCAGTATTATAGTTAAGGAAAAACACGTGATTCATAATAACGGTATACGTACAGTTATAGATCACAAAAACACAAGCAAAGAAACAATATATCAGGTTATTATATAGCAATTTGTCATTTCATATCCGATATTAATCTGTGACACCATTATCAGCCAGAGGGTTGAAAGCCCGAGGTCTAATATTAGCTGACGGTTGACTACATGTATACATGAGATATGATACAACAAATTTAAATATCACAACAGCATAACCTTTTATAAATCATAAACTTTCAATTCCTCTCACATTGGTAGACATGCAATATGTCAATATCACAAATACTAAAGACATATTTATATGCTTTACAAAGAGATAACATGCACATACGTGTACATTCAATAAATATAAACCAAATGTATCAAATAATGTTATTTAACAAAAAGATACTATTACAGAATAGTATTCAACAGTGTTAACAATTTGTCGTGATTGGAACGACTATAAATTCCGGGAAATAGTACAGTAAATGTAAACAGCGAAAATGATCAGTAATGGAAGATTATCAAACATGCCAATTCGACGGGAACGATAAACTGATCTCACTTCATTGCCTATACATGACGATTTTTGACATTTTTTTTTAATTATCTTGTATCTTGAAACTATAATACATAGACAGAAAATCTACCAACAGAAAATATCAGCAACGCAAAATATAATACAATTCCAACTAACTGTAGCCATAAATCAACCCCGTGTAGTTAATTGTCTAAAAAAGAGACGCAAAACACTGTCTGATATGAAATTAATATGAAATTAATATTATTCGTTCATTTTCTAGAGAAAACCTAAATCATATGAAATTCTGGTCCCTCAGCAAACCTGTTTTAGGACAGATGCATTAAGGTCAACATGATAACGACCTGCCTACTCTACCGGCATCATTTGTTCTTACTTTAGAGCGACTTCAGGAGATAACAGCTGTTGAATCAGATGTTCTTAAACATCAACGTCAATTTAACCCAGATGGTATATCAAACCATATTCTAAAGTGCTGTGCTCACTCTCTGTAAAGGGGTAAATTCAGTAAATAAATATACGTCTTCAGGGACCGCCCATTTGGGGGAGAGCTTTCTGTATAACACAGAAGTCATATGCTCTCCTGATTGGTAGATAATGTTTTTAATAAATATTTTTAGATAGATGGATCAAAAACTAGAGTTAAAAAAGAATACAAAATGAATGCTGAATGCACTTAATTGTTTTACTTGGTTGAAAAGTAATGGGGGTCAGTGTAGAAATTAAGTGCGAATCTACAGGCCATGTGAATGCTAAAAAATGCCGCATGCCCCTAGGTTTTAATTGTTGCAAAAGATGGGACCATCTTTGTACTTTAATGAATGATATATGAAAGCTTCTGATTTCTAAAGGTAAACCAGGTATAAATTTAATTCAAGTCATAGATTTGCATTAAAGTCAATGGGATATTTTTTCACTGAATTTACCTCTATAAGCCACTCACCAAACTGTTCAATTTTTCACTTCGTTCTGGAGTTTATCTACTTTGGAAAGTATCGTATGTGTGTTCAGTGTACGAAAACAAATGCGATAAGAATATGATGTCTATTTATCGACCTATTGCTCTACCATCATCTGTGTCAAAGATCCTTGAGAAAATCATCTATAAGGCTATTTATGAGTTCTGTAAATTTTATGATTTACTTATCAAAGAGAATTCAGTCTTTGAGAAAAACGATTCAACAGTAATTCAGCTAATTACTATTACTCATGAAATTAACAAGTCATTAGATAACGGTAAATATGTCTGTATAAAATCTTTTAAGATGTGTCTAAGACCTTCGATAAAGTTTGGCACAAAGGTCTTTTTTCAAACTTTTTGGCATATGTGGTTCTCTTTTGTCTCTTATAGAACATTACCTTTCGGGTCGTACTCAAAGAGTCGTTATTAATGGCCAGACATCATTGAGTCAAAACACTTATGCTGGTGTACCCCAGGGTTCTATACTAGGTTCTCTGTTTTTTCATATTTATGTTAATGATAATTAAGAAGGCATTATCAGCAATATTAAATTTTGTGCTGCTGATACTTCTCTCGTAAAACAAATAGACGACATCTCAGATTGTTTTCAAACTCTAAACAGTGACATCGACACGTTGAACACATTGTCCCAGCAATGGTGTGTTACTTTCAATGCAAAACAACTGAATATCTTATAAAATCTAAGAATAAGAATACCCCACTACTCTCCGTTGATCTTAAAACATGTAGATATAAAGAGAGTTAAACACCATAAACATGATAAACATTTAGGTCTTATTTTGAGAGATAAACTTTCTTTGGCCGATCATATTGATGACATTTGTAAGCTAAACACTATCCTGAGGATGCGACATTTATTACCTAGAATATGCATCGACAAACTATATAAACCATGTGTTCATTCATTACTTGACTATGCAGATGCTATCTATGATAACTGTTCTAGCATTGATTCAATAAACATTGAACACGCACAGAGACGCGCATGTACTATATCTACTGGACAATCAGGGTCACACAACATGACACTTTATTGAAAGAGGTTGGACTTGTGCGTCTTAAAACACACCGTAAACTTACATATCTGTACAAAATTAATAGTCATCTTGTTTTAGGTTATCTCTGTAATTTTCATTCATTACACCATCATAACACTGAAAACTATAAATTAAGACGTCATGCCAACTTGATTCCAATCAGGTCAAGAACAGTAGCATACTTTAATTCTTTTCTTCTAGCTACGATTAGAGACTGGAATAGCTTGTCAGCTGAACTAATGTCAGCAACATCTTTGGCGTGTTTTAAAAGGTTGTTAAAAAAGAATCTGGATCTTTGTAGTAAGACAATATATTCACGTGGGCATGGTTATGAGAAAAAGATTTCGCTTAGGGCTTTGTGTCCTTAATGACGAATTGTATAAATATAATTTCTTACATTAAATACGTTTTGCGATTTCTGCCAAGGTAACTCTTTTGAAAGCAGTGAGCACTATTTAATTCATTTTGTCCATTACACGAACTATCGGATTACTCTTTTACTTGGTATTTTAAGAATCTGATTTGTCCAGATCTAAATATAGCAATATTGCGGGATCTTTGTCTTAACAACCTGAGCAAAACTTTAATAGAAGGTAGTGACGATTTTTCTGATGAAGCTAATTTAGAGCTGTTTGAGTGTGTGTTTCAATATATTAAATCTTCAAACAGGTTTTCTCGATAGATCAATAATTTATTTGTATTATGATTTTCCTTGTACCAAAACATATTAGGTAAGAAAAACATATATACACTTATATATATATATATATATATATATATATATATATATATATATATATATATATATATATATATATATATATATAAGTGCCTATAAATAGCAACACATAATAAGTTAACATACAAATCTATTTTAGTGTGGATTAATCAGTACACAGATTAATAAAAAAAATGTTAATTACACAAATGAAATTATAAATTGCCTAATAATTGCCTGTAATTTTAACATACTATTTAGTATGTTAATATTAAAATGTTAAAAATATTTACAATGCAATAAAAAATAAACGAAATATTTCGCTAGACAAACTAGCTTCATCGAGCGTGCATCTATCCAGGTGAAATCGGATGCAGATAAGAAACTTTTGCAGCTCATTGTACATTAATTTTGCTGCCTAATAAATAAATTCAAAATTTGGAGGAAGTTCAAGATTTTTCATTTAATTACGAAATTTGTTGTTGAAGTTTGTAACGACCGTTGGCCAATTTTACAGATATATAATTATTATTATTTATTTATTTATTTATTTATTTATTTATTTATCTGTTTATTCATTTTTATTATTTATTTGTATTTTTTATTTATCTATTTTTTATTTTCTTCATTTGACCTGATTGTATTCGTTATCGTCTTTCCTTAATCAGTATTTTATATTACGGAGTTCCACATGATTGTGAGTTGTGTATGTCTGAGTAAGAATGAGTGAGTGGTTGTATGGATATAAAGTTTACATCTTTATGTCTTGTCCTGCACACATTTTCTTGTCTTGTGTTACATTTGTAAACGTGATTGTAAACAAAAATCAACATTTTTTTAATTGTGAATCTGTATAATCATGTTGAGGAGACCCACATGTAGCCTCTGGCTGTTGGCAATCCTCTTTAAATAAATACAGAATTAGATTACCCCCGTGTAGGAGTTATTGCCATACAATGTCAATGTTGGCCAAATTGTTGCATTTTTTTCATTTTCTTAAAAACTACAAGAGATAGACAAAAACTGTAAGCAGCAGAGATAACCAGCAATAAAAAAGTTACAAAACACCACATTACACAAATTGTCAACACCTTAAATGACTATTTTTGATGAGTTTTACAATTTTTTCCAATTTTCTTAAAGTATCAAAGATTGGCAGGAACTGTAAACGGCATATAAATATGTCAATACATGTATGACTGAAATATTATCTTGATTCCTTAGAGGATTTAAACATTTTGTCCTACAATATCGATTTTTAACAAGTTTAAGCACTATAGTTCAGGCGCTTTTTTTCAAACTATAAAAGAACGATATAGAGACTTTCAGCAACAAAATCATGAGATATAATAAATACAAGAGGGTCTGGATGGGAGGTCCTTCATTTCTTGATTCTTTAACTTCTTTTTGCCATTTTTCTCTATTCTTTGTTTATTTTTACCATTATTCTCTTTTCTTTGTTTATTTAAGATATTGAAGAAAAAAAAAACAGCGGAAAAAAAACTTGGAAAATTTGCGTTTTTTCCCCCAGTATTTAGCCAAACAATCAATTTTAGTAAGCTTAGGGATATATTGTCGTACTAAGTTCATGAATAACCATATTTCGTTACACCAGTCAACTCTTGAGGTAAATAATATAGATAAACAATGAGTAAAAAAAGTGCTTCGAAAGGAGCACAGGAATTTGCGCACTGCCAAAAAAATCCATTCGTTATTATGGTGATTATGCCATTATTTGCGAAATGATTACCTTATTTGTTATGTTAATAGACAATTTAAAACGAAATTATATCTACTCCAAGAAAGGAGAGAGATTTGTACCTGTAATTTATGTGTTTTTTTGTTATGTTAATAGACAATTTAAAACGAAATTATATCTACTCCAAGAAAGGAGAGAGATTTGTACCTGTAATTTATGTGTTTTTTTGTTATGTTAATAGACAATTTAAAACGAAATTATATCTACTCCAAGAAAGGAGAGAGATTTGTACCTGTAATTTATGTGTTTTTTTGTTATGTTAATAGACAATTTAAAACGAAATTATATCTACTCCAAGAAAGGAGAGAGATTTGTACCTGTAATTTATGTGTTTTTTTGTTATGTTAATAGACAATTTAAAACGAAATTATATCTACTCCAAGAAAGGAGAGAGATTTGTACCTGTAATTTATGTGTTTTTTTAGCTGTAGTTGTTTTTAAGAGGACTCTAAGACAATATTTTCGTTAAGCTGCTTATAAACTACTCTTTTGATTCTAAGGATTTTTTTATCATACATTCATACCCAGATCATAATTCTTAGGTATCTTTTTAGCTATATATGTAAACATTGCATAGTATAGAAATTCTGCAGGATTGCATCGTCGATATTATACATCTCCATTCATCACATTAATACTGCGAAAGGTAGTCGAATTCTTAATATTTTGCTTACACGATTTAACGCACTGAAACAATCTTAATTTGAACAAAAATTGCAATAAATGTATTATTGGCTCTTTTTGATGAACGGACAAACCCGTTATTTCGGCTAATTTATCAATTCCTTCTTCTTTCATTGTTGCATATGTCTTCAGTCTGTTTGCATGAATTAATGGAGATGCCATATATACGTCAACGAGGAAGCAATCCAACAACAACAACAAAATTTATATAGAAGGCTGTGTTTACAGTCTTTAATAGGTGTCAGCACAATATGTTATAATAGTTGTTGAACAAGCAAATCGGTATATGTCATTTAATCTGCACGACTCGAATGACGTAGGATTTTGGGTGAAAAGGTCATCCCGACCGTGCAGATTAAATAACATATACCGAACGGATTTGATTAGCCAATAACTGTTTTAACAAAATGATGCCATGACTGATTTACATGCACGTTTTGGAAATATACGGACGATATTCAGTACGCGGCTCCTTGGAAAGTTCTCTTGTAGGGTAAAGAAAGGGGAAACTACGCCTTTAAGTAGTAAAAGTTTGGTAACTTTTATTTTGTTTATATGAAGGTTTTCTCCTAAATTGTTACATTATTTGGAGAATTGCGTTTAATGGCAGATCTTTGGTTGTTTTTGTTGAATTCATTCACCATTTCTTTATAGATTTGGGACGATTTAGACCTTGATATATTGTGTAGACACCTGTCCATTGTTAAAAGCTATAGTTTGGCCTCTAGATGTCCTTATGTTGTTTTTGTTGTTTGATTTCTGTCTTGTTGACGTATAACCCAAATTTCCTTTATTTCATGCAGTTTAAGTTCTGTTTAATGTACTTTTTTTCTAAATCGGTTTATAACAAATCATCTGTATTCGGCAATTTATATTAAAGACATGTTGCATCTCTATGATTGGAAAAGATAACTTCTTTTAGAATAAAATCTTCATTTTCTCCTTCCATTTAATGGAATTAAGTCCCTTTGATAATCCAGAATCCGCCCCTAAAGGTTAAAATACATTTGAACTGTGTAGTATATCTGAGGTAGTTAATGCACACCTTAGCTGTGCAGCATTATCAAGTCGCCACATTCTATTTCAGCTCCATAGCTTTCGTAATCTGTGCATCAGAGAATCAGTTACATGTAACTGCATTAATATAAGTTTTTACAAATAAACTGAACATAAATTTTAAAAAAATCACTTAAAGTCGAAAACTTCTTAAAAGTTAGAGTTAAAGGAAAGTTATAACAGGAAATTGTCAATTTTGACACACAATTTGTCAAAACATCGTTACTTTTTGAGCATTTTCCATGTCAGATTTTCACTATTTAAATGTACTAACGTTTCCAATTTAGTGGATACTTATTTGCCTTCTGACTTCACATTTCCTGTAAATCATGGTGGCCATATTGGATGATGACACAAATATAATTCACAAACTAAATTATAACTTTAATTATCTTCATGATCGTTTGGGTACACATATTTTTTTATTCTATGTACCCTGAAGAACATTCACACTAAGAATGATTAAGTTTGGCCTTAACATCTTTTTTTAAGCTTTATATTCGACGGACGACAACATATGTAAAGCAACAACGGACAGAATGTGATTGATTGTTGTTTACTTAAGGTCTTCAATGTAATTGGATATATTGGACGAATGGATATAGTGTTCGAATATTTAATGTTATAGTTCATGTACAATGCGCTGACACGTATGTCGGTCCGTTCTTTAAGAACACGAAGAAAGTATATATCTTTGAACAAAAAAAGAAGAATGTACTTTAACTAAAATTTGTATGGTAAATATGTTTCATAGAAACAACATTCTTCCTGATCACGTAAAGAAAAAAAGAAAACACAAATGTTTTAGGTTACACCTTTTTGAAATACGCTTGTGATTAATATCAACATTAATTAGAATAGAATGAATAAAAATCTATGCAATTACTTTCGTTAGAACGTTTTTATTATATATCCTGTGTCTATTTGACTCCGATTTATATTGCGACTGTTTAAATTGCATTTCATATTGTTCGGGGACATTTGGAACGTGTTGGCTAACTGACATTTTGTTTTAAATGAAACAAAACACATGTAAGTCCTGAAAAGTTTTCAGAAAGCTTCAGTGCATGTCATGGAGGGTACCTCCTGTTACAAATCTGTTAGATACTTTATTCTCTAAAACCAATTAACAAAGGTAGAAAGAAGGAAACATAATAATTTAACATACAATGATTAAGGTGATACATGGAGTAAATTTATACAAAAATAGAAATCAAATAACACAAAAATAGAAAAATAGAAGAAAAAAAAAAAACACAAACAACAATCACGAAACAAAAAGAAATCCAGAAAAATAAAATAGAAATAGATTCTAAACAAAAATTTCCATTAGCCAGAGGGACTTCCTGTTTCATTTATTACTCTGATAAATTTACAGTCTGTTTAAAGTTGAAATCTTTTTCATATTAAACAGAGAGTGAAATTTAGCGGTGTTTGGTCTTCTGTAATAATATGATGGAATGAGATTTGTCCTTTCGATTTCTATGGTAGGGCATGTCATGATGTAATGATATTCGTCGCCTATTTCTTGTATATTACAGATATTACATTTTCTTTCTGATCTGTCATAATTATACCAACATCCACTTTTTAAAGGTAATGAGTGGTTTACAGTTCGAACTTTACACAATGTTATAATGTCGTGATCTCCCAGAATATCAAAGTAAATAAATCTTCAAATCCAAATCTTCTTTGACAATCCCTGTAGTTTAGTCATTCAAGTCGGGGAGCTCTGAATATCTGTATACCATATTTGTTAATACTGATCAGTGAGTGTTTGTTTAATGTTCAATGTAAGCCACTTATGTTCATTCTGAAGGTGGAAAGAATATTAAGTCAAGTCCGCATTCGTTGAGAATTTTTAATCTTGTATTGCAAAAGCATAGACATGCTATGTCAAAATTAACAACATATATTACATATTATCACATATTTTGTACTGATATGTACTTTTTTGCATGGCCAATAATAGCCGGAAGTCAAGGTTGGTTATCAGCCCTCGGGGCTGATATCGATATCAGCCCTCGAAAACCCATATCGTGCCCCCGAGTTTGACTTCCGGTACCCGCAATCAAATACTATTTGTAAACAAGATGGCAACTGAAGCAGACAATGAGAGGTTTCTCACAGTTTCGAATGATGATACCAGTAATTTCATTGAAAAAATGAAAAATGATAACACAAAGAGAACAAGAGTGCACACGCTGAAATGTCTCGCCTCATTTACTTATCATTGATATTATGTTGATAGTCCTAAATATAAAGCTTTATTACAACTGTCACATAAACCTAACATTAACCAAGTAAACTAAACATTGACCAATGAACCATGAAAATGAGGTCAAGGTCAGATGAACCATGCTAGGCAGGCATGTACAGCTAACAATTCTTCCATACTACAAATATAGTTGACCTATTGCTTATAGTTTAAGAAAAACAGACCAAAACACAAAAACTTAACACTGAGCAATGAACCTTGAAAATGAGGTCAAGGTCAAATAAAACCTGCGTGACTGACATATGGATCATAAAATATTTCCATACACCAAATATAGATGAACTATTGCATATAGTATTAGAAAAAAAGACCAAAACTCAAAAACTTAACTTTGACCACTGAACCATGAAAATGAGGTCAAGGTCAGATGACACCTGCCAGCTAGACATGTATACCTTACAACCATTCCATACACTAAATACAGTAGACCTATTGCATACAGTATAAGAAAAACAGACCAAAACACAAAAACTTAACTCTAACCACTGAACCATGTAAATAAGGTCAAGGTCAGATGACACCTGCCAGTTGGACATGTACACCTTACAGTCCTTCCATACACCGAATATACTAGACCTATTGCTTATAGTATTTGAGATATGGACTTGACCACCAAAACTTAACCTTGTTCACTGATCCATGAAATGAGGTCAAGGTCAAGTGAAAACTATCTGACGGGCACGAGGACCTTGCAAGGTACACACATACCAAATATAGTTATCCTATTACTTATAATAAGAGCAAATTTAACATTACAAACAATCTTAACTTTTTTTTCAAGTAGTCACTGAACCATTAAAATGAGGTCAAGGACATTGGACATGTGACTGACGGAAACTTCGTAACATGAGGCATCCATATACAAAGTATGAAGTATCCAGATCTTCCACCGTCTAAAATATAAAGCTTTTAAGAAGTTAGCTAACGCCGCCGCCGCCGCCGTATCACTATCCCTATGTCGAGCTTTCTGCGACAAAAGTCAAAGTCGCAGGCTCGACAAAAACTAAAAGTGACGTAAAATTATTAACTGAATGGTTAAAGGAGAACAACGAATTACGGGTAGTAGAGGATATATCTGTACCTGAACTCAATCAGTACTTAGCCAGATTTTACTTGTCTCGGAAAAATGAGGAGTATGAGCCGGACAGCCTGAAATTAATTCAGTCATCGACTAATAGGCACTTGATGGAAAAGAATGATATAAATATTCTTAAAGATAAGGAATTTCACCACAGTAGAGAGGTGTTATCCGCGAAAAGAAAGCACTTGAAGTCACAGGGACTTGGAAACAAAAAGCTGAAAGCAGATCCATTCTCATCCACTGAAATAGATATGTTATTTGAACAGAATCTCCTAGGAACAGGTAGGTTTATGCAATATTATCCTGTGACTGTGCATGTACATATTAAAAATGATAATGATATCAGCTTCAAAAATATATCTTTAAGTTTAAACCAGCTAAAAAGATTATAAAGAAAACCATTTGCAAAGTTTGTTAATAAGCCATGCCAGGCAACATCAACATAGTTTGTCATACATGTTTCAAGACAGTGAACTGGTATAATTTTTGGAAAATGTGCTTCAGTCTTCTATATAGTGTCATTATTGAATGTAAACAATTTCTAGTGTACCTTTTTAATTATCCTAATCTTAACTCTCAATTCTTACTTTTAGGCACCCCTGAGGCACTACTTAATACCATATGGTTAAACAATACTTTGAACTGTGGTATGAGGGGAAGGAAGGAGCATATTGACATGTTTTTTGGAGACATAAAAATGATGACAACAGCGAGTGGTGAACAATATTTGGAGTACAATGAAAGGCTGACCAAAACCAGGACAGGAAACAGTGACAGCAGAGCATTTGCACCTAAAATGTTTGCAACACCAGGTAACTTTCTTTCAATTTATTAAATATTAATATAAAATTGACAGTAAATGATAAATACAGGAACCACCACACAAGTGTGCCTACTCAATTCATTC
Organism: Mytilus californianus; assembly: GCF_021869535.1. NCBI lineage: Eukaryota > Metazoa > Mollusca > Bivalvia > Mytilida > Mytilidae > Mytilus > Mytilus californianus. Next base: position 47,093,920 of record NW_026262582.1, on the reverse strand, counting down.
ATACATATATAACTTCATGTACTTTTAAAAAGAATACTTACAAGAAAAAAAAAACACAAAATATCCTAGAATATCTAGCCACCCGCGTCAAAGAAAACGGAATCATGAACAAAATGGAAAGAATAAAAATATATCACTTAAGCTAATTCATCTTAAAATAAATTTAAAAAATGTAAATATTGTTTTAATGTAATATGATATCAAGATACATGTCCTTGATTTTTTTTCTTTTTCTTATAATAGGTAATCCACGCTGTCCAGTCAATGCTTTCAAACAATATATTCGCCGCCGCCCTGAAGATGCTCTGACTCCAGACAGTCGCTTTTATCTAAGTATAAAACGGATAATACAACCTGATGCCATTGAAAATGCTAAACAAACATGGTTTATCATGCAGCCATTGGGAAAAAATACTCTAGGAGATTTAGCAAAAAAAATGTCTATGAAAGGTGGTCTTATAGGAAGAAAAGTTAACCATAGTGTTCGCAAGACTACAGTTTCCTCACTTCTTCACTCCAATGTAGAGGCTACTACAGTCATGCAGTTGACAGGCCATAAGAATGTTGCTTCAGTCAATGAGTATAGTTCAGCATCCTTACAGCAACAGCAAACTATGTCTAATATTTTATCTGATATTGGTCCAGGAAGCCGAGGATTATTACCACACGAACCAACTTCAAACACTAGTTTTGAAGCCAAACCTGCAGATTTTCTTGAGGATGATATTTTTGACAGTATTGAACTAAATGAAGTCTGCAAAACAATAGAAAATTTTGAATCTGCAGAAAAAAATGTAAAAATAACCAGTGGAAAATGCCACATTTTTCCATTCTTCCACAAGGTTCTATTGGAAATGTTACAATTAACATTTATAACTCTGAAAAATAAGATTATTGTTATATATGTGTTGAATTTTTCACATCACTTTATTTTTTCACTGTGATACAAATTTTGTAAATGCACTGTGATACATTTTTTAAAATTTTTAATTCAAATGTTTTTTTTTTGTTGAAAATATTAAACATCATTTAATATATCCCTTCTTTTTTCTCCAGCTTGAAAATATGTGATAAATAGATTATTACATGTCATTTTCCATATTGACCCTGGTATCAGCCCTCGACCCATATCAAGCCCTCGGGCTTAAGCCCTCTGGCTTGATATGGGAGTCTAGGGCTGATACCAGGGCCAATATGGAAAATGCCATGTAATAATCTATAAATACAAAACATGGATAGACAACAGAGAACAATAGTATAATACCATGACATGTAAAATTATGAGACTAAATGAGATCCAATATTCCATGCAGTTTTTACATACTTACATAATTTGATAGTAAGAGACTTACTAGACGCTTGTAGTATATACAAAAATATGGGATTATTAGGCCAAGAACAATAATACTTTGGTAAAAATCATGTTCGTACAGATCTAACTGCTGGAAAAACAAGAACAAACTGGTATTCATCATCAATAACACACATTTTACAACATTCACATAAACGATTTTATTGTAACGACCAACTTCAATGTTCCACAACGTAACTTTGTTAAAGGGGCACTAGCTGTCAAATTCATGTTCACCGATTTGACTCAAATTCTCTTATTTGATTTATAACAATATAAAACATTTATCCAAATTATAAAAAGTCTAAAATAAACAATATACCGGGCATGGGATCGATAATATGTAGCTTCGTTTCGTGTGTATTTTAGTCTAGACGCCATCTAATTAACTGTCGAGTTGTCCTCCGAAGACCTCCGATTGCCATATAAGCGATATAAACATAAATATAGATATAAATAGATACCAGACTCGTGCATTTGGATTTTTCTAGGTCTGTTTAATATCATAATATAGATTAAAAATATATGTTAATAATCGTTTTTACCTGTATAAGAATGATCTTTTGTTGATCAAATCAGTCAATCAAATGATTTACCTTTGTTTCACTCTCAATGTTGACATTCTTTTTCATTAAATAATTGAACACACACAATGCACGCGGACGCCATCTCTAGCTAAGGGTTAAATTGAAGTTCACATGAATACGGCTTCAATGAGGTCGAATTATTCACTTGCAAGTGAATAATTCATCATCAATATTTCTTAGCTTATTTTGACAAAATTGAACCATACTGGCTGCTAAAAGCGATATTTTATTTCACTCAGTCTATTTCACTTTCATTAATGATTGAACAAAAAAAAAATCTTTTATTTTATATTTTTTATATATCTCGTAGCTAGTGCCCCTTTAACAGACAAACATTATTGTTATAAGTAAGATAGTTTTCAATACAAAAAGATATCACGTATATTTGAAGCCCAGTTAACCTAACCATTGTTAGCATCGTCATACAAGAGTTTATACACATCGTATACAACTTTTGGTTTATTTGTAATAACATGCAACCAATATTTCAATATTTTCTGCTTTCTAACAATAAAAAGAGGTAAATGGCCAAGTTCGCCATATAAAAAACATGTTGGTACATTTCTACCCAATTTTAACACAAATCTACAAAAACGGTTATGGATAAGTTCGATATCTTTAGCACGATCATGGAAACCCCATATTTCTGACGCATAGCCTAAGACGGATCCAACCGTACTGTCGAAAAGAAACATCAGATTATTCTGTTCTCTGGAGTAACAAAGAATTGTTTAAGAGAGTTCATTAAAGACGACATAGATCTAGATCCTTGTTGTGCTAAACATTTTAGAGTATGTAAAAACTTTCCGTTGTAGTGTAATAATATTCCCAGGTACACATATGAATTAACAACTTGTAGTTCATTATGATAATAGAAAAAAAATGAGTGTCTACTGGTCTAAATCCATTTCTAAATACCACTACTTTGTTTCATCAGGGTTTACTTCGATATTCCATTTATTGCAGTAAAGTAAACGTTTATCAAATAAGTGTTGCAGAACAGTCGGTGTTTTCCAAATTAAACGGTATCGTCAGCAAAAAGAATAAGAATACGACATCTTCGTCTTCATCTGTGGAGATATCTATATATACATGAACTCTCGTTTTAAATTGATTATTTCTCATTTTAGTTTCAAGTTGAATATTTCTTGTTTTAAATGTTTCTTTATTCTTAAATATAATGTTTCTTTATTTCAAATACTCAAAGAGATTATAGATTTACTATTTTACAACTTAATCCGATGGCAGTTAAAAGTGCGAAAGATAATACATGTATCTTACACTCGAACTACAAAAGAAGAAATTATCGCTATTTTGCTAAGTTTAGCCGGAGGACAATAATCCAATTATTATTACATAAGATTGGACAATAATATATATTTTATGAGAACCTTTTATAATGTTTTAATCGAGAGTTAATATATATATATTCAATTCAAAACGAGGGTTCATATAAATATTCAATTCAAAACGAGAGTTCATATATAGCACTTTGCAAATTAAAGTAAAAGTTCCTAACGTCACTTTTCTTCCGGTTATAATAATATCTAACTTATCGTTTTTATTATTGAAAGCTTTTCTTCATCTACAAGTGTTGATTTTGCAAAAGGCGCAAACAACGTGTTAAAATAAGCCATGTGACTTATTTGAAAATTTAGCTGACCTTTGTTGCTGTTTAAAGAGTTCAATCATTTAACTTGTGTGAAGATCGTTTCCCCGTCAAAGAGTTATTCAAATGGTTCTTAAACGTGTAGATAGCGTGAAACTCTCACTACAGGAGGCATCGGATATACGACATTTCTATTTCATTTCGACCGGACGTTGCTGCGTATTTATACATCCGAACAGCCAAACGGACGCACCCCTTTAGCAAGGGTTTACTGTCGAGGGGGGGGGGATTTCCAGAGATGTCGAGATTTATATACCCAAGTTAACCCTTTGTGTTTGAATAAAAGGAGATTAGGGTATGCATAAATGCGATAGCAACCCAACGAAACAGACAAATAAAAACTTTTAGAGTCAACAAACACTCTTTTGTAATAGAAAGATGTTTATACAGAATAATAAGCCCCATACGGAGTTGATATGATATTATTTACCGTCAAAGATATCCCAGCAGGCACATGAATATTTTGTGAGGTTGAAAAATAGCACCTTCTCTTTTTTGAATGTCGATCGGGGAAATCTAAGCAGGTGTAATATAAACCATTAGAAGAAAAAAACTTCACAATTCATATAGTAAAGTTAGAATAAATGATGATAATGGATGGCTGCTTAACGTACAGCGGCAAATTAAATGATTTTGCAGGACGAGAACATGTAAATATAATATGAATATAAACTCTGCTTTGTACTAGACCGACACGCTGAGACTAAATTGTTTAAGATGTTAGTTCACAAGGTAACAGTTCGCAGGAAGAAAAGTTACCCTACTTGGACACATTTCTGACTCAGAGCCGATCAGTCTTTGCTCTAACTCCTAGATGCCGCGTGTTTAGCGTTGAAACAACAAATAACAATTTAAACGTCTTTGTTTGACCCGGTCGAGGATTCAATCAACGAGGCGAATACGCTCCAAAGAAACCAACCAGGCGGTCGGTAGTATAGAGTATCATACAAAAAAAACTTAAGTAAAATGAACAATGCAGTTTCATAGAATTCTCACAGTTATCAAAGCGAGCTAAAAGTATCTAACCTAAATTAGATACGTTAAATGATATTATTTGAAACTACACGTAAATGTCGATGGCCGACTTCCGAATAGATTTTATGCATCAACGCTCTCTGCAAATTTAAAGATCTTGTTACAATCACTACAAACCAGTAAAAGTCTGAAATGAAATTGAGAATGGAAATGGGGAATGTGTCAAAGAGACAACAACCCGACCATAGAGGCCTATATCTGTACTCGACTGTGCTGATTTTTACTCGACCAGTCTGAATTGGTCTGAATTTTACTGGATATTACTTGACCCTAATCTCGACTGTACTGATTTGTACTTGACCCTTATCGTTGCCATTGAAAATAGTCTGAACTATTACTCGACCAGTCTGAAACAGTCTTAACCCATTCTCGACCTGTACTCGACCAACACTTGACCAGTTCTCGACTAATTTCCAGTCTGAACCATACTCGACTAAAGATCTGAACAATACTCGACCAGTCTGAACCATACTTGACCAAATGACCTCTACTTTTTTTATTTTAACTGTTTAAATAACTTTTAAACTGACATGGCAACGGCCACAATAAAATAAAGATGTGTAACATTTTTATATGTTAGGTCAAGTGTGTTATCTGATTGTATCAGGTTTACGTACATCTGTATTTTCACACATAGCCATTTAATACAATTAGATCATCAGAGATTATATTAATTAGGAGTTATATTTAGATTTCTTTGTTTGACTTGTGAGCCCTAATGATTTGCATATGGTGGCCTAGTAAATTTATGTAAGGAGCACGGAACACAAGGAGCCCGGATCACCGGAGCACCCGGATTACCGGAGCACCCGGACTGCCGGAGCACGGACTACACGAAGCCCGGTTGCCCTAGTAGTCTATATTTGTATACGGGCTTGTAGGAGTCATATAATAGAGAGAAAGAGTGTGAGATAAGGAGGGGAGAGAATTTATAGTGAGGAGAGGACAGTTGCGTTTATATAGCAGAGAGGATAGCCGTATTGTTGAGCCTGAAGTTAGATGTACATTTTGTTATACTTGTATAATGTGATTTTGATAATACAGTATTGAACTTTTATTCGACTGCGTGTTTATGTTCACTTACAAGACTTCGTTCAGACTGCACCAGGATCCATTTATTTATTTATGTGACCAGGATTCCCTTAATTACGCTACCAGTAGATTCCAAGGGTAACCCTGTCAAAGAGTATACTTGGCATTTGTCGTCCGTGTACGAGTGAAAGGCACGACCTGAAACTTATACACCCAACAACACAGCACAAACACACGGATACACACTTTGGTACAAGTACCATACTAATCTTTTTCGTCACATTGGTGGCAGCGGTGGGATTTACTGTGTGTGACTTCAACGAACTTGTTAGTGATAATTGTATTTGTTTAATAATACAATGGAGACACCAAGAAGAACAATAAGGACATCAACTCAGGCTCTAACGCTCTCTCAGGTAAGGCAGAATTGCTTAAGAAATCAGATATTTTCCCCAGCAGCTTCTGGGTTAAGTAGTTCGCCTGCCACTGGTACTCTCCATGATGTTCACACGGAGAATATGCCAGATAACCGGTATCGCCGGAGAATCGGGCATTGTTGACCCAAGAACTATCAGGATAGAGCTGCCCAGGAGATGAGCAATACGGAAAAAGACGGAGGAAATGGTTGGAAGAAATTTTGGCAAATATGGGTTAGTTTGCTTACTCTCAGTAGCGGCCTCGTCGCATCAGCATGGATTTATTTTCCTTACAACAGGGTAGTACAGAAGTCTCAAGAATATGTAATGATTGGATTATTAGCGATAATATGCCTGATAATTTCAACGATAGTTTTGAAATTTGTATGGAATTCCATCATTTCTGGTTATAAGGCAGAAAACACTGTATATTCATGGTCCAGGAACAAGAGAAGCCCGAATCAAATGTATAATGGGCTTAGTCGTACTCCGGATAATGTTATTACTGAACTTGGTACGCCCTATGACTCAGATGAAATGCACTCGTACTTGAGTCCTAGGCCTAATCACCCTGTTATAAACGGGCAAAGGCAAATGGAGCTTTAGTCACCCGCGCAAACATCGGAAAACATGGGCTTATCACTAGGACATGTCCAATTGCCAGAGTCTGATAGTATATACGGGCTTGTAGGAGTCATATATAAGAGAGAAAGAGCGTCAGATAAGGAGGGGAGATAATTTATAGTGAGGAGAGGACAGTTGCGTTTATTTAGTAGAGAGGAGAGCCGTATTGTTGAGCCTGAAGTTAGATGTACATTTTGTTATACTTGTATATTGTGATTTTGATAATACAGTATTGATCTTTTATTCGACTTCGTGTTTATGTTCACTTACAAGACTTCGTTCAGACTGCACCAGGATCCATTTATTTATTTATGTGACCAGGATTCCCTTAATCACGCTACCAGTAGATTGCAAGGGTAACCCTGTCAAAGAGTATACTTGGCATTTGTCGTCCGTGTACGAGTGAAAGGCACGACCTGAAACTTATACACCCAACAACACAGCACAAACACACGGATACACACTTTGGTTCAAGTACCATACTAAACTTTTTCGTCACAGATATATAAAAACAGATTTTACATCCTTACATGATTATCAGATTTATCAAGTCGAGATAGTTAAATTATCTGATTTTAAAGTCTTGAGTCTTGTTAAAAAAAATGTTTCTGTTACTAGTACCTGAATACCACACCTGTTCTGAGGGTAATAAAACCTTATTAAGGTGCTTCTTGTTTGGCATGTGTTTTTTTTTAAACTTAATTTTCCTAAATTCTTAAATAAAAACTACATAGGTTTCATGGTTACATAAAATAGTTATATAAGTTAAACTATCTTTTTAACTGAGGTAACAACATCCAACAAAATCACTGAAATTGTTCATCCTTATATCAGAACTATATCTATTCTTATTATAATTTGGAATTTATAATTATATATATATATATATATATCTAAAATGGATAACAATTTAAAGAAATGATTAAAATTGTTCTTCTGATTAGCTATAAAGTATACCTTCTGCTTGGACCACACTCATTAAAAAGATCACACCTGGTCAGAGAGTAATACATTTTAAATAACATCCATTGAAAATAAAACAACATCCTATAAAACTTAAATCACAAGGCATTTTGAATTCACTAGATAAGTAATACACGAGTTTAAGAAAAACAGGGTGTTCTTTTTACCTGTAAAACACAACTGTACTGAGTAAATTAAAACTTAATTAATTAACCTAAATTTAACTGAAACTTTGGAACACAATTCCTTTTTTAAAAGGTTATCAAGGATTGCTATGGAAGTCCTTTTATATCAAATTCTTGGTTTTACAAAACAAAGGTATCATTTTTGAAATTTATTAAGTTGCCTTATATACTATTTTATATATATTTTTAAAAAAATGTTCACTGCGTTATTAACTAAACTCGACTGACATCATAAATCTATTTCACTCGGCAGGCTTAAGTTAGTGATGAACATTTTCCAGTAACTATAAAATATGTCTGAAACATTAAAAAAAAAAATTGAATAAAATTTAAGATATTTGAATAATGGTCGAAAGTTCAAGTATTTTTGATATGCATAATGCAATGTGAACATGATATCATGTATATAAAAATTCATTTAACCGAAAACTTAATTTATTACATGATATTTTTTTAATCCGACCAGAAATTATTTCCTTTGATCATCTTGTTTTATTTTTATTTTAAAGGTGATATACATTGTATATATATATATATATATATATATATATATATATATATGAGTTCGAATCCCGGCGAGGGAAGAACAAAAATTTGCTTCCGCAAATTTGCAGATTTAACATTGTTGTGCTGATATTTAGAGTAATTATGTATATATATATATGGGGAGGAAGTAAAGAATCAAATCTACTCTAACATTGTTAGGTTGATTTTCTAGGCACTTTATATATATATATATATTATATATATATATATATAAACAAGTCTAAATTGAAAACAACGTTCAAACCTATGATTGCGTTGGATAAAAACCGAAATCTTTTTACGTGTGTATGCAAAACAAATTTCTTTGGTAGAGGGGTCTAAATACAGCACACACAACATTTTCCAAAAGATCAAAAACGTGAAAAAGTATATTTTAACAATACGCATTTGACTAGCAGTTCGAACAACGGATGTTCTTAAACCCTGCTGACTGCCATGGAGATTGCCAAATACGGGGTTCACCAGATGTAACACAATATATATATGTATATAAGTGTTGATGAATATGGTGTTGATGATTATATAATGTTTATTGTGAAATTTTTGTTTCACTGTATATTAAATACATTTTTGATTTCAAATTGTTGTTCAATTTTCTAGCCGGGGGAAATGGCTGTTGTTTAAACAGTTCCTAAATTGAGTCAATACAATAGATTGATACAAAAAATAGGTCAAGGTTGGTTAAGACTAGGTCGAGTATGGTTCAGACTAGGTCGAGCATGGCTCAGACTTGGTCGATAATGGTTGAGACTACGTTGAGTATGGTTCAAACGCGTATAAAATGGTTAAGGACTGGTCGAGTAAAGGTCGAGTACAAGTTCAGACTGTTAAGTACGGTTCAGACTACAGTCGAGTAATATCAAGTTAATTTCAGACCAATTCAGACTGGTCGAGTAAAAATCAGTACAGTCGAGTACAGATAGGCCATTTCAGACTTTTATTAGTTTGTAGTGAATTCTTCGAGTGATCCGGCTGTAGTCAGCTATTGCAGGGCTAAATTTCTGTCCTCATCCAATATACCCTCATTTTTCCAGCGGTCTCTAAAAACACCACAAAGGACCTCCTTTGTGCACAAAGGAGCACTTAGGACCACAAAGGAGTTTAAAAAGAGCACAAGGGACCTTAAATTGTTTATATAACGGGGGAAAAGTGATTTCATACGAAAAAAAATATTGATTTTTATTAAATACTTGCGTTAAATTGGTATTAAAATTGAAAATTTATGAAACCGTGTTCCGAAATTGGTACGGATATGCATACATGTAAGATTACGTCTATTTTCAACGGTACGTCTAAAACCGCTCAGGACCTCCTGAGTGCACGCAGGACATAAAAAGTGCACTCAGGACATGTAATAGATCTTTTGGTGAGCGTTGAGGGTATGTATTCGATAGATAATTTAATTTTTGATCTTATAATTTTTGGTTTGATAAAATCAATTCAATATATAAGAAGTTATTTAAGCTTTTATCGGCACACGCCGTTATTTGGGATATGTCATGCATGACCGATGATCATATTCGATACCAATCATCATGTTGATTAGGTCGTTTGATATTTAATAATTAGGAGTGATTAGTGATGGTAATAAACTTGGCAAACACACAAAAAAGGTTTCCGGGAAAAGTATTAAAGATATATTGTTTTTGCAAAAATGTTAAATAAACTTTTCGTTTTGTTTGTAATAATTGAAGCCAATTGAGAAATTTAAGAAATTTTCACATAGTCGGGAAATTTTCCATTCCATTTATTTCATTAAAAAACGTTAAAAATATAGATCTATTTCATTGCAAAATGTAGCGTCCTTGGGGATCAAAACAGTTTCAACAGCGTTTGTCTACTTTCGTCTATTGCCGAACATTATAAAACATAATGAAACTCGTTGCCAATATCACCGGAATTACATAAAGTATAAGTACAATTGTCTCTCTGAATATTTTGCCATCTAACATTTTCAATAGTATTTTTCGTGTTCATTGGTCTAAATCTACAAAAAGAATCACCATGTTTGTCATATAGAATATCAAAGTAGGCTACATATGCAATTTTTATTTATAAAAAAAAAAATTATTTCGCCAATCAAATCTCATACATGTATAGTAAGATTTAAATTTCTTATTAAAATTATTCTTGTCCAGTATTACAAACCTTGAACGAATTTCAATGTGAAAATAAATTCTGAAAATGAATTTATCTCCGTTTTCCTCTCAGTTTCTGCCATTTATCATATTTGGGTATTTTTCTAATAATCAAAATTAACACTGTGACAGTTTTCGTATCACACTCCATGCAGTTTGATACGAGAAATATCTCTTTATGCAAGAAATAAATAACTGGCCACGTTCACTATTTCTTATATCGAAGTGCACTTTGTAGTTCATACACTATTCTAGAGATTACGTTTTCATTATATATAGATGCCGCCTGAAAGACAACCTAATCAAAAATCCCATAAATGGAAAGATTCGAACAGTTATCAGGAAGCCATTATAATTTGTTTGCCCATTAGGTACCATCTGAGGCACACATGATAAAGAATATGTTCAAATTTTCCTTGCCACAGTCCTTTCTTTTTCCATCAAGGTGCATTATTTAGGATTTTATCCATCTTATATACGTGTTCTTACTTAAATTATAGTATGGAGCTTCGAGATAATTGTAAACTTTTAAATTATAGACAATTTAAAAATATAAAACAGTCGATTGTGGTAGGTGCAAGTACAAGTGGATCTTTTTTATGCATAAGCATAAATTCCGCCGAACAAAAATGCTATAGAAAGATAATAGATTGATCTTTTTAAAGCATTAATTTGCATCTATGCCCCCGGCGACAGTTTTTTGTGAAAAAATCCTAAAAATTGGCAATAATTTCACCGAAAAGAGAAAGTCGAGTGCACCTTTTTATGTTCGGGCGTGTTTGAGTTGACTATTCTGTCTTGAAAAAGTATAAAGCAAAAATATTAGATACATCATCTCGCTTCAGATTCTATTATTGTTAAATATTTAGGCTACAGGTTGATTTAATAACAAAATTCATAGTACTAAAAAATGAAATATATGGGTCAAGTGTATACTTTTCTAATGAGTCATAACAACAGAGTAGGTGTGTTCGAATAACATTTTTTTTACAAAAAGTACTTGACGACAGACTTTCGAAGTGGATCTTGAAAATGCATAACTTCAAAAAACTTAATGTTTTGTGTGTGTTATCTAGGGTTATTAGTCTTCAAATTCTGAATCTTTTTAGTCTGCCCTTCCACGAAATATTTAATAATAATTGTTTTAAATGTTTTTGAACTTTCGAAAATTCCACCTGACAACCGATCAAACAATAGTTTTAAGTTGACTAAATGCAGAAAAGTACATTAAATAATGCTCACTAGCTATTAGATACATTTGTCTTTTAAAATACAACTGGCATATGAAGATCGTAATGGTGCTTTGTGGATAAATTTATCGGTTTTCAAGAGCTAAATTGGATGCGCGTCATCCCTACAATGGCTTCCATTTTTACGATTGTAATAGTCCGGCTGATCCGTGCGTATTTTTAGAAGAATTGTGGGTTTGATGATAAAAGCATGAAACTTTGCACAATTGTATATTTATATGTGGGAGTCAATATAAGCTATGGACCCACTCTGAAAAATCCAATATGGCGGTCTTTTTCAAGATGTCTGCCAATCAGTCTGAATTTTACAACCATGTATATATTAAAGCAAACAATAGTTAAACCAAATATTTTAAAAACATATTAAATGTAATCCAACGTTTTTAGTAAATCACGACGTTATATTAGACTTCATTTTTTTTTAATAGGTCGAAAAATTTCAGAATGGCCGTAAAAAAAAATGAAATTGAACAAAACTGAGTGGTTTGCTGATATTTATTTCTTATATCGAAGTGCACTTTGTAGTTCATACACTATTCTAGAGATTGCGTTTTCATTATATATGGATGCTGCTTGAAAGACAATTTAAACAAAAATCCCATAAATGGAAAGATTCGAACAGTTATCAGGACGCCATCAGAATTTGTTTGACCATTAGGTACCATCTGAGGCACACATGATAATGAATATCTTCCAATTCTCCAATTCTCCTTGCCACAATCCCTTCTTTTTCCTCGAAACATCAAGATGATAAATAAATACGACTTACCACTGAATTTTTACTGGTAATGAGTAACATCACGAGTGCTACCAGTTAGCCAAAAAATTTCCCAAAACCTGCGTTTGCCCCTAGACTTGATGAACAAGGACTCGTGTTGTTTACGCTATCAATGTTTTGTTATTTGTTCCTTATTTTTCAATGTCTGTGTTGTCAACCAGTGAAAGTCTTGTTTATCCATCGTACAGGCATTGGCAACCTTATTTTATTCCAAACGTTCAAATTCGGTCAAGTTTTAGATAATTTACATGTACCAATGGATTTTACATGTTTTATATTTTGTGAATTCTTAGGGTTAGAAAAGAGATATTTATAAATCGACTAATATAAAGCCTTGTTACTGGATATGACTCATCGATCTATTTAAACAAGAGCACCTAGGTAGGTGTTACTTGTTGAACAGGAACTGCTGACCCTTCTTGAGCACATGAGATCACCCCCAGTTTTTATTTGGGGTTGGTGTTGCTCAAATTTTAGTTTTTTGTATAGCGATTTGTGTTATTTCTTTTTGTGTTTTTGTTTTTATCTTGGTATGGTTTACTACTGATTTTCTAGTGCCTAAGCATCTTCTCTATCTTTTTTATCTAAAAAAAACCAACATATTTTCATAACAGTTTTCAAAATGTTTCTTAAGGACAGCCCATTTAGTGTTTGCCCTATTGCTCACCACATTTTAAACAGGACCGTGCATAACATCATTGTCCTCGCACATTTTCATCTACCGTGACATCCGTTTTATATCTGTCTACCACATTTTATTACCTCATTACAAAAGACTGATACCTTTGTGATAAATGTCCAAGAAGGTATATGTCATCCACATTCACTCAATGTAGCACTCTGGGTAAAAGGCTGATATATTCCCCCGCATACAGCTTTCACATGCTTTGAGAATGTTGTGTGTTTGCTTTTCGCACGTTCCTGGTGTAGAACATTATGTGGATCACCTGATCACGTTATTTTATTTAAAAGGTGGAATGAAACTTGTTAATTACAATGGCCATTTGTAGACAAAACACTTATAATTGCTGTAGTTGTATGATATTGATGGTCAATCTGACTGCCCCCACATTCTTCTTTTACAAGTGTGTGCGTTTATTATTTTCAAATTACGTTTGCAACACTTAAACTGGTTAGTTAAATGGCAGTTGTGGTTAAGTGGACTGTCAATTTTCCTCGTATTTTTCCATTCTTTGAATGTTACATAGTTCTCACCAGGGTCTCGTTCCTCAGTAAAAAAAATGTCAGGATCTTTGCATATGGATGAGAAGTGCACCTACTGTTATCTCAAGGAAATATCTTGTTCATGAAGCATAAGAGCCTCTACAAAAATCTGTTATTCATTTAGTATTATGTTTCTTTAATTGAACACTTGTTCAACCACTGTTTTCTAACCAATCACATAAGGTTTTCAACGATGCCATTTCTCTGCTATTTCTGTATGAAGACCAAAACAAAATTATTCTTTGTTCTGCTAGAAATGTGTTTGCCCAGTTCCACTGTTCAGATTTTGAAAAAGCAAATTAATATTTGTTACTTGTTTCGGAAACAATTTACACATTGCTGGATTGTATTCATGGAATGTCGAATCTTTGTGACAGATTTGATCTCTTCCTGAACCATTAATGAATGCGGACTGATATATAAAGGCAAATGACCATTTGTCTTGGATATACATACGTGGAATGTTGTCCAGACATATCTAATGTTTTCATTATCATCTGCGTCAAGACAAAATGGAATTTTGTGGTACAGTAGATACATGGATAATTGGACTATTCATAAACGACAGACGAAAACTATACATCTTGTCATTTAGTACCTCCTTTCCTGGTCCTAACATCAAGTAGAAGGCCTATATACATTATGAAAGGATATTAGTTCAGTTAAATTTAATGTTAAAGAAGAATAAAGAAATAAAACAGAAGTAACTTTGAAATGGATAGTGTCGTATTTGCCTCAATGAAATAACTCGACTGCATCTGAATATTTGGCCAAACGATTATCAACTTATGTTTTAATGACTATTGAAAAGACTTTCGCCTACATCATGTATTTTTGAACTACCTGCATGTGCAGCTTGTTCAAGTATCAATGTCATACAAACAGATTGTTGCGGTTGCTTGTTAAATTGCAACTAAACCGAACAAGCAAACACTTACCTTGTTAATGGCCTGGCAAGCCTGAGATTACTACAATTTTTAGATCATTACTATGTTCTCTTCCAGTTGATCACAGAGAAAACTGATTGAGTCGAAAAGTATACATTTTAGTTAAGTCTAGCTTAAATATTGGAATACCGCTAGTGTCTATACGTGATCCCTCGTTGTAGACAATTGTTGATCATTGTTCTGCAAGAATGGTATCGTAGTAACGATTTTCTATACTTTCCTTACAAATCTTTTGATGTTATCTTGGAAAAAGCCACCATTTTGAAATTTCAAGTTTGGTCCTTACGTTAACTACAAACATGACAAATTTGAACTGAGATAAGGGAAATTTGTTGATTTTTATACTTTTTGCGGCGGCCATCTTGAAAAAAAGACGCCGTATTGAATTTTGAAGCTGGGTTCATATCTAATAGTTTTCTAAACACCCAGCACTACTACCATCCAAAATTTACTCTTAAAAATGACCTTATCTAAATCATAAATGTTGATTTTGATATTTCATGGCGGCCATCTTGAAAAAAGGCCGCCATTTTGAAATTTCAAGACAGGTCCATAGCTTATATTCTTTGAAACACCAAGAACTACTACCATGCCAAATTTGGTGCTTTTATCATCAAACTCACAATTTTGTCACCAATCAGCTAAACTATAATAATTAGCAAGCGTAATGAAGAGATAATTTTGACGAAGTAGAATCCTGACTGTTCATAAGCAATAAGGATAATCCAATCAATTTTGTTGATTAGACAATTCACGGCTGAGTAGTTGTGTAATAAGTGAAACGTGCCCTCATTATTTTATAAAAATCACAAATATCTATCTAAGTTCATTTTCAAAATCTACCAAAATTTACCATTAAAATAAACAGCATGCAACGAATACATACATTTATGTGTGCATATACGACAACTAAAAAGAGTTCTGAGTGCACTTGTTATGTCCGGAGTGCACTCAGAAGGTCCTAAGCAGTGTTTAGACGTACCGCATTTTCAAGAAGATTTTATTATACATATATATATTGAAAAATATTGAGAAAACATAAACATATAAATAAAGACTGTACATTAAACCGAAAAAAAAAATAAAGCAAACATTGTTTGTCAAGATTTCAATTCCACAAATAATAAGTATTGTATAATGAGGATTTGATTGCGCTTGGGATGAACAAATATAAATTCTTTACAGTTAATTATCAGTGTTAAAAAGCAAGCTTGAAAAACTGGAACATTGTTAAAAAAAACAATTATATGTATTTAATTAATGTTTAAAAAAAACAAAATAAAACTTCAGACGTATGCAAAATATACAAGTTTTCTAAATATAGATCACACAAGCGGCGATCAAAGACAAACTTAAAGATCAGTTTTTGCAGAATTGCCTTAGCGAAATAAACACTACTCCTCAATGCTTATGTTATAGAATTTTCAAAACTGATGATATATTGGAAAGTTATTTTTCAAAATTGTCAATATATAATCAATTGCTTTTGTGTACATTTAGATGTGGAAGTCACCGATGACCTATTGAAACGTGAAGATGAAACAACATATCCAGAATTAATAGGGTGTGCCATCTTTGCGAATCAAGAGACATTGGTGATCAATATCATTATGTCATGTCATGTAATGCTCTTCATCAAGACAAGAAAAGGTTGTTACCTTATTGTTCTTTTTGTCCAAATATATATAAATTTCAACTATCAATGAGCTCGAGTAACTGTATTGTCCTAGAAAAACTATGTAGATTTAAAAGAAATTATAAATGTGAGGCTCACTCCTCCTGGTTTGTCTGTTATTCAATACTTTATGTGCTTTAATATTTAATGTAATTGTTTATATATATATATTCTCTGTAACTATGTAATTTGTAGTTAGTGAGAAATAAAATGCATTTATTCATTCTATTGAAGTTAAAAAAATGAGAAGTGTAAACCGTTTTATTCAAAATTGTATAAGAAAATATAAAATGAGAGAGTTCTTCATTGAAACATTCAAAGCTATACAAATTCAACATGATTCACTCTCAATACAACTACGTGTCAAGTCTCTCTAGACTTTAACAGATATATTTTCTTTTTTGTTTAAAATTATGTTTACTTTCAAAGCAAATTATCAATCTTAAAATATCTATATTTTATTTTCATCAGCATTGCTAAGGTAATTGAAAACTTATTCTATTTTTTTATTATTTATCTAAATATATGATAAATATAATTATCAAGCTGCTGTAGCTGATTCGTTATACGGTATTTATTTATTTCTTTTCATTTTATTTTATTTATGTTAACCATTTACTATTATTCTACTTGCTATTACCAGTATTTTTTTTCAAATGTTTGAAAAATCTAATTTTTGATATTGCGCACGTTAAAATTTTCGAAATGATATTGAATTTTTTATAACACGCGTTGTCGTTCTCAGCACATTTCATTCTAAATCTAAAGGATCGGAAAACCGGAAGTAGGTGTCTGACTAATCCGAAAAAAGTCCACACATGCTACAACTTATCGCAATTCTCTTCAACAGTAAATGACAAAAATGTGACGAATTTATTCAACATATTCAAATAATTCAAAGTATCGGCAAACAGAAAGGATTGATTGATTGCGGCCTGTTTAACCTTAAGTCCAGTTGACGACAAACAGTAAGTAGGTGTCCGACAAATCCGGAAATCGCAAAGACTATACAAGTCATCACTGTCCAGCTGCTAACATATATGAAGTCATTGTGGTAAGTATAGTACCTCAACAAATGGAAAACATCGGGGATATTGTTTGGACGGACGGCCAAACGGAAGGACAGACGGACGACGGAAACGGTGAATGCAGTATAAAATCCCACTCTAGAAGTGTGGGTATGAAGACGTCAACTCAATTCCGAAGCAACAAGAAAAATACAAATTAAAACCTTATTATCAAACACAACCTCTATAGGTTAGATTCACCAGTTTGCTCCAAGTTATCATGGGTATATGTACTCACTACATGTGTCTGTCGATTCCTGAAGGCTGTGTCAACTTCGAGATCTCTTAGATATTTTTGACGTTGGGTTGTTGTATTATTGAGGGATGATTTGTTTAAGTATACACATTTCGATCAAATGAATGATTGAATATCGGCTGACGAACGTCAAGCGGTAAATATAACATGCATATGTAGATACGCTATCGTTATAAAAAGCATTTTTATTTGTACAATTGAGTAACATGCTATGTCAGATTTTGAACGTGCTAGCATGTAACAGCTGGAACAAAAGTCAACCTATTCGTACATATTATTTACATTCCAAAATGCATACCTGTTGTGAAGTTGGCAGAGGAGACTCAAAACGTATTCATCGATTTGATCAAGCTTTGATGCGACCCGACGACCTAAATCATTCTCATGATTTATTATAATCAATAAGGATAACTAATTTAGCTTATTATCATTTTTTTTAAAATAGTTATAAAAATGAAAACCACAGTACACTAAAGAGCTTTTATCGATCAAGAAATATCATTTTATGAACGAATTACATCGATATGCAAATGCAAATCATTTCTTCAACAGCATCATGGATACGAAGCTAAAACATGAATTTTTGAATAGGTATATAACAACATTTTTTTCCCCAGTTGGATAACTTTATGCTTTTTCGAAGCTAAGCACGAGAGACTTTTAACCCAAGTGTGAAAGAAATATGGTCAACCTTTTCCTGTCCAAAAGTAAAACCCTTCCTGAAGAAGGGCATACGTTTTGCGGGATGTGTAAATACTCAGTCACGTCCGGTCCACGTAAGGGCGTCAGTTCCGATGCCTCGTGCCCAGCTTTCTGCACATTAAAATACAACTTCAAAAATTCCGGAATTGTAAGCAGAGTTGACCCTGCCCCTCTAGTTGTTCATGATAAATATCATTCAGTGCTGTACCAATAAAGGTCGAAATTTTAGGTACGACAGTTAAAATATATAAATGTTATTCTTCGACACAGCTATTCCATAACAGTCAACCAAATGCAAGCTTGTATTTCGTCCGTAAAATTTTCAGAGGGATGAAACTTTACTGCTTGGAATTCTTGGTTCATTCGTCTTCTTGTTACCAGAAATCCTCCCGCAATGAAATCACGATTGAAAACGTAAGCTCTGACTTATTGTATTAGCAATTTAAATGCTTGTGTTTGTTTGTTTGTTTTATATAGATAGCGAGATGTGGTCTGATTTTTAATGAGACAACTATCCACAAAAGTTTAACTGACGTGGATGTAAGCAGTTATTGGCACCGTACGGCCTTCAACAATAAAAAAAGAACATACCGTATAGTCGGCTATAAAAGGCCCAGACATGAAAAATGTGAATCAATTCAATAGAGAAAACTAACGGCCTACCTAATAACAAAACAAATATGACAGACACGAACCAACGTCAACCACTAAACTAGAGGCTATTCACTTGAGACAGGCACATAAAGAATGTTTATTACTATTGTTAGGTCTTTCAAATTTCCCATGGAAACACGTTTTGATTTTGTTCTGATTATTTTTTTTCCACCTAATTTTTTTCTTGTTCAGTATTGTTGTTTCACAAGATTTCGCTTAGATATTTGGTATATGATATCGAAAAGTTTATTTGCTTTTGAAACTAACCCTGATTAACCGAACAATTTTTCTTGTAAGAGTTATCTACCCAAACACTGTTTTTCATGTGTCCTCTACTCCATCGCAACATTAAAAGAAATCGACAAATTTATTTTACCAAATTGCTCGCTATATGTTCAGGATGTTTAGTTTGGTTTTGACCGAAGCGTTCCGAAGACTGCATATGAGATTTATTCCCCCTTATGTATTCAATATAATTGATTTCTATTTGTAACTGATAAACAATGAGAGATAGAGACCTGGGGTGTTTTGATTTGAGGTCCTTGAGCCACTATTAGAAAACAACACGAGTTCAAGGTCAAAGGTCAGGGTCATATTCTAAATTTTAATTTTGTCATATTATCACTTATTATAAGAAACCGTAGTAGAAACTAGTAGCGACAAATATTTTACTAATTTGTATGTTACGACATGTCGTAAAACATACATTTCGGTTGAAAGGGTGCGTTG
The DNA here is from genome assembly GCF_021869535.1 of Mytilus californianus. Classification (NCBI taxonomy): domain Eukaryota; kingdom Metazoa; phylum Mollusca; class Bivalvia; order Mytilida; family Mytilidae; genus Mytilus; species Mytilus californianus. Next base: position 47,074,092 of record NW_026262582.1, on the reverse strand, counting down.
ACATTTAATGGGAGTTTTCTCCCCTTTTATATTCAAAATCAGTTGAATGTGAAATAAAACATTAACCATATATAGAATAGACCTTGGGTCTTTAGATTTGAGTTCCTTGATTGATTACCTTGAAATTGAGGTCATGGTCAAAGTTAAATTTGACGTTCAAGATTTTGACCTTTGCTAAGGGTCTTTTACATTGGGTATCAGACTTATGACCTTGAAGGAGGTTAACGAGAAGTGACCTTTTGTAAACTGGAAGTTGTAATTTTTGTATCATTTTCATGTTAAAGTGACTACAACGTTATATTTTTGAATCAGTGTAAAGTAAGGTTTAAATGGAACCGGATGTGAAATTTTGTTTACCGGAAGTACCTACTTATCTCCCTTATTTTTAGCAAAAGTATATAGAAACCATATATTTTTTGAATCAGGGTAAATTCATCTATTTTCTGACTCCAGAATTAAAATTGTAAACCAAAAGTGAATATTTTTTATCAAAATATGTGCATTTTCGGTAGAAAGACCTTCAATTATTCTCTGAACACTTTGTTTTTTAATTATTATTATAATTCTTCTTATTATTATTATCATTATTATATTTATATTTGCTGTTGCTGCTGTTGTTGTTGATTATAATGATGTTAGTTTAATAATTGTTTCACTAAAAGTGAGCCTGATACATTACATTGTTCAGGCGTTACGTTGTTTGTTGGTAAAAATGTAAGAGTATACGTCACGCCTCTTAAACGTATGTTATTGTGCAGGTAAAATAGTTGTCAGACGACTTCACATTGTTAGAGGCTCTAGTAAAGGAGAGGATTCAAGTAAGTGTGCAAATCTTTAGTATAGTACATAAGATATTCAATATATTTGTTTCTGTATTATTAAAATATATAGGCAAGTTATTTTAATAACTAATTTTATGCAGATGACGGAAATCTTTAGTTTTATTCTAATTTAATTTTTGCCTTTCCCTTTGGGCAGCCCTGCACTAGATCTTGTGTTGCAGTATTTACACTACACGTCACAGTTTAACACATTCTTGATAATCAACACGATCGATATTTATCTAAACAAGATTTTATTTGGGATTTTATCAATTTTTTAACAGTTATTTGGACATTTAGACAATTTATATAATTCTTTATTTTTGGAGAACTAACAGGTAAGGTTTATAGTTGCAGTCGTTTGAAATTATTATTGTTGTTGATGTAAAAGAAATATTGATCAGGGAAGCTGAGCTTCATCGCCATCTTGTAAGTTTATTGTGTACGAACATTACATTGCAATCTTATGCATATCAAATGCAATTGAAGATTTTTCTATCCGTTAATTGCATAAACTGAATTTCTATTTATTTGAACACTTTCTTATACAGCGTATGGTTCACTTCCAATATCTATCAATTTACGGAACTATTACAAACTTTGTTGGAAGTTGTTTTGAGGTGCACCTTCATTGGAGGAAGATTCGTTAAAGAGTTACAGTTATACTGTAAATATTGACATTGTCAAAAGAGTGAAAATGGATATTCAAATTACGCCAGTTCCGAAAGTTTTGATATTAGGACACAGCTTTATTTGTCGTCTAACGCAAGCATTAACATACGACCCGAAGTTATCACCAGACTTTACTTTAGCTCAATGCAGCGTGAGTTGTTATGGTATTAGAGAAGGTACAGTTGACAGACTGCAAAACAATGAAGATTTAAATGCTCACATTCAGAATTTTCAGCCCTCAGTAATTATTTTACAGATAGGAGGAAATGATTTATGTGATCAAGGTTTGAAACCAGAGACATTAGCATGTAAAATTGTGGATTTGATGTCTGATTTTCAACTACATTACAGCTTTGTAAATAAGATTGTTGTATGTGAACTTTTTACGAGGACTCAACCTTGGTAAATTACAGCAGAGCAGTATGAGAACAAGAGACGGATAGTTAATCAGATGTTACCCATCCTGGTAGATGACAAGAAGCTGTTTTGGAAACATTTAAGGCTGATGAATAGCCCATTGCAAATCTTTGCTTCCGTCGGAGTACATTTGTCTGCATTGGGAATGCAAAAATATTATAGAAGTTTACGTCTGGCCTTTTTGCATGCTATAGAGTCATAGTGTAGAGTAGTTGTTTCTTTTTATCTAATATGCTTGTTGAGGTTAGTTTACTAATTATTTGCATGAACAGAGAATAATGACAAAAATGATAAGTTGTGAATGTTGTCATACAAACTGTATACATTGTACTTCAAATGTACTTTCTAAAATATTTAACATCCACGTAAAATAGTGCATGTATATAACTTGTTGAATCTAATAACAGATGCATTTTTTTTTTAGGTAAATGTTTATTTAGAAAATCTGTTTTTAAAGAATGGATAATTATTACATGTATTTTTTCATGATATTAATATGTTAATATTTTTCTAGTTTCAATATTTTCAGCTTTTGATAGTTTTTTATACATTTGTACTACAGTACACGTTTGTATATTGTTTGTCAATATTGTGAAGAAGCTGTCTCACCTTTAATTTTGTCACATCAGGTAAACATTACATTTTAATAATAAGCTTGAATGAACTCGAACATTTATTAAACAACACTAATCATGCTTATTGGATGAACTCGTTTTAAATACTTGTATAATAAGTCTATCTTTGATTTATACATACTTATATTAAGACCACCAATTAAGTATGTATTTTAGTCATCAGAATACGACATACATGTATAAAATCATATATTAATTTGTACCTGGACCATATACTTGATAATTATTGTATGGATATTGATTATAGACAATAGACTCAATCAAAAAATATTATTTATAGACCATGTATTTGGTCGTGACCATGGTTTTGGTCAATAACTGTTTTTCATAGACCATGTATTTGGTCACTAGAAATTGATTATAGATCATATATATTATTATAGACCATGTATTTGGTCGTGGCCATGGTTTTGGCCAATAACTGTTATTTTTAGACCGTGTATTTGGTCAATAGAAATTTATTATAGATCATGTATATTATTATAGACCATGTATTTGGTCGTGACCATGGTTTTGGTCAATAACTGTTATTTTTAGATCATGTATTTGGTCAAAAGAAGTTGATTATAGATCATGTAAATAATTATAGACCATATATTTGGTCGAGACCATGGTTTTGGTCAATAGCAGTAATTTATAGACCATGTATTTGGTCAGTACAACTTGATTATATAGATCATGGATATGGTCAAACGATTTTAATTATAGGCCATGGATTTGGTCAATAGCAATATACCATGTAAATTTGGTCAATGGAACATGTGGAAATTGATGATAGATTTTGTATATGCCTATTTTGGCCAAATGAGTTTGTTAAAACATGGATTTGGTCAAAAGATGTAATTTATGGTACAAGTTTTGGTCAGTGAAAATTAATTACAAACCAAGTGTTTGGTCAGTATGGTATTTGCATGGTAATGTTAAACCATGTGATTTATCATAGACTATGTGTTTCAATAAATCTTTATATAGACAACCACTTTATTTTTCATTAACATTATAAAATTATTGAGCTCATTTATATTGATAGTATCTTGTATATTAACAGGATGCCTCCTTAAAGGAAGCCTAGTGAGAGACAATCTAAAAGGCAGAAAAAAGACCAAACCCAAGCTCCACAGAATGCAATGACAGAGGCCATCTCGGCAACTGTGACTGCCAAAGTGCTGGAGAATTTGAAGGAGAATGGCATATTGCCGCAACCTCGTCAGACGAGACCCCAACCTGTTGAGATGGATGTCCTCGTACATGAAGGTGATTCATCATTACCTAGCAGTTTAAGTACAGGTGAACCCACACACAGTTTGTCACACCACACACAAACTTCTAGCTATTCTAGAGAAAACGTGTCTAGTTTTGGCACTCACAATACTCAAAACATGGTTCAAATTCCTGCACAAAGCTTGGTTGCAGGTTTTAATAAGGTTCACCATGGTACAGCAACCTATAAACCAATAGGTAGACCTTTGTATAATAAAATAAATTCTAAACTCCCATAAAAATAAAAAAATAAGGAGTTTATTGATATGTCAGACTTAATAGTTGACAACCATCCTGCTGAACTAGATTTTCATTTAGCTGTTCAGAATAAGAGGGTGGGCCTGACATCTGGAAAAAAAAAGAAATTTGTTAGCATTGAAAGTTGGACAGATGCATTTAGCATTTTCTCTTCCGTACTCAGGAAGTTTAACCCCACTCACCCTACTTTAGCAGAGGATTTAGCCATATATATGGATTTGAATCGACAAATTCAAAAGGATGGTGGCGATTGGTATTTTTACGATGTTAATTTTAGACAATCAATGCAAAATGTTGACACACTTTCTTGGAGTTATGTTGATCAAATTTTACATACGAGGTCCCTTAATAGATTTATTCCCAAAGTTAATAATCCAAACCCGATGAAAAGGACTCGCACATACAACAATGCAAAGCCCTTTCCAAACAGCGCCCCTCGTAAAACATGCCACAGATATAATGAGGGACGAATTTGTGAAGGAACTTGTGGATACTCCCATATCTGCAGTATCTAATTCAATTCTACAGGAATAAAACAACAAACAGATCAAATGACAATGGGCCATCCAGAAAAATTTTGAAAACACAGCTCATATACAACGACCTGCAGCTGCCGCCGCCAAAACTGAACAAATGTAAATTACCTACTCCTATTAAGACAGATAGATTGAAATTTCATTTGTAATGTTATGACTCAGAAAAATCACTTTATCTTTAAAATATGGTTTTCTATTGAAACATAATGGGCCTAGATCACAGTTTAATTGCTCTAACCTTAAATTAGATAAAAGCAATCTTTTAATAGTAAAAGAAAAAAATTAACAAAGAGGTTAATTGTCAAAGAGTTATGGGCCCCTTTTTAGAAATACCTTTTTTAAATTTGAGGGTTTCACCATTCGGTCTTGTACCTAAAAAGTCTAAATCAGCTTGGCGATTAATTCATCATTTGTCGTTCCCAGACAAAAAAATCTAATTCAGTTAATGTTGGTATTTCCGACGAATCTGCTGCAGTACATTATGCAGGCATTAATGAAGCCATTAATGAAATTAAACAACTGCGTAGCCGCAATTATCAAGTTTTCCATTCCAAAACCGACGTTAGATCGGCCTTCAGAATCCTTCCAGTTAATCCGACAGATTATGAATTATTAGGTTTTAAATGGAATAATAAGTTCTACTATGATTGTTGCCTCCCAATGGGATGTCGGACCAGTTGTAAAATATTTGAAGAGTTCAGTACTGCTTTAGAATGGATAGCATTGACGAAATTAGTTATCACTTCAATGGTGCATATTTTGGATGATTTTCTGATCATTGAGAAATCGAAAGAGGATGCAATTTCCAAACTCAAGGCTTTCATCAATTTATGTGAAGACTTGGGGGTACCCTTATCAGCAGAAAAGACTGAACTCCCCTCTCAAACTATGGATTTTGTGGTCATAACATTGGACGTAATTAAACAAGAAGCTCGTTTGCCACTGGATAAGATAACAAAATGTCGATATCTTCTGGAAAAGTTCTTACATATGAAATGTTGTACATTAAAAAAACTGCAATCACTTATTGGAGTCTTGAATTTTGCTTGTTCTGTTATTCAACCAGGACGTGCATTTTTGAGAAGGATGATTAATTTAACAATGACTGTATCTGATTCTCAAACTCACGTTTATCTAAATCTGGAGACAAAATATGACATGAAAATATGGCTTCAGTTTTTAGATTCTTTTAATGGGAAATCAATGTTTTTAAATGAAAGTTTCATGTCAAGTTATACATTGGAAATTCACACCGACGCTGCACAATCTAAAGGCTATGCAGGCATATACAGGTCAAAATGGTTTTATGGTCCATTCCCAGAAAGCTGGAAACACATCAATATAATGACCTTGGAGTTTTACCCTATCATCTTAGCAATTGAGTCATGGGGGACATTGTGGAGAAATCACTCTATACTATTATTCACTGACAATGAAGCACTGGTTTCTGTGATTAATAAACAGTCAACATCTGATGGTCAAGCAATGAAAATGGTTAGATACATGGTTTTAAGATGTTTGCAATTTAACATATTATTTAAAGCAAAGCATATACCCGGAAAGAAGAATATTTTTACAGATTGCCTTTCTCGTTTACAGGTAGAACAGTTTTTGAAAATAGCCCCAGCTGCTCAATCAAAACCGTGCTTAGTTCCACATCAATTCCAGCCACAGAACTTTTGGAGTACGTTACAATCTTTGCAAATGCAGCTCTAGCTCCATCAACTCAAGCTACTTACAGCCGCGCATGGAAAACTTTTGACTCTTTCTGTACAGAAATAATGAACCAAAGTCTGCAGCCACTAATATCTGTAGCTACAACTCCATTATTCATTGCCTACATGTTTAAAAAATCATATGCTCCTAGTACAATTTTAACATATCTATCCGCCATAGCCTATGTGCACAAAATGATGTCAATGCCTGAAAAATTAGTTACAGGCACATATAGATTATCAAAAACATTTGATAGCCGTCCCCCAATTACATTTCCTCTTCTAAACAAGTTGGTACATAGTATAACATTAGTTATCAAGTGTACATATGATCAAGTTTTGTTCAAGGCAATTTTCTTATTTGCTTTTTCAACTTTCTCTAGAGTTGGAGAGTTGGTGACAACAAAAAATGCTCCAAATGATAATGTTCTGTAATTGCACGATGTTTCATTGTCTTATGTACAGGGCAAAGCTGCAGAAGTTCAAGTTTGCTTCCGAAAATTTAAGCATAACGTTAGAGGAATGCCAAAGACTATTTCGTTTTCAGCACAGTCGTAGCTATGGTTGAGTACCTTAAAGTGAGACCCCATTCCGTACCCACAGAACCATTGTTTTGTTCTGTTGATGCCACTCGATTACATCGTCCAGACTTTGACAGAATTTTACATAAATGCCTAGCATCTTGTGGTCTGGATAGTTCGAGATACAAAGGACACAGTTTCCGCATAGAAGCAGCAATTGATGCTGCCGAGAGAGGCTTATCCGATTCACAAATACGCTCTATGGACGTTGGAAGTCTAACGCATTCCAAAAATACTTAAGATCCCATTTAAATTGATAGGCATTTTTGGTACCTGCTTGGGCCGGTACAATTATTTTTATAGGAATATATACAAATTTTTCAGCATCTCTGCGTTACTTGCTTGGGCTGGTAATTGACACTCAATACGAATTTTATTTTTGGTAAATCTCTAGTTAGTGTGTCATCATATAATAAACATATCATTTTATGCAATAGCAATTATAAAAGATAAAAGGTTTCAACGCATGAAGCTATGTTATTTTAACAATACTTAACTGCTTGGGCCGTTAAGTTTTCAATGCCAATTGCATGCTATATTTATGCATACTTAACTATAATGCATACATTAACATTTATATATAGATGTATGTTTGTCGCTCTAATATTTATTTTATTGTCATTATTTGCTTACAAGGACTTTGTCTGTGAACATAACAGTACTTGCTTGGGCCGGTATTGTATTTATACTTGTATGGTTCAATTGGAACTAACTATGATCAGGAATTAAGCTCGACGCTTTATTTTCTGCCAAGTGCTTGGCCTTTGTGGGGTAGGAAAGACTTATTTTATTGCATCTTTCCTGGTGGCTTAGTTGACCCCTTTTCTAGGCCAAGCTATTGTATTATGTAATATGTTATGTAATATGTTATTAGTGTTTTTATGTATTTTCATTCATTATTATCGTGTTGTACAGATGTATATATATTGTGTATTTTGTTATGAAAGAATTTTTTACGAATAAGTAAAAATTTTGCAATTTACTTTCTAGTTTCTCCATTCATTTATACATTGCCCATACGATATCAAAAAGAATTGTTCGTCGAATTCTGACACTTACATCATATCAGATGGTTTGTTACGGTTGTAGGAAGATAGCATAAAAAATTCAATAACGCTTTACTTTTTATATTTTGCTTTTTGTATTATATTTTTTTCTAGTAATTTTTTTCAAAATTGTATGAGCCTTTCTAGGGGCCTCGGTGGCCGAGTGGTCTAAGTAGTCAAACTACTGTATCACTAGCCAGTCAACACTGAGGTTGTGAGTTCAAATCCCGCACGGGACAGGTGCACTCGACTCCAATCTTAATTGAATAGGATTTTCAGTTTTCCTACCGAAGGTCGGTGGTTCTTTCCGGACACTCCGGCTTCCTCCACCAATAAAAACTGACCGCCACGAAATAGCACAATAGTGTTGAAAGTTGACTTAAACACCAATCAATCAATCAATCAATGAGCCTTCCTTAATATAATCATAATTGAAATTAAAAATCTTGATACAGTAGGGTTTTAAATCAATTTAAAAAAAAAAAGTTTTGCCAGATCTGTTTCAAAAGTATCCTTATGTTTAATTTTTTCTTGTCACAGTAGCAGAAATTATTCCTTAAAGTTGTTGGATAAATACCATGACAACAAAGGGTCAAAATGAAAACTTATTTTTTATACTTTGCTTTCTCTAAAAAAAAAGTATAAAGACATTTAAAGAGGGGTCCTAAATCATAAATCAACGGGAACCTGCATGGTTCTATCTTTTACCCATAAAAAGAAAAATTGAGGATAATTACGAGCAATTTTAGTCGTAATATTGTTTTTGTGAAACGCAGGACTAGTTCTTAAATATATAACTGCTGTTGTAATGTATATTCATTATATATACAAATAAGAGTATCATATAATCATCGATACAAAGCGTTTGAATAGCAAGAAAATGAAAGCTTCTTTTTTTAACATTCAAAAGTTTTAATTATGAAGTAGTAAATTATAACATTAATCATAGTATCAAATCCGTTCATATGTGTTCATCCTTTCTCTCAAAGACATACATATAAACAATCGATCCATTGCCCATGAAATGAACTTCCTTGAAATAGAATTTTAAATGCATTTGAGAATTGTACAATAGAAAACATTAACATGACATTTAAAAAACTTTCAGCGACACTTGTAATATTATGTTTATTTTATTTTGCTGTATTGTATAATTGTCTGTATTGCATAATGTGTGTATATGATATAATTTTGTTTTCGTTTTATAAAGATAATCATTCAGTGCGAATGTTGGTTGATGTGTTCAAAATTGTAATCTGTGTAATGCATGTTCTGTTCTTTTTATGAGAGTCTCAATGAACATGTAGATTAGTGAATGCTAATTGAGTCATCTTCTTAAAATAAAGTTATTATTATAACTATATTATTATTATTATTATAATTTTATTTTAGAATATTCAACGGACCAACTCATGTCGAACAATGGCTCTTTAACAAATTCCATTTGAAACAGAAGTTTCGTCTAAAACCATTTATATTGAATGGCAGGGACAACAGGGTCATTTGGTAATTATGTTATCAAATATAGAGACAAGAATAAGTAGGTGGTTTTGTAGTGCAACAAACTTCGGTGAGCAAAATTCAGATATCAAATTTAAAAAGTGGTGCTCTATATGAAATAAGAACTTATGTGGAGAGTAAGAGTGGTGAAGAACTTTATCCTTTAAAACAGAAGTGAGAACAATTACGTCAATTGCAACAATGTTTGTCGAGAACGCTGATAAAATATGTGACGAGCCTACCATATATCGCTTGCATCCAACAAGAAAAATAAAATTGTTCAAGGGAATATATGTGCATGAGTTTTGTAAGTTATACATGTAAATCATAAAGAAGTAAAGAAGTACTTTAAACTTTTCTGACAATCAGTAAAGACCGTATGAAAATAAGGCTAGTCGTTCAATGATTGTATCGATATTGAATGGTATATTTGATTCCTTTGTGTGTAAACACCATTAAATTTGAAAAACATAATTTTAAACTTAATTGAATTCTAAAAAAGAAACTCTCTCTCTCGAACCATAATACCTACGTGGTAACTTAAGTCTTCTATCTATTCTACATATATGTAAATAAAAATCCTAATACATCGTTAAACCTACCTTTTAGCAAAGCATCATGTCCGATTACACCCTTTAAACTGAATCACCTTTGAAAATATTTACTTTAAAACAGATATAAATCTAACAAATACTGAACAGTACACAAAACGTGATACGTAAAACATTCATCAAAGATACCAGGCTAATAATTGTGTATGCCAGATGAAAAACGTAATTACAAAAAACAAAATTTAGCCACTCTAAGTAATCAATTCTTAGACTGAATATTACCTTTAAGTTTATGTCTGTTTTTCTGTTCTGATACTTCAGGTTTTAAATTAAAGTATAAAAGCTGTAGAATAAGTTAACTAAGCTTGTAAAAAATGGTTTAGTTTCAGAAGTAATGAATGTACAAGAACGAACTCTCCTGTTAGTCGGTACAAGAGGATCAGAAAAAAAGGGCTTTGGTGAATGCAATTGTAAATTATATAACGACTTCAGATTTAAAACGGAGGAAGAACATTCGACTTTGGTAAGTTCGACTGCTTGACATACCTAAACTATTTCACTTTGCGGTTTCATTTAGATTGATTGATTGACCGTTATATTTAGAAAGAGATGATAATATTACATAATTTTGAATGCATGACATGAACCAGTTAACGGAAATATAAAAATAGATTTGTTGTTAAGATTAATATTATAAAAAGATATAAATTGAAGTTCCTTTACCATGTATACCGGTTTAAAAATGGAGACGAATAAAGGAAAGCTTTTGTTGTACGTCTATGAGAAAGCACCCTAGGAATATAATTCTTCAAAGATATAAGGTTTTCACACTATGCCAAGTTCTTAATGGACCAAAGTCTAGTTCGGACAATTTCTGTTTGATAAGATTATTTGCCTTGAATGATTACAGCGTAAAATATCATTTCAACGGAAAGAAACTAACCACAAATAGAAGTAGCTTATATAAGACTACAAAGACATGCTGTCTTTGTGACTTGAATGAAAAATGACTCGATATATCTTTTGTATATATTGCAGTTCATGTTTCGAACAAAAGACATCATTTGCTACTTAATTTGATGGTAGGATGGATTCAAGGTAAAGTTCAACCTCCATATTATCGATGTCCCTGGATTTGATTGAAAAGAGTTACCTCCCGAAAATAATGAAAGTAATTGTTGGAAATTAATTGATCTCTTCAGTTCAGTTCAAAACATTGATGCAGTTTGTCTTGTAGTTCACTCTTTTTGTAGACTAACCGAAGACCAAAGATGCATTTTCAATAATATTTAATCCGTATTTGGGAAAGACATTAGATATATTGATCCGTTTATAACTTTTGATGACGGTGGTGACATTAAGGCACTCAACTCACTGAAAAAGGCGAACGTGCCATACTTGGAACACATGCACTTTAGTTTTAATAACTCGCGATTGTTCAGTGGAAATGAGCACGCAGAAATATGGAATAGACGACAGAATTCCATGAATAATCTTTTTTGGGAGCCTTCTTTCATTTTCTATTTATCAGTAGAGAAAACAAGAGACGTACTTAACGCAATAATCAGACGACATCAGAGTTTAATTGAAGCAAACAGAATAAAACATGAAATCGTGAAAAGGCAAGAGATAATAAGCAACTATGATATGCGATGCACTACCAAACCAAAAATACCTCACAGAGATGGGTTATAATCGAATACTGAAACGTCTGCATTAAATGCCACATGTGCCAACAGATATGCGTTTTTGATTGCTCTACATCTGCTGTGATATTATGGTATTTAGTTCTTTTCTTTGAAAAGGTTAGGACATGTTTTTGCTGGATCTTTTCTTCTTTGCGTATTTGCAGATGCACGTTTAAGAATGCCCACTGTTGTTGCATCAAATGTCTTCATAGATGGATTGGTTGTACATGCTCTTGTTCATTTGCTCATCACTATCAATAATATGGCCGACGCAAAAATGACAGTGAACACACCTTCAGCATTGCACGTGACATCGAAGATCAGTCTGGCTTCGAAATACAGAACAACACTAAAAAAAGACTTATTATGGATGAAATAACAAAATTAATTAACACATTCAAAAGCAACTATCAGATATTTTTTTCGAAATGTGGAACTTATAAAAACGGTCGCACTTTCTGGAAATCTACCAAAAGAATGGGAACATGTGAGAAACTACCACGATGATTTACAGGAAAGTGTACCAAGATGAAAAAATTGAATGTGAAATCATTTTATAAAATTAATTCATCTTGAATTAGCATGTATTTTCTTTTCTATTACGAAGATGTGGTTTGTTTGCCAATGACACAACTATCAACCAGAGTCCAGATAGCCTATATGTAAGCAAATATATCTCACCTTATGACCTGCTATATTGAAAAAAGCTGTATCATATACACACCAAGTAAATGATTGTATGTGACATGATGTAGTATAGATTAGGGGTTTTATATTAAAGCCTTCGCGGCAACCGTCACTGATATCGATAGCATCATGAACGTCTGATGCACAACGATTGCAATTGGTTGTATTAAACTTAAAAAGTACTTTTTTACCACTAAGTATATGATCAACCTATTTACTATTGCTATGAGATTTATCAGACGACCCCTAATAAGGTTTGTTGCCTTTACATGCATTTTTGCAACAATTTTTCACATTTGTGTCAAGTTACATGACAGCTTAAGTACGCAGAGAAGCAGTATAAAAGTCTAAATTTGACAGAATCAAAATTGTACTCCCTAGAGAAATTATTACACATATTTTTTTTGTATGAATTGTTGCTTTGGTTCTATTTACCCCTTTTAGTTTTTCTTAATATTATTTACCTACAATGAATTTTGTTTACAAAATTCAGTTCTTTATATAACCTTCAAACCATGATAGTATAAAGTAAAATAACAAAAATACCGAGTTTCAAGGAAAATTCAAAATGGAATGTCCCTTAAAAATGGCAAAAGCAAAAGCTCAAACACATCAAACGAATGGAAAATAACTGTCATATTCCTGACTTGGTACAGGCATTTCCTCATGTAGAAAATGATGGATTCAACCTGGTTTTATAGTATACTTCAACTGTAAATTTAAAAAATGATAATCAATTTAAAACAACCAAAATGCATTTATTGAATCCTTACGGGAGTTGTTCCACTCAAAAGACGATGTTTGACACGTTGGTGCATCATTACCTTTTATCGTAAAGAATATGTTCGATAGCCAGTAATACTTTCCAGCAAAACAACATCGTCATAATCTTCAAATGAATTATATCTGGTGAGGGACATCAACAACTGCTGCCTTTAAGCAGTTTGTTACGGCCAGAAATCACCTTTAAATTGTAGCCAACAAAAGACACAAATCAATAATAGAATTTAATAAGATTTATTATACAATTTACAAGAAGTATTATACAAATTGAAATGTCAACTTAACCGTTAAAATATATGTCCGATCATTTGTCTTTTCTTGATCTTGAATTCTTCTCTTAACTGTAACGGAATATGTCCAATAAGTCCACAATCTAGTATGATGTAGTTAACGTAAATAAAAGTGTTTATCCAACAACTCCAGAGAACTTCTGAGAATACAAGTATATTAATGTATGATAAGTCTAATGTCGGTGTTTATATATATATAGTTGTCACGGAAACTTCTAGAACACTGTAGAAAGGACACTCCTAGAAAACTATAGAAGGGAAAATTCTAGAATATTATAGAAGTTTAAATTACGCATCGTTGATTATGATCATTCCAGAATTATTATGTAAGTCAAATAGAAAGTTCTAACCATTCCATCAGTATCTATGATTGTTCTAGTGATTTCTAAACTGCATAATTATAACATTATTTTGTAAACAACTATAACCCAATTATATAAAAATTATAAGGCCACACAAAACAGAATATGCCAAGATAAATAAATATGATAATTACAATATCATAACAAGTTACTGTCCTTACGTTAACCTTTTTGACGGCGTTTACTACAAAAATAACACTGAAAACAGCAAATACAACCATTTATAACTACTAGCAATACACTACAGTTAAGTGAAATGTACTAATGATTTTGATTTTACGTGATATAAATATGATATATGTTTATTAGATGAGCGATTCAGGTTCCTTTGATCCTCTAATGTATTCCTTGTTGGTATATATATAGTCTTTCCTTTCACGGACTGCATATCGTTTTAGGATGAGAGAATGAAAGTTTGTTTTATATTTTGCATTCATTGTTCATATTTGTATTCATTTTCTTTTCTTTGTAGCCTTAAGTGTAAGAATAAATAATTTTAAAGCTGTTACAACTAAATATAAGCGCTATAAAAATGTACATAAAAAGAAATGGAAAATTTCACAACAGAAATAAATTTAAAAAAGAGAAACTATCAAAACAATATGTGTAAATTTAAGTTGTAAACATGAAGGACAACCTATCTAAGTAATTTTTCTGTTTAACCTACAAGGATTTTGTTTTGTTCGATGTCAGCGTACTATTTAATATGTAGACAAACTACAATATTATGTTTTTTTTTTTGTTTTTTTTTTCAAATCAACAATCAGAGGCATATATGTGATATAAATACAACGATGATCAAATATACCTTACAAAAACAGTCATATATGTCCTAATATTAAAGTCGTTCATAAAAGGAGATTGGAAATATCAAATTTTACCTTTGTTTTGAAAGCGCTGATAGTGAATCTATGAATGACAAAAGCGTCAATATCGTGTTACACTATGTTTCATTATACAGTTCTTGTTCATTTTTGAATGAGGAAACACAATCAGACTATTTGCAAGTAATTAATATCCATGTTAGTTTTATACTTTTCACAATCACTCAAATGGTAATGTATAGGTATGCTTCATAACAAATAAATCGCCAGTTTGATATCATTGTCTGAATTTGTTTTTCATAATTGTTATACGATAGAATTACATGTACCATATTCATTTGAAAATACTATACAGTGTATTCGACGAATTATGTTGTTTTCTTTTCCCTTGTTCTCTACAGTTAGAGTTTCATATATTGTATCAACGTTTGGCTACTTTGATAGCTTTTCTTTCTTTTATGTGTGTATATGTATGTATCTTTGTGTTATAAGTCACAATGGCATAGAAGTACAGAAAATGAGTTTGTATCAACACCTTTTATCTATTTGATAAGCTTTCTTAGAGCCTTTAAAATCAGATATTTACATGAACTTTCACCTGATATTAGTTCTGATATCAGTAGTTTTGATGCAACTGTTTTCTCTTCCAATTTACCTGAATTCGAACTAATATCGTCGGGTTTATGTTGCTCAATTTTTTTTTTAAGTGCAAGGATGTGCATGCTTATGTTGGTCTTTCTAATTTGTTACCTCGACACTGTCTGTCTTTGATCAATTTTGGTTGACAGTTTACTCATTTTTTTTACATGCCTAAGTCATGGTTTTAAATACGCACCGGCACCCTGAAAAATTTACTCGTTTCAAATTAAGGAAATCATCGGTTCAAATTGTGTTTCCAAATTAAACTAAAATAAATAGAATTGTGCTATCGTTGCGTATTAAAACAATTTGTTATTGATTGAATTAACTTTTGTCTTCGCTTGTGCTTTACTTATGTGTTCTCGTTGAGGTCTGCGTTATAATATATTTATAGATTCTTGACAACATTACTGTCAATTGTTCGCTTTGAAAAAGGATAATTCTACATACTACTCAAGTGCCATTTTGTCTCAGAGTGACAACACATGATCATCATGTTGATTCAGACAAGTAAACAAGCAAAAAGAAAATTGATGCTTGATTTCATTTCAACCCCTTAAAAGACAAAAATAAAGCAGATGAAAACAGAATCACATATTATGCAATCTTCGCATAAATATCCATAGTTGTTGTGACTGAAAAACGTTAGCAACGAAAAGATTCTGCAAATGTTGCGGAGATTAAGTAGAAGATTAAGTGCATTTCCTTTTATATTGTCCCCTATATAAAAACATTTGAGAGAAGTTTGATATTTTCCAAAATTTGATTAAAGATGATGATATAAAATCAGTTATATGTTTACTTATTTCAAATAATTTGGCTAATGCCAAACGAAAGTTATATATTTGAGACAAGCTTTTGAAGTTCACAATAACGCTAAGTTGGTCTACCATGAGTTATGGAAGTACTATACAAACAAATTAGACTTTTAGATATATATATATATATTTATAGAATATCATTCATTGTCATTTATTTTCTCTTGTTATGCGTTATTAATTTGACGGTAAATATTCAAATATTAGCCGATGAAACAATTTATTGATCTTAAATTTGCAAATGTCTGGGTTGAAAATTATAGGGATTCAACACATTTTTGTTAAGATGATAATTCTTGCAAGTCTCAGATTTGTTGGGCATTGTAAACTTTTTATTTCAGGAGGTAAAATAGAACAGCCAATGTGTTAACTTCTATGTCATTTGGTCTCTGGTGGAGAATTATTTCATTGTCAATCTTACCACATCTTCTTATTTTTATAAACACACGGCACAGCTTATCTTCGCCTCGTTTTTTAAGGCCATTGCCTTTATGGTATCGTGAGAATGCTATATTTGTGACCTAGATTCATGACAAACTGATCGAAGTAAATTCATCCTCCGCTATGATAAATATCCTGTGTTTCAGTTTCATGTATTAAGAAAAAAATCAGTAAATAACAATACACAAAAGAATTGTGAAAATTAGGATACAAATGGTAAGTTAGAACAAACATTACTGCGTCTCTGGCGAACAAGCACTACTTTTTTTCTACATTTTGTAAGTCTCACCACATCTCCTTATCTGTTTAAAAAAGGGAAACGAAAACGTGAAGTAAAAATCATTGATTGGCGACAACTGCCTTTGCAGTGCTTACGCCCTTTATTTGAAATAACCGTAGTTCTTTTATCACAATCGAAAGAGTACATGCAACTCAAAGATTTGTTGTCATTCTCGCATTCATCCCTGGATTTTCCCGTTCGGCAGTAATACTCATGCTAAAGGGGGACGTCCGTTCGACGGTTCGGCGTGTATGAATACGTAGCCATGTCTGGTCAAAATGGAGGCACGTGTAAGAACCCTTGCAACAACTCGCTTATGTTTTACTTGATAACACGATGTTCAAATTTCTGCCTCTATTTAACACATTCTTGCTGTCCACGGCAATCCACATTTCTTGTAAATCGTGCACTTTATTCCTGACGTATTCCCTCTTTAATGTATTCTGTGCGCTCTCTCTCTCTCTCTCTCTCTCTCTCTCTCTCTCTCTCTCTCTCTCTCTCTCTCTCTCTCTCTCTCTCTTTAATGATCTTTAAAATCTCATAACGAAAGTTCAGATAGCGCAAACACCCAGTTTTAGTCTTTGTATTTCCTCACGGCACAATTTATTCTTTTTATTTATGTCAAATATGAGAGGACGCGGTAATAATGATATGCCGCCAGGGATGATACAACTTTTAAAATTTCATCACAGCTATATTTTGAGGTTTTACAACATTATGAGGTATTTCTGAACATTTACAAGAAGATTATAAATGCTTAATGTGACTTGCTTTAAAATTGTAATTTCGGACGGTATGTGTTGAAATTTGGGAGAGGAATAAAAAGGACACAAAAACCAAAACCAAAGTTATGGGGATGTATAGGTAACATGTCCCGTCTTCCAGATATAAATTCAATCATTTTTGCCAGATAAAAAAGTAAGAAAAATTTCAAAATTATTTAAAAATGTTTTTCAACTGTAATCATTCAACCACATAACAGTTTGATTTTATGAATACATGTTAAATTCTTTAATAAAAGAGATTAAAATGTAAATAAAAGCATGTTTTCTGGGTTTTCAATGAAACAGCAGGCCACCATGCAACCAAAACAAAAAACAAAACAACATATAGAGGTCAATATATGGTCATAAACAATACACGAGTGTCTAGCTGTAACTTGCAGCGAGTCTTTAAATTAAGCCTTAAAAATGATTTAAAAACAGTCCGCAATAACAATACCTGACATGTTTCTCACATGAAACATGATAAGCATTAAAAGAGAAAGGTATTTATGATACACATGTTTTTATTTCCGAAAACAAGATATTATCATTTTAAGGTAGCTCTTTATAAGTAATATATATACACCTAAAAATGTCGCCGATAATCTTGCAAGGATAATTAGTGGGAGACGTCGAAATTGTCAGCCATCGACGTCTTTGATTTTCGCCCCTAACGTTGAGGTTACCAAGGGGGACGCTATTTGTAGGGTAAATCGCGATTTATCTTCGAATCCAGCACGCTGACATATATTTTTTATTTGCTAATTTGAGTTAGCATGACAAAAGACTGTTAATGTAGAAAAATGAGAAAAATGACAACATTATAACCTCTCGATTCTTACATTTTCCAATAAAAAAAATATCCCACTTTGAGCATCTTATCCATAATTTTAGGCATGGCTTGAATAATTAACTAGTCATTCTTGCAAGGATTTATTTTTCCCTTATTTTCACTTATCACAGCATCAGATTGAATCCAAGTATATCAATTTATGGCGAAGAATATCTACTTCAACAATTTTTATAACTTTGCTTAACTTTTTTACAAAAGCGCAAAAGTACGCAATTTTCAGCCTCAATTTTCTCGAAAACAAACACGGTGATCTTTATTCTATTTGGTGATTTCTTTTATAACTCGCCCAGGCCTACAACATATTTCAAAATTATAAAAATGACAATATAACGTGAAACTGTATCGGATGCCCTTAAGTATTCATCTATGCTTCAAATTGTATAAAACCATATTTAATATGCTAGTTTTCATTTTACATTTTCAAGGTGTACATTTTAAATGTTGTTGTTGATGACCATTCTAGTCAAATAGTTGTAAAAAATCTCATTTTGGACGTGGGGAAGATTTTATAAATACATGTAAAAGGTTTTACTACCTTTGTTGGTAAGTACACATGTAAGAATATACGTCACGCTTCTCAAACATTTGTTATTGTAAGGTAAAATTGTTGGCAGACGACTTCACATTGTCAGAGGCTCTTGTCAAGGAAGAATTACAGGTACATGTGCAAATCTTTAGCAAAGTACAAAAATCTTCTTTTACGACTTGCTTTTGATATTTTCCTTTGTTGTATTATATCAATTATATTTTTGTCTAATACATAATTCTATAAGGAAATGATAATTCAAAATAAGATATATGCAAAATTTGTATTTTGTTGTTTTAATTATAAACTAATTGATCAACAATTTAAAACTAGATAATTGGACAGAATGTTGTAGCCTTTCTTTACCTAATCATAATTGAAATTAAAAATATTGATACAATAGAGATTTAAATCAATTCCTTAAAAACATCTTTTGTCAGTTTTGTTGCAAAAGTATCCTCATACTTTAATTTTTCTTGTTTCCCTATAGTGTGTGATAACATTTTGAGAGGGACTTTGATGTTTGCTATACCATGGTTTATTTCAATGCACTTTATGACAATACCACTATACCAATCAGAATGAATCTTTTACAGTGTTTTAAAAAAATGGTTTAACTTTGTATCCATGTATTATTTGTGAAACTTTAAATGTTTAAAAAGGGCGTATTTTCTGTATAAAGTCAATAACTATGTAGACTGTTGGAGCCAAAACTTTCCATTGCCTTAAATACGCATATGACAGATCCGAAAACTATACCAATACAGAACGACATGTTTTTGAAATTATAGCAAAACATTTGGTTGACAAATTTTTATTCGTTATTGCAAAACATGAACTTAAAATATCTGTCATTTTCTCCCTTCCCGGTTTACCCCTCTTACTTATTATGATGTGGACAAGTCATTGGTATTGAATCTTATGCAATTTGATTGGATTAAGTTATTGTTAGTGTACCTACAAACTGTTTATTTTTTCATACACGTATATTTATTAAATCAAAACATGCAATAATGTGTACAGTAACTTAAATGACCTTCAAACTGGACACTGGGCGAGTCCACATTATTTTTTATTAACTAAAAACTGAAACTAAAGGTATGAAAGGTAAGAATTGCCACTTCTTATATTTTCACAAAATTTTCCACATATAGAGTAGATAAATTATGTTTTAGTAGGCTATTCCGGAGAAAAAAGAGAAAGTTTTACAAATCAGACGTTTTATTTCATTAAACAATTCATTTTTCGAAGAGAAAGCCGAAATACATTTTACGCACGGCTAGGCACATTAAAATTATTGTTTATCTTAACAAAAAAACATTTTTCAGTTTCATTATAATGTTATAATTACAATTAATCCCTAATAAAAGTAGCCAGTAAATACAGTCGAAATATGTCCGATCTGCCTATTTTTTTACATTAAAATTCAATACGATCGTTTTAAGGTCAATTTCGTCTACCTCACAAAATCTTGTTAGGCACTATAGCAGAAAATGTTTATTGAAATTTTTAGATGGTTTCAATGGCAACAAAGGGTCAAAATAGTAAGAATGATAAGAAACCTATTGTTTATACTTTGCCTTTTTCAAAAACGTAAAATAACGACATTCAAAGTTTGGACCTGAATCATGAATCAACAGGAACATTCATGATTCTATGTTATGATTCGTAGAAAGAAAAATGCAGGATACTACCTCTCAATTTTAGTCATGAAATTGGTTTTTATTAAACGCTGGCCTGGTTCTTTAATCGATAACGGCTATTTTCCATGTATGTTCCTTATATTTATATTTACAAATAAATGTATCGATACTATGAATTTTAATTGCCGAAAAAAAGTAAACTTCAATTCTTTTTTACAATTCAACAGGTTTAACTATTAAATAGTAAACTTGAACATTCATAATAGTGTCTGATCCGATACTTTTTTTATCCTTTCTATCAAAAGAAATTTAGTAATCATTCCACGAATCGAAATGTCGGATCATATCAAACTATGAAAAGCCTTTTATCGTATACAGAATTTGACACCGAAAAAAAGATTCCAGGTTATGAAATATAAACGAAACAAACCTTTTGACAAATGAAGATTTTACTGTTTACAACCTATGGACAAAAAATAGTTTTGGTGAATATTTCTATACGTACAAGATTATAGCTTTAAGTAAGTAATACAAATATCGTATTCCGTGAAAAGTAACAATATACTTATACATATACATGTAAGCAAACCAGATCCTCTAAAAAAGATAGTATGTATTCGCAATGGTTATAATGGTTGATTTGATTTTTTTTAAAGACTAAGATGCCTGGTGGGTAAACAAAACACATAATTCGAAGACAATAACCATCAGAAAGAAATAAACATAAAGAAATATCTACAATGAAACCACGTTACCTTACATGTTGAGGAACAGTTATCCAACGGAATAAACTCGAGTGCTCCTGATGTTTAGGCATTTAAAAGATTCATTAGGTTTTGGTTATCTAGGGTAAACATGTTTAAAATGCAGGGTTGAAAAGCAAACCAGATCAACTATTAATTTGTTTTGAAGATCAAGTTTTGAGTGTAATTTACGGCATAGACAAAGGAAAACTGATTTACAAGTCTGATATAACAATTACAAATGTAGTATATTTTTTAAGACATATATAAACTCTGTAATCGGCACAACAGAACCATCATTACAAACCATTAAACACGTTAAATAAATGTCCTGTATAAATAAGATTGTACAACTTAAATTTGTTTTTATTCCTTTTTGCAGAAAAAGTAAGTAAAAGCAGAAATATGAAAGTTCATGTCTTGGTATCTGTTAGTATTTTTGCCCTTCTAGTGTTGTACATTGGCGTTTGCCATTTTTATTGGTTCATCCGATCATCACGACCAAACAGATTAGAAATTATTCACCAAGAACATTCTTACGATGAAATAAACATAGTACCTTATGAATTGGACAGCATTCAGCAACTTGAAGGTGATGTTCATGAGCAAAGCCATGATGATAACTTTATTGACAGTAATGTTTCAAGGCGAAATGAAGCAGATAATACGAGTAATTTTACGATGCAGTTGGTATAAACCATACCAACAGACACGCATCAAAATGACTATGAAAATATGTATCAGCCAATTGTACGCGAAAAAACGACAGCCATTGTTACAGTAAAATTGAGAATGGAAATGGGGATTATTCAAAGAGACAACAACCCGACCAAAGAGCAAACAACAGCCGAAGGCCACCAATGGGTCTTCAACGCAGCGAGAAAATTCCGCACTCGTAGGTGGTCCTCAGCTGGCCCCTAAATAAAATTGTGTACTAGTTCAGTGAAAATGGACGTCACCCTAAACTCCAAAACATATAAATGAACTAAAATTTAAAAACATACAAGACTAACAAAGGCCAGAGGCTCCTGACTTGGGACAGGCGCAAAAATGCAGCGGGGTCAAACATGTTTTGTGAGATCTCAACCCTCCTCCTATAATTATGAATATTTATCTGATGGTTTGGATTAGACTTTGAATTCACATTATGCAGAAGTTACATGTATATCTGTTTCAATGTTTGGTCAACATAATTTGAAATAAGGAAATGTGAAAATTGTCAATTTAACACACGACCGTTTCCATTCATTTTTGCATTTCCTCGTTAAATGTTGAAACACAAGATTAGTTGACTAGAAGGTCAATTCCTTAGTTATATCATAGAGGAATCAAAGTCCATGTGAGTGATTCTTTGACATTGAATTGTATGAAACACATGGAAATACTAAGATATGATCAATATACTCCTTAAATCAAAATAATATTTTTCTATTATAGAATACTTTACATAGCCGGTAACTTTGACATATATGTTTTACGAATTCAGATCAATTTATTTATGTCTTTATTTCAAATGGTAAGAACGCGTTCGTTTTTTTTAAATGCAACAAATTGTATCAACACTGCAAAATACTCAAATCTAAGACTGATTTAAATCGAAAATCAGCGTGTATTAGAGTGTTAAATGGAGACATGGATAAGGTTCAGCTTAATGTTAAGTTCAAAGAAAAGGTAGAGCTTAATGTAATTAACCCAAATTCTTTGGTGTAATTTAAGGCCGACTGAAACTGTCAATGTGGAATGGGTTTTGTTCATTGGTGACTACCGTACGTTCCCTACAGTTGCTTGAATCTACGTCAATATATCTAGAAGTATGTTATTTATGAATGAACGAAACTTAAATACACAAATGCTGGTAAAGTTATTTTGAAATGACACGGTCATTTTAATCTGAACAGTTCCTGAAAGACTGACCAAGTCATGTGTAATTTTGCAGATAAATCTAAGACAAATGCGGCAAATTCAGTAATGGGCAGACAATTCGTTCGAATTAAATTAAGATCTGTTCAATCTTTGTTTAGATTGTTCAATAGCTGTATTTATCTGTGCGAAACAACAACATACTGGAATGTCTATAAAGGTACTGACCAGTACTTAATTGACTGCAAGCAAAGTGTCAGAGCAGTACTAAATATACATTATAAGAGGATATTTGAAAACAAATAACTGTATCTATTTAGAAGACTGATCGCGATTAGTTTCATAATTGTCAGATGAAAGTTAAAGTCTAAACGACAGTTTAATGCTGACATTCATCTACAAGTGATATTGCTGTGCAAAAACAAAAAATAAAATATATATTATATATTGCATATATCTACACCAAATGATCTTTTCAACTGATGGAATAAAGATCTCCCAGATGTAAATGTTTTCCATTAAATTCCACATCATAAAAGGGTCTGATTGATTTCTTTGTTTGCACTATTTAAAGTTTGTGCTTATGATAATAAGAATAGTCTTATGCGTCATGTCAAATGTACAAACTGCATTGACGACGGGTACATGCTAGTCAAATAAATCACAAATTCAGAACAGAAGAAAAATACAATTCAAAATAAACCGGCACTGTATTTCTAAAGTCCATCCGTGGATATAAAGTTCAGCGCTAGAGATCTAAAGTCCAGCGCTGAAGATCTTAATTTCACCACCGTATATCTTAGTTCCAACACTGTTGATTTCATGTACAGCGCTCGAGAACTAAAGTCAAGCGATGTAGATGTGAAGTCCTATTCTGTATACTAAGTATATACAGTATTTTTGTTGAGTCAATCTGCTAACGATTATTCCCTAGTCCTGGATGGTGACCAAAAGTCTCTTAATCAATGTTTACATTTGTTTGATAAATTTTCAAAATGTGCTGGACTTTGGTGTAATGTTGACAAAACTGAAGCTATATGGATTGGGTCAAAAAAGGGTAGTGTAGAAAAACTGTTGACAGACTAAAATCTTGTTGCGATCCTTTCTGGGAGGTTCAAACTCTTAGGTATATGGTTTGAGCTTCCTAAAGTGGATATTACTCTATGTAATTTTACAGCCAAGATTAACAGTATCAAGTCATTGCTCAATACTTGGACTTACATAGAACTAACATATTTTGGAAGGGTTGTAGTTATTAAAACTTTAGCACTTCCAATATTGGTTCAAGTTCTGACTGTCCTTCTTAACCCCACCGAAGGGGTTCTGAAAGAGATTCAGAATATATTTTTCAATTTTAATGGTAAGGAAAAACAGATAAAGTGAAGAGAGCAGTGGTAATGTCCAAACACTGTGATGGCGGTCTTAAGATGCCTAATATTTACTATTTTTGCTATAGTGTAAAAATGTCGTGACTGTATAAATTATTAGATCCACACAATTACTCCCCTTGGAAAGTTTTGCTGCTTAGTTATACACACAAATTGAGGGGGTGACAAAATTTTACACTAATTATGGATTGCTTTATTCAAAAATGTCATCCCTTTTTGGCATGATATCCTGGTAAATGTTTCAAAGTTACAAAATATAATTAAAGGTCAAAACAATACTGATATTCTGGCCCAGTCCATATGGCTGAACCCAAACATGACTTGGTGGCAAGATGATTTTGAAGTTCAAATATATTGAAAATTGTGTATTCTTTTGTTAATGAACTGGTGTCAGATAATAATACACTATTTTCATACGGAGAATTTAAAAAAAAGTATCAATACTAATTTTTTAGAGTTTTATGGTATTATAAGTGCAATTCCAAATAGACGGAAAAGTATAATAAAAGGAAGTTTTAAATTTCATAACATTGGAAATAAATTGGTAGATAAAGTTTAAAAGGAACCAAAATATTGTAAATTTTTCTATAAATTATTTTTGGAAGATAATAAAGTGTTAGCTTTATCTTCCCGTAATAAATGGGAAATAGATTTAAAAATGCAGATTGAAGATTGGAATACTATTTACTCCATGCCTTTTATTATAACCAAAAGTTCGTTTTTACAAAATTTTCATTTTAAATTTGTTCATGGGATTCTACCATGTTATTTTATTGAAACGGAACCTATGTACATTTTGTTAAAAAATCAGAGAAAATATTTTTCACACAATATTTTGGGAATGTAATTTTACACAAAATTTCAAAGTTCAACAAACTGTCGGCATTCCTATGGAAACAAACTGTGCGCCTCTCCTTGCCGATCCCTTCTTATGTTCATATGAGTCATAGTTCCTTCAGACACTTGTCATAACAAGAAGATGAAAGAAGCCAGATCATTTAATTTCACATTCAGATATATTGTTGATGTTCTTTCCATTTACAATCCAAACTTGTTTGATTGCGTTCCATTAATATATCATCCAGAACTAGTAATTAAAGAAACAACAGGCACGGCTTCCTGTGCCTCACTTTTAGACTTATACTTCGAATTCGACATAAGCGGTCATCTCATTACCAGAATCTAATACAAATGAATCGATTTTAAATTTAAAATTATCAATTTCCCTCACCTTAGTAGCAAGATACGAATTTCACCTGCATATGGGATATACATTTCCAAACTCATTCGGTATTCAGGAGCTTGCAACTGCTAGTCAGACTATAAAAACGTCACCAGTGTCTAAGATAAAAGTTAATGAACCAGGGTTATGTCAAACATGTCTCGTCCTTTTTCTAAAAAAGTTCATCGGAAGATACCAAGACCTTGTTGATAAATATTCCATATCAACTTCGCAAATAATACACAATGGTCTTGAATATAAATAATAAGATGTGGTATGAGTGCCAATGAGACAACTCTCCATCCAAGTCAGAATGTGTTAAAGTAAACAATTATAGGTCAATGTACGGCCTTCAACACGGAGCCTTGGCTCACACATAACAGCAATCTATAAAGTTTAAAAGGAACCAAAATATTGTAAATTTTTCTATAAATTATTTTTGGAAAATAATGAAGTGTTAGCTTTATCTTCCCGTAATAAATGGGAAATAGATTTAAAAATGCAGATTGAAGATTGGAATACTATTTACTCCATGCCTTTTATTATAACCAAAAGTTCGTTTTTACAAAATTTTCATTTTAAATTTGTTCATGGGATTCTACCATGTTATTTTATTGAAGGTATTTTATAAAGGGCCCAAACATGACTAGTGTAAAACAATTCATACAGGAAAACAAACGGTCTAATCTATATAAAAAAGAGAAACGAGAAACACTAATGAACCACATCAACAAACGACAACCACCGAACAACAGGTTCCTGACTTAGGACAGGTGCAAACAAATGCAGAGGATTTAAACGTGTTAACAGGCGCCAACCTTCACCCTAACCTGGAACAGTAGTGAAACATTACAACATAGAAAGACACACTATAAAATATCAATTGAAATGGCTTAACTCGATCAAAAAGACATATTAACAAAAACACGTACATATGTAAACATACACTGAACGAATAAATATGATCTATGACACAATATTAATACTATATTAATAAAAAGGGGAATTTAAAACAATGTCAAAAAGACAACTATAACCTGGGAACAAAACGGCGTCAAACAAAAATAACTTACACAGGTAAATTTAAATATGATAATTGTGTTGTTAGGAATACGGAATTATTTTTTTTCAAAATAAATAAATTTGTTGTTCATGGTAAAAGCCAAACACAATTAATAATAAAAAGTCATGCATCAGAGACTACAATCAATTAAAACACATCCAATGGATTTAGTGTTTTAACGCCATAGACATGACTTGTGCAATGCCAAAATAAAAGTATCGACAGGCAGTAGAATAGTTAGGATTTAACCTTATGATAAATATGTATCATGTTATATATACATAGAGCAAACTCTATAAAGAAAATAAACGTGGATGTGTATTTATACATCTTAAAAACAAAACATTCGAAAAGAATACAAATCTAATTATATTTTAATTTGTTGTAGTATAGATTCTGGGTACTGATGTTGTTTATCATCTTTATTACGTGTTATAGTGTTCTTTTGTTTGTCTTTGTAAATTATTACCTTAGTTTACTATTTAGTCTATTTTTTGTAATATCCCTTTGACGTACTTGTACATCATGTCGTTGTGTAATTGTGCTGTGGCAGATTTTTGTATTCTTGTCTTTCGGTTTTGCTTGTTTGCTTTGTCTGTGTGCCTTTTTGTTTTTCTGTGCTGACATATTTGTTTGTTTTTATAGTGATTGAAGTTGTAACATAGTGTTGACTTCTGTGCCCCTATTTTCTGACTGTTTTGCCTATTGTGTGTCTGTTTGTTTTGTTCACACATTGTTGTCAATGTGGTGGAATAATGTGCGACTGTCATACAGGTGGAAGGTTTGGCCAGCTATGGGACCAGGTTTGGTCCACCGTTTTCTTCTTGGGAGAATGCCTGTGCCAAGTCGGGAATGTGACAGTTGTTATCCATTAGTTTGGTGTGTTTGGGCTTTTGGTTTTGCTTTTGGTAGTGACTGTCCGTTTTGAGTTTTCCTCGGAGTTCGGTATTTTTGTTATTTTACTTTTATGTCCACAACTATGAAAAGAATCAAACCAAACAAGGAAATAAGAAAATCAACAGAATGATAATCCGCAGTCATCATGAAACACAACACAAACAATCATAGACGTAACAGCAAGAATTCCACTTCAAAATGAGGGCATGGGAACTGTTAGAAATTCTGTTGCTACATATGTTGCCAGTTCAAAGTATTCATTAAGTTTGGCAATAAGTCTCCTTTTGGCGAAGTCACATTATGAAATTAAATCACATGTATCAAAGGCTACAATATTTGTACGTTTCTTTGTCAACTTTTAAGACGGACATAACGGGCAAGTTCAAGCAATCACAGTTTTCAGTGTGAAGCTGTATGATAGGAAAGAGTTATGATAGCTGTCTAATCAAATGAACAAATAGATAGTTTGCCATATAAAAAAGTTGAATAAGCAATCTCTTTGAATACATCTTCAATTAAAAAAAAAAAGACAGACATCATAAAACATCTAGGTTTTATTTGAAACTGACGAAAAAATTATTTTGTAGGTTGGTTGGTTAAATCGAATCCACATATGGTTATGTCCCAAACAAAACGAACAGTCATATCAGAATCGTCCAACCTATACCTGTAAAAAAATAATAAAACATTCAATAGTTCATTTCAGATATTTAAGTTCCGAAATGTACACTTGATGTTACCACGAACATGTCAATTAAAACCGATCAGAACATCCTTAATGCAGTACTGTATCTGACTCGGCCTTACTGCTCCTGTTTAATAATAGTGCTATCAAAGTCATATCCAAATTAGTAAGATGTTTACATTTAAAGATAACATATCCCAGTGAACATAAAGCAACAAATACTACCGACACTAGAAGGTCCAATTAATATCTTTATATTCTCTGCGAAACTTACACAGGACGACCTCAAAATAGAATACATGACAAACGTGATGATTTCAACTTTTAATTGTCAACTTCCCATTTTTCAAAGGTAACTTACCATCTGCCAATCGTATGGCGTTTACGAATCTTTATTTTTACGTTACGTCCATGCATATTACATTACCAGGTGTGCTACTTAAACAAAAACTACTTCAACAGAGTTATGAAGTGAAATCGACAGTACACAAGTTTTACGATCACTATCTAGAATTGGTTGACTGATACTGTGCATGTGTCTCAACATACATGCGACATGTTTCCATGGTCTTAATCATTATAAACCAGAAGAGCCGTTTGGTCTATAACGTTAACGATTGTGTCGTCTTCCAGATGTGATATTTTTACTGAGTGTGGATTTGCATGGCGGGTAATGCATCCATAGCAAGTGAAGCTTACCATGTCATAGCACGGATATTATCCTTTGGGCTCCATTCATTCTTGAAAAGAGGTGATCCAGTACTGTTGTAATGGTTTAAGTTAAAATGAACGTAATGTAGAGAAATCTAAAAAAAAAAGTCATAGCTTACCTCGCTCAAAAGGACGTCTCTTTTACTTCCTACAAACAGAATCATAAAACATTATTCTATAGAAAACTTAAAACATAATGCATCTATGTAAACAAAATTAATAATCGAATTATTACAAACTGGAATTACGTGCATAGACATATGAAACCGGATATTAGCAACTAAGCAAATATTTCCGATAACACGAGGCTCATTAATTTTAAATGAAAACAAAAATAATAATAACGAATCAGTTATCACAGGAAATATATTTTAATAATACCTGCAATACAATATCAAAACAATAATCAAAAGTGGTTTGAGAAATAATGAGAGAGTCGTTTACTTTTTCGATAGATTTCTATAAAATTGGTGTGGGTCTTGTTGGCTGGGTGCTATAAGTAGTCCAACTACTGTATCAATAGCCAGTCAACAATGAGGTTCACTGGACTCCAATCTTAATTAACTAGGAATGTCAGTTTTCCCACCGAAGGTCGATGATTTTCTTCGGGCATTTCAGCTTCCTCCGCCAATAAAAACTGACCACAACAAAATAGCACAGTTGTTCTGAAAGTGGCGTTTAACATCAATCAATCAATCAATTATTCTATAAAATTGAGTTGCCAATCTTTGTTATTATTTGTCCGTTTATCCTCAATTCAAGATATATTTTTTTCCGTTACTAAAATGAGATAATGAATATTCAAATTTGAAAAAAAAAATGAAAAAGCAATCAGTCTACCAGCTTAATCATTGTTAATCTAAAAACGTTCTCATGGATGTTTTTGCAGTAAGTATATTGTACGTGTGTTGGGCTGTTAGTTGTCGAGCCTACCAAAATCCAATCCCTCGGTACAAGCATAGAAATATGGATATTGTTTGATTGAATTTTGCTGTTATTCAATTTTGTAAATCATTTCTAAGTAAAAAATAAATCTCTCTCATGTAAATCTCTGATCGAAATGCTGAAATATAAGTACCGTTAATTTTATTATAGTTTTAGTTTATACATCATCAATGTTTTCTACCTTAAAGATGTTCGCTCCTCTTGTTTTTTAATTTTTGCCAGATATTCGGATTTATCCATGAAGTGTCATTGCAAATTTTGCCCGCTAACCCCTGCTTTTTTCATATTTTATTAAATATAGTTTTAAAAGCTATATTTGAAAATATGATAACATCCTTGTATTTTTTTCATAGTTTATGAAAGAAAAAATGCCAATGTAAAATCTATGAAAAATCTAAAGAGAATCACGTCCCGCCAAATTTTCAAGGGCTTATATTTTTAAAAGATGCACACAGACTCTTATTTTTTTCTGCTTTTTTAGTTCATTTATATGTCTACCATCAAGTTATAAGTCTTATTGTTATTTTGAAACAGTAGCGATCATCCTTAATCTTCTAATGAATGATTTCCGACAAGGTTCGTATCGAAAAATCATGTGACTTATGTTCCCTGTTATTACAAAAATGTAAGACATTTCAACAAAAATCAATAATTTTCTGATTGCAATGAATTTTGTATATTAGTTGAATCTATTTTTAGAGTATCGTGCGACTTTAGACAGTTTGTAAAATTCATATATCATGAATTTCGGATAAAAAAAAAATAAAAAAGCGAATGTAGGAATCAACGATTGTAAGCAGTTAGACATCGCTAGTTTAGATTCAGATGCTGGTACGTGTACGAATTATTTTTTGTGGTGATTTTTCAACTTTAATTTGAATGCATTCAATATAAGTTCAATAATTCTGGTGAATCGATTCGCCATGTATGCGACATTAACTGTTTAAACTTAAAAACAAACTTAGACAATTGTTCACGCGCGAAAAAAAGCACACTGCTGTCTCCTTTCCGCTACTGAAATCGTAAAAATTCAACTTGACTTAAGGTTGATGGAAAGGGGAATGAGGTGTCTAAATTAAAATCGAAATTTTTTTTTTTTTTTTTTTTTTTTTTTTTTCGTCGAAGTGTTATTTATATAATGCGTTTTCCAAAAAAATTAAAAAAAGTATGGGTCACGGGCCTTTTTTCAAGCTACAGGTTGTGCACAATTGTCAAATGTTATAGAGATTCTGCATTGAAAACCCAATCTCGTGTGATATAAAGAAAACTGAAAGATAGAATTGTAAGATAAAATATAAGAAGATAGCTCTTATAAGTTAATTTCAGAAATTAAATTTAGAAAAAAATACATTATCGGAGTTATATCCCCTAATATGTAAAAGTTGGCAATAATTGAATCAAGCAATATATAATCGATATTTATTAAAAAAAAAAAGAAATCGTAAAAATATATGAAAACATAATTTTCTCCATTTATATGACAATTCTTACAAATAAATTATATTCTACCATCGAAATTTGTACATTTCTTTAAAGTTCTAGACGGATTGTTTCTGCTGTTTTACAATCCCAGATTGCAGAAGACAATCGAAGTACCTGAAATGTAAAACAGCGAAAATGACAAATGAATAAGGTCCAAATATGCCCTCGTTTTCAAGATTGAATTTCATACTCGTCTGTGCTAATCATTACATGACTATTGTCCCAACAAATAAATGCTTTAAATGACATGATAGAACATTTTTGTATCTATTTTGGAGAAAATTGCGTATAAACCACACAGGTATATTCACCTGATATTGGTGTGCATTCACAAATCACACGGTTGTTCTTGAAATCTTCCTCTGTACACTCACGGATTTCCTGGCCGGATGGACATGCCATAAAGCATTTCGAACAAGTTCCTGAAAGTATATATTACTTAAAGTAATAAGCAAAACATTACATATTATGAGATCAATGATCTGTAATTCTAATTTTGTATATAACCCATAGCCGGATGAATAGATATAATATAATGCACGCATAAGTTAAATTGATTAGCACAATTAGACCAGTAATATGAGTTGCTTTTGTTTGTACGTCAATCATTTTTGAAATCACATTATTTGTAGCTTCATTTGCAACAAAGGAATTTTACACTTGAATGATTGAAAAAACATATGAGAGAAAATTTTCTCTTTCTTTTTGTTAGTGAGTTACAATATTTCACAATCTTGACATTTAAATGTTCGATTTCTCTACATGCTCGGTAAGCTCTGGTGTTGATAACATCTTGATGGAGGAATGTCGTTACCTACTCGCATAAGAGGCAAATCGATAGGAAAAATAACTTACCCCCAGATAATTGTTACAAATTTTAGTTGATATTAAACAAAATTCATTATTTGATTAATAAAGATGTAAGATGCTTTCTTGTAATGTTTAATTTACAGGTCATTTAAAAAAAATATATAAACCCTTCCGGAGCACCTAAAGTCACTTCAGGTTTTGATGCGAATCTGAATGATCCAGATGTGTTACCCAAGATTTAATTCTTTTCGGAGATCATTTACGTTTTGTTGTTGGCTTTTTTTCTGCATTTTCTGTGTATATTGATATCACACACACAAACACACACCTCCATCGTCCCTCAACAAAGATAATTCGGTCTTCTAAGTACATTGTATAACTGAAATTATTTTAATTAGGCATATCAACATAAATCTCAAACTTACCTATTATAACTTTGCTCTCTACAGACAGAAAAAAAAAAAAACATGTGTTATCTGTGTAAGCAGAATGACGAATCATAGTATTACGAACTTACTATAACAACTTTTATTAAGCCGTGTAAATTCAAAAAGTTTAAAATGTATTTTCATTCCTTTTACCTAAAACTATGAACATATCACAGGTTCCAATTACAGTCCAAATGGCTTGTTTGGTATCCGTGTCAACTCACTTTGTATTTCCTACTTATTTAATGTATTGTTTAATATGTCTTCTCTGTATATGTAGTAGATTAAAGCGTCTCGAAAATAAAACATAATAGCAAATCAACAGCCAAGTTGCAGGTTACAAACGGTCGCTAGCACCCTTGACAAAATTACTAAAAAAATATGTCGAACTAGTGACGTTTATTGGTGTATACCTATTGTCTATTCATTTTAAAAACTGTTCAAATATTTAGATACATCAACGATGATTGCAGCAGAAAACAGAGAGAGAGAGAGAGAGAGAGAGAGACAGAGAGAGAGAGAGAGAGAGAGAGAGAGAGAGAGAGAGAGAGAGAGAGAGAGAGAGACAGAGAGAGAGAGAGAGAGAGAGAGAGAGAGAGAGATGGGAATTTTTTTTACATTTTAACTTTGCATTTAACAAAGGAAAATGTATGTCAGGCGAATCGTAGAATCTGTTGATAAGTTCCAATTCTATCTCATATTGATACAAAATATTCGGGCTAAATGCACAAACTATAAGAATGCACAAACTGATGTCTTTATTTTTAATAAACATTACTATGTTCGTGTGATTTGTGTGTATTTTAATGTCGATCAAGCTGAGTTTGATTCTTACAAGCTTCCACAAATCTAGGCGTTGTCAAGAGGATATATTGCCTAACTCAGACAAATGTTTTCCATCGGAACGGCAAATCCTTGCTCGAACTCCCTAATGACACATAAAATCATATGAACAGTATATATGAATTTGATTTGAAAATGTCATAAACCAGATAATTAACCCGTTTGTTTTAGGCTAATGCTTTTATGAATAACTCTGTTATAAACAGTTTTGAAAGGACCTTTTGGATTTACTGTATTTTACAAAAACTAACTATCTTTTTACATATTTTGTGCAGCTTGGAAATACCCCATTTAAGGTGAAAATCACTCACAACATTCCTGATGACACGCGTGATATTAGAGGCAAGAGTAGTTATCGATATTCAAATTTCAAAAAATTCATCAAGATACAAATCAAGTTGAAAAACAAAAATTGATGGAACTGCATTCCTACAAAAGGAGCAAAACTGGGAGCGTCGACAGGGTAATCGTCTCATGCTTAAAATGCATAACCGCCATGCCAAGCTTCATTCAATATACATGTCACAATCGGAAATAGGACACACACACGGTATTTTAACTGATCAAACAACTATTCTTGTATCTAAGGATTTAAGACTGCGAAAATATGTCTATATTATAAAGAATAAAAGAAAAGCACGTAAAAAATACTAAAGTACTTCTAATCACTGTTGCAAAACATAATAGTTTGAATTCTTATATCAAAAAAGTTCAACTTCACAAAGTAAAACTGGGGTTAGAACTGTATGATACTTGCCCACTTATTTTCCGCTACAGAATTTGATCAGTTTAACAATGATATTTAATGTCAGCAGATGGATTTTGACTTGTGCACTAAGAAATACCTTTGAGAACGAAACGTCAACCGGCTTTGACATCGACCCATTGTTTTAAATCCCCATTAAAGACACGAGGCTCATCATTTTGTACGCCAGGCGCTATCCAAGAATGATTTTGCTCACGTATCAACACAGTAAAATTGAAGAGCAAAAGAACATTGAAAACCATTTTTTCTTAAATTGGCCACATTTGGCAAAACAGGGATTTTTTTTGGTATAAAGAAACAATAATTATACTAATTAATTACTATACAAATCGTTTGCTTCTTATACTCAATTTGTTTATCAACTATACAGTTTTGAGGGATCTTGATAGTGAAGATACAACATTTCTTGGGTCAGCAAAATCATAACATTCGTTTACATACATGAATGTTTGTGTACAGTCTTAAGCGATACAAGCAAGAAAACGTACTATGATGATGATGATGATGGATTGGTAACCAACGTCCAGTCGCAAATATAACATATTATATAATACTAAAAACGACAGCATGTTTATGTAATATGAATATGTACCCTCCTTTACAAGACTTATAAAGTACAAATTAAGTTATATATACTTTTATCACAATAATATGAACATATTTTAAAATAATTTTAGGATTTCTTATGATTACTAATTAACTGAATAAAAAAGAAACCCCAACAAAAAAAGATACTTACCGGGTTCAGCTCTTTTCACTGCAAAAATAAAAATATTAACAACATTCACATGTTAAACTATTCAATCGTCTACAGACCATTAAATTTCTAACTTTCCTTACAGATGACTAATTAAGATGTCAGTTATATTGAATGAGAAAAATGCAATTTCCCATAGGAACTACTTTTACGACTAAAACTGTATTACGTTTACTATGATGTTTCGTTAAGAATGATATCCTTGAATGTAACGTTCATATGCACTACTAGTTCTTTCAAAGGTCAAAACATAGGGCTGTGCGTCATACTCTCAATACCTTTATACAACGAACTTCTAGGAGTTTTAACTGGTACACTTACAAATCATTTTTTTTAATCTCGCCAGTGTAACTTTAAAACAAATCTAGGCAATTGTTCACGCCGAGATGGATTGTTTCTGCTGTTTTACAATCCCTGATGGCGGATGGCAACCGATCTACCTGAAATGTAAAACAGCGTCATTAGCAAATGAATAGGTCCGAAAATGCCCCCGTTTTCAAAATTGAATTTCTGACTCGTCTGTGCTTATGACTATATTACTATCTTCCCAACGAATACATGCAAAAAATGACATTGCAGAAATTTTTCTATTTTGAGAAATGTGTGTGTAAACCGCACGGATAAATTACACCTGATATAGGTACGCATTCACAATGCACACGGTTGTGCTTGAAATCATCTTCTGTACAATGTCGGATGTGCTGACCGGTAGGACATCCAATAAAGTATTTCCCACAATATCCCGAAAGTATATATTACTTATAGGGAAAACGGTACTATTACATTTTCCCAGCATTAGGTTGGTCTTTTGTGTACCCAAGGCAGGTGAAGGAAGTCAACTTAGGAGCGCTGTGATTGGATGTTAGGGTACAATATATTTTTTTATTTATCTATGAATAACTGCAGTGTGTATATTTACAATATAAATTTTGAAACCTATTGAAATATTTTCTAGAGAATTATTCGAAAAGACTTCAAAAATTTCATAAATTTGGTGTAAAATGACGGTGGGCATGGATAACATTAACAAGCTCCATTGGAAGTTGGTCATGATACTATTTGGCTTCAATTTTCAAAACAGAATAATAAAGTACTAACACCACACATAACTGTTTTATCGGGGTTTTTATTATAAAAAGTGGTAAATTTAGAAAATGTTAGTATTGTCGCCTATGGCAGAATAAATAGTACCGTTTTCCCTATACTGAAGATAGCAAGGGAAATCAAAATCAATCAGACTTCAGTTAAAGTAAACTATTTTGAAGCTTTTGGTTAGTACATTTGATTTTTATCACAAAGAATAGAATTTTTTCACTGAGAACAATACTGTGTTGAGAGAAGTGCTGAGTCATCATAATAAGTCAAATTGATGGGTACTGATATAAAACTTTATTCTAGGATTTCAATATTAACTATATTGTATAAAATGCACCAAACTATAGTTCTTTTGTATTTGTTTTCACCTTTCGCAATGATTAATTCAATCGGAAACACCAGAATTCAAGTCGCGACAAATATTTTTAACTGAAATATTTGCCTTTTTTGCTGTGTAATTCCCTAAATGTATCACTTGGGTATTTCTGTAGACATAATCTATTCAAATGGGAAATTGTCTGGTTAAGTTTGTACTGTTTATGGAGTAAGGCAACATTTGGTCATACTAGAAGCATTTTCAGTGTTAAAATTGTCCATTTAAGGAAAAAAGAGGCCCACTTGAGGCTAAATTTAGATAGAATTTATACTCTCCTGTGTAAAGAATTGGTCATATTCTTGGCAATTCATGCAGCAAATATTTCAATAGTGCTTCATTTTGTATTTTCTATCTTTTATTATATCAGGCATATATAATTTTTCATTTTCTACTGTTTGAAAGGACTTTTGTTGGAAATTAATACTCCAAAGGGACATAATTCAGCTTTTTCATAGATTAATACAGGCAACAAAGGCAACTTTACAGCTGAGTATTTTGCATATTTAATGTTGAAAGTGTCTAATATCTTTGTTCTCATCATCTCAAGACAGAATAATGGATTTTATAACAAGCTCTGCAATTTTGAACCACAGTATGGCATATACTAAAGCATGGAATGGAGATTAGTATGAAAAATCTTGAGTTTGTGCTTATGTTGTAAATTTTAGATGAAATGAATACAAATTGAATGGAACTGTTATTTTTATCTGTTTAAATGGAACTGTTTATTATTCTTTTTAAATAAGATAAGATATGATTGGATACAGGTTGTTTATTAAGCCTTATCTGAAAGAAGTAGAGAAAGAGGTAAACCAGCATGTAGGGGTGGGGACATTAAATGATTCATGTTTCTTTAAGTAATGGGAACATACAAGTATTTATTATAGCCAAGGTTTTCACAATAACCCAGTATTGCATTAATGGTGTCAAAAGAATTCTTTATATCTTTATGTCACAGTATAGGGAAAACGGTACTATTACATTTTCCCAGCATTAGGTTGGTCTTTTGTGTACCCAAGGCAGGTGAAGGAAGTCAACTTAGGAGCGCTGTGATTGGATGTTAGGGTACAATATATTTTTTTATTTATCTATGAATAACTGCAGTGTGTATATTTACAATATAAATTTTGAAACCTATTGAAATATTTTCTAGAGAATTATTCGAAAAGACTTCAAAAATTTCATAAATTTGGTGTAAAATGACGGTGGGCATGGATAACATTAACAAGCTCCATTGGAAGTTGGTCATGATACTATTTGGCTTCAATTTTCAAAACAGAATAATAAAGTACTAACACCACACATAACTGTTTTATCGGGGTTTTTATTATAAAAAGTGGTAAATTTAGAAAATGTTAGTATTGTCGCCTATGGCAGAATAAATAGTACCGTTTTCCCTAAAGTAAAGCATTATATATTATGAGATCAATAATATGTATTTCTAAATTGGTAGGCATTTTGATATGACAGTTAGCTAGGCGGTTAGATAAAATAAAATGCACGCATAAGTTAAATTGCACAGTACAGTTATACCGGTTATATGAGATGCTTTTGTTTGTACGTTAGTCATTTATGACATCACATTACTTGTAGCTTTATTGGCAACAACGGATTGTTACACAAATGCGACGGTTGTGCATGTAATCTTCCGCTATACAGTCACGGATTTTCTGGCCGGATGGGCATCCCTTAAAGCTTTTCGAACACGCTCCTGACAATATATATCACTTAAGGTAATAGGCAAAACATTATATATTATGCGATCAATAATCTGTAATTCTAAATTGGTAGGCATGTTTATATAACACATGGCTTATTCAAAACTAATAATAATGTGCTAGTTTTGAACATTTGTGAACATTTCAGTTTTTAACTGCATTGGTTTGTATGTGTATTCAGTATTATTTGTATATATTTACTCTATATCAGAATTAAAGTGTTCATAACTGGGAATTTTTTTCCATTCCCTCAGTAAAACAATGAAAGCAATTTCACAACCAGTGTGTAAAAGCTTGAGAAAATGGAATTTCTGCAACCATAGTACACGTTTGTACTATAGAATTTCAAACAGACTCGTAAAATATCATACATTGCACATACGATAATGATCGAAAAAAGCGGAAGGTTTAAGATCTTGAAAAAAATGATTAAATCATTCCATATGTTGATGTTTCTGTGCTAAACAAAGAACCTCGTCAGCTGAGGCCTTCAATTATATGTTTTATGATTTGTGTTATTGATGGAATTTGATGTTGATTCGGGTCTTTGGTTATCTGTATTAATTTGTTTGTGGACTCTAGACATCTCTGTGTTCCGTGGAGGCCGTCCGAATAAAGATAATTCAATTTGATCGTTTAACTATATTATCAGAGACTTCCAGTGAAAATTCCTCACTTGGCACGAATGGCTTCAGAATCACTTCTTTTTGTTGCAAAGGTCATCGGTAGATGTACAGGATGCTTATATATAGTTTCATAGCAAAATTGATAAACCGATCATTACTCTAGAATAATCATAACACATCATGTCTAAAATATTTGCTGTTCAGCTGATGACAACGTAAGATGTGAAATATGTGCTAGGCAAGATTTGTTGAAGAATCCACACTGACCTTAATTGTCCTTTTTTAATTTTAATTTAAATATTCAATTTATTCAATTTATTCCATTTTTTCTATTTGTTGTTTTTTAATGTTGTCATTCATTTTATAACTTAAAGTTTTACCCTTATCTTATTCGTATTTATAGAAATAGTGATGTATATCCTTCCTTCAAAATTATGTTTTTTTTTTAAATATATATCTTACCTATACTACGCTTCTCTATCCTGAAAAAAAGTCAAAGGCATTTCATATAGACTCGATGAAAATTAAACGCTTCTATACACTATGGGGGCGGACAAAGTAAATGCGCATCAAACCAACCAGTAATGTATAAATATAGATGAATCAAACAACTAAAAGGAACAAGCTCATAACATCGAAAGTCATAAATTTTTTTTTCGCACGCAACATCGTTATGATATCATGACAAACAAGTTTATTAAAAACAAACTATGATAACTAAACGTCTACCCCATTCAGATTATAATTGTAACAGAGATTTCCTTTCACTGTATGGTAAAGTCTTTATTGATTTAAAAATTTCACACATTTTTTAGTAACTTCTATCTGCAATTTGGACTTATTGAGCTATATGTTATTGAACAAATGAACTGTTTTTGTATGTCCAATTTAGTCATAAGCTCATGAAACATCCAGGTAGTTATATTTTCTTGCATTTCAAATGTTTGGGTTTGTGCCTTACTTATTACCATGGTAACTCCATAAACGCGTTTCTGACATACCAAACTTATAAAGTAATTTCAGGCACTGGGTCAAAACCGCTATTGGTGAAACTGTTAGTCCCCGAAGGTTATATCAGCTCCGTCGTCAGAGCTTTGGTACTGGCAGGAATTATACTTTTCCTTAATTTACCGTTGATAAGGTAAGAAATTATTATGAAGCTAAGGCTCAAATTTTCTCATGCAAAGTTCACCGTAGTTAAATTGTGGCTGATCGCTTTGTGTCTCTTATGGTCATAATCGCTGATCACGTATTCAAACGCACCATGACTATAAACTCCAATTGGTATTTCAAAACCGATTTCAACTAATAAATAAATCATTTTTTTCCATGCTCAAATATGAATTGAGGACACATCCAACGGATTAAGGGTAAAAGAAGTCATACTAGTTCTCAGTTTGAGAAAAAAAAAAAAAACGTGACCCTTTACAATGCCAAAATATAAGTATCGACAGTTACATGTAGTGTTCATAACTGTACAGCATTACATATTTTGTTTTATTTCGATTTATTTAAACCACAATCAATCTTAGTACAGATAAGAACAATGTTCAAATGTTTAGTTGAAAACCTTTAATAATAAGTTTATGCAAAGAATTTATAAGTCTACATAGATCGTATCTTAATTTGCGGTTTCAATGTTAATAAATAAGAGGTAAAATATCCTTGAAATAAGGATTTTACAGGTAAAGCAAAATGTTCCAAACCAAAATCTTTAGAGTTGTATTTATGACAGAATGTTATAAACGTTTTAAGTAATTTGTAGTAACAAAGTCCCTGACTTTATGATTTACAAGTTATGCATAGATTATGTATATACATATTTAAACAATTTTTTATTTTTATATCAAATTAACTTCACAATGGAAGAAAAAAAAAACACATCAACATTATATGGAATTCAGAGAAATTCTGATGAAATTGTTTTTACTGCTACGTGAATCGTTTGGGTTTCTGTCTCATTGACGTATTACCAATATATCCTATACTAATAGGAACAATTATTGCCATCAAAATTAAATATGCTGTGTATGATGTCAAGTAGGGTATAGTAGCTGTCAAACTTTCCAAATTTTTAACACTTTCATAAGGATAACAAATAAAACAATAATAACCTATATCAAGTTTCTGACCAAAATTTATTAAACTGATTTCATTAAATATATATTTTCAGACTACTGCTATTCAATTTTCTTATTAAAATGTTTCCACAGAGGTTTTACGCTGGACTGTTATTAAAGCCAACAACAAAAAGTATAACACAAAAATCAGAACACCAAAGAAAATTTGAAGAAGGGAAAGTCCATAAAAACTGACAAAATCGCTCACTAATAACCACGGAAGGAGCGAAAAAAACATCGTCGTACTCCTGACTTGTTCCTAAGAAAATTGTGGGTTAAACCTGGTTTAATAGCTAGCAAAACCTCTCACTTCAGTGATAGATGTTTATAATTCCGTCATATTGTAGCAACTGGGTGAGCAAACAAATTATACATAATAATGTGACTTCAATTGGGATCCAACAGCCAAAATTGTGTAACATGTGTAAACATACGCAACAGTTATACAAAAAACTGACTGAAACATTTAAACAAAAAAAACAAATAATTCTAACAAAAACACCAACAAAAATGTTGATTTACATTTGACACAGTTGTTAATTAAAACAGTTTTTGTAGTTGATAGTATAAGGACAAGGCGCCGGTGAGAAAGTTTTTGTAGTTGCTAGTACATATCATATAGTAAAAATTAAGTAAAATAATCACATTCAAGGGTAAACATAATGGAAACAACAATGTAAGAACCTCTTGAGTCAGAATCGAAGCTCAGGACCCACCTGCTCCAGGAACGTCCAAATTCGACAAACCGATAGCAGGATGTAAACAACCGCGTCACGTCAAATGTCATACGAATAAGAGCAAAATTTTAGCAAGAACACAAATAAAAGAAAACTGTAAAGTAAATAAAAAGATACACAACTTACGGCACCTAGAATCTATAACTCTCACACACACACACACACACACAAACACACACACCTTTTACAGTCTACTTTATAAGGTATATACAATATGATTTATGAAATACTAATGAATGTTCATACCTTGCATCCAGTAAGCTTCTTCCAAACACCTGAAATTTTAAATACATACTGTATATTATGTTTTGCTTTAATATACAAGAGTTCAATAATGTTTAAAAATTAAAGCTTCTTCTTTAAGATTGACAGATATATCTTTGCACAATTGTTTATACAAAAAATTATTCTAGGCAAAGCAAAAATAGATATGTCTTACGATTAACTTTGAGTCTCGAATCAGTAACAAAGACATCAGATCAGTTTAAGAAGTCCAATGGGAGCTTAATTTTCAAGACATTTTTATTTTGAAAGCCTTTAAATTAAACACAAAAACATAAACAAAAACAAATCAGCTTTATTTTGCCGGATGATTCCATTTCAGCATTTTGTATGAACAAATGATTGTGACTATTAGTATGTGTGATTGGTTATTTAAGACGATATATAAATGATGATGACACTTGTATTCGATATGCTTTGTTGGACGCCAACTAGAAAGCTTTAAAGAAATGAGTTGTTTGTTAATGAATACAAATCATAAAACTGAGGACAAGTACACTTTCTCTGGGATATTAGCTAATCACGACGCAACGATAGACAATGATAGATGTATTCATTGTGCAAATTATATCAATTAAAAATGATAATCTTTAAATATGGCGAAAACGATATTCAAAAGATATATTTGTTCGAAGTTTTTTTTTTAAAGGTACTTTTTTTCTAAAACATTGTGATATTTTGGGTTTCTTGGGCAAACTGTTAAGTTAAATTTCATGTAAATGGCAATATTGATAAAAAGAAATATGGGTAATCGGCAATGAATTGACACCATCACGACAAAAATACCCAAAGTACGTCAAGAATGCATCATAGAGTCTTCGATAAAAGACAAGTGTCCACACAATATTTCAAGATTTAAAGGATGTTCGCCATCTGTTTTTGACTTTTTGTCAGATATTCGGAATCCTTTAGTGTTATCTGTATGACTGTATGTAGTGCAAATCACAATTTTGCCCACTAATCCCTACTTTTCTTTATATACTTTTATTACATATAATTAAAACATTTATTTTTTAAAATCTCATGAAATCCTTGTTATTTTTTCTTAAATTTTGAAAGGAAAAAGGTGCCGATGTTTAATGTATCTAGAAAAATCTAGATAGAATAATTTTTCGCCAAATTTTCAATTAGTTCTATCTCAGTAATAAGGACACGATCCTGTCATTTTTTCTATTTGTTTAGTTCTAATATTTATATACAATAAATGTATAACAGTCTTTTGTAAAGATTGTTATTTTCTAAACAGAGGAGCGAACATCCTTAAATCGTATCT
Organism: Mytilus californianus; assembly: GCF_021869535.1. Taxonomy (NCBI): domain Eukaryota; kingdom Metazoa; phylum Mollusca; class Bivalvia; order Mytilida; family Mytilidae; genus Mytilus; species Mytilus californianus. The sequence continues at coordinate 47,030,675 of NW_026262582.1, read as the reverse complement.
GAGTTTATGAAAGTTGTCAATTAAGTAATAACAAATATCTAAGATATAACGTCCTTACCCAATTCTTGAAATAACGAAAATCATATCTGAAGGTATCAAAATAGTCAGACAAGCAGTAAATATGAGAATCAAACAATCTTGACAAGAACAATACAAAAACATCTACATACCTGAGATACAAGTACAATTATGACCGTTGAAAACAGGAACCGGGACATGTTGTCTACAGATTGAATATTTTATAGAATGATTTGCTGAATCTACTTGGATACTTTTATACCAACGATTTTATTGTCAACTTTAAAACAAACCACCAGAAGGAAAATAATATTACAAGATAAAGTTTCCTTCGGCTTAAACTATTATAAACAATTTTCTACATTACACATTTCGGTAATATGTTATTGATGCAAAATGCTATGGAGCTATAAAAATGGCATATTATTAATTCATTTTTTTTTCTAATCGAATTTAAATAAAAAAATGTTAAACAACTGTTACAAATCGAGGCAATGAAACTGATTTAGGATAACGGACTTGTCTTTTTACTTTGTAATAATTATAATCTGGTTAAATGAAGACTTGAATATATTTCTTTTTTTATCTTTTCAGATATGTTTTCATTATGTTATTGTTTGGTGTTTTTTTTTGTGGGGGGATGGATGGGTGGGGGGTTTGAAAAAAAAGGTTGGATCAAACGGAAGAAAATTTAAATTTTTTTAAATAATAATAATTAGACGGTTTTTTTTTAAACTCAGATACATGTACCACAAAACCTTATGATTGACATCATTGTTACTGTGTTTGATGTACACGGTCCTGTCAGGTTTAATTAGGGACATTAAGTTAAAGATTCGCGGCATGAATTTGAAATGAAAACGGCCACGAAATATAACCTGGGTAAGCTTCTTTATTAGTTTAACAGTCAATTGATAATTTGATTTCAAAATCCTATTTAGATTATTCATTCTTTGCAGTCGTCGTTTTACATCAAATTTATAACAGCTCAGAAGCCTTTCTGTATTAATAACAATTTCTGTCGCATTGCTTTTTAGAAAGAACAAAATAACCGTTTAAAATTAAAATTAATTTTCTTTTGAATTTCAGAATGGGGACTTTAAAAAAAAACACATTGTTTTAACATCTTGAACAGTATTCTTTTTTTAAATCCCTTTTGATAACTAATCAAACATTCAATGGAATGATAGTCTGTTGAAATTAACCTTGTTTCATTTACACCGTATTGCCAGAGATTGATGACCTATACCGCCGCTTCAAACATGTCAGGAAATGACAAAATCCTTCACCCCGTGAATTTTCAATCAAATTTTTCAAATCTTAGATTTGAATATTCAATGATTCTCGGGAACAGCTTTAATATTTTCCGAAAAAGCTTGGTCGACATCAAATGAAAAACAATTTGGAAAGGTACACAGTTAAAGTAACATTCTATACCATTCTCAATGAAAAAAAAATGATGAAGTTCATTGTGAGTTATTTAAATCGAAAAGAAAATTGAAACCACAATAATAGTCTAAAAGCGTAAAAGTCAACATCATTTACATATTTATATATCAAGATTATAAGTATGTAAATAAGTCAATCAGTACCAAAGAAATTGAATATTGAAAACTTGTGTCCCTTTGTTTTTTAATACATTCTTGACTTTAAGAGATTGGAAAATTGTATTTGTAAACAATAAAAGATCCTTTACAGAGCTAACGATACTTCGATAAAATATCGAACATGTATATATTCCTGTAACACTTGGCCTTCAATGTTCACGTCTGTTTTAAATAAAAATTAACGCTGAGATAAAACTGTAAATATAAATATGTAGGACTATGTACCGCAATGTTACTCCGAACTACGATTGTCCATGGAAGAACGATGGTTTGAGGCTAAAGTGTGTTTTTCATCACACTGAAGTGCGATGGTGACATTGTAACCCTGTCTTGTTGATAGCTTCACCAAAGTACGTTGGTGGTTACGGCACTGATGCTGAAGAGTAATAGATTATATAAGTATCTTTTTCTTCGTTTCGTAGTTTGGCAGAAAAATATTGTATTGCACGGTTCATCAAGACTAAGCGTAGTCACGTGTTTTTGAATGACCAATTGTCAAGGTTTTTTATGGGTTGGCGCCAAATGTATTGTCTTGTATTAAGGTCTTCATTCTAGCCGTGGCCGTAAAACATAGAATTAACACCAAGATCATCAAAAAGATTAAAGAAGCCCAATTTAACCTACAGGACAGCCCGATGCAGAACGAACAGATAAAATCAGCAACTCAAAGAATTAGTGAAGGTATTTATTTACTAAGACACAGGCAAAAACTTGTGAAGATGGCTGATCAGTCAGAAAGTGGGGGGAGGACGGTAGAGGAATACCAGACGAATAGTCTAGCTGATAATTCAGAAGACGAGAAAAGAATACGCAGAGCTGAAGTTAGAGCTGCACAGAAAATTAAGGCGGAGAGACAAACAAAGAAGAGTAGATTTAACCTTATTTCGCACCCCACTTCAACCAGATCGTGTGCACCAATACATGTTCAGATATCTTTACCTGTACACGGACCAGGAAAATGCTACGAATGTGGAAAACAAGGTCATTGGCGTAAAAATCATGCTGCAATGTCAATGAAGCAGAACTTTGATAAGATAAGTATTGACTTTGACTATTTATCAGATTATCAAGATTTTGAAGAATTCGGTATTTCCGATTCTGAAAACATAACGTATGATTTTATAAACACGTCTAGTTTTCATAACGAAAACAACATATCGAAAGGTAAACAAGTAGATAAATAGATCGCCAATAGGCATGCTTAAAGGGGCTTTTAATCATTGGGCGAAATCAGGTGCTACTGAACAAGTTTTAGATGTTATCAAGAATGGATATAAACTACCATTTCACACTGTACCAAGCAATTGTACACTAAAAAACAACAGATCAGCATTAGATAATCCTGCATGTGTACAGAGTGAGATAGACACATTAATAAGTTTAGGTTGCGTGTCAAAAGCAGATCTGATACCAAAAGTAGAAAATCCTTTGACAGTAGCTAGAAATAAAGATAAATTGAGATTAGACCGAATAATCTGTCTATTCGTGTTTATTTTTGACATTTCATATTTCCTATTTATCATTTGGATTTTTTTTTTTATTATTATTTTTTCACACGGAGACAGAAAGTGCTACTATCAAAAAGTAGTAGAAAACATACAATTTGTATGCAATGGAATTTCTGGTTTTTTTCGGCGTGTCAATGTTATAAACCGATCGATTGTTTATTGATTATTCTTCATCTCTGCCTAGGTATTGATGATTTTACAACCCAATGATACATGTAGCCCCTATCACCGTATTTGTTGTGGTTGGCTTCACTCCACTTGCATTTTTTAATGGTCTCCATTCATAAAATATTCAGCCAATCAAAATCGATTTACCTTCTGGCCATATGGAAGGTAACTCTGGCCAAACTCATGTGATTTCTTAACAAATCTTAAAATAGAACAAGCAGATGAGGAATATGGAAAACAATTGAAGAAATATGCCATTCATTTAATTTTGGCTTTTCTGTGAAAAAAGAACAAAAACAGTGCATAGAATTTTTGTTGAATGGCCATAATGTTTTTGCTATGTTGCCAACAGGCTTTGGGATGAGCTTTATTTAAACATGTTACCCCCTTCTTAAGTCAAAGGTATAAATTACTTCATAAAACAAATCCTTAATTATCTTTTTTGTTTTCAAACTCACAATACGTAATTTCTCTTATAGCATATGACCCTAATACCTTTTATAGAATATTCATTATATAATTGGGGGGGGGGGGGGGTACTTTTTTAAGGCACCAACCATTTGATTTTCTGGGGAGGGGGTTAGAAAAAAGAAAAAAAGGCAGTTCCTATTTGTTTGTCCAGCTGGGCCACTCCATAGATAAATACATTCTGTTTCTGATTTTGGTAAAAAAAAACAAAAACAAACCTGGACAGCACCTTGATTAAACAAAAAATACTTTGTTTTTTTCAGTTACATCAACTTCATTATAGAGGGGGGTTCTTTGTATAAAGAGTACAAACATAAAATCAAAGAGGGATTCCTTTGTACATTTATATTCATTACATTAAAGGGGGAAGGGGGGTCTTTGTATAAACAGTACATAATATATATACATATTACATGAAAGGGGGTTTCTTTGCATAGAATTAAAATTGATGATCCCCCCTCCTTTCAAATAATTATGAATGTGGGTGCCCTATAGTTATCACTTTGTCCTTCTGTCCGTCAACTTTTAATTTTGAGTACACTATAACTCAAAAACTATACAGTGTAAAGCTGAAATTCGTTACTGGTGTACTATTGTTTATCATCATTATGAAGATGTGAATTGCAATTGAGTGAATATTTTCTGGAGAAATTGGACTTAAGCCTGCAGGTCATTCTTCTTCTTCTTTCTGAAATCTATCAGCTTTTAGACTATACTATTCTCTTACTTGTTATGACAACGTATATCCTGTCCTGTGAAATAGACATTCATTATTTTCTGTGCATACCTGTGAGAATTGCCTGAGTTTCATGAATATATCCACTTTCCCATATCTGATTTGATCTACCATATATGGCCATTCAACATTTTCTATATGATTGAATTAAGAAAATAACTGTTTTAGATTCAAAATAAGAGGATGATAAGTCTAGTCATTTCACCTTTAAAAGCGCTCATGAGAAATGAGGTATCTGCATTGGAAGCAAAGGGAATATTTGGTGCAGCTGTTATGACATGATGGGTATATTCTAAGTTATAAAGTTTCAACCTTGTTAGAAGTCAACCGAGAGTTTAAAACGATACATTGAATGGGATGCATGCAAGTTTATAATCTTTGAACATATAATAGTTTCTGAGATGTTCAAATGTTGGAATAACTCAGCACAAATAACTAACACTGAGTATCCGCTTTTGAATAGATGTTGATTTCTATAAATTAACATGACAACAAAAAACCAACAATTTAAACACAGAGTCTTAGACTTGGTACAGACACATACAAGTGGCGGGTTGAAAATCCCTTTGATGTCTATCATTTATGAATGAATGAATTAATTTTAGTCAAAACAATCTTCAGTTACTATAAGACATTGTAAGAAAAGCTGATAAAAACTCAATAGATGGATGGTTAGACTGTTACTAATAAGGCACAATAATTTGATGGCAAACCACTAAGGAAAGAGTTCTTTTTATGTTACAGCAATTAGACAAGGCAATGTGGATGTGGTATTTGCATCTCCTGAGGTGATGAAAGGTCATGTGCTTGATGATTTAAGAGGCATTGAAAGTCAAATTTGTTTGCTCGTTTTCGATGAATGCCATTGTATTTCGGAGTGGAATGTACATTGAAGCTTGCCTATAAAGGGCAGCTTAAGTAGCAGAATTAGTGCCCGTAAGTTGACCATTATGTTCCCTTTTATATATGGTGATTTGTTTTATGCTAGGTTTGACTGGAAATTTAAACAGAACTTTAAAAGACATACCCAATTATTTTGAAAACATAAGTTATCAATGATTGCAAATCCTCATTTTGTGCGGGTTGGTGTGGAGGGTTGGGATGTCAAAATTTTTTTTTTTTTAATTAAAAAGATCAAAATGAGGGAAACAAATATTGGAAGGGTGAAATATTGACACAGGAGACAGAAAAATTCGGTCTAAGTTGAGATTAGTTTTAGATGCAAGACATATAAATCCACACTTGCATAAATTTAGATTCAAGTATGAAGATGCAGCAAACTTGTTTAACAAGCCAGATTATTTGTTCTCGTATGATTTGAAGTCTGCATATCACCATATTGAGATATTTTCTGAACATAAAATATATCTCGGATTTGCATGGGACATTTCAGGTAAAATTTCCTATGATGTTTTTAATGTTTTGCCTTTTTGGTATTTCAACAGCCGGTTACATTTTCACTGAAGTGACTAGACCGGTAGACACAAGGACATAAACATCATTATGTATTTAGATGAAAGCATAGGTGGAGCGGAAAATTAAGAGAAAGCATTAAAGATAAGTAATCAAGTGCACACATAATTGCAAATGTTTGGCAGAACAAAAATGCAACTGGCAACCTTCTCAGACAGTTAAATGGTTAGGTTTAATATTTGATATGTGTGTTGGTAAGATTTGTCCGTCACCTGAACGTTTAGATAAACTGAGAAATTTTTTAAAACACTTCTTCGAGAACATTTTTCAGGAAACTGTTTGTTTAAAGCAAGGTTAGTGGCTTTATTAGTAAGTCAGATAATTTCTATGCAAGCAGCTATAAGTAGTTTGGTTAGATTGAGAACTAGGAGTTTTTATGAATGCATAATGCAAAAAGCTAGTTGGGATTCGCCAGTTTTAATTAAAGAAATGGTATTTGATGAAGTCGTTTTCTGGAAGGAAAACGTAGAGTTCCTCAAGGGAAAGGAACTGTTAGATGAAAAACCATGCACCAGTGTGGTGTACACTAATGCCTCTGGTACAGACTTCGGTGGGTATATAGTAGATTACGAAAAAAGCAAAGTAATAGGTTCATGGAAACCTGAGGAACAAGTGAAAAGTTCGACATGGCGGAAACTTGAGGCAGTTGATAGAATGCTTATGTCAAATTGAACTACTTGAGAGGTCAAAAAGTTCTATGGAGAACTGACAACCAGAATGTCGTTCACATATTGCATAAAGGCAGTGTTAAGTCAGATCTACAAAAAAATCGCAATAAATATTGCAGACATATGTACTAAGGTAGAAATTCAGTTAAGCCCAGAATGGATACCCAGAACTAATAATGAAAAGGCTGATTTATTTAGTAAAACATCAGATTATGATACGGGGGATCAAAGAATATATTTTCAATCATCTTAATAAAAAGTGGGGTAGATATTCAATTGACAGATTTGCGTTAGATTACAATAAAAAATGCATACATTTTAATTCAAATCATTGGTGCACAGGTACCGAAGCAATTGATGCGTTTAATTATGCATGGGCAGGAGAGAAGAATTGGATAGTTCCACCTCCTAGTTTGATTGCAAAATGCATTTTAAAAATACAACAGGAACAAGTTACATGTACATTAGTTATTCCCAAATGGACCTCAGCAGCCATTGTTAGTGACTGAGGGGGGAAACTTAAAAAATTTATTTTAGAGTCGGAAAGATATTCCTCAAATCATATTTTACGAAGAGGAGGAAAAAACGGAATTTTTGGAATGTACAAATCTGTATTTGACATGATCGCATTAAAGATTGGGTTTTAATTTTTTCAAGTCACATGTGCATAGGACATAAATATTTATTGATTTTTATTTATTTTGACAGGGATTTGACTAGGACAAACAATAGAAGATGAAATTTAACAGATGGTGTGACGTCAGATAACTTTTCAACTTTAGCCAATCGAATGGTACATTTTATTTTACATTCTAGAAGTGACAATACAACTAAATTATATCATCATGATTGTGCTTTTCGGAGATTCGAGAAATTCGCCATTTCTGAAAGCGGAGTGGCATTTCCAGCAGAACCTATTCACGTGACATTGTATCTAACAAAACTTTTAGACAATGGTTTTTTTAAGAAAGATATTATTGACTCAGCTGATATAGTTAAGCTATGTGAAAAATATACTAATAGTGAGGACATAGGTGTAATAAGAGATTTAGTTATGATAGTGCTTGGTTGCATCACGGTTTAGTGAAATCAGTAATATCAAATACAGAGATGTTAAATTTTTTGAATCACACATAAATATAAGTATAGAAAAAAGTAAAACCGATCAATACAGACTAGGTGACTCTGTAGTTATTGCTAAAGGTAAATCCGGAGCATGTTCATATCTTTAACTTAAAAAGTATTTGAATTTAGCTAATATCATTTCGTCTAATGAATTCATATTTAGACCACTTTTTCGATCAGGCAGATATTATAGCTTGATATATAAAACCAAACCACTTAGTTAAACTATGGCTAGAGAAAGTATTGTCAATCGATTGAAAGAAGTTTGTGAAGATTTGAATATTGGTTCGCATTCACTGAGAGCTAGTGGTGCTACAAAAGCAGAGAATTCACTGTCAGCGACAGGTGTTGGAAACGTCATGGTCGTTAGAACAGTGACTCAGCTATGGACGGATATGTCGCTCACTCATTAGATCATAGATTAAAAGTGACCAAACATTAAGGTATTTGACACTTTTGAGGGAATTTTTTTCTAGGATGTATTCTTTTAACAATTCGGCTCCCGTTCTTTGTGGATTTTTATAGTTCGTCTGCACAGCAAATCCAAAATATATTAGTTGATTTATAATTGAGATTTATAGAGTTTTGAAGTATAGTCCAATTTGTATTTGTTACACTGGTCAGTCAACATTTTGAGTATGTTTGGTATATCTAGTATGGTATAGTAAACACACTATAGTTTCAATGTGTTCCATGTTCAAATGACGATGTAGAAGTCAATTTGTATGTTAGGAGCAGATTTTCGGGTTTTTCAGTGAATCATCAAGAATATGCAGCAAAATAAAATATGCCCGACGATCTATACTTTAGTATGAAACTGTAACTAAGGAAATACATTATATAAAATATATTCTTGCATTTCAAATGTTGCAAACATTGTTTAAGGAGATGCACATGTTAAGCATGTTAAGTAGAGATGGAACTACCATATAAACAGGAAATGCACAGATAATATTCAAACAGTTTACGATTATCGTACAATCGTAATGTGTATGGTAAATCGGCTGATTAAAGGACGATATTTCCTTTTACGATTCTTTTATTTCAATCATATACATATCCAAACCGAAATGCGATAAATGTTTTATGGAAAACATTTAATGCAAATTTATACACTAACTATAAAAAAAAGTCAGACAACGAAAAACAAAAGTATCGGATTATCACATATTCTCGATTTTTCTGCAGTGTTTTATATCACGCATGTCGAACTAATTTAGAATTTTCAATTATTATTGAACAAGTGTTTGTAGCATGTATATTACCCTAAAGGGAAAACTAAAACAAAGAGGTAAATTGAATAATTGATAAAGACATGCTTTGATGCTCGGTGAAATATAAATTAGGTTTTTAGTTTTAAATGATAAGAATTTCAATATTTGTTTAAACATTTGACATTTTTCAACCTTGCCTTTTGATAATAGACATTCCGCTGTGAATTCTCCTTGAAGCTCTGTATTTTTGTTATTTTACTTGTTTAAAATCTAACACAAAATATGTAAACACTCAAATGCATCTGCCAAATCCATGATGTCACGACCGCACGAGAACAAGTATGTAAGTCGAGGCAAACTGAAAAGTCATGATATTAAATACATGTTATGTTATTTTGCCGGACAGTAAGTTGTTCAATGTTCACTAATCTGTCTATGCCGCCGCGGTGATATAAATCAATAATGTCCCTGACAAAATTGTTTTAAAAATATTTTGTAATTCGAGGCAAACTGAATAGTCATAATAATAAATAAATGCCATGTTATGTTGCCGGAGAGCAAGTTGTTCAATGTTCACTAATGTTTCTATGCCGGCGCGATGATAAAAATCAATGATGTCCCAAGCAAAACTGTTTCAATTTTTTTTTGTAATTCGAGGCAAACTGAATAGTCATAATGATAAATAAATGTCATGTTAAGTTGCCGGACAGCTAGTTGTTCTATGTTCACTAATGTTTATATTCAAGCTGTGATATGACTTAACGAAAAAAAAAATGTTTTCTTCCAATTTTCAACTAAATATAAATCCCTATGTCAACAAAAATGGTTAGTTTCAGTATCATCTATTTGTACTCTCTCTCTCTCATCTGAAACGCCCCTTTTTTTATCCTTCCTTTGTTTATTTACCGTAAGGTATTTAAACGTCAAACATTCCTTGTTTTTATTTTACTGTTATCATTAATTTCAGAAGCGAGTATCGAAAACCCGTTATTGTTCAATATTATTGTTTTTTTCGCCTTAACATACCGAGGTATTATCTGTTCAGAATGCATTGACACAAATTATGTGTTCGTAAATTTTATATATTTTGTCAATTTTACAAAGCCGGAGACTACAATCCCATCGCAGAGAAACACTTCATGGAATAAGCTTTTAGAGTCAACAAACGTTAATTAGTAATTGCTGAACCTAATTGTTTTCTCGTTTGAATTGTTTTACATTTGTTCGGGACCGTTTAAGGCATTCTCTTCGTCATGGGTTTTATTCATCGTTGGCTTACTAAAACGAGGGTATATGAGTAGGGACAGAAAAAAAACATTGCAACAGGCCACTAACGAACCCATCAGATAGTTGTTGCAAGGGTTTTTAATTTGCAGGGAGCGTGGCGCTCTCTCTTCTTTGGCGAAACCTCCTGGAATTGTGGGTCCTCAATGCTCTTCATCTTCGTACTTTATTTGGCCCTGTTTAACTATTTTGTTTCGAGCATCACTGATGAGTCTTTTGAAGACGAAACGCGCAATGTCATACTAAGTTATAAGTTTGCTATATTTGATGAATTTTCAACAGACGCCTTTTTGATTTGGTATACGGTTATCAGAAAATATTTGATGGCCACAAATATGATCCAACTGTTTAAGCCAATATCCAAAGGTTTCGTCTATTATGACATCAACAATTGCAACATTTAATGACCGCAATTTTACATAAAATGAGCAAACACTAGTACAACTATAGGTGTTGGATCTGCTAATACTGCTGAGTCAGTGAATTCACCACTGATTTTATCTTCGACTTGCGATTGGTTCCTACTGTATGGTATGACTGCCTTTTGTACGGATTAATGTGTATGACTGTTATATGATACAGCAATCAAGGCGTTTGGTATCTGGGTGATAGATTGTGTTGACCTCCTGCGTAAAACTTCGAATAATATTTAAAATTCCAATATAGAAAAATAAGTTAAGAAATATAATTGATTTAGTTGGCTAGAATGGTTGTACAATATTCTTTTAATCATATGTACCAACACATTGATTTATCAAATTGATAGAATGGATAAAAACAATAGGGTGTCATTGGTTTGGTGTAAACAGCATTGACCTAATGACACTGAAGAGGAATATTTATTATCCGTAATATGTTGGTTTTATTTCGCAACAATGTGTATAATCTCACAAACTTGTGATATCTTTTGAACATGTTTTCTCTTGAAAAAAGTAAAATAACAAAAAATACCGAACTCCGAGGAAAATTCAAAACGGAAAGTCCCTAATCAAATGGCAAAATCAAAAGCTCAAATACATCGAACGGATCAAAATGGATAACAACTGTCATATTCCTGACTTGAAAAAATTACTTAAATATTTTTTAATTTGAAAATCAATATACACCCAATCAGTATACATTTCTAGATTTAATCTATAATGAGTTTGTTTAAACACTAGAGTGATTGGATTCCTTGATATAAACATGTTATGTTTCCTTTATTCGGATGCTAGTAACGATATGTTTACCAGCATTCTATTGTAATCAACTCTGTGCTGAGATATTGAAAACAGTAGAATTCAATTCAACCACATGATTTTCAATATAGAAATTCTAAACTGAGGTTTCAACTCCTTCGGGAAAGATTTGCCTTGGATGTATTTGGATATTTGTTTGGTCTTTTATAGTCATATAGCTCTTCAGCTGTTTCGGTTCTTCTACATCCTTGAGCGTCCCTAATAAGTTAACCAAGAAAAGGGCTTTGGAAGTATGAAATCTAATACGTGTTTATTTTCTTCATGTTTACAGCACTCGATCGATACCTCTGCTGGGGACCATCAGTTCCCTTGGTATTATCAGCTCAGTATTCAGTGCGTCGGTACTGACTTGATTTACATATGTAAAAGAATGTATAAAAAAAAATTCTTAAATTGTCCGTTTATAAATTTTGAAATTATAAAGGATCTTGTTCTTTAACTCCCTAAGGCAAAGTTGACCTTAGATGAGTTTTGCTATTATTTTATTTGATTTTTTTGGTCAAATAGTTTTTTAACTGTTTCGGTTTTTATACATTTCAAATAATTAACTTTGGTAGTTTTTAATGAAAGTAGATCCAGAAAGCTCGTCAGACGCATAAAATGTATAACGTGTTGTTTTTATTGCTTTTAGCACTGGGTCAATACCTCTGCTTGTGGACTATCAGACCCCGAGAGTATCGTTAGCTCAGTAGTCAGTACTTCGGTACGGACATGATTTATAACAAACCTTTCTAATATTGTCCGTCTACAAATTTTGAAATTATAGAGAAACTATTTATTCACCCCCTCATGCAAAGATGACCCTTGAATGGATTTTGCTACTTTTTAGGTCCCTTGTTGATAAATATTCCGTATCAACCTCACAAATAATACACGATGTTCTTCAAGTATAGATTTAAGGTACTGACGTTGTTTGTTATCTTAATAACGTTTTATAGTATTTTTTTATTTGTCTTTGTAAATATTACTTTTACTGCTTAGTCTGTTTTTTTGTAAAATCCATTTGACGTGGCCCGGTACTTATGCATCCTGTCATTGTGTTATGGTGCTATGGTAATTTTTTGTATTCTTGTTTTTCATTTTTGCTTATGTGCTTTGCCTATATGCCTTTTTATGGTTCTTTGTTGACATATTTGTTTGTATTGATAGTGATTAAGATTATAACACAATGTTGACTGTTGTACCCCTATTTTTGACATTTTTACCTATAATGTTTGTTTTATTCACGCAACGTTGTCAATATAATGGAATTGTATGCGTCTGGCATACAAGTGAGAGGTTTAGCTAATTATAAAACCATGTTTAATCCACCATTTTCTACATAAGAAAATGCCTGTACCGAGTCAATAATATGACAGTTGTTGTCCATTCGTTTGATGTGTTTGAGCTTTTGATTTTGCAAATTGATTAGAGTCTTTCCGTTTTGAATTTCTTCGGAGTGTTTGTTTATGATTGCGATGGAGCAATGGGTACAAGAAAAACAGTGTTTCGGGAGATACCGATAACAGAGAAAAAATGGTCTGTCAAATGGAATGCGATTATAAGGCTTTACAACTGCTTGATATCATATGAATGCGCCAACTATCGTATAGTTAACCAAACAAAAACTGCTGAAAAATTTAAAGTAGTGGAAGAAAAATATCATTCAAAATAATCCAAGATATCCTTAAGGTCTGTCCACGGAAAAAGTGGAAAGACCTTATAATAAAAAAAAAAAAAGAAATTCAGTGATGTATTCGATTTTAAATGAAACCCCTAAACAATAATACATAGAGATCACCTGTCAATGCAGTCTAGATTATGGCATATTAATGTAGTTACTATAATGCATGCTTGTTATTTGAAATATATACACTTGCCGTATAATTTTATGAACTAAACGAGATACTTCCTTTTTAATTGACTAACATGATCCGCTAAGTTTTAAACGTGCTAGCTTGGAATCCCGACAGTGTCAAATTATGTGTGCTTTAATTTGACCGAAAAGTTCATTACAAATATGTGTACTTGAATGTATTATTTGTGCGCTAATTGTTCTTTGTTGAATTATAATATAATAAATAGTATTTATTCAAATGTACTAAATCTATAATTTTTTGAATTTTTATTATTCCAAGAAGAACAAGAAGGAAAGAACCCAGAAAGATAGTTTTTTCTCTTATCGTTTATAAATACTCGAACAATTATCGTCTGTTGATTCGTTAGTGCCTAAGTATAATATGTATTGCATCTTATTTTTTTCGAGTTTACATTTTAATCAAATTGACCAGGTCTTTTTAATTGTTTTAAAATTTTCTAATATCAAATGTATAATGCTGACTGTGATCAATTTATTATAATGATTTAACATTCTATAAATAAACACATTACAATTGCCTGGATATTGGAAGAATTCAATGGTTTATTTAATCATTGGAAATTTCAGATTTTATGTTGTTTTGTTTTAAGTCGTCTAAGACATGTTAGACCCTCTTTGCTTATTAAGCTACTTGATCTTTTTTAAATGTTTTTGATGAAAGTTAACCGTAATCACTTCGGATTAGCCGATTTTATCAAGTGCAATTTAATAATGAAATTTTGGTATTCAAAAGTTCTATACAATCGACTGTACAACTTATGTCTTATACAAAGGAGAGGCGGAAGATACCGAAGAGATATTCAAACTCATAAGTCGATGACAAACTGACAAAGTCATGGAAAAAACACGACTACGTGAAAAACAATCATATACAAACTTATTAGATCGTTTGACACGTTTAAACTAATTTTACCTGTTGTGCTTGATAAATTTTGTTTTAAATCTGAAACCTTAAGTCATTCATTTAAACCCCAGTGTTTTTTTCCTTAGTCTTGTGTTAATACGATAGCTAACAATTCGTGTACCTTTTCAAAGGTTATATAGTATTAATTTTTTTTGTATATAGAATCGATAAACTGTATAATTTTAATTTGGCTAATTTGATTTTTTTTCATATTTAGATTACAAATACAATTACAAACGAAAATTGAATAATATTAATTCTCATATTAAAATTTTCGATTGTAAGAATTTATATGTTCTACAACTGTTCTAAACAAATCATATTAATGGAAAAATAAGTAAAAAGACCGACGAAATGATTAATGGAGGGACCCTTACATCGAATCTGTTTGATTTCATTTTAATTGCGCACATTTTACGGAGGGAAAGATGAAACATGGAGATTGTAAGATAAATCATTTTTGCAACTCAATATTTGTACTTCTATGCACAGAACGAAAGAAATTGCCATGTCAAAATGGAAGGACCCGATTTTGTTAATGCTGTTTACAACATCAGGACCCGGTTTTGTCTGTATATAGGCACCGGTTTTGTTTCGATTGAAAAACTGGAAATTTATGAAATGCAACATGAATCTACACGGAACTTAAGAAATGGTTAATGTCAAAATAAATGGACCCGGTTTTGAAACATTGTACGACACGGTTTCGTTCTAAAATTCCAGAAAGCAGAAATCGGTTTTGTGAAAGAAAATAATGCATACTAGTATTATGTTCATTGAAATCTTCATGCATATATATTTCTTTCCTTGCAATGTTCTCAATGTAATGAGAAACTAAACAAATTTGATGTAAGGATCGCTCTATTCATCATTATGCCGTGCACTTTTTTACTTATTTCTCCATTACTCACACAGCTAATTAAATGGGCATTTTAAAAGTCAGAAAGCGAATATGTATGTTCAAACTCTTTTATGTCATTTTAAGTAACAATAAACAAGAGAACTAATTATATATGTGATTGGACCTGCTTTGATAAAATAACTGCTCTTGAATTTTTACTAGATAACACTTTGTTTCGATATGGAGAGTCCGTATTATGTTAAGTAATCGGAATTCCAATGGGGACAAACTGCGCACCACTTATTGCGGACCTGTTTCTGTATTGTTATGAGTTACAATTTATGACTAAAATCAGCAAAGACCCATCGACACAACGTCCGATAAAAAAATGCATTAAAACTTTTAGATATTTGGATGATATATTGGCTTTCAGTAATGACGACTTCAGTATGTACATTAAGGTGATTTATACTGCTGAACTGACTTTAAATAAATCTAATACTAACAATGACCACTACACACGCCATGAATGTGATATCTTTATCTTTAAAGGGAAACTTACTACCAACATTAATGATAAAAGAGATGATTTTTCATTTCTTCTTGTTAATTATCCATTTTTAGATGGTGACGTTCCCTTGTCAACATCTTATGGAGTTTATATATTTAAACTTGTTCAATTCGCTCGTGTATGTTTGATTTAAACGCAAGAAGCCTCTGTATTACTGAAAATTTATTACATCAGGTTTTCGATATCACAAACTAGTCAAAACGTTTACACAACTTTATCATCGGTACAAAGACATTGTTCGTAAATATAAATCAACATGCAGATATCTTATACGTTCAGGTATTTCACATCCGATCTTTTATGGTAATATTCTATACATGTCACAAACACAAACATGTGGGCATTCACCTCAAAAGCTAACAAAACCTTCAAGCAAACTTATTCAGAACGGATATAGTTACAATATTGTTGTCAGGTCATTAAATATGGCTTATTTTGGTATTATTATTGATTCACTCATAGGGTCTTTGCATCGGAAATAAATACATTTATTCTAATACTAGTTTTTGGAATGATACGAGTTATGCTCCTCATATATTTTATGATAGTATGATACTAAACCCCTAACGGGCGGGATTGTGCTGGATTTTTGTATGATGAAGACATAATCTTTCAATCAGTTTAATTGAGGTCTGGAGCTGGCATGTCAGTACCTGCTAGTAGTCCGTGGTTGATTTATGTCATTTTGCTTAGTTTCTTTTGTTACCTATTCTGACATCGTACTCGGACTTCTTTTATACTGAGTTTTACTGTGCGTATTGCTGTGTATTTGTTTATTCTACATTAGCTAAAGGTATTAGGGGATGATTAAGATCTCACAAAACATGTTTAACCCCGCCGCATTTTTGCGCCTGTCCCAAATCAGGAGCCTTTGGCCTGTGTAAGTCTTGGATGTTTTTTTTTTTAATTTAGTTCATTTACATAATTTGGAGTTTAGTTGTGACGTCCATTTTCACCGAATCAGTACACATTTTTGTTTAGGGGCCTGCTGAAGGCCGCCTCCGGGTGCGGGATGTTCTCGCTGTGCTGAAGACCCACGCCTGGCCTTCGGCTGTTTTCCGCTCCATGGTCTGGTTGTTGTCTCTTTGACACATTCCACATTTCCATTCCCAATTTCATTGTTTTAATGTCTTGACGCAAATCTCATTGAAATTTGGTATCGTCCAGGTTGATTCTTCCAAAGAAAGACATGACGTTCTAGAAGAACATGACCCCCTATATGTATATAATTGTTAAATAATACATGTTTTATCCGAAAGGTTATGGAGGTTGTATATTACTTCAAATTGTTCGATCGGCTTTGATCATTTAAAGTTCTTAAAAATAATGTGTGCGTAAACTGATACCCCCATATAAATTAAAACTTGTAGTTACAATAAAACATACTGTAATTACATTTATAAAATACAGCATCTCTAATAAATAGATAGCGTTTAATCATTTATTTACGTACGAAAAACATTGCACTTCAATTTAACATATTTTAGGACTTCATTGTGGTTTGTATTTAAACAATTATGACAGTTTATATATCCTCATAGTTGCCATTGTTTTGTTTCCTTTTTAAAGACCTGAAGGTCAGTCATAGTCAATTCCAGATTATATTGATTTAAAATTATGCATACACCCTCCAGTTTGTCGCGTGAAATAAAAGTCTACTTAGATTTCTTAATATGAAATTTATTTTCAATTGCTGGAAACATCTTTTTTCATATAGTGTTTATTATATCATATATTAAGAAATAATAGCTTGTTCCCATAAGAAACGTTTTAACGATTCACACCCTAAATAGACTGAATAATTCAAATACTGCATAATTTATATCGATATAACATATTATTTGCTCTGACCTTTATGTCAGTATGGTTATACTGCGATTATAATAAAAATTAAAAAGGTTCCTGAACCTTTATGGTTTCAAATCTTAAATTATTTAATGCTGAGTAAGCTATTTACGTCGAATGGGTAGTCCATGAGTCATGCATCAGAATTTTAAACTTTTTGAAATCGACCTTTATCTTTTTAAAAATCTCTCTCTATTACGTTTTGTGTGACATTTTTCCTTCACCTCATTTGGGTTAATTAAATGTCATACTGTCAAAATGAACAATAATTCGTGCTATACAGTTATGTCATTGTACCTGCAATTATTAAAGGGTATTTATTGCATGTCAGTGCTGATTCATTCAGATTTATAATCTTCTCACATTTCTAGTACTTTAATAGGTAAAAAAGGTGTTACACTGAAGGGTGAGTTACAAGAAAATTTGTCTGTTTTCAGCATTATAATGTCGATGTAAATTAACACAAAACCATGATTTCTTTTAAAAGTTAAATTATGCATGTGTGTCCTCATATTTCATATTTCAGAAACTGCCAAATAATTTTATAGTTATTTATTTATAACATTTTATTCAAATATATTTCTTTTTTTTAATCTTTATGGTATTTTTTTATTTTATTGAATGACAATAAAGTTAGAACCCACAAATAATTTTCCTTTCGTTTAATCTCAATCGTGTTAATGTTCATACCATCAAAAATGATCGTAATGATGAGTCATTAGTGTCTAGATGTAATATGTATTGCAACTTATCGATTAAATAAGTACACGATATTTATCAAATTGACCACGTTTGTCTCAATTGCTACCGGAAAAAAAAGTCAAATACATCAATTAAATTGTCCGATCCTGTTAATTGTCGATTATCCTTTTGTAATAAATTGATTTATTTTAGTTTTGATAGTATAATATGCTTTAAATAGACACATTGAAATTGCCTGCATACACAGGCAATGAGAAAACTGATCTGACTTTTAACACCTTCCTTTTATAAATTGTTTATTTATTTGTTAAAAGTCCCCTTTGTCATTTAACAACTCAACATATTATTATATCTGATTCCTGGATTTCAAGGTATTGGTTTTTGTTGTTCCGAGAAACATTTTAGAGAGTTGACCTCGAAAAGTGAGCGTGACACACCAACATGATGAATTGCTCTTGATTTATGAAATCGTATTATTTTCAATTAATATAAGAACGATTGAAGGATTAACTTATGTGAAAAATCAGTGACTAGTAACTTTTCAAAATTGTATTATGAATTGAATGTCAGGGCAGCGCGATGTTGTTGAAACTTAAAAACAGAAAGACAAAGATAAAGCAAATACATTTTGCAGATGCAAACAACCAATGGAATATAAGATAACAAATAGCTGTTCTGACTTCAGAAAGATTTTTGAAAAAAAAGTCCGTCGTTTGCTTATACTTAATTCAAAGTTCACAAAACGTGTGAATGGAAATGTGTGTAGGTGAAATATATGCTAATATGTGTTAATTCAGAGAATTTGTTTTTGATGAAGATTTGCAATAGTCTCTGCTAAGAGACACTTTTTTTTATGTTTAAAGGCTTAAGCTGAATTAGATGTACATATATTTTTAAAAACGCCAGATGTCGACCTACTTCAAAAGTTGTTTCTATTGTTCTATTGTATGTTCATTATTTGATGTTAATTTGGTTATTTATTTCGCTGTTGTATCACTCCCCCACCCCCAACCCCCATTTGTAAGCAAACACATCTTGTCTGAATATATGCAACTGTTTGAAAATATATTGAAAGTAATCAAAGAAATGAAAAGCCTTATGTCGTTTCTTTTTGTACATATTTTGAACTTAACATAAATAACGACGAGAAGCTAAAGGCATATTAATCAAAAGACTGTTTAACCACTTTTATATATAAGAAATGTAGTGGAGGCAGATACAGATTTCTTTTTATTGCTTAATTGTATAAATGTTTAGGCATTGCCTGAGTAATTTGATAAACGATTATACATAGTTCTAAACAAAGTGATATATTTGTATTGAAACATTGGTCTGTGTATTTTTCAACAATGTTAAGGCTTTATGTACTTAGTAAATTTTGTCTCAAGGATGATATTCAATTACATGCAAATGCGTTTTATACAAAACTTAAACTAGAGATTTGTAAAGTAAGATTATACTATTTAAATATCAACAATTATTTGTATAATTTCTCAAATAATTTCATTCAGTTTGTTTGCAATTTAAATGACTTTAACTATTGGCAAATATTTTGAATTACTCCTTCCATTTAGAATCTATTCTATGTGTTTACTAGTCTTTTGAAAGACTTCTTTAGAGTTCAAATCTTCAAATCTCGCTACATTTTACAAGGTTATTTAATATTGACCATATTTTTCATTTATACTATCGACGAACTGTATGATTAAAACATGTTCTGTTTTAAATTTAAAGTATAACTTTTTTTTTTTTAAATTTCAAGTTCATATTTGAATAGTTAATGAATTTCTTTTAGATTATTTATCCATGATCATTATCGTAGTGCAATATGAAAACTATCCGGTTTAGATGTTTTATTCCCGCTGTCAAGGCCATATATAAAGAATACAATTACTGAACCACCTTAACATATATTGATTAATTGAATTCGATCTGCAGGTATTGACATGACCAGACTATATTGTTTATTCCTGTATTGCTATGAATCTCAGTTTATGACCAAACTCAGTAAAGACACGTCATTGCTACAATTGCTTGATACATTCAACAAAACCTACCGTATCTTGATGATATTTTTTCGTTAAATAATCCAGAGTTCTCAAAATATACTACCCAAATTTACCCAAAGGAACTTACTTTAAACAAATCTAACATAAACAGCAGTAGTTGTCCTTTTCTAGATTTAAACATTTCAATTTCTAAAGGGAAACTCCATACAAAAATGTATTACAAAAGAGACGATTTTGCACTCCCTATTGTTAATTTTCCCTTTTTAGACGGTGATGTTCCTTTGGCTCCATCATACGGTGCTTATATATCCTAACTTGTTATGACCGTGTGTGTAGTGATTTCATAGATTTTAACGAACGTAATCAATGCATCACTGGTAATTTATTAAGTCAGGGATTTTGTTACCATAAATAACTTAAAACTTTTACTTAATTCTTTCATAGATACAAAGATTTGATTAGTAAATGTGGTTGTACCTGAAGAAAATTTTTTAAAACGGTATTACACAACCTACATTTTACGGTAATATTGTATTAAAAGCTCGGACATCACTATGTGATCCGTGTTAACTCAACGAACCTTTAAACAAACTGATTAGTAAAGGTTATCTTACCAAAGTTGTAATTAGATCTTTGAATACAGTTTGCATTGGCACAAATATAGATTTTGTCATCAGTAAATTTAAACATAACTAAATTTGTATTCTTTTCAAACGATTTTTTTTGGGGATGTATAAATACACATCCACGTTCATTTTGTATATAGAGATTACTCTATCTATATATTAAATTATACTCATTTATTAAAAGGTTAACTCCTAACTATCTTACTGCCTGTCGATACTTTTATTTTTGACATTGCACAAGGCATGTCTTCTTTGACTGTTCATGACGTTAAATACTAAATCCATTGGATGTGTTTTAGTAGATTTTAGTCACTGATGCATGATTTTTTATTATTACTTGTTTTTGGCTTTTAACTAGGTTCAGTAACTGCGAGTACACTCAAATCGTACTTTTGTGTTAATTTGACCTGTTTATACAATTTGTCATGCATTTTTGTTATTTAATGTTTACTTATTTAGTGTTATATCTCGTCTCTCTATTATTATAGTCTATAATATATACCAGCTTTGATAAGTGTTTGGTATGACTATACATTTTCACTTCTGTTCTTGTACTATGAACAACAAAATTATTTGTTTAAATTTTTAAAAAAAAATTTCCGTACTCCATGACTGTATACCTTTCTTCAAAATTATTTGCATTTACCTGTGTACGTTATTTTATTTGGCGGCATTTTGTCCAAGGTTATAGTTGTCTTTCTGAAATTGTTTATCATGTCACCCCTTATTTTATTGATTTTGTATTTACATTATGTCATAGATCCAATTATTCCTTCAGTGCATGTTCACTTGTTTTGTTAATATGTCTTTTGATTGAGTTAAGCCATTTCAATAGATATTTTATAGTGTGTCTTTCTATGTTGTGACGTTACAATATTGTTTCAGGTAAGGGTGAAGGTTGTAAACTATTAGAACGTTTAAACCCGCTGTATTTGTTTGCATCTGTCCTAAGTCTGGAACCTGATGTTCAGTGGTTGTCTTGTTTTGATGTGGTTTTTTTAATTTTACTTGTTCAGTATTTTTGTGGTACATTTTCACTATAAATGGAAGTAATTGTTTTTTTTTTTCTTCATTTTTATATATAATGTAATATTTAAGAAATAAAGGAAAAGAAAACATTATAGAAAAAATTAAACTATATCTGAAGACAGTATCAAATTGTGCAATCAACTAATTAATGTCATTATAACGAAACGTTAAACTTCAAGTACAATCTGTTCGCCAATCAAACAAATGAAT
This sequence comes from Mytilus californianus, assembly GCF_021869535.1. NCBI lineage: Eukaryota > Metazoa > Mollusca > Bivalvia > Mytilida > Mytilidae > Mytilus > Mytilus californianus. Next base: position 47,008,573 of record NW_026262582.1, on the reverse strand, counting down.
ATAACTATAAAAGCCACGAATTTTATGTTTGATATTAACTACATAAACTAGTCGGCTATTTTATAACCCATTCTTCCTCTTATAAATCAATATTGATCTAAAACGACCGTTTTGATCTGGATAGCATCGTGAGAGATTACTGTTTAATTCATTGCTAAGTCATGTTCAGTCTTTCAGTCATCTAACAGACTTATCTCCTGTGGTAAATTAAGTACTGTTATGATAATGTCGTAGACGTCAATAAAGATCAGTTGAGTCTATGTTCGTCTATTCAGTATGTGTTTCAGTAATTGTCTGCAAAACGACTGAACACTAGTGGTTTTATTGCAAAATGTTATTAAAACCCTGACTATATTTAAAAAAAAACTTAACAAGTTTTAGGTTCAAACTTTTTAGATGATGCTAAGATCATAATAACTGTTTAAGACTTACTTTTGTTTATAATTGTTTGCCTCTGACATGTCTGACCAGCTTTGATTGTTTCGAATCTAATATTTGTATAAAACTGTGTAATCTTTCTACGTAAAACGGATATTTCGCACAGCATGCAACGGACTCCTAAACTTTAATGAATTGTTCAAAATAACAAATGAATCAGACAAAAGTTTTACAACTTATTAACGTCTTATCCAAAACAACAAGAAATATACACATTACCTAATGAACACATCAAATATATAAAGGCATGAAAACAAAAGGAAACTTGTTGAAATGAATCAATGAGTTTTCATCGAGTGCATCTTTTTACAGTAAAAATAAAAAAAAACAAACACATTGAATTGTCAGTGTGGAATTATTAATGCCCAAATCCTGTTATGTGTAGACATAACTTTAAGATTAATAAGTGTGTGAATGTATCCCACTATACCTCTAGCCAATGTAGATTTAACTAACACACAGCAATACGCATAGTATAAAAAGAAGTCCAATTCCGATATCGGAATAGGTAACACAAGAAACTAAGCAAAATGACAATGGTACATAAATTAATAAAGGACTACTAGCAGTTACTGACATGCCAGCTCCAGACCTCAATTAAACTGATTAAAGGATTATGTCTTCATCATATGAAAATTAAGTATAATCCCTCCCGTAAGGGGTTTAGTATCATACAATCATAAAATATATGAGAAGAGCATAACCCGTTTCATGCCAACAACTGGTTTTGAAATAAATGTGTTTATTTCCGATGAAAAGACCCTATGAGTGATACCAAAATATGCCATATTTAATGACCTGACAGCAGTATCGTAACTATATCCCTTCTGAATAAGTCTGTTTAAAGGTTTGGTTAGCTTTTTAGGTGAATGCCATAAGATGGTGACAAGGGAACGTATACCTAGAAGTAATCCTTTTGAACCATGCATTCGTTAGATAAAACAATTGTTATCAAGTCGACCATATGTGTCAACATTGTTTCAGAGAATTGTCAATGGCATCTATCAGTTTGACCGTTACGGTATATTGCAGATATTCCTTAAAAACAAATAAATGCATGTTATTACATTATTGGTTTATTATGATGATGTAACATGCTTTACATAAACACATTCAGAATTCATGCTTATTGGAAACATGATTTGTTTGTTTGATCTTTGAAGACTTCAAATTTTAAACGATTTAAAAAATTTGTTTTAGGTTCCCTTCGGTCATTACGCTACTCAAAGTATATTCTTGATTTCATTTTTGTTGTGCCCTCAAATGAAAGAAAAGCGTTTGGGAGCCATCAATGTGATAATGTGTTTTAGTTAAATTTTGCATGACCTAAGCTTATTTGACCAAGGTTCATGGCCATAGGATTTATCTTATATCGATTTCAATATTGAATTTTGGATGTCTTGTTTACATTTAAAAAGCATGATTTCAACTATCGAGATTTACATGATTGATGCATCAACATTTTAAATATTGCAAAAAAATGCCTTTTAAATATGCTTTTATATAATGTATTATGTATTAAAAGCAACTAAACCCTAATTTTATGTATCAGATGTATTACAACAATTAAAACGTCAAATGTTTATGAACCTGTGTCTGAAAACAGAGATTTTACAATCAAGGGAGCCTTACACAAACATGTATTTTTTTTTCAACCAATTCAAAAATTTTGAATTTTGTTTACCATAAATTATTCTTTTATATATACTGATTGTATAAACCTGTACAAAAAAGTTTCACTCGGATCAGATTTGTTGACTGCTTCCAAGTTATCGTACGAAATTTTAAGCAAACAAGCAAATTAACTTCATCGAAAATAGACCAGACCTAGGACTGTTTTTTCAGGACTGTTGCAGACCTATTGACAAGTTAGATCCAGACCAGACCTGTGGACAAGTCTGCTATTGACCATTCCAGAGAACAGGTCTGCCCCAGACCAGACCTGTGGACCGGAGCTTTTATCATGTAAACAATAATCGCATTGTTTCTCTTTCCCAGTACAACAAATTACTATACTCGGTAGAGACTCTTTGTTATGAGTACTTTATTTGCAAATGTAGTTAATCTGTATTGTTTGAAAATGTTTTATACAGCGGTGTTTATTGGTCCATGATGACAATTTTACCTAATGTTGAGCAGACTAGCCCAAACATGGACCACTTGATCAAGACAATAAATTCTGCACAATTGGCACATTTGCATGTGGTTTTGTGTCAAATAGAAAGTCAGCATGCCTCGTAAGCATAATACTGGAATCGGCTTTTATATCCTTATTTTAGCCGTATAACAGCAACATGTGACATTTTTCCAGAATTTCTATCAAATAAAGATGTAAATCCGTTAATTCTATTCAGTTTGACAAACAAGCAAACCATTAAGGGATGTTGCCAAAGTGCATTTACTAAATTCATTTTTTAAGCCTGAGAACACAGTTATTTCGTAATGCATTTCCGTTAAACAAAAAAGAAAAATGAAAAATCGCAACTTACATAAAAATTCATCACCCAATTTTTTTAAACAAGTAATTTCATCTCCCTACTTAATATTTCATGCATAAAATATAAAGAAATAAATTATGCAAGTGTATGAAAAAAGTTATATTCTGTCGACACTAAGGTTTATACTTGGTTACAACGTAAACGATAATTAAAGTGTCATCGGACCATTACACATTATTCTTAACAAAATATTAAACTTGCATTAAAAACATAGCCTTTATTTTCGAACATTGGAATGTCTTTTTATACTTTGTCTATTTTTTATCAATAATGAAAAATAATTGTATGTCATTGAAATCTAAAATCACTTTAAACCATGCAATTTCAAATTAACATATGAATAGTATCGGATATAAGCTTGACCACTTGTCAAATTTTTTCAAATAGTTTCATTCAATTTGTTCACAATTCAAAAAAAGCTTATCTTTAAGACAACATTTTAATTTATTTCTAAATTCACAACGTAGACTATTTATCTACAAATCTTAAAACCGACTTCGTTGCAACATAATTCTTTGTGCGATTATGGAAAAAAACTATACAATCATCATTCATTATGCAAGGTTATACATTTTTTAATGTGTTATTTAATAATACGATTAACGTTATACTTAACACATGTTTTGTTGTTTTTTACTTTAACGTTTTGATGTTCAAATTCATGTGAAATTAATAGAACATACTTTTATTACACTGTGTTTCTATTATTATTAGAGTATAGGTTGATACAGTTTCATTTTGTCAGCTTTCATAGTCTTTATACTCCTTAGTCTTAAATTGATAGCAGAGTTTGTTGCTTGTGCTGTGTGGATGCTGTAGAATGTTTCACCGTGCTTATTGTGTATACCATTATGTTTTACAGTTCTGCATCTACAATGTATACTTCACACAACATAATACTGAAAAGAAAAACAACCCTCCAGTCCCCTCAATCTTACCTTATCAATAATAAAAAGAGGGAACTAATTAAATATATTAAAATTAAGTAATTTAAGAACCAATAGCTTTGACGCTGTCGTGGTGAAAGATTGAAACTCCCGTTTTGGCGGGAAACTGACCGTACGATATGTACACCACCTATACATCATGAAAAAGACAAGATAAACCAATTTCAATATCATTGCTGTTTGCCGTAACATACATAGGTTATTATCTGTTCAGTAAGTATTGACAAATATTTTGTTCATACATTTTATAAATTTTGTCAATTATACAAACGTCGGAAATCACAACCCCATCGCAGAGAAACACTTCATGTAATGAGCTTTGAGAGTCAACAAACGTTAATTTGTAATTGCTGAATCTAATTAGTTTTCTCGTTTGAATTGATTTACATATTCATGTCGGGAACTTTTATAGCATTATCTTCGGCATGGGTTTTGGTCATTATTGAAGTCCGTACGGTGACCTAAAACTACGTACATCCAACTCATATCAGGTGGATATTCGTCTCATTTGCAATTATTCCAAGCTTCGGGTGCACCAAATTCATTTAGTATTATTTGCATGTTTTATTTCATAATGTCTGCTTGATACCATAATCAATACTGCAGTTATGTTTGTTTATCGTCCAGTGAAAAAAAATGTTTCGTGTATTTTCAAGACGAGAGCATATAAACTACAAATACAATAAGTTTGTTCTGTAATAGGGGTCAACCGGGATAAAGGACGGGTATTTGGCCTGTCACTAGAAGACTGGTCAGTAGTGAACTGAATAGTGCATTAATCACACGCAGGACTTTTCCTGTTGTGTTTTGTAGAAAAATACAACAATGCAATACAACATCAACAATAGATGATGTCACCACTAACAGTAGACGTGACGTCATGTACCCCATATGAAATTTACTTAGCTCATACGTATCCACAGGGAGTCACCACGTGACGGCGTAAAACCAATCACAACGTCATAGATTACCTGCGGTAAAGTTAGGCAGTTTTCGGTAAATGTAATGATCATAACACTTTTTGGAAGTGTGGTTTTCCTTTGTTCTACTAATGTCATCCGAAGTAATAAATTTGGTATTTTTGATATATTTTCAACTGGCGTCTTTGTGATTTTGTTTTCACTTTTGATAAAATAATTAGTGGTTACTAATGTGATGATTATTATCCTATATGCAATGAAATATTATGTGAAATTTAGTCTGTAGTACTGGACAAGATAAAACTTTACTCATGTCAAGAATTTCATATTTTGAAACAAAGATGAATTCTGCACAATTTTTTTAAAAGTGCAAATTTGACAAAGACTAATTAGGGAACAACAATGGTGGTATTACACATGTAAACGGGCGGACAAAGTTAACGCGGCGTTTACTCGCGTGCACTTCAAGTAAACGCCGCGTTAACTGTGCGTTAACTCGGAAATTTCAGTAGACATAAAAAGTAAACGGCCGTTTACTTTCGCGTTTACCTTCGCGTTAACGCAAAATCGGCGCGTCTTCTAATTTTGTAAAGAGTAAACGGGCGTTTATTTTCGCGTTTACTTCCGCGTTAACGTGAACAAGGCGCGTCTTCTAATTTCGTCAAAAGTAAACGCACGTTTACTATTTGTAGTAAATGCGCGTTAACGCAAATTGTCATCGTATCCTGGATACACTGACCTTAAATATCAAATGATAAAGTACATCAAAATTAAATGACCAACTGTTCATTTTCGATTGACATTAACAGTTAATTAATAATGTATAAACACCTCTTAAATTAATTGAAAATTGATCATAGTAAATTTCTTTTTTCTGCACAAACAAACAGTTCAAGCATGTCCTTCTTTTATTCAAATGATTAAATCATCACCAAAATCCAGCATTTTTCACATCTCAGACTGTCCAACTCAGGATGACTCGTTAAACAAAATTAATTGACCTCATTAACCAAAAATGACCATATCTGCACTTCATCAAGTAAATATATATAGCCGCACAGTAATTCAGTTATATTTTTAGGTCAGGAGGGACTGTATAATACAAATGACAGCAATATTGGAAAACAATGACTAAAAAATTTGGTTCGCATCAATTTATAGTGCCAGCAAGCCCAGCATGTCCTGTTTTTATTAAAAATATTGAATCGTATACAAATATCAGTAGTTTTCATACCTCAGACTGACTCGTATAACAAAATTATTTTTCCGCATCAACCAAAACTGACCTAATTTGCTCTTTTTTATGTAAATCTTATAGTTGCATACCAAATCAGTAATATTTTTATATCAGTATGGATTGTATAATACAAATGACAGCAATATTGGAAAACAATAACTAAAAATATGGTTCGCATCAATTTATAGTGCCAGCATGTCCTCTTTTTATTCAAAATATCTAATCGTAAACAAATATCTGTAGTTTTTATATCTCAGGCTGACTCGTATAACAAATTTATTTGTCTGCATCTACCCAAACTGACCATATTTGCACTTTATCAAGTCAATCTGTATAGCTGCACAGTAATTCAGTTATATTTTTAGGTCAGGAGGGACTGTATAATACCAATTACAGAAATATTGGACCATAATGACTAAAAAATTTGGTTCGCATCAATTGAGAGTGCCAAAATGTCCTGTTTTTATTCAAAATATTGAATCGTAAACAAATATCAGTAGTTTTCATACCTCAGACTGACTCGTATAACAAAATTACTTGTCCGCATCAACCAAAACTGACCTAATTTGCTCTTTCTTATGTAAATCTTATAGTTGCATAGTAAATCAGTTATATTTTTATGTAAGGATGGATTGTACAAAACAAATGATAGCAATAATGGACAACAATGACTACAAATATTGTTCGCATGTATTGAGAAAGCCAAAATGTCCTGTTTTTATTCAAAATATTGAATCGTTAACAAATATCAGTAGTTTTCATACCTCAGACTGACTCGTATAACAAAATTACTTGTCTGCATCAACCAAAACTGACCTAATTTGCTCTTTTTTATGTTAATCTTATAGTTGCATAGTAAATCAGTTATATTTTTATGTAAGGATGGATTGTATAAAACAAATGATAGCAATATTGGACCACAATGACTACAAAATTTTGTTCGCATCAATTGAGAAAGCCAAAATGTCTTGTTTTTATTCAAAATATTGAATCGTAAACAAATATCAGTAGTTTTCATACCTCAGACTGACTCGTATAACAAAATTTTTTTTCCGCATCAACCAAAACTGACCTAATTTGCTCTTTTTTATGTAAATCTTATAGTCGCATTCTAAATCAGTAATTATTTTATATCAGTATGGATTGTATAATGCAAATGACAGCAATATTGGAAAACAATAACTAAAATATTTGGTTCGCATCAATTTATAGTGCCAGCATGTCCTCTTTTTATTCAAAATATCTAATCGTAAACAAATATCTGTAGTTTTTATACCTCAGGCTGACTCGTATAACAAAATTATTTGTCTGCATCTACCCAAACTGACCATATTTGCACTTTATCAAGTCAATCTGTATAGCTGCACAGTAATTCAGTTATATTTTAGGTCAGGAGGGACTGTATAGTACAAATAACAGAAATATTGGACCATAATGACTAAAAAATTTGGTTTCGCATCAATTTATAGTGCCAGCATGTCCTCTTTTTATTCAAAATATCTAATCGTGAATAAATATCAGTAGTTTTTATACCTCAGGCTGACTCGTATAACAAAATTATTTGTCTGCATCTACCCAAACTGACCATATTTGCACTTTATCAAGTCAATCTGTATAGCTGCACAGTAATTCAGTTATATATTTAGGTCAGGAGGGACTGTTTAATACAAATTACAGAAATATTGGACCATAATGACTAAAAAATTTGGTTCGCATCAATTGAGAGTGCCAAAATGTCCTGTTTTTATTCAAAATATTGAATCGTTAACAAATATCAGTAGTTTTCATACCTCAGACTGACTCGTATAACAAAATTATTTGTCTGCATCAACCAAAACTGACCTAATTTGCTCTTTTTTATATAAATCCTATAATCGCATAGTAAATCAGATATAATTTTATGTAAGGATGGATTGTATAAAACAAATGACAGCAATATTGGACAACAATGACTACAAAATATTGTTCGCATGTATTGAGAGTGCCAAAATGTCCTGTTTTTATTCAAAATATTGAATCGTAAACAAATATCAGTAGTTTTCATACCTCAGACTGACTCGTATAACAAAATTACTTGTCCGCATCAACCAAAACTGACCTAATTTGCTCTTTCTTATGTAAATCTTATAGTTGCATAGTAAATCAGTTATATTTTTATGTAAGGATGGATTGTACAAAACAAATGATAGCAATATTGGACCACAATGACTACAAAATTTTGTTCGCATCAATTGAGAAAGCCAAAATGTCCTGTTTTTATTCAAAATATTGAATCGTAAACAAATATCAGTACTTATCATACCTCAGACTGACTCGTATAACAAAATTACTTTTCCGCATCAACCAAAACTGACCATATTTGCACTTTATAAAGTCAATCTATATAGCTGCACAGTAATTCAGTTATATTTTAGGTCAGGAGGGACTGTATAATACAAATAACAGATATATTGGACCACAATGACTAAAAAATTTGGTTTCGCATCAATTTATAGTGCCAGCATGTCCTCTTTTTATTCAAAATATCTAATCGTGAATAAATATCAGTAGTTTTTATACCTCAGGCTGACTCGTATAACAAAATTATTTGTCTGCATCTACCCAAACTGACCATATTTGCACTTTATCAAGTCAATCTGTATAGCTGCACAGTAATTCAGTTATATTTTTAGGTCAGGAGGGACTGTATAATACAAATTACAGAAATATTGGACCATAATGACTAAAAAATTTGGTTCGCATCAATTGAGAGTGCCAAAATGTCCTGTTTTTATTCAAAATATTGAATCGTTAACAAATATCAGTAGTTTTCATACCTCAGACTGACTCGTATAACAAAATTATTTGTCTGCATCAACCAAAACTGACCTAATTTGCTCTTTTTTATATAAATCCTATAATCGCATAGTAAATCAGATATAATTTTATGTAAGGATGGATTGCATAAAACAAATGATAGCAATATTGGACCACAATGACTACAAAATTTTGTTCGCATCAATTGAGAGTGCCAAAATGTCCTGTTTTTATTCAAAATATTGAATCGTTAACAAATATCAGTAGTTTTCATACCTCAGACTGACTCGTATAACAAAATTACTTGTCCGCATCAAGCAAAACTGACCTAATTTGCTCTTTTTTATGTAAATCTTATAGTTGCAAAGTAAATCAGTTATGTTTTTATGTAAGGATGGATTGTATAAAACAAATGACAGCAATATTGGACCACAATGACTACAAAATTTTGTTCGCATCAATTGAGAGTGCCAAAATGTCCTGTTTTTATTCAAAATACTGAATCGTAAACAAATATCAGTAGTTTTCATACCTGAGACTGACTCGTATAACACAGTTTTTTAAAGAGGGACTGTATAATACAAATGACAGCAATATTGTAAAACTGTGACTACAAAATTTGGTTCGCATCAATTTATAGTGCCAGCATGTCCTATTTTTATTCAAAATATGGAATTGTAAACAAATATCAGTAGTTTTCATACCTCAGACTGACTCGTATAACAAAATTATTTGTCTGCATCTACCAAAACTGACCATATTTGCACTTTATCAAGTCAATCTATATAGCTGCACAGTAATTCAGTTACATTTTTAGGTCAGGAGGGACTGTATAATACGAATTACAGAAATATTGGACCACAATGACTAAAAAATTTGGTTCGCATCAATTGAGAGTGCCAAAATGTCCTGTTTTTATTCAAAATATTGAATCGTAAACAAATATCAGTAGTTTTCATACCTCAGACTGGCTCGTATAACAAAATTACTTGTCCGAATCAACCAAAACTGACCTAATTTGCTCTTTTTTATGTAAATCTTATAGTTGCATAGTAAATCAGTTATATTTTTATGTAAAGAGGGACTGTATAATACAAATGACAGCAATATTGGAAAACAATGACTAAAAAATTTGGTTCGCATCAATTTATAGTGCCAGCATCTCCTATTTTTATTCAAAATATTGAATCGTAAGGAAATATCAGTAGTTTTCATACTTCAGACTGACTCGTATAAGAAAATAATTGGTCCGCATCAACCAAAACTGACTATATTTGCACTATAGCATGCTAATCTATATAGCTGCATAGTTAACTAGTTATATTTTTAGGTCAGGAGGAACTGTATAAAACAGATGACAGTAATATTAGAAAACAATGACTACACAATTTTGTTCGCATCAAGTTATAGTGCCAGTATGTCCTCTTTTTTTTCAAAATATTGAATCGTAAACACATTTTAGTGTTTTCTTACCTTAGACTGACTCATATAACAAAATTATTTGTCCGCATCAACATGATCAACCAAAGCTGACCATATTTGCACGTTATTATGGAAATCTTGATAGTTGCATTATGAACTGTCACTTAAGTCAGTAGTTCGGGATGGTTTGTATTTAAAACAAAACTATAATTTTAACGGCATCATCCAACACTGACATGACTGATTAAAGTAATTTATAATGAAAAGTACGAGTTGACATGTATCCAAATTATGAGGAGTTCTCTTCTTGGAAAAGTGTACTGTTTATATATTATGGCGGTTGATTGATTTCGTTTGTAGCCTAACGTCCAGGGGCAAATATTTTTTTTCATGTTCAGAACGAGTATATTTTTTTCGGACGTCCCAGATATCATTTATAATCGTTATGGATAAGTCTGTCTAAATTGACGAGATGGTACAAATGTACATACTTATACAACACCTGATCAATATCCAAATATATACACTACAATTTTCGATCGAACATTTGGCAAAATAGAATCTTGAATCATGTAAATCCAAGGCAAACAAGGTGAATTACGATTAAAAATCCTTGTATTAAATGCATAGAGTTATATTTAGGAAGAGACTGTTAAAAATGGGGAACGAAGCAACGTAAACCATGATGTTTATATCCCATCATATACAAATATTTTTCTGATGTGTTGGATAACCTTTCTATTTGCCTCGATATTTGTACATGTAACTTTTGAAAAGAAACTATAGAAAATCCCCTACTCGGGAAAATTATTGGAACTGATTTTTTGTAATTAATAAAAGTTAATATTTCGAATTAAGTGTTTTTGAATTATTCTGGTTTGAAACACTTGTACATAAAATATTAAGATACAAGTCGTTTTAATTAAAAATAAATGTACAAATGAACACGAAGTTTATTTCTTAATTTACACAATCAGTTAACGCGAAAAGTAAACGCGCGTTTACTTTCAAGTGCACGTAGAAATACACTTGTGAAATCTGTAGTAAACGCCCGTTTACTTTTAAGTGCACGTAAAAATAAACTTGTGAAATCTGAAGTAAACGCCCGTTTACTACTGACTAAACAGACACATAGTAAACGCCCGTTTACTCGGGTAGACATTAGAAATTTCCATTTTGACCGCGTTAACGTAATTATAGTAAACGTGCGTTTACTAGTAAACGCGAAAATTGAAGTTAACTAACGAAATATGTGCACGCGGCGTTAATTTGCGTTTACTTTATGTAATGCTTGGTCTGCACCCAACTGTATTCTATGTCCTGCAGGCATCTTGAATCACTCTCTAATGAAGGAATGTTTAAGATGCGTACATATACATGTAAGATTAATAAATAGTTTTGATTATTTTTATTTTGCAAAAGCATGGCACAAAAAGAACTAAAACAATCGATAGACTTTATTTATACTTCATCATGACTGCTAAACGGTAATTTTGATCTTGTGATTTGATTAAGAAATAACACATTATTCGTAACAAAAGCAAGCTGTATGTTAGTAACAATATACAACTTCACCTTCATATGGGATATACATTGCCCAACTCATTCGGTATTCAAGAGCTTGCAGCTGCTACTCAGATTTTATCAAACGCGCGTCAAGGGTGTCTGAGCAGAAAGGTGATTTACCAGGGTTATGACAAAGAACATTTCGTTTTTTTTCTCAAAAAGTTCATTGGAAGATACCAAGATCTAGTTGATAAATATTCCGTATCATATTCACAAATAATACACGATGGTCTTGAAGTATAGATTATATGTACTGACGTTGTTTATCATTTTAATTACTATGATTACGTGTAAAAGTGTTTTTTATATGTCTTTATAAATTATTTTATCATTTTATTTTTGTCCCTTTTTTCATTTCCTTTTGGCGTAGCTTGGTACTTATACATCCCGCCATTGTGTCATTGTGCTATGGTCTTCTCGTATTCTTGTCTTTCATTTTTGCTTATGTGCAGTGTCTATATGTAATTTTGTGTTTCTTTGTTTACATATTTGTTTGTTATTATAATGATTAAGATTATAACTTAATGTTGACTGTTGTACCCCTATTTTTTTCCCTATTATGTATATAAATGGATATGAATCAAAAACGTTATATGCTATTAGAGTGTTCATAAAACAACCTATATAATATAATTAGCATAAACAAATATGATGTCTGCATTGCTGGCTTGTATTTGTATTAGTTAAACAGTCTGCCATTATTATTGTTGAAGTTTATTTTTTATTTAACTAAGTACGGCAGGTAATCCTACTTCAAAAATACGAATGTAACTTGTGGTTATTTAAAGCGTAAGTAAATATTTTGATCCTTCATTTTAGTTACCAAGTAATTTCTGACGCAAACAATTGATTGTCACAACATGTTTAAATATAAATTCGAAAAATATATTGGTCATCTTATTCATTTGATCAAAACAGTACATAAGACAAATTATTAATTTTGTATCGAAAATATTTAAAAACCTAAAAAAAACTAATTTGACGTAGGGCTGCCACATTTCACTATCGTGGCGAAGTACATATACTTTTTTTTTCATATTTTAAAACATTCATTGTTTGCTTATTTCTTTTATTTGTTAAGGCAAATATTCAGAAGAACAAAAATAGTCTTCTTCGAAAACTTATAAAAACAAAAATATCCACATGTAAAGCTTGTTTAGATGTTTAGGTTCTAGGAAAGATGTCTTTGTTATGCTGTTTATTCACAATAAAAACAAAAATATGCAATTTTGAATACACAAGGAAAACGAAAAAAAAAGAAGATTAAAATGAAATATGAGAGGATATCATATATGAAGGGAAATACAGATAACCATTGAGGCATTCAAAATTTTACCCCCAATAAAAATAGCAAATCCCTCTCACGGACATGTTCGATGAAAGTATTAAGAAGGTAAGAGAAAAGGACATTAAAACATGATTTATCATTTAACTTTTTATATAATCATGATGATTACCATTACATCAAATAACTACTGCTGCATTGATATGTTATAACATAGATACAACTCGCTTGTTTTTGTGTACAAAATACATACAACCTATCCTTCATGTAAATACAATCGAGTAATCAACATAAAGCGAAGGTTGTTTTATGTTTTGCCTAACTATAGTTTATTCTCGGACAAACAATGTAAGTTGGATACAGAAAGAAAAAAACATGAAAAAGACAGGACATAATTTTAAAATGAAACATGAGACAATATCTACATAAAAGAGAGAAAGAATTGACCATGGGAGCATTCACAATTGTAGCTCCAATAAAATTTGAAAATAACATGGCAAAATAGAAAAAGAAATACAGCGACAAACGAACAAACACACTTAACAAACAGAATATAGAAAATCTAAATATTTGCAAAAACTTCTTCGCAATTTCTAGGTATGATTTAAGGTGCTCTGAAAAGGTATGTCGTTTTTGATCCACATGTTGCGGCCGTAGTATTGTCCAATTAAGTAAAAATCTAGTATTACGTTGCTTTCGATAGTGTCATTGTAGCAAATGAAGGACAGGAAGTGGAACATATCTGTGGTTATATATGACATATATATCCAATAACGGCCAACAAAACCGTGATGTCGTCCATAAAACTTTCAAAGAGATGTCTTTAACTTTATTCGCAACCCTTGATGCAATTGCTGACTTGTAAGCAATAACACGAATAACTCTCAATTTAGATTAGCATTATATAAAACGCAATTTATGGAATAGAGAATTAACTGGCAGATGTTATAAAGACACTATAGGCGATCTTTTTTGTATTAAAATATTAAATGTATATGAAAACAATTATGTTTTAATAAGATAAATAAACTTTTGAACGACTTGAATACTATATATTATCCATGATTTTTAGACTGCGAACACATAGGTTGTTGCCGACGGGACGTATATGCAAAGCGAGAAGTATGATATGAAAAAATATCACAAAAATCTTTAAAGGAAAAATACACCAAATAGCGATAATGGCTATTACCAAACCTTATCCCTTGATAACAGATTAGCATAAGCGCTTTCTGCCGCATGCTCAGATAAGCTTTAGCAAGCTTGATTTCTTCAGATCGTATTAAAAAATAAAACATTTTAATCTCAAAGATAGTTAATATAGACATTTACGAACTGTAACATGTGTAATATAATTTATATCATTCATCACGTTCACTGAAACTCGATAGAATTTTGATAACAGACATTTTTATTGCACCACGGTATAAAATATATCTTTCATATGTGGTATAATAAATCAATAACGTTAATAATTTGGTTTACTTTGATTTTAACATGGAGATTTTCAACCCACATTAATTTTCTTCTTATCAGGATTTTCTGCGTTTGATCAAGTTACGTGACAAAACGTTTACAGTTGAACATTTTGGAAATCATTAACGGATATTAAAAGGTTAGTACCGTAATAAAAAACATGAAAACAATATTTTTGAATTTTTAAGTAGATTTCGGAAAAAAAAAGAGAAAAAATTGCTAGTAGCAACACATTATATAATCTAATTGATTTCGACATTTACAGCATGATCAGTGTTTTAAAGTCTTTGCAGAAATATACGATACTATATTGCAAATGAACATCTTTAATTATTGCTATTATTTCTTCAAGCTAAATTAAAGTGATTGCAGTCAACATCATAGATATATAAGATGTTTCATGTGCTTTAGGCGTATAACATGTTACCAATATATCTTCATCTATTGATTATTTAGCGCTTATTACGCATTAATTAATTAAGGAATTACTTGTCGAGTATGCATTGATTTTAGCAAGTAATACTCAAATAATCGCTTGGGAAGTTATTTAATAAATGAAATGACAATTATTCCGCACTTACTACATGTACATACATTGAATAATTTAATAAAAACCTTATAGGTATTGAAGGTGTCTGATGTTTTTAACAGTCCTTATACAGACGAACATGTTTAATCTTGCCATATCGATGTCGCAGCAATGGCTAAGATAAGTTTAACCAAAAGGTTGCTCTCGTGTGTAGTTATTATTTCCAAACGAAAAACAAAAAATGGAGGCATTTCAAACGACATTTTAGCTCAAACATATGCAACGTATTTAACAATGATTATTCATTAACTTATTAATTGTCCGAGGACATTTTTTCTTTTTCAAAAGAAGCAGACAATCTCGTTAAATTAAACCGATAAGTTGAGTACTATTTTGGTATTCGTTAATCGGATCTACCGAACATTTCCGCGTTAATAAAGTGCTTGTAATAACTAATTACATACATTTTTTTTTTGAATACTGTTAGAAAAGGAAACAGTTAAACATTCAAAAAATTGATCAGCAAGACTAAGTGTTTCGTCTTTGGTTGGATTAAAAGTTTAATGAGTTATTGGAAGGTTCATTACATGTATGCAGGCACATTGAATCAGTTTGTGCGGACAGTTTTGATTAACATGACAAGAGTTGAGCGTGATAACATTAATTATAACTATAATTGTAGGTATTAAATTGACTTAATTCAGAGCATTTCATTTTGTCCGTGTGATAGTAGAGCCAAGGTTTATTCAATTTCAACAATGAAGTTTTCAGTTGAATGCAGGTACCTTGACAATTACCTCATAACTGTCTTGCCCATATGAAATGTTTTTTGTTTGTTGTCATGAGTTTTATATGAATCTTTGTGTTCTTCATTTTTTTATTTTCAATTGATATGAAAGTTTTTTAGGATCCCATGTAGTGTTGTGTAGAGTCATTTTTTTATTTTATATGTAGCTTGAACATGTAAATGTATGTGGCAATTGATTAAAGTTTGATATGGTCCCATTTTTGTTATGTCTGTTTCTATCAAAACTGTTCGATCACATGATACGGATTCGATAGATCTAACTTTAGGCTGCATGTAAACAAACCGTAAACTGAATAAACAGTCTTTGTTTTACCGTTTTTTTTATTGTCTTGGTGATTTTTCTGGTACATTGTATTAAACATTCAGACAACCATACGGATATATTTAAGACAGAGTTCGCTAAATATATTATACAAATTTATATAGGTGTGACATATTTTTCTGGCCTATTGTTTTTACAATTACTGATGCTCATAATTTTGCCGGATATGCACTGTACAGAAGATTATTTGGCATAACGTGTCTTAATTCTTTCTGCCTATTTATTAATGTGAATCTGTGATCTTTTTTATCTGCTGTATTCTTGGCACTCAATATTGCGTTATAACGTGTGTTGGTGGAACATGATATAGTAAATCGCAAGTATGGTTTCCAAATGATAATTAAAGCAGCAAATACTTTTTTTCAATTTTTATGGCTTAGAAATAACCGTTAAAAATTATAGCTCATACTTACCTTCAAATTAGGTTTTTTGATAATTTTGGATTAAAAAAAAAAATCATACCACTTGACCAAATGTTTTGAAACTTGAATTCAAATTAGACCATAAAATACAGGTTAATTTTGATATCAATGATTATGATATGTACGGTTTGATAATGATGTTCCTTGCTTACCTTTACAATTTGGTGTTTTCTCGATTCCGGATGATAAAGATAATACCGCATTGTCAAATCGTTTGAAATGTACATACATATATATATTTGTTTTATTGGTAATTAATGTGTCACTCGACCAAATGTTCTGAACTTTGAACATATTTTGATGTATGAAATACATGATTTCGATTTTTTACGATTTTCAAAATCAATCTGGACTTACATCTAGAAATTGACAATGAATGTCTGTGTAAAACAAAACTTTTAGACAAAAGAGATGATTTCAGCTTCCCAATTGTGAACTTTCCATTTATATGTAACAATATTACAGCAGCGCATGCATACGGAGTATATATCTCCCAGTTAGTGCGATATTCCATGACTTGTATTTTTTGTCATGATTTCCTTGATGGACGGTTACTGCTCACAAGGTAGCAATTAAATCTAGAGTTCCAAGTGGTTCCTTGATAGAGGGTTGCTGCTCACAAGGTAGCAATTAAACCTGGAGTTCCAAGTGATGAAGTTGAAATAATTCCTTTGTAAGTTTTACTGACGCCATCACGAGGTGGTTGACCGTTATGGTATATCCGTTTCACAGATGATAACGGATATGTTCCTAATGTCGTAACTACAATCCCGTCCCGTTTTCTCGAATGTAACCTTCTGAATTAGATTTATTACCGGGTTTGTAGTAACATGAGCAACACGACGGGTGCCACATTAGGAGAAGATCTGCGTAGTCTTCCGGAGCACCTGAGATCACCCCCAGTTTTTGGTGGGGTTCATGTTGTAAAGAGTCTTTCCTTGTTACATCACAATTATGATTGTGTTTGTTTTCAGGTATAAGAAAGTACCCTTGCATGCCATCTTTTAAGATATGAACACATTGTAAGGAAAAATATACAGGTCACATTCGTTTTTAATTTTGATGTTGGTAGTAACTGCATTACTGCAAGATCATTAGAGTACCTAATTCTAGTTATTGACAATCTGTTGTAGGATATGCAGCAGAACTATATTTTACCGGACTAATGCATTTTTTTTCCGTTCATGTTCCGTGTTGTTACGCGGATAAAAAGGGCTTACCTGTCTAAGAGTATGTAAGCCACAGAATAGATTCATTAGACATGGATAGACTTTACCTATGGTTTTTGCAATTTTTATATTTTCAAATACTTTTTGGCATGTGTTTATGCTTTGTATGGGTGTACATATCTTAATTCTATTAGAGCACTTACCAAAGAATTACAAAAAAAACCCTCTAAAACAAACAGAAAAAGCATTATAAAAACTCATTAACAATACATGTATGTACGGTGTACCATAAATTTCTAGCTAAATCGAATACCATTACTCATCTTTAAATGGTTTATAACTTCGAGAATACTTTTTGTTTATGTATAATATGTTAATATTTCTAAAATTATTCTTGTTATCAAATAATAGTTTTAGGCTAAGCTCTTGATAGAGATTTCCAATATAATGACATACTTACGTAACTCGACATACGGGACTAATGGGCGTGGTTATTGCCAAACCTTTAATTTGATTAAATACGTCGCTCAAGTTTAATCAAAGTATTCCAAGACTTTTAAAATCACACATTGGAATTTTCGTCCATATAACATAATTTTGTCATGCCAAAAAATCATAGAAATCTTGCATTTTTATTTATCACGTGATTTTCCAGATTCCCGCCATTATTTTCACTGACATAAGATCACGTATAAACACACGTATCCCATACCTATCATACGTACGATTTGAGTTATCTTTCATGGTTTTGATTATGACAATATTATTTTTCGATATACTTTGCAGATGAACGCCCCATTATACATTTTTCTGTTTTTCTTTAAATGTATCTATCTTTTTATTATATTTGTTGCGGGGAAAATATTGAGAAGTATATTTTTCTGACAATTTCAAAAATATCGAAACCAGAGTTTGTCAGAATCTGTCTCTTTATAAAATTTGAAAATTGAGATAAAACTATCGCTTCTATTTAATTTCTAAACAATAGTATTTTTGATTTATTAAAAAATGTGTTGATAACGAAATCCCTATATATGTTGTTTTTTAGAATTAAGTTGTGTTCGATTAGGGATTGTTCTGTATTAATTTGTTTATCGGGAATTCTATCGGAGTCCAAATACAAAAGACATTTCCAGGTAATCCATTTTATATCCCTTAAAGTAAATTAACTTATATTATTTTATCCATGTAATTGATAAACAATTAAAATGGGGTCACCGAATTCATTTTACTGAATAAATCACTGACGGAAATGTGTAAGGTAAGTAACCACATAATATAATAACATGTCGTTGCCAATTGCGGATTCAGGATTTTAAAAAGGGGGGAAGGAGATATAGGCAACGTTAGAAGTGGACCAAAAATAGAAGTATTATTAGGATGAAAGATCATATATATAAGTGTTCGTTGTATATGTATTTTACATATGCATATTTAGGATGAGAAGATGAATATGAACCAGACTTTGTATTATACCGCAGGAAGACGTGTCATCCTACCCGGACACATGATTTTGACCCCGGAGCGACCAATGTTTGCTCTAAATTCGAATTTTAAATATTGCGTGCTTGGCAGAGAGACAGCCAATCTTCGATTTGAAACGGGCGGGGATCGAGCCCAAGACTCCCCACACTTGAGCATTGGTGTAGCTTTCATTGGCTCAATCAGGCAATTGCCTCACCAAATATTTGACCATTTAAAAAGAGAGATAAAGAAATTATTTACTATGTACGTTATAGTATAAAGTATACTGAGTGACGACTGTTCAAAACGTTGACTGCTTTACTCTTTCACTCACTCATTCCTCATTATCAACGTCTTGGAAACTTTCTTTCATAAAATGGACAAGGTGGATGCAAATATCTTTTTTAAGTAACAGACAAAGTATACCTCGCAAAAAAAAACTGATTCCAACAAGAAGTCATAACCGTAAAACTGATATGATGCTTGATTTTTTTTTTGACAACGAACTTGTTACTTTTGATGGACAACGTTTTCAACAGACACTTGGCATTCCTACATTTTATGTAGTACTCTTCTACCTTGGTTAATATTAGCAAGACTTTATAGTTCACCCAGTTATTATCATCCATATATTTTGACAAAGTTAGAAGAACAAAACCAATAGTGACCATATTTCTACTCCCCTGATCATCTTTGACGGGTTACTGTCGAGGCGAGCGCGCGACCGAAGAGACAGATATGAATTAGGAGATTCATATACATGTACGTATATTAATCAAAACATTTGCAATAAGAATGTGTGGCCTTAAGACACCGTGCCCCTTCACATGATCATATTTCCATGTTCAGTGCACCACTTAATCCGAGTCAAACTCTTATTTGGTATATAATTTTGAACGTTCTATATTTTGAACAGAAGGGACGGATGCACAGACCAGTAAATAGAATATCCCCTTGCTATCATAAGTTGGTCATGAAACTAAAATGATCATCCTACTTAACAAAACTTCAATCAAATATTCCGTACATGTCCGTTTTTCATACGTATTTGTATAACTTAAAACGCCAAACATTTTAGAAAAACAATTTAAGGGCAATGACGTTAAATTACGCATACGTGTACGTGCTCTTCCTAGAATCCATGCATCATTATGATTAAAGACAGGATATACAAAAAATAACTGATTCAGTAAAGTGTAATCATATTTTTTTCTTGAAGAGGCGTCCAAATAAATTCAATTTAATAAAATTCTACGGAATGATAACAAAGTATTATCAGAAAGATGCATCAGTGATCTGAATTTTTACCTTTGACAAAAGTATCTTGACATAAATCAAAGAAGTATGCTTAAACATGGTAAAACGAAGAAGAAGCAAGTCGAGTACACCTTTTACATTCCGGAGTGTTTGAAACTCTTGTTTTAATTTTATAACTTTTAAATACAAAAATTACATTATGATCTCGCTTCAGATTCCATTTTTTTTTTTTTTTTTTTCAAACTGAATTTTCATTTAGTAGCTTTAAAAAATCATCGTTTGAGATATAAATATATGGGTTAAGTAAAATGACGAAGTAGTGATCGGTGCATTTGATTACCGGTAACTCAATTAATTATTCCCTTTAAAGGTTGTTGTCAATGAAATCATCCAAAATTCAATAACAAAATATGTAAAGAATTAGAATAGAAGATTGTGCTAATTTTTAAATAGCATTTGTTCCAACAAAGTATGTGTATTCAACGAGCCAAAAATTCATGCAGTCTATGCTCCCCTCCGTCATCCTTCAGGGCAATAGGCCGAGATACGGTCAGATAGTTTGGTTATGTCGAGTAATGTCATTGTATTGGAAATCTCTAGTATAGCGTGTATTACTTTATTATACGTAGAGGATACGATACAAAAAATCTCTTTTTTGAACTCTTTGTGTAGATTGATTATGTTCTGAAACAAATCAATAGTATCTATATTCAATCTGTATTAATTTCCCTTGTAGAATATCAAAGCATGGAGTCACAAAACGAGGAAGACGATGGAAATATTGAAGATATTGACTTGAAAACGTGGACATCTTGGACATATAAAATACTCCATCGCAATTACCAACTAGTAATATTTTAATTAAACTACATGTAGTATGCCTTTTGATTTGAAACCAATTTGAAAAAAATAACTCGTTATTCAAAACAATAAGTCAGATGATAATAATATGGGATAATGTAGTGTTCATAAGGATTAATATCATGTTAAGTTCTATGATAATAATAATCCAACTCAGCTTTTCGATTGATATGTCATTGGTATGCTTTCGAATTGAACAAGTAGGAGATGTATCATTTCACATACAATTATATGTTACATGATTCCCCTTAGACATAGATGAATTTCGATGCACAGTTTATACATGCCCAATACTTTATATACACATACATCTCTCGATGCAGTTATCAAATTTGTTTCGGTCCCAGATTATTCTGAGGATATATCATTGAGCCTTTATCATGTTTATCTAGATGTACATCATGAACATCGGACACTCATACAAAATGTAGAACTAATTGAAAAAATTGAATGATTTTCAAAATGAAGTCAATAGCTAATGGACTCTAGTCACATAGGTTTTACATTGTGATCTTGTCCTTTTTTATAAATGTTTGGTCTATTTGACAGTTTAGATTGGTTCCGCAGCTATGCAACTAGTTTTTTGGAGTTGCTTCTAGGCAAATTTAAAAACATTTTACCTAATATCAGAAAAGATAACCCAATCATAATTATACTAATGTAACGGTCGAATTTCATTACACACTTGTCATTAAATGTAGACAATGCCGACGGTTACACATACAAACTAGTATTTTCCAATATAACTGACTAAAATGAAGAACACAACTGTATTACTGGTTCAGAATTGTTAGTCTCTAAGACATTTAATATAATATACTAGTCGGTCATCTTCTGGTTTGAAAAGACATATACAATATGCGAGACTTGTATAAAATAATAAGAAAATGTGGTATGATTGTCAGGGAGCCAAAAATCTCCACCATACACCAAACTGCAGTGGAAAGTGAACAACTATAGGTCATTGTACGGCCTTCAAAAATGAGCAACACATGCCGCAAACTAAGCTACAAAAAGCACCGAACTGGCAAATGTAAAACAATTCAAATGAAAAACAAAACTAACAGCCTAAAAAGTGTCAAATACGATAAACGAAAAACAAATGCCATAAACAGCAATACAGAATTGATAAATGATCTGAAACAATACCGTTTACACAGATATCAAAACCATTTTAAAACCACGTACTCTAATACGACGTCGATGCTAAAAGTGTTTTTCAGGGAAGACACTTTATGGTTATTGGTATTATTGTGGGATAATTGAGACATAAAATCAATCATGTGAACACACAGACAAAAGCAAATTAAATACAGAAAGTGTCTGTATTTCATTGTGTATTCCATTTCATCGTTCCAATTTCATATTATTATTATTTTATCTTTATTGAAAATCATTATTTTTTATTCACTAACCAATGGTCAAAATAAAGCGCTAACACTTGGTCATACATCAAGAGTAACCTTAATGACGACTTGTCTCAAAAAATATTTTTGTAGTATATGAATAGTGATGACATAGCTGGAGATTTTTTAAAGGCAAGACTACAATATCACACAAAATTGGTATGTAGAGTCAACGATCTTTCTTACAAGGGCATTGGGTCGTTATGAGAAACGATTCAGTACACAATAAATAAGTTATATATATACGCATGAAAAAGTGTACGAAACAACACCAATATTAAAGAAGGAAACAATAAATGTTAGTATCTATAAATATTTCGGATAACATATATCCTTCATCAGAAGTGTTCCTTTTTTTAATATTAGCGTTGTTTTTTACACATATTTACGTCTAACTAAATGACAACTTTACGACACAAAATCTTCATTTGATAAACAGTGGTTTCACAGATCTAACACCATAATTAGTACACTAGTATATTTAGTCTCAAACTTAGCTCAACAAAGTTAGATCCTCAAATTTCCAGAAAAAAATCTTGAAAATGACGTTGCGTAATCAAATTTTATTATCTTGGCGTTGTCATTACATATCGATCTAGTCATTGGTGGTCATCAACAAATCTAGTCTACCTGTACCGTTGTCTAGCAACATGACGTTCATGTACTCCTGCCATTAATGGCACGATTCATATTTGTCTTACTCAGTCTTTTTAAAGAGAAATGATACATTATTTTACTGATGTTATTGTGAATAAGAATTGACAGTAATGTTTCATGAAGAAAACAAAACTTTAAAAATCATTGATGTGCGTCAAATATCGCTTAAAGAAATTTCTGTGGCGTCAATAACTCGATATGTGTAAATACCTCAGGTAATTTAGGTATTGTATTTTTCTAAACAGAAAGAAGTATGGTAATCTTGAATAGTAGTTATAAGAAAATTAATCACGATTATGAAAAAAAAAAAAAATATCTCAAAAATGCACTGTGCATTTTTAAAGTCTGTCAATATATTATCTATCCTAGAATTTTGTTTTAGAAAAGATCAAGCCCGTTTGTAGACAATTTGATACTGTAACAGAAGATGCTGCGCAAATATGTAAAATGCCGCAGAAATACTATTTGCTTACCCCAAAGACATCATATATCAAAAATAAGGAGATGTGGTATGTTTTCTCATGAAACAACTATCCACCAAAGTTCAAATGAAGTGAATGTGAAAAATTATAAGCAACCGTACGGCCTTTAACTATAGGGAAAAGCATACTGTATAGACGGCTTTTAATAACACTTAGATGAAGAATATGAAACATTTAAATTGATAAAAATATTAACAGCCTAAATTATTGTAAGACATGAACCAGCGACAACCAATATTTACACCAATAAAAACATTATTCAAAGAACTCATTTCAGTTTTGAATGGGTAACATTTTAGAATAAGTTTATTTCAAGGATTTATAAGTTTACCCGGATCATATCGAAATTTCCGGGATCGGTTAACAACATCACCGTACAAATAAGGATGTGCTATTCCGGTTGAAATACGTTTTCTACAGGTATATCAAACTTCCAAACGAAATCTGTATATCTATAGAAGAATTTAGTAACGAATTGATGTAAGTTGTTGTATCAAAATTCCTGACTTAATAACATACACAGATTACGATAAAAGAAATTTAAAACGTCACCACAGACACGGAAATAACAAGGAGTTGGGATATATAAACACCTTAAGACAGTGTTC
Source organism: Mytilus californianus (assembly GCF_021869535.1). Taxonomy (NCBI): domain Eukaryota; kingdom Metazoa; phylum Mollusca; class Bivalvia; order Mytilida; family Mytilidae; genus Mytilus; species Mytilus californianus. The sequence goes on along the minus strand of NW_026262582.1, from coordinate 46,984,003 downwards.
AAGCAACATCTTCGTCCAAAAAATGAAAATTTACAATAAGGAAAGAAAAATCATCCGTTTTATCGTAAATATTTGTGTAGAGTTTCTGGTATTAAACTGAAATATTTAAATCTGGTAAAAGACAGTTATTGCTGTTAATATTTGATTTATTTAAAGTAAGTTACCTTTGATAAACTTCAGCAGTATATCTAGTGATGCTTTTTTTACATAGAAATCTTCATCCTCATGCTGCGGACGACACAATCGAGAGATGAGCTATATTGATGCAGATGTAAAACCTTTTTTTATAGACATTGGTAAATTTATAAAACGTATTTTGAAGGACGAATCGTATTCAGTTTACAAAGGTGATTATTCGGTTTAAACATATATTTGCATACGATTATGGTAAAATTCGATTAAAAGCAATAATTATATTCAAGTAATTCAATACACAAGTGTGGAGTTAAAATCTAAGAAAATGTAAATGTGTTAAACATCTTAAGTTTGCATCAGTGAGACCAAGAAAGATACTTCAAGATAAATTAATATAGTATAACAAGGAATAACAAGAATTACTTAAAATAAGGCACTTCAACAGACAAATGGATTACGTGACTTGCACATTATGAGGTATTCGTAATTGAGAAAGCAATCTTATACTACAACGACCGCAAAGATGATGTCAAGTCACAGTGCGGTTACACAAATGACAATCCCTGTTTTGAAATATATTTACTCATGGTCATTGTTTCAATTGAAAATGTATGTAAACAAACATATTGTAAACAATCGACGTCTGCAATAAATAAAGACAACCGTAGTATACCGTTCAAAATTCATAAATCGAATAAGAGAAAACAAACTAAAACCGAGGGACACACATCTACTATAAGAGGAAAAAACGGAACAACAGAAACACTAAACTGCAATAAAAGCAAACGCCAACATACATAAAAACGGACTTTTTGATAACACCTGCCATATTTTGACTTGGTGCAGGACATTTTAAGAATAAAATAGTGGGTTGAACCTTGTTTTATGGCTAGCCAAACCTCCCGCTTATATGGCAATGTTAAAAAATACCGCTGAAATGACAACACTTCGTGATAGGAATACAGTACAAACAAACTCAAGAACAGCAATATTGAAACTGACAATAAAGAGCTTAAAAAAAAAAGGTTAATTATGTTTAATAGTCCTACTTTACAAATAATACTGTAAACCAACTAATTTTCGCGAGCGATTTATCTTTGCAACTTTCGCGAGTACAAAAATAACGCGAATATAAATCCTCGCGAATATGTAAAACATGGATGTAAACTTATTTAACTACATGAAACAAATTTGAAAATAGCGAAATTCAATCGCCGCGAAAAGGGCTAGTAAAGGCTAAACGCGAAATAAAGTATCCGCGAAAATAAGTTGGTTTACAGTATAGCCTTTTGAAGACAGATAATCAATAGAAACAAGTTGATAATTAAAAGTACATAATCAGTTTCACTATATTATTATCGTTTTAACAAAATCTCAAAAAAAAATACACCGAGTTTCCAAATGTTAACATAAACAAAATCCATTTGTAAATAAGATTTAAAAAAAAAATCAAAATGGTTTCTGTTTATTATGAAACATATTTTGTTGTCGCCTTCAAACATGTTTGCCCGCGCATCTTTGTATATTCCTGTAACAGTTTAAGAACCCGTAATTCAGTGGTTTCCGATTGTTGCTGTATATGCTAATTGTTTTCCACATAAAAGACCTTTAGTTCTTTCGTTAAAATTGTTTTACAATTTAGCTGTTACGGTATTTTATAGCTGGCTGTGTGGTATGGATTTTGCTCGATATTCAAGACCACATGGTGACACATGATTAATACCTAGAAAGTCATTTAGTCTCTGGTTTTCAGCTATCTCAATGGAAATCATGCAACATTTTCTTATAATTGTTAGATTTTCCCGAAATCCCATGAGTACTTTTATTCGTCTAAGATTTGCAAAACTTCCAAAGAATTCTTAAAAGATTGATGTCTATAAAAACGTTACCAAAGAAAGTATTTACATTGTTACTATCAAAGTGAAACTGTAACTCTCAGTCATTTACCGGGAATTTGTAAAAAAAATAATTACGTTACAGTTTCTGAGTTATAATAATTCTACAAGGTCACGACGCAATAGAAACGACGACACTGATGAACAAACGCAACATGGTTCTATAATTTTAATTTTGGGGGAATATTTCAAAACAAGTCATATGAGAACAAAACCAATAATTTCCCTCCCAAATATAAATCCTACACTTTGATGGTCACCATCATTTTAACATATATCATCAAAATGACCAAAAGGGTTTATATCATATTTGTTTTTTTTAAACAATGACGATTTCATTAACTATTTGTAGATATAAACGGGAGCGACAAAATACAAAGAAGGGATGTTTTAATCTGGTCAGTCATAATAAATAGACGAGATTATGCAATTGATATATTGAAAGACGGATCAACAATAGAGACGAAATTAAACAAAGGGACATGTATATGTAAATATGCTTATATATTATTAGTATTAAGTGTGTATAATGAATTGAAGGAAGCATAAGTTAGCCAATTATTGAACCTCATTATTTATTTTTTGATGTACAAACCAAGAGAACAAATCTGCTGATGCCAGGTGTGTCAAACGAACACGCGTCCTTTGATATAAACGCATCAGCCGTCATATGCATCCATATGAAAAATACAAATTGAACATATTGTGTGTCCAGAGATCTTTGATTGCAAACACTTGTCATTTTATCTTTCAAAAATTTCAAGTGTACGACTTATGTTTTGTTTATATAAGTCGTTATACATTATAACCCTTCTATCTAAGTATACTTGTGTAACTTAAGTCCGTAAACCTACGCGTGTAAATGTCTACGAGGACAAATAGTGTATACTTCCAGTGAAATTGGAAGTTGCCAATACAACTGAAACTTAAGAACTAAAATGTATATTCTTTAAAAAAAAAGTTTTAGGATATGTTCTGTTCTAAATTAAAAATAAGGCAAGTCGATCAGCAAAGGTGCACACATAATACGAAATGGTGTTGTAATAAGCTGTAAACAGATTTAACTTGATATATAATACTTTGATCAGTCAAAGTAAGCGATCAACAGTTTGTATGACTGCTCCGATCAGTTCTTTACAAGCAGTGTCAATCTTATAAGCAGCCTAAATACTAGGGCTATTTAGATGCCTACCCCCACCCAAAAAAAAGTAAACTACCCAAGTCAACTCGTGAAGAAGCTACATTACTATTTTTTCAAAGCCAGCACTGTCAACAAGATAACCTTGATCCGCACTATCCGGATTAAACTTGTTTTAAAGCTAACCTTTGGATTGTACTGTTACGAGTTATTTTTAAATAGTGACCAGCTCTTAAAAGACTGCTGAAATGTACTGATAAATATGGCAGTAATAATCCTGACATTTTTCATCAGTTCCGATTGCTGCCCTATTAAAGCATTCCATTGTTTAAAAGTGTCACATTACAAAAATGGATACATACACAAACGCTTATATTCAATTTATTTATCTCTAAAAGTGTTTGTTTACTCATTATTAGTTTACAATTAAACAGATGCAGCTTTGTTTGCAAGTGCAATGTTCAAGGTTTTATCCAAGAAGGCAGATGCTTTAGAAAACATGGATCTTGGTGAATCATTTATGGAGAACTCGAGGTATATCAAATATCACAGAAGTTTGAAGCATTTCTAAGATAATCTTTCTGTCTTTCTATCTTTGGTAACTCAAATAACCTGATGTATCCGGCTATTAAGAAAATATATAATCATGAAGGACAGATTTTAGTTCACAATGCTCATTTACTTCGTACTTTGTTTTTTCCTTTTAAGTTTTGTATTCGAGCTTCATTGATGATGTTGTAGACAAAACACGCGCCTGGCGTTCAAAATTTAAATTCTGGTATCTATGATCAGTTTTTCTAAACAAACGTATTTTGAACAATTATTGCTTTTATTGTTTGCAATGTCTAACATGTCAGTAAAATGTCGTATCAGTATTGTCACTAGTGAGGAATAAGCAACCATAAGGCTTATAAACAGACAAATTATGTCTAAGGGAGGACTTTAATTGTCCATCAAAAGACTTTGTTCAATAACTTCCTTGTCATAGAAATCATTTCAACGAGGAATTATACATAAATCATAGAATCTGGAACATGGTATTGACTGGTAAATATATTTTTCCTATGTACGCTGTACTGGAAGATTCATACATCAAGATAAAAACTTTACAGTAAAGTGATTTTTAGTTTGTCGTAAAGTTTATTCTTTTTACAAATTTTATGTGTCAATGAAGTAATGATAAGAAGTAGGTACATGTATTTTTGTTATCCTCTTTTTTTATTTAAATGAAATGTGTAGAAAGTATATCATCGATATGGTCAACTAGCTTCAACAAAGTATTTATTGAAAAGACGACAAGATCAGGTACATGCACAATGTAACAACTGCTAAAGTATAGCCTTCATTAAGGTGGTACCCAACACCTTGACTAATATTAATTTGGCTCGTTTAATTTTCATAAAATTTTGACAAAATGTTTACTTTGACCCTTTGACAAAAATATAAAAAATTCAAAAAATTTGAACCAACCACTTTATCAGAAAAATTTCATTGGTTATATTGCAGTTTGACAAACACTAATTTTGATCATTGAGAAGCTTAATATTTCCTTAACAATACAACGTGATTAAAACGTTTAGCTGATTTTTACAGAGTTATCTCCCTGTAGTGTTAGGTATCACCTTAAAAAGTCTATCGAATACAGTACTAACAATAGAAAACATAGTAAACGGATATTTGTCTGAAATGGTAATATTGATCTGAACATCATCTGAAAAGACTGCGGTTAATTCAGTACTGTACATACAATTTGCTTGCAGTCACTGCAGTACTGTTCAATAGCTTTTTTTTTTAAACAATTCAGTATTTAGTTGATCTGTACATGTAAATAAGAAACACTGAACACATCTTAATTGGTTGCACTCCAATGGTCTGAATAGCACTGAATTTACCTCAATGGATAAGTCTAAAAACTTTACTGAAAATCTGAAAACAACTTAGTTACTTATTGGTCAGTCTTTTAAGAGCTGTTAATATCAACATGACCCTTTCAGATCAAAACATATTTACTAGACGTGCAACTTTAATATATTTTGATTTTGGAATAACAGGCTTTAAAACATAATTTTTACTATTCAATTCAATCAGGTCGAGCCATGTTCCAACAATACATCTGTATATCTTTTGTGAAATGTGATACCATTTGTTTACTTCAATATACTTCACCCTTCTATAACCGTCAAAACGATATATGTTTTACTCATATGTTAAAAAGGTCGTGAAGACACCTGGAATTGTTCCCATTTTTGGTCTTGTTGGTATCATCAACACCTTTCTTCATGTCTATATTTTAAATCATATGTTGGGATAATGCAATTAGCAGTCCAGTGGTTGTACACTACTACTTCATAAAAAAAAGTTACTTGGGTATAGTTGAATAAAAAGAAATTTTGAGATCTTGTGCACTGAACTAGATATCATGCGTTTATCTGTTAATAAGGTTTTGCAATTGATAAATGCATACAATTATACTATAGTAAGCCACCATCTTTGAGTTATATCAGCCAAATTTACACACAGCATTTAACGTACACTGTTAGAAAACAATAAAAAAAACATTTAGCTTTGCTTTTGCTAAAAAGCAAGCATTTATATCACATATACAAGTATTTACGTTTTATACATATTTCGCTTATAGGTATTTCATATTGTAAGGTTTTCCTTGTTGTAAAGCACACCTTGGGGTGTCAGAATTATCCCAAAAGACGTTAAAACGGTCGATCTTTCATTTGAAAAATCCTGACTTAAACATCAAATAACATAAATTCTGCATAGATGTATCGGAAGCTATATTGATTTGACCGATCACGTCCAACGGCTCAATTATAAGGTCAGATCAAACTCACTAATCTATATAGAAAACAAATTTGTAAAACATCACTCTCCAGATAAATGGAATGTGCTGCTGCATTTGCATTTTAAGACCAGTAAGCAGGACACAAATGCATTTATACAATGTATGAAAAGTACATGTCACTTTGGTAAGTAAAAAAATATCACAAATATATCGATCTGTAATGCATATTAGAAAAGGGAAAACCAAAAACATTTCAAAATCCAACACTTCCAGTTAAAAGAAAAGGTGAAAACAAACTGCCATATTCCTGATTTGGTACAGGTACGTTCGCAAGAAAATGTTGGATTAAACCCGGTTTTACACTTTGCAAAACACCCCACTTGTTTGACTGTTGTATGTAGTTCCGTTATACTGCCAACAGTTGTTTCGCAACGCAAACAGACATAAAAGGTAATGTGTAATATTTTGGATCCATTTCTCAAAACTGTGTAAACATACATCACATGCTTACAACACAATTAACTAAAATGTTTAGGCAAACATGCGCATTATTCTAACAAAGACGCCAGCAAAAAGGTTTATTATATAAAAATCACTCATCATAGAAGCAAAGACCAAACTTGTAGAAGCCAAACACAAATGAACAAATAAAAAGACGCATGTAATATAAAGACACGGAAATCTGAAAAAAAAAAACGTATGAATATTTTACTATGAATAACTGATAACGAGTTCAAACGGTTAAAAAGTGTTTGCTTGGTATGTTCTGTTGTCCTTCATGAATACAAAATTATGTTATTCCTTTGATGTATCATTTTCTACTGTAGGAACAACTCTAAGTATTTCGTTTTATTTGGCCTACAGTTTGACTACTTTAGTCTCTCTCTCTCTCTCTCTCTCTCTCTCTCTCTCTCTCTCTCTCTCTCTCTTTATATATATAGGTTTGAACGTTGTTTTCAATTTAGACTTGTATATATACATATATATATATATAACCTACGTCATGTTTAAAAAAAAATAGAATTGTACTAGCGTCTCTATGATTTTCATTTTTGACTGTTTTATTGTATAAATTTCAAGATTGTTATAGTTTTAAAATCAGACTAGATTGATATGAATCATTTTACATCGTGATTATACTGATTACGGATATCTGTTATCCGAAATATTAAACATTTGTTCATTTTATTATTATTTTTTTGGTGATGTTGTACCCTTTTAGACTTGTTATATATATATACTTGTTATATATATTTATATACTTTTTCACTCATTTGGTCTTTTGAAAAATGTTGTTCGTGCTGTATTTAGACCCCTCTACCAAGACATTTGTTTTGCATGCACACGTATAAAAATTGCGGTTTTTATCCAATGCAATCAGAGGTTTGAACGTTGTTTTCAATTTAGACTTGTTTATATTTTTTCGTTTGGGCTTGTATTATATTTGCCTTCGGGTTTATATGATCCGTTCATCCTATTTTGAATCTTTCAAATTTCCAGAGTCTATCCTAAATTGAGGTAAATTATATGGCCTTCCAAATACCTTTTCTATTCCCAACATTACTGAAGAGACATTAATTGTCGAAATCCGGATATGGTGTACAAAGTTTTGTACCTCATGTTTGCGGTATACCATCTTTTCTGCAAGTTTATTGTTTTCTGTTTGGTAATAAATTAATAATAAGATCTATTTTGCTACGTTTGTGATCCGTTTATTTGGCAATCGCTAATGGCAGTCAGCAGGGTTTAAGAACATCATAAAAAGTGTACAAAACAACACCAATATTAAAAATAGAAACATTAAATGTACTTATCTATAAATATTTCAGATAACAGATATCCTTTATCAGTATGATTATGATGTGAAATGAATCATACTAATCAATTCTGATTTAACTATAACAATCTTGAAATTTAAACAAATAAAACCGAACACAAAAACACTTGTACAATTCTAAAATTTTAAAAATGACGAAGGTTATATAGGTATTTACAACTGAGACTGCACAAATATGCTTCGTATATAAATAGTAATAGTAATATATATATTCAAACACACTAAAGCCTGAAATAAGTCCGTATAATGTAAATGTTGTTCAAACATTAAATATATCTTTTTTATAACAAGATAGGGTAGAGAGATGTGTAACAATAGAAACCTGTCGTTGTTGTTATAAAGGGACAAACTTAATACATTCGACGAATATACGAGAAGCAAACATTTTTGATGGAACGATTGTTTGCATTATTGAGGAAATATGAGCATAATTTCCATATCACCTATCAAAAAAGTAAAAGACAAATATTGATGTATTCTCATTTTATCTTAAAAAGTTACAATTTGTATCACTTTAACTTTAAAATATTTTGTTTAGTGCGTAAATAAACACCATATATTGTTATGACCATGACAATTTAGATGCTACAATGTCTTTGTATAATGTTGATTTTCCGAGTGAAACAAACCTAAGAGCCAACTGGAAACAAGAATATATTATACATGGTGTGATTTAGGACTTCTTATATGTAGCCTACAAGTTATGAGTAATTCAGAGTAGCAGTATTAATGTTTGCTTAAACCAACGACACTTACGTTATCCAAACAAAAGACGCGCTAGGACATTATGTTGATACGCGTGCATCTAACTTCTTCTTTTATCTTTTTTTTCAAGACGATTATAAGAAATTTATGTAATTCTATGCACAAGTAAGGTCAATCTAAAAGTTTTCAAAAATATGAAAACAGATATCTGGCTGGTATATTCGACATGAAAGGGGATTGGCAAACGAACGATCGGCTATAAATGTATGCAAATATAATTATATGACCATTAACTTATACCTTAGGTAAATACATTTTAAAAAAAAAACCGACAAAATGTTTGTTTACAATTAAAGCAGTTAATTTACAAAACTGTATAATGATTCCCTCCTACAATGTCATTTTTTTTTCATTTTGAGGTTTTTTGAGGTTTTAGCAAGCAATGGCATAGCGGAAATGTATGTGAACGACAGAGCAATGTCACAGAAAATACTTACCCAACCTGTTGAAGAATATGGTTGTTCAATGAAGACTGTAATGAAGATTTCTGCAAATAATAAGCTTATGCTGTTTATGGGTACAACAGCATGTCAAACGAAACTTAAAAGTATTTGGAGAGGACATATGTCTATATTAACGTCCAGAGAAATGGTACTATTATACATTAATTCACTATTCCATATGTTCTTCATGCAAATAAACTTAAAGAAAACCAACTGTTTTCGAGCTACGATATTTATAATGTCTAACATGTCTAACTAAAAATCAACAGAAAACTTCTAGATGACTCTCATCTCAATCATATAAACACAGTCACCAAGATGCATGCGTCACACTTCCACATCAGTTTTATTTTCTGGTCATTATTCTAAATAACCATATAAAAGTATACTAAGCGGGGAGGTAGGGCAAGCAATTACTCAGGAGGCTAGTAGACAAATCATAATAAAATTTAAACTTGATGTTCAAATTATGAATTTCACTTCATTCATTTTCTACTTACCATCTGATACTTTACATATATGATTTTATTACAAAGCCTTACCTTCCATTAGAGGTCGGGAATTTTTCTATGGCTCTGCATATCTTTTCTTCTCTCTCCTTATCTCAGTAGATGTTCAATTTTCTATTTACAAATGTTCATATTTACAGTGTTTTTTTTTAAATGCTTTTTTTCACTGCTTCAAAGCAGAAACAATAAATTTTAAATTGTCTATTCACTAAAAACTTGCAGATCCCAGTTCCAAAGTAAAATTTAGTAAATGTTGTATCTGTCGACCAATCTGCCGATTCTAGAATACTTTTCATGCTTGCTCCATTAAATAGAGCCCATGATGGTCCAATCGCTCTAGTGGATTGCGCATCTACTTTAAAATCATCTTCTCCCTAAGCCATGTAAATAGTATTTACATTCCATCTTGCAATGGTCTGTGAAGAAATAGGGATAAAAACAGCTTGCATTCGTCTTTTCTAACTTTGTCAGTTTTCTTTGAATAGATGGTTATTGCTCTTTTTGGATCCAATTTCTTATTGTCTTTGAAAAATGGTACAGACACTTTGGAACCATAATGCTTCTGTCTGTTCTGTTTAGACAATCCAGGTCTTAAAAATGTAATACCTCTACTTTGAAATTGACAAATCCCTCACCAATCCCTAACGCTTGAAGGTCCGAGTATCTCCTGAACGTTGTGGTTGCTGCGAGAAAAACATCTTTATAAGTTACACATTTAATATCAGCTTCACGTAAAGGTTCAAAAGGTGATTTTTGTAACATGTCTAGAATTTTATGTAAATCCCATTTAGGTACTGATTTCACTTTTGGTATTCTTGAATTGAATACCCCTTTTAACAATCTAATGATATAAGGATGTTGACCGAAGGGTGTATGGTCAATAGGTGATAAAAGTGATGAAAACATTGACCCATAACTCGCAATGGTGCGATATTATAAACATTAGGTGTACAAAGATGTAAAAAAAATCTGCACAATCTACTAGATTTGCTGTATCTTTTTTTCTCTCACTACACGAGCAATTAAACTTTTTAAATTTGATTGCGTAATCTTGTTTTGTACCAGATCTCCAGAATGCCCTACGTAGCTTTCTAGTGTCTCGTGAAAAGATTTTATTTCTGAAATTTCTGTTGATATCAGCCATGTTGTTACTTTGAACATTTCCGGGTTTGAATGATAAATTTGTGTTTTTGGTGGATGTAGAAGCTTTTTTTAGTTTTTGAAAGGTTATTAGTTTTGCTATTTTCTTTTGTGGAAGTCCTGTGTACAAATGTCTTCTTGACCAAAATGGAGCAATTAGTATAAATCGAAACTTGTACTTACTCATGTGTTTCAGAACTTTTGGTATTATGCAAAGTTGGGGAAAAGCATATGCCCACATGTTCTCCCTCGAAATTATCAATGCATCTACTGCTAGGGCTATGTAATGCGGAATCCAAACACAAAAAGCTGGTGCTTTGAGAATGTCTCCCGATGCAAACATGTCGGCCATTATATATCATTTCGACCTGCTATGTCAGCTGCCATTAGAACTATTTTGTTTTTGATTGCCATTTTACACAAATCTCAAATATTGATCTGGTGCCCCCTTATTTGTTCACATATTGAACTACTGTTGTATTGTCGCTTTTGATCAGAATATTTTGCTCCCGTAACTGAGGTGAAAACTGTTGTACTGTGCGTGGTACTGCTACTAACTATAGAAGATTCATGTGTAACAATTGTTGGGTTTCTGTCCATTTGCCCTCAAATATCTGACCCTTCATGTGACCCCTAAAACCTGTTTTGGAAGCATCTGTGAATATTGTTATATTCGCTGACCACTGGTGAAGTGATCTGCCCCTGAATGTGGTGGCTCTGTCTTACCACTATATCAAATGACTTTTTTATGTGTTGTGTAAATGGTATTTGACAGAGTAGGTCTGTTGACAAGGGTTTCCAGTAATGAAGTAAATGTAACTGAATAGGCCTCATAAAGAGTCTTGCATTTAGGATCATTTCTATGCAAGATGCTATTAAACCCAATAGAACTGAATAATCCCTTTCCGTATTGTGCCCTGTAATTAAATTTTGTATTGATATTTCTAATTCGGCTAGTCTCTCTGAAGTTGGTGACACAATTTACCTTTTGAAATTGAAAAATGTTCCTTTGTATGTTATCGACTGAGCTGGGGCCAAGGATGATTTTTCCAGATTGACAATGACCCCCAACTTTGTTAAAAAAATGGAGTGTCTTCTCTCGATATAATACAAGACTGTTTTTCTGAATATTCACTAGTAACCAGTCGTCTAGATATGTCGCTAGCCTTACATTCTGATTCTCAAATGAGCGACTATTACTGTTACAATCTTTACAAACACCTTTGGAGTTTGAGATGGGCCGAAACATAATGCTACAAACTGATACATTTTGCCTTGTATACAGAAGGTATTTGTTAAATTTAGGACTTATGTCAAAGAGTCCATTTATAAGTGCTGCTTCACTAGATACTGTATGAGAGGTTCTAGGTTTATTACTGGTCTCAAACCCTCTAGATTCGTGGGAACTAGAAAAGGCGTACTGTAAAAACCTTGACCTATTTCGATTGATGTACTGTTTCTATTACACCCTTTTCTAACCATACGTCTACCTCTGATAAAGTAATAGGAAGACTCTCTGTATTGACTTGTGTCTGCTTTAAACCTGACCAATGAGGTTCTGTATAAAATTCTAATTTGAGACCTTCTTTAAATTTTATAATTTTCAAAATTCATTCGCGTCTGTTATTTTGTCCCATTCCTTTACAAAACACCTCAACAATCCCCCACCGGTGTCTGGGAGGCAGCGCTAAACTCTTGGCGTCTGGAAAAGTACTTATTTTTGGCATTTGAAGAAAAACTTACCCAAGGTTTATTTGTTGTGTTCTGTTTTGCTGTTGCCTCTGACTTGAAATCAGCTGCTGGTTTCTTTGGAATCTTTAACCATTGTCAAATTTCCCTTTCTTAAAACCAGTGTCACTTGAATCAGTAGAACGGGTTATTTTCCTCTTAATGGGAAGAGAAGTAAATACCTTTTTTTTATTTGATAAAAACTCAGCCAGTTGTGTGTTTCTTTATGTATTTTCCTTAAGTTTCTCGCCAAATTGATAACCAAAATATTCCCTCAGAAGTTACATTACAGTATAAGCATCATCTTTCAAATCGCTAATTCCAGTATCGTAGATTGTTGCTCTTCTCCTTATCATATTGTGAAATGCACCAGACCTAGACATCTGATCGTATGTCTTTGTTGATGATGCAAATATATCTCTCACATTTTGCACAGCAGCACATTAATTTTGTGTTTCAGAATGAAACTTGTCCAATACAATACCATGTGCCTTTTGTAAGTTGCAAGACGTTATAAAACCCATTCTTGCAGCTAATTGTCTCTTAAACGTGTGTATATTGAATTTTCTCTGAAGACTTTAACTCTTTACCAAATACACAAGGAACTTTACTGAAAGGCGCTTTAGGTCCAAGTCTCTTAACCAATAAACTTTCTACAGATTTGTCAAAAGTAGGCACAATGCAAGAATTTTCATAGCTAGGGTCTACAGGAAAACTTTGTCTGAAACTGTCTCGAAAACAAGTTACCTTCTGAGGCGTATCTGATCTCCATGCCCCTTTCAAAACATCAATTTGCTTTTGTTCTCATATAATACCAGTCTTATCTTTAAAGCGATATGCATACGCATCTTCTATTTTTTTCTCCTAGTACATTACATGTTGCTTTCTGATTTGAGTCTGATGTGCTAGTAGCTGTACTTGTATTCTCATGTTTGTTACCCAAGTACCTTTGAAACCTTGCAGTAGATTTTACACCTTTAAAATCCACTACTGATCTATTGGCTACACTAAATGCATATTCTGAATGTTCAGATGCTTTCTCATCATTTTCATTGAACAAAAAACACCATTTTGTCTTTAATTGTCTGATCCATAGATTGACAAAGTATCTAAATTCCCGTGATTTGGCTACTCATCCGCAGATATCATTGGAAAATACCTCGTCTATGCACGTTACAGTTTCTGACCTAGCAACCCCCGACTCGGGTTCTGTAAGTCTTTCAACTGCCAAAATGTTCACTAATTGACTTATCTTTTCATTAAAAAAATGAATACTGTACCTCTTCCTCAGCAAACCTTATATTCATACGACCTTCTAAATCATGAAAATCGTTTTTTTGTTCTTTGATGACCTTTTCTCACCGCTACGTTTTTGCTTCTTTTCGTCCGCCATGTTGGAAGTTTCTGACATAACAGAAGCGCTTTCTTTCCCTGCTACAACATTAGCATTTTTATTTCTCATCCTGCCTCGCTATTAATTAAAAACTTGTTGTATCAAGAACGTATTAACTCTTTCGCGCAGAAAATAAAACTGATTTGGTAGGATGACGCATGCGTCTTGGTGACTATGCTTTCATTAAAGAGATGAAAGTCATCTAGACGTTTTAATGTTTTGCGAGTCTGAACAATCAAAGGGAGATACAAATACTATATGTAAAGAATAAGGTGGTAAGTAGAAAATTAATGAAAATAAATTTTCTAACATAAATCATAACCGTGTTTGTGGTAGAAAGGGGAATTTTTTGTTGGTATCACTTTAAAAAAAGACCGTACAAATATCTCGTCATTATGTAAACCCGCCACGTTCTTCACGTTTCTGTCCCAATTCAGGAGCCTGTAGTTCAGTGGTTGTCGTTGGTTCACGTCTGTCATATTTGTTTTTCGTAAATTTTGTTGTTAAATAAGGCTTTTAGTTTTTCAATTGAATTGTTTCATATTTTTCATATCGGGGTCTTTTATAGCCGACTATACGGCATGGGTTTATTCTCATTATGATGCCGTACGGTTACCTATTATTGGTTACATCCACTTTATTTGAACTTTGGTGGATATTTGTCTCATTGACAATCATACCACATCTTTTTTTTCTTTTTTCATACCCGATAACTGAACTGTAGAAAAATACTATTTGTGAACGACCACGCTGCTTACAACAACAAATTCACGGAAGATGATAGCAATTCCATGCTGGAAATTTTAATCGAATATATATTTATTTGTTTCGTTTTTGCTATTGATTATTCAGCAGATCGTCAGAATTTCAATTAGTATTAAGTGAACACACTACTAGCCAATTAATTGTACCATTTCGTTTTTTTCTTTTGTCATACTCGATAACTAAACTGTAGAAAAATACTATTTTGGGAATGACCACGCTGCTTCCAACAATAAATTCACGGAAGATTATACCACTTCCATGCTGGAAATTTTAATCGACAACATATTTTTTTGTTTAGTTTGTGTAATTGATAATTCAATAGATCGTCAGAATTTCAATTAGTATTAAGTGAACACACTACTAGCCAATTAATTGTACTCATATGAAGCAGAATTCATACACAACCTTCGGAAATATATATAAAAAAAAAAAAATCTTACAACTTGTATTAGTGTCACTTTCAGTTATATTAATGATGTCCTGTCACTCAAAAACCCACTGTCTCATTGGGTGTGTACATCGCTTCTGAAATTAACGAAACTACATGACTAGAATGCTTGCTACATATCTTGCTATTTCCCTTGATATAAACACCAATAAATGACTGCAAATATTAACAAGGGTGTGATCTTTACACACAAAACAGCAACAACAGAATTTTAGGGAAAACAGTTGTAATCGACCTGATCTCAAGCTAACTTTTGTCTGGTCTGCTGAACAATAAGTTATCTTTTAACGAAAAAGGACCGCTCTAAATCTATTTATATTGGTTTTGAAATGTAATTGTTTCCTGATATAAACAACACAGATTAAAAACATTTGCAAATAACCAAGTACGTATAAAACTTGGCTTGTTACACAAATTTCTCCGTGATCTGCCTTTTTATCAATTGCAAATGATACTGGAGACACTGCTAACGTGCATTAAATATATTTTTTAATAAATATTAAATTCTTCAAGTCGTATATACATGTATTGTATATCAGATGTTTAAGTTTTGATCTGTAACATTAATCTTAAAAACTTAGTTATCAGGACTGGGTTGCTCAAAACTATGGCTAAATCAAGCCATTGGTTAGCTTATCCAATGGATAATTATCTTATCCAATGGCCTACTATCCGTTTGCTATTTTTCAATTGCTCAAAAGCAAAATTGACGTGTGGTTAGTTGGCCACTGGTTAAGGTAACTTAACCAGTGGTTAACAGCTACTTTTAACTCATCCCAATTAAATAATTCCAAAGTTATTTTCACAAATCAAAAATAAACCTTAAATATAACATAACCGGTCCGTGCAACTAAACTTTAAAGATTTCAACTGCGAGTGTTTCACAATAGGAGATTTTATTTAACATGTTTAATGTAAACATATACTGAATACACTATACAGTTAGTGTATTATGGCTATATATTTTACTAAAGAAAATTTCATATTGTACCTCGTAACCTGTAACGTAAACTTACAAAGAAAAAAGGGTGCTCTCTAACACGACCGCGTTTATGTCTAAAACAAGAAACTCTACACCCGGAAGAAAGTTATCATCACAGATTATGTTCAGCTCAGCATTTTCTTGCATTTTGTAGATAAATTTATAAGCTTCATGCTGTATTACATTTTATTAAAAACAAAACATGATTTTACAAGATTCAGGTCTTTAAAAAAGAAAAATTTTGCTGAATCGGCACTTTTTCAAAACCATGCAATATCAACCTGCCAGTAGGGGTATTGAGAAATGTCAAAACTTTGAAAACTATCCTAATTTTCTTTCATTTTAAGTTGTTTGTTAAGGTATTAGTTATCATTTATACAGAAATGGACAATTATCGAATGTTCTGCATACAAAAATAATGGCTGAATATTTTTTCAAAATATTTTGCACAAATAGTTATTACATATAAGGTATCAAAAATACAAAATATCAGTCTGATTGGATAATTTTGGATTCGGACCATTTTGCATGATTTTACCACAGACTGGCTCTTAAATCGTATGTTGATCATCAGTCATTTTTTGGTATGGTGAATAGATATCCATTTTTTAATTTGTTTTACTTTTTATTTTCGAGGGAGGGGGACTGTGTTTTTTTTAGGGGGATATTAGGAAAAAGCTTGGTCTGTTTTGAATATTGTTTCAGAATTACACAATCATTAAAAAAAAACGACATTAAAATAGCCTTTTTAAAAATCAAAAGGCGTCACAAAAAAAAATTAAAATAGCCTTTCAAGACGTCATAACTATTTGGAAGGCGACACAGAAAAAAGATGAAATAGCCTTTCAAGACGTCATAATTTTTTGGACTAACTGTAATATAAAAAGGGGACTACCGGCAAGAAAACGTTAATTCGTATTGGGACGTGATACTGGCACACATAAAAAATTGTTATATGTGGTTATGTTCCGGACAATATTAGTACTAGGACCACAAGGACATATATTCGTTTGGTTATTAACAGTCTGAATATATGAGGATTGAGACCAAATACGTATAATGAAATAAATTCGAATTTTCTTCTCAGGAACACACACTGTTCTCGTTCTCCGAGCCAAAATTTGCAGAAGTTTACTTAGTGAAATCCTTTATTTTTAACGTATTGTCCGAGTCTTGGTTCATCTGTCGGTAATAGGTGAAACCCCAAGTATTTGGGGGATTGTTTTTTTTTTAGAAGTTACCCCCGGTGTTTAGATAAGCTCGGAAGAAAATAAATCCTCTAATTTTTATTTATTTTTGCAAATAAAAAAGAGGGACAGCATGTAGTAACAGCGGTTTAATAAATATAAGATACTATGAATATGAACATTTAATAACTAAAACTACCTTTATTTGACCTAATATTAAATTCAACGAAAATAATATTTAGCAAAAATTAAAGGGAAAAATAGCAAGTTAAAAATTCGGCTCAGCGTGTCAGTATAGAACAAAGCAGGGTTAACAAAAGTGAGAATGGAAATGGGGAATGTGTCAAAAAGACAACAACGCGACCAAAGATTAGAAAACAGCCGAAGTCCACCAATGGGTCTTCAATACAGCGAGAAAATCCCGCACCAAGAGGCATGCTTCAGCTGGCCCCTAAACAAAAATATGTACTAGTTCAGTATAATGGACGTCTGGTTGTCGTTTGTTTATGTGTTACATATTTGGTTTTTGTTCATTTTTTGTACATAAATTAGGCCGTTAGTTTTCTCGTTTGAATTGTTTTACATTGTCATTTCGAGGCCTTTTATCTGTGTGGTATGGGCTTTGCTCATTGTTGACGGCCGTATGGTGACCTATAGTTGTTAATATCTGTGTCATTTGGTCTCCTGTGGAGAGTTGTCTTATTGGCAAACATACCACATCTTCTTTTTTATAGTCATACTAAACTCCGAAATATATAAAAGAAACTACAATTAAAAATCATACAAAACTAACAAAGGACAGAGGCTCCTGACTTGGGACAGGCCCAAAAATGTGCGGCTAGGTTAAACACGTTATTTGAGATCTCAACCCTCCCCCTATACCTCTATCCAATGTAGAAAAAACAAATGCACAGCAATACGCACACTAAAACACGATTTAAAAGAAGTCCGAGTCCGATGTCAGAATAGGTAACAAAAGAAACTAAACATGACAATGATACATAAATTAACAAAGGACTACTAGCAGTTACTGACATGCCAGCTCCAGACCTCAATTGAACTTATTGAAAGATTATGTCTTCATCATCTGAATATCAAGCACAATCCCTCCCGTTAGGGGTTTAGTATCATACCATCATAAAATATATGAGAAGAACATAACCCGTATCATGCCAACAACTGGTTTTAGAATAAATGTGTTTATTTCCGATGCAAAGACCCTATAAGTGAATCAATATTCAAGCCAAAACATGCCATCTTTAATGACCTGACAACAGTATAGTAACTATATCCCTTTAAAGTCTGATTAAAGGTTTTGTTAGCTTTTTGTTGATATATTCATGTTAATTAATAAGATGTTCCGATGTCATATGGTATTTTGAACCCTATGGTAAATTGACCCCGGGGTCAAAATACCGTTATGGTAAATTGAACCCCCCCTCCCTCCCCTGTATGGAAAATTTACCCCCATGGTAAATTGAACATGCTGTTTTTTCATTCTAGATGCTTATTAGAACATTATACATTTTTTCTAAAGCTTATCATAGATTAAAAATCATTCATACAAGAAGGGGAGGTCAATTTTTCATAATTTGTTAAAAGAAATATCTTTGCTTGGTATAAGTGCTCTGAAGACTTTACCAACACAATTTCATTCAAAATACTTGTAGAAGCATTATAACTAGACAATGTATCTTGAATGCTTTAATTATTTGAAATTATAACATATAAAGGTAGTTGTATTTCCATGGTAAAAAAGGGGTAGGGGGTCCAATAAACATGGCTCAGTTAAATAGTCAAAACATCTTTACAATATGTTTCACATGTATCATATATTTATTTGAGTATTAAATCTTTGAAAACTCGTTTGAAAATAATTTGACTTCAGAAATTGGAGGTGTATAAACAAGGAGGTTCATTGACAGGGGGAGGGGGTGCAAAATAACATGGCTAAGAAAAATAGTAAAAAAAAATGTCCAACATATATACCAAATACTAGTAACAGCATTTATATAACTATGTAAAATAGTTTGAATAGAAATAATTTTTGAAATTTGAAAGTAAAGGATGGGGTTCAATATACCATGATTGTGGGGGAAGGGGGAGGGGGGCGGGTGTCTAAATACCATGGCTAAGTAAAAATATTGAAACGTCTTTTACAACATGTTTTATATATACCCTATACTTATAACAGCATTAAAACTTTGAAAAGGAGTTTAAAAAATAGTATTTTTTTAAATAAAGAGGTGAATAGGAAGGAGGTTCAATTTACCATGGCAGGGGGGGGGGGGGATTAAAATACCATGGCTAAGTGAAATTGTTGAATCGTCTTTCCTTCATGCTCTTTCATACCAAGTACTTATTTAATAATTAAATATCTTTAAACACATTATTATAGATTGAAATTCAGACATCTTAAAAGGGGAGGGTCAATTTCCCTTAGTAGAAGGGCAATTAGTGCTATAAAGTCTTTACAAAAATAATTTTCATTAACTTTCATTCTAACTTCTTTACATAGTCATAATACATGGTATTTTGACCCCCCCTGCCCAGGTATATTGAACCCCCCCTTTTAAACCTCCAATTTTAAAATTCTAGCTATTATAACTCCTTTACATAGTAATAATACTCCAATAAGTACTTTGTATGTATTTTACATGCTTGAAAAGATGTTTTGAACATTTCACTAAGCCATGGTATTTTGACCCCCCTGTCATGGTATTTTGACCCCCCTATCATGGTATATTGAACCCCCTACTATAGACTTCTAACTTCAAAAATTCTAGCTATTCTGGCTCCTTTACATAGTTATGATACTCCAATAAGTAGTTTGTATATATTTAACATGCTGGAAAAGATGCTATGAAAATCTTTCTTAGCCATGGTATTTTGACCCCCCTGCCATGGTATATTGTACCCCTTACTATAGACCTCAAATTTTAAAACAAATCCTAGCCAACAAATTGTAAATTAGATAATCTGCAATACTTTTTATCTAAAACAGGGGGGTTCAATTTTCCGTGTTGGGGTTCAAAATACCATATGGGAAAAATGACCCCGGGGTCAAAATACCATGCGGTATAATGACCCCGGGGTCAATTTTCCATATGGTATTTTGACCCCGGGTTCACTTTTCAGGGGGTTCAAAATACCATTCGACACCGACAATACAATTAACGTAAATTCATAGTGGCACATGCTGCGTTAACTATAAAAGTAGCTCATTAATGGGGTCTTCCAATCTTCTAAATAAGGTATGGTTAGATTCAGCATATCAAAGAATCCAATTTATTTATTATATGTTGAAATGAACAAAGTTTAATTTTAGACCTTTCGACCTTAATGTGGACCAGTTTAAAATTTAAAATCCAAATACACGATTAGAATCAGTATTTCATATAACCCCAGTGAATTAATTTTTTGATGAAATCACAATAGTTTAATTTTGAATCCTTTTTGGATCCTTTGGACCCAATGTGAACCAATTAAAATACGGAGCCCAAAATTCAAAATTTAAATACACGGTTAGAACCCTGGTAATTCGATTTTTTTATGAAATCAAATAAAGTTTAATTTGGGATCCTCTGGTCCTCAATGTGGACCGATTGAAAAACGAGGCCAAAAAAAAAAAAAAAAAACGGTTAAATTCGGCATATTACAGAGAAAAGAAAAATAAATTCAAGACATTGAAACTATGGATTCATAATATGTACAACTCTAGATCTACCACTGGTTCCTGTTGATTAAATGCGTGCAAATGTAATGAACCTCTACCACTATATGTTGATAAAGTATTGTTTTCTTAATTTTTGGACTGGTAATCGCAATGTGCAAATTAAAGAACAGCGTCCATGGAAGCCGGGCCATGCTTTCAATGTCAATGAGGATGACACAGATTTAAAAATTGACATGTATAGCATATATTTATTATAAGTTGTTGACTTCACAATTACCATATAAAACGCCACAAGTGAGTGTTAACTGTGTATGACATACAATCGAAGTAAAGTGTAAAGTGAAGAATTTTTTAAAGGGGGGGGGGGGGATTTACAGCGAGATCAAATTTTCATGATATAAAGGTGGACGAGTTATGAACAATGAAATAATCTGAAATTTCAAAAAATGAATTTAAAATAACCCATTGTAAATCAATCTCAATGCCGTTTTTAACCAATGACTAAAACTTTACCAGCCAAAAAGTACCGGTTAAATGTATCCGCCGGATAGCACGTTTTATCCACTGGATAAATTTTGAGCAATAAAAATAATCCATTGGTTTAAAGTTAACCAGTGGATAAGCAGTTTAACCACTGGCTAACACTATCAAACGTTTTGAGCAACCCAATCCAGATAAAATCAAGAAAACACAGACAACAACAGAGTACGTAGATTGTATAAAGTAATCATGATAAATGAAAGCAATATTGGTGTACAGTTACTAATGTTTATCATGTTCATGGTCGGCTATAATTCAGAGTGCCAACATTATTATGGTTTTTTTTTTTTTTCTGCGTCAATTAACAGTGCCAGCATGTCCTCTTTGTAGTCAAGTAATTAAATCATCACTAAAATCAGCAGTTTTCACATCTTAAACTGGCTTGCATAACAAAATTATGCATCAGTCAAAACTGACCATATTTGAACTTTATTATGTTAATTTCTATAGCAGCAGAACAATTTTTGTTTTCTTTATGTCAGAATGGGTTGTATAATACAAATGATAGTAATATTGGAACACAATGACTACAAAATTTTGTCTGCTTCAATTTTGTGTTAGTATGTACTTTTTTTATTCAACATGTTCAAAATAATGAGTCGCCACAAAAACGCAGTAGTTTTGATATCTCAGGCTGGATCGTTTCTCAAACTTTTTGACCGCATCCACCAAAACTGACCATTTTTGCACGTTATTATGAAAATGTATATGGCTGCATAATAAATCAGTTTTTTTTTCATGTCAGGATGTATTGTTGATACAAATGACAGCAATATTCGGACACAATGACCACAAAAAATTCTCTGCATCAATTAAGAGGACCAGCATGTCCCTTTTTATCCAAACTATTCACTTGTAACAAAAATTCAGTAACTTTGATATCACAGACTTGCTCGTATAATACAATTATTTGAGCGCATCAACCAAAACTGACTATGTTTGCACTTTATTATGTAAATTTATATTGCCGCATAATAAATCAGTAATTTTGTTTTGTGTCAAGATGGATTGTATAATACAAATGGCAGCAATATTGGAATACAATGACTGCACAATTTTGTCTGCATCAATTTAGAGTGCCAGCATGGCCTCTTTTTATTCAAAATATTGACGCGTCACAAATAATCCGTACTTATAATATATCAGGCTGGCTCGTATAACAACACTATTTGAATCAATCAACTCTGACCATATTTGTACTTTATAATGAGCATGAAAAGGTACGACATGTATGAGGTGACATCATCTATGAATCATTTTCTGACTGATCATATTCGTGATCGTTTGCAATTTTAAAGCCGCATCATAAATCAGTATTTGTTTTAACTCAGGATTCATTGTATTAAACTAATGACAGATATTGGTACACAATGGCCATGAGGACTACAACATATTGTCCGCATCAATTTAGAGTGCCAGCATTTCCTCTTGGTATTCATAATATTGAATCGTCACTAAAGTCGGTAGTTTTCATATTTCAGGATGGTTTGTATAACAAACCTATTTGGCCGCATCATCCAAGACTGACATGACTGATTATATTTGTACTTAATTATGAAAATTATGAGAAGTTATCATCTTCGAATAGTATATTGAATGACTGTTAGTATATAATGTCGGTTGATAGAATTTGTTGGTAGCTGAATGTCCAGAACGAGTAATGTTTTCTGACGTCTGAGATATCATTTATATTCGGTATAGATGAATCTGGCGAAACTGACCTGATGGTTTATAAATATACAACACCTTATATATCCGGACACTATACAATTTTAGTTTGAACATTTTGTCAAAAACAGAATCGTAAATCCAAGACAAACAAGGTGAATTACGACGAATAATCCATATAATGCATACAGATATATTTTGGAAGAGACTGTAAAAAATTGGAAACGAAGCGATGCAAATAATGATGTTTCTATACCACTATATGAAAATGTTTTTCCAATGCGTTGGATAACCTTTCTATCCACCTTCCAATTAAAAAAAACTTTCCTTTCCTTTATAATAGCTGCATGTATACATGTCGATCAACAAGTGTGAAATTGTACAGGTATTTCCTAAATGCATATACAAATATATTAATGTTTTTAATATGCACAATGAGTCAAGCTCTGACGACTATAGTAATTTGTAAAACTGGGAAAAAAGAATAATTCGATTAGGTTTATATAATAAAAGCACAGGTATAATATGAAAAGTCTTAAACACGGCAATTTGTCATAAGCAGACCTGTCCGGAGGTCTGGTCAGTAGCAGACCTGTCCATAGGTCTGGTTTGGGGCAGACCTGTCCTCAGAATTAATCAATAGCAGACTTGTCCACACACAGGTCTGGTCCGGAGCAGACTTGTCAATAGGTCTGCAGCAGTCCTAGAAAAGCAGTCATATTTCTGGTCTATCTATGACGAAGTTACCTTGCTTGTCTGCTTAAACATGTTAATATTTCTTAAGTTAACTTGGAAAACAGTCAAAAAGTCTGTTCCAAATTAACTTTTGTACAGGTTAGGACCGCACCTGTCTGTATAACATGATATACTTACTTGTTGATCAATGATGTAATCAGATTCATTCTATCTGCAATTCATGCGATTTTCTCAGTTGTTGGTTGTTACCTTGATTTGTACTATCTGAAGTGACTATTCGAATTGAAAATCGACCAACTACTGTTAACTAAAATCAGTTTCATTGACATATAATCAAAGTACTGTCAGAGAAAATATTTAAATGATCCAAAAGAACAAATGCTACAGAAACAAAATTATCTTCTACATATAGCACATGTTGACTGCACCAACCCAAATAAATGCATCTAAGGGAAAGATTTGTTTAAACATCATTTACAATATAAAATGATAATGATATCAAAGAACTTGTTTGTGAAATTCGATGTATTTAATGTTTACCTTAGCAATTTGCATGTTTTGTTTTTACAAATAGCTGTTTTCTTAATAATTGGCTCTCAGGAATTTCTTTTAAATGATAACATTTTATTTAATTTTAAATATTTACATTTCAGATCTTGCTTTGCATTTTCTTACCCTTTTTAATACCACGTATTAAATTTTTGAGACACACAAATGGAGAAAAACGTGATTATAAAGAACCGTTTTTAAGAATTAATTGGTGTGGTTGTACAGACTCATCTAAGGGCAAATTAGGCATCATTGATGCCTTGTATTTGTTCTATAGTGCTCCGGTGACAAAATTCTGGACAAATGTGGTGAGAAGTCAATGCGGTGATATAAATTTCAGCGAAAAGTGGACAGGAAGGTATATTGAAACGTTTCTGTCATAAAATGTTATTAAACGTATATTTGATCTTTGTCAGTTGAGCATACAATAGTCACTATAAAAGAAAAAAGGATCATAGTTCTTAAATTCATTATAATAAAATATATAATTACACAATCTTACTTAAAAGTTGAGAATGGAATAAGCATTGGGAAGAAAATAGTATAGTTTGGCGTAATGTAGTTATTTTAAATGCGCGTTATTCTACAATTAAAACGTGATCAAATTATCGCACTTCAAATGAATCATGGTAGGTTTTTAGCTGTGCAAACATATATTGTCAATACATTATCCCCACCAGTAAAAACTATGGACATATATTAAAAGCATTTGACACTAAGAATTTTCACAAAACATTGTATTTCAGTATACGCTAAAAATTTTTTATGAAAAAAATCGCGACAAAAGGAGTATGGAAAACTTATTTAAAAAAATGGATTGTTAGGTAAAAAAATGTATGCATTTTAGCCATCAATAGCTTTTGCAAAAATCGTCTAAATACGTTAGTTATACTGTCATTTTATATATATGCCGATGATGTTAGATTGCAAAGGTATTGCTCGCCTATAAAGGTAGTACTGGCATACTATTGAAAATTACAATGATACATTCTGAGTGCTGAAACCAAACATTTTAGGGCCAATTATATCTAAGTACCTGACTATTTCAAGAGTCATATGACCAAAACAGGACATATAAAAATAAACCAATTTCATGTAAGATAAAACTTGTCTGAGAGAGTTGGATCCTTACTTTCTCAATAACTGATACTTCATCAATAGACAAGTATAAATAGTGTCAATACTGATTACTATAAATAATATATAATTCTAATACACACCTTTCCGTTACTGTTACCTTTATATTCTTGTTATTTTAATTGTTGTTTCATGTTTGAACCAAAAAACCGAAAACCTAACGAATCATCCTACGTTTACAAAAGAATCAAATTATAAATGTTTTAAATTATTTCAAATGTTTCAATTAAGGCAACAGAAGTCTGCCGAGGTTAAACGTTCATGAATCTAGTTTAAAGTGAAAATATATCTTAAATATTTAATGTGTCCGAATGGCTTTTCTGGATTGACCTCCGTTAAGAACATCCAAAGTAAATATAAAAAATCCAAGGATTAATTGATAAAGGGACAATTAAGAAAAAAGCATGTCATAAATTATGCCTCCAAGTATTGTCCAGTGTTTTGTTGTTTTCTTTTTCGGTGTACAGTATTTTAACATTTTTTTTTCTTACAGTTTAGCTATGGGTTCAATAATATTCAATGTTTGTGAGATGTTTCGATGAGACTGTATCGCATTGCCTGTTTTATGTACTCATAGAAATGACAAATGTTTATTTCGAATGAAATGTTGTACACCGGGATTCACAATAAAAACTAAAAAAACATAATTTACAAAAAAAAAGTCTTTTGAAAAACAACTAAAACATATACAAGCTTAAATTTCCTTCAATTGTTTAAGTAATCTGATCTTATGTTATTGTAAATCCATTTACCGAAAGGGACTTTATTAAGATATCTATCAATCTTTACTAGAGATACTACATATATTAGATAAGATATTTGTTTTATATTATATCAGAAATCACTTATAATTTTCTGTATAAGATATCTAATAAATTGTATGAGATATCTTAAAACCATATGAGATATCTTATAAACTATATAAGACATCCCATATTTTATATGTGATATCTAATGAAGTAAATAAGATATCTTATATGAACATATGTATTTATAAGATATCTTATATACTTTATAAGATATTTTATATAAAACTATTTATTTATAACATATCTTTTTATAAAGCTATTTATTTATAACGTATCATGTATAAAACTTTCTATTTATAACAAATCTTATATAAATTATGTATTTATAACATATCTTATACTTTATATGATATTTTATATACTGTATAATATATCTTATATACTTTAAAAGATATCTTATATACTTTATACCTAATAAGATATCTTATAAGATATCTTAACAAGTATATAACATATTTAATAAACTGTAGGATATCTTATATAATACATAACATATCTTATAGTACCTCATTTAATATATAATATATCTTATAGAAACTAGATAATATAAGTTATCTTATAACAGCTAGATTATATAAGATATCTCATAAAATCTATATTGTAAAAGATATCTTATAGATCATAAAAGGTATCTCAAAAGATATCTCATATAATGTATAATATATCGTATATAGTTTTAATGATAGCTTATATACTTTATAAGATATCATATATAGTTTATAAGATATATCATATAATTCATAAGATATCTTATGTAATTTGTTTGATAAGATATCTTATAAATGATATGAGATATCTTATAATTATATGTGATATCTGATAAACTACATGTGATATATCTGATCAAATATATAGGATATCTTATTGAATTTGAAAATATCTTATAAAGTATAATACGATATCTTATATAGTATATAAGATATCTTATACTGTATATAAAATCTCTTATCAAGTTTATAAAAACAAGATAATATGAGATGTCTTATATATTAAATGAGATTTTAATCTTGTAATTGAGTTTGTTGTAGAGCTGTCCGTTTCATCTGTATTCTTTTTTTTTGTAGATTTCATGCATCGTGATGCTATTCTGCTTCAGCTTCTTCGTGTTAACAGATTTACGCCCATTTACAGATGGTCAATTCTCGTTGATGGAATACCTTATTTTCGGATGGATTTTAACTTTGGTATTGGAAGAACTTCGACAGGTTAATATATCGATATGTATGATGAATGGTATATCGAAAAGTGTTCTTCTCTAAGGGATGTTTTGTACGAAATTGAAATAGAATATACTGATTACTTTTTTCATTAAGGCTTAATTATATTTATCTTGCCTGATTTGCACCTAGATATGTGATGTGCCAATACATTAGTGTCAAGAAACAAAAAGATAGGGTTATTGATTAAAGTTGTTCAGATTTTCCCTTGAAATAAAATTCTCTTAACCATGTTCAGTGTCTGTTTCTAAAGTATTTATTATATTATTCTTGAACCAAAAAAAATGAAATTGCTTTATTATTGATAATTTGGTACTTTGAGGTCTGCTAAGATCAGAACATATTTTTCATTCACATCTATTCATTAGTTCTAGCAATCAATTAATTCATTTGGTTAAAACAACGATGAATAAAATCAACATGAAGTTTCCCACTGTAGACGCATTTTCTGCGTTACATTATTGAAGGTCGAAGTTTGGAAAACTTGTGTTGGAAAGAACACAGTATAGCCTAAATACCTAAATAACCAATCAAAATTGAGTAATGTGAATGTAACGCTTGTCGTGGACGACTTAATTTTATTTCAAAGATCTTTTAAGGTGTTTTTTTTTCTCATAAAAAAAATCTTAGTATATATATAATACATGTGTATGCAACGCCAGACAGCTGCTACTGCAAATATTTAATATCGTTCGGTTAAATTTAAGACAAACAGTATAACAAATATGTTGCTAGCCCAATATGAACAATGGTAACCCGAATCAGAACAAATGACTTTACGTTCTTATGCTTCAAGTCGTAGACGTAAATGCTGTGTTGAATCACAGATAAAGACGACGCGTTAAACACATCTGTCAAATTCTAAATGTATTCCCTATTTAAAAATACTTAAGAATTCGTTGACAATCACTGAATTTCAATATCGTTTGCTGCAACTGTAATTCTTTTTTTTTTTTTTTTTAGATATGTCAAAGAGAACAACGTAGTCTACGGCACAGACTTTGCAGCTGGTGGAAAGATGCTTGGAACAAATATGACGTGTTCATGAATTTCTTGTTTTTACTGTCAGTCGTTCTAAGATTTGCATTGCATCAAGATAATTTTAAACCTGCACGAATGATGTACAGCGTAACTCTTGCTTTCTTTATCATTCGAACATTACAGTTTTTTTATGTTGCAAAAAATACAGGACCAAAGATTATAATGATACGTAAAATGGTAAGTGATATTGGGACGACATGTATTGCACATGCAAGTGCTGATCTTTTACGTGCTCCAACGTAAAAATCGTAAGGTGTCTCACTGATAAGACAGTGTTAATTTGCTATTGTTCATAGTACATTACAACACTGTTTGTAACAAACGATTAATTTTTGAATTTTAAATTTAAAGCCCAGGAATTGTTTCTATTGAATTCCCTCTGATATATACATTAATATTAAATCCGGACTTTTAAACTTTAAGACGAGAAACATATAAGACATTTCAATCGCATAATAGCACAATGGCACCAACATGTATTCCGGCAAATGTTAAATCAAGTACTGTAGTACTGTTAATAACGTAAGACAGGATATTAATAGCACGTGAACAGTCGCTGTATACTTTAAGGTCAAAATTAGTAACTAGTGTTCTATTTAGCATCACCATATGCAGCATAACTAGTCTTGAAGTAAAAATAGGAGTATATTCAGTGGAAGTTATGTGTTTACAAGAAATATATTGAAATGGTAAATATATACAATAGCAGAAGAACAGCTGCCTCTTCTGAACGATATAGATATTATACAGATATGCATATATACAATATTGATCTTTTAATAATGCAGAAGTGTTGAGCTTATTGTTTTTTGTATTTTATGCATTTTATCGTTCTCATATGTAACTTATTCCTAAATTACAAAAGAGAGGCGAAAGATACCAAAAGAACATTCAAACTAATAAGTTGAAAATAAGCTGACGACGAGATGGAAAAAAAAAGATTAAGAGACAAACATCAGTACACAAAAACAATAAAGAAAAGTAGACTAAGAGGTAAACACCTCCACAACAGGGAGTTATATCAGGTTCTCCGGAAGGTAAAGCAGATCCTGCTTTACATGTGGCACACCTGGAGTTGCTAATTTGATCATATACCAATTGATGAGATTAATTTAGTTAGTCACATTCGAGGAAAAGGAAACGGGATTGTGGTTATTACAGTTGGAACATATCCGTCGTCATCTGCTTAACTCATTTGTCTAATAGCCAGGTAAACAACATTTATGAGGTAATTATATGTCTTTTGATATTTAGATGTAATTGTCAATTTTTATTTATCAATGCAGCATACATTTCAGGTGACTGTTTTACTATTTTTTATCATGATTTTTGCTGTTGTTCTCGTGAGCTTTGGAATTATAATGCAGGCTAATCTGTATCCCAATTCAGAACTAACATTTGCTCTTCTTAGAGATGTGGTAAATTTGCCATATTGGCAGATGTATGGTGAATTATTTCTGGAAATCATAGAAGGTAAGAAGTTGATTCGTTTATATGCATCATAGTGCTGTGTAATATAGGATCAAATACCTTTTTTAAGGAATTTATTGGTGTATAAACTGGACGAATTAACTCCCAAATCAATAAAAGTCCAAAGGACTGTTATGATATGTTTGTGAGTGTCTTGGTCCAGTTATTTGCCGATTAACCCCTTTTAAAAGGCGTTTATATCCTTATTGTTCTTCAAATTTGGTGATAAGGAATGTTATTTCCACACCATAAAGTCTTTCACACGTTAATTGTATATTTGTGTCATTGAATTGGCCTAGTGCATGAATATTTTTTGGTTAACGCAAAAAATGTACTTCATGAAATTTGCAATCCGATAAAAAAATAAACTACAAAAATTACCATTCAAATGAATAGTTTGCGTTTATTATTTATTTTAATGTAGAACTCATAGTGAAAATAAATACGTTTAACGTCGAGTTATTATCGCCGCAATCTTGTTTACATTGGTCACGAAAAGTAGTTCCGTCAACGTCGTCTATCGAGAAAAAAATAACTCTCAGAGTCCCTATCGGAAGCCCGCTCGACCAATCATATTAACATATTGCGTAACATGCAAATCATAAAAGAATGTCAACACAGTTTTGGTCATAATCATTGATAATGGTAATATAAAAAAAATGTTTGAATGTAAACCTTAATGACAATGGTTTTGATGGTTTTGATTAACAAAAAATAAAACAATTAAGGTATCAATTTAAATGACAGACGTTTTTCTACAAATCATATCGTCTTTTAGTCCATAAGGCACGTTTCTGTTTCCCTATACAATGTTTTTATCAAATGTATGACCATAAAGAAAAGCAGAGAACGATATGCTTGCCCTTAATATACAACCGAAATTGCTCGCAAATGTGTGTCATAAAAATAACAACAGAAAATAACAGAACTAAAGCAGAGATTAACGTGTAAGTAGTATTTTGTAATCGTTATTGTTCTGTTGGGAAGTGACTGTGTGATGTTTGAAGTCTTACATGCGTCATATGGCTTTACTGATATTTTAATGTGGTTCATTTCCTGGGATATATGCAATTCCACTGATAGCTATCAGGAAGGGCTTGAATAGATAGAACTAAATAATCAAATCCCACCATGGGATAATATGTAAATATCATATTGTCTTTATTGCCCTTATTGTACAACTAAGTGCTGACGGCGGCAGATATTCGCGATTTCAATAAATCTATCGTTGTCTTAAAACGGGTCACATTAGAGCTTGAAATATTAGAAAAGGTGCTAAAGGTGCAAACTTATAATTAAAACAAAATTTCAAAATAAAAACTTGAAATAAACAAAAGTAACAATTGACTAGAGTTTGAGTTACATTTAATGGTTTCAATGTTGGACAACAACCGAGTAATTGAAGGTTTATTGTCTAGTCAGTGACGTCAAATCCAGTATGTTTGAAAATCAAAGACCTTACCCAAACGTTGAATAGCCGATATTACCTACGATGACCTCAATATAGTTATAACTATGATATAAAAAAAATCTGTGTATGTCAAAGATACGTAAATTTGAAATGTTTTGTTTTTTATCAGTTAAGCAATAGCGGTATCTGCCATGTTTGCATGATGGTCGATAGTCACTGAGCTTTTGATACCTATAGATGATTACAAATTCTTGGAACATACATATTGTTTTGCAATTTCTAACGTGTGCAATTCTAAGTATTGGAACGGTAGGAATACTGAATCCACTGGGTCGCAATGAATGTTGTGCTAGCCTCGGAAGTTGGAGGTTGTTGAATTTTCATTTATACTGCTACCCGTTATGCACGTTGAGTTTAAAAATTAAATCAAATATTAGTAGCTTGGAGCCAGGATAATATTAAAAGGCAGAACTTTAGCATTCAACTCAGCGTGAAGGTCTCATAAAAGCTGAATACATTCATACCATATTGCAATATAACATTAACTTTATTTTCAGCCTGCATATTTATGTAATAGTTGGCACTGTAAATTAAGCGCCCATCTATCTATGTGTAGGTGTCAGGCATTTTGAAATCGTAATTTGTAATAATTTCTAAAAATTTATAACAACAATAAACATATAAGTAAATTGAAGTGACCAATCTGAATGATAATCTTTTTGGGAATCGAAAATAGAAATATTGTCCCTAAGGTCATGTTCTGACCGGCAGTAAAACCCTTGCCAAATGTAAAAAGCTGAATTTTGAGTAAAATTCATGGAAATATTACGTAGTTTGTGCTTGATATGTATATAGTATTCAGAAGAAGATGAACAGTCATGAATAAAACTATCATACTTGCGAAATAGCAGTAAATCGATCAAGTCCCATTTAATTTCACTCGAAAAAGGTTGACCGATTCACCAGAAACACACAATCCCAGCCGGACACTTCACCTATCGTGTTACCCGACATGATAAAATGAGACAACCAACGACCTAAATTGTGCTGAAATAATAAATCAAAAACTAAATATGACAAAAAAAGGGATTACCATTTAGATGGGTCACTTCAACTTACTCGCATGTTTATCGTTGACATGAACTTTTAAAAATTATTTCAATTTACGATCTTGTTTAGACATGTTTTACTTCAAAATATATTGAACTGAAAGGTGCAGCATGCTAACCATTTGCACGCCCCCCTCCAAGAGAGAAAAGCAACTAATATACAAACTTAAAAGGAACACAGAAACATATTTCGTTATCAAAACTACCTCACAACTGAATCATTTATTATAAATAATGTACATAGTGTTGCTCATATATTAAACTGACGTCACGCATTAATCAAAATACCGGCACATGGATATATGAGCGCTTAAGGAACACCGGCAACTATTACATAAATATGCAGGCCGAAAATGATATTGATGTTTCATGTTTATATGGTATGAATGTATTCTGCTTTTACAAGACCAGCACGCTGTGTTGGATGTCAACGTTCTCCTTTTTAACATTATCCTGGCTCAAAGCTTCTAATATTTGATCTTAATCTTAAATTCAACTTGTATAGCGGGAAGCAGTGTTAAATGGATATCAACAACCTCCCACTTTCGAGGCTAGCAAAACGTTCATTGCGACACCATGGATTTAGTATTCCTACCGTACCAATACTTAGAACTGAAATCAATGATTAAACGCAATATATGATTTCCATGCAATCCATAAAAAAAGAAAACAACACGGTAAAAATAACATGCGTCAGAAGTGCTTTTCTGGATTTACCTTCATCAGGAACGCTCAAAAGCCGAATATTTGAAGGCCAATGATTTATAAAAACCGAACTAGTTAATAAAAGGTTTAAGATGATCGCTCAAAATGTACGACCATTGATCTCATCGGCCGACATGATTGCAGATAGTAAGAAGTCGTAAAGCAAAACAACACAATCTGACATCAAATGTGAGGGAATACACGTGTATTAAACCATTGTATTGCTTCACGCACAGTAGAAACTATATACAACTCCCTGCGAGTTTGTCTGTTTTCACTGTTACTCCTAAATGATGGGCACTAGGAAAACCAAATAGTTCCGAATTAATTATCTGAAACGTTAAGCTTATGTTAGAAATCATCACATCTCAGCAATAGTCATGAATGTGTTTTCCAGCAGTTCAAACCAAAGACTTGATTTTTTTAATCGCTGCTTCGTCTGTGCTAAGCTTTATGGCCGATTTGACAACTGAGATTCAGAATAGTCTGTGGGTGTAATGTGACTAAGCGTTCTGTTGTCGGTAATCTGTTGAGACTTGCATGGCGGACATTTTCATGTTTGGCAGTTGAACATTTGAGACAGACAACCTTCATTTTTATCAAAACATGCAAATGTTAATCATGCATGAAGAAAACAGAGAGGCGAAAGATACTAGTTAAGTCAGTTAAACATACTGACAATGTTATTGCAAAAAAGCGAAAAACGAAAACCGCCAAATGACTAACAGTGGCATATGTTCAGTTAAATCATCAATATACATGTACTTCAGGAGTAAGAAGATCTGAATTACATGTCAGCTAGCAATGTATTGAACACCAAATTAATTATGTATATCAATCTACAGTGACATGTATCTACACGGTAGTACCACACAATATTTATTTTAGGAGTTGTAAAATTATGGAGTGAAAACTAATAGTATAAGCATTATCTAAAATGTACCTTATTCTACTCAAGTTAACTACTTTGATGCACTGGAGATATTTTCACTAAACCCTCCTAGTATTTAGAGTAATCAGAGGCAATATCAGTAATTATAATTTAGTGGTTGTCGTTTGTTGCTTTTTGTCATATTTTGCTGTTAATTTTTTTGAATATAAATCAGAGTGTTAGTTTTTCTCGTTTGAATTGGTTAACATATGTCGGTTCTTTTTGTAGCTGACTATCTTGTATTGGTTTTGCTCATTGTTCAAGGCCGTACGATGACCTATAGCTGTAAATTTTATGTCAATTGGTCACTTGTGGATAGTTTTCTCATCGGCACATCATACCACATCTTCCTATTTTTATAGGCAAGCATTCAAAATATATCGAATATAATAAAATCATTATTCGATCTCTTTTTTACAATGCATTTAATTCAAATTAGCAAATCAACAAAAAATATCCAATATTATAAGAGTTGTAACTTTGAAAATTTGTGTCTCGACGAATTTGTCTTCGGACCATCGGATATTGCAAGGGTGTGTTCTAATAAGTATATTCAGACGTGCCGATGTAATGACTCGATATTTCGAGGATGCAAATATATATTAGTGTTCTGGATTTCCCACTTCATTCAGATCTTTTTTTTTTGTAATTCACACATTTATCATCTGCTACAGTGGAAACCAAGAATATGAAAGTGGTAAAACCTTAAGCAGAATGTACACAGAAATTAGAGAATCTAGCCTTCTCAACGTAGAATCATAAACAAACCAGATGTATTTCCCCTTACTTCACATTTGGAAAAAAGAAGGCGTGCAGTAACAAATCGAGATACATGTAACATGTGTAACGGAAGATATATCATTTAATAATATAGAAAACGAATATCAATAAAACACATATGTAAACGATCTCAAGACAACATAAAACGATACAACTAATTAATCAATCGGAATAACGACTAACTTAATTGAGGTAAGGATTAATATCATCAAAATCACGAATTACTTATTCGAGATAACGGAATATTGAAGCGTTTTATTTGTCTGAAAAAATGGAGTGTCCCTCCAGAGCTTCCGTGGTACTGAGGTAACATTTATAAAAATGACAGACTGTTACATAGTAATTTAACATTTTGAAAAATTAACCATACGTTATACGTATTTGGTAAAAACTAAAACAATTAATGAACTGATCTTCATGATATCTGCTATGATTTTTATTCATGTTGCTTATGCCTCGTTCTAAATCTAAAATCGAAATATTGAACTGAAGTTTATCCCGGAACATATGCATTTAACGGTCACTTTTAATGTACAAATGTATAGTGGCATTTAAAAAAAAACTAAGCAAGTAACTATAAATAATTTGAGCACATGCATCTGCTGCTAAAGTCAAACAACTATAAAAACGGGAGATCCAGAACAGGTGAGCTCGACAATCTAATAATCATATGAAACTCGTACGTAAATTCCTGATCGTATTTTTATTTGCAGGACAGGAGTCATCAACTTGTACAAAGGAACCTTCCAAGTATGGGATTTTACCTAGATGTCCGGAGACAAATACAGGGGTTCCTCTTGTGCTAGCTGTATACATGGTGCTAACTAACCTTATGTTAATGAATTTACTTATTGCTATGTTTTCGTGAGTAAATTCAATATCTGATTTATATATGTATATTTTTACAACAAAAAATCAAGACAATGCCATCCACTTTTTCACATTTAGTCACATACGATCAATGACATGTTTAAAGAACTTACTGTCCCTCAACTTGGTCAATTACGACAAATATCTTTTCTCGTTAGTTATTGCCCCTGAAATTAATGATTACCTTAGCAGACTTGTAATATTTAGAAATGTAATTGATATAACATGCTATCAATTACAAATTAATCTAATGTTATCATGGTTATGTGTAATTTAACATATTTTTCAACAAGCAGTTTCAAATATTGAGTTACATTGCATTTTTGCATGGAATCAGGCATGTTTTGCATTATGCTTGGCTTATACAAGGGCTATCGAATACTGAGGAATTTTCTTGAGAAGACACATTATTTAACTTTTTGTTTTTATGATCAGTATTATCAAAGAAACCTAAGCAATTTATATTTCATGTTTTGCTTTCACAATGATACATGTTTTAGTAAACAAATATCGTTTCAGCAATACATTTCAGAAAGTTGAAGATAACTCTGTCTCAATTTGGAAGTTCCATAGATATTCGCTTGTTCACGAGTATTACGAAAGACCGGTTTTCGCACCACCACTGATTATATTAAATCATTTGTATAGGACTATATATTTCGTTTACCATATATGGTGTAAGAAGGACGGCAAACTCGACAATGCTTTCGAGCTGAATATAACAGGTACTATATTCTAATAACTTTAAACTTATACACGTATGCGATGGTACAAACGTGCATATTGTAACTCAAAAGAAAGAAAAATGTGTATAGGAGTACACAATACACTAATTTGTTAAGTGATTACATTTTCAGATACTCCCCCATATACATAGATGTGAGAACTATATTTCAATTGATGTAACATACGGACACAACATTGTTAATGGGTGGATAAACAAGTTGAAATATGTATTTTTCTCCTGTTTACCGTAAACTGATTGCAACTAAATGTAAAATTATCAATGTATGAATTTGTATATACAATGCAAGTGATCTCAAATAGTTAGGGAATAATAAATCGTGTCGCTTCTCAAGATGTATTATTAATTCCCTAAACTGGACTAAATTAGATTATATCCAAAGTTTGATAGGGTAGATATTTGTGCACTAAGTAAGATAAAACCATAGGGTGCCGAGATTAGGATCTTGACAAAATCGTTTAAAAAACAGATCTGCCGATAACATCTAGGGATATAATTCCTAGTTGCGTCTTTAAAACTTGTGTACTGTTGATTTTTGTCATTCTCTATATCAATACCCTGCACAGTTTTCAAAACATTATGCCTCGAGCTAAAAGAAAATAACTGTCGAAATGTGCACCAATTATATATAGTATCGTAATGTTATTAGTACCCTAATGCAAATATCTTCTTGTTTTGACTCTTCTCTGTCCTGAGGAGGCTGCATCATTGACGCTTACCAGCCCCTGCTTTCTCATTTTATTCATACTAAACAACTCATTTATAACGCTAAATCGATATTGTGATATGCTATGTAAATATCTTCCTGTTTGCATTCTTGTTTTTCGTGCTGAACAATTGTATGCTTTCAAAAGGGATAAGTTATAAAGATAAGTATATGTCTTTCATACCTTTTCTTTATGTTTGCTTTATCAAGTGTGGAATTGGTAATGGCTAAAGAAAATAAATAAATCATTTCAAACCAACCAATTCATGTAATTAAATATGCTTTGTCCTACACTGATGGTTAATGTAGCAGGACCATCCAAACAAGGTTGTTAAAATTCAGTCTGAAAACCGTTTATATATGTTTCCTATGGATATAATACTCTAGTAGCACTTGATAAAAAGCATGATTCTATACACAAGTAATACTAGAGAGGGAAATTGTGTCTTTCAAACGTAAATAACATTATGTTATCGGATGAGAAAATGTTGAAAGTTTAAATGTTATTCGACACTTAGTGTTATTACAATATGAGTTATCCTTCAGATTTTGTGTAAATAAAAGTAACATAATAACACTTGATGTTTATTGATCCAGAAGAGGAGTCTAAACAGGTTGCTGAGTCTGAAAGAGAAGCAATGGACGAATGTTTTAAATCACTTGACGACAGGCATGGACGGACAGTACCAAGGTATTATATTTTAAAAGGCGTAACTCTGCGTTAAATGTACAACAATAGAAGGCATCTCGTCAAATTGCAGGATGGTATGAATGTATCAACCAATCAGCTTGGGTAATGCTAATCAAGTTCTATGAAGGATCTTGAACGGCGAAAACGCTAAATATATTACCACGTTATGTAGTCTCTATATATACTAGTAGTCTCCCTTTGAATCGACTTAAGCCACAACAATTGATTTTCTTTGATTTCTTCTGTATACATGAAAAACAAAAGTACTTTATATTCTACAAATTATTTAGTGCAATATCTCTCGTTTGTTTACGATTTCTTTTAAATATGTTTATTATTCGGTAAACAATTAAAATTATGATGCTGAAGAAAACACATGAATTTTCAAAATCCAGAAACATACGAAAGACTAACAGGGACATTATATTTTTCTTTCAAATTTGACGTTTCTCACTTCCAAGTTGAAATCTATCAGTTCCAAGTTGACATTTTATAGTTCTTTGGTGACATGTCTCATTGCAAATTTGACATCTTTTACTTCAATCTTGACATTATAAGTGCAACTTACGATTCAATATGCAACATATTGTTGATACTTATATCACATGTATATTTTAGTGTTACTCATTTTCATAATGTTCTATAACTATTTACAATCTTTACTCTACTTCCGTTGTATGTGTTCTGATTGATATACAAGTTGGAAAAACACAATACATGTATTAGTTGTAATTCAATTAGAACTAGGTTTTAGTAACTTCAAATGCTGTTAAATACGTACACCGTTTTTTTTCCCATGTAAGATGTTTAGTGTGTCTCTGGTCAATAAAATACGATAAGCCTTCTAATGGATTTTCAGTTCGTCCTTATGGTGTACGGTTACTCCACTGTCAAAGCTATGAGAGAGGGCTGATCGCCCGATTTATTGTTACCCCTTAACATAATGTCTTTGCTTTTCCGCAATCAGAAAACATATCGTATTTGATATCTGAAATCATAAGCCAGATATTCAGTGTTTGTTGTTGGTTTGTGTCTGTCATTTCATTTTTTATTTACTGTTTTAGTATATATCAGACCGTCGGTTTACTTGTTCAAATTATTCCAGATGTTTGTATTTCGGGGCATTTTATCTATTGATATACAGTCTGCTTTTTGACCATCTGAAAGTACTATTGTGATAAAACTTGTATACATCCACGTCATGCAGTCCCTTGTAGACAGTTGTCTCATAAGCCATCATACTAAATATGCACATAATCCATGTGGAAGAAAATATCCTACTATTTTGAATATCTCCTGCGTATTGTTGAGTCAATGCATGTAAACTTACAGTTTGTAAATCGCAAGGTTAAGAGACAAATGTTGCTGGTGTTGAATGCTCGTAATCTTACTATTATTTTAAGCTCCTACTTGTTTTATCATGTCACCATTGATGAAATTTAGGCAAATCATAAACATAATTCAATTCCACATACACAATATATCGATACTTTTTTTAATCACTCGATTGTTGTCACTGCTAGTATTCGTCCAGGATGTTATCACTAGCCTAGTAGTCAGTATCTTAGTGTTGATATGAAAGATCCCTGATGCGGATGTTTTGTTTATAAAATGTTTATATCACTCTAAACCAAAGAATTGTCTACTC
This sequence comes from Mytilus californianus, assembly GCF_021869535.1. Classification (NCBI taxonomy): domain Eukaryota; kingdom Metazoa; phylum Mollusca; class Bivalvia; order Mytilida; family Mytilidae; genus Mytilus; species Mytilus californianus. Next base: position 46,944,442 of record NW_026262582.1, on the reverse strand, counting down.
TAGCCAAAGATAAGCGTATTTAGATTTCATACCTTTTTTGTGGAATTTTGTGTTTTCAATGTACTTTAAATTCGTAATTGTTTTGGCTTACCAACTATTTTTTAGTTCCATTGATTGGATGTCGTGTGTACATGGAACACTCGTCTTATGTACAATTTAATACTTCTGGTGTCGTTTTGATCCTGAGGGCATCATCAGTCAAGTACACAGAAATTTCGAGAACATTTAAAAGATTATTGATACTGTCATATTCTAAACATATACATAGATTAAGGCAGTAGTAGTTTCATATGTACAAACTTCAAAAATTGGTTTGGAAGATACAATTACAGTCACATATAATCAATGTATAAATCTTTCGAAACACTAATGTTGATGCTCTACCCTTAGTCAGATTTGATACAACATATTTGCAGTCTGTTGTTTTTGTTTCTCTTAAATTTCATAATGTAAATGCAGAAATTTTTGCAAGCATTCATGTTGAACAATGGTATAAAAAAAGCGTCATGCATGATTGGGATTTAAAAAAAAAATTGTTCATATAAAAATGATGACAAATTAAAAATCCGACCGTGTTTAATATCGTGGCTAGTTTCTTTTTTGACGAGTCTTTTATATTTATGCCTCTCAATATGTGACAACTTTTCGACGGACATTGTCCATCGGATTACCTCTTGTTAAAAAGGGCTAAAAGAACCTAAAAGTGTCCGCACTAAATTATGAGATTCGTCTTTTTAACCTTAACTATGTTTATATACATATAAAAATTACACATGTAAAATGTATGTTTAACGCTGTTAGTTGTCATCATATATGAGAACGTATTTAGCCGTAGGCAAATATAAATTTCAAAATTTAATAAAAACATATGTAGAGTATTGAAATATAAACAACAGGACAAACTAACAGCAAATGTTGTTATGTTGTAGTTCAATTTTGATTACTCTTTATCGCTATCTTCGCACAATACCAACTTCAAAACGATATAAGGTGAAAGACAGATTGGTTATCAATCCCTATATGACTTTGCGTCTTTGCGAAAACATTCGGAATATAAAAATTTTTAAAAATCATTTACATTAACCGTCTTAATGTAAATACTTAGATAATGTTTAAGAAAGTTCTTGCCATCATTGTCTTCTGTGATAACTGAGATTGCAGTTTTTAAATTTTTGTGTTATTTATCAAGACCATTTTATTACCCGTTTGATGCCCAAAGGTATTGTTATTGGTAGTCTTTGTCAATATTGATAGTCGGAGGCCAATCTTAAATCAGTTAACGCAAAATCCTGGTGTATGGTTTCGTTTATCTTATTGTGTGACATTATCATTGGTAAGCTGCAGTAATATTTTCTTACCTTACCAAAGTATATAATGATGTTTGAAACGTTCACACATGCATGCATGAATAGGTTTGCTCGTTTAAACAATTGAAAAACTGTATCGGTAATTTTCTCTAGGACAAGAAGTTACTATAAAATGCCAGCCGTTTCCACAGATAGGGATTACACACTGAAAGACATTGCTGAACTATACAATCAAGTGAACCAGAAGTTGGATGAAATACTAGAGACTAGAACATGAGGAATTATGTGAAGATATATATCAATAGAAACTTATTCAACCGTAATAAGCTATATTTATATCAGAATCATCTGGTTTATCTTTGAAGTACCATAACAAAATTCGCCGACTTATTCTACAATTTTTAACATATAGTTTAAAAAACCATTTGATAAAATTGTTTAACATTATTGTTATGTTTTCATTGTCGTTTAAAAGAAAGGTACCAAGTAATATTGATGAAAAATCTAGAGAGACTCATTTCCAACAAAAAATGAGATGGACATTTATTTTTGTATGTTTTTTTAAGTTCCATTATCTGTATACTATATACTATAAATATATGGCAGTTTTTCAAGAAGGCGATTTTTCATTAAACATTTGTTTGAATAGAGAGGAGAACACCCTCGAATACGTTCAAGTAAATATATCGTGTATGTACTTTGTTGTTAGACTCCAACATAGTATTTAAATATTATTGTATAAATGGCAATGAGAAACAGTTATAATTTGTATTTGATATTTCAAATAGTTCATTTGTTCAGAGGCTATTGTTTTTCAAATGGTTATATAAGTCAGCAGGAAAAAAATTTGTTGAAGGTAGACTTCTGCAAAACAGGGCAAGTATGATGGTTTTGCTGTTTAATTTTCCTATATTCAAGATTTTTAAGAACCAAATGAAGACTACAAACGAGTACGAATATTTCCATTGTACATTAACGTTTATTTCATCGACCATTGTATAGTCAAATGGAACTCTTTAAGACTATTTTCACTTATTGTCGTATATTTGCGTAGATGTTTTTTTAATCAACCGTTCTTTTTGTTTAATTAATATTCAAGATCGAAAATTCAGGATCGAATAAAACTAACCTTATTGTCTATTCTATCATATATTCTGTCATCATGTGTTAAGCTTATCTACTAAACAACATGTTGTTGTAATTTGTAGGATGTACAATGATATACCTTTAAATTCGATTCTTGGCATTTCATTAATTGTTCGCTAAATTGTACATGTTTTATCTGGACGGTTATGGAGGTTGTATATTTGATCAAAATTGTACGATTAATCCAGTGCATTTTTAAACAGTTGAATGCTGCTGAAACTACACCGAGCAACACATTATTTACCCAATTCTTGATTTGGTTGAATGGTTTTTAGTGGTTGAGTCAGTCATGTACCGATGATTTATTTTGCATACAAAGCTGTATTATTATTATTTTGAGATAATGTAATTGATATGTATGTAGTTCAGTACAAGATACTTTTTGCCTTTACCATACTTTTTGTCTAATAATGCGTTGTTTCTTTAATACGACATTCCTTTCTTATTTTCAGGTAAACTGTTTTATTTTATTGGTAAAATCTGTGTTTTGTTTTATCCGATCCAGAAAATGCAAAGTTGTCTGCGTTTTAATTCGTTGTGAAAGAACAATGAAACACTTTTAAATCAAAACTTACCTTTGAAGTTAACCGTTGTGTGTTTAAGCATTACCTTAACCTGCTTGTTTATATAAGTTTCGTTTAAAATGAAAACAACAGATTTTTTTTTCTAATTTGCCAATTCAACTCTCTCCATGTTTGAAGTAAAAATTTGTTAGGTTTATACGCAAAACTGTTCTGCTAACTATACGATATCTAAACTGGGCATTACTGTTCAGGTAAATTGGTGATTTCAATCATGTAGTAGTTTAATTCATTAATGTTTGTCTTCGTACCAATCAAATATCAAAAAGATAAAAACACTACACCAATAACTTGGTTTTCGTTGAAACTAACACAAGGATTACATTTTAAGTATTTAGTGATAAACAACACATTTGATAACCCTTCATTTGTTGCAAAAACGATGCGAGAGATTCCAAAAGATTAAAGTGATATTCAAACTCATTATTCGAAAACAAACTAAAAATACCATTGAAAAAAAAAAGAAAAAATGACCTAAAGACATAAAGTATACAACATGTACAAAACACAAAATAGAAAACAGACGACTGAGCATCATAAACCCCGTATAACAATTCATGGGTTGATATCAAGCGCTCTGGAAGGTTAAGCAGATCCTGTGCCACAGATGGCACTCGTCGTGTTTCTTATGTAAGTAGACACGAATTGGTAAGTCAAATTCGGTTATTCACATTCGAGGAATAGAGGACGAGATTGTGGTTACAACAATTGGACCATATCCATCGTCATTTGTAAAATAGAACAGTCAAACAACTCGTGAAGGCGTCCTTAATTTTTTTCGAAAAGAGTATTTTAATTTCAACGTCACCACATGGAACTCTTGTTTTAATAGCTTCCTTGCAATATTATTTTTAAACATTTTTTTATATTATTTCACAATCATTTAATACAAAATTTAAGAACTGTCAATGTCTAACGAACTTTTAAAATATCTTGTGTAATTTTATGTAAATCGGCAAACTATTGCTGCTACATGTAGCAAGTTGTTAAAGGTAATCGTACTTCTAGAAGGTACACTGTACAATAGTTCATGGGGATTTACAATGACTTCTTAGATTGTTATGCAGTTCATGCAACGCCTTAACATTGTAAATGTGCTCTTATTTATGATTTTATGTTTTTTGTTATTGAAATAAACATGTATGAGATTAGTCTGTTTTATGATCATTACTTAATCAACACGATCTTTGCTTGTAATACAATGTAACACTTCATTAACTTCATTAAATATTATCTACCATACATCTATCTAGTGTTTCTTCACTTATATACATTTCAGACAATATTCATTTGAAGTCAGTCTTTGCTTCTCGTATATTGAGTAACATAGTATAAGCTTTTAATCAATTTGTGTTTAAGTGATTTTGTAAGGTTTTACGTCAATAATGCATTTGCGGTAATTTGGCTTTCGCCACTTAAAAAATTGATTCAAGGCTCAAAAAGCAAGGTTGTTCAGACTGTTTCTTAAACAATGGATAATGCTTTAAACTGAACATTCATCTATTTAAAGAATGCATAAGTTCATGAATATGTAAACATTAATTGCCTTCAAATATTTAGTTAACTGCCTTTTCAAAAAACTTTATTATATCATTTATTATTCAGCATTGATAAAGTGATATGACAAGTTACGTTTACGAATAGTTTTGATCATGTGTACAATATAAAGATCCTTATATGTTGGTATTGGTCATGACCATGCTGTTATTAGACTATTCGGGCAAAATACAATAATGGGGACATAACAATTGGTGTTTGTTATGTTATCTCTACGGCTAACTCAGACCAGCCTAGTAGTGAGCACTTCTGTGTTGACTTGAATTAGCATTGATATGATCATAACCATTAATTGACAAATTATAAAACTCAGAATTCATCGAAATAATAAGGATTGTTTACCCCAAGAAATAGATTATCTTTACTCTATTTGAAAAAACAAATTAAATTTTGGGTCTTCAGTGGTCTTCAACATCCTACCTTATTTTCCCATTTTCACTGTCTTGTTAAGTCTTTTGAAAAAATTGAAACCTGGTATCTCATTTGTATCTTTGATGATAATATAAAAAGAAGATGTGGTTTGATTGCCAATTAGACAACTCTCCACAAGAGACCAAATGACACAGAAATTAACAACTACAGGTCACCGTACAGCCTTCAACAATGAGCAAAGCCGATACCGCATAGTCAGCTGTAAAAGACCCCGAAACAGCAAATGTAAAACAGTTCAAACGAGAAAACTAACGGCCTAATTTATGTACAAAATAATGAACGAAAAACAAATATGTAATACAGCAACACACGCCAACCACTGAATTACAGGCTCCTGACTTGGGACAGGCACATACAGAATGTGGCAAGGTTAAACTAGTTTGAAGACGCCAACCCTCCCCTAACCTGGGACAGTGGTGTAACAGTACAACATAAGAACAAACTATAAACATCAGTTGAAAAAGGCTCAATTCATCAGATGGATACAAATAGAAATGCATCTAACAAAAACACAGAGTGGACGTGGACGGATTTTATACATCCCAACAACAAAAAGACACATAAAGTACAGATCTGAGAGTACTCGCAGTTACTGATAGCTAGTTCAAAGCCAATAACAACAAATAAAAAAATCATGCATCTAAGACTAAATTATCAACCAGTACAAAACCAATATCCAATGGATTTAGTGTAAAGACAGAGATAAATATGACCCTGTGCAATACCAAGATACAGTTATCGACAGATTGTAGAGCCATGAATGTGCATACGTATATAACAATAATATTTAGTTTGATTTTAATTTACTGATAACAAAACTTAATATTAATTCCAATAAAAACAATATTCAAAGATATAATTACAGTGTTGAATTGGTTATCTTTCACAATAAGTTTGAGTTTATTTACATACCGAAGGAAACTTAGTCCTATAACAAAAGCATGTTTTTAAGATTCTATCTTGATCAGTTTTGTAACACTAGTGAGATAGTAGTGAGAGATAAATTGATAGCAACTTTTGAAAATCAGAGCTAATTTAGCAGTTGACCGTGCAGAATTCTAAAAGTTGTGTGCTTCGTTAAACATTTTTTCAAATCATCAATGGCCCTGAATATAAGATTATTTCCGGGATGTTTCTTAAACATGAATTTCATATAAGAATATTATTAAAATGAAATACAGTTATATACATATTTTGATTGATATAGAATATGCGGTAACACTTTTGAAGGATGTATTATGAAAGAAAATGCAATGTATTACGCTGATAATACAGCACAAAAAAAAAATAACGAAAAAAACTAAAAATGTTTTCGGGTCAACATATGGTGTTGAAAAAAGACATTTGTCCACGCATTGTATCAATATCCAACGCACGAAGTTCTATAAGAATTTTATCACTTCATTATCTTTTTTTTTCTACATGATGAAGAAATACTTTTTTTTTATTGTTGTACGGTGAGGCTCAAAACTGACATTTAACATGTTTAAAGAAAATTTATAGTATAATTTATATACATATGTCTTTCGACGAAAAGATATTCGGATTTAAGAGATACCTTGCACTTATCATCAGGCATATTTTGAGTGTGATATTTCAAAGCTGAAATATAATAAAGCGTTGATTAGTTACATATATAAAGGTGCATGTTTGTTTGTACAAAGCAATACATTATTATTTCAACAACGAGTAATTGATATATCAAAACTGTTTAATAGCTGTACATAGACGTAATTGTCATATGATATTTGGAATTTATCATTATTTAGAAAGGTAATTTTATATACATACCTTCACATTATTGTTGACTGTTTTATATCTTATTTATTTCTTATTTAATTGTATAGTCAATAAAACAGTCATGGATTGTATTCGTTTTTGTTTTCATAAGTCGCATTTTGTGCTTGTCTGTATGAATTCCAGTTCGCTTGAAAAGAATGAAAATTTAGTAAACAACAAATATTATAATATACATGATTTTTTATACAAGTTCGGTAAAATAAAGCACGAACGGCGTAATCTTTCGGAGACCATCACTACTCTCTAAATTGTATGTATCGGTTAGATGTTCAATCCTCATCGATTTGAAATGTCGTTTTTGTATGTGTTTTTCTCTTGGCAGACACCACCAGTTAATCTATTTTCGAAAGTATACGTGTATACGTCTTGAAGACTGAACAATAACTTTTATAAGTAATGATCTGATGTTCAGAGACTTTTCAGTCTTTTCGACTGATGTTAATTTTGTAATAGTCAGATTATCATTTCATTTGCAGTCAATTTTAAACGATTCAGTCTTTTTATAAACAGTCTTTTTATAAACAGTCTAAATAAACACATACAAAAATATAATAATTAGTCTGAAAATAGACCAATTCTGGATTGAGTAAAAGTAACTTCTTTGAACGGTACCAAATTTACAATTTAGAAACAACTCCGTGTTAACGAAATTTTAACGTTTTTGTATTCAGACTTTCCAGATAATGCAAAACAAAAATTGCTTGTTTAAGACTTGAATTATTTTACTTTTAATTTAATAAGTACATTTTGGTTCATTGCGAACACAGCCTTTTTCGACGCTGATAGTTTATCATTACATGTTATCACTACATTTGTGTGTAGCTGATCATAAATGCAAGGAACGCATCATTATAATAACTGTTACATGTTAAGCCTTACGATAAACTTCATAGAAACCAGGTATATTCTGAATTGTCCATGTTGTACCTTTCTATATTCCAAATGTTTACCAATGTTTAAAGTCTTGCAGTGAAAACCACCGTGTTGCTGTCAAGTGCTGGTTAAAATAACCCCTGGTTTTCTGGAAATCTTAAATATTTATACTATGAAGCGCATGAATCCTCAATTTTTAATGCAAAATTAAATCACATTTAAATGATTATGATTTATTTATCCAAGTAACGATCATGTGTTGCTGTTGTATTTAAAAGACCCACTAGTATAATAATTGCAACTTGTTTCCCTGGTTTGTTTTTTTTTTGGGGGGGGGGGGGGGGGGGGGGGTTCTGACTGAAAGTTAGTTTTTATGAATAAATCTCAGAAAGATTTGTCAACTGAAAAGATTGCAGGTTTATTGCTTAAATAAAATCTGAATACAGTTAATAAAAAAAAACATTGAAGTACAGGTTGATAAAGTAATGCACAGTGGTACAAACATATAAATAACATTCAATATTGGACATAAAGGAACTTGCTTCACTTTCCAAATTGAATGAATCATTCATTGATAATGTCAATGGAATGTGGAATGTATTCGATGAAATTTATTTGCATCGTGGAAAAATAAACAGAAAATACATTAACAATATGGCATCAGGAAAAAAGTGATATATAACCTTCTTGTCTTCAATAACTTTTGTCCTTTTGTGAAATGTTTGCATTACAAGACAGCTAGTAGAGACACACTAGTTATATTTGTAAACATTGGTGTATCTGCTGTTCACTTTAATTATAAGTCGTTCAATTGCAATAATCATGATGTGAACTAAAATCGTTCAATAGATAAGATTCATCTTAAGAAAACGATATCTGGTACAATAACAAAAAAGACAACTATCAAACAATTATCAATGGAAAATGATATAACCATTTGCAGGCCAACGTATGGTCGTTAACAATCTGCATAACCTACTTTCGTATAGCTGATTTTAAAAACACCCAGCGGTATCAATATTGTACACCCTGTACACTGTATAAATTTAAGACAACGGCATACATTTTGTAAACCACATAAAACGAACAATAAATTTGGAAAACAGAAACCACGTCGACCAATGAACTACAATCAGGCTCCTGGCTTAGTACAGGTCGAAAACAAATTTGTTGGAATTGAGCATGTTGTTTATTGAATGTTGTGTAAAAGTACGTCGATAATATCATGAATATCAGATGTAATCAAACGCTGCATAAAAAAAAACAAATGCCTTATCGGATTGTTAACAAGTTTCACAAAAAGCAATCAACAGCTAACTGAAATTGCAAATATACATATAGGTTAAAGATTCTGGTTAAAGATGTCATTATTTTTTTTTTTTTTTTTTGCAATATTGTCTTCAACGTCAATATTTAGTATTGAAACTATTTGACTCTATATTTTGATTAGAACAAAAATGTGTATTATACATACTCTTTAATATTCAAATTATAGTAGGTCGTAACAACTTTCTAAATTGTGTCCCGTTGCATGCAACAAATTAAAAGGATATTCGCTCTGCCTGTTTTCTTTCAATTAAAAAAATGTTATTTTATTCCAATTATAGCTAGACACTGAATATTTTTGTGGTGATTTTAGGTAACATTAAAATTCACTCGTCGTCATAGTCAAAAGAAGTAATAAATTCTGCCTGAAATTCTGTCAGTGACTAACAGTTGCTTTCGTCTCAATCTGGAAGTTGCCATAGTTTATCAATAACTGCCAAATCATTAACCCGCCGTGTGGATGAGCGCTGAAAATTATAAAAGGTTATTTCAAACATTTGTTTCTATTGATATGTCATCAAATTACATTTTTCATTTTTACATGTTTTATAAAAACATTTTTATTCATAAAATATGCTCTTTTTAAGAAAATGTTATTTATTTGAAATAGCGAAACATATCACAGAATAAAACTAATTCCCGACAGAAATATTAAGAAAAAATAAATAACTGCATACTGACAGTTTGAATGCCAGAAATGTACAGTGAAGGATTACATACATATAAACTTTATCATGGAACTGACAACTACGCCAGCATTCTGTACGTAAAGACCTCCTCTGATGCCCTCAGATTTCATCATTTGATTTTGTATGTACCATGAATGTTCATTTGCAAAGTTTTAAAAACAAAGGAAATGTTAAAAATAAGTCTGGCATAATTGACAAAATGAAGCAATGAACATGCGCATGTCTACCAAACGAATAGCGATTTTAACCTTTGTGACCTTCTGTGAAGTTGATGGCTGTACTTCAGTTACCATAGTAACGATAGTATATCTAATCATCTGAATAGGACAAGTTCTTGGTTTTGGAATATAATTCAGTTTACAGTTATGCGTTCTTGTACTGTCTTTAGGGGTAAGTCGTTGGTTTGTTTCTCAAAATGCAGATTCTAGGTAAAACCTGATACATGGCCCATTCGTATTTAACGTTTCTTGTTCCACACACTACAGATGTACCTTTTAAACGGATTGTGATATGTTTACTGATAACTGCAGTAATTCCGGTTGACCCGAGATAATGATAACCCTTGGACGTGTCAGTAGAATGGCCATCAACTTTTGTAAAAGGAGTTAAAACGAAATTAGATTAAAAAATGACAAGTAGCATGTTTAAACATATAAATCTAAGCTTAATATTTCAAATCAAATAGCACTGGAAGAATATTTCAATCAGGATATGAAAATGAATACACTTATTGATAAGACTATTAAATCAAAATTAAGCGTTGGGTAATCTGACTGATAGTATCAATGCAATACATTATGGGTTATTGCTAACAACAAATACATAGCCTTTTGTCATACGATTTAGTCTGTTATTTATTGTTGGACGATGTGCATGGGTATTTAAGACAGCTGGTGTATTTGTTCGAATGTGCACTGTTGAACATACTTTTGAGGAACTAATTTAATGTTAATGTCACAACTTAATAAGTAAATGAAAGGATAGTATACATGTTTTTCTGAATAAATGATTGAAAAAAAGGAGATGGAGTATACTTTACATAGACAGCAACAAAACAACACCATAAGATGGGTACATACATGTACATAATTACATATCTACACAATAGAAGAGAGAGAGACACGCGGACGGACGGAAAGACAAACAGACAGGCAGACAGGCAGACCAACAGATATAAAGATATGTTTAGTTGTGAAAGCAAAGATGCATGCATGTTTGAATCAGATGGAAAAAAAGTTGATGAACAAAAAAATGATTGGGATCTTAAAACTAAGATGCTGATGAACTGCTGACGTGGTTAAAAAACAGATTTAAGAATGGAAACGGGGAATGTGACAACAACCCGACCAAAGAGAAAAAAACAGCCGAAGGCCACCAATATTTGTTTCAGCTGATCTTGTGCACTGCCACAAAGAGGAAATGTTATTTAAAAGTTAATTGTCACCACAATGAATGTTGTTTAAACAACATCCCTCAACGCGGAAAGCGATTACACAGCTATTGACATTGTGTTCCCCTAGGACACTTCGGTCCTTGTAAGATTAATTATAACATTGAATATCCCCCAAGAACACTTCGGTCCTTGTAAGATTTATTATAACATTGAATATCTCTTGCATATGGTGATAATTGAATAACCGGGAAGGTAAACACGAAAACAATGTCAAAGGATGTCACCAAAAAGAGAATTTTTTTTTGTAAATTTCACGTACTTTATTTTATAAGCTAACATTAGAAGTCTGATTCGAGATTGTATTGTCCGATTTTCTGCAGGAAAGAAAGACAACTTTAACTTCTTTACCTACAAGTGTGGTGTCTGAGGCGAAATTCGATGACTTGTGCGGGGGTGGATCGATTCTTGTGGCTGCCAGCAGGAGCATTTGCAATTCCAAAATCTTAAATTATGGTGTGTTGTCTGTAGGGCAAATGAAGTCACTGTTTCACATTGAAATAGTAAAACAACAGGCACATCACGAAGTCACAAATCATTATCAATGAAGGACAACTGTCAGGAGAAACACTTGAAAATAAAGTTGTCTGATGTTGTTTTACAAATATGTCGCATAGTAGATTTTGTTATCCTACCTTCCCATGCTAAACTGAAATTCATAGAATTTGAACAAAAATAAAATTTGATTAAATCTTTGGAACATAAATTCAATGCAGAGAAAGAAAAAATAATTAATACTTTAGAATTCTAGTGAAAATTTTGATAATGATAATAAAAATGCAAAGAATAAATCTAGCGTATGTTTGGCCTTGTGTGTTTTATCCAATTTACATTGTTAAAAATGTGATCATTTGTCATGGAACGCATTAGTAGGCTCTGCATTTGGTATTTGATTTCATCACTTCTAGACTCCTAAGGCTAAACTTATATTTAAAGGATATAAGTAAAAATAAAAGCTAATTTAATTTAATGTAGTGCGAGATGCAAAAAGCAAACTTTAAGACTTTAGAATATTAGAGAAATGTTTTGGTAATCATATATATAATACTAAAATGCAATGAATAGATTGATCGTCTGTTTGACCTTGTGAGTTTCGTCCTTTTTACACTGGTTAGAATGTTATTATATGCAATTGGAATAATAAGTAGGTTTTGCATATGAGGTGACAGACTAAAAGGCTATTCAAATTGAAAAGGTAACATGGCACGCATGACATTTATAAAATGTTGTTTTAAATTGTTTTCAGCACTTGCTCGACACCTCTGCTAGTAGATCATCAGTCCCGAGAGTATTATTAGTTCAATAGATAGTACTGCGGTACTGCTATGATTTATTACAAACCTTTCGAAAATTGTCCGTCTATAAATTGTGAAATAATAAAGAAACTAATTTTTAAACTCCCTCAGGAAAAATTGACCCTGAGATGGACTTGACTATTTTTGTATGTTATTTTAGGTCACGTTAATCTTCAACTGTTTCTGTTTTGTTATATCAATAGTTTTCACTGATTCGGCTTTAAGCGTTCCTAATGAAGGTTAATCCAAAAAAAAAAGAGCTCCTGACGCATGAAATGTATAACGTGATCATGGTGATGTTTTCATAGTTAATGAAGTGTTGACACATATTTGAGTTACTGTACACACATATTACTCACGATTGTGATAATGCAATTAATCCTGAGATACCAAAAAACTACGATCATGTCAAACAGTCATGAAAAATGTGAAGTATATACATATTTCCGAATGGGAATTATTGTTCATATCTTTTTCCAAACACACGAATGTTGCAGAACATTTCTTTTATGTTATGGCTATACTTGTTGTCCTATCTGGTTTTATCAGCTCTTATTTTTTTTAAATAAGTTTTGGATTTTCAAATATGTTGGCCTTCAGCATTAATGAAGAGACATACGTTGTCTAAATGCGCATCTGATGCAAAAAAAAATGGTACTGTTAATGTCATTAAGATATACATATGATTGTTCGTACAGACAAAGTTCCAAACCATATTTTGTTCTTAATGTCACTTATTCTTATTACAGAAAGAGACATAACTTTAATAGGAAGTCGTCGAACACTTCGGTAAAAATTGAAAACAACATCCCGCTGAAATAACATACAATTTTGGGGGAAAAAACAACTCGGTTTTTGTTTATCGTTGCGAAGGAGCAGTGGTAACAAGAAAAACAATGTTCTGGGAGATAACGCTAACAAAGAAAAATGGTTTGTGAAATAGGATGCGATTATAAAGCGTTATAACTCTTATAATATACATATACCAACTATCTTATATATAACAAACAAAAAACTATGCAAACATTAAAAGGGACGGAAGAGAAAAAAAAACTTATAATTAAAAGAGATCATAAAGGTCTTTCCAAGGAAAAAGTGGAAAGACCTAATATAATAAACAAAAGAAATTCAGTGAGGTATTCAATCATAAAGGAGAGACTTAAACACATACACATACAGATAACCTGTCAATAGAGTCTAAGGTATGGTATATCAGTGTACTATACATGTCATTACTATAATGATGCATATATCCACTTTACTTTGAATTTTATGAACTTGACGTAATACTTTCTTTGTAATTGACTAACACGATCAGTTAGATTTTAAACGTGCTGGCTTGTAACACCAATAGTGTCAAACTAATCAGACATAATAGTTTTACTAAGTTAATGCAGGCTCAATGACAAAAGAGTCGTAACAACAATTGTCATTGGTTTGATCAAGCATTATTAAGTTCTGCATTCAATCAGAACATGATTTGATGGGACCAGCAGTACGGTTTCCAGAAGCGTATGCTACGATGGCGTATGATTGATTCCGTAACTTGTTTTTTATAAAAATAAAAGCAGCAAACACATCGGTAGGATTCATTTCTTACATAATGCCATAAACTAGATAGTAAACAGATTTGCTATGATACGCTGTATCAGTATACACATCGTGTTTAAAGAAAAATAATATCTAAAATACCAAGCTTATAATATGGTATGCCAGATGTTTTGTTTCTTTTACACGAGACTCACCATGGGCTCTCTAATCTCCAAACCACAAAACAAACTAAATACCATAAGACATAATAAAAAATCCATAGTAATCATATATCTTTAAGTTTACCTGAGAGACGTTCTTGATATGCTTCATTTATTCATTAGTTATTCACTATTGTATATTTTGAATATGGACACTGCTGTACATCCATTGTGCACATCTTATTAAAATGAATTTCTTTGGCTTCCTTTTCTGCGTTACAATGTAACTATAGAAAATAGATCAAATCTCCTCAAATAAACAATATTATTCTACTAGTAATTGATACACAACCGGTGCTACCAGTGCGATCCACAAACATTATACATTTTACACATGTTAACTATGTTGAATTGACCACGTGCTAAAGATCGGTGTTACGTTTATAAAGTTTATTTTTTTGTATATTTCTGTTGGTTGGTCCTTAGCTCAATCGTGATAATTTTTTAAATCAAAGTGACAATATCAGATTGCAATGTTTGATCATGTAGAAGCTAATACGAATATTCTAATAATGGATTTAAAACATACTTCGTGAGAAATGTTACATACTAAACAATGTATATCCTACATTGATGATATGTGTAATTTACTCTGATTTTCATTTTATTATAATTCCGCTGCGATTGTAACATAATTTTAACAGGTCGACTATACATTTACAGGTTTTTAACGTTGACATGCCTTTATGGTTTCGAAACTTATATGTGAATAATACAGTGTAATCGTGTGATCTATCTATGCATAACGGTTAGTTCAAATAACGTACAAATTGGATAAAATCATATTCAAAGTTCCTCTCCGTCAAGTTATACATGTTATAAGCGACAGCTTTGTTTTACCTCTTCCTGGTTTGTAAAATTTCTTACTATTTGAAATTATCAATTTTATTTCTGTCATATCATTATACTTCCAATTCTTTAAGTGCGTTTTGAGGCTGATTCATTCAAAAATAAACGACACACTTCTCACGTAACTTTAAAGGTATAAAGAGATCACATGACTTTGTGAATGAATATGCTACTGTGAAGGGTAAGTTTGTTTATTTGGAGCATAATAATGACGGTATAAATTGAAATAAAACTATGCTATAATTTAAACATATTAAACGAAAAGTTCATTTCAATTGTTTGTACTTGGATGCAATATATTAGTGACAATTATTTGTTGTTAAATTGTAATATAATTTCATTCTTATTTGATCATAACATATTTATTCCATATACCAAATCTGTTATCTTTATAATTTATATTATTTACATGAATAATAAGAAGGTCAGAACCTTCTCATTTAGTTTATATGTAAATACATGCAAAAATGATCGTAAAGTTGATTCGTTTGTGCCAAAATGTAATATGTTTTGCAACTGATACTTTTACGAATATACAATTGTTTTATCTGTGATATAAAATCAGTCATTTAAAACCTGGGTCATTTGTCCTTAAGTCCTGTTTTAGTAAGATAGCAAACAATCCCCATACCTTTCCGAAGGTTAGATATTATGACTATGTTTGTCAAAACAATCAATAAACTGCATGATTTAAACTTGGCTTTTTTTATTTTAAAGATATTTTCTTTTGTTTCAAATTTGAAATACAACTACGAACACAGTTTTATTTCTCAATTATGTTCACTGTACTGCAATATGAAAACTAACTAAGATTATATGTATTTTTTTTCCATGTTAATGCAATATATACATAATTTATAAAGTATACAAATATTGCCGCAATGTAACATTGCATGATTATTTGAAAAGTATTGAAAGCACAAATTAAGCATTATATTACCAATTTTCTTCAACTATTATTTGTATTATCAATCGTTTGTTTAAATATTTTACCAGTAAAGATTAATCACACACTGTGTGCATCAATTCAGTCCCTTCTGGTACCCCGGTTAATGTTTTGAGTTGCAATTCATATTGCCATCTGTTAAGTCTTCAAGGATCTCATGTAGTGTCATGATAAGTCTTTGTTGCTTTTATATGTAGCTTGAAGATGCACAAAGTGGTTGATTTTGCGTATGAAATATTCCCGTCAGTTGTTTGTTTATTCATTATGTCTTGTTTTTTTTTTTAGTGTTTTCCCTCTCTGGATGATAACGATACTATCGCATTACCATCGCATTACCAAACCTTTTAAAATTTAAACACAGGAATCATAAAAAATCTTGTCAACGTTGATTATGATAGTTTTGACATATACAGATGAAGGGTTATGTTCCTTCGTTACCTTAAAAAAAGATTGGTTAATAAAATTACCACTGGACCAAATACTTTGACCTTTGAACACAATGTCAAGGATGAAATTCAGGTCGATTTCGATTTTGGCGATTTTGACATTTACCGTTAAAGAGTTATTTATTTCCCTTGTTAACTCACAATTATGACTTTGTTAGTTGTTAGATAAAAGGAAAGTACCATTGAATGAAATCGTTTAAGATTATGAAACATAAAATACATGTCACATTCATTTGGAATGTATTATGTTATTTTTCTCTAAAATGATTCTTGCTAGCAAATGAAAATTTTAGGCATGGCTCTTTGATTATAGAGTTAATTGCTTGACTACATTTATAGAATACGATACAGAAAAATGTTCCCTTTTTGCTCTCTTTTCGTAGATTGATTTTTTGGAACAATAATATTTATATCCAATCTGTCATAATTTTTCATTGTAGAACAACAAACCATGCAGTCATCAAATGAGGAAGACGATTGGAATATGCACAGTTTAGACTTTCCCTTAAATGTTATAAACATATATAAAGCTCGATGCAGTTATCAACCTTTATCGGTCCCAGCTTATTCTGAGGGTATACCATTGAGCTTTTATACAAATTTACATAATGTACATCGGACATAGAACTAACTGCATAATTAGGTGTGATTTGCAAAACTGAAGTTAATAACTCAATGACATTTAACTCAAGTACTCTTAGCCACATATGATATGGATAGTTATATACTCCTTCTTATTGATGTGTCTTATGTTTTTTAACAGTTTAGAATGCTTCCGCGGCTCTGTTACTAGCCTTTTTGAAGTATGAACTAGAAAAATACAAATTATTGTACCCAAAATAAACAAAAAATATCCGAATCATAATGTAATGCATATACAATGTTGAATAACGAAATGGTCGAATTGTATTGCTCTTTTGCCATTGAATTTAAACAATACAGAAACGAAAAATGACGAATCTTCATGAAATGTAATTCAAACGGTTTCACAGACAGAATAGTTGTTTAGGAAATAACTGACTAAAATGAAGAACACAACAATAATACTGACTCAGAATTATTATGTTATACGACAACATAAATCAATATACTAGTACACACATTGGTACAATATATAGACTGGACGATCAAGAGCCCATAAGTAGATTAGTATGTACTCGATATTGAATAAACATAGATATGTTGAAATATACTTTATGACTTATTTCTTACAAAATCATTGGATTGTGCATATTTCATAATCGCAGGTTGACCCTTGTCATATAACTAACAGTGTCAAAAAGCCGGTCAGTACCGAGTCCGGTATCGGCTTTCCATGTAACTTTGAATAATCCGGAGACTTATTCTAGCGAGTAAAATTCATATTGGCCATTTTCTGGTTTGGAGAGAAATGTACAATATGCGAGACATACATAAGAATAAGAAGATGTGGTATGATTGCCACTGAGATAAATCTCCACCATAGAACAAACTTACGTAGACGGTAAACAACTATAGGTTACCGTACGGCCTTCAATAATGAACAAAACCCATGCCGCATGCCAAGGTATAAAAGGCCTCGAATTGACAAATGTAAAACAATTCAAACTTGAAAAACTAACGGCATGATTGATGTAAAATACAATAAACGGAAAACATATAAGGATAACAACAACACCCGGTTGATTATTGATCTGATACACTAGCCATCGTTTACAAAAAATGAAACCATCTTAAAGTGTCGTGCTCTAGAATAACGTCGTTGCTAAAAGCAAAACGTAATTTTCCGGAGAAGACACGATGTGGTTACTGGTATCATTGAGGAATCATTGGAACACTAAATCAATCATGTGAACAAATAAACAAAATCAAACTTAATACACAAATTGTCTGTATTCCATTGTTTATTCTATTACCCATTCTTA
Organism: Mytilus californianus; assembly: GCF_021869535.1. Lineage (NCBI taxonomy): Eukaryota > Metazoa > Mollusca > Bivalvia > Mytilida > Mytilidae > Mytilus > Mytilus californianus. Next base: position 46,926,090 of record NW_026262582.1, on the reverse strand, counting down.
TTATTTGATAAATAGATCATGACATGATATTTTTATATCTACTCTGGTAATCCCTCAACACATGTTTAACCTTTGTCTACAGTTATTGGTCTGAACTGGGAGTTTCTGACTGGTTAAGGGTCGATATTGAAAATGTAATGTATCAATATATAGATATCACTCATCCATATAACCAAAATATTATATGAGAATATGTATGTAATGAAGACTAAAAGTGATAATAGTTTAATGAAAGAGATACACAATATTGCATACAGAAAACAAAGAAACAAAACGTAGACATTGACTTAACATTTCAAATTTGAAATAAAATATTGATGATTAAGGAATATTCACGACAGTATGGCTGCTTCACTAACCAACGGTTAAACTAATGCGCTTACATTTAGCTATAAATCAAGTGTAGCCTCAATGATGACTTATTTCAATTTTGTTTAGTATATTAAAAGTGATGACAGCGCAGGTGTTCTCTTAAAGTCACGACTACAATATCACACAAAACGGGTATGTATATATATTTATTATATACTTAGTAGTAAATACAGATAAATTGTGTAATACAATCATTGGCAAGCGTGCTGTATCAGCCACCCGTGATGATATCGATATCAGCACGGTTGCAAAGGCTTTATCACACATTTAATATATATGACGTCACGTCATCGATTGCAGTCACTGTTGCAAAGGCTTAATCAAACCCCTAATCTGTATGACGTCATGTCAAACCTCTAATCTGTATGACGTCATTTCAACCCCCCCTCCCCCCCTTATCTGTATGTTGTCATGTCACATTAAACACATCTACGTGAGGTATATGTATATAATAAAGTGTATATGATATGGCTTTTTCAATACCACACACCGTATCAACCCTCAACCAATATAATCCCTCGAGCAGAGCTCTTGGGATGATATTGCTGTCTCGGGTTGATACGGATGTGATATTGAAAAAGCCATATGATATTCTCTATTTATCTTACCTCCTCTACATTTATTGGAATATGATTTGTTTAAAGCAACCGCGTGGAGACCGTGTATATTCCATATTGGGTTAAAAAGCGGGGCTTATTTTAATAAACGGTTAGTTGTGGTGTTACATCCCTTTATAAAAACAACACTGTATTTTGGAAAAATCTTAAAGGTTTCAACAGACAAAGAAATTGATGATGAACGAGTAAAATATATTCATAAAACACATTTAAAGATGTTATTGTTGGCATTTGTTTTTGTATAGACCAATGGACGTAGGTTCTTAATACTAACGGTATTGAAGACGTGATCACTTTGATTAGCCACTAGTTCAAACACCACATGTTAAGATAGTCGATAACATAAATTCGTCACATAGTGTGCTAATGACCTAATACGACCTAATACGATATATATGGGGTCAGTAAATTCCATATGGGGATTCGAGCTTCGCTCTCACGTCTGATAATGTGACGACATTACGACAGACGTTCTGAATAACCTGTGTTTATACAGGTCTAACATCATAATTCAAATATACTTCATCTCAACTTTAGCCCCACAATGTTAGATCTGCAAATTTGCGTTAGGAAGTTTTTGTTCTTCATTTAGCGAGATTCGAACCCCCTGCATCCTAGACATCGTAGCAACACCGTCTGCACTGTGTCCAGTGCCCTAGAACACTCAACCAACTAGGTTATAAAATATAGCTTTTGTTAGTCTAGTAATGCCGCCTTTCCTTGTCGGCTTTATGAAGTGTTGTACCACAGTTAATGATGTATGGTGGCAAGTAGATGTTATACCTCTCAGATCAGCTGTTTGTTTTATGTCCTATAATGATAGTTTTACTTACCATGCTGTTACATTAAATCAGTGTATGTGGAAAACATGTATGCAGTAAATCTGGTCATGGCATTCGACCACCTGATTAGTAGTTGACGTTACGGTTGTAAAAATGTCTCACAAATCCCGTCTACCTACACCGTTGTAGTTAAAACAGTTAAGAGGTGATTCTCACGTGAAATTGTCATTATTAAATCACTCATGGGTTTCAAATATCGCTTTAAAACATTCTTGCGACGACACGATCAGATATGCTTAATTACCTTAGGTAATTTAGGTGTTGAATTTTCTTAAACGAGAAGAACTCTGGTAAGGATGAATAGTTATTATGTGAAAATCAATCATGATTTGGTAAAACAAAATCACATAAATCTGTTTTGCGTTTTTAAAGTCCATCGGTATATTATAATCTTCCTAGAATAAAATGTAAACATGGTAAATATACGACCAAGCACCTTTGCAGACAATTAGATACTGTAACAGTTGATAATGAGCAAATATGTCTAATGCTGTACTAATACTCTGTGTTTGCCAACACAAATTCATATGCTATTTTTCACATAGAAATCTTCAACATTATGGTGCGGGCAACACAATCGAGAGATAAGCTATACTGACGCAGATGTGAAATCCTTTTTAGAGACATTGGTAAACTCCTAAAAAGGATTTTAAAGGACAAATCGTATGATGTTTACAAAGGTAATTAGTCGTTTAAATAAATACTTGGCATACACTTATGTTAAAATTCCATTAAAAAAAAATGCATATTCCCGTATTTCAATACTCCAGTGTAGAGTTTTAAACTTAGGAAATGTTAATATGTTAAACATCGCACATCAGTGGACCCACAATAATACTTCAAGTATATAAGATAAGTTTATATAGACAAACAGGAATAAACTCGCTTAAAATAGCGCACTACAACGAACTTATGCATTATGTGACTTGCAAATTGTGAGGTATTCGTAAATGAAAAGCAATCGTTCAAACTAACGACCGAAAAAATGATGTCAAGTCACAGTGCGATAACAAAAATGACAATCCCATATTGAGATGTATTTACTCTTGGTCGTTGTTTCAATTGTTAGATAATGGTTATGTTGAAGAAAAAACTCTAAAGAACTAGATATTTAACTATCGATTTCTACATTATAATACAATAATGATTATGAAAATAAAGCACGAAAAAAGGAAAATTATGGCTAATAGTTCCCTTCCCCCTAATCTACAACAAATCAGTATTCCAAAGACATATACTGTGGATTCATTATTATTCGTTGGATACCAATTTTCGTTGATTTCGTGGGTACAGCCGAACCACGAATTTAAATGTTCAACGAATTACAAATTTTGTATAGGCTTTGTATGCAGAGATTGGCAAAAGCACGAAAATGCAAGTTTTTGCAAATCAACGAAAATTGACACCAACGAAAATAAATGAATCCACAGTGCGTAATATTAATAATATGTACACAATTAATCTCATTTTATTAATATCCTTTTGATAAAATTTCGATAAAAGTACTAATGTTTCAAAATTTTAACCACAGAGTTTGACCTTTAAAAGGTCCTTTTATTAGTAAAGTGCTGCAAACAAGAATAAAAAAGAAAACGTTTTCTCAAGATGGTATCTCTTGCTTATTAAAAAGATTATGTTGGGCGCCCGCAAACATGTTAAACCCTGCCCTTTTGAACGTGATTATACCAAGTCAAGAACCGTTTATGCAGTGGATGTCGATAGTTGCTGTATATACTATTTGGTTTTAGTCTAATGCGTAAATCAGGTCTTTAGTTCTTTCGCTTGAATTGTTTTTCATTTGAATTTTTGAGGCTTTTTAAAGCTGGCAATGTGCATGGTATGGGCTTGGTAAAGGCAACACGTTGACGCGCGCATAGTTTCTAACTTCTATATTATTTGGTCTTTGGTTGTCGGGTATCTCATTGGCACATTTTCTCAGTTTTAAATATGTTTGCATGTCCTGAAATTCCATGAGTACATAAATCCGTCTCAGATTTAGATAACTTTACAGACGTTCTGACAAGGTAAGTGATGTCTGTAAAAACGGAGAAAGTAAACAAACAGGAGTTATAATCCACAAGATTGGTACAAAATAAATTGTGTTACACTTTTTATGAACAGAACAAATCTATTAGGCCACGACGCAAAGGAAACGAAAACGCTAATGAATAAGAATCGAGTTGTCTTGCATTTTTCAAGTTTTGTCTTAGTCGATACAAAGACAACATCATTCCCATAATTGTAATTTAGATATCGATTTTTTATTGTTTTGGAAATATTAAGTCAAAACCAATAATTTCACTCACAAAAATGAAACCGCGCTTTGAAGGTCATCATCACATCAACATATATGATCAAAACGTAAAACAAATGTGTATTTACTATTCGTCCTTTTAAAACATGCCCTGTATATCTTTTTTGCAGATATAAAAGAGAGCGACGAAATAAAAAAAAGGGATGTTATAATTTGGTCAGTCATACTTAATAAACGAGATTATGCAATTGTTTTATTGAAAGAAGGATTAACAGAGGATGCCAACTATACCAAAGGGACATGTATATGTAATTATACTTATATATTCAATATTAACGATGCAGCATAAATACAAGGCACCAGTAGTTAACAAATAATCAGCTCTTGTTAGTTCTTTTTTTAATGTTCAAACCAGGCAAACAAATCTGTGTCAAGCGTGTTAAATCATCAGATTACAGACATAAACAATGTCACGGTAGCAATTTCCGTATCTAGTGCATTTTAAACATCACATGAGGTATTATGTCTTAAGTTCTCTGATTGCAAACAAATGTCGCTGCATCTTTCAAAAATGTTGCGCGTATTGCTATACAACTCGTGTATTGTCTATATATATGATATAGGTCGTTGTTTTTTTTTACTCTTCTAGGTAAGTTTTTGCGTCAGTATGATACTTGTTCATGTTGTGTTACTGAAGTTCATTTAATTTGGTTATATACGTGTGTACATGCCAACACATAAACACAAAAAAAAGCACATAGAAATTATTCATATAACTAAAATAAGCACAAAATAGCAGAAGCACTATACGTTAACAGGACATTTGCCATGCTGAAAACAAAGCATTTACGCAGCTCATCTGGCAGCTCTTAAACCCGCATACCTTAAATACTGTAGGCCTCCTGCAATTGTTCTCACATAGTAGGTCTGCTGTATTCTGGTATCTGTAAGAGTAAGAATATTTGTTTAAGTTGATTGAATCATGAAGATTGACAGGATACTCTTTATAAATAATTTTGAAAACTTCAATAGCCAATGACCTCAATCTTCTAATTTCTAAAGATAGTAATGTTGATTTGCAGAGCAGATCTTCATAACTTGCTGAAAAGTCTTCATATATAAGTCTTAGAGCTTTCTCTTGAATTTTTTTATTTGTTTTGCAATTACCTCCCCACAAAGGTGCCGAACTAGTTGGCATTATTGAAATCAGACATTGTGAAACAAATGAATACTTGTTAACTCTCCAAGTTTAGTCAGGTGTTTTTCAATTTTTTGTAATGCATTAAGCTGTCTGGATGCTTTAGACATATAGAAACATGTTCATTGAAATTTAATTCAAAATCTATCGTTACTCCTTAGAGTTTAACCTCATTTTCGCATTCTATTTCTTTACCTTTTAAATTCAGTTTTACGTTCTTTACTTTGGTTTTTTCCCTACAGCTATCGCCCGTAATTCTTCTGGATAAGCATTCATTTTATTTATTGAGAAACGATTACAAAATTTGCTTTCATCTTCAAGTCATAATTAATTTATTTATGTATTTATCTGAATATGAAAGAGTGTTGTCGTTTGTACACGTATGGAGATCACTTTTATGAATAAAGAAGAAATTGTCATGGAAAATGTTTCAATAATGTCTGCCCAATATAGACCATTACTGCACCCCTCAAAACATTGATTGACAGTAGAACTGAATTAGAAACTTCTTTAGCCCACTGTTTTTTTTTAGTTACATTACCTTCCAAAAGATGAAGAGAAGAGGCGGAGATACCCTAGGGTTTTACTTTAAGTAGAAGAAGGTTATGGGATAGAAATCCTGGAACAAATCCATTAATATTGTTGCTACATATCTATTCTGATTTAAAGAATTTTTCCAATCTTGAATTATATCTAACATGTGTAATAAATATGCTTGATATCCGTATCTTTTTCGAAAAACCTTACAGAAAAAATTCGCAAAAATGATTTAGAATATTCATCAAGTTGAGTTTCTATAGACCTTTCATTTTATTTTTTTAATCATAGGCAACATACTTCCTGGTTTATAAATTCCTATATCTAAAGTGTTAAAATTTTTATGCAAACCTGTGCTTCCTTTAGTTTGTCTGGGAAAACAGCTGATACAAATGATGTATCTATTAATTTTGAAAAAGGATAGGATTCAGATAATTTCATCTTTTCCTGTTGCTTTTTTAACTTTGATTGTATTGATTTATATTGTTACAAATCATAATTGACTGGGCGAAACTATACCTCAAGTTGGGACTTTTTCGATGCGTACCTCCATCGAATCCCCCTTTACTACTGAAATAAACTTGGGAAGAAGCTACAGTACTGTATGTTTGACACCAGTACTGTAAACAAGTTAAACTGGAACTGGACTATCCAGGTTAAACTAGACTTGTTATAAAGTTTTGACTGCTACCAGCATTTAACTAATGACCAAAATCGCTATTTATGGATTGTTGAAATATATTGAGGTATAGAAGTTTTGCAATTATCCTCCATAATTTTGTTTCATCAGTTCCTATTGATACCCTATTATGCAATAAATCGACTGGTCGTTTAGAAGTGTCACATACAAGAATGCATACATACAAAAGTGTGTATATGCCTGATATTGGTATCCCAATGTGTTTTTCATTCTTCGCTTGCCTTCTCATAATTAGTTTACTGTTAAACAGATGCATCTTTATTTGCCATTGCAATGTTGAAGGTTTTATCCAAACTAGCGGATGCTGAAGAAAACATGGATCTTGGTGCATCATTTATGGAGAACTCGAGGTAAATTTACCATCAAAAGGCTTTGTTCAATGACTTCCTTGTCATAAGTATCATTTTGACAAGGAAATCATGAAAGGAGCATAGAAACTGAACCATGGAATTGACTGGTTAATTTATATTCTTTGCCGATGCTACACTGACAGATTGTTACATGAAAAAAGAAACTTCACAAAAAAACGGCTTTTAGTTTGCTAGTAGAGTTTAGTTCTTCATGAATCTCACAATTTCTTAATGATATAAAGCCGATACTTGTATTTGTGTTATTCTCTTATTTAATTTCAATGAAACATGCGGAATATATACAATCGATATGGTCACCTAGCTTCATCAAAGTTTTTATTTAAAGGACGACAAAATTAGACAGCAACGGCTTGATGATTGCCTTCATCGATAAGTCTGATAAGGTCAAGGTACAGTAAATTGGATATGTCACAGATTGTAATTAAATTTTCCCACTGTACTGTAATTTGCATGATTGTGGTCAAAAATGTACGCCACAATCTTCAGAAAGGTAATTCTAAAAGTGTTCAATACATAGAAAAACTGATGTTTGGCTGGCATATTGGATATATAGGAGGATTGCGAAACTTAAGGTCGACTACAAAGGTATGTCAATATACAACAAATGTACTTGCAATTTAAGCAGTTACTTGCAAGATTGTATATTGATTATCCAACTGCATTGTTGATTTTTTTTTTTTCGTATCAAGGTTTTTTGAGGTTTTAGCCTGCAATGTTGTAGCTCAAATGTATTTGAACGACAGAGCAACGACACAGAAAATACTCACGCAACCAGTTAAAGATTATGGTTGTTCAATGAAGACTGTAATGAAAATATCGGCAAATAATGATCTTATGAAGTTTATGGGTACAACAGCATGCCAAACGAAACTTAAAAGTATTTATAGAGAACACATGTCTATACTAACGTCCAGAGAAATGGTATGATGATACATTGTTTTACTCTTTTTTATTGCGTGCAAATAAACTTGAAAAAAATAAACATTTTTAAAAGTGATATTTATAATTTGAATCAGCAGAAAACTTTGTACACAAACATTACAAAAAGGTTATCTCACATAATTCATAACCGTGTTTGTGACGGAAATTTTAGAAAATCAAAAATGTGTCGTTGTTTTTTTTTTTTTGTAAAAGCATAAAACATGTAGAAAAGAACGATACACATAACCCGTCATTATAGTTGATAAAAAACTATAGAAAATTAACTCCTACTTTTTTAACAACTCATCTCCAACAATAAATACACTGAAGGTGATATCATCACCATGCTTGACATTTTGATAGATAACGTATTTGTTAAGTTCGTTGCATTGATGTTTCAGATGACCATCGGTATTCCAATACGTACTTATTATACACACTAATGGTCGACAAAACCTTCAATGACTTAAGGAAAAAACAGAAATCTTGCAATTATCTTTAATTTCACTTTCAGCTATATATAATGAAGTCCTGTCACTCAGAAAAAAAAACACAATTCAGTGAATGCTTGAGTCGTTTATATAAGGGCAAACTTGATATTAACGATACTACAGAACAAGAAGGTTTGCTACATATATTGGTCTTTTCTGCAATATTCACATACTAGACAAATGACTGCACATATAATCTGCATTCACTAATAAGGGTGTGCTCGTTACAAAAAAAACGCACCAACAGATTTATAAGGAAGACTAATATTGTAATCACTACGAATTGGTTGACCTATACGATATGTCTGTGTCTCAATTTACAAGCGACATGTTTTTCGCGGTGTTGCATCTTTTAAAACAAGATAAGTTGTATGATCTGCAATTTGGCCGATTGTGTCCTATTTCCGATATTGACATTTTGACTGAGTGAAGAATCGTTTAGCGGGTGATGCATGTACAACAAAAACGCTTACTTGTCGACGTATCCAGTTCCGCTTCATCATGAATTAATGTGATTTTTTTACCTTTGTTTGTATCTTCTTAAGGTGGTACATAACACTACAGAGAGATAACTCTGTAAAAATCAGTTGAACGCTTTAATCACTTTATACTGTTAAGGAAATATTAAGCTTCTCAATGATCAAAATTAGTGTTTGTCAAACTGCTATATATCCAATGAAATTTTTAAGACAAAGTGTGTGGTTCAAGTTTTTTGAATTTATTATATTTTTGTCAAAGGGTCAAGGTAAATATTTTGTCAAAATTTTATTAAATTTAAACGAACCAAATTAATTTTAGTCCAGGTGTTTGGCACCACCTTAATCGATTTATTGAATTTGAGCATCGTTAGACTAATGTTTACTAAATTCAGCTGAATTGATGTACAATGAAAGTTCAACCAGAGAACTAAATTAAATGTTCAAGCAGAATAAGTGTAACAGAAACAAAAAATATTGTCTTCTACATATAGCCCTAAAACAAATACATGAATATATGATAGATACACAAAAATGTTTCTCAACGAAACATTATAGCAAAATAATAATATCAAAAATTGGTTTGCTTTAATGAAGGTATATACTGATTTTTACCTGTGCAAGTTGTGTGTTTTGTTTTTACAAATTCCTTTTCGATAACTAGTTTTATTTAAGGAAATTATTGAATGATTGTAATTCTATTTAATCTTACATGTTTTAATTTCAGATTCTGACATGTATTTTCCTACCCTTTTTAATACCACGCATTAAATTTGTGGCATACAAAAGTAGAGACAAAAATGATTATCAAGAACCCTTTTTAAAAATTAACTGGTGTGGTTGTAAAGACTCATCTAAGGGTAAAATATGCCTCATTGATGCGTTGTATTGGTTCTATAGTGCACCTGTGACCAAATTCTGGACAAATTTGGTAAGAACTCAATCATTATCAATTAACAACAGTTAACATGATGTCGTTATGAAAATGTTACGGAACATATGTATTCATAAACACTGTGTAGCCGCAAATTAATTTTGTTTTTTAAGGTTTGTAGCGCTAATTGAGAAACATATTTGCTTTCATATTTTCAGAGAGAAACTAGATGACCAAATTGTCTGATTTTCAAAAACGATTTCTTCATTTTTTCTACTTCTGCACTTAAATTAAATAACGAAATCAAAATTCATTTCTTGCAATTTTTATCAACAGGCAACATGTACGATTCATAAATGCGATTTCAGGAAATGAGGTATGCTATTAATACACTCGTTATTTAGATATAAATTACTGATATGTGCGATAATTGTGATGATGTTTTGTATTAAAATGAAATATCGATACAATTTTTTCGTTTGCCTAAAGCATTTTAAAGTTAGACAATATAGTATGTTTGTATGTTCTACAAAACTGATCACTACCCAACTGTTAATGTTATTAGGTCTTTCCACTTTTCCGTGGAAAGACCTATTGGTTTTGTTCTGATTTTTTTTTTCTTCCGCCAAATTTTTTTCTTGCTCTGTATTTTTGTTTTAAAAGATGTCGCTTTGTTTTTTTGTATATAATATCATACGGTCTATACGCTTTTGAAACTGACCCTGTTCAATCGAACACTTTTCTGTGTAAGAGTTATCTCCCCGAACACTGTTTTTCTTCTGATGATATCTCCTTCGCAACCGTAAAAGAAAGCGACAAATTTATTTTTCCAAAATGCTCATTATATCCTCAGGATGTTACGTTTTATTTTGACCGAAGCTATCAGGAGACTCCATATGAGAGTTATTCCCCCTTATGCATTTGACATAAGTGATATGCATTTCTAACTGGTAAACCATAAGTGATAGAGACCTAAGGTCTTTTGATTTGAGGTCCTTGGTCCAAAAAAAAAGGGAAAATTAGGTCAAGGTCAGAGGTCAAGGTCATATTCTAAATTTAGATTTTGGCTTTAGTTCACTTCTTTTCAAAAACCGTATAAGATATCGACAACATATTTTTACTAAATTGTTAGTTGCGACATGTCGTAACACATACATTTTGGTTGAAAAGGTACGCTAACATTAAATTGGAGTTTCCTCCCCTCTTAGATTTAAAATTACGCGTATGGTGATATAACTCATTCACCATATATAATTAAGACCTAGTGTCTTTTGATTTTAGGTCTTTGATTTATGACCTTCAAATTGAGCTCCAGGTCATTGGTAAATTTGACGTTCTAGATTTTGACCTTTGCTTTTACTTCATATGTATACATGATAAACCATGGGACTTTATGCATTAGGTTGCAAGCCATATGACCGTGGAAAAGCCAACTGGAAGTGACCTTGTGTAAACCGGAAGTAGCTTTTTTTGTTCTTGCGTAATGTACAAGTATATAGAACCATCTATTTTTGGAATCAGTGTCTGTTAAACTATCAAATAATACCAAAAGTGACATTTTTCAAACCGAAAGTAACACATTATCTTCCTTATTTAAATCAAAAACGTCTAAAACCATATTTTTTTTTAAACCAGCGTACAATAATCTATCATTTGACGCTGGAAATAACATTTTAAACCGAATTTTAATATTTTTGTATCAAAATAGATCTTTTCGGGTGGAAAGACCTTCTTCAGAGATCAATTGGTTTTTAATTTCTTTTTGGTTTTGTTACATAGATCTGAGTTGATAATAGCCTGTTGATTAAGGTATCAAATGGATATGTCTACCGATTAATCGATGCCAAACTGCTAACATCATGGCAAGAATAAAAAAACAACCGAAAGATAAATAAGAATCTACAAAACACAACATCGACAATAATATACTTGGCAATATGAACCACACAAAAACTGAAGGTGACTCGGAAAGGTAAGCAGTTCCTGCTTTAGATAAGGCAGCCAGCATGCCGATGAATTATATAAAAACAAAAAACTCGATGATGAGACTTATTCGATGATGTCAAACTTAAGGAAAAGAGGATGGGAAGGTGGTTACAACTATTGGAACGTATCTTTCGAACAAAATCATAAAACATTAGTAAGGAATAAAATAATCATTAGAAAAATAGAATAGGATCACAGTTATTATGTTTATTATAATTTTGTTTTGCACCTGATAATGATATTCAAAAGTAAAAAATGGAATAAGTAGTGTAATGAAAATGTTGAAGTTTTGCGTGCCGGCGTAACATTTAGATTTATGTTATAGTGTTATTAAAACGTTATCAATTTATCTCTCTTGAAATGAATCGAAGTAGGTTTTCCGATGTGCAAAAAATATGTTTTCTGTTCTTAATACTTTATGGAAAAATATAGACGTATCTTACATTAGCATTTGACAAAAAGAATTTTCATTCTGATTTCGTTTATGATATGCTGTAATAAGTAGTGCAGGGATTTTACTACACACGACGTGTCTTTGACGAAAAACAATCGTTTATTAGGTACGTTTGACAAAATAAGTTTGAAAAACCTATTTCAAAAAATGGATTGTTTGAAAAAAAAATATTTACTAGTTACCGTAATAGTCATTATCATCTATTGCAAAATTTTCTGAATAACTTACTAGTTAATCTGTCCTTGTATATTAGCCAGTGATATTAAACTGCAAAGATATCGCTAACTTACACTTGTAGTACTGGCATGATATTTCCCTTACGATTTGAATGCATGAAAATATCACGTAACAATTTCTTGGGTCTGAAAGACTTTTCACGATGTTCATATATCAGAATTGCTGAAACCAAACATTTGAGGGCCAAGGATGTTTAAATAACTGAATACGTGGTGAGTGATATGACATAAAAGGGACATTAAAAGAATAAGCAAATTCATCTTAATATCTGAAATCCAAGGATGTACATTTGCCACAACATGTTGAGAGATATATGACCAAAAGGAACCTACAAGCATATAAGTAAGCAACTCCATCTAATTTCCCGTTGACTTGAAGCTTAGTTTTTTAATAATTTATAAAATCAATAAACTGTCTCTAAGAAAAGGCATGTAACAAATTAGGTCAGTACCTAAACACTGAATACTGAGCGTATGCCACCATAATATAATAAGTATATTCATACCTGACCTATTTTGGGAGCTACAGTTACAAAATATTATTTTAATAAATCCTACAAGATTTCACCTTATCCCATAGAAAAACTCTATAATTATTTTCCGCTTAGGATGATTAAAACCCTTAGGATATATCTTTTCTTCTGTTGCAAATACATCCGCGAAACTGTATGTAAGTAGAAAAAACGCAGGTCAACTAGAACAAACATTTCAAAATACAATACAACACCTGGTTATCTTCTAAGAAGGGTGATGAGACGATGAGCATTGATATGTCCATGCAATATGCTGTATTTAACTTGAAATTAGGCTTAACTCTCATTTACAATATTTACTATATATCAAACACCATCAAACTAATCTTTAATTATTTTTGAAAGTAAACAGAAAACTAATATCAAGACATTGTCTGAAGCTCATCATGTGTACAAAGTTAAGAATAGAGTATATACTATGAATTATTATTTAATAAGGGCACAGTAACAGTAAAACGTCACGTCATATATTGTATATTTCTAAATTATGCATAAATCTGCAGTATGTTAAACAAGAATTTGAAAGTTTGGAAATAAAGAATTTATATCTGTTTTACACCGAAATATAATTAAAGGAAATCTTTAAAAATATATGCGAATTTGTATATAAAGCAACAGATTTAGTAGATATTGCTTTAAGTGTTGTTTTAAAATCTTTAAATCGCCATCAATTTCGTTTTAAAACATGTGAACAATTCAGTGGACTTGATCTATAGAAAAACTTTTTTAAGAATAACTTTTACACAAATTCTAATAAATGTCATGTAGATTCTAAACCAACCGTTTAAATTTTTAATGTTTTTTTTTTCATTTAGAAATATTGATATTTTCGTTAATGATGTAAAGATTTCATTTATTACTCTTATTTCGATTTTCAATTAAAAGTCAAAGTGTAGAATTTTAACAAACCTATGGCATTGTTTTTTTTTACTGTTTCTTGACTTCATATCTATATAGCATAATGGCATTTTTTGGTTTTTGATGCTGAATTTATCAGCAGAATTACTAAGCAAGCGAGCTGATATTTGTGCTGACAAAGTCAGTATCAAAAAATAAATGCCATATTTTTTATCGGTAATTTGTATAAACAGTGTGTGCTTTTGTTGTTCAGATTATTGAATAAACTGAAATAGTTAATAAAATTGTTTGTATGTGTACAAAACGTTGTGAAGTTAATCGATTGTATAAATGAAGTCATGTGCGTATTTTTCTTTTATCAATTTACGCGGATGGACATGAGCGCGTGACGTTGCTACATTGAAACGTGACGTCATTGCCTAATATGTTCTAGCATCAAGTCCTATCCATGATCTAGAAAAATATTAGGCAGTAAGATCAAAATGTAGAAATTGCGGATAATCAATCTAATATCTTATCTACATTTGATTATGTATGAAATATATGGTTTAGCATGCCAGTTTATGGGCTTGTCTGCATGTTGAAAGGAATGAGTCACCAATTAAATTTACTAACGGCCATTTATATAAGGCATGTACAAATTTAATGAAAATAAATATTACTCGGTTCAATAGATATGTTTTATCGTAACAGAGGTTAAGTTCCCAGCTAAAACTACCGATGTTCGGCAAGCACAACCATAGTCAATAAAGATCAGTGTCAAACACACCTTCCTTAGTACTTACAACCTCAAACCGTTAATCACAGACGCTCCCAGCATGACCTACTATAATACTTAGAGTTTTCACTATGCCTGCGAATAATTACAAATTAAATGTTGACATTTAATTTGGGAAGGATTTATGTTGCTAGTGCTATAGTAAAGCTAGTGTTTAATATTTGTCACATTGAGACCATTATTTCGATGACACTAATGCATGACATTATAAACAAGGAAATGTTTTAAACACAAACTTAACCATATAAAAGCTTAAATTCCGTACATTTGTTGACGTTGTCTGGTCATATGATATTTCAAAACCATTTACCTTACAAAACGCTATGGTCCAATAGAAAAAGCTAGAGCCACCAAAAAATAAATAACATAATTATGTAATATCCTGTCCTTAAATTAACAAAATGAATAAATTAGAATAATTTTAGTCTGTTAGACTTCGAATAGTTTCTTATCATGATGTGTAATTATAGTATTTGAATTGGTGTGCTAGTTCAAGTACTGTGGAATTATTACACGCACCAGTTGACGATTGTTGGTATTTTATTTTCTAAATTTTGTTATGATCTTGTAAGTAAGTAGGTCTGAGAGCAAGTATTTACTTCAGAATATTGAATATTTTGTTGATAGCCCGCGTGTATTTGAAATGCATTTTTTACAGATTTCTTACCTGTTGATGCTTTGCTGCTTTAGCTTCTTCGTGCTTACAGATTTACACCCAGTTGCAGATGGTCAACTCTCGTCGATGGAATCCTGTATTTTCTTTTGGATTTTGACTTTGTTATTGGAAGAACTTCGACAGGTTATTATATCAATATGCATAAGATGAACCAATAAATACACTCGAATGCGCTCATCACACATACAAGAAATAAATTCTGATTAACAAGTTTCAAGAAGCCCAAATTTTGATTTCATGGCTGTTGTGCTTTCGGACAACATAAAAAAAGGATGCATTTGGTCAAACCCTTTCGGCTCTATTTAGTGTCATTTTGACCGAAGCTTGAATTGCCACTTGTTGTTAGCAAACACACCATTGCGTAGTAATGTTATAGTTGCTTACTAATGATTAAGCGTACTCAAACAAAATCCATATCAATAGTCAATTGGATAACTGATAAATCTGTGTGAATGTATACCTTATTGTAAAAATGGTTTCAATATATATTGTTGCAAAATTAATTTTTTTCTAGATATGTCAAAGAGAGCAACACCTACTATGGCACAGAATTCGTAGCTGGTGGACAGATAATTGGAACAAGTTTGACGCAATCATGTACGTCATGTTTCTACTGTCAGTCATTCTGAGATTTTCATTGCATAGGAATAATTGTATATGGGCACGGATGACGTACAGTATAACCCTTGCTTTCTTTATCTTGCGCACATTACAGTTTTTTTATGTTGCAAAGAATACTGAACCAAAGATTATCATGATAGGAAAAATGGTAAGTTAGTAATGACACATTACACATACAAATGATGGTCTTTACGTACATAGATTAGTTATTCTCGTAGTAAACATTAGGTTATTGATTGATCAATTGATTGAGTGTTGATTGAGAAACATTTCATGGTGCACATACAAGACAGTGTTTATTTACATCACAAATACATTTTGGATGTTTAAAGTGAATTTGTTTCTTTTAAATTATCTATGGTATATCTGTTATGGTTTAAACCATCCTTTTATCTGAATCACGAGTTAGAAGATACATTTAAATCGCATGATGACATAATGACACCTATTTCATCCAATATTAAAACATCTACTGTAGTACAGTTCATACACAATGATGATAAAATACTTTTTTCTGTGAAGGCATATCCAAAGCGCTTGAACAGTCGTCTTATAATGAATTTCATTAACTGGTGTTGCACGTCGAATTTAACATGACCATATGCAGCATATAAGTTTGAAGTGGAGATAGTGATATATACGTATATATATTGAAATGATAAGCATATGCAATAGACAAAGATAATCTGATATGTCATTCTGCTTGGTATGTGTTATTGTGTTGAAGCGTTTAGGCATTTGTTTCATTCTTACATGTTTCTAATTATCAAGTTATGAGATAATGGTTTGTCTTTTTATATTTCGATGTATTTGGTAACGCAGCATACATTTCAGGTGACTGATTTGCAATTTTTCATCATGATTTTTGCTGTTGTTCTTGTGAGCTTTGGAATTATTACGCAGGCTAATCTGTATCCCAATTCGGAACCAACATTGCAGCTTCTAAAAAATGTGGTATATTTGCCATATTGACAGATATACGGTGAATTATTTCTGGAAACCATAGAAGGTAAGAAGTTGGTTCATTTATAAGCATTATAGTGTTGTGTATTAAATGCTGAAATATATCTTTATTCATCTTAAGCGGATTCATCTTTCAACACAGTTCCTACACAATGTGTTTTAATGAACAAAAAATGAACAAATTCCGGGTATCAATTTAAATTAGATACGTTTTTCGACAAATAAATATTGCCTTTTAGTCCTTATATCCTCTATATAATATCACTAGTAAATTCATGACCCAAAAGAAAGTGCCTGCTCTTGATATACAACTGAAATTGCTCACAAATGTTTAAGTAAACATACACATAACAATAGGAATTAAAAAGTCGACAGCAAAGATCAACATGTACACTAGTAGCACGATTTCAGTCTGAAACGGTCATTTTGGTCTGATCATATCTTAATCGACTGGATTTACCGCTAGAGAAAAATGTCAAGACTTTTAAGAACTTTAAGACGCCGTTCCGATCGATAGTCTCATTAGGTAAATCAGTCCGTTAAGGCATGTTAAGATAAACAAGACTGAATCTTCTAGCAAGCTGTTAAGATCCGTTACGACGGTGTCAGACCAAAACAGACCAAATCTCAAAATTAACGTTCAAAATTGTCAGACCATGTTTAGATCCGTTCAGTATGCCGGTATGATACTACGAGTTACGCCCCTTCTGCTTGATAATGCATTTTAGATTAATATATATATTTATTAGAATTTAAAGTATATCTCTCGAATAAATAAAAAGTAATTAAAGATTAAATCCTCTGTAGATTCTTTATTTCTGTTGTTGTTTTGTTGAGGAACTAATAAATTATTCGTCTATATATGTTGCTTATTTTTTAATAAATGTTAGTTTATTTATTTATATACTTATTAAATGCAAGGACGTATGTTAATTGTATACTTACAAAAATGATTGCCATACATTTAACCTAAAAATGTTGTGAACCCTGTGTGAAAATGTTTTTCGTATTTGAAAATTAGTAACGGAAAATCTTAAACGTAACCTAAAAAAATAAGGAGATGTGGTATAATTGTCAATGAGACAATCCACAGAAATGAAGCGGATGCAAATTAACACATGCGTATTTTTGTTTTATGTCAGTTGGTTTAATTCGTTTTCTGTTGATATGTCCTGGTTTACTATTACCGTTGGAGCTGGGTTTTTTTTTATTTTCATGCGAGTTACTCTATTAAACTTGGAAAAGCTTGTATTACCATAGCTTTGTACTGTATAATATAATTTTATATTATTAAACAATAATTTATTTTACATAGTGGTGCGTCTAAACACCACCAAGGTCGCCATAGTACATGAAGCTGATCATGATACTGCATTCAGTCTGTGTCGAGACAGTATTAAATTATAAATAAAGTACCACCGTATAAAGATTTTCATTCAAACAATGGATCCTTATATTTATTTTCTAACCCATATAATATATATATATATATAGTACTTAGTGTATGGCGTAAATTTAAAATTTTCCGTTTTAGTTAAAATGATTGAGTTCAATGGCAAGTGCTAGTAATCAACCGGGTCAACAGGTAACAAAATCAATGATCCATAACGTAAGAAAGTACTATTTTACAATTACACTCATGATTCTTAATAAAAAGGTGCTGTAGGGCTAAAAGTTAATAAAGAATTAATGAATTTATGTATACGTATTAGTAATTAAGCTGTTGATGTTTGACCGTCAGTTTTAATATATGCTATGTTTTATATTCAATAAAATAATGAATCTGAATCTGTTATAGCTTAGTATGTGTAGTTTAAGGTTCTTACAATATTATATATTTCTAAACATTATACCAAAAGATAATGCAAAATATTTGAGCGCTGCATGGCAAACCATTAAAAAACATGTACAGTTCGGAAGTTTGTTTAGTATTCATAAGAAACTTTTCGCTTCTCTACTTATATAGTTTAGAGAGTATTCCTTTAAAATGTGTCAGTTATATAAAGTGGTGTGTATTTGTATTCTATTTATTTGGCAAAATTGTATCACTATACATACATATTGTATTTCACAACTATATATACTATAAGTTGTGAATTGTGATTGATTGTTGGTTGCTTAAAGTCCAGTGGCAAATATTTCATGCATGTTCAGGACGAACTGTGGGTTTATGACATGGAACCCACCAGTGTAGGTGTCATGTGGTATAATATTTAAAAGTAACTTAAATTTAATTAACATGAATTTTGAATAAATCGAAACATAACGGGAGCTAGCTATATATAGACGCATGGATCACCCGGACCTATCAGTTCTTTTCTCTGTTTTGTCTTAAAAAAAATTAAAGTTTTTTTTTTTTTATATTTCGATTTTGTACTTTTATATAATTTACGATAACTGTGGTTTATACGTGCTGCCAGACGAAAGATCTCTCTGTGTCCTCTAGATGTCTTTTTTTTGTGGATTGGTTGCTTTGTCATTGACGTTTAACACAAAACTTTTATTAATTAAGTGTGATCTATGTAGAAATTCAAACGTACTTAAGAATGAAGGATGAAAATCCAGGCTTTAAATAAAAATGGTCATTAAATAGCCACACAATTAAAAGAATAAGAAAAATGTAAGTGTTGGAATAACATATACAATATATATGTGCCTTGTCGGAATATATAATTTTATTTTACGAACTTTGGTAACTGGACAAAAAGAGAGACGCACCAATCTTTTCTCCTTTTGTGTAGCGAGTACAAATGAACTGATCCTAGTTATTTCGTATAGCATTTTTTTTTTAAATAATAAAATCGCGCGTGCTCTATCTCAGAAAAGATGCTCACAGTGCAGTGTACTACTTTTGAGACAAATTATATCAAATTATCAAAATATCAATCTCTAACTTAATATGTAAACATAATACATGTAACAGAACCCCTTCTAGTACTTAGTGGCATAGTATACGTCCTTAGTGCATTAAAGACTCCTTAGCAGTGTTTAGACGTACCGAAATTATAGAGCAGTCTAACAGCTCTAACTCAAAATGTGAACCATTCTATGTTGCGGGTTGGGGTCTACAATTTAGTTTGAAAGCTTCAGTCATACAAGTGTTTTATCCTTTTAATTTGGACTTAATCACTACTTTACCCTAAATTTCATCACCTAAATTTTCAAACATGTACTACTTTTTATTTGATGCATAAAATATAAGGAAAGAAATCTGGAAGATTATAACCTGTATTATATACACCAACAACTACCAAAGGCTGATAACTATGTGTCACACACGAATGTAGGACAGAAAGTCACAGGACAAAAAGTCACAGACAAAAAGTCATGGACAAAAAGTCACAGGACAAAAAGTCACAATTCAGTTTTGAGATTATTTTTCTTTTAACAAGGAAACACTAATTTAAAAAATAAATTTTTTGTTTTTTCTTGAACTATTATATATGAAGCAACTTAGTAATTAAAATTTATTCAATAAATATCAATAATGATCAAAAAATTGTTATGAAAACAAAATGTCAAAGTGGCTTGGTACTTAAATGGCTTCATTGTGCCAAGAAATATATCCTTTGCATGATTAAAATTTAATAAATTTTCATTTATCAAGGCTTATGAACAATTTCCTAAACTTAAAAATGAATATATGTAATAAAAAGAAAATATTTCAAGATCTTTCTCTTATATATTCAAACAATTGTCAACAAATTATTTGTGACTTTTTGTCCTGTGACTTTTTGTCCTGTGACTTTCTGTCCGTTTACCGTCACACACACACAAAATATTCACACTGCCGTTTGCTCAATATGGAAGCGAAGTAACAGTATAGATAGATATAAGAAGATGTGGTATGAGTGCCAATGAGACAACTCTCCACCAAAGTCACAATTTGTAAAAGTAAACCATTATAGGTAAAAATAAGTCAAAGACTTTATTTAGTTGTACAATAATTGGCTGATTGCAGGGCTTAGATTCCTATATTTGTTCCAAGTTTTTAAAATCACAGGTTTTGGATGTCAACGATTTCACCGTTCCCGTTGTAAAACAGTCCCTGACTACCAACGTGGACTTATGTTACGAACTAAAACCACTATCACACAGTTTTTACAAGCGGAGCCCGTGTTATTACTAATAATGTCATACAGGCAGTTTTGTATTATCTGTCTTTTGTTTAGCCGGACTCGTTTACTGACAGAAAGAGCCTAAATATTAATATTACCAAAAAATACTTGATGTACAATTATTTGTCATGTATTTGAAAAATATTTTTCTTCTTTGCCTTACAAATTTATTCATACATTTTGCAAATATAGATGTGGAAGTCACCACTTGCCGATTGAGTCTGGAAGGTGGCAGGGTTTACCGAGAGAAGACAGAATCTGCCGTCTCTGTGACTCAAACGACATTGGTGACGAGTACCATTACATTATGAATTGTGGAACATTTAAGTTGAAAAGAAAGAAATGTTTACCCAAATACTGTTTGTCAAACCCTAATATCTATAAATTTGATCAACTGTTTAATTCATCAAATATTGTGATATTAGAAAAACTATGTAAATTTATCAAAGTTATAAATGTGAAAGTCAGTCCTCCAAGTTAATTTCATTTGTATTGTTCGCACATGCATGTAATAATTGTACCTTATAGTTATATTTATGTATGTTCTCTATAACTATGTAATTGTAGTTTTATGAGAAATAAAGTAGTCGTATGCATTCGTATTCGTCAAACTTTATTTATTTATTTAATTATTCAAATTAAATTAACCTCACAATGCACGTGTCAATAAATACGAAAGAAAATTATTTGTTACAAAATCAGATGTATTGTACTCATTCTTCATTTATCTGTACAAAAGAAAACACAAACGAGAACTAGAGAACGAAGTCGACCAATACACAAATAACACTCATTTTTAAATAAGCTTTTTTATTACATGCTTGTTCAGGTGTTTATTTTATCTTGAATTTAATCAAAATACACAAAAAAAAAAGTTTTTATGTCCTAGGGTTATGTATTTTCTCACGTATTTGACAAATATATTTGGACATTTTACTTGAAAATCGTCGTTTTTAGCGTCATAAGTATGCAGCAACGGATGCAGACATAATAATGCCTTTCGTGTGTATGAACAATATTCTTTAATTGTTATAAATTTCAATGATTTCTACTGGCGATCTAACGAAATATTAACAAAAACTTTTGCCTGGTATTTTTATAGACATCGAATAGAATTCCGGTCATTACGGAATATGATCTTCAAAGATACAATTTACCAAAAAGAAGTAACAAATACATTATTTTTATACATATATATATCAAAGTGATTTTTGATCATCAATGAAGGTTTTCTATGTGAAACTTGCTATATTTTCCAGGAATGCAGTAGAGTTTATTTGATTTTAAAACACGTACAAATCGATCTATATATACTATTTAAAATTGCAAAACGCAAGCTGAAATCGTACCAAGTGATTATTATTTTTGCACACGACATCTAGGCTGTCGTCCCACCTCTAATAGTAGACGGTTCTCTTGGATAGGGACATTGTGCATTCAACCGTGGATATTATAAAATATCTATAATAAATAAAATTTTAATGTTTTGATCGTGTAATGTCTTAATTTTTAAGGTTACGCGGGTTCGGTATTAAGCGAACACAATTGGTATGAACACACTTCCGTATACATGTAGAATATATCAAAGAACCTTTCAATTACAAAGTTTTTTTCGAGGATTTTTAAAGTTACAAATAAAAATCCTTTTTATGTTTTTGAAATAGGCTTTTAATTTCCATTCTCAATTTTTATTTTAATGTAGAAAATATGTCATTTATATATAAA
Source organism: Mytilus californianus (assembly GCF_021869535.1). Lineage (NCBI taxonomy): Eukaryota > Metazoa > Mollusca > Bivalvia > Mytilida > Mytilidae > Mytilus > Mytilus californianus. The sequence goes on along the minus strand of NW_026262582.1, from coordinate 46,903,489 downwards.
GTGCATGTAATTCTTTATGCTAGTAATCCATAAATGAAATTGCATAAATCACAAAGGTCTCTAAACGAAGATTGCCAAATCAAATCTATAATACTATATATACTTAGAAAATGTTAACAAGTCTAGAAAATGTTTATACTGTACATTAAATAAAGTTGAAGATGAGATACACTTTGTGACTGAATGTCCACTACATGTATATGTTGATAACAGAAATGAGTTTTTTACTGAAATTTCCCTAACTTGTAATAATTTTCAATCTTTAGACAATTTTTCAAAGTCTTCATGGCTATTTACACAAGAAAATTTGTATATGTATAAATGTTTGGGAACGTATTTATCTAACAATCTTGAGAGAAGGAGAAGTTCAAAGATAATAAATGCAATTATCCCCCCAAATACACATATTTTGAGTGGTATATGATTTTGAATGGTATATTTCAAAGATGTGAATTGTGTTATCTGGTTCTGTCCTGGCCTTTTATAGCATTTTTAATAGTATTAAACGGTGTTGTTTTCTTATATGTCTCTAATTTATGTCTAATCTTATGTACTTGTATGTAATGTGAGGAAAGCTCTTTATAAGGCCCTTTAATTGGAAATAAAATATTCTAATTCTTATTCGCAATTCAATGTTACTTTCATCATTTAATTTACAAGTGCACATGGATTGTTTAGGTTTTATGTGGTGTACAATGTAAGGGTGGAATACCATAGTGTCAAATTGAAAAGAGAGAATATTTTTCGATTAAAACACACCCGGGAACAGCAAGAAAGTTTACCAAAGAAGTTGTGGGAACTTTACTGATTTTATCATATATATTTCTGATAAGTTTCCCGACCTAGTCACATATTTTCAAACTTGAAATGTGACTTGTTTCAGTGGCACGAGCCTTGAACATGTACACGTGACAGTTGTAAGTAACAGGTCATCTCAAAGATACCATAATTAGAGTAAAAGGTTAAAGTACTTACAAAATATGTCATCTTGTAGAATGTGAATTGACAAATATCTTATTTTCAAATTCGCAGACCAAGTCAACGGAAAATCTCTGTCACAAACAATTCTCATGCTATAAATCCATTCCAACAATATCATTTTAAACACAAACTAGCTGGCCTTTTCATTAATTTAGATAATACAAATTTAGCTAAATGTTGTGTATTCACATCAACAGACAAATCCCACACTTATCCTTGACGTTATTAATACTCACTTCAAATTTTGATTAACAATTTATTGATACGGATGACAACGCTTATGTAATAAAATGAATATTTAAATTTTAATTGGATGCCGATGCAGTGGTGTTGCAATGCCATAAAACTGGTAATAGAAAGCTATCTGTTAGTGGCGGATCCAGAGGGGGCGTAGAGGGCGTTTTGGATAAAAATTGCTTTTTTGTCTTTCTTCGTGTCGTTCGTATTGAAAATTTTATTGACTGTCCGTATATCTTGTTTACCATGTCCATTTTTTACTGACAAATATATTGGTACATAGCTTTGGATCCATCCAATCATTTTATGATAGACATTTAATGGGGAGAATACGGCATCAAAAATGTCTAACCCTTACACTTTAACTGTAAGAATATACATGCCCCACATCAGGAGCCGTTGAATTAGTGCATTTTACACTTATTTTATGTTTTTTAGCCAATAAAAGGTCAAAATTTTTTTCGCCTCGCTACGCTCGGCAACAGATTCCATACTTCGCCCCCACTTTCCTAAATCCTGGATCCGCCGCTGATCTTGATACATAGGGAAATGAATCTTAAAAAAGTTAATTCTATAAATTCAATTGTGAAAAAAAATTCAAAATACCGTGCATTAACCCGGGGAAAAGTTACCACGTAGAAACCCTTATATAGAATGTATGATATCCCGTATGTATATAGTGAAACTGATAAAAAAAAATCATTTTGATGTTAACAGTTTACTTGTCACATGTCTTTTCTGTGACTCATCAACCGTCCATCAACAAATATTACTTGATATTCAGTGAAATGATAACATGCAGAGTGTAAACAATTATTGTAAAAGCAGAGCAGCCTTAAATTCTTATAGTTTGGTCAAAGTCGATTCATAGTTTTACCGATGCAAGGATATTTTATATATTGAGTTGAAATGGCCTAGCGGTAGTCTGATCACTTCGAATGCAACACGCTTAATCAAATTTCGTATTAAATGCAAATTTTGCTTTATCTTTGCGGAGCATTCATAAAGTATTTAAAACTAAAATAAGAACTATAATAGCTTTCTGAATAGCTCAGATTCAAAACATTGAGAATAAGCTCCTAGCTGCCGAAATATACATCTGGACAAGAATGTATTTTTTGTATTTATTTTGAAAGAAAAGTTGCATATGTAAGCTATCTATTTATAATCTTCAACTCTATTAGGAGTTTCAAGAAAATGGGGGGGGGTGGGGGGGGGGGGGGGGGGGGTGGGGGGGGGTGGTCGATTGAAGTCTAACTGTAAATATGAAAAAGATCGAGATGTGGTATGATTGCCAATGAGAAAACTCTCCAAAAGAGACCAAATTACACTGAAATTAAGAACTATAGGTCATCGTACGGCCTTCAACAATGAGCAAAACCCATACCGTAATTCTCTTCTATATTCATTATAATTTCATAAAATTATAACAATAAAACCTGTTTAAGACAGACTTGATCATCACCGCGGCTCAAATGATATCGGAGACGAATATCATTATATCATGACTTGTAAAGTATGTTTGTATTTGTTGCAAGCTGTTTATTTCAGTGGTAAATTTTGGTAGATTTTAAAAACGAACTTCGAGAGATATTTATCATTTTTAAAACAATGAGGGCACGTGTCACTGATTACACAATTACTCAGCCGTGAATTATCCAATTAACCAAATTGTTTGGATTATCCTTATTGCTTATGAAAATCATGTTATTCAGTGTTTTGAATAAAATTAGATTATACACGTTATACGATATTTTGAAGTTGTTTAGGAATTGTTTCATGTTGTTAAATTTACTTTATGCGTTGTGCATTTTTACGATTATGAAGACCCGTATGCATCAAGCTACTTAAGTTAAGATTTGTTCCAAACGGACGTATGCATGCAATTATTTTGGCTAGTAGTCCATACATGAAATCGCATTAAACATAAAGGTCTCAAAAAGAAGATTTTTAAATCAAATCTAGTCCTCAATTCATCTTTTCATCCTTTGCAAGTGATTCGGACACTTTAAAACAGCGTAATGGTACAAATGTAACATGTCATCTGACAGATGCTAATTACTTACAAAATACGGCATCTTAGAGAACAGGAATTAACAAATACACTATTTTCAAATTTGAAAATCCAATTCACACGGAAGATCACTGTCACAATCCCTGACCACTGATTCATCACCAGATTTAACACAGATCACATTCATACGATTGTCAAAATAGAAATATATTCCAACAATATCATACAACTAAGGCACGTATATGCTTATGAAGCCTTTTCGTTATTTTAGAAATAAGTATACAAAATTGTGTGCAATATTAATATTGTATATTTAATACTACTGTTCTGGCATAGATATATCTCTCACTTATCCGAGACGTTTTTGAATCTCACTTCCAATTTGCAATTTGGATTAACTCTGTATTGATACGGATGACAACACAAGACTAAAGTAAAGACCATAAATTTCCGTGGGAATTTCAAGTGGAAGCCCAGTGGTGTTAATAAAAACAGAAAACTTTTCGTTTGTTACAAAACAATCTTGATACATTGGTAAGATAATACTGATTGATTGATTGTTTGTGTTTAACGCCACTTTCAGCACTATTGTGCCATATCGTGACGGTCAAAAAAGGGAGTTCCCCCCTCCGCCCTTTATTTGTAACCTTACCTATTTTTTGATCATTTGTTTTCGTCCAGAAATGTATGAAATATTTGCTGCTGGACATTACGCAAACATCAATCATAAATCACCTAACACATATCTAAGGAAAGCCTTCTATGCATGCATTTACGTGTTTAAAAATTGAATAATCAATTGATTACAAAATATATTGTGTTGCCAAAAAAAAACAAAACTTTATAACATTTATACATTTAAACCATTCGTTGATTTATATATAAATAATATATATAAGTAGCAGTAAACATAAAAGAAGAACTTAGAAGAAAAGAAATATATATTTATAAGCGTGCATTGTGGATGCAACATTGCAGATAATACTTTTTTAAAAATTCATTTTATAAAACTTAGTGCTTTTTTTGTATTTTTGACGGGAAAATGAAGTTTCGAGAACTTCCCGGCCCATAGAAAATACTACAAGTCAAAAGAAAACCCTCTTAGATAAACAAAACGTCTTAAATGGCCATTTCATTTAATATTATTTCAGAATTTGAACATCTGTGTCCCTGGATCTGAACAAGAATTTGTTCAATCTAAATTGTATCATGTCATGGCATTGTAAATTATTACTTATTAAATATGATATCATGCTACATAATGTCATTTCCGTACTTGATATAACAAATCAAATAACTATTTAATTAGTTGGCACGCGCCGATGTTGTCGACACGATAAGTATGTTTATCAACGAATACGCGTTATCTCTGTGGTCAAGCGTAACCGGGAGTTTAAAACATGCGTTTTTAATTGGAAAGATAAAACCCAACCCGACGGTCCCTAGATAATTGCATATAACTAAATTGGAACTATTTAAGTATGTTATTATTCTCATCACAAGTGATGATTTTTGACAGAATTTTATATATTGTAGAATTCGTTCTTTTTGTAGACACTTATACTGTATGAAGATGATTCGTTCCAACTTTTATGAAGAAATCACCGACGTTTTTTTTTTATTTAAACTACATAAATATACATAAAAAAATGCCGTTTTTTTCTAAAATCAATTTCTTTTTATAAAAATGAATTATTAACAAAGAATTGTTACACAAATGTAGAGGCTTATTTTGTAACGAAGATATTTCAAATCTCTTTACCGAAATCTGCATATGCTTATCTTTTGAAACAAAAAAGTTAAGGATGTCTGTTCAAAGGACATAAATGTCCAAGAAACCGAAATTTAAAGTAAATATTGAAAATTTCGAACCCATTTATCTTTTAAATCTAGCACACGAAGATATGCTTTTTATTTCATATTCAAATTGATTGGGTAAGAAATAGCTTGAATGCAAACTTTCGTAAAAAAAATCACCGTGCATGGGATCAAAACTGTATCGTATGCCCATAATTGCCCTAAAGCTTAATGTCATCGGCAGATTATGAGGGTCTGGTGAGGGTTCACTATTTCTGTATTCTATTATTTACATGGAGATATACTTTTTATTTCATATTCAAATTGATTTGGTAAGAAATAGCTTGAATGCAAACTTTCGTAAAAAAAAATCATCGTGAGATCAAAACTGTATCGTATGCCCATAATTGCCCTAAAGCTTAATGTCAGACTATGAGGGTCTGAAAAGGGAATCATTATTTCTGTTTTCTATTATTTTTATGCCATTTTTCTCTATTCTGTATACTTTTGCCCATTGTTCTTTATTCCTTTTATGTTAGTACCTCTTCATTCTCCATTTTTTATTTGTTTGGTCATTTTCTCTATTCTTTATATTTTTGTCAACTATTCTCTATTCTGTAAACCCCCATCCACACCCTCGTGTATAAGGAAAGACGATAAACATTTTAGTATACATACCACCCGTTGTCACTTCTCACCTGACACAGAATTTATATATTTATTACGTAATACTAACGAATGTTATATTATCGATATAGAAAATTCAGTAGAATATAATCTGTATCAATGCACTGGCATGTTAAAGGTATTTTGATCTGACAAGAATACATTTGTTTATTTTATTTTTAGTTTATTTAGTTATATTTGTTCATGTTTTAGGTTAGAACAATGCACAAAACCATCGTATTTTCAAAAAATCTCTAAAACGTGCTGATTTTGGAACCTTTATCAAAAGATTGGTATTACTTAGCTTTTGGGGTTTTAAAATATATCCATTTAGTAATCAATTTGTGGCTTTTTTATATTTATATCAAAATTGAAATTCAAGGCCATATTTGCCAAAGAGAACAAGGTTAACAATTACTCAAAGTGCGACATTCGAAAAGTTTCGTTTTCCCTAAAAAAATTAAAATATTGAAGTAACGAATCTTTAAAGGTTACGTCACGTTAATATATTTTGAATGAAAAGGTGCAACTGGATGCACCCCTAAACACAAAATGAAAAACTAAAATGGCGGGTATGCGTCAATCAGACAGCAATCCAACACAAACACAAGTAAGTTATCTGACATCTAGAATTAAGAGGTTTAAGCATAACCTGTGCTGGTATCAACTTTCAGAGTTCTGAGTAAAATTCTATATACGCATGTAGGACTTTGAACCGTGAAATAAACGCATTCCCTAAACACATACGGGTCCACAGACTCTTCTTATTATAATATAACGGTAAACGAGGATCTCAAAGAGAGGAACAAGTTAAAGAAAAATGTAAACGCAGAATTATTTCCACATCCAGAAAATCAAAGAGGACGATCTCTCATTTAGTATGCAACTGTAACTAATAGATAAATAGACAATAACACTAGTGAATGCAAATGTATGTACTGAATTTGAAACAAATATACTGCACATCTTTAGATTTTAATCTAGCTTTCACGCGTCATATATGAGACTGCTATATGTGTTATAGTAGTCTCAGGTCATACAGACCATCGCACACCATCGAACGGCCAATTTCACTTCGGCGCAGACCATCTAACTTCAGCGTGACAATCAGACTTCATGGTCCCCATTGCACCTCCGACTGATACATATATATATACACTTCTTTTTACTTGATTTCAATAATTGCAAACACTTTTCATACCGATTTCCTGATAATGGTTTTTATTGTACTAAAGTATTAATTGTTATTACCGCGGATATTGCCCGAGGAAAATATGAGTTTATTTAAGGGTATAAAAATCTTTATAGCTGATATATTTTGATGCTTATGTCACAAACAAAAATATATAACAAACATTTCGTAAATTGTCAGTATATAAATTTTAAAAAAAATATTAAGAAATGAAGGTTTCAGCTCCCTCAGACTAAGCTGGCCTTTGATGAATTTAGCTCTTATGTAAAAATAAGGAGATGTGGTATAATTGCCAATGAGACAACTATTCAAGTAAGTTCAATCAAGAGGATGTATAAGCAGTTAAGTTGTATATAAAGGCAACCGTGCTTAAAGTGTTGTTTTGTGAGGGGATCAAGACGTAGGGATGTGAATGAGTGGTTTATGTGTGCAATAATTTCGGCCTCCTAATTATAGTGTAAATCTGCAGTTGTTTCATGTAGTTGATATACAAATTATCACAAACCTAAATGGATAAGATGAATGAATTAATAGTTGGTTGTTTAACGTCCATTGGCAACTGTTAGATGGATTATTAGGGGAGAAAATTAAACATGATATAATTATGAACATTGGCAATCATACCACATCTTCTTTTTTATAAGAACATAAAATTGAGAATGGAAATGGGGAATGTGTCAAAGAGACAACAACCCGACCATAGAACAGACAACAGCAGAAGGTCACCAACAGGTCTTCAATGCAGCGAGAAATTCCCGCACCCGGAGGCGTCCTTCAGCTGGCCCCTAAACAAATATATATACTAGTTCAGTGATAATGAACGCCATACTCAACTCCAAATTGTACACAAGAAACTAAAATTAAAAATAATACAAGACTGACAAAGGCTAGAGGCTCCTGACTTGGGACAGGCGCAAAAATGCGGCGGGGTTAAACATGTTTATGAGATCTCAACCCTCCCCCTATACCTCTAGCCAATGTAGAAAAGTAAACGCATAACAATACGCACATTAAAATTCAGTTCAAGAGAAGTCCGAGTCTGATGTCAGAAGATGTAACCAAAGAAAATAAACAAAATGACAATAATACATAAATAACAACAGACTACTAGCAGTTAACTGACATGCCAGCTCCAGACTTCAATTAAACTGATTGAAAGATTATGTCTTCATCATATGAATATCAGGCACAATCCTTCCCGTTAGGGGTTTAGTATCATACCATCATAACATATATGAGAAGAACATAACCCGTGTCATACATGCATGTGTAGATTTTCGTCTTAACTGTAAACGACAGTGTCCCCGGGCGTCAAAACCGAATTTAGACTTATGTAAATTTCTGAAACATACATTTCATTATTTAACCAATGTAAAGTGTTCCGAATTCACTCCAGATTTCTGAATTTATTCTCATTATGAAATCAAGAAGAAAGAATCATCAAATGCTCAGGCAAAATAAATAATACCGTTTTGAGCTATAAAGCCACAGTGATACACACAAGACCTAACGTACTACATTTTATTTTATATGCCACAAAACGTATCTCGCTTAGTTTAAATTAAAATAAAGATCAGAGAATAAAAAAGTTGCTAAAGAGAAAATACATATCCGTGTTAATTTCGCCGCAGTTTGTTTATTCAAGTTTGACATCCAACTTCTTAATCCGCAATCCACATTCACCCGACAACCTTTTATATTGTATATTCTTGATTAAATACCCTCATGTACATGCATGTGACCACCAGGAACTGGGACAAATCTGATATCTTTTATGGTATTTATCAAAACCTAAATGATTGAAAATATCTAAGTAGAATATGAATATGCCAAATAAGCGTTCAGAATAATAATCTAGCATAGTTCAACATTGGAGAAATGACTCAAGTTGAACGTTATTAATAAGATGTCCAAAATATATATATACATGCATATTGCGATTGGTGCTGCAGTGTATCAAAGGTGTGAGTTCAAATCCCGTTGAGAGACAAACATTTGTCAGCTTAAAGATCTAATTCTTACAGTAATGGGTTTAATTTTCAGACTCAATTATAGACTTACAAGTTAAGTAAAGTTTTTAACCCAAAATCGAGAACAAGAGACTTGATTTTTGCTGTTTCAAATATATTGCAATTGAATAAAGATAAAGTTACATAATAGTAAACCCATTTCTATAACATCATGATATACATGTACAAGTAGATGAAAAAATGAGTATCTCGCAATTAAAAAAAAAGTTTTCCAATCAGTTATGGTTATACAAGACTGTAAAGTCATCTTACAAAATGCACTAAAGACTGAATGAATATCATCCGATTTAGAATTAACACACGTTGAGTGCACATTACACGATTAAGAATGAATGAACGTTGAGCGCACTTTACACGATTGAGAATGAATGAACGTTGAACGCAATTAACACGATTGAGAATGAATGAACGTTGAACGCACTTAACACGATTAAGAATGAATGAACGTTGAGCGCACGTTGAATGGAAAACACACAGAATGATGAACGATGAGCGCAAGCACGTTGAATGCACGATGAATGAACGATGCACGCACGCAGAACGGACGATGCACGATGAATGCACGGAAAATAGGTCAGTTTGAATTTTAGAAGGTCTGTATATATACATGTTTTATTCCACGAGTTTTTCCGATGCAAGGATATTTTATTAAATTTCATATTTGTTTTTTCTCCGTTTAGCATGAATGGAGAATTTAGAAATAAGGTAGGAAAATAGATTATAGCCTACATGTAGCGTGCTGTCGAAATAAACCTTGTGCGCTAAATTGTAGAAAAGGGAATTCGGTCCTATAAAAATTACAAATACGAAAATGAAGAATTTTTTATAGTGGCGGGAATTTGTGTTCGATCTCTGTAAAAATACAAGGCACTTATTTTTGCTAATATTTCTTTAGTTTACATGTAAAAATCATTGCAATTTATACTAGTAAAAGAATATATTGTTCATACAACCTTGACATTAACAGGTCTCATTAAATCATTCTCGTTGCTGCATAGTAAGCTGATAAAACGTTTTTTATTTGTGTTTTTTTTTTGTACTGATAAATGAAACAATTCCAATATTGATAATTGCGTATCAAATAAAATGTTGTCCCGAATAAAAACTGAAACTCAATTTAATGAATAAAAAAAAACGAGTATTTGATTTATGTACATGTCGTACGAAATAAGTCCACCGGATTTAGCAGTTAAATAACTGGAAAATTAATTGAACAGTAAAAGCTACAATTTAATCCATCATTTGGTGTCTGTCGTCTGTTTGTATTGTAAACATACTGAATTCTTTTTTTTTCAGAAATATATCTCTTAAATGAGTTCAAGTATATATATATATATATATATAAATAAATCCATAGGGTATCTTGTGGTAGTTGAAATTATTCAGTGCAATCATTTAGAGTCCGTCGTCGACTGTCATACATTTCAAATTGTTTGCTGTTGGTCGTCTGTTGTTAATGGTAGTCGGCCCTCTGTCTCCAAATTATAGCCCCCACTTAGTTCAACGACCAATATTTTTTGGAAAGGGGGGTGGGGGGTATTTTTTTCGAGACAAACATTTTCTTTACTTAAAAAAAAACTAAACAATTTTCTATGTTTTATCATTAAATTAGAAGATGTATACTCAAGTTAGATTGCAACTATAGATGTTGAATTAAAAAAATCATTTAATCTGTATGGTTCGGGTGACCCTACTTCTGTTTTAACACATGACGCCATCAATCTACACGACCGTTTGGAAAATATGCGGACGATATAATCCATGGCTAATTCTCTTGTGGGTTAAAGAAAAGGAAAATTATGCCTTGAAGTAGTAAAATATTGTTACCTTTCAAATTATTATTTTTATTTTTATATACAGATCTTTAATTGTTTTGGTTTTATGTATTCACAATTTTTATAGAAACTCGTGACAATTTAGAACTTGATATATTGTGTAAACACCTGTTTCTTGTTGAAGGCTATACATGTACATGTATATGTTGCCCTCTTGATGTTCTGTTGTTGTTTTTGTCGTTCGATAGCTGTCATATTGACGTGTAACCCACATCTCAAACAGTTTGAGTTCCGTTTGATTACTTTTTAACTCAACTTTTCAATCAGTTTATGACAAACTGAAAGGGTTATCGAGTTAATTAATTGCTTTCTTTCCCTCAATCCATGAATATACTCAGTGGACGATATATATATATATATATATATATATATATATAGGTATAAGCGTTGTCTATTTTTATATGACAAGACCACAGTAGCAACAATATCCTTTTAATGTAGAATTCAGTATAAAAAAAACTATGCCGACAATGTTCAAGCATCATCGCATACAGGTTTGTTTTATAAGACAGCTGATTGGATAAAAGTGATACATTCCCACGCCTACATTAATCTGATGTCCAATCAAATGCCTCCAGAAACCTGTCAATAAAACAATTACTGCAAAAATTGATAAGTTAGAGATTTTATTGTGTATTCAATATTTGAAATAAGTAAGATAGCTTCTATTCGTTCAACATCAAATTGCGAAGAACGTGTCGTGTAACAACCCTCCCCCCTTTCATGTTTACACCTTCTTATGTTAACACTTTCTTTTTAAACGGAGAAAATATAAAATATAACCGTACTGCAAGTTTCTGAATTTTGCAAGAAATTCTATGTAGCAACGTGTGATTCCTGGAATTGTCAAATTTTCAAGTTTTAACAAACCTCTGAAAGAAGTTAGATCATACAATTTTCATCAACCATGTGCAAAAAAAAAAAAAAAAAACCCACCGAATTATATTTGCAAATTGGAAAAGATTAAGAATTGTTTTATATCCGTACTAAAAATCTTCCGTAATTATTTGAAATAAAAAAAAATATGCATGTTTCTCTCTGCCTGAATGCAATCGAAAACAAATTTTCATTTTATTCTTTATCTATAATTTGCAAAAGAGGAAAAATTATCATATTATTAAAAGAAAGACTAAAGATATTACCATCAAGGTAAATGAGTTTTCCATAAAGTAACTAATCCTTAATTCACAACCGTCAATGTACTTGAAAAACTCTGGATTCATTTTTGATATTTACCTGATAGATAGATAAAAAAAAAAAACCATATCTATCAGGAATTTCGATGGCAAAAATGAAATAATAAATGTGGTTTTTTTTTGTAGACGAGTAGCAAATTTTGTTGAAAGAAAATTAAAATATATTCACATCTTTCTGAGTAAAGTGTCAAAAATGCAACAGTATAATTGTATTAATAGTAACTGATGACTATTTTATAGATTAAAGGATTATAAGTCGAACACGACACTCGCACAATGTACATAATTGAAAACTGGTTAATTTTTTTTCTATAGCATTCCGAAGTGCATATACTTGGCTAAGATAGTTGAATGTTCAGCAAACAATATTACATGATATGCAAATGATATCAATCGAAAGCAACAGCGGAAGATTTAAGTTTTGAAATCAGAGCATTCCTTAAATTAAACATTTGAAACAGGTTCTTTTAAGCACCAGCATGCATATTTTAATTATATAAATATAAAATTGAGAATGACTGATGTACTTATTATTCTATCTAACAATTAGCATTGGTAGTCTCGGCAGTTTTCTCTCCCTGAGTGCGGGAGGTCCTTTTTAACGGACAGCGGAAAGAAAGTCACAGGACAGAAAGTTACAAATTTGATAGGACAAAAAGTCACAAATAATTTGTTGACAATTGATTGATTATATAAGAGACAAATCTTGAAATAATTACTTTTTATTACATATTTTCTTTTGACAGTTTGGGAAATTGTTCATTAGCCTTGATAAATGAAGATTTATTAAATTTTAATCATTAGAAGGATATGTTTTTTGAAGCACCATGAAGCCGTTTAGGCACCAAGCCACTTTGACATTTTGTTTTTGAAATGAGAAGTAACACGGGTGCTATATAAAACAAATCTGCTACGAAACAGAAATATAAACCGTAAACTAGATGTATAATTATCACGGTACATTTTCTTTTTACCAATTGTTTCATAACTTATTCCATGTTATATTTTTCTATAATATAGTTTATTCTTTTTTTTTTAGTTCTTGTTAAAAAAGACTTGATGCTTAAAAAAGGTCAGAGAAGTATCAAAATCGGGGTTTATAGGTACCTATACTAAATATAAACTGTTACCTAGATTTTTGAAATATGCTTGCATTCTTGTTGCATTTATTTTGAAATAATGTTTTATAATTTGTAAATGTAATAATTTTATCCGGTGTATCCTTATATATGATAAAACATGGCAACATATTTCACATAACTTCCATGGATAAAACAGTCACAGCGTTGCACGGGTATTTATGATTATTAAGATAGTGTTTGACAGTCCGTTTCGGTTGAATGCTCAGATAATCCGTATATTGAAATGTAAATAACTTTCACCAAACATCTGTCATCTGTCAAAAATTAGAAAAATATAAAGTAAATAAGATACTCAGAATATATTTTCCTTGACTAATTTTATATGGGTAAGAACAATTATTTTAAATCACAGACGAAAATGTGTTTAAGAACATTTTTGATATTTATTACTAATCATTATATCTTTACAGACGGAACGAATATATACTAAATTACTTAATGCAAGAAAGCACGACTGCAAAGTTTTTATGACTTACACACTTTTCCGGTTATACCAATCATTCTTTTCTTATATAACCAATTAAATGTTTACGTGAAATAACATCGGAAAAAAATGAATTGCAACTTTGCAAACGTTATTTAATTAATAGACATACAGCATAACATTAAAAGACCACAAAAGAGTACCCTCCATTCTTTTCCGATTTTATTCATGAAAGGGAAACAACCCCTAATAAACACAGAGAAAGTGTCGCCCGTTTTGCATCCGAATATTTAAAATCTTAACACGACTGAACACGATCTTACAAAGTCTAAACAGCATTTTTACCTTTAGTCTGATTTGATCTGAACATGGTCTGATCAAGTCTTAATCGGATGCAAGAACAATCTGTCTTGTTTATCTTGAGATGACTGAACAGACTTAACACGGTATATCGTGACAGCGTCTGAAAGTCTGAAAAAGTCTTGACGTTTTTCTCTAGCAGTAAATCCAGTCGATTAAGACTTGATCAGACCAAAATGACCGTTTCAGACTCAAATATTGCTACTAGTGGTATTTAGTGTGATATTTTAAGACTTACATGCGTTGTATGGTTACGCTGATCTTTCTATATTTCTAATTGTTATCGTATGCACCACAAGAGGTACAAAACTCATAGAATTGTTGACCATCCTGTTTGTTAGTTTCTTTTAGATTTTATCGCTTAAACGTAATTCTAAAACAATTTCAACTCGATTTACTCATAATGGAAATACAAAAAAAATGTTTGTACATAAACCTTTACGACAATGGTTTTGATGGTTTCAATGAACAAAAAATGAAAAGATTCACTGTATGAATTTAAATTAGATACGTTTTTTGACAAATAAATATCATATTTTAGGCCTTTAAGCAAATTTATATTTCATTATACATGTTACATGGATTTTTCCTCTTTTTTTCAAACTACAATGCACACACAAGTCTAGTCAGTTTGTCAAATAGTTGAAAACACAGTGCCTTCTAGTAAGACATAGTTACGCAAACTATATGGTATATAAATGACATAAATTTGTTTTTCTGATGATTTGAAACGGCGTTTCGAACTCGCAAATGTATGTTAGGGTAATGAATTTCCCACTCCATTGAGATCTATTCCCAGTAAATTACACACATGTATCATCTACTGCATTTGTTATCCACAATAAAATACGTCTATATCAATCGGTATCATCTTCTGATAGGGGATATGTGAATGTTTAAGAAGCTTTGGCAGAACTGACACTGAGTTAAGAATTTAGCCTTCTCAATATAGAATAATAAACAAACCATATGTAATTCTCATTACTTTACACTTGTAAAACAAGAAGTCGTGCGGTAGCTTCGAAACCGGAGCGCTTATGGACCGCAAATTGTCAAATAATAGCATGAGGACCATACAAGCTACTGTTCCACCGCTTTGCTTGTGGTTGATCGTGAAGTTTGCAGTGTCCGAGCATAATCATTTATCAAACTTCTCAGGGGGCGGATCCAGCCATTATATAAAGGGGGTCTAACCATATGTCCCCATACAAAAGCATTAATTGTCAAAAAGAGGGGTTCCAACTCCCGAAACACCCCTTAGATCCGCCACTACTTCTGTTGTAATCCAAATAATTAAGACGTATTTACGCCTTCACATGCCAAAATCAAGATAGCATTTTGAATCGAGATAGAGAACAGATAAAATGATATAACTAATAACTTAATCTAGATAACGACAACTTAATTCAGGTAAGGTTTAACTTTCTAAAAATCACGAATCACTAAATCGAGATACATGTATCGGATCCGGAAGATCAAACCGTTATAATGGTCAGAAAATCCAAAAAAAAAGTGTGTCCCTTCAGAGCGTCCGTTGAAATTCGGTAATATTTATAAGAATAGCATTTTGCTAACTATTAATTTAGTATTTCAAGTTTTGCCATACTGTATACGTATTTTTTAAGAATTTAAACAATCGATGAACAATCGATGAACGGACTCCCCAAGATACATGTTATGTTTTGTTTTCATTCTTGTTTCAAATACATATCTGGAAAAAAATTTTGAACTTAATACTAGTTCAGCCCGGAACTTATGCATTCAATTGTCACTGTTCATGTATATTGAAAGAACATGTATCGTGGTAATTAAAAAAGCAAGGCAAATGAAAAAACAGAAATATTTTAGCACATGAATCTTCCTCTGACGTCAAACAACTTTTTTTGACATTTTATAATTATATGTAACACGTACGTAACCTTTTGATTTTTTTTTTCACAGGACAGGAGTCATCAACTTGTACAATGGAACCTTCTGTTTATAAAAATAGTACTTTACCTAGATGTCCCGAGTCAACTGCATTAGTTCCTGTTGTGCTAGCTATATACATGGTGTTAACAAACCTTATGTTATTGAACTTACTTATCGCTATGTTTTCGTGAGTAAATTCAAAATCTTATATACACGTGTATATTAAAAAAGAAATCAAGACAATCCCATCAGGATCTCTCTTTTTTACATTTCGGACATTATGTCACAAACGAACAATTACTTTTTGTTTTTGACTTGCTGTCTCGGAAATTGGTCAAATACGACAAATTACTTATCCAGTTCAGTTATTGCCCCAGAAATTGATGACTAAATCAGCAGACCTGTTGCATTTCAAAATGTAATTAATAGTTTTAGCATGCTATTTATCACATGATAGTAATTTTATGTTATCATGGTATGTGTAATTGAGCATATTTTCAACATGCAATTTTACTGTGTAAAGCTGGAAGAATATAATGTTTACCTGATGTGTGAACAATTTTCTTTGACAGAACGATATGCAAAAGCGAATCTAATATGTTTTTAAATACGATATCAATAAATCAAGTTTTTAATTTTGCATATACAGATGGTTGAATACCCAGCTGAGCATAAAAACATATCATTATTTTACAGCAGCATTTACTTCATGGCCAATGTATGTAAATGCCACGTTAAATTTGCGTTACCTTCAAACTATCAGTAAACGAGCGTTAAGGGAGAAAGTAAATGCACGTTAAAGCAAAATCTCGTCGTATCATGGATACACTGACTAACCATACTACAACAGCATTTAAAAGTCATACGCGTTTTTTACATACAGTTTTGCAGTATATAATTTAAATAATCTTAAAAAAAAATACATAACCTATGTGTTATTAATAGCAAATGCATATCCATTTAAAAAAGCAAGAATCAAATAAGTGATACTGAAACAAAATGTTTGGTTTGTAATCGGAGTTAGAATACATGTAACATGAGAATCGAATGAAAAAACTGTATATTTATGTATACAAAACAACGAAAAAAATTCCTCTCAAATGAAAATGCGGTGTATTTATAGTTTATATAAATAGTTAATGCGAAAACTAAACGCGTATTTATTGTGTAGTATATGTTTAAAAAAGACGTTAACTTTGCAATCTGAAGTAAAATGCCGTTTATTACGATTGAACGGCCACACGGTTAACGCGTTTGTACTTCAGTAGACATTAGCACTTTGTATGTTGACTGCAGCAGCGGAACATTAGTTATACCATATGTTTTATAGCTAATTCAAAATAAAGCTTTTATTTGACTCAAATGTGTTTGATGCCACTGAGTTATCTGTTGTTTCATAGATACAATTATACTATACAAACTTTCAGAACATAATACAATTCCTTACTTTACCGGGTAATATACAAACCAATCTTGAATTGTCCGATTAATAATTTAGAATTGTCTATTTTTTTAGGTCGTTTTTAGTTATATAGCTTTTCAACGGTTTTGATTGGCGTTCCAATATTCGGCTTTCAGCTTGCAGGAAACATTGGGTACAAAAAATATAGAAATTTTCGCGCGGTTTTGCTCTAAAGGCAAAAGTCCAGCCCCGTCATCCTCCTTCCACCGCCTTTCACCAGAATATGTAATGGTCGTCCCTTTACTTCCAGGTTCAGTGCTAGAACAGATTTAAAAAAAAAATAAAAAAATAACCTGACGAAATAACCTTACATGTTATATGATTTTATCCAGAAAATGAATCTGCAATATTTAGAAAAATTATCTGTTATGTTAGATCGGAATCTATATGGAAGAATTGAAACTTGTTTATGCTTTGTCTTTTATTTTACATATCTAAATGTCAGGTCATCTTTAGCAAGCATACTATTAAATGAAATTGGTTGTAATAGCTATTTCTTTACTTTTTCATTGGTGTTTTTTTTTTTAAATTGTTTTTGTGTTTTTGACACGAAACAAATCACCCCGAAATGTTAAGCTGATCAAAATTAATACTGAGTAGACAACTAGTTTCTGTCATTCAGAATATATATATATATATATATATATATATATATATATACATAAATGTATACATATAAAAAGTCTCTGATTGAATGTATAATAAAAACTATAGCACAATTTTTCATACCTTTCGGCCATTACATATATACATACGTTTTCGTTATTAATACTTGTTTGTAAACATTTTTTTTTTTCTTTCCAAACTTTAGTTATTTTTCTTTCCTTGTTTTTAGAAATTAACACGAATTCATCTGAGTTTATGAAAGATTGTTTTACCTTCTTCTTCTATGCGATGCGCTCTTAAATATTTTAGAAAAAATGGTAAATTAGAATGTATTCACTTTTTAAACTAAGTAGTCCTTAAGTGTGACAAAGATGTCTACTTAAATATTACTCTTTCATGTTTGGTTTTCATTTCATTTTCATTTCAGTTATTACATGTATCAATCGCTTTTTTTCAAGGAAAACGATGTTATTTATATTTACGTACAATAATTAAACCTTTCAGTGAACACATTTCGTTTCAGCAATACATTTCAGAAAGTGCAAGATAATGCCGTCTTGATTTGGAAGTTCCATAGATATTCACTTGTACATGAGTATTACGAAAGACCGGTTCTCGCACCACCACTGATTATAATAAATCATTTATATATTGGATATTTCGTTTACCATAAATGGTGCAAGAAGGACTTCCAACTTGACAATGCCTTTGGAATGGATATGCAAGGTACTATTATATGATAACTTTAAACTTATACATGTAGATGATGGTACAAACTTACCACGTCTAAAGCGACAGTAAGTAAAACAGTAAAAAATAAATAAATTCCAAAGAAAGTAAAATATGCATAATACTACACAATACACTTCTTTAATAAGTAATTACACCAACTTTAAGAGTCGTCCAACTTATACATAGTCATGATAAATAATACTTAATGGATGTAATATACGCATAATAAGTTGTTCGTGGGTAGTTAAACAAGTTTAAATATGATTGTCTCCTGTTTACCGTGAACAAATTCAACTTAATATAACTAAATGTAATATTAACAAATACAATTTTTTATTTGTATATAAGGTTGCTCAGATATTCCGTAAGGAATAAATCATGTATGTCAAGTAACCGGTATTGCGGTTGTTTTCGTTTGTTTGAGATTCAGATGTTATTCTTCTTTGTCGTTAAGATAATACATCATTGGCCACTACTTTCTCTTTTTATTCACACTGAACATATTTACAAATTTCTTATAACGTTAAATCGATTGTCGTTAACATATAATTTCTTCCCGTTTAAATTGTGCTTTTCTTTTAATTCTGCGTACTATACAAGTGTATGTTTTCTATACGGATAAGTTATTAAGATAAGTATATGTCCCTCACGTCTATTTTTTTTTTAAGTTTGCTTTTTCAAGTTATGAAGTTAATTGATTATGGCTTTAATGGTTAACGAGGCAGGACTATACTTACGGGCTTCTTGAAATTCAGTCTTATATCAGTTAAGATATGTTCCCGATGGATATAATCCTACAGTTGCCAGGAAAAGAAGAAATTATTAAAATGAATGATTTCATGCAATAATGGACGATGGAAATAATGTCTTTCAGAAGTACATAAAGTTGATTTTTTTCGGAAAACAAAATATTCAAAATTGAAATGTTATTGAACACTTACCATTATTTAATCACGAGTAATCATTAAAGTTTTCTGTGAATAAATGTTGCATATTAAAACATGATGTTCATTACTTTAGAAAAGAATAAAGTGGTTGCTGAGTTTGAAACAAAAGCAATGGACGAATGTTTTAAATCACTTGATGACAGGCATGGATCAAAAGTACCAAGGTATTATCTAAAAAAAAACAACTTTGCTGTTCGTTAAATGTGCAACAATGAAAAGCATATCATAAAATTGAAGGATATAATGAATGTATCAGCAGGATTGTTGTTTTACTCCTGAAAGTCTATGCAGGATCTTGAACGATGAATAATCCAACAGTTTACTACTACATATAGCCACCCCTTATGTCGACTTAAGCCATAATTTCGTATATTTATTTTTGTTTCTCTTTATACATATAATACAAAAATACTTCATCTCTAACATACTATTTGTTTCAGTAGTTAAAAGTATCAACATGTGTATTGCTTAAACATCAGTGTTATATCTTTCGTTTATTGACAAGGAAGTAACTCCTTTCTCTTAAACTTCATACTTTGAATACAGAAAGTTTTGCGCATTCATAATTGCGATTGTTGAACAAGCATCATTAAAGACTGTGATTTCAAAAAGTACTCAATATAAATAACGATAGCAAATATAAAACCCGAGATATTTCAGTTATTTGCTAGTATGATTTTTAAGAATGTTATATATATATATATAAGTACGTCTAAACAAGTGACAACTCTACGACAGATCCATCGATTGAATCACCAGTGAAGGTGATACACGGCTGAAAACACATATTGTATTAATAATTACTCTAAAGATCAGCACAACAATGTTAAATCTGCATATTTAAGGAAGCAAATTTTTGTTCTCACTCGCCGGGATTCGAAATCATGCTATTGGGATATCGTGAAAACACCGCATGCACTGTGTCCGGTGCTCTAGAACACTTGGCCACCTAGACTGAACTAAACATTTAGCTTTCGGTGGCCTAGTGTTACCTTTCCTCGTCAGTAGAATTTAGAGTTGAAACATAGTACACGATATATTAGGCATGAAGATGGAATTGATTGCAGGTTAGCTAAATTATTTGTCGTAAATGATCGTAAGATGCAGTCAAAGAAATAATTATTTGATAAGTACGTCTAAACAAGTGACAAATTTACGACAGATCCATCGATTGGATCACTAGTGAAGGTGATACACGGCTGAAAACACATATTATATATGCATAATTACTCTAAATATCAGCAGAGCAATGTTAAATCTGCAAATATGCGGAAGTAAATTTTTGTTTTTCCATCGTCGGCTTTCTAACTCATGTTATTGGGATATCGTCACAACACCGCCTGTACTGTTCCAGAGCTATATATATATATATATATATATATAATTACTACCCCGGATCTGGTGTAGTGGTTAGAACCTCTGTCTTTAAATGCTTTGGGCATGGTCGTCAAAGGATGTATAAAATAGTCGTAAGCTAGTCTCTCTAGAGATGATTAAAATCCAAATTTGTGTGAATACGATTTTGAGGTTGGAAATTACTATGACATTGTTTGGTTGAATCATTAAGCCTTTACGTATATAAATAAAAAACCCAAGTTTTGAGCAGTAAATAATGAGCTGTGTATTTTTAGAATTACACGAAAATGAATTGCATATGTACTGTCTTTCTTTTTGTATGAATTGTAAAAAGCTGTTGGTTTTCAATATATATGGGATAATTTGTTTAGCCGTAGTTATATACAAATTTTGTCTTATCAACAAACATATAAAAGATGGTGCAATCAAAACAGCATTAAAATAAAATTGAGAATGGAAATGGGGAATGTGTCAAAGAGACAACAACCCGACCATAGAGCAGACAACAGCCGAAGGCATCCAATGGGTCTTCAATGCAGCGAGAAACTGCCGCACCCGGAGGCGTCCTTCAGCTGGCCCCTAAACAAATATGTATACTAGTTCAGTGATAATGGACGTCATACTAAACTCCAAATTATACACAAGAAACTAAAATTAAAAATGATACATACTAACAAAGGCCAGAGGCTCCTGACTTGGGACAGGCGCAAAAATGCGGCGGGGTTAAACATGTTTTTTGAGATCTCAACCCTCCCCCTATACCTCTAGCTAATGTAGAAAAAAAAACGTACAACAGTACGCACAGTAAAACCCAGTTTAAGAGAAGTCCGAGTCCGATGTTAGAATAGGAAACAAAAGAAAATAAACAAAATGACAATAATACATAAACAGACTACTAGCAGTTATTTACATGCCAGCTCCAGACCTCAATTAAACTGATTGAAAGATTATGTCTTCATCATATGAATATCAGGCACAATCGCTCCTGTTAGGGGTTTAGTATTATACCATCATAAAATATATGAGAAGAACATAACCCGTGTCATGCCAACAACTGGTTTTAGAATAAATATGTTTAATTCCGATGCAAAGACCCTATAAGTGAATCAATATTAAAGCCAAAATATGCAATCTTTAATGACCTGACAACAGTATCGTAACTATATCCCTTCTTAATAAGTCTGTTTAAAGGTTTTGTTAGCTTATGAGGTGAATACTGACATGTTTGTGCTTTGTAAAGAATATTACCATAAAAGATTGGATGTGAAATACCCGAACGTATACGATGTCTGCATGTTGAGTTATATTTACGAATGATGTCCTTATACCGATGATAAAAGTTAGTAAATGTTTTGACTAGTTTATGATATCGAAAACCCTGGTGTAATAATTTTTCAGTAACACATAAATTTCTCTCGCTAAAATCTAATACGTTGTTACATACACGAGCGAATCGTACAAGTTTAGATATATAAACACCATAAGATGGTGACAAGGGAACGTCACCATCTAAAAATGGATAATTAACGATAGGAAATGAAAAATCATCACTTTTATCATACATTTTTGTATTAAGCTTCCCGTTAATGATATATATATCAAGATCGAGGAAAGGACGTTGGTCATTGTTAGTATTAGCTTTATTTAAAGTAAGTTCAACAGGATAAATTTTTCTTAGTATACATACTGAAGTCGTCATTATTGAGAGCCAATATATCATCCAAATATCTAAAAGAACACAACTAATTCACCTTATGTTACAGTTCTATTAAAAATACTAATTGTATTGCTATTTAAGCACAATGCCAAACTGCAATGCAATATTAGGTGCGCATACTTATGTAAAGGTTTGCACATCTACACAAGTGAAACTATCAACCGATATGTTTTTCAGGACAAGAAGTTATTATCATATGTCAAACGATAACATAGAAAGGGATGAAAAACTGAATGAAATTGCTGAACTATGCAATCAAGTGAACCAGAAGTTGGCTGAACTAGTAGAGTCTACAGCATGAGATGTTACTATTCCTTTCAATGTGTAGATACATAACAATAGAAAAGAGTTCGATAGGAATAATCTTTACTAAACTAATCATGTGAAAAATCAATTATCGTTAAGGATTTTTCCTGATCTTGTCTTTGACTTTTATCAAATATTTGGAATCCTCTGGTTTTATCTATTTAGTGCCATACAAAACATTGCTCGCTAACACCTACTTTCAATTACTATTTTATAACACATAGTTAAAAAAAGCATTTTATAAAATCGTATAAGTGGTTGCGTTTTGTTTATAGCTTTTAGAAGGAGAAAGGTACCAACTTAGATTGATAAACAATCTAGAGAGAATCATTTCCCGCCAAATTATCAATTGATTATATCTCAAAACAATGACACAGACCTTAAATTTTTCTGCTTTTATTGTTCCGTTATTAATATACTTTTAATGATTAACCGTCTTTTGAAAAGCTGGTTATTTTGAAATAGAGTGAACATCACTAAATACCGTAAAGTTAATTTATCTAACTTCATCCTTTTGTTTATTATACTCATAATTTTCCTTTAAGTATTATTGTATTATTTGCAATGAGAAACAGTTATGAATTTTTTTTTATATTTCAAATAGTGAATTAGTTCAGAGGTTTTTGTTTTACACATGGTTGGAACATTCAAAATCGATTCATGTTAAACTCTGGTAAATAAACTCAAAGACCTGTCTTTGATAACGAAGCTAATACATTTTTATATTAAGTGATATAACGTGCAATTTTTTTTTGCAATATATGTCAGCAGAAAACAAAGTTTGTATAAGGTAAACGTCTGCAAATACAATGTGCAGTAAGGTTAGTGCTGTTGTTTAATTTCCCTTAATACAAGGTTAAACATTACCAAATAAAGCCCATTAACGCAAAATTACATCGATCTTTAAAAATCTAAACAATATATTGTACGACATGTCATTTACATTGGGCATAGACGTTTAATCTTCATTTACCGTTTTTCAGTCAAGATGGACCCACTAAAGCTGTCCTCAATTATTATTTTTATTTTTAATGTTTGCATTGCTGTTTTGTTTTAATCCACTATACATTTTTTTTTTATATTTAAGGTCGAAAATTAGAACCATAGAGTCCCCGTTTATTATGAGATACATTTAACCTTCAAACTATTATCTCTTATATTCTGTCATCATTGGGTTATCTTATGTACTTAATAACATTTGTTTGTTAGTTGTTGGATATACAATGATATACTTTTAAATTCTATTCTAGGCATTTCATCAATTGTTTGATAAATAATTCATGTTTATCTTGGGGGTTATGGAGGGTTTATATTAGTTAAAAATTGTACGCTCAGCTTTGCTCATTTAATCCAGTGCATGTCTAAACAGTGGAAGATTTGCATGATAACTTAAAAATACACCGATGTATACGGTATAAATTGCTTAACGTTGAAACTTACAGTCAGGATTACAATTTAAGTATTTAGTGCTAGACAACACTTTGAGAACACTTTTTTGTTTAAAAAACGAGGCGAAAGATACCAAAGGGATATTCAAACCCATAAGTCGAAAACTAACTGACGATACCATGACAAAAAAACGAAAAACGACTTACAGAAAAAACAATATATCAAACACAACAAAAAAAAGACAGATCAACACACACCCAAACATAAAAGCGGAGGTGATCTCAGATGCTACGTAAGGTTAAGTAGATCCTGCACCAAATGTGGTACCCTTCATGTTATTCATGATGAAATTTATGTAAAAAACTTAAAATTTATGGCTTCCATGAAGATACTGTTGATTTTTTTAAATCATATTTGAGTGAAAGAACACAGCAAGTCCATATCAATAATCAGTTTTCTGACAAAAAGTTTATAAATTTTGGTGTTCCACAGGGCTCAATACTTGGTCCCATTTTGTTTGTTTTGTACATAAATGACCTTCCTTTACACATCAAAAACTGCCATACAGACTTGTATGCTGATGACACAACTATGCATACATCAGGAAAGAGTATTGCTGATATGCAATTAAAAGTACAAGATGATCTCCAATGTGTTGAAAAATGGTGTCATAAAAATAACATATTCATAAATTCAGATAAGACTAAATGTATGGTTATAGGTATAAGACAAAGGCTGCGTTTAAATCAAGCAGAACCAGTTCTAACTATTGAGAATAATATTCTTCAAAAATCATCAATTGAAAAACTTTTAGGTGTTAGAATTGACTCTAATCTGTCCTGGACAGGCCATGTTAATTACTTATGTTCATCAATATCATCCAGACTTCATTTACTCTCTAAAATCAAGAAATTTCTAAATATTGATTCAAGAAAATTGTTTTATAATGGCTATATTCTCCCACTGATAGATTATTGTTGTATTATTTGGAGTGGTTGTGCTAAAATGAGCTAGTCAGAATAATAAAATTGCAGAAAAGGGCTGCAAGACTTATTTTAGATGCTGAACCACTTTCATCATTAGCTCTACTGTTTAAGCAGCTTGGGTGGATGGCAGTAGAGAACAGAATCTCATACCACAAATCTGTTTTGATGCAGAAATGCCTTAAGAACGAAGCCCCTGTATATCTCACTGAAAAATTTAAAGAAATGCCATAAATAAACCAATATTGTTTGAGGAATGCGTCTTGCAAAAATTTACAAGTTCCAAAAGCCAAAACTGAGCTGTATAAGAAATCTTTTGTATATTCAGGATCTATTTTATGGAATAACTTACCAACATCCCTGAAAAAATCAACCTCAAGTACAAGCTCATTCAAAAAAGATTTAAACAATTACTTGTTGGAACATTAATTTAAGAAGCTGTGTAATTTTATATGTATAATAATTTTTAAAACACTTACTCAAACTTAAGATATTGTTGAGGTAATTTGAATGATGCCAATACTATATGAATTTGTAATTTTTACCTGTTTTGAAAATTGTATATTTCATAACAATTTTTTATTTCCTTTTTTCATATATGTGTGTTTGTTTGATATTTTGTAATTGTTTGTTATATTCCATTGTATTTCATGAGGGCCTCAGGGAAGATTAGTTTTATAGCTAACTGTGTAACCCTCTTTAAATAAAGAATTATTATTATTATTATTATTATTGATACAAACCCTATTTGAGTCTAATTCAGTTGGTCACATTCCAGGAAAAGAGGTTGGGATTGTGGTTATGCCAATTTAAACATATTCGTCGTCATCTATGAAACATAAATTACAATGACTGCTTAGATTGTTATGCAGTTTATACAACGCCTTAGAACTAAAATGAATTATTATTTATGATCTTAAGTTTTCTTTTGATATAAACATATTTAGGATTAGTGTGTTTATGATACTTACTCAATTGATATGATTTTTGCTAGTAATAACACTTACTTGAATAGTGTTTACCACTAAACTGTTTTGTTTTATTTTCATTTACAAACGTTTCAGACAAAAATCATTTGAAGTCAGTGTTGACTCCTCGTACACTGAGTAATATAGCATTTAATTTCACTCCATTTGTGTTAAAGTGGGGGTTAAAGTTTTTATGTATGGTTATTTGGCATTCACCACTTTAAAGATAGATCAAACACATAAACAGTCAGGTTTCGAAGACTTTTTCATAAACAATGGGATACTGCCTCATACTGAACATTTGAATATATGAAGAATAAGTAAGTTCATGCGTATGGAAAAATGAAAAAAAGCAATACCCTCAAAGAATTGCAAAATAGAATGGGAACATTTTCAGTATAAGTGCAATCTTCCAGTGACGTTTTGAATGATCTGGTTTGAAAACTTAAGGAAGAAATGAGCCCATAAAACTTACATCCTCTTTCAAAAATTACCTGAAGACTTAGAAAGTTTCCAAGTTCTGAAAATGAAAAAAAAATCATCAAAAAATTCTATGATAGCAGGTGCATAATCTTAAGCCTGGTATATATGATGAGTGTATTTACAACCACTGGATCGATGCCACTGCTGGTGGACGTTTCCTCCCCAAGGGTATCACCTGCCCAAAAGTAAGAACTCCTGTCTTGAAACGATGAATAAATGATATTGTCATAATCATAAGTTCTCAAAACTTAGAATTTTCGAAAAAAATATGATTTTCTATCCCAGGAATAGATATCCGTAGGTGTTATTGGCAACACCTGCCGGAATGTATGGGTCTTCAACTTTGTACTTTATATTAACTTTATAACTTTTTGTTATTCCAGCGTCACTGACAAGTCTTTTATAGAAGAAATGATCGTTTTTGCTTCGAGATTAGTTCAAGATAATTTATCGTTATTGCAAAACATCAGTGCGTAGGGAAAGCGGCACTATTAATGGAAGTCAGATGACATACTCTTCTTCACAATTTTACATTAATTTTCCATTTAAATTTCGAACATTATTAGAAGAGAAAAATAAATTTATAGATGTATTCATTTTGATGTTAAAAAAAATGTCTTCAAATTTCAAAAGGCAAAACCTGAACAAACACTTGTGTTGACCATTTATTCACGAGAATATGAATCTTTAAAAGTTAAAAGTCAACTCATACATGTGCAGCTTTATAATTTTGATTTTCACTTTTAAAATGTTAATGAGACCTTGTAGAAATCAAATTTTATAGTACTAATAAAAAAAAAAGATCCAACAATACGAATGTATAACAAAAGCCAAACAGGCTTTACCTTATATGACAATATACACAGTATTGCTTCATTTAAATGTGTTATACATTTGTTTATTTAAAGTAAACATTGTCAAAATAATCAGTTCGTATGCGGAAAGTCAATACATAACAAATATTTTGTGAACTGTCTTTGAAAGAACCTCATTAAACATTTTATTCTTCAGCATTTTTAATTATTGTATCACCTATTCATAAATAAGTGACAAGAAAAGTATATATGTTGAACAGTTCTAGTCAATGGCATACATGCTGTAGATTCTAATATGTTGGAATCGAACATGGCCGTGCTGTTACTAGACTTTTCAGGTGAAACACAATAATTTCGACATTACAATTGGGGTTTGTTATGTAAGCTCTACAGCTAACTTACATACCGAAGGAAGCCTTTCTGTGTTCATTATTTGAAATTGATTTCTTTAACTACACGCAAAATTTAAAGATTCTATTTTGATCTGATTTTGAACTCCTGTGAGACAAGTGATCCAACACTGATCATATTCTGACGTCAGGCGGCCGCGCTTCAAAATTTACATTATTTTAAGTATAGTAACTTGTAAACCACTTGTAAACTTCGACTGTTGTTTTTTGTTTTTTTTTTCATGTAATTAAATACAGATATTGTATGACGACTAAATTGATAGCCATTTCTGGAAATCAGAGCTAATTAAGCATTGTACCGTGCAATTTTGTAAAAGTGGTGCTTCGATATAAATTTTTCATATTGTTGATTGCCCTAAACATAGAATTAGATCCATGATTTTTCTTAAAAGAGGTATTTCAACAAACTCAAATATAACAATACTAAATGAAATTTGAAAATTTTCAAAGTAGAAAAAACAATTTGCCACAAAAGTCATGAAAGTGAAGTGGTCGTACCAAGCTTACTACTCTTCTAAATTAATTAGCTTCAATGAATAATCAGCTAAATTAATTGTCTTTATAGATTTGACACTTAAACCGGTCATCCAAAAACTGAATAAATTTAAATGACGACCTCCTTGTGTTTTATCGCAGTTATTATCTTGTGTTTCTGCTTAAGTGTAAAGTCAAAATAATGTCAGTTGATAACTCATACTTTTCACAGTAAAAGCAAATATCTTTCCTTTATTTTTGTATGTTTGGCCAACAAGAACATTAACATCTAAATAAAAAAAACAAAAAAACATCATTACAGTCTAACAACGTACATATGGTAAAGTACATTATGCACATGATACAGAACACGTCATGGTGGACACATATTTAATTAATGAATATGGCAATATTTTAAAGAAAACAACAACAAAAAACATGCCTAAAACCCATAGACATTAATGTATGTAAATTTGATATATAGACATAATAAACAAATCATAAATCTAGCAGCTGATTTGGAAGTTCTATACGAATGTTATCACTTCGTTATCTTAACCGTAACTTTAAATTCTTTCGTCACAACCTATCAAATGATTGACCACCTGACAACAAAATACGGATATTTAAAGCACGAAAAGACGTTTTCCTGAATAGTAAATAAAAAAAGCGATTTCAGAAGCAATAAAAGAACCTTCCAAAACCCTAAGGATGGTGAAAGTCAAAAAAAATCATTAACATATTTCAGAGCATATGAAACAATATCTACGGTCAATGTATAGAAAGACCTGAATAGTCACAAATACCGCCTCTCATAATACTACAAAAAAAACTCACTTGATAGCAGGATTAAAATTGTGTACGCCAGACGCGCGTTTTGTCTACAAAAGACTCATCAGTCTCGAATAAAAAAGAAAAAGATAAAAAGGCCAAATATTGTACGAAGTTGAAAAGCATTAGGGACCTAAAATTCCTAAAAGTTTTGCCAAATACATCTAAGGTTATCTATTTCTAAGGTAGAAAAACTTTGGTATTTCGTTTTGTAATCAGTTTATTTATAGTTATGACCACATCAATGATAATGCATGTCAACACATAAATGCTGACTACTGGGCTGTCAATCTTAATACATATTTTCTTGACGATTCTTTGAAAACAACATATACATGTTAAAGGTAGAGGAAGAAGTCAATCTTATTTCTGAAAATCCACATGTGATAACAATTCATTGATGTACAACTTATAAGATATTTGGCTACATGATGGAAATTTTTTTTGTTGGTGTACGGCAAGACTCAGAACGGACATTTAAAGAAAATTTATAACATAATTAATATACAAATGTCTTACCAAGAAAAGATATTCGGACTTGAGAGATACGTTGCACTTGTCAACAGACATATTTTGAGTTGACATTTCATCTGAGGTGAAATATCATAAAACGTTGATTAGTTACAAATATAAAGGTGCATCATTTTACAAACAAAGCAATAAATTATTATTTTAACAACGAGTATTTGTAATGTGAAAACTGTTTAACAGCTGTACAAAGACAAAACGTAATTTTCATATGATATTTGGAATTTATCATTATTTAGAAAGGTAATTTTATATACCTTTTCTTCATTGTTTACAGTTTCATATTTTATTCATTTCTCACTTAGTTGTATAGGTAATGCAAACTGTCTTTGATTGTATTCGTTTTCGTTTCGATAAGTTGTTCTTGTGCTTGTCTGTATGAAATCCAGTTCGCTGGAAAACAATGAAAATGAAGTAAAAAAAATATATTATCATACACATGATTTTTATATATGTTCTATAACAAATAATAGTATGTTGGAAAAGCAGTATAACTTGTATGCATATGAAACAAAACAGAACAATCCATGTGTATATTCTTCGAAGATAGTGTGATTGCTATTCTTATTTCAACCAAATATATATTTGAATTGAAAAATTGTTCTTTGTATGATGATTAAAAAATTAACAAAAAATAAATGAACTACATACATAGCATTAACACAACCAAAAATATAATGACATTTAACGTAACGGCGTAATCTTTCGGAGACAATCATTACTCTCTAAATTGCATGTTTCTGTAAGCTGTTCAATCTTCATCGATTTGAAATGTCGTTTTTGTTTGTGTTTTTCTCTAGGCAAACACCAGCAGTTAATACATTTTGAAATTATACGTATATTTTAATTCAAGCATTTTTGACGATTGAACAATAATAAAGTAATGTTCAGATATTCAGTCACTTTTCAGACTGTTCCCCTGATGCCAATTTTGTAACAGACATATTATTATTTCATTTGCAGTCAATTTGGAAACTATTCTTTTTATTTATGGCTATTTAGAAAACTTTTCAGATAATGCAAAAACAAAAAAGGCTGTTTAATAAAAATAAGATGATGTGATATGAGTGCCAATGAGACAACTCTCCGTTCAAGTAAAAATTTATAAAAGTAAACCATTATAGGTCACAGTACGGTCTTCAACACGGAGCCTTGGCTCACACCGAACAGTAGGCTATAAAGGGCCCCAAAAATGTTTAAGCCTTTTTCGACGCTGACAGTTAATCCTTAAATGTAATCATCACATTTGTGTGTGTAGCTTATCTTAAACGCAAACGTGCTGTACCCGCCGAAAGAAAGTAATACAGGGAACGCATCTTTTTTACGGTTAAAGGTGTCAGACTACCATTTCAAAACCCCTATAGAATCAACCAAATATTTCAATTTTCACAGCTTTCTTAATATTATAGAAACCATGTATATTCTGAATAGTCCAAGTTTCACCTTTCTATATGACAATTTTCAACCAATGTTTAAAGTCTTGCAGTGAAAAACCACCATTTGGAAGTCAAGTGCTACTACAAATAACTCCGTGTTTTCTGGAAATCTTTAATAACTATGCTATGGAGTGCATTAATCCTCAACGTGTAATGCAAAATCATTGACAAGTAAATTTGGGCTTCATATGGTTTGAATATATTTCTCTTTCAAAAAAAGTTTTATTTATTTTTGCAAAATGTTTTTGTTAAACAATGACATCAAAAGCACTATATTTTGTCATGGAATGGCTACTTTTACATATGTTCTAAATTGAAGTGGGTGAATTGGTGAATAGCCTTATACATATTCGTTGGCGGAATCAAGTATTGTTCATTTTACGTTATTACATGTAACCGTGTCTTGTTAAGGTGTGAGCAGTTGTTTTGGTCTACCTTTTGCTAAACAGAGCTTCTTAGATTTGTAGTATGATTTGTGATTGATATACCATCATATTCTTTCGTATGTTTTTTTTTATTTTCTTCTATCTTTATTTCTTTCTCTCCAAAGATATAATCATCTTACTGCGATAATGGATATGATTTAATATTTTTGTAAAAATGAAAAGTATGTTCCGCCGCAAATGAATTAAAGCCTTGTTTTTTTATGTGATAATTACTTCAAATAAATAGAACCTCATATGCAACTAACGATCATCTTTAATTTTTATCTAATGACATATACTGGAGTTTACCTAGTAAATTATTGTATGTCAAAATGTAGTTTATATCGTACTGTTTTGAAAAATATAAACCAAATCCATATGCCATATAGCCATTTTCGACATTTTATATGCACATTAATAGTTATATTTGTTAAGTGTTATACACGGAAGAGCATTAGTTAGTGACTAGAAAGAAATTTAAATAATGTGATTGTCTTGAAATAAGTTATGACACTTAATACCTTTTTGTAAAGCTGTCAAAAAATTTAATAAGTGGTCGTACTTGTTTCTTTCTCCGTTGAAATGAAAAAAAAAATAAAATAAAAATGAAACAGCATACATCATTTTCAATCTAAATCATAGGAAGTATTTTACATTATTCATGTTATTTAACAATGTGTTTTTTTAATAAATCCAAATATTGAATTATACACTGGTAAACATATATTATTAATTATTTTGTTAAAACTTGATGCGAATTGTTAATTATAATAAAAGGAAAATCTTGTAAAAATAAATATAATAGTTCTTGTAGCAAACCCTTCTACTCACAAAACACTTGCTTTGATCATTTATTGACATCTTTTTTTAAAAGAAGCTTTAAGATTTCAATACTACCTTTCAGATGTCGTCGTTTTAAAAAAAAATTTAAATTTTATTATTTTTTTTGTTTTTTGTTTCGTTTTGTTTGTTGTTTTTTTCAGATTTTTGTTAATATTAACTGATTGGTATAACAACGTGACATTATTCCCTCAAACCATTATGTAGTATTGCAGTTGTTTTAAACGGAAGTTAGTGCTAATAAATCGCATAACATTTATTTGGACCCATTCAAAGTATCAATGTAGTTTTGTTAAGTGATATGCAATCTATTTGTTCGTTTAAAAAGACATAAATAGGTTATAAATTACATTTTATTGATTATGATTTATTTCACCAAGTAACGATCATGTGTTGCTGTTGTATTTAAAAAACCCACTAGTATAATATTTGCAACTTGTTTCGTTATATCATATTTCGTTCGGTGTGAAAACGCATTCCTTGTGACTTTAAGTCAGTTTTATTAATAAATCACAGAAAGATTTGACAACTGAAAAGATTGCAGGTTTATTGCTTTAACAAAATCTGAATAAGGTTAATCAAAAATGACATTGAAGTATAGTTTGTTAAAGTAATGCACAGGGATAAAAAAAATAGAAAAGAAATAATTCAATATTTGAAATTAAGGAACTCGCTTCACTTTCCGGGAAGCCTGTATAATCAAAGCAACATGATAAAAACATTAGATAGATCAAAATGTCTCATATATTCTGTTACTTTTGTAATCACATTAAACATATAAACGTAAGATGTCAAACAGAGGATCTCAGTTTCAAATCAAAATCTCATAACAATGTATGCTGCTTCTATCCAGAACACCGCAAGAATAAACCAAGATCCGGCCTACCATCATATATAATGAAATTGCAAAACAGACATAAGCTTTTGTGGGTGGTATTTACTGAAAGAGAAATTGACAGAACATTAACAGAAAAGCGTATGCCACTAAATTGCCCTGACTGAATCTTCCATTGGTAAGGTCAAGTTCCCAGGAATGTAATCGATGTAAATTTAATCCCATCGTGGACTAATAGTATTAGCACTATGTCATAAGGAGAAAAAAGTGATTTTGATAAATAACCTTCTTTTCTCCAATACATTTTGTGAAATGCTTGCAATACAAGACAGCAAATAAAGACACTTTTGCACTATTTCTCAACATTGGAGTATCCGCTATTCATTTTGATTATATATCATTCAATCGCAATAATTATGATGTCTATTGAAATCGTTTAAAAGATAGATGCACATATATCTGAAAATATCTTAGGGTTCGGATAAAGTTACAAAAAATACAATTATCCAACAGGAAAATGATGTAAACAGGCCAACGTATGGTCGTTAACAATCGGTATGACCTTTTTCGTAAAGTTGGTTTTAAAAACGCCCAGTGGTAAAGATAGTGTAAACTATACACAAGTAAAGGCAACAGTAGTAAACCTTTGTTCAAAATTCATCAATCGATTAAGAGAAAAACAAATCCGGGTTACAAACTAAAACCGAGGGAAACACATCAACTATAACAGAAAAGCCTATGCCACTAAATTGCCCTGACTGAATCATCCATTGGTAATGTCAAGTTCCGGTTTTCCATCACTGTATTGGATACCAAAACTACATAAGTATCCGTACACACAACGTTATACTGCTGGATCTTCCAAGTGTTCCACGAAACCTTTTTCTAAATTATTAACATCAATTGTTATCAGCAACCAAAGCCGGGCTTCAAAGTTATTGTGAAACTGCCTATTCCAGAGGTGGCGTGAATCAGATGTGCGTACTAAAAAAATCAAAAGATCTTTTAGAGTACATACAATTTAAGACTCTTTCATCTTGCAATAGTATTAACACATTTGACTTTTCTACACTTTACACAAGTATTCCCCTTTCCAAACTAATATACAAATTTAAAGAGTTGGTATTGCTTTGTTTTATAAAAAAAGAATGGCCAACGTAGATACAAGTATCTTGTTTGAGGGAGGGATAAATCCTGCTTTTCAAAGAATCACTCTGATTCAAACAAAAAATTCTCTGAAACTGACATTATCAAGATGCTTGATTTCTTGATTGACAACATATTTGTTACGTTTGGAGGACGTGTTTTTTAACAAACTATCGGCATCCCCATGGGAACCCAGTGTGTCCCTCTTCTTGCCGACTTAGTTTTTTATTCTTATGAGGCTGACTTCATACAGGAACTTCTTACGAAGAAAGAAAAAAAGTAAGCAGTATCCTTTAACTTTACTTTCCGCTATATAGATGATGTTCTCTCACTAAATAATTCAAAATTTGGTGCCTATGTTGAACGCTTCTATCCCATCGCACTAGAGATAAAGGATACAACAGATACAGTTAAGTCTGCCTCATATCTTGACTTATATCTAGAAATTGACAACGAGGGTCGGTTGAAACAAAATTTACGACAAAAGAGATGATTTCAGATTCCCAATTATGAACTTTCCATTTCTTTGTAGCAACATTGGAGCAGAGTATATATCTCCCAATTGATACGATATTTCCTTGATAGAGGGCTCTGCTCACAAGGAAGCTATTGAACCAAGAGTTCCAAATGGTGAAGTTGAAATCATCCTATCGTAAATTTTACGAACGCCATCACGAGTTGGTTGACCGTTATGGAATATCCGTTTCACAGATGATAGCGGATATGTTCCTAATGTCGTAGCTACAATCCCGTTCCCTTTTCACGAATGTGACCTACCGAATAAAACTATTTAACCGGTTTGTACTAACATGAGCAACACGACGGGTGCCACATGTGGAGCAGAATCTGCTTACCCTTCCGGAGCACCTGAGATCACCCCCAGTTTTTGGTTGGGTTCGTGTTGCTTAGTCTTTAGTTTTCTCTGTTGTGTTATGTGTACTATTGTTTTTCTGTTTGTCTTTTTCTTTTTTAGCCATAGCGTTGTCAGTTTATTTTCGATTTATGAGTTTGAATGTCCATCTGGTATCTTTCGCCCCTCTTCTATAAGAGGAAAACAAAGGAACAAGAGAAACACTAAACCGCAACTTAAACAAACGCCAACATACATAGAAACGGACTATTCGTTAACAACTGCCATATTCCTGACTTGGTACAGGACATTTTAAGAAAAAATGGTGGGTTGAACCTGGTTTTATGGCTAGACAAACCTTCCGCTTATATGGCAATGTCAAAAAATATAAATCGCTAAAATAACAACACTACATGACAGGAATACAGCATAAACAAACACAAGAATACTCAGCACAGAGAAATGCAAAAATATATAATATAATAGTACATTACAACATGTAAACCACAGAATAACAACGGACACCACAAACAGTTATATGGAATGAGATTCAAAAATTCGCAATTATTTTCATAATACTAGTTCAAATAGTTATATTTTTTTGGACAATATTTTTGGACATTTCTGACTAATGTCAATTGCACAGTTCTAGGTAGAGAGATCGATGATACACACAAATAAAATGCACATGGTTTGAAATATTTCAAAGAAAGCTGTGTACTAGACTTGCACAATGAGCTGTTTTTTAATATGCCAGATAACAAGTGATTGACCGCCGTCATTTAACTACTCATTGTCTCGACATAAGCGTTTTATTCTATGTACAAGTTCTCAAGACTTTTGTTTGACTCAGCCTGGGGTCAAACCCACTACCTCTCGCTTTTTAGACAACTTCACAATCACGAATCAAACAAACAAGATTAATGGTTTTCAAAGCGAATGAAAGAATAATGCTTTTGCTGGTAATTGTTCATGCTTTTTAAAACCTTACCTTTTAGACAAAAAAATCGCCACTTGAGAAATCAACAAGCTAGTAAAACATTTATTATTTTTCAACGATAGCACGCTATCAGTTTGAAAAAAAAAACGAATTTTCATTGTGATACGAAAACAATACATTTCCATTTTGATACCTTTTTTTAGTCAAGTTATACCTTGCTTGAAGTCAATTAAGATCTATTTAGTCATTTTACAAACAGTTCAATCTACGTGTTTATCCTCTTAAATGCATCGTATACTTGATTATCGAAACTCTCAATTACTGCATTTAAGTAATTCAATTGGGGATTTGCAGACAACCAGCAAATCCGTAAATTAATAAATACACAAATTAATGTTAAACACTGTATGTGTCCTTCAAAATGCCAAATCACTTTATAAAATTATTGCGTTTCAAGTGTTTGTCTGGATTAATTTTCATTACAAACGCTCTATCTCCAGAATTGATTACAACAGCTGTTTATTGGCAAAACCTTTTAGAAGTTTGGGTCCTCTATACAGTCAAATACAGATAAAATAAGATACGATCCGGTTTAACTTATCGATCCTTTGAAATAAACTTATTCTAAAAGATTAACAATTCAAAACTGTATTATATCTTTGAATATTGTTTTTATTGGTATGAATATTGATTTTGTTATCAGTAGATTAAATTCAAACTTAATATTATAATTTAGATACATCTGCACATCATGCATGGGGTAATGCAAATTTGTAATTGTAATACATGGTAATGCATTACATTTTTCTAAGTAATTGTATGTAATATGTAATGTAGCAATTGTTGCATTACGTGTAATTGTAATTTAATGCAAAAAGTTGCGTAATTTCATGCATTACATTGCATTACATGGCATTACTTTTTTCACATACTATATATCTTTAACAGGTTATTGGAGATTAAACTAAAGCAGAATTTAATATTTCTTGATTAACTAAGAACATAATCATTTGAATATTGATTTTCTATTTTCTATTTATTTTTCACACTTTTCATAAATCACTAGAGGGAATTTGGAGATGAAGCCTTGCCCTAGGTAGAACTTGAAAAAAAAGATAAGTGGTATAAATACTAGATTGACCAAATTACAATTCTTCATGAATAACACACCACTGTATATCAGATCTAGTTATTTTCTTTTTATTTCATTTTATTTTATACATTTTCCTGCATAAAACGATTGATATTTGAAAAGCATTACTGTAAACGTGTTCCATTGATGTCCGAAGATCAATGAATACCTTGTTATGATTAAATAACAGATAATAGAACATTGTTATAAAACACTAATTAGTTTGTTTTACAATCACTCTTTTCACCATTTTGACACTTAGTCATAAATTAAGCTCTATGTTTATTATATAATTAGGAAGGAAATTCTCAGTAAATATTTTGATTGAAATTAAAAAAAAACCAATGTATATTTATAAAAGTAAAGTTAACATTAAGCTAAAATAAGTATTAAACTTCTTCTGTAATTTCTTTTTAGAGAAAACACAGATATGTATACATTGAAACTTTAAAACCAAGGATAGAAGAGCAATAAACTTTGATAGGTTAAGTGAAACAGTCGGGTAGTCAGAAATATCATTCATCATCAAACCTTCGAAACCCTTATGATGTTAAAATGTAATGGTTGTATTGAATATACTTTTTACATGTATACTTACATTCAATACATGGAACAGTTACTGCATATACTAGAATATTTTGTGACTTCCATATTGTTTTTCAAAAGGTGTGATTTTTCTTTTAACTTGATAATAAAATTTACAAATGTATTGTGTAATTCAATGCATTACTTTGCAAAAGTAATAATTGTAATTTAATGCATTACTTTGATAAATGCATGTAATTGTACTTGTAATCTAATGCATGGTTTTGTCAAAGTAATTGTAATATAATGCATTATATTGCAATGTAATTCGCCCCATGCCTGATGCACATGCATGGCACAATATGTCAATACCTGTATCTTTGCATTGCACAAAGTCGTGTTTTTCTCTGACTGTTATCGACTAAATCCATTGGATGTTGGATGGGTAGTGATTGATATTTTAGTCTTAGATGCATGATTGCTTATAAGTTGTTATTAACTTTAAACTAACTGGCAGTTACTGCGAGTACTCTCAGATCTGTACATAATTTAATTGTGGGTATGTATAGATCTCCAGCCACGTCGGGGCTGTGTTTTGTTAGATGTTTTCTGCTTTGTGTCGATCTGATGAGTCAATCCCTTTTTAACTGATTTTTATAGGTTTTTTTTGTTGTTGTACTGTAACACCACTGTCCTAGTTTAAGGGAGGGTTTGACTCCAACAAACTAGTTTAACCTCGCCACATTCTATATGTGCCTGTCCCAAGTCAGGATCCTGTGGTTCACTTGTTGTCTTTTGTTGTTGTATATCGTGTTTGTTTTTCGTTCCTTTTTTTTGTACACAAATCAGGCCGTTAGTTTTCTCGTTTGAATTGTTTTATATATGATATTTTACCCGCCATGACATTTCCAGGTTTGTGGCGGTAAACGTCATAATGAGAAAACGTCGATGTAAAGTCACGTAACGTAATATGAAAATATGAAAGAACATATACCGGTACATGTAAATCAAGCAAGATATGCCTGCCCACTAAGACCCAAATCGTTTCTCATCCCAAGTTCGTTTTGTTTTATCTATGCCTATTTATTTTGATTAATTAAACATGTCAAAGATTAGAACCCCTCCCGCAAAGATAACTATAATAGATGAACTTATATTTGAAAAATTGAGAAAAAAAATGAACATTTTTAATAAAATCGAAAGTAACAAAAATGACCATAGTTCTGTTATTTTGCAGAATCTAGCAAAAAAATAAAAAAAACTCAGGGTGTTTTGAATCTATGTATACCTTATAAAAATGCAAAACAAACTAATTTTTACCCTGATACCTCCATAAGCCTGAAAATCTCATGGCTGGTCACATATATGCTATTTCGGTGCCTTTTATAGCTGACTATGCGGTATGGATTTTGCTCATTGTTGAAAGTTCTGCGGTGACCTATAGTTGTAAACTTCTATGTCATGTGGTCTCTGGTTGAGAGTTGTTTCATTGGCAATCATACCTCATCTTCTTAATTATTTTCTTTTCAAGTTGATCAATTTCTAGGGTAGAAAATCCTTAGAATTTCAAAAAATTCAAAGTGTTGTAAAGAGTTAATTTATAATTATGACCATATCAATGATAGTTCATGTCAGCAAAGAAATGCTGAATCCTTGGCTGGTGATATCCTCGGGAAGTTAACCTCCTTCAACCGAGGCATGTCCCAGTGGTTGTAAATAAACTCATCATAGATGTCAGGTTTAAAATGTTGTAAGCCAGACGCATGTTTCGTCTACAAAAGCCTCATCAGTGACGCTCAAATCAAAATGGTTAATAGTGATGAGAATGATGGATTGGTGTTAAGAGTCTGGTGACAAATAATACATGGGCGATACCAGAGCTGGCAAATTTTAGTGACATATGCAAATAAACGACCTACACGGCAGCAATATTTTTAACGTTCTAGTACACAAGGTAACAGTTCGCCATAAGACATGTCAAAATAGTGTCACTGAATTTACCTAACGGATATAAAAACCACCATATCATCGACTTCGCTGCCAGGAGACAACATGAGCGGTTATATAGATTTGAAACAGACAAGTGTGTTATTTGACTATGAAGTGCCACTTAACATTTAAATAAAAAATCATGTATTATATCTTCACAAAAAATTGAAATTCTTAAATATGTTTTGATATATTATCTCTTTTATACATTAAATAACGTATGTTAGTTAGCATGGAGGGATGGAAACTGTGTGTAAATAACGCGACTAGGTGAGTTAAATATTTGTTCACCTCTGGCAGTTTATTAATTGGTAAATTGTTTAAATTTGTAAGCTAAAGTTTTGACACGGTAAAATTCGTGAAGGTTTGTGATAATTGAAACATTTTAGATTATATAATGTCAATAATATTGTTTAAAGTTGATATTTAAGGAATAATCTGATATGATTTTGTTTGTGTTTTTTTATATGTGCTTCTTGGGAGTACATGCATGTTTATTTTAAGAAAGGTTCAACTCCATACCAAAAAAATTGATAGTCATATAAAGGATAAACAATGTATACATGGCCGTCATTTATGTTTTCTTATTGTTTTAGCGAGTACATTCCTTTTTTTTTTTAATTTAGCACCTTAGTATTCTCATTTCATAAAATATTTTCCCATTTTCTACCCTTTTTTATTTTGTCCATTTTGCCATATTTAGAAAACCCATAAAACGAATCGGACCCGTGTCATAAGCCTTTCTAATGATTTTAAAACACCACTGTTACGTGAAACTGGCATTTACAACCTGTTTTATGGGAAACGTTTTATAGCCAATTAAGAACAAAACAAAAAGCATATTGCAATTACATGAGATAATTCCTTTATTAATATAGAACGAGGAAGCATCACCATATTGAAACTTGCAATGATATCATCATTTAATAATTATGTATGTTTTTAGAGAGAGTCAACAGATCGCACAGGGACTTTCAAACCCATACGTCGAAGAAAAACTGACAATCTTATGGCTAAAAAAGAAAACAACCAACAGACAAACAACATTACACAAAACACAACATAGAAAACTAAACATTGAACAACATGTACCCCACCAAAATTGGGGGTGATCTCAGATGCTCCAGAAGGATAAGCAGATCTTGCTCCACATGTGGCACCCTTTGTGTTGCTCATGTTATCAAAAACCTGGTAATCAGTCTAACTCGGGAGGTCACATTCGGAGAAAAGGGGACGGGATTGTGGTTACGACCTTTTAACATATCCGTTGTCATCTGTGAAAATTTACGGGATGATTTAACTTCCCCACTTGGAACTCTTAGTTTTATAGCTACTAAGATTGCAACTAAGAATGTCGTGATACGTTTATGCTGCTATCGATGAATACAATCAAAAAAGTCATTATTCTTTATCGATTTATATTTTTAACTATTTAATAAAGTTAATATTTGTTTTAGAAACCCAGTTGAGAAATGATTCCTTATTGCATAATTCGTAACTAGTTGAAGGATATTTGTATTATTCATTGAGAATGCCAAACTTTCCAAAAGTTGTGTGTATTATGGTTCTACTTTTTGTTTCTGGGGGTGAGTACTTGTAATATTCTCACAACATCATGCGCCTAAAATATCGCTTATGTCTTCTTTTGAGCCTTCTTTCTGATTGAAAAGTACTTATGATGACCTAAAGTTGCTACAGGATGTAGTCATGTCAGGTTAAGGAATGTTTGTTAGATTTTTGAACTCCTTGGGTTTTTTGCCTATGATACAGGGTATTTCCCTTTCCCGACATTTAAAAAGAAACCACATC
Source organism: Mytilus californianus (assembly GCF_021869535.1). NCBI lineage: Eukaryota > Metazoa > Mollusca > Bivalvia > Mytilida > Mytilidae > Mytilus > Mytilus californianus. The sequence goes on along the minus strand of NW_026262582.1, from coordinate 46,861,770 downwards.
AAATATTTCGAAAAGGAGTTACATAACCAATCAACATTTTTAGCTTATTGTGTTCCTTAACTAATGCTCTTGTGATTTAAAGTATCAATTTTAAATTCCAGATTTGTTTTTAATTTCACCTGACTACATCCTTGAATACACGTCCTTTTGGGCTTTGTTGGATATGTGTCTCATTGGCAACGATACCACCCTCATCTTATTCTATATTGTAACAAAGAAATGTTTTTTTTTTAAAAAGCTGATCTGAAAATACCAAAGCTTTGTTTTTTTCTAGTTTGATTTAATTATTTGTTCGGTAAAGAGCATTAGCTGTCAAATTCATGTTCACCGATTGAATTCAAATTTTCATATTTGATTTATAGCATACTAAAACGTAATTCCCTATTACAAAAAGTATAAAATAAACAATTAACAATGAATTGACTCGATAATATATATCAACCTCGCTTGTGAATTTTATTCCAGACGCAATCTAATAATCTATCGAAATGACCTCCGAACACTGCCGACGTTCATATAGCCCCATAAAGACAGAAATATAAATATAAATAGATAGCGAAACGTGCAATTGGACTTTTCTAGGTCTGTTTGATTTCATATTTTATGCCAAAAAGTATGTTCATCATCGTTTTTACCTGTATATGAATAATTTGTTTGTGGATCGATTGGTCAACCGTATTGTTTCACCTTTGTTTCAATTTCAATGTTGACACATTTTCCTTTTAAAACCTGAACATGCCAAGTACATGCATGAACCATCTATAAATAAGGGTTGAAATTAAAGGTTAGATGCATACGAACTCATTGTGGTTATACTATTGACTTATAACGCAATATTATTCCAAAATTCAGCTTTTATTAATACTTTCAACAAAAAGAATCGTAGCTAATGCCCTTTGAAATATAAGTTTATATCAATCTACGTGCAAAAAATTGACACGGAAGTTGACATTATAAAGAGATTATTATTTTTTTTATTCAAAACAAAAATAAAATCAAATATGTGTAAGATCATTTAAAGTTATAAATTATTACAAAATAACGGAAAAAAGAAAGATATACATAGCGATATTACTTCCCTACATTGATTTGTTTATATCTCCAACCTCTTTTTCGTAATTGATCATTGTTGTGTTTTAATACCAACAGAAAGGTAGCTCACACGGAAAGATAGAAACACAACTTTTATTCCAAATGATAGTTTTTAAGAACAGAAATAAATAATAAAAAAAGGATTGTTTAATATCTCAAAGGTGAGACAATATTCCGGAACTTACGCTGCGAATTAGTAAATCATCGACAAGGGATTGCCATATAAATGAAAACGAATTCAATTAGGGTTCATAATTACCTAATTATTTTAATTATTATTTTCGAAGTTCAATAGACAAATGGACGCAACAATTGATAGACTGTCATAGTATAAGTGTGCCTTCACAAAGATAGCATCCTCCTTGCTGCGTGTGACTTCACGAAATGTGACTTATTCTCTAGCTCGAGTTACACGGTCGTAGCATCTGAGTTCATTTTCACTTTGTAGTAGGTTTCATTCTTCTGTTCTTAAGCTATTCCGAATGACGTTATTCAGACTGCTGCAAGTCTCTTAAAGATGAAAACAACACGTTATAAATTTCATGCATCCGAAACGCTTTTCTGGATTTACCTTCATCAGGAATGTGCTCAAAGTCGAATATTTGAAAGCCAAGAATGTATGATAACCTAAACAGTTGAAGAGCTATATGACCAAAAAGGACCTTAGCCAAATTCATATAAGGTCACTATTGACTGAGGGAGTTGATACCTTAGTTTCTTTTCATTTCAATATTTATTAACGGACAATTTTAGAAAGGTGTGTTATAAATAATGTCAGTTCCAAAGTACTGACTACTGAGCTGGTGATACCATCGGGGACTGAGAGTTAAAGTCGCGTTTAGATCAAGAGGTGGTATTGAATTCGTCTACCATTATCCTCGTCTACATGTACATATTTATCAATTAATATAAAGAACAAACTCCGTAAAGACGAAAGAAAATTAATTGACAGATATTTTTTATATCTTTAAAATACCAATTTGAAACGGTTATCACACGTTTTTAAACCTAACATGACCAATGTTTTTAATTGTGTGGAGGTCTTTAATTACAAATATTACTGCAATATCCAAATATTACTCCAAAAGCTTAAACTGATGCAACCTTGTATATATATATATAAAGAAGATGTGGTATGATTGCCAATGAGACAACTCTCCACAATAGACCAAATGACACAGAAATTAACAACTGGTACATTCTTGGTATTTTTTTTAGTAAGTCTTCAATAGCCTGATGGGCCAATCTACAATTAACCTGTTGCAATTCAAACGGTAAGAAATGACTGGCTACTTCAACATGTTAAAAATTATTTAAAAATCAATTTGAAATCTTATCATCTGAGTATATATACCCCAGTGTATACAGTATTCAAGGGCTTCCATTTCCAATCATGATTTCCTTGATAGAGGATGCTGCTTACAAAGAAGCTATTAAAAAAAGTTCATTGTAGTAACGTTATTCCTTCGAAAATTTACTAATACCATCACGAGTTAGTTGACCGTTCTGTGATATCGGTGTCACCGATAACAGCGGATATGCCTTAATTGTCGTTATTACAATCCCGTCCTCTTTTATTGCAGAATGTGACCAATACATTAAACGTATCAATGCATTTGTACTTACATGAACAACACGACGGGTGCAACATGTGGAGCAGGATCTACTTACCCTTCCAGAGCACATGAGATCAACCAGGTGTTTTGGTTGGATTCGTTGTGTTTATTTGTTTATTTTCATAGTGATTAAGATTATAAAACAATGTTGACTGTTGTATCCCTATTTTGACATGTTTACCTATTATGTCTGTTTGTTTTGTGCACACATCATTGTCAATATAATGGAATTTAATGCGACTGTCATACAAGTGAAAGGTTTAGCTAGCTATAAAACCAGGTTTAATCCACCATTTTCTACATAAGAAAATCCCTGTACCAAGTCAGTAATATGACAGTTGTTATCCATTCGTTTGATGTGTTTGAGGTTTTGATTTTGCCATTTGATTACGGACTTTCCGTTTTGAATTTTCCTCGGAGTTCGGTATTTTTGTGATTTTACTTTTTGATCAGTTGTTGGTTTTGCATTTTGTGTGTTGTGTATTGGTGTTTATTTTTTGTTTTTTGTTTTTCTTCTATTTTTGCAATGGCGCTTTCAATTCATTTTCGATTGATGTTTTTAAATGTCCCTTTGTTATCTTACCGTCTCGTTTATCAAAAGACTTATTTTTGATAAGGGTATGCCACATGAATAAAACTTTAACTGACAATTTATAAAGGCAATTATTTCTCCTACCAGTCTATTTTTTTAAGATGAACTATTTTTACAGATAGAGCGAGCAATTAAATAACAGCTTACAAGCTATTTATTGTTGATACCGGAAAACGATTTGTATTGTAATTAGAATTGTCTATCAAATAAAATGACAGGGAGAAGTATCGTAAAGATTTAGATGGATAAGGAAAAAGAGATAAAAGATAACAAGCAGACAAGCCCAAAACAAATAACTCCAGACAAACAACAATAAAAAAACATCACACGTTTAACTAAAAACAAATAGCTTAATATATGTTATTTGAAGTCCCCGATCTATCAGCTAAAACATGTCATTTGAACAAAAATCTACTGGTTTTGCAAAATTAATGGTTTTTGTGAAAATGTCAGTTTCATTTTTTTATATGGCATTCTATAATAAAGCAAGGTCTTTGATATGATTATATAGTGATACAGTAAGCAATCTTGAACCAGTTGAAGAAGCCAGTCATTTCCTTCCGTTTGATAAAAAATCAACTACCCAATTTGCAGTAACGACGGTCACAGAATGCTAATTTGATGAACAAACAAAAGGGTAATTGAAGATTGTATACTTTTGGCAATTAGAGAAGCATTAGCTATTCCACTTTCGATAACAATTACCTTTTCGTATGACTATTCAAATGTTACTGTACGAATAAGGAATCATTGGATATTTGTTCTGTCTCAGCCTTGAAAAAATGTATATCGTTTAAATGCAACATAGTAAATAATAACAATTTGCAAAAGCTAAACACATTATTTAATGTAAACGAAACCATTACATCACTTGTATATGAATTTTCATCTCAAATTGTCATTTTGATCTTAACATCAGCTGAAAATTTCGAACAATCAATCGTTAAGTCATTTTTAGTCTTTCAATCTGTTAGTACAGTTCAGACAATTAGCTTGTAGTCAGCTTAGTTACGTTCAGATGATTTTCAGACAATTCAATATCATGTTGATATGGACAGTTGAATATTAACTACTGCACAGTCTGAACAAAGACTGAACAGAATTAAACTGACTGCAACCGAATTCAGAAAACATTGATGAATTTACCGCAGTAGATAAGCGAAATGTGACTGAAAGATTAAAAATTACTTAAAATTTATTGTGCAGTCTTTTACAATCTTTTCATTTTAGATCAAAATTAGTGTTCTAGTGTTCGTAATTATTAGGTTATGAACAATCTTAATAACTGAGGTATTTGTAATATATCGTTCTTACTTTGTATTTCAAATGCGCAATTTAATTGTCTTTGTTAACGTTTTCTGTAATGAAGATTCATTTGCAGATAAATCATCAGTTTCACCAACCACCGAACAGACACCGACAGATACAACATCATATTCAACTACTGAACAGATTACTACAGACACAACATCAGTTCCTTCTACTGACCAGAAAACTCCAGATACAACATCAGTTCCTTCTACTGATCAGACAACTCCAGATACAACACCAGTTCCTGCTACAGAACAGATAACTCCAGATACAACATCAGTGTCAACTAATGAACAGACAACTCTAGATACAACATCAGTTCATACTACTGATCAAACAACTCCAGATATAACATCAGTTCCTACTACTGATCAGACAACTCCAGATACAACATCAGTGACGACTACCGATCAGACAACTCCAGATACAACATCAGTGACGACTACTGATCAGACAACTCCAGATACAACATCAGTTCCTACTACCGATCAGACAACTCCATATACAACATCAGTTCCTACTACTGATCAGACAACTCCAGATACAACATCAGTGACGACTAGTGAACAGACAACTCCAGATTCAACATCTGTTCCTACTATTGAACAGACAGCCCCATCTACAACATCAATTCCTACTACTGATCAGACAACTCAAGATATAACATCAGTTCCTACTACTGATCAGACAACTCCAGATACCACATCAGTGACGACTACTGATCAGATAACTCCAGATACAACATTAGTTCCTACTACCGATCAGACAACTCCAATTACAACATCAGTTCCTACTACTGATCAGACAACTCCAGATATAACATCAGTTCATACTACTGATCAGACAACTCAAGATACAAAATCAGTTTTTACTACTGATCAGACAACTCCAGATACAATATCAGTTCCTACTTCTGAACAGACAATTCCAGATACAACATCAATTCCTACTACTGATCAGACAACTCCAGCTATAACATCAGTTCCTACTACTGAACAGACAACTCCATATACAACATCAGTTCCTACTACTCAAAAGAAAACTCCAGATACAACATCAGTTCCTACTACTGATCTGACAACTCCAGATACATCATCAGTTCCTTCTACTGATAAGACAACTGCAGATACAATATCAGTGACAACTACTGAACAGAAAACTCCGGATACAACATCAGTTCCTGCTACTGAACATCCAACTCCAGATACAACATCAGTTCCTACTATTGATCAGACAACTCCAGATACAATATCAGTTACTACTACTGATCAGACAACTCAATATACAACATCAATTCCTACTACTGATCAGACAACTCCAGATACAACATCGGTGACGACTACTAATCAGACAACTCCATATACAACATCAGTTCCTACTACTGATCAGACAACTCCATATACAACATCAGTGACCACTGCTGATTACACAACTCCAGATAAAACATCAGTGACGACGATTACTGATCAGACAACTCCAGATACAACATCAGTTCATACTACTGATCAGACAATTTCAGATACAACATCAGTGACGATAACTGAACAGACAACTCCAGATACAACATCAGTTCCTACTACTGAACAGACAACTCCACCTACAACATCAAATCCTACTACTGATAGGACAACTTCAGATACAACATCAGTTCCTACTTCTGAACAGACAATTCAATATACAACCTCAGTTCCTACTACTGATCAGACAACTCCAGATATAACATCAGTTCCTACTACTGATCAGACAACTCCAGATACATTATCAGTGACGACTACTGATCAGACAACACCAGAAACAACATCAGTTCCTACTACTGATCAGACAACTCCAGATACAACATCAGTGACGACTACCGATCAGACAACTCCATATACAACATCACTGGCGACTACTGATCAGACATCTCCATATACAACATCAGTTCCTACTACTGATCAGACAACTCCAGATACAACATCAGTTCCTACTACTGATCAGACAACTCCAGATACAACATCAGTGACGACTACCGATCAGACAACTCCATATACAACATCAGTGACGACTACTGAACAGACAACTCCAGATACAACATCAGTGACGACTACTGAACAGACAACTCCAGATACAACATCAATACCTACTACTGAATGGACAACTTCAGATACAACATCAGTTCCGAATACTGATCAGACAACTCCAGATATAGCATCAGTTCCTACTACTGATCAGACAACTCCATATACAACATCAGTGACGACTACTGATCAGACAACTCCATATACAACATCAGTTCCTGCTACTGATCAGACAACTACTGATACAACATCAGTGACGACTACCGATCAGACAACTCCATATACAACATCACTGACGACTACTAATCAGACATCTCCATATACATCATTAGTTCGTAATACTGATCAGACAACTCCAGATACAACATCAGTGACGACTACTGAACAGACAACTCCAGATACAACATCAGTGACGACTACTGAACAGACAACTCCAGATACAACATCAATTCCTACTACTGATTGGACAATTTCAGGTACAATATCAGTTACTACTACTGATCAGACAACTCAATATACAACATCAATTCCTACTACTGATCAGACAACTCCAGATACAACATCAGTGACGACTACTGATCAGACAACTCCAGATACAACATCAGTTCATACTACTGATCAGACAATTCCGGATACAACATCAGTGACGATAACTGAACAGACAACTCCAGATACAACATCAGTTCCTACTACTGAACAGACAACTCCACCTACAACATCAATTCCTACTACTGATCGGACAACTTCAGATACAGCATCAATTCCTTTTACGGATAAGACAACTCTATATACAACATCATTTCCTACTACTGATCAGACTACTCCGGATACAACATCAGTTCCTTCTACTGATCAGACAACCCAAGATACAACATCAATTCCTACTACTAAACAGACAACTCCAGATACAACATCAGTTCCTACTATTGATCAGACAACTCCAGATACAACATCAGTTCCTACTACTGAACAGACAACTCCAGATACAACATCAATTTCTTCTACTGATAGGACAACTCCAGATACAACACCAGTTCCTACTACTGATCAGACAACTCCAGATACAACACCTGTGACGACTACTGAACAGACAACTCCATATACAACATCAGTTCCTACTACTGATCGGACAACTCCAGTTACAACATCAGTTCCTACTACTGATCAGACAACTCTAGATACAACACCAGTTCCTACTACTGATCAGACAACTCCAGATACAACATCAGTGACGACTACTGATCTGACAAATCCATATACAACATTAGTTCCTTCTACTGATCTGGCAACTCCATATACAACATCAGTACCTACTACTGATCAGACAACTCCAGATACAACATCAGTGGCGACTACTAAACAGACAACTCCAGATACAACATCAGTGCGAAATACTGAAGAGACAACTCCAGATACAACATATGTTGCAACTACTGAAGATAAATCTCCAGATACAATATCAGTTCCTACTCCTGAACAGAAAACTCAAGATACTACATCAGACCCTTCTACTGATCAGGCAACTCCATATACAACATCAGTTCCTACTACTGACCAGACAACTCTAGATACAACATCAGTTCCTTCTACTGATCAGACAACTCCAGATACAGCATCAATTCCTTTTACGGATCAAACTACTCCATATACAACATCATGTCCTACTACTGATCAGACTACTCCGGATACAACATTAGTTCCTTCTACTGATCAGACAACCCAAGATACAACATCAGTTCCTACTTCTGAAGAGACAACTCCAGATACAACATCAGTTCCTACTATTGATCAGACAACTCCAGATACAACATCAGTTCTTACTACTGAACAGACAACTCCAGATACAACATCAATTTCTTCTACTGATAGGACAACTCCAGATACAACACCAGTTCCTACTACTGATCAGACAACTCCAGATACAACACCTGTGACGACTACTGAACAGACAACTCCATATACAACATCAGTTCCTACTACTGATTGGACAACTCCAGTTACAACATCAGTTCCTACTACTGATCAGACAACTCTAGATACAACATCAGTTCATTCTACTGATCAGACAACTCCAGATACAACATCAGTGACGACTACTGATCTGACAAATCCATATACAACATCAGTTCCTACTACTGATCGGACAACTCCAGATACATCAGTCCCTACTATTGATCAGACAACTCTATATACAACATCAGTTCATACTACTGAACAGACAACTCCAAATACAACATCAGTTCCTACTACTGATCAGACAACTCAAGATACAACATCAGTGACGACTACTGATCGGACAACTCCAGATACAACATCAGTTCTTTCTACTGATCTGTCAACTTTATATACAACATCAGTGACGACTACTGATCTGACAAATCCATATACAACATTAGTTCCTTCTACTGATCTGGCAACTCCATATACAACATCAGTACCTACTACTGATCAGACAACTCCAGATACAACATCAGTGGCGACTACTAAACAGACAACTCCAGATACAACATCAGTGCCAAATACTGAAGAGACAACTCCAGATACAACATATGTTCGAACTACTGAAGATAAATCTCCAGATACAATATCAGTTCCTACTCCTGAACAGAAAACTCAAGATACAACATCAATTCCTACTACTGAACAGACAACTCCAGATACAACATCAGTTCCTACTATTGATCAGACAACTCCAGATACAACATCAGTTCCTACTACTGAACAGACAACTCCAGATACGACATCAATTTCTTCTACTGATAGGACAACTCCAGATACAACACCAGTTCCTACTACTGACCAGACAACTCTAGATACAACATCAGTTCCTTCTACTGATCAGACAACTCCAGATACAGCATCAATTCCTTTTACGGATCAGACAACTCCATATACAACATCATTTCCTACTACTGATCAGACTACTCCGGATACAACATCAGTTCCTTCTACTGATCAGACAACTCCAGATACAACATCAGTTCCTTTTATTGATCAGACAACTCCAGATACAACATCAGTTCCTACTACTGAACAGACAACTCCAGATACAACATCAATTTCTTCTACTGATAGGACAACTCCAGATACAACACCAGTTCCTACTACTGATCAGACAACTCCAGATACAACACCTGTGACGACTACTGAACAGACAACTCCATATACAACATCAGTTCCTACTACTGATAGGACAACTCCAGTTACAACATCAGTTCCTACTACTGATCAGACAACTCTAGATACAACATCAGTTCATACTACTGATCGGACAACTCCAGATACAACATCAGTGACGACTACTGATCTGACAAATCCATATACAACATCAGTTCCTACTACTGATCGGACAACTCCAGATACATCAGTCCCTACTACTGATCAGACAACTCTATATACAACATCAGTTCATACTACTGAACAGACAACTCCAAATACAACATCAGTTCCTACTACTGATCAGACAACTCAAGATACAACATCAGTGACGACTACTGATCGGACAACTCCAGATACAACATCAATTCTTTCTACTGATCTGTCAACTCCATATACAACATCAGTTTCTACTACTGATGAGACAACTCCAGATGCAACATCAGTGACGACTACTGAACAGGCAAATCCAGATACAACATCAGTGACGACTACTGATCGGACAACTCCAGATACAACATCAGTTCCATCTACTGATCAGACAACTCCAGATACAACATCAGTGACGACTACTGATCAGACAACTTCAGATACATCATTAGTTCCTACTTCTAATCAGACAAGTAGAAATTCAACATCTGAAATTACCTTAGTAGCAACGACTGAAGAGACAACTAAAATATCCGCACCTACTACGCAATTTACAATGACATTTACAAGTGGAACTAGTGCAAGCAAAACAATTGAAACAACAACATTGTCTTCAACGCAAACTATCTCTGAAATTCAGTCCACAAATGCATCTTCTGGTCCTACTCGTGAATCAACAAGGATGACAACTTCAACAGCCTCTGTTTCTCAAATAACCACGAACATACCTATCACAACTACAGCATTCTATCAAAAAGAACCAGATTTGGGTAAGCGCCATTTATTTGCATGTATAATGAAAAACTATCTTATATCATTTACTATATTAAATAGTTAAAATGTATTCTTTTCATTTCAATAAAAATTGAAAAAAAAAGTTTGCGGTTAAGAAATAGGCTTATAAGAAATTACTAAACTATGAGTGAATACGACATTTGTCTAATCAGAATAACGTCCTGTCATAGATTAGTTCCCAGCTGGACGTTTTAATCGTGTGTTAAAGGTTAGGTAATACAAATTGACGGTCTGTGTAGTTTCAAAATATATTTACTTTGATGTTATGCTGGTTTGAATTTTCGAAAATTTGTCTATAAACAATACAACTTGAAATTTTAAAGCCGCGCTTTAATCTAGAGAATTGGTGTTATGAAATAGCCAAGCCCTTCAAATATGCGCCGGCATTTGAATTGGTAAATTTACACTATGTTTATTGCCACTAAGCGAAATAAACAATGCACGGACCTTTCACGTATAATATTAATTCATCATTAATTTTTATTGACTGAATAATTAAAATACCTTCAAACAATCCATATAAGATATAAAAGGTATCCATTGAAGCTCAAAGTGAAGATTTGATGCTACTTTATTTGAATTAAAGTAGAACATTGACGCAGTATAAGCAACAGTCCCAATTTGTTGACATCTAGTTAATTTACTTTGATATGCAGTCCATTCAAACTAAAATAAAGACGTATGGCAACGTACACCTTGAAATAATATTAACTCTAATTGGCATATTTTTTGGTTATATTATGTTGACAATTTTTATATACGTGTATATGAATACATGTTATTATTGCATAGTCCTTGTCAACAATCAATGTTAAGATGATTGTTTTTCAATTTTGTTTTTGTAGATAAAACAATTGCTGTAGAAGTCAAACTTTTCCTAGAAAATGAAACGTTTTCACTTGAATTGAACAATCCACTTTCTACAGAATATTCTCGACTCAAGGGATCAATGACTAATCTGGTACGTATATAACAAAAATGTGAAGTCAAAATTAGTTTTAACCTTTAACCAGAACTTTAAGAATGATATGTCATGAAACTGATAAAACTGTTTTAAAACATCTGTACCCTACGACAATCGTATGGTAGAAATGACAGAATATGTTCTAGTGTAAAGTAAAATCACAAAAATACTGAACTCCGAGGAAAATTCAATCGGAAAGTCCCTAATCACATGGCAAAATCAAATGACAAAACACATCAAACGAATGGACAACAACTGTCATATTCCTGACTTGGTAGAATGTAGAAAATGGTGGATTGAACCTGGTTTTATAGCGCTAAACCTCTCACTTGTACGACAGTCGCATCAAATTTAATAATATTGAAAATGATGCGTGAACAAAACAAACAGACACAATAGGTAAAAATGTCACAAATAAAGGTAAGAAGTCTAATTCGGTAGGTCACATTCGTGAAAAGGGAACGGGATTGCAGTTACGACATAAGGAACATATCTATGTAAGTCTGTATAAAATTGTTCCAAGGTAAAACTGTCCGAAGCTATGATAAATCAATTCTACATTAGGCATATAACATATATATATAATCTCAGATCTTGATTTGGAAAAGTTTATTGAGCTTGAATGGTATATGATTAGGATTTTCTTCTGTCAGACAAACATTTAATGAAAGTATTGTATACAATCTCGAGAAAATAAGATTATGTAATTAGTTAATAACTAAAATATTCATATCTGTTTTATATTTAGTAATTGTTATGAAAAGGTGTGAGATGAGATTTTCTTCGGATAGACAATTAGAAGCATTATTGGTATCTGTCAGAGGCAAAACATTTAGAATACAAACTGGCTGCATCATTTTTTTTCGCGAACAGTTTTATCATATCGATGGGGTTTACCTAATAAACAATATGAAATTGTACAATCGTATGCAAGGTTACATATGTGGTTATTATACAAATAGTTCGAGAATACACAAACAATTTGTGAAGCTTATACACGTAACATACATCGATCAATACAAAAAACATTTTGTTCAAAGATGTACAACACTATATACATGATATACACATTAATAATGACAACGATATCCTTATACCTGTTGTTTGACATATTAGAAATAAGCAGTAAAAATGTAAATGAATAAGTTAATACATAAAACATGCACACATAGAATAACGAGTAAAACAATTAGTTAATATATGAACCACCCGTAAATATTTGAAGATAGACCTTTTGAGAATAAAAATGGAAATGTTTAGACTGTTCAAGGATAGAACTGTCCGAAACTGTTCTAAGGTAATTCGGCTTCAAACAGAAACTTTTCTAGATGTGTCAGGAAAACTTTTTCAGAGATTATTGGAGAATAGTTCTTCTTATATTTCAATAGATAATTTAAAGAGATGTTTTAGAACTGATTCCAACTGTAAATTTATTAATTTAGTTAAGTCGATATGTGTGTATGGTGCCGTAAAAATTGAACCGTAAATCTGCTTATCTCCAAAGGTTTAACAACAATAAATTGAAACTAACCTGCACATATATTAGCAGGCTTATATGCAAGCATGAACATGAATAATGAAAGTAACCTCAACGTATAACTGAAATAACTATTGAAAACTATCAATCATTTTTAACCTTACTTTATATTTTCAGCTGTTCGATCAATATAAGAATGTTATTGGTTTTAAAGATGTTGACATCTATAAATTTAGGTAGGTTAAAACAGTGATAATTAAAATACATAATTTATGATTTTTTTTATTTGTACATTTGCATTTTTCATTTCTATTGGCATTTGTTTAAACGTTTTTAAGAGGTAAGTATCAAATCTTAGTTGTTTCCCCTATGTGTTTGGGAGCCTACAGTCTGTTCTCATTCATTGTCTCTTACATATCCATGTGCGCTTGATTGTGTATATGTCTATTTATAATACTTGTCCAGACTAAGTAATGTAAAAAAAATTGAAATCGTCACCAATTAGGGCAATATCTTATTTTCTTAATTTAGGTCTAATTGCATTTATTCCCTCCTTCATTTTATTTAGATATATATCGTCTGTTTTATCTGAAAGACAATAAAATGACCTACACGCATTGCGTTTCCTCCTTCTTGTGAATTGTATCAGTAGGCAAATACATATATATGCTTCAATTGTTATGCTCAGTTGTTATGCTTGTTTCGTTGATAGTTCAAGTCGAGTATGTGGTAATTTGGATCAGGGTTTGACAAAAGTACTTTCCTTAAAGTCATGCATTAGTTTAAATATCTTATTCATTTTCAAATTATTTCCTATCCATTATTTGTTTGCGTTCAACTGAACATGTTTCTGTCGTTTAGAATAGAATGTTATTTTGTTGGAAAAACTCAAAGAACAATTTAAATATTCATCGTTCGATTCATTTACATACTGAAAACGATCTTTTTGTAATTGTTTTCTGATGCAAATGGAAAGTCAAATTCTCCGTGTTCAAATCCAGTATGTTAATAAAAAAAACTGTTTGTAACAAAATTAATATGTTTGTTCATTATTAATTGTCTTTTTAAAACAGTGTATGTGGAGAGTACGGAGACTGTATCGATAAGGTTTCAAGATACAAAAGGGAAACTCAAACGATGTAAGTATTCTTTGCAGTTTAGTTATATGATAGAGTTTCTGTTGTGGGTAGTCGTACGTCTAGAGTTAGTTCTGTTCCAATAGTGATGTAATTAGGACTAAAAAATAATGCTGTTATTTATAGAATTGATTTCAATTTAGCATTGAGCAAATAAGATTAGTATTTTGCATAGTCTATGCATAAACCTAAAGTATGTTTAGTTATATACTGAGTCATGTGAATATTCATTTATATATAAACCAGTATGAAATATTTAAAAGAAATCTATTATTTTTAATTAAAGCATTGGCAAACAGTAAGTTACTATATTTGATTCTTTACAACATTTTTTTTTATCTGACGATAGCAATGATAAACATGTTTGTTTTACTTCCAATTGTCCTGAAAGTATCTCAATAACAAAGCGTGTTGCAGATGAAGAAATCTTTTGTGCTCTATTCCACCAATTCACGAGCAAAAATAAACATATGGAATGATTCATGAAGTGCATATTATAAACTATGCTGACTGATCAAATATGTTTCGTCTACTCCGATGAACATGCCAATGATTTATTGGTTGAATGCATTTTATGTATGTGTACTTTGGAGCAATATATAAAAGAATTATTCATTTTGATTTAGACCTTCATCTTCAACATGGTCAAGACTTGAAAACCTCTATGTTTCCAAAAGTTTTTGGAAGACAACAAACAGACCGCAGCACTTTCACACACACGATACTTCTAGCAGAGATCCTTTACACAAATCATGTGAAAATGATACATAACGTTCAAGCAGTTCTTTTCTTACTTACAATTATTTTAAATTATAAAAATGTGAGTGCATGCACCCGGATGTCTGTTGTCTTTGTTCATGTCAATGTAAACACTATTTCAGAGTTAACTTTACCATTTATGTAAGTATTCATGATTATCAATGTTATCCATTGAGGCTCGACCCTGAAACTTTTTAATAGATTATGTCAATCGATACAATTTGGTAGATGATCTGCTAATAATTAAAACGTTAGTTTTCTCTCTGTAAATTTGTCTTTAACCATATTTTCTAATAAGTACATGTTACAGTGTAAACAAGAATAAGCGACAATTGTATTTATTCATACTTCTGTTTTTAGCTTACAGATAGACTACGGAATCAATATTTATATTTTCAAAGCCCTCAATGGAACAGGCTTCAGTGATAAAGTGTTTAAAACAATTGAACAAGTAACGCATGACATTTTAAACAATTCCACCTTCATGGATCTCAGTATAACTAAACAGAACGAAACAATGCTTTTGTTGTCTACAGGTGAGTAGAACGTATGGTTTGCGGATAACCTGCTTAAAGTTTATCACTATACCTTTTGTAACATGTATAATTGATAAAGTGTATCTGTTTTCTTTTCCGTATATGTGGATGTACTAAATAAATGTAAATGTAAAAATTAAGCTTATGATTTATAAGATGCTCTCCTACCATTGCCTTTGAAGTATTAACCTTGTATTAAAATGTCTGTTTGCATATTGTTTATTATATCATAGAATATCACCATGATATAACACTATGCAATATGACAGTCTCAAACCTGGTTATCAGGAACAGTATAATGATATACTTTTTTTGTTATATAAAGATCAATGCAAGTTGTGATGAGTTCGAGATATTTTAAACCCTATGACGATCTATCTGTAGAAAATTATACTGTAAATACATTGTCATCAATAGGCAATATGTAGGAAAATCCGTAAATTATTCATTTAAGATATTAAACAATGGCTTGTTTTATAATAAATAAATTTGAAAAAAAAAAAACAAACAAACAACAACTGGCAATTAACAAGAACAGTATGTGATTTGTGTGGAATACTGTTTTGGTATTTCCGAAGAAATGTAAACATTCATCACTTGTTGGTTATGAAGTTCTTTTTTATCTATATAACATATATATGAAGATTCATCCCTTAATATTTCGATCTTTTATGTTTTTTTTAGAAATACAAGACAAGAACACTACTGACTTATCGCATCTGTTTTGTGGAGTTGGATACTCATTTAACAAATCCACTACTAAGTGTGAATCATTTTGTAAGCATTTACAACCTCAATGCAAAAACAATGGATATTGTATGTTAGACATACTTGGAAACCAAGAATGCCGGTATGTTTTAAAGTAAATAAGAAAACAAAAAGTATTTCAGAAAGTCATATAAATAAGAGAAAGTCTGTGTATTTAAAGATCTAAAGGTTAAGAGTAAAACAAAGGGAGAACTATGCCGATGAGGAAATAAAAGTAACCGGAAAATGTAAACAAATGCGGATATAAATTGTCATCGATATCAAAAGGATGTAACCCCTGTAAAGAATAACTACCTTTAACAAGATGCAGTCAATACTTGGAATAAGAAAACTTTTCTACCTTAAGATAGTACAATCCTAAACAATCATTTAATTATTTTTTATAGACAACCCCTAACTTAAAGACACTTAATTTAAGTTCGTTTTCTTTATGAAAAATGAACACAATTGATCTTTATATGTTGTCTGTAAAATTAAATACATGACCAAAAGCTTAAGTAAAAATTAAATTTTCCATTTTACAACAGTTTCGCGCAAAGCTTAACCTATTTTCATTTTTCGTCAGTCTTTTTTCAATTCTATCAGAATATATTGAAATTAAAATATGGTATCCCTTTTTTTTCATTTCAAGTTTATTATACTCAGATACTGTTATTTGATGAGATTAAAATAAATGTTTCATCAATGTATTAAGCCATCTACATGATCTATAGTTTATGGATGTATTTTGTGAATTTTTTTCTTCTTTTTTTCATTTAGCCCAATTTTTTTACCGCCGTTTTCGGATACACCATTTGATATCTCCTTTTGAATTTATATTTTCCAATACAATCCTTTCCCACATTTGTTGTAGATGCCAACAGACTGAAGACTTTGTATTCTCTGGACAATATTGTGAAATTCAAGCAGAAAAACTTGTTTTGGAGTCTAAGTACATCATTGCTATAAGTACCACTATCGGGGTCATACTTCTTGTGGTCATATTGATTACTTGCATGTTGTATTATTTAAAAGGACGGAAAAGAACAAAATCAATTGAATCAGTGTAAGTATTCACATTTTTATATTTGTATATAGTGACAACCATATAGATTGGAACATCGTGGGAAGAAAGCTAGTTTTCTCTCCTCCTACTGATAACGTTTCTTCTCCCACCAGTGATAATCATAACGTTTGATAAATATCTGCAATATTTGGAATATTTGTATTTGATTACACGATATCCTTATCCTTCTAACCATACCAGACCAGACTACCAAATTGTCTCCTCTATTGCTAAAAAGTGCATCTCTTCATCAGCATCAGGAAAAGTGTGCTTTATTTTCAAAATTCAAATAAATATAAAAATCAATCCCAATTATTGTCATATTAACCTGTAATGTCTGTTTGGGTTGCTCATATAATTTTGTCAATAACATGGTACTATTGATAACTAGTACTGTCATACACGCTGCAGGTTTAGCTAGCTATACAACCAGGTTCAACTCATAATTTTTCTTATGAAAATGTTTGTACCAAGTCAGGAATATGGCAGTTGTTTTTCATTTGTTCCTTATGTCGATAGCTTTTGATTTTGTAATTTTTTTTGCCTGGGAGTTTGTTTTTTTTTCTCCTTTTTTTGATCAACGCACGTGAAAAAGAAGATTTCGAAAGAAGGATTATGGCTTTTATTGAAATTACTTCGAAAAGCGTTTAAACTAATACATTCTAACCATCTAGGATTAATGAACATTTTAACATCAAGTACAAACTACATAGTTAAGGTAATCATACACAATTTGCATGTGTGTCCGTTTTGGAGACCATTGTTACATTGTGTTAATACTTTCTTATTTTTGATGGAAATCTTTGATACAAATTCCTTGTTCTGGGTCATGAAAAGTCTTATGTTGTGAAGAATGATTTTCAAACAATTATTACACCGAAGATTTTGAAAAAAATCTGAA
Organism: Mytilus californianus; assembly: GCF_021869535.1. Classification (NCBI taxonomy): domain Eukaryota; kingdom Metazoa; phylum Mollusca; class Bivalvia; order Mytilida; family Mytilidae; genus Mytilus; species Mytilus californianus. The sequence goes on along the minus strand of NW_026262582.1, from coordinate 46,843,415 downwards.
TGTTTTGACCAAAACATATGTTTTAGTATTGGTGGAGTGATATTTTACCACACTATATAATCCATACATAGAGTTTCCCACACTTACAGATCCGACTTGTGTTAATTCTTAGATGAAGCAGAATTCTTCTCAAAGACAAAACAAAGTATCTTGCAAGGTTCTTTTGTTTTACTTTCAGGTTTTTTTATGATGTCCTTTCACTTTAAAAAAAAGCCAACATTTCGTTGCTCATTAGGATCTTTTATATTCCAGTGAACATGCGGCTGAAGTTACTATCAAGACTAAAAATCGGCTTCGTATCTTGATAATTTACACGATATTGGTCAATATGGACCACGTAAAACTAGAATATATGACAACCCCCAAATTCCACAGTAGCACCATACCCTATGGCGCATCGAATTGCCTAAATTAAACAACTAGTTAAATACAACAATAAATGCTGCATTCTAAATAAAACACTTAAGCCTTTTCGCTCTTATTGGTAAATATAATTTGTCGGCTTGTTTATTACTGCATTTAAGATGAACATGACCGTTATGGTTATATCACTAATGATAAATACAATATCAATATTGGAAAGTTTGTTTACAAGAATAAGCACTTTTCTGCTTCAGTAGTTATGGAGAGGAAAATATCAGTCAGTATCGTCCAAGCAGTGTTCGCAGGAGTTTTTATGCATCAGCTGATGTATATTCATCCGTTTATAAAACATATGATAATGAAGTTACACAACAGGATACATTTGACATTAACGAAGATAGCAATAGAAAAGTACGTTAATTTAACTTATTTTAATAAGGGTCATATACTTGATATAGCAGCATAATCATCATATGAGTAACAGAAAAAAAATATCATCTTAAAATGATTATTTAGTGTTGTATGTCTTATTTGCAATAAGTAAATGATTCATGGAAAAAAAATATGATGCAAATCTTTTTTGAGCCAACATGATAATACAGCAGTTAGTGACACAGTTATTTAGGTTTGAGCAAATACAACTGAAACGTATGTGTACAGCGGTGACGTTCTCGTTGTAGCGGATTATTCTGATCAAACTGAATCTATATTTAAATCCGAATTATTTGAAATCAATTGTTATAAATTTAACATACTACATATTTGCATGGTGTATTGCCCGTACTTAAAGTAGGATATAGGAAACCCGAAAAGGGTAAGAACCAGAGCGTAAAGCTGATTTTAAGGCAGTAATTTAGTTTAAGAATACGTATTGCTTCAAATTTTTTTTCTAGTAGATAAATATATAAAATTATATTATGATACAACCTTAATAGTGTGTATTTTATGCTTCAGATTTATACGACATATGATAATACCAGGACTATTGACAGTGAAGAAAGGTTGTCACCCTGGTATCAAAGTAAAGATATCATCAGTGGAGAGGAGGTAATACAAACATTAAGGAGAGAGATATTCAATTTGTATTGAACTTTTTCGAAATAAAGAATATCCGTGTAAAACAATGTTTTAATTAACCGTTGATTGTTCAGTCTAAATTCCGTTATTAACGAACAATTTTAATTTTTTGAGTTCAAATGTTTAGAACTAAGAACGAATAACATTTGCTTTTACCGAAAATCAAATGCATATGATAAAAACGGAAAAAGCTAGTGAGCCTGTTTTTTCATTGGTTGTATTGGGTAATTGCCTGTCATATTTGTTTTTCACCTTTCGTTTTCTTTCCTGAATAAGTTTACATTTGGCTATGTTGAAAGACTTTTTAAAGCATACTACAAGGTGTTGATTTGGCTCATTGCTGAAGGTGAGACAGTGACCTATAATTGCTAACATCTCCGTCATGTGACCTCTTTATGTTAGTTGTTACATTATGAATCGTATTTAATATTCTTGATGATATATTTACTACACATAATAATTCAAGGGTCAAGAATGTATTATGTTGAATATTCTCAGTACATGTATATACAAACGTCACTGTTTTTGAGTTCTGATAGCATAGTTGTCATCTGGTAATACTATTTAAAATGTTTTGTCGTTAAATTATCTTTCCATATTTTTTATGATTTCAGTTCACAATTAAAAGACCAAAGATCATTTTATACAGAGCATCCATATATGATTGTTAATTCGTAAATGCGGGAATAGTCAAATTCGGAGAATGTATTTAGAAATACACCATGAATTTGTAAAAGGTTGCAATAAAGCGGCTCAACATCATACGACAAGTGTGTTACATTATTTCAACATTATTCGTGTATAAGTTTATGATTATATGTATGACCTTTAGCATTTATAAACAGATGTGAAAAGAATAGCATGATCATTATGTTTATACGCATTGCATTCGTGATATTAAAAATAGAGGTTAAATTGTTCATTTGCTAACTACTATATAATTGATGAGACATGTTAGATGATCGATACTATAGTAGGTGAAACAACAAGATTCATCACATAAAGACATATTCATCATATAATCGGATTAATTCATTAATTGTTAACGAAACACCACATTAAACACATTTATCTACATCTTGGCAAACAGTTTTATTGATGAAAGAAGTTGAGGACTCACAGAAAAGCACCGACCTTCGACAGGAAAACTGGCAAACCTGTTCAATTTTGTTCGGATTCAAACTCACATCCTCAGTGTGTACAGGCTAGTAATCATTGTATATAAACTACTCAGACCAGTTGACAACGAAAGTCCACAAAATGTACTCACAGTTTGTTGAGTCTTAATGTTGAGAAGTTTCATGCAGTTATCGTACATTTTGAACGACTAAATAAGTGAGTAAAACTAGCAAAGAGCACCAGCTCTCAAAATTCTGACACATGCTTGTCTTTTTTCTGATGTACACAAAAGTCCGATTAAGTCAAAGAGAAGATTCATCGCTATTTACAATCAAACTCTGTTCATGATTCTCGTGAAGAATCATAGGCATGGATGCCGCCATAAACTGTCTACAAAACATGAACAAACATCCATAATCCCGATTTCCGTGCACTATGAACTACTCTCCTGGTTCCGAACTGCAATCGTGGAAGCTTAACAGTAGTCGGTCAATTTTACACTGAAACTGAACAGCTCGAAAAAGACTGCACTATAAATTATAAAGTCGTCTTTTTTTCTGTTTTCAAACATACACTATACCGTAGATTCAGTTCTGTTGAGATAATTCGCTTTTATTTTATCAAGAAATGTTCAATCTATGTTCAGTAGATATTAATTACCTGTACAGAACAACATCATATGGAAATGACGGAAAAGCTACTCAAAAGTAATAGATTGACTGCAATCAAAATGTTTAAACATGGCGGAATTCTGAACATTTAACCAGAAACTTTAAAAGTAATAAAATTGAACTGATAATGATTGATACATATGATAACAGTTATAACATGTATTTAAATTGTTCATATTTACTTTGAGTGTATACAATTCAATATGAACAATATGACTAGACAATGACTTTTAATTTGTCACATATTTTTACTTTGGTCTAGTTTTTAGCATTTGAACCACATTTCTTGTTTTTGTATAGATACGAAAAGTATGTGGAATAGCGTTGATGACATAATGTTATCGTTTATACAAGTATGGTTATTCTTAAGTTTGCTGTTTTAAAATCAACTATCGATTTTCATATTAATGAAAGTGTATAAAAATATCATATTTTTTGTCAAATAATGTTTGTCATGCATTGAATAAATAATAAGTGTATGTTTATGAATTAAATTAACATTTCTTATGTCAACCATTGGCATTTTGATTTTACAGACAGAGAGAGAAATATACGGTTATGAGCTATTCTTTTTAGTATTATTCATTTGTTAGAATAGAATATTTTCTCTATTGAAATACTACATAAAGTTAATGCAGTGGATTTCATCATCTTGCATGTCGATCGAATCTGGAGACATTTCTACAGCTTCATGTGTACGTATCGTTTCTTTTCATACGCACAAGTAGAAAATTGTCCTGAATGACAAGCTTTATGAAGTTTTGATTTCTTTCAATATCATAGAGATAATTGTTGTGTTTGTAAGGGACTTTCAGATATGAATTTTCCTTGGAGTTCGGTATTTTTGTTATTTTGCTTTCTGATAATTCTAAAGTGTTTCTAATGTAAGTTCTAATGTGCATTTTGCATTTTGCATTTTCTCTCATCTAATTTTCAGTGTAAGGCAAAGTGCTTGAAAAACTTGTTTGACCTCATCAAATATTCATGTATGCATTTGTCTCTTATCAGAAACTAATGGTTTGTGAATGTTATTGAATATGTACTTTTATATGAAGTAATACAGTTCAATAACTTGTAAATAAAAACTGCTTACTTTTCCATAGTGCCTGAGTTCACCCTTTTTTTTTATTCTTCGTATTTCCGAATCTTTAGTTTTCTGACTACATGTGGTTCTTGCAGTTGCTGTATTTGCTTTTTGCCATTTTATTTTCTTTCTGCCATTTTATTTTCTTTTAAGGTCAAGTTACAGTATATGGGCTATGTCAAAGATTTTTGTAACATTTTGGCATTTCACTTTGGCTCGTTAAACTATAACTGAAAATCGAAAAATAATGCATTGATCTCTTTTATTTTCTGAAATATGACTTATTAAATTCTTTCAAAATAGTTAAACATTTGTATAGAAAGCACATAACATTGGCGAAAGACGATCTAAAGATTGTTTTTAAACCATCTAATCTTCATTTTCAAATACTTAGATTTTTCTTAAAAGACTATATGTTTTTGAAATATAAATTTTCATTTTAATGGTATAAAATAAACATATGGTTACCGAATTCGTTGTTGGTGCATTAACCAATCTGTTACCTAGTTGGTAGTAAAAAGTCGATGTTTTACAGCCTACAACGGGATGAAATTCTATTAAATCGATTTATGTTTTTTCATCCAGATCACCACTCTGAATGACCGTTAAAACGAATTCGGTGAACCCTATTATTATTTTATATTGATAAATGTGAACATTTTTTTTTTTAATGACGTTTCTTTAAATATGCACGAAAGCTTATAAAACTTCCTTGAATATGAAATGTTTTGTTTGTAAGGTGCATCACTTGTGTGTATTGATCCGTTTGCATTTGTAAATAAGTTGTCTCTTGTCAATATCGGTTTTAGTGCTGACAAATAAATTTGACGAAGTGAGTGTCCATGCATAATTGCTTGCTGTGTCCGTTATATATATAATATATATATATTTAAAAAAAAATAACTGAAAATCAAACAATAAAAACCATAAGATGAATATTAAATGAATTTCTATGCTGCTTATGAATTTCTATGCTGCTTCAGTTCGTAAAATGTATAGCCCATCCCCCCCCCGAAAAAAAATCATATGCCTTGGTGAATTGTGTCAATTATGCATGGGCAAAATGTCGTCCTTCCTCTTTATATCATTTTTCTATATATATATCATGTATGTGACGTCACTTTGTGTGTTTTTAGAATTTCAAATGTGACGTCACTTTGTGCGTTAAAGCTTTGGCTAACTCGGCTGTGTATTTTTATGTGTTGGATTAAGTTGTTTTATGTAAAGTATCCGTTTTTATTCTGTAGTTAGTCCCCACTTCGGTTTTATCATGTATATCTAATATATAGTCATTTTATAAAAGTTACTGTTTGCAAAAATATAAACTATTCTAAATAATAAGGATGTTCTTGTCCCAGGCAGAAAACAATGGCCGTGTTAAGCGCAACTTTTTGGAAGTTTTGGTCAACGGTGCTCTTCAGCTTTGTACTTGTTTTGGCTTTCAAACTTTTTTTCATCTGAGCGTCACTGGTTGGTCTTGTGTGGACGAGACGCACGTCTGGCGTATTGAATTTTAAGCCTAGTACCTTTTGTTAGCTATTATTCGTGTGTTTCTTTGTCTCATATGTTCTCCCATTTATTTGTATTGTGGTCCTGTCATGTGATGTTGTCGTTTTGGTGTTGTGTTTGACGTTGCCATAAAAGCGGGAGGTTTGGCATGCCGCAAAACCAGGTTCAGCCCTCCATTTTTTTCTTAAAATGTCCTGTACCAAGTCAGGAAAATGGCCATTGTTATATTATAGTTCGTTTCTGTGTGTGTTACATTTTAATGTTGTGTTTTTGTTGTGTCATTGTTCTCTTCTTATATTTGATGCGTTTTCCTCAGTTTTAGTGTGTAACCCGGATTTGTTTTTATCTCTATCGATTTATGAGTTTTGAACAGCGGTATACTACTGTTGCCTTTATATACAAGTTGGGATAAAACGTCTTGAACATTTTTGCTATTATCTATCTAATTTTTTCTATGTTATAAAAAGATTTTTGTAATGAAAAATATAGGGTAACAATCTTAATCAAATTGAGGTTTTCATGACGTATATTCAATATTTATAATGAGCTGATTTGATGTGTCACATTTAACAGTTTAATATCTTTACTTAATGGTCATGTATTCGAATAAACATAAAACAAATATAAATTCTAAATTGCAAAATGAATGAATGAACTTAATTTTCATAAATCTGCGTGTCATAGTTACAGAGAAAATTGATATTAACAATAACAAAATATAATTGAAATATGCGATTTATTCAGCAAAATATATAAAGTCCTAAAATTGTAGAAATCCGAATTTTACTGAAAGCGGGGATTGCCAGTTTAAAGGTTTGCATTTTGTCAATAGCCGCTTCCGTCGTTAAAGTTAGGTAAAGATGACTACGCAATTCCGAAAATAGATTCCCTTTTCATTGTAAAATATAATCGTTTTAATTGCCAAATATTTTTCATTTTGGACAATTGAACAAAGCAGAAGTATATTTCACGGAAGGAAATAAATATCATTGAGAAATCGATCAGAGTATCGAAACTACAGACCAAGATCGAATAATGGGAGACAAGCCTTATAAATCTCCACACACTGCCAACAAATTCGAAATTGAACAGACTCGTTAAATCTGTACAAAGCACATCAAGATAAAAACCTGACAAAACATGATTTACTTATCAAAGAATATACCAAGTAATTGAACGCTGTTTCAATTTTGCGTTTCCGAACTCGTTATATAGCGATTAAGTGATTTTGAGTTTTGTGATTATGCGTTTTCGCGTTTTTGAGTTCTTGCGACTACGCGTCTGTCAATTACTGCTAAATTCTGTCAATTATCTCGTATCTTAGATTCGATAGGATAATGATAAACAATTTTATAATAACCTGACAGGATATTATTGTTTCAAATGCTATTATTTGCAACAGCGACTACATTCGTATTTAAACTATTTGGCAATAACAACGGGTAGGAGTGGCCGGTTTTAAGGTGGGCCAAATGAAATTCCAACGCAAAAAAGACACATAGTACTGATCTGAGAGTAATCGTAGTTGCTGACTGTTAGTTCAAGCCAATTACAACAAATTAGACAAATTGTGTATCTTAGACTAAAATACCAATCAGTACACATCCAACATCCAATGGTTTTAGTGTTGTCAGAGAAAAATATGACCCTGTGAAATGCTAGATATAGGTATCGACAGATTGTAGTACCGTAGAAAATGCATATGTGTATAACAATAATATTACCGCAAAAAATCATACGTGTATAACAATACTATTGTATTTTATTATAAAAATACTATGCAAAAAAAATTAGAAACAAAATGGTTATTGTTAATAACAACATTTTCGTAATTGTATTTGATTATTGTTTCAAATTTTTCAAATACTTTCAAAGTTCATTGCCTTTAAAGTAGTTTTAGAAGACAATATATATACACGATTACAGTTGATGTATGCATATCTATAGCAATTGTTTTTATGTATCTTGCATATCCGACATCTCAGTTGTCACACTGTAGAACATGTAATGGAACTGTATCCGCAGCTTTAATACCGGTTGCGGTTTCCAAATACCTCTTTATATCAGCGGGAATGGCATCAATTTCTAAAAGATCTGTTTAGCCATATAAATAGCAATTGTTATATTATTCTCAAATCAATAACTTAAGAAGATAAAAAAAAACAAGAGGAACAATACAAGACCGAATTAAAATAAGGTCTTTGTTAGTGATTAAGAAGTTTTGAGAGCTTTTGTAATGCCATACTGCTACTTTGATATGCATAAACGCATCACAAACACTAGGATTACAATTTTGTACGCCAGACTCGCGTTCGTCTTTAAAAAACTCATCAGTGACGCTCGAAAGTTTATAGAGCCAAATAAAGTACAATGATGAAGAGCTTTGAGAACACAACATTCCGCATGGGCGAGCTGATATTCGAGTTGATGACGTCAGTATCAAAAAATAAAATGTCTTTATTCTTTTTATCTAAGTTCTCTTAACTGTATGTTTTTAGGGCTCAGTAAAATGCAAATGTAAAATGGAATAGTAAGTAACACTACTTTCACGCGTACAAAACGTTTGGGTGATTGATCGATTGTACATGTTGTATGAATGAAGTCACGTGCATTTCATTGATACATTGACGTAAATGAACTTAAGCAGGGGACGTTGCTGCAATGATACATGACGTAATGGCCTAATATTTTCGAGTATCAAGTCCTGTCCTTGATCTTACAAGAGTTGGGGAGTGAGATCAAAGGGAAAATGTACAAATTACCGATAAAAGCGTAATAGCATATAATACGTTTTGCATTTTTGTTGAGCCGACTACAAATTAATGGCAAAGTGAGTATGTGCATTGAATTCGGCACACGATGTTTTACTGCTGAGTTGATAATGCTTATATAATTAAGGTTTAATATAAGCGCTTATTTTATTCTTAACTTGGCAAACACAAAAAAGAAAAATAATTTTCACTTTGTGATAAAACAAATATTTTGTGTCCAAATATGGTTAACATTAATTTTATTAACAACAGGCCTTTGTTTATATAACAGTCGAAGACAGCTAAATATGAAAACAAAGATACAAAATATCAATAACATATACAATGTTTTTACATCATTGATATATGCTTTTCCATAGACATGATGCACAATACATGAGGAAATCATCTAATTTATACAACAATCCTTAAAAAGATCGTTACACGGCTTGGCCTTCTATCATGTCAATATATTCAACTGTATTCGTTACAGAGGTACTTACTTATAATTTCAATGCAATTAAATATTTAGCCTTTAAGCTTATTGCACTGTTCAATCGTTGCTAATACGTTCTGGATTTTGTAAGCTTCAGTTATGACCATTATCTATTTTCAATTGCAAATAATTTCTACAATAATATCAAACCGTCCACCTATTCTTCACTTCACATCAAAATTCATAAATTTGAATTGAAAAATCGATTATCTCTGTTTTATGTATTTTTCTTTTGACCTTATTTGTGATAATATTTCATATCATGATACTTGCTTGAAATAGAAATATATCGTCAGAAACTAAGGACGCACGTGACGTTGTCAGTGTAAACATCAACTACGTCATAGGATAAATAACGATTAACAAATTTTCAATGGTCTTTCAAACTGTAGGATGGTTATCGCCCTTCGATGAGATTGTAGCTGGGGAACACTCTCTCGTTTGAAAAACCATCAATAATCTATAACTATCACCTCTCAGTAAACAGTATTCTTATCGTATTCGTATCGTGCGGATATAGATGTAAGTTTCCTTTTAGTTCTTTTCATCTTAAGTAGTACAATGTTTCCGTTGACTAGAATGTTGAAGTCGAAAACATTAATGTTGGACTATTAATATCATTGAAACTATGAATAAGTATAAAGCAAACATGTACAATAATCCAAGTTTGTCATAGCTAGCGTTCTCTCGTCGATCCGACCTTATATAAAAATGACTAATTTTCAATGAGACAGCTCTCCACCAGCATGTTCATGGCGTTGTCTTTTCATGACGAGTGTGTTTTGAAATCGCACAAACGACCAGAAATACTTGTACCGGTCATCCTTATGGATCCACTCTATTTTAATTTCAATTGTCGTCACTCATGAATACGTTTTGTTTAAGATCGGACTCAAAAGAGATAACTAACAGACACGAACTAGTGTATTATGAAGTTAAATGGTTATGATTGCTTTTAATGTAATATTTGCAAGCATATCCAGGTCGTGAACAGATAATCGATGTAATTTGAAAAATGAGAATGTTGTGTTGGAGCAGACATTTATACAGATTTTATACTAAAACAATATCCCATTGACTGAACTTATATCACAGTCTAGGTGATTAGAATTTTCAGGATTAAAAAAAAAAAAAAGAAACTTACTTGAGTTTCTGTATCTGAATGATGAACAGCAGTAGTGTCTGGTGAATCTTTTTCTACGACGACAATAGATATAAAAATAAATTCCTACTCCTGTGAAAACGCACATTGCAGCAATTATGCATGTTATTCCACCAATTACATCACCTACAATAGGTAGCAATGTTATGTGAACGAAGGTTTGATCAGTGTTGTTCAAATGCAGTTTTAATAATGACATAATCTAACTGGCAACTGTCATTGTACATCATTTGTTGAAAGCTTCTTATTGGTTTAATAACCGAAAAAGGTATTACTAAAAATACTAATAATAACGATGTTATATCAGAGAGGATGGGCAGGGCTCCTTGGTTTTCATTTCCGTTCCCCCTTATTCCCACTTCCTACTTTAAATCTCTCAATTCACTCCCACTTCTCCCACTTCCATACCCCTTCCTCCCAGACGAAAATTATATAATATTTGTTTCCAGCTAATACCAATTGTTCTCCGCTTTCTTCCCCCTTTTCCAGTCCCGTGACTCCCGCTTCCAGTCGCTCTTTCCCATGTTTCCTTACCCCTATCAACCCCCTAATTCTTGCGAACGAGATTCTTGGTTTTTTTATTGATGTTCATTTAGCATTTTAAACAGAACAATAATCATTTATGTTATACAAGTATGTCAATAATTACGTCTTTACTCAAATTTATTTTATCTTTGGATGCATGAGTTTTTTTAGAATTTGGTGTTGATTGTAGATCTTTTGGAGTTGCTGTGTAAAAAAAAACGTGTGCTTTTTCTCAGGATTGCTTAAAACTGGGTAAATTGCATAAACTCCTATAGTCAGTAAAAAAAATGTTTATGGTCTGTATTTTTTTTTTGTCGTCGTTTTACTGTATCATTGACCTATAACACAAGTCTTCTTAAAGTTGTGCATAATCAATATTATTTTGTAAAATACTCACAACTGTAATACCATTTACTTTCAATTTGAAGCTTGAAAGTATCCTTTAGTTTATGTGGTATTATGTCTGGTTGTTTCCTATCGTCGTATCTGTTGTAGCTATTGTTTTGTGTTTTCAGCTCAAATGAAACATAATTTATTTTGCTGAAACACTGTGAGAATATCCTATTTATACCACTCGAGTAGCTGTCACAACGTTCTCCTCTTATCTAAACAGAAAAAAACATGATTTTAAAACTGCTTGTTTATATTAAGTTCTTTTTTTATATATAGAAAAAAAAAACATTCAATAAATTGCAAAATTAACGATTATTTTCACAAAATATACAACAAAGATTGATTGTAAAGAACTCATCAGAGATACCAGACTTATAATTGTGTAAGCCAGACGTACAGGATACTGAAAAGATCATCACATATGAGTCTTTTACTCGTTGTATATTTTGTGATAAGAGTTCTCAGTACGCATGTAAATTCACCCGCATCGTGCATGGATATGCTTTCGATTATTAAAAGTTATATGAATAATAAAAATATTGTGTAAGATACACACTGAAATTGCTTGAACAATTATGCTTTAATAATCGTTATGGTTCATGTTTTATACAATGTTTAGGTTCCTATATCATGTGTATCATACCATATTCGATATTAATTCCATATTTTACAATTATTCATACTTTCATCCGGGTCTTTTAAGTTAGGTGCAGAATTCTAGAAGCTTATTATGGAATGACATCTATAACAGGTATATACATTTCGAAAACACATTTTCAAATCCTAATATTTTCATTGATAAATTCTTTCTTCTGTCTTTTAATGTTTCAGTCTTTGATTTGTTGATTTAATGTTGTGAAAAAATCTACTTAATTATGAAGACATGTTAATTTTTTTTGGTTAATATGTAATTTCAATAATTATTGCTGTCAGTCGTTTTAACAGCCCAATTGTATGTGTTAAGGTAGGAAAAACTCAACAAAGATACCAAGCTTATATTGTCTGTGTATGGCAGACGCGTGTCTACAACAGACTAATCAGTAACACTTGAACTAAAAAATGTTTGAAAGCAAATATAATAGAAAACCTAAATTTTATAAAGGTTATTTCAAGTACAAATAAGGTTATCCATTATATTGGAAGACAATTCTTGGTAGAACAAATCAAAGTTTTGTAAACAGTACATTTAGGATTATGACCATATCAATGATATTTCACGAAAGCACATAAGTGCTGGCTTTTAGGCGAGTAATATCCTCGAGAGGAAACCAGTTTTATGATTATATACCATGTATACGACAAACGCCCGTCTACAAAAGACTAACCAATGACTCTCGAATAAAAAAAAAGGTAAAGGCAAAATAGAAAACGAAGATGAAGACGTTGAGGACCAGAATTTCTGAGGGGCTTTGCCAAATACAGCTTAGGTATATATTCTTGTGATAGTCAATCCTTGGTTAATTGATTTAATATGAACCTTCATTCTGACAGACGGCTCTGGTTTGTTAATTTCATATGTGTTGTTTGCTTCCTTGTATACATTTTATCCGTTGCATTATGGGAAAAAGTGTCCATCAATGAAATATCAGTAGATTCTCTTTTGGTAAATCGAATTTTAAATCTATCTTCAGTTTGGTTGATTTTACATTTAGTTGAACTATAAACGTTACTTCTCAAAAAAAGAAATTCGTGTTCTTACGAACAATTGATGATATATATCAGAGGTTTGGCGTTAGTTTAAATTATTCTAAGACTCTTTTATTTCAAAATTACCGATAGATGAATTATTAAATTTAACAACTTAGTCTTTTTTTAAACTGCATACTATAACAGTGGTCAACAAAGAATAGCGACAAACGCAATTAAAACTTTTAAATGTTAACATCGTTCGTTCGATTAGTTTTCATAATCTCTTGTGTAAGTTAATCTGAAGTCAAAACATAGATTATTCAATATACACCGTGTGTTAATGGGTTGTATAATATGAGAGATGCGTTGTTAAATGATTCCTTCTTTATCTAATATGCACTGCTGTAAGAGTGATGCCAATGTCTCGAGAAGTAAAGTGTACTTTGACAATTAGGACTGTCATAATACAGTTCTTTCATGCACAGTTCATACAAATAGAACGCAGATGTTGGAGTTGTGAACGACATTTTTCTACAATCCTGGCTTCTTAAATCACCTTCAAACTTCATGTAAACTATGGCATTTGCATCAACAACATGCGGATCAGAGTTACATGCGTCCGTTGGGAAGGAATCTCATAAAAGATAAAACATATGTATAGAATCATATATAGTAAGGACAGACATATGTTTATACTAAAAAATTATCTTAACTGTAACAGTACTATAATGTTCTATTGCTTATATCTTTGAACAATCAAAATTATATCTATTGTGTTACTTAATTTTAGTCAATTCTATGTTAAGTAAAAAATAAATGAACATACATGTGCTTACAATTTGACAGCGGCAGGCATGGAAAGCTGTTACTACTATTATGACAATTGCAACATCAACCATAATCAGCTCAGAGTTTTCTATAATAAGAACATACACAATATACAATGATATACCAATAATTTACAGGTACGTAAAACGTTTTTCAATATTGCTCTGGTTCTGGATAAGTTCCCTAACCTACATACATTGTAACTTTTGCATTCTGTTTTACGATAAGTGTATTCGTATTATTTTTAATTGGACGTTGTGCAACACAAAACATACAAACTACTTAAAAAAAAGATATATATCATGAACGTAAATGAATTCGAATCTAGAAAATAAGTAACAGTGATCAACACAAAAGAAAATTATATCAAGAGACAAAAACTTAAAATTGGTCTTATTTTCTGAGCGTTATCGTTATTCAAACTAAATATAAGTGACGCACTACAATGATATTCAACAATATTACACGTATGAATGTATGCTTTTTGTGTTCATTTAATTTCAAACAATATTGTAACGCTTTGAATATCTGATGAATGCATGAACTTATCCTTCAAACACATTTTATGTCCTGTTTAACTCAATAATGATTAATGCTTGACTGACAGAGGTTACATTTAATCTGCATATGTGTATCCCTGGTGCAACCAGCGCCTTGCCTGTTTTCAGTGTGTTTAAATTAACTGATACTGAAATTTAGAAAAAAAACTTAATGTCCATATGGTTGTTAAGAGAAATGTAAGTTTACTCATAGAATCGATAAACACTCTACAACAGAAATTCTTTAATTTGATTGTAATTGCGTGAACAAACTTATACAGTAATAGAAATGATGACATCTCATTAAGAAATAGTTAAATGCAAACTTTTAATTGTTTTACACTAGTCTTTATGGGGCCTTTTATAGCTTGCTGTTCGGTGTGAGCCAAGGCTCCGTGTTGAAGGAAGTACTTTTACCTATAATAGTTTAGTTTTTACACATTGGGACTTGGATGGATAGTTGTCTCACTGGCACTCATGCCACATCTTCTTATTTATATGCTGTACATTTGACATTGGAAAATGAATCATAAATGTAGACAAACAACGCAGTGATTAGTTTATTCGTACAAACTTACAGATTATGAGGTATTAGAAAAAAAAAGACCTAATTTTTAGAATAGGTACATTACGAATAAAGATAGCATGACACATACTTATATTCAATTAGTGTAGTAGTAAGACCAGAAGGTCAAAACTATTAGTGTAGTGGTTAAAATAATTCAAATGTATCTGTTATGTTTAAACGTTTCAGAAATGTAAGTTAATGTTTACACCAAAATGAGCAAATTTGTTCGTTGGTAGAAGTAAACATGATTAAAGAAAAAACTGTTAAGACAGATGCCACTAGTGGAGTAGGTTTCTCTTCGAATTGTGAGATGTGTACACGCCCTGGTACATTCCGTCGTTTAAGAAGTACACCCAAACTTATTAGATGTGCTGGCAACATTGAAAAGGATGAGTCTTCTTTATACTAAACTGGAGTCCAACGTACCGTTCACAATTATAATCTTGGTATATTTGATGAGTTTTTTTCTTACCTTAACACATACAATACCGCTGTTAACATGACTGTCATGAAATGTATCTTATAACTTGAATACAGCAATTGAATTGAAAAAAGTTCTCTGTAAATGTATATGTCAATATGATCATTATTTTCACACGATTTAATTCGGGTCGTCTGTTAGACAACCACACAAAAGTACAAATAATGATTATAATATATTATTGATTAAATGTAATCATAGCTGCATTTGTTTATATTTCTGCAGCTGTCCTTCAAAAATATGTTAATTTAAAATAGAAGGTATGCACATGTTGCGAAATCAATAAATATAAATGTAAATGACAGTAAACAAATGTATTTCTAACGAAATTATATCTTAAAGTACAATAATACTTTTCATACTGAACATCAATAATTGTCTGTAACATATGTAGCAAGTTTTAACTATTTTTTTTTACTTTTTGATATTAGCTAAAAATTGTAATTGATCCCTAATTACGGTTTTCTTGTTACTTAAAATCTGAATTGCAATTTAAACAATTGGTTTTGTCAAATATACAGGTAAATGCCTTTTCTGTGCTACACAGACAATATTTGCTGTTAGAATATATGCCCCTCAAAAACAATGCAGACACAATCTTAACAAAATTACAAATTCGATCAATGTTTTGAAAAGCCCAAAAACTACCTATTGATAAAGCAAGCACATCCATACTTCTCAAAGTATTGAAAGTGTAATACCTATCCTGGATTTCAGTGGCTTATTATCACCATTCATAATTCAAATAGTCAACTTTCAAAATTGACTTGACTTTTTCAAATCATCCTAGATTTGATATCTACAGAAGTGGGTTGAAAATCAACTTTGAAATTTGCGAATTGTCTTGTTCTTTTGTTAGAAAATAATTTATTTTAAAGGATGTGTTTTAATGATATATATATATCAAAATGTATACAATAAACAGACCAAGTCTTGTGAATTTAAATTAAAAGAAAATCTGTCATGATTTGACGTGAAACAGGATGCAATAGTGGTTTAATCAATTGTACTGCATTTCTATTTATATGTTGTCATGGCTCAAAGTATGAACATTTCTATGTATATGCTGTCATAGCTCAAAGTATGAACATGTCTTGTTTACATTTGTTAAATAAAGTTTACGTTTATAAAATTCACACAGGCCTGCATAATCAAATTCATTAATAAAATATTAATTGTATTAAATCTGAGGTTGTATATCTCACGTCCAAACGTGATGTGTGGCTGTCCTGTTTAACTACACAATATGAAAGTGGGTTTTTCAAGAACGCAAAACAACCTAAATTCAAAAGCATCATTTATATCATTTTGAGGCCAAATAAAAATTCCTCAACTAAACAGGGGTATATACAACATGTCTAGTTGTGAAAAACTGTAGTAAAAAAATTAAACAGTAACTTTCAAGGATCCACCAAAACTCCTATTTCACAGAGAAAAAACCCTGCTATAACCATGATAATACAAGATAAATCAATGACATGGAACACGTTTTAGGGTAAATAAAACAGTTTCCAGGATCCCGACCCTCCAAAATCTTCATTAGTGGAGAATAAAAGGTTAAAAAAACATACAATGAAGATTTTTAAAGGACAACCATTTATTTGATATACAGCTACTGTAAAAGAAATAAGATCAATGCAAAACTACTAGTAAAACGTTTATAAGCTTCACTGTATCAAAGAATGCTCGCAGAAGAATGCATTAATCTATAGACCTTAGCATAAAGTATGAATAATTTGGCAATCAATTGTTTTAATTTTTTTTTTTTTTTATTTAGGGGCCGTTAAGTTATATTTGTATATAAAAAATTATATACATTGCATTTTATTTCAAAAGTAACAATCAAGAAAGCATGCTATTTTTGTTCTGAAATTTGAAAAAAAGGAATTAAACTTTGAGCTAATATATAGAAATCGTCTCAAAAACATATATTTCAGATAGACACAGGTATAAAATGTTAAAATAATGTTGCTGAAAGCCTCTTACCTGAATACAACGTCAAAAACCGTTTATTATTAGTTATGTCTAACGATCCAACAATGCACCTATATATGAATTTAGTTGCTATTGTGTATAGTTCATTATCTATATAGGCGATACTGATGTCAACCAATCAGAATTAAAGAGGAAAACAATACAGTAACTCATTCATGGCAAAAAAACTTCTTTGGTTATATCTTTTATATAGTTTCTACTAAGGAGTTGATATTGGACATAGGGTTTATACCATGTTAAACATTAAACAGAATAATAAAATGTATATTGTCTATTATTCAAACAATAAATGCGCGAGTAATGAGAAATAAAGAACGGTAAAATATGCATGGCTTAAAAGAAACCTATGCTTGATATGTCCATTGTAATATTTAAAATTAGCTATATGAAATAAATGTTTCATCAGAACTTTTGTAAATTTTTGAATTTTAAATACTACTAGATAAGTTAAACATAACTTAACAAAATCTAAAGAAGGTATGTCATGAAAACATTGTAGTTATTGCACATAAAACTGCATTTTGCATTTTTGTCAAATTCCTTTTCTGTACACTGCCATGTAGTTGGTTCGTAACATTTGAATACATAAGTATATATGTAGGGTATTTGCAAATTGGACAACCTCCAATCGACGAACAAAATATTCAGAATGAATTGTACAATGACTACAAATCTCCTAGCATTATAACTAAGTTTCTGAATGAAAAATAGCATTAAGATCAATATAGAAAAAGTACTTTCCTTGTCAACGTATATTTGTGCCGCCAAACAGATGTTCCACTAGGAACTTTGTAATAAACAATGTCATAATATCTGTTCCTGTTAGAACACATATTCTGTATAAATTATTCCTTTAGGAAAATATACTTAAATATTTATAATCTCTGGTGAAATATAATACACGACAAATGGGACTTAATAACGAAAACGCTGCAATTCAACTTATAATATCAGATAATGGTATAATTTCTAATGACAAAACCTCATTTAAAAATTTGATATTGATTTAGATTTATAAAGTGAAAGCAGATATTCTATATAAAATTCAAATGCATGTTATAATTTGCACTTTATTTTTCTTTCGTTTTGGAATTTTCTTCTTGTTTTTTCTTTCCTGATAAATTTGAGAAAATTGATGTGTCCAATTGTATTTTAATATTTATTACAATATAAATATTTGGCTATTATATTTGATATCCTCAATGTGAAATGTCGGATTTGCTGTAAATTTTTTATAATATTTATGCAAATCAAGGTTACTTATATCACATTTCATCATTGATGATTAATAAAAGCAATTTTAGGGGCCTCGGTGGCCGAGTGGTCTAAGTAGTTACTACTTTAATCACTAGCCAGTCAACACTGAGGTTGTGAGTTCGAACCCCGCTCGTGCGGGTGCACTCGACTCCAATCTTAATTGACTAGGATTGTCAGTTTTCCTATCGAAGGTCGGTGGTTTTCTCCGGGCACTCCGGCTTCCTCCACCAATAAAAACTGGCCGCCACGAAATAGCCCAAAAGCGGTGCTTAAAAGTGGCGTTAAAACACCAAAAAATCAAAAAAATTAAATTAAAAGCAATTTTACCAATCGTTTTCGACATTAGTTTTAGTTCGAATTTGAAAAGAAAAAGTGTGGTGAATGATTTGAAAGTAAGAAAAGGATTGTTAAAAATTGTTCGATCTTTTATGAAAGACATGTATCATCAACCATCTCAAAATAAAATAAAATAAAAAGAAATGGCGAAGTCCATGTCTCGATATGGGCAAATCTAACAGGTCAAATATTAAAATAGCCTATGTACAACTTCCATTCAAATACATAAATAAATGATTTCTATGAGGTCTTTGTCAGATAAGATTTACAAAATGATATCAGCAGAAATATCAATTGGAAACCAAAACGTATCACTCCGATCAAAAAATTAAAAAAGCAGGTTCACATCAGTATGTCCTGTAAACGAATATGTACATGTTAGGTTGAATTCTTAGCCATTTTAAGGAATTGCGGAATAATACGTTAATTGATAAGTCCATGTTGTAACATTAATTTATTATTTGTTGTCTTTCACTAGCTTTCAGCAACTGCGATTATTCTCAGATCGATACATAGTTTTTCATTATTATTGAAAATGAGTCAAGCCTGTTTCAACTCGTTCTTATAGTATGCTATTGTGTTACATTACTGTCCCAGATTAGGGACGAGTTAGCGCTCACAAACATGTTTAACCTATCACATTCTGTATGTGATTGTCAATCTGATTACATCTACTATGGATTCATTTATTTTCGTGGGTACCAATTTTCGTGGGTACCAATTTTCGTGGATTGAGGAATAGTTACATTTTCGTGGATATTTGATTTCGTGGTTTTGTAACAGTCTGCATACAAGACCATAATAAATTCGTAATTTGTTGAACATTTAAATTCGTGGTTCATCTGTACCCACGAAATCCTCGAAAATTGGTATCCCACGAATAATAATGAATCCACAGTACTTCGTTTAATTTCTGCTCGAAATTTTTCTCATTGGAAAAACAACCACACAATCGTACAAGTAATGCTGATAATAAACTATTGATTAAATATAACCAAAGCCGCCTTTCTTCAATGGAGTTCAAAGTTGCGTTTGTCTATGTATTTTTTTCTATTAGTAATTATGTTAAATTAAATGGGGGTTTCACATGTTACAAAATCAATCAATTGAAATGTAAATGGCATACATTTACTTTTAACAAAATGATATCGTAGAGTTCACTTATACTTTTCATACGAAACGTAAAAGAATATATGTGATACATGTGAGAGGTACAGACTATATTTTACTTTTTTATATAAGTTAAATGTGGCGCTTTGTAAATACAGCTGTTTTACAAACCACACCTCTTTTTGGGAGGAATTTGATATTCATAGATATTTTGTTTTGTGTACATACTGGTTCCCTGATATGATCTCTATGTTTCATCTCATTAAGACACACCTTGACAATGTTACCTGTATAAATACACATGAGTAGCGTTTAAATTGAACTATGATGAAGATCCAAAGTGAAAGGAGGGGTAGTGTAAAATTTTAGTAGAAAATTTAGACTCTTAGAAGTTCGAGAGATATAAATATTGAAAATATGTCGCACAGCCCTATTTTGACTTTTGAAAACAATAGTGATGCATATAAACTTTCCATTCTAGGATATGGTTTTAACGAAATTGCATAGTAAAAATGGTACAGTTTTAGCCGTAAAAGGAGTTCCTATTGGAAATGTCATTGGCTTTATTTACAGAAGTGCAACCTATACATGGTTGATCTTAATTATGGTTTTCTTGTGAATACTAATTATTACTATGTTTTTTACAACTAAAAAACCTTGTATTAGCTACATAGACAATATTTAATATAGATTTATGCCCCTCAAAAACAATGCAGGCACAATCTAAACAGACTTACAAATTCGATTCATGTTTTCCAACTGTCAAAAATTACTTAGTGATACAACATGTACAAGCACATCCAGATTGTTCACACTGTTGAAAGTGCAATTTCAATCCTTGAATTCAGTGGCTAAAATAATTGAAATAATTTCACTATTTAGATATATGAATATATATTGCATAATTCAACTCCCAATTTAGATTATTTGATGCT
Organism: Mytilus californianus; assembly: GCF_021869535.1. Lineage (NCBI taxonomy): Eukaryota > Metazoa > Mollusca > Bivalvia > Mytilida > Mytilidae > Mytilus > Mytilus californianus. The sequence goes on along the minus strand of NW_026262582.1, from coordinate 46,822,588 downwards.
TTAACCAAGTATATCATTACATCATTTATTTGTGTTTTTCTACAAAGGAAAAAAGTGCAGGGGAGAGGTGCAGATTGAATATGAACTCAGTTTTTAAATGGTTTACTCAGACTGTCATCTTTTTAAATTTCCTTTACTTCTTCATAGTATGGGGTTTTCATAAAACAGTACAATTATCCCAATTGCATACTGATCTGACATGCTATTTTTGCTCCTATATTTCTGTTTCTGTCATATTTTGTGCTTTTAATGAAAAGGTCCAAAATGGCGCTATTCAGTTTGAATATGATTCAAATAGTCAACTTTCAAAATTGTATCGACTTATTCAAACCATCTGAGATATTTTTAAATGGCAGTTATCAATGAGTATTTCAAGTAAATAACATACTGAGAAAATACAAAAATTCACTTCATTTTAAAAATTAATATCTACAGATGTCGTTTGGATATTCACCTTCGAAATTTGCGAATTGCCAAGTTCTTGCCATTTGAACTTAGTGAGAAAATAGCTTATTTGTGTTTCAATGATACATATCGATTGTTATACAATAAACAGACCAAGTCTTGTGAATTTAGGTTAAATGGAATTCTGTCACGATTTGGATTGAAACAGGATGCAATAGCTTTTCAATCAATGATATTGCATTTCTAATAATATGTTCAAAGTTATTCGCGTATTAATGAGTCAGTATTTATATCTCATATGTTATATGTATATTTCGAAGGTTAAAATTGCCCAAATCATGCTATTATTGTTCTGAATGTCCATTAATTTAAAGAACATAATTTAACTGTGTACTAATCTTTTGAAATTGTCTGCAAACACATATGTTTGAGGTAGACTGAGGTTAAAAAGCGTTAAACACGAAACAAATTATTAACATTGATAATGTCTATTAATGTTTCAAAATAAAAGCATCAGTTATAAGAAATAAAAAACAGGAATATATGCGTGGCTTAAAAGAAACCTATGCGCGATAAGTGCATAGTAATACCAGGAATTAGCTATATGAAAAAAAAGTAAATAACAAAAAAACACCAAGGAAAATTCAAATCGGAAAGTCCCTAATCAAATGACAAATCAAAAGCTCAAACCCATCAAACGATTGGAACAACTGCCATATTCCTGACTTGGTACAGACATTTCCGTATGTAGAAAAAATGGATGGAACCTGGTTTTATAGCTAGCTAAACATCTCACTTGTATGACAGTCGCATAACATACATATTTCATCTAAACTTGTGTGAAGTTTTTACATTTTAAATATCACTGAATAAGAAGCTTTATACAACGTAAAAAAATCTAAAAATAAGTATGCCATAAAGACTTTGTACTTATTACACATAATACAGCATTTTTACAACGAACACGATTTTTTCAAAATTATTTTTCGTACACGAACATGTAGTTGGTTCGTCACATTTGAAAACATACAAATAAATGTAGGTTCTAGTCAAACTGACCAACCTCAAAGCAACAAAAAGCAAAAAACAAAATAATGAGAATGAATTGAACAAATACTACCAAACCCTAATCATGTTAATTATTACAACTAAGTTCTCCAAATGAAAAATAGCATTCAGAAAAAAGACTAAAAAACAATTACGATGATGTAGACGCGAACTAGTATTTTCAAAATCTTAACTCTCCCCTTTTTAAATATTGATCATTGGCCAAACAAAAGACTATAAAAGATCGGATATAAAAATCAGTACAGAAAAAAAACTTCTCTCGATAAAAAGGTTTACTAAATACAAAAACATAAGTACAATCAAATTAATAATTAATTATATTGCATGAAAGAAAAAAAAGCGTTTACCGAAAGCAGGCTCTAAGTGTATAACCTGCTGACATATGAATCCACGCTGTCCACACTCTAATATCGTTGCTGCATTCCAGACTAAATTGTAAACAACAAAATCATTATCAGTAAAAAATGGCATTGTTTTGTGCATTCCTAAGTAAAAACCTGTACATTACCTACTGATATGAAACCATGCAGTCTTTGCTCTAACATCTCTGACTGTATTCTATACTGGATCTTAAACGACACAATCATAATCAGTAGAAAATGGTATTATTTTGTTTAATTATCAGTACAAACCTGTACATTTAAGTAATGCAGAACATTTACCATGTGTACAGTGCAAAATATTTTGGTGTTATTTTTTTTTAAAGACGACAAGATCGTGTGCCCTGTTTATTAACTCCTTATTTTGGGTAAGGACACTGACATGGTCAATACTGTATTGGAAAATTTTATTCTTGTTACAGATAATGATATCTGATGAAACATCAAACACATAAAAGGGAACTTCATCCTATTTTATAATACCAGAGAGCGATATAATTTCTAATGAAACATCCTCATTTGCAAAGTTATTGATATGATTTTAATATAAGGTTCACCAACATCCGTGTACTTTAGAATGCTTTAAACATGTTGTGACTTAAGATACGTAAATGAGTCCCACGTCAATAAGCAAAATTAAATACATGAGATATAGTATAATGATAACCCAACATCAATTATTCAATGGAAATGAAAATTGAGAGAAAAAGAATGAATGAGAACAGAATAAGCTGCAACATGTGCAAGAAGGGATAACAAAAATGTGTCTCGCTCTTTTCGCTCATCATTCCTTTGTTGTGGAATTGCATTCTTGTTGTTGTAGTCCGATGGATTCACTTATCACATTATATATAATTGGCGACTATGTTTAATATCCTTAAATAGTAATTTCGGATTTGCTGTGAATTATTTTATTATTTATATGATTGCAAAAATAATGACATATATATATATATATATATATATATATATAACATTTTATCATTGATGATTATAACACAGAAACATTTTATTTGATTCGATGTTGTTTCGAAGCAGTGTGGTCAATTGTTATGTACGACATATTACATCTACAATCTTCAAATACTATAACCAACAATGGCATATATATGTTTTTTGTTATGGGATACCCCAAAAATCAAACAGGTAACAATCTAAATACAGTGCACATCTTCTGTACACAAGAATAAATGCAATAAATTGCGATTTATGTGCAGCCGTGATCAAAGAGTTGATGATAACAAACTTATATAAGTAGAACCATCAAAGTCCATGTTTTGGTAAGGAAAACCATAAAATATTCCTCAGACCAAACATGTAAATAGCAGGTCAGTATCTTAATTTCCTGTAAAAGTTTCGGTGCAACAACGGGTTGAATTCTTTTAAGCCATGTCCAAGGAATTATGGACTTCTAAAACTGCAATACCCAAGAACTGATAAGTCTTATTTTTTTTATCATTTGTTATTAGCTTTCAACTTGCTTTCAGTAACTGCGAGTACTCTTAGATCGATACTTTGTGTCTTTAGATCTTTTTTGTGTCGTTTGGCTATTTGATGAGTCAAGCCTTTTCAATTTTTTTTTTAAGCCTGTGATTACATAGTGTTGTTACATCACTGTCAAAATTTAGGCTTAAGTGTTTGCTAACATGTTTAACCCTGCCATATTTTATATGTGGCTGTCCAATCTGTATATATCTAAGTCGTTTTGTCTGTTGTTGATAGTCATTGAACATTTAATTTATATTTTTATGTTGGTATTGGAAAACCGAACAATCAAATATAGCAAAAAAGTTCAAAATATTCTCAAATACTCAATTTGAGATCTTTCCGGTAACAAGATGTCATTTTGATAAATGGATGTCGATGTTGATATTGTATTTTTGAGTGAGGTTAAGACTCATATGCATTTGATATACTTATTGTTTCTAACTTGGCCATTAAGTTCAATAGCCTTAACGGACAGAGTCTGAGGTTTGTTATGAACTGTTTCCAAACATGAAATACATGCCATCCATGACTAGCATCCGTGGGATACAAAAGCAATCTGCCTCCTTATTTCTGATATTGTTTTTGAATCTTTGATTTCAGAATTGCGCGAATATGTGTTGTGTTCATCTTTGTAGAAATCTCTTTTCTCTGCCATAGAAGATACACAATGACGATACCAACGGTCTCCAAAAATTGTTCTTATAGAAGCATGCTTTTTTCCTTACAGTAATTTACTAAAGTGCAAACCATGCTCATGACTTCATTTTCCGATCTGGTCAGCAAAGCTTTTTTAAAGAGATGAAACGTTGTTGTTATTCCTTTTTAGTGTTGATGCTGTTGCCCATATCTGATTGATCAAAGGTGATAATATACTTCAAATTTGTTCATTGAACATGTTGAAGTATCGAGATTATATCATGCTTTTTGTTTATTAATAAGATAAACGTAACGAATATATAGTAGCAATTTCACGAACCAGATAATGACTGCGCTCTTTCGATTTGTGCATGTAATAATGGCATATAGTTATTTAACCTGTTATGCTTGTTATTATAATGATAATTTTTATACAAAGTAAACATTGTAAACCCAAACTTTCGTTAAATTGTAATACAAATTGTCAAGTCTTACACTTCAAGACGAATCAATAGTAACATAGATTATTTTAAATTGTGTTTGCTGAAATTATTTTCTTAAATTAATTATCATTGAAACATAAGTTAGAATAAGTCACAAGTATATCATACCGGTTTCAGTTGTATTATCTGGCAAATGCAGTATCGACACCAATAGGAAAAAAGTAAAATAACAAAAGTACCGAACTCTAAGTAAAATTCAAAACGGAAAATCCCTTACCAAATGGCAAAATCAAAAGGTCAAACACATCAAACGAATGAAAAACAACTGTCATATTCCTGACTTGGTACAGGCATTTACTTATGTAGAAAATGCTTATGTTACTGACATTTATTCTGCGAAGTCACAACTGAAGAAAAGAGGACGTGATTGTAGTTACAAAAATTGGAACATCTCCATAGATAAAATTCATACGGATAGTTTGAAGCACTTAGCAGACCCAACAATTTCGTTTTTTGTAAGGACAATTAATATGTAATGTTTGTTTCCATTATAATGACAAAAGATCCATTTTTAATCTCTAGATGAAATTCTAAAGGAACATAGAAAATAATTACGATTATTCAAGATTTCTTCTTTGAAAATATTCTTGGAAATATATGTCGGTATTCAAAGTTTATTGTCAATTCCAAATATCGTTTTTAATTGTTACTTTGTTCTCGTCCTGAATATGCATATCATATTCGTATCTGCATTCAAGAAAGGCAACAATCAGTAATCAATCTAAAAACAAAAAAATGGGCATAAAATAAAATAAAAAGACAACAATTAATTCATGCTTTATTTGACATAAGAAAATTATAAGTTGCCATCTAATATATCATGCATAAGCACTATTTAAAACAGTAAAAAAAAATACCAATGGGTATTTAGAAAATAACTCCAAGAAAGAAAAACAACATCTTGGTCAAATGAAAAGTGACGAAAAGACGAGCAATTATCACTACACATAAAACTTAATATTTAACAACACGAACACCACCAAAATAACGCACCAAAGCAAAGACACCAAGCAAGCATGTTCTCAAGGATTATGTTTTGATATTCTTTTTATTATAAAAAACGAAATGTGGTGCGATTGTTAATAAGACACCGATTAACCATAAACCAATGGATAAGAAAATTATAATGCATTGTACGGCCTCCAACAATAAACACAATTCATACTATAAAGAAACATTTAAAAAAATCCCGGCATGAAAAAAATGCTTATTTTACTATTTAGATTTGCTTAGTTGAGGTTATGCTAATGTTTTTTTTTCAAACATCTCAACATAAATGCAAAGAAAAGGGTTCAACATTTAGTTACTGCAGTTATCTTTTTCTCTAATTTTATATCCTTTTTTCAATTGATATTCATAAGTCGTTGTAATTTCATGCTTTTGCCAAGTAAAATACTTAGAGCAATATAAATATACAAATTTTTCTTGTTTTCCGTATCTCTATATTAGTATTGCAAATTTGTCATTTGTGCACTTTTAACAAATGAAAAATAATATTGTTTAAACGAAATTAGGTATTAAATGTATGATTATATTTGATGTATGCTTATTTACAGCATTATATGATCCTTTGTATGTATCTAATGTCTTTCCTATTAGATGTCACATTGGATAAGCGGGACTGTATCCGGATCTTTCAAGCCGCTTATGGATTCCAATTTCTTCTCTAAATCAACTAAGGTATCATCAGGTGCAGTAGAAACTGTGAAGACAGAAGAAATAATCGTAGGTTTTGGTAAAAATTAATAAAACTAATGAATTGAAAATTCTATAATAAAAACAAAAATAATAAAACAAGAGGGAAAATACTTGATCGATTTGTTTCAAAAGTTTTTTTTTATTGATGAAATGGTCGGTATTATGAAATGGCCTACTCAATTCCTACCTTGAATTATTGGAGATTTATATTAAAAGTAAATATAAGAAACCTTTTACTAAATGTTTGTTTGGAAAATTAAACTTCTTTTATCCTTGTCAATTACGTTGAAGCTTTTGAATGAAATATTAAGTTGTAATAGAAATCGACAAACTGGCTTTGAAAACGTTGTAAAATGTATGAACATTACGATCTCAATCCTGTGTGAAAGGACAAAGTTTGATCAGGCCACTTTTTGGCACTATGAATTCAAAAATCAAAAACCATTATAAATCTGCCAAATAACATAAGTCATAGTTTCATAAGGCATTACACTATCGATCACCAGTATTTATATTTTGAATTTTGTCTTACATATTTGCAAAAAGTCTGCAAAACCTGCCAAAATAGCCCAGTTTTGAGATTTTGTTACCAATATTTAGATATTAGCAACAGTTGTATCTAAAACGATATTCTGCTGCAAGATGTTTTATACAAAGATGCATATGTGTGTAAAATTACTGTTTCGATAAATTTGTTGCTCTTATCTATTTTGACCAAAACCTAAATGCAAAAATGTAAAATGGCTATTTTTTGGTCAAATATAGCAATTTCGACATGTTGATAAAGTCATAACGACATCACGCGTGACAATACTGCACCAAAATATCTAGATTGTATCAGTCTGTTCATTTATCAATAACATCAACATAGTTTTAAAAGGCTGACTATATTTTTTTTTTGCATTTTAGGGGCCAAATAATGACTCTTATCGTACTTCTTTCTTTGCTCTCAGATATTTTGCATTCAGGCAATGAAGTTGTACTCAATTTGCATGCAGTAACAAAAATATCGCAAGTTAAGTTCTACCTTACATTTAAATTTTATCAAAAGAAATTAAGAGCTAAAATGAATACCAACTGTTAATTTAAGGTAACCAATACTGAAATGGGCGATTCCACAGATTTATGTGAAGTTTTGCAAGCAACTACCGCATATGGATATGCTTATGACTATCGATAAATGATATACCTTGTTGTATACCTTCCGATATACAGCAAATTCAATTTTATGCAAATGGAATTACACATGTACAAGATGCTCGAAAATATCGCAAGATAATTTGGATAATTTGACCTTAAATTACATTTTTTTCAAACATGTCCGAAGCATTATCTTTAAAAACGATAAGTTATTACCATGATTACCAATTGAGTTTTTGTTTTTCTTGAAATGAAATTAATACGGGGTCACTAAATTTGGTTTTGCTTTAAAAATCATTCGAGTATAAATACAACATCTACAAACGTCGACAAATTATATTTGGATGTACAATTCGAATAGTCATACCGAAAAAAATAAAATTTGTAACCCCTACGCCTTTTATATCAATGACATGTAATTTTCACTGGAAACTTTGGGGACAAGATTTCGAGTCAAATTATAAAGTCGAAATTGATAAACATTAGTTGCAATAATAACATGTGTTCTATATATTTGTACCTCAATTTACTTTATCGCGGAAAGTATAACGTTACATGTATCATTGTTTCAACTTTCATATGCTTTCTTCGTTCTCTGATAATTGCAAACAAAATTTCATAAACATCCGTGAGATCATTCGTCCTGTTACCTTAACAGATTGAATCAAATTGATCGCACTGCGTTTCAGCAGTGGAATATTGTGCAGAAGATCATACGAATTAAAATGTCATATTATTGAGACTTTTTTTCTTTTCTTTTTTTTCATGTCTTGAAGTAAATAAGATTTTCATCATCTGTTTTACAAGGTTATGGTTGAAGTAGCTGGTTGAAGTAGCTGTCAAATTTCAAACGTTTCAAGAAATTATATCTTCAACAGGAGTTTCAAAACGATTTTTAGTGATTGGTAAATGTGCATTATAACGCAATTGTCATTCACGTTTTCAATGAACTATTGGTGAAAGAATCAATATACGTTGATTGAGGAAAGTTATTTAATAACCCTTATCTCAATTATATATATATATATATAAATACCAGTATATCTTTTACCTTTTTCACATTGGTTTGGTTCCTGTTCTTTACTTTGTTGTTGTCTACAGAGAACACACGAACACAGTAATATACCAGCTAAAGCACATTCTGCTGAGAAACCTTGAGACAACCCCTCGGTGATGAACTCTATATGAAAATATTTACAAATGAATAACATTGAAGTGGTATGCATGTTTGTTCTATATTTAATCTTTTAAGTATCATTCATATAATAAGAAACTCTAAATTCTATGAAATACCATGGCGATAATTACCATCTTTAGTTTTTCTACAAAACGTTTCAGTTGAAAAGATTAATAATATCCTTGACAGTTTTATCCTAAACAACATCTGAAATATGTTTAATATATCCTCTTATTCATCGTATACCGTTTACATGTTTCAGTAAATACGTAACGATCATGCATGTTCCTATTATACAGACCTCATTTACAAGGGTGTGCTTTTTACATAAAAGCAATTCTAACAGAATTATGAGGAAGTACGAGTGAAATCAACATAACATAAGTTTTACGACAATCATCCCAAATTGGTTGATAACTCCGATGTGTCGATGTCTTAACACACTAGCGACAAGATTTTGCGGTCTTAGATATTTAGATAAAAAGTTGTATGATTTGTCATTATACCGACTGTGTCCTATTCCTAATTGTGACATTTTGACAGATTGTGAATTAGCATTGCGGGTGATGCATGCAAAGAAGAAAACGCTTTCCCTGTAGAAGTAAGCGGTCTCACTCTTTTTGTATGTCATGCGATTTTCTCTGTATTGGTAGTTTACTCTGTTTGCTACATTGGTTTGTCTTTTCTGTATCGATTTACGAGATTTGAACCTCGATAAACTATAGTCTCCTCAATTTGTTCCCGGGAAATTCATCAGTTCGGTAGTCAATGGTTCGTCGATGACATGATTTATAACGTTGAAAGTTAATGAAATTTGAAATTAGAAAGAAAATAAGGTTCCAAATTCCTCAGGACAAATTAACCTAAGGTTGATTTTGGTTGTTCTTCTTAAACTTTCCATCATCTCCTCACGAATTTATGTTATACATCCTTTGGTTTTATTTTTGTTTATTCTTTAGGCGCTTTTGTTGATGATAAATCCAGAAAAGCACTTCGAATGCATCAATTTATGAAGTGTACCGTAGTCATCAATTTCCAAAACAGGATTGTCAAGAATGAGAAGTAATAAATTTGGACATCTATTCTAAAAGAAATATATGTTTGGTAGCAGCATATGTGTATACAATGTCAGGCCAAATAAAACATCCCGTGTCTATAAGGAGAGAAGTTTAGTATAATAAAGAAGCTTACTGGAGTTACCAGTTCTGTAAGTTGGACAAGTGCAGCAGTATCTTCCAGTTAATCGTTTCCTACGGCGACAATACATACAAAAACTAATTCCAACTCCTGTGAGAACAATAAATCCTGCAATTCCACCGGTTAATCCACCAATCAAACCATCTGATTTTAGAAATTAAAGAAAAAGAACTTTATATAATTTAATTCAAAAGAAATATAAAAATAAAAAGATTTGGTTGCCAATGAGACAACTCTTCACAAGAGATCGAAGAACACAGAAAATAACAATAATATGTCACCGCACGGCCTTCAACGATGAGTAAAACCCACACTTATACAATGATACGTAGAAATGCACATACACTACATTTTGACTGTATCATGTGTCTTTAGATTGTATACACTTATTTAGAGGGGGATAGAGTCGTTTATTGCTGAAAATCAAAATGTATTATTTACCATTTTTTGGAGGTTGATGTTGGTTTCAAATATTAACTGTATTATGTTTCGTTCACTTAAAAAAAAAGCATACTGTTACCACATGGTGACTTTGTTTAACCTTGATGAACTACGATGTTACATATATGATTTTGAAATATGAATAAAACTATTGAACATTTGATTCAATGGACTTTTTTTACTTATATTTTGTCATATGTGTATGAAGACTGTATGTAAACGTTTTATGTCTTTTTTATGGTGTTTGTAGTTGGTGTGCTGTCTTTTTGACAAACACTTCAGATTAATGTTATCATATTCATTATTCACAGAAATAATTCAAGTACTCACAATTGTAGTCCCATTGTGTTTCAATTTGAAACTTGAAAGTGTCATTGAATTTGTCTGGTATCACTCTGGTGGGTCTTTTATTGTATGACATTGTGTGATAATCATTATGTGTTTCTATATTTTTTTTCAGTTCAAACGTTACATGGTTTCCATCCTTTAAACACTTTGAGAACAACATTCTTCCGTATGAGTCACTTTTGCAACCTTCTCCTGTGATCTTGAAAGAAGAACAAAAATATACACAGTATACACATTTCGCTAACTTTTCTGAAATTAACAGCATTACATATGCAAAATATGCTACACTTTTCGGAAAACCAAATCAGTTTGTCATGGCATTTACACGTTAAATGAATGCAACAAACACTGTATATGATATTACCCCTAAATAGGGTGAACACATATGATTAATTCTGTTATTTTGATTTGCTGTTACAGAACTATCCTTTATTATCGGAAGGTTGAATGCTCACAATTATGTTTTATCCAACCTGTCCCAAGTATTAAGCCTGTAATTTAGTAGTTGTTGTTAACCACATTGTTCTTTCGTTAACTGTGTTTAGCACAAATCAGGCTCCATATCCAGTATACCCTCGTTTCCAGTGACAGTCCAAATATCAAGTTCCTTCACTCCGGATGATCTCTATTACAATGAACTACCGAGTGTATGTTTTGTTGATTCATTGTTTTCCCTGAACATACATGAACTATTTACCACTGGACGTTTAACTACCAACTATCAATCCATCAATCATAAATTAAGCCGTTGGTTTCCTCTTTTGATTTATTTTGCATTTGTTCATGTCACACCAAATAAAGGATAGTCTTCTACATACGGACACACGGTAACATTTCTGGCAAAAAAAATCGGATGAGTTTGTATTGTACATAACGCTGGGTTTTTTTTCGTAGTTATTACACGATTTTATATTATATGCGTGCACTTATTTATTTTGCCCCATCTTATTTCTGTTTATTTTAGTAACGCTGATTTTGTTATTTCTCCCTTCTTTTTTTTTTAATATGCTCCTTCTTAAATTCAGATGAACTTGTGAGTTACATGTTTATTTACAAGCCGTCTAAAATTGAAAGTAATTACCAGTAACTAACAAGAAAATATGTGTCAACCCTTAAACATTATTATTACCACTTCAGGGTTTTACCTCCGGTCTTATCAAGTAATGGCAATAAATCAAAGTTCCTCATTTTTGCGAATGGTTGTCGAAAGGTGCCCTTTTTGTTTGTGCCCATATACAGTGTAACATGCCTAATCCGACACCTGAGTATTCCAACATCCTGCTTTAACCGACACATTTTTCTGGTCCCAAAATATGCCTATCCTTGCAAAAAAAAACCTGAGTATTCCGACACCCTGCTTAAACCAACATTTTTTTCGTTACCTGGTTACATGGATTTTTTCGGATTACACAGGTTACACTGTACTGCCATCATGAAATAGTATACATTTGAATAACATTTTATTTCGAATTCTTCATCCTCCTTTTTTATACATGTACAATAAGTATATACCTTATTATCATCATAAGTATAGTCATAGGAGTCAGACAAGTATGTCCTGGCGTAAACCACACTCTGACATTTGGGACTGTCGTAGAATAGCTCTTTCATGCACAACTTATACGAATAAAAGGCAGATTTTGGAGTTGTGAATGACATCTGTCTACATTCCCGGGTTCCTAAATCTCCTTCAAACTTCATGTAAACCATGGTATTTGTATCAACAATATATGGATCAGACCTGCACGACTCAATTGGGAAGGAATCTAATAAAATAAATCTGTATATGCGGACAAAAAAGGTAGATAACGAAACATTGAAAATAAAACAATTTTCCAGAACGTGTAACTTTAAACTCAAAGTCAAAAAGAATATGACTTGAATGCTATGTATAGGATCATTTCTTCAGAGTAGTTGTAGTTCTAATATTAAGTGCAAAATTGAACTTTCAAATAATCTCTTCGGTGCGGCAAAATGTAACTAATGTTTGGTTTATGAATAATTTTGAATAACAAACATTGACAAATGGATATTAAAATTATTATTCCGTAAGTAAAAAGTAAAAGAAACATACATGTCATAAACTTCTCCCCAATACAGATATGGTGAAATTCTACCATTAGCATCATGGCAATTGTTACAGCTGACTTTTTCAGTGTCATGTTGTCTAAAATTAGAAACAAAACTGTATACTAATAAAAAGACGATATAAACCAATGGGACAATTAGAATTCATCAGTCGAAGATAAACATAGATGTACACAACCATGCACCGTTGTACGGTTGTATATATAGTCTTTGGAAATTCATTGCAGTTGTGTTGGATTGACATACAAGGCGTTTAACAATCCCAGTGATTTTGTTTTATTACTAAAATTATCACATGATTATTGCATCCTTTGCTATAAATTCTAAACAAAACCTTTAAGGATTTCAGAAAAAGTGGTACTAATTTTACGGTGTCAAATGAAATGAAGGTGTTTTTTTAATATCTACTGCATATTTGAAACAATTTGTTTATATAAAAATCTAAAAAAAAAAGTGTTTTATCTTCTGAAAGGTTTAATGTATATAACTTTCATGTACCTAGTTCGAAATAACTTCAGACATATACATTTCTCCAGATGCATTGGTAGCTGTCGATGTTCAAAACGGAAAAATTCATTTTTAAGGTACACATTAAGATTGTTAAGCTGCAGAATCAGATTAACTCTAAATTGGGCGGGACAGTAAAATAAAAAGGAAGGGACCGGGGTTGCGGTTTGGGCTTTCCCGCTTTGCATGCATCAGTCGTCGTGCGATTCCATTTTTTAGTTCATTTATCACATAGTGGAATTAAACACTATCGGTGAATTTATAGAAATGGCTATAATTTAGAAACTAAAGATCTAAGACAGCAGAACTATAACGCCATGTCAGGAGACGACGAAAAGACAAACAAATTCACAGAACATTACATAAAAAACTGAGTAAAACGAACACCACAAAAAAGTGACGGTGATCTTAGGTGTTCAGAAAGGGTAAAATGGTACAAGACGTTGTGGTAGCTATTTATAGCGCTTTCATAACAGACAGGGATTAATTTCTAAAGAAAAATTAAAAACGTATATAAATGAGGAAACGGTGTGTAATTTGTTAGGTTCAGATTTAATTTAGTGAAAACTGACACAAAAAATGTATTCATTGAACATACAAAAATGATGCAATACAATGTTATTTAAGAACCACATATCACTGTCTGGCTAAACATCCTTCTCAAAGACTGTATAATAGTTTAAATGTAGAATGAGTTCACCGACATCCGTGTACTGTTAAATATCAATGCTAAACTGGTTCGGTCTAAGAAAACTTAGAAATGTTACATTTCAAATGACAGAACTATAAAATATGATGCATTAAAAACAATGTAAATTACATATTTTTTTCAATTACGTAAACTGAATTGTTCATATGTATTTCAAAGGGATTTTCAGAAATTTTCTACTATTCCATTTCTTCATAGAGAGAAAGATAACACCTTTAGGAAAAGAAAAATATGAATGCATTTTAAATGGATACGTGTAAATTGAATAAATGTGCCGCTCTCCTTTTGCCTATTTGTCTTCTCTTGTGGATTTTCATTGTTTCTTTTTCCATTGATTGCAGATATCTGATGCTTCCCTTCAATCTCCATCATCTATCATATTTATATTGTTTGGCAATAATGTGTTAGTATCCTAATAGACAAATTTCTTATGTACGTTCTACTTTTTGCAGCATGACATATATGAACCTGCGTTCTGATGTCAAACGTCATCATTGATGAGCATAGAAAGCAATCCACAAATTAGTTTTTTGATAATGAATCGAATAAGTATATTTGAGTTACCCTTCCGGAGCACCTGAGATCACCACTAGGTTTTGTAGGGGTTCGTGTTGCTCAGTATTTAGTTATCTATGTTGTGTTTTTTGTAATGTTTGTCTTTTTGTCTCTTTCTCTTTTAGCCATGGCGTTGTCAGTTTATTTTCGACTTATGAGTTTGAATGTCTCTTTGGTATGTTTCGCCTCTCTTTTACAAACGCTACGTGAAATTTGTTTTATTTAAAGACATCTTTGATATATGTGAATAGAAAGAACTTGGAAAGATGCCTTTTCTCTTTGTTTCTGAAAATGCTGTATGAATTCAACATGTATGTGTTTTTTATCTTAAATTATATGTGTGCAAATGTGTACTATCTTCTAGTTACACACAATGTCACCCATTGTCAAATAACTTCGTAAATACCAATAATACGAGTAAAGTAAAGTTGACGATTTCTTATAATAACAACTAGCTTACCTGCAACAAATAATTTCCAAATTGTTAATGTTTTGGTTTGTAAAGCTTTACCTTTTTTTATGATATTTGGAAATTGACGTATGTCGACATTACAATAAATTAACAAACAACTCAAGGGCAGATAACAAATAAAACGGATGATGACATAAAATTACAGGTTTATTGTGCTTATTAAAAATTTGTATATTTATAACACAGGTAGGAATCATAAACTGGAATTAATATTTTGTTAACAATAAATTTTTTTATTTTTTTATTTAACCTCAAATAAATTAGTAACCATGAACATATGAGAGAGCAATTGCATGTGATTTAAATGAAGGTAATTATTAACATAACATATAATCGCTACAGTTTTGTCTGCACGAGATCTACATTTTGAATATACCCATTTCGGAATTGTCTCATCGATATTTAAAACAGAAATAAACAAAACATGATTACACTTTCTCACAATGTGTTTTGATTCACTATTTAAAAAATTAGGAAATTAAATCGTTACTTTTTTTTGTTTTATTGGCATCACAATTGATATCTTGTCATCGTTGACTATGGAAGACATACTTGTCATTAAGCATGTCATTTGTCTCGAGTAATACCCAACACTGCATTTTTTTTCTCTAACAAATAGTAATGCTGCTACATGTGTCACAATTTTGTTATGAATAAATGTAAAATCTAAACAATTAAATATTGGGTTTAGTATGCATTAAACCATTTCAGGTTTAGTATGCATTGAACAATTTCAGTTATCATAATTATAAATCTTTTGCAGTTTTTACATAATAAAGAAATATTGATATAGTTTTAATTCAGAACAGGTTCACCAACATCCGTGTACTTTAAAATGTATAAACAGGATGAGTCTAAAGGTACAACATAATGTCCCACGTTATTACACAATATTATATAAGATATAGTATATTGATATCGCAACTTCTAACGCACCATTAATTACTTAATCGAAGTAAAAGCAGATATTCTATATATAATTCATTTTGTAATTTGCACTTTATCTTTCTTTTGTTCTGGAATTTTTTTTTCCGATGGATTTTAGATATTTGATGTGTCCAATTGTACTTTATTGTTTCTTGCAATATATATATATATTTGGTTATTATGTTTAATATCCTGAAGTTGAAATTTAGTATTTGCTGTCAGTTTTTATAACATTTATGTAGAAACAAGGTTATTTATATCACATTTCGTCATTGATGATTAAAAATAGGAATTTTCCCAATCGTTTTCGATACTAGTATTGGTTCGAATTTAAAAAGTAGAAGAAGTGTAGTCAATGATTTGAAAAAAAGAAAATGATTGTCAAAAATTGTTAAATCTTTTATGAAAGGCATGTATCATCAACCATCTGAAAAAAAAAATAAGAAGAAATGGCAAAGTCCATGTCTCGGTATGGGCAAATCGAACAGGTCAAACATTACAATAGCATGTGCACAACTTCCATGCAAATGAATATATGCAATAATGTGTGATTTCTATAAAGACTTGATCAGATAAGATTTAAAAAATAGTAAAATAACATAAACACAGAACTCCAAGGAAAATTCAAAACTGAAAGTCCCATATCAAACGGCAGAATTCAAAGATCAAAACACATCAAACGATTGAAAAAAAACTGTAATATTCCTGACGTGGTACAGACATTTGCTAATGTGAAAAAATTAGGAAGTGCCTGATAAAATGTGTAAACGTATATGTGCAGGTAACATGTAGGTTGAATTCCTAGGACATGTAGGAGCCATGTTCAAGGAGTAGCGGATTAATAAGTTCATTCATAAGTTCATATTGTAACATTAATTCTGTATTTGTTGTAATTAGTTTTGCCCTAGCGATTAATCGGGGTTTCTAGTTTCTTTGATAATTGCTTTTTTGTGTTGACCCAATGAGTCAATATAAAAAAAAAGAAGATGTGGTATGATTGCCAATGAGACAACTCTCCACAAGAGACCAAATGACACAGAAATTAACAACTATAGGTCACCGTACGGCCTTCAACAATAAACAAAGCCCATACCGCATAGTCAGCTATAAAAAACCTTTTTCACCTTGTTCTACATGTTCTAATAGTTTGTGCGTATTTTTTTTTATAACATCACTGTTCCACTTTAGGGAAGAATGAGCGATTGCTATCATGTTTAACCCTGTCACATTATCTGCATGCTGTATGTGATGGTCCATCTACTTCTGTGGTCTCTGGTGCATAGTTGTCTCATTGACATACCACATCTACTTATTTTTATTTGTATTTTGGTATTAGAAAACCAAACATACCAAAAAAAGAATAGCAGGTGCATAACAGGAGTTCTTCTACATGTTACAGTAAAACCAGTACAAGTTTGTTTGAAATCTGTGAAGTGAGTTTCAAAATCATCATTTTATAGACCAGAAAGGATCAAACGTATTTGTTTTATTTGCTGTAATTTTTAAGTTCAATATATGCCCAAATACTCAAGTTGAGATCTTTACAGTTACAAAACGTCATTTAAAAAAAAAGATGTCTATTTGGAGATTATATGTTTTTGTAAAAAATACCAAACATTGGGAAGATCATAAAAACTGAGAAAATCAAATTTTATCAACCAAGAGAACGAATGGAAAACAACTGTCATATTCCGGACGTGGTTCAGGCATTTTACGGCGCAAATGGTGGGTTAAATCTGGTTTTATAGCTAGCTAAACATCCCTCCTGTATGCTAGTTGTTTATTTCTAAGTTATTTTGACATTTGGGTGAGCAAATTAAAATTTAGAAAAGCATACTAGGTTAATGTAACAATTATTGCGACCCAACAGCCAAAGCTGGTAAAAATACTTCACAGGCAAACAACACAACTGACTTAAATGTCACACAAACATACATATAATATAAAAATATGCCAACAAAAAAGTTTTTGTAGTTGGTAGTAAATTTAAAAAATACGCAAACAAAAACATTTTTGTAATTGATAGTACATACAGTATAAAGTATACGACTATTCGATTAAGTACAAGTTAAGCATTACATCAATTCAAGGGTAAACCAAATGAAACAACACTGTGTAATCCGATTTCTCAGATTCCCACCTCCGGACCGACCCGCACCAGGTAAGCCCAAAGTCAAAAACTTAATAGTTGGATGCATAAATACCGAGTCACGTCAAGATTCATACGTCGAAAAGGAACATGATACTGTGGATTCATATATTTTCGTGGGTACCAATTTTTGTGGATTCAGGAAAACTTACATGTTCGTGGATATTTAATTTCGTGGTTTTTTCAGAAGTCTGTATACAAGCTTATAGAAAATTTCTTATTCGTTGAACATTTAATTTCATCGTTCACCTGTACCCACGAAATCCACGAAAATTGGTATCCAACGAATAATAATGAATCCACAGTAGCATCAGACAAATACAGAGAAAAGAGTAATTTAAAAGTAAACAAAAAAAGATACACGATTTCAGCACCTTGAATCTATAACTCAAGACCATCTTGAATTATGTGTGAAGTAGACACTGAATATGTATCTAACATATCTGTAAGGCTATGACTCACAGGTATTTGGAATATTTATATATTTTTTTTAACTTGGCTATTGTGTTAATCTAGCCTTAACGGAAAAAGTTTGAGGATTGTTGGGAATTGTTTTAGCATAAAATACGTGAAGATTGCAACCTTTTTGTCGAAGTTCATCGTCGATAGGATACAAAAGCAATATGTGACTTTAATTTTGATTCAAATGTTAATTTCAGAATTGCAGGACTATATATTCTTCGAATGTAGGTCAAAAAGTCACAGACAAAAAGTCACGGACAAAAAGTCCATGGACAAAAGTCACCATTCAGTTTCGAAATTATTTTTCTTTGAATAAGAAAACGCTTATTTTTAAAAACATGTATTGATTTTTTCTTGAATTATTATAAATAAAGCAACTCTGAAAACAAAATGTATGCTAAAAAAAATCAATAATTAAAATATGATTGTTAGGAAAATAATTTGTCAAAGTGGCTTGGTGCTTAAATGGCTTCATGGTGTCAAGAAATATGTCCTTTGCATGATTTAAATTCTATAAATCTTCATTAATCAAGGCTTATAAACAATTTTCTTAACTGTAAAATGAATATATGTAATAAAAAGGCGGTTATAAATAAATATTTAACCATGATGACAGTATAGCTCATATTTTTTCATTGAAGTATTCAGATTAAATCATGTTTTTTGTTTATTGATAAGATAAATGTAATGATTATATAGTATGACTTGTTAGCCATTTCAAGGACCAGATAATGACTGTTCTCTATTGATTTATGCATGTAATAGTGCAATAACCCTTTTACACAAATTGTTTTAATGACAATTTTCCTAAAAGGTAAACCTAACCTTCAAGTATATTTACATTCAGGTTGTCTAGTCTAACATATGTTACACTTTAAGAAAATTAATAGAAAGACAAAATATTTCAAATTGTGTTTGCTCAGAATCATTGTTTATATTTATCATTCTAGATACATCATTTGTGTACATATGTAAAGTAAATTTAAGTTATGAAAACTTGAGGACAGATCATGAAGATGAGTCTATATGTGCAAACTGTCTTTATGCTACGGAGAAAAAATCTTAGAAAAAAAAAAGTTAAGTCGTTGAGTCAAAAGTTAATAACGTCATACAGGAACTTTTAGTAAAAATGCAGCCAAAGTATTTACGTTGGTTTACCAGAAAGTATATGATTTCAAAATGTCATCTTATTTCGTCCTTTTTTTCTAACTTTCTAGAGAATGCTCTAAATAACATTTAAAAGAAAGGACTACGGTAAAATGGATGAAACAAATAGCGAATCAATAGAGACATAAAATGGGAAATCACCTGACTACACAGTTCGATTCGATAAAAACCGATATCAATAGGGTCACCTTCTAAGTTTAGATACAAACCAAGTACTGTTGAAAAGTAAAAAACAAGTGAGGGATCTGATCCATTTTCGTAATTGAGAGTTATACAGGACACGTCCAAATACGAAAGGAAGAAATAGATTATAACATCAAAAAGCAAAGGACATGGAGGTGAACGATAAATCATGGAAATTCAAATACCTTGTAAAACTTAAAAAAAACAAAAACAATTAACTATAATACAAATGTGCATAACCTGGAAATTCGATTATGTTCAGCGTTCTGGTACTGAATTATTTTAATCACCATGGTCAAATTAATTTTTAAAAATAAAAGACTAATTACTAAGTTTACAGATCTTTTTATTAGAATGAATAAATGAATAAATCACCATACTTCTCATAATATTATATTATGATATTAATATTATCACTGAAACTTCATTCAATCAACAACCAAATGGGAAGTAACATCTATATGGAGACTTATGGCATCTAACAAAATGCAAAAATATGGTTAACTCTTTTTCAACGCCGAAGAAAAACTTTTCGAGTATCACTGAGTATGTGTGTAAAGCTTTGTAAAGGTGGACGGTGGTATGAGAACTTTAATTTCTCCAATTTTATGACTCTACATATTAAGCAAATCGTACTAGTTATTCGCTGGTTGCATTGCATTGTACTTCTATTTCTTTCAGATGATACATATACTGATATCTCGTTAGCAATATTCTTTGACAAGTTTGTTGACAGAAATGAAAATGATAAAACGAGATTTAAAAACTCAAGTTTCAAATTTATTAACAAAATTTAATAAATAGTCGTGAATGTAAGTCTCTAAAACTTATATATGACTTAGTAAGAAGATTTCATGCGAAAATAGTTTTTTGTCTGGCCCAATACTATGGAATGTGTATCAGTTTATTTACTTTACAGATTTTCCTTTATTTGTCTTTATACTAGTATGTTCCTTTTTGTCATATCGCTCTTGACGTGGCTCGTTATTTGTGCATCCAACTTTCAGATGAATGACTTTGTGCGTACCTGATGCGGATGGGTCCAAAAGTACCATTCGGACGAATAGGATTTTTATACTACCAAACTACAAACAGTGTTGCTGTTGGCGTCTTTATCAGATTTATTTATATGCTTCTTTAGATTATTTAAGTCAGTTTTATGAACTTCGCATTTTTCAACTTACCTCGGAGTTTAGTATTGTTTTAGTACTTTCTTGCATGTTTAATGACAGTGTTGTCAACTCTCTCGAGGGAGAAAGGTTTTAACAGGATTAAAAGGGCTTTAACAAAGTTTATTTCATATAATTGTGTTGCTATCATATCGTATGCTTTCAATCAAAAGGTGCAAAATGACGCTTTTCATTTAGAATTCAAATCAAGTAATCAGCTTTCAAAATGTTATTAACTGTTACAAATCATCTGAGATTGTGATGAAAATTGACAATTATTTCGATAATATACTGTTTTTACAAAACACAAATTTTTACTTCATTTGAATATTGATGTTCAAAAATATACTCTAATTGGAATTATACCTTTGAAATTCCTATCATTTGGAACTTTGAGAGAAGAATAAATTATTAAAAAAAATGTGTTATGATGATATATTAAATTTAAGATAACCACGTCTTTTGAATTTCAGTTAAATGAAATTCTGCAATGAGTTGAAGTGAAACAGGATGCAATAGGGTTTTAATCAATTGTATTTCATGTCCATAAAATATGTTTTTACTGGAAAAATATGAATATATCTTATTAAAATGTGTCAAATAAAATTTACGTTTAAAATCTTTCACAAAAGATTACCTGTTATGCAAAAAGACCAACTATAAAATTATCATAATCTGATTCGTAAAGAAACTACAAGTTATAGCTCTGAAAATGTTTTAGTTATCGATTTCAGCAACAAAAATATTAATTGATGCATTTAAAAATTAATTGTATTTAAACTAGGTCGTGTGCATGATTTGGCGGGTATCTTTTTATATTATTTTCGGGGTACGTATTTTGAAGCCGTTAATCTATATCTTAATATAAAAAAGTTATAAGTTGCATTTATTCTTCAAAGGTTTGAATCATTCAACAAATGTGATTTCGGTTTTGAATGTCCTTCAATTTACAAAAAAAAAAAGGTTGCACATATTAATAGAACTTTTCCTCACACAAATTTTAATTGCAATACTAATGACATAAATGTATAAATATGAGAAGATACATTAAACGTTTATAGAAGAAGACCACAAAGAACTTATCACATCCATATCTCATGAGCCATTGAAAGAGACCATGTCCACAAAATAAGTAACAACGACAGTCTATAATCACCACGCAGATAACCAAAGGTAGATAAAAACAAACAAGCGTCGAGCGCCGGTACTTTAAATCGGAAGTCGTGCTACTAGCGCCTGTCGTTTTGTGTCCCATGACAAGTAAATTTCGGTGTGATTATAAAGCAAAATAATGTCTTGAGGACAAAGATATAACATTTCAGAAAGTATACCATTACTTAATTGTGTTCAATCTTACAATATTAAAGGCGTCGAAACTACATAGCTTAAATAATGTTAGGATGACAAGCCGTTGATGTAGTTTAGGTAAATCAAACTCAGATCTGAATGTGTTTAAAAGATATCAAAATTGACAGAAGCTTCTTACCTTAATAAAATATGCACTTCGTTTAATAGTTAAGTTCAACGAACCAAATGTGCACCTGTATATGCATTTAGTGGCTTTTTGTATAATTCAAGTTATAGGCGATATAAATATCAACCAATCAGAACCCTAGCGGAAAAAATAAAGTAACTCATTCATGACAAACTAACATCTTAATTTATTTTATATATATATATGTTAATATTTGATAAGCATTGAACAGATTCATAAAATTGATATTACCTGTTAATTAAAAAAAATGCATATTGACAAAGGGATGAAGAACGGGAGCTTATGCATAGTTTAAAATATATGAATTGTAATACAATAACTTACCTATTATATGGAATTCATTTATCATTTGAACTTTTATTAAATTATCAAATTTTAAACATGACTATATACAATGATATAAGAAGTATGATTAAACCAAACACAACTTCAAGAACATATATCATGAAGACATTGTAATTATGGTACACAATAGTAATTTTTTTAACCAAACTAGAACATTACAGATATTTAACCATACGCTTACATGCACTTGGTTCGTCACATTTGAATACATAAAGACATATGTAGGGTGTGGGAAAATATTACATCATCTCTGCGACAAAAATCAAAAACAAAAATATCTAGAATAAATTGAACAGAGACTACCAAACACCTACCATCACTAAGTTCTCCCAATAAACATTAACTTTAAGATTTCACTTAACACAACATCTAACGATGTGTTATACTCAGGACGGGTCAATAAAAAGTTGTCGGGATTAACTATTATTTTCATGATGTAAACATGCTTCCTTTTTGTATATGAATCAGTGGAAAAACACAATGTACATACTAGGGGAACGAATACAAATCAGTACCAAAAAAAACGTTTACTTTATGATAAAAGTATAATGAATACCAGACACATAATTATAAAAAAATCTATGATAAACTATATTGTATCAAATATATATGTAAAAAAAAGGTCGTATGCTAACAGCAGGCTTAAAGTGTATATCTGCTGATATTGAACTATGCTGCCCTACACTTTAATATCAATGTCTGCATTTCAGTTATAATCTTTTTACAAGACACGACAAAACGGAACGGAACATATCAACATAGTCTGCTTTGTTAATTATATCAGTATGCTGGTTAAGAATGATCAAAGGAGTAGTTAATAATACTGCGAAATAGTTATTTCAAAAACAGAAACATTGGTGTACAGTAAAATATTTGCACTCAAACAGGATATAAATCTAAAATGCTGCATTAAGATTTTATCTTAATACCAGATAACGACATAATATGAACAGTGTTATTGAGATCGTTTAAATTTAGAATAGGCTCACAGAAATCCGTAACTTCAAAATGTTTTACTTCAATGGACAAAATCATATTATATAGGGCATAATGACAAAACAACATCAATTACCTAATCGACGTGAAAATGTTAATACATATATATTATTCAAAGGTAATAGAAAATTTGCACAGATTTATTTTTTTCGGAAAGAGAGAGAGAGCTATTCACCAGACACCATATAACGTAGATGTCAACTACTCTAGGCCACCGTACGGCCTTTAACTACTGAGCGAATCCCATACCGTATATAAGTATTTAAGCGGTCCCAACATAACAAACTAGAAAACAATTCAAACTAGAAAACCAACGACCTGTATTATATACACAACACCAATAGAACAATATGTTATACGGCAAACAAAGTACAACAACTGAATAGCAGGCTCCTTACTTGGAAACGACACATACATAATGTGGCGGGGTTACACATGTTAGCTGGCATCCCTTTCCTCGGACATTGTTGCAACGGCACAATAGAAGAGAAACATTCTGGTAGTCCAGTAGCATGCAAATTTTTATCAAAATCCTTGACTTTGATTATTTATGAACTTGTTATTTTAATAGGCTCACTGAACGTGAACAATACTGAGTGAAATTATATGATGCATTATCATACACATTTTAATAACCATACCAATCAATTTGTTGATTGCATGTCATATTAGTTGTTCTTTTAAATGTAAAGTTCGTAAAAGGAGTAAAATTTAAGAAACGATAACGAGAAAATATATATGCATAAGGTATTTATGAAGTAAACGGTATCATAATAAATCAGTCACTCTTTCAATAAATTGATTTTTAAAAGAATCAATATGCATAGACTAAAGAAAGATGTTTTCACATTATCAACAATCATTATCTACATTACATCTACAAGTATACATCGTGTACTTATCTCACAATACTCTTATTCCTGTTATGTACATCGATGTCTTCTGCAGAGAACACAGGAACACAGTAATATTCCAGCCAATGCACATTCTGCAGAGAAACCATTGGTTAACCTCTCTGTAGTGAACTCTGAAACTATTTCAATTTCATCAAACAGTTATGGTATAAAGTTTTGTCCTATATCCATGCTTTTTTTTTTTTGTATCTACTGGATTAAACGAATCCAAATACTACTAAATGACCTGACGATAATTTTCATCTTTAGTCTTTTCTATCAAACGAATCAAATGACAGAATCACTGATATCATGGGCAGGTATGTCCTACATGATATCTGAAAGACGTTTAACATACCATCTGCTTCTTCATATGGCTTTTTAAAGACCTCAGTTTATACATTATGCTCGTGCACTCAAACAGGATATAAATCTAAAATGCTGCATTAAGATTTTATCTTAATACCAGATAACGACATAATATGAACAGTGTTATTGAGATCGTTTAAATTTAGAATAGGCTCACAGAAATCCGTAACTTCAAAATGTTTTACTTCAATGGACAAAATCATATTATATAGGGCATAATGACAAAACAACATCAATTACCTAATCGACGTGAAAATGTTAATACATATATATTATTCAAAGGTAATAGAAAATTTGCACAGATTTATTTTTTTCGGAAAGAGAGAGAGAGCTATTCACCAGACACCATATAACGTAGATGTCAACTACTCTAGGCCACCGTACGGCCTTTAACTACTGAGCGAATCCCATACCGTATATTATAAGTTATCTACGTTCATATCCGTAGATATGGATATTTTAACACCCTGAAGTATCCAAGTACACCCTGAGGCGCAGCCGAAGGGTGTATAGGGTACTGAAGGGTGTTCAAATATCCATATCTACGGATATGAACGTAGATAACGAATTTATCCCCGGTCTTATTCTAAATCTGGCGATTGTTAGAGAAATTCGACCACAAAGTTTAACGTGAAAGCAACGTTTTTTTCATTTTTTAAATATCTTTTATTGAAATTTGGGAATTTGACATATATTTAACGGGGTGTAGGGTACTACCTTTGGTAGAACCCTACATGTAGACAAATATAAGACGTTTTTAAAGTAGAGACAGAGAAACTGAAATGGGTCGAATTTGGCGCGCAATGTTGTGAGAGTTACATCATAAACGGTGTGACGTAAACGTGGGTCATTTGCATAGCTAGGTCAGTAGTACCATTCATTGACAATGTGGCTGCATAGTGATGCATTTACCAAAATGAGTGCAAATAATCGATATAATAAGATAAAATCGTAAGGGAATTAAGTATTTAATTATACAGACATGATGGAAAATCTACAGAATTCGATATTTCATAAGGAATAACCATGGAACTAAGGAAAACGCGCGTGAAATTCCCCGATGTAATGGGTAGCAACGTCCGGGGATATGGGTTAGCAACACCCAGGGGCTATGGGTTTTGTAACGACGTGCGTTAACCAATCAAACTCCTAGAAATATACTAAGCCGGGGATAAAAGTATTTAAGCGGTCCCAACATAACAAACTAGAAAACAATTCAAACTAGAAAACCAACGACCTGTATTATATACACAACACCAATAGAACAATATGTTATACGGCAAACAAAGTACAACAACTGAATAGCAGGCTCCTTACTTGGAAACGACACATACATAATGTGGCGGGGTTACACATGTTAGCTGGCATCCCTTTCCTCGGACATTGTTGCAACGGCACAATAGGAGAGAAACATTCTGGTAGTCCAGTAGCATGCAAATTTTTATCAAAATCCTTGACTTTGATTATTTATGAACTTGTTATTTTAATAGGCTCACTGAACGTGAACAATACTGAGTGAAATTATATGATGCATTATCATACACATTTTAATAACCATACCAATCAATTTGTTGATTGCATGTCATATTAGTTGTTCTTTTAAATGTAAAGTCCGTAAAAGATGTAAAATTTAAGAAACGATAACGAGAAAATATATATGCATAAGGTATTTATGAAGTAAACGGTATCATAATAAATCAGTCACTCTTTCAATAAATTGATTTTTAAAAGAATCAATATGCATAGACTAAAGAAAGATGTTTTCACATTATCAACAATCATTATCTACATTACATCTACAAGTATACATCGTGTACTTATCTCACAATACTCTTATTCCTGTTATGTACATCGATGTCCTCTGCAGAGAACACAGGAACACAGTAATATTCCAGCCAATGCACATTCTGCAGAGAAACCATTGGTTAACCTCTCTGTAGTGAACTCTGAAACTATTTCAATTTCATCAAACAGTTATGGTATAAAGTTTTGTCCTATATCCATGCTTTTTTTTTTTGTATCTACTGGATTAAACGAATCCAAATACTACTAAATGACCTGACGATAATTTTCATCTTTAGTCTTTTCTATCAAACGAATCAAATGACAGAATCACTGATATCATGGGCAGGTATGTCCTACATGATATCTGAAAGACGTTTAACATACCATCTGCTTCTTCATATGGCTTTTTAAAGACCTCAGTTTATACATTATGCTCGTGCACTCAAACAGGATATAAATCTAAAATGCTGCATTAAGATTTTATCTTAATACCAGATAACGACATAATATGAACAGTGTTATTGAGATCGTTTAAATTTAGAATAGGCTCACAGAAATCCGTAACTTCAAAATGTTTTACTTCAATGGACAAAATCATATTATATAGGGCATAATGACAAAACAACATCAATTACCTAATCGACGTGAAAATGTTAATACATATATATTATTCAAAGGTAATAGAAAATTTGCACAGATTTATTTTTTTCGGAAAGAGAGAGAGAGCTATTCACCAGACACCATATAACGTAGATGTCAACTACTCTAGGCCACCGTACGGCCTTTAACTACTGAGCGAATCCCATACCGTATATTATAAGTTATCTACGTTCATATCCGTAGATATGGATATTTTAACACCCTGAAGTATCCAAGTACACCCTGAGGCGCAGCCGAAGGGTGTATAGGGTACTGAAGGGTGTTCAAATATCCATATCTACGGATATGAACGTAGATAACGAATTTATCCCCGGTCTTAGTCTAAATCTGGCGATTGTTAGAGAAATTCGACCACAAAGTTTAACGTGAAAGCAACGTTTTTTTCATTTTTTAAATATCTTTTATTGAAATTTGGGAATTTGACATATATTTAACGGGGTGTAGGGTACTACCTTTGGTAGAACCCTACATGTAGACAAATATAAGACGTTTTTAAAGTAGAGACAGAGAAACTGAAATGGGTCGAATTTGGCGCGCAATGTTGTGAGAGTTACATCATAAACGGTGTGACGTAAACGTGGGTCATTTGCATAGCTAGGTCAGTAGTACCATTCATTGACAATGTGGCTGCATAGTGATGCATTTACCAAAATGAGTGCAAATAATCGATATAATAAGATAAAATCGTAAGGGAATTGAGTATTTAATTATACAGACATGATGGAAAATCTACAGAATTCGATATTTCATAAGGAATAACCATGGAACTAAGGAAAACGCGCGTGAAATTCCCCGATGTAATGGGTAGCAACGTCCGGGGATATGGGTTAGCAACACCCAGGGGCTATGGGTTTTGTAACGACGTGCGTTAACCAATCAAACTCCTAGAAATATACTAAGCCGGGGATAAAAGTATTTAAGCGGTCCCAACATAACAAACTAGAAAACAATTCAAACTAGAAAACCAACGACCTGTATTATATACACAACACCAATAGAACAATATGTTATACGGCAAACAAAGTACAACAACTGAATAGCAGGCTCCTTACTTGGAAACGACACATACATAATGTGGCGGGGTTACACATGTTAGCTGGCATCCCTTTCCTCGGACATTGTTGCAACGGCACAATAGGAGAGAAACATTCTGGTAGTCCAGTAGCATGCAAATTTTTATCAAACTCCTTGACTTTGATCATTTATGAACTTGTTTTTTTCATAGGGTCACTGAACGTGAACAATACTGAGTGAAAATATGTGATGCATTATCATACACATTTTAATTACCAATCAGTTTGTTGATTGCATGTCATATTAGTTGTTCTTTTAAATGTAAAGTCCGTAAAAGATGTCAAATTCAAGAAACGATAACGAGAAAATATATATGCAAAAGGTATTTCAGGAGTAAACGGTATCATAATAAATCAGTCACGCTTTCAATAAATCGATTTTTACAAGAATCAATATGCATAGACTAAAGAAAGATGTTTTCACATTATCAACAATAATTATCTACATTACATCTACAAGTATACATCGTGTACTTATCTCACAATACTCTGATTCCTGTTATGTACATTGACGTCTTTTGCAGAGAACACAGGAACACAGTATTATTCCAGCCAATGCACATTCGGCAGAGAAACCATTGGCTAACCCCTCTGTAGTGAACTCTGAAACTATGTAAATTTCATCAAACAGTTATGGTATAAAGTTTTGTCCTATATCCATGCTTTTTGTACCTACTGGATCAAACGAATCCAAATACTGTTAAATAACCTGACGATAATTTTCATCTTTAGTCTTTTCTACCAAACGAATCAAATGACAGAATCACTGATATCATTGGCAGGTATGTCCTACATGATATCTGAAAGACGTTCAACATACCATCTGCTTCTTCGTATGGTTTTTATTGATTTCCTTGATTTAAACCTTGGTAAACTATTGTCGTCTTAATTTGTTTCCGAGGAAATCATTATCTCAGGAGTCAATGCTTTGGCACTGACATGATATATTACATACATCGTTTCTGAAAATAACCGTTATGAAATTGTAAGAAAATTACTTTCAGATTTCCTCATGTAAGGTTGATTTGGTTATCTATTTGAAACCTTCCTTAAGCTCCTCAAGAATTCATGTTGTACATTCTGGCTTTCAATTGTTTTGCTTGGAGTGCATCTGTTGGTGATTAATTCATAAAAGTGCTTCGAATGCATCAGATTAAAAACACGTGTATTTTCATGTTCTGCAAAGCGGGTCGACAGGAATGAATAGTAAGGATTTGGACATCCATTTTAAGAAACGAATCTGTTTGATAGCAGCATATGTTTATACAATGTTAAGCCAAAACCACCCCCGATCGTTGGTGCGCTGTCTATTTTCTTTTATCATGTAAAATTTCCCAAGAAGTAACTAAAGTACTGACAGTTGTAATCTTAGTTTGTTTCAATTTCAAACTTGAAAGTATTATTGAGATTGTCTGGTATCACGTCTCATGTTGCAAAAGCATCGGATCTTCTTTTTTATTTATTTTTAGTTCAAACAAACACAACTCTCATCGTATCAACACTTTGAAAACATTCCGTTTGTACCCTACGAGTTACCTTCCCAATCCTGAACTGAGATATTGAAAAAAGGATATCCACAGTGTAAATATTTAGCCCCTTTTATAAGATTTAATAACAATAACGCTAAAGATGCAATTTTTGTTTTTATTGAAAACATAAATTTATGTTGTTATTAAAGACTGCAGTTACACCACTTTTATTCAGTTTTTTTTTAGGAAATTCGTCATATGTTCGACTTTCTTTAATGATTCCGTATGTGGGGCTACCTCTTGCCCTTTAAAACTTTGGTTGAAAAGTTGAGAATATCATATATCTAAAATATTTAAGAACACTGTTAATTTTTAAGAAAACTCATAAATTTTGCCAAATTATGAAAAACAATCTAGCGTTAACAAATTCATTACATGTTTGACGTTACAAGTATATCACTAATGACGCGTTTGGAAAAAATGTTTTTTTAACTGAATCAACTGGGCATTTCAACATATATTTACATAAAACAATCAAAACATTATCGCAGTTAAAGTTTTTTAGATTTTCAGGGAAGAAATTAAAAGTTAGTGAACCAACTCCTATGTGATCACGTGTAAATTAGAGAATAAATACATTCAATTAAAATAGAAGTTATTATTTCATTCTCACACTAATGTTTAATGCAGAAACAATATACAACGAAAATATGACATTTTTTCGCAACGTGCTTGAAATTTTGTTTGGAACATGTGGATACGGATGCTATATGTTTTTTTATCTTTTGAATATTTTCATCACAACTGATGTCATGTCATTTTTACCTATGGAAGACATACCGCTCATCAATCATGTCATATGTTATAGATTAGTACCCAAACCTGTCATTTTTTCTGGTAAATAGTAATGCTGCTACATGTATGTCAATATGAGTAATAAGTGATCTCTTTTTGTATTGAGGCATATTCAGTTTATTTTTCATTCTGGGGACATTTTTATAATGATCGGTTACATGGATAAATGTATATTCCAAAAAAGAAAAAAAACTGTTGAGAAAGTAGGATGCTTAAAACAATTATAGTGCCGAACTCTCTTTACCAAAATAATGAGCGTTGCTGTTGGCTCATAAGCTCTAATTCCACATTTCCTATTTTCCCAATATTTGTTCCTTTATTTTTTTTGGGAAGCAATTTTTGTATATTCTGGTAAACATTAAAGGTTCGTTAACTGACAATTTCTGTGTATTTTTTCTTTGTATTTTAAATCATAAGTAATACAGATACAAATTTGTTATACATTGTCATTAAGTTTATCATAGGCCTATGCGTTGGACCAAGATTCTTTCCAGTACACAATAAAAACAGTTGAGAAAGTAGGATGCTTAAAACAATTATAGTGCCGAACCCTCTTTGCCAAATTAATGAGCGTTGTTGTTGGCTCATAAGCTCTAATTCCACATTTTCTATTTTCCCAATATTTGTTCCTTTATTTTTCTGGGAAGCAATTTTTGTATATTCTGGAAAACATTTAAGGTTCGTTAACTGACAATCTTCGTGTTTTTTTTTTGTTTTTTTTTTAAATCATAAGTAATACAGATACAGATTTGTTGTACATTGTCATCAAGTTAGTCAAAGGCCTATGCGTCGGACCAAGATTCTTTCCAGTAAACAAAAATCTGACATTGAGGACTTGGAGAGTACAGGTATTCTCTACATATTTTAAAAAGGTTCTTAGAGAGCCAATTTTTGATTTATGAATTACATTAATTTGCTCATCATTACTGACTCATTAAATCAAATTCAATGATCATGTAAACTATAGCATTTTATCAACAACAACATACAGATCAAGGTTTTGGCAAAACTCTTGCTCATTTATTTCTTTATTCATATGTTCTTGGCTAACCCTTCTCGAGAACCTGATATTTGATATGTATTGTGCAATCGTTATTTCTTCTCCGTAGTGTAATGTAGACTTATATAAAAATAGATGTTGTATGATTTACTAAGAGACAACTATCCACCCAAATGAAGTGGATGTAAGCAATTGTTTGTCTTTTAGTCGCCTTTCGGTTTTTATTTGCCATGGGAATATCAGTTTCTCTTCGACGCATACATTTTGTTTTCTGCAATTGTCCTACGTTTAAGAAAAAAAAAAGATTTAAAAATGACGACTTCAAAAACATAAAGAAAAAAAGGACTTGATTAAGCATGTTTAATTATGACTGTCACAGCTTTTAAAGAAGATTCCCACTTTCGGGACTTTACATGAGGATTTTAAACCTATTTTTTCAAACATGTTATATGGATTTTGATAACGAAAATTGAACAATCGCCAGAATTTTAGACAAGACGACTATTTTGGTTACAGCAGATAGTTTGAACAAAAAACGTACGTATAGAGCAAGTACAGACTACTGCTAATGTTTATTGTGGTGTTCGGACTTCGAAAATGTCAATAGATTTATGTTGTCTGATACGACCTTTTGTTTCTCCTCTTTTCATATTGTGTTGATTTGTCATTTTAATTATAAAATCGAAATATAGTTAGCACTTGGTCAATTGTACTGTTTTCTTAAGAAATATAAATATACATATAAAGTATTCTATTCTAGCATATTTTTAACAACAATAAAAACACGTTACCACAGCAATTATCCATAATCAATTCAAATTTTAAATTTCTTAAATATTAATAAGCATTTATCAAGGTTCTATGTACAGTTTTAAAAAATATATAAAATACAGAGCTATAATTGATGATTTCTTTTTGGAAACACTCAAGTTTTTATTCTATATCCTTAGATATCTGCCGTTTTAACTGTCACACAATGGAGCTGTATCCGGATCTTTTAAGCCCGTGATGGTTTCCCCATTTGTTCTCTGAATCAGTTGAGGTGTAATCAGTTTCCATAGTAACTATAAAGATAAATAAGAAAATAATTGCAGAACTTAACATCGATCAATTATACTATTAACCAGTGATTGTGTTATTAACAATGTTAGTTGTACATTGTATTCTATGTAGTATTGTAGACTAATGATACGGGCCAGTTAACTGCGAAACAACAGAGAGAAATATCATTATGGTAGATAAATGAACGTATATATAAACTTTTTTTCAATTTTTTTTTAGTACAATGATTGCATAATATTTCTTTATCGTTTACCTGCACCACCATTATTCAGGAAGAATAACAAAACTTACTCAAGCAACTGGGTACGTATGTGGGACAAGTACCACAGTATCTTCCTGTTAGTCGTTTCCTACGGCGACAATACATACACAAATAGATTCCCACTCCTGTGAGAACACACATCCCAACAATGCCACCTGTTATTCCACCAATCATGCCATCTAAATGATGTGTAAATCATATATGAACTTAGTCTGAACAGTCAATGACATTGTAGTGAAGTTGTAAGGAGGCACAAACAGAATGAATGTTCGTCACTATGTATTTTAATTGAAATGTTTTAATTCACAAAAATGTGCTGAACCTTGCATTTCTTGCATTATTTTGTTGTCTTTGGGCCAAGAAGGGTGACCCGTGCTGTTGCCTTATAGGCAAAAAATTCAAAGTTTAAAACTTATTCTGAACTCTGCCATTGTAGTTACTCAATATCATCGTCACCTGTACTTATACGAGTGTAAGAAGATATCCAGTAAAAACTTCTTGTGAGATTAAGTTGCTAAAATGACTTATTATATTAAGTGAAGATGTAAGAAGGCAAAAATAAAAGGAATGTTTTTAATTTTTTGTCATTGTAAATGTTTTACTTTTGCTTCACCTTGCATAAGGTAATCTGATGTTTATAGTGTTTCATGTAATATCTGAATTTTCTTTATTTCTTGCATTATTTTGTTGTCTTTCAGTTGCCTTATTGGGAAACAAATATCTGATTTTTTTTTTAATTTTTAACACTGTGCACAAAAATATGTTTAACAGCGCGTAAGTTATTTTGAGGTTTTTTGCTGTTACATTTTTTTTTTTTCATTGTGGTATTTTTTACTGTTGCCTTATTAGACACTAGTGGAACCTGTGATACACCTCCGATTAAACTTACAATTACACGTACAGGTAGCATCTATATCTTGGGTCGTCTCAAAGTGTCATTAGAAACCGTCGTTCCAAAACAAAGTCTAACTCCTATAATGATTTTGTATAGCTGAACAACGTGGACTTTTAAGAAATAATGTAGTAATGTGTACACATTATTTATTGCACATGGTGTTATCCAGGTTGAACATGCTGTAAATGTACGGCATATGATAGAATGGAAAAACACAATTTATTAAATTTGTTCATGAGACATGAAAAAAAACGCAATTGACGTTGGCTAGGTTCAGACAGTTCAAAATTATATTCAGCAAGACTTAGTGTTAAGAAAGGACGATCAATTAAGAAGCATGTTGACAATATTAAATTTCTATGCTAAGCATACATTTTCCATTTTTTAAAAGAGAATGGGGGGATACGGCGGGTTGGTGTTTAAAACCTCTTTTTTTTAATGGCATTATACTTGCCGTTCGGTATATTTTCACTGTTTTTTTTTTTTTATTGAATTGGTCAAATACTTCTGTCCACTTTTTTGGTTTAAAAAATATCAAAAATAAACGAAAAAAACACAACACCACTATCAATGAACATCTTTGTGTCGAGTATATGATTTAAACCATTCGCCAGACTCTGTTGTAATGCAAAAATAGATGTACTAAAATAGTTTGAATTTTACAATCTATCTTTTCAAATTAAACAAGACCAACACTGGGTCTGTTCCTGCGTCACTTAATGTAATTGATTGAGGTTGGAAGTTTACTGAAGCATAAGTGATAATTCCCGTTAATTGAAGGCAAAAAAACAAAATCGACGAGAATTTTCATTTTACAATGGGAATTGTAAAATTTCAAACTATCGGCTGCAGGGCTGATGTTAAACTTGCTTTCACGCTACGACTCATTATTATGAAGCTGTTGACTAAATATGAATTCACTCCTTTTAATACAAGCCAAGAAAACTTGGACGAAATTTTTCTTGTGCAATGCGTCTTGTCAAATTTCAAACTGTCGGCAAACAGGAAGTACCTGCACGGTAGATGTAAAAGTTGCTTACACGCTGCAACTCATGTTATTATTCTACAGACAAAATATAAAATAATTTCCTTCTATAGAAACCAAGAAAGAATATTTTGAGGAAAGTTTTCCACCAAAGGTCTTTCGGACTGATGGACGGACGGACATACCGACGGACAGACAGGGTCGAGCGGTTACAAGACCTGCTTTCGCCTTCAGCGACGCAGGTAAAAAATGACTGCCGGATTCTGAGGTGTTTTTTTTATAGAGATCTTGGGAATCATTTGAGTATGGACGTTTTTTTTTTTCACGGTTTCGATAACACTGTCATATTCCTGACTTGGTACAGACATTTCCTTATGAACAAAATGGTGGATTAAACCTATTGATAACGCTACATAAAATACTTGATCGAAATGACAATGTATATTCTACAAAAGACTCATCGGTGATGGAATATGATCCCAGTTACGGCAACCAGTTCAGTACCCACGAATGTAGTTCTTAAAAAACATATAACTTTTATTTAAAATGGTGTAGTGTGATTATTACACAAGTTCTGTAACTAAATGTAGATTTATGTGAAAGGAAAGGCTTTCTAGTTTGAATTTCTGTAAAAATTTTGAATGATATAAGTGTAATCTGGCGTCAATACATAGAGTAAATTGCCTAAATTCTAGCCTTTATTCTTCCACGGAAGTAGACTAACTGACCCTGTTGTCAATCAAAACATTTTGCAACAAAATGCAGGTCATGAGGCACTAAGATTGTACTAAGAAACTTCGAAACCAATGCCTAACATGAAACAGAAGTCCCAAGGTGACTATCAAAATTACTTATTGAAAAGCACCCCTTTTATTTACTATGATTTTCAATGCGTTTCAATGGAGCAAATAACTTGGTCCCCGTTCCTGATGATCGATTCAACACAGTTAAACAGGCCAAATAAAGTGTCAAGCTGGTGAGCATTAAGGACCAAAAATACGAAAAGTTTCCCAAATTAAGTTTGAGATTTCTACTCCTTTGGTAGAAAATCCTTAGAGTTTCGAAAAATCAAAAGTTTTGTAAATTAGGTACTGGTACAGGTTATCGTTTATTTTTGGTTCTTGTTGTTGCGACCACTAAGCTCTCGATATTTGTGTCCTGTCTTGATACGAACTTTATTGTTGTTTTATCTATTATATGTATTCGTCATATCAAGGCAAGAACTGTGTTTTTTTTTTGTGTAATGTGTTGTTAGATACAGTGAATGTGTTGATTTGTTCTTTCAATAGTTGGGTGGAAACAAAACAAAGTCTAACTCCTATAATGATTTTGTATAGCTGGACAACGTGGACTTTAAAGAAATAATGTAGTAATGTGTACACATTAATTATTGAACATGGTGTTATCCAGGTTGAACATGCTGTAAATGTACGGCGTATGATAGAATGGAAAAACACCATTTATTAAATGTGTTCATGAGACATGAAAAAAAACGCAATTGACGTTGGCTAGGTTCAGACAGTTCAAAATTATATTCAGCAAGACTTAGTGTTAAGAAAGGACGATCAAATAAGAAGCATGTTGACAATATTAAATTTCTATGCTAAGCATACATTTTCCATTTTTAAAAAGAGAATGGGGGGATACGGCGGGTTGGTGTTTAACATCTCTTTTATTTAAAGGCATTATACTTGCCGTTTGGTATATTTTCACTGTTTTTTTTATTGAATTGGTCAAATACTTCTGTCCACTTTTTTGATTTTAAAAAAAATCAAAAATAAACGAAAAAAACACAACACCACTATCAATGAACATCTTTGTGTCGAGTATATAATTTAAACCATTCGTCAGACTCTGTTGTAATGCAAAACTAGATGTACTAAAATAGTTGGAATATTACCCAAGGTGACTATCAACATTACTTATTGAAAAGCACCCTTTTTATTTACTATGATTTTCAATGCGTTTCAATGGAGCAAATAACTTGGTCCCCGTTCCTGATGATCGATTCAACACAGTTAAACAGGCCAAATAAATTGTCAAGCTGGTGAGCATTAAGGACCAAAAATACGAAAAGTTTCCCAAATTAAGTTTGAGATTTCTACTCCTTTGGTAGAAAATCCTTAGAGTTTCGAAAAATCAAAAGTTTTGTAAATTAGGTACTGGTACAGGTTATCGTTTATTTTTGGTTCTTGTTGTTGCGACCACTAAGCTCTCGATATTTGTGTCCTGTCTTGATACGAACTTTATTGTTGTTTTATCTATTATATGTATTCGTCATATCAAGGCAAGAACTGTGTTTTTTTTTTGTGTAATGTGTTGTTAGATACAGTGAATGTGTTGATTTGTTCTTTCAATAGTTGGGTGGAAACAAAACAAAGTCTAACTCCTATAATGATTTTGTATAGCTGGACAACGTGGACTTTAAAGAAATAATGTAGTAATGTGTACACATTAATTATTGAACATGGTGTTATCCAGGTTGAACATGCTGTAAATGTACGGCGTATGATAGAATGGAAAAACACCATTTATTAAATGTGTTCATGAGACATGAAAAAAAACGCAATTGACGTTGGCTAGGTTCAGACAGTTCAAAATTATATTCAGCAAGACTTAGTGTTAAGAAAGGACGATCAAATAAGAAGCATGTTGACAATATTAAATTTCTATGCTAAGCATACATTTTCCATTTTTAAAAAGAGAATGGGGGGATACGGCGGGTTGGTGTTTAACATCTCTTTTATTTAAAGGCATTATACTTGCCGTTTGGTATATTTTCACTGTTTTTTTTATTGAATTGGTCAAATACTTCTGTCCACTTTTTTGATTTTAAAAAAAATCAAAAATAAACGAAAAAAACACAACACCACTATCAATGAACATCTTTGTGTCGAGTATATAATTTAAACCATTCGTCAGACTCTGTTGTAATGCAAAACTAGATGTACTAAAATAGTTGGAATATTACCCAAGGTGACTATCAACATTACTTATTGAAAAGCACCCTTTTTATTTACTATGATTTTCAATGCGTTTCAATGGAGCAAATAACTTGGTCCCCGTTCCTGATGATCGATTCAACACAGTTAAACAGGCCAAATAAATTGTCAAGCTGGTGAGCATTAAGGAACAAAAAATACGAAAAGTTTTCAAAATTAAGTTTGAGATTTCTACTCCTTTGGTAGAAAATCCTTAGAGTTTCGAAAAATCAAAAGTTTTGTAAATTAGGTACTGGTACAGGTTATCGTTTATTTTTGGTTCTTGTTGTTGCGACCACTAAGCTCTCGATATTTGTGTCCTGACTTGATACGAACTTTATTGTTGTTTTATCACTTATATGTATTCGTCATATCAAGGCAAGAACTGTGTTTTTTTTGTGTAATGTGTTGTTAGATACAGTGAATGTGTTGATTTGTTCTTTCAATAGTTGGGTGGAAACAAAACAAAGTCTAACTCCTATAATGATTTTGTATAGCTGGACAACGTGGACTTTAAAGAAATAATGTAGTAATGTGTACACATTAATTATTGAACATGGTGTTATCCAGGTTGAACATGCTGTAAATGTACGGCGTATGATAGAATGGAAAAACACCATTTATTAAATGTGTTCATGAGACATGAAAAAAAACGCAATTGACGTTGGCTAGGTTCAGACAGTTCAAAATTATATTCAGCAAGACTAAGTGTTAAGAAAGGACGATCAAATAAGAAGCATGTTGACAATATTAAATTTCTATGCTAAGCATACATTTTCCATTTTTAAAAAGAGAATGGGGGGATACGGCGGGTTGGTGTTTAAAATCTCTTTTATTTAAAGGCATTATACTTGCCGTTTGGTATATTTTCACTGTTTTTTTTATTGAATTGGTCAAATACTTCTGTCCACTTTTTTGATTTTAAAAAAAATCAAAAATAAACGAAAAAAACACAACACCACTATCAATGAACATCTTTGTGTCGAGTATATAATTTAAACCATTCGTCAGACTCTGTTGTAATGCAAAACTAGATGTACTAAAATAGTTGGAATTTTACCCAAGGTGACTATCAAAATTACTTATTGAAAAGCACCCTTTTTATTTACTATGATTTTCAATGCGTTTCAATGGAGCAAATAACTTGGTCCCCGTTCCTGATGATCGATTCAACACAGTTAAACAGGTCAAAAAAAGTGTCAAGCTGGTGAGCATTAAGGACCAAAAAATACGAAAAGTTTTCCAAATTAAGTTTGAGATTTCTACTCCTTTGGTAGAAAATCCTTAGAGTTTCGAAAAATCAAAAGTTTTGTAAATTAGGTACTGGTACAGGTTATCGTTTATTTTTGGTTCTTGTTGTTGCGACCACTAAGCTCTCGATATTTGTGTCCTGTCTTGATACGAACTTTATTGTTGTTTTATCTATTATATGTATTCGTCATATCAAGGCAAGAACTGTGTTTTTTTGTGTAATGTGTTGTTAGATACAGTGAATGTGTTGATTTGTTCTTTCAATAGTTGGGTGGAAATTGTTTTGCCTGTGGTCAAATGTACTGTTCCTTATTGTATTAATAAAGTTACACTATATAATAATCAAACATATTCTAATTAAATGGAAAAACACAATGAATGTAAATCAAACCACTGCATTTATCTTTTCATAATCAATGCCTACTTTCAATTTGTTTTAACCAACTTATATTTCATGTGCACATAACGCATTACCCCAAATCAATAAAGACTAAACAAAACCCACCAGTGAAACGTATAAAAGACTGGTAGGGACATTCTAGTTTTAAATTGTTCATTTCAATT
The DNA here is from genome assembly GCF_021869535.1 of Mytilus californianus. Taxonomy (NCBI): domain Eukaryota; kingdom Metazoa; phylum Mollusca; class Bivalvia; order Mytilida; family Mytilidae; genus Mytilus; species Mytilus californianus. The sequence continues at coordinate 46,782,779 of NW_026262582.1, read as the reverse complement.
TAATAGACATTTCTTGAATACTTGACATTTTAGTTCTAACTTAGAAGTGAGAAATATTGGCTTTGAACTGGAAAATATTAGCTTAGAGCTGAATAATGTCAACTTTGAAATGTGAATTGTCACATTTAAATGAGAAAAATTAACAAAAGAATGTCTTGACCAGTCTTTTGGGTAATGTGTTTTTGATTCGCAGATTATATTTCTCAATTTAGTTACAGCAGTATCAGCTTTTTAAATTAGTATTCTTACAGTGCTGATGATTTACACATGCCCTTATATTCAATCATTTCACTTGTGGAATAATTGAATTCAAATAAATGTTCAATTATGTGATTGATTGATTGATTGATTGATTGTATGGTTGTTGTAAGTATTACGTCCAGTGGCAAATATAGCAGACATGTCCTGTAATAGAGTGGTTAAACGGGATATAGAGTGGAAAATGTGAAATTTCACTAGAATAAATAGAATATATTTGATAAGGACATTAATAAGGACTAACAATAGTTCCTACGATCCCCTCAAAAAGTTGTTGCAAGGGTTCCTACCGTTCAGCGTTTTTGACAACCTAATTTCAAGAGGAACAGGACTAAACTTTCTCCTCATGACCGGACGTGGCTGCGAATTTATACATCCTACATAGCCAAATCGACGCCGCACTTTTGCGAGTTTTTTTATACCGGTTGGAAGAAGACCTAAGGATGACACAACTTCTACCCCAGTCAACGTTTGGGATTTCATATATTTAAAAAAAAATATTAAGTCGAATAAGGAATTAATATTGTCCTTTAAATCCAAATTGGCTACGGGTTTTATTTTTTTTAAATAACAAGCGCTACCTTGACAAAGTATTTTGGTTTATCTAATAAACGGTATGGAAACTTCAAAATTGCAAAACACAAAAGCTTCTATTTATTGCCGTAGTAGCTGTTTTATGAGGCATTCGAAAAGTTTAACGTATTCTTATGATTTTCGAAAATAAGAAATGACTAATATATGATATAGAGATTATGAGATACAAAAACAGTCATGTAATGTTGTGTGAAGTCTTGAAGAATTAGAGATGGACGATCAGTTGTATATTCAAATCGTGTCAAATAAGTTAATTGGTATAAGTAAATGTGATTGAGGTAAAACCATGGAAGAATTTCACACGAGATAACTTAGACTCGCATTCTACCGTCTTGTATATTTTATATTTACCTCTATAACTTTTTACATATAATCAATATCTATCAGTTTCTTACAACTTTGATGAAAAAGAATTATTCTGACAATTAAAACAACTAATGAGAAATTGATAAAGCCGCATTTCCTTGTTAATTGTATTAAAAATATAATTCGCTACTTTTGCCTGTATCTTTAGTATACATGTAATGTTGAAATGTTTCCCTGTACAAAATCAATATGTCGAAATGTAAATCCAAGATAACGAATAAGCTAATGATATTAAATATTACGCGTATAGTTTGTTTATTGAAAGTTAAAAATATCGTTGATACAGGTAACAGTCACTAAAAGGAAGTCATTTTCAATATTCATTTAATACCCAAGGCAATGTTGATCACAATGATTCGTTCATTGATAAGAGGTGCAAAAAGTCTAAGAAGATAAGTATGATAAATAAGAAGACAAGTATATGCAATATTATATAAATAACACATAGCTGGGAGGGTGATAGAGCAGATTGTTATCCCGAGAAAACATTGTCAACTGAGGCAAACCCAAGGTCGACAATGTCTTTTCAAGGGGTAACAGTCTGCTCTATCACCCTCTCAGATATGTGTTATTTAATTTATGAATGTTCTGTTATTACTATACTTATATATTATTAATGCACGGTTAAACTACATTTTAGTAAATTATTCTATGGGTATAGGTTAGACATTTCCCCTCCCTTCTCGACCTTTACAAAATTAATTAAGGTAACAAACAAAATTTGAGGGACTGGCATAAACTCAAGGAGGAGCAAAACTGGTTGCATCGTCAAAGAAAGTGTCTCCTGCTTTTGCATGCATACAATTCAGTGTCACACGCATTGTAAACATTGCTCAACAAGATAATACGTTTGAACTTGATTGTTTAAAAGTGAGTGTAAACAAATTTGTTATTTTTATTTCTAGAAACATTCATAGAAATAATAAAACAGAATCGCATCATTTTTAAATTTATTCATTCGAATTCGAAACAAGGGAAACAGGTAAAGATGGAATAAGATTGGTCTTGTAAGTGATACCAGGAGGTATTCATAGTGATAGATGACAAAACAGCACAGTTTGAGTCCTGTACATTTTATTTATGCAACCTATATCTATGTTTGAAACTATTACAAGGACCATTTAGAATCTGCACACTTGCGTTGGTTTTGTGCCAAAAGCACGGCTTAAGTTAGGAAACTTGAAAATGAAGTCATATCATATCATCATGTTTGGTGTATTATGATCGGAAGCAGAAGAAGAGAAAAATAGACACGTCAAACATACTTAATATGTTAGTAAAATTCTTGACTTTCTAGAAATTGATCTTAATATAATAAAGAACCTGACGATGGCCGTAGTGAAATAAATGAAACAAACAGTGAAACAAAGTTTTGAGTCACCTGATAATACTGTTCAATCTTGTTTAAAACTCAGACCAATAGGATTACCATGAAATACGTGATACAAAACAAGGACTACTGAAAAGGTACTAAAACTTAGAATACTTGAAGTGCCAGACATATTTTAAAAACTACACAGGACATATACAAAAATGAAAGGGAAGCAAATACATTAAAACTACAATAAGCAAAGGACATGGATGTCGAGATAAAGCGAGGAAATGCAAATACGTTAAAAGAGACCCTAAGTTGGAAAAGTTGTAAATATTTTATACCATTAGACTATGATAAAAATGTGAATAACCTATAAATTCTTAACACGTTCAGTGTTCCTGTTCAGTTGACATATCTTATCATTTTCGTCACCAAGGTTTTTCCTGTATATCTGTGAATGCAGATAGTTGTTTTGTTTTGGAGTTCATGCGATGCCTTCAGATTTTGTTTCATACCTTGATTTGTCTTCTTAATCGTTGTATCGGATTTAAACATCTCAACATGCAATAATATACGATCTTTCGCGTTTAACGTCGTTAACATATTTCAGTTATAACGTAGCGTTATACTAATTGCATTAACATAAGCTTAAGTGTTTCTGACACAAAAGTTGCTCCAACAGAGGTATGAAGAAGAACAGCTGGAATCGACACTGATTAGGTTTACAGGCACCATGACGAATTGGTTGACCGATATTATATGCTTGTGTCTAAACTCACTAAGGACAAGTTTCGTGAGCTTTTATCACCTTTACATATCAGAATAGTTGTCTGATACGTAAGTTTGCAGATTGTGTCCTTTTTTATTGGGATAGTTTGACCTAGTTTGGGTTTGAACGGTGGTTGATGGATGCATAGCATGCGAATCTTACCCTGTCGACACACTCGATCAAGTTTCATCTGAAGTTCATACGTTTCTCATAGTTTTTGTGGTCTACCTAGATTTGAGACATGTTTTGATCATAAAATATAAATATCGATTAATTACTGTTGCTTTTAACTTGTCGTTGTATAAATTGATCTAAAGGAAATAGATGTATTCCTTGAATTAAATAGTCTGTAATAAAAAACCAATATGAAAATTACCACAATCTTCTGAAATTTCGTTTCTTTCGATTTCAGTTTAACTTCTTTTTTTTATATATATAAAGTCAATACAATTTAAAAAAATCTTTATGTTTATTTACAAGATCAAATAACTTAACAGAACAACATTAAATAATAAATAGGAAACACTGAACTAAACGTAATAATCTATTAATAATGGCAACCTAACTAGCCTGAACATAAACTGAAGTTATAGTTTTTTAAGCAGATGAATAAAATATGATCGGACTGGACGATAGACTACCACTGGTTATTGTTGTTTTTAATTAACCTGGTACTATTGTATTGGGTTAAGTTATGGGAAAATAGTTTTTAAATTCAGATATATTGTTTAATAAATGACTTTATTAACAGCGAAATTTTATGAAATGATTTCATCATTTACATTTCTTCCCGTTGTTGAAATAATAAGAAAAGTAAATATTCAACCATAATAAGATATCAATTCCTGTGATATGCACTTTGAAGCTCTTGCGAATAAAATGTATCTTAAAAATGTAATGACAATTATGCTGATCAAACAAGACAAATAAAAATACACATTGTTTATTTGCTGTTATTCAGGTATAACAGTTTCAATGATATTTGCAATCGGACAAGATATGTCTATCGCCATCTTATTCACACTGAATAAGTGGAGCTGTGTTTTCTTCTGTAAGACCATTTACAGATTCCGCTTCCTTATACATATCAGTTTTGCTGTCAGCAGGTTCAATAGAAACTATAAACAAAATAAGAAGTAGTTGATATTATTTATAAGATATAATAGAATTATAACCTGTTACAGACACATGAATAAATACTTTGTATTAGCTCATTTCTACTCTGTTTACGTTGTGTGTTTAATATGCTATTCTTTCTTTGTGCTCTTTGGTTCTACACTTCTGATTCATTCCAAAAGTACCCGAACAGAAACCAGAAGACTGTAAACTTTTGTTTAATACGTTAAATCAGCATAGTGGAAAATAATAAGCATACGGTTCTTGTGCATTATCATTCGACATGCCCAATGCAGTCACAATTAATAAAAACTCAAACATGTTTAAAATCTGATAGTAATGACTGAATTTCTTATTACCTTTCAATTAAACACAAGGAACTTAAAAATGTAGAACACAATTATTTGTGTTTTTTGTATTTTTTTGTATTTTTTTTTTATCTGTTGCTCATTATCTATCTGATGCGTCATACCTTTTCCAGCATATTTATACAGTGTAATCTTATCTTGAATATCATTGTTACATCACATTAACAGGTTTTAGAATGATTAAATGGCTGTCCCAAACAAAGAATTTGTAATCCAGTGGCTATCGTTGTTTGTTATCTGTCACAATTTATTTTCATATGTTGTTAATTTTCATCACGCCATTGGTTTTCTCCTTTTTAATGATTCACTTGTTGTTATCCTGGTACCGTTCATAGCTGATGATGTTCATTGTAGAAGGCCGCTGTTGGTCTGTTGTTGTTACAACTTTGTATTTTTGTATTTAGCCGGTCTAATAGGCAATCATGGTACACTAATAGATAACAAGATCGACTGGATTAGCTGGCTTGAGGTCGGAATTATTGTCGTTATTGAACAGCTGCAGAGTGACTAGACCCTCTTATCAGTTTAGTCATAATAACGTTTTTACAATAAAAGAACAAGTCTAATGCATATATTTTCATTTCAATTTAACTTTAGTTGACAAATATGTCAATTACGAAAATTGCAACTTTGATATATATGATATAGGAGCTCAGATGTGTATATCATTTAAATGAAAACAAATACAGCCTAACTATATAAAAAAAACATACCCTTGTCAAGTGAATCTGATCCCTGTACACTTTCTTTCTGGAATTTAGGTCTACACAAGATACAGGAACATAACAATAGTTCATTTACGGAACACTCTGTCGAAAGACCTCCTGCATCTATATACACAAACATTGTACATGTATATATGAAATTAAGTATTAATGTATTATCAAACATTGAATCAGATCTGTGCTAATTTCGTACAATTTTACGTAAAGCTTATATAATTAAAAAAAAAAAAAAAAAATGCAAATAAACTTTAAAATATCTATACACTTTGTCTTCAGTTTATTTACAAACTGTGGTCAAATAAGTGCATACACATATTTTTATTGATTTACTCACACAGTATTATGACTGACAATGTATGATAAAGTAAGAAACCAGCAACAACGTGTGTGACAAGGTTTATTTCATAAGCTGGAATATGTATAAAATGAGGGACATTTTCAGAAAACTATCTCATCACATTGCTATGCGGTGTCTATATTCACCCTGTATTGGATAAAAAAAGTCAAAGACTTACTAATGTTTCCTGGTTTGTGTGTTAGACATGCGCAACAGTATCTACCTCTTCGTCGTTTTCTCTGACGACAACATATGCACCAATAAATAATCAATCCACATATGACTAAAAATCCAGCAACTCCACCTGATACACCAGCAATAACATCGTCTTTTTGAAAAAAAAAGTCAAATTAGTAAAAAAAACATTTCATTTTTATTTTACATAACTAGTAATTAAAAAAAATGAAGACACTAACTAGACATCTGACCGTATTTTATGACACCCTCAACGGAGTTGGGGTGACAAATTGTCATTCTTCGTTTCTGTTTTCTATTTTTTATTCTTCCACACATTTTGTCCACGCTACAATTTTTTTTTGTAGTTCTCGGAATTGAATGGACCAATGTTGATGGAACTATACCATAATGTGAACCACTATGTGAAGTTGAGCAAGAGACATTGAAATGGCCCAAAAGGACCACTGTTACCATGGAAACAGCAAAAATGGCCCCAAAAATGCTGCAAAGTAAATGAAACTTCAAACAAATATTGATTGGCATATGCTGATGTTCTATTAAACTTTGGAATTTCCAAAATGATGGCCGTTACCATGGAAACAGTTAAATAGTCAAAATGTTCTAAACTTAATGAAACTTCACAGAAATGTTAACTGGCATGTATAGACGTGTCATTTGACTTTAGAATTTCCAAAATGACTGCTGTTCCCGTGGCAATGGAAGGGATGCCATCCGCAATTGCTCGCAATGGCAAATCTAGTTGTAATTGTAATTGTAAACTGAAAAAGTACAGCATTCAAATTGTTTTCTTGATGTGTGTTAAACAAAATCGGCTGAGCACATGACAAACGAAAAAAAATGAATTTGCATATTCATAGTGATTTGTAGGTTATATACAAAAGCTTAAAGTATATATGAATATACTTACAATGGTATTCCACTCTTGTTTCAATTGCAAACGTAAAAGTATCATTTAGTTTGTCAGGTATAAAGTCCACATGTGGTCTTTCGATCTGTTTGTTGTATCCATCATTTTGTTTATCATTTTTCTCTACTTCGAAGGAAACATAATCGACATAGTATATCCAATTCGAAAGAAAGAGGTAAGGGTACGAATCCCTATCGCAACCTTTACCTTTAATCTTAAAGTAATCAGAAAAGTGTTCAAAATACAATTTGTAAATATTATCAAACATGAACAATTTTAGGTTATCATTATTACAAAGTTCAAAAACATCAGTTGAACACAACTAAATTTAATGTAATTCTTTTAAAACACTGTATACTGTTACCAGTGTTCTTTTAAACGGGGAAAGAACCATTATATGAATAGACGTGGCTTCATATAAACAGGATTCAAATGAAATGATTTGTTGAAAAGTTGAAGGTTACGGAATTGTGTAAAGTGGCTCAAACTAGGTTGTAAATATCTTTAACAAAGTTGACCCTGTGTGGTTTTAGCTGTTTTAGTGACCCCCTATAAGATATAAGTTTCAACGTTATATATGTGGTTCCAAAGTTTCAGTCTAAAAAGTGAATGTAACTTAACTCGAATACCATATATATAAATTCTATATCTACATAAAGTGATACGACAATTTCCCACTAAAACAGTGACATTATGAATTTAAAACGCGAGGCTTGTACCGATATTTTTGAATATATAAAATGTAACTATCGAGAGTGGAAAATATCGTATTGCACGAGATTTGGTGGTGGAATGACTTTTAAACGATATGCAGACAAAATATTTCACTGATCTGGAAAATCATGTGTGTATATGTGACGTCATGATGCATGGTAAAAATTTTCAGAACGTTAGAGAACATCAAGAACATTTGACGTGATAATTGTAATTTAACCAATTAAGAAATGAGATCAATCAACATACACGTTGATTTTGAAAAAAAAAATTCGGGAAAAGTATAAATCTGTTGGGAATTAGAGAAATTGATTAATTAGTATTGCATCCAATTACTAATTAATAAAATTGACTTAGAAATAAAATATACTTAATATGAATAAAAAAGTATAATTGAATAGCAATAACTGCACATTTAAAAAGATTCTTAAACCAACATGTCACTTATAAAATCCCGTTTGTACTAAATGTATTTTACATGTACCTGTATGTTCTAAAAAAACGATTTATTTTTGGATAGAGTGTTTTACAAGATTATCTAAAAAAAAAGGTTTCTAAGTCCATACCTTTTCTTAAAAAAAAACAGAAGACATAAACAGGACATCATAGATCAGATTGACTGAGAGAGTTTGAATGTTACATGGAAATATATTAAATTTATCATCAGCTCTATCTAAATAGACGGGTGATGTAGCTGTTACAGATTGTTAATCATTACTTAATTTCGCTATTTGCTATTCTAAAATCATTGAATATGGCTTATGGGTTTATGTTGCTCAATCTTTTGTGGTGTAATGTTTTTTTTTTTGTTGTCTATTCTTTCGTCGTTCTTCACTTTTTGACCGCGATGTTTGCTGTTTCAATTAGACTTATGATTTGTATTGCTTCCTTTGTTGTAGTGTGTTTTTAATTGACGGTCTACAATAATGCATATACAGTGTTATCAATATCAAGAATTCGCTTACATAATTTTCCAAATCAGTTCAACATCATGCAATGTAATTGTAAATTGTTCTCAAAAGTTCGTGAGAGAAGTGAAACACTTTAAGTCATTATTTTATGTGCATTCCAGTAATAACAGAACTTCAATTTTGTGCACATGATAAATATCACAACTACGGTTTAATTGACCGGGTTTAAAAGTTTACTTTACATGTTAAGAGTGTCAAACACTAAAATCGATAACCAAAAGATCCAAAGTGTTCAAAGTGTTAGGCAAAATATTACTGTGCTTCAAATTACCTCGCCATTAAATTCAAAGTTGTTTATATCATAACTGTAATGGGTGACAAATATGTTGTACTGAAGCATACTTTGACATTTAGGACTGTCTAAATGCAGTTGTCTTACGGACATGCGATATCTGTAAAAAACTGATTTGGGAGTTGTGAACGACATTTGTCTACAATCGTGGTGGCTTAAATCCCCTTCAAACTTCATGAAAGCTTTGGTGTCTTTATCAACAACATACGTCGGTGCATCACATGCATCATTTGGAAAAGAATCTAACACAAAAAAAAAATACCAGTATTAAGCACATTTTAGGCATAAACGAAAGAGAAAGAGATGTTGTAATGTTGCAAAGCATACAGAGGTTCGTTTATATTAGAATTATTTCACCCAAGGCTCGTGTATCTAATAATTTGTCATCATTTTGTAATATAATAGATGTAAAGCAACTAACAATCATTCAATCAATCAGTTTGTAATAGAGAAGAACAGACAGCCTGATCGACATTTAGCATGAATTTTGATCACACTAATTTAAAATGCTGTACGACTTATGAATATGTAATTCAAGTGTGAATAATTGATACTTTTGTAGTTATGTCAGGTTACATAAAAATCACAGCGTTCTCTTAACTCTATAGCATAACCCAATTAACTGTAATACCCGTTGTACTTGTCAAGATACTTGCCTTTATTAACATCAAATGTGTTACCTTGGATGGACATACGTCAACAGTTGTACTTACTGGTTGTTTTCTTTAGTTGTATGAGACAGATACGGGCTACCCAATGTGCATTAAGTAAAGCAAACACTGTCATTATTCTTTTGTTCCAATAGAAATGTGATGTCTTTTCTTTTGATGAACAATTCTTTATTGAATGATGATACATTTTTTTTTTATTGAACTTGAAATTAGGGTTACAAAATGTCTGTCTTGTCTATTTAATATCATAACTTACAGGGAAATGCAGAAAAGTTGGTCATAACTTGAATTTCTTACGACAATAGCATGAGGAGAGAAGATATTTTCCATTTTTATATAACACCAGCCTTGCAATCTCTGAATATGAAGTCTAAACTTCCAATTTTATAATTTGTAATATTCAAATGCTTGCTTTCCAGCTGCGATTTAATTGCTATCGACTTTTTTTTTTAAATAAAGGTCAGTTCTGTTTGGCTGGGGAATGTAATTCCCCGGAATGTAGTCTCGCTCTATTAAAAAAAAAAGATGATTGGTCACGTCAAAAAGCTATACAACGAATAAAAAAATCCAAAAACATATAGTGGATAACATACGATCATCCAAAAAGGCAGGTATCTATAAAATATGTCATCTTCGAAATTGTTAGATTCTCGAAAACAAGCACAATGTAAATTACTCTTTATTTTAATGCATTCAAATATCTGCCACAATCTTCAAGTTTCCCCAAAATGAACAAAATGTGAGCTTGCACATTGTGTTAATCTCTTAATTGCCAATAAGTCTAACTAAAAAAGCTTAAAGATGGTTAACAAAAATAGGCGACATATACCATAGGAAGAGCGAAAAGAAGATAAACCGATACAATACACACCTCACATTTAAAAACAAAACATCAATGAAAAGAAAAACGAAACCCGCTATCTTATTTAAACTGGAACATCTATGTGTCAATTGTGTGGCAATGATAACAAATCTCATCATCAGATGCACGTTTCGACTACTAGTTTTTTTCTCAACTCTTAAATATACATGAATGAAATATTCTAAGTATTTGGTTTATGCAAGCTTATTAAATGAGCTGTCTGCATTGAGGCACATAAGCACATGAACAACAATGTACTTTCACAATCCACTTCAACAATAGAAATATAAAGAAGAACAATTTGAAACGAATCATTGACGACTAGCTAAACGTGTATGTGCGCAGCAAATATAAATTTCATTTGTCGTGATAGATGTATTTAAATGCTGCTTGAAAATCTATATCCAAAACAGTTGACTTTTTATAATAAAAATGAAACATACATGTCACTGAAGTTTTACTGTAGCAGACACCTTGAAGGGTTACCAATATTGCCATGAGAACTGTCACGTCTATCAGTTGAAACGCCATGGTTTCTGAAAACAAATAGAAAAACGTTATCTTGATGAATTTAATTTTTCAAGTATTCATTTGTATTTATATAAATTATATACTCAGACTTCATAAAGCGTCATCAGTGTCTGAGCAGAATGTTGATGAAGCAGGGTTACGTAAAAGAACGTCTCGAAATTTTTCTGAAAAAGTTCATCGGAAAATACCAATAAATATTCTGTATCAACTTCAAAAATATATCATGATGGTCTTGAAGTATAAATTCTAGGTTCTTATCATCTTAATTACATGTTACATGTATAGTGTTCTTTTTATTTGTCCTTGCATATTTCTACAAAAGAAGCGAAAGATACCAGATGGACATTCAAACTCATAAGTCGAAAATAAACTGACAACGCCATGGCTAAAAAAGAAAAAGACCAACAGAAAACAATAGTACACAAAACAAACCATAGAAAACTAAAGACTGAGCAACACGAACCCCATCAAAACCTTGGGATGATCTCAGGTGTTCCGGAAGGGTAAGCACATGTAGCACCCGTCGTGCTGCTCATGTTAGTAGAAACCCGGTTATAAGTCTAATTCGGTGGGTCACATTCGGGAAAAGGGGACGGGATTGTAGTTACGACATTAGGAACATATCCGCTATTATCTGTGAAACGGATATTCAACAGTCAACCAACTCGTGATGGCGTCCGTAAAACTTAGAAAGGAATGATTTCAGCTTAACCACTTGGAACTCTTGTTTTAATAGCTTACTTGTGAGCAGCAACCCTCTATCAAGGAAATCATGATAGGAACTACAAGCCCTGGAATATCGTATCAACTGGGAGATGTATACTCCGTATGCAGGCGATGCTGGAACGGTGCACCTTTACTATTTAGTTTTGGTGATATCCCTTTTATATCTCGGTATTTATATATCCCGCCATTGTAGTAATGTGCTATGGTCATCTTTTTATATTCTTGTCTTTCAGGTTTGCTTATGTGCTTTGTCTATAGACCGTCTATATGCCATTTTGTTTTTCTTTGTAGAATAGTTGTTTGTTTTTATAGTAATTAAAATTATTAACATTACTGACTGCTGTACCCAAATCTGTGAAATGTTTCCCTATTTTGTCTGTTTGTTTTGCTTACACATTGTTGTCAATATAATGAAATTTTATGCGACTGTCGTACAAGCGAGAGGTTTTGCTAGCTTTACAACCAGGTTTAATCCACCATTTTCTACATACGGAAATGTCTGTAAAAGGTCAGAAATATGACAGATGTTTTCCATTCGTATGATGTGTTTGTCATTTTACTTTTTACATTGTGTCGTCATGTGTTTCACCTTTTGACTCTTTCTGTCACAGAGAGGAAGAAGCTACTAAAGGAATAATCAAGAGTTTAAATAAAATTGCAAGTAAAAGTTTGTTCGTATACATGTGTCATCATGTGTCGTGACCACTGAAATAAGTTTTACACGGTAAAATTTAGTGCCATGACCACTGAAATAAGTTTTGAACGGTAAAATATAGTGTCGTGACCCCTGAAAAAAGTTTACACGGTGAAATTTATTGTCGTGACCACTGAAATAAGCTTTACACGGTGAAATTTAAAAGTACACTTTAAATCTTTAGCTTCTTGTGAGTATTTTTCGTGTTTTATATTAAAAACGTGCATCTATAAGATAACTTAATCAATGCAAATACATGATCACATATATATAATACCTTGATAATGCGTCTACAAGATTTGTCAAGAACGGATTATTATTCTTCAAATTCCTTTTCACCTTATTAAGAACCTTATTGTATTAACTTTAATTTACAGCTATGATGTAAAATTTATGCTATGTGCTAAAATATTAAAATTATAGTATTTTTTTACGAAAGCCTCCTACCTTGATAAACCGTAAAATTCTCTTGTTAATAATGAAATTCAATGTTTTGATATGTAACTTTGTATGATCAAACAAGTTCTGTCTTTGTTCATAAACTTAACATAACACTCTAAATATATACGCCAATCAGTTACAATCAGGAAGATATCAGACTCACAAATAAAAAAGGCACTCTTTGTTCATTTTCACAATGTAATATAATCTTCAAATCAGGGGGTAACAATTAACGAACAATATATGCTTTCGCTCACGCATGACATATAAATAATACTGTTATTGTTTTTAAATTGAAATTTCAATGTATTTATGCATGTTATGACAAAAGCTAAACAAAGGTAATCAGCATAACTTAAAGTTAACCTAGTTAATATTTTTGAACACTATACATGTTTTAAACATGTTATAAAGAGTATTGCGTTTCATTTATTTACTTGTATGCTTTTCATGCTATACACAATTCATATGAAGGTCCACATCATTTGAATATTTCTGAAGGAAGCAATTGACATAGACAATGCAATTCTTATATTGTAAAAAAAAACTTTTTAAAACCACTTGTATTATGTTTATCCTCAAATTCAGTAATTGTTAAGCTCATCTTGCTCTTTCCACTAATAACAATATATTCCACCGTACTTTTTCAAAAGATACAACACACATATTTATGAATAAGACCTGTCGGTTTTTATAAGTGTAAAAAAAGTGTTCAAAATCTATCTACCAACATGTTACAGCTGGTTACAGGACATCCATTCATATGTGCTTTACTTATATAACTTTGAGGCCTCAAACTACTTGTAGTTACTGCAAAACGTCAATGCCTCATTTTCGTCGTTATTAACTCAAAGAGGAGATTTTCAACTAAAATCTGTGACAAACGTGATGATTACAACTTTCCAAATGTAAAGTTCCCGTTTTATCAGCAGCTACATATCCTCTGTCCCATCATACCGCGGTTACATATCTCAATTAATACGTACTATATGAACTGCATGGACAGAGGTATGCTACTGATAAATAAGAACTGCTCCAACAGAATTATGAGTAAAAATGACTGCAATCCACACATAAAAATAAATGAGAGCTCTTTAAAAAAAAAACTTTTTCGCTCGGAAACTAGTATGAAACGCTTTTTAAATTAAAACAGGATGAACACTCATACAATACAACGTTGGTACCATCCCCCTATAAATCACTGAGTCAGTGTGTACGTGTAAGTTATTGATATTGTACACTTTGAGCTGAATTGAACTAAAATTAAGGTTTCAACTCCCATCCGGAATAATTGACCTAAAGACAATCATACTGTTTTCGTAAAATATTGGTCGTTTCGTCTGTTATTAAAACTTGTATATCTACATCTTAACATCTCAAGGTAATATGTAACATTCATACTTCCGTTGTAACACAGTACAATCAATACATAAATTGTGAAACAAATGCGTAGATTGTACATATAAAAGTCTTTTTTTATACTATATTTGGAAAAATTAATGCTGTTATAATCATTTTTTTTTTTTTTAATAATTGTATTTAAAGTATTTCATTATAAATGATTATAGGGATCGTCGGCTTAGTGCTCTCAAATCATATAAATTTGATTAATATATGAAAAACATGAAAAGGGAATCAGAATTTCAATCAGGACTTTAGGTGAATCGTTTTTCCTTTAATGCCCTTTTCATGTTGCATATCAATTTCTACTGAATGTTCTGGTTACACCATTTAAATTTTATGTGAAATCAGTGTTCTTACCAATACCACTTCGTTGTAATCAGGAGTTTAAATAAAATTGCAAGTAAAGTTAGTTCGTATACATGTGGCATCGCGTGTCGTGACCACTGAAATAAGTTTAACACGGATAATTTTAAAAGTACACTTTATATCTTTAGTTTCTTGTGAGAAATCTTTGTGTTTTGATTGTTTTTTTATTAAAAACGTACGTCTATCAGTTAGCATAATCAATGCACATACATGATCCATATATATAATACCTTGATAATGCGTTTACATGGTATGTCAAGAATGCATTATTTTTCAAATTCCTTTTGATCTTATTAAGAAACTTTACGTATTAACTGTAATTCAAAGCTGTAATGTAAATTTGAGATTCATTGCTAAAAACATTAAAATCATAGGATTCTTTTTTAACGAAAGCCATCTACATTGTAAAATATTTTGATTATATTTAATACAGTGTTTTGATATGTAACTTTGTATGATCAAACTGGTTCTGTCTTTGTTCATAAACTTAAAATAACACCCTTAATATATACGCCAATCAGTTACAATCAGGAAGATATCAAACTAACAAATGAAAAAGGACACTCTTTGTACATTTTAACAATGTAATATAATCTTCAAATCAGGGGGGTAACAATTAACGAACTATATATACTGTAGCTCACGCATGACAGATTAATAATACATATGTTGTGTTTTTATTGATTTAAAGATGCAATATATCTGTGACAAGAGCTTAACATAGGTAATCACCTATTTATGATAAGACCTGTCGATTTTTATAAGTTTAAAAAATAAAAAAGTGTCCAAAATCTATCTACCAACATTTTACAGCTGTTTACATGACATCCATCCATACATGCTTTACTAATATAACTGTGCGGCCTCAAACTTCTTGTAGTTACTGCAAAACTAACATTATCTCATGTTCGTCATTATTAACACAAAGGGTAGTCTTCAAACTAGAATCTATGACAAACGTGATGATAACTATTTTTCAAATGTAAACTTCTAGTTTTATCAGAAGCTACAAATTCTCCGTTCCATCATATAGCGGTTACATATCTCAATTAATACGTTACGCACCATATGAACGGCATGAGCAAATGTTTTCTCTTAACAAATAAGAACTGCCTCAAAAGAGTTATGAGGAAGAAAGACTGAAATCAACACTACACAAGGTACGGTCACCATCAAGAGTTGCTCGACCGATCTTATGTGTCTGTGTTTCAACACACTAGTAACATGTGTGCAGTCTCAAATCTTTAGACACCATCATAAAGTGTAAATTTTACTGCATCACATGAACATAATGACAAATAATATCTCTTCGGTGAACTTTAACACTAAAACATCTGTCAATTCAATAATTTTAACAAACGTTTGAGATATATTTAAAACAAAAATGACGAAAGGCATACAATGTAGTCACGCTCGTGTACTTATAATAATGAATGAGTGAAATTTACTTCTTAAAGGATTAAGCGCCTTTTTTAAGGAATTTATTGGTGTATAAACCCGACCAATTCTTTCACAAATGTTTGTAAGAGACTTGGTTCAGTGTATACACAAATAAATTCCTTTAAAAAAGCGTTTAATCCTTATAATTCTTTAAAATTAGAGATAAGGAATTTTATTTCCACACATTTTGGCCTGGCGCATGAATATATTTTTTGGTTAACGTAAAAAAAAATGTAATGAAATTTGCTATCTGATTAAAAATAAACTGCAAAAATATATTATTATCATTCAAATGAATGTTTTGTGTTTATTATTTAATTTAATGATGAACGCAAAGTGAAAATAAATATTTTTAACGTCGCTGCCATCTTGTTTACATTGGTTACAAAAGGTAGTTCGGTCAGCGTCGTCTATCGAAAAATAAATAACGCCAAGATCCTCTATCGGAAGCCCTCTCGACCAATCATATAAACGTATTTTCTAATATGCAAATCATATAAGAATTATTAACTGGTAAACGAATTTGAATATTTTACATGTTTCAACTCAGTAACGGCTAAATACATAAAACTGAGATACATATATGCATGTCAGTAATGACGTCCAGGGAAAATCGGCTGATAAGACTGATCTTGAGCGTTCCTGGTGATGATTAATACCGAAAAACACATCGGAGTCACCAAATTTTTAGTGTAAGTTTCATTGACAGTATGGTACATGTAATTGCTGTTTACGCTGATCAATATAGTTTGTTTTTTCCTAAGATAATGCCGTCTGAAGAATTTGGATGTTTTTGAACTTATTGCCGAATTTTATACGTTCTATAGATGAACGTGTTAGTTTGAGAAACCACAATGATTAGTACTTTGCATTGAAAATGGGTTCAGGAAATATTTTAAAGTAAAAATACAGGGCGTTTGTAATTTACTTTGTACGAAGATTTGATAATACAAGCGATATCCATTTAACCAGAGGAAGATGAGAAGGGTAGGGTTATCTGACGGGCTAATATATTTTTATGTTGGTCATGGTAATGATTTCAATAGAAAATGATTATCTTTATTATGATACATTGTTGTTATTGCCAAAATAAGTTTTAACCTGTAGTGTACTTACTGTAGAACAGTGCAGAAATAAAACGAGTCTCTAAATAAAAAAAACATGTATATTTTAAATACATTTCTCGTTAAAATGTTCTGCGAAAAAATGTTCCATGACAAATAGTTCTAGTTATGTTGTGAATTTGTATATTCTGACTTATCTGTTAATATACAGTATATAATTACATAACTGTTGAGTAATTCTACAGTGATATTCATGATCATGATGATGCTGTCATTAATATTTTGTATTGGACTTGGATATGGATCAGTTATACATGAAAATCCTGAAACGGCTGTTGATATGCCCCTTACTGGTAACGAAGATGTTCCGCTGGTTGCTAAGTTGGATACCAAAAACCTGAATATGGAAATAAAAACATACAGAAATAAAACTATGGACAGGGCGGTGATGGAAAACTTTTCCGAATTGAAATTGGATATATTGTCTAAAATTATGACAGGTAATTATGCATATCTTTAATATTCTAGTATGATACTTACATGGTAAAGGTTAGAAGGGTTTTATGGTATAAGTTTCTTTTTGAAAGAATGCAATTATCAATGTCACAAATACATTATCAATGGTTTGTTATTCAACTCGATTTTACAGCTCGCAATGGGGTGTCATAATTGACAATAAAAACATTGTTATTATTACCTATCTATCAATTTTCATACCGTAGTCTATCAGATTGTTGATTTTGTTTTTAGAATGTTAATGGCCATTCTAAATAAACTGTGTCATGCGAACGGATCTAAAGGGGTCAATTCCCTCCATAATTTCCAAATTTGATTTAAATAGTCAACTTCAGCAAAAGGTCTGAAATTTGGAAACGGAAAAGTCAAGATTATACACAGCCAATCAGAATCTACAATATGTGTCACATGTTTATTCAATCAACATGTTATTCGGCGATACGAATTGTTCCTGAAAAGACAGTTTTATCTTAAAATGACAAAATTTTTACCTGTTTCTGTACCAAGAAATGCAGATAGAGGCATCGTTTACCAAAGTGATATTTTTATACAGAAACCAACTCTAGCTTTGCTTAGAATAAAGCTACGGTTTAATAGTTTTATTATTTACATTTGTAATGTAATTAAAATTTGGAAAAATCTACTACAGTTGCAGTATTTAGAATGACGTCATAATAATGAGATAAAAACCTCATTTATAAACATATATACACAAAGCTGTCATATTGTTAATGTAAGTAGATATTTTTAATACGTTTTGTAATTATTCGAGGGGCACAACTTCCTTTATATGTTGTAAAAGCTAAATCCAATCGATAATACAGGCTAGATGCTGTATATTAAAAAAACCGGTATTTAAACTTTGGTTTAATATTGATTATATTCATATACATTGATAAATATTTAATTAGCAGAACAACAAGGTTACAACTCAAATAGCATAATTGACCATAATAAAGTATATTACGGAATTTCTAATTTTTTCTTTAGGTTCATAGTTGAAATGAAGTTCAATAGAAATAAGTTTAGTAAACTTACAACGCGAATTATATTTGAATTATTAGTCAGATTTCCCTTAGAATTAAGAGAAGAAGAGTATTTTCTAATCTGTATTTTTTTTTCTTGCTTTTTTTGCATATTAATATTCAAAATTAATGAATACATATTATAAAAGATAATGCCGATGCTAGAATGAAAAAATGTATTTCTTATTTTGGACATTTTGGACAATATTAACTCCGGTGTCTTTAGTAACCGAGTGGTCTACATAAATCGTCTACAGAATTCAGGAGCTCGTCAACACTGCTACTGTAAATAAGAATCCCGCACGCTGCAAGGTGCGTTCGACTTCTATTTTTTATCACTTGTATTGCCTGTTTTTTCTCCTGATGATTGTATTCAATTTTTTCAAATGATAAGATTGATATTATCCCTGTAAAATTTTACGGACCAAATTGTAATTGTGCTGGCTATTAACATGATTAATGAACATCTATGTTCGAGGAGATTACTACGACTATGTCCAATTAATCGCAATCACAATCCCCTTCTTTTTTCCTCGAGTGTGACCTTTGTGTTTGAGCTTTTGATTTTGCAAGTTGTTAAGGGACTTTCCGTTTTGCATTTGCCTTGGAGTTCGGTATTTTTGTTATTTTACTTCCTACTGAATGTGATTTAATACCGGAAATATCTTGCATGAATAAGGACAGTGATGCCTGAGTCTCATCCCCATTCAGAGGAGTCATGTTGCCTAATTTAATTTGTCTGTGTACTATTATTTTTTTTTAATTGTTGCTTGTTGTTTTGTCTGATTTGTTAGGTCACGGTCTTGGTATGTTGTTTTTTTTTTTTTTTTTTTTTGACTTATGATTTTCGATTTATCCTTGGTAACTTCCTTTTCTCTCTATTAATAATATTTACAATTGCAAGCAAATGCCATTAAAAGTTACACGCCTTTGTTGTTCTAAACACAGTAATTGATTGATTGATTGGTGGTGTTTAACGCCGCTTTTAGCATTCATGACGACCTGTTTTCATAACTTGAGAAAACCTACGTACCCGGTGAAAAGCACGGCAGGAAACGGGTTATCTTTATCAATCAAGACTTAAGTCGAATGTACCTGCCATGTAGGAGGTCGATCTCACAACCTCAGTTTGATAGGATAATGATACTTTCTATGACCCATTTAGACCACTCGGTCACTAAGACAAATAACACACAGTATAAAGGATTCCAAGCCCAAATATTCATACTTAAACGTGAAATATGTAAAAAATAAAACAGATTATATTATTTCATTATACAGATAAATATCTAAGAGATTGCGAAGATGTCAGAGAGTCAAAAAGTGGTATATACCGGATATATCCCTCAGATATCCGTGGATTTGAAACATACTGTGACATGAAGACCAAAGAAGGGGGCTGGTTGGTAAGTTTGAATTCAAGTCAAATGACAAAAGATTCACATATGTAACATAAAGATAAAGTTCATTGTCTTGCAAATTTATCAATACCGGCACTGTATTTAAAATTAGTTATAATTATGAATATATAAGTTTGCGATTTATTCTACGCAAATTATGTTCAAAAGGTGTCATATATATAAAACAAAATGATATAATATGTTATTAGGGCAACTTTTGCGATCCTTGTTAGGCTTAGTTCTAAAACCACATATTGTATGTTTATTTACCACAAGTGTAATAAATGCCTCTTTGGTCTGTCGACTGAAACAAGTTCTACGCGTTGATGGTAAAAGAATAATTAAGAATATAAATGCAAACATTGTAATAACAAAAAGAAAACTAAACTCCAAGTCTTACAAATCAAAAGATCGACTATAGCAACCAATGGAAAGACTAGACAAATAGAAAACACCTGTCATATTCTTGACTTAGTACATGTATTTCCGAAGGAAATTGTGGCGTTAACCTGGTGGTATTGCTAGCAAACGCACCAACTTATGCATATTTGTTTTTATGTAGGTCTCTCTATTGCTATTCTTCTGATTAAAAGCTCTTCTCAATTAACCAATGAAAAGACCTTTGTTATTTTGCTGATATCTATGTTGTTCAATTTTTCCCGCGTTTATCTACTTTTTTCCATATTCCGCTACTTCAAAGTCCTTTTTGTGGTTTTGCCTCACTATATATCTTAAAACTATTTGATACATGACAGCATACAGATACTATTTTGACACAAATGCCGCCCAATGACCAAAACCTTTTTGAAACTGAATAATTTCCATAATTTAATAAACACTGTTTAATGTCATCGTTTTTCCTTTGTAACCATAACAAATACAGACAAACTGATGTATTTTAAATTATTATCCTAAATAAGCCCATTTTAGACTGAAGTAATATTGAATTATAGGCATCAGCAGTTCATACCAATGTTCATATCTTACAAATCCATTAAGGTAACATCAATCAAGGTTACATGGATAACACAACAAAACAGAAGGGAATTACATGAATTTCAAAAGGAGCGAGACCGGGTAAGCGTCTGTTAGCCAGCTATGCATGCATTTTACATTTTTTGCCACTGAAATGATTAAGTACAAAAAATTACGTATGACATAATCATGAGTATGCTTTGATGAATGGTAAACCAGAAGTGGAATTTTGTAAATCGGACGTAAGAGGATTTTTTTTTTTTTAAATAGAATACTAGCCACCGTGAATACGTATTTTCCGATTATTTTTAGTTAAGCTCTTATCGAAATTGTAGTTAATTCCAAAGTGGAAAGAACTTTCATTTGTCTCTGATCACGCGGTTCTTAATTATTTTTATATTCAGTGTATTCGGCTCGTTATGTAAATTCACTATTTCAAACCTATTAAACACCAACTAAGTGTATTTCAGTCTTTTGTCTTTTCATAGAAAAACAAAAATACTTTAAAAAAAATTCCGTGGGTAATTAATAGATCTGAAGGTTGCATTTTGTAAAACAGCTGTTTCACAAACCACTCCTCTTTTGTGGAGCTATATAATAGGTTTAGATATTTTGTTTTGTTTACCTACTGGTTCCAAGAAATGATCTCTATGTTGAATCTCATTGAGACACAAGTTGAGAGTTTTACCAGTATAAATACACACAGATAGCGGCCAAATTGAATTCTTGTGAAGATCCAAAGTGTAGGGTAGTATAAAGTTAACTATAAATGTAAACTCTTAGAAGTTCGAGGCATACACATATAAAAATATGCCGCACAGCCCTACTTTGACCTTCGAAAAAAATAGTAGCGCATATGAACTTTTCATTCTAGGATATATTTATTTACGAAACTTCATAGTAAAAATTGTACAGCTTTAGCCGTAAAAAGATTTCCTATGGGAAAATGTGTTGTCTATGTTTACAGACGTGCAACTTGAACATAATTTACCCAAAATATAGAACCGAATGCAGAAAAATTTCTAACAAGCAAAGTTAAACAATAGATAATAAACCACTCCTAAAATTGAGAATGGAAATGGGGAATGTGTCAAAGAGACAACAACCCGACCATAGAACAGACAACAGCAGAAGGTCACCAACAGGTCTTCAATGCAGCGAGAAATTCCCGCAGCCGGAGGCGTCCTTCAGCTGGCCCCTAAACAAATATATATACTAGTTCAGTGATAATGAACGCCATACTAAACTCCAAATTGTACACAAGAAACTAAAATAAAAATAATACAAGACTAACAAAGGCTAGAGGCTCCTGACTTGGGACAGGCGCAAAAATGCGGCGGGGTTAAACATGTTTATGAGATCTCAACCTTTCCCCTATACCTCTAGCCAATGTAGAAAAGTAAACGCATAACAATACGCACATCAAAATTCAGTTCAAGAGAAGTCCGAGTCTGATGTCAGAAGATGTAACCAAAGAAAATAAACAAAATGACAATAATACATAAATAACAACAGACTACTAGCAGTTTACTGACATGCCAGCTCCAGACTTCAATTAAACTGATTAGAAGATTATGTCTTCATCATATGAATATCAGGCACAATCCTTCCCGTTAGGGGTTTAGTATCATACCATCATAACATATATGAGAAGAACATAACCCGTGTCATGCCAACAACTGGTTTTTAAATAAATGTGTTTAGTGCCGATGCAAAGACCCTATAAGTGAATCAATATTAACGCCAAAATATGCAATCTTTAATGACCTGACAACAGTATCGTAACTATATCCCTTCTTAATAAGTCTATTTAAAGGTTTTGTTAGCTTCAGAGGTGAATACTGACATTTTTGTGCTTTATAAAGAATATTTCCATAAAAAATTGGATGTGAAATACCTGAACGTATAAGAAGTCTGCATGTTGAGCTATATTTACGAATGATGTCCTTATACCGATGATAAAATTTAGTAAATGTTTTGACTAGTTTGTGATATCGAAAACCCTGGTATAATAATTTTTCAGTATTACATAAATTTCTCTCGTTAAAATCTAAAACATTGTTATATACACGAGCGAATCGTACAAGTTGAGATATATAAACACCGTAAGATGGTGACAAGGGAACGTCACCATCTAAAAATGGATAATTAACGATAGGAAATGAAAAATCATCTCTTTTATCATATATTTTAGTATTTCACGTGTAATTTCTTCTGAAAAATAAAAAGAAATAAACAATACACGATCAACTAACTGTAATGGCTACAAATTTTTTTAATAATTGAATAAAAGGGTTCAGAAAGTTTAAATAAACTTATGAGTATTATGATTATGATGTTCTAGACAATTGAGACTATTACTAAACACGTAACTAAAGTAAACCAACTACTTTTTTTTGTGAATTGAAGTTTTTTCAAAGAAGGCAGGATGGAGGTGTTGACTTCTTTCGGAACTGGACGGATTACAAAAACGGTTCGGTGACCTGTCAGGCGAATTCTTGTTAGGTAAGACAGTTGACTATCCGGCTTTATGTCGAATAATAAAATTGACTGCACTGTTTTTATAGGTTAGTCATCTCAGTAAATAAATTTGAATTTTACGTTTTATGCTTTCAGTATGAATAATTGTTCATAGTGAATATACAGAAAGAAAGGCTAGACTTAAATAAATTTCATTTGCCAGACATCTTAAACATATGACTTGTGTATTTTTTTTCAGATACAGGGTACTTTAAATTTTTAGATGAAAAAATATTGTTCATACAAAATGTAACTAATATACTTGTATCACACTATGACACTTCTGATGATATAAAATTTGACCATCTCTATTTATTGTTTTTATTTACCTTAAGGTAATTCTAGAATCCATGAAATTACCACAAAAGATGAATATGAAATGTACATACTTATGGAGGATCTTTAAGGAGAACAGAGGTATGCGAGATACAAGACGTTTTATGTAGGAGACATACAGTCAAAATTTGCCGTACAAGTCGGAGGCTACAGCGGAAACGCAGGTCGGTTACCTTTTTGTTTTTTTTTAAATATGAAGGCACTGGTCATGTTAAAGGGGAGGGGGTGTTCTGGATGGAAATAAGGGGTGCCTTGAAAAATTTTAAAACATCAGATGAGTGGTATATACAAAAAAGTGCAAAATTTGAGCAATTCTGTATGCCTATTTCGGACATGCATGCAACTATGACTATAAGTAATTCAACAATTTACTTAATCATTATATGTATGAGTCGTCTTCATAACTGTCTGTTTAATTTCATCATATCTAATATCTATATATCTTGTGTCATCAATGTTGTCTGCAAATTTCATTTCAATATTTGTTGATAAAGCTCCTGACCGTTTTTGGTATTTAAACATGCAAATCTTGGAGTTGCCTGTTGTTGAAGGTTGTCCCATAAAAACACTTAGGACACAGCAAATTATTAGCTGATAATAATTATAACTGTGTCCTAAGTAATTTAATCGAAAAAAATCATGATCAAGCATATAATACAACGGATGGTATCTATGAGTTAAATGTCACATTCTTGACATTTGTCTTGAATTATTTTCCTTTATGACCTGCAGAGGTAAATTGTAGCAGAGACAGATATAACGTATCACCCCTTAAACAACAAAATCTATCATTTTTTTAAATAAAAGACATCATTGTTTCAACTCGGTCTCATTGTTATGATAGCAATCCAACAAGTCTCAAATCCTAAATATAATGATCTTCAAGGGAAGTATTTTCTTCTGAAACTTAGTGTACTACATTATCTAAGAATTTCAGTGAAATATACATGTACTAAAGGAATATTCAATTTAATTTGCTGAAAAAAAACTGACGATGCAATGGCAAAAAACAAAAATATCTTTTTTCTATGAAAGGTATCGTGATGATATTATATTAATACATCAAGGCGACATTAAGGACATTAGACTTAGCAATTAATCATCACCCGTTCCTAAAATTCACATTTGAATTTTCATCTACAGAAATAATATTTCTTGATGTTTTTTTTTATTTTCAAAGGAACCAGATTGTTTAATTAAAACATATTAGATGTGAAAACACACTTTAAACCAACGAACACATTCCTTTATCTACATCGTACTAGCTGTCATAGTCGACACGTGTTTACAAATTTTAATAAAGGGCGAGGTCATCAGATACATCAGAAATACAAATACTGATTATGATTTACAACATATTTTGTTACGGTTCAGATTCAACTTAATCAAAAGAGGATATATGGATCAATCCAGCAGTACATAAATGAGTCATTATCAAGTGATAGATCTGATTAAATTTAAAAAAGGTCAAAACACACACAAAGGAACTTCTTTAAGTATTGGCAAAGAAATTCAATCTGGGTATTCACAAATTAAAACACTGTATCATTAAACATTGGGATCTACTCAAACATGATGAGGTTTGCAAAGAATTATTTTCGGTCAAATCAATAATAGCGTATAAAAAGCATTAAAAACACCGATTTTTTAACGAATACAAAATTGAAATAATGTTATAGGTGAATTCCTGATGATGGCGGGCCTACAATGCTTAAATCCATTCATAAATTAATGTAATACATTTATCTTGAGTATATAGTACAAAAACCGCCGAAACACTAAATAAGTGTAGGATTGATGTAAGCAATTACAAGTCTAGTAGTACTAGCATTTTTTTTTTTCATCATTACATTGTAATATCATTACAATTAAATACTATGTATATGGTGTCTTCCGAATAAGATTTTTTTTGCTTTCGGGATTTGGATGAATGTTTGAATGCGTGGATGTTAGGTGTCACTTATGTACAACATTTACTGATAACAAAGTCGATATTTATACCAACAAAAACAAAATATTCAAAGATTACAGGGTTGAATTGGTAACCTTTTAGAATACGTTTATTTAAAGGATTGATAAGTTTATCCGGATCGTATATAAATTTCCGGGCTCGGTAAACAACCTCACCGTAAAATTTAGGATGGTTGGTTGGTTAAATTTTAAAGAAGTAGAACGAGTTAACCCAATAAACGGCCTTGTTAATGTGTTTTTATATACTTAAAACATTTTTGTAAAATGTTTGAGTGAATAAAATGTTTATATGCATTTCTAAATATATTATTTTTGAAACAATGATTGGAAATTTGTGTATCTGGTCCCAAAAAAATAGCTTGGAATAGAAATATTTTATTCAATGATTTGATAGAAAAACAAAGAATGTGGGTATCCATGACACAAGATCAGAAAAAAACACACAAAAGCAAAGGAACAGCGCTTTTATTGTTGTTCTTCATCACAAAGTAACAGTGAGGCCACGGAGAAAAAGAAACTCCGACCTCACTGCAAGTTTGAGACGCCCCTACCACAGGTTGGAGCGGAATTCTTAGCAAAATGATTCGGATAGTTTTTGTTAGATGTATCACCACCAAATCGGTTCCGGTCAAAAAAGAACATACTGGAAAGTAGTGCATATTTAAAAACAAAATAGTTCCTACGCATAGGTGTGAATATAAAACTATGTAGAATATATTTTAGTTGTTCAAGGTGAAAGACTTTTTTTCAAGATTTTATATTAGGCGCCACTCCTCGCACATTGCAATGTTGAGCGAAAAGTAAAGAATAAAGTATATAAAGATTATTTCAGCAACAAGTAGTTTGGCTGAGGTTTGGCGCCACTGTTAATTTTAAAGAAAACGGTCATGCATTTTGCCACATTATGCAAATACCAAGTATAAATAAAATGCCCTTATATAAATGACTTCACATATACATTCCTTATGGCATCAATTGTCCAATTAACGACTTTGAATCCATTTTTTGTTGTTGTAATTTTTGATACATTTTGTTCTTTTTTATAGAAAATTCGTTGGACACTACCGCGCACAATAGTCAGCCTTTTTCAACTCTAGATAGAGAAACTTCTAGTGATTGTCCAAAAAGATTTAAAGGTGCTTGGTGGTAATAAAACTGTCATCACTCTAATCTAAATGGCTTGTACCTTAATGGTTCACACAAGTCATTTGCGGATGGTATTGAATGGCACCACTGGAAAGGTTACAATTATTCCCTAAGGAAGACACAAATGATGATTTGACGTCGTCGTTAACATGATAATATATGGCATAACTGATGACACAGATTACCAATAGCCTTAGTACCATGTACAAGTACCCGGCCACGTCCACTTGTATTTGTAGTATTTGTATTTTTATCAATCTGATGAGTTAAGCCTCATTCAACTGATTTTTATAGTTTGTTCTTATGTTGTACTCTTACACCACTGTCCCATGTTAGGGGGAGGGTTGGAATCCCGCTAACCTGTTTAACCCCGCCACATTCTGTGTGTATATGCATGTCCCGAGTCAGGAGCCTGTAATTCAGTGGTTTTCGTTTGTTTATGTGTTACATATTTGTTTTTCGTTAGTTTTTTTAACATTAGGCCGTTAGTTTTCTCGTTTGAATTGTTTTACATTGTTATTTCGGGGCCTTTTATAGCTGACTGTGCGGTATGGGCTTTGCTCATTGTTGAAGGCCATACGATGATCTATAGTTGTTAATTTCTGTGTCATGTGGTCTCTTGTGGAGAGTTGTCTCATTGGCAATCATACCACCTCTTCTTTTTTTATATAAGAAACAAATGCTGCTTATTTTTACTTGACGTATATAATTAGTTTTTCTCTCGTTTCAAGTTTAATATTGAAATAATAAACGTTATTATCTATCTTTCTAAATCGTATTCGGCAATAATATTCAGAATGTCCTATACCAGAGTACATGTATATGTAAACTGTACATTGTACATTGTATAGAGCAATGTCGAGTCCTCTTATTCCATTCTATTTTGGCGTTCATGCAATTTCCATTGCTTTTACATCTCCTTCTGTCAGTTTTATCGTCCGTCACTTGTGATACAGACTGAGTATCGTTGTGCACCTCTATGTGTTTTTTTCTATTATATTTATTATCTTATTTTTATTTTTTTCATTATTGATATCAGCAATAACATGTATAATTTGTATTTTTTTGTACATGATGTAAGCTGTTTATATTGAACTCGAATATTGAAACCATTCGTCACATTTGTTTTTGAGAAACACCTCCACAGTATGTTCACTCCAGACATTCAATAAATACTTCTAATCATTTAAGCGTTGAGTAAGACCCCAAATTGAATTGCTTAAGCTTCTTGTGATTACACATCTCTGTTCAGTTCTTATCAATTAATATCGAATTGATGACGTATAACTAGTAGCGGGAATGTTACGTAGTGGATTCATTTATATCTATAAATAGTTCGTCAGAAGTTGAGACAAATGAAACATTTTCCGAAATTCGTTCGATTAAACTAAATTAACATACTCAGATCAAACATTAAATAAATGTACATTCTTTACATTCTCCTTTTGCTGACCCTTTAAGGGATGTAACTATTACTTATTAAAGGCAATAATATAATAAAGAAAAAATTCGACAATTAGAAATTTGTTATGAAAACGTTTTAAATCTTAACAGTCTGTCATTAATATTGCGATACAGAGATGTATATCACCTTGTAAACTGATTTTCAAATGACTATATTACATGAACACATCATTATCTTAAAGTAAAAAAAAAAACGAATATAAGATATATCGTATTCAACTGCGTTATTTTAAAGTAACATCAGGTAAGAATTATAGGTTATCGATGGGTTTTTTCAAACAATAAGGTGTTTCTCAGCTACAATCTAACCAAAGGGCTACAGCCTCGAGTTTGAAAGACCATTAGTTATCTGTTTATCGATATTTCGCTTATGACATTGTTGATGTTTACATTGACAACGGCACATGTGTCCTGAGTTTCTAGCAATAATGTTCAATATCGAGCGATGTAGCATGATACGAGAATGAAAAATTATCACAAAAAAAGATTTAAAGAAACATACATACAAATAGCGAAATACTGTGTATTTTGAGAGGCAAAGCTGTTTAATCTAGAAAAAAAAGTCGTCCCATGAAAGTTTAGTTACAGTGTCTTAAACAGATCGGCATTGTGACAATTTTGTTTTACATCTCTGTTTGATTTAAGTGTATGTTTGTTTGGATTATTCAATTAGGTAATGTTGCTTATCGTGGACATGGTGGATGTTTGTTTTTATAAGTTTGACTACTGGATCCCAATAATTGTCACGTTATCCAATTAGGTCTTTTTGGTTTGCTCCAACATTTTGTTTTTTGTATATGCAACGGAACTTAGCAACCGTCAAACAATTGGGATTTAAGCTAGCTTTAAACACTAATCAAAGAAACCAAGCTAATAATTTGGTACGTAGACATGTGTCTGGTCCATATCAAACTCATTAGTAGCGCTCAAGTCGAAACAGTTTGAAAATAAAATCAAATACGAAGTTCAAGAGCATAAAAAACCGAATACTCCGACAAACTGTACTCAGAACGGCTATATACATTCATGCGGTTAGAAAAACCTTTGTTGTTTCGAAGGATTCAACAATTCACAACGTAAGGGTAAATTTACAAAACCGAAGTTTAACCCACTATTTTCGGCAAAAGCCTGTACCAAATCAAGAATATTACAGCCGTTTTCTTATCGTTCTGTTCGTCGGCTTGTAGTGTTCAATGGACGTCCTCCTTTTGGAATTAATTAACCTTGGAGTTCGATATTTGTGTAACTTTTGTCTTTTTGTTTTCAACTTAGTTTTTTGTGCTCTTTACCAATCGGTTAAGTTAATATTAAAATATGTATTATTCCATTGTTAGTAATTCGTGAATCAATTGGACACCCTGGGAAGAATGAAACTAAACACAGCTTATAATGTTCACTCGAGTGGAATCTGTAGCCAGTATAAATCAAGAATTCGAAAACAAAAAGAGAAAGTGATATCATTTTAAGCAACATCTTTAGCAAAATGTTAAGTTTAGAACTGCCTCGGCAGTCTCGTAGTAGCGTGCATGCCTCGAGTGAGGGAGGTCATCATTATCATCATCATCATTATACTTTGTCGTTGCAATCAGCGAAAATGTACCGAGGACTTCACCAATATAAGACAAGTCAGATTCGGACAACATTGACCATTGTCCGTTTCAGAATCTGAAGGACTATGGTTAATCAAATGGTTTGTACCGCAAAATGCAAATAACGTCACGTCATTGTTTGAATTTCCATTTTTTAGGACCAACCCGATTTTTGGTTTTTCACCTTTACCCAGAATGCATTAGATTCTGAAACGGCGAATTATTGATAGATTGTCAATTTGCATTGTAGTGTATGGCACATCTTGTTTTGTGACATACGACAATTAAAGACCATGCTGGATAAAAACAAGAAACCTTAACTACTTGTGATGTACTAATAGATGCAGTAAAGGAGGTCATTTCAATCTTTTTGTCAGCCACAGTGTGCACGAGATTGACAATGTCGTTGACAATTCGAAAATCCCCCAATCAATTTATTTAGCAATAACCTTAAATATTAGATGGAATCACTTACTAGTGGTGCGTCTACTACTTGACAAGGTGATCTAGCTGGGACATCCTTTGGAAAGACTGAAAATTATACAATATTATTAAATACATACATAAGTATGTTGTTGGGGTTCGTGGTAGGTTTTTGGTGGGGTTCTTGCTGCTCAGTCTTTGGTTTTCTATGCTGTGTTTTGTGTGCTGTTGTCTGTTTTTTTTTTTTTTTTTGGTTTTTTTTTTTAGCCATGGCGTTGTCAGTTTATTTTTCGACTAATGAGTTTGAATGTCCCTTTGGTATCCTTCGCCTCTCATTTTTTAATCTTTAGATAAGTCACTACGATAACTAAAATCGTGAGTTACACCTTATTAACATACAAAACATGGACAGGTTGTAATAAAATAGTTAAATAAAGATCCAAATGTGTGCTGTATTACAATGAAAGTTTAAATTTCACCATTTTAAGGTAATTTAACATTACATAAAGTGGCACTGTAGTATTTCCTCTCTGGGAACTAGGTTGCTCCTGTGTGTACTGAGGTCAATGTATCTGATTACTGTGATTGGATAACAAAATACAGCATCTACTGAACATATTTTCCAACTTGAGGGATGAATCAGGTGTAGAAAAATATTAAATATTTTACATGTAGGAGAAAATGAATTTTTGAGATTCTTTTTTTTTTGTATTCACTGCAATATAAAGGACAAAAAAAAGCAAAAGTGCCCCTTGGAATATAAAGAGTGCAGAAAAATAAACAGTCATCATACATATTCAAATTTGTTCTGAATATTATAATGAAAGTACTTCAGTTAACTGTGTATGTAGGTTCTAGGTCAAAGTGGTGAAAATTCTAAAGAGGCTATCATTATCTATATGGTCAAGGAATTACTACCCGGTCCCCTATCAAAGGGTTATAGTCGTGTGGATTGATTCCCCCGAATTGTTTCTTCTTTGTTGGTAAATTCAAAAACGGTAAATGAGTAACAAGAAAAATCCAGTCGTTATATTCCGCTCACAACAATCACTCTACTAACGAGAAAAATTAGTGGATAGAGGGCGCTGATTTGTTCGAGTAAGTAAATGGGTTACCTCCTATTCATGTTATTGTAGTAGATGCTTGATTTTTTTATTTGTTGTTATTGGCTTTAAACTAGCCGTCAGTAACTGCAACTACTCTAAGATCTGTACTTGTCCCAAGTCAGGAGCCTGTAATTCAGTGGTTGTCGTTTGTTGCTGTACATAATATTTGTATTTTTGGTTACTGTTTTGTACTTAAGTCAGGCCGTTAGTTTTCTCGTTTGAATTGTTTTACATTTGTCATTTCGAAGCCGTTTATAACTGACTATGTGTTATAGGTTCTGCTCATTGTTGAAGGCCGTGTAGTGACCATAAGGTGTCACCTTCTATGTCATGTGGTCTATGGTGGAGAGTTGTTTCATTGGCAATCATACCATATCTTCTTATTTTTATGTTTAAACTGTACACTCACATTTCATATAGACTGCATTAAAGGCAGAATACTCTGTTAAATCTGTCAGAAAAGCTCTTTGACAACTTAAACATAGATAATGCGGTTTTAATTCATGTATGCAATTGTTGTATGAATTTTTGTTTCAGTAACAAAGAATATTATTACATGCGTAATAAAAAAATAAATCATTCATAAAAGAATGGAATTCACACTCAAAGACATTACAATAGTTTAATTTAATAACATACAAATTCACTATCGATGATAATGTGCTGGTATTTCAGAAATTAAAATAGTTTGATCACTTACAGGAAATAACTGTACTAACAATGATACACTTAGTGTCATTTAGAATTTCATATTCGCATTTAATGTAGGTCAGAGGGGGTGTCATCCCAATTTTTCAAAAAAATCAATTATTAATCCCGAATTCTCGAATTTCTGCAAAAATAAAGGTCCAATCCAGACGTCCACGAAAAAAAAATCCTTCCGCCCCTTTTAAATGCCATAAAATATTTTATATACACATTTCTATTTCAGAAGAACTGTTATTTTGACAACTTAACACAAATATATGATAATTTTCATTTGGAATATCTTCTATCTCAATTATTTGCTCTTATCCCAAAATGAGTCCGATCAGAATTGGGATGTGAAATCCGATGCACCATCTAAATTCAATTCCAGGATCTAAGTCCTTTAACGAATCCGTGCAACACATTTTTGGAGGAAAGGGTACTTAATTGGCATGTTACGGGGCACAAATCCTGATCCTGTCCAGCATACCCTATCAGCGACAGTCCAAGTTGCAGAACCTGTCTATTGTATAAATTTGATTTGCTCTCTTCCTAATTATCTATTAAATATTTGCCACTGGGCGTTTAACAAACAGCAATCAACAATCATCAAACTATCCAAATAATTAATAAATATTATAATTTATAATTCTACTATTTTTATCATTATGACTACGTATGCGAGAAACGACGTAGAATTGATCTTTAAGGGCTTGACAGTTTCCATACTATTAATTATCATTATTTCTATTATTGTTATTATTATCATTATTATTATTATTATTCTTAATATTATTATTATTATTATTGTTATTATTATTATTATTATTATTGGTATTAGTATTAGTATTATTATTAGTAGTAGAATTATTATTATTATTATTATTATTATTATTATTATTATTATTATTATTATTATTATTATTAAAATTGTTATTTTTATAAGTTGTTTTAATAGTATTAATATTAGTAGTAGTAGAAGTAGTACTAGTAGTAGTAGTAGTAGAAGTAGTAGTATTAGAAGTAGTAGTAGTAGAAGTAGTAGTAGTAGTAGTAGTAGTAGTAGCAGTATTACAATGAATGAACTCACCATTCTTTAAACTACCACCAGCAGCCTCTAATACAGCACGAAAATTCTTGAATATCTAATTGATGAAACTTATACAACTAATTTCATCGCATTTATAAATGCTATTGAAATTTCAGTATATGACATGTATGATAAGAGATGAAAATAATTATATTGTATTTTGGCTACTTTCCCGTTAACATATGATTAAACTATTTTCTATTCTCTGTATGTGTCTTTATATGCGACAACTTTACAACAGACCTTTCCATCAGATATCCAGGGTTATACAGGGTTAACAATTTAAATTATATTTACTTCGTCTGAAATTTAACCCAAATACTTTCTAAAGCAATATTTGTTCTTTCCTCTGCTTTGCGTTTTTAATAACTGTCAGAATTCAATTGGATATCAGAATTGTGTTTCATCATTTGCAAACCTTTCATTTTCTGACAGACATGCATTACAATCATTCTATACACTTAATAGTGTTAATAATGATAGACCTATTGCTTACTGTGTTTCAAAAACAGACCAAAAACACAAAACCTTGACATTGACCGATAAGAAATTCAAATGAAGTCAAGGTCAGATGAAACCTGCCAAACTGACATGTGCACCTCATAATCATTCCATACACCGCTTATAATTGACATTCTGCTTCTAGTATCAGAGAAACAGATATAATCATAAGGATTTAACCGTGGTTACAGATCCATACAAATAAGGTCGATGTCCAGTAAATCCTTTCTGACAGACATTTAGATCTTGTAAGGAACATATATACCAAATATAGTTATCCTTTTACTCGTAATAAGTTAGAAATCCACAAGACAAACAACTATATATTTGTTAAGCCGTCGCCGAACTGTAAAAATGTGACCAAGGACATATGACACACGAAAATTTTAACCTATATAAGAGAGGCGAAAGAGGGACGTTCAAACTCACAAGTCGAAAATAAACTACCACGCAATAGCAACAAAAGAAAAATACCAAAAGACAAACAACAGTATACAAAACAGAAGATAGAACACTTAAGACTGAGCAACACAAACTCTATCAAAAAACCGTGGGTGATCTAAGGTGCTCTAAAAGGGTAAACAGATCCTGCTCCACATGTTGCACCCGTCGTTTTGCTCATGTTAGTACAATCCCGGTGATAAGTCTAATTCGGTAGATCTCATTCGGGGAAAAGAGGACGGGACTGTAGTCACGACAATTGAAACATTTCTGTCGTCATCTGTAAAACAGATATTCCATGATGGTCAACCAACTCGTGATTGGTATGAAGCGTCCAGATCTTCTACCCTCGGAAATATATAACTTCATTTAAATCGTGTACGCCGCCGCCATCGCAAAATACTCTCTATGTCCAGTATTCTTCGACTTTAGTCGCATTCAAAACAAAAACAAATCCGTCATCAATCTGTTAATTAGCCTGTAGTTCGGTAATGGTATAATGTGACTGGTATGCTTAATTTGCAAACTTGTGTAACAAACTAAGACTGCAAATCATTAACACTTTTGACCTTTAATGCTCTTCAATTTCGGGTATTTTAGGCTTAAATGCTTTACAATGTTTATAATTTTTTGGCTGTTTAAACTCTGTTAAAATGTATCTCTTAGAACAGGTGTTGTAGGCCCGGATATCATTTCAGTTGTTGATTGGATTTTGTATTCAGTAATAATATAGAAGGATTTCACATGAACAAGGGTGTCGAATGATTGCTATTGATTTTTTTTTTTTTTTTTTTTTTTTTTTTTGCCTTGTTTTTTATAAGTTACACAGTTGTAAGAAACTGTTTTGTTTTTTTTTTTTTCTATTTGTTCTCAAACGTTCAGTCTTTAAACAAGCAGTTGTTGTATGGAAAACATTTCCTTTTTGTTTGTGCTCACCTGTTCTGTTTCAGGAATGAGACCACCAGGAACCAGTTGAAGTGTGACAGGGTCTACTCCGATTTATCCAGACAGGTATAGAGTATTTCCAGCCAAAACAGTTTGACTTCAAAAATTAAAACATAAGAATACGTCATTAAAAGACAATAACAAAAGTATTTGTTTGCTTCATAGTCAAATATATTTTGTTTTTGTATTTTTTGTTTTTCTATTTATTTCAGATGACTTTAGCTAAGCATATATATATCTATCTTAGGTATTTTTGAAAGGGGACGATCATTTTAAGGATTTTAACAGTATTTACAATTTAATAGTTATTGTCATATTGACAGCCTTTTAAAATTTGTCAAAATGTTTTATATGTTTTAATGCTCATTCTTGCATGGCTATATCTATCTATAAACTACATAAATAAGAAAGGGTTTTTCAGTAGGAAGGTGGAGTCCATCGCACTTGGTTATTCAGTACTACAAAATTTGTGCTCAAAATACCAAACACAATATTTTTATTTCTTTGTACGATAATCGTGCTTGAACTTTTTTTAACCGCAAGCTTAAGGCCATGCATTTATGGGTTGGAAACAGAAATTTCCTTTTTTTTTGCGTTCATATTTTTTTTCTTATCTTTGATAATTAAATAAAGAAAAGGTAAGATCCTATTGATTACGATATATTGAATATTGTGCACATAGATAAAACCCGAGGAAAACAATCAAACTATTCTTTGGTGGATCCTATCGTCAATGAAAAAAATGCATTCTTCTTTGAAAGAAACAATCAGATTTCCGAAAGCGGTGAAATTACGGTGTCACAGTGCATTACAAATATCCTGACAGGAAGGACTTGTAACACAAGTTCTTAAACATATGACAACTATTGTGTCTGCTGATTTATTTCATAGCTATTTTAAGTAATTTTGCAGAATGTTTGTTTGTATAAACTTAACTTATCTTGCTCTAAATCCCATTTTTATCGACATTTGATAAGGACATAAGTTGTTGCGCATGATCCTGCATTAAGATATGCGCAATTGATTTCCCTTTTTTATTGGTGCGGTGCAAATGAAAAAAGTATTACAAAAGGTAAAAGAACAATTTGGTGCAAAGGCCAAATGACGCTCCCTTTCTATTTCATTAAGATAGTTAAGAGGTATTCCAGACAATCATGATGTCTGATGAGCTAGGATCTATTTTGTCGAAATTATTGTTTACATTTCCCTCAATGATGGCGTAAACAAAACTAAAATAGCCTCTAAGGTGTCATAGTAAATTAGACTAGTTTTAAAAATTGGGGTTGTCACCAAAAACTTATATTTTAGAAGAAGGACATACGTGCCTGTGTTGCTTGGTATTTCAGAATAAGAAAATGGGAAAATGATATAGAATGGAGGAAAATGAACCATTAAAAAAATAAAAGAGATTAATGGAAGACAAAATAGGGAAAAGAGACAAAATGGCAAAAAAGTATAGAAAAAAGAAAGAAAGAATCCTCTGTCTGATGTATGACAGACCAATAAAAGAAAACAAATGACAGACAGCAACTAACGACGCCCTCTGAATTATCGCTCCTAAATTGGGACGGGCACATACAAATTTAGGCAGGATTCAACATGTTTCTAAGAGCTAAACCATCCCCTCTGAGTGAGAACATGCAAACAAACTATAAAAATTAGTCGGAAATGGCCTGACTCATCAGAACGGCTTGAAGCACAAACACATTAAGACCAAAGACACAACTTTTCGATATAAATGAACTTGCAGTTGGTGAGACCTAAATCACGGTCAGCCATACTCAAAATTTAATCAGTACATGTACAACAGATTAAGTATAAAAACTATTTAAACAGTCTATGATGCTAACATTCAAACAATCATTTAAAACATACAGTACTAATCTAGAATGGAGCAACTGTTCAACATACAGGGGCGTAGCTACCAGGAGGCACGACAGCACGTGCATCCACGTCGTTTTCACACAAACAAACAGAGAGAGAGAGAGAGAGAGTGAGGGACAAAGTTAACATATAGGAATCGGTCTGTCTGTGTATGCATTTTAAAAACTACACAAAAGAATAAAAGCAAGAGAAATACAGATGCAGCGTAATTTTTAATCCTGTAAAACATGTATATGTACGATAAAAACATACAACTGGTGTAGACTTAGCTGAACTTTTTATATTACGGGCATTGTTTAGAAAATACCAGCTACATAGTTGTCGGTACCACAACAATAACGTATACTCGCTTTGAGTGCAAAAAAAAATATAATCCCTTTAGGGTTAACCAAAACTTGAAAATTATTATTTTCCGCTTCGCCCCAAAGCCCACATCTTACTAGAATGAAGGCTCTTCAACTCGTATCGATCCGGGAATAATGACTGTTACCTTGTGAACTAGTTCAAAATTGACAAGTATGTAGGTCCTGATAACACGAATAGTTCATTTTTACATCACGTCAACGTATCTCGTCCTGTGTGCATGTAATATTTGCTACCGGACATTAATAACCATTCAATCAATCAATATAGTTTCCGTAAACTAATAGATGAGATGTTGAAACTGCTGTTATTATAATAAAAAGTACACATTTTCCAGGACATGTATTACGTTTTTATTTATTTTACAAAAAAAAATATCTTTTATATAGATTTGATAATTCGAAGTCGTTTCTATATGGGCCGGCTATACGAATGGTTGATTGTAAAAGCATTTAAATAACTTGTTAAATCTAACTCGTTTTACTGGACTATTAGGTCATTCAATTTTAAAAAGGACCTTCTGTCCGAGTCGGACACTAAACTGCTGATTCTTGTTCGAAAGATACACCAAACGTTTATTACACGTATCTTCACTGTTATCATCTAGATATTGCCATACAACTGGTCGATTGCATATGCATTTGTTTATTAGCTGGCTAATTAAAAAACGCAGATCATGAAAAAGATCGTGATCAATGTACCGTTTCCTCTGAAAAAGTTTATTAATTTCAACTTCGAATATTCCTAACTGCGTAAAATTCGAAATTTCCATCTCTCTCTCTTGTAGAGTTTACTCACAAAATTTTTCAACATTTAAATACATATGTTAAGCAAAATATATGAGAATGTGTCCACCAAGTATTTGGTATCCAATGATGTCTATGCTAACAGAAACTCCACATAAAGTATTGTGTTTATGTTTATGTTCATTGTTATTTTTTTTTTTAAATCTACTTTGCTCAATACATATACTAGCATATGGAACAAATCTCCGTGATTTTAAAAGCTTTCACGTACAAAAACGCAAACGACAATGTTAAGTCTTCATTCGACTCGAAGTTAAACAAAAAGTTGACCAAAAAACCACAACAAAAATGTCCAAGTTTTATTTCGGTTGTGAGCGTTTTGAAACGCTATATATGCGGAGCTTCCGGGGGGCTTCGCCAACACCCCCCCCCCCCTAGCCCCCTTACCAGGGTTTTGCCCTGGACCTACTGGGGGCCTTAGGCGGCCCCCAGACCCCTCGCCCTTTAGTCTGTGATTCCACTTCATTAAGAAGGTAGCTACGCCCCTGACATATGAATCAATGGATGATTGATTTGTCTAATAATGACTTGTGTCCAGAGGCAAATATGTTCCTGCATATATATCTTGGATAAAAACACATTAACAATAACTCTGCATGGTCAGATCAGAGTTTCGACTCCATTTTAATTTAAAAATCTGCTTCCAACCCTCCGACATCCAAACCAGATTCCTCGACTTATGGTAACTTTTCTTTCTGTTTTTTTTTTCTTTTGACTGATTTCTGGAATTTGTATGT
The DNA here is from genome assembly GCF_021869535.1 of Mytilus californianus. Taxonomy (NCBI): domain Eukaryota; kingdom Metazoa; phylum Mollusca; class Bivalvia; order Mytilida; family Mytilidae; genus Mytilus; species Mytilus californianus. The sequence continues at coordinate 46,743,725 of NW_026262582.1, read as the reverse complement.
TTTTATTTAATATTTGTTTGTTACTTTGTGGAATAGTCATCAACGGACTTTTGTTAATACATTCCTGTGACGCCCCGTTTATACGTCTTTTGTTGTGTACTGGTGTACTGTCGTAAATTCTTGGGGATGTCCGTTGTTATTCTGTGGTTTACGTGTTATAATGTACTATAATATTATTTATCTATGTATATCTCTGTCCTGAGTTATCTTGCGTTTATGTGTACTGTATTCAATTTTTAGCGGTTTTTTAAACATTGCCATATAAGCGGCAGGTTTGTCTAGCCATAACACCAGGCTCAACCCACCATGTTTTCTTAAAATGTCCTGCACCGATTCATGGCAGTTTTTATTTACAGTCCGTTTCTATGTATGTTGGCGTTTGCTTTTGTTGTCGTTCAGTGTTTCTGTTGTTCCATTGTTTTCCTCTTATCGTTGATGTGTTTCCCTCGGTTGTATTTTTTTACCCGGATTTGTTTTCGCTTGATCGATTTATGACTATTGAACAGCGCTATAACACTGTTGCCTTTATTTTGTACCTTATGATATAATAATTTATGGCCGTTCGACATAAGTTGTTGGAGAATATATAAATAAATTTGGGCAGCTAAAGTCAAAGAAAACGTTTCAAAATATTCCTGGAATCTTATTAGATTTTCATGCAAAGATAGTATTCTACTAAGTATTGAGCACATGGTAAAGTTTTTTATTTGTATTTAAGTGCTACGTTTACTGTTCTAAGAGTTTCTTAACACCAAAATCCTGTTACATCTGTTTTGAAAAACACGTTACCTGAAGGGTAAAGGGATTATTTGCGCTTTGTCTGTTTTAATTATTTTTTTCGTAACTGGTTTACAGTATTGTTTGTGTCTCGAACACGGTGTCTGAAAAAAATGAAAAAAACGATATTTGTACATATATCAATAGAAATTGTTAAAAAAAAATTTAATACGGAACACTATGACTGTCTTTAGGCAATGTGTTCAATGATACTTAAAGTAATGACAATAGATTAAAGAGAAGAAAGAAACTATATAATATCGTAGAAAACTACTACTTTAGACAGTCATGACGTTCCATATTTTAATATCAAATCCAATTAACTATCATTTAAGTGTAAAGACTAGTTATCAAATTGACAGATTCTACGCTTATAATTTATATATCCATGAAACAAAGAAATAAAGTATTTTCCGTATAAAAAATTTGATCATAAAATTGATTTCAAGTACACTTTCAATTCACACCAAAAAAATGGGGAAAGGTTTTTCTACCAAATTTTTATAAGGCTATCCTTGAATTAAAAAAATCATCAACATAAGCCGAAATGACGTGCACCTATGTAAATTATTCTATAGATAAATGGTCTGAAATTTACAACATGAAATGCAATAATCCAACAGGACAGGCATCCGTTCAGCTTTTCTTCCTTAGAGATAAGGTAGGTCGAGGGCGGATCTTTTAATTATTTGAATTATGTAAATTCAAATTATAAGATAAAAAAAAAAACTTGTGCATTTGTAATATTGTGATTGTAATTTGTTTCCAAATCAGTCGCAAATCCCTTCAGTTTGTGTGCTCATAAATACGTAAAAAGAAGAAAGAAATAAAAACGTGCATGCTTTCACGATTCATATTTAAACTTTAAAATAAAAACAAATATATTCTTTTTTTCTTTTTTTGTTTGTTTGTTTGTTTGCTTTTATTTGTAGGGGGAGGGGAGGGTGCATGAAGTACGATATAAGAAGGTCAACCAATCATAATTAGTCTACAGTCAACGATCACTATCGAATTGGAACATACTTTAGACCATCAAATAAGATTCTAAATGCTTCAAACATAATATATCAAAACAAATTTTTGTCAAAATGCAATGTCTTAATCAACATTTTTCTTCAATTTACTTATTGTTAATAGCTTTGCATATATCGAATTATGTGGGTAATAACTGTTTATTCAATATAAAGTATTATGTCACATCTGTTACTAGTTTAATGTTGTCGAATTAGTTGTCAAACACTAGCCATGAGGTCTGTGTTAGCAGTGTTGATTCTGGCTTGCACAATTCAGGCAAACAATCATTACCAGAACAGAAAAAGTAAGGTAAGTGTATTACCTGATTGACTGATTTTTGCTAAAATCCTTATTAAGGAATGATTGTGATTTTTTTTTCGGTTTATAAAGAAATTATATCGAAATATGTGGTGTCCACTGAATAACGAGCGTAGGTTATTTCCAATAGACATAAAAAAAAATGTTACTTTAATTCGTAAAATATTATTCTTAATTCCATTTTTAATGAATAAATCATAAACAAACGTTGACGGCGTCACAATCACATGACAAAAAATAAGTATATGAGATCAGCCAATCAGAAGACGTGTTACATCCAAAATTTAATAAATAGCAAACATTTCTTGCATATTTTTTAATCTTTAAATATATTAAACTTTGGTAAAAAAAAAAAAAGTATCGAAAATAAGAAGCATTTTATGACAATTTCCAATCTTCTTATAAGGCCGTAAAGTCTACAAAATTGATTAAATCATATATTTATACAATAAAATTTACCAATAAGTGTCCGATTCTTTTCTAATCAAAACAGAAAGTCTATATAAAAAGCTAACGCACATCAAACAAATGGATAACAACTGTTATATTCCTGATCGACTTGGTACACGCATTTTCTTATGCATAACAAAGTGGATTAAACGTGGTTTTTACAGCTAGCTAACACTTTCATTTGTATGATAGTCGCATAAAATTCCATTATATTGACAAAAATGTGTGAACAAAACAAACAAAAATAATAGGTGAAAATGTAAAAAAATAGGGGTACAGCAGTCAACATTGTTATATACTCTAAATCACCACTCAGACGAACCCTATATGTTTTTTGTTTGTGGAGGTGTATCTTTAAGTATCTTTGTAAATTGAATGTTATGTGGACATTGTTTTACCTTTTTGCCTTTTTTAGCACGGTTTACAGGTTTGTCTTAAATTAAAGGTTTTTAATTATCCTCTTGGTATTAGCTTATTTACACACACACATTTGTAAAATAAATATCAAATTCCTCATGAAAAGTTTTTATTCATCTTACCAATAAATCTTCTCAATTGATATACAACTGATGTAGCAAACGATCTGACGCCTATAAGAGGATTATATTTTACATTTTTCGTAACGATAAATATTAAACTGCACTTTTAAAAATCCGTGTGCATGCCCATTTTCTTTTTAACTCATATTAAACGACTTCCTGGTGATTATAATGTTAAGAAAATAAACGAACTTATGTATGTCTATCTACTTTACTAAGTCATATTTCCACATTTGATATTTATTAAGAATCCGTATTGTATAATGGACAAAAATATGTTATGCATTGATTGTTGAACAAAAATTTTGCTTTTAATTAAGTTCCTGGTTTTTGTTCCGAACTATATAGATCATGGTCTTGATTTCATCAATCAAGCACATATAAAATAAGCAATAGGTTTTTTTGCGACTCTGTCTGTAGTCTTTGTAGTATTGCTATCATTAACTCTAATAATGTTAAGTATGGAAACAGCACCGTTTTCGCTGCTGATTCGTCCTCTGATCGGACGAAAGTGTCATCGCTGATTTTCAAAAATACATTTGTGTTATATTTTGTGATGTACAGAGGGTGACAGTTAATATATATATAAAACAAAACTATCTTATAACAACGGTACAATATATCTATTATCTATAAGTAGTTTTTACTACAACATTTTTGTGTACATTAGAAAATATTGATATCTGCAAAATTTTCGATTTTTATTTTAAACTATACTATAGTGGTTTACTTTTACAAATTGTGACTTGGATGGAGAGTTGTCTCATTGGCACTCATACCACATATTCTTATTTCTATAGACCACATCCATCCATACTGTGTGGTTTTAAAGAGCTTACATATTCAGACCAACCAAATATATATGCGCACACCAGATACATAACGATTGACTTGGTATAATTTACAGATAATACCTCACATCGTTAAGATATAAATATTCATATAAATATAACCATGAAATTATTGAAGGGCTTAATATTGTCACCAATGCAAAATAGCCGTTCATTGACATCGGAAGCTTTAACTAATGTATGTCTGTTTATGACGTCTTTACTGGTAAATCCTTGGCTAAATATCAGATTCAGTAAATCTACGATTGAAGCTGTATTAGCTCGAGTACTATAAACATATCTTCTATTAACATTAAGTTTTCAGTTACCACATTTATACAACTTTGTGTACAATTATATGCAAGTGCAATCTACATTTCTTTAACATAATCAAAAATCAATATTTCATTATTCATGGATGCAAAATATAACACTTGAAATAAAAGGTAACAGCAAATAATATTACTGTCAAAGGATATGTTACACATCATGCATTTTTGGTGACCGTCGGTTATACCCCCCAAAACGGTTTGGGTCTCTTAATGTATTTATACTTGTATAGTGACCATTGACAATTCTTCTATTTTATTTATTTTTTTTTAGTTCAGATCATGTGTTTCTTTAAAGTATTTTATGTAATCTTAATTTCAAAGGGAATTGAGAATCTGAGAAAATACCCTATATCCCTGTACAGGATAAATAACTCTATATATGTACATTCTTTGTGCGGTTCAATGTCGAATTCATAACAATATATGGCATGGTTACTACATACAGAAAATATTTTGGCGAAAAAGGGAAAGGGAAGACGATATTTTAATTGCAGTTCATTTTGTGGATCTGGATAAAATTCATGACTTCTTTAAAAGTAATTCGTGTCTTTTGTAATCATTTTCTGTGGTATTTGTTTTTTAATTATATGTTCGTTATCATGTTATGTGGTTAACAGAAAACCACTGCTTTGAAACAGTCCTAATAGTTCTTATTAAAAACTTAATACGATTGCTTTTGATTTCTGAACGGGATCGCTTTTTGTTTCAGACACCGTGGTGGAGACACAAACCACCATGCATACCAGTTACGAAAAGAATCATTGAAACAGACAAAGCTCCTATATTCAATTTACCTTTCAGGTAATGTATTACGAATAAATGGGGACCGGGTTATTTTTCTTTAGAGAGAAATGGAAACTCAATTCTACGATATAGAATATGCCACTTAAAAATAAACGAGAGGCGAAAGGTACCAAACGGAAGGTTAAATGATTTAAAATGGCAAACACTAGCTGAGAGACGTTTGAAAACCACACTTATTTTATTTTATAAAGTAATACATTTTGTACACTGTCTTGTAGCCATTCCATCGCAAGTTCTTGAGCAAGCAGACAGCAGAACAAGACAAAACCATACACAGACATACAGAAATACAGACATATCCAAACTGCCACGGACACATACAAAGGGTCAAACTTCCAAGGACAATCACACAATGAAAATTGCTACCTCAAAATACTATCAAAACCACCTCTAATGACAGCTTCAGAGATCACCTAACATCAGCTGTTTTCTCCAGCTTCAAATAAACAAATCCAAATCAAAACATGTACATAACAGTTATATTTTTAATCACAATCTGTATATACAAACACTTAAATTGTTATAAAATATTTTTATGAATTTGTATACAATTTCGTCAATCGCGCATGCGCAACAACATGTATTCTTCAGTATGGAAGCCTTGTTTACCCAAAAAGAAAGAAGATATATGTGCCTGTCTCAAGTCAAGTGCCTTTAATTCAGTTGTCGATGGTTGCTATTTTTCATACTGTTGATCATTATTATTCGTTTGATACCAATTTCCGTTGATTCCGTAGATAAAAGTTATCCACGAATTCAAATATTCAACGAATTACAAATATATGGAATTTAAGGAATGTATGCAGACTTTAGGAAACCACGAAATTCAATTCCAACAAAAATGCAAGTTTTCCTTACTAGGTAAAATTGGTACCCACGAAAATAACTTGTTTAAGCTTAATGGTTTGTCATAAATCAGGAAGTAATTATTTGGTCTAAATTGTTTCTCATTTTGTTTTAAATGACTAAACGGTATGTATTTAACTTATTGTTGAAGGCCTTACGGTGACCCATTATTCCTTCCATCCACGTCATTGACTCTGGTGCATAGCCATTGGCAATTATACCAGATCTCGTTATATGATATAAAAACTCTGATACACAATGCTCGTCAACTTCCTACTTGATCTGGTCTTTCAATGCTTTTGATTCGAACGACACCGGTGAGTCTTATGTAGACGACACGCGTGTCTAGTGTGACAATTTATAAGCTTTTGTTTGTTTTTTGTTTTTTTGTTTTTTTTTAAGAATAGTTTCAGGCAAGTAAAAAAGAAACACATAAATAACAGATAAACAACACATCTGAAATTGTCAGAAGAATCCTGAATCTATTTCAACAATACCAGTTTCCGAAGGAAGTTACGCATCTCGATCCATTAGCAATTTACCTTTTCACATATCGTGAAAAATAATATAATGCAAATTACATCATTTATAATACGTTAGCGATAGTCAATCTTCTAATTATCACTTCCACTCGCCTGATCGGAAGTTTGTATACCTGTGGGCCTGTAAGTTTGATCTTCACTAATTTATTTATTTTTAATGTTCTATGACATTCTTCTCCATTCCCTTTTCGTTCGACCATTTAATTTTTTATTATTTATATGTTTACAGACCATTATTCTCTATTTTGTTTTGAATTCCATTCATTTTTCTACTATTATATACTTAGTATTGCACCAAGTATTATTCATTCTGTCATTTTAATCTAGACCAACCTGCATTTTCAAACACAGAATTATTAATTACTTACAATATCACGTAATCATTGGTAATATAGCTTTAAAATGAAAGACAGAAACTTGAAAACTCGAAAACAGCGGTGACATTGCTATACTAAATTAATCAGCGAAGCGTAACAGAGACGTAGTTGCAATGGTTTCAGAATTTAAAACACATTGACATGTTAGTCTTAGTGGACCATCCTATAAGAGTATTTATAATCACCCATTGTCTGTGATCGCATATTTTCAGGTCTTCCAAAAATTTTAATTTTTCCACGGACGAATATCCATTTTGTAATGCTGATAAGAAAATACATCAAAGGTAATTTGAATATTTTTCTCGGTTTTTCGAAAATGTAATTAGATAAGGTGTTGTTGATATGAAAATACATATTAAATTGTTGATATTTGAAAATATTTACAGCTTCTCCTTATTACTTTTAACTTTTATTTTTAAGTCAAGCTGTGTTGGCGGGAAATACTCTATACCTGTCAGGACAATTGGGAATAGATCCTGTCACACTTAAACTGGTTCCTGGTGGCATAATTCCTGAAACGGAACAGGTAAGACGACTGCTTCCTCTTAAATCGAAATGAGAACAAATCGTAAAAAAAGATTTTAACATAACTATTGTTTCTTGTTATTGTAACTGAAACAAAATTAGGCAAACAATTCAAATGCAAAAATTCAACATGATTATTTTCATCTCCTTTCATTTACTAACTTTTCATAGCATTTTTAAATGCGGCATAATTAGTTGCATAATTTCTCTTCCATAGATATTTAAGAATGTTGGTGCTGTATTAGAGGCAGCTGGGGGTAGTATGAAGGATGGTGAGTTCATTCCTTGTAATAATAGTAATAATGATAATAATGATAATGATATAATATTTTCCAACTATTTGGATAGGTTTTATTATTAATGGTTTCTGCTTGCTTAACGTCCAATGATAAATATTTGAAAGAAAAAAAGGTTTGGTAGGACGAGACAAATTAAATTCATTTAATGAAATAGCCAGGTTTCTAATAGACATTTTTCTACTTTTGTTTCGTAGTTAAAGTACATTTCTACTGAAAGATTTAGCAAATAGAAATGCAAAAATGGAAAAGTCGATAGTACTAAGCGTATCATGTGCATGTTTTTCCTGTAATAACCAAATTATGCCTATTTATGAAATACCAGATTACTTCTACGTCATTTAGTCTCTGGTAAAAAAATTGTCTAATTCATTGGCAATTATAGCCATCTGCTTATATATATATATATATATATATAAAAGTCTAAATTGAAAACAACGTTCAAACCTATGATTGCGTTGGATAAAAACATGAATTTTTATACGTGTGCATGTAAAACAAATATCGTGGTAGAGGGGTCTAAATACAGCACAAACAACAATTTCCAAAATATATATATATATTATCAGCTTTTAATACTGAATTATTTTCTATGCACATTTAATTATTGAAATCTATTTAGGGTGAATTGCGTTCATTTATAAATGAATCATTAATAAACTTGATAAAAAAGTAAAATAACAAAAATGCCGAACGAAAAGTCCTTAATAATATTAATCAAATGGCAAAGTCATAAGGTCAAACACATCAAAAAAATGGAAAACAACTGTCATATTTCTGACTAGGTTCAAGCATTTAGTTGTGAATTGTACCTGGTTTGATAGCTAGCTGAACCTCTCACTTGTATGACAGTCATATGGAATTCCATTATTTTAACAACAATGTTTGCGCAAAAACAAATAGACATAATAAGTAAAATGTCAGAAATCGAGGTACAGCAGTCATCACCACTGTGTTATAATCTTTATCATTTTATAAACAAATAACTAGTTAAACAAAGAAAAACAAGATGGCATAACGACAATCCATAGACTAAGAACATAAGCAAAAATGAAAGACAAGAATATAAAACTGGCAAAAGCACACAAACACGATGGCGGAATGTATAAAAAAACTAGCCACGTCAAAAGTATATAACCAAAACGGACTAAATAATAGATGTTAAAAATAGACAAATAAAAAGAACATTATAACACGTCATTAAGATGATAAAGAACGACAGTACCTTGAATTTAAACATCAAGATCACCATGTATTATGTGTGATGTTCACACGGAATATATATCAACAAGGTCTTCCGATGAATTTATTAGAATAGGACGAGATGTTCTTTGACATACCCTCTGGTTCATCATCTTTCTGGTCAGACACGTGTGACGTTTGATGAAGTCTGAGTAGAAGCTGCAAGGTCTTAAATAGCGAATGAGTTTGGAAAAGTCTATCCAATATCATATATGATATACATCTGGTATTGAAACAAAATGCCAAACAACGATTATATACATAAATTAGAACCGTATTTTGTTATGTTTCAGTTGTCAAAGTAACTGCTTTTTTGACTGATCTAACAGAGTATTCGAGCTTTAATGCAGTCTATATGAAATGTGAGTGTACACTTTATATTATGAATGAACTCATTTATTAACCTGAATAACTCAGCATCGTCTGTGTACTATCGTTTCGCGTTAATTGAGTGGTCGTAGTAAGGAGACTGGATTATTCGAGTTACTCGTTAATCAATTTTGAATATACCAACCAAGAGGAAACAATCCGCTAAACAAAACCACATAACCTAAAATATAGTAATATTACAAGCAGTGTGTGAATTTAAACTTGTTCCATTTAATATCGAAAATATGTGGACATCATTTGTCCAACATCCAATTAATTCAAAATCCAATCAACCTTAGCCCTTACGGTGCGACGGCTTTATATTAGTATGATATACCATCATAAGACATTTAATCAAGAGGATAGAAAACACTTAAGTTGAATCGTAACAAATAAGCTGCGTTTTAATAGCATACTATAATTAAAAAGACATCAAGAGTCTCAATGATCAAAATAAGTATTTGTCAAACTGCTATGTATCCAATGAAACTATTTCTGTAAAGCATGTGGTTCAAATATCTTGAATGTTTTTTACATTTTTGTCAACAGTTCAAAGAAAATTGTCATTTTATTTTTGAAAATTAAACAAGCCACATGTATTTTAGCCCCACTTAATTATGGAACCCAAATACTCTGACAATGATTGATATTTGTGATATAAAATTTCCTTTTTAACGTATGTAATAAAATGATTGATCAACTAGTAGTAGTAGGACCTCATCAAACAGTTAAAACGTAGAGATACATAGATACACTACATGGATTATGTCATACTGTTTGAGCATATTCAAAATGGTTCTTCCGACACATGAAATACAAGGAGATGAGTGTTTAATGTCCAGTGGCTATGAAATAATGAGTAACATAGTCGTTGAACAAAGGATTAAAGTAGCATTTGTTCGTAAAGACCAGTAAAAAAAAAGATACGATAAAAGTAGTCTACAAAGTATAAATAACATATGAAGAAGGATTTAGTAGCTGAACCACATATAAAATATTGTAGTAGGATTTAATAACAGCACAACCCCATATAAGATTGTAGCTTGTACAAAAACAACAACAAAGCTAGCCAGAAGTCTAAACAAAGTCGTGAATAAATTTAATAAACATGATATCCCATCAACTATTGGCATTCCTCAGCAATTATCTAGGCCAAAGTAACATTTCGATATAACTAAAGACACCCAATGACTTTGAAAATGAAAATGCGATGTAGCAGAGTAAACATCATCAAAGCTTTTTGAGCGCTAACTCTCCTCTTTTTTGTATATTGACCTGTTCATTGTCCAGAATGAGTTGTAGTAGTGATTTTTTTAAAGAGTTTTTCTTATGTATGTATTTTATAATATTGCATAATTTTCAGTTTTCCCAAGGAAATTTCCTGCTAGATCATCTTGCCAAGTAGTAGCAATATCACAAGTAAGTGATTTTATCTTAATATTTGAGGTATTGAAGTAATTGGTAGGTAGATTTCCGACTTATAAGCGGAAGTGTGCTCCTCGTAACCACTATGGCTGATAAGTAGATTTTTTTTTAAAACGACGTCCTTTACTTGTTAACTGCATATCTTAGTTCATTTTAAATTCTCAAGGGTTCGCGTTTCTATCAATCATTGTCTTCGGAATGCCGTACATTAACGTCACAAAACATGATCCATAAACTACAAAATTCATTTGGTAATTTATCAAACATGTCATAAACTTGCTGTTTCAGAATCTAATGCATTCTGGACAATATTCTCAAAAGTAAATACCAACACGTCGGTATGGTTAAAAACGTCATACGCAATGGAAAGTCAACCAATGATAGACGCTATTTTTTTTAGAACGAACAATTAAATTGTCCAAAGCCATTTAAATTCTTAACCGGTCAATGGTCAAATATGTTTGAATCGTACATGTCATATATTTTTGATGTTCTCTGTACATTCCCTTATACTGTCATAATAATAATTAGATACATGTACAATGTATAGGCGTCAATTGCAACATGCGCCTGGTTAAACACAGATAGCTGATACTTATAACTTATTTATACAATCATATTGTCCTGAATGAAGAATTGATTTATGTGTATCTATACTTTATGGATTGACAGCGTCTTAGGCTTATATAATTATAACTTCCAATCTGTTTTGGAAGAAAGTATTATTTCACACAAGTGTCTACTATTGATGGGCGTCCCTGTTTTGCTTAATTGTGTTCAACTCGAAGTTTTTTGTACAGTTGTTTTTATTTTTTGTCTTTGTGTTATGATCTTTAAATATGATTTCTTTTTTCAGAAGATTTGATTTACGTTTCAAAATGCTGGTCATAATATTTTAGCATTTATATGTCTTTGCAATAGTATTATGTACACAAAGGAAAAAAGGCATACAATATATATAATTGTATCATTTGTTCTGAATTTCTACCGGTATACGTATTATCATTACATGATTACAGCATATTATAAATAAGAACAAGTTGTCTCAATTTATATTTTGAGCAGGTCTTGGTTAATTTTTTAATGTATTCAATGTAACCAATAACTTAAAAGTTTGTTCAATGTTTTTCAGGGTGCTCAGTTAGAGATTGACGTTATAGCTGTTATTGATAAGTGCTGATTGCGACGACGAGTTGTGACAGCGAGACACAACTAAACTTCAAGAATGCTATAAATACAAGTTTTAATAAATGTTGAATCATGGCATAAACTATAGATTATGATGATGATGATGATGATGATATGATGATGATGATGATGATGATGATGATGATGATGATGATGATGATGATGATGATGATGATGATGATGATGATGATGATGATGATGATGATGATTATTGATATGGACCCTGATTTGTACAAAACCGGCACCCTGAGCCAAATTGTTAAAGTATGACATAACAAGATAATAGTCTGTAGGAACACACGGTATTCTTCCGGTACATATTATCCTTACCCCGAGACAACCAGTCTTTTCTCTTACTGCTAAATACCTTGTTGTAGCAGAGAAACCACAAATATGTTTTTTAAGTGGTTGCTATTATCGGGCTGGAGATCTAAACCACTTCCTCCTACACTCGTGGCAATCGTGCTACTATGATCATGGCAGTTATATACTAAAGATGTTGTTTGATATGATATCTGTCAGTTTTAGCTTTCTTTTTTGGTTGGCTGATCTCGTATTCATACAGATTTTAGATTCATCTAGAGTGAACAAAATATTGAATGACCGTAATAAGCTATGTCGACTTCCTGCAGGTGTCTCATTGGTTCAATGTAAATTACTTATATTGTTATGATAAACGTTTACTAGCAAAACAAAGACTGTACACGGAGCGGAGCGATCTCCTGTTAATGTTAACTTTAAGTTTGATATGTTTTTTTATTTATATAACTACATGGCCTGATTTAAGCTTTACGCATTAAACAAAAAACAAGTATAGCAAACGAGACAAACTGCAACTATTGGAGACCTTTAGGGAATGATCTCTTATATCAATATTTTGATATTGAAACATTATTTGAATAAAAGCTCAATGAAACTTAACCCACACGAAGCATGTGGACCGGACAATATAAACGATATAGTACTAAAAGAATTGAAAGCGCAAGTGTCACCAATACTTTCATTAATATTCAGAAAGACATTAGAGTCAGGTGAAACACTGAAAAACTAGAAACATGCCAACGTTGCTACCGCATTTAAAAATGGGAAAAACATATAAACTTGTAAAATTATAGACCCATATCATTAACATGTATATGTTGTAAGATCATGTAATACATCATCACAAGTACCATAATGTCATAATTAGAAAACAATGACATCTTATATAATCTACAACAGGGTTTCAGAAAAAAACATCTTATGAATCACACTTAATTGACCTCATCCAAGAACTGTCATCTTGTAATAATAGTAAAATTCAAACTGACCTCATCAATATGGATTTTGCTAAAGCGTTTGAAAAAGTTCTTCACCAACGATTACTTTACAAACTTATGTATTATAGTATAAAAAAAATACATGACTACATTATCTACTGCCATAACACCAGTAGTGTTACAAATATGATGAACAACTTATAACTACCTACATTAGCCGAACCCCGCCTTAAACCACCTCTTATTATATTTTATAAAGTCCATGGCCCTATTGCCAAACCATCTGAAATTTAAATACCAACAGACAGTAGAACTAGACAAAACCACCCTAATACTTATAGACATACGTACCACATAGGAAACATATAAATGGTCATTTTTTCCACACACCATCATTCAATGAAACATGCTACCAATGGACACAGTACAGCCAACTTCAGTTGATAGCTTCAGAGCACACCTTACACAAGGTGTTCTTTGTCAACAGATTTAACCCAGATGCTTAATTTTGTAAATAATGTTAATTCTAATCACTTTTGTTTTTTTTGTATTATACATTTGTAATATAGTTTTCTTTGGCAATTACAAGAAAACTAAATTTTGGTAAATGCCACACATGTGCAACGACAACTAATCTTAAGTATCCTGAAATTTTGTTGTAAAGCTGAAGAAGAAGAAGAAATCTATTATAATATAAACGAACACGAACTTTAACTGAAGATAAGTGTACAATAGTTTGATACCTTATCAAAATGCACATAGTTTGAATAAAAAAGATGATATCATCCTAATGGTTCTGAAACACGATATGTTGAAAGCATACTAGTATATATGGTAAGATATATATACATTTAATTTGTGTTGAAAGATATCGACAGAATTACATACTAGATTTATTGAAACATAATTTTAATCTCAACAGAGGTACATTTTTTGGAATTGTAGTTATTGTTTAACAAAATGCAAATCAGAATAATCGTCAAAAATAATTTGAAATTACATTTACTAAACTAAACAATTGGGTGTGCAAATTATACTATGATGAAGGTAAATCCAGAAAGCTCTTCGGACGCATGACATTTATAGCGTGTTGCTTTCATCCTTTTAATAATATGTCTTTTATATGCTATATGATAAGGACATCTACTAGTATCTAGTATATTAGATTAATTCACTCGTACTCCATAATGAAGGATCTCGATATGGAGGATCTAGAAGGGGTTTACAGAATATCATTTAATGGTCCAAATGATTAAGAAAAGAAACATGATAATGAGGGGCTAAAATATAAAGATAGAAAATTATGAATACAAAAAATAAAGGTCTCAAAGGAATACAGAAATGAATTATTTTCTTTTCAAACCTTTATAATGTATATTGTTCAACAAAAATATAGACGAAATAAACCTCTGATATTATCAAACTGTAGCATGAATATTTGCGATATGAAACATTCGCGTAAGAATAGTAGAGTTGATTTACCTATTAAAGTAGACACAATCGTGCATCAAAAGTATGTTATACTGGACAGGAATAAATTAGATGGGACAAACAGTTGGCATAATCACAAAGGATTAAGCTAATACAGTTTCATAACCCGATATAAAACCAAGATGTACCTGAACAGATGGTACACATAGGCATACATGTTTAAGAGCGCACAATGACAGTGAACTGATTATCTACAAGTTTGGAAATAATTTTGCATTGGTAATGATAATAACCTTTTCAATGCCTTCATTGTTTTATCTGAATCTTTACATCTGAAAGATACGGGATTTCCCGTCCCTAAATTAGACCACGTTTATTGTTCTGTAATCATCATGTGAAATACAGCATAGATTAATGCATTATAGTTATATATTTCCGATGGTTTTTCAAACGAGATTGTGTTTCTCAGCTAAAATATCATCACAGGGCGATAGCCCTGAGAGATGAAATGTGCCGAAAAACATCATCCAGTTTGAAAGACCATTAATAATACGATGATCGCTATTTGGCTCATGATGTCAACGATGTTTACATCTCTTTTATCTCAAGCAAGTAACATGATATGAAAACTTATTACAAATAGTGATCGAAGGAAAAATACACAAGTAGCGATAATAGTTTGTTTTAAACATCGACACATTAAGTAACACTTTTCTATTGTAGTAAAAAGAATTCACCAAGAATACATTACTTGTACCATTGTAATAAGATAGCTTTTTTTCAGTTATTTGTATTTAAAACTACAGCTTGCTGTACATCACAAAATATTAAACACACGTTTATTTGAACATAAATTAGAGAACAGACCGGGCGAAAACGTCCGCGCTGCTGTAACCTTAGTTAAGCATCATTAAGATTAAAGGTAAGCAAATCAGTATCATACCATACGTCGGAAAAAAATGAAATAATCATCGATCTACTTCGTACTTTTTTCCACGTGGTCGATTGTTCAACAAGATCACAATCGATAAACTTCGGAACAAAAAAAACTGAAAAATAATTAGCAGCAAAAGTTTTCATTCAATGAAATATTTTTTTTTCAATTATATGTTCGTCAAGAAAATGAAACGTGCACGTTGAACTTAATTTAGTATTTATAGAAAAAAGAAGACGTGATATGAGCGCCATCGAGACTACTCTCCATCCATGTAACAATGTATAAAAAGTAAACAATTATAGGTCAGAGTACGGCCTTCAACACGGAACCTTGGCTCACAGCGAACAGCAAGCTATAAAAGGCCCCAAAATAACCAGTATGAAACAATTCAAAACAGGAAAACCAATGGTGTAATCTATATATAAAAAACGAGAAACGAGAAACACTTATGAACGACATCAATAAACAACAAACACTGAACAACAGGTTCCAGACTTAGGACAGGTGCAAACAAATGCAGCAGGTTTAATCGATTTAACAGGCTCCATCCTTCGCCCTAACCTAAAATAGTGTTGTAACATTACAACAAAGAAATACACACTATAAAATATCTATTGAAATGGCTTAACACACTCAAAAAGATATATTAACAAAAACAAGTAAATATACAATGAACGAATAAATGTGTTCTACAACATGATATGAATACAATAATAAATAAAAGGAGGAGAGGTAAAACAATGCCAAAAAGACAACTATAACCTTGGACAAAATGGCGTAAAAAATAACGTACACTGGTTAATTTAAACATAATAATTTTGTTGTTACGAGATTGGAAATATTTTTTTTACAAAATAAATAAATTTGTTGTTCATAGTACGAGAACAGAAGTGAACATTTATTGTCATACTGAATACTTATTATAGGTAGTACATACTAAAAATAGTGAGGCGAGATATAAAACAAAATAGGTAAACAACAATGCATTACAAATTGAGTCAACTGGTCAAATCAACACGAAAGTTCAATTTAATAGCACTTGCAGTTGCTGAAAACTGGTTAAAAGCCAAAAACAATTAATAATAAAAATCATGCATCAGAGACTAAAATCAACTAATACACATCCCAGGGATTTAGGTTTTAACGTCATGAACAGTCAAAGAAGACATGACTTATGCAATGCCAAAATAAAAGTATCAGGCAGTAGGATAGTTAAGATTTAACCTTATAATAGATATGTATAATGTTGTTTATAGATAAAGCAATCTCCATATGGAAAATTAAATGAACGTGGATGTGTATTTATGCATTACAAAAAACCATTCAAAAAGAATACAAATTTAGTTATGTCTGAATTTGTTGATGACAAATCGATATGTTTTGTCAATGTACACAACCGTCAAAGAACTTATTACAACATTCATGAGATAACCTTTACTTATAAGTTTGTTTAAAGGTTCGATCAGTTTAGACGGAGCACATAGTGATTTCCTTGCTTTTAGTACAATATTACCGTAAAATTTAGGATAATATGCATACTTAATTGAAATATTTTTAACAGTATAATCTCCATAAACTGTTTTATTATGATTTGAAATTAACATCAAAACACGAAAAAAAATTATTGAAAGAGCAGTTTAACAATTCTTGTTACTGCTAAAAATGTCAAATATAATAAACTAACATTATTCGCATTACTGGCAGCAGAACTCATTTATTGCTAAATCAATTGTATTTTCAACTGGTTCGGGGAATATTCGATTCACTATGGGCTGAATAAATTTGAATAATAATAACTTGGTCTATTAAAAACTTAGAATATATAACTTTGCACAGGACAGGATAGAAATGAATATAAGACTTACGGGCGTCATCACGATTTGTTTGATCGTTGTGGAATATCTGTTTCACAAATGATAGCGGATATGTTCCTAATGTCGTAACTACAATCCCGTTCGCTTTTCCCGTATGTGACCTACCGAATTAGACTTATTACCGGGTTTGTACTAACAATATCAACACAATGGGTGCCACATGTGGAGCAGGATCTGCTCACCCTTCCGGAGCACCTGAGATCACCCTCAGTTTTTGGTGGGGTACGTGTTGCTCAGTATTTAGTTTTTTATTTTTTGTTGTTTATACTATTGTTTGTCTGTTGGATGTTTTTTTTTTTTTTTAACCACGGCATTGTCAGTTTATTTTCGACTTATGAGTTTGAATGTCCCTCTGGTATCTTTCGCCTTTCTTAGGTAAGCATGCATAACAACAGATTAAAATAAATGGTCAATCCGGAGAAAATTATCCTGGCCTATTTCTTCCAGACAATCAAATGGTCATTCCTTAGATGAATTACAAAAGAAAAATCATGTACAATGTGAAATTCAAAGAACAAATGTTTCAACTGGTTCGGGGAATATTCGATTCACTATGGGCTTAATAAATTTGAATCATAATAACTTGGTCTATTAAAAACTTTATAACAATCAATACCAAGAGGGCCATTAAAATGCACAAGTTAAATAAAAACCGACAAAGCCTTAAAAAAACGAAGTTAGACAACGGTCCACAGAAAATTTAATTCTAACAGAGAAGTCATGACTGTGTGAACTGCACTACCAACAGCAAAGTAACTATGTTTTGTCTTGGCAACCTTTGTTTCAATAATGAACAATTAAAATGTGTTATTTCTTTTTTCTAAGTAGAGGTGCTTAGCGAAAAAGTAAACAAAAATCAGTCATAATCAACGACTTGTAAATTAGAAGCTTAATTGTAGAGTTTGTGGAATCATTAGGTGATTTGAAACTGGCATATATTTTGTTTTAAATGTTATGCTTTCTGATCCATTCTGATAAATAAACAGTTTGTAACATTTCCAATATGAGTTTAGATTCGACATTTTACACAGAATTTTTAACAAGTAACAATCAAACAATCAATCACTGTATTACAGATTCTAAATGCACTTACCATTCTTCGTCTAGTCAGGTATGAATTGTATGCCTGAAAACCACAAACGAGAATCACAACTACTAGAACAGACCTCATTGCTTAAGTTTAATAACTAGTTTGACAACTTAAAACTTTAAAGACATCAATTCTATGATCAAGGTAATGTGGAAGTTAGAAAAAAAAATGGAAGTGAGAAAAGTTAATGTGGAAGTGCGAAAAATTAACATGGAAGCGAGAAAACTTAACATGGAAGTGAGAAAAGTTATTGTGGAAGTGAGAAGAGGTAACTTGAAGAATGTCAGAATGGAAAGGAGACGTTTTAATTACCAAATGTCGATATCGGTGGTTCATATAATGTCAGGTATGAAGTTGAAATTGAAAATGTGAAGTCTGAAGTCTGAAGTAAAAATGTCTACTTGGTAGTATAAATGGTCACTTGGAACTGATAAATGTCAACTTAAAAGTGAGAAATAATAGGTTGGATGTTCCAACGATGTATTTATAAATCTACATATAGATACTGGCAGTCTTAATTATAACTGAGAAAGTGTAACTGAAAACAAGTAAATGTCAAGTTCGAACCGAGCAATGTCATCTTGGAAATAAGAATTGTCAGTTGGAACTAGAAATGTATGTTGACACTGAGAAATATTAATTTGTAGCTGACAAAATATCAACACTAAAGCTAATGATTTTCGTGCATGTTCCAAGACAATAAGAAGTAGTAGATTTGGAAACGATAATAAGTGAGCAATGATTATTCTAAACATGTTGTATGTTAAATGCGTTACTACTTGTATGAAGAATATTTAGCTGTGGTCGATGGACTATGGATACTAGTTAAGTTTATCTTACCATATAAACAAAGATGTGCATTAAAATCTCAAATGGTACAAATTCTACTGTGCCAAATGTCAATTACAATAATTACCGTCTCTTCAATTTTGCTCGAAACCACACTATTGAAATAAGAGGCCAAGATACAAATTGTTTATACAACGAAAAAAATAAAATATAGCCAGCCACGGTCAATGAATACACTTTACATTAGGGAGATACATTCCTTAACTTACAATTATGTCCTAAGATCTAAAACATCAAGTTCCAATAAACACCCGTAATATCTTGTAAATAGAGAAGTACTTAGCTACAGGCCTAGTGATACTTTGAGGAACTAGCCGTCTATCGTCCTTCGAAGAGCTATCAACCAACTGAAAGTAATAAATCTGACGATTTAAATGTTACTGCCACAGATGCGCATTTCAACAGTAAACTATATACGAATAAGTTCAAATTATAAAGGTATATTCAAACTCGCACAAGAGCCGTACAAGAGGGAGATACCTTCCTTAATCTAAAATGATTTATTAAAATTGATGACAGCAAGTTTCAATAAACAATACCTGTATGTTCATTCCAAGAAAGAAGTACTGAGCTAATGATATCTCTGGGGACATACCTAACAATGCATGTTTGATCTAAATGTAGTTCTAAATAAGACAATAACTTCAATTTACGTTATTGATATAGGATCCACATCACATGAAAGACAATCAGATGTCTAATTATCAGCATGTGGTTTGCATCAATGGGCAGCTGTTTACACGCTGTGACAAGATATGAATCACTAGAGTCTAAAAAACGTTGGGGATTTTTGTAAGTACTTTTACATTGACTGTAAAAGATCTGCCAACAACACCAAGTTTACGTTACTACCAAGCATATGATAGATATTTCAAAAAAATACCACTAACCCGATTCCCGACTTATGTGTTTACACAGGGACATGTGCATAATCTATTTATTAACGTGATTCCTTATTTGTTAAATTGACCAATGGTTAAAAAACGATAGAATGACTGTCTTTGTATCAAAACAAGCAAATCCATTATAAACATTGCAAACATCTTACGCTCAGGTATTTCAAATCCAATCTTTAATGGTAATATGCTGTACAAAGCACACAATTGTCGTCATTCACCTCAAAAGCTAACCAAACCTTTACACAGACTTATTAAGAAGGAATATAGTTACGATACTGTTGTCAGGTCATTAAAGATGGCATATTTTGGAATTAATATTGATTTACTCATAAGGTCTTTGCATCGGAAATAACACATTTATTCTGAAACCAGTTGTTAGCATGGTACGGGTTATGTTCTTCTCATATATATTTTTATGGTATGATACTAAACCCCTAACAGGAAGGATTGAGCATGATTTTCTTATGATGAAGACATAATCTTTCAATCAGTTTAATTGATATCTGGGGCTGGGATGTCAGTAACTGCTAGAACTCCTTTGGTAATTTATTTATCACTGTTATTTTGCTTAGTTTCTTCTGCTACCTTTGCTGACATCGGACTCGGATTTCTTCTAAACTGAGTTTTACTGTGCGTATTGCTGTGTTTGTTTATTCTACATTGGCTAGATGTATAGGGGGAGGGTTGAGATCTCACGAAATATGTTTAACCCCGCCGCATTGTTGCGGCTGTCCTAAGTCAGGAGACTCTGGACTTTGTTAGCATTGTATGTTTTTTTCTTTTATTTAAGTTCATTCATATGTTTCGGAGTTTAGTGTGACGTCCATTTTCTTTGATCTAGTGACATTTGTGTTAAGGGGCCAGCTGAAGCCCGTGGTGTTGAAGACACGCTGGTGGTCTTGTGCTGTTTTCTGCTTTTTGGTCGGATTGTTGTCTCTTTGACACATTCTCAATTTCCAATCTCAATTTTATTACCATGTCAAAGGTCAAAATTCCTGAAAACAAGCTTAGAGTTCTTAGACTCTTGAAATGTTTAGTTACTAATAGAAAATGAAAAACAGACATAAACATAAACCTTAACTTTAATTTCTGTACCATGAAAATATAATCAGGTGGTCATTTGCAAACAAATATTAAAACTAGAAATATCATGCTCAGAAGGGCTACTTGCGAAAATACCAATTGATGAAAGGTATAGATTTCTGAACTGTTAGGCGAAGAAGATTTCGTCTCAAGACTGATAGTTCTCTCATTTGTCTATAAGGCCTTCACTTACCCATTTTATGAAATCAACGTTGGACTTGAAAATGGATAAAACGATTGATGTTTTGTTGTCAAAAGTCTGTTTATTATAGAATTAAGATATTATTGATAATTCTGCTTCTTCGATTAATTTACCGTTGTACAAGTAAAATGTTTCATCCGCTTTAACTAAGAATCAGTTGTCACAGTCGCAAAGAATATTCAATCCTCTTGAATTATTAGTTAGTTGTCACACTCGCAAAAAATATGAAACGAACATTTCACGTTTTTTTAACATGTGTGATAACATAATTTAACGTGAAATGTGTAAGCCCGTTTGAAACTTGTATATGTCACCCTCTACGTACTCTTATATGAAATAATGCTTATCTGAACTATTGCTGGTACATTTTTGTTGTTGATTTTAATCATGTATAATAGTTTTACTGCATGTATATGTTCATTTATTTAAGTTTTTTTGCATACTTTTGTAGAAAACAAATACTTTAGAAGGTAAGTTATGATTTTGTTATTTTCAATTATATCGGTATACGTGTATGTAAAGAAGACAATATTTTAAAAAACGCAGACAGAAATAAATTCACTCCATCGCATTGTATAAATTTATCGAATCTCGATGCAATGTTTTTTCATTATTTTTAACAAATAGATAAAAGTAACTTTGTGGATGAAAATATATTATCATATTTATATAATTTTGAAAGAAAAAAATCTCTGGTGTAAAATGTAGGTCGCAAATATTAAACTTTTCTTGTTCTTTTATGATTATTTCACTTCTTTTTCATAAATTTGTATTTTTATATCAAGTTCAATTTAATTATTTGTAAAGTTGATGTGTTTGAAGATACAAGTCGATTTTATACCAGTATTTATATTTTTTTGTTAAGGTGAAACTACTGCGAAAACATATCCGTGTACAAGTGTTATAATTGCAATAAATATGTATGGAATGTCCCAGAGAACATAATGCTCAATATATACGCGATATTACAATACAATGTACAGTAGGTTCATTTATATACACAGAAAACCAATTTTTTGTTGGCGATGGATTGGATATTACCGTAATTGATATGTCAGGAACTATAAAAAAAGATGTATTGAACTTAGTCATGTTAGTTTAATACCATATAATATGTGTTACGATGTTGATTCACAACGTATTTACTACATCAATAGAGCCTAGAGTAAGCTGATCTGTATTGACTGAGATGGTAACTTTGAATTCACATTCGATAATTCGAACTGGACAAATCCAAAAAGTCTTTCCATAGATAACGAAGGAGATGTACTCGTGTTATATACGAAAAGAGATGATGATACGGCTTTTGTTATCAAGGTAGATTCCAATGGCAAGTCAAATGACGTTGTAATATCAAATATGCAATTTCCAACGTTTGACCAGGACTCTTTTATTTGTTTCCATCGTTTAACAAATTCAGTAGTTATTAGAGTACATAAAACAATTTACATCTTTAAGAAGGAATCAATATATTATGTATAACAATATGTTCTTCTGTCCAATAACTCTTCTTATGAACCATTTTGTTGGAAGGACTATTATATGTTCAAGTCGGAACATTTTACTCTGAATGCAAGTTGCTGGAATTTCCTTTACTTTCATTTAAAAAAGAACATGTATATAATTGTAATCAATCAATTGGTTTTCATTTTTCATACTTTCTAAAATGATGAATCCTAAGTGTCACGTGATAATACTTTACGTGCAATGAATGTTACATATATATTCTATACTTTACCAACTTTTCTTGAAAAAATTCCAAAGTATAAATTCGTCTTTAACTTAGTAGACTGTATGTTTGCGCTTTTAAACTTTTTGTTTACCTTCTTATTATATCAATCAATCTTTTAATTTAATGGCAGTCCTCCTTTACATATAAGTATAGGTTTAATGTTACGTCCATATGTGTATGTTTTTTTTTTGGCGTTATTTTGTCTAAGGTTATGGTTGTCTTTCTGATATTTTTTTTACATCTAACCCCCTTGTTTCATTGATATTGTATGTACATTGTGTCATAGATCAAATTTATTTGTTCAGTGTATGTCACTTGTTTTTGTTAATATGTCTTTTGATTGAGTTAAGCCATTTCAATTGATATTTTATAGTGTGTCTTTCTATGTTGTGATGTTACACTATTGTTTCAGGTTGGGTGAAGGTTGGCGCCTATCAAAACAATTAAACCCACTGCATTTGTTTGCACCTGTCCTAAGTCGGGAACCTGATGTTCAATGGTTGTCGTTTGTTGATGTGGTTCATAAGTGTTTCCCGTTTCTCGTTTTTTTATAGATTAGACCGTTGGTTTTCCTGTTTGAATGGTTTTACACTAGTCATTTTTGAGGCCCTTTATAGTTTGCTGTTCGGTGTGAGCAATGGCTCCGTGTAAAAGGCCGTACTTCGATCTATAATGTTTTACTTTTACATATTGTGACTTGTCTCATTGGCACTCATACCACATCTTCTTATATCTATGTGTTTGATGTCTGGTTACTTTGAATGAATTGATTTACATTGAGTATTTGAAATTGAACTTTTTATTTTGGTAAATATTCCTATTTCATTCAAAATAAAACTTTGAACAATTCGGGATCTTCGTGTAAAGTTGTAATACTTTAAACTTTTAATCATTTATAAATACGATGTCATGTAAAGCGGATTGTGCGGTTAATGTGAATTTAAGAATATATTAGTTGTATGTCTATGAACCTGTAACCAACGACACAAACAAAACGAAAAGGTTGATGGATTGGTTTATGAGTTCATTTATTAAATAAACGAAAGAATAAATGAATGAATACATTAACGAATGAATGAATGAACGGTTGATTGATTGATTACTTGGTTGATAAATGCGTGCTTAAAGTCTAGCTATTGGCAAACAGTTCACGCATATCTAGGACACATTATAAAAGAGTGTATTAGGTCACTAAGCAAATAAGGTCCTCGACCAGGATGAAGTGTGAGAATTATGACTACCGCTGGAATATATAAGTATGTAGGATATGAAATCGAAGTTATGGGTTGCTAGTTAAAATATGAACTCATCAGAGAGTTAAGTATGTATGCTTCAACTTCTAGAGAGCCTGTCACTTTTGACATCATGCACACTCAAATCGGACTCTCCATTTTAGCTTGGGTTTTATAGAAACCTTAAATATCTAAAAAAAAAAAAGGTTTAACGGAACACCGTGTCTCTCATGTGTCGACTATAAAGTAAAATTAGTATCCGTAAGTTTAGAATTGATTTGATACTGCAGACATTATCTCTAAATCATACACAAGCGTCTGACAGAGTTCATCGAATTCTATGAAGTTTTGATGTTTTTTGAAACGTTACCATAATTTCCTTACCGCAAAGTAGTCAAACCAACAATTTAATTCTTCTTAACGTCTAGAAAACTGGTTTCAAACGGGAAAGCATATACTAATTTTTACGGAGACGTTGTGTACCAAACCCAGAAATTTAGATACATATCGGGTAAACTTAATGATCCTGTAAATAAACTTATTCTGAAAGGTAACCATTTCAACACTGCAATTAAATCTTTGAATAATGTTTTATTGGTATACATATTGGTTTTGTAATCAGGGGATTAAAATCAAAGTTAATATTGTTTTTATATACATATGCACATTAATGACTCTACACTCTGTCGATATCTGTATATTGGCTTTGCACAAGGTCATGGTTTTTTCTGAGTGTTTATGACGTCTTTATACTAAATCGATTAGATGTTGGATGTGTACTGATTGTTATTTTAGTCTTAGATGCATACATTTTTTTATGATTTTTTATTGGCTGAACTCATTGTCAGTAACTCAAGTTGTGGGATGTATAAATACCCTTGCACGTCCGGTCTGTGTTTTGTTGGATGTTAGTTTCTAAATTGTGTCCATTTGATGCGTTAAGCCCTTTTCAACAGAATTTTGTAGTTTGTTAATATGTTGTTCTGTTAAACCACTGTCCCCTGGTTTGGAGGAAGGTTATTTAACCCCGCCACATTCTGTGTGTGCTTGTCATAAGTCAAGAGCCTGTAGTTCAGTAGTTTTCGTTTATTTCTGTATGTCACATTTGTGTTTTGTTCATTGTTTTGTACCTAAAGTAGGCCGATAGTTTTCTTGTTTGATTTGTTTCACACTTTTCATGTTATTACCTTATGTAGCCCATTATGCGATATGCGTGTTGTTCATTGTCAAAGGCCGTGCGCGTGGTAACCTATAGTTGTAAAATATTATGTCATTTGATCTCTGATGGAGAGTTGTCTCATTGTTAATCATACCACATCTTCTTATTTTTATAGTTGATATGTAAATAAGATGTGTTATGATTGTTGATGAAGGTTTGACAAAATCATCGAAGTGTGTGTGTCTCGTAGTAGCGACATAAATGTCGCAAACTCGGCAAAACACCTTCTAAGACTACATTTGTTTTGTAAGTCTTCACACAGAAATGTTGGGTGTAATACCCTCTAAAGACAATCTTCATTTAATGTTGGGCAACTATGACGAAACAGACTGTCATATATAAGATTTTAAAAAAAGAAAATAAAGAGCTACTTCAACCCAATCCAAAAACGGAGGGTGATCTTAGATGTTTCTTAAGGGTAAGAAAATTCTGCTCCACATTTGACATCCTTCTTGCTGCTCGTGTAAGTACAAACCTGCTGATGAGTCTAAAACAGTACCTCACATCCGAGGAAAAGAGGACGGTATTTTGGTAACGACAGTTTGAACATATCCATCGGCATCTGTAAAACTGATATTCCACATTGCTCACCCAACTTGTGATGGTGTCGTAAAATTTTGCAAGGGATGACTTCTACTCGAAATCTTGTCTTATTTGTTAATATGTCATGATTTAATGTATTTGATGTATTTCCCTACATCATAAGCAATTTCAAAGTAATTATAAAACTCTTCATACTCTTGGACAAAATATGTGATAACTTGTTGAATTGCATTGATAATATACCAATATAGTATTTACAATGTGCTCAAACATTTGACAAATATATCATTCTGTAAATGTATTGAATCCAAATAAAAAGTGGCGTCTAATACATTTTTTTCACAAAAGAAATGATTAGTACAGCAATATTGTCAACAAGATTATTTTAACGTGCTTTTGAAGGAACCACAATTTATAGTCAAAAGAAATGCATATATTTCTCTGCTTTTTACGATAGAAAAAACAAAGGATACGGGGTATCCATCCATGATACAACATCAGTACACGCACAGTACAAACACACAAAAAAGCAAAGGAACAGCGCTTTAACTGCTGTTAATTGGTTTTTTTTTTTGCTAATATATCTGGAACTATAATAAAATGTATCTCATTTTGTATAGATAATTAAATGCAGTTTAGAGTTACTATGCATATACATCTCATCTCCAAATTACGTATAATTTGTGATCATGCTTCCTTTCTTTTACTGTTTTCAATTTCTATGTATTGTTTTTTCAATTGAAATTAATAACTAAAAAAAACCATGAAACAGCCAACTAGAAAATCATAATGTATTGCACACCTTATGTGTATGTGTATGAAACTTTCATTTTCCAGTTCAAAACAGTGTGCAGCTATTATCACAAAACTGCACATTTAGAGAGTTGACTGTTAAAGATGTTTCATGTTGTTCCAATCAGACACTTTTGGTTTGTATCATTAGTAAAGAAGTTTTAGTCTTTAACGCTCATTTATCAATTGTAGTAAATTCAGTACTGTTTAGACAATTCGCTTACATACAGTACAGTTCAGTAGCTTTTCAGACTATTCAGTATGTTGGTAATATATATGGTTTATATGTCTTTTATTCGTCATTATCATTCAAAAGGATGTCGGGGCCTCGGTGGCCGAGTGGTCTAAGTAGTTACTACTGTAATCACTAGCCAGTCAACACTGAGGTTGTGAGTTCGAACCCCGCTCGTGCGGGTGCACTCGGCTCCAATCTTAATTGACTAGGATTGTCAGTTTTCCTATCGAAGGTCGGTGGTTTTCTCCGGGCACTCCGGCTTCCTCCACCAATAAAAACTGGCCGCCACGAAATAGCCCAAAAGCGGTGCTTAAAAGTGGCGTTAAAACACCAAAAATCAAAAATCAAAAATCAAAAGGATGTCAAAATGATCAGGATAATGAAGGACATATATATTGTGTTAAAAGTTTTGATAATTTCTCATTTTCCCTTATAATCTAAAATGCATTTCATCTTAAATGAGAAACCACTTAAACTTACAATTTTGTTCATTTTTAGCTCACCTGACGTCGTCCGTTAACTTTTACAAAAATCTTCTCCTCTGAAACTTCCGAACCAAATTTAACCAAACTTGGCCTTAATCATTATTAGGGTATCTAGTTTAAAAAATTTGTTCGATGACCCCACCTGCTAACCAACATGGTTTAGATCTATCTATCTAAATTTTCAGACTAATAAGACAACCTGTTGTTGGGTTGTTGCCCCTGAATTGGTAAATTTAAGGATATTTTGCAGTTTTTGGTTATTATCTTAAATATTATTATAGACAGAGATACACTTTAAACAGCAATAATGTTCAGCAAAGTAAGATCTACAAAAAGGTCAATATGACCAAAATTGTCAATTTACCCCATAAAGAGTTTTTGCCCTTTATAGTAAATTTTTCGTACATTTTTGTACTCTTTTACATAAATCTTCTCCACTTAATCTACAGGGCCAAATAGAACTAAAATTTTCCACAATTTTCAATAGGGTATCTATATTGAAAAATGTATCCGATGACCCTGTCATCCAACGAACATGGCCGCCATGGGTAAAAACAGAATATAGGGTTTACCTTCTACATTCATAACTCGACGCAACTTCAATACTACGAGGTCACAAATGGCAAAGTACTCTCGACCAATGAATTTGAAAGACTTGGTGTGCAGAATGAATGTAAAACTTGTGTTATTTGTAAGAGATTACAACATGTTAACCAAGAATAGCAGTGTATCAGCAAAACAGAACAACAAACTAAGAATCAGATAGAAATGAACTGCCTATGTGGTATTGGTTTAGCTCATTGTTGAAGGCCGAATGTAAACGGTGACCTACAGTTGTCATTTGGTATCTGTTGGATAGTTGTCTCATTGTCAATCATACCACTTTTTCCTATTTTTATATTAACTTAACCGATTGGTACAGAGTACATAAAACTAACTTGAAATACAAAGACAACCATAACTCGATGAATTCATGTATCAACAAAAAAAAAGAATGCCAAGATTATCTTAAAAGGAGAAAGTTCGTTAAACGAGTAGAAAGACTGTACAACTACTGTCATAATCCTGACTTGGTTAAGTCATTTTCTGAAAATGGTGTGTTACATTTATTGTAACGCTATAAGTTGTTCAATCATTCAAAACACTAAGGTTTGTCTACCCCACATGAATATACTGCCTTAACCGATTGAGTACAATTTGTCGGATCTTTTAGTTATAAATGTTCTTCAATTTCGTGTTTGATTTGACCTTCAGACTGCTTTGACTCGAGGGCTACTGAGGGTCTAATGTGGACGGGCAGCGCGTCTGGCTTACCAAATTATAAGCCTGGTATAATTATAGCTAGCTTATCGTCCCACTTGTGTTGCAGTTATTCAAAGTTCCGTTGTATAGTCTTAAGTGTGAAAGCAACCCAACAATGTTCTTTTTTTTTTATACGTTTTTTTTTACGTGTTTTTCATGTATCGTAATATCGTCACCAAAAGCAAAAAATAATAATATGCAAATTGATTAAATGTCAGATTCAATGTATGAGTGTTTATAATGAAATGGAGTTTTATAAAATGCTGCAACTGTCCTTTCCTAGATTTAGATATTTCAATATAACACCATAAACTCTACACAAAAATTTACGACAAAAGGAATGATTTCTTATTCCCTATTGTTAATTTTCCGGTTTTGAACGGTGATGTTCCTTTTGCACCGTCTTACGATGTTTTATATCCAAACTCGTTCGCTATGGTCGTGTCTGTAGTGATGTTTGATATTTCAATGAGCGTTATCTTTGTATCATTAGTAAGTTATTAAGTCAAGGATTTCGTTACCACAAATTACTCTTAAAACCTTTACTAATTTCTTCCATAGATACAAAGATTTGGTCTGCAAGTTTGGCTGTACCTGTAGAAAACTTATTTCAAACGGATAAGCACATTCTAAATTTCACGGTGATGTTGTAAACCGAGCCCGACAATTTAGATACGATCCGGGTAAACAATCCTTTAAATCAACTTATTCTAAAAGGTTACCTATTGAACACTGTAATGAAATCTTTGAATATTGTTTTTATTGGTATAAATATTGATTTTGTTTTCATTAAATTGAAACCATACTAAGTACTACATATATGTACTTTCATGGTACTAAAATTTGTCAATACCTAACGTTTGGCATTGCATAAGGTAGTGTTTTTCTCTGACTGTTAATGCAGTCTTCACAATTAATCCATTTGATGTTGGATGTGTACTGATTAATATTTTGTCTAAGATACATGATTTTTTTATAAGTTGTTTGGCTTTGAACTAGCTGTCAGTAACTGCAAGTACTCTCAGATCTGTGTCTTAAGTCAGGAGCCTGTTGTTCAATGGTTGTCTTTGGTTCATGTCTTTCATATTTGTTTTTCGTATATTGTTTTGTTATAAACTAGGCCGTTTGTTTTTTCAATTGAATTGTTTTATATTTTTAATGTCGGGGCCTTTTATAGCCGATCCAAACGGTTTGAGTTGTTTCTCATTGTTGAAGGCCGTACGTTTGCCTATAATTGCTTACATTTACTTCATTTTAACTTTGGTAGATAGTTGTCTCTGTGGCAATCATACCACATCTCCTTGTTTTGATAAAAAATGGTCATATTTATCAATAATGAAAAATATCGGTAAAATGATTTGTTAAACAAAACCAAAATTATCAAATAACGAATTTCCAGTTATAAAGAAAACAGTATGCATTATATAAGGGCGCATAAAGATTTTTAGTTTGTATCACAAGTGTCCAATAATTAAACTTACACAAGGCAATCAAAATTGCTTTAACTCTAAAACTAAAATAACAAAAATACCGAACTCCGAGGAAAATTCAAAATTGGAAGTCTCTAAACGAATGGCAAAATCAAAAGCTCAAACACATCAAACGAATGCATGGATAACAACTGTCATATTCTTGACTTGGTACAGGCATGTTCTTACGTATAAAATGGTAGATTGACAAGGGAGTGAGACAACATGCCCAAACATTGTGATAGTAATGTAAACTATGGTTTAGGAAATGTTAATGCGGAATACGATTTAAAAACAGATATACAAATGTTTATGATTTTAAAATTATATTGTAAACGAGACACAAAGTTATATATGCCGAGTTCCAATGAGCAGTATTCGTTTATAAGTCGATTGGCAATCAGATCAATGTCATCTGATGACATATAATATGGTCGTGTTAACGACGACGCTGAATCATTATTTGTGTCTTCTTAAGTGAATACTTGAGACCTTTCCATAGGTTCCATGTAATACCATCAGCATGTGACTTGTGCGTACCATTTAGATACAGCACATTTAGATTAGAGTGATGACAGTTTTTATACCACCATCCACCTTTGAACAGCTTTGGACAAGAACCCGAACTGTCTCTGTCTAGCGTTGAAAAAGGCTGACCATTGTGCTCGGTTGTGCCGAACGAATCACCTATAAAACAAGGAATATGTCTCAAATAGTACAAGTTATTGGTACATAATAACAATATATGTAGCAATATAGGCTAAAATACTATTTATTCAACCTGTATTCAAGCTGTTTACGTTTGTTGAAAAAATTAAAATAGGGGCTGTTTTAAAACGGTTATTGTTATTTTCAACAAGAACAGAAAAACATGGAGTAAACGTCAATGAAACACCACTTATAGCAAAGTAGATGATTGTAAAATTTCTACTAATGACAAAGTTTTTCTCGTGAAATGTACATGATTTAGCACAAATATTATTAATGATATAATTACCGACGTAAAAAAACCAACGTCCACAGATCACCACACAGTCATCACAGAGTGTGAGTCCACACCATGAAATAAACTCGAAATGTTCAAAAAAAAAATGCAAACGGGGTACTAAACAGCAAAATGTAAAAAAGAAAAAAACAACTGATCTTCATTTTACAAAGATGGCTCAAGATATTAGTTTTGTTAATGTGGTGTAGTCAAAGCAAATACATGTTTTGATTAATAGTTGCATGTGGTATAGTTAAGTTCATATTGATATACTTTGTTTCATCTGACTTCACTGTTGGCAAATTATGCTTGATGTCATCTTATATTTTGGGCAAAGTTAACTGGTTTGCTAAACATGGACAAGTTAGAATATGGCAGTGTCCTTACTGAAGAGTAGGTCGTTTTGCAGTACAATAATCCATTTCAATATATTTCAAAGACCTACAGCTAAAGATGCATCCTTAACTTCCCAAAAATGATTAATGTAGCCACAGATGTAATTACGCACAGACAAGACAAATAATCACATGACCCAGAATTCAAAGTCAAATACTATATGTCCACTGTTAAGTAACTTGATGTGGGTGTGCAGCATAAGGGTCTGAATATATCATTTCTACCAACATTTTAAATGATGTAGTATGACGCGGAATTAGGGTCATAAATATCGAATTTAGCATATGCTGAAATGAATTTAGCATATGCTGAAATGAATTTAGCATATGCTGAAATGAATTTAGCATATGCTGAAATGACGTTAGTATATGCTGAAATGACTTTAGCATATGCTGAAATGAGTTAAGCATATGCTGAAATAAATTTGTAGAATAATTATGACCTTGATTCCGCGCCAACATTTCTGTATAAGCTTAATAATTCAGCATATGCTGAATTGAATTTAGCATATGCTAAAATGAATTAAGCATACCCTAAATTATTTTAGCATATGCTAGAATCATTTTAGCATATGCTAATTTATAATATAGCATATGCTAAATTCGATATTTATGACCCTAATTCCGCGTCATAATGTATGTCCTATTTTATTTCTCAGATACTATGTGCCCTTCTAACCTGATTTTGAAAATTCACTGTTCCCATTTTGATTTTTTAGGTGAAATATCAGTGAGTTAATAACATGTATATACAAAGAATTCAAAATTATTGTCAGTTTATGATTGTTGACTGTCTATTTGGCTATAGTTTTTAGTTGTTTTCAACAGAAAATCCTTTAACATTGTTTTTACAAAAGGAGTAGAAATAGATTTGTTTTAGTTGATTTTGAACAATCATTTTTTATATGATGAATATATTGCAGCAAAAATTTTAAAACTGAACCATAATGAAATTGTAAAATCTCCTTTGTTAAAGACATAGCGACAGAATCACATGTGTTAAAATTTTCCTTTACTTTTTTTACACATTTTGTATATTTGAATCAAACAAAAACATGAGAAACTGGATGTCTTTCCAATGCTTACTTCCAAAATTGCTTTTAAAATTTGCATTGTTAGGATTAAAGTAACACTCTGCTCATTGTTTAATATTATAATATGACGTGCTTCTTTCGCTTCGTAAACACCACCGTGATAAAATTCTCGATATATCTATACTTAGTGCAAACTCAGAGATATACATAATAATGGATATTACAGTATACCTCCCACGTAAATCCACATGTGTTTTAACCTATTTGCAAACGCTATGCCGATTTTATTGTTTTAAAAATTTCAATTGAAAAAAGGACTACAGTACTGTTATTCTTATTCTGATGCATAACAAAAAGAATTAATGCATAAGAGCTCAGAGAAATCTACAAAATTAAAATCAAATAAAATACTGCGAAAGTTCATTAATGCTTTTGGCGCATTTAAGCCGTTTCTAAACATGAAAACGCTAAAGCTGGAGGTTTTTCCGTTACGTGAACAATCTCAATTCGGATAAAACTGCATTACAAGGGAGTTTTGATGTAGTTGTTGTTTTATTTTCAATTCTGATGCATTATTCACACATTTACAGATTTCAGCAAGTCAACATGGCGGATCCTTAATAACGAAATGTCAACAGTGGATTTGAAGGTAGCTAACGAGAAAAAAAATGGAAATGAAAAATGGAAAATGTTGGGTTTGGAATTAAAAGAATTAAACACATTTTTTCTAGCGGTTATTTAAGAGATGATTCATGCAAGCTACAGATTTCTTAGAATATTTTAGCTTTATCTAACAAGGAGTAACATGGAACAGCCACACACACGGAACACCCATCCTCGCTTCAGTTTTTTAATGAACGTATTTGTCCTATTAGAATCGAAATAATTCATGAAAGCCATAGATTTGTTGTAAACTTACACATCGCCTGGGCCGTGTCGAAATTTCCAACAAATCTATAGCTTCCATGAATTATTTCTTAAAGAAATCTTCATTATATTGTTTTCGGTTTGAAATAATTGTATGCACTAAATTGTCTTAAAGTTTGTTATTTTATGCCTTTCTACCACAAACGCACACAAGAAAAACAAAAACAAAATTATGTGGTAATGCATTTGGTTTTGATTGTTGAATGTTGTGCTATCTTTGATTTAACATCAAGCTTATGGAATTAAACCACTAATGCAGAGCCCTTTGCTTTCTATGTCACAAAGTTACAGCTTTGAGTAGAAACTATTTTGTTTAAAATATATACTACTTTCTTGTATGTTCTTTCTGACCGGGCCCAAATTAGTGGTTTTATACCTATAAGTGCAATTGTCGAATTGGTTATCGTCTTGCATGCATGTTTGAAATAGGTCTACAGGATTGCTCGATACTTTTTTAACCTCTGAAGTATTGAAAAATTGGATATCCCTTTCCATTTCCTAATTTTTTTTATGCACCATTTTTTCCCAGCCCCAATTTTGGTTATAACTGACCAGTCATCATTTCAAAAATAGAAATAGACCTGCATTTCCAATGAAGCCTCCGACTTGTATAGTGAATTTTGACTGTAAGTCTTCTACATAAAACGTCTTGTACCTCGCATATCTCTGATCACCTTCAAGATCCTCCATGTGTATGTAGAGTTTATATTCATCTTGTGTGGTGATTTCATGGATTTTAGAATTACCTTTGGGTACATAAAATGATAAATAGATAAACTGGTATAACGTCGGAAGTGTCAAGGTGTGTAAAAATGTATTTTTGTATTTTCTTAAACAAACAATATGTTAATAAAAGTACCCCGTATTTATGAAAGAAAATATATTTATGGTGTTTGGAATATGATACTTGTGTTATTTTAGTCTAACTGTCCGTGTTTCACTAAGAAAAAGTTTTCATACTCAAGGCAAAAATACTTTAGTTAAAATTATTTACTGAGATCACTGACCTACAATTATACCACAAGAATCGTGCTGTCTTTTTCTATGTTTTATATGAAGATGGGTAGTAATCTGTCTCACCTAACCAGAACTCTCCAGTCAGATCACCGAACCCGTGTTTGTAATCCGTCCAGTTCCTAAAGAAGTCAACACTTCCGTCCTGCCTCCTCTGAAAAAACCTGTAACTCACGATACATATGATCAACTTTAGTTACGTGTTTCGTAAACAAATCAAACGTCACATCATCATCATCATCATCATCATCATCATCATCATCATCATCATCATCATCATCATCATCATCATCATCATCATCATCATCATCATCATCACCATTAGTTTATGCTAATTATTAAAACTCTATTATTATAACGTTATATAGTCAATATAGTTAATTGATCGTGTATCGTATCATGTTCACTATGTAATGAAAGAAAAAATAAGTGAAATATGTATGATTATTTTAGTATCTGTTGTTTTGTTTTCGCTTCTGAGAAATGTAAATCTCCTGCATTTGGTACTACCGTTTTGGTATGTTTCTATCTATAACTTACCCAAGTATTTAAGTTTTTGATTTATAAGAAAAAAGACTTAGATTTTCCAAACGACTTGGTTGATCAATAAAATGATAAAAATGACTCTATAAACAAGCCCATTATACTGAATAATCGTAAAATAAAAATATAAAAATGACAAAGGACTATTACTTAAGAGGATAATTGCAAACTGTTTCAACTTTCTAATTTTCATTTTTGATAAAATTTTTAATAAAAGTATGTGGCAGTGAATGCTGATTTAAAATTCATTGGCAGCTTGTTTTTTTTCTTTTTTTTTTAAATATGCTGATATTCGATATCAAAATAAGGGAGAAAATAGTAAATTGCAATGTACATTACTTTCGGTGTTTGGCGATATCGCATGATTTGTTTACTGAATACTGATTCCAAATCTATAAATAGAGATGAGATAATGAGCAATTTTCGGATTTCACAATGTTAATCCAGTTTTATATGATGGCAACAACTGTTGTGAGATGTCATATGATTTCTTCTGACCAATTGACCAAATGTACATTCATTTACTCAAAGATTTTATATCTATATTGAATAGTTTAAAAAAATTAAAAACTAAAGTTGACCTCAATAGTATTTGTATATGAAATAGTAGTCATATTCCGGTTTAAACAATGTCAATTTTGTCATTTTCATATTATGACTTACAATATATACAGATTAAAAAAATGCACGGTTTTTGCCTGAGAAAAAAATTAACTTCATCCGGTTTACATAGTGTGACCTCAGTTTATCCTTATGTATGTTACCATCACGTGCACAAGGTCTATGCGATTTCCTCATATTTTTGTCTTTTATCTTGATTTGTGCTACTTTAATTTATAAGCATGATATGAAAATCGGTAACTACTGTTGCATATGATAACAATTGCTTCAGGTTAAATTTGGCGTATATCGGATAAAGCAAACAACTTAGAATCGTTGGGGTCGTTTTCTGTTACGTAAAAATACTAATGACAAGAAAACATTGTTTATGACCATTTTTCAATTAGGGAAAGTTTTGTTTATCGGGAGTCAATCATGTCAAAATCATACTATCTGCACAATACCATGTACAAAATATTTTTATTTCATATCAATCGAAACAAAATTATAGCAGAGATGCAGCAGCTAATAAAAACATGCCAGAATAAGACATTTGATAGTTTAGGACGAATTACAAAAGGTCTATTCATTGAAGAGGTGGAAAGATCTAATTATCACAAGGAATAACTACGGTTGGTTCACTGGCAAAACCAACATTAAAATTTCGAATACAGAAGTTAATGCGTTTGCTAGCTATGAACCAGGATTTTACCAAGCATTTTTACCTGGACAAATGCATGTACCAAGTGAGGAATATGACTGTCGTTTTCCAAATGTTCATTTACATAATATAGTTCGGAATATTTGTAAATATAGTTCGGAATATTTGTAACTAAATTTTTTGCACTTATATTCTCAGTGTTACCTTTACCATGAACGTGTAGAACTTGATAGAACTTGAAAAGATAAGGAGGAAACATTTACATCGGGTAAATACACATTAGAGTTGTTGTTCGTATGTAAAATATAACATTACAAAGATCGGTATTCATAACGATTATTATTTGGCATAAGCGTTTGTAGCTAAAACTCAATGATTTTAGATTGAAACTTTTTAATTATAATGACTGAACCATCAATAAATGAACTTGATATCAAACTTACCAACAAACCCCCACCTGTGGTATTCATGTCACAGTATGCATGAAAACCACGGATTCCTGATAGATATATTTGGTATATACCACTTGTTGACCCTTTGACATCTTCGCAATCTCTCGGAATTTTGTCTGTATAATGAAATGATATAATATTATTTAATGTTTTTGATTCTTTACCAGACACAAACTAAATTAGAATAAAATGGAGAAAATTTTGATTTCAAACTCAATCATTGTAGCGATAAAGTAGATGAATTAAATTTTCCGGATGAACCCGTTAAAGTGCTAGGAATAAATTATGACAGTAATAAAAAGATTGTGAAAAATTGGGATACTAGATATCAAAAGAGCAAAATCTCATATATCATGAAAAAAAAAGAAACTTAACAATCCTAAACAAACTTCTTATTCATTTAATTGACCCTCATCAGACCACAATTTATTTTTTAGCGAGCATGACAGTTTCAAGTAACTAAAATATAATTGCTTTAGAAAGAAAAATCTTTAGTTTTTGATGGGACAGTAAAAAAAAATTAAGTTACAAGATATACGTTGGTAGTAGATTAATACCAGGTAGGGCTAAATACATGAAATCTGATCGACATAAAAAGCTATTACTCCTCTCTAAAGATAAGATGGGTATTTAGATTGTTACAAGTAATACAAGATTATTGGACACTGA
Organism: Mytilus californianus; assembly: GCF_021869535.1. Taxonomy (NCBI): domain Eukaryota; kingdom Metazoa; phylum Mollusca; class Bivalvia; order Mytilida; family Mytilidae; genus Mytilus; species Mytilus californianus. Next base: position 46,705,938 of record NW_026262582.1, on the reverse strand, counting down.
TCCAAAAGTTATTCCTGAATAAATTAAAAGAAAGTATTTTCATAATGAACTTTAACAATCAAACCTTAAAACAACTTAATATAGCAAAAAATATTTTAGACTATTTCTAAGATATGATAAAAAAAAATAGATTCTTATTAAAAAATTAAAACATAGAATTGAAAACCTTTGTCCAAATAAGAAAGCAAGTAGTTTATGTAACAAATTTGATTATTTTCAAAACAAACGGCTTATAATGCATAATTGGATACGCACTGATTTCATTTATCTAAATGATATTATCGACGACAAAAGAAAAAATATTGAAATAACTCAGAAACACCAATAATTAGATATCAGAAATTTCAATAGTAAAAAAAAGGAAAAACCAACTTTTTGGCGTTTGTTTTTATTGTAGGTCAGTGTTTCTGTTGTTCCATTGTTTTCCTTTTATAGTTTTTGTGTTTCCCTCGGTTTTAATTTATTACCCGGATATGTTTTTTGCTTAATCGAATTATGACTATCGAACAGTGGTATACTTTTGTTGTTTTTATTTAACACATCATTTATATTATTAACCTAAGAAAAAAATTAAATTGATAATAAAGGATATACTTAGGTGAGGTTTAGGAATTTGTGTCAAATGTTCGGACTCCTTGGTTTTTTTCCAACGATACAGGGTAAAATATTTTGCCCCATAGCACCCATTTTTCTTTTCAAATAAGACTTCAAAAGCTCATAAAAGGTCATTTACAATAACTTAAGCAGATTCTAGATTTGTTTTCTTTCTATTTGAGACCCAAACAATACCAATGCAAGTATAAGTTAAAAGACCGAGTCAGCCTTTTCCCGCCATTTTTTAATACTCAAATATCTCGAAAAGGAGCTCCATAACCTATCAATATTTTTAGCTTTTTTGTTCCTTAACTAATACTTTTTCGACTTATAGTATCAATTTAAAATTTCTTGATTTTTTTTAATTTCACCTCAGTACATCCTTAAAGCAATAAAAATACATCAATACCTCGTTCAAAACAAAATGCAGCCAAATACTGGCATAAACAAATTGAAAAAAATAAATAACAGTTTCACCAATTAAAAATTTTAAACACCAACATTTAGAACTTAAAATCAAAATGTTAGGATGTAAATTGATAAGTTGCATTTTACCAAATACAGAAAATTTCTACATATGGAAAATCCAAACAAACCCATATTGTCAACATTGTCAACTTACATACACGTATATGCACTTTTTTATTGAATGCAATTTTCTATAAGGATTTTGAGAAATCATAAAATAAATTTTATCTCAAATGAATTTGAATAAATAAATAAAAATAAAAGATCTAGTAATAGGCTATAGAATAACAGATAACGGGAATATTGGATTCAATATGCATGATATGATTCTGACAAATATAGGATTTGCAATCTACAAATCTAATTGTGCGTCAAACCAAAGAAATAAATCTGTGCTTTATTTCTAAATCGGAATTAAATAAATACGTAAAAGCATAAAATCTAGACAAAAGATACAGTACACATGCTACAGTCTAATGGTTTCAACGTTTACCCCTAAGAAAACAGCTACAATTGTCAACAATAGTTATCGTTATTTTCAATCAGACATATATTTGTAATTATATAAATAAATAAAGTACATACTTGATTTTTTTTTTTTAATCTTAGCATAAATATGTCAAATTGACAAATTGCATAATTAATACCCATTAAAAAGCATGCTCTCATCTTTAAACTAGGTAAACAATCCGATCAATAAATCGATATCCCACATACACAAATCATGCAACTGATTAACAAGTTGATGGGACAGTAGATAATTATTTACGAATAAGTGTGAACATTATATTGTTGTACATTACATTTTATTGTATTATTCTCACATGAAAAAAAAGAACATTTACTTATCTATATGAAACCGTGTTCTTACAAATGTTCATATTATCAGGGTATCTTTCCGTTATGGCTATAGCAGTAAGGTCATTGCTAACAACTTTAGTGCAATAAATCTATTATCAAGTGTTAAAAACAAAACCTTTATCACTTGAAACCCGTGAAAGTAATGGTCAGCAGGAAAACTGTCAATTTATATCTTATTCGAACGCACAGTACCTTACGTAGACCACTCGGCTACCGAAGGCCCATAAGATAAGATTGTTGAAAATGTTCAAGTCGGAAATAAGAAATAATAATAATGTTTTTAACATCAGCTTTATCTGTTCAAATCTGAAGTTTTGTTTTAGGACTAGTATGCAAGAGAAACAAATATAAATTACAAAATGGAAAAAACGTTTTTTCTCTTATTTCTGAGGGAAATCTGAGTTCATGTATAGTTTGCTATATAAATCAATTTTACTTCTATTCAATTTATAGGCATACGATACAGTTTTGGCCAACCGGTGATTTTTTTCAAAATTCAAATATGTAGTTAAAAGTGTACCTTCATGTGCTTAATTTAGAGATAAATAGGGTCGAAACAATTTTTTTAACATTTCTGTTTCTTGAACAATTCTATCATTTGGACAGAACATTCTTAACTTTAAATGTTTTTGTTTCAAAAGATAAACACATGCAGATTTTAGTAAAAAAAATTAGGAATATCTTCTCTACTACAGAAGGCTCTGAATTTGTGTAACAATTCTTGGTAAGTAATTATTTTTTATTTATTCCCATGATTTTAAATCTTTAGCTGCATAGTTTATTTAATTTAAAAAGAACATAATCAGTGATTTTTTTTCATAAAAGTTGGAACAAATTATTTTCATACAGTATCAACATGATTAAGTCAAATGTCAGTTTAAAAAGGAGGGCCCACATACTCGTTTCCAAGCTTATGCTTAAAAGCACTCGAAAATTGTATATACGTTAACAACGTAATTACCTCCCATGTAACTGTATCGTATGCCCTTAAATGCAATATAAGGTTGAGAAACCAAAGCTTAGAAAAGGTAATCTTTTTGATAAAGGCCAACTATGCTCTTGGTTTATCCAATATCTACGCTATATAATCGACTTTATTGCTACATATGAAGGAAGTTTATGTTGGTCCTTTCACAATGCCACATGTTTTGCAAATAATATTAAGCATTCACTTAAATTCACAATAAGTCAGCTGTATGTACATACTTGAGATCTTAGCTCTATTATGATATTCCATTTCTTAATGTGTATCCTTTATATCATGAAGATAGCTAAACAGTGCAACAGTGGTTTTTTGTCAAAGTTAAGATTTTACTTAAAATTATATAAGAATGCCATAATTAATCTAAACAAAACTAGTATTATAAGTAAAGTTAGATTATGTTTTCAACTACAAAAAAGTCATTTATGTTGGTTTGGGGTGCCTCTCTGTACATTTTTTTAAACAGGTTTTGCAGTGTTGTATCAGATTTGCATTTCTGAGCAGCAATTTATGGCGCTAGATAACAAATTAATGTTATGGATATGACAAATATTATATAATTCTTTATGCGTTTAATTTGTGTCATTTTCACATTCCGGAACTTTCGGATTTTTCGGAACTTAGACTACTAAAGTGAATGTTCAGATCAAGTTAATTTATTTATAATTACCGTAAAGGTTATCTGCATAAAACTTTCAGGCAAATTACGTTATTACGCTAGATTTTGACAATTACAAATTGTTATTTTTTTTTTTCAATTATGATGTGAGATATTTAATCAAGTCAAATAACATACAATTGATCGAATCTTGATGATTGATGATTAAATTATTTGAAAGAACACTAGTTCGACAAACCCCTTCTCGATGTTATATTATACAAAAAGACTAAAGATATTCATAGTTACCTATCATAACTGTAGAACATTTATCCCATTTTAATTCCGAAATTTTTTCTATCACAGCCTTATCCATAGTTTTATCAATATATGTCTTTATTGACTTATTCAGCTTTTTGGTATCTAACTTAGCAACCAGCGGAACATCGTCGTTACTGATAAGTGGCATTTCAACAACTGTTTCCGGATTTTCAGGTATGACTGATCCATATCCAAGTCCAATACAAATTATTAATGACAGCATCATCGATATAGTATTTATACAGAATCGTGAGAAAGCACTAAATGAAATTGAAACATAGCCAGTACCATCTATCTAGGAATTTTCCTTCGCGAAACGTTTTTCCGAGAAATGTATTTAACAAAATATTTTTATGAAGAGACGCGTATGTTGTATGCACTTTCCCACAGTACAGGTTGAGTATCATTTTAGCATTAACAACAATTTATCAATTAGAAGATAATCAATCATCTATCTCTAGACATCTTTACCATGACCAGAATAAAAGTAAATCAGCCGGTCAGATAACCTAATCGTTTTGATATTTCCCTGATTGAATTAGAATAGTTTATTCTTTATTTTTTTCGGTTTGTTTTGTTTGTTTTATAAAATTGTGTTTTTTTCTATAAAGTGAATAACACACGACCAGTATTTTTACTTAAAGATGTTTCCATTGCTTTTGTACGATGCAAGACACTTATCGTTATATCTCAATTTAACAAAGTCAACTTATAAATCTGTACATAGTTTTAAAACATCCAAATTCGTTTTTATTATCAGAGGAACGAAAACAGTATCTATCAAATTAAACAGCAATTCAGAAACTGAAACTAATGCTTTATATAGTTTGTGGATCCGATTTGCATTTCTGAATTGTATATCATTATGAAGGCTTAAATCTAAGTTTAGCAGTCCATTAAGTCAGGATTGGATACTGACATGAACATATGCATATTGGTTTTATGACATTTACAATGATATTTCATTCGAATTCAATTATTATTAAGGTATATATTTCCCTAATCCATAACAAGAAATTCATGACAACTATTACGGGACTCAAACTTCGATAAAGAGACATTATTTGTCAACTGGTGCAACGTAAGAGTGTATTTGACACCGTTCGATGTTATTACTCTTGCTGAATTTTGTCCTACGAATAATAACACATGTTAAAAAACTAATTACACAACATCTATATAGTCATTTAAATTGTTATGCATATCAATGTATATATACCCGGTTGATAAAGTTTCGAAATACGTATTTTTGTGTGGTGTAGGAAAAGACTTAGTTGCACCTCATAGTATTCAGCCAATAATGAAGATTTTAAAAGGTAAACTTTATGAATATGCCAAAATTGCATATATTATCAGATAGTAGTCAATACTTCTGTACTGCCATGATTAAAAAACAAACCTTTCTAAAATTGTCCGTTTATATATATTGAAATTATTTAGAAACTAAGGTTTCAACACCCTCAGGCAAAGTTGGCTTGGATGGATTTCGCTATTTCTTATGTCCCTTTTTGGTCGTATAGCTCTTCAACTGTTTCGGTTCTTATACATCCTTGGCTTTCAAATATTTGGCATTGAGCGTTCATGATGAAGGTAAATCCAGAATAGCGCTTTGGACGCATGAAATTTAATACATGTTGTTTTAATTTTTTACCATCAGCTGACCCTTTTGACCATTGAAATGTGATAACGAGTTTTAAAACTTGGAACATTGAAACGAATAACACATGTACGATGGTAATAATTTTTTTTAAAATGTATATATGTTCATTGAATATGGGAAATATAATACTATAAGCACTTGAGTAAATACTTTTTCATTGTTTATGCTTTCTTGAACAAATAGTAATTAACAAATTTGACATCAAATTGACATTTTATACAAGGTATTTGGTAAAAAAGAAATAAAAGCAACTTAATCAAGAAGGTGTCAATCTATTGAGAAACAAACTAAAGAAACCATTTGAATGGAGCGCGATCGGGTGTGTCGACAGGGAAAGCGTCTCCTGATGCATGCATAATCCGTCATTCGAATTGATATTCTGTCAATTTCACAATCACAAAAAGGACACAATCGGTCAAATTGAAGAAACAACCACCTTTCTGGTATCTACAGATATAAGATAACTCTAATATCCTCGATCTCCTATGTTGGAGGTGAGGAACGCCTACGAAAAACAAGAACAGATAACTCTTTTAATAAAACACGTGTTGGTTTGTTTACTTATTTCTAAGCGAGAATCGAGTGTTTTGAAGGCTTTACAACATTAATTCATACGAAATATTCAAATTGCTGGGAAGAATTATTATTTCCTTTAGTATTTAACTTTAATTACACGTTATTTCATCGTAAACAAACCAACACGTGTTTTCTTCCAAGAGTTATCTTTTCTTATTTAATAGCATAATCCGTAATTCGAATTTATAATTCTGTCAATTTCACAATCGAAATAAGGACACAATCGTCCAAATTGAAGAAACAACAACCTTTCTGGTATCTAAAGATCTAAAACAGCAAAAAAGTATGTTGACAAGAAAAAACATCGTATCAGTAAACCAGTTCATGATAGTGACTTTAAATCTTATGTAGTGTCGACTCATGTCGTTCTAACTCAAAACTATGTCGGAGCAGTTTTTTGTGAACGGAGCGTATCCTAATTAATAAAGTATATACCGTATGATTATTCAGGATTGAAGCGCCAACCGATACTATAAATGGTTGGCAGATATTATGCAAATAACTTTTCTAAAAGTCACAGTATTAAACTGTTTTGAAAGTCCAAACTTTGTGAAACTAGAAACAAGATTTGTTTAGATAAATAAAAGCAGCTTTATTAAAAGCTAATATCATTAATTACAGTTCTTAATTAATATAGATAAGTTGCAATGTATGTTAAATAACTTGCAGTGTGTGCAAAAATACCTGAATAACAAAATACTGTAAACTGTCAAAATCAGCCGTTCACTCGGGGCTCTAATTTGAAACTGACTATATTTTGGGAAAACGTTTGCAGGATCAAGTCAATCAATACACGCTAAGAATAGTACATGTGTACACAAATGTGAAAGTAAACCAAAATGGCCTTCTAGTTGACAAGTAGGAAGGATGCATTAATAACATCTGAATAAGGTTATTATGTTGTTACTATGAAAGATCATTCCGCATAACAAGCAAGTGTAAAAAAGGGAAAATAAGTATTACCTAGTTACGCCGGAAAATATAAAAGAAATGAATGAATGAAGGCTATTACTAAAAATATTACTGTCAATAATCGTGGCACAACACAGATGGTAACGTTTTAATAGTTTGTATAGTCACGAGTCATAAGAAAGCAGACGTGAAATAATTGAAATTAAAACAGTGAAACAACATTTTAAAAAGATTTGATTAAAAGCATCGAAAATAAGCTATCAAATGTCAGTGTTTTTTTCATACATTGCATGATAGTAGCAGAAAAAGGGACATGAAATTTGTGATATGAATGTATTGAAAATATTTGTTCGCTTATTTGTTCTATCTATCCTCAGACACTTCCGCAAAAAGGTTAGGCGGTTGTAATGGTTTCACACTAGATGTATTATTGTCTGAACTTTCGTATTCATCGTGGTTATAAGAAACTGATAAGTATATATTGATGACTTGTACAGAGTAATACAGGTAAAGATAAAATATACCAGACAGTTGAATGCGAGGCTGAGTTATCTTGTGTGAAATTCTCCCATTGTTTACCTGTATCGTTTCATATCAATACACTTATTTGACATCACATAAAGATCTGAATAAACTATTAGTCGTCCAAATCTTAGTCTTCTAGACTTCCAACCACACAACATGAATATAACTATATCTCATACTGTGCTACTTATTCGTGTTCAACTTTTGAAAATTATGGAAAAATGATTAACTATTTTGTTTCAATTTTTTAAAGTTTTTCAGTTTATTTTTGTCCTTTTTGTTAATCAAACCCACGTGGGTTATGAAGTGAGCGTTTGGAAACGAAAACTGTTAAATACATGCACAAAAAAGATTTTTATTTAAACGACAAAACACAATCTTTTGGTCTATTTTAGCTTTTATTATTCAAATAATTGAAACGTTATTTGAATTCAATGTTTCCGTATGTGAACTAATTGTTTGCAAGATGGGATATCATCAGTCCCCTTATAAATGTTTTTGCTGATTGTAAAATACCTTTATCTATGTCACAAGATTAAAAAATTTTATCTACGTATTAAAATACACATTACTACCAAACATCGGTAGTGACATTCTACTGGTAAATTTTCTCATTCAAATGTTCCATGTTTACATTTCTCATTTTTAAGTTAACATTTCTGAATTTCCACTTAACATTTCTGAGTTTCAACTTGACATGGCTCACTGCCAAATCGGTATATACATGTATCACTTCCAAGTTGCAACTCAGAATGTCAAGTTGGCAGTAAGAAATGTCAAACTAGAAATGAAAAATTATCAAAAACTAGAATATCCTCACATGTTTTTTATACATTTCTCAAACTCAGCTGGATTCTGTTGTACTGTTTAGCCTTTTCCGAATTGTAGTAATGTGTTATGTGCACATGAAGTATAAGTTGATTGAAACAAATTGAAAGTATGCATTGATTGCAATAAGAGCTAATCGCAGCATACTTAAATTAGATTTGTTCAAAAGAGAATATTTAGTATAGATGAAAAGTAAGATATGGGTTAAATGATACAGACATACAACTTATCAGTTATTAAAATCATTAAAAATTAATGAAAATGGTTGATTTGAAAACAGGCATTACAATACATAATATAAGTCAATCGTATAGTAGTGAAGCAGTTAGTCATATCGATTAATAGTACTTCACAAGGGACCTCGTTTGTCAATTGTTCTAAGTACCACTTGTATCACTAGCCTGTCAACACTGGGGTTTGAGTTCGAATCACGTACGTTACAGGCGCTCTCGACTCCAATCTTTATTGACAAGGATTGTCAGTTTTCTTACCAAAGGTCGGCGGTTCTCTCTGGGCACTCCGATTTCCTCCACCAATGAAAACTTACCGCCACAAAATAGCACAACAGTGCTGAAAGTGGCGTTTAACAATCGATCAATCCATCATTACATGACCCATCAACTGTGTTTTAATTGTAAGACCATTTACGAGTACTGATATTTTTATTCTCCGTTATGACCAATATTCTATCTTTTAAAGACATTTAATTAAACCTAGCGATATTCAGTCACATTTAGGGTAATGTTTATGTAATGCTATCTACAGGTAGAAAGCAACAGTTGACCAGCATGTACATGTACTGTTCAGATTGTTAATGACATGTGCTGAAATATCTGAATACTGTAAATTCAGAATTTACTGCCTGCATTTTTAATGCAATTTCACTTTGACAGACAAGAATGTGGAATTGTTATGGCGATTATAGGAAAAGTACTATAACTTAAAAATAGTATATCGATGAAAAATTATTTTGAATCTTTAAAGCAGTGCGTAATAATGTCACAAAAGTCATTTGAAATGAACGGCTATAAAATTAGTTACAAAGGTGCTGTCTGATATCTACAGGGTCATGATATTTCATATGAAAGCGAGGCTCGAATCCCCATATGACATTTATTGACCCGTATATGTCGTATTAGGTCACTTGCACACTGTGTAACGAATTTATCTTACCGACTATCTTTCTTCAGAAATCCCTATAAAATAACAATAAAAATTGAAAATGACAATGCGCATTTGTAACGATTTAATCAGATAACAAATAAAATTACGATTTATGGTTCACAAATATATGTATTTTAATAATTGTTGTCTACTGTAATGAGGCCTTCTTCTATTAAAAACACGGTCGGTTACCCTTTTCCTTCTTTTAAGATATCAGGAGATGGCTGTTCAGGAAACTCATACATGTTAAATGGCAATAACAGAATGTTTTCACAATGTTTAGACGATGCTAGTCATGTTTCATTTGAGCTGCAAAAATCACAAAGTGATAAAAATGGCTATAACAGATATGACGACAAAAAACCGCAGGAAGTAATTCTAGACAAACTAAATGACATTTTTGAGTTTCAAATTGAGACGAAATGGGACTATAATTGTGAGTACTTTTATTTCTGCTATATACATGTACTTTGATTATTTAAAGAAAAAGAAAAAGTAAGACTATACGTCAATGATACAGCTACCCATGCACACAAATAACAACTAGAGGTCAACATAGAGTCCTTAACAGCAGAATATATTTGTTTTAAATGTCATGTGTAAATAACCAATGTAAAAGACATGAATTCATACAGAAACTGTAGATGATGTGTAATAATAATAATAATAATAGTAAAAATAATAATAATAATAATAATAATAGTAATGTTAGTAAAGAATAGATATGTTCTGACATAAGTAATGGTGTCGATGGCTTTGTGTCACTACAATGTCATTAACTGTTCAGACTAAGTTCAAATATGATTTACATCTCATTTAGATGGCTTGATTGGTGGAATAACAGGTGGCATTGTTGGGATGTGTGTTCTCACAGGAGTAGGAATCTATTGTTGCCGTAGGAAACGCCAAACAGGAAAATACTGTGGCACATGTCCCACATACAGACCCAAATACTCGAGTAAGTTTTATTATTCCCCTTGCAATCAGTAATGATAGATTTCAAATATGAACACCTGCTCACCGAGATATTTGTCGTATGAAAAATTGGACTTGTATCGAATGTTTATTGACCCTCTTGTATACCATGTTCAACTTTTTACTGTTTAATTTATTTTGATCCGGAATAAGATAAAAATGACTGCCAGTGATTGTCAAACAACTTACCAATCTATCGCTCAGCTAAAAAATACACGAATGTTTGTCTTTCGGTTATTTCTTTTCAGCAACATTTTGGAATGAATGAAAAACAATCGGAAACATATGAAAACATTCTGTGTAATGTTTTCAAAAGTATAGACCAAAATAATTGCATTGGTATAAAACGTACTAACCTAAGAAAATTCAACAAATAACGTTGTTTTTATATCGGGGTACGAACAATGACATTAACCACAGTTTTTCAGATTCAGAAACACACACTCGGATTAGAGTGAAATTTGGTATCACGAGGGCCCTGGAATTTCTTGATATGTATACTCAAATTTTAAAACACATCTTGTATCAACCACCTAAATATAAAATAAGGAGATGATGTGTGATTGCCTATGAGACGACTATCGAGAGGAGACCAAATGACGAAAATATAAACACCTATTTGTCACCGTAATACCTTGAACAATGAGCAAACCCTTTTCCGCGTCTTAAGCATAGTTTGGAAGGTACTTGTGAGTTTTTAAAAGTGGACTTTATAAGATCCATTAGTAAGCAATGGTGACTACAGTAGTTTTTTATGTGATAATGTCAGTCGTTCTTCTTGATAACTTTGCTGGATTGATCTTTATTGTGGGAGTACCTGAGATAATCCTCGGCTTTTAGCTGGCGTCGTGTTTTGTTCAGTTTTTATTGTCTATGTTGTGTTTCGTATACTGTAGTTGGTCATTTGGTTGTTTTATGTTTTTGCCATTGGTATTGTCGGTTTTGTTTCGACTTTTGAGTTTGAATGTTCATTTTTCGCCTCACTTTTCCAAGTTCATGTGGCATCTAAGAATACTCAAGACAAATGCTCATTGAATGGAAAAAGAAAATTAGCGGTAGAATAAGAAGTTTGTTATTTGAAAGCATAACATACAAATGTTTAAATTGAATACATATGAGAAAGAAAAGATAAAAAGCATGGTTGCACAGTAAATTTTTGTTTGCATGTAAAGATTCATTTGTATTATATTGTCTATAAAAACATAATGCAAAATGATTTATCACTTTCTATTCATTTTGTCTTAGATGTACTTGTTTTTTGGATTAATGCAACTGCGTTTATTTTAAAAAGACGATATACTACTACCTCACCTCTGACCTCAGAAAAACGTATTTTAACTGATTTTCATAATTTGTTCATATGTTGTGCTGTTCAACCACTGTCCCAGTTTAGGAAAGAATAAGGCACTCGCAACATGCGTGTGCCTGTCCCAAGTCAGGAGTCTGTTATTCAGTACTTGTCGTTTGATTGCTCAAGGAATTTATGTTAGTGGTTCAGAAAGAGGTTTCGGGGAACACTTAAAAGACCCAGCAATATGACATTGTTTGTAAGGACACTTATGTAATTCGTAAGGTATCCAATACAGTGAAGGAAGATCCAATTCTTCATATTGGTTGAAATTGCAAAGGAATATAGAACAGATCTATAATTATCCAGGATTTCCTCCTTGGCAAGTGTCATGAGTGTATATGTTAAGTTTCCAAGTACATTGTCAATACCTAATTCATTTATCAAACAATTAATGTAATGTAAATTATATACAAAACGATGCTGTTTGGGGCTTTAACTGCAGGGACAATAACATATGTGTCATAGAGGTCCTTTGCAACATTTGGGTCTTCTAATGGTCTACCATACATGCATTTTCTATCGCATACATGGTTATAACAGCACGATCTAACGTTATGATATTAACGAAAGGTGTCTAATATGTTGCTTATCTTCACTCTGAAAGGGGAAAGGATAATATTAAAAAAACACAAAAATATTATTGCCAAACTCTACATACACATATTCACTAATCTAAGTCAATTTCTAATATTCCAATTGTCGTTACCACAATTTTTTCTCTAATGTGACCTACCAAATTAGACACATCACCTGGATTATCACTACAACAACGATTTGTCTACACTAAAAAAACATTAAAGGTAATAACCTTAGCATGCCAGGGCAAAAATTCCGAGTTAAATTACTATACGGAAGGCCTGTAACTGAGATCCAAAGTTGGGGTATGGCGTCCATAAAACCTCCTAACTTTAATTCTTAAAAAATATCTTCGACAAACCTTGTGTCCACACCAGATATAAATGATCGAAAAATAAGGTTGCTCGGGCAAAATCGGCAAAGCTTTTGTAAATACAAGATGTAAAGGCATACCTAAATAAAATGACATCCGTGAGACGCATCGAAATTGAAGGTCTGAAATATAATACTTTGAGTCTCTTTCGCACGCTTCTTTTTTGGCAAACAAAAATGTCGCACGCCAAAAAAAAGAAAAGCAAAATCCGCTGTTTCAAAGGGGCTTTGTTTCAATAGATAAACATGAAGATATGATATAACATCTACAGCGCTTGTCCTGTTGATAATTTTTACCGTTTACAGGTCTCTTCACCCATTTGTAGTTTATGAATAATAATCAAACTTGTAAATAATGATAAACATCACCATTAAAGGGCAATAGCTCCTTTAAAATAAAAATGAATCGTATGTTGATCTTGGCATTTTGAGAATTTCTACCGACTCATATTTTTCTATTCAAAACAGTTAACAAGATAGTAGACATAACTTGTATTTAAACCCTTTGTTCTACTTTTAGCCTAGGCAACCTTGTTGGTTAACAGACGGATTCATCGAAGATGTTTTGTTAAACTAAATACCCTTAGGGTGATTACGGCCAAGTTTGGTTCCATTTGGCCCTGTAGTTTCAGTTTTCCTTAGGGATTCTGGTTGAAAACTGTAGGAGGAGAAGATGGCACAAATTTTTAACCCTTTTTCATCAATTTGGATAAAAAGGACTAAGGTTCGATGTCAAGAAAAACGAAACAAAATTCTCTATACAATTACATAAAATGTGTATCGTCTTTCATAAAATTCGCCAAAAGTTCCTGACAGTGTCTGGAAAAATGAAAAGAAAATCATCAAACAGTTCTAAATAGCAGGTGCACAACTTAGCTTTATGTTCAATACTCCTGTGAAGTTTCAGGGATCTATATTGAAAACTAATAGAGGAGTTGATTAGACAAAACATGGACATTTTTTCATAATTTTTTGCAGAAAAGAGTTAAGTTTCCAAGTCTGATAAAATGAGAAAAAAATCCTTAAACAGTTTAATAATAGCATGTGCATAATTTTAACATATGTGCAATCTCTCTGTGAAGTTTCGGGGATCTAGGTTGCAATCTTTAGAAGAAAATGATTACACAAACTAGTTCCTACTTTTCCCGCCCATCCGCCCGACATCACGTTACCATAAGCCGGTTTTGGACTTACGTCCAAACCAGCCAAAAAAGTGCTACCACATGTATTAAGATTGTAGTCAAAATTCAAACTTCGTCCGACGAATAATTGTCACTGAAGTTTCTGGGAGGAATATTACGGAAAAAGTAAGTATCCAAGTTCATCAGATCTTGTTACTATTCACGTGTTTCAAGTGAAGTGGTCATTGGACTTGGTATCGGTCCGACTATCATTCCCAGGAACGGTGAATGAAAACCGATGCATGCGAGCTATTACAGTAATATACTAGTTCAAAATGTAACAGTTCGCAGGATGACATGTCACCTTACCAGGACACATAATTATGATTCTAGGCCGACCAGTAAAACTCTTCCTTTTAAATACGACGTGCTTAGAAGAGAAGAAGCAAATACCGATTTTAAAGTTTTTGTTCAACCACTGTCCCAGTTTAGGGAAGAATTTGGCACTCGCAACATGCGTGTTCCTGTCCCAAGTCAGGAGTCTGTTATTCAGTACTTGTCGTTTGATTGCTCAAGGAATTTATGTTAGTGGTTCAGAAAGAGGTTTCGGGGAACACTTAAAAGACCCAGCAATATGAGATTGTTTGTAAAAACACTTATGTAATTCGTAAGGTATCCAATACAGTGAAACAAGATCCAATTCTTCATATTGGTTGAAATTGCAAAGGAATATAGAACAGATCTATGATTATCCAGGATTTCCTCCTTGGCAAGTGTCGTGAGTGTATATGTTGAGTTTCCAAGTACATTGTCAATACCTAATTCATTTATCAAGCAATCAAGGTAATGTGAATTATATACAAATTGATGCTGTTTGGGGCGGGCTTTAACTGCAGGAACAATAACATATGTGTCATAGAGGTCCTTTGCAACATTTGGGTCTTCTAGTGGTCTACCATACATGCATTTTCTATCGCATACATGATTATAACAGCACGATCTAACGTTATGATATTAACGAAAGGTGTCTAATGTGTTGCTTATCTTCACTCTGAAAGGGGAAAGCATAATATTAAAAAAAACACAAAAATATTATTGCCAAACTCTACATACATATATTCACAAATCTAAGTCAATTTCTAATATTCCAATTGTCGTTACCACAATTTTTTCTCTAATGTGACCTACCAAATTAGACACATCACCTGGTTTATCACTACAACAACGATTTGTCTACGCTAAAAAAACACATGGACATTTTTTCATAATTTTTTGCAGAAAAGTGTTAAGTTTCCAAGTCTGATAAAATGAGAAAAAAATCCTTAAACAGTTTCATAATAGCAAGTGCATAATTTTAACATGTGTGCAATCTCTCTGTGAAGTTTCGGGGATCTAGGTTGCAATCTTTAGAAGAAAATGATTACACAAACTAGTTCCTACTTTTCCTGCCCATCCGCCCGACATCACGTTACCATAAGCCGGTTTTGGACTTGCGTCAAAACCAGCCAAAAAAGTGCTACCACATGTTTTAAGATTGTAGTCAAAATTCAAACTTCGTCCGACGAATAATTGTCACTGAAGTTTCTGGGAGGAATATTACGGGAAAAGTAAGTATCCAGGTTCATCAGATCTTGTTACTTTTCACGTATTTCAAGTGAAGTGGTCATTGGACTTGGTATCGGTCCGACTATCGTTCCCAGAAACGGTGAATGAAAACCGATGCATGCGAGCTATTACAGTAACATACTAGTTCAAAATGTAACAGTTCGCAGGATGACATGTCACCTTACCTGGACACATAATTATGATTCTGGGCTGACCAGTAAAACTCTTCCTCTTAAATACCACGTGCTTAGAATAGAAGAAGCAAATACCGATTTTAAAGTTTTTTGTTTGACCTGGTTGACTGGAAGAGAGTACACAAAAAATTAGGGAATCTACCTAGAATATTTTCCAAAATCTAGGCTTTTAAAGCAAATAAGCATTTGTATGGATTTCATTATTTACACCAGTTAAGTATCTTCTATTTTATTACTAGAACTTATTTGATTATCATAAATGCAAAATAAATCCTAATAAAAAGAAAAAAGGATTTAAAAAGAATGCAGAAACGGGAACTGAAGCCAGGCTGTCAAAAAATCTTATATTGGCGTATATGTAATGCCTTGTGGAAGTCTATTGCATTTCGTTCTTCTAATGGAATGGTTGTATTTGATTTTTATAAGAAGTTTTAAAAGAGAGGCGAAAGATACCAAAGGGACATTCAAACTCATAAGTCGAAAATAAACTGACAACGCCATGACTAAAAAGGAAAAAGACCAACAGACAAACAATAGTACACAAAACACAACATAGAAAACTAAAGACTAAACACGGACCCCACCAAAAATGGGGCTGATCTCAGGTGCTCCGGAACGGTAAGCGGATCCTGCTCCACATGTGGCACCCGTCGTGTTGCTCATATTACTACAAACCCGGTAATAAGTCTAATTCGGTAGGTCACATTCGTGAAAAGGGGATGGGATTGTAGTTACGACATTAGGAACATATCCGCTATCATCTGTGAAACGGATATTCCATAACGGTCAACCAACTCGTGATAGCGTCCGTAAAATCTACAAGTTATCGAAAGTCTTTGATTTGTATGCATGATTACGTTAAAGTTGTAACAGCCATTGATATATACATCTCTAAGTTGCGCTAAGTATAGATAAATCTATGATTTTAGCACGCTGTTGTTTACAAAGTGAAAGGAGCACGTCATATTAGAAAATATCCTATAACATGTATAATTAGCAAACACATATAGCTAAATCTTTTTTATTGAAATTTCTGAATTGAAAGAAACCACATATTATTTCAAAGTAACTCCGAATAAGAATAATAGTTAAAATCTATTTAAATTGAAATTTCTCAATTGAAAGAAACCTTACAAAATGTCAAATTAAGACTAAAGGAGTAGGTCCACGAAGGGTTAAATTGGTCCTATGATTTTTTTTTAATCAGTCCAAAATACTACAAATTTCACATAAACATAGTTGTGATATAAATATCAAAACAAAATAACTTCATTTTGGCACATGACATTTAAAATGGCAAAGTATTGACTCCTCAAGTATGCATTATTTGTGTTTTAACGTCAGCTTTTGGTCATATTTTCATTTATGTTCATCAGTTGAAAACTTATTAGTGTTTGATGATGTATTTTTAGCATTGGTAAACCAAGTAAAGTTTAGTGAATTTCTCTGGTTGGTAATTATTTTGAAAGTATTAATCATGATAGATCATGTACATTTTATGCAGAACACGTGATTATCAGTAGCAATTTTACAAGCTCCGCCTATGATCCATTTTTTATGACATATAACATATAACATATAAATGTAATTGTGTACCAAAATCTACACAAATTTGTGAAATGTCACTTCTTTTATAGGGGATTCGTTCTCAACCTGGCACAATAGTGAGCCTTTTTCGACGCTAGATACAGACAGGTCGAGCAATAGTGTAAAGGCGTATAAAGGTGGATGGTGGTATACAAACTGCCATGACTCTATTCTGAATGGGTTGTATCTAAATGGATCGCACAAGTCACATGATGATGGTGTTAAAATGGTGACACTGGAAAGGTTACAAGAATTCCCTCAAGAAGACACAAATAATGATTTGACGCCGTCGTTAACGTGATATTATATATCATAACTGGTGGCACTAATTATCAATAGACTTAGAAACAATTGGTGGTTATTGTAACTTGGCGTAAAGAACTACATTAAGACATTTGTGTTCTCGTTTACAATATAATATGAAAAAAAATAACATATATACCAGTCTTTCTAAATCGTATTTCGCAATAACATTTTTGCATTTTCTAGACTCACAATAAACTGGACATTGTACATTTTCGAATGTCGATGCATCGTATCCCACCCCGTCTGGTGTTTCCATTGTGATCATACTTGTGTTAGTTTTATACTTCACAACTTTGACAAATTTTCCCGGACAATGTTAGGTAATTTATTATTTGTATCTATTTTCGACAAACGTTTTGCCGAAAGAATTAGGAACGAATTAAAGTTGTGAGAAGTAGGGTAGCCATACCCCAACTTTGGACCACAGCTGTAGGCCTTCCGTGAATTTACCAATCTTGGCCTTTATACAAGGTAAACCATAGGTCATTGCTTTTCATTTGTATCAAGTGTGATCAAAAGCTTTGCTGTACGTTTTTGTTTACGCATCAAAATTGGGTTAAATATTCAATATCAGGCAATAGCTTTGAACTCTTGGCTGTTAATCTTTCCAATGTAAAACTGACATACAAAAATGTAGATTTACTTTTTTTGATTACATCTTTTTTGCGGTATAAAGTAATTACTTTTCTTCTGATTTTGTTATTCCAGAAAAAACTTGTGTATCCAAAAATTAAAATCTGCGGACAATTGGTAGTTAATGTCTTTACCGTTATCATAATTATTCGAATTTGAACATTCTGTACATTTTGTACTTGACGTTTCAAAATCGATATTTTAATTTTTATTTTCAAATTTTGTGATGCAAGCTGAGCATCATTATACACCTTTTTGCTATGCATACTGCTTTCATTGTAATTTGATATACGTTGATGATTAATAATATTTGTTTCAATATTGATATTAGCAACACAATTCAATTAGAAGTTTTCGGCAAGATTTTTATATTGAAACCCTTTGTCATATTTGTTTTTGTTCTACGCAAACTTTCACAGTTAGTTCCTTCCAGCAAGTAATAAGTAATTCTTATCAATTTAAGCGTGTCGTGAAATACCAAATTGAATTTCCTAGGCTTATCATGATAACACGTCTATTTAGACTCTATTTATTATTTTTACTGCATTACTGATCTCTTGCGATTGAGCATGACACATGTTAAATTCATCAATGTCTATAGATCTACCGATCCATTAATCATTACAAAACGAAACAGTGACAAACATGCGCTTCCACTGTAGTCTCCAACATGTAAGGTGAAGTTTGACTGTATGTTTCTGATATAACTCGTCTTTTATCTCGCATATCTCTGTTCTCCTTCAAGATCCTCCATAAGAATGAACATTTCATATTCGTCTTTTGTGGTAATTTCATGGATTTTAGCATTACCTTAAGGTAAATAAAACAATGAATATGATACGTAACGTGTTATATCGTAAGAAGTATGGTAGTGTGACTTAATGTATTTGTTATTTTATAATAAATACAACATGTACAATACTTTTTCTTGGAAAATTTAGAAAAGTACACCGTTGTTAAAAAGTACAAATATGTTTATGCCGTTGTAAATATTGTTACTTTGCGTTTTTTCACTATGAAAAAGTATTCATATTAAAGCAAAAAGTGCAACGTTAAAAATGTTTGCTGAGATAAATAACCTATAATTGTACTACAAACTGTGTGCTGTCTACTTCTATTATCTGATGTGAAGCAGGATAATAATTTGTCTCACCTAACCAGAATTCTCCAGTCAGGTCACCGAACCCGTTTTTGTACTCGGTCCAGTTCCTAAAGACGTCAACACTTCCAACCTGCCTTCTCTGAAAAACCTGTTATTCCCAATAGATAGTAGTTGGTTAACTTTAGTCACGGGTTTCGTAATCATTGGTAATAAACTAAAGCATAATCATTAATTTTTTTTTTAAACTTTCTAAAGTTTTTTTTAATTATTTTAACATTGTATAGCTAATATCATGAATATAATTAATTGATCGTGTATCGTTTAGTTCCTACTGTTTATTGAACGAAATTACATGTGAAATATGCATGTTAGGCCAAGTACGAATGAAACCCGATTTCTGACTAGAGTTCCACATGAATGGTAAATAATTTTGAAGAGTAAGGTATCTAGATTATCGGAAGTACAATGCCCCTACTCTGGATATGTTGACATTAAAATCTGATGGGATTGACGTCATGATATCCGGGATATCAAGTCGATTTCGAGGAACCAATCCCAAATCCAGGGCTCCGCGATTTTTAATGGCAGGAAAGCTATATCCAATCATAACAGGTGTTATATATGACCATGTCAATCCTATCTACTCTAGAGTTCCACTTGGCCTTAGTTGATGAATAATTGGATTTAAAAGGGAACTTAAACAAATAGCCCAAAACACTGAATATATAGATATAAAATGATTAAGAACCAGAGATCAGTTGAAAGCTGTTTCAACCTTCGAGTAAACTACAACTGTACACTTTCGATAAGAGCTGAAATAAAAATATGAGGAAAATACAAGATTGCTTAGTACTAAGATTTTAAAAAGCAAACTACTTTCGATTTACACAATGTCACTTCTGGTTTACCATTTTGAAGGTGACATTCATTTAATCATTTGTGAAAGACTTCATGATTATATCATACGTTCTTTTTTTGTACTTTTACATTTCAGTGGCAAAAAAAAATATCAGATGCATGCATAGACGGAAGACGCTTACCCTGACGGCGCACCAGTCTCGCTCCTTTTGAAGTTCATGCAATAGCCTTATATTTTTGTTTTGTTACCTTGATTGGTGTTACCTTAATGAACTTGTAAAATATGACCATTGGTAAACTACTGATGTCTACAATTCAAAATTGCTTCAGTCTACAATAGGCTTATTTAGGATATAACAATAGACCACTTTCGAGTTATATCCTTCACCGGATTTTGTGCGCCTTTGTGACGTCATTTACCAGATAGAGGGGATCGCCTGAATCCCTGCTCTATTTAAGTTCATCAAGCGTCTCTGCGATCGTCATTATGCAGAATAAACTAGAAATAATATTTGTTTCGTAAGTACTTAATCACAATTCCCTAATGACAGCAGTGCTGAATATCAATTATAAGTCTTTAATTTGCCGTATAATTCGTTAAATATAGCATTATCATTTTTTCAACCAATCGCTCAACATAGGAACGGTAGTGACGACGCCCCTAAACGAACGAATGATGTTCACTAAAACCAAAGTTTTTGACGGAAATGCAACGAACTCGAAAGTTGTCTATTAATTTCAAATATATCAGTTTGCCTGTATTTGTTTTGGTTACGAAGGAAAAACGACTACATAAAAAACAGTGTTTATGAATATTTTCTAAGATCTCGATCATAGGGGGCAACCATGTCAAAATAGTTGTATCTGTACGCAATAATCAGGATCATGTACCAAATAGTTTTACGATATATAGCATAACAAAGCCACACAAAGGATTTCAAGTGGCGAAATATTGAAAAAAAATATTGGAAGAAAAAACTTGAAAAATGGAACGACCTTAATATAAGCAGACTAACAAAGGTCTTTCCCTTGGAAAGGTGAGAAGATCTAATAATCAGTAATAATATCAATAGAAAGACCTACATAAAACAGATATACTGAAGTAAATGCGATTTCTAGCTATAGAACAAGGTGAAAGCGACAATTTCCTTCGGAAATGAATGTTCCAAATCAGGAATATGATAGTTGTTTTCTAGTCTTTTCGTTGGTTGTTCATGTTAATATAGTCAAGCTTTTGATTTTGAAAGCCTCTTTGAACTTACCTTGGAGTTCTTCTGTTGTTTTTTTTTTTTTTTTGTTTTTTTTTTTTTATTACATTCTTGCTTTCATATTCTTGATTATCCTTTCACCATGAACGCGTATACCTTGTTTCAGTCGACAGGTCAAAGAAGCATTTATTATACTTCTGGTAAAAAAACATTAAAGATGTGGTTTTAAGCCTAACAATAATCATAAAAGTTTGCCCTATTAACATATTTATATCTTTTTGATTTATACATATGGCACGTTCTTCGCACAACTTGCTTACAATAAATCGCAATCTTATATATATATATCAATCTCTTGGATCTTTTTTCTGTATAATGATATAGTATAATTTGTGTTATTCTGATATATTTTAATTATCTGTGCTAGTAATCCTCGGACACTTTCGCAACCATTATCTTCCTCATCGGCATGCGTATTACTGAATGTGACTTTCTAGTATAGTGCCTATACTTGACTTTCTGAGGTAGATGAATCCGTCGTTAAAATGATCAAATTGACGTGTTATGCCATAAAAAGGCAGATCGGTCATATTTTGACTTCATCTATTCACTGCTTTTATTTGGATTAAATTGGACTGATAACAGCTTAATGAGACTGAAAATGATACCTTTGTTAAGACACACAAGCTTTTCACCTTACGTAGAAGTACGTAAATTATATTTCAATGTTTTTCTTCAAAATGATATATTTTTCAAAAAATTAAAACGCATGATCTGTACAGTTTCCCAAATTTCTAAACAACGCACTATTTCATTATTGTAAAAATTCACTGTATTTGGAAAATTCCAAAATCAAACCTGTCATACCTTTTGTTTCATTCATATAAATATAATGAACTCGTCCATTGTACAGTTTGATGGTCGATTGAAGCACATGTTTGTGTAAAAAGATATGCAACTTAATCTGTTTTCAGATAAACATAATATGATTATACTTTAAATGCATTCAGATTAGAAACATCCAGCAATGTTAGATTAGAAATTATTAAGTGTGGGGGTCTGGATGGTGATCTTCATTTCTATATTCTTTAATTTTAAGTCATATTTCTCTATTCTTCACAACTGTTGTCCATAATTCTCAAGACTGACTGTAACATATCCAGACTCTCTTGTCAAAGAACATTGGTTTAATTGTATTTATCAAAACAAAATAATTAAAATTCGACTTGACCGTTTAGTATAATATTAGGACAGAAAACTAAAGACAAACCATAACTATAATTGTTAATCCACAAACAAGAGTATTTTTATAATTTCTTATAAAAAATGTTACTTCGGATCTAGAGTTGTCATCCTTGTCTTCATAAACAATAATTATTGTTGCGTAATAAAATTTCGCATGCTTACAAAACACACAAAGAACAAATTTAACAGGTAATCAGATAAAGGTGAAGCAATACTAACTTCATCCAATTGAATTGCGTAAGATGTAATAACAATCACCAGTTTATATCAAATTAAGTGTTAGGGGTATATTTGGTAGGGAGAATATGAGAGATTTTTTAATACAATTTCTTGTTAATATTATAAAACACTCATCACTCAATTTTTTTGTTAGAAGTTCAAAAACCTATATGTCAGTATTGGTATCGTGTTTCGATCTCTCATTAAAGTATTTAAAGCAATAGAAAGTTTGGGCTTCAAAAGTCAACACAATTATTGACTTTATACAGAAAATCAACCATCTTAAAGCGTTTATTTATTAACATATAATACATGGATATATAGCAAAATCATTTTTGAAAATACTGCAAAAACATTAATTCTGATTTATTCAGTGGTATTGTCATGAAGTGCGTTTAAGTTAACCATGGTACATGTGTAACAAACATCTAATTCGCTCACGAAATCTTATCACACACTCTAGTAATTGTAACTGTATCATAGTTATTTTTTTAACTTTCAATAAACAAACTATACGTGTACTAAACGTTATCATTTGATAATTTGATATCCTGTATGTACATGTCGACATAGTGGTTTTGTACAGGGAAACATTTTAACGTTACACATATACCAAAGGTACAGGCAAAAGTATAAAATTCGATTTTAAATACAAGCTAAGGTAAGGCGGTTGTAATGGTTTCACATTAGTTGTATTATTGCCTGAACTTTCGTATTTATCGTGGTTATAAGAAACTGATTAGTATATATTGATGATATATACACAGTCATACAGGTAAAGATAAAATATACCAGACATTTGAATGCGAGGCTGAGTTATCTTGTGTGAAATTCTCCCATTGTTTTACCTGAATCAAATTGATTTATATCAATACACTTATTTGACATGACATAAAGATCTGAATAAACAATTAGTCGTCCAAATCTTAGTCTTCTAGACTTCAAACCACACTACATGATTGAATTTAACTCTATCTTATATTGTGCTACTTATTCGTTTTCAACTTTGAAAATTATGGAATAACGTTAACCTTTATTGTTTCAACTTTTTGTTTTTGCAGTTTTTTTTTCCAGGTTGGTTAATTAAACCAACGTGAGGTATGAAGTTAGCGTTTGGAAATACAATAAGATAAATACATGCACAGAAAATATTTTAATCTCAACCACAAAACACAATAATTTATAGTCTATTTTAGCTTTTATAATTTAAATAATTGAAACGTCATTTGAATTCAATGTTTCACATGTGAACTAATCGTTGAAAGATGGGATATTATAAGCACCCTTATACGAGTGTTTGCTGATTGGAAAATATCTATACTGCAATCACAAAATTAAGACGTTTTATCTGCGAATTAAATTACACATTATTACCAAACATCGGTAGTGACATTCCTTTGTTAAGATTTATTATTCAAAATGTTCCACGTTTAAATTTCGCAGTTTTAAGTTAACATTTCTAAGTTTCCACTTGACATTTCTGAGTTCCAACTTGACATTTCTCACTGCCAATTGGGTATATATCACTTCAAAATTGCAACTCAGAATGTCAAATTGATAGTGGGAAATGTCAGAATAGAAATGAAAAATTATAAAAAAACTAGAATATCTTTACATGTCTTTTATATATTTCTCAAGCACAGCTGGATTCTGTTCTACTGTTTAGTCTTTTCCGATTTGTAGTAATGTGTTAAGTGCATATGAAGTGTAAGTTGATTGAAATAAATTGAAAGTATGCATTGATTGCAATATGAGCTAATTGCTGCATACTTAAATTAAATTTGTTCACAAAAAAATATTTAGTGGAGATGAAAAGTAAGATATGGGTTAAATGATACAGACATACAACTTATCAGTTATTAAAATCATTAAAAATGACTGAAAATAGTTGATTTTGAAACAGGCATTACAAATCATGATCTTTCATATAGTAGTAAAGTAGTAAGTCATATAGATTAATAGTATTTGACTAGGGGCCTTGTTTGTCAATTGGTCTAAGTAGTCAATCTCTTGTATCACTAATGTCAACACTAAGGATTTGAGTTCGACTCCAATCTTAATTGACTATGATTTTCAGTTTTCCTTCTGAAGGTCGGCAGTTCTCTTCGGGCACTCCGATTTCCTCCACCAATGAAAACTTACCGCCGACAAAAAAGCACAATAGTGCTGAAAGTGGCGTTTAACAATCAATCAATCCATCAGTACATGACCCATCAAATGTGTTTTAATTGTAAGACCAATTACGAGTACTGATATTTTTATTCTCCGTTATGACCAGTGTTTCTATCTTTTAAAGAAATTTCATTAAATATAGCGATAGTCAGTCACATTTAGAGTACTTTTTGTGTAATGATAGCTACATGTAGAAAGCAGCAGTTGAACAGCATGTACATGTAGTGTTAAGATTGTTAATGACATGAGCTGAAATATCTGAATACTGTAAATTCAGAATTTACTGCCTGCATTTTTATTGCGATTTCGCTATGACAGACAAGATTGTAAGAACCGTTATGGCGATTACAGGAAAAGCTGCGTAAAAGTATATATGTCAGATTTCCGATTGTGAGAGATATCTTATTATTGCGATAATTACCCAGTCACATTATTCACAGTAATAAAAACGTCGCAATAATTTCTGAATTTTCAGTAGTAGAAATTGTGAAAATGTCCAAAATCTTTTATAGACTGGATAATTTGTATACATTAAAAAAACAAAGAAACATGGTTAATACAAATGAAATAAAGTACATACACACTAAACTTAATTCTGAATTATTTGTTATGAAGGATGTGTTGGGGCTGGGGGTTAACACAGATAATGTGTAATCTAGTTAAAGGAATTTTGAAATTTCTGGTATACATTGTTTGTTTTAGAGAGTAAATCATTGAAAATGCCAGCTGTAGCATTGGCCATGATGTTGGTTCTATCAGTCACTATCTGCCATGGAAAAACCTCGGTGACATGTATGTTTATTAATGTTTTCTTCTTTCTGATTATTTGTAGTGATTTTCATTTTCAACTCATCATGATTCAAGGGATCATCGCATCTCCTGTAAATTATGTACTGATAGTAAGATTTGACGTCAAATACATGTTGCTACCTGTGTAGTGTTTATTAAGTAAAATTTTAACTGGACGGGATGTATAAATAAATGAACATTGATTCAACACCAAATTAAATTCGTTTATGTCATTTGGTTCTAAGATCCGATAAAAATATGACATAAAGTTAAAGCTAAATGTTCTATAATTTTTCATTGTCTAATCAAAAGTATACCTTTCTAGTTGAATATTAACTTTTTATATTTTATTAGATTTATTTCCAACTGATTCATGTGTCTCTGATCCATATCTTGTTGACGAAAATACCATAGCTTACATGAAGTTTGAAGGTGATTTCGGCAGCCCGGAATGTAGAAAAATGTCGTTCACAACTCCAAAATCTGCTTTCTATTCATATACAATGTGCATGAAAGAACTTATTTACAGTAGCCAAAATTGTCATAGTACAATTTACTTCAAAAGGTGTTGTTCTGAATACATCAACTATGATTATAATGCTCAGGTAATATATATAGTATTGTACAGGTATAAAGCAAACGTATAGAAAATGTAGGAAAATAGTAACAATCAAATAAATAACACTACCCAAAAATTAAACCAATTAAAATTTCTGCAACATCAGATTTATAGATCTTGCTCATTATTCATAGAAGTCTTAATATCATTTGTTGCTGATTTTGCACTTAAATGTGTAACGTCACAGTACCCAAATTACACCGAGTACTCAATTTGCTAAAAGGTAACAGAAATTTTACAGGTTTTTCAAAGTGACTAAACAATTTGTATTTTTATTATTGGTCATTAGGCAGGTCTTCCAACGTAACTTAATATACTTGAAGATACAAAAACGGTGATAGTATATATCAATAAGTGAAGTATCTAGTGAAAAAAGTAAAATTTACAGATTTGTCACATGCGACGTTCACGAAAAGTTGACTTTTGAAAATGAGCAAATAAAATTTGACACAGACATCCATTTCTGTTACAAAATGCAAAATAAGCATGGACTTTTGTCAACTTGTTCTTTAAAAAATTGTGGAGATATAAAACAGACATCAGTTATTTGATTTGTATGGATGTGAAGCTAAGCATGGTTGCAATTGAGGTAATCAGTATGACAGAATCTTGGCTCGTTTGGAGGTCGGTTCAAACCAATTTTTATATGTTTCAGTATAGACTATAAATTAAATTTGTGGAATTATACAGTAAACAAGGATAAATTTACCAAAAAACACAGAATGGAATCTGTAATCTTGGATTTTTTCTAATAAACAAAGTCGAAAAAACTGTCAAAACAGATGTAATTTAGGTTTCTCTCCGTAAAATCATTTATTTAATCTGAGAAAATTTATATGATACGAGTGGGGAAGTCCGTAAAAGTACTATAACTTAAAAATAGTATATCGATGAAAAATAATTTTGAATCTTTAAAGCAGTGTGTAATAACGTCACAAAAGTCATTTAAAATGAACGACTATAAAATTAGTTACACAGGTGTTGATATATACAGGGTCATGATATTTCATATGAAAGCGAAGCTCGAATCCCTATATGACATTTACTGACCCGTATATGTCGTATTAGGTCACTTGCACACTGTGTAACGAATTTATCTTACCAACTATCTTTCTTCAGAAATCCCTATAAAATAACAATTAAAAACTGAAAATGACAATGCGCATTTGTAACGATTTAATCAGATAACAAATAGAATTACGATTTATGGTTCACAAATACATGTATTTTAATAATTGTTGTCTACTGTAATGAGGCCTTTTTCTATTAAAAACACAGTCGGTTACCCTTTTCCTTCTTTTGAAGATATCAGGAGATGGCTGTTCAGGAAACTCATACATGTTATATGGCAATAACAGAATGTTTTCACAATGTTTAGACGATGCTAGTCATGTTTCATTTGAGCTGCAAAAATCACAAAGTGTTAAAAATGGCTATAACAGATATGACGACAGAAAACCGCAGGAAGTAATTCCAGACAAACTAAATGACACTTTTGAGTTTCAAATTGAGACGAAATGGGATTATAATTGTGAGTAATTTTATTTCTGCTATATGCATGTACTTTGATTATTTGAAAAAAAAAGAAAAAGTAAGACTATACGTCAATGATACAGCTACCCATGCACACAAATAACAACTAGAGGTCAATATAGAGTCCTTAACAGCAGAATATATTTGTTTTAAATGTCATGTGTAAATAACCAATGTAAAAGACATGAATTCATACAGAAACTGTAGAAGATGTGTAATAATAATAATAATAATGAAAATAATAATAATAATAATAATAGTAATGTTAGTAAAGACTATATATGTTCTGACACTTGCATAAGTAATGGTGTCGATGGCTTTGTGTCACTACAATGTCATTAACTGTTCAGACTAAGTTCAAATATGATTTACATCTCATTTAGATGGCTTGATTGGTGGAATAACAGGTGGAATTGTTGGGATGTGTGTTCTCACAGGAGTAGGAATTTTTTGTCGCCGTAGGAAACGCAAAACAGGAAAATACTGTGGCACATGTCCCACATACAGACCCAAATACTCGAGTGAGTTTTATTATTCCCCTTGCAATCCGTAATAATAGATTTCGAATATGAACACCTGCTCACCTAGATATTTGTCGTATGAAAATTGGACTTGTATCGAATGTTTATTGACCCTCTTGTATACCATATTCAATTGTTTACTGTTTAATTTTTTTTTATCCTGAATAAGATAAAAATGACTGCCAGCGATTGTCAAACAATTTACCAATCTATCGCTCAGCTAAAAAATACACGAATGTTAGTCTTTCGGTTATTTCTTTTCAGCAAAATTTTGGAATGAATGAAAAACAATCGGAAACATATGAAAACAAAATCGAATCCATTCTGTGTAATGTTTTCAAAAGCGTAGACCAAAATAATTGCATTGGTATAAAACGTCCTAAACTTAGAAAATTCAACAAATAAAGTTGTTTTCATTTCCGTGTACGAACAATGACATTAACTGCAGTTCTTCAGATTCAGAAACGCACCCTCGGATTAGAGTGAAATTTGGTATCATGAGTGCTCTGGAATTTCTTGATATGTATACTCAAATTTTAAAACACATCTTGTATCAACCACCTAAATATAAAAAAAGGAGATGATGTTTGATTGCCTATGAGACAACCATCGAGAGGAGACTAAATGACGAGAATATAAACAACTATTTGTCACCGTAATACCTTGAACAATGAGCAAAACCTTTTCCGCATCTTAAGCATAGTTTGAAAGGCACTTGTGAGTTTTTAAAACTGGACTTTTTAAGATCCATTAGTATGCAATGGTGACTACAGTAGTTTTTAATGTGATAATGTCAGTCGTTCTTCTCGATAACTTTGATGGATTGACCTTCATTGTGAGAGTACCTGCGATAATCCTCGGCTTTTAGCTGGCGTCGTGTTTTGTTCAGTCTTTATTTTCTATGTCGTGTTTCGTATATTGTAGTTGGTCATTTGGTTGTTTTTCGTTTTTGCCATTGGTATTGTCGGTTTGGTTTCGAGTTATGAGTTTGAATGTTCATTTGGTATATTTCGCTTCACTTTTTCAAGTTCGTGTGAATACGTTCGTAAGAATATACAAAACAATGGTCATTGAATGGAAAAAGAACATTAGCCGTATAATAAGAAGTTTGTGGTTTGAAAGCAACATATATGGCATTTACAAACAAATGTTTAAATTCGATACATATGAGAAAGAAAAGATAAATAGCATGGTTGCACAGTTAGTATTTATTGTAACACAGATGTTTGTTTGTATGTAAAGATATAATATTGTCTTTGAAAACATTATGCAAAAGATCTAACACTTAATCTTTTTTTACGATATACTTGTTATTTGGATTAATGCCACTGCGTTTTTTTAAAAAGACGATATATTCGAATTTTGTCTCGATCAATTAAAATTAAAATCCAATTTTGTCAATATGACGGAACCATAAACAAATGTCATCCAAGTGGTAGGTTAAGCTAGTATCAAACCAGCTTCATGTTCATGTACCAAGTCAAGGATATAACAGCAGTTTTTCACTCCTTCCGTTGGTTGATAACGTTTGATTTTGTCAGTTTTTATTTACTTTCCTTTTTTTAATTTACCTTGGAGTTCGGTAGTTTTGTTTTACTTTTCAATAAACTTGCATCTGATCCACATGTGGCATTCGTCTTGTTGCCAAAATATGGTATATACATTTAGGATGTTGTATTGCCACATTCAACGTTTGTTGATACATTAATGAACTGTGTACGACTGCAGGATAAACAAAGGCCAGTTTTTTTACTGAACAAATCATATACCATATTCCGACAAAACATTTTGAAAATAATCTATGAAAAGTTTACAAATATTCCAGTCAATTTATATGCAAAAATCAAAATACAATATTCTTCGATGAATTGTTTCATGCAATATAAATCAATTTCAGGGTTCGTGACAGAGGGGTTAGCCCAAGGTTTCTCAGCAGAATGTGCTGTAGCTGGCATATTGTTGTGTTCTTGCGTACTATGTAGACGACAAAAATGTAACGGACAGGAAGAAGATAAATGTGAAAAAGGTATACATACCTAGAATGGTGTAAACTTCACAATAAAACGTATATATGCTGAAATGAAGTATAGTGTAAGTGGTGTTTTATGGTGACAAAAAGCTTCTTTTGACTTGTTTAGAATAGAAGCGAAAGATACGAAAGGGATTTTAAAACTCATAAGTTGAAAAAAACTGAGAACGCTATGGCAAAAAAAAAGAAAAAAATCAAACAACAGTATACAAAACAAAACATAGGAAAATAAAGACGACTGAGCAACACGAACCAAACCAAAAACCTGGGGTAATCTCAGGTGCTCCGGAAGGGTAACCAGATCCTGCTCTACATTTTTCACCCGTTTGGTTGATCATGCAAGTACCATCCTGGTGATATGTCTAATTCGGTTGGACACATTCGTTGAAAATTTGTTGCGTAACTAAGACGATTCTTGCAAACAACAGTTCACTGAAACATGTGAAGGAAAGGTAGCATATTTGATATAGAACTAACTAACATAAGTGTTCGATCAAAAGCTTTTCCCTCGAGCATCACTGAATATAAATTTATAGCAACTGGTGCATTAAAAGTAGAACCAAAACATATATTACAAAATGTCAAAAATATTTAAATGTTAAGATTTTTCTGTAATATTGTTGCACCCAACTGCTCCGGTGTCAACGTAGATATGTTCCTTCTGATCAATCAAACAGCATAAATGAAGTTGAAGAAGAGTTTATCTTCCCAAAGATGACTCAGAAAACGACGAGTTTTCATATACATATCATCTACCATAATGATTTTTCCATTTTGAATTTTCCAGTTGACTGATCCTTATCATTGTACTTACAAAACAACATAGAACACAGCCATATTTTAATAAATATATATTTTTTTCAAATAAGATCACTTAATTACTGATATATTCATATTAATGATATATGTCGAGTTATGCATTTGTTTCTTATGGTTTTTTATAGTTTCTATGGAAACTGATTGCACCTCATCTGATTCAGAGAATAAATGGGAAACCGTTTTGGGGTTAAAAGATCCTGACACAGCGCCACTTCTCCAGTGTGACAGCTAAAACAGCACATATGAAGATTCAGAAAAGAAACATGATTGCTTAAAATGAGAAAACTTCATTTATCATGTTTATATCTCCTTATTTAGTATTCTTTCCACACTGCACATAAAATTACAATTATAAATGTTTATCAATATTTTCGAAATTTTAATCATGAATTGATTAAAAATAACTGCAGTGGTGTTAACATTAATCACCATTCAGTGTGTAATTACCAAATTTGTTTAGAATATGACCAATAAAATGTTCCACATATGTATGCCACGTTACCATTCCCTTTATCTCGAACTGGACTTGATTGAATGCGACTTGAACTTACAATGATCAACACAATGGTAGCAACTTGCGTATCAGAAACTGCTGCTTTTATTATTTAGCCGATCGAATTCTACCCGCTTTTATTTGTTTTTGTTTTGTACTTTTTTGTTGACTGTTACCTGTCTTTTCGTCATTTTTCGATCGACCCTGATGTTGTCTGTTTGTAAGTGTAGTCTCAAAGAATACATTCAAAATAACAACTGAACAATACGCTTCCGATATAAAGTTCTCCGGAAGGGTAAGCAGATCCTACTCCTCACGTGACACCCATAATGTTTATCATGTTGAATACAAATTCGTTGATGAGTCTCAATCGGTGATGTTAGCATCGAGGAAAGGAGGACGGGATTATGGTAACGACAAGTTGAACTTATCTGTTGTCATCTTTGACACACATATTCCATAACAATCAACCAACTGGTACATAAAAATTCGATGGGATAAATATTACTTTACCAAGTATAACCCTTAATTCAATAGCTTTCTTGCTAGCAGCAACTCTCTGTCAAGTAAATCATGATAGGAAATTCAAGTTCTAGAGTAGGGTATCAACTGGGAGATATATACTCATCATGTAGGCGATGCTCGAAGGTTGCGACTTTGTAAATTAAAATGGAAAGTTCACAATTAGGAAAACTTAAACCTGGTTTTAAAGCTAGCTAAACCTCTCACTTGTATGACAGTCGCATAAAATTCCATTATATTGACAACAATGTGCGAACAAAACAAACAGACATAATAGGTAAAAATGTCAAAAATAGGGGTACAGCAGTTATTGTGTTATAATCTTAATCACTATAAACACAAAGAAAAATGTCAACAAAGAAAAACAAAATGGCATAAAGACAAAGCACATAAGCAAAAAATGAAAGACGGGAATAGAAAAAAATGACCAAAGCAGAATAACACAATGGTGGGATGTATAAGTACTGAGCAACACCAAATAAATATTACCAAAAATGGACTGAACAGCAAAGGTTGATAATTTACAAAGACAAATAAAAGAACACTATAACACGTAATTAAGATGATAAACAACATCAGGACCTAGAATCTATACTTCAAGACCAGCATGTAGTTTTTGTGAAGTTGATACGGAATATGTATCAACACGGTCTTGGTATCTTCCTATAAACTTTTTAAGAAAATGGCCGAGACGTTCTTTGACATAGCCCTGGTTCATCAACTTTCTGCTCAGACACTGGTAACGTTTTATAAAGACTGAGTAGCAGCTGCAAGCTCTTGAAAGCCGAATGAGTTGGAAAATATTAATATCCCATATGCAGGTGAAGTTGGTATATTACTTCTAAGGTGAGGATTATAATTACCTTACCTGTATTTTGCGAGATCTTTTGGATTATTTGGTCCTCAATGCTCTTCAACTTCGTACTTTATTTAGCCTTTTTAACTTTTTTGATTCGAACATCACTGATTAGTCATTTTGAGACGAAACACGCGTCTGGCGTATAGAATTGTAATCCTGGTATCTATGATGAGTTTATTTACTTCAATATTTTTTTCAAGTTCGAAGGAATAAATGCGTTCAATACACTAGTAGTCATGAAACATTGAATTATTTACTAAAATAACATCATCTTAATACCGGAACTTAAGGTTAACGTATAATGCTAGTTTCTTTTCATTTTTTTCCCAGAAGCTCTTGTATAAAGTATGCAAAATATGAACAAAGAATTATCATTACCGTTTATATCTTACTATGCGGTATTGGTTTTGCTCATTGCTGAAGGCCGTACGGGAACCTTTAGTTGTTAACTTCTATGTCATTTAGTCTCTGGTGGAGAGTTGTCTCATTGGAAATAATACCACATCTTCTTATTTTAAATCGGGGAATAAAAATGATATGAATCAAACGTGCAGTGAATGCTCCTTTATTTTTCGATTAACAACATGGTTGCATTGTCTTTGTGATGCTTTATGCTGAAATAATGTAAAGTTTCCGAAAAAGCCTCTTTCCAAATCTTAATTTTGGAAGATATTACTTTTCATTAACCATCATTATATTAGTGGGTATATCTGATACATAAGTCATCTATATTATTCTGATAGACGTTTGAGTAATATAGAAATAAGAAAATGGGGTATGATGGCCGATGAGACAAATATCCACCAGAGACTAATTAACATATATGTAAGAAACTATAAGTCACCGTAGTTTA
This sequence comes from Mytilus californianus, assembly GCF_021869535.1. NCBI lineage: Eukaryota > Metazoa > Mollusca > Bivalvia > Mytilida > Mytilidae > Mytilus > Mytilus californianus. Next base: position 46,671,888 of record NW_026262582.1, on the reverse strand, counting down.
CCATGAAATTTTGGTCCAATCAGCTTGAAACCTAGTACACATGTTGGTTTCAATGTGAACTTCCATAATCTATGCCAAATTCAGAATTCGACCCAGATTTCACGGTTAAAGCAGGGCATGGTGTGCTATGGGCATATGTTCTTATTGCTGTCTGTCTGTATATATGTCATTTGTATATCCCCACTTATCATATGACTAAATTTGTGGTACTTTGATAATTTGCATAGCGGCCATATTGCCTTATCATGACGACAGTCATTACAATACGATTATACATTCCCCTAAATTTAGAATGCAAATTTGCAAATTCCTAAGGCGAATCAACAATTTGTCCAGAAATAAGTGAAGTGTATATGTTTGTTGCTTTCTGTTCGTGTACAAATAAACAGTGTCTATCTTGAAAACTTTCTGCCTTTTCAGTTTGAAATTCGTAAGCGTAACCGTAGTATAATTGCTATAGAAAATAACGAAAAATCGTAAAAAAGCAAGATTACAAATAGAAATAAAGATACAAGAAGAGATTGTCATGATTTGTCCGCATATAGGGAAAAACCTTGCAGGCTGAATATTTGGGTTAAATAACTTTTATCTACCTGCTTTCTTATTTTTCGGCCTAATTCTTTTTAAAACATGATGATTTCATACTTCCCATTTCGTAAATTTTTCCTAAGAATTACACAACATGTTTTTTAAATATTCGCTCAAGGAAGTTTTCAATGACACATTAGTCAAAGATCCAATATGGAATAAAACTGGATTATATATATATATATATATCCGCAAATTTGATATGATTTAAATTAAACAAAGGAAAGTAATTTATTCAAAAGAGAAAAAGTCACGTGGTGCAAATCATATGAATAAAGTACCTAGGATTTTGTCATATGTATAAGGAGGGGTATACTATTTTAACGTTGTCTGTCCATCCCTTTGTCTAATAAAATTTCCGTCGCATTTTTCTCTGGAGTCTTATAAATAAGAGCTTGTGTATCAGGCTTTAAGCTTAAATGAGCATGTTATACAGTAGGATGCTTTTGAACATTCATTGCTCCTTTAGTTTTTATGTATGTATCATTCCACAATTCTTTTTTTTTTTCAGTAACAATGAATTTTTTGTCAATTTTGAAGAAATGTTTTATTTCCTTTTATAGTATTTACTCTGTGCTAACACAATTCATTTAACTGGCAAATAAAAGAACCAAAGAAGAATAAATTAAGCCATTATTATTCTAAACGTCTGCATTCTTGCAGTCTCATGAATGGTACTATTCGTTAATTCCCCTACTGAACATGATATATCTGTTTGTAGTACTCTGAAAAGGCTGAAATAAGTGTTTTGTCTAGAAAATTTTAGCAGAGATAGGGATAATTTATGATATATTTTGCAAAAGCCAAAATGATTTGATCTGTGTTGTGCTTACAAATATTGATTTGATGTTGAAATGCAGTTGTATAATTGATCAAGTTCATTTTTCTTTATATTTGACTAATTTCTAATCGAGTCATAAATGAGACTTGTAAATATTGAAGCGATTTTTTTTTAATAACAGGTAGTTTAAAGATTAGGATTATATGTCCTTCCAAATGACGGTTTGTTATATGATAACTGCCTTTACACTTATTCATGGCATTAAACTCATCTGAATAATTCATTGTATTTCTTCACTCAGATGGAGCCTTGCTTCTTTGCATTTGTTGTATCATTAGATACATGTAAGTCAGATTTTTATTTGTGATTGATGTCTCAACATTTTTATGAAAACTTCAATTGAAAATCGTCCTGGTTGTTATTATTTTGAATAATATGAAATATTTATGATTAGCAATACATTGTTAAAAATCGTCTTTCTTTATTTGTATAACACAACTTCACATACATGTAAAAGTTGATCTCTTATTAAATTTTCAATAGTTTATTGAAGTTTTATTCAATGTTTAACATGTATCTATCATCTATAAATAATAAAATATATGTACAGGTAAAATTTAATTCTTATCAAGCTGGTACATATTTACGACCTCCACTGATATTGCACAGGTAATATCACAGCAGGTGTTAATTACACAGGGACAACTGTCCGACCAGTCTGACATCTAGACGGATTAAGGCATCCATAAAAATAAGTCGCTACCTGTACTGTATGAATATATGTGCATACTAAACCAGTGTGATTCTAGCCGTCGATAACAGCCATAAAGTAACATCTAAATTGATATGTAGCAGATGACACTAGCTAACCTTGGTGCTGTACTGGTTAATTCATACTTATCCTCCATAACAAAACTATACAAAGTAGCATCGTCATTGACATGAATTAGGTGACACTTGAATCAGGTAACACTCATTTATAACCTTGATGCTGCACTACTTAAACTACACTTATCTCCATAAAAAGTTTTTAAAATAGTTGTTTAGCAATGGATGTCTCATCGATTAACTTGTGAGCTATGCCACACATGAAAAGCGTACCATTGATAGTACATTTTGTATAAAATCGTTTTGTCGATCTTAGTTGTTGTAAATAATGTCTACACGATGTAATGTCATGTAGATGGTAGTAACATAAGAAGCTTAGGAAATATGCAAATGGTACAGGATGATAAAAAGAAGGGCGGTTTGTAAACTCTAGTTGTAATTCTTGTGGGATTATTGACGACCTATAAATCTTAAATATAACAGTTTCAACTCTTAATGTTTTTCTTTTTTCATCAGATTCAGCTCATGTTTTTGGATAAATGTGTAATCAGACCGGGGTGGTCCAGCCCATATTTTCTCATCTGTGTATTTCTGCAAGGCATAATATATTATACTTAGTGAGGCAAAGTAATTTTTATGAACATACATGAAAGAAGCCAATGTCAGCCATCCTGATACTGCATCTGATTGACAACCTATCAATAATTGGCTAAGATCATATTTGTACTTTAAATATTGCTGTTTGTTTTCTGAGCTATATAGATATTTTGAAGCATCTGGAGCAAACCAACATGCCTTTGATAAATACAAAGCGAATAAACTTCTAGATAAACCAGTTCTTGAATTATGTAGATAATGATTTAGTAGATTATAGGTATTTGCAAAACCACAGTTCATAATAAATGGTAAACAAGAATATGTTTGTTGTGCTATTCTGACATTTTCACGTGTTAAAGTTTCAGTGGTGTTGTATGGTTGACTTTGATAATCTTTCAGGGTCTCAGAAGAAGCAAAACAATTAATTCCTTGCTCATATAAATTTTTAAGTATGGTGCTCAATTTTTCTTTGTTCAAAACATTGAACCTTGAGTTGAACAAGTTATTGTCAGGAATAAAATAATGTGACAAGATGGAATATTTAACACAGTACAGCAGTCTTTGTAGACAAGCCATGAAACAAGTTATAATATTATCTGGTCGCCATATATTTGGGTCTGTTTCTTCTGAAATCCAAAACATCAATGTCTTTAAGAAATATGAACATAATAAATCTTTCAAATCTGCATGTTTCTCTACTATTTCCTTCAGCAAAATTTTTAACAAAGCATAACATAATAATTGTGAATGACTGAAGGAAAATATAAGAAACTTTTCTGCTACAGAAAACGAAATACGCCATTCCAGATTTTCATTTATGGATCCTTTGATGCCAATGGGAACAAATAACACTCCACAAGATATTATTTTTGAAATGATTTCAGGTGAAGACCACGTTGTACGTGGTCTGCTAATCCATGGCTGTACTTTAATGATCCATTTGTCACATTTAAGGCAAGCTGCTATATCAAATTCGTCATCGCTATCTGATATACATGGGCCATGAATTTTTGTCGTTTTAAACATTCCGAGAGGAGACGCTGACAAAACAAACAGTTTATATTGTTCACTTGACAGCATACATCCAAGATGGTTGTTTTGCCATATTTTTTTGAAAAATTGACCTTCGAAAGGCTGATTTAAAAGACGTAGTTGAGTAAAACATGGTTGGGTCTCCTCGGTATTCATAATTAGTGGAACTGTCCAATGATCATAAATGACTTCTTTTTCTGATTCATACACTTTCATGTAACGATCAATAAACATTGTATCCATATCACTGCCTTTCAAGTCAAGTCCTTCACCTTTACTTCCACTTGCTATTGTTCTTCTGTTTGATTTTTTTGACATGTCAGGAATACATAATACGAACCTCCTAATTCTCACAACCTCCTCAGATCCAATCTGTTGGCATAGATATTTGTAAAAATTCAACGATTCATAATTCTCTGTGGACATTCTCGCCGTTTTATGCAGTTCAGTCTACAAAATAAGTTGTCATCAATTTTATATAAAAGTAACAACTTCTTTATCTTACAATGATAGAAAAAAACTAAATGAACAGTAGTATTTACGGATGTTCGCTCCTCTTGTTTTTGAATTTTTGCCAGATATTCGGAATCCTCTGGTTTTATCCACGTAGTGCCATTAAAAATTTTGCCCACTAACCCCTACTTTTCTCTCCATAATTTGATTACATATAGTTTAAAATGTCATCTTTGAAAATCTTATAAAATCCTTGATATTGAAAGAAAAAAGGTGCCAATGTTAAATGTATGAAACATCTGGAGAGAATTATTTCCCACCAAATTTTCAATGGCTTCTATCTCGAAAACAAGCACACTGACCCTTATTTTTTTTATGCTTTTTTAGTTTCTTTATTTATATACTATCATCTTATGATAGTCTTTTAAAAAGCTTGTTATTTTGAAACAGAGTAGCGAACATTCTTAATAACTTGGTATATTTACTAGTTACGGAACTGACAAAAGAGTTCCCACACGAGCTTTGTCCTGCTAGGACCTCTTTAAACTTTGAAATTTCTGACTAACTCCTTTCCCAGAAATCATCTGTAAAGGTGGCATGACATCAGAGAGAAAGCTCGTTGCCAGTAGTCAATTTTCTACAGATAGGTTTTCCATTCACATAATTTGAATTGGGTTTATTTACATTCGTGTCCAGGTTTATATTTATAAAAATTCACAAAAACTACATGAGGATTTGGAAAGGAAGGTGTTCCTCCATTTCTGTATTCACTACTTTTTTCACCCACTTTTCTCTATTCTTTATATTTTTGGCCCATTATTCTCTATTCTAATTTTGGGTCCGTTTTTCTCTATTCTTTATTTTTGTACCCTTTATTTTGCACTTTATTCCCATTATTCTCTATTCTTTGAACTCCATCCAGACCCTACTATATGCAGTCCAGGCTTCTGTTGCTATCTAATACACGTATAACTCTTTCAGCTGTTTGTTTTCTTATATTTTCTTAAATAATTAGCTTTAAGAATAATTAAAACACAATTACTTGTTTAAGTAGTTCCCATGACTGAATATGGAGCAAAAACTCTCTGTTAAACTCTCTTTTATTTTTTTTCAAAAGTCTATCCTAATTCATGTCCAAAAATAGATGTCCAGAGACGTTCAAATGTCCCAAATTATGTATGGATGAAACTTTGATATAACCTGCAAACCAATTTTAATTTATAAATATAAATTTCGGAGATTGACATAGTTTGATGGTAATAATATTCGTGATAGATCTAGGTGAGAAAGGCATGCTTTTCAGAGCTTCATTAGTTTTATCTCCTGTCTATGATAGTATAAAATTGAGAATGGAAATGGGGAATGTGTCAAAGAGACAACAACCCGACCCAAGAGCAAAAAACAGCCGAAGGCCACCAATGGGTCGTCAACACAGCGAGAAAATCCCGCACCCGGAGTGCTAGTACTAGTACTAGTTCAGGGAAAATGGACGTCATACTTAACTCTAAAACATATAAATGAACTAAAATTAAAAAACATACAAGACTAACAAAGGCCATTATGTGCATATGTCTTTTAGTCAGTTCATTTGTCCTACCTGTAGGTTTATTTTTTGTTTTATGGTAGTTTCCCATGAAGTTGTGGTCACATCAACTTGAAACTTGATACAGATGTTCATTATAAAGTAAACTTTTTAATTATATATCAAATTAGGTTTTTGGCACATATTGTAAAGTTCACAGAACATGGAAATATGATTATGCGGGCGAGGCATGGTATCCTATGAACAAAGAGTTTTCTTCTCTTTGGTCGGGTTGTTGTCTCTTTGACACATTCCCCATTTCCATTCTCAATCTTAAATATTCTCGTTTCCATCAAGAAAGATGAACGGAAGGATTTTAATTTTTTTTTTAAATATCTGTGGAAAGGTTAAACCAACAAAATTTAAAATGAAATTAGTTATAATTTCTAAACTTTTTACCTTTTAGTGTTCGTTAGTTTTTGTTTTCGATCTTTATAATGTCATTGAACTTTAGACAACTTCTCTGTGTGAATGGTTTGAAAGTAAATGACTGAATGATATATATGCGACTTTATATAGTATTGTATGAGGGTCTGAATGAGTTGTCCATCATTTCTATATTCTTTAATGTTGGTGGCATTTTTCTTTATCTTTAAAAATTACGCTTATTCTGTAATATGTCATAACAATTATTTTTCTATAAATTTATCTGTTATTATAGGATTTCTTTATTCTGAACATCGTTGATTTCAGTAATCAATATTGCATTACCTAATTCAGTAATTGTCTGGCCATTATATTCTCTACTATATTAAACCCCATCCAGACCCTCGTGTATTTCCTTTTGGGATGAAGAGAATAAGTGTTACTAAGTGTTTGAAACAACAATGTAAAGTTTGAAGTAGATGAAAACTTTCAAACTGAAACCAAAAATATGGGATTTTTAATTTTGTTTATCAGTATTAGGAAAACAATGAAGAACAGGGAAACTTTTATCGCTTGATAAGGAAATAAAGAACGTTTGTTAATTTCCAGCATATACTTTCTAATGACTATCTCAATTTCCCTGAAAAGACATTGTTACTTAATATGAATTAATAATTATACACAGAAATTTTCACTAATCTTTCTTTGAAATCATCGTTATTATTTTTTTTTAGATAACTGGACATTAATTACAACATGTTTGTACTATACTATGTGGGTGGATTTCAAATCAGAGTTCAGTTTCATTTTGATTAAATTCAATAAAGTAAAATTTTACATGTAGGATATTTTTCTGATGTACAGCTATTTATCTAAAAATATTTAACTAGACGACTGACCTTTTAAGGATCTTTCCAATAAACAAAACAAAAAATGTTTATTAATTCTGCAAAGAATATGTTGATGGTCTTTGGTATTTAACATAACAAAATGTTACTTATAAAACGATCATGTCAAGTTAGCTCCCAGTATATTCTTCTTCTTCTTCTTCTTTTTCTTGATGTGCTAGTTCAAAATGTATCTATCGACAGGACGACACGTCACACTACCAGGACACATAATTCTGACTACGGGTCGACCAGTCTCTGCTTTTACTCCTAAATGCCTATAAATGCTTTTTGTGGAGAGGAAGGGAATGTCAATTTTGTATCTTTGGTTTGACCTGGCACTTTAAGGGAATACCACAGAGGCGACATAACATGAAGAGTGATATGGTCCAGCTGATTATTAAGGTAACTTGGCCTTCTTGGTGCAAGTCTTCAAATATTATAACTGTTTTAAATCCTTGTGATGAAGACACTTTGCCATATAAATGTCACCGGGGGAAAATAGTGACTTATAGGATTCTGTAACAATTAGAGCCTGATTGAAAGGGGTCTTGTTAATGAGACTGTGTGATGCGCCTGATCACGCAACGAACGAATACTCTAAATGACAATGGCAACTCTGTGTCTGAAACTCTGGTGCAAACTTAAATTCGAGACTCTGGAACACGCAATGAATAATTCAATAATTCAGCATTGGATGGACTGTGTTCAGTGTAATGTCCTCAGTCCAATCTCATTCATCAAAATTATAAACAAGTATTTACACACAATTGAATTGACAAGAAAAAACATTACAAATGACAATTGATTTGAGTGATATTGTTCACTGACAAAGATTATACTATTTTTAGAATTTTTAAAGATGAATGTGAATTGATAATCTGAGTATGATAATTAAGAACATACAATTATGAATACTTAAGGTAATTGTTGCCTATATTTAGTGACCATTTGCCTAATTCATAACTGTTCATCCGTAACAAAAGTATTCCATGCTGAATTATTGAATTATTCATCAATAGAGAGAAATATTTAATTATCAAAAATTACCAGAACAACAAGATCTACAAATTAGTTAACATAACAGCAATTGTCAAGATAGGAAGTTACCATCTTTGAATGATGATTTTTACTCTGTTTTCGCACTTTTTCGTGGAAACTATATAAGATAGAGAGAATCTTTCGAGACTAAAAATGTTCGTCAAAATATATGATCTGCAATAAGTAAAAATATGGAGGAAATCATCAGTTGACCCCTTATATGAGTGTTTGCCTTGAAAGATGTTTTATACGCTTTTGTGTATTTTGCATAAACTATTATAATAGAAAGACAGAAATTGTGAAAAACAAAAATATTCAGCAAGATAAGATCTACCAATAAATCGACATGGTTGAAATTGTCAATTGAACCCTTATAGGAGTTATAGATCTTGACAAAAGATTTTTCCGATTTTTGCAGAAACCATAATAGATAAAAAGAAACTGAAAAATGTTCAGCAAAATAAGATCTAACGTTAGGGCAACACGGCTGAAATCCTTAATTGACCACTTTAAAGAGTTATTGTCCTAAAAAATGTTTTTTACCCAGTTTTCAATGGGAGCCGCTTGTTTATGTCTATGACTATCAAGGTACGTAGCTTGTTGTCCTGTAAATAATTGTTATAATGCATTAAAAAATGAAATCAGGGTTTGGAACTCTTAACCAGATGTATGGACATTTTATGATAGATAAAAGGTGGAAGATATACCAAGGGGTCAGGAAAAATTGTAACTAGAAGCTCTTAAAACATCCAGCTTTGCCAGAACTTATGACAAAAATAACAAATGCAATCGTTTTCCAACTAAATATTGTGAAAGAGAGAAATAATTTACCTGTTTCATATCTTCTTTAATGGTTTTGTCTGTTAAGTGGGAGACGTGTAATTATAGCCCATGCCTTTAATCTGCTGAATGTAAAAAAAAATAATGCAAGCTAATCTGAAACTGTCATTTTGACCCCAGTTGCGGTTCAAGGCTGAGGCTTAAACATTTTGAACTATAGGAATGAAGTATGGCTATTTTAACTGTTTATCAAACCCAAGTATTGAACCAGATACAAATATATGGTTACCTGGACTTATCTATTTAAGCAGGAAAACCTTATTGCGATGGCATCTATTTGTGTTATTTCGGGATATCAGATTTAAGAATTTAATAGTACGACTATTTATTTTTTAAATCTTTGTAGGCCTATATGCGTATAAATAGACATTTTCGAAACGTCGTCTACACTGGCACTTACACTGACACCGATATACCTACACTCACTGACTACAAAAATATAGAAACCGTATCAACATGTCGAAAAATACTGATGGAATAAAAGACCTCGTAAAACTAGGTTGCAGATAATCAAAAATACATTCTGTATTTTTTCTTCAATATTTTTTTATTCGGAATTGGAGCTAGAAACTCCGAATGCTCTCATTTGTTTTGGAATATTTCAAGTAATGAATTTGTGATATTCCATGCCATCTGTTTTTTAATTGTCTCCGTTTACAACCATTCAAACGGAATACAGTGTTGCGGTAGAATTGAATTGCGAGAAAGAATTCGGAACATAAATAAAGTTTTTTTATTTCTTATGAAGGAAGCGTATCTTAGGATTTGTAATGGACGTTTCGGTGACTCAAGTATAGATAAAAATGGTTGTAGTGTAAAATTCCACAAAAGATAAAATGCCAAAATTAAAGCCAAAATAAAACAAAAACTTTTTTTACCGAAATTCCCAACTACATGTATATCATCTATATATTTATAGGTTTTGTTTCACGCTATAAAGACTTTACACGTTTCCTGTTTCTGATTAAAGTTCTACTTATTTACACAAAACCCCCCTTTTTACAATATCAAGATCAGTCAATTCTCGGCTACTAAACAGAGCTAATAAGTAGAACATCATTCAAAATAAACGTTTTATACAGCATTTAAAACGTAAATTAGAAAAAAATAATATATAAATGCATGTGGTCGTAGTACATATTGAGATGCTCCCTTCTCAAAAAGGTTAGGGGTAAGAGTTGGTATCGGATAGTGTTCGAAAATGTCTACTGAATACGCAGCAATCGATATGCTGTGCCAACTTTGATTGTTCCAATTGTCGTAACTACAATCCCGTCCCCTTTTCCCCCGAATGTGACCTACAGAATTAGACTTCTAACCGGGTTTGTACTAACATAAGCAACACGACGGGTGCCACATGATTTGAATACAATGTGTAATATATTTGCTTTATAATAATACAATCCATATATAATCTATAACTAATTTATTAACAAGTACATCGTTTGATGGTAAGACTACAGAATGGCAATATGTGTATGAGAACTTCATTTGAACTCTTAAGTTATGTTTATTTAAGAACGTGCAGACATGGGAAAGTTGCTGATGTGTCAATTATAATTACTGTAACAGATGATACGATAATAAAGCGCAGTGAACTTTGTAACACAATATATAGAGTAATCATAATTATTCTTTGTGAAAATGTTACCAGTATTTTTTTTTTAAACGTGTGGTGTCATGACGGTATTACGGATCTATACGTTTCTTTTCCGTGGACAGTTCTACTTAATACTATTTTTGTTGGTTCCCTGTTGGGATAGTGTAGGTAAGCTGCAAGTATAAATTCTCTAGCAACAAAAACCAGGTTAAGACGCTACAGCGGCACCTTTCAACACATCATATTGGAGAAAACTCAGGTATATTTGGTATTTGAATGTAATTTTTCACAGGAAATACTCTTTCTTTTCTACATTAATAGTTGAAGAAGATGTTTATTTTTAATGCGATAAAAATGACACCGGCAACGAAGGCCGAAGCGAGCTGTTATTGTTTGTAAACAAATATTGCGCAACTACCTGGTCAAAATTTAGGTTCGTATTGAATATACCAATTACCATTAATTGACCCAAACAGAAACATCCTTCTTGAGAAAGAAAAGAACAAATTCTAGAGAGTATTTTGTAAAGACAATCATCTAAAAGTAATAGATTTTAATACTATTTTTTATATGGAAATATGAATGGATATTAAGTGGAATCCCCTGTATCAGCAAGGCCAGTGATATCGTGCATTACCTGATTTCGTCATATCCACAATGTAACACTAATAGAACCGTTCTTGTAATTGTTGTATATCTTTCAAAGGGACAGAAAAGGTGAAAATTTATCAATTCAAGCATATTTATAATTGCAATCCCATGATTATAACCATATGTTTATAATTAGCCCTTTTCCACCAAAAAATTTACATCATCAGATAAAATTGGTTCATTTTAAGTCAAATTTTATCGAAAGGAAATAAATTTTGCTCTGCATCCTTAATTGGCAGTAATATTGGTTCAAACATAACTATTTTTCATACACATGATACATGTCGTAGTACAATACATGTATGTATAAAATCTTTGCTTTATTCAAAATTATACCTTTTTAGAAGGCATGTGGGAAATCTCTGGACATTTGAAGAACAGGGGTTTCATTAACTTTGAACACGCATTACAAAAAATCTTAAGGGTGAAACCATACATAAAGAAGATTTCATGAAATAGCACAATAGTGCTGAAAGTAGCATTAAACACCAATCAATCAATCAGTGTTGTAGTTATTATTGGGATAAGTTCTACAGCTTACATATATTTCGTCATTTCCACTAGTCCATGGTCATGAAAGTGGGATTAGGGGGAAATTTCTAGATTGTCCCCTTTGCTCACCCTTTGGACAGAACCTTTTATTCTTTTTCTTTCTTCATAAGAAATTGGACAAACATTACATGTACTTTTAAAAATTGAAATAAACTATTTTTTTTTTTTTTACAAATTTTTATATTGACTTTGGGAGCAAAATTTCTTGTGACGACTGGACAGTGATGAGTAGGTAGTATAGGGTAAAATCCACCGAAGCTGTAGATATATGAGGGTCTGGTTGAATTGGGTTTTACAGAAAAGAGAATAATTGGCAAAAATAGTAGACTCAAGGGCAAACTAAACGAAGAAGACAAAAAAAAAAGCCACCCCAAAAAAATTGAATTTTTGAAAAATCGGGTTCTAAAATATAAAGTACAGAAAATAATATACTGTGGATTCATTTATTTTCGTGGGTATTGATTTTCCTGGATATTTGATTTCATGCTTTTGCAAAAGTGTGCGCACAAGCCTATTATAGAACTAGAAGATTTGTATGTTGTTGAACATTTAAATTCGTTGTTCACCCTTACCCACGAAATCCAAGAAAATTGGTATCCCACGAATAATACTGAATCCACAGTATACAAAATACATAGGGAATAGAGAAAACATGTCAAAATATAAAAAAATAAAGAAATAAAGGACCCCTTATTTATACCCTCATATACAATGTATTAAAACGTGAGGCTTATTTTGCTTATGCCAGGAGAGTTTGATGCTCTTTGCACAATTTGTATATTAAAGATCTCGCAATTTGAAAAGACTTGTTGAACTTAAAGGACTGATTTAATGGGAGCCAATGTAAGGTAGAATTTGACCACTATCTAACATACTTTATTATCTTTTGTGCTACATTTGCTGACACCTCAATCTGGTGTATCCACTTTGTATATTATTACGCAGACAACACTCAACCATATTTTGCCTTTTTTTTTAAATTCAATTTTCTATGACAGGCACAATATTTAAAATATGGGTAGTGGTTCATCAAAGAAAAATAAAGAAACAGCTACCAAGTCTACTAGTAATAATACATCGGAAAATGCAAAATCTGAAACAGCAGTAAAAAACCTTGAAAGTAATAGTACAGAAGAAAAAAAAGAAAAAAAAATATTGGCGGAGAAACCAGATGCAATGCAAAATAAGACAGCTATGTCAAAAAAAACAAAATCTGCTGAAGCAAGCAACCAAAGGAAAATAACAAATGATGATCATATGAGCTGGATGGAAACTGATTTGTCCGAGCTTATGGGTGGATTAGAATTAAGCGACGACCCTTGTGTTTGGGAACAATACGTGGATGATTTGATATGTAAAAGGGAACCAGAAATTAGCCCAGAGAAAGAGGTATGGAGTATTTTCTGTCAGATGATGATTTCTATACATACACATGTATGCATCATGTACATGTTATATTTGACATAACTTTTGAAATATAAAAAAAATCTTGAAGACTTATCTTATTTTCTACTGTATTATTCATGGCAGCCTCAGATCTAGTATCTAAGATTAGAGGGACTCCACCCTAATAATTGTACATTTTTATTATGACATTTTTTGGTAACTTCAAGTGCAGAGTGTGTCTGTATATATAAATATAAGAAGATCATGATGTTTTATGATTGCCAATGAGACAACTGTCCACCAGAAACCAAATGACTATAGGTCACTGTACAGCTTTAACAATGAGCAAAACCCATACTGCATAGTCAGCTGCAATAACATAAACGGTACAAATTTTTCTGCACCAGATGCGCATTTAGACAATCAATGTCTCTTCAGTGATGCTCGAGGTCAAAATATTTGAAAATCCAAAGCTTATTAAAAAGATGAAGAGCTATAAGCCAAAAAGGACAAAAAAGTATAGCCAAAGCCGGGCAGGGAATCAGAGCTTTGCATGAGGGAGATACATTCCTTAATTTTAAATAATTTAAAACATTTTGTAACAGGAAATTTCAATAACACTAAATCCGTATTTTCATGCCAGTACCGAAGTACTGGCTACTGGGCTGGTGATACCCTCGGGGACTATCAGTCCACCAGCAGAGGCATCGACCCAGGGGTAGTAATAACATAAACGGTACCAATTTTTCTGCACCAGATGCGCATTTCGACAATCAATGTCTCTTTAGTGATGCTCGAGGTCAAAATATTTGAAAATCCAAAGTTTATTAAAAAGATGAAGAGCTATAAGCCAAAAAGGACAAAAAAGTATAGCCAAAGCCGGGCAGGGAATCAGAGCTTTGCATGAGGGAGATACATTCCTTAATTTTAAATAATTTCAAACATTTTGTAACAAAAGGCCCGGAAATGACAAATGTAAAATAATTCAAACAAGAAAACTATTGGTCTAGAATCTGATTTATGTACAAAACAAAATGAAAGAAAAACAAATATGATATGCAGCAACAAACAACACCCAGTTACTCACTTCGACTGAATTACAGGCTCAAACATGTTTGAAGGCACCAACCCTCATGGATATTGTACATGTAAATGTATTTTCAGGAGCAAAGGAAAATATACTGGATTTTTTAATTTTTTTTTTTGCAGTTACATGTATATGATAATCATAAAATATGCTTAATTTCTAAATTTAAATCTATTATATTTTTTTTCAGAGGAGAGGTTGGAAGACCATTAGACTTTTTGTTAGTAGCACTTTTAAGGACATGAACAATGAGCGTGACTATCTTGTTAAGGTCATCTTTCCCCAGCTCAGAGAATGGTGCGAGGAACGGAAATTGAGACTGGTGGAGTGTGATTTAAGATGGGGAGTACCAAAAGATGCTGACACTCGGGAAACATTGACAACATGTTTATCTGAACTAGACAGGTAATAATCAGATTTCTTTGTAGGTATTTACTTGGGTGAGTCCTAAGTCAATATATCAAAATTTGATGAGTCCCACCATTTAATTGATACTGTTTTATTGAATCCTATCCAAAATGGTGAGTCCATGGCCAGATTGAAGATATCTTATGTTATAAAGTTTCCATCTGTGATATATCCATTGTCCTTGACCTCATTTTCATGGTTCCGCAACTGCTTGAAAAATTGTCATTTGAAATACTCACTTTTAATGAGTTTTATAGGATAACTATATTTGATATTTTGAATCTTTGCAAGATCTACTGTATTTGTCTGTCATACAGGGTTCACCTGACCTTGACCTCATTTAATGGATCAGTGATCAAGTTTAACTAGTTCTTGTGACCAAGTCTGTATTTAGAGGCTATATGCAATAGATCAATTTGTTTGGTGTATGAAATGATTGTAATGTGTACATGTCCAATTAACAGATTTCATCTGACCATGACCTCATTTTCATTGTTAGGTTTTGGTGGATTGGTCTGTTTTTCAGATACTATAAGCAATTAGATCAGCTGAATTTGGTGTATGGCATGATTGTACGATGTACATGTCAGACTGGCAGTTTGGTGTTCTCCCCAGACATTTCATTTAGCATCCTGGTAAACAGGGAAATTTGAAATACCATCTTGTTTCTAAAAATTATAGCATCACATCCATAACACAATCTATAGGAAAACCAATTCAGATAGTATCACATTCAAGAAATATAGCATTACATTACCATGATGCTAAAAGGCCCTTAGGAGAACACTAGGCACGTTTCATCTGACCATGACCTCATTTTCATGGTTCAGTGGCTTATGTTAGTTTTTGGTTAGGTCTTATTTTTGCAATAAGGATACTATTTTTAGTGCATGCAATGATTGTAAGGTGAACATGTCTGTTTGTCAAGTTTCATATGACCTTTTTTATACCTAAAATCAAATCGAACGGATTAGTTGTAAAATCAATCGTTAACAGATATAAGAAGATGTGGTATGAGTGCCAATGAGACAACTCTCCATCCAAGTTACAATTTATAAAAGTAAACCATTATAGGTCAAGGTACGGCTTTCAACACGGAGCATTGGCTCACACAGAACAGCAAGCTATAAAGGGCCCCAAAAAATTACTAGTGTAAAACCATTCAAATGGAAAAACCAACGGTCTAATCTATATAAAAACGAGAAACGAGAAACACATATGAACTACATAAACAGACAACTACTGTAATCAGATTCCTGACTTAGGACAGGTGCAAACATTTGCAGCGGGATTAAACGTTCTTTATTAGTTGTGGTGTAAATTTTGTCATAGAAATATAAATGTCTTCAACTACATATGCATTTTGTTTCTCTTAGTTTTACAGGACAGCCAAAATATTTTACAAACCATAAAATGGAACGTAAAGTCCTGATAAAATGGGTAGGGGGCATTAATTAAATTTAGAAAGGCGATGAGAATACATATGAAAATAAGATGATTTGTTATGATTGCCAATGAGACAACTCTCCACCAGAGACAAAATGACACAGAAGTTAACTATAGATCTCTGTACAGCCTTCAACAATGAGCAAAATGTATATTTGAAAAACTTTTGATTGCATTTTAACAGTTCTAAAAATCCAGAGAAAAGAAAAGATCACAAGCTGTTGCCAGACTTAAAGGAGGATAGACATGGGTTCTTTAAATCTGTAATGTGGATGTAACACTCAGTTGCATCATTGCATATAACATGTATAAGCAATCATGTATAACAGACCCTTGCCTAGAAGCTTAGAAGATATTGTTGAAAATGGTTGACCCAAATTAAATATAACAGAGCTTCATAGAGTTATGTCTCTTTTTCTAGTTTTGTCTCCATAACAATACATTTTTATTATTTTTTTTAGATGTCGAGAAGAGAACATTTATCCCTATTTTCTAAGTTTAGTATCTGAAAGATTTGGTTGGGTGCCAAAAATAGAAGAAATTCCAGTTGATATCAGGGCAAGGTAAGGCGACTTCTCTCAAGAAATTCCAGATGACATCAGGGCAAGGAAAGACAACTTCTATCTTTTATTCAGGCTGATATTGGAGTCTCCAGATTATAACTATGGCAATATTGAAAAGGCCATGTATTAATTGTATGAATTTTTCAATATATAATATACAGGCCTAGGGTTTCCCCTGAGCCTGAATCAAAAGTTGTTTTCGCAACCTTTTTGCCACTTTCAATTTTTTTTTCGTCAATTTACTTTCCAAACAAACTAAATTTTAATTTGCAGTGCTGTAGTCTCATGTATATTTATCTGGAATCTTACATAACCTGTTATATAAAGTCTCAGTGTTCATTAAGGCTACCCTTCAAAAATTCTTTCTTTGTAGTTGCCTACCCATGCCTTGTATGCATGGTTGGATGGATTGGTAGATAGGGATTTTATTTTATTTTTTTTTTGGCCAACAGCATAAGTTCTATGTTTTAGACAAGAAAACTTCATTAGAGCAGGAAAAATCTTTAAAAATTTTATTTTAAAGGATATGTGTCGTAATTTTTTTTGGGTAGGCTGCCTTTTAGGTGGGTAGATAGACAACATCAAACAATTTAAATTTTGTTTTTGGCCAATCCCACATCTCTTTTTCATAATCAACATTGACAGTCATTCCATGTGTAAACTATACATAAAAATTATCTTGGCTAGTGTTGAAAATTTCAATATACCTTTAATTGCATATAATATCATATATAAGATCACACATGTTCCTGGAAGTTTGATATTACAAAAACAGGTACTTGTAGTCTTAATATCAGGCAAAATATGCATTCCCATGTTAATTTCATATCATTTTGTATTATTCAAAATAAAATTTCAACAAGGGATATACAGTAATTGAAAGTCCTTGAGCTTTCATTTGATACCAAAATTACCCAAATATTTTCCTTATCTAAAAGTGACAGCTATGCGTCGGAACAATTTTTTTTAAAAATTTGCTACCTTCTTGCATGTTCTTTCTAAAACCAGGTTTTAATCATAGGTTCTATAATACCATTTATGCTGGTTTAATGCCTGAATTTTGCTGGTACATAACTTCTTTGAATTCATTAATATCTGTGAGAAACATGTTTTGTGGATTTCATAGATTTCTTAGGAGGTTAATAAAAAATTTAAATGTTCAACAAAACACAAATTTTCTATAGGCTTATAATATTGCAGACTTTTGGAAAATTGTGGAATCAAAAATCCAGGAAATTACAATTTTCCCTCAAACGATGAAAATTTGTAATCACGAAAAATTAATGAATCCACACTGACAGTAATTAAATTATTCTTTCCAGATACAAATGGATGCCTGGGATGTCTGTAACCACATCGGAGATTATGGTTGGTGGATATTGGGGACAAAATAGAAATGTAAGTTAAAGAAATGGTAGGGTTGTACATTTTGTATTATCTATATTGTCCAAACAATTGACAAAATCAGTTTCATTCAAGACGTTAACTGCCACAAAGTTCACATGCTTGTTTCAAGTGTTGATATCATTGGTTATAGAGCTAAACACTATACCTGGTCAAACCATGTGTTGATATCATTAGTTATAGAGCTAAACACTATACCTGGTCAAACCAAGTGTTGATATCATTGGTTATAGAGCTATACACTATACCTGGTCAAACCAAGTGTTGATATCACTGGTTATAAAGCTAAACACTATACCTGGTCAAACCAAGTGTTGATATCATTGGTTATAGAGCTAAACACTATACCTTGTCAAACCAAGTGTTGATAGCACTGGTTATAGAGCTAAACACTATACCTGGTCAAACCAAGTGTTGATATCATTGGTTATAGAGCTAAACACTATACCTGGTCAAACCAAGTGTTGATATCATTGGTTATAGAGCTAAACACTATACCTGGTCAAACCATGTGTTGATATCATTAGTTATAGAGCTAAACACTATACCTGGTCAAACCATGTGTTGATATCATTAGTTATAGAGCTAAACACTATACCTGGTCAAACCAAGTGTTGATATCATTGGTTATAGAGCTAAACACTACCTGGTCCAACCAAGTGTTGATATCATTGGTTATAGAGCTAAACACTACCTGGTCCAACCAAGTGTTGATATCATTGGTTATAGAGCTAAACACTATACCTGGTCAAACCAAGTGTTGATATCACTGGTTATAAAGCTAAACACTATACCTGGTCAAACCAAGTGTTGATATCATTGGTTATAGAGCTAAACACTATACCTGGTCAAATCAAGTGTTGATATCATTGGTTATAGAGCTAAACACTACCTGGTCAAACCAAGTGTTGATATCATTGGTTATAGAGCTAAACACTATACCTGGTCAAACCAAGTGTTGATATCACTGGTTATAGAGCTAAACACTATACCTGGTCAAACCAAGTGTTGATATCATTGGTTATAGAGCTAAACAGTATACCTGGTCAAACCAAGTGTTGATATCATTGGTTATAGAGCTAAACACTATACCTGGTCAAACCAAGTGTTGATATCATTGGTTATAGAGCTAAACACTATACCTGGTCAAACCAAGTGTTGATATCACTGGTTATAGAGCTATAGAGCTAAACACTACCTGGTCCAACCAAGTGTTGATATCATTGGTTATAGAGCTAAACACTATACCTGGTCAAACCAAGTGTTGATATCACTGGTTATAAAGCTAAACACTATACCTGGTCAAACCAAGTGTTGATATCATTGGTTATAGAGCTAAACACTATACCTGGTCAAATCAAGTGTTGATATCATTGGTTATAGAGCTAAACACTACCTGGTCCAACCAAGTGTTGATATCATTGGTTATAGAGCTAAACACTATACCTGGTCAAACCAAGTGTTGATATCACTGGTTATAAAGCTAAACACTATACCTGGTCAAACCAAGTGTTGATATCATTGGTTATAGAGCTAAACACTCTACCTGGTCCAATCAAGTGTTGATATCATTGGTTATAGAGCTAAACACTACCTGGTCAAACCAAGTGTTGATATCATTGGTTATAGAGCTAAACACTATACCTGGTCAAACCAAGTGTTGATATCACTGGTTATAGAGCTAAACACTATACCTGGTCAAACCAAGTGTTGATATCATTGGTTATAGAGCTAAACAGTATACCTGGTCAAACCAAGTGTTGATATCATTGGTTATAGAGCTAAACACTATACCTGGTCAAACCAAGTGTTGATATCATTGGTTATAGAGCTAAACACTATACCTGGTCAAACCAAGTGTTGATATCACTGGTTATAGAGCTAAACACTATACCTGGTCAAACCAAGTGTTGATATCATTGGTTATAGAGCTAAACACTATACCTGGTCAAACCAAGTGTTGATATCATTGGTTATAGAGATAAACACTATACCTGGTCAAACCAAGTGTTGATATCATTGGTTATAGAGCTAAACACTATACCTGGTCAAACCAAAGACTTGAAGTTGAAGTTGTGTTTTGCTGCCTCACAGAGCATTTAGGAATCAGAGCTAAGACTGGTCTGCTCAAAATCAAAATAATGTGTCTGGTTTGGTTGACAAGTTCTTCATACAGATTGTTGTTTTGTGTACTAGCACATTAATAATCAAACTAAGCATGCCTGTTTAGTACGTATACACTAAAGGGTTTACATTCATACGAATATGTTTTCATCCTGATATGCCTTTAATATTTGCCACTGGATGCTAAACACTAAATAATCCTTATTCAAGACCTTTATCATGTGGCTTATAAATAAAAAGAATATGCAAGTTTTTAATTAACTTCAATTAGACAGCAACTCAACAACAGAATATTGTTAAAGACATCTTAATATCATCATACTGTCTTAAGCATGTTAAAACTAGGGTCAATATAAAATAAGGAGATGTAGTTAGATTGCAAATGAGACAAATATCCAACAGAATCCAGTTGATTTAAGCACAACTATAGGTCAGAGTACAGTCACCAATGAACAAAACCCATATCATAAGGTCAGCTATAAAAGGCCCTGACATGACAAAATGTGAAAGTTAAAAAAAAAAAAAGACAACTAATGGCCTGATTTATGACAGAATAATAACCAAAAAACAAAAATCACAGACAGCAACCAACAACTACCACTGAATAACAGACTCCTGACTAGCTTGTTCCAAAAGATTGCGAACAAATTCAACATGTATTAGGCCATGTCAGAAATTTATGTTTTTTGGGGAAAAATTTTCAAATCCTATCATCCATTCAGTATTCAGTAAGAAAATACATATACTATAAGGGGAAAACCCTTATGAGGTTGTCTTGATAGATATCAATTTTCCAGACTTATCACTATTTTTCAGATGAAAAACAAAATTGTACACTGAGCGCAACATTCTATGCATGTACCATCATTTCCATGAACATTTCAAGAACTAAAATAATCAAATATATCCTCAGATATTCAAGTAACAAAATTATATATATGTGTTTTACCGTACTTATTTCATAAATTGTGTATGAATGATGTCATTGTTAACTTAATATTTTGTATTGGAGTTATCTTCCTTTGTCCATAATTGTAGTTTAACCAACTTGTATTGCCTTCCAAGGCTTTATACAATAACGTTTATTTTAAAGTTTCCACTGCAAAATGAATGCTATCTTTAACAAGCACTTTGATTTTAGTTACTAATTGATTATTTTAGTAAGTTGAGGAGAAAAAGTGCATATTGCCTTCATTTGAAGATTTCTTATTTTAGGCTTTGTTTTTAATGAGAACACCAGATTATTTGGACCATGTGAAAGATGAGAAGGTGAAATCATATTTGACTGAGAAAAATGATGCCCATAGACATTCATTGGGTACCCTTAAAAGTGAGTATTAGTGGTATTGCATTTTGGTTCAATTTTAAAAAGAAAAAAATATGTAAAACTTCTATTTTATACTTTATTTTAGGACCTATCACACAGGTGAAGTAATCTTCAATGTGAAACCTTTCAAACAGCTCTCAAATATTCTTCAGAAGCATTATTGTTTGTACGGTACTCATTTTTCATGTATTTCTTGGATCTATCTTACCACAAAATTTAGAATTCAACAATATACATATATAAAACTACTCCAATCTAGTCAACTCTTTAATCCACAAATTAAAACTCCCAAGAACCAATATCATTTCACTTTCAATGGAAATTAATTCTCACAAAGATGGGTACCTGACAATTACTGGCACATGACATAAATTATCATCTCTTAATGCATGTTTTTTTTTCTTTCAGCAAAATTGAGGACAAAGTATCCAAAACAAGTCCATGACTACAGCTGTACATATGAAAAAGAGGCTAATGGGCAACTTTACTTGAGTGGGTTTGAAGAAATGGGACAAAGAGTGCTACAGCATTTCAAGACAATGTTAAGTCTACAGTATCCCACCGATAGTCTTGGTCTGTCACCTACATTGAAAGATGTCCTGAAATTGGAACACGAGACTTTTATGTTTCAGCGTTCTCAGGTAATTGATAAAACAATAAGATGTGGTTTGATGGCCAATTAGACAACTATCAATAAAAAACAAGAAAACAACCTTAGAGCAGGAAAAAATCTTTAGAAAAAACCAATTTGTGTCAAATTTTTGGTGGGTAGGTCATGTAGGTAGGCAATATCAAACAATCTAAATTTTATTTTTGTCCTTGTATATGAAAGGAGTAGGTTCAGTAAGACCCCTTTTTGGCCCCAAAATATAGCAGTTTTACAAAATTGTGAAAATGTAATCTTTAAGCTATTTATTGTAAAGAAGAATGCTTCTGCTACATATATATGGGCTGTTTTTTACAATACAATGCACATATATCGGGTACTAACATCATTAAGTCATGTTAAATTACTGAAATCTTCAAAATTTTAGCATTTTAGTTAAATTTTAGACGGTTTTCGTCTTAAATGAAAGTGGCCGCATTCGTGTTCATTCATAATATTGAAATGTAAGTTGCATTTGATGATAATACATGATATATATAAAGGTTGAGGATGAACACGGATGCGGCCACTTTCATTTTTGACAAAAACCATCTGAAAAGTGACGTTTTTTGGCATATTTGATAGATTTTTCATATTTAAGCTTGAATCGGCGCGTTTTTTAATGACTAAATCAGTTAAAATCTTTCGCTAAACTAATCGAGTCAATTGAAATAGACACTTAAGTGTTTAAAAAGTGTCTAAAATCTTTCGTAAGCTGAACTTGAAATTTGAGGCCAAAATCGGCCCTTACCGGACCTACTCCTTTGAATAATGAATAAATGCATAAGTGCAAACATATTAATTGAGATATGTAAATGCCATATAACAAACCTTCTAGTTTGGTAGCATCCTTAGAATTTTTCAAAATCCACATCCGATTGCGTCTGCTAATTTGATATACCTCATCACATTATTTTTGAGGCTATCATTTACTGTTGAAAGAATGGTTGTAGGAACTTTAGAAAGATGTTTAGCATTTGTTAGAATAAGATTAGTTTGTGTAATTCTTTGGTAGTCTTCAAAGATCACAACTGATTCTGATTGACCATGTCAAATATCAGAATAATATTTATTTGAGGCTTTACTACAAAGAGAAGACAATGTTAAGATAATTAAAAGCTGTATTTGTGACACAGCTTAAGATCACAACTAATGCTGATAGACCATTTATATTTAAATATCTGAATACTGTAAATACTGAAATTATTGCAAGGTTTTTATTTATGCAAACAATGCGACTACATAAGAACTTGCATTCCGATATTAAATTCATTTCTCTGCATGTAGCTTTTCCTAAAATCACAATAATTAAACTCGCATTTATGTTAATTCTCCAAAAATTGCAATAATAAAATTGAGAATGGAAATGGGAAATATGTCAAAGAGACAACAACCTGACCAAAGAGCAGACAACAGCCGAAGGCCACCAATGGGTCTTTATTAAATGTACACAATAATTTCTGAATGTACATACCGTATATGATTTAAAGATAACTAAAAGCTTTATTTATGACACAGAGTAAGATCACAAATAATGCTGATAAAGTATTTTACATTTAAGTATCTGAATATATGCTTTAGGTTTTCTTGGAGGAAAAGAGGATGTAAAAATAATTGAAAGCTATATTGGTGACACAGATTAAGATCAAAACTGATAGACCATTTTATTGTTAAGTACTGTAAATTCAGAAATTATTGCGTGCATTTATTATTGCGATTTTGTCTTTTTAGACCAAAAAGCGATTTTAATTTTTGCGATATTGAGAAAAATCATGTTTAATTCATATAAAAAATTTCAAAATGCGAGTTTAAATTATTGCAATTATAACCCTGTCGCATTTTTCACAATAATAAAAACATCCCAAAAATTTCTGAATTTACAGTATTTAAATATATGTTTTAGGTTTTACTAGGAAGAGAAGAGAGCGTTCAGATGATCAACAGCTATATTATTTAAATATCTGAATATGTTTAAGTTTTACTAGGAAGAAGATAGCATTAAGATGATTAACAGCTGAAGAACACAACTAATGCTGAAAGCTAGACCAATATCTATATATATTTTAGGTTTTACTAGGAAGAGAAGAGAGCATTTAGATGAGCAACAGCAATATTATTTAGATATCTGAATGTGTTTAAGGTTTTTCTAGGAAGAATGATTTACAGTTTTTGGTGCCGTTCGTGTTGCTTAGTCTTTAGTTTTCTATGTTGTGTCATCTGTACTATTATTTGTCTGTTTGTCTTCTTATTTTTGGCCATGGCGTTGTCAGTTTGTTTTGGATCTATGAGTTTGACTGTCCCTCTGGTATCTTTCATCCCTCTTTCACACCTGAAGATCACAACTAATGCTGAAATATCTGAATATATGTTTTAGGTTTTACTAGGAAGAGAAGAGAGTGTTCAGAGGATCCATGGCTATATTGATGACACAGTCAAAGAACATGTTCCATTGGTACTTGCAGGTTTTCCTGGGTCTGGTAAATCTGCCTTGATAGCTTACACTGTGAAACAGTGCCTTACAAATAAGAAATACAAGGTGATTTTAATTAATGCGAAGAGAATGAGAGGTATAATGGAATTTGGAAGTCTCTAAACTATTGATTCCAATGGGATTAAGTGCTCTAAGTTGGAAGATGATCCGACGATCCCATAATCCTCTATTTTACCTCTTAGGACATCCTACCTATGGTCAGTTGGATCGTTTCAGAGAACTTCAATGATTTTAATTAGTGATTGTTGAATTAATTTATAAAAGGTTTTCAGCATTATCTATCTACTCTAACTTCAGCATTTTTTTGATGATTTTGATATTGTGAGAATTGGGGCCACATATGTTTAGAAAAAATAAAAACTAGCAATTTGAATTTTGATAGCATTATTTGTATGCTGTATTTCCTGTAGACTGACAAATTGTCCTGTTTAATGTATTTACCCATTTTGAGGTTAAGAAAATATGAATAACAGTGATAAAAGCACTGTTCCTTTACTTTTAGTGTGTTTTTTGATGTGCATGTACTGATTTTGTGTCATGGAAGGATACCCCATATCCTTTGTTTTTGTATTAGGGTAGGTAGTAAAATCCTAGACACAACTTTGTTTTTGATTTGGCTATAGTCTTTTAATTGGATTAAAGCTAGTTTTTGGAAAGAACCCAACTTCACAAATTTGATTTTAGCATCCATTATGGTATCATTAGACCAATGTGACTGAAGAGATTTAAAGGTAGAAAAGTCTCAAGGAACATTATTTTTATTTTGACCTTGAATTTAATCTGACCTTTTGTAGAGCTTATTAGTGGCTCTAACACTAACAAAATTTAACAGAAAAATTTTGACTACGATTGGTTTACCCCTTCACAGAATTCAAGTAATCAAAATACTTGATTTGGTGTTTACAAATTTGCTACTCACGAGTACTCAGTAAAGTTTTATTACCCAGAGCCTTGGTCATTAGAGTATTGTCAAATTTTGTTTCAGATAATAAAATTGAGAATGGAAATGGGGAATATGTCAAAGAGACAACAACCCGACCAAAGAGCAGACAACAGCCGAAGGCCACCAATGGGTCTTCAATGCAGCGAGAAAATCCCGCACCCGGAGGTGGTCCTCAGCTGGCCCCTAACTAAAATTGTGTGCTAGTTCAGTGAAAATGGACGTCACACTAAACTCCAATATATATATATATAAAAGGAGATGTGGTAATGATTGCCAATGAGGCAACTATCCACCAAAGTTCAAATGAAGTGGATGTAAGCAATTATTGGCAACCGTCCGGCCTTCAACAATGAGAAATATTCATACCATATAGTCATGATAGTCAGTTTTAAAAGGCCACGACATAAAAAATATGAAACAATTCAATTGAGAAAACTAAAGGCCTAATTTATGTTAAAACAATTTCCGAAAAACAAATACTGTGGATTCATTATTATTCGTTGGATACCAATTTTCGTGGTTTTCGTGGAAACAGGTGAACCACGAATTCAACTGTTCAACGAATTACAAATTTACTACCAGGTTGTATGCAGAATCTTTCAAAACCACGAAATCACATATCCACGAAAAGGCAAGTTTTCCTCAATCCACGAAAATTGGTATCCACGAAAATAAATGAATCCACAGTATGACAGACATGAACTAAGACAACAGCTGAAGTACAGGCTCCTGACTGTTTAAATGAAAAGTTATATGTTATATGATGATAAACTTTCAAATTCAGTGTAATTGGATTTTTAATAAAAGTAAGACATTGAGGAGAGATTATTTTTAGAGTAAATAGAGCAGAAAGTTAGAAAAAATATACAAAGACAAATAAATTATATAATGATTATTCAAACATCTTTTTATTGATTTTCACCGGTATTTTTATATGATGATAAACTTTCAAATGCAGTGTAATTGGATTTTTAATAAAAGTAAGATAAGGAGAGATTATTTTTAGGGTAAATAGAGCAGGAAGTTAGAAAAATATACAAAGACAAATAAATTATATAATGATTATTCAAACATCTTTATTATTGTTTTTCACCAGTATTTTTAAACTTTGTACATTTAAGAATTTTATTTTTAGGTATTTTACCATTTTATTGGAGCAACTCCAGGATCGACAGATTTGTTCCAGATCTTACAGAGATTTTTCTTGGAATTCATGCCTGAGGGAACAAAGATGCCTGAAGACTTGCAAGAAATGAAAAGATATGCTCACACCATGTTTAAATATGCAGCTCAAGTGGCTAAGAAAGAAGGCTACCAAAAGATTGTTGTGTTTTTGGATGCCCTGAATCAGATGGATGATGATGGTAAACTTTATGTTATGTCAGGCGTGGATCCAGCCATTTTTAAAAGGGGGTTCCAACATATGCAAGTCATATAATTAGGGAGGACTCCAACCTAAATTCAGATACAGTTGGAAGTGGGAAAAGTTTCTAGAATGTCCCCTAAGCCCACCACCCTGTGGCATGGCCAATCCATTTGATTTCATTCAACATTAGTATTGAGCATGCAGTACCTTGGAAAAATTATGTCATACAATATTAGTCAATTTTAAGCACTTTTTAAAAATCCTGATTTCTTTGGACCTTTGTGTAAGTTATTATTTTAAAATTTTCTTTTTACTTAATTTTGATATCCCTTAAAGATAAAATTACTGCAATGGGGATCTAATCTAAAAATAAACCTTTGTTAAGATTTACCACTTTACACATGCTTTACTTAAGGACTATTCCATTAAAATAGATTGGGAGGGTAGGAAAGGATCTCCATGCAACCAAAAAACTTTCTTCCAGGAATTTTGCATATAGATAAAAACATACAACCATAAATGACCTACGACCAATGTCTAGAAATTAAACTTTCCTGGCTTCTTTCCCTCCAATATCATTTTAATGGGATAGTCCAATTAAATGAGTTTTTTTTTCTTTCTAGGAGCCCTTTACCTGGTTTGGCTTCAACCCATGTCCAGAAATAAAACTTCCTTTCCTACCCTGATCTACCCTCCCACATCTGGTTTAATGGAATAGTCCAAATGATTTTTTTGATTTTTTTTTAGGAGATGCCCATTATCTGGTTTGGCTACCGAAAAAACTGCCTGAAGGAATGAGGATCATTGTTAGTACATTGGACGGAAAATGTCTCAATTCGCTCCGTGATGATCCAGATCGTAAAACTGATGAAAAGAAATCAATTGAATTGTCTGTTGATCCACTCGTTAAAAGTATTCGGAAAAATATTGTCTGTAAAATACTTGCTGAGTATAACAAAAGGTTGGACGATGAACAGGTAAGGCCAAATAAAGATGTTATAATATAAAAGAGGGTCTGGATGGGGTTTACCGAATAGAAAATAAAGGGTAAAGAATTTAAAAAAAAGACAAATAGAGACCACAAAAATAAAGAACAGAGAATAATGGGGTGTTAAAATATAGAGAATAGAGAGTAATAGGAAAAAAAAAGAAAACAGAAGAATGGTCTAAAATATGAAAGAATAAAGAAATGAAGGTCCCCCATCAAGACCCTTAAAAAAAAGATGATGTATGATTGCCTTTGAGACAATTATCCACCGAATACCATATGACATACATGTTAGCAACTATAGGTCACTGTACGGCCTTCAACAATGAGCAAAACTCATACTGCAAAGCAAGATATATAAGGCCTTTAAATAACAAAATGAGAAAACTAATGTCCTGATTTATGTACAAAATAACAAACTAAAAACAAATATCATATACAGTCACAAATTACAATAACTAAATTACAGGCTCCTGACTTTGGACAGGGACATACAGATAGTGATGGGGTTCAACATGTGGCACAGGGTTAAATGGGGTTAAGATTTTCTTACCATCCCTTGTTTGCCATAAAACTGAATGTTGTTGCAGTTTTCTTTTTGAAATTTGTGAAAGCTGGAATGTTTTTTTTTATATTTTACATTAAAATTTCTTGATTAAAAAAAACAAATAATGTTTCTTATTTTAAATAAAAAAGACAAAATAAAAAAACAGAAAGTATTACTGCTTCATCAAAATTTTAACAAAAAAGGCAGAAGACAGATGCTGATCAAAGATTTCGAAAAAGGGGGACACAAGGCCCCCAAACTAGGCAATGCTTGAATGTAAAAAGGTTATGCATTAACCATATATGTAGCATCCCCTTGCCCTAAAAGAAATGTTCCTCTGTGAGAAGGTTTTAGAGTTAAATTATTAATAAAACTTTTATCAAAAATTTATTGTAAATTCTGAAATTATTGCGATATTATTTTTTAATAATTTAATTTTTGATGTAACACGTCTTCTGATTGGCTGAAAGTGTTTTGTCTATCAGCTCATAGACATAATTTTGTTATGTGACCGTGACGTCATCAACGTTTTTTCATGATTAACTCCTTAAAAATGGAATTTAGAATTAAATTATAAGGAATGACTAATATTTTTTCTGTCTATTCGAAATAACCTCAAAAACGAGGTGCACACTTTTAAATAACACTAAAACCTTGCATTCATTATTTCATTAATGATTATCTTTCACAAAATTTGTGCAGTCACATTAATTACATCTTACATTTTTACCAATAAATCAGTGATTCAAAATAAGTATAAAATGCACACATCAATTTCTGAATTTGCAGTTGTTTAAATGCTCAAATGAAAAGAGAATTTTTTCTTTTAACTCAAAACAGTAGCGTCATCATCAGTCATTTTGATATTAATTTTCACCAAGTTTATCAATGTATAATATTATTATTAAAAGCAGTGATTCATTTATATTTGAACATGATGCAAAGACATTTTTAGAATGATATGCTTGTCTTTTTGCAGTTAGAGATTTTAACTGATAAGCCTGATGCTGGGCGACCATTATGGCTGACTGTTGCATGTGAAGAACTCAGAGTGTTCGGTGATTTTAGAAAACTGACACAGAAAATTAGAGATCTACCAATTGACATGATCGGACTTCTAGAAGTCGTAAGTTATTCATTGTTTCTAAATCCAAAGAATTGTGGGTATTATATGTGTTGGTACATTAGAATGATTGATTGATTGATTTTTGGTGTCTAACCCCACTTTCAGCAGTATTCGCTATATAATGATGGTCAGTTTTTATTGGGGGTGAAAGCTGGAGTCCTCTGAGGGAACAGCTTTCCTTCAGCAGATAAGCTGGCAATTCTATTCAATTAAGATTTGAGTTGAACATACCTGCCACATGCTAGGTTTTGAACTCACAACCTCGAGATCAGTGTTGACAAGCTAGTGATACAGTAGATGAACTTCTTTACTCTGCCACCAGTGATATCTTTATTGCAATTGATAAAAAAAATGTGATGTGTGATTTGTGATATGTGATATGTGATATCAGGAAATATTGCATACAAGTAATGATAAGGAAATTTAAAATGCAAGTTTTTATTATGTCAAAATTTTTGCAATAAGAAAACAATGCAAAAAATTCTGAATCTACTATAATGAATATGTTCTTTTCATAAAAAAATCACACATTTGGTTTATTTTAGGTTTTAGGCAGAATTGTGAAGGACCATGGGAATGAGCTAGTGCAAGCCACATTGTGCTTAGTAGAGACATCAAGATTTGGACTTCTAGAAACAGAATTGTTAGAACTGCTGGCCATGCAGCCTAGTATACCTGGAGCAGAGATTGTAGATGATTTAGCTTTTGAAGGCAGACTTCCAATGGCAAAGGTAAAGTGTTCAGAAAGATTTCTTAAAAATCCATTTTTTTACATTTTGAAATTTTCAGTGAAAAGATTAATTCATGACTCAAACTAATTCAATTGGACTGTGGTTTCAACCCCCAAAAAATTCTTGTTGCTGTATATTATTTAAAAATTTGTTTGTTTTTTAATTTGAAAGTTGAATTAGATAAATTGTCCTCAGAATAAAAACCCATGCTCAAGTTCAAAATAGTTAAATGTTATTTGCTTTTTTATGCATTTTCGATATGAAAACAAAACACAAAAGATAAAGGCTAGATTAACTCTATAAAAATGATCGCTTGTATGCTTAAGCTTGTATCTACCATTTTGATAAATATATTCTAAGCTTCTTAGTGAAACAGATTATTTAAATTCTGTTTCACATAAGTGCTAAATAAGCATTGATAAAACTGTATTTTACAAATGCTTTAATCATTTATAGTGTTATCTCCCTTTACCATAAACTACCCCCTTCATCAATAGATACTACTGAAGTTTAATGGACAATTTCTTTTAATTGACAGTGGGCTTTAGTGTATGTTGGATTACGACAGTTTCTACGTCCATGTGGAAGCTCAGGTGAAGGACGATTAGATTTCCACCACAGAACTATGAGCAAGGCTGTCAGGAAGATGTACCTGTCCAACCAAGCAGCACAACATTGGTGGCATCAAAGACTTACTGAATATTTTGACAAATGGTTAGAAATATATCAATTGCTGACATTTCACATTTATTTAAGGATGTACTTAGGTGAGGTTTAGGAATTTGTGTCAGATTTTTGGACTCCTTGGTTTTTTTCCTTCAATACAGGGTAAAATATTTTGCCCCATAACACCCGTTTTTCTTTTCATATAATACTTCAATGGCTCTTTAAAAGTCATTTACCAAAATTTAAGCAGATTCTAGATTTCTTTTCTTTCCATTTGAGACCCAAATAATACCAATGCAAATATAAGGTAAAAGTCTGAGTCAGCCTTTTCCCGTCATTTTTTAAAAATCAAATATCTCGAAAAGGAGCTCCATAACCTATCAATATTTTTAGCTTATTTTGTTCCTTAACTTATGCTCTTCTAATTTATAGTATCAATTTTAAAATTCGTGATTTTTTTACTTTCACCAAAGTTCATCCTTAAATAAGAAAATTTGATAATCAATTTATCAGACTGTATTTGTATCAAACCTTAAAAAGTATGAAGTTACGTCAGTAGTTTAACAAACGCATTAATTTACCACATTTACTAGTTATCTTCCTTGATCCAGGTCTATACCCCTCTTAAAGAAAGGAAATTAGTGAAATAATAGTAAAGCTATCATAGTTATGTTTCAGTCCTCTAAAAAAACTGTTCACCACAGCTGTTGAACATACAAAAAGTTGATGCTGTTATAATGAATACTTCTTTTTTTTTCTCCTTTTTTTAAGGTAGGAAATGTTGTTTTTTGTGCAGCATGTTTTCAAATTTTAAACTACAGAATTTTGTTTAACTCTAAATTCATTTATTCACAGTTATTTTTAAAGATACTTGGTACTTTCTTTATTTCACCATTGCCATGAATTCGAACTTTTGCACACCTTCCATATGCCCTATCATGACCCTCATCATGATCTTTTTTGTGTTTTTCAGCACTGACATGGAAAGAAAGGCAGAAGAATTGCCTTATCATTTAGAAAGCTCTGCTGACAAGGAGAAATTAAAAGAAGTTCTGTTGTCACAAGATATGTTTAAAGAAATGTACCAAGACAACAGTAAACAGCAGTTAATGAAATACTGGCGTTTCATTGGTGGATACCAAATTGCATCAAAATCTTATTATGATTCTCTGAAGAGATTTATCATGGTATTTATTGTTAAATTTATTCTTTCACTTGTTAGTTTTTTGTGCTAACTCTAAGTAAACCTTTTTTCCTTCTACAAATTTTTCTTCCATTCTGACGAATGGGTCAATGACAACCACTTAGCTAGGCATCCATTTTTGTTTTCAATTGTCAATCTTCTCCAAGATGACTAATTTTTACTTTTTTTGATTGGTCGTAAGTGTTACTTTTATAAATGTGATATTTTTCATTGCAAAGCCATTAATTTGGTCTTCATTGCTAAAAATAGAACATACAGGTAAAGTGAAAATACTTGTCCATTTTTTTAAAAACCATAATTGATATGTTACATGAGTATATTTACAAGGTAAAAATGTTCAGAATGTCAATTTCTACCTATTTTCTATATCTACCAAAATTATTGGATGACTCCATATATATGAGTTATTTCCCTTATATAAAAATGTTGAACAAATTTTAGTATATCATTCTGCTTCTTGTCTTGAAAACTATTTTAGAAAACTGAGGACAACAAAATTCAAGAATTTAAAAAGTTCTGTGGATGAAACTGTCTAAAACAATTGACTGTTTATTAGTGTAAATGCCCTTAAATTATTATTTTGAAAATTATTCTTAATATATCTCCTTCATGTATAGCTCTTACCTAATTGGATACACTTTTGGCCCTTTTTGGTTTTATCAGCTATTTAACATTTCTTTAAGTTTTTGATTTAAGGTAACTGGCGTGTCTAAATGTCCGACAAAGATTTTTCTTAAACTTCTTTAAAAGATTTCTTTGTCAATGTACTTTTAAATTTCAATATACACGGAACTTGTTTTTTTGTTAAAATTCATTGAAATTAATGAAATCGCAGTTATTTTATATGGCTTATGTGGGGAAACTTAATTTTTCCTTATTGAGGAAACATTAACAATAGAATTGGTTAAAATTCAATGAGTGAATTGCTTTATATAAATAATTTTGAAATATCAAATGAAAATAGGGGTCACCAGCCATGTTGTCTTGAAAAATCCCCCAAAACACAAGTTGTCAAATTCAATATAATTATCTGCCTTTGATTTTAAAAGGATTTTTTCTAAAAAAAATTATACACTTAAAGACACTTAATTTTTTGATAGTTTAATCTTGAAATTTCAAGTTTTAGATGTTTCTGTCATAAATTGAATGATACTTGGTAAATATTTTTAAACCCAAAAAGTGTTTTTGCAACATGCCCAATAGGGATGATCAGAACAAGACACCCGATCTACCTTAATGCCAAAATTCCCGTCTATGATTAGGCACAAAACTTTATTTAACATGAATTTTACGTACAATAAACTTGAAGAGAAACTTACAAACAAATATATAACTTTTGAATATCTTGTTTATTACAGGATAACAATTTAACAGAAGTTTTAGACTGGGCTCCCATACAATCAAAAACAGCATCATTCCTGGTCGATATTGGGGAATATGCCATTGCAGAAGACATGTTGAATGAGGTCATTACAACACTAATTGAAAAGTATGGCAAGGATTCTAAAGAGTTATGTGAACCAACTTACTGCATGGTCAATCTTTTGTACAAAAAAGGTAATTACTGGTATGGACTTTTCCATAAAAATGGATTTGGGTGGGGGGGCTGGAAATTTCTATTTTCAACCCTTTCACCGATGAGTCCCGGTTTACCGGGATTTACGCTTCAGACAGCTGACGACGAGTCCCGTTTTACCGGGATCGGAATACCTCTTTTATATTTTCCGCTCAAAACAGTGCAAACACGAGTTATCTTTCTTTGTTGAATACCCGGATGAAAGTGTAAACATGGCGCTTCCGTTTGTTGAAAACCGTGTCAAAATCAGAGGAAATTTACAGAATTTACGAGAATTTAAAATGAGGGAACATTTTTTTTGAAAGAATATGGAAGAATTGAAGCCAAACTAGTATACTTTTTTGACATAAAATGTTGTTTTATGTACAAAACACTTGGAATGGACATCGTTCAGTGTAAGGAATTTGTACAGCCTCATTAAATTTTTCAAAATTTTGCCGTTTTTGGTTAAAAAATTACAATTTTGGGTCAAAAAGTAGAATTTTGAGAATTTCACCTAGATAATGCGGAAAATTTGAAAATTTGAATATTTTATGAAAAAAAATTATCAAAACATGAACAAAACTGTGAACATGGTGTTAGTGAATGAAATAAAGACACAAAATACTACAGACAACTTTTTATTGACATTTATTATGAAGATCTCCCACTTGAGTAATAGTAGCCAGGGAAGCCATCGTCTCAGAGTAGCTTCTGTCTGGGCAGCTATCGGTGAAAGGGTTAAACATGGGTTAATAGTCATTTATGGTTGTATACAAACTTGATGTATGCCAATCTGATTAAAATACAGATCTGTGTGTCCAAGCTTTGCTTTCAATGATCTGAAAATGCTCCATTCTAATTTTTGTTCTAAAGAACTTTAGGGATCCTCTGGTTTTGTCAGATTATTACACACATTCATAAATTTGAAGGCTGAAATTTTATTGGCATAAAATAGAATAGAATAGAAAGTAAAACAGAGTGTTGTTAGATCCTTGTAAGCAAAGCTTATAGACACAGGATCTGTATTTTAAACAGAAAGGATATATACAAAACTACTGAGAAAGTATCAGTGGCGGATCCAACCCCGGAACCCCCCCTTTTTTTTTTTTGACGATCAATGCATTTGAATGGGGACATATAGTTGGAACCCCCCCCCCCTTTATCCTGGGTTGGGAACCCCCCTTTTAAAAATGGCTGGTTCCGCCCCTGAGTATTTTGGTTGTGGTAGAATTTTAGATATCCAGTCCTGCCCTCCCACATCCAATTAAATTTAATAGTCCAATTCAATATGGTAACACTGTGCATGTAGCTTCTGAGTTTGGAATGCTTCAAAGACATCTTGGCCTAAAGATTTTGATGTTTTTTTATTTGGGCCAAATACTACAAATTTCACATAAAATTAAATAGTTGTGATATTACTAGTAATACAAATTCAGGGACCGCGCTGGGCGTCGCCAATGTCGCAATTTGTGATTTTTTATTTCATCTGGCGACAAAATACAGTTGCTGGTGATGTTTCTGGTGCCAACATTTTCCTATGTAAAAATTTTCATTTCTTGACTGTAACGGTAACATATCGATCTTATTTGGTAAAAGTAAAAAAATAAATTGTACGAAATTTTACCTTGCGACAAGTTTATGACTTTGTTTACAACCCCAAGCTTACTAACGGTTACAACAGGTGTCATAATCTGTTGTTACAGGTAATCCGTTTATCGGATGGGTCATTAATGATCATCAACATTAATTCATTCAAATAGAATCGGTCAGTCAGCATTTGTCATTTCATTTGAAGAAATTTTCATACGACAACACAATTTTCAACGTTAACCGTAGTTTCATGAAGAAAACCTAATTGACAGAAAGAAAAAACCATAATCAACATTGTTTTACTTGTATTCCCTAAAATAGTTAATTCAGACGTAATATGTCTTTGCCTGCCCTCACTTTTGATCCATTGTTTGATCACATTTACTTCTACTGCGTATTGTGTATAATCCTCCTTAGAAGGAGCACACCCGAATAAAGAAAGATAACTCAATTTTTATTTAAAGTATTGAAATACCTTCTCAAGATAAGTCTACATACATCTGACTTTAGAATTTATTGTTTAGGAGGTCTTTTGAGTTATGGACAAAGTTAAAAGGGTCTTGGTAGCATGATGGGTAGGGTGCTTTGGTCATCATTTTCTGTATTCTTTATTTTTTATACAAATTTTCACTCGTCTGTATATATCTGAACACCCATTATTCTCTTTTCTTCATTTAAATGCCCATTTTTTCTATTTTTTATTTTTTTAATTTAAAAATATTTTCCCTGTTCTGCAGCATATATACAGACCATAAGCTAATTATAAGGACAGGAACATTGATCATAAATAGTCATTATATAAGTCCCATTAGTCACTGTTTGGAGAAATAAACATTCAAATAAAAACATACAATATGCTGTTTTGTGGAAAAACATATGTTTTGTTTTAAGGATGTTCACTACTCTGTTTCAAAATAACAAGCTTTTTAAAAGACTCTTATTAATTGATAGTATATGAATAAAGGAATTAACTAAAAAAGCAGAAAAAAATGAAGAGTCCGTGTGCTTGTTTTCAAGATATAAGCCTTTGAAAATTTGGCGGGAAATGATTCTCTCTAGATTTTTCTTACATTTAACATTGGCACATTTTTCTTTCAAAAACTAAGAAAAAATAACAAGGATTTTATAAGATTTTCAAATATGGCTTTTTATACTATATGTAATATAAAATATGTAATGAAAAGAAAAGTAGGGGTTAGTGGACAAAATTTTGTAATGGCCAAACAAGGATAAAACAAGAGGATTCTGAAAATCTGGCAAAATATCAAAAACAAGAGGAGCGAACATCCTTAATCTTTATTGTTATATTTTTATTCGTATATATATGAAATACTGACGAAGAAAATAAAAGTACACATATTTTTTCATGTATATAAATCCTTGCAATAACTACCTTAGTGTAACATGTTAAATGATGTACAGTGCAGACTGAGTGCACAAGAAATTTAAATTGAACATGGTTTCAATTTTGGTAGAGGAAATTAAGATTCTAGCTGGCTCTAAAGTTGGCTCCAAGTTTTTTAAACTGGCAACAAAATATAGCAGCTGGCGATTTTTCTTGCTCCCCTGAAAGTAACTTCTTCTTAGCACATCAAATTTATATAAATTATGTGGTATGATCCCTTAATTATGCATTATTGTTGTTTTAATACCAGTTTTGGTCAAATTTTTCAATAATTCTTAACAATTTCAGCATGACTAACTTACAATCTGCACCTCCCTGAAAAGTTCCTTCCGCCCCTTCTCACAGATGTTTTTTTTTCCCAAATCACAAGAAACCTTTAATAATTACAAAGCCTCTCTTACAACACAATAATTCCCCCATCATTAGAATTGTTTTAATCTATTGGCAACCTGCCATTTAAAGATTTGAAAACTAGAATGTCTCAATTGGCAAGATAATGGGTATCTTCCTAGATGCAAACGAGGACCAAAATTTATGCAAGTAAATAAAGTGTTATACAATGTACCTAGTATGAGGGTTTTGTTCTAAATGTGCCTTATATTTTATTACAAAAGGGTCAATATAGGAGGGTCTGGATGGGGGGTCCTCCATTTCTGTATTCTTTAATTTTTTTGGGCCATTTTTCTTTATCTTTAAAATTAACTCTTATTCTGTAAAATTCTCAAGGAAATCATTTTACTTTTGTACATTGAAAGTTACCATACATAATCATACATAAGCTTTTATTTGCCCTCACAAGACATATTTCTGTAATCAGTATTTCATTACCTAATACTTTAATTTTCTATTCTTTTTGCTCAATTTTCTCTGTTCATTAATTTTTTTGGAAATTATTCACCATTCTGTAAACCCTATCCAGACCCTCATATAATACTAATATAACATGTATTCACCTCTTTCTATTTTACAGCCCTGCAGTATGTATATGGAGCACATCCTGGATACAGAGAGTGCTGTGTTAAAGGTTTAAAACTCTCGGACCTCTGTGTGGCAGTGAGTAATATTATATAACAGATTTAAACAAGAAGGGCATATTAATTGTCCAAGAAAATGACATGATTGAGTCTACTCCCATTCTTCAAAATTCTTCTAAAATATAGGGAAACGCATAAAATCTATAAAAAATGAAAGCATTAGATAAGATTAAGAAAATATTTCTTTTTTTCTTTTTCATATTTTATTTAAATCTGTACACTTAAGCTTGTTATACAGGCTCTTATAAATTGTTTCTGTCCATGGGAAGGTCGACTATCCATATATAGTCGACCTTCCCATCGATAGAAACAAGTGCCTGTGATTTGTTATTAATTGAAAAACCTCAAGTACTGGTATCTTATCCTGGCCTTGTTAACATTGGTAAATATGATATATTTATATAAAGCTGTTAGTATTTTTTAGAAATATACACACAAGTATTACATATATAAACAATTTATATGATATATATTAACATGTCAGAAATATCAATTAAGAAGCTAAATATCATTAAGATTATCAAATATGATTATCTGATATAACAAATGCACAGGTTATCAAAAATATAGAGTTTGTATAGTTTTAGTAGTAAAATTCAAAGATATATATTTTGAGTATGTCTGTAGATTTTTAAGCAATCAAAGAGAATTTTTTCAGTTCAAAAGTTCTTTTGTTCGTTTTAATTTTATATTTGCACAGATGAATTTTATAGTATTTTCTCATAAAAGAACCAATTTTAGCATATGGCAATTTTGTTTCAATCTAATAAATTAGATTTAGAAAGTTATGACTTAATGATAATATTGAATTTAATATTTTGCAAAAATTAACAAAAATGCTGATTTGATGAAGATTTCCATCCAAATCTCCTTGGCAATTTTCACCAACCATTTAATTTGACGCCAACTAAAATAATTGACTCCACATGCAGTATTTATTCTATCAATGTAAAACCTCAGTATTATTCATTAATGCTATTTTGTGTATTTTTTGTAATAAATTTTCATATCATGCTACTCGCATGTGATAAAAATTTATTGCTAGGGTAAACATCAACGATGTCATAGGCAAAAGGATGTTTCTGGGCCACACATCATCTCAGGGCTGTTGCCCTTTGATGAGATTGTAGCTGAGAAACACCCTCTCATTTGAAAAACCATTGATAACCTATTAATATTTTTAAATGTAGCAAAATGTTTAATTTTTCTGCAATAGAATCTTTCATTTTATTTTTATGCCCCACCTTGGGGCATTATGTTTTTCGGTCTGTGTGTCCGTTCGTCTGTCCGTCCATTCGTCCGTCCGTTCATCTGTCTGTCCCACTTCAGGTTAAAGTTTTTGGTCAAGGTAGTTTTTGATGAAGTTGAAGTCCAATCAACTTGAAACAAATAGTACACATGTTCCCTATGATATGATCTTCCTAATTTTAATGCCAAATTAGAGTTTTGACCCCAATCTCACGGTCCACTGAACATAGAAAATGATAGTGCGAGTGGGGCATCCCGTGTACTATGGACACATTCTTGTTTTATTTAAGGTACACAAGAAATATTTTTCCAAGGATAAACAATATCTAGGACGTGTTTTATTGTCCTGTGGATACTTTGAAAGAGGAATAAGTTGCTTGGAAGAAGCATTGAAAATGTTTGAGAATATAAACGACCAGCAGGGGTTAGCAGTGGCATTGTATATGTTAGGTGAAAAGAACCAGTATCACAGTGATTTAAGTAAGTGTATTTAATTAAGGTTAAAGGTTGTACTCTCCTCTGTTTCTAAATAACTAGGTTTTTTGAAAGACTGCAATAAATTGATAGTAATTTTAAATAAAGGAACTTAAAAAGCAGAAAAAGTTAAGGTCAATGTCGTTTTGTTTTTTGAGATATAGTCGATTGAAATTGTGCTGATATAAGTAGGGGTTAAGGGGCAAAAGTTTTATTGGCACTACATGGATAAAACTAGAGGATTCGGAATATCTGACAAAAAGTCAAAAAGAAGAGTAGTGAACATTCGTAACATGTAGTGGTACATACAAGTTTGATGATAGGTACTAGTATCACTGTGACAATGATTATAGTTAGTGCATTTAGTTTACTGTAAGCATGCAGTGCATGGAAATGTATGTGTAAGGGGAAAGTAACCAGTATCACAATGATTTCAGTAAACTTGTGTATTTAATCACCATTGTGTCATTGACATCATTGTAGTAAAAAGGGGATAAGATACCATGTGGGAACCAAAAAGGTAAGTCAGCAAAAAACAGATGTAAACATGGCATAACGAAAAACAATAAAACAACAAGCAACGCGAAGTCCACAAAACTTAACACAGGAAAAGTAAGGATTAAGCAACATGATCCTTCCCTAATTCTGTAAACAAACTAAGTTTTCGAGAGCGATTTAATTTTCTCAACTTTTGCCTGGAGAAAAATAATGTGAATACTTAAAACTTGATTCTTTCCTTATTTAAATACTTCATGTAAATTAGAAAATCGTGAAATTAAATCGTAAGATGTTGGATAGAAAGGGTTGAATGCAAAAAATAAGTTGGTTTACAGTATTTGAAGTGAATCTGAGGATACAGCAAGTTTCTGTTCCACTAGCTATTAATGACAACTTCTTTGTTACTATGCATGATGACGAGAGCTGTAGACTATATCTATTTCAACAGGTTTGAAGTTTAAATGTCACTTTGTTACCATGCATGATGGGGTTCAAAGGTTAGATATATCTGTAAAGATCTTGAACCTCATTTAACAAAGAATTCAGTAAAGTAAAGTAAGGATAAATTACACTTCGATTCATAGATGGATTGTTGTTCAAAATCCAGTGGCAAACATTAAGAGCATATCATGTTGAGAACATGTTGATGTGAAATGAATATATATGAATATGAACCCTGCTTTGTTCTAGTCAAGTTGCAATTTTATTGTGCTAGTTCACAAGGTAAGTCTGCAAGAAGACGTGTAGTGTAGAGAAGTAGCAAATACCAATTTTCAAGTATTCAGTTTGATCAGGCCTGGATTGAGTACGAAAAACATTTGTACATTAAAGGAGCTATGCTGAAAAGACACATCGAATTTCCATTTTTCTTGTTTGACAATTGAACAATTGAAGCACATCTGAAGAAGATAATAACTGGTTCATTAGTTGAACTAAGCAATTCTTTTTTTCATCTTTTCTATTTTAAACATAACAAACCTTTTTCAGTAAATTAAGTTTTTCAAAATCCATCTGAATTTCAGCCTCTAGATTCCACACAGAATATCCAAAAAAACTGGTAAAATTGTCGTCTGCTTTCAAAATTTTAGTCCATGTTTATACATTGCTTTAATTTCTCAATATTTAAAAACTTTTTGTACAATTGATTTATTGATTGTCGTTTAACGCCACTTTCAGCACTATTGTACTAATTCATGGCAGTCAGTGTTTATTGGTTGAGGAAACCACTCCTTAAAATTTGTTTATTTGATAATATTTTTTTTTGTTCTTAAACAGGTATACCAACAGAGATGTTTAAGAAATCTATGGGACTATGTTCATCCATGTTTGGTAAATTTCACCTCAACACAGCCAGATGTGCACAGCTGCATGGACAGATGTTATGGAATAATTGGGTAACTTATTAAATTAAATTGAGTGCTGTATTTTACCACTTTTTATGCCCCTGCTTCGGCCGAGGGGGCATTAAGTTTTAACCTTGTCCATCTGTACGTACATTCATCTGTTTGTCTGTCTGTACATCCCAAAATTAGTTTCAGTTCTCTAACTTTAGTTTGCCTCAACCAAATGTTATGAAACTTATACACAATGCCTATTACTACAAAACACAGATCAAGTACGAATTTGGGGGTGTCACTTTTACCGCTCTTGAGTTATGCCCCTTTATAAAGTTATATGCAAGGACGGGCATCATCTGTGTCCCATGGACATATTCTCCATTTATTTGTTTATTGTCAAAGCATTAATTGTCAGTTTGTTTTTTGACTCATGAGTTTGACTATCCCTTTGGTATCTGCTGTCACTCTTTTACCTAACAGATCACAGCCAATGTTATATTAAGGATGTTTGCTCCTCTTGTTTTTTAAATTTTGTCAGATTTTCGGAATCCTCTGATTTTATCCATGTAGTGCCATTAGAAATTTTGCCCACTAACCCCTTCTTTTCTTTCCATAATTTGATTACATATAGTTTAAAATGTCATCTTTAAAAATTTTACAAAATCCTTATTATTTTTTCATGGTTTTTGAAAGAAAAATGGTGCCAATGTTAAGTGCATGAAAAATCTAGAGAGAATTATTTCCTGCCAAATTTTCAATGGCTTATATCTGCAAAACAAGCACACTGACCCTTCATTTTTTTCTGCTTTTTTAGTTTCTTTATTTATATACTATCAATTTATAACAGTCTTTTAAAAAGCTTGTTATTTTGAAACAGAGTAGCAAACATCCTTAATTCATATACCCTCAGTCCTAGTGGCTTGATTGCATTCATCTTGTGTGTCTGTCCATCCTCTTATCTAACAAATATTTTTGGCACACTTTTCTCAGGTATTAGATAACAAAATTACTGCATATTTGGTGAATAGCAGCTTGACAGTGATAGGTTGTTGTGAAGGGCATTAGCTGTCAAATTCATGTTCACCAATTTGACTCAAATTCTCATATGTGGTTTACAACAAACTAAAATGTATACATACCTGTCAACTTATGAAAATGAAAATGCAGGTCATGACCTGCATTGAAGAAGAAAATCTCTGGCCATTAAGTGTACAAATGTTTTTTTAGCTGAATTGAAGTATTTAGGGGACATTTTTTTATATTTTAAATCAAACAGTTTCCAAAACATGTTCACTTGGTTAAGTATTAACTGAAAATAAATAAAAACTTTAATTTTATTTTTTCATTGCATTGATAAGCCTTTGAAATATTAATGTATTATTCTATATCAATTCAAGCCAAGCCATACCCCCTCTTCTTGTTTCATTCATAGTTTTAGATCAATTCGCAAGCCACATGTTTCCAAGTATGCATCAATATGTACACCTTTAGTTATTCCATGACGACAAAGGGGGTTATCATCAACCTTGACTACCCATGAGGGTCTTGCATGGTCAGTTAATTTGTTGATATTAGAATATGATAAAAACATATTGATATGATTTGTTGATATGATTTCCGAAGGAAAAATCTGTTATTGATTTGGGGATGTACGGCGGGCGGGTGGGCGACAACATGAAAACTCTTTGACGAAATCTTTTAAAATTTATATATGTTGTTTCCTGTGACTAAATGAAGGTCAAATTCGATTTTCACCATTTTAGCTTTAATCGTTGTTGAGTTGTAAACCTTTCAATAGCGAAAAGTGATACTTAGAGCGTTGTCCGTGCAATAACTTGATAATGCTTTGATGAAATCTTTTCAAATTTAGATATGTTGTTTCCTGTGACTAAATGAAGGTCAAGTTCGATTTTCACGAATTTAGCTTTTATCGTTGCTGAGTTGTAGACCTTTCAATAGCGAAAAAAGATACTTAGAGCATTTTCCGTGCAATAACTTGATAACACTTTGACGAAATCTTTTCAAATTTAGATATGTTGTTTCCTGTGACTAAATGAAGGTCAAGTTCAATTTTCACAATTTTAGCTTTTATCGTTGTTAAGTTGTAGACCTTCCAATAGCGAAAAGTGATACTTAGAGCATTGTATGGCAATAACTTGATAATGCTTTGACGAAATCTTTTCAAATTTAGATATGTTGTTTCCTGTGACTAAATGAAGGTCAAGTTTCATTTTCACAATTTTAGCTTTTATCATTGTAGAGTTTTAGACTTTTTAAGTAGCCAAAAGTGATATTGAGATTGATTTTTGCATTTCTGAACCTTACAAAAATTAATTTATTTTTTTACTTGATCCTGTTTGGGGGTCCAGATTTGCAAATATCATTTTCATGCAGGAAAATCCGGTTTGCTGTCACCCTGACTGCCTCTTGTTTTTTAATTGGTCTAAGGTAGAAAAATGATAGAAAGTAACATTCCAGTAGCAGATCAAGAAATTTTCATAAGAGGGGCCCACTGACTGCCATAAGATGGGCCCGCTTAGTCGTGCTTCAGTGATTCCCTAAATAATCAACCAAATTTTTCCCACAAATGGGGGGCCCAGGCACCCTGGCCCCCCCTAAATCCGCCTCTGTATTCTGATATGTATTTGCATTCAATTTGCCTTAGATTTAATCTTTATACAAAAAAAAAAACATAAACTTAAGGAGTATATTGTGAAAGGTGGCAAAAAAGGGGGAGTAACTCAATTTTTTTTGTCAAACAACTTTGAAATACACAAATTATGACCTTAAGCTAAGTTATTTGGTGTTAATTAACAGTGTGTTTGACACCAAAGTTATTGAGTGAAGCCATCCACTTAATGGGTCACTTAATTTGACAGTTTACACAGCTAGCTGAACTTTCTGTTCAGGAAGAATTATGAATTTGTCAGTATTTCAAAGGAAAATCACTAATGAAATCAGTCTAAAGGCTCAAGAATCCGGGGTAAAAACAGGTCATTTTCAGAATTCCTAGGTCATTTAACAACCCGGCAGGTATTTAAAAAATTCGTAAGGGTTCCGCGGAACCCAGTGTCTCGCCTACTTTTGCTGTTAATCGCAGGCTCAACAAAAATGAGGAAAAAAATGAATAAAAATATTCCTTTCTATACCATCTTTTGATTGTTAGTAGCTTCTGTCCAAGTTTGGTACAAATCCAGGATAGTTTATGAATCTAATAAATGTTTTAAAAACTTAAACTGCAGACTGTATGTAATGTTAACTGGAAGAAAAACTAAGTCCATTTATAAGTAAAATACGGAAAAAATTGAACAAAATTTGAACAAAATTTCCTTCTAGATACTAGCTTTTAATCATAAACAAGCTTCTGTCCAAGTTTGGTACAAATCCAGGATAGTTTAAGAAAGTTGCTAAAATTTTAAAAACTTTAACCACAGAGTGAATGTAATGTTAACTGGCAGAAAAACTAAGTCCATTTATAAGTAAAATACGGAAAAAATGGAATATTTTTTTTACAAAATTTACTTCTGGATACTATCTTTTAATCATAAACAAGCT
The DNA here is from genome assembly GCF_021869535.1 of Mytilus californianus. NCBI lineage: Eukaryota > Metazoa > Mollusca > Bivalvia > Mytilida > Mytilidae > Mytilus > Mytilus californianus. The sequence continues at coordinate 46,626,938 of NW_026262582.1, read as the reverse complement.
TCTTTCCAAGTTTGGTAGAAATCCAGGATAGTTTAAGAAAGTTATTAAAATTTCAAAAACTTTAACCACAGAGTGAATGTAATGTTTCTTGGCAGAAAAACTAAGTCCATTTATAAGTAAAATACAGAAAAAAATGGAATTTTTTTTTTACAAAATTTACTTTTGAATATTATCTTATGATCATAAACAAGCTTCTGTCCAAGTTTGGTAGAAATCCAGGATAGTTTAAGAAAGTTATTAAAATTTCAAAAACTTTAACCACAGAGTGAATATTTGTGGACGCCGCCGACGACGACGACGCCGACGGAATGTAGGATCGCTATGTCTCGCTTTTTCGACAAAAGTCGAAGGCTCGACAAAAATTCCGGGGTGAGGGTTGAAATTTACGAGTGTCACCCGCAAGATACGGGTCAGTTGACAGGTATGTGTATATCTAAATTACAAAAAATCTAAAATAAACAATTAATAATACATGGACTCGATAATATGTATCATCATTTTGTGTGTAATTTAGTGTACACCCCATCTAATTAACCATCGGGATCCCGGATGACCTTTGAAGACTGGCGACAATCATATAACCCGATATAAACATAAACATAAATATAAATAGATAGCATTCACATGCAATTGGATTTTTCTAGGTATGTTTGATTTCATATTGTAGGTTAAAAAGTATGTTTATCATCGTTTTTTTTACCTGTACAAGAATGATTTTTTGAGGATCGAATCAGTCAACCAAATGGTTCATCCTTGTTTCACTTTCAATGTTGACATTCTTTTCCTTTTAATAGCTGAATACATGCCTAATCCATCTCCAGCTAAGCGGTTGAATTGAAGGTCACATGAATACAGATTCAATGAGGTTGAATTATTCACTTGCAAGTGAATAATTCACCAGCAATGTTTCTTAGCTTATTTTGACAAAATTGAACCAAACTGGATGCTCAAGCGAATTATATTTCATTATTTCACTTTCATTAATAATTGAACAAACAAAAAAAATCATGTTTTCCTTTTTTTTATATCTCGTAGCTAAAACCCTTTAAGTGTGAGCCCTTTTCAAATCAAGACACCAACTTTCCGTTTTGTTGATGCTTTGAATTTTTCAATATGTTAAATGAACTTAATTTTGTCGTCACACATTTCTCCAGTACTTTATATTTGGGGAGCAGCCTTGAGGTGATGAGTTGTAAAGTTTGAATAGTTTTCAGATCTGCCAGGCACCTGCTTCCAGTTATCCAATACTTTGAATTTTTCAGTATGTTAAATGAAATTAAAATTTTGGTCACTTTTTTCTCAAGAAGTACAGTAACTGAACATCATGATTTGATATTTCGTCAGCAGCTTTGTAGTGTTGAGTTCCAGGTTGGAGTGCTTATCTGGTCTGCCAGACACCTTTTTCATGTTTTCTGATACTTTGAACTACTAGTTACGCATCCATTTCAATGTTATATCCTGCAATAGTCTACTTTTTATGCCCCCGCTGTAGCAGAGGGGGCATTAAGGTTTACCTGTATGTCCCGAAATTGGTTTCCGTTCTCTAACTTTTGTTTGCCTCTACCAAATGTTATGAAACTTATACACAATGCTTATAATGACAAAACTCAGTTCAAGTTCGAATTTGGGTGGCTTCACATTTTTTCAGGAGTTATACCCCTTTATAACATTATTTGCAAGCAGGGGCATCATCTGTGTCCAAGGGACACCTTCTCCATTTATTTTTTCAAAATACAGGTGTACATTTTGAAATTTGATACTGTATATTCAGAAATGATTGCTTACTTTTTTTTTATTTTTGTGCATGTTGAAAAATGAACTATATGGTATGGGTTTTTCTCATTGTTGAAGGCTGTACCATTGCCTATAACTGCTTACATCCACTTTTTTTGAACTTTGGTGGATAGTTGTCGCACTGGCAATCATACCTCATCTCCTTATTTTTATATATTATATATGTGAAATTAATTATTACAATTTCAGGAAATATTGCAAACAAATAACGTTATCAAATCACATCCCATCGCATTTTTCACAATAATAAAAACATCATAATAATTCTGAATTGATAGCATTTTTTGGGATAATTTTTTTTTTAATTTGCAGACAACCAATCGTAAACCAGAATTCCTGGAAAACTGTCTTGTTTTGTATCAACAAGAAGTGGAGATTTTATGTGAAGTTCAAGGTGACCTTCATCCAAACACAGTACGTTCTAGAGAAGATGTCATTATAATCCTGCAGAGTCTTGGTCGAGATGAAGAAGCTAAAAAATATCAAGATCAACAACCAAAGGAACACTCTGCTCTTTAGAACTGTTCTCATTGAGGTTCATGTATTTTTAATTGTTTCTTTTGGACTTTTTTTAACTTTAATATATGTTTTAGTATACTATAAATCAAATATGAGAATTTTGGTCAAATCAGTGAACCTGAATTTGACAGCTAATGCCCCCTAATTGTCAAAAAAAAAAGAAAAAGTCTCTTCAGATTTTTTGGAAATAGAAAAAAGAAAAATATCAACTTATTTTGTTAGACTAGGGGCTTCAGAAATTAAATGCAAATTCATAACTTTGAAAAAGCTAATTGCTAAAAAAATTCAAATTTGACATCATAAGGAGCATAGAGAAGGTTTTTCATTTACGATATTAATTCATATTATTAAACGATATGAATCAGTAAAAAAATATATTCTGCACCTGATCTTTGTGAAAGACTTACTGAAATCTCAGAATTGATGCAGAAAAATCATGACAAATGAGCCTTCTGTGCATGACCCTATGGTACACCTAGGTGTGACCAAACTTAGGCGATATGAAATCTGCAATAAGGTTATAATTAGGAAAAACATGAATATGTGTACAGTATAGGACACCATGCCAAAATCACATTTCCATGTCCAATCTGGCTACAAAATCTGGAACAAACCCTCCTTTGGCATATATTTTAGAAATGTAATAATCAGGACGTAATGAACATGTGAACTAAGTATCAAGTCCATGTGACTACAACTTAATTGTAATCTACCATTAATCAAATCTTTAACCTAATATGTGACACATGGGGAAACAGACGGACAGACACACAGACTGGAAAACAATATGCCCTTCTTATGTAGGCAGGGAATTAAAATAAGTCCCCAAGAAATTAGTGAATTTATAAGATTGACCTCTGCAAATAGGTTGAATGTTAGTTTGTTGGTATATTTAAGGCCACCTTAATTATTGTTAGTTTGTTGGTATATTTAAGGCCACCTTCATTATTGTTAGTTTGTTGATATATTTAAGGCCACCTTCATTATTATTTGTTTGTTTGTGTTTAAAGCCACCTTTATTACACTAGGCTATATATATCATGGCAGCAAGCTGTTATTGATGGAGGAACCTGGACAGAAGCAGGACCTTTGGCCGGAAAACTGGCAATCCTAGTCAATTAAGATCGAAGTTGAACCCACCTTACCAAGAGCAAATTTTGAACTGTAGATGAATTACTTTCACAACATAGCAACTGTGGTACCTTTTACTTTTATTCAATCTGATTTGCTTTTAGTATAACATCTTTTACAAACAATATACACGATTCTGAATTTAAAAACGGGCAATTTTATTTGTATGCATTTATATTTTGTTGGCAAAAAAAGTTTGTTGGAACTTATTGGAGTTTAACTAGTGACCTCTAATTGTATATTTATCAAACCTTCAAATTTTTCAAAATACTAAGTATTTTCTACCCCAGGAAAAGATTGCCTTAGCTTTCAGAATTTTGGATCTTCAGTGCTCTTTAACTTTGCTCTTTATTTGGCCTTTTTAACTCTTTCGATTGGAGCATCACTTATTGGTCTTGAAGACGAAACGCGCATCTGGCATACAAAATTTTAAGACTGGTTTGTGTGATAAGTTTATTAGTTAACTTTTGGAACTCTGTGGCTGCGTTCTTAAACTTTTCAGATAAGAAAATCTACTAATTAGTTTGATGTCAGTGTTAGTCAGATAAAAACAATAAGGTGGATTTTCAATTTTTTTTAATTAGCACAACAGCTTTAAGGTACAAAAAAAAGCACACGAAATGCACAAAAATAAAAGGAAGATTTACAGATAAAAGCAGAATTGGTAAAAAGTCTAATAATATGATACATGTTTAAATAAGACAAAAAATGAAAAGAAAAGATTTAACAGACACAAAAGCAGAAATTGTAAAAGTCTAATACTATGATAAGATATCCTTTAAGATGTATATCCATTTATTTATCGACGACTCCATATACCTTACTACACATATTGAACACGATCATGCACTTGATTATAACCAATTGTTATTTTCTTAAATCAATTACTTATATAATGATTATTGTGCAGTTATATAAGCATTTGCTTTGACAACATCGAAATAATATACAGAGTTCTGTATAATCCATTTTATCACAATACTTGAACACTGTATTTTTTCAACTTCTTTTTGTACCTGCATGTTTATACTTATATGTTGAAGACATTTGTAAAACACTAGTATGTCTCTAGGGGCACAACATTTTTTTTGTTGGTAAAATTATTACAAAACATGATTATTTATAAGCAATCGGTACCAGTAGGGAAACTGGGAAATTTTTTGTTATATAAAGATCTGTGATATTTACTTTTTTTTCTTGTTGATATTTTGCAACATTTATATTTTGAATATTTTACACATATGATAACTTATATTATAAACTTTTATAAAGATAATTAAAATACAGATGTTGTGTCCACTATCCATTCTAATTTCTGTTTTAATGACCTTTCTGCACCCTAAGGTTTTTCTGTAATGATACACACCTTCGAAAATTAGACAAACATTAATTGATTTAAAAGTTATCAGAACAGAAAGTAAAACAAAGTCTTGTCAGATCCTTGAAAGCGAAGGGTAGACAGACAATATTTTTATCTTAGTCAAATTGAACTTTGAACTTTTATTTACAAGCAGCATTAATTCACCATTGAAAATTCATTAAATGTCTTGCACTAAAAGCTCAAGTGGATTTTGTCATTTTGTCCTGTCCGACTCATGTCCACCTAAATTTAATGTCATAGCTTGTAAAAATATTGTCCTGGTACTTGGAAAGCAAACTCGTGTCCACTCAAATTTAATCTCATAGTTTTTAAAAATATTGAAACGGGATGATCTTTGAAATTTATTTCAATTTAAAGACACCTGTTAAGGTAGCTGGGGTGTCTTCCTCCATATTGGATTTTGAAATAGCAGATATCAATCGTTCTAGATTTAAGATGAAATGTGCAAATTTCGAGAGTAGTATGTAATTCATGTGTAAGACTGGTCATGTTAATATAGAAAATGATGTGTTTTATCATATTTACGGCTGTATTTTACAAAAAACAGAATATTTTTGTTTGATTCACTTTTCCCAACTTTGCCACATAAGGGTAGATAACTCATATATAAGGGGACATAACTCAGATAAAGTAACTTTTATAATAGAATGTGTTGTGAATTTACCTATTTTATTATATAGCAAGAAAACTAGTCCTGTGACCCCATTTTTTTCTTTTTCTTATCTGAAAGCATATTATTCGAGCTATCTTCTCATGTTTTGTCTTAAAATTCTATGGTGTAGTTTTCTTTATATCACACAAAATTGGGTTTTCCATGCATAATCTATACAAAATCTGACAATTTGGCACAACCTGTAGCGTGATAAAAAGCCAGGTGACCCATACTTTTTTGTATTTTTGAAAAAAGCATGACATAAACTACATTTTGGTAAATTATTAAAAATTCTATGGATTTTAATTTAGACCCCTATCTACTTTTAAGTGGATTTTGCCATTTCATCCTGTCCACCTGCCAGCTCATGTCTACATATATTAAGTGTCATTCCGTTTAAAATATTGTCTGACCTGGAAAGCCAGCTCATGTCCACAGATATTAAGTGTCATTCCGTTTAAAATATTGTCTGACGTGGAAAGCCAGCTCATGTCCACAGATATTTAGTGTCATTCCGTTTAAAATGTTGTTCGACGTGGACAGCCAACTCACATGTCAACTCAAATTTAATGTCATAGCTTGTAAAAATATTGTCCAAGTACTTTGAAATCCCACTCGTGTCCACTCATATGTATTGCAATATCTTGTAAAAGTATTGAAACTGGAGGATGTTAAAAATTTATCACAATTTAAGGACAACTGTTTCAAACATGAAAAAAAAAGACATACTAATTTTATTGAAGACAAAGCAATCCTCTCAATTAGCCTTTTTCAGATTAGTTCATAGTCAAAACTTTAAATGCAGATTCTAGAAAGTGACCCAAATTCAAATGACAAAAACAATCAGAGATCAGGTTTAAATAAAAATTATTATGCCTTTAAAAAAAAAAACAAAATCATGATAAGATTTTAAGGTCTGATTGAAAAATTATGATTTCAAAATTTATAAATTTTCATAAATCACTCACTAACCATCTCAGACCTTTCAGGTCCTTTGGCTATAAAGATCAAAATTAGTTTAAGGTTTGGCCTAGTGTCATTGTGTCTACAAAACAAATGGCTTGTGTTGCTGGATATATTGTTGGTTAAATCCATAAATAACAAAACTTTATACTTGGCAATCATCATTCTGATAATGAACTTTCAATGCTGTATTTAAATTGAGTGTAATACTAGCACACCATTCAGGATGCATTTATCTCTTGTAATATGTGTGTATTTATCCTGAAATAAACTGGTATCCTGCTTGTGGGATGTGTGTAAAATGTTGGGAAAGAGATAATTTATTTGTACTGGCTAGGAAATAAGTAAAATGGGGGTGAGCCTGGCTTTTCTTCCTATATATACTTACAAAATGTTGTTTGTCGTACATAATAACATTGTTTTCCAAAAATTTAGACATATTGGGCATAAATAATTAACATATATTGGACATGCTTTGAATATATAATATTATATATGTAATAGAAAAGATATATTATACTGTAAAGATAATTTTTTTTCAATGAACATGATTATCTTCAATTAATCTTATTAAAAAAAAACGATGTGAATTTCATGTGAAACTTTAGTGAACTACAATCAGTTACATGTGCAATTACCTTTTGGAATAATTTTATTTATTATACTTCATGTCAAAATGCCAGATTTTGATTGGTTAATACGAGGGAGACAATTTACTCTATCCCATGACAAATACTCTATTACCCTTCACGGAGACGCTTGCTCAAGCGTGCGCTTATAGTTTATTACTTTAAATTTGAAATTTAATAGACAGTAATAACAGAACATTCGAATCAGTATAATAAATTAAATAACACATATCTGAGAGGGTGATAGAGCAGATTGTTACCCCTCGAAAAGACATTGTCAACCTTGGCTTTGCCTCAGTTGACAATGTTTTCTCGGGGTAACAATCTGCTCTATCACCCTCTCAGCTATGTTTTATTCATATAGTGTGCTACAAATGTTAACTAGACAATCAAATGCATGTAAAATCTCAGGGCACTCTCAAGATAATTGTACAAAAACTTTACAATCATTGAAATTTGTTTACTAGTATAGCTATATATATTTACTTAAGATTTATATTGTAAGGTATAATACACATTATCTGTGATTATTGCTATTGATTTTTTTCCCCAATATACAATGATATTTATATATTTATCACTGTTTTCTTAAATTTTGCTTTGATCTTTTTGTGAGATAATTTTCCATATCAAGCTACATTGTACTGGACTGAGAATGGTTTTTCTCAGTTGAGTAGTGTGAGAACATGATGACGTCATAAGCTTATGTCATTGATGATTCCTAGGAAAATAGTGGTAAACAGTTATCCTATTGGCTTTAAACTCTAGGAAGTTTCTCGACAAATTTTTATTAAGGTTTGGAAGGTACATTGGCATTATTTTTTACATCAAACCCACCACCTTAAAAAACTTTTTTATTTTTTACATCAAACCCACCACCTTAAAAAACTTTTTTATTTTTTACATCAAACCCACCACCTTAAAAAACTTTTTTATTTTTTACATCAAACCCACCACCTTAAAAAACTTTTTTTATTTTTTACATCAAACCCACCACCTTAAAAAACTTTTTTATTTTTTACATCAAACCCACCACCTTAACAAACTTTTTTATTTTTTACATCAAACCCACCACCTTAAAAAACTTTTTTAATGAAAATATTGTTATTTTATTGAATTTGTGAAGTAAAAATCCTGGCCCATACTATTTTTTTGTGATAAAAATGTTGTATATTAAATAGCAGTAAGTTGTTAGAGCATTTTCTGTAGACATTATATTTTTTTAGGAATTTGAAAAGATTATATAAGTTAGGAAACTGATTTCAGTAATGTTTCTTTTTAACAATGTTTTAACCAGAAAATGTCAATAACCTATGACCACCAATTTATTTTTGAAATATATGTACTTGTTTTTTTATACAAATATACATTTTTATTATTTTACTTTTTATTTATCATAAATATTTTGTTTGTTTTTATACATTGAATCAGACTAAAATGAATAGAGAAATATAATAATATGTAGATTTCTGTCCATTACTGTCTGTTATTGCATGGTGTAGTTATCCATTAAATATTGATGTGAAACCATGGAAATACTGTAGTGTTAACATTGATGTGCAACCATGGAAATACTGTAGTGTTAACATTGATGTGCAACCATGGAAATACTGTAGTGTTAACATTGATGTACAACCATGGAAATACTGTAGTGTTAACATTGATGTACAACCATGGAAATACTGTAGTGTTAACATTGATGTGCAACCATGGACATACTGTAGTGTTAACATTGATGTGCAACCATGGAAATAATGTAGTGTTAACATTGATGACCAACCATTGAAATACTGTTAATATTGATAAATATTGCTAATGTTGATGTTCAATCATGGAGGTACTGTTAAGATTGATTTGCAACCATGGAAGTACTGTTAATATTGATGTTTAATCATGGAAGTACTGTGAATATGTATGTACAACCATGGAAATACTGTTGATCATAATTTATGTGCAACTATGGAAATACTGTAACTATTGATGTGCAACCTTGAAAATACTGTTAATATTGATGTGCAACCGTGGAAATACTGTTAACCTTGATGTGCAATAGTATATATTTGTTATATACATACTACACATTGTATTAATATTTATTGTTTTGTGACACATTTCTCATATGTCACATGTCACCTGACCATAGGTTTTCATCATAGTGAGGGTGTCAAAATGGAAAAGTGAAAATATTTTAACTGGAAATATGTTAAAATCTTTTCAATTGGTTGATTCACTGTTAGAGAGGTTAGACAGATGAATAGAAAAATGTCACATGCTATGACTTTCTAACTCTCCACTTTGAAACAGTCTCTATTTCAAAACTTCTGTATGATAATGGGAGTAAAATATGATGTTTACCATAATGAGAGTTTAATCATGTAAAAAAAGGATATTTTCACTAATCCTGTATATTCTACTATGGTCAATGTTTACCCACATCATATAAAAATAAGAAGATGTAGTATGATTGCCAATAAAACAACTTTCCACAATAGACCAAATGACACAGAAATTAACAACTATAGGTCACCGTACGGCCTTCAACAATGAGTAAAACCCATACTGCATTGTCAGCTGTATTAGTTCTTTTACTATTAACTACTTACTATCTATTTGTGTATGTGTATTATTGACTTCTTTTTATTTTATAAACATTGAAAATAGGGGCTTGGCATTTTTTCTAGTTTTTTGCTGTTGCTTTTCTTTAAAGGGGAGGGGTAATTGAAAAAAAGTTCATTTGTTTATGGAAAACTTTTGACAAGTTGAAAAAAATGTTGTTACATTGCTAACAATTAACTTATTATGTTGATTTCTATCCAGGATCTTAAAGGATTTTAATGTTTTTTTATACAAGTGTATATATTTATTTACAATCAGGGAATACATTCAAGTTTGAGCAGAAGCTCAGGTTTTTACTTCAATGTATTAATTATCTGTTTCTATTATTGTTAGTATTTGATATTTTCATTTCATTTTCTGTTATAAATAAACTTTATCTTTTTAACTTTATTTTTGTGTATATGAAGAAAAGGAGACATAGGTTATACATCAGTGAGACAGCTACCAAAAGACAAAATAACCTTAATTATGTTAGGTAATTGTTTACTAGAGCAACATACTGTCTTTCACAATATACATGTGTCTATGTAATATGTCAAGCTCCAAATCATCCTGAGTCTGAAAAAATTGTGAATAATTTAAACAGAAACAAGATGTGCCATAAAAAAGATGCAGAATATACCAAAGGTACATTAAAAACTCAAAAGTCCAAGAGAAACTGATAAAACTTTGGCAAAAATGAATCTTAAATTTGTTTATTTGGCAAAACAAAGTAGTGGTTTGGTAATTGAAGGATACCGTATTTAGCAGTGTTTAGGACGCAGTTTTTAAAGTCTACTTCACTGAAAAACCATGTATTTAATCTACATTTACGTCTATTGAAAGATAAAAATGATATATAAGATTGTTTGTTCAATCAAATCTTTTTTTGTAATATTTTTTGTCAAATTAAATAATTTAGAGCCAGTAAAATAAAATGGTAAAGCTTTTATCATGTAATTAACATTTTGTAAAAGTAAAGTTATTAATTTAAGATTCCTTTTGAAATCAATGTTTGTCTAAGCTTGTCCAAACTGATGCAATGTTCAAATATTATAAAAAGAAATAATTGGAATGTTATAGAACAAAAGAAATTAGAGCTCAAACATTTTTATACGACCGCAAACATTTTTTGCGGCTGTACATTGGTATGACGTTGGCGTCGTCGTCGTCTTCCGAAGACACATTGGTTTTCGCACTCTAACTTTAGTTTAAGTCAATGGATCTCTTTGAAATTTTACCATAAGGTTCAATACCACAAAAGGAAGGTGGGGATTCATTTTGGGGGTTATGGTACCAACAGTTAAGGAAAAAGGGGCCAAAAATAAGCATTTTCTAGTTTCCAGACAATAACTGTGGAACGGTGTATGGATCTCTCTGAAATTATACTACAAGTTTCCATACCTCGGAGGGATGGTTAGGATTTGCTTTAGGGGGTTATGGCTCAAACCGTTTAGGAATTAGGGGCAAAAAAGGGGGAAAAACAAGGTTGTCCTGGTTAATTAACAAATACTTTAGTACAAAACATAATTTAAAGCAGTGTAAGGGAGATAAATCAAATACATCATTGAAATTATCTCCCTTACACTGCTTTTAAATTATGTATAAAGTAATGGTTAATGAACAATTAAGATAATTTAAAACAGTGTAAGGGAGGTAATCCAAATACAACGTTTTGGTTACTTCCCTTACACTGCTTTTAAATTATGTTTAAAGAAATGCATATTTATAAAGGAAGACCAGTAAAAATATCTGCAAATGTTGCATCTTTTTTTTTTACAAAAAAATCCATATGAAAGATTTGACACTATATTTTAAATTCTATTATAAAATAGATTAAGTTAGCACTATGGTAAATTTAAATGGGTAATTATGGTTGCAAACTCCATCGGAAATATGAATTGAGATTATGACCATATCTTGAGGGAAAGAATTTTTTGGGGGAAAAAAGGGGGGGGGGGGGTAAAAAGAAATTGTGGGGGGTCAATTTTTTCTCATTTCAGATTTCAGAAGTTAAAAAGAATTATCCTTCAAATATTTTTTTTTTTCAAATTTCAAATATTGAAAAATTTCAAGAAGTAATCTTTAATTGCACAGTATGGCGCATTAGATTTGTAAAATCTTTGACCACATTTATTTATTTGTTATGCCGAATCTAACCGTGTATTTAGATTTTTAGTTTTGGGTCCAGTTTTCAAATTGGTCTACATTAAGGTCCAAAGGGTCCAAAATTAAACTTTGTTTGATTTTAACAAAAATTGAATATATGGGGTTCTTTGATATGCTGAATCTAAACATGTATTTAGATTTTTGATTTTTGGCCCAGTTTTCAAGTTTGTCCAAGTTGGGGCATTCTTTCTGTGTCAGAAACCGATGCTGTGTCAAATCACAATCCAAATTCAGAGCTGTATCAAGCTTGAATGTTGTGTCCATACTTGCCCCAACTGTTCAGGGTTCGACCTCTGCGGTCGTATCAAGCTGCGCCCAGCGAAGCATTTTATTTTTCTAAATTGATTAGCAGTAATCAAAATTTTATAACTCATTAATCCGATGTTTTCTTTTTCATTGATCATGTTCATTTAGAGCACTGCCTCAGGTTAATATATTGAACACCTGTCAAAAGTTGACATGATTATTCTATTGCTGCACACCCATACTTAATGCTTAATTACCCTTTTAGCTCACTCATGCAGGATGTCACACCTGTGTACTTTGAATATTCAATAAAGAAGGAAAAAATATTATTACAAATTTTAAATAAATAGATAAAATGAAAAACGTCTTGAATACATACAATAATGAAGAAGAAAAAAGTTAGTAATAAAAAAAAATTGGGGTAAAAAAGTGCGTATTATACACACCAAGATACGGGTATAATGTTTTTGATCCGTCTGTCAATCAGTCAGTCCTGTTCTTGTCATCGCAACTCCTCTGAAACTCCACAACAGAATTTCAAGGAACTTTGTAGATAATAAGGACAAATTTTGTAGATCTGCATATCGACAAAAAGTTATGATTCAATTTATTTTCTAAGAGTTATGACCCTTTCAACTTACAATTTTGTCCTAGATATACTACTGCAACAGTTTGTCATCGCAACTCCTCTGAAACTATACACAGAATGTCATGAATCTTTGTAGATAATTAGGAAATACTATGTAAATGTGCATAGAAATAAGAAGATGTGGTATGAGTGCCAATGAGACAACTCTCCATCCAAGTCACAATGTGTAAAAAGTAAACAATTATAGGTCAAAGTACGGCCTTCAACACGGAGCATACTCAGCAAACAATTCATCGTTGTTACAACGTTGTGACAACTTTAGTTTACTGTTGTGACAACATTGCAAAATGACGTGAATACAACGTTATTTTGTAGACTCCAAGACACGACCTGGCCACCATCCACACAATGTTGTTACGGTGTAATAATTCAGACTGTTTCTTTTAGGTGTTTTCTAGACAGCAGATGATAGTACAGAAATACGAAACAAAATACCTCCTCTTAGTTTATTTGTATACGTATATGCTTATTTGTTATTGTTTCTAAGAATTTCATTTATTTCCATTTCTTTAGATTTTAGAAGGCTAGCTAGTTTTCGATGTTTTGACTATCTTAGTTATGCGAAAGCCAAACTTATCACTAAGACAGAGGAAATCAGTTAGTCATCAGAGACTGATTTACCTCACTCGTGTCAATGATAAGCTGATTTTTTTTATCTTTATATTTTTTTTTTTATCTTTATGATACTATGATTAATTTCTTTTTGTATTTCAGATTGGTTTTACATATTTTTTTATTTTTTGCATTAATTGTTTTTTATATTACTAAGAAATAATAAAATTTTCTATAAAAGATACAGTAAGCAAAAGGGTTAAAATGATCACCAAAACCTAAATTGTTTAAACTGTGGTATAAGAAGGGGAGATAAGAACTATATTTAAAACTATATTTCACTGCTTTTTGTTCATTAGTTCAACTTCTTTCGTACTGTGAAACAGAAAAATAATGTTTAGTCCCTAAATGTTTTATTAAGGTATGGTATTTGTTTTACTTTTTACTCAACTTATATTGCATATATAAGACAAAAATAAAATCATATAACAGAGTTTCTGCAATCTTGTGACAACGTTGTCAGAACTATATATGTACAGAACGTTGTAACACCGTTGGAGACATGTTGTCAATTATAGGAATAACTTTTACCTCCAAGCAATGCTGTACCAACGTTATCCCACAACGTTACATACTCGTCAGTGCTCAAAGTTATCTTTGTGTACGTTGTCACGACGCTATCATAACGTAATTCTATGACGCGACGTTAATACGACCTCCAGCCAACGTCGTTAATACGTCGTGTGTTTGCTGGGTATCGACAGGAAATTATGATTCAATGTTTTTCTGGGAGTTATGCTCCTCTAAAACCACTGAACAGAATTTCATGAAACTTTGTAGATAATAAGGACATATAATGTAGATGTGCATATCGACAGAAAATTATGATTCAATGTTTTATCTAAGAGTTATGCTTAGAATTTTGACCTAAATATACTACTGCAACAGTCTGTCAGTGCAACTTCTCTAAAACCACACAAAATAATTTCATAAAACTTTGTAGTTAATGAGGATATGATATGTAGATCTGCTTATCCACAAGAAATTTTCATCGGTTGAATTTTGTAGGAGTTATGAGGGTCTGGATGGGGTCATTCGAATTCAATTCTATACTGCATAATTTTAGTCTCGCCTTCGACGAAAGTCGCGGAAAACGATTGTTAAGTTGTCTGCTCAAGTTAGTTTGATAGGAACTACTTGTGATAGATCATTGATATTTAATATCAAGTTGCATTACTATCAGTACATATCAGTTTGACGACTATTTCGAGGCCCTGCACCCTAGGTCATAGTCCAGCAACTGTAATTAATTAGCAATGTTCAATGTTAAGTTTTCTGATTAAGTTAGTTTGATACGACATACTTGTGATAGATCTTTAATATTTAATAAAAAGTTTCATTACTATCGGTACATACTAGTTTGACAATTATTGTGAGGCCCTCCCCTAGGTCATGGCCCAGTGACTTTGAATTAATTAGCAATTTTCAATGTTAAGTGTTCTGCTTAAGTCAGTTTGATAAGAACTACTCAGTTGTGATAGATCAATGATATTTTGTTTAAGGTTGCATTACTATCAGTACTTATCCTATCAGTTTGACGATTATTTTCAGGCCCTGCCTACTAGATAATGGTCCAGCGACTGAAATAATAAATCATGTTGCTGTCCATCAGATTGTCTATTTTCTGAATGTTATGCCGACAGGCGAGACATATCTTTGTGTCAACAGTTTATTTAAATAATTTGTCTCTACTCTTTATAAATATCGCCCATTATTCTCCTTTTTACCTATTTTTTTCTTTTCTTTATTTGTTTGGCCCATATTTATGTAGCATTGGCCCATTATGCTCTATTCTGTAAACCCCACCCAGGCCCTCAGTTATGAGTCTTTGAACTTGGGAATCTGGTGAGATTTTGTTTGCCCAGTTACAATGTTGGTGTGTGGGGTATTTGAGCGGCTGCGTGCTCACAAACTAAATGTTCTTTCATTGATATATCATCAAATTGTCCAAATAGCAATAATCATTGAGATATGACATAAAGCGACACCTACTGACGAGGTTCTTGACTTAGGACAGGCACATGTAAATGTTTATTTCATTCATTGATTGTATGTGTTTTTGCTCCGTGGACAACATCTCTAAAAGGCTATATCAAACAAAACAACATCAAACTGATGATATAAAATGAATATGAAATGAAATGAGTGATTAGCATGATTAGATTGGACCTGGGACATTATATATTAACACTTTAGCATAATATTACCAGATTTGACACAAAATGAAAAAAAAAACTGGCACAGGAAACCACAGAAAGGTGGGCTAATTATTTGAGAAAGGTTTCAATAAATAATTCCGGAGGGTCTTTTCCATCCAGGAACGTGGCACTTTCTCAACACATATTGCATATGTATTACCCCTGAGGTGGAAAACCCCAAATTATAGTACGTAACATCATGTTTCATATGAAAAAGGGTCGAAAAAAAATATTCCATTGAATTTGACAGTTGTAGGAAGTTAACCCTGCATTTCATTGCAGAAAAAAAAATTCTGAATCATCTTGGGTGTTTCAAATAACCATTCTTTTTTTTACTTGGTGTTTCTATAAAATATTTTGGAAACTTGATGGAGAAGACCATCCGGAATTATTTATTGAAACCTTTCTCAAATACTTAGCCTACCTTTCTGTGGTTACTAAAGCTTGTAAACAGGAAAAAGGGGGTGAACATTTGATCGATTAAATTCGGTGATGGTTATTATCTTTTATGCAATGAAATGTATGCGAAATTTTGTCTGTAGTACTGGACAGGATAAAGGTTTACTCATGCCAAGTATTTCTTTTTTTTTAACAATTTTTTGAAAAGTGCCAATTTAACAAAGACTAATAGGGGAAAACAATGGTAGTATTACTTCTCTGATAGCCCTCATACCCCTTGTGTGGGGTCATAAACTTCAATTGGGAAACTGTTTAAACATTAAGATCATAAACAATAGAAAAGATTCTAAAAAAATAAGATATGTGGAATATGCACATGAGCTACAACCTAACGATACATCGTTACAAAAAAACATCTCGACTTAGGCAAATATACTATGACAACAGTAGACAACTACATTGTAAATTTATAAAACATTATAATAAGGGAAAGACAACAACAGAA
This sequence comes from Mytilus californianus, assembly GCF_021869535.1. Lineage (NCBI taxonomy): Eukaryota > Metazoa > Mollusca > Bivalvia > Mytilida > Mytilidae > Mytilus > Mytilus californianus. The sequence goes on along the minus strand of NW_026262582.1, from coordinate 46,610,496 downwards.
TTAACCGAAAGGCTGGATCCTATAATTAAGAAACTGCGTTTGTGTTATCGGATGATGTAGCTACGATTTCAAGCAACATATATCACTTTGAAATTATAGATGCTGAACAATGCACAAACATTCAGTAAGAATAAAGTAGAAATTTCAAAATGTTTATTAAGCACAAATTACACCAACAAATAGATTAATTGCATATACATACATATTAAAATAAATACAATGTTGCATAAACAGAAATTACACGTACAGTCGACAAAGACCACAATAGTACAATTAAAATTACAATCGAAACTTGAATGTCTCCTATCCCTAGTGCTAGTGACTGTTTTTGAAAAGGAACCAATTAATTATAATAAGTCTTGATAATTGTTAAGGATTGATATTCGTTATTTTTTTTATTCTGTTTAACACTTATGTTTGCTTATACTTTCCATTTCGCATCCAAAATATTTTTATTTTTACGTTTTACTTCTGAAAATGAATTTTTGTTTGGAAGACGCATTGCGAAGTTAAGCCCGCCAATATACGTACGACCGATTCTGAATACGTTCCGCAGTCTTCAATGCGCAATCGCTCGTTGGTGAACTAAGCGATTTTGTAGTCTCCCTATCAAAATTCTTGGTTGAACGAAGGGAAATGTCAAATAAATGACGGAAGAATAAGAAATTAGGCCATGAGATAATGTAGAAACTAAATTAGTTGAACATTTAGGAGGGACTGGATGGGGTTTACAGAATAGAGAATAATGGCCCAATAATACAGTGAATAGACAATGATAGAGAAAAATGATACATACGGTGTTCAACAATTATATACAAAAGTTATGGAAATATTTAAAGGAACAATCAAAACTTTAACATCAACACTAAATTCTCCAAAAAACAAAACATACAACAGAAAAATTTAAATTGTTTGATGTTGCCTACCTACCCACCTAAAAAGTAGTCTTCCCAAAAAATGTTATGACACAAATTGTTTCAAATTTTTTAAAAGATTTTGTCTTGCTCTAACTTTGTTTAAAACATGTAAGTAATGTTGTTTGCCCCAAAATATAAAAATGCTTACCTCCCTACCCAACCATACAAGGCATGGGTAGGCATCATCAAAAAAAGAATTCCTTAATGATGTCTAAAGGGCAGGGTGCAATATTGACTATACAAACTTTTAAATTGCGTTACATTTATTGATGTATGTTCACAAGTCACTATAATAAACTAATTAGTATACTTACTTACTTACTTACTTATATATTAATAACTGCTAGCAAGATTAAGGTACTCAACCTACTGAAAAGAAATCTAGCCGTCCGGATCCGCACATAATATTGGTGGCTGTACTTCATATATTTTATATCCCAAGGTCAACATTTATTTAACAGTTTGATTTTTACATCAATTGCTTCTTGGTGTTTATGCCTTGGCTGACATAAATTATTATACCAAAACCATGAAAATGAAATGGACGAAATGAAACGAAAAGAGGAGCTGGATTGGACATAAAATGAGAACAAACTGCAAATTCACAGAGAGGGAGGCACGGTAGTTATTATCAGCCTCAACACCGTCCACAAAAGAGCGAAATCCATACGAAATGGATAAGTCTATTTCATACAGGAACGTAGCACTTTCTCATCACATGTAGAATATTTAATGCTTGCACCTTTTGTCGAGTCGTACTCTCAGTAGGAGAAAGTGGGTTCAATTCATATGTCCTGGATCCCTAGAAGACGTATGTTCTCTCATGTTAAGAATGGCCATTAATGACAAATAAATTTATTACATCATATGCAAATTCTGATGGAAAAGTAACAGTCTGCTGAACTACGTGTACCCACCTAAACATTATACTTATTCTGGGGCAAACCTTCTTTGCATTTTCTCATAAATGCCTTTACCTTCTGCAGAAGCAGTATATATACATACCAATTTTCACATTTTTGAATCTAGGACTAATATATTTATAAGGGTAATTGTAATAGTCTCAATTTGAATTGACCTTGTTCTTGCCAGGGATCAATCCTAAGTCTAAGAAGAGATTCTTACCAGATCGTACCGATGAATTACGCAAGACTTGGTGAAAATAAAATAACTTTGTTACAATAACAATCTTTTCTAACTTCTAACGTCTGTCGGTTAGAATAAAAAGTTAAATTTGGCTGATTTTAAAGGAATCTGTGCACGTTTACTTCCAACATGGGTACAAAAGTAAAATAGGTTGATAAAAAAAATTCTATTTATCAACTGCCGAATTTTTCAAATTATTAATAACGAAAAAATAAAAATCTGATAACGACAACCTTGTACAGCCTAAAATGGACAGACACCGTCAGGAATATGTGATGAGATGAAATATATACCATATCCGTACAGTGTAGGAAAATATGAAATTTATTTGAAGTGCTTTAGAAACAGATAGAAAAACGAGACTCGACGAGCTTTTCTCCTTTTTTGTAGCGAGTACAAATAAATTTTGTATTTTCCTACACTGTACGAATATTGTTTTTTATCCTGCAGTTTTCATTGAGCTTAAACGTAGTTTTTTTCGATCCCGATCGTTGAATCTGTTTTTGAATGAAATCGACATGGATTTAACGCGGACCGCAATGAGAACTCCAAATTGAACTGTGATGTAAACAGTATTTTGAACATAACGTCTATGGAAGTTTCATTGATAAAAATAACATGAACTCCAATCGAGTATCCAATTTTCAGAATTAAATGATTGTAAGCGTGTGTGTAAAAAGAAAAGCAAATTAACCTGTTTTCGAATAACAAGTTTGTCGTATACAGGATATAACTATATTTTAACAGTTACTTTTTCCGACGTAATCGCTATAGTTTCGAATTGTCCGCCAAACATTGATGCTAAACTATGGTAACGGCGTAGGTGTTGTCGCTGATCTGTTCTCTGATTGGACGAAAATCTTCATGTTGATGTTCGAACATACGTACTTTGTTTTTGATATTTTGTGATGTACAGCAGGTGATAGTTTTCAATATAGATATCCGAGATAAATATCTTATAATAATAGTACATTTAAAGTATTCTTGGTAAACAGCTTTTTACTACAATACCAAACAATTACTAGTGGAAAATTTCGAAACAATACTAGAACGCATCCATCCATGTTGTATTTTTTGCGGGGTTTTAAAAAAAGTAAACATTCAAACCATTGAAAAAGATATGCACACGCTACTTATAAATAGACTTATTTACGGACGGAAAATCTCACATCTTTTAGACGAAAACATTCAGAAAATTATAATGAAGGCATTGAAATGGTCATCATCCAATTCATGCAGTTCACTGCCATCACCCGTTTTAAATAATTATGTATGTCTATAAATAGATTATAAAGTTTGTACATGTAAATCATGGTTTATATCAGGTTCGATATATCTACAATTGAAGTTTTATTCGCTCGAATGCTATACAAATATCTTCAACTGACACTTTTCAAGGGAAGTTTCAGTCTTCACATTTATAATACAAATTTTTGTACATGCAAGTACAGTCAAAATTGATAGACATAGTTCAGAATCGATTTATGACTATATATGGGTACACAATAATATAATGCCATACCTGTCAACTGACCCGGATCCTTCGGGTGACACCCGTAAATTTCACCTCTCACTCAGAATTTCTTAAATACCCGCCGGGTCATTAAATAACTCGGGAATTCGGAAAATGACCCGTTTTACCTTGATTCTTGAGCCATTAAACTGATTTCATAAGTGATTTTCCTTTGAAATACCGGCAAATTCGTAATTCTTCCTGGACAGGAAATTCAACTAGCTGTGTTAACTGTGAAATTAAGTGACCCATTAAGTACATGGCATCACTTGACAGCTTTGGTGTCAAACACACTGTTAATTAACACCAATTACCTTAGCTTAAGGTCATAAATAATTTGTGTATTGCAAAGTTGTTTGACAAAAAAAAATAAATAAAAAAGAGTTACCCCCCTTTTTCTGCCATCTTTCACAATATACTCCTTAAATTTATGTTTTTTTTGTGTGTAAAAAGATTAAATCTAAGGCAAATTCAATGCAAATACATTTCAGAATATTACTTTCTATTATTTTATTTTATTATTTCTATTATAACAATTAAAAAAATAATATTTTGAAAATTATTTGTTTCATCTCTACTTCCTTTAAATGCTTAAATTTTTTATAACATCTTGATATCAACTACCTTTAATGATTAAGTCTTAACATATTGATGCATTCTGTGGATTGTCTTGTACCATTTAAGCGTTTTGCCTTCAAAAACAATTTTGAAGATAGCAAGGCTAGCTCTATATAGCTTTCAACTCCCTCCATGTTGAACTTTCTTGTGCTTCAGAAGAGTCCCATGTTATGAACAACTTCCTGGTCAAGTTATACTGAATATGCACCAGCCTCTATACCACTGGCATCAGAGTGAAAAAATGTGACTTTGAGTAATGACTCAATAATTCATAGTTTAAACTAGTAATGTTATCTAACCAGAAATTCAGTTCTGATAACACTTTGTAAGTACATGGAAACAATACCGAGCCATTCCAATGACTGTACAGGTGAACAAATTGACTATCATTGATTTATAAGAAACCCGACATCTTCTTAAGATTTCTTAACAAAATTTGAATCTGCAATACATTTAGATTTATCTGTACACATACCAAAACCATCATCAAGGTACAATACCACGTCTAGACCGTTTTCACGCCAATATTTAACATAGGTCTCAGACATTTTGAAAATATGTATGGGCCCGTACATATACCAAATACTAGAACTGTAAAACAATAAAATCTATTGTTCCAGCTGAATCCTAGAAAAGCAAATGTCCAAGTGAAAATATCCAGAACTTAAATCAAATTTATACATGTACGAATCCTTCTGAAAATGAACTGCTATCTTCCAAGCTTTAAATTTTATTTTGTCATTTTTTATTGATTTGTTTAAAACTGATTAATCGAATAAGCCGTTTTTTTGGGAGATTTTTGTACCGCTACGCTTACGGGATTGACAACATGAGGTTGAAATGCTACTTCAACTACACAACCTGAAGAAACTAACTCTGAAACAGTCTGATTGACAATTGATTCATTCAATAGTGCTGATTTGTTATTTTTAAAGAACATTTTAACCGGTGGGTCAATAAATGGAATGATATAACCGTTTCTAATTGTGTCAATAACAAAGGAATTTGCGCCAATATATTCCCAAAATTTTACATGCTTCGCTAACCGTCCTTTTATGACGTGATAAATGTTTATAATCTCTTCAAAATAATGATTTTTGAGCTAAGAAAATAACATAATTGTCTGTGCAGATATCACAAGGGTTTGATAATGTTTTGTGAGGGAATAGTCTATTTGCCAATTCCGTATTTGACCCTGTAACAAATTATCCATTGGTACGAGTTGTTTCCCTTGGGAGGGACATAAATGTTCATTGACAATTAAGAGCTAGGGGAATTAAAGAACAAATTTATATATGCTTTTTTGTCAACACAGGCTTGCTCTGTTTGATGGGATGAAGGAATGACAAATAAACAATTTGTATGAGTTGAAAACTGTCATTTATTATTAAAATGACGAAGAAGCAACAAAATGATAAACATGTATAACTAAATCAATAAATCATATTTAAACAACATATATGTTTATAAGGACAAAACCTTATTGACCAATCCCATTAAAGATAGAGTTACATTCGCGGGTTTACGTTCGAATATAAAACTGACATCTTTTATATCAAACTCATTTAAGTAAAAATATGTATGTGCCTTACCAATGTATGTTGAATATTCACAATACCCCAATCACACAAAGTTAAAATATGTAGATTTTAGAATAATTTAAAAATGTATTATTGAAATTATTGATTGATTGATTGTTGGTTGCTTAACGTCCAGTAGCAAATATGTCATGAATATTCAGGACGAGAACAAGATATTATTATAGAAATGAGTTATACAGGGAGGGATGGGAGTAAAAGTTCCCAAATTTTATAACAACAGGGGAAGGAACTACTAAAGTAACTTTGTATTAAACATTTCTCCAACATAAAGTCAAAGAGTTATGCAGCTTTCTATAGTACCACCAAGTTTGCCAAATAATCATTTTTAATAAAAAAATTAGCATTATGTGTGTATTTTTTAGTTTTTCAAAAAATTTAGTTACATTCATTATTTTGTTAAGCTAAAAACTTTTGAAATCAATAGACCTTTTTCCTTAAAAATTGATTTAAATAATATATCGCTTCCATTTACCTCAAGTTGCTTTGCATGGACAATAGTCAATTTTTTCCGATTGTCTTTAATTGACAAAGGGAAACAACTTATCTTAAAAGTTTGTAATAACAGAATCAAATCGGTAATTGGCAAATACACTATTTGATGTTTGATATATTCCTGTTAACTTAAACTTGTTAAACCCATTTTATGACAATATTTTCAATGTTTTCGTCAAAATTATAAATTTTCTGAGGATGAAAACGGACGGTTATAAAGTTTCTTAAATTACTGAAAAATGCTCTTCAACTTCATAACTGATTCGGCCTTCCTTCTGTTTTGAATTGAGCGCTACTGATGAGTCTTTGAAGAACTTTACAAATCAAGAATGAAATAGTTCCACAATATTCCGCACGAGGTCGCTGTGGATCCATGTCAACTCGTACCTTAGCCAACTCGTACTTCTACCAACTCGTACTTTTATCAACTCGTACCCAATATTTTATCATATATACACAATAAAGTTTTCATGTTCTTTTATATAAAATACAAAATGCAATAAAGTACAACTTTATTGATTGGTAATTTGATGCAATTTGTTTTCAAATCACAAATATATTAAGTTAATCATTCGTTTTTAGAAGTAAGTGATTCTATGAAATTGTTTGAACGATAATTTATTTCATATACATGTTGAATAATTATAATCATACAATATTCTAACCAGCGATCATTAGTTAGTGGTGGGAGGTGGGGGTCCGGGGATAAAAAAAAACCTATTTGTTTAACAACTAATGCTTTTGTATGGGAATATATGGTAGGAAACCCCCCTGTTTATATGACTTGCACGTGTTGAAACCCCTTTTAAAAATGGCTGGCTCCGCGCTTGATTAGTGGGTAATAGGCTCGGACGTACAAAAATAGAATGGGGTTGTTTAAATGAAAAATAAACATGGAAGGTTTTATGAAAACACAGATTTTGGAATAAATGCTGCACTTTTAACATAAAAGTCCGTTGAGTTTTACTTATTAACTTTGTAAAAGCCAAGCTTGGGGAAAAATAAGTACGAAATGTATGATCTTACATTTGTAATCATGGTTCGTATCTGTTGTAGTATCTAAATAACTGTATATGTAAAACGTTTGTACTATGTTTAATTCCTGTACTGGCTTTATCGCTTCAAAAAGATTAGAAAGGCCTTCATATTCTATGGAGATTTTTTTTTAATATTTTTTGCGTTGAACATGTGTTCAAGAAATTTTTTCTAGTTAGTTTATATATGAAGGCATTTCGAATCTTTTTTGAAGCGATAAAACCAGTACAGAAATTAAACATAGTCCAAACGTTTTACATAGTCAAAAAAATATAGATATAATCGTCTGGTAGGTTTTAATTATCTAAGTCAGTTAACATCGTTTCAACAAAAATACAGATATCATGTGCAAGCAAAATGTCAATGAAATCCGGAGACAGCAGCCCACAAACATTTAAGAAACAAAACTTTAAGTTATCGTTGTTCAATCTATATTTCAAATTATTATTTACAGTTCCATTACTGGTCGATTTCTTTTAAGATAGTCATTTGGCACCAATCCCCTATCTGCCAGAAGTCGGTGGAGCACTTGCGTTGGTTGGACGAGGGAACGGCCCAAGTCGCTGTCTTTTGCTAGGTGGGGTATCACTAGAGTAAGACCCTCAAGTTTGGGGTGGTGTCATGATTTGTTGACGAAGTGCTGGTACGCTCTGTTCTAGATTCGTCTAATACAGTGCCAAGAATAAAGAGCTGATTGTCTAAGGCGAATGATTAACTTTATATACTTCTGATTTGAAAACAAATTGCATCAGATTACCAATCAATAAAGTTTATTACAACTTAATTGTATTTAATATAAAAATAAGGAGATGTGGTATGATTGTCAATGTCAATTATTTGTAAAAAAGCATAACAATAGACTTTTTTCATATTACCGACTTTTGACTCCGGATTTTATAATTTGTCGACTGGATACCTTGGACATCATGGTACTCGGTCAAGTAAGAGCAACCAAAATAAGTAAAACCAAACATATAATCGGTGTAATTTGAGGGGAAAGTTTACTGTTTTCCGATGATTTTGTAGTGAAAAAAAAAATGTTAAGCAGGTAATTTTCCCCCAAAATTGTACCGATTGAAAGCTTGGTTTTACTTCTTTAGCTTGCTCTTACCTGACTTGGTACCATGATGTCCAAGGTAGCCAGTCGATAAATTATATAATCCGGAGTCAAAAGTCGGGAATATGAAAATAGTCTAATATATTTAATATTAACAGGCAAATAAGTCTCAATGGGTTATATATATAAACATATCTATTATCTGTACTATATTGATAGTTTTCTGAGTTCAAAACATTTATTAATATACATTGCAATAATGTTCATTACCTCTAGGTTTTCTGGAATAAAAGCAAATTAAACTGTATTTGTGTTTAAGATTTCGAAATTTTTACAACTTATCAAAATTTTATCATAAAAGAGAATATGAAGGGGACATTGACACATAAAATGTTCTTCGTCTTCAACTTTATCCAACGTGTATTTTTTTCATAATCTTTGTGATTTATCTATATAGTTTTTTGCATATCTATCAGTCTCTATTTTTAAGGGTGTGCACTTATTATGATCTTGCACAGTGCTTGTCTTTCTTTAAATTCTTTTAATCCCAGATATTTTTTGTACCAAAAAAATGTTTAAATGAAAACTAAGTCAAGAGTTTACCTTTAGCTGATTCAACAGTATTTTCTCTAAATTTTCTCTAATAACTCAGAAAACGTTTACATAATTTATTATTAACTATAGTACATATTTGGCCAACACTTACATTTAAGTTTGATAAATCTAGTTCTTTCATTAAAAAATCAATACTAGAAAAACTATGTAGTAGTATGTTTAACATGTAACTTTTTATTACAAATATCAGTATGCATCATATAATAAACCATCCTTTGTGTTCTCTAACCTATGAGCATATTTTAGCATTGCCCATAAAATTGAAAAATATATAGGAAATCTTCCTAATTCAGACATAACAGCAAAATTACTTTCTTTTCTGATAGCCCCAAGAATATATTTCATAAATTTTGTTTGTGATTTTTCAGATATGTCTTTTAAATAAACTTATTCTAAAATGTAGTCGTTCTTCTTCTTATATTCAACTGAAGTGGTTGAAAACATTCCCCTTATTTCACTGTTATACATTAAAATAGGATTAATTACATGATCGTTAAGGTGCATTAAAGTTGAGATACGGGATATGATGTTATTATTACAATTACTAACAATATTCATAGCTATGACATTTAAACAACAATGTGATAAAAGTAAATATAAATAATAAAAATGTTCAAAAACAACATCAGTTATTTAATTTCTTTTTTTTTTTTGTCTGCCTTTATCTGGCATGGACCAATTTCGAAATGTATGCCTCATCCTCGTAAATCAGGTTGCGCATTCTAATTGCTTTGCAAAGGACGCCTGGACTAATCAAAATGTCCGAAACAGAAATGTTACAATGATCCAAAACAAATTCAGATTGGTCCTTTGATCTCCTAAAATGTGTGGTGTGCCAATATCGGAGCTATCAACAAACTTTGTCTGTAAAATATAATGAATGACAAGTCAATACTGTATACAACTAATATATATATAAATAAGAAGATGTGGTATAATTGCAAATGAGACAACGCTCCACCAGAGACCAAATGGCATCGAAGTTAACAACTACAGGTCACCGTGAGGCCTTCAGCAATTAGCAAATACCATGCCTCATAGTCAGCCATAAAAAGCCCCGAAATGACAAATGTAAACCAATTCAAACGAGAAAACGAACGGATTGATTTATGTACAAATAAATGAATGAAAAAAAAAATATGAATTACAGCAACAAACGACAACCACTGAATATCTTTTAATGAAAATATAATAATGAATATACCGGTCTTTCGGATTAACCAAAAGAAACAGTAAGTTTATATTTGAGAATTGAATGCTTCTTTTTAATATTTTATTTTTGATGTAAAAGCGTTGACCGATGCACATTTTGTATGCATCTTACAAATGTGCACACAATCAACGCTTTAACAACCCTATAACATAATTACATTTGTATGTTACTTGTACAACCATGAAATTAAAAGTTATATCAAGCTTTTCGTTTGTTTTTCTATGCATTCTTTAACATTGTCACGGATAGAATGTGAAGTCCTAGCTGTTGTATTTTATACGGAAATAATATTTGATATAGGAATTCGTCGCGATTGTTGACCGCCAATCACAACTAGAGAAAACTGAAATGTCAGCAATGGGTCGCGTTTGCACGTTTTTATGTGAGGCAAAGATATTGATGCATACAAAGCAAATGTTCATAGGTTGTCAATTTTCGTAAATTTTGATACCAGCAATTAATTCAGGATGTGTTCTCAATTAATATATGTTTTGTTAAAATCCAAGAACTATGACATTCATTTTGGTGAGAATTTTCGTAATGGCTAATGGTGGGCAACCAATAATTTTGACATAGAGAATCATTTCGTTAAACCAAATGATTCCTTTTTCATTTAAATCCTAGTAGGATCCTTAAGGAAATTTATGAGCCAAATTTCACCAAAATATAATATGCACATCTACATGTTATGCACAACTGTGCAAAATTGCATTGGCTTCATACTTACACTGTTGGAGTTTTGCGCTTACAAAGACAGACGGACGGACGCGTACATACAGACAGACGGACAAAGTGAAAACTGTAGGGCTCCTGCATCCTCGATGCGGGGTCCTAATTAAGGATTTTTCTAAAACATAATGCACAATGTTATGTTATTATTGTGAATTATAATTATTTGAGGATATGAGACTGTAACTATAAAATAAGTTAAAATTATGAGTGAATTAGTTTGGATAAAATCTTAAAATGAAAATAATATTATACAAATAAAACACCTGCCACAAATGTGTAAGGAGATGACCATTTGATATTCTGGCGTTTGGGGCAGGAGTATTATTTGAGGCTTTGCTATTCTTTTTCAATTGTCGCTAAGCAAATTTATTTTCATTTTTGTACATTGTTATTTCCTGCATTTTGTGTTACAAAATATTCATGTTCATCCATCTTGGGCAAAGTTGTTCATTTTCAACTCTTACAAAGCAAGGATATTCAATCTAAACATCTCCCTGCCGCCTCCCCAATATCGCCCAAGAAAATTAAATAGTTGTCCTCAATACATTAAATTTACCAAAACTAGTGTTCATTACAACAGACCACACCAACGCCCAAAAACTAAAGTACAAAGGCAAACAACAACTAACAACTAACAACCCGTGGACCAGGAAACCTGACTTATTACGGGTAAAAAATGTTGTGGGGTATAACCAGTTTTACTTGCTACAAACCTCATCTTCAGCCATTCGAGACCATATATATAGAAATAAGGAGATATGGTATAATTGCCAATGAGACAACTATCCACCAAAGTTCAAATGAAGTGGATGTAAGCAATTATAGGCAATCGTACGGCCTTCAACAATGAGAAAAAACCCAATACCGCATAGTCGGATATACATGGCCCAGACATAAAATATATGAAACAAAAAATCAATTCATATGTCGTAAAGGTAAAACGCCCAATAAAAGAACCTGTACAGTACAGCAACCAACAGGATGATCACTAACTTAAAAAAGGGGGAAAAAACGGCACAAAATTTGAAAAGCAGGGTCAGAAGGTGCTTGCTACAACAGGAAGAGAGATAAAGTAGACACAGCTACGGCTTAAACTGGCGCTCAAACAAACAGAGCAAAAACAACACTTTTTTAACATGATTGATTGATTGATTGGTTGGTGTTTAATGCTGCTTTTAGCACTATTGTGCTATAACGTGGTGGTCAGTTTTAATTGGTTGAGGAAGCCGGAGTACATGTAGAGAATGAACGACCTTCGGTAGGAAAACTGAAAATCCTAGTCAAGTCAATTAAGATTGAAGTCGAGTGCACCTGCCACGTGCGAAATCCTTCAGAAGTTTAAATTTATATGCATCGATGGTAGATCTCATATGAGTATAACGAAATCAGAGAACTATATTTTAATTAGATTGAAGATGAAGAACATTTTACATGTTGCAACCTCGGTGTTGACAGACTAGTGATACAGTAATTCGACTACTTTTTTTCTTGAATACAATTATTGCACATATTATTATCCATAATATTCTACAATAATTTAATTTTGGATGTAACACGTCTTCTGATTGGCTGAAAGTATTTGTCTATCAGCTCATAGACATAATTTTGTCATGTGACCTGACGTCATGAACGTTTTTTTTCATGATTTACTCCTTAAAAAATGTAATTTAGAATTAAATTATAAGGAATGACTGTAATATTTTTTCTGTCTATTCGAAATAACCTCAAAAATGTGGTGCACACTTTTATATAACCCGCTACGCGAGTTATTCAGTGTGCACCACCTTTTTGATGTTATTTCTTCATAGACAGAAAAAATATTACAGTCATTCCTTAAATCTATGGAAAACATATAGATTTTTATATTATCTTGCTATCTCATTTACACAACTACCATTCAACACATTCTAAAATTATTTACTTGAAATTTACACAGATTACAAAACGAAAAGATCGGTTATATGAAAAAGTCAAAAATAGCTCGCCTACTTAGACCAGTCGGCCACCGTAGCACCTACAATTTTAACAATTTTCATGATGATTTATCATAAAAGGATGATGATATATTTTTGTTAGAGGCAAGTGCGTATTTTTAACCGTCATACGACAAGGACAAAAGAACAATTTAACATTGGTTAGTATACATGTATCAAACCTTTAGTCCTGGATGTTGAAAGATTTTTATAATTTAACCGAGTTAAATAGTTTATTAATATCAAATAAAGCAGATAGGATCAGAAATACTGTCTAATATAATTTTTACGAGAAATATGTACAGATATGATTCTTATAACGACTGTAAATCTTTTTGAGAGAAGTCAAAAGTCTGTAGTTTCAGTAATTCTGTTGCTTTGAGGTTACGAACATTTAATATATGTTTGGGGAGGGGAACAAGGAAGGGTTTATTGCAGATTGACTATTCATTTTAATCCGTTGCTACGCATGCTTATTATTTTTTTCAGCGGCTTTGGCGCGCGTCAATTTATGTTCACTTTTGTACAAAATAATTTCCTGCATCTTGTTGACGTATAGTCATTTACAACACGGGGTGAACTAGCGGTAGATTTTAATAAATAAACAATACATGGGTTGTTCTTTCAATGTTATGTCGTTAAATCCAACCTTAATCAATAAACTTGCATAAAACAAAATGACATATGGAAGTCCGTGAAATAATAACAACAGCACAGTCCCCTGAAAAGACCTTAATTGTAACAATACGGCGTCCGTATTCCATCGATCTGAAATTCTAACTGCCTACACTTTTTAAAAGACCTTTTTTATAACAAATGTTAATTGTTCTAATATAAAATGACTCTAATGAATATGAATTTGATATCTGATTTTAAGTCTCAATTTTGACTATTCACAAGTACTAAGCTTAATCCTTCATATCAAAATGACATTGACTCGACGTTCTATTATACTAATTGTACTTCAAGCAGATTACGACATTTGATTTGAGAAAGGTTGTAAAAATTAAAAACCGTATCAAAAGATTAAAAGAAAGTCATAGAAATTTACACCATGACATTTGCAGCAGAATATTCATTTTGATCCGGTAATTTTTGTTTTTAGCCCTTACCAGTCCTGGATATTCATTTTCATTTTTGTCTGCCCCCTCCCAGATAAGCAAACTACCGTCACCTTAGAAGCAGTGGAATAATAAACCAAAATGTGCAAAACACGCCTTATTTATTTCTTCGAATCTCCAGGAAGGATCCTTTTTAAATCTTATAATTATTAAAGAAATGTATTGCAACAGATTCTAAGTCCCTAAATCTCTCAGTTCTAATGACTATTTTATAAAGGAGCCAATATTTTTAACATGTTTTATGATAGAAGGGTTTAGCATTTATTTTACCTTTCGTTCTTGGGTAAGAGACATAAAGTTATGAGAAGGTAAACAATTTTCAAAAAAATTATCCCTTAGTTTTTTGTTAATTTTACGTTCAAAGTGGAAGTGTTCTTCGTCCTTCAGTAAGTGGCACAGTTTACATAGTCTATCCTTTCTAGGAATTTTATAATAGCGACCTTTCTCTGTTTCTAAATTATGGTCACTAATTCTCAACTTAGTGAAGCATTTTTTTTTATAGAAAAATCATTGGAAGCTAAATAAAATTTCCTATCCAAGCTTAGTTTTAATTTTTTTTAAAGTAACTGTCTACTATTTTCATCATAACTATTTATTCTATTTTCAAAAAATATTTTTATATTTTTCTTTAAATTTATTTTTAATCAAGGGCTTTAAAGAGTTTTAAAGAGTTTATTTCATTCAAGACCCTACAATTATTAACTTTAGTCTTGCTAGGTAAGATAAAGACTGTGAAAAAATAAAATGTTCAAGGGGGGGTCTTCCTAGTTCTGCTCGGACTGCTTTATTTGAAGCGGGTTTTCTGGTGCCCAGCAAATATTTACAAAAATTAATGTGAACTTTTACGAATGGAGTTTTACCAATAAATGAAATTTGATCAAAGGTTCTATTATTTCGATCTGCTCTTATCTTAGCTCTGTATCGTGTTAAAAAGCTATTCATAGAGGATATCTCAGAGTTATAAGTTAAAACTGGTTGAACTAATTTATCAAAAAGATTACTAGAAATTTCTATTGGGAGATTTCCCAATGAAGCTACCTTGGCTTTAACAGAAAACATTACTTGTTTGCTGTTTTTGCTAGGTCTTCTAAACTTGAAATAAGGTTATCAATGCTCTTTATGAGAGTTCCTATGAATTTATATTCTAATTAAATTGAGAATGGAAATGGGGAATGTGTCAAAGAGACAATAACCCGACCAAAGCCAAAAACAGCCGAAGGCCACAATGGGTCTTCAACACAGCGTGAAAATCCCGCACCCGGAAGCGGGCTTCAGCTGGCCCCTAAACAAAAATGTGTACTAGTTCAGTGAAAATGGAAGTCACACTAAAGTCCAAAACATATAAATGAACTAAAATTAAAAAACATACAAGATTAACAAAGGCATGAGGCTCTTGACATGGGACAGGCGCAAAAATGCAGCGGGGTTAAACATCTTTTGTGAGATCTCAACCCTCCCCCTAAACATCTAGCCAATGTAGAATTAAAAAAAAACACACAGCGATACGCACAGTAAAACTCAGTTTAAAAGAAGTCCGAGTCCGATGTCAGAATAGGTAACAAAAAAAAAACTAAGCAAAATGACAATGATACATAAATTAACAAAGGACTACTAGCAGTTACTGACATGCCAGCTCCAGACCTCAATTAAACTGATTGAAAGATTATGTCTTCATCATATGAAATCAAGCACAATCCCTCCCGTTAGGGGTTTAGTATCATACCATCATAAAATATATGAGAAGAACATAACCCGTATCATGCCAACAACTGGTTGTAGAATAAATGTGTTTATTTCCGATGCAAAGACCCTATGAGTGAATCAATATTAATACTAAAATATGCCATTATTAATGACCTGACAACAGTATCGTAACTATATCCGTTCTGAATAAGTCTGTTTAATAATACATTTTTTATCATTCTACCATTATAGTTAAGAAATGAAACTACACTTTTGGCACTATGTTGCTGTAAAATCATGGTTTTAGTTTTACTTATATTTAGAGTAAGTTGCCAATTTTCACAGAAAGTACTAAATCTTAACTCTGTGATATCAAAAGTAGATCATCTGCAAAAGATAGTGATCCAAGGGTTGAGTTTACTAGTTTTAGTGGCATGGAGTCTTCAGAACAGAAGATATTATCCAGGTCATTTATAAAAATATTAAAAAGAGTGGGACTGATGGAGTCTTCCTGTTTTACTCTGCGAAAGGTTTCAAAGAAATTGAAACATTTTTGTTTCATTTTAAGGAAGTTTCAGTTTTCAAATATTGGTTCTTAATTATATCAAATATATTTATGTCCACTCCAATTTTTGTTTATTTATACAGTAAACCTCTTCTCCACACTGAGTTAAATGCCTTTGGTAGGTCAATAAAACAAATATATAACTTACAATTATTCTTATGTAAATCCTTTTTTATCAATGTCTTTAATATAAAGAGACTATCAGTTGTCCTGTGATTTTCTCTGAAACCAAACTGTATTTTTGAGTATTTATCTTTCATTAGTGTTTTAGTCTCTCATTAAGTACTGCACTAAATATTTTTGATATGAAATTAATAAGAACAATCCCGCTATAACTTGATAGATCTGACTTACTAACAGATTTATGTATCAGAGTCATGCGTGATTTATTCCACTGGACAGGATAGTGTCCAGTTCTTAATATAAGCTTAGATAATTTTGCTAAAGAGTTTAATGTGAGCATACTACTATGTGTAAATATTTTATTTAAAATGCCATCTGGTCCACTTTCTTTACCTTTTTTTTTTGACTTTATTCAAAGTATGTTTTTATTGGTTTTATTATTCATTTGTTATTATAGGTTTATCAGTAACTTCATTAAAAGATAGATTATTTTCAATGTTTTGTAGGTCATTAATAATTTTATTTTCGAAGTTACAATTTACTTTATTACATTTTCCTTTGTCCTGCACATGTTCAATTGTGTTATCTTCATCACTGAGTAACTTGTTCATATCACTTTCTTGGTTTATATCTTTTTCATCAAAGGATTTTTAAAATTTTCCAAAATTCTGAAGTATTATTACCCATGGAATTAGACACTTTATCAAATATTTGTTGTTTATACATCCATTTTGTTTCTTTTTAACATATTTTTTAAAGGATTTTAGTTGGTAAAATACCTTTGTTTTAAATTATTATTACCAGGCTCTTTTCTAATCTGGCTTGAACGGAGTTTGAAATTTTCTTTTGCTCATAAAAAGATGAATCTGACCACTTTTGTTTTATAATTTTCTTTTTGATTTTTCTATATTTTATCAATTTACATGATTTATCTGCAATATCACTAAACACTTAGTGTAATTCTTCTGTTGCAGTATCTATTCCTTCACAGCAATACGCACAGTAAAACCAATTTCAAAAGAAGTCCTAGTCCGGTGTCAAAAAAGGTAACATCCTATTTATATCCTGGGCTAGCTTTCAACGGAAATCATGAATGGTTTGTTTATGTCTGTCCAAGTCTGTGCACATCTTCGGCCGGGGAATAAAAAAAGTCCACTATGGTTTATTAACGGGTTTCAAGCTTTTATTTCATAGAATATTTGTATATATATATAAATATATCAATATTGTGCAGAAAGCCACAATCTTGAATATTTTCGTTCATTTCTAAGAAAGCAAAAAATTGCTAATTTTGGAATTTTTTTTTAAAGGAGGATTGATAACGTCCACTTGTTTTACTCCTTCAGTTTAACAAAGGTATTTAGTATCTATAGAGGGAGGCAATGACTTTCTGGAATTCGGAATTGAGACATTTAATTATTTTGTGATGCGGGAACGGACAAATTATCTTCACGGGATTTTTGAATTCGACATTTACTTTCTCGGAAATTTGGGATGAGACCCCTTCCTACCCCCTTCCAGCGTCATTTAAGATGTTAACGTAGGTAAAATATCAATAAAAAAAGGTTTGGGGATACGGTCCATTAAGATCACATATATAGGTATTATTGATATTTGAGGTTTAAAACGTCAGATTAATTCAAAATTAGTATAACGTCACAGTGACATCACAACTGATATATATGTCCTTAAATGTCCGGTATATAACATCCTATTTATTAATAAATGCACAATTGTTCAACTCATGAAGTTTCGAAATATTGGTCAAAACCCTGTATATATATCATATATTTTGTAAAGTGCAAATCAACCAAACTTTTAACATTATACATGTACGGCGGATTAGACAGACGAACACACTGACCAGAAACATCTCCCTTTTATGTAGTCCAACGCTGCATAAAATACTTACTGCCGCAGTAAATTCCATAATAGCAAGGATGGCATTTGCACCAAAATGAGGATCCCTGCACAACACAATCTCCATTTTTACACCAAACTCCATCACATGAGGAACCTTAATATAATAATAACAGTACATGGATGTTTTATATTGATTCAGCATAAAACAATCATAAGCTGCTTACCATTCAAATGCACATGAGATCACCCCACTGTTTGGTTGGGTACGTATTGCCCAATAGACTATTTTCATATTACCGACTTTGGACTCCGGATTATATAATTTGTCGACTGGTTACCTTAGACATCATGGTACTCGGTCAAGTAAGAGCAACCAAAATAAGTAAAATCAAACATATAATCGGTGTAATTTGAGAGGAAAGTTTACTGTTTTCCGATGATTTTGTAGTGAAAAAAAATGTTAAGCAGGTAATTTTCCCCCAAAATTGTACCGATTGAAAGCTTGGTTTTACTTCTTCAGCTTGCTCTTACCTGACTTGGTACCATGATGTCCAAGGTAACCAGTCGACAAATTATATAATCCGGAGTCAAAAGTCGGTAATATGAAAATAGTCTATTTATAGTTTTTTTATGAAGTATTTTGTGGACTTCTTTGTCTTTTCGTCGTCTTTCGTTTATTGTCATGGCGTTGTCAGTTTATCTTTTAGTTTTAAAACTTGCTATCTTCCGTCTCATCGTTATAGTGTCATAGGTTATTTATTTTTCGCGTTAAGCCTTTTCTAGTAGGCTTTGCTGCTATTTATTTTCGTGATTATCTAATTTTCGCGATGTTTATCAAATGAAAGATCCAAATTACACATACTCCCAACGAAAGTGTCACAATTAAGTTGGTTTTTAGTAATTAGTATGATAAGTCGGTGTGACCCTGCACCATTTAGGTTCACACATACATCTTTGGTTTCTGATGGGAATAAGTCTCAACGGCAATTATACCACATCTCCTTATTTTCATATGTTTCGAAACATTCGTATGTCTAATTTGCAACATTATTTCAAAAGTTCGACAAACTCTTTATAAAGGTTAATAAGAAATTGAAATTCACTAATGATATAACCTACCAACTATTGTTTATCCATCAAACTAAAAAATCATGACTTAAGACCGATCTGATCTATATATGTGATACATAGTATGTTGTCCAAAAAGCCCAAAAGCTTCTATTCAATTAAAATATAACACGGTGTAGAATTTGTTATAATCCGAATCTAAACCAATCAAATCAATTCCATATGTACGGAAGCCCATTTAGGACCTTCCAAAAATATAATTTTAATTCGAAATCACGAATTTAAATCGTTATCACAATTTGTATAATTTGTTATAACAGATTAAATATGTGATAACGAATCAGTGGAAATCGTTATAACAGATTTTATAATTCGTAATTACGAATTAAATTCGTTATCACAATATTTTGTAATTTGTGATAACGAATTAAAATCGTTATAACGAATTGTATAATTTGTTATAACGGATTATATTCGTGATAACGAATTTGTGGAATTCGTTATCACAGTTTTTTTTGTAATTTATGATTTCGGATTAAAATTCATTATCACAGATTTTTAGCTCACCTGACCCACAGGGTTAAGTGAGATTTTCTCCTCAATTTGCGCCCGTCGTTGTTCATTAAATTTTACAAAAATCTTCTTTTTTTAAAACCTTTTGGCCAAAGTGAAATATACTTGGCCACAATCAATTTAGTTTTAACCAATTTTATTTGCAAATTTAGAAAAAGGGATTCGACACTTAATTAGGGATATTGTTTGTTTTTTGTTTTTGTAAAGGAGCATAACTCAAGAACGGTAAAAGTAATGCCACCCAATTTCAAACTTGATCTGTGTTTTGAAGTAATAAACATTGTGTAGTAGTTTAATTACATTTGGTTGAGGCAAACTAAATGTAGAGAACGGAAACGACAGATTTAGCACTTTGTCTATTTATAAAGGGGCATAACTCATGAACGGTAGAAGTGACGCAATTCAATTTCAAATTTGATCTGTGTTTTGTGGTAATAAGCATAGTGTATTAGTTTTATAACATTTGGTTGAGGCAAACTAAAGTTAGAGGACGGGAACCAATTTTGGGAACGTACGCGACGGACGGACTGGACTGAAAGACAAGGACTAGACTTAATGCCCCCATCGCCTAGCCGCGGGGGCATACAAAATGTGTTTAATACTCATAATTCGTAACCGATACATTTTTATTCATTATTTTTTATTTAAAGTCTTTTTAGACCGGCGATTTCGTTCGTTAGTATCGCCCATGAATATATTTTACAAAGAGGCAGCAGAAGTAGTTTTGGCAACATGGTTTATCGAAGTGTAAAACCCAGGAAGAAAATCGAACAGACTAATTATATTCAACTTTTTGTTGATATGCTAATAATTTAAGAATTATTTGATAATGACGAAAACATAATAGGAGTGCATGCAATTCAAAAACAAACAACAGATATAAGGAAGAAGAAAATGGAATATAATGTGCAAAAGTATATATAAGACAAGGTTAGCCTGGAGTGTAGTGAAGTGAGAGAAATAAATAAGGGTATCTACTATAAAGAATGTGTGCGATGAGCCCGCCTGCGGAACAACATGGCCAACATGGCCAAAAATAGAACATAAGGGTAAAAAAGGGTCAATTGCCGCTTTCAATCATGTGGAATTATTTGCAGATCTTTGCTTTCTCAGTGATCATTTTCGCATTAATAATTGATTGAAAGATTCTCTCTATCTATTATAATTTTCAAAATAATAGACAAAACACAAAAATTAAAAAAAACGTCAATAAAGGAAAATTATTCCTATAAATAGTCATCTTACAATTTTGATGTAAATAGACAGTACGTAAGTATTGTGATTCCATTCAATTCTCTTTCTATAGCGGTTTTCAAGATAAAAGAAAAAAGTTAACCCTTGTTTTCTATTTTAGGCCATGTCGTCCATTTTGTTACGCTTGAGGGCTCATTGCACACATTCTTCAAACTAGAAACCATGATTTATTGCTCTCACTTCACTTCACTCCAGGCTAGCCTTATCTTCTTGTGCACTTATATTCTATTTTCTTCCTCTTTATATTTTGTGTTTGTTTTTGAATTATATGCACTCCTATTATGTTTTCGTCATTATTAAATAATTGTTATATTATTAGCATATCAATAAATGTGATTGGTCTGTTAGATTTTCTTTCCTAGGTTTACACTTCGATAAACCATGTTGGCGAAACTACTTCGTTGCCTCTGTTTAAAATGTATCCATGCGCGATACACACTAATGATATTCGCCGGTCTAAAAAGACTTTAAATGAAAAATAAGGAATAAAACTATATCGGTCAAGAAATATGAGGATTAGACACATTTTTTTTCTGGAGATTTTTGGTGTGTAAACTGGGTCGCTGACTAATAAACTTACATAACAGTTTGTGAGTTAACCCACCCGTTGTACACGACAAAAACTTCTAGGTACAGTGTTTTTGTGTTTATATTTGTACATGAAGAAGACGTCACTAATGTTGTTTCAGTTTGTGTCCAATCCCTTTTGCTAATTTTGCAAATAAAATGCGTTAAAACTAAATCGCCCCGGATTGTGGACAAGTTTGTTTCACTTTGGCAAAAAGGTTTCAGTGAAGAAGATTTTTGTAAAAGTAATGAACAGCGACGGGCGTAAAGTGAGGAGAAAAGCTCATTTAACCCTGTGGGTCAGGTGAGCTAAAATTCTGTGATAATGAATTTTAATCCGAAATCACAAATTACAAAAAAAACTGTGATAACGAATTCCACAAATTCGTTATCACGAATATAATACGTTATGACAAATTATACAATTCGTTATAACGATTTTAATTCGTTATCACAAATTACAAAATATTGTGATAACGAATTTTATTCGTAATTACGAATTATAAAATCTGTTTTAACGATTTCCACCAATTCGTTATCACAAGTTTAATCTGATATAACAAATTATTCAATTCGTGATAACGATTTTAAAATTGTGATAACGAATTTAATCCGTTATTACGAATTACAAAAACTGTTATAACTAATTCCATAAATTCGTGATAACGAATTTAATCTGTGATAACGAATTCTACAATTTGTGATAACGATTTTTATTCGTGATATCGAATTCAAATTATATTTTTGGGAGGTCCTAAATGGGCTTCCGTACATATGTGCATCATCTAAAAAATATCGATCGTTTAACTTGTTTTTAAATTATCCAATGTTCAATACATACATGCATGCATTGAATGTCAATGGCATTAAATAATTCAATCGAAAAGTAAATATGTTACTCAATAAAAATTAGTGATTTGTACCTCATCTCCTTGTGATAAAAGAGAAATACTGTAAGTTCGGCAACTCTTTCTTAACCTTTCCATTGCGGCCACGTTTCCGTGCATTCATTGGCGGAACTGGTTTTTGTTCTTCCATTTCTTTTGAGGGGGATACAATTAACCTTTATTCTTTTTAAGTTGTACTGAATATGCGTGACATTGTGGCTGGGCGTTTGAAATTTAATGTGAAATATTTGTCACTGAATGTTATCAATCAATCAGTGTGACAAATATGTCTATGGATGTTATACAATCAATCAGTGTGACAAATTTGTCACTAGACGTTATGAAGTCAATCTATCAAAGTGAAATAGTTTCCACTATACGTAAGGCAATCAATCAATCAATCAATCATGTTTGGAATTTTGTTTTAAATTATTGTTTCAATATTATAAATAGCCATGCTTACCATTTCAAAAAGGAAGAATTTGTATGGTAAAACATCTCCTGTTGACAAGTGTTCCCCCTCATCTGCAATATTTCTTTTTTGAATGAAGAATCTTTCCCATAAGATTTGTCAAGGAGAATTTTATTTCTGTATATTGAATTTTGGGGGCATTTTTGAAAATAACGCTTATTCTGTAAAAATCATTTTTACTATTATTTTACAGCTATTTTCTATCCTTTTGCACCCCATTATTCTCTATTCTACTTTTTTGCTCATTATTCTCTTTTCTGTAAACCCCATCCGTACCCTCTCTTCACAGTCCTCATTATTAATTAAAGGGGCATTAGCTACGAGATATGATAAAAAATCAAATATGACTTTTTTTGTTCAACCATTAATGAGAGTGAAAAAGTGAAATAACAATTAGCAGCCATTTTGGTTCAGTTTTGTCAAAATAAGCTAAGAAATATTGCTGAAGAATTATTTACTTGCAAGTCAATAATTCGACCTATTTGAATTCGTTTCATGTGACCTCAAATTTAATCTTTCGCTGAAGATTGGTTACGCATGTATTCAGCTATTAACAGAATGTCAACATTAAAAGCGAAACAAGGATGAACCATTTGGGTTGACTGATTCGATCCACAAAAAAAATCATTCTTATACAGGTAAAAACGATTACAAACATACTTTTAAACCTACAATATGAAATCAAACAGACCTAGAAAAAGCAAATTGCATGTGGTCGCTATCTATTTATATTTATATTTATGTTTATATAGGGTTCAACGGCAGTCTTCGGAGGTCATCTCGATGGTTAATTAGATGACATCTAGACAAAAAATACACACAAAATATTATCGAGTTTATGCATTGTTAACTGTTTATTTTAGACTTCTTGTAATTTTGATATACATTTTAGTACTATGTTATTAATCAAATCGCTGAACATGAATTTGATAGCTAATGCCTCTTTCAATATTTTGTATTTGATTTCAAGAATTTAGTCAATGACCTGTGACGCTAAAGTGAGTTAACTCTTTAAAATTTGGTAGAAAGTTTTAATCAAACTATAAGTATAGAAAACGAAAGCTTCTCAATGATAAGTGTTTGTCAAACTGCTATATAACCAATGAAATTATTCCTGTAAATTATGTGCGTCAAATTTCTTGAAATTTTTATACTTTTGTCCACAAGACAAAGTATATGTTTTGTCAAATTTTTTTGAAAATTAAACGAACCAAATCTATTTTAGTCAAAGTGTTTGCTACCCCCTTTAATGTGTCTAGTGGCAGAATTTCAAAAGAGAGGCGAAAGATACCAAAGGGATATTCCAATTCATAAGTCGAATACATACTGACAACGCAATGGGAAAAAAAACAAAAAACGCCAAAAGAACAAACAGCAGTACACAAAACACAACATAGAAAACTAATGACAACAAAGCAGGATTATTTTTTGTTTGGTATTTCAAAACATTACATTTTCATTCATGCCAAAATGTATGATACTGAATATAAATAATGTAATAAACCTTCAACCCAGTACGTTCTATCATTCGGAATGTCACCTAAATATTCTCCCTTAATAAACTTTACGTTACATCGTTACTTACGTTCACAGTAAGTTCCATCATAACCGCTTTGACAAAGGCAACGCCACATTGATCCATCAAATAAATATGACCCTCCATTGTTACAGTTTACATTGGTGCATGGAGTTTCTGAATGAGAAAAACATACTTTAAATTATTTCAAGTATTTGATTACACAATAGATTACCAAAAAAATGCTCTCTTTTTAACGAAAGAAGAAAAGACAATACGTGAACCGCAAGAACTTCACAAGTCATCTTCTCATAATACGACAGTGAGCTTATTTCAGTAGAATTGAGTGATTGATAGGTGTTTAACTCCATTTTCAGCACTATTGTACTATTTTGTGGCGATCAGTTTTTATTGTGGTGGAGGAAGCAATATTGATAAGTTTGTCTGCAAACATTAAAAGCTTCCTTTTGTTATTCAAAATACTTAGCCGTAACTAAAGCTCAGAGGTTTTTTATATCTCAGGATTGTTTGAAACGGAGTAACACATTTACTGGTTTAATTTATACTGCCATATAATTTTCATACTACACATATGGTCAGTTTGGATGTTGCGGTCAAATATGTTTGTTATACAAACTATTCTAGGATATAAAAACTACTGATTTTTGGTGACGGTTCATTATTTTGAATAAAAAGAGGAAATTCTGGCACTCTAAATTGATGAGAACAAAATTTTGTAGTCATTGTGTTCCAATATTGCTTTCAATTGTATTATACAATCCGTCCTGAGTAACAAATTATCTGTTTTAATTCATACCGCCATATAATTTTGATAATAAAGTACAAAATTAATAAGGTCAGTTTTGGACGATGCTGTCATATAGTTTTGTTATACAAACCATCCTGAGATATGAAAACTAAAGATTGAAACTGCTAAATTTCAAAACTGAATAGAACTTAAATATATAATATAAAATATAAATGACTTGAAGAATTTGATATATATTGAACTATACAGTTTACTGTATTTATTTAAACTGTAATGTCTATATCAAGAAACAGAGACAATTTAAAATGTTTTCAATCGGAGTTGTCAAGGTCGAGGTGAACTTAATGCAGGACTGATTGCAAATTTAACTCCAGTCATAGGACCAAGTATGCTTTTTAAGTTTACTTGATTTTGATACTAGGACCGCTCGAAGATGTCCTAAAACCTGTCGCAGGTTAACTTTGACAATTACTGGTTATCAAGTTAACTGGCTGTACAGGTTAGGACTGCACCCATCTGTAACATTACAGGTCCGTGTATATTTGCGTCCATTCGTTTTTCATTTTGAAATATCAAAAACAAAAAACAAAAAAACGAGAGTGTTTTCGGTCCGTGTATATTTGCGTCCATTCGTTTTTCATTTTGAAATATCAAAAAACAAAAAACAAAAAACGAGAGTGTTGTCATTTTTCGTTTTTGATTTCTCTAAAAACCAAAACGAAAAACAAAAGTGTTTTCATTTTTCGTTTTTTGATTTCTCTAAAACCAAAGGGAAAATGAAAGTTATTTCATTTTTTGTTTTTGATTTCTCTAAAACCAATATGAAAATCTAAAGTGTTTCCGTTTTTCTTTTTTGATTTCACTAAACAAGAATTTTGTATTTAATTTAAATTATTTCTCGTTTTATAATGTATAATGTTTTCCTTTCTTGTTTCACGGTCATTGATAGTAAATAATGCAAATGTAAACACCCCGGTGTTCTTTCAACATAGTGTAGACAAAATAGACCGCCTGACTTATGAATTGAACTACGGTGATAAATGAATCAAAGCCTTTCAAATTACCTTGTTTATATCTTTAATAAAAAATAGACTATTATATTTAAATATTAAACGAATCATAAATTTAAATTGTACAATATAATATTATATAAACATGGTACAAATAAATAGATTGATTACAACATCACATTAACAAGGGAGGTTTCTTCTTTTAAAAACTTCAAAGAAAACTACCCCGGTCGTTAAAGTATACATGCACAGTCACTGTGGTTATCAGATCTTTAATCGAAGATAATGTCGACGAATGCAAAAGACTTTATCAATCTGAACAATAAGGGTGCTTGATCTTTACTTTTAAATTTAGAAAGGTTGATCTCAGATGATTAGAATTCATGACCAAGGTCCATTATACGAACATTAAGGACGATAATGTGTTTTACTTGATCAATTGATTGAAAAACAAATTTCCGCAATTTCACAATTCAAACCGGGATTAGCATTCAATCATTTTGCCATTCGGAGCCTACTCGGTATTAGTTTTTCTTATTTTTGAAAGCTATATGGTGACCTTAACTAGAGCCTGGGTGTGGATGGGGATTTACGGAATAGAGAATATAGGGCAAAAAATATGAATAATAGAGACAATGGACCAAGAAAAAAAAATTAGAATAATGAGGTGTTAAAATATAAAGAGAACAGAATAATTGACAAAAAGTATAAAGAAATAAAGAATAGAGAAAAATTGCCGAAAACACTGATTAAAGAATAGAGAAAGTCGGCATAGAATATCAAAGAATACAGAAATGAAGAACCCCGTATCCAGACCATCATCCTAGTTGCCTAAACCAACTATTTTGTCTCCGGTAGATTGTTATTGGTTACCATACGTTTTCTTTTTATTTCTATGCCTATCAACTAAGACATGAGCTTTCATAATTTGCCAGCTTATTACATCATAAAAAAAGACTAAGCCGAACATCACTCTGGATTATTCTCAAGTGGACCTCAGCTACCTACCCTACCACACTATTACCGAAAAGTTGATAAAAAAGATCTACGGCAATACTAGGTGCAAAGGGAAGTTGGGTAGCTGAGGTCTACTGGAGAAAAAATCCAGAGTGTTATTCGTCTTAGTTTTTTTTAAGTAGGTCCAAAGTTGGGGTCCGCGGACACCCAACCCCACCCTTACCGAAAATTTGATAAAAATAAATTCTAAGCCAATACTTTTGTCCGCACGCACTAAGACAAATAAAGCTTAGTAGCTGAGGTCTACAGTAGAAAAAACACAGGGTATTTTTCGGCTTAGTTTTTTTTTCTAAAGTAGGTCCAAAGTTGAGGTCAGATACCCTACCCAACCCTTACCGAAAAGTTAACAAACAAAAATTCTATTGCAATACTTTTTTCCGCACTAGGTGCAAACGTAAGCTAGAGACCTAGCGCCTACTTGATCAAAATTCCCAGTTTGGGTATAGCACGGATTATTTTTTAAAGCTAATAAATAATTTCCTTGCCCACCATACTTTGAGTACAGAAAATAGACCTTTCGTCCAACCATAAGTAAGCGAAATCCACTGTTTCAGAAGTAGAATGTTTTGTCAAAACAGTTTTGTGTGGCAAAAAAAAGTTAAAGCACGAGTGCAACTTTTTTTCTTCTAATGCAGAACAATTGTTACTTTTCATGAACTATTTGACAGGATGCCGAGAATATGGAAAGCTATTTCACACAATAGTGCAATTTTGCCAACATTTAAATAATTTCATAATTATTTACGATTCTATATACACTCAAAAGTGTTGACTATTCGAAATGTAAAGCGTGCAGCACGCTGTGTGATGTATAGAAAGCAATTTCTATTGCATTTATATAATTAATGAACAAGAAATGAAATTTTGAAATTCATTGAATAGTGTCTTTGACTGCTCAATTATATATTAAAAACTGATAATATAGTGGTTATATATTAATAAAAACATTTTAAGTACGTTTGAATCTTATGCAACATTTGGGTTTATATAAACATCTGAAAACTGGCTGCTAGCGAAGTGGCTGCTAGCGAGTGGCTCCTTGCTTGAACCTGGTCTCACAAACTCCGCATTTTCATTCACGTCTTCACATTACAGGTTTCAATAAACGTTTAGTAAATTATTTCAATGTGAAGAAAATGACCCGTATTATGCCAACAACTGGTTTTAGAATTAATTAGTTTATTTTCGATGCAAAGACCTTATAAGTGAATCAATATTAATACAAAAATATGTCATCTTTAATGATTCCTCATGGTTTTTTTTTAGTGATTATTTGATTACTAGACCAAATATTTCATGATTATTTGATTATCTAGGACTGTATTTTAGATTAATTGATTACCAAGTTTAAACAATAAATTTGTGTGTATAGCATACATATAAAATTTGGCTTGAAAGACGTTATTTTTTTTCGCCTCGTTCCGCTCGGTAAAATTGTTAAGAATTAAGTCCGAAGATTGAACGCGTTTGTTTAATAATCTTATTAAAATTCATAAAAAAAAGTTATATAAGTGTAACGAAATCAGAGATATATCTTTTAATTAGATTGGTTCGTCTAATTTAGTATTTTTATCTGAAGTAAATTTACTAACTTCTTTAATAAAGGATTTGAACAAGAATGTGTCCATAGTACATGAATGTCCCACTCGCACTATCATTTTCTGTGTCCAGTGGACCGTAAATTGCGGTCAGAACTCTAATTTGGCATTAAAATTAGAAAGATCATATCATATGGAACATGTGTACTGAGTTTCAAGTTGATTGGACTTCAACTTCATCAAAAACTACTTTGACCAAAAACATTAACCTGAAGCGGAACAGACGGATGAACGGAAGAACAAACGGACGCACAGACCGAAAAACATAATGCCTATAAATGAGACATACATTCACAAAATGTGCTGAAATTGAATGAAGGTCTTGTAAATCTCAAAAATACCATAACAGGCATATCCAAATAAAGTTCCCTGAAGTCACAAACAACTTCCCTCACTTGTAGATCTATTTCCACTACTTTTGCATTATTGTATTTATCAATAATAATATAAATAGAAATTGTATGCATGTAAATTACAAATGATCAGGGTAAAATTATCAATCCTTTAAATAAACTTATTTTAAAAGGTTACCAATTGAACACTGTAAATAGATCTTTGAATATTGTTTTTATTGGTATAAATATTAATTTTGTTATCAGTAACTTAAAACTATACTACATTTTATTATTACATTGTTATACCCATCAAGGTACTACAATCTGTTGATACCTATGATTTGGCATTGCACAAGGTCATGTCTTTCTCTGACTGTTAATGACGTCTTTACACTAAATCCATTGGATGTTGGATGTGTATTGATTGATATTTTAGTCTTAGATACATGATTTTTGTATTAGTTGTTATTGGCTTTAAACTAGCTGTCAGTAATGCGATTACTCTCAGATGTGTCTTTGTGTCCTTTTTTGTTTGTTAAGGATGTATAAATACCCTGCCACGTCCGGTCTGTGCTTTTGTTAGATGTTTTTTTCTGTTTTGTATCGATCTGATATGTTAAACCCTTTTCAACTGATTTTTATAGTTTGTTCTTTTGTTGTTCTGTAACAAAACTCGTCCCAGGTAAACGGGAGGGTTGAGCGCTCACTTGCATGTTTAACCCCGCCACATACTGTATGTGCCTGTTGCAAGTTAGGAGCCTGTAGTTCAATGGTTGTCGTTTGTTGATGTCTGTCATATTTGTTTTTCGTTTTATTGTGTTATAAATTAGGCCGTTTTTTCTCAACTGAACTGTTTCATATTTTTCATGTCAGAGCCTTTTTTAGCCGACTATACCCTACTGGTTTTTTTTTCTCATTGTTGAAGGTGGTACGGTTGCCTATATATAATTGCTTACATCCACTTCATTTGACGTTTGGGGATAGTTGTCACATTGGCAATCATACCACATCTCCTTATTAAAATGTTGAGGGGGGAGGGGGGTGAAATTTGTATTTCTTAGGAAAGTTCCAATGTTTTCCTCCCAGGTCACCCATTTTTAATTGGATATTTTCTCATTTTGCTGTGCCTTTGGATTTGTGTTTAAGGCCAACCAGAGCTTACTGCCTGTTGGTGGGTAGTTGAAGACCATATGGTAAGCTCTAGGTGTCTTTTTGTGTATTGTATATGGTGATTTGGTGATGTCTTCATGCCATTGTCCCATTACTTTATATAGACAGCTTATCAGTCAACCATATCTATCAAAGACGACAAATGATGGCCAAATCTCTCCTGGCTTTTTGTATAGTCAGGCGAGAAACAAGATATAAACGGACTTGGCTTGGTTTAAACATGTATATTTAGTAAATTCGTATAAATTCAAGTCAAATTAATATTTCAAAACAACATAAAAATATAAAAGTGTAAAAAAAAATTTTTTTAAATAAATCTTGAAAATATTATTGTGTTTATGTGTGGCCATGGATAAAGGCATGTTTTTCAGTCTGGGTTAAAAAAAAATTATTGACTTCGGGTACAAATCCCTGCCCCACCCCAGAGAATCAAATGGTTGCTTCCTTGGGAACAATAGAGATTGAAGATGTTGAGAATGAAGATCAGGTAATAATGTTATGTTCTGCGGCGACGTTAAAGGAATACCAATCAGTCAATCGATCTTTATGACTATGGCTTCAGTTGTGTAATATTCCTTGTTGTTAAAGTTCCTTTTCTGCTTTGTGTAGACTTATTAAGACTTGGAATAGATTTACGATGACTAATGAACGGTCGTGTATGGTTTGGCAATTTTACATGCCTACCGATAATAAAGTTGACAATGGAAATGGGGAATATGTCAAAGAGACAACAACCCGACCAAAGAGCACACAACAGCCGATGTCCAGATATGATACGATGCTACCGGACATAGAAAAAACTGTCCTTTTTTCATGGAAAATTAAACTGTTACAGTATATTACAGAATACAAAACTAGCTCTCTTTTCTGTAAATACAAATAAAAAGCTGACATGGGTGAGATTAAAGCTAGAAATCCCAATCTCCCAATTCACTTAAAAAGACCATATATAGATATAAGAAGATGTGGTATGAGTGCCAATGAGACATTTCTCCATCCAAGTCACAATTTGTAAAAGAAAAACCATTGTAGGTCAAAGTACGATCTTCAACACGGAGCCTTGGCTCACACCGAACAGCAAGCTACAAAGGGCCCCAAAATAACCAGTGCAAAACCATTCAAACGGGAAAACTATGCAAAGGTATAATCTATATAATAAACAAGAAACGAAGACACTTATGAACCACATCAACAAACGGCAACTACTGAACATCAGGTTCCTGACTTAGAACAAGTTCAAACAAATGCAGCGGGTTTAAACGTTTTAATAGGTACCAAATTCACTCTTATCCGAAACAATAATGTAACATATGACCTTTAATATTGAAGGGCTAAACTTGCATTGAGCCGTGTTTAGGCCCTAAAATAGAAAATAAAGAGATGTGCATGGGCTTTTATTCCTGTTCTTCATCTTGAAAGTAGCTGGAGGGTCTTCAACGAGGAAAAGAACCATTCATACCCTGAAAACAACAGCCACACACTTGGCTTTGTGGATTACAATGTTTTGCTTTATCCTACACCCTGGATTTTTTCTCCAGAAGACCTCAGGTACCCAGCTTCCCTTTGCACCTACTGCGGACAAAAGTATTGCCGTAGATTTTTTTTATTAACTTTTCGGTAATGGTGTGGTAGGGTGGGTAGCTGAGGTCTACTTGAGAAAAAATCAAGAGTGATGTTCGGCTTAGTCTTTTTTTATAATGTAATAAGCTGGCAAATTATGAAAGCTCATGTCTTAGTTGATAGGCATAGAAATAAAAAGAAAACGTATGAAAACCAATAACATTCTACCGGAGACAAAATAACGTTGGTTTAGGCAACTAGTATGATGGTCTGGATGCGTATTTCTTCATTTCTGTATTCTTTGATATTCTATTCCATTTTTCTCTATTCTTTAATCAGTGTTTCAGGCCATTTTTCTCTATTCTTTATCATGTTTATTTCTTTATACTTTTTGCCAATTATTCTATTCTTTTTATATTTTAACACCTCAATATTCTATTTTTTTTTATTTCTTGGTCCATTGTCTCTATTATTCATATTTTTTGCCCACTATTCTCTATTCCGTAAACCCACATACACACCCAGGCTCTAGTTAAGATCACCATATAGCTTTCAAAAATAAGAAAAACTAATACCGAGTAGGCTCCGAATGGCAAAATGATTGAATGCTAATCCCGGTTTGAATTGTGAAATTGCGGAAATTTGTTTTTCAATCAACTGATCAAGCAAAACACATTATCGTCCTGAATAATCGTATAATGGACCTTGGTGATGAATTCTAATCATCTGAGATCAACCTTTTTAAATTTAAAAGTAAAGATCACGCACCCTTATTGTTCAGATTGATAAAGTCTTTTGCATCCGTCGTCATTATCTTCGATTAAAGATCTGATAACCACAGTGACTGTGCATGTATACTTTAACGACCGGGGTAGTTTTCTTTTAAGTTTTTAAAAGAAGTAACCTCCCTTGTTAATGTGATGTTGTAATCAATCTATTTATTTGTACCATCTTTATATAATATTATATTGTACAATTTAAATTTATGATTCGTTTAATATTTAAATATAATAATTTATTTTTTATTAAAGATATAAACAAGGTAATTTGAAAGGCTTTGATTCATTTATCACCGTAGTTCAATTCATAAGTCATGCGGTCTATTTTGTCTACATTATGTTGAAAGAACACCGGGGTGTTTACATTGGCATTATTTACTATCAATGACTGTGAAACAAGAAAGGAAAACATTGTACATTATAAAACGAGAAATAATTAAAATTAAATACAAAATTCTTGTTTAGGAACTTTAGATTTTCATTTTGGTTTTAGAGAAATCAAAAACAAAAAATGAAAACACTTTCGTTTTCCGTTTTGGTTTTATAGAGAAATCAAAAACGAAAAATGAAAACACTTTTGTTTTTCGTTTTGGTTTTTGAGAAATCAAAAACGAAAAATGAAAACACTCTCGTTTTTTTTTTTTTTTTTTGATATTTCAAAATGAAAAACGAATGGACGCAAATATACACGGACCATTACAACAAAAGTTGCATTAACCGATTGCCAGTTAAAAATTGATCAAGAATAATAGGCTTATAATTTGTACAGTCGTGAAGTTGCTATGTTGATGAAATGCCTCCATGGACAGAATATTTTGCTAATCATTCGCGAAACCGACATATGTATCATATTAATCGAAGAGATAACATACGCACAGAAAAAGGAACGTAGAATGTTTTTTATATTTGACTATCCATGCTATCCAGGCTTAACTTTTGCAAAATGAGGTTTGTGCTTTATTCCTGATACAGAGATATTCTGTGAAATTTAAATCTTCAATTTTAATGGATATAACCTTTCCATTTTTAAAAGGTGGGGCACTTGTTATTGTCAAGACAAACTGATACCCAGGTTTCACGTATTTAATTTTTTTTTAAATGCTGGCTGTATTCCACAATTATATTTAAAGCTTTAAATATGTCCAGATATAGTTCAAGACATTTGCAAAAGCTCTTCCGTAAATGTGAACAACACGGGGTGCAAGCAGATGGCCACTCAGACAAAGATGCAAGCATATTGCCTTCCAAATACAGGCAGCACGTGTTTCTCGTTTCTCGTTTTTATATAGATTAGACCGTTGGTTTTTCCGTTTGAATGGTTTTACACTAGTAATTTTTTGGGGCCCTTTATAGCTTGCTGTTCGGTGTGAGCCAAGGCTCCGTGTTGAAGGCAGTACCTTGACCTATAATGGTTTACTTTTATAAATTGTAACTTGGATGGAGAGTTGTCTCATTGGCACTCATACCACATCTTCCTATATCTAGCATATTGCTACACAGATAATAAGGACACAAACGATTAATTTTGTGCTCAGTCTTGATAGGTAAATTAAAAAAAAATATTTGAAAAGTTGCAAGTAACTTTTAATCTGAAAATTTATAAATTCTAATTAAAAATCCAACTCCTGCAGAAAACCTTACTAGAATGACACCAAATTATGGAATACTTAACATGATTAAAATACTAATTTTAGTATAAATTAATTGATGTAGTGAATAAAAGAAAATTGTATTAATAAAATGGAAAAAACGATTAAAAGAAAAGATAATAAAAAGATTAAATTGAACCTCTAATTATCTAATTTAAAATAGCTATAAGCCCTACCTGAAACCTTCGTTATTGTTTGTGATTCCTTTGAAAATTCCTTGTTAGGGCAGCATTCAAGAAATAATGAACATTGTCCTAGGTTTGTGTCAAAAGTACTGGAGCAGCAGTTGTTGCCATTTGTGCAAAGCATGGCGCATTCGATTCCAGAACTGGCTTTTATTGTCTCCATCGATGGCCCAACTAATCGTGTGTCCGTTTCGTTGTTGAACATCTGAGATTTTAAACTAAAACATGCAGTTAATTGTGTGAAAAATATACAAACTGATGATGTCCTTAAATGAAACATAGTTTTCAATGATATGCTACTACCGATTGTAACTTCATTTAACAACAGTCAAACTGAGAATATAAAGTTTGTCATTGTTTCATTTTTGATTCGATTAATTTTGGTCACAAGATATATTGCATTAATAAAATATGTAAACATTGTATAGTTGATACATCGCCTACAGAAACAATTGTTTACATAACAACCAGATATGACATTACATGTACGAACACTAATTTATCTTCAGTAGTGGTTGAAATCAAATGTAAGAAATTTAAAGATTTTAAACTGCATGCTTATAAGTCCTCAAGGTTAAATATGGCAATGTTCTTTACAATTGTGATAATTCATGGTCTAAGAAATTGATACTTTTAAGATTTATGATTAGACTGGTCTCTCTTGTACGGAAGCTACCAACGTGTAAATCGTCCAACAAAACAAAAAACATCCAAACACTCCATTGACAATTCAATTTTCATGAGAGAGTTATCTCGAGAAGCCTAGAACATTTAAAGCAGTAAACAAAAAACTTAGAAATAATGTGTTTCTTTCCTGTTTTGCAAATTTGAAAAGGGTCAAACTCTTTCCGTGATAATCGAGTTTATTACATTGGTAGCATTGAATTACATTGATTTCCCAGTCAAATAAAAACCGATAATTTCACATGTGAAATAAACGTGGTTATTCCACTCTCTGACGTCATTCAACAATAGGCGTTGTCAAGACGTCGATAAATTTGGATCAAAACAAATTGTGAATGCGTATATATAGTTCCTTACATTTTCTACATTAATTTCATTAAAAAAGCCATTTGCCAATGTAATAAAAAGAATAACTAATCAAAGAAATCAAATATCGAAAAATATTCAACTCGTGACCGAACAACACTGATAATTAACTCATGCGCTACGCGCATTCGTAAATTAATGTGTTATTCGGTCACTCGTTGGATATTTTTCTCTATTTGAATTCTTCGATTAGTTATTCTATAAATATTTTCAATTTTCAACACTAAATTTTGTATGGAGGTGGTATAGGATAAGTAACCATTTTTCAAGAACATAACAAGACTCTTTCGGACATCAGACTACTATGGGGTGTCCTTGCTTATGTAAAAAAAATGACATAAATGTAATTTCACTCCATCTTACGCATGAAAGCTGATAAACAACATTGCTTTTTAGAACAATATCTGTAACTGATCTTTCTTGTTAAACTAATCACGTTATATAAATAATTCATGTTCCTCAATTAATTAATAAAAGCAATTAAAATATTGATTATTTTTCAGTAGTAAAATAGAAGCAGATATTGTACTTTTAACGAAGAAGAGATCACATACAGTAAATATTTCACAGCTTTTTGCGGTTTGATATATAGCCATATATGGTTTTGAATGGTTTAACACTAGTGCGTGATAACATTTTTGTGAGGGAATTCGATGTTTGCTATACCACGGTTCATTTCAGCGCACTTTTTGACAATACCACTATACCAATCAGAATGATTTTTTTATTTTGCAGTGTTTTAAAAAATGATTTTACTTTGTATCTATGTATTAATTGTGAAACATTAAATGTATTAAAAGGGCGTATTTTCTGTATAAAGTCAATAATTCAATAATTATGTAGACTTTTGAAGCCCACACTTTCTATCGCCTTAAATACGCAAACGAAAATTCTGAAAACTAAACCAATACAGACGACATGTTTTTTGAAATTATAGCAAAACTTTTGGTTGACAAATGTTTTATTCGTTATTACAAAAATTGACCTTAAAATATCTGTCATTTTCTACCTACCCAGTTTACTCCTATTACTTATTATGATGTGGACTGGTCATTGTTATTGAATCTTACGCAATTTGATTGGAATAAGTTATTATTAGTTTACCTATTTTTTTCATACACGTGTATTGGTTGAATCAGAACATGCATGAATGTGTAAAGTAACTTAAATGACCGTCAAACTGGACAGTGGACGAGTCCATATTAGTTTTATCAATGAAACTAAAGGTATGAAAGGTAAGAATCGCCACTTCTTATTTTTTCACAAAATTTTCCACATATAGAGCAGATAAAGCATTTTTTAATAGCCTATTTCGGAGAAAAAGGAGAACGTTTACAAATCAGGCGTTTATTTCCATTACACAAGTCATTTTTCTAAGAGAAATGCAGAAAAACATTTTACGCACGGCTACGCCAGGTAAAATTATTGTTTATCTTAACAAAAATATACATTTTTCAGTCTCATTATAATGTTATAATTACAATTAATCCCAAACAAAAGAAGACAGTAAATAAAGTAAACATATGTCCGATCTGCCTATTTTTGGACATCAAAATTATATACGATCGTTTTAACGTCAATTTCGTCTACCTCACAAAATCGTGTTAGGCACTATAGTCATTTTTATGCCTTTTATAGCTTGCTGGTCGGTGTGAGCCAAGGCTACGTGTTGAAGACCAAACTTTGACCTATAATGGTTTACTTTTTACAAATTGTGACTTGGATTGAGAGTTGTCTCATTAGCATTCATACCACATTTTCTTATATATATATATATATAGTTATCTAGAAAAATATAGACTCCATATTTTTCGTTCAAAAAGGAGACATAAAATTTGAAAATATTTGGAAAAGTATAACAAAAACACCAAACTCCACGGTCAATTCAAAAAGGGGAAAGTCGATAAAAACTGACAAAATAAAACATTTTCAACCAACAGAAAGAGTGAAAAAAACAACTGTCATGACTTGGTAAAAGCATTTTTCCGAAAAAAAATCTTTTTTAGTTGAAGTCGAAAAAAAATGTTTGTACAGTACTTTCCCTCCCATATGTGCAAAAAATGAATGGTCAATGCATTATTTGTCTTTGCACTAGCCATGACGTCATAACGTTTTATCTGCAATGACGCCATGTCGTCAAAAGTGTTCACCGCCTGACGCATACAGAAACATGAAAAGTAAGAAAAAAGGGCAATTTATTAATTATTATCTGTTTGGTTGCAGCGTGTGCCTTAAAATAAGACTTTACAAAAATGAAAAGAATAGATCTATATCAAATGATTATCGACATATTCAAACATTTAAAGAATATAGTGATACTGAAAGGTACTTTTTTTAGTTAAGGTGTAATACCACCAAATCAAAGTACGTCACATCCGATTACATACGAAAAAGGGTAAAAAAAAATATTCCCTTGATTTTGACAGTTGTAGGAAATTAATCCTACATTTCATTGCAGTAAAAAATTTCTGAGTCATAAACATATATCTTGGGTGTTTCAAAGCACCATTTTTTTTTATTTGGTGTTTCTATAGAATATTTTGGAAACTTGATCTTACATAGTTACTAAAGCTTGTACACATGAAAAAAAGGGGTGAAAATTTGATTGGTTAACTTCCAGTGATGGTTATTCCCTTATATGCAATGAAATGTTATGTGAAATTTTGTCTGTAGTACTGGACAGGATAAAACTTTACTCATACCAAGTATTTCTTTATTTGAAACAAAGATAAATTCTGCACAATTTTTTGAAAAGTGCAACTTTAACAAAGACTAATAGGGGAAAATCAATGGTGGTATGACACCTTAAGAAGATAAAAAGGGGGTATGTTCTGTACATGTATTTTTCCTTTCATAACGTATTTTTCTTTGTTTTTTATATAGCTTTTAAAGTATCAGCAAACAAAAAATCGCACGGAATTGTCGTTTCTCCGTCTACCGATTTGTTGGATGAAAATGGAGTACCAATCGATTTTGAAACGACATTTTGATTAAACAAATGAAAATGCCATTTAAGTGTTCGATTTTTGTCGAAACGACATCACAGATAAAAAACAATCGGATGGAAATCGGATAGAAAATTGTATCGTGTAAAAGCACCTAAAAGAATTTTCATAAGCATTAGCAGAAATAAATTAAATAATGCAACTAATCATCTCTCTTGATCAAGTGCTCTCCTGTCAGGTGTCTCGAACTACCTTACCTTCAAATGATTAGCGATTGTAAGTTGGATATCCCTCAGTGCTTTTAAACAGTAATCAAGAGAACCCTTTGAATTATAATACAATAAGGGTTATGTAATTACATGCAATTGATTATAATTGCTTACATAAATGGCGACGGCTAGCGAAACGAAAACACCTTTCATTTATAGTGCAGATATTTAACAGTGGCGGAAGATAATTTAACGATGGCGTGCGCCATCATAAAACAGGCCATGGAGGTCCCTGCGATGTGTTTTGTTGACTGCAATTGTTTCATTGCGCTGTTAAAATGTATTATTTGTTTTTTTATATATATATAAAAGTCAGTGCAATCTGAGAGTAAACACAAAAGGCGTTTCCTGACATCAGTTGTACAATTCCGTATAAACATATGAAACTGAGTTACACATATGTGATATATACATATATTTGAATATATAACAAATTGATTTAAACCAATAGTAATATTTAATATAATATTTATTATATATTTATTTAGAAACTACCCCTTTACATCGGGGACAAACACCAACAGGGTATTAGTGTTTGCGTCATACAAACTATAAATATTATAAATACAGTGTACATAAATAAAAACATCACTATCATTAAAAATGTCAATATATTCGTAAAACAATTTCTTTTAAAACCCAACATTTGGTAATAAAAATATAAAAGTGAATAAAAGAAACCGTAAAAGTACGTTGCGACATTTTTAAAAGATTACACATATATACATAGACTTTTTCTAAAAATACATGCATATTCACATAAACTTGACACCATTTCAAACTTTCATACATTTAAATAATTTAGACATTAACATGCAACAACTCATTGCGAGCTTTAATGAGTGAGGTTAGATATTGTTTTCCCATTTCATCAACCTTTTATATATCATCACCGAACAAAAAAGATGAGACGATTGTTATTTATAGACCTCATCTTTACAATATCTCCCAGATCTTTATTTGTTAAAGCTTAATATATGTATGTTATTTGACATTGCAAAAAGTAAAGAATAAACCGAGTGCATTCGTTTGCTCTATATTTTTCTTTTTAAGCTTCTCTTTTATGACGAAATTTGTTTTTTTTCTCGAAATTTGTTTTTTTTTTTTTTTCTTTTTCTTTTTTTGTAAAAAGAGTCTTCTGGTAGGGAGATAGTAAATCTGACCCCACCTTTTAATGAAACAAATCGATCTGCTCTTGTAAGGAGTGAACATAAAAAAAAACATTTTCGTGTTAACTCTTATTTTTTCGTCTTATCCCCACTCAAGGAGTCAACACTTTTGTGTTTTTTTGTTGACATAAAATATCATCGATCGTTAATTTCTTGTTATTTTCCTATTAATAAAAGGATGAAGTATTCGAAATTCAGATATCTATGATGATTTTTTTTTTTTTTTGCGTGAACCCTCTGAGGTATTCAGGCCTATATGTTGGTGACTTTTGATGGCTTTCTATGGGCTATTCAGATATCTAAGGAAACAAAGTTTTCGGAACGTATCGAAAATGTTCGATCATTTGTACAGGTGGTGATCTATGTCTTTGTAACGGCCCCTCTGTGGACAGGCTTCCACGTGACATTACGGATTTCAACAATCAAAGTTCTTTTGTAGATCGGAAAGTTAATATATAACTAAATTGCAGTAGACAAATTATTAATATATTTCAATCTTTTGACATAACATTTGCGTTTTTATGTTAATGTTTGTTAAATATCAATAATAAGGATAATTAAACACAACGATATTTCTGACAAAAATATTTAATTTCGTTACTAAATGCTAACATAAGTCCAAGTAAAAACCAAGGGAATATTCATTAAAATTATTAGATTCTATCTGCAATTGGGAAATAAAGTATACCATTATCAGCTGAATCAAAATAAATCATTTATAAAATATCATTGGCAATGTTATAGTATGTCCCATATGTGTAATCAGTGAACTCATATATCAGGGATGCTCATAAATAAATAAGTATCTAAAATATAAACTGTAGTGAGAAAAAAAAAATGATAGCATGATTTCAATTTACTGGAATTCTAACTCCCTGTATATAAGAAAAGTTTTACAAAAATAATTTAATTTTAATTACTACTTAATTAATATTATTTTATACTATCAAAAAGGTTTTAGAGGGGATTGTATTGCACTATATTCATAAAATGGAAAATTAGACTGATTTGATAAAAAAATGTCTCATCAGAAAATAATTAAAGTTTGTGTTTACTGATAGTATATATGGAATTTTCGGAAAAGATTTATTAACAGGAATATATGTTAATCAAATTTCAATACTCTTTTTAGTTTTTAACAGTTTAACCTTATCATGCTTATAGCTTCTAAATCTTTGCAATATGGTGCGATTATTAAAATTAAGACGTTTCTGCTATGACAACTTATTCCTTCATTTAAAAAAAATGATAAATTGATATAATAAGTAACTAATTTCAATAGGTTCTGTTTTTTTTTTTTTTTTTTTAAAAGAGGAAAACTGCATATATCATTAGGATTAAAATTCAATTGGTTTTGAAGTCTTATCTATTTATTACAAACTATTCATGGTATAGAGAATTGAAAGTCCAATTTACATTTGAAGCTTAACTCTATATGAAGCAACTAATTAGGTTTCCATTGTTTTTTAATGTAAATAGCACACTAGACCTTTCATATACATACATTTGTTATGAATACCTGAATATGCTCCCAAAAGAACAAATTCATATATTTATTGATTTATTTATTGGTGTTTAACGCCACTTTCAGCACTATTCTGCTATTTCGTGGCTGTCAGTTTTTACTGGCAGATGAAGCTGGAGTGCCCTGAGAGAACCACTGACCATCGGCAGGAAAACTAACAATCCTAGTCAATTGAGATTGGAATCGAGCGCACCTGCCGCGTGCGGGATTCAAACTCACAACCTCATTGTTGACAGGCTAGTGATACATTGGAGAGACTACTTAGACCACTCGTTCACCGAATTTTGATAGTGCAATTATTGACATACTGTTTATATTGATAAATTCTGTTTGTAGGTTGCACTTTGTAAATACAGCTGTTTCACAAGCCACGCCTCTTTTGTAATGTTTTAAACTATTGAAATACTATCTATATTTATGTGCGACCATGCAAATACTGCTTAAATTGATGTGCAACTATGGAAATACTGATATTATTGATGTGCAACCATGCAAATACTGTTAATATTGATGCGCAACCATGGAAAAACTTTTAATATAAATAAATACTGTTATTATTGATGCGCAAACATGGAAATACTGTTCATATTGATGTGCAACCATGACAATTCTGTTGATATTGATGTGCAACCA
This sequence comes from Mytilus californianus, assembly GCF_021869535.1. Taxonomy (NCBI): domain Eukaryota; kingdom Metazoa; phylum Mollusca; class Bivalvia; order Mytilida; family Mytilidae; genus Mytilus; species Mytilus californianus. The sequence continues at coordinate 46,568,229 of NW_026262582.1, read as the reverse complement.
TGGAAATACTGTTAATAATGATGTGCAACCATCGACAGACTGTTTATATTGGTGTTCAACCATAGATATACTGTTAATATTGATGTGCCATCACGTACTTACTGTTAATATTGATGTTTTATCAATGAAGTTCTGTTAATATCGAAATGCAACCATGGAAATACTGTTAATCGTGATGTGCAATCATGGAAATACTGTTCATATTGATGTTCAACCATGGACATACTGTTAATATTGATGTGCAACCATGAACATACAGGTAATATTGATGTACATCCATTGAAATTCTGTTAATATTGATGTGCAGCAATGAAAATACTATTAATATAGATAAATACTGTTGATAGTGATGCTCAATTGTGGAAATACTGTTAATATTGGTGTGCGAACATTGAAATACTGTTAATATTGATGTGCACCAATTTAAATACTTTTAATATTGATGTGCAACCATAGAAATACTGTTGATACTGATGTACAACCATCAAAATACTGTTAATATTGATATACAACCATGGACAGACTGTTAATATTGATGTGCAACCATGAGCATACTGTTAATATTGATGTTCAACCATGGACATACTGTTGATATTGATGTGCAACCTTGGACATACTGTAAATATTGATGTGCAACCATTGAAATTCTTTTAACATTGATATACAACCATGGACAGACTGTTAATACTGATGTGCAACCATGGACATACTGTTAATATTGATGTTCAACCATGAACATACAGTTAATATTGATATGAACCATGAAAATACTGTTAATATTTATGTACAACTATTGAAATTCTGTTAATATTGATGTGCAACTTTGGAAATGTCACCTGATCATAGGTTTTCATCATAGTAAGGGAATCAAAATAAAACAAATATTTCATAAATCACTGGAAATCTGTGAAAATCATCCCCATTGCTTAATTTGCTATAAGAGTAATAAGCAAGGCTAGTAGAAAAAAAAATGAAAAAGAAAGTTTAATTTGTTTATGGAAAAGTTTGAGGTTAAATTTTATTATGTTAATTACCATACAACATTTTAAAGGACTAAAAATATGTTTTGTTTTGTTTTTTACCCCAATTGTAAATATTTATCCAAAATCAGGGCATACTTTTCATTTATTAACAGAAGCTCAGATTCTTACTTCAATGTTTTAATAAACCTTTTCTATCGTTGTTAGTATTTAATATTTTCATGTCATTATATGTTTTAAATAAACTAGTATATCTTTTCAAATTTATAGTTGTGTGTATATATATAAAGAAAAGGAGACGTGGTTTATCAGGGGCGGATCCAGCCATTTTTAAAAGGGGGGTTCCCAACCCAGGATAAAGGGGGGGGGTGTTATATGTCCCCATTCAAATGCATTGATCGTCAAAAAAAGGGGGGTTCCAACACCCGGACCGCCCCTCCCCCTGGATCCGCCACGGGTTATTCATCAATGACACAGCTACCAAAAGAGGAAATAACCATAAAACATTTAGAGGGCAATATTTCAAGCTCTGTACCATCCTGAGTCTGTGAAATTAAAAGTTGTGAATAAATTAAACAAAAAAAAATATGTGCCATAAAAAAGAAGCTTAACTTTCCAAATGTACATTTAAGGAATGACTGTAATATTTTTTCTGTCTATGAAGAAATAACATCAAAAATGTGGTGCACACTGAATAACCCGCGAAAAAATATTACAGTCATTCTTTATAATTAAATTCTAAATTCCATTTTTAAGGAGTAAATTTTGAAAAAAAACGATGGTGACGTCACGGTCACATCACAAAATTATGTCTATGAGCTGATAGACAAAACACTATTAGCCAATCAGAAGACTTGTTACATCCAAAATTAAATTATTCAAAATTCACAAGTTGATGAGAAACTGACTATGCTTTGGCAAAAACTGAATGTTATATCTATTGATTTGGCATCACAAAATAACGTTTTGAAAATTATACCCCACGCAACAAAGTTGCATAGGATATAATGTATTTGACCCGTCCGTTCTTGTCATCGCAACTCCTGTGAAACCTCACAACAAACATTCATGACACTTTGTAGATAATAAATACATACTCTGTAGATATGCATATCGACAGGAAATTATGATTCAATTTTTGTCTTGCCTGCGACGAAAGTCGCGAAAAGCGAGACATGGGGGTTGCTTTTCTGGCGACAACGACGACGGCATCAACAATTGTTAAGTTTTCTGCTTAGGTTAGTTTGAATTGAACTACTTGTGAAAGTTTGACGACTATTTTGAGGCCCCGCCCCCAGGTCATGGTCCAGTGACTTTGAATGAATTATCAATTTTCAATGTTAAGTTTTCTGCTTAAGTTAAGTTTGATAGGATCTACTAGTACTTGTAATAGGTCAATGATATTTTGAATGAAGTCCCATTACTATCAGTACATATCAGTTTGACGCCTATTTTGAGGCCCTGCCCCCTATCACTTGCTAAATGTCATCAAATGTAATATAAAGTTGCATTACTCATCAGTACATATCCGTTTGAGGCTCCGCCCCCTAGGTAATGGTCCAATGACTTTGAATGAATTAGCAATTTTCAATGTTAAGTTTTCTGCTTATGTTAGTTTGATAGGATCTACTTGTAATAGATCAATGATTTTTTTGTATGAAGTCCATTTACTATCAGTACATATCAGATTGGCGCCTATTTTGAGGCCCTGTCCCCTAGCACTTTCTCCAGTGACTTTGAATTAATTAGCAATTTTCAATGTTTAGTTTTCTGCTTAGGTCAGTTGGATAAGAACTACTTGTAATAGATCAATGATATTTTGTATGAATTTAAAGTCTCGTTACTATCAGTACATATCAGTTTGACGCCTATTTTGAGGCCCTGTCCCTAGCACTTGCTCCAGTGACTTTAATTAATTAGCAATTTGCAATGTTAAATTTTCTGCTTAAGTTAGTTTGATATGAACTATTTGTGGTAGATCAATGATTTTTTGTATGAAGTCCCATCACTATCAGTACATATCAGTGTGACGCCTTTTCGAAGGCCCTGTCCCCTAGCACTTGCTCAATGTCATCAAATGTAATATAAAGTTGCATTACTCATCAGTACATATCAGTTAGACGACTATTTTGAGGCCCCGCCCCTATGTCATGGTCCAGTGACTTTGAATGAATTTGCAATTTTCAATGTTAAGTTTTTCTGCTTAAGTCAGTTTGATAGGATCTATTTGTAATAGATAAATGATGTTTTGTATGAAGTCCCATTACTATCAGTACATATCAGTTTGACGCCTATTTTGAGGCCCTGTCCCTAGCACTTGCTTCAGTGAATTAATTAGCAATTTGCAATGTTAAATTTTCTGGTTCAAATCAATTAGCAATGTTTAATCATGTTAATTTTTCTGCTTAAGTTAGTTTGATAGGATCTACTTGTGATAGATCAATACTATTTTGTATGAAGTTGCATTACTATCAGTTCATATCAGTTTGACTACTATTTCGAGCCCTGTTCTCTATGTCATGGTCCAGCCGCTTTCAATAAATAAGCAATTTTTAATGTTAAGTTTTCTGCTTAAGTCAGTTTAATAGGAACTACTTGTGATATATCAATGATATTTTGTATAAGTTACATTAATATCAGTACATATCAGTTTGACGACTATATTGAGGCCCTACCCCTTAGGTAATGGTCCAGTGACTTTGAATTAATTAGCAATTTTAAATGTTAAGTTTTCTTTTTAAGTTAGATTGATGGGAACTACTTACAATATACCACAATATTGTCGATAAAGTAACATTACTGTCTGTACAAATCAGCTTGTCGACCATTTGCAGGCCCTGCACACTAGATCATGGTCCAGCGACTGAACTAATCAGCAATGTTGTTGTCCATTAGATTATCTTTTTCTGAATGTTATGCCGACAGGGGAGACATATCTCTATGTCAACAGTTTATTTTTCTAGGATTTATGCCCATTTGAACTTAGAGTTTTGGCCATGATATACTACTGCAACAGTTTATCGGCACAACTCCTCTGAAACCACACAACAAAATTTCATGAAACTTTGTAGATAATAAGTACATAAATTTGTGATTCAATATTTTTTCTTGGAGTAATGCCCCTTTGAACTTTGAATTTTTATGTTAATATACTACTGCAAAAGTTTGCCAGCACAACTCCCCTGAAACCACACATCAGAATTTCATGAAACTTTGTCCTTAATGAGGACATAATGAGTAGATGTGCATAACCACTAGACATTTTTATCAGTTGACTTTTGTAGGAGTTGAGTCTTTGAACTTAGGAATCTAGTGAGATTTTGTTTGCCCAGTGACAAATGTTGGGCGTGGGGGATGTGCGCGTGCTCACAAACATCATCCAATTGTCCAAATAACCATAATCATCAAGATATGGCATACAGTGACATCTACTGACGAGGTTCCTGCCTTAAGACAAACTGATAAAAGTGTTTATTTCATTCATTGCTTGTAGGTGTTTTTGCTCCATTGGCAGCAGCTCTAAAAGGCTATATCAAACCAAACAACATCAAACGGATGATTTAAAAATAAGTATGAAATGAAAGGAGGGATTAGATTGAACACAAAAAGAGAAAAAAAAAGCTGGTACAGGAAACCACAGATAGTTAGCATTTAAGACAGGTTTTAAAAAATTTACCCTCAGCACCCTGGAAAATCTCTTTTATCCAGGAACGTGGCACTTTCTCACCGCATGTTGCATATTTATTACTTCTGATAATCCTGGATAATACTTGTATGGGGTCATACACTTCATTTGGGAAATTGTGTAAACATTTCGATCATCAACAATAGACAAGTTTCTATATAAAGAAAAGAAAATATGGGGAATACGCTCATCATCTACATCCTATCGATACATCGAAACAAATAACATCTCATATGCGAAAATACTGTTCGACAATTATATTTATAGTATATTCTAATAAAAAAAAGGTAAAATCACAAAAAATACTGAACTCTGAAGAAAATCCAAAAAAGAAAGTCCCTAATCAAATGGCAAATTCAAAAGCTCAAACACATCAGACGAATGGATAACAACTGTCATATTCCTGACTTGGTAAAGACATTTTCTTATGTAGAAAAAGGTGGATTGAACCTGGTTTTATAGCTAGATAAACCTCTCACTTGTATGACAGTCGCATCAAATTCCATTATATTGACAACGATGCGTGAACAAAACAAACAGACACAATAGGTAAAAATGTCAAAAAAATAAAGGACAGAGAAGAACAGCATTTACTGAAAAGATGGAGCCTATAATTAAGGTCATTAAGAAACTGCGTTTCTTTCAGCGGATAGTGTAGCTACAATTTTCAGTAACATATATAACTTTGAAATTAAACATGCCGAATAATGCACAAACATTCGGTAAGAATAAAATAGAAATTTCATGATTTTTATTAAGCACAAATTACACCAGCAAATAGATTCATTACATATACATACATATTAAAACAAATACAATGTTGCATAAACAGAAATTACACGCACAGTCGACAAAGACCACAATAGTACAATTAAAATTACAATTGAAACTTGAATGTCTCCTATCCCCAGTTCTAGTGACTGTTTTTGAAAAGGATCCAATTAAGGTGGTACCCAACACCTTGACTAATATTAATTTGGCTCGTTTAATTTTCATAAAATTTTGACGAAATGTTTACTTTGACCCTTTGACAAAAATATTAAAATTTCAAAAAATTTGAACCAACCACTTTATCAGAAAAATTTCGTTGGTTATATAGCAGTTTGACAAACACTAATTTTGATCATTGAGAAGCTTAATATTTCCTTAACAATACAACGTAATTAAAACGTTTAGCTGATTTTTACAGAGTTATCTCCCTGTAGTGTTAGGTACCACCTTAATTATAATAAGACTTGATATTTTTTTAGGATTTATATACGTTGTTTTTTTTTTTATTCCGTTTATCTATGTTTGCTTACTTTCCATTTCGCATCCACAATATATTAACTTTTTACGTTTTACACCTGAAAATGAATTTTTGTTTGGAAGACACAATTACATGTTAAGCCCGCCAATATTCGTACGACCGATTCTAACTAAGTTCCGCAGTCTTCAATGCGCAATCGCTCGTTGTTGAACTAAGCGTTTTTGTAGTCTCCCTATAGAAATTTCAAACAAATGACGGAAGTATAAGAAATTAGGCCATGAGATAATGTAGGAACTAAATTAGATAAACTTTGGGAGAGTCTTGATAGGGTTTAAAGAATAGAGAATAATGACCCAATAATATTGTGAATAGACAATGATAGACAAAAATGGGCAAAGAAGGTAAGGAATAGTGAATAATGAAATGTAAAAGTATAAAAAATAATCATGGAAAATAAAAGAATTAGGCTATACAATTCTGACTCAGAGGCGGATCCAGCTATTTTTAAAAGGGTGTTCCGACCCAGGATAAAGGGGGGTCCAACCATATGTCCCCATTAAAAAGCATTAATGGTAAAAAAGGGGGGTCTAACCCCCCCCCCCCCTTCCCCCTGGATCCGCCACTGTGACAGTCACTACAGAAATAAACACCATACAGAATAAATAAATCATATATATAATTTTACAGAATAAGCATAATTTTTAAAGATAGGAAAACACCCCTCAAAAAATGAGATGTAGGTATACGACAATAAAACAACAACTTAGCAACAAAGACCAACAAAAGATATAGATCATGTCTATAGAGGAACATACAGCATTCAACAATATACAGAACTGGTGTCTAAACAATATGTCAAACTTTAAATTAAAGAGGCCCCTCTTAAGGGTGTCCAAGTAATCACATAATCACAATTTTTTTGCAAATATAATTACATAATCATTAATTATTTTTTTAAACAAGATAATCAAATAATCAAAAATACAGTCCTAGAATAATCATGAAATATTTGGTTAGGTAATCAAATAATCACTATAAAAACGGCCAAGTAATCACATAATCAAAATCCCCATGAGGAGGCTCATTAAAGCTAAGGAAATATTTACAGGAACAATCAAAACTTTAACATCAACACTTAATTCTCTAAATAACAAAACATTCAACAGAAATAATATACAACGACTACTAACAAGGTTCATGACTTTAGACATGCGCAAGTAAATGTGGCGGGGTTGAATCAGCTTTTTGATATCTCAACCCTCTTCATTCTTTTTAAAACTTGATCAGTAGATTATAGATCTTATTTAAAGAGCATACAATAGATACAAGTATATAGGAAAGCACTCAACTCTAAAATATCGGTATGATAAATAAGAAAACTCCGAAACAGTGGTTATGTCTTCCTTGCTTCGCTACGTTGACGCTGTTTCGGAGTTAGAAAGATAACAAAACACATAATAAAGCACAAAACAATATTATCCACTTATATATTTGATACTGTATCAACTTACTTAATTTGTCAAATAGGTGACTTAGGCCAAAAATAAAATATAAATTATTTGATGTTGCCTAACTACCCACCTAAAAAGTAGCCTTCCAGAAAAAAATAATGACACAAATTGTTTCAAAATTATTTTTTTTAAATTTGTTTTCCTGCACTAACGTAGTTTTCTTGTCTAAAACATGTAACTCATGTTGTTGGTAAAAAAAAAATAAAAATTCCTACCTCCCTACCCAACCCTACAAGGCATGGGTAGGTAACATAAAAAAAAAATTCTTAAGGTGGTACCAAACACCTTGAATAAAATTAATTTGGCTCGTTTAATTTTCATAAAATTTTGCAAAATGTTTACTTTGACCCTTTGACAAAAATATAAAAATTTCAAAAAGCTTGAACCACATACTTTATCGGAAAAATTTCATTGGATATATAGCAGTTTGACAAACGCTTATTTTTGATCATTGAGAAGCTTAATATTTCCTTAACAATAGAACCTGATTAAAACGTTTAGCCGATTTTTACAGAGTTATCTCCCTGTAGTGTTATGTACCATCTGAATGATGTCTAACGGACAGGGTGCAACATTGACTACACACACTTTGTAATTGTGTTAATTTTGTTGATACATGTTCACAAGTCACTATAATAAACAAATCACTTACTTAATTACTTTATATAATAATTACTGGAAGCAAATTCAAAGTAATATACCTACTGAAATGAAATCAAACCGTTCCGCACTTATTATTGGTTGTTGAACTTCATATATGATTTTATACCCCAAGGTCAACATTTATTTAACAGTTTGATTATTTCGTCACTTGATTCTTGGTGTTTATGCCTTTGCAGACCAGAATGGTTATGCCAAAACGATGAACATGAAATGGATGATATGAAATGAAAAGAGGAGCTGAAATGGACATAAAATGGGAACAAACTGCAAATACACAGAGAGGGAGGCACGGTAGTAATAATTAGTCTCAACACCGTCTACAAAAGAGCCTTCCATACGAAATGGATGAGTCTATCTCATACAGGAACGTAGAACTTTCTCATCACTTAGTGCTTGCACCTTTTGTCGAGTCGTACTCTTAGTCGGAGAAAGTGGGTTTAATTTATATGCCCAGGGACCCCAGAATGGGCATGTTTTCTAAATTTTGCTGGACTACGTGTTCCAACACCAAACATTATGCTTATTTTGGTCCAACCCTTCTTTGTTTTTTTCCCTAAATGCCTTTACCTTCTACAAGCAGTAAATACCAATTTTCAACTCTTTCAATCTAGGACTTGTATATTAATAAGGGTTAGTGTTATAGTCCCAGTTTGGATTGATCTCGAGCTTGCCAGGGATCAAACCTAAGTCTAAGAAGAGATCTTTACTAGATCCTGCTAATGAATAATTCAAGGCTTAATGAAATAAAATATAATATTCTATAATTGTTCCCAAACATTTTTTTTCTAAAGTCTATCGTTCAGCATAACAAGTTGAATTTGCTTGATTTTGAAGGACTTATAGTGCACGTTTACCTCAACATGTGGACAAAAGTTTTTAAAAAAATCGCTTACTCAATCGAAAATTATCTTAAAATCCGTTTTTTTTTTCTTTCAAATTATAGTTATAGAGACGTCCATATACAATGTCAAGTCTAAAATGTCCCAAGATGTAAAAAAAAAAGATGTTAACATTTGAAACAGAAACTATTAAAGCTATGCCATCAACGCTAAATTCTACAAATAACAAAACAAGATAAAGATCTTACATAAGACCACCTTGTACAGCCTCACTTGAATATATGAGGGTGTGGATCGGTTTTTTCATCATTTCTGTATTCTTAAATTTTTTATGCCATTTTTCGCTATTCTTTATGAATTTTACTTGTTATTCTCTATTCTTCATTTTTTTAACCTATTTTTCTCTATTCTTTATTTTTCTTGCGCTTTATTCTGCACATTGTGCCCATTATTGTCTATTCTGTAAACCCTATCCACACCCTCATATTTGATGGGATGAAAGCAGATGTTTAGATCTTCCTCTTTTTACCGATTCAGTTGAAAAGCGAAGGGTACATGAAACATGTCAAAATCTGATCAGCCTTGTCGAAGAAAGGTGCAACTTTAGGGGCAGACAAAAAAAAACTGAATATCTGTGTTTGATTGATTGATTGATTGATTGATTGGTGTTTAACGCCACTTTCAGCACTATTGGCTTTTTCGTGGCGGTCAGTTTTATTGGTAGACCTTCGGCAGGAAAACTGACAATCCTAGTCAATTTAGATTGGAATCGAGAATACCTGCCACGTGCGTGGATCGAAATCAAAACCACAGTGTTGACAGGCTAGTGATCCAGTAGTTGGACCACTTAGACTACTAGGCCACCGAGACCCTCAGATTGTGTGTGTCATTAGTGTTTCGTCTTGAAGCGAAATATAGTTGATAGGTAAGGTATATTTTCTATTGTGGTAATTTGTTTTACCTTGAGTATTTTAGTACTAGTACATTGGACAGACCTGATACTTTATCAATATTCACTACAAGAAAGCAAATATTAAATTTTGATAGTCAATTCGAGACCTAATATGAGGCTTATAGGGAAATTCTAAACACAAATGTTTTTTTTATCTTGTCTTTCTGTTCGGACACCGAATTTAACTTGATGATGTTTCTCCAATCAGTTGAACCTATGGACCAGGATAGCTACAACACGGGTATAATATAGTAGAATATATATATATATATATATATATATATATATATAAAAAGTCTAAATTGAAAACAACGTTCAAACCTATGATTGCGTTGGATAAAAACCGTAATTTTTATACGTGTGCATGCAAAACAAATCTCTTGGTAGAGGGGTCTAAATACAGCACTAACAACATTTCCCAAAAGACCAAAAAATGTGAAAAAGTATATTTTAACAAAACGCATTTGACTAGCAGGTCGAACAACTGATGTTCTTAAACCCTGCTGACTGCCATTGGCGATTGCCAAATAAACGGATCACAAGATGTAACAAAATATATATATATATATATATATATATATATACAAGTCTTAATTGAAAACAACGTTCAAACCTATGATTGCGTTGGATAAAAACCGCAATTTTTATACGTGTGCATGTAAACGAATTCCTTGGTAGAGAGGTCTAAATACAGCACAAACAACATTTTCCAAAAGACCAAAAAGTGAAAAGTATATTTTAACAAATTGCATTTGGCTAATATAAGTCTAAATTGTAAACAACGTTCAAACCTATGATTGCATTGGATAATCAAAGTACTGAAGTACTGAACATCGGATGACCGCAGGTTCTTGTGGATGGTCAAAAACACATGTCACAGAAATAGATCACATCTCTCTACCTGAAACTGAGGTTAATTTACAGAGATATATTTTTTTTCTGATACAAGTTCGTGCATGGATGATGAATAAATGACAGGAAATTCAACCGCACCGTAATAACTATTATATTGTAGTGATACAAATCAGTATACCTGGGACTATTATACTAATATAATAATAGTCCCAGAGTATACACTGGTTTGTTGTTATATATTATATTAATATTACGGTTGCATGTATATATAATTTTCATCTATTTGTATATCATTCTATTCTACTATTCTAATTATAGTGCAGTGCAAGTGCATGGTGGACACTCTTCTGTAAAAAAATCGATTTTTCTAAAAGATTGGATATGAGAAGCCATTCATATTTTCCCGCAAAACAATAACAGATTTATCGGCCCTTGCCGGGAGTGTCGCAAAACGTTCTTGAGATATTCTTACGTAAGCTTTAACACAATTTTTCGGTACGTGTGCATAGATATCATCAATGATTTTTTACTTTTATATATATAACTAACGACAACACATTTTCATATTATTAATTTGTGTTTTAATAAAAATATTTATAGGAGTATCCATTGAAAAAATGAATTTGAAACAAGCGATAAGTAATGTTATTTTGCACTAGATAATGACCGCGGATCTATAATTTTTATAGATCGGTTGAAAACCCAAAACTAATTTGCATAATGGAAATTTAGGCGATAGCAATACATCGAAATGACCTCACGGTGATCGCGATGTAAAAACCGCAATTTTTATACGTGTGCATGCAAAACAAATTTCTTGGTAGAGGGGTCTAAATACAGTGCAAACAACATTTTCCCAAAGACCAAAAAAGTGAAAAAGTATATTTAAACAAAACGCATATGACTAACAGGTCAAACAACTGATGTTCTTAAACCCTGCTGACTGCCATGGCGATTGCCAAATAAACGTATCACAAGATGTAACAAAATGGATCTTAATTATTAATTTAATACCAAATAGAAAACAATAAACTTACGGAAAAGATGGTATACCGCAAACACGAGGTGCAAAAATTTGTACACCATATCCGGATTTCGACAATTAATGTCTCTTCAGTGATGTTAGGAATCTAAACAGTATTTGGAAGGCCATATAATTTACCTCAATTTAGGATAGACTCTTGAATTTTGAAGAGTCCAAATAGGATGAACGGATCATATAAACCCGAAGGAAAATATAATACAAGCCCAAACGAAAAAATATAAACAAGTCTAAATTGAAAACAACGTTCAAACCTATGATTGCGTTGGATAAAAACCTCATTTTTTATACGTGTGCATGCAAAACAAATTTCTTGATAGAGGGGTCTAAATACAGCACAAACAACATTTCCCAAAAGACCAAAAAAGTGAAAAAGTATACATTTTTTGTATTTTAACAAAACGCATTTAACTAACAGGTCGAACAACTGATGTTCTTAAACCATGCTTGACTGCCATGGCGATTGCCAAATAAACGTATCACAAGATGTAACAAAATGGATCTTAATTATTAATTAAATACGAAAGAGAAAACAATAAACTTGCGGAAAATATATATGTTGTTACTATTATAAAGTATTACAAAATACATAGCTATGACAATTTAATAACAATATAATAAAAGTAAATATAAATAATAAAAATGTTCAAAAAACATCAGTTATTTATTTTCATTTCTGTTGTCTGCTTTATCTGGCATGGACCAATTTAGAAATGTATGTTCCATCCTCGTAAATTAGGTTGTGCATTCTCAGTGCGTCGTTAAGGACGTCTAAACTAATCAAATTGTTCAAAACAGAAACGTAACAATGATCCAAAACAAATTCAGATTGGTCCATTGATCTCCAGAAAAGTTACGTGGTATGCCAACATCCTATCAACACGTATAGTCTGTAAAGTATAATGATTGACAAGAATGATGTATACAATTTATTTATAATAATAATAAGATGTGATATAATTGCCAATGAGACAACGCTTCACCAGAGACCAAATGACATACAACTTAACAACTATATGTCACCGTAAGGCCTTCAACAATGAGCTAAACCCATACCGCATAGTCAGCTATAAAAGGCCTCAAAATGACAAATGTAAAACAATTCAAACGAGAAAACAAACGGCTTGACCTATGTACAAAATAATAAACGAAACTCATATATGATATATGATATATGATATACAGCAACAAACAACAACCACTGAATGTCTTTGAACCACCTTGGTCTCGTGGTAGCTGTATCAAATATCAAATTTTGATGACAACCTACAACAGGGAGAAGCTTCTCAAAATTTGTGATTTTTTAAAATAAAATAAGTTTTTACTAATTTTATGTTTATTTTTCAACACTTTAAAATAACTTAATACACCTAGTATATATTAGTTTTTGTTAAAAGCCTATTATGAGAAGTCATTTCTCAAAATTTGTGATTATTTAACCCCCCTCCACCCCCTCCCCCCAAATTGATGAGCCGAATTTCACCAAAATATAATATGCACATCTATATATTATACACAACTGCAAAAATTACTTAAGGATATGAGACTGTAATCATTTGCAAATATAAAATAAGTTAAAACTATGAGTGAATTAGTTTGGATAAAATCTTTAAAAAAATGATATTATACAAATAAAACGCCTGCCACAAATGTGTAAGGATATGACCATTTGATATTCTGCGGTTGGGGGCAGTAGGTTTTTTTGCGGATTGACTATTCATTTTCAACTATCGCTAAGAAAATTTATTAACACTTTTGTACACTGTTATTTCCTGCATTTTGTGTTACAGAATATTCATGTTCATCTTGGGCAAAGTTATCTATTTTCAGCTCTTACCAGGCAAGGATATTAATTTTCAAAATCATCCTGCCTCCCTCCCCAATCCCACACAAGAAAATTAGACAGTTGGTTGTCCCCAATACATTAAATTTACCAAAAATAGTGTATAGTACATCAGACCACACCAACACACGACAAATGACGTACAAATACAAACAACAACTAACAACCCGTGGACCAGGAAACCTGACTTATTACGGGTAAAAAATGTTGTGGGGTATAACCAGTTTTACTTGCTACAAACCTCATCTTCAGCCATTCGAGACCATATATATAAAAATAAGGAGATGTGGTATGATTGCCAATGAGACAACTATTCACCAAAGTTCAAATGAAGTGGATGTGATCAATTATAGGCAACCGTACGGCCTTCAACAATGAGAAAAAACATGCCGTACAGTCGGCTATAAAAGGCCCCGACATGAAAAATATGAAACAGTTCAATTCATATGTCGTAAAGGTAAAACTCACAATAAAAGAACCTGTACAGTACAGCAACCAACTAAATTAGATGAGCACTATATTAAACAAGTCAAACAAGAGAAAAAACGGCACAAAATTTGAAAAGCAGGGTCAAAAGATGCTTGTTACAACTGGAAAAAAGATAAGGTGGACACAGCTATGAGTTACACTGCCGCTCAAACAAACACACAGAGCTAAAGCAACACTTTTAAATTGATTGATTGATTGATTGATTGATTGATTGATTGGTGTTTAACGCCACTTTCAGCACTATTGTGCTATTTCATGGCGGTCAGTTTAATTGGTGGAGGAAGCGGAGTGCCTGGAGAGAACCATCGACCTTCGGTAGGAAAACTGACAATCCTAGTCAATTAAGAATTGAGTCGAGCGCACCTGCAACTTGCGGGTGTCGAACTCACAACCTCAGTGTTGACAGGCCAGTAATATAGTAGTTCGACTACTTTTTTCTTCTTGAATAAAATTTATTTCACATATTATGATCCACAATATTCTACAATCTATTATGAAAAACATACAGTCCTTTATATTATCATGATATCTCATTTACACAACTTACATTCAGCACATTCTACCATTATTTACTTAAATTTTACACAAAATACAAAAAGAAAAGATTGGTTATATGGAAATGTCAAAAACAGCTCGACTTCTTAGACCACTAGGTGTTATTAATAGTTGAGGTTTAAAACGTCAAATTAATTCAAAATGTGTATGACGTCATGGTGACATCACAACTGATATTTAGTGTCCGGAATATAACATCCTATTTATTAATACACAATACTTCAACCCACTTTTTCCATGTTCAGTGAACTGCTAAATGTTGATCAAAACCCTATATATTTTTGAACAAGAGTGTACACGCGGAAATGTCTCGCCTGCTTTACTACCATTGATTTTATATTGATAGTCCTATATATATAAAGTTTTACTACAAGTATCACATTAACTTAACATGGTCCAAGAAAATGAGGTCAAGGTTAGATAAACCGAGCCAGAAATACATGTACACCTTACAATCATTCCATACATTAATATAGTTGACTTATTGCTTATAGTATACAAAAACAGACCAAACCAGTAAAACTTAACATTGACCAATGAATGACCATGAAAATGAAGTCAAGGTCAAATGATACCTGCCAGACAGACATATAATCCTAACAATCATTCCATAAACCAAATATAGTTGACCTATTGCTAATAGTTTAAGAAAAACAGACCAAAACACAAAAGCTTATCATTGAGCAATGAACCATGAAAATGAGGTCAAGGTCAAATAAAACCTGCCAGACTAACATGTACATAGTAAAATATAAACCGAATATAGCTGACCTATTGCATACAGTATTAGAAAAACACACCAAAACACAAAAAATGAACTTTAACCACTGAACCGTGAAAATGAGGTCAAGGTGAGATGACACCTGCCAGTTGGACATGTACACCTTACAATCATTCCACACACCAAATATAGTCGACCTATTGCTTATAGTATCTGAGATATGGACTTGACCACGAAAACTTAACCTTGTTCACTGATCCATGAAATGAGGTCGAGGTCAAGTGAAAACTGTCTGACAGGCATGAGGACCGTGCAAGGTATGCACATACCAAATATAGTTATCCTATTACTCATATTAAGAGAGAAATTAACATTACAAACAATTTTAACTTTTATTCAAGTAGTCACTGAACCATGAAAATGAGGTCAAGGACAAAGGACATATGACAGACGGAAACTTCATAACATAAGGCATCTATATACAGAGTATGAAGCATCCAGGTCTTCTACCTTCTGAAATATTAAGCTTTTAAGTAGTTAGTTAATGCCGCCGTGGCCGCCGGAACACTATCCCTAAGTCGAGCTTTCTGTGACATTAGTCGCTGGCTCGACAAAAATGCGCATTAAGATAGCTGGGATGTCTTCCTCCATCTTGGATCTAGAAACAGCAGATAACAATTGGTCTATATCTTTAATGAAATGTGCAAATTTAAACCATAGTAGCATGTTATTCATGTGTAAGACTTTTCATGTTAATTTGGAAAATTATGTGTTTCATCATATTTTACGGCTGTATTTTTGTTTGATTATTTTTTTCAACCTTGCCTTATAAGGGGAGATAACTCAGATAAAGTAACTTTTATAATAGAATGTGTTGTGAATTTACCTATTTTATAATGTAGCCCGAAAACGTGTCCGATGACCCCATTTTTATATTTCTTATATTATAAAAGCATATGATTAGAGCTATCTTCTCATAGTCTTTCTTAAAATTCTATGGTGTAGTTTTCTTTATATCACACAAAGTTGGGTTTTCCATGCATAATCTATACAAAATCTGACAATTTTGCTCAACCTGTAGCGTGAAAAAAAGCCTGATGACCCATACTTTTTATTATACTTTTGAAAAAAGCATTATACAAACTACATTTTGACAAATTATTAAAAAAAAATCTATGGATTATAATTTAGACAACCTATCTACCTCAACAAAACTTTAAACATTACAGGCGGATTAGACAGACGAACACACAGACGAGAAAACATGATAGGCCCTCTACTATAGTCTAGCGTTGCATAAAATACTTACAGGTGCATAACGATTGCCAATTATTGTTACCCCAGCAAGAATAACATTGACATATATATGTGGATCCCTGCACAACACAATGTCCATTGTTACACGAAGAAACTCCATAACATGGGTCACCTACAAATAATAATAACATTACATGGATGCTTCATATTGATTCCATCACATCAGCAGCAAACAATCACCTGTTTTATATTGATTCCATCAAGTCAGCAGAAAACAATCACGTGTTTCATACTGATTCCATCATATCATCAGAAAACAATCACGTGTTTTATATTGATTCTATCATATCAGCAGAAAACAATCACGTGTTTCATATTAATTCCATCATATCAGCAGAAAACAATCACGTTTTTATATTGATTCCATCATATCAGCAGAAAACAATCACGTGCTTTATATTGATTCCATCATATCAGCAGAAAACAATCACGTGTTTCATATTGATTCCATCATATCAGCAGCAAATAATCACGTGGTTTCATATTGATTCCATCAAGTCAGCTGAAAACAATTACGTGTTTCATATTGAATTAAAATGCGATTGCAAGAATGGAATACTTCTGTTTTTGTAGTTTTATAAGGTTATTAAAAGTTTACATTGCGATTCAAGAAGTAGATCCAGGGACCAGGGTTCAAGGGGAAAAGGGGCGTAACTGTCAACAATGGTAAAAATAGAGCAAGTAAGGCGATGTTTTTACTTCTTGATGCCTAGCAATGCATAAAAAGGGGAGGAGGTTGTACTGAAAAGAGTTACCACCACACCTGCGTAAGTGATCATTACTTTTCTTACTACCGGTACATGATGTTTTAATATGTTAGGGAACAACCATTTAACTTCAAACGGGGGGAGGGTTATGGTTTTTTTTCTGAGTCACAAATTTTTTTTCGCGCAAATTAGTTTTTCGACGCTATCAACCAAATTATTTTTTTTTTCAAAATTTAACACTATAAAGTATGGGGAAAATCTGGATTCAGAATATTTTTATCAAACTGAGGATCCGAATATTTTTTTTAGGAAAAAACATAACCCCCAGACCCGGGTGGGACAAAAACATGATCTTAGCACGATATGGTACAAGTGGTTTTATTGGTTGCTAAAAATAACATCTAAAGCCAGTCATGAGATCTGTTGAAATAACCTTATTACGATTTAATTGTTTTCCGTTTATGCATAATACGTGTATATTGATTTGGTTGGTTTCGTATCGTCTTTCCGTTGTCTTTCGTTTAGTGCCGCATGGTATTGTCAGTTTCTCTTTGACTTTTAAGTTTTTAATCTTGGTATCTTCAGCCTATAAGTTGTAGTACTGTGATAAGTCGTTTATTAACCGACTTCATGGCGATTTATTATGGCGATTATCAATTTTCTCAATGTATCGTTTTAAGGAAATATCCAAGTTTTACAAATTCGCGACGAGTTTTATTCGCGTTAATGTTTAACTCGCGAAAGTCGCCAAAATTAGTTGGTTTACATTACTTTGTAATGTGATAAGATTGTACAAGCCCTGTACCATATAGGTTATCAAATACATCTTATCTTTTGGTCTCTAGTAGGTAGGAGTCTTTTCATTGCAATCATACTACATCTCCTCATTTTCATTTGTTTTGAAACACTCGTATGTCTCAACTGCTGTATTATTTCAATCCTTAAAACCTCGATAAACTCTCAAACAAGGGCCGATAAAGAAAAAAAAACTGCAATACTCCAATGAATAAACGTAGCAAGTAATGTTTATCTATCAACATAAAAAGGGAACGACCATTTAACTTCAAGGGGGGGGGGGGGGGTATTTTTTTCCTAAAAAAAATATTCGGATCCCCAATTTAATGAAAAAAAATATTCTGGTCAAGCAGATGACAAAAAAAAATATTCTGAATGTAGATTTTCCCATACCTTATAGTATTAAATTTAGAAAAAAAATAATTTGATTGATAGCGTCGAAAAACTAAATAAAAATGTTCGCGCTTCACGGCAAAAAAAAATTTCTCAAAAAAAAAAAACCAACATATAACCCCCCTCCCTTTTTGAAGTTAAATGGTTGATCCCTTATGCCAAAAATGTAAGTACTACGATAAGTCAATTTTTCAGAATCGAATGCATTCTGGGTAATATTTTCAACAGTGTACACCAAAACGTCGTGATTGGTTAAAAACGTCCTAAACAATGGAAATTCAACCAATGACGTGACGTTATTTTCATTTTGGGGGTACGAACAATGTAATGACCTATAGTCCTTTAGATTCTGAAACGGTCAAGTGTAGACCCGGTACCTTCATTCGTTCGGATTGTCACCAAAATTTAATATTGTCCCTTAATAAGCATAACGTTACATCTTTACTTACGATCACAGTAAGTTCCAGTATAACCGTTGTGGCAATGGCAACGCCAAGTAGATCCATCTATTACACATGACCCATAGTTACAGTTCACATTGGTGCATGGAGTTTCTGAATGAGAAAACCCACTTATCATAAATCATACTCTAAATTATCTGAAGAATTTGTTTACACAAAACGGTAACCACAATTTTAAAAGATTCCAAAACTGCTTTGAAATTCTTAGAACGAAAGAAGAAAAGGCAATATGTGAACTCCGTTGCGCAATCGCAATCGACGTTTACGGGATATTTGAAATGTTTAATTTTGAACATTTTAAGAGAATTGCATTAAAATAGGAATAACAGTACTGTATTTGAAGAGTTGCTACGTCAATTTTGGATTTGACGATGGCAACTCTTCAGTATTGTTATTCCTTAATTGAAAAAGGGTATGTTGGTAGGTTGAATAATTACATTGACTTTTAAAGGAAATGATCCGGATTTTAATGATGCTTACCCAAAAATGTCCATACAATGTGCCTAAAACGTTTAAACCCGCTGCATTTGTTTGCACCTGTCCGAAGTCATGAACCTGTTGTTCAGTGGTTGTCGTTTGTTGATGTGGTTCATAAGTGTTTCTCATTTCTAGTTTTTTATATAGATTAGTGGTTGATTCCTTATGCCAAAAATGTAAGTACTACGATAAGTCAATTTTTCAGAATCGAATGCATTCTGGGTAATATTTTCAACAGTGTACACCAAAACGTCGTGATTGGTTAAAAACGTCCTAAACAATGTAAATTCAACCAATGACGTGACGTTATTTTCATTTTGGGGGTACGAACAATGTAATGACCTATAGTCCTTTAGATTCTGAAACGGTCAAGTGTAGACCCGGTACCTTCTATCGTTCGGATTGTCACCAAAATTTAATATTGTCCCTTAATAAGCATAACGTTACATCTTTACTTACGTTCACAGTAAGTTCCATGATAACCGGCTGGGCACTGGCAACGCCAAGTAGATCCATCTATTTCACATGACCCATAGTTACAGTTCACATTGGTGCATGGAGTTTCTGAATGAGAAAATCCACTTATCATAAATCATACTCTAAATTATCTGAAGAATTTGTTTACACAAAACGGTAACCACAATTTTAAAAGATTCCAAAACTGCTTTGAAATTCTTAGAACGAAAGAAGAAAAGGCAATATGTGAACCCCGTTGCGCAATCGCAATCGACGTTTACGGGATATTTGAAATGTTTAATTTTGAACATTTTAAGAGAATTGCATTAAAATAGGAATAACAGTACTGTATTTGAAGAGTTTCCAGCGTCAATTTTGGATTTAACGATGGCAACTCTACAGTATTATTATTCCTTAATTGAAAAAGGGTATGTTGGTAGGTTGAATAATTACATTGACTTTTAAAGGAAATGATCTGGATTTTAATGATGCTTACCCAAAAATGTCCATACAATGTGCCTAAAACGTTTAAACCCGCTGCATTTGTTTGCACCTGTCCGAAGTCATGAACCTGTTGTTCAGTGGTTGTCGTTTGTTGATGTGGTTCATAAGTGTTTCTCGTTTCTCGTTTTTTATATAGATTAGACCGTTGGTTTGAATTGTTTTTACACTAGTCATTTTGTGGCCCTTTATAGCTTGCTGTTCGGTGTGAGCCAAGGCTCCGTGTTCTAGGCCGTACCTTAACCTATAATGGTTTAATTTTTACACATTGTGAGTTTGATGGAGAGTTGTCTCATTGGCACTCATACCACATCTTTTTATTTCTATATTATGAATGTAATTGGCTCGGTTGTAGTTTTTCTGAGTCCCAAATTTTTTTTTCGCGCAAAGCGCAAACATTTTTATTTAGTTTTTCGACGCCCTTGAAGTTAAATGGTCGTTCCCTTATAATTTTGTCATTGTGTATATATTTGTATTGTACATATGCCTTCAATCCCTCGAGGTATAAATTTGCATTCTGTAATAAATTAAACATCAAATATCAACCAATCCATCCAGTAAACATTCCTTTCATATCCTGTCATGGTAAGTCGTTCTCTTCAGCCTTTTCTCAGAAAAACTGACCAATATGAATTAAGCATAGGGTGGGGCGAAAACATGATCTTAGCATGATATGGTACAAGTGGTTTTATTGGTTGCTAAAAATAACATCTATAGCCAGTCATGAGATGTGTTAAAATAACCTTATTACGATTTAATTGTTTTCCGTTTATGCATAATACGTGTATATTGATTTGGTTGGTTTCGTATCGTCTTTCCGTTGTCTTTCGTTTAGTGCCGCATGGTATTGTCAGTTTCTCTTTGACTTTTAAGTTTTAAATCTTGGTATCTTCAGCCTATAAGTTGTAGTACTGTGATAAGTCGTTTATTAACCGACTTCACGGCGATTTATTGTCGCGATTATCAATTTTCTCAATGTATCGTTTTAAGGAAATATCCCAAGTTTTACAAACTCGCGACGAGTTTTATTCGCGTTAATGTTTAACTCGCGAAAGTCGCCAAAATTAGTTGGTTTACATTACTTTGTAATGTGATAATATTGTACAAGCCCTGTACCATGTAGGTTATCAAATACATCTTATCCTTTGGTCTCTAGTAGGTAGGAGTCTTTTCATGGCAATCATACTACATCTCCTCCTTTTCATTTGTTTTGAAACACTCGTATGTCTCAACTGCTGTATTATTTCAATCCTTAAAACCTCTATAAACTCACAAACAAGGGCCGATAAAGAAAACAAAAAAAAAACTGCAATTCTTCAATGAATAAACGTAGCAAGTAATGTTTATCTATCAACATTAAAACATGATTTATAGACCGATCTGATCTATATATGAGATAACCTCCTTTTGTGAATACCAAAAATGTAAGATACTGAACATGAGTACTACGACAAGTGCAGACACGGTACTTTCTATCGTTTGGATTGTCACTAAATATTGTTCCTTAAGGATGTTTGCTTCTCTGTTTAAAAAATATCAAGCTTTTTAAAAGACTGTTATAAATTTATAGTATATAAACAAAGGAACTAAAAAAGCAGTCATGTAACGACAATTCTGATTGGATGACGTCTACCAATTCAACGGTTGACAGTAGGCGTCATTGGCATTGGCAACAACGGTTGCGCAATCACAATCGACGTTTATGGGATATTTGAAATGTTTAATTTTGAACCTTTTAAGAGTATTGCATTAGAATAGGAATAATATGGAAAGCCTCAGCTGTCATATATTTGAGATCTACAAAACGTTATGCTGAAGCTTAAAATGTAAAGTTAAGACAGCGTGATGTTGAATTGAGTCTTCAAAATGCTAACTCTAAATTACAATATGCTAAGTTGAATTTGCGCAATGTTGACTTGCAATGACAAGTGCTTTAGTCGTGATAGTATAATGATAAGTCACGATGTTGTGATGATATGCCAAATACACGTAACGTTGGGTTTAAAGTACATGATGTGAAGTTGACGTTGCATGATGTTAGCTTGCAGATGGATACTGCTCAGTCACCCACATCGACAGCTATGATAACAAATAAAATGAATAGCTAAAATGTATGGTGCTGACTTGTTATTAATAAATGTTGAGCTGAAATAGTACGATGTTATATCATTGTGATATTACGATTGGTCTTTCATGCAATCTGTTGATTTAAAACACCATGATGCACAGTTGAAAGTACATGATGTTAAGTTAAGATAACACGATGCTACACCACTATACTGAAACGAAAGGTTTACCATACAATTTGTTGACTTAAAACAACACGATGCAACGTGTTAAGCTTAAGATGCTCACTTGAAACTACAGGACGCACAGTTGAAATGTTGTAATATTAAGCTACGATAGCACGATGTTATATCATTATAATGTCACAATAGGCTTATCATACAATTTGCTCATTTAAAACTACACAACGTACAGTTGAATGTACGTGATGTTAAGCTAAGATGGCACGTTGTTATATCATTTGAATGTCACGATAGGCTTACCACACGATAAGCTCGTTTAAAACTACACGACGTACAGTTGAAAGAACGTGATGTTGAGCTATGATAGCAATATCTTATATCATAATAATATCACGATAGGCTTACCATACAATATGCTCATTTAAAACTACACGACGTACAGTTGAAAGTACGTGTTGTTCAGCTAAGATAGCACGATGTTATACAATTTGCTCATCTAAAATTACACCACGTACAGCTGAAAGTACGTGGTGTTAAGCTAAGATAGCACGTTGTTATATCATTAGAATGTCACGATAGGCTTACCACACGATATGCTTATTTAAAACTACATGACTTTCAGTTGAAACTAGGTGATGTTAAGCTAAGATGGCATGTTGTTATATCATTTGAATGTCACGATAGGCTTACCATACAATATGCTCATTTAAAACTACACAACGTACAGTTGAAAGTATGTGATGTTGAGCTATGATAGCACGATGTTATATCATAATAATATCACGATAGGATTGCCATACAATATGCTCATTCAAAACTACACGACGTACAGTTGAAAGTACGTGTTGTTGAGCTAAGATAGCACGATGTTATATCATTATGACGTCACGAGAGGCTTATCATACAATGTGTTGACTTGAAACTACACGATGTCAACTTAAAGTATTTGGTCTTGACTTGAAACAGTCAAATGTTAAGTTATAAAAACAGAACGTAATGTCAAAATAAAACAATGATAGGATGACATATACTTGTTCAGAATTGAAGATTTTTGGTGTTGACTTCGAATATAGTACATATATTAGATCGGTTTATGTTAAATTAAAAGACAATAACGATGCGTAAAACATTACAGAATTATGTGAATTGAAACTGCAATTCTACGGAAAAGAATGAGGGACAAATCCACAGGATTTTTTCTTCTTCATTTGCAAGTTCGGAGGCAAAATGATATACAAAGAAAGTTTTCCATAAATTCATAAAGCAAAAGAATTACCCATCGCTATATATTACACTTGAATACAGTTTTGCCGTATATTTTACATGTTTTGTTTGGATGTTTTTTTTATGATTAAAAACCAGACTTTTTTTTATGAACGACAATATTTAAGAAAATATTTATCTATGTTGTGTGTTAATATATATACAACATAATATTGTGCTTATAAGACTTATGACTGTGAGGGTCAAATTTTACTCATATAAAATCACATCTATGTAAGAGTTAGCGGAGAATTTGTATAATTTACCAATCCCGTTTCCAACGAAATAAAACATAAGAATCTGGAGTCTTAATCTTAAAAAACAAAGATCAACTGATATGACAAATAATACGGAAAAGCGTAGGACTGAGAGGGTCAGAGCTATATGAGAATGTGACACCCAACCCCGGCCTTGTTAGAGGTATCTGAACATTTGAATTTTCTTTTCCACGAAATAAAACAAAAAGAATTGATAGGTGGAAGAATCCTACTGCATGGGGCCAACCAAAACATAAAGTATGGTAGATTCTGTTGTATACTTTTCGCTCATACATGAAGTCTATATGAAACCTTATGAAATTTGACCTAGAGCCTCCAGTCTAAATCGTCAACTTTAAAAAAAAAATACATCATTTACAGCAGTGCCAACCATTTTTTCAGCACCAAGTAAGATAGTTCCCAGGTTTATGTATATATCCTCTCGGAGAATGTTTAATGACCAACCATGGAAATACTGTTAATATTGATTTGCAACCATGGACATACTGTTGATATTGATGTTTAATCATGGAAGTACTGTGAATATGTATGTGCAACCATGGAAATACTGTTGATCATAATTTATGTGCAACTATGGAAATACTGTAACTATTGATGTGCAACCTTGAAAATACTGTTAATATTGATGTGCAACCGTGGAAATACTGTTAACCTTGATGTGCAATAGTATATATTTGTTATATACATACTACATTTACATTGTATTAATATTAATTGTTTTGTGACACATTTCTCATAAGACAGACCAAAAATTAAATGTTCCCTGATAGTCAATGGATAGGGTCTGGATGGGGGTACTTCATTTATGCATTCTTTAATTTTAGCCTATTTTTCTCTATTCTATATACTGTAAACCAACTAATTTTCACGAGCGATTTAATTTCGCGATTTTCGCGAGTAGATAATATAACGCGAATATAAATCGTCGCCAATATGTAAAACTTTGATCTTTCCTTATTTAACTACATCAAGTGAATTAGAAAATCGCGAAATAAAATCGTCGCGAAGTGGACTAGAAAGGGCCAAACGCGAAAAAAAGTATCCGCGAAAATAAGTTGGTTTACAGTATTGTTTGCTCATTATTCCCTATCCTTTATATTTTAACACCCAATTATTCTCTATTTTAATTTTTTGGATCCATTTTTCTCTATTTTTTATGCCCCCACCGTAGCGGTGGGGACATTAAGTTTTACCCTTGTCCGTCTGTACGTACGTAAGTCCCAAAATTGGTTTCCGTTCTCTAACTTGAGTTTGCCTCAACCAAATGTTATGAAACTTATACACAATGCTTATTACCACAAAACACAGATCAAGTTTGAATTTTGGTGGCGTTACTTTAACCGTTCTAGAGTTATGCCCCTTTATAAATGGAAAAATTGCAAAATTTTTATTTTCTTTTAAATATCAAGTAATTTATAAAATTAGAGTTATCTTCCTTTGTCCATGATTATGGTTGAATCAGCTACAATCAATGCTTTATACAATGCAATGTTTAATTTTGACTTCCACTGATAAAACACAGATCAAGTTGAATTTGGGTAGTGTCACTTTAACCATTATTGAGTTATGCCCCTTTATAAATCGAAAGATTGCAAAATTTTTAGTTTCCATTCTGTAACTTAAGTTTGCCCCAACCAAACATTATGAAACCTATACACAATATTCATTACCATAAAACTAAGATCAAGTACAAATTTTTTGTTTCCGTTTTCTAACTTTAGTTTGCCTCTACCAAACGTTATGAAACTTATACACAATGCTTATTAATACATAATACAGATTAAGAACGAAATTTGGTGAGAACACTTTTACCATTCTTGAGTTATGTCCCTTTATAAACATAAAAATTGCTGAATTTTTCGTTTCCTTTCTCTAACTTTAGTTTGTCTCAACCAAATGTTATAAAACTTATACACAACCTTTCTAGAGTTATGTGTGTTTACAAATAGAAAACTTGCTGAATTTTTAGTTTCTGTTCTCTTCTTAAGTTAGCCTCAACCAAATGTTATGAGACTTACACACAATGCTTATTACAACAAAACTCAGATCAAGTTCAAATTTGGGTAGCGTCACTTTTACCGTTCTTCAGTTATGTCCCTTTATAACTATATGCTATGCAAGCGGGGGCATCATCTGTGTCCACATGTGGACACTATCCACATTTTTGTTTTTGGTGGGGTGCCTTTATTCTGCATATTTGCCCATCATTCTCTATTGTGTAAATCTCATCTATACCCTAAGTTAAGATCCCATTTTACACACACCATGCAGTTGTTTGATTATGTACAAAAGTAAGACATGGTTGGGTTCAACAACACATCATCTGTATGAAATATCCACTTGGGGGAAATGTCACCTGACCATAGGTTTTCATCATAGTGAATATGTCAAAATGGAAAAGTGAAATATTTTAACTGGAAATCTGTTAAAATCTTTTCAATTGGTTGATTCACTGTTAGAGAGGCTAGACAGATGAAAAGAAAAATGTCACATGATATGACTTTCTAATCCTCCACTTTGAAACAGTCTCTATTTCAAAACTTCTGTATGATAATGGGAGTAAATATGATGTTTACCATAATGAGAGTTTAATGATGTAATAAAAGGATATTTTCACTAATCCTATATATTCTACTATGGTGAATGTTTGGCCACATTATATAAAA
Organism: Mytilus californianus; assembly: GCF_021869535.1. Lineage (NCBI taxonomy): Eukaryota > Metazoa > Mollusca > Bivalvia > Mytilida > Mytilidae > Mytilus > Mytilus californianus. The sequence continues at coordinate 46,541,282 of NW_026262582.1, read as the reverse complement.
ATAAGAAGATGTAGTATGATTGCCAATAAGACAACTATCCACAAGAGACCAAATGACACAGAAATACACAACTATAGGTCACCGTACGGCCTTCAAGAATGAGTAAAACCCACACCACATAGTCAGCTGTATTAGTTCTTTTGCTGTTAACTACTTACTATTTATTTGTGTATGTGTATTATTGACTTCTTTTTATTTTATAAACATTGAAAATAGGGGCTTGGCATTTTTTCTAGTTTTTTGCTGTTTCTTTTCTTTAAAGGGGGAGGGGTAATTGAAAAAAAGTGCATTTGTTTATGGAAAACTTTTGACAAGTTGAAAAAAATGTTGTTACATTGCTAACAATTAAATTATTATGTTAATTTCTGTCCAGGATCTTAAAGGATTTTAATGTTTTTTTGATTCAAGTGTATATATTTATTTACAATCGGGGCATACATTCCAGTTTGAGCAGAAGCTCAGGTTTTTACTTCAATGTATTAATTATCTGTTTCTGTTATTGTTAGTATTTGATATTTTCATTTCATTTTCTGTTATAAATAAACTTTATCTTTTTAACTTTATTTTCGTGTATATGAAGAAAAGGAGACTTGGGTTATACATCAGTGAGACAGCTACCAAAAGACAAAATAACCTTAATTTTTTTCTAAAGCAACATAGTCTTTCACAATATACATGTGTCTATGCATTATGTCAAGCTCCAAATCATCCTGAGTCTGAAAAAATTGTGAATAATTCAAACAGAAACAAGATGTGCCATAAAAAAGATGCAGAATATACTAAAGGTACATTAAAAACTCAAAAGTCCAAGAGAAACTGATAAAGCTTTGGCAAAAATGAATCTTAGATTTTTTTATTTGGCAAAACAAAGTAGCGGTTTGGTAATTGAAGGATACCGTATTTAGCCGTGTATAGTACACAGTTGTGTATAATACGCATCCCATTTTCATCCCTTCAAAATCGTGAAGAAAAGTTGTCAAACAAAAAAATGAAAAAATTTGAAAAACAAGAAAAAAGATAAAAAAAAAGTTTTAAAAAAAGTTATAAAAAAAGATAATATATTTTTTTAAAGTCTACTTTACTGAAAAAAGCCTTTGATAGGGAACTATTAAACCATGTGTTTAATCTTCATTTAAGTATATTGAAAGATAAAAATGATATATAAGATTGTTTGTTCAATCAAAATTTTTTTTGTAATATTTTTTGTTTAATTAAATAATTTAAAGCCATCAAAATAAAATGGTAGCGCTTTTATCATGTAATTAACATTTATTAATTTTGTAAAAGTCAAGTTATTATTTAAAGATTCCTTTTGAAATCAATGTTTGTCTAAGCTTGTCCAAACTGATGCAATGTTCAAATATTATAAAAAGAAATAATTGGAATGTTATGGAACAAAAGAAATTAGAGCTCAAACATTTTTCTAAATTGATTAGCAGTAATTTAAATTTTATATCTCATGAATCCGATATTTTCTTTTTCATTGATCATGTTGATTTAGAGCACTGCCTCAGGTTAATATATTGAACACCTGTCAAAAGTTGACATGATTATTCAATTGCTACACACCCATACTTATTCATTAATTACCCTTTAAGCTCACTCATGCATGATGTCACACCTGTGTACTTTGAATATTCAATAACGAAGGAAAAAAACATTATTAAAAAAATTACAAATAAATAAATAAAACGAAAAACGTCTTGAATATATACAATAATGAAGAAAAAAAACGTTAGTAATAAAAAAAAATTGGGGTAAAAAAGTGCGTATCATACACACCAAGATACGGGTGTAATGTTTTTGATCCGTCTGTCAATCAGTCAGTCCTGTTGTTGTCATCGCAACTCCTCTGAAACTCCACATCAGAATTTCAAGGAACTTTGTAGATAATAAGGACAAACTTTGTAGATCTGCATATCGACAAAAAATTATGATTCAATTTATTTTCTAAGAGTTATGACCCTTTCAACTTAGAATTTTGGCCTAGATATACTACTGCAACAGTTTGTCATCGCAACTCCTCTGAAACCATACACAGAATGTCATGAATCTTTGTAGATAATTAGGAAATACTATGTAAATGTGCATAGAAATAAGAAGATGTGGTATGAGTGCCAATGAGACAACTCTCTATCCAAGTCACAATGTGTTAAGTGAACAATTATAGGTCAAAGTACGGCCTTCAACACGGAGCATACCCAGCAAACAATTCATCGTTGTTACAACGTTGTGACAACATTAGTTAACTGTTGTGACAACATTGCAAAATGACGTGAATACAACGTTATTTTGTAGACTCCAAGGCACTACCTGACCACCATCCACACAATGTTGTTACGACGTAATAATTCAGACTGTATCTTTTAGGTGTTTTCTAGACAGCAGATGATAGTACAGAAATACGAAACAAAATACCTCCTCTTAGTTTATTTTTATACTTATATGCTTATTTGCTATTGTTTCTAAGAATTTCATTCATTTCCATTTCTTTAGATTTTTCGAAGGCTAGCTAGTTTTCGATATTTTGACTATCTTAGTTACCCGAAAGCCAAACTTATCACTAAGACAGAGGAAATTAGTAAGTCATCAGAGAGTGATTTACCTCACTCGTGTCAATGATAAGCTGATTTTTGTTATCTTTATATTTTTTTTTATCTTTATGATACTATGATTAATTTCTTTTCTATATTTCAGAATGGTTTTACATACTTTTTTATTCTTTGCATTAATTGTTTTTTATATTATTAAGAAATAAATTTGCTATAAATGATAGAATATAAAAGATACAGTAAGCAAAGTGGTTAAATATGGGTTAAAATGATCACCAAAACCTAAATTGTTTAAACTGTGGTATAAGAAGGGGAGATAAGAACTATATTTAAAACTATATTTCACTGATTTTTGTTCATTAGTTCCAACTTCTTTCGTAATGTGAAGCAGAAAAATAATGTTTAGTCCCTAAATGTTTTATTAAGGTATTTGTTTTATTTTTAACTCAACTTATATTGCGTATAAAAGACAAAAATAAAATCATAAAACAGAATTTCTGCAACCTTGTGACAACGTTGTCAGAAATATATATGTACAGAACGTTGTAACACCGGAGACATGTTGTCAATTATAGGAATAACTTTTACCTCCAAGCAATGCTGTACATACGTTATCCCACAACGTTACATACTCGTCAGTGCTCAAAGTTATCTTTTTTTAAATGTCACGACGTTAATACCACCTCCAGCCAACGTCGTTAATACGTCGTGTTTGCTGGGTATCGACATTATGACTAAATGTTTTTCTAGGAATTATGCTCCTCTGAAACCCCTCAACAAAATTTCATGAAAAATTTTGTAGATAATATGGACTTATAATATAGATGTGCATATCGACAGAAAATCATGATTCAATGTTTTATCTAGGAGTTATGCTTAGAATTTTGACCTTAATATACTACTGTCACAGTCTGTCAGTGCAAATTCTCTAAAACCACACAAAAGAATTTCATAAAACTTTAAGTTTTCTGCTTAAGTTAGTTTGATAGGAACTACTTGTGATAGATCATTGATATTTAATATCAAGTTGCATTACTATCAGTACATATCAGTTTGACGACTATTTCGAGGCCCTGTCCCCTAGGTCATAGTTCAGCAACTTTAATTAATTAGCAATGTCCAATGTTAAGTTTTCTGATTAAGTTAGTTTGATACGACATACTTGTGATAGATCATTGATATTAAATAGAAAGTTTCATTACTATCGGTACATACCAGTTTGACAATTATTGTGAGGCCCTCCCCTAGGTCATGGCCCAGTGACTTTGAATTAATTAGCAATTTTCAATGTTAAGTGTTCTGCTAAAGTTAGTTTGATAAGATCTACTTGTGATAGATCTTTGATATTTTGTATGAAGGAGATGAAAAATATGGCCGTTTTTACACACCAAAATCTACTATGAGTACAGACAAACTGATGCATCTAGGTAAGTTTTAAGGCATGGCAGGACCTAGATATATAAAAGTTATATGTAGTCTATGTATTTGATGTGCATTTTTTTCCAGTCTGCAGAAGATGGCAAAATAAACAAACCGTACTTTGACCTATAATGGTTTACTTTTATAAATTTTGACTTGGATGGAGAGTTGTCTCATTGGCACTCATACCACATCTTCTTATATCTAAACACATGAGTCACATTTGAAACGCTTCACTCAGTTACACAGTTTAAATCACCTTTTGTTTGTAGATGTCTATTGTCCATCTATTGTCCATTTAAATCAATACTACTCACAACATTTATTATATGAGGGGGGGCTTCTCAAGCCTCTTTCCCAACATAGTTTACTTTGGCACCTTCTGCAGGAACGAAAAAAATGAATGCAAAATCCAGAAAAGATTATTGTTTTCTGAAACATAAAATGCATTTAAAATTTAATTATCTAGTTTCTGCCATGCTTTAAAACTTTTCCAGGTGCTCAGGTTTGTTTGTACTCATATAAAAATTTGCGGTGTAAATACAGCCATATTTTTCAACTCCTTATGATGAACCTTAAGTAATACAATATTGATTACGGAAATAAACACTATACAGAATAAACAAATCATATAATCCCCGAAAAATATAATAGTGAAATCAATTTCATGAGAATTTTACAGAACAAGCGTAATTTTTAAAGATAAGGAAAAATACCCAAAAAATTTCCGGAACACAAAAATTTCCGATTCTTTTGTCGTGTATAGAAAACATAAAACAGATATTTTTCTGCAACGATTAATAGATTGAGATTGCTTCTTTTAGTTGATATTACCTGATTGAGTACCAGAATGTCCTTTAACAGACTATGTAATTTGTCGAAAAAATATATACTCCGGAGTCAAAAGTCGGGAATATAAAAATAGTCTATTGACAAAACAACAATTAGGTTTCTGAAAAATCCAAATAACACTTATCTTTGTGATGCCAATGACTTATTATGAAGTAATTATTTAAGTATCATTAAAATAATGACGAAAATATTTGTTTAACGGACGGACGGTCGGACCATATGGACAAGGTGATTGCAATACAGTCCCTCTTTATGAGTTGGGATATACTGATGTCAACGTTTTAATAATTCATTGTCATTGAAAAACATCTGAATATTCTATCATAGAAATGTATATTCAATTTGTCATTTGCTTCTTTAGAATTAATTTTAGGAGAACAATATGGGATATATACATGCATGTCTTCCTTCGAATTTTAGGTTCGGTTTTGCCTTATTTGTTTTTCAGGTTGTCTGATGAGGTTCTGGGTGGGGGTTCTTGATTTCAGTATTTAAAAAAAAAATTTTAGGCCATCTTTTTATTTAAAAAACGCTTATTCTGTAAAATTCTCATGAAATTTATATTGTTACGATTTTACAGTTTATGAATATTATAATATTTCAACAGTTATATATTTTCCGATTTCTCTCGGAATTTACCCATTTGATCTCCTTATCGTTGAAAACGGCATCGAAATTCATTAACTTAAACCTTGGTTGCTATAAGACGCCTTACCTGGACAGTTGTTGCTAGGTGCTCTCTTCGATGTCCGCGTTCTTAGTATAAATAGTGGGTAGCTATTTAAGTAAAAGTTTTAATTTGTACCGAAGATATTATACGAAGCAGTACGGAAATGGTTTAAAGCAAGCAGCAGGATTATTAAACAAAGTGAAGTGTTTGAAACCTGCTGACAGGATATAAAAAGGCTGAGACAGTTGTTTCGGTACAAATTGTCCAAACAGGGCTGGTGCTAAGGTTTTGCGTTTCACATCCCTTACTATTTCAGTGAGTGTTTGCTGATATACCTTAGTGCTACCCTGTTGTTCCGACAGTTATAGACATACATTTCAATAAGGTTTCATACGAAAGTTTACATTAGTTCAAATTTGTTTCATACATTAGTTTTCTAATAGGTTCCATACATTTAGGTTTCAGCCTAGTACCAAACATTTGGTTTTTAATAAGTATCAGACTGAAAGGATTTTAGACAGTTTAATTTACAAGGTTCGGGTTAGATTGTAAGGTCATATATCTATATGGTGCTGAAATTCATTTTATGTAGTTTTTGTTTTATATCTGGTAGTACAGCGTAAACTGTTTTGCATTGCTCTTCAAATACCAGGAAACTGGTACGAACCCGAGGGTATTAACAAAACATATTAAAACGCCCCCGCCCGGTTACACGTAACGATATCGATTTCTTTAATTTGTTCATGATTGTTCATTTCTCTAATCGGTATTATTTACATAATTCTTTTATTTCCTCAGTTATTCTTTATATTTTTGCACCCCATTATTCTCTATCTTTATTATTTTGGTCCATTTTTCTCTATTCTTTATATCATTTGGTCATTATTTTCTATGCTGTAAATCCTTTCCGGACCCTCATAGATTTTGTAAAATGATGACATTCAGATAAACCAAAACGTGACTATTAGAAGAATACATTTGTTCTGCCATTCTACACCTTAGAATATTAAATATATTTAATGATATTAAATGATATTTTACATTTTGTACTGAAAGTTATACAATACCGAAACCAATATTGTTCATCCTTTTAAAAAATGTTCAATAATTTCGTCTTTATGTCGTGTATTTATATCAATCTGCCATGTTACGTTTAGAAACCCATGTTACTAATCATTAAATAATTAAGTACAATTATCTATCAATCATTATCTTAATCGCTGATCTATTTAATGCTAGCAGAGCATGCTGAAACATATAATCATAATTGTTTACAAATCATAAAGCATCAACAGTGTTTTTATTTCATATCATGTATTGTCGATTTAAAGCAGTTTTTACTTCGAATTACATGAAAATACAATTGTCAATACAAAATGATGAATCATTCGGGACTCTAAGGTCCGTCTACCTACATGCATCATGTGAATGCCAGATTTAAAACAACTTTTCGGAATGTTTTGTTTTCGGTGCTCTTTAACCTCGATTTTGATTTGGCCTTCCAACTATTTTCATTTGAGCGTCACTGATTAAATGGATTATTCGCTCATAAAGATGAAACGCGCCTTTGGCATTCAAAATTATCAGCCAAAAACATTTAATGTCTTACTGTATACAGGAAAGCAACAAATTGTGGCAAATAAGCAAAAAGAAAAAAGAAAGAAAAACAACTTTTTCAACATTTTGCACCGAAATTATCTTTTAATAAAACATGTGACAAAATAATAATTAACAATACTATATAAAATGAATTGGGGGGAGGTAAAGGTTCCAAAGGATAATTTAACAAAATCTGATAAGACGTACTAGGAGACGACATACATATCGGCACATTGCAACTAATAAAGATTTCTATAAATATTCTTTTTATTCAAAAACCATTTCTGACTGGAATTCACTACTTGAAGCAATATGTATGTCTGAAACCCTGGAACCCTCCTAAAGTGGCATATCCATTCTAACATTTAAATGACCCACACCAACTTATTAACCACCAAAACCACTGTACATAATGTATATATGTTATTCTATAATCTATTTAAATGTATTGTAATTTTAATTAAGTCCATATACATGTAGCACATGAGTTCCGAGAAGTTTTACACTCCTAGGAGTCTACTCCCGTATTCTAAAGATGAAGAATTAAAGTATAATAGTCCCAGATGAAACTCATAGACCGTTTATTTGTTCTCTTACAAAGTCGGTACTTCGGTACTGACATGATTTGTAGCAAATCTTTCAAAATTGTCCGTTTATAAATTTTGAAATTAAAAAAGAAACTAAGGTTTCAACTCCCTGAGGCAAACCTGACCTTAGATTGTTTTGGCTATTTTTTTAATTTCTTTTGATTATATAGCTCTTCAACGGGATCGGTTCTTATACATCCTTGGCATTCCTGATGAAGGTAAATCAAGAAAAGCGCTTCGGACGCATGAACTTTATAGTTCGTTATTTTAATAATATAACCGGTCGCTCACGACAGAAAAGGGTCCCAGGAGACGAATGAAAACGTATGATATACGTTTATCCCTTCATGTTGTCTGTCAACATATAATTTGTAGCAGAATGGTATATTGCAGGATAAACTAAATATAATTTGTTCCTTTAAAGAAGCCAACAATTTTTAGAATTAAACTTTTTTGCTTTACCTGATTTTTGGGTTTATATGACTGTACAAAAATAATTGATGAAGAAAAAATCATATGGTGGTGAACTTTTTTTTTTTTGCTACGGCCATCATTTGAAAGTACCCAATTTCTGATGAATTTCCCATTTTTCATAAATTTGTACCCATTTTTGGGCTATTATCATGATAAAAATCACAGTTTCACAATTAAACTTTTTTTCATACTTTCAATAAAGATGAAGTGGACCAACCTGAATGAATTTAACTTAAAAAAAACATAGGTAGGTGTTAATATAAGAAAGTTTTATAAAATTTTGTTGCTTTTTTTGTGTCAAATTTACCATAGTGTAAATTTTGTAAATTTGGGATTTTTCTCTTTTTTTTTTGAACAAAAAGCTTATAATTTCAACTGTTATAAATGATTGAAAAAATACATATCTAAGAAATTTGAAAAGAAAAATTAAAATGGGATGCACATGTTTCTCTTGTACCCCTCACCCATTTTCTCTACATTTTGTCTAAGGACACTGACTTGATTGGTAATAAAATTTGAAAATTATTACTCAAAAGCTACTTATTGTAAATACACAATTTTTCACAGAGTTAAGTTTGATTATGATATTTTTATATTTCATTGATATTTTCCACTTGTATCACATGTTTTGGAAATAATTCCAGAACGAGCTTTCAACGAGACTGAAACGTTAGAAGAATACATCCTTAATAGCACTTTTTTACCATTAATATATGAAAACAATTTAAATACCAGACGGATTGGGATACAATCGACGCATCGACATTGTATTAGAAAATGTACGATGTGCAGTGTATTCCGAGTCTAGAAAATGCAAAATGTCTTTGCGATATACAATTAAAAAAGACTGATAAAAATGTTTATGATTTTAATATTATACTGTACATGTTGTAAAAGAGACCAAACGTGTCCTCCTGTAGTTATTCTTATTGAATACATAATAATTCCGCTAAAGCCGGTGCTAGGGACCGTCTTAAAATTGCAGTGAGGTGAGTTTTTTTTTTGCTCCGTGTTGAAGGCCTCACTGTGACTGAGATGAAGAACAGCAATGAACGCGCTGTTCATTTGCTTTATGTGTTTTTTTTGCTATGCATGTACTGATTTTGTGTCATGGATGAATACCCCATAGCCTCTGTTTTTCCATTACATTGTATTGGTATTGTATTGATATTGTACTGCTATTTATTGTTTTGTGACACACGTACTTCTCGTAAGACAGAAAACAATTAAATGTTGCCTGATAGTCAAAAACACATCATCTGTATGAAATATCAACTACGGGGAAATGTCACTTAGCAATAGGTTTTCATCATAATGAGTGGGGAAAAGTGAGAAAAAAAAATATTTTAACGAGAAATCTGTTACATTCTTTCTAATTGGTTGATTCGCTGTTAGAGAGGCTAGACAGATGAATAGAAAAATATCACATCATAGGAGGTTTGGCATGCCACAAAACCAGGTTCAACCCACCATTCTTAAAATGTCCTGTACCAAGTCAGGAAAATGGCCATTGTTATATTATAGTTCGTTTCTTTGTGTGTTACATTTTAATGTTGTGTTTTTGTTGTGTTTTTGTTGTGTCGTTGTTCTCCTCTTATATTTGATGCGTTTCCCTCAGTTTTAGTTTGTAACCCGGATTTGTTTTTATCTCTATCGATTTATGAGTTTCGAACAGCGGTATACTACTGTTGCCTTTGTTTCTCAACCGTCCACCTTGAAACAGCCTCTATTTTAAAACTTCTGTGTGGTAATGGCAATAAAACATAGTAAAACATCACAGAATGTCATGAAACTTAGATAATTAGGAAATACTATGTAAATATGGATACCCAGCAAACAATTCATCGTTGTTACAACGTTGTGACAACATTAGTTTCATTGATATTGTGACAACATTGAAAATACAATGTTTTTTGTTGTTGTAGACTTCAAGGCACGACCTTACGACCATCCACACAACGTCGTTACGACGAAATAATTCAGACTGTGTATTTTAGGTGTTTTCTAGACAGCAGATGATAGTACAGAAATACGAAACAAAAGTCCTTCTAAATTTTGTGTATGCCTATATGCTTATTTGTTATTTCATTCATTTCCATGTCTTTAGATTTTTCGAAGGCTAGCTAGTTTTCGAGGTTTTGATTATCTTAGTTACGCGAAAGTCAAACCTATCACTAAGACAGAGGTAATCGGTTACTCATCAGAGAGTGATTTACCTCACTCGTGTCAATGATAAGCTGATTTTATTATTTTATATATATATTTTTTTATCTTTATGATAATATGATTAATTTCTTTATATATTTCAGAATAGTTTTACATTTTTTTTATTTTTTGCATTAATCGTTTTTCATATTGTTAAGAAATAATGAAATTTACTATAAAGAATAGAATATAAAAGATGTGGTAAACAAAGGGGTTAAATATGGGTTAAAATGATCACCAAAAACCTAAATTGTTTAAACTGTGGTATAAGAAGGGGAGATAGGAACTATAATTAAAACTACATTTCACTGTTTTTTGTTCATTGGTTCCAACTTCTATCGTACTGTGAAGCAGAAAAAATAATGTTTAGTCCCCAAATGTTTTATTAAAGGTATTTGTTTTACTCTTAACTTAAATTATATTGCATATATTAGACAAAATGAATAAAGTCATAAAACAGAATTTCTGCCACCTTGTGACAACGTTGTCAGAACTACATAATATTATGTACTTGTATTGCATATATTAGACAACATGAATAAAATCATAAAACAGATTTTCTGCAACCGTGTGACAACGTTGTCAGAACTATATAATATTATGTACAGAACGTTGTAACAAAATTTCTACAACCATGTGACAACGTCGTTGTCAGAACGATATATGTACAGAACGTTGTAACAGAATTTCTACAACCTTTTGACAACGTTGTCAGAACGATATATGTACAGAACGTTGTAACAAAATTTCTACAACCTTGTGACAACGTTGTCAGAACGATATATGTACAGAACGTTGTAACATAATTTCTACAACTTTCTCACAACGTTGTCAGAACTATATATGTATAGAACGTTGTAACAACGTTGGAGACATGCTGTAAATTATGGGAATAACTATTACCTCCAAGCGATGTTGTACAAACGTTACATTCTCGTCAGTGCTCAAAGTTATTTGTTTTACGTTGTCACGACGTTATCATAATATAATTTTATGACACGACAATAATACGACCTTCAGCCAACGTCGTGTATACGTCGTGTGTTTGCTTGCTGGGTATCGACAGGAAATTATGATTCAATGTTTTCAAGGAGTCCAGTGCTCCTTTGAATTTAGAATTTTGGCCATACTATAGATCTGTCAGCGCAACTCCTCTAAAATCAAACAACAGAATTCTATGAAACTTTGTATGTAATAAGGACATATCATGCAGATGTGCATATCGACAGAAAATTATGATTCAATGTTTTTTCTAGGAGTTATGCTTAGAATTTTGACCTAAATATACTACTGCAACAGTTTGTTAGAGCAACTACTCTGAAACCACACAACAGAATTTCATAAAACTCTGTAGTTAATGAGGATATGATATGTAGATCTGCTTATCCACAAGAAATTTTTATAGCTGACTTTTGTAGGAGTTATGAGGGTCTGGATGGGGTCCTTCATTCTATATTCCATTTTTTTAAAAATAATTGTTCTCTATACTTCATAATTTTTGCCCATTATCTCTATTCGTTTTATTTAAGCATCCCTTCATTCTCTATTCTTTATTTCTTTACCTACTTTTCTCTATTCCTTATTTGTTTGTCCCATATTTCTGTAGCATTGACCCTCATTCTCTATTCTGTAAACCCCATCCAGTTCCTCAGTCTTTGAACTTGGGAATATGGTGAGATTTTGTTTGCCAATTACAATGTTGGTGTGTGAGGTATATGAGCGGCTGCGTGCTCACAAACTAAAATTTTTTTCATTGACATATCATCAAACTTTCCAAATAGCAATAATTATTAATATAGGGCACAAAGAGACACCTACTGACGAGGTTATTGACTTGGGACAGGCACATGTAAATGTTTATTTCATTCATTGATTGTATGTGTTTTTGCTCCATGGGCAGCATCTCGAAAAGGCTATATCAAACAAAACAACATCAAACTGATGATATTAAATGAATATGAAATGAAATGAGTGATTAGATTGGACCTGGGAAATTATATATTAACACTTTAGCATAATATTACCAGATTTGACACAAAATGAAAAAAAAAAAACTGGCACAGGAAACCACAGAAAGGTAGGCTAAGTATTTGAGAAAGGTTTCAATAAATAATTCCGGAGGGTCTTTTCCATCCAGGAACGTGGCACTTTCTCAACACATATTGCATATGTATTACCCCTGAGGTGGAAAACCCCAAATTATAGTACGTAACATCCGGTTTCATATTAAAAAGGGTCGAAAAAAAATATTCCATTGAATTTGACAGTTGTAGGAAGTTAACCCTGCATTTCATTGCAGAAAAAAAAATTCTGAATCTTCTTGGGTGTTTCAAAGCACCATTCTTTTTTTATTTGGTGTTTCTATAAAATATTTTGGAAACTTGAGGTTACATGGTTACTAAAGCTTGTACACAGGACAAAAGGGTGAACATTTAACTGATTAAATCAGGTGATGGTTATTATCTTTTATGCAATGAAATGTATGTGAAATTTTGTCTGTAGTACTGGACAGGATAAAGGTTTACTCATGCCAAGTATTTCTTTTTTTGAAACAAAGATAAATTCTGCACAATTTTTTGAAAAGTGCCAATTTAACAAAGACTAATAGGGGAAAACAATGGTGGTATTACTCCTCTGATAGCCATCATACATCTTGTGTGGGGTCATAAACTTCAATTGGGAAACTGTTTAAACATTAAAATCATCAACAATAGAAAAGATTCTAAAAAAATAAGATATGTGGAATATGCACATGAGCTACAACCTAACGATACATCGTTACAAAAAAACATTTCGACTTAGGCAAAGATACTATTCGTCAACAGTAGACAACTTCATTGTAAATTTATAATAAGGGAAAGACAACAACAGAATTAACCGAAAGAATGGATGCTATAATTAAGAAACTGCGTTTGTGTTATCGGATGATGTAGCTACGATTTCCAGTAACATATATTACTTTGAAATTAAAGATGTTGAACAATGCACAAACATTCGGTAAGAATAAAGTAGAAATTTAAAAATGTTTATTAAGCACAAATTACACCAACAAATAGATCAATTGCATATACATACATATTAAAACAAAAACAATGTTACATAAACAGAAATTACACGTACAGTCGACAAAGACCACAATGATAAAATTAAAATTACAATTGAAACTTGAATGTCTCATATCCCCAGTGCTAGTGACTGTTTTTAAAAGGAACCAATTAAAAAGTCTTGTTCATTGTTCAGGGTTTATGATATTCGTTATTTTTTCTTCTGTTAAACTATCTTTGATTACTTTCCATTTCGCGTTCAGATTTTTTTTTTTTACATTTTACACATGAAAGGGAATTTGTGTTTTGAAGACACAGATGCGATGTTAAGCCCGCCAATATTCGTACGACCGATTCTGACCAAGTTCCGCAGTCTTCAATGCGCAATCGCTCGTTGTTGAACCAAACGTTTTTGTAGTTTCCCTATTAGAATTCTTGGTTGAACGAAGGGAAATGTCAAACAAATGACGGAAGTATAACAAATTAGGCCATGAGATAATGTAGGAACTAAATTAGATAAACATTTAGGAGGGTATGGATGGGGTTTACAGAATAGAGAATAATGGCCCATTAATATAGTGAATAGACAACGATAGAGAAAAAGGAGCAAAAAAATTAAGGAATAGAGAATAATGGGGTGAAAAAGTATAAAGAATAACCATGGGAAATAAAAGAATTAGGTAATACAATAATGACTACAGAAATGAACACTATATAGAATAAAGAAATCATATAATTGCATACAAAATAATAGTAAAATCCTTTTCATGAGCATTTTACAGAATAAGTGTAGTTTTTTGAAGATAGAAAAACACCCCCTAAAAAGGAGATAAGGGTATACGACAATAAAACGACAACTTGGCGACAAAGACAACCAAAAGATATCTATCATGTCTATAGAGGAACAAAGAGTCTTCAACAATATACAGAACTGGTGTCTAAACAATATGTCAAACTTTAAATTAAAGTTATGGAAATATTTACAGAAACAATCAAAACTTTATCATCAACACTAAATTCTCCAAATATCAAAACATACAACAGAAATGATATACAACAACTACTAACAAGGTTTATGACTTTGGACAGGCGCAAAGTAAATGTGGCAGGGTTAAATTAGTTTTTCGATATCTCAACCCTCGCCATTCTTTAAAAACTTGATCAGTAGATTACAGATCTTATTTAAAGAGCATTCAATATATACAAATATACAGGAAAGCACTCAACTCTAAAATATCGGTATAAGGAATAACAAAAGTCCGAAACAGTGGTTACGTCTTCCTTGCTACACTACGTTGACGCTGTTTCGGAGTTTGACAATGTTTGATAGATAACAAAACACATAATAAAGGACACAACAATATTATCCACTTATATATGTGATACTGTATCAACTTACTTAATTTCTCAAATAGGGGACTTAGGCCAAAAATAGAATTTAAATTGTTTGATGTTACCTAACTACCCACCTAAAAAGCAGCCTACCCGAAAAAAAAATTTTCAATTTTTTTTTTAAATTTTTTCCTACTCTAACGCTGTTTTTTGTTGTTGTCTAAAACATGTAACTCATATTGTTGGCCAAAACAAATAAAACCCCTGCCTACGTACCCAACCCTACAAGGCATTTCTTAAGGATGGCCTTATAGGTCTTATAGGTCTAATGGGCTGGGTGCAATGATGACTATACAAACCTTGTAATTGTGTTATATTTATTGATACATGTTCACAAGTCACTATAATAAATCAATCACTTACTTACTTACTTACTTATATAATAATTACTGCTAGCAAGTTCAACGTAAGTACTCAAACTACTGAAAAGAAATCAAGTCGGTCCGAACTTAATATTGGTAGCTGTACTAGCTATGATTTTATACCCTAAGGTCAACATTTATTCAACAGTTTGATTATTTCATCACTTGATTCTTACTGTTTATGCCTCGGCAGAACAAAATGGTTATATCAAAACGATGTACATGAAATGGATATGACGGAAATGAAAAGAGGAGCCGGATTGAACATAAAATGGGAACAAACTGCAAATACAAAGAGATGGAGGCACGCCAGTAATAATTAATGTCAACACCGTCCACAAATGAGCTTTGTGTACGAAATGGAGGAGTCTTTTTCAGACAGGAACGTGGCACTTTATCATCACATATCTAAGGGAGGTAAGAGATACAAGAGATACAGTTAAGTCTGCATCATATCTTGACTTACATCTAGCAATTGACAATGAGGATCGGTTGAAAACAAAACTTTACGACAAAAGAGATGATTTCAGCTTCCCAATTGTGAAATTTCCATTTTTATGTAGCAACATTCCAGCAGCGCCTGCATACGGAGTATATATCTCCCAGTTGATACAATATTCCAGGGCTTGTATTTCCTATCATGATTTCCTTGATAGAGAGTTGCTGCTCACAGGGAAACTATTAACCAAACAGTTCCAAGTGGTGAAGTTGAAGTCATCCCTTCGTTAATTTTACGGACGCCATCACGAGTTGGTTGATCGTTATGGAATATTCGTTTCACAGATGATGGCGTATATGTTCCAATTGTCGTAACTACAATCCCGTCCCCTTTCCCCGAATGTAACCTACCGAATAAGACTTATAACCTGGTTAGTACTAACATGAGCAACACGACGGGTGCCACATGTGGAGCAGGATCTGCTCTCACTTCTGGAGCACCTGAGATCACCCCCAGTGTTTGGTGGGATTCGTGTTGCTCAGTCTTTAGTTTATTATGTTGTGTTTTGTGTTTGGTGTACTGTTGTTTGTCTGTTTGTCTTTTTTTCTTTTTTAGCCATGGCGTTGTCAGTTTATTTTTGACTTATGAGTTTGAATGTCCCTTTGGTATCTTTCGCCCCTCCTCTATATAGATATAAGAAGATAGCATCTTTAATGCTTGTTCCTTTTGTGGAGTCATACCCTAAGTAGGAGAAAGTGGATTCCACTCATATGCCCTGGAGCCCAAGAAGTAGTATGTTATTTCATTATAAGAATAGCCATTAATGACAAATAAATTTGTTACATCATATGCAAATTCTGAACAAAGTAACAGTCTGCTGAACTACGTGTCCCCATCCAAACATTATATAAAAATAAAAAGATGTGGTATGATTGCCAATGAGACAATCTCCACAAGAGACCATATGACACAGAAATCAACAACTGTAGGTCACCGTACGGTCTTCAACAATGAGCAAAGCCCATACCGCATAGTCAGCTATAAAAATCCCCGAAATGACAAATGTAAAATAGTTCAAACGAGAAAACTAACGGCCTAATTTATGTACAAGATAATGAACGAAAAACAAATATTATTATGCTTATTCTGGTCCAAACCTTCTTTGCTTTTTTTCATAAATGCCTTTACCTACTACAGAAGAAGTACATACCAATTTTCAACTTTTTGAATCTAGGACTAATATATTTATAAGGGTTAGTGTAATAGTCCAGTTTGAATTGACCTTGATCTTGCCAGGGATCAAACCTAAGTCTAAGAAAAGATCCTTACCAGATCGTACCGATGAATTATGCAAGGCTTGGTGAAAATAAAATAAATCTGTTTCAAAACAATCTTTTCTAACTTCTAACGTCTCTCGGTCAGAATAAAAAGTAAAAGTTGGCTGATTTTAAAGGAATTGTGCACGTTTACTTCCAACATGGGGACAAAAGTAAAATAGGTTGATAAAAAAGATTTGTATTAATCAACTGCCGAATTCTTCAAATTAATAATAACGAAAGAATAAAAATCTGACATACGACAACCTTGTACAGCCTGACTTTGGACAGACACCTTCAGGAATATGTGATGAGATGAAATATATACAATATTCGTACAGTGTAGGAAAATTTGAAATTTATTTGAAGAGCTATAGAAACAGATAGAAAAGCAAAACTCGACAAGCTTTTCTCCTTTTTCGTAGCGAGTACAAATAAATTTTGTATTTTCCTACACTGTACGAATATTGTTTTTATCCTACAATTTAAAATTGAGCTTAAGCAGAGTTTTTTTTCAATCCCAATCGTTGAATTTGTTTTTTTTTAAATGAAATCGACAAGGCAAGTTCCACAAAAAAGTCAAATTTTGCCGATAAAGTTAGTAGACTAGTAGAGAAACTAAACAGACAAAATGATCAGCTATACACCATGTACACATGATACAAGATCAACAAAAAAGAATTTTTTGTCATGAACTCTTTCTACAATGTTGGAGAAAGTCCATTGTTGATTATACACATAGACCTAGGTGAGCGACACAGGATCTTTAGAGCCTCTAGTTTTAGTCCTCAACGCTTCACATTTTATCCGAATCAGTTGGCAATATTAGTGTTTCTTCTAAAAATGAAATATGGTTGGTAGGTAGGGGTTTATTTTCTATTGTGGTATTTTTTTTACCTGGAGTATTTAAATTTTATGAACAGACCTGATATTTTTGTCGCTTTTCATTACAAGAAAGCGAATATTTAATCTTGATAGACAATTCGAGACCTAAATTAAGGTTGGTAGGAAAAATCTAATCACAATTGTTTTTTATCTTGCCTTTCTGTTCGAACACTGAATTTAATTTGATGATGTTTCTTCAATCAGGTGAACCTATGGACCAGAATAGCTACAACGCGGGTATATTTATGTTGTTATCATTACAAAGTATTACAATATACATAGCTATGACATTAAAATAACAATGTGATAAAAGTAAATATAAATAATTAAAAATGTTCAAAAACAACGTCAGTTATTTATTATTTTTTTTTTGCTGTCTGTTTTATCTGGCATGGACCAATTTAGAAATGTATGTCCCATCCTCGTAAATCATGTTGCGTATTTGCAGTGCTTCGTAAAGGACGCCTGGATTAATCAAAATGTCCAAAACAGAAATGTAACAATAATCCAAAACAAATGTGTCCTTTGATCTCCTAAAATGTCTGGTGTGCCAATATCCTATTCACACTTATAGTCTGTAAAATATAATGATTGACAAGAATACTGCATTCAATTTATATATAATCATAAGAAGGTGTGGTATAATTGCCAATGAGGCAATGCTCCACCAGAGACCAAATGACATAGAGGTTAACAACTATAGGTCACCATACGGCCTTTACCAATGAGCAAAACCCATACCGCATAGTCAGCGATACAAGGCCCCGAAATGACAAATGTAAAACAATTCAAACGAGAAAACGAAAGGCCTGATTTATGTACAAAAACAATGAACGAAAAACAAATATGATATACAGCAACAAACGACACCCACTGAATGTCTTTGAAGCGGAAGCGCTTCATATAAAAATTGTGCGCACAAGCAACGCTTTAACAACCCTATAAAATAATTACAGTTGTATGTTACAGCCATGAAATTAAAAGATCAAGCTTTTCGTATGTTTTTCTATGCATTGTTTTAACATTGTCATGGATAGAATGCGCACTCCAAGCTGTTATATTTTATACGGAAACAAAATTTGATATGGGAGTTCCTCGCGATTGTTGTACGCCAATCAAAACTAGAAAAAAACTGACATGTCAGCAAAGGCCCCGCTTGCATATTTTTATGTGAGGTAGAGAGACTGATGCATACAAAGCAAATGTTCATAAGTTGTCAATTTTGATAAATATTGACACCAACAATTAATTCAGTATGTGTTCTCAATTAATATATGTTTTGTTAAAATCCAAGCACTATGACATGTATTTTTGGTAAGCATTTTCGTAAATGGTGGACAACCAATAATTTTGTTACAGAGAATCATTTCGTAAAGCAAATGATTCCTTTTTTATTTAAACCCTAGTAGGATCCTTGAGGAAACAATTTGGAATGCATATTATGCCTATATCATATATCATTTTTTTTTATGACATCCTACTTCAAGAAGATGCTTCTAAAAATTTGTGAATTTTTTAAACAAAGAGTAAGTTTTTGCCAATTTTTTTAGTTTGGTTTGCCAATCAATTTGAAATAACTTTGTACACCTATATATCAATTTTGTTAAAATCCTATTATGAGAAGACATTTCTCAAAATTTGTGATTATTTAACAAAAAAATTATTTTTTTCCCAAATTAATGAGCCGAATTTCACTAAAATATAATATGTACATCTACATATTATGCACAACAACTGTGCACAATTGCATTGGCTTCATACTTATTCTTTTGAAATTTTTGCGCTTACAAAAACTTTTGATGGAGAGACAGATGGACGGACAAAGTGAAAACTGTAGGGCTCCCGCATCCTCGATGATGAGGGCTAATTACGGATTCTTATTAAACATAGTATAATGTAATTATTATCAATTATACATGTAATTACTTAAGGATATTAGACTGTATTACAACTATAAGATAAATTAAAATTATGAGTGAATAAAAATTAAAATGATATTATACAAACACCTGCCACAAATGTGTAAGGAGATGACCATTTGATATTCTGGTGGCTTGGGGCAGAATGATATTTTGCGGATTGACTTTTTATTTTCAACTGTCGCTAATAAAATCTATTTACACTTTTTGTACACTATTATTTCCTGCATTTAGTGTTGCATAATATTCATGTTCATCCTGTCTTGGGCAAAGATATTTATTTTCAGCTTTTACCCGGCCAGGATATTCATTTCCAGAAAATCAAATGATCGTCGCCTTAGTAGCCGTGTAATAATAAACCAAAATTTGTAAACACGCCTTATCTTTATTTCTTCGAATGTTCAGGAAGGATCCTTCTTAAATCTTTTAATTATTAAAGAAATGTATTGCAACAGACTAATTCAAGACTTGATTTATCAAAAACCAGTTCAATAATTTGTCAACTTTATTTTTTGTACACATTCTGTGGAAAATCAGTGTATATAAAGTAACTAAATATAATTACTGTGAAAACGGATAACTACATGATCAATAGACTGAATTTTTATAATATATACTTTGAAAAAAATAATTGATTATAATTCTTATAAAAGGCTAGGGGTATGGTTTACAGAATAGCGCATAATGGGCCACTACTACAGAATAATGGGCAAACAAAAATTATGAAGTAATCACAATTGTGAAAATAAACCAATTGTTAAAAGAAATATAATTTTCCATTAATTAAGCCTGGTGCTTGCTTAAAAAATAGTACTACCTTTTGTCTTTACCTTTGTTTATACACGCACATTAGTAAGGAGACAACCGCGAAAAATAAATATAAATATAAATAGGTTTGGGGATAAGGCCCACTGAGATAACATATATATATAGGTGTAATTGATATTTTAGGTCTTAAACGTCAAATGAAATCAAAATGTGTATGACGTCAAGGTGACATCACAACTGATAGTTATGTACTTTAATGTCCGGAATATAACATCCTATTTATAAATGAATACACAATGCTCCAACTCACTTTTTTTGTGTTCATCGAACTTCGAAATATTAGCCGAAACGCTTATTTGGCATATATTTTGAAAAGTGCACATCAACCAAAATTAAAACATTATATACATGTACGGCGGATTAGACAGACGAACGCACATACCAGAAACATCACACCTTATATAGTCTAGCGCTACATAAAATACTTACGGTTGCAGGATGTATTCCCATTTTTAAACACGCAAATCAGACATTGGCAGATATATGAGGATCCCTGCACAATACATTTTCCACGATTACACCGGGAAACTCCATGACATGGGTCAACTACAAGTAGTAACAACATTATATGGATGTTTCATATCAGCAGAAAATGATCACGAGGTACTTTAAAGAGGTGTTTTACAAAATTACAACAAGAAAAAGTCACGAAGCATTAATTTTACTCGTCCTTTTCTTGTTTAAGAATTAAAATATGATTGAAAGAATGGAATGCTTCTGTTATTGTAGTTTTATAAGATTATAAAAACGTTTACATTGCGCTTCCCAGAGGTGCATCCAGGGTTCCAGGGGAAATGGGACGTAACTGTCTATTCAGCTTGTTGATATTGAATCAAATTCCAGTATGCTGTTTTCGTTATGCGATTCATGTTTACTGTCGAATAATGATACTGGACTTTCATTTTCACTGTAGGGCGATTCGTTTCTATTTTACATGCGATGCATTTTCACAGAAGGAAATTAATTAATTTTTATTATATAAAGTCTTAATTCAGCCGAATCTCTAACAAAATTTATGAAGTCAGAAGGATTGATAATATATACATACACTCATACCACATCTTCTTATATCTATTTAGTGAGTGAAAATCTGAGGCAATATATCAATAAATTCCTTAAAAATGGCATTTATTGCTAATATAGTCAATTCTATTTTCTCTAATAATTTGTCCAGATCCAGATCTATATGTAGGATAAAATTTATCCTTTCCAATGACACGCCATCATTGAATTCATATATCTTGGACAGTTAGGCCAATCCACGTCACCGAAAAAGCAAAGTTTCTGTTTCGGTCTAAATCTACATCGCATACTAATAAATTAAACGTTATTAGAGATATTAGTCGGTTAAAGAGCTCACCAGAGCACATGTTTTGTCTGTTATTATGTATATATATGCCGACTCTAAATAAAATTTACTTACTTACTTACTTACTTAGCTATTTTCCTAATGCAATTAGTTTGAAGGTGTGGTTGGCTTGCTTTCTTTGTTTGTATAAATGTTTGCTTAAGCATTGTAATTGAGATTGAGCAAACATTTATACAAAAAAGCAAGCAAGCCAACCAAACCTTTAAACTACAAGCATTAGGAAAATAGCTCTAATGGATGCATTTAAGATAACAAAGAGCATTCTCAAAACGATCTTCATTTCACGATTGAATGAGTGGAAACGTTTTCATCTTGCACAAACAATTGTCGCTTGGATGACTGGATAATTTATCATGACATTGTGTATACGTCTAATACAGTAAATAAAGTTCAAGCAACAGTCGAGTCACCTTAATTTATGTTTTAATTTCTTTTAAGTCCGTGTTACAAATAAGCAAATACCCAATTGTAAGAATACAAGGAAATATTGCAAACAGTTTATTTATTGTTACATGTTTAAATGGTTCTAATGTTTTACTTTTACAAATTGTGACTTGGTTGGGGAGTTGTCGCATTGCCACTCATACCACATCTTCTTATATCTATACCACGGGGTATAACCGCCGTACAGTTGATTCCGGACGTTAAATGCTACTCTTCGCGATGTAGGTAGATAGACCGTTCTTATATTTTCACCAAAGACTAATTGACGCAATGTTCAGATAAGTATTCAATGTTTACTTAAACAAAGTTTACTGCTCCTGGCAGCATTGTATATTATTTATATTACATGAACACCATGAAACTATTTTAAATAGACAGGTCTTAAATTACTTGTAAACATCGCGAAACAAACACTCTGTGTAACTCAAACTTGATTAAACTACAAAAAGAGCTTAGTTGGTTGGCTCTTACACTAATGCGACCGTGTATTTTGTGATTTGTTGTTGTGAAAAATACATAATGAGAATGAGAAACCCGTTGTTTTAATTATTTTTGAAGACATTTACTTGAAAAACTGACCTCAGAATTTTGGCACTTTACGATTCATTCTCTTTGTAGTTTGTTTATTTTCTTTAGTACCATTCGTTGTACATTCTTGTACTGTTCGTTGTGCAAAAGCCTATCAATATGGTAGAAATATGTATGACACGGCGTGACAAATTTTCAAAGCTTTTTTTAAGCGAATTCTAAAACTTTTAAAGGAAAATTCGACGTAGAAATACGTTATATTCATGAATATTCTGCTCCAGTAAATTTTCGGATCCATGACAAGGTAATAGCAAACTCACCAACAATATTTGAATATGCATATGAACGTGGTTATACCCGTGTATATACAAGTAGGCATCTACGACTAGCTTGCATTTCAAATTGTAAATATCATCAATATTACAGCTGTTATCATAATGCTAGCAAGTTAAAGGTTTGGTTGACTTGCTTGCTTTGTTTGTACAATGTTTGCTCAAGCATTGTAATTAAGATTGACCTCTGTAAACAATATAAAAAGGTGGAGTTAAATTTGTATACATTATATTTAAATTTGATTGGACATTATCAAATAATCAAATTTACCTATATACAGGTTTAACTCCGCCTACTTATATTGTTTGCAGATGTCAATCTTAATTACAATGCTTGAGCAAACATTAATACAAACAAAGCAAGCAAGCCAACCAAACATTTAACTTGCTAGTATTAGGATAACAGCTGTAAAGTCATTTAAACACTATTTTCAGTTGTTGCATGTCGAATTAACATATAAAACAACAATGAAAATTCATCGCACCTTCAAAAATTCTACGTCAGAAATGATTGCACTTACAGTGATAATTCATCGCATCTATAGTTAAAATGAATCGCATACAAAAATTCATATTATGGATTCTGCTGCTTTAATTACACTTTTTTGGACTTTAATCCTGTTATTATACATTAAAAAGTTATATTCTAATGAAATTGTGTTAAAACATACATTCAAATCAATTATTTTGTATTTTCAAAAGGTAAACAAACGCAGTTTTCCCATCATCCTTTATTCTACAATAGACGTACTCGCATACAACAGTGAAAATGAACTGACTGGATTCGCACTTTATATACACTGTGTAATGTATTTATTTAAACTGTAATGTTTATATAAAGAAACGGAGACAATTAAAAATGTTTTATCAATTGATGTAGAGCGGTCCTGGTCACAAGTTAACTTAGTGTTTAGCAGACCACCAAAAAGTTCACTTAAGAACAGGTATGGTTCAATAGGAGTTGTCAAGGTCAAAGTTAAATTAATGCAGGACTGGTTTCGAATTTAACTTCAGTAGCGAACATGTCTAAAGTTAACTTTTTTAGGCAGTCATAAAAACAGTCCTAGGGCCAAATCTGCTTTTTAAGTTTACTTGATTTAGATTCTAGGACCGGTAGAAGCTGTCCTAATATATAGAAAAAAACGTGCTGAATGTCGATTAAAATTTTGGAATTAAAAGAAAAACAACAGTATATTTTCCTTTTAAATTGATTTTTCATTCTAAACGCATTTGTAAACTTGCATTTGAAATGAACAAATGAATAAGATTTTAGTAATCAATGTGTTATATCTTTCTTAATTTGTTAGTTTCTCTAATTTTTTAAATATAAAAATGATATTAAAAAGTAGAAGTGGTAGAATGTGAACTGTACATATACCTGTAATCAATTATTAATGCTAAAAACGTATTGTATAGTTGTACAATTTCAACATACTGTTATTCCGCGAAGGAAGAAGACACTTTACTAAAGACAAAGTGAAAATTTATAAAATTCGTTAATAAAGACAAAATAATTCTAGTATTCAGAGATGTTTTGTATTCTTCGGGAATAATATTTTTTTAAAGGAGAATTACTTCGATTAAGAACAAAAATGATTAAATGCGTCAGTGTCTCGTAAAGGTATTGATATTAATAAGAAATAAAGATACATTCAATGAATAATACTTTATATATAAATATGGAAACCAACACTTTATATATTTGGTGCATCCGAAGTGCGTTTCTGTATTTACCTTTATCAGGAGCGCTCAAAATAAAAAAAAATTGAAAGACAAGATGTATTAATATTTGAATTCTTGAGGAGTAATATGACCAAAGTTACCTTTAAGAAGAAGAGTCAAGTAGAAAAAAAGTGTATAAGATTGGTTATTCGATATGAAATAACGTCAGAAAAGAGAAAACAAATAACTAAGTAAGCACTTTTTTTATTTACTTATTTTCTCTAAATATGAATGTACATGATGTACACTTAGGTGAAATTGATTTGATCGTGAAATACCTCCATGAGCAGGATTTTTTCCTAATCATTCGCAATACCGACATAATCTATCATTTTAATTGAAACGATAGAAATATGTTAAACGCGGGGAAAATGTAAAGTGTTTATATGATATTAGACTATCCATGCTATCTAGGCTAAACTTTGGCAAAATTGGATTTGGGTTTCCTGATACAGAGATATTTTGTGAAATAACAATCTTCGATTTTCATGTATATAACCTTTCAATTTTTAAAAGGTGGGACACTTGTTATAGTCAAGACAAAATGATACCAAGGGTATTTTATTTAATTCAAAAATGCTGGCTATATGCAAGAATGATATTAAAATGATATTACAAATATGTCCAGAAATAATTCAAAGTTCTTCTAGAAATGTGAACAACACGGGGTGCAAGCAGATTGCCACTCAGGCAAGGTTACAAGCAGATTGCCAATTGGACAAAGGTGCAAACATATTGCCTTCCAGAAAATAGAGGCAGCGTATTGCTATACAGACAATAAGGACACACACGATAAATTTTGTCAGCCTTGATAGGTAAATATTTGTTGTTTTTATTTGAAAAGTTGCAAGTAACTTTTAATCTGAAAATTTATAAATTCTATTTAAAAATCTAACTCCTGCAGAAAACCTTACTAGAACAAAATGTAGAATGACATCAAATTTTGAATAATTAACATGATTAAAATACTAATTTTATTATAAATTATTTGATGTTGCAAATACAAGAAAATTGAATTTATAAAATAGAAAAACGACTAAAAGAAAAAAAAAGAAAAAGATTAAATTGAACCTCTAATTATCTAAATACATACAAGCCCTACCTGAAACCTTCGTTATTGTTTGTGATTCTTTTGAATATTCCTTGTTAGGGTAGCATGCAAGAAATAATGAGCATTGTTCTAGGTTTGTGTCATAAGTACTGGAGCAGCAGTTGTTGTCATTTGTGCAAAGCATGGCGCATTCGCTTCCGGAACTGGCTTTTATTGTCTCCATCGATGGCCCAATTAATCGTGTTTCCGTTTCTTTACTGAACATCTGAGATTTTAAACTGAAACATGCAGTAAATTGTGTGAAAAATATACAAACTGATGATGCCCTTAAATAAAACATAGTTTTCACTAATATACTGCTACCGATTGTAACTGTTCGTTTAACAACAGCCAAATTGAGAATATAAAGTTTTGACTTCGTTTCATTTTTGATTCGATAAACTTTGCTCATGTGATATATTGCATTAATAAAAGATGTAAAAATTGTATAGTTGACACATCGCCTACAGAAAAATTTTTTTACATAACAACCCGATATAATCTGCATCTAAAGATGCACATTTATTTATTAAAACTAATTTTATAATTTACGGTCTGGGAAAACTGATACTTTTAAAATTTAGGTTTTCATTGATCTCTCTTGTACGGAAGCTACCAACGTGTAAATCAACAAAACAAAACATCCAAGAACTCTATTGACAATTTAATTTTCATGACATAGTTATCTCGAGAAGCCTGATACATTTAAAACAGTAAACGAAAAACTTATAGATAATTTGTATCTCTCCTGTTTTGCAAATTTGAAAATGGTCCAACTCTTTCCGTGATGATCAAGTATATTTCCAATTTTCAACACCAAATATTGAATGGAGGTGGTATATGATAAGTAACCATTTTTTCAAGAACAATACAAGACTCTTTCGGGCATCGGACTACTATGGGCAGTCCTTACTTATGTCCAAAAAAAATGGCATAAATGGAAATGTAATTTCACTCCATCTTACGCATGAAAGCTGATAAACAATATTGATTTTTAGAAAAATATCTGTAACTGATCTTTCTAGTTAAACTAATGACGTAATATAAATAATTCATGTAACTCAATTAATTAATAAAAGCAATTAAAATATTGATTATTTTTCAAAAGTAAAAAAGAAGCAGATACTGTACTTAAAACGAACAAGAGATCACATACAGTAAATATTGTACAGCTTTTTGCGGTTTGATATATAGCCATATATGGTTTTGAATTGTTTTACACTAGTCATTTTTGGGATCCTTTATAGCTTGCTGTTCGGTGTGAGCCAAGGCTCCGTGTTGAAGGCTGTACTTTGACCTATAATTGTTTACTTTTTAAAAATTGTGACTTGGATGGAGACTTGTCTCATTGGCACTCATACCATATTTTCTTATATCTATATATATATATAGTTATCTAGAAAAATTTAGACTCCAAATTTTTGGTTCAAAAAGGAGACATAAAATTTGAAAATATTTGAAAAAGTATAACACAAATACCGAACTCCACGGTCAATTCAAAAAGGTGAAAGTCCATAAAAACTGACAAAATCAAACATTTTCAACCAACAGAACGAGTGAAAAAACAACTGTCATATTCCTGACCTGGTAAATGCGTTTTTCCGAAAAAAAAATCTTTTTTAGTTGAAGTCGAAAAAAAATGTTTGTACAGTACTTCCCTTCCCATATGTGCAAAAAATAAATGGTCAATGCATTATTTGTCTTTGCACTAGCCATGACGTCATAACGTTTTATCTGCAATGACGCCATGTCGTCAAAAGTGGTCACCGCCTGACGCATACAGAAACATGAAAAGTAAGAAAAAAGGGCAATTTAATAATTATTATCTGTTTGATTGCAGCGAGTGCCTTAAAAAAAGACTTTACAAAAATGAAAAGAATAGATCTATATCAAATGATTATCGACAAATTCAAACATTTAAAGAATATAGTGATACTGAAAGGTACTTTTTTTAGTTAAGGTGTAATACCACCAAATCATAGTACGTCACATCCGATTGCATACGAAAAAGGGTCGAAAAAAAGTATTCCCTTAAATTTGACAGTTGTAGGAAATTAATCCTACATTTCATTGCAGTAAAAAATTTCTGAGTCATAAACATATATCTTGGGTGTTTCAAAGCACCATTTTTTTTTTTATTTGGTGTTTCTATAGAATATCTTGGAAACTTGAGCTTACATGGTTACTAAAGCTTGTACACATGAAAATTTGATTGGTTAACTTCTAGTGATGGTTATTTTCTTATATGCAATGAAATGTTATGTGAAATTTTGTCTGTAGTACTGGACAGGATAAAACTTTACTCATACCAAGTATTTCTTTATTTGAAACAAAGATAAATTCTGCACAATTTTTTGAAAAGTGCAACTGTAACAAAGACTAATAGGGAAAAATCAATGGTGGTATGACACCTTAAGAAGATAAAAAGGGGGTATGTTCTGTACATGTATGTTTCCTTTCATAACGTATTTTTCTTTGTTTTTTATATAGCTTTTAAAGTATCAGCAAACAAAAAATCGCACAGAATTGTCGTTTCTCCGTCTACCGATTTGTTGGATGAAAATGGAGTACAAATCGATTTTGAAACGACATTTTGATTAAACAAATGAAAATGCCATTTTACTGTTCGATTTTTGTCGAAACGACATCACAGATAAAAAACAATCGGATGAAAATCGGATAGAAAATCGTATGGTGTAAAAGCACCTAAAAGAATTTTCATAAGCATTAGCAGAAATAAATGAGATAATGCAACTAATCATCTCTCTTGATCAAGTGCTCTCCTGTCAGGAGTCTCGAACTACCTTATCTTCAAATGATTAGCGATTGTAAGTTGGATATCCCTCAGTGCTTTGAAACAGTAATCAAGAGGACCCTTTGAATTATAATACAATAAGGGTTATGCAATTACATGCAATTGATTATAATTGCTTACATAAATGGCGACGGCTAGCGAAACGAAAACACCTTTCATTTATAGTGCAGTTATTTAACAGTGGCGGAAGATAATTTAACGATGACGTGCGACATCATAAAACAGGCCATGGAGGTCCCTGCGATGTGTTTTGTTGACTGCAATTGTTTCATTGCGCTGTTAAAATGTATTATTTGTTTTTTTATAAATATATAAAAGTCAGTGCAATCTGAGAGTAAACAAAAAAGGCGTTTCCTGACATCAGTTGTACAATTCCGTATAAACATATGAAACTGAGTTACACATATGTGATATATACATATATTTGAATATATAACAAATTGATTTAAACCAATATTAATATTTAATGAGACGATTGTTATTTATAGACCTCATCTTTACAATATCTCCCAGATCTTTATTTGTTAAAGCTTAATATATGTATGTTATTTGACATTGCAATAAGTACAGAATAAACCGAGTGCATTCGTTTGCTCTATATTTTTCTTTTTAAGGTGGTACCTAACACTACAGGGAGATAACTCTGTAAAAATCAGCTAAACGTTGTAATTACGTTGTATTGTTAAGGAAATATTAAGCTTCTCAATGATCAAAATTGGTGTTTGTCAAACTGCTATATAACCAATGAAATTTTTCTGATAAAGTGGTTGGTTCAAATTTTTAGAAATTTTTATATTTTTGTCAAAGGGTCAAAGTAAACATTTTGTCAAAATTTTATGAAAATTAAACGAGCCAAATTAATATTAGTCAAGGTGTTGGGTACCACCTTAAGCTTCTCTTTTATGACGAAATTTGGTTTTTTCTCGAAATTTGTTTTGTTTTTTTGTTTGTTTTTAAAAAGGGTCTTCTGGTAGGGAGATAGTAAATCTGACCCCACCTTTTAATGAAACAAATCGATCTGCTCTTGTAAGGAGTGAACAGAAAAAAAAACATTTTCGTGTTAACTCTTATTTTTTCGTCTTATCCCCACTCAAGGAGTCAACAATTTTGTGTTTTTGTGTTGACATAAAATATCATCGATCGTTAATTTCTTGTTAATTCCCTATTAATAAAAGGATGAAATATTCGAAATTCAGATATCTATGATGAGTTTTTTTTTTTTTTTGCGTGAACCCTCTGAGGTGTTAAGGCCTATATGTTGGTGACTTTTGATGGCTTTCTATGGGCTATTCAGATATCTAAGGAAACAAAGTTTTCGGAACGTATCGAAAATGTTCGATCATTTGTACAGGTGGTGATCTATGTCTTTATAACGGCCCCTCTGTGGACAGGCTTCCACGTGACATTGCGTATTTCAACAATCAAAGTTCTTTTGTAGATCGGAAAGTTAATATATAACTAAATTGCAGTAGACAAATTATTAATATATTTCAATCTTTTGACATAACATTTGCTTTTTTATGTGAATGTTTGTTAAATATCAATAATAAGGATAATTAAACACAACGATATTTCTGACAAAAATATTTAATTTCGTTACTAAATGCTAACATAAGTCCAAGTAAAAACCAAGGGAATATTCATTAAAATTATTAGATTTTATCTGAAATTGGGAAATAAAGTATACCATTATCAGCTGAATCAAAATAAATCATTTATAAAATATCATTGGCAATGTTTTAGTATGTCCCACATGTGTAATCAGTGAACTCATATATCAGGGATGCCCATAAATAAATAAGTATCTAAAATATAAACTGTAGTGAGAAAAAAAAATGATAGCATGATTTCAATTTACTGGAATTCTAACTCCCTGTATATAAGAAATGTTTTACAAAAATAATTCAATTTTAATTACTACTTAATTAATATTATTTTATACTATCAAAAAGGTTTTAGAGGGGATTGTATTGCACTATATTCATAAGATGGAAAATTAGATTGATTTGATAAAAAAATGTCTCATCAGAAAATAATTAAAGTTTGTGTTTACTGATAGTATATATGGAATTTTCGGAAAAGATTTATTAACAGGAATATATGTTAATCAAATTTCAATACTCTTTTTAGTTTTAAACAGTTTAACCTTATCATGCTTATGGCTTCTAAATCTTTGCAATATGGTGCGATTATTGAAATTAAGACGTTTCTGCTATGACAACTTATTCCTTCATTTAAAAAAAATGATAAATTGATATGATAAGTAACTAATTTCAATAGGTTCTGTTTTTTTTTTTTTAAAGAGAAAAACTGCATATATCATTAGGATTAAAATTCAATTGGTTTTGAAGTCTTATCTATTTATTACAAACTATTCATGGTATAGAGAACTGAAAGTCCAATTTACATTTGAAGCTTAACTCTATATGAAGCAACTAATTAGGTTTCCATTGTTTTTTAATGAAAATAGCACACTAGACCTTTCATATACATACATTTGTTATGAATACCTAAATAGGCTCCCAAAAGAACAAATTCATATATTGATTGATTTATTTATTGTTGTTTAACGCCACTTTCAGCACTATTCTGCTATTTCGTGGCTGTCAGTTTTTACTGGCAGATGAAGCTGTAGTGCCCTGAGAGAACCACTGACCATCGGCAGGAAAACTAACAATCCTAGTCAATTGAGATTGGAATCGAGCGCACCTGCCGCGTGCGAGATTCAAACTCACAACCTCAGTGTTGACAGGCTAGTGATACATTGGAGAGACTACTTAGACCACTCGTTCACTGAATTTTGATATTGTCTCTCAATATATATATGAATAGAAATAAATCGTCCATATATTTAAATACCTTTCGAATCACTTGATCGTAATAACCAACGAAAAAAGAAGAATGCAACAGCATATGTAATATAAAAAGAAAGGTGTTTCGGTTAACGTCAATACGACAACAAGTCACGTGTCAAGCTCTTACTGGTGGTGAATTATGACAAGTTAGGGGAATATC
This sequence comes from Mytilus californianus, assembly GCF_021869535.1. Lineage (NCBI taxonomy): Eukaryota > Metazoa > Mollusca > Bivalvia > Mytilida > Mytilidae > Mytilus > Mytilus californianus. Next base: position 46,509,424 of record NW_026262582.1, on the reverse strand, counting down.
AATAATAACACTGTCCTGATATCCAATATATCACCAGGACTTACATTTACATTTACAAATAAATTATGTATGGTTATCACAGCTTCAATAATGAGTATCAGATATTTTTTCGTTAAATAATCCAGAGTTCTCTAAACATACTACCGAAATTTACCCAAAAGAACTTACTTTAACTAAATCTAACATAAACAGCAGTAGTTGTCCTTTTCTAGATTTGGACATTTCAATTTCTAAAGGAAAACTCCATACTACAATTTACGACAAAAGAGACGACTTTTCATTCCCTATTGTTAATTTTCCTTTTTTAGACGGCAATGTTCCTTTGGCTCCATCATACGGTGTTTATATATCCCATCTCGTTCGTTATGCCCGTGTGTGTAGTGATGTCATAGATTTTAACGAACGTAATCAATGCATCACTGGTAAATTATTAAGTCAGGGATTTCGTTACCATACATTACGTAAAACTTTTACTAAATTCTTTCATAGATACAAAGATTTGATTAGTAAATTTTGCTGTACCTGTAGAAAACTGATTAAAAACGGTATTTCACATCCTAAATTTTACGGTAATATTGTACTTAAAGCGCGGAAATCACTATGTGATCCGTGTAAACTCATCGAACCTTTAAACAAACTTGTTAGTAAAGGTTATCTTACCAATGTTGTAATTAGATCTTTGAATATAGTTTACATTGGCACTAATATCGATTTTGTCATCAGCAAACTAAAACATAACTAAATTTGTATTCTTTTCAAACGGGATGTATAAAGACATACCCACGTTCATTTTGATCTATAAAGAGGTTAACTCCTAACTATCCTACTGCCTGTCGATACATTTATTTTTAGCATTGCACAAGTCATGTCTTCTTTGACTGTCCATGACGTTAAAATACTAAATCCCTGGGATGTGTTTTAGTTGATTTTAGGCTCTGATGCATGATTTTTTATTATTAATTGTTTTTGGCTTTTAACTAGCTGTCAGTAACTGCGAGTACTCTCAAATCGTACTTTCTTGTTTATTTGACCTGTTGATACTAATTGTAATGCTTTTTTGTTATTTAATGTTAACTTTTTCAGGGTTATATCTGGTCTATATACCAGCTTTGATAAGTGTTTTGTATTACTATAAATTTTCACTTCTTCGTACTATAAACATCAAAATTATTTATTTTGTAAAAATATTTCCTTTCTCCATTTGAACTGTACACGTATACCTAACAACAAAATTATGTTCATTTACCTGTATTCAAAGTAATTGCAAATGGCTGATATTTTTGTTCAAACATTTTGTTTTTCTAAAATTGTTATAACATTTCACAGCGGTATAACATGTTACTTTAATTATTCTTCCCTTAGTTTATCTATTTTGTATTTACATTGTATCATAGATCAAATTTATCTGTTCAGTGTATGTTTACTGGTGTTAATATGTCTTTTGATTGAGTTAAGCCATTTCAATTGATATTTTATAGTGTGTCTTTCTATATTGTGATGTTACACTATTGTTTCAGATAATGGTGAAGGTTTGGTACCATTAAAACGGTTTGCACCTGTCCTAAGTCAGGAATCTGATGTTCAGTAGTTGTCGTTTGTTGATGCGGTTCATAAGTGTTTCTCGTTTCTCGTTTTTTTTATATAGATTAGACCGTTGGTTTTCCCGTTTCAATGGTTTTACACTAGTAATTTTTGGGGCCCTTTATAGCTTGCTGTTCTGTTTGAGCCAAGGCTCCGTGTTGAAGACCGTACTTTGACCTATAATGGTTTACTTTTATAAATTTTGACTTGGATGGAGAGTTGTCTCATTGGCACTCATACCACATCTTCTTATATCTATCAGAACTGAAGGCACCCTGGACACGAAATATGAAAAGTATGAAAGATAGAATGCATGTATCCAGATTATGAAGCATATTGACAGCTGAAATCTATATTGCAATCTGTCTATGCAATTTCTTTCAGACATCCAATTTACACTCCCAAGAAATAAATAGATAAAAAAGTGAAGCCTTAAAAGTTAAAATCATATAATAGCTGTATACACTTTTCTATTTACAATTACATGATTTCATTAAAGGTGTTTTTACATTAAAATTTTATTATTCACAGTTAATTATTTCAAATAAAAAGACAAAAATTTAGCAACATATTTTTGTTGACCAGTCAGCGGTCTTTGGTTCACGTTTTACTTTTCTTTATTTAAATAAAGCAACTTGTTTAAACACATTTTGAATATTTACTGTTTGTATGTTTTGAAATTCTTGTTATTTCTTTATATTTGAAACAATTTAACATTAAGACTGCCTCATATCTTGACTTACATCTAGAAATTGTCAATGAGGGTCGGTTAGAAAAGAAATGATTTCAGCTTTCCGATTGTGAACTTTCCATTTCTTTGTAGTAACATTCCAGCAGCGCCTGCATACGGAGTATATACCCCCAGTTGATATGATATTCCAGGGCTTTTGTATCCTAACATGATTACCCTAATAATGGTCTGCTGCTCAGCAGGAAGCTACTCAACCAAGAGTTCCGAGTGGTGAAGCTGAAATCATCCCTTCGTAAATTTTACGGACGCCATCACGAGTTGGTTGACCGTTATGGAATAATTCACAGATGACGACGGATATGTTCATGACTGCAATCCCGTCCCCGTTTCCCCGAATGTGACCTACCGCATTAGACTTATCATCGGATTTGTACTTACATGAGTAAAACTGCTACCCCCCTCCCCCCTGGTGCACCTGAGATCACCCCTAGTTTTAAGTGGGGTTCGTGTTGCTATGTTTTCTATGTTGTGTTTTGTGTACTGTTGTTTGTCTGTTTTCTTTTTTTAGCCATGGCGTTATCAGTTTGTTTTCGACTTATGAGTTTGAATGTCTCTTTTGTATCTTTCGCCTCTCTTTTATTACATACATTTTTATGTCCTGTAAACAAAATCAAACTTCGAATATCTTGCAATGCTTTTGGTGAATGTTATTAATGAAAGTATTGTTATTTTATTGAATTTGACATAGTAAACATTCCCAATACTATATTGTGTCATAGAAATGTTGAATCTTCTTGAACAACTTCCGGTAACATGGCGACCCCCGTGTTTTATATTTCTTCTCAATTCTAGTCGTGACGATGGCCTTAACTTCACATGAAGCACCGAGGTCCAGTAAAAGCCCCGGACATCAAACAGTCAGGGAAAACACAAGCAAATCTTAAATTAACAAAGACACTATGCTACTTTCATGCAGAGCCTTACTGATCCGATACTTTAAAATATCGGGCAATGGCCCAAGTTATGGAGCAAAAACGAAAGATTTTGACGTTTAATTAAAATCAATTACAATTAGCGATGAACAAACGCCCTTCCAATGGAATGCACCAGCAGATCTACTTTACAAATCAGCAGTTGATATATCATTAAGTAATAAAAAGTTGTTAGTAGTAAAAGTCTTTTACATAACAACAAATGCAATGATACAAGGTAAAGCAATAGACACATGGTTAGAAAATGAATATGAATATATGGTCGGTTATTGACAACTTTGTTAGCCAACATGCAAGGGGAGTTAACCAAAATGTTGACGAGCTATTAACACAGCTAAAACTTTATGAACCTTTCAACAAAGCAAGTACAAAATTGATATTGATGAAATAGATGATGTATCAATAAATGGAGAACAAAATAATTCTCCAAACAAAGTGTCAGTAAATGTTGATCTAAGCAAGTCATAAGATGCAGAAACAACGTGTGATAACCAAATAAAAGAAAAAACTCCAAAAACAATGTCTGATATCCAAGAACAAAATAAATGTTCAAGTTTAACATGAATCTACAGGATAAGAGTTAAATGATTTAAATCAAGTTTGCATTCAATTGAACGTAAACTGATAGAAATGATGCTAATACAAATGAGGTCCTTTAAGTGTGTAATGAAATGAATGAAAACTTCTCAGAAATCACAAAGCTAAAATCTGATATAGAAAATAAAAAAGTGGTACCAAGATAAATAGTGAATTGTTGTCAACAGCAGTTAAGCAGTTAGGTGAGAATATCACGACATATTTAGACAGATGTGAAAATTTACATTAAGTACATCAAGATTGATCTCAGTAAAATAGATTGATTGATTGATTGATTGGTGTTTAACGCCATTTTCAACACTATTGTGCTATTTCGAGGCAGTCAGTTTTTATTGGTGGAGGAAGCCGGAGTGCCCGGAGAGAACCACCGACCTTCGGTATGAAAACTGACAATCCTAGACAATTAAGATTGGAGTCGAGTGCACCTGCCCCGTGCAGGATTCAAACTCACAACCTCAGTGTTGACTGGCTAGTGATACAGTAGTTCGACTATACTTAAACCACTCGACCACGGAGCACGAAGAAAATAGAAGGAACTCACAAACTATAAGTGCAGACTGTGAATGCTGTAACCAGGTTATTGAACAGTTACAATTAAATCAGTTACAAACAAGGGAAACTAACAACAAAACAGACAAAATTGATTCTTGTTTAAGTGAAAAGCAAGTGTTGAAGTCACATGACACACCAGTCTCACTATATAATTTATGTGTAGACTTAAGAAGTGATAAAAATGATCAGAACGTACTTGAATATAACAGGAATAGAAATTTTCATGAAAAAGAAGAAAATATAAGAAGTACACATAATCCGACGATTGACAATATTCCAAACGCTAATCCTTGGGTGATAGGTTCCTCTGTGTGAGCAAAACAAACAGAAGTAATAGGTAAAAATGTTAACAATTGCGGTACAGCAGTCAACATTGTGTTATAATCTTCATCACTATAAAAACAAACAACCATGTCAAGAAAAAAAAAAAAAATGGCACATAAGCAAAAATGAAAGACAAGAATACAACAAATGACCAAAGCACAATAATAAAATGGCGGGATGCTTAAATACCGAGTCACGGCAAAAAAAATATTACCAAAAATGGACTAAATATTAAAGGTTAAAATATACAAAGACAAATAAAAAGAACACTAAAACACGTAATTAAGCTGATAAACAACGTCAGTACCTAGAATCTATACCATCGTGTATTATTTGTGAAGTTGATACGGAATATAACGCGCGTCTGGCGCAAATACAAAATTTCAATCCTGATATCTATGATTAGTTTATTAGTCAACAAGTTCGTGGTATCTTCCGATTAACTTTTTTGTAGAAAGGGGACGAGACGTTCTTTGACATAACCCTGGTTCATCAACTTTCTGCCCAGACCCTGGTGACGTTTTATAAAGTCTGACTAGACGCTGCAAGCTCTTTAATACTGCGTGAGTTTGGAAATTTATATCCCATATGCAGGTGAAGTGGTTATATTGCTGCAAAGGTAGGAGAAATATACAATTTCAAATTCTGGTACTGAGATGACCGCTTATGTCAAATTCGAGGTATAAGTCTAAAAAATGAGGCGGAGGAAGCCGTGTCTGATGTTCCTTTAATTTCTAGTTTTGAGGGATATATTAATGGCACCCAATCAGAAAAGTTTGAATTGTTAATGGAAAGAAAATCGTCAATATATCTGAATGAGAAATTAAATGATCTGGCTTCTTTGATCTTCTTGTTTCTGAAGGAACTCTGATTCATATAAAAAAAGTCTACCTCCGAATTCAACAGATATGTTGTCAATGAGAAATTCCAGCATACTGATCACTTGTTCTTCGGTGAAGCATATGTTTTACCTTTTGTTTACTGTTAACAACACTTACGATATGGTATCCCAAAGCACTAAATTTATTGAAAAGCCTTGTGGTTTATTTCTTTAGGGTGGTTTTTCAATTTCACATGGAGAATGGTGGTATTACATACATTTTGTCTTATCATATGATGAAAATATAGATTTTAACAGATGCTCTAAGTAAAGAGTTTATTTTATACAAAAATATTTATAACAAGACCTTTTTCTGATATGTTAAAAACCAGCAATGGTAAGCTTATTTGGGGACTAAAATTGAAATATTCTGATAAATGTAAAAAATTATATTTTACAGTAGTTATACTCCTTCTGAAAAAAAGAAAGAAAGAAAAGGCAAGGAAAAAAGTTGTTCAGTAACAAAGTATTATCTCTCAAAGTTCTTGAGTGCTAACAATTTTTATAGAGTTATTCCTCTTTTAATAATAAGTGTTGAATAGCGGTATACTACTGTTGCCTTTATTTAATGGGTCTTTGCTGATATAAGTCAAAGACCTTTCCATAGTAATGCTACATATGATTTTCAAACAGAATGTATGATACTACTATATGTTTATACATCCATACTGACACATGATTATAGTGATGTTATAGATATATTACTAAGCTATATACCTTATTTTCAGTCATGCATTTCACTTTTGATTTATAATGAATCACAATTCATTGATTGAACAACTTTCTGTATCTGCAAGGAATATTCATGGTCTTTGTGACTAATCAAATGTTGATTTTTTTTTAAATAGTTTCAAAAGTGACATAAATATCGTTTTTGAAACCTTCAAAGGAGAATGTTGAGAATATAATATCCCTGACTTTGATATCTTTTCTAAAATTAGAAGAAAGAAGAAGAAAGCATAAAGACATAGTGGGGATACTAGTATACTCTCAAACAAATATATTCCAAAGGGATTTCTCATTTACAAGAAAGTACTGATTCACAAAACAGACTATGGCTTAAACTGGACAAACAATTCTTTGGCTTTAAATATGACCTATATTAGTGTGCTGTTTATCCCCCTGTAGTTTCCACTCATTACGAAAATGACTATATTCAGTAGAAAAGGAAATAAGTACATTTATGATATAGAAAAAATTGCTTTAATAGAAGATTTCATCTCCCAGAAAGCAGTCATTTAGATTTTTTAGAAAATGATGACGCAGATTTATTTGAAATACATTCTCAAGATATAGTACGACAAAATTATGATGTGGATCAATATTTGATAAGAAATAACGAAGATAAAGAACTGAATGCATAAGGTATCAATCGTTTAGAATTATATGCATATCATCAAAACTACGTATATTAAACGGCAGATACATTTGTGATTCATTGGAATATTTTACATGTTTTACACTCAGTGATATGAGTACAGTCGATTATGCTATTGTAAGTAATAGTCTCCTGACCTCAGTATTATACTTTTAAACTAATGAAATCAAATACCTTTCAGATCATGCACAAATTGAAATATATCTTCAATGTAATAAAAGTGAGAAAAAAAAATATTTGTTTACAGAGGATAAATGGGAACTAATGAAAAATTCTAAGTGGAATGGTAACTCAAAAAAAATATACAATATTTATAAAAAAATCTCTTATCTGATAAATGAAATTATAAACTTTGAAAAAAAAATATGTAGAAAGTCAAAATGGGATTTATCAGGCCGCTAGTGAGCTTGATTTAAATTCATACAGCTTAACAGAAAGATTTGGTACACTTAGACAAGTAAGAGATTGACCAAACTTTAAAAGAAATATAAAAAAAACAATAATGGTCAGCTATTGAAGGATATGAATATCAAAAGTCAATATATGCAGTTGGTAAAGAATTAAGACAAAATCCTTTTAACTGTTCACTGAAGCATAAACATTTTTGTCGACTCAAATCTTTTAGAAAGATAACAAAACAAAAAGGTATAGAATATGAAAAGAAAATCTTTGATAAACATTTAGATTCAATGAAAACAAAAATCCACAAGAATACTGGGAAATACTAAAATCACTAGAAAACAAAAATATCGATGGAGATGAAGATTTAAAAGATATGTTAAAGGACAGTGAAAGCACAATAACATATTTTCAAATAAAGGAAAGATTCAAAAATAATTAATGATTTTTCAAACTAGATTGAACAAAATTTTAAAAACATAAAAAGTACAATGTCCTTCAATTACTTGCTCTGAAATTAAATGTATAATACAAAACACCTAAAAAATGGGAAGGCAAGTGGTCCAGATAGCGTGTTCAATGAAATTGTTAAATTAAAAAGTGCAGTAACTACCAACGTATATTTTAAATTATTCAATATTGTGTTAAAAACAGGATATTATCCAACTTCATGGAATTCTTCATACATAACTTAAGTACATAAATCAGATGGCAAATGTAATCCAAGCAATTCCCGATGATTTTTTTTTTAATCAACTGTATATCCAAACTACTAAGCAGTATCTTAAATCAAGGAATATCTAAAACTATGGAACAATTAACTTATTCCCAGTTTGAATTTACAGTTAATCAATGAACCGCAGATATCTTTATTTATCCTTATAGCTTTAATTAATGAATAAATTCATAAAAATAAAAAAAACTTTGTATCTGTTTTGTAGATCTTAAAACAGCTTTTTATTCACTTTGTGAAATTGTAATGCTTTATAAATTAACTAAAGTGGGTGTTTTAAAGCATAATGATATATTTAAATGATTAAAAAACAGTTCATTCATACTGATGCATCATTGAAATATGATGATAAACATTCAAGATTCTGGTTCCCTTCACAAGGGAGTACAACCAGGAGACAGTATCAGTCATACACTCTTCAACTTATCTATAAATGATGTAGTAGAACATTATGATAATAAAGATTTAAAACCCAGCAGAAAAATGGTGTCTGATAAAGGAAGTCGTCTGTTTGCTGATGACCTTATCATATTATCTGAAAGGTCTTCAGAATAGTTTAAATAACTTATCAAAAAGTAAAATCATAAAAATACCGAACTGCGAGGAAAATTCAAAATGAGAGTCCCTAATCAAATGGCCAAAATCAAAAGCGCAAACACATCAAACGAATGGATAACAACTGTCATATTCCTGACTTGCTACATGGTTAAAATGGTGGATTAAACCTGGTTTTAAAGCTAGCTAAACCTTTCACTTGTATGACAGTCGCATAAATTTCCATTATATTGAGAACGATGTGTGAACAAAACAAATAGATATAATAAGTACAAATGTCAAAAATAGGGGTACAGCAGTCAACATTGTGAAAAATTACTGTGAAAAATGGCAGTTATGTTTGAAAACTAAAAAAAAAAACAACAAAAAATTATAATCCGGCAAAGAACTTCAAAATTGGCTACATATATAGTAAGGTTCAACAATGAAAAAAATGATAATGTTAAGGAATGAAAATTGCTTGGCACCTTAATAAAAAACAACGGAAATCTTAGTTCGAGCATGACGGAATTAGCCAAAAAAAGCTATAAAAACCTCTTTTTTTCAAATAATCACATGTATTCTGTATTCTCTTCGATTCTCTAATTAAGCCAATTTTGACATATGATGCAGAAATATCATACATGGATACATATCATTCATATTATAAAGCGAAAGGGAGATTAAAATCCCAAAACAAAGATGTAGATAATTTCCAATATTTGGAGAAAGGTTCATGATAATTTCTGTAAATATCTTCTTATATAAAATCATTAAATAAAAAAAAGAGGATCCCATAGCACTAGATGTATCTTTCCTTCAGATGAAAATCAGGCAAAAAAAAGACAAAAATAAAATCCGGAAATTCATTGATTGGCCCTGTAAAACACAAAATTTCAACGTAACATGGGAATACAGAACAAAAGAAAACCTGGCAACTTGGTGGTGGCCCTAGTTAACCCAAAATTTTAACTGTGCGAAAAATATACGTCTTTACAGTAAAGTAAACCTTTCTAGTCAGTTAACATTTAAAAAGTTATAATTTATACTTATAGAGGTCTCTGTGTTTATAGAGGTCTCTGTGTTTGTCTGTATAAAATTCAAGAAAGTGTTTTCTCCCTTTCCTACAAAAAACTCAACAATTTTATAGCGGTATACTACTGTTGCCTTTATTTAGTCCTTCAAAAGGTAAAAGCATTATGATGCATTTTGAGAATAACAGCATTTCATGTTCATGTATGCGCTAACTAAGATTAAAATACTGGATATTGTTTTCAAAGCTTTAACATGGAAGCTAATTTAACTACCAAGTTGAATTATCAGTTCCTAGTCCACTTCTAATGATACATATTTAATGAAAAAATGAAATAAAAACATGAATAAGAATTTCCAGGTCTGGTTTGTTTTGTTTTAAACCATTGAAATACTATATATATTGATATGCGACCATGCAAATACTGTTTATGTTGATGTGCAACTATGGAAATACTAATATTATTGATGTGCAACCATGCAAATACTGTTAATTTTGATGCGCAACCATGGAAAAACTTTTAATATAAATAAATACTGTTATTATTGATGCGCAAACATGGAAATACTGTTCATATTGATGTGCAACCATGACAATTCTGTTAGTATTGATGTGCAACCATGGAAATACTGTTAATAATGATGTGCAATTATTGACATACTGTTTATATTGATAAATGCTGTTTGTAGGTTGCACTTTGTAAATACAGCTGTTTCACAAGCCACGCCTCTTTTGTAATGTTTTAAACTATTGAAATACTATCTATATTGATGTGCGACCATGCAAATACTGCTTAAATTGATGTGCAACTATGGAAATACTGATATTATTGATGTGCAACCATGCAAATACTGTTAATATCGATGCGCAACCATGGAAAAACTTTTAATATAAATAAATACTGTTATTATTGATGCGCAAACATGGAAATACTGTTCATATTGATGTGCAACCATGACAATTCTGTTGATATTGATGTGCAACCATAGAAATACTGTTAATAATGATGTGCAACCATCGACAGACTGTTTATATTGGTGTTCAACCATAGATATACTGTTAATATTGATGTGCCATCACGTACTTACTGTTAATATTGATGTTTTATCAATGAAGTTCTGTTAATATCGAAATGCAACCATGGAAATACTGTTAATCGTGATGTGCAATCATGGAAATACTGTTCATATTGATGTTCAACCATGGACATACTGTTAATATTGATGTGCAACCATGAACATACAGGTAATATTGATGTACATCCATTAAAATTCTGTTAATATTGATGTGCAGCAATGAAAATACTATTAATATAGATAAATACTGTTGATAGTGATGCTCAATTGTGGAGATACTGTTAATATTGGTGTGCGAACATTGAAATACTGTTAATATTGATGTGCACCAATTTAAATACTTTTAATATTGATGTGCAACCATAGAAATACTGTTGATACTGGTGTACAACCATCAAAATACTGTTAATATTGATATACAACCATGGACAGACTGTTAATATTGATGTGCAACCATGGGCATACTGTTAATATTGATGTTCAACCATGGACATACTGTTGATATTGATGTGCAACCTTGGACATACTGTAAATATTGATGTGCAACCATTGAAATTCTGTTAATATTGATATACAACCATGGACAGACTGTTAATACTGATGTGCAACCATGGACATACTGTTAATATTGATGTTCAAACATGAACATACAGTTAATATTGATATGAACCATGAAAATACTGTTAATATTTATGTACAACTATTGAAATTCTGTTAATATTGATGTGCAACTTTGGAAATGTCACCTGATCATAGGTTTTCATCATAGTAAGGGAATCAAAATAAAACAAATATTTCATAAATCACTGGAAATCTGTGAAAATCATCCCCATTGCTTAATTTGTTAGAGAGTAATAAGCAAGGCTAGTAGAAAAAAAATGAAAAAGAAAGTTTAATTTGTTTATGGAAAAGTTTGAGGTTAAATTTTATTATGTTAATTACCATACAACATTTTAAAGGACTAAAAATATGTTTTGTTTTGTTTTTTACCCCAATTGTAAATATTTATCCAAAATCAGGGCATACTTTCCATTTATTAAAAGAAGCTCAGATTCTTACTTCAATGTTTTAATAAACTTTTTCTATCGTTGTTAGTATTTAATATTTTCATGTCATTATATGTTTAAAATAAACTAGTATATCTTTTCAAATTTATAGTTGTGTGTATACATATAAAGAAAAGGAGACGTGGTTTATCAGGGGCGGATCCAGCCATTTTTAAAAGGGGGGTTCCCAACCCAGGATAAGGGGGGGGGGGGGGGGGGGGGTTCCAGTTATATGTCCCCATTCAAATGCATTGATCGTCAAAAAAAGGGGGGTTCCAACACCCGGACCCCCCCCCCCCCCCTCCCCCTGGATCCGCCACGGGTTATTCATCAATGACACAGCTACCAAAAAAGGAAATAACCATAAAACATTTAGAGGGCAATATTTCAAGCTCTGAACCATCCTGAGTCTGTGAAATTAAAAGTTGTGAATAAATTAAACAGAAAAAAATATGTGCCATAAAAAAGAAGCTTAACTTTCCAAATGTACATTTAAGGAATGACTGTAATATTTTTTCTGTCTATGAAGAAATAACATCAAAAATGTGGTGCACACTGAATAACCCGCGAAAAAATATTACAGTCATTCCTTATAATCTAATTCTAAATTCCATTTTTAAGGAGTAAATTTTGAAAAAAAAACGATGGTGACGTCACAGTCACATCACAAAATTATGTCTATGAGCTGATAGACAAAACACTATTAGCCAATCAGAAGACTTGTTACATCCAAAATTAAATTATTCAAAATTCACAAGTTGATGAGAAACTGACTACGCTTTGGCAAAAACTGAATGTTATATTTATTGATTTGGCATCACAAAATAACGTTTTGATAATTATACCCCACGCAACAAAGTTGCATAGGATATAATGTATTTGACCCGTCCGTTCTTGTCATCGCAACTCCTGTGAAACCTCACAACAAACATTCATGAAACTTTGTAGATTATAAATACATACTCTGTAGATATGCATATCGACAGGAAATTATGATTCAATTTTTGTCTTGCCTGCGACGAAAGTCGCGAAAAGCGAGACATGGGGGTTGCTTTTCTGGCGAAAACGACGGCGGCATCAACAATTGTTAAGTTTTCTGCTTAGTTTAGTTTGAATTGAACTACTTGTGAAAGTTTGACGACTATTTTGAGGCCCCGCCCCCTAGGTCATGGTCCAGTGACTTTGAATGAATTATCAATGTTCAATGTTAAGTTTTCTGCTTAAGTTAGTTTGATAGGATCTACTAGTACTTGTAATAGGTCAATGATATTTTGAATGAAGTCCCATTACTATCAGTACATATCAGTTTGACGCCTATTTTGAGGCCCTGCCCCCTATCACTTGCTAAATGTCATCAAATGTAATATAAAGTTGCATTACTCATCAGTACATATCCGTTTGACGACTATTTTGAGGCTCCGCCCCCTAGGTAATGGTCCAATGACTTTGAATGAATTAGCAATTTTCAATGTTAAGTTTTCTGCTTATGTTAGTTTGATAGGATCTACTTGTAATAGATCAATGATTTTTTGTATGAAGTCCATTTACTATCAGTACATATCAGATTGGCGCCTATTTTGAGGCCCTGTCCCCTAGCACTTTCTCCAGTGACTTTGAATTAATTAGCAATTTTCAATGTTTAGTTTTCTGCTTAGGTCAGTTTGATAAGAACTACTTGTAATAGATCAATGATATTTTGTATGAATTTAAAGTCCCATTACTATCAGTACATATCAGTTTGACGCCTATTTTGAGGCCCTGTCCCTAGCACTTGCTCCAGTGACTTTAATTAATTAGCAATTTGCAATGTTAAATTTTCTGCTTAAGTTAGTTTGATATGAACTATTTGTGGTAGATCAATGATTTTTTGTATGAAGTCCCATCACTATCAGTACATATCAGTGTGACGCCTTTTCGAAGGCCCTGTCCCCTAGCACTTGCTCAATGTCATCAAATGTAATATAAAGTTGCATTACTCATCAGTACATATCAGTTAGACGACTATTTTGAGGCCCCGCCCCTATGTCATGGTCCAGTGACTTTGAATGAATTTGCAATTTTCAATCTTAAGTTTTTCTGCTTAAGTCAGTTTGATAGGATCTATTTGTAATAGATAAATGATGTTTTGTATGAAGTCCCATTACTATCAGTACATATCAGTTTGACGCCTATTTTGAGGCTCTGTCCCTAGCACTTGCTTTAGTGACTTTGAATTAATTAGCAATTTGCAATGTTAAATTTTCTGCTTCAAATCAATTAGCAATGTTTAATCATGTTAATTTTTCTGCTTAAGTTAGTTTGATAGGATCTACTTGTGATAGATCAATACTATTTTGTATGAAGTTGCATTACTATCAGTTCATATCAGTTTGACTACTATTTCGAGCCCTGCCCTCTATGTCATGGTCCAGCCGCTTTCAATAAATAAGCAATTTTTAATGTTAAGTTTTCTGCTTAAGTCAGTTTAATAGGAACTACTTGTGATATATTAATGATATTTTGTATAAGTTACATTAATGTCAGTACATATCAGTTTGACGACTATATTGAGGCCCTGCCCCTTAGGTAATGGTCCAGTGACTTTGAATTAATTAGCAATTTTAAATGTTAAGTTTTCTTCTTAAGTTAGATTGATGGGAACTACTTACAATATACCACAATATTGTCTATAAAGTAACATTACTGTCTGTACAAATCAGCTTGTCGACCATTTGCAGGCCCTGCACACTAGATCATGGTCCAGCGACTGAACTAATCAGCAATGTTGTTGTCCATTAGATTATCTTTTTCTGAATGTTATGCCGACAGGGGAGACATATCTCTATGGCAACAGTTTATTTTTCTAGGATTTATGCCCATTTGAACTTAGAGTTTTGGCCATGGTATACTACTGCAACAGTTTATCGGCACAACTCCTCTGAAACCACACAACAAAATTTCATGAAACTTTGTAGATAATAAGTACATAAATTTATGATTCAATATTTTTTCTTGGAGTAATGCCCCTTTGAACTTTGAATTTTTATGTTAATATACTACTGCAAAAGTTTGCCAGCACAACTCCCCTGAAACCACACATCAGAATTTCATGAAACTTTGTCCTTAATGAGGACATAATGAGTAGATGTGCATAACCACTAGACATTTTTATCAGTTGACTTTTGTAGGAGTTGAGTCTTTGAACTTAGGAATCTAGTGAGATTTTGTTTGCCCAGTGACAAATGTGGGGCGTGGGGTATGTGCGCGTGCTCACAAACAACATCCAATTGTCCAAATAACCATAATCATCAAGATATGGCATACAGTGACATCTACTGACGAGGTTCCTGCCTTAAGACAAACTGATAAAAGTGTTTATTTCATTCATTGCTTGTAGGTGTTTTTGGTCCATTGGCAGCAGCTCTAAAAGGCTATATCAAACCAAACAACATCAAACGGATGATTTAAAAATAAGTATGAAATGAAAGGAGGGATTAGATTGAACATAAAAAGAGAAAAAAAAAAGCTGGTACAGGAAACCACATATAGTTAGCATTTAAGACAGGTTTTGAAAAATTTACCCTCAGCACCCTGGAAAATCTCTTTTATCCAGGAACGTGGCACTTTCTCACCGCATGTTGCATATTTATTACTTCTGATAATCCTGGATAATACTTGTATGGGGTCATACACTTCATTTGGGAAATTGTGTAAACATTTCGATCATCAACAATAGACAAGTTTCTATATAAAGAAAAGAAAATATGGGGAATACGCTCATCATCTCCATCCTATCGATACATCGAAACAAATAACATCTCATATGCGAAAATACTGTTCGACAATTATATTTATAGTATATTCTAATAAAAAAAAAGTAAAATCACAAAAAAATACTGAACTCCGAAGAAAATCCAAAAAAGAAAGTCCCTAATCAAATGGCAAAATCAAAAGCTCAAACACATCAGACGAATGGATAACAACTGTCATATTCCTGACTTGGTACAGACATTTTCTTATGTAGAAAAAGGTGGATTGAACCTGGTTTTATAGCTAGCTAAACCTCTCACTTGTATGACAGTCGCATCAAATTCCATTATATTGACAACGATGCGTGAACAAAACAAACAGACACAATAGGTAAAAATGTCAAAAAAATAAAGGACAGAGAAGAACAGCATTTACTGAAAAGATGGAGCCTATAATTAAGGTCATTAAGAAACTGTGTTTCTTTCAGAGGATAGTGTAGCTACAATTTTCAGTAACATATATAACTTTGAAATTAAACATGCCGAATAATGCACAAACATTCGGTAAGAATAAAATAGAAATTTCATGATGTTTATTAAGCACAAATTACACCAGCAAATAGATTCATTACATATACATACATATTAAAACAAATACAATGTTGCATAAACAGAAATTACACGCACAGTCGACAAAGACCACAATAGTACAATTAAAATTACAACTGAAACTTGAATGTCTCCTATCCCCAGTTTTAGTGACTGTTTTTGAAAAGGATCCAATTAATTATAATAAGACTTGATATTATTTTAGGATTTATATACGTTATTTTTTTTTTTTCTGTTTATCTATGTTTGCTAATACTTTCCATTTCGCATCCACAATATATTAACTTTTTACGTTTTACACCTGAAAATGAATTGTTTGGAAGACACAATTACATGTTAAGCCCGCCAATATTCGTACGACCGATTCTAACTAAGTTCCGCAGTCTTCAATGCGCAATCGCTCGTTGTTGAACTTAGCGTTTTTGTAGTCTCCCTATAGAAATTTCAAACAAATGACGGAAGTATAAGAAATTAGGCCATGAGATAATGTAGGAACTAAATTAGATAAACTTTGGGAGAGTCTTGATAGGGTTTAAAGAATAGAGAATAATGACCCAATAATATTGTGAATAGACAATGATAGACAAAAATGAGCAAAAAAGGTAAGGAATAGTGAATAATGGAATGTAAAAGTATAAAGAATAATCATGGAAAATAAAAGAATTAGGCTATACAATTCTGACTCAGAGGCGGATCCAGCTTTTTTTAAAAGGGTGTTCCGACCCAGGATAAAGGGGGGGTCCAACCATATGTCCCCATTAAAAAGCATTAATGGTAAAAAAAAAAAGGGGGGTCTAACCCCCGAACCCCCCCCCCCTCCCCCCTGGATCCGCCACTGTGACAGTCACTACAGAAATAAACACCATACAGAATAAATAAAGCATATATATAATTTTACAGAATAAGCATAATTTTTAAAGATAGGAAAACACCCCTCAAAAAATGAGATGTAGGTATACGACAATAAAACAACAACTTAGCAACAAAGACCAACAAAAGATATAGATCATGTCTATAGAGGAACATACAGCATTCAACAATATACAGAACTGGTGTCTAAACAATATGTCAAACTTTAAATTAAAGAGGCCCCTCTTTAGGGTGTCCAAGTAATCACATAATCACAATTTTTTTGCAAATATAATCACATAATCATTAATTATTTTTTTAAACAAGATAATCAAATAATCAAAAATACAGCCCTAGAATAATCATGAAATATTTGGTTAGGTAATCAAATAATCACTATAAAAACGGCCAAGTAATCACATAATCAAAATCCCCATGAGGAGGCTCATTAAAGTAAGGAAATATTTACAGGAACAATCAAAACTTTAACATCAACACTTAATTCTCTAAATAACAAAAAATTCAACAGAAATAATATACAACGACTACTAACAAGGTTCATGACTTTAGACATGCGCAAGTAAATGTGGCGGGGTTGAATCAGCTTTTTGATATCTCAACCCTCTTCATTCTTTTTAAAACTTGATCAGTAGATTATAGATCTTATTTAAAGAGCATACAATAGATACAAGTATATAGGAAAGCACTCAACTCTAAAATATCGGTATGATAAATAAGAAAACTCCGAAACAGTGGTTATGTCTTCCTTGCTTCGCTACGTTGACGCTGTTTCGGAGTTAGAAAGATAACAAAACACATAATAAAGCACAAAACAATCTTATCCACTTATATATTTGATACTGTATCAACTTACTTAATTTGTCAAATAGGTGACTTAGGCCAAAAATAAAATATAAATTATTTGATGTTGCCTAACTACCCACCTAAAAAGTAGCCTACCCGAAAAAAATAATGACACAAATTGTTTCAAAATTATTTTTTTTAAATTTGTTTTCCTGCACTAACGTAGTTTTTTTGTCTAAAACACGTAACTCATGTTGTTGGTAAAAAAAAAATAAAAACTCCTACCTCCCTACCAAACCCTACAAGGCATAGGTAGGTAACATAAAAAAGAAAATTCTTAAGGTGGTACCAAACACCTTGAATAAAATTAATTTGGCTCGTTTAATTTTCATAAAATTTTGCAAAATGTTTACTTTGACCCTTTGACAAAAATATAAAAATTTCAAAAAGCTTGAACAACATACTTTATCGGAAAAATTTCATTGGATATATAGCAGTTTGACAAACGCTTATTTTTTATCATTGAGAAGCTTAATATTTCCTTAACAATAGAACCTGATTTTGTTGATACATGTTCACAAGTCACTATAATAAACCAATCACTTACTTAATTACTTTATATAATAATTACTGGAAGCAAATTCAAAGTAATATACCTACTGAAATGAAATCAAACCGTTCCGCACTTATTATTGGTTGTTGAACTTATATATGATTTTATACCCCAAGGTCAACATTTATTTAACAGTTTGATTATTTCGTCACTTGATTCTTGGTGTTTATGCCTCTGCAGACCAGAATGGTTATGCCAAAACGATGAACATGAAATGGATGATATGAAATGAAAAGAGGAGCTGAAATGGACATAAAATGGGAACAAACTGCAAATACACAGAGAGGGAGGCACGGTAGTAATAATTAGTCTCAACACCGTCTACAAAAGAGCCTTCCATACGAAATGGATGAGTCTATCTCATACAGGAACGTAGCACTTTCTCATCACATGTAGAATATTTAATGCTTGCACCTTTTGTCGAGTCGTACTCTTAGTCGGAGAAAGTGGGTTTAATTCATATGCCCAGAGACCCCAGAATGTTTTCTAAATTTTGATGGACTACGTGTTCCAACACCAACATTATGCTTATTTTGGTCCAACCCTTCTTTGTTTTTTTCCCTAAATGCCTTTACCTTCTACAAGCAGTAAATACCAATTTTCAACTCTTTCAATCTAGGACTTGTATATTAATAAGGGTTAGTGTAATAGTCCCAGTTTGGATTGATCTCGAGCTTGCCAGGGATCAAACCTAAGTCTAAGAAGAGATCTTTACTAGATCCTGCTAATGAATAATGCAAGGCTTAATGAAATAAAATATAATATTTTATAATTGTTCCCAAACATTTTTTTTCTAAAGTCTATCGTTCAGCATAACAAGTTGAATTTGCTTGATTTTGAAGGACTTATAGTGCACGTTTACCTCAACATGTGGACAAAAGTTTTTAAAAAAATCGCTTACTCAATCGAAAATTATCTTAAAATCCGTTTTTTTTTCTTTCAAATTATAGTTATAGAGACGTCCATATACAATGTCAAGTCTAAAATGTCCCAAGATGTGAAAAAAAAAGATGTTAACATTTGAAACAGAAACTATTAAAGCTATGCCATCAACGCTAAATTCTACAAATAACAAAACAAGATAAAGATCTTACATAAGACCACCTTGTACAGCCTCACTTGAATATATGAGGGTGTGGATCGGTTTTTTCATCATTTCTGTATTCTTAAATTTTTTATGCCATTTTTCGCTATTCTTTATGAATTTTACTTGTTATTCTCTATTCTTCATTTTTTTAACCTATTTTTCTCTATTCTTTATTTTTCTTGCGCTTTATTCTGCACATTGTGCCCATTATTGTCTATTCTGTAAACCCTATCCACACCCTCATATTTGATGGGATGAAAGCAGATGTTTAGATCTTCCCCTTTTTACCGATTCAGTTGAAAAGCGAAGGGTACATGAAACATGTCAAAATCTGATCAGCCTTGTCGAAGAAAGGTGCAACTTTAGGGGCAGACAAAAAAAAACTGAATATCTGTGTTTGATTGATTGATTGATTGGTGTTTAACGCCACTTTCAGCACTATTGGCTTTTTCGTGGCGGTCAGTTTTATTGGTAGACCTTCGGCAGGAAAACTGACAATCCTAGTCAATTTAGATTGGAATCGAGAATACCTGCCACGTGCGTGGATCGAAATCAAAACCACAGTGATGACAGGCTAGTGATCCAGTAGTTGGACCACTTAGACTACTAGGCCACCGAGACCCTCAGATTGTGTGTGTCATTAGTGTTTCGTCTTGAAGCGAAATATAGTTGATAGGTAAGGTATATGTTCTATTGTGGTAATTTGTTTTACCTTGAGTATTTTAGTACTAGTACATTGGACAGACCTGATACTTTATCAATATTCACTACAAGAAAGCAAATATTAAATTTTGATAGTCAATTCGAGACCTAATATGAGGCTTATAGGGAAATTCTAAACACAAATGTTTTTTTTTATCTTGTCTTTCTGTTCGGACACCGAATTTAACTTGATGATGTTTCTCCAATCAGTTGAACCTATGGACCAGGATAGCTACAACACGGGTATAATATAGTAGAATATATATATATATATATATATATATATATATAAAGTCTAAATTGAAAACAACGTTCAAACCTATGATTGCGTTGGATAAAAACCGCAATTTTTATACGTGTGCATGCAAAACAAATCTCTTGGTAGAGGGGTCTAAATACAGCACAAACAACATTTCCCAAAAGACCAAAAAATGTGAAAAAGTATATTTTAACAAAACGCATTTGACTAGCAGGTCGAACAACTGATGTTCTTAAACCCTGCTGACTGCCATTGGCGATTGCCAAATAAACGGATCACAAGATGTAACAAAATATATATATATATATATATATATATATATATATATATATATATATATACAAGTCTTAATTGAAAACAACGTTCAAACCTATGATTGCGTTGGATAAAAACCGCAATTTTTATACGTGTGCATGTAAACAAATTCCTTGGTAGAGAGGTCTAAATACAGCACAAACAACATTTTCCAAAAGACCAAAAAGTGAAAAGTATATTTTAACAAAACGCATTTGGCTAATATAAGTCTAAATTGTAAACAACGTTCAAACCTATGATTGCATTGGATAATCAAAGTACTGAAGTACTGAACATCGGATGACCGCAGGTTCTTGTGGATGGTCAAAAGCACATGTCACAGAAATAGATCACATCTCTCTACCTGAAACTGAGGTTAATTTACAGAGATATATTTTTTTTCTGATACAAGTTCGTGCATGGATGATGAATAAATGACAGGAAATTCAACCGCACCGTAATAACTATTATATTGTAGTGATACAAATCAGTATACCTGGGACTATTATACTAATATAATAATAGTCCCAGAGTATACACTGGTTTGTTGTTATATATTATATTAATATTACGGTTGCATGTATATATAATTTTCATCTATTTGTATATCATTCTATTCTACTATTCTAATTATAGTGCAGTGCAAGTGCATGGTGGACACTCTTCTGTAAAAAAATCGATTTTTCTAAAAGATTGGATATGAGAAGCCATTCATATTTTCCCGCAAAACAATAACAGAGTTATCGGTCCTTGCCGAGAGTGTCGCAAAACGTTTTTGAGATATTCTTACGTAAGCTTTAACACAATTTTTCGGTACGTGTGCATAGATATCATCAATGATTTTTTACTTTTATATATATAACTAACGACAACATAGGAGTATCCATTGAAAAAATGAATTGGAAACAAGCGATAAGTAATGTTATTTTGCACTAGATAATGACCGCGGATCTATAATTTTTATAGATCGGTTGAAAACCCAAAACTAATTTGCATAATGGAAATTTAGGCGATAGCAATACATCGAAATGACCTCACCGTCATCGCGATGTAAAAACCGCAATTTTTATACGTGTGCATGCAAAACAAATTTCTTGGTAGAGGGGTCTAAATACAGCGCAAACAACATTTTCCAAAAGACCAAAAAAGTGAAAAAGTATATTTAAACAAAACGCATATGACTAACAGGTCAAACAACTGATGTTCTTAAACCCTGCTGACTGCCATGGCGATTGCCAAATAAACGTATCACAAGATGTAACAAAATGGATCTTAATTATTAATTTAATACCAAATAGAAAACAATAAACTTACGGAAAAGATGGTATACCGCAAACACGAGGTGCAAAAATTTGTACACCATATCCGGATTTCGACAATTAATGTCTCTTCAGTGATGTTAGGAATCTAAACAGTATTTGGAAGGCCATATAATTTACCTCAATTTCGGATAGACTCTTGAATTTTGAAGAGTCCAAATAGGATGAACGGATCATATAAACCCGAAGGAAAATATAATACAAGCCCAAACGAAAAAATATAAACAAGTCTAAATTGAAAACAACGTTCAAACCTATGATTGCGTTGGATAAAAACCTCATTTTTTATTCGTGTGCATGCAAAACAAAGTTCTTGATAGAGGGGTCTAAATACAGCACAAACAACATTTTCCAAAAGACCAAAAAAGTGAAAAAGTATACATTTTTTGTATTTTAACAAAACGCATTTAACTAACAGGTCGAACAACTGATGTTCTTAAACCATGCTTGACTGCCATGGCGATTGCCAAATAAACGTATCACAAGATGTAACAAAATGGATCTTAATTATTAATTTAATACCAAACAGAAAACAATAAACTTGCGGAAAATATATATGTTGTTACTATTATAAAGTATTACAAAATACATAGCTATGACAATTTAATAACAATATAATAAAAGTAAATATAAATAATAAAAATGTTCAAAAAACATCAGTTATTTATTTTCATTTCTGTTGTCTGCTTTATCTGGCATGGACCAATTTAGAAATGTATGTTCCATCCTCGTAAATTAGGTTGTGCATTCTCGGTGCATCGTTAAGGACGTCTAAACTAATCAAATTGTTCAAAACAGAAACGTAACAATGATCCAAAACAAATTCAGATTGGTCCATTGATCTCCAGAAAAGTTACGTGGTATGCCAACATCCTATCAACACGTTTTGTCTGTAAAGTATAATGATTGACAAGAATGATGTATACAATTTATTTATAATAATAATAAGATGTGATATAATTGCCAATGAGACAACGCTTCACCAGAGACCAAATGACATACAACTTAACAACTATATGTCACCGTAAGGCCTTCAACAAGAAAACAAACGGCTTGACTTATGTACAAAATAATAAACGAAACTCATATATGATATATGATATATGATATACAGCAACAAACAACAACCACTGAATGTCTTTGAACCACCTTGGTCTCGTGGTAGCTGTATCAAATATCAAATTTTGATGACAACCTACAACAGGAAGAAGCTTCTCAAAATTTGTGATTTTTTAAAATAAAATAAGTTTTTACTAATTTTGTTTATTTTTCAACACTTTAAAATAACTTAATACACCTAGTATATATTAGTTTTTGTTAAAAGCCTATTATGAGAAGACATTTCTCAAAATTTGTGATTATTTAACCCCCCTCCCCCCAAATTGATGAGCCGAATTTCACCAAAATATAATATGCACATCTACATATTATACACAACAACTGCAAAAATTACTTAAGGATATGAGACTGTAATCATTTGCAAATATAAAATAAGTTAAAACTATGAGTGAATTAGTTTGGATAAAATCTTTAAAAAAATGATATTATACAAATAAAACGCCTGCCACAAATGTCTAAGGATATGACCATTTGATATTCTGCGGTTGGGGGCAGTAGGTTTTTTTGCGGATTGACTGTTCATTTTCAACTATCGCTAAGAAAATTTATTAACACTTTTGTACACTGTTATTTCCTGCATTTTGTGTTACAGAATATTCATGTTCATCTTGGGCAAAGTTATCTATTTTCAGCTCTTACCAGGCAAGGATATTAATTTTCAAAATCATCCTGCCTCCCTCCCCAATCCCACACAAGAAAATTAGACAGTTGGTTGTCCCCAATACATTAAATTTACCAAAAATAGTGTATAGTACATCAGACCACACCAACAGACGAAAAATGACGTACAAATACAACTAACAACTAACAACCCGTGGACCAGGAAACCTGACTTATTACGGGTAAAAAATGTTGTGGGGTATAACCAGTTTTACTTGCTACAAACCTCATCTTCAGCCATTCGAGACCATATATATAGAAATAAGGAGATGTGGTATGATTGCCAATGAGACAACTATTCACCAAAGTTCAAATGAAGTGGATGTGATCAATTATAGGCAACCGTACGGCCTTCAACAATGAGAAAAAACATGCCGTACAGTCGGCTATAAAAGGCCCCGACATGAAAAATATGAAACAGTTCAATTCATATGTCGTAAAGGTAAAACTCACAATAAAAGAACCTGTACAGTACAGCAACCAACTAAATTAGATGAGCACTAACTTAAACAAGTCAAACAAGAGAAAAAACGGCACAAAATTTGAAAAGCAGGGTCAAAAGATGCTTGTTACAACTGGAAAAAAGACAAGGTGGACACAGCTATGAGTTACACTGCCGCTCAAACAAACACACAGAGCTAAAGCAACACTTTTAAATTGATTGATTAATTGATTGATTGGTGTTTAACGCCACTTTCAGCACTGTTGTGCTATTTCATGGCGGTCAGTTTAATTGGTGGAGGAAGCGGAGTGCCTGGAGAGAACCATCGACCTTCGGTAGGAAAACTGACAATCCTAGTCAATTAAGAATTGAGTCGAGCGCACCTGCAACTTGCGGGTGTCGAACTCACAACCTCAGTGTTGACAGGCCAGTAATATAGTAGTTCGACTACTTTTTTCTTCTTGAATGAAATTTATTTCACATATTATGATCCACAATATTCTACAATCTATTATGAAAAACATACAGTCCTTTATATTATCATGATATCTCATTTACACAACTTACATTCAGCACATTCTACCATTATTTACTTAAATTTTACACAAAATACAAAAAGAAAAGATTGGTTATATGGAAATGTCAAAAACAGCTCGACTTCTTAGACCACTAGGTGTTATTAATAGTTGAGGTTTAAAACGTCAAATTAATTTAAAATGTGTATGACGGTCATACACATTTTGAATTAATTTGACGTTTTAAACCTCAATTGACGTCATGGTGACATCACAACTGATATTTAGTGTCCGGAATATAACATCCTATTTATTAATACACAATGCTTCAACCCACTTTTTCCATGTTCAGTGAACTGCTAAATGTTGATCAAAACCCTATATTTTTTTGAACAAGAGTGGACACGCGGAAATGTCTCGCCTGCTTTACTACCATTGATTTTATGTTGATAGTCCTATATATATAAAGTTTTACTACAAGTATCACATTAACTTAACATGGTCCAAGAAAATGAGGTCAAGGTTAGATAAACCGAGCCCGAAATACATGTACACCTTACAGTCATTCCATACATTAATATAGTTGACTTATTGCTTATAGTATACAAAAACAGACCAAACCAGTAAAACTTAACATTGACCAATGAATGACCATGAAAATGAAGTCAAGGTCAAATGATACCTGCCAGACAGACATATAATCCTAACAATCATTCCATAAACCAAATATAGTTGACCTATTGCTAATAGTTTAAGAAAAACAGACCAAAACACAAAAGCTTATCATTGAGCAATGAACCATGAAAATGAGGTCAAGGTCAAATAAAACCTGCCAGACTAACATGTACATAGTAAATTATAAACCGAATATAGCTGACCTATTGCATACAGTATTAGAAAAACACACCAAAACACAAAAAATGAACTTTAACCACTGAACCGTGAAAATGAGGTCAAGGTGAGATGACACCTGCCAGTTGGACATGTACACCTTACAATCATTCCACACACCAAATATAGTCGACCTATTGCTTATAGTATCTGAGATATGGACTTGACCACGAAAACTTAACCTTGTTCACTGATCCATGAAATGAGGTCGAGGTCAAGTGAAAACTGTCTGACAGGCATGAGGACCGTGCAAGGTATGCACATACCAAATATAGTTATCCTATTACTCATATTAAGAGAGAAATTATCATTACAAACAATTTTAACTTTTATTCAAGTAGTCACTGAACCATGAAAATGAGGTCAAGGACAAAGGACATATGACAGACGGAAACTTCATAACATAAGGAATCTATATACAGAGTATGAAGCATCCAGGTCTTCTACCTTCTGAAATATTAAGCTTTTAAGTAGTTAGTTAATGCCGCCGTGGCCGCCGGAACACTATCCCTAAGTCGAGCTTTCTGTGACATTAGTCGCTGGCTCGACAAAAATGCGCATTAAGATAGCTGGGATGTCTTCCTCCATCTTGGATCTAGAAACAGCAGATAACAATTGGTCTAGATCTTTAATGAAATGTGCAAATTTAGACCATAGTAGCATGTTATTCATGTGTAAGACTTTTCATGTTAATTTGGAAAATTATGTATTTCATCATATTTTACGGCTGTATTTTTGTTTGATTATTTTTTTCAACCTTGCCTTATAAGGGGAGATAACTCAGATAAAGTAACTTTTATAATAGAATGTGTTGTGAATTTACCTATTTTATAATGTAGCCCGAAAACGTGTCCGATGACCCCATTTTTCTATTTCTTATATTATAAAAGCATATGATTAGAGCTATCTTCTCATAGTCTTTCTTAAAATTCTATGGTGTAGTTTTCTTTATATCACACAAAGTTGGGTTTTCCATGCATAATCTATACAAAATCTGACAATTTTGCACAACCTGTAGCGTGAAAAAAAGCCTGATGACCCATACTTTTTATTATACTTTTGAAAAAAGCATAATATAAACTACATTTTGACAAATTATTAAAAAAAAATCTATGGATTATAATTTAGACAACCTATCTACCTCAACAAAACTTTAAACATTACAGGCGGATTAGACAGACGAACACACAGACGAGAAAACATGATAGGCTCTCTACTATAGTCTAGCGTTGCATAAAATACTTACAGGTGCATAACGATTGCCAATTATCGTTACCCCAGCAAAAATAACATTGACATATATATGTGGATCCCTGCACAACACAATAGCCATTGTTACACGAAGAAACTCCATAACATGGGTCACCTACAAATAATAATAACATTACATGGATGCTTCATATTGATTCCATCACATCAGCAGCAAACAGTCACCTGTTTTATATTGATTCCATCAAGTCAGCAGAAAACAATCACGTGTTTCATACTGATTCCATCATATCATCAGAAAACAATCACGTGTTTCATATTGATTCCATCATATCAGCAGAAAACAATCACGTTTTTATATTGATTCCATCATATCAGCAGAAAACAATCACGTTTTTATATTGATTCCATCATATCAGCAGAAAACAATCACGTGTTTCATATTGATTCCATCATATCAGCAGAAAACAATCACGTGGTTTCATATTGATTCCATCAAGTCAGCTGAAAACAATTACGTGTTTCATATTGAATTAAAATGCGATTGCAAGAATGGAATACTTCTGTTTTTGTAGTTTTATAAGGTTATTAAAAGTTTACATTGCGCTTTAAGAAGTAGATCCAGGGACCAGGGTTCAAGGGGAAAAGGGGCGTAACTGTCAACAATGGTAAAAATAGAGCAAGTAAGGCGATGTTTTTACTTCTTGATGCCTAGCAATGCATAAAAAGGGGAGGAGGTTGTACTGAAAAGAGTTAACACCACACCTGCGTAAGTGATCATTACTTTTTTTACTACCGGTACATGATGTTTTAATATGTTAGGAATCAACCATTTAACTTCAAACGGGGGGAGGGTTATGGTTTTTTTTCTGAGTCACAAATTTTTTTTCGCGCAAATTAGTTTTTCGACGCTATCAATCAAATTATTTTTTTTTCAAAATTTAACACTATAAAGTATGGGGAAAATCTGGATTCAGAATATTTTTATCAAACTGAGGATCCGAATATTTTTTTTAGGAAAAAACCATAACCCCCAGACCCGGGTGGGACAAAAACATGATCTTAGCACGATATGGTACAAGTGGTTTTGTTGGTTGCTAAAAATAACATCTAAAGCCAGTCATGAGATCTGTTGAAATAACCTTATTACGATTTAATTGTTTTCCGTTTATGCATAATACGTGTATATTGATTTGGTTGGTTTCGTATCGTCTTTTCGTTGTCTTTCGTTTAGTGCCACATGGTATTGTCAGTTTCTCTATGACTTTTAAGTTTTAAATCTTGGTATCTTCAGTCTATAAGTTGTAGTACTGTGATAAGTCGTTTATTAACCGACTTCACGGCGCTTTATTTTCGCGATTATCAATTTTCTCAATGTATCGTTTTAAGGAAATATCCAAGTTTTACAAACTCGCGAAGAGTTTTATTCGCGTTAATGTTTAACTCGCGAAAGTCGCCAAAATTAGTTGGTTTACATTACTTTGTAATGTGATAAGATTGTACAAGCCCTGTACCATATAGGTTATCAAATACATCTTATCCTTTGGTCTCTAGTAGGTAGGAGTCTTTTCATGGCAATCATACTACATCTCCTCATTTTCATTTGTTTTGAAACACTCGTATGTCTCAACTGCTGTATTATTTCAATCCTTAAAACCTCGATAAACTCTCAAACAAGGGCCGATAAAGAAAAAAAAACTGCAATACTCCAATGAATAAACGTAGCAAGTAATGTTTATCTATCAACATAAAAAGGGAACGACCATTTAACTTCAAGGGGGGGGTATTTTTTTCCTAAAAAAAATATTCGGATCCCCAATTTAATGAAAAAAAATATTCTGGTCAAGCAGATGACAAAAAAAAATATTCTGAATGTAGATTTTCCCATACCTTATAGTATTAAATTTAGAAAAAAAATAATTTGATTGATAGCGTCGAAAAACTAAATAAAAATGTTCGCGCTTCACGGCAAAAAAAAATTTCTCAAAAAAAAAAACCAACATATAACCCCCCTCCCTTTTTGAAGTTAAAAGGTTGATCCCTTATGCCAAAAATGTAAGTACTACGATAAGTCAATTTTTCAGAATCGAATGCATTCTGGGTAATATTTTCAACAGTGTACACCAAAACGTCGTGATTGGTTAAAAACGTCCTAAACAATGGAAATTCAACCAATGACGTGACGTTATTTTCATTTTGGGGGTACGAACAATGTAATGACCTATAGTCCTTTAGATTCTGAAACGGTCAAGTGTAGACCCGGTACCTTCATTCGTTCGGATTGTCACCAAAATTTAATATTGTCCCTTAATAAGCATAACGTTACATCTTTACTTACGATCACAGTAAGTTCCAGTATAACCGTTGTGGCAATGGCAACGCCAAGTAGATCCATCTATTACACATGACCCATAGTTACAGTTCACATTGGTGCATGGAGTTTCTGAATGAGAAAACCCACTTATCATAAATCATACTCTAAATTATCTGAAGAATTTGTTTACACAAAACGGTAACCACAATTTTAAAAGATTCCAAAACTGCTTTGAAATTCTTAGAACGAAAGAAGAAAAGGCAATATGTGAACCCCGTTGCGCAATCGCAATCGACGTTTACGGGATATTTGAAATGTTTAATTTTGAACATTTTAAGAGAATTGCATTAAAATAGGAATAACAGTACTGTATTTGAAGAGTTGCTACGTCAATTTTGGATTTAACGATGGCAACTCTTCAGTATTGTTATGCCTTAATTGAAAAAGGGTATGTTGGTAGGTTGAATAATTACATTGACTTTTAAAGGAAATGATCTGGATTTTAATGATGCTTACCCAAAAATGTCCATACAATGTGCCTAAAACGTTTAAACCCGCTGCATTTATTTGCACCTGTCCGAAGTCATGAACCTGTTGTTCAGTGGTTGTCGTTTGTTGATGTGGTTCATAAGTGTTTCTCATTTCTAGTTTTTTATATAGATTAGTGGTTGATCCCTTATGCCAAAAATGTAAGTACTACGATAAGTCAATTTTTCAGAATCGAATGCATTCTGGGTAATATTTTCAACAGTGTACACCAAAACGTCGTGATTGGTTAAAAACGTCCTAAACAATGGAAATTCAACCAATGACGTGACGTTATTTTCATTTTGGGGGTACGAACAATGTAATGACCTATAGTCCTTTAGATTCTGAAACGGTCAAGTGTAGACCCGGTACCTTCTATCGTTCGGATTGTCACCAAAATTTAATATTGTCCCTTAATAAGCATAACGTTACATCTTTACTTACGTTCACAGTAAGTTCCATGATAACCGGCTGGGCACTGGCAACGCCAAGTAGATCCATCTATTTCACATGACCCATAGTTACAGTTCACATTGGTGCATGGAGTTTCTGAATGAGAAAATCCACTTATCATAAATCATACTCTAAATTATCTGAAGAATTTGTTTACACAAAACGGTAACCACAATTTTAAAAGATTCCAAAACTGCTTTGAAATTCTTAGAACGAAAGAAGAAAAGGCAATATGTGAACCCCGTTGCGCAATCGCAATCGACGTTTACGGGATATTTGAAATGTTTAATTTTGAACATTTTAAGAGAATTGCATTAAAATAGGAATAACAGTACTGTATTTGAAGAGTTGCCAGCGTCAATTTTGGATTTAACGATGGCAACTCTACAGTATTATTATTCCTTAATTGAAAAAGGGTATGTTGGTAGGTTGAATAATTACATTGACTTTTAAAGGAAATGATCTGGATTTTAATGATGCTTACCCAAAAATGTCCATACAATGTGCCTAAAACGTTTAAACCCGCTGCATTTGTTTGCACCTGTCCGAAGTCATGAACCTGTTGTTCAGTGGTTGTCGTTTGTTGATGTGGTTCATAAGAGTTTCTCGTTTCTCGTTTTTTATATAGATTAGACCGTTGGTTTGAATTGTTTTTACACTAGTCATTTTGTGGCCCTTTATAGCTTGCTGTTCGGTGTGAGCCAAGGCTCCGTGTTCTAGGCCGTACCTTAACCTATAATGGTTTAATTTTTACACATTGTGAGTTTGATGGAGAGTTGTCTCATTGGCACTCATACCACATCTTTTTATTTCTATATTATGAATGTAATTGGCTCGGTTGTAGTTTTTCTGAGTCCTAAATTTTTTTTCGCGCAAAGCGCAAACATTTTTATTTCGTTTTTCGACGCCCTTGAAGTTAAATGGTCGTTCCCTTATAATTTTGTCATTGTGTATATATTTGTATTGTACATATGCCTTCAATCCCTCGAGGTATAAATTTGCATTCTGTAATAAATTAAACATCAAATATCAACCAATCCATCCAGTAAACATTCCTTTCATATCCTGTCATGGTAAGTCGTTCTCTTCAGCCTTTTCTCAGAAAAACTGACCAATATGAATTAAGCATAGGGTGGGGCGAAAACATGATCTTAGCATGATATGGTACAAGTGGTTTTATTGGTTGCTAAAAATAACATCTATAACCAGTCATGAGATGTGTTAAAATAACCTTATTACGATTTAATTGTTTTCCGTTTATGCATAATACGTGTATATTGATTTGGTTGGTTTCGTATCGTCTTTCCGTTGTCTTTCGTTTAGTGCCGCATGGTATTGTCAGTTTCTCTTTGACTTTTAAGTTTTAAATCTTGGTATCTTCAGCCTATAAGTTGTAGTACTGTGATAAGTCGTTTATTAACCGACTTCACGGCGATTTATTTTCGCGATTATCAATTTTCTCAATGTATCGTTTTAAGGAAATATCCAAAGTTTTACAAACTCGCGACGAGTTTTATTCGCGTTAATGTTTAACTCGCGAAAGTCGCCAAAATTAGTTGGTTTACATTACTTTGTAATGTGATAATATTGTACAAGCCCTGTACCATGTAGGTTATCAAATACATCTTATCCTTTGGTCTCTAGTAGGTAGGAGTCTTTTCATGGCAATCATACTACATCTCCTCCTTTTCATTTGTTTTGAAACACTCGTATGTCTCAACTGCTGTATTATTTCAATCCTTAAAACCTCTATAAACTCACAAACAAGGGCCGATAAAGAAAAAAAAAAAAAAACTGCAATACTTCAATGAATAAACGTACCAAGTAATGTTTATCTATCAACATTAAAACATGATTTATAGACCGATCTGATCTATATATGAGATAACCTCCTTTTGTGAATACCAAAAATGTAAGATACTGAACATGAGTACTACGACAAGTGCAGACACGGTACCTTCTATCGTTTGGATTGTCACTAAATATTGTTCCTTAAGGATGTTTGCTTCTCTGTTTAAAAAATAACAAGCTTTTTAAAAGACTGTTATAAATTTATAGTATATAAACAAAGGAACTAAAAAAGCAGTCATGTAACGACAATTATGATTGGATGACGTCTACCAATTCAACGGTTGACAGTAGGCGTCATTGGCATTGGCAACAACGGTTGCGCAATCACAATCGACGTTTATGGGATATTTGAAATGTTTAATTTTGAACATTTTAAGAGTATTACATTAGAATAGGAATAATATGGAAAGCCTCAGCTGTCATATATTTGAGATCTACAAAACGTTATGCTGAAGCTTAAAATGTAAAGTTAAGACAGCGTGATGTTGAATTGAGTCTTCAAAATGCTAACTCTAAATTACAATATGCTAAGTTGAATTTGCGCAATGTTGACTTGCAATGACAAGTGCTTTAGTCGTGATAGTATAATGATAAGTCACGATGTTGTGATGATATGCCAAATACACGTAACGTTGGGTTTAAAGTACATGATGTGAAGTTGACGTTGCATGATGTTAGCTTGCAGATGGATACTGCTCAGTCACCCACATCGACAGCTATGATAACAAATAAAATGAATAGCTAAAATGTATGGTGCTGACTTGTTATTAATAAATGTTGAGCTGAAATAGTACGATGTTATATCATTGTGATATTACGATTGGTCTTTCATGCAATCTGTTGATTTAAAACACCATGATGCACAGTTGAAAGTACATGATGTTAAGTTAAGATAACACGATGCTACACCACTATACTGAAACGAAAGGTTTACCATACAATTTGTTGACTTAAAACAACACGATGCAACGTGTTAAGCTTAAGATGCTCACTTGAAACTACAGGACGCACAGTTGAAATGTTGTAATATTAAGCTACGATAGCACGATGTTATATCATTATAATGTCACAATAGGCTTAGGCTTATCATACAATTTGCTCATTTAAAACTACACAACGTACAGTTGAATGTACGTGATGTTAAGCTAAGATGTCACGTTGTTATATCATTTGAATGTCACGATAGGCTTACCACACGATAAGCTCGTTTAAAACTACACGACGTACAGTTGAAAGAACGTGATGTTGAGCTATGATAGCAATATCTTATATCATCATAATATCACGATAGGCTTACCATACAATATGCTCATTTAAAACTACACGACGTACAGTTGAAAGTACGTGTTGTTCAGCTAAGATAGCACGATGTTATATCATTATAATGTCACGATAGGCTTATTATACAATTTACTCATCTAAAATTACACCACGTACAGCTGAAAGTACGTGGTGTTAAGCTAAGATAGCACGTTGTTATATCATTAGAATGTCACGATAGGCTTACCACACGATATGCTTATTTAAAACTACATGACTTTCAGTTGAAACTAGGTGATGTTAAGCTAAGATGGCATGTTGTTATATCATTTGAATGTCACGATAGGCTTACCATACAATATGCTCATTTAAAACTACACAACGTACAGTTGAAAGTATGTGATGTTGAGCTATGATAGCACGATGTTATATCATAATAATATCACGATAGGCTTGCCATACAATATGCTCATTCAAAACTACACGACGTACAGTTGAAAGTACGTGTTGTTGAGCTAAGATAGCACGATGTTATATCATTATGACGTCACGAGAGGCTTATCATACAATGTGTTGACTTGAAACTACACGATGTCAACTTAAAGTATTTGGTCTTGACTTGAAACAGTCAAATGTTAAGTTATAAAAACAGAACGTAATGTCAAAATAAAACAATGATAGGATGACATATACTTGTTCAGAATTGAAAATTTTTGGTGTTGACTTCGAATATAGTACAAATATTAGATCGGTTTATGTTAAATTAAAAGACAATAACGATGCGTAAAACATTACAGAATTATGTGAATTGAAACTGCAATTCTACGGAAAAGAATGAGGGACAAATCCACAGGATTTTTTCTTCTTCATTTGCAAGTTCGGAGGCAAAATGATATACAAAGAAAGTTTTCCATAAATTCATAAAGCAAAAGAATTACCCATCGCTATATATTACACTTGAATACAGTTTTGCCGTATATTTTACATGTTTTGTTTGGATTTTTTTTTTATGATTAAAAACCAGACTTTTTTTTATGAACGACAATATTTAAGAAAATATTTATCTATGTTGTGAGTTAATATATATACAACATAATATTGTGCTTATAAGACTTATGACTGTGAGGGTCAAATTTTACTCATATAAAATCACATCTATGTAAGAGTTAGCGGAGAATTTGTATAATTTACCACTCCCGTTTCCAACGAAATAAAACATAAGAATCTGGAGTCTTAATCTTAAAAAACAAAGATCAACTGATATGACAAATAATACGGAAAAGCGTAGGACTGAGAGGGTCAGAGCTATATGAGAATGTGACACCCAACCCCGGCCTTGTTAGAGGTATCTGAACATTTGAATTTTCTTTTCCACGAAATAAAACAAAAATAATTGATAGGTGGAAGAATCCTACTGCATGGGGCCAACCAAAACATAAAGTATGGTAGATTCTGTTGTATACTTTTCGCTCATACATGAAGTCTATATGAAACCTTATGAAATTTGACCTAGAGCCTCCAGTCTAAATCGTCAACTTTAAAAAAAAAATACATCATTTACAGCAGTGCCAACCATTTTTTCAGCACCAAGTAAGATAGTTCCCAGGTTTATGTATATATCCACTCGGAGAATGTTTAATGACCAACCATGGAAATACTGTTAATATTGATTTGCAACCATGGACATACTGTGGATATTGATGTTTAATCATGGAAGTACTGTGAATATGTATGTGCAACCATGGAAATACTGTTGATCATAATTTATGTGCAACTATGGAAATACTGTAACTATTGATGTGCAACCTTGAAAATACTGTTAATATTGATGTTCAACCGTGGAAATACTGTTAACCTTGATGTGCAATAGTATATATTTGTTATAAACATACTACATTTACATTGTATTAATATTTATTGTTTTGTGACACATTTCTCATAAGACAGACCAAAAATTAAATGTTCCCTGATAGTCAATGGATAGGGTCTGGATGGGGGTACTTCATTTATGCATTCTTTAATTTTAGCCTATTTTTCTCTATTCTATATACTGTAAACCAACTAATTTTCACGAGCGATTTAATTTCGCGATTTTCGCGAGTAGATAATATAACGCGAATATAAATCGTCGCCAATATGTAAAATTTTGATCTTTCCTTATTTAACTACATCAAGTGAATTAGAAAATCGCGAAATAAAATCGTCGCGAAGTGGACTAGAAAGGGCTAAACGCGAAAAAAAGTATCCGCGAAAATAAGTTGGTTTACAGTATTGTTTGCTCATTATTCCCTATCCTTTATATTTTAACACCCAATTATCTCTATTTTAATTTTTTGGATCCATTTTCTCTATTTTTTATGCCCCCACCGTAGCGGTGGGGACATTAAGTTTTACCCTTGTCCGTCTGTACGTACGTAAGTCCCAAAATTGGTTTCCGTTCTCTAACTTGAGTTTGCCTCAACCAAATGTTATGAAACTTATACACAATGCTTATTACCACAAAACACAGATCAAGTTTGAATTTTGGTGGCGTCACTTTAACCGTTCTAGAGTTATGTCCCTTTATAAATGGAAAAATTGCAAAATTTTTATTTTCTTTTAAATATCAAGTAATTTATAAAATTAGAGTTATCTTCCTTTGTCCATGATTATGGTTGAATCAGCTACAATCAATGCTTTATACAATGCAATGTTTAATTTTGACTTCCACTGATAAAACACAGATCAAGTTGAATTTGGGTAGTGTCACTTTAACCATTATTGAGTTATGCCCCTTTATAAATCGAAAGATTGCAAAATTTTTAGTTTCCATTCTGTAACTTAAGTTTGCCCCAACCAAACATTATGAAACCTATACACAATATTCATTACCACAAAACTAAGATCAAGTACAAATTTTTTGTTTCCGTTTTCTAACTTTAGTTTGCCTCTACCAAACGTTATGAAACTTATACACAATGCTTATTAATACATAATACAGATTAAGAACGAAATTTGGTGAGAACACTTTTACCATTCTTGAGTTATGTCCCTTTATAAACATAAAAATTGCTGAATTTTTCGTTTCCTTTCTCTAACTTTAGTTTGTCTCAACCAAATGTTATAAAACTTATACACAACCTTTCTAGAGTTATGTGTGTTTACAAATAGAAAAATTGCTGAATTTTTAGTTTCTGTTCTCTTCTTAAGTTAGCCTCAACCAAATGTTATGAGACTTACACACAATGCTTATTACAACAAAACTCAGATCAAGTTCAAATTTGGGTAGCGTCACTTTTACCGTTCTTCAGTTATGTCCCTTTATAACTATATGCTATGCAAGCGGGGGCATCATCTGTGTCCACATGTGGACACTATCCACATTTTTGTTTTTGGTGGGGTGCCTTTATTCTGCATATTTGCCCATCATTCTCTATTGTGTAAATCTCATCTAGACCCTCAGTTAAGATCCCATTTTACACACACCATGCAGTTGTTTGATTATGTACAAAAGTAAGACATGGTTGGGTTCAACAACACATCATCTGTATGAAATATCCACTTGGGGGAAATGTCACCTGACCATAGGTTTTCATCATAGTGAATATGTCAAAATGGAAAAGTGAAATATTTTAACTGGAAATCTGTTAAAATCTTTTCAATTGGTTGATTCACTGTTAGAGAGGCTAGACAGATGAAAAGAAAAATGTCACATGATATGACTTTCTAATCCTCCACTTTGAAACAGTCTCTATTTCAAAACTTCTGTATGATAATGGGAGTAAAATATGATGTTTACCATAATGAGAGTTTAATGATGTAATAAAAGGATATTTTCACTAATCCTATATATTCTACTATGGTGAATGTTTGGCCACATTATATAAAAATAAGAAGATGTAGTATGATTGCCAATAAGACAACTATCCACAAGAGACCAAATGACACAGAAATACACAACTATAGGTCACCGTACGGCCTTCAAGAATGAGTAAAACCCACACCACATAGTCAGCTGTATTAGTTCTTTTGCTGTTAACTACTTACTATTTATTTGTGTATGTGTATTATTGACTTCTTTTTATTTTATAAACATTGAAAATAGGGGCTTGGCATTTTTTCTAGTTTTTTGCTGTTGCTTTTCTTTAAAGGGGGAGGGGTAATTGAAAAAAAGTGCATTTGTTTATGGAAAACTTTTGACAAGTTGAAAAACATGTTGTTACATTGCTAACAATTAAATTATTATGTTAATTTCTGTCCAGGATCTTAAAGGATTTTAATGTTTTTTTGATTCAAGTGTATATATTTATTTACAATCGGGGCATACATTCCAGTTTGAGCAGAAGCTCAGGTTTTTACTTCAATGTATTAATTATCTGTTTCTGTTATTGTTAGTATTTGATATTTTCATTTCATTTTCTGTTATAAATAAACTTTATCTTTTTAACTTTATTTTCGTGTATATAAAGAAAAGGAGACTTGGGTTATACATCAGTGAGACAGCTACCAAAAGACAAAATAACCTTAATTATGTTAGGTAATTTTTTACTAAAGCAACATACAGTCTTTCACAATATACATGTGTCTATGCATTATGTCAAGCTCCAAATCATCCTGAGTCTGAAAAAATTGTGAATAATTTAAACAGAAACAAGATGTGCCATAAAAAAAGATGCAGAATATACTAAAGATACATTAAAAACTCAAAAGTCCAAGAGAAACTGATAAAGCTTTGGCAAAAATGAATCTTAGATTTTTTTAATTGGCAAAACAAAGTAGCGGTTTGGTAATTGAAGGATACCGTATTTAGCCGTGTATAGTACACAGTTGTGTATAATACGCATCCCATTTTCATCCCTTCAAAATCGTAAAGAAAAGTTGTCAAACAAAAAAATGAAAAAAAAAATTTTGAAAAACAAGAAAAAAGATAAAATAAAAGTTTTAAAAAAAGTTATAAAAAAAAGATAATATATTTTTTTAAAGTCTACTTTACTGAAAAAAAGCCTTTGATAGGGAACTATTCAACCATGTGTTTGATCTTCATTTAAGTATATTGAAAGATAAAAATGATATATAAGATTGTTTGTTCAATCAAATTCTTTTTTGTTATATTTTTTGTTTAATTAAATAATTTAAAGCCATCAAAATAAAATGGTAGAGCTTTTGTCATGTAATTAACATTTATTAATTTTGTAAAAGTAAAGTTATTATTTGAAGATTCCTTTTGAAATCAATGTTTGTCTAAGCTTGTCCAAACTGATGCAATGTTCAAATATTATAAAAAGAAATAATTGGAATGTTTTGAACAAAAGAAATTAGAGCTCAAACATTTTTCTAAATTGATTAGCAGTAATTTAAATTTTATATCTCATGAATCCGATATTTTCTTTTTCATTGATCATGTTGATTTAGAGCACTGCCTCAGGTTAATATATTGAACACCTGTCAAAAGTTGACATGATTATTCAATTGCTACACACCCATACTTAATCCTTAATTACCCTTTAAGCTCACTCATGCATGATGTCACACCTGTGTACTTTGAATATTCAATAACGAAGGAAAAAAACATTATTAAAAAAATTCAAAATAAATAAATAAAACGAAAAACGTCTTGAATATATACAATAATGAAGAAAAAAACGTTATTATTAAAAAAATAATGGGGGTAAAAAAAGTGCGTATTATACACACCAAGATACGGGTATAATGTTTTTGATCCGTCTGTCAATCAGTCAGTCCTGTTCTTGTCATCGCAACTCCTCTGAAACTCCACATCAGAATTTCAAGGAACTTTGTAGATAATAAGGACAAACTTTGTAGATCTGCATTTCGACAAAAAATTATGATTCAATTTATTTTCTAAGAGTTATGACCCTTTCAACTTAGAATTTTGGCCTAGATATACTACTGCAACAGTTTGTCATCGCAACTCCTCTGAAACCATACACAGAATGTCATGAATCTTTGTAGATAATTAGGAAATACTATGTAAATGTGCATAGAAATAAGAAGATGTGGTATGAGTGCCAATGAGACAACTCTCTATCCAAGTCACAATGTGTTAAGTAAACAATTATAGGTCAAAGTACGGCCTTCAACACGGAGCATACCCAGCAAACAATTCATCGTTGTTACAACGTTGTGACAACATTAGTTAACTGTTGTGACAACATTGCAAAATGACGTGAATACAACGTTATTTTCTAGACTCCTAGGCACTACCTGACCACCATCCACACAATGTTGTTACGACGTAATAATTCAGACTGTATCTTTTAGGTGTTTTCTAGATAGCAGATGATAGTACAGAAATACGAAACAAAATACCTCCTCTTAGTTTATTTGTATACTTATATGCTTATTTGCTATTGTTTCTAAGAATTTCATTCATTTCCATTTCTTTAGATTTTTCGAAGGCTAGCTAGTTTTCGATATTTTGACTATCTTAGTTACTCGAAAGCCAAACTTATCACTAAGACAGAGGAAATTAGTTAGTCATCAGAGAGTGATTTACCTCACTCGTGTCAATGATAAGCTAATTTTTGTTATCTTTATATTTTTTTTTTATCTTTATGATACTATGATTAATTTCTTTTCTATATTTCAGAATGGTTTTACATACTTTTTTATTTTTTGCATTAAATGTTTTTTATATTATTAAGAAATAATAAAATTTGCTATAAATGATAGAATATAAAAGATACAGTAAGCAAAGTGGTTAAATATGGGTTAAAATGATCACCAAAACCTAAATTGTTTAAACTGTGGTATAAGAAGGGGAGATAAGAACTATATTTAAAACTATATTTCACTGATTTTTGTTCATTAGTTCCAACTTCTTTCGTAATGTGAAGCAGAAAAATAATGTTTAGTCCCTAAATGTTTTATTAAGGTATTTGTTTTATTTTTAACTCAACTTATATTGCGTATATAAGACAAAAATAAAATCATAAAACAGAATTTCTGCAACCTTGTGACAACGTTGTCAGAACTATATATGTACAGAACG
This sequence comes from Mytilus californianus, assembly GCF_021869535.1. Taxonomy (NCBI): domain Eukaryota; kingdom Metazoa; phylum Mollusca; class Bivalvia; order Mytilida; family Mytilidae; genus Mytilus; species Mytilus californianus. Next base: position 46,469,111 of record NW_026262582.1, on the reverse strand, counting down.
TTGTACACCGGAGACATGTTGTCAATTATAGGAATAACTTTTACCTCCAAGCAATGCTGTACCAACGTTATCCCACAACGTTACATACTCGTCAGTGCTCAAAGTTATCTTTTTTTAAATGTCACGACGTTAATACCACCTCCAGCCAACGTCGTTAATACGTCGTGTGTTTGCTGGGTATCGACATTATTATTAAATGTTTTTCTAGGAATTATGCTCCTCTGAAACCCCTCAACAAAATTTCATGAAAAATTTTGTAGATAATAAGGACTTATAATATAGATGTGCATATCGACAGAAAATCATGATTCAATGTTTTATCTAGGAGTTATGCTTAGAATTTTGACCTTAATATACTACTGTCACAGTCTGTCAGTGCAAATTCTCTAAAACCACACAAAAGAATTTCATAAAACTTTAAGTTTTCTGCTTAAGTTAGTTTGATAGGAACTACTTGTGATAGATCATTGATATTTAATATCAAGTTGCATTACTATCAGTACATATCAGTTTGACGACTATTACGAGGCCCTGTCCCCTAGGTCATAGTCCAGCAACTTTAATTAATTAGCAATGTCCAATGTTAAGTTTTCTGATTAAGTTAGTTTGATACGACATACTTGTGATAGATCATTGATATTAAATAGAAAGTTTCATTACTATCGGTACATACCAGTTTGACAATTATTGTGAGGCCCTCCTCTAGGTCATGGCCCAGTGACTTTGAATTAATTAGCAATTTTCAATGTTAAGTGTTCTGCTAAAGTTAGTTTGATAAGATCTACTTGTGATAGATCTATGATATTTTGTATGAAGGAGTTGAAAAATATGGACGTTTTTACACACCAAAATCTACTATGAGTACAGACAAACTGATGCATCTAGGTAAGTTTTAAGGCATGGCAGGACCTAGATATATAAAAGTTATATGTAGTCTATGTATTTGATGTGCATTTTTTTCCAGTCTGCAGAAGATGGCAAAATAAACAAACCGTACTTTGACCTATAATGGTTTACTTTTATAAATTTTGACTTGGATGGAGAGTTGTCTCATTGGCACTCATACCACATCTTCTTATATCTAACACATGAGTTACATTTGAAACGGTCCACTCAGTTACACAGTTTAAATCACCTTTTGTTTGTAGATGTCTATTGTCCATCTATTGTCCATTTAAATCAATACTACTCACAACATTTATTATATGAGGGTGGGGGGGGGGGGGGGGGGGCTTCTCAAACCTCTTTCCCAACATAGTTTACTTTGGCACCTTCTGCAGGAATGAATAAAATGAATGCAAAATCCAGAAAAGATTATTGTTTTCTGAAACATAAAATGCATTTAAATTTTAATTATCTAGTTTCTGCCATGCTTTGAAACTTTTCCAGGTGCTCAGGTTTGTCTGTACTCATATAAAAATTTGCGGTGTAAATACAGCCATATTTTTCAACTCCTTATGATGAACCTTAAGTAATACAATATTGATAACGGAAATAAACACTATACAGAATAAACAAATCATATAATCCCAGAAAAATATAATAGTGAAATCAATTTCATGAGAATTTTACAGAACAAGCGTAATTTTTAAAGATAAGGAAAAATACCCAAAAAATTTCCGGAACACAAAAATTTCCGATTCTTTTGTCGTGTATAGAAAACATAAAACAGATATTTTTCTGCAACGATTAATAGATTGAGATTGCTTCTTTTAGTTGATATTACCAGATTGAGTACCAGAATGTCCTTTAACAGACTATGTAATCTGTCGAAAAAATATATACTCCGGAGTCAAAAGTCGGGAATATAAAAATAGTCTATTGACAAAACAACAATTAGGTTTCTGAAAGATCCAAATAACACTTATCTTTGTGATGCCAATGACTTATTATGAAGTAATTATTTAAGTATCATTAAAATAATGACGAAAATATTTGTTTAACGGACGCACGGTCGGACCATATGGACAAGGTGATTGCAATTACAGTCCCTCTTTATGAGTTGGGATATACTTATGTCAACGTTTTAATAATTCATTGAAAAACATCTGAATATTCTATCATAGAAATGTATATTCCTTATCAATTTGTCATTTGCTTCTTTAGAATTAATTTTAGGAGAACAATATGGGATATATGCATACATGTCTTCCTTCGAATTTTAGGTTTGGTTTTGCCTTATTTGTTTTTCAGGTTGTCTGATGAGGTTCTGGGTGGGGGTTCTTGATTTCAGTATTTAAAAACAAATTTTTAGGCCATCTTTTTATTTAAAAAACGCTTATTTTGTAAAATTCTCATGAAATTTATATTGTTACGATTTTACAGTTTATGAATATTATAATATTTCAACAGTTATGTATTTTCCGATTTCTCTCGGAATTTACCCATTTGATCTCCTTATCGTTGAAAACGGCATCGAAATTCATTAACTTAAACCTTGGTTGCTATAAGACGCCTTACCTGGACAGTTGTTGCTAGGTGCTCTCTTCGATGTCCGCGTTCCTAGTATAAATAGTGGGTAGCTATTTAAGTAAAAGTTTTAATTTGTACCGAAGATATTATACGAAGCAGAAAGGAAATGGTTTAAAGCAAGCAGCAGGATTATTAAACAAAGTGAAGTGTTTGAAACCTGCTGACAGGATATAAAAAGGCTGAGACAGTTGTTTCGGTACAAATTGTCCAAACAGGACTGGTGCTAAGGTTTTGCGTTTCACATCCCTTACTATTTCAGTGACTGTTTGCTGATATACCATGCCTTAGTGCTACCCTGTTGTTCCGACAGTTATAGACATACATTTCAATAAGGTTTCATACGAAAGTTTACATTAGTTCAAATTTGTTTCATACATTAGTTTTCTAATAGGTTCCATACATTTAGGTTTCAGCCTAGTACCAAACATTTGGTTTTTAATAAGTATCAGACTGAAAGGATTTTAGACAGTTTAATTTACAAGGTTCGGGTTAGATTGTAAGGTCATATATCTATATGGTGCTGAAATTCATTTTATGTAGTTTTTGTTTTATATCTGGTAGTACAGCGTAAACTGTTTTGCATTGCTCTTCAAATACCAGGAAACTGGTACGAACCCGAGGGTATTAACAAAACATACTAAAACGCCCCCGCCCGGTTACGTGTAACGATATCGATTTCTTTAATTTGGTCATGATTGTTCATTTCTCTAATCGGTATTATTTACATAATTCTTTTATTTCCTCAGTTATTCTTTATATTTTTGCACCCCATTATTCTCTATCTTTATTATTTTGGTCCATTTTTCTCTATTCTTTATATCATTTGGTCATTATTTTCTATGCTGTAAATCCTTTCCGGACCCTCATAGATTTTGTAAAATGATGACATTCAGATACACCAAAACGTGACTATTAGAAGAATACATTTGTTCTGCCATTCTACACCTTAGAATATTAAATATATTTAATAATATTAAACGATATTTTACATTTTGTACTGAAAGTTATACAATACCGAAACCAATATTGTTCATCCTTTTAAAAAATGTTCAATAATTTCGTGTTTATGTCGTGTATTTATATCAATCTGCCATGTTACGTTTAGAAACCCATGTTACTAATCATTAAATAATTAATTACAATTACCTATCAATCATTATCTTAATCGCTGTTCTATTTAATACTAGCAGAGCATGCTGAAACATATAATAATAATTGTTTACAAATCATAAAGCATCAACAGTGTTTTTATTTCATATCATGTATTGTCGATTTAAAGCAGTTTTAACTTCGAATTACATGAAAATACAATTGTCAATACAAAATAATGAATCATTCGGAACTCTAAGGTCCGTCTACCTACATGCATCATGTGTATGCCAGATTTAAAACAACTTTTCGGAATGTTTTGTTTTCGGTGCTCTTCAACCTCGATTTTGATTTGGCCTTCCAACTATTTTCATTTGAGCGTCACTGATTATATGGATTATTCGCTCATAAAGATAAAACGCGCCTTTGGCATTCAAAATTATCAGCCAAAAACATTTAATGTCTTACTGTATACAGGATAGCAACAAATTGTGGCAAATAAGCAAAAAGAAAAAAGAAAGAAAAAAACTTTTTCAACATTTTGCACCGAAATTATCTTTAAATAAAACATGTGACAAAATAATAATTAACAATACTATATAAAATTAATTGGGGGGAGGTAAAGGTTCCAAAGGATAATTTAACAAAATCTGATAAGACGTACTAGGAGACGACATACATATCGACACATTGCAACTAATAAAGATTTCTATAAATATTCTTTTTATTCAAAAACCATTTCTGACTGGAATTCACTACTTGAAGCAATATGTATGTCTGAAACCCTGGAACCCTCCTAAAGTGGCATATCCATTCTAACATTTAAATGACCCACACCAACTTATCAACCACCAAAACCACTGTACATAATGTATATATGTTATTCTATAATCTATTTAAATGTATTGTAATTTTAATTAAGTCCATATACATGTAGCACACGAGTTCCGAGAAGTTTTACACTCCTAGGAGTCTACTCCCGTATTCAAAAGATGAAGAATTAAAGTATAATAGTCCCAGATGAAACTCATAGACCGCTTATTTGTTCTCTTACAAAGTCGGTACTTCGGTACTGACATGATTTGTAGCAAATCTTTCAAAATTGTCCGTTTATAAATTTTGAAATTAAAAAAGAAACTAAGGTTTCAACTCCCTAGGCAAAGTTGACCTTAAATTGTTTTGGCTATTTTTTTAATTTCTTTTGATTATATAGCTCCCCAACGGGATCGGTTCTTATACATCCTTGGCATTCCTGATGAAGGTAAATCAAGAAAAGCGCTTCGGACGCATGAACTTTATAGTTCGTTATTTTAATAATATAACCGGTCGCTCACGACAGAAAAGGGTTCCAGGAGACCAAAGAAAACGTATGCTATACGTTTATCCCTTCATGTTGTCTGTCAACATATAATTTGTAGGAGAATGGTATATTGCAGGATAAACTAAATATAATTTGTTCTTTTAAAGAAGCCAACAATTTTTAGAATTAAACTTTTTTGCTTTACCTGATTTTTGGGTTTATATGACTGTACAAAAATAATTGATGAAGAAAAAATCATATGGTGGTGAACTTTTTTTTTTTTGCTACGGCCATCATTTGAAAGTACCCAATTCTGATGAATTTCCCATTTTTCATCAATTTTTACCCATTTTTGGGCTATTATCATGAAAAAAATTGCAGTTTCACAATTAAACTTTTTTTCATACTTTCAATAAAGATGAAGTGGACCAACCTGAATAAATTTAACTTAAAAAAACATAGGTAGGTGTTAATATAAGAAAGTTTTATAAAATTTTGTTGCTTTTTTTGTGTCAAATTTACCATAGTGTAAATTTTGTAAATTTGGGATTTTTTTCTTTTTTTTGCAACAAAAAGCATATAATTTCAACTGTTATAAATGATTGAAAAAATACATATCTAAGAAATTTGAAAAGAAAAATTAAAATGGGATGCACATGTTTCTCTTGTACCCCTCACCTATTTTCTCAACATTTTATCTAAGGACACTGACTTGATTGGTAATAAAATTTGAAAATTTTATTACTCAAAAGCTACTTATTGCAGATACACAATTTTTTCACCGAGTTAAGTTTGATCATGATATTTTTAAAATTCATTGATATTTTCCACTTGTATCACATGTTTTGGAAATAATTCCAGAACGAGCTTTCAACGAGACTGAAACGTTAGAAGAATACATTAGAACGTTAGAAATGATATACAACAACTACTAACAAGGTTTATGACTTTGGACATGCGCAAAGTAAATGTGGCAGGGTTAAATTAGTTTTTCGATATCTCAACCCTCGCCATTCTTTAAAAACTTGATCAGTAGATTACAGATCTTATTTAAAGAGCATTCAATATATACAAATATACAGGAAAGCACTCAACTCTAAAATATCGGTATAAGGAATAACAAAAGTCCGAAACAGTGGTTACGTCTTCCTTGCTACACTACGTTGACGCTGTTTCGGAGTTTGACAATGTTTGATAGATAACAAAACACATAATAAAGGACACAACAATATTATCCACTTATATATGTGATACTGTATCAACTTACTTAATTTCTCAAATAGGGAACTTAGGCCAAAAATAGAATTTAAATTGTTTGATGTTGCCTAACTACCCACCTAAAAAGCAGCCTACCCGAAAAAAATTGTTTCAAATTTTTTTAAAAAATTTTTCCTACTCTAACGCTGTTTTTTGTTGTTGTCTAAAACATGTAACTCATATTGTTGGCCAAAACAAATAAAACCCCTACCTACGTACCCAACCCTACAAGGCATTTTTTAAGGATGGCCTTATAGGTCTTATAGGTCTAATGGGCTGGGTGCAATGATGACTATACAAACCTTGTAATTGTGTTATATTTATTGATACATGTTCACATGTCAACCAATCACTTACTTACTTACTCACTTATATAATAATTACTGCTAGCAAGTTCAACGTAAGTACTCAACCTACTGAAAAGAAATCAAGTCGGTCCGAACTTAATATTGGTAGCTGTACTAGCTATGATTTTATACCCTAAGGTCAACATTTATTCGACAGTTTGATTATTTCATCGCTTGATTCTTGCTGTTTATGCCTCGGCAGAACAAAATGGTTATATCAAAACGATGTACATGAAATGGATGATATGACGGAAATGAAAAGAGGAGCCGGGTTGGACATAAAATGGGAACAAACTGCAAATACAAAGAGAGGGAGGCACGGTAGTAATAATTAATGTCAACACCGTCCACAAATGAGCTTTGTGTACGAAATGGAGGAGTATTTTTCATACAGGAACGTGGCACTTTATCATCACATATCTAAGGGAGGTAAGAGATACAAGAGATCCAGTTAAGTCTGCATCATATCTTGACTTTCATCTAGAAATTCACAGATGATATCGTATATGTTCCAATTGTCGTGACTACAATCCCGTCCCCTTTCCCCGAATGTAACCTACCGAATAAGACTATTAACCTGGTTAGTACTAACATGAGCAACACGACGGGTGCCACATGTGGAGCAGGATCTGCTTACACTTCTGGAGCACCTGATATCACCCCCAGTGTTTGGTGGGGTTCGTGTTGTTCAGTCTTTAGTTTATCAATTTGTGTTTTGTGTTTTGTGTACTGTTGTTTGTCTGTTTGTTTTTTTTCTTTTTTAGCCATGGTGTTGTCAGTTTATTTTTGACTCATGAGTTTGAATGTCCCTTTGGTATCTTTTGCCCCTCCTCTATAGCATCTTTAATGATTGTTCCTTTTGTGGAGTCATACCCTAAGTAGGAGAAAGTGGATTCAACTCATATGCCCTGGAGCCCAAGAAGTAGTATGTTATCTCATTATAAGAATAGCCATTAATGACAAATAAATTTATTACATCATATGCAAATTCTGAACAAAGTAACAGTCTGGTGAACTACGTGTCCCCACCCAAACATTATATAAAAATAAAAAGATGTGGTATGATTGCCAATGAGACAACTCTCCACAAGAGACCAAATGACACAGAAATTAACAACTGTAGGTCACCGTACGGTCTTCAACAATGAGCAAAGCCCATACCGCATAGTCAGCTATAAAAATCCCCCAAATGACAAATGTAAAATAATTCAAACGAGAAAACTAACGGCCTAATTTATGAACAAAATAATGAACGAAAAACAAATATTATTATGCTTATTCTGGTCCAAACCTTCTTTGCTTTTTCTCATAAATGCCTTTACCTACTACAGAAGAAGTACATACCAATTTTCTACTTTTTGAATCTAGGACTTATATATTTATAAGGGTTAGTGTAATAGTCCCAGTTTAAATTGACCTTGATCTTGCCAGGGATCAAACCTAAGTCTAAGAAAAGATCCTTACCAGATCGTACGGATGAATTATGCAAGGCTTGGTGAAAATAAAATAAATCTGTTTCAAAACAATCTTTTCTAACTTATAACGTCTCTCGGTCAGAATAAAAAGTAAAAGTTGGCTGATTTTAAAGGAATTGTGCACGTTTACTTCCAACATGGGGACAAAAGTAAAATAAATTTGTATTAATCAACTGCAGAATTCTTCAAATTAATAATAACGAAAGAATAAAAATCTGACATACGACAACCTTGTACAGCCTGACTTTGGACAGACACCTTCAGGAATATGCGATGAGATGAAATATATACAATATTCGTACAGTGTAGGAACATTTGAAATTTATTTGAAGAGCTTTAGAAACAGATAGGGAAGCGAAACTCGACGAGCTTTTCTCCTTTTTCGTAGCAAGTACAAATTCATTTTGTATTTTCCTACACTGTACGAATATTGTTTGTATCCTACAATTTAACATTGAGCTTATGCATAGTTTTTTTCAATCCCAATCGTTGAATGTGGTTTTTTTTTAATGAAATCGACATGACTTTAATGCGGACCGCAATGAGATCTCCAAATTGAAATGTGATGTAAACAGTAATTTGAACATAATCGTTCGCTCGCAACAGAAGCAGGATACCAGGAGACTATAAGAGTCTAGTATACGTGTATCGCTTCGTGTTATCGCTACACCTGTATTTGTATAGTAGATAGGTCGATTGCAGGATACAGTAGTTTTTAGCTCGTCTGGCCGAAAGGCCAAGTAAGCTTTTCTCATTACTTGGCGTCCGTCGTCCGTCGCCGTCGTCCGTAATCGTCGTCGTCGTTAACTTTTACAAAAATCTTCTCCACTGAAACTACTGGGCCAAATTTAACCAAACTTGGCCACAATCATTATTGGGGTATTTAGTTTAAAGATGTGTCCGATGACCCTGTCTGCCAATCAGTATGGCCGACATGGCTAAAAAAAGAACATATGAGTAAAATGCAAGTTTTGTCTATTATTTTGAAAACTGTTATAGATAGAGAAATTCTGTCAAGGGCAAAATGTTGAACTCTACCAATTGTTCATTGATGTAAAAACTGTCAGGCGACTTCTTATATGAGTTATTACCCTTAAATGACAAATTTTACCATTATTTTTTTTTCATTTTTGCCTTTTATCTTGAAAACTATAATAGAGGGAGAGAAACTTTAAGTTGCAAAGTTAATCAGCAAGACGAGATTTACGAATAAGTATGATGGTTGAAATCGTCAGTAGACTCCTTATTAGAGTTATTGCCCTTTGATGACAATTTTTACCATTTTTTGCGTTTTTGCCTTGTATCTTAAAAATTATAATAGATAGAAACTTAAAAAGCAAAAATGATCATCAAGACAAGATCTACATTTAAGACCAATGAAGGAAAATTTGCGACGACTCTTTATTGGAGTTATTGCCCTTTAATGATGATTTTCACATTTGTTTTGAATTTTGCCTTATATGATGAAAATAAAAATAGATAAATAGAAACTTTAAATAACAAAAAAAAATCAGCAAGGCAAGATCCACAAAAAAGTCAAATTTTACAGATAAAGTTAGTAGACTAGTAGAGAAACTAAACAGACAAAATGATCAGCTATACACCATGTACACATGATACAAGATCAACAAAAAAGATTTTTTTGTCATGAACTCTTTCTACAATGTTGGAGAGAGTCCATTGTTGATTATGCACATAGACCTAGGTGAGCGACACAGGCTCTTTAGAGCCTCTAGTTTTAGTCCTCAACGCTTCACATTTTATCCGAATCAGTTGGCAATATTAGTGTTTCTTCTACAAATGAAATATGGTTGGTAGGTAGGGGTTCATTTTCTATTGTTGTAGTTTTTTTACCTGGAGTATTTAAGTTTTATGAACAGACCTGATATTTTTGTCGCTTTTCATTACAAGAAAGCAAATATTTAATCTTGATAGACAATTCGAGACCTAAAAAAAGGTTGGTAGGAAAAATCAAATCACAATTGTTTTTTATCTTGCCTTTCTGTTCGAACACTGAATTTAATTTGCTGATGTTTCTTCAATCAGGTGAACCTATGGACCAGAATAGCTACAACGCGGGTATATTAGAGCTATTAGTCGGTTAAAGAGCTCACCAGAGCTCATGTTTTGTCTGTTATTATGTATATATATATATGCCGACTCTAAATAAAATTTACTTACTTACTTACTTACTTAGCTATTTTCCTAATGCAATTAGTTTAAAGGTGTGGTTGGCTTGCTTTCTTTGTTTGTATAAATGTTTGCTTAAGCATTGTAATTAAGATTGAGCAAACATTTATACAAAAAAGCAAGCAAGCCAACCAAACCTTTAAACTACAAGCATTAGGAAAATAGCTCTAATGGATGCATTTTAGATAACAAAGAGCATTCTCAAAACGATCTTCATTTCACGATTGAATGAGTGGAAAAGTTTTCATCTTGCACAAACAATTGTCGCTTGGATGACTGGATAATTGATCATGACATTGTGTATACGTCTAATACAGTAAAGAAAGTTCAAGCAACAGTCGAGTCACCTTAATTTATGTTTTAATTTCTTTAAGTCCGTGTTACAAATAAGCAAATACCCAATTGTAAGAATACAAGGAAATATTGCAAACAGTTTATTTATTGTTACATGTTTAAATGGTTCTTATGTTTTACTTTTACAAATTGTGACTTGGTTGGGGAGTTGTCGCATTGCCACTCATACCACATCTTCTTATATCTATACCACGGGGTATAACCGCCGTACAGTTGATTCCGGACGTTAAATGCTACTCTTCGAGATGTAGGTAGATAGACCGTTCTTATATTTTCACCAAAGACTAATTGACGCAATGTTCAGATAAGTATTCAATGTTTCCTTAAACAAAGTTTACTGTTCCTGGCAGCATTGAATATTATTTATATAACATGAACACCATGAAACTATTTTAAATAGACAGGTCTGTGAATTACTTGTAAACATCGCGAAACAAACACTCTGTGTAACTCAAACTTGATTAAACTACAAAAAGAGCATGCTTTGTTTGTATAAATGTTTGCTCAAGCATTGTAATTAAGGTTGACATCTGTAAACAATATAAAAAGGTGGAGTTAAACTTGTATACATTATATTTAAATTTGATTGGACATTATCAAATAATCAAATTTATTTATATACAGGTTTAACTCCGCCTACTTATATTGTTTGCAGATGTCAATCTTAATTACAATGCTTGAGCAAACATTAATACAAACAAAGCAAGCAAGCCAATCAAACATTTAACTTGCTAGCATTATGATAGCTGTAAAGTCATTTAAACACCATTTTCAGTTGTTTCATGTCGAATTAACATATAAAACAACAACAAACATTCATCGCACCTTCAAAAATTCTACATCAGAAATGATTGCACTTACCGTGATAATTCATCGCATCTATAGTTAAAATGAATCGCATACAAAAATTCATATTATGGATTCTGTTGCTTTAATTACACTTTTTTGGAGTTTAATCCTGTTATTATACATTAAAAAGTTATATTCTAATGAAATTGTGTTAAAACATACATTCAAATCAATTATTTTGTATTTTCAAAAGGTAAACAAACGCAGTTTTTCCCATCATCCTTTATTCTACAATAGACATACTCGCATACAACAGTGAAAATGAACTAACTGGATTTGCACTTTATATACACTGTGTAATGTATTTATTTAAACTGTAATGTTTATATAAAGAAACGGAGACAATTAAAAATGTTTTATCAATTGATGTAAAACGGTCCTGGTCACAATTTAACTTCGTGTTTAGCAGACCACCAAAAAGTTCACTTAAGAACAGGTATGGTTCAATAGGAGTTGTCAAGGTCAAAGTTAACTTAATGCAGGACTGGTTTCGAATTTAACTTCAGTAGCGGACATGTCTAAAGTTAACATCTTTAGGCAGTCATAAAAATAGTCCTAGACCTTTCAAAATTATTGGTTTTCAAGTTAACTTGCTGTACAGGTTAGGACTGCACCCATCTGTACCATTACAACCTTAAGATGCAATCTACCAGCAGTAGTTATAATTCATCAAGGATACTAGGCTTATAATTAGTTATGTTTTTAATATACAAAGGACACTTCAGTAGTAACAAAAAAAAAAATTTAAATTTAGGGTATGTAATATGTTTTTAAACAGCCAGAAACGAAGTATAAATGTATGCATGCAGACTTACTCTGAATCCTTGTTTATATTGCTTTTTAATATCTAGTCTTTGAAATTATGTGTACTAATTAGCAAATTTATCAATTAGAGAATGCTGCATTTATTAAGATATTTTTATTTTCACATCTAAAGAAACTGTTTTGTAAAATCAATGAAACGTACTGATAACTTTAAATCAAACTTTGTTTCGAACTTTGGGGGGAAACAAGTGCTGAATGTCGATTAAAATTTTGGAATTAAAAGAAAAACAACAGTATATTTTCCTTTTAAATTGATTTTTCATTATAAAAGCATTTGTAAACTTGCATTTGGAATGAACAAATGAATAAGATTTTAGTAATCAATGTGTTATATCTTTCTTAATAAGTCAGTTTCTCTAATTTTTAAATATAAAAATGATATTAAAAAGTAGAAGTGGTAGAATGTGAACTGTACATATACCTGTAATCAATTATTAATGCTAAAAATGTATTGTATAGTTGTACAATTTCAACATACTGTTATTCCGCGAAGGAAGAAGACACTTTACTAAAGACAAAGTGAAAATTTATAAAATTCGTTAATAAAGACAAAATAATTGTGGTATTCAAAGATGTTTTGTATTCTTCAGGAATAATATTTTTTAAAGGAGAATTACTTCGATTAAGAACAACAATGATTAAATGCGTCAGTGTCTCGTAAAGGTATTGATATTAATAAGAAATAAAGATACATTCAATGAATAATACTTTATATATAAATATGGAAACTAACACTTTATATATTTGGTGCATCCGAAGTGCGTTTCTGTATTTACCTTTATCCGGAGCGCTCAAAATAAAAAAATTTGAAAGACAAGATGTATTAATATTTGAATTCCTGAGGAGTAATATGACCAAAGTTACCTTTCAGAAAGAAGAGTCAAGTAGAAAAAAAAGTGTATAAGATTGGTCATTCGATATGAAATAACGTCAGAAAAAAGAAAACAAATAACTAAGTAAGCACTTTTTTTATTTACTAATTTTCTCTAAATATAAATGTACATGATGTACACTTGGGTGAAGTTGATTTGATCGTGACATACCTCCATGGGCAGGATATTTTCCTAATCATTCGCAATACCGACATCATCTATCATTTTAATTGAAACGATAGAAATATGTTAAACGCGGGGAAAAATGTAAAGTGTTTATATGATATTAGACTATCCATGCTATCTAGGCTAAACTTTGGCAAAATTGGATTTGGGTTTCCTGATACAGAGATATTTTGTGAAATAACAATCTTCGATTTTCATGTATATAACCTTTCAATTTTTAAAAGGTGGGGCACTTGTTATAGTCAAGACAAAATGATACCAAGGGTTCATGTATTTTATTTAATTCAAAAATGCTGGCTATATGCAAGAATGATATTAAAATGATATTACAAATATGTCCAGAAATAATTCAAGACATTTGCAAAAGTTCTTCTAGAAATGTGAACAACACGGGGTGCAAGCAGATTGCCACTCAGGCAAGGTTACAAGCAGATTGCCAATTGGACAAAGGTGTATGCATATTGCCTTCCAGAAAATAGAGGCAGCATATTGATATACAGACAATAAGGACACACACGATGAATTTTGTCAGCCTTGATAGGTAAATATTTTTTGTTTTTATTTGAAAAGTTGCAAGTAACTTTTAATCTGAAAATTTATAAATTCTAATTAAAAATCTAACCCCTGCAGAAAACCTTACTAGAACAAAATGTAGAATGACATCAAATTTTGGATAGTTAACATGATTAAAATAATAATTTTATGATAAATTATTTGATGTTGCAAATACAAGAAAATTGAATTTATAAAATAGAAAAACGACTAAAAGAAAAAAAAAGAAAAAGATTAAATTGAACCTCTAATTATCTAAATACATATAAGCCCTACCTGAAACCTTCGTTATTGTTTGTGATTCCTTTGAATATTCCTTGTTAGGGTAGCATGCAAGAAATAATGAGCATTGTTCTAGGTTTGTGTCATAAGTACTGGAGCAGCAGTTGTTGTCATTTGTGCAAAGCATGGCGCATTCGATTCCGGAACTGGCTTTTATTGTCTCCATCGATGGCCCAACTAATCGTGTTTCCGTTTCTTTGCTGAACATCTGAGATTTTATACCAAAACATGCAGTAAATTGTGTGAAAAATATAAAAACTGATGCTGTCCTCGAATATAACATAGTTTTCACTGATATGCTGCTACCGATTGTAACTGTTAATTTCACAACAATCAAACTCAGAATATAAAGTTTGACTTCGTTTCATTTTTGATTCGATAAACTTTGCTCATGTGATATATTTCATTAATAAAATATGTAAAAATTGTATAGTTGATACATCGCCTACAGAAACAAATGTTTTCATAACAACCGGATATGGTCCGAGTACACAGTTATTTCGTAGTGCATTTCTTTTAGACAATGAATGAAAATTAAAAAAATCCCACCTGCGCTTTCTCAATAATATTTTTACAGTGTGTTGTACTACTTTTGGGACAAATTATATCAAAATTATAGAAAACTTCATCGGCTCTAACTCAAAATATGGACAATTTCATGTTAAGGGGGTCTTCAAATCTTTTGACAGCTTCCGAAGTGCTAATTTTTAACATTTTTCAGCTGGACCAAATCACTACTTTACTTTAAAATTCATGACCCAATTTTTTTTACAGTGTCATTTCATCCCCCTACTTACTATTTGAGCTATAAAACATGGAGAAATAAATTTGGAAGGGGTATAAAAAAAAATTCACAAGTAACACACTGTCCACACTAGGGACTATATTCGTGGACAACGAAAATCAAAGGACGATAACTGTGTACCCGGACCCAATGATCGGCATCACAAGATGCAAATTACGAAAACTAATTTATCTTCAGTAGTCGTTGAAACATCTGTAAGAAATTTGAAAGATTTCAAACTGCATGCCTATCAGTCCTTAAAGTAAAACCTGCCAATGCTCTCTACAGTTGTGTTAAATTATGGTCTGGGAAAACTGATACTTTTCATATTGATGATTAGATTTAGTCTCTCTTGTACGGAAGCTGCAACGTGTAAATCGTTCAACAAAACAAAAACATCCAAAAACTTAAATGACAATTACTTTTCACGACAGATTTATTTCGGGAGGCCTGATAAACAAAAATCTTAGCAATTATGAAGTTTTCTCCTGTTTTGCTAATTTGGAAAAGATCAAAATCTTTCCGCAATGATCAAATATATTTGTCGACTTTAAACACCAAATTAAGTATGGAGATGGTACATGATAAGTTACTATTTTTGAAGGACCATGACAAGCCTCTTTCGGGCATCAGATTACTATGGGATGTCCTTACTTGTGTCCTAAAAGAAATGACATAAATGCAGATGTAATTTCACTCCCACTTACGCATGAAAATTTATATACAGCATATAATTTTGAACAAAATCTGTGACTGATTTTTCAAGTGAAACTAATGGCGTAATCTAAATAACTTATGTTCCTCACTAGGCTTATAAAACTGAGCAATTTAAATCTTGATAATATTTCAAAAGTAAAAAAGCAGCGGCTATTGTACTTATTACGAACAAAACATCAAATACATTGAACATTTAATAGCTTATTGCGGTCTGCTATTATTCCATATTTTTCATTTAAAAAAGAGACATGAAACATACAAACATTTGAACAAAGCATTCACTGTTGATGAAAGCAACATGAGTAATACATCACCATTTGTTAACATGCATTGATTTTACTTTGGTTTCGTAGTGCTCAGGTTTTTAGTTATTGATCTTTTCGTCGTTTTTCTTTCTTTCTTTTTTTTTTGTTATTTTTTTGGCGTATGGTTTCATGATTACCATCATTTATACTTTCTCCCTCTTTGTAATAAAATTAATGTATTCATAATAGATATAGGAAGATGTGGTATGAGTGCCAATGAGACAACTCTCCATCCAACATTGAACATAACATTGAAAGCACATTCAGAAAAGGTATATGTTTTAACTCGGAGCTTGCAATATTGTAGACACTATCATCTATAAAAGAAGACAATTCGTTTACCTCTATACGTCTTTTGTTATATTTCTTATGTCGTTGGGTGGCTGTCTCACCCAATATCATGTCATATTTAAACCACTCCCACTTACGCATTGAAAGCTGATAAACAACATTGATTTTTAAAAAAATATATGTAACTGATCTTTCTAGTGAAACTAAAGACGTAAGGCCACGCCAAATTAATACCTCGTTCGTCGGATTCCCCGCGTGTTGTGAAAAGTCAACGAGAAAAAAGTTCTTTTTTTTAAAACCCGCGTCCAGTACGGAGCCGCGCGCGTCCGTCTCTAAATTTATGTAACATAAATTTTAATCAGTTGTGCGTTTGAAAGTGACGCCAGACAGACACGGAAATTGACATCTAAAACGATCTAGATCTACCATTCACAACGTATTTACAATATTTTTATGGCCAAATATGCATATTAATATGAAATATATTCTAAACGCAAGACATGTCAGAGTGGAATATTTGTAGTTACAGTGGAAACGCAGCCAAAGACCTTACTGCCAAACACAGCAGTGTTATGTGATTTGGACAATTCTTATACCAATTTTGTTGAAGTGCTCCGTGCAACAGTGCAAGACCACAAAGCACCGACGCCACCGAATTGACAGATTCAAATTATGACAATATAACATTCATAAGAATAAAAGAGAATCCCAAAGATGATGGTACATGCATTGAAATGGTACCACAATGAAACTATTATATTTTTTATCTTTTAGAATAAATATTAAAGGTTTTTTTCCTTGAATCTTTTATTTATATTTGCTAGTATCATTACAAACTTATCAAGCATGGAATTGACAAGAAAGATTTTGTGGTAATTGAATATAACGCATCATCCAACTTTACAATTTACAAAATCTTTTAAAAATAAGAATTTGTATGATTGTCAACGAGACACACTTCCACCAGAGACCTAATTTGTTGAGGTTTGCAACCAGTAAAGTTCACGATATGGCCTTCAACACAGAGCAATATTCCCATATATATTAAAATTTGATTGCTATTAAATACTTCAGCAAAGCAATGACTAAGTAGAATGTATTGAAATGTTCTTTTTGTTTAATTAGTATATGGCATCTGGTGTGATGCACTTGAATACTAAGTAGTATAAATTGGTTGGTGCGAGACAACTCGCACCGGAGAAAACTCGGACCATCTACAAAAAAGACAACTCGGAGCGCCTATGAAGACAATTCGGACGGTATATAAGTTGACAGTGCGCGGGTGGTTTATAATGCCAACTCAGATTAATTATAAAATTAGAGTTTTTACCATATAAATGATTTAATGAAAAAGACTATGTTTGAAGAGAAGTCATACCGTCTATAATTCAAATAATAAAGGGAGAGTTTTGATGCCCATTTTGACTATACAAATGACGAAGAAGACAACTCGGACTGTCTATGAAGAGACTTCGATATAGACAATTCAAGATCACAACTTATAGACTCTGGACATTTTATATTGACATGCATCTGTCTATTGTTGAAGATTGAATGAAGCTCCCTATATTTTTTTTAAGTAACAAATATGTCATTTACAAAATACGGTGATAATAATTGGAATTTTTTTTAAATAACAAGTATGTCATTTACATAATATAGACGGTCCGAGTTGACTTTAAAATAATAAACAAAGAATTCAACAAATAAATAAAACAAATTCAACATAGACTTTTTTGCTTCAATTAAGTTTTATAATAGATTGATAAAGATAGGTAAAAATTTGAATTCACATTAAACAAATTTGAATTTTTTTATTATGTTTTGGAAATTCAGAAAGATGTAAATGATACTGTCATGTAAAATATATCATTTAATGATTTATGAGTTTGAATGTCCCTTTGGTATCTTCCACCTCTCTTTTATAATCATTTAAATAGTTTAAATCCTCTTTTAATACTGTGTCTGAGTTGTAATTAAAGACGGTTCGAGTTGACTTATTAGTCGGTCCGATTTGACTCGGGCCGAGTTGTCCCGCATTCAAATTGGTGTGGTTTTTGAAGGACAGTCATTTATAAATTTTCAGAATGTTGCATACACAAATATGTATAGTTGTATATAAAAGCTTTATACATGTATATATGCTTTACATTTATACGTTTATTTAAAACAACATACCATCCTATATGTGCCTGTCCCAAGTCAGGAGCCTTTAGTGACCTCTTTAGTTCACTGGTTGTCGTTGGTTCATGTCTGTCAAATTTGTTTTTCGAAAATTATTTTTTTTATAAATTAGGCCGTTAGTTTTCTCAATTGAATTGTTTCATATTTTTCATGTCAGGGCCTTTTATAGCCAACTATACGGTATGGGTGTTCTCATTGTTGAAGGCTGTACGGTTGCCTATAATTGCATATATCCATTTCCTTTGAACTTTGGTGGATAGTTGTCTCATGGGCAATCATACCACATCTCCTTATTTTTCTAATTCATCAATTATAACTTACATCAAACATTGATGTCTACCTGTTCAAAGCTGTTGTACTATTTCATGTTCAGCAGGATCTTTATTCGAGCCGACTACACGAAGTTGTAGGTTTTGCTACTAGATAACTATTTTTGTACTGGAAATGTTGTGAAAATATTCAACAGGATGTCTGAGAACAAATTCAGAAGCAAAGTAGGGTAATATAAGAACTAGGATATGAGATATATAAAAAACATGAAGCACCAAATCTGTGTAAATTTCTGATCGCTCGCTTGCATAAAATGCTTTTCATAGATTTTATTTTTTTAATATTTCAAAAACAATATCGCTCGCTAGTAAAAAAAATTCAAGGTCCTGCCAAAATTCAAACTTCAAAAAAAAAAAAAAAAAAATTTCGCTCGCTCGCTACCTTTTTTTTTAAGGAAAGAGTCCGAAGAACTAGAAATTAATTTGGTGTGGCCTAATCTAAATAATTCATGTTCCTCAATTGGTTAATAAAAGCATTTAAAATATTGATTATTTTTCAAAAGTAAAACGGAAGCGGATAATGTACGTTTAACGAACAAGAGATCACGTACAGTAAATATTTCATAGCTTTTTATGGTTTGATATATAGCCATACAGGTATGTAGAATAACATAGACACCATATTTTTCGTTTAAAAAGGAGACATGAAATTTGAAAATATTTGAAAAAGTGTAACAAAAATAGTTGAAGTCGAAAAAAACTGTTTATACAGATTTATCCCTCCTCCTATGTGCAAAAGATGAATGGTCATTGCCTTATTTGTCTTTGCGCTAGCCACGACGTCATGCCTTAGGAAAAGCATTTATAAAAAATAAAAGAATAGATCTATATCAAATAATTATCGACATTTTAAGAATATAGTATACTGAAAGGTATTTTTTCATTAAGAAGATAAAAGGGGGTAAGTTCGGTACATGCATGTTTCCTTTCATAACTTATTTTTCTTTTTTTTTTATATAGCTTTTGTATCAGCCAACAAAAAATCGCACATATTTGTCGTTTCTCCGTTCACCCATTCGTCGGATGAAAAAAAAATCGGATGGTAATCGGATAGAAAATCGTACCGAGTAAAAGCACCTTTATCCGTCAGTTCTAGCTAACGTTCGACGATGAATTTTAAAAGAATATTCGTCGTGTCATAACGATGGAGGAACTCCAACCAGGACAAAACCCCGCGTGTCCAGATTGAAAATAGCTCATTCCTGCATTTCATTATAAGGAATAGTGAAGACTGATATATTGTTTATTATATTCATTTATATATAGAATATCTAATATTTTCATTAATTGTCATTTATAACAATTCAATGTCAAGCCTGCATGGCTCGTCATAGTCAAGGATATTCACACAATTCAGCTGTCCTGTTAACATAGGTATCGTCAAAGTTTGTTCCTGTCAAAATGCTTTATCGTAATTTTGGAAATTTTGTTAGGACTTAAAAATGGGAATCGTTTTTCTCACTGTCAAACACCCCCGTAGTAACATGCATCTTTCAATGTTGATTGATTGATTGATTGTTGGTTGCTTAACGTCCAGTGGCAAATATGTCATGCATGTTCAGGACGAGAACAAGTTAACAATAAATACAAAAGGTAGGTCTTGTAATAGAGGTCATCCGGGATGAAGGTCGGGGAAATTTGGACTGCCACTGGAAAATGAAGGTATATTAGGTAGGGACAGAAATTTTGCTTTGCAACAAGCCACCTACGGACCCCTCAAAGAGTTGTTGCAAGGGTTCTTAACGTGCAGAGAGCGTGGCACTCTCTTTACACGAGGCATCGGATTTAACGTCCCCATTCTGACCGGACGTGGCTGCAAACTTGTACATCCCGCACAGCCAAACGGACGCCCAACTTTGGCAAGCGTTTTACTGCCGGTCGGAAGAAGACCAAGTGACCATACTTCTATTCCCCAGTCACCCTTGGGGGGTTAATGTAAAACGGATGTTTTAATTTGATTGCAAACTACGAAATGAATTCGGAATAACGATACGAAATTTCTTCAGATTATCAAGTTGCAGTTACTATTAGAGTATTTACTTTTAAACTACTAAAGTAATTCATTATGATCAATAATTGTTGTTATTTGGCATGACATTATGTTTTATTTTTCGATTAAGAGTATAATCTTGTACTCGTTTTAAAAGGGGGATGCTGATTTCGTAAATCAATAAAAGCATGTGTTCGACCTGTCGAACTTAATTCTTCGTTATTGAATTTAAATTCTATCTTTCAATCTAAATTTTCATAAGCATTAGCAGAAAAGAATTAAATAATGCAATTAATCGTCTCTCTTGATCAAGTGCTCTCCTGTCAGGTGTCTCGAACTACCTTTACAAGTGATTAGCGATTGTAAGTTGGATATCCCTCAGTGCTTTAAAACAGTAATCAAGAGGACCCTTTAAATTATAATACATATAGAGTTATGCAATTTCATACAATTGATTATAATTGCTTACATAAATGGCGACGGCTAGCGAAACGAAAACACTTTGAAAGGAGAATGAAAGAATATAATATCCCTTATATACATGTATACTTAACGGCAGATATTTTGGTGATTCTTTGTGATATTTTACAAGCGTTACACACAATGGTATGAATACAGTCGATTATGCTATTGTAAGTAAGAGTCTCCTGGCCTCAGTAATATACTTTTAGACTAATGAAATCAACTACCTTTCAGATCATGCACAAATTGAAATATATCTTAAATGTAATATAACATGTATAATTGAAAAACATTATTTGTTTCCAGAGGATAAATTGAAACCAATGAAATCTTTTAATTGGGCGCCATTGTTACAGTTGTGGATTTCCAATATGGACATAAACCACAAAGGCTAAGGTTCTTTTATATAATATTTATTCTAAATATTCAGTATATCAGTATCCTATAAAATAACAATTACAAGTATTAAATACCATAAATAACATAAGAATAATAATCTTTTATTCGTAAGCAATACAACTTATAGAATAAAATTAGTCAAATAATCATATCATTAAGTATACCCATATAACAGTACAGCAGAGTATGATAAAATATAACACATATTATGCATTTATAAATGAATTTAATTACGTGCCTTCTCGGCCAGAAATAAAAACTTCCCTAAATTGTTAAGTTCCTTTACATTATGAACAGATAGCAGTTGTACGAGTTTAAAATTCGAAGGTTTTCTCCAATAATATGGTTTGATAAATTTCTTTCGAAGTTCATTATACTTTTCACATACTAAAATAAAATGATATTCATCTTCAATAACTTGTTTATCACACATATTACAAAGTCTCAGATGTCTCTCAATATTATAAAATCGACCAGTTTCTATATTCAAACAGTGAGCAGATATGCGGTATTTACAAATAAATGGTTTATAAATATAATTTACAGCATGATCTAAATAAAATTGTAACATGTTGGGATCAAATACATATCTAAACAACATACATTCTGGCGAATCTTCAAAAAATGAGTTCATTTCACTATGAAAGCTACCCTTTACTCTATCTTTGAATTCAATTAAAAACAAATCCACATTTTTAACACCCTGATGTAACCATACATCCTGGAACCCATACATGTATAATATGTCTCTAATTCGACAGGCCCAGTTATATTTGTCGTTTGGTTTTTTATTACATCTCTCAAGCATTTCTTCATAACAGCATTTAAGAATACAGTTATCAGTACATAATAACTTAAACCAATATTTTAAAATTCGACAATATCTTTCTATAAACATAGGGTATCGTCCCAACTCACAATAAACCATATAATTAACAGTAGATGCTTTCACCTTTAATATACGTTTTAAGAATTTCATTTGAACTTGTTCGATATCATCACATTTGTGATTTCCCCAAACTTCACAACTATAATTCAAAATACTTGCTACATAGGTGTCAAACAATGACAGCATAGTTTCAAAATTAAAACAGTCATCCTGCAATTTACTATACAAACTAAATAATGCTTTACGACCTTGGTTTGCTAATGATTTTTGGGTATATGTAAAATAACCATTATATCTAAATAAAATACCCAGATATACAAATTCATCACACATATCTATTGAATTTCCATTTAAATACCATCTCTCATTTGCTTTAACTTGACCTCTGTTTCTGAATACAACAATTTTTGTTTTTAAGCAATTAATAAATAAATTGTACTTATTAGAATAGACATTTAAACAATTAATCATCTTTTGTAAATCTTCAATATTTTCGCTGAACAATACTGTGTCATCTGCATACATAAGTAAATACAAGTTCAACATTTTTAACTCATAAGGTTGACATCCTTGACTAATAAGCTCTATTTCCATGTCATTTACGTACAATGAATATAAAAATGGGGATAATGATTCCCCCTGCATTAAACCAACATTACTATTAAAGAAATTTGAGAAACTACCATCAAATTTTACACAACATTTAAGTTTTGAATACATAGATTTTAATACATTTAATAGTTTACCAGTTACACCTAATCTAATAAGTCGTAACCATAATTTCATATGTGTGACACTGTCAAACGCCGTTTTATAGTCTACAAAACAACAATAAAATCTTTTACCAGATCTCAAAGATTTAGAAATTAAAGAATTGAGAGCGAAGATGGCGTCAGTAGTACCATAACCAGGTCGGAAGCCAAACTGGGCATCTGTTAGTACATCATGGTTTCTACTCCATTTTGTTAGTCGAGCGTTGATGAGAGTTGTAAACAGCTTTCCAATATGGGACACAAGAGATATTCCACGAAAGTTTCCAGGCTCATTAACATCACCTTTTTTGAATACAGGGATAATAATACTTATTACCCACAATTCAGGAAAGTCACCATTTGTAAGAATACAGTTAAATATTTTACACAACACAGGTTTAATGAAATTTTTGCTCATAATAATGTACTCGTTCATCATATTATCGTATCCTGTAGATTTGTCTCGTTTTAACTTTTTAATACCATCATCAAGTTCTTTTTCCGTAAATGGAGAGTCAAGCTCATCGAAAACAGTACATGTATTTGCGCCTGGTAAATCCTGCGGATGTATATCTGGGTTTGAAGTTAATTTCTTAAAATGTTCTTCAAACTGCTCTAAAGTTATATTATGATGTATAACCTTTTTACGTTTCTTAAATTTCCTATAGAATTGTTTCGGATTAGTCCTTCTTAACGAAGCCATCATGTTACCTCTTTGATTCTTATATTGTCTCTTCAATTTATTTTCGAGCCACTTATATTTCTGTTTTGCTAAATTAAGACTGAGTCTATTTTCATTGGACCGGTACTTGTTAAAAGTTCCCAGTGCCTGTTGGTAAGCATTATATAAGTTTTTACATTCATTTGTAAACCAGGGTTTATCTGTTGTAGTTTTAAATTGTTTATAATCATCAGTACATATATCACAGTGTTTTTTATGTCTAATTTCTGTCTTTGTATACTGTTCAAAAATATCAGACAAAAGTTTATTTAATTCATCCACGCAGATATTGGTGTCGCTATTTTCATCTATATTGTTCAACATATCATCAAACTGCTGGGCGTTAGACAACAAACTCTCTCTGACGTCATCTTCGCACTCGTTTCTCCATTTAAAAGTATTATAAACATGATTACTACATGAGCATTGATCTTTGATCAAATTTACAGTATTGTCCCTAAGGTAAAATTGAACTGACAATGGAGCGTGACATGAAAAACTAGTAAACATTCCTACGTTAAAACTCTTTACAATCTTAAACATATTTCAGATAATAATAAATAGTCAATTACACTACAACCATTTTTATTATTAAAAGTTATTTTACCACTATCTTCTCCAAAACGTCCGTTACAGACGCGTAACCCGGAGGATTTACATAATTGTAAAATTCTTTGTCCGAAACTGTTGGGCGCTTTTGTATCCTCGGAATGTCTCTGCACAAAATCTTGCCTATCATTTTCATAATCAATAAATGAGATATTGTCTTGTAAAAATGGATCTAAGAAATCGTTCAATAAATAGTCCGGTTTCAGACCAACACGACCATTTAGGTCTCCTAAAACAGCTACAGTACCAATATTATACAGAGATTCTATTTGTTCTTGCAAAATATCAAATACATCACAATTATATTTACGATAAAACACATTTTTATCAGGAGGCATTATATAGAGCATATGTATAAATCTAAATTATCAGGTATTATACTATTATCAATCTTAAACCAAATCATACAATCCACACAACATTTCACTATTTCACTAAAATACAATAGATGCGACACATACATATTATAATCAATTACAAAGAAACATGCATAAACAATCTGTCTGCATTACTATAATATTTGCAACAATTCCTCTTTAAGAATTGTCAGTAAGACAATTCAAACTCTACCAATAAGGTAAGTAATAATATAACTCCTAAAACTACAGTTACATTTCAGTATGTATTTCATGAAGTTTTACATAAGGAAGATAACTCTTCCAGGTAGATATTTCAGTACTTCATATCATACTATTCTTATATTATATATCAATATATTCACTTAGTTCATGATATGTATATAACTAATTACAATCTATGGAACCAGGTAGGATAAACATCAACAATGGTTGATTACAACATTTCTTTACATCTAGTGTGTCACTCTATCATAGACTTGACAGTTCTGCACAAACAATGGGTTCTGCAAACAATAATGATATAATACAATAAATATACTCAATTGAGATGTATAATTATGTTTCTAATCTAGTATATAATACACTTTAATCACAATCCAATAATAATTAAGGTTACATGTTCAAGTCTAGAATTAACACTGTACTGATACGTATTATCAAATCTAAAAATAGTTATAATCATCAACCATGACAAAAGGTCAAGGTCATTTCAAATATTAAACTAAAATCTCCTTTTACACTTTTATACTGCAGATTCATATATCATGTATGCACAGATTCATATCACTTTCATTCAAAGCCTTATTTATATCAGGATAGGGTATACTTACTAATTGGCCAATAAATTCCATATTCACAACAAACACCATTCTCACAAACTAAAATAATGAAAAATACAACTTACCATCTAAATAACTTGATCTTTTCCAAAATGAACTATCATAATCGAACAATCCTTTACACCCAATTTACAATAACCTTGACAAATCTCACTACTAGCCTTGTTAATAGTCTGCTCGACTGTCTTCTCTACTACTTGATTATCTATTATTGTCCTCTGTATCCCAAATGAATTCTTTAGAAAACTATTTAGTAACGCTTCGAATACCGGGAAATTAATTTGTTTGGTGTATAAAGCTCATCAATTACTTGATTACTCTTTGTTGCCTAATCTTGTTTGCTAATGGATCACATGTAACGCTGAAGGCATGTTTGTTTCGCGTTGATTTTTTCGTTTGAGTTGTTTCACATTTTGTCATGTCGGGGCCTTTTATAACTGACAACAGGGTATCGGGTTTGCTAATAATGTTGTAGGCCGTATGATTACCTATAGTTGCTGTAATCACCTTTATTTTTACTCTGTATGTTAGGGGACGACCACTTGATATTCTGAGGAGGGGTGCAGAATTGTCAAAATTAATAGTCTGGCCTGGTTAGGACTTAAAAATAAATAACCTTGCCCAAACAGAATGAAAATGTATATTTTACCCAACACAATGCAGTAACTAAAGGTGTACAAAAGTAAAAAGTAATGTTTGCATGTCAAAACTGTACAAAGTTGAAAATTAATTTCCCTCAGAAAAAAATCCACCTTCCCCTAAAAATAGCAACTGGTTGTCCCCTTAGTCTTCTCATTGGCATTCATACCACTTCTCCTTATTTTATATGTGTCTTTCAAAGAAACAATGCAACAAATTGAAATATATAAGTATACCATAATCGAAAGGACAAAGGTTATTCTGATCCATGAAAGATACTACATTAAGTGCACTATGTAAAAAAAGACGACAATGACGAATGACGGACGTGTACGGGTAGATAATAAACTATATATGCTTATTTCACATGATTTTATATATGACCTTGGCATAAAGATACTAGTATACAGACGTTCATAATGGACTAACATGTTCTTTTCATCGATATGGAGTTTTCATCTAGAAATAGACTTTACGGACATTCAACAGTAGTGGAAGGTACACAAATATGCTTCCAATGCCAACCACACGGAAAACCTCCTTCATGGGCCATTTGGAATTGAATTTTTCAATATTTTAGGTGGACCTTCAAATGGATTTCATCTCGTTGACTTTTTTTCTAATACTTTACATGAATTAGATTGATTTGGAAAATATTGCTTACGTCCCGGGGACACTGTTGGCATGAACAATTGTGGCTTTCACCACAGTAGATTCGCCGAAAATACCCTTATATTTATTTTTGGACACCGTCATAAAGATTTATCATATCAACCTCTATATCACACAGACTTGAATACATGTGAAGTATGTTTTAAAGTAATGAGACTATTTGCATAGTCATATGAATTACGCACGTGAATTGACTGAGATGGCTAAATGTGACGGCCTAGAACAAGTTACAGCGTCGAAGTCTATTTCTATATTTCGTGGATGTGGTTATTTGTAAAAAGACTTGCTGTACTTAGTATATTATACATATCCTTATAATCAATTCAATTAAATTTGTACATGTGATTCTTTTGTGAAATGTAAATTTTTTAGGGGAGGGCGATGGTACAGAGATCTATTGAAAGTATAATAGGGAAAAGGAACTTCATATCATTGCTTATTTATAAGTTTGACATAAGGTGAATACGACTATGCCCCAACCAGTTAGATAAAATAAAATTTAGTTAGAGGCTATTTATAATATAACAATGACTTATCAACTCATTGGCGAGTTTATACGGCCAAGCCAACTAATTATCTGGTATTCGAAGCGTTACTAAATAGTTTTCTAAAGAATTCATTTGGGATACAAAGGACAATAATAGACAATCAAGTCGTAGAGAAGACAGTCGAGCAGACTACAAACAAGGCTAGTAGTGAGATTTGTCAAGGTTATTGTAAACTGAGTGTAATTGCACAATCACAGTTACTAACAGTATTCAACTGAAGACAAACTAAAGGCATTTCAACTTCAAAATCAAATAATATTTTCAAACGTCAAATTCTCCATTTTGAAACCCATTCTAACTCAAAACATAATTTGGGTGTGTCCCAATCAACCAATCAGAAACCGAAGTTTATAAATACGCCTAGAAAATATAATAACAAACCAAGTGTGTCGTAATTAGGTGAACTCTACAGGTAGACCGTTACCTATACAGTGAAGTTTAAACACATAATCTATCGTGAATAGAAGATAATAAATGTAAATCAAGCAATACTAGATAGGTAAAAGTAAAATATATTTATTAAGATAATAAATATGTATGCCAATGTAATATAACTGTAATTGACAATATATGATAAAAACCTGAGTCTACTACAGTAACTCAAAAAAAATATTCATCCCAAATCTCTCATCTGAAACGTAATTATAAACTTTGAAACCAAAACATAAGTAGAAAGTCAAAATGGGATAGATCATGCCGCTAGTGAGCTTGATTTAATTTCATACAATTTAACAGAAAAATCTTGTACACTTAGACATGTCAGAGGTTAATCAATCTTTAGAAGAAATATAAAAAAGAAGCAACAATGGTCAGATAATGAATTATATCAATATAAAAAGTCTATAAAGGCAGTTGGTAAAGAATTAAGACAAGATCCGTTTAACTGTTCACTGAAACATAAATATTTTTGCCGACTCAAATCTTTTAGAAAGTTAACGAAACAAAAAAAATAGAATATAAAAAGAAAATCTTTGACAAACTTTCAGATTCAATGAATATAAAAATCCACAAGAATACTGGGAAATACTAAAATCACTAGAAAACAAAAATATCGACGGAGATGAAGATTTAAAAGAAATATTAAAGGACAGTGAAAGCACAATAAAACATTTTCAAATAAAGGAAAGTTTCCCAAAATAAATAGTGATTTTCAAACTAAAATTAAACAAAATTTTAAAAATATAGATGGTACTATCTCTTCAATTACTTGCTCTGAAATTAAAGTGTTTACTCCTTTTCCTACATCAGCAATTTTAATCCTTAAAACGTTAGAAGCATTTTGATGCATTTTGAGAATAACAGCATTGTATGTTCATGTATGCAATAACTGCGATACAAATACTGGATATTGTTTTCAAAGCTTTAACATGAAAGCTAGTGTAAATACCAAGTTGATCAATCAATTCCTAGTCTACTAATGATAGATATTTTATAAAATAAAATAAAAACATGATTAAGAATTTTCAGGTCTGTTTTGTTTTGTGCCATCATGGAAATACTGTTAATATTGATATGCAACCATTAAAATACTGTTTATATTGATGTGCAACCATGGAAATACGGATATTACTGATGTACAACCATGCAAATACTGTTGATATTGATGTACCATCATTGAAATACTGTTGATATTGATGTGCCATCATTGAAATACTGTTAATATTGATGTTTAATTATATAAGTTTTGTTAATATTGAAGTGAAACCGTGAGCATACTGTTAATATTGATGTGCAACTATGGCAATACTGTTAATATTGATGTGCAACTAGGAAAATAATGTTTATATTGATTTACAATAATGCAAATACTGTTACTACTGATGTACCATCATGGACATACTGCAAATATTGATGTTTAATCATAGAAGTTCTTTTAATATTGAAGTGCAACCATGGACATACTGTTAATTTTGATGTGCAACCATGGAAATACTGTTAATATTGGTGTGCAACTATTGAAATTCTGTTAATATTGATGTGCAAACAAGGACATACGGTAAATATTGATGTGCAAACAGGGACATACGGTAAATATTGATGTGCAACCATGGAAATACTGTTGATATTGATAAAAACTGTTTATATCGATGTTCAATCATAGAAGTTATTTAAATACTTAGTTCAACTATTGGAATACTGTAAAAATTGATGTGCAACCATGCAAATACTTTAATATTGATAAATACTGTTTATATTGTTGTTCAATCGTGGAAAAATTGTTAATATTGATGTGCAATCATGGAAATGCTGTTAATATTGATGGACAATCATTAAAAATACTATTAATATTGATGTACAAGCATGAAATACTGTTAACGTTGATGCGCAATCATGTAAATACTGTTAATATTTATGTACAACAATATAAATACTGTTAATATCTATGTGCAACCATGGAAATACTGTAAATATCGATGTGCAACCATGGAAATACTGGTAATATTGAAGAACAACCATGAAAATACAGATAATATTGATGTACAACCATTAAAATACTGTTAAATTAAATATTAAAAAAATTACATGACAATGATAATACAGATGTTCCCTGATAGTCAATAGATAGGGTCTGGATGGAGGGTACTTCATCAATAAAATTGAGAATTGAAATGGGGAATGTGTCAAAGAGACAACAACCCGACCATAGAGCAGACAACAGCCGAAGGCCACCAATGGGTCTTCAATGCAGCGAGAAACTCCCGCATCCGGAGGCATCCTTCAGCTGGCTCCTAAACAAATATGTATACTAGTTCAGTGATAATGGACGTCATACTAAACTCCAAATTATACACAAGAAACTAAAATTAAAAATGATACAAGACTAACAAAGGCCAGAGGCTTCTGACTTGGGACAGGCGCAAAAATGCGGCGGGGTTAAACATGTTTTTTGAGATCTCACCCCCCCCCCCCCCTTCCTATACCTATAATGTATTCTTCAGTTTATAGCCTTTTTTTTCTATTCTATATATTTTTTGCTCATTATTCTCTATCCTTTATATTTTAGCACCCCATTCTTCTCTATTCTTTATTTTTTTGGTCCATTTTTCTCTAGTTTTTTTTTTTTTTTTTGGGGGGGGGGGGGTGGCTTTATTCTTCACTTTTTGGCCATCCTTTTCTATTCTGTGAACCCCATCTAGACCCTCAGTAAGATCTCATTTTACACACACTGTGCATTCATTTGATTACCTACAAAAGTAAGGCATGGCTAGGTTCAACAACACATCAACTGCATGAAACATTACCTTTTGGGTAAATGTCACATGATCATAAGTTTTCATCATAGTGAGGGAGTTAAAATGGATAAGTAAACAATCTTTTACTAATAACTGGAAATCTGTTAAAAACATTCCAATTGTGTCTATTCGCTGTAAGAGAGACTAGGGAGGCTCATAGACAAATGTCACGTAATATGACTTTTTTACCCGCGATCTTGATACAGCCACAATTTCAGAACCCCTGTCAAACAATGGCTGTAAAACATGGTGTTCGCTATTTTAAGAGTTTTACCGTCCAATAAAAGGGTTATTGCACTAATATTATACAAGTTATATATAATTATTCCACTGTATGCAAATATTGATAGCAAAATCAACATTTGAATGGTTAAGACGATCCCACGTGACATGGAACACTATACATTTATTTCCCGTGCCGGAGGGAGATATGAAGATTTGTTCACCCAAGAATATTCATATTTCACGAGAGCTCTGCCCGAGGGAAATATGATTTTTCGAGGGTGAGCAAATCCTCATATCTCCCGTGGCAAAGGGAAATGAATGTTTTATTCCACTGCCTATGCTTTGTTTACTATCAATGCATTAAATATTATTTTGCATACATTTTTTTAACTTATCCGCTTGTTTTTGTAAGTCAAACTAAACACGACATACCCATTGATAAACAGTAAGGATCAACATTTAATTATAAGTCTTTTTGTTTTATCGTCTGAAATGAATTTGAACATGATAATGATTTTTGCTATCGCTATTTTAAGAAGAATAAGAAGTTCAAAACGTTATGTACATTAACCGCGCGTAACGTCGCACGAAGTA
The DNA here is from genome assembly GCF_021869535.1 of Mytilus californianus. NCBI lineage: Eukaryota > Metazoa > Mollusca > Bivalvia > Mytilida > Mytilidae > Mytilus > Mytilus californianus. Next base: position 46,437,520 of record NW_026262582.1, on the reverse strand, counting down.
ATCCCGACATTTCAGAGGGGAATATGATCCTCAGAATGGAATATGAAGATTTGTTCAATGACACGTGGTATAGTCTCAACCAATCAAATATTGATTAAACTATCAATATGTTTAAACAGTGGAATAAAACTTCATATTCCCCTCTGAGTATCATATTCCCCTCTGAAATGTTGGGACTACCTCGTGCGACGTTACGCGCGGTTAATGTACATAACATTTTGAACGTTTTAAATAGTGATAGTATAGTCATTATTGTGTTCAAAACTATTTCAGATGTAAAACAAAATTGTGAAAATATTGAACTTGTCATAGAATAAATGATTAACTTTTAATTGGTATTGCTTATCAATGTTTATGTCGTGTTTGGTTATAAAAGCGGACATAAAAAAATGTAACTAATATTTTGTGTTCATGAAGTTGTAAAACGTTTTGGCCGTGGAATAAAACATTCATTTCCCCTTGGATTAGGGAGATATGATGATGATTTGTTCACCCTCGAAAAGTCATGTTTCCCTCGGGCGATGCCCTCGGGAATATGATTTTCTTGGGAGACATATCTGCATATCTCCCTCAGGCACGGGAAATAAAATTTAATGTATATACTACTATAGGCAATATTTAATTTGCCAACACCAGTCATTTTTATTTGAATTATCAATTTGTGTGTTTGTATTGACTTGTCATTATTTTATTAACATTGAAAAAAGGGGCTTGGCATTTTTTTTCTTTTTTGGGGGGTGGGGATGGGGAGGGGTAGTAGAACAAAAATTGAAAAAAAAAACAATTTGTTAATGGAAAAGTTTGAGATTAAAAATATTTTTTACATTGTTTATAATGTAAATTATCACCCAACATTGTAAAGGACTACAAATATGTTTGTTGTTTTTTTTTTTATTACAATTGTATATATTTATACAAAATCAGGGCATACATTCCAGTTTGAACAGAAGCTCAGGTTCTGACTTCAATGTTTTAATTAACTTTTTCTATCGTTGTTAGTATTTAATATTTTCATTTCATTATCTGTTATAAATAAACTAGTATATTTTTCTTTTTTTGGAGAAGGTTCACGAAGGGTTAAAATTGGCCCTAAATTGTTGATGTTTTTTTTTAATCAGGCGAAAAATTTACAAATTTCACATAGAAATAGTTGCGATATTACTGTAAACACAAAATAACTTCATTTTGGTACATCACATTAAAATGACGGAAGTATTGACTCCTTAAGTATGCAATATTTGTGTTGTAACGTCAGTTTTGGTCAAATTTTCAATAATTCTTAAGAGTTTTTTGCACAATTTACTTTGGCCGCCACCCACGATCCAGAAAGTGTTTGTGTCTAGGAATTCATAATCATCATTGGCAACTTTTGATTACAGAACATTTTGGATCCTAGGTTGCGGCAAAGGATTTCCTCAAGCTTTTAGGTCCGAAAAATGCACAAAATCATCGTATTTTGACAATATATCCAAAATGTGCTGATTCTGAAGCCAACAATGTACTCTTATGAAGATATTATTTTTAAAAAGAAGTAAGTTTTTTTAAATAGATCCATTTAAGAACCAAATTATAGCAATTTTGAAATTTTATGAAAAAGTTGAAATTCAAGACCATATTTGGCTAAAGTGAACCTTGTTGTGAATATATATAAAGAAAAGGAGACGTGGGTATACATCAATGAGACAGCTACCAAAAGAGGAAATAACCATAAGTCACCTAGAGGGCATTTTTGACTAGAGCAACATACAGTCTATCACAATAGACAGTTGTCTATACAATACAGATTCGGATCCAGGATTTTGAAAAAGGGTTGGCTCCCAAATTAGGCAAAGTTTGGAATTGTACAAAAGTCATGTAAAATGTCGATGTATTAACCATGTATGTAGCTTCATAAGGGGGCTTTGGCTCCCTGGCCCCCGCTCAATCTACCTCGGCAATATTTCAAGCTCTAAACCATCCTGAGTCTGTGAAAGTTGTGAACAAATTAAACAGAAAAAAGATTTGCCATAAAAAAGAAGCTTAAAGATGTACTTAGGTGAGGTTTTGGAATTTGTGTCAGATGTTCGGACTCCTTGGTGTTTTTCCCTACGATACAGGGTAAAATATTTTGCCCCATAATACCCATTTATCTTTTCATATAAGACTTAATAGCTCATAAAAGGTCATTTTCCAATATTTAAGCAGATTCTTGATTTTCTTTCTTTAAATTTGAGACCAAAATAATACCAAAGCAAATATATTGTAAAAGTCCGAGTCAGCTTTTTCCCGCCATATTTTAAAAATCAAATATCTCGAAAAGGAGTTCCATGACCTATCGATATTTTTAGCTTATTTTGATCCTTAACTAATGCTCTTCCGGCATATAGTATTAATTTTAAATTCTTGATTTATTTAATTTCACCTAAGTACATCCTTAATATACCAAAAAGTACATTCAAAATTCACAAGTTGATGAGAAACTGACAACGCTTTGGCAAAAACTGAATGTTATATTTATTGATTTGGCATCACAAAATAACGATTTGATAATTATACCCCACACAACAAGGTTGCATAGGATATAATGTATTTGACCCGTCCGTCATTCTTGTTCTTGTCATCGTAACTCCTGTGAAATCACACAACAGAAATTCATGAAACTTTGTAGATAACAAGAAATGATTGTAACAGGATGCTGTTACGAAGTCTCCCAAACGAAGCTCCCATAATTCGTAATTCCCAGGGTCGCCTGACATTGAGCAAAGTCCAGTGAAAATTGGTTTGGTCCAGTAAAGTTATATGCATTAGTGATGCCTGGGGACTAACCCTGTATATCATTCAAATCATCTTGGCATGACAAACCAGAATATATATGGTTTAGGGGTGGGGATCTCGACCATTTACAAGATATTAGAACTTTCTCAAATGGCAGGGGGTCGGGATGACCCCTGGGGACTAACCCTGTATATCATTCAAACCATCTTAGCATGACAAACCAGAATATATATGGTTTAGGGGTGGGGATCTTGACCACTTACAAGATATTAGAACTTTCTTAAATGGCATGGGGTGGGGGTGACCCCTGGGGACTAACCCTGTATTTCATTTCATGTGCTTTATCATGACAAACCAGAATATATATGGTTAAGGGGTGGGGATCTCGACCATTTACAAGATATTAGAACGTTCTCAAATGGCAGGGGGTCGGGATGACCCCTGGGGACTAACCCTGTATATCATTCAAACCATCTTAACATGACAAACCAGAATATATATGGTTTAGGGGTGGGGATCTTGACCACTTACAAGATATTAGAACTTTCTCAAATGGCAGGGGGTCGGGATGACCCCTGGGGACTAACCCTGTATATCATTCAAACCATCTTAGCATGACAAACCAGAATATAATATGGTTTAGGGGTGGGGATCTTGACCACTTACAAGATATTAGAACTTTCTTAAATGGCATAGGGTGGGGGTGACCACTGGGGAATAACCCTGTATTTCATTTCATGTGCTTTATCAGACAAACCAGAATATATATGGTTTAGGGGTGGGGATCTCGACCATTTACAAGATATTAGAACTTTCTCAAATGGCTGGGGGTCGGGATGACCCCTGGGGACTAACCCTGTATATCATTCAAACCATCTTAGCATGACAAACCAGAATATATATGGTTTAGGGGTGGGGATCTCGACCATTTACAAGATATTAGAACTTTCTCAAATGGCAGGGGGTCGGGATGACCCCTGGGGACTAACCCTGTATATCATTCAAACCATCTTAGCATGACAAACCAGAATATATATAGTTTAGGGGTGGGGATCTTGAATACTTACAAGGTATTAGAACTTTCTTAAATGGCAGGGGGTGGGGATGAACCCTGGGGACTTACCCTGTATTTCATTTAATGGGTTTTATCATTTAGAACATTTTCAATTAAAAAGATTGTGTCTATCACAAACGGTTTTCAATTTATAATCATTTGAAATTTTTTTTAAATAAAATCCCATAGGGTTCTATAGTAAAACCCTCTTTTCTTTTTGCCCCTCAAAGTACCCCTTTATAAACCCCATTGCACAAACAAAACCCTGATTGGACCACTAGACATATTAGTCTAAAATATTGTGAAACCCTAAGTTAATCTGACAAGCGGTTTTGGAGAACGGGTGCGGACAAGTTCAAATTTAAAAGCGGCGGAAGAGGAAGAAGAAGAGGAAGAATAATAATAATAATAATAAGAACAGAGCAAAAACAATAAGTCTTCCCAAACTTCGTTTGGGAGACTTAATAACTACATACCCTGTAGATATGTATATCGTGCGACGAAAGTCGCGGAAAGCGAGACATAGGGATTGTTTTTCTGGCGACAATGACGACGGCATCAACAATTGTTAAGTTTTCTGCTTAGGTTAGTTTGAATTGAACTACTTGTAAAAGATCTTTGAAATTTAGTACAAAGTTGTATTACTGTCAGTACATATCCGTTTGACGACTATTTTGAGGCTCCGCCTCCTAGGTCATAGTCCAGTGACTTTGAATGAATTAGCAATTTTCAATGTTAAGTGTTCTGCTTAAGTTAGTTTGATAGGATTTACAGTGATATTTTGTATGAAGTCTATTTACTATCAGTACATATCAGTTTGACGCCTATTTTGAGGCCCTGTCCCCTAGCACTTGCCCCAGTGACTTTAAATTAATTAGCAATTTTCAATGTTTAAGTTTTCTGCTTAGGTTAGTTTGATAAGAACTACTTCTGATAGACCAATGACATTTTGTATGAAGTCCCATTACTATCAGTACATGTCAGTTTGACGCCTAATTTGAGGCCCTGTCCCTAGCACTTGCTCCAGTGACTTTGAATTAATTAGCAATTTTCAATGTTAAGTGTTCTGCTTAAGTTAGTTTGATATGATCTATTTGTGATAGATCAATGATATTTTGTATGAAGTCCCATTACTATCAGTACATATCAGTTTGATGCCTATGTTGAGGCCCTGTCCCTAGCACTTGCTCCAGTGACTTTGAATTAATTAGCAATGTTTAATCATGTTAATTTTTCTGTTTAAGTTAGTTTGATAGGATCTACTTGTGATATATGTGATGGATCAATACTATTTTGTATGAAGTTGCATTACTATCAGTTCATATCAGTTTGACGACTATTTCGAGCCCTGCCCTCTATGTCATGATAGGAAATACTTGTGATATATCAATGATATTTTGATATAAAACTATATTGAGGCCCTGCCCCTAGGTAATGGTCCGGTGACTTAATTAGCTATTTTAAATGTTAAGTTTTCTTCTTAAGTTAGATTGATAGGAACTACTTACAATATACCACAATATTGTATAAAGTAACATTTCTGTCTGTACAAATCTGCGTGTCGACCATTTTCAGGCCCTGCACACTTGATCACGGTCCTGAATTTTATGCCGACATGGGAGACAAATCTCTCTGTCAACAGTTTATTTTTCAAGGAGTTATGCGCGTTTGAACTTAGAATTTTGGCCATGATATACTACTGCAACAGTTCGTCGGCACAACTCCTCTGAAACCACACAACAAAATGTCATGAAACTTTGTAGATAATAATAACATAAAATTATGAATCAATATTTTTTCCTTGGAGTTATGCCCCTTTGAACTTTGAATTTTAATCTTAATATACTACTGCAAAAGTTTGTCAGCAAAACTCCCCTGAAACCACACAACAGAGTTTCATGAAACTTTGTCCTTAATGAGGACATAATGAGTAGATGTGCATAACTACTAGAAATTTTTATCAGTTGACTTTTGAAGGAGTTGAGTCTTTGAACTTAGGAATCTAGTGAGATTTTATTTGCCCAGTGACAATGTGGGGCGTGGGGTATGTGCGCATGCTCACAAACATCATCCAATTGTCCAAATAACAATAATCATTAAGATATGGCATACAGTGACACCTACTGACGAGGTTCCTGCCTTAAGACAAAAAGCGACATCTACTGACGAGGTTCCTGCCTTAAGACATACAGTGACATCTACTGACGAGGTTCCTGCCTTAAGACATCAAGCGACATCTACTGACGAGGTTCCTGCCTTAAGAAATACAGTGACATCTACTGACGAGTTTCCTGACTTAAGACATACAGTGACATCTACTGACGAGGTTCCTGCCTTAAGACATACAGTGACATCTACTGACGAGGTTCCTGCCTTAAGACATACAGTGACATCTACTGACGAGGTTCCTGCCTTAAGACATACAGTGACACCTACTGACGAGGTTCCTGCCTTACGACATACAGTGACATCTACTGACGAGGTTCCTGCCTTAATACATACAGTGACACCTACTGACGAGGTTCCTGCCTTAAGACATACAGTGACATCTACTGACGAGGTTCCTGCCTTAAGACATACAGTGACACCTACTGACGAGGTTCCTGCCTTAAGACATACAGTGACATCTACTGACGAGGTTCCTGCCTTAAGACATACAGTGACATCTACTGACGAGGTTCCTGCCTTAAGACATACAGTGACACCTACTGACGAGGTTCCTACCTTAAGACATAGAGTGACATCTACTGACGAGGTTCCTGCCTTAAGACATACAGTGACATCTACTGACGAGGTTCCTGCCTTAAGACATGCAGTGACACCTACTGACGAGGTTCCCGCCTTAAGACATACAGTGACATCTACTGACGAGGTTCCTGCCTTAAGACATACAGTGACATCTACTGACGAGGTTCCTGCCTTAAGACATACAGTGACATCTACTGACGAGGTTCCTGCCTTAAGACAGACGCATGAAAGTGTTTATTTCATTCATTGCTTGTAGGTGTTTTTGCTCCATTGGCAGCAGCTCTAAAAGGCTATATCAAACCAAACAACATCAAACGGATGATTTAAAAATAAGTATGAAATGAAAGGAGGGATTATATTGAACACAAAAAGAGAAAAAAAGCTGGTACAGGAAACCACAGATAGTTAGCATTTAAGACAGGTTTTGACAAATTTACCTTCAGCACCCTTCAACCAATTATCAACAAATCATTCTGGAAAGTCTTTTTTATCCAGGAACGTGGCACTTTCTCACCACATGTTGCATATCTATTACTTCTGATAACCCTGGATAATCCTTGTATGGGGACATACACTTCATTTGGGAAATTGTGTAAACATTTTGATCATCAACAATAGACAAGTTTCTATATAAAGAAAAGACAATATGGGGAATACGCTCATCATCTCCATCCTATCGATACATCGAAACAAAAAACATCTTATATGCGGAAATACTGTTCGACAATATATAAATAACACATAGCTGAGAGGGTGATAGAGCAGATTGTTACCCCGAGAAAACATTGTCAACTGAGGCGAAGCCAAGGTTGACAATGTCTTTTTGAGGGGTAACAATCTGCTCTATCACCCTCTCATATATGTGTTATTTAATTTATTATACTGAATGTTCTGTTATTACTGTCGATTAAATTTCAAATTCAAAGTAATAAACTATGACGTCTTGTACATAACAACCATCCGTATTTAATAAAGCGCACACTTGATCAAGCGCCTCCGTAAAGGGTAATAGAGTATTTGCCATAGGATAGAGTCGTATTTAATAAAGCGCACACTTGATCAAGCGTCTCCGTGAAGGGTAATAGAGTATTTACCATAGAATAGAGTAAATCAACAAATAACAATAATCATTAAGATATGGCATACAGTGACACCTACTGACGAGGTTCCTGCCTTAAGACAAAAAGCGACATCTACTGACGAGGTTCCTGCCTTAAGACATACAGTGACATCTATTGACGAGGTTCCTGCCTTAAGACATCAAGCGACATCTACTGACGAGGTTCCTGCCTTAAGAAATACAGTGACATCTACTGACGAGTTTCCTGACTTAAGACATACAGTGACATCTACTGACGAGGTTCCTGCCTTAAGACATACAGTGACATCTACTGACGAGGTTCCTGCCTTAAGACATACAGTGACACCTACTGACGAGGTTCCTGCCTTAAGACATACAGTGACATCTACTGACGAGGTTCCTGCCTTAAGACATACAGTGACACCTACTGACGAGGTTCCTGCCTTAAGACATACAGTGACATCTACTGACGATCGATACATCGAAACAAAAAACATCTTATATGCGGAAATACTGTTCGACAATATATAAATAACACATAGCTGAGAGGGTGATAGAGCAGATTGTTACCCCGAGAAAACATTGTCAACTGAGGCGAAGCCAAGGTTGACAATGTCTTTTTGAGGGGTAACAATCTGCTCTATCACCCTCTCATATATGTGTTATTTAATTTATTATACTGAATGTTCTGTTATTACTGTCGATTAAATTTCAAATTCAAAGTAATAAACTATGACGTCTTGTACATAACAACCATCCGTATTTAATAAAGCGCACACTTGATCAAGCGCCTCCGTAAAGGGTAATAGAGTATTTGCCATAGGATAGAGTCGTATTTAATAAAGCGCACACTTGATCAAGCGTCTCCGTGAAGGGTAATAGAGTATTTACCATAGAATAGAGTAAATCAACAAATAACAATAATCATTAAGATATGGCATACAGTGACACCTACTGACGAGGTTCCTGCCTTAAGACAAAAAGCGACATCTACTGACGAGGTTCCTGCCTTAAGACATACAGTGACATCTATTGACGAGGTTCCTGCCTTAAGACATCAAGCGACATCTATTGACGAGGTTCCTGCCTTAAGAAATACAGTGACATCTACTGACGAGGTTCCTGCCTTAAGAAATACAGTGACATCTACTGACGAGTTTCCTGACTTAAGACATACAGTGACATCTACTGACGAGGTTCCTGCCTTAAGACATACAGTGACATCTACTGACGAGGTTCCTGCCTTAAGACATACAGTGACATCTACTGACGAGGTTCCTGCCTTAAGACATACAGTGACACCTACTGACGAGGTTCCTGCCTTAAGACATACAGTGACATCTACTGACGAGGTTCCTGCCTTAAGACATACAGTGACACCTACTGACGAGGTTCCTGCCTTAAGACATACAGTGACATCTACTGACGATCGATACATCGAAACAAAAAAACATCTTATATGCGAAAATACTGTTCGACAATATATAAATAACACATAGCTGAGAGGGTGATAGAGCAGATTGTTACCCTGAGAAAACATTGTCAACTGAGGCGAAGCCAAGGTTGACAATGTCTTTTCGAGGGGTAACAATCTGCTCTATCACCCTCTCAGATATGTGTTATTTAATTTATTATACTGAATGTTCTGTTATTACTGTCGATTAAATTTCAAATTCAAAGTAATAAACTATGACGTCTTGTACATAACAACCATCCGTATTTAATACAAATTTTAAATCAACACCCTCGTATAAGCCAATCAAAATATTGCATTTATACATGAAGTATAATAAATATATTTATAGTATATTCTTATAAAGGACAGAGAAGAACAGCATTTACTGAAAGGATGGAGCCTATAATTAAGAAACTGCGTTTCTTTCAGCGGATAGTGTAGCTACAATTTTCAGTAACATATATAACTTTGAAATTAAACATGCCGAATAATGCACAAACATTCGGTAAGAATAAAATAGAAATTTCATGATGTTTATTAAGCACAAATTACACCAGCAAATAGATTCATTACATATACATACATATTAAAACAAATACAATGTTGCATAAACAGAAATTACACGCACAGTCGACAAAGACCACAAAAGTACAATTGAAATTACAATTGAAACTTCAATGTCTCCTATCCCCAGTTTTAGTGACTGTTTTTGAAAAGGATCCAATTAATTATAAACAGACTTGATAATTTTTTAGGATTTATATACGTTGTTTTTTTTATCCTGTTTATATATGTTTGCTTACTTTCCATTTCGCATCTACAATATATTCACTTTTTATGTTTTACACCTGAAAATGAATTTTTGTTTGGAAGACACAATTACATGTTAAGCCCGCCAATATTCGTACGACCGGTTCTAACTAAGTTCCGCAGTCTTCAATGCGCAATCGCTCGTTGTTGAACTAAACGTTTTTGTAGTCTCCCTATAGAAATTTCAAACAAATGACGGAAGTATAAGAAATTAGGCCATGAGATAATGTAGGAACTAAATTAGATAAACTTTGGGAGAGTCTTGATAGGGTTTAAAGAATAGAGAATAATGACCCAATAATATTGTGAATAGACAATGATAGACAAAAATGAGCAAAGAAAGTAAGGAATAGTGAATAATGGAATGTAAAAGTATAAAAAATAATCATGGAAAATAAAAGAATTAGGCTATACAATTCTGACTCAGAGGCGGATCCAGCTATTTTTAAAAGGGTGTTCCAACCCAGGATAAAGGGGGGTCCAACCATATGTCCCCATTAAAAAGCATATATGGTAAAAAAAAGGGGGGGTTCTAACCCCCCGGAACCCCCCCCCCCCCCCCCTCCTGGATCCGCCACTGTGACAGTCACTACAGAAATAAACACCAGACACATACAGAATAAATAAAGCATATATATAATTTTACAGAATAAGCATAATTTTTAAAAATAGGAAAACACCCCTCAAAAAATGAGATGTGGGTATACGACAATAAAACAACAACTTAGCAACAAAGATCAACAAAAGATATATATCATGTCTATAGGGGAACATACAGCCTTCAACAATATACAGAACTGGTGTCTAAACAATATGTCAAACTTTAAATTAAAGAGGCCCCTCATAAGGGTGTCCAAGTAATCACATAATCACATTTTTTTGCCAATATAATCACATAATCAGTAATTATTTTTTTAAACAAGATAATCAAATAATCAAAAATACAGTCCTAGAATAATCATGAAATATTTGGTCTGGTAATAAAAAAATCACTATAAAAACGGCCAAGTAATCACATAATCAAAATCCCCATGAGGAGGCTCATTAAAGCTAAGGAAATATTAACAGGAACAATCAAAACTTTAACATCAACACTTAATTCTCTAAATAACAAAACATTCAACAGAAATAATATACAATGACTACTAACAAGGTTCATGACTTTAGACATGCGCAAGTAAATGTGGCGGGGTTGAATCAGCTTTTTGATATCTCAACCCTCGTCATTCTTTTTAAAACTTGATCAGTAGATTATAGATCTTATTTAAAGAGCATACAATAGATACAAGTATATAGGAAAGCACTCAACTCTAAAATATCGGTATGATAAATAAGAAAACTCCGAAACAGTGGTTATGTCTTCCTTGCTTCGCTATGTTGACCCTGTTTCGGAGTTTGAAAGATAACAAAACAAATAATAAAGCACAACACAATATTATCCACTTATATATGTGATATTGTATCAAATTACTTAATTTGTCAAATAGGTGACTTAGGCCAAAAATAAAATATAAATTATTTGATGTTGCCTAACTACCGACCTTAAAAATAGCCTACCCGAAAAAATTAATGACACAAATTGTTTCAAAATTATTTTTTTTAAATTTGTTTTCCTGCACTAACGTAGTGTTCTTGTCTAAAACATGTAACTCATGTTGTTGGCCCAAAAAAATTAAAATTCCTAACTCCCTACCCAACCCTACAAAGCATGGGTAGGTAACATAAAAAAAAAATTCTTAAGGTGGTACCAAACACCTTGAATAAAATTAATTTGGCTCGTTTAATTTTCATAAAATTTTGCAAAATGTTTACTTTGACCCTTTGACAAAAATATAAAAATTTCCAAAAGCTTGAACCACACACTTTATCGGAAAAATTTTGATTGGATATATAGCAGTTTGACAAACGCTTATTTTGATCATTGAGAAGCTTAATATTTCATTAACAATAGAACCTGATTAAATCGTTCAGCCGCTTTTTACAGAGTTATCTCCCTGTATTGTTATGAACCATCTGAATGATGTCTAACGGACAGGGTGCAACATTGACTACACAAACTTTGTAATTGTGTTACATTTGTCGATACATGTTCACAAGTCACTATAATAAACCAATCACTTACTTACTTACTTATATAATAATTACTGCAAGCGAAATTCATAGTAATCTACCTACTGAAATTAAATCAAACCATTCCGCACTTATTATTGGTTGCTGAACTTCATATATGATTTTATACCCAAAGGTCAACATTTATTTAACAGTTTGATTATGTCATCAATTGATTCTTGGTGTTTATGCCTCGGCAGACCAGAATGGTTATGCCAAAACAATGAACATGAAATGGATAATGTGAAATGAAAAGAGGAGCTGAATTGGACATAAAATGGGAACAAACTGCAAATACACAGAGAGGGAGGCACGGTAGTAGTAATTAGTCTACAAAAGAGCCTTCCATACGAAATGGATGAGTCTAGTTCATACAGGAACGTAGCACTTTCTCATCACATGTATAATATTAAATGCTTGCACCTTTTGTCGAGTCGTCACAGTACTCTTAGTCGGAGAAAGTGGGTTTAATTCATATGCCCAGGGACCCCAGAATGGGTATGTTTTCTAAATTCTGCTGGACTACGTGTTCCAACACCCAAAACATTATGCTTATTCTGGTCCAACCCTTCTTTGCATTTTCCCTAAATGCCTTCACCTTCTACAGAAGCAGTAAATACCAATTTTCAACTCTTTCAATCTGGACTTATATATTAATAAGGGTTAGTGTAATAATCCCAGTTTGAATTGATCTCGAGCTTGCCAGGGATCTAACCTAAGTCTAGGAAGAGATCTTTACTAGATCCTGGTAATAGATAATGCAAGGCTGGCTTAATGAAATAAAATATGTAATTGTTCCTAAACATTTTTTTTTTCTAAAGTCTATCGTTCAGCATAACAAGTTGAATTTGCTTGATTTTGAAGGACTTAGTGCACGTTTACCTCAACATGTGGACAAAAGTTTTTTAAAAAATCGCTTACTCAATCGAAAATTATCTTAAATCCGTTTTTTTTTTTCTTTCAAATTATAGTTATAGAGACGTCTATATACAATGTCAAGTCTAAAATGTCCCAAGATGTAAAAAAAAAGATGTTAAGGTGGTACCCAACACCTTGACTAATATTAATTTGGCTCGTTTAATTTTCATAAAATTTTGACAAAATGTTTACTTTGACCCTTTGACAAAAATATAAAAATTTCTAAAAATTTGAACCAACCACTTTATCAGAAAAATTTCTTTGGTTATATAGCAGTTTGACAAACACTAATTTTGATCATTGAGAAGCTTAATATTCCCTTAACAATACAACGTAATTAAAACGTTTAGCTGATTTTTACAGAGTTATCTCCATGTAGTGTTAGGTACCACCTTAACAATTGAAACAGAAACTATTAAAGCTATGCCATCAACGCTCAATTCTACAAATAACAAAACAAGATAAAGATCTGACATAAGACCAACTTGTACAGCCTCACTTGAATATATGAGGGTGTGGATCGGTTTTTCCTCATTTCTGTATTCTAAAATTTTGTATGCCTTTTTTCGCTATTCTTTATGAATTTTACTTGTTATTCTCTTTTCTTTATTTTTTTAACCTATTTTTCTCTATTCTTTATTTTTGTTGCCCTTTATTCTGCACATTGTGCCCATTATTGTCTATTCTGTAAACCCTATCCACACCCTCATATTTGATGGGATGAAAGCAGATGTCTAGATCTTCCCCTTTTTACCGATTCAGTTGAAAAGCGAAGGGTACATGAAACATGTCAACATCTGATCAGCCTTGTCGAAGAAAGGTGCAACTTTAGGGGCAGACAAAAAAAAACTAAATATCTGTTTTTGATTGATTGATTGATTAATTGATTGGTGTTTAACGCCACTTTCAGCACTATTGGCTTTTTCGTGGCGGTCAGTTTTATAGGTAGACCTTCGGCAGGAAAACTGAAAATCCTAGTCAATTTAGATTGGAATCGAGAATACCTGCCACGTGCGTGATTCGAAATCATAACCACAGTGTTGACAGGCTAGTGATACAGTAGTTGGACCACTTAGACTACATGACCAGGCCACCGAGACCCTAAGATTGTGTGTGTCATTAGTGTTTCGTCTTGAAGGGAAATATAGTTGTTAGGTTAAAGTATATTTTCTATTGTGATAATTGTTTTACCTTGAGCATTTTAGTACTGGTACATTTGACAGACCTGATACTTTATCAATATTCACTACAAGAAAGCACATATTAAATTTTGATAGGCAATTCGAGACCTAATATGAGGCTAATAAGGAAATTCTAAACACAATTGTTTTTTTATCTTGCCTTTCTGTTCGGACACCGAATTTAACTTGATATGTTTCTACAATCAGTTGAACCTATGGACCAGGATAGCTACAACGCGGGTATATATTATAAGAAAATTAATAAAAGATAATAACGGTTTCAATTCATCACTTTTACTTTCTTATTGTTGACGGAGACAAACGGACGGACGGACGGACATAGTGAAAACTGTAGGGCTCCCGCATCCTCGATGCTGGGCCCTAATAACGCATTTAAACATAATGTAATGTAATTATTGTGAATTATAATTACTTAAGGATATGATATATATATATATATATATATATATATAGATTGATAAACAAGTCTAAATTGAAAACAACGTTTAAACCTATGATTGCGTTGGATAAAAACCGCAATTTCTATACGTGTGCATGTAAAACAATTTCGTGGTAGAGGGGTCTAAATACAGCACAAACAACAATTTCCAAAAGACCAAAAAAGAGTGAAAAAGTATATTTTAACAAAACGCATTTAACTAACAGGTCGAACAACTGATGTTCTTAAACCCTGCTGACTGTCATTGACGATTGCCAAATAAATTGATCACAAGATTTAACAAAATGGATCTTAATATTAATTTAATACCAAACAGAAAACAATAAACTTGCGGGAAAGATGGTATACCACAAACATGAGGTGCAAAAATTTGTACACCATATCCGGATTTCGACAATTAATGTCTCTTCAGTGATGTTAGGGATCGGAACGGTATTTGGAAGGCCATATAATTTACCTCAATTTAGGATAGACTCTTGAATTTTAAAGAGTCGAAATAGGATGAATATAAACCCGAGGGAAAATATAATACAAGCCCAAACGAAAAAATATAAACAAGTCTAAATTGAAAACAACGTTCAAACCTTTGATTGCATTGGATGAAAACCGCAATTTCTATACGTGTGCATGTAAAACAATTTCGTGGTAGAGGGGTCTAAATACAGCACAAACAACAATTTCCAAAAGACCAAAAAGAGTGAAAAAGTATATTTTAACAAATGTTGTTACTAATACAAAGTATTACAATATACATAGCTATGACATTTTAATAAAAATGTAATAAAAGTAAATATAAATAATAAAAATGTTCAAAAACAACATCAGTTATTTATTTTCATTTTAGTTGTTTGCTTTATCTGGCATGGACCAATTTAGAAATGTATGTTCCATCCTCGTAAATTGGGTTGTGCATTCTCAGTGCGTCGTTAAGGACGTCTAAACTAATCAAATTGTCCAAAACTAAAACGTTACAATAATCAAAAACAAATTCAGATTGGTCCATTGATCTCCAGAAAAGTTACGTGGTATGCAAACATCCTATCAACACGTATAGTCTGTAAAATATAATGAATGACAAGAATACTGTATACAACTTGTATATAAAAATAATAAGATGTGGTATAATTGCCAATGAGACAACGCTTTACCAGAGACCAAATGACATATAACTTAACAACTACATGTATATGTCACCATACGGCCTTCAACAATGAGCAAAACTCATACCGCATAGTCAGCTATAAAAGGCCCCGAAATGACAAATGTAAAACAATTCAAACGAGAAAACAAACGGCCTGATTTATTTAGAAAATAATAAACGAAACTCAAATATGATATACAGCAACAAACGACAACCACTGAATGTCTTTGAACCACCTTGGTCACGTGGTAGCGGTATCAAATATCAAATTTTGATGACAACCTACTACATGTACAAGAAGAAGCTTCTCAAGATTTGTGATTTTTAAAATAAAATGTAAGTTTTACTAATTTTTTTTTATTTTTCAACACTTTGAAATAACTTAATACACCTATATATTAGTTTTTGTTAAAATCCTATTACGAGAAGACATTTTTCAAAATTTGTGATTATTTAACAAAAAACTAAGTTTTTTTTCCCAAATTGATGATCCGAATTTCACCAAAATATAATATGCACATCTACATATTATGCACAACAACTGTGCAAAATTGCATTGGCTTCATACTTATACTTTTGGAGTTTTTGCGCTTACAAAAATTGTTGACGGAGAGACAAACGGACGGACGGACGGACGGACATAGTGAAAACTGTAGGGCTCCCGCATCCTCGATGCTGGGCCCTAATAACACATTTTAAACATAATGTAATGTAATTATTGTGAATTATAATTACTTAAGGATATGAGACAGTAATCATTTGCAAATATAAAATGATTAAAAATTATGAGTGAATTAGTTTTGATAAAATCTTTAAAAAAATGATATTATACAAATATAACGCCTGCCACAAATGTGTAAGGATATGACCATTTGATATTCTGCGGTTGGGGGCAGTAGGTTTTTTTGCGGATTGACTATTCATTTTCAACTATCGCTAAGAAAATTTATTAACACTTTTGTACACTGTTATTTCCTGCATTTTGTGTTACAGAATATTCATGTTCATCTTGGGCAAAGTTATCTATTTTCAGCTCTTACCAGGCAAGGATATTAATTTTCAAAATCATCCTGCCTCCCTCCCCAATCCCACACAAGAAAATTAGACAGTTGGTTGTCCCCAATACATTAAATTTACCAAAAATAGTGTATAGTACATCAGACCACACCAACACACGACAAATGACGTACAAAGGCAAACAACAACTAACAACTAACAACCCGTGGACCAGGAAACCTGACTTATTACGGGTAAAAAATGTTGTGGGGTATAACCAGTTTTACTTGCTACAAACCTCATCTTCAGCCATTCGAGACCATATATATAAAAATAAGGAGATGTGGTATGATTGCCAATGAGACAACTATTCACCAAAGTTCAAATGAAGTGGATGTGATCAATTATAGGCAACCGAACGGCCTTCAACAATGAGAAAAAACATGCCGTACAGTCGGCTATAAAAGGCCCCGACATGAAAAATATGAAACAGTTCAATTCATATGTCGTAAAGGTAAAACTCACAATAAAAGAACCTGTACAGTACAGCAACCAACTAAATTAGATGAGCACTAACTTAAACAAGTCAAACAAGAGAAAAAACGGCACAAAATTTGAAAAGCAGGGTCAAAAGATGCTTGTTACAACTGGAAAAAAGATAAGGTGGACACAGCTATGAGTTACACTGCCGCTCAAACAAACACACAGAGCTAAAGCAACACTTTTAAATTGATTGATTGATTGATTGATTGATTGATTGATTGATTGATTGGTGTTTAACGCCACTTTCAGCACTATTGTGCTATTTCATGGCGGTCAGTTTAATTGGTGGAGGAAGCGGAGTGCCTGGAGAGAACCATCGACCTTCGGTAGGAAAACTGACAATCCTAGTCAATTAAGAATTGAGTCGAGCGCACCTGCAACTTGCGGGTGTCGAACTCACAACCTCAGTGTTGACAGGCCAGTAATATAGTAGTTCGACTACTTTTTTCTTCTTGAATAAAATTTATTTCACATATTATGATCCACAATATTCTACAATCTATTATGAAAAACATACAGTCCTTTATATTATCATGATATCTCATTTACACAACTTACATTCAGCACATTCTACCATTATTTACTTAAATTTTACACAAAATACAAAAAGAAAAGATTGGTTATATGGAAATGTCAAAAACAGCTCGACTTCTTAGACCACTAGGTGTTATTAATAGTTGAGGTTTAAAACGTCAAATTAATTCAAAATGTGTATGACGTCATGGTGACATCACAACTGATATTTAGTGTCCGGAATATAACATCCTATTTATTAATACACAATGCTTCAACCCACTTTTTCCATGTTCAGTGAACTGCTAAATGTTGATCAAAACCCTATATATTTTTGAACAAGAGTGGACACGCGGAAATGTCTCGCCTGCTTTACTACCATTGATTTTATATTGATAGTCCTATATATATAAAGTTTTACTACAAGTATCACATTAACTTAACATGGTCCAAGAAAATGAGGTCAAGGTTAGATAAACCGAGCCAGAAATACATGTACACCTTACAATCATTCCATACATTAATATAGTTGACTTATTTCTTATAGTATACAAAAACAGACCAAACCAGTAAAACTTAACATTGACCAATGAATGACCATGAAAATGAAGTCAAGGTCAAATGATACCTGCCAGACAGACATATAATCCTAACAATCATTCCATAAACCAAATATAGTTGACCTATTGCTAATAGTTTAAGAAAAACAGACCAAAACACAAAAGCTTATCATTGAGCAATGAACCATGAAAATGAGGTCAAGGTCAAATAAAACCTGCCAGACTAACATGTACATAGTAAAATATAAACCGAATATAGCTGACCTATTGCATACAGTATTAGAAAAACACACCAAAACACAAAAAATGAACTTTAACCACTGAACCGTGAAAATGAGGTCAAGGTGAGATGACACCTGCCAGTTGGACATGTACACCTTACAATCATTCCACACACCAAATATAGTCGACCTATTGCTTATAGTATCTGAGATATGGACTTGACCACGAAAACTTAACCTTGTTCACTGATCCATGAAATGAGGTCGAGGTCAAGTGAAAACTGTCTGACAGGCATGAGGACCGTGCAAGGTATGCACATACCAAATATAGTTATCCTATTACTCATATTAAGAGAGAAATTAACATTACAAACAATTTTAACTTTTATTCAAGTAGTCACTGAACCATGAAAATGAGGTCAAGGACAAAGGACATATGACAGACGGAAACTTCATAACATAAGGCATCTATATACAGAGTATGAAGCATCCAGGTCTTCTACCTTCTGAAATATTAAGCTTTTAAGTAGTTAGTTAATGCCGCCGTGGCCGCCGGAACACTATCCCTAAGTCGAGCTTTCTGTGACATTAGTCGCTGGCTCGACAAAAATGCGCATTAAGATAGCTGGGATGTCTTCCTCCATCTTGGATCTAGAAACAGCAGATAACAATTGTCTTTTCATGTTAATTTGGAAAATAATAGAATGTGTTGTGAATTTACCTATTTTATAATGTAGCCCGAAAACGTGTCCGATGACCCCATTTTTATATTTCTTATATTATAAAAGCATATGATTAGAGCTATCTTCTCATAGTCTTTCTTAAAATTCTATGGTGTAGTTTTCTTTATATCACACAAAGTTGGGTTTTCCATGCATAATCTATACAAAATCTGACAATTTTGCTCAACCTGTAGCGTGAAAAAAAGCCAGATGACCCATACTTTTTATTATACTTTTGAAAAAAGCATGATATAAACTACATTTTGACAAATTATTAAAAAAAAATCTATGGATTATAATTTAGACAACCTATCTACCTCAACAAAACTTTAAACATTACAGGCGGATTAGACAGACGAACACACAGACGAGAAAACATGATAGGCCCTCTACTATAGTCTAGCGTTGCATAAAATACTTACAAGTGCATAACGATTGCCAATTATTGTTACCCCAGCAAGAATAACATTGACATATATATGTGGATCCCTGCACAACACAATGTCCATTGTTACACGAAGAAACTCCATAACATGGGTCACCTACAAATAATAATAACATTACATGGATGCTTCATATTGATTCCATCACATCAGCAGCAAACAATCACCTGTTTTATATTGATTCCATCAAGTCAGCAGAAAACAATCACGTGTTTCATATTGATTCCATCATATCAGCAGAAAACAATCACGTTTTTATATTGATTCCATCATATCAGCAGAAAACAATCACGTGCTTTATATTGATTCCATCATATCAGCAGAAAACAATCACGTGTTTCATATTGATTCCATCATATCAGCAGAAAACAATCACGTGGTTTCATATTGATTCCATCAAGTCAGCTGAAAACAATTACGTGTTTCATATTGAATTAAAATGCGATTGCAAGAATGGAATACTTCTGTTTTTGTAGTTTTATAAGGTTATTAAAAGTTTACATTGCGATTCAAGAAGTAGATCCAGGGACCAGGGTTCAAGGGGAAAAGGGGCGTAACTGTCAACAATGGTAAAAATAGAGCAAGTAAGGCGATGTTTTTACTTCTTGATGCCTAGCAATGCATAAAAAGGGGAGGAGGTTGTACTGAAAAGAGTTAACACCACACCTGCGTAAGTGATCATTACTTTTCTTACTACCGGTACATGATGTTTTAATATGTTAGGGAACAACCATTTAACTTCAAACGGGGGGAGGGTTATGGTTTTTTTTCTGAGTCACAAATTTTTTTTCGCGCAAATTAGTTTTTCGACGCTATCAACCAAATTATTTTTTTTTTTCAAAATTTAACACTATAAAGTATGGGGAAAATCTGGATTCAGAATATTTTTATCAAACTGAGGATCCGAATATTTTTTTTAGGAAAAAACCATAACCCCCAGACCCGGGTGGGACAAAAACATGATCTTAGCACGATATGGTACAAGTGGTTTTATTGGTTGCTAAAAATAACATCTAAAGCCAGTCATGAGATCTGTTGAAATAACCTTATTACGATTTAATTGTTTTCCGTTTATGCATAATACGTGTATATTGATTTGGTTGGTTTCGTATCGTCTTTCCGTTGTCTTTCGTTTAGTGCCGCATGGTATTGTCAGTTTCTCTTTGACTTTTAAGTTTTTAATCTTGGTATCTTCAGCCTATAAGTTGTAGTACTGTGATAAGTCGTTTATTAACCGACTTCATGGCGATTTATTTTGGCGATTATCAATTTTCTCAATGTATCGTTTTAAGGAAATATCCAAGTTTTACAAATTCGCGACGAGTTTTATTCGCGTTAATGTTTAACTCGCGAAAGTCGCGAAAATTAGTTGGTTTACATTACTTTGTAATGTGATAAGATTGTACAAGCCCTGTACCATATAGGTTATCAAATACATCTTATCTTTTGGTCTCTAGTAGGTAGGAGTCTTTTCATGGCAATCATACTACATCTCCTCATTTTCATTTGTTTTGAAACACTCGTATGTCTCAACTGCTGTATTATTTCAATCCTTAAAACCTCGATAAACTCTCAAACAAGGGCCGATAAAGAAAACAAAAAAAAACTGCAATACTCCAATGAATAAACGTAGCAAGTAATGTTTATCTATCAACATAAAAAGGGAACGACCATTTAACTTCAAGGGGGGGGGGGGGTATTTTTTTCCTAAAAAAAATATTCGGATCCCCAATTTAATGAAAAAAAATATTCTGGTCAAGCAGATGACAAAAAAAAATATTCTGAATGTAGATTTTCCCATACCTTATAGTATTAAATTTAGAAAAAAAATAATTTGATTGATAGCGTCGAAAAACTAAATAAAAATGTTCGCGCTTCACGGCAAAAAAAAAATTCTCAAAAAAAAAAAACCAACATATAACCCCCCTCCCTTTTTGAAGTTAAATGGTTGATCCCTTATGCCAAAAATGTAAGTACTACGATAAGTCAATTTTTCAGAATCGAATGCATTCTGGGTAATATTTTCAACAGTGTACACCAAAACGTCGTGATTGGTTAAAAACGTCCTAAACAATGGAAATTCAACCAATGACGTGACGCTATTTTCATTTTGGGGGTACGAACAATGTAATGACCTATAGTCCTTTAGATTCTGAAACGGTCAAGTGTAGACCCGGTACCTTCATTCGTTCGGATTGTCACCAAAATTTAATATTGTCCCTTAATAAGCATAACGTTACATCTTTACTTACGATCACAGTAAGTTCCAGTATAACCGTTGTGGCAATGGCAACGCCAAGTAGATCCATCTATTACACATGACCCATAGTTACAGTTCACATTGGTGCATGGAGTTTCTGAATGAGAAAACCCACTTATCATAAATCATACTCTAAATTATCTGAAGAATTTGTTTACACAAAACGGTAACCACAATTTTAAAAGATTCCAAAACTGCTTTGAAATTCTTAGAACGAAAGAAGAAAAGGCAATATGTGAACCCCGTTGCGCAATCGCAATCGACGTTTACGGGATATTTGAAATGTTTAATTTTGAACATTTTAAGAGAATTGCATTAAAATAGGAATAACAGTACTGTATTTGAAGAGTTGCTACGTCAATTTTGGATTTGACGATGGCAACTCTTCAGTATTGTTATTCCTTAATTGAAAAAGGGTATGTTGGTAGGTTGAATAATTACATTGACTTTTAAAGGAAATGATCTGGATTTTAATGATGCTTACCCAAAAATGTCCATACAATGTGCCTAAAACGTTTAAACCCGCTGCATTTGTTTGCACCTGTCCGAAGTCATGAACCTGTTGTTCAGTGGTTGTCGTTTGTTGATGTGGTTCATAAGTGTTTCTCATTTCTAGTTTTTTATATAGATTAGTGGTTGATCCCTTATGCCAAAAATGTAAGTACTACGATAAGTCAATTTTTCAGAATCGAATGCATTCTGGGTAATATTTTCAACAGTGTACACCAAAACGTCGTGATTGGTTAAAAACGTCCTAAACAATGGAAATTCAACCAATGACGTGACGTTATTTTCATTTTGGGGGTACGAACAATGTAATGACCTATAGTCCTTTAGATTCTGAAACGGTCAAGTGTAGATCCGGTACCTTCTATCGTTCGGATTGTCACCAAAATTTAATATTGTCCCTTAATAAGCATAACGTTACATCTTTACTTACGTTCACAGTAAGTTCCATGATAACCGGCTGGGCACTGGCAACGCCAAGTAGATCCATCTATTTCACATGACCCATAGTTACAGTTCACATTGGTGCATGGAGTTTCTGAATGAGAAAATCCACTTATCATAAATCATACTCTAAATTATCTGAAGAATTTGTTTACACAAAACGGTAACCACAATTTTAAAAGATTCCAAAACTGCTTTGAAATTCTTAGAACGAAAGAAGAAAAGGCAATATGTGAACCCCGTTGCGCAATCGCAATCGACGTTTACGGGATATTTGAAATGTTTAATTTTGAACATTTTAAGAGAATTGCATTAAAATAGGAATAACAGTACTGTATTTGAAGAGTTGCCAGCGTCAATTTTGGATTTAACGATGGCAACTCTACAGTATTATTATTCCTTAATTGAAAAAGGGTATGTTGGTAGGTTGAATAATTACATTGACTTTTAAAGAAAATGATCTGGATTTTAATGATGCTTACCCAAAAATGTCCATACAATGTGCCTTAAACGTTTAAACCCGCTGCATTTGTTTGCACCTGTCCGAAGTCATGAACCTGTTGTTCAGTGGTTGTCGTTTGTTGATGTGGTTCATAAGTGTTTCTCGTTTCTCGTTTTTTATATAGATTAGACCGTTGGTTTGAATTGTTTTTACACTAGTCATTTTGTGGCCCTTTATAGCTTGCTGTTCGGTGTGAGCCAAGGCTCCGTGTTCTAGGCCGTACCTTAACCTATAATGGTTTAATTTTTACACATTGTGAGTTTGATGGAGAGTTGTCTCATTGGCACTCATACCACATCTTTTTATTTCTATATTATGAATGTAATTGGCTCGGTTGTAGTTTTTCTGAGTCCCAAATTTTTTTTCGCGCAAAGCGCAAACATTTTTATTTAGTTTTTCGACGCCCTTGAAGTTAAATGGTCGTTCCCTTATAATTTTGTCATTGTGTATATATTTGTATTGTACATATGCCTTCAATCCCTCGAGGTATAAATTTGCATTCTGTAATAAATTAAACATCAAATATCAACCAATCCATCCAGTAAACATTCCTTTCATATCCTGTCATGGTAAGTCGTTCTCTTCAGCCTTTTCTCAGAAAAACTGACCAATATGAATTAAGCATAGGGTGGGGCGAAAACATGATCTTAGCATGATATGGTACAAGTGGTTTTATTGGTTGCTAAAAATAACATCTATAGCCAGTCATGAGATGTGTTAAAATAACCTTATTACGATTTAATTGTTTTCCGTTTATGCATAATACGTGTATATTGATTTGGTTGGTTTCGTATCGTCTTTCCGTTGTCTTTCGTTTAGTGCCGCATGGTATTGTCAGTTTCTCTTTGACTTTTAAGTTTTAAATCTTGGTATCTTCAGCCTATAAGTTGTAGTACTGTGATAAGTCGTTTATTAACCGACTTCACGGCGATTTATTTTCGCGATTATCAATTTTCTCAATGTATCGTTTTAAGGAAATATCCAAGTTTTACAAATTCGCGACGAGTTTTATTCGCGTTAATGTTTAACTCGCGAAAGTCGCGAAAATTAGTTGGTTTACATTACTTTGTAATGTGATAAGATTGTACAAGCCCTGTACCATATAGGTTATCAAATACATCTTATCTTTTGGTCTCTAGTAGGTAGGAGTCTTTTCATGGCAATCATACTACATCTCCTCATTTTCATTTGTTTTGAAACACTCGTATGTCTCAACTGCTGTATTATTTCAATCCTTAAAACCTCGATAAACTCTCAAACAAGGGCCGATAAAGAAAACAAAAAAAAACTGCAATACTCCAATGAATAAACGTAGCAAGTAATGTTTATCTATCAACATAAAAAGAGAACGACCATTTAACTTCAAGGGGGGGGGGGGGGGGTATTTTTTTCCTAAAAAAAATATTCGGATCCCCAATTTAATGAAAAAAAATATTCTAGTCAAGCAGATGACAAAAAAAAATATTCTGAATGTAGATTTTCCCATACCTTATAGTATTAAATTTAGAAAAAAAATAATTTGATTGATAGCGTCGAAAAACTAAATAAAAATGTTCGCGCTTCACGGCAAAAAAAAAATTCTCAAAAAAAAAAACCAACATATAACCCCCCTCCCTTTTTGAAGTTAAATGGTTGATCCCTTATGCCAAAAATGTAAGTACTACGATAAGTCAATTTTTCAGAATCGAATGCATTCTGGGTAATATTTTCAACAGTGTACACCAAAACGTCGTGATTGGTTAAAAACGTCCTAAACAATGGAAATTCAACCAATGACGTGACGCTATTTTCATTTTGGGGGTACGAACAATGTAATGACCTATAGTCCTTTAGATTCTGAAACGGTCAAGTGTAGACCCGGTACCTTCATTCGTTCGGATTGTCACCAAAATTTAATATTGTCCCTTAATAAGCATAACGTTACATCTTTACTTACGATCACAGTAAGTTCCAGTATAACCGTTGTGGCAATGGCAACGCCAAGTAGATCCATCTATTACACATGACCCATAGTTACAGTTCACATTGGTGCATGGAGTTTCTGAATGAGAAAACCCACTTATCATAAATCATACTCTAAATTATCTGAAGAATTTGTTTACACAAAACGGTAACCACAATTTTAAAAGATTCCAAAACTGCTTTGAAATTCTTAGAACGAAAGAAGAAAAGGCAATATGTGAACCCCGTTGCGCAATCGCAATCGACGTTTACGGGATATTTGAAATGTTTAATTTTGAACATTTTAAGAGAATTGCATTAAAATAGGAATAACAGTACTGTATTTGAAGAGTTGCTACGTCAATTTTGGATTTGACGATGGCAACTCTTCAGTATTGTTATTCCTTAATTGAAAAAGGGTATGTTGGTAGGTTGAATAATTACATTGACTTTTAAAGGAAATGATCTGGATTTTAATGATGCTTACCCAAAAATGTCCATACAATGTGCCTAAAACGTTTAAACCCGCTGCATTTGTTTGCACCTGTCCGAAGTCATGAACCTGTTGTTCAGTGGTTGTCGTTTGTTGATGTGGTTCATAAGTGTTTCTCATTTCTAGTTTTTTATATAGATTAGTGGTTGATCCCTTATGCCAAAAATGTAAGTACTACGATAAGTCAATTTTTCAGAATCGAATGCATTCTGGGTAATATTTTCAACAGTGTACACCAAAACGTCGTGATTGGTTAAAAACGTCCTAAACAATGGAAATTCAACCAATGACGTGACGTTATTTTCATTTTGGGGGTACGAACAATGTAATGACCTATAGTCCTTTAGATTCTGAAACGGTCAAGTGTAGACCCGGTACCTTCTATCGTTCGGATTGTCACCAAAATTTAATATTGTCCCTTAATAAGCATAACGTTACATCTTTACTTACGTTCACAGTAAGTTCCATGATAACCGGCTGGGCACTGGCAACGCCAAGTAGATCCATCTATTTCACATGACCCATAGTTACAGTTCACATTGGTGCATGGAGTTTCTGAATGAGAAAATCCACTTATCATAAATCATACTCTAAATTATCTGAAGAATTTGTTTACACAAAACGGTAACCACAATTTTAAAAGATTCCAAAACTGCTTTGAAATTCTTAGAACGAAAGAAGAAAAGGCAATATGTGAACCCCGTTGCGCAATCGCAATCGACGTTTACGGGATATTTGAAATGTTTAATTTTGAACATTTTAAGAGAATTGCATTAAAATAGGAATAACAGTACTGTATTTGAAGAGTTGCCAGCGTCAATTTTGGATTTAACGATGGCAACTCTACAGTATTATTATTCCTTAATTGAAAAAGGGTATGTTGGTAGGTTGAATAATTACATTGACTTTTAAAGAAAATGATCTGGATTTTAATGATGCTTACCCAAAAATGTCCATACAATGTGCCTTAAACGTTTAAACCCGCTGCATTTGTTTGCACCTGTCCGAAGTCATGAACCTGTTGTTCAGTGGTTGTCGTTTGTTGATGTGGTTCATAAGTGTTTCTCGTTTCTCGTTTTTTATATAGATTAGACCGTTGGTTTGAATTGTTTTTACACTAGTCATTTTGTGGCCCTTTATAGCTTGCTGTTCGGTGTGAGCCAAGGCTCCGTGTTCTAGGCCGTACCTTAACCTATAATGGTTTAATTTTTACACATTGTGAGTTTGATGGAGAGTTGTCTCATTGGCACTCATACCACATCTTTTTATTTCTATATTATGAATGT
Source organism: Mytilus californianus (assembly GCF_021869535.1). Classification (NCBI taxonomy): domain Eukaryota; kingdom Metazoa; phylum Mollusca; class Bivalvia; order Mytilida; family Mytilidae; genus Mytilus; species Mytilus californianus. The sequence goes on along the minus strand of NW_026262582.1, from coordinate 46,410,377 downwards.
AATTGGCTCGGTTGTAGTTTTTCTGAGTCCCAAATTTTTTTTCGCGCAAAGCGCAAACATTTTTATTTAGTTTTTCGACGCCCTTGAAGTTAAATGGTCGTTCCCTTATAATTTTGTCATTGTGTATATATTTGTATTGTACATATGCCTTCAATCCCTCGAGGTATAAATTTGCATTCTGTAATAAATTAAACATCAAATATCAACCAATCCATCCAGTAAACATTCCTTTCATATCCTGTCATGGTAAGTCGTTCTCTTCAGCCTTTTCTCAGAAAAACTGACCAATATGAATTAAGCATAGGGTGGGGCGAAAACATGATCTTAGTATGATATGGTACAAGTGGTTTTATTGGTTGCTAAAAATAACATCTATAGCCAGTCATGAGATGTGTTAAAATAACCTTATTACGATTTAATTGTTTTCCGTTTATGCATAATACGTGTATATTGATTTGGTTGGTTTCGTATCGTCTTTCCGTTGTCTTTCGTTTAGTGCCGCATGGTATTGTCAGTTTCTCTTTGACTTTTAAGTTTTAAATCTTGGTATCTTCAGCCTATAAGTTGTAGTACTGTGATAAGTCGTTTATTAACCGACTTCACGGCGATTTATTTTCGCGATTATCAATTTTCTCAATGTATCGTTTTAAGGAAATATCCCAAGTTTTACAAACTCGCGACGAGTTTTATTCGCGTTAATGTTTAACTCGCGAAAGTCGCCAAAATTAGTTGGTTTACATTACTTTGTAATGTGATAATATTGTACAAGCCCTGTACCATGTAGGTTATCAAATACATCTTATCCTTTGGTCTCTAGTAGGTAGGAGTCTTTTCATGGCAATCATACTACATCTCCTCCTTTTCATTTGTTTTGAAACACTCGTATGTCTCAACTGCTGTATTATTTCAATCCTTACAACCTCTATAAACTCACAAACAAGGGCCGATAAAGAAAACAAAAAAAAAACTGCAATACTTCAATGAATAAACGTACCAAGTAATGTTTATCTATCAACATTAAAACATGATTTATAGACAGATCTGATCTATATATGAGATAACCTCCTTTTGTGAATACCAAAAATGTAAGATACTGAACATGAGTACTACGACAAGTGCAGACACGGTACCTTCTATCGTTTGGATTGTCACTAAATATTGTTCCTTAAGGATGTTTGCTTCTCTGTTTAAAAAATAACAAGCTTTTTAAAAGACTGTTATAAATTTATAGTATATAAACAAAGGAACTAAAAAAGCAGTCATGTAACGACAATTCTGATTGGATGACGTCTACCAATTCAACGGTTGACAGTAGGCGTCATTGGCATTGGCAACAACGGTTGCGCAATCACAATCGACGTTTATGGGATATTTGAAATGTTTAATTTTGAACCTTTTAAGAGTATTGCATCAGAATAGGAATAATCATAATATGGAAAGCCTCAGCTGTCATATATTTGAGATCTACAAAACGTTATGCTGAAGCTTAAAATGTAAAGTTAAGACAGCGTGATGTTGAATTGAGTCTTCAAAATGCTAACTCTAAACTACAATATGCTAAGTTGAATTTGCGCAATGTTGACTTGCAATGACAAGTGCTTTAGTCGTGATAGTATAATGATAAGTCACGATGTTGTGATGATATGCCAAATACACGTCACGTTGGGTTTAAAGTACATGATGTGAAGTTGACATTGCATGATGTTAGCTTGCAGATGGATACTGCTCAGTCACCCACATCGACAGCTATGATAACAAATAAAATGAATAGCTAAAATGTATGGTGCTGACTTGTTATTAATAAATGTTGAGCTGAAATAGTACGATGTTATATCATTGTGATATTACGATTGGTCTTTCATGCAATCTGTTGATTTAAAACACCATGATGCACAGTTGAAAGTACATGATGTTAAGTTAAGATAACACGATGCTACACCACTATACTGAAACGAAAGGTTTACCATACAATTTGTTGACTTAAAACAACACGATGCAACGTGTTAAGCTTAAGATGCTCACTTGAAACTACAGGACGCACAGTTGAAATGTTGTAATATTAAGCTACGATAGCACGATGTTATATCATTATAATGTCACAATAGGCTTATCATACAATTTGCTCATTTAAAACTACACAACGTACAGTTGAATGTACGTGATGTTAAGCTAAGATGGCACGTTGTTATATCATTTGAATGTCACGATAGGCTTACCACACGATAAGCTCGTTTAAAACTACACGACGTACAGTTGAAAGAACGTGATGTTGAGCTATGATAGCAATATCTTATATCATATTAATATCACGATAGGCTTACCATACAATATGCTCATTTAAAACTACACGACGTACAGTTGAAAGTACGTGTTGTTCAGCTAAGATAGCACAATGTTATATCATTATAATGTCACGATAGGCTTATTATACAATTTGCTCATCTAAAATTACACCACGTACAGCTGAAAGTACGTGGTGTTAAGCTAAGATAGCACGTTGTTATATCATTAGAATGTCACGATAGGCTTACCACACGATATGCTTATTTAAAACTACATGACTTTCAGTTGAAACTAGGTGATGTTAAGCTAAGATGGCATGTTGTTATATCATTTGAATGTCACGATAGGCTTACCATACAATATGCTCATTTAAAACTACACAACGTACAGTTGAAAGTATGTGATGTTGAGCTATGATAGCACGATGTTATATCATAATAATTTCACGATAGGCTTGCCATACAATATGCTCATTCAAAACTACACGACGTACAGTTGAAAGTACGTGTTGTTGAGCTAAGATAGCACGATGTTATATCATTATGACGTCACGAGAGGCTTATCATACAATGTGTTGACTTGAAACTACACGATGTCAACTTAAAGTATTTGGTCTTGACTTGAAACAGTCAAATGTTAAGTTATAAAAACAGAACGTAATGTCAAAATAAAACAATGATAGGATGACATATACTTGTTCAGAATTGAAGATTTTTGGTGTTGACTTCGAATATAGTACAAATATTAGATCGGTTTATGTTAAATTAAAAGACAATAACGATGCGTAAAACATTACAGAATTATGTGAATTGAAACTGCAATTCTACGGAAAAGAATGAGGGACAAATCCACAGGATTTTTTCTTCTTCATTTGCAAGTTCGGAGGCAAAATGATATACAAAGAAAGTTTTCCATAAATTCATAAAGCAAAAGAATTACCCATCGCTATATATTACACTTGAATACAGTTTTGCCGTATATTTTACATGTTTTGTTTGGATTTTTTTTTTATGATTAAAAACCAGACTTTTTTTTATGAACGACAATATTTAAGAAAATATTTATCTATGTTGTGTGTTAATATATATACAACATAATATTGTGCTTATAAGACTTATGACTGTGAGGGTCAAATTTTACTCATATAAAATCACATCTATGTAAGAGTTAGCGGAGAATTTGTATAATTTACCACTCCCGTTTCCAACGAAATAAAACATAAGAATCTGGAGTCTTAATCTTAAAAAACAAAGATCAACTGATATGACAAATAATACGGAAAAGCGTAGGACTGAGAGGGTCAGAGCTATATGAGAATGTGACACCCAACCCCGGCCTTGTTAGAGGTATCTGAACATTTGAATTTTCTTTTCCACGAAATAAAACAAAAAGAATTGATAGGTGGAAGAATCCTACTGCATGGGGCCAACCAAAACATAAAGTATGGTAGATTCTGTTGTATACTTTTCGCTCATACATGAAGTCTATATGAAACCTTATGAAATTTGACCTAGAGCCTCCAGTCTAAATCGTCAACTTTAAAAAAAAAAATACATCATTTACAGCAGTGCCAACCATTTTTTCAGCACCAAGTAAGATAGTTCCCAGGTTTATGTATATATCCACTCGGAGAATGTTTAATGACCAACTATGGAAATACTGTTAATATTGATTTGCAACCATGGACATACTGTTGATATTGATGTTTAATCATGGAAGTACTGTGAATATGTATGTGCAACCATGGAAATACTGTTGATCATAATTTATGTGCAACTATGGAAATACTGTAACTATTGATGTGCAACCTTGAAAATACTGTTAATATTGATGTGCAACCGTGGAAATACTGTTAACCTTGATGTGCAATAGTATATATTTGTTATATACATACTACATTTACATTGTATTAATATTAATTGTTTTGTGACACATTTCTCATAAGACAGACCAAAAATTAAATGTTCCCTGATAGTCAATGGATAGGGTCTGGATGGGGGTACTTCATTTATGCATTCTTTAATTTTAGCCTATTTTTCTCTATTCTATATACTGTAAACCAACTAATTTTCACGAGCGATTTAATTTCGCGATTTTCGCGAGTAGATAATATAACGCGAATATAAATCGTCGCCAATATGTAAAACTTTGATCTTTCCTTATTTAACTACATCAAGTGAATTAGAAAATCGCGAAATAAAATCGTCGCGAAGTGGACTAGAAAGGGCTAAACGCGAAAAAAAGTATCCGCGAAAATAAGTTGGTTTACAGTATTGTTTGCTCATTATTCCCTATCCTTTATATTTTACACCCAATTATTCTCTATTTTAATTTTTTGGATCCATTTTTCTCTATTTTTTATGCCCCCACCGTAGCGGTGGGGACATTAAGTTTTACCCTTGTCCGTCTGTACGTACGTAGGTCCCAAAATTGGTTTCCGTTCTCTAACTTGAGTTTGCCTCAACCAAATGTTATGAAACTTATACACAATGCTTATTACCACAAAACACAGATCAAGTTTGAATTTTGGTGGCGTCACTTTAACCGTTCTAGAGTTATGCCCCTTTATAAATGGAAAAATTGCAAAATTTTTATTTTCTTTTAAATATCAAGTAATTTATAAAATTAGAGTTATCTTCCTTTGTCCATGATTATGGTTGAATCAGCTACAATCAATGCCTTATACAATGCAATGTTTAATTTTGACTTCCACTGATAAAACACAGATCAAGTTGAATTTGGGTAGTGTCACTTTAACCATTATTGAGTTATGCCCCTTTATAAATCGAAAGATTGCAAAATTTTTAGTTTCCATTCTGTAACTTAAGTTTGCCCCAACCAAACATTATGAAACCTATACACAATATTCATTACCACAAAACTAAGATCAAGTACAAATTTTTTGTTTCCGTTTTCTAACTTTAGTTTGCCTCTACCAATCGTTATGAAACTTATACACAATGCTTATTTATACATAATACAGATTAAGAACGAAATTTGGTGAGAACACTTTTACCATTCTTGAGTTATGTCCCTTTATAAACATAAAAATTGCTGAATTTTTCGTTTCCTTTCTCTAACTTTAGTTTGTCTCAACCAAATGTTATAAAACTTATACACAACCTTTCTAGAGTTATGTGTGTTTACAAATAGAAAAATTGCTGAATTTTTAGTTTCTGTTCTCTTCTTAAGTAAGCCTCAACCAAATGTTATGAGACTTACACACAATGCTTATTACAACAAAACTCAGATCAAGTTCAAATTTGGGTAGCGTCACTTTTACCGTTCTTCAGTTATGTCCCTTTATAACTATATGCTATGCAAGCGGGGGCATCATCTGTGTCCACATGTGGACACTATCCACATTTTTGTTTTTGGTGGGGTGCCTTTATTCTGCATATTTGCCCATCATTCTCTATTGTGTAAATCTCATCTAGACCCTAAGTTAAGATCCCATTTTACACACACCATGCAGTTGTTTGATTATGTACAAAAGTAAGACATGGTTGGGTTCAACAACACATCATCTGTATGAAATATCCACTTGGGGGAAATGTCACCTGACCATAGGTTTTCATCATAGTGAATATGTCAAAATGGAAAAGTGAAATATTTTAACTGGAAATCTGTTAAAATCTTTTCAATTGGTTGATTCACTGTTAGAGAGGCTAGACAGATGAAAAGAAAAATGTCACATGATATGACTTTCTAATCCTCCACTTTGAAACAGTCTCTATTTCAAAACTTCTGTATGATAATGGGAGTAAAATATGATGTTTACCATAATGAGAGTTTAATGATGTAATAAAAGGATATTTTCACTAATCCTATATATTCTACTATGGTGAATGTTTGGCCACATTATATAAAAATAAGAAGATGTAGTATGATTGCCAATAAGACAACTATCCACAAGAGACCAAATGACACAGAAATACACAACTATAGGTCACCGTACGGCCTTCAAGAATGAGTAAAACCCACACCACATAGTCAGCTGTATTAGTTCTTTTGCTGTTAACTACTTACTATTTATTTGTGTATGTGTATTATTGACTTCTTTTTATTTTATAAACATTGAAAATAGGGGCTTGGCATTTTTTCTAGTTTTTTGCTGTTGCTTTTCTTTAAAGGGGGAGGGGTAATTGAAAAAAAGTGCATTTGTTTATGGAAAACTTTTGACAAGTTGAAAAAAATGTTGTTACATTGCTAACAATTAAATTATTATGTTAATTTCTGTCCAGGATCTTAAAGGATTTTAATGTTTTTTTGATTCAAGTGTATATATTTATTTACAATCGGGGCATACATTCCAGTTTGAGCAGAAGCTCAGGTTTTTACTTCAATGTATTAATTATCTGTTTCTGTTATTGTTAGTATTTGATATTTTCATTTCATTTTCTGTTATAAATAAACTTTATCTTTTTAACTTTATTTTCGTGTATATGAAGAAAAGGAGACTTGGGTTATACATCAGTGAGACAGCTACCAAAAGACAAAATAACCTTAATTATGTTAGGTAATTTTTTACTAAAGCAACATACAGTCTTTACCAATATACATGTGTCTATGCATTATGTCAAGCTCCAAATCATCCTGAGTCTGAAAAAATTGTGAATAATTTAAACAGAAACAAGATGTGCCATAAAAAAAGATGCAGAATATACTAAAGGTACATTAAAAACTCAAAAGTCCAAGAGAAACTGATAAAGCTTTGGCAAAAATGAATCTTAGATTTTTTTAATTGGCAAAACAAAGTAGCGGTTTGGTAATTGAAGGATACCGTATTTAGCCGTGTATAGTACACAGTTGTGTAAAATACGCATCCCATTTTCATCCCTTCAAAATCGTGAAGAAAAGTTGTCAAACAAAAAAATGAAAAAAAAAAATTTGAAAAACAAGAAAAAAGATAAAATAAAAGTTTTAAAAAAAGTTATAAAAAAAAGATAATATATTTTTTTAAAGTCTACTTTACTGAAAAAAAGCCTTTGATAGGGAACTATTCAACCATGTGTTTAATCTTCATTTAAGTATATTGAAAGATAAAAATGATATATAAGATTGTTTGTTCAATCAAATTCTTTTTTGTTATATTTTTTGTTTAATTAAATAATTTAAAGCCATCAAAATAAAATGGTAGAGCTTTTATCATGTAATTAACATTTATTAATTTTGTAAAAGTAAAGTTATTATTTGAAGATTCCTTTTGAAATCAATGTTTGTCTAAGCTTGTCCAAACTGATGCAATGTTCAAATATTATAAAAAGAAATAATTGGAATGTTTTGAACAAAAGAAATTAGAGCTCAAACATTTTTCTAAATTGATTAGCAGTAATTTAAATTTTATATCTCATGAATCCGATATTTTCTTTTTCATTGATCATGTTGATTTAGAGCACTGCCTCAGGTTAATATATTGAACACCTGTCAAAAGTTGACATGATTATTCAATTGCTACACACCCATACTTAATCCTTAATTACCCTTTAAGCTCACTCATGCATGATGTCACACCTGTGTACTTTGAATATTCAATAACGAAGGAAACAAACATTATTAAAAAAATTACAAATAAATAAATAAAACGAAAAACGTCTTGAATATATACAATAATGAAGAAAAAAAACGTTATTATTAAAAAAATAATGGGGGTAAAAAAAGTGCGTATTATACACACCAAGATACGGGTATAATGTTTTTGATCCGTCTGTCAATCAGTCAGTCCTGTTCTTGTCATCGCAACTCCTCTGAAACTCCACATCAGAATTTCAAGGAACTTTGTAGATAATAAGGACAAACTTTGTAGATCTGCATTTCGACAAAAAATTATGATTCAATTTATTTTCTAAGAGTTATGACCCTTTCAACTTAGAATTTTGGCCTAGATATACTACTGCAACAGTTTGTCATCGCAACTCCTCTGAAACCATACACAGAATGTCATGAATCTTTGTAGATAATTAGGAAATACTATGTAAATGTGCATAGAAATAAGAAGATGTGGTATGAGTGCCAATGAGACAACTCTCTATCCAAGTCACAATGTGTTAAGTAAACAATTATAGGTCAAAGTACGGCCTTCAACACGGAGCATACCCAGCAAACAATTCATCGTTGTTACAACGTTGTGACAACATTAGTTAACTGTTGTGACAACATTGCAAAATGACGTGAATACAACGTTATTTTCTAGACTCCTAGGCACTACCTGACCACCATCCACACAATGTTGTTACGACGTAATAATTCAGACTGTATCTTTTAGGTGTTTTCTAGACAGCAGATGATAGTACAGAAATACGAAACAAAATACCTCCTCTTAGTTTATTTGTATACTTATATGCTTATTTGCTATTGTTTCTAAGAATTTCATTCATTTCCATTTCTTTAGATTTTTCGAAGGCTAGCTAGTTTTCGATATTTTGACTATCTTAGTTACTCGAAAGCCAAACTTATCACTAAGACAGAGGAAATTAGTTAGTCATCAGAGAGTGATTTACCTCACTCGTGTCAATGATAAGCTAATTTTTGTTATCTTTATATTTTTTTTTATCTTTATGATACTATGATTAATTTCTTTTCTATATTTCAGAATGGTTTTACATACTTTTTTATTTTTTGCATTAAATGTTTTTTATATTATTAAGAAATAATAAAATTTGCTATAAATGATAGAATATAAAAGATACAGTAAGCAAAGTGGTTAAATATGGGTTAAAATGATCACCAAAACCTAAATTGTTTAAACTGTGGTATAAGAAGGGGAGATAAGAACTATATTTAAAACTATATTTCACTGATTTTTGTTCATTAGTTCCAACTTCTTTCGTAATGTGAAGCAGAAAAATAATGTTTAGTCCCTAAATGTTTTATTAAGGTATTTGTTTTATTTTTAACTCAACTTATATTGCGTATATAAGACAAAAATAAAATCATAAAACAGAATTTCTGCAACCTTGTGACAACGTTGTCAGAACTATATATGTACAGAACGTTGTACACCGGAGACATGTTGTCAATTATAGGAATAACTTTTACCTCCAAGCAATGCTGTACATACGTTATCCCACAACGTTACATACTCGTCAGTGCTCAAAGTTATCTTTTTTTAAATGTCACGACGTTAATACCACCTCCAGCCAACGTCGTTAATACGTCGTGTGTTTGCTGGGTATCGACATTATTATTAAATGTTTTTCTAGGAATTATGCTCCTCTGAAACCCCTCAACAAAATTTCATGAAAAATTTTGTAGATAATAAGGACTTATAATATAGATGTGCATATCGACAGAAAATCATGATTCAATGTTTTATCTAGGAGTTATGCTTAGAATTTTGACCTTAATATACTACTGTCACAGTCTGTCAGTGCAAATTCTCTAAAACCACACAAAAGAATTTCATAAAACTTTAAGTTTTCTGCTTAAGTTAGTTTGATAGGAACTACTTGTGATAGATCATTGATATTTAATATCAAGTTGCATTACTATCAGTACATATCAGTTTGACGACTATTTCGAGGCCCTGTCCCCTAGGTCATAGTCCAGCAACTTTAATTAATTAGCAATGTCCAATGTTAAGTTTTCTGATTAAGTTAGTTTGATACGACATACTTGTGATAGATCATTGATATTAAATAGAAAGTTTCATTACTATCGGTACATACCAGTTTGACAATTATTGTGAGGCCCTCCCCTAGGTCATGGCACAGTGACTTTGAATTAATTAGCAACATCAATGTTAAGTGTTCTGCTAAAGTTAGTTTGATAAGATCTACTTGTGATAGATCTATGATATTTTGTATGAAGGAGTTGAAAAATATGGACGTTTTTACACACCAAAATCTACTATGAGTACAGACAAACTGATGCATCTAGGTAAGTTTTAAGGCATGGCAGGACCTAGATATATAAAAGTTATATGTAGTCTATGTATTTGATGTGCCTTTTTTTCCAGTCTGCAGAAGATGGCAAAATAAACAAACCGTACTTTGACCTATAATGGTTTACTTTTATAAATTTTGACTTGGATGGAGAGTTGTCTCATTGGCACTCATACCACATCTTCTTATATCTAACACATGAGTTACATTTGAAACGGTCCACTCAGTTACACAGTTTAAATCACCTTTTGTTTGTAGATGTCTATTGTCCATCTATTGTCCATTTAAATCAATACTACTCACAACATTTATTATATGAGGGTGGGGGGGGGGGGGGGGGGGGGCTTCTCAAACCTCTTTCCCAACATAGTTTACTTTGGCACCTTCTGCAGGAATGAATAAAATGAATGCAAAATCCAGAAAAGATTATTGTTTTCTGAAACATAAAATGCATTTAAATTTTAATTATCTAGTTTCTGCCATGCTTTGAAACTTTTCCAGGTGCTCAGGTTTGTCTGTACTCATATAAAAATTTGCGGTGTAAATACAGCCATATTTTTCAACTCCTTATGATGAACCTTAAGTAATACAATATTGATAACGGAAATAAACACTATACAGAATAAACAAATCATATAATCCCAGAAAAATATAATAGTGAAATCAATTTCATGAGAATTTTACAGAACAAGCGTAATTTTTAAAGATAAGGAAAAATACCCAAAAAATTTCCGGAACACAAAAATTTCCGATTCTTTTGTCGTGTATAGAAAACATAAAACAGATATTTTTCTGCAACGATTAATAGATTGAGATTGCTTCTTTTAGTTGATATTACCTGATTGAGTACCAGAATGTCCTTTAACAGACTATGTAATCTGTCGAAAAAATATATACTCCGGAGTCAAAAGTCGGGAATATAAAAATAGTCTATTGACAAAACAACAATTAGGTTTCTGAAAGATCCAAATAACACTTATCTTTGTGATGCCAATGACTTATTATGAAGTAATTATTTAAGTATCATTAAAATAATGACGAAAATATTTGTTTAACGGACGCACGGTCGGACCATATGGACAAGGTGATTGCAATTACAGTCCCTCTTTATGAGTTGGGATATACTTATGTCAACGTTTTAATAATTCATTAAAAAACATCTGAATATTCTATCATAGAAATGTATATTCCTTATCAATTTGTCATTTGCTTCTTTAGAATTAATTTTAGGAGAACAATATGGGATATATGCATACATGTCTTCCTTCGAATTTTAGGTTTGGTTTTGCCTTATTTGTTTTTCAGGTTGTCTGATGAGGTTCTGGGTGGGGGTTCTTGATTTCAGTATTTAAAAACAAATTTTTAGGCCATCTTTTTATTTAAAAAACGCTTATTTTGTAAAATTCTCATGAAATTTATATTGTTACGATTTTACAGTTTATGAATATTATAATATTTCAACAGTTATGTATTTTCCGATTTCTCTCGGAATTTACCCATTTGATCTCCTTATCGTTGAAAACGGCATCGAAATTCATTAACTTAAACCTTGGTTGCTATAAGACGCCTTACCTGGACAGTTGTTGCTAGGTGCTCTCTTCGATGTCCGCGTTCCTAGTATAAATAGTGGTTAGCTATTTAAGTAAAAGTTTTAATTTGTACCGAAGATATTATACGAAGCAGAAAGGAAATGGTTTAAAGCAAGCAGCAGGATTATTAAACAAAGTGAAGTGTTTGAAACCTGCTGACAGGATATAAAAAGGCTGAGACAGTTGTTTCGGTACAAATTGTCCAAACAGGGCTGGTGCTAAGGTTTTGCGTTTCACATCCCTTACTATTTCAGTGACTGTTTGCTGATATACCATGCCTTAGTGCTACCCTGTTGTTCCGACAGTTATAGACATACATTTCAATAAGGTTTCATACGAAAGTTTACATTAGTTCAAATTTGTTTCATACATTAGTTTTCTAATAGGTTCCATACATTTAGGTTTCAGCCTAGTACCAAACATTTGTTTTTTAATAAGTATCAGACTGAAAGGATTTTAGACAGTTTAATTTACAAGGTTCGGGTTAGATTGTAAGGTCATATATCTATATGGTGCTGAAATTCATTTTATGTAGTTTTTGTTTTATATCTGGTAGTACAGCGTAAACTGTTTTGCATTGCTCTTCAAATACCAGGAAACTGGTACGAACCCGAGGGTATTAACAAAACATACTAAAACGCCCCCGCCCGGTTACGTGTAACGATATCGATTTCTTTAATTTGTTCATGATTGTTCATTTCTCTAATCGGTATTATTTACATAATTCTTTTATTTCCTCAGTTATTCTTTATATTTTTGCACCCCATTATTCTCTATCTTTATTATTTTGGTCCATTTTTCTCTATTCTTTATATCATTTGGTCATTATTTTCTATGCTGTAAATCCTTTCCGGACCCTCATAGATTTTGTAAAATGATGACATTCAGATAAACCAAAACGTGACTATTAGAAGAATACATTTGTTCTGCCATTCTACACCTTAGAATATTAAATATATTTAATAATATTAAATGATATTTTACATTTTGTACTGAAAGTTATACAATACCGAAACCAATATTGTTCATCCTTTTAAAAAATGTTCAATAATTTCGTGTTTATGTCGTGTATTTATATCAATCTGCCATGTTACGTTTAGAAACCCATGTTACTAATCATTAAATAATTAATTACAATTACCTATCAATCATTATCTTAATCGCTGTTCTATTCAATACTAGCAGAGCATGCTGAAACATATAATAATAATTGTTTACAAATCATAAAGCATCAACGGTGTTTTTATTTCATATCATGTATTGTCGATTTAAAGCAGTTTTAACTTCGAATTACATGAAAATACAATTGTCAATACAAAATAATGAATCATTCGGAACTCTAAGGTCCGTCTACCTACATGCATCATGTGTATGCCAGATTTAAAACAACTTTTCGGAATGTTTTGTTTTCGGTGCTCTTCAACCTCGATTTTGATTTGGCCTTCCAACTATTTTCATTTGAGCGTCACTGATTATATGGATTATTCGCTCATAAAGATAAAACGCGCCTTTGGCATTCAAAATTATCAGCCAAAAACATTTAATGTCTTACTGTATACAGGATAGCAACAAATTGTGGCAAATAAGCAAAAAGAAAAAAGAAAGAAAAAAACTTTTTCAACATTTTGCACCGAAATTATCTTTAAATAAAACATGTGACAAAATAATAATTAACAATACTATATAAAATTAATTGGGGGGAGGTAAAGGTTCCAAAGGATAATTTAACAAAATCTGATAAGACGTACTAGGAGACGACATACATATCGACACATTGCAACTAATAAAGATTTCTATAAATATTCTTTTTATTCAAAAACCATTTCTGACTGGAATTCACTACTTGAAGCAATATGTATGTCTGAAACCCTGGAACCCTCCTAAAGTGGCATATCCATTCTAACATTTAAATGACCCACACCAACTTATCAACCACCAAAACCACTGTATATATGTTATTCTGTAATCTATTTAAATGTATTGTAATTTTAATTAAGTCCATATACATGTAGCACACGAGTTCCGAGAAGTTTTACACTCCTAGGAGTCTACTCCCGTATTCAAAAGATGAAGAATTAAAGTATAATAGTCCCAGATGAAACTCATAGACCGCTTATTTGTTCTCTTACAAAGTCGGTACTTCGGTACTGACATGATTTGTAGCAAATCTTTCAAAATTGTCCGTTTATAAATTTTGAAATTAAAAAAGAAACTAAGGTTTCAACTCCCTAAGGCAAAGTTGACCTTAAATTGTTTTGGCTATTTTTTTAATTTCTTTTGATTATATAGCTCCCCAACGGGATCGGTTCTTATACATCCTTGGCATTCCTGATGAAGGTAAATCAAGAAAAGCGCTTCGGACGCATGAACTTTATAGTTCGTTATTTTAATAATATAACCGGTCGCTCACGACAGAAAAGGGTTCCAGGGGACGAAAGAAAACGTATGCTATACGTTTATCCCTTCATGTTGTCTGTCAACATATAATTTGTAGGAGAATGGTATATTGCAGGATAAACTAAATATAATTTGTTCCTTTAAAGAAGCCAACAATTTTTAGAATTAAACTTTTTTGCTTTACCTGATTTTTGGGTTTATATGATTGTACAAAAATAATTAATGAAGAAAAAATCATATGGTGGTGAACTTTTTTTTTTTGCTACGGCCATCATTTGAAAGTACCCAATTTCTGATGAATTTCCCATTTTTCATAAATTTGTACCCATTTTTGGGCTATTATCATGATAAAAATCACAGTTTCACAATTAAACTTTTTTTCATACTTTCAATAAAGATGAAGTGGACCAACATGAATGAATTTAACTTAAAAAAAAACATAGGTAGGTGTTAATATAAGAAAGTTTTATAAAATTTTGTTGCTTTTTTTGTGTCAAATTTACCATAGTGTAAATTTTGTAAATTTGGGATTTTTCTCTTTTTTTTTTGGAACAAAAAGCTTATTATTTCAACTGTTATAAATGATTGAAAAAATACATATCTAAGAAATTTGAAAAGAAAAATTAAAATGGGATGCACATGTTTCTCTTGTACCCCTCACCCATTTTCTCAACATTTTGTCTAAGGACACTGACTTGATTGGTAATAAAATTTGAAAATTATTACTCAAAAGCTACTTATTGTAAATACACAATTTTTCACAGAGTTAAGTTTGTTAATGATATTTTTATATTTCATTGATATTTTCCACTTGTATCACATGTTTTGGAAATAATTCCAGAACGAGCTTTCAACGAGACTGAAACGTTAGAAGAATACATCCTTAATAGCACTTTTTTACCATTAATATATGAAAACAATTTAAATACCAGACGGATTGGGATACAATCGACGCATCGACATTGTATTAGAAAATGTACGATGTGCAGTGTATTCCGAGTCTAGAAAATGCAAAATGTCTTTGCGAAATACAATTAAAAAAGACTGATAAAAATGTTTATGATTTTAATATTATACTGTACATGTTGTAAAAGAGACCAAACGTGTCCTCCTGTAGTTATTCTTATTGAATACATACTAATTCCGCTAAAGCCGGTGCTAGGGACCGTCTTAAACTTGCAGTGAGGTGAGTTTTTTTTTTGCTCCGTGTTGAAGGCCTCACTGTGACTGAGATGAAGAACAGCAATAAACGCGCTGTTCCTTTGCTTTATGTGTTTTTTTGCTATGCATGTACTGATTTTGTGTCATGGATGAATACCCCATAGCCTCTGTTTTTCCATTACATTGTATTGGTATTGTATTGATATTGTACTGCTATTTATTGTTTTGTGACACACGTACTTCTCGTAAGACAGAAAACAATTAAATGTTGCCTGATAGTCAAAAACACATCATCTGTATGAAATATCAACTTGGGGGAAATGTCACTTAGCAATAGGTTTTCATCATAATGAGTAGGGAAAAGTGAAAAAAAAAATATTTTAACGAGAAATCTGTTACATTCTTTCTAATTGGTTGATTCGCTGTTAGAGAGGCTAGACAGATGAATAGAAAAATATCACATGATAGGAGATTTGGCATGCCACAAAACCAGGTTCAACCCACCATTTTTTTCTAAAAATGTCCTGTACCAAGTCAGGAAAATGGCCATTGTTATATTATAGTTCGTTTCTTTGTGTGTTACATTTTAATGTTGTGTTTTTGTTGTGTTTTTGTTGTGTCGTTGTTCTCCTCTTATATTTGATGCGTTTCCCTCAGTTTTAGTTTGTAACCCGGATTTGTTTTTATCTCTATCGATTTATGAGTTTCGAACAGCGGTATACTACTGTTGCCAAGATCCAGGAACGTGGCACTTTCTCAACACATATTGCATATGTATTACCCCTGAGGTGGAAAACCCCAAATTATAGTACGTAACATCCGGTTTCATATTAAAAAGGGTCGAAAAAAAATATTCCATTGAATTTGACAGTTGTAGGAAGTTAACCCTGCATTTCATTGCAGAAAAAAAAATTCTGAATCTTCTTGGGTGTTTCAAAGCACCATTCTTTTTTTATTTGGTGTTTCTATAAAATATTTTGGAAACTTGAGGTTACATGGTTACTAAAGCTTGTAAACAGGAAAAAAGGGGTGAACATTTAACTGATTAAATCAGGTGATGGTTATTATCTTTTATGCAATGAAATGTATGTGAAATTTTGTCTGTAGTACTGGACAGGATAAAGGTTTACTCATGCCAAGTATTTCTTTTTTTTTGAAACAAAGATAAATTCTGCACAATTTTTTGAAAAGTGCCAATTTAACAAAGACTAATAGGGGAAAACAATGGTGGTATTACTCCTCTGATAGCCATCATACATCTTGTGTGGGGTCATAAACTTCAATTGGGAAACTGTTTAAACATTAAAATCATCAACAATAGAAAAGATTCTAAAAAAATAAGATATGTGGAATATGCACATGAGCTACAACCTAACGATACATCGTTACAAAAAAAACATTTCGACTTAGGCAAAGATACTATTCGTCAACAGTAGACAACTTCATTGTAAATTTATAATAAGGGAAAGACAACATCAGAATTAACCGAAAGAATGGATGCTATAATTCAGAAACTGCGTTTGTGTTATCGGATGATGTAACTACGATTTCCAGTAACATATATCACTTTGAAATTAAAGATGTTGAACAATGCACAAACATTCGGTAAGAATAAAGTAGAAATTTAAAAATGTTTATTAAGCACAAATTACACCAACAAATAGATCAATTGCATATACATACATATTAAAACAAAAACAATGTTACATAAACAGAAATTACACGTACAGTCGACAAAGACCACAATGATAAAATTAAAATTACAATTGAAACTTGAATGTCTCATATCCCCAGTGCTAGTGACTGTTTTTAAAAGGAACCAATTAAAAAGTCTTGTTCATTGTTCAGGGTTTATGATATTTGTTATTTTTTCTTCTGTTAAACTATCTTTGATTAATTTCCATTTCGCATTCAGATTTTTTTTTTTTACATTTTACACATGAAAGGGAATTTGTGTTTTGAAGACACAGATGCGATGTTAAGCCCGCCAATATTCGTACGACCGATTCTGACCAAGTTCCGCAGTCTTCAATGCGCAATCGCTCGTTGTTGAACCAAACGTTTTTGTAGTCTCCCTATTAGAATTCTTGGTTGAACGAAGGGAAATGTCAAACAAATGACGGAAGTATAACAAATTAGGCCATGAGATAATGTAGGAACTAAATTAGATAAACATTTAGGAGGGTATGGATGGGGTTTACAGAATAGAGAATAATGGCCCATTAATATAGTGAATAGACAATGATAGAGAAAAAGGAGCAAAAAAATTAAGGAATAAAGAATAATGGAGTGAAAAAGTATAAAGAATAACCATGGGAAATAAAAGAATTAGGTAATACAATAATGACTACAGAAATGAACACTATATAGAATAAAGAAATCATATAATTGCATACAAAATAATAGTAAAATCCTTTTCATGAGCATTTGACAGAATAAGTGTAGTTTTTTGAAGATAGAAAAACACCCCCTAAAAAGGAGATAAGGGTATACGACAATAAAACGACAACTTAGCGACAAAGACAACCAAAAGATATCTATCATGTCTATAGAGGAACAAAGAGTCTTCAACAATATACAGAACTGGTGTCTAAACAATATGTCAAATTTTAAATTAAAGTTATGGAAATATTTACAGAAACAATCAAAACTTTATCATCAACACTAAATTCTCCAAATAACAAAACATACAACAGAAATGATATACAACAACTACTAACAAGGTTTATGACTTTGGACAGGCGCAAAGTAAATGTGGCAAGGTTAAATTAGTTACTACGTTGACGCTGTTTCGGAGTTTGACAATGTTTGATAGATAACAAAACACATAATAAAGGACACAACAATATTATCCACTTATATATGTGATACTGTATCAACTTATTTTTTCCTACTCTAACGCTGTTTTTTGTTGTTGTCTAAAACATGTAACTCATATTGTTGGCCAAAACAAATAAAACCCCTACCTACGTACCCAACCCTACAAGGCATTTCTTAAGGATGGCCTTATAGGTCTTATAGGTCTAATGGGCTGGGTGCAATGATGACTATACAAACCTTGTAATTGTGTTATATCTATTGATACATGTTCACAAGTCACTATAATAAACCAATCACTTACTTACTTACTTTCTTATATAATAATTACTGCTAGCAAGTTCAACGTAAGTACTCAAAGTACTGAAAAGAAATCAAGTCGGTCCGAACTTAATATTGGTAGCTGTACTAGCTATGATTTTATACCCTAAGGTCAACATTTATTCAACAGTTTGAATATTTCATCACTTGATTCTTGCTGTTTATGCCTCGGCAGAACAAAATGGTTATATCAAAACGATGTACATGAAATGGATGATATGACGGAAATGAAAAGAGGAGCCGGATTGAACATAAAATGGGAACAAACTGCAAATACAAAGAGAGGGAGGCACGCCAGTAATAATTAATGTCAATACCGTCCACAAATGAGCTTTGTGTACGAAATGGAGGAGTCTTTTTCAGACAGGAACGTGGCACTTTATCATCACATATCTAAGGGAGGTAAGAGATACAAGAGATACAGTTAAGTCTGCATCATATCTTGACTTACATCTAGAAATTGACCTTGAGGATCGGTTGAAAACAAAACTTTACGACAAAAGAGATGATTTCAGCTTCCCAATTGTGAAATTTCCATTTTTATGTAGCAACATTCCAGCAGCGCCTGCATACGGAGTATATATCTCCCAGTTGATACAATATTCCAGGGCTTGTATTTCCTATCATGATTTCCTTGATAGAGAGTTGCTGCTCACAGGGAAACTATTAACCAAACAGTTACAAGTGGTGAAGTTGAAGTCATCCCTTCGTTAATTTTACGGACGCCATCACGAGTTGGTTGATCGTTATGGAATATCCGTTTCACAGATGATGGCGTATATGTTCCAATTGTCGTAACTACGTATACAATCCCGTCCCCTTTCCCCGAATGTAACCTACCGAATAATTCTTATAACCGGGTTAGTACTAACATGAGCAACACGACGGGTGCCAAATGTGGAGCAGGATCTGCTCACACTTTTGGAGCACCTGAGATCACCCCCAGTGTTTGGTGGGGTTCGTGTTGCTCAGTCTTTAGTTTATTATGTTGTGTTTTGTGTTTTGTGTACTGTTGTTTGTCTGTTTGTCTTTTTTCTTTTTTAGCCATGGCGTTGTCAGTTTATTTTTGACTTATGAGTTTGAATGTCCCTTTGGTATCTTTCGCCCCTCCTCTATAGCATCTTTAATGCTTGTTCCTTTTGTGGAGTCATACCCTAAGTAGGAGAAAGTGGATTCAACTCATATGCCCTGGAGCCCAAGAAGTAGTATGTTATCTCATTATAAGAATAGCCATTAATGACAAATAAATTTATTACATCATATGCAAATTCTGAACAAAATAACAGTCTGCTGAACTACGTGTCCCCATCCAAACATTATATAAAAATAAAAAGATGTGGTATGATTGCCAATGAGACAACTCTCCACAAGAGACCATATGACACAGAAATTAACAACTGTAGGTCATCGTACGGTCTTCAACAATGAGCATAGTCAGCTATAAAAATCCCCAAAATGACAAATGTAAAAAATTTAAACGAGAAAACTAACGGCCTAATTTATGTACAAAATAATGAACGAAAAACAAATATTATTATGCTTATTCTGGTCCAAACCTTCTTTGCTTTTTCTCATAAATGCTTTTACCTACTACAGAAGAAGTACATACCAATTTTCAACTTTTTGAATCTAGGACTAATATATTTATAAGGGTTAGTGTAATAGTCCAAGTTTGAATTGACTTTGATCTTGCCAGGGATCAAACCTAAGTCTAAGAAAAGATCCTTACCAGATCGTACCGATGAATTATGCAAGGCTTGGTGAAAATAAAATAAATCTGTTTCAAAACAATATTTTCTAACTTCTAACGTCTCTCGGTCAGAATAAGAAGTAAAAGTTGGCTGATTTTAAAGGAATTGTGCACGTTTACTTCCAACATGGGTACAAAAGTAAAATAGGTTGATAAAAAAGATTTGTCTTAATCAACTGCCGAATTCTTCAAATTAATAATAACGAAAGAATAAAAATCTGACATACGACAACCTTGTACAGCCTGACTTTGGACAGACACCTTCAGGAATATGTGATGAGATGAAATATATACAATATTCGTACAGTGTAGGAAAATTTGAAATTTATTTGAAGAGCTATAGAAACAGATAGAAAAGCAAAACTCGACAAGCTTTTCTCCTTTTTCGTAGCGAGTACAAATAAATTTTGTATTTTCCTACACTGTACGAATACTGTTTTTATCCTACAATTTAACATTGAGCTTAAGCAGAGTTTTTTTTCAATCCCAATCGTTGAATTTGTTTTTTTTTAATGAAATCGACAAGGCAAGTTCCACAAAAAAGTCAAATTTTGCCGATAAAGTTAGTAGACTAGTAGAGAAACTAAACAGACAAAATGATCAGCTATACACCATGTACACATGATACAAGATCAACAAAAAAGAATTTTTTGTCATGAACTCTTTCTACAATGTTGGAGAGAGTCCATTGTTGATTATACACATAGACCTAGGTGAGCGACACAGGATCTTTAGAGCCTCTAGTTTTAGTCCTCAACGCTTCACATTTTATCCGAATCAGTTGGCAATATTAGTGTTTCTTCTAAAAATGAAATATGGTTGGTAGGTAGGGGTTTATTTTCTTTTGTGGTATTTTTTTTACCTGGAGTATTTAAGTTTTATGAACAGACCTGATATTTTTGTCGCTTTTCATTACAAGAAAGCGAATATTTAATCTTGATAGACAATTCGAGACCTAAAATAAGGTTGGTAGGAAAAATCTAATCACAATTGTTTTTTATCTTGCCTTTCTGTTCGAACACTGAATTTAATTTGATGATGTTTCTTCAATCAGGTGAACCTATGGACCAGAATAGCTACAACGCGGGTATATTTATGTTGTTATTATTACAAAGTATTACAATATACATAGCTATGACATTAAAATAACAATGTGATAAAAGTAAATATGAATAATTAAAAATGTTCAAAAACAACATCAGTTATTTATTTTCTTTTTTGCTGTCTGTTTTATCTGGCATGGACCAATTTAGAAATGTATGTCCCATCCTCGTAAATCATTTTGCGTATTTGCAGTGCTTCGTAAAGGACGCCTGGATTAATCAAAATGTCCAAAACAGAAATGTTACAATGATCCAAAACAAATGTGTCCTTTGATCTCCTAAAATGTCTGGTGTGCCAATATCCTATTCACACTTATAGTCTGTAAAATATTATGATTGATATGAATGCTGCATACAATTTATATATAATCATAAGAAGGTGTGGTATAATTGCCAATGAGGCAATGCTCCACCAGAGACCAAATGACATAGAGGTTAACAACTATAGGTCACCATACGGCCTTTACCAATGAGCAAAACCCATACCGCATAGTCAGCGATACAAGGCCCCGAAATGACAAATGTAAAACAATTCAAACGAGAAAACGAAAGGCCTGATTTATGTACAAAAACAATGAACGAAAAACAAATATGATATACAGCAACAAACGACACCCACTGAATGTCTTTGAAGCGGAAGCGCTTCATATTAAAATTGTGCGCACAAGCAACGCTTTAACAACCCTATAAAATAATTACAGTTGTATGTTACAGCCATGAAATTAAAAGATCAAGCTTTTCGTATGTTTTTCTATGCATTGTTTTAACATTGTCACGGATAGAATGCGCAATCCAAGCTGTTATATTTTATACGGAAATAAAATTTGATATAGGAGTTCCTCGCGATTATTGTACGCCAATCAAAACTAGAAAAAAACTGACATGTCAGCAAAGGCCCCGCTTGCACATTTTTATGTGAGGTAGAGAGACTGATGCATACAAAGCAAATGTTCATAAGTTGTCAATTTTGATAAATATTGACACCAACAATTAATTCAGTATGTGTTCTCAATTAATATATGTTTTGTTAAAATCCAAGCACTATGACATGTATTTTTGGTAAGCATTTTCGTGAATGGTGGACAACCAATAATTTTGTTACAGAGAATCATTTCGTAAAGCAAATGATTCCTTTTTTATTTAAACCCTAGTAGGATCCTTGAGGGAACAATTTGGAATGCATATTATGCCTATATCATATATCATTTTTTTTATGACATCCTACTTCAAGAAGATGCTTCTAAAAATTTGTGAATTTTTTAAACAAAGAGTAAGTTTTTGCCAATTTTTTTAGTTTGGTTTGCCAATCAATTTGAAATAACTTTGTACACCTATATATCATTTTTGTTAAAATCCTATTATGAGAAGACATTTCTCAAAATTTGTGATTATTTAACAAAAAAATTATTTTTTTCCCAAATTAATGAGCCGAATTTCACTAAAATATAATATGTACATCTACATATTATGCACATCAACTGTGCACAATTGCATTGGCTTCATACTTATTCTTTTGAAATTTTTGCGCTTACAAAAACTTTTGATGGAGAGACAGATGGACGGACAAAGTGAAAACTGTAGGGCTCCCGCATCCTCGATGATGAGGGCTAATTACGGATTCTCATTAAACATAGTATAATGTAATTATTATGAATTATACATGTAATTACTTAAGGATATTAGACTGTATTACAACTATAAGATAAATTAAAATTATGAGTGAATAAAAATTAAAATGATATTATACAAACACCTGCCACAAATGTGTAAGGAGATGACCATTTGATATTCTGGTGGCTTGGGGCAGAATGATATTTTGCGGATTGACTTTTTATTTTCAATTGTCGCTAATAAAATTTATTTACACTTTTTGTACACTATTATTTCCTGCATTTAGTGTTGCATAATATTCATGTTCATCCTGTCTTGGGCAAAGATATTTATTTTCAGCTTTAACCCGGCCAGGATATTCATTTCCAGAAAATCAAATGATCGTCGCCTTAGTAGCCGTGTAATAATAAACCAAAATTTGTAAACACGCCTTATCTTTATTTCTTCGAATGTTCAGGAAGGATCCTTCTTAAATCTTTTAATTATTAAAGAAATGTATTGCAACAGACTAATTCAAGACTTGATTTATCAAAAACCAGTTCAATAATTTGTCAACTTTATTTTTTGTACACATTCTGTGGAAAATCAGCGTATATAAAGTAACTAAATATAATTACTGTGAAAAGGGATAACTACATGATCAATGGACTGAATTTTTATAATATATACTTTGAAAAAAATAATTGATTATAATTCTTATAAAAGGCTAGGGGTATGGTTTACAGAATAGCGCATAATGGGCCACTACTACAGAATAATGGGCAAACAAAAATTATGAAGTAATCACAATTGTGAAAATAAACCAATTGTTAAAAGAAATATAATTTTCTATTAATTAAGCCTGGTGCTTGCTTAAAAAATAGTACTACCTTTTGTCTTTACCTTTGTTTATACACGCACATTATTAAGGAGACAACCGCGAAAAATAAATATAAATATAAATAGGTTTGGAGATAAGGCCCACTGAGATAACATATATATATAGGTGTAATTGATATTTTAGGTCTTAAACGTCAAATGAAATCAAAATGTGTATGACGTCAAGGTGACATCACAACTGATAGTTATGTACTTTAATGTCCGGAATATAACATCCTATTTATAAATGAATAAACAATGCTCCAACTCACTTTTTTTGTGTTCATCGACCTTCGAAATATTAGCCGAAACGCTTATTTGGCATATATTTTGAAAAGTGCACATCAACCAAAATTAAAACATTATATACATGTACGGCGGATTAGACAGACGAACGCACATACCAGAAACATCACACCTTATATAGTCTAGCGCTACATAAAATACTTACGGTTGCAGGATGTTTTCCAATTTTTAAACACGCAAATCAGACATTGGCAGATATATGAGGATCCCTGCACAACACATTTTCCACGATTACACCGGGAAACTCCATGACATGGGTCAACTACAAGTAGTAACAACATTATATGGATGTTTCATATCAGCAGAAAATGATCACGAGGTACTTTAAAGAGGTGTTTTACAAAATTACAACAAGAAAAAGTCACGAAGCATTAATTTTACTCGTCCTTTTCTTGTTTAAGAATTAAAATATGATTGAAAGAATGGAATGCTTCTGTTATTGTAGTTTTATAAGATTATAAAAACGTTTACATTGCGCTTCCCAGAGGTGGATCCAGGGTTCCAGGGGAAATGGGACGTAACTGTCTATTCAGCTTGTTGATATTGAATCAAATTCCACTATGCTGTTTTCGTTATGCGATTCATGTTTACTGTCGAATAATGATACTGGACTTTCATTTTCACTGTAGGGCGATTCGTTTCTATTTTACATGCGATGCATTTTCACAGAAGGAAATTAATTAATTTTTATTATATAAAGTCTTAATTCAGCCGAATCTCTAACAAAATTTATGAAGTCAGAAGGATTGATAATATATACATACACTCATACCACATCTTCTTATATCTATTTAGTGAGTGAAAATCTGAGGTAATATATCAATAAATTCCTTAAAAATGGCATTTATTGCTAATATAGTCAATTCTATTTTCTCTAATAATTTGTCCAGATCCAGATCTATATGTAGGATAAAATTTATCCTTTCCAATGACACGCCATCATTGAATTCATATATCTTGGACAGTTAGGCCAATCCACGTCACCGAAAAAGCAAAGTTTCTGTTTCGGTCTAAATCTACATCGCATACTAATAAATTAAACGTTATTAGAGCTATTAGTCGGTTAAAGAGCTCACCAGAGCTCATGATTTGTCTGTTATTATGTATATATATGCCGACTCTAAATAAAATTTACTTACTTACTTACTTACTTAGCTATTTTCCTAATGCAATTAGTTTGAAGGTGTGGTTGGCTTGCTTTCTTTGTTTGTATAAATGTTTGCTTAAGCATTGTAATTGAGATTGAGCAAACATTTATACAAAAAAGCAAGCAAGCCAACCAAACCTTTAAACTACAAGCATTAGGAAAATAGCTCTAATGGATGCATTTAAGATAACAAAGAGCATTCTCAAAACGATCTTCATTTCACGATTGAATGAGTGGAAACGTTTTCATCTTGCACAAACAATTGTCGCTTGGATGACTGGATAATTTATCATGACATTGTGTATACGTCTAATACAGTAAATAAAGTTCAAGCAACAGTCGAGTCACCTTAATTTATGTTTTAATTTCTTTTAAGTCCGTGTTACAAATAAGCAAATACCCAATTGTAAGAATACAAGGAAATATTGCAAACAGTTTATTTATTGTTACATGTTTAAATGGTTCTAATGTTTTACTTTTACAAATTGTGACTTGGTTGGGGAGTTGTCGCATTGCCACTCACACACATCTTCTTATATCTATACCACGGGATATAACCGCCGTACAGTTGATTCCGGACGTTAAATGCTACTCTTCGCGATGTAGGTAGATAGACCGTTCTTATATTTTCACCAAAGACTAATTGACGCAATGCTCAGATAAGTATTCAATGTTTACTTAAACAAAGTTTACTGCTCCTGGCAGCATTGTATATTATTTATATTACATGAACACCATGAAACTATTTTAAATAGACAGGTCTTAAATTACTTGTAAACATCGCGAAACAAACACTCTGTGTAACTCAAACTTGATTAAACTACAAAAAGAGCTTAGTTGGTTGGCTCTTACACTAATGCGACCGTGTATTTTGTGATTTGTTGTTGTGAAAAATACATAATGAGAATGAGAAACCCGTTGTTTTAATTATTTTTGAAGACATTTACTTGAAAAACTGACCTCAGAATTTTGGCACTTTACGATTCATTCTCTTTGTAGTTTGTTTATTTTCTTTAGTACCATTCGTTGTACATTCTTGTACTGTTCGTTGTGCAAAAGCCTATCAATATGGTAGAAATATGTATGACACGGCGTGACAAATTTTCAAAGCTTTTTTTAAGCGAATTCTAAAACTTTTAAAGGAAAATTCGACGTAGAAATACGTTATATTCATGAATATTCTGCTCCAGTAAATTTTCGGATCCATGACAAGCTAATAGCAAACTCACCAACAATATTTGAATATGCATATGAACGTGGTTATACCCGTGTATATACAAGTAGGCATCTACGACTAGCTTGCATTTCAAATTGTAAATATCATCAATATTACAGCTGTTATCATAATGCTAGCAAGTTAAAGGTTTGGTTGACTTGCTTGCTTTGTTTGTACAATGTTTGCTCAAGCATTGTAATTAAGATTGACCTCTGTAAACAATATAAAAAGGTGGAGTTAAATTTGTATACATTATATTTAAATTTGATTGGACATTATCAAATAATCAAATTTACCTATATACAGGTTTAACTCCGCCTACTTATATTGTTTGCAGATGTCAATCTTAATTACAATGCTTGAGCAAACATTAATACAATCAAAGCAAGCAAGCCAACCAAACATTTAACTTGCTAGTATTAGGATAACAGCTGTAAAGTCATTTAAACACTATTTTCAGTTGTTGCATGTCGAATTAACATATAAAACAACAATGAAAATTCATCGCACCTTCAAAAATTCTACGTCAGAAATGATTGCACTTACAGTGATAATTCATCGCATCTATAGTTAAAATGAATCGCATACAAAAATTCATATTATGGATTCTGCTGCTTTAATTACACTTTTTTGGACTTTAATCCTGTTATTATACATTAAAAAGTTATATTCTAATGAAATTGTGTTAAAACATACATTCAAATCAATTATTTTGTATTTTCAAAAGGTAAACAAACGCAGTTTTCCCATCATCCTTTATTCTACAATAGACGTACTCGCATACAACAGTGAAAATGAACTGACTGGATTCGCACTTTATATACACTGTGTAATGTATTTATTTAAACTGTAATGTTTATATAAAGAAACGGAGACAATTAAAAATGTTTTATCAATTGATGTAGAGCGGTCCTGGTCACAAGTTAACTTAGTGTTTAGCAGACCACCAAAAAGTTCACTTAAGAACAGGTATGGTTCAATAGGAGTTGTCAAGGTCAAAGTTAAATTAATGCAGGACTGGTTTCGAATTTAACTTCAGTAGCGAACATGTCTAAAGTTAACTTTTTTAGGCAGTCATAAAAACAGTCCTAGGGCCAAATCTGCTTTTTAAGTTTACTTGATTTAGATTCTAGGACCGGTAGAAGCTGTCCTAATATATAGAAAAAAACGTGCTGAATGTCGATTAAAATTTTGGAATTAAAAGAAAAACAACAGTATATTTTCCTTTTAAATTGATTTTTCATTCTAAACGCATTTGTAAACTTGCATTTGAAATGAACAAATGAATAAGATTTTAGTAATCAATGTGTTATATCTTTCTTAATTTGTCAGTTTCTCTAATTTTTTAAATATAAAAATGATATTAAAAAGTAGAAGTGGTAGAATGTGAACTGTACATATACCTGTAATCAATTATTAATGCTAAAAACGTATTGTATAGTTGTACAATTTCAACATACTGTTATTCCGCGAAGGAAGAAGACACTTTACTAAAGACAAAGTGAAAATTTATAAAATTCGTTAATAAAGACAAAATAATTCTAGTATTCAGAGATGTTTTGTATTCTTCGGGAATAATATTTTTTTAAAGGAGAATTACTTCGATTAAGAACAAAAATGATTAAATGCGTCAGTGTCTCGTAAAGGTATTCATATTAATAAGAAATAAAGATACATTCAATGAATAATACTTTATATATAAATATGGAAACCAACACTTTATATATTTGGTGCATCCGAAGTGCGTTTTTTATTTACCTTTATCAGGAGCGCTCAAAATAAAAAAAAATTGAAAGACAAGATGTATTAATATTTGAATTCTTGAGGAGTAATATGACCAAAGTTACCTTTAAGAAGAAGAGTCAAGTAGAAAAAAAGTGTATAAGATTGGTTATTCGATATGAAATAACGTCAGAAAAGAGAAAACAAATAACTAAGTAAGCACTTTTTTTATTTACTTATTTTCTCTAAATATGAATGTACATGATGTACACTTAGATGAAATTGATTTGATCGTGAAATACCTCCATGAGCATGATTTTTTCCTAATCATTCGCAATACCGACATAATCTATCATTTTAATTGAAACGATAGAAATATGTTAAACGCGGGGAAAATGTAAAGTGTTTATATGATATTAGACTATCCATGCTATCTAGGCTAAACTTTGGCAAAATTGGATTTGGGTTTCCTGATACAGAGATATTTTGTGAAATAACAATCTTCGATTTTCATGTATATAACCTTTCAATTTTTAAAAGGTGGGACACTTGTTATAGTCAAGACAAAATGATACCAAAGGTATTTTATTTAATTCAAAAATGCTGGCTATATGCAAGAATGATATTAAAATGATATTACAAATATGTCCAGAAATAATTCAAAGTTCTTCTAGAAATGTGAACAACACGGGGTGCAAGCAGATTGCCACTCAGGCAAGGTTACAAGCAGATTGCCAATTGGACAAAGGTGCAAATATATTGCCTTCCAGAAAATAGAGGCAGCGTATTGCTATACAGACAATAAGGACACACACGATAAATTTTGTCAGCCTTGATAGGTAAATATTTTTTGTTTTTATTTGAAAAGTTGCAAGTAACTTTTAATCTGAAAATTTATAAATTCTATTTAAAAATCTAACTCCTGCAGAAAACCTTACTAGAACAAAATGTAGAATGACATCAAATTTTGAATAATTAACATGATTAAAATACTAATTTTATTATAAATTATTTGATGTTGCAAATACAAGAAAATTGAATTTATAAAATAGAAAAACGACTAAAAGAAAAAAAAAAGAAAAAGATTAAATTGAACCTCTAATTATCTAAATACATACAAGCCCTACCTGAAACCTTCGTTATTGTTTGTGATTCTTTTGAATATTCCTTGTTAGGGTAGCATGCAAGAAATAATGAGCATTGTTCTAGGTTTGTGTCATAAGTACTGGAGCAGCAGTTGTTGTCATTTGTGCAAAGCATGGCGCATTCGCTTCCGGAACTGGCTTTTATTGTCTCCATCGATGGCCCAATTAATCGTGTTTCCGTTTCTTTACTGAACATCTGAGATTTTAAACTGAAACATGCAGTAAATTGTGTGAAAAATATACAAACTGATGATGCCCTTAAATAAAACATAGTTTTCACTGATATACTGCTACCGATTGTAACTGTTCGTTTAACAACAGCCAAATTGAGAATATAAAGTTTTGACTTCGTTTCATTTTTGATTCGATAAACTTTGCTCATGTGATATATTGCATTAATAAAAGATGTAAAAATTGTATAGTTGACACATCGCCTACAGAAACAATTTTTTACATAACAACCCGATATAATCGGCATCTAAAGATGCACATTTATTTATCAAAACTAATTTTATAATTTACGGTCTGGGAAAACTGATACTTTTAAAATTTAGGTTTTCATTGATCTCTCTTGTACGGAAGCTACCAACGTGTAAATCAACAAAACAAAACATCCAAGAACTCCATTGACAATTTAATTTTCATGACATAGTTATCTCGAGAAGCCTGATACATTTAAAACAGTAAACGAAAAACTTATAGATAATTTGTATCTCTCCTGTTTTGCAAATTTGAAAATAGTCCAACTCTTTCCGTGATGATCAAGTATATTTCCAATTTTCAACACCAAATATTGAATGGAGGTGGTATATGATAAGTAACCATTTTTTCAAGAACAATACAAGACTCTTTCGGGCATCGGACTACTATGGGCAGTCCTTACTTATGTCCAAAAAAAAATGGCATAAATGGAAATGTAATTTCACTCCAACTTACGCATGAAAGCTGATAGACAATATTGATTTTTAGAAAAATATCTGTAACTGATCTTTCTAGTTAAACTAATGACGTAATATAAATAATTCATGTAACTCAATTAATTAATAAAAGCAATTAAAATATTGATTATTTTTCAAAAGTAAAAAAGAAGCAGATACTGTACTTAAAACGAACAAGAGATCACATACAGTAAATATTGCACAGCTTTTTGCGGTTTGATATATAGCCATATATGGTTTTGAATTGTTTTACACTAGTCATTTTTGGGATCCTTTATAGCTTGCTGTTCGGTGTGAGCCAAGGCTCCGTGTTGAAGGCCGTACTTTGACCTATAATTGTTTACTTTTTACAAATTGTGACTTGGATGGAGACTTGTCTCATTGGCACTCATATCATATTTTCTTATATCTATATATATATATAGTTATCTAAAAAAATTTAGACTCCAAATTTTTGGTTCAAAAAGGAGACATAAAATTTGAAAATATTTGAAAAAGTATAACATAAATACCGAACTCCACGGTCAATTCAAAAAGGTGAAAGTCCATAAAAACTGACAAAATCAAACATTTTCAACCAACAGAACGAGTGAAAAAACAACTGTCATATTCCTGACCTGGTAAATGCGTTTTTCCGAAAAAAAAATCTTTTTTAGTTGAAGTCGAAAAAAAATGTTTGTACAGTACTTCCCCTCCCATATTTGCAAAAAATAAATGGTCAATGCATTATTTGTCTTTGCACTAGCCATGACGTCATAACGTTTTATCTGCAATGACGCCATGTCGTCAAAAGTGGTCACCGCCTGACGCATACAGAAACATGAAAAGTAAGAAAAAAGGGCAATTTAATAATTATTATCTGTTTGATTGCAGCGAGTGCCTTAAAAAAAGACTTTACAAAAATGAAAAGAGTAGATCTATATCAAATGATTATCGACAAATTCAAACATTTAAAGAATATAGTGATACTGAAAGGTACTTTTTTTAGTTAAGGTGTAATACCACCAAATCATAGTACGTCACATCCGATTGCATACGAAAAAGGGTCGAAAAAAAGTATTCCCTTAAATTTGACAGTTGTAGGAAATTAATCCTACATTTCATTGCAGTAAAAAATTTCTGAGTCATAAACATATATCTTGGGTGTTTCAAAGCACCATTTTTTTTTATTTGGTGTTTCTATAGAATATCTTGGAAACTTGAGCTTACATGGTTACTAAAGCTTGTACACATGAAAATTTGATTGGTTAACTTCTAGTGATGGTTATTTTCTTATATGCAATGAAATGTTATGTGAAATTTTGTCTGTAGTACTGGACAGGATAAA
The DNA here is from genome assembly GCF_021869535.1 of Mytilus californianus. Taxonomy (NCBI): domain Eukaryota; kingdom Metazoa; phylum Mollusca; class Bivalvia; order Mytilida; family Mytilidae; genus Mytilus; species Mytilus californianus. The sequence continues at coordinate 46,378,803 of NW_026262582.1, read as the reverse complement.
ACTTTACTCATACCAAGTATTTCTTTATTTGAAACAAAGATAAATTCTGCACAATTTTTTGAAAAGTGCAACTGTAACAAAGACTAATAGGGAAAAATCAATGGTGGTATGACACCTTAAGAAGATAAAAAGGGGGTATGTTCTGTACATGTATGTTTCCTTTCATAACGTATTTTTCTTTGTTTTTTATATAGCTTTTAAAGTATCAGCAAACAAAAAATCGCACAGAATTGTCGTTTCTCCGTCTACCGATTTGTTGGATGAAAATGGAGTACAAATCGATTTTGAAACGACATTTTGATTAAACAAATGAAAATGCCATTTTACTGTTCGATTTTTGTCGAAACGACATCACAGATAAAAAACAATCGGATGAAAATCGGATAGAAAATCGTATGGTGTAAAAGCACCTAAAAGAATTTTCATAAGCATTAGCAGAAATAAATTAGATAATGCAACTAATCATCTCTCTTGATCAAGTGCTCTCCTGTCAGGAGTCTCGAACTACCTTATCTTCAAATGATTAGCGATTGTAAGTTGGATATCCCTCAGTGCTTTGAAACAGTAATCAAGAGGACCCTTTGAATTATAATACAATAAGGGTTATGCAATTACATGCAATTAATTATAATTGCTTACATAAATGGCGACGGCTAGCGAAACGAAAACACCTTTCATTTATAGTGCAGTTATTTAACAGTGGCGGAAGATAATTTAACGATGACGTGCGACATCATAAAACAGGCCATGGAGGTCCCTGCGATGTGTTTTGTTGACTGCAATTGTTTCATTGCGCTGTTAAAATGTATTATTTGTTTTTTTATATATATATAAAAGTCAGTGCAATCTGAGAGTAAACAAAAAAGGCGTTTCCTGACATCAGTTGTACAATTCCGTATAAACATATGAAACTGAGTTACACATATGTGATATAAACATATATTTGAATATATAACAAATTGATTTAAACCAATATTAATATTTAATGAGACGATTGTTATTTATAGACCTCATCTTTACAATATCTCCCAGATCTTTATTTGTTAAAGCTTAATATATGTATGTTATTTGACATTGCAATAAGTACAGAATAAACCGAGTGCATTCGTTTGCTCTATATTTTTCTTTTTAAGGTGGTACCTACACTACAGGGAGATAACTCTGTAAAAATCAGCTAAACGTTGTAATTACGTTGTATTGTTAAGGAAATATTAAGCTTCTCAATGATCAAAATTGGTGTTTGTCAAACTGCTATATAACCAATGAAATTTTTCTGATAAAGTGGTTGGTTCAAATTTTTAGAAATTTTTATATTTTTGTCAAAGGGTCAAAGTAAACATTTTGTCAAAATTTTATGAAAATTAAACGAGCCAAATTAATATTAGTCAAGGTGTTGGGTACCACCTTAAGCTTCTCTTTTATGACGAAATTTGGTTTTTTCTCGATTTGTTTTGTTTTTTTGTTTGTTTTTAAAAAGGGTCTTCTGGTAGGGAGATAGTAAATCTGACCCCACCTTTTAATGAAACAAATCGATCTGCTCTTGTAAGGAGTGAACAGAAAAAAAAAACATTTTCGTGTTAACTCTTATTTTTTCGTCTTATCCCCACTCAAGGAGTCAACAATTTTGTGTTTTTGTGTTGACATAAAATATCATCGATCGTTAATTTCTTGTTAATTTCCTATTAATAAAAGGATGAAATATTCGAAATTCAGATATCTATGATGAGTTTTTTTTTTTTTTTTGCGTGAACCCTCTGAGGTGTTAAGGCCTATATGTTGGTGACTTTTGATGGCTTTCTTTGAGCTATTCAGATATCTAAGGAAACAAAGTTTTCGGAACGTATCGAAAATGTTCGATCATTTGTACAGGTGGTGATCTATGTCTTTATAACGGCCCCTCTGTGGACAGGCTTCCACGTGACATTGCGTATTTCAACAATCAAAGTTCTTTTGTAGATCGGAAAGTTAATATATAACTAAATTGCAGTAGACAAATTATTAATATATTTCAATCTTTTGACATAACATTTGCTTTTTTATGTGAATGTTTGTTAAATATCAATAATAAGGATAATTAAACACAACGATATTTCTGACAAAAATATTTAATTTCGTTACTAAATGCTAACATAAGTCCAAGTAAAAACCAAGGGAATATTCATTAAAATTATTAGATTTTATCTGAAATTGGGAAATAAAGTATACCATTATCAGCTGAATCAAAATAAATCATTTATAAAATATCATTGGCAATGTTATAGTATGTCCCACATGTGTAATCAGTGAACTCATATATCAGGGATGCCCATAAATAAATAAGTATCTAAAATATAAACTGTAGTGAGAAAAAAAAATGATAGCATGATTTCAATTTACTGGAATTCTAACTCCCTGTATATAAGAAATGCTTTACAAAAATAATTCAATTTTAATTACTACTTAATTAATATTATTTTATACTATCAAAAAGGTTTTAGAGGGGATTGTATTGCACTATATTCATAAAATGGAAAATTAGATTGATTTGATAAAAAAATGTCTCATCAGAAAATAATTAAAGTTTGTGTTTACTGATAGTATATATGGAATTTTCGGAAAAGATTTATTAACAGGAATATATGTTAATCAAATTTCAATACTCTTTTTAGTTTTAAACAGTTTAACCTTATCATGCTTATAGCTTCTAAATCTTTGCAATATGGTGCGATTATTGAAATTAAGACGTTTCTGCTATGACAACTTATTCCTTCATTTAAAAAAAATGATAAATTGATATGATAAGTAACTAATTTCAATAGGTTCTGGTTTTTTTTTTTAAAAGAGGAAAACTGCATATATCATTAGGATTAAAATTCAATTGGTTTTGAAATCTTATCTATTTATTACAAACTATTCATGGTATAGAGAACTGAAAGTCCAATTTACATTTGAAGCTTAACTCTATATGAAGCAACAAATTAGGTTTCCATTGTTTTTTAATGAAAATAGCACACTAGACCTTTCATATACATACATTTGTTATGAATACCTAAATATGCTCCCAAAAGAACAAATTCATATATTGATTGATTTATTTATTGTTGTTTAACGCCACTTTCAGCACTATTCTGCTATTTCGTGGCTGTCAGTTTTTACTGGCAGATGAAGCTGTAGTGCCCTGAGAGAACCACTGACCATCGGCAGGAAAACTAACAATCCTAGTCAATTGAGATTGGAATCGAGCGCACCTGCCGCGTGCGAGATTCAAACTCACAACCTCAGTGTTGACAGGCTAGTGATACATTGGAGAGACTACTTAGACCACTCGTTCACTGAATTTTGATATTGTCTCTCAATATATATATGAATAGAAATAAATCGTCCATATATTTAAATACCTTTCGAATCACTTGATCGTAATAACCAAGGAAAAAAGAAGAATGCAACAGCATATGTAATATAAAAAGAAGGTGTTTCGGTTAACGTCAATACGACAACAAGTCACGTGTCAAGCTCTTACTGGTGGTGAATTATGACAAGTTAGGGGAATATCAATAATAACACTGTCCTGATATCCAATATATCACCAGGACTTACATTTACATTTACAAATAAATTATGTATGGTTATCACAGCTTCAATAATGAGTATCAGATATTTTTTCGTTAAATAATCCAGAGTTCTCTAAATATACTACCGAAATTTACCCAAAAGAACTTACTTTAACTAAATCTAACATAAACAGCAGTAGTTGTCCTTTTCTAGATTTGGACATTTCAATTTCTAAAGGAAAACTCCATACTACAATTTACGACAAAAGAGACGACTTTTCATTCCCTATTGTTAATTTTCCTTTTCTAGACGGCAATGTTCCTTTGGCTCCATCATACGGTGTTTATATATCCCATCTCGTTCGTTATGCCCGTGTGTGTAGTGATGTCATAGATTTTAACGAACGTAATCAATGCACCACTGGTAAATTATTAAGTCAGGGATTTCGTTACCATACATTACGTAAAACTTTTACTAAATTCTTTCATAGATACAAAGATTTGATTAGTAAATTTTGCTGTACCTGTAGAAAACTGATTAAAAACGGTATTTCACATCCTAAATTTTACGGTAATATTGTACTTAAAGCGCGGAAATCACTATGTGATCCGTGTAAACTCATCGAACCTTTAAACAAACTTGTTAGTAAAGGTTATCTTACCAATGTTGTAATTAGATCTTTGAATATAGTTTACATCGGCACTAATATCGATTTTGTCATCAGCAAACTAAAACATAACTAAATTTGTATTCTTTTCAAACGGGATGTATAAAGACATACCCACGTTCATTTTGATCTATAAAGAGGTTAACTCCTAACTATCCTACTGCCTGTCGATACATTTATTTTTAGCATTGCACAACTCATGTCTTCTTTGACTGTCCATGACGTTAAAATACTAAATCCCTGGGATTTAGTTGATTTAAGGCTCTGATGCATGATTTTTTATTATTAATTGTTTTTGGCTTTTAACTAGCTGTCAGTAACTGCGAGTACTCTCAAATCGTACTTTCTTGTTTATTTGACCTGTTGATACTAATTGTAATGCTTTTTTGTTATTTAATGTTAACTTTTTCAGGGTTATATCTGGTCTATATACCAGCTTTGATAAGTGTTTTGTATAACTATAAATTTTCACTTCTTCGAACTATAAACATCAAAATTATTTATTTTGTAAAAATATTTCCTTTCTCCATTTGAACTGTACACGTATACCTAACAACAAAATTATGTTCATTTACCTGTATTCAAAGTAATTGCAAATGGCTGATATTTTTGTTCAAACATTTTGTTTTTCTAAAATTGTTTAACATTTCACAGCGGTATAACATGTTACTTTAATTATTCTTCCCTTAGTTTATCTATTTTGTATTTACATTGTATCATAGATCAAATTTATCTGTTCAGTGTATGTTTACTGGTGTTAATATGTCTTTTGATTGAGTTAAGCCATTTCAATTGATATTTTATAGTGTGTCTTTCTATATTGTGATGTTACACTATTGTTTCAGATAATGGTGAAGGTTTGGTACCATTAAAACGGTTTGCACCTGTCCTAAGTCAGGAATCTGATGTTCAGTAGTTGTCTTTGTTGATGTGGTTCATAAGTGTTTCTCGTTTCTCGTTTTTTTTATATAGATTAGACCGTTGGTTTTCCCGTTTCAATGGTTTTACACTAGTAATTTTTGGGGCCCTTTATAGCTTGCTGTTCGGTTTGAGCCAAGGCTCCGTGTTGAAGACCGTACTTTGACCTATAATGGTTTACTTTTATAAATTTTGACTTGGATGGAGAGTTGTCTCATTGGCACTCATACCACATCTTCTTATATCTATCAGAACTGAAGGCACCCTGGACACGAAATATGAAAAGTATGAAAGATAGAATGCATGTATCCAGATTATGAAGCATATTGACAGCTGAAATCTATATTGCAATCTGTCTATGCAATTTCTTTCAGACATCCAATTTACACTCCCAAGAAATAAATAGATAAAAAAGTGAAGCCTTAAAAGTTAAATTCATATAATAGCTGTATACACTTTTCTATTTACAATTACATGATTTCATTATAGGTGTTTTTACATTTAAATTTTATTATTCACAGTTAATTATTTCAAATAAAAAGACAAAAATTTAGCAACATATTTTTGTTGACCAGTCAGCGATCTTTGGTTCACGTTTTACTTTTCTTTATTTAAATAAAGCAACTTGTTTAAACACATTTTGAATATTTACTGTTTGTATGTTTTGAAATTCTTGTTATTTCTTTATATTTGAAACAGTTTAACATTAAGACTGCCTCATATCTTGACTTACATCTAGAAATTGTCAATGAGGGTCGGTTAGAAAAGAAATGATTTCAGCTTTCCGATTGTGAACTTTCCATTTCTTTGTAGTAACATTCCAGCAGCGCTTGCATACGGAGTATATACCCCCAGTTGATATGATATTCCAGGGCTTTTGTATCCTAACATGATTACCCTAATAATGGTCTGCTGCTCAGCTGGAAGCTACTAAACCAAGAGTTCCGAGTGGTGAAGCTGAAATCATCCCTTCGTAAATTTTACGGACGCCATCACGAGTTGGTTGACCGTTATGGAATAATTCACAGATGACGACGGATATGTTCATGACTGCAATCCCGTCCCCGTTTCCCCGAATGTGACCTACCGCATTAGACTTATCATCGGATTTGTACTTACATGAGTAAAACTGCTACCCCCCTCCCCCCTGGTGCACCTGAGATCACCCCTAGTTTTAAGTGGGGTTCGTGTTGCTATGTTTTCTATGTTGTGTTTTGTGTACTGTTGTTTGTCTGTTTTCTTTTTTTAGCCATGGCGTTATCAGTTTGTTTTCGACTTATGAGTTTGAATGTCTCTTTTGTATCTTTCGCCTCTCTTTTATTACATACATTTTTATGTCCTGTAAACAAAATCAAACTTCGAATATCTTGCAATGCTTTTGGTGTATGTTATTAATGAAAGTATTGTTATTTTATTGAATTTGACATAGTAAACATTCCCAATACTATATTGTGTCATAGAAATGTTGAATATTCTTGAACAACTTCCGGTAACATGGCGACCCCCGTGTTTTATATTTCTTCTCAATTCTAGTCGTGACGATGGCCTTAACTTCACATGAAGCACCGAGGTCCAGTAAAAGCCCCGGACATCAAACAGTCAGGGAAAACACAAGCAAATCTTAAATTAACAAAGACACTATGCTACTTTCATGCAGAGCCTTACTGATCCGATACTTTAAAATATCGGGCAATGGCCCAAATTATGGAACAAAAACGAAAGATTTTGACGTTTAATTAAAATCAATTACAATTAGCGATGAACAAACGCCCTTCCAATGGAATGCACCAGCAGATCTACTTTACAAATCAGCAGTTGATATATCATTAAATAATAAAAAGTTGTTAGTAGTAAAAGTCTTTTACATAACAACAAATGCAATGATACAAGGTAAAGCAATAGACACATGGTTAGAAAATGAATATGAATATATGGTCGGTTATTGACAACTTTGTTAGCCAACATGCAAGGGGAGTTAACCAAAATGTTGACGAGCTATTAACACAGCTAAAACTTTATGAACCTTTCAACAAAGCAAGTACAAAATTGATATTGATGAAATAGATGATGTATCAATAAATGGAGAACAAAATAATTCTCCAAACAAAGTGTCAGTAAATGTCGATCTAAGCAAGTCATAAGATCGACAACATGAACAAACAAGTTCTGCAGAAACAACGTGTGATAACCAAATAAAAGAAAAACTCCAAAAACAATGTCTGATATCCAAGAACAAAATAAATGTTCAAGTTTAACATGAATCTACAGGATAAGAGTTAAATGATTTAAATCAAGTTTGCATTCAATTGAACGTAAACTGATAGAAATGATGCTAATACAAATGAGGTTCTTTAAGTGTGTAATGAAATGAATGAAAACTTCTCAGAAATCACAAAGCTAAAATCTGATATAGAAAATAAAAAAGTGGTACCAAGATAAATAGTGAATTGTTGTCAACAGCAGTTAAGCAGTTAGGTGAGAATATCACGACATATTTAGACAGATGTGAAAATTTACATTAAGTACATCAAGATTGATCTCAGTAAAATAGATTGATTGATTGATTGATTGGTGTTTAACGCCATTTTCAACACTATTGTGCTATTTCGAGGCAGTCAGTTTTTATTGGTGGAGGAAGCCGGAGTGCCCGGAGAGAACCACCGACCTTCGGTATAAAAACTGACAATCCTAGACAATTAAGATTGGAGTCGAGTGCACCTGCCCCGTGCAGGATTCAAACTCACAACCTCAGTGTTGACTGGCTAGTGATACAGTAGTTCGACTATACTTAAACCACTCGACCACGGAGCACGAAGAAAATAGAAGGAACTCACAAACTATAAGTGCAGACTGTGAATGCTGTAACCAGGTTATTGAACAGTTACAATTAAATCAGTTACAAACAAGGGAAACTAACAACAAAACAGACAAAACTGATTCTTGTTTAAGTGAAAAGCAAGTGTTGAAGTCACATGACACACCAGTCTCACTATATAATTTATGTGTAGACTTAAGAAGTGATAAAAATGACCAGAACGTACTTGAATATAACAGGAATAGAAATTTTCATGAAAAAGAAGAAAAAATAAGAAGTGCACATAATCCGACGATTGACAATATTCCAAACGCTAATCCTTGGGTGATAGGTTCCTCTGTGTGAGCAAAACAAACAGAAGTAATAGGTAAAAATGTTAACAATTGCGGTACAGCAGTCAACATTGTGTTATAATCTTCATCACTATAAAAACAAACAACCATGTCAAGAAAAAAAAACAAAATGGCACATAAGCAAAAATGAAAGACAAGAATACAACAAATGACCAAAGCACAATAATAAAATGGCGGGATGCTTAAATACCGAGTCACGGCAAAAAAAATATTACCAAAAATGGACTAAATATTAAAGGTTAAAATATACAAAGACAAATAAAAAGAACACTAAAACACGTAATTAAGCTGATAAACAACGTCAGTACCTAGAATCTATACCATCGTGTATTATTTGTGAAGTTGATACGGAATATAACGCGCGTCTGGCGCAAATACAAAATTTCAATCCTGATATCTATGATTAGTTTATTAGTCAACAAGTTCGTGGTATCTTCCGATTAACTTTTTGTAGAAAGGGGACGAGACGTTCTTTGACATAACCCTGGTTCATCAACTTTCTGCCCAGACCCTGGTGACGTTTTATAAAGTCTGACTAGACGCTGCAAGCTCTTTAATACTGCGTGAGTTTGGAAATTTATATCCCATATGCAGGTGAAGTGGTTATATTGCTGCAAAGGTAGGAGAAATATACAATTTCAAATTCTGGTACTGAGATGACCGCTTATGTCAAATTCGAGGTATAAGTCTAAAAAATGAGGCGGAGGAAGCCGTGTCTGATGTTCCTTTAATTTCTAGTTTTGAGGGATATATTAATGGCACCCAATCAGAAAAGTCTGAATTGTTAATGGAAAGAAAATCGTCAATATATCTGAATGAGAAATTAAATGATCTGGCTTCTTTGATCTTCTTGTTTCTGAAGGAACTCTGATTCATATAAAAAAAGTCTACCTCCGAATTCAACAGATATGTTGTCAATGAGAAATTCCAGCATACTGATCACTTGTTCTTCGGTGAAGCATATGTTTTACCTTTTGTTTACTGTTAACAACACTTACGATATGGTATCCCAAAGCACTAAATTTACTGAAAAGCCTTGTGGTTTATTTCTTTAGGGTGGTTTTTCAATTTCACATGGAGAATGGTGGTATTACATACATTTTGTCTTATCATATGATCAAAATATAGATTTTAACAGATGCTCTAAGTAAAGAGTTTATTTTATACAAAAATATTTATAACAAGACCTTTTTCTGATATGTTAAAAACCAGCAATGGTAAGCTTATTTGGGGACTAAAATTGAAATATTCTGATAAATGTAAAAAATTATATTTTACAGTAGTTATACTCCTTCTGAAAAAAAGAAAGAAAGAAAAGGCAAGGAAAAAAGTTGTTCAGTAACAAAGTATTATCTCTCAAAGTTCTTGAGTGCTAACAATTTTTATAGAGTTATTCCTCTTTTAATAATAAGTGTTGAGTAGCGGTATACTAGTGTTGCCTTTATTTAATGGGTCTTTGCTGATATAAGTCAAAGACCTTTTCATAGTAATGCTACATATGATTTTCAAACAGAATGTATGATACTACTATATGTTTATACATCCATACTGACACATGATTATAGTGATGTTATAGATATATTACTAAGCTATATACCTTATTTTCAGTCATGCATTTCACTTTTGATTTATAATGAATCACAATTCATTGATTGAACAACTTTCTGTATCTGCAAGGAATATTCATGGTCTTTGTGACTAATCAAATGTTGATTTTTTTTAAATAGTTTCAAAAGTGACATAAATATCGTTTTTGAAACCTTCAAAGGAGAATGTTGAGAATATAATATCCCTGACTTTGATATCTTTTCTAAAATTAGAAGAAAGAAGAAGAAAGCATAAAGACATAGTGGGGATACTAGTATACTCTCAAACAAATATATTCCAAAGGGATTTCTCATTTACAAGAAAGTACTGATTCACAAAACAGACTATGGCTTAAACTGGACAAACAATTCTTTGGCTTTAAATGTGACCTATATTAGTGTGCTGTTTATCCCCCTGTAGTTTCCACTCATTACGAAAATGACTATATTCAGTAGAAAAGGAAATAAATACATTTATGATATAGAAAAAATTGCTTTAATAGAAGATTTCATCTCCCAGAAAGCAGTCATTTAGATTTTTTAGAAAATGATGACGCAGATTTATTTGAAATACATTCTCAAGATATAGTACGACAAAATTATGATGTGGATCAATATTTGATAAGAAATAACGAAGATAAAGAACTGAATGCATAAGGTAACAATCGTTTAGAATTATATGCATATCATCAAAACTACGTATATTAAACGGCAGATACATTTGTGATTCATTGGAATATTTTACATGTTTTACACTCAGTGATATGAGTACAGTCGATTATGCTATTGTAAGTAATAGTCTCCTGACCTCAGTAATATACTTTTAAACTAATGAAATCAAATACCTTTCAGATCATGCACAAATTGAAATATATCTTCAATGTAATAAAAGTGAGAAAAAAAAATATTTGTTTACAGAGGATAAATGGGAACTAATGAAAAATTCTAAGTGGAATGGTAACTCAAAAAAAATATAAAATATTTATAAAAAATCTTTTATCTGATAAATGAAATTATAAACTTTGAAAAAAAAATATGTAGAAAGTCAAAATGGGATTTATCAGGCCGCTAGTGAGTCTTGATTTAAATTCATACAGCTTAACAGAAAGATTTGGTACACTTAGACAAGTAAGAGATTAACCAAACTTTAAAAGAAATATAAAAAAAACAATAATGGTCAGCTATTGAAGGATATGAATATCAAAAGTCAATATATGCAGTTGGTAAAGAATTAAGACAAAATCCTTTTAACTGTTCACTGAAACATAAACATTTTTGTCGACTCAAATCTTTTAGAAAGATAACAAAACAAAAAGGTATAGAATATGAAAAGAAAATCTTTGATAAACATTTAGATTCAATGAAAACAAAAATCCACAAGAATACTGGGAAATACTAAAATCACTAGAAAACAAAAATATCGATGGAGATGAAGATTTAAAAGATATGTTAAAGGACAGTGAAAGCACAATAACATATTTTCAAATAAAGGAAAGATTCAAAAATAATTAATGATTTTTCAAACTAGATTGAACAAAATTTTAAAAACATAAAAAGTACAATGTCCTTCAATTACTTGCTCTGAAATTAAATGTATAATACAAAACACCTAAAAAATGGGAAGACAAGTGGTCCAGATAGCGTGTTCAATGAAATTGTTAAATTAAAAAGTGCAGTAACTACCAACGTATATTTTAAATTATTCAATATTGTGTTAAAAACAGGATATTATCCAGCTTCATGGAATTCTTCATACATAACTTAAGTACATAAATCAGATGGCAAATGTAATCCAAGCAATTCCCGATGATTTTTTTTAATCAACTGTATATCCAAACTACTTAGCAGTATCTTAAATCAAGGAATATCTAAAACTATGGAACAATTAACTTATTCCCAGTTTGAATTTACAGTTAATCAATGAACCGCAGATATCTTTATTTATCCTTATAGCTTTAATTAATGAATAAATTCATAAAAATAAAAAAAACTTTGTATCTGTTTTGTAGATCTTAAAACAGCTTTTTATTCACTTTGTGAAATTGTAATGCTTTATAAATTAACTAAAGTGGGTGTTTTAAAGCATAATGATATATTTAAATGATTAAAAAACAGTTCATTCATACTGATGCATCATTGAAATATGATGATAAACATTCAAGATTCTGGTTCCCTTCAGAAGGGAGTACAACCAGGAGACAGTATCAGTCATACACTCTTCAACTTATCTATAAATGATGTAGTAGAACATTATGATAATAAAGATTTAAAACCCAGCAGAAAAATGGTGTCTGATAAAGGAATTCGTCTGTTTGCTGATGACCTTATCATATTATCTGAAAGGTCTTCAGAATAGTTTAAATAACTTATCAAAAAGTAAAATCATAAAAATACCGAACTCCGAGGAAAATTCAAAACGGAGAGTCCCTAATCAAATGGCCAAAATCAAAAGCGCAAACACATCAAACGAATGGATAACAACTGTCATATTCCTGACTTGCTACATGGTTAAAATGGTGGATTAAACCTGGTTTTAAAGCTAGCTAAACCTTTCACTTGTATGACAGTCGCATAAAATTCCATTATATTGAGAAGGACGTGTGAACAAAACTAATAGATATAATAAGTACAAATGTCAAAAATAGGGGTACAGCAGTCAACATTGTGAAAAATTACTGTGAAAAATGGCAGTTATGTTTGAAAACTAAAAAAAAAAACAACAAAAAATTATAATCCGGCAAAGAACTTCAAAATTGGCTACATATATAGTAAGGTTCAACAATGAAAAAAATGATAATGTTAAGGAATGAAAATTGCTTGGCACCTTAATAAAAAATAACGGAAATCTTAGTTCGAGTATGACGGAATTAGCCAAAAAAAGCTATAAAAACCTCTTTTTTTCAAATAATCACATGCTGCCTGTTAAGGGAAATTTCCCTGTTAACGTATTCTGTATTCTCTTCGATTCTCTAATTAAGCCAATTTTGACATATGATGCAGAAATATCATACATGGATACATATCATTCATATTATAAAGCGAAAGGGAGATTAAAATCCCAAAACAAAGATGTAGATAATTTCCAATATTTGGAGAAAGGTTCATGATAATTTCTGTAAATATCTTCTTATATAAAATCATTAAATAAAAAAAAGAGGATCCCATAGCACTAGATGTATCTTTCCTTCAGATGAAAATCAGGCAAAAAAAAGACAAAAATAAAATCCGGAAATTCATTGATTGGCCCTATAAAACACAAAATTTCAACGTAACATGGGAATACAGAACAAAAGAAAACCTGGCAACTTGGTGGTGGCCCTAGTTAACCCAAAATTTTAACTGTGCGAAAAATATACGTCTTTACAGTAAAGTAAACCTTTCTAGTCAGTTAACATTTAAAAAGTTATAATTTATACTTATAGAGGTCTCTGTGTTTATAGAGGTCTCTGTGTTTGTCTGTATAAAATTCAAGAAAGTGTTTTCTCCCTTTCCTACAAAAAACTCAACAATTTTATAGCGGTATACTACTGTTGCCTTTATTAAGTCCTTCAAAAGGTAAAAGAATTATGATGCATTTTGAGAATAACAGCATTTCATGTTCATGTATGCGCTAACTAAGATTAAAATACTGGATATTGTTTTCAAAGCTTTAACATGGAAGCTAATTTAACTACCAAGTTGAATTATCAGTTCCTAGTCCACTTCTAATGATACATATTTAATGAAAAAATGAAATAAAAACATGAATAAGAATTTCCAGGTCTGGTTTGTTTTGTTTTAAACCATTGAAATACTATATATATTGATATGCAACCATGCAAATACTGTTTATGTTGATGTGCAACTATGGAAATACTAATATTATTGATGTGCAACCATGCAAATACTGTTAATTTTGATGCGCAACCATGGAAAAACTTTTAATATAAATAAATACTGTTATTATTGATGCGCAAACATGGAAATACTGTTCATATTGATGTGCAACCATGACAATTCTGTTAATATTGATGTGCAACCATGGAAATACTGTTAATAATGATGTGCAATTTATTGACATACTGTTTATATTGATAAATGCTGTTTGTAGGTTGCACTTTGTAAATACAGCTGTTTCACAAGCCACGCCTCTTTTGTAATGTTTTAAACTATTGAAATACTATCTATATTGATGTGCGACCATGCAAATACTGCTTAAATTGATGTGCAACTATGGAAATACTGATATTATTGATGTGCAACCATGCAAATACTGTTAATATCGATGCGCAACCATGGAAAAACTTTTAATATAAATAAATACTGTTATTATTGATGCGCAAACATGGAAATACTGTTCATATTGATGTGCAACCATGACAATTCTGTTGATATTGATGTGCAACCATGGAAATACTGTTAATAATGATGTGCAACCATCGACAGACTGTTTATATTGGTGTTCAACCATAGATATACTGTTAATATTGATGTGCCATCACGTACTTACTGTTAATATTGATGTTTTATCAATGAAGTTCTGTTAATATCGAAATACAACCATGGAAATACTGTTAATCGTGATGTGCAATCATGGAAATACTGTTCATATTGATGTTCAACCATGGACATACTGTTAATATTGATGTGCAACCATGAACATACAGGTAATATTGATGTACATCCATTAAAATTATGTTAATATTGATGTGCAGCAATGAAAATACTATTAATATAGATAAATACTGTTGATAGTGATGCTCAATTGTGGAGATACTGTTAATATTGGTGTGCGAACATTGAAATACTGTTAATATTGATGTGCACCAATTTAAATACTTTTAATATTGATGTGCAACCATAGAAATACTGTTGATACTGGTGTACAACCATCAAAATACTGTTAATATTGATATACAACCATGGACAGACTGTTAATATTGATGTGCAACCATGGGCATACTGTTAATATTGATGTTCAACCATGGACATACTGTTGATATTGATGTGCAACCTTGGACATACTGTAAATATTGATGTGCAACCATTGAAATTCTGTTAATATTGATATACAACCATGGACAGACTGTTAATACTGATGTGCAACCATGGACATACTGTTAATATTGATGTTCAACCATGAACATACAGTTAATATTGATATGAACCATGAAAATACTGTTAATATTTATGTACAACTATTGAAATTCTGTTAATATTGATGTGCAACTTTGGAAATGTCACCTGATCATAGGTTTTCATCATAGTAAGGGAATCAAAATAAAACAAATATTTCATAAATCACTGGAAATCTGTGAAAATCATCCCCATTGCTTAATTTGCTATGAGAGTAATAAGCAAGGCTAGTAGAAAAAAATGAAAAAGAAAGTTTAATTTGTTTATGGAAAAGTTTGAGGTTAAATTTTATTATGTTAATTACCATACAACATTTTAAAGGACTAAAAATATGTTTTGTTTTGTTTTTTACCCCAATTGTAAATATTTATCCAAAATCAGGGCATACTTTCCATTTATTAACAGAAGCTCAGATTCTTACTTCAATGTTTTAATAAACTTTTTCTATCGTTGTTAGTATTTAATATTTTCATGTCATTATATGTTTTAAATAAACTAGTATATCTTTTCAAATTTATAGTTGTGTGTATATATATATATATAAAGAAAAGGAGACGTGGTTTATCAGGGGCGGATCCAGCCATTTTTAAAAGGGGGGTTCCCAACCCAGGATAAGGGGGGGGGGGGGGGTTCCAGTTATATGTCCCCATTCAAATGCATTGATCGTCAAAAAAAGGGGGGTTCCAACACCCGGACCCCCCCTCCGCCTGGATCCGCCACGGGTTATTCATCAATGACACAGCTACCAAAAGAGGAAATAACCATAAAACATTTAGAGGGCAATATTTCAATCTCTGAACCATCCTGAGTCTGTGAAATTAAAAGTTGTGAATAAATTAAACAGAAAAAAATATGTGCCATAAAAAAGAAGCTTAACTTTCCAAATGTACATTTAAGGAATGACTGTAATATTTTTTCTGTCTATGAAGAAATAACATCTAAAATGTGGTGCACACTGAATAACCCGCGAAAAAATATTACAGTCATTCCTTATAATTTAATTCTAAATTCCATTTTTAAGGAGTAAATTTTGAAAAAAAAACGATGGTGACGTCACGGTCACATCACAAAATTATGTCTATGAGCTGATAGACAAAACACTATTAGCCAATCAGAAGACTTGTTACATCCAAAATTAAATTATTCAAAATTCACAAGTTGATGAGAAACTGACTACGCTTTGGCAAAAACTGAATGTTATATTTATTGATTTGGCATCACAAAATAACGTTTTGATAATTATACCCCACGCAACAAAGTTGCATAGGATATAATGTATTTGACCCGTCCGTTCTTGTCATCGCAACTCCTGTGAAACCTCACAACAAACATTCATGAAACTTTGTAGATTATAAATACATACTCTGTAGATATGCATATCGACAGGAAATTATGATTCAATTTTTGTCTTGCCTGCGACGAAAGTCGCGAAAAGCGAGACATGGGGGTTGCTTTTCTGGCGAAAACGACGACGGCATCAACAATTGTTAAGTTTTCTGCTTAGGTTAGTTTGAATTGAACTACTTGTGAAAGTTTGACGACTATTTTGAGGCCCCGCCCCCTAGGTCATGGTCCAGTGACTTTGAATGAATTATCAATGTTCAATGTTAAGTTTTCTGCTTAAGTTAGTTTGATAGGATCTACTAGTACTTGTAATAGGTCAATGATATTTTGAATGAAGTCCCATTACTATCAGTACATATCAGTTTGACGCCTATTTTGAGGCCCTGCCCCCTATCACTTGCTAAATGTCATCAAATGTAATATAAAGTTGCATTACTCATCAGTACATATCCGTTTGACGACTATTTTGAGGCTCCGCCCCCTAGGTAATGGTCCAATGACTTTGAATGAATTAGCAAATATCAATGTTAAGTTTTCTGCTTATGTTAGTTTGATAGGATCTACTTGTAATAGATCAATGATTTTTTGTATGAAGTCCATTTACTATCAGTACATATCAGATTGGCGCCTATTTTGAGGCCCTGTCCCCTAGCACTTTCTCCAGTGACTTTGAATTAATTAGCAATTTTCAATGTTTAGTTTTCTGCTTAGGTCAGTTTGATAAGAACTACTTGTAATAGATCAATGATATTTTGTATGAATTTAAAGTCCCATTACTATCAGTACATATCAGTTTGACGCCTATTTTGAGGCCCTGTCCCTAGCACTTGCTCTAGTGACTTTAATTAATTAGCAATTTGCAATGTTAAATTTTCTGCTTAAGTTAGTTTGATATGAACTATTTGTGGTAGATCAATGATTTTTTGTATGAAGTCCCATCACTATCAGTACATATCAGTGTGACGCCTTTTCGAAGGCCCTGTCCCCTAGCACTTTCTCAATGTCATCAAATGTAATATAAAGTTGCATTACTCATCCGTACATATCAGTTAGACGACTATTTTGAGGCCCCGCCCCTATGTCATGGTCCAGTGACTTTGAATGAATTTGCAATTTTCAATGTTAAGTTTTTCTGCTTAAGTCAGTTTGATAGGATCTATTTGTAATAGATAAATGATGTTTTGTATGAAGTCCCATTACTATCAGTACATATCAGTTTGACGCCTATTTTGAGGCTCTGTCCCTAGCACTTGCTTCAGTGACTTTGAATTAATTAGCAATTTGCAATGTTAAATTTTCTGCTTCAAATCAATTAGCAATGTTTAATCATGTTAATTTTTCTGCTTAAGTTAGTTTGATAGGATCTACTTGTGATAGATCAATACTATTTTGTATGAAGTTGCATTACTATCAGTTCATATCAGTTTGACTACTATTTCGAGCCCTGCCCTCTATGTCATGGTCCAGCCGCTTTCAATAAATAAGCAATTTTTAATGTTAAGTTTTCTGCTTAAGTCAGTTTAATAGGAACTACTTGTGATATATTAATGATATTTTGTATAAGTTACATTAATATCAGTACATATCAGTTTGACGACTATATTGAGGCCCTGCCCCTTAGGTAATGGTCCAGTGACTTTGAATTAATTAGCAATTTTAAATGTTAAGTTTTCTTCTTAAGTTAGATTGATGGGAACTACTTACAATATACCACAATATTGTCTATAAAGTAACATTACTGTCTGTACAAATCAGCTTGTCGACCATTTGCAGGCCCTGCACACTAGATCATGGTCCAGCGACTGAACTAATCAGCAATGTTGTTGTCCATTAGATAATCTTTTTCTGAATGTTATGCCGACAGGGGAGACATATCTCTATGTCAACAGTTTATTTTTCTAGGATTTATGCCCATTTGAACTTAGAGTTTTGGCCATGGTATACTACTGCAACAGTTTATCGACACAACTCCTCTGAAACCACACAACAAAATTTCATGAAACTTTGTAGATAATAAGTACATAAATTTATGATTCAATATTTTTTCTTGGAGTAATGCCCCTTTGAACTTTGAATTTTTATGTTAATATACTACTGCAAAAGTTTGCCAGCACAACTCCCCTGAAACCACACATCAGAATTTCATGAAACTTTGTCCTTAATGAGGACATAATGAGTAGATGTGCATAACCACTAGACATTTTTATCAGTTGACTTTTGTAGGAGTTGAGTCTTTGAACTTAGGAATCTAGTGAGATTTTGTTTGCCCAGTGACAAATGTGGGGCGTGGGGTATGTGCGCGTGCTCACAAACAACATCCAATTGTCCAAATAACCATAATCATCAAGATATGGCATACAGTGACATCTACTGACGAGGTTCCTGCCTTAAGACAAACTGATAAAAGTGTTTATTTCATTCATTGCTTGTAGGTGTTTTTGCTCCATTGGCAGCAGCTCTAAAAGGCTATATCAAACCAAACAACATCAAACGGATGATTTAAAAATAAGTATGAAATGAAAGGAGGGATTAGATTGAACATAAAAAGAGAAAAAAAAAAAAGCTGGTACAGGAAACCACATATAGTTAGCATTTAAGACAGGTTTTGAAAAATTTACCCTCAGCACCCTGGAAAATCTCTTTTATCCAGGAACGTGGCACTTTCTCACCGCATGTTGCATATTTATTACTTCTGATAATCCTGGATAATACTTGTATGGAGTCATACACTTCATTTGGGAAATTGTGTAAACATTTCGATCATCAACAATAGACAAGTTTCTATATAAAGAAAAGAAAATATGGGGAATACGCTCATCATCTCCATCCTATCGATACATCGAAACAAATAACATCTCATATGCGAAAATACTGTTCGACAATTATATTTATAGTATATTCTAATAAAAAAAAAGTAAAATCACAAAAAATACTGAACTCCGAAGATAATCCAAAAAAGAAAGTCCCTAATCAAATGGCAAAATCAAAAGCTCAAACACATCAGACGAATGGATAACAACTGTCATATTCCTGACTTGGTACAGACATTTTCTTATGTAGAAAAAGGTGGATTGAACCTGGTTTTATAGCTAGCTAAACCTCTCACTTGTATGACAGGCGCATCAAATTCCATTATATTGACAACGATGCGTGAACAAAACAAACAGACACAATAGGTAAAAATGTCAAAAAAATAAAGGACAGAGAAGAACAGCATTTACTGAAAAGATGGAGCCTATAATTAAGGTCATTAAGAAACTGTGTTTCTTTCAGCGGATAGTGTAGCTACAATTTTCAGTAACATATATAACTTTGAAATTAAACATGCCGAATAATGCACAAACATTCGGTAAGAATAAAATAGAAATTTCTTGATGTTTATTAAGCACAAATTACACCAGCAAATAGATTCATTACATATACATACATATTAAAACAAATACAATGTTGCATAAACAGAAATTACACGCACAGTCGACAAAGACCACAATAGTACAATTAAAATTACAACTGAAACTTGAATGTCTCCTATCCCCAGTTTTAGTGACTGTTTTTGAAAAGGATCCAATTAATTATAATAAGACTTGATATTTTTTTAGGATTTATATACGTTGTTTTTTTTTTTCTGTTTATCTATGTTTGCTTACTTTCCATTTCGCATCTACAATATATTAACTTTTTACGTTTTACACCTGAAAATGAATTTTTGTTTGGAAGACACAATTACATGTTAAGCCCGCCAATATTCGTACGACCGATTCTGACTATGTTCCGCAGTCTTCAATGCACAATCGCTCGTTGTTGAACTAAGCGTTTTTGTAGTCTCCCTATAGAAATTTCAAACAAATGACGGAAGTATAAGAAATTAGGCCATGAGATAGTGTAGGA
The DNA here is from genome assembly GCF_021869535.1 of Mytilus californianus. NCBI lineage: Eukaryota > Metazoa > Mollusca > Bivalvia > Mytilida > Mytilidae > Mytilus > Mytilus californianus. The sequence goes on along the minus strand of NW_026262582.1, from coordinate 46,358,586 downwards.
ACTAAATTAGATAAACTTTGGGAGAGTCTTAATAGGGTTTAAAGAATAGAGAATAATGACCCAATAATATTGTGAATAGACAATGATAGACAAAAATGGGCAAAGAAGGTAAGGAATAGTGAATAATGGAATGTAAAAGTATAAAAAATAATCATGGAAAATAAAAGAATTAGGCTATACAATTCTGACTCAGAGGCGGATCCAGCTATTTTTAAAAGGGTGTTCCGACCCAGGATAAAGGGGGGTCCAACCATATGTCCCCATTAAAAAGCATTAATGGTAAAAAAGGGGGGGCCTAACCCCCACCCCCCCCCCCTCCCCCTGGATCCGCCACTGTGACAGTCACTACAGAAATAAACACCATACAGAATAAATAAATCATATATATAATTTTACAGAATAAGCATAATTTTTAAAGATAGGAAAACACCCCTCAAAAAATGAGATGTAGGTATACGACAATAAAACAACAACTTAGCAACAAAGACCAACAAAAGATATAGATCATGTCTATAGAGGAACATACAGCATTCAACAATATACAGAACTGGTGTCTAAACAATATGTCAAACTTTAAATTAAAGAGGCCCCTCTTAAGGGTGTCCAAGTAATCACATAATCACAATTTTTTTGCAAATATAATCACATAATCATTAATTATTTTTTTAAACAAGATAATCAAATAATCAAAAATACAGTCCTAGAATAATCATGAAATATTTGGTTAGGTAATCAAATAATCACTATAAAAACGGCCGAGTAATCACATAATCAAAATCCCCATGAGGAGGCTCATTAAAGCTAAGGAAATATTTACAGGAACAATCAAAACTTTAACATCAACACTTAATTCTCTAAATAACAAAACATTCAACAGAAATAATATACAACGACTACTAACAAGGTTCATGACTTTAGACATGCGCAAGTAAATGTGGCGGGGTTGAATCAGCTTTTTGATATCTCAACTCTCTTCATTCTTTTTAAAACTTGATCAGTAGATTATAGATCTTATTTAAAGAGCATACAATAGATACAAGTATATAGGAAAGCACTCAACTCTAAAATATCGGTATGATAAATAAGAAAACTCCGAAACAGTGGTTATGTCTTCCTTGCTTCGCTACGTTGACGCTGTTTCGGAGTTAGAAAGATAACAAAACACATAATAAAGCACAAAACAATATTATCCACTTATATATTTGATACTGTATCAACTTACTTAATTTGTCAAATAGGTGACTTAGGCCAAAAATAAAATATAAATTATTTGATGTTGCCTAACTACCCACCTGAAAAGTAGCCTACCAGAAAAAAATAATGACACAAATTGTTTCAAAATTATTTTTTTTAAATTTGTTTTCCTGCACTAACGTAGTTTTCTTGTCTAAAACATGTAACTCATGTTGTTGGTAAAAAAAAAATAAAAATTCCTACCTCCCTACCCAACCCTACAAGGCATGGGTAGGTAACATAAAAAAAAATTCTTAAGGTGGTACCAAACACCTTGAATAAAATTAATTTGGCTCGTTTAATTTTCATAAAATTTTGCAAAATGTTTACTTTGACCCTTTGACAAAAATATAAAAATTTCAAAAAGCTTGAACCACATACTTTATCGGAAAAATTTCATTGGATATATAGCAGTTTGACAAACGCTTATTTTTGATCATTGAGAAGCTTAATATTTCCTTAACAATAGAACCTGATTAAAACGTTTAGCCGATTTTTACAGAGTTATCTCCCTGTAGTGTTATGTACCATCTGAATGATGTCTAACGGACAGGGTGCAACATTGACTACACACACTTTGTAATTGTGTTAGTTTTGTTGATACATGTTCACAAGTCACTATAATAAACAAATCACTTACTTAATTACTTTATATAATAATTACTGGAAGCAAATTCAAAGTAATATACCTACTGAAATGAAATCAAACCGTTCCGCACTTATTATTGGTTGTTGAACTTCATATATGATTTTATACCCCAAGGTCAACATTTATTTAACAGTTTGATTATTTCGTCACTTGATTCTTGGTGTTTATGCCTCTGCAGACCAGAATGGTTATGCCAAAACGATGAACATGAAATGGATGATATGAAATGAAAAGAGGAGCTGAAATGGACATAAAATTGGAACAAACTGCAAATACACAGAGAGGGAGGCACGGTAGTAATAATTAGTCTCAACACCGTCTACAAAAGAGCCTTCCATACGAAATGGATGAGTCTATCTCATACAGGAACGTAGCACTTTCTCATCACTTAATGCTTGCACCTTTTGTCGAGTCGTACTCTTAGTCGGAGAAAGTGGGTTTAATTCATATGCCCAGGGACCCCAGAATGGGCATGTTTTCTAAATTTTGCTGGACTACGTGTTCCAACACCAAACATTATGCTTATTTTGGTCCAACCCTTCTTTGTTTTTTTCCCTAAATGCCTTTACCTTCTACAAGCAGTAAATACCAATTTTCAACTCTTTCAATCTAGGACTTGTATATTAATAAGGGTTAGTGTAATAGTCCCAGTTTGGATTGATCTCGAGCTTGCCAGGGATCAAACCTAAGTCTAAGAAGAGATCTTTACTAGATCCTGCTAATGAATAATGCAAGGCTTAATGAAATAAAATATAATATTTTATAATTGTTCCCAAACATTTTTTTTCTAAAGTCTATCGTTCAGCATAACAAGTTGAATTTGCTTGATTTTGAAGGACTTATAGTGCACGTTTACCTCAACATGTGGACAAAAGTTTTTAAAAAAATCGCTTACTCAATCGAAAATTATCTTAAAATCCGTTTTTTTTTTTTCTTTCAAATTATAGTTATAGAGACGTTCATATACAATGTCAAGTCTAAAATGTCCCAAGATGTAAAAAAAAAGATGTTAACATTTGAAACAGAAACTATTAAAGCTATGCCATCAACGCTAAATTCTACAAATAACAAAACAAGATAAAGATCTTACATAAGACCACATTGTACAGCCTCACTTGAATATATGAGGGTGTGGATCGGTTTTTTCATCATTTCTGTATTCTTAACTTTTTTATGCCATTTTTCGCTATTCTTTATGAATTTTACTTGTTATTCTCTATTCTTCATTTTTTTAACCTATTTTTCTCTATTCTTTATTTTTCTTGCGCTTTATTCTGCACATTGTGCCCATTATTGTCTATTCTGTAAACCCTATCCACACCCTCATATTTGATGGGATGAAAGCAGATGTTTAGATCTTCCCCTTTTTACCGATTCAGTTGAAAAGCGAAGGGTACATGAAACATGTCAAAATCTGATCAGCCTTGTCGAAGAAAGGTGCAACTTTAGGGGCAGACAAAAAAAACCTGAATATCTGTGTTTGATTGATTGATTGATTGATTGATTGGTGTTTAACGCCACTTTCAGCACTATTGGCTTTTTCGTGGCGGTCAGTTTTATTGGTAGACCTTCGGCAGGAAAACTAACAATCCTAGTCAATTTAGATTGGAATCGAGAATACCTGCCACGTGCGTGGATCGAAATCAAAACCACAGTGTTGACAGGCTAGTGATCCAGTAGTTGGACCACTTAGACTACTAGGCCACCGAGACCCTCAGATTGTGTGTGTCATTAGTGTTTCGTCTTGAAGCGAAATAAAGTTGATAGGTAAGGTATATTTTCTATTGTGGTAATTTGTTTTACCTTGTGTATTTTAGCACTAGTACATTGGACAGACCTGATACTTTATCAATATTCACTACAAGAAAGCAAATATTAAATTTCGATAGTCAATTCGAGACCTAATATGAGGCTTATAGGGAAATTCTAAACACAAATGTTTTTTTTTATCTTGTCTTTCTGTTCGGACACCGAATTTAACTTGATGATGTTTCTCCAATCAGTTGAACCTATGGACCAGGATAGCTACAACACGGGTATAATATAGTAGAATATATATATATATATATATATATATAAAAAGTCTAAATTGAAAACAACGTTCAAACCTATGATTGCGTTGGATAAAAACCGTAATTTTTATACGTGTGCATGCAAAACAAATCTCTTGGTAGAGGGGTCTAAATACAGCACAAACAACATTTCCCAAAAGACCAAAAAATGTGAAAAAGTATATTTTAACAAAACGCATTTGACTAGCAGGTCGAACAACTGATGTTCTTAAACCCTGCTGACTGCCATTGGCGATTGCCAAATAAACGGATCACAAGATGTAACAAAATATATATATATATATATATATATATATATATATATATATATATATATATATATATATATATATATACAAGTCTTAATTGAAAACAACGTTCAAACCTATGATTGCGTTGGATAAAAACCGCAATTTTTATACGTGTGCATGTAAACAAATTCCTTGGTAGAGAGGTCTAAATACAGCACAAACAACATTTTCCAAAAGACCAAAAAGTGAAAAGTATATTTTAGCAAATTGCAATTGGCTAATATAAGTCTAAATTGTAAACAACGTCCAAACCTATGATTGCATTGGATAATCAAAGTACTGAAGTACTGAACATCGGATGACCGCAGGTTCTTGTGGATAATCAAAAGCACATGTCACAGAAATAGATCACATCTCTCTACCTGAAACCGAGGTTAATTTACAGAGATATATTTTTTTTCTGATACAAGTTCGTGCATGGATGATGAATAAATGACAGGAAATTCAACCGCACCGTAATAACTATTATATTGTAGTGATACAAATCAGTATACCTGGGACTATTATACTAATATAATAATAGTCCCAGAGTATACACTGGTTTGTTGTTATATATTATATTAATATTACGGTTGCATGTATATATAATTTTCATCTATTTGTATATCATTCTATTCTACTATTCTAATTATAGTGCAGTGCAAGTGCATGGTGGACACTCTTCTGTAAAAAAATCGATTTTTCTAAAAGATTGGATATGAGAAGCCATTCATATTTTCCCGCAAAACAATAACAGAGTTATCGGCCCTTGCCGGGAGTGTCGCAAAACGTTCTTGAGATATTCTTACGTAAGCTTTAACACAATTTTTCGGTACGTGTGCATAGATATCATCAATGATTTTTTACTTTTATATATATAACTAACGACAACACATTTTCATATTATTAATTTGTGTTTTAATAAAAATATTTATAGGAGTATCCATTGAAAAAATGAATTTGAAACAAGCGATAAGTAATGTTATTTTGCACTAGATAATGACCGCGGATCTATAATTTTTATAGATCGGTTGAAAACCCAAAACTAATTTGCATAATGGAAATTTAGGCGATAGCAATACATCGAAATGACCTCACGGTCATCGCGATGTAAAAACCGCAATTTTTATACGTGTGCATGCAAAACAAATTTCTTGGTAGAGGGGTCTAAATACAGCGCAAACAACATTTTCCCAAAGACCAAAAAAGTGAAAAAGTATATTTAAACAAAACGCATATGACTAACAGGTCAAACAACTGATGTTCTTAAACCCTGCTGACTGCCATGGCGATTGCCAAATAAACGTATCACAAGATGTAACAAAATGGATCTTAATTATTAATTTAATACCAAATAGAAAACAATAAACTTACGGAAAAGATGGTATACCGCAAACACGAGGTGCAAAAATTTGTACACCATATCCGGATTTCGACAATTAATGTCTCTTCAGTGATGTTAGGAATCTAAACAGTATTTGGAAGGCCATATAATTTACCTCAATTTAGGATAGACTCTTGAATTTTGAAGAGTCCAAATAGGATGAACAGATCATATAAACCCGAAGGAAAATATAATACAAGCCCAAACGAAAAAATATAAACAAGTCTAAATTGAAAACAACGTTCAAACCTATGATTGCGTTGGATAAAAACCTCATTTTTTATTCGTGTGCATGCAAAACAAATTTCTTGATAGAGGGGTCTAAATACAGCACAAACAACATTTTCCAAAAGACCAAAAAAGTGAAAAAGTATACATTTTTTGTATTTTAACAAAACGCATTTAACTAACAGGTCGAACAACTGATGTTCTTAAACCATGCTTGACTGCCATGGCGATTGCCAAATAAACGTATCACAAGATGTAACAAAATGGATCTTAATTATTAATTTAATACCAAACAGAAAACAATAAACTTGCGGAAAATATATATGTTGTTACTATTATAAAGTATTACAAAATACATAGCTATGACAATTTAATAACAATATAATAAAAGTAAATATAAATAATAAAAATGTTCAAAAAACATCAGTTATTTATTTTCATTTCTGTTGTCTGCTTTATCTGGCATGGACCAATTTAGAAATGTATGTTCCATCCTCGTAAATTAGGTTGTGCATTCTCAGTGCGTCGTTAAGGACGTCTAAACTAATCAAATTGTTCAAAACAGAAACGTAACAATGATCAAAAACAAATTCAGATTGGTCCATTGATCTCCAGAAAAGTTACGTGGTATGCCAACATCCTATCAACACGTATAGTCTGTAAAGTATAATGATTGACAAGAATGATGTATACAATTTATTTATAATAATAATAAGATGTGATATAATTGCCAATGAGACAACGCTTCACCAGAGACCAAATGACATACAACTTAACAACTATATGTCACCGTAAGGCCTTCAACAATGAGCTAAACCCATACCGCATAGTCAGCTATAAAAGGCCTCAAAATGACAAATGTAAAACAATTCAAACGAGAAAACAAACGGCTTGACTTATGTACAAAATAATAAACGAAACTCATATATGATATATGATATATGATATACAGCAACAAACAACAACCACTGAATGTCTTTGAACCACCTTGGTCTCGTGGTAGCTGTATCAAATATCAAATTTTGATGACAACCTACAACAGGAAGAAGCTTCTCAAAATTTGTGATTTTTTAAAATAAAATAAGTTTTTACTAATTTTATGTTTATTTTTCAACACTTTAAAATAACTTAATACACCTAGTATATATTAGTTTTTGTTAAAAGCCTATTATGAGAAGACATTTCTCAAAATTTGTGATTATTTAACCCCCCTCCCCCCCTCCGGATCCCCCCAAATTGATGAGCCGAATTTCACCAAAATATAATATGCACATCTACATATTATACACAACTGCAAAAATTACTTAAGGATATGAGACTGTAATCATTTGCAAATATAAAATAAGTTAAAGCTATGAGTGAATTAGTTTGGATAAAATCTTTAAAAAAATGATATTATACAAATAAAACGCCTGCCACAAATGTGTAAGGATATGACCATTTGATATTCTGCGGTTGGGGGCAGTAGGTTTTTTTGCGGATTGACTGTTCATTTTCAACTATCGCTAAGAAAATTTATTAACACTTTTGTACACTGTTATTTCCTGCATTTTGTGTTACAGAATATTCATGTTCATCTTGGGCAAAGTTATCTATTTTCAGCTCTTACCAGGCAAGGATATTAATTTTCAAAATCATCCTGCCTCCCTCCCCAATCCCACACAAGAAAATTAGACAGTTGGTTGTCCCCAATACATTAAATTTACCAAAAATAGTGTATAGTACATCAGACCACACCAACACACGACAAATGACGTACAAATACAAACAACAACTAACAACCCGTGGACCAGGAAACCTGACTTATTACGGGTAAAAAATGTTGTGGGGTATAACCAGTTTTACTTGCCCATAAACCTCATCTTCAGCCATTCGAGACCATATATATAGAAATAAGGAGATGTGGTATGATTGCCAATGAGACAACTATCCACCAAAGTTCAAATGAAGTGGATGTGATCAATTATAGGCAACCGTACGGCTTTCAACAATGAGAAAAAAACATGGCGTACAGTCGGCTATAAAAGGCCCCGACATGAAAAATATGAAACAGTTCAATTCATATGTCGTAAAGGTAAAACTCACAATAAAAGAACCTGTACAGTACAGCAACCAACTAAATTAGATGAGCACTAACTTAAACAAGTCAAACAAGAGAAAAAACGGCACAAAATTTGAAAAAGCAGGGTCAAATAATGCTTGTTACAACTGGAAAAAAGATAAGGTGGACACAGCTATGAGTTACACTGCCGCTCAAACAAACACACAGAGCTAAAGCAACACTTTTAAATTGATTGATTGATTGATTGATTGATTGATTGATTGATTGATTGATTGATTGGTGTTTAACGCCACTTTCAGCACTATTGTGCTATTTCATGGCGGTCAGTTTAATTGGTGGAGGAAGCGGAGTGCCTGGAGAGAACCATCGACCTTCGGTAGGAAAACTGACAATCCTAGTCAATTAAGAATTGAGTCGAGCGCACCTGCAACTTGCGGGTGTCGAACTCACAACCTCAGTGTTGACAGGCCAGTAATATAGTAGTTCGACTACTTTTTTCTTCTTGAATAAAATTTATTTCACATATTATGATCCACAATATTCTACAATCTATTATGAAAAACATACAGTCCTTTATATTATCATGATATCTCATTTACACAACTTACATTCAGCACATTCTACCATTATTTACTTAAATTTTACACAAAATACAAAAAGAAAAGATTGGTTATATGGAAATGTCAAAAACAGCTCGACTTCTTAGACCACTAGGTGTTATTAATAGTTGAGGTTTAAAACGTCAAATTAATTCAAAATGTGTATGACGTCATGGTGACATCACAACTGATATTTAGTGTCCGGAATATAACATCCTATTTATTAATACACAATGCTTCAACCCACTTTTTCCATGTTCAGTGAACTGCTAAATGTTGATCAAAACCCTATATATTTTTGAATAAGAGTGGACACGCGGAAATGTCTCGCCTGCTTTACTACCATTGATTTTATATTGATAGTCCTATATATATAAAGTTTTACTACAAGTATCACATTAACTTAACATGGTCCAAGAAAATGAGGTCAAGGTTAGATAAACCGAGCCAGAAATACATGTACACCTTACAATCATTCCATACATTAATATAGTTGACTTATTGCTTATAGTATACAAAAACAGACCAAACCAGTAAAACTTAACATTGACCAATGAATGACCATGAAAATGAAGTCAAGGTCAAATGATACCTGCCAGACAGACAAATAATCCTAACAATCATTCCATAAACCAAATATAGTTGACCTATTGCTAATAGTTTAAGAAAAACAGATCAAAACACAAAAGCTTATCATTGAGCAATGAACCATGAAAATGAGGTCAAGGTCAAATAAAACCTGCCAGACTAACATGTACATAGTAAAATATAAACCGAATATAGCTGACCTATTGCATACAGTATTAGAAAAACACACCAAAACACAAAAAATGAACTTTAACCACTGAACCGTGAAAATGAGGTCAAGGTGAGATGACACCTACCAGTTGGACATGTACACCTTACAATCATTCCACACACCAAATATAGTCGACCTATTGCTTATAGTATCTGAGATATGGACTTGACCACGAAAACTTAACCTTGTTCACTGATCCATGAAATGAGGTCGAGGTCAAGTGAAAACTGTCTGACAGGCATGAGGACCGTGCAAGGTATGCACATACCAAATATAGTTATCCTATTACTCATATTAAGAGAGAAATTAACATTACAAACAATTTTAACTTTTATTCAAGTAGTCACTGAACCATGAAAATGAGGTCAAGGACAAAGGACATATGACAGACGGAAACTTCATAACATAAGGCATCTATATACAGAGTATGAAGCATCCAGGTCTTCTACCTTCTGAAATATTAAGCTTTTAAGTAGTTACTTAATGCCGCCGTGGCCGCCGGAACACTATCCCTAAGTCGAGCTTTCTGTGACATTAGTCGCTGGCTCGACAAAAATGCGCATTAAGATAGCTGGGATGTCTTCCTCCATCTTGGATCTAGAAACAGCAGATAACAATTGGTCTAGATCTTTAATGAAATGTGCAAATTTAGACCATAGTAGCATGTTATTCATGTGTAAGACTTTTCATGTTAATTTGGAAAATTATGTGTTTCATCATATTTTACGACTGTATTTTTGTTTGATTATTTTTTTCAACCTTGCCTTATAAGGGGAGATAACTCAGATAAAGTAACTTTTATAATAGAATGTGTTGTGAATTTACCTATTTTATAATGTAGCCCGAAAACGTGTCCGATGACCCCATTTTTGTATTTCTTATATTATAAAAGCATATGATTAGAGCTATCTTCTCATAGTCTTTCTTAAAATTCTATGGTGTAGTTTTCTTTATATCACACAAAGTTGGGTTTTCCATGCATAATCTATACAAAATATGACAATTTTGCTCAACCTGTAGCGTGAAAAAAGCCTGATGACCCATACTTTTTATTATACTTTTGAAAAAAGCATTATATAAACTACATTTTGACAAATTATTAAAAAAAAATCTATGGATTATAATTTAGACAACCTATCTACCTCAACAAAACTTTACACATTACAGGCGGATTAGACAGACGAACACACAGACGAGAAAACATGATAGGCCCTCTACTATAGTCTAGCGTTGCATAAAATACTTACAGGTGCATAACGATTGCCAATTATTGTTATCCCAGCAAAAATAACATTGACATATATATGTGGATCCCTGCACAACACAATAGCCATTGTTACACGAAGAAACTCCATAACATGGGTCACCTACAAATAATAATAACATTACATGGATGCTTCATATTGATTCCATCACATCAACAGCAAACAATCACCTGTTTTATATTGATTCCATCAAGTCAGCAGAAAACAATCACGTCTTTCATACTGATTCCATCATATCATCAGAAAACAATCACGTGTTTTATATTGATTCTATCATATCAGCAGAAAACAATCACGTGTTTCATATTGATTCCATCATATCAGCAGAAAACAATCACGTTTTTATATTGATTCCATCATATCAGCAGAAAACAATCACGTGCTTTATATTGATTCCATCATATCAGCAGAAAACAATCACGTGTTTCATATTGATTCCATCATATCAGCAGAAAACAATCACGTGGTTTCATATTGATTCCATCAAGTCAGCTGAAAACAATTACGTGTTTCATATTGAATTAAAATGCGATTGCAAGAATGGAATACTTCTGTTTTTTTTGTAGTTTTATAAGGTTATTAAAAGTTTACATTGCGATTCAAGAAGTAGATCCAGGGACCAGGGTTCAAGGGGAAAAGGGGCGTAACTGTCAACAATGGTAAAAATAGAGCAAGTAAGGCGATGTTTTTACTTCTTGATGCCTAGCAATGCATAAAAAGGGGAGGAGGTTGTACTGAAAAGAGTTAACACCACACCTGCGTAAGTGATCATTACTATTTTTACTACCGGTACATGATGTTTTAATATGTTAGGGAACAACCATTTAACTTCAAACGGGGGGAGGGTTATGGTTTTTTTTTTCTGAGTCACAAATTTTTTTTCGCGCAAATTAGTTTTTCGACGCTATCAACCAAATTATTTTTTTTTTCAAAATTTAACACTATAAAGTATGGGGAAAATCTGGATTCAGAATATTTTTATCAAACTGAGGATCCGAATATTTTTTTTAGGAAAAAACCATAACCCCCAGACCCGGGTGGGACAAAAACATGATCTTAGCACGATATGGTACAAGTGGTTTTATTGGTTGCTAAAAATAACATCTAAAGCCAGTCATGAGATCTGTTGAAATAACCTTATTACGATTTAATTGTTTTCCGTTTATGCATAATACGTGTATATTGATTTGGTTGGTTTCGTATCGTCTTTCCGTTGTCTTTCGTTTAGTGCCACATGGTATTGTCAGTTTCTCTATGATTTTTAAGTTTTAAATCTTGGTATCTTCAGTCTATAAGTTGTAGTACTGTGATAAGTCGTTTATTAACCGACTTCACGGCGCTTTATTTTCGCGATTATCAATTTTCTCAATGTATCGTTTTAAGGAAATATCCAAGTTTTACAAACTCGCGAAGAGTTTTATTCGTGTTCATGTTTATCTCGCGAAAGTCGCGTAAATTAGTTGATTTACATTACTTTGTAATGTGATTAGATAGTACAAGCCCTGTACCATATAGGTTATCAAATACATCTTATCCTTTGGTCTCTGGTGGGTAGGAGTCTTTTCATGGCAATCATACTACATCTCCTCATTTTCATTTGTTTTGAAACACTCGTATGTCTCAACTGCTGTATTATTTCAATCCTTAAAACCTCTATAAACTCTCAAACAAGGGCCGATAAAGAAAACAAAAAAAAACTGCAATACTCCAATGAATAAACGTACCAAGTATTGTTTATCTATCAACATAAAAAACATGATTTATAGACCGATCTGATCTATATATGAGATAATCTCCTTTTGTGAAAAAATGTAAGATACTGAACATGAGTACTACAACAAGTGTAGACCCGGTACCTTCTATCGTTTGCTACTCTGTTTGAAAAATAACAAGCTTTTTGAAAGACTGTTATAAATCTATAGTATATAAATAAAGGAACAAAAAAGCAGAAAAAAATGAAGGGTCTGTATGCTTGTTTTCGAGATATAAGCCATTGAAAATTTGGCGGGAAATGTTTCTCTCTAGATTTTTCATATATTTAACATTGGCACCTTTTTTTCTTTCAAAAACTATGAAAAAATTACAAGGATTATATAAAATTTTCAAAACTGGCTTTTTAAACAATATGTTATAAAATTATGAATTATAGAAAAATAAGTGTTAGCGGGCAAAATTGTTATTGGCACTACATGGATAAAACTAGAGGATTCCGAATATCTGACAAAATGTCAAAAACAAGAGTAGCGAACATCCTTAATAAGCATAACGTTACATCTTAACTTACGTTCACAGTTAGTTCCAGTATAACCGGTGTGGCACTGGCAACGCCAAGTAGATCTATCAATTTTACATGATCCATGATAGTTACAGTTCACATTGGTGCATGGAGTATCTGTTGGAGAAAACCCACTTATCATAAATCATACTCTAAATTATTTGAAGTTTCTGTTAACACAAAACCACAATTGTAAAAGATACAAAACAGCTTTAAAATTCTAAGAACGAAAGAGGAAAAGGCAATACGTGAACCCCCCGCAGAGCGTCACAAGCTTTCATTATGTCTACTTATAAACCGAGTGAAATCATTTCAGTAGGAAGATACAAGGGGTTGTTCTAATGCAATTTGTCATGTTACGACAATTCTGATTGGATGACGTCTACCAATTCAACGGTTGACAGTAGGCGTCATTGGCATTGGCAACAACGGTTGCGCAATCACAATCGACGTTTACAGGATATTTGAAATGTTTAATTTTGAACATTTTAAGAGTATTGCATTAGAATAGGATAACAATACTGTATTTGAAGAGTTGTCACCGTCAATTTTGGATTTTACGATGGCAACTCTTCAAAGACAGTACTGTTATTCCTTAATTGAAAAAGGTAAGTTGGTAGGTAAAATAATTGCATTGACTTTTAAGGGAAATGACCTGGACTTAAATGGTGCTTACCCAAAAATGTCCATAAAATGTGTATATATTATGAACGTAATTGGCTCGGTTATAGAATTTTAAAGGAGGAAATTCTTGGCATGTAAACATCAAATTTTATTTATTTCAAAATGTATGATACATATGGCGCGGAATCAAGGTCATAATTATTAATTTAAGCATATGCTTAATTCATTTCAGCATGTGGTTAATTCATTTAAGCTTATGTTTAATTCATTTCAGCTTTTGGTAAATTCATTTTAGCATATTCGTAATTCATTTTAGCATATGGTAAATTCATTTCAGCATATGGTAAATTCATTTTAGCATATATGCTTAATTCATTTCAGTATATGATAAGTTCATTTTCGCATAAACTTAATTCATTTCAGCATATGCTTAATTCATTTCAGCATATGGAAAATTCATTTAGCGTATGCTTCATTCATTTCAGCATATGGTAAATTCATTTTAGCATATGCTTAATTCATTTCAGCATATGGTAAATTCACATTAGCATATGCTTATTTCAATATTTATGACCTTGATTCCGCGTCAATATTTCTGTAGATGCGGAATAGTTCAGCATAATTTGTATGCTTAATTGAATTTATGCTGAGATGAATTAAGCATATGCTGAAATGAATTTAGCATATACATGTATGTTGAAATACATTTGGTAGGGAGGCCGACATTTCTGTTTTGGCCTACAACTGATACTATTTGAAGAGCTCTTTAAATATATATATATTGATTGCAATTGCTTGTTTGGGTTTTTTAACGTCTTTTTCAGCAATCAGTTTTTATTGGTGGAAGAACCCGAAGAACCCGGTAGAAAACAAAGTCATTGTCAATTAAGATCGGAGTTGAACACCCCTCGCCACGAGCGCGGTTCGAACTAAAAACTTCGCAATTATGAAGTTATAGTTCACTGTAAACGAACTTCTTAGTCTTCTTGGCTACTGAGACCCTTCTTTATGTGATAACTTTTTATCATATATAAAAATATGAAGATGTTGTATGATTGCCAATGAGACAACTCTCAACCATAGACCAAATGACATAGAAGTTAACAACTATAGGTCACCATACGGCCTTCAACAATGAGCAAAACCCATACCTCTTAGTCAGCTATAAAAGGCCATGAAATGACAAATGTAAAACAATGCAAACGAGACAATCAACGGCCTGATTCATTTTCAAAATAATGAACGAAAAACAAATATGATATACAGCAACAAACGACAACCACTGAATTACAGGCTCCTGCCTTGGGACAGGCACACACAGAATGTGGCGGGATTAAAATAGTTTGCTGATTCGAGCCAAACCCTACCCCTAGCTTGGGACAGTAGTGAAACAGTACAACACAAGAACAAACTATAAAAATATGTTCAAAAGGGCGTAACTCATCAGATCGAAACAAAGCAGAAAAACATCTAACAAAAACAAAAAACAGACCGGACGTTGCAGGGTATTTATACATCCCCACAACAAAAAAAGACACTAAGTACAGATCTGAGAGTACTCGCAGTTACTGGCTGCTAGTTCAAATTACAACCAATATAAATTTGAAATGTAAAAATGACTCAGCTGCATTATTTGTTTTCCAAAATGTCGAGAAACACTTTATTTTGAAATAAAAAATATTCGCTAGCGCATTTACATTTTCTACAAATGCATTTACATATTTGATATTGTTTATCGGTCAAAGTTATTATTGATGACTGTTCTAGATCTTATTCAGAATTGATAAGTGATATATTTTACAAAACCTGTAAAAAAAACCTTGAAGCTTATAGTCTATTCATAGTATAACCATGTGTCAAATATGTTACTTTCCGACTTTGAATTAATTTGGAAGTTCTATTTTAAACATGTATAACAGTTATAATACATTTAGTCTTTATAAACAGTAAATAACATGACAGTTATATTGATTTTGTAACGCCACATGTGGAGCAGGATCTGCTTACCCTTCTAGAGCACCTAATATACCTCGGTTTTTGGTGGGGGTTGTGTTGCTCAGTCTTTAGTTTTCTATTTTGGGTTTTCGTCGACTGTTGTATTCTTTTGGGTTTTTTTTTCTCTTTGTCATGGCGTTGTCAGTTTACTTATGAGTTGGAATATTCCTTTGGTTTCTTCCGCCTCTCTTCCACAATGATCGACTCTAGTTACTATAGAATAAACTCCGATCGGGATCTCGTTTACTCCGATCGGGATCTCGTTCAGGCCAGTGTTAAAGAAGCTGTCAATTATTATGAAGGTGATAGGAGACAACTGAGAAATTACTTCAGTAGGGAGGTACACGCGAACGGGGTAATGTGGTTGATAAACACGCAATTTACAAAAAGTGTATGAGGTCTGGATGGGGTTTACAAAATAGAGAATATGGACAAAAAGTGCAGTGTAAATGGCTAAAAAAAATAAGGAATGTGTATGAAGACACAATTACCCCCGCTAAAGCTTCAAACAAACGAAAATGGGACGGACGGACGGTAAGACAGAAAGACAGAAAGACGGAAGGACGGACGGTCAAGGGTAATATTTGATGCCCCCATCGCCTACGGCGGGGGCATAAAAAATAAAGAATAGAGCATCAAAAATAAAGAATAGAGAATAATTGGGTGCTGAAATATAAAGAATAATGGGCAAATTAAATAGAGAATACATGTAGAGAAATATAGTCAAACAATTAAAGAATAAAGAAATGAATGACCTCTTCAAGACCCTCGTGTAACAACCAATGAGAATAATTTAAATAATAGATTTTAGTTTCAAGCAAAATACGTATGATATATAGATATAAGAAGATGTGGCATGAGTGCCAATGAGACAACTCTCAATCCAAGTCACAATTTGTAAAAGTAAACCATTATAGGTCAAAGTACGGCCTTCAACACGGAACCTTGGCTCACACCGAACATCAAGCTATAAAGGGCCCCAAGAATAACTAGTGTAAAACCATTCAAACAGGAAAACCAACGGTCTAATCTATATAAAAAACGAGAAACGAAAAACACTTATGAACCACATCAACAAACGACAACCACTGAACATCAGGTTTCTGACTTAGGACAGGTGCAAACAAATGCAGCGGGTTTGAACGTTTTTTTCTGGCGCCAACCTTCACCCTAACCTGAGACAGTGGTATACCAATACGACATAAAATGACAAACCATAAAACATGAATTGAAGGCTCAACTCATCAAATATGAATACTAACAGATTTTAGACAAAAGTTAGACCATGAAAACCAAATTACCAAAAAGTTAAATTATAAACCACAGAAAAATATATCAAAGCCAAAACCAGTATGAAATAATTTTGCCAAACAACCGGTCACTTATGGACCACTCAAAACGAGCTTGTTGAGAAGGATCTTTAACGTGCAAAGAGCGTGGTACTCCCTGAACACGGGACCTCGGATTTAACGTCCCCATCCGACATTGAATATTAAGAAATGTGTCAACCCGGTATCTTCTACCATTCTCAATGTCACCTAAATTTTCTCCCGTAATAAACTGTAATTGGTTCGACTAGTTCTGGAAAATCTTGGGATGTCAAACTGACCAAAACACACTTTTAGTGTTGAAAATCAGAAAAAAAAATTGGGTTTAACTGATTCGACCCCAAGATATTTTCTGGAAAATCAAACATATACAAATTATATGCAAATTAGAAATGACTCTTGATACTGTAACTGGTGCTGATCTGTTATATTAAACTACGTATTGAAAATTGGGGTTGATGGCATGGGGAGGGGGGGCGTAGTAGATTTTCGGGTGGGTTACCCACCCTAGCTAAAAAATAGTCTATTTTTCGCTTTAAATACGACCTTGAGAGGTGAACATTGACCAAACTGTGTTTCTTTGTCATTTAATTATTACATTGTAGTAACAGCAGTCTATCCATACTGATTGGAAGTAAATGTGACGAGTGTCTTGCTGGGGAATTGTAATGGTCAAGCCAGGTCTGCCTACATGTCCGTTTTTACAGATTTCTGACAAAACGGTGACCTAGTTTTTACAGACCAGATACTGTTTGGCCATATAATACATCCTAGTGTTCCTGGATAATAATTAATACGTACGGCCCATACCATTAATTTTATTAAATTATATATATTCAAATGACTCCCAACCCCATCTAATTTTGGCTATTTTTCACAAGTTCCGATTTTGTACTCCAAGAAGGGCATTAAGGTTGTCATATTTTCATAACAACACATCTGGAAATAGTTTATGGACCATGAGTTGCATGATTAAATTGCCTACTCTCAATACAGAGCTGGGGCAGTTCTAAAAAAGTATGGAGGGTTACATATATATATATATATATGGGCTATCAACGGATGGTGGTTGCAATCACTTCTTCTTTTTCCTGGTACGGGAAAGACTCCGGTACCGGAGTGTGGAATATCCCGGAACTGTGGCGCTATGTACATGCAAATGGATGTCGAAAATTGTGTTATAATAAAATAAAATATTTGCCACAGTTCAATTACAATTTAGAATAACATTAGTTGTAGCTTAATGTTAAACATATTAACATTATGTACAGTGGCTTAAATACACTAATTAATTAGCCAGACTAGAACCTCCAAATGTTAAGGTGGAGATACCACCTTTGAAGGGTTCTAGGGAGGGTGACATTCAAATTGTTTCTGGGAGATCGTTCCAGACAGCAATAGTACTTGGGGAAAAGGATGATTTAAAAAAGTCTTTATTTGTATATATATGCCAAAATTTATGTAGGCCTCTAGTTCGCCTGTCAGATTGTGTCAGGACGTCATCAGTGACTTCGACCAACCCCCCATTAATCTTATAAATCAAAACAAGCTTAGCTTTTGTTCTACGGGATTGTAAGTTTTCCCATTTTAGTTTGTTTAACATACCATTGACAGCGCCTGGTGATCTATCGTTATAATCATTAAAAACATATCTTGCTGCCTTACGCTGTATCTGCTCAGTTTGGTTTATTTGGCTTTGTTTGTACGGATCCCAAACTGGTGAGGAGTACTCGACGGTCGGACGCACAAGTGATGTGTACGTAAGGTTTTTAACCTTACGTGTACAGTTTTTCATGTTTCTACGTAAAAAGCTTAGTGTTTTATTTGCCTTTGGATTTATATTATTAATATGGGGCCCCAATCAAGATCATTGCTTATTGTAACTCCTAGATACTTGCTGTCTTTGACAGATTCAAGTACATGATTATGGAATTTACATTGAAATAAGTTAGTTTTTGACTTTTTAGAAATATCTATGACATAGCATTTTTCAGGATTAAATTTCATTTGCCATTCAAGGCTTGATAGATCTTTTTGGAGTGCTTGAGACTCATTTATATTATTTGATGTTTTATAAAGTAAACAGTCGTCAGCAAAACGACGAACCTTACAGGAGACATGCTCAGGTAGGTCGTTTATGAATAACAAAAATAAAGTTGGGCCTAATACTGTGCCCTGAGGGACACCAGAGTCAACAGTTAATTTGGAAGATTGAACACCGTTAAGCAGGACTTGCTGTTGCCTGTTTGACAAAAAATCTTTTATCCAAAGTAAGTTATTTTCACGTATACCATAATAATTAAGTTTTGTTATTAATCTTTCATGGGGGACCTTATCAAAAGCTTTAGAAAAATCTAAAAGTATTGCATCAACTTGATTACCTTCTGCCAAGTATTTGGCGATGTCCTGGATGCTGATAACAAGTTGTGCTTCACAGGAACGTTTACTCCTAAAGCCATGTTGGCAATCATTTAAAAAATTATTTAAATCTAAATGTTTTCTAATATTACTTGTTAAGACGTGTTCTAAAACCTTACAACACATAGCCGTTAAAGAAACCGGTCTAAAGTTAATTGCATTGTGCTTATCTCCCTTTTTAAAAATTGGCACAACATTGGCCTGTTTCGACTCTTCTGGGATTTTTCCATCATTTATGGATTTTTGAAAAAAGAATACAAGGAAGGGGAATACCTCTTCCGACAGTTTATTAAGGAAAATAGCAGGGATATTATCAGGCCCACTAGCTTTATGGGGGGTTATATTTTTAAGGAGTTTAATTATGCCATTGATATTAATGGTTATATCTGACATGGTGGGGTAGGGGCTTTTAGGTTTATGTGGCATTGAAGTTTTATCTTCTTTAGTAAATGCACATTTAAATTGTTCATTTAAAATATTTGATTGTGTTTGTGGATCACTATAAAGTAATCCATCTTTACCTCTCAAAGGTGAGACTCCTGATGTTTCAGTCTTTTTCCCTTTTATGTATTGCCAAAATGATTTTGATTTTTCCTCAAGTTGTGGACTTATGATTTCTTCCATATATTTACTTTGGGCTTTCCTTATTTCTCTTTGAGCTGTTGCTTTAAGCTTTTTGTATTTATCTTTGTGGATTTGTTTGCCAGTTTTTTTAGCTTTATTAAATGCTCGTCTTTGTTTTATACATAAGCTATCAATTTCTTTATTTGCCCAGTGATTTGTATATTCAGATTTTTCATTTTACTTGGTATATTTTCGTTGATGATTTTTATTATTCCATCTCTAAACTTAATCCACCACTGATCTATAGTAAGTTCTAATGTGGTCTGGCTTAGCAGATCATATATAAATGATTTGGTAATGTTTTTAATTTTTTCTAAATCTGCCTTCTTCCATAAGAAAATTTTATGGGGCATTGCGTAGCTCTTTTAGGAGTACAAATGGCATCAATAAAAACTATGTTGTGATCCGATATACCGGGTATTGATTTAATTTTAGTTATAAGATTTGGTTGGTTGGTACAAAAGATGTCTAAAATATTATCTTTCCTGGTAGGAAAATTTACTAACTGATCCATACCTAGATTGTTTAATAAATCCAAAAAGATTTCATTCATTTCCTTCGGGTACATTTTGCCCTCTATTGTCATTGATGGCCAATCTATATCAGGAAGATTAAGGTCTCCACTTATCCAAAAGGTTGAATTTTTAAACTTTAATTTCAAATCATTTATTTCTAATAACATCTGTTTAAAATAGTTTACATCAGATTTACTTGGTGGTCTATAAACTGAAACGATTATCAAGGATTTTGAATCTGTCATATATATTTGTGCTGCAATCAGCTCTACATTTTTACTACAATAAATTTGTTGGCATATAATACCTTTTTTAATAGTTATTAAAACGCCTCCGCCTTCTTTACATTCTCGGTCTCTCCGGAATACATCCTCAAATAGTGAAGAAGGAAATATCTCAGAGGACTTGACATCCTTGTTTCGCCAAGTCTCATTCCCAATTATAATATCAGGTTTAAATTAGATGATGTTATTAAATTTTCTATTTGGGCCACTTTGTTTTTGCAGCTTCTAAAATTTATATTTAACACTCTTAGTGAAGTTTGCCTATTTATTCTTTTATTTATTTTTGTCGCAACTGGTTTTGGAGAAGACGTAGCTACTGGATTTCCAATATTATCTGTATTATCATTATGACTGACTGAAAAAGCTGAACTGTCAGTTTGGATAAACATGAAAATGAGTTTGTTGTTAACACTGAATTTCCTGTTGATGAAAAGGACTGAAAAATTGTTCTGGAATGGTTGGGGGTATCACAATTTGGATATATCCAGAGGGCTGAAGTATTTCCATACTTTTCATACATGGATGAGCTGATGATTACACACCCTGTATGAAACCATTTATCACAGTTATCACAGACTATATCGTCTTGATTCCAAGTACACTCCCGTGAGCAGAAAGAACATGGGTAGCTAGACTCGTTTAAGTTGTTTGGTCCTGGATTGGTTTCGACCTGATTACTGAGCAATAATCTTAATAGTAAATGCACGACTACAGGCGGGATTGAGAGCGACGGGGTTAAGTGCCAGTCTTTGTAAGAATCGGGCAATTTAGAAGAATTTCAAAGCATGACCATAAACACCCGCCGACATAAATTTCCTAATTTGAAGTTACCCTCATCCATAGCTAGAAATGGAAGGTCTTTCGTTTCTGCGTGTCTGGTAATTCCAAGAAATCTCTAGATAACTTTTGGTTAGAACGATAGCAAATTACGTAGTTAGCTCTCCTTAATTGTTAATTTCTAGTACATTTCAACTAAATTATAACATGAAACACCAGAACAGGAAAAGGAAACGAATATTATCTTCGTGCATCATTATACATTTTAAACTTAAGTTAATCTAATTTATAAAACTTGAGCGGATTTTTGTTTGTTGTGTTTTAACCACTGACCGATGCTTAAGCAGACTGACACTAAGACTGAGTTAGGTAACATCTCTACTTACTTTGACAGTTAGTTCCATTATAACCGGTGTGGCACAGGCAACGCCAAGTAGATCTATCAATTTTACTTGATCCATAGTTACAGTTCACATTGGTGCATGGAGTATATGAAGGAGAAAACCCACTTATCTTAAATCACACTCTAAATTATCTGAAGTATTTGTTTACACAAAACGGTAACCACAATTTTAAAAGATTCCAAAACTGCTTTGAAATTCTTTCAACGAAATAAGAAAAGGCAATAGGCAAACCATCCGCAGAGCGTCACAAGCCATCTTTCAATATGTCTACTTATAAACCGAGTGAAATCATTTAAGTAGGAAGATACAAGGGGTTATTCTAATGCAATTTGTCATGTAACGACAATTTTGATTGGATGACATCTACCAATTCAACGGTTGACAGTAGGCGTCATTGGCATTGGCAACAACGGTTGCGCAATCACAATCGACGTTTACAGGATATTTGAAATGTTTAATTTTGAACATTTTAAGAGTATTGCATTAGAATAGGAATAACAATACTGTATTTGAAGAGTTGTCGCCGTCAATTTTGGATTTTACGATGGCAACTCTTCACAGACAGTACTGTTATTCCGTAATTGAAAAAGGTAAGTTGGTAGGTAAAATAATTACATTGACTTTTAAGGGAAATGACCTGGACTTAAATGGTGCTTACCCAAAAATGTCCATAAAATGTGTATATATTATGAACGTAATTGGCTGGGTTGTAGAATTTTAAAGGAGGAAATTTCTTGTCATGTAAACATTATTTTTTTCATTTGTTCCAAAATGTATGATACATATGTTGCGGAATCAAGGTTATAATTATTGATTTTAGCATATGTTTAATTCATTTCAGCATATAGTAAATTCATTTTAGGATATGCCTAATTCATTTCAGTATATGGTAACTTCATTTTAGCATATGCTTCATTCATTTCAGCATATGGTAACTTCATTTTAGCATATGCTTAATTCATTTCAGCATATGGTAAATTGATTTTAGCATTTGCTCATTTCAATATTTATGACCTTGATTCCGCGTCAATATTTCTGTTCATGCTGAGATGAATTTAGCATATGCTGAAATGAATTTATCATTATGTTGAAATACAATTGGTAGGGAGTTTTGGCATTCAACTGATACCACTTGAAGAGCTCTTGATTGTTTGATTTTTTTAACGCCTTTTTCAGCAATCAGTTTTTATTGATGGAGGAAGCCGGAGAACCCGGGGAAAAAACAACGTCATTGTCAATTAAGATCGGAGTTGAACAACCCTCGCCACGAGCGGGGTTCTAACTAACAACTTCGCAACTAACAAGCTATAGTTCACTGTAAACGACTTCTTAGTCTTCTTGGGTACTGAGATACTCTTTATGTGATAATTTTTTATTATATATAAAAATAAGAAGATGTGGTATGATTGCCAATGAGACAACTCTCCACCAGAGACCAAGTGACATAGAAGTTAACAACTATAGGTCACCATACGGCCTTCAACAATGAGCAAAATCCATACCCCATAGTCAGCTATAATAGGTCCCGAAATGACAAATGAAAAACAATTCAAACGAGAAAACTAATGGCCTGATTCATATTCAAAACAATGAACGAAAAACAAGTACGATATACAGCAACAAACGACAACCACTGAATTACAGGCTCCTGACTTTGGACAGGCACATACAGAATGTGGCGGGGTTAAACTAGTTTGCTGGCGCCAAACCCTTCCTCTAGCCTGGGACAGCACTAGTGTAACAGTACAACATTAGAACAAACTATAACAATCAGTTCAAAAGGGCTTAACTCATCAGATCGATACAAAGCAGAAAAACATCTAACAAAAACACAGACTGGACGTGGCAGGGTATTTATACATCTCCACAACAACAAAGACACTACGTACAGATTTAAGAGTACTCGCAGTTACTGACAACTAGTTCAAAGCCAATACACTATCACATACAATATACATTTGAAATGTAAAAGTGACTCAACTGCATTTTTTTTTTTTATTTTTCAAATGTCAAGAAACACTTTATTTTGAAATAAAATTATTCCCTAGCGCATATACAGTTTTCTGCAAATGAATTTACATAATTATTTGATATTGTTTATCGATCAATGTTATTATTGATGACTGATCTGGACCTTTCAGAATTGATAAGCGATACATTTTACAAAACCTGTAAAAAAAACCTGGTAGCTTATAGTCTGTTCATTGTATAACCATGTGTCAAATATGTTACTTTCCGACTTTGAATTAATTTGGAAGTTCTATTTTAAACATGTATAACAGTTATAATACATTTAGTCTTTATAAACAGTAAATAATCTGACAGTTATATTGATTTTGTAACGCCACATGTGGAGCAGGATCTGCCCACCCTTCTAGAGCACCTAAGATTAACCCCGGTTTTTGGTGGGATTCGTGTTGCTCAGTCTTAAGTTTTCTATATTGAGTTTTCGTCGACAATTGTTTTTTTGTTTGTTTTTTTTCTCTCTTTGCAATGGCGTTGTTAGTTTGTATTCAACTTATTAGTTAGAATATTCCTTTCGTTTCTTCTGCCTCTCTTTCACAAGGATCGACTCTGGTTATTTTAGAATAAACTCCGATCGGGATCTCGTTCAGACCAGTATTAAAGAAGCTGTCGATTATGAAGGTGGTAGGATATAACTTAGAAATCACTTCAGTAGGGAGGTTCACGCGACCGGGGTTATTTGGTTGATAAACAAATGTGGTTATTTGCAAAAAGTGTGTGAGGTCTGGATGGGGTTTACAGAATAGAGAATAATGGACAAAAAGTGCAGTGTAAATGGCTAAAAAAAATAATAGAGAAAAATAGGCCAAATAAAAGAAGAATGTGTCTGAGGACACAAATTCCCCCGTTCAAGCTTCAAACAAACGCAAATGGGACGGACGGACTGAAAGACGGACGAACAGAAAGATGGAAGGACGGACGGTCAAGGGTAATACTAAAAAATAAAGAATGGAGAATAATGGGCAAAATAAATAGAGAATACATGTAGAGAAAAATTGTCTAAACAATTAAAGAATAAAGAATTCAGTGACCCCCATCCAGACCTCGTGTAACAAACCAAATCAGTATAAGCACATGTAAGTTTCTCTCTCACAAAATCATGTTTACATATCATATTGATAGGAGTAGCAGCAATCGGTCCACTAACAAACCAATGGGAATACACCTAGATAATAGATTTTTGTTTTAAGCAAAATACGTATGATATGAATATTAAGAAATGTGTCAACCCGGTACCTTCTACCATTCTCAATGTCACCTAAATTTTCTCCTATAATAAACTTTAACTGGTTAGACTCCATGAGATTTCTGGAAAAAATCTTGGGGTGTAAAACTGATTAAAACACTCTATTAATGTTGAAAATCAGAAAAAAAAATTGGGTTTTAAATTAACTGATTCGACCCCAAGATATTTTCTGGAAAATCAAACATATGCAAATTATATGTAAATAAGTTGACTCTCGATACTGTAACTGATAACTGATCTTGATCTATTATATTAAACTATGTATTGAAAATTGAGGGTTGATGGCATGGTGGGGGGGGGATAGTAGATTTTCTGGTGGGTTACCTACCCTGGCTGAAAAATTGTCATTTTTAGTCTATTTTTCGCTTCAAATACGACCTAGAGAGGTGAAAATTGACCAAAGTGTGTTTCTTTGTCATTTAATTATTACATTGTAGTAAAGCAGTCCATCCATACTGACTGGAAGTAAATGTGACTTGATTGTCTTTCTGGGGAATTGTAATGGTCAAGACAGGTCTGCCTCCGTTTTAACAGATTTCTGACAAAACAGTAACCTAGTTTTTACAGACCAGATTTTGTTTTGGCTGTATAATACATCCTTGTGTTCCTGAACTTCCTATGCATGTATTTAGGATAATAGTTAATACGTACGGCCCATACCATTAACCTGGTGGCATTCAAATGACTCCCACCCCCAACTAATATTGGCTACTTTTCACAAGTTTCCGATTTTGTACTCCAAGAAGGGCATTAAGGTTGTCATTTTTTTCAAAATAACACATCTTGAAAGAGTTTATGGGTCATGAGTGGCATAATTTAATTCCCTGCTCTCAATACAGTTCAGCTGGGGCAGTTCTAAAAAAGTATGGAGGGTTATATGGGCTATCAACGGGTGGTGGTTGCAATCACGACTACAGGCGGGATTGGGAGCAAAGGGGCTAAGTGCCAGTCTTTGTAAGAATCAGGCAATCTAGAAGAATTTCAAAGCATGACTGAACAAGCCAGTCGACCTTAATTTCCTATTTTGAAGGTACCTATATCCTGAGTTAGACATGATAGGTATTTCGTTTCTGCGTGTCTGGTAATTCCAGAAATCTCTAGATAATTTTTAGAACGATTGCAAAGTACGTAGTTAGCTCTCCATAATTGTTATTTTCTAGTGCATTTCAACCAAATTATATCATGAAACACCAGAACAGGAAAAGGAAACGAATATTATATTAAAAACACGATTGATTAATTAGTTGTAATGGCTTTGAAACTAGTTCTCATTAACGAGTGTCTCGATGGAGGGTACTTCATTTCTGTATTCTTTAATTTTTTAAGCCATTTTCTCTATTCTTTATAAATTTTGTCCATTATTCTCTATTCTTTTTATTTTAGCACCCCATTATTCTCTATTCTTAATTTTTTGGCCTATTTTTCTATATCCTTTATATTTTCTGCCCTTTATTCTGTCCATTATTTTCTAATCTGTAAACCTCATCCAGACCATCATTAACTGCAGTTACTCTTAATGTCTTTTTTTTTTTTTTTTGTCCTTCGTATTGATCAGTCATAGTCAATCCCACTTCAACTGATAAGGTTGTTCAAAATATATTTTATTTCAAAATCCTATATACACAGTCAATATAAAAAGTTGAATGTGGTTGCTTAATGAAGGAATTTTTCCATGTTGACCTTAAGGTGGTAACAAACACCTCGACTAAAATTAATTTGGCTCGTTCAATTTTCATAAAATTTTGACAAAATATTTACTTTGTAACTTTGACATAAATATAAAAAATTCAAAAAACTTGAACCGCACACTTTATCGGAAAAATTTCATTGACTATATAGCAGTTTGACAAACACTAATTTTGATCATCGAGAAGCTTGATATTTCCTTAACAATAGAACGTGATTTAAACGTTCAGCTGATTTTTACAGAGCTATCTCCCTGTAGTGTTATGTACCACCTTAATTAAACATAGTGGCAAAGGGAATTTACTAAAACACAAGTTACGTCAGTCGCAACCTATGCTGATCTATTGTTGTTCCTTTGATGTACACAACGCTCTGTAATGATGCAACCTCTTAAATCAGATATTTCCAAAGCTACAAATTATTATTTTTTAACTAGAGCTACTTACTTTCACAATGACCGCCAGAGTAACCATCTGGACAAATACATTTGTAATCGTTAACTTTGTTTCTGCATACACCATTGTTAAGACAAGGCTTAACGTCGCAAGGTGCATCTAAAATAGAAGAAAAATATTCGGCTCTTCTTAAGATTATACATGTATCTAAAGATTTCCCAAAAATTAGATAAAATGCATCACCAAAGAGAAGTTATTAAACAGGCACTTGTCTTTGAAAAAAAATTACCTATATAACGTCACAGTACCCAAATTGCACTGAGTACCCAAATTGCACCTATTCAACAGAATTCGCTGCGGAAATCTTACAAGTTTTCTTTGAGACTAAATAGTTTGTATTTTTATGATTTGACATTATACACGTCTTTCAACAAAGTTAAATATATTTAAATATACTCAAAACGTTCACAGTATATATCAACAGATGAAGCATTCACTGGAAAAAGTAAATCTACGAAAACGTCGCCATGCGACGTTCACAAAAAGTCATCTTTTAAAAATGAACAAATTAAATATGTTACAAGCATCCGTTTCTTAAAAAATGAATAGTAAACAAGGACTAATGTCAAATTGTTCTAAATATTTGAAGAAATAAAACAAAATATCTGTTATTCGATTTTTAAGGATGTGAATTTAAGCATGGATGCAATTTGGGCACTCCTCATTACAGAATCATGGATCGTTTGGAAGTCGGTTCAAACCCATTTTTCTATGATTCAATATGGATTCAAAATTAAATTGGTGGAACCATATAGTAAATAATGACACATCTACAAAATAAACACAGAATGGAAACTTTTGTCTGGATCATAAATAAACGTAGTTGAATAAACTGTCAAAATAGGTGCAATTTGGGTACCGTCACGTTAAAAGTATATAGGTAATTTTATTTCAGAGACAAGTGCCTGTGCGTTATTTGTCGAAATAAGCATTTATTCATCAAAACTAACAAGAAAAGTCTGTATCCGGCGTAGAAATTGCGCACACTGTATCACTTAATGTATGAGGGTCTGGATGGGGGTTCTTCATTTCTGTATTCTTAAATTTTTTAGACCATTTTCTCTATTCTTTATCAATTCTGTCTTTGTATATAAACTCCCCATTATTCTGTATTCTTCATTGTTTTGCCTTTTTTTCTCTATTCTTTATTTTTTGGCCATTTATTCATATATTCTGCACATTATTCTCTATTCTGTTAACCCCATCAACACCCTTACGTATGGTCACTGTCAAACTGTTGATAATTCAACTAACACCAAATCTGGACTCGTTATGAACATTGAAATGCGTTTGGTTTCACTCTATATATTTTTACGTCCACTATTCCATAGATATTTGGTTTTTTTTATTAGAATAATTTTATATCGTCTGAGAAAAAAATGTTTGCAAGTTTTTTCTTTTAAATATCTCCTCCAGTAAATTTGATCCGAACGAATTCAAAGTCAGGAAAAATTCGAAAAAAATTCGAACCGGTTTTGCCCTGGGAATCATGAAAATAAAATTTTTTATAAATAATTTAAAAGAAATACAGTTCTTTATGTTCTTTCGCTCTAGGTACACTCAGTTCGTTTGATATTGTACATTAATCGGCTTATCGGATGACTCCGCTTCTCTCCGTTAGATGTAGGTACGGAATCGGCCGAGTGCGGTGACGAATGATTGTACTTTTGACTAAAGTGGAAGTTTGAGACGTTGTTCGATTAAAATATATATTTTCTATTAAAGAGAGTGTTTAAAGAATAGATTGGACATGTTAAATTTAATGTCTTTTATTTCATTGTCTAGAACAAAATCGCCACGTACAAATCACATCAAAGACATTAACATTTAATTTTGTTACAGTCAATGCACCTCAAAAGATTCAGTATAAAAAACCGATTGGATTTCTGCAATGACCCAGATAAGAATGACTTGCCGGATTTATTTTTTTATTAATATTATATGTTTGATTACTGTTCGTGATAGTTATGTTTATGCACTCGAAAATCCAATATTTGAAATTCCTTCTATCATCAGGCATAACTATCTATACTTAAATTTGGCATAACGTTTTGGAGGTTTTTGTTTAAATGCTATTCATCTTCTTTATTTGACAGCGCTTTCAAAGTATACGAGGGTATGGATGGGGTTTACAGAATAGAGAATAATGGTAAAAAGTGAAGAATAAAGGGCAAACAAATAAAGAATAAAGAAAAAAAGGCCATAAAAATTAAGAATAGAGAATAATGGGATGTTAAAATCTAAAGAATAGAGAATAATGGGCAAAATAAATAAAGAATAGAAAAAAATGGTCTAAAAAATCAAAGACAAAAAAAGAAGGACCCCCTCCTCCAGACCCACGTATATAGTATCAAATCGCCACCGAGGAGTCTATCGGCGTACATAATTTTAAAGCTTGTATCTTTGATATAAAAATAAGGAGATGTGGTATGATTGCCAATGAGACAACTATCCACCAAAGTTCAAATGAAGTGGATGTAAACAGTCATAGTCAATCGTACGACCTTCAACAATGAGAAAAACCCATACCGTATGGTCGGCTATAAAAGGCCCAGACATAAAAAATATGAAACAATTCAATTGAGAAAACTAACGGCCTAATTTATAATAAAACAGTTTACGAAAAACAAATATAACAGACATGAACTAACGACAACCACTGAACTACAGGCTCCTGACCATTTTGTACCCAAATGTTGTTAAAAGCATTATCACACCTGGTATCCCGATCCGAAATCCGTGGAGCAATTACACAATACTGCAACATGGTGGGTAGGTAAAACATGGTGGGTAGGTAAAACATGGTGGGTAAGTAAAACATGGTGGGTAGGTAAAACATGGTGGGTAGGTAAAACATGGTGGGTAAGTAAAACATGGTGGGAAGGTAAAACATGGTGGGTAGGTAAAACATGGTGGGTAAGTTAATCATGGTGGGTAGGTAAAACATGGTGGATAGGTAAAACATGGTGGGTAGGTAAAACATGGTGGGTAAGTAAAACATGGTGGGTAGGTAAAACATGGTGGGTAGGTAAAATCTTGATCCGCTTCCCACGGAGCATACCGAAATCATGGTGGTAATCATGCCGTTAGTTCTTTCGTTTGTAGAAGTGTTATACATTTGTCATTCCGGGGCCTTTTATATCTTTACAATGCGGTATGGGTTTTGCTCATTTTTGAAGGCCGTGCGGTGGCCTTTATAATTGTTAACGTCATTTGGTCTCGGGTGAAGAGTTGTCTCATTGGAAATCATACCACATATTCTTATTTTCATATTTTGATGAATTCGGCTATTCTGTTAAGGTAATGTTTTGGTCATTTAGTATTTTTATACGTTTTAACACGTAACTGGTTTTCAAATGTCAAAGAGTGAGCGTTTCTGACGATGGAGGTAAACAAGCGCTTCGGACGCACGACATTTATAAGTATTTTTCGTTTTACAAATACATGTACGTATACGCGAGATGAGCAAAATTTTCTTATCAACTTTCAAAGACCTCTTTTATTACGAGTATTTAGGTGTCATTCTCCTGATCGTATTTCAGAGGGTCTGGATGGGGATTTACAGAAAAGAAAATAAAGGGCAAATAGTATATAGAAAAGAGCAAATGGACCAAAAAAATAAAGAATAGAGAATAATGAGGTACTAAAATATAAAGAATAGAGAAAATTGGGCAAAAAGTATAATTAAAAGAGAAAAAAGGCTTAAAAAAAAAGAATACAGAAATGAGAGACCCCCCCTCCAGACCCTCTTATCAGAGGAATTTGAGGGTACTTGAAGAACTTCCATGTCATTCTCTGATCGAATGAATATGCAACTTACCAAATTCTAGGCATATAGCATGATTGTACATAGCCGGGATGCATTTTTGTCCAACTTCACATGGGTTCGGGGTGCATCCATCTTTATCCTATAAATACACAAAATATTCTCTGCATTATGATATCTGTACCAACTTCCAGTTGATATCATATTATTTCATTCCAGAGAAGTAGTTCGAGATAAACTCTTTAATATCACTTGTAGATTTTTGTCAACCACTTACATACATATATTAAAAGATTCTAAATGTAACATAGATATTAATCTGTCGACACGAATGCTTAAAATGTATTGATGAAACTGCCTATTACAAACGCTTAGCTGACTTAAAAAGTTATCCCTCTTTCATCCATTTTGACCCTTAAAGGTTTATCGTTTTTTGAATGTTGCGTTTATAACATTTTAAACTCTACCAATTACATTCTAGCTCGTACATGTATATACTATCTTTAAAAAAATGTGTTCGAGAGCTTATTACATTGTAATCAGCACTTTAGTGTTGACATGAAATATTGAATTTTTTTTTTTTTTGTAGATTATCTCACGTTACTGTTGTATAAAATGTTGAATTGTTTGAAACACTAAGGTTTGTTTTTATACCTTATTTGTCTTATGAAGACGAAACGTGTGTATGGCGTACAAAATAAGATGCTTTTGGTGAGTATTTTCAATATTTCAAAATGTTCCGGAAATGAAACATTAGGGAGCTACCATTTGATTTTGATGGGGGGGGGGGGGGGGGGCTAGGATGAAATTTGAAAAAAATTGGCAGGACAGGAGGTTTGAGTAAACAAAAAGGCAGGATGAGATTATTTGCCAAAAAAAAGGCAGGATGACAATTTATTTAAAAAAAAAAGTCAGGACCGAATAGAGTGAAAAATAAAAAGGCAGGACCGAATAGAGGGAAAAATAAAAAGGCAGGACAAAATTTTTCATCCTAGCCCCCCCATAAAAATCAAATGGTAGCTCCCTTACACACTCGTACAGAAGAGGTATGAAAAAGGGCCACTATTTTTATTTTGGTATTTGGAATGGTAATGAAAAAAAAAGTTATAACCTTTCAGAATTACTTAGTCTAGTATGTTTATTTTATTGATAAATGATTAGGAAAATATATTCCGATTACTCCAGTTAAAAAATTGTACTTTAAACACTGAGATGGTGAGTTCGAACCCTGCTTCGGCAAGGTGCGTTCGACTCCGATCTTAATTTGCTAGGATTGCCAATTAGAGAAGGTCGATAGTTTTCTTCAGCTTCCATCACCAATAAAAACTGTCCGCCATTAAAAAGCCAAGTGTGCTAAAGGCAGCGTTACAATCATATCTCATTTCTTATTTTTATATTTTCAGTATATTGTACTTCCATGTCATTTGAACTCTGACGTATAGTTGTGTCGTTGGCAAGTATACCAATCTCTTTATTTTGATATTAATTAAAACATAAATCGATCCATCAAAAAATGTTACCTGTAATGTCACGGTAACCGCCGTCATAAATATTTCAAAATTGTCATAGACTTTAATACAATTTGAAATTTGATATCATATTAAATACATGTATAAGCAAAAACCTTACCCGAAAAGATATACAGCATATACGTTATATATAAGAGGGTGTGTATGGGGTTTACAGAATGTGCAGAATAAAGGGCAAAAAAAAGAATTATTTAGAGAAAAATAGGCAAAAAAAAAAAGAATAGAGAATAATGGGGTGCTTAAATATAAAGAATAGAGAATAACAGGCATAACTGTTAATGAATAGTGAAAAATTAAAGAATGCAGAATTAAAGGACCCCCTACCCCTTCTTTGATTTGTTTTACATTTTGTCTAACCTGGAATCCTGATGAAATATTTTCGATTTCGCAAGCTTCAATTCAAATATATTCGAACCGGAAGTCCGCTTACGGTGTTGAGAATATTGTTTCAGGATCCCAAATTAACGTTTTTTTCATGTCGGAGTGTTGTTGCATTGGCAATCATTCCATATTTACTTATTTTTAAATGTAAGGCAAAATTCTAAATTAAAAATAAACACAATTTTATCATAGATACCGGAATTAAAAATGTGTACGCTAAACGCGCATTTCGTCTACACAAGACTCATCAGTGACGCAAAAATCGCCGAATATATACAGGAGATTAGTAGCCGGTGCACATCTAAAAGATTTTGAATGACGAAAAGATACTTTTTTCATTTTACCAATAAACTGGATTTTATTTCATCAACATCAGCTATGAGGCGTCAGAGTTAACAACACAAATGTTATTTGTAGGAAATTCCAATTTCTGATTTATAAAAAAATGACAAAAAATAGCCGACAATTTGGCTAAATAATTTAGATAGTGCGTAAAACTCGTTAACTTTACTAAAATGAAATGGACTCAAAAATGGTAGATATTAAAACAAAAACAAAACAACGAAAAAGAGAAGCAACCACAGAATACAATTTAGCCTTCAGTGCTAGCGAACGTTCCACGACCAATGTAAGAATTTCACAACAACAAGAATTTAATTTAAATGTATTTGGATTAGTGAAATGCCTTCATATCCTATAAACAGAGGGAAGCAAAAAAATATCTTTAAAAAATAAGAATCATAAATGAGAACAACTTACCTTTCTCCAACCACCTATCTCTGTATAATAGGCGCCGTCCATATGCACACTTGTGTCACCCGGATAGGAAACCGCCAGCAATTCGCATTCTAATTTATGTCTGTTGAAATTTACTGCGTTGCATTCCTTGTACAGCATACAGTCACTTATGCACATCAATGGACCAACATTGTTATAGGCCAAGATAACATGCGAGTCACTATATTTGTTTTTAGTGAACGAATAACCAGTTATGTTCCGTCGAATTCCCTCACTAGTGTTAATAATCAACAGTGAAATAAAAATTTCAGAAAATTTTACCAACATTGTATCGGTCAATTCAGTGTTATTATCTTAACCTATTTCTTCACGCGGAATTGTATCATGAATAAATGTATATTTTTTTACTAGATGAGGTTGTGTTGATTACAACGGTCTCATTGTGTGTAAAAATGTAACTGCCTTGTTTTATTCGTGTTTTTATATAAAGCCTGTTCAATTTGACTTTAAAATGTAATACAAAGCGAAGTTTTCCGTGACTTACATAATATTATTTTAAACCAATAGCAAGAGTTTAGCTGAAACTACTGTTCATTGTTATTTATAGGCCAACCGTTTCAATATTTCCAGGAATTTTATTTAAAGCTAAGGTGTGTTATTAGACATGACAGAAAGTCAATAAAAAACCGAATGCATTTATTTGCTCTAAATTCTTGTTTTTTAGCTTCTCTTTTAGAAAAAGAGATGTTCTGTTGTTAGATGTTGGTGTATGTGTGTGTGTGTTGGTTGTTGGGGAGGGGGAGAGGGTGGTTTTGTGATCTCTTGAAAGGGAGACAGTATATCTGACTCTAACTTTTGATGAAAAGAATCGATCTGAACTTTTTAGGAGGAAATAGAAAAAAATCATTTTCACGTTAACTCTTTTATTATTTTTCTTATCCCCATTCAAGGAGTCAGCACTTTTGTAGTGACAGGAAATATCATCGATTGTTAATTTTTGTTAATTTACTGTTTATAAAATGTTGAAATATTCGAAAGCCTGAGGTTTTTCTACTTCAACTTTTCGGAATATTTAGTTAACAAGGCTCTTTAACTTCGTATTTGACCTCCAAACTGTTTTGAATCGAGCGTCACTGCATGATTAGTCTTGTTTAGACGAAATTTAAGGCCTGGTATCTATGATAAGTTTTTATCTTATGACCGACCGTGCGAGGGCTTACCAGCCAGTCAAGGCAGTTGAACACCACCCAGTCAATCAATCTTATAATGAATAAGTACAACAAAATCATTTTTAAATAATCTTGTTTCAAAAGGTTCAAAAAATGTTTACGATGCTCAATCCCGACCCCCGCATCCTATTAACAAGTGATTGGTGCTTTTAATAAAAGAATAGGGGAACGTGTCAAAGAGAAAACAACCCGACCAAAAGAGCAGAAAACAGCACAAGGCCACAAATGGGTCTTCAACGCAGCGAGAAAATCCTACACCCGGATGTAAGAAGGTCTGGATGGGGGTCATTCATTTCCGTTTTTACAATTCTATGAGTTAATTTTCTATATTCTTTATATTGTAGCACCCTATTATTCTCTTTTCTATATTTTTTTGGGCTATTTTTCTCTCTATTCTTTATATTGTAGCACCCTATTATTCTCTTTTCTATATTTTTTTGGGCTATTTTTCTCTCTATTCTTTATATTTTCTGCCCTTTATTCTGCACTTTTCCCCCATTATTCTCTATATATTCTATCAACCCCATCCAGACCCTCATATCTATATCTGATGTCAGAAACCATGTTGTTTATGAATTTTTAAAGAGGTTATATGTAGATCAAGGTATAAGGACATTAATCTTGAAAATGAGAAACGAAAGATACCAAGAAGGGACATTCAAACTTATAAGTCGAAAACAAACTGACAATGCCATGACAAAAAAACGAAAAACAACCAAAAGACAAACAACAGATTACAAAACACAACATTAAAAACTAAATCTGAGCCACACGAACCTCAACAAAAACTGTGTGTAAAGGGGGAGCGGATCTTAGGTGCAAACCCGGGGATAAGTCCTATCCGCTAGGTCACATTTGAGGAAAAGAGGTTAGATGTGTGACGTGGTTAAGACAATTGGAACATCACCAAATGATACTTTTGTGCATCCACTGACATTAATGTATTCTAAGTTTCTCAGGTAATAAGTAACCGTATCAAATAAAAATGTTCATTTCTGGAATACAAAATAAAATTGTCCTATTGGATAATTAAGTTGATCTTTTACACATTTTACGTACCTTTGTAAATCAACGAAAAGCTACGACTAATCTTTCAATGTTACCTAAATTATTTTGCACCGAATTTATCCTCATATGCAACTTATACTTTTTGGTGAAGTTCGTGTTTCTCAATCTTTGGTTTTCTATGTTGGGTTTTGTATACTGTTGTTTGTCTTTTGGCCGTTTTTAGTTTTTTGCCATGTTATTGTCAGTTTGTGTTCGACTATTAAAGTTTGAATGACCCTTTGTTATCTTTCGCCTCTCTTTTATAAACCATTTATGTTTTCTAAATGGACAACATTAATCTTGGTACATATTCTGGTTTTTTTTAGCTAAGCACCTAAGTTCGGAGCATTCGGGATAAAAGCAAAAAAATGGCAAGCTCAGATTCACAACAAAACGGTCCGGATAGATAACAAAATCCGTCCTTTAGTTCGTACCGCGTGAGCTTAAACTTAATACTAGTATAAAAATAAGGAGATGCGGCATGATTGCCAATGAGACAACTATCCACCAAAGTTCAAATAAAGTGGATGTAAGCAATTATAGGCAACCGTATGGCCTTTAACAATGAGAAAAATCCATAGCATATAGTCGACAATAAAAGGCCCCGACATCAAAAATATGAAACAATTCAATTGAGCAAACTAACGCTTAATTTATAACAAAACAGTTTACGAAAAACAAATATGACAGACACGAACGAACCAACAATAACCACTGAACTACTAACTAGTCTGCTTGTGCCTCCCCCTCCCCCTAACCTGGGACACTGGTGAAACAGTACAACATAAGAACAAAATATAAAAAATCAGTTGAAAAGGGCTTAACTCATCAGATCCGATGTAAATCAGAAAACATCTAACGAAAACACAGACCGGAATAAGTCAGTGTAAAAATATGAATCGTGTACTAATCTTTAACCATTTGTATTAGTTAATAACATGAATATGAATGTTACACTTTAGATTGGACATTATGCATCAAATTTACGAAAGAAACAAATATCTTAAATCTAAATATTAGTGGTGATACACTGTATTTTGTTCTGTCAAAAGTGGTGATACACTGTGTTTTGTTCTATCAATAGTGGTGATACACTGTATTTTGTTCTATCAATAATGGTGATACACTGTATTTTGTTCTGTCAAAAGTGGTGATACACTGTGTTTTGTTCTATCAATAGTGGTGATACACTGTATTTTGTTCTATCAAAAGTGGTGATACACTGTATTTTGTTCTTTCAATAATGGTGATACACTGTATTTTGTTCTATCAATAATGGTGATACACTGTATTTTGTTCTATCAATAGTGGTGATACACTGTATTTTGTTCTATCAATAATGGTGATACACTGTATTTTGTTCTATCAATAGTGGTGATACACTGTATTTTGTTCTATCAATAATGGTGATACACTGTGTTTTGTTCTATCAATAGTGGTGATACACTGTATTTTGTTCTATCAATAATGGTGATACACTGTATTTTGTTCTATCAATAGTGGCGATACACTGTATTTTGTTCCATCAATAGTACTTCTTTGACATCAATGAGGGTGGTAAAGAGCTATTTTCGATCAACATGTTTTCAATTTTTATTTCACGTGTTTTTGTGCTATTTCTATTTCACCGTGTTTCGTGCATAATGGTGACATGCAACGTGCAAACTATTTTAATTATTTTTCGTTCATCGCGAAATGGCAATTTTATATTCATTTGTCCATGCACATAATATATAACACAATAATATGGAATTCTACAAAAAGTGCTCATTCATTTGCTTTGTTTGGAAACAAAATAGATATGAAAGTCAATATCAAAGGACTAATCATTCAACATTTCGTGATCTGCATTTCTAAAAGCCACTGGTACAATATTATAGCCATTCTACACCAAGTACCCAATTGAACCCATGTATGTAGGAAAAATAAAAAGGGAAATCCTACAAGTTTAAACAATTTGTATTTTTATGATTTGCACATATTTCAACATAGCTAAATATATTCTTATATGATTTGGATATTAGGGAATACGGCGTTGGTCGAGAGGGCTTCCGATAGTTGCTCTTGAAGTTATTTATTTTTGGATAGACGACGTTGACGGAACTACTTTTTGTATCCAATGTAAACAAGATGGCGGCGAAAATAATACAAACCGGCTCGACGTTAAAAATATTTATTTTCGCTTATCGTTAAATTATATAATAGCACTAAACATTCATTTGAATGTTAATAAGATATTTCTGTAGTTTATTTTTTATCAGATAGCAAATTTTATGGAGTACATTTTTTTTGCGTTAATTAAAAAATATATTCTAGCGCCAGGTCAATTCAATGACACAAATATACAATTTACGTGTGATAGAGGTTTTGAGTGGGGAAATTAAATTCCTTATCTCCAATTTTAAAGAATTTTAAGGATTAAACGCAATCTTAAAGGAATTTATTGGTGTATAAACTGGACCAAGTCACTCACAAACAAATCATAAATGTCCGTTTGTGAGTGAGTTGGTCCAGTTTATATACCAATAAATTCCTTTAAAAAGGCGTTAAATGCTATAATATACACAAAACGGTCACAGTATGTATCAATAGAAGAAGTATTCAGTGAAAAGGATAATTTACGGAAACGTCGCCATGCGACGTCCACAAAAAGTCAACTTTTAGAAATGAGCAGTTAGAATATGTCACGTACAGGCATCAATTCTTTGAAAAACGAATAGAAAGCATGTAATTTGTCAAATTGTTCAAATTATTAGGAGAAATGAAAAAAAAACATAAGAGTTATTCGATTTCTACGGATGTGAATTTATGCATGGATTGGATGCAATTTGGGTACTCTTCATAATTACATGAATATGCATGTAACACTTTACACTGGACACTATGCATCAAGAACAATGTGTTTAGTTAATTACATGAATATGCATGTAATACTTTACACTGGACATTATATGCATCAAACGTCCAAACGAAGCAAATATTGGAGATTTAATCAGCAGTAGTGACACGAAGACAATACTCGTACATTGTAGGAAAATATATATTTTATTAAAGAGATGAAAGAGAGGCTCGCCGAGCTTTTCTCCTGTTTCGTAGCGAGTACATTAAATATTTCCTACAATGTACCAGTATTTTTTTATGCTGCTATTTAATATTTATGCTTAAACGTATAGTTTTTTTTACTTCCCAACCATTTGATTTGTTATTAATGAAATCAACATGACTTTCAGGCGGACCGCGATGAGGACCCCAAATGAACAGTGACGTAAACAGTAATTTGAATATAACTGGTCGCTCATAACATGAAACGGGATACCAGGAGACTGTAAACGTAAACTATACGTTTATCGCTTCATGTTATCTGTCAACCTATATTTGTATAGTAGAACGGTATATTGCAGATATAAATTCAATGTAATTTGTTCCATTTAATTTAATAGGATTTTTTACATCAATGATATGGAATTCGACAAAATTTACTCAATCATTTGCGATGATCCGAAAACAATATAGATATGAAATTCAATATAACGGTTAATTATTCAGTATTTCGTGATCTGAATTTCGAAAAGTCAATGAGACATTTCTATAAATTGACACGATTATGATCAACTATATATCTTTCCCTAGAATTATTGTTTTTCATTTTATTTTGTGTAATTATAAAAATCGTATGAATATTTATCACGGCTTTAGTTTTCTGTGTTGTGTTTTGTGTACCGTTGTTTGTCTGTTGGTGTTTTTCTTTTTTTAGCCATGGCGTTGTCAGTTTTTTTCTACTTATGAGTTTGAATGTCCCTTTGGTATCTTTCATCTCTTTTTCTTATCACGGCTGTCAATCGATATATCGAGAAAAATGATCGTGAAAGAATGAGTTACAGTGGTCAAGTATTGAGATTGGATCGTGAAAGATCTGGTAAAGGATCGTGAAGTAAATCTTATCGAGAAGACAGGTCAATAAAAAATCTAAATTTAATTAGTTATAATGACAAATTTCCAATAAATAAAACTGTCTGTCAAAATAGTTCAACATTATGATCAGTACTTGAGAAGAATCCAGGTTTAAAAGTACACTGTTTTTACATAACTACTAACGACAGATTGCTCATCGACATTTCAATAACATAAAAATGTAAACAAACAGGATTTTTTTCGTAATTTGAACGACTAAACTAACCTTTTTCTCTGAAAAATGTTGTTCCATATTACTGTTTCAAATAGTTCTTACGTTATTTTGTAGTAGCTCAATCAGAAACTTTGCAAACATTGGAATATTTGTAAAAAAAAAATGATAATTCGGATCATGAAAGATTCGGTACCGCTTAGTGATGATGGTGAAATGGATCGTGAAAGATCTTGTGCCGCTTATTTTTTATTGCAAAAATCCAACAAAAAAGTTCAAATCTTTCTTTCATTTCGATAATTTATATTTGCAATTGGTATAGCAAAAGACTGGATTTACATGACTTATTCCGGTTCCATTTTGTAGGCGAATGTGATGTGGTATGAGTGTCAATGAGACAACTCTCCAACCAAGTCACAATGTGTAAAAAGTAAACAATTATAGGTCAAAGTACAGCCTTCAACACGGCCTTGGCTCACACCGAACAGCAAGCTATAAAAGGCTCCAAAATGACTAGTGTAAAACAATTCAAACAGGAAAACCAACGGTGTAATCTATATAAAAAACGAGAAACGAGAAACATGTAAGAACCACATCAACAAACGACAACCACTGAAACAGGTTCTTGACTTAGGACAGGTGCAAACAAATGCAGCGGGTTTAAACGTATTAATAGGCGCCAACCTTCACCCT
Organism: Mytilus californianus; assembly: GCF_021869535.1. NCBI lineage: Eukaryota > Metazoa > Mollusca > Bivalvia > Mytilida > Mytilidae > Mytilus > Mytilus californianus. The sequence goes on along the minus strand of NW_026262582.1, from coordinate 46,317,864 downwards.
AACCTGAAATAGTAGCGTAACATTACAACATAGAAAGACACACTATAAAATATCAATTGAAATGGCTTAACTCAATCAAAAAGACAGATTAACAATAACAAGTAAACATACACTGAACGAATAAATTTGATCTATGACACAATGTCAAAAAGACAACTATAACCTTAGACAAAATAGCGTTAAATAAGATAACGTACACAGGTAAATTTAAATATAATACTTTTGTTGTTTGGAGTACGGAGATATTTTTCACAAAATAAATAAATTTGTTGTTCATAGCACGAGAACAGCAGTGAAAATTTATCGTCATACTAAATACTAATACAAAGGTGGTACATATTAAAAACAGTGAGACGAGATATAACACAAAATAAGTAAACATTGAATAACAAAAATGCATTACAAATTGTGTAACAGGTCAAATTAACACGAAAGTACGATTTGAGAGTACTCGCAGTTACTGAAAGTTCTGCACATAATATCCCTTATATCCTTTTTGCACTTTTCTGATTTTATAAAGATCAAGATTAATGGAGTTAAATGTCTGCTGAATAATAGATGTATATCAGGTGATAATAACTATTTTAATATGATGCCAAAATAAACCTTTTTTGTACTCTGTGGTTATATTGAAATTGTATTTATAGAAGAAATGAAAAATAAAGCAAGTCATTGATTTGTTTTGAAATGTTTATATTTTACAACAATTTTTTTCTGTTGAACATGTTACTAAAACAAGTTTTAAATTAATTAGTAATGTAATCATATTTGACACTCAAATTTTTGCTAGTATCCCGATTGACCCGTGCTTAGATGCTTAGATGAAAAACAGTTTATACGAAACATAATATGTTTTGTCCAAAGAGAACACATAAACGGTTATTGAGTTTCATTTAAAGATAATTTCAGTGCACAATGTTGTAAAAAAAATTTGACGGTAACATCGAAATATAAGTCGAAATTTTTCATTAATAATATATTTTAAAACAACTTAAAGCCTTGTTATTGTTTTTTTCTTGCATAGATTTGTTGCTTTCTTGTATACAGTAAGACTCTTTAAATGTTTTTGGCTGCTAGTTTTGTATGCCAAAGGTACGTTTCACCTATAGTTTTATACGCGAATCATCGGTGACGCTCAAATGAAAATAGTTGGAAGGCCAAATAAAAAACGAGATTAAAGAGCATTGAAAACGAAACATTCCGAAAAGTTGTTTCAACTATGGCTTAAGGATGTTCGCTACTCTGTTGCAAAATAACAAGCTTTTTAAAAGACTGTTTTAAATTGAAAGTATATGAATAAATAAATTTACTAAAAAAGCAGAAAAAAATGAAGGATCCGTGTGCTTGTTTTCCAGATATAAGTCATTGAAAATTTGGCGGGAAGTGATTCTCTCTAGATTTATCATACATTTAACATTGGCACCTTTTTCTTTCTAAAACTATGAAAAAATAACAAGGATTTTATAAGATTTTCAAATATAGCTTTTCAAACTATATGTAATAAAAATATGAGAAGAAAAGTAGGGGTTTGCGGGCAAAATTTTTTAATGGCACTACACGTATAAAACCAGAGGATTCTGAATATCTGGTAAACATTCAAAATCAAGAGGAGCGAACATCCTTAAACATACTATGCCTGTGGGTAGAAGGACATTGGAGTTCCGAATGATTCATTATTTTGTATTGACAATAAATTTTTAAAAAAAATACAGTATCGGTGATATTCATGTTAGCATAAGTGCTAACCGAAAATCTCCTCATTCAAACTTTTTTTTGAAATATTAATCATGACGTATTGTATTTTCTTGTTATTCGAAGTTAAAACTGCGTAAAATCAACAATACATAATATATAAAAAAAAAACACTGTTGATGCTTTATGATTTGTAAACAATAGCTCTGCTAGCTTTGAATAGATTTCAAAACAGATGATTAAGATAAGAATTGATTGGTAATTGTAATTAATTATTTAATAATTAGTAACATGGATTTCTAAAGGTAACATGGCAGATTGCTATAAATACACGATATAAACACGAAATTATTCAACATTTTTCAAAAGGATGAACATTCATGTGTTAATCCCGCTAGATCATTATTGATTTCGGTATTGTATCACTTGCAGTATAAAATGTAAAATATCATTTAATATTATTAAATATATCTAAGATTCTAAGGTGAAAAATGACAGTGCAAATGTATTCTTCTAATAGTCACGATTTTGTTTTATCTGAATGGCATCATTTTACAAAATCTATGAAGGTCTGGATTGGGGATCCTTCATATCTGTATATTCTTTAATTTTCTAGGTCATTTTTCTGTATATTTTTTGCCCATTATTCTCTATTCTTTTTTTCCTTGCCTTAATTTTCTTTATTCTTTTTTTTTTGCCATTCATTCTGACATATATAATTGTCCATTATTATCTATTCAGTTTACCCCATCCAGACCCTCATCTATAGACAACCTGAATAACAAATAAAGCAAAACCAGGCCTAAAGTTCGAAAGAAGACATACCGGTATACTCCATATGGTTTTTCCTAGAATTAATTCTAAACTAGCGAAATCAATGTCAAATTGATAAGGGATTCAATTTCTACAATAACATTGTTGGCTGTTTTTCAATGATTCATTTAATAGTTGACATTTAAGTACATCCAAACTCATAAAGAGGGATTGTTTTGCAATCATCTTGTCCGTCCGTCCGTCCGTCAACTGACAAATACTTTCGTCATATTTCTATGATACTAGACATGATCATACTTCATAATAAGTCATCGGGATCACAGGGATAAGTGTTATTTGGATCTTTCAGAAACATAATTGGTGTTTGTCAATAGACTTTTTTTTCATATTACCGACTTTTGACTCCGGAGTATATAATTTTTCGACAGGTAACCTATTGTGTGGTAGGACATTCTGTTACGCAGTCAGGTAAGAGCAACTAAAAGAAGCAAAATCAAGCTATTAATCCCGGTGCAATTTTTGGGGAAAAAATAATTGTTTTATGTTTTCTATACATCGGAAAACAGTTGATTTTTTTCCCCAAATTGAACCTATTCCAAGTTTAATTTTGATTACGTCTTTTAGTTGCTCTCACCTGACCAAGTACCAGAATGTCCTACCACAGATTAGATAACCTGTAGAAAAGTTATATACCCCGGCGTCAATAGTCGATAATATGAAAATGATATGTTATAATTTAATTTTTTTAATAACATGTTGAATGATTTTGATATTTTTTTCACACATTTCTTCATGGCTTCTGAATGAATTCAAAAGAAGAGGTATGATATAGCCACATGACTACATTTTGGGCCACATGACCACATTTTGGGCCACATGAATTCGAAAATCACAGTATTAAAAAATCTACCAAAGACCATTCTCTGATGTTCATTTGACATTAGTCTGTAAGACATGTGCATCAGTATTGATATTTTTGGAATTTCATTTAACCAATTTGCACGAGGGGTCCAAACTTCAAAAATAAATTTTGCATTATAAAATTTTTGTATTGCCTACTGCAAACAAAATGCATTAGTTTTACAAAGATTTTAATTGAAAAGAAAAAAATTTTTATTAGGTTATTAATATCATCACGTATATACATGTATAGCATTCAGGTATCACATATCAAATTTATTCGTTCATTGTGTGTTAATTTACGTTTTTTGATTGAGTTAAGCCTTCCAATTGATATTTTATAGTGTGTCTTTCTATGTTGTGATGTTATACTATTGTTTCAGAAAAGGGAGAAGGTTTGGTACCATTAAAACGTTTAATCCCGCTGCAAATGTTTGCACCTGTCCTAAGTCAGGAATCTGATGTACAGTAGTTGTCGTCTCTTTATGTAGTTCATACGTGTTTCTCGTTTCTCGTTTTTATATAGATTAGACCGTTGGTTTTCCCGTTTGAATGGTTTTACACTAGTAATTTTTGGGGCCCTTTAGAGCTTGCTGTTCGGTGTGAACCAATGCTCCGTGTTGAAGGCCGTACCTTGACCTATAATGGTTTACTTTTATAAATTGTTACTTGGATGGAGAGTTGTCTCATTGGCACTCATGCCACATCTTCCTATATCTATAGACGCTATACTAGTAATTCAAAATATCGGAAAACGGGGATGGCCAATTTTACACATAGATTCAGACAAGCAGAAATAAGCCAAGGCCTAACCAAAAAGATATTTTACATACATTAACATATTTGTAAAATGCATATTGTAGCAATATCATTGGAGTATGAAAACGAGTTCATAATTACTTAGGCAGTAAAAAATCTAATTTCTAAATGCTAATAAGTCCTTATATATTGATTTTTATGGGGGGGCTAGGATGAAAAATTTTGTCCTGCATTTTTTTTTAGTTGTAATCTCTGTCCTGCCTTTTTATTTTTTCACTCTATTCGGTCCTGCCTTTTTTTTTTATTAGTTTATCCTGACTTTTTTTACATAAATTGTCATTCTGCCTTTTCTTTTACTCAAAACTCCTGTCCTGCCTTTTTTTCAAATCTCATCCTAGCCCCCCCCCCCCCCCCCCCCCCCCCCCCATAAAAATCAAATGATAGCTCCCTAACAAGTGATGACAGTCATGTAGTATATCGATATTGTGTATCGATATACTACAGAATGGCAGAAATTCGTTTACAGATTACAGATTGGATTTTCATTATCTGAGAATAGTTCGCGAAATAAGCTTGAACGAAGTTTTTAATATTTCGTATACGTTGATTAGAGCAGGAATGGATTTGTGCGGAATGTAGCCGTCGTGCACTCTCCCCTAACATTTGGTAAATGTAGAATTTGGACCGACGCTCATATATTATGAATATAGGAATATGTGAAGTATACGTACATTTTTACATGAAGCGGCAACCCAACAACACAATAAACTAAACAGATCGAGTCCATAAAAACTTAAAATTTATCTAAACGTATAGTATGAACTATAACTACGATTTTAAGTTACATATATATGTTTTAACACATATATATAATAGATGCTGCACTATGCAAAATATAGAATAAAGTATAAAACCAACTAATTTTTGGCGAGCGATTTATTTTTGCGACTTTCGCGAGTAGAAAAATAACGCGATTATAAATCGTCGAGAATATGTAAAGATTTGATTTTTTCCATATTTAACTACATCAAGTAAATTTAAGAATCGCGAAATTAAATCGCCGCGAAATGGGCTAGAAAGGGCTAATTTCGAAATAAAGTATCCGTGAAAATAAGTTGGTTTACAGTATTTGAAGAATTTACAACTTTAATTACGACCAAATAGCGGTTAATAAAGGATTAAATTTCATATACATACACTCACAACTAATACAATTTTATAAACAAAAAGTACATGTACAATCAACAACAGAATAACAATATTGATGCCTCCTGTTCTAAGTGTTGCCGACTGTTTAAAAAAAAACTACCAATTATTTTCTTCTTCTATTTAAATATCTTTTTTTTTACTTTATATTTTGCTTTAAAAGTATCTTTGAAATTTTTGGACCTGACAGGAATTTTAAAAATTTGTTTTGCAGGAAAAACCCCGCCAATTTTCATACAACCGATATTTTAAAAAGGTGAGAAGATGTGGTGTGATGTTAATGAGACAATGTTAATGTATATCCAACAGAGACCACGTGATGTAGATGTAAGCAATTATAATATATGTCACCGTACGGCCTTTAACGATGAGCGAAACCCATTACATACAGCTTCAAAACGGGTTCCAATATGACAAAATGTAATACAATTTAAACGAGAAAAACAATGGCCTGATTTAAGTACAAAGCAATTAACGTAAGCAAATATACGATAACTTGCGACCAACTACGACCACTGGATTAAAGGCTCCTGACATGGGACAAGTACAAATAGCAGAAACATGTTTACGAGCGATCAACCCTAGCTCCCTTCATCTGGGACAAAAGTGAATTAGAGCACAACAAAAGATTAGATTGTAAAAATCAGTTGAAAACGGTTTGACTCATCAGATCAACACATCAAAACACCAAAAAACAAAACAAGTACCGATCAAAGAGTACTTGCAATTACTAAAAGCTAGTTCAAAGCAAATTATATCACATAAATAAGTCATGAGTTTTTTGGTTGAATGAAGGGACATGTGACAGATCTTGGAAGTGTTATAAGTTTAGACGAAAAATCAATCATTTAGAATGAAGGGCTACGAATTATTTTTCCATATATAGAGATAAAATCCAGCGCGTGGAAAATCTTGTTCTCGAAGATTCTATGAGAGAAATTTATTCTAAATCACAGTTATCCTTCTTTCTGTTTATAAGATGACAGTGTTTATTCCTTCGGCACACATCGGTAGAGGTTTTGCGGAATCTGTCGAGGTTTGCCGATTGCAGGAAATATATCAAAAAAGTTTATTTTTTCGGGGTCACGAAATATTTACAGCTTATTTTCCTGATCATTAGGAATAGAAGCTACTGAGTATAAGTTCCCGAGAAAAACGTTCTGGAAAGTTGTAATAATGAAAGAAACTGAAATAAAGACTGTCTTGCCATAAGATACATTATCATTTCTTATGTAATACAATCAGCGGTAATTGATTGATTGGTGTTTAACGCCACTTTCTGAGCACAATTGGTCATTTCGTGTCGGTCAGTGTTTATTGGTGGAGAAAGCCGGGGTGCCCGGAGAGAACAAACAACCTTATGCAGGAAAACTGACAATCCTATAGCTAGTCAATTAAGATTGGAGTCGAACTCACCTGCCACATGCAGGATTCGAACTCACAACCTCAGAAATGACAGGCTAGTGATACAGTTGTTTGACTACTTAGACCACTTGGCCCCCGAGGCCCTTCGCCAGCGATAAGGACAGCAGGCTAACATTTTTGTATAAATTTTTTTTGAAATATTGCGAAGGGAATAATTTTTCTACGTACCAAGTTCAATCTAACTTTGAACTGGCTATTTATAACTCTTTGGAACACGCCGATTCTCCGTATGTATAAGGCCAAAAAAAATATATGTCTGTTTAAGGTTACATACTTTAAAAAAAAATAGGGTAGGTAGGTCGGTATTTCCATTTTATTTTATTTTTTATTTTATTTTTTGTGACATGATTTTGAGTCATGCCGTTTCGTCTTGTCGTGGTCCGAGTTGATCATGGGCCGAGTTTACCCGTATTTTTAATGATTGGATTATTTCCCTTGGTAATTGGTTGGAACAAAATGGCGGCAAAGCGTTTATTTCATCGCACGAGTTTCCTTAAAACAGCTGTCATATTCACGATTGTGAACATTGGGATGTATCAGGCAATTGATTTATATTATTTGCAACACTAACTTCGCTTTTGACACAAGTTCAGCATTGTTCAGTTTATTTTTCACTTTACAACGGAAATAAAATGACTTAAGGTCGGCGCTCAAAAGTAGAGTTGGTCGGGTAACCGTTAACAGACATATATTTTTTTTGGGCCTCGCGAAGGTTCTCTTCCTTCTTGTTCTACATATGAATTTCCTGCAAGGTTACTTAGGAGCCAGATAAGTAGTATTAACACAATCATAAGAACCAGTGATTTCTGGCTTATAACAGCAAAACCATTACATTTTTAAAAGGAGTAACGAAGAATGTTAAAACATATATACCTTTATTACTAAAACAACGATGTCCAAGTCGTAAGACGGCATGACGTAAAAAAGAATTTAACTTTATATACCTTATATAGGACAATGGTCAGTTGTTTAAAAAATACACCATTCCTAGCCCATTTGTTTTCCACATAATTAATATCACCGATAATTAAAAAAAGTTTCGGGTTGAATGCGATACCGATACCAATAGTACATGTCACATGTCATTTCCGGTAGTAGTTACCTGTTATACATTCTGTAAATCCCTCCTCTATCAAGAGAACATGGAATTCTTCCAGTATGGTTGTTTTGTATCTATGTAACACTATAGTATACACTTTTTAACAAGTCTGTTTTCTTGCACCTCAATACCACTATTAATTTTGGTTAATAGGTCAAAAAATTAAATTTAGTTTATAGTATATTTATTGTAGTAAGAAAACCTAGTCCAGCCCTGGCCTCGGTGACTTATTTTCATTTTTTAAAATTTTTTTGTTGTCATTGAGTCCAGCTCGCCCTCCATTACCTTCAATGGTGCAAGCTCCCGGGTAGATTACCCGGGGACGATTGGGACAATGCCACAGCGCTCAAGTGTGAAAAATGGAAGGCGAGCTGGACTCAGTGACAACAAAAAAATAAAAAAAAATGAAAATAAAGTCACCGAGGCCAGGGCTGGACTATAAGAAAACCATGACGGGTTCAAACAGAAAGATTTTGAAAGCAGAGAAAACTGTGCACCTTACAATCAGTATGTCTTTTTCAGATGACAATATGAATACTAAAAGTCAAGGCTTAAAATAAGACATATGTACTTTAATTCAGTCATGGACCCGCGATGTCGCGGTGTGTTCTACATACTATTGTATTTTTTGACAAGGAATCAAGACATGTGTATAGACGAAGTGAAAGCCTTTATGTTGGACACAGAAAATTCTTGACCAAACTATAATAATTAATAGAAATAATAAAGACAAATCATGAAACACACCACAGAATTTGTTTTAACGTTGATGAGACTAATGACATGCTGGTTTTCCCGTCGGACGAGAGAGCATTAAAATTGTATTGGACACGATTGGTCGCCCTTTAGCAACTATACATGTTTTGCAGTTTCGTGACGTCATATGGACACGTTTGGGGGGAATCGAACACGTTATGGGTGATTAGTTTCTAATACCCCGTTCACACTATGCCTTTTTAAACCGGGTTCGACCCGAATTAGTTAATCCAGGTTAAATTTAGGTAGTGTGAACGCCTTAACCCGGGGCGAACCCGGATTAAAATTACCCCTCATTTGAGGTGGAGTTAATGTGGGGCGAACCCGGGTTAACTACTTCACTTCTAAATGTGAACGCAAAGTGAAGTTAATGTGAGGTTGTTGCTATAGTGACATATGACGTTTGCTTAAATAAGTCTTCCATGTGACGTAACTATTACGTGACTTCATATATCGAATGACGTCATATTTTGACAGACTTCCAGTTACCGTATTTACTTACTCACGAATTATATAACCCATATTAAATTAGCGGCAGCAAGAAGGATATAAGTGTTTTTATCTATGTTGAAAAACCTGCATAATGACAAATGATAAAACCTATAAGATTTCCGTCGCTTTTTTGTGGGCGAAATGTGTGCAATTTGGATAAAGTGACGAAGTACGTTAAAAAAAATCAGAATTCGAAAAAATGCATCTATAATGAAAAAGAAAATGAAAATATGTACAGTGAATAGATGCGGGTTACAATTTTGGCGCTTACATTTCTATTTTTGTTAATTTTTTATCTAGTGTGAACTGGGGTAGTTAATTCGGGTTAATTAACCCGGGTTCGACCCGGTGCAGATTTTATAGTGTGAACACGGTATTAGTGTTACATATATACTACTTAAACAAAAGTTTTGCAACACTTCAATTGAGATAAATGGGGTCAAACTTTCAGGACTCATATCTTTGTAGAAAATGCTCAAAATAGTTTGAAATCAATATATAGCATTCCTGTTTTAAAGGATGTTGAATTGATTAGAGAATAGATCACAAAAATAATGATAGAAATTTGGCGGTTGGGGGGGCTAAGAAAGTGCTCCTCCAAATGTTGTTTGATTTTTTTGCGAGGTAACTCAGTGTTATTTTTTGTTTATATGTAATCAATTATGTCATAGCGTTCACTGAAAATTTAAATTAGTCACTATGACTATTCAGTTAGTCAAATATTAGCTGAAAGGTAGTCAACAGCATATATGACTACCCATCAAGTCATTATGACTACCTGCATAGTCAATTGACTATGTAAGATGGTCACAGCTCCACGTGGTGTAGAGTATCGGTTTTCACGCGCACTCTTTCGCGTTCCCTTTGTTCCCTAGATCGTGTAGATGTAAACAAACCAGGAGGCACGAAACTGCTATTTTGTCAATTAAACCAATTGTTTAAAGTAAGTATCATGTACATTTGTTTTAATTCTAACTTACAAAAATTAAATTTTAGAAAAAGTGTAATGAATGTAATATATCGGCACATGTTGACGTAAATTAATGACAATACAAAACAGAGGGAGATATGTATACGGGATATCAATTTTGATACACATACAACGTATTTTCGATTGAAAAGAGTATTTAGCGATATCTATTTTTCACCTGATCAAAAACTGTTAAAAATAAACACTGCAATCGATATTCACAACAATGAATTAAAAAAAAAACCCTCAGGGTAGCTGTCAAGATCCTGGTGCTTACATTAAATGCTGTGATATAACATGGGTGGCTGTCAAGATCCTGGTGCTAACATTGCAATGGTGTGGTATAAGATGGGTGGCTGTCAAGATCCTGGTGCTTACATTACAATGTTGTGTTATAAGATGGGTGGCTGTCAAGATCCTGGTGCTTATATCACAATGTTGTGGTATAAGATGGGTGGCTGTCAAGATCCCGGTGCTTACATTACAATGTTGTGGTATAAGATGGGTGGCTGTCAAGATCCTGGTGCTTACATTACAATGTTATGGTATAAGATGGGTGGCTGTCAAGATCCCGGAACTTACATTACAAAATAATGGTATAAAATGAGTGACAAAATCACTAGATCAAAGATTTTAAAATTTGTTTTTTCTTTTAACTTTTAACATGACTGATATACTTGTTTATTGTTATATTTTAGCTTCTAAAATGATATAATTATATTTTTCAGCAAATAAAGACATTGCTATTTGTATGAACACAGCTGAGAGATTTTTGACCAGAGAGATTATTACACTGACACAGTTGATACCGAAAAAATATCTGAAATAAACACTTCAAATTAACAATGAGTTTATAATAAATATATTTTCTTTATTTGATTTTTAGACTTTAATATATGTCACTGAGTAATGGTAACACATGAAAGTCATAAAGATATAGGAAGGTTTTGAACATTGAGCACTTTGTGGTCCTATACGGTTTCGATGTTTATATATATATAGTTTTGCTGTTGTGGTATTTTTAATGATATTATATTCCAGATGATGTATTTGTCAATCCTATGGAAGAGAAACAACAAAAAATAGAATAACAGAAGAATGAAACATAAAAGTACAAAACGGATAGAAACACACATAAAGTAAATTGGTGGATCAAAAAACACAACACAAATTAAAATAACAGTCTAACAGTCGTGACTATTCACAGTAATCATGTTGACTAAACAACATGGTCACTTTCGACTATTTCAATAAGTCATATGGACTGCAATCAATTGTCAAACTGACAAATGTGCATAGTCAATTGAACAATCCAATTTGTCATAACGAGTATAACATATGGTCATTTTGACTTCCAAACATAGTCATAATTACCACCCTACTCAGTCAAATGTGACTACCCATCTAGTCAAACGACAAACAGCATAGTCAAAATGATTAAAGTGCATTGTCATCTAGAGGACAGTCAAAATGACCAATTAAATTGGTCAAATTGACTAATTTATGTTTTCAGTGTTTAACTATTTTCCACGAGCCTCTTTCCTGTTAAGTTGCACTGATACCGAAACCCAAAATAAAAGTATCCGAAAATGAAAAACTAATAAATTATGAAATATAAATAGAAACTTTTCCACATAAAAATCACGCAAACAAAGGCTGGCGTAAATTTATGATACTTCTAGGAACTCATACCTTCTTAGAAAAGTTAAACATACGGGCTACTGCTGATGTCGAGCATTTGCCCACGGATATCAATATATATCAAATTTTAGGTATTTTCCCGATTGTTTTTACGCCGTGAATATAGAATTTCGAAATGTATACAGTGTTTTGTAATTATATATTTCGATTAAAAAATACTATAAATTATATATGAAAACATTATCGTATCTATTTAGATTATCTTGGTCATTAAAATCCACCGACAAAGTTGCGAACCCGATGTATAATTTTAACCAATGCTGAAAATCGAAGAAAACAAATCGGAAAAATGCAAGCAAAAGCTATAAAATTTTACTTTCTAAAGCATATGAACTGTACCAACAAAATATTCGCAAGACTAAAAAATTAGATAGTAAAAAGTTGTGGATATATCTTAAAAGTATTGGGTCCAAAAAATAAGGTGCAGATCATGAAATATCGTCTGAAGCTCTCTCTGACTTTATCAAAGATATGAATACATGTGACTCAAATTCTGAGGAACCAGAGGTTAATTTTAATGAAAATAATTTGCCAGATGAATTTGTATAAATTATTGAATGGTGCTGTAACCAAAGACGTAAAAATAAAATGTGTTAATAAAACTTGAAAAAAAGCTGGCGGCTGTGACGAAATAATTAATGAATGTAGAAAAAAAGTTCTGTAGCCTAGATATAATCTTATGCCAATATACGTTAAACTTTTTAATTTAGTATTAGATACGGGTATAGTTCCAGAGTTATTATCCCTTGCTATAAGAATTCTTATTTTAAGAATAAATGTTCGAAAGCAGAATCCGCAAATTACATGTATAGAGGTGTAACATTAAACTCATCATGGTTTAAGAAAAAAAAATCGTCATTAATAAACAAAATCAAATAGTTTCGCAGGCTGGATTTAGGACAGTGTTTTCAACTACCGATTATATTTGGTGTCGCAGTAAATTTTATCTAAATTTTTCCAATGGGTAAAAGCAATTTTGCACTATAGTGGATTTTAAGAGAGCATTTGACGCTGTTTGGAGAACAGGGTTTTGTTTCTACTGGAATTTTTTTTCATTTGAAAATTAAAAAAAATATACTATGTGGAAAATAATAATGTCATTCTTTATTCTAGAACTTTTTTCTCCAATGTTACATTTTTAAAAGAAGGTTCTTTTTTTTATTTGTTTTTCTTTGTTCGTTTTTTTTTTTTTTTGGGGGGGGGGGGCTTTTTAGGGTTGTTGTTGGTCAAATCCTCTTTTTATTTCTAAACTTTTACCAGTAATTGTGACTTACAAAGATTTCAAAGTGTTACATCTGGCATGAACCCTCAACTGAAACTTGTGATAAATTAAGAAGCCATTAAAAACATTGAATTTCACAAGTATAAGAATATTATATTACTTAAGTCATACGCATAAGAATTTGCCAATGTACTCTAAGTTAATGTAGTACTAGTATTTTTGGTCAGTGTGGTTTAGTATTTATCAAAAATGTTTTGTGGTTTATGGAAATACTTTGTATTGTCTATCGATATAAACGCAAAACATTCATACACAATTTAGTTTACTATAAACATAATAAATTAGTTAAAATTTATTCTAACCAAAAATGAAAATAAGTAGTAAAATAGACCCCCCTAACTATGTTCGTCACGGATAATTCCGATACCGATCTGAAATGATCAAGCTTGGAATGACTTTTTTTTTTGGGGGGGGGGGGGGCTTTTTAGGGTTGTTGTTGGTCAAATCCTCTTTTTATTTCTAAACTTTTACCAGTAATTGTGACTTACAAAGAACATACATACACTTTATTTAGCACGTATATCCTTCTTATAATGACTCGGCGGCACTTGAGATTTTGGAGATCACGTGATGTTTGTCAGCTGGTGAAGCAATTTGACATCCCGGCGTGTCACGAAATTTGATCCTCCCACTTGTAAAGCGTAAACAAAGGATTGTGAAGAAATTTCGTCAGAAATCACAGATTTATACATCAATTAACACGTGGATTATTACTATCAATAATTAATAGATGAAATGTAAGTTATATTTTTAATATTTTATACAATAATTATACTTTAATCATATGTGTGTGAGTGTTATGGAGTATTGGTAACGCCATGAACTCGTGGGAAATTATTTTTTAGCTTAGTTTAGTAGAACAAAATTGATACATGGCGGTGACTAGTGTTATTATATTTGTTGAAAAAAGTATTTATGTAACGTGGATGTTAGGCGGCCACATGTTATCAATGATTTTTATGATTATTATGATTACAATTGATCAGTCTATGTATGACTGGAGATTAAAACGTAAATCGGTGTTGTTTAATTACTTCACTCTCTTGAAAATAGTTATAAACTCAATATTTGTGTTTTCCTTCATTTTGATTGACCAAGATTGTCTAAATTTTATTTATAAATGATGCAAAACTATAATATTTTTCTGGTGAAATACTTGTTAAGATCGAGAACTCCCAGCACGAGAGACGTTAATTAATTTATATTATGTAATCGCTTTTTGATTCGTTGTGATAAAGTTTCTTTTACATTGATATACTGAAAATACTTTACTGAATATTTAATGAGCTGTCCTGCCCTGATAGATTCGCCAGTTTGAGACAGAAGCGAGGGTGTATATTATTATTATATAATACTAGTTTTATTGAACATACTGTTCGGCATTAGTTTTCCTTCTTATCGATTTCCTATTTAGATTATTTTTGACACTAATTCGCATTATGTTAACGTTGACGATGCAGAACACCATTTCCTTTTGTGCAAATGTAAAGATTTGAATTAGAAAAAAAATCAAAACAAAAAATTGAAAACGTCCCCTTGTTTTGATTTCGGCAGTAGTGTTATTTTCTAACAAAGAATTTAAATCGTTTGACTTCAACACCTCGGGGTATAAATGTGCATTTCTTAATAAATAAATAGATAAATAAAAAAATAATAACATTCACATCATCACAGTTTTAGGTCTAGGTTAAACACGTCACCTGACTACATGTCTTGCATTAAAAACCTTTTAATCAATTAATAGAATACTTTAACAAAACATTGCAACTTGTGATAGATTTTTGTCAAATTTTTGGAAAATAATATAAAAGTTGAACAGGAAGGCTAACTAATTAAAACCAAACCAAACCAAGATCTAAATTCTTTTAGATAGTGTATTTATGTATTGTATCTAATGCATATTAACTACTGTTTCCGATTGTCCGTGTATCTCCAATACTAAACTGTTATTCTTTCAAAAATTTTTTGCAGATGATCATGGGAAATCGTAAATGTTTAATATCCGAATTCCTTTAGGTTCATCAACTTCGAAAACATTAAGACTCAAAATGAGTGAAACAAATCAAATTCAGGGTATATAGGCGTACCCTTTAAATCTTGAAAATAATTAGATTTGTGTCTTCTTCTTCACATTTTGTGCAGTACACGTTTCCAATTATCATATTATTAAACAGTCCAGAACGTAAGCAATACAGAATCCACATATATACTTTTGGTCAAAATAGAAAAACGCTGGTGTTTTGGGATTCGCTGCGAACTCTATTTGTTATGCTTCAAAATGTGTTCCTTTAAGATTGTATTGGCCCTTTAGTAGTTCATATGAAGATGTTTTCAATATGCTCAAGGTAAAAAATCAATAAAATAACAATACAATTCTACATAACTACCATATTTTCCAAAGGAGAAAACCCTAAACAAATAAAGTGTGTTCTATTGGAAATACGAGCTTTTCTAAACTCATTTATTTACACAGAAATTAAAATTTAATTTATATTTATCATATTTTTTATATAATGTGACATTTTTCAAACATGATACGAATCAGTTTGACATTTTATTCCTAATATGGCTGCGTTACCACAACAACCACAAGCACTTGGATTACAAATACCATTTTACTTATATATTGACAAGTGCATTTTTTATGCTCGGTAATGAGTGTACTAGTATATATCAATCCTTAAATGGTTAGGAAAAGTAAGTGCTTCGGACTAGAATTCAAGGATGTAAAATTCATGCGTTCTAAGTGTTTTACATAATGTATTTGTCATACCAAGGAGTTTTGTTCTGAATAAAACATTATTTGTCATCTTGGTACCGTCGTGTTTTCTACGTGATGTAAACTGGACACCTGTTGTATTCACTTATCGCTGCACTAACGGAGATGAGCTTTAGATGGAACGGCAGACCAGTTTATAATCAATAATGCTAAATTACTGTCGAGCAGTGAGCCAGAATCCCAGGCTATGTAACTTATCAAGCATAGTCCACGTCGCTGACACGATTAACAAAAAGACATCTAATTGCTTGATTCTAAATTTCTTGATACAAAAAAAATGTTTTGGGAGGGAAGTAAGAACATAATTTGTTCTCATTTAAAAATGGTAAAATGAATAAAAAAAACAACACCGATTTAGAACGCGGTATTTGTGTCTGTCATTGATAAATGTCTTTTGCTGTTATTTTTGTGGGAAAAATCGTAGTCCCGAGAGAGAAGAAAAAATGTCCTGACCCCTTTTTTAATGCCCCGCTGTCACTATCAAAGTTTTCTTGTGCAAGTTTTCTAGGTCAAAGTTTTTTGATTGATCATTTTATAGTGCAAAACCGTCAAAGAAAACTTTAAACAAAAATTTTGACGGATTTGGAATGAATAGAATATCATCTTATTTATCTTGAAACTTGGATGGTTTTAGACGGGAATTATTCAATCACAGTCATGACAGTGCAGTTTTAATATTTTTTTACCAAGTTTTTAATGAAATTAATGCTTTGATAGTGACAACCGATGACTTGGACCAAGTTCAACTAGTCAAAGTTTTCAATGACCAAGTTTTTGATATAAAACTTTGATAGTGACAACAGATGACTTGGACCAAGTTTATCTGGTCAAAGCAAAAACTTTTACCAAGTTAATTTTGATAGTGACAATCGGGCTTTAAAATATTAATGGCGGATACCTAAGACGTCAGAAAACGTCTGCAAAATCAAAAGTGTTACATCTGGCATGAACCCTCAACTGAAACTTGTGATAAATTAAGAAGCCATTAAAAACATTGAATTTCACAAGTATAAGAATATTATATTACTTAAGTCATACGCATAAGAATTTGCCAATGTACTCTAAGTTAATGTAGTACTAGTATTTTTGGTCAGTGTGGTTTAGTATTTATCAAAAATGTTTTGTGGTTTATGGAAATACTTTGTATTGTCTATCGATATAAACGCAAAACATTCATACACAATTTAGTTTACTATAAACATAATAAATTAGTTAAAATTTATTCTAACCAAAAATGAATATAAGTAGTAAAATAGACCCCCCTAACTATGTTCGTCACGGATAATTCCGATACCGATCTGAAATGATCAAGCTTGGAATGACTTGCTAATTGCGATTTAACAGTACTCGGCATATCCTTAGCGACTGAAGGTCAAGTTAAGATTTTCTGTCTTATCGTTAATTGTCAGTCTGAGTTAGCATTATTTATATTTTTTCTGTTAATCAAGAAATAAAATTTATTGATTAACAATTGCAATCCATTGACAATGATTGATACAACACATTTTGTAATTGCGACAACTCCTTCTCCGAATCCGTGTTTCGCCCGTTTGCGAGGGTGTAGACATCGGATAGCACCGGACTGAATTAATCGGGTTGTGACTGCGGTTGGGTTTTTTGGTTACAGTCCTTTCATTACTCCATTGTATTTATCTTAATTTTGCACCAATCTGGAATGTCGACAGTCAATTGGTCTCAAGTGATGACAGGTGTTTTGGTAAATAATTAAATGAAACAAAGAACACATTTATCGAACGAAAGGCAATTAAAATAAAGGAGCTCATTGTTCTGTTTCATTATATGGTCAATCTGTCCAGTTAATGACCTCTTGAAGGTTACCAGGGTTAACATCTGCTTATTAGATATCCATAAAAATAATTAAAATATGGCGCCTTAAATAATGGATACCATAAGGTCTAAAGTATGCATGAAGGGCAACTGATAACAAGGGTATCATTCTTGAAGTGTTGGTTTCATAATAGAGGCTCTGTTTGGGTTTTTTGGTATTACACAATCGATACTCTTTATCTCCCGCTAAGCGGGCGGAGGGATTACAATCGTTGTTTTACGGCTAAATTCATCCGAAATGAATAAAAAAATGTTGTTAAACCAGTGACCGTATTTCTATGAGAATTTAATAAAAATATCTAACATGTCTAACATATGTTCCTTGACATGCTTGAGGAAATAAACCCATTTTGTATGTTTAAAATGCAAAAGGTCAAATGGCTTCTATTTAAAAAGTAACTAGTGTTTGTAAAACAATTTTACACGCAGAGACTAAAGGCAGTGGCGTAATTTGGGGGGGGGGGGGGGGGGGGGGGGGGGAGTGAGAGAAGGCGTACAATGTACGCCCCTCTTGATCAAAAAAAATATCATTTTTTGGCATTAAATATAAAAATAAATCGCGGTTTATATTCAGATTTCGGGAATTACGTCCCCTTTCAAATATCGTTGATCCGCACCTAAAAGGAAATAGGTATTAGGACCTACATATATTTATTTGCGTCAATGAGACGGCATTGAAAAAATATGGTCTTAACTACAGATTTAGTTGTAAGGTGTGTTCATCGTTAAAGTACTTCATAAAAATGTCAACATGTTTTGAGTATTTCAGAAGGGGGGGGGGGGGTTTAGCATGTTTAGAGGGGTAGGCCCCCCCCCTTTATGCAGCTTCATCTATGATACATGCATAGACTGTTTTCAAGTATCACTTTCAAATGTTGGCTTGCCAGCCCCTATACCCCCTTTTCAAAATCCTGGATCTGCACCTGTATTTAACCATCTCGTATGCATTCTAATCAAATTCTATATCGATGTTGCTTCATTTATCCAAGATATTTTGATGAATAGGAATAAAAGTATTACAAAGGGAAATATGAACATCTTAAAACTTCTTCTTTGCATCCTAATGAAATAGTTTACAAAATGAATTGATATCTTGTCGTAGAATCAGGACAACTCGGACCAATTGAAAAGCTTATTAATAAGACAACTCGGACCAAATTAAATACAACTCGGAACAAATTAAAGACGACTCGGAACAATTTAAAGACAACTCGGTACAATTTAAAAGACAACTCGGAACAATTTCCGTTCTCTAACTTTTAAATTAGTTTGCCTCAACCAAATGTTATGAAAATTATACACAATGCATATTACCACAAAACACAGAGGTGGCATCATTTTTACCTGTCTAGAGTTATGCCCCTTTACATATGGAATAAATGCTGAATTTTTCGTTTCCGTTCTCTAACTTTGCCTAAACCAAATGTTATGATACACAATGTTTATTACCACACAACTCAGATCAAGTACGAATTTGTACCGTTCTTGAGTTATGTCCCTTTATAACGTTATATGCAAGCAGGGACATCATCTGTGTACCATGGACACATTCCCTATTTATATTCAAGTACAGGCAGGACAGTCTAGACAATTACAATATATAGTCTATACCTACCCCTTTTTTATGCCAGGAGACAAGAAACAAGTATTTTTGTATGTGTGGCCTTATCTTAAGAAACAAAAAAAAGCAACTGTGTTTAGAACTGATCATGATCGCTTGAGTTATTTACACATTTTGGCACAAAAACACGTAATAATTCACATCTTCAAATATATTGTAAGAAGGATTAAGTAATCTTATTTTGAACCGTGCACTCGAGATTTATTTTAAGCGTAAACAAATTGAACCCCCGTTAAAGCAGATTAACGCTTTGTTTTACAAGGGAAATACACAAACCTATATGATTTAATCCGTATTAATCTTAATAGAACCAATTACTTGGACTCTTATATGTGGGGGTATCGGGTATTCAGACATTAACATGGATTCAGTGTACTCTCACACCATGTATATAATTTTTGTAATAGGTAAGGGCCGAAACTGATCCATTTAAAAAACAATTGAATAGTATTTCAATACAATTCGATACATGTAATCATGAACTTTATGGTCAGTTTATTATTTAATATAAACTCCCATGACGGACCTCATTTATACATTCCTATGAAATATTAGGATAAAGTTAACAGTTTCTCCTTTGAAATCATTTTCAATAAGTACCATTTCAAAACACGAGATTTGGGGATGATCTAAAGCAAATAAATATGCTTGACCATTGGACACATATAATTGGAATCTGATTATGTAAGTTCACATTAATTTTTATATATAATTGTTAAGTTGAATATATTATTATGGTAAGATATGGATATGTAAGATCAAACAACATATGTCTTTGTCTTCCCTTTTTATTAAAATTCAATATACTAGATAAGATATCATTTTTGTTTAGGGGCCAGCAGAAGCCCGCATCCGGATACGGGATTTTCTCGTTTTGTTGAAGACCCATTGGTGGCCTTCGATTGTTTTTTTGCTCTTTGGTTGGGTTGTTGTCTCTTTGACACATTCCCATTTCCATTCTCAATTTTAGTATTTATCAACCACCTCGGTGGTCTCGTGTGAACGTGCTCGCATCAAGTGTGGAAAGTCGTGATTTCGATCCTTGTCCTAGTCAAACCTGGTCCGTTAAAGACTTTCCATTTTGCTGACAGTAACCTTGTGAACCTGCACGTAAACTATCTGGCTCAGCAGGTTTCACATTTATATTTCTACATTGGCTAGAGGTATAAGGGGAGGGTTGAGATCTCACAAAACATATTAAACCCCGCCGCATTTTTGCGCCTGACCCAAGTCAGGAGCCTCTGGCCTTTGTTAGTCTTGTATGTTTTTATTTTTAATTTCAGTTCATTAATATGTTTCGGAGTTTAGTAGACTGAACTAGTACACATTTTTGTTTAAGGGGCCAGCTGGAGCCCGCCTTCGGGTGCGGGATTTTCTCACTGTGTTAAATACCCATTGGTGGCTTTGGGCTATTTTTGCTCTTTGGTCGGGTTGTTGTCTCTTCGACACATTCCCCATTTCCATTCCAAATTTTATTCATATTGCATTATTTTCATTAAAAATATTCAAAAATTAAATCATCATTCATATCCGTTGATACCTTTTGATGATAATATTTATTGCCTCTTGTAAAACATGATATGTGTCTGAGTGTTTATAAACTCATGCAGTATTATTAGTATTATTATCATTATTATCATATCATATTAGCCTATTCTCGTCCGGATATGCATAAAATATTTGCCACGTGACACGAAACAAGAAATTCCTTCAACGTCTATCTATATTTCTTTGTCTGTCTGTCTGTCTGTCGGTCTGTCTGTCGGTCGGCGTGTCTGTCTGTCTGTCTGTCTTTCTGTCGGTCTTAATGTCTGTCTGTCTGTCTGTCGATCGGTGTGTCTGTCTGACTGTCTGTCTGTTTGTCGGTCGGTTGATCGGTCGGTTTTTGTTTTGTTTTTGTTTTTGTTATTTTTGTTATTTTTGTTGTTGTTATTGTTACTACTATTAATAATATCAGTAAAAGTAGTAAAAGTAAATATACACATACAGTTGGATAAGATGTAGACCTGATGCGTATTGTAAAGTATAGTCGGGCTGAACATGTGTTTACCTGTTACGTATTTCCCAAATCAGAAGCAAACGTTTTAACAAAAGATGTTTTGGAGTTTCTTAGAAACCTACCTACTTTTTCAGCACGTAAATGTTGAAAAAGGATTCTTGAAATGTTTTCCTTCTTTTTTATTCTCAAAATATCGTTTTGAATAAAGTTCTTATTATTCAATTTCCGTTCCTTAATAAGAAATTCTAAAAAAAGCTATGAATGTCTGCCAAATATAGAATGCATGTCCGTGTTTCCTGAAAAACGGAGATAAGGCAAACAGTTTGGGATTTTACTACGGTAAAGGAGGATCATGATAGTGTGAAAATTAAAAAATAAAACACATCAGATATGATTCTGGAACAGTGTTGAAGTTTGATATGCATAAGGAGTGATTGAAGCAAAACGTGACACTGGTTTCCGGTGTTTTTATGAAAGCCATCCCTGTTCCTTGTAAAATGACCGGTAAATACCAATTTTGGCTAACACTAAATCCGGTCTTGATTCAAGAAACTGTCTTTACCTACGAAATAGAAATGTTTACAAGGATACACTTGGAAATTGATTAAGGAACAGTTTCTTGTAAAGCATTTTGAGAAGAACATATCGAAAAGAGTGCCCGTATCGTTTTTAACGCACAATTTGTTTCCCTCCCACAGTATATTTTCGCTCTTTAGAAACAGGTAACTGGTGATCGATTGGAGGAGTTCTAGTGGTGATTTTATCCATGAAGTTCTTTATTCATTTTTTGTCGTATCTGCCTCTATACTTCTCCCAAATGAGTGACTAATAGGGGTCTATATTGGGGTTGGGGAGGGAAGTCTTCATTTCCATATTCTTTGTGTCACTAAACTCTATTCTTGGGGGGTTGCCAATCATTCTCTATTCTTTACATTTTAGTACCCGATTATACTGTTTCCTTTAATATGTTTGCCTCTTTTTTCTTAATTTTTTCTCGAAATCTGGTGACCTAAAATCGCAATATTATTTCCATTCGGTTTGATTCGTATTTCGGTCAAACAACCTTTCGACATTACCCCATAACTCTTGAGCCAGATAATTTATAAATTTAAGTCTCGAAATTTTAAGAGTGGAGATTTGTCGTGTTTTTGTGTAAGCTTTCAAAATCCGATCTCAGGAAAAGTACATACACTTTAAAATAATCCAAACCTCACAGTCAGTGTCCCCGGAAGCTGTCGATTGCCAACCGGAAGCTATTAGCAGTCTAAAGATTAAGTAGTGAAATGTCGTATGAAAATAATTACAAGCAGACTATTATGAAGTCTATAACTCAAGTGATAAATAATATTGACATTAGTCAATTTTTCTGATCCTTATTTTTTATAGAGCAGTTTTACGTAAACACTTTCAAAGTGCAATTGACATCCTACTATAAGCGCGTAGAGCAGTCTAAATTAACCGCCGGTCACTAAGTTTGTCGCATTCACTTTTTTCAGGTTCAATTTATTTCATTTTAAATACATGTATAGTACTTAAAAACCGTGCAGTGTGACGTGAAAAGTTTATTTTTTATTTATATTTGTCTAAATAAATATCCTACATATTTTAAAGTGCTCTTGTCGAATTTCAATGCGTTGAAGCTCCTTCGAAAATCGAAAAGGTCGTTCTTCTTCAGAATAAAGGCGTAAACGAAAGGTCATGACTTGGCTGGTAATGTAAGAGGGTCTGGATTGGGTTAACTGAATAAAAAATAATGGGTATTAAGTGCAAAATATATAGAGAAAAATAGTCGAAAACATTTTAAAAATAGAGAATTATAGGGCGCTAAAATATAACGAATGGAGAATAATAGACAAAAAATATGAAGAATAGAGAATAATGGACAAAAAATACAAAGTATAGAGAAAAAAATTGTCTAAAAAATTTAAAAGAATAAAGAAATTAAGGACACCCCCTCCATCCAGACCATTATAGTAAGTGCCTTTGCTAAATTAAAATGTGTTGTTGCTCCGTTGAAAATCGAAACAGGTCGCTGTGAAAATAAAAGTATTTTTAATGTGTCATGCTATGGTTTCGTAATGTAAACATATTCTTGAAGACTTACGTAATATTTTGCTGATAAAGTGAAACAATGAAATGTAAAACAGATTTTAATATCTAATCGGATGACGAAAACTGTGTGCATGTATTTCAAAATAACATGTGTTATGGTGTGGTTGACAAGACCTGCTTCAAAATTTTAAGTAGACTAAATACCTTTTAACATTCTCATCTTGAAGTTATTTTACACAATGTTATGTAGGAGTTATATGAGAAGATATATTAAACAGTATTACATAATATTTAATGGTATCTTTAAAAAATAGATGCATGTTTTATGTGTTTATTAAAGAAATTATAAGTGGTAAGACTTTAATAAAATATTGACACATAAAGTACAGCTTGTGAAAACAAAATACAAATTACAACATATATACAACAAATTTTATTAAAGTCAGTCAATTTAGAGTCCCTGGGGCTTGTCCTCAGTTCCATTGACCGTTTTAAAATGGAACCTAGACTTTGTACCTAAAATTTGATGGATTGAGTATATATTGCAGCTTTGTATTTTGCGAAAGTAATATTTCTCACATTTTAAATTCTTTCGAAATGGAAGATGAAATGAAATTCATCACCGATATCACGAATAGAGCAAAAATAACATGGTCTCTGCTGGTCTAATGGTATAGTAACTGTCTCGAAAGCCGTTAGTTTTATAATTTGCTTTATCATTATCTAGATCTGTTGCATACGTTCACTGTCTTGTCTTAAAATCCATCTTTTAACAGCTATACCGAATGTAAAAATACCATTGAAATTTCATTGTCAATGACAGATCAGCATACTTATAGTCAGGAATGTAACTCCTTTATGCATAGCTCTAATTCCTTGTCCTTGTTTGACTATACTTTTGTTCCTTTTTGGTTTTATCAGCTCTTTAACGTTTGTTTTAGAGTTTAGATGTTCAAACATTTAGACCTCGAGCATCCCTTAACAGACATTTATGGTTGAAAAGCTCGTTTTGCGCGTTTAAATTTATACAGTTAATATTATTATTTATCCAACGTTAAGCTTGACCTATTATTGCATATATCCACTTCAATTGAACTCTGTTGAATAGTTTTCATATTGGCAATCATAGTTTATACCACATCTCCTTATTACTATATTGAGCTATAGATTCTATTATTCCGTAAGGGAGCTACCATTTGATTTTTATGGGGGGGGGGGGGGGGGGCAAGGATGAAATTTAAAAAAATAGGCAGGACAGGAGTTTTGAGTAAAAAAAAAGGCAGGATGAGACACTTGCAAAAAAAAAAGTCAGGACGACAATTTAGGTAAAGAAAAGTCAGGATAAACTAAAAAAAAAAGACAGGACTGAATAGAGTGAAAAATAAAAAGGCAGGACAGAGATTTCAGCTAAAAAAAATGCAGGACAAAATTTTTCATCCTAGCCCCCCCCCCCCCCCCCCCCCCCCCATAAAAATCAAATGGTAGCTCCCTAATATCATAACGGTTGTCCTTATGTACACGATTTAACGTGGAACATATATATATATATTAGTCACTGCTCATGTTGTTGCAATTTAGAGAATCGAGTCAAATTTTATCAGGAGAAAGATAAGCACTTATGGAACGAATTGTTATGTAAGCAAACAATGAACTATTAACGGCATTTTTAAACGCATTGTTGCATTGCTATAGTTATACACCAGCTCCGTAAGAGGGGTATACTTTTTATCCCGACCTGTCAACGTCCGTATGACAGTACATCCCATTGAATTCCCGTTGGATTTTTCTAAGGAACTACAAATAATAGATTCCTAAAATATTTTATCAGGCTTCATGTCAACATGCTTTACCGAATGACGCAGTTTCAGGTTCATCACTCATCATTTTCCTGTTGACCGAATACTTATATTTTCTAAACGTAATGGGCATGTAAGTTTTCGTGGTATTTTTCTAGGAAAGTACAAATAAAAGCTTCCTAAAATTTGCTATCAAGTTTCAAGTGAATATACTTTCATTTACCATGTAATGCGTTTTCCGATTATTTTTTTTTTATTCAACTTCCTGTTTACCGAATACTTAAAGCGAGGGTATCATATGTGAGCAACTCTAGCTCACAGTTTTACTTGTTATTGTTTTCACTCTCATGATTTGTAAATTGAATAAATGACATTTACTGTTACTGCAACATACGTCCAGAAATTCACAAAATTTACTGGAATTAAGCTGAGTGTTTTATGGAAGTTTGCAAATATTATAGAATCACTATCTGATTGAAGTACAGTTCATGTGCCCACGCTTCGCTTTGTGTATCATTACGACAAATCATGAGGATTCCGAAAGGCATTTAAAAAAAAAAGAAGAACGGAGCGTTTTTAGATCATTGTAAGCGAAGCGTAGACACAGGATCTGTATAATTTATTCAGATTGGTAGAATCAGAGTTTCAATGGAGTAAGAACAGGATAATTCTATATAACTGTTACTAACACTTACACAACTTACATTTTATTAGTTTCGTGTATTTTATTATTTTAAAGAAACTATTAATTTCCTATTATAGGACACATATTATCATGACTATAGTAATTAAGGTTGTTTCGAAAGAGTTTAATGATGAGTTAACTCTACTGATTCACTGAAACTGGTATGTTTTTGAGGGAATGGACAAGTCAACACGTCATGTAATGCTGTACAACTAACCTTTAGAACTAAAAAAAAAGTAAAATGCCAACAAAAAAAATCAACAAAAAAAATATCAATACTTACAATACAATTTAATACTCTTTTCGGCATGAAACGGGTTGATACATTAGTGAAACATTTTGGTTATCATGACGGTTTGAAACGAAACAAGATGACTAAACATGAAACATTGGAATTATGTGACCTTGAACCTTTAGCCCGTCGTGGATAATCAATTATCTTGACTGTTTGGTATTTTTATGCATTTATGTTATTTTTTTTTTCAGGATTGGGGCATTGGGGAGTATTGTATCTTGGAGCAGTGTCTCGGGATCTGCGGACGATGACTGGATCGATAGAGTGAACCATATATGGACAGTTCTCTTATTAGCACTCTTTGCAATTGTAGTCACTTCCGGTCAATATATATTAGGGGATGCTATACAGTGTTGGACACCTGCAGAATTCACAGGACAATTTAATTCCTACGCAAAATCTATATGTTGGATTTCAAACACATATTACATTCCTCAAGGTGATGTTATTCCAGAAAACATCGCCACAAGACAGGAAGCGGAAATAACTTACTACCAGTGGGTACCGATTATTTTATTGTTTCAAGCGCTCATGTTCAAAGTACCAAATATAGCATGGAAATTGTTAAATGGATATTCCGGCATAAATATGGACAAGATTTGCACTTTGTCAGAGTCTACCCTTATGTCGGCACCTGACGACAGACAGAAAAATATATCGCACATTGCAAAATATATGCACCGATGGATTGAAAGCCAAAGAGATTTCCATGACAACGCCCTCGTACGTATGCGTCGTCGTGTTTCCAGCGTCATAATTTTCTGTTTAGGGAAGCGTGATGGCACATTTTTAACTGGATATTACATTTTTATAAAGTTTTTATATGCAGCAAATGTAGTTGGACAGTTCTTTCTTCTTAATGCTTTCATGGCAACTGACTACAATGTGTTTGGCTTCGAAGTAATGAGCTACCTGTTTACAAATGGAGAATGGACACCATCACCGCGTTTTCCTCGCGTGACTTTGTGTGATTTCGTCATCCGACAATTGAGCAATCACCATCGCTATACAGTTCAATGCGTCCTGCCGTTAAACCTATTCAACGAGAAAATTTTCATTTTTCTTTGGTTCTGGCTGTTTCTTATGGCCTTTCTCACATTCTTTAATTTCGCTTCTTGGCTGTATTACACTTTATTCAAAGAGAACAGAACTCGTTATGTGAAGAAATACTTGAACCTTTGCAACGAGATTTCAACGGGATTTGACAAAAAATTAGCTAGGAAGTTTGCTGACGACTATTTAAGAAACGATGGCATTTTTGTCTTGCGTGTGATAGAAAAAAACAGTTCCGGTATGGTACTCTCTGATCTTGTAATAAGTTTATGGAAATTGTTCAAAGAGGAATATGGAACTGCAAAGAAACCGGAAGTAATCGATACAGAACCCGTGAAAAATGGAAAGGTAAACAACGACGGTTATATATCAAAGACACCGTATGACGTTTCATAAGACATTGATGACAGATACGGACATTTTAATGAATTTGCCATAGATTGTGCGTGGAATTAGGATCTCCGTTGTAGATATAGAAAAAAAACTTTTGAAGACAATTAGTGATGTTTTATCAGTTTGAAGTTTTTTAAGTAGATTTTTTGAAGTATTGCGCATTAACTATAAGACGTTTAACAGAACTGTTAGCTGAAAAAGGTGAACCGTAGAAAAATAGTTCAAGAACTTGTCGGTTATTGACCATTGAAACAGACACTTGTTCCATTTTTCACGTTAAATACTTAACCAATTGTAGCCTATGTGTATGTGTCATAGATTAAGCAGAAAAGTTCTTTAAGTCGAAATGTTCATTATATTAGTACTACTGTCAGATAAAGTAAAGAGAAGATTTTTTATTATTTTTGAATTGTCATACTATTGTTCAACTATTTTTTAAAGAATACTTTCAATGACTTGTTCATAAAGTTGTATAGTAAACATATTGACACATTGATGCAGCCGGGGACCACCAAATCATGATAAATGTATCACTCGTGAGAAGTAAAGAAATGGCATATCTTTAAACACGTTACTGTACGAATAGTTTACTTTCAAGTATACTGAAAATTATAACACATCGAATTGAGTAGCAATAGAAAATTAGCACTAGCATGACTAGTATAATTATCTGTTCTTTATGATTTTTTTTACATTTTCAAACATTTTTTTGCTTCAATAAGTCAATAGTATGATGATTATTAATGAAATATTTGCCGCTGGTCATTAATAAAACAACAGACAAAACATTCAATATATCTTATACTACACAATGTTCTAACACGAAAAGTAAGTAAACAGTCCCATTAAAATTCGTTAGAACTTTTATTAAAAGAATTTGTTTTTTTAAGTTTTCTTGTGAAATTCTCCCTTCGTGCAGAACTAACTTTTAAAATAGTCAAGATGATATTTGTCAATGACACGGCTTCAATTTGGAATAATTTAATTTGGATGAACATGATGAAACACGTCTTCTGATTGGCTGAAAGGTTTATGTCTATCAGCTCATAGACATAATTTTGTCATGTGACCGTGACGTCATCAACGGTTTTTCGTGATTTACTCCTTAAAAATGGAATTCAGAATTAAATTATAAGGAATGACTGTAATATTTTTTTCTGTCTATTCGAAATAACCTCAAAAATGTGGTGTACACTTTTAAATAATCCGCTACGCAGGTTATTCAGTGTGCCGAAAAATCCAATTTTGTTTGTTAATTAACATGATTAATGTTCAACAATTCATTATTTAATTCTAGCATGTGCCATGCCTTTTCTTGTATACTTACAAAGTCCTAAATAATTTGTAATATTCATTCCACATCACACACATCATGCGCATAATTCAATGGGATTCAATATGTAATCCTGGCCATTTTCTGGTCTTTTTTAATTTCATATTCATCCAATTTAATCACGAAATTGACCATTTATATACAATGTATATGTATGTGTTTATATATTGTTTTGTATGTATATATATTAAGGAATAATTCCAGATAACCAAACTTTTTATTTTTATAACAAATTTTAGCTGGAAAGGGACCAATTTTTTTTTATACTTTTACAATATGTATTTCGTGTACATTGAAGTGTATTTTTGTATATTTGTATTATTTTTTCATTTTGATTTAACATGGAAATTATCAATGTTATCGCAAACTTACTTGAGCATGTTGAGTAGTAATGGTCGTTAACCCCCTCCGATGTAGTTATGGTAACGAATGAATGGATATGAAAACATCGCCAATACCATGCGTAAATTGTTTACAAAGGTTTTTTTTTCTAGATTTGATGAGTAGTGGGAAATGTTAAACATTGTTTTTAAATCTGAAAAAGTTAGCTCAACTTTTTTACTACTGTGGATTCAATTATTTTCGTGGGTACCAACTTTCGTGGGTACCAATTTTCGTGGATTGAGGAAAACTTGCTTTTCCGTGAATATTTGATTTCGTGGTTTTGCCAAAGTCTGCATGTAAGACTATAGGAAATTTGTTATTCGTTGAACATTTGATTTCGTGGTACACCTTTACCCACGAAATCCACGAAAATTGGTATCCGATGAGAAATAATGATTCCACGCTATTTGTTTTATTTTATGTGTATTTATTTTCATGATTATGATTATTATGATTATTATGATTATTATAGTTTGTTTCTAGGTCAAACGGATAGTGGGCATTGATTTAAGATATTTTTACAAAATACCTTATTAGTTTTGCTCTTTTGTATTTCTTTTTTACTTTAAAAGGATAATATTACAGATTTTCTATTTTGTTGGCGTATTTACTCGTACCGTGTAGAAAATTGACCAACGCCTTCGTTTAGTTGACCACTGCCAGCGTGCACAAAGTTGACCGCAGCCATCGTGTAAAGAGTTGACAACTGCCACCGTGTAGCGAGTTGATCCTTGCCACCGTGTAGAGAGTTAGGCACTGCAAATGTGTATTGTTGACTGCAGCCATCGTATAGAGAATTGACTAATGCCACCGTGTAGAGAATTGACCACTGCCACCGTATAGAGAGTTTTGCACTGCCGCCATTAAAGGAAACATATTATTGTAAATTTTCAGATCCGGTAGTTTTAATCCTTCCTTATTTCAAAATCAACAGAACTATGCTGGAACTCCCCTTTTTTTAAGTGGAAAATTACCGAACCTTGCGGAGAAAAGAGGAAAATGATAAAGATAGTTTATTAATTCAAACAAAAATCATAAGGGTCAAATAATTGCTAATTTTATACCTCTTTTCAAAACTGTAGTAAAACAGAGTCTACAGAGTGTATGTAAATATCCATGAGCTTAAATCATATTAATCAAGAGCAGAATCGTAAATTTTTGTCCATTTTTGTACAATGCAATGTTGACTGCCAGATTGTCAATTTGCTAGTATAGAGTTAACGCTCGTATGTGTTCACGGTCTGACCTTTATTGGTATAAAAGCTGTGTGTATTATGTCAAACAACCGCTCAAAATAAACCTTAGGTGTTCTTCTGTTTCCTTTTTAGATTCAAATTGTTTATTAATATTTATAGATGATATACATGTATTTTTGATTTCTGATACATATGACCTAAAAGCATGTTTCCTTTTTTTTAATCAAAAGCAACCATGAATTTCTCAGATAGTAAATTTTATATACTTCATATTTCTTCTTCATTTTGAGTGATTTTGCCTATATACGCTTACCCAACGTTAAATACCAATCAATCAATCGTTTTTTTTTTCAATTACATGTTTTTGACTTCTTGTAATGATTTTTCTTATGTCACAAAACCCTACTGAATTTTAGAATTTCAAAATATTAGAAACAATTGTTCTATTTGTATATGAATTTTTTTGTTAAACATCCTATATTCGATTTTTTTATTTTTACGTTTAATTAACAGATGTTCTTGTATCACTACTATGATTTACAATACATCTTATCGCTATTTAGTCCATTCCGGAAAAAAACAGTCTCTTAGACAACTTCCTGTTTGGGTCAAGTGTCGCAAAAAAATAAAGATCATTAGTAATGAGCTGATTGAAGAAAAAGTTTAGAAAGTGAACATTTTGAAATTTTGTTAGATCATGATACATATCTGTGAAACACAGCCTAAAGTCATAAAAATGCTTTGTTTGAAGTGTTTACAATGGTATAAACATGTCTCTTTGAAAAAGTTTTATGAACAAAACATTATTTAAACAGGGCCCCAGATAGCTTCAACTGGATTGTGACGGAAAAGTTGTGTAATTTCAGAACTTTAAAAAAATAGCGAAAAAATGTTTTCAGTAGACTCAGGTTTTAATTCTATGTGGCATTAAACCAAAATGTGATACTGATATATACTTGCAGTCATTTTCTATAATTTTGTCTTTTTCCCATTTATTGCACATTTAAATAGTACAGCTTGTTGAAATGTGAATGTTTTATTTTTTTAAATGGTTTTGTATTCAACTGACATTATTTTTTTTTTTATTTTTCCGATTTTGGTATGTAGAATCATGGAAGTATTATATTTGACAATATAATACTTCCATGCTATCATTAATCCTATTTTCCCATACAACTGGGATACAGACTGGTTCCCTGTTGTTCGATGTAATAAGAAAGCTAATACAGACACATTCAATCACTGGGAACACATTTACCCGTAAAAAAACATGGCATGAACTCACATTTAAGATAGATGCATTAACTTGAATATAAAGTAATTTCGTAAGGTAAGAGCAGCGGAAGTGAACGGGACCTGGTATAATCGACCCCTAAATTATGGCAAAATGTAGGAACACAAAGAAAACATTTTTATTTCCCCAATTAATAGCCTAGGATTGTTCATAAACCGTATACCATCGTAGTATGCCCTTATTAATAATTGGGGCAAAATAACAATATATTCGTTATAGAAAAAAACAAATATGAGTTTTTCTTACTCAATTGACTCCCTTTTTAGTGAAGATTCTTATATTTTTTATATTTCTATAAGAATTAAAACAAATCACTGTCTAAATCAAGATGAACTGTTTTCCCAGGATGGCATCTATAGGACAAATCCTAAAGAAGAAGAAAACACCCTTCTCTAACTCATAAGCGGAAACACAATAATTTCGGAGGGAGGGGCTGAAGGGTGTATAAAAGTTATGAAAGTGCATACCTTTAATCTATGTTAATATTTGCAAAACTCTATACAGTGAAACCTGTCTAAATCGAACCTCTTCGGGACTCATGATTTTGTTCGGTTTTGACAGGTGTTCGGTTTAATCAGGTTCACAACGCATAAAAGTATAAATGACTGGACTTAAGAACATGTTTGGTTTAGACAGGTTTTTGGTTTTGAAGATTCGGTTTAGACAGGTTTCACTGTACATTCTACATGGACATACCAAAGTATAGACAGAATGCAGCGTCCATTGTAAGCATTGTGATAGTTGAAGCCTAAACTCATTTAAACATCATTAAAACTAAACATTTTCTGTCTTATTCGAAATATTTGTGCCAAAAATTCATTATTCATATCATACTAATCATCGTAGATTGGAATATATTTTTATTGATTTTTATTACATTTTTATTTGATGAATGATGTTTGCTACTCTTGTTTTTGATTTTTTGTCAGATATTCAGAATCCTCTAGTTTTATCCATGTAGTGCTATTAAAAATTTTGCCGGCTAACCCTTACCTTTCTTTTAATAGATTTATAACAAAAAATTTAAATTCAAAGGCCAGTTTTGAAGATATTATATAATCCTTGTCATTTTTCAGTTTTTGAAAGAAACAAGATGCCAATGTTAAATATATGAAAAATCTAGAAAAATTCATTACCCGCCATATTTTCAATGGCTTATATCTCAATTACAAGAACACGGACCTTTAATTTTTAATGCTTTTTTGTTCTGTTATTTATATATTATCAATTGATATCAGTCTTTTAAAAAGCTTGTTATTTTAAAACAGAGTAGCGAACATCCTTAAGATATTGTTATGCTTTTTCATGAAATACATTACTGCCTTGTTTGAAATGTAGGTATTATATTCACGTAGCTCAATTTTCTTTTAAAGATGTAAATAAAATTTATTGGCAAATGGGTTTTTCATATTGATGCATGAAACAATCACAAGTGTCGGAAAAGAAAGCAAAGAACAATCAAAATCATCAATCAGCAAACCTCGGCTGATTCCGGAACCCTACATTAAATTGTTAGATCTGCCAAAGATTGCCGAATGACAAAATTGCAAGTTGAGGAAAGACAGACAAAAATCATATCAATTGAAAAACAAAAATCATTCTATTTGGCCAAAATAGGGGTAATACTTATTAGAGATATATTAACTATTATATTCTGGTATGAAGGCCCAAACGACGAATGGACCTTTACTTTGGTAAATGTGTGTCCTCTCGTCCTACCGTCCATCATACAATGTCACTGTCGATATTGCATATACAATAGTCTCCACATATTTGTTATCCATTTCTAAAATTGTCTTGTTTTGGCATGATTCGTCGTATAATTAACTCATACGACGTGACATGCAAAGCAAACCCGGATATTGTTGAATAACACATCTTCATTCAGTAAGAAAACAAACCCGGATGTTGTTAAAAAAACCCAACTTTATCATGACATTAGACACCAGTAAAAATGACAACAGAAAATGATACAGGATAGACACTTCAAAATGACGCATATATATGATTAATACTGACACAAAAATAGCCATTCTTTCCCCGACGGGTAAATTTAATATGCCCAGTTCTTTTCATTGGTTAGTTGGATTATGATTGAAGGACAGATTTCACTTAAAAGAGAAAAAAAAATCCTTTTGAAATATAGATCATGTGTCCACGCTTTTCTAACAAGGATCTGACAACACTGGTAATTATTACATCAGTCTAACAAATTTCTGCCTCAAATTTTTGAAGGTGTATATCATTAACGCAAAACCAGAGGATCCCGAAAGGTCTTTAAAATAAAGAATAGAACGGAAAAGGGGCATCAATGAGAAACACATTTTTCAACTATGCTGATATATTGACATTCGGGAATACTCGGATGAAACCGATACTCTACTTTTATCCGTATGTTGGAGAAACGAAATCTGCCGAGTTAACACTGGTTGATTTATTTGACACCGTTTATTTTAGTATGTTTTATTTACGAAATCATTTTGAAATTCATTTTGTTTAGTCATGATTGTTGAAATTAATGTTATTGTTTATTTTGTTCATGATCTACATAAAGTTTTATAATTCACATGGGAAACTTGATTGATTGATTGATTTTGTTTAACGTCCAGTGGTGAATTTCTCGTGCATATGCAGAACGAGAATACATTAACAATAAATGAAATAGGTCGACCGGGATAAAGGGAGGGAATTTCCTCTCCAGAAAAAAAGTTTGTTTCCCCTTAGCGTGCCGCATTATGACCCCTTTAAAAGAGTTGTTGCAAAAAGTATCTGAGTTGAGTTCGGACCGGACGTTGCTTGGTATTTTTGCATCCCGCACAGCAAACGAACAACCCATGCGTGAGAGTTGTGCCCTCAGACGAAGAAAATTATACCAATTTATCTACCCGGGGCAACCTTCTTGCGTGGGGAAATTTTTAATAGTCCAGTATATAAGACAGCACTTAATGTTTAAATAAAATTTGAAGATCAGTATTATAACTACATTTAATAGTATTGGTGGAAATTTGAGAATTAGCTTATTAAACAATGTTTTATGAGGGTAGGTGAAATTCTGGATCGGTATATATATAAGTCTGTATTTTTTATTTTAGTTTGCTGGAAACTTGAGGATCAGTATATATAATAGAAAAACAAAGGTTATGTGGTATCAATCCGTGACACAAAATCAGTACATTCACAGCAAAAAAAAAACCACACACACACACACACAAAAGCAAAGTAACAGCGCTTTATTGCGGTTCTTCATCTCAAAGCAACAATGAGCTAGGCCTTCAACACGGAACAAAAAAAACTCTAACCTCACTGCAAGTTTAAGACTACCTCTAGCACCGACTATATGGCTGTTTTGTTTAGAGAAAAGTTTCGGGAACTGTTTAGAAAACATTGTATTATTGTTTTGAGACATGATTTATTGATTAATTGTTGTTTGCTTTACGTACAGTGGCAATGTTGCAGACATATTCAAGACGAGAATAAATTAACAAATACTATAGTAATACGAAAGGTAAGTCCTGCAAAGAAGGGGTCGACCGGGATAAAGACTGGGAAATTTAGACTACACCTGGAATTGTGGGTATATTGGATGGGAAAGAAATATAGCCTTCCTCTGTATATTTATACATCCTGCACTGTCACTCGCCCTATTTTAGCATGGTATTTGTTGCCAGAATGGTTGAAGTCCAATAAATATTTTGATGGAAATTTGAAGATCAGTTTATATCTATGAGACAGAGTTTCATTGGTACGGAACTTTGAGGATCAGTATATTTATATGTTTTGAGGAAAATTCGAGGGTCCATGTATAAGATGAGGATTTATGATTTGGAGGAAATTTCGGGAACAAATAGCGTTTATCTGGAGTTTTAGGAGCATAATAATCATTAAGTGTGTACATTTTATAACGAACCAATTTATATATCATGATAGATTTTCCAAACAAAGACAAAAATGAATAAAATCCAACTCTCTGAAAAGGTTTTTCTGGTGATGGTAGGTGGACAAAAGGGCTAGACATTTTTGTAGGGTATTCAAAGAGAAAACACATTTGCCCTGTTACAATTTTTCTTCATTAAATCTTAGAAAAAAATACGTTTAAAACGAGAAAAATATTAAGAGAATTAAATTTTCCCTAAGCTTGAAATCAGGAGGAAGAATGACGTTAAAGAAAAGAACCACAACCCTTAGCCAATTCCGCATGAAATTTTTATTTTCCTTGTAGTCATCAATGTGGACGTTAAAACACAACATGGAAGTCTATTAATATCATTTCCGGTTTAATCCAGCTCGGACGGATATGTAATACGCCGTATCGCTATTTAGTCCTATCCGGAAAAAAACGCTCACTTAGACAATTTCCTGTTTGGGTCAAGTGTCGCAAAAACAAAGGTCATCAGTAATGAGCTGAGGGAGAAAAAAGTTAAGAAAGTGAACATTTTGAAATTTTGATAGTTTATGATCCAACTTTTTAAAACACCAATTAAAGTAAAAAAAAATGCTTTGGTTAAAAGTGTTTACGATGGTTTAAATATGTCTCATTGAAAAGTTTTATGCACAATATATTGATTAAACAGGACATCTGAGAGCTTCAACTGGGTTTTGACGTCATGAAAAAGTTGTGTAATAATTTCAGAACTAATTATCCGGATTGGAATGAATAGCGACAAGGTGTATAATCAATATATGTACTGCTTCTGTCATTCTTATATGCTATAGTACCTTCCTGAGAGTCGTTTTCCTCATTTGCATCCTCTTAAATTCTTTGAGATGTGAACGCATAACTTTTTAATTTTACAGATTACGATATATAGGGATAAAATAAAAGTAATAATATGGTTACATATTTTGCAAACCAAAATTGTAAAATAAGGAGTTGTGACTTTTAGGTTAAAATGAAATCATTATTAAAATAGGCGACAATGGTAGCCTTTTCGGGATGTGCGTTTTCACTATAAAAAAATCCGTTGAAAAAAACTGTTAAATTTTGAATTTTCAACACTTTTGGGTGTGAATAAAACTGTAAAACACATAAGGTGTCGCAGCTTTTTTTTATGTAGAAAAATTGCCTTTTTAAGGGTACTCTATGGTTCCGGAATTTTCGAAATAGTATGAATAAAGAACACCCCTTGCTTAATTTTGCATAAACAATTTTGCTCATCATAAAGATTTTCCTCCAAATTTCTCGCTATTTCTGCACCAATAGCCAACACTCAATTCTCACTATTTCAAAATTTCTTTTAATTAACAGGGCAGCAGAAAATAAATTTACTTCTACCTATTATCCAGTCAGACAAACCTATACGCCTTACAATAATTCTATCCATTGAATATGCATGACCATTAATTCTTCATAGTATCTGAGAAACTGACATAATTACGAAAACTGAACTGTTAAATTGAGATTAAGTGCAAATGAACCCTGTCAAACGATCATTTTAATTTATTTTATAAAAAAGATACGCGATAAAAACTTAATATTTGAACCATGAAAACGAAGTCAAGAAATCGCAAACCTCAGACCATGAGACTGCATACCAGACATGGACTATCTACAATATGAAATATGACGCGATTCAAAAAGATCTAACTGATCTCTGAGAGGAAAAATATATATAGACACTAGTAAATGGAAATGAGTAGCTGCAGGAAGTCGTAGCAGAAGAGGTATCCTGGCACCTGGAAATAGTGAAACGAGTTCCACGGTAGACTATTTTCAAATCATTGTAATTTTGTCGATGAATTAATTTTAAAAATTTAGACACTTCAGTACAGAAATGTCAGTTGTGATATAACTGTGGCTTCATAAACATGTTCAAAATGTCATATTTAATATTAGGTATGAAAAAAGGTTTAAAGATATTTATTAATTTAATAACTCTGTAAAAGACAACTTGTAACAAAATCTGTTTTGCGTGACACCTTGACTCAAATCTCAATATCACTGATAATATATCAAAATGACAGTTATTACAGTTTTGCGCTTATAAAATATATCTTAAAACAAGCATATGTGTACAAATGATATTATAATGACATTTCAATAGAACTCACAAACAGCCAACACTCTAAAAGTTTGTCCTAGATTTTAAACAAATTAATTGATTTTTAAGGCCAAATTGTCCTTCTTAAAAAAATATTGTCCCGCACAATTTACCAATTAT
Organism: Mytilus californianus; assembly: GCF_021869535.1. Classification (NCBI taxonomy): domain Eukaryota; kingdom Metazoa; phylum Mollusca; class Bivalvia; order Mytilida; family Mytilidae; genus Mytilus; species Mytilus californianus. The sequence continues at coordinate 46,279,922 of NW_026262582.1, read as the reverse complement.
TGATGCATTTGGTTGCAATATTAAATATAAATATAAGTATGGGCTGTATGATTACTATACACCAGAGACCTAATGCCGTGGATGTTAACAACTAGAGGTAACCGTATGTCTTACAACAATGCACACAAACAAGTTCTTATAGTAAACTCTTAAAGATAACGACATGATAACATGTAAAAGTAAATCAAACAGGAAACCCATGAGTTATGCTAAAACAATAAACGTAGAACAAATATGGCAGACATCAGCCAACGACAACTTCAACGACAACTTCTGAATTAACGGGTCCCTTCTTGGAACAGGCAATTAAAGAATGATGCGGTGTAAAACATGTTCCTTGGTTTGCGATTATCCCTTTCCCTTACCTAAGACATTAGGGTTAGCATAACATTAAAACAAACTTTTAAAAAATGTTGCTATGTATGTGTGCAATGGCGTTTGAAGCAAAATCTATCATAATGCCGGTGCAAATTAGTCAAAGTTATGATTTTCATTAATAAAATGTTTAAGTTTGACATCAAAATGAAGACATATCTGATGGAATATGTCAAAGATTGTGTCAATATATATTTGTTAGATATTATATATCCATTATATCTTCAAATGTTTATGAAAATATTCAACTTGTATTTTTTCTCTCAAATTAAGGGACATTATAGTGAACGCAACAATTTATTTTTTTTGGTTAGTTCTATTCTTAAGGATGTTCGCTACTTTGTTTCAAAATAACAAGCTTTTTAAAAGACTGTTATAAATTGATAGTATATAAATGAAAGAACTAAAAAAGCAGAAGAAAATGAAGGGTCCGTGTCCTTGTTTTCGAGATAATAGCCATTGAAAATTTGGCGGGAAACGATTCTCTCTAGACTTTTCATACATTAAACATTGGGACCTTTTTTTCTTTAAAAAACTACGAAAAAGTAACAAGGATTTTATAAGATTTTCAAATATGGCCTTTTGAACTATATGTAAAAAAATTATGAAAAGAAAAGTAGGAGTTAGTGGGCAAAATTTCTAATGGAACTGCATGGATAAAACCAGAGGATTCCGAATATCTGGCAAAATTTCAAAAACAAACATAACAAACATTACAAACGTTATGAGACCGTACCTTTGAAAATCAAAGCAATCGCGAAGTGATCCCAATTTTCTGAAGTGTTTTAGCTATTACGAGTTGCAATTATAAATAGTGACTGATATCGGATATGTATAAGTATTTAAGTGAACTTTGGAGCCCATATTACACAAAATTACAGCATAATGTGTTGCTATATTACTCACCGAATATTAAAGTCTATATGATTCAAGAAAGATAATTCAAACTAAATACTATCCGTTTATTGCCCATCGTGCACCGATTTAACCACATAAAATGCGACACATCTATTTTTTTATAATTAATCTGATGTGCGTAAACGAGATTCTGGTAAATGTCAAACAACAATACAAAATTCATCTGACATAGTCAATGTCATATCGAATTAATTGATTAATAGACATTTTCAATAATTATCCACACCTTTGACTTTACAACGGCATCGACAGGTGAAAGGTAAGTGGTCGTCTCAAAAGTATTTTTGGTGGTATATAACTGTTACTAGTACACTGTGTCTAAACTACCCCGGCAAAAAATGTTTGGACTCGATGGTATCTAATATCCGGCACGGTGACGGAACATCAATAGACAGAGAAAAGGTAGTTTTAAATTTCTGTTTATCTATTTGTTATTGTTATGATATCGAAGAATATTTATACATATGTAACTGTTTTCTATTGTGAGATGTAATGTTTTCTACAACCGTTCTAGATTAACAGAGAAATAAGTAAAAATGCACGTCAAAATGACGAATTGAGTGAACCTTGCCTCGAATTTGTTTAATTTCTCCTTAAATTGTTCACATGGTACGGAAAGAAAGATATTGACATGGAGATTGCACAACTAGTCACTGTGAGCACCTCAATCCTTGTATTTCTGCGTATGGAACGAAAGAAATGGGTCATGTCAAAATGGAAGCACCTGGTTTTGTCAATGTGTACAACCCGGTTTTGTCCTAGATTTCACAAGGCAGAACCCGGTTTTGTCAAAGAAAAAATGCATAATCGCATAACATTATTGAACTTCAGCAATTAAAAGGAGTTCGCTGGCTGGTTGGAAAACGATTTCTTACAGAGGACAACCTGTTATTTATTTGAATCTGTAAACACTTGAATTCCTACTTTATTGGAACAAAAATAATTATAATTTTGCTTTGCACTTAAAAAAAAATTACTCTAACTGCGAAAAAGATAGAAATGAAGGTTAAACCGCAAATTGAGTTTTAAGCTCTCTATACGTTTTTTTTATATGAATTGTGTAAATTTTTAACTTAAAATTAGAGTTTATGGTCTTAAAAATTGAAGGACGCACATTTGATATGTGATTTTCTTGCACAACAGGATGGTTATCTTTAAAAGTAATCCAATCTATCTAGAGATGTAATATTTCCTATGCTCGTTTAAAATAAATCTTCTTAAGGCTAAATGTTCATTATAAGGCATGATAATCAAACAAATGTATATATGCTTGCAGAATCGCCATAGAAATGAATGTTTATGGTGAGAAAAGGATTACAATAATCATGCATTAAAAATCAAATCTATCTATCCCTAATTGTAACTATAATACTAAGTATAAATTAGTATTATAATAGTCTCAGGCCATCGAGAAAATGCAATAATAAATTTAGTTTATTAATAGTTGTATAAATAAACGGTTCTGTTATCTCTCCATTGCAGGGGCGGGTCCAGGTGAGGGTGTAATGGGCGTACACCCCCCCCCCCCTTTAAAAAAAAATAGCTATCGTAATCTGCTAATATTGTATTGAATATGGCAATTTATCATATTCATTAATCATTTTATGTTTTGTAGCAAAAAAAAGGTCAAAAATATTTCATTCTACGCCCCCTCTTTCAAATATCCTAGAAACGCCCATGCATTGTGTTATGATTATCGTACATTGACGTTGGTCAATATATTATTGACAATATATAGGGACGGATTCAGGTTTTTTCAAAGTGGGCGTAATTCAAACAGCTTACATACAGCATACAGCAGAGCGTAGCGAAGCGAACAATGTTTTGGACGAATTATGCTAAAAAAATCGTAAAAAAAAAAAAATTAATTTTTTGGGCCCATCAAAGGTGGGATGGGGGCGTGTGACCTATACGCCGCCTGGATTCGCCACTGATGTTATATAACTAAATCGTATACCAACTTACAATTTTATAAGAAATAAGAAAGCAGGGACACCCGCGAAATTGGATGTACATGTATGTGAGTAGGATTATCATGTTTATTCTAAAAATTCACATTGATTTTTTGGATTTGTCGGAATGCGAGACCAAGGGATGCAAATTCGTGGCGGCTTGAACTATTTGTATGAAGCTTCATATGTCAGAAGTTAGAAGGCCTGACTGCAACATACCTCGCACACAGATCTTTTATGTAACGTTGTTTCTATCTGTCATATGTCCATTGCCCTTGACCTCATTTTCATGGTTCAGCGATTTCCTAACAAAATGAATAGCTGATAATGGTTGATATCTATGATCAAGGTTAACATTTCGAGTTCAAGTCCGTATCTCTAATACCATAAGTAATAGGTCAACTACATTTGCTCGTATGGCGCACATGACTATTTAAGTGACATTGAACTTATTTTCTTGATTAATTGGTAAATGTTAAGGTTTTTTTTTTTTTGGTTGGTTTTAATGATTGTAATGTGTTCATGTCCGTCTGGCAGGTTTCATCAGACCTTGACTTTTTATGGTTCTATGAACAATGTTAATTTTATGAGATACTTTTATTAAATTATTTATCTTACAGACCTTCAAAATAATTTCGATAACGATCATTCAAGCAGTCGCGACATGTCAGTTCGTAAAGTCACTCATGTATAAATAATACGTAGTATTTATTTTTGTTTAAAAAAAAACGCAATTGAAGTTGTTTTGCCATGTCTGATTAGTTTATCTCGTTCGTGTAAGCCTTAATTATGAAATGTTAGACTCTTTTTTTTTAATTCAAGAACGGTGCAATCTTGGAATTCTTGGTTGGATTTAGCTCAGCTGACCCCAAGGGAAAAGTGAGCTTTTTTCATCACTTGGCCCCCGTCGTCCGTCGTCTTCCGTTAATTTTTTACATAATCTTCTCCTCTGAAATTACTGGGCTACAATACATTTAACAAACCTTATCCACAATCTTATGTCGGTTTTAAAAGGTCTGACGAACTTATGTTTAACTGTTTTTCATCATCATTGGGGTATCTAGTTTAAAAAGTTTTTGATGACCCCCGCTTGTCAACAAAGATGGCCGACATGGCTTAAAATAGAACATAGGGGACGCAAGTTTTGTCTACTATTTGAAAACAGCTATAGATAGAGAAAATTTAACAGGGGCTGATATATTCATAATGATGAGCTCTACCTTTTGTGTATACACATCATAACTCTCACACGAATTCTTATAGAAGTTAATGTCCTTGAATGACAAATTTCTCCTTTTTTTTCATTTCTGTCTATTATCTTGAAACATATAAAATTTATATAGCAAAAATCAGCAAGACAATATATACGAATAAGTCGACTTGGTCGATATCCTTGTAAGAATTATTGACCTTTAATTACGATTTTTACCATTTCTTTGCGTTTTTACCAATTATCTTACAAAAATCTTCTCCTCTTTAACAATTTAATTAAACTTGGTCACATGCTTTTTTGAGGTATCTGGTTTGAAAACCCACATGATCAGCCATTTGTTAATTTATTTTTTTGTTTCAGGGTACCAGTGTTGACGTTGTTTTTCATAAAATAAACAAAACCGGGTTCTATACATAGACAAAACCGGGTCATTGTGTAGTAAAACCGGGTGCTTCCATTTTGACATGACCTATTTCTTTCGTTCCATACGCAGAAATACAAGGATTGAGGTGCCCAAAGTGACTAGTTGTGCAATCTCCATGTCAATATCTTTCTTTCTTTCCGTACCTTTCTTTTCGTACCATGTGAACAATTTAAGGAGAAATTAAACAAATTCGAGGCAAGGTTCACTCAATTCGTCATTTTGAGGTGCATTTTTACTTATTTCTCCGTTTATATAGAACGGTTGTAGAAAATATTACATCTCACAATAGAAAATAGTAATATATGTATATATATTCTTCGATATCATAAAAATAACAAATAAATAAACAGAAAACTACCTTTTCTCTGTCTATTGATGTTCCGTCACCGTGCCGGATATTAGATACCATCGAGTCCAAACATTTTTTGCCGGGGTAGTTTAGACACAGTAGTAGTTTACTAAATTGAAAGAAAAAAAATATACGTATTAACCGCAAATATATTTTTCTTGTTTTGGTTGGTTTAAATTCACTTTTATTTTTAAATTGAATATGAATAAAAGAATGGTCTTTAGTATTTTATTTAACATTTGTAGAAGTTGAGGTTCTAGCTTTCTTTGTAAATTTGGAAATCGATTTTTTATATATATTTAAGAAGTAAATGTTTAATCAACTTCACGTCTATTGACTGTATAAAAACTGTTATGTGTGCCTCTGATGCCTCCATAATGTACTTTTTTTAATTCCCCAATTTGATGCTGAACTTTATCCTGTATTCAGTTACAATTTTTACAGAATATTGCGCATGTCCTTTTTCATATTTTGATTATACATATATTCTTGATTCACGTACCACAAAATGCACTTTAACAATAATGAGAAAAAAATGAATATTGGACAAGACACGAATTAAGTATAAACTTATACAATACCACAAATTAAACAGACATTCATAGTTACCGTGTGATTAAGTATGCGACAATGGGTTTACTAACTTCATTGGATCCAAAACCTTCCCCTATGTTTGGTTAGAGGCGAAATAAACTAGATAAGAATAGAAAACTAAAGTGGAGATCAACAAAAGGGAAAATCGAGAAACAACATCACGTCCGAGGACAAGAAATTAAACGGGCAATTTCTCATTTAAAATTTTAGAAAACACGTACCTCGTAACACTAGGATCAACGCAAGTGCTCCGAAAGGTGCTTTTTGCAAAACACTTGATGTGTTTCTTGCGAAGGTCATGTTCAAGAACGGGGTAACAGATTGCTACCATTTCCATCTTACAGGTTTATTGCTTTACCCGCGTGAATATTTGTGTAAAGTTAACGTAAAACGCAACAAAAGTAATAAAAAAGCTGAAACATGCATAATGACATGAATATTTCACCATCTGTGTGTATGTATGTATGTAGTTCCCTCTGTTATTCAGAACACCCATCGAGTGCTGCGATGGTACAGTGGAATCCGTGTACACTCCCAATCGGGATTAATGGAGACGTGTCACTAACATATTTATAGCCTGGGATCCTGGCCAACTGCTTGACAGTAGAGCCAGGCGGAATACAACAACATGGTTCCGTCAATTGGATGTTAGAATGATGCATCTTGGGATAGCGTCATTTCTTGACACATGGCGGGAAATATTTATATTGCCACAAATTTATTGAAAACTATTTTTATTTTCATATGAAATGCAAATTTCGAAAACTTTAACAAATATAATCCAAGCGTTGTTGATTAACATCGTGAATCAACAGTTAATTAACAATCCGATCGATATATTCATTGATTATAAAATACGCACATGTGCAGTAATTCAGTCCTGTTCAGCGCTGATAGTTGGTCACGTGGATTGTATTACGCCTGGCCCTATCGACGAAGTATTAGATTGGGTCAGGATGCCAGGCTAACATATTAACAACAATATTTACAAGGACAATCCCAACCCCAACACAAAGTGAGTGCTAGGCACCGGACAGTCTGTTAATCATCTATATGAATTGTACAAGTATTATAACAAAACAGTGTTCTAACGGACGCGAAAATGTAACTTGCCATTTTCTATTTCTGTGAACCTTTAGTCAAAATATAAAATAAGTTTAAAGGCATTTAATTTTATTTATTCTCAGTATTTGGACATTTAGGATTATATATTGAATCCTCTAGAAAAGTCTTGGGATACGCCGACGATGACTCGATAGATATATTTATATATATATAGTGTGAACCATCATGATGTATGAACAGTTCGAATATGAGAACGATTTATAATTATGGTCACCTCCGATTAATATATATATATGGTGCTGCAATACAGGACAAGACGCACAACAACTCAATTTTAATATTAATAACTTCACAAAATCAATATTGTACGATTTTAGACACATATCGTATCATAATTCCAGAAGACATTAAACGATATAGGAAGCAAAATTATTTACAACCAGCAGGTACCAATTATTTTCAGTAATTCGCCGTTTCAGAATCTAATGCATTCTGGGGAATATTCTTAAAAGTGTACACAAAGCGTCAGCTGTCTTTTGTCTTGTGCCTGAGCCTTTGGTTTGTTGTTGGTGTGCTGCCTTGCTAGACTTTTCGAGAGTCTAACACTACTAGCAGGTACCTATTATTCTATTGTTTGAAGAGTTCTTTTTCAAAGTACAATATATGGTATGATGATTGTAAAATATACATTCTGGCAAAAATATTAACTAGGTTTGCACTTGTCAGAGACGTCTAATCTGACGATCGGGACGAATTATCTCGCACATTCCAATGTGTATGTACCGAAAAATTTAAAGTCAGACAGATTGTTGAAACCATTTCATCGTACGAATGAAAAAGAAAAAAAACGACGGTAATGTACATTATGATGCTTTCCGTTTGAAAATAACGATTGACAAAAATCGGTCTACAAAACTTTCAAATATCTTATTTAGTTGATTTATTAATATCATGTATTGTATATCATATGCCTTTTTAATTTACAGACACTATTTTCAATCGACAGTTGACGATCTGGAGGATTGTAAGTCAGACAAATTTAAGACAATATGCCATCATACGAATGAAAGGGGAAAAACGACGGTAATTGATTATTCACGTTATGAAGCTTCATGAGGGCTTCTGGATATACGCAAAATGCAACAATTTCTTCTCTTCAGGCAGACCCAAAGTACTCCTTTGGGGACAGAAAATGACTTTCGACAAAATATTTCGAATATTTGAAAATTTAAGATACATTATTAAGTTAATTGATTACTATCATTTATTGTATAATATTTATTTTAAGTATGCATACCTTCTAATGAGATGAGGAGACAGTGAGAAATACTCTTAAAGAAAATAACCGTGACACTTGTTTCATTGTTCATGTGTCATTTAATATTACTAAATATTTGAAAAAACTGCATGATTCAGTTGAAATGAAAGCATAATACTAGAAAGAGGTAGGTTGAATTTTTAAGTTAATTAGTATATGCATTTTATAATATATATTTTAGTATACAAAACTGCTTATGAGATGGGGAGTCAGTGAGAAATACACTTAGAATATAACAAAGTGCTCTCGAACAATGAAATTGTAGGATTTGGTGTTTCTTAATTGTGAAGAATGGATGAAATCATGTTCTTAGTAAGGAATTATCCTATTGTTTAGGCCTACTTACAGTTTAAAACAAAGAGTTTCTATAAATGAGTTACAAATGCCCCGAAGCACATTTATCAGCTTGAAAGAATTTGTGATTAAAACTGACTAAAAGTTGAATTTAAAAAAAAAAAAAAAAAAATCATAATCAGATGAAGTTCCTGGTGCAGTAACATTGGTTAATGGATCCGCGGTTGGTGAGTATAGTAATTTCCAATATTATGATAAAATAATAAAAAAAGGAATTTAGTTTAACTTTTGAATATATTTTAAACTATTTTAAAGGCATTGTATTTGAACATTTCCCTGACATAATGAAGTAGTATTTGATGTAAAGGACTGGTTTAAAATATTGGCTGTAAAATAAAATTTATTTGTAACTCATATTTTAAATTTATTGATTTGAAATGGAAATAAAAAAAAAAAAAAAACGCTAAAATATTACATGATTTACATTCATACTAACAATCAGCAAACATTTCTTACCATTTCATTGTACTGTTGTGTCATCTAATGTATAAAACATAATTTATTATATTTTCCAAAATTATAAGAAGGTCCTTACATCACTAAATCTAATCCATAAATGAAATCATGCCTGAAAAGGAAGTCATGCATTAATTACAAACATTGCACTGACAATGAAACTAATTCTTAAATACAACCAATCAAGAGATCATTTAAGCCTTGAGCACTTTACAATATTCTAAGTTTGTAAGAGAATGATAATCCCTTACTTCATTAAAGTACCCGCTAACGCTCGTACTTAATCATGAAGAAAGGGATTATCATTCTCTTACATATACTAAGAAAATGCTTGACAATTGAGACAGTTATTTCATTGTTCATGTGTCATTTGATATTACAGACTATTCGAAAAATTCATTCAGCTGAAATGTAATCATAATACTAGAAATGGGTCGGTTGAAGTCTTTTGTTTTTTTAAACTATTGCTAAAGTTTTAACTGTTAAATTTCTTACGGATATTTTCAAAGAAGCAATTGCAACTCTTAAATAGGTAGAGTAAATCATGCATGAACAGTTCGAATATTAGACTTGTTTAAAATTTAAATCACCTCCTGTCAATATATATGGTGCTGAAATACAGGATTGAACCTCTAACAAGTCATTTTAACTACGTCACAAAATCAATATTTGTAGGTTTCAGAAAAAAATAGCATAGGAGTGTGTGTGTGTGTGTGTGTGTGTGTGTGTGTGTGTGTGTGTAAATATAACACCAAAACAAAACGAAGAATGTTGCTGTTATACCATATAGATGATCAAAGGTCTTTGACTAAGGTTCCAATCATTGACTTGTGATAGACATCTTTGCTATACAAACTCAGACAAAGACACTCTGATGATCTAATAAAAAGTTATTAATCCCGATGTTTGGTTTAATAAACATTTGTGATTTTGCATGGATAGCAATGAAGATTGCTACGATTTGCATCCTGCAGGTTTATTGGTTTTATGTATATTTGTATAAAGGTCTTTAGCAATAAAACACAAGAAAAGTAGTAAAATTAATGAAACTTACGTAATTACATGAATATATTTTTGTTGATTAATTAATTTTTATAGGCATTGTACATGTCTTATGATAGAACAGTGTTCTAACTGACGCTAAAAAGCACATGTCATATAGATAAAACCATATATTTTCAAAATGTACACGTAATTGATTCGACGAAGTTTCTTATGTTATAAATCTTTGCCATTACATTCAGCTGTGTTTTATATAGCTTTTATGTGAAGGTTGAATAAAAAATAAAAATATACAATGGCCAGAAAAAATTCGTCGGCGTATTCCGAGACTTTACGCGTTGATTCAATATATACTCCTGAATGTTCAAATACTGAGAGAGAAAAATATAAAAGACACATACCATATCCCCAAAGTTGAGATACTACTAGAAGACATTAGACGATCCAATCGGGAAACACCTACTACCGACAGGTACCGATCATTCTGTTGTTTGAAGGGTTCAAAGTACAAAATATAACATGGCAATCATAAAATGGATATTCTGGCATGAATATTAATGAATATTAACTAGGTTTGCACTTGTCAGACACTACTTAAAATCGACAGCTGACGATCGGGAGTAAATATCTCGCAAATGGCAAATTATATGCACCTGTGAATTGTATGAGACCATTAAATTGTCCGAATTAACAGAGAAAAACGATGGTAATGGGTCATTCACAGTGTGATGCTTCACCAGGGCTTCATGATATACGCAAAATTGAACAATTCCTACTACTTTTAGCAGACCCAAATAATTTGGTTTTCCTTTGCCGACAGAAAATAACGGTCTACAAAACTTTATAATATCTAAAAATTTTGAATACATTATGTAGTTGATTTATTAATATCATGTATTGTATATCATATGCATTTTTAATATACAGACACTATTTTAAATCGACAGCTGACGATCGGGAGGAAATATCTCGCACACTGTAAAGTATATGCACCGATGGACTGTGAGACAGACAAATTTAAGACAATATGCCATCATACGAATGAAAGGGGAAAAACGACAGTAATTGATTATTCACGTTATGAAGCTTCATGAGGGCTTCTGGATATACGCAAAATGCAACAATTTCTTCTCTTCAAGCAGACCCAAAGTACTCCTTTGGGGACAGAAAATGACTTTCGACAAAAAATTACGAATATTTGAAAATTTAAGATACATTATTAAGTTGATTGATTACTATCATTTATTGTATAATATTTATTTTAAGTATGCATACCTTCTAATGAGATGAGGAGACAGTGAGAAATACTCTTAAAGAAAATAATCGTGACACTTGTTTCATTGTTCATGTGTCATTTAATATTACTAAATATTTGAAAAAACTGCATGATTCAGTTGAAATGAAAGCATAGTACTAGAAAGAGGTAGGTTGAATTTTTAAGTTAATTAGTATATGCATTTTATAATATATATTTTAGTATACAAAACTGCTTATGAGATGGGGAGTCAGTGAGAAATACACTTAGAAAATTCTTGACAATTGAGACAGTTATTTCATTGTTCATGTGTCATTTGCTATTACAGACTATTCGAAAAATTCTTTCAGCTGAAATGTAATCATAATACTAGAAAGGGGTCGGTTGAAGTTTTTTGTTTTTTTAAACTATTACTAAAGTTTTAACTGTTAAATTTCTTACGGATATTTTCAAAGAAGCAATTACAACTCTTAAATAGGTAGAGTAAATCATGCATGAACAGTTCGAATATTAGACTTGTTTAAAATTTAAATTACCTCCTGTCAATATATATGGTGCTGAAATACAGGATTGAACCTTTAAATCGGTCAATTTAATTACGTCACAAAATCAATATTTGTAGGTTTCAGAAACACAATAGCATAGGAGTGTGTGTGTGTGTGTGTGTGTGTAAATATAACACCAAAACAAAACGAAGAATGTTGCTGTTATACCATATAGATGATCAAAGGTCTTTGACTAAGGTTCCAATCATTGACTTGTGATAGACATCTTTGCTATACAAACTCAGACAAAGACACTCTGATTATCTAATAAAAAAGTTATTAATCCCGATGTTTGGTTTAATAAACATTTGTGATTTTGCATGGATAGCAATGTAGATTGCTACGATTTGCATCCTGCAGGTTTATTGGTTTTGTGTATATTTGTATAAAGGTCTTTTAGCAATAAAACACAAGAAAAGTAGTAAAATTAATGAAACTTACGTAATTACATGAATATATTTTTGTTGATTAATTAATTTTTATAGGCATTGTACATGTCTTATGATAGAACAGTGTTCTAACTGACGCGAAAAAGCACATGTCTTATAGATAAAACCATATATTTTCAAAATGTACACGTAATTGATTCGACGTAGTTTCTTATGTTATAAATCTGTGCAATTACATTCAGCTGTGTTTTATATAGCTTTTATGAGAAGGTTGAATAAAAAATAAAAATATGCAATGGCCAGAAAAAATTCGTCGGCGTATTCCGAGACTTTACGCATTGATTCAATATATACTCCTGAATGTTCAAATACTGAGAGAGAAAAATATAAAAGACACATACCATATCCTCAAAGTTGAGATACTACTAGAAGACATTAAACGATCCAATCGAGAAAACACCTACTACCGATAGGTACCGATCATTCTGTTGTTTGAAGGGTTCAAAGTACAAAATATAACATGGCAATCGTAAAATGGATATTCTGGCATGAATATTAATGAATATTAACTAGGTTTGCACTTGTTATCACTACTTAAAATCGACAGCTGACGATCGGGAGTAAATATCTCGCACATGGTAAATTATATGCACCTGTGAATTGTATGAGACCATTAAATCGTCCGAATTAACAGAGAAAAACGATGGTAATTGGTCATTCACAGTATGATGCTTCACCAGGGCTTCATGATATACGTAAAATTGAACAATTCCTACTCCTTTTAGCAGACCCAAATAATTTGGTTTTCCTTTGCCGACAGAAAATGACGGTCTACAAAACTTTATAATATCTAAAAATTTTGAATACATTATGTAGTTGATTTATTAGTATCATGTATTGTATATCATATGCATTTTTAATATACAGGCACTATTTTAAATCGACAGCTGACGATAGGGAGGAAATATTTAGCACACTGCAAAGTATATGCACCGATGGACTGTGAGACAGAAAAATTTAAGACACTATCCCATCGTACTAATGAAAGGTGGAAACACGACGGTAATGAATCATTCACGTTATGATGCTTCATGAGGGCTTTGGGATATACGCAAAACTGAACAATAATGTGTACTCTTAAAAAACACCAAACGAATTTTGTTCTCATTTTCGATAGAAAATGAAGTTTGACAAAAAATTCGAATATCAAAATATTTCAAATACCTTATTTGTTTAATTGATTAATATCATGTACTGTATAATATGTATTTTTAGTATACATAACTGCGAATGAAATAAGGAGACTGTGAGAAAGACACTTAAAGAAAATATTTGACAATTGAAATGCTTGTTTCATTGTTCATGTGTCATTTGATATTACCGACTATTTGAGAAATTGATTCAGTTGAAATGTAATCATATTATAAGAAATAGGTCGGTTGGAGTTTTTAGTTAATTTGTATCATGCATTGTATAATATCTATTTTTAGTCTACATCACTGCTAAAAAGATTAGGAGACTGTGAGAAAGACACTTAAAGAAAATAATTGACAATTGAGACACTTGTTTATTGTTCATGTGTCATTTGATATTACAGACTATTTGAAAAATCGGTTCAGTTGAAATGTAATCATAGTACTAGAGAGACGTTGGTTGGAGTGTTTTGGATTGTTAAACTATTCTAAATTTGTTACGGATAAATTTTTGAGGGATATTTTTAATAGTTCGAATATAGACTTATTGAAAATTTTCTCTGATCAATATATAAGGAGCTTCAAGACAGCACTGGACGCCTAATAATTCAATATAATTCCTTCACTGAATCAATATATTCAGGTTTCAGACACAAAATAGTATAAGATTATGTGTTTCTGGGTGAGAATATAACACCAAAACGAAGAATGTTGATGTTATATCATAAAGATGACCAAAGGACTTTGACTAAGATTCCAATATTGACATCATTATCAAGTTAGACATATTTGCTATAAAAACTTAGAAAAAGACACTCTGATGACCATTATATAAAACCGACCGTGCAAGGGCTGTATAGCCAGTCAAGGTCGTTAAAAACTTCCATTTGTTCTGATGATCAAATAAAAAGTTATTAAAACCGAAGCTTTGTTTAATAAATATTTGGAATTTTGCATAGATAACAAAAAAGATTGCTACTATCTTAAACATCTTAGGGTTTATTGGTTTGCTTGTTTATATATTTACGAAAAGGTCTATTGCCATCAAATACAAGAAATACAGTTAAAAAATCCCAGAAACATGCATAATAGAAATAAGAGGATGTGGTATGAGTGCCAATTAGACAACTCTCCATCCAAGTCACAATGTGTATGCTTAAGTACATAAATATTTTAAAGAAATGTAAAATCTCCTAGAGAAATTGTACCTATCTAATTATAGAACAGTGTTCTAACTGATGCAAAAATCTACATGAAATATGGGTTAAACCATATATGTTCAAAATGTACACGTAATTGATTCGACGTAGTTTCTAATGTTATAAATCATTGCTTCTTCTACTGATAAGCCAATACTGAAGAAAAGAAGACCAGCGCAACTTTCGGAATTTTCACGGAGATCATATCGCTTCGATACATCCAGCTGTGTTCAATAGATCTTTTATGAGAACGTTAAATGAAAAATAAAAATATGCCGTGGCCAAAAATAATTTGACAGATTCTTCTTGAAAAATGATTGACTTGCACTCAATGAAGACAACCAGTATAGCCATATCAACTTAAGTTGTAAAAATAAGTTTTAAATATTGGATATATACTACATACATGACATAGTGACAACATATTGCAAAGTAATCATGGTAATTAGAAGATACGTTTTGAAAAAAACATTTTCAATCTTATCTACTGGAAATATAGTAAATCTAACCATATATTTAACTTGTCGTTTTCATTTCTGTAAACCTATAGTTTAATATGAAAAGTAAATATATTTATATGCATTGATATTTTTTTCTCTCAGTATTTGGACATTCTCTATTTAAAATCGACAACTGACGATCGGGAGGAAAAACCTCGCACATTGCAAAGTATATGCATCGATGGATTCACTACAAACCAGTAAAAGTCTGAAAGGTCTATATCTGTACTCGACTGTACTGATTTTTACTCGACCCTTATCTTTGTCATTGCATTGAAAATAGTCTGAACTATTACTCGACCAGTCTGAAACAGTCTTAACCCATTGTCGACCTGTACTCGACGTATTTTATTCAGTCTAAACCATACTCGACCAAAGGTCTGAACAATACTCGACCAGTCTGAACCATACTTGACCAAATAACCTAAAAACCACACCTATACTGAGGGTAATTAAACCTTATTAAGGTGCTTCTTGTTTGGCATGTGTTTTTTTTTAATTAATTTTCCTAAATTCCTAAAAAAAAAACTACATAGGTTTCATGGTTACACAGAAAAATGTACAATCGTTATATAATTATCTTTTTAATGAGGTAACAACAGCCAACAAAATCACTGAAATTGTTTAACCTTATTTTAGAAATATATCTATTATTATAATTTGGGATAAATTATATACAATACATATCAAAAAGGGATAAAAATTAAAGAAATTAAAAAAATTGTTCTTCTGATTAGTGGTGAAATATAAAGTAATACCTCCTGCGTGGGGCAAACTCATGAAAAAGATCACACCTGGTCAGAGAGTATTAAATTCTAAATAACATTCATTCAAAATTGCAACATCTTGTGAAACTTAAATCGCAAGGCCTTTTGAATTCACTAGATAAGTAATACACGAGTTTAAGAAAAATAGGCTTTCTTTTTACCTGTAAAACACACATGTACTGAGGTATAAATTAAATTTTATTAAAGTGATTCGTGTATGCCATGTCTTTAATTTTGACAAAAATTATTTAAATTTAATGGAAATAAATTTTTACTGTAACTTTGGAACACATTTCCTTTTTTTAAAGTTTATCACAGGATTACTATGGAAGTTCTATTATCATGATTATATTAAATTCTTGGTTTAACAAAACAAAGGTGTCATTTTTTAAATTTATTAAGTTGCTTTATATGCTATTTTATATATATTTTAATAAAAAAAATGTTCACTGCATTATTAACTTAACTCAACTGACTACATAAATTTATACTAGGCTTAAGTTAATGGTGAAAATTGTCCAGTAACCATAAAATATATCTGAAACATTCAAAAAATTGTGAATAACATTGAAAATATTAGTCACAATTCAGTTTTGAGATTATTTGATCAGCTTGTTTTATTTTTATTTTAAAGGTGATATATATGTATGTATATAAGTGTTGATGAATATGGTGATGACGTTATATTATGTTTAATGTGAAATTTTGATTTCAATGCTATATTGAATACATTTTTAATTTCAAATTTTTGTTCAAATTTCTAGCCAGGGGAAATAGCTGTTGTTAAAACAGTTCCTAAATTGATGAAATACAATAGATAGATACAAAAAAATAGGTCTAGGTTGGTTAAGACTTAGTCGAGTATGGTTCAGACTAGGTCGAGTATGGTTCAGACTAGGTCAAGTATGGTTCAGACTAGGTCGAGCATGGTTCAGACTAGGTCGAGCATGGTTCAGACACGTATAAAATGGTTAAGTACTGGTCGAGTAAGAGTTCACACTGTTAAGTATGGTTCAGACTACAGTCGATTATTATCAAGTAAATTTCAGACCAATTCAGACTGGTCGAGTAAAAATCAGTACAGTCGAGTACAGATATAGGCCATTTCAGACTTTTACTGGTTTGTAGTGATTGTAAGACAGACAAATTTAAAATACTATTCCATAAATAGAAACAAGGCTTGCACTTGTCAGACACTATTCAAAATCTACATCTGACAATCAGGAGGAAATATCTCGCATATCGCAAAGTATATGTACCAATAGATTATAATTCAGACAATCTTTAGAGAATATCCCATCGTACGAATGAAAGGGTAAAAAACGACGGCAATGGGTCATTCACAATTTAATGCTTCATGAGGACTTCATGATAAAAGCAGAATTTAAACAGTTTTAATCTTCAAGAATTTGGTAGTCCTTTGCCGACAAAAGATGATACAAATTTCGAATAGCTAAATATTTAAGTTGATTTATTATTATCATGCATTGTATAATAAAATTATTTTTAGTGAGTATAACTGCTAACGAAATAAAGAGACACTGAGAAAGATACTTCAAAAACTCATTTTGTGACACTTTTTGTATTGTTCATATGTCATTTAATGATATTAACGACTATTTGAAAATTGATTCAGTTGAAATATAAACATATTACTAGACAGAAGTCGGTTGCAGTTTTTTGGATTGTTAAACTATTGCTAAATTTCGAACTGTTAAAGTTTGTAAAGGTTGTAAGGATATTTTTAACAGTTCGAATATTAGACTTGTTTACAATTATAGTCACCTCCAGTCGTTATATATAAGGTGCTGCAATTTAGTACTGAACACCTAACAATTCAATTTAATTCCGTCACAAATTCAATATTTTTAGTTTTAGCAACATACCACTGGAGGTGTGAGTGTGTGTGTGTCCTTGTGTTAATATAACACCAAAACGAAGAATGTTATATCATATAGATGATATAAGGTCTTTGACTAAGGTTCCAGTACCTGTTACGAACATCCTTCCTTTCAGAAATCGGACATAGACACTCTGATGATCCAAAAAAACCCTGATAAAACCCGATTCTTTGTTGAATAAACATTTGAGATTTTGCATAGGTAGAAAAATAAATTGCTACAGGTGTATTGTCTTGCCCTCGTGTATATTTTTGTAAAACTTTTTTTGCGATAAAACACAAGAAAAGAAGTAAAAACATGAAACTTGCATGATAACATGAATATTTAAAAAAAACATTAAATCTTTTATAGGAATCGGGCATGTCTTATTATTGAACAGTGTTCTAAATGACGCGAAAAAGTACATGAGATATGAATAAAACCATACATTTTCAAAATGTACACATACTTGATTCGAAGTAGATTCATATTTTATACATCATTGCTCCTATTAGTAGGTCAATACATCCAGCTGTGTTAAATAGAGCTTGTATGAGAACGTTAAATAAAAAAATAGTTTGACGGATTCTGGTTGATAAATGTTTTGACTTGCACTCAATGAATAAAACCTATATTGCCATATCAACTGAAGCTGAAAAAATTGAAAGTTTGGATATTGGATATATTCTTCATAGTGACAACATATTACAATATTATTGAAAAAAATGTTTTGAGAACAAATTTTCAAACTTATCTACTGAAAAAGCAGTATTTTTATCTATATATCTAACTTGCAATTTTCATTTATGTGAACCTCTAGTATAATATGAAAAGTTAATATATTTAAATAGATTTATATGTTGTTCTGGCATATTTGGACATTCAGGAGTATATATTGAATCTTATAGCCAGGTCTTGGAAGAAACCGACGATGACGACTCGATAGATACAATCAACCATATATATAAAAAAAAGAAGATGTGGTATAATTGCCAATGAGACAACTCCCACAAAAGACCAAATGACACAGAAATTAACAACTATAGGTCACCGTACGGCCTTCAACAATGAACAAAGCCCATACCACATAGTCAGCTATAAAAGGCCCCGAAATGACAAATGTAAAACAACATGAACAATTCAAACGAAAAAACTAACGGCCTAATTTATGTACAAAATAATAAACGAAAAACAAATATGTAACACAGCAACAAACGACAACCACTGAATTACAGGCTACTGACTTTGGACAGGCACATACAGAATGTGGCGGGATAAAACATTCTAGTAGGCGCCCAACCCTCCCCTAACCTGGTAGTGAAACAGTACAACATGAGAACAAACTATAAAAAGCAGTTGAAAAAGGCTTAACATTATATGGATATAAATAGAAAATTACATCTAACAAAAACACAGAGTGGACGTGGACGGGTACTTGTACATCCCAACAACAAAAGCACACTAAGTTCAGATCTGAGAGTACTCGCAGTTACTGACAGATAGTTCAAAGCCAATAACAACTAATAAAAAAATCATGTATCTAAGACTAAATTATCAATCAGTACACATCCAACATCCAATGGATTTACTGTTAAGACGTCATAAACAGTCATAGAAAAACATGACCTTGTGCAATGCCAAGATACAGGTATCGACAGATTGTAGAGCCATGAATGTGCATATGTATATAACATTGTATAACAATAATATTTAGTTTGCTTTTAATTCACTGATAACAAAATCAATATTAATACCAATAAAACAATATTCAAAGATCTAATCACAGTGTTGAATTGGTAACCTTTTAGAATAAGTTTATTAAAAGGATCGATAAGTTTACCCGGATCGTTTCTAAATTTCCGGGCTCGGTAAACATCTCCGTAAAAATGAGAATGTGCTATTCCATTTGAAATAAGTTTTCTACAGGTACAACCAAACTTTAAAACCAAATCTTTATATCTATTGAAGAATTTAGTAAAGGTTTTAAGTAATTTGTGGTAACGAAATCCCTGACTTAATAATTTACTAGTAATACATAGATTACGTTCATTAAAATCAAAAACGTCACAACAGACAAGGGCATAGCGAACAAGGTGTGATATATAAACACCGTAAGATGGCACTAAAGGAACATCACCATCCAAAAAAGGAAAATTAACAATAGGGAACGAAAAAACGTCATTTTTTTCGTAAATTTTAGTGAAGAGGTTCCCGTGTAAACTGAAATATCTAAATCTAGGAAAGTACAGTAATTACCGTTTATATTTGATTTATTTAAAGTAAGTTCTTTTGGGGAAATTTCGGCAGTATATTTAGAAAATTCTTCATTATTTAACGAAAAAATATCATCAAGATAACGGTAAGTTTATCAATTAAATGCAATTAAGACGGGTCTTTACTGAGTTTGGTCATAAACTGTAATTCATAACAGTACAAGAACAAGTCTCATATTAAAGGGGCGCAATTGGTGCCCATAGGAAAACCTGCAACCTGTCGATAAACTTTATTGCTGAAACATACATAAATATCATTAAGGAGAAAAATTAACAGCTTCAATCATCTCATCACACCTCCAGTAAGTATATCTAACATATTTTTTTTTTACCTTTCTCATCAGAGAGATAGGCTTTAAATGTGTTGCAGCAAATATATTTGCATACAGATTTACCAAACGATCATTTAATCAAATAGGAAAAGTTTTGTTTTATAAGATTGTGTGGAAGTGTAGTGTAAAGAGTTGAAACGTCAAAAGTGCCAACAGAATCAAAAGGACCATCAAAAGCACGTGATTTTTCTAAAACATCCAAAGAATTTTTTACACTTCAAATAAAGGCAACAGTAGTATACCGCTGTTCGAAATTCATAAATCGATTGAGAAAAAAAAACAAATCCGGGTTACAAACTAAAACTGAGGGAAACACATCAAATATAAGAGGAGAATTACGACACAACAGAAACACAACATTAAAATGTAACACACACAGAAACGAACTATAATATAACAGTGGCCATTTTCCTGATTGGTACAGGACATTTTAAGAAAAAAATGGTGGGTTGAACCTGGTTTTGTGGCTAGCCAAACCTCCCGCTTTTATGGCAATGTTAAATATAACATTAAAATGACAACATTACATGGCTGGCAAGACTACAGTACAAATAAATGGGGGAACATATAGGACAAAGAAACATACGAATAATAGCTAACAAAAGACTAACCAGTGACGCTTAGATCAAAAAAGTTCGAAAGCCAAAACAAGTATAATTCCACTATTTTCATATATTTTATTACAAAAGTTAATGATAAGTTCTATGATAGTAGTTAAGGAACTAGTTAAAAGCACTGAAAGAATAGTTGTAGAACACTTACTAGAGGCAGAGATGAAACGATATTTTCCTGTTTTTTGGGGGTTTTTTGTGTGTGTAGTTTAGGTAACAAATACACAGAAGGGACCTTCAAATGTTCAGAAGAGGCCTCAAGCTGTGATGTGATTATGATATGTTTGTTTACTATATGACTGTTTATTTCAATGAAGACAAACAAGTGATTTATTTTTTTGTAGTTTGACTGATTTAACAAATACCAAATATTTATTTTTTATCGTATCAATTTTTCAACTTAGTCATTTGAGGAGAGATCACTCTAATATTGTTTTTTTTTAAGTAATGTTAAGAAATTTTCCTTTTTTTCTTGTAGCAAGAAAACAAGTGTGGTACACCCTTTTTTATTTTTATTTTCTTTAATCATATAATTAAAACCTATCTTCTCATATTCTATTTCAAACTTCTACTTCATAGATTTCTTTTTTTTTACAAAAAAATGTTTTTTCAGGAATAATCTATGAAAAATTGGATAATTTTGCACGACTTGTAGCTTGAAAAATAGCCCGATGGTCCATACTTTTTATTATATTTCGGAAAAAAATCATTGTAAAATTTCATTTTGGCAAAGTATAAGAAACATTATATGAGGAAATATATAACAAGGGTCCACGTTAAACTATCATTTATCTATATCGTTGGCATGCCTTTTACTTCTTAAGCAAAAGATTATTGAAAATTTAAAATATGGCAAGTAGACATTGTGTATTTATCGTTTAAAATACTTATGCCTGATCAAAGGTCTTTTTCCTTTTAATTTCCCTCAATTATGTCTTTAGTTAATATATTTTTGTTAACCAGCATCAAAAATTGATCATCGTTAAACATAATAAGGATGTTTTACCTTTCAAAAACTCTATAAGTCCTCTTCCTTTGGGAATATGTTTTGGTATATGCTATACATGAGATGTAGATATTGCGAAATATGTTTTTGAAAAACTTACCGTGATCTATTTATGGAAAGGTCGAATTATGTATGTTATTATGTTTTATGAAATTTGTGGTAAAACCAGTTTTGAATCTATATGACCTGTTATTTATAAAGTCGGTTATATTGATATTTGACATATTCACTACATTCAAAAGTAATTAAACTCAGAATTGCCATTCAATTATTTTCCGACAAGGTTACGAAAATAATGTTTTAAGAAAAACAAAAACAAAAATGTTATTATGAAAAGCTTTGCTTGGATTTGTATGAATATATGTATTTTGAATTGTGTTATGTGCACTGTAAATAAATATTAGTTTACATTTAATGATGAATATTCAAAAGATCATTTTCCTATACGGGTCATTGGGGGTGAGGTTAGCTAGAACAAAGTCCGGAACACTGATGACGACAATTGGGAGAATAGATTAATCATTTATACACGGTCGATTTGATGTGTATGTTTTCTCTGGGCTCCATCGATGGACAGTTTTTCGACCCGATCCAATATTGGTTTTCCATTTTAATCCACGCTTGTGTCTCATTTCAATGAGGTCTTAAACTTCAGCAGAAATCATGATCAACGCTTTTTTACTATATGGGTGCTAATAATGTGTTTTTAAACTTATTGATATAATAAAAAACAGTTTTTGAACATTTTAAATTTCGTAAATTGATATATTGCACTGCAGCTAGAACAATCCTGTTGTCGATTTCATGTTGCGTCACTTTTCTTCATAATTATGGGTATTTTGTGGATGGAAAATACGCTGTATTATTTTTGTGTTAACATTTTCATAACTATAATTTAATTAATTTTTTGCTGCAGTATAAGAAATAAATTTTGGTCAATCTCAGAAAAATGTATTCTTTTTTGTTTTCGGCACAGAACAGATGAAGAGTTCGCTAAACCTTGCCTTTTGACAGTTTCTAATCCTCATACAAAAGAGTTATTTTTTTCTGTGAAAATTTGACCTCTTATTGTATTTAAATGTATGGTGAACTTAGGAGTTATCCTCTAGAAATTGATATAAATGGTAGAATGATGTCATTGTGGATTAAATTAATTTTTGGAAAAGATTCAAAATTGTCCAAAATTGTTTGTAATCTATTTTATTAATTGGAATGTGTGAAAGGAGAACAGTTTATATGGTTATATCAAAGAAAAAATATTCTTAATGAGTGTGAGTTAACACATATATGGAATATACAAACTAACTGAATTTGCACATCACAGTTAACAGAATCCTTTAGGATCAGTTTGAACATAATTATTATTCTTTGATAGAAGAATCACACAAAGCTTTTAAATTACGAAGTATTTAAATAAATTTTAAGTTTGGAAGTTTATTTAGATATTTTAGATAACAATGATTAAGTAGAACTTTATAGATTAATGACTACAAACCATAAGTTACCTATCGAAGCTTGAAGATGGTAGAAAAACGAACAAACACAACAGAAAATATTTCGGGGACGAGTTTCAATATAGCATCAAATGTCCACTTTTTAGCAAGAGCGAACAAATAACATACCAAAATATAGTAACATTAGATGTCAACCAAAAACAAAGCAAAGTTTGTTTAACTTTGCACATTTATCAAAATCATATATTAAGCTGAGTGGACATCATTAAGGATTTCGCTACTCTGTTTCAAAATAGCAAGCTTTTTAAAAAATTGTTATAAATTGATAGTATACAAATAAAGGAACTAAAAAAGCAGAAAAAATGAAGGGTCCATGTGCTTGTATTCGAGATATAAGCCATTGAAAATTTGGCGGGAAATGATCTCTACACTTTTCGTACATTTAACATTGGCACCCTTTTACTTTCAAAAACTATGAAAAAATAACAAGGATTTTATAGGATTTTCAAATATGGCTTTTTACACTATATGTAATAAAATTATGAAAAGAAAAATAGGGTTTAGCGGGCAAAATTTGTACGGCACTATATGGTTAAAACCAGAGGATTCCGAATATCTGGTAAATTCAAAAACAAGAGGAGCGAACATCCATAAGTATGAGCTCATCCCTTATTATTGTAAACATGTCATGTAATAACTTAAATTTATTTCATTTTTCATTGTATATATTGAACATATTTTTTCCCACATTGTCAAATGAAGATGTATTGAAAACAAATATATATGTACGAAAGACGACTGTCGGTTTTGATACAAATACTATATTCGAATGAATACTGCCAATATCATAGAACACATGGACCATGACACATCATGGAATTTGCATGTCATCAGTGGACCCTTAATTGTTATACAGAAACGCTTGTAAGAAACTGTTTGCTTAACAAAAGAGATTATTGTGTTTTTAAAGCTGAGTAGATTTTTTCTTTCGTTTTTTTTTCCCTAACTTGAATTGGCTGAAGTCTACAATGACATGACGACTACAAAGTTTCTGCTTTGAGTCTTATGTAGACGAAATGGGAGTTTAGCGAATTAAATCATATGCCGGGTATTTTGAAGACTTTTTTCAAGTCAAGAGCAAGCATTTAGAAATATTAAAAAATATATATTTTAGATTAATACCCTATCACGTTTCATCAAGCTATTTTAAAGGGTATACTCATTCATTTATTTAACCTCTTATGCTAAATTTTGCATTTCAATACAAATACACTTAAATTATTTAAAAACCGGCATTTAAAAAGAGATAGTTCTCAAAAAGGATCAGTTTGTTTAACAAAGGAAAGTTAACGATGAAGTATAAAGTTTTCTTAAATTCTATAAAAATGTTTAAATCGCTTTTTTTAATAATCGAGAACAATCTACCTACACCAATATTGTCTGAAAGTCGGCGTTTTCAGAATTTAATTGACTATGAGTAATTTCAATGTCCGAGCCAAAACATGAATACAACGTCACGGCTTTGGTTGAATTTCATTGTTTAGGACGTTTTTAGCCAATCACAGCATTGTCGTGTACAGGTTTTAAAATATTACCAAGAATGCATTCGATTCTGAACCGGCAAAATATACATTGGAACTTTGGGGAAAATATCCTTTTAATGTATTAAAAACCTAGCATGTTAGTAGAAATGCTTCGAATATCAAAATTTAAGTTTCATTTTCGAAAAATTAAGTATTATGCCTTGATTAACATTTTTAAAACATTTTTATAATATCTATGCAATAAATGAACGTTGCTAATTGTAAACTGAGGTCATATTCGATTTGATTTTATTTATAACAAGCAAACTCGTTTACTACTTCGTATACTTGTAAGACAAACCAACTATTAATAATTTCTTTGTTTTGTAGAAGTAAAGAAGTCCTCCTGAGTATGAACATGTTGGATTTTTACTGTAGCAATTGTTTCATCTAAAAAGGTTGAGGTTGGGCTAAAATGAGAAATTAATAAAAAAAATCGTTATTTAAGAATAAACATTTATCGTTTAAAGTAGGACCAAACAAGCATTTCATCAGAACTTCCTTATTGTTTTTGAATCTCGCGAAGTTTTATTTTTGGGTTATGACACAAAAGAGTGTGCGTGTTTCTGTATTCATCACGTATATGGTGCAAATGTTGAAAAAAGAGTTTCGGGTTGAAGTCAGGATTTCATAAAAAAAATGTATTTGATCAATGGATAATCAGATCTATTTATTTTTTTTTAATCTGTTTGAGGTTTTTATGTGGACCGTGACATAAAACAATTAAGTTCCCCTCTAGTCTTTCCAAATACATAACCAGTCTTTATAAAAGTTAAACAACTGAAAAAATAAAAACACTGTATATTTTACAACAAGAAACGAAAATCAAAAAAGACAGAAAGCAAAAGATAAAAAAAGGATATTCAAACTTTTAAGTCAAAAACGAACTGACAATGCCATACCAAAACAATCAACAATATACAATACACAACATAGAACATAGAACAACACGAATCCTACCACAAACCGGGGTAATCTCAGGTACTCCGGAAGGGTAAACAGATCCTGGTCTACACACGTCGTATTGTTCATGTAAGTTAAAACACTGTGATAAGTCTAACACGGTAGGTCGCATTCGAGGAACAGAGAACGGGATTGTGGTTATGACAATTAAAAAATATTTGTCGTCTGTGAAACAAATATTCCATACCTATCAACCACCTTTTGATGGTGTCCGTAAACTTTTTAACTTCATCACTCAGTATTATTGGCTTGATAGATTCCTTGTAATCACCAACCCTCTATCAAGGAAATCATAGTGGGAAATGCAAGCCCTGGAATATGGTATCGAATGGGAATTATCTAGATCATATGCAGGCGCTACAGGAACATTGGTACCTGGAAATGGTAAGTTCACAGTTTGGAGCTAAAATCATCTCTTTTGTTGTAAAGTTTTGTTCTCAATCGACCCTAATGTTAATTTATAGATGGTGGTCAAGATATGAGGCAGACTGTATTTGTTGTATCCTTTATTTCAAGTTCGATGGGATAGATGCGTTCAATATAGTCGCCAAACTTTCAGTTATTTAGTGGGAAAACTTCATCTATATAACGAAACGTGAAGTAAGAAGATAATGCTAGCTTTTTTTCATTTTTCTATAAGCTTCTGCATTAAGTCAGGCTCAAATAAATAAAGGAACAGGTCGACAAAGGAGAGCACAGCTTGATCCCATAGGAATGCTGAGTGGTGAAAAACACGTCCTCCAATCTTAAGAAATGTGTTGTCAATCAAGAAATCAGGCATCTTTATAATGTAAGTTTAAAGAATGTTGAGTTTGAAGCAGAGTGATGTTTTTCAAAGTACGACCCCACCCCTCCCCCCACACACACACACACACTTTAAAGACAAGATACTTGTATTTATGTTGGTCATTCTTTTATATGTAACAAAGCAAACCAATTCAATCAAACAGTTCCTAAGAAGAATGCTTCAGGCTATAAAAAGTTTGTAGGTGCTGAAACCTCTCCTTAATATACCTAAGTTCAAATAGTTACTTAGACAACTTGTTGGGATCAAGTGTTGCAAAGACAAAGGTACTCAGAAATGAGCTGATGGAGGAAAAATTTAAGAAAGATAAAATTGCAAATTTTGGAATATTAATTAAACAATTTTTTTCAGACAAAAGTCATGCCTTGTCTAAAATGTTATCGTATTTAAACATGTCTCTTTGAAAAGTTTTTTGCACAATATGACGATAAGGAGATATGGTATGATTGCCAATTAGACAACTATCCACCGAAGTTCAAATGAAGTGAAAGTAAGCAATTATAGTCAACAGTACGGCCTTAAAAAATTAGAAAAACCCATACCTCATAATCGGCTATAAAAAGTCCCGACATACAAAACATTAAACAATTCAAACGAGAAAACAAACGGTATAATTTATAATAAAACAATTTATGAAAAACAAACATGATATGAACTAACGACTACCACTGAACTACAGGCTTCTGACTTTGGACAGGCGCGTTAAGAATGTGGCGGGGTTAAGCATGTTTATGAGCGCTCAATACTCGCCTCAACCTTGGACAGTGGTACAACAGCACAACATAAGAACACACTGCCAGATCAGTAGCAATTGACTTAATTCAAAAGATAGTTACAAGATACAAAACACCGAAATAAGAGTAACTAACAAATAAATCATGTTTTCGCAGTTACTTCTACTAAGTTCTATAGGAATAGGAAAACACATATTTATATCAGTAACAACTTACTGCGTACAGGTCTGATTCTTGTAGACACTCATTTATTATTTTCATGCAAAATAGCATTTCAATATACAAGGCGATCAATATCTCCTGGTAAATAATGTTATTATTGTGCGCACTTTCTGTTTATAGTCAAAGAGCTGTTTCTTTGTTGTTGATGGCTATCGATGATCTTGGGGATCATATGATAATGTGATTTGATCAAGTATATTTGTTTTATAATTCTTATATGAGGGAATGTAGAAAACTTCATGGAGTACAATTTTTCCCGATACCATAAAAATATATTCATGCGACAGGCCAATTCAATGACACTAATATGCAATTTAGGTGCGATAGAGGTTACGCATGGGGAAATTAAATTCCTTATCTCCAATTTATAAAGAATTATGTTTGTGAGTGAACTAGTCCAGATTATACACCAATAAATTCCTTTAAAAAAAGGTATATTTAGTTATTCTAACAAATCCTAAGTATGATAACGAGATATGTGTATGTAAAATGTGCGATCAAATTTCAATGTTTATTTTTTTAAGTCTCAGTGTGTCTTTCTAATCCAAATTATTAAGAGGTCGACATTCCGCTGTTGTACAATTGCTACATTTGAAGGTCTTGTCAATGAAAACTCATCACATAATCATTACGAATTAGCACAGGACTTACCTTTCTCAATAACATTAAGCTATCCTAAAAAAAGGCGTTTCATCCTATACTAAAGATAAGCAAATCAGCTGATTATCTATCACATTTATCATCAAAAATTATTATGAATCATGACCGTTGTATAGCTATGCATGACATGGATATAAATATAGATATGGAAGTTTTTAAATTCAAACGAAAAAAGTTATCTATACTTTAAACACTATTACTTTTAAAGGTAAGTGTTAATTCTTATCTTAAACAGATGACATGTTTGTGAGTCACTTGGTCCTATAATTGCTTACATCCACTTCATTTGAAATTAGGTGGATATTTGTCTCATTGGCAATCATACCACATCTCCTTATTTTTATATAGAATGTAAATACCATAAATATGTTTTACGAAACTGAAGTCAAAACTGTTAATTGATTTTTTTTATTTTCCACTGATATGTAGTTATGGAGAAAAATGTGTTCCTTTTCTTCAAATAAACGACAGAGATTTTTAGCATAGTCATTCTGCAAATATTAGCCATTTAATCTATTGAATTGTGAAACTACAACAGATCGTTTCTTTAACCGAAGAAGAGTAATGATCAGTTGTCAGTGTTTTTATTGCAGTCATAATATTATTATTATCTTAACAGCATAAAGTGTACGTAATTTGATACCTAACCAAAACAACTATAAATGTAATTACCTTGAAATATTGTGGTCTTGTTTTCGGAATGTCCTCTGTTTGGTCTTATACTTATTGCTGAAATATCCACACAAATTATGGTATGATATGTTTCCTTCCATCGTTTTATTGGTCGCAAGATTAACCACATTGTATGGTTACAAACAGTTTAATTCATCAATTCTTGTGTTATCTAATTTTATCATCTAAAAATGTTGTTGGTCAATTATTTTCAAAATGACTGCTTTTGAAATTTTTATTGATACTGACCTCAGTAATCGTGACAAACTTCACGGCAGGTTCAGCTCGGATCCGCATACTACTCTAAACTAACTGATGGAGTAAAAGAAAATAGTTCCAGAACGGAAACGATTACTGTACGGAGTTTGTTATCATGATCCTACGACTTCGTAATGGCTATATGGGGAAACGTATATTTTTATTGCTTTAGAACTGTAAATGCAACTTATTGGCGTTTTCTAACTGGTCACGACCAAAAGGACTATTTCATATAATCAATCTAAGTCCCTTCTGTTGCACCTGAATTCAACCGGCATGTTTTTTTTTATTATTTATTCCACCATACTCGTTAAAATTAGGCTTTAGTTTTCTTTGCCATAACTTGTTCGTCGTTTCATCTTTTTCATATAGTTATGTGTTTTGGATGATGACAGTTTTGAATATAAGTATATGATAAATGTTATAATAGATTTATGTTACAAAAATAATTCTCACGTTTTGTTTATTTTTAAGTATAAGTTTCATTGTTATTATATATTGTGAAAGTCTTTTTTAAGGTCAAGAGTTAGTTATATACTGATTTATCTCATATCGAGGAAATAAAAGGAAACAGTTCACTTTGAGTTTCATTGTAATTTATGCTATGTTCAAACTTTTTGTTCAGATATTTCCGAATTTGTAGAGTTAACTTTTCCGGTTTAATTCTATATAAAAACAACGAGTTTCCTACTAAATACCAAGCGTTTAAAAACACCTTTGAAATTCCTTACCATACAACATACCAGAACCAAAAGTAAGCTTGAAAGAGTTTCTTTTGTCCGAAGTTGTTTGAATTTTGGCGTGGTACATATGTTTATCGTTAATGGAAATACAATGTGTGCAGGCTAATCATAGGAATATCCGGCTTTGAACGTTTCTCGTGCATTCACTCATTTCTTTATTTCCTCTAACAAGAGATTCAATAAACAATTATTCGTTAACAGATTAAATTACAATAATTTGTGAATATTTGCGACAGACTACATAGGTAAATTTCATCAGCGACAAATCTGATTGGTTAAGCGGATGTTAAGCTCTAGTGAATTACCAAAGCTTGAGGATTGCAACACTTAGCTATTTAAGGATTTTGACCCCTTTTCATCACATTTCGTAATGATAGGACATCTTAAACAGTGTGGATATCTTAAACAAAACAACTGATTGAAAACTGCAAAAACGAGGTGAGTTAAACTTTGGATATAAAATTTGGGGCCGATATGATCATCTATTGTTGACAATATTTTGTGCTATAAGTGACGTTCATACATTTTTCATTGTGGTTTATTTCTTTGCAATGTGTTGGGTTTAGTTTCCGAAACATGGAGTTGAAGAGGGGGCCATTGTTGTTTACATTTGAGACTGTCTTTATATTATATGAGATTATCTTATATGCGACACTTCATGGTTGTACTGTTAATATTTTTGTCGAATTTTTGACAAATAAACAAAATGAAAAACTAGCGATAATAACCCAGGGACCAAATCCATTTAAACTCATGATGCAATCAGGAGAAACTTTTTTATAAAAAAAAAACTAAGTTCAAATTTCATTATATAAATATCGTATCTCTGTAACCTATACCAAACCTATCAGACAGTTGGCACTAAATTACACATCTTCTTAGTATTAGCAATATTATAAAAACGTTTATCTATTGGCTAAAAACAGCTTATTACATCTGATTTATTTATAGCTGCTCAGTAACTCGTTACTTCACGATTATATACACAAAAAGACTAATATCGGGTCAACTTTATTGAATTCATTTTTAATTATTTTGATACATTGAAAACGACAAAAAAACTTTTTTTTCCATAAAAAAATGAAATTTAAGGGCATTTATTTCATTTTTTGTAAGTGTTATATTTTGTAAATGCATGTACACATTAAATAAAAAAAATCAATAGAAATAATTTCCTGGCCTCATAATGGAATCAGGCAAAGTTAACCTTAGATGAATATGGCAAATTTTTAATGTCTCTTGTTGTCATATAGCTCTTCAACTGTTTCGGTTCTTGTACAACTTTGGCTTTCAAATATCCGTTTTTTATCGTTCCTGATGAAGATAAACCCAGAAACGCGCTTCGGACGCATGACATTTATAACTTGTTGTTTACATTTTTACAGCACTGCGTCGATACCTGTGCTAGTAGACCATCAGTCCCCGAAGGCATAATCAGCTTCGTTACTAACATGAAATATAACAAACCTTTCTAAAATTATTCGTGTATAAATTTTGAAATTATAAACATGATAAAGTAAGGTTTCAACTGCCTATGGCAAAGTTGACCTTAAATGAGTTTGGATATTTTTTTAGGTCCTCTTTAGTCAGAAATCTCAGCTGTTTCAGTTCCTACACATCCTCGGCTTCTAATATTCGGCGTTGTGCTTTCTTGTTGAGGGTAAATCCAGAAAAGCGCTTAGGAAGCATGAAACGTGCTGTTTTCATTTTGAAAGACATCAAACATAATCAGAATGTGCGATTTGCTACTTGAATCTAAATTGTGATTGATGCTTAGATAAAGGTTAACGGGGTATTTCAGAACCATGTTTTGATTAAGTGTTACTATTTTACATAGCATGACGCTTTAAACCCATTCTGTCTGGGAAGATAAGATACAATTTACATTTTTTGTGTGGATTAAACAAAATAAACCTTTGTATAAACTGACCCTTGCACCCTTAAATGCTATCACTATTTGTCCGTTTAATAACAAATAATGTTTTATATAAGATTCGGTTATTGCATTTATACGACAAATTCAAAGTAAGCCAGTACATGTAGCCAGTGTGTAACAAACAAAGGCCTTGTTGTTAGTTTTTTTTTTTAAACAAAACAAAAAAAAACAGGAGAGCAATGTGCAAATCAGAACTTTCCTCACCACTTTTTTTACCATATTCCATGTATATTTTGCGTTATTTCACATACAGTAATGTCTTCTACTGTGGATTCATTTATCATCGTGGGTACCAACTTTTGTGGATATAGAAAAAAATAATATTTACGTGGTTGTTTTTAATTCGTGGTTTTAAAAACAATCTACATAAAACCTATAGGAAATATGAACTTCGTTTAACATTTAAACTCGTGGTTCGTCTATACCAAGGAAATCAATGAAAATTGGTATCCCACGAATAATAATGATACCACAATATTGTACATGTACTTTTCATCATGGCGCTTTCATAGAAAATATATCTTACACAAATTTACAAAAAGTATGCAATAACGGGGAAAGTATCTAATCGTATATGTGACGATAGAGGTCAATTTGCCTTATCTCTTAGGGACCTTTTTGGTTATATTGATCCTCGTTTAGTTTTTATACATCTTTACACTTCGAAATGTTAATATAATAAAAACCAATTTCATCGGATGTGCAGAGCTATAAGGTGTTATGATCATAATTTGAAACATTATCTCTGTATGGTTAATCAATCTAACAGTGGTTTACACGGAATTCTGGGTCGTCAATGCTCCTCAACTTCGTACCTTATTTGGTCATTTTAACTTTTCAGATTCGAGCCTCACTGATGAGTCTTTTGTAGACAAAACGCGAGTCTGGCGTTGAAATTTTGAATTTATTTTTTTACTTTCAAATGTCATCAAGATGACAAATCAAGCTTACAAACAAAAACTGAGCAAAAATCATGAACTCCAAAAGGTACGTGGTTGTGTCGACTGGTGAGATGTCCACTGGTATGAATACGCCACCAGCCAAGGTTAAATATTTCTTCCTTCTCTGTCTTAGAAATGTCAAGTTTGTTCTTGTGATATGCCGTCGCCACTGTCCCAGGATAGGTGGAGGGTAAAACTAGTTTAACCCCGCCACATTCTGTATGTGCTTGTCCCAAGTTAGGAGCATGTAATTCAGTGCTTGTCGTTGGTTAATGTCTGTCATAATTGTTTTTCGCAAATTGTTTTGTTATGAATTAAGCCGTTAGTTTTCTCAGTTGAATTGTTTTATACTTTTCATGTCGGGGCCTTATATATATATCCGACTATACGGTATTTGTTTCTTTATTGTTTAAGGCTGTTCGGTTGCTTATAATTGCTTACATCCACTTCATTTGAACTTTGGTGGATAATTGTCTTATTAGCAATCATACCACATCTCCTTTTTTTTAATATAGGTCTACGAGATTGCTTTGCATTATGTTAACTCAACACTAAACGATTATCCATCATGAATATCTATTTGAATTTTGTTTAAATAGATTTATAGTTTTTATTTATCCGTAAATTATAAACACCGCTGTTGTAGCTTTGACTGAAATTATCTTTATATGCAGCATCTTTCATGTGTTTGGCTTCTAATAAGTCGTTTTGATTTCTTCTCTTTCGTCTTCTTCTTGTTTGAATGCTGTAAGGTTTTGTTTTCATTTATTTGTGCTCATTATATTTCAAACATTTTTGATTCAGATAGATATTTTCAATTAAAAAAAAGCTGAAAATGTCACAGAAAAAAGTTATGCGTTATTTAAAAAAGACAATTTAAGTCTAGTAGTAGAGATGTCTAATGAGAGGCGAAATATACCAAAAGGATATTCAAACTCATAAGTCGGAATAACGCGACAGAGCAGTGTATCAAAAAAGAAAAACGATCCAAAACGAGGCATACAAATCACAACATAGAAAACTAAAGAAGGAGCAACATTAGCCCACTGAAATCTGAGGGTATATCAGTTATTCGAAGGCTAAGCATATCCTTCTCCACATGTGACACCCGTCATGTTGTTCATGTAAGTACAATCCTGGTAATATAATTTAGTAGGTCACATTTGAGGAAAAGTGGACGGATTTTAATTACGAACATTGGAATTTATCCGTCGTCATTTGTAAAAACAGATATTCAATAACAGTCAACCAACTTGTGATAGCGAAGGGATGATTTAAAGATCACTACTTGGAACTCTTGGTTTGATAGCTTTCTTGTAAGCAGCAATCCTCTATTATGAAAATAAAGATATGAAATGCAAGCTCTGTAATGTGGTATCAACTAGGAGATAGACACGCCATACGCAGGTGCTGCTAGAGTTAATATAGAAGCAATTTTGACAGGAAGAGTAGCACAGTTGGTTCCCGTGGGAATGCCGATTGTTTGTTGAACAACATGTCCTCTAAACGTAACAAAAATGTTGTCAATCAGGAAATCAACCATCTTGAAAATGTCAGTTTCAGATAATTTTTTGTTTGAATCTGAGATTTCTTACAACGTACGATTTATCCCTCCAACAGACAAGATGCTTTTATCTACGTTGGCAATTCCTTTTTCAGTTTGGAATTTCCTTTTTAGTTTGGAATTGGGAATACTTGTGTAAAGGGTAGAAAAGTAAAATGTTTAATAAATGTTGCAAAAGGAGTGAGACTTAGAATATATGTACTCTAACAGAGCTTAGCTACTACTTAGTGTCCACATCTGATATACGCAGCCCCTAGAGTAGATAGTTTTACAATAACTTTAAAGCCCAACTTTGATTGCTGATAAGATTGAAGTTGATAATTTAGAAAAAGGTTTCTTAGAGCTCTTGGAAGAATAAACAATGAACGTTGTTTTAAGGATACATGTTATTTATTTTGTACTGACTTTGAAAGTTAAAACAGAGTTTTTCCTCCCTTGGAAATGGAGATTTGTTATTTCTGCAATAATATATCAAACACTAAAACATGTTTCACAATTTTTGTTGAGTTTGACTCCATTCTAAAGCTATCAAAAAGCTTGAAAACTTTATAATAGTATTTCTGGGTTTCTGACACAATATTCTCAATACCGTAAAGAAACTCATATTTGAAGGGAAGCTGGTGACATCGAACATATTTCACTAGGACAAAGATAGCTTTTCGCATAACAGAAAAAAAATTTAAACCACTCGTGAGAATTGCATAAAATGTTTTACTGCCTAAGCAATATTTGGCAAACTTTTTTTCGAAATTTGGTTTTTAAAGCACTATAATAACTGTACTGTAGTCGACTGGCCTTCAAACTGTTGGCATTTGACCGCCATTGATGAATCTTATGTAGACGAAACCAGCGTCTGAAGTACAAAGTTATAATCGTCGTATCTTTGATCAGTTTTTATAATTCAATTCAATCAAATAACTCGAGTTAATTTCAATCAATATCACAATATCACTCGTGATGAAACCTACTATTAACAACAAATTATTTCTTTGAATTCAGATATACTCACCACCCTTAGCGCATATGATAAAATTCTTTACTACCGCATTTAACAAAAGTCAATCAAGACACATAACAGGGGTCATTGAACGCAAACAATATTCCGCGCTGCTAATGAAAATTTAATATTATAGAAATGATTTAAACTCCATTTCTGTTTAAAATCATAGTTTTCTCATTTTTCAACGAATATAATGGTATTTTCACTGAAATATTTAAACTTTGTCTCTTTTATAATCATAATATATTTTCTAAGTTTGAAATCTCTGTTTAGGCGATCTATATTTTATGGTAATTTTAAACAAAAAACAACATTAAAATTCCATAGAAATCTTCAATCTTTAAAAAAATTATTGAATTCTATCTATTATAAATATTTATTTATTTAATATTGTTTTTTTTATGGAATGGGGGAATTGTTATGAATATTTTAGGTATATTCATATGCTTTTCTTTTAACCTAATTGTTTAATTGTTACCGAATTTAGAATTCGTTTAAATTCCTACAAAGGAGTCTCAAATTAAAAAAATGTCTGGGTCAACAGTTACGCAATCAATTCTTTAAATGATAATACAATATACATATTCAAGAACAATACACATAATGTTTGATCACAATCATATAACATCATATTTGACATATGTATGTCAAATGACTTGTGGATGTTTGTTTTTAGATAAAAACGATGATTGTGTCAGCTTATTGAATTTCCTTAATAGTTCTTTATTCATATTATTATAGTTCCGTATATGTTTTTTTACCATGTCATTACACATTGTAAAACCGAAATATGTTCATATAGGTGTTACCTAAAGAAGTACACAAATAATTTCGACGGTAAGTCATTATCAATTGTTGAAATTAAGAATTTACGAGAAACAAACAAAAAATGGTAATCGATACGTATGGCGAGCGGATTTAAATTGAAACATTGATAAACTGTATAAATCAGAATAACAGAGTCTAAAGTCTAAATCTCGAATCTCGAAGTGTAATGAAAACACAATGTAATATATATAAAACCTCTAATGGTGACATTTATAGCATATACAAATATTATAGACCAGTAAATGTAAAATGTTGTACCAATTTATCGACAAAACATCAGTAAAAGGCACTAGTCAACGAATTGTTATCTGAACAGCTCTAAAAAAAACGATCACTAAATTATTAAGTAAATTTTCAGTCGTTTAGTCAATTTGCAGACTTATAACTGCCGTTTATTCAGTACTGTTTAAACAATTTGCTTGCAGTCAATTAAGATCTGCTCAGTCTATGTTGATGCTGTTCAGTAGATGGCACAATGACAATTCGCTTGCAGTCAATTGAGATCTGCTCAGTCTATGATGATACTGTTCAGTAGATGGTACAATGACAATTCGCTTGCAGTCAATTAAAATCTGCTTAGTCTATGTTGATAGTGTTCAGTAGATGGTACAATGACAATTCGCTTGCCGTCAATTAAGATCTTCTCAGTCTATGTTAACATTGTTCAGTAGATGGTACAATGACAATTCGCTTGCAGTCAATTAAGATCTGTTCAGTCTATTTTCAGACTGTTCAGTAGTTGGTACAATGACAATTCGCTTGCAGTCAATCAATATCTGCTCAGTCTATGTTCAGACTGTTCAGTAGTTGTTGCAATGTATTTACCTGTACACGTCAACATCATACTGAATTGTCTAAAAGCAACTGAACAGTAGCCATATAGACTTGGAATCAGGAGTACATGTAAAGTGAATAAATAGCTTATTCTTATGAAGACAAAATAAATGAATCAAAACCTTAATTTAACAGTATTTTCCATTCCTCATAGTGATACATTGCCTATAAGCATCCAATAGATAAGAGATGATTTTCAGAATTTTTTACCGTCTGTTTATTTTTAATTAACATGTTGCTCAAATTTCCTTCCATAAAACTATAGCTTTGATTAACACTAATATATGTAATGTATCACTAAATTTTGCATATAAAGATGAAGATGAAGAAAAAACACTAGTAAATTAATTTAATTCTTACGCCGTCATTTTGATCTCAAAATCACACGAAAAGTGTACACAACAATTATTATTTGTATTTGTTTAATCAATAATCAGACTCATTCACTGCGGTAAATTCAATACTGTTAAGGAATATGAGGAAACTCCCATGAATCAATTTATTGCTGTTTAGTATCTTCTCAGAAGTATGTTGTTAATGTGTACAGGTAAAGAACTACAGAACAGTCTAAACATAGGCTGAACCGATCTTAATTGACTGCAAGAGAAAAAAACAGGAATTAACTAAAAAAAGTCCTTATTTTCACGCAAATCAAGATCTCTAGAAATGTTTTCTTTACACACATTTATATCTCTATTGTTTGTACAGCTCTATTATATGGTCTCCTGCTCTTCAAAAAAAGCAGAAATAGTAAAGCTATCATTTCAATAGCAACATGTCAAATGATATTGAGATTTGCTTTGAATAACTACATTTTTAGAAAACATTATCTAAGGAACCTATTCATTGTTTTGGGTGAAATTTGGTTTATTTTCCAGACAATCACTTGCCATTTTAAATAAAGAAACAAACTATTTATAAAAAAACACAGGAATACATTTTCTCTATAATTTATTTACTAATTTTTATTAGAAACAAACGCTTAAACATTTAACTTCTGAAACAAATTTTGAATCAAATAATTCATATAATTATTAAAAATTCTGATTCATATGTACGTTCCTCTGTTTTGTCTTCGTAACATGTAACATGTAATGTTTTGAAAATGTATTTGTCTTTTGTCTTCTAGACATGTGCGGGATTCTCGCAAAGTTTCGAGGGAGGTCGAATGGTGACTGGATTGACCGAATGTCTCATGTTTATACAACATCGATGTTTATCATCTTTACTTTTGTAGTTGGTTTCGTTCAATTTTTTAAAGATCCGATACAATGTTGGACTCCAGCAGAGTTTACAGACTCGATGGTGTCTTATACCAAAAACTATTGTTGGGTGCAGAATACGTTCTACGTTCCCATGTTTGATCAAATCCCGGGAAATATTTCCGAGAGTCAGGATGCACAAGTTACGTATTATCAGTGGGTTCCATTGATTTTGATTTTCATGGCTTTCTTATTTAAACTTCCGAATGTCGTTTGGAGAATCTTTAACGGTGGGTCTGGAATGGATTTAGATAATGCGGTACAATTCGCAGAGGAGTCACAGCTTGTATCGATTGAGGATCAAGAAATATCGATAAAATCCCTAGCTAATTTTATGGACAAATGGTTGATCGCAAGCGATGCAAAGAATGGTATAGCAAAACAAATTGCCGCGAAATATTTAGTAATACTCTATCTATTTGTCAAGATCTTGTATGTTTTAAATGCAATAGGACAAATATTTCTTTTGAATGCTTTCCTTTCTACTAGTTTCAACTTTTATGGTTTTGAGTTTTTGGAAAATTTAAGCAGCAATAGGCCTTGGAGGGAATCACCAAGATTTCCAAGAGTAATCCTTTGCAATTTTCAGATAAGACAGCTTCACGCTGTACAGATATTTACCGTGCAATGTGTTTTACCCATCAACCTTTTCAACGAGAAGATCTTCATCTTTATATGGTTCTGGCTGGTTTTCATCGCTATTTTAGCAGTATTTAATCTTTTCATGTGGATTAAATTACTAATGCTTAACTTCAACAAGACACAAAACTGCAAAAAGTACTTGAAAATAAACAACGCACTTCACACAAGCCTTGACAAACAACTTTGTGACCAGTTCGCAGAAAATTACATGCGTGAAGATGGAGTTTTTGTACTGCGAATGATCGCGATAAACTCGACTGATCTAGTCGTTACAGATCAAGTTAAAGAGCTGTGGGAATTGTACAAAAATAAACAAAGCACAGTCAAAAATGATGAAGCCAAAGAATTAAAACCAGAAATGGTAATGATGATGACATTTAAAAGCCTCTGAATAATGAATACTTATGACATTGACACTAAGTGACTTATTTGTCTATCCAAAGTCTTCCAGATCAAATTGTTTGTGGTTCAAGATCAGAGAAATTATCGTATTCGTTGCATTTTCATGATATATAATTTCTATGGCTAGGAAAGTTCATGTAAATGGGTAATTTTGTATCTTTCTTTATTTTTCCTTATGGTACAAACATATAAAAGAAAAGGAGCACTTCGTGATTCATCTAGTTTTTTTTATTGAAAACTTGATGTATCACTAAGGAGCAATAAACCATAGAGAAATTTGCCAACATTTCCAAAAGTTACCTTTTGCGATTAGCAGATAAGACAGCTCTAGAATATTCAAAAATTTACCCTATCCAAAGAAAAACTCTTCATCTGTTTTGACAGTATGCAATCTATGTATGTGGATTTATTTGGTCATTTAACGCTAACAAAACACAGCACTGCAAAAAGTACACGAGAATGGATTATTAGCTCCTAACAAAGATTTATATAAAAAAATTGCATCATATTCGAAGAAAACTACATTCGTGACGATGATCTATTAGTGCTGAGTTGTTGTGAAATATTCGTGTGAAACGGTTGTTACCGAAGCCGTTAAAAAGATTTGAACAATATACAAAATCAAGAACGGATTCCCACAACAAATGAACATGTCGCATAATTGAATTAAGTTGTTAGGTAAGCCATGTATACCAAGAATTTATATTTTCCAATTCATCTCTGTACTTTTGAAATTAGAAAATAATTGTTTTATCTCGATTTTCTAAAAATATTACTATTTTGTGTTTCAATTTATCTTTGACATCAATTCGCTGCTTCAGAATCTGATACATTCTGGGTAATTTTTTCAAAAGCGTACATCAAAACGTTATGATTGGTTTAAAACGTACTAAACAATGGAAATTCAACCAATGACGTAACGTTATTTTCAGTTTTGTGTACGAACAATGAGATTACCCATAGTCCTTTAGATTCTGAAAAGGCGAATTATCAATGTTTATTAACATAAATGTACAAAAATGTACCGTGTGGTATAGTGCCGTATTGCTACTCTGTCCGATAAATTAAACAAAATGGCTAGGTCAATGTTTTGCTTTTTACCATTTATACTCAACAGAAAAAAAAATTATGAATTCGGATTTCGTTTTTTAGATATAAGAAGATGTGGTATGAGTGCCAATGAGACAACTCTCCATCCAAGTCACAAATTGTAAAAGTAAACCATTATAGGTCAAAGTACGGCCTTCAACACGGAGCTTTGTCTCAAACCGAACAGCAAGCTATGCATTTATACATATTTGTAATTTTTATCCTATCTTTATTCGTCATCAAATATGTTGTAGTTTTTTTTTTCTTCCTGTTTAGTATTTCGTCGTATAATGGTGTATTTCCCATTTATCTAACTGTTTTGAAATTGGATATGAATTTCAAAAGCGCCATATCATAAATATTTGGGAAAATACTTCATAAGTTTGATTAACTTTTGTCTCATCCCTTTTGCATATTGAAGCAAACAAAATATGTTTAAACTGAACTCATTTTGTAAGATTATTACAACTGTAACGGATAACAATATTAATTTTAGTTCAGATTATAACACATGTGAACATAAATTTACATTTTTCGTCAACCATTTGTCTCGATCGCCACTGTCAGTATAACAGTGAAATGTTGAATGTTGAAATCTAAGTCAGATTATATGTTTATAACTGATTTATACTTTAATCTTGGACTGTATCTAAATGTTATATGCAAATAAGATCCATTTATCAGCGATGCTTACACTGACTAATACGACGACAGAACGTGTCGAATCCCTACGTCTCGCTTCGACGACTTTCGTCGCAGACGAAGAGAAAATCTAGTACTTCTTAGAGTTGGATTCACAAGTCAATCTAAATATACATGGTGAAATTTCTTGCGAGCCTTAAATGCAACAAGAAAGCTAGTTCACGGAAGAAAACAAAGATTACCGCATGCAAAAGTAGCTCTTCTTGCTAATGACACTAAGATTCTGTCTTAAAATGCTATTAGCTTTTTTTTCATTGAATACGATGAAAAATTTGGTGATATGACCGTTTTACCAGAATTTACAAAAGAAATGTTACTTCATAACCGTTCAATCTGTCTACAGAGGCGACACCATTAGGCTTACTAAAGTTTTCATATTATATTTTATGGGATCAAATGAAAGCATGAAATCTCATTAAAAAAAATAATCTTTTCAAATAACTTTAGTGTCATTTTAAGGTTTACGTATTTATTTATTTAATATTTAATTATTACCGTCTCATTTCATTTTTTGAATCATATCATTATGAATAATAAAGGGTCATGCTTATATTCAAACCCAATTTAAACGTAACGTAAAAAATGTTTTCTATTCAAATAATGTTTGTGTATTCAAGTTTTTATCCTTTAAAATGACATTTTATATTTTTAGTTACACATGTACAGTGTGTTAGTGACCATATACAACATGTACGGGTTCAGTTAATTCCATATGGGACGAGAACAAGCAAAGCTCGAGCCCCATATGTAATTTATTGACTTCGTATATATCGTATTAGGTCACTAGCACACTGTGGAAAGAATTTAACTTACCAACTATCTTAATAGAGGTTTCTCAACATCTTACAAACGAACAAAAATCGCCCTAACTTGACTTAACTTGTCATAACGATAGAAAAGAGGGAGTATTCATGTATTTATTAATATTGGACTATCGGCTGTTCATTCCATTAGAAATGTCTTTTACATAAAAATATACATGTAGGGGTTTTTTTTAAAACCATTTTGAGTTGTAGGCATATTATATTGACTTGATATATATATAATATACAATTAACGATTCAATCAACACAGTAGTAAATCTAATTTATCAATTAATTTTGGCAAAGAATATGAAATATTTAGACCAAGGACAGTAAGCGTACAAGAGATTTTGATAAACATGACATCATATCGAAATTTGTTAGTACATACATGTGAAAAAGGGAAAATGTAGAACTTTAGGATGGCAGGGGCTAGGAATCTTTTTGAAAACTTATCTAGGCTCAGATCAAAGGTAAAAAGTCCTGCGCAAAAATGAGGTAAAACAAATTTAGGAGTGAACGCCTCTAGAAAAAAATCGATTTTTAATTTGAAAAAAAACCCTCCTCGGATCCGAGATAACTTCGTTGTCCCCAACCCTTAAAATCCATTTTTTTTATATTCAATTCTTCACCTTAAATGATTAATACTGATTTATATTCTACCTAATCTGGCATACTCAAGAAGATAAAGAAAGGGAAATATTGAAACAAATATTTGAAAAAAATCAGTTATCTTGAAAAAGATGTTCTGTAATGTATTGTGTTTTTGTATTTTTTTTTTATATGTTTTGTTTTCATGGCCTTTCTTATTCTCTTTGTGTATGTTTTTATTGTCGTACAAATTTTATTTAAAATTAATTTATTTTGTTTTCTTGTTTATTGTTTTCTTCTGTTCGTTGAGCTTTTATGGCAACATGCTTTATATTTTCTTCTGTTTTTATATTTCTTATTTGTTTCTTTTTATCTTAGGCATGTAATTTTAAAAAATTGTACCTTTTTAATAACTATGTGACTATCAGTTTTGTAAGTGCTGTAGCACTCATACTTACAACTAGAATACATACTAAAGTCAACAGTAGTAAACCGCTTTTTAAAAGTCATAAATCGATTGAGAGGAAACAAATCCGGGTTAAGAACTAAAACCGAGGGAAACACATCAACTATAAGAGGAAAACAAAGGAACAACAGAAATACTGAACTGCAACAAAAAAACAAACGCCAACATACATAGAAACGGACTATTTGATAACAGCTGCCATATTCCTGACTTGGTACAGGACATTTTAAGAAACAATGGTGGCTTAAACCTGGGTTTATGGCTAGCCAAACCTCCCACTTATACGGCAATGTTAAAAAATACCGCTAAAATGACAACACTACGTGACAGGAATACAATACTAACAAACGCAAAAACACTCAGCACAGAGAAATACATAAATAGATAATATAATAGTACATTACAACATGTAAACCGCAGAATAACAACGGACATCTCCAATGAATTAACGACAGCATAGGTCACCACAAACTGCACGTCACATGAATGGATCAACGCCACAAAAAGTGACGTATTTTTGTGACGTATATATTATCAAAGGTAATTTTAAAAATTCATACAATTATATGGAACGAGATCCAAAAATTCACAATTAATACTACTCAAAATAACTATCAGGATTATGACGGTCTTGAAAGGCTATTTTAAATTTATGTTGTGACGACGTCATAATTATTTGGACTAACACAATACTTTATCCATGGAAAATGGAAATCAAATCGACTATACTGACAAATAAGACATATGTGAAATGTACCGAAAATACAGAATTCAAACCACAAACGATAAGACATAACACAATATCTAACCGTACTTACAAAACTCTATTACTTTACGATAGATCGAGTGCACCTTTATATTTATGTAACTGATTCCCAAAATTATTTTGAAAAATTAAATAAAAAGCGGTGTTAACGACATATATATCCAAGAAAGCATAAAACATGCCGTCTTATCTTTTTGTAAGGAGTGGTTCCGAAACTTTATTATAGAATACTATCGAAAATATGTGGGGATGAATGAAGAAATCGAAATGTCATATCTTATCTCTTAATCCATTTTTTATTAATATGAATGTTTATCAAAGTTGCATTACACTTGTACATGTATTAACCTGAATCAGTAAATATGAAAAAAAAATTTATGGTTACCGAGTTGTTGTATTAGACCTTTCTTACTATCTTTGTTTATGAAGTGACAAAGTTTCATTTCTCTGTATCTTTCAAAATTCAATTGTATTCGTTCATAAAGTAGGATAGGATCAGATTACTCTACTTTCAGAACTAACTAAGATCATGTGCACTGCTGATATATTAGTCTTGCTTGGCCTATAAATCCTTGCAAAACCTTTGCAGTCATTCATGCATAAAATGTAGTTCGAGTTAACAACTTAAAACGGATCATCATTAAATTCACAGCTATGACTTATAGTTTACTCAGATTTTTATCTTAAGTATTGAATGCTTCTTTTAGTAATTGTATAGGGTTGTAAAAGCGTTGACCGTGCGCACATTTTCAGAACGCGCTTCATACAAAATGTACAATCAATTTACAAAAAGAAGCATTCAATTCTTAAATAAATAGCATAAAATGCAAAATTTACCCACAACTAACTTATTATAATTAAACTTTAAAAATGCTATACACCTTTAGGAATTCACTTTTTCTTTCCAGTTATCTTATTTTCATATTGTCTTTAATGAACTAATTCTCACAAGTGCAGGCATGTGTACGTAGAACATTTAATAAAAGAATAGAAAACATTTAGTGTCAT
The DNA here is from genome assembly GCF_021869535.1 of Mytilus californianus. NCBI lineage: Eukaryota > Metazoa > Mollusca > Bivalvia > Mytilida > Mytilidae > Mytilus > Mytilus californianus. The sequence goes on along the minus strand of NW_026262582.1, from coordinate 46,235,024 downwards.
TGGTTCGTTGTACCGTCACCCAAAATGGCAATTTTCTTGTGCTGTAGAACTCTGTGCTGGGTTATCAAAAAGACGTGTGGATAAATGAAACATATTAAAGTCTTGTCATCTCGATCACTTTGCAATCCTTTTATCAAATGCAAATCTCGTCGTGATATGCATGGAATACTTTCCAATGAACGTTAAACATCCAACAATCAATCAATCAAATGCAAACCAGATGCGCGGAAATTTCTTTTTAACAACGACATCACAAAAACAATGTTCTTTTTAAATGGATAAGGGAGATAAATCGAACGCATATACAACATGTAAACAAATGAAACTCAACGTAAGATTACGCAACATTCAACAACACAAAATAACCACTACAATAAAATGCAAGGTTGCAAAAAGAATATCATATTGTGTTTCCTGTTGTCTTTATTCACACTGCAATATCGGTAGAAATGTGTTACTGAACAAAATCACTGCTCCTTAACGAAACGTTCGTAGAGTTTCGTCCGTTCGTATCACAATTTTAACATAATATTAAACAAAACTTTCAATTTGAAAAATTGAAAAGGACTATCAAAACTTTCAATTATTTACAGTGAAAATGTCAGCTTCTCTTAAACATGTTTTTGTCTAAAAGCCTGAAAATATAATGAGGTATGTTAATTTGAGAACAAAAGCGTTTTGTTTGTTTAAAGGGAACGAAACTCTTCTAAAACCATGTTTACCAACGTCTGTCTTTGTTTGTTATAAACTCAGGGGCTGCTGCTCCTTTATGTTTATCTCTGTCGTTTCTTCTACCTTAGTGTCATCTTTTCCAGTTACTCTACTTGTGTGTTGTCCAAAGTCAATTATATAGTTTAATTTCATAGGATGATCTTTCCAATATTTGTCTAGTCAATATTCAAATGTTTTTACTTTAGTGGTTGCTATACATATCGTGGCAAGCTGTTCCATGTGTCCACTACTACTTTGGTAAAGAAGTGTTTACACACATTTTTGTTTGTTGATTTTAAGTTTATGGCCTCTGGTTGTACTGGTGTTTAAAGTTAACAGATCTTAAGTAACTTTACTGTCGTATATTTGGCCTAATTTTTTGAAGGTTTCTATCATGTCCCCCAGGAATTCGTCTTAATATCAATGTTGGCAATTTCAATATTTGTAGTCGTTTTTAGTTTCTTTTGTCATTTAGGTATGGCAGCATCTTAGTTGATCGTTTCTGGACATTTTCTAATGATTCAATGTCTTTTACTTAATATGGATTCCATACACTATTAGCATATTCTAAATGTGGTATAACCAGCCCCTTAAATAACAAACAGAAAAATTTGTAGTATAACGAATCGTAACATCCATTAAAAACCCAAATCCAATAGATTGTTCAAATCATTCTGTAGTAGGCTAACGTCATTTTCGGATTTAATCTCTCTGAACAGCTTAGTGTCATCAGTTAATAGTAACACCTCTGATATCATACTTTCTGTTAAGTCATTGATAGAAATGAGAAATAAAACATAGTATTGTACCCAGGACTGATCATTGGGGTATCCAACTGGTTGCGTTGTGCCAGCTGGGATAATTTCCACAAATGTTTACACGTTGTTTCCTATTACTTAGGAAGCTCTGGATCCAATTACAGCTTCTGTCGCTTATACTGTTTTAGTCTTAGTAGAAGGCGCTTGCGCTTCAAAGACCTTCATAAAGTCCATATAGATTGAGTTTAATATGCCTCCATTGTCTAATATTTCATCTATTAAGAACCTTGATAAGTTGTAGTGAGGTGAATCTCTCACTTATAAAACCAAAATGTTCGTTACTAAATAAGTTATGGCTATGCATGTGCTGAACTATTCTCTGTATCATAAACTTTTCCATTACTTTGCCAATAACACTGGTCAAACTAACCTGTCTATAGTAATTTAGGGATGTTTTGTCACCTTTCTTAAATATTGCTGATATTTGACCTATTTTCCATCTTTGGGGTACCGTCCTACTCTTAAAACTTTCATTAGATATCGTACTATCATAAGTGGCTAGTCAATAGTATTTGATAGTTCAAATTAAACTTTTGGGTGTATTTGATCAGGACCAGGTGATTTTGACGTATTCAGATGTTTAAGTAATTTATTTACCTTTGTACTATTACAAAGTTCATTACTTTCACAATATATCCTACCACTACTTACTGGGTTGTCTGATTCTAGTGGAAATACATCACTGAAGAACTAAGCAAGTAATTCAGCTTTTTCATTATCTGTAGATGCTATAAATTCTGTATCATTTTTTTAGAGAGCAACTCTGATATACAGGACATAGATTCACTTTTGATGAGTTTACGCACTTCCGAAAGGTTTTACAGTTAGTTATGGCACTTCCTGCTATTTGTTTCTCATGACGCTTCCTTTCGTTCCTCGATACTATTTTCACTTTATTCCCGGCTTCATTATTCTTTATATCTGTACCATCTCTATTATATAAGTAGCGGGTCCATATCCTCTGTTTCCTCTTAATACGTCTAACTGCTTCACTCGAAAGTGGCGTTTTCCCCTTTTAGTTTGTTGATAAAAATATTTATCATATCTTCTGTGCATTTTCCATCTAATATCGCATTCTAGTTTAAATTTGACATTTCTCTCATTTTATCATAGTCACCCTTAAAATAGTTCAATTTCTTGTGTTCGAGTCATAATTGATATAACAATAATAATTAAAATTTAGTACGCAATAATCACCAGATCCAAGTTGATAATCAAAGTTAATTGATGATACTCTGTACTTGTTGCTATCATTAACTAATAAAAAATCAAGTTGATGGCTGCCGATTAATCCTATATCTAGTAGGTTTATCGACTAATTAATCAAAGTAACAATTTCTAATACATTCTATAAATTTTAGGTCAGTTTCGTCACCAGCTACCGACTGTGTCCAATCTATCTTTGGAAAGTTAAATTCCTTGTCACATGTATGCGGCTAAACATTTCCTCAAGTCGACTAACTTTCGTCAAAAGTTCACTTAAATTATCATGATCAGTTATATCAGACGACGGGGTTTTATTTATACAGTCTTTCAGTAACTTGTCATTGACTTTTAATGTTATTTTAAGTTTATGTTAACCCATACATACTCCCTTTATAGCTTGCTGTTCGGTGTGAGCCTAGGATCTGTGTTGAAGGCTGTCATTTGGCCTATAATGGTTTACTTTTACAAATTGTGACTTGGATGGAGAGTTGTCTCTTTGGCACTCTTACCACATCTTCTTATAACTCTTTAAAGCCAGATTCAATATTTACCCCGACTGCTTTTACTTCTGTACAAAGGTACAAAGTCAGTATTGTGTTTCTTAACTATTCCTTTGGTACCCTATCGTTTTATTTATTTCCTCTTTTGGCATATCGTGAGTTACGCTGATACCGTAGTACGGACTCTCATCATCAATCCCTTTTAGATTTGATAATTGTTTCATAATTGTGTGTTTGGACTCAGTTTCTGTCCATATCGTCTTTAATGGTCTTGATTTATTATCCTCTAAGTCTGATTCTGTCTTCTTACCTAGTAATGTCACATTAACAATGCTATTTTATCAGCAACGGGGAATGAAGCAAGACTGTTAACATACTCAGTGTCTCTATATTTGCGAACAATGCTTTCTTTATCAGTGACCTCATTTACCCCATGAATAATGATATTTTTCTCTCTAATACTACTCTCTCGAATGTCTGATGTTTGATTATAAAGTGTCTCTTTAATCTCATTTAATTCAAGTTGACCTGTATTTTTAGTTTCTTTCATAGTTTAAAAATCACCATAACCTGTTCGATATCTACTTTCGTTGGAATTTCTGTTTCTGGTTTTGTAACTCTTTTCTCCATCGATTGGAGAAACTCAGCGCATCTTACCTCAACTTCATTGTCAGTACGAAGGCTTTTCATAACTTTGTCTTCACAGGTGTGGCAGAACTAATGCAGGGATGGATTCATGAATACCCGATACTGTTCAGAGGTCAAATCTAGGCAATAACTGCAGTAACAATTTTCCCATATTCACACTGGATTATTTTGTCAGTTTCTTCGGTGAAGTCTTTCTTACATGTTTCACATTTCCAAATATCTCCCTTGTTTTTGTCGGACTTTGAATTGCTTTGTGTATGGGAACCTAATCTAAACAATTGGCTACTTGGTACAATTCGATGTAATCCTAACTAATTAGTATATTTCAACTTATAGTTGTTATCTTTATCGTGTTATGAAATGTCTATTCTCGCCATGCATAATTTATTTATCTATTCCTACCTTTGTTATCACAACAAAAACAATAATATTGGGAGCGTAGAAAAATTTCATCCTTCTTCAACCGGAATTGGACGTCTTATGTTTTTAGAATAAACCACGCCCACTGACCTTGTTTTTAAAACACGCCCACTGACCTAATATTTAATATGCATGGTCCCAACTTGTTAGCTTAAACCAATGATATTCCTAGAAGTGTTCAGGGGGTAAAATAAAATACATTTATTGCTATCATTATATGCATAAATATATCATTACAGCGTATTAAATTCTTCATAACAATCGTAAGACGTCACATCTGATTTTTTTAAGTAAGTAAAACAAAATCGTAAACTATGTTGAATCGTATAGGCAATGCGATTGATGACGAGATATACTTATTACGTTCTAATGCATGATGATATCTTGCAATATTGCAATAAGAGTGTCAGGAAGCGGAATTAGTGCATTATTAGTGATTTCCTATTCAACCTTGTGAATGTTGTGTAGATACTTCTATTAGCTGCTGTGGACTTAATTTAAATAAGATGGTATACTTCACAGAGTAAATAAGCTTGAAAAACTTTACAATAATAGACCACGGAATTCCCTGCAAATATTTCTTTAAGTTACCCTATTCGATTTCAAGATCAGACAACTTCAAAACATAAAAAGATTTACCGCTCAATATGTTTTACCTATAAATCTATCTTCATTTTGTTTAATAAAATTGAGAATGGAAATGGAGAATGTGTCAAAGAGACAACAACCCGACCATAGAACAGACAACAGCAGAAGGTCACCAACAGGTCTTCAATGCAGCGAGAAATTCCCGCACCCGGAGGCGTCCTTCAGCTGGCCCCTAAACAAATATATATACTAGTTCAGTGATAATGAACGCCATACTAAACTCCAAATTGTACACAAGAAACTAAAATTAAAAATAATACAAGACTGACAAAGGCTAGAGGCTCCTGACTTGGGACAGGCGCAAAAATGCGGCGGGGTTAAACATGTTTATGAGATCTCAACCCTCCCCCTATACCTCTAGCCAATGTAGAAAAGTAAACGCATAACAATACGCACATTAAAATTCAGTTCAAGAGAAGTCCGAGTCTGATGTCAGAAGATGTAACCAAAGAAAATAAACAAAATGACAATAATACATAAATAACAACAGACTACTAGCAGTTAACTGACATGCCAGCTCCAGACTTCAATTTAACTGATTGAAAGATTATGTCTTCATCATATGAATATCAGGCACAATCCTTCCCGTTAGGGGTTTAGTATCCTACCATCATAACATATATGAGAAGAACATAACCCGTGTCATGCCAACAACTGGTTTTTAAATAAATGTGTTTAGTGCCGATGCAAAGACCCTATAAGTGAATCAATATTAACGCCAAAATATGCAATCTTTAATGACCTGACAACAGTATCGTAACTATATCCCTTCTTAATAAGTCTATTTAAAGGTTTTGTTAGCTTCAGAGGTGAATACTGACATTTTTGTGCTCTATAAAGAATATTTCCATAACAAATTGGATGTGAAATACCTGAACGTATAAGAAGTCTGCATGTTGAGCTATATTTACGAATGATGTCCTTATACCGATGATAAAATTTAGTAAATGTTTTGACTAGTTTGTGATATCGAAAACCCTGGTGTAATAATTTTTCAGTAATACATAAATTTCTCTCGTTAAAATCTAAAACATTGTTACATACACGAGCGAATCGTACAAGTTGAGATATATAAACACCGTAAGATGGTGACAAGGGAACGTCACCATCTAAAAATGGATAATTAACGATAGGAAATGAAAAATCATCTCTTTTATCATATATTTTAGTATTAATCTTTCCGCTTATGATATAGATATCAAGTAGCTTATTTTTCTGTCATTATTAAAACAGAATACAATCTGTCCCTATACACTATTCCCTCATTGTCTAGTGGAAGTCCAAATTTACTTCCAAGCTTTCTCCTATAACAGGACTTACATTTACGTTGCATTTATTGTTCATCCTCATCTTTGGTGTAATATCGTGTTCATGTTCGAAAGGCACTATTAATTTCAACTTTGTTTCATTATATAAAGAGATATACTTATGGTTAAAATTTGTATTCTCAAAAATTCACAGTGACTAAACTAATACCCGGTTCAAAACATAGAACAAAGGTCATTAATTTTAGATATTACAGTTAATTCTATATAAAGTTTTATTTCACTGTATTATAATCAATGACGGGACTTTCCTATTCAAAATATTTTTACGTACTTGGTTTTCCCAAACTTATGACTTTGATAATTGTTACTCTTTAACATGTGTGATAACAAAAGATTACACATTGTTGAAATAGTAAAACGATTATTATCCATACACAATTACTACATTTACAATTTTTTCGTAACAATCGTATCACGACAAATTTAAATGAATAGAAATAAGAAAATTTTCAAAAGATTGGTGAATATCATTCATAGATCAAAACGTTAAATGTGTGACTATATAAAGGTCCTTATTTTCAACAAATGATTTCCTCGATTAACACGGTCAATTGACACATTAAAGACGAACAATATATGTACATTTGTGCGACGTTTATATAAAATCACAGAGAATTGTGGCAGGAAAGTTAATATAGATAGTTATGATGAAGAATTTGAAACTACTGAACATGGTTCAATTTATCAGATAATTAACTTTACCGAAGGAGGATAATCAAAAGAATAAAACGGTATGTAAATAATCTTTCGTGTCCCGTTTGTCACTATTTAGTTTTTTTAAAACAGAAGTAACTTTAAACACCATACCTTTATTTAGATATTTGACAAAAGTTGTACAAACCAAACATTGTAAATCAGAAGGGTTTCTAGATTCTTTGGTTTGCCGAAACACCCAATTCTAATGATAACAGTTTGAGAATGACGTTATTTCAAATGAGCACTTATACCCTGAAGACTTATTGCCCTTTTGTAATCTTAGAAAAAAAAAATACAATAGAAATAGACTGAAGACATAATCTTTAATCAGTTTAATTAAGGTCTGGAGCTGACATGTCAGTAACTGCTAGTAGTCCTTTGTTGATTTATGTATCATTGTCATTTTGCTTAGTTTCTTTTGTTATCTATTCTGACATCGGACTCGGACTTCTTTTGAACTGAGTTTTACTGTGCGTATTGCTGTGTGTTTGTTTATTATAAATTGGTTAGAGGTATAGGGGGAGGGTTGAGATCTCACAAAACATGTTTAACCCCGCCGCATTTTTGCGCCTGTCCCAAGTCAGGAGCCTCTGGCCTTTGTTAGTCTTGTACGTTTTTTAATCTAAGTTCATTTATATGTTTTAGAGTTTAGTTTGACGTCTATTTTAACTGAACTAGAACACATTTTGTTTAGGGGCCAGCTGAAGCCCTCTTCCGAGTGCTGGATTTTCTCGCTGTGTTGAAGACCTATTGGTGGCCTTCAGCTGTTTCCTGCTCTTTGGTCCGGTTGTTGTCTTTTCCACACATTCCCCATTTCCATTCTCAATTTTATGAAATATACAAACGTCAACATAACTATGTAAATAACCTATTAACGTGTAAACTTTCCTCAAGTCCATGAACTTTTGGTAAACTGCTTTTGTTTAGGCATAAGGGTGAAGGTTGGTACCTATTAAAACGTTTAAACCCGCTGCATTTTTTTGCACCTGTCCTAAGTCAGGAATCTGATGTTTAGTAGTTGTTGTTTGTTGATGTGGTTCATAAGTATTTATCGTTTCTCGTTTTTTATATAGATTAGACCGTTGGTTTTCCCGTTTGAATGGTTTTACACTAGTCATTTTTGGAGCCCTTTATAGCTGTAGTTTGGTGTGAGCCAAGACTCCGTGTTGAAGACCGTACTTTGACATATAATGGTTTACTTTTACAAATTGTGACTTGGATGGAGAGTTGTCTCATTGGCACTCATACCACATCTTCTTATATCTATAGAAAATATTGTTGTTTGCATAACTTCGTACATCTGATGTTTTTTCAAGTCAGTTAAAGGATGTATTTTTTTTTTAAATTCTAGACATAGAGTGATATTCTTGATTATATGTGAAAACGAATTATGCTTCATCTTCTAGTCCATTGAATCATAATTTGGGCATGATTCTTACATGCATGTTACCTTTTCTCTTTCAAAAAGTGGGCTACCTAATCGAATTTTAAATTACTTTAATGTGTAAGTAGATATCATTTATATTGCAACATAATTTGATTTTCAAAATATTTTCTTACATCAAGGAATTTAAGTTTTTTTTTGTCAATTTATAATTTTCCTGTTTATAGTCTGTTTCTTGCATATTATTATATACAAGTGTGAATGGAAACGGTGAATGTTTTAAAGAGACAACAACCCCACCAAAGAGCAGGAACCAGCCAAAGGCCACCAATGGGTCTTCAGCGTAGCGAGGAAGTCAAGTAACCGGAGGCGTGCTTCAGATGGCCGCTAATCGATCATGTATACTAGTTCAGCAAAAATAAATACATATATTGTTTTACTATTTTTTTATTTTTATTCATTATTTTGCCCATTATTCCAAATTCAGTAAAGCCTTTAAAAACATTCAGATATGATCTGAACACATTATTTCTACATCTTAAATAGTTAGGTAAGTCGAGCATGCAGTTGCTATTTTGAACGCATTTTAAAAAATAAACACCGCTACTTATTTTTGTCTTAAACAGTATGAAATGCAAGAAGGAATCCATCACAAGACAATAAAATTACTAAATTATAATACTGGTAAATGATTTACAAGAAAAATAAGCAATTTCACACTTTCGATTATTGCCGAAAAAATTATAATTAACCGTATACTTATATAACTCAAAACATGTATAAAAAATCAATTCTGATAATTGTAAAAGCCATTCGCCCGTCCTCTGTCCCTTGAATGTGACATAACATACGGAGATGTATAATCGAATTTGTACGTGCCATGAGCAAGGCACGAGAACTTTGGTTAGGATGTGATTACCCTTACGTCGCGATAGATATCACCTCCGGATTATGTGGGGTCATTTGTCGCTCGGTCTTTTGTTTGTATGTAGTATTTTACATTTTTTGTAGACAGTTGTTTATCTTTTCGTTGGTTTTATATTTTGCCATGATTTTGCCGGTCTATCTTCGAATTATGAATTTTGAGTATCCCTTTGGTATCTTCCGCTTACTTTTGTTCTCTAGTTTTCTGAATTTGTAAAAATGATAAGTTTCAATTCCTTTTCGCTAAATCCTTAAAAATGGAAATTTAGATAGTCAGTGTTAATATCGAATAAACAGTTTTCTAATATTTTCCATAGTAACTTTCGTGTTGTCCGTTAATAAAATTATTAAGCCATTTTATTTAAATGGAGTTTAAATATAAATAGTTAAAACCAAAATGTAAACCTTAACCGTGCTTAACTGAAAATAAAACAAAACATTATTACCTCGTTGGGTGATATGTAATGAAAGAGGAAATAAATACAAACCCAGTAATCTTATTTTTGATGGAGGTGTATAAGGTACAGCAAGGGGGTAATATTAGAAACGAACATTTGAAAAACTGTTATTTGTTTTGTTTTTCAATTCAACAAAATTAATAAAATTTAAAAGAAAATGTTCTGACAACGAAGTATGAATTTATTTAGAATAGCAATGGGCGTAATTCATCAAAACTGTTGTATATCTATGATTAAAAAAAACACACCCAATTGCCTCCTACATTAGAATGTAGAATGATACAAAAAAAAAATGTATGACATGACTAACTACAGTGAGTTGTAATTTATGTTTTTAAATTCTAGATATGACAATTGTTAGCTAATTTAATTAATTTATAACACATATTCAATAATGTTGGGTTAAAAGAAACAAATGATCAAATGTCATCTTTCGTTTAAAAACTAATTTGAATTTATCTAATTCATTTTAAGTTCAAGTGTAGGCTTGGGGAAGTGTTTTCTTCTATTATCCTTCTAATTTTCTTTTTGGTAAACAATGTATCGTTAATATAAAAGGCACAATTGTAATTCTGTTCTTACTGGAATTTTTTACTGTTCTTTCACAATACAGGACGCTATTTTTGAAAGATCCTTTGTTGTGTAGCAATGATGCAAATATATTTTAGTCAATATTTCCTTGAAATTCTTTAATTTCACTTTCAGATATATCGGTAAAGTTTCGTTACTCAATAACTGTTTTTTGCATCTCAAATATCAAAGTGAACTTGAGCTTGCTGTTTTCTTAGACATTGACAAAGAAAGACGACTTTACAAAGAATCTGCCACAAGCATTATGATGTCATCTTTCGAATTGTCAAATTCCCAATAACTTCTTAATATGCTTACATTAAATGTACGCACAGTTTATAGTTCTATCGTGGTGTCCTGGTATACTGTCGTAAATTTTTGGGAGATGTCTGTTGATATTCCGTGGTTTACATGCTGCAATGTTCTATTATATTATTTATTTATGTATTTTTCTGTCCTAAGTGTTCTTGCGTTTATTTGTGCTGTATTCCTGCCACGAAAGGTTGTCATTTTAGTGGTATGTTTAACATTGTCATATAAGCGGGAGGTTTGACTAGCCATACAACCAGGTTCACCCACCATTTTTTCTTAAAATGTCCTGTTCCAAGTCAGGAATATGGCAATTGTTTCTATGTATGTTGGTGTTTGTTCTCCTTTTAATGTACTAGTTGATGTGTTGCCCTCGGTTTTGGTTTGTGACCCGGATTTGTTTTCGCTTAATTTATATGTTGCCTTTATTTAATAAGACTGTGCTCCATACAAAAAAACCGGACCCAAATTGTTTTGAGGAAAAATTACTGTCACCATCAAGAATTACTTAAGAAATACGATATATATGTGTTTTAAATCACAAGCGACATGTTATCACGGTCTTAAGCTCGTCTAATCTGTCAATTTACCGATCGTACCCTATTCCCTTGTGTGACAATTAGACTGCGTTTGGGATCGCATGGCGGGTGACGTTAATCTGTCTAATCACCCGGTCTTATTATCAATTGCCTTATAAAAAAAATAGGCAGCTAGGTATATATATAATATCAAATGATAAGTACAATAAGCAGAGATATTTTGAAGTAATGTTATAAGTACTTAAAATTTCATCCCTAAAAAAGAAAAAACCAATGCTGATAAATGTTCGAGAAAAAAAATACGATAAATATATACCTTTCCGGGTGAAAGATTCGAACACCGAACTGTTAATATAACCGTAATGATGTTCGTTACAAACACCTAAACGTTCATGGTTATGAGCAGCATGGTTACAAATCAAAATTAACTTAGCTGCACATCCAAAACTAAAGTATAATTGACCCTTACGGTTCATATAATTGAGTTTCATGTAGACCCTTTGGCTGAAACGGCTGCGTTTACACCTCAAAATAAACCATGAATACAGAAAATTTGGTGTATCTTAAAACAAAAATAAAATTCTAATGCATTTCATACTTTCGAAAATTAAAAACTAGGTGGATTTTGCAGAACACTTTTTTTTCATCCATGCAGAAGATGATGAAAAAAACAAACAGTTGGGTTACTTGATATGGTTCACTCAGTGACACAGATTATTGTCAGGTTTATCCCTCTATTGTCTATTTCAATCAATGCAGTTCACTTCAATTATTACCTATGGGTAGCTCAAACCTCTTTCCCAACTTTGTTTATTTTGGCATCTTCTGTAGGAATGACAAAAAGAATTTCTTTTGAATTGGTAATTGGATCCGTCGTCATTCAATAACGTCAACTAACTCGTGAAAGCGCTCGTAAAATTTTCAAAGGAATGATTTAATGATCAGTACTTGAAACTCTTGGTTTTAAACCTTCCTTCTAAACAGCAACTCTCTATTAAGGAAATCATTATATGAAATGCAAGCTCTGGAATGTCGTATCAACTGAGAGATATTTACTCTATATGCAGGCGCTGGGAAGCTGAAATCAATCTTTTGTAAAGTATTGTTCTCAACCGTCCCTCGATGTCAATTGATAGAATTATCAGTTTTTCTACTGAAGGTTGGTGATTTTATCCGGGCAAACGAGCTTCCTCGACAAATAGAAACTGACTGTCACGAAATAGCACAATAGTGCTGAAAGCAGGTAAAACAGCAATCAGTCAATCATTCAATCAATTGCTAGATATGTCAAAGTATGAAGCAGATTTAGCTTTAGCTGTCGTATCGTTTTATTTCAAGTTCGATGGAAAAGATGCATTCAACAAAATCACTAAATCTTGGCTAATTAAGTTAGAGGACATCATCTATATAGTTGAATGTGAAGTTAAAGGATAATGCTAACTTCTTTGCATTCTTCCTTAGAGGCTCTTGTATGAGGTCAGCCACAAATGAAAAGAAAAAAGTCAACGAGATGAGCATAGTTGCGTCCCGTGGGAATGCCGATTGTTTGTTAAAAAAACACGTCCTCTAAACGTAACAAAAATAAGGTCAATCAGTAAATCCAGCATCTAGATAATGGCAGTCTCATGCAGATAATTTTGTTAAATTTGAGTTTTTTTTTTTAAATGTACGATTTATTCCTCCTTAAGACCAGATACTTTATGTACGTTGGCCATTCTTTTTTAAGGAAACCGACACTACAAACCAGTAAAAGTCTGAAATGGCCTATATCTGTACTCGACTGTACTGATTTTTACTCGACCAGTCTGAATTGGTCTGAAATTTACTTGATATTACTCGACTTTAGTCTGAACCATACTTAACAGTCTGAACTTGTTCTCGACCTTTACTCGACCAGTCCTTAACCATTTTATAAGTGTCTGAACCATTCTCGACCTAGACTTACCCATACTACTTGACCTAGTCTGAACCATACTCGACCAAGTCTTAACCAACCTAGACCTATTACTGTATATATCTATTGTATTTCATCAATTTAGGAACTATATTTTAGAATGGCTTAGAAATTTGAACAACAATTTGAAATCCAAAATGTATTAAATATAACATTTAAAATACTACAACTTCCTACTATCATTCAAATTTCTTGAATGTTATTCAAAACGTTTTAAATGTTTCAGATATATTTTATGGTCACTGGAAAATTTTTAACACTTGATTTTAACAAATAATTATAAAATTGCCTTTCAATACCATCAATGTCATGAAAATTGTTTGGACGAGTATTGTGAAAATAGTTGTATAAAGTTCGAAATTGCATGTTAGTTTCATACGCGCGTCATTGTTCTGATATCCTGTGGTGTTTGTCGTTGATGGAATATGTTCGTTGTTTTTCTGCGGTTTGCATGTTGTGTCGACTATTATATTATTTGTTTGTGCTTTTCTCTTTGATGAATGTTCTTGCGTGTGTTTGTGCTGTATTTCTGTCACGTGGTGTTGTCATTTTAGCAATATTTTTTAACATTGTCATAAAGCGGGAGGTTTGGCTAGCCATTAAACCAGGTTCAACACACCATTTTTTCTTACAATGTCCTGTACCAAGTCAGGAAATATGGCAGTTGTTATCAAATAGTTCGTTTCTATGTATGTTGGCGTTTTTTTTTCTTTTGTTGCACTTCAGTGTTCCTGTTGTTCCTTTGTTTTCCTCTTATAGTTGATGTGTTTCCCTCGGTTTAAGTTTGTAACCTGGATTTGTTTTCCCTAAATCGATTTATGACTTTTGAATACCGGTATACTACTGTTGCCTTTATTTAAGCCTGATAAAAATTTAGGTTAACGGACAGAAAATCTAAAATTTGATAGAACAAATAGTCACAGGACGAAAGTCACAAATAATTTGTGTATGATTGTTTGAATATATAAGGGAAATAATAGCTTTTTATTACATTTATTAATGTTACAGTTCAGGAAATTGTTCATAAGTGTTGATAAATGAAGATTTATCAAATTTAAATCATGCTAAGGGTGTATTAATTTCTCGGCACCATGAAGCCATTTTAAATGTACCAAGCAACTTTGACAAATTGTTTTCTTAACAATTATTTGATCTTTATTGATTTTTTTAGAACACATTTTTGTTTACAAAATTGCTTTATATATTATAGTTCAAGATAAAAAAAACTAAATTTTTTTTAAAATAAGCGTTTTCTTTTAAAAAGAAAATAAATCTTGAACAGAATTGTGACCTTTTGTCATATGACTTTTTGTCCTTTGATTTTCTGTCCTACATTCTTAATCTATGGTGTCAGTCCAGTTTAGTGAATAATACAGTTAACACTTTTTTTTGTATATACAGCAACTTAATAAATTTAGAAACTGAAACACTTGTTTTGTAACACCAAGAATCTAATATTATAGAACTTCCATAACAATCCTTGAAAACCTTTTATTAAAGAAATTGTCTTCCAAAGCTTCAATAAAAATTAAGGTTGATTAATTAAATTTTGTCAAAATTAAAGACATGGCATACAAGAAGCACATTGATAAGATTTAATTTACCTCAGTACAGGTGTGTTTAACAGGTTAAAATAATATTCTACTTTTCTTGAAACTCATGTATTGTTTTTCTAGTGAATTCAAAAGTCCTTGTGATTTATGTTTTACAGGTTGTTGTTCAAAATTCCTTACACCCTTACCAGGAGCGCTATTTGTAATAAGTTTGCCCCATACTTTATAGTTTACCCCTGATCAGAAGAACAATTTTAATCATTTCTTTTTTTTTCCCCCTTTTAGATACATATATATATATGCCAAATTATGATATGAACAGATAAATTTCTGGTATAAAGTTAAACAGTTTCAGGGATTTTTTTTGGCTGTTGTCAGGTAAGTTAAAAAAGATAGTTATATATCTATTGAATGTAACCATAAAACCTAATGTCATTTTTATTTAAGAATTCAGGTGACTTAACCATGATTAATTTTTGTTAAAAAAAAACCACATGGCAAACAAAAAGCATCTTAATTAGGTTTTATTACCTCAGTACAGGTGTGTTTTTCAATCTTTTTTTTTACCAAAAAAAACTTAAAAATTAGATAATTTGACTATCTAGATTTGATGAATGTGATAATTATGTAAGGATGTAAAAATCTGTAAACATATCTTTTCTTTAATGTGGCTTTTGTCATGTCAGATAAAAAGATAGTTATATAAACAGTTAAAAAAAAAATTAAAAAGTAGAGGTTATTTGGTTAAGTATGGTTCAGACTGGTCGAGTATTGTTCAGACCTTTGGTCGAGTATGGTACAGACCGAAGAAAAAAATAGGTGGAGAACTGGTTGAGTACAGGTCGAGAATGGGTTAAGACTGTTTCAGACTGGTCGAGTAATATTTCAGACTTTTCTCAATGGCAAAGATAAGGGTCAAGTACAAATCAGTTCTGTCGAGTATGGTTAAGATTGGGGTCGAGTAATATCAAGTAAAATTCAGACCAATTTAGACTGGTCGAGTAAAAATCAGTACAGTCGAGTACAGTTATAGGCTATTTCAGACTTTTAACGGTTTGTAGTGTGAGCAAGGCCAATTCTTCAATTTTTCTTTAAATTTGGAATAGGAAACACTTGTGTAAAGGGTAAAAAAGAAAAATGGTTTATTACTATTGCAAGAAGAGTAATGTCAAATTATATGTACTCTAACAGATCTTTGGAATCTTTTAGTGTTCACTTCTGACATACGCAGCCCCTAGAGTATGAAGTTTTTTAATAACTTTAAAGCCCAACTTTGATTGCTTATAAAATTGATGTTAATAACTGAAAAAGAGGTTTCGTAGAGCACTTGTATGACCCATCAATATAACCTTGATAAGGACACAAGTTATTTATTTTATTGGGTCAACAATTTTCAAAATAGAGTTCTTTCCACCCATGGCAATGGATATTTGTTATTCCTGCAATAATATATCAAACACTAAAATATTTTTCACTTGAAAATATTCTTTTTGTCAAATTTGAATCCATTCTGAAGCACACAAAAAGCTTAAAAACTCTATAACTGAAATCTAGGTTCCTGACACAATATTCTCACTACCGCAAGTACACTCATATCTGAAGGGAAGTTTGTGAAATCGAAAATATTTCACTAGGACAAATATAGCTTTTGGCATAAGAAAAAATAGTTTAACAACCTTATTCGGAATTTTTGGTTTTTAAAGCAAAAGTAGTCGATTGGCCTTCCCACTGTTGTTTGCATTTGACCGCCAATGATGAGTCTCATGTAGACGGACGCGCGTCTGACGTACACAATTATAATCCTCGTATCTTTGATCAGTTGTTTTAGACTGAATTACTCGTGTTCACATTAATCGATATCAAATTATCACTCGTTATGGAACCTACAATTAACAACCAATTATTACCGTATTTACCAAAAGTATGAAAGCAAGTTTAATGCACATAAACGCCGTCATTGAACGCCAACAAAATGTCGATCTGGTAATGAGAATTGAATATAATAGAAATGGTTAAGACCCCTTTCTATGCTCCGTTTAAAATTTCAATACCTCACTTTTTCATCTAATATGATGGTCAAATAATGTGATACAGTATTTTTCACTTGAATTTCTAAAAGTCTCTTTCATAATCATTTTTTTCATCATAAGTACGAAATCTGTGTTTAGGCTATCTAAAACATGTATAATATACAATGCTATTCATGAAAAAGCTTTTAAATTCCATGAAAATCTTCTTATCTTTCAATTTTGTTTTTTGTATTCATGTATTTTTGAAGGAATTATAATGAACAATGAACATTGATGAAGAGTCATCCTTTAGTTGAACCTTATTATTGTTACGAAATTTAAAATTAATTTTCAATTCATTTTAAATGAATTTAATTTTTAACAAATGCATTCATAAATAGTTACACAATAAAAAAATAAATTTTAATACAATATTCATAGGAAATAATATTATACATATAATGGTGTTTTTTCATACTCGTATAACTTCACATTTAAAAAGACTTATAAAGGTGCGTCCATTGATAAACACAATAATACGTCCGCTTATTGAATTTGCCTTATTCATGTCATTTAAAGCTCTGCAAGTACTCATTCGAGCAAGTCATTAGATAATATATCGTATGTCCATATAATGGCGTAAACTGAAGAGGTACACAAATATTTTCGACGGTAAGTAATTATCCATTGTTAAGATTACAAACTTACAAGAATAAGAAAGTGGTAAATCAATTTCATGCTTCCGAAGTGCTTTTCTTGATTTACCTTCATCAGGACAGCTCAAAGACGAATATTTGAAAGCAAGAGATGTAAAAAAAAAAGGTGAATATATTTAACAGAGACAATCAATGATCTGCATCAACTCTCAATTAGGCAAATAAAACAATGACATACGCCAGATACTGACGACGTCCCGAACTTGAGTAAGGTACATGTAAATGTGGCGGAGATGAACTAGTTTGCTAAGATCTTAATTTTCCCTTTACAAAACGTACAGAAATTATACAATATAACCCATTTGAAGAAAAGCACTTTTTTAAAGTATAAATAAGATAGACAACAAAACACAGAATATATTACAAAAGAGAGGCGAAAGATACCAAAGTGACATTCAAACTCATGAGTCGAAAATTAACTGACAACGCGATGGCTAGAAAAGAATCAGACCAACAAACAACAGAACACAAAACCCAACATAGAAAACTAAAGACTGAGTAACACGAACCCCACCAAAAACTGGGGCTTATCTCAGGTGCTCCAACAGAAAAAGCAGATCCTGCCACATGTGTGCCCACCCCGTGTGTGGCACCCATCGTGTTGAAACAGATATTCCATAACTGTTAATCATCTCGTGATGGTGTCAGTAAATTATACGAAGGGATAATTTCAGCTTCACGATTTAATGTCTTGTCATAATAGCTTCCCTGTGAGCAGCAACCTTCTATCACGCAAATCATGATTGGAAATACAATTGCTGGAATATATATCGTACCATCAAGTGAAATAGCTAAATTACCAAATTTCAAGGAAAATTCAAAAAGGAAAGTCCTTTATCAAATGGCAAAATCAAAAGCTGAAACACATTAAACGAATGGTAAACAACTGTCATATTGTATACAGTATTAAAAACAAATCAATCTTATTGAAAGCAAGTTCCGAGTTCGTCACATGCTGATTGACAATTTTACAAGGCTTGGCCATGATATCGGTTTCTTTATTTCAACGAATATTTACTTTTATCTAATTGGTGAGGATTGTTACTTTCGGAGTATGTATACACAGTTTGATTATGACAGGGGAATTTTCAGTTTGACAGCTTCAGACATACATGTTTTACCTTTTTCAATTAGACCAAATCTCAACTTTAATTCAACATTAAGTACCAACCTTTTTTTGCAGGTATTATCATCCCCTACTTGCTGTTTTATGCATAATATATAAAAAAGAAATTTGGAAGGTTTCTAAAAAATTTGCAAGTTCAACATTGTCAAAACTAGGGACAATATTTGTAGAGTACAAATACCAAAGGATAATAACTGTGTCCCCGCTCCTAAATAGGAATGACAGTACAAAGGTTAAATAATTGCCACAGTCAATTTGGATTTGACGGTAGCAAATATCCGTTTTCAATTGACGGTAGAATCTCCTGGACTACTGTTCTGGTAGTCCTTAGATATATTGCAATCCACAAATAAGAGGTTGTTTGTGAGATACAAAATTTCAAGGAGCTTATAATTCGAATTCAAATAAGCTGGTTAAATAGCTCTTTTGAGGCAGTGTCACTCATAAAAATAGGCTATTTCTTGCATTTCATAGAAGGGTTAATTGACCAAAATCAAAAGTAATCATAACTAAAATAATGACTAGATAGGAAATATTTTTAGCTGAAAATTTACATTTTAATCGTTCTTTTCAAGACGTCACAAATGTTACAGATTTTTTTTCCACAAATGTTCCATGAATAAAGGTAAATTTCTAATTGATTTTAGTAAAAGAAACATAATGTGCTTGTGTCAACAAAGAATATTTTAGCATATATTTGATTTTGTCAACTATCACCGTAATCTGTATTTTTGGCTTATTTGGGGTGTGAATATTAGTGCTTGGTGAGAAAAACTTGACAAAAATAAATCTTTTTCAATTTGTTGACATGTCTTTTTACCAACTTGACACAATGGACTTCACATTCGGGACCAAAGAAAGGCTGAAACAAAACTTACTCCTTTTTCAAAACAACAAAAAAGAATTTGAAAGTTGGGATTCATTAATTCAAGTTAAAGCAAGCCTGTCACAACCAATAATTTGTACGATAAAGCAATACACTTTTAAATGCAGGTTTTTCGTAAGAATTGTTTCGGTCACATTTAAGTGTTTGTAATTAGGAACTTGCCAAAAGATGTATGAATATTTATTGAAATATTGTTAAAAACTTTCTTTTTTAATTTCTTACATATCTTTACATCAACTTGAAACATTTTCTTATCTTGATACTATGGACATAATATTCGTGTCCAAATAGTGTTTTTGCAGAACTTGCTCTTTGAAATACTTCGCACAACATGTATGACAAAACGCACTATACTTTAAAATAAAACAATCTTTACCTAATTTTTTAGGGTCGAATTTAATTGTTTATAATTAGGAATTTTTGTTTATGACTATTCAAAAATATCATTGTGACGAATAAAAGAGACACATTTGCATAACTAGATAAATATAAAAATAACATTTATGTTGTGTTTGGGTTTCTAATTGACGTTTGCAAAAACCGATAGAAATTACAGTAATACTGGGTTAATTCTTTTAAAATCAAAGATGGATATGTACGGTAGTTTTACTCGCATATTTTTAGTGAGTTTTAAAGATAGTGATTGATTGATTTATTGGTGTTTAACACCACTTTCAGCACTATTGTGCTATTTCGTGACGATCAGTTGTTATTGATGGAGAAAGTCGAAGTGACCGGAAAGAACCACCGACCTTCGGTAAGAAAACTGACAATCCTATTCAAATAAGATTGAAATCGAGGACATCTACCACGTCCGGGATTCGAGTTCACTGTTGGCAGGCTAGTAATACCGTAGTTCGACCACTTAGACCATTATGCCACTGAGGCTCCTGTAGTGAAGATACAATTATGGTCAAAGTACCCTTGACAACATAGAAAACGTTTTACAAAACCAGGAAATATGTGTTAAATGTACAGTGTTGGTATTTGCAGTGTGCATTATTTTGATTCGACTACTTCCGAAGAGAGGATGTATTACGGAACTGTGACGATTGATACTTATTGCCTTCATTTTAGTGTATAAATGCATAAATAACTATTTTGCTGCGCAGACATTCTATGAATGGTTATGTATTACATATATAGACTTGATACAACATATTGTAAACAGACCATCCTAAAAGTAAATTGTTCATGTTGCAGAATGTTCTATCGAATTCGGGAGATATTTGTCATTTTAAAGATTTTCATAATAAATTAATATGGACTTAAATATTGAAATACATGACATGGTGTGAAGGGATCCCAAATTTTGCTTTGGGTTTGAACAAAATATCGGCAGGTCAAAATAATGCTTATAAGATTGTCATGTTCAAATTACATGTTCTTTAACTGAACAAAAACTTTGACTATATGTCACATAACTTTAAACGTTGGCATGTGAAGCTCTATGAATCTGTTTTAAATTCTTGAAATCAGAAATATGACAATAACAGAAGACTAATTTTATTAATGTGTTTTCGCTGTTTAAAAAATCTTTTTCTTCTTTTAAGTGATCTTTTAAAGAGTTACTAAATCTCCTGTCAACCATCTAAAAGCTATTAACCGATTTCTATTTTAAAAACCTACAGGAGCGCCATGTTTAGCATGTTGGATTTATTTAGAATACTCGTTTTTGACTTTTATGACTATTGGGTCTTAATCAATATAGAGTTAATGATCTATTTTTTTTTAAATATTTGAAGATCGGAATGTAATGGTTACTACTCTTCCAAATATAATTTTAAACATTGACAGTATTGTAAAAAATACAATGGACAGCAAATGAAAAAAAACTGCTATCGACTTGCAGTGCTTTGCTGTTGAATCTGTAAAAACTAAATTGATTTTTTTTTATAATAGAAATGTTTCTAAAACAACAATGTAGGTGCAAGAATTTTTAAATCAAATAGGTATCCAAAGTTGACGTTGAAACATTTCAAGGTATAATGGAACCTCAAAATATGAAATTGTGGTTTTATTTATATATTTATCTTAAACTTAATTCTTTTAATAATGTGAATTTTTACTTAGGGTTTTATCCCAGATTTCAAGTACTCACGATTACTGAACATGTAACTGTGATAGTGGTAGCGGGGCATTTTGTGAATGTCCTTTGGATGTGTGTCTCGAATTCTTCAAATTTTATTCACTCTAAATGATCCATTTTTTATATGTCAGCACCCATATCATTGACTTATCTTAATCTGTTTCACAATTATTAAGTATATTCATTAAACCCCATTCCAGACTCTCATGGATTTTCTCCCTTTGGTGTTGCTTTATACATGCCACCGGATTTTTTCTTACTGTTAATTACATAATTTTCAAAAAGAACTGCAGTCGATGTCTCAATATGCCAAGTTCATGTCGGATAGGCGGTACAAGTAGTGACAGTAGTATTTTTATCAATTCTTCTGTCCATATGATTAACATCGATAAGTATGATGATTCGTTACGATGCGGAGACATTTTCACATGTAAGGTAAAATTTTCGAGGAAATAAGTGAGATTCAATTTTCCGTTATTTTTGAAATCCATTTAATCATTGCTTCAACGACGACAACAATCCTATTTCCACACAATTAAATTCTCTAGCAATCTTTCCTTTTACAAACATTCATAAATCCATAGTTGGTCAATCTAGGTTATTGGTCAACCAATATGTGTTTACATATTATATCTATGAACCTCATTCGTGATATTGACCTAGATGCTTGAAAGACAAAAAATCTTGCTTATTGTATTGGCAAAGAAAGATCGTCAAGATCCCTTTTAATTACTGAATTTTTGGAGGCTCTGTCTAAGGTACTATCCCTTGTGTGTCGATGATTTTGATTTTTTTTCTCAGGTCAAATAATTTGTTAATCGTGCAATATTAAAAAAGCAAATTATTTATGGCAATAAAAAATGACAAATTGTTTTTAAATTTTTCAAACAATGATGTGTTTTTTTTTTTATTTTTACCTATTTCCAAATGAACCCAACAATTTCGGAAACAATAATGAATAAAATTTGTGTATAAAAAAGCCTTCACCTTCCTAAATAAAGAGGCATAGTGTGTGTCTACGTTTTTATATTGTATGTGTTTTGTTGTCTATTATTTGAATACCAATAAAGATGTGTGTTTTACATTTTTTTTTCATATCTGCCTTCTTTTGCTCTACTATACAAGTTGCAAGGGTGAGTACAATTGGAATAAAATAGGTTTAATATCGCCATATTTCTATGAGCCTTTTCGTAATCCGGAACGTTATCATTTATTGCAATTGACTATGATCTGCTGCATTATAATTTTTTGGCAGTACTTTTGTTGGTATATCTATTTCCTAAATTCCTATATGGATCTACAACCTACATTATTGGAAAGAAAAAGTAAAAACACTAAAGTTTGTGTTGAATCTCAATATTCGGGATTTGATTTTTACTGGACAAAGTAGTTAAAAAAAGTTTGACTCGTTAGATAAGCGATAACAATCAATTAAATGTCATGTTAAGCATGTATCCGGAAAAATGCATACACTTCTTGAATTGGCCTTAAAGCCAAATCCTCGATGTAATAAAGTTTTAAAATAGAATTAAGTAGACTTTCGTTATTACACTTTGATATCAGCCAACAAATGCTAATATGTACCTTAGTTGTTTTTTTTTTATTTTTTTTTTTATTTATAACCAGTAAATTGTTGTTTAATGTCTTCTTTTTCGTCTTCTAGACATGTTAGAGATTCTTGCATTTGTGCCTACATTTTCAAAGCTTCGAGGCAGTCCAAATGATGACTGGATAGACCGAATGTCGCATGTTTATACAACATCGATATTGATCATCTTCACAGTTGCAGTCAGTTCAGGTCAAATTTTTAAACATCCAATACAATGTTGGGTTCCGGCAGAGTTCGAAGAATCGATGGAGTGGTATACAGAGTACCATTGCTGGATTAAGAATACGTACTACGTTCCCATGCTTGAAGAAATCCCGGAAAATATTTCCGAACGTCAGGATGCAGAAATAACGTATTACCAGTGGGTTCCTTTGATTTTGCTTTTCATGGCAGTCTTATTTAAATGTCCAAATGTCGTTTGGAGAATATTTAACGACGGATCTGGAATGAATCTAGATCAAATGGTACTCTTCGCAGAACAAACTCAACTTGGATCGCCAAAAGATCGCAATAAGTCTATAAAATCTCTGGCTAATCTTATGGACAAATGGTTGGACTCCAACGTTGAAAAGAACTTAACCTTTATTAACAGGAAAAAGGCTGGGAAGTATTTAACAATTCTTTTCCTTTTTGTCAAGGTCTTGTATGTTTTAAATGCATTTGGACAAATATTCCTTTTGAACGCTTTCCTTTCTACTAAATACAGCTTTTATGGTTTTGATTTTTTCGAAAACTGGAAAAGCAATAGACCATGGAGAGATTCCCCAAGATTTCCAAGAGTAACCTTATGCGATTTTCAAATTAGACAGCTCCAGAACGTACAGAGATTTACTATTCAATGTGTTTTACCTATCAACCTATTCAACGAGAAAATTTTCATCTTTATATGGTTTTGGTTAATTTTCATCACTTTTTTGGCAGTATGCAATCTATTCATGTGGATTTACTTGGTCATACTGAACACCAACAAAATACAGTACTGTAGAAAGTATCTGAAAATGAATCACGAGCTCCATAAAAAGTTTGATAAAAAACTTTGCCGCAAGTTTGCAGAAAATTACATGCGTGATGATGGCGTTTTAGTGCTGCGAGTTATTGCGAACAATGCGTCTGATTTGGTCGTGAACGATCTCGTTATGGAGCTATGGAAAATATACAAAAACAAGAATGATCAGAATACCACGACAGGTGAAGATGCCCCACTATTGAATCCAGTTGTTAAAACAAACCTTTGAATAATGAGAATAATCAAATTTCCCAATGCAATACATATTAGGCTTGTACTTCTGTAAAAAAGAAAAATGTTTTCGCTCGATAATCTATGAATTTTACTATTTAGTGTATTAATTGATCTATGACAGCAATTGTCTTACAAACTTTAAACATGCAGTGTCTTATAGCTGTTTTATCCGATTAGTTCAGCAAAATGACAAGATGCTCAATTTTATTTACATCATAAATTGTTAACAGCAAATGCATGGAAATTAATACATAACGATTTCTAATTTTATAAACAGACTTGTACTTTTTATTCTATATTAAGGATGTACTTAGGTCAGGCTTGTGAATTTTTGTCAAATGCTCGGATTCCTTGTTTTTTTTTCTTACGATGCAGGGTAAAATATTTTGCCACATAACACCCATTTTTCTTTTCATATAAGTCTTCAATAGCTCATAAAAGGTCATTTACCAAAATTTAAGCAAATTCTATCTTTCTTTTCTTTCGATTTGAGACTCAAATAAAATCAATGCCAATATAAGGTAAAAGTCCGAGCCAGCCTTTTCCCGCCACATTTAAGAAAATAAATATCTCTGAAAGGAGCTTTTTAAATTTGTCACTTGTAACGTACAAGAACTTTTAATTTGAATCATAGCCAATGTAGTTTAAGTTTTATAGTTTTATAGTTTTTTATTTTATGTTTTAAAAGCTTTACTTTGTTTGGTCACTCACAAGTTGTTTAAAACATTTCAACTATTAAAATGTTACTACATGTATATCAAATCAACATAACAGCTTTAATCGTATACTCCATCTTTGACAGTCGAAAAAAACAAGAAGACCCCAATAGATGTATGGTGAAAATTAGAATTCACTATACTCTCTGTGATTAAAACATATATTTTTCTCATACTATGACTCACATACTATTTCACTCCGGGTGTGGAAGAGACAAAACCGGTACCTTAAAGATTTATTGTTTTATTTTTCAATACCAACGCCTTTGCGATCAAGGCTCAGTATTTAGAAAATTAGATAAAGAGATCTAAAAAAGCATTAATTAATTCTTCAGTTTCATAAAAGTGTCGAAATTTCGGTTTAGTCGAAGTTTTCTCGTGGTCCCAAACTTTGTTTCATATAAATACTTGTATTTCTACTCCTGATGAGTCGAAATTTCGGATGTCTAGAATTAAATTTACCGTTCCAAGGTTGACAAAATCATTTAATTTATATTCTTTATGTTGAAGCAATACACAAATGTAAAAACATGACTTTGGGGATTTAAATTGATTGTATAACGAGTTTAGTTTGACACTATATACACTTGTTATTACATTTCTCGCTATTGAACACAGTATTGATTAATGTCATTATTTTGTCACGAGTGTTTCCCTATAATTCTATTTGGTTTTCATAAAAATATTTACTTATGTTATAAAAATGTTGCGTTGTTTTCATTTAATATGCATTTCAGAAAGTCTTCTGATTAACTGTTACACATGAATCTGGTGAATGACTCGAGCCTTGTCTCGGGAGGATAGCACGATTTACAAATGTTAATAAATCCAGTGAAAGACCAAGCCTAAAAACTGGGGCATAGCACAGTAACAGACAAAGGCATAAAACGTAATTTATATGCTACAGCATACTAGACTAAGTATGATGCTACTAGTATTATAGCGGCAGAAGAGTCGAGTGGTTAAACAAAAGAACTGTTTCCGATTTTGGCATTCCTTTGTCTGTTGGTCTACTTTTTTAGCCATGACGTTGTCAGTTTATTTTTAACTTATGAGTTTGAATGTCCCTTTGGTATTTTTCGCCTCTCTTCTATATCGATTTCCAAATTATTTTTTTTTCTTTTTCGTCTTTTGCAATGGCGTTGTCAGTTTGTTTTCGACTAATGAGTTTTAATGTCTCTTTGGTATTTTTGCCTCTTTTTTGATAAAATATGAAACCCAATAAAACATGTTAACTCATAATATATTTTGAGCAATTCCAACCCTTTTACTATAAACATGTCGTACTAAACATGGTTCCAGTTAGTTAAAACTGCTGGAATATCCTCTGTTTGAGACGAATATAGTGATCAATGGCTATGAGTCATGGCTATACCAAAAACAAAATTTACTCTAGGATCTATTACACAAAAATGTAGGTAAAATATCTCATTGGGTAAGGCGCATATTTATTTTTAACCGCACCTGTAAACTGAATGTATTTGGATTAATATGTTAATTATAGTTTATAAACAACATTCACATCAAGAAATACATTAACATGCATTTGAAATTGAGATGTGACACATTGTTAGACTAAATTTAAATTGTTTGTTCTTGCAATGTCGTGCATCTGCTGATTTTACAGTTTTATCTATACTAATGTACATTGTATATATGAAATGCATTGCATGCTTGCCATATATATATATATATATAAATATGTATATAAACAAGTCTAAATTGACAACAACGTTCAAACCTATGATTGCGTTGGATAAAAACAGCAATTTGTATACGTGTGCATGCAAAACAAATTTCTTGGTAGAGTGGTCTAAATACAGGACAAACAACATTCTCAAAAAGACCAAGAATGTGAAAAAGTATATTTTAACAAAACGCATTTGACTAGCAGGTCGAACAACGGATGTTCTTGAACCCTGCTGACTGCCATGGCGATTGCCAAATAAACGGATCGCCAGATGTAAAAATGGATCTTAATTATCAATTTAACACCAAACAGAAAACAATAAACTTGCGGAAAAGATGGTATACCGCAAACATGAGGTGCAAAAATTTGTACACCATATCCGGATTTCGACAATTAATGTCTCTTCAGTGATGTTAGGAATCGAAACGGTATTTGGAAGGCCATATAATTTACCTCAATTTGGAATTGACTCTTGAATTTTGAAGAGTCAAAATAGGATGAACGGATCATATAAATCCGAAGGCAAATATAATACAAGCCCAAACGAAAAAATAAAGTCTAAATTGAAAACAACGTTCAAACCTATGATTGCGTTGAACCTTCAACAAAGAGCAAAACTCATATAGGTATAGGTTGCACTTCCGTAAATCCAGACAATGCAATTTCCCATAGGAACGCCCTTTTACGGCTTAAACTGTGCCACTTTTACAATAAATTTTCGTAAAAAATCATATCCTAAAATAGAAAGTTCATATGCACTTCTAT
The DNA here is from genome assembly GCF_021869535.1 of Mytilus californianus. Classification (NCBI taxonomy): domain Eukaryota; kingdom Metazoa; phylum Mollusca; class Bivalvia; order Mytilida; family Mytilidae; genus Mytilus; species Mytilus californianus. The sequence goes on along the minus strand of NW_026262582.1, from coordinate 46,207,512 downwards.
TTTTTCATAGGACTATGCGGCATATTTTCAATATATGTATGCCTTGAACTTATAAGAACCTGTATGAAACTACTCTGATAACAAACTGAAAGCATTAAAAGATACTATAAATGTAAAGTTTAATAGATAATCATTCCAACATTCAATATTATATAAAGTATTCAATGCTATCTCTGTCTCCTGTCGACATCTTACTGTACGCCCAGTCATCTATAAAAATTCACAATTTCTTATTAAAATGGTCAATGTAGAACTCTTGTGACACTCATATCATCTCTGAATCCAAAACATCCTATGGTTTGTCTGCATAAAAAGAACATTTTCTTAGGGATGATTGTTTTAAAATCTTATCTAAACTGAAGAAAGTTTCTTTGTTCAGCTGCCTACAGTATACTCCTGTAAAATATTTATATATAATCATCATTGTAAATCTTCAAATATGCTACAATATACAGAAAATAGCGAGAATAAAAGAGAGGCAAAAGATACAAAAGGGACATTCAAGTTCATAAGTAGAAAATAAACTGACAACGCCATGGATATTAAAGAAAAATACAAACAACAGTTCACAAAACACAACATAGAAAACTAGAGACTGAGCAACACGAACCCCACCAAGAACTGGAGGTGATCTCAGGTGCAACGAATGGGTAAGGAGATCCTGCACCATATGTAAACATTGTACAAGATATCACGTAACTCTTTTTAAAATTTGTGTAAAATATAGCAAAAATCAAACATGTAAAGTAATAAAAAAGGTACTAGATATTGTCTGATGGTACAGGTAATTTGGGTTAAAACAGTCAATTCTCATATAAGGATCTGACTAGAATAAATCCCACAAATTAAATGTCATTTCGGTCCGATTTCATGTAAACAAACTCATCATAGATACCAGAATTAAATTTTGTATGCCAGTTGCGCGTTCCGTATACAAAGGACTCATCAGTGACACTCGAATCAAAAAGTTGAAAATGCCAAATAAAATACGAAGTTGAAGAGCATTGAGGACCCAAAATTCCGAAAGGTTTTACCAACATACAGCTAAGGTAATCTTTTCCTGGGGTAGAAAATCCTTAGTATTTCGAAAATTCAAAGTTTTCTTAACAGCTAATTTATAATCAAGACCATATGTTAACACAGAAGTGCTGACTACTAGGCTTGTGATACCCCCAAGAATAAACCTCCAGTGGCAGTGGCATCGACCTAGTAGTTGTAAATAAACTCATCATCATTTTCTTTCTTTAATTTCGAATTCATAATGACAATCTTTATAATTACTATACTTTTGTATTAGAATTGTAATTTTTCGAAGATTGGAAATTTATAAATTATCGTTCAACTTAGTGTTATTTATCCACAATACGAAAAGAATATAAAAAATAAAATCATATAATATTGCATAGCTTTTGTTTTAGAAAATTTACTTACGTTGACACAGTATAAACATAGTCAAGAGAGATCTCACGTAAAATTCTTCCATCAATATTTTCTTTGAGTTATGAATCAGCTTGTTGATGATGTTTCAACTAAAAAGGATTTTATGTTTTATATCAAAGTGTCATTTGTTGGTTTATATATATTTATATGTACAATGGAAGTAACCTGCTCAAGCAGCATATGTTGTTGAAACTGTGAAATCACTAAAAGGAAACGTAGGTATCTTGCTTGTTTTTCCCAAAGGGAACAGTAATGTCATACTAAACACTAAATAGCTTTTGAAAAAGATAAAATATGTTTCCATACTATAGTACCATGGAATTTACAATGTGCAAAGGAAATCGCCATTATTTTAACTGAATATATTAGGGCCCTCAGAATATGAACATTTATGTTTTTAAAAACCTTGTTTATTATAGTGGCATTTAGAGTTTAATGTATGTTGTCGGATTATATCAATTGTTACGAGTCACCGCTTAGATTGCATCGATATAATTCTTATTACAATCATGGCTGAGTTCCTAAGTCGATGTTTAAAGCTTTTCTTTTGTTATTCACATATTAAGTAAATCTTATTCAATTGGTCTGTAGTTATTGACTCGGTACTGACAAGATTTGTAACATACCTTATAATTCGATTCATTCATCCTGATATGGCTGCATCCATGGCTTAGTGCATCATTTGCAAGAGATGGCACAGATGAAACTCCTTGATAGAAAAGAGTATAGCTCTTTCTGCTTTCTTTATAACATTTTCTCTTAATCCTGATATATTTTGTTAGAAATTTTAGAAGTTGCAAGTAAATTTAACAAAGTTTTCAAAATCTATAATGTAAAATTACAAGTTTACTAATATTTTCGCAATTGATTTTTTGGTACAGGCTATTTGAGTAATAACAGGCAAGTGTTATATGCAATGATTGGTACCCTAGTATCACCTCATCTGCTAATTATTAAACCAAAAACTATCAATGTCAACATTTGAAAAAGAGACCGTCAGTAGCTGTTTCTTTCAGTATCATCGACACAACATAAAATGATGTGATATTTGATGAGTGTACAGTGTAGCTGTCTGCCTATCAATATAGATAAACACATCCCTGTTGCAGAAAAGGGAAGGAAAGATATCCCATATGAATTATTCATTAGTAGTAAAGAAAGCCTTTTCGAAATACTTGTATAGCAAAGTATGATTCTAACTGCCAGATTACCTTTAGAAACACGAATAAATATGATTAAACATAGACGACTGTTATCAATTCAAATATTTACAATTTCTCAATTTAAGCTTAAACATTTTACGTGGTTTTGTTTTTAACTTCATTGCACTGTTAATAATTATTGTTATGTTTATTCTGTGGTAAGACAAAGGTTTCATTATCTTAACTCTTTTCTCAAACAACTTGTCTAGAAACTTATTACATTACAAATATTAATAATTTATGTATCGGAAGCTAAAATAAGAGCGCTTATGGCTATTTTGTCTTCCATACAATCAAACATTTTCCGTACTACGGTTTTCTGGGATTTAAAGCTGTTTTCTGCTTGCCATAATTTTATTTACCAAACAATGTTAACTTCTTCTCAATTTTTCTAATCAATTTTTGCCCCATTGTTATGGGCGGGACATCGCAATCTTTTGATATTTTAGACATACGCTTTTTTTATTTATAAAAATTACCAGAAACGGATTAAAAAAGTGTTTTTATTGTAAATGATGCTGGTTTTTTTAAATATTTATCAGAATTTTCTCATCAGATAGAGACTCTCTTTCTTGATGATATTTTAAAGACCAATCATGTATTAGAATTTGTTGGTAATTTGTCATTTTTGTTAAATTTGAAAGGAGAAGTTTCAATAAGGCCCTAAAATGGCCCCTATTTTAGCTACAATTTCAAATTAGGATTTATTGACCAATATCACAATGAATCATAACTAATACATTGACTAGATGGAAAATATGTCTTTTTATTGAAAATTTACGCATTAAAGTTTTACGTACAATGCACGACGTCACGAAAAGCTCTCACTTTGATAAATTAACGAAAAGTTAATGAAAAATGGTAAATGCTAATGGTTTTAGGGAAAGTCTTTCTTCTCTCAGTCATTTTCTACACAAGGAAATACCTATACCAAGTCAGAATATGACAATTGTTTTCCATTCGTTTGAGCTTTTGGTTTTGCCATTTAATAAGAGACTTTCCGTTTGGAATTTTCCTTGGAGTTCGGTATTTTTGTCATTTGACTGTTTTTTTTATTTATTTTTTTTTTATTTTTCTATACAATTATACTGTTTCTGGTTTGTTTTTTTTTTCTTCTATAAATCGTTATAATTATCGTATGTTTTGACTAAGAACGGTCAAATGTCGAGCATTGTCTTAAAATACCCCCAGAAAATCAGCATATAAATGGAAACAAACAGATGAAAAGACAAAACTTAATGTATATTTCATGAATTAAAAAAGAACAATCAGATAGCAATACAGTTGAAAGGTATGCATGAATTATCAACAAAAAAGTATAACAAAAATACCGAACTCCACGGTAAATTATAAAAGGAGAAGTCCAGAAAAACTGACAAATTAAACGTTAGATTTTATCATCAAATTGAAAGCTAGTGACATATTCCTTATTTGGTATTGGCATTTTCCGAGAAAAAAAATGGTGGGATAAACCTGGTTTTTCATAAAACGCTTTAATGTGTAAAACATATGAAATAGTGTATGTCAGCAGGTGTTGTCAAGTGGAATCATGCAAAGATAGTAACATATAGATATAAGAAGATATGGTATGAGTGCCAATGAGACAACTCTCCATCCAAGTCACAATTTGTAAAAGTAAACCATTATAGGTCAAAGTACGGCCTTCAACACGGGGCCTTGGCTCACACCGAACAGCAAGCTATAAAGGGCTCCAAAAATGACAAGTGTAAAAACATTCAACCAGGAAAACTAACGGTCTAATCTACATAAAAAACGAGAAACGGTAAATAAAAATAATTTTGTTGTAAGGTATACATGAATTACAGAAATAATTTTGTTGTTCCTAGTACGAGAACAAAAGTGAAAATTTATCGTCATATTAAACACTTATCAAAGGTGGTATATATTAAGAATAGTGAGACTAGATATAACACTGAATAAATAATCATTAAATAACACAAATTCATTACAAATTGTATCAACAGGTCAAATTAACACGAAAGTACGATTTGAGAGTACTCGCAGTTACTGAAAGCTAGTCAAAAACAATTAATAATGAAAAATCATGCATCAGAGACTAAAATCAACTAAAACACATTCCAGGGATTCAGTGTTTTAACGTCATGGACAGTCAAAGAAGACATGACTTGTGCAATGTCAAAATAAAAGTATCGACAGGCAATAGGATAGTTAGGAGTTAACCTGTTAATAAATATGTATAATGTAATATATAGATAGAGTAATCTCTATATAGAAAATGAACGTGGTTGTGTATTTATACATCCCAAAAAAACGTTTGAAAATAAAATTGAGAATGGAAATGGGGAATGTGTCAAAGACACAACAACCCGACCAAAGAGCAGAAAACAGCCGAAGGCCACCAATGGGTCTTCATCACAGCGAGAAAATCCCGCACCCGGAGGCGGGCTTCAGCTGGCCCCTAAACATAAATGGGTACTAGTTAAATGAAAATCGACGTCACACTCCAAAACATATAAGACTTACAAAGGCCATAGGCTCCTGACTTGGGACAGGCGCAAAAATGCGGCGGGGTTAAACATGTTTTGTGAGATCTCAACCCTCCCCCTATAACTCTAGCCAATGTAGAATAAACAAACACACAGCAATACGCACAGTAAAACTCAGTTTAAAAGAAGTCCTAGACCGATGTCAGAAAAGGTAACAAAAGAAACTTAGCAAAATGACAATGATACATAAATTAACAAAGGACTACTAGCAGTTACTGACATGCCAGCTCCAGACCTCAATTAAACTGATTGAAAGATTATGTCTTCATCATATGAAAATCAAGCACAATCCCTCCCGTTAGGGGTTTAGTATCATACCATCATAAAATATATGAGTAGAACATAACCCGTACCATGCCAACAACTGGTTTTAGAATAAATGTGTTTATTTCTGATGCAAAGACCCTATCAGTGAATCAATATTAATACCAAAATATGCCATTTTTAATGACCTGACAACAGTATGGTAACTATATCCCTTCTGAATAAGTCTGTTTAAAGGTTTGGTTAGCTTTAGAGGTGAATGTCGACATTTTTGTGCTTTATATAGAATATTACCATAAAAGATTGGATGTGAAATACCTGAACGTATAAGATGTCTGCATCTTGATTTATATTTACGAATGATGTCCTTGTACCGATGATAAAACTTAGTAAATGTTTTGACTAGTTTGTGATATCGAAAACCCTGTTGTTATAATTTTCAGTAATACAGAGGTTTCTTTCGTTAAAATCAAATACGTTGTTACATACACGAGCGAATCGAACAAGTTGAGATATAAAAAACACCATAAGATGGTGACAAGGGAACGTCACTATCTAAAAATGGATAATCAACAATAGGAAATGAAAAATTATCTCTTTTATCATAAATTTTGGTATTAAGCTTTCCGTTAAAGCTATAGATATCAAGATCCAGGAAAGGGCAGTGTTCATTGTTAGTATTAGCTTTATCTAAAGTCAGTTCAGCAGGATAAAACTCTTTAGTGTACATACTGAAGTCGTCATTATGGAGAGCCAATATATCATCCAAATATCTAAAAGTGTTATTAAATTTTTGTATCAGATGTTGTTTCGATGGGTCTTTGCTGATTTTAGTCATAAATTGTAACTCATAACAATACAGAAACAGGTCCGCAATAAGTGTTGCACAGTTAGTCCCCATAGGAATTCCGATAAATTGACCATGTACGGAATCTCCATAGCAACAAAAATGTTATCTAGTAAAAATTCAAGGGCAGTAATCGTATCAAAGCAGGTCCAATTGACATACTTTTGTCTGTTGTTACATTGTACTAAAAAATGACCTAAAAGAGTTAGAACATATATATCCGCATTATGACTTTTCAAATGCCCATTTAATTAGGTGTGAGAATTTTTTCTTAATAAGATTATGAGGCAAAGTGGTATATTGGGTAGAAAAATCAAAACTTTCAAAAATAATACAAATTTACTTATGCTTTAATTTGCTGATGACAAAACGATATTTGTGCCAAGGTAAACTATATTCAAAGATCTAACTACAACATTGGTAAGATAACCTTTACTAATAAGTTTATTTAAAGGTTCGATGAGTTTACACGGATCACATAGTAATTTTCGCGCTTTTAGTACAATATTACCGTAAAATTTAGGATGTGAAATACCGTTTATAATAAGTTTTCTACAGGTACAGCCAAATTTTACTAATCAAATCTTTGTATCTATGAAAGAATTTAGTAAAAAATTTAAGCAATTTATGGGAACGAAATCCCTGACTTAATAATTTACCAGTGATGTATTGATTACGTTCGTTAAAATCTATGACATCACTACACACACGGGCATAACGAACGAGTTGGGATATATAAACACCGTATGATGGAGCCAAAAAAACATCGCCGTCTGAAAAGGGAAAATTAACATTAGGGAATGAAAAATCGTCTCTTTTGTCGTAAATTCTAGTATTGAGTTTCCCTTTAAAAATTGAAATGTCTAAATCTAGAAAAGGACAACGTTGTCATGCAAAGCATATTCTGAGGAAATGTTTTATTTTTTGTGTAATTGTCCGATACTGATCGATTTCAAAGGGTATGCAATCGACATAATACACAATGAACTTTGAAATGATACACAACATCCAATTGTGGATTATGATCAGCTGATCTTACACGGATATTGGTTCGGTACAAGAGCATACATATTTCGTTAATTTTCTACTGAGTGTTTCGATTTATGAGTATTGATACAGATACATATCAATATGAAATAAATGGTTCATTGATTAGTACGTGCATTATCCTACAAGAATATTTAATTTTACAATAAGTATTGCAATTACCTTTTCCACTGGAAGTATCTCGATCAGCAAAAACGGTCAAATATATTGAGCTCCAAGATAAATTCAAAAAAAGAAAAATTGACAAAATCAAACGTTAGACTTAATCAACCAATGAAAAACAACTGTCATATTCCTGACTTGGTATTTTCCGAAGAAAAGGATGGGTTTAACCTCTCTTTTGTATGACAGTTGTTTATAATTCCGTTATATTGATGAAATTAGATGAGTAACCCTAACAGACTATTTGTTCTCTTATTCCTAACACCGCTGCATGTTCAAATATATAAATATAACACCAACAATGTATGTTGCTGTTACATAATAAAGAAAGTCAAAGGTCTTTCTCATTTCAGACAAACAACCCAGATATAATGACAAAGACACACTGACAATCAAATGAAAATACCTTGAAAATCAACAATCTAGATTTTTACAATTTTTGTTGTTTTTGACAGCAGGATAGTACAGTTTTGCTTTCACGAGGGAATCAGTGTAAGTACATCTTCTTTAAGACAGAACATTACCTTACAAGTTGTTCATATTTTACAATAAGTGTTGCAGCTACCTTTACTTTTGGAAGTACTTTCATTATCTTACAGTTTCTTCTGTTATTCCTAAAACTGCTGCATGTTAAAATGTAAATATAACTCCAATGACAATGTATTTTGCTGTTGCATAATATAGAAAGTCAATCGTCTTTCTCATTCTTGACAAACAATCTAGATATGATGACAAAGACACTCTGACAAATAAAAAAAAACAGTCAATACAAACAGTCTTGGTTATAACAATTTTTGTTGTTTTTCACAGCACACTACTACAATTATGCCTTGACGGGGGGATTTGTGTACATAAATGTTTTGTTACGATAGAACATTATATAGCAAGTATATTATATTTTAAAAATAGGTATTGCAATTACCTTTTCCCTTGGAAGTATTTTCATCATCCCTGATTGCAAACACCGCTGCATGTTAAAATATGTAAATATAACACCAACAATGTATATTGCTGCTACATAATATAGAAAGTCAGAGGTCTTTCTCATTTCAGACAAACAACCCAGAAATAATGACAAAGACACTTTGACAATCAAATGAAAATGCCTTGAAAATCAACAGTCTAGATTTTTACAATTTTTGTTGTTTTTGACAGCAGGAAACTACAGTTTTGCTTTCACGAGGGAATCAGTGTAAGTACATCTTCCTTAAGATAGAATATTGCCTGACAAGTTCTTCATATGTTTCTATAAGTGTTGCAGCTAACTTTACTTTTGGAAGTATTTTCAGAATCTAACAGTAATTTTTTCTAATTCCTAAAACTGCTGCATATTAAAATATGTAACTATAACACCAACAGTATATGTTGATGTTACATAATATAAAAATCAAAGGTCTTTCTCATTTTAGACAAACTACCTAGAAATAATGACAAAGACACACTGACAATCAAATAAAAATACGGTTAATACAAACAGTCTTGGATGAAACAATTTTTGTTGTTTTTCACAGCACGCTACTAAAGTTTTGCTTTGACGAAGGAATTTGTGTACGTACATGTTTTTTTACGATATAACATTATTTTAAAAGTGTATTATATTTTACAATAGGTAATGTAATTACTTTTACCGCTGGAAGTTCTTTCATTATCTCACATTTTGTTCTGTTATTCCTAAAATTGCTGCATGTTAAAATGTGTAAATATAACACCAACATTGTGTCTTGCTGCTACGGAATATAGAAAGTCAGAGGTCTTTCTCATTTTTGATAATCTGCCCAGAAATAATGACAAAGAAACTCTGACAATCAAACAAAAATACAGTAAATATAAACAGTCTTGATTATAACAATTCTTGTTGTTTTCACAGCAGCCTACTACAGTTTTCTTTTAAAGAGCGAATCGGTGAACGTACATCTTCTTTAAGAAAAAACAAAACTATACAAGTATTTTGTTTTTTACAATAAGTAATGCAATTACTTTTACCTCTACGAGGGAATTTGTGTACTTCATGTTTAATACGATAGAACATTACCTTACAAGTATATCATATTTTACAATAAATATTGCAATTACCTTCACCCTTAAAAGTATTTTTACTATCTAACAGTGTATTCCCTGATTTAAACACCGCTGTATGTTAAAATCTATAGATATAACACCGACAATGTATGTTGCAGCTACATATTATATCATTAATTAGATTAAATTTGTCTTCATTTTTGCAGATTATACGCATAATACGTATGGAATGGCAACGAATTGCTTCCGGGAAAGTGGTTTGAAATCAAAGAAAATTATCTAGAAACCATGAAAAATCTTTATTTTGAATTGGTTTTCAAATATGTTATTTATCGAGATGCGCAACTGGTGCAGTAAACTTGCACTGTTAAATCAGAAATTCGATTAAAATTTTCTTCGTTTTTTATCAGATTAAACGCAGATTACGTTTTTACAGGCAACACAGTTGGATCGATATTAAAGAAATATATCTAGAAATCATGAACAATATTCGAAAGAATTTGGCTTTTAAATGTGCCGACCTCGAGCATCAGGTATTATTTATCGAGGTACAGATCTGGTGCAGTAAAATTGCACTGTTTAATGATAAATGAGATAAAATGTGTCTTCACTTTTTTTTTTTTTTAGATTATTTGCAAAATATGTATTGGTATGCAATGAATTGCAATAAATTGCTTCTAGGAAAGTGGTTTGGAATCATGAAAAACATTTAATTTGATTTGGTTTTCAAAAATGTTGACCCTAGGCAGCACTGAACACACATCAGTTACCTAAATGCGCAACTGGCGCAGTAAACTTGCACTGTTAAATGATAAATTAGATCGAATTTTTATTCATATTATTTTCAAATTTTACGTGAAATACGTTTTGACAGACAACGAGTTGCTACCTGGAAATTGTTTTGAAATCAATGAAAACTACCAAGAAACCATGAAAATAATCTTTATTAGGAATTGAATTTTAAATATGTTGACCTCGGCATCACTTAAAAGATAAAAGATATAATTTATCCAGATGAGCAACTGGTGCAGTAAATTGCACTGTTTAAACTTTATTTAGGTTAAATGTTTCTTCTTTTTTATTCACATTTAACGCAGAATACGTATTGATAGGCAACGAATTGCTTCCGGAAAAGTGGTTTGAAATCAAAGACAATATCTAGAAACCATGAACATATCTTTATTAAGATATGGCTTTCAAATATGTCGACCTCGAGCATTACTGAACTGATATTATTAATCGAGATAAGCATTTGGTGCCGTAAACCTGTAATATTTAATGATAAATTAGATTAAATTTTTCTTCATTTTTTTTTAGGTTTATACGAAGAACACGTATTGATTGGCAACGAATTGACTTCGGAAAAATGGTTTGAAATCAAAGAAAAATAACTAGAAACCATGAAAAAAACTTTATAAGGATTTGGCTTACAAATATGTGAACCTCGACCATCACTGAACATTCATTATTTATCGAAATGCGCATTTGGAGCCGTACAACTGTACTGTTGAATGATTAATTGGATAAACATTGTATTCGTCTTTTTTCAGATTATACGCAGAATACATATTGATATCATAGGCAACAAATTGCTTCCAGGAAAGTGGTTTAAAATAAAAGAAAAATATCTAGAAACCATGTGAAAATCTTAATTACGATTTAGCTTGCAAATAAGTCGACCTCGACCATCACAGAACAGACATTATTCATCGAGATCTGGTGCATTAAAATTGCACTGCTAAATGATTAATAAGTTTAAATTGTTCTTCATTTTATCAGATTATACGTAGAAAAAGTATTGATAGGCAACGAATTGCTTCCTGGAAAATGGTTTGAAATAAAGGAAAAATATCTAGAAACCATGAATAAAAACTATAGGATATGATTTTCAAATACGTCGACCTCTGGCATCACTGCAGAGACATTATTTATCGAGATGCGCATCTGCAGTAGTAAAATTGCACTGTCTAATAATTAATCTGTTTTTTCTTCATTTTTTCTCAGATTGTTCTCAAAATACGTATTGATAGATATTGGATGCTTCTGAGAAAGTGGTACTAAATGAAAAAAAAAAACAGGAAACCATGAACAACTTACAACCAAATGTTATGCTATTAACAGTATAAAACATGCTTACATCAGCTCCTCAATGTTCATTCAAGAAAAGACAAAATATTTTTAAAAAAAAGCAGTCAATCAATAATTCACGACAAAGATACTGAGACGTCGTATATAGAAAAGGAGTAGGGGCATTAAGGCCCGGTTTTGGGCCAAGAAAATAATATGTTTGACCACTATTTCAAATTGGCACATTATTTTTGGAAATGCATAGAGTCGAGAAATATAAATACAAATCACAAGACTGTTTATCTAATGACGTCACGATTACGTCATAATATGTACCGTTTTTTTGAAAACGATGAAAAATACAGATTTTTTGTAGTTTTGCATCATTATTTCCATTGTGGAAACACCGTGCGCAGCCAAAAAACAACAAAATAATTTAAGAGAAGCTTTATCACAATTATTGACATAATCTCACCAAATATAAAGTTGTTTCTTGAGTGCGCACATACTTTGCAATTCTAAAATATACTTGAAATTTGATGAAAAACAAGAAAAATTAAGACTTTTTCAAAATATACAAGTTTCGTCATGGTTTATTGCCAGGGTAACTCGTTAAATGTGAAATTTGGTTTTTTTTCTGAATCCCTTGTACCTAAGTCTAGTTAAGACAAATTTAAGAATATGTATGATAACTTTTAATTTTGCAGTAATATTTGGGCCAAATAAGGGCCTTATTGCCCCTACTCCTTTGTTCAATTTAAGAATAACTGTAAGATAATTTTTTCTCTCGAAAACGCCAATAATCTATTTTGGAGATATTGAACCATTTTTTTTTTTTTTTGTGAAAATGTTTTCCTTTAAAATTTAGAAAGTAATTTCTTGCTACATATTCGAATATACATCACCAATTAGCTGGACGCAAAGCCAGATTACAAAACATTTTTATGGGAAGTACATTTTTTTGATAGATTGATCTACTTGTTAAATCTATATAGACGTAAACTACGAAAAAAAATATCACGTACATTTACAAACCTTGGGTCTACTTTAACGACACACATTTGAATGACAAATAAGCGATAAATTATTACTTCACTTCAAAAAGAAAAGAAATTTCACTACTTTTTGTAGTCCTTCGTGAAATGATTTTTAAGTGAATCTTACAGAGATCAACGATTGACAATGAGAAAAAATACTCATGGTTTAGTTTGTCAACGTCATTTTGAATAAATGACTGCGCGTTGCATGTAGTCTAGAAAAGTATGCAAACTATATAATACTGCTTAATATTTACCAATACTGTTTGGTTTGAAGTATCTCATCTTCATAATTTACTTTTATAATTTAAGTTCAATATTTCACATCTTAACTGTTTTGTTAATTTGAACTAAGTGGAATCTAGATGTGAGTCAAAACGACACAAAAAAAGTATTATTTCAATATAATAAACTTATTAAATATATCACGCTTAATTGTGTACGCCAGACATCTGTAAGGACATATCAATGTCAAAATGAAGGACTATCAAAAACTAAATGTTCTCAAGAAATGGAAATAACACTTTATGATGTGAATGCGTCCGAAGCGCTTTATTGAATTTACTTGATTACGCAAGGATCAAAACAAAATACATTTATATTTAAAAGCTGGGGAAGTATGAGAACCGAAACATATGAAAAGCAATATGACCAAAAGGAACATAAAAATGATTGCCATCTCCAAATAGGACAACTTTGCCTGAGGGGGTAAATGTTTGTTACATCTGTCTAAAGCCATCTAAGACTCTGGTTGAAACAATTAGTTTTTTCGAATATAACAAAAGAACTATAAAAAAATTAAACTTGAAAAAAACTAACCTATTGGTGGTGTTTCATTTAATAACCTTTTCATACATTATCTCTTTACATGTCTTCCATCGGCAATTATGTTCCTTTGATATTAAAAAAAAACACTGATGTAATGTATATATGAATAAAACTCATCATATGATTAGAATTTGATAATGTCATTTGCGCGTGTTAATCATGTAACGTGAATGTTTAGTCATTATTGTTACAACATGACTTGAGAGGACTGTGTATTATTATCTTTGGTTTAATGGGGTTTTTTTTTAGATTTCCACATGATTTACTGAATATGTGAATAAATTGTTTACTCAGATTTTTGTCAAAATCCTAATTTGATAAGATAGAATTATTTTTGTTCTTTTTTATTCGAATGACAGGGGTCATAGATAAGCAAAACGCACGTCTTTTTAAATTATGTATTACCTGGTATATGTGCAGAATTGTCTCCACAGGTTCGATACCACCGCTAGGGACGTTTCGTTCACTAGAGTTCGACTTTCAGTTATTAAATATGTTATGCTGAGGATAGGAGTGTACCTTATGCATATTCCGCTGGAGTTTACACATCTCAATTTACATATTAAGCTCCTGCATAGTCACCAATACCGACTTTGCTAAGAAGCTTGTGGTCAGTTTTAGAAAGACTGTTCCAGCAGCTTCCTGAAGACGAATGGTGGAAATCCACCCAACAGTGGTTTTATGGTCACTGCCGCAAAGTGTTTGAATGATAGGTCTGTTTTTTGATTCACAAGCCACGTGATGACGCCGTCTTTGATCTTTAGATATAAGAAAATCCATCTGATCTGTTATTGTTCTACTTGTAACCTAATTGCGACGTTTTTACTGCAAGTTGACTTGCATTGCATGCATATTCGATGCCGCATTTCCTGTCGACGAGCCCCGTCTCGTTCTGTTAGAATGCCATGCAATTTCCACTGGTTTTGTGATTTTTACAATGATGTGTATACTATTAATGTCTTTACAGGATTTATACAACAGTAAACAACTGTTGACTATGATATATCACCGGCCCACACGTCAGCACCTCTCTATTTGCAAAAACTATCATTGATGCGGTTACTTACTGAAAATGAAAATAACCCTTTACAAATTTTGAAACGCTTCTTTTTGTAAGGTCACAGGCAAAGATGAAATTTTAGTTTAAAACTTTCTTCAACTTTGTTAATTTTTTTTGCGATCAAACTGTTTTTCCTCGAGTGCAACATATGAATAGTATGAATTTCTAATCTGACCATCGAAACAAATACAGAATAAATAAATCCTATCTTTCAGCAATTTAACTTCATTATTTTGTGGTTTCGACGATATTCGTGGAACATTACAAAGTGATGACGTCATTTAACCCAAACTGGAAAATCAAATATTCACTCCTTAATTTATCGCATCAAACACAACATTATTCCAGGAAAATCAAATACTGGTAAAAAATATTCACAGAGTAAGCTGCAAAAACCTTTACGTTTTCTAAATACTTAGATTTAAAGTTGTGTCAAAATAGATTAAAATTAGCATGATTATCCTTGTTTTTTTGTATTTGGGTTTAACTGAAAAATTAGAGATTTATTTCCTTCCTAATATCTTATCTTTTTCGTTTGCGCATTTAAAGGGTTACAGAATATAATTATACAAATAAAATCAATCACAAGACAGGACATACAAATGTGGATTGGAAGCATGTGTTTTACAAAATCTATTTCTCGATTTTATCATGTTTATGAAAGGCGTGAACAAAAATGTTGGAAAATTAAGCAATTAATTGTTGCTGAAATAATCCATATTCTTGTAGAGCTGTCAACCCAAATATTGCTCTACAATCTATCTTCTTAATATTCTGTGACTACTTATATAGTCATTTTACAAAATATATGTGATACACAAGTATGATTTATGATAGTTGCAAATTTATGAAAACATAGCAGTTACTTTTTGTAAATTTGAACGAGGTTTTGAATCTTCCCCCAATGATCATTAGAATAAAGAGATGTGTTATAATTGCCAATCAGACATCTATCCACCAAAGTTTACAAGTTGAATTATAGGCAAACGTAAGGCCTTCAAGAATGAGAAAACCCAATACCGGACAATTGGATCTTAAAGTCCCCTACATGAAAATTGTGAAACAGTTTAATTGAGAAAACTAAATGTTGATTTCATTGTTTGGGATACGCATTTGAAAAAAGCCCCATTGAAATTACTACGGAAAAGAACTAAAATCGTCATAACATATATTAAATGGTCAGATTCCAAATTTCGTTGACCCATACGATTTGTATACGTCTTAAATTACAATAGATAAATTATTAGGACTGCAATTGTTAATATCAAAATGCTATTTTTTGTTAATACCATAATACATTTGTAATAGGTATAGAACCACTAATTCAGGCCCGGTCGGAAAGAACATACAAGAAAGTAGTACATATTTAAAACAAAATAGTTCCTACGAATAGCTGTATCTTTGTCAATAAGTGAAATATGTGGGTAGTTTTGGTATCAAATGAAAGATTAGGGACTTGGGATCACTGTAGAACCCTTGTTGAAAGTTTCTTTTGAATAATATAGAATTATATAAAAAATTTAATAGGAGGGCACATTTTGCCCTGTTGTTCAGATCAGAAGTACCTGTTTATGTACTATCAAACTTCCGGGAACCAGTACGCTCTAATATGCAATTAAAGGTAAGTTGAATTTTCCAGCACAAGTCAGGACAAGGTATAGTTTTTACATGAAATAACTGCCACTTTGTTTGAACTTAAGACAAAGTAGTCATTAATGCTTGAAATTGCATGATTTAACATAGAAAGCAATGGGGCTATGAATTAGTGGTTTTATACCAATAAGGCTTGGCTTGGGCATATTTATACAATCCATGATTCCAAATGATGATGTTTTCATTATTGAAAAAATTAGGGAATTCGATTATACATAAAATTTGTATATGTACCTAACAATAACATGTAAATCTTGTTTTGGGGTAATCGGAACTTTCAATCAGGAATGTACTCTCAATTTCGTTCAGTGTGATGAAAGTTATAAATTTATAAACAATTACGCAAATGACGACAAGATAAGACATTACATTAAAGGTGAGAGAAAGATATCAATTTGCACTAAATAGCATAAATTTGATTTCACTTCTGATATAAACTTCCTAATTCGAAGCACATCTAAAAAGGTCAATTAATAAAAGCAATCCCTTTTTGCAGATTGAATTATCAAAGGTATTTTTAAACAACTCTTTTCAAAAACCTACTGTATACCAGACAGAATAACTATTAACATATTCATCGATGGCACTCTTAATAAAACATAATGAATTTTTGTTCTTATAGATATCTTTTTTCTCCAATCCTTTAGAGGGTACCCAACACTTTGACTAGAATAGATTTGGCTTGTTTAATTTTTAACAAAACAATTAGTTAGAACCTATTGACAAAAATGTAAAAATAAATTAAGAAATTCTTTTTTGAAATTTAAACTACACAATATAGAGGAATAATTTCTTTGGATATATAGCAGCTTGATTTCTCATTAGTAATGATATGTGATTAAACGTTCATCTGATTTTTAAAGAGTTATTTCCTTTATGTGTTGTGTACCCCCTTAAATACATTTTGATCAATAGTTATAACTTCATGTGTTTTATATTCATCAATTTAAACATCTGTCTCGCAGCTATTTAACATGAAAAGTATAAAATAGAATCTAATCATCCTGGTTTTGATAACTATGATTAGATTTGGAAGACCACCACTTTCAAAAATACTTTTGTCAAAAACATGAAAAAAGAAATATAAGCTTACCTTTTCGTGGTGAATCTGGGAAACAAATGTATACTTTCATATTGTTGGAAATTTAACGTCTGGCGCAAATACAAAATTTCAATCCTGGTATCTATGATGAGTTTATTAAGTATGTTTTAATATGAAAATTGTTTTTATAGAACTGAAACTGAAAGAGTTTATTTCCGCTTCTTATCATTATCGTCATCCCCAAATATATATCATAACATTTGACGTGCCAGTCTTAGTCATCACAAAAGAGGCAATAACTGTAGTCATACTTTTTGCTAGGCCTTTAAAGGTTGTTGGTATAATATAAGTATCAAATTATTTACTCAGAGATTAACATATGACTGTGGTTTATTGATTTCATCAAAGATGGTACCAAAAAGCTTTGGGAAATCACTATATGAGAGAACAGCTTTGATGGTGATATTTATGAAATGTTTAAGTAACTTATTGGTTGGGCTTATTATCCTTGAATGTATTCCAATTAGAAGGCTGAGATCCGAATATTGTTTTTTTTAATCTAAACCTATAAGGGTGTAAATGATACAAATAAAAAACATGAAATTAAATCAAAATGATATTTAGCGGTGAAAAAAAGAGGTAGAAGATATCAAAGGAATATTTAAAATTAATAAGTCGACTGGTATCTGACAACGCCTTGTGGGCAAATGGAGAAAAAACGACTATGATTAAGTCAAACAACGGTTTTCAAAATACTATATGGAAAACTATATACTGCGCATCACAAACCCTACCTTGAAACATTGACACCGGCGAAGATCTCAGGTGATATGGATGGGTAACCAGATCCTGTTCAACATGTGACATACATGTTATTTTTACAATATCGTTTATTCAGTATTTACATGTTATTTAAAACTTTGAATTTTAACCGAACATTAGCTATCAATAGAAATTTGGAATTTGGTTTAAAATCTCAAATTTATTATAATTGTCCAAATGTTTTAAAGGCTATTTTCCTATTTTTTTAGCAAAAATTATCAGAAATAATTTTCAGAATGTTATAGTTTGTAACAAATATGTTTTCTTATAAATCATTAATTCGTACAAATCAAGCAAAGGTTGAATGTGTATGAATTATTATTTAGATCAAGACGTAAACTGCTGGGAATTTATTTTTGTTTGGCAATTCATAATATAAGTATAGTTCACATGAACTATTTTCACTAAACGTCCTATATATGGTGACATCTTCAAATTAAATAAGGTTAAGTGTTTCACAGGGAAAATAAAACGAAACCAAACCTTGTGATGTTAAAGTACTTGGAAAAAAAATATGTTGTCCTAATCACGTTCGTTTTGTTATAATGGTAAATGATATTCCAGAATAAAAAAAAATGAAATGAAAAAGCTTCATGACATTAAATAACATGACAATAAATGATGGGCTATCAATAGGCGGATTAATCCTCGCTTGTTTAAGAAATATATAAATGTATTAAATCGCGCCCTTCCCCTCCCCACTACCGTTTCAACTTAAACTTGTGTGCGATCCTTTTTGTATCTATGAGCAAATACAATCGTTATAAACTAAACCGTTTCAAACATTTTTTTTTATATTCGTGCATAATTGTTTTAAATAAGATTTGAACTAAATTTCTTGGGATACATTTCTGCAGTACAGTTAGTAAGTTTTTTTTTATAATTTGTAGCCCTCTTTTTAATGTCTTTCGAAATTGAAATGGCCAACCCTTTATGCTTATCACTAAAGAGAATATATTTCACGCAAATCAACCCATTAAAATTAAGAAATTATCTTCTCCTCATCTATAGAAAATTTAAAACATTTATATTCTAATGTTTATATTGATGAAGTTAATAATATTGTGTTATTTGTGCTGTCTTGTTACTTTTATTTCCCGGTATATAATATTTTTTTTATTTTAAATTCTGTAATAAATATCAAGGAACTTTGACAGTTGGATATCAAAACAAGACAAAAAGATTTTTTAACGATTGTTTTTTTTTTTCAAAATGAGGGTGTCTTACTTCTGTTCCTACATTTCAAAAATTCATATTCCTTCAATTCCTAAAAACAAAGTACAATAGCAGTTGTTATAAGGTAATTTGTTGTTAAAGCAACTTAGATTTAATTGATGTACAGGTAAATAAGTGCATTTACACACCCATTTTACTTATTTTTGAATAAAGAGAAAATTAAATATAGAAATGGTTTTTTTTGAAATTATATAATAGGAAAATTACAGAAAGAAAAATTCAAATCGAATTATGCATATGACACATATAATTTGAACCGTAATCTAATCAGACGGTCTTGATTCTGGGATAAATGCTGCAATAGGTTCAGTAGGCAAGGCCAAATTTAAACTTCACTTCAGAATACTCAAAGTCAGGTGAACACAATACCCAGATGCTGCATGCATCGCACATTGGACCCTTAGATAGGACCAATTCATGTATCAGTCCCAGACCACAATGACTTGATAAAGACTGATTTCATGATACATTTTGATATTTTGAAAAATATTCCGCATTTTGGTAATTAACTAATGGTTTATGTAACATGCTTCTTGAAGCACTTAAATTCTTGCTTTATATGGACTGATTTTAATGATAAATTCTCGTATCTAAACATATATTGTCTATTAATTTTGATTTTTTTTTCTCACGTGGATAGTGTAATATTGTAAACTAAGTGCTTAAAGTATAATACAGCTAACTGCTTCATCATTGTGTGAGTAAACTCTATATTTTGGGACTTGTACCAAATTATTTTGATTTATTTTTGACGGATTTATTCAATCACAAAGACTTTTCATTACAAATAAACACAACCCTTTTAACAAAAAATGTAGAAAATAGAATAAAACAGAATAAGGATACAGGACAATTTCAATGAGGCAAGGACATACATTCTTTTAAAACACTTTCTATTATTAATATTCTTAAATTGGACATTAATGAAAACTCTTCATTCATTAAGGTATGCAAGAGCTACACTCTTGAATGAGCTGCCTGACGCGATTTTTGCGCAGACGTACCTGAACCAGTTTAAAAGTATGATTAACAACTGGAATTGCAACTCATGCAGATGTGGCTCCTGTAGATCTTAATGATTTGTTTTCTATGTTTAGTTTTTCATGCAACTTGTAGAACTAGCTTGATTTATTTTGTCTGCTTTGCATGTGCCTATAATCTAATTTAGTGCTTTGGTAGTTTGTGCTATGCTTTTATTTATGAACATTTTGCTTATGCAATATAGCTGTCTTAGTTCGTATGTCTAATTTGAATGTTGTATATGTCTTAACATTGTATGTGTTGTTTTTATTATTAATTTTGTTTTCGGAAAAAAGCTCTACAGAGCTTATGTTTGTAATGTTTCATGTAAACCCGACTAACAAAATAATTTTCTATTCTATTCTATTCTCAGGAGATTTTATGGATATTTATATAAAAAAAATATATGATTACGTGAAGTTGATTAGCTTTATGTTTTTACAACCTAATCTGATTTAATCCCTTGTTTATTCAACTATTCCTCCTATTCATACATGGATTTCTTACAAATGACATACCAGTTTTCAAAATGTAGGAAAAGAAGGAATAAACCGAAAAGATGAAGTATGATAAGAGCCATAATTTGGTCCCTAAAATTTCGAAAATCTATTCAACCGTTCAAGTCTTTTTTTTAATTCTGTTGATAAATAAATTTTAACACTTTAGTGCAAAAAGATCATATGTCACTATGACGTCATAAATTTACGCATTTGCCAAAAAAAAATGGCCATTTTACGCATAGTGTCTGGTCAAAATATATATGAGCAACATCTTAATCCAAACATATACTTTTAGTTTACACACATTTACATCTCTTTGAAATACAGTTTGTAACAAAAAATATATATTTTGGTTTTAAAGCGTTGCTCATATTTAAATATTAATGACAGGATCTCAAAATGAGGCTTATGTCGTATGAACATCTGAAGGACGACTACGAGGGGAAGGGGGGGATAACGACCTTGGCTACCCATCAGGGTCGGTTAATGTTTGAAAGATCTTATTCGGTTAATATTTATAATACTTTCTGAGTGTATAGAAATAGCTCTATTATACAATCTCCTTTGATCACCATGGTCAAGGTTTAACGCGCTTTTCTAGATTTCCCTTCATCAGGATCGGCGGTCAAACACAAACATTTGAAAAATGTTTAAATATCTGAATCCAAATGTATGCTTGGCTATGTAAAGATAATTGGTTTTAATCTTTCGATTTTTTTCTTTTTTGGGGAATAATAATGTATTTTCTTACCTTTTTGTAAAAGACGAGACACTGACCAAGACGTGAAGACTATGTATTGACAATAGAAGCAGGAAAACCCTTTTTATGCTCGGTCAAATGAGTCCTGTCATCAGAAATGATCTATTTCATGTATGATTTGTATTTATCAAAGGAAATTATCTCTTACGATTAAAAGATTATATGATAAACTTTAATAAAGGTTGATTGCAATTAACCAATTTTAAATAATCTTCATTTATAACTTGATAATTTGTTTCCGTTTCTGGTTAAAAGTCAAGTTATATACTTCATCTACTTCAGATATAATAGTTGTATTGTTTTGTTAGGTTCAAGTATCCTAACTCAGAGGTAGAATTCGTGACTTACATTTTTAAATTTTCCTTTGGAAAACCCCATGATCGGTTATCTTAGTGAATATTTTTTTATCAAGTTAGATCCAGTTTATTTTAAGTAAGCTGATTCATGAGAATATGATGCTTCAACACAACTAAAATAACAAAACATCATTATACATATGTATGCAAATATATGGTCATCGAAAATACACAAGGTTCTACATATTATGTCAAGCTCTGACTAAACCTCAAAGAGTCCCAAATAGTTGCATATTTATTATCATAAATGACTTTCAGATGTGTTTACACCTACGCAGCTTTATCACTCATAATAAGTTCGATAAATTTGTCACTTCAGATTTGCGGGTAAAGGATCGATAAGTTTAGGCATTTGTTCATCTGCAATTTGTCTATACGCTAGGTCAAATATTAATAAAATAATTAAGTGTCGACTATAAAAGAGGCGGAAAATACCATGGGTACTCACGATCCAACGAGAAACTGACAACACCATTGCAAAAAAAAAATACAAACGATGGAAAGTCAAATAAATCATCACAACACTACATAGAAAAACCAAATGTGGGCTATCATAGACTTGGGCTTATCTCATGTGTTCTGGAAGGATACACAGAACATATCCGACTATGGATCGCTGGCACCTGTCCCGGTAGTCATGATAATCATAAATTTGGTGATAAGTCATTTGGTGATGTCAAAACCGAGCAAAAGGGTAAAGGATTGTGGTAACGACAATTGAAACTTATCAATGGTCATCTGTGACATATTACATAACGGTCAACCAACTCGTGATTGAGTCCGTAAATATTTCGAAGGTTGACTTCAACTTTACCGCTTGAAACCATTTGTTCAATATCTTCATTTTCAGAAGCCACCGTATATCAGAAAAAAAATCATATAAATAAGAAATACAATCTCTGGAATTTCAATTCCATGTGCAGGTACTGCTACAGTATTGCTAAATATAAATGGAAAGTTAAAGATTATGCCACAAACTAATACTAGTATTTTTTATTGTCCAAAATCATTTGCTTTGAGATTAGGATGCGATTTGTCTATATAATTGCATTTATTTACAGCATCGTTTATTCAATGATTTTTCCTAAGCTTTGAATGGTCTATAACAGGGAAAAGAATAGTTGGCTTTATGCATTCCTGATTGAGATCAATTAACTAAAGCGCTTTGGACGCATCAATTTATAAAGTGCTATTTTCATTCACTAGCAATGGATCGATATTACTGTTAATGCCCTTCTAATCCCCGAGGGTATTATCAAATAGGTAATCAGAGCTATGGTACTGACATGATTTATAACATATCTTCTTAAATTCTGCGTTAAAAATTTATAAAGTATGAAGAAATAAGGGTTTCAGCTACCTCATGTATACTAATCATCATATAGATTCTCATATTCTTTGTATATATAAAAAGCAGATGTGGTATGATTGCCAATGAGACAATTCTCCACAAGAAACCAAATGACACAGAAATTAACAACTATATCGTCACCGTACGGCCTTCAACAATGAGCAAAGCCCATACCGTATAGTCAGGTCAGCTATAAAAGGTTGCGAAATGACAAACGAGAAAACTAACAGCCTAATTTATGTACAAAATAATGAACGAAAAACAAATATGTTACACAGCAACAAACGACAAGCACTGAATTACAGGCTCCCGACTTAAGACAGGCACAGATGTGGCGGGGTTAAATTAGTTTGTTGGCGCCAACCCTCCCTTTTATGTTCTTTGTGTAATATAGCTCTTCTCGTATTCAAGAACTTATACATCTATGACCTGCATATTTTTTTAGTTTTGTTGTTCCTGATAAAGGTAAATTCAGACAAGTGTTTCGGACGCATCACATTTTTTTTTTTTTCATTTTGTAAACCCAATAGATGTTTTAAAGGTAATGCAGATAACTTTGCAGTAAGATTTATCTTTCTTTAGCCATACATTGTACGTAGCATAAAAGCGCAGTATTGGTACAGAAATAGAATATCCAAATTCATATTTGTTTTTATCTATTGGCATGTTTTTCCTACAATGCAATGGAAAATGTTTTAAAAGGAGTAAAATGATTCCCGTATGCATATTTATCCTACAAAAATCTAAATTCTGTTTTACGTTCTAAACTTTATTCCTTTGCTACTCCTCGGTGACATCAAAATTAATTAATATTCTTCATGATAAATTAAGACTTATAAAAAAAATAGTTTCAAATTCCACAGTCAAAATTAATCATAGATGAATTTGGCAACTCTGTATGTCCCTCTTTGGTCATTTAGCTCTTCTATTGTTTAGACCTTATACATTCTTTAATTTTAATTATTGAATTGAGCGTTCCTGATGAAAGCAAATCTAGAAAAATACACGAAATTATTAAGGTATTATATATCCATTTAATAACCAGGCGATTTATACGTTAATTCTGATATGTATTTAATTTTGCATGCATTTATAACTCGTTTCCTGCAATTTGTGAAAATCTGAGATGTGGGTCACTGAGAAAAACACGTGTTCTCGGTAACGTACGCAGTAGTCCATCATGCATTGCAACTCTTTCAAAGCATTGGTCAAGTCTCTAAGGCAACATATATTGCTAATTATTCAAACAAACAATTAAATTGGCGGGAACGTTATTGTGCCAATGTATGTGTATCCATAAATGAGGAGTACCTGACCTAATTAAACGTATTTAATACTAGTATACAAAGAATTATACATGTATTATTTTTATTTTCAGATTCAATCAAACAGACAGGTTATTAGAAAAATAAATAAACCATGATATCATCCAATACTACATAAAACAAATAACAGGAACCACCTTGACTGTTGGACAATAAAACACCAACCATCAGCATCAAACTTAACCGAGGGAAGAGACGTACACACAAACATAAACGACAACAAACATGGTCTACATATTTGGACGTGGTTCAGGTACAATTTATGGGAATGTTGAATCAGCTTTACGAACCCACAAACCTCCATCTTTAATTTACAACCACTGGGTGGATGCCATTGCTGGTGGAGTTTTCTCCCCAAGGATTTCATCAGCCAAGTAGTTCGCGCTTCTGTGTTGACATGAATTATCATTTATATGATCAAAATTATAAATTAACTGTTTACAAAACTTCTGAGTTTAGTGTAGTCAGGGGTATAGCTACTTTCTTCATGACGTGGAAACACAAACTCAAGGGCGAGGGGTTCTGGTGATCGCCTCAGTACACCCCCACCCCCACCCCACCCCCCAAGTGGGTCCATGAACAAATATATGATAGGGGAACAAGAATATCCATATATATAGTGTTAAGGCTTTGCCCATTGTTTAAAGCCATATGATGACCTATATTTGTTAATTATGTGGCATGTGGTCTCTTATGAAGAGTTGTCTCATTGGCAATCATACCACATTTTCTTTTTTTATATTTCAAATCAATCACAACCTTAATTGATTTGTTGATTTTTCTGTTTTTTTTGGTTAACTATTGTTTAACTTTGAGTCGAATAAATACTATACATTGTCGTTGCGTTTTTTGTTCACCGTTAGAGCTTTTAAGTGCAAGGAGATTTGTTCCATATGCTAGTATTTGTATTGAGCAAAGTAGATGTATAAAAACAAACAATAAACATAAACAATACTATATGTGTAGTTTATGTTAGCATTCTAACGTCCATTTTTCTGAACTAGTATACACTATTGTTTAGGAGCCAGCTGAAGCCCGCTTCCGGATGAGGATTACCTCGCTCCGTTAAAGGTCCATTGATGGCCTTGTTCTGTTTGGTAGGATTGTTGTCTCTTTGACACATTCCCCGTTTCCAATCTCAATTCTATACATCATATCTTAAATGTATTTGATATTAAAAAAACAGATGGCCCTCTTCAAACTGGAATCTATGACAATACGAACCTGATGATTTCGGAATTTCAGTTGTCAACTTCCAACTTCTCAGCAGTAAAGATCCCTCGGTTGAATTGTATGGTAATATCGTATCAAAATTGAAATGTTACGCTCGTGCATGCTCACATAATACAAGTAGACAGGGTAGTGAAGGAAAAACTATGCATACAGAGTAATTAGAAAGAAGGTTTGAAAGCGATCCTACATTAGGCATGATAGGTTTAAGGTAACAAACGCGAACACGCACTGGTGACGGATACGACGTGTATGTTTCAACTCACTTACGATTTGTGTTGCCGTCTGATCCGTAAATTTTCCGCATGTGTCTATTTCCCGGTTGTAACAATTTGTCAAAAACGTTAATCATTTGAAAAAGCTTCAATAAAGAGTCAAAATACGAATTCGACCATGTGAAATTATTTGTCGATCTTATTTTGCCTTTTAATCAATTCTATGTTTCAACAATAAATGTCAGTAATGTTCAAGCTGATACCCAATATGCAAAAATTATTTGAATCGCCATTTAAGAGAAATAACTGCAATCCATGAACCATACTGAAAACCGAAGTGATTGCAGATATCGCAGAAAATCGAGTGCCACCTATCTAGAGATTTTTCAGAAGTTTAACTAAAGAATGTTTGTAATATTTATTCTTCCTATGAAGAAATATCAGAAATGTTGTGCATACTGAATAACCCACCTAGCGACTTATTTAAAAGTGTGCATCGATTTTTTTAGGTTATTTTGAATTGACTGGAAAACAATTACGGTCTTTCCCTATGATTTAATTCACAATTTCATTTTAAAGGAGAAAATCATGAAAAAACGTTGATGACTTCACGGTAACATGACAACATTGTGTCCATGAGCTGATAGACAAGAAAAAACGTTTCTTGTATGTAATTTCTGGACGGAAGCGATCGATGACCCTAAACACATTGCATCAACTAGTATTATTAATAAGAAAAACACAATAAATTCGGCAAATATCAAAATGGAGCAAAATGATTCGAAAAAAAAACTTCTACAGCCATAAGAAATAGGACGAAATGAATATCAAGAGCCAATAAAGCACTATACAGAAAAGAATGAGCAACACGAACCTCATGAAAAACGTGGGTCGTTCTCCAAGGCATAGCTGTTCTTGCTCAACTCATGAACGGTGATGTTGAATCTCTACTTGAAGCTTTCAGTCGGGCTGCTCCTGTTAAGAAATGTTGATGAATATTTACCGGTATTGTGCATTATAAAATAACTGGCGACTGAAAGGTTCTTGTCAAGTAGTTTTTAGATACTTTTACAAAATCACAAGTACACGTACAGCCTAATACTTTTATAATGTTTTTCCTGTAGAGTATCACATCCAATGAGTCTGTCTCCGTGTTTACATAAAATATATTTTATCTTTTTCCGTCTAAATTCTTTTTATAAAATGTTTATATATTTGAAACTTATGCAAGTTGATTCAAACAAAAAATTCCGTGAAACTGACATTATCAAGATGCCTGATTTCTTGATTGACAGCATATTTGTAACGTTTGGAGGACGTGTTTTTCAACAAACTATCGGCATTATTATGGGAACCAATTGAGCCCTCTACTTTCCGACTTGTTCCTTTTTTCTTATGAGGCTGACTTCATACAGGAACTTTTTAGGAAGAAAGAAAAGAAGTTAGCAATATCCTCTAACTTTACCTGCCGCAATATAGATGATGCTCTCTCACTAAATAATTCAAAATTTGGTGACTATGTTGAACTGTCATCTACAAATTGACAATGAGGGTCAGTTGAAAACAAAACTTTACGACAAATAGGTTGATTTTAGCTTCCCAATTGTGAACTTTCCTTTTCTATGTAGAAAAATTCCAGCAGCGCCTGCATACGGAGAATATCCAATGCAATTATAGGTTTGAACGTTGTTTTCAATTTAGACTTGTTTATATTTTTTCGTTTGGGCTTGTATTATATTTGCCTCCGGGTTTATATGATCCGTTCATACTATTTTGACTCCTCAAAATTCAAGAGTCTATCCTAAATTGAGGTAAATTGTATAGCTTTCCAAATACCGTTTCGATTGCTAACATCGCTGAAGAGACATTAATTGTCGAAATCTGAATATGGTGTACAAAAACCTTTGCACCTTTTGTTTGCGGTATACCATCTTTTCCGCAAGTTTATTGTTTTCTGTTTAGTATTAAATTTATAATTAAGATCCATTTATTACATCGGTGATTCGTTTATTTGGCAATCGTCAATGGCAGTCAGCAGGGTTTAAGAACATTTGTTGTTCGACCTGTTAGTCAAATGCGTTTTGTTAAAATATACATTTTCATTTTTTTGGTCTTTTGGAAAATGTTGTTTGCGCTGTTTCTAGACCCCTCTAACAAGAAATTTGTTTTGCATGCACACGAATAAAAATTGCGGTTTTTATCCAAAGCAATCATAGGTTTGAAAGTTGTTTTCAGTTAAGACTTGTTTATATTTTTTCGTTTGGGCTTGTATTATATTTGCCTTCGGGTTTATATGATCCGTTCATCCTATTTTGACTCCTCAAAATTCAAGAGTCTATCCTAAATTGAGGTAATATGTATGGCTTTCCAAATACCGTTTCGATTCCTAACATCACTGAAATCCGGATATGGTGTACAAAAACCTTTGCACCTTTAGTTTGCGGTATACCATCCTTTCCGCAAGTTTATTGTTTTCTGTTTAGTATTAAATTTATAATTAAGATCCATTTGTTACATTGGCAATCGCCAATGGCAGTCAGCAGGGTTTAAGAACATTTGTTGTTCGACCTGTTAGTCAAATGCGTTTTGTTAAAATATACATTTTCACTTTTATGGTCTTTTGGAAAATGTTGCTTGTGCTGGATTTAGACCCCGCTAACTAGAAACTTGTTTTGCATGCACACGTATAAAAATTGCGGTTTTTATCCAACGCAATCATAGGTATGAACGTTGTTTTCAATTTAGATTTGTATATATATATATATATATATATATATATATATATATATATATATATATATATATATATCCCAATTGATATGATATTCCCGGGCTTCTATTTTCTATCGTGATTTCCTTGCTGCTCACAAGGAAGCTATTTAACCAAGAGTTCCAAATGGTGAAGTTAAAATCATCCCTTCGTACATTTTACGGATACCATCACGAGTTGGTTGACCGTTATGGAATAATCGTTTCACAGATGATATTGGATATGTTCCTTATGTCGTAACTACAATCCCGTTCCCTTTTCACGAATGTGACCTACCGAATTTGACTATTTACTGGGTTTGTAATAACATGAGCAAAACGAAGGGTGCCACATGTGGAGCAGGATCTACTTACCCTGCCGGAGCACCTAAGATCAACCCCAGTTTTTGGTGGGGTTCGTGTTGTTTAGTCTCTAGTTTTCTATGTTGTGTCTTTTGAACTATTATTTGTCTGCTTGTCTTCTTTTTTTAGCAATGACGTTGTCAGTTTATTTTCAATCTATGAGTTTGAATGTCTCTTGTGGTATCTTTCGCCCCTCTTTTATGTGTTACAGCCAAATGTACAAATGGCTTAAGACATATTTGGCAGAATTGTTTTTAATTTTTCGGTTTTCCATGATCTTCAACAGTGTAAGGAAGTTGGTCTTGTATAGATATAGGAAGGTGTGGTATCAGTGCCAATGGGACAACTCTCCATCCAAGTCACAATTTATAAGGGTAAACCACTATAGGTCAAGGTACGGTCTTCAACACGGAGCCTTGGCTCATACCGAACAGCAATCTATAAAGGGACCCAAAAAGTTACTAGTGTAAAACCATTCAAACGGGAAAACCAATGGTCTAATATATATAAAAAATACGATAAACCAGAACCACATCAACAAACGA
Source organism: Mytilus californianus (assembly GCF_021869535.1). Taxonomy (NCBI): domain Eukaryota; kingdom Metazoa; phylum Mollusca; class Bivalvia; order Mytilida; family Mytilidae; genus Mytilus; species Mytilus californianus. Next base: position 46,177,845 of record NW_026262582.1, on the reverse strand, counting down.
CAACTACTGAACATCAGATTCCTGACTTAGGACAGGTGCAAATAATTGCAGTGGGATTAAACGTTTTAATGGTACGTACCAAACCTTCTCCCTTATCTGAAACAATAGTGTAACATCACGACATAGAGAGACACACTATAAAATATCAATTGGAATTGCTTAACTCAATCAAAAAACGTAGTAACACAAATGACCAAACACTGAACGAATAAATTTGATCTATGATACAATGTAAATACAAAGTCAATAAAAATAAGGGATGAATAATCAAAGCAAAAGCACTACACCGCTGTGAAATGCCAAACAATCCCAGAAAAAATATCAACTTTGAAAAACATTACGTCATATTATACACAGGTAAATAAAAATAATTTGTGTTGTCTTCTGTCTGTATAATTTCCGTTTAGGAATACCAAGAAATTTCTTGTACATCAATAAAACTATTTTAAAACTTGGTACACGTGGGGCGAATATCAATAATAAAACTTTAAAATTGGTGCTCGACAAAACTTCGTGCTCTTCATGTACAGGTGCCGAAATTAGAACAATGGGAGCAAGAATGTCTAATGTCTTTTAACCCAGACAAATGTGAAATCATCCACGTAACAAGAATGCGTTAACCCATTATCTTTGAATACACACTACATGATCATATATTAAAATCAACAGACAAAGCAAAATATCTCGGCGTTACCATCACAAACGATCTGACATGGAATTCACATATAAATAACATCACAAATAAAGCAAATGCATCACTCAGATTTATAAAAGGAAATGTAAAAACCAACACCATAAAAACAAAAGAACTTGCTTAGAAAACATATATCAGACCAACAATAGAATATTGTAGTGTTGTCTGGGACCCCTGGCAGAAGCAACAAATACAAAATATTGAAATGATCCAGAGAAGAGCTGCCAGGTATACACTAAATCAATACAGCTACCAAAGCAGTGTAACAGTCATGCTTGAACTCCTAAGCTGGCCTACATTACAACAAAGACGAAATCTTGCATCGGTCACCATGCTTTACAAAATCCAACACCAATTAGTATCCATCTTAAATATACAATATTTAGTACCATCAAAAGAACATAAATTTGTACAGCCATTCTCTCCCACAAATTACTATTTATATTCATTTTTCCTAGAACAATAAAGTTGTGGAATTCATTACCATACACGGTAGCCTGCAGCCCAGACTTAGAAGCATTTAAGTCTAGTGCAAAACAACATATATATTGCTAGATCAAAATCATGTTTTATCTATATACAAAATTTTAAAAAAAAAACGTTTTTGAAATTATTGTAAATACATTGTATGTTCAGATTTTATTTTTTTTCCTAGTATGTGCCTTCTTGTAATCTTCAACCTATTGAATTTACGAAGTATTATGTAGATGTAGATGTAGATGCATACAGCACAAAAGGAGAAAGGAAATAATGTTGATGTTTTTAGTACGAATAAGTGAAATTTTATAGTAATTCCAAACAATCTAAGCTTGTATATAGCCATATACAAGTTAACATTAAATAACAAAAAAGCATTACAAATAGTATCAACAGGTCAATTAACAAGAAAGTACGATTTTAGAGTACTCGCAGTTACTTTAGTAGTGATTTGGTCCAGTTAAAAAAGGTCAAATACTAGTATGTCTGAAGCTGTCAAACTGAATTTTAGACCCCCTTAACATAGAATTGTCAATATTTTGAGTTAGAGCTGGTACAAGTTTCTATAATTTTTATATTATTTGACCCAATAGTAGTACACTACACTGTAAAAATCTTTTTGAGATAGAGCAGGTGCCTTTTTTTTTAATTTGACTTAATTGTCTAAAAGAAATGCACTACGAAATAACTGTGTTCTCGGGCCTAAGAGATGAATTCAGGAAATGTAGATTCTGTACTTTGGCAACGTCCCTGAATGGTTTGCTGGTTTCAATTTGTCCAACTCAATAAAAGTAAAGGATTTACATCTTTATTTGACATTATACGGCTAAAATAAGCATTTAAAGCAGTTTCCATTTTTAAGCCTAAGAGGCATGCTGACTTTCTATCTGACAGCTTTTTATGCTTTGATTTTCGTGTTTCTATGATTAATTCAAATTCTAATAACCATTTGTGAACTCTGAATATAGAGAAAAGTAGGTTATCACAGAAAAAATGTGCAAAATGTGTTGTACTTAGGCCCTGGTCGAACGGCCTGTTTATTGTATTTGAAATGTGAAGAGCTTTGTACATAGAATGTGTAGTCCATCATAAAAATTTCACTCAATCTGTAAAAAATAGCACTTGACAATGATCTGTGCACAAAAAATAGCACTTGACAATGATCTGTGCACCTTATCCATTTCATATACTACCTTTATTTTCTTCTGTAGGATAGAATGTGGTTCAAATATATGCCAGTTGAGACTAAAACTACATGCAAGTTTTCCATTGAAAAGTGCAAAAACTGTGCATCAGACCATACTGTCTGCCAACAAAGTTGAATGCAAGAGTCCTTTTGCAATTAGACTTCTTGTATCATGACATCTTAGCATAGAAATGAGCAAAAACTAACAAATTTCCATTTCTTATGGCTTTTGTATGCATTTTTATATGTAAATATGTGCTACGGCCTAAATTGACACTAAATAATGTTCAGTCTTACATAGCCTTAGACCATTTTATACTCATTTGGTATGTTTTTTGTAACTTTTCTTTCCATTTAAAGTACATTTAATATATGAGAAAGAATCATTTATGGTGAAAAAAACTTCAAAAACTTCAAATTAGTTGAAAAAAATGCATGCTTATGTAAGGCTCCCCTTAATTAGAAAATCTCTATTTTCAGGCAAAGGCTCATATAAATTTGACATTTGAATAATTGTAATAAAACTGATAAATAAAATGAGTGTTCATTTGCTTTTAATACTTAAAATATTATATTTAAGAGCATTTCAATAGCAAATATTTGCAATATTCAAATGTTTTAAGCCCATATCTTGATAGTTCAAATTATTCGATTTAAACGCCAAAATTAAACATTCAAATTTCAATATTAAAACTGCCATAGATTCTATAATATATATCCTATAGCCTATGAACTTGGCCAGCTATCCTATAATTGCCTAAGCTTGGGTCATGCAAAGTTTAATTAGAATTGGTCAAGTCTTTCTATACTATTAGGTCCGAGGAACCACTTATCGTCCTTAGATTTTCGTTGTCTACAAATATAGTCCCTAGTGTGGACAGTGTTTAACTTGCAAATTTTTTTCATACACTTTCCAAATTTATTTCTTTATATTTTGTGCATGAAATATTAAGTAAGGGGATGAAATTACATGTTAAAAAAATTTGGGTGCTGAATCTTTATGTTAAGTAGTGATATGGTCCAGTTAACAAATGTCAAAAACTAGTATGTCTGAAACAGTCAAACTGAATTTTAGACCACCTTAACATAGAATTGTTAATTTCTGAGTTAGAGCTGGTAAAAGTTTCTATAATTTTTATATTATTTGTCCCAATAGTAGTAAACTACACTGTAAAAATCTTTTTGAGATAGAGCAGGTGCGATTTTTTTTAATTTGACTTTATTGTCTAAAAGAAATGCACTACGAAATAACTGTGTTCTCGGGCCTACTGACAGCTAGTTAAAATCCAAAACAATTAATAATAAACAATCATGCTTCAGAGACTAAAATCCCTGACTTAATAACTGTTATACCGCCATATTACTGTTAAACACTTACTTAAGTTAGTTTCAGTGTCTTTCAACTTGATCTTTAACTATTGTCAAACCATTGAACAAATGCTTCGTAAGTAAAAATATTATCTTTTCTATAATTCCCCATTCGACGTTGTATAAATATTTGATTAAAAATGTATTTTTGTCGTTTCATTGAATTCACATAATTCACGAGGATCTATATGGAGTTTACAGAAAAGATAATAACGGGCCAAATCTACAAAAACATAAACCCAAAGATAGAGAACAACAGAGTCAAAAGAATTTGAATAGAAAACTGACCTGAACAATTAAAGAAAACAGAAATTGTACACCAACCCTCCCATCCTCAAACATGGTCCCGTATATATCTCCCTCGTTCAAAGTTCTAACTTCTTGTTCCCATTGGATATTCCTTTTGTCCTTCTTGGTTTATCATCTCTTCAATTTTTGGAATAACTTTTGGATTTTCAAACATTTTGGCAATAAGAATCACTAACGAGTCATGCATTGTTGAATAAGCTCATCAAATACCAGAAATATGCTTGTATACGCCACACGCGCGTTTCTCTTACAAAACACTCATCAGTATATCTCATATCAAAATAGGTATTAATCCAGATCTGCGTGGTGCCATTGAATTGTTACTTGTTATGTTAGTTCAAACATATCCTGTATTTATACATCAGACACTCGCTGAAATGTACTCTTGTGAACTTTCATGTAAATTGTTTCCAAAAAAGGGCAAACATTTTATGATGCTAAAGTTTAGTGGTTAACGGACAGTGGCAAAACTCACATTATACTAGAAATAGATCTTGCATGTCATTTGAACTCTTTTGGATAGTTTTACACCTACTTATTTTATATTCATTTTAATGTTGAATGAATATGAAACGAAAGTAAAATAACAAAAATACTGAACTCAAAGGGAAATTCAAAACGGAAAGTCCCTTTTCAAATAAACTTTATTAAGCTAAAACACATCAAACGAATGGAAAACAACGGTCATATTCCTGACTTTATTCAGGTATTTCCTGAGGTAGAATAATGGTGATTAAATGTGGCTTTATAGCTAGCTAAACCTCTCACTTGTATGACAGTCGCACTAAATTTCTTTGTATTGAAACCAATGTATGAACAAAACAAACAGACATAATAGGTAAAAAATGTCAAATATATGAATACAGCAGTCAACATTGGGTTACAATCTTAATCACTATAAAAACAAACAATTATGTCAACAAAAGGAAAACAAAATGGCATATAGACAATGCACATAAGCAAAACATATCTATTAGTTAACCAATCTTTGTACAAGACCAACCAACTGAATAAGATTTGTTAACGCGTTACACAATGTAACAGTCTGTATGAAGACTCGCCACGTTGTTTGTAAAAATTACCCTGACTCCGAGCCGACCAGTATTTACTGTGACTCCTAAATGCCGCATATTCAGCGGATAGGCATGCAGCAATTATAAAGTATTAAGTTTTTTACTTAACACAACTGGGGATCAAACCCACGATTGCCTGCAGTCGAGGCGAACACACTACCACCTGCATTTCTATAAATATTTAAGGTTATGTCAAAACAGATATTGATTTCAATTGATCATAAGTATCAAAAAGTCTAGAAAATGAACCAAATAGATTTATTTATCATTACGAATATTTATTTGCATAAAGGCATGTAGATGTTTGTGACAACCAGAAGAAAAGACAACTTGAATTTAGAAAAATCTCTTGACTTAAGTATCAATGACTGTTGAAAAAGGAGCAATTACTGTGCATATGTTCTATGGAACATGGGTTTAATATTCTATCTAATTTTTCTGTTTTTCTTGTGCGAAATAAAGTTTTTTAATAATTTTTTTCTAAGGTTTTCATTACATTGACGGTAAAGGAATAAGTGTTTTTCATCCTCCTTGATTGTATAGCTATCGTGAACATGCGAGCATGTCACCGTCCTCCTTTTTACAAATCAGAATCAAAAGGCCAATGATCTTATAGTACGATTGCTTTTATGTCAAATTTTTTGTTCAGTCAAAATTACAAAATAAGAGAATTTAATGCATAAAAGTCAAATGGATTTTTTGGAAACGTCTTGATCCCGATTTTATTGTGTATCATTCTTCGCAAGCCACTTCTCAAAAGGTTTGCTATATCTCGACTTGTTCTGTTCATAAAACGAACAAAGTGACTCCATAGAACAAGCACTGTTTGCACACATCACTCTTGGCAACTTGTCTTTGTCGCTCTTTGGACCAGGAGGTTCGTATATTACATTCCAGTTACAATTCGTACACGGCACCCATTCAGGGTCATAAATATTATTACGAGGTTTACCTAAACCTTCGGAAACTTCGATTGAACGATCAAAACAAAACTCAATTAAAGCTCTTGTAGCTCTAAGCGATTCTGGGTTTTTTCTGCTACATTGTATACAGTCGTCTCCGATGTTTTTATCAATTTCTTTTTTAAGACATATTTTCAACTGATTTCTTGACAACTCGGTAAACAAGCGAGTTGATTTTGATTTCGAAATACACTCGTACGTTAGATAATTTATGAAATATGTTGTGATGTTAGCTCTATTATTTTGGTTACCTGTGCAACACTTTGATGGTGGGAAGTCAGTTATACAATCATATGCTTCCCTTTGGAATGTTCTCTTTATACCATCGATACTGTTTGGAGTGTAAACTTTTAACTTATGGACATATGGACCATTAGCCATACGCATAAATGCAATAATTCCCCCGTTCCTCATGAAATCAAACGAACTCTTTTCGTCAGTATTCTTAAAAACGGTCGTATATGCTACAAGCATGGTAAATTCATGTATTCTTCCTTTAGCATAGTTCATCAGCTCTTCTGAGCACGAGTAACCTAAGTTTTGCACATGCGCACAGGGAATGTAATGAGAATACAGTAACATAATTGGATATTTATATTTTGTCTTTGGGTCTCTTTTGAAGTCACCCATCAATCTGTCAATCTCGCCAAAGTGAATAGCTTTTATTTCACCGTGTAGCTCCCGATCAGGATTGTAATATTCTTTCCCGTGGTCACGTTCGTTTAAGAGAAAAACAATTCTACGTTTTTCTAAAAACTCCTTTGGAAACGATTTTCCCCAACTTTCAGCTTGGTTGATTTCCTCATCGGACACAATAGTTATAAGAAGATATTGATTAAATATCGGTGTTTTTTTGTTTCGATTCTGAATTTTCTTGTTCACTTCATCTCTCTCAGCTTCGCCATATCGGCGCATCACTTCAAAGATAGGTGTCACAAGTTGTGGGGTAAAATCCCGTACAGATACTTGAGACTGTATGGTTGCTTTTCTGTTTTTTCGTTTACTTACAGTGGCGATTGAATGCAATTGAGACAGTAAAATAGTGAAAAATAAGACAATTTTCAAACTGTCGGTCATCGTTTGGCCCATTGATATCCACCGGCCCATTACTGGAAAAAAAACAATATTTTTTTTCAATTCATCACAAGCATTCCAAGCACAATATCATTTAAGTATCTTCACAAACAAAAGCTGTGCTGTAGTATTAACTCATAAGAAGATGAATATAGTTATCAAAGGTACCAGGCTAATAATTTGATACGCCAGACGCGCGTTTCGTCTACATACGACTCATCAGTGACGCTCAGATCAAAATAGTTAGAGAGCCAAATAAGTATAAAATTGAAGAGCATTGAGGAACCAAAATTCAGAAAAGTTTTTTTTCAAATACGGCTAAGGTAATCTATGCCAGGGATAAGAACATCCTTAGTATTTCGAATATTTTATACTTTTGCAAACAGTTAATTTATAAAAATGATCATATAATTGATATTCACGTCAACACCGAAGTGTTGACTTCTGAGCTGGTGATGACAGTTTTTTTATTACATTGTTTTACAACAACGAATAATGAATATTCATTTTCCCCGAAATACATAACATTAATTTCAATGATCTATCAGAAAATGAAAAAAAAATTGTTTGTTTCAGTCGTCATCATATCAAGTGTTACCTTAGTTCTTATATATTTTTTTTTTTTATTTTCAATTTTATTTTTTTTACAACAAACTCAATTGTGTCATTTTCATTTTTATGCGTAAACACTTTTTGACATTTAACTATGTTCCGCTATTTGTATTTTAATTTGTTAAATATTTTTATATAATTTATACATAATGTTTCATAAGCATTGTTATTATTATTATTATTATTATTATTATTATTATTATTATTATTATTATTATTATTATTATTAAAAAGAATATATCATTTTTTCATTATTATTATTATAATAATTATTATTAATATTATTATCATTATTTTCATTATTATTATCATTTTTCATATTTGTTATTATTATTATTTATTTTTTCATTTTATTATTATTATCATTATTATTATTATTATTATTATTATTATTATTATTATTATTATTATTTTTATTTTTATTATTATTATTATTATTATTATTATTATTTTTGTTATTATTATTATTATTACGATCATTATCATTATTAATATTATTATTATTATTATTATGAAAATGCATTCGAACATTGGACAGTGGACTCTTGAAATATTTACTTTGTCTGTTTTTTATGATTAATTTGCTGTATGTCTTAATTTTATTTTTTAACTTTATTAATTTAGAAGCTAATTTACGATTGTAACAATGACATTTGAATTTAAATTAGGGAAAATATGATTGAGTGTTCTACAATGTTTCCCGCGTTTGATATCTTAATGAGAGGCAATCATACAACACAATTTGCACAAAAACATCTAAAGTTAAACATATAGTCCTCACAAATTGACGATATCAAGGCTATTTATCGCCCCATGTCTGAAAAGTTGTAAGCAAATTAAGCAGAGACTATAAACGACAGGCAAGTAACTTAAAATCATTTTAGTAATACAAAACAACATTGAAAGTCATTGACAAGGCTCCTGACTTTAGACAGATACAGTCACATGTGACGGGTTTAACTAATTGTTACTAAAGAATGTGGCAGGGTTAATACACATTTCCCGCCATTCACCCTTGTCAAACAAGCTTTATTATTAATTTAAGAGAAAAAGCTTCTACACAATGAATTCTGATTTAAAAAAATGAAGGTCTTCCTGCAATATGAAACGTATAACTGTATAAACAACTGTCTGTATTCATCAAAAACAATGCCAACATGTTTTGAAATGTTGAAAAACATGCTTATATATTATTGTTATATCTACATGCTATATCTATGTCAACGATACCACATGTTTACATGGTCATGTTTATGCAAAGCTATTATCATGATCTCATGTTACACTTGTATCTTTGACTGAATGTTCAAAAAAAATCTTGAAATAAAACCACTTTGAAAAATTAAAATGTTTACATTAACTTGTTCTGGTCCTCAATGTACATGAAATAAATGTTTATTGAATTAAAGAAAATAACAATCAATGAATTAATTTATCTTTTGGGTTCAGTAACTATTTGAGACGGTCCATTTCTGTAAAATTTACATTTACAACACTAGTTACCTTTAAACTTGCCAAATATATCAAAATAATACAAACAATTAGTAATACCTTACTTACTAATTATCGCTTAAAAACTAATTCCTCCTTAATTCGGAAATCTGACAATCAAATCATCAGTTCTCGATTGAAAAGAAACTACTTGTCACAAGTGTTCTGTGAAAATTCCCCTTGGTAAAAAAAAGTTATTTGTCATAAGTGTTTCCCAAGCTAAATATAGTTATCTCGATGAGGTAAGGTGACGTTTAAACTCCAGCAACACACTTATGTATTTGTTTTCCTTGTGATACATGTATGACCGTGTGTATGTCCCATTAAAAGATGTGACATGCCCTATACTGTAGATATATGTTTTTTTTATAATTTGCAACGAATTGTATGTTATATATGTTTACAACTTTTGATGTAAAACATATTAAGTTGTGGAAAAGAGAATGATAATCAATAACAGGTTAAAAAAAACCCAGAAAAATGATAAAAAAAAACAAATACATAAGTATAGGGCAAATTGATAACGAAGTGAGAATAAATGGCCACAAAATAAAAAAAAATAGAGACAATTACCTAAATGATTAAAATATCAGAAAAGAATGAGCCCAATCTAGACCCTCGCATATCAAATGAGACATTGACAAATATAATTCATTTAATATTAACAATCATTCTACATGTATTTTGCGTATGTTTTTGTGCAGCATCTTTCTGAAGGGTATGCAAATTGTACACGGGTGTGTAGTACGATATTTAAATGCCAAAGGCAAGAAAACAAATCAAATTCAGGTCATGGGATGCTGACACTTAAAAACACTTGAAAATTGATCTAAAGCAATTAATCTGCTGTAAATGAAGAAAACCATCATCCTTGAAAAAAACATAACGAAATACTTATTGAATACAGTTACTTTATTTTGTGTTTTATATGAATTTAAAATAAAAAAAAAGGAGTTGTGGTATGATTGCCAATAAGTGAGTCATTTATCAACCAAAGTCTCAAGGACGTGATCGTAATTAACTATATCTTGGTGCACAGACTTCGACAAAAATCAAAACCCACAACGTACAGTGAACATTTATATAAGATCATATCATGACAAAATGTGAAACAATTCCCTGCATCCCTGAAATCCAATAACAAAATACTTAATTAATACAGTTACTTTAGTTTGTGTTGTGTATGAATTCAAAATTAAAAAAGGAAATTAGTATGATTGCCAACCGGTGAGACAATAATCAACCATAAATCCAAGTACATGGACGTACTAAACTATAAGTTGGAGCAAGACCTTTAACAAATATCAAAAAGTAAAATCACAAAAATATTGAACTCCAAGGAAAATACAAAATGGAAGGTCCCTAATCAAATGGCAAAATCAAAAGCTCAAACACATCAAACGAATGGATAAAAACTGTCATATTCCTGACTTGTAACAAGCATTTTCTTATGTAAACCTGGTTTTATAGCTAGCTAAACCTCTCACTTGTATTATAGACGCATCAAGTTCCATTATATTGACAAAACCCATACCGTACAGTAACTTTATAAGATCATATCATGACAAAAATGTGAAACATTGCCCTGCATCCCTGAAAACAAATAACAAAATATGTATTAAATACAGTTTTTTTTTATTTTGTGTTTATATGAATATAAACTCACAAAAAAGGATATGTGGTATGCTGACAATCAGTGAGACAATTATCAACAGGAGATCTAAGGGCGTGGACGTAATCAACTATTTGTTGGTGCACGGCCTCCGACAAAGATCATAATCCACAACGTACAGTAAACTTCTATGATCCTGTCATAACAAAATGTGAAACAATTCAAATAGAAACTCTGAGTATTGATGTGTTTTAAACGTACGGCCGGACGGACATTTTAAACATCGCCACATTCATTAAATGTCTGTCCAAAATAAAAACCCCATGGTTCAGTGGTTGTCGTTGTCGTTGGTTTGTGTCTGTCGTTCAGAGGATTCATTATTATTCGTTGGGTACGTCTTTGTTTCATGTTGCAGGTCCTTGTTTCGTGTTGTGTGCTTTTGTTTATGGTGTATGTCCTTGTTTCGAGTTGTATGTCCTTGTTTCATGTTGTATTTCTTGTTTCATTTTGTATGTATTTTTTTAATTTTGTATGTCTTTGTTTCTTTATGTATGTCTTCGTTTCATGTTGTAGGTCTTTGTTACATGTTGTTTGTCTTTTTGTCATGTTTTATGAATTTGTTATGATTTCTCTGTCGGGTTGTTATGCATACAGGTTCAGTCATAAAATATATTGATAGCAAAGTATAATAGGTATTAAGGTGATACATAACACTACAGGGAGATAACTCTGTAAAAATCAGCTAAACGTTTTAATTACGTTGTATTGTTAAGGAAATATTAAGCTTCTCAATGATCAAAATTAGTGTTTGTCAAACTGCTATATAACCAATGAAATTTTTCTGATAAAGTGGTTGGTTCAAATTTTTGGAAATTGTTATATTTTTGTCAAAGGGTCAAAGTAAACATTTTTCAAAATTTTATGAAAATTAAACGAGCCAAATTAATATTAGTCAAGGTGTTGGGTACCACCTTAAAAAGGCTAGAAATTAAAAAGAATATGCGGTTATAACATTTTTTTGTTGGCATAAGGGCATGCAGGTCTTTGTGACAAACAAGAAAAAACATTTTTACTTTGTAAGAGACTTCAGTGCTCAGTTTCAATGAATTTTTAATATTTTACTTTATTTATTCTGGTTTTTTTTTTGTGTGCAAAATAAAGTTATTAGTATTTAGAAGATTGGTAATCTTTTCTGATGTTTTCAGCATTTTACACGCATGAAGAATTGTGATTTGTCCTCCTTGATTGTGTGACGATTTGTGAACATGTAACTGTCCTCCTTTTGTATGAAATACAGGTTTATATACACTAGAAATGGTTAATAGAATGAAAGGTAGTTTTGTCAGTGAAATGAATGCTTTTTTCAATGAGTCATCAAAGTGTATTTTTTATAGATATATACACGATCCAGATACTTTACAATTTTACCTACAAAAACTTGTAAACTTTGTGTTTAAGCCATATATTAGTAAATATAGATTGTCCGCACACTGCCTTAACATTAAAACCGGATGATTTTGTAATATTGAAAGAGAAAACAGAGTATGTAATATGTGTGATAAAATATGATTGAAGATGAACACCATTAGATGTTAGTATGTGAGAAATATTTTGATATAAGGAAAAACTTATACAAAACCATTTTATTTGAAAAAACAATCTAGGTCAATACCTTTATTTAGCTGATATGATTCGTTTTTCATAATATTATTCTTATATTTCATTATTTATATCATTTGTTGTCATTCTCCGCCGATGATACAAACTGTTTGTAATTATAAAACATGTATGTAATTATTCACTGATGCTATTATATTTGTATATGTAAATTCTATAAGCTGTATTGCTTCTGAATAAAAGACTATTATTATTATTAACGATACCAATTATCTCCATTTCCTTATTCAGCTCAAATTACACCCATAACAGGAACAAGAGCATAATAATCTAATGGATTATTCGGTTAGGTCTTCTTAATAATATCCCGATTTATCTTGATCGGGGATACTCGCAAACCATTCATTTCTATTTTTATTTAAAGCCTCACTACTGGCATATTTTGTATTTTGTCCATTATATGAACACAATGACTTCGTAGAATTAATTCTATTTGCACACATCACTCTTGCCAACGTATCATTGTCGGGCACTAGAACAGGCGGATTGTAGATTTCTTTCCAGGTATAATTCGGACATGGCTTCCATTCAGGTTCATAAACATTTGAGTTTGGTTTACCTAAAGCCTGCGAAAATTCCATGGAATAATCAAAACATCTCTCAAACAAGGCTTTGGTGGTGTTAAGCGATTGATTGTTTTAAATGATGCACTGTATTAAGTCGTTTCCGATGTTCTTATCAATTTCTTTTTTAAGACATATTTTCAGTCTTGACAACTCTGTAAACAAGCGAGAGGCGTTTTAGTAAGCAATACACTGAGATGTCATGTAATTGATGAAATATGCTGTTATTGCAGTTCTATTCTCTTAAATATGCTGTTATTGCAGTTCTATTCTGTTGGTTGCCTGCGCAACATTTTGGTGGGGTAGGGTTAATTATACAATCATATGCCTCCCCTTGAAATGTTTTCTTTAAACCATCGATGCTACTCGAATTATAAACTTTTAACTCATGGGTATATGGACCATGCGCTATATACATAAATGCATTAATTCCCCCGTTCCTAAAGAAATCAAACGAACTCTTTTCGTCAGTATTCTTAAAAACGGTCGTATATGCTACAAGCATGGTAAATTCATGTATTCTTCCTTTAGCATAGTTCATCAGCTCTTCTGAGCACGAGTAACCTAATTGTAGCACATGTGCACAGGGTATGTAATAAAAATAAAGTAATATTATTGGGTATTCATATTTTGTCTCTGGGTTGTTTTTGAAGTCATCCATCAATCGTTTTAGCAATTACTTCACCGTGTAGCTCCCGTTTAGGATTGTAATATTTTTTCTATGTTTACGTTCGTTTAGAAGAAAAACAAGCCTCTGGTTTTTTTTAAACTCCTTTGGAAACGATTTTCCCCAATTTTTAGCTTGGTCGATGGATGAAAGAAAAGAAATCTAGAACCTTCTTATATTTTGAAATTACCATTCATGAGCTATTGAAGTCTTGTACGAAAAGAAAAAATGAGTGTTAAGGGGCAAAATATCGTAGGAAAAAAACAAGGAGTCCGAACCTAAAACCAAAAAAATCCTAAACCTCACATAAGTACATCCTTTAGGCGACAGTAGTGTATAAATGCTAGAATGAAACAACAAACCAAGAAGAGACAAATCAAGGCAGTCATGAATCTAGTTAGTCAAAATTATCTCCCCATTACGCCAGTTCATTTTTACAATCGTAAAAATGGAAGCCATTGAAGGGATGATGCGCTGCCAATTTAGCTCTTGAAAACCGATAAATTTATCCACATAGCACTATTACGATCCTTATATGCCAGTTGTATTTTAAAAGACAAATGTATCTACTACATTGTAGCTAATGAGCATCAGTTAATGTACTTGTCTGCATTCAGTCAACTTAAAACTATTGTCTGATCGGGTGTCAGGTGGAATTTTCGAAAATTCATAAACATTAAAAAAAAACTAATTCAATATTTCGTTGAAGGGCAGACTAAAATTTTCAGTGGTTGTAGACTATAAACCCTAGATATCACACACAAAAAATGAAGTTTTTTCGAAGATATACATTTTTAAGATCCAACTTAAAAGTCTGTCGTCAAGTACTTTTAGTAAAAATTTGCTATTCGAACACACCTACTCTGCTTTTGTGATTAATTAGAAAGGTATTTCACTTGACCCATATATTTCATTTTTTTAGTACTGTGAATTTTCGATGTTAAAAAGTCAACCTGTAACCTTGATATATAAAAATGGTAGAATCTGAAGCGAGATGATGTATTAAAATACTTTTGCTTTTTACGTTTTCAAGACAAAATATTCAACTCAAACACGCCCTTACATAAAAAGGTGCACTCGATTTTCTCTTATTGCTGCAATTGTTACCAAATTTTTTGAATTTTTTCTTAAGTCACATAATGGAAGGGCAGAAACGAAAATTAAGGAACACATAGATTGATATGTTCTCCGTTAGTGGTATATTTTTTTTAACATCGGAGGTTATGCTTTTTTAGATCCAACTGTATAGACCTCCATGTAGTCGACTTTATATCTAGTTGTTCTGCTTAATTATGTAATAGCTAAAATTGAAAATTTATGCACATGGTGTTTTTTTGAAAAAATACTCCGTAATTTAGCCGAAAACTGTCATTTTATTTGTTTCTATTAACTTTTCAAATTTGTGTTACTATAGTAAACATTACAGTAAGCATTTATCGCCTTCTCTAACAAAGAGCTTCGAATCTTTTGTTCTCTTCAACTGGGTTTCCGCCTAAAGGTGCGTCCAAAGGGTAAGCGTCTCCAGCTATACACGCATTACCCATTATGCGAGAAATCTGATTCAATCTGGTGAATGCTCTGATAACTCAAAAGAGGTTAATCAATCTAATTGCGCTAATTATACTACTTATGTAAACACATGAAAATAAGATATCCATGTGGGTGCTGATTGCAAAGCACCATGTTTTTCGAACTTTTCAATGTTGACAGAGCTGAAAATATCATGGTCCGGGTTTCACCAAATATGGTTGTAGTGCTGAGACCAGATTTAAAGCCAAACGAAATATTTGCAAAAACAATAGGACAAATCTGCAACATAACCTGCCATCTTAACATTTTACGAATTAACAAATAATTGTCAAGTTCAGTACATGTGGTAATATAAATAACAATCAGATAAATTCATAGTATTCAAAGTAGTATCATAGACAAAACTGTAATGTTTTTTTTTGTACTTTCAATGGCTCAGTTTTTGTGTACATTTCATTATATGAAATAACTCAGGCATAAACAAATTTCTAGGCGTAATGTAAATTGCCTAAAAAATAGTTATAATATAAATTTCTTGAACCTTACAGGCATTTTTGAAAATGCCTAATTTTGGGGCATTTTACAAAATATCTTCCAGAACTAGAAATAAAAGACACAACTGACAAGGCTTCAACCGGTTCTTTTTAAACGTATACCTCACATTTGTTATAAGCGGTCATCTCAGAACCAGAATCTATCACAAACGAGACGAAATTATCAATTTCACCCACCTTAGTAGCAATATACCGACTTCACCTGCATATGGGATATATATTTCACTACCTTTTCGGTACTCAAGACCTTGCAGCTGCTATTCACGCTTTATAAAACGTCACCGGTGTTTGAGCAGAAGGTTGATGGACCAGGGTTATGTCAAAGAACTGCTCGTCTTTTTTCTAAAACATGTAAAACAAGTTCATCGGAAGATAGCAAGACCGTGTTGTTAAATGTTCCGTATCAACTTCACAAATATTACAAGATGGTCTTGAAGTATAGGTACTGACGTTGTCTATCATTTTAATAACGTGTTATAGTGTTCTTTTATTTGTCTTTGTAAGTTATTGACATTTACTGTTACCTTTACAGAATATTTACAGGGTTTGTAATAACATGAGCAACACAATGGGTGCCACATGTGAAGCAAAATTTGCTTACCCTTCTGGAGCACCTGAGAACACCCCACGTTTTTGATGGTGTTCTTGTTGCTTAGTCTTTAGTTTTCTTTGTTGTGTCTTGCGACTGTTATTTGTATTTTTGTCTTTTTACTTTTTTAGCCATGGCGTTGTCAGATTATTTTCGATCTATGAGTTTGACTGTCCATCTAGTATCTTTTGCCCCACTTTTACAGAATCTGATGCCAAATACTTCTAAATAATACAAATATTATTAATAGCTTACTTACTATATCCCTTCTGAACAACTTCCTCCTAGATTCTGAAATCTGAGAATAAAATCCTGTGTCCTTTGTGTTAAAATTTTCAATAAAAATGCAACTGCTTGTCATAAGTGTTTCCCATGCTAAAAATAGTTATCTGAATCAAGTAAAAGTGAAGTTTAAATCTAGCAATACACTTTTCCCTTTATACATATTTTGAAGTGTTTAGCTCCCATTAAAAGAATTGATATTCCTTATATTGTAGATATTTGTATACTAATTGGATTGAATTGTATATTATATATATTTACAACTTAAAAAAGTTGCAGCATATATCAAATGATACATTAACAATTTTTTTTTAAATCTTTGATATTAACAATTATTAGACATGTATTATGTTGATATACTTTGGGTTTGTATGGACGGAGCCTTTGTCCGTGCGTACGTACATCCAAATATTGGTTTCCGTTCTCTTAGCTTGCCTTAACCAAATGTTATTAAACTGATACACAATGCTTATTACCGAGAGAGAAAACAGATCAAGATCGAATTTTGGTCGCGTCACTTTTACCGTTCTTGGGTTATGTCTCTTTATAACGTTATTTGTCAGCGGGTGCATAATCTGTTTCCCATGGACACATTCTCAATCATTCTGTAGCGTGTGCAATTTCGAAAGAGTGTGTACTATGACTCTTCGATAGTTAAATGCCATAGACAAGAAACCATGTCAAATGTGTATCAAAGGATACTGACGTACTAGAAATTGATCCAAAGAAATTAATCTACTGTAAATAAAATAAACCTGCATCCTTGAAAACACATATCAAAATTCTTATTGTATATAGGTATTTTATTTGTGTTTTATATGAATTAAAAATTTAAAAATGGAGTTGTGGTATGATTGCCAACCAGTGATACAATAATCAACCATAAATCCAAAGCCATGTAAGTAATAAACTGTATGTTGGAGCACAGCCTTCGACAAAGATCAAAACCCATACCGAGCCCATACCGTACAGTAAAATTAATAAGTTCATAGCATGACAAAATGTGGAACATTTCCCTGCATCCTTGAAAACAAATAGCAAAATATTTATTGAATACGGTGACTATATTTTGTGTTTATATGAATATAAACTATCAAAAACGGATATGTGGTATGATTGCCAATCACTGAGACAACGATCAACCAAAGTCTAAAGGAAGTGAACGTCATCAACTCTATTTTGGTGAACAGCTTTCGATAAAAATCAAAACCCACAACGTTCAGTAAACATTATAAGATCGTATCATGACAAAATGTGAACCAATTCCCTGCAACCCTGAAAACAAATAACAAAATATTTATCGAATATACAACATGTAGTTACTTTGACTATAGTTACTTTATTTTGTGTTGTGTGTGAAATTCAAAGTTAAAAAAAGAAGATATGGCATGATTGCCAACCAAATTATCAACCAAACACACAGCGACGTGGACGTAATCAACTATATGCTGATGCACGAAGGCCTTCGAGGAGAATAAAAAATGTACAGTAAACTTTATAAGGTCCTGTCATGACAACATTAGAAGATAAACTCTGAGTATTATTGTGTTTTAGACGTACGGACGGAAGGACGGACATTTTAAAACCTGCCAAGTTCACCAAATATAGGTCCCAACTTACGGACCCGTGGTTCAGTTGTTAAAGTAAGTTTGTGTGTGTCGTATTTGATTTTCGTTCACCTATTTAGTATAAATCAGACCGTATGTTTTCTTATTTGAGTTGTTTCGCGTTTTGTCATGCCGTGACCTTTTATATGTTTTTGACCGTTTGGATTTTGCTCATTGTCGAATGCCGCATAGGGTTTTATAATTGCTTTTATCCACGTCCATTGTTGTCTGGATAATAGTTGTCTCATTAGCAATCTTACCACATCTGAATGAATGAATTTCATTATCATCAACTAATGACATGGTTATAGAGACAATAAGTATATACAACAATAAAATATACAGTGCATGTGTGAAATAATGATATACATTAACCAGGAGGAGAGACTTTCACATTAACAGCTTTGATATATCGACATAATTTTTCTAAAACTGTAATATTACTTGAGGAAAACAGATTACATAATTTCAAGGTGTTTGCATTTTTTCCAACCAAATTCCTATAAATATTTTTGTGTTTCATTAACTAAAGATTTACAAGACAAAATATTATGATACTCGTCAACGATTTCAGCCGAGCCACAGATACGACACAATCTATGATTTCTTGACAGATTGTGCCATCTCCCTGTCTCGACTGGTAGACGGTGGCTACCACATCTAAATTTACAAAACATATACATACAATGCAATGGTAAAATAGATACATATTGTTCAAGTTTAAATTCTTTTTTTTTAATATTCTATAACATATACCTTAAGAGGTAGAATTCATTTTTTTCATACCATTCCTGTATAAATTGGTCCTTCAGTTTTTGTTCTACACATTAAGAAATCCACAAAGCAGAAAAAGTACACTGTTTATTCCAAATATTTGACATTCAACAATTGTCTTATGTGTTTTTTATAAAACATAACCATTTACTCTCCAAACCATAATTATTAGAATAAATAAATAATAGCTTATATAAAAGTGAGGAGACTTTACATTCTTCTCCATGTAAAAGACGACACCAAAACTTTACCATACGAACTCTTGCATCTCCTAACTTAGCATTACAAAAAAAAGACGCGATAACAAATCTCAAGTTAAATAAGGACTGCAAGGATTTCATGACAGTGGAACTCATATTTATAATATCATAAATACGTCGCTGAACTTGGAGCGTCAGATAGCCCGTTTTCTATGAAGAGAAAGTGTTGCAAGTATAAAATAAAACATTGAATCAACCAATTAGAAATCAGTAAAATGGACTTGCAGAAAAACCTGAAGAGTAAGAGCATTTGGCTGGTAACACTTGTCTTAATTTCTTTTCGTTACAGTATCATAAATGTGAAAAATTAAATCATAGAATACTTAAATATCGAAAAAGGGTACTTACTTTTACCAATAGACAATTACGGAAAGGTTCGGTACCGACTGTTGACACCGACTCTGACAGGTAAAATTATGGGGGTCGTCTCAAAATAATAAAAGGTACTAAATAATTATCTTTCCAATGTAAAATTTGCAAATAACAGTTAAATAAGATTTTACACAAGAATTTATTTAATCAAATAACGTTTGTCTTCTGTTTACAAATCCTGCACAAGTCTCCATAAGTTTTTGTCTTGAGTGCCTCCACAAAGTACCCATCGCTTAATAATTTTTAGGTCACACATGGCATGTTCGACAAAAATTCTATATTCTGCAATGATTCTATTAAATTTTCGACCCTTGCGTTTCTGGTGATCAGGTTTTCTGTTAATTTGCTGTCGCGTAAATGGCGTAATTACGGGATGCCGATTTGGATAGATTTTGTCAATCTAAGGGTCCGGAGGAGGTCGAATAATTGAAAGAATGATCTGAATCAAGTGTTGTAGAAACTCCGTTGAATCAGGAGGGTGAAGATGTAAAACTGGAAAAATCTCAAGAAACATTGTTATCTACCACATAATTATAGAAATTGACTTTCGAATAGGTAAGCATACATGTACATGCACATGCCGTTTGAAACAAAACTCTGGAAAAATCTCTTGTCTTATTTCCGATGACGGGGGTCGGGCACACTGGTCCCCTTCTTAATCCGCCTCTGCCCCTTTTTCCGTAAATTTATATTTGAAAATCGATTTGAGCTATTTGAAATATTGAAATGCAATTTTGCTTTGTAATTTTGGATGTCTACCTATAAAAGATTGTATATGCGAGCTTAACTATTTTTTTATAGAGAAGGAATGAAAATCGAGCGCACCCTTTTTCGTTAAACTATAAATTAACTTTAGTTCCACGTGTTATCGACATATATCGTCAACATGGAAGACCGTGTTTCTGGTAAAAAGTCATTTTTTTGTTATTTAGATAAAGGAAACATACTAAATATCTTTACCACATATATTTTATCTTGTATGAGCTTGACGACATATCCGATTGAAATGTACTGTTACGAAAAACTCTGGATAATGTAAGACAAGTTTGATTCTTATTGTCGTTGGAGCGATAGTATGCTCCGTTTATGGACTCATTATGAATCAAGTGCGCCGTTAAATTAACTTTTGAGACGACCCCTGTAATGTTTGCTGTCAGAGTCGGAGTCAACAGTCGGAACCGAGACTTTCCGTAAATCTCTAGTACCAACAATAGCCCACATTACAAGAGGTGGTAAGGGACACGTGAAAAATGTGTCTTAAATCTGACTGTTAAAGGTCTGTAACTCTGGGACAACAAACCAAGAAATTCTTAAAATCGAGAAGGACCTTTCTTTCAAATATTTGTAGATGAATCGCATTGTCTCTTCACTTGTGCATTGTATTATAATGTAAGACAACATTTCCTCGAACATCTTTTCAAACAATTACCAAATTGAAGATCCCTAAGCGTACAAAATCTCTTAATGTGGACAATGTCAAATATCGATATTTCATTTATTTCAACATTTTGTAAATAATGGAGACACTTAATTCACTAATAATGATTCAGTAACTTGCTTATAATTAAACACAGGATTTAACAAACGATTTTTTTAAAAAGAATGTAGATATAAGTTAATAGGTGTATTTTTAATATACTGCGGATTCGTTTATTTTTGCTGGGATTAATTTTCGTTGATTGAGGAAAACTTACATTTTCGTGGATATTTGTTTTTGTGGTTTTGCCTTTCTCTGCATATAAAGCCAATATCAAATTTGTAATTCGCTGAACATTTGAACGTTCTTCTGTACCTACGAAACCCACGAAAATTGGTATCAGACAAAGAAAAATAATGATTGACTGACAACAATCGACAGTTACTCCAGTATGATATTTATTTTCGTATAAAATGCAACAGCTATGACTGCACGTTCTATCCGTGACAATGTTACAGAATGCAAAGAAAACATACGAAAATAATTGAAACAAATCTTTACTTTATGGTTGCAGCATACAATTGTAATACTAAAAATCGAGTGCTTCCTTTTTATAATTATATTGGGCTGTAAAAGCATTGATCGTGCGAATATTTTTAGAATGAAACGTAAGCGCTTCATACAACATGTATTCGGTCAACGCGTTTGCATCTCAATTAGATTATAAAAACACGCATACACTTCTTAAATATTGTTTTTCTTTGTAAAATGTTAAGAAATATAAGATTTATCTCTCTGCATATTCTACATCGCGTTATGATCTAGAAATTTAATTGACATAAAGGTGTTTGAGACATACAAGAAAAACAACTTTAAATTTTAACAGACTTCTGTGATCAGTTCCAAAGACTGTTGGAAAAGGAGCAAATAATTATCATATGTTCTACAGACGTGGGGTTTAATATTTTATCTAATTTTTCTGTTGTTTTGTGAGCAAATCATTTCTCAGTAAAGGACCTAAATATCGTCCCCCATCAATTATTAATTGGAATGAGTGTCGTAACATCATCCACGACTCTCTCCATACTTACTGCTCTAAATGGATAAAACGAGAAAAAGCTGACAAGAAATCATTAGATTCTTTTTTTAATTTTATGTAATGAACATAGTTGATATACGTATTCAACATTTTAAAGATCATTTTACTCCTAACAACAAACATAATAGCCCAATTTCCCGTATCAAACATAAGCTAAAAGAACTCGCCAAGGAATATATTTTTGTCCCGGCTAATAAGGCTGCTAACAATATTATTATTGTTTGACCTAAATTTTATATTGATGTTCTACAAAAGGAAATCACGAATTCACCAACATTCCAACTGACTCCATTTTCGGAAAATGACATCTGTAACAAACATCAACTTTTAGCTACCGCTTTACAAGCAGAACCAAATACAATGAAAGTTCCAACTATGTACTGGCTTCCAAAGCTGCACAAAACTACTTACAAATATAGATTTATTTCGTCTTCAAGCCATTGTTCCACTACAAAACTATCTATTCTACTTACTAGTACACTTGGTACAATCAAAAACCTGGTAATAAATTGTTCAAATAAGGCCTTTGAAAAAAGTGGAATTAATTACTTTAGGCGTGTCAAAAATTCGTTTGAAGTACTTGATAAATTGCATGCTTATATTGGTGATTTCGAATCTGTTCAAAGTTTTGATTTTTCTACCCTATTTACCACGTTGCCTCATAATTTTATTAAGAAAAAATTCACACACCTGATTAAATGGGCATTTAAAAAGTCGGAATGCGAATATATATGTTCAAACTCTTTTAGGTCATTTTTTAGTCACAACAAACAAAAGAACTATGTCAATTGGACCTGCTTTGATACTATAACCGCCCTTGAATTTTTACTAGATAACAGTTTTGTTCGCTATGAAGATTCCGTATATCGTCAGGTTATCGGAATTCCCATGGGGACTTACTGTGCACCACTCATTGCGGACCTGTTTCTGTATTGTTATGAGTTAAAATTTATGACTAAAATCAGCAAAGACCCATCGAAACAACATCTGATACAAAAATTTAATAACACTTTTAGATATTTAGATGATATATTGGCTCTCAATAATGACGACTTCAGTATGTACACTAAAGAGATTTATCCTGCCTAACTGACTTTAAATAAAGCTAATACTAACAATGAACACTGCCCGTTCCTGGATCTTGATATCTTTATCTTTAACGGGAAGCTTAATACCAAAATTAATGATAAAAGAGATGATTTTTCATTTCCTATTGTTAATTATCCATTTTTAGATGGTGAGGTTCCCTTGTCGCCTCTTTTGGTGTTTATATATCTCAACTTGTTCGATTTGCTCGTGTATGTAACAGCGTATTTGATTTCAACGAAAGAAATCTCTGTATTATTGAAAAATTATTATACCAGGGTTTTCGATATCACAAACTAGTCAAAACATTTACTAAATTTTATCATCGGTACAAGGACATCATTCGTAAATATAAATCAACATGCAGACATCTTATACGTTCAGGTATTTCACATCCAATATTTTATGATAATATTCTTTACAAAGCACAACTCTCGGCATTCACCTCAAAAGCTAACCAAACCTTTAAACAGACTTATTCGGAAAGGATATAGTTACGATACTGTTGTCAGGTCATTAAGGATTGCATATTTTGGTATTAATATTGATTCATTGTTGGCATGATACGGGTTATGTTCTTCTCATATATTTTATGATTGTATGATACTAAACCCCTAACGGGAGGGATTGTACTTGATTTTCATATGATGAAGACATAATCTTTCAATCAGTTTAATTGAGGTCTGGAGCTGGCATGTCAGTAACTGCTAGTAGTCCTTTATTAATTTATGTATCATTGTCATTTTGCTTAGTTTCTTTTGTTACCTATTCTGACATCGGACTCGGACTTCTTTTAAACTGGGTTTAACTGTGCGTATTGCTATGTGTGTCTTTATTCTACATTGGCTAGAGGTATAGGGGAGGGTTGAGATCTCACAAAACATGTTTAACCCCGTCGCATTTTTGCGCCTGTCCCAAGTCAGGAGCCTCTGGCCTTTGTTAGTCTTGTATGTTTTTTTAATTTTAGTTCATTTATATGTTTTGGAGTTTAGTGTGACGTCCATTTTCACTGAACTAGTACACAATTTTATTTAGGGGCCAGCTGAGGACCACCTCCGGGTGCGGGATTTTCTCGCTGCGTTGAAGACCCATTGGTGGCCTTCGGCTGTTGTCTGCTCTTTGGTCGGATTGTTGTCTCTTTGACATATTCCACATTTCCATTCTCAATTTTAAAATAAAGTTGTTAGTATCTAGAATATTAATAATTTTTTCTGAGGTTGATTTTAATGTGAGCATGTTAATGTCCTGCTTTTTACAAAATAATAATAAAAGACTAATGAACTTATAGTACAATTGCTTTAATATCAATTTCTTCATTCAGCTCAAATTACAGCCATTACATGGTCAAGTGCATAATAGTCAAATAGTTTTTTCGAGTACGTCATGATTTCATGGTTAAGGGAGTGACGCATACCATTTATTTTTCAAAAATGGCTTGCTAAAGCTCGACTTTTTGTTCTCTTCAAAATGCGAACGCAGTGACTCCTTAGAATCAACCCTGTTTTCACACACCACTCTTGACAGCTTATCCTTATTCCTCCTTGGTCCAGGAGGACTGTATATTTCATTCCAGGCACGATTCTGACACGGCTCCCAGTCAGGAATATCATTATTAGAGCGTGGTTTACCCAAACCCTTGGAAACTTCGATTGAACGATTAAAACAAAGCTGAAAATATAATTTTGTAGCTTGAATCGATTCTGTGTTTTTCTTACTGCACTGTACACAGTCGTCTCCAATGTTTTTATCAATTTCTTCTTTAAGACATGCTTTCAGTTGATTTTTTGATAATTCTGTAAACAAGCCGGTGGCTTTTGATTTAGAAATACACTGGTATGTTAAATAATTTATGAAATATGTTGTGATTGCAGCTCTATTCTTTTGGTGACTTGCGAAACACTTTGATGGTTGGACGTCAGATATACAATCATATGTTTCCCTTTGAAATGTTCTTTTTATACCATCGATGCTGCTTGGAGGGTTAACTTTTAATGTATGGGCATATGAACCATCAGGCATACGCATAAATGCATTAATTCCTCCGTTCCTCATAAAATCAAACGAACTCTTTTCGTCAGTGTTCTTAAAAGTGGTCGAATAAGCTACAAGCATGATAAAATTATTTATTTTTCCTTTGGCATAGTTCATCAGCTCTTCTGAGCACGAGTAGCCCAAGTTTGGCACCCCCGCACAGGGTATGTAATGAGAATAAATCAATATAATTGGATATTTATATTTTGTCATTCGGTTGTTTTTGAAGTCATTCATCTATGTATTAATCTCACCAGTGTAAAGAGCATTTACTTCACCGTGTAGCTCCCGGCTGGGATTGAAATCTTTTTTTCCGTGGTCACGTTTGTTCAGAAGAAAACGAAGCCTCAGTTTTTTATTAAAGTTCTTCGGAAACGATCTTCCCCAATTTTTGGCTTGGTCAATTTCGTCATCGGACACAATTGTTATAAGAAGATGTTGATTAATTTTATTGTCGACTTTATCTCTTTTAGCTTCCCCATACCTACGCATCACTTCAAAGATAGGTGTCATAACTTCTGGTGTAAAATATTTAACAGGTACTGGAGACTGCTTTTTGGCTTCTGTGCTACTATTCTTGCCTCCTGCATATAGCAAGACAGTTACAATTAAAACGAATTTCCAATTGTAATCCATACTTGCTTTATAAGCGGCGATTTTTAAACTGAAATATTGAAATACTTGTCTTCATAGTTTTATACAAGAACTCTTAAACAGTGTGAACGTTACTCTTATTTGTACATTAATTTTAAAAATACTATTAAAAGCACAATCCCTGATTATAATTTTTTCAACACATTTCTAATGATGAGCTTGAAATGTCAATGTCATTTTCATATACTTGAAAATTTTAAAAATCAAACAGTTTTCATTTACAAATTTGTTTTCGATAACATTGTATTTCCCTGGCAATTTTCATTTTCTTACAATCTATGTATTGAGTACTTAAGGTGGTACCTAACACTACAGGGAGATAACTCTGTAAAAATCAGCTAAACGTTTTAATTACGTAGTTTTGTTAAGGAAATATTAAGCTTCTCAATGATCAAAATTAGTGTTTGTCAAACTGCTATATAACCAATGAAATTTTTCTGATAAAGTGGTTGTTTCAAATTTTTTGAAATTTTTATATTTTTGTCAAAGGGTCAAAGTAAACATTTTGTCAAAATTTTATGAAAATTAAACGAGCCAAACTAATATTAGTCAAGGTGTTGGGTACCACCTTAAGTAGAAAATTTTTTTTTTTTTAAATTGCAAATACATAGACTGAAAAACTCGCATACGCCACATATCTGAATATCATTTCATTTACTGAAGAAACAATAAAAACAAATACATTTAAGTTGGTAACAAACATATCTGGATCGTTTTCATAAAATTTTGACAAAATATTTACTTTGACCCTTTGACAAAAATATAAAAATTTCAAAACACTTGAACCACACACTCAGTCGGAAAACTTTTATTGAATACATGACAGTTTGACAAACACTAATTTTGTTCAACGAGAAGTATTATATTTCCTTAGCAAATAATGTGATCAAAACTTTCAGCTGATTTTTACAGAGTTATGTACCACCTTAAATAAGGACTTTTTGATCGCCTTATTTGTTCGTGACGACATATTAGGAAAGTCAGTGGAAAGCAAGAAAATATGACATCATAATTGAATTTTGACAAATTAATAACTGATTTAAAAAGTACCATAGTATATAGTTTTTCATATTGTTATTCTTTTTATTAATTTGCTTCTTGTATCTGAGAACTTCGTCGATAAAATATTTATTGTTCATCAAGTAAATGTACTAAACCTTATGTTAAAAATTGGCTATGTTTGAACCGTTATAGATTTTCAAACTCTTTAAAGTTAAACCTATGATTGATTGATTGATTGATTGATTGATTGATTGATTGATTGATTGATTGATTGATTGATTGTTTGATTGATTGATTGATTGATTGATTCTTTGGTGCAAATATATGTAGCATAAAAGTTAAATGTATTTTACTTTCAAAGCGTATGTATTTGACACTTTGACCTCGAGTATCAAAAACCGGATGTTTGTTTTTACAAGTTATGTATCATTGTTGTACAGAATTTCAGCCTTTTGATTCTGATTTAGGTTACGGTATACTTCCTGTACATTGTCTCTTTTTAAATACATACATCAATTTCAAAATTACAGTTTTTTACTATCATGAAGCAACTGATTTACGATTCAGACATATGATAAATATGTAAATAAGTGTAAAAATGGGTCTGGAAGTCTTAAGGGAGCTACCATTTGATTTTTATGGGGGGGGGGGGGGTGGGCTAGGATGAAAAATTTTGTCCTGCCTATTTATTTTTCCCTTTATCGGTCCTGTCTTTTTATTTTTCACTCTATTTTTTTTTAGTTAATCCTGACTTTTTTTTTACATAAATTGTCATCCTGCCTTTTTTTTTTGCAAATAGTCTCATCCTGCCTTTTTTTTTTACTCAAAACTCCTGTCCTGCCTATTTTATCCCCCCACCTTAAAAATCAAAAGGTAGCTCCCTAAAGCTATATAAGTTTTACCAACGAAAACAGCATCCTATACAAAGTACTTCCGATGAAATTACTGGTGATTCAAACGAAATGCGAACGATACCAAATGAATATTCAAACTCACAAGTCAAAAACAAACTGTCAATGATATCACAAAAAACAACGATAAGACAAACAGCAGTACATAAAAAACAATATAGAAAACTAAAGACTGAGTGATTTGATCATAATGATAAAATTGGCACAAATCGAAGCCATGATAGATTTTCCTCCTTGCAATCCAAATTTTTCGTCCCTCATACTGGTTAAACCCCTTTGCAAAACTTACAATTTTTTTTTTATTTATTCTGGTCCTGAATGTACATAAGTGTTTCTCGTTTCTCGTTTTAATATATAGATTAGACCTTTGGTTTTCCTGTTTGAATGGTATTACACTTGTTATTAATAGGGCCCTTTATAGCTTGCTGTTTGGTCTGAGCCAAGGCTCCGTGTTGAAGACCGTACTTTGACCTATAATGGTTTACTTATACTAATTGTGGCTTAGATGGAGAGTTGTCTCATTGGTACTCATACCACGTCTTCTTATATCTATAAATATTTTTGTCTGGATTTAAAGCAAACAGCAATCAATCAATCAATCCATTGACCTCCATGACCATTTGAAACGGTCTATCTCTTTTTAAAAACAAATAAATATAAATACTACAAAACTACTTTAGTTACTTTTAAGACGACAAATATATTGAATACTTATTAAAACAAAACTAATATTAATGCCATACTTACTCAATCGCTTCTAAACAACTTCCTCCTAGATTGTGAATTCTGTCAATAAAATTATGAGTCCCTTTTGTTAAACTTTTTATTTAATACGAAACTACTTGCCATAAGTGTTTCCCATGCTAAATATAGATATCTCAATCAGGTAACGGTGAGGTTTTAAATCTAGAAAAACACTAATGTATTTTTACCTCGTGATACATGTATGAAAGTGTGTAGCTCCCATTAAATAGAAGTGACATTCCTTATATTGTAGATATTTGTATATTTATTGGATTGAATTGTATATTAATTATATATTTACAACTTTATAAAGTTGTAGCATATATCAAATGATACATTAACAATTTTTTTCTAATCTTAGTTATTAACAATTATTATACATGTATTAGGGGGTGGGCTAGGATGAAAAATTGTGTCCTGCATTTTTTTTTTATTTGTAGTCTCGGTCCTGCCTTTTTATTTTTCACTTTATTCGGTCCTGCCTTTTTTTTATTAGTTTATCCTGACTTTTTATACATAATTTGTCATCCTGTCTTTTTTTTTGCCAAGTTGCTCATCCTGCCTTATTTTTTACTCAAAACTTCTGTCCTGCCTTTTTTCAAATTTCATCCTAGCCCCCACCCCCACTGCCCCCCCCCCTAAATATCAAATGGTAGCTCCCTTATATGTGTTGCCCTTGTCCGTCCGTGCGTACGTACACATATTGGTTTCCGTTCTCTTAGTTTGCCTTATAAACCAAATGTTATTAAAGTGATACACAATGCTTATTACCGAAAAAAAACACAGATCAAGATCGAATTTGGGTGGCGTCACTTTTACCGTTCTTGGGTTATGTCTCTTTATAACGTTATATGTCAGCGGGTGCATAATCTGTATCCCATGGACACATTCTCAATCATTCTGTTTTGTGTGCAAATTGGAAAGTGTGTGTACTATGACTCCTCGATAATAAAATGCCGTAGACAAGAAACCATGTCAAATTTGTATCAAATGATGCTGACGTACTAGAAATTGATCCAAAGAAATTAATCTATTGTAAATGAAATAAACCTGCATCCATGAAAACAAATAACAAAATCTGTATTGCATACAGTTACTTCATTAACGTTTTATAGGAATCCAAATTAAAAAAAAATATTTTGTATGAGTGTTAATCAGTTAGGCAATTATCAACCAGAGACCAAGGACGTGGACGTAATCAACTGTATGTTGGTGCACGGCCCTTTGCAATGACGAAAACTTATACCGTACAGTAAATTTTATAAGATCATGTCATGATAAAATGTGAAATAATTCAAAGAGAAAATCTGAATAATGATGTGTTTTGCACGTACAGTCGGAAGGCCGTACATGTTAAACTCCTCCACATTCTTTAAATGCATGTCCTATCTTAAGAACTTACAGTTCAGTGACAGTGGTTGTCGTTGTTTCGTGTCTGTCGTATTAGTTTTTTTCTTTCATAGTTTTAGCATAAATCAGACTGTGGGTTTTCTGATTTGAGATGTTTCTCATTTTGTCAAGCCGTCAACTTTTATAGCTTCCCTACGGTTTATGTTTTGCTCATCGTAGAAGGCCACACGGTGGTTCATATTTGAATACACCTACGTACTCTGGTCTCTGGATAATAGTTGTCTCATTGGCAATCTTACCACATCTCCTAATTTAGCATATCAAACATTTTGACGCGGCTATGAATCTCAAGTTAAATAAAGGGTGCACGGTTTTCATGACAGTGGAACTCATACTGATAATATTACAAATACTAAGCTGAACTAGGAGCGGCAGATAGCCCGTTGTCTATTTAGAGTAAGTGTTGCAAGAAAAAAAAAACATGTAATCAATAGCAAAATTGACTTGTAGTAAAACCTGTAAGAGTCAGAGCATTTGGCTGGTAGCAATTGTCATAATTACTTTTGGTTACTGTATCATAAGCAAAATTATAAAATATCTAAAAATCGAAAGGGTATTCACTTTTACCAATACCAACAATAGTATTAAGTTTTAGGTTAATTGATCCAAGCCCACTTTACAAGAACTGATAAAGGACATGTGAAAAATGTGTCTTAAATCTGACTGTTAAAGCCCCGCAACACTGGAACAACAAACCAAGAAATTCGTAAAATCGAGAGGGAGCTTTCTTTAACCGATTCAAATATGTGTAGATCAAGCAATGTCTCTTCATTGTATGATAATGTAAGAGAAAAATTCCTCGAACACCTTTTTAGAAAAAAAAACTTGAGTTTAAGATCCCTTAGCCAAGAAAAACTCTTAAAGGGAAACTTCGCAAAAAAATAAAAAAATGATATTATGTCCATTCTGTATAAAAAAGCACAAATTCATAAATATTAAAGTTTTATTCTGCTAGATAAGAGATCACCATCGATTTTAAATTTAGAGTATCAATTCTCTGCGTGCGGCCATTTTGACATCTTCTCGGTTTAGAAACCCCGATGTATCTATAAACCACAAAGGACCAAAACCAGCAGTAACCTAACGTAGTCGCATTTATCCGACTAACTAACTTGATACGGAAAATGTAATTATTTTTTAAAATAACTATGGTCTGTCGTTTTAAAACTGGTTTTTTTTTTTACGAAGTTTTTGAAACAAGAAATTTATATGGGAATTAGTTAAAAAGTCAAAGTTCAAAGTCATAAATAAGTGTTCCGTGTAAAATCGTTTTCGAAATCTAATTTGTTCATAATTCTTTTATGTAATAAACTTATTTAAATAAATTCGGACCTTCTCTTATCTGATCACCAGCATGGCTAAAGGAATTATTCCCTGAGGTATTGTGAGGTGACACGTCCAGGTATTCAAGCGATTTCCTGTCGGGTTTAAAAACTCTTATTACACAATTACATAAAGCATGTTCATGCATCGCTTCACTTCTGAGGGTATTGATTAGTGTACACGGCCGATAACTTGTAACTTTCCATTTTAAAACTATCAGGTGTAATATACATCTTTGTCTTGCGTCTCCGATAGTGATATACTAGTCATTACTAAACTCATACGCTTGTTTATAAATAACATTTCTAGTGTAAAGAATGATATTTATGAAAATCTAAATAATTCCAAAAAAAGATTTGATAAAATAAAAATCTATTTACATATTTTTCCAAGGGTAAATTGGGGAAAATGTAAGTATATACTCGTTGTCAATAATGATGGACATTTTGAAACATGAAAAACTATTGATTTAAAAAATACGCACTTGTCGATCATTGGTTTATACGCCTAGATAGAAAGTTACGGAACTATAGATAGTCGCAATTTAAAATTGTATATTGAATATAAGAAAGAACATCTAGAACCAATTTGATTTAAATACAGGTCGATATCTAACTTGCTTTGGTTCATCGAAGTTATGGACATAGTAAAATCACAGATTTATATTTCAATTAGATTGTTCTCGAACAGTTGAAGAAATTCGTCATCATCACAATTGTTGGGTATAATCAGAGACATATAATACAATTGTATTATATGTCTCTGGTATAATGTATATTAATGTGAACATGGTTCTAATAGAACCTTATGCCAATTTTCCTGTTCCGACATGCATGTAATATATATGCCACTGGACGTACACTAATGATCCCCAAAAGTTTATTTGAAGAAATAAAGAAACTTCACTCCGGATAGACTGAAAGTAGTTGTATTAACGTCTGATCAGCTTGAGGGTTGATTAATTTATTACGTTAGCTTGTGGAGGAATAAACCATTCCCACTATTGCAGATCATTGCACTTATGCATAAAATATTAAATAAGAGAAAATATAAATACGAAAAGTCGCATATCTGGTAAAAAAAAAAGTCTCACCAACTATAGGATTTCACGTACAATTGTCATTATGATCGAAATAACGGACAGTCATTAAAATACATGCATGTACGCTTTGATAAAAAGGGGTGCCGCAGTTGCATATTATTCATCATAAATCTATTTCAAGTTTATACTTTCCTGTTATTCTTATCAGTTAACGCAGAGACATGTAACTATACATCTCTAGTTAACGACAATCAACTATATAAATATCTGAATCTGATGTGACTTACCGTTCATCTCTAGTGGTTCATCTCTTTCTTTTTTTTTTCTTCTTTTTTTTTTTTTTATTTGGGCAGGAACATAAACATTGTTAGATATAATGTTCCCAGGTTTGAGGGGGGGGGGGGGGGGGGGGGGGGGGGTTGGAGGTCAAGTCTATCGAAAGTTACAAAATAAGAACGTTGTATTTATGAAATTACAAGAACTTGAGAATTCTGTTCTTGGACGTTGTTTTCTCCTTTCTTTTTTTTTTAGTTCAGTGATTTAAATTGAGAAAAAATCTAGTCAGAATTTAAATCGTTCCGACAATCCCCCACCTAATACTCCTCTAAAATCATGAATGGTCATGCTTCACAATCATCAGAATTTACTTTGCATTGGTACATTCTGTATCGGTAGTGATTAACCTTGACATTTCCGGGTATAACAGAGCTACTTGTATATTACCTGTATGTGGTTAGGTACATCGTCCCATGAGGTCTTACGTATACAGGTTCACATTTATAATGGTTTCTGATATAACAAGGTTTTATGACATTCACACTTCTGCATGTTCTGTATACCAGTTTCTTATCTTATTTTCAGACCGAATGAGGATGTGAATATTTTCCAGGAAAAATATTGAGTATCAAAGTATCAAATTAATTTCGGGATTTTTTTCTTTCTTGGTATTAAATCACAGAAATTTAAAAATAATACTGCTTAGATATAAGAAGATGTGGTATGAGTGCAAATGAGACAACTCTCCATCCAAGTCACAATTTATAAAAGTAAACCATTATAGGTCAAAGTACGGTCTTCAACACGGAGCCTTGGCTCACACCGAACAGCAATTAAGCTATAAAGGGCCCCAACAAATTACTAGTGTAAAACCAGGAGTATTCTTGTCAGTTTAGACAGACATATAATTATATGTATATATGTGTCTGCGGTATAGACATGGTTTATGAATGAATGATAAGTCTTACAAAGGTACAAGATATAAAGCACATTGAACATTGATTCCGCCGGTCTGTCTCCATTCAATAAAGGCAAGTTGACGTTAGATTGATTCTGTAAAAAAATTTTAAACATCGTTGGTCAAATAGCTAAAGTATTTGTTGTGAGATGTAGAATATTTTAATAAGGACATTCCCGATTAGGTAAATGTAGATCGCTTTGGACGGACCAAACTATATTAATGTAACTGATAATTTTCTCTGCACATTTAAATATTCAAGGTTACCGATGATAATTCAAAATAGCACAGTTTTTGGTTTATACGCTCGTTTTCGTGGGCCATTTTTATTTATAAAATTATTTCATTGAAAGTTATTCAGAATTCCGATGTTACAACAAAGTACTCACCCATCTATTTAAAAACTGAGCTAACGCAAAATATAAAAAATATATATAACGGCGATTCAGGTATTTTGCCACCATATTCCTCCCCAAATAATTATTTTTTTCTGTCTCAAACCCACATTTCTCTTTTATCATTTTTTTTTTATGTTTTTCAAACCGGAAAATAATTTTTGTTCTTAATTATTCGATCTCATTCCAATAAGACAAAGTTGACCTTAAATTTCCTGTCAACTGTTTAATTATCTTTCTTCAAATGGCTGAAGTATTTATACGTTGTAAGATTTAAAATATTTTGATAAGGACATTAATTCCTGAATATGTAAATAAAGATCGCTTTGGACGGACCAAATTATATAATTGCAATTGGTAATTATCTATTTCAAATATTCAAGGTTACCGATTCTAATTTAAAATAGTACAATTTTTAGTTCATACACTCGTGTTTAGAATGCCATTATTATTTATTCAATTAAATTAATTCAGTATTTCATTGTTACAATAATATTCAGCAGTCATAATTCATTTTAAACTGAGCTTACGGAAAATATAAAAATATACCACGGCTATCCAGTTATTGTGCCACCATATTACTCCCTCAAAATAATTATATTTCTTTTTTTATTTTCTGTCTCAAACTATCACTCCCGTTTATCATTCATACGAAATGATGTTCACACCTGGAACGGTGAACCGTGACTGCTAAAATTCACTGAGTGAAGATCAAAAGATTAGAAATACAGAATGCAAACCTTTAAATACCCTGAATTTAACCACGCATTTAACAGGTAGTCACTAAGTGTCACAGTACAATACACATTGTATTTACACGGTACTAGCGGAAAATGTTTGCTAGACTGAAGTAAAAGGTGAGAATACAAACATGCATTTTTAATACACTATCAGTTAAATATGTTTGTTGAAAATATCCGTCGGAAAAAAAATTCATAAAAATATTCTATTGTATGATTTACTTTTATTACTATAATGACTATAATCATATCAGAAATCCTTAAAATATAAATCGTACATTTTATTTTTAAAAGTTGCACGGCTGATCACTTTACTTTCTCAATTATTAGTTGGTTAATAGCTACGCCAAAAGTCGTCGATGCGCTTTAAATCGCGTTATTAGATGGTTAACGAACAAGACTTAAATGAGATTAATTCCACTCCCGGCATGCAAAAAGACTTAAACTACGTCACAGAAGTCAGGAAGTTCGAATAAATAAAATTAATAATTCCCAATTTTCTTCTTTATTAGTTTTCATATCCAGATAAAACTTGGTGAATATGTTTTTTATGGTATTATGAACATAATAAGATGATAAGTAAAAAATCGCGAATTTTCCCTTTAATATGGGCAATGTCAAAAAATTATGTTTCATTTATTTTCACATTTTGTAAATATTGGAGACAATCAATTCTCTCAGAAATGTTGATAAAGTAACTTGCTAATAATAAAACACAAGAATTAACAAATACGTTTTAATAAGTATGTAGATATGTAAATATGTGTATTTATATATACATGTCTCATTGTTTTTCTTCCTCCGAACTTATGAATAGATTTGATTACATTGTGTTACTAGGAATTTTATGCGACTGTCATACAAGGGAGAGGTTTAGCTAGCAATAAAACCAGATTTACTTGGATGGAGAGTTGTCTCATTGGCACTCATACCACATCTTCTTATATCTATTCTACATAAGGAAATGCCTGTTCAAAGTCACGAATATGACAGTTGTTTTCATTTGTTTGATGTGTTTAAGGTTTTTATTATGCCATTTGTTAAAGGACTTTCTGTTTATTAAGTTTTTCTCGGAGTTCGGTATTTTTTGTTATTTTACATTTCAAATAATATTTTTTTCATTGTAAAACATAAAAACATTTAGAGTTATTCCTCTTTCTATGGTATCGGTGAACTGACTTCTCTCTCCATTCTTAGTGTTGTGATCAATCGTTACCAATCAGTATGACAATCTGTTGTGTGAAAGGATAAATTAAAGCAGTTATATTGTATGTCTTTTTTTATTGTATGACTTACTTATGATGCATATGCCTGTTTCTGAGCCATGTGATTGGGTTAATAAAACAATTTGAATTTGAATTTGAAAAATATTCAATACAACTTTCAAAAATTAAATCAAAGCATCCTTTAGTTTTTGTACAATATGTGAACAATAGTATACAATAAAACTTCCAGTGTCTACGACGGGCCTATAAAAAAATAGAGATAATTTTGTATAAACGTTAAGCAGACAGTTGTTTATTTATAGGACACTGCACGTGCATACTGGTTTATTAATTACCAGATGTTTATTTGTCTTGCCCTTGATATTAAAAATGCATCTCTTGTTATCATATACATAGAAACATTGTAAAAGAGGTTTGTTTTAACGGAATAAGTGAACTAATATAATTTCACAGTTTTATTCAGTGGTAAGTCGCAGTTTAATGTAGATTTAGAATCATATTGGAAAAATCTGCAACAACGTTACTTGGTGACAAATTATATTCTCTGACATAAAAGATGTTTTGGCATCAACTATGTCATGTTCAATTGTACTTTATATTGCAACTAGTTGTGTTTATTTCCTAAATATAGTAACAAAGCTATATTTTGTGCAATGTCAATTTCATCATGTATTACTTTTTTCACAATCAGAGGTTCATTTAGGGATGAAAATATGTTTCAAACTTGTGTTACAATTAAAATAGCTATCAATGCATTAATTTTTAAAAAGTTGCAGTATAAAAACAATATTAGGTCAATGTCAGAAAAATATAAACTTTATTGTATTCGGTACAAAACTGGTGAAGGGCTCGGTACAACCTCGCCCTTCCCCAGTTTCTCAGCCTGATACAAAAAAGTTTATATTTTTCTGATATTGACCTAATAAGGCTAATATTTTATATATTCAGAAACCTATCTTTATATTAATAAACGTTCAGATCTCTCATGGCAATGATAAATTCTAAAGCAACTAACTAAGTTTGTACGGAAATAATTTCTGCAGGATTTTCCAATTCGCTTTGAATACATTAGGAGCACATATTTTTAAGATTTTTGTCTTTATTATTAATCTTAATAATAGTATCACTAGCAGATCCTGGTATTTTTTTTTTAAGTTTAGTGATTCTAGACCTACAGTTGCTTACTTCGAAATCATTTGGTCCCTGGTGGAAAATTTTCTCATTGGTAATCATGTCACATCTTACTTTTTTATTTTTTTTATTTTGAATAGAAATATAAAATTCACAGGATTTTAGAAAAGGTGTTCTTTAAGAAAGAAAAAAAAATAATGGAAATCCTACTACTGAGAAACAAATTTTTTTCGAGATCAAAGCTGTACACCCCTCTTCCCCCTCCCCGACACCCCCCCCCCCCTCTCCCACCCCCCACTTTCCTAAAAGAAAATGAATGTCGCTTAAATAATTAACTGGTGCATGTCAAATACTGCGCAGTATATAACTAAAACAGTATTTACTTTTAAAAAATAAAAAATAGACAATTGGCATTATAACTCATAACTGTAATAATTAATTCCACCCATAAGGGGATCAAAGGCATTATGCAGGACAAAACATGCAATTTAAAAGAACAATATCATCATAACACTAACATACAAAAATACAAAACACACCACAAATAACCTTCAGGTTTACTGTCCTCGGTTCCATAGACGTCTTTATAAAGGCGCCTGAATATTTCATTTGCATGCTAGTTATTTGGGGGGCTAGAATAAGCGAGATTCGAAAAAAGGCGAAAATTAATATTCCGTCTGAAAAAATATCAGATCTATACATGCTTTTTGTGTATGTTTCTAATTTTTGTACAAAGTTTTAAAGGGCGATACTGCATTTTTGGTTTTCTTTTCTGTTGTTATTTATTTATTTTCTCGGTACAGATACAAGATAAACCATTTCTCCTTAATTATAGTGTTACCCTATAGTACATGTCCTTCGTCGGAATGTCCTTCGTCGGAATGTCCTTCATCAGTAACCGGAAACATGCTGTCGTAAATAACATTATTTATGAATATTTGTTTTGCACATATTATGTAACAATAACTACAAATATCATGATATTAATTTGATTGAAGAAAGAAATAATTGATACAGACAAAGATATTGTTATGAAAATTACATCGTGTAATTATTATGCATTTTTGTGTGATAAATATAGTTGAATAACACTTGTAATGCTTCAACCACTTGCAGTAATTGCATAATCTTGTGCAAAAAAAAATACAAAAACACGTAGTATCTGTATATATTATGCACTGTACGAACGATGCTACTGGAGTGATTTATCAAACTCATACGTACTTTATCCGACATAAGTTGGCACGTAGAGCTAGAAATTCAAAATGTACAGTTGTCCATGTGAAACCAGTAGTTATCATGTTGCGGTAATGGAATGATTTGTTTGATACAAGAAAATACTTAAGGGTGGGGCAGTGAAACATTATAAGGGAACGACTATTTGATTTTCCGAGGACCAGAAGGAATTTTCGTGGTCGAAATATTCATGTTTACCTGTTGCTTATCGTGCTTATTCTATTTTTTATCTTTTTATTCATTTTTTTTTTTTTTTTTGCTTTGTTAAGCCGCACAAAAAAAAAATCGAATCAGTAAACAACTATGTTCTGCATTTTTGGGGGATGATCGTTTTCATCAAGTCTTGGGCAAGATTTTAATGTTTCTTTATAGTTTTTTACATGCCAGCATATTCATTTCCAACCAACCAACCCAACCCAACCCAACCCAACCCCTAAAAAAAATCAAATGATAATCCCTATGCCGTAGAAGAACAGACAACAACAAGCAACAAGACCATCCGAAAATCGACAAGCCTCAATCTGCTACAACAAACTTAAGATTGGGCAACACAAATCCTCTAATCTGGGGTTGAACTCGGATGCTCCGGATGTCAATCCGGTCCTTTTCGACTAGTGCCACCAATATGTGCAGCGGAATATTTTTTTAAATCGCAGAAAAGCTAAACCCCTTCCGATTTTAAATACTCTTATGTTCATCTCATATCATGTTATGGTTTTAAAGATGGAAATATATGTTTAAAGTAGAGATGCATCCCTGATTAATCCACTCTGAATTCACCTTGAACAAAAGATGGAATCAATCAGTAGCTAACATTGAAGCTTCTAAATTTTGAATCAACGTACGATTTTAACGTTGATACTATAAGTTATCTACGTTTATATCCGTAGATATGGATATTATAACACCCTGAAGTATCCAAGTACACCCTGAGGCGCAGCCGAAGGGTGTACAGGGTACTGAAGGGTGTTAAAATATCCATATCTACGGATATGAACGTAGATAACGAATTTATCCCAGGTCTTAGTCTAAATCTGACGATTTTTAGAGAAATTCGACCACAGAGTTAAACGTGAAAGCAAAGTTTTTTTCATTTTTTAAATATCTTTTATTGACATTTGGGAATTTAACATATTTTTAACGAGGTGTAGGGTACTACCTTTGGTAGAACCCTACAGGTAGACAAATATAAGACGTTTTTAAACTAGAGACAGAGAAACTGAAATGGGTCGAATTTGGCGCGCGATGTTGTGAGAGTTACATCATAAACGGTGTGACGTCAACGTGGGTCATTTGCATAGCTAGGTCAGTAGTACCATTCATTGACAATGTGGCTGCATAGTGATGCATTTACTAAAATGAGTGCAAATAATCGATATAATAAGATAAAATCGTTAGTGGATTAAATATTAAATTATACAGACATCATGGAAAATCTACAGAATTCGATATTTCATAAGGAACAACCATGGAACTAAGGAAAATGCGCGTGAAATTCCCCGATGTAATGGGTAGCAACGTCCGGGGATATGGGTTAGCAACACCCAGGGGCTATGGGTTTTGTAACGACGTGCGTTAACCAATCAGAATCCTAGAAATATACTAAGCCGGGGATAAAAAGTTTTAAAAACAAAACAAAAAAACATATTCATTCAACGTCTTAAGGCAACGAATCGTTAATTATACATTGCCTGATGGGAGGGGACCGTGTCACATGCAGGTAAATTATTGTGTAGCCCTTATCCTAATCCTATGCTTAATCTTTACCTCATTTCTACCATATGCCTAAACTAAGTCCTTACCCAAATCATACCCTAGCCCTATACCTTATTCACTGACTTAACCCTGAGCCATATCTGATCCTAGACCTATCCTAACACTAAACTAAATCCTCTAGCCCTATCTTAACCATAAACTTAAGCCGTCTCTAGTCCCATCTTAACCCTTAACTTAAACCCAAGCTCAACATACCCTAACTGTGAACACAAAGATTATTCTAAATTAAACCTTTTCGGAACGGCAGATTCAATGAGAGTGATTACTGTTGAAAAAGACTTTCATTTGAATCCCCCTCTGTTGGTGAAAGAAGCGTAGATATACATACTTGTCTTCGTTTGTAAACAGCATGTATAAAAGGAGATTTGAGGTATATGAGAACGAGACAGCAACCCAATTACACAGATAGCCAAACGACATCAAGAAGCCAACAAACTGTATACCATTATAACATATGTTTATGTAATATGTCAAGCTCTAAATCGGCCCCAGTCTAAATAAAATGTGAAACTTTCAATGTGTTTTCTTCTCGTTTCAGCAATGTCGCAACTCCTCGGGACTATACCTTCGTTTTCTCAGCTTCGAGGAAAGCCGAATGATGACTGGATTGATCGGATGTCACATGTCTATACAACAGTGATCTTGATCATCTTTACGGTTGCAGTCAGTTCCGGTCAATTTTTCAAAGATCCGATACATTGTTGGCATCCGGCAGATTTCAAATCCTCTATGGAATCATACACTACCTATAACTGTTGGGTTAAAAATACATACTATATTCCTATGTATGATGAAATTCCTCCAAATATTACAATTCGTCAAGATGCTGAAATAACATATTATCAATGGGTTCCATTAATTTTACTTTTCATGGCGTTGTTGTTCAAACTTCCGAATGTTGTCTGGAGAATATTTAGTGGTGGATCTGGTCTAAATTTAGATAAAATCGTTTTCCTTGCCGAGCAGTCACAATTAGGATCGCCAGACGATCGAAAAGAGACTATCAAATCAATAGCTGTTTTTATTGATAAATGGTTAGATGCAACTAAAGAAAGAAATTGGAGTGTTTTGAATAGAACCAAACAACAATTCTCGCGCTATCTGTTCTTCTTTTGTAACAAAAAGGCGGGAAGGTATTTAGTAACACTTTATCTGTTTGTTAAGGTCCTGTACGCCTTAAATGCCATCGGCCAATTATTTCTCCTCAACGCTTTCCTCGCTACAAGATTCAATTTTTATGGTTTTGAGTTTTTGGAAAATCTGTACAGCAAAAACCCGTGGAAGGAATCGCCAAGATTTCCTCGGGTGACTCTTTGTGACTTTCAAATTAGGTTGCTGCAGAATGAACTCAGGTACACTGTACAGTGTGTCCTACCTATCAACCTTTTCAATGAGAAAATCTTCATTTTTATTTGGTTTTGGTTGATTTTCATTGCTACTTTGGCAGTTTTTAATCTTTTCGTGTGGTTTTACATTGCTGTACTTAAAGCCGTCAAAATACAGTACTGCAAAAAGTACTTGCAAATTAATAACGAGATTCATACTAGCTTCGATAAAAAGCTTTGCGTCAAGTTTGCAGAATATTATATGCGTGATGATGGCGTATTTATGCTGCGACTTGTCGCAAAGAATTCTACTGAAATGGTGGTCTCCGATCTTGTTAAAGAGCTATGGATAATGTTCAAAAACAAGCAGAATACCAAGAAGAACGACGATGATAAAGAACTGATTCCAGAAGTTAAGACAAACCTTGTATAAAGAATATTTATATTTTAGTTATTTGCATACGAGATACGTTCAGTGCATGCTTGTAACTTATAAGTTATGTTTGTTTTGCTTAATGGGATGTGTACACTGACAACAAGTCGATTACCAGGGAAAATGAAGATGCCAACGACTTGATTCAAGTAGTTAAGGCACAATTTGAATAATGAATATTTATATTTTAGTTATCTGCATACAAGATACGTACAATGCATGCTTGTAACTTGTAAGTTAATTTTGTTTTGCTAAATAGCATAATTATGTACCACAACTAGCAGATTACCAGGAAAAATGAAGATGCCAAAGAATAAACTCACGAAGTTAACTTAAGGCAAATCTTGTATAATGAATATTCATATTTTACTTAATTGCATGCAATAAACGTACAGTGCAATCCAGTTAATTATATGTAAGTTGCAAATTTTGTTTAGCTAAATATCATTTGACTTTTATTAATAATCGTTTTGCCAAATACCGATTCAATTATTACACACTTTAAACACAAGTTGTTTCCCTTTGTCAATTGTAGACTGGTTCTCTAAACTGGACAAAATGGGCTGCTTTCCATGCCAAGCATAAGTTGAAAGTGATATATAGGCGTTTTAGTCAATTTTAACATTATAACTATTGATAATAAAAGTTGTTAGCTAAACAAAAGATTCGATGTACTCAAAATAATAACAGAACAACTATTGATTGTTAAAGTTTAAAGTTTAACAAAAGATTTGAAAAACTTGAATTCTACACGCATCACGAACAAATAAATTTGCTCTTTCCGCTAGCTCTTAATTGTTAATGAAAATGTATGTCCCTCGGAAACAAACTAATAAAATTTATCAATTTCAAATTTAAATATGACACCATCACATAATTAGACAAAGTATGAGTGTCTGGATGGAGGGTTCTTCATTTCTGTATTCTTTTGTTATTTATGCCATGTTTCCCTTTTCTTTATATGCTTTGCCCATTATTCTCCATTTTTTATATTTTAGCACCCCATTATTCTCTATTCTTTATTCTTTTAGTCCGCTTTTTCTCTATTCTTTATCTTTTTCGCCCATTATTCTCTTTTCTGTAAATCACCATTCAGACCCTCATAGTCTGTGTGGTATAGTGGTCTATGCTACCAATGAGTTGATATTCAACAAAAAATGCATGGTAACTTATAAATAAAGATGAATAGTATAGTTTTAAGATACAGATAAGTAATTCTTATTCTGTCAAAAAGTTTTATAAGAAATAGTTATAGTTAACTTTTAGGTTTATATAATCCATTTGTAACGATATGTATTATTTTCTTATCGTAGTTTCTTCTTACTTTTTCATTTGGGTTATTTTCTTTTCTCATCCTTTTTTTAGGACATGTATCGATTTTGTTTTCGTTCACACTATATCTATCATATTGCAAACATTTAGTCTTTCACAAAGAAGCCAACTTTATTAATTCCGTGTCTCCGAAGCCCTTTTCTGGAGTAATTAAAGTTAAACAAAAAATACAAATTAGACGTTGCAAGACTCTATAATTGGCAAGGAAAGAAGCACATCCACTTGTTTTATGGATAGTCGACCTCCAAATGGATAGAAACAAGTGCCTGTGGAAAATGTTGTGGGCAGGCGAAAGAAAATGCAAGAGTAAAAAAAAGAAATGAATCTATTATATTTCGAAAGTCAATTAATATTGGAGTCAATACCACGTACGGGGTTCGAACTTTCAACCTCAGTGTTGACAGGCTGATGATACAATAGTTGAACTACTTAGACCACACTCCCACTGATGCCCATTTGTAACAACCTTGAAGTCTATTAGTTCAGTTTCTTTTCTTTTGTTATGCCCCCGCAACTGAAAGTTGGGGGCATACTGTTTTACCCCTGTCCGTCCGTCCGTCCGTCCCATTGGGTATATAGCTATTCCAGATAACTCCCCCTACAGTTTGAATGCTAGGACGTCTTCACTTTGCTGGCTGTTTGTACATATATTGAAGGTGCATGTGGTCAGGGTTTCGGATTTTTATTAATATTAGCTCTTTTGGGATATAGTTGAACTTTGTCATTTTTTTAGTATATACTTGCATAAGAGGTGCATAGCGTTTCCGGATAACTCCTCCTACAGTGAACCATAGACCTATGTGCTCCCATTTGTGTATTTTAAAATAACACTTTGCATCTGCGAGGGCATCATAATAATATCTCAAAGAAAGTCCTACATTGACTTTGTTATAATACAGTTACTTCAGAGTGGAGTGCGGGGGCATCACTTTGTCTAGTCTAAATAAGGAACCAATGAAGAAAAAAACAGTTCCGAAATTCAGGATATGTCTAGTTATGCGGACATCAATTACGGAAAAGGGTAATCAAAAATAATGCTGCGTTCACACGTAATTTGAATTCGATTCGCATTAACTAATTCGAATTAGTTTAATTCGCATTCGAATCGTTTTACGTCCAAACGTTAATTCTAATTCGAATTACAATACGCGTCAAATTTGCTTTACTGTCCGAACAACGTTAACTTTTAATTCGTACCAACAAAAACGGTTTTCTAATGCGAATTGGTTAATGCGAATTAGCCAATTCGAATCAATTCGAATTAAAAAGGAAGAGTGTGTGAACGCGATTAGCGAATTCGATTCGCATTCGATTCGAATTCAATTCGAATTTAATGTACGTGTGAACTAGGCATTAATAATTGAATTGAGGAAGATTTAAAAAAAAATCAATAACTGAGGAGGAAAATGAAGCGTCATAAATATTATTTTGGTTTCATATTATAAGGGATGTAACTATGATTAAAATCGATTATTTCTATATTTTCTGTTTGACTTACGTCCCTTAGTACACAAAATTTATTTTCTTGCGGTCCTAACTTATAAAAACTATAATAGCCAATTCAATCTTGAACTAA
Source organism: Mytilus californianus (assembly GCF_021869535.1). Lineage (NCBI taxonomy): Eukaryota > Metazoa > Mollusca > Bivalvia > Mytilida > Mytilidae > Mytilus > Mytilus californianus. The sequence continues at coordinate 46,132,989 of NW_026262582.1, read as the reverse complement.
TCTCTGAGACTATACAATGTGTTATAATAGTCTCCGAACTAATAGATGATTATCTATCATTCCCAGGTTCAATTCAGAGTAAACGCCAAAAATTGCCTTCTTTGCTTATGAAGGTTTAATATTATAGAAAATTTAGACCCCTTGTATTTGGCATCCACTTTAGGTGAATTAAGTGGGAAAAAAATAAGTTTTGACATTTTATCTGAACTCGAGATATACAATCAGTAAAATACACAAAACAAAGTTTATGTTAAAATAGTTCTATTTTTCAAAATTGGATTGACTAATTACACTATCTAAATCGACAAATTAAATTTAATCTGGGATGTTTTCAAATGAAAAACGTCAACGTCTTCTAGAATAAAAAAAATATTTATTTATTTATTTATATATATATTTTTTTTTCATTTTTTAACCGTTGTTGACGGGCCAAGCCTATCTTTGCCCACTTATTGCGTAACTTCAAATTTGTTTTTAAATCCAACAAAGGGGTTTCAACTTACATTTATTTTCTCTCCGTTTTAAGTTTTATTCAAATAAAAGTCAGCCTTTCGCAAACAATTACACATTCCATTGTTGAAATGGTAAAAGCAATAACCACGTTAAATTACAACATACATAATTATTCATAACAACCTTATCACGTCACATTTAAATGTCAAAAATGGAGAAATTGCCAAAAGGCTCATGAATATTCATTAGAGATAAAGACTGTGACGAGCATATGAAATTTGTCAAATAATTTCCTAATTTTCGAATTTTTCTAGAGCATAATTATACTGTGTCGTTATTGTCCTAATTATTTGGTATTTGTCAAGTAAAATTGACATTGTTACGGTCCCCTGGAGTGGTCACACCTTTATTTTCACCTGTTGATTTGCGCTCAGTGAACCGTGTCATTTGACACCATATCGGAGACACACCAAATCTGTACACATATGCGTGGTTTATAGAAGTACACAAATAATTTCGACGGTAAGTCTGTTTTAGTAGTTATATTTAAGAATATATATGATATTGAAAATTATGAACTTGCTGAATATAGTATTTGAAAAGTATACATGTAGATTTGACAAGGGGGTTTTGTTCAAAACAGTTATAACTGAACGATTCGAAAGTGACAGTCTAGTCCAAATCTGTAACTGCTAAATACATTTTAAACAGTGACAACACAGATAATTCATTAATAAATAACTCAATGCTCCGGGTTACATTTATAATTTATAAATACATCTATAAAAAGTATGTGTAAATGTATAATTACATTAAGTGTTTTTTACCAATCATTTTATTTTATTTATTGAAAATTGGACAATTTACCATCGTAAAACCTGCTTAAACTCCATACTTATGGCGTTTCTTTTCCTGATAAGTTTATGATAGCGATTAAAAATCAAGATAGATGTGCAAAATAGTAAATACCTTGTATTTTACTCTAAAATGCATTGTTTTAGAATCTTTCCAAAATAGCTAGTCAATATGGGCTTTGATACTTTTATGTTTACATGAATGAAGTGTAAATGTATATGCTTTTCCAAATGTTTTCCTCCCAGAATAAACTGTTTTAAACAGCAAAACAAATAAGTTGTTTTGAGATGTGAAATGCGAATCATTGCACTTTGTTCCTTGCCTTTCACTTGTATTATTGTCTCCCCTTGACCGACGATGTTCCCAAAAAAGTGAACGGGGTCTAGTTTGGATAATAATTTTATCCAACACAATTTTATTATAATCCTTTTAATTATAATTTTCATGCAAACTATTTTTACAATAAGTTTAAATTTGTATCTTGAGTTCTATTAGGCTGGTATATATAAAGTTCATTCTTTGAGAACAATACTTTATAGTTACAGAAGATTGTAAGACAGATGCTCAGATTTAGATTAATGTGAGTTGTAAATTAAAAAAAAATGATTTAAGCTGTGATAGTATTTGTTCCTGATTTTATATATATTATTATTGATTTTTATCTTTTGTGATTTGTAAACACTTTTTGTCTTTTCCTCCTCTGTTGTTTTTTAATCTTTTGTTTTTTAATTCCTGAAAAGCATTTGTCTTCTTCTATATTATAATCTTTGGCGTTTAAGCCTCTTAAATAACATTTCATTATAACATATATGTAATCCTCGTAGTCTACGCATTGATAAACTGCTAAATAAGGAATTTACAAACAAAGAGATATAACTGTTAGATAACATTTATCTTTTTTAATTGCCTTGTCTCCGAAATTTCCTTTAACAAAACAATAACTCTGACGCTAATACCTCTTTATTTTTTCATGTAGATAAAATCCATGGAAACGAATTGATAAAAGTAATTTATAATCGTAATAAAGATTACCATATATACTCGATTATTTATACTACAAAATGTAGACGTGTAGTTTTAATAATAGATTTTTGTTTTAATAGTTGTATTTAAAATGTGAAAATTACGTAGTACATGTATTTGACATTTGGAAGACAAGAAGACAAAAATACAGAAAGTTGTTTTTGACGACGAATAAGACACATTTTCAAATTTTAAATAAATACCAAGATATCTTTAAATTTATTGTTGTCGAATTGCGGTCTCTTTCACGTATTCCCCACATCTTTGCTTCGATTAAAATTTTCTTTTTAGAATCATTGTTGATTAACATTTTTCGGTTCTTTCTATTTTTTTGAACAACCTAAAGACAACATCCCTTAGCGCATACACAATTGTTATGGGTCATGATGGTCTGGCATGGGGTCCTTCATTTTTGTATCATGTTCTGTTTTGCCTATTTTCCCCCTATTCTTTATTTTTTCCCACTTTTCTTGTATGTTTGTCCCTCCCCCATTATTCCCTATTCTTTATGTTTTTGTCTATTTCTTTTTCTACCCTTTCTTCTGTGTTGTTTCTACATGATCATTCTCTGTTCTGTAAACCCCATTTAGACCCTATAGGTTGTGTACCGGTGATGTAAATGTATCATTGCTTGATAGTCATTTTTTTTTCTTATTTCAGAGATGTCTGAACTTCTCGGGTTTGTACCTAAAATTTCGAAGCTTCGAGGGAAGCCGAATGATGACTGGATTGATCGGATGTCGCATGTTTATACGACCGTCGTGTTGATCATCTTCACGGTTGCTGTCAGTTCCGGTCAATTTTTCAAAGATCCGATACAATGTTGGCATCCAGCAGAATTCAAGGACTCGATGGAATCGTATACGAAGTACCATTGTTGGGTGAAGAATACTTACTATGTTCCGATGTATGACGAAATCCCGGAAAATATTTCCGAGCGTCAGGATGCAGAAATTACATATTATCAGTGGGTTCCATTGATTTTGCTTTTCATGGCTTTCTTATTCAAACTTCCGAATGTCGTTTGGAGAATTTTTAATGGCGGATCTGGACTTAATTTAGATAAAATCGTACATTTTGCAGAGCAATCACAGCTTGGATCACCAGATGATCGTGAAAAATCAGTTAAATCCCTGGCCAATTTTATGGACAAATGGTTGGACTCAAACGTTGAAAGGAACTGGAATGTTATTAACAGAACAAAACAACAGATTTCGCGTTATTTCTGTTTCTTCTGCAACAAAAAGGCGGGAAAATATTTAGTTGCACTTTACCTTTTCGTCAAGGTCTTGTATGTTTTTAATGCAATCGGACAAATATTTATCCTAAACGCTTTCCTTTCAACTAAATTCAGCTTTTATGGTTTTGAATTTTTGGAAAATCTAAATAGCGATAGACCATGGAGGGATTCGCCAAGATTTCCAAGAGTTACCCTTTGCGATTTCCAGATTAGACAACTCCAGAACGTACAAAGATTTACCGTTCAATGTGTTTTACCCATCAACCTTTTCAACGAGAAGATCTTCATCTTTATTTGGTTCTGGTTGATTTTCATCGCCATTTTGGCTGTATACAATTTGTTCATGTGGATTTACCTTGTTATGCTTAACGTCAACAAGACACAGTACTGCAAAAAGTACTTGAAAATAAACAACTTACTTCATACAAGCTTTGACAAAAAACTTTGCGCCAAATTCGCAGAAAATTACATGCGCGATGATGGCGTTTTTGTTCTGCGAGTGATCGCTAAAAACTCTACTGATCTAGTCGTTACCGACCTTGTTAAAGAGCTGTGGGAACTGTACAAAAATAAACAGAGCACACGAAAAAATGACGACGCCAAGGAATTGGAACCAGTCGCCAATGGTGACGATGATGACATTAAGAAGCCTCTAAATAATGAATATTCATGACATTGTCACTAAGTGACTTATTTGCATATCCATAGTCTTCCAGGCCAAATGGTTCGCGGACCAAGAACGGAGATGTTCTTGAATATTAGTTGCATTTTCATGACTTGTTAATTTTTATGGTGCTTTTTAAAACAATGCCAGGACAGTTGTATGTGTGATAGCGTCATTTTACATCTTAATATTTTTTATCTTTTAAGTACAATCTTCGTTGGTACCGTGGTATTACAATACCAACGATGAAAGTTGTCCAAAACAATCGTAGTTTTCAGAGTAAGAAACGAACTGCCATAATTCATCGAGTTTTTAACTGAAAGGTTGTAGTTGTTTTAATGTGAATAGCAATTGTCTTCATAACTGGTTAATTTAGAATCATATAGAGCTATACACGTGTATATACTTTGATGGATTACATATTTTGCGTTACAATTGGAGACAAAGACTTATCTCTTATTCCATTCTTGATTATAAATGTATTTCTTGTAAAAAAATATAAATGAAATGTATCATTCCAGGTTAGTGTTAAATCGGGCATTCCATTAGAGAATTAAAATGTGTTAATAAAGTATGCTTTTGTTGTATTACTTGAAAAAAGACCATCGACTGATCATGGCCACACCTCCCATCTCCCCAGCTTTTAATAGCCGAAAAGTTGTTTTTTATTAAATGTTTCTGTTTTTTTCCTACGCCCAGCTTTTGCGAATAGAATCCTCCACTGAAAACCATACAAGTTGTCGAGATGTGGAATAAACGCCGATGAGACAACAACCCAACCACTTATTCAAACCATAAAAGACATTTAAGGAATGACTGTAATGTTTTTCTGTCTATGAAGAAATAACATGAAAAATGTGGTGCACACTGAATAACCCGCGTAGTGGGTTATTTAAAAGTGTGCACCACATTTTTATACGACCGCAAAAAAAATTTTGTGGTCGTATAATGGTATGATATTGGCGTCGTCGTCGTCGTCGTCGTCCGAAGACATTAGTTTTCGCACTCTAACTTTAGTTTAAGTTAATGGATCTCAATGAAATTTTACCATAAGGTTCAATACCACAAAAGGAAGGTGGGGATTGATTTTGGGGGTTATGGTACCAACAGGTAAGGAATTAGGGGCCAAAAAGGGGCCAAAAACAAGCATTTTTGTAACTTCCAGACATAACTTGTGTGTAAGTGTATGGATCTCTCTGACATTGTACCACAAGGTTCCATATCACAAAGGGAATGCTGGGATTGATTTTGGGGGTAATTGCCTCCAAATTTTAGGAATTAGTGGCCAAAAAGGGGCAAAAAACAAGCATTTTTCTAGTTTCATGACAATAACTTGTTTGTAAGTGTATGGATCTTTATGAAATTGTACTACAAGGTTCCATATCTCAAAGGGAAAGCTGGAATTGAGTTTGGGGTAATTGCCTAAAACGTTTAGGAATTTGGGGCAAAAAAGGGGCCAAAAATAAGCATTTTTCTATTTTCCAGACAATAACTTGTTTTCAAATGTATGGATCTCTCTGAAATTGTACTGCAAGGTACCATATCACAAAGGGAATGCTGGGATTGATTTTGGGGGTAATTGCCTCCAAATTTTAGGAATTAGGGACCAGAAAGGGGCAAAAAACAAGCATTTTTCTAGTTTCATGACAATAACTCGTGTGTAAGTTTATGGATCTTTATGAAATTGTACTACAAGGTTCCATATCACAAAGGGAAAGCTGGAATTGAGTTTGGGGGTAATTGCCGAAAAGTTGAGGAAAAAGGGGCCAAAAATAAGCATTTTTCTAGTTTCATGACAATAACTTGTGTGTAAGTTTATGGATCTTTATGAAATTGTACTACAAGGTTCCATATCACAAAGGGAAAGCTGGAATTGAGTTTGGGGGTAATTGCCGAAAAGTTTAGGAAAAAGGGGCCAAAAATAAGCATTTTTCTAGTGTCCAGACGATAACTTGTGTTTAAGTGTATGGATCTCTCTGAAATTGTACTGCAAGGTACCATACCACAAAGGGAAGGCTGGGATTGGTTTTGGGGGTAATTGCTTCAAAATTTTAGTAATTAGGGGCCATAAAAGGGCAAAAAAACAAGCATTTTTCTAGTTTCAGTTACAATAACTTGTGTGTAAGTGTATGGATCTTTATGAAATTGTACTGCAAGGTTCCATATCACAAAGGGAAAGCTGGGTTTGAGTTTGGGGGTAATTGCCCTAAACGTTTAGGAATTTGGGGCCAAAAAACAAGCATTTTTCTAGTTTCCAGACAATAACTTGTGTTTAAGTGTATGGATCTCTCTGAAATTGTACTGCAAGGTACCATACCACAAAGGGAAAGCTGGGATTGAGTTTGGGGGTGATGAATCATAAGGGGGTTCAAAAAGTTGGGGGGGGGATTTTTTTTTCTTTAAAATTTTCCATTTTAAATTGGTTATTTCTGATTTATATATAAAAGCAAATAATAATGATATGGTTTGAATAGATAAATTAAAATTTTTTTAAGTTCTTAGACCACTTTCATTCTGTGTGAGAAACCTATGCTGTGTCAAATATGTAATTACAATCCAAATTCAGTGCTGTAATAAGCTTGAATGTTGTGTCCATACTTGCCCCAACTGTTCAGGGTTCGACCTCTGCGGTCGTATCAAGCTGCGCCCCAGCGGAGCATTTTATTTATGTTATTACAAATAGACAGAACAAATATTACAGTCATTCCTTATGATTTAATTCTAAAAAAGGAGTAAATCATGATAAAAACGTTGATGATGTCACGGTCACATGACAAAATTATGCCTATGAGCTAATAGACAAAACACTTTCAGCCAATCAGAAGACGTGTTACATCCAAAATTAAATTATTACGATATAGACTAATTTAAAATAGTGTCTTTATGTATATACATTTATACACTACCAGTAAAAAGTAATGAAAAAATACCATGGGGTAATCTAAAACCACAAGTCGGAACAAAACAGTACACTTGTAATTGATAGAATTTGAAAAAAAGGCAAACAAAAGGAAATTATAGATGAGAGTATTTTTCAATGAAAATAGCAAAAGAGTATTTTTCAATGAAAAATGGCAAAAAAGTGTAACATATACTGACCTCCAAGGCAAATTCAAAAAGGGGGAGTCCGTAAAAACTGACTAAACCAAAAGCTATCAATCAACGGAACAAATGAAAACAACTGCCATATTCCTGACTAAAGGGCAAATTTAATTAAAGAAAAAGGAGAGCAGTGAGTATTCAGAAATTAGACAGCTGAACTAGAATTAATTATTGTTTAAGGGTCAACTGAAGCCCGCCTACGGGTGCGGAATTTTCTCATTGCGTTGAAGACCCGTTGGTGGCCTTGGACTGTTTTCTGCTCTTTGGACAAGTTGTTGTCTCTTTGACACATCCCCCGTTTCAATTCTCTATTCTATTTATATATCTGTGATTGATCGTTTTTTATGTTTAACACCACTTTTAGCACTCTTGGCTTAATCATTGTGGCCAGTTTTTATTGGCGGGAAACCGTAGTACATCGAAAGAACCACCTACCAACAACAGAAAATCGCAATCCTGAAGTCAATTAGTCTGAAGAAGAAAATTTATTTTGGACATTGGACTGTGAAAAGAAACACATCTTACAAGTCTTTGGTCGATTTCTGAATGAAAAGATCATAAATTATTAACGTGGCGGTAAACACCAAGCAATCCACCAATAAAAACTAACCGCCACGAAATAGTACAACAGTAAAAGTGGGATTAAACACCAATCAATCAATAATTCTTAATTATTATATATCATTTGATGAAAAATATAGCTTTCAGTGTATTCCAATCAACCACGTATCTCCGTCCAATGCATGCTGCATGGTAATATGTTAATAAAAGTAAGGAGATGTGGTCTGATTACCCACGACACAACTATCCACGTGTGACCAAGTCAAAAATGACTTGGATGTAAGCAAAATCCTAGTATTTTTATACTCCTTTTGGGCTCTGTAATTTGAGAAACAGAATTTGATTTGAATCAGCATCTTAATCCACCTTAAGTCTGATGAATGAATGTGTTGGTTAATTGAATGTCTGTGCACATTTTATTAGAAGAAATCTCAATCTTCATATATTTATTTAACTGAGTAGGAAAAACAAAATGCATATATGAAGTTTGCATGTACCAAACTAATTATTAGATAGCAGTAGGCCTGTAATTTTTGTTGATCTCCTCATTTTAGACAAATGTCAACGACATCAACTGGATCCAACTACATGTATGTTTCCATATGTTTAAAAACCTTTATCGAGCATAGTGAGACCTTTTTTCAGGTAAAAAGAACTAGTCAGAACAAAGACTTCCGTACCGCGCGGGCATCTTTGTATTTAATAAATTACAGTTAATATTAAAATCGTTTGCTTTGAATTAGAAAAAAGCAAAATCCTGAAAGGATGTAGCTCGAATGATTCAGAAGCACCCTCCATCGGTCAGTGTCCTATTGTTATGCAAGAGGATCTGGATGTCCTTCATTTTTGTATTCTTTAATTTTTTAGGTAATTTTTCTCTATTTTATATATTTTTTGGCCATTATTCTCTATTCTTTATATTTTAGCACCCCATTATTCTCTATTCTTTATATTTTAGCACCCCATTATTCTCTATTCTTTATATTTTAGCACCCCATTATTCTCTATTCTTTTTTTTTTTTTTGCCCTATTTTTCACTATTCTGTATTCTTTTACCCTTTTTTCTGCTCATTTGCCCATTATTCTCTATACTGTAAACCCCCTCCATACCCTCATGTAATGTAGTGATCGATAGCGAGTCGGAATATAACGACTGTATAAGTCGGGTTACAAAGGATAAATTTTCGGTACATTTGACTTTTTGTTTATTAGAACAACTATACGCGAAATTGGTTCCTGCTATCACATATTGAATGCATTGACGATCAGATAATTCTGATCTGTTTCATTAATGCCTACGACATTTGAAAGATTGAACATTGGAGGGTCATAGAGCATCACTCGGAGATCCTACTTCGTATTGTTGATGAAACATGAAAACGACAAAAAAGAGCTGCTCTCCCCACTTTTCGAGTCAGGTGGAACTCTATTTTACCCTAGCCCCTTTTTCGCTGGGAGTTTTGCACCTTTTACTAAAATTTATGGGTCCGCGCATGATGTCGCGCGTACACTTATAGTTTATTCAAAAGGGGTGATTTTAACCAGTTATGACCACTGATTTCAGTTATTTTATCTACTTAAAAAATGATTTTCAAAAATAGCTGGATAGGATTAGATGTGGTAGAAAATAAAACATTCAAAGGGACAGAGGTGTTTCAGATAAATTTTTTAAAATGATTTCGCATGATAACCTTTCCCTGTAATTGATATATTGCATATTACATATTGTAAACTGTTCGAAACTGACACATAGGAATTGTAAATTAGCAAGCATGCAGTTGTGGAATGCAAAATAACGACATTGATGAATGTCAGGTTGGTCGTCGTTTGTTATAAATAATCTCCAGTGGCAAATATTTCATGCATATTCAGGATGTCAAACTATTTATCGTTAAATATGCCCGCCAAAATATGAAATAAATGTATATATATTTTGTTTTGTTGTGATTTATGATAACCGGTCGCTATCTCTTTGACGTACTCAGCATGATTCGAACATTCATTTAAAGCAAACATAATGTTGTTAAGAACTGTTGTAGTATTAAAGCTTATTGTAATAACTTGAAGTGATAATATAGTATGAATAACACCTCCACGCAATGTAGATATAAAATATGTGTCTCTTATCATTGAGAAAACATATCTCTGTATATTTGTTTTTTTGTTTATTTTTGTCTGTTTTGTGGAGCGAGAGAGAAAATTAGAATGAAAACAAAAACATAACCCACCCCCTTAAAGTTCAATGGTCGTTCCCTTACACCGAGACACCTTTTCATTACTTGTTAGTTTTTAACCTTATATACATTTTTGACATGTAACTTCAATGGGTTTTGTCACGTTATAAGGCAATTAATTGTCATTCAACCAACCATATTGCCCGAAAAACTGCACAGTAAAATCGATCAAAAAATCGGCTTCAAACACAAATACACAAAAGTTGTTTGTCCGAAGGCTAAAAGCAAGGGCCGGACATTCGAACACAACATGATAATTAGATGTATCTGGGGTTCTCAAAGGATAATTTTCCTCCATAATTAATATTATTAATGTATTCTATGCATTTACAATTAGGTTACTAATTCACAAATACTGTGACATCGGGGTACATAGATAGAATTACTTAAATTTTTGACATTTTTAATTGGGCGTTGATTGATATAACACCACCCACGACTCTCCCTCCGCATGACCCATGACTACAGATGTCTAAGTGTGGTGGACACAATTAATGTGCAATTAATTAATAACAAAGTCAACACGGAAAAGTTGGTAACAAAAATGGGGTGATTTCATTTATTTGGAAACATATTTTACGCTACATAGAGGGAATTTGAAGAAATGACTGGGTAAGTTACCACTATCCTCGATGAATAATGTTATATTTATGACGAAAGTGAACGTGACCTTTCCTGTGACACGATCAAACATCATCGTTATTTAATTATGTCCTGTCAATCATCGAAAATTCCATGTATTTTGTACCGACAAGCATAAATTAATCTGTAACCATTTAACACGATGTTCCTACAAAAACTGTATTTCTTAACCGTCCACGAACAGCGAAAAGTATTTCCGAAGCAAAGTGGATAAGATTAGAGTGCTTTGTATCCAATTGAGATTGATGTGGGGTGGGGGGGGGGGGGGGTCAAACTTTGTCGAGGGCTCATATCTTTGTAAGAAATTCTCAAAATGATATGAAATTAACAACATTCCTGTTTTAAAGGATGTCGAATTTATTAAAGAAGAAATGTAAAAAATTTTGATAAAAAATTGTGAGGTAAAAAAGTGCCCTTCCCAATTTTTTTTATATATTTTTTTACGAGGGAAATTTTAGTTACGGTTCATAAATGAAAAATTATGCAATCAGATTCACCACTTCTTCAATTTTGTGCGTTGTATATATAAGAATAAGAAGATGTGGTATAATTGCCAATGGGACAACTCTCCACCAGAGACCAAATGACATAGAAGTTAACAAGTTTAGGTCACCGTACGGCCTTCAACAATGAGCAAAACCCGTACCGCATAGTAAGCTACAAAAGGTCCCGAAATGACAAATGCAAAACAATTCAAACGAGAAAACTAACAACAACCACTGAAATACAGGCTCCTTGCTTTGGTCAGGCACATACAGAATGTGGCGTGGTTAAACTAGTTTGAAGGCGCCAACCCTCCCCTTACCTGGGACAGTGGTGTAACAGTACAACATAAGAACAAATTATAAAAATCATTTGAAAAGGGCTTAACTCATCAGATCGATACAAAGCAGAAATACATCTAGCAAAAACACAGACCGGACGTGGCAGGGTACTTATATACATACCTACATCAAATACAGATCTGAGAGTACTCGCAGTTACTGACAGCTAGTTCAAAGCCAATAACAACTAATAAAAAAATCATGTATCTAAGACTAAAATATCAATCAGAACACATCCATCATCTAATGGATTTAGTGTAAAAACGTCATTAACAGTCAGAGAAAAACATGACCTTGTGCAATGCCATGTATGTATTTTTGAACTTGACCATGAGAAAAAAACTGTTAAAATTGTGACTTTCAATAATTTTTAACAAAATTGCTCAAAGTTTACAAACAGTGTAGCTGTCTGTCTGGAATTGTAGTTCTTTTGAATACACAAATGATTGGAGATTAAGAAAACACAAACTTGAAATGTAAATCGATATTTTGTTTTACTTTATTTTCAGTCAGAAGTTGTGTTGCTAAACGTCTTTGAGTAGCAAAGATTAAAACCGTTACCGAAATTAACCACATTATTCAGTTCTCGTAACAGACACAAAAGAGCATTAAGAATTTCAAAATGTCTGTTATCCTTTGTTAAATATGGTGAACACCTTTTTTTGTTATTTTTTTTTATCATATCTATTGTCCATGTTTGGTTGAAAAAATAAAGGGTTAATATTCTGGAATTGAAGAAATCCTCTGGTCTGATGATAATACGGCCGGTATGGTTCTACACTGGTATATGTAAAGGATTGTAAAACAAGAATGTGTCCATAGTTCACGGATGCCCCACTCGCACAATCATTTTCTATGTTCAGTGGACCGTGAATTGGGGTCAAAACTCTAATTTGGCATTAAAATTAGAAAGATCATATCATAGGGAACATGTGTACTAAGTTTCAAGTTGATTGGACTTCAACTTCAGCAAAAACTACCTTGACCAAAAACTTTAACCTGACTTGACCAAAAACTTTAACCTGAAGCGGGGCAGACGGACGGACGGACGAACGGAGGCACAGACCGAAAAACATAATGCCCCTCTACTATCGTAGGTGGGGCATAAAAAGACAAGCCAAATAAAAGCGCAATGAATTAAAAGTAAAACATTTGTAACTTACTATGAAAATTTTTATTAACAGAAATTCGAAAAGTTAGAGAAACAGACGTGATATCGCCAAACTTAGATTTTCATGATCTATAATTTATTCAGTGAAGGAAAACAGACGACAGACACCTTGTTTTCATTTTACATGTGGTTAATCCATTTTACATTTGGTAAATCCATTTTACATTTGGGTAACCCATTTTACATTTGGTTAATTCATTTTACATTTGGTTAATTCATTTTACATTTGGTTAATCCATTTTACATTTGGTTTATCCATTTTACATTTGGTAAAAGCTGTTCTAGGATTAACACCGCATTTGAAAGTACAAATAAAAGTTTGTACATGCAAAATGATAAAAAAATAGAAGGCAGAACTTATTTCGGTTTATATGCTTTGTATACATATGCACATCATTTGAAGGGAGTTTGTTGTATCAGCTTTTAATACGCCTCGTTTAAAAATATAGTTGAAAGTTCTTTATCTAAATTAATATCTACGTACGGTTGTACTTTTCATTATGTGTTCCCATGGTGAGAATAGTCGATGTCTGTTGTCTGTAATTCTATCGAGCTAACTCCAATAATTACAGCGCCCTTTTACGGTCAGTGTCCTCAAGAGGATGAAGACTAAGCGGTACATGCAAGCAGAATGTATCGACTGGTTTATATGGGTAACTATCGAGCATGATTTCACTTGAATTGACAGAACAACAGGAACTCGGTTACTCTGACTTTGAAAAAAATCCGGGTCAAGGTGATACAATCTATCCGACAATGGAATTTGAATTGTATTTTTTAAACCCGCTGTATTTTCGAATTTCTTTAATCTAATTGTTACAAAACTTACTAAAATCATCGACTTCGATATACACTATTACTCAAATTGACCACTGCAGCTGTCGTTTTAGGAATTTAAAACATTTTGAAAGAATTCATTAAATGCAACAAAAGTATCAGTATTATATTAAAGTATTGATGGGCTAAATCTGCATTTAAAGACAGCTTTGATCTTGAAATTAAGATGTCAAATGTCGTCATGTCCTCGATTTAATTAAATACCTTAAGGTTAAAGGCAGGTCATATTATAACCCTTATATCATTGAAAATCATTATCAGTCTAAATTGTTTATCTGGGATCCCCTCCACTGCAATGGAGACCTAAATAAATGTTCAGTGCGTTGACCTAAGACTCCGAGGGCTAAGCTTATTAAACATATAATAAGTCTTTATTGTCACATAAGCTTACATATTTATATACAATTAACAATAACAAAAAAAAAAACGGATTTAAATCAGGTACAGATCCCGGATTTTGTAAAAAAAAAGGGGGGAGGCCCGAAAGTAAGTTCGGTAAGGGCCATATTTGGCCTCCATTATGAAGTCCAATGTTTCAAGATGAAAAATGTTTTATGTTGATGAAAAGATATACATGTGAAAAAGTTAAATAGAACTATTTTTGTCCAAGTTTTATTTTAAAGCGTTGATTTTATACATCCCAAATAGGCCAAAAATAGAGATTTTTTGCGAAATTGACAAAATCGTCCAGATTTTAACCAGATTAAGGCCTAGGAAACATATAGAGCGCAGGCGTCGACAAACTAAATATTCAAGTCAGATATGTAAAATCTTATAACAAACATTATGTGAACAGATCTTTTTGTCGATGCATGCGCTCTATGTTTTCTGTCCAAAAAATCAATGGAAACTCACCCGTTTTCATTGAATTTTCGTGGAACTAGTATTGGTCAATTAACCCTAATTTGAAATTGGAGGTAGAAATAGGGTCCATTTTAGGACCCTTATCGAACCTACTCCTACAAGAAATGAGACTTGTAAAAAATTCTTTGCATTAACCATATGTAGTTCCATAAAATTTGACTCTGTCAATACATTTATTAATATTTATACATAAGCAAATATAGCTAGAGTCTCTTGTCCTCAGCTCCTTGTTAATATGAATAATTAACTATTATTTGCACTTATTTGCTATTTTCAGTCTATACTAGACTGAACACAGGGTCTGTGACTGAATTAAAGTAGAGGGTGGTAAAGGGTTATTTTCGTGCAACGTGTTTTGCCATTTTTATTTCACGTGCAGCCGTGAAAAAGGTTCGTTATTCACCGTGTTTCGTGAAATCGATAAAAAGGTCAACGTGCAAGAAATTTTTAATTGTTCGTTCATCGTGAAATGGCAATTTTATTTCGCGTTCTTCCGTGCAGATACCCCCCCCCCCCCCCTTTACGCCCCTCAAAGTACCTACGCCTTATTTTTAGCCTGGATTTGTAGTATTCGTATTGTCATCTGATATTTTCTTTTAATAATGGAGGGGATATACAAATTAATACAATGTTTATAAATGTGGACAGATATATGTTTGTATGTTTATGTATCGCCAATGTTTATTGTCTTTGGTAACAATCCTGTAATTTTGGATTTTAAACCAATAAAATATCTTATCTTATCTTATCTTATATTATCTGATAAACTCATGCTGATTATAAGGTGCACAGTTTTCCCTGCAGTGGCGGATCCAGGGGGGTTGGGGTTCGGGGGGTTGGAACCCCCCTTTTTTAACGATCAATGCATTTGAATGGGGACATATAGTTGGAACCCCCTTTATCCTGGGTTAGGACCCCCCCCCCCCCCCTTTATAAATGACTGGATCCGCCCCTTTTTTCTCAGAACAACCAGAAACTACATGTGACCATGGAAGTATCATATAGACAATATAATACTTCCATGATGTGGCATATACTATTGGTATCGGTATCGGATTCGACCCCGAAACTTGTTAATTTTTGTTAATATTAGTTATGTGGAAAACAAAAGGGCCTGGAATGCTGTAATTTTTAATTAATGCCATTGTCCTATATTAGTTATATATAAAGTTGAATTCTTTGATTCGTTGTTTCTACGTCATGCGGCTAACAAATTGAACCTCGTTATTTTAGTAGTATAGATATTACAAATGTAAAACATAATATTTGAGGCCCAGTCAAAGCAAACAACAAGAAATGTAATAGCTAGTGTAAACAGCAGGAAATTGTGAACTACAAATTATGTTAAATTATTTTATTACAAGCAAAAATATACATGAAACGAAAACTGTGTGCTCTCGGATCCGCTCGATGTTGAGGACATAACGAGGGGTTTTGCAAGTCATTATGAATTAAGCTGATCTTTGCATAATCTCTACTTCACGTCCACTGTCGAGGAGTGAACCAGGATCCCATACTACTCTGTCCGTCAAACTTTCTTCCTTTCTAGTTCAGGCGTTGACTTGAGTAAAAAATTGACCGTGTTCATTAAATTTGGTCAGATGGATGAGTCATTGTTTTGGGGGCAAAATTTAGAATTTTCATTGTTGAAAAACAAGTTTTTTTATTGAACATGCGCTATAGTATATAGTCTTAGCTATATAAATTAACAGTAATGTAAGACATTCCCTTATAAATACAATTAAAACCCATTATCCTAATTTTAACCAGCTGGACTCAAACTCTAAACTTAAAACTATTCTAGATCCCAATAAAGATATTTTGTCTAGTGTTGTAGACTATATAAAGCAATCTATGGAATTGCGAAAAAATAAGGTCCACATTGGTCAATTATTATATATATATATATATTTATATTATTAATATCAACTTGACTTGTTTAAAACATTTATCATGTATTATGTTTCTTGTCACTTGTGTATACAATGTACTATGTTTGCATTTTAACCCGCCAGGGTTTCATGTTTTGCAATAAAGTTATATGAATATATAAATGCTCGATATCAAAATGATTTGCGTTGAGATTACCATATATTCGATAAATAGTTCTTAGACAGGAGATTCTTCCTGTTTGCCAATACTTTGTTTTTTTGTTTTTTTTTCATATTTTAAATCAACTTTAATTTTTTTTGTCATGCTTTTCTTTTTTAATAAGCAATTTAACTTCAGATTTAGTCAGCAGCGTTAATGGATAAACGCTTGTTTGATATGACAGACACCTACTTCCTCATATATATTAAATAACGAGTATTCTTGCTGCTATGTTCAGCATCCCATGAATCATCTCTGTCTCTGTTCAATGAATGTGTGATCATAGTAGTCTCTCTCTCTCTCTCTCTCTCTCTCTCTCTCTCTCTCTCTCTCTCTCTCGGATGTATGACTTAGAAATATACCTATATAACTCTAAATTTCTGTCTATCATTAGTATTCTTGGGTTTTGTATGTGCATAAATGTACATTCCCCGTCCCCTTTTAGCTTTATTATTATTTATGTATGTTGGTTTAGACAACTAAACACCAAACATTTGGTTTGTTTAGTAAATGAAAAGAGGCTTGTCATTTTATCCCACGGTGACATATTTGTCTTGTTTTGTAACCATCGTGCTATATTTATCACATCCATTCTATTCAAATACTTTATTGACTAACAATCAAACAATTGTGTATTTGTGTCTCAGCTTTTATATCATGTATGAGGGTGTGGATGAGGGTCCTGCATTTCTGTATTCTTTATTTGTTTAGGCCATTTTTCTTGCCTGTTATTCTCTATTCTTTATATTTTAGCACCCCATTATTCTCTCTTCTTTATTTTTTTGGCCTATTTTTCTCTATTCTCTATTTATTTATTTTTAAACCATTTATTCTGCACATTTTGGCCGTTATGCTTTATTCTGTAAACCCCATCCAGACCCTCATGTATTTGAATTACGTAATGTCTGAGGGTTGTTATAGAAAAACGACCATAAAATTAAATCCAATCTCTTTATGTGATAATACCATTGAACTTTAATAATAGGACCCTTGTTTGTGTCTAAGAGGGAAAGTGATAATCTTTATTCCCATGGCATTTTGAAGAGGATCATAAATTCTTAAAGAGGTCCTCGTCCATGTCTGTGGCATAACATTGCGTCAACAGCCCTCCATTGAAGATAGATAAGATTTCTCGAATTACTGATAACTGTACCCAAATTGGTTTTGAATTAGAAAGTTCATGCGACGAATCAATAGAGTTCTTTATTATTATTCGTTAGACTATATAAAAAATAAAACGGGGATAGTTGGTTACATCTACGGCATTTGGTCTGTGGTGGGTCGTTGCCTCATTGACAAGTATACCACATCTCCTTATTTTTATACAATGATTAGAAATGAAGTCAATTACCACAAATGTATAAACTAAGAAAATAGCTTGAATTCCAAGGTACAGAACATTGGGATATTACCATCTTCATGCAAAGTGGTAGATTTAGATATTAAATCTACTGGAATAATGCTAGAAGAAGTGATGACCACAACTCTTTTTACCAGATTTTTATCGATATAGAGAAAAGATTTTATGTTTCTTTCTTAACTAATATAACATACGAAGAACTCATTTTTCTTGATAAAATAAAGACAATTATGCTTTTGCATATGAATCTTAATTATTTTTAAAAAGTTTAGCAGATAACGTTTTAATACTTCAATAACTGTTAATCACGGTTCGATTACTACTGTTTGGAACTAAGCTACAATAAAAACAAGAATGTGTCCATAGTACATGGATGCCCGACTCGCGCTATCATTTTTTATGTTCAGTGGACCGTGAAATTGGGGTAAAAACTCTAAAACCCTAAAATTAGAAAGATCATATCATAGGGAATATGTGTTAGGGAGCTACCATTTGATTTTTATGGGGGGCTAGGATGAAAAATTTTGTCCTGCATTTTTTTTAGTTGTAATCTCTGTCCTGCCTTTTTATTTTTCACTCTATTCGGTCCTGCCTTTTTTTTATTAGTTTATCCTGACTTTTTTTACATAAATTGTCATCCCGCCTTTTTTTTTACCAAGTTGCTCATCCTGCCTTTTTTTTACTCAAAACTCCTGTCCTGCCTTCATGTTTTTTTCAAATTTCATCCTAGCCCTTGTGTCCAGTCAATCTAATGAATTGTGTCCTTTTAAGATGGTTTGAACTAATCGACACGAGGAAGAGTTCTATTGTTGAATTTGTTCTTCCTGCGTGTAATATTTGTCACTGAACAAAAATCAACATTTTTTTCAATCTGCAATGTAGCTCTGTCTTTACCACGACCTCCAAATTACATATGTTTACTTTCCATTCCGGTCAGGTGTGTTTGATTTGCCGTTCAATGTAGCTGGCATTTGGCATTCTCAATTAAAATAATTTATGCTTATGAAGAAATAATTAGTTAAATTAAAGTCTATAGATATTCATATTACACCACTCAACAGGTAGATGTTTTCAACAACTCAAGGGTGATGACACATCGAATATACTAGCAACTTATAATAACTTTTAAATGCAATAAAAATAAATAACAGAATTCCATTAGAGTATAAAAAACAAGGTGTCAAACTATCTTCAAATTTAATTTCGACAATTTAAAAAATTAACACACCTCTTGTCGGGACACGCATTATATGTATTAACGTTAAATACACAAAATATTTGTTTACATTCGATTGTGTGTGTAAATATAGGTACAGTTAAGGCATTACTCGAGAAGATAAAAATTTTGACCCGTTTTACACTGAATTTCACCTGTCGGAAATGAATTTATGATAAAAGTTTCATCAGAATGTGAGTACTTTTAAAACTTTTTAAAATATATGTAGAATTAGAATATTTTATCTATTGTGTGTTGTTTGTAAAAAAAAATATTTAGATTGAAAGATAACACTATAATAGGACATATGTACATGTATATGGAAATAGAAACTAAACATTTTGTAAAATGGCGCGCATAGTCTCTTCTCTTAGTATCGGCATCATTTCGTTTAAATACTGGTTAAGAAATATTTTCCACTTTCAAAACTTTCAGTTTCTATATATGTTAATGGTATTCTAAATGCAAACGTCTGTATATATATATATTTTCGGAATATACGTATTTTAATTGTCTTTTGCACTTTGAACTCCAAAGCGTACAATATCAGTTTAATATGGATAATCGATTCATATTTTAAAAAAAAAAACAAGAACTGCATTAAAAACCCTTTAAATTGTCTACAATTTGCCTTAAAATCTAGTTCTGAAGTTAATATTTTATAATAATATAAATATAGTTTTCTCAAGATATAAACATGATAAAGTACGGGCTTTTAAGTGTTATTTTCCTGTTTTGTGAATATATATTTCGTATATTGTTAGGGATCATCATTTCATTTTCGGAGAAGTGGGGTGGGGGGGGGGGGGTATCAGTAGCATTTTGAATATGAAAATTTATTATTCTGGCCTGGTAATAATTGAAATAGATAACTTTGCCGAATATAGGATAGAAATAAACATTCTGTCAAACGGAAGGCAGGTCAATGCAGGATATAGTTGTCTGCAAGACTGAAAGCAAATTTTTCTCGGCAAATAAATCAGATTTACTAGCAAAATATGTATATGATTATATTCCATCCAGAAAAATCCTCCTTGTCCTAGAAAATGCAATGACCGTCCCCCCAAAAAAACATATATTTTAATTTACCCAAAAGGAGGAGGAGATATAATTAGAACCATCATTTGGCCCCTGAAATTGATAAAATACCTAGATTAATCAAGCTTTTCAAGATACTGTAATTTTATTGATAAGCAATACATACAAGTTTGTAAAATCTGGGCACATTGGTGCATACAGGTCATTTGTGAAGTCACGATGATGTCATCTACATGTCGACATTGACATATTTGACCTTGAATGGCCATTTTACACGTATATGGACAAAATAGATGTATATTTGCTAAGACCTTACTCCAAACGATATTTATAGATATTCTAAAATATCTATGTAAAATATATCTTGTAGCAAAATATCGTTCTGTGTAAAGCCTTGGCGCTTATGTAAATATTAATGATCGAAAGATCTCAAAATGAGTCTCTTTTTTCAGTTTTTGCAATAAATTCAAGAAGTTTTAAAGCCATAAATCAAATAGGTAAAAAGACAATTTCAAAAATATAAAAAAAACTAATATCTTAAAGTTTTGAATTTTAATTTGAATTTGTCTTTTAGTAGATCTATATATGTCTCATTGGCACTCATACCACATCTTCTTATATCTATAATACTTTTCTCTGAATTCAAGGGGCCACAATCTGGCCTTTTCATACTTTCTCCTTACACAAGGTACAAAATAGGAAATACAACAGGAGTTTAATTTTTGGATATAGACACCCACCTCCTGAATCCACCCAACATATGACCCCCATCCTATACATATGAGGTTATTCCGACCATAGCGTTCGGTCAAGGAAGCACAGGCCCCGGGGATTAACATATAGTGTTTAGGAACCTTTATATTATTATTTTCTATTACACCCTCCCCCCTTTAAATATTCCTTGGTCCGATCCTGGAAATATTTCGTCTTCCATTTGCAGAGATAAAAATTTCACCGTTTTGACCAACTCACAATTTTTAGTTTTACACAACATTATCCAGGCGTTTATTTGAATGGTTGATAGTGAAACTTCTATGATGTAATTAGAATTAGGCTAATTTTAGAAAATTGGAAATTATGATAACAGCCTTACATGTACTATTGATCAACGAAAATTTCCATACATGTATAATTGTAAGTGTAAATATATTGAAGATAAAATTGACACGAACTTGATTGATTAAGTGGGTGGAAAAACGTCAACTTGTGAAAATTTGTAGTGAGAAATTAATAAAACATTTGGGGCTCCAAAAGGACATTCAAAATTGTTTAATGACTTTAACAAAGTTATTAGGTTTTTGAAAAAATCAAAAGCGTCGATTGAATAGCTACTGAAAGTATTTCCAATGTCAAATCATATGCTCTTATGTCCTACCCTCTTATTTGAAATAGTGTTAATTAAAATTCCCTCATTTATAGTATGAACAATTCGTCATCATGCAATGATAAAATAATTTGATTTGTAATGTTAGGCTAGAGATCTTTGACCCCAAATGAACCCCATGGACAATTTTTGTCCCGATTAGATCACCAAACCGCTGTTTCGTCATATTAGAAACCTTAAATTTTATTTGTATACAAAGGAGACGTGACCTGGATACAACTGTGACATGTAGGTATTCATTCTTATTTTAAATTTTGAAATATTTAAATTTGTAAGAAGATCAAAGGGGATTATCTTAGTCCACAGAGCATCAATACTCAAAAGATAAATTGGATCGTGGGAGTTTTGACATTTTTTGTATACACTATCACTAAATGTATCCGTGAAGGATGCCGTGTGAAAGATTGGGTGGGGGTATTTTATTTCAGATTTCGTGAAAATAAAGATCAAAAGAATCTGCCAAATGCATTTAGAGATTTGAAAGAGAGGATATATTTAAGGTCATTAGTGACTTAATTGACCCAAATGCGGAAAAGGGGGGGGGGGGGGGGGAGTTAAATAAACTGGAATTTCTTTCTACACCGTTATGATCCCATCCCCCAGCCTTTGTGTTTAGAATGAAGAGTCCCTGATTTTGAACGAGACTCCTCTCTGATGTAAGATGGACAACATTTAGAGCATTTAAAATAATCTGGATGATGATTGTTATAAATTTACAATAATTTAAAAACCAAAAGTATATGAAATATTGGAATACTTTAAAACAGGGCAAAAATTGAGTAAATACTAAGTTACCGGGACTATTATATGGTCCAATATTATGAAAAAAATATTTATATGTGAATGTCCAGTATCAGGGGCTGAACCAGGAGTTTAGAAACGGGGGCGTAGTTCCATAAAAAGTAAATTTTAGACGATTTTATTCTAAAAAAAAATCATAATAATCGTGAAAACATGATATAATTATTTTTTATTTTTTTGCGACCAAAGGAGATATGCCCTCTACACCTCCCTCTCTGGATCCGCCAATGCAATAGAATTGGATTGATGGCATTTAGACCATAAAACTTTCAAAACTAATTACAAAAGAATTTAACATTTGATCTCATAAAACTAAAATTTTGACAACATTTTGCATGTGGTGCACCTATATGTTGTTTGTGCAGTTTTATCAAAATGATCATCTTACAAGGGTGTGTTGACAACGTCGACTCATCGCTTCGTCTGACCTTTTTAAATAAGTTTTGGACCATAAATCGTACATGTTATTAAGTTCCGGTTGAATGGCTACTGAGGTGTATCATACATGCCATGATTTCTCAATATACACTATCTAAGGAGATTTAAACCCTTTCCTAATACCACCGTATTTCGTAAGAAGATTTTGATAAAAACAAAACCTCAGCGAATAATTAGGAAAGTTTAACTGCATAGATGTGAGTATTAAACTTTGATTAGTTCTGAATTTGTTATTAATTCATTTTGTATGTATTCCGATTTGTTATTTATGACCAAAAACAAGGTAAATTTAACGTGACCTGTTTACAAAGCCAATACACTTAATGAGGTATGCGACAGACGACATATTCAAAACAATATTCTGGAATGTCAATGAATTTTTTAAATCTAGTGTTTACATGCGTTTATTTATAAACTCTTATAGTTCGTGCTGCTCTTCGTGGACTACAGATCGAAAAAATAATTGAATGTGTATTAATCCTTTAAGCACCGACCCAACCATCTCCTTGCCGGTTCATATTTGGTCAACTTTTGTTTTTCCTAAATCCCATTAACCTTGTTACTTGTTGGGGCACATTTGTTGCCTTTAAACTGGTTTCAGTTTCTGGTAGGTTTGATAAATCTACATTTGTATTTGTTTTTGCCGAACTAGTTCGAAACAGAAACTTGTTATACATTTGTTTTAAATAAACTGAAATCAGTTTCCTTAATGTTATATCAAACCTTCTATTCAATTTTGGTTTTTACATGCCTAGGTTAACTAACCATTATAAAAGCTTTTGATCTGCTTCAAACTGATAAACCAAAAACAGTTTTAAATTAAAAAAAAAATGAACCATTCAAAAACCAAAATCCTAAACTGAAACCCTTTCGACTGCAATAAATTCGGCCTTATGTTGGAATTTTGGGCGATAAATTGATTAAA
Source organism: Mytilus californianus (assembly GCF_021869535.1). Taxonomy (NCBI): domain Eukaryota; kingdom Metazoa; phylum Mollusca; class Bivalvia; order Mytilida; family Mytilidae; genus Mytilus; species Mytilus californianus. The sequence goes on along the minus strand of NW_026262582.1, from coordinate 46,109,266 downwards.
TTCATTGATATGTTTGGCTAATCATTGAGTTATTGAAAGGTCAGTACTAATAAGCCAACTCGTTTTGGTCATTATATACTTTCAAAGTCCAAAGTCCTGGGGAAAACTTGACTATTTAATTGCATTGTGCACAACACACCTATGTAATGAAAAGTTTGCATATTTCATTCTATTTATATTCCATCCTTGTTTGTTAATTATTGTGTGTCATCAACCCTTCAGGGTAAACATCTGCATATGAATACTACCATTGTTTTCCCCTATGAGTCTTTGTTAAATTGACATTTTTTTTCAAAAGCAAAATGTGCATAATTTAACTTTGTTTCAAAGATAGATATACTTGGCATGAAGTGTCATCCTGTCGACGGAGGGGGGATTGGGGTTAACGACCTTGGCTACCCATGAGGGTCTTGCACGGTCGGTGCAATCAATGCATTCTGTCCAATACTACAGTAAAAATTGCACACAATAGTTTATTGAATATAAGAAAAATAACCATCACCGGAAGTAAACCAAGCAACTATATACCCCTTTTCTCCTAGGCTAGTAACCTCAGGTCACCTCAAATTTCCAAAATATTTTATTGGAACACCAAATAAAAAAAGGGGGCTTTGAAACACCCACAATATGTTTATGACTAAAACACATTTTTCTGCGGTTCATTTCCTACAACTGTCAAATTTAATGGAATTTTGTTTCGACCCTTAATATGAAACTGGATGACCATCATCATGATTTGATATTAATACACATAATTATAGTGCGAATATAATTGAAAACTCTTGATTTGGTTTCGTTGAAAATTTTCAAATTACATTTGTTTAGATCAACAGTAGCTTAACCTATGGTTGGTGACTTTTCCAGAAACTGTTTAACTTAAGGATGAACTTAGGTGAAATAAAAAAAATCTAGAATTTAAAATTGATACTATAAGTCAGAAGAGCATTAGTTAAGGAACAAAATAAGCAAAAAATATTGATAGGTTATGGAGCTCCTTTTCGAGATATTTTGATTTTGAAAAATGGCGGGAGAAGACTGACTCGGACTTTTACCTTATATTTGCATTGGTATTATTTGGGTCTCAAATTGAAAGAAAAGAAATCTAGATTCTGCTTAAGTTTTGGTAAATGACCTTTTATGAGCTATTAAAGTCTTATATGAAAAGAAAAATGGGTGCTATGGGGCAAAATATTTTACCCTGTATCGTAGGAAGAAAACCAAGGAGTCCGAACATCTGACAAATATTCCTAAACCTCACCTAAGTACATCCTTAAAGTATCCTTAGATTCCTCGAAAATGCCCAAACTTCTAATGGATAAATCGCATAAAAAATCAGGTATCTAGAAAATTCTTAACCAGAGTTCTCGAAACGTGGTGGTGCGAAGGTTTTGACCACCAAATTTTACAAAAGACAAACACAAACTTTGATTTTGCAATAGAAATAATAGTGAGGACCAGCAGATTTTCTTCAAGGACCACCAGGAAAAAAGATTTTGAAAACTCTGCTTAACCCAAACATTTTGCTATCAATCAATAAAATTACAAAAGACATTCACCAAAACATTTTGCTATCAATCAATAAAATTACAAAAGACATTCACCAAAACATTTTGCTATCAATCAATAAAATTACAAAAGACATTCACCAAAAACATTTTGCTTTCAATCAATAAAATTACAAAAGACATTCACCAAAACATTTTGCTATCAATCAATAAAATTACAAAAGACATTCACCAAAACATTTTGCTATCAATCAATAAAATTACAAAAGACATTCACCAAAAACATTTTGCTATCAATCAATAAAATTACAAAAGACATTCACCAAAACATTTTGCTATCAATCAATAAAATTACAAAAGACATTCACCAAAAACATTTTGCTTTCAATCAATAAAATTACAAATGACATTCACCAAAACATTTTGCTATCAATCAATAAAATTACATAAGACATTCACCAAAACATTTTGCTATCAATCAATAAAATTACAAAAGACATTCACCAAAACATTTTGCTATCAATCAATAAAATTACAAAAGACATTCACCAAAACATTTTGCTATCAATCAATAAAATTACAAAAGACATTCACCAAAAACATTTTGCTTTCAATCAATAAAATTACAAAAGACATTCACCAAAAACATTTTGCTATCAATCAATAAAATTACAAAAGACATTCACCAAAACATTTTGCTATCAATCAATAAAATTACAAAAGACATTCACCAAAAACATTTTGCTTTCAATCAATAAAATTACAAATGACATTCACCAAAACATTTTGCTATCAATCAATTAAATTACAAAAGACATTCACCAAAAACATTTTGCTTTCAATCAATAAAATTACAAATGACATTCACCAAAACATTTTGCTATCAATCAATAAAATTACAAAAGACATTCACCAAAAACATTTTGCTATTAATCAATAAAATTACAAAATGAGACATTAAATTCTTAAAACAACCAAAACACTCCCTGTAACACTTCAATTTTACATCCTAACACACTTAAATAAGTACATTGTGTAATTATTCAAATATTCATTTCAATTTTAAAGGAAACACTTTGAAAAACTTGTACATTTGTACCGATGTTTTTAAAGTGAGAAAAACCCATGTACCCCACAATAGATAAAGGGTCAATTCCTAATGTCTTTCTGCGTTCTCGTGATTAAGCATTGAAAAAAATTGAACATTATTTTGTCAAAAAAGTTTACGAAAGGTCAAATATCCCATATTTAAAACCGCAATATTACACTTCTTTTTGAAAACATGTTTCCATTTCTTACTTGTTGAACATCGAATATGGCCGCCATGGTTAGGTATTGTTCCTAAAATCAATAAATTGTGTGACTGCATGATATAATTCAAACTCATTCGATTCTGATTAAGGGCTTGGGACATTTAAAAATTTTTAAAAAGCGTCCTAAAAGTTTCAAAATACATGTTGATTGAAAACGGAATAGAAAAACCAGTAAACTACCTGATAGCTTTGCACTTTTTGCACTGATGTTATTCTGTTTATCGGACTCCGGATCAATGAAATTATTTTGGATCGTGTCAGGACTTGCATTGCTCCTTTTTGAAAAATTATCGAGAACAAATTTATTGAACTAAAGACAGCTTATCGGCTCAGGAAATTTTCCCTTTTCGTGACTGGTAATTTTTTGAAAATTTCCCTTTTCGCGACTGGTAATTTTCGTAAATAGCCATCTAAAGCACGATATATCTTTTCAAAACACGATGCATACGTTTACTACCAATAACATTTTAGTTTGTGTTATAATTCCTTTCTTATCTAATTTTTGGGTAAAACTCAACATTTTGCGAAATCTTTCATTCAGTTTTGAACAATCTTTAAGCATTTGTCATTTTGTTATACATGTTGAGTAATACCTTAATATTGTTACAACCTTTAAGTACACACATGAAGCTGTGATCTTGCTACTTTTGACTGTCATTCAAGTGAGAGGTTTAGCTAGCTATAAAACCAGGTTTAACCCACCATTTTCTACATCAGGAAATGCCTGTACCAAGTCAGGAATATGACAGTTGTTTTCCATTCGTTTGATGTGTTTGAGCTTTTGATTTTGCCATTTGATAAAGGACTTTCCGTTGTGAATTTTCATTTGAGTTCGGTATTTTTGTTATTTTACTTTTTTCTAACAGTTTTGCAAGACTTTTTGAAAATAGGATTTGTGTGAAATGATTCAAAGAAAAATAGGCCCACCGCTTTAATATTATAGTGTTTCAAAAAACGAATCGATCTTTTCGATGTTAGAAGACAAGCGACCTTCTTTCATATATTCGATCGGTTTAAATAGTAATATCATTAAATTATTGTGCACATATTCAAATACTGGAATTGATGTGATAAAATATAGTTTCTACTGCAATATCCCGTTGCCTTGGTGATAACATTTATTTATTTCAAATAGAAACGAGGTCAATTTTCTGTATGATTTATTGAAAAACACCCGAGTTTAATATTTCCAATAGATTTTGCGGAAACGTGTGGTTTACTCTAGAAATTCCAGAATTTATCTTAAATTAGTTTTTTCTTTTTCTTTTTGCAGGGTTGCAGATATTTTAGGGGCTGTGCCATCAATCAGCAAGCTTAAGGGAAACACAAGCGATGATTGGATCGATCGGATTAGTCATTTATATACTGTGTTGATATTAGTTGTTTTTGCCATTGTCGTTTCGACTGGGACGTTTGTTGGTGATCCGATACAATGTTGGTGTCCGGCAGAGTTCACGGATGCGTACGAAGAATATACAAAAAGTATGTGCTGGATCAGCAACACGTATTACGTCCCAATGGGAGATACTATTCCGGTCGATTTGAAAACGAGGCAGGATAAAGAATTAACTTACTACCAGTGGGTTCCTTTAATCTTGTTGTTTCAAGCCTTGTTGTTCAAGTTGCCTAATTTGATCTGGAAGATGTTTCATAGTGCAGCTGGAATAAGCCTTGACCGAGTTATTGATTTCGCACAAGAAACACAATGTAGTTCTCCTGAAGATCGCGAAGACGCAATCGGAAACCTTTCAAATTACATAGACAAATGGCTATGGACTTACCAAGAATACAAACATAATAAGTTTGTCAAATTTAGAGCGACTGCTTCTAAATATTTCTGTTTAATGTGCAACAAGCGAGGAGGGACATTTCTAACAGGTCTTTTTATTTGCGTTAAGTTCATGTATTTAATCAATATCATCGGGCAGTTTTTTATTTTAAATGCCTTCATGGGAAGTGATTACAACTTCTATGGCTTCGAAGTTATAAGTGCTATTGCTAATGGCGAAGACTTCCGGGAATCTGCACGCTTTCCCAGGGTTACTTTGTGCGACTTCCGTATCCGGCAACTGAACAACTTGCAGACCTGGACAGTACAGTGCGTTTTGCCTATAAATCTATTCAACGAGAAAATCTTCATTTTTGTTTGGTTTTGGCTAGTATTTGTGGCTTTTCTGGCTTCATACAGCGTTATTAAATGGATTGCTTTCCACATTATGCATAACAACAAAGTCCACTATATCAAGAAATATTTGAAATCGCAAAATCAGATTCATACATCTTTTGACAAAAAATTGTGTGTTCAATTTGCACGACATTATTTACGAAATGATGGAATCTTTTTAATGTACATGATTTCTAAAAATAGCACAAGTATTGTAGTGACAGACTTGATTGCTGAACTCTGGAAAAAATTCAAAGAGCGACACCAACAAGCAAACAACATTGATGAAAATGACCACTTGGGTAACCACAGAGACGATTCAACCCTAAAAATGGGCGAAAAAGTTGATTAAGGCAACAAAATCGAAAATCGCCAAATTAAGCCGTAAATGTCTCAGATAAAGTCACGTGTCAATACAAGCACTCGGTGATGTCAGTATGTCAGTGCCAGTAGCGAAAAGTAGAAATAGATGGGCATTGAAATGAAGCAATAGATTTACGCATGTGTAAAATATTTTATTTTCATTTAATGGTGCTATGATGTATTCATGTTAATTAGCAATGCATTATGTTAACTTTTTATCCACATTTATCATTTGTATTTTATAAGAAGCAGGTAACTTGTATCACATGCAGTTTTGACATTAACATTACTAAATGACATGAAGACATAAGTATGTATGTATGATAAAACTGTGTTTTTTAATCTAATGTCTATCGCTAGTCTTCCATTTTGAAGTGCATCGAGTGTATGTTGTAAAGCAACCATTTTAACTTTATATTTATTTATTTTTTTCGATGAAGCATGAACAACGAACACCACTTTTATCATTTTGAACAACAGATGATTTTTTTCGATAATATTTAGTAGTTTATTTACTTTTTGGTTAGATATCCTGAATGTAGGGAATAAATATCCCAAATGTATGGAAGAGATATCCCGAATGTAGGGAAGAGATATCCCGAATGTAGGAAAGATTCTTTACCTTCCTGTACATAGAAATGTGATTATATATATATTTATAGTATATGGTATTTTTTCCATGCATATCATTTTTGTACATTGAAAGACCCGATAATAAATGTAAAATTGTTAATAAGATAATAAAATTTTGAATATTTTACTTACTTGTTTACTTTGGCTTAATGATGATGAGCTGATATCTAGTAAGGGAGCTACCATTTGATTTTTATGGGGGGGGGGGGGGGGGGGGGGGGCTAGGATGAAATTTGAAAAAAAGGCAGGACAGGAGTTTTGAGTGAAAAAAAAGGCAGGATGAGAAACTTGCAAAAAAAAAAGTCAGGATGACAATTTAGGTAAAAAAAAGTCAGGATAAACTTTAAAAAAAAAAGGCAGGACCGAACAGAGTGAAAAATAAAAAGGTAGGACAGAGATTACAACTAAAAAATTATGCAGGACAACATTTTTCATCCTAGCCCCCCCCCCCCCCCCCCCCATAAAAATCAAATGGTAGCTCCCTCCCTAAATCTTTATCTGACTCGCTTCTGTCTTACTAGGTACTAGTAATAGTTCTTTTTTGCAAGTCACTGTGATATTTTCGTACCAACTTTTTATGATAATAAATCATCATTCGCATTTTCATTGCACAACAAAAATGATAAAGATGAATAGCATCAAAACCGAAAAGTAAGCTATGTATTTAGAACTGATTATTACTGCTGTATTGGTCTTACGGTTTTCTCACGGTTTCGGCTTTGTAGGTCTAGTGCAATATTATCTTAGGAAATGATATTTATCATTTGTTCGAATAACTGGAGGTTTCCTCACCGAAGTTATCACCAGCCAAGTACTCAGCACTTCTGTGTGAACATGAATTATCATTGATATGGTCATAATTATAAATTAACTGTTTACAAAAGTTCGAACTTTTCGAAATAGTAAAGATTTCTAGGTAGCTGTATTTGGCAAAACCTTTCTTAATTTTGTGTCCTCAATTCTTGTCAACTTCGTACTATATTTGGCCATTTTAACTTTTTTGATTCGAGCGTTACTGACGAGTCTTTGTAGACGAAACTGACATCTGGCGTGCAAAATTATAATCCTGGTATCTATAATGAGTTTATTGTTACCAGTTCTATTTGTATATGGATCAGATAAACTGATGAGCAAAACAATTGATTGGTTTAATGATGGGCTCTTAAGCTCCAACTGCAAACATTATATGCATATTCAGGACAATAACCTTTTACAACCGATTTAAAAATACCGTTCATGCCGATACACACATGTCAAGTAAGCTTTGAAAACTGACTTGGATCATTATACTATGTCAAAGAGAGGCGAAAGATATTAAAGGGATATTCAAACTCATAAGTCGAAAAAAAAAACTGACAATGACATGGCAAACAAAATCGAAAAACGACCAAAAGACCAACAACATTACACAAAACACAACATAGAAAACTAGACGGGAGATTTCTGATGCTCTGTTAGGGTAAGCAGATCTTGTTCCACATTTGGCACCCGTCGTGTTACTTGCGAAATACAATCCTGGTAATGAGTCTAGTTCGGTAGGTCACATTTGAGGAAAAGAGGACGGGTTTGTGGTTACGACTATAGGAACATATCTGTCATCACATGTGAAAGAGATTTTGTCAACAATTTGTTTGTTTTCATCTTGAACAAAATTATAAAATATAAAAAGTTTGTCGTCAGCAAAATATATTTAACATGCACTTGAATTAATAATAGCCGATAAGATATTCGTAAACACACTTTAAGAATCTGGTTTTATGCTCTCAAACGCTATATATGTTAGACCTTCAAAACATATGATCACGCAGGCACATGATGAAAATTATTCCTGAAACACGTGTTATCCAAACGGATTTCACATCTTTTCTTTTGATACCACTTGGTAGTGATAGAACATCAGTCCCATGCAGATGGTACCATTCAAACATAGATCATGAAATTGGGTATTTGTGCTTAAAACAAAGGTTGGAACTAACTCAATGTTGTCTTTAATGTTTCGGGGCCTCGGTGGCCGAGTGGTCTAAGTAGTTACTACTGTAATCACTAGCCAGTCAACACTGAGGTTGTGAGTTCGAACCCCGCTCGTGCGGGTGCACTCGACTCCAATCTTAATTGACTAGGATTGTCAGTTTCCCTATCGAAGGTCGGTGGTTTTCTCCCTCCACCAATAAAAAACTGGCCGCCACGAAATAGCCCAAAAGCGGTGCTTAAAAGTGGAGTTAAAACACCAAAACTCAAAAATCAAATCAAATTTTTAATGTTTCTAGGTCTATTGTGCTAAAACAAATGATGTTCCTCAGACAATGTCGACCTTAGTGCTTGTAGTTCTATGTCGACCTTAGTGTTTGTAGTTCTATGTCGACCTTAGTGTTTGTAGTTCAATGTCGACCTTAGTGCTTGTTGATCTATTTATCCCTATCGGTTTTTGTGCTCTCAAACGGTTTAAAACTTGGTTATCCAAGATTTTGATAAATAGAGTTATGCGCAACATGATTTATATGCAAGATAGTCATTTAACTTGTTTTTACTGTTTTACTACCAATAATTCTTTGTGGCTGCTGGGAGACTATAATTTTAAATAACATTTAAAAAGACGATTGTCAGACATATATTCATGGCCTTGTATGGGATAATATTAAGAAATTTAAATAACTTGGAGAGCTCGAGTGTGCACTACACTAATCCGACGTTCTAGTTTTGCAAATTCTAAAAACAGACAAAATATTATTAGTCCATTATTAATACATTGTCATGCAAGGGAAAATAATATATAAAGTCTCAGGAAATTGTACATCGTTTCTTTTCCATGGTGAGCAGTATGAATCTTGCATTGGTCTATTGTTTAACATTCTGTAGTCAATGCAAAGTCTACACAAGGAAAAGTTCTTTGTGACTATAGGAAAACGACAGTTTACTACTTGTCTTTATATATTTAGTATACATGTCTAATAAATGATTTTAAATGAGATATATGACATACGTTATAAGACAGCATCATAACTATTTTCTGGACAGAAAAACATCTTCGGTTCAAAATCTTGTTTAACCGCTTGTGGTAACTTTTAGATATGACGGCGTTCGTTTATTTAATCATGTTTTTGCATACACTCTAAATGTTTGCATATGCATTTGCACCATTTTTAAAATCTGTCAGCATAGGCTGTGATACTTGGAGTATCTATACTACTAGAATAACGAGGTCAAATGTATTAGACGGCATAACGTAAAACGACGAATCAAAGAATTCAACTTTATATTTAACTTATATAGGACAATAGTGTTGATTAACAATTACACCATTCCAGGACCTTTTGTTATAGACATAATTGATATTAACAATAATTAACAAGTTCCGGGTCGCATCCGAAACTGAAACAAATAGTATGTCACATGAAGTTTCCAGTAGAAGTAAGGAAACCAGGACGGGTTCAAACAGAAAGATTTTGAAAGCAGAGAAAACTGTGCACTTTATAACCAGCATGACCTTATCAGATGACAATACGAATACTAAAAATCCAGGCTTAAAATAAAGTGTAGGTACTTTAATTCAGTCACGGGCCCGCGATGTCACGACCTGTGTTCTAGTATCTTATTGAAATTCCCATTGAATCCCACTGCAAAGTTTTGCAAAGTAAATGAATGACTACGGTAATCCTGCCTCAATCCAATAGACTTGGAATTTAACAAGTATGCAAGTATGCATTTCCGGAGTTTTGAGGAGCAACTTGGCAAAAAAAAGGCAGGATGACAATTTATGTAAAAAAAGTCAGGATAAACTAATAAAAAAAAGGCAGGACCTAATAGAGTGAAAAATAAAAAGGCAGGACAGAGATTACAACTTAAAAAAATGCAGGACAAAATTTTTCATCCTAGCCCCCTCCCCCCCCCCCCCCCCCCCCCCCCCAATTAAAAATCAAATGGTAGCTCCCTTAGAAAACCATATATATCACCGAACAATAAGGTTAATATACTTATCAGTCACAAATTCAATATTATCTTAACTTTTTGGTATTGCGTATACAACAATTTACGTAAGAACATTTTCTTGCTGATAAACAAATATTTAGTTAAAGGATTGTAAAATATTTTTGTTTACAAAAGAGTTATTTTATTGCGTATTTAAATGGACCTTCCAAGGATATAGTCTAATTTATAACTAAATCGTCTCACGAACTGATGTAACTACTTATGTTTATCAAAGGTATACATATATTTCAGCTCCAATGATTTAATTGAATTTCTATGTATCATTGAAAAACACACCTGCGAAGGGAATGTATACGAGTATTGAAAAGGCATTGATCGAGAGATTTTACAAAAGGGGGTTGAAAGTATTTCAGTTTCTACCCGATTACTCTCCTTTATTGTCCTCCAATGTGGACGAAATCAAAACTTCATGTTCGTTTAAGCTAGAATATAGTTTTAACTATTTTGATATTTCAGAAAGCGACTTGTAACCGGATTTTTACTTGCTTAAGCAACACGATGGGGGCCAAAAGTACAGCAGAAACTGCTTATCTTTTCAGAGTTCCTGTGTTCACTCCCGTTTTTCGGTGGGGTTCAAGTTGTCCAGTCTTTGTTTTTTCTATGTAATGTTTTGATATTGTTGTGTGTCCTTTCGTTATTTTTTGTCATGGTATTGCTTGTTTTATTGGTATTAGGATTATCATTTTCTCTCTTTCCGATAAATTATAATCTTCAACATTTATCTTGTCATGCATCTCTTAAAATTGAACCATCTTATCTCTGTACTTTATCCTAAAATCGAAAAGTTTTGCAATACCTGCCTACTGATATATATGAATTTAATAAGATAAAATGCGGATAATAATATTTGGATGCAGGTGGTAAATGAATGCAAATGGAAAGTTGGTAAATTGGAGAGGGTCTGGATAGGGTTTACAGAATAGAGAATAATGGTCAAAACATAATTCAGCAAAATGGTCCGAAATTGTATTATATTTTATATTCGGCTTTGAGCGTTCCTGGTGAAGGTAAATCCAGAAAAGCTTTTCGGACGCATGAAATTAATAACATGTTGTTTTTCATTTTGTTAAAGAATGAAAATATAAGGAAAACAATAAATATGAGATAAAAATAGAAATTAAACTTAAACAATACAGAAATTAGAACCCACCCTCCCCACCCTTTTCCGTTCATACCTTCATATAACGTAACAGTATTTTACCAATGATAAAAATCATAAATCAATTATTTGGAAGAATTTGAAATAAAGCATAAAATAAGAGAGCAGAAGCTTCTGGTGACGGAAGTGCTGCCGTAAATTTGTGTTTTCCAACATGTTTTCATACCGTGTTTGCCACGGTTGTTTTTATTGTGGAAAGGTTTATATTGCCATCTGCATGGATGTCTCGTTTTGAAAACGTTTGTTGGCTGGGTTTGGATTCAAAATTGACCTTATAAGAGTACTTTTTACCGTGAACTATGCACACATATGCTCATTTCTTAATACTAATATTTGATTTTTGCAGCGTAAAAACTCATGTTTAGAATTGATGCTATTTAAATTCAATTTGTCAGTCTAATAGTAGATTCGTCATTGAGGGCACAGACTAAAGAAAAATTTTTCAAAATTATATATAATTCATCGTTTTGGTTAAAGTCGGTGTACTGTTCCAAACATAATTTAATAAATAAAAGTGGTGTGGGGTATTCATCAATTAGACAGTATTATATAAAATTGAGAATGGAAATGGGGAATATGTCAAAGAGACAACAACCCGACCAAAGAGCAGAAAACAGCCCAAGGCCACCAATGGGTCTTCAACACAGCGAGAAAATCTCGCACCCGGATGCGGGCTTCAGCTAGCCCCTTAACAAAAATGTATACTAGTTCAGTGGAAATGGACGTCACACTTGACTCCGAAACATATAAATGAAGTAAAATTTTTAAAAAAATAGAAGACAAACAGAGGCTCATAACTTGGGACAGGCGCAAAAATGTGACGGGATTAAACATGTTTTGTGAAATCTCAACCCTCCCCCTATACCTCTAGCCAATGTAGAATAAACAAACACATAGCAGCAATACGCACAGTAAAACTCAGTTTAATAGAAGTCCGATATAGTTTGGTTGCTCAAATACCCTATTAACGGTGCATGCTATACTTATGTCGTCCAAAAGGTTCTCGAATTCCAGACCATCGGCTATTACACTCTGCATAATACTTGTTGTAGGACTTTAATTCTGAACGCACAATTCCTGGTTCATGCCAATGTCCAAATTTGCTTTCTTATACCGGTCAGTCAACCGGTCTGTAACTGCACAACACCTGTTCCTCGTATAGAAAACATTGACATTTGGTATCGTACATGTAAAAATGTTATCTTATAGTATTAAAAAACGGTCGTCGACCTGTATTCTCTATTTCTTTTTTAATCAGACATCAAAACACGGTTGATTTATCACTTTTCAATCCTTTTGTCAATCTTATAATCCCATATATCACCGGTAAAAGGAAAAAGTATTAAAGTACATGTATTGCGTTTATTCCAATTCAACTTCGGGAACTAAGACTCTTATGATTACATCTATATTTAATATACTAAGTAACGTCTAACATTTCTCATATATATTTAATTCTTTTTTTTTTATTGCTGAAGGTTGTGTTAAGGAAAACTGTGTTCTCGCAGTTGTAGAACGGTAATTGTTGACCTTTCTGTCCTCTAAATAGAGATTTGAGATCAAATACACTTTTTCTAATCTTTTTTTTATTTAAAAATGGTTACGATGTATCTGATTGTCTCTATGTTTTGTGCCTTTGCGATTCTTAAAATATTTTCTGTATTAAATATATCTAGAAAGAGTAATATTAGTCTATTGAAATTTGAATCAAAATCAAGCCAATTCGTTTTTTGAGAAATGCCGACAATTAATCCTTCTATTTCATTGTTTTACTGCCACCTCTGAGGTTTGATTACTTAGGGACGACAAAAGTTCAATGTAGGATAAAAAACTTAATTCACATAGTTTTTTCACTGAATCTGTGGTCATATATAGGGCTGTTACTTTTTAATGATGTTTGATAATGATAAAGTTTCGAAGTCACTCCAAATTTAGGGATTGTATCTCCCTCATGCATAGCTCTGATTCATTCCCCCGGCTTAGTTTTACTTTTGATCTTTATTAGTTTAATCAGCTCTTCAACGTTTGTTTTAGGTTTTAGACTTTCAAATATTTTGCCTCGAACATCACTGACGTGTCGAAATAGGCATTTTTGTCTGTAAATTTGTACCGTTAGTGTTATTACCAAATCTGATACCATATTAGACCCTGGATATGAGGTCAAAGTTCACCGTTGCCTTACAGTTTGTCGGACAAAAATGCCAAAGGGCACAAAATAGTCTGCTTCTTGCATATCATATATTTTAATATCGATACAATGGTTCAACATGATGAGAGACTGAATATCAAGGGCAAACGTGAAGGTCGTTTGAGAGTGTTTTGGGCAAAATGCTTCAAAGTTTCGCATTTTAAAGAATGCCGCAGTGCAAGGTTTCAACATGACGAGAAGTCAAAACTTAAAAAGGGGCGTTTTGGACAATAGAACATTATCTTGCATCTAAAACACAAATTTGTTCAGAAACAAATAAAAAATACAAGAAAACAACAAATCAACAAATCAACATTTAACCAAATACAAAAATTAAAGATAATTTTGTGTTTGATTATTATAACCATGTCAACAAAACGGCTCTTGATGCAATTACCATATAATACCGTATTCATGGTAACCAATGGACAGTATGTTGACATCTGCAGTTGATTCAGCTCAATTACCCTTGCTAGCTGCTGTCAAGTATGAAATATCGTATAGCCATAGTTACAGAAGGACAATCTGTTTACACCTACAATTGAGACAGCATGCTTAACTACCCTTTCTGACTGCATAATAGTATTGAATATCATAGTAATGGTAACAAATAGACAATCTGTTGACATCTAAAGTTGATGCAGCACAGTTATCTTTTAAATTGTTTACCTTAAAAAGCATGCCAACAAAACGACAATATGATGACACGTGCATGCTGTGTATGGAAGGGAATATCCGCCATAATTGTACATTTCTTAATTTGTAAAATGCAATTTCTTAATTCGTCTAAATTCATATAATATAGAAACATACCAATACAATACGTTAACAAATTAAGAAATTGCATTTACAAATTAAGAAATGTATATAATTATGGCGGATATTCCCTTCCATGGCTGTTGATGCAAACCTAATTGTTCCTTTCGAAATACTGATTAGACTAGCAAATCTGACGAGCATAAATTGAAATAGTACTGATTCAGCGTTATCGAGTTTTATTCAGTTAGTAAAATATATTATACAGTTTGTACATTCAAAGAGCCTGGAGTGTACAAGTTATATATAATTATTCATATTCTTTGACGTTTTGCCTGTTTTAGAGGGTTTTTTGTTCATGTGACTCAATAGATTGTGCATGAAATATTTACAAAGTAAAAAACGTAGGCATGTGAAATATTATGAGATTAGAACATTGATACCAGTCAGTTGCAGGTTAAGATGTACATATCAAATGTAGAACGCCCATGTTTGCACAAATATATCCATGGACTGAACTTGACACATAGTTGAAAAACCTCAAACCACTTCATTTCTGTGGGTGAAGGAGTACTGTTTTATCTATATATTACCTATCGGGCGTTGTCTTTTTGACAAGACTTCGTATAGAATAAATATTTTAATAACATTTTTAAAAAAAACGTGGGTTGACAATTTTCTTTCTTTTATTCATATGCAATGTATCGAATCAATCTTTACTTATATATACCGAATAAAAAATGTGTAGGATAACTTGATCATAAATGGTTAAACTTTATTATCCTTGACTGTCAAAACTTTTGATATTCAAAATTGATATTAGCGTGCTTGTCACAACTTTTGATTTCAAGTGTAAATGTTAAAAGTTATTAGCTTACTTGTCGAAAATTTTAATATCATTTTTGAGTACTAAAGGATATATATAGTTAATCTAAACGTGACTTTCAAGTATCAACTCACTTCTTTTATATAAAATGGGTCATTCTGTGGAATATTAATCAATAAACGAGTTTCTTTAAGGTGCAATACCACCATTGATTTTCCCCTATTAGTCTTTGTTAAATTTGCACTATTCAAAAAATTGTGCAGAATTTATATTTGTTTCAAATAAAGAAATACTTGACATAAGTAAAGTTTTATCCTGTCCAGTACTATAGAAAAAATTTCACATAACATTTCATTGCATATAAGAAAATAACCATCACTGGAAGTTAACCAATCAAATTTTCCCCTTTTCTAACCCGTGTACAAGCTTTAGTAACCATGTAACCTCAAGTTTCCAAAATATTCTATAGAAACCCCAAATAAAGAAATAATGGTGCTTTGAAATACCCAAGATATATGTTTGTGACTCAGAAATGTTTTACTGCAATGAAATGTAGGATCAATTACCTACAACTGTCAAATTCAAGGGAATATTTTTTTTCGACCTATTTTCGTATCGTACTATGATTTGGTGGTATTACACCTAAACAATTAGTTTGTGTCTGAGACATCATTCCGCACCGCGATCCGAACTGTCTTTATATTGGTCTTAGAATTGAGGACAGCTTGAAAAATTATGAATACATTCTTGTCAATCTATTGTTCAGTCCTTTCCTTTATGGTTATGATAATAATAATTAGCATGCTTTTGAAGGTGAACGGTTGACAAATTCATAGTCATATTAAATATCTATACTACTAAAGGAAGAGACCGATTTCATTGAGCCGCAACTCCTCTGAAACCATACAAAGTCGGAAATACTTGTGATATGACGTATAAACGTTGTGTTTTGTACTTCCTAAATTTGTCTTTGAAACAATCTTTTTTCCCACAGAAAACGACAATTTTTGAGAAAATATCCAAATTCGGAGACCGTTATCGATCCGTGTCTTATACGGTTTTACTCATGCTCAGTCGACGTACTGCCCGCGAAATCCAAGTGAAAATAAGAAGAAAGGATAGAAAATAGAACAGTTAGGCCTATAAGGATCCTGTATTGTATTGTAAGTGCATCATTTTGCTAAATCAAACGACATCAACCCTTTTTACTCAGGTGTAGAACTGAGAAAATGAAATGGGTGTAGAACGTGTCGAAGTGATCCTCCCCCTTTTTATGTGTAAACACAGGCACCCGACGTCGGGACCCCTCCCCCTTTTTATGTGTAAACACAGGCACCCTTGACACTCTTTGTTTCAACACTTGCCCAATTGTACCGCGATTTCGCGGGCATCTTCTAGTAATTTAATAAACTAAGGAATAATTTATTTTTAGTTATATTACCAATATTCGCAGTTGACAAACTGTTGACGTTTTCAGGATACTTAATTTCGTGGTTTTGTCATCTGCTCCTTTCAATGCAACTGAATCTTCTATTATTTTCATGAGAACATGAACTCGTGACGTGTGTCCACCCAAGAAACAAAAAAAAATAGTACTCCATGAATAACAGTGAAGAAATAGTAAAATAGTTACCTACATGAGCACCACGACGGATGTCACATGTGTAGCAGGATCTGTTTACCCGTCCGGAGCACACGATCACCCTCGGATTTTGGTAAAGTTCGTGTTGCTCAGTCTTTGGTTTTCTATTGTGTGTTTTGTATACTGCTGATTGTCTTTTGGTCTTTTTCTTTTTTCCCATGGCGTTGTTAGTTTATTTTCGACATATGGGTTTGAATGTGCTTTTGGTATCTTTCACCTCTAATTCATTCGTGTTTAGACTTGTATTATTATAATTCAGAAGGTATAAATATACTTTAGAAGGTGCATTGCAACTCACAGTCATAGTTTTCAATTTTTTCATTTACTTTACTTTATTTTTTTTTATAAATTGACATTTTCTTATGAAAAATTGCAGTACGTATTTCAAAACAACCTTCAATAGAACTTAATTTAACTGTTGACCCATATGTTGTTCTCAATAAATTTCTTAAATATATCGATTCTTGTTTGTATATCATAAATATGATATTATAAATCTAGTTTGTTTACTTTGTGATAAGATTCATGTATATACAGCTTGGGGTCATATTTGTGGACTTTGTTTCATATTTATTCTATATCTACATATTTTAACCTCAAATCACGAATTTGTACTTTATGCTGAAAGGTATTAATAATATGGTCATCTAACGTCATAAGATTTTATCATACCATGTGACGAATCCAGTGGAGGTCGTACAGGGTGTACACCCGCCCTCTTCCTTTGATCAACAAAAAGAACGATTTTTAGCATTAAATCGTCCAAATACTTCCGCATGGCTCCGCTCTGCTAAATAAAGTCCGTTTTCTTTCAAAAATCCTGGACACGTCCTTAATTACCTCATTCATTTTGGTATTACCTGGTTTGTCGCTTCGTCCGTCCGTCCGTTCGTTCAATGAATATGTTGGTCCCACTTTTCTCAAAATCTACTGAACTCAATGACTTCATATTTGGTCAGCAGTATGATGAGTTGTAACGTGCTAGAAGTTTTCAGATATTTCAGATACCAACTTCCTTTTTTGCCGATACTTCGATTTTATGAATATTTTGAATGTACTAAGTCTACAAATTTTGGTCACATACAAACCTACTATACAACTAAACAGAATGACTTAATATTTGCCAAGTATCTCAACAGAGATGATTTTTAACGTGTTAGCACTTTATAGATCTTTCTGATTTCCGATCATCTGAATTACGAGTGAGAACAAGCTAAGCACAACAACGCGTTCTAGTTTCAACTTAAATTGTACTGAAACCTTAAACAAAATTTGAACGTATACTTAATGAAGGTATTTCTAAAACCAAATCCGATATGAATACAATGGGAGCTGCGGTATACGTCAAATAAGACAGACAGAGGTTATAACAATTATGTCAAACTATAAATCGTGTGTAAAAGATTTGTTAATAAATAAAACAGAAAATATAAAATTTCTTTTCCAACTCAAAATTAACCAAATAACTAAAAGATACATTAAAATAAGACTAAGACGAGTTCCTGACATAGAGGACTATAGTTGACGACTCTATAAAGTAAACTTGTATCCTCTTTGTTTCATTACAAATACACACATTCAGGTTAACAAAAGAAATAAATAAAAATCTGATACAGATATAGAATGGGAAAACTAGTTTGATGAGGATGTTTGTAAAAGGAAAATAACCGAGTTAGAGTCTAGAAATCAAGTACACCGAAACAAAATTTTCCATATTTCAAATAAATTACATACATAGTAAAACAGTGTATTTATGCATAACGGTGATGTGAATTACATGTAATTAAGTGGTCAGATATATATATACACATGTATGTATCATAATCTATATGGACCGTCCTTGAAACCTTATTTAACCTCATCAATCACTCTTTGACACCGCATACAAAATTAGGTACCCTCTAATCCCGATAACGACACATGACGTGCGTTTATTTGGATACTACATCATATATTTCAACCACAATGCAAATATGTACATCATGAGAAACACAGATCATGTATAAACGTGCATCTGTTGTAAATTTACCACTTTATTTATTAACCTGAATAAAAGCAAGATCAATATTTGTACATGATCCCATAATTTTGAATGTCAAATATTCCTTCGTCTATCTCAAGCAAGGATATATGGAACTTAATAAATCTTTCCTCTGTTTTAATAAACTATATAAGTTTCTAAATAGGGTATGAGAAGTAAGTTAGTATGGTGACTTATATACAGTTATACCGAAAAATTAAGATAAATTGACAACGAATTCTTTGTCCAGGCTGTTGTTTTACTTTTGATACCTTTTTTTACTTTTTCAAATAAGTTATTAACACATAATCGTAGCTAAATCACACAATACATTGGTTAAATGTCTTTGCAACATCAACCTGACAACAAAAGTTAACCAAAATAGACACAATACCGTTTTTAACGTTGGTCACGTGCCCAAGACGTATGGCTAACCATAAATTGCAACAACTTTATAGACATATTGTTTATAAAGTCAACACAAAATATATGTGTCAAAAGTATTGGCAACAGCAACCAATCAACAAAAGTTAAACACGATAGACATTTAGAGGTTCCAATACTGTTATTAAGTTAATCAAGTATTAGGGTGATGGTTAAGCGCCAACAAACACGTTTAACCCCATCCTTCTTTATGTGCCTGTCCCTAGTCAGGAAGCTGTAATTTAGTGGTTGTCGTTGGTTGCTGTAAGTCATATTAGTTTTTCGCTATTTTTTTTTTGTCACAACTGAATCATACCGTTGGTTTCTCGTTGAATTGTCTCACATTTGTCATGTCTGTGTCTTTTACAATGGACTATACGGTATGGGTTTTGTTCATTGTTGAAGGTGGTACGGTCACGTGTAGCTGTTTACAGACATGCCCATTGGTCTGTGGTAGATAGTTGTCTCATTGGTTAGAATAACACATCTTCTTTTTTTATAAAAATAACCAAATATCTGACGTCACCACCGAATTCTCAACCGACTAAAACATGAATAGACCTTTACAGCCATTGACTTGCAAAATGTCTCTTTTTTTATTTTGTTGAATGTGATTTTTATTTTATTTTTATTTTCCAAAAAGGAAAAAAAAAGATACGTGCGCTATTTTGTGATTTTATTATTGTTATTTTATCATTTCATTCGTTGTAAACACCGATACCGACATTTGTGTGCACAGTAAACTGTCAAATCGTGTCACGTTAAATCACGAGTTACTTGTTTTCCATCTGAAATGCCTTCCGGCGGAAGCAACCTTGAAAAAGATTCACAAAGCAACCAATGTTGTCCGGGTTAAATAGAATGCATTAATTTTCAACTCCTTTATATATATAGACATAACAAAACATTATGGATAACTGTTTTGACTAGTATACATCCTTAAAAGATTTGTTAAAACATGAAAAAAGAAAATGAACTTTAAAAAATAGGTGATGTACTTTTCCAGTACGTAAAGTGTATGATGACGCACGTGCAGATTGTTTTTGTGTTTATATTTTTTTCGAACTTACCGCAGATTTTGTGTGTTTTTTTTTTTATTTTATTCATTTTACATCAAATCAAATTTTTAAAACATACAAGCCAGCACAAAGAAGAGCGTACCTATAATAAACTTAACATGCATGTAGTGTTTGAAGCCGATTTTTAACATGAAAATTATTCTTGCTCAAAATGTTATCTAGCAAACTACACACAAGTAGATACTGTTTTTATTTCAAACCAAATAAGGATCAAGAACATGCATATGACTAACAACTTTATCATTTGCAAAAGATGCTATTAAACATTTTTTGTTTGTTTTGTTTTTTTTGTTTTTTTACCTCAACCCATCGCAAACCTGTGGACTCAAAACAAAAGAAAGTTATGATGATGGACGAGGACCTAGATGTGGTTTACAGAAAAGATAATAATGGATAAAAGAATAATGAAAAGAGAAATTTTTAACAAAAAATAAAGAATAGAGAACAATTGATTGCTAAAATATTATGAATAAAGAATAACAGGCAACAATAATAAAGAACAGAGAATAATGGGCAACAAAACTAAAGAACAGAGAATAATGGGCAACAATAATAAAGAACAGAGAATAATGGGCAACAATAATAAAGAACAGAGAATAATGGGCAACAAAAATAAAGAACAGAGAATAATGGATAACAAAAGTAAAGAATATAGAGAGAATCAAGGGCAATAAAAATAAAATGATATAGAAAATAATCGGCAACTGTTGAACAAATATAAAGAATAGATATAAGTGGCCTAAAATATCAGTATGGATAAAAGTTTTAAAAAAATGTTAGAAGCTATTTGAATTGAATATGATCTGTCGATCAAATTCATACGATTGAGATTTGCTTTCTGCCATTGGACCGTTGGAATTAAAAGCGAAAACTATGATCACACGTGGACATTCAATGGGTTTGGGTTTTTTTTTTTAAACGCAGGGTATTCATGTGCTTAAGTAAAAAGTGTGTATTGTTTTACTTCAAACATGATTTATTTTACGCCTGTAATGGCCTGAAACGGTGTCAACATCTGGTATACACAACATCTGGTATACAAAACCAATTGCGGATAGCTTATTGTGTAGTCAGAACAAAAGGTCAATTCTTAACTTACGTTTGGCATTGAGTACGTAAAGGTATCCTTCAATAATGGAATAATTGTTACAAATCATAATGACGCTTTTTATTTTTTACAATGTTTTAAACAGCTTTTGTTATTGTATATCTTATATATTATAAACTGGATCGTTCTCTTTAAACAGGTATACAGTTTCAATAACAACAACGCAAAACAACCCATATCTAGTTCAATTCATGTCTTTTATATTTAATTGTTTTAACCTTGTTTATACTCATATATCTTTTTGTTAAAAGCTTTATTTTGAAAAAAGTGCAAAGTTCGTGAACTTTAATAGTAAGAACTACTTATTTAAATGTTTGATTGATTATTGCATAATTAGCGTCCAGCGGCAAACATTTCATGCATTTTTAGGACGAGCGCATATAAGCAATTGATATAAAAGGTAAATTTTTCAAATAAGGTAGATCGGGAGGTAGGCCGGGGGATTTGAACTGCAATAAGAAAACGAGGACATGTTTGATAGGGGCAGCCATTTTGTCTTGCAACAGACCAGTAACGGAGCCTTCAGATGTTGTTGCAAGGGTGATGCATATTTACAACAACAATTATATATAATATCAATCTATATAATGTTTATTGATCATCGACCGTGCGAGACCCTCATGGTTAGTCAAGGTCGTTAAGCCCACCTCCAAACCCCGTAGTATATTGATCAATGTGAAAAAAATATTAATGACGATATACTTCACCACGATATGTGGGACCTCTGTGACCGAGTGTTCTAACTGTATCACTAGTCTGTCAACACTGAGGTAGTGAGTTTGATATCCACACGTGGCAAGTGTTTTCGACTCCAATCTAAATTGACTAGGATTGTCCGTTTTCCTGCCGAGGTCGTTGTTCCTGTCCCGAATGGCTTCCTTTGACCAAAAGAAGCCACGAAATAGCTGAAAATGCCATTTAACAACAAAAAACAATTAACCGGGATATTCCAACACCCTATTAGTCAAACACCATATTGGTCTAATGGCATGATTATGCCGTGTCTTTTACCAGTTTGTATGAATGATGTGTGAATCACCATTTTCTACATAAGGAAATTCCTGTACCAAGTCAGGATTATGACAGTTGTTTTCCATTCGTTTGATATGTTTGAGCTTTTCATTTTGTCATTTATCTGATAAGGAACTTTCCGTTTTAAATTTTCCTTGGAGTTCGGCATTTTTGTTATTTTACTTTTCACATGTCAACGAGACAAATGACCACAGGGGTCAATGTAGATGTCAACGTTGAATCTTGAACAAAAGAAAGGTGTCTTTATGATTTCACAAGTTTTAAAGCCCACAGAGTTTATAAAATTTCTGAATAAATTTTACTCATGACAGTGATGAGTCAAGCAAGGTTCAGAGGAAAGAGGACGTTATTGTCCACAATGGTAAAAATACCGCCGAGTATAACGAGGCAAATGTTTTTACGATATTTAGCAAACAAAAACATTTTAATCATAAAGGGATGGGTGCATGCCCTTTACGGCCATCCCCGAATCGACAACTGCACCGGATGTGAAAAATGTGTAGTAAACAATAACAAAACAATAACATTAAGATACAAATGATATATTGTTTTACTCGTATTTTAAATTTTGGGAAATTTGGTTGGATATGTTATTTAGGCTGGTTTCTGTTTTCGGTCGGGTCGTTGTCTCTTTCACACATTCCCCGTTTCCACTCTCTATTCTATTCAACTAGATTATACGATACCATCTGTTCTTATAATTTATAGTCAAAATAGATTTTTTTTATCTTCTTTTTAATGTATATACAATTTAGTTAGGTTTAACCTGGGAACAGTATATCTATATATATGTTCCTGGTTTAACACATATCCCTTAATTGTACCCCTATTTTTAGAGATGTGTATTCCAACAAGATTAATTACTACTTTTAATATTTTTAACATCATAAAATAAAAACCCCTGGCGACAGTGGTGTTGTCATTTTCGTTCAACTACACAATTTTTATACGTGATTAATCATATATAATGTTATGTAAGTATGTAAATCAAATGGAACTGAATATGGGGCTTCGGCAAGGAGACCCCTTATGTCGTCGTAAATAATTACTCCACTATTTTTGTCATGCATTGTCACATGACAATTGTAAAAATTCTTTGTAAACACACTGAATGTGTCATTGCGATAACATTTTTTTTTATTTGATGGTTATACGCTTCGTTTAAATAGATTTATATTTCCGATGTGGGAATTAAACATCGTTTTCAAAAGAATATGGCGCTGCAAATATTGAGCAGACTTAAAGTTGTATAAAGAAACGAGAAAGACACGAAGGTAATCAAGATATACAACAACAACAAAAACGTGACCCCCTTTGTCCCCTCTAAATTACTTAATGCTATAACAACCAAATAAAATAGCCTGGAGATAAAAAATGAAATATTCAGAGTAGAACATATGTAAGCGTACTTTCATTCCGCCGTGTATTTATTCCGGGTAACTGTTTTTCACTAGAGAATAGTGGATGTAAATAGTGTGAAAGCGTCGATCTTGATATCGTTGTTTTGTTTATATTAGACCGGTTTATTGTTTACAATGATTTTCAAGGAACCAGTTTAATTAATCTGAGTCAATCTAGTAGATCTAAATAATATTGATGATGATGAGGACGATTTTTTTATAACTCAAAATACTTTATTAATGATCAAGACATTGAACTGGATATAAACCAAATTTAAAGAGCAGATTTGTTCTTACATAAAGTTTCAATTATAGAAGCATCCTTTGATATTGACATAGAAGATATGATTTTATATCCAAGTCGACCGAAAAGCAAATACACAGAAAAACTTCGGCAATCCAATACATATAAATATTACAATTAGTGACAATTTGAAAGCATATGATTTTAAAAATGCATAGAAAAATTATTTAAATCTAATATTCGTTAATAAGCATTATTGTGTGTTCAAAATGAGTACTAATCACTTCATCAATGTATGGATCTAAAGCACTAGCGTAATTAATCCCGGTATAAAATAACTAGTGCAATCATTCCGGTACAAAATCACTAGTGTAATCATTCCTGGTTTAAAAAACACTAGTGTGAACATTCCTTGGATGAAAAATCTCCACTTTTTACATAAATCAACTATGCAATTTTCAAATACACTAAAAACTATTAAGCCACATTTAAATATATTTCCCCTTCAAAAAACCCTTTTTAGAACCTTATAATGACTGGTGGATGTTTTACACTGGACCCGGATAGAAAAACCTAGTGAATATTTGTTGGTGGATAAAAATCACTGGGGATTTTCTTCCTCCGGATAAAGTACACTGGCGGAATCAAACCACTGTTACACATACAGAATGTTTTAAAATAATTTATCAACATAAAAGTCGATTTGTATATTTTATAATGTACATGATTCGGACGACAGCGTAAGAAGTAGACAAACTTGTTTTGAAGGCATAAAATATTCTGTAAATAACTTGATAAACTTGATATTCTGAAAGGACAACTTGTCATATGCTAATTAATAGTGACTAACAGGTTTAGATAGCAAGCAGTATTGTTCGTTGGGCAAATGTTAAAGGATGTTAGAAATTTTACAACAAAACTTTTATTTAGTTCTTGTTGTTTTCATTTCAATAATGGCAGAATTTTCTCATTGATATAAGTGCACTCAGGAACATATATATTGACGGGACTTGACACTACCTGATTGTAGTTGATTTTATCGTCGTGCCATAGTTAATAAAGATTCGATACAGAAACGGACATGTGTTAAAAACGGACTCGCTATTATCCTAATAATCTCTGATATTATCAATAAAATGTCATTCAAACTAGTTTTATAGTGATGCTAGTGTATCAAACTTGTATTCTGTCACTTCAAATTTGTTAAAATCGCAAGCATTTCATCACAGAATTGTGCAGAATGCAAACCAGGTAATAAAAAATGGCGGCCATTGCCGCGATGATTTACAAATTCCCAAACTATTATAAAACACTTCACATCAAATAAATCAAACTTATTTTGGTAATTTTATATGACAAAATATATCTACTAAATGATAAAACTTGTATTTATTTACAATTAGAGTTATGTGGTTTATTTGTTGAGCAGTTCTGATAGTTTTTCAGTTAGATATACTGTTCCCAGGTGCACTCGATAAGTATACGTTTACAGCGCGTTAAAAAATATCTTGGACAGTTGATAACCTGCGTACAAATCAACATAACTATACTTTAAAGTCACTTATTGTCTGAACTTTATTGACATACATGTATGTTCCAGTTCGTAATGTGAAATCGTGTTTGTCTGAAAACCTACTTATCAAGAACGTACAAGGAAAACTCGTTCAATTCTAACAAAGGAAGCAGTTTCGAAAATTAAAACAAAAAACACGTGGTACATCAAATGCGGTATGAAAAAAAAATATTCAAAAACATGTTTTAAGAGTACACATTCAATTACAGAAATGAATAGTGTTTCTTATGTTTAAATTAAGTTGATAAAAAAAAATATTAAATTGTGAATCTGTTTTACTAGTTAAGAAACTCTCAATTTAGTTAGCTGCATTACAATGTCCCTTAGTGTGCCTCTTCCTCAAAGGTCTGAGTGTACTGATTGACATTTTTTTAATGTGTCGTTATCGGTTGTCTGACGTCTCTGTGGCTTTATTTGAAGAAACGCGGAAGCACGTTTGATCAGAACATAGATGTATTGGTTTATACGTGTGTGGTAAGAGGTTATATCTTGTGTCAGAGGTTATGTCTTTTGTTTAGAGGTTATTTCTTATCTTTGTTCCTGTGGACGAACGGAAATTCCATACTTTTGATAGTCACAGAAAATTACTGGGTCAGATTATTTTCCAAAAAAAAAGAGTTTTAAGTCTACGACTTAATATAAATATATGCCATGAGAAACATACGACATACATCCTCAATACTAGTAGTCGTAGATTAAGCATGTACACATAAATGAACTTTTCGAACTTGATGATGATATTGACGTTATTGTTATTAGGTATGCATAGGAAATGGTTTTATCTCGGACATTGTTTCTGCCAATTGGATGTATGCAAAGTTGTGCATACTGCAAATGAAATTATAATTTGCTTATTACTGATTAAATTGAGTTAATTCTCCATTATCTAATTAATTATAAAGAGAATGTAGAGTTTTTGAGTTTTTATAATAATAATATAGTGCTTAGGGAGCTACCATTTGATTTTTATGGGGGGGGGCTAGGATGAAAATGTTGTCCTGCATTTTTTTTAGTTGTAATCTCTGTCCTGCCTTTTTATTTTTCACTCTATTCGGTCCTGCCTTTTTTTAATTAGTTTATCCTGACTTTTTTTACATAAATTGTCACCCTGCCTTTTTTTTGCCAAGTTGCTCATCCTGCCATTTTTTTACTCGAAACTCCTGTCCTGCCTTTTTTTTCAAATTTCATCCTAGCCCCCCATAAAAATCAAATGGTAGCTCCCTTATAAAAAAAGTGTATTTCATATAATTTTTCTATCACATACTAGGCAGGGATACGTACAGTCGTTTATTCTGTTCAACTTTTAATAATTTTTATAATCTTCAATTTTAATTAAAAAATAATTTTTACTTATCATTTGAGATAAATTTATGTAGTGCTTTATTTGTTTACCTCTTTATTTAGATTAAAAGATAGCTAACATTTGTTTACAGAATTCTTAAGTAATTATTTCAAGATGACTCAAAGATTTTACATATTTACTTAAAGGTCAAGCGTACAAAACTTCCATTAAGGGAACCATTTATTTCCCACAATTAAATGGCGATAAAAGGTCATACTATGGAAGTATTATATTGACAATATAATACTTCCATGTTCTTACTTAATAAAAAGTGTTAAATAAACAGCAAGTACTTTATTACATAATCAAATTAATTCCGTGTTTACACCTCCTTTGGGCAAATCTTTAGTCACGTAACACCTCATTAAAAGGAGATAATCAAAATGGTGGTGACCATCACAACGATCTTAATCTTCGTCCCCTAAGTGTTTAAAGTGATATAAAATTATGCAACATATTGAATATTACAAATCATTATTGTCTGGTAATTATTTTGAAACAAACTAGCGATTAAATAAAAGCAATTTACAACATGTAACGTCTCGTTACTGTCTGTCACAATTTGAGGGAGGCCCTTTTCTGATTGGGGTTTCGCAATTAGACGATTTTTTTTTTTTATCTTCTATTGATCACGGATTCAAATATTCCTTCATTTCGTTTCCAATTAAACTTTTGAATGTGAAGTTGGTTTTTATGCATTCTGTATTGAAATTTTCATATAAAAGTTCTTAATTTATTAAAAGACCACAAATTTTTTCTTTATTTTTTTTATTTTTTTCTCTATTTTTTTTTTATTTTTGGGAGGGGGGCTACAGTGAGTTTTCACTCTTGATCTAATTTATCCCCTATACATGTCAATAGTCAGAAATTTGGATAAATGCTGATTAAGCGAAAGATCGTATCTTTGGATTTAATAAGAAACAGACCTATAATAGTATTTCTTTGACAAATATAAACTTACTGATAGGACATTCCGGTTTGTTTTTGCCAGTGGATATGTTTTATTTTGATCTTCATTTAGTTACAGGCAAAGTACCGATCTAAATTAGGATTTCTATACTATCACTTTATCTTCCCAAAGGGAAAGTCAACTTAAATCATAAGTTGTCCTAGAAATCATAGTAATATTTGACACTTTGATCTTTGTCGACCTTTATTTGGCCTTTGGACTCAAATAACCTGTGACAGTGTTCGCGTTTGCACTGAGCTTCTGTCTCGGGAATAGAATGCAATACAAATAAAAATATACTACATATGTGAAAAAAGATTGACAAGTTCAATGTGAAATGCCACTGCCAGTTAACAGATACGTTTTACCTTGAAAATTTCCCACAGAAAAAAAATTATATGTATACTAGTATACATAATGCCATTAAAAGTACAAGAAGTCAACAGTACATATATATAAAATGCATTAAAATATGTCATGAATTTTATTTTTAGTAATTTTGTGCATAAAACAACATGCAATGTATAATTTTTATCTTATGTTTGTTTTTATATTGTCCTCTTGTATACCTGTATGTGTCTGAATAAAATTTTAAAATCTTGAAAATCTTTAGCTTTTGAACTTGAAACAGCTATAGAAGTGGAAACAATGATAATGAAATGATAGAAAATGACGATAAAATAATATGATATAAGTGTGTGATAAAACTCAATTCTGTAAAGATATTTTGATATTTTCTGAAGAATTGCAATAAAATTAGGATAATGCAAGTAGTATTTGTTTAGAGGGCTAATACTTTCAATTTTGCATTTTGTCAATTTACAATTATTGCACCTTATAAAATCAGAAAAATCTTTAAACTCATTGATTGTTTCGAGTGGCAAAGCAATACGAATATTATACGATGGACATGTTCCAAAAAATGAAAACAACATGTTATTAAATTCATGCGTCCGACGCGCTTTTCTGGATTTACCTTCATAAGGAACGCTCACAGCCAACGGTTGTAACCACATTCCCATCCTCTTTTCATCGAATGTCACCTACCGTAACAGACTTATCACTGAGTTTGTACTTACATGAGTAACACGACAGTGCCACATGTGGAGCAGGATCTGCTTACCCTTCCTGATATCAGGATGTGTGGGATTCGTGTTGCTCAGTCTTGTTTTCTATGTTGTGTTTTGTATACTGTTGTTTGTCGTTTTTTGCCATGACTTTGTCAGTTTGTTTTCCACTTATGAGTTTGAATATCCCTTTTGTATCTTTCGTCTCTCTCTTAAGGACGAACAATTGAAAAGAATAATTGCACGACTTTGTTGCAGTTTTTTCACATTAATTGCTACAATAAACGAAATCACACAAGTTAAGCAACACGACGGGTGCCACATGTGGAGCAGGATCTGCTTACCCTTCCGGAGCATCTGAGATCACCCCAGTTTTTGGTGGGGTTTGTGTTGCTCAGTCTTTAGTTTTCTATGTTGTGTATTGTGTACTATTGTTTGTCTTTTTTAGCCATGGTGTTGTCAATTTATTTGCGACTTATGGGTTTGAGTGTCCCTCTGGTATCTTTCGCCTCTCTTTTAAGGCTTTCCAAAACTATTTTTACAAATTGACTATAAGATGGCCTACTTTGTAGTCCTCATGTCCTGCAATGGCAGGCGGGAACATGGATTTTACGTTCTCTCTCTCTCTCTCTCTCTCTCTCTTACTTGTCTTTGAAAAGCACTCTTGAATTTTCATGAGTTCACACTCGTGTGATAGCTTTTTGCAAAGTTTAGACTGTCGTCTGCTGACGTATGACAACTAGAAAACTAACAATCAGCTGTTTACTTTGATGGGTATACATAGTGTTGTATATATACTTATCTTAATATATGCATGTTTTCCCATATTTACTCATTAAATATGTTTATCTATAAATCGTGTATACAATGGATTATATTAAGCGGCAAATTTAGACAAACAATTAGAGATGTCTGCTAATATGAGTTCAAAATTTTGAAAAGTTTAAAAACATGACATTGTTTTCAGAAATATGAAAATTATAGATATAAACGTCAAAGCTTAAGAGCCAATTTACATTGTTTTCATAAATATGGAAATTACAGATAGTGTCAAATCTTAAAAGTCAATAACAGGCACCAAGGAGGTCCATTGAGGGTCAAAAGTTCTAAAAACCGTATACAATCCCCGTTCAACTAGTATCACATTGCGTCGTGTTGCATAAGTAAAAATCAAGAAATAAGTCGTATTCGGTAAAAATCGTAAAATAGAAAAATGACACGATACTGCTTATGACAAAATATCGAACGGTCAGCCCAATGTCATAATCAGGCGACCGTCTTGCAGAGAAGCCTTCAACTTTGCAGTAGCCCTTCTCAAACAAATAATCTTGCAACAAAACTTGGTAGTAAGTTTATTGAAATATTCACGACTTAAGAGAATTGTATAGACACCTGTCTATTACTGAAGGCTGTATGATGCCCTCTAGATGTATTTTGGTTATCTTTGTCGTTGGGTTGCTTTTTCGTTTACGTGTATTCCAAATCTTCTAAAATCCATAAAGAATATAGGCGTTATGTGGAGTTTCGAAGGAACTAAAATCTAAAGAATATCATAATAAAAAATTCAGAAAATAATCCAAGAAAGACGAGAAAAACTGAAAGGAAAGAAAACCGAAAAAAGGCCAGCAAATCTCAAGATTCATGTACACATATACTGGGTACTTATATCATTTAAATGTATTGTGAGAGAAAATAGAAGGCTATAATTCTTTACGGTACAATAAACCAGTTGTACATAATTATGTATTGTTCTAGGTGAACTCGTTAATTTTTTTTTTGTACTTTTATTCGTATTTTTTATTCCAAAAACAAGAAAATTACATTTCATATAAATTATCTACTTAGCAGTCAAGTATTCTTGTGACATTTTGATGTCCTTTGTTCCTCGGGGAATTAATTATGCATTAAGTATAGATTCGAAACATTAGCTAATTGTTGACTGCTAACTGGATTTCAAGTAATAAATAATAAATAAATAACTTCGTTATTGAAAATTAGGTCAAAGACTAAAAGAAAACATGACATTCCATACATTTAACATGTTTAATGAGACCAGCATCATCAACATAAAAATATGTCTACTGTACTAGTAGATTCCTCTGTTATTTGGAGCACCCCGCAAGAACTGTGAGGCACAGCTAGTGGAATCAGTGCACTCTAGCTATCTATCTACCAGTATTTATCGTTCATTAAAATAACACACTACAAAAGTAATCAAGTGATGTCCTTCCAGTGACTGTTAAACAACTGGCTGCAGTGATTAACTTCGTGCTAGATATTTGTTACTCAGAGGCGGATTTAGGGGGTAGGGAGCTCGGACCCCCTCTTAATGAGCCTTTATGATAAATACATAGACTTTTTACATGTATCACTCTAAACGTTTGGTTGCCAAGCCCCAACCCCGTCCCTTTTCAAATTCCTGCATCCGCACCTTTTACTTTTCTTAGTATTGGGCGAAGGCGAGGACCACGTTCGTTATTTTACTATAGCTTGACAATTTATTTTACAGGGCCATGTTAAAATTCCATGTTTTAATACAATGGTTTTATCATTAAACAAAATATTGACAGAGTGGATCAATTGTTGTAATGTAACCTTGTTTGTCTAACCCGAATAATCCAGTCGTTATATTCCTATGTTCTACGGTGACTACATACATTTTTTAAAAGCATTTGCAATATTTAACTTCAATGTCAGAGTTTATTGGGTCGATTAAACCATGGAAGTATTATATTGACAAAACTTCCCAAAAGAAAACTTTCACGGTGCGGTTTCAAAAAAAACATTCACGGATCGGTTCCAAGATAAAACTTTCAAGGTGCAGTTGCAAAATAAAACTTTCACGGTGCGGTTGCAAAATAAAACTTTCACGGTGCGGTTGCAAAATAAAACTTTCACGGTGCGGTTGCAAGATAAAACTTTTCACGGTGTGGTTGCAAAAATGATCAAAAAGGTTTGGCCTTACCTGTATTTGTATGAATAAAATTAGCTGTGTGGTAAACGCTATTGCGACAGGAGCCCAACAGTATAAAAAAGTCATTAAAATTTGCACTTAAGGATGTACTTAGGTGAGGTTTAGGAATTTTTGTCAAATGTTCGGACTCATAACACCCATTTTTCTTTTCATATAAGACTTCAATAGCTCATAAAAGGTCATTTACCAAAATTCAAGCAGATTCTAGATTTCTTTTCTTTCGATTTGAGACCCAAATAATACCAATGCAAATATATGGTAAAAGTCCGAGTCAGCCTTTTCCCGCCATTTAAAAAAAAAATAAATATTTCGAAAAGGAGCTCCATAGCCTATCAATATTTTTAGCTTATTTTGTTCCTTAACTAATGGTCTTCTGACTTGTAGTATCAATTTTAGGTTCTAGATTTTTTTAATTTCACCTAAGTTCATCCTTAAGGTTCGATATAAGGACTTCAACAACATGCACGTATCTGAGCCATACTTCAAGATCAAAATCGACCGAGTCTAAGGATAACTGACTGAAAATAAAACAGACTACTAAAGATCGTCAACGTCAAATTCTTTAAAAGACCAAACTTACTTTCATAAAACGAAAGAAGCCACTTGCAAGGTTTTTAACTGCTCATATTTACCATTTTTATTCCGTTCAGTGGAATAACAAAAAGCACATAAAGGGGGTATGGACTTAACCTGGATTCATGGCTCAACTTGTCAGACGCGAAGCTAAGATTAGGCCGAGAATATTTAGCCAGACTATTCGGAAAATAGACGAAAAAAATTAAGAATAGAGGAAAAATGCGTGCTGAAGTTAAAAGAATGAAGAAAATGGGAGAAGGTAAATAGAGCGTAATGAAAAATTGCATAAAATAACAAAAAAAAGAACACAGAAAGTAAGACCCCACACAAACCAGACCCTTATCAAAGAATATTCAATGAAAATCAGTACACTAGTGATGCTTTTGTGATTCAATTCAAAGTTAGAATTAGAATAAAGTTTTGTAAAATTGTAAATAATTTATTCACATAACAAATTAATTTTTAATAAATGTCATCTTTTTTTTCTAAAGTCTTTACAAATAAAGTCGAATGATTACAAAGTTATTCGATATGAACCAATGAAGAATGAAATTCGGTTAAAAATATGTCAGTATTTTGATTAAAAGTGATTGAGAGAAATGCTTTGTCATACTTTTAAATGGCAGTTATATTGCAGTTAAGTCAGCATAATCTTTATATTTTTTTTCATTTACCCAGATCACTTTTATTTTATCATATATTTAATATTTTGCATTCATAATACTATATGTGTTAACCTCATAAGATTCGATGATATAGGTTATACAACTTGAACGTTTTCAAATAATAAAAAAAACAATATACATTCTCATCCTCCGCCCCTATTTTATAAAGAGCAAAAACAAATTTCTTTCATTTTACTAGAATTTTACAAAAATGGCGAGACTGTTACAAATCAATAAAAAATACCATTGAAACTCCAACATTTGATTACAAATTAACGCACGCATGCGCAGATGGACTATTCGTCACTTATTCCTGAGTATAGGAATGAAAGAAATTTTTGTTGATCTTAATTCATTTACAAATATGTAATGTGAATAAAAGGATCAGATGTCAGACATGTAGCAACGAGAAAGCAATCATAAGACAAGAATAAACAATATATATATATATCTTGTGGTCATCAACAACAGACAGCTCTTAAAAAATACGTTTGATCGATATCATTTCCATTACCAGAAATACTCTTTAACTATACTCTGATTTCTCACGTCATTTGAACGTTTTATGGGCTTACTGGATCCCTGCATCTTTGAACTGATAAAGTAATTGTGACTGCCTACATTTTTGTACATGCCCAACAAACGCACAAATGACGTCCAAATAACGTCACCTAAAACCAAACACGTTGACTGAAAGATAACGATTGGATTCGAATCATGCAACAGTATTATAAATAAATTAAAAAGAAACTATCGAAGATCTGTCATCAAATCGAGTTCCGTTTTCACAAGAATTTCTGTTCAATCTCCTTCATATATATGTATCAGCTTATTCCGTAAATAAGAAAGGTTTAATAGAAAGAGTCTTTCACTTGAGCCGAAAGAACACATATCAATCCATTACAGACACTCGTCATGTCGTTGGGTTATCATTTTCTTTGGTATTTTTAAGCACATGGCATATGTAAATTAAGCGAAATTGTATATTGGAAGGTTTTTGTTGTTAACCATCTTGCTCAATCAGTTTGTTTCTTCCAGGATATTTTTATTGAGGTATAGAAGTAAATTAATATAGAACGTTATTTTTTTGTTATTTCTAGCACACCTGTAAAAGAGGGACGAAAGATAAGTATCTCGCCTTTTTACCGATCAGCTGCATGCGCGCGATGGACCTACCTAAGTTTCAATTATTTTTCACCATTTGGCTCTGAAATTTTGAGCCCCCGGTTTAGTTTCTCTTATGATTCGACTCAGATTAACCACCTCCAATGATTTATAAAAGGATTCAGACTTTTCTATCTTTAGAGCGCACTTCAAAATCGATTAGTCAGCAATGCCCATTCATGCTAATTGTCCTTGACAACTGAATTTGCAGCATGTACTTTTGTAATTTTGCTACTTAATGTCATCTAAATGCACACCATGAAATATAATTTAGTTGTCAGTGTTTTTGGAATCTGATAGCAGTCGTTTAACCTTCCGCTGACAGAAAAGAACACTTGTTATCATCTTATTACATAATATATGCCTACGCGTAATGTTTTGCATGCGTGAGAATGCCAAAACACTGCTGATGATCAGAAACAATTGTCTTCGTTTGATGTATATAGACTGTTACCCTTTCCTTTATCTGTTTGGCTCTAACAGATATATAAGTCAAGACACAAGAATAGGGTGTCTCAGATATCCGTATGTTGCGATGGATAGAACCAGTCTATAATAAATAACTGATGCATAGTTCTAGTTTTGCACTTACATTTTTCTTGGTTTGTTATTAGAAGTTATCGTGGATAAATTTTTATTTTAATCTTTCTTATTTATATGTATATAGATATTTTTATGTCTTGTATTCAATTTCTATTTATTCATTAATTTATTTTATTTTTCAGTATTATTAAACAAATGCTAAGCCGCTATTAGGAACACTCTTAATACAAAAAGACCTTCGGAGTCTCCGTCAGTCTACCACTTAACTGTACATTTGTCAAATAAACTTCTTCTTCTTCTTCTGGTATACAGTTACAGCTTCATTTATATTGAAGATTACGAACTGTATCTTCGAAAGTGTACAAATGTAATCTTCCGTTTCCGACCTATTACTTCTATGGTCTTCGAACACAATTAAAGTCTCTAGTGTGGACAGAGATATCCTTCATTTGTTTTTATTTTGCACCTCCCCAATACCTTTTTTCAAATTTCCTACAAGAAAAAGCTAGTATATGCAGATGAAATTATACTTATAATAGAGAATAGAGACGGGGAATGTGTCACAGAGACAACAAACCGACCAAAGAGCAGAAAACAGCCCAAGGCCATCAATTGGTCTTCAACGTAGCGAGAAAATCCCGTACCCGGAGGCGGGCTTCAGCTGGCCCCTTAACTATATAAATGTGTACTAGTTCAGCGAAATAGACGCCACATTGAACTCCGAAATATACAAATGAACAAAAATTTAAAAACACACAGGACTAACAGAGGCTTAGAGGTTCCTCAGTGACTTGGGACAGGCGCTAAAATGCGGCTGTGTTAGACGTGTTTTGTGAGATCTCAACCCTCCCCATATACACATTTGCTATTCAAAAATTACCTATTTTGACAGAAACCAGTGCACCTGTTCTAGTTTAAATATAATAGATTTCTTATCTGCATCTATATACCCCGTAGGTAGCAAAATTGACATACATCGTAACATAACACACGAATAAAAACTTTAAAGGATATTTGATTACCTACTCTATTTATCTAATATAGTTTTAAATGCCATTAGGGTTTCTTATGACTGCAATAAATAAAATCTAAAATAGATTAAACTTATACTACTGGTAGGTTATACGAAATATCTGCTGCATAATGAATTATTTTAAAAATCGTAATCCATGCATTTGCAAGCATGTCATTCATCTATTGATGTCTGCTTAACGTCCAGCGACAAATATTAAATGCAATAATAAGCTAATGAGATAATTCAAAACAATGACCCTTACATTTCGTACATCGGTCATATTTTAATCATGTGATATTAGCTGATATCAAATATCATCTGTCATCATACCCAAATTTATTTTTTTCAGACTCAGGACGATTTTAGAGTTCGACATATTGTATTTAGGGAGCTACCATTTGATTTTTAGGGGGGGGGGGGGGGCGCTAAGATGACATTTGAAAAAAAGGCAGGACAGGAGTTTTGAATAAAAAAAAAGGGAGGATGAGCAAATTGGCAAAAAAAAAATGTAGGATGACCATGATGTCAATTTATTTTAAAAAAGTCAGGATAAACTAATAAAAAAAAAAGGCAGGACCGAATAGAGTGAAAAATAAAAAGGCAGGACAGAGATTACAACTAAAAAAAAGGCAGGACAAAATTTTTCATCCTAGCTCCCCAATAAAAATCAAATGGTAGCTCCCTTAGACACTTGTATAATGTTGAAGACTGAATTTTTATTTGGTTATTGTGTCTTTTGGGTTGTCGCCAGTGTATCCTTAGCGCACGCCTCGCATTACCTTTTATTCGTAAAACTTTTTAATTATTAACGTTTCTGTGTAGTTAATAATATTTGGGACTAAATATAACACATTTTGATTAATCAAAAACATTTCACAGTTTATAATTTAATGTGCGGAAACGGATCTTAGTAGGAGTAGGTGTAAACATAAATACACAACAAATGCGTTGGTGGTCCGGGACTGTTTTGTCAGTTTCTCGTCTAAACAACTAAGTTGAATGTACTTTCCTACTTACAAAGATTTCATCTTTTCTTTTTTATAAGTCATTACATATGTTTGTACAAAAATATCCGGTCCCCAAATTGTTTCTCGGAAAACAGCTATAGATGTGTTTATTTCTTTAGTATTACGTATTGGCAAACTAAACGATAACCTATTAATATTACAAGGTACTTCCACCATGATAACTAGATATATTTCTATCCGTTTACATGAGCCAAAAATGCCAAAGAGTCGTAGTGTAGTTATCTATTCGACCAAATATGATTAAGCATATGAAGATGTAATTTCGTGGTAACCAAAAAAGTATAACATTTGTATTGGCATACTAGTCATTTCTTTTGTTGGTTTTCAGATGAACTTTTTTGGTTACATGAGTGTTTGAAGACGAAAGCGGATCGTCTGACCGGTGTACACAATTTTAAGCCTGATATATTTGATGAGTTTTTTTCCAGTGCATTACACTTAATATATAAAGTATATAACTGCCATTGTACCTGTTCTTATAAAATGTGTGCGAATTTTCAAACTTGCTGTATTATATTTGTATTGATATACTAGTATTTTTGGTCTTCAGATGGACTTTTTGGTTACTTGTGTCGTTTGGTTGCTGTCTCATTGACATTCATCCCATCATCTCCTTTTATTTAGTCTAAACAGTATTTATTATTAAAAATTATAACAATGGAATACGGTGTTATTTTTCATATTGCGTACAAAATATCATTGATAGATCGTCTTTTGATTATAGTCTTTTTGCCAATTTTTCTAATGCACGTGAAGGGTTTTCGCTGTGTATTTGCCTCTACAATATAATGCCTAGATGGGCAAAATTGGACGTGTAATTGGTCTTACCACGCTACATGATGTGCCTGTACCAGTTTGTCTTTGTTTTGTGTCTATTTTTTCGAAGGAGTCGGGTGTTTGTGGTCTGTTGTAATGTCTAATATCTTTTTTAATTACTGTTTTAATGTATAAGGATATCCAATATTCAATCTCAATTCCATCTGACTATTCTGTTAATCAGACAAGAGAAACTTATTAAATCTTAATGAGAGAACGAGTAACCAAACTGACATATATAGTTATGTATGTTCAAAATTTGCAACTAAGTATTTCACGAGTAAGTCGACAGGTAAAACGAGTTATTTAGGAATGATAAACACTGTTAGAAGCATTTGGAATTCATCAAGTGGACTCTTGTTTTCAGTGACTTTTGTTAGCTATTATTCGTGTGTTTCTTTGTCCTATATGTTCTCCCATTTATTTGTATTGTAATCCTGTCATGTAATGTTGTCATTTTAATGTTATATTTAACATTGCCATAAAAGCGGGAGGTTTGGCATGCCACAAAACCAGAAACAACCCACCATTTTTTTCTTAAAATGTCCTGTACCAAGTCAGGAAAATGGCCATTGTTATATTATAGTTCGTTTCTGTGTGTGTTACATTTTAATGTTGTGTTTTTGTTGTGTCGTTGTTCTCCTCTTATATTTGATGCGTTTTCCTCAGTTTTAGTTTGTAACCCGGATTTGTTTTTATCTCTATCGATTTATGAGTTTCGAACAGCGGTATACTACTGTTGCCTTTATTATACAGGATTCTTACCGGTTGGGCAGAGATCCTTGAAAATATTTGAATATATGTAATACGATTCTTTTTAATTTCTGGTATTACATGATATTTATGTATAAGATTTTTCCTTTTTTTTTTAACAGTCTTCAATTTTTTTTTATTTACAATTAAGCATAACAACTTCCTTGTTCTGTTTAAATCAGCGAAATTCAACACTTATTTTAAATTGAAATATAAGAACTAATGTCCTATTTCTTTATCTATCTGGGTGCATTGTGTGACATAGTTTTTATTACGATGACTAAATGACATACATGCACGAATACGTCCTTGGTGTAAACGAACGTATACCTATATATCTATATATAAATCAGCTAATACTATCAGGTGAGAGTCCTGAAAAAATGTCAGATAGTATAACATAATGCAAAATCATGTCCTTATACTTTTTTATGTTACGATAAAACACGTTTGATTATATAACATTGTCTCAAATTGAGACCAGCAATGTTAGATCTGCAATGATTTGCGTTTGCAGATTTTGTTCTTCCCTCAGCGGGATTCGAACCCCTGCTTCTGTGCCATCGTGGCAATACTTGCCTGCATTGTAGCCCTGTCATAACCACAGATTTAAGTTACCCAACGGAGAACGTCTGTCGGAAAGTTGTATTAATATTTTTGAAACTGAATCCTTCTGATGAGACTTAGACAGTGGAATGGAGGATGAATGGGGTTGGAACATTGAAATTTAACCAAGGAAAGTTTGAATTGGGGAGAGTAATAGAATTAAATGGAGTGGCGGTAAAAATTAATAGATCATTGTTCCGATTCATAACTTATTTATGAAAATCATTGCATATGAACAAGTTTCAGTTTCTCCTATAATATTCATGTCAAATAAAAATTGTATATATGAAGTGACCCATGTTCTTTTCGTTCGTTCACATTGCAATTTCGAAGTATACGTTCGGAGCCTCTTAAGAGTCTACCGGACAATGGCAGAACAAAATAAGTGTAGAGAATTTTGGCAGCATCCATTTCAATGTGTTTGAATCGTTAAGTTATTGTTTGTAAAAATGACAAGTTTAACATCTCCAAATGGTGTATCTTTATTTTGCATTGAAATCTACGGTCAATGTTTGATACTATATATATTATAGTTTGTAAAAAGTAAAAAAAACATCTCCACGGTCATGTACGTATATATATTTTTGTAAACATATAGAATAGCTGCCAAATGTATCCAATAAACCAATCTTTCTTTCAGAAATGACATTCATTGATGAGGACATTTTAATACCAACATACAAAAAAATGTTAATACTTATTTCTCATATCGTATACCATTAAAAATCTAAACACATGTTATCTATTCAAAACGTACAACCAATTTACTTTAACATTCTAAAAAGGGAAATTTTGTAATTATCAACAGCCGAAAAGGTCATGGAAGGGCAACGAACACTTAATTTGGATATATATTATAGCTACGTGGGAACGTGTTTTATCATTATGGCAGTTGATGTAACTTATAAATTGGTTATATGCCTATAAGCTGTGTTGTTTTTGTAAATAACGTATTATTATTACTTATATAAACCGACCATTATTTTCTTAGGTCAAATGTATGTTTCTCTTTGTTTTGCTTCCCTTTTTTAGTCTGAGGTGAAAAATAAAACAAAAACAAACACACACAATATTTAAGAAAATGTTTTGTAAACTCGCTGAAGAAAAAAAAGAATTTATAAGGTTTCATTTGAACTTTAGTCATATGAATTTCCTAAATGATTATTTGGTTCAAAATGACAAAAAAAACTTAATTTTTAGACTGATTGGTAGTTTACTAGATAAAACCTTATTTAACAAGAATAATAACGAAATTAATACTTTGCGTCAAATGTTGACATGTAAAGTTTATTATGGATTTTTTGTTTATTGTTGTGTTTTTTTTTTTCTTTCTTGCCTTATAATAGGTTTTGAAATTCGATTTGATGCCAACAAAAATTAAAACTATGTAAAAAAATCCGAACGGCCTTAATTCATGATCAAGCAAAACATATCCCCCTAAAAGCTAATGCTTCTTGTTTGACTTTTCAGCTTTGGTGTTTATTTACTTAGTAAGCATTAAGTCCGAATTGTAATACTGTTTTGTAATTTCAAATCCTGTCGTAATTTTTCAATCTTTATGCTATTTGTCTTAAAGTGTCCGTTGTTAAGTTTTTATAACGCATCTCATTATGTTATTTTGTGAGATCTTTGACATCATGTTTATAAAAGTCTCCTGGTCATAAATTGCCTTGTTTACCAAGCTATCAAAGTTTCCGACCCGTGTGTCCTGTTTGGTCCTGGTCTGATGTGAATGTTAAATTACTACAACTCAAAAACGTAGACACAAACTCCATAGTATATATAAAGTTTAAGTTTATAAATTGCTTTTGTCATGTCTTCCCAGTGAGAAATGCGGGTCACGCTAATACAAGTATGTCCTTTATCATCCCGGATTACTCTGAAGGATTTGAATTCTTTATTTAATCACTGATAATTGTAGATACGTAAAAATGATCAGACATGTCTATCTTCGCTGATTATTGTACATTACAAAGATAAAATAATTGTAAAATTTACCTTAAAACCCTTAAAAATTGATTTCATAATAGTATGTGATCTCTTTTTCAGGTAGTGTAACCAGGGTCGGAATCAGATATATGCTTTGGCCGAAAGTTGTTTTTGAGTAAATTTTCACATTTTGACTGCCGCCCCTCCCTTTTAGAAATACTCATTCTTTAGGTTCATACACACCCCTTTTCTAGGGGAAATTCTGGATCCAATACTTCTGTTCTACAGTGCTTTAAGTTTTTTTTAATCAATATACCTTATTATGCTATATTTTTAAAGCTTGATGTAGCTTCTTGCTATGTGAATTTTCTATTGAGAATTATCTACAAAACATGCACAAAGCCTGATATTCTTTACCTCAAGCCTTTTTAGGGTTCAATACCCTGCCCCCCTCCTTACTTCCGTTTTTCTGACCTGAATGTCATTATAAGCTTTTAATGTTTATATTGCTAAATAAGGTAAAAAAGTTCTTTTCGATAAGTAATCTCATTAAGGTTATATTATAAATAATTGCTTTTCGTGTCAAAGGCACCTTCAATTTGATAAATTACTATAGTATTTCACGCACTAACCGCCTGTGTGGTAACTCTCGTTAACTTTCCTATTGAATACAATATATGCAGTCATTCTGAAAAAAGGGAGATTATGGTATAAAATAAGTCTAAGTCTTACATGGTCGGGTTGCAATATATGTGACCACTCGCTGTAGAATCTTTACATTGCAATTGCATGAAGGGGAAGAAAAAATTTTCTTAAATATTCAACAAGAGGAAGAAGAACAGGGAGATTACTGTAACTTTGATAAAAGAGGGACGAGAGATACCAGAGGGACAGTCAAACTCAAAGATAGAAAACAAACTGACAACGCCATGGCCAAAAATAAAAAGACAAATAGACAAATAATAGTACAGATGACACAACATAGAAAACTAAAGACTAAGCAACACGAACCCCACCAAAAACTGGGGGTGATCTCAGGTGCTCCTGAAGGGTAAGCAGATCCTGCTCTACATGTGGCACCCGTTGTGTTGCTTATGTTGATAAATTTATATACATGAAAACGATTTGACGTCACATCCTGAAGTTAATTTAACTTTTACGTATTTAGACTGCACATCCTTTGCTAGACACACCTCCCACTACTACACAGACAAAATAGTGCACCATAGTATTTTTTTTCTACTGCTTACACTTCTGAACTAAGTATTTTAAAACTTTTAACTTTCACCACTGGCTTGTCTAAATCTGAAACGTTCACTAGTTTTTCATTGGCCAGGCGTTAACAAGTCTCTAATAATAGTCAGTTCTTTAGAATTAAGACTAGTGGTTGGTATTTGGAAAAACGTCAAACACGCAGGTCTTCCAAGACCATCAAATTATGTAAGAACGAACATTTTAATCATTCAGAAATATTTTTAAATACTTTTAAGAATATGACAATTTATATGTATATAGGCCTATTTAACTCCACACACTTTTTTCTTGGTCTCTATTCAAATTTTGTGCAGACTAAATGAGTAAATGAATAAACGAAAGAAGAAAGAAAGGAAGAAAAAGGAAGTATTATTATTTCATTCCATTAAATTTTTTTTTTTATCATTGTTGGTTTATAAAATATCTAACGCTCAATT
This sequence comes from Mytilus californianus, assembly GCF_021869535.1. NCBI lineage: Eukaryota > Metazoa > Mollusca > Bivalvia > Mytilida > Mytilidae > Mytilus > Mytilus californianus. Next base: position 46,066,733 of record NW_026262582.1, on the reverse strand, counting down.
ATGGTCAATAGTAACAAGTGCTGAAAGGTCATTGTCACAAGCGGCTTATTTTACATACCCAGTGAATTCAAATCAAATTGTAAACTTTGAACGGCTTTCTTATACTGCTTGTAATATTGTCCAAGGCAACAATTTGATAAATTTCATTCTTGCCTTGGTACAAGTATTTTCTAGATTAACTAAGTTTTACGGTCATACACCTCCAAATTCAAATGTTTCAAAAGGACATTAGGATGGAGATATGTATAATTGTGCGAACGTGTGGACGTGCTCATACAGTACAAAATGTTTGTTTATAGTACATGGCACATTCATCAGAATATTAAATTGTTTCTGAGAAACATTAAAAAAACTATTTATCTATTGGTAAACGTGGGCTTTAACATTTACTAAACTGTTTTCAACCAAATTACGTATAACATAAAGTTAGCGACCTATTTCATCATCACATCAAGATAGAACATTCTAAGGCCATGTGTCATATAACGCTACTTTTGATTGGATGAGGATTGACGGCATCGACATTTCGCAAAAACAAGTCGACCTTTCCCGGGTATTTCACATCTTTAAATTTGACCATCTTACGAAAATAGCATCAGAATATAGGTATTACAGTTTTGCCACTGTCAGTTTCGGATTTGACGATAATGGTATGACGGCGGCGGCTCTTCAACACATTACTGTTATTCCTTAATAACAATAAATTTTGAAGGTCTTTACATCAAGACCGTAAAAAAGAATTTAAGTGCCAAAATTTGTCTGTTTTAGGTACATAATAAAGATTGTTGAAGGCGTAGCACAGTTAGACAAATTCATCATTAATTCTCAGAACCCTATCTTTTAGTATGACATTGGATTTTGTGTGTTTTTGATGTAGACGGTAGACCACAAACAACGCAATCATACAATAAATTACAGAAGCCGATTAGTAATTTTGAAAAGGGGGGATTTCAGAACACAAAAGGGGATTTTATAACACAAAACGTACACACTAACTTCCTTTATAAACAGTTGATAAATGGATAACGGTATATCTTCCTAGTGGGAAACGGGGATCACGATGAAACAAGTCAGTCTGGATTACATTAAAAGATTTTAAAGTTACAGAATAATGACTGATAATAGTAGATACGTAAGAATGTTTAGATTCTTCTTTCTTAAGGTGGTACATAACACTACAGGGAGATAACTCTGTAAAAATCAGCTGAACGTTTTAATCACGTTCTATTGTTAAGGAAATATTAAGTTTCTCATTAATTAAAATTAGTGTTTGTCAAACTGCTATATATCCAATGAAATTTTTTCGATAAAGTGTGTGGTTTAAGTTTTTTAAATTTTTTATATTCTTGTCAAAGGGTCAAAGTAAATATTTTGTCAAAATTTTATGAAATTTAAACGAGCCAAATTAATGTTAGTCAAGGTGTTTGGTACCACCTTAACTGATCATTGCATGTAAAAGAAATGTCAAACGAGGTCTAAAAATCCTAAAAGAATAGACCACTTTGGAGTTCGTTGCATTTCCGTCAAAAACTTTGGTTTTAGTGAACATCATTCGTGCGTTTAGGGGCATCGTCACTTCCTTCCCAAGTTGAGCGAGCGGTTGAAAAAATATAATGCTGTATTGCACGAATTATTCGGCAAATTCACAATTCTTATAATTGATAATCAGCACTTCTGTCATAAGGGAATCATGTGTGATTAAGTACCTACGGAACAAACATTATTTCTAGTTTATTCTGTATAATGACGATCACGAAGACGCTTGGTGAACTTTAATAGTGCAGGGATACAGGCGATCCCCTCTATCTGGTAAATGACGTCAAAAAGGCGCGCATAATTGACGAACTTTTCCGGTGAAGGACATAACTCTAAAGTGGTCTATTGATTTGATATCACAGTATGTGTTCTCTTTTTTATGACCGTGTAATAAATAATGGTTCGAAAAGTATATACGCATAATTGGAATTGTTAAACTTCGTTTGAATATACTATTAAAAAATTCATTATAAAACCGAACAAATAGAATGTGGCGGAGTTACACACGTTTGCGAGCGCTCAACCCTTCCCTCCTTTACTTGTGTCGATGGTGCAATAACACAACATAAAAACAAACAGTAAAAATCGCTTGGAAATGGTTTGACCAATGAAGTATTATATTGTCCATGGTTTGACTCATTAAACGCCCAATAAACTCTTTCATTCAAAACTCAGGATCACGTGTGCACGTGAACAGTACAACCACACATGCCTGCTGAGCTGTAATCAGATACCAGTAATGAAGATATAAATGTTGGTTTTTTTTCCACACGCAGTTTAAGACAGTACCAAGGATGTCAATATAATACTTCCATGACAGTACTTATAGGACGACAACTATGTAGAAAAGTTGGAAATAATTATTTGTCAACGGAACAGCGCTTTCAAAAGCAGCTTTTAGTATTCACAATTTAATATTTATTGTACGGCAAATTACTTATTGGCAAAAAATGTGCATATTGTGATATGCAGCTGATATGTACATATTAACATACAGAAATCTGATAATCTACACTTTAATGTCTCTGTAATTATTGGTATCGCTCTTAGTTCCGTTGTTTTTATAACAAATGTCATTACAAGCAATTACATGTCTCAATTGCTATGTAGACATAAAAGTACTTTTTTGATAAGTAATCTTGTTTACCTAATACAAACAATAATTGCTTTCAAGTCAAAGGCACCTTCATTTTTGTTAATTCCGGTATAATGATGTAACACAAACCGCATGGGTACATTGTGACACATGATGCCTATCCTCACCTTATATACCGTATATTTGATGATACACATGTAGTCATCTCAAATGAAATTGGGATACAGGGCTGATATGCATAAAACCACTTAAGTTAAGATATCCAATCGTAATACTAATTTATCGTAGGACATGTAGAAAATCCGTCCGTTCGGAACGAATCTTAACTTAAGTAGTTTTATGCATGTTTTGTTAAAAAAAAGAATCTATAAATGCGGGTTTGGATGGGGTCGCTAATTTCTTTAATCTTTAAGTTTTAAGACCATTTTTCTCTATTATTTATTTATTTTCCCCATTATTCTCGTTCACCAATTTATTCTCTATTCTTTATATTTTTTTGCCAATTTTTCTCTATCCCTTATTATTTTTGTTCATTATTCTGCACAATTTCCATATTATTCTCTATTCTGTAAACCCCATCCAGGCCTACTGGTCAAGTGTACTGACAATAAAATGCAACCGAGTATCATAAGTCCCCTGACATGATAAATGAGGGTCTGAATGGGGTTTACAGAATAGAGAATAATGGGCCAAATCAACAGAAAAATGGACAAAAAAATAAAGAATAGTGAAAAACAAGGAAATAGCCAAAGAATAGAAGATTATGGGGTAATAGAATATAAAGAATGAAGAATATTAAGCAAAAATATAAAGAATGGAGAAAAACGACCTAAAAATTAAAGAATACAGAAATGTACGACAACCCCCCATCCAGACCCTTATGAATTGTGTATCTGAAGATGTACCTCACAGTGTAATACATTTTAAAGTTTCAAACTTAACTAAACTTTTAAAATTTGAAACAAATTAAGAAATCGTCAGTAAAATCGTTTGGAAATTGTTTGACTCATTAAACGCTCAAGAAACTCAAGTTCTGAATCTCCAAGTGACCAGTTCAACCACATATGCCTGCTTAGCTGTGATCCGATACCCGTAATGAAGTTTTAAATAGTATTTTTATACGCAGTGTAAGGCAGTTCGACAGTACTTTAAGGACAACAACTATATAGTACACTTGGAATTAAACATTTGTCAACGGAAGTCTTTTGTTGCTGTTTTGGTTTTTGTCTTCATTATTTAGTAATTTATTGTATGGCAAATAATAACCCGAATAATTCAGTCCCTCCCCGTGATCGACTCTCCCACTCGCGATAATGTAGCCATCGAAGAGCAGTGGAATATAACGACTGAATTATTCGGGTTAGGCAAATAACAAAAATTTAAAAAATGTGCATACTGTTATATGCAGCTGATATGCACATAGTAACATACATATATCAGGTAATCTACACCAAAATGTCATTGTTATTAGTGTGATCGCTCTTAATTCCGTTGTTTTTATATCAAATGTCTTTGCAAGCAATTCAATGTTTCAATTGCTATATTATATACATTGTAGATATATAAGTGCTTTTATGATAAGTAATCTTGTTTACCTAATATAAACAATGATTGCTTTCAAGTCAAAGGCACCTTCATTTTAGTTAATTCCGGTATAATCATGTAACGTAAACCAGATGGGTAGGCCCTACATGGTGACAATCCTCGAATTACCGTATATTTAATGGTACAAATGTAGTCAGTCATTCTAAAATGAAATTGGGATACAGGATATTATTTAGAACTTGTTTTGTCAAAAAATGAATGTGTAAATCCATTGTAAATGCACTGACAATTAAAATGCACTCGAGTTCGATACGTCTTGATTTGATTAATGTTAAATCTGAAGACATTTTCAAGCTAAGGTAAACCTTTCAGATTAGAAGCAAATAAGGATATCCTGCAACTTATATTATTTATTGTAAAACAAATTGTTCTTTGACATTTTCAAATTTTTTGTCAAAATTGCGCTCGGCCATTGAATGTTACATGTGGACTAATTTTGCTTCCTGCGTTGAGTCATCTGCTATTTTGCTTTGATGTGCTCCTAGTTTAACAGAAATACTAATCTTAAACCACTGGGCAAAACACACGTGTTTCGTTAAAAACAGGATGTGCTTTATTAGTAACTTTTATGTTTATTTCATTGAATAGGGATGCAAGTCTAAAATCACGAGCAGGATTATAATTATATTGACTTGATTTTTTTACAGTAGAGTTAGGGAGCTACCATTTGATTTTGAAGGGGGCTAGGATGAAATTTGAAAAAAAGCAGGACAAGAGTTTTGGGTAAAAAAAAAGACAGGATGAGCAACTTGGCAAAAAAAAAGGCAGGATAAACTAATAAAAAAAAGGCAGGACCGAATAGAGTGAAAAATAAAAAGGCAGGACAGAGATTACAACTAAAAAAAATGCACGACAAAATTTTTCATCCTAGCCCCACCCCCACCCCTAAAAATCAAATGGTAGCTCCCTTAAAGAAGATAGAAAATTTTGATTTCTGATATGAAATAAAATATATTATCGAATTATAATGGTGTTATTATCGAATCGATATTCCAAAAAAGTGTATTTTCATTAGATGTAGGCTAGGCTATCACACATTGAAACGGTTTGCTTTCCCTCGATAAGTTTTGTTTCGACCGATTCAAAATCTTACTATAAAGTTTTCCAAAACAACATTTGAATAAAACACATGTTTGTTTTTGAACAAACATTATCTATAGTTAAACCCAGGGGCGGATCCAGCCATTTTTAAAAGGGGGTTCCAACCCAGGATAAAAAAGGGGGGTTCCAACCCAGGATAAAAAAAAGGGGGGTTCCAACCAGATGTCCCCATTCAAAAGCATTGATCGTAAAAAAAAGGGCGGTTTCAACCCCCGGAACTCCACACTCCCCCCCCCCCCCCCTTTCCCCCTTCCTTGGATCCGCCACTGAAACCAGTTTTACTTTTGCCAAAATATGGCCTTTTAATTTCAACTTATCATAAAATATCAAGAAAGTCACCATCTGGTTCAGAAAATGGACCTATTTCAAAAGCCTTAATGCTAGGTAAAACAATTATCTTCATAAAAGTACATTATAGGTTCCAAAGTCGGTAATATTGGAGATATGTTCTAAAAACGATGATTTTTATTATTTTTATTTTCGAGGGAGGGTAGTCGAACTTAGAATATAGAAAAACCTTTACTGCAACCTGCGATCCAAAATGTTCTGTAACGAAAAGGTGGCAATGCATGTTAATATTGAATCCCTCGGCACAAAAGTTGTCTAGATCAGGGATGGCGGCTTAAGTAAATTGTGATAAAAACTGTTAGAATTATGGAAAAATTGGACCAAATTTAACGTTAACACACACACTATACACACTGTAGGAGTCATTACTTCGTCCTTATAGTGAGAGTTGCCATAGAGAAGTTATTTTGTTTAAATATTAATATCATAACTATTTTTATGTGGAATTTGTAGTATTTTGGCTTATTTAAAAAAAAATCTTTGAGACAACTTAAGCCCTTCGTGAACCTACCCCTTTAACAATAGTATGTTTTAAAAAAATGTAGAGAGGAAAGTATACTACCGTTACATTATCATGCCATTAGTTACTGTACATGTACATGCAGAGGAAACGCCCCTTAGCAGTACGCCAACCCTCTTCAAAATATTATTGTATCACTTACACGCTACTGGAAAAAAAACTTAATGTCTATTGTATACGTAGGCTTTTAAATTAAGTAAAAGTTTTACAACAAAATTACGTAATATAGGTATAATTTACCCCACCTATATGTACACATTACCTATAAGATGACAATTTCATTATGGATCGTTACATAAGAAAGTTTAAATGTCGTTACGTGACAAATTTTGTCCTTTCATTTTCAAAATAATGGCTGTTAAGGGCGTTTCGTACAGCTAGTTAACCCCATCATTAGATCACTGCACTGAAGGACTATTATCTGTATTGAGTATATGATAGTATTGGGCCGTTCCATTTAATATATAAAAAAGGGGGTGGATGGTTCCTTCTCAAAGACCCCCAAGAAATTTTGCCTGTTCAGACAAGAAAAGACCCCTCAGAAAAAAAAAGGATATCCCTCAAATATATTATGAGCGAATTGGTATACCTACGAAATAAGTGTGATACCTCCAGAAAAAAACCACCCCTTCCCCCTTTTCAGATTTTAAATGCAATGGTCTATTCTATTTTCCGTTACATTAACTTCTGTGCGTTGTATTTAATAAGGATATAGATGAACAACGATAAACTACGAAATCATGCAACGTAAAGGGGGGGGGGGGGGGTTCTGGATTTGGGTTCTCATTTCTGTATTCGTTACTTTTTATACCATTATTCTCTATTTATACCTTTTGTCGATTTTTAACTAATCTAAAAAAAATTTAGCACACCATTATTTTTTATTCTTTCAGTTTTTCACCATTATCGATATTAAATAAGCCCTTTATTCCCTCATCCAGACCACTATGTATGTTAATTGTTTTGTGAGATCTCAACTCTAGCTCCCCTATACATCTAGCCAATGTGGAATAAACAATCACACAACAATACGCACAATTCAACTCAGTTTAAAAGAAGCCCGAGTCCGATGTTAGAATAGGTAATAGAAGAAACTAAGCAAAATGACAATGATCAACATAAATTAACAAAGGACTACTAGCAGTTGCTGCATGAAATGCCAGCTCCAGACCTCAATGAAACTGATTGAAAGATTATGTCTTCATCATATGAAAATCAAGTAAAATCCCTCCCTCCCTTTATGGGTTAGTATCATACCATCAACCCTGTTTGCAAAGATAGACCCCATATTTTACTACTTTAGGAATGGTAGGTAAACAAAAAAAAACGAAAGAAATATTCTGTTGGCTAGCAACCTAAACGACTTCCTTTATTATAATTATAAACTAAAATTTACATAATTAACGGGGTATTAAGATGTTCACAATTCACCACACAAGCTCCTTAATGTGCTGTAACGAAATAAAGGAATGAAAGGCGGAAAGAAAATATTACAATATTTCAATATCTTGGGTCTTTGATTGGCCTATAATAAATCCCTGTCACACCGATTAAAGAAGCTTTGTAACCACAAACCACCATTTCACTCCTGTCCTGTCAGATTTTTCTAAAATAATTTACATTATAAAAAGAAAAAAATTTTAATCATATTGGTCACATAAAGACGTGATAAAAGTCATGAACTGATGAATTGATTTAATTCTGTTAATACTTTTCTTTTTAATTCAGGAGTCAGACGATTTGACCAGCTGGCCACTTGCTACGAACAATAACAACACAGTGCGTTTGAGAGGCCACCATTGTTCACTATTTGTTGACCCGGAAATGCACCCATGATCGTCTGATGCAAGCGTGTGTTTTCGTCTAGCGCCTTTGTTTGTTCTATTTTCGGTGACCTTAAATGACTTTGGGTCTGATGCAAGCTATATGATACGATTTTCGAACAAATGATGAGAAAATATTTTTTATAATACAGCTGTAAAAATTAAAAACATTTTAGAAAAAAAATTTAAATTTCTGAAAACCATTTTTTGTGTGTGTGCTGAATAAATACACTATATCCATTCTTTGATAATTTTACGAACTCCATTTTTCCGATAGATAGGTCTTTTTTTATGAAATACATTAATTTTATCAAAATTGAAAAAAAAAAAGATAGAAACACTATCTTATTATTTAAATGATACGGCATTTGTTCCCATTTATGTTTGTTTTTTTTTTAGATTAGTTTTCCTCGTATTAATTACCTTTCTATGTCCGCGCCAGGTATTTTTAGTATTGTTCTTCTCAATTAAATGTTATATTTGTTTCTAAGCATACATAGAATTCCAGTAAAACACCTTACACAGCAAACTTAACCTGTTTTGTTTGAAGACCATCTTTTGTTGTTCTTGTTTATTCATATGCATATGCGGAAAACATCAATTGTTTCAAAAGCTTTGAATTTTGCGTGCTGAACATATTTCTTTTTCAGTTTTCAAATGGTATTTTTGTCAGGAAATTCAATGCAGCAATATATTTGCCTATTTTGCAGATTTTTTTTATAGATTTCATTCTTGTAAAATAGGACCTTCGATATTTTAAATTGTCATAATTTTCACGACCTACTGTGTTGTAATCATTGTGAACAAAACCAGACACAGAACATCATCAAAAGCGGTATAAAAATACCATTGAAAGTCACTTAATTGAATTGATACATAACTATGAAAGGATGGCAAGAGATCGAAAGCTACTCTCGTGGCTCGACAACGACTCTTTTTTCTACGTGCCGCCTTTTCAGCCAATGAACTTCTCGGCAAGTTCAAGTGGTGCTTGCTCGAATGATTGACTGATATTTACCATCTCAAGCTCGACAGGCGCTCAACGGCCTTTTTCCCTACCAACCAACTACTTCTTATGGCCTTTACTTTTACCCTGCCGGAGAATTACTTGACTGGCTACCCGTTTAGTTCAGTATAACACGAATCCTCATCATAATAAAATAACGGGTGCTACAAAGACATAAATAGTTTTAAAATGACAAATTTTTAACTCAATTCTTTAAAAAAGATATTTAGTAATTTTACTGATGTTATGTACTCTTTTACCGAAGTGTTGATTCGGTACTAGCCTGAAATCCTGGCAAAACTTCCTATTTGCGTCAGCATTGTCGACCAGTGAGCCAGGATCCCAGTCTAATTTGGTACTAACTTTGCATAAGTTTGCATAAATTAACTTTTTATCAACAGACTCTACTATCTATCATGCAGTTACTGCATGTCTTGGCTTCTTCTAACCTTTTCCATTTCACTTTAGAGACATGTAAGGTATATTAGCGACTTTGTCACAATGCCAATCAAAACATATTAGATTGAAATTACCATTTTATAACCATTTTATCGCCTGTAAATAAAATTTGAATTTATTATATATTATTAAAGTTATATATAGTATCAATATGAATATAAAATGTGAAATAAAACTTCGGGATGACGTAAAACGCGTTGATGACCAAATTATTTGTCCTATTGAATAAGCTGACCTTCCTTTCACCTTGATTAAACTCTCTCTAAATATCAAACGGTAATAGTTTTTTTTATGCCGAGAGTTCGGTAACTATGAGGCAAGGTACTACATTTAAGAATGGGAATTTTTCATTCTCTTTTAATGACGTAAAATGCGTCGATGACCAAATAATTTGTCCTATTGAATAAGCTGACCTTACTTTAACCTTGAATAAAACTACTCTCTAAATAGTTATTTTGGACCGAGGTTTCGGAAACTGCAATGTGTGAGGCAAAATACAAGAAATTTAAGGATGGGATTTTTTTCCGTTTTCCTTTTAAATGAGCTATGCAATTGTATACAATTTAGTACAAGTATGCTCTGTTTATCATTGTGATATACTTTGTTTATTAGAATTTTAGGTTTTTGTAAATACTTAATTATGTAAATTGGTAAATCATATGGATAATTTAAAACAATTATCATGTCATTAATAATTGAACATACAGTTTATCAACTCTGACTGAATAATCAAATTCGTCTGATCTTTGGGTGTATAATTCATAAACATTTTCGTGTCCACAGAACTTCAATATTATGTGTTTACACTTAGTTTTAAAAGACCATGCAAAAAGGCTGGCCAGACAGCTAACTCATCTTAATTCACTCTCGTCTCTTTTTTCTACTAACTGCCTTGTCAGCCGATGAACTTCTCGGCACGTGTTTCTGTGGTGCACGATGATTGACTGATGTTCCATAGAGCCAAGCTAGGCCGCTCAACAGCCCTTTTTCCTAACAACTACTTCTTGTGTAGCCTTAACTTTTACTGTGCTGCAAAACTACTTGACTGGCCATCCTTCGAGTACATGCAATTTAGCACAAATCTCGACCATAATAAAAGAACAGGTAATACAAAGACTCTAATAATTTTAAAATGACAAATTATAAACTCAATCCTTTAACAATGATCATTAATAATTTTACTAAGGTAATCTTTTTCCGAAGTGTTGATTCGGTACTAGCCTAGCATCCTAGCAAAACATTTTTCGCGTCAGTACTGTCGACTCGCAGTGAACCAAGATCCCAGGCTATATTCGGTACAAGCTTTGCATAAATATATCTGCTTTTTAACAACAGATTCTAGTATCAACCAGTTACTGCATGTCTTGGCTTCTTCTAACCTTTTTCATTTCATTATAGAGACGTGTAAGGTATATTAGCGACTTTGTCACAATACCAAACAAAACATTACAGAATAAAATTGCAATTTTATAGCTATTTTATCATCTGTAAATAAAATGTGAATTTAATATGTCTGATATAAGTTATATAGTATCAATATGAATATATAAAATATGAAATAAAACTTCAGGATGACGTAAAATGCATTGATTACAAATTATATGTCCTATTAAATAAGCTGACCTTACTTTCACCTTGAATGAAACCCCTCTCTTAATATCATAAGGTAATAATTGTTTTGGACCGAGATGTAGAAAACCGAATGAGTAAAGGCAAAAATTTAAGGATGGGAATTTTCCCGTTATCTTATTCTATGCAATTGTATACAATTTAGTACAAGTATGCTCTGTTTATCATTGTGACATACTTTGTTTATTAGAATTATAGATTTTTGTTTATACCTTGGCTAATTATGTAAATTAGTAAATTATATGGCTAATTTAAAAAAAAAATATCTTGTCGTTTATAATTGGACATACAGTTTATCATCTCTGAATGAATAACCAAATTGTTCTGATCTTTAGGTGTAAAATTCTTAAAAATATTTTTTTCGTGTCAACAGAACTTTAATATTGTGTGCTTACACTTGGTTTTAAAAGACCATGCACAATTCTGAATTCATCGTTTGTAATGTATCAAGTGTATTTTAAGAAACATTCAATCAGGAACATATATATTGTTAGATATACTGTTCCCAGATTCAATATACAATTTCAAATTCATTTATTTATAGTTTACTCAAGTAACTGATTGATTGATTCATTTTTTTTTCCATTCATTCATTCATTCGTTCATTCATTTATTTTTCAATTGTATCATAAATTTATCTATAAATTTTAGCTGGGACAAATTCCACTACTGAACAATATATTACATATATGTTTATTAAGCCTAGATAATAAATTTTGCCACCACACAGCACTCTTACAAAACTCAGTGAAACACAAGCTAAAAAAGACATCACAAATTCATACAGGTAAACTACACCAAGTCAAGGTCTCTATATTTAATAAATACAAGTATTCCTAACTCGAATAATTCAAGCCCTTACCCGTCTCCGATTCTCTCCGCCTTTCATGCAGTGATCGTGCGGAATATAAAGACTGGATTATTCGGGATAAAATATTCCTTATAAGAAAGATTTCCACGCCATTTTACAACCAGTTGTATTCGAGCTTGTATGCAGCTGCATGGTAACCATGACCGCACATTTGAGTACAGAAAGATTTGGATATATATATATTGTATTCGTCATACAAAACATAATTTATTTTTACTTATTACAAATGTTTGCACTTGAAAAGGTACACTTTCATTTAAAATGACATTTTGATACTAATACATAAAATTTTCATGCTAATCATCGAATTTTGATTTGAAGAAAACATATTTAATTTCTTTAAAGACATATAAAAATCACTGATGCGAATGACTGGCGTGTCTTTATGTCTTAAGTGTAAAAGATATGTTTTAAGATAATAATTATATAGTATGAAACTAAATTATCCATTTCAAAATTTGGCATACTATCATCTACAGAAACTACTCGTCAAAACTCGTTCGATCCCATAACGGATAGTTACGTGGTCCGCCGAAGTTGCCCGATAGATCAAGAAATATCTATAGACATGGTGAATAAAGCTGTGATGATAACAGCTGACGAAATGTTCAAAAGGAGATGATAATTTAAATCTTAAGTATATAATAAGATCAAATGACACAAAAGTATATTGCTTCTTCAAAAATGATGGAAGTCAAATGTACAAGAGTATAGAGCCTCAAATCATTTAAAATTGTGTCTTCAAAAGTTTTACGTCTGAAGGTTAACAGATGTAAAGGCATTGATCTGTAGATGTCTTTTGGTAATTTGTGTCATTGTGTAAAATCCGTGTCTCGTTGACATATAACCCCAAATATCTTTGAATTAATGTCTGTTTTACGAAAGCCTATTAGGGTCACACAAAAAAATATTTTTATCTCGTAATTACGAGAAAACTATTACGCGATAATTATCTCGTAATTACGCGATAATTATCTCGTAATTACGCGATAGTTTTCTCGTAATTACGAGATAAATATTTTTTTTTTGTGACCCTAAAAGGCTTTCGTAGTTTCCTACTTTACACTAAATAAAACAAACGTGGGGAAAACTTAATGAAACAGTTGTTGTGTGACCAACTGCCATGTTCCTTACATTTAACTCTACGCAAAAAAAAACACACAAAAAACTGACACAGCCTAACCTGTATTAAGGTTCCGTTTGACAATGGTCGAGTTAGTGTTACGATTTTTGTAATACGGGAGAGGTGGTACATGGATATTCAAACTCATAAGTCGAAGACAAACTGACAACGCAAAAAAAAACAACCGAAAAACAACAACAGTCTACAAAACACAACATAGAAAACTAAAAACTGAGCAAAACGAACCACACAAAAAAACTGAGGGGTGATCTCAAGTGGTCCGAAAGGGTAAGCAGCTGTGCATCAAATGAGCCAATGTAAAGTTCTCAATATTGACTCTTAACTTCTCATGAATTTATCTGTTGAAGCAGTTTTTGACGATATGAATGAAGCACATGTGAATGAAAATATTCAATTAAAAGGACTTTTAAAAAGATAGTTGCATAAAATAGAACGATGATGTTTGTAAAATTTATTTATACTTGCAAGTCCCTTTAAAAAGCATTATGTAGGTGTTAAATATTAAAAAAAATTAATTGGAATAGACGTTTAGATATATTATTACAACACCTATTTAAAGAGTATATACATTAATTTATCTAATGAGAAAAAAGTGATTCATGAACCTTTAAAAGAGTCACGATTAGTTTATCTTATTTGTATTTGTGTTATTTTTCCCTGTCACTATAACCATCTATATATATATATATATATATACCTTCTTTTTTTCTGTTAAAGAACCGGATTTTATATACCTCTCTTTTTTCAATTCCGATTGGCAAATCTTATCAAATTGAAACGTTAACGAACGGAAGAGTTACATATTTATTAACATTTTACATAATTGATACACCTTATTAAGATGAAACCTTTAAAAAGCGATTAACCCTTTTCCAATTTATCAAAATTCTAAATCATATATTTATATTACTCGTCTAATTGCGAATATTTCATTGTATAGTGGTCTTTTGAAATTTACCAAAAAATAAAGACTAAAATTATCAACAATTACGCTTAAAACGATAAGGGAGCTACCATTTGATGTTTAAGGGGGGGGCTAGGATGAACAATTTTGTCCTCGACACAAATAAATTAAAAAAAAAAACCATCGTAATTCTTTTTATCTTTTTTGTAAATATTTCACCTTGTCAGCAACTACAGTAAAAACTTTGTATGAAGCTGACAAAACACACGAAAACCGAATCCACCATTGCCGTTTGTAAAAGTTCGAGCGTCCGATATGCATTCCAAGGAACTACTGGTGTCGGTACCAGTTATGTATTAGAAATAGCATTAAAAGATGTAACATTATGATGCATGCATAAATGAAAAATGGAAAAAAAGTGGATGAAGAAATCAAAAACTCGTTAGCCAATTAAAAACAGTCAACACCTTGGCCTAAGAAAAAAATGAGGACGAAAAGGAAAACGCTAGTCCACAAAACACTACAAATATCGAACCCCCCCCCCCCCCCCAAAAAAAAAACGGGGCTGAACTTAGTTGCTTCGGAAAAGTAGACCTTGTTTAATCTTTTAGGCCATTGTTCTCAATTCTGTATTATTAACACTCCATTATACTCTGTTCTTTTTTTTTTTGCAATTTTTCTCTATATTTATTTTTGGACGTTTTTTTTTGGTCCTTTATTTTTTTGCCATTTGTCTCTGTTCTTGGGTTTGTGGTTCATTATTTTCTAATCTGTATACCCCTTGAGACTCTCATAAAATAAAAACTTAAAAAATGTCCACGCACTTTCTTAGTAAGTAAACAGTTCTTGTTTCATAGATACTAAAAAGCTTGTTTACGAATAATTTTAACACACCCCAAGATCAGACTAACACATTGTATACTAAACATTATAATATGTTTCAATTAAGTTTGATAAATTATATGTCAAATTATAAACGAAAGGAGAATTGTTTTAAAATAACAAGAAAATTTACAAATTCTGATGTTGAATTGTTAACAACAACACTTTCTTCGCGGATTTCTATGTCATTGGTAAAGTCTCTTTTGGTTTAATTTTGCTTTATTGATACCTTATACACGATTATAACTTTCATGTGGAAATTGTGTGTAAGAAGTATTATTTTTGATTAGTAATTTGGATGATATCTATTTTACAAAGCGATTGAAAATTAAAATCAGTCAGTTTTTCTTGTTTAATTCGTACTATTCTTTCTCGAAATAAAATTTGAGAAGTAAGTTCTGTCTAGATTATTTGTGTCACCAATATCCCGTTCTCATTTTCTCAATTGTGACATATATATAATCGAAAACTACTTATTTCCGAGTTTTTACTTGACGAGCTAAGGGAAATTTTCACCTACATGGTTTGGACCTAAAGCCTCAAATGCCAAAACTGATCTACAATTTGACCATTTAGAAGTTTTTGCAACACTTTGTTTTTTAGGTGGTTGGTGGAAAAATTTTCACCGAAAACAATTTTGGGATAAAAATGTCCGTATTCAGGTTGAGTGGAAAACGACCAAGACAGTTTCATGCAAGAAAACAAGGGTTAGACTCTATATGTTGCGAGAGAGGAAAAATAGATAGAATTCCAGATTAGTACAATGTCCCTTTCCTCCCTCCAAAAATGGGCAACTGCAATTATGTTACCATGACGGAGTATTTCTAAACAGAAAGATTTCAACGTCTGTGTTGTATTCGTCAGACACAGTTAAATTTATTTTAAATTATTACAGTTGTTTGAACTTAAAAGATAAACTTTCAGTTGAAATCTCACATTTGTATTTAAGCGTGAAATTTTCTTATTTTTCATTGAATTTTTATATGAAGGAAAACAAATCAATACCTTTTAAGACCTGTAAAAATTACTTATGCGAGAGGGAAACCTATTTAACATGCAGAATATATGGTTTCCTTAACAAATTTAAAGACTTCATAGCATAAACTTAATCAACTGTCTTATAAATTGAAAATAACATTTTATTAAATGAATCATTCGATTTTAATTTTCTTTAAAACAAAAATGTTTCAGAAGGGAAGTGTAAAAAAATATTTTGTATCCGTTAACAATTTGGAGGATAAATAAATACGACATCGAGTTTCAAATAATATTTCTTGATTCTGGGTGTTATGAAAAAAAATAGTTTTACGAATAAAGTCGAAATAAAATTGTTTGTACCGAGAGAAAAACGCCCTGCCCCCTTCTCTAAATGTAAGTGTCCAAAAGTCTTGCTTTTTGAATGATAAACAGAATTCCTATACTATTTAACCAGTAGACTCTCCTTAAATATTGTACCAAACTTAACTACTTGATCTTTATATTAAAAGAAAGACCGAAAAATTTCGGATAAGCACGTGTATACTGGTTCAACAAAGACGTTGCCAATCGTCAACCTAATTTGTCCACATGCCAATATATTTGGCAACGATCTAGGCATCGATGGCATGACACGGTCAAATATAATCTGTCCGAATTGCAAACTGAGACTGTGTTTTATAACTAGATAAAGAACTTTTCACGGTATTTTTAAATGCACTGTACATGGGAACAATACATCGATTGCAGGCCTATCTAACATAGCATGCTGTTATTGCGACTTACATGTATCGCAATTATGGTTTTCGTTAATCAATTCTTGTTAACAGAATTTCGAAATTGTGAACAGAAAATTCTTTTATTGTTACAAAATATAGAACGATGACCTCGTCTTAAAACCAATACTTATGATTACATGCAAATCCTTTTAAAAGAAATTTTTACGTGGAAATACGCTGTA
The DNA here is from genome assembly GCF_021869535.1 of Mytilus californianus. Taxonomy (NCBI): domain Eukaryota; kingdom Metazoa; phylum Mollusca; class Bivalvia; order Mytilida; family Mytilidae; genus Mytilus; species Mytilus californianus. The sequence continues at coordinate 46,049,873 of NW_026262582.1, read as the reverse complement.
AACGTAATAGATTTTAAAGTCTTTAGAAATACACTTTTTCAAAACCCATCCATATAGTTGTAGCTTGTATGAGGTAGAACAAACAGGCGCGAGACGAAACAAAGAAAAACTACGACTTTGGTCATGTGGTTATTCGAAGACAATGACAAGCGACATCATGGCAGATGTATATCAATCTTTCTTTTCTGTGAAATTCCTACGCGAACTTTTTCCCGTGTTTTTCTTACTGAGTTTCTTTCTTATGTTTACACATATCGATATATAATTCGTTCGTTCTGGAAAAGATACAAAAGCATTAAACGGTACAAACTTTACTGCGCCAGATACGCCTTTCGTCACGCTCGAGGCCAACATATTTGAAATCCAAAATCTTAAACAAACTTTAAAGAGCAGAAATACCCGGAAAAGACCAAAAGTATACAAAAACCCGGACAAGGTATCATTTAGCAAGATACACCCGTTAAATCCTGTTTCGTATAGTGGGTATTTTCCGATATTCTACTTATTATAATGATATATTGTTAGTATCCTGTGATTTGATATTCACGCTTAAAAGCTCAGATTCCTCGTTTCTTAGCCGATGTCTATTTTTCAAAGAAATTGGCATTGCTTGGATGCAGGCTGCAATGAGGACACTTATCCCAAGTCAGGAGCCTGTATTTCTGCGGCTATCGTTTGTTGCTAAATATCATACTAATATTTGTTTTCCGTTTATTGTTTTGTTCATAAATCAGGCAGTTACTTTTCTAGTTTGAATCGTTTTACATTTGCCATGTCGGAACCTTTCATAGCTGGTTGAGTGGTGTGGGTTTTGCTCATTATTGAAGGCCGTACGGTGACCTATATTTGCTACCTTCTGCGTCAGTTGGTCTCTGGTGAAGAATTGTCTAATAATGAGAATAATGGGCAAAATAATAAAAAAAAAAATAGAGAAAAGAGACCTAAATGATTAAAAAATAATGACACGAAGGACCCCAATCCAGACCCTCATAAAAGAGAGACGATATTGGTACACTTTATATCACATGTAAACCTTAAATGACCGATTGCAGGACAAACAAGAAAACTTTCTACGTTCAAGGTCAGTCACAGTACAGACTTACGCAAACTCTATAAAACATTGAGGTCACCCAGTTCTTTACGTACATATATACAAATGTACGTGATTTATTTTTCAATCACATTCTGTTATAAGTACTTTTAATTCCATACTTTGATCAAATATGATTATTGCTTACTAGTATGTGCTTATGACGAAATAGTTTCGTTTATTGGACCTTTAAATTTCACTGCGATCACCTGTACGTGTCAATTTCGTCATTGAAATAAGGATTGTTGAGACAAAACAAAGGGGTCATGTACTGCAAATTAAGCTGAAGAACTGATTCAAATATGAAAATGAGCACACGCTGTCTGATCGTTATAACTGGAGAAAAAATTATTTGTTTTGTCAATTAAAGTAATATGAAACGAGTTTCTTGTAATTATAATGTTTTCGAAACTATTGAATAAATACATGCATATATACTGCTGGCATGTCAGTAACTGCTAGTAGTCTGTTGTTATTTATGTATTATTGTCATTTTGTTTATTTTCTTTTGTTTCCTATTCTGACATCGGACTCGAACTTCTCTTAAACTGAGTTTTACTGTGCGTACTGTTGTACGTTTGTTTTTTCTACATTGGCAAGAGGTAAAGGGGGAGGGTTGAGATCTCAAAAAACATGTTTAACCCCGCCGCATTTTTGCGCCTGTCCCAAGTCAGGAGCCTCTGGCCTTTGTTAGTCTTGTATCATTTTTAATTTTAGTTTCTTGTGTATAATTTGGAGTTTAGTATGACGTCCATTATCACTGAACTAGTATACATATTTGTTTAGGGGCCAGCTGAAGGACGCCTCCGGGTGCGGGAGTTTCTCGCTGCATTGAAGACCCATTGGTGGCCTTCGGCTGTTTTATGCTCTATGGTCGGGTTGTTGTCTCTTTGACACATTCCCCATTTCCATTCTCAATTTTATATATACTAAACTAAATCCTGTATGCACGTTTTTTTTACATTTATGACGAAACGTATTATCGACAAATCAGTGACTACTGATCGCAAGCTTATTAACTTTCAATTTTTTGCCGAAGTTAACCGGATCGTGATATTGATAAAAAAAATCAACACAGAGCACGGGGAGCACGTGAAAAATAAGTGGATTGATAGAGCCATAATACTTTTTTTTTTAGATTTTCCATGCGTTCCCATTTGTTAATCAAACTTTTTCTTAACAGTTGTTAAATGATTTGATGTATGTAATTAGTTCTTTTAGAATCAGTTATTACTATTTACCTTCAATTACAAGTTTGTTTCTTTCATCACGGTTTTCCCTCGCACTTGCCCTGTGCGGTGGCCGAAGTTCTAGCGAGTGGTCTCGTAGTTAAGGTCACTATACATACGGGAAACTATCGCCGAATTAGAGTACGGGAAGACAATAATTCAATAGCAGTACATTTATGAAGATTTTAATAATATAAAGGATTTTCTATTACAAGAAAGTTCATGTACACTTGTTTTTATTAAGACTTAGCCATTTAAGTATATTATACATATTCAACTTTTTTAAATTTGAGGTTTTATATGACTTTTAAGGTTTTGATTGTTCAAGTAAGAACAGCGAAAAGAAGTATAATGGAGCTTACTTCTTTTAGTTGCTCTTACTTGACCGAGTACCAGAATGTCCTACCACAGAGTAGGTAACCTGTTGAAAAATAATATACTTTGGAGTCAAAAGTCGGTAATATGAAAAAAGTCTAATTATGCGAGTTATGTGTGTATTTGTGTAATAATAAGCTTTGCCTTGACCCTTGCGACATTGGTTTCTTTCCAAGGATGCCTTTGCCAGTTTAAAATTCTTTTATAATTCGAATGTGTGATACAGTTATCAACCGAATCACAATAACTTAAATAAAAACAATGTGACAATAGTTACATGAGTGCGTGACAGGTAAACACAGACAGATGAACATGATTGTCTCAGATTTCTCGATGTCTCGATAGAAACATGAGATGTTCCGCTGACAAAGCCTTAGAAGAGTCGTTGAATTGGAACGCACAATAGATCCCAATGGATTCAAATACCGAGTCATTTCAGCTATATACGCATCTCGAAATCTAAACTTTGATCCGATTAGGATAAGAAATATGTGAAAAGCGCTTTTTCATCTTCAAATAGCGGAGACACGTTTGAGAGTTTCCGCATTAAACCATTGTTTACAATTTTGTAATTTCTTAAACGAAGGGCGGGCAAACTCATTGTGCCGAGAAATTACCATCTCAAAGTTCCTGTCTATTTAAATCATTAATACACCAAATTAAATTGTATTCTGATCAAATAGAGTAACCATCTAAAAATATTAAAAGCTATTTTAAGTAATCTCTGTTCTCTGTTCTCTGTTCTTTAAAGAAAACAGTCCATATTATAATACACTTAGAGATCAAGCATTTAATTCAGGAAAAGTGCTTTGTTATTTGAAATACCCGGCGACATTTTAAGTATTTCCGCATTAAACAATTGTTTTTCTCTTTTGTGGTTCCTTAAACGATTGACAAAACAAAAAGATTTTTGAGGAAAAAAAAGCCGTTTTAAAAAACCGGTTATTGACTAAATATAAAGACTAACAACGTTTCTCCTGTATTCTATTCAAATCGTGCTTTCTTTTAAAAAAAAATATTTGCGATTGAAGTTTTCTTTTTCCTTCATTGCCACTGGACGTTAAGAAACCAACAATGAACCAATCAATCATTCATTGTTCTTTAAAGGTTTGTTTTCCAGGTGTTCAACTATCTCAGATATTGTACTGTTTGATGAGTTTGTATTTTTTCTTTAAAATAGATTCTTGCAATATTTTGTGTCTATCAGTCAGAGTTTCATTTTTGTGTCTGTCGGTTAGTTTCTCCTAACCAATCGCCACTCTCTGCAAAAGAAAATCATCAAGTACCAGTAAGAGGACGACATTTAATTTTCGTGGGGGAAGGGGGTCAGGAGGATTTTGAAAATGAATAAATCGGACTGGTAAAAACTGAAAATAAATAATTGTGCACAAGACAGGTGGATGAAAATGAGTATTCTTCAACCTGAAATGCAGGACAGTTGAGGAAATAAATGTGTACAAAAGTGAAAATAAATTAAGCAACAGATGAAAATCAATCCGGAAAAATCCCTCCTGCCCGAATATCAAATGTCCGTCTGCTAAAATACGAAATATTCTTTCGAAAAGTTCAATGATCGACAGATATATTTTCATCAAGCCTCATTTATGTTAAAACGATGCAGGCGTGGATCCACTCATTATCAAAATTTAATGTTAATTTTTATACGTTATTTACAACATACTCTGAATAGTCCACCTCTGATCTCTTGAACCAACCGCACCCTTTTTTAACTAGACCCACCACAGCGATGTAGTCTTTCTTTTCGAATAATTACATAATTTAATATGCATATGTTTACTCTGAAGGGTTGGTGGCTTTTAAACAAAAGAACAAACAACGAAACAAGACAACAACAAACATCCGGGAGTCATGACACGGTCAATAATGTTTTGACGCTTGTGACATTATCGTAACCAGCCATTAAATCGGTCACCTAAATCTTTCTTTCAAATTTTATGTCTACACAAATACTTAAAACAGCAATCTTATTTAAACAAGATATGTGTATAGTGTTCGCAATAAACAAAATCCCTTTGAAGTGGTTTAATAAATTGTAAGCATATTAACTTCAATTTAAGGCTTAAAACATTTATGATTAAAAATAAAAAGCCATTAATTCACTTTATTCAAATTAAAATGCACAGTTATAAAACCAAAATGGGTTTGATGGTATACTTGAAATTAGCATACACACTAAGCAAACACATTCATATAAAAAAAATTACACCTTATGGAGCGACATTTTACACAAAGGTCAATATAAAAAAAAATTCTAAAAAAAACTTTGACCAAGGTGGATCGACCTCATTTAAGCAACTTTAGTGATAGTTCGAAAGGTTATTCCTTGGAGTTTCCCCTTTTCTTTTATTTTGAAGTATTTGTTTACACACCTTTATTTCTTTAAAAAACAGTGAGTTGTTAAGGAGAATAAAACATAATTTAATTAAGTAAATCGGTATCCCTGCGAAGTATGGCGGTAATATTACTAAAAATGGACGAAAATTAGGTTGGAATTCCCCTTTTTCATGTTGACCCTTGCTGTTCAAAATATCTTGTTCTGCATCTGAATCTAACAGATAAAAATAAAGCAGTGACATATTCAGAGTTTTGTTTGGCACAGGTGGAATTGCAGCCCGTGTTCTTCCCCAAAATATGGATATGCAAAAACATAAAATGTTCACTTTAGCTTGCCTTTATGCCTATTTTTGACACTCTACCTGCTATGGTAAAATACCTACCATCCCCTTACCGTCGTAACTGTAAATCCCTGGTACGAATTATAATAAAAATGTATCTGAGTTTTGTCAATTGCTGGGTATAATAAATTTACTGCAAGAAAATATGTGACTGCATTTTTCATTTTTTTAATTTTTTGTGGGGGGGGGGGGGGTGTATATTGTATATATGTGTTTTAGAAGTTGAAAATACACGACTTGAAAAAGGTGTGGTCGACAGATCCGAATTTAAACGAACGAATTGCACCCTTTAAGAAAGATAATTTAACAGCTAGGTCGATGACCTGATGCGACTTTTGCCATTCTTAATTAAAGACCGCAAAACGTTCAGATTTTTAAGGTTGTGGTCACATTACTTCTGATCAGTTGGTTTCGTTTTAAACACTTTGTTCTAAGACATTGCCCTCTTCGCTGCAACAATGGCGTCCTTTTAAATAACTAGTGAGTTTAAGATACTAGTCTTTATGAATGTAACAATGGTATCTTTCAAAACCAATGTCAAATTCAAACAACATTTCTTATTTTCATTCCATCTCAGAACACTGACCTAACTAATAGGTTAAATACGTAGATGTGCACAATGTTCATAATTTATAGAGCATGAAAATGATTGTCTGATGTCACGCCATTCTAACGATTCAAAAGAAGATAGTCTATAATTAAAAATGAACACAAAAGTTAAATTTGATGCTTACATGTCATATCAGATCATATCATAAACCGACACCTGAGGTGTCATTGGTCTAGTAAATAACCTGATATATAGACATAGAGTTTGTCATTCTTGTCGAAACAAAATGTACCAAAATGGTCAAGTTATTCATGGCGGTATTTTTTAAGCAATAACACTAACCGTTCTATAATTGCTCGCATACATACAGCAGATAGTGGCGTTAAACTATATCAAATATGCTGTTACACTACTGACCCACGTTCGGGGATAGTTGAGCGCTCAAAACATGCTTAACCCCGCCACATTCTTTAAGTGCCTGTCCCAAATCAGGGGATTGTGGTTCAATGGCTGTCGTGATTGGTTCATGTCTGTCATACTTGTTTTTCGTAAATTGTTTTGTTATAAATTAGTCCGTGAGTTTTCTCGTTTGAATTGTTTTACTTTTTACATGGCGGGGCCTTTTATAGCCGACTATAAAATATGGGTTTTCTCATTGTTGAAGGCTAATATAGTTGTTAATATCAACTTCATTTGAACTCTGGTGGATAATTGTCTCATTGGCAATCATACCATCTTCTTGTTTTATACAAATAGTAAAACCTAAGAGACAACCTTAAGCTAATCCTTCCAATACTTTGGCATCATTAGTGGTTAAAATAGAGGCCGTATTATGGCCATTCCAAAAACAAATGTCTTGTTTCCTGAGAGGTGCGGTTAATTTCCTCTGTATAAGACTTGTTTAAAAATAGCCATTGCATGCATTACAATCAGGGAAATTGTACCTTCCTTCTGTTCTTTGCACGAGCATCGCCGGAAATTCAGGGGAAATTGATCCAATACCTTTTGTTCCTTGAACAAGCGGCAGAGGAAAAATCAGGATTAATTGATCTTACACTTTTTGTTCGTTGAACTAGCAGCGCAGGAAATTCAGGGGAAATTGTTTCTAGACATTTTGTTACTTGAACAATCGGCGCAGGAAATTCAGGGGAATAGATTCTAGCCATTTTGTTACTTGAACAATCGGCGCAGGAAATTCAGGGGAATTGATTCTAAACATGTCGTTCCTTGAACGAATGGCGCAGAGTACAACTGAATGTGCCTAACTTTAAATTTTATTTTTAACTGGATGTATATTTAGTAATGGCTTTCACAAGTGAACACTTGTTAGGAACTTTTTTATTATCACATATGTGAGTTCTGTTTACGAAGGCTGTTCTCGAAATATGGGAGTTTCATATTGAAGGTTCTACGTGTGATTCTCCAATTCACAAAGTGAAATATTCATAATTCTTTTCTGAAGGGGAAATTTAAGATTATCAAGTTCAAAGGGTCAGCAGCAATAAAAGAGTTAAATGACGCCCCGTGGACATGATAAATCACGGAACACCGGTATAATGACACCCCCCATGCTATATGACCTTTTTGAAAGTAGTTCATATTCTGTATATATAATCATCCATTTACATATGTAAGAACTCTGAAGACGTCCTACGCCCATGACTTTTAAGGTTTTCAGAGCGTTTAAATCAACACTATATGTCACTTATGTTAAAATATCATAAGTTTATCACATGTCTTGAACAAACAAACCATATCTTAAACATCGGTACGTCTAAACACTGCTAAGGAGTCCTTAGTGCACAAAGGACGTATACTATGCCACTAAGGACTAGATGGGGTGCTGTTACATGCATTATTTTTCCATATTAAGTTAGAGATTTATATTTAATGCATAAATTAAAAAAATTATAGAAAAATAATCATAAATAAACGAGTTATTAAGCATTGTTTAAGCACGTGCCCATTTTTCTTTGATATGCCGAAAATCAGTGAACCGATTGACACGTGCCATATAACATAACAACTGAATAAACAATCATAATCTTTTTATTTTAAGTAATTAACAATTGTATCGAAAAGATTAATGTTTAATAATTTATAATGAAATATGTTGTTCTTATTTGCAATGATTAAAAGGACAAATAATTTTATTTATTTTTTATTTCTTTCTCGACAAAGTTATTTGCCATTTGTGCACGACTTTGATGTGCGCCAACTAATAAGTTAAGAGTGTGGTCAGCTTGTTAAATGTTTATGTAAGAGCATGGAAGTAATATTTAGAGATACCAAGACAAAAGGAATAGATATATTTATAAGTTTTTTGTTTTAATTTTAATTCCGACAAAGATGCGTGTTTCGTTAAAATTTATGAGTAAATTCTGTAAAAAATATCAAAACCGGTTGTTTGCTTTTCCACTTTCTATTACTGCTTCATACTTAGTACGAATTACGATTGAATTGAAAAAAAAATCATGTGACGTCCTTGGGGTTATTCTAAACCACTAGTTTTCAACCAGTTTGATAGCTGTTTACAAAGGCTTCATACCGTACTTATTTTTTCTTTTTGTAATTGTTCTACATTTGTTTTTTTCTCAAAGTATAAGAAGTTTAAATATCATTATCGAACTTTGAAGTTTCATTTTTAAATATATAAAGGAGACAAATGTTTTTTTTTAAATGTTCCACAATTTTTAGCACATTATTTCCGAAAATTATCCCGGCCCGTATGTGTTAATTTTAGAGCTTTAGATATAATTTTGACATAAAAAGGTTATGCATCGTACGAATGCCTTGAAAATATGCTTTTTCATGATGTGAAAATATGCTTTTTCATGATGTGAAAATATGCTTTTTCATGATGTGAAAATAATCATTTTTTGTAATACAAGATAATTTGAATACTTTATACCTAAATCTCTCACGTGTAAAAATGAAAAAAAAAAATAAGGATTTGTATAGTATATTACTATATAAATCCTTGAAAAAACAAACAGAAATATTTTCAAATATATTTTCTTTTAATCTATTTTTCTTTAAGAAGAACAAGTATGTCAGAAGGAAATCCGATTTGTATTTTTTTAACCAAATTGTCTGTTTAAGATATTGTATGAAATAATGACTATGTTGTATATGCTTTACTCATTGTTGAAGGCCGTACGGTGACTTATAGTTATTAATTTCTGTGTCATTTTGTCTCTTGTGAAGAGTTGTCTCATCGCCAATCATACCACATCTTCTTTCTTATATTGGTTGCATGTAGTAAAAATTTATTATCATATTGAATTCGTTTTTGTCCAGTAATAAATTGCTTAACGTCTTCATATATGAATTTAAATTTAGATATATTGCTTTGGAAACAAATCTATTATTTACAAGAAATAATTACAAAATACTCTTGAGAAACTGAAAAAAAAACATGAATAAAATTTTAACAACTTATTCAGTGCGAAGTCAAATCAAAATTGATCACTGAAATATAATCTGAAAAACTATTCATTTATTAGTATCCAACTTTTCCAATATTGTCGATTAAACACAACAGATAGCAGGATTCCCGTGTAATCAGTTATGTAATTTGACACGTGTCTAACGGTTCATTGATTTTCGGCATATCAAAGAAAAACAGGCACGTGTCTAAACAATGTTGAATAACTCATTTATTTGTGATTATTTTTCTATAAAATTTGAATTTTATGCATTAAATATCAATATCTACAATAATATGAAAAGACACTACATGTAATAGCACCCCATCTAGTCCTTAGTGGCATATCATAAGTCCTTAGTGCACTAAGGACTCCTTAGCAGTGTTTAGACGCACCCCTTAAACATAGGTTTTCGGTCAAGATTTTCGTTTGTCTTTGACTCTTTCCCTGTATAGAAATAAAAACTAGGGTACTAAGAGAACAATAAATCTAAAATAAAACACAGATCGCATTGTTTATTTGAATTTAGCGACATTATGGTCCGGGAACACATTACAAATATAGTTCATATATATAGTGTGGACAGTGTATTACTTGTATTTTTTTCATAATTCTTCCAAATTTGTTTCTTCATGCTTTATGCCCCAAATAGCAAGTAAGGGGATGAAATAACACTGTAAACAAATTTGGGTAATGCATTTAAAAAGAAAGTAGGGATTTGGATCAGTTTAAAAAGGTATAAGACAGCGACGACTGATTAACACGAAGAAAAAATGATAATAACACTTTGTAAACTGTATGCGTCCGAAGCACTTTTCTGGATTTAGGGAGCTACCATTTGATTTTTATGGGGGGAGGGGGCTAGGATGAAAAATGTTGTCCTGCATTTTTTTTAGTTGTAATCTCTCCTGCATGCCTTTTTATTTTTCACTCTATTCGGTCCTGCCTTTTTTTTAATTAGTTTATCCTGACTTTTTCTACATAAATTGTCATCCTGCCTTTTTTTTTTGCAAAGTTGCTCATCCTGCCTTTTTTTTTACTCAAAACTCCTGTCCTGCCTTTTTTTCAAATTTCATCCTAGCCCCCCATAAAAATCAAATGGTAGCTCCCTTACCTTCATCCGGAACGCTCAAAGCTAAATATTTGTAAGATAATTACTAACTAAAGGTTTCAACTACATCAGGCAAAGTTAAGCAATAATGGATTTTGCTATTCTTTTTTTATATTCCTTTTGGTCATATAGCTCTTTGCCTGTTCAGATACTTAGGGAGCTACCATTTGATTTTTATGGGGAGGCTAGGATGAAATTTGAAAAAAAATAGGCAGGACAGGAGTTTGAGTAAAAAAAAAGGCAGGATGTGATTATTGGCAAAACAAAAGGCATGATGACAATCTATGTAAAAAAAAAAAGTCAGGATAAACTAAAAAAAAAAGCAGGACCGAATAGAGTGAAAAATAAAAAGGCAGGACCGAATAGAGGAAAAAATAAATAGGCAGGACAAAATTTTTCATCCTAGCCCCCCAACCCCCCACGCCCGGCCCCCCATAAAAATCAAATGGTATCTCCCTTATCATGTGACATTCTTGGATTTTAGATTTTAAGTTTTGAGCGTTCCTGGTGCATGATGGTAAATTCAGAAAAGTGCTTTGTCACGCCACATATACATATTAAAAGTGTTATTTTCATTTACCTACTTACTTTTTTTAACATTTGTAAATGCTATGGCCATCACGACTTAATATAGGTTTGCGATTGGACCGCGCATTAACCTAGAAACGGCTACCAGATTTCACCCATGCTGAAGTCCATGACGAGACGTGCTATTTTGAATTGGATATATTAGTATACTTCCCTGAGTATATAGATTGAAGTAGTCTCATAGGTCTTCTTGAATGTTCGTGAAATATATATCGATACATATGATGTAGTTTATTTGGTAGTCATTTCAATGCAATGTTTGATAAATATAAAAAGAAGGAGATGTGGTATGATGTCTATTAGGCCACACCAATTTGATTAATAGTTTTTTGGATTTTCCCGCTCCTGTTTTGGAGAAATTTACTTTTCAATGAAAAAAAATTACCGCTTCCGCAAATTTTTGGTCCGCATACCGCTCCAAAATTAGTTTCTCCTTTAAATTTTTTTTCACATAGACAAGCGTTTTTTTGTTGCATATAATGCTCTTATCGTTTTAAACGCACGTGTTATAAATCGATTTGTAAATAAAATGTCAAAAATCGGGATGCCAATATGCAGTTGTGTCAGCTCATTGCCGTGTACAAGTACATTGTAGTTATTCACACAGTTATCCGAAATGCTTCTCGTTTTACCTTTAAAGACCTGTTCTAGGATGTAAAAATTAAAAATCTATCGTTAGATGACCACAAACACATCAATATTAATTTTGTTAGAACCATCGTCACCCCCCGGTCATTGTTTCAACAGGCATAGACCTATCTCTTTTGGATGAAATGAATTGTAAATTCCCATTTAACTTGTTGATGAAACCCCATATCCCCTTGTTAGTCTGTTGGCATGCAAGCAGAACTCTTCTTTTTTTGGGGGGGAGTTAAAGAGTTCCAACGAGATCAAGGTGATGTCGTATTGTGATTGGCATGCTCATAATAATTAGGGATATGTAATGGGTTCAACCACTTTTAGTCAAGCTAAAGAGTTTTAAACGAATTACAGCTTTTAGGAGCAAAAGGAAAGAATAATTTGCTCAGTAAGAAAAATGCATGTGAATGGGGTGACAGATATTTTAAGGGAATATTTTAATACATTTGGATCTACATGTATAGCAATAAAACTATTTTATTCAGGATGTTGTTTTAGTACAAAGCAAGAAATATTCACCTCACTCATTATTTTGATCCTAAATATGCATAAATATTTCCAACTGGATGTCAAGCAGCCAATAAATAAAGGCAACGGTAGTATACCGCTGTTCAATAGTCATAATTCAATTAAGCAAAAACAAATCCGGGTAATAAATTAAAACCGAGGGAAACACATCAACTATAAGTGGAAAACAACGGAACAACAGAAACACTGAACTACAACAATAAACAATCATTACCATATAATGAAAACTATCAAATATCTTTCAGGGGCATTTTTTGGATACATGCGCACATATTTTAATTTTATTCAACATGTGTCATTTACCTATCTAACATACTTCCTCTTGTAAAACTGCATCTGCTATTCTTCCTAAATATATGGATTTCAATGAAAATTCACAGAGAAAACGCTTACTTGAAGAAAATAACCAAAATTAACTAAACCACAGTGAGACAAGAAAGTCTGATATGGTACAGACACCAATAAATCAAATTATATGCATTAGAGCATCTGTTGCTACTCGTTTTTTCTATGAAGTAACCCAGTCATAACATGTACATAAATTGTACAACTTCTAAATCGCACAATTTTTAAAAAAAAAGTATTCCGCTCTCTTCACTTGTAGAGCACTCGCCTAAAAAAAAAACTCATTTTCAAGAAAAATATAAAAAAAAAATATCGCTCGCTCGCCCCATATTTTTTGGAGCTTTTGTCCGAAGAACTATTAATCAAATAGGTGTGGCCTTAATGAGACACATAGCCATCTAATGGAGCAACCATTTAATTTCAAGGGGAGTGGTGGTATGGATTTTTGTCTGAGCGCGAACATTTTTTTTAGTTTTTCGACGCTACCAATCAAATTATTTTTTTTTAAATTTAACACTATAAGGTATGGGGAAATCTGGATTCAGAATATTTATTTTTCATCAAATTGGGGATCAGAATAATTTTTTTAGTAAAAAAAAACAAAATCCCCTCCCCCCTTTTTTTTTTTAACTTAAATGGTCGTTCCCTAAGACTAACGGACTAGGATGGAAACAACGTACAAGTCACCGTACAGTAGATTTTGACCTGTGTCACCTATTGCATATGTAGTACCGCTAGCCGATAATGGGGTTCGTTTTTCTGAGAACACCAATGTCTAGCACACGGGCCATATGCAGTACCGCTAGCCGATAATGGGGTTCGTTTTTCTGAGAACACCAATGTCTAGCACACGGGCCATATGCAGTACCGATATCCGATAATAGGATCCGTTCTTCGAGAACACCAATGTCTAGCAGACGGGCCGTATGCAGTACCGATATCCGGTAATATGGTCTTTCTAATGGGAACGCCAATATCCAGCAAACAGGCCTTTTGCGGCCGATGGTAGCGTTGTACGTAGATGTATTTTAAATAGGCCTTTAAATTATACTTTCAAACCTTTAATAAAGATATCAATTTCTTTAAATGTATAATTTATGTATTTGTTATGACGATTTATGGTAAACACATGATAATGAATAAAGACTCACTTAGAATTTTAAATTAAATGTTAAAAAGATTATGATAGCATCAAGAGCATTGAATACTGATACAATTTTGAAACTTTAATATTTCAATCATTTATATTTGTTCACAGTAAATATTTAATTTTTAATTTGATCGTCACATCTGAGCGGTCAGTACACCTCTAGATGAATGTGCACGGTTTTTAAATATAGTGTTTGGTGTTTCAATTAAATAAAAAATAAGAAGATGTGGTCTGATTGCAGTGCCAATCAGACAACTCTCCACTAGAGAAGTCAACAACTATAGGTCACCGTACGGCCTTCAATAATGAGCAATATGCATGTATTACACAATATTTTATTCTTAATCAAATTACTTGGTATATCTGAAAATCCGTTTAACAGTGACCTCTGTTTTGACAACTTTCGTCCTGAATATGACCGGAATATTTGCCACTGGACTCAGTTAAGCAACCCATAATCATTCAGTCTTCGTAGAATAAAACTGTCAAAAATTTGAGATAAAAAACAACCAAATAAACAATTTAAAAAAATTGTGGATTCGTTTTCATCTTTGCATAGTAAAGGGTCTGGGTAGGATGGGGATAGGTACTTCATTTCTTTATCTATGTTGTCTATTATACTCTACTCTTTTTTTTGCGCGTGACTATTTTTCCCTTTTATTTATTTGTTTGTCCTTTATTCTGCACTGTTTGCACATTGTTATCTATTCTGTAAACCCCATGCAGACCCTCATAATGAATATATTTTTTTAAAGTATATATGGATGGTACGTTATATTGGTTGAATTACATGATTATAATTGATACGGCACCGAGTGCATGTAGACGACATCTCGACATCGGCGTATATTTATTTATTTGCAATTTTAAAAAATCGCATTGTCGCTGATGACCGTGAAACAATGAAAGCAGGTGTAAGTTTTCTTATTATGTCTAAATGTAACATGGAATTTGGTTTATGGTACAATTTTACGTCGGTGGATTGAAAATTCAAAGACCACTTGTGTTGTTAATTGTGATGATATAATTAGTTGATTGTCGTTTGCTTAAAGTCCAGTGGCAAGTATTTCATGCATATTCAGGACGACTAATGACGTGAAGACTTGACAAAACAATAAATACATTTTAATTTTATTTATTTCATAGAAAACAAAGGTAATAAGGTATCCATCCATGACACAAAATCAGTACATGCACAGTATTATTTGATTATTTGATTCGGGCGTGGCTACGTATTTATACATCCCGTACAGTCTATCCGACACCACTCTCAGTAAGGGTTTCATAGACTACTGAAACATCATTTGGAAACACGTTATTAATGAAATACTTTATACGTAGAATTTTCAGTGATTACATGATTACTAGCATATAAATTATGATAACAATATATCCCCATTTGGAACATCATGCATGGGATGAATAAAAAGAGATGTGAGTATATAGTCAATGATACAGATTTATTCCTTTCGGAATTTTTGGATGAATAAAAAGAGATGTGAGTATAGCCAATGATACAGATTTATTCCTTTCGGAATTTTGGGTCGTCAATGCTCTTTAACTTCGTACTTTATTTGATTTCTTTATTTTTTTTTCTATTACAGCGTCACTGGTGAGTCTTTTGTAGACGAAACGCGCGTCTGACGTACAAAATGTAAGCGTAGTATCTATGGTCAGTTTATATCAAGACCAAACGACGTAAAAACGATGACGGAAAGACGTAAACCGTCTTCGAAAAAATATAGCTTCTTTTTTACTATATGTATAGGTCCAACTCGGTCGACTCGGAACACATTGTGAATAAATCTTATAGAGACTACCAAATATCTGCATCGACCGATAGTTTCTAAAGAACAGAAAACACCAAGATGTAGCAATCGACTATTAGTCTTTGATGAATTTCCTATATAGCAAAGGACATTTTCATAATTAAGGGTCTGGATGGATATTACAGAATAGAGTATTTCTCAATTGAATTGTTCTATATTTTTCATGTCGGGGCCTCTTATAGCCGACTATATTGCATGGGTTTTTCTCATTGTTGAAGGCGTACCGTACGGTTGCCTATAATTGCTTACATCCACTTCATTTGAACTTTAGTGGATAGTTGCCTCATTGACAATCATACCACATCTCCTTTTTTATATAGTGGGCAAACAAATAAAGAATAGAGAAAAATGGGCACAAAAACTGAAAGAGATTAATAGAATGTTGAAACAAAAGGAATAAAGAATAATTGATCGACAAAGTAAAAAGAATAGAAAAACAAATGCATCAAAAGTAAAGAATATCCAAATGAAGATCCCCCTCCCAATTCAGACCCTCATAAGTTATTATATGATCGGATGCAGCAGATTTAAACGAGGGAACAAAAAGAAGATCTTTTTTATTATTTAATAAACTATAAAATATGAGTATATCAGTAGATTGTGAATAAATATTTGTCCGGCTAGACCTCAATAAAGGACTCTGATCTTTCTAGACGTAGGCCAAGGTGAAGACGGTAAATCATGATATATAAATACATCGTCATGCTACTGTATATATTTCTCTTATCAACAAGATACCAGGCTAATTTACTGTATACAAATAAACTTTAAAATTTTATTGTCATGTGAAAAGTTGAGAACATATAATACTTCTCAAAAGTAAATAAATCAAAAAGTATTTCAGTTGTACACTTTTCGTGTACTGTTGTCACGATACGATCTGGCGAGAAGGCTTTGATACTTAAAAACGGCAACATTCGCTTTCTAACGTTTTGGTTGATTTTTTATGGCTTAAAGTCCAGTGGCAAATAGTTCATGCCTTCTCATTAGCGAGAAAGTTTTGTAACTTAAAACGGAAGCATTCGTTTTCTGATGTATGGATTGATTGTTGTATGATCAGCGTCCAGTGGCAAATATTCCAAGGCATTTTAGGACGAAAACAATTTAATAATCAAAACAATAGGTCTAATCTGTCAGGTAGGGTTCGACTGGGACGAAGTGTTGGAAAAATTGCCGAGTGACTGCCCCTAAAAAAGAGGGAATGTTGTACAATGACAGAAATTTTGCCTTGCAACAGCCCTTTACGAACCC
This sequence comes from Mytilus californianus, assembly GCF_021869535.1. NCBI lineage: Eukaryota > Metazoa > Mollusca > Bivalvia > Mytilida > Mytilidae > Mytilus > Mytilus californianus. The sequence continues at coordinate 46,033,064 of NW_026262582.1, read as the reverse complement.
CTCAGTGAGTTGTTGCAAGGGTTCTTTAACGTGCAGAGAGTTTTACACCCTGTCTACACGAGGCTTTGGATTTAACTGCCGAACGGACCGCATTGCGTATTTATACATCACCAATAGCCAAAACAGACGCTTCACTTTAGAAATGGTTTTACTGCCACAACGGGAGGCGTCCAATGGATGAACAATTTCTATACCCAGTCAATCCTCTTGGGATTTTTTAATATGGAAAAACAACTAATGAACCCCTCTTTGTATTAGTTATTTGAAAACAACAGCGTATCTATAGGAAACGAAAATTGTGTAATTTAAAAGTCTTAAATATAGAAACATTATAATTTCGTATAAAAATAGTCCATGTTTGTTTATGGCATAGCCTCAAGGTTTATTCGTCATAAATATTGATAACTAAATTGGTTATTCTATTCTGCCAAAGGTCAAATAAGCAGTAAACTGTTACCGGTTTATGTAAAAAGTTGTTGAACTTATACTATAATTGGTGAAATTTTGGTGTAACTTTTCATAATGAGCTTAACAACTCTAATATTACATTTTCATTCACCGTCCGTTAGAGTAATACTACCAATTTCTGACTTAATGTTAGGTAATGCTACATTAAGTCTATTTAGCCCCGAACGAAGTGTTTTAATGAGATGCATTATAACCGAAATCAAAGGTCGGATAAAAGTCACTTGTTTTATAAATGACCTATTTTAAATTTCATGCCTCTAAAAAAGATTGACGCGATATGAGAAGTACATGTCACATCCCATATGTCCCCATTTTTAGCTGTTTCATCAAAATTTTGCGAAGACTTCAAATTCGATGATGAACTTCCTCCTTGCCATAAAAAATGAATATGGCAGTTAACGTCTAATCAGCGCTTTCCCTAGAAAACGAACACACAAGTTTTACCCATAAACGTCATTCTTGCCCGAAACAGATATGAACACAAAGTTTTATGATATAAATAAACAATTTTGACAGATTCATACCTCATCTCCTTATTTTTACATCAACCACCCATGAAGAAAGACAAACACACAGAAAATAAAATGAAAAAGACAAATACTAAAATAATGATGCATCCGTTCCATTTGATACCAAATTTTGATAAAATTTATTAAAAAAGGAGTATTCTAACTAAATTCACATCTGCATATAATGTTTTTACTAGGAACTAAATACTGAATTATAGGACATACATATGACTTAAGAATAATGTCCCCTGAAAAGTATGGGTTTTTTTTCTCTTAAAGATTGTCTGAAGTTCTATATAGTGTATTCGTTTTTTACCCAAGAATAATAAAAACCTTCCATCATGACGAAACGAATACAAAGAAAGCATAACTTTGGCCTAATCAACAATACATTAACGTTACATGTGAATAAAACGAGTTGTGAGATATACGTCAACGCAACAGAAACCGAACAACAAAAATAGCCCAAAAGACATCTACAGGGCAGCACTGAATGACAGAAGGTGTCCATACAATACTGTATACCTTTTTTCGCGATCGATTTATTTTCGCGATTTTCGAGAGTAGAAAAATAACGCGAATATAAATCGTCGCGAGTTTGTAAAGCTCTTAATTCCATGTTCAATGTCCAGTATTAGAGGAAACCTACGAACTCCCAACTCGAATAATAGTTTACTATATACTTTTTAATTTATTCGGATGACAGGAAATCTTTCAATTTTACATCGAGACACTTAGCGAAAAGGTTCAAACACAGGTGCTGGTCTGTAAAAGTAAAAAAGATAAAGGATATATATTCAACAGTGTGAGATTTTAACTAACTTAGCATGATTTGGTTTGTACACTTAAGCACTTGCTTAATCCAAAAGCTAATAGCTGCGAACAGTATTCCTAAATTCAATTCCCGTCTTGGGGACTTTTTTTATGCGAATAGAATGATGTTCATGACTGATGGCTTTTTAATGTCCGCTGGTAAATTAATAATCACGACGAGAAAATGTTAATGGGATATGAAAATGATCCCTGATTTGTATACTAGACCGGCACGCTGAGACGTTTAGTACGTGCAAGTTCACAGGGTTATAATCCGCACGATGACATCTAACACGTCTCGGATGAACACATTATTTTGACCCCTGGCCAACCTGTCTTGACTCTTTCTTCTTAATGCCGCAAGCTTAGCAGTTAAGCAATAAATACCAATTTTCAAGTCTTTAGTTTGATCCAGACGGTGATCCATGCCCTCCATGATCTCCAGCACTCCGGAAGCGAGCACGGTACCACGAGGAGGTATCCGAATACGATAAAGTTTTGTGTTATTGTTTATTGAATGTTTTTTGAGTCCAGTGACATATATTCTTGCATTTTCAGTTTAGAAACAACATAAAAAGCAATAAATCAGTTAAGTAGTGCTATGAACTGAATACAAAGAGTGCACTAACAGTACAAATAGTTTGCGTATAGAATAGTTGCAGAAATGTTGAACTAATATACACTAGAAATTTCTCATACAGTCTGTATGGTCAGTTATTTTGCAAAGGTTTTTCGCGTGCAAACAGCGTTACGCTCTGCTAGCATATTGTCTATCGGATTACGGTCCCCATTCCGACCGGGAGTCAAAGTCTTATATGGTTGGTGTACAAAATGCAGGAAAGTCTGAAAGCCTCATTGCAAAGATAGAAAGTCTTTACAACCTACAGTTATGGGTAAACGATTTACTAGAATATATCTTTCATATTCAGATGTTTTTCTTAAGCGACTGCGACATTGCTGTCTTGTACACATACTTTCAACCATTCTAAATAAATCTTAAGTCTCCATTAGCTGCCTCTCGATTTGTCCTTACATGTATATGCCTGGCTAGGAGGAGAAACATTTTACATAGAGTATGCGGCTAAACAATCAATGCATAATATTCTTTGTTGAATGATAGTTGAGGGTCTGGATGAGGGGTTCTTCAATTTTGTATTTTTTTAATTTTCAGGCCTTTTTTCCCTATGCTTTGTACTGTTTTTTTATATTTTAGCACCTCATTAATCTCTATTCTTTATGTTTTGGTCCATTTTTCTCTATTCTTTATATTTTTTGCCCATTATTCTCTATTCTGTAAACCTCCATCCACACCCTCATAGTTGTATAAATTTTGATTGATTTTTCATTCCATCTACTCATTAATTTATCAATTCATGCATTTATTCATTAAGATTTATTTATTTCAATTTCTTTAAATAAGCATGATTAATTGTCCCTTCGAAACAACCAACCGCATATTTTCCTTTTCTTTAACACATTCAATTTACATAAATAATATATATTTTATATATGGTAAAGAAACAAGTAGGAATTCCATATTTAACTTCCTTGCATATACTTAAGGTACGTTTCTGATGTGAAGGGGGTCATTTGGTTTTCTGGTGGGGTAGGAGGATTTTTAAAATGAGTATCCTGGCCTGGTAAAAGCGGAAAATAAATAACCTTGCATCAGAAAGGATGAAATTGAATATTCCGCAACACAAAAAATGCAGAAAACAATTGTGTAGAAAGGTAAAAATAAATTCTCGGGCACCAATGCCGAGAATGAAATAAGCATGCGTAACAACAGTTGAAATTAAAAAGTCAATCCCCCAAAAACACATCCTGGCCCCCTCCCCGAATATCAAATTGACGCCCTCATTGTTAAATACTAGTAATACATGCTGTTTAAACTAACCAAACAAGTAGGTCAACTTTAGCATGATCAGCGTTTTTCAGTAATTTTGAAAGGAATATTCGATTACATAAAGATGTATATCAGATCACTATATCGTCTGTTTTAATTTAACCACAAGACATCTTTAACATTCGGACACAAGATTAAAGCAAAAAGTAAAATATTGGCACGAGATCTGACGATAAAATATAAATATTGAGTAATGAGATACACAATTTTCTGGACTACTAGCCATATCCGGGTGTTTTTTAACAATTATGAGATAATGTTACATTAGGTATGTCTGGTTCCGGACAAACTGTCGATTAACATTTCTCTGTCTGATTTTGGACAAAAGTGTATTGAATCAACTTGATTCAAGTGATAATTAGAACATAAATAATTGAAAGGCTGTAATACATGTATTTTATGACATGTCAAATAGAAATAGCATGTTAGGTGTCTACCTGTAATATTTATGTTTTATTTGACATCTTTGTTATTGATTACTTCCACCAAGGCTCCAATAATAGTCAGTCAGTCAAGAAACATGCATTCGTTTTGACTTTATTACCGCATTCCTTTGAAATGTTTCATCAATACACTGACAGAAAAGAAACGGTTTTATGTGATATAGTGGCAAATAAGAAAATCATGAAACTGCGAAAGAAGCACGTAAAAATAAAAAAAGAGGCCGAACATACCAAAAGGAGACTGAAAACTCATAAGTGAGAGAGACAGACAAAACCATGACAAAAACGAAAAAAGGAAAGACCAACAACAGTAAACAAAACACAAATGAATGTGTTTATCTTACAATTTCAAGACTCTACTAAGCTGCAATGAGGCCCCACTGAAATCAGCGATGGAGTCAACCATTACAGTGGCAAAGAAAGGATGGGGTGTGTAAATCTAATACATGAAATCTCTACAGGCCGTCAGCATTACAAACAGCTGTTATTCTATAAGGTTATTCCAATAAACGCTTCGGACGTACGAAATTTACAAAGTGTTAATGTTCATTTTCCTGGGGGAACCAAAAACAAACCAATCCCCCTTTTCTTTCTTAAATTTTAGAATTCGTGGTTTTTTCGGCTAATGTGACAGTATTCTTGGCATATGCTCTGATTGTATAATTAAAGAATTATCATGACATCTAAATTAGATGCTGTTAGTTTATGCTTGACATCAGTTATTATGATAAAAGAGGGACGAAAGATACCAGAGGGACAGTCAAACTCATAGATCGAAAACAAACTGACAACGCCATGGCCGAAAATAAAAAGACAAACAGATAAATAATAGTACAGATGACACAACATAGAAAACTAAAGACTAAGCAACACGAACGCCACCAAAAACTGGGGATGATCTCAGGTGCTCCGGAAGGGTAAGCAGATCCTGCTCCACATGTGGCACCCGTCGTGTTGATAACTTTGTTGCAAAAAGTAAAACCCTGACAGGTTAAAATGCAAACATAACAGACATGTACAAACATACACTACATGAAAAAAGTTCATTGGTACTAATTTTTCTGATTTATTATATATATGCTTTTCTTCATCGCTTACTTTCTAGTATGTGTTGCAAATAACCTTACTGATTTGGCTGTTACGACACCCGGAAACATTAAATAGCCTGGCCTATGACTACAAATATTCTAATAAGATGTCAATTTTTCTGATAGTATTATTTATTTATTTATTTATTAAGTAATACACATTTATACACCGAGGGGTTGAAGGTAAACAATACACACAATGAAAACATTATAAAACATTAAACATCATATACCAATAGTATAAAAGCAACAACAACAAAAAAACACTAGTAATGATTATGCAGGTGTGGTGTCCACTCTCCTCAGTGCAAAAGACTTTTTAATGAACGGAACAGTAAGCTGCATAATATCAAATGATGATAGAAGAAATTGTAATCTATCTGTATTTGGATAATTCCTGGATGAATATTATTTTTGTCTTTTTCAAGTTGTTTTCAAACAGATTTATCAATTTCACATATTAAAAAATGGGTTTCATCTTCAACCTCATTAATATTACAATATTTACAAATTCTTTTTTCCCTTTGAATTCTTTTATATCTACCCCTCTCTATTTCCAAGAAATGGTCGCTTACTCGCATTTTACATAATATTTTTCGATTTTCAAAATTATTTTCTAGAATATATTTGTCTAATTCATATTCTGTCTTTATTTTACTGTACAAGATCATTTTAATTTTTCATAAGTTGATTTAAATTCTTCATTGTTACGGGTTTTTTGAAGAGAAGGCATTTATAGAATAAGAATAAAAATATTTATTTTTCCAATCAAGGGCCCTTGATGGGCAGCATGGCATGTACACATAAAACAATACATCATGATTTGTAACAGATTTTTTTTTTTTTTTGTACATTGAAATGAAACATTAAAAAGTTCAGTCATGTTATTATCTCCATTCTATATAAATCACATACATTTAATTCCAGGCAGGACCAGAACCATAAAATCATTACAATTATCATTGTTATTACATACATTAACTAACATTTCGTCTAACATCTAGACATGTAATAATATAGTTCCCTTAATATTTAAGTACAGACAAATTTTCATTAGTAAATAACCAAACAAATTTTGCCTCATTTGAGAGATATGAAAAATTAGGACAAATACTGTTTATCTCCTTGAAAAATATCTCCCTCTCATATTTGTATGCTGGACAACTAGTAATATCAAAGTACTGAAGTACTGAACATCGGATGACCACAAGTCCTTGTGGATGGTCAAAAGCACTTGTCTCAGGAAAAAAATCACATATCTCTTTACCTGAAACTGAAATTAATGTACAGAGAATTTTTTTTTTTTTGAGACAAGTTTGTGTGTGGATGACGAATAAATGACAGGAAATTACACTTCACCGTAATAACTATTATGTTGTAGTGATACAAATCAGTATACACTGATTTGTTTACACTGATTTGTTGGTATATATTATATTAAAATAACAGTTACATATATATATGATTTCCATCCATTTGTATATCATTCTATTCTACTATTCTACTTATGATAGTGCAATGCAAGTGCATGGCGGACACTTTTCTGTAAAAATTCGATTTTTCTAAAAGTTTGGATACGAGTAACCATCCATATTTTCATATTTTCCCGCAAATTATATTTATTCGAACCGGAAGTCCGCTTATTGAGAATATTGTGTCACGTTCCCAGACTATCGGTACGTGTGCATTGATATAATCAATGATTTTTTACTTATATATATATATATATATATATATATATATACTACAAAACATTTTCATATTATTAATTAACAAAAATATTTGTATCAGTATTCATTGAAGAGATGTTTTTATATCAAACGATAAGGAATGTTATTTTGCACTAGTTTATGTTCGCGTATTTATCATGTTTATAGATCGGTTAAAATCCCAAAACTAATTTGCATAATTTATGCATTAATGGAAATTTAGGCGATAGCAATACATCGAAATGACCTCAAGGTCATCGCGATGTAAAAATGTTGTTCATCTTCAACCAGATTTAGAGTACATTTCTTACAAAGCCTTTGGTCTCTTTCTATATATAAAGTTTTATACTATATAGTATTACCTATAGAATGAAATGTGCGTAAATAATATGAAAAGAAAACAACAGGAAATACCATTGACATTCTTTTAACTGGGATTGTTTTGTTTATTTGGCGAGATCTTAAAGATGAGTCTGTCTGTTGTTAACAGTTTCGTCATGTGATTTGTAACAATGGTGCACCGATTGCATATCTGACCTTTAAATGACAATTTGATGACATTTTCGTGATAGATATATTTTATTGTTTGTGTACAGTTAGCAGGTCAATAATTTACAATTATGAATGCTACTTACGAGGGTCTGGAGGGGGTCCTCCGTTTCTTCATTCTTTTTTTTCATAAACCTCTATTTATTTTGCGCATTATTCTATATTCTTTTAATTTTAGCACCCAATTATTCTGTATTCTTTATTTTTTCAGTTTTTCTTTATTCTGCACTTTTTGTCCGTTATTCTCTATTCTGCGAACCCATCCAGACCTTCACTTAACGGTGTGCTTATACAAATGCATAACTGATAGAATATATCAGAGAAGTCATTATTTAGGAACAAACCTGTACAATTCTAAAAACTGCCTATTATATTGGTTGCATGCAGAATTAGACAAAGGCTAAATATTGCATGGTTCATCTAAGATCTTTGATCCCATCGTCTACCCCTCCCATCTCTTTCTCTTTCAGTAGACGAAAATTGCAGTTTATTTTTAAATAGCAGACAAAACAATGATTTGTTACTAGCTATAGACAGGGTGCACTGAAAGCCACCATCGTGAGATAAAAGCATGTAAAATGTTTCAGAAATTTGTTGATGAACAAATATGATATGCTTGCAAAAAACATGTTTGTAAACAAGCTGTTATTCAAAATGGAGACTCTAATGATCCTCATGACAATTCAGATTAAATGATGCGACGGATTTAATCATCACAATGTTTAAAAATTCCATTTAAACTGACAACCATATAATGACGCAAGCTGCACCAATGATGATAATATGATAAGAATGACAAATTGTTAAATAAATTGTTTGATATTTTAAACGACTGACGATTGTTGCTGGCTTTTTCTGGAACGGCGTTTGACTCAAAAATATATATCAGCCTGGGATCTCGATTCTCTGCTTCGCGTCATCGGTCGAACAGTGAGCCAGCATCCTAGGCCACTTTGATATCTAATATCCATGCTTCTATTAAGAAAAAGATATCTAATATGAGCTATTCCTCTTTCTTGGATGTATTAATAGGTTAGCAGCAATGGCGAAGAGCACTGGAAAGGAAGATTTTCTTTATTCTAGATATGTAATATAAATCATTTAATAAATTAATATCACACCCATATGGACGAAGCAAAAAAAAAAACAACTTAAAGAAACCGTTAAAAGAAAACAATGAATTCAACAAATCATTCAACAAATAATTCAACAGAGAATTCAACAAAGAATTCAACAAAAATTCAACAGAAAATTCAACAAAGAATTCAACAGAGAATTCAACAAAGAAGTCAACAACAAAAAAATCAACAAAAAAATACAACAAAGAATTCAACAAAACATTCAACAAAGAATTCAACAAAGAATTCAACAAAAAATTCAACAAAGAATTCAACACAAAATTCAACACAGAATTCAACAAAGAATTCAACACAGAATTCAACAAAGAATTCAACAAAGAATTCACAGAAAATAAACATAAAACATGTATACATTTACGGTGTAAACTTTGATGGACACTGGAATGCAGGGTCGGATTCATGACTGTACAGCTGGAGTATACCCTTCCTCATTCAATCTGAAAAAAACATCATTTTTGGCATAAAACCTGTGGATAAAATTTTTGACTCGCTTCGGCTCGGTCTCATTCCTAGGGTCAAGATCGTGCTCTATAAACAAATCTATGGTCCACCTTTGACATGTAAAAGGTGTACCCTAGAGTTAGTTTTCCTAACTCTGTAGATAGCTATATAAACTCACCGACTTCTGACAAAGTTTAGTTGTTTTTAAAAGATTTAAAATTTGGAAGTGGTTGATCTTTTGTAACGAGCTTTTATATTATTGAAATATATAAGCAACTGATCTCGTAAAGTTGAGTTTACAATCATGAAAATAGTGTTATTCGTCATCTATTTTATCACAAGCATTTACATTACTAGTATCTTTGGTCTTTGGATATATTTCTTTATCTTCCGAATTCGTCAATCAACCTCAATTTAGAAAATAACTGTCTGGTTTTAAAATGTTATTATTTCAATAGTTTATCATCTAATTTCATGCAAGATTTTATTTTGCTATAATGCAATAATTTTGAGCACTGTGTAACATCATTCAAAATATAAAATAAGAAGATATTGTATGATTGCAAATAAGACAACTATTCAACAGAGTACAAACACAGTTGATTTAAGCAATTATAGATCACCGTACGACCTTCAACAATGAGCAATACCCATACCGTATAAAGACAGGTAAATAAGGCCCGACATGACAAAACGTGAAACAATTCAAACAAGAAAACCAACGGCCCGACTTATGACAAAACAATTAACGAAAAACAAAATATAACACAAACACTGAATAACAGGCTCCTGACAGGCACATTTAGAACTAAGTGGTTAATAGATATAAGAAGATGTGGTATGAGTGCCAATGAGACAACTCTCCATCCAAGTCAAAATTTATAAAAGTAAACCATTATAGGTCAAAGTACGGTCTTCAACACGGAGCCTTGGCTCACACCGAACAGCAAGCTATATAGGGCCCCAAAAATTACTAGTGTAAAACCATTCAAACGGGAAAACCAACGGTCCAATCTATACAAAAAAGAGAAACGAGAAACACCCATGAACCACACTAACAAACGACAACCACCGTTCTAAGAGGGGCGTAATGGGGGGTATCTGCACGATAGAACGCAAAATAAAATTGCCATTTCACGATGAACGAACAATTAAAAATTTCTTGCACGTTGATCTTTTTACCGATTTCACGAAACACGGTGAATAACGAACCTTTTTTACGGCTGCACGTGAAATAAAAATGGCAAAACACGTTGCACGAAAATAACCTTTACCACCCTCTTCTAAGAGTTCTCGCAGTTACTGAAATCTAGTTCAAAGGCAATAACAACAAATAAAAAATCATGTTCTCTCAGATTAAAGTAAAAATATTTTGATTTTTATCATAAAGGAAAAAGCAAAACTATACCAGACTTATAACCCATTATTATGCAAGGATTTATTAATTAATTTTTATATTCTTTCAACCAAATCCAGACCCTCATAAATATGGAGGTGACCATAATGCCACAGAAGCTTGATAAGAGCATTAAAAATAAAGCAACACTTCAATTGATCAAGTAAAAAATGAATTCTTTATAGGAATAACAAAAAAATTATCATGTGGACGGATTTTTGAGATATTGCAATTTAAGGTGAAAATATGATTTTTTTTTCACCGCTTTTTACAAATTTTGAAATGATAGTATATCTGAAAGTGTAAATTTTACACACATTAGTTTTTTTCGAAATTCAGGCGCAGTTCAAAGTTTGGTAAAACCACACCAAATTTCGTCAAAATTCGAAATACTGCCAAATTTTGTATACTACCCTTCAAAGAATATTCGCTTAGGTTCTCATCTTTTTCTTTAGAAGTATTTTTCTAACCCCTCTGGTATCCCATAGGCTAGTAATTGTAGATAAATTCCAAGCAAACTTATATATCTCAATGTTGTTTTTTCAAAATGTAACAAAATAAATATAAAAATAAGGTGATGTGGTATGATACCCAATGAGACAACTATCCACAAAAAACATTGTTGGAAGTTCGAAGAAAAACATACTTCTCACCGTACGGTTACCTATAGTTACATAATCCACGGTCATTTGAACTCTGGTGAACAGTTGTGACATTGGCAATTATACCACTACTTCTTACTTAATATTCACAGTCTGGTTCATTTGTCCTTTATCTGCATGTTTTTGGCGTTGGAAGGAAGGTAGCTGACAAGAACTGTCATTCAAAATCTTACGAAACCAACTACTTGAACCTATGTTTCGTATAAAACAAATGTTGAGCAGACAAAAAACAATAGTAACCTCTCTGCTAAAATATTTGTAAAAGAAAAGCAAGAAAATTCTGATAAAAACTGATGTGAAACTGAATCAAGTTAAGAGAAGTTAATGTAGACATTTGACTGATAAAAAATTGTAAATAAAACCAGTTAATGCATGTGAAGATGGTTTCCTAACCCCGAGCAAAGTTTAAGTATGTCCAGTTGTATGGTTTCAGTGGTGAAGTGGGGGGAAACGGGATCAAACCAAATATTGATCTCAAATAAAACTAGGTTGTCTGTGTATGTTTTCAAAGCTTTATAAATATAGTAAGAGAAACCTAAACATACTTAATGGTATAAGTTAAGGTCGGACAGTCACCTGTCTAATATTCAGGGTCAATCTAATACACAGTAGGCAGTCCCGATCTTTCACTCGACATACAAAACATCTAATACATTTGACCAGTCAAACATCAAATTTCCAATAATTTTCCCATCAGAAGGTTCAAATAATTCTTACTGGTCCTATATGGATATAATTAGATGAAAGATAATCCAGTTGATATCACTGTGGTTTTTTAATCTTTGAAACTGACAATGGTCATCTTTCGTTGTAAATAACCACCCGTAAGTCTATTGTGGCAGATATTTGACATACATTATTGACGGACAAAGTGATATACAGGTTCAGTGTCCTGAACGGATACCCAACTATGAACCAATCAATTCATTTCAAAAACTTCAAACTACTTTTTCTGTTGTTAGTTTCAATTTTATAATTTGTATAATTGTACAAAGAAAATGACACAAAAACTAATAATTCGTTAACATTTAAAATCATGAAATATCTCGCAAAACTTTTTGTAATTCATGGCCATTTTCTCCAAACAAATTTTACTCTGAATGACTACTACTGGGTTCATACTACTCGTAGTTGATCCCCGAAATTATCATTTAGTCAGCAGTCAATTAATTGTATATGTTTAAAGCTGAGATTCCGTCGGACTCCCCAATGTTCCTACATTTTGGGTATGAACGTTCCTTCTAAAGGTATATCCAGAGCATTGCAAGATTAGAAACATACATTTTATTAGTCTTGTTTGGTTTTTTTTTTAATTTTGGTTCATTTATATGTTTTGGAGCTTAGTGTGACGTCCATTTTCGCTGAATTAGTATACATTACTGTTTAGGGGTCAGCTCAGTAAAGTCCGCCTCTGGGTGCGGGATTCTCTCGCTGTGTTGAAGACCCATTGGTGGCCGTGTGCTGTTTTCTGCTCTTTGGTCGGGTTGTTGTCTCTTTGACCCATTCCCCGTTTCCATTCTCAATTTTATTGTATGTCGTATACTTGTTTATCATTGTATAATTGAACAAAATTTAATGAATCTTGGCCTGCATCACTGATCTGTTGATTTTTTGTGTTTTACACTCGACTTTAACATGGCGGACATGTGTGGAGGGAGCCGGAGTACCCGGAGAGAACCACCGACCTTCAACAGGAAAACTGTCAATCCCAGTCGATTAATGTAAAAATAGTATGATTGCCAATGAGACAACTATCCACCAAAGTCCAAATGAAGAAGATGTAAGCAATTATATGCAACTGTACGGCATATAACGATGAGAAACAAACCATACCGTATAGTCGGCTATAAAAGGTCCCAAACATGAAAAATATGAAACTATTCAATTGAGAAAACTAACGGCCTAATTTATAACAAAACAATTTACGAAAAACAAATATGACAGACATGAACCAGCGACAACCAATGAACTACAGGATCCTGACTTGGGGAAGGCACATATAGAATGTGGCGGGGTTATACATGTTTGAACGAGCTAAACCTCCGCCTAAATGGGTCTTGGACGGTAGTGTAACAGTACAACATAAGAACAAACTGTAACAAGAGTGCACACGCTGAAATGTCTCGCCTTCTTTACTAATCATTGATATTATGTTGATAGTCCTAAATATAAAGCTTTATTACAACTGTCATATAAACTTAACATTAACCAAGTAAACTAAACATTGACCAATGAACCATGAAAATGAGGTCAAGGTCAGATGAACCATGCTAGGCAGGCATATACAGCTAACAATTCTTCCATACAACAAATATAGTTGACCTCTTGCTTATAGTTTAAGAAAAACAGACGAAAACACAAAAACTTAACACTGAGCAATGAACCTTGAAAATGAGGTCAAGGTCAAATAAAACCTGCGTAACTGACATATAGATCATAAAATATTTCCATACACCAAATATAGTTGAACTATTGCATATAGTATTAGAAAAAAAAAGACCAAAACTCAAAAACTTAACTTTGACCACTGAACCATGAAAATGAGGTCAAGGTAAGATGACACCTGCCAGCTAGACATGTACACCTTACAATCATTCCATACACCAAATATAGCTGACCTTTTGCATGCAGTATTAGAAAGAAAGACCAAAACTCAAAAACTTAACTTTGACCACTGAACCATGAAAATGAGGTCAAGGTCAGATGACACCTGCCAGCTAGACATGTACACCTTACAATCATTCCATACACCAAATATAGTAGACCTATTGCATACAGTATAAGAAAAACAGACCAAAACACAAAAACTTAACTATAACCACTGAACCATGAAAATGAGGTCAAGGTCAGATGACACCTGCCAGTTGGACATGTACACCTTACAGTCCTTCCATACACCGAATATACTAGACCTATTGCTTATAGTATCTGAGATATGGACTTGACCACGAAAACTTAACCTTGTTCACTGATCCATGAAATGAGGTCGAGGTCAAGTGAAAACTGTCTGACGGGCATGAGGACCTTGCAAGGTACGCACATACCAAATATAGTTATCCTATTACTTATAATAAGAGAGAATTTAACATTACAAAAAATCTGAACTTTTTTTTCAAGTAGTCACTGAACCATGAAAATGAGGTCAAGGACATTGGACATGTGACTGACGGAAACTTCGTAACATGAGGCATCCATATACAAAGTATGAAGCATCCAGGTCTTCCATCTTCTAAAATATAAAGCTTTTAAGAAGTTAGCTAACGCCGCCGCCGCCGCCGCCGCCGGATCGCTATCCCTATGTCGAGCTTTCTGCGACAAAAGTCGCAGGCTCGACAAAAATCAGTTGAAAAGGGCTTAACTCATCAGATCGATACAACAAAACAGAAAAAAACATCTAGCAAAAACACATACCGGGCGTGGCAGGGTATTTATACATCCTTAAAAACAAAAAAGACACAAAGTAAACATCATGTATATAAGACTTAAATATCAATCAGTACACATCCAACATTCAATGAATTTAGTGTTAAATCACGTCATTAACAGTCAGATGAAAACATGACCTTGTGCAATGCCTAAATATAAGTATCGACAGATTGAAGTACCGTGAATGTGTATAACAATAATATTTAGTATGGTTTTAATTTACTGATAACAAAATCAATATTTATACCAATAAAAACAATATTCAAAGATCTAATGGTTTCCTGACCCCAAATAGTATGTCCTCTCTCTGCTGACGGAATGGTTTCAGTGGTAGCGTGAGAAAAACGGGATCAAATACCAAATTTTGATCCCAAACAAAACTAGGTTGCTTGTGCATGTTTTCATAAATACGGCAAGTGAAACCTATGAATACTTCGGGGTATAAGTTGAGGTCGGACAGTCAACTGTCTAATATTCAGGGTCATTCCAATACACAGTAGGCAGTCCCGATCTCCACTAGATATACAAAACCTTCAATATATTTGACCAGTCAAATATCAAATTTCCAATATTTTTCCCATCAGAAGGTTCAAATAATTCCTACTGGTCCCGTAGAGATATAATTAAATGAAAGATTATCCAGTTATTACCAGTGGCTTTTTACTCTTTAAAAGTGACAATAGTCATCTTTCGGTGTGAACAATTACCCGTAAGTCTACAGGTTCAGTGTCCTGGAAGGATACCCAAATATGAACCAATCAATTTATTTAGAAACTTTCAACTACTTTTTCTGTCGTTAGTTTTAATTTGATAATTTGTATAATTGTACAAAGAAAATAACACTAAAAAACTGACAAATCATTAACAATTAAAATCATGAAATATCTCACAAAACTTTTTGTAATTCATCGTCATTCCCCAAGCAACTGAAATTTTTACTCTGAACTATACTCTGGGTCCAAACTACAACTGGTGAATCAACGAAATTATCATTAATTTACTCAACAGTCAATATTAAATAATTACGGCATAGCCTTTTTAAAAAACTGAAATTCCGTCGGATTCTCCATTTATTTCGGTTCAGGCAATTTTATATCCAGACAACTGCAAGTAAAATAAATTCAATGTTGTATATGTGTTTATCAGTAGTATAATTAAATCAAATTTAGCGAATGTTCGCCTGAATCAGTGATTGATTAATGTGTGGTGATTAACGTAATCTTCAGCACACTTGACTATAACATGGCGGACAATTTTCATGTGTGGAGGAAGCTTGCGTACCCGGAGAGAACCATCGATTCATTAGAAAACTGCCAATCCCAGTCGATTAAGCTAAGAGTCGAGCGCACCTTGTCACGAGCGGGATTCGAACTCATAACCTCAGAGTTAATCTTTTCAACCTCAATTAGATCAGAAGGAAATGGTTGAAAGTATTCTATAATGGCCTCCAGCTAGCTGCCGGTCAATATGTCATGAAAATTATTTTCATCAAATATTTGGTTGGATTGATATGGACTCATATTTTGTCAAACAATCGATAACTAAAGAACTTTCCGAACATGCATCAGACTTCCGAAATGGCTGCCACCACAAAAAAGTTATAATAATTTCTCCTGCTAAGCGTTGGGGTCCTTATTTACACAGAAAGGGTAGTAATTATAATATATAAGAATGTAAATTGATAAATCCCGTCATATTTTCAATGAAAAGATGGATTATCTAAAACTTTTGTTAAAAAACAAACTAAAAGAATTATGAAAATCTTCAAACTAAAATTACTTTATCAGCTGTTGCCAAAAAATTATAAATTTTAATTGATTTTTGAAACAGTTCGTTATTTTAGTTCATATTATTATAATCTCTAAGAATGTCAAGGATTTCCATTAGTTTGTCCATCTCACCAGTCTGTTGGTAATGAGCGATCATTTCTCTGTAATGTTCGAGTGTATTTTGAGTCTCTTCTAAACGTTGCTTTTGTTTATTTGCTTTTATTTTCTTTGATTTGTAAGCAATCTGGAGTTCTTTGATCATGTCGTTCTGGACTTTATCAACCTTTTCCGACATGCTTCGAGCTGCACTTTTAATCATTGTCATAGTATTGCGCATGCGCTGTTCTTTAGCAAGCGTCGCTCTTGTAATCATAGATGATGTCACTTCATTGAACGCCTCGTTTGCCTCGACATGTGAAAACTGCATCGATTCTTCAAAAACTACAACATCATTTGGTATAATTTTAGCCAATTCTTTCTGCTCCTCCGTTGAATTCAAAATGCTCGAAAATTCTTGCAGTTCTTGCAAAATCGACCCATGTGTCCCGTCACGAGATTCGTCGTCGTCAAGTGGTTCATCGTCAACATAGTTTGTTTTCGGCTTACAACCACCGTCTTCAGGTAACGGAGAGCCAATGTCAGTGTTGTCAGCTTCAGGGCTCCTATTATCTTTTTCACGGGTAGAATTTTGATCTTGTGTTTCTTTTATTTCTGAATTTAAATGGTTTTCGGGCGGTGGTTCGACAGTTTCAACATTTCCTGTCTCTTTTTGTAAATTTGAATTGTTGGTATCATTTGGAGGTTCTTTTAAGGGTTGTGGTAAAATATCACAGTTTGAAAAGTTTGTAGCGACGGTAGATGACGAACTTTCTTCTTCGGTGCGTTTGACTTTTGTTTTTTGTTGCATTATTGTTTCGTTTCCGGTTGACAAGTTCGAATTTTCAACCTTTTCGGAGCTAGAAATTTCATTACTGATATTGCTGGCTACGGTTTTACTGGGAGCTTCCCTATCAGCGTTAAACATCTTAACTTCAGCTTGTGCGTTACTATCACATTTTGATTTTTTTGAAAATTTACAGTACTTTATTAAGCGCTCTTGAAACAATGGCATCACTTTAAGCTGACTGCTTTTTAGTCCAATGTTCAAAATAAAGGTATCGACTTTCTGTATTCCTAGACGCCCTGCAATTCGGAAGTTTGTTTTTGCCTCTTCTGGAAGTTTGTAAAATTCTGGCAAAATAACCAAATCCCCGTCTTCCTCTGAGCCATGGATTGGAACAGAAAACTTCATAGCCTTTGTTCCATCCTCTGTCTCGTATTCTTCGCATCGACCCTGCTCTGTTAACATTCGGATCATTTCGGCATTGTGAACCTTTCGGTGTTCATCCGTAATTCTGTGCATGTCACTGAAAGTTTGCTTCATACTGCCTGTGATGTAAGGCAAAGCCTCGGTTATCACCTGAAACTCGTCATCCATGCAACACGACCCGTCAATGTTAATATTCTTCAAATCATTTTTTTCTAATAAAACTTTTGAAAATCGGTTTAGAATTATATTACCTCCCTTTGCAAGACTTTCGGAATGTTCTGGTTCCGTATCTTGTAAATCATCTTCCGTAACAACATCTCTATGATCACACTTTTCACATTTAAGTATTATACTTCCGGCTTGTCCCCTCTCTCCTTGATAAGGTGACAAACAATTGCGACAAAAAATTGATACCTTTTTACTCTCAGCCAACACTGTTTCTTCGTCAAGCTCAGAAATGTCACATTCAGTATCGAGGTTCGCTAGATCTTCGTCATCAACCTCGTCGTCACCGTCATCTTTGTTAAAATTTCTCCTCAATTCCTCAATAAGATTTTCTAAATCGTCAGTAGCCATTTTGAATGTTTACAAGTATATCGATTGGACTTTAACCTTGTGTTTAAAAATAAGTCTATTTACGGAAATACAAACAACAGTAAAGATTGTACGTTACATATTTGCGATGTTTAAAAAGAAAGTCAATTGTGTTTTATAACACATTCGTAAATTCCTGGTTTTTACTATAAGTATAATGTAAAAAATGATATTTTCATCATATAGAATTAGATGTAATATGATTGTCAATGAGAAAGCTATCCAACAAAGTCCATTTGATGTTCCTTCAAACTAAGTAAGTCATAGAGTTAAAACTCTTCATTTTTGTTTTATTTTTTTTGCAGATTAAAATGTCTTTTGCGTCTAATCCAAGCCAACGAAATTGATTTATTCTACCCCCCCCCCTTTTTTTTCTCTTCCAATTCTTCCTCTCAATCATAATAATAATGTGGAACCCGATTTACTTGTTCCAACTTTGACTTACAAATTAATATTACAATTCTATGGTCTAAAGGTATTTTTCATACAAGCTAAATGAGAAGGTCCGGTAAGGGCTGATTTTGGCCTAAAATTTGAGGTACATCTGATGAAAGATTTTTGACATTTTTTAAACACTTTAGTCTACTTCAGTCGATTCAATTAGTTTATGTAAAGGATTTGACCTGATTTGGTCATTAAAAACGCCTAAATTCAAGCTTAAATATGAAAAATCTATCAAACATGCCACAAAACGTAACTTTTCAGATGGTTTTTGTCTAAAATGGAAGTGGCCGTATTCGTGTTCAGTGTCAACCTTTATATCTGTTGCGTATCATCATCAAATACAACATATATTTAAAAATTAAGACTGAACACAAGTGCGGCCACTTCCATTTCAGACAAAAACCGTCTAAAAATAAGCACAAATGCTAGAATTGTGAAGATTTCATTTATTTTGCATGAATTAATGATGCTAGTATATACCTGATGCATGTGCAGTGTAATAACAAAAACAGCCCATAATTATGTAACAAAGGTATTCTACTTTCCAATAAATAGCTAAAAGTTTACATTTTTAACAAACTTCTGAAATGCTATATTTTTGGGCCAAAAAGGGGTCTTACCGGGCCTACTCCTTTGAGTCGTATTGTAAAGGTGAAAATGTATTCAGAAATATGAAATAAAAATATTTGCTTAAGATTTCGTTCAACATTCAAGAAAAAAGTTCCCATGTTGCTCTACAGATTTGATTTCGGCTTTGTATAAAAGCAATGACCAGTTAGGGGAAGGATAAAAATTCTTAAATAGAATTAAGCCTGAAATATTCACAAATTTTGTTATTGTTGTAAAATTTGTTGTAAATGTTTTATATAATTTGTATTTTGTGTATATATTAGAATCTGTACTTACGCTTTACGACAATAAAGATTATTACTATTTTTACTTGAAAAGGTCCCATTCCCAAGAATAAAAAAGAAGAAAGGCTATATATCTGACTTATTTTAAACTGAGTTTTATTGTGCGCATTGCTGTGTGTTTGTTTATTCCGCATTGGGTAGAGTTATAGGGCAGGGTTGAGATCTCACAAAACATGTTTAACCCCGTCGCATTTTTTCGCCTGTCCCAAGACAAGAACCTCTGGCCTTTGTTAGTCTTGTATGTTTTTTTTTTTTAATTTGATTCATTTATATGTTTCGGAGTTTAGTGTGACGTCCATTTTCGCTGAATTAGTATACATTATTGTTTAGGGGTCAGCTGGAGCCCGCCTCCGGGTGCGGGATTTTGTTGCTGTGTTGAAGACCCATTGATGGCGTTGGGCTGTTTTCTGCTTTTTGGTCGGGTTGTTGTCTCTTTGACACATTTCCCGTTTCCATTCTCAATTTTATAGTAATCTATATTGTTTACATTCTCGTTCTTAGATCTCTGGTTATAATATATGTCTTCTTGGCAATCATACCTATTTCTATATGTATTATTTAGATACATATGTTATTTAAAAAGGACATTTAGATCTTTCTTAAACTTGTCCTAGAGCTCTAAAAATATTTTTATACTCTGTTTAAGCGAAAGAAAAAAAAGAATGCGACTATTGGGTGGTCATTCAGAAGGTCAAATTTATATTTTTTTGCTTAACCCTTATGGATGTAATTTGCAAATAAAATTATTTATAAATTCGTAGGGGTACGTGGTCCTGGTAATTGTTGGATTACTTTAATTTGTAATTTTTAAAGACACCTAAATTGACCATTTATAATATTATCGAATTGATGTAATATTGCTTTTACTCCGTTTTAAATTCTTTTCTGACTTTGTTGAAAGGGTTGTCTGATGAAATTATAAATATTTGTAATCTTCACATATGAAGCGTCATGGAATTATTTAAAACGAGAAACCAAACAAAACGCACGTCACTCAAATGTTTACAGGTGTGTCTCTATTTACCTGCTCACGTTAACTTGTTAACTACACAAACGATATACTACATAGGTAAATTTCATCAGACCAATCTGATTGGTTAAGCGGATGTCACGCTTTAGTGAATTATTAAAGCTTTAGGATTGCAACATTCAGCTGTTTGACAATTTCGGAGATTTTGGGCTTTGCCCCCTTTCGTAAAAGTAGGACATCTTATACAGTGTGGACATTTAAAACAAAACAACTGATTGAAAAGCTACAAAAATGAGGTGAGTTAAACTTTGGTTCTAAAATTTGGGGGCGATAAAATCGTCCATTGTTGACAATATTTTGTGCCCCATACGTGACGTTCATAAATTTTTGTCGTGGTTTACTTTTTCAATCTTTTCGAAGGAGGGCTGGATTGTTGGGGTTTAATGTCCGAAATATGGAGTTTTATAGTGGGTCATCGTTGTTTACATTTAAGACTGTCTTTATATTTTATGAGATTATCTTATTTGCGACAGTCATTGACAGTTGTGGGGAAAATTTTATATAGGTCGAGTTTTTGACCATTGAACCAAATGAAAAACTAGCGATAGTAACAATAAAGCATTTAAAAAAAATTGTGGTTTCACGACAGGGAGCTAGCTGAACATAAACTCATTAGTCCATCAATATTTTATTCCATTTCAATTGGAGTTTGAGTATAGACGTTTATACAAAAACTAATGTGTCATTTTCCATATTGTATCTATATATACTTAACTTACATGTATCAAATTAATAGTCACACACGATATCTAATTTACACATTTTTGTAGTATTCGCAAGATGATAAAAACGTTTATCTATTGGTATTTTCATTTACTAAAAACAGCTCATTACATATGTGCTCGTTTTTGCTGCACAGAAGTTCGTGTTTTACAAAGTTTCATCAGGGACAGTCTATACTAACTATATAAGTATATATACTATAAGTTAGTATAGACTGTCCCTGGTTTCATACTCTAAAAGAATAATATCTGTCAACTTTTATTCATTTATTTTGATACATTGAAATTGACAAAAACTTGCTCTTCCATAATTTATATTTTTTCAAATATCAGGACATTTATTTCATTTTGTGTGATTATTATATTTTGTATGATTATTATATTTTGTAAATGCATGTAATTATATTACAAATCACAAAGAGATAATTCCCTGACCTCGTGAAAACATAATGCAATCACAGATTAATTATACTTGTAATGAAATTTGCTCTCAAAGACACTAAACAATGAAAGAAACCACTTGTTTTACCTACGTATACCGCTCATATATATCCGATAAGAACTTTTTTCTATTGTATATGCATTTTACAAGTACATTTATATCTTCTTGTCAATTATTGCACGTGCACAACGACTTGTTGTGATTCTTTACAATTCACACGTAACCCACGACATTTTCTTTTCATATTTGTATATCACAAATAATATACAATGATAGCATTTGTAATTGAGTTTGGCATTGTAATGTGATAATTACATAATCTCCTACTTCAAAGGCTTTAGCAGACGACAACTGCGTGCAAGTACAAATCGTTATATTCATGAATGAAGTTTCCAAATATATTCATTAGAGGGGTGCCAAAAAAATGCACAAAACAAGTATTAAGTAGACCAATTCATTGAGAGCACCGGTCACTTTTCGTGAATATATTTGTTACTCAGAATGTAAACATTTTATGCATTTAAATCAATATTTAGTTTTATAATTGATCTTTATTAATCTTATTATAAAAAATTAAGATTAAATTTTAAATGTTTATGCTTTTGAAAAAGTCGTTTGGATATTGTATTTCAATTTAGTTCATTTATTATTTTAGCATATTGGCATGATTGAACAAAGGTATACATTTTCAGTTACTGTGAACTAAATATAATTGCTTAATAACCAATGCAAAAGTGCAATAAATATTTGCTTGCTGTAAAATTTAATTTTGAAAAAAAGTTTAGTATTGCCTTAATGTACCCTTATGGGTGGAATGCAAATCAAAATTAACAAGACGGCATTCAATTTCATTTCATTTTCACAATTTTGGCTAATTCCATATCTCGGGGCAATTTTTCATTGAAAATATTTTAGAATACAGCTGTGAGACCGTCCAGATATAAAATGTAACATGTATTGCCTGTGGGTAGACGCAGACGATAATTTGGAGTAAAAATGTCCAAAAATTATTGCCCCCTATGACATTGAGCAGATTTTTCTGATTGAAATTAACACATTCTAACAATGGGAGATAATAGCATACCTAGAGGAACACTGATTACGTCATTGTCTTAATTAATTGAGCAATTAGTAAAATTTGACATTTAATGATATTTCATTTCCCCTACCTGGATTCTACATGTCATTTTGTAGATATTATTTTATCATTTTTGACAGAAATATTATACTCAGATATATTCCTTGTATTATTGAAATGCCAAAGTTAATTTATTAAGTCATAATAATTACATAACGATAAAAAGATAATGAAATCTTGATATTACATAATGAGAAAAAGATAAAAGAAATTCCAGCAAAATACATGTATGTGATATTGCCTAGGAAATATAAAGACGAAATATTGCCTGGAATATACGAAAATAAAGTATTTGTTTGTTTGGAGCCGGTAGACTTCCAATGGATAAGAGGCTTTTATCAAAATTATGTCCATTAAAACTTTTGTTTAGAAAAGATTTTATGACTAGTATAAGCTTATCCCCAAATCCTGTTTCGTTTCTAAACACACACAATAAATGTATACTTAATAATTTTGGAAAAAAACATGAACTGCATGCTTTAAAAGATATCAGTAAACAAGTATAAACATCATCAAATACTTCAATCATTTTCAACTTTAACTTGCTTTTTAATTAGCTTATTTGTATAACATCTGAAATAACTATGACCATTTATGGTTGTACTGATCAAAGATAGATAACTCTTGTAAGTCATCACCCCCTTCCGAAAGATGAATTTATTTGTACACTAATAAATCTCTGTAGTCAATTTTATTGTATAAATAAACAGTTTTATAGGAATTACTTTTTTCGTATGTTTAAAACGTGGACTGTTTCGTACTTAAACACTCAGTAATTCTGAAGTGGAAGAGTTCTGCATACATTGTACAAATCTATTTAGTAAATACCGAATATAAAATACCATGATGAACAATGCATAGATGAATATGCTTTCTTTCTTTTTTTATCGTATACTACATGTAGCTAGATTGCTCTGACGTCCGACGGTCTGTTTAAGGGCCTGGTGTTAGCCAAAGTACGTCCGACTGCAATATGAAACATTAAAAATACCGATCCAGACTTGGAGCGGCAAGTTTCTGCCTCGAAATCGTAATAGATCAATTGCCATATAACCATACATTAACATTATTGTTTATATTCCCCAACGTTTAGGCACCTCTGTCAGACCATTGCCAAAACTATTCCCCAAAAACCGACAAGAATGCTCTGGTCTAATCGTATACATAGTGTTTTAATGCCCTATGTTGTGAAAGTGAAACGCCCTCTTTACGCTGAAGAACCCAGGGGCCCCGTAAGTGAGAGTCCTTATTACCAGACCTTCATCTCGTGTGGCCCAGCATGCAGTAACGTATATATTGGTAAACGAGAGATATTTGCCACTGGACGTTAAGCAGAAACCGACAATTGGTGGTAATTTTTTCGTAACTACCATGATAATGCCCATGTTATGAGACCATGACTTTGTTCATGCAAATACCCTTTTAAAGACAAATACTTTTCGTCCTTACATCCGTCACAAAGCTTGATTTCTTTATTTCTAATGATACGATCTTTACTACATCATGATGATATGTTTAATTTAAGTAGACTGGGATCCCGGCCCAATCTCAGCTTTGCGTCAACAAGTTGAGCAAGGAACCCAGGCTATGTTTTTAAAATCAGTTGAATTTATCTCCCGTTGTGAGTGCTTAATATGGGACTTAACACCCCGATAACAATACGTAATATTTTTATTTTGGATTATAAATGACAGATATCTTCTTTTGTTGTTTGAAATAATCCCAAGATTATAATTTAAATGCTAGTATTTCGTAATATTCTAACATGACCTTTATGAGGTGTTAATTGAAATCTTCGAGATAAAACCATATTTCTATTGTTTGGATTCGTTGTGTTGACAGTGTGTTTATCGTGTGTAAATTAGCTCACCATTGTTTTGCCTACTTCAAAAGGATATTTTAAAACATAAACAGTTTTTATATCTTCATATCCATACGTGTCCTTCAATACAATTTCGACAAAACTTATAATAACGATAATAAATCAAACGTACATGCGTTTAATTAATGTTGACAAAGTCAATTAATCTGTGGAAAAAGGGGGTCTTATGGCGGGTGTACTCAATTCCAAATATTATACAATGTATCCTGAGAAATGAGCACATATCAAGCCTGTGTTCACAAAAACATGCATTGGCAGCTTTTTGAAAGATGTCTCATCTGCATAAAAAAGTTTCCCTTTCAAATCAAAATTGGAGAATTTAAAAACAAAAAGAAGATTCTATCCATTTTATATCAGTATATTCAATATATCTCGTTTTCTGAAGGGGCCTCGGTGGCAGAGTGGTCTAAGTAGCCTGTTAACACAGTGGACTTCGAACCCCGCACGTGGCAGGTGCGTTCGACTCCGATCTTAAGATAAGGATTGCTAGTTTTCCTACCGACGGTCGGTGGTTCTCTCCGGATTCCTCCACAAATAGAACTTGACGCCACCATACAGCCAATAGTTCTGGTAGTGGTGTTAAACACAAAAAGTCAATCGTTTTCTGAAGATATTATAAACATCTCTGCATCCAGAAATAATTATATTTTTCTATAATTCTGTTTTTCATATTTTCTTTTTTATTTATTTTTTCAGTGTTGTTTGGATTTTTGGGAGTTGGGCTAGTTGGAGCAAACTCCGAGGCAATGATGACGATGATTGGGTGGACAGACTAAATCATTTATACACGGTGGTATTGCTGTGTGTCTTTGCTGTGTTCACAGGCGGCGGACAATACGTCGGTGACCCGATCCAATGTTGGTGTCCAGCACAATTCACGGGGGCGTATGTCTCGTATACGAAATCCTACTGTTGGATTAAAAACACGTACTATATTCCCATGAATAACGCCATCCCTACAGATCACATGGACCGTGAATCAGAGGAACTCGCATATTACCAGTGGATACCTATTATCTTGGTCTTTATGGCTTTCATGTTTAAATTTCCTTGCCTCGTTTGGAGAATGTTGAATGGTTATTCTGGACTTAATGTTGAAAAAATCGTAAACATGGCCGTATCAACACAAACGAGTGACCCGAAGAAACGCGACGAATCCGTCAAGCACATCAGTATTTACGTAGACCGTTGGTTGGAAACCCACAGACCGTATTCGCACAACTTCATGGTTCGTGTGCAACATAAAATGGCGCGATTTTGCTGCGTTTTTTGCAACAAGCGCGAAGGAACATTTTTAACCGGACTGTACATGTTTGTAAAGATCTTATACTGCGTCAATATTATCTGCCAGTTCTTTATCTTGAATGCCTTTATGGGTCACGATTTCTTTTCGGCTTACGGATTTGAAGTTATTGATGGTCTTGCACGTGACTGGGAAATCAAAGAATCATATAGATTCCCGCGCGTCACGCTTTGTGATTTCGATATTCGACAACTTGCAAATGTACAAAGATGGACAGTTCAATGTGTATTGCCTATAAATCTATTCAACGAGAAAATTTTCATATTTTTGTGGTTCTGGTTTGTTTGCATTGCCATAGTAACCACTGGAAATTTCCTGTTCTGGATTTGGCGAGTGGTAGTAAAACAGAATCGTGTCGCCTACGTCAAAAAGTTTTTGAAAGTCAATGATCAGCTTCATGGAGAAGACGAGAAAAAGTTATGCAGAAGATTTGCCAACGATTATCTTAGAGATGATGGACTATTTGTGTTGCGTATAGTAGCAAGAAATACGAACTCTATACTTCTGACGGATCTAGTCATGTGTCTATGGGGCATTTACAAAGACAAACCAGAAATAAGAAAAGAAAATGATTACAATGACACGAACCCATAGTGCAGTTTGTTAATTAAGCTATACTACCGCCAAAAGTGGTCTTTCATCATGTCACGTGACATTCCAGACTGTGCACACGTTACCATTCCTATGCAGATAACGCGTTATGCATTTTAACTTAGGTGCTAGTGTGACAAAAACTTAAATGCATTAACTTTTTATGTCTTATTTTTGTCAACGATTGCCATTTGTTACCATGGGGATGTGGAAGTTGTTGTTAGGACCGCTCACTGCCCATTTTTACAGACATTTCATAGTGTTAGTGAACCTTTTACAAATGTACATTGTTGAATTGATTCATGTTCTATTGTTACATGTATTCGAAAAGAGTCAATATTTTTTATAAATCTTTTGAATTTTAGGTTTGAAATTCATTGGGCATTTTATTTCGTACTGTTTTCGTGGCCAGTTGTTCATTAAAAAATATGTGTAGAAGTTCAGTAATTTTATGTTTGAGACTACTTCATGACAACAAGAACGTTTAGTACAAGCATTGATGACGTCATATATTTCTGTGATAAAACCTGTCGGTTGTGATCTTTTGAAGATATTTTCCCACCAACGAATTAACCAATCAAAGTTGAATCTACTTTTTTGTAAAATTATTGATTACAATTTTTTTTATGAATGATTAGCATGTATCTTTTTTTTTTAATATAAGCGTAGATTTGCGGGTACATTTAGTTATATATATATTATAAATGTCTTCCAGAGAGGCATTAACGAAATCATCGTCTTCCATTTTTGTAAAGTTTTTAAAATTTTATTTATAACCATTTCGTATGTTGTAAATATATGAAAAGTAAGTGTAGGTTAAGGTCACATAATTTGCTTTTTTGTCATTTGATGAAAACAGAGCTTATTGCTTTAATGTTACTACCCTGGCCAGATCTTTTAGCAGACGCGGATTTGATAACGTTGTGTTCTGATTTATTTCATTTGTTAATCAATGTTCATTTCAGTAGCCTCTAAGCCATCAAATGGCACATTTATCAGAATGCATTTATTAATGTGAGCATGTTGCTTCCAATCCAGTCAAATTGAAAAAGAGGGAAAAGTAAGATCCGAAATGCTTCCCTTTCAAATTTTCTTTTCCGGTATATGCACACATTAACATTCAGTTTGCACACAGTTATCGTCCTTTTCCGGAAGCGACTTTCAGGGGACTTAACTAGTCAATTTGTAATGAATGTATGTATAATTGTTTTGAGATTGCGATATTTTGCAGTTGTATGTGTAAATATACCTTAAGCAGATTAGTTGATTGTAAGTTTAGAACATATTATGATGCAGTATCTTAAAATTAATAAACTTTCTAAAGATCCAAATGATATTTTAGTGTCTATTTAGTGTCTATTTTAAGCTGATTAATCTGTATCAAGATTGGGGAATCATTTTAACAGGACTACAGGTACCAGAAGAGGGAGACGATACCAAGGGGGACAATCAATGATCCTAAGTCGAAGTAAAACGGACTATACCATGACCAAAATAAAAATACAAAATACACAAAGAAAACTAAGGATTGAGCAACACGAACCCTACTAAGCACCAATTGTGAATTCAGGTGCTCCGGAAGGGTAAGGAATTTCTACTCCACGAGTGGCATCCGTCGTGATGCTTATGGTATGTTTTGTTTTTGTATGTATTGTTATGCTTGGACTTAAGAAATGTTGTACTGTGCGATTTAGGGAATGAGCAAACACACAAATGCGAATAAATTCTAAACGCACACATCTTATTTATTTTCACCCTGGCTGTATTGTGGTGTAGTGAAGTATATTCCAGAGAAATACACCAAAATTCCACATACAGAATATGCGAACCAAGTCGAAAGAAATCCAAGGGGCCGTCTTCAACTTGGAACCAACAGTCAACCAATCAACCAACTTGCAGTGTAAATGTGAGCAAATGCTCCGTGTTGAAGGCTTCTTCGATTTTGAGATATCGCCGATCCTTTGTCTCGAGTTTTGTTGCGTGCCAGAAGGGATTTTGTGATGTCAATTTTTATGTTAAAGGTCAACTCTTTTGAAGTTATGTCACCAAAACAACTTTTAAAGGGATGTGTTTTAGACACAGTAATTTACTGCGAAAAAATAGAGAAGGCCGTACATATTTATTTTGCCGCTGATGCTGCGTAAAGCAAAACCAACCAATCAAATCGTACATATATTTGCGACCTTAACTTATTCTACACAGCGGTATATGAGATAACAACAAGAACAAACAAATTGTAGGATCCCCTCTTTAATCTCGATCAGCAAGCCAACAAGAACATACAACAAAGGTAAGTACTGGGAAAAAATTAAACTCTCAACGGTTTGATAGATTATAAAAAAACATACAATAAAATAAACTATATTATACCGTAACGAAGAATGCTCGCAGTTACTCAAAGCACAAAACCTGCTGATAGCACTGATAATATTATACTTTACTACTGCAAATAGCATTGGAGGGGAATAACTCACTGCAAATACCGTTAAAGGTGGGAATATCTCACCGAAAATACCTTGGTAGGGGAATAACTCTTCAAATACCGCTGAAGGGGAAATATCTCACTGCAAATACCGTTAAAGAGGGAATATCTCAATGCAAATACAATGGCAGGGGAATATCTCACTGCAAGTACTGTTGAAGGGGACATATTTCACTGCAAATACCGTTGAAGGCGGAATACCTCACTGCAAATACAGTTGAACGGGGATATATGACTACAAATAAAAAAAGACGGGATATAATTCTCCCCTAAATCAAAGATACTGTTGTCAAGTCATTAAGGATTGCATATTTTGGTATTAATATTGATTCACTCATATGGTCTTTGCATCGGAAATAAACACATTTATTCTAAAACCAGTTGTTGGCATGATACGGGTTATGTTCTCATATATTTTATGATGGTATGATACTAAACCCCTAACGGGAGGGATTGTACTTGATTTTCATATGATGAAGACATAATCTTTTAATCAGTTTAATTGAGGTCTGGAGCTGGCATGTCAGTAACTGCTAGTAGTCCTTTGTTCATTTATGCATCATTGTCATTTTGCTTAGTTTCTTTTGTTACCTTTTCTGACATCGGACTCGGACTTCTTTTAAACTGAGTTTTACTGTGCGTATTGCTATGTGTTTCTTTATTCTACATTGGCTAGAGGTATAGGGGAGGGTTGAGATCTCACAAAACATGTTTAACCCCGCCGCATTTTTGCGCCTGTCCCAAGTCAGGAGCCTCTGGCCTTTGATAGTCTAGTATGTTTTTTAATTTTAGTTCATTTATATGTTTTGGAGTTTAGTGTGACGTCCATTTTCACTGAACTAGCACACAATTTTATTTAGGGACCAGCTGAGGACCTCCTCCAGGTGCGGGATTTTCTCGCTGCATTGAAGACCCATTGGTGGCTTCGGCTGTTGTCTGCTGTTTAGTCGGGTTGTTGTCTCTTTGACATATTCCCCATTTCCATTCTCAATTTTATTCTATGGTAAGTTAATTCAGTAATCTTTCAAACCCCACAAGTACATCTTCATTTAAATTCACGTGTCTTTATATAACCCCTTACATATATTATATGATCCAATGTGACCAAATAATGAATTTAATCTTAAGTACATTTGCGAGTTTGGCATAATCTTAATATTCATCGTAACATAAAAGAAAATAAAAATGAAATAAATTTCAGACTAACTTGATTATCGATTCAACATTGATTGATACCCTATGTATATGCACGTTAACCATTTGAATCTCTGCCAGCAGGACTTAAATCTAAAATTAAGAACTTATTGCAGTTTTAAAAGTATTATATATGGTGTATACTTTTAATAAATTGTCCGTAAGGTTGTTTACAAATAGATAAATACTACAGGTCTATATTTGTCCTGTTCGAGCTACTGATAAGCTTTTGAGGTCATGACCATACAGTATATAATTTCTTGTCAGATTTAAAAGCGACGGAAAAAACCTAACCACATGTAGTACGTGCGTGCATGATGCATTCGGGAAAATATATATTCAGTTCACGCATACTTATAAGCTGTTTACATCTTAGTCATTTCGACTCTGGTGGATAGTTGCCAGGGTCGCACCCAGGAGTTTTGAAAGTGGGGCGTAATTCGAGAAAACAAAATAGAATCTGACCAGCGTATTTTCATATAATGTTTCATTTCTGATCAGGAATGTCGAGCATATGTTCTTCGTATACAGTACATACATTTGTCGTTTTCAAGGATTTTCAAATAAAAAGACATTCTGGTTTACAGAGTTTTTTCCCCTCTTTTTCATTTATATTTGTATCATCATTACGGTATTGGCGACC
This sequence comes from Mytilus californianus, assembly GCF_021869535.1. Lineage (NCBI taxonomy): Eukaryota > Metazoa > Mollusca > Bivalvia > Mytilida > Mytilidae > Mytilus > Mytilus californianus. The sequence goes on along the minus strand of NW_026262582.1, from coordinate 46,002,058 downwards.
CCTTCAGCAATCAAACTGTGAGTATTTAACACGTTCTGGACATCAATCTTAAGCATTCTTGTCACAATGCTTCTTTACAGTCAGGAGATTCAGTTTGGTAATTGTAAAATGTATCTGCATTATCAAGTGCATTACTTAATTATGATCGAACCTCAGACTAACTTGAAAAGTGTTAGACACAACTTTACCTGTATTTGTTTCACTCACCTGGGAGTCAAAATCTGAAAAAAACTTGGGCCAACTTGAATTCGAATTATGATATAATTGGAGAAAAAATTCTTCATCAAATTCACATTATTTCAAGATGATATTTAGCTGACTGGCATTATACTTTTCAAGACAATATTAAAAAATTCATCGAGACCGAAATTTTTGATACAAAATGCTTTAGGTCTGACTAAGTGTAAGAGCTTCACTAACGAAGAAACGAAGAAACGGAAAGAGCTATCAATCTGTTCCTTTTAAGGCACTGATTTTGATTTGGGCGCAACCGGCGCTTCCTCAAGAGAATTAAAAGAAATTTAATTTATATGTAAAAATTACAGCCACTTTTTTTGTCAAAATATGGTTATCTAACTCCTAATTCTCACGAGCACCCCCACCTCCTAACATCAAATCCTGGATCTGCGCCTGATTTTTCACAGCCTTTGTATACCTTCCGCATACAGATATAGTGCTGTAGACCTTGTTTTCATGATACGTTATGGCATTTATAGATCAAAGCTAGTTTTTATGAAACATTGTGGTATTTATAGAACGAGAAAAGAACAGATGTACCGATCTGAAAGTAAATGTCAAAATAACCAAAATCCAAATCAAAGGAATACCACCTTTTATTGCAGTTGTTCATTTCGATCAAAGTCAAATTGATGCCTTCAAAGGAAAACACAAAGGAAAAGCTATTATCACAATGCAAGTTCAAGTTATAGATTGATTTATATTCGTGTTCAATGTATAATATAGGATATTGTTTTAAAATAGTTGTAACTGACGGAGCTTTAAAAAAACTATTGTTTGTTTAACTTCAAGTGGCAAATATTTTATGCATTTGTAGGACGGTGAATACTTAGATGATAAATCGGATAAGTATAGACAATGCAAAGTGGTTGGTCTTGGATGAAGGAACATGACATTTTGGCTGCCATGCACTTGATAAGGAAGGTTTATTTCACGGATTGGGACAGAAATAAAGCTTTGCAACATACCTCGAATGGACGCCCCAAAGAATGTATAAGAGTTCTTTAGCGTACAGAGAGTCTGACAATCTCGCAACACGTTGCATTGGAACTAACGGTCCCATTCCGGCATGAAGCCCGCAGGTTTATATATCCCGCGCAACCAAAAGTACGCCCTTAAACATAGGTCTTACCGCCGGACTGGAAAAGTTTATATATCTGTACCCTCGTCAAATCTTGGAATGTTATAAACATAAGATAAGAGAATAAAATTTCAGTTGTATTGTACAAACGATTATGTGAAATAAAGAGCTGGAAGATACCTTAATATCAAAAGAACCAAAACATACCAAAGGAATACGAGTCAAAATGAGCGACAAAATCATAGCAAAAAAAAAAACAAACCCCAAAACAACCCAAAACAAGTCTATTTTTCTTCACCCCACTCAACTCTTGGGTTGTAATAAACATAAGAATTAGATAATACAAAGTTGTATTGTGATGATGATGATGAAGATGATGAACGGCTGCTTATAACGTCCAGCGGCAAATTAATATGCATATTCAGGACGAGAACATGTTTATGTAATATGAATATTAACTCTGCTTTGTTCTAGACCGACATGCCGATATGGATTTTTATCGTACTAGCTCACAAAGCAACACACAGTCCGGAGGAAGACATATCACCTTACCTAGACACATTATTCGGACTCCGAGCCGACCAGTCTTTGCTCTTACTCCTTAATGCTGCGTGCCTAGCGGAGAGGCAGCAAATACAAATTTTAAAGTCTTTGGTTTGACCCGGTAGGGGTTCGAACCCACGACCCCAGCACTCGAGGCGAACACGCTACCACGAGACCCCGAGGCGGTCAGTTGTATTGTGAAAAAGATTATGTTAAAACAAAATAATTTAGCCTTTCCAAGTTGTCAGAGCTGAAAGTACTATAGTAGTCTCAGGTCAGATCAAGATTCTAAAAAATAGTGACATTGGTTTTAACACATCACTACGAATTGGAGGATTTATTTTAAAAATGAATATGAACACTTCTGGTAAAAAGAATCTTTATCATTGAATTCATGTTCTGTCTTTCAAATGTAAATGTATTCATTGTTTTATTCCAGATTGTAGAATATTGATAATTGTCCTCGGATTAAATGATATTTGTAATGCAAGTCATGTAGTACCATAAAATTATAATGTCTTGAATTGTTTAAAATATCTTAAGAATATTAATTAGAATACTTATATTCCAATTTCACTTTAAATATACAATTCCTTGGTTTAATCATGTTTCTTTTTTTGTCCATGTACAAAGGAAAAATATGTAAATTCATATTTTTTTTTGTGGGTATATTTATGCATGACGTCCGATTTTTCTTTTCAAATTACCTGTTCGTTACTTCTTTCATTAAAATAAATTAAAAAAGGTTCTGCATTGTAAATACTTCAGAAAATATCATTGCTCACTAGCTTCAGCGTTAAAGTTACTTCAGTAATCATCAATATGACTATACACGCGTTGTAACAAATGGTTTGTCCACAGATTTAATGATATTTGGTATATAAGTCATGTAGTACTGCCATTAAATTATGATATTTTCGTGGGACACATATGTTGTACTCTTCATAAGTTTATTGACATTCCTTCGGGCGGTACATCGTAGAACTTTGTTTTAACCTCTTATATCCAGGACGTTTTTGCCCTTTGGCAAAGTCATTTCTCTTCAAACAAGGTGGCAGACATGTTAAGACATTTTAATTTAGGGGTTCCAAAAGGTCAAATGTAAATTTTCGAACTATTTTGTGAAATTATTCTTTTTTTTAAATAATCTTTGGTTTCCCTTGGCGAAATAATTAAGGGATTCCACAAGGACGATTTCGATTATTTTTAATTTTTGGGCTTTTATGTGAAATATTTTTTTTTTTTCAATAATCTTTGGTTTTCGCGAAAGCTGGGACATAGATCTTTAAGTAATTTTGTTAAGGGCGGCATATAAAAATCTCATCGTAACTCATTATTCAACATAAACTTGAGTTATTGTGTGTGCATATTAATTTTTTTACTACATTTCAAAATTTATGGGAAAATTGGTGTTTTACTTTGATTAAATTCTGATTGATGGAATGATTAAGAAAGGCTGCATGAAGTAATAAACAAACATAAAAAAGGAAAATGTTGCATGAAAATCAAGATATAGGATTTTTAAGGGGACATTTCAACATATGTGTTCTCATAAATTATCATATGGTTAAAAACTAAAAATTATAAGCTGATTCTTAAAACAGCATATACTAATTATTTAAACTTTAACACATTATAACCTGATTTTTTAAACATGACAAAATGGTGTGTACTTTGCCAGATAAAATCATTGAACAGAAGTGATTTTGATTGAAAAAAATGGCTTCAAACTGTATCACATAGTGACTTTTGGATAAAGTATTTTAATTTTTCTACGCGTTTTTTTTTTCATGGTGGCTGGCACGTTTTGAAAATTAGACTTGACACAAATCAATTATGATAAAAGAATCAGCAAATGTTGTTTTTTTTTACAATATACAACATTTCGTTTTTATCTTCCATGGTTACACATTAGTATTTCCACCAAGACGGGAGGTAACTCTTAATGTCGGGGCCTTTTATAGACGACTATACGGTATGGGTTTTTCTCATTGTTGAAGGCCGTACGGTTGCCTATAATTGCTTACATCTACTTTATTTTAACTTTGGTGGATAGTTGTCTCATTGGCAATCATACCTCATCTCCTTATTTTCATACTTATTTAACGTGTGTAATTTTTTAAAAAAAGTTATAATAATTATCTCGTTGTAAATGACGATCGCAACGTAAAAGATGAGGTTTAACTTGTATGAGATTGCATGCCCATATCAAGTCGGCAACAAGCCATTGTGTACGGAAAGTTACAAAAAAAAGAAATAAGGGACTGTTCCTGAATTTTATTAAGAATCTCGCATGCTTATATATGTACTGAAGGCAAGAGATAAGCATTAATAAACGTGCAGTTTATTCTTGCAATAGCGAAAGATTTCAAAGATAATGAAATGATTTTGACTTTGTCTATTTATTTTTGAGTTCATGTGACAAATTTGACATATATAATACTATAATTATCAACAAGAAGGTGATAATTGACAATCTTCAGATAAATGTCAACGGGTTATCGACCTTTATTGACTCTCAGTGTGGGGTGTGAAATGGCATTGCTAGTACATGTATGCACCTTGCTGTTGAATTGTGTGTACGATGACAAGTAGAATAACGATTATCGTCATAACTGAGGTGTTAACAAATTATCTCTCATGATAATCCTGATAACAAAGGTTCAAGTCATACCGCTGTAAGTGGAATGATCATCATTAGATATTTTGAAATTGTCCTTTTACTTGACCCCTGCTACGTCCGTGCATAGCTCGACTTTGAGGGAAATAGATGTCTAGTCAATAAAATTACTTGAAGATCTGAAGTTTATTTCAAATCCTCGGATCCAGTTAACAGAAATCACATAATTGAACCAAACAGAAACAAAGTTATTATTTAAAATTCTTGTATCCACAGATATATGTATAGACAAAAAAAGAGATGCACAACAAACAAACCAACAAACAAAAAACACTGAGAACTACAACGCGCTTAAATATACCATTGAAATTTATTAACCAATTACACATTTTATACGATAACTTGTATGCTCTCTTGTCTGTCATTGTTTGACATTTATTCTATTAAGTTAAAATTATGCTGGAAATATATAAACAAATTACAGACTATATATACCAATTACAGACATTATAAAGTCGCCAAAGCATACATTGAGTACGAGTAGGCAGGACTTCAATGTTTAAACGTATAGTGAATTTTCATTGGTGACTCTGAATGGTCTGGAAGAGTAGACTGCTAAACAAACGTTCGTTCTTCTTTCATATGTAGTATTTCAAGTTGTTGGAAATATCTAATTATATAATTACTTATACACGTTTTGCTGTAGTAAATATTTGAATACATCAGTAATGAACCCGGACGATTGTTATAGTAAAATATTGGAGTTATGTACCCGGATGATATGTCTCCTAATTAGGACAATGTCGTGCACGTATACTATATGAAGTAGTTACATACTCTGTTATCTAGAAGATTAAATATCAAACATTTTATAGACCTAGAAACAAAACGCTTTCTGATATTTTGAGCGGAGTGTAAATAAAAAACAAATACCGATTGATGTTTTGAAGTAATCTTCAATAAATTTGTAATAGATCTACGTGTATTTTAGAGGTCACAAGCAACGCGTCGGGTAGGTAAAAATTCAGTGCTCTGCACTAACATAAGTACATATTTTCCTATCTATACAAAATATATACCTTAAGGAATTTTCCTAACCCTTTTGTATGTTTCATGATGCGTTGATCTTGATCTTTGTTCTATTAGTCCAATTTACATGTAAAATGCAGCATGATAAAAACTAATCAATCTAAGAGACTGACTTGACTTCCATATTGAATCATTTGTACATATGGGATACCTGGTGAACGCATTCTTATAATCACAAATTATAGTGCTGTAACCAGGTGATCCAAAAACCTATTCTACTTTTATATACTTGATACAACGCGTGATAATCTCAATATCAAATATGCTCCATTTAATCGTTTTGGCCAAATATTATTTAGTTTTGGGGGATGCAACCAGATAATTTTCAGCGAGTAGGTCAGCTAATCATATTACTTTAACCAAAATCTGGGCTTCAGTCCACAGCAGGACTTACTTCAGCCTTCTGATACATTTGAATATATTGACTTTCGCTGAGTGTAGCATAAGTTTGAAGGCACGAGGCAAGATTTTGTCAGAACTGCAATAAGATAATGAAGGGACACGTTTAATATTTGCTCTGCGTCAACCGCATAGAAATACTCGTATGTAAATTGCAGACAACCCTGAAACTCAACTCAGGGTCGAAACTCCGATACAACTGAGAGTGATATTCGTTGCCCCTAAAGGGTTGACATAATTGTTTTTTCCAACAGACAAGGGAAAAAGCGGATACAACTTTGACAAAGACACATTAATCTAAAAAGTATCAAAGGAAATTCAAAGTTAAATCCAACTTAAACTTCGGTTTAAGCAAGAGAGCGATTGCGTGCATCAATGTGCATCAATAGAGGTAGCTGCTCCACCCTAATAAAAAATATAGGGAGAGGTCATATTTTGTAGGAGTTATGTTAAAGACGATGTTGATGATCAAGCTACTCAAATAAAATTGAGATTTCCATTTCAGGATACTGATTTCCCAATAACTATTTAAGGAATATTTTAAGACATAATTTAGTCATGTGACCGTGACGTCGTCAACGTTTTTTCATGATTTACTCCGGTTTAAAATGGAATTTAGAATTAAATTATAAGGAATGACTGTAATATTTTTTCTGTCTATTCGAAATAACATAAAAAATTATCGAAAAATTTACGCGGGTTATTCAGTGTGCACCACATTTTTGATGTTATTTCTTCATAGACAGAAAAAATATTACAGTCATTCCTTATAATTTAATTCTAAATTCCATTTTAAACAGGAGTAAATCATGAAAAAACGTTGACGACGTCACGGTCACATGACTAAATCTTCTTATTCTTATGTAGAAAATAGTAGTCAAAGCTGAGGAAAAGATTGATTGATTGATGAATTGTTTTTTGCTTGCAAAAGGGATTCATCTTGTGATTATAGAATTAAAAAAATATACAAAAATAATAGTGAACAAACAGAGGGACAATAACGAGTAGCTCTTTGATTGATTTTGATTTTTTGTGATTTAACGCCACTTTTAAGCACCGCTTTTGGGCTATTTCGTGGCGGCCAGTTTTTATTGGTGGAGGAAGCCGGAGTGCCCGGAGAAAACCACCGACCTTCGATAGGAAAACTGACAATCCTAGTCAATTAAGATTGGAGTCGAGTGCACCCGCACGAGCGGGGTTCGAACTCACAACCTCAGTGTTGACTGGCTAGTCGATTAGTAACTCTTTGTAATTTTATATTAAATGTTCTTTGTCAGTACAAGTTGTAGACAGTTCTATTGTTTTGTAATTCTTACTGATTTATTTTTACTTTATATTGATGTAATTAATTCTTTCTTTTTTTTCGATAGTTTTGAATATAGTACAGAGCTAAAAAAAATGTTTTGGTCGCTTTTCCATGTTAATTTCTGAAATATTTGAGTTTTACTATCGGAATACTATTGTCGGAGAAATCGTTTTCTATATACATTGCCTTTTTTACCCTTTTTTAAGTCAAATTGATGATTTATTATGTATATCTAAAAAAAAGGTTTTTCAGAAAACCGAGACATCTGACAGTTGTATGTATAAGTAGGTATTCATTGTTCTAAGTTTATTTTTAATTTTTGCGACAGACAGTGATCCGTCTTTGTTTTTGTTATTTATTATCTCCTTTTATCAAATGTACTAAATTAAGCACTCAAAAACTGGTTACAAGAGGTACGTGTATGTAATATTCCTTAAGGAAACAAAAGATGTAATATTTGTAGTATTTATTATGTAAAATTGGTGATTGAAATGTTTGATGTAATAAAATTAAAAGAGGTAACACAAGGATTTTGTTCAAAATCATTGTAGATATGATTTTGATTTTTGGATTAATAATTCTTAATTTTTTTAAGAATGAATAATAGTCATGCATGTAACATTTAACCAAGAAGAAAGAGATTTTTTTTCAATATGGACGATATTCCAAGATATTTTTGCCCTGAATGAGACGCAATATAGATGAAATTCGATGTATTCTGGATTCGGCTATATGTTACAGCAACTTAACAATAAATAAATACAAAACAAACACATTAAATTTACTGTTTAGATTTCTGTGTCACATAGAAAACTACAAATACGAACTTCAAAGGGAACCTCAGTATTGATAAGAAGTCAAACATACCAACAAAGATTAATATATTATTGAGTGTCTATTGATTTTCCCCACTTGAACCTCTTTCTGACAGTTCAAGGGGTTTGTGTTGACAGTGTTGATAGGAAGATCTGTCGCACACCTGTCTCACATGCTGCAGGTTAGGACATGTGTTACATGTAAACAAATAATGTGGACACACTGGGCACTCGAGGCAATTATGGCTCCTTGATTTGGTCAAATTTTGATCGCTTCATTTTAACTTTGATCAAAAACAGAAAAGGGGCTAGCGTGGGGTAGAAAAGAAAATAAATATGACCGGGAAAAAATTTCGAAAACATTTTGCAAATTGAAGTACATAAAAAGTTAGGTTTAGTTTTGATCGAAATTTTGAACGCACACTAAACATAGAAAACTTTAATATTAAAAGAACGCAGTAAAAGTTCAAAAGATTGTATGCTAGCACATATAAAAAAAATACGAATGGTTTAAAGGCAAGTCCATAATTTATTCGTTATATTTCGCCGACTCAATCACTCCATTTCAATATTCATCTTTCGTGTATTATATTGAAATAATTTGTGGAAAAGACGTCTTTATTACTATATAAGCAGACATAATACTTACAGCAACAAAATCAAAGCGTCATTTGAATACATTATATATACAATAGCAAGCAAAAAATACTTATATTCTCTGGGTCTCAACTCCAAAATAAAGATAAAGATAAGGTATGCCCGCGAATGAGATAACTTTCCACCATAGACGAAATGACATAGATTACATATAAAGATTTTTTTTATAAAAGAATCTGATTTTTTTTTACTTAGTTTAGATTTGAGGGATTTAGCTGGACCAATAAGCAAAACACCGGAAACCATATAAATGACAAGAAAAAATCATGTACAATTAAACAAACTTATAACAAATGGTTATATTCAATAACGAGTCCCTTATCCTTAGTTAACAAACCATAATCAAATATTTTATTGACATTAATTGCTGTCATACAAATTGTTAGTGATTTGTGACATTATAAATACATTTAGTACTAACGACTATTTTATATAAGGACAGTGTAACACTTCTCTCGAGTATATAGCCGACAGTGGTCGTTGACATTATTTCAGTTAGGATATAAGGTCATAGTAAACTAAAGTAATATAAAACAACATCAACTATTATACAAGAAAAATAATGTAAAAGGAACCCAGCGTTTTCATTCTACATCTTTGTATTCAAATTTCACAAAATAACTTAGTTTTGGGAAAATATTGTGGTCATTTAAAAAAAACCAACGTAAATTTTATAATAGAAATTTGGAGAATTGTATCCCCAAATTATTATATAAGCAAGATATTAAGGGGGTACCCAGCACTTTGACTAACATAGATTTGGCTCGTTTAATTTTCATTAAATTTTGAAAAAAACATTGAACTTTGACCAGTTGACAAAAATATAAAAAATTTAATGAAATTTAAGCCACACACTTAACAGGAATAATTTCATTGACTATATAGCAGTTTGACAAACACTAATTTTGATCATTGAAAAGCTTGATTTCTCTTTACTAATAGTATGTGATTAAAACGTTTATCTGGTTTTTAAAGAGTTAATTCCCTTAGGTGTTCTGTACCCCTTTAAAAGAACGAAACAAATTGAGACACTATCTAGGAATGTAAATAATAAAATAGAATATCAAAAAAAATTTGTGACTGTGGATTGCTGACTCATTGACGTTGACCCACAAACCCCTTTTTTTATTCATAGAGAATTTGAATTATTTGATGATTGATTACGTGATAAGAATCGGGCAATAGTGAAAACATGACACACAAAAAACCGCTCAAGTTTACATTAATTTACGTTCAAAATGTATAATAGTGCATTCGTTTCCTTTACCTAGCTGTTCTCGGGTATTTCAAGGTATATTTTGGTTGAAATGCGAAACAAAAGACTTACCATTTCTAACTCGGGATGAAAGTAACTTCAAAATGGGATGGTTAGTTCAACATTTTTTTTCGCCATGTTTTGATATACTTTTATATTACCTGACAAAGACTGCCACGTAAATACTAAATGAGTTGCAAAGATAAATATAAGTTGCACATTATTTATTCAGAATAGTGCATGGGTATATCTTTATTTTTCTCCTGTATATGAAATTCCGTGTACTTACGCTCAACGAGAGACAACTTTGTTCTAATTTTTACCAAGATAAACAAAACAATGTAGTCTAAGAACGATAACTCTTCGACTCTACGTAAACCGACCTTCATTTCTGCAAACGATTTTTATTTTCCTATCAATGATAATGCATCTGGGGTTAAATTAATGTACAAGTTTTGTAAAGTTATAACCTTCGGAATATTTTTCTCCAGTACACTAAACCCCCTCCATCTACAAGTTAGTAATAATATAAAAACGAGTTACAGAAACAAATACTAAACAATAGACATGTTATATGACATATATTTATAAACTTGGATATGACAACAACTAAAACACCGGGTTTACAAAGTCAGACTGGAATACGGTTCATAGTTTATTTAGCGAGGCTCTATTATGACATAAACTGGATTCTTTGGTCGGAGAATTCCCCCAGACGTAGGGGTACAGATACCAATAGAGTATTGTCCAGCTCTATTGGTATCTGTAAATAAACAACACACATATAGTGTAAGGGAGCTACCATTTGATTTTTATGGGGGGGGCTAGGATGAAATTTGAAAAAAAATAGGCAGGACAAGAGTTTTGACTAAAAAAAAGGCAGGATGAGACACTTTGCAAAAAAAAAAGGCAGGATGACAATTTATGTAAAAAAAAGTCAGGACCGAATAGAGTGAAAAATAAAAAGGCCGGACAGAGATTACAACTAAAAAAAATGCCGGACAAAATTTTTCATCCTAGCCCCCCCCCCATAAAAATCAAATGGCAGCTCCCTAAGATTAACAACAACACTTAAAATAACAAGTCTTTTGATATATTTGAAATAACTACACTACCAATGTCTAAACCAAGGTAGTAAGATATATATATATATGTTTGAATATGTTGCCTCTAAACTGGTTTCAAAAAATTTGAAAAAAATAGGCCGGACAGGAGTTTTGAGTAAAAAAAAGGCAGGATGAGACACTTGCAAAAAAAAAAAAAAAAATCAGGACGACAATTTAGGTAAAAAAAAAGTCAGGATAAACTAAAAAAAAAAGGCAGGACCGAATAGAGTGAAAAATAAAAAGGCAGGACAGCGATTACAGCTAAAAAAAATGCAGGACAAAATTTTTCATCCTAGCCCCCCCATAAAAATCAAATGGTAGCCCCCTAATACACTTGTATCATTATAATATTGCATGTACTTTACGAATATGTTATTTCAATTTTAAGTACTCTCAGGTAGATTAGTTTTAACTAATGGTATTATCCTCTTCAAATAAAGACTGTTTATTTATTTATTTATTTATTTTATTTAAAGCCGTGCGCTTATAAAAATTCTGCAAAAATATCCTTCGTGAGCCAACTTGATCTGTGATAGCTAGCTTGTCCTTGTAATCGCTCATTGCGTAGGACTAATCCATTATAGTCATTTATTACGACAAAATCGCTTTAAAAATGATTATTTTTTTCAACTGAAAATTAAACTGTAATACGTCTTTTTAGTAGCAAACCTTCGTATCAGGTGTCGGTTTTAACCGGAAGTGTTGTAGTATTCTAACCATTGCCATTTTTGTTTCTAGATTTGCCAGCCTCATTCCAATACAATTTCTAGGTCCATGACCAAATGGCATGTACGAATAAGGACTTCGGGTTTCTTTGTTTACTGCTGAAAATCTGGAAAAAAGATTTTTTGTAAGATTGTTACAGCATTTTATTAGTTATCAGTACAATCAGTGTTATATTATATTGTATTATATGTGACTATTATTGTTGTGGTTACCAATTATGTAAATCAATTGTATCTGATTTTATGCCCTTTATGGGCCCTGTAATTTGGGAAATAAAAATATTCTATTCTATTCTATTCTATTCTATTCTATGTAAAACGGACTGTGTACCATTAATAGCTTAAATGAAATTATTCTGTTCAGCAAATTCAAAACTCGGATAAATATGCAACAGACCAACATACAATCAAACAAAAAAATAATATTACATCAAATGTCATAATTGCTTGGTTTCAGTTTTTTGCATGGCAAAACAAAGATCTTGAACTCATTTACCAAAACATTAGTGATAAGGGTACCTTTCCGGGTCAAATGTTTCTGGTTCTGGCCATAGTTCAGGGTCATAATGCATGGCATATATAGGAACTGTGACTTCAACGCCATCTGGTATTCTGTAACCGTTCACTGTTACCGATTTCATGGTCTTTCTGTTTGTTCTGAAATCATACAATTTGTACAGGTCAACTCGACTATCTATACTACTAAAGGAAGAGACCGATTTCATTGAGCCGCAACTCCTCTGAAACTATACAAAGTCGGAAATATTTGTGATATGACGTATAAATGTAGTGTTTTGTACTTCCTAAATTTGTCTTTGAAACAATCTTTTTTCCACAGAAAACGCAAATTTTGAGAAAATATCCAAATTCGGAGACCGTTATCGATCCGTGTCTTATACGATTTCGCGCATGCTCAGTCGACGTACTGCCCGACAACTTGACCCACAGCCAACTCGCACCACTCAAACACTCTCACTAATTATTACAACTTGCATCACTTTATCAAACTCGCACCACTCAAAAAAAAGAAATATAACAAACTCGAAGAATGTGTTTAATCATTAGATTGTTTTCTTCTTCTCTTAGTAAATTCCTCCTTTCTCGGAGCACCCGTGTCACACAGAGACAGAACTCGCACCACTCGAGAAAAAAAAATATACTACAAACTCGCACCAATGAAGAAATGATTTAAATCATCAGAGAGTTCTAGATTGTCTTCTTCTTATCTGAGTTATTTCCTCCGTTCTTGGAGCACCCGTATCACACAGAGACAGAACTTGACTCGCACCTTTCTAGAAAAAAAATTAATACTACAAACTAGCACCACTGCATAAAAACAGTTTGAGAAACACCAACCCAAGCTGTGTATCACCATAAACATTTCAAGTAGTCTTAATTTGAATACAGGTAGATGTGGGGTATACGTCAATGAGACAGTAACCCAACCCAATATATAACAAAAAGACATCTGGAAGTCAATAGTATCAAAATCTTGTCACCAACACATAATTCTCCATATTACAAAACACATGACGATATGTCATTAAACAATCACTAAAATCCTTACTCTTAATTTCAATACAAATTTTACTTGTCTTAATACAATATAGATCTTCACATTTGTATTTTATGATAGACTATGTGTTGTTTATAGCTTTTGAAAAGTCTTTATAGTAGTATGCCCGCCATATTTGTTTTAATGAGCAACTTTAGTAATTTTGTTTTCTTTTTTGTAAATTTATGGCGTTCAGAACAATGGCGTCTGCATGATTGAAAACCATATCTGTACCTGTTCCAAGTTAGAAAATCTTGTAATACTCACTGAGAGTCATTGTTAGACAACCCACGATGAAAAATTTACGCTTGAAATTGTATCGAATATAGGCCTATACCTTGTAAACTATTTTTTGAACATAGTCAGTCATTTTAGTTTTCTGCTATGAAACTAATGGAATAACGTACCTTGTACTTGGTGGATACATTCTCATAACCTCACAGAAAAACATGTCAAGGTACTGTAACTTCATTATTTGTTCATAGCTTGGCGAATCCTGTAACGCAAAAGTAATGCCAAAGTGTGTTTTCTTTATTTTACACTCATTTGCTGCTATATTATAAATAATTTGAGGTTGAAAAAACAAACGCAAAAAAAAAATAAAAATTCAGAAAATCTTTTAAAAATTAACAAATTTCGATTATCAAGGGAACTTCAGTAAAAATTCACCTAAGATAACAAAGACTACAATTTGGTATACGCTAGTCGCGCATCTCGTCTAAATAAGACTCATCAGTGGCGCTCGAACAAAACAAAAAAAATAGTTGGAAGGCCAAATCAAGAACACGCATCAAATATCTGCCACTGGACTCACAACAATCAAGCAATCATTTAGTCACCCTTAGTCTTCGTAAAAGTTTAAAGAATAAACACAAAATCAACAAAGAGAAACTTTAAGTGTACTTCATGAGGACATATAAAAATAATCACTCACCAACACTTCATATATCTTTAGTTTAACATACATCATTTAACATTATTATACTTCATGTCAAAATGCCAGATTTTGATTGGTTAATACGAGGTGGACAATTTACTCTATCCCATGGCAAATACTCTATTACCCTTCACGGAGACGCTTGATCAAGTGTGCGCTTTAATAAATACTAATGGACGTCATAGTTTATTACTTTGAATTTGAAATTTAATAGACAGTAATAACAGAACATTCAGTATAATAAATTAAATAACACATATCTGAGAGGGTGATAGAGCAGATTGTTACCCCTCGAAAAGACATTGTCAACCTTGGCTTCGCCTCAGTTGACAATGTTTTCTCGGGGTAACAATCTGCTCTATCACCCTCTCAGCTATGTGTTATTTATATAATGTCTGTTTTAACAAATAAACAATGATAATAAAATCACCTTGCCAATTTCATGGTTGATTTCTTGAAATAATCGCTCTTGATGATCTTGGTGAACCGCCATACGATAAATGCTGAATATCAGCCCTGCTGCAGTTGTGTCATAGCCATCAAGGAAAAAAATCAAGGAGTTCGCTAAAATCTCCGTTTCTGTTATACCTATATCATACAGGTAAAAATCGAAATCAGAAAAGTGTATATTATACTTAAAAAACATGTTTCAAAATCAACAAAGAGTATCTTAACTTTTTTGCTGTATATTATTTTTTTTTTTGGTTTATTGTCTTGTACATAAATCAGGCCGTTGGTATTCTCGTTTGCATTGTTTTACATTTCGTTTGCCTTTTACAGCTTGCTTTGTGGTATTAAATTTGCTCATTATTGAAGGCCATACGTTGACATATAGTTGTTAACTTTTATGTCATTAAGTCTAATTTTTATATTGTCAATTTTATTAGAATAGGACACATGGGCATTATTACTGAAATTTCTAATGGTCACGTGTTCATTAATTTGAAGTCATTCAAAGGTTAGAATGTTGTAGGAATGTCTGCTTTGATCATTTTTATACAATCCTTACCTCGTTGCTTATACATTTCAATGGTGCCATTCTTTATATCTGTCGCACTCTCTCCTTTATAATTATTTATCATCAGTTGTAAAAAGTCTGGCCTTGTCTGAATATAAACACATACTTTAATTAAACCATACTCTAACAGGACAGAGTGTAGATACATAGATATTCTATCATTAAGAATTATTTAGTTTAAACAGCATAATGGCGTAGCTTACGTTGAGACAACCGAGGCAGTTGTGGAAAAAAAAAACTTTTATAATCTAATTCTTTTAAACAATTTCGACCTGAAGCAGCAGACTCGCTACCAAACGCTTATAAACCGACTTGTATAATACTATCAGACGGCTTTTTGTCGGTATTGATTCGTAGACGGATAGACGGTATCCTTTGCAAATTCAAGACTTATTGAAACATTTCCCTCCCCTTATTGGAAATCCCCTTTGCGGTGGTTTCAGTAATCTAAAGTATGTCCGACTCAAAGAAATCGACACAATTGAAGCTTACAGATTTATTTAACCCTACTCCAAGCAAAATCAGTAGAATAGATCCTGATGATGATCCAACTCACGAGACTTCTCCGATCGAATCACTTGCCCATTCAGGTAAAACATTAAAATTATTAATTTTGTGTTTGAAATTTCTAGTAAATGAGGGTCTGGATGAGGTAAATAGACTTGCAATAAATGTAAAGTTTAAAGAATAGAAATTTAGAATGGTGCCAAAATATGAAAGGAAAATAAAATTATGGGCAAAAAGAATTAGAAATGAATGTTCAAACCCTCATATCTTGAACCGGCAGTATGTAGTACTAACATATACAACTGAAACATCGTTGTGTGTTACCCCCCCCCCCCTTCCCTGAGTCCCATGTCTTCAATTTTAATTACACAGAGTTTCATTGACTTTGATACCAGTAAAAAAAATATACAAATTTATATATATCAATCAACATGCAGACTGACACAATTTAAATTTTTTATGTTGTTTTTTTACTTTTTTTCTCGCTATTTTAAATTTATAGTTTGGCATTAGTAGAATTTACATATTTAAAAGAGTAATTAATTCTAGTCCTTCCAAGAAATATCGGCGAAAACAAAACTGAATAGAACGTGCCATGTCGCACTTTACATATAGCGTGCGGCCCGGGTTTATTTCCTAACTTATCAGGAAATGTTGCTGTTCAATCCGTTCGTCGTTTTGTGATGATCATCTATTCGTTTGTTCGTGACCGAGTGAGTAAATGATTATCACAAACATTTTTTTAATAAACCTTAATCATTTCGTTTGTTTTTTTCTGCATTTAAAATTCTGTTCATGCGTCTTCTAATCATCAAACACGGTCCTGTTTCCCTTCTGATATGACTCGTTAAATCTTGTGTCACAGTAAGGTACAGACACAGATATTAGAGAGTGTACGACGGTTTGGAAATTAATTGGCAGATTCTGTGAGGTGATCATATCTTCACGTGTTTTGTTATTTTTATAACTTTGAGTTGACCGTAGATTAGATAGTATCGGTTTAAATCATACACAACTTACTAAAGACTCGGGAGTCGAAAAAATTTGCACAAGACATATTACTAGTATAAAGTCACCTGCGTTTTGGTGAAGACAGTATGATGACCTCAAGATGTTGTATAGTTATTTGTGTCGTTTCAATGTGGTTGCTGTCTCATAGACCGTGATAGACGTATACATTGTCCCATATCTCCTTTTACTCACTGCATGGTTATTTGAGTATACCTTCAATTTATATCATTCATAGCGTAAACCTTTTAATCGTAATCCACTCGTCAATCGTTTCAAGACTTTTAAGGTTTTGCCGGAAACTAGCGGTTTACAACTCTCCACAAGAGACCAAATGACACAGAAATTAACAACTATAGATCACCGTACGGCCTTCAACAATAAGTAAAGCCCATACCGCATAGTCATCTATAAAAGTATAAATCATCCCGAGGGTCCGTTAGTCCACAATCGAAATTAGGGAACTGATATAATCTCTTCTAAAACAGATCTAAAACAGATCCCTTTCTGCACTTAGAAGACTTAAACTATGGAACCGGACAACAATGACCGATCATCGATTGAACGGACTGGCCTTAATGCACATCCACAAGGATAAAGAAATTGACCGAAACCTTGTATTGGACAAGTTTGACGCTGGGGAAATAGAAGAATTGGTGCTTTGCACCTGTAGAAGACTTTCAGTATCAAAATTTAAAACATATTACAGAATTCAACTTTCATAAATAAATCTAAAGCACACATGATTATGGTATTTTAAAACACTAGTATTCAAGATCTCTTACAAAGAGAAAGGAAAAAAGTAACATCGGAGCTTGACATATTGTTTACATGTAGCTTTTGTTAAAACGTATTAGCATTATTATGTTGAATAAAGTAAAACAACTGCTATAACTTTAATGGTTTTTTTTCGTTTTTCAAATGGTAAAACCTTTATAGCATCTGGGGGGCGCAGCCCCCCCCCAACCCCCCCCCCCCCTCCCACCCCCCCAACCCCCCCCCCCCCTCCCACCCCCCCAACCCCCCCCCCCCCCCCCCCACCCCCCAGACCCCCTGCCTCGGTAATATCAAAGGGCAAGCTACGCCACTGCAGCAACTATAGTGATACATTATTAAAATATGTAAAATGTCAAAATATTGTTGGTGTATTCTGTTGCAGTCAATCAAAGTTAATGCTAACTACTATCAAACTACTATCAAACTACTATCAAACTACGATTAATTTTAATAATAGTAGTTTAACCGTTTAATTCTAGTTTGATACGGTTTGATTGACTTTAAGAGATATTTTTAATATTATTGTTTTCATTATCATATATTGTTGCTATAGATTCTAATCAATTTAGATATGGTTTTTGTCGAGCCTTCGACTTTTGTCGCAAAATCGAGACATAGCGATCCTACATTCCGTCGTCGTCGTCGGCGGCGGCGGCGGCGGCGTCCACAAATATTCACTCTGTGGTTAAAGTTTTTGAAATTTTAATAACTTTCTTAAACTATCCAGGATTTCTAACAAACTTGGACAGAAGCTTGTTTATGATCATAAGATAGTATCCAGAAGTAGATTTTGTAAAAAAAAAAATCCTGTTTATCCGTATTTTACTTATAAATGGACTTAGTTTTTCTGCCAGTTAACATTACATTCACTCTGGTTAAAGTTTTTAAAATTTTGATAACTTTCTTAAACTATCCGATCCTGGATTTGTACCAAACTTGGACAGAAGCTTGTTTATGATCAAAAGCTAGTATCTTGAAGGAAATTTTGTAAAAATTTATTTCCTGTTTTTCCGTATATATCTTATAAATGGACTTAGTTTTTCTTCCAGTTAAAATTACATACAGTCTGCAGTTAAAGTTTTTAAAACATTAGATTCATAAACCATCCTGGATTTTTACCAAACTTGGACAGAAGCTTCTTACAATCAAAAGATAGTATCTAGAGGAACATTTTTAATAATTTTCCCCATTTTTGTTGAGCCTGCAACGTGAGACATAGCGATCCTTCATTCCGTCGTCGTCACACTGAAAACATAGACATCAGCAAAAGAAGGCGAGACACTGGGTTTCGCGGAACCCTTACGAATTTTATCTCTTTTAAAACAATGCATAGGCTCCTCAAGCAAAGTTGATTAGAGAGTCATTTGGCTATTAATTTTAAGTCACTTTTGCTCAAATAACTCTTCATGTGTTTCACTGCCGTTATACGTCCTTGGTTTTTAAATATTTGGCTTTGATTGGGAGCGTTCCCGATGAAGGTAATTCCAGAAGAGCACTTCGGACGCCTACTATTTAGAAAGATATTTGTAATTTGTTGCTGTAAGCAATTAAAATAAGTTTTTATCAAATACACAGATTTTGTTAAGTTTAAGTGGTTAAGTGGGAGAATTGTTCCCATGCTCTCGGCTCCTGCGCCCCTGGAAATGTACAATATCTTTTGATGTATGATGATTACCATTTTGTTATCTTTTCTTTTCTGTATTGCAGTTTTCGTAATATCCATGAAAAAATCAATGGCCTCACTTGGAAAAGGTCGAATTTCAAATTTGCTGAAAACGTGTCTTAATTCTGGGAAGAACGCTGTGGGAAAGAAGTAAATGATTTTATTCAAATTTTGAATTATTATATTTTTAAAAAGAAAATTTGTTATTTTAACTTCTTTACGTGAAGATATGTTTAATATTGAAATTATATTAGCTTTTTTTTTTGTATGTTAAAATGAAGACATCATCAAGATGAAAATGCAAACTATATTTAACGTCACATTAAGTAAGGTAGTTTTCTCGTTTTAATTGTTTTTCATTTGTCATGTTGGAACCTTTATAGCTTGCTTTGCGGTATGGGTTTTGCTCATTGTTAAAGGCAGTACGGTAACTTTTGGTCTCTGGTGGAATGTTGTCTCGTTGGTAATCCTATCACATCTTCTTATTTGCAAAACACAAGAGATGTTTCCTTTTGAAATCATAAATGTATATAGTGTAGCATCTCTGAAAAATCTAAGATTGCTTACAGGTTTTCAAAACGAGGCGAAAACTGGCCGAAAATGCAAACCGTCATAGAGAGCTGAAGAGACAGAAGTCAAAACAAGAAAGATTAAAATGAACTTTTGTATCAAGTACAATTACACTAAATTAATACTAAAGAGTGGACGATAGATACTCTATATGAATAAAAAGAGATATGGGGTATATTCCAAAGTAACAAAAACATCCAAAAGGCAGTTATTGGTCAACATACAGTCTTCGAAACTAGAAAGGTGCCTGTATACAAAACCCATCTAATATTAGAATTCCCGGTGATCTTTCAATCTTACCTTGTAGGAGAAATAGCGGACTCGAGAACTTCAAGCTTGTCATTTCTTTAGCCATCTTGATAAATTCATTATTTGGATTCTCTTGGGAGTCTACCTTAAGTCCAAATGCTGTCCCGCATATAACATCCATAGAAAATCCCTGACATATTCTGTAACATAGAAACTGAACACCGATAGAAATTGGTTTCAGTTCTGTTGGAAAATGATTTTTATAACGTATAATAGGGTTAAAAAGATGAAAACAACAAATTGTTGGTACATATATATATCATATCTAATAATTACTTATATGGACAGTTCATCTCTTGAATACTATGAATACAAGGAGAAATGAGACAGTAAGTTGGAATTCTATGCGACTGTCATACAAGTGAGAGATTTGGCTGGCTATAGGGCCGGGTTTAATCCGCCGTTTTCTGCATGGTGAAATGCATGTGCCAAGTCAGGAATGTGACAGTTGTTTTCCATTCGTTGGGTGTGTTTGAGCTTTTGATTATGCCATTTTATAAGGGGACTTTCCGTTTTGAATTTCCCTTGGAGTTCGGTATTTTTGTTATTTTACTTTTTTTGGGACAATAGTGTATGAGCAATCGGAAAATTGTGCGACAGACTTTATACCACAAAACTTGAGATCAAATAAATTATGAATGTTGGGATTTCGATTTTTATTCTATTTTCACGATTAAATTAAACTGAACGTATCACACTCACTGGTCCATGTTGACTGATGTGTTCCTCTGTGACTGTTTCTTGATTTGAGATATTAGCTGATCAGAACAATCTTCGATTGATGAAAACATCTGGAAAAAAATCAACAATACTGCATATAAACGAGTGTTTAAGGATGTTCGCTACTCTGTTTCAAAATAACAAGCTTTGTAAAAGACTGTTATAAATTGATAGTATATAAATGAAGGAACTAAAATTAAGGGTTCGTGTCTTTGTTTTCGAGATATAAGCTATTGAAAAATTGGCGGGAAATGATTCTCTCTAGACTTTTCATACATTTAACATTGGCACCTTTTTTCTTTCAAAAACTATGATGAAATAATAAGGATTTTATAAGATTTTCAAATATGTCTTTTTAAACAATATGTTATTAAATTATGAAAAGAAATGTAGGGGTTAGCAGGCAAATTTTTTTAATAGCACTACATAGATAAAACCAGAGGATTCCTAATATCTGGCTAAAAACTCAAAAACAAGTGGAGCGAACACCCTTAATATAAAAGGTTTGAACTCCTCAAGGAAAGTTGACCGTAGATTGATATGGCTATTCTCTTGGGGGAAAACAATTTTGTTCATATGGCTATTCTTTTGGGGGAGAACACTTTTGTTCATATAGCTGTTCTTTTGGGGGAGAACACTTTTGTTCATATGGCTATTATTTTGGGGAGAACACTTTTGTTCATATGGCTATTCTTTTGGGGGAGAACACTTTTGTTTATATGGCTATTCTTTTGGGGGAGAACACTTTTGTTCATATGGCTATTCTTTTGGGGGAGAACACTTTTGTTCATATGGCTATTATTTTGGGGAGAACACTTTTGTTCATATGGCTATTCTTTTGGGGAGAACACTTTTGTTCATATGGCTATTATTTTGGGAAGAACACTTTTGTTCATATGGCTATTCTTTTTGGGGAGAATACTATTGTTCATATGGCTATTCTATTGGGGGAGAACACTTTTGTTCATATGGCTATTATTTTGGGGAGAACACTTTTTTTCATATGGCTATTCTTTTGAGGGAGAACACTTTTTTTCATATGGCTATTATTTTGGGGAGAACACTTTTGTTCATATGGCTCTTCACGTATTCAAGTACTTATACATCATAGTCTTTTAAATGTTTGGGTTTTTGATATAGAGGTTAATCCAGAAAAGCGCTTCGTACACATCAGAATAATTATTATATGGTATATCTAAACGAAGTGTAAAAGCAACAAACCTGTTTTAGTTTGGCTGGACTAAACGATGGACTGAGCACATTACGTAAGAACTTCCAATGTTCTCCTATCGCTAGCGTTACTGCTGAATAGGCCATCTCTCCAGCGTAGGCTAGTTCCTGTGATTATAAATCATTTAATCTTTTCGAAAACGAGACTGCATTGCATTCTTCATCCAATAGTGAAATAACTCAAAATTTAAATGGATACGAAATACTGCCTTTATGGGGATCACTTTCAAATAAAAGTTGCAATATATTATTTGATAATCCAATTATTGATTTTGGTCGAATGGTGTGGCCAATGTTTTTCAAAAGGAAACATGCATTTAAACAGGAAATACAGAAAAAAGTGGTGAAATATCCTACTATTGAAGCTGTCAACAATGTCTAGAAGCAAACATGTTTAACCCCGCCATATTTTCTATGTGCCTGTCCCAAGTCAGAAACCTGTATTTCAGTGGTTGTCGTTTATTGCTGTATATTATATTTGGTTTTTGTTCTTGTTTTGTACATTAACAATGCCGTTAGTTTTCTCGTTGAATTGTTTTACATTCGTCGATTCGGGGCATTTTACAGCTGACTATACGGTATGGGTTTTTGCTCATTGTTGAAGGCCGTACGGTGACCTATAGTGGTTAACTTCAATGTTATTTGTCTCTGGTGGATAGTTGTCTCATTGGCAATCATACCACATCTTCTTATTTTTATATTTGTATTCTTTAGATATCATGTTACACAGTCCTATTTGGAGGACCATTTTTGAACTTTTTTTGCCCTGCTCCTTGACAGCTACAAAGTCTATGTTATTTTTAAAATGGTCTTTGGAACTGAAAACAAGGGACTGTTGGATAAATGATTATTGTAAAATGTATCGGAGTATGTATTTTTTATGTAATTTGTCACAATCTGTTGCATGATTTTATTGAGCCTCCTCATGGGATTTTTGATTATGTGATTACTTGGCCGTTTTTAGAGTGATTATTTGATTACCAGACCAACTATTTCATGATTATTTGATAATCTAGGACTGTATTTTTGATTATTTGATCATCTTGTTTAAAAAAAATAATTAATGATTTGATTATGTGATTATATTGGCAAAAAATTTGTGATTATGTGATTACTTGGACATCCCCATGAGGCCTCTTTATTGCAACACCGATCATTATCATAACAAAGTTGTTGTGAAAAAGCAGCTTCAATACAATTTATATAAAAACAAGGCTTCATCTTTTTGTCATTGCAAAACCAAAGCTGCATGATCACTAACTAATATGCATAAACACAACCTGTTGTCTTAACATTTTCTCTTAGAAAGCAATGGAAATTTGATATACACCGTGTTTGAAAATACAATTGAAACTTAATTATCCCAATTATAAAACCCAACAACTTGGCTACTTGTACTGAATGTTAGTTGAAAGATATTGTCCGTTGTACGACTTTGCAAGGCTATGGAAAAACAGTACAATAACGGGTGTTGCACGGACATTTTTTATGGAGTTACACGGACACTTTTTATGAATATAGTCACTCGTGCATTCAATGAGTTCATAGGCACTTTATCGTGCACTTGGTGGCACAATTACCTCGTTTTATGAATACAATTAATATGAAAAGCGTTCATAAAACTTATATTTATAAAAAAGCTATTTCCCAAAATGCCGAAATTAAATAAAGTATCTACGAAGTTACTGACCGCAAGAGTAACTGCAACCATAAAAAGTTTCCATGTACAAACCTCTCGTGGGTTTGCTGAGCAGTTAAGCTGAAATCTTTTAAAGCGTCTAAATCGAAAAAAAACTATACGGAAGATTTGTTATAAAATATAAAGTGGCTTCGAAAGAGGACATTACTGTAGATTCATTTTTATTCGTGGTATACCAATTTTCGTGGTTTTCGTGGGACACAGCAAACCACGAATTTAAGAATTCAACGAACAATAATCCCGACAAATTTGAAATGAATCGGATGTTTACTTCCGGTTATCTTTTGCAATACTAGTGTAGTGTTGATTCGGGACAAACATGGTAACAAAACACGTGTTTTAAATAAAATAGAAAAGTATTTTGATTACATTTATTCATATACTAGTATTCCACTTTCATTTAAACATTTTAACAAACATTACATACAAGTACATATATAATAAATTAATTGAAATTATATAACCGCTCAAATACACATACATGTAACAACACATTTGCACACATACTTTTAACAATCTTTAACAAGACTTTAGTTCACATACATACAATGTCACTCAGTACGAAACAAAGCACTAGATAAAATGTTCTAATGTCAAATTTACAATAAACCTGCTTTACGGAAGCCAGACTTGATTAGGTCGGTACGTGTGGACATGATCTGGTGTGTTGAAACTATCCACTGGGCATGAACGGGTTTCATGACGGATGTCTTCAAATCTACAATGACCTTTGGTGCACGTTCACCGGTGATGTCTTCTTGATGGTTTAGTTGTTGCACTACTTGTGCTGAGTACCAGTCATGGAAATTAGATTTTAATTGTTCTTTATATTCTCGGTTAACGGATAAGTCCAACGGCTGTAGTTTGTCAGTACAGGCTGCAGGCACAAACAAGGGAATGATGTCATTTTTCTTTAAGTGGCTTAGCAGCTTTTCTCCTGTGTGGGCTCTGTAAACAACAAAGATAGCTACGGCTTTCTGGTTTTTCTGAGAAAGAGGAAGATCTTCAATAATACCCTCTACGTAAGGCAAGATGACTTTATCTACAAAACGGATCATTGTGTCTTCATTGCTCCAATGTGTCTCGGTACTTGTAACATCCCAGTTGTCTGGAAAATCGACACCTTTCGGTAAACTACGGTCTGTTTTACCCTGGTAAATTAGCTGAGGTGGCAATAGAGACCCGTTCATAGATGTTGCTAGAAGAAGTGTTATTTGACGTTTGTCATCAATTCATGTGATTGGTACCTGTTGGGAGCCCTGTTGCTCCATTGTCCAGTCGCCGCCTGGTATCAGCTGACACCCGGTCTGGTCCCAGTTAATCACAAGAGAGTCTGGAATGCTGTGTTGCTTAATGACTGTGCTGACTTTTTTTACGTACTCCTGTTTAATGTCGTCGAAATCAGCTGGTAGATGTTTTACACCCTTGGTTCCCTTACGCTTAACGAAGCCCATGCGGCGGAAAACGGAAATAGCGTAGGTCTTTGTAATGTTGATATGCCCGCCATACTTTTGCAGCTTGTGTCTGGCGAACTTTGTCACAACGGCCTCAGCTGCTGCCATAACGATGCGTGAGTTGATGACTCCACCGTTCTTACGCACGTTGAGAATCCATTGTTGCACGTCGTTATCTAGGTGACCAAGTAAGAGAGGATTTCCACGTGGCGATCTTGGTAAAACTTCTATGTCTCCACCTCCTTAAATAAACAATAAAAACTTTAAAATATCATTCATAATCTACGTTTTTAAATTGATATAAATTATTCATTAGAAAATAACGGTGAATGAGTTGTTAATTACCGTGTCAAAATCTGGTTTTATTGCCGATTAAAAGGATTAAGGGTGGGACGTTGCCCTTAGGTGATATTTTTGTGACAGGAACAATAAAATTCACACCTTTGACTTTGCAAATATGTAGACAATCGTTTAATAAGGTAACACAGGTAGAATATATTTTATTTCAGATAAAATTTCGATAAATTGCAGATGTACTTTTGCTTATTCTGGACAAAAACTACACAACTTGCATTTCAAATAATATTCTGATAAAATGCCGTTAAAGCATTGTGTTTCTTTATTCTGGACAGAAACAACATTTTATCAAAATAAAATCTTACTGTACAAATTGGATTAAGAAGGAGCTGGGAGGACACAAATTGCATTTCAAATAATATTCCGTGAAATTGTCGTTTAAGCGTGTACTTTAGTTTATTCTGGACAAAAACGACATTTTTTACGAAATAAAATTTTACTCAACAAATTGGTCAAAGGAAGAGCACGGAGGTTACAAATTGCATTTCAAATAATATTCTGATAAAATGCCGTTTAAGCATTGTGTTTCTTTATTCTGGACAGAAACAACATTTTATCAAAATAAAATCTTACTGTACAAATTGGATTAAGAAGGAGCTGGGAGGACACAAATTGCATTTCAAATAATATTCCGTGAAATTGTCGTTTAAGCGTGTACTTTAGTTTATTCTGGACAAAAACGACATGTTTTACGAAATAAAATTTTACTCAACAAATTGGTCAAAGGAAGAGCACGGAGGTTACAAACTGCTTTCAAATAATATTCTGATAAAATGCCGTTTAAGCATTGTGTTTCTTTATTCTGGACAGAAACAACATTTTATCAAAATAAAAATTTACTGGCACCTGAACCTAACGCGATTTACTGTTACACAATTTAATTATAATTCTTTCAGACATTGATCAGTACATTTCATACTTTATACAATTGAAATTTTAATTAAAAATTCGACCATAAAAATTTTAAGTGCAATAATTATTTCCGATATGAAACTAAAAATAAGAATAAAATTAGCTTTTTCATGTAAAAAAAACAAAGCACTAGTACTATTAAGATAAAAAAAAATTTCGAAGTAAAACGTTAAAGATGAGAATAATTATATTTAGCATTGAATCTAAAAATTGAACATAAAAAAGAAAATATTTTTCTTTGAAAACAGATAAAAAATCACGATAGTTACCTTGTTTTTTAAATTTAAGGTAGGTGTCTCTCATGCTACGAACAGACGTCTCGCTAACTTTCTTGCCGAGGTCACTGGAAAACTTGCGTGCAGCTCTAGCCACGCCATTCTCGACTGAATATCTGGCAATTTTAGCACGTGTCTCGTCATCATAAAAGTTGTAGTCTCCCCGTTTGCGTTTTCTGGTTGGAGTAGTTGGAAGGCTAGTAGCAGAATTCATCGTGTCAATACCGTCGTTGGCTGCTTGGGTTACAAGAACATCACGTTGTGTACTGCATTGAGATGGATCGGGCAAGCCTGGCGTGGCAGGAGCTTTCACCTTAATACTACCGGACTTTAACCACTGTTGAAGCGACATTGTTTGTTATGAGGGAATCATATTTCCCAGAGTATATATAACAAAATCGTGAGATGAGTAAATTTTATCATTGTTGTATGGCTTGGGTTCCAGCTTGGATCGCAAACTTCGTTAGCTTGTTTCTTACTTTTGATCATTTTCTAATTACTTCTTATTATGTCTTGATTAGGAAAAATAACTTTCAATCAGTTGTACACCAAAGGGCCTTTGTATACCTTATAAAATTCTAACGACAAATTATAAATTGTAAAGCAAACAAATCATTAGTTGCCTTTGTCCGCGCTTGTAAATGAACACTTTAACATAGAATGTCCAAGCGAGGATTTTGACGATTCAA
The DNA here is from genome assembly GCF_021869535.1 of Mytilus californianus. NCBI lineage: Eukaryota > Metazoa > Mollusca > Bivalvia > Mytilida > Mytilidae > Mytilus > Mytilus californianus. Next base: position 45,974,545 of record NW_026262582.1, on the reverse strand, counting down.
AACATTTTCAATGAACTACTATCTTTTGTTTAACTATTCTTCATATACTAGTAGTGATCCACGAATTTACGTATCTGAAACATTTTTTTTTTTTTTTTGAAACAGCGAACCACGAATTTACGTATCCCACGAAATGCCTTTTTTGCTCTATCCACGAAAATTGATACCCACGAAAATAAATGAATCCACAGTAACTTATTTCTAGACTATAAGACTATTGTGATAGGAAATATAGATTAAAGGTATTTTTTTGTTTGTCACTACTTAAAGTCCACCCCTATCGCTATCGCCTCGGACTTGAACGGAGCAGAAAAACTATACGGCAACGGTTGTTACCAGCCTGTTTTTTGTTAGTATACCTTTGTTCTGTATCTAATACTAATCGAGAAACTGATATCATCACGTGGTACAGAGCTCGATAGAATACACGGACAACATAAACTAGTTTGAACAAATGGCAAAAAAAAATCAACCCACCACATGCAATTCTGTAATTAAGGAGCTACCATTTGATTTTTATGGGGGGCTAGGATGAAAAATTTTGTCCTGCATTTTTTTGTTGTAATCTCTGTCCTGCCTTTTTGATCCTTTTTATTTTTCACTCTATTCGGACCTGCCTGTTTTTTATCAGTTTATCCTGCCTTTTTTAAATAAATTGTCATCCTGCCTTTTTTTTTTTGCAAAGTTGCTCATACTGCCTTTTTTTTTACTCAAAACTGCTGTCCTGCCTTTTTTTCAAATTTCATCCACGCGTTGCAATACGTTGTGTGTTAGAAAAGCATCTGTATTTTTTTCTCGGTCAGAATGCATTAGTCCTTTGTTTACTTATACATACTGATAAAACTTACTGGCCTATCAGAAAAATGTTTGAAGTCTTTGACCCATATCTCTTTGATCATATCAGGATCTGAGATGAGAATAGACGGAAAATGTCCAACGTATGTCCTGCAAAAATGATAGCAGTTTATTTACCTCTATGTTAAAGATATCGCCTACTATAAAATTTAAACATTGAATGAAGATCGACATAAAGGTTTTTTTTTCAATGTGTACATGATATTCCAAGCTTTTAGTATAAATCTCGGATAGTTTTAATTACTGTGTGCTATATAATATATCAGATTTTTTTTTATTGTTTTCATTATTTTTAAGGGGTATGTATTTCGATTTATTTTTCCCTCTTAATATATTCTAATTTAATGGGATTTTTCTTTCAATAAAAAAATCGTACCATTTGTCGTTTGTTTTATTGGTTTAAACCGTCTTGTTAGATTTTTTGTAGAAAGAAAATGTAAACCTTATTTACCCAACAACACGACCATACTTTTTAACCAATTCTATATCCAGGCCATGAAATCCCTGTAAAATGAACATATGTTAGTCATAATTATATTTCATATCTATGTTTTCCTTAGATTACATATAATTGATACGCCAATATACATACTTCAAAGAATTCCTGATGCAATTGTATGTATACATTAGTAAATGAATATTAGTCTTAAACGGTCATTTTTTATCTGAACATCACATGACAAGTCTAAACAATGAATTATTCAGTCATATTCACCGCTGCAATTGTTTGCACCTGTCCTAAGTCAGGAATCTGATGTTCAGTAGTTGTCGTTTGTTGATGTGGTTCATAGGTGTTTCTCGTTTCTCGTTTTTCATACAGATTAGACCGTTGGGTTTCCCGTTTGAATGGGTTTTCACTAGTAATTTTTGGGCCCTTTATAGCTTGCTGTTCGGTGTGAGCCAAGGCTCCGTGTTGAAGACAGTACTTTGACCTATAATGGTTTACTTTTATAAATTTTGACTTGGATGGATAGTTGTCTCATTGACACTCATACCACATCTTCTTATATCTATATTCAGCCTTTTCCAGTTATCAGTTATTAAGTTAATGACTTATCAACTGCGGTAAATTCAGTACTGTTCAGACAATTCGCTTACGGTCAATTCAGTACTGTTCAGACAATTCGCTTGCGGTCAATTCAGTACTTGTGTGTATTGAATATGAATAACAAATGTTAAGTCAATTAACACATGACAACCTGCATTTTTTTTACCAAACTTTTAACCTCTAGATTTTTAACGTTTGTCTGTATGATTAAAAAAAAAAAATTTTGGGGGTTTTATTGCTTTTCCTTAAACGCTTACCAACCTTTCCTCTTATTGAAATTAATAAAATCCTATGTTGTCATCTGGACCCGCCGAAGGTCAGTGTTTCTCTCCGGTCACTCTGACTTCCTCCACTAATAAAAACTGACCGCCACGTGATAGACAATAGTGCCTATGGTGGCATTAAACACCAATCAATCAATCATTCAGTCAATGTAATCTGGATAATGATATCATGTTGAATATAGAAGCTCACATTTGTGTAATTATTGTATGTAAACACTAAACTAATGATCTAAAAGCATTGTTGGTAAGTGTCTTGGACGTAAATTTACCTTCTTTATCATTTGTGGTAATATCTAAACTAATGATCTAAAAGCATTGTTGGTAAGTGTCTTGGACGTAAATTTACCTTCTTTATCATTTGTGGTAATATCTAAACTAATGATCTAAAAGCATTGTTGGTAAGTGTCTTGAACGTAAATTTACCTTCTTTATCATTTGTGGTAATATCTAAACTAATGATCTAAAGCATTGTTGGTAAGTGTCTTGAACGTAAATTTACCTTCTTTATCATTTGTGGTAATATACCAAGAAATGGTATTGAACGTGGACCAGGAAACTCTCTAAGAACACTAGTTTTAAACGAGGAATAACTAAAATGTATAAAGACACAATAAGAACAATAATACAAAAAAGTATTTTTCAAAGGTAAATCTAATGACTTAGGTGCCCAAAAGTCTCACGTCTCATTATAATAAGATTTTAACTGTAGTTTTAGCTTATTAGCTTTCATTGTTACTATTTACCAGACCATTGTCGTGTTGACTTACTATCAATAGCGGAACTAAACATTAAAGAGTTATCTTTTGAAGGGAGATGATTAATTGTCACCAGTTTTCTACTAGAAATGTTAACTAAAGGATGTTTGCTCCTCTTGTTTTTTTGAATTTTTGCCAGATATTCACAATTCTCTGGTTTTATCTATGTAGTGCCATTAAAATATTTGCCCGCTAACCCCTACTTTTCTTTTCATAATTTTATTGCATATAGTTTGAAAGCCATATTTGAAAATCTTATAAAATCCTTGTTATTTTTTCATAATTTTTTAACGAAAAAAGTTGCCAATCGGTTAAATGTATGAAAAATCTAAAGAGAATAATCTGCTTTTTTAGTTCCTTTATTCAAATACTACCAATTTATAACAGTCTTTTAAAAAGCTTGTTATTTTGAAACAAAGTACCGAACATCCTTAAGTCGGTCAGCAGGCTAAAACTATCATCTACTCTTTCCGTTTAATCAACAAAAAGAAGCATGTCTTTCAAAATAGATGTGTATAATAAGATATAAATTGGATTCGTGTACCAAGATCTTTAGTTTTCTGTGTTTTATGGGTTGATTTGGCATACATAAAAAAATACAAAAATAAATAAGCAATGAACGAGGTTGTTAAATGTGATATATGCTTTTTTGTGCTTCTTTGTTAAATATTTGTTTGTTTTTGTTGTGATTAAGATTGTGACACGGTGTTGACTGCTGTACCCCCTATTTTGACATTTTGATCTTTTATGTCTGTTTGTTTTATTCACGCATCGTTGTCAATATAATGGTATTTGATGCGACTGTCATACAAGTGAGAGGTTTAGCGCTATAAAACCAGGTTCAATCCACCATTTTCTACATAAGAAAATGCCTGTACCAGGTCAGGAATATGACAGTTGTTGTCCATTCGTTTGATGTGTTTGTGCTTTTGATTTTGCCATTTGATTAGAGACTTTCCGTTTTGAATTTTCAGTATTTTTGTGATTTAACTTTTTATGAACTGTTGTTTGATCACTCATGGTGTTTTTATTCGAGTTACAGTTTTTTTCAGTTCGCCCTCTTTTGTGACCGGATCTATTGTAACTCTTTCAATAATCAACGGAACCTGTCATGGGTTACAAAAAATCAAGATGACATTCATGGATTTTCCCTTTTCTTATCTACATACCTTGTGTATATTTGCTTTCCAAATTTGCAAAAAATATAATAAGTATTGAATCATACTAACTTTTGTCATTTCATTGAAAGACACGAGATAACAATTTTTAAATCATAATCTCGTGTTTTTTTTAACTGTTCATTGGATTGAAACCGCATGACAATAATACATGTATTATATGCATTTGCAGGTATAAACCCTGCCCCATTCTTTGAATATTTTGTGCGAAGATGAAATTGGCTTTGAGCTAACTCTAAGTAATTGCGAGTACTCTTCTGTGTTATGTGTCTATTGATCTTTTGTTAGTTATTCCTTTTCATACCGATGTATTGAGTTAAGCCATTTTCAGCTGATTTTTTTTCAGTTTGTTCTTAAGTTGTGATGCTACACCACAGCCTTAGGTTGGGGGACAAACCCAAACATGTTTAACCCCGCCACATTCTTTATGTTTATGTCCCAAGTTAGGAGTCTGTAATTCAGTGATTTTTGGTTGGTTCATGCCGGTCATTTTTCGTAAATTGTATTGTTATAAATTTTGCCGTTAGTTTTCGCATTTGTATTATATAAGATTTTTCATGTCGGTTTTTGTTAGATAGTTGTCTGATTGGCAATCATATCACATCTCATTATTTTAATATAGAAACCAAGCAAATTATGTTGCACATAGTTCTTCTTCTTATTCATACGGTTCGGATACATAATAACTGTATTCCAGAAAATTTAGTGTAACAATTCGTAAGGGTTCCGCGGAACCCAGTGTGTCGCCTACTTTTGCTGTTAGTCGCAGGCTCAACAAAAATGGGGAAACAATTATTAAAAATTTTCCTCTAGATACTATCTTTTGATTGTAAGAAGTTCTGTTCAAGTTTGGTAAAAATCCAAGAAGGTTTATGAATCTAATAAATGTTTTAAAAACTTTAACTGCAGACTGAACGTAATGTTAACTGGAATAAAACTAAGTCCATTTATAAGTAATATATGGAAAAACAAGAAATAAATTTTTACAAAATTTCCTTCTAGATACTAGCTTTTGATCATAAACAAGCTTCTGTCCAAGTGTGGTACAAATCCAGGATAGTTTAAGAAAGTTATTAAAATTTTGAAAGCTTTAACCACGGAGTGAATGTAATGTTAACTGGCAGAAAAACTAAGTCCATTTATAAGTAAAATACGGATAAACAGGATTTTTTTAAAACAAAATTTACTTTTTAATACTATCTTATGATCACAAACAAGCTTCTGTCCAAGTGTAGTACAAATCCAGGACAGTTTAAGAAAGTTATCAAAATTTGAAAAAACTTTAACCACAGAGTGAATGTTATGTTAACTGGCAGAAAAACTAAGTCCATATATGAGTAAAATACGGATAAACAGGATTTGTTTTTTACAAAATTTACTTCTGGATACTATCTTATGATTATAATCAAGCTTCTGTCCACGTTTGGTTGAAATGCAGGATAGTTTAAGAAAGTTATTAAAATTTCAAAAACTTTAACCACAGAGAGAATATTTGTGGACGCCGCCGACGACGACGACGACGCCGACGGAATGAAGGATCGTTATGTCTCGCTTTTGCGACAAAAGTCGCAGGCTCGACAAAAATGTTCAAGCGCCTGTAATTTTTTTCTCTTTGTAATAAAACAGTATGAAAAGAACTTACATGAACAATAGTAATATTGACAACACTATTACCAGCAGCCATGTATCTAATAACAACTCCATTTTGAAGCACATATTTGTCGTTAACGTTCAATTGTGTTGGACCAAATAAATTATCTGCCACATATAAACTTTGCTAAGCTACCTTGCTATTGTTATCTTATACTTTAAAGATGTGATACTTTCACTATCAATTGATCTTGCATCCAACAGAAAACAAGAAATTCCTGCAGCAAATGACTCCATTTTACATTAGTTAGGGTCATCGACACATAGCAAATAATTTCTCTCAACCGGTGTTGAAGAATGTTTTGAACTTGCAGGTGTGTTTGTTCCAAGTTAAAATCTTCACTGCCCGATTTGAAGAACAGCAATGAAAATGCTGTTACTTTTCTTTAGTTTAGAGTCTGTAGAGATTTTTGTCATGAATTATTACATCAAATACCTTTTCTTTCTTTGTCGTTGAAATATGGGACAATAACGTCCATTTTGGGGGCATAGTAATACTAGTCATTTTGTGTTTGATCTTTCAAGATCTTGAAATAACTTCTGAATTTTTTGTTCGTTTTTGTCATTTGTCGGGGTTTTCAACTCTTTTTTTTTGTAAAGAGGAAATGTCTGTGTAGCATAAGAAGCTTATATAGCCTGAACAAATGAGACCATCAAATCAAATAAAAAGTACACAGATCAGAATGTAATCAGCTATTGGAAATCACCCAGAACATAGCATGAGATCATCTGATTATTGAACCAATAAGAATTTCAGAAGAGGAAGCAATGCACTAATTTCACTAATAACAGTATATAAGCCAATCAGGTATGTGTTATTCTGGGTATCTCAGATCATAAATCGGTGATATTTTAAATAAAGCTTAGTACATATACAAAAAGAAACAAAAATTCCAAGTCGGGCAATAATCGAAATGCTAACAATGACAGTCCCAAAAAAGAACTACAGGAACGTAAACAACAGTTAAATACAACAATACATACAACTTAACCAGAAGAACTACGGTTAGCATTTGAAGATAAACTGTCTTACGAAAAAAGTACATGTCACAGAAGACAATGAAAGGAAACAAAGATAACAAGAAATTGGTAAATAGAAAAAAAGCAGCAATAAGCAAAAGAAAAATCTTTTTAAAACTGAAAAAAAAAAAATCATTAAAGAAAACTTGATATAGATATCCTAGTATTTATTAAGATGTCTACAGATACAAAAGCAGCTGTACAAAATATAAATTGTAAGGCATACTGGGAGTATGCCAACAACCTCATAATCCTCATAGACTTTGAAAACCCTGTTTAGCAAAATCATTTTGGGTCATACATCAAGGCACTGCAGAAGGACAACAGCGATGTCGCTTCACTAAAAGAGAATTGAAAAATGCATGAAAACTCAAAAGGTCAAGGCTGCCATCCTCAATAGTCAGTATGATTCAGTATTTACAAATGATGATACAACTGAAATTCCAAAGACAACAAGGAATGTCTTTCCATCTATGTCCGAAATCACTGACGAAAGGTTCACTAAACTACTGAAGAAAATAAATCCGAACAAGGCGTGTAGTCCAGAAATGATAACATGAAGAATAATCATACTGAAAGACCTAGCAGAAGAAACATCAATTTTTCCTGACTACAATAGTACTGAATGGTGATCCCAAAAGAATGGAAGTAAAGTATGCAAATGTGGCGGCTATATTTATAAAAGGGTAATGATTCAAGGTCAGTAACTACCGCTACCGCTCAGTTTCATTGACATATTTATGATGCAAATTACAAGAGAATGAATAGTGAAATTCAACCAGACCGAATCATTAAAGACTTCTCGAGGGCATTTGATAAAATTCCGCACCTACGATTCATTTTCATTTTCTACGGAATAAGAGGGCACTACAGTAGATCAGAGCCTTTTTCACAGGCAGATCTCAGCAAGTCATTGTGGATGGGGTAACCTATGACAGTAGTCAGCCGTGCAACACAAAGAACCCAGGGGCGGATCCAGCCATTTATCAAAGGGGGGTTCCTAACCCAGGATAAAAGGTGGGGGGGGGGGGGGGGGGTTCCAACTATATGGCCCCATTCAAATGCATTGATCGTCAAAAAAAGGGGGTTCCAACCCCCGGACCCCCCCCCCCCCCCCCCACCCCCACCCCCTTTGGATCCGCCACTGAAGAACCGTCCTTGACCCACTTGTATTCCTGGTATTCACAAAGGACTTGCCTGAGTATGTTACATCCAATACTCGACTTTTTGCTGACGATGCTTTTGTCTACAGACCGATAAAAAGCCAAAATGACTGTGAAAAACTCATACAAATAAACCTGATTGACCTCACAACTTGGAAAGATAAATGGTGTATGTCATTCCACCCAGATAAATGTAATGTATTGCGAGTAGGAAGATCTAAGAAACCAATTCTTTACAAATACCACATGAAAGGTCACCAACTGAAAAATGCAGAAACAACAAAATAGTAGTTGATTTAAGTCATAACCTCTAATGCGACGAAACTTCAATTTTGTGTAAGAGTTTATAATTATTCGGTAAACAGGAAGTTGAAGAGCTATAAAACCAGATTTAATCCACCATTTTCTACATAAGGAAATGCCTGTACTAAGTCAGGACTATGACAGTTGTTTTCCATTCGTTAGATGTGTTTGAGCTTTTGATTTTTCCATTTTATTAAGGAGCTTCCGTTTTGAATTTCCCTTGGAGTTCGGTATTTTTGTTATTTTACTTTTTATGGAACCACCACATAGACCATACTGTTAAGAAAGCAAATAGTATGATAGGTTTTCAAAAACGAAAACTCAAAATAAACAACCAGGAGGCCAAAACTGCAGCATACTTCACATGAGTCCGACCAAATTTGGAATACTGACTATGTAATCTTTAATCTGTATACGTAATTCTGCCAATCAAGTCATACCACCGTATAGGAGAAAAGTAGTTCCACCACCGATATTCCTCCACCACTATGTACTATGACTGTGCAGCTATATGCATTTCACATAATAAACAACCTACGAACAAACTGGATGGTCCAACATCATTCAGCTAGATATGCAACAAGTAAACACAATAACACCAGTAGCGTTGCATATATACTAGAAACCTACATTGGAAGATACTCGAGGAAAGAAGGGACAGCAATTCAACTAACCATGCTATAAAATCATAACTTATATAGTGGATATTCAATCTTTCACTTATCTCACTCCCGTCAAGGACAAGATCTAATAACTCGAAGACTGAGATCCAACAGTTCCACATAAGAACAGATGTATTGAAAAACAGTTCCTTCCCCAGAATTATAACACTTGTAACCAGTTACCAGCACCAGTATCTGAGACCCAGACTTAGTTTCTTTCAAGCCGGGGCTATCGTCACTTACTTCTTAACTTGTTAGGATCTAAATTGTAAGTAAGTTCTAACGAAAAAAAATAGCTGTGCCGGTTTAGTGCATGCCCAGGAGCCCCTACGGTAGTCAGAATGGTCTAATCCAAAATGCAACTTTGAAATCTTTGTCTTCCAGTCTTTCTATCAGGCTATTACTGTTATCTTATTCTGATCAGTTCAAAACTTTACCTTCTAACTACCCACTCTGCGCAAAAGTATTTCAGAAGCATTATGTACTAAGAAGACAATGCTTTGTAACCTGTAGATGTAAATGAGACTTTTGGGAGCACGTGATTCCATATTTTCACTTCTATGTTTGTCTGTTTATACCTTGACCAAAAATATTTAAACTGGCATCAGTGTATTTTAAACCAGATGTTTTATAAGATATTGCTAACTAATCAGTTTACGTCCCTAGTCAAAAATATGAGTTTGGCAAAGAGGAAATTAAGGACATCAAAGGAACTTAGAAACGTGTCACGCCGTACGGAATGACAAGATGTAGCTACATGCCACATTACTTGAATTGGCTGAGAAAATAGGAAGAAAATTTCATAAATAATTCTTCTTTCCTCTATATCTTCCTTAAATAGTTGAAGTACACCAAATAATTACTGATTTCTGTGTGCAAAATATGTATCACTTTTCTGGAATAATTGTCAACTTTACGAAGTCAAAAATATAATACATTTGAGAGAATAAAAATCAAAAGTTGCAAATTTGAAACTTGAAAGTAAACAAGAGCCGAAAATATAAAAAGAAGAAAATTGCAAGATTAATATAAAGAGCAAAGCCAAAGCAGTATAAATCCCTCTTAGCCAAAATAACATTGATCTAGCTCACTGATGTTACCACCACTATGAGTATTCAGGAAACAACAAGTTAATAAGTGATGGTTGTGAAAATGCATCAAGCAGTAAAGCATGCTCACATGAAACTTGATACCAAAGTTCAGTAAGCTATGATTTGTAGAAAAAATGTGATGAAAGTTCCATTATGTGTAAGAGTTTATAATTATTTGGTAAACAGGAAGGTGACGAGATGTAAATGAAAAACGCATTACAACATGAAGCTTGAAACTAAATCCCAGGAAGCTCTGTTTAGGTCTGAGAAAAATGTGCTAAAAAATCATGGGATGGAAGGACTGACAAACTTAAACCAACATAACTTCCTCATTCTGAGTAGGAGTATAAAATTCAAGCTAAACAAACAACTCATAAAAAGGTGTGCAGTCTCTCGTGATACAGAAAACTTAACCTTTAGCAACAAAATATTGATCTGCCCTGATAATATCTAACTAGCTTTTAGCATACAATTCAGTATGTTGAAAAACCCCAGGAATTAAAGACTTTGAAGTAAACCCCAATGAAATTTGTCAAGAAATAAGCAATTTATACAAATTTAAGTATTAGAAAAATATTGTTTTTGGCCACTTATTTCTAAACGGTTATGGCCATAACCTCCAAAATCAACCTTTTTTGGTATGGAATCGTGTGGTACAATTTCATAGAGATTCATAGAATTAATACTCAAATTATTGTCTGGCCCCTAATTCCTAAACTATTTTGGCCATAACCCTCAAAATCAATAAACCAGGCTTATAATTTTGTAAGTCAGACTCTGGTTTCGCTTCCATAAGACTCATCAGTGACTCTCCAATCAAAACAGTTGAGTTGGGTCTCCAAAGTTAAAAAGCATTAAAAACCTAAATTCCAAAATGTTGTGCCAAATATGGCTATAAAAGTATATCTCTATACCTTGGGTAGAAAAAACCTTTGCAATTCAAATAATTCAACGTTTTATAAACAGTAAATTAAGAAAGTAAGACTAATAACAGTTATTGTAGAGCTTCCAGCAGCCAATCGGCAACATAACTAAATGCAATCCTTTTTATCAGACCAGTATGAACAAATAAAATAGAGACCAGTTGGGCAACATACTTAAAGAATAAACTAAAGCTTGTTTAACACTTTGGTTTATTGCAAACAATAAGAAGCTCTTAGAATGTTATCAACATCCACATATACAGCGATGATTATTACATTTTCATTCAGCAGATTACGTAATGATTACAGCATGATAAATGTAATCATACTACATGATTACTATACTCAACCAATATGATAACAGTTCAAGGGAAGTAATCATTCTGGAAGATTAAAGTAATCATACAGCTTTTACTAATAATTTTTTTATTTAGCTCAGTTACAATGGTTACAGAATAGCAGGAAAAAATCATACTGCACGAATTAATGTAATCAAAGTTATATAGATTACAGAACATGTTCAGTAATTCTGAATTATTACAGTACAATTACATTTAATGTGAACATGATTAAATTATACCAAAGTATTTAAAAAAAGAATATGTAGAATAAAAGTATTTATACAGTATAACACTGCTATGGTTATAAATTTTTAAATTCACCATTACAGAATCTAATGCATTCTGGGTAATATTTCAGATGTTAAATAATATTCTTTTCTTGATCTATCTTGGTATTATTCAGTCATTTTACTGTTAGAAATATCTCAAGTACCAACTAATTTTTATAACCAGGAATGTGTAGAATTCTGGAAATTTTTAAAATCTTTTGCAAGTACTAATCATACAAGGAAACTGCTAGATCTCACATAATCAATGCAAACTGTACACATGATTAAAAACAGTCAAATAACATGTGACATACAACTTTTTCAACTGTTACTAGGTGCTTAAAAATACCATTGAAAGTTCATTATCTTATTAAATATCCACTAAATTCTATTTTACTTCATTTTTTGAGAAATAAGACAAGTTTTTATTGTCCTTCATGGCCCATTTCAAATTGAGATATATATAACGTCCATTAAAAATTTGACAAATAAATTTTTTTCTAGCTTTCTTTCGTAACTAATGTCACACCTAAAATTTTACAAGACAATTTTTTTATGAATAATGAACTTTTGATAGTATATTCAAACTCCTAGTACACTTGTACAGTTAATTTTAAATGCAAAGTACAAAAAATCCAACTACTGTCACACCATGGTATACCAATTCTTCAAAATACCTTTAACAGCTTCAATTTATGTACATTACATTTTTAGCTTCTATTGTATACAGTAAATGTATAATTTGTCTGTCTAGTTTAATGTTCTGTTGGCCAATGATAATCGATTATGTGGAATAGAAATTAAGTTGATCTCTTTCTGAGAAAACATGTGGAAAATTATACAATACTATTCATGTAAATTTGTAATTAGGTAAAGTTTCAATGGTATTTTTTAACATGGAGTATCATACATGCAGATCTTGAAATTATAGACTTTTGAGAAAGTCCCTTAAACACTTTGGAATACCAGACTTCATCTAATATCACACTAAAACTTTTCCCATTCAAAACCTGCTTCGTTTTTCAAATTGAAAACAGATATATAAAGACATGCTTTGATTTATGCCACATTCTATAAAAATACAAAAATACTACAAAATATCAAATTCTTCTTAATAGGTTTTGGTGTAAAGATTTAAAACATTAAATTCTTTTTAAAAATTATTGGTGTAAAGGATAAAAGATTTGGCATAAAGACTTAAAAGATTTGGTGTAAAGATTAGTCTACAATATAATATGTAGTTAAAGTTAAAAGTAAAAAAGTTTCGTACAGAATTTTCTTAAAAATAATTGTACTGGAAACTAGAAAACAAATTCAATAATATAAGAAGGTTTTAAAAATATGTATATAAGCAAATTCTAAAATTTTCAGATCTATTCTAAAAGATTTTAAGAAAAAGAAGCAAGAGCAGATCAGACAAAAAAAAATGGATTTCAATAATTTGTAGAAAATTAATTATCAAAACAGTGAAAACCATTTATGTATTAGTATAAATTGAAAACTATGAACAGCAATAAGAGAGGCAAAGTTTGGTTGAATTCAAAAGTTTGAATGTAACTTTGGCAAATATGATCCATTTGAAATTTTCACACCATACAACTGAATACAATCATTAGAGTTTACACCCAAAAAACATGATGAAATTGTCAATTATCTCAAAGTACCAGTTTTTGCCAATCATAAAAAAGTTGCCAATTTTTTGGGCAATTCAAATATGAATCATAAAAAAAGTCAATAATATAAGACATTTGACTAATGAGTTGAATTTTAAAGGTAAATTTCATTGAGTAATTTCTAGGTTTCATCAATTTTACAGGCAGTGGTTTTGTCCCATATAAGGTAAACAATGGGATTTGTGAGTTTCTCCCATGAACGTTGATTCCATTAATAGTTCAGCTGTACAGTTTAAATCTTTTTAAACTCTTTCATTTACTTGAACCAACGTTTTGTACTTTTTTGTGATATCATAAAAGCCAAACACACAACAAAGAATTATCAATTATGTAAACAGTTATACCAACTGCCAGAAAAATGTCAACTATAAAAAAATGATTTTCACCGTAAATTCTTATGAGATTCAAAATGAAACAAGAGTAGCACATCCTAATATGCAATACAACAAGAAAATGAATATTCATATTAAAAATTAATAAAATGATGATTACATTTTATGAATAAAATAGCATTATTATACAGCTGGATAAAATGAAGATTTTGAATGTAATTGATGATAAAAAATATTGAAAAAAAATATCCTACTAAATATATATCAATACATATATACTGCATCGTATTTTCTCATAATTTGGTCTTATAAAATACTGAAGATTTGCATTTTTTTCATATTTTTACCCTTAAAGTCATTAAATGAACTTATGTTAACACATTTAATCCCTACTTAAAAGAGCATATAAAATAATATCCATGCACATCACATTGTTAATTACTTGTGTGAATTTAAAATCCAAGGTCAAATATAACTGTGTGTAACATGTGCTTTTTAAATAAAAGGAAAAAAGACCAAGAGTAAAGGTGCATCAAAAAGTAGCAAAATCTGGCTCTAATAAAACTAATGTCATCAAAATAAATATTCTTTCCCCTTTTTTAAATCAAATTTCATAACTCACTCACAACACAATCCCCCAATAAATAGAAAACTTTAAATTAATTCAAACAGACAAATTTACATAAAGACAAGAAAACAACAAAGAATTAAAATACTTAAAACAGACCATGTGAAATCCAAACCAAATGCATGGATAAGAAATTAAGTGTGTTTTAAAAAAACTGAACAATAATCTGTCTGTTAATCATTCTAAATATTTTCATCATCAAATTTGTTAGCAGTTTCTTTTAGATAGTGCAACTGCTCCTAAAGTCAGTTAAAAACATAATTTCACTACTGTTAGCGAGACATGGATCAGAATTTTTATCGTTTTGTCAGACCATTTTTTTTATAGCTAGTATCAAAATTGAATGAAAATTTTATCATAACCCAAAATTTATCAAATACGTGTTGTGAATCATAAAAAAATATTATCTGTTCTAACACCCTTATAGATGTAATTCAAAAATATTCAACGATTTTTTTCATTTGATTTTTCAAAACATTTTCATCTTAAAAATCTTACAAAAATTTTGGCTAAAATGAAAAGCTTGAGAGTCATATTCAAAACATTAAGGAATTTTTTTATGTTCCTAATACTATGGACCAGGAAATTCTTAACTCAAATATTTACAAACAAAAAAAACAAACAGCAAGCATAATCTCATTCATGCATAAACTTTATTTCACTACAAATTACAGTATATTCAAAGCGAAACTTACACGAGTGTTTGAATGGGAGGGTCTCCTTTTAACTATTTACACCCCCTTTTTCCAATGGTTTGAAAAAAGCACGAAATTTTCACAAATGACCAATCAGTTTCACTTTGAATGTTCTGTACCCTAAAGCGAGAAAAAACTTTTCCAGTAATTTTGTAATACAATTGTATTTGAAAACTTAAAAAAGTACATGTGTCTTTCAAAAAAACATAACAGATAAGTTTCAAAATTTTCAAATAATTTTTATTAACAGATGCTTCCATCTTAAGTGGAAAGCCTCTAAACCCAAACCCAATCTCTAGTTTAAAGACTATTCAGACAATGACAAAAAAATTAATCATTGCATACTTGTAGAAGTATCTTCATGAAAATACTGTACATTTCATACTTGTGTATACTAATATATAAATCTACATAATAATTGTAATAAAAATATCAATTTTTGTTTTACTCAAGTAATTTGCATATATGAATAAACATTAAGGCACATTTGCATACATGAATAAACACCAAGCACATGACTTCTTGCAGACACATACACATCATTAAACAGGCCTGGTAATATTTAAAATAAAACTGAAAAAAAAGTTTATTTTTAATATAACAGTGGAACAAATCTTTTGACTTTGAAAATATAGCTAAACTGCAGAGAAATGACTTCTGTTTTCTTTTAGTACAGGTTCAAATTCCATATGGATGTGCTCATACTTAAAGGAAGTTTATACACAGAAAAATAAGTCTGCACATTAAAGGATTAGAGAATACATTTTCAATGTTTCATTTTGATGGGCCAGACCTGTTTAAAACAAAAATCTACAATTGATTTTTCAAATCATTTATGACTATTATAGACAAAAGAATACTGTTATGTAGTTATTCAAAAAGCTAAATAATGATTGGCTATGAGTTTGTTCAAGGGCTCCTTTCATCCAAAAATTGAAAAAAAAAAACTTTGCTTGTGCCCATGAAAATATGCAAGTCAATTTTTTTTTATTCTTAAATATTCAAATTAAAATCAAACAGATGTTCAGTTGCCAATTACCTTCTGCTGGATTAACTAGCATTATGTCACTTCTTAATCCCACAATGTCCTTTATAATTTTTAAATGGCTTCAAACGAAAAATCTAGATGTGCTTGTACCTTCTTTTCAACCATTTTTTTTTAAATGAGCCCTAACAAACCCATACACAAGATGAAAATTCACATTTTATGTGAAGGTTGAACTTTATACATTGAATTAGCACTATATATTAATTAAAGCAACACTGTTAATATATCTTTAAAATTGGTGGTAAGAAATAAAACATGATTCATTCAGTTAAATTTCATTAAATTTTACCAAAAAAATACAAAAATAAACCAAGTTCATTTTTACAAAAAGTTAATCAAATTTTATAATAAATAACTTTTTATTCTAAAAATATCCCAACATTACATAATCTTTAACAATTCCATATAGTGGATATATCTAATCCTTTTACACTGTCCTAGCGTAATTATTATATTTAAAAAAAATCTTTGATTTTTACCAACAATTAATATCAGCTTTACTCATCAGAAAAATTGAAACAATTCCAAAAATTTATTAAATCAATTTTTCTATAAACAAAAAGTTGCTGAAGAGGAATAGTTGCCTATTCAAAAGTTCAGGTATTAAAAACAATCTGTCTAAAATGGTCCCTTATAATTATGCAGAGGGATCATCCTTTTTTTACATTGGATTTAATTAAAAAATACAAAACAAAAACTCTTAACTGGCACCAATATCACAGATGTCCTACTTATTAACCTCTCCAAAGGTCACAACTTTCAAACTATTCTTGTCTCTATGGCAACATTTACTTCATTGGTCGGCTAGTATTTTCTACACATAAAACAATAAATCTATTTGAACAGCTGTATTCCTTCATATCGACCAGTTTGCCGTCCAATAATGAACTGGCGTATCCCATTGACCTTGGACTACTTGTATGCCAGTGGTTACAGGTCATATCATCTACTTTGTCTCCATTAGAAGTGGATCCATGCCATACAATTTTCTGTGGCCTGTAAAATAAGGGTCATTTGTCAAACATGTGTTTGAAGCTGGATTGGCAGGTTTTCTATGTTGTGTTTTGTATACTGTTGTTTGTCTTTTGATAATTTTTTTCAGTTTTTGCCATGGCATTGTCAAGTTTGTTTTTGACTAATGAGTTTTTTAATGTCTGGTTGGTATTTTCGCCTCACTTATATAGGAGAGTTCCAAGATAGCTGTCATTTCAATGTTGATTTTTTTTTAGGTCTCCATCACATGACAGTTTTCTATGCATCCATGTAGCTTTTCAAACAAGTGAATTAAGCTAGTGGAATGATTTAAATATATTTCAATTTCAAAAATTCTACTACTTTTCTATTTTGACCCCTTTACCCTATGAAAATCTACTGTAAGGTGACTATTACACCAATGAGTTATATGTTTTCAGGCAGAAGATGTTGTCACCATGTATCATCGGTACAGCGGATATAGGTACTAACCAAATGGTCATAATCGATTTTTCTTCTGACACAGTAAGAAAATCTTTGTTTTGTTTACATAATATCAATGTGTACTTCTATCTTAACATTATTGTTGTTTTAAGAAATGATTTGGTCGTAGGTTGATGATTACAGAAGTCTCATTATTTTCCCAAAACAAGAATGCTTACTAAAAACATGTGCAAATACTTGTCAAAGAAGTCTCATCCGATATGATTCTATATTCATTGCAACTCTTTTTCTGATAGAAGGCCACTGTGTGTGCGTAATAAGTATAGCAGTTTCAATAATTGGCATTGAAATCTTTCATACATATGTTATTTTTCGATATTTTATTCCGAAAAGAAGCATTGTGTACGGTGTATTGCCGACCACATAAATCCTTCTGTACGGTGCATAGTTAAATGAATGCACGGTATATAGCTTTTCACCCTTCGAAGTACCTATTAAGCAATATCCGCTGTACCGATTATACACGATGGTTGTATTGATCCCAACACTGAAAGATTTTTTACTTTATCCCACGACTTCTGCGTGTAAAATGAAATCAGACATGGCAAAATGGACTATCTTGGACTAATGAAGCAAGTGGAATGAAATAGACTTCAATTTCGCTGAACTTGTATACATTTTTGTTTAGGGGCCAGCTGAGGCCCGCCTCCGAGTAAGGGATTAACTAGCTGTGTTGAAGACCCATTGGTGGCCTTGGGCTGTTTTCTGCTCTTTGGTCAGGTTGTTGTCTCTTTGACACATTCACCGTTTCCATTCTCAATTTTATTTATCTTGGACTAAAGTATTGTGTGTACTTATACCACATATGGTGTAGATAGGTAAAGGGGGAGGTTTAGGTGCACATAAAACTGATTAATAAACTCATCATAGATACCATGATTAAAATTTTGTACGCCAGATGTGCGTTTTGTCTACGAAAGACTCAACAGTGACGCTAGAATAAAAAAAGTTCAAAAAGCCACCAAATAAAGTACGTAGTTGAAGAGCATTGAGGACCCAAAACCACATTCTGTGTCTATACCAAGGCAGGCTATCTGGACCATGTGTTGTATGTTTTTGTGTGTCTGTGTTAGTATTCTCCAGGAGGAGTCAGATATGGGGAGTTGGCGTGCTCTGTGGTACAGTTATAATTCTTTTGGTAATTTGTGTTATCCTTGTTAATCAATAACAGTAAAATTTTATCTCTCTTTCACATGAAATGCTTGAATGACATATTTATTTACGAAACCTGTTGAGTCCATGGGAGTTCTTAAAAGGACTACATTACACAAACATATTCTCAATTTTGTTATAAGGGATCTTTAAATTTGCAAAAAGATTCCATGACACAATTTTGAATTTAAAGCATCTGCTTGCTTAGAATTTTTTTGTACCTATTTGATTTGTAAACAAATTTTTACTTTTTTTTTCTTTCTATGAAATACAAAAACATAGGAATCAACCAATATAATTCCATTCACAGTATGAACCAGAGGCAAACCTATTTGGTTTGTTATCCATATTTGGCATATGATACAGAAGTAGGGGAGGTAATGATGTTCCCACATGTTTTGTGTTAATTGAGGAATAAGTTGTTGATATAATCTGTCATTTATTTTTATAATTTGAAATTGTGAACTTGTACTTCTTGTACTAAATTAGAAAGCAAAAGAAGTTTACAGATGTTCAAATCTTAAAACTATCCATTAAAAAGAAACAGTTTACAAATCAAGATAAAAAAACAAAAAGTGAGGAATTTGTAGTGTTGATAGTGAATCTTCGATTTTTTCTGTTGCATTCATACAGATCTTTCATGGAATCAAGACAATTTAGAGCGAGATATATTGTATGGTCATAAGTGAGGGAATTGCATGAACTCCTGCTATGCTTGCATCACCCGCCATACTAAAAACAACTACTAATGTCAGGGTTCAGGGATCATATTACTTTCAGAGTGTCTTACCATTTAGGACTAGTCATGATATCTTCACCATTAAAGGAGTAGATATGTCTCTGTGTGTTGAAATAGCCACCATGTCCATTCAAAAGTTGTTTCCAGGAATTAAATAATATTTGATCCTGAAAGTGTAGTAAATACAGAAATTAATAGAATAGTCAGATAACAGTTCAGACTATCACATTGCAGTAGTTATTTTTATCCTAGAGTTACAGAGAACTTAAATATAAAAATTTGGTACATTGTATACCAAATCTATTCCGGTCAAAATGTTCTTTCAATTTTTTTCCCCTCATACCGGTGGTTCAACTTTCCCTATGACTCTGGTACAGTGTAGTTGTTTTTCAATTTGACCTTTTATTGCAAAATATATATCTCAAACCATAAGACAATTTGCAAATATTACAAATAAAGCACCAAACTATTAAGTTTAGATACAGGTTTCTGTAATCACGAAAAATCGTAAACATTTCCAGAATAGACAGAAACTGTTTTGTTTATTTTACTTCCGTGTCTCATTATTTACTTACCTTATGTAACCCTCTAAAATTAGAACCATTCTAAAATGGACGCAAATGAAAATATTGTGTATTGTGTTCATGCCTCTTCCCTGTCTTATCATTTACTTACCTTCATATTTACGATCGGTACAGACTTGTCAATATCATAGTATACAATAGATGTCAAGTCTTGTGTTTTTGTTCACCTCACTTCCACGTCTTAGTAATTACTTACCTTCATATTCACGATCGGTACAGACTTGTCAATATCATAGTATACAATAGATGTCAAGTCTTGTGTTTTTGTTCACCGTACTTCCATGTCTTAGTAATTACTTACCTTCAAATTCACGATCGGTACAGACTTGTCAATATCATAGTATACAATAGATGTCAAGTCTTGTGTTTTTGTTCACCGTACTTCCATGTCTTAGTAATTACTTACCTTCATATTTACGATCGGTACAGACTTGTCAATATCATAGTATACAATAGATGTCAAGTCTTGTGTTTTTGTTGATAAGAAGGCACGATATGTTCCTTTCTTGCCTGCTTGCTTGGCCTGTCTGTGACATTTAGCATCTGCTCCCCGGATTCCACCCATCCTTCCAGATAAAGGTTGGTTCAGGGCGAAAATATATAACTGAAACAAATAATATATATTTACTTTTAGTGACTTTTGAAAAAAAATTATAGGGTCAATTTTCCATTATTATTTTTTTACCCTTCCCCCACTATTGCTTATATTTAGTACAATATAAGATACATGTATTCCTTCTTCATGTTTTTTTGTTATTTTTCAACATGACAAAACTGTAATAAATGGTAGAATGATTAAAGAGGACTATGGGTAATTCCTTTGTTACGTCTTGTCACTGATTGAATTTTTATTATTTACGTGTTAACCAATCACAACATTTTGGTGTACGCTAAGTTCAACCTCAGCGCATGTGCATACAACATTTTGGGGTACGCTAAGTTCAACCTCAGCGCATGTTCATGTTGATCAATGACAAGAAAGCAACCCAACAAGACAAACAATATGTACTTACTCTTGGCTGGTCACTTTGCATTTCACCTTCTGGTAGAATTATGATTGGAGCTGATTCTTTTGTTGGCTGAAAGGAACAAACAGTAAGTATCATTACAATGCATTTAAATACACCATTGAAAGTATCATCACAATGCATATAAAACACCATTGAAAGTATCATAACAATGCATTTAAAAACATCATAGAAAGTATCATTACAATGCATATAAAAACACCATTGAAAGTATCATAACAATGCATTTAAAACACTGTTAGTATCATTACAATGCATATAAAAACACCATTCAAAGTATCATAACAATGCATTTAAAAACACTATTGAAATATAATTAACTGCTTTCAGATCAACAGGTGTCTTTTGTCCATTTGTTTTTGAAGTATGGTTGAACCAGTTTTCAATCATTTGAAATAGTTTTGACAGATATTCAGTATATATATATATTATAAAAGTTATAAATCTCAAAGAATGTGTATTAACTTATAATACAATTACTTTATCAATAATCAAAACATCTCAAAGAATAAATATTACAGAATTTTATGTTCACAATATGTTTAAAATTGCTTTTTACCCATTTAATTACCATTATTTTTGGCAAGTCATTTTTTAAAAAATTTTCCAGTAGTTTTTAAATATTTCCTTAACAAATCTTTAAACTTTGGCACATAATGACTTTTATATTCTCACTAGTTCCTTTCTTTTTAAAATAAGTACTTTTTCATGACAAATGTATCCTATCATATGTAAATATATGTATGAACAATGTCAAGGCCATAAGGTTTTGACTCTTCTTGAAGAACAAAGGCCTATTTAAAAAGAAAGATATTATCAACTACAAGAATCAAGAAAATTATTCTAGAATTCTAAATTTCTAGCCCTATTAAGGAAATGATGTAAAGAAAATTTGGCAAGGTTTTGAAACGAGAAAGAGAATGTTCTTTAATGGGTCATTGTTGAGCATCTTTAGATAAGAAAAAGTCATGAAAACAAATATCATTCAGAGTAAACAAACTTTCCTAACATTTTGTAAAAGTGGGGTATTCCTTCAGCTATTAAACGACTTGAAATGCTTTTTATACACCAAATCTCGAGTTGTTTTGTATGAATTAGTTACACTGATTAACCTGGGGTCAATCGGCGTAAACGACGTCACAGAACAATCCGTTCTTACTGTGACATAATAACATAAGCACTGTGACATAGGAAATGTACGGGAAAATGCACAAATTCGAAAGTCGTCCATTGGGCTCTTCAAATACCATTCATTTTTCAACAAACAGATAGATATTGAACATCCAGGGGGTAATCTTTTATCAAGATTCAGGACGAGAACGATCAACATTTGACGAGTTAGAATCCTGATGTAAATCAAAAGTAGGCCTCTCTTGACTTGGATATGAAGAACAGCAATAAAAGTGTAGTTCCTGTGCTTTTAATTTTATTAAGTGTAAATAAATGTGGATAGCGTCCACATGTGGACACAGATGATGCCTCCGCTTGCATATCATATAGTTATATAGGGACATAACTGAAGAACGGTAAAAATGACGCTACCCAAATTTGAAACTTGTTCGGAGTTTTGTGGTAATAAAAATTTAGCATCCTTGTCTATATTATGGCAGACATTTTAAATTTGTAGAGTCACAAGAGTCACCAGAGTCACCAGAGAGAACCACCAACCTTCAACAGGAAAGCAGACAATTCTAGTCAATTAAGATCAGAGTCCAAAGACTCTTGTCAAGAGCAAGATTTGTAAGATGACAGTTTACAAGATGACGCAGAACAAAACATAACCCTACCTGGAGATATAGTAGATATAGGAAGATGTGGTATGAGTGCCAATGAGACAACTCTCCATCATGAAGAAGAGTCTTCCAGTCTTTGTTTGATGGAAAAAAGCAGATACTTATGTTAAAGTCTTTAGTTTGACTCAACCTGGATTGGAACCTATGATCTCACTCTCTCTAGGCGGGCAAGCTACCACAAAAACACAAAAGTGTTGTTAATTTTAGGAAACAAACTTTCTTGCTTAATGCAACCTAATGAATATAGAAACAAGAATGTGTCTGTAGTACATGGATGCCCCACTCGCACTATCAATTTATATGTTCAGTGGACTGTGAAATTGGGGTCAAAACTCTAAATTGGCATAAAAATTAGAAAGATCATATCATAGGGAACATGTGTGCTAAGTTTCAAGTTGATTGGACTTCAACTTCTTCAAAAACTTCCGTGACCAAAAACTTTAACCTGCCCACTCGCACTATCATTTTCTATGTTTAGTGGACTGTGAAATTGGGGTCAAAACTCTAATTTGGCATTAAAATTAGAAAGATCATATCATAGGGAACATGTGTACTAAGTTTCAAGTTGATTGGATTTCAACTTCATCAAAAACTACCTTGACCAAAAACTTTAACCTGAAGCGGGACAGACAGACGAACAGACGAACAAACCAACGGATGCACAGACCGAAAAACATAACGCCCTTATACTATCGTAGGTTGGGCATAAAAATCAGTTCATTAATTGTTGATTAATTGTTGTTTGCATAAAATTCAGCAGCAATAATTCAAGCATATGCTGAACAAATTCCAAAGAATAAAAAGTGGATGAATCTAGTATAAAAGCTGCAAAGCAAAATTTATAATGCAATAAATTGTTGAGTGTTTAAAGAGGAGATAACTTCACCAAAAAACATTTCTTTGGTTACATATTTAAAACTAGCTATTAAAATTATTCTAAAACAATTGAGAATTCAGTTATAAAAAAATCATACTCTGTGAGTGTTTTTAAATGATAAAGCTGGGCATTTTAAGCTCCGTACCAATAAAACTAAGCAATACAGAAAAGCTGCCAAAACCCGAGATAAATAGGCTTCATTGAAATGAAGATAAGGGCTATTCCATTAAAATGTATGTGGGAGGGTAGGAAGGGAAGTTTAATTATTGAATGTGGGTCATGGGTCTTTTTTCAGTATGCGTCTATTACCATTATGCAAAATTATCTAAAAAATAGTTCTTGGTTGTAGGGATATTTTGAAAGTCCCTTCCTACCCTCCCACATACATTTTAATGGAATAGCCCTAAACATCAAACATTATAAACTTTTTTTTCAGTTGGAGACTGTTTCTACAATTTCAATATACTCATTAAACTGCTTTTACGAGGAGAGAATAGCATTGTTATCATCAAGCCTTAAACGTCACTTTTAACTACCATTAGATTCAAATGAGCCTTATTATTTTTTTTTAAAGATTTGAAGTAGGATTAATCAAAATTTTTAAAAGCATTTAATACTATTTCATTTTTGATCTCTTTTTTAAAAGTTGTGTTGAATTTTTATTAGTAAATAAATGAAATAGATATTTGAAAAACACTATTGGTTGCAATATTAATTAACTTCAAAACAAATCATAATTAAGGATGGAGTCAGGTGAAATTTAATAAATCTGGAATTTAAAATTGATACTATAAATCAGAAGAGCATTAGTTAAGGAACAAAATAAGCTAAAAATATTGACAGGTTTTGGAACTACTTTTCAAGATATTTGATTTTTTTAAAAATGGCGGGAAAAGGCTGACTCATACTTTTACCTTATATTTAGCATTGACATTATTTGGGTCTGAATAGTAAGAAAAGAAATCTAGAATCTGCTTAAATTTTGGTAATGACTTTTTATGACCTATTAAAGTCATCTATTAAAAGAAAAGTGGGTAATATGGGGCAAAATATTTTACCCTGTATAGTAGGAAAAAACCCAAGGAGTCCGAACATCTGACAAAAATTCCTTAACCTGACATGACTTAACATCCTTAAATCATCCTCATAGGTAAATAGATATCCCCTTTTCTACAATTTTGCACAATACATAAATATGTTTGTTGATGTTGCCTACATTGAAATAACATTGAGTTGCCTCCCCTTATTTGATATGGCAGCTTTTCTGTCAAAGATGTTGCATTAGTGAATTCAGCAGAATAGAATTAAAAACGTGATCTTTTATGAAAGCAAGTAAAAATTACCAAGGGTCTCACAGCAGCCTAAAAATCAAATAAAACACATCACTTTTCTATGCTTTTAATAACTAATTTGTTCCTTTGTTCTTTGGATTTTCAAAAGGTAAAATTTTGGACATAGATCTTTATAAACAATTTTTTCCAGTAAACTTTTTTCACGTACCAGATGGAGTCATTACAGTTTCAATTTTAAAACATTGAAAAACTTATCTTTTACACAAAGATTTGGGTAAAAGTGTTTTATTAAAAACAAAATGTCTCGAGCAATCTGGCGTTTGTCCTATAACTGTGAGTGAAAGAAGGCAATCCAAAGAACTTCAAAAAACAAACACATGTGAGCTTATTACAAAATATTTGGTTTGTCTAAATTTTCTAAATAATAATATTTATCAAACAAACCTACTGAAGTCACACTATATCAAGCAAAATTGTCATTTAAGTAAAATGTAACAAAACTCATCAATTCAAACTTGAAATATCAGGGAATCAAAACTAACACTCATTGTGGTTGGTGAATATTTACCTAAACTCAACCAATCAAAAAACCTGTTTTATTATACTTACAGCAGGAGTAGTTTTAGGAGGCAATGCCACTGTTTGACCAAGCTGGAAAATAACAAAATAGAATTATGCATATAAATTTCACCACTTTAAAACCTTAGGGTAACTTGGGATGTTAATATCAGTAGCTGATCTTTTATCTTACAAGTGGTGCACATCTTCTGTATGGAGCATACTATTTGTTCTTAGTACTTCGTATGGGTAAACGGACAGAAAGTCACAGGACAAAAAGTCACAGGACATAAAGTCCAAAATTTGATAGGACAAAAAGTCACAATAATTTGTTGACAATTGTTTGAATATATAAGAGAAAGATCTTGAAATATTTTCTTTTTATTACATATATTCATTTTTAAGTTTAGGAAATTGTTCATTAGCCTTGATAAATGAAAATTTATTAAATTCTAATCATGCAAAGGATATATTTCTTGGCACAATGAAGCCATTTAAGTACCAAGCCACTTTGACATTTTGTTTTCATAACAATTATTTGATTATTATTGATATTTATTGAATAAATTTTAATTACAAAGTTGCTTCATATATAATAGTTCAAGAAAAAACAAAAATTTAATTTTTTAAATTAGTGTTTTCTTGTTTAAAGAAAAAAAATCTCAAAACTGAATTGTGACTTTTTGTCCTGTGACTTTTTGTCTGTGACCTTTTTGTCCTGTGACTTTCTGTCCTACATTCTTCATATGCTGTATTGACAATGTTAATACAAAATCATTGGTTTATCAAAGATTCAAGTAAACTTTTATGTAGAAATGAACAAAATATTAGGACATGCAAAATAATTTAATTGTAAGGGTTTCAACTTCAAAGTTTTAAATTGGGAGATCTTGAATCTCCACTGAAAACAGTTTTTACAATTGATATTTGCCATAAAACTTCAATTCAAAGTCAATATGGTGAAAGGGAATTTTTACAAGAAGAGACCAGTCTATGGATGAAAATTTCCAAATTAAAGACAAACTGAGAATCATCTACAATATCTGAAAAATGTACACTGATGAAGAGATCAAAGCAAGATAACAGTTTCCTAGAAGAATGAAGTAAATAAGAAAATAAGAAATGATGGAATAGTCAATATAGACAGGAAAAAGTGTTAGTATATCCATTCGTGTATGCAACAGCCTTCAACATGTGCAGGGTTAGGTAACATATCATTCAAGCAAAGCCAAAACTATCAATATATAACAATGGCAGAATTCAGAAAAAAAACCTATTTGAATTGATAAGTCTAAAAATACTCTACAGAGTAATAGATCGGAATTACTAAAATAACATTAAATTTTTACATTCAAAAGATCTAATAAGAAAATCTTATAAGATTTTAGTCAAGATTATTTTGAGAAAATTAAAAAAAATTGTAATTATTTTTTTTTTATTGCAAAGTGAAATAAAACCTTCCCCCAGAATCATTTGGTGTTTAGCTGGCTATTTAAATTTTTGCTAAGTGAACTGTCATATAAGATCAATACAATAGCTATTGTTCTCTGTGGAGTTCTTTCAATGGGAATTCTAAATTTCTCCTGATAATTCCAACTTTGTAGATAGCAATAAATCCCAACTTTAAAAGCAAAAAAAATCTTTTAAGTTTATTGTTGAAAAATTTGCAAGATTCAATTTACAATAAAAAGAATATTAAGATGCTGTACAAATAAATTAAATTGAAAACTCATCGCTACTCAATTTAAAAATAACAAGCTTTTCATAACTCTAGAATATATTGATAGGGGTCTCATAAAGGAACCAAAAGAGCGAAAAAAAATATAGGTCCGTGTGCTTGTTTTTGAGATATTAGCCATTGAAATTTTGGAGGGAAAATGTTCTCTCTTGATTTTTCATAGCTTTATCATTGACAAGTTTAAGTTCTCAAAAACTATTAAAAAATAACAAAGATTTTATAAGGCTTTTACAGATGCCCTATATTTATACATGTAAAAGATTTATAAAAAGAAAAATGGGGGTTAGTTGGCAAAATATTTTAAGGCATTCAAATGGATAAAACCAGAGGATTCCGAAAATCTGACAAAAATTCCAAAACATGACAAGCGAACATTCTTAAGAATGAAATAATTTCCATTGTTAGTTGTACTTTACTACCAATGTTGTTTTGGCTTCTTCTTTCAAATAGTTTTCTTACTGCCACTGTGATGTTGATGATAAATTATGCTCAATAAACAACTCATACAAACTATGCAAATCAAAGCTCAATAAATAATCAAGGCTTTTAAAAGAATCTCTTGTTCTTAGTTTTCATAATTGAAAAACAAAAATACAAGCTAAACATCATATACCATTGAAACTCGTATTTTAAATTTTTTATTGTTATAGTCTATTATTAAACATGTACCCAGGTACAGGATTTAAGGTGGTGCATAACACTACAGGGAGATAACTCTGTAAAAATCAGCTGAGCGTTTTAATCATGTTCTATTGTTAAGGAAATATTAAGCTTCTCAATGATCAAAATTAGTGTTTGTCAAACTGCTCTATATCCAAATGAAATTTTTCCGATTTAAAGTGTGGTTCAAGTTTTTTGAAATTTTTATATTTTTGTCAAAGGGTCAATGTAAATATTTTGTCAAAATTTTATCAAAATTAAAGGAGCCAAATTAATGTTAGTCAAGTTGTTTGGTACCACCTTAAATTATGCCATTTTCTTTTACAGAAAGTTTAGAATAAAAAAACATGAAGAAGAGGCTCTTGTTAAATCAGTATCATTTGATCATAACACCTACTTTTAAACCAGAAGATTTTTGTATAAAAGAGCATAACTTTTATTATAGATTAAATTTAACAAGTAACTTGGTGTAGCTAAATTATAATTTTGATTCATTTATTTTCGTGGGTACCAATTTTCGTGGATGGAGGAAAACTTGCATTTTCGTGGGTATTTGATTTTGTGGTTTAGCCAATATCTGCATACAAAGCCTATAGAAAAGTTTTAGTTCGTTGAACATTTGAATTCGTGGTTCACCTGTATCCACGAAACCCACAAAAATTGGTATCCAACGAATAATAATGAATCCACAGTACTCTTTATATATTCTGAAAATTTCAATATTATCAAATATTTGATACATACAGGAGGAGAAGCAATATACTTTTTCATATATTACTTACATACCCATATATACAACATATATGTGAATACACAAAAAAAAAATGCTTTTATTGATGGAATATGATTACAATGTCAAAATGAAAGCAAAAATCAACATTTGTTTTAAAAATTCCTTGGATCTTGGATTTTTCAGCTTAGGGATATCATTTGAATCATGTCTGGAAGAAATTGGAAAAATGTACATCACATTGAGGTATAAATCTAAAAAAAAAAACTCCCAACATGTCCATGTGGCCATCCCATGTAAGGAACCTCGCCAAGAGTTGTTGTTTGTTCAATTTCAATGTCTTGTCAAATTGTCAACTTATTATTGATGACAGGACTTGGATGTTTGTTTTCAATATTTTTACAACTTCTCTAGGATCAACATAATTTAGAACTTGAAATATTGTCTTATTTATTGTCAAGTGCCATATTTTGACCTCAAGATGTCTTTTAGTAATTCATGTCAATGGGTTGCTCTCTTCTTCTATGCATACCCCACATCTCCTTTTTTTCATTTTTTGAGGGAACATTGAGCTCGTTGAAAAATAACAAGTTTTGATCCCATCCAATATTCCCCAAACCTAGCCCTTTAAGAGCTGTCGAATTGATTTAATAGCTGTAATATCAGTGACTAGATATCAAGATATACCTTGAATTTGCAATTAGGTTTTTCGTAAGTGTTAAATGGGCCTCACTGTAACTTAGAGATGAGGAACAGCAATAAAAACTATTTTTTTTGGCTTTCATGCCTTGTGAATTATTTTGCTGTAATGACCATATCCTTTCTTCTTTCAAATCTTTATTAAAAACAATATTTTACAATCATTGTTACAGTTCATCACCTCAGACATGACTCCTTTAAAGCAATGATAATAATAAATGAAGGGTTGAAAATGAAAGGTAAGCCAAACAATGAAAAGAAAAAGCTAAAACGTGGCCATTGTTTTATACACAAGCAAATGCAAAACTCTTGTAGTCTAACACCGTCTGTGTGGTCACTCACCTTTATAAAATTTGTCTACAATTTCAAAGTCACGAAAAAATGAAGTTAATATAAAAAACGATTTTTAATATATTGAATTTAAAAACTGGATTGTTCATTGATTGGTCACACTCAGAAACTTCTGTAATACAATATAATTTCTTCACCTTGTTGTCATGGTTATGACATAAAGAATCAATTTAATAAACAGTCAACTATATGTTGACTGCTATAAATGATGAGCCCTTATCAATCTGAGAATTACTACAACAAAAACCCTTCATCTGTTAACCAATTTACTTATAACTGGTCACTTCAATTTTGTTTGTTACTAGAGCATTTGTAAAAAATAGATAGCTTTGAAATCCAAAGAGTTAAATTGCTTGAATAAAACTAATTTTTATCAATTTCAATTCTAAAAGCACATTTCTGAAAAATCTTCTATAGCAAAATATCAGAATTAAGTGTTCCTGCCAGTAAAATAAGATTGGTTAACACATAAATGGTTTCTGTTTTAACTTTTTGCTAATTATTCTCCCTTTGGAGCCTTTTTCCCTTTGTGCCTACAAAACTAACAATTATTGTTGATTATTGCATCTATATATGTTTATAAAGTTTATTAATATGTTAGCCAGTGCTTATCAACTACTTAAATTTTCCACACAATCTAATTTATGTCTCTTCTAGAAAAAGTTGCCTAAACTAAATTGTCATCTAGAAAATTGCCTAAAATAAACAAGTCATATACAAACTGCCTAAAAAACAAGATCAAATTTTGTGTGCAGACTTCTAAATTATTATAAGTAGTTGCTATTTTCCTACAACTTTATGTATGTTAGCATAGGCATACAGTACTCCCATTTATTAAAAGCTATCACTGTATTTTCTAGAATTGGTTACATGTATATCTATCTTACGTAAAAAAAAAAAAGAAGAGTAAGTTGTTATGAAATATATCTTTAAATATGTTAAGAATACAGTTGCACTTTGTTAAATTCATGAAAAATATATAGGTATCTACAAAGAGACCTACTAAAAAATTTTCTATTAGATACAAGAGAGAAAAAATCTGATCCAGCAATACCTTGACTTTCACACTAAATGCACGGATTATAAAAATTCCCTTATCCAAATGTTTTAAATATGATACCCTACACCAACTTATATTCCTGGACAATTTTTACGTGTTAATAATTAATGTGTCAAAGAGACAACAACCCGATCAAAGAGCAGAAAACAGCCCACAGACATGCAGCCACCAATGGGTCTTCAACACAGTGAGAAAATCTTGCACCTGGAGGTGGGCTTTAGCTGGCCCCTAAACAATAATGTAACCTAGTTTAAACCTTTTCTAGCTACTTTACAGCAATTTATTTGAGCAATAATTACATTTTTTATGTACTGTAAATTCAGAAATTATTGCGTGCATTTATTATTGCGATTTTGTCATTTTAGACTAAAATGCGATTTTAATTTTTGCGAAATTGAGAAAATTAATCCTGTTTAATTCATATAAAAAATTTCAAATTGAGAGTTTAAATTATTGCGATTATAACCCTGTCGCATTTTTCGCAATAATAAAAACATCGCAATAATTTCTGAATTTACAGTATTAAATTAAAGGGAGACCCTAGTTTGACATATTCATGATGATTTGAATTCACAGTATTTTTTTACTACCAAACAAATGAAATTAACTTTCATATTCAAATAATTTAAGCTGTAATTTGTACTGGATCAGATTGTGTGTGAATCATAACATGCCTATGTTAGATTTAACATAATGCATCTCACTGCAGACTTATTAAAATGAATATACAAACAAAATGCCTACATTTATATTTTGTTATCACTTGTTGTATGCTGGCAAAAAGAGTGAATACACAAAAACTCTACACTCATCTCAATGGTTGACAACCGAGACCTACATGTACAAATACACACGCACATTACACACAACTGAGGCCTACATGTACAAATACACACGCACATTATCTAAAATTCCGACACAAATTTATTCTCACATTATATGCTGAACTTTCATACAGATCAACTTTTGACACAAGCATTTTTACAGTATAAAACATACATGTGTTCAATTTCAACCCACCCTCGTCTTTCCTGATACATTTAAGCTTACCTCTATAACACGGAAACCTTTGTTGACACGGAGATAAACCTCCTCTTCTTGTATCAGATAACACATGGTTCCGACAGGAAGGTTTCTAGCCACTGACATCAACTCATTACGATTCCTGTAGGTCACGGCACCCTATTGTTATTAAAGATCAATTATAATCCTTGTCATAACGAATTATTCAAATTGGAAGACATTAACTTATTTACTTATTTAACATATGAAAATTGCTGGAAAATTTTGTGCAATCTGAAATAACATTGACGGTACCAATTTTACTACAACAGATGCTCATTTCAACAATTAATGTCGCTTTGCAATAAGAAAATTGTCAGGCAATAATGAAAACATATAAAATGTATTGCTCCTTATAGGGAGTTTAGTTTTCAATATGGAGGTTGAAAAAGTTGTATCATGTGACATTAAACAAACCTTAATATTTCAAGCAGACCACATATCAGTGATCCAAACCATGCCTGTACTTTGAAGTGTATGACTGATGTGTGTAAATTGTAATCCAATATGGAATAAACAGCTGCACCTTGAGCGCATGATAAGCCCATCGCTTTTTCAACAGATATAAAACCAGTCACCAAAGTTTCATGAAAACTATTCAAAGCATTTTTGAGTTTTGTCCGAAAACTAGAAATTCCCCCTTTTTTAATGAATAAAACCCCATAACTTGGAAACGTAAAATCTAAAATTCATGAAAATCGAAAGGGAGCTCACATCAATAGATATAAACAATTCACGGATATTTGATATCGTAAATTTGACATAGTCTGCTTATAAGTCTATAGAAAATAAAACTTCATTAAACACTTAAATTTGTGGTTTATAATTACCAATGAAATCCACGAAAAATTTGTACCCCACGAATTATAATGAATCCACAGTATTACCTGCGTCTCCTTTTATTCATACTGATATTTGGAAAATGTCAGAAAAAGAATCCCCCAAAAAACTTACGCCTCCTCCTCCTCCACTTGAACCAACACCTGAGGGTCCGGGTGGACCAGGAGGTCCTGGCGGGCCTCTGATGGCTTCTCCTGTTCCAGCTGGTCCAGCAGGTCCAGGTGGGCCTTGGAATCCAGGTAAACCCTATAAATTAAAAGTATGTTTATATTTTTAGTGTAGATCAGGGTATGTTGCTAATAGATTGTTGAGGTCAGGTTGTTGACCCTCTGGTAACTTTTCCAGGAGAACCCAGTCTTTCAGTTGTATAAATTTCAAACAAGGTCTTATTAATAATGCTTTGGGAGCACCTAAGATTACCTCCCAGTTTTTGATGTGGTTTCTGTTGCTCAATCTTTAGTTTTCTATGTAATGTTTTGTGGACTTGTTTGTCTATTCATGGTCATTTGTTTTTACCATGGTATTGTCAGTTTATCTTCAACTTACGAATTTTAATCTTCAGCCTTTTATATGCCCCCACTGTAGGCAATTGGGGCATTAAGTGTTACCCTTGACCATCCTTCCGTCCTTTCATCAGGAAATCCAATTTGGGCGGTGAGTCATTCACCGTTCTAGAGTTATGCCCCTTTTAAATTTGGAAAATTGCAAAACTTGAGCAGGGGCATTCGTGTTCTCAGACACATTCTTCTTTCATTTTGCACATCTTCACAAGGATTTCATTGCCATGATTTGACAGCTGGTAATTGTATCATGCTAATGCATGTGCTCAGCTAACAAGTTCATATCCGAGATTCTCAGCCATTTTTGATAATTTTACTAATAAGTAAATAAAGTTCAAACAATTTATTAGACGACAGTGTGCTAGTTATATACATGCAATCTTTTCCAAATGCATTGACAGTGAATTTTTCCTAACTCATTCACCATAATATTGGAGTCAATGGAACATAGCATTTCCCCCAACACAATGCTTTTGATTCAACACCTCAAACTGACAACTAAGATGATCATCATAGTCAATTCACCGTTTCAGAATCTAATGCATTCTAGGTAATATTTCAAAAGTGTACACCAAAACGCTGTGATTGGCTAACAACGTCCCAAAAAATTGAAATTCAACCAATAAAGTAACATTATTTTCATTTTGGGGTACGAACAATGAGATTACCCATGGTCCTTTAGGTTATGAAACAGCAAATGCTAAATCTGTCTTGAATTTGTATTAAACTTTCTTAACTCATTTTTGACGTCCACAATAAAGATGAAATGCAACCTTACAATACTAATCTTCATGTTCATTTAGTTCCCTTGAGGCTATGCATTTCACTATGCAAGAAAATGTGAATTGTGGTCAATTCTTTTTACCCAGTATTTATTTATCGTCTGATACTTACATTTCTGCCAGCTTCTCCTTGGTCTCCTCTTGGACCTGAAAAAACAGTTACCATAGTAACTTAACTACCTATAGACTACTGTCAATGTCACTATGTTTTACAAATCCTATTGTTATTATGTAAAGCTATCCCATAGTGTCTATCACAGAAAGATGTGTAAATAATATTAAATCTGCATAGTTTTTATCTGTTTTGTGCTTTTTCTTATAAAAAAAACTAATGGGCAAATATAAAACACAGTTCCACGATTAACAACAGAGTAAAATAACAGCTGTCAAAATAACAACAAACTTGTTCCTTGTAACATACATGAGTGTCATTGTTAAAAGCAATCCACAGCCATTACTCCAGAACATGAGACTTTAAGGATGTTCGCTTCTCTTGTTTTTGAATTTTTTCCAGATATTCAGAATCCTCTGGTTTTTATCCATGTAGTGCCATTAAAAATTTTGCCCACTAGCCCCTACTTTTCTTTCCATAATTTGATTACATATAGTTTAAAATGTCGTCTTTGAAAATCTTATAAAATCCTTGTTATTTTTTCATCGTTTTTAAAAGAAAAAAGGTGCCAATGTTAAATGTATGAAAAATCTAGAGAGAATTATTTCCCGCCAAATTTTCAACAGCTTATATCTCGAAAACAAGCCCACGGACCCTTCATTTTTTTCTGCTTTTTTAGTTCCTTTATTTATATACTATCAATTTAAAACAGTCTTTTAAAAAGCTTGTTATTTTAAAACAGAGTAGTGAACATCCTTATAACCTCAATTTTGTCATTATATTCAAGATTCAAAACATTTGAAATTGAATTGGTTGATCAATTCTCAAGGTAACGTCTGAAAATGATATAAAGCTAGATTTTTCAAATAATCAAGAACCATAACTCCTGAACAGCAAAACGAAATTCAACAATATTGTTCTTGATTTCTAATAGAGTCTATCTAGACCAGAAAAGACAAATCTAACCATTAATGCTAACTTTAAGAGCACAGCAATGACAATACATTTGTACAATTATATAAATAAATCAAAATCAATTAATTCTAAACTGTTATACATGTAGTCTTCAGAACGACCATAATATATAAAATAATACAAGTAATGATTTTATGTCAAATAAGTTATCTACCTTGAGCCCCAATACCAGGTGAGCCAGGTATACCAGGTAATCCTCTTTCTCCAGTATCTCCCTGAAATATAATACTTATAGATTATCGTTACGGCGAAAGTGAGAAAAGCAATCGAGTTGAGATGACCAATGATAATCTGTTTATCGCTATTTTACCTATGACGACGTTACTAATTTCATTGACAACGGCACATGTGCCCTTAGTTTCTAGCGATAATTTTTCATATCACTCTACTGTGCTGAGAAAGGAAATTATCAGTCAGTAAGATCAAAAGAAAGTTTCGTAAAATAGCGATAATATTATTTCATAGTGTTTATTTGATTGTGTGTTTTTTTTTTTTAACTTTTCCATGATTTCTTCAATTTGCATAATACAAAAGGCAGAAATGGACCTAAAAAAAAGGGAAAAAATTCTGAACCAACATTTTCATGAATTTTTAAACTTGCAGTAAGTAAACTTGAGGATAAAACAGGACATGTAAATACAACTAGAGGCTCTCAAGAGCCTGTGTCGCTCACCTGATTCTACTTTGGTTTTGGAAATCATGTAAAAATAGATTAAAATCATAACAGATACCCTAATAATGAGTGAGGCCAAATTTGGTTTAATATTGGTCCTGTAATTTAATAAAAAATCCTGGTGGCCATCTTGAACAGTAAATCGGCAACAAAGTAGCAACACTTAATCAGCACCTCATAAGAAACATTTATGCCATGTTTTGGTTTCATTCCATTCAGTGCACCTCTAGAAGAAGCATTTGTATGTATTTCCCATAGGGTCTTATGTTAAAGGAAGTTCCCCCATTGGCGGCCATCATGGATGAAGGATCAGCTTCAAAGTAACAAAACTTAGTAAGCACCTCGTAAGGAACATTCATGCTATGTTTGGTTTCAATCCATTCAGTATGTGGTTCTCTAAAAGGAGACATTTGTATGTATTGTCCATAGGGTCCTTTGTTAAACATTGTCCCCATCTGGCAGCCATCATGGATGAAGGATCAGCTTCAAAGTAACTACACTTGGTCAGCACCTCAAAAGGAACATGCATGCCATGTTTGGTTTCATTCCATTCAATGGTTCTCTAAAAGAAAACATTTGTACGTATTTCTCTTAGGGTCCTATGTTAAACTAAGTCCTCCGCTGGCGGCCATCTTAGATTATGGATCGGCTTCATAGTAACAACACTCGGTCAGCACCTCATAAGGAACATTCATGCCATGTTTGGTTTCATTGCATTCAGTGGTTCTCTAAAAGAAGACATTTGTATGTATTTCCCATAGGGTCCTATGTTAAACTTAGTCCCCCGCTGGCGGCCATCTTGGATTATGGATCGGCTTCAAAGTAACAACACTCGGTCAGCACCTCATATAGAACATTCATGCCATGTTTAGTTTCATTCCATTTAGTGGTTCTCTAAATGAAGACATTTGTATGTATTTCTCATAGGGTTCCATGTTAAACTAAGTCCCCTGCAGGCGGCCATCTTGGATTTATTATGGATCGGCTTCAAAGTAACAACACTCGGTCAACACCTCAAAAGAAACATTCATGAAATGTTTGGTTTCATTCCATTCAGTGGTTCTCTAAAAGAAGACATTTGTATGTATTTCCAATAGAGTCCTATGTTAAACTAAGTCCCCTGGTGGCGGCCATCTTGGATTATGGATCAGCTTCATAGTAACATCACTTGGTCAGCACCTCATAAGGAACATTCATGCCATGTTTGGTTTCATTCCATTCAGTGGTTCTCTAAAAGAAGACATTTGTATGTATTTCCCTTAGGGTCCAATGTTAAACTAAGTCCCCTGCTGGCGGCCATCTTGGATTATAGATCAGCTTCATAGTAACAATACTTGGTCAGCACCTCATAAGGAACATTCATGCCATGTTTGGTTTCATTCCATTCAGTGGTTCTCTAAAAGAAGACATTTGTATGTATTTCCCATAGGGTCCCATGTTAAAATAAGTCCCCCGCTGGCGGCCATCTTGGATTATGGATCGGCTTCAAAGTAACAACACTCGGTCAGCACCTCATAAGGAACATTAATACCATGTTTGGTTTCATTCCATTCAGTGTTTCTCTAAAAGAAGACATTAGTATGTATTTCCCATTGGGTCCTATGTTAAACTAAGTCCCCCGCTGGCAGCCATCTTGGATTATGGATCGGCTTCAAAGTAACAACACTCGGTCAGCACCTCATAAGGAACATTCATGCCATGTTTGGTTTCATTCCATTCAGTGGTTCTCTAAAAGAAGACATTTGTATGTATTTCTCATAGGGTTCCATGTTAAACTAAGTCCCCTGCAGGCGGCCATCTTGGATTTATTATGGATCGGCTTCAAAGTAACAACACTCAGTCAACACCTCAAAAGAAACATTCATGAAATGTTTGGTTTCATTCCATTCAGTGGTTCTCTAAAAGAAGACATTTGTATGTATTTCCAATAGGGTCCTATGTTAAACTAAGTCCCCTGCTGGCGGCCATCTTGGATTATGGATCAGCTTCATAGTAACAACACTCGGTCAGCACCTCATAAGGAACATTCATGCCATGTTTGGTTTCATTGCATTCAGTGGTTCTCTAAAAGAAGACATTTGTATGTATTTCCCATAGGGTCCTATGTTAAACTTAGTCCCCTGCAGGCGGCCATCTTGGATTATGGATCGGCTTCAAAGTAACAACACTCGGTCAGCACCTCATATAGAACATTCATGCCATGTTTGGTTTCATTCCATTCAGTGGTTCTCTAAAAGAAGACATTTGTATGTATTTCCCAAACGGGCCCATGTTAAACTAAGTCCCCTGCTGGCGGCCATCTTGGATTATGGATCAGCTTCATAGTAACAACACTTGGTCAGCACCTCATAAGGAACATTCATGCCATGTTTGGTTTCATTCCATTCAGTGGTTCTCTAAAAGAAGACATTTGTATGTATTTCCCATAGGGTCCCATGTTAAACTAAGTCCCCCGCTGGCGGCCATCTTAGATTATGGATCGGCTTCATAGTAACAACACTCGGTCAGCACCTCATAAGGAACATTCATGCCATGTTTGGTTTCATTGCATTCAGTGGTTCTCTAAAAGAAGACATTTGTATGTATTTCCCATAGGGTCCTATGTTAAACTAAGTCCCCCGCTGGCGGCCATCTTGGATGATGGATCCGCTACAAAGTAACAACACTTGGTCAGCACCTCATAAGGAACATTCATGCCATGTTTGGTTTAATTCCATTC
The DNA here is from genome assembly GCF_021869535.1 of Mytilus californianus. Lineage (NCBI taxonomy): Eukaryota > Metazoa > Mollusca > Bivalvia > Mytilida > Mytilidae > Mytilus > Mytilus californianus. Next base: position 45,936,167 of record NW_026262582.1, on the reverse strand, counting down.
AGTGATTCTCTAGAAGAAGTTCAAAATGTAAAAAGTTTACACCGACGCCGGACTAAGGACGCCAAGTGATGAGAAAAGCTCACTTGGCCCTTCGGGCCAGGTGAGCTAAAAAAGGAACTCAAAATCCATAGCAAAAAGCTGACTAGAACAACTAAATTATCGGACTTAATTGGTACCAATAAGGGAAAATTTGTACATCTTTGTATGTAAACATCTGGAGTTGTCCCTTCTCTTTAATGCACAATTTGAACAACTTTTTTAGAATTTACCTTAGCTCCTTTCAGAATTTCTCCACTTCCAGCAAATCCGAGTCCTGGTGGTCCAGCTGGACCAGTTGTACCACTATCTCCCTTGTATCCACGGAGACCATTAAATCCTGGACGTCCACGGTCTCCTTTTCTTCCTCTTAGTCCTCTATATCCCTGTAACATTCAACAATTTTCTTTCGTTTAATCAGTTTCATATTTTTCTATCGTCTAATCAGTTTCATATTTATCTTTTGTTAAAGTGGTACATAACACTACAGGGAGATAACTCTGTAAAAATCAGCTGAACGTTTTAATCACGTTCTATTGTTAAGAAAATACAAAGCTTCCCAATGATCAAAATTAGTGTTTATTAAACTACTATATATCCAATGAAATTTTTCCGATAAAGTGTGTGGTTCAAGTTTTTGAAATTTTTATAATTTTGTCAAAGGGTCAAAGTAAATATTTTGTCAAAATTTTATGAAAATTAAATGAGCCAAACTTATTTTAGTCAAAGTGTTTGGTACCACCTTAAAACATTTTCACAATCATTAGAATGTTCAAGTTTACATTATTATCACTTTTGTAGATTACTTTATATTCATATTCAAGATTGTCTGATAAGTCTTTTTGCATTGGTGAGTGACATGGCAATTTAACAATTTATACATGTATGGAACTGCTTCATGATGTCACAAGTATGAATTCCTACACAAGCAAAATAGTTCTGTAAGTCTTGATCAAAATTTAGATCTGGTCATAATTTTTAGTGCATCTTATTGGAGTGATAGGATTATAAACATCATTTTTTAATGGAATTTATTGATGCGTAAAATTTATGTGTTTTTTAATAATACTGTAAATTAAGAAATTATTGTGAGGTTTTTATTAATGCGAATAATGCGACACCGTTGAGTATCGCAATAATAAGAACTTGCATTCTGATATCTAATCCATATATCTGTATGTAACTTTTCCTAAAATAGCAATATTCAATCTCACTTTTTTGTTCATTCTTCCAAAATCAAAATAAATGCGTGCACTTATTTATGAATTTACAGTCGTTACTGTGCTAATGTGTTTTCATTCATTATGTTTCATGGACTGCCATTTAGGAGATAACTGTATTGTATTTAAAGCTCTGACAGCATCAATTGGTGATTTGATGGTCGGAAATTAAGTTTACTGGCGACGCATTAGTGAAGCCAGTAAACGGGTATTTACGACCATCAAATCACCAATTGATGCTGTCGGAGCTTAAAATACAATATTGTTAGTTATCTCCATTCTAATGAAACTGACAGAAAACAACGTCAAATCATACATTTAAAATCTGTCATACATCTTAAGCGCTTGTGCCTACATTTTCATAGCATCAATTGTGTGATTTGATGCCATGAAAATTGGTGCAGTTATCCAATCAAAATGAACTTTACAAACGATGTTTTATTAGAATTTTTAACAGTTCCATCATGCATTAAATATTATTAGTCACTGTAATCTTAACATACAGGCAGTCCAGTCATTCCAATGTCTCCTTTAGGACCTCTAAATCCTCTTGGTCCAACTGGTCCTTGAGGGCCTTCTGGTCCCATTGGTCCAGGTTCTCCGTTATCACCCTTTTCTCCCTATGTGAAGTATAATAACAAAGATAATTTGTGATTACAAAGTGTGTCACATTGTGCTAATGATTAAATAAAACACAAACATGATCAAACATATAACAGGACCATTTATTCAATTAATAGTAAACTATTAATGCTTATAGCTGAAAAATATGATGGTTGACAATTTCAACAACTTCAAGCAATGTTGAGTTTAGATGAATTTGGCTACTATTTTTTGGTCTCTTTTATATATATTGTTCTTCCAATGTTTCAGTACTTCTAAATTCTTGGGTTTCAAATTTTGGCTTTGAGCATTCCCCACGAAGGTAAATCCAGAAAAGCGCTTCAGACACATGCATGTCCTTTGCAGAGTTATCTGAATTTTCAAGGTTGTAGAATTTGGCCTTTTTAACTTTTTTTGATTCATGTGTCACTAAAGAATTTTTAGTAGACGAAATGGGCGTCTAGATTACAAAATTTTGAGCCTGGTATCTATGATGAGTTTTTATACATCAATTTAAAGTATGTCTACAATTAAGGAGAATAAAACATTTTCCCATAAATTTTTAAGCGGCACAAGACAATATTTAACAGCACTGTCCAAAAGAGGTTGTTTTGTGAAGTCAATTTATCAAAAAGGATGTTTCTGAAAGGAAAAGGGTCCCAATTGTAGCAAACAATGAATAAAGAAGTCTTTTTTAATAAGTGAAAAACCCAGAAATTTTCTGAATGGAGTCTACTGCTTCATGGTTTTATGATTTAACAAGCATTCTGAGAGTATTGCATGGCAATACATAGTCCCCTACCTGATAAACATTCATTGAACAGGAACAAAATGCTAACTTGATCTATAACTTGTCATGGTGTAAACTATATATTAAATATCAAGTCAATATCTTCAAGCATGACGAAAAAAGTGTGGAAACTGATTATTTAAGTGAATTTTCTAAGTCCAAGGACCATAACTCTGCACAAAATCATCAGACCAGAACAAAATTCGAACTTGATCTGTAACTTGTCATGATAAAACTATATACCAATTATCAAATCAATACCTTCAAACATGACGAAAAAAAATTTGGAAAACTGATTATTTGAGTGAATTCTCTAAGTCCAAGGACCATAACTCTGCACAAAATCATCAGACCAGAACAAAATTTGAACTTGATCTGTAACTTGTCATGATAAAACAACACACCAAATATCAAATCAATATCTGCAAGCACGAAGAAAAAATGTGTGGAAAACTGATTTGCCGGACTGACGGATGGACAGACAGACAGACAGACAGACAGACAGACGGAGTGCAAACCTAAAGTCCCCTTCGACTTCGTCGGTAGGGGACTAAAAATATCCAACTTTTTAATTTATATGTAAAGAAATTTCAGATTGAACTGAAAGCAATATCTTATAAACTGGTAACCTTACCTTTTCACCCAAACCACCTGTTACACCAGGAGGCAGGACACCAATTGGACCAGGTAATCCACGTTCTCCTTTTTCTCCAGAGACACCTGGTGGTCCAGATGGTCCTTCAGGACCAGCTTCACCATCTTTGCCATCTTTACCATCAGCTCCCTAAAATAAATTCAAGGGATATGTTATTCTTTTACAAGTCATGGCATAAATCGTTATCAGGAAAGGAATTTGTAAAAGTAAAAATTCACTTGTTTTCCAATCCTAATAAAACTGTCATATTTGTAATGCTTATGTTATTATTTTCATATGAAAATATTGTTAACACTATAAATCGTTGTTTTAAAAGGTATTTTCATTCAAAACTAGGTGTACTTGTTCAGTGCAAAGGGGAACAACAAAGATAACATACCATTTATTACTTTAAGATACAATTGATCTCTAGCTTTTTACCTGAGTGTGATTGAAAGTTTGTTAGCTTAAAATAACAATATTAACATAAACAAATGCATGAAATCATCAAATCACAGGCAGATTATTACAGGGATTAAGTATTAAAAAATACAAACTGCTGATCTCGGACTCTATCTAAATGCATTAACCAGATTTTGAATATGAATCTGGATGCTGACATTTAACTATTGCAATTATTTTATTATCTTACTCTCAGTCCAACCAGACCCTCTTCTCCTCGTAGTCCTTGAAGCCCTGGGAGTCCAGCAGGTCCAGGTTCCCCTGGTATTCCTGGGACACCATCTATTCCTCGTGGTCCGGCAGGTCCAGTAGCACCAGCATCTCCTCTGTCTCCCTGGAAAGAACAGAAAAGAAAACATACCATATAATTAGGTTCAAACAGGGATACGGGAAAATTCAAAAACACTTTGAATAGCCTAACAATAACCATTTTGAATTCACCAATAAATAAGAGAAAAAGAGGTTATCATTAACATAAAAAGTACCAATTTTATTGCACTAGATGCCCCACACAATAAATTTTAATGCGAAATTGCATTACTGTTTGTAATTTTGTTTAGAACTCCATGACTCCTTTATTATACCTATCAACCCCTATAATTAATAATGGAATAACCCACAGATATTCCATTTATGATTTACCTTTTGGCCTGGTCCTGTAACACCATTACCATCAACTTCTCCTGAACCACCATCTGTTTCAATAATTGTTCGTCCGGGTGGACCTGGGGGTCCTGCTGGTCCCTGAACACCAGGAGAACCAGTGGCTCCTGTGGGTCCTTCAATGCTTTTGCCTGGTGCACCTGTGTCTCCCTGAAATCAAAAGATAAAGTTCTAAATGTGAAATGAATAAATAAGCATGAAGAGCCAGATACCATAGAGTGGACCATTTTTACAAGGAGATAATGTTTTTCGCTTATTTGGCAAAAAAGATTAAATCACAAAAAGTTCACCTTGCGTACATATCATTTTAGAAGGTTTTTGTAAAACACATCAAGTAATGAGAATAGCTCACCTGTCAGGTGGGTTAAATGAATTTGAAAAAATGAGGAAAATCAGCTCTGAAATTCCTTAATATGACGAGAGGCTCTAAAGAGCATGTGTCGCTCACCTGCATCTTCAACAATGGCCACTTTTTAGTAACAGGGGAATAACTCCTTAAGAGTTTACTGATAATTTCAGTCATGTTTGACATATTTGTAAATCTTATCCTGCTGATAATTATTCCTTTTTAAAGTTTCTATTTATCTATTATAGTTTTCAAGATAATAGGCAAAAAATGCAAAAAAATGTTAAAAAAATTATCATTAAAGGGCAATAGCTCCAATAACGAGTCAACTAAAGATTTTGACCATTAATGGCTTATTTTTGGATCTTGTCTTGCTGATCATAAGTTTTTTTAAAGTTTCTATCTATCTATTACAGTTTTCAAGATAATAGGCAAAAATGGGAAAAATCGTTATTAAAGGGCAATAACTTCAATAAGAAGTCGATTAACAATTTCTTTCGTGTTGACTTATTTGTAGATCTTGTCTTGCTGGTCATTTTTGCTATTTAAAGATTCTGTCTGTCTATTATAATTTTCAAGATAATAGGCAAAATTTTTCTAAAATGGTAAAATTCATCATTTAAGAAAATAACTCCTATAAGAAGTCCTCTGACAGTTTTGACGTGAAAGAATAGTAGGTAGACCTCAACATTTTGAATATTTCTTATCCTGCCAGACTTTCCATATTTATAGCGGTTTTCAAAATAATAGGCAAAACTTGCATTTTTACGTTCTACTTTTAGCAATGTCGGCCATCTTGGTTTGCAGGCAGGGTCATCAGACACATTTTTTAAAACTAAATACCCCAATGATTATTGTGGCCAAGTTTGGTTAAATTTGGCCCAGTAGTTTCAGAAGAGAAGATTTTTGTAAACGTTAACAGAAGACGATGAAGGACGACTGACGCCAAGTAATGAAAAAGCTCACTTAAAGTTCCTTACCTTTTGTCCTGTCTGTCCATTCAGACCAGGGTCACCCTGTCTCCCTGGCAACCCTGGCTTTCCAGGGGTTCCCTGTTCTCCAGGAGTGCCATGTGTTCCATCTTTACCTGAATCTCCCTGAAAGTAATTATTTTACAGTTTGAAGTTAAAGGAGAAAATGTTACTAAAATCAATTAATCTAGACATTATCAAGTCAAAGATATCAATAAATGAAAACAACATGTTATTAATTTCATGCATCCGAAGCGTTTTTCTGGATTTACCTTCATTAGGAACGCTGAAAGCCAAATATTTGAAAGCAGAGGATGTATAAGAACCAAAACAGTTGAAGAGCTATTTAACCAAAAAGTACTTAAAAAATAGCCAATTCCATCTAAGGTCAACTTTGCCTGAGGGAGTTGAAACCTTAGTTTTTTTTATAATTTTAAAATTTATAAACGGACCATTTTACAAAGGTTGGTAATTAATCATGTCAGTACCGAAGTACTGACTACTGAGCTGACGATACCCTCGGAGACTGTTATCAAGTTACTAGATAAATTCTTTGTTTGATGTTGCTTACCCATGCCTTGTAGGGTTGGGTAAGTAGGTAGGGATTTCTTCTTTTTTTTTGCCAACAACATACGTGTAAGTTACATGTTTTAGACAAGAAAACCAAGTCAGAGCAGGAAAAAATCTTTTTTTAATTTTTTTTTAAATTGAAACGATTTGTGACATAACATTTTTCGGGTAGGCTGCTTTTTAGGTGGATAGGTAGGCAACATCAAACAATTTAAATTTGATTTTTGGCCTCAATCTTTATTTTTCTATGTAGTGTTTTGTCGACTTGTTTATCTTTGTTGTTTTATGTTCTTTGCCATGGCGTTGTCTGTTTTGTCTTCAACATATGAGTTTTGAATGTCCACATTGTATCTTCTGCCTATATTTTTCTACTGTAATATTTTTTTAACCTTTCCTAATTTAATAAATTTCTATATAAAATTTTTCCTCAAACCCCAAAAAAATAAATGAGACAACAACCTGACCAAAGAGCAGAAAACAGCCCAAGGCCACCAATGGGTCATCAACAGAGGGAGAAAATCCCATACCCAGAGGCGGGATTCAGCTGGCCCCAAAACAAAAATGTGTACTAGTTCAATAAAAATGGACGTCATACTGAACTCCTAAACATATCTACATTATAAGAGAAGATTTATATTCCTGTTATTTTTCTACGCACGAAAAGTAGTTGGGTTTACAATATTAATTTCATTTGTACCTTTGGTCCTGCAGGTCCTCTGATTCCAGGTTCTCCAGATGGACCCTGTCTACCAATCTCACCAGGTATTCCAGGTAGACCTGCTGGGCCCTGAATTCCCTGTTTTCCCGATGGTCCCGATGGACCCTGTATACCTGGCAGGCCTGGTTCACAACCACAATCTCCAGAGCCTTCCTGCAATGCAAATCAAATTCAACTTTTAATATCATTTGAATATTACCATGTTGTCACTAAAAGAAAATTCTAGCTCACCTTTAATGACAGTTGTCAAAAAATGGACTTTCCTTCTAAATTAAAAAAAAAAAAGAAATACCGTTAGTGAAAATGATATTAAGGAAAATATTGTAACAATTTCATGGAAGTCTTTTAAAGAAGACCAAAACTATATGGCATTATTTTTAAGTTTAGGTTTTCAGGGCTTTATAAAAAAAATGGGGATACAGTACTGTTCATCAAGTATACTTTTTCACAGGATTTTAGGGTAAAAATATTGATAAAAAATTTTCTATATATAGAGAACTTTTAAAATTTAGAAAATCATGTGTACACAAACATACATACAAGCTAAAAAAACAGGTTTAATCCACCATTTTCTACGTATGGAAATGCCTGTACCAAGTCAGGAATATGACAATTGTTTTCCATTCATTTGACGTGTTTGAGCTTTTGATTTTGCCATCTGATTAAGGACTTTTCATTTTGAATTTTCCTTGGAGTTAAGTATTTTTGTTATTTTGCTTTCTATACAACTTTTCCTAAACCAGTTAAAACAAATGGATCCACAGTACTTTTAAATCAGAAAAAATAATCATTTTTTCTGTCAGTGGGAAACACAAATTCTAAAAAAAAATTATCCAAGGTGGGTTGGCATAAAAATACCATAATCATTATAAATATATGGGTACTTACAATATCAACAAGACCGGTATCTCCTCTTCTTGGTCCATCATAACCTTTTCCAGGTGGACCTGGGAGTCCAGGTAGACCTTGAGGTCCTACAGAGCCATCAGATCCAGACAAACCCTGTGGTCCCTGTGGACCAATAGGTCCCGAGACTCCAGGTTCTCCATTTATACCAGCTTGTCCTCTAGGTCCCGGCTCACCTGAATCTCCCTGTAAGAAATAAAATGTACACATATTAGTTTTGACTCCTATCGAAAAGACTGTTAATTGACACATTGTATACACACATACACATTGTATACACACTTACACATTGTATACACAAATACACATTGGTTAAGGATGTTCGCTACTCTTGTTTTTGAATTTTTGCCAGATATTCAGAATCCTCGAGTATTATCCATGTAGTGCCATTCAAAATTTTCCCCGCTAACCCCTACTCTTCTTTTCATAATATTATTACATATTGTTTAAAAAGCCATATTTGAAAATCTTATTAAATCCTTGTTATTTTTTCATAGTTTTTGAAAGAAAAAAGGTGCCAATGTTAAATGTATGAAAAATCTAGAGAGAATCATTTCCGGCCAAATTTTCAATGCCTTATATCTCGAAAACAAGCACACATTACCTTCATTTTTTACTGTTTTTTTAGTTCCTTTATATATATACTATCAATCCATAACAGACTTTTAAAAAGCTTGTTATTTTGAAACAGAGTAGCGAACATCCTTAACCCATAAATATGATCATCAACCTACATTTAGATGTCTTTTGATTTGTTTTAGTTACTTGGGTTGCCGTCTCATTGATATATACCACATAGCATCTTAAAATAATAAGGTGCATTTGGCTTTGATCTTAATTGACTAAAATTGTTTTCTCTGATCACTCCTGCACTTCCTTCAACAATAAAAACTGGCCGCTACAATATAGCCAGGAGTGCTGAAAGTGAAGTTAAACACCACAATTAATCGACCAATCTAATAATCATACTTAAAAAGAGTTTACCCCATACTTTAATTGGTTTATAGTCCATTCATAGTAAAATTTTGCAAAAGCTAACTAAATCAAAGTGCTTGTAAACACTGACGGGGTAGATTGATTTTACATTGCATTGATTTAAATTAATATTTGGAATTGAGTTATCGCCCTACATTCATAGAATTAGATTCATACACCTTGCACTACTTTCATCAACTGGCCCTAAAACACAGTTATTTTGTAGTGCATTTTTTAGAACAATGAATGTAAATTAAAAATCAGGCTTGCGCTTTTTAATATGATTTTTACAGTGTTGTGTACTTCTTTTGAGACAAATCATATCAAAATTATTGATAACTTCATCAGTTCAAACTCAAATCACTACTTTTCTTGAAAAATCATGACTTAAATCTTGTTACAATGTAATTTCAACCCCCTACTTGCTATAAATTAAAAACAAATTAGGAAGGTGTATGATTTTTTTTTTAAGTAATACACACTAGCGAATTTTTTTAACTGGTATGCATAATTTTATTAGTTTCATAATCAGTTTTTTGATTGGTTTTTTATTCAATGATAATTAATATATAAGTCTAAAGCTGACAGCTGTTACAATTACCTTATTGCTACAGCTTTCACGAACAAGGTACCCTGATATATCAAATAGACTTGCTTTATAATTGTTAGTTTAATAGTTATATACATATATAAATGCAAATCATCTAAATTGGTAATTACGTATTTATATTTCTGGATTTGACCTTTACCTTTCCATCTTTATACAGTCTACTTGATATATACTTTACTCGTTTAGAAAAACTTATGTGATCACATAATCACCTGGCATGATTGAAGGATATATTGTGTATAATGATCTTATTAATTTTGGGTTATAATCAAAAGGTTTTAGGTATTGTATGTTATTTGTTATCGAAATAGAATTTTCATTTTCTTTCATCATGTTTCGTAAATTTTTTGTTATGATTAAAAGTTGTAAAATAAGTGTAATTTAAGGGTCTTTTTAACGGATGGAGAGGAATCAATTCCAAATTTACATAATCAGGTTTTATTGATTCTGCTTAAAAAATGTTTATATAGATTTTACTACACCTGCCCTAACTTTCGATGAAATCTCTAATCATAATCTCACATACAAATATTAAATGGACTTACTTTATCCCCTTTGTCTCCAGCAGGTCCTACTGGGCCATCAAAACCTCTTTGTCCACTAGCACCCTATAAAACATAAAACATTTCTTTTAGTCACTCTTTTTTTTTTTTTAACTTATCCTTAAACCCTGGGAAATATTTTTGCTATATAAAGGTTATATATATTTATTTAAATAGTTTAGACATTCAGCATATAAAATATAAAATACCCATAAAAATATTACATTTAGCCCCAGACTAATATTATATTTTACCTCATGTTTTTTAACACTGAGACCTGCTAAAAAGCGAAAGCATTTATGTTAAATAGTCAGTGGTCATCTAGACTTGACCTTTACCAAGAGGTTCAGGTCCATTTTAAAAATCTTTAACATTCCATGTCGTCTGTACATATTAAAAACCAATTAAATGAAATCATTCAGCATTTGACAAGAACCTTTGTTAAATGCCATAATTAATTGTGAAGATTTAATTAAGAAAATAATACATCTGAAATAAAGATTTCAAAGATATATCCAAGTTTAAAATAAAATAAATATTTGCATACAAATACGACAAAAGCAAAGGAGATAAAACTGAACGAAATATGTATAAGCACCAATGCACCAGTAAACAAAACGTATCCATATGCATCAGAACATTCAGTGCACATGTACTCTGGCAAAATAAATTTTGATATTCCTCAACCCCAGAAATGACAAATATGACAAAAATGACACATAGGAACAATAACTATGATGTGCTGTGAATATCTTATCATGGCAATTCAGAAAAGTATGGTGTTGGAATAGAACCTATGGTCAACTGGAAAGGTCTACATTTAATACAGTAATATCCACAATTTTAAGTATTTTCCAAGTAAAGTGTAAAAAATCAAAGAAAAAAGAAAAACAAGACCAAAACCAAAAGATTCAAAGTAATAGAAAATTCAAGTAAAATGTTGAGGGCAGATATGCAACATACATTAATCCATGATTCTTAAAAAGGTTTTAGCACCAAAGCCAAGCTTGAGTAAACCAAGATTCGAAATGATACAAACTTCCAATGTCCAATCTTAAGTTACAGATACAGTACAACATATATATGTATATATTACGGATTACAAATGTGTCGAGTTTTGTGATTGGATAACATCAGAGATGACAGCATATATTCAGGAAATTGCCAGGTCATATACGACGTTTTTCACCCCAATTGGAACCTCAACAACGTCATCATAACGAACGTTTCTATGTGACGTAGTCTTAGCTATACAGAACATCAGAGGCTCACAGAGGGAAAATAATGACGTGTTTCCATCAATAATACATTTTTAATTTAGAATCACGTGATTTATACATCAAATACTTAATTAATGTCTTAAAGTGTTATTACTAATTATTTCACAAGCGTTAAAAATTTTTTCACAGCAAATTACTATATCCCTCATGTATGCGGAACTATATATACTGTATGGTGAATGTTTAACAAATATCTGGTACTCGAAAAAGCATTAAGGCAGGGGTAATCCGTAATATATGTGTAATTCAGGTTTCAGACAGGGTATATAATGTGCCTTCGGCTCAGGGAATATAAACTCTAAGCCGGGAATGTCACATTATATACCCTGTCTGAGACCTGAATAACATATAATATCCCAGGTTCTAAAAAGCCTTTAGCACCATAAGCAAAATATAACTGAAAAAGGGGAAGTAACAACAAAAAACTGTCGTCTGGTTACCTGTTCAGTTCTATCCATTGTAAGCATATTCATAAAAACATACTTCATACATCTTGATAAAATATCAGAATCAAAATTTTGTATTGTAGATTAAAAAGCTAAGAATTATTATTACATAATGATTTCTATAAAATCTGATTATTTTACTGTGCATTATCTTAATATACAGCTGAAGATGGTTTTAACATACTGTGGATTTAGGAAATCACACTGTTGTACTTGAAGATTTGCAGGCATCAATTTGAGATTTGATGGTAGAAAATAGACTTTACTTAGGTGTTTCAATGGTGGTTCCAGTAAGTAGATATATAAGACCATCAAATAAACAAGAGGCACACATGTGCCTGTTTTGCTCATTTGGTGAAAAAATACCAAGTCTGGTAATAAGGAATTTTATCTGCACGTAAAATTTATTCTTTGTGTTGCTGATCATTTTTGCAATGAGCATATTTAACCTAGCTACGATAGTTTTTGAGATGACAGTAAATAATGCAAAAAACAGTAAAAATCAACATTTCAGGGGCAATAACTCCAAAACAAGTCAGCAAATTTTCAGAGTAGATAGATTTTGGCATGCTTATAATAAACTAATGATAATCAGCAGCAGTAAACAATACAATTGAGAATGGAAACGGGGAATGTGTCAAAGAGACAACAACCCAACCAATCAACAGAAAATAGAAGAAGAAATGTCATTTCATCCTATTATTTCAATTCTCTATATCATTTTAAACTGAAAATACTTTCAGGTAAACAAATTAATTTCCATCTCTCTATTTATACAGGATTAAGATACCGTGGATTCCTAATTATTCGTGGCATACAAATTTTAATTGATAAACCAAGAATTTAAATATTTAACCACATACAAATGTTCTAAAGGCTGGAATGTAGACCTTGGCAAAACCACGAAATCAAATATCCATGAAGAAGCAATTTTTCCTCAATCCATGAAAATTAGTACCCATGAAAATAAATGAATCCATATTATGCCATACAGTAAACTTGTTCTTTTTCACTTACAGGTAAACCAGGTTCTCCTTGAAGACCAGGAGCACCATCTTTTCCAGGAGTTCCAATCATTTCCGACAGGTTTCCAGCAAAAACTCCAGGAGTACCAGGTGTTCCAGGGAGTCCAGGAATACCTGGGGTACCAATAACTCCAGCTTCTCCCTTGGGTCCAGCAACACCCATTGGACCTACTACACCTTGTATTCCTTGTGGCCCTATTGGACCCATTGGACCAGGTGGGCCTGGTAATCCAGGTTCTGCATCTCCATCTCCTGAACCTTCATTAATCAAAATAAATAACTATATACAGAATTTGTATGGTTTAATACGAAAGGAAAAGTATAAATTCATTAAACAAATTGAGAGTATCAAATTACAGGCGCTATTTACAGCAGCTTTTTTCTAATGCTTGAGCCAAAACTTTAAAATTCAAATTCACAATCATTACAGATTTGATTGATTAATTGATTGATTTTTAGGGGTTTAATACCATTTTCAGCACTGTTGGCTATATTGTGACGGTCAGTTTTATTGTTGAAGGAAGCCAGAGTGCCCATAGAGATTTTTATTAGTGGAGGAAGACAAAGTGTCCAAACAGAACCACTGACCTTCGATAGGAAAACTCGCAATCCTTGTAAATTAAGGATGTTCGCTCCTTTTGTTTTTGAATTTTTGCCAGATATTCGGAATATAAAATCCTTGTTATTTTTTCATAGTTTTTGAAAGAAAAATGGTGCCAATGTTAAATGTATGAAAAATCTAGAGAGAATCATTTCCCACCAAATTTTCAAAGGCTTATACCTCGAAAACATGAACACAGACCCATAATTTTTTTCTAATTTTTTAGTTCCTTTATTCATATTCTATCAATTCATAATAGTCTTTTAAAAAGCTTGTTATTTTGAAACAGAGTAGCGAACATCCTTAAGATTAGAATCGAAAAACACCCGCTACACGTGGGATTGGAACCCACACCTTCAGTGTTAACAGGCTAGTGATACAGTACATGAACTACTTACACCACTTGGCCACTGAAGCAAGATTGAAACAAACATGACTATATGTCCATAGGACACCATGCCTTATTCACACTATCTCATTTCCATGTTTAGTGAACTGCGAAATCTGGGTCAAACCCCCCAACTGGGTATATATCTAAAGCTTCTATAGATCAGATAAAGTCTACCTTCAGTTATAAGTCCACCTGGACCTGAAGGTCCTGGAGGTCCAGGAGGTCCCATTGGTCCAGTAGGTCCTGCTACTCCAGCAATTCCTGGCAGTCCACTTTCACCTGGTTTTCCAACTGGACCCTCTGGTCCCTCTGGTCCAACAACAGTGTCACCTTTTTCACCCTAAAAAATAAATTTTTTGATACAAGTTCAGATGGGATGAATGGCAATTTAAACAAAAAATAGTTTCCACTTTACTTAGCATATCATAATTATCAACATTGTGCATATGTATCTATTTCATGATCTAGTCTAGAGTTTAGCTCAAAGTAATGCTAGAGGCTATCTTGAACTTGAAGCTATGGGTGAGCTTTTGTTCTTATATTGCAGGCCCAACTATGACTTTGAGATGAATAACAACAATAAAAGTGTTGTTTCTTTCCTTTAGGTTTATTGAAGCGCCCAAACAAACATGTTTAACCCCACCACATTCTTTATGGCCCTGTCCCAAGTCAAGAACCTGTTATTCAATGGTTGTTGTTGGTTCTGTCTGTAATATTTGTTTTGTCGTAAATCAGGCTGTTTTTTTTTACTTGAATTGTTTCACATTTTTTCATGTTTAATAGCTGTCAATACAGTATAGGTTTTGCTCATTGTTGAAGGCCATTTGAACAGTTGTCTCATTGGCAATCATACCACATCTTCTTATTTTATATTGGAAGTATGTTTTTTCTGTCAAGAAATACAACACATAATACTTTCTTTTCTGTTATAAAGTCACTATAACTGCCATTCAAGGAATAACAGTTCTGTGTTTGAAGAGTTTCCACCATGAATTGGTGATTTGACAGTTGCAATCAAAATTCACATCGGTAACTCTTATAATACAGTTCTGTTATTTCTATATATTCTAATTCAATATTCGTAAAATGTTAAAAAAAAAAACAATTGAATTATCCCAGCAAAATCAACAGCCATTGCAAAAACGTTGTTGCCAGTTACAGTATACTCTAACCATCAATTAAGGAATTGACACAAAAATCCTTCTATCAAAAGTGGGAATTAATTAGTATGTCCTCTAGGTTGTTATTTGACCCCATTCCTGATGAAAAAAAAACTTAAATTTTCAAACAATTTTCAACAAAGAAAATGTAGAATTGCTCTCTTCAAAGACTTTTATTGCAGCCTTGATGGAAGAGATAGAAGACAAAGGGACTATGAAAAAAATCAGTTGAAGAAAAACTGAAAATACAATCGCAAAAACGAAAAGTAATGAAAAACAAGACGGGTAATTGAATTTGTACCTTTTCTCCAGCAAGTCCAGGCAAACCGTCTCTTCCAGGAATACCTTCCCTTCCATCATTTCCATCACTTCCGTTTTCTCCTCGTTGTCCTGTTTCCCCCTTTTCACCTTTCTGTCCTTGATCCATGTGCACTTGAGATAAGATGATGTCGACAATCTCCTGGGTGTTGACCGAAGCAGGCAAACCAGGGTCACCTTGAGGTCCAACTTGCCCAATTCCTGGCAATCCCTGATAAAATAAATATTTTTGTCAGTTTATTAGGAATACTGTGGATTCATTATTATTCGTTGGATACCAATTTTCGTGGGTTTCGTGGTTACCCAGGAACCACGAATTCCAATGTCCAACGAATAACAAATTTTGTTTAGGAATTTATGCAGACTTTGGCAAAACCATGAAATCAAATATCCATGAAAATGCAAGTTTTCCTCAATCCACGAAAATTGGTACCCACGAAAATAAATGAATCCACAGTATAAATATTTGTGGATATATTTTAATTTCTGGGGTATAGAATAAGGCAGGGCTCGGGACTACAAATGTTGTCTTGCTAAGCATACTCCTACTTGTAATCTAAAGTATAGATAAACAGGAAATAGGTGTCTCACAGATCTCCAAAGTGATCCTGCAATAACTCATCACTGCCAAACTGATGAACAAATATGAAGTCATTCTGTTCAGTAGTTCTGGACCTATTTGTGACAAAAAATTAAGTTATTCAAAGTATTGAAAAATTCAAAGTATCAGAAAACTTTAAAGTATTAGGTGACTTAAAGATCCAAAATGTGCTAACACAATACAACTAATCACTAAGGGCTATTCCATTAAAATGTATGTGGGAGGGTATGAAGGGAAGTTTAATTATTGAATGTGGGTCATGGGTCTTTTTTCAGTATGCGTCTATTATCATCATGCAAAATTATCTAAAAAATGGTTCTTGGTTGTAGGGATATTTTTAAGTCCCTTCCTACCCTCCCACATACATTTTAATGGAACAGCCCTAAATACAAAGCTGGCGCCCTTCATTCTGTTTAGTAATATCTGAGAAAAGTATGACTAATTATATTTTTGTTGGACGAACCGATGGACTGACAGATAGACAGACCGACAAGGTAAACTCAATGTAGCTCCCACTCCTAGAATGAGGGTTAACAATTCTAATTCATTTTTGTCAATGAAATAATTCTACATAAGTCTGAATATTACAGTCACAGCCTCACAGGAATAAAGGGCAATAATTCTTTATTCAGCCTAAAAATTTGTACATGTCACAAAGTCTGATGAATTTTGTGGTCAATCAAAAGCAATTAAATTAAAGTCTTCACCGCTAGATTTTCTTTTTACATAATATCTTTTTACAATAAGCATAAGATACCAAATGAACAACAAAAAATATATTTTGTAGAAAAACGCACAATACAATGGCAAAAAATTCTATTACTGTAAATTCAGAAATTATTGCAAGGTTTTTATTATTGCGAATTATGCGACTCCTTGCGTATCGCAAAAAAAAAAACTTGCATTCTGATATCTGTTATGTATATCTGTACAAAGCATTTCCTAAAATCGCAATAATTAAACTCGCATTTTTGTTCATTCTTGAAAAATCGCAATGATAAATGCACGCAATAATTTCTGAATTTACAGTAATTAATCATGATTATAATCAAGGTTGTTCAAATATTATGAATAATCAAAATTTTCATGTTAAAAAAACATCATTTAAATTTCATAAAAAATGCTTAATATATTATACATGATTTCTGGGTGAAAAACATTGTGTGCAGGCAAGATCTCTAAAAACTCTTATAAGACATATGTTATATGAAAAACTTTGTTTGCTAGTTTTTGCATACACTATTAAATCATTCTTCAAAATTTCATTGGAAAATTGACCAAAATCTCTATGTTTAACATGCAGTGACATTTCTATGAAGTAATTGTTCCTGAACAACCTGTTTTTAGTATTGTATTTTCTTAACTTTAATACAGACATAAATGAAGACATCCACTGATGAAAACTTTGACAATATACAACCCTAAAAATATTTCTGATTTTTTATAAGATATATGGAGGTCACTTTTTGTTACACATACTCTATCTCCCATGTCTCCCTTTGGACCCTGGATTCCAGCTGGCCCTTCTGGACCAATAGTTCCTGGGTCTCCTTGTTCTCCTTTCTGACCAGGGAACCCTTCAATTCCAGTTTCTCCTTGTTCTCCTCTTGGACCAGTTTCTCCTCTTTCACCTAAAAAATAAACATACACAAACTAATCAATAAACAAATAAATTGTTTTTAAAATTCCAATGTGTCCTTTTTTCTACTAATAAAGTAACAATTTAAAAATTTTTTTTTTTAGTGCTTAATATGCATTTTTACATTCTTTTAAGTAGGTAGACTCAGGGTATGGGAGACAACTCTTACAAATGTATTGGAAGTCATTTGTGCTTTTTAGCCTTTGCCTTAATTCTCTCTGTGCCAGAAGCTGCATAAGGCCTCCACGCTGACATTCCACCCTTTTCTATCTTGTGCTGCTGTACTTCTGGCCACATTCCAACTTGTCCATCCTTGTTGGTTCTTTCTTTCTCTGTTGCTCTTCTCCATGGTTTTTTTCTTACCTTCCTCTAGCTCTTTTCACTTCTGGAGCCCAATTTAGTGCTACATTACTGTTGTTTATCTCTTTCACACCTTAACATTTGTCCTCTCCATGTCCAACCTCTCCTTCTGATTTCATAACTGATGTTTCTGGTGTTAGCATTTTCATTTACTGAGGGTTCTGGATGGAATGTCCTTCTTTTCTGTATTCTTTAATTTTTTAGGCCATTTTTCTGAATTCTTTATACTTTTTGCCCATTATTCTCTATTCTTTATTTTTTTGGTCCATTTTTCTCTTTTGTATCTATTTTTTGCTCATCCACACCCTCTTTACTGTCTTATTTGATGTTTTACTTTGCCAT
This sequence comes from Mytilus californianus, assembly GCF_021869535.1. NCBI lineage: Eukaryota > Metazoa > Mollusca > Bivalvia > Mytilida > Mytilidae > Mytilus > Mytilus californianus. Next base: position 45,917,958 of record NW_026262582.1, on the reverse strand, counting down.
CTTATTTTTAGGATCTTTCTTAGGCATTGATGTTGTACAGTATTTAGTTTCTTTTCTTCAAGGTTTGTGAGTTTCCGATGTTTCACATCCACAGTAGTAGTACAGGTCTTACCAATGATTTATACCACTGCATTTTCAACAGTGATCAAGCATTTATGTTGTTTACATTTGGTTATGAGAATGATACAGGAGCATCTAAGGGAGCTACCATTTGATTTTTATGGGGGGGGCGGCTAGGATGAAATTTGAAAAAAAAGGCAGGACAGCAGTTTTGGGTAAAAAAAAAAGGCAGATGAGCAACTTGGAAAAAAAAAAGGCAGGATGACAATTTATGTAAAAAAAGTCAAGATAAACTAATAAAAAAAATGCAGGACCAAATAGAGTGAAAAATAAAAAAGCAGGACAAGATTAAACAACTAAAAAAAAATGCAGGACAACATTTTTCATCCTAGCCCCCCCCCCCCATAAAAATCAAATGGTAGCTCCCTAAGAAAATTGGAAAAGTTTGACTCGTAACCAAGCATAAAATTCAGGAACTACATTTTTTTCAAGATTCAAAAATCCAAAGCTGAAAAGTTAAACATTCAAACATCATACATGGAATTCTTTTGAGTTTTTGGAATGACTCTTGAGATCATTTATAAAAAAAATTGAAATTTTTGTGAAAAAAATGAATTGGAACAAGAATGTGTCCATAGTACACGGATTCCCCACTCGCACTATCATTTTCTATGTTCAGTGGACCGTGAAATTGGGGTAAAAACTCTAATTTGGCATTAAAATTAGAAAGATCATATCATAAGGAACATTTAGTCCGTAGGAAGGCTTCACAGAAAAAAAATTAAAATAGCCTTTCAAGACGTCATAATTATTTGGACTAAGGGAACATGTGTACTAAGTTTCAAGTTGATTGGACTTCCAACTTCATCAAAAACTACCTTGACCAAAAACTTTAACCTTGAAGTGGGACAGACGGATGGACGAACGGACACACAGACCAAACAACATAATGCCCCTAGGTGGGGCATAAAAATGAATTGAATAATGAAGTTATAATAGGTTTAAGTGCAAGGCTATTGATTAATAGGCTGTACTTAACTGTATGTCTTTGGTTTTCAAGTACAAATGGCAATGTTCTAGAAGATATGGTCTGAACATCCACCCTAGTACAATCTAATGCTAACAGATAACCTACATTAGCACAAGGATAGTACTTAGATAGTGACAGACTGGCAGAACATGCAACTTTTAGCGTCTGCTCATCTGTTGACAGGGGCATGTTGTAGTCTAGGGGAGGGAAACCAACATTACGTATTTTAATGTAGACATATCAATTCGTCCCAAGGATTATCCCTTACTGAAAAATTTTTTTTAATACTGACTTCCTTATAAACTTGACAACAGTTATTGCTGGAACTATACAATGTTCACTTTAACACACAAAAATAATGCAAAAGGAGACTGTAGGTGGTTTTGTTGAAAAAATAATCGATTTTTGTCCAAAAATTTTTCTTTTTTTCTTATGTCTGTAACTGAGACAAAAAATCATTGTTTGAAAAATTTTTGTAAATTTCAAACGGTCAAATTCAATAAAAGTCTGGTATTTTCAAGGTTAATAAACAATAATTGTTTTGGCAATTTCTTGCAGGAAATAAACAATATTTTTTTATTCTGGCAAAGTTTGAAAAATAAATATGTCTTCTGAACTGACCCAGGCCATAATTTTTGACTTATTCAATAGTTTCAAACCATTTATTTACATTCAGGCTTCAAATATTACCAACCTAAAAAGCAGCCTACCTGAAAAATTTTATGACACAAATTGTTTCAAATTTTTTTAAAAAGATTTTTTCCTGCTCTAACATCGTTTTCTTGTCTAAATTTATGTAACTTATGTTTTTGGCGAAAAGAAAAATAAAATCCCTACCTACCTACCTACCCAACAACATGGATAGGCAACATCAAACAAAGAATCTTTTAAAGGTAGCCATAGATATAAGAAGATGTGGTATGAGTGCCAATGAGACAACTCTCCATCCAAGTCAAAATTTATAAAAGTAAACCATTATAGGTCAAAGTACAGTCTTCAACACAGTGCATTGGCTCACACCGAACAGCAAGCTATAAAGGGCCCCAAAAATTACTAGTGTAAAACCATTCAAACGGGAAAACCAATGGTCTAATCTATATAAAAAACGAGAAACGAGAAACACTTATGAACCACATCGACAAACGACAACTACTGAACCTCAGATTCCTGACTTAGGACAGGTGCAAACAATTGCAGCGGGTTTAAACAGTTTTAATGGTACCAAACCTTCACCCTTATCAGAAACAATAGTGTAACATCACAACATAGAAAGACACACTATAAAATATCAATTGAAATGGCTTAACTCAATCAAAAGACATATTAACATTTAAATGGAGCATTGCAATAATCTTGAATTATAATATTATGCCGTACCTTTTGCACCCATCATGTCTTCAAGAAGCTCTGGTGGTGGTGGCGTAAGTGATGGTGGGGGACCAGGTGGACCAACTGGTCCCACATCTCCCTTTTCTCCCTTTTCGCCATCTTTACCATCCTTTCCATCCTTTCCATCTTTGCCTTGTTCTCCAGTATCTCCCTTTTCTCCTTTCTCTCCTGGTTTACCTGTTGGTGGTGGCTGAAAGAAAGATATTGAATGCATTACTTAACTGACGATGATACAACTACTGAAAAACAAAAACTTACAAATACTGTGGGGTCATTTATTTTCGTGCTTACCTAATGACTTGTCGGTTGAAGAGAAAGAATATTTTCCTGGATATTGGATTTACTACATACAAGCCTACATAGAATTTGTACTTTCATTGAATATTTAAACTTGTGGGTTAAATCCACAAAAATTGGTACCCCACGATTATTAATGAATCCACAGTTGGCTGTTAAGTCTTATAGATAAATGGTCAAATTTTACTTGTTGTCTGTTTATAAATGACCTTATATCATCTTCTTCAAAAGCCAAGGATTACAATCGAATCCCCCTCCTCTCCAGAGATATAGCACAATATTGGGAATCTTAAAATGATCATTTTTATCCTTAATATATAGCTTTAAAGACAAATAATTTGAAAATCATGCAATTAAAACCTAGACTGACTATCACATGAATAAGGTAAGTCTAATTCCTCACTGAAATTTAATTCAAATCATCCTTTTTGACTTTTTACAACACAAAACCGATACAAAATGTTGGCAATATCAAAAACTCTCATAGTTCTTTGACCAGGTGAGCTAATTAATAATACAACCTGTAATTTTTTTGTGAACAGGTGATCCAAAAAAAAAACAAAAAAAAAAACTTTTTTTGACAAGGTGAGCTAAAAAAAAAATAAAGACCATTTGTATGAATCAAGTGCATCTCCCCATCAGCAAAATATGACTTAACACATTAGTCAAGATGTAAATTAAGTGATAGTACACATGTAGTCAACAGAATGTTCTTTATCTGAACGCCCTTGTCATTCATTATTTAACCTACTGCCATAAGGGAGATTCATATTAGATAGAGGCTTCGTAATGGTGAAAATGTCAAAATTCTCATAATTGTCAATAGAAACATATGTAATAAAAAAATAAAGAGATGTGGTAAGATTACCAGTGATCCAGACAACTATCTGTCAAAGACCAAAATTTGAAAAAATGAGGATGTTAACAACTGTAGGTAACTGTACAGCCGCCAACAATGAGCAAAACCCATACTGTACAGTGTTTTTCGTCTATTTTCAACTTGTGTATTGCAATTTTTAACAATGCACAAGGACATATAACAAAAATGTAAGACTTAAATTATTGTAATATCAAGAACAAGAAAAACAGCATACGAAGATTGCTATTAAACTTAAAATGCAAGTTTTTTCTGCAAAACCTATCTTGTTGCAATTTTTCCAATACATGTAATAACAAGTTTCTGTGAGTACTGCATGGCAATACATAGTCCCCTACCGGTTACAAATTCATTGTAATGGAACGAAATTCTAACTTGATCTATAACTTGTCATGTATAAACTACATAAAAATATCAAGTCAAAATCTTCAAGCATGACGAAAAAAACTGTTGAAAACTGATTATTTAAGGGAATTTTCTATGTCCAAAGACCATAACTCTGCACAAAATTATCAGACTGGAACAAAATTCCAACTTGATCTGTAACTTGTCATGATAAAACTATATACTAATTATCAAATCAATATCTTCAAGAATGACAAACAAACCTACCACTAAATTCTCAAACAATTTATCAAAGAAAAGGAAAAAAATCCAAAATGTCATTTTTTCTTTTAAATCTTTTAAAAAATGAGTTATTTCCCTTTGAACAGAAATCTACTAATTAATAAGTATTTCATCAAAAATTTAATTCTAGGGAAAGGGCTTTAACTGAACAAAGAGAAAAGCTAAAATGATGAAAATTGATCTTGACCTGTAACTTGTCATGATAAATCAATAGACCAAATATCAAATCAATATCTTCAAGCATGAAGAAAAAAAGTCTGGAAACTGATTTGCCGGACTGACAGACGGACGGACGAACGGACGGACGGACCAGACAGACAGACAGACAGACGTAGTGCAAACCTAAAGTCCCCTTCGTTGGTAGGGGACTAAAAACATCACAAACATTTCGAAACTTACAGGAACTATATATTGCATTCCCAAGGTCTGTCAATAATGTAAAAGACTGCTAAAACATTGACTGGACCAGTAATGCTCAAACAATTACTGGACCAAAAGACCACTGAGGTCCAAAAAACCTTCGGAACCTCTGCTATATAATGCATTCCCTTGAAACAAAAAGGATTGAGTTTAATTCTGTATCTCCCGAGTCAGTAACTTCCAAACTTATGTATATATGTGTTAATCATCTGAATGAGATTAAAAGAAGGGGGAGGGTTGAGATCACAAAAACTTTTAACCCCTCTTATTTTCATGTGCCTGTCTAAATTCAGGAATCTTGTATGTAGTTGTATTATGCCATGTTTTACTAGTTATTTTTGAGAACTCATTGCAGTGTTAATTGAAGATCTATGAGTTTCTAAAATGTATTCACAACTTTTATAGACTTGGGATGATTAAGAGCTTCACATATTATATAGACACCTGTCTATTGTGGAAGAAAGCCTGATTTCCTCTTGATGTCGTTTGGTTATTTTTGTCCTTGGGTTGCTGTCTCATTTCCATATACCCCACATCTCAATTTGTTCAGTTTATAAGAAAGTCCAAATTCTCCCAAGTCTAATAATTTTACTATCCATATTCTCCCAATCTTACCAGAGTAATGACTGGCCTAACACGATCAACATCATCCTCTCCTCCTGATCCTGATCCACTGTCCAAACTCTGAAAATGAAATTCAAGATTAGCAATAAGAAATGTAACAAGATCAAGATTACTACAATGTCAATAGCTATGAAGAGTTTTCAACTGCTGAATTGTTCTTCTTTTAGCACAGTAATATTAAATGGCACAAAATAAAATATCTTAAATCATTGCTCCCAAAAATATATGGGGCATGTGTCCATGGGACACAGATGATGCCCCTGCTTGCATATAACGTTATAAAGGGACACAACTCAAGTAAAAGTGACGACACCAAAATTTGTAATTGATCTGAGTTTTGTGGTAATAAGCATTGTGTATAAATTTCATAAAATTTGGTTGAGGCAATCTTAAGTTAGAGAACGGAAACAAAAAATTCAGCAATTTTTCCAGCTGAATTTTTCCATTTGTAAAGGGGCATAACTCTAGAACCCTAAAAGTGACAACACCAAAATTCAACATGATCTGTGTCATGTGGTAATAACCATTGTGTATAAGTTTCATAACATTTGGTTGAGGCAAACAAAAGTTAGAGAACTAAAATTCAGCAATTTTTCCATTTGAAAAGGGGCATAACTCTAGAACTGGTAAAACTTAATGCCCCCTCCGCTGCTCTTTGGTGCTGTATATCATATTTGTTTTTCGTTCATCGTTTTGATATACATCTGGTTGTTTGTTTTGTCATTTGTCATTTCGAGGCCTTAAAATTATAGCTGATTATGTTGTATGGGTTTTTAGTTGTTAACTTCTATGTCATTTGGTCTCTGGTGCAAAGTTGTCTCATTGGCAATCATACTACATCTTCTTATTCTTATAAGGAAGTGTTTCTCATCCTTCCTTCTTTTTCAATGTTTATTTTATTGACTGTCCGTACTATTATTCAGACAACAGTTGTGGCGTAACCATAACTAGCTGACTGTTAAGTAGCAAGCATTTTTTTCTCTCTGCTCTTCAAAATTTCGTGTATTCTTTTTATTTCTTTATTTAATTTAATGTTCATCCTGTTTGTAGCATGGGGGCCTCGTTGGCCGAGTGGTCTACTATATCACTAGCCAGTCAACACTGAGGTTGTGAGTTCGAATCCCGCACGAGGCAGGTGCACTCGACTCCAATCTTAATTGACTAGGATTGTCAGTTTTCCTACCAAAGGTCGGTGGTTCTCTCCGGGCCCTCCGACTTCCTCCACCAATAAAAACTGGCCGCCAAGAAACAGCACAATAATGTTGAAAGAGGCGTTAAACACCAATCAATCATGTTTGTAGCTGGAGTTTAAAGATTTTTTATTTGTAGTTCTTTTACATCATATGGTCTAGATAGGCAAAGGGAAGGGTGAGATTTGCATGCACATAAATCTGGTTTAACCCCACAGCATTTTGTGCCTATAGGGAACCCAATCTGGACCATGTTTTGATTGTTGTTGTTTATCTTTGTTTGCACATCTATTTTTAGAGCGTTGGATGTTGATTATTTTAAGTTTCTGTACCTACCTTTTGTACATTTTACTAAAAATAGATATAAATCTGAGCCCTTAGGCAACATGTATATTTTCATCAATTTTAATAGACCTTATAATATATGCTATGACTGCAGCACTTATAATCACATTTACACATTTTTGGATTTACTGTTTTTAGGCTCGTAACATTTGTGTTGGGTTGCTAAATCTCCTCAACAATTTACCTCTTTTATACATATCTGTAAAAGGTAAATCCAAAATGTGCAATGATTGCAGCTCAATGGCTTTGATTTCCTTCCATATAAGACACTTGGTGTGTTTATTTACTTTCTGGACATACAGACCTGCCAATAATTTTCCCTTTTTATGGGGGATATCCCCATCAGAGGTGTTGATCTAACCCTTATACAACTCAATCATTTAGACTAAATACTTTAAAAAAAGCATTCTGGAGTAAAATAAAATACATTTAAACGTTTAAACCTGCTGCAATTGTTTGCACCTGTCCTAAGTCAGGAATCTGATGTTCAGTAGTTGAGGTTTGTTGATGTGGTTCATGAGTGTTTCTCGTTTCTTATTTTTTATATAGATTAGACCGTTGGTTTTCCCGTTTGAATGGTTTTACACTAGTAATTTTTGGGGCCCTTTATAGCTTGCTGTTCGGTGTGAACCAAGGCTCTGTGTTGAAGACCGTACTTTGACCTATAATGGTTTACTTTTATAAATTGTGACTTGGATGGAGAGTTGTCTCATTGGCTCTCATACTACATCTTCTTATATCTATCTACATGTATACTCATTCAAAACCACAGATGTTTTAATCTAAAAGTACACTAATGAAATGTATAAGGTATGCATAAGATTCTCTCCTGCTTAAAATCACCCATGGAGACTTTGAAAAGTTGGCAGGTATGGACATATCTGGGATGGGACAACATATTACTTTGTATACTTACTAAACAGTCTAATTCCTCAGCTTTTGCAGGATTGGTGTAGTATTTCAGTTCTTGTATAACTCCCTGTAAATCACAAAAAAGAAAAACTTATTATTTCTCCACAGTTTAATCATACACAGAAACCACAGTTTAATCATACACAGAAAATGTACCCCTCCCCCTTTTCTCTAAAAAAAAAAGCGTCAATCAATCGTTCACAACAATTGGTTTACAGAATGGTTGAATCCTATATTGTTTTCCTTCTGCTAAATAAATCCTGTTTCATATCAATTTCATATAATGTGTGACCATCCCAATGTAAGTTTCTTTCATATGCTGAAATCTAAAATTATCAGGTGCTGTATCATTGGTGTCTTCTGCATTTTCTGATTCTGGAGACTGAGGATTTGTTAACCCTTTTCAGTCACTATAAAGGTTACAATTCATATTAAGATGCAGCACATTATTAGTAATTGGAAAGGTAATGCCATTGCATTATAAAGAGAGGGTGTGGATGGGGGTTTACAGAATAGAGAATATAAAAAATAAAGAAAAATGGACCCTAAAAAAATAATAGAGAATAATTGTCAAAAAGTATAAAGAATAGAGAAAAATGGCCTAAAAAATTAAAGAATACAAAAATGAAGGACCCCCCCATCCAGACCCTCATAAGAGATACAGAAACAAACAACAATGAAATAAGGAGTTGCATATGATTGACAACTAACCAAAGAACAAGACAATTACAGGTCACCTTCCAGACAACAGCTTACAATAAGTTGGTTTTCATCATGACTTTCGATCCAAAAAGCAGAGACATTCCGAAATCCTGTGATAGCCGGATCAGAACTCAGCCAATATGAAAAAAAAACCAATATTGGCCCAGTTGACACTTTTGTATTGCACAGGCAGTTTTTATCATATTAAGTCCAACAACAGAGTAGTTAATTAATAATTACCAATACAATACAACAAATATATTTTATTCTCTAAATAAGGTCTCCTTTAGGGAGAATGTAGAAGTGTAATCAAATTCATCCAGGTTTCTCTGGATAAATGTCTCATTGGCAATACCACATTTCCTTATTATAAGAGTAATCCTTCACAAAACAGAAAATATTCTTCACAAAAAATTCATGTATATGATAAGTATAAGGGTTGCTTTACTCAAGAGCTATGGCAAGTTTCTTCTCATTTAAGTCTAGTTGCAACTTGGGGTGGGGGGTTCCAACCATATGTCCCCATTCAAAAGCATTGATCGTAAAATTAAAAGGGAACCCCTGGAACCCCCTGTATAGGTAACCATACAAGCCTTCAACGATGAACAAAACCTGTACCTTACAGTATTAACTATAAAAGACCCTGACATGACAAGATGAACAACAATTCAAACCAATAAAACAATGGGCTGATTTATGTACAAAAACAATAAACAAACAAACAATATGATAGACAGCGACTAATGACAACCACTGAATGATAGGCTCCCATCATTTAGTGGGACAGGCACATATAGAATGTGCAGTTTAAAGTCTCAAAACCTTGGGATCTATTTAAAACACCTGTTGATATGAAAATTAATATTTTTGATGTCACTGACCTTTAACCTATGAATTAAATCAAACTGACTATCAAAAAGATGATCATGATAATAATTATAGATAATTATCAATATTAAAGATCATAATTGTGATGATTTAATTGCTCACATATATCATTACAGAAGTCTATATCTTATTATGGTATGTAAGTGCATGTTAATAATTTATTTGATGTTGTCATACCGTATTTGTAGTATATTTTGCTATTAAACTTTATCAAATTTGCAGTATTCTTAAATCTTCAAATTGTTTTCAATTAAGGTGGTACCCAACACCTTGACTAATATTAATTTGGCTCGTTTAATTTTCATAAGATTTTGACAAAATGTTTACTTTGACCCTTTGACAAAAATATAAAAATTTCAAAAAATTTGAACTAACCACTTTATCAGAAAAATTTCGTTGGTTATATAGCAGTTTGACAAACACTAATTTTGATCATTGAGAAGCTTAATATTACCTTAACAATACAACGTAATTAAAACGTTTAGTTGATTTTTACAGAGTTATCTCCCTGTAGTGTTAGGTACCACCTTAAGTTAAAGGAAAGGGTAAAAACAAAAATCAAATGAAAAAAAAAGAAAATACACTTTAAAAAAAGAAAATCTAGGGAAACAATAAAAAAATTCTGCTAATATATAAAGTAAAATTATGACCATATCAATGATTGATTGTAATGGTTGCTTAATGTCCAGTGGCAAATATTTTATGCATGTTCAGGACGAGAACAGATTAACAATTAATACAATAGGTAGGTCCTGTAATACAGGTCGTCCAGGATGAAGGTTGGGGATATTTGGACTGCTACTGGAAAATGAGGGTACATTGGATTGGGACAGAAATTTTGCCTTGCAACAGGCCACCTATGGACCCCTTATCAATGATAATTCACTGTCAACACAAAATTGCTCACTTAACTGGGCTGGAGATACTCTCAAGGAGGAAACCTCTACCAGCAGTGGCATTGACCAAGTGGTCGTAAATAAACTCATCATGGATACCAGGACAGTGGGCAAAGATGTTTTTAACAGAATCACTTTAAGTGTACTGTATATGTTAAGTCGGAGTGCTTTCTAGGGTAACTATTGTATTTTTGATGTATAGCATAACTAGTTCATGCATAATTAAATTCAATTATCTTTTTATTAATTAACATCAATAAATAAAGACGTAATTGGGTCAAATGTTGTCAGCAATTCTGACATACAGATTTAATCAAGTTTTATCAATATTGAAGGGTTCTAAGTTTTGACTTTATAGCAGTTATTTTGTTCAAAAAGATATAAAATATCCTAATAATCTGATCACAAGGCTATAGACAAAAATGCCTCTACAAAATCATCGGACCACCAAACACGTACTCCACATTCTCAAGACCTGAAGATTTTGTTAATTTCCACAAGTCACATTGTCGAGTTTGCACAGAGTGTGCAAAACTCCTAGAAAGTCCCCTTGTGCCTTTTTTTCAGATTAGCAATGCAATTTAATTTCTTAAACTACTTTACATAGGAAAATTATTTAGCTTTTGAATTCAATATTTTAAAATAAATCTATGATTAAATATGAGATGACTAAAATGAAAAAATCTTGGGCTGTCCACAACAGACAGGTTGAAATGCCAAAATCCTGGACTGTCCAAAAGGGACAGATTGAAATGACAAAATCCTGGAATGTCCACAAGGGACAGGTTGAAATGACAAAACCCTATACTGACCATAAGGGACAGGTTGAAATGACAAAATCCTTGACTGTCCTCAGGGGACAGATTGAAATGACCAAATCCTGGACTGACAACAAGGGACAGATTGAAATGACAAAATCCTATACTGACCACAAGGGACAGGTTGAATTGACAAAATCCTTGACTGTCCTCAGGGGACAGATTGAAATGACCAAATCCTGGACTGACCACAAGGGACAGATTGAAATGACTAAATCCTGGACTGTCCACAAAGGACATATTGAAATGACAAAATCCTGGACTGTCCACAAGAGACAGATTGAAATGACAAAATCCTGGACTGTCCACAAAGGACAGATTGAAATGACAAAATCCTGGACTGTCCACAAGGGACAGATTGAAATGACAAAATCCTGGACTGTCCACAAAGGACAGATTGAATGACAAAATCATGGACTGTCCACAATGAGCGTATGTCAGATTCTTGGAATTGAAACTCGTAACTTTTCATACTCTTAATCAAACTATATACATTATGAGAGAGAGAGAAAACCAAGAATTTTAGTCAACATCATGCTCTTACGTCACTTGTGGAGAGCTGTCTCATTGCTTATCATACCAAATTTTCCTATTCTTATAAGATAAACAATTTCTGTTTACATGGATTTCGATTAATTAAATCAAATACTGCACTACATTTATTTATAAAACAAACAAAACTTTGAAGAAAGATTTACAACAAAAAAATAAACTGCTAATTTAATTCCTGCATACTATAATATTTTTTTTTATAGTTGATGTAATATATCAGAAGTGCCAAAAAGTATCGTGAACTTTCTTTTTAATTTAATACATGGAGATTCCAAAAACACGAAATCCAGGTTTTTCTGTTGTGGAATTTGACTGACTTAATATTTGAAGGCTTTAAACATATTTCAAAAATAGCATCAAGAAATAATCATTCTATACCACAATATTTTTTCATTCAGGTTTTTCTGCCTGAAAACCCACAGCACTTAAAATCTCTTATCTACCTCTTGAATAATAGAAAATACTTGTGGTTTGCACTTCTAAAATTGTACTTTTTCATCATCGAATTGCACAAGTTTAAAATAATTCCGATGTCAAAAATTGAATCATTATTCAGTTATATCCTTAGATTTAAATTTCATCAAATTCCTAAGAATGTGATCATGCAGTTCAAAAACTAAGGTCACAATAACCAGAGTTACCATCTATCCAAAACATTATCTATTAGTTAGTCCAAAGTGTTAAAATTTTATGTTGAATATGTTAAAAATTTAGAATATTTAAAAAAAAAATCTGCAAATAAAAAAAGTCATTGAATGAACAGAAGAAAAATCATAATTAAGGAGAAAAGGAGGTGCTTCTACAAAATGAAATAAAATGCTTCGCTTAGCACAGCTGGATACGACCGCAGAGGTCCAACCCTGAACAGTTGGGGCGAAAATGGACACAATATTCGCGCTTGATACAGGTCTGAATTTGGATTGTAATTAAATATTTGACACATAATAGGTTTCTGACACCAAATAACTGTAGTCAATGAACTTAGAATTGGTTATATGATTTTGAATTTATATTTATATTCAATTTTTTGCTTTTGTGCAATACACTATGCTGTTGCGTATTTACCCCCCCCATTTTTTTTTGAAAAAAAGAAAATATTTGAAGAAATTTTCTTTTTAATTTGTGAAATCTGAGAAATGAAAAAAAAAATTGCCCCCCAAAATTTCTTTTTTACCCCCTTTTTCAAGAAAAAAATATTCTTTCCCTCAAGATATGGTCATAATATCAATTCAAATTTCAAATGGAGTTTGCAACCATAATTACCAATTTAAATACATCATAAAAGTCTTAAATAGATAATTTAAAAGCAGTGTAAGGGAGGTAATCCAACATTGTACAATTTTGTTTTTGGATGACCTCCCTTACACTGCTTTTAAATTGTCCATTTACCAGGAAACCCTTGTTTTTTCCCCTTTTTTGCCCCTAATTCCTAAACGGTTTGAGCCATAACCCCCCAAAGCCAATCCTAACCATCCCATTGTGGTATGGAAACTTGTGGTATAATTTCAGAGAGATCCATACACTTAAACAGAAGTTATTGTCTGGAAATTACAAAAATGCTTATTTTTGGCCCCTTTTTGGCCCCTAATTCCTTAACTGTTGGTACCATAACCCCCAAAATCAATCCCAACCTTCCTTTTTGTGGTATTGAACCTTATGGTAAAATTTCATAGAGATCCATTCACTTAAACTAAAGTTATTGTGCGAAAACCAATGTGTCTTCGGATGACGACAACGACGCCAACGTCATACCAATATACGACCGCATAAAAAGTGTGGTAGAAATATTTTTTTCGAGTATAATTATTCATTACTTTAGAATGAATAAAACCAGATTTTGGTATTATTCACGGGTTTGTTTGGCTAATTTGGATTTTTTTGGGAGTAGGATTGGTTATCCAAATGGAGAATGCACTGTATGATAATTCTGTATTAATAAATGTGTACTTGAAAGATTCCTAGTCACCAAAAAAATATGTTTAAATTCCTATTTTTAAGTTCCAGTACCTGACTGTGAACTTGAAAAAAACAGACACAAAACTCTGATGCCAATAGTGAGAAGTAATTTCCTTTTATCTCCTAACAATAGCTATGCATAGCACTAGCTTCTTTGATAAAAAAAAAATGCAAAATATAATTTTATAGTGGATACAAAATTGACAAATTGATCTGTAACAAATGGGAGATAACTCTAATATCATAAAAAAGGATCTGTCAAATATCAACTTGAATAAATCAGTGCCCTCTATAATCTATCCTAGTTGACAGACAATATCAACGACTGGATTATTGGGGGTTAGTGAAATGCAAAAAAAAATTCTCATATATTTACAACACAAAAATGTTCACTTTAGCCTGATGATGAGTGGATCATTGGGGTTATGTGAAATGTAAGAAATTCTCATATTTACAACACAAAAATTTTAACTTTGGCCTGATGAGCAGATACCTAACAAATTAGCATGTGAAAACATTACATTTAAGAATGCACAGTAAGCTTATTATATATTCATTTAATTCTTACCTAAAGTATGTTGATCAAGTGCCAAACATCAGGAAGTCTAGACAGCTAGGGAAGAGTGACATAATTTACTATGTCCCTTTTCCTTATAGGGACACCATGACATAAATTAACATGTCCCCTTCTTGTTTAAGCAGTTGACCTATCATGTGACCCCTTAATTGATTATGAGCATTGTACACGTATTTTGTTGTGTTTACGTTTAAGCTTTATGTGGGCGATTCTAAGATGGTAAATCAGGTCATGGGAAGTCTGTGAATGTAGATAAAAAAATGTGTCAATGTTCAATTACAAGAACATCAAACATAAGACAACGAACCATAATTATAAATATGTACATGTATAGGGTACATTTTATATAACTATGGGTAATAATGACCATTAAAATCAAGCCCGAAATGGCCTTTTTTTACAAATAATTTAACTATTGTAGTATATATAAAGTCATAAAATTCATCACATAATTTTTAAACAAGTTTTTCCAGCTTCATACTTGTCCAACTGATGGAAATTTCATCGTGATGATTCTTTTGAGCCACAAAAAAAAATAATTTAAAAAATACAAATATATTAATATAATTCAAATAAATATTTTTCCTGTCTTTTTTCATCTTTAATTGATTGTTATTAACATTTTTTGTTTCAAAAGTTAACATATATCTATAGTAAAAGTATGATAGATCTGTATTTTATCTTTTTGGGTTAGATTTCATTCTTAAAGGGAGGTGAATGTGCTAGTCAGCATTCCATTTTGATGCAGAGTTATCTATCTTTGATAATTTTCCAAACAGAAAATTGGTTCTTTACAATGGAGTAGTACATGTATTATAATGTTTACATATGTTAATTTATTTCTATTCATGTGAAACAGAATTAGATTAATCTTTGTACCTAGGAAGCTTCAGAAACATAAATAAAAATGGCTGCCATTAAAGTACCAGTAACATAAGGGTACCATCTTAAAGTTAAATTAAGTAAGTATCTTTGAATAATGAACTTTACCTCAAATGACGTATCATCAAAATTCGGTCCACCTTGACCTATATATAAACCTGATCCTGTATTAAACTGTAAGGGTCTACGATTTGCAACCTGCTGACGTCCAACTTCTTCACAATTATCAAATAACGTTACTGTGTCACCTTGAACTTTGATAGCTAATTTTGTAAATGAATCTTTATCAATATTGTCCACAGTAAAATTTCCAATAGCTTTTGAAACTTGCCCATACTGGTGATCTTCTGTATAATATAAAACTACGTTATGTTTCCCATTACCAGCAGCAGTAATCCGAACACCAAAAGCTATCACACTTTCATAAATATTTTTAACAGCGAATAAAAATCCATCTTTAGAAAATACTTTAACAGTAATTCCAATGGCAAAGTCATTTATTTTGCCGATTCTGTCAGTAAAATAGGTCTCAGCAGCTTTTCGTATATACGCTGATTTGTCTAACTTAAAAGCTGGAAAACCTTCCAGTCCAACATCGTATGTAACTCCTTTGCTTGGATGTGGCAGTCCAACAGCTGCCATAAGGTCCACCTCTGTTTCTGAAAAAGGAAAAAAATTCGGTTTATTAAAAAAGATATAAAATTGATTGTACTGGTTGATATTGTCAAATACTAATTCTGTACAAACAAATAAATGGAGAATGTGTCCCCATGGACACAGATGATGCCCCTGCTTGCATACAACATTATAAAGGGACATAACTAAGAACAATAAAAGTGGCGCTACCCAAATTTGTACTTGATCTTAGTTTTGTGGTAATAAGTATTGTGTATAGGTTTCATGTTTCGTTGGGGCAAACTTAAGTTACAGAACGGACACTAAAAATTTAGCAATTTTTTTATTTATAAAGGGGCATAACTCAATAATGGTTAAAGTGACACTACCCAAATTCAACTTGATCTGCGTTTTATCAGTGGAAGGCAAAATTAAACATTGCATTGTATAAACCATTGATTGTAGTTGATTCAACTGTAATCATGGACAAAGGAAGATAACTCCAATTTTAAAAATTACTTAAACAATGACATCATTGATATTTTTAGCATAAAAATGAAAAATTTAGCAATTTTTCCATTTGTATAGGAGCATAACTCTAGAACAGTAAAAGTGACCCCACCAAAATTCAAACTTGATCTGTGTATTGTGGTAATAAGCATTGTGTATAAGTTTCATAACATTTGGTTGAGGCAAACTTAAGTTAGAGAACGGAAATTGAAAAATTTTGCAATTTTTCCATTTAAAAAGGGGCATATAAACTCTAGAACTGTTAAAGTGACGCCACCAAAATTCAAACTTGATCTGTGTTTTCTGTTAATAAGCATTGTGTATAAGTTTGATAACATTTGGTTGAGGCAAACTTAAGTTAGAGAACGGAAACCAATTTTGGGATGTACTTACGTATGTATGGACAGACGGACAAGGGTAAAACTTAATGCCCCCTCCATTTCGGCGGCGGCATAAAAACCAAACAGAGTGATGTCCCTATAGTATGGTGGTAATGTAAGGCATGCACAAAATACTTAGTTTAAAAAAGATTTATGATAGAAGAAGACTAATACTAAATTAGGCCAAAACATACTACTATTCAACAATGTCAAGTTCATGAACATTAATACGATTGAAATCATTTTTTTCAACATAGGACCATTACATATATATTAATGACAGAAAAACAAGTTTATTTATCTCTTTTGCCTTATTGTTAGCATTATTAAAAAAAAATCAACTGCATTTAATGATAATCCCATTACCACCCTCACATTATTAAAGGAAATGAACAATTTGTTTTAAAACAACAGGTCTTTATTTGTGATATAAAATGTATTACTTAAATTACACTTCACCCTACACTATCATTCATGATATAATCTATATAAATTTACCAAAAAACTTGAGAGATTTCAATAAAACTTTGGCAGGCATTAAAACAAAATAAGCATGCAATTGCTGTAGACAGCTGCAGTTGGTGGTCTATGAATACACTGCACAAGTTGATATGGGCATTCATAAAAATGTGGTCCATTTTCCAAGTCAGACTGAGAATTACATGCTGCGTTAAAAAGTTTCCATTTGAAACTGTAATAGCTGATCACACGACTCATCAGTGACTAAATTTGGAAGTGAAATAGTTCAAGTATGTATTAATAAATCTGATGACATGCATTTATCTTTAATATTTTAAACATGCTGCAGATTGTTATTAATAATTGATTAATTTCTAACACTTTATGATTTTTGATTTAAGGTGCTTAAAAGTGACATTGCCATTTCTTCTCTATAAATGTACCCACTTGAAATTAGGCGTTTACGATACAGACTTGTCTTCTTCTACAAAATTATACATGAAATTGTTGCAGTCCCTACATATAACCTTTTGATCCCACTAGACAATAGAACTAGACATAGCAATCCACACTCATTTAGGCAAATACAAACATCTAAAGACAGTTATAAATATTCATTTTATCCACGAACAGTTATAGATTGGAATCTTCTGCCACAACAAATAGTATCATGCAGTACAGTACAGGGATTCAAGAGTATGATCTCAGAATCTGCTCTCATCCCCATTTTCTATCCCTAACTATTTTGTTATCAAATGTATATAGTTTTATCTAAATGAAATTTTACAAATGTACATACATTATTTTGATTTTTTGATTTTGTTTCTTTTTATTTTTCTTGCTACAATGTAAATTATAAAATTTTATAGTCGACGCCCGGCGAATAATCTTCAATAATTGAAGGATCGCTAGAAACTTAAAGAAGAAGAAGAAGAAATGTCATAATGATGATTTTCATCACTATAATACATATTCATGAGGAAAAACATGGCTGTCATGTTCTTGTGAATTTTTTTGATGTGATGAACGATGGCAATCAAGAGCTGTGTTTATATACTCTATACTGGATGAAATAGAATCTATAATATCATGCAGTCATTCCCAAGGTCCGTCAGACATGTGGCAATATCCAGTAATAAATGGTTTGGTCCAGTAAAATGTCATCAATTACTGGACCAAATGACTTAAGTGTAGATAAAAGAATTTTGTAATACTCAATATGTAATAGACTGCTAAAACACTGACTGGACCCGTAATGCTTGACTAAGAGACCACTGAGGTCCAAAAAACCTTCAGAACCTCTGTAAAATTTTATTCAACGCTTTCACTCAGTTACGTCTTCATTTGGTCTTGTTCATTATAAAATTCAATGATTTAGTACTAACTTATCGGTAGTCCATCAACTAATACCAAAAGTTATTCAAACCCTTATGTTACTTCAGATGATAAAGCATATATATTTTAAAGTAATTTAATTTTGGATGTAGCACGTCATCAACGTTTTTTTCATGATTTACTCCTAAAAAATGGAATTTAGAATTAAATTATAAGGAATGACTGTAATATTTTTTCTGTCTATTCGAAATAACCTAAAAAATGTGGTGCACCGTGGACACTTTTAAATTACGCCCTACGCGGGTTATTCAGTGTGCACCACATTATTGATGTTATTTCTTCATAGACAGAAAAAATATTACAGTCATTCCTTAAAGTAAATCACATTTTCATCAACCTATTTGACCGAATTTTCTGTTCCACGTCATTTCTTTCCCTATCCTTGTTTTACAAGATACCTTATCAAGTGCACATCACATCTTTAGTGCATCTGCACATGGTCAGATGCATTTGTGCAAAAGTTAATGTTCTGCTGCGCTACCATCCTAGATTTGCATAAATCACATGATCGCTATCAAAACATTTCTTAAATGCAAAACAGCTATGCACTAAAACAACTGCATGTTACATTTGCAATATGTGCAACTGATTCTTGCATTCTTGAAAAATGAGCAATTTCGTTGAATTGATACTGTTCATATTTGCACTAAAAATCCATACATATCTGGCTATGCCTGAATCTTTCTCGCTATCACGTGATTAAAGTAACGATCGTGGCGTGTTCATGCACGCTTCCCTTTCATTGGCTGTAAAAAGGACATTTGTTACTGTGTCTTGATGATCTTTTTAGAACCTCCAAGATTTTTTATGTAAAGATACGTCCCTTCAAAAATTTGGAGGCAGATATGATTCATTGACATAATAATTGTCATACCAGAAAGCAGAAGGGATCTTCGAGAGATCCTTGTAAGCAAGCGGGAATACAGGATTAATATTTCAATTGCATTGTTTTCAGAATCAGGTACCACCAACAGTACTAAAGCATGCGACTTATTTAATCCTTCAAAGTTCAAAGACATTTTTTTTTCACAATTTATGATATTTCTGTTTCAATTATATATATATATATATATCGGTATTATTTTAATTTCAATACAATTTTTCTTTCTTTATTTCTAAATTATTCTAAGAGATTAATATACTGTACATGTGGAATCAATTTTTTTCATGGGTACCAATTTTCAAGGATTAAGGAAAACTTGCATGTTCGTGGATATTTAATTTCGTGGTTTTGCCGAAACCTGCATACAAACCTATAGAAAATTTGTCATTCGTTGAACATTTAATTTCGTGGTTTACCTGTTCCCACAAAATCCACGAAAATTGGTATCCAACGAATAACAATGAATCCACAGTAATTGTTTTGACCAACAAGTGCTCAATTTTTTAGTTCCCTCAGTCCCTATTTTATTTTTTTTATAAATCTGATGGTAGTACATTTTCATATTAACAAACTTTTAATCTCTTTGGAGAAGATTAGAAAATCTTGTGCAGTAATCGGCAGTTTCAAATCTTGGATGATGCTCATGTTGTCCACTCTTCTAATACATTATTTAAACGTCATTAAAAAAATACAATAAAATAGCCACAAGAGAGGAGAGTACTTCAATTTTTATGATGAATAGGTTAAGGAATACAGTCTGTAAAAAGATGAATTCCATTAAATTAACCTGTGTGCGTGTGTGCTCCTTATTTAAGCAGGAGGAAGATACAGATAAGTAGAAGGTGGCACAGAATTAAACCAAACAGCCATCAAACCATCAATCATGAGGAAACCTAGAACCATGGCAGATCAAGATTGACAGTAAGCTGCAGCCATTAAATCCATCATGCTTACAGATAGTACGTACATCTATAGTATGCACATAAACCATACTTAAAGTACTAAGGCATAAACATTAACGTCTCTATAAAACAGAAGGTGGTAAAAAAACTTTCACTGCATGGAAGATACTAAAAGTTCTTTAAATTTGTAGAAAAATCTCTGTCTGGCTTCGTAGTAATTTTTTTTTATGGAAAACTTGTTCCAATCACAGTCCATTCAAAATTGTGGATGCTGCTATATAATATTTATAATATACTTAAAAGTTTTTAATGTGTTAAGAAATATACAAGTGTCATGAAACTGTTTTTGTCTGAGAATGCTCATGTCTTAATTTTTTTTTTAGAAAATGCTGTGTATGCATTTATTTTACTAAAATATTACATAAACATTAAGTCTTTAAATATTAACTAATGTATTATTTAGTTTACTTTCTTTTGAAATTTAAAAAAGCTAAAGCACTAAAGAGCAATTTAATTGCAAGTTATAATGTCCCAGTTTTCATAATTGAAAATGAAAATGCAATCTTTAGATATAGATCAACTGACCTAATTAAATTGAATGTATGACCTACATTTTACATTTTGACTCTTTTTTAAAAAATTTCAAATTAATCCAACAATTGCATGATAACCCAATTTTGTATGTTCAAATACTGTGTAAATTCATCAAACACGCAAGGTGTTAAAATTTAAAAACAATTATGAAGGTAAATCACCTATCAGCTGAGAGTATGACTTTTCATTGAAGTGGGACATGGTATTTAAAGCTGTCAAATTTGTCACTTTAACCCTGAAATTCAATCAAATTTAAATTGGTCCTTTTAAATTTGAAACAATCTATTCTCAAATGTGTGATTCATAAACTTAATCATACACTTCTAAATAAATGTGTAAAGCAAAAGAAAAAATACCATGTGGAATTTTCGTTGAAACATTACATTTTTATGGATTAATGAAATAAGGTTGAGTCTAATATGAAAAAGCTATCTGCTTAGAATGTAGCTAATATTAGAAATGATTCTCGGCCAGAGTTCAAATGACGTGGATGCTTATAAGCAACTACAAGTCACCACCAAACCTTCAACAATGAACAAAACACATATTGTATAGTGAGCTGTATTAAGGAACTTAGGTGCTAACAATTGATAATTTAAAGAAGGAGACTTTAAGTCAACATCATAAAATCTAAATTTTAAGGCTCATTCTTTAATTGCTATCTTTCTCTGTGTCTCTGACCCTTTTACTGCTTTATTATGCATCCAGACGAGGTTAATAAGTTACAATAATTCAAAGTCATTTTTTACAAGACATATATCTGTACTTTTGAAGGCTGTAATTATTCAGAGATAATCAACAACATCATTCAAATGCAAAAATCTTTGAATTTAGACAAGATCCATGCACTGCAGCTAACAATTAAACGTCTATATTTCTACAAAAACCACCTCTCCTTTAAATTCATTTATGATGCTAATTTAAAACCATATCTCCTTGAAATATATTTAGTATGCTGATTAAAATGACATTTGGAATGTCAATATGCACCTCAGTCATGTGGAGTCTAACCCACAAAAATGTCTTGTGTCATACAAATTATTTAGTCTGGGCATCAACTATATGGAAAAGAATTTTTTGTTTTACTGATAGTTGCAAAAAAAAATAGGAATTTCGTAACTTCGATAACTTTTTTTGAGAGTGTTATGTAGTACTTTTCGTTTTGGGTGGGAATTTAAGTATGATATTTTTTATTTTTTTTTTTTGAGGTATGCTTTATTGAGGGGTGGAAGGACATTTTTCAGGAATACATGATTGAGCCATTTAATTTGCAGAAATACTGGAATAGTAATTATTGGGAATTCTGGATTTAATCATATAGGATCATGCAGGAAAGGACACATAATTTTCACAAATATATTTGGGATGAGATCCTGTCCTGTAACCCCCCTCTTTATTAAAGATTGCATAATAATACTGTTTTAAAAAGTCTCAATATTAAAGAAAGCAGCTTAATTCCTGAACAAAAGTTTCCTGCACCCATTTCTTAAATTTTTCCACCTGTCTGGTTGATATTTTTTGGTTATCAGCCAAACCCTTACTGCATGTACCATTGTAAAATTATATAACAATTTACAAAGACACTAAATCTAATTACAAAAACATTGCGAGTTTTTACATCAAAATATACTGAACACTTGGAAAAACCCACAGAAAACCCACTTAACTGATGCAGCGCAGAAACATTCAAAATGTCAATCAACAAAAAATACATAAACATTGCTGATATGATGAAAAGGAAAATTTAGAACAGTTAATTAAAACCAGGTATTTTTAACTTCAACAGTCTTAGAATTTGGAAAGACGTGGGCGTGCACATTCAAGCATTTTCTTACCACTTGGTTTTCCCCTTTACTGCTTTATGGGTTGATTCAGGGACAAATAATTTTTAGGGCATTAACAATTTCAAAACCCATGCAATTGTTAGCATTTTAAGTGAGCTGAAATTAAAGGATACAAAATTTTCTTTAAGGAAGTCTGTACCCATATAAAAAGCAAAATGCATCAACAAAATATTAACCAAAAGTTGGAAATTAGAGCCGCTAACATCTAAACAATGGAGCCGTAGCCAAAAAAGTTCTGGACTGCACCAAGTTCAAATGAAAGGTATAGATGGAGGACATTGCTAACTTAAATGTCAAACTTGGGGTTCCATGTTGCAACTTTACGTATTTTTTGTAATTTCTGGTGCTGATTTCAGACTTTTATTTCTAAAGTCAGCACATTAATTACAATAGTACCTGAATCTCAAGGTACATAAATAAGATCTAAAGTTCTGCAGCTATAAACATCCTATTCTGTGGATTTATTTATTTCATGAGTACCAATTTTTCGTGAATTGAGAGAAATTTGTATTTTCTTGGTTTTGTAGAAGTCTGCAGAAATGATGATACAAGCCTATAAAAAAATTCATACTTCCTTGAACATTTAAATTTGTGGTTCAGTTTTACCCACAAACATTGTTATCCCACGAAAATAATAATGAATCTTCAGTAAATGCAAGGTTTGGGATCTTTCAGGCCAAAAATAAAATTAGAATTGTTTGAAGTTGCCTACCTACCAACCTAAAAAGCAGCCTTAGCCCTACAAATTTTATGACACAAATCGTTTCAAATTTTTTAAAAGTTTGTTTTGCACTATAACACAGTTTTCTGGTCTAAAACATGTAATTTAAGTTGTTGGCAAAAAAAAAAACAAAAAATAAAATCCCTACCTTCCTGCCCAACCCTAAAATGCATGGGTAGGCAACATCAAACAAAGAATTTATTAAAGGTGGCCTTAAAACCACAAAATATTGTGTTAATAAGTACCTTCCATCTGACAATCATTCATATATATTCAGTATAAATTTATATAGCTTCTGGAATCTCCATTACCGCCTCCCTTTACCTGATTACGATCTAATTGTTCAGACATGAAAAGCAAAGTGCACTGCCCTCAGCCAATTCTCTGCAAGATATTGGAATTTCAGGAAAAAATCTTATCAAAATTATGCAATACTACTTTGAAAATCAAAACATCTCTAACCAATACCGTCAATTACATGCCTACCGAAATAATAAATTTTAAGTGTAATTGATTTTTAATATATTTATAATCAAGAGCATATGCATCTACGTTTCTGCTATTAAAATTTTTTGTGCATTTATGACAACTTGATCTGTTTTTGGTAGCAACTGAGTTTCCCAGACATATCATTATTTCAAAGAGAAGTACTATGATAATCGTCAACTATTAAATGTAATATTTCAGCATGGTTATTAATGCAATTCTAAATTTCTTTGAAATTTAATGCAACACGATTTTGCTAAGTGACCTTAGTGACCTAATGCTTAGGTACACTTGAGGGGTAAAATATATAAATTCAATGAATTAGTGTTTTTTTTAACTCTTTTTTCTATTTTATTTTCTTACCAGTATTTACATACATTGACATTTACATGAGTAAATTATTCATAATGTTTTTTAGTAAGAAACCAAATTTCTAACTTATAAGTATAACCATCTCTCAAATATCAAAGAAAATATTTTAGACAAGACTTCAATAGAATTAAGTGAATCAATATTTTTAATTAATACCCTTTCTAAAGGATCACTGTCCCTTTTTGGAGACCATAAATTTAGAGTCTGAACCCCTATAAGATAAAAGATTTCAAAAATTAAAAAAGTCTGCTAATATTTTACCATTTAAAATTCCCTGACAAGTACATATACGTTAAAGTTCACACAAAAATATTCAAAGCTGATCTTAAACAAAGAGGTTGGGGGATACCTCTCAAAGTAAAAAAAAAAGATATCTGAAGACATTAAATATTCTGGAAAGAATTTCAAATCTGAATTTAACAACAAAAGTCTTTAAATCATGCCATTAAGCTGAGGAACTTCTCTCCTTCAACTCAGAAAATGTTGGGTTTTTTTTATCGTTTAATATAAACCTTATGGACCCCCTTGTCATATAAATTTGGTTAATTGGTGCATCAAAGAAAACATAAGTACCTGGTTAGTACCCTCTTCAAAATGAAGACTTCTGTGTTTGTTTCAAGTACATTTTCTTCCAATTCATGAAGTGATGATTACAACTAGACAAAGTACTATAAAGTGTTGATTTTTTTTTTAATATTCTTTTTTGCGTAGTTTAAAATTTTGTGATTTCTAGTGCAAAACCCAATTTACAATATTTTCCTATTTTCTTGTCCTCAAATAATTCTGATATTTCTTTCAGACCTAATTTACATGAAAGGATATTTTTGCAATTTTATCTTTTTTTGTAAAATTAGCCAAGAAGATAAATTTCTTTCGAAAATTTCCCACTTTTAATACCATGAACTACATACATCATGGTTAATGTAAAGACTTTTTAGAATTTCCTCTGCAAATGTTGCCTAATTGTTGTTGGGCATCCCCATTTTAAATATCCAGGATCTGCATCTAGTAATACAAAGTTCTTCTTGATCATTAGGAATGGTTTAGTCTGCCCTGTAAGATGATTCTGGCTGTCATGTTTTAATTAAAGGTTTTTTTTTATCCTCAAAACACTTTGGCTTCTCAATCTTTTGGACTTCAGCATACTTGAAAAAAGTATGATTCCAAAAAGCTTGCTGTTTTGGTCATTGAAATTGTAATCTTGTGGTTATTTTAGAAAAACCTGCATTTCTTTAAATTTCACACAATTTATATAAAATAAAATACCAGTTTTTCATGAAATTTTTTTTGGGTAAAAAATTACAAAAAAAATTCCAATTCTAAACTTTTCATTCCCCATTAACATTCCCACAAAACCTTTAGTTTCTTATCTTTATTTTTTATCACATTTTCTCCAAATATTACCAATTTCTTCCTCAATTAAAGTCAACCAGTATCACTGATAATTTCTTTTTGTTTTATCCTTTTTTTTTCTCATTGTTTGATGTATTACTTCACTGTATGACGGATTAGCTGACTCCAAACAAATTATCTTTATGGATTAAAACTGTCCCATGATGCATTGCTGAGCTTTGACCCCTGAAATGTTGTGGTGACCTGAAGAATTAATCATCATTCAACAAATTCCCACACTTTGTTCTAAATATTGTATCCAAACAAGAAGTGAACACTGGTCAATTAAAAATGCATAACACACCAATTACACTTGGTTTAAATTTACAATTGAAAGTTAATCACTTAATTACATACAGCATATCTGTATCACTTGGCTTACTGAGCTGGGCTGATCCTCTTGGTAAGACTGAACAATTTTTTTAAAAAGAAATTTCCTCAAGGATTAAAAGATTGTTCCATGCGAAATTCAAAAGTTGGGCTATTTATAGATAATTTTTGTCGAGCCTTCGACTTTTGTCGAAAAAGCGAGACATAGCGATCCTACATTCCGTCGGCGTCAGCGTCGTCGTTGTCGTCGGCGGCGTCCACCAATATTCACTCTGTGGTTAAAGTTTTTGAAATTTTAATAACTTTCTTAAACTACCCTGGATTTCTACCAAACTTGGACAGAAGCTTGTTTATGATCATAAGATAATATTCAAAAGTAAATTTTGTAAAAAAAAAATTCCATTTTTTCCGTATTTTACTTATAAATGGACTTAGTTTTTCTGCCAGGAAACATTACATTCACTCTGTGGTTAAAGTTTTTGAAATTTTAATAACTTTCTTAAACTATACTGGATTTGTACCAAACTTGGAAAGAAGCTTGTTTGTGATCATAAGATAGTATATATCCAGAAGTAAATTTTGTAAAAAAAAAATTCCATTTTTTCCGTATTTTACTTATAAATGGACTTAGTTTTTCTGCCAGGAAACATTACATTCACTCTGTGGTTAAAGTTTTTGAAATTTTAATAACTTTCTTAAACTATCCTGGATTTGTACCAAACTTGGAAAGAAGCTTGTTTGTGATCATAAGATAGTATCCAGAAGTAAATTTTGTAAAAAAAAAATTCCATTTTTTCCGTATTTTACTTATAAATGGACTTAGTTTTTCTGCCAGGAAACATTACATTCACTCTGTGGTTAAAGTTTTTGAAATTTTAATAACTTTCTTAAACTATACTGGATTTGTACCAAACTTGGAAAGAAGCTTGTTTGTGATCATAAGATAGTATATATCCAGAAGTAAATTTTGTAAAAAAAAAATTCCATTTTTTCCGTATTTTACTTATAAATGGACTTAGTTTTTCTGCCAGGAAACATTACATTCACTCTGTGGTTAAAGTTTTTGAAATTTTAATAACTTTCTTAAACTATCCTGGATTTGTACCAAACTTGGAAAGAAGCTTGTTTGTGATCATAAGATAGTATCCAGAAGTAAATTTTGTAAAAAAAAAATTCCATTTTTTTCGTATTTTACTTATAAATGGACTTAGTTTTTCTGCCAGTTAACATTACATTCACTCTGTGGTTAAAGTTTTTAAAATTTTAACAACTTTCTTAAACTATCATGGATTTGTACCAAACTTGGTAAGAAGCTTGTTTATGATTAAAAGCTAGTATCTAAAAGGAAATTTTGTTAAAATTTAGTTCCATTTTTTCCGTATTTTACTTATAAATGGACTTAGTTTTTCTTCCAGTTAACATTACATAACAGTCTGCAGTTTAAGTTTTTATTTTAAAACATTTATTAGATTCATAAACTATCCTGGATTTTTACCAAACTTGGACAGAAGCTACTTACAATCAAAAGATAGTATAGAGAGGAATATTTTTATTAATTTTTTTCCTCATTTTTGTTGAGCCTGTGATTAACAGCAGAAGTAGGCGAGACACTGGGTTCCGCGGAACCCTTACAAATTTTTCAGACAATAGCTGGTAATAGAGTGATTGTTTCTTGCTTAATGTCCAGTGGCAACTATTTCATGCATATGCAGGACAATAAACTATCAAAAATTAATACAAAAGGATAGGTTCTACAAAGGGGGACAACAAGGATGAAGGATGGGAAATTTAGACTGCTCACAAGGAAGCTATTAAACCAACAGTTCCAAGTGGTGAAGTTAAAATCATCCCTTCGTAAGTTTTATGGAACCAGGATGCCATCACGAATTGGTTGACAGTTATGGAATATCCGTTTCACAGATGATAGCAGATATGTTCCTAATGTCGTAACTACAATCTCGTCCCCTTTTCCCAAATGTGATCTACTGAATTATATTTATTACCGGGTTTGTACTAACATGAGCAACACGACTGGTGCCACATGTGGAGCAGGATCGGCTTACCCTTCCGGAGAACCTGAGATCACCCCCAGATTTTGGTGGGGTTCTTATTGCTCAGTCTTTACTTTTCTATGTTGTGTTTTGTGTACTATTGTTTGTCTGTAACAATGGTCTTTTTCTTTTTTAGCCATGGCGTTGTCAGTTTATTTTTGACCTATGAGTTTGAATGTCCCTCTGGTATCTTTCGCCTCTCTTTAAATATACAACCACAGGGCTAATAACAATTATAGGAAATGTTGTTATGTTGGATAGATGCAGAAATTATGTATTGCAATAGGCCACCTGTGTTACCCCTCACAGAGTTGTTTCAAGGGATCTTTAACAAGCTGTAAACTAAGCCTGACACTTTCTCACTACATAAGTCATCAGATTTAACTTCACTGACAATAAAAACCTGTTGAAGTTCAACTACATTGGCAACTGAGGGCAAATATAAATAAAAATACTATAATACACTAATAAACTTTCAATGGTTTTTTTAAACACCTTATAGCCTAAGAAAATACATATTTTAAGTGTTCAAATTTAAATTCAAGGTCAGTATAATGTGGTACTGCATTTCTGTGCACACACTAGGTACTACTGCACTCCGTTCTGACTAACACAGGTGCATTAAACATTCTGTAGTTATAATTAATTACAAATCGTTTACATGGATTTTATGGAAATTAGCTAATTACCTGAGTATCAAAAGATTTGTGGAAAAGGAAATGCATATTAGCGTTGCTTTAAGTATGTCTATATCCATATTGCAATGAGGTTGTGATAATCAAGGCACTTAAAGAAGCGTGCTGCAGCACAAAGTGATTTGTGCAATTTAACATGATGCACAATTTCTGCTAATAAGTTTTGTTACAAATCAAAGCTCACATAGTGGTTGTGCAGTATTTTTCAAATAATTTCACCTTATGAGAGCAAATAATGCTAAATAATTTCAGAAAGTGGACAACAGGAAAATATCACAAAATATACATGTGCTGATCAATGTGATGGTATTTTAAAACTTATTATATGAATTTATATGAATGATGAAGCTTCGCCTTCATTTGCATCTGAAATTCTTGTCTTTCCCTACTCTAAACCTAACTCTTCTAACTGATTATCTCCCTTCCCTGTCACTATCTGCCTTACTTAGTGTTACAAGAGCGCAATTATCCGTAATGCATTTTACATAGGGTACCAGTGGTGTTCCATATTTTATTTCTTGAAGACTACACAAACTAGAAAAAATATGAATTTGATTTTCTGGATTTTTTAAACCTAATTGGATACAAAATTCTATTCTGAGTACCATCTTGGGGTAAAAAATTTGCCGGTAAAATGTAAACAAATAATTGCGCTCTTGTAACCTTAGGATGTAGACCTTGGTTAAGGGAGACAACTCTTTTCCCTACTGATTATGTCCCTTCCCTGTCACTTTTTGTCCAATTTAGGATTAAGGAAGACAACTCTTCTCCTGATTATCTCTTTTCCATGTCCTTTTCTGTCCTATTTAGGATGTTGACCTTGGTTAAGGGAGACAACTCTCCTAATAAATAATCATTTAATTTGTACAGACTTAAATTAATCTGTTTTCCTTTGAAACATAAGAATAGTGTTTATTAGAATGGTTGGATTAAATGTACCAGTGACTTTAAAGAGTTTGGTTCCGTAACAATGATCTTCCTCCTTCATTCATGAAATATTTGATACATTCGATCCTTAATATTCCGAGACAGGAAAAGTGGTTATTAATTATACAAATATTAATTTCACTACTCTTATTTCCTTTCCTCCTTAACTTTCACCACATTTTAAGTCCCTTCTTCCTGTTTTTTTCAGATGCACTATTGACGGATCCCCTATACTTGATGGTCTGGATGGGCTTTACAGAATAAAGAATAATAGTCGGAAAATAGATAAAGAGAAGAGAAAAATAGGCTAAAATAATATCTAAGTATTAAGAATAATGGAGTGTGAAATATATTGAAGAACAGATTATAAAAGGACAAAAATAAATCTTAGAGAAAAATGACTTAAAAAATAAAAGAATACAGAAATGAACCCCCCTCCCCCCAATCCAGACCCTCATGCTTCTATTACAACAAACTTTTGGTGTCTAATAAAAATTCTTGGTTCATAATTGTGCAAAATTAGAAAAATAACCAAAACCTTTCCAGCAGAGGTTCAACAATGGGGTAAACAGGGTTAAATTAAACATCCCTTGAACACTGACAGTGATCCATTTTTGTTTAAATTGTCCAGCTCAAAGTATGTTCAACATTTTTTCATTACCCAACATTTTGTACCTTTAATGTAAACAATCTCAATCGTAATCTCTCCAGACTTAAAGACAATTTTTATTGGCCTACATACGCAAATACAGGACTGTCTAGGTAAACAGCATTTTTCCTATTCAAACAATTACTCTTTTTTTTATTTGTAATTGTGACAGATATATTTGCATAACTGTGCAACGTAAACAAAAACTGTAAGTCATACATCACTATCTTAAGTCTGGACCACCGAGAGGTCACAAAGTACAAATTGACTGACAACCGAAGTATGCGGTAACATTTGACAAAATTGTATTAATTCTCTCCTCACGAATATTCAAGATTTTCACACCAATATGCTGTACTACTTAAAACCTTTATCTCATTGAGAAATTTAGTCATGTCTAATGTCTAGTAGTTACATAACTCCTATTAATATCGTCATTCAAATCTCATCGTCTTTTTAATTTTATTTAATTCAATATTAATATGAGCTATAATAAATTTTGTATCTTTTGCTAATACAACAAATATTTTTGGCATTTCAAACTTACAAGTCTCTTAATATTTCAATATCACCTAATTAATCAAAACATAAAAAATATATGATTTAAGCAATAGCAGTTTTCTGTATGAGTTATTTCCCTTTTATTATTAAATATTGTTAAATTAGTTGAGAACAACATTATTAGGAATATAATAACAGAATTTTTTTCTTTTCAATTCTATTTATCTATTTAAATTTTATTTAATTCAAATAAAAATAAACCTAGGTTTATCTCTCTATTCCAAATTAAAGCGAACTAGTACTGGCTAGGGGAGATAATCTCTTATTAAAAATATAATTTCATGATATAATTTCCTGAAAATGGTTAGAGGGGACATCTGTCAACTTTTAAACAGCTTTTTCTAATAAAACCTTTACCACAAAAAATGGTGATTCAATATAGCCAGATGGCATTGATAAAGACATAACTAATAATGACCATACATGGGGACTATAACAAAACATCTGCCCGATTATGAATTACCCCCCTTGTCTTCAATCTTTAATTTCTTCTGCTGAAACTTTTTCTACTGTTTAACAGAGTGTCTTATGGCTTAAATACATCAATTAATTCAATATGAGTGTTTTCTAAGTGGTATCCTTTATATGAGGCTTTTGTTGAACAAAAATTTAACAAACTTGACTGTGAATAAAAATTTCACCATTCTTTTTTCACAGACTGGTTAAAAGATAATCTCTTCAATAATAATATAATTCTATACACCATCATCCCTGCATACAATTTGCTGTGTCAATATTCTAAATAGTCGGAGAACAATTAAGGATAATAAAGGTTTCTTTTCTTCATTCTTCTTTATCGTTAATTTCTTCACTAGCTTTTTCTGATCATTTTATTGCATCTAGAACATGTGTGTTCTTTTGGCAAAATTTTCAGTTAACAAATCAAAAATCATTTAAATCAGATTTAAATCATAAACCTTTTAAAATTCTATATTTTAAATTCACAGCATTTAACAAGAGTCTGAAGCACTTCCTATTTTTTTTCAATATCTATTCAAACATACTTTACAAACATTATGATGTTTGACCTAACTAACTGATCTTTAAAGATCAAACTGTCCCAAGAATAATACGGATATGCAAATCTAGGAGGTGTTAAATGTCCATTCATTATTTTAAAAAAGTTCTCAGGTGATCTGGTGATTTTTAAAAACCCTCAGACGATATTTAGTTTAACCAACAATGCAGATATATCGATATCTTACGAGATCAGGTGACATTAGAATGTTCAGATACTGTTGTCAAAGTACTAGAGAAACATTACAGTATTTACGTGGATGGTTCAATACCCTTATGGGTACTGTAGTAAAGGTCATCCCATTGGAGCATTACTTACAACATTGAATTAAAATTGTAGGCTGATGAAAGCACAGTATGTCTTAAACTAATAAAAAGGGTTGCTTACATATAAATGGATGAGAGCAAAATTTTTCGTGATGATATAGTTGACAACAGTTCAAAAAGCAATGGTGTAACTTTATATATGTTAAATACTTAAAACTTGTTTGACTATCTTCAATGTTTCCATACATACAAAGCCTATCTCAAATATTGAGAAAAATAACAAAATATCGCTTATCCAAATCCTGAGTTTAACAACTGTTACAAGCCAATCTTATATTAGTGGTATTGTAATATTTATAATCACCATAAATAATTTCAAAGTTGGGGAACAAACGTCATTTTTAAAGATACCATGTGGCTTATGATACCATGTGGCTTATAATATTTATCCAAACTTTCCCCATTCTTTCTATAAAAATAGGAAGGAGAAAAAGGGAGCAACAAAAGATAAGAAATAAATGTGGATAGCGTCCACATAAGAACACAGATGATGCCCCCGCTTGCATATCATATAGTTATAAAGGGACATAACTGAAGAACGGTAAAAGTGACACTACCCAAATTTAAACTTGATCTGAGTTTTGTGGTAATAAGCATTGTGTGTAAGTCTCATAACATTTGGTTGAGGCAAACTTAAGTTAGAGAACAGAAACTAAAATTTTGCAATTTTTCCATTTATAAAGAGGCATAACTCTAGAACGGTTAAAGTGACGCCACAAAAATTCAAACTTGATCTGTGTTTTGTGTTAATAAGTATTGGTTATACATTTCATAACATTTGGTTGAGGCAAACTCAAGTTAGAGAACGGAAACCAATTTTTGGACGTACGGACTTATAACAACATATATATATATAGATAAAGTATATCTGTTGTAAGTCAGAAACTATTCTTAACCTCTAAGATCTCAGAATTCTCCATGACGATACAACAAAACAACAAAATCATATAAATAGATGAAGAGTTTTCTGTTGTAGGTCAGAAACTGTTCTTGACCTCTAAAAGCTCGGAATTTTCCATGACATACAACAAAACAACGATATCATATAAATAGATGAAGAGTTTTCTGTTGTAGGTCAGAAACTGTTCTTGACCTCTAAAAGCTCGGAATTCCCCTTAACAAACAGCATATAACCTGATTAAATGGTGTTATACATATAACTTCTTGCACTTAGAAGATAAATGATTTTGTACCTATATACAGCAGTATTATGTAATCAGCTTTTTTCACTTCTACAAAGGAAATTTGTCTTGTAAATTAGTTTTACAAACAATGTAATGTTTTTAGATACGAGGCTCTAAAACTACACTGGCTGAGTTTTGCCTACTAGCAATAAGGTTTCTGATGCCTGTTACTGAACCTCCAAACCTTTTGGGGCTACACACAGAGAAATCTCCTTCTTTCCATGAAAGCCTTTTGATGCTTCTAAATGAGAAATCTCTATCTTTCTAGCTCCACTGGGAGAGGGGAATTATTCATGACAAACTTTTGACGCTTCAAACAGAGAAACCTCCATCTTTCTAGCTCCACTGGGAGGGGGGAATTATTCATGACAAACTTTTGATGCTTCAAACAGAGAAATCTTCCTCAATCCAGCTCCATTAGAAGAGATTATTCATGACTACCTTATGACACTTCAAACAGAGAAATCTCCTCCTATCCAGCTCCACTAAGGGGGGCGGGGGTAGATTATGCACGATAACCTTTTTTCATTCAAAATTTTGTAATAAAAGATACCAAGTACATATGTTTTTGATATGTCAGCACAAAAGGATAAGATTTAATTATTCATACATGGATTTAATTAATTAGAATATGTAACATTCTTAATGACCTAGAATGTCTTTTTACTATGCATTTATAAGCATTGTTTGCAGAACAGTGATTATCAAACAGAGAATATAACTTATCCAAACAACTCAACTGATAAAAGAGAGAAAAAACGGGGATAATTTCTCAAAAGGGGAGATTGTGACCTCCCTAATGCAAGTGACAGTTACGAAGATGGATATTTTGAATTTTTGAAGAGAAAAGAGGGCAACAGCTTCTTAGAACTGGTGCATTTAGTTTTGTCGCCTCTTTAACTATATTAATGTGGAATTCATGTCTGCTCTAAGGCTTTGAGAGGTAATTTAAAAGAACAGGTTGCACAGAGTAGAACAAGGATCAGAAAATATCATGTTTGATACTGTCAGGTTGCACAGAATAGAACAAGGGTCAGGAAATATCATGTTTGATACTGTCAGGTTGCACAGAGTAGAACAAGGGTCAGGAAATATCATGTTTGATACTGTCAGGTTGCACAGAGTAGAAAAAGGGTCAGGAAATATCATGTTTGATACTGTCAGGTTGCACAGAGTAGAACAAGGGTCAGGAAATATCATGTTTGATACTGTCTTATCAGCATCATGGGCAGTTCTCACATAAGTTTAATAAAATGCTTCGCTGAGCAAAGCCTGATACGACCGCAGAGGTCGAACCCTGAACAGTTTGGGCAAATTTGGACACAATATTCGAGCTTGATACTGTCTGAATTTGGATTGTGATCAAATTTTTTTGACGTAATATAGGTTTCTGACACAAAATAAATGTGGTTAAAGATCTTACAAATCTATTGCGCAATACTGTGCAATTGAAGATTTCTTCTTGAAACTTTTCAAAAATTCGAAATTTGAAAAATTTTGAAAAAAAAAATATGAATCCCTTAAAAAAATTTGGAAAAAAAATTCCCCCCCCCCCCCAACTTTTTGAAACCCCCCCTTGGAGCAATAACCCGAAAACTCTATCCCAGCCTTTCCTTTGTAGTATGGAACATTGTAGTACAATTTCAGAGAGATCCATACACTTAAACACAAGTTATTGTCTGGAAACTAGAAAAATGCTTGTTTTTGGCCCCTTTTTGGCCCTTAATTCCTAAACTGTTGGCCCCATAACCCCTAAAATGATCCCAACCTTCTACTTGTGGTATTAAACATTGTGGTACAATTTCAGAGCAATCGAAATACTTATACACAAGTTATTATCCTGAAACTAGAAAAAATGCTTGGTTTGGGCCCCTTTTGGGCCCCTAATTCGTAAACGGTTGGGACCATCATCCCCAAAATCAATCCCAACCTTCCTTTTGTGGTATTGAACTTTCTTAAAAAATTTCATAGAGATCCATTCACTTAAACTTAAGTTATTGTCAGGAAACCAATGTGTCTTTGGACGCAGACGCAGACGACGACGACGACGACGACGCAGACAACGACAACGACGACATCATACCATTATACAATACGAAAAAAATTTTTTGCGGTCATATAAAAAATCACAGTTTTGTGAAGTATACGCTTGATGACTAAAGATACATTGCTTGTTATAGATTACATAGATATAAGAAGATGTGGTATGAGTGCCAATGAGACAACTCTCCATCCAAGTCAAAATTTATATAAGTAAACCATTATAGGTCAAAGTACGGTCTTCAAATCAAGTCTTGACTCACACCGAACAGCAAGCTATAAAGGGCCCCAAAATGACTAGTGTAAAACCATTCAAACGGGAAAACCAACGGTCTAATCTATATAAAAAATGAGAAACGAAAAACACTTATGAACCACATCAACAAATGACAACTACTGAACATCAGATTCATGACTTAGGACAGATGCAAACAATTGCAGGGGGTTTAAACGTTTTAATGCATGACAGCTTGCCTACAACCTAATTGATTCATACAGAGAATGGCAATTCACCAACCTTGGTGGTCTTATGGAATCAGGGCTTAATCCTCTGCTAGTTCAAATGAGGGAGAAAATAAGTGTAATTACCATAAAATTCTAAATCAATACATTTCCTGTTGTTCCAGACAGTTCAACTTAGTTAACAATAAGAAGATGTACCATGATTGCCAATGAGACAACATTCAACTAGAGACCAAATGATTATATGTAGAAGTTAGCAACTATGGGTGACCATACAGCATCCAGTAGGATGACATTATCTTTCTGCAGATTGTAAACTTATGAGCATCATCACTTTATAAAATATGAGTTAGCATGCCGTCCTAGTACAAAGAAGGATACATATCCTCAATACGAAAGTAATTTACTTGCGAATGACATAAGGCACATATCGATCAAGACATCAATTGTATTTTACCTTAAAGGCAGTGATGTGGTAGAAAGGTAGTATCTGAGCAATGCCTAACTTTTTTGTTGTAGCAGCTAATTAAGAAATAAAAATTCTTAAATGCATATCATTATAAATGCAAAGGGCAATAACTCACTGGTTTGAAATATGGAATACCAATTTATGTTTGCTGTCAGCCGAACCAGCACAAAAAGTCTATTTTGCAGCTAGTGCCTGTTGATAATTTGAACAAACAAAAATTTTTTAAAATCAGACAAAGGGTCTTATAACAATTTAATATTTTGTTACTTAATATAAGTACACTTTTGTAAATTAAATTACATGTTGTGTTACTGACACCATTTATTGAATTCTTGACTTGGTTAAGAGACAATTTTTTGCTGTTGTTTATTAATTTCAGCTATATCAAATTTAAGCCATTGTGTGGGTATTTTATTTAATGATAATTTTTTCAGTGAGCACGATTTAATTCTCTGCAAAAAAAACCATCTTATATGGTGATTGTCTTCTGATTAGTTACAGCAGTATCAAACATTTTACTTTATTTCAGAAACATGTTCACAGTGTGAACAGTAATCAGACCATTTATTTTTTTACTCACATGGGTTTGTAACCGCTGCTTGCAGTAGCCAGTGGTAAAGTATTGGATAATGATTTAAATAATATATTTGTTTGTAAATTTAAAGTTCATTAAATTTTGTACTAATGAAACCACACTGAACATTGATTTAATGGATTTTGGGATTGTTATGCCACTTTCAGTGCTATTGACTATTTAGTGGCAGCCAGTTTTTACTGATTGAGGAAGCCAGTGTGCCTGGAAAGAACCATCGACCTTCAGTAGAAAAACTTGCAATCCAAATCAATTGGGGAAGTTTGGAGTCAACCCAGTTATGACAATTACATGTATGATTGGCAAATTAGTTTTCCAAACCAACTGTTACAAATTTTAATTCAGTAAAAAGACTTTCTGGTGTTACCAAAAATTTGAATTACTTCAGATCACTCAACTTTAACCTCAAAATAAATTGCTTCCAAGTGTTTCCTTTGTATAATAAACAACCGATCACTAAATTATTGCATTTTAATTGTAAATGCATGTCGCTGAAAAAACAGAACTTGGGAAACCTAAAGTGCCCCCTACATAGAAACATGTACAATAAATTAAGATGTAGCTTTAACTATGACATGTTTTAAAGTGCATGTTAATTACAAGTGCTAATGAGCATGCATGCGCACTTTTATGGATGCACATGTAAGATCATGTAACAACAAAAATTGTACAACATTTGGTTATTGGTACAAGGGATTGTCTAGGCTAAGTACACTGTAACTGTGGTTTATGTTTCCATATATATTAATATACAGACGAAGGCTACATCTGACAAAATACAGTCAAACCTACTATAAGGTCACCTCTATTTACCATAAACAGACGAAGGCTACATCTGACAAAATACAGTCAAACCTACTATAAGGTCACCTCTATTTACCATATACAGACTAAAAGGCTACATCTGACAAAATACAGTCAAACCTACTATAAGGTCACCTCTATTTACCATATACAGACGAAGCCTACATCTTACAAAATACAGTCAAACCTACTATAAGGTCACCTCTATTTACCATATACAGACGAAGGCTACATCTTACAAAATACAGTCAAACCTACTATAAGGTCACCTCTATTTACCATATACAGACAAAGGCTACATCTGACAAAATACAGTCAAACCTACTATAAGGTCACCTCTATTTACCATATACAGATGAAGGCTACATCTGACAAAATACAGTCAAACCTACTATAAGGTCACCTCTATTTACCGATAATCTGTCCTGTCAGGTCACTTTCTTCATGTACTGCTGTAGTAATATCTATGCATTTTGAACCTCAATGCAAAAATCACTTCTTTTCGTTACAATATATATATATAAGAAGATGAGGTATGAGTGCCAATGAGACAACTCTCCATCCAAGTCACAATTTATAAAATTAAACCATTATAAGTCAAAGTACAGCCTTCAACACGGAGCCTTGGCTCACACCGAACAGCAAGCTATAAAGGGCTCCAAAAAATTACTAGTGTAAAACTATTCAAACGGGAAAATCAACGGTCTAATCTATATAAAAATCAAGAAACAAGAAACACTTATGAACCACATCAACAAACAACAACTACTGAACATCAGATTCCTGACTTAGGACAGGTGCCAACAATTGCTTGGGTTTAAACGTTTTAATGGTACCAAACCTTCACCCTTATCTTAAACAATAGTGTAACATCACAACATAGAAATTGTCCATTTCTCATGTCCTAAGGGTGACCTTTATTCACAGGTTTGACTGTAATTCCTGAAGAACATTGTTTAAGCCTAATGGTACGCTATATAATTGGAATTATTTAGGGTTACGTATGGTGCGGCATAGACAGTGTTCTATATGGATTAACATGTTGGCTTCAACATTAGGCTATATCTGCAGGAACAAGTGCTTTTATTGCTCACAGTTCTTAATCTCAAAGGAACAACACCTAAAATAGATAGTATAAAAACCAATTCTTTTGCTTAGACACTATAGAATATGCCTAACAAGTGTAAAATCTGAAGAATACATTATGCAATAAACTAGAAATGAAAATTCCCTGCTACCTATACAGTAAACATTTGACATGGACCATCACAACCTAAGAAACTTCTGTTTCCGTGACTGTCAATGTATGTAAACACTCAAGTGATAGGAGCCTAAATACAGGTCATTGTCAATATCTACTCTAAATATCGTACATTTTTGTAATTGAATTTTATCAAAATAAGAGTGAGCAAAAAATGGGAGGGACAGTAACAAGACTACCCTCTGTATTATGATCTATAGGAGTGTTAAATGTTTATTACATATCTATTATCTAAGAGAACACATCTTAAGAAATTCAAGGATATCTTGAATGTATTTAAAATTGTATTTATCATAAAGTAATGGGGGCTACAGATGAAAGAATTTAAACGGCAGACAAACATTTCTGGGTGGAAGATGTTTGGTTAAAAATGTTAATGTTTTGTATTCAGTTAGATATTTAAAAGAATAACATTGAAGGAAGCAATCACAAAACTGTACATTGTATATGGAGGGGAGAGACACAATATCTTGTCTATGAAAATAAAATTAAATAAATGGGGAATGTGTCCATGGGACACAGATGATGCCCCCGCTTGCATATCATATAAAGTTATAAAGGGACATAACTGAAGAACAGTAAAAGTGACTCTACCCAAATTTGTACTTGATCAAAGTTTTGTGGTAATAAGTATTGTGTATAAGTCTCATAACATTTGGTTGAGGCTAACTTAAGTTAGAGAACAGAAACGAAAAATTCAGCAATTTTTCCATTTGTAAACAGGCACAACTCTAGAACAGTAAAAGTGACACCACCAAAATTCATACTTGATCTGTATTTTGTGGTAATTAGCATTTTGTATAAGTTTCATAACATTTGGTTGAGGCAAACTAAAGTTAGAGAACGGAAACGAAAAATTCAGCAGTTTTTATGTTTATAAAGGGGCATAACTCAAGAATTGTAAAAGTGACGCCACCCAATTTCGAACTTGATCTGTATTATGTGGTAATAAGCATTGTGTATACGTTTCATAACATTTGGTTGAGGCAAACTAATTAAAGTAAGAAAACGGAAACGAAAAATTCAGCAATTTTTCCATTTGTAAAGGGGCATAACTCTAGAACTGTTAAAGTGACGCCACCAAAATTCAAACTCAGTCTGTGTTTTGTGGTAATAAGCATTGTGTATAAGTTTCATAACATTTGGTTGAGGCAAACTAAAGTTAGAGAACGAAACCAACTTTGGGACGTACGGACTGACGGACAGACGAAGTACAGACAGACAAGGTTAAAACTTAATCTCCGCTAAGGCGGGGGCATAAAAAAAAAAGTATGCATTTATTCTGAGGCAGTTTATGGGCCCTAAAATTTAATTCCAAGGCAAATTGTTTAATCCTTACTTTGCTAAATTGAAAGAATCTATTAAGTCTCTTTACTTCAGATCACATACAGTGATAGGTTATTTGGAATATCACTAAGAAGTCACAAACATGTACATATGATTGACCTTTGTAGTCAGACCACCTGGATAAACTGACCAAAGTCTTCAGTCCTAAATGCCTCAGTTATGGCAGATTTCACTGTAGATAACTCCCACTGATTTCTTACATAATAATTTCTATGGAACACCTAAAGGGCCATAATAATAAAAACCAAGTATGGAATGATACTAAAGGATGATTGAGTCTAGTGATATGACCGATCAGAGATGTTTGAGAAGTAACAAACATGTACATATGATTGACCTATGAAGTCAGACCACCTGGATAAACTGACCAGTCTTCAGTCCTAAATGTCTCTGAACAAGTTATGGCAGATTTCACTGTATGGTAACTCCTTCTGATTTCTTACATACTAATTTCTATGGAACACCTAAAGGGCCATAGTTTGACAGATTTCATTAGATTGTTATTTTGCAAAACATGACACAAATATAATACTTTACTTATTTGCCGAGCATTAAGTTACAGTGTAGGACGTAAACAGATGTTTTTGAAAGATACAAAAAATTTCTACTTTAACAGGAAAAAAACTCATTCGTGAAATATGAACCTTGCATAAAAAAACGCTTAAATATAAGTTGTTCCAAGAAGAAAACAAATGATTCATGTCCTCTGATTAGAATTTTTCATCCAATCAAAATGAAGGAAAACTGAAATAATTTGAATTTTAATATTCTCTTGACAACACTAAGACATCCTTCTTAAACAGAACTGAAATGAATATTAAGCCACAGACCACAACTACACAGACTGTGGGTCCACACATCAGTGAAAGTTTTTGAAACTTGATCTTAATTTATTTGAACAGACATACATGTAATTCAAAGAATTTTTACATACGAAAGCCAATCCCTTCAGACAACAATTAATGAGCTAAACTTCCACATTTAAATTTGATTAAGAAATTCCAATGCAACTTAGAACATTTTTAACCACATGAAAAGCCTAAATTATAATGTGCAATTCTCACCGATTTTGCTCATTTAAATTACAATTGCAGCTGTCACCATTTACTATATTCATAATATTAATGTGCAGTTTTCCCAGTTTCGGGACTAATTTGAATTTCATTAACAATTACCAGACTAAATTTAACACTTAACATAATTTTTTGTCCTTAAATTACGTATAAATCATTCGTAAATACATACATACTGCACTTTTATGCAGATTTTTTTTAACTCCCCCGGGAGCCTCAATTTTTCCCATAAATCATAGCTACCCCAGACAGGATAATATATGCAGGTATTTTCTTATAAGGTAAACTAGGTACATACAACACTTTAAAGAGCCATATTCTGCCTTAATAAAGAGTTTTGTTCAAAAAATCTGTAAAATCTGGTCTTAAGGCCAGGACAAGGTGATTATTTAAATGTCATGACTTTAACAGACACCTGAAACTTATTATGAGTCATTGTACAATCAAATTCTGGCCTAAAGCAGATATTGACCATTCTATATTATGCAAAAAGTGGGAAAATGAACTTGATGGGTCAACAATTAATTTGCAAAGTAATGATATGAGTTTTAAGGAGATCTGGGACATATACCAATGAGACAGCAAGCCAACAAAACATTAATACATGACCATTTTGCAAAATGTTGATTTTCTAAGTGGACGACTATTTTTTGCAAATTGAGTATTCAATTTTATCAGTTGCTATTGACTATTCAATTTCATCAGTCACAGTGATACAAATATCTCAAAATGTTGAATGTCATGTTTTTCATAATATGTTCCATAGATCTCTACTTTCATGTGAAAATCTCAAAACTTAAAAATATCTCAGGAGCATTGA
Organism: Mytilus californianus; assembly: GCF_021869535.1. Taxonomy (NCBI): domain Eukaryota; kingdom Metazoa; phylum Mollusca; class Bivalvia; order Mytilida; family Mytilidae; genus Mytilus; species Mytilus californianus. The sequence goes on along the minus strand of NW_026262582.1, from coordinate 45,875,754 downwards.
ATGTCATGTGTTTTATCAATATTTTCTTGACTAATACAATTTTAAAAGCATTGAATTATTTTCAATGTCAATAAAAAAAATAAACAAGTCTGGCCTATCAAATAAAAGTTTAAATTCTTTGTATATTTACATGGGTCCAGTTAATATACACAGAATGGTTTATCTTGTCTGTTAAATGGAAATTATGCAAAAAGACAAGCACAGTAGTTTTTTCTTCCCAGGAACCCATGCGTGAAGACATAAATCGAAATTCCATCATAGCCTATTAAAACTTTGAATAGACTTCTATTCATATGGTTATCTTGTCTTTGTAATAAATATTTAAAATTTAAAAGTTATGCAATAATGAGCAAAAAATACATAAAAATTAAATACTTTATAGAATAACTAACGGTTGAATTGTTGGAAAAATAAATTGGTAAAAGTTAAAGGTTACAAGTGCCAAAATCTTGTCTGAAGGTGAACTGGTAAAAAATCTTGCAGGAGTGTGGGTCATTTAGGTCAGAAATAAAATCAAATGATTCCTTTGAATCATTCAAGGCAATAAAAAAGTAACTTTCTTTGAATCAAATCAAGGCAATAAAAAAGTAACTTTATTCTTTGGGGTTTGTTTTGTGTCCTTGGGTTGCTGTATAAATGACATGTAACCATAATCTCCTATTATTCACATTTATCTTATCTATCTGGAGTAACCAATTATCATCAAATTTGGCAGTAATGCTTAAATACTATTATGAACACTTTTTCCTTTTTTCAGTGTAAAGTTTTCTATCAAGTGAAAATAATTTATATCAACTTAGAAGTATTAATACCAAAAAAAAAAACAGTTAAAGCTAGAAAAAAAAGATGAATTGAATCTAAAGTGCTTTCACTGTGTGATTAAAAGAGGTTTATTTAAACACTTGTAAGACCTGTGTTTCTTTAAGTCAAACACTGTAAATCAGATTTATTAATTTTGAAAAACCAAGTATTTTTATCTTTTTATCTTTTGGACAACCTGGATCCTGGTCTACTTTACAGAAGATTGTGTGAATAACTGAATGAATCTGTAGAAGATATATAAAAAGTCTTGTATTATTTAGGATGTTATGTCTGAATTCAAGGCCAAGGAAACACATTTTTTTGGTTTCATATCTTATGAGGATGGATGGGTGTTTATAGTGTCCAGTGTCAATTAAATTCATATTAAGGGCAATACCATGTTAAATGGGGATCCAAGCTTTTGAAAGGGGGGGGGGGGGGGGGGGGGGGGGGCTGGCAACCAAATGTTTGAGGTGATACCTGTAAAAAGTCTATTCATTTATCATATATGAAGCTCCAAAAGGGGGAGGGGGTTCAAGGCCCCCACCAGCCCTAATTCTGCCTCTGTACATGTACTAGACTGATCAGGATTTGTAACATACTTATTCAAAAAGTAACAGTTTCCCTGAGGAAGAACAAAATGTCCCCCTATCTGGACAATATTAGTTCTGACTCCAAGCCAGCAAGTCTTTGCTTAGACTTACTCCTAAATATTATGTTGGGTGCTAATATTGAACAGAGAAGCAGCTAAAATTTGGCATCCATTTGGCTGTGCACAGTGTATAAATTATAACTCAGCCAGTTGTCAGAATGCAATGGGCCTTAATCTGATGTCTTGTGTAGGACAAGTGCCATGGCCTCTCTGAAGGTTAAGGAACTCTTGCAACAACTCTTTTAAGGGGTCCATAGGTGGCATGTTGGAAGGCAATTGAAGATTCTGCCCATTATCTAACGAACTCTCAATTTCCAGTGGCAATACAATTTAATACCCTGTGACCCTTCATCCCAGTTAATAATGACATTACCTTGTCCAACCTACCTATCATATTAATTGTAAATTTATTCTGGTCCTGAAATTGCATGAAATATCTGCCACTGAACATTAAACAAGCAACAATCAATCAACCCTCCAACCCTCTAACCATGCCTCTGAAATATTTCAAAGGGTGGGACCACCTCAGTGGTCTTGTGGTAGCATGTTCACCTAGAGTGGGGGAGGTCATGGATTTGAAGTTCAAACCCATGACCTCCCCCACTGGGGTTCAAACTTTGAACCCCAGTTGGGTCAAACCAAAGACTTTGAAATTGATATTTGCTGCTTCTCTGCTAAGCATGCCGCATTAAGAAGTAAGATCAAAGACTGGTTGGCTCAGAGTCAGAATAATGTTTCCGGGTAAGATGACATGTCTTCCTGTGGACTGTTACCTTGTGAACTAGCATCTTAAATATCCGGCTCATTGTGTAGATCTAATGGGAAGCAGGGTTGATATTCATATTACAATAACATGTTAGATACTCTACTAAAATGAGGAGACAATACTGAAGTATTTGAGTATAAATTCCATCGTGAGCTAGATACCCTACTAAAATGAGGAGACGAGACTGAATTATTTGAGTATTAGTTCCATCGTTAGCTAAATACCCTTCTAAAATGAGGAGACGAGGCTGAAGTATTTGAGTATAAGTTCCATCATGAGCTAGATATCTTACTTAAATTAGGAGACGAAACTGAAGTATTTGAGTATAATTTCCATCGTGAGCTAAATACCCTACTAAAATGAGGAGACGAGACTGAATTATTTGAGTATAAGTTCCATCATGAGCTAGATACCCTACTAAAATGAGGAGAAAAGACTGAATTATTTGAGTATAAGTTCAATCCTGAGCTAGATACCCTACTAAAATGAGAAGACGAGACTGAAGTATTTGAGTATAAGTTCCATCGTGAGCTAGATACCCTACTAAAATGAGGAGAGACTGAGGTATTTGAGTATAAGTTCAAACGTGAGCTAGATACCCTACTAAAATGAGGAGACGAGACTGAAGTATTTGAGTATAAGATCCATCCTGAGCTAGATACCCTACTTAGATGAGGAGACGAGACTGAAGTTTTTGAGTATAAGTTCCATTTTGAGCTAGATACCCTACTAAAATGAGGAGAGGAGACTGAAGTATTTGAGTATAATTTCCATCATGAGCTGAATACCCTACTAAAATGAGGAGATGAGACTGAAGTATTTGAGTATAATTTCTGTCCTGAGCTAGATACCCTACTTAAATAAAGAGAGGAGACTGAAGTATTTAAGTATAAGTTCCATCGTGAGCTAGATACCCTACTAAAATGAGGAGACGAGACTGAATTATTTGAGTATAAGTTCCATCATGAGCTATATACCCTACTAAAATGAAGAGAAAAGACTGAATTATTTAAGTATAATTTCCATCGTGAGCTGAATACCCTATTAAAATGAGGAGACGAGACTGAAGTATTTGAGTATAATTTCCGTCCTGAGCTAGATACCCTACTTAAATGAGGAGAGGAGACTGAAGTATTTGAGTATAAGTTCCATTCTGAGCTAGATACTCTACTTAGATGAGGAGACGAGACTGAAGTATTTGAGTATAAGTTCCATCCTGAGCTAGATACCCTACTAAAATGAGGAGACGAGACTGAAGTATTTGAGTATAAGTTCCATCGTGAGCTAGATTCCCTACTGAGATGAGGAGACTAGTCTGAAGTATTTGAGTATAAGATCCATCCTGAGCTAGATACCCTACTTAGATGAGGAGACGAGACTGAAGTATTTGAGTATTAGTTCCATCATGAGCTAAAAACTTGTCCACCATCAGAAAGAAATTTCAATAGAGTTTCCTATAAGTACTTTATTACATATGACATTATAAATGACCTTATTATTAATACTCTTTAAATATTTTTTCTAATATGACCTATTTATTTAATTCATTCATCTTGTTTTTATTAACACATATTTTATATAACAGCTGGAAATAGCTGGATTCTAGTGCAACAGTAGAAGAAATAGTTGAATGCATGAAAAATCCAAAACATGTTGATCATCTTAAATTAGACTTCAAATGCATCAATGTTGACCGAGATTTCAAACTATGTGAATTGTCTGCGAAATGAAATGCTACTGTTTATAATGTACTTCAAATGTGAATGTATGATAACACCTGTTGTCACACTGAAAAAAAACATCCTGAACTTGCAGTATTATGACGTGTAATTTCTTTTGCTACTTGTAGAGATGATCTTTGATTGTTAAAAATTTTGGCAGGGAAATCCAGATGGCCGTAGAGGGTGTCGCCACCATAAAATTCTCAAGTTTCACACGATTTAAATGACTTTTTTAGCATTTAAATCTTTTTTCACAAATTTTGTCATGGGGTGGTATATTTCCTGATATCGAATTATGCCCCCTTCAAAAAATTCTGCATCTGCCCTTGTTGGGGCTCTGCCAAATTAAGTGTATAATTGGTTTGTGTTTCATGAATTAAAATTGCCATTTTTCATTTTTAGTTTTTACTGTTCCACCTGAAGGGCATTATTCAGATAAGTCCAGATGACACATTTAACCTTATTCACTTTATTAAGTGTTGCATAAAACAGGTTCAAATGATTGAAGATTTATATCCAGTGGCAAATATATCATGCAGACTGGAATCCAGCCATTTTTAAAAGGGGCCGTTCCAACACATGAAAGTCGTTTCAAAGTGAGGAGGGGTCCACCCATATGTCCCCATAAAAAAGCATTAGTTGTTAAACAAAAAGGTGGTTCCAACCTCTGGAACAGCCCCCTGGATCCGCCACTGTCATGAATAACAGGACAAGAACATGTTGATATGATATAAGTATAGCAGTTATAATGAACCTAATGCCTTGCAGAAATTTTTATGCTAATCCTATCAGTGTTACTTAATCTCTAAACAAAAACAAGCTAATCTGATCAAAAATACTGCACCGAATCTGATCTTCCCAATGTAAATATTACAAGAATTTTTAAACACATTACTCAAAATGGAGCAAGCTAACAAGCTTAGTAATTTGATAAAAAATACTGCACTCAATCAAACTTCCCAGTGTCAATATAACAGGAATTTTTAAACACATTATTCAAAATGGAGGAGAATTCTATCCTAACAGAAAACATACTGTAATATCAATAAAATGGTACTAAAATAATCTAAAACCCCTAAATCTTCTCCATGAGAATGCATAATGTTCCTCCCAATTGCCAAAGACTTGTTACATTCTTACAAATTTGTTTAATTAACATGATTAAGGTACATAGTGTATATTGGCGGGATTTCCATAGATCTGTCAAAATGTCATTGAGTTATGTACTTTTGTATCTATGTATATTAATGTTTCAATGTTAGTTTTGTCTATTACATTAATGTATCGATAACATGGGACGGTATTAAATAATATTATATCAGATATTTGAATGGGGTGGGGCATAATGAAGATTATTGTGTTGTATCCTTTTCAAATAATAGCAGGAGCTAAAATTTATAATGCAATAAACTCTATTCAATCTTTGAACTAAATCCACCAGGAATCTGGTTAATACCACAATATTGTAGAATTCATTAGAAACGTGTAACATTTTGACATTTCATACATTTCTTTTATTTTCTATCTGAAAACTTAAAACTTAAAATACTGCAAATGTTATGCCATATATCATAAAACCTTTATCAAGAAGAATTCTAAACTCATGAGCTCATAATGCTTCTTTATTACCCATCCTGATATATATGCATGTAATATTTGCCACTTGATGTTAAACACCCATCCATCCATCATCTTTGATGCTCATTATTTAGTGAAATAACATAGTCAGTTGCAATAAAACAAATTGACACAAGGATATCCAACATGCATAAAATAAATCTAAGACATACACTCCTCAATTTCATTTGGCATCTTCTGCATAAAAAATTCATAAATCATAAACATTCAAGTATAACTTACAAACAATTTTAATGGTAACATTTTTGTGACAGGAACCAATGTTCCTTCATACAGTCATGTGTTTGTTCCATATATGTATTAGCATAATGATCCATTATAACTAAAAAAAAGATTATGACAAAATAAACTTTCAGTAACTGCATCCGAGTGCCTTTGTCCAAAAAAAAAAATCATGTTGCCATTATGTAATATTGCAACTAATAGTCAAAATCGGGGATACTAATTGTGATTAATATTACTCCAGTCCACTTTTCCATTCTATGTTTTCTGCTATGCCAAGGGGTATTGAGAAAATAACTGTAGTATTTAATTTTTCAGTTTACATTATGCATTACCGCATTTAATTGTCAAATGCAATTTGTTACTTCTTTATAAAACTATAATAACTCCAGTCCAATTGTTCATTCTATGTTTTCTACTATGCCGAAAAGGTATAAAGCAAATTTAACTGTAAACTTCAATTTGTCAATACATTTTATGGGCCATTAGTACCTTAGGGAGCTACCATTTGATTTTTATGGGGGCTAGGATGAAAAATTTTGTCCTGCATTATTTTTAGTTGTAATCTCTGTCCTGCCTTTTTATTTTTCACTCTATTCGGTCCTGCTTTTTTTTTTATTAGTTTATCCAGATTTTTTTTTAATAAATTTTCATCTAGTCTTTGCGCATCCTGCCTTTTTTTTACTCAAAACTCCTGTCCTGCCTTTTTTTCAAATTTCATCCTAGCCCCCTCCCCCCCCCCCCCCCCTCATAAAAATCAAATGGTAGCTCCCTTAGATGTTAACCACTTACCTTGCCTTGATATTCACTAAACCTCTCTATAAAAATATCTTCACCAGCTCTCAGTGAGTAGCAGAAGTTCATTGATCTCTCAAGACATTTAGTAATGCAAGACTTTATTTTATTAATTATTAGTTTTATATTACTTACAAAAATCATTGTTCGAAGAATTAGCAATATAAGTGGTGTAAAATGTCATGACAAAATCAAAATGAGTCATTTGAAATAAAAGCTCTTCTGTTCTGTTCTGTTCTGTTCTTTCTTTCTCAATATCAATATACCCTTCTAAGTATCCTCATTTATCCATTTTTCATTTTATTTCAAGGAAAGAAATTAAAAAAAAAAAAAACTCCCCCTCCCATGACACATACAATACCGGCAGGATCCATGATTTGATGTTAGGGAAATGAGGAGTATAAAGATCATATTTTGACTAAGATAATGGCTTTAAATTAACCTATAAATCATATTTTTCTGATTTTAGGGGGGGGGGGGGGGGGGGGGGGGGGGGGGGGGGGGGGTCCTGGGTGTGCGTCCCTGTCTAAATCTGTGCCCGCAATATCTCCTGGAAGAACTATCCTCCATCATATTCCCTCCAAGAAAAAAATTACTTTTCCGTTAACAATTCCTTTTATTCAAACTATGTTTTTCCATTTTGCTCTAAAATGGGAAAAATTTCTATATACTACTGAGTTCGATAAAAAAAAATTCTACACACTAAATCTAAAGACACGTACCATTGAAAATACATGCCTATCATTTTCATAAGCATTTAAGTTTTTTCAATGTCAACGAATACCAGGCAAGTTTCTTCTACTATTACCTCAATCATATTTCATTAAATAAATAAATGACTCCTCTACAATGTATTTCCAAGTTTGTAAGTACACAAATTATGCAATCGTCAACAATTTAAAAATTTTGTTGTGTTGCAAACTTGAGTACTTGGTGTAAGAAACACATGGTATAAATGAATTCACAGAAAGTTTAAATTAATTAAAGGAGCCAAAAATAGGACCAACTCTTGATGATGACATAATGAAGCAAATGATATAAACAGAAAATAAACAAAAGGAGCACTTTTTAGTCTTCAATAATGGCATCAATGAAAACAAGGGATGGCATTTTGGAATGGAATACAACAGGAAAATGATAAACTAATGTATATCATGGATATCAAAAGCAGTATAAGTTGGATAAAGAAACATGCCATATCAGGCAGGCTGTAAATTTGATGTCTGAAAGATGACTGCATGGAATGGGGAAGAAATAAATCATGGAGAGTAGAATTAAGCAGTGAACATATATATAGGATTTGAGAACAGAGAACTATGCATCTAATAAATGCTGATAAAATGCACATTGAGTATTTGAATTCTAATCACTGAAACTATATACTAATATCTATATCAAACTGTTTGTGGTAGATATGACAAGACCAACAAGACATAATATGTAGTTCTAAAATATATCTGATTATACTGATCAGAAGTGTACAATAGTATATATGAACTACTAGTACGGATTTTTAATATGGAAATATATGATGACTGAAAATTAAACATGGATAGAAACAAGAGTCAGAAGAATTTGAAGTAAAAAGGCATTACAAAAAACATGGTATATGAACATAGAATGGAGTGCATTTCAAACATTTTTTTTTAATCTTAGGTTTGAAATGTTTTTCAATTAAAGACATGACAACTAAAAAGCTCATGTAATGTAAATTCATTGTTAGAGAAGGTTTTTTTAAATTATTACATGATTATTTGTTCATCGTATGTTTTAGTATATACCATTAAATGTAGTAAAATGATTAATGAAACAGAAATTTTGAAGAACATGCTAAAAATCAAAACATGTTAAAATGATTGTGAAAATATCATCAAAAGCAGTAAAGAAAACACCAAAACTCTCAGCACCCATGCCATTAAAAGTTAATCCTCAAGAAAATAATCAGATATGTGATTATAGGCAATAGTACAGTTAGAACAAAAACCATATGTATTTGTTTACACACCAACAGACAAAAGAACATAAGTAAAGATAAAATATATACATTATGTAAACTGTCCAATGAAACAAAAATCAATGTGTAGTTATACCAAAATATTGCAGAACCCAAGAAAACACATGCCATTAAAACAACAAAATGACCTTAATGTGTAAAGTGCCATATGCAACAGGAGTTTTGGGAAGAGCAAAATGTTAAAATAACCATTGCAGAGTTAAGAGTTTAAAGTGTTAAATACATTTGAACATATTAACAGGAATATAAAGATGATACATCTCAGCAAATCAATTTGACAGAAAAAGCCAAAATGCTGAACCATGATAGGATATAAGCCATTCCAAAAAAAGAGAATAACTCATTCAAATAAGGGAGATAACTCGTGCTGATTCTTACCAACTGGCCCACAGAGGGCATCAGATTCATCAGAACCATCCCGGCAATCCTTATTCTTATCGCATTTATAAGACTGACTTATACATTGACCATCACCACAGCGAAATAATCCCTCTGGACATAATGATTGAACAATACCTAAAATGTCATAAAAATATTGTAAAATTGTCCATGGGAGATAACTCCTAATTATATAAATATCATGTAGTTAAACTGAACATTGACATGAACTTTGAAAAGGATTTATTCTGTAAAAACTAATTAAACTTCAATGCCCTTGATAGGAAATAATTTAATACTAAGGTCATAACTTTTTAAGTCTTGCAGGCATTTTCCTTTCAGATTCGAAACAAGTTTGATTTGGGCCATCACCCATACAAGATATTTAGGAAATTATTGGCAACAAATAAGTAAACTATAACTCAAAACATTTCTCTAAGCTTATATTTTTGTACACATTTTATTCATAGAAGTCATAGGTCAAACATTTGTTGTGTTGCTATAGCAACAACTTACAATTCAGTTCATCTGAGAGATCTCCACAATCAAAATTGTCATTACATCTTGCTGCTTTTGGAATGCATTGCCTTCTGTTTACGCATTGCCACTCGTCTGGTTGGCAACCTGTAGTGTATTTAACAGGTAATTAACATAAAATATCAGAGATATGTATCATAACATAGATGACCTTTACATACTGCCAATGTTATCACTGAAACTCATGCAAATGGCCGACACAGGCAGCCATATTTGGTTTGATTAACAGATAATCAACATAAATAGTGTTAACATAAACCCATTGGTCACCCTGTCTGTTATTATTGCTTGGTTTGACTGTATAACAGGCAAGTAAAATGAACGGAAATTAACAGTAAATAATGTTAGTTTTAAATTAGATTTTAACTGTCATATGATATCTGCCCTTTGAAATTTCAACTGTCATGTTTGACAGTCAACTTGTGTATAGGTGTAAATAACCTTTAAAATGAATTGCCATGTTATCTGTCTGGCAACCTCAGTGTTGCAATTAACAGTTAATGAATATAACTATTAAATGTTAATGTTAACAATTTTCTTGTTTTACTTTTCAATTCATTGTCATCATTCTTCATGCTTCAACTATATAAATATTCATCAATACAGTAAAACCTGAATATAAAACTACAGATATTTTTTTGTGTAATGCAATGGTAATTCACGAATTTTCCATCACCAGTCAATGCTGCTTGGTCAAAATAAATCCAACAGAGTATAGAGTGAAGAATCTTGTGTGATCATGAATTTGGTGATTGTTTAAAGGCAATTTAAAAAAAATCCTGGATTCATATTTTTTACCATGTTTGATGAAAACCTCAGCCCTTAACCAAAATGAGAATAGCCAGAAATAAAAATAATTTTTGTGAAGCTCTAAAAAAATATAGGCCCCATGCTGGACAACAATAAAGGATTTTTATTTATTTCCTAAAATAATATAATCTGATAAATAAGACCAAAACACACTGCACTGCGAAACTTTAATTCTTCTTTTCTAATCATTTCAGCACAAAATGGAATAAATTAAGTAAGACATTTATAAGTCTAATTCAATTCTGATAAAGTGCACAAATAGGGCAGACAACCAGAACAGAAAAAACTCTTATAAAACTCTGGCAAAGATGCATTTTCGGGGAAGCATTAAGCTGCATAATATTTATTACAAGTCTAATTCCTGACATAAAAGCACGCTCTACGTTCTTGGCAAATTTGCAACTCATGAATTTCCATTCATCATGCAACTACCGATTATCTCTTTATTATATCATTATGACAAAAAAATTACAGAATTATGACAGGTAGTGACAAATTCATGTAATACTATAATGAGAGACACAGTTTTATATAATTATATTTAACAACTTTAGTTTAAAGTGTTGAAACATGTCAACTGTTTATAGCAAATCGTCTGGAATAGAATTTCGTGTCCTGCCACAGATGTAAAATCAACGATTTCTGTTTGATTGAACAAGAAGAGAAATGGTTAAAAGTTCAACTGATTATAACCAAGCAAGCTAAAGATCGTGCATGTGTGTCGATTTAAACTGACATTCCCACATATGGTAAAAATTTAATATAATTAACTGAGACATGTCTGTTGCACAGATTAGGGGTCTGCAGTTCTGTGTTTTTTAAATATTTTTATGACTATTTTCTCTACTCTTTTCAGCATCCTGTTATTCTCTGGTTTTCATTTATTTAAACCATTTTTCTCTATTCTTTTATCTTTTGCCCATAGTTCACTATTCTTTACATTTTAGCACCCCATTTATATTCTCTGTTCTTTTTTGGGGGGCAATTTTTCTCTATTCTTTATTTTTTTACTCATAATTGTGTAACCTGTATTTCATTAAATACCTCTTCCAGACCCTCAATGCAACAACAGTTTTGAAATGGATAAAATTAAATAGGCTTTGTCCAAAGCTACTTTATAAATATCCTCTTGTATTGTAAATTGTATCTCATCATGATGAGCAATGCTTAAGTTGCTGACAAACTTGAGGTACCAGTTTATACCATGCAAAAGAACGTATCATCATATTTTATAGATGGTATGATTTTGTAAGCAATAAGACAACTATCCATAGATCATTGAAGGACTAGGAATCGTATAATATTACTACTTTGGAAATTTATTAGGCCAACGCTACAAAAAATCCCATATTTTAAAATCATTATATGTATCTTTCTTTTTTCATCTGCAGAAAATCTAATCATTTTGATAAAAACACTTCAACAGCAAAATAATTGAATGAGACAGAAGATTAAAATCCTATTCCTAAACCAAGTGTAGAAATAAATAGTTCCAATTTATTTTAAATAAATTTTAAATTCTTTTTACTTGACATATCTCATTGTGTTTGTAAGTTTATATAAATATTTATATAACACAAGATTCCCACAATGATCTAAAGTTACACATCTCAATGAAAATAGTCAATTTTTAAGACATTAACCCCTGTTTTGTAAATAAGACCAGTCCATTTAAACCTCATTATAAAACTAGTAGCCTTAAACGACCTGGGGTCAAATAAGTCAAGTCATCTTCAAATTCCTAATAATAGCCTATTAAAATTCTAAAGAAAAAGACACAGTTTCAATCTTAATCTACAATGTCAATTTCAAAGACACTGAATACTTTTAATTACAATAGTGTCTTTTTTAATGATGGCTTCTTTATGTCCATTTCAACTGGTCAAATTTACCTTCAACAAAGGCTGTAATTTGAGCCACAATGTATAATTTTCCTAAATATGAGGAACAGCATGAAATGTGACCTTTTATTGCATTGACCTATGAACCTGAGGGCAGCTGTACTGACAAGATTATTACCTTGATCTTTAATTTAAGGTATAATTCAATTAAGATGGCCATTTGGTGGTTCAGAAGTTATGTGCCACTGCTTCTTCAAAGAATTTTAGTAAGATATCTCCACAAGTCGTAACCCTTGACTTGTTTCAATTCAAAATAAAATATAAAAGTCTTTCAAAACATGAAGCTAGATTTCAGCCACATCCCTTTTCCAAAATTGTACTTGACCATCCTATTATCGATAAAAAGGATAATTTTTCAGCATTTTTTTATTTTTAAACCTATTTTTGCACTTTATTCTTATCTTGTTCTGAGCCCTCACAAACATGTTTAATCCATCCACATCTTTTATGTGCCTGACCTAAGCTAAGGAGCGTGTGATCCAATGGTTGTTATTGGATGCTATGTGTCTGACCTAAGCTAAGGTGTGTGTGATCCAATGGTTGTTATTGGATGCTATGTGCCAGACATAAGCTAAGGAGCGTGTGATCCAATGGTTGTTATTGGATGCTATTTGCCTGACCTAAGCTAAGGAGCGTGTGATCCAATGGTTGTTATTGGAGGCTATTTGCCTGACCTAAGCTAAGGAGCCTGTAATCCAATGGTTGTTATTTGATGCTATTTGCCATATTTGTTTTCTGTGAGACTGTAAGACAATTTCTTTTGAATAGCATGAACTTTGTCATCCAGGGCGTTTTATAGCTTACTATAGAGTTTAGGTCTCATCGTTGAAGGCCATATTGTAACCTGTAATTATTTACATTCAGCGATCAATTTTACAAAATATCTTACGAAAAAAAATCTTGCAAGTCATGAACATTTCAGTAAAAATTACGACCAATTTTATTTCTACAATTTTTTGTAAAAAGGACTACTACGTGTCCTTTGATCTTCCATGGATTACGTTGTCACTGCGGCTTGGCAATCATTACCACACATCTTTTTATTTCTATATCTTAATTCTGTTTTGCACACAAGCAATAATCAAAGTCATAAAAAGTCATTGAATGTGAATAGTTTTATTGGTAGCAGAATTTATATGTTTTTATTGTCCTAAATTTGTTTCTCAATACACCATGAAATTAGCATCAATTACATCAAATTGAAACATTTTTCCAGAACATTAATTTACCATAAATCATATCCATTTTATATAGTAATTCACATTTTCTAAATTTCTTGCATTTAAAAAAAACATAAATTATATAGAAAAAGATATTTAAACTCCTTCTCAATTTGTTAAGGATTAAAAACAAATGTAATCTTTTTTTTAAGTAAGTTATCTAAGTTATTAAGAACTATTTTTAGAAAAAAAACCCATAAAAATTCAACTGGATACTAAAATGTCAGATAAACTTAGACAATAATGTGTTGAAGTAGAAATTTATCAAATTTATCTGTCCCTCCTATTGTCATTGGTGGATGGAACTCCAGTGCGGGCGGCTCCAGGATTTTATGTTAGGGAAATTAGGAAGACAGGCTCCTTAATATTTTAAAAATTACATTTTTATGCTACAATCATGAAAAAGACAGTTAAATCAACCCTTTCTTTTTCTTTGCTTTGCATCGTTTTAACTTTGTCATGGAGATCACATGCAGTCATAGGTGTTGAATTTTATAAATGGAAATAAAAATATATAACTTTTATTAAAAATGCCATGACAGTTCAAAATTACAGAATCATGTCATTTTATTTTATATAATTGATGAATTATTTTTTTAATGTAGACTAACACATTATTCATTTGTCTAACTACCAAAAAAGTTCTTTTATTCGCAATTTTCCATATTCACAGCATCTCACGATATTATATTTTCATGACACGATATTTATCTGTAAACAGTAATTTGAACTCATTTAATTTGTTAAAACATGTGCAGCACTGGGATTGGCAATTATTCAATTTTTTGCAGTTTCAAAATTTGAATAATAAAATTCATGCCGATATCTTAATGAGACTCTCAGCATTTAATTTCCATATACTTCAACTTTTGTAGATAAAAAACACATTTTTAGCATACAAGAATACTTAATGCTTTTTCTATCTCTCTTTTCTCATTCTGATATATTATAATAATAGTACACATCTATTTAAATCTACCAATTTTATTTCTTTTGCTCCAATAAACAGCTCAATTTTGAGTTTGTTGTTGGGTAAACACCGCAATGAATTCAGCAAAATTTCAAGTGATGTCGAAAAAAAAATTCACCAGTGACACCATGCTGAAAGATACCATTGAAATTTCATTATCCCATTACTTATAATATTATCCAAAGTATAAGATTGACAATTTGCTTCTCCTGTCTAAAATCCAGAAGCACAGTTTGGTAAAGCATAGATTATCTTATGAAGGTTAGGAAACAAAATGACAAAATTTAAAAAAAAAAACATCCAGACAAACTAATCTGTTTTATTAGTATTTATAACATTGTATATATATATTTTGAAAGAACTATTTTTTTTAATCTGAAAATAGCAGCCTGATGGTGTAATATTTAAGTCTGTTATTTCTTCAATGCAAAGATGAAGCATAATTTTCGACATCCTGCAAAGAATTACCCTCAAAGCAATGTTTATTGGACCGGCTTGATTGATTCATTGATTGGTGTTTATCCCCACTTTCAGCACTATTGTGCTATTCCGAGCGCCCGGAGAGAACTATGACCTTTAGGCCAAGTAAATTTAATTAGTAGATTTTCATCCAAATTTTTGAAAAAAATGGGGTGGGTGGGAGGATTTTTTTTTTTAATTTTTATTAGATATGAAACGCTCTTGTGACGTGTTCTTCATATATGCAAGTGTAATAATAAGGTTCTATCATGTATATACATGTATAACGAATCAAACATACAAATAAATGCAAAAACCAAAATTTGAAACAGGATGTTATTAATGAAACGAAATTATCGACAGTTACCGGTAACGAAAATGAACAAAATCCGGAAATCGTAAATTTTTCAAAATAAAAAAAATTGGGGCGGAACTATTTCAGAGGGGCGGGCGGGGATGAAAATCTATCAATTAATTTTAATTGGCCTTAGTAGGAAAACTGACAATCCTTGTCAATTGAGATTGGGGTCGAACACACATGCCACTTGCCGGATTCCAACAGACAACCTCAGTGTTGAAAGGACTATTGATACAGTAGTTCGACTACTAAGCCACTGCGGCCCCAGGACTGTCTTGAATTTGCTTTAAGTGCGAGATTTTGCTTTGTATTAAATTTCATACTGGAGATTTTGAGATAAAAAACAGCAATAAAATCAGTGTTCATTTACTTTGTGTCTTTTCCATTAAACAAGTAATACACTCAAAGTCTTGGTCACTGGTTGAATTGGCGTTGACACAATCAATCAATTACTTTCATCATGACAAAGGTATAACATTCAAGATTATTTTTCATAATGTGTCTGAACTCTAACCCTTAAACAATCATGTACACTAAACAAGATGTATCAAATTCTCCCAACAATGACCTTTTTTAAACTCAGGAGAAATGACAGATAAAGTAGCAAATTTTTCAATGGACTCTTCTAAAACAAAGTCTGCCTTTTCTAATCTGTTTGAACTTTGACATGACCACTTATGAGAACAGAAACCATCTCTTATGTGTCTTGTTAGCCACAAAGCGCAGGAGGTGTTGGGTACCAATTTCCTAGCCAGGTCAAATCAAAGACTATAAATAAATGTTTGCCACTACTGCTCTAAGCATCCTTTGTTGAGGAGCAATTTTTATCGAACTGATCAGCTCCGAATCATAATAATGTGTATTGGATAAAGTGATAAGTCTTCCTTTGAGACTATGTTGAGCCAAAAAATTCCAGGGCTTTAAAAGTGTTGGTCAGCAATTCCCCAGAAAAATTGATTTAAAACTGATGTGCCGTAAACTTTATATTCAAACTAAAGGACAGACCACATTTTAGTATATGCTGCAACCCAAGAAGCAGTATCATATTCTCCCGATTCATTTATTACAACTGTCAACACAGTATTATTGCAACTGAGAACTCATTAACATATGTTAAGATTTACTTTAAATTTAGAAAATATGTCATTTGTTACAAAAGTTATGCACAAAATGAGTTAATGTTAGGGTTCAAATTTCTAAAGAAAGTTTTAACAATGTACAAATGGTATGATATAGGTGTGATAAAATTCTGTTATATTAAGTCGCCGAGACCTGCCATCACGCCTGCAACAACAAAGTCCTTAACTTTAAATTCCAAAATATTACGCATCTGTTTAAAATTGCAAATCTGATTTAACGGTGTGCTGCAATGTAACACTAATACGAGATGCAATTGCAAAAAAGTTATGAAAAATTATAACTATTAAAATTTAAATAAGAGTTTATAATTGATGCAATACATCTAATTTAATAACATTTTAGGCACATTATTTTTTTTTAGATAATAAAAAAGAACATTATTTATGATTATTAGATAATCAAAAGAGGTGTTAACTGCTTGGTACATTTGTATTATTTATGTAGCATGCTCCATTTATAAATTTCATATTTTCGCAATATATCTTATTTAAAAACATTTTAGACACATTAATTTTTTTCAAAATTAAAAAAATAGGACATTATTTATGATCAGTGTGTTATCAAATAGGGAGTTATTTCTGCTTGGTACATTTGTATTTCTTTAAAGCATAATAATATTATGCTCCAGTTGTAAATTTCATATTTTTTTTTAAATTGAAGTTAAATGTCAAACATGTATAATATATACTGTGAAAACATCAACAGGATTTGATTACATTTTCTTAGGAATTCTTCTTTTGAGTAATTGATATAACAAAAATGTTACATCGGTCATGACTTAATAGTAATCACATAATCATCAAATATTCGAACCAATTATTATGTAACATTTTCATACCAGTAATCAAATAACTATAAAGTAATCACATAATCATCAAATACTAAGATCAGCAACTAGCAGTAGTCGAATCAACTCACCTTATACTGAGATTAGAAATTAAATCAGCTATCATCACATTGACATAGCCATTAGCAACTAGAAGTAATAAAAAAATTGAGACAAGTAATCACTTAAGAGGTATCATGATAGATACTAAATAGATCAGTTAACATGATATATCTCACCAACAATTGGTTAATCACATGATAATCTTATATGACTATAAGTAATCACATATGTAATCATCAGATACTGAGATATATATCAGCTGCTACAAGTAATCACATGATCACATGATACTGATATTAGCAATCAAATAATCATCAGATATTTAAGACCATACCCATAACAATATATGTATCCAAGCAACTTTTAAGACAAGTAATCACATGATCACTTGATACTGAGATAAGTAATGAAATGATCAACTGATACTGAGATATGTATTCACATGTTCAACTGAAATAAGTAATCACAAAATCAACTACTAAGATAAGAAATCACAAAATCAACTGAGATAAGTAATCACAAAATCAACTGAGATAAGTATTCACATGTTCAACTGAAATAAGTAATCACAAAATCAACTGAGATAAGTAATCACAAAATCAACTGAGATCAGTATTCACATGTTCAACTGAAATAAGTAATCACAAAATCAACTGAGATAAGTATTCACATGTTCAACTGAAATAAGTAATCACAAAATCAACTGAGATAAGAAATCACAAAATCAAACTACGATAAGAAATCACAAAATCAACTGAGATAAGTAATCACAAAATCAACTGAAATAAGTAATCACAAAATCGTCAGAAAATGTGATCAATTACCAGCGATATAATCACTTAAAGCATGTACAGTCTTTGTCATATTGAATACAAAAGTATTAAAAAGGCCAATGGAAGTTTTGCAATAATCAATCTAACCACTCCCCCATTCCCACCCCCATTCAAGCTACCATCAACATATTATATCTTTGCTTTGTACTGTTAAGTAAAATATCACAACACAATATTTATTCTATGAATGGAATATTAAACTTATCAACTGATTGATAAATTGTTTAATATTTATTCAAGGCATGAGATTAAAAGATTAGAATTATACAAATCACCTGTAATCTGAGGGTCTAGAGGAAATCTTTAAATTGACAAAGGGTTAATTTCTGACAACCATTATTAAGTGGTCCTGTCCAATCCCTATATTTTAAGTTCAAACAGTATCAGTCCAGAATCACACAGACTTTTTTGATAAACAGAATCCCCAATAACAAATAATCTTACTCATCTCAAAATCAGTATACTTTTATAAAAACTTCAATTGTTATTCTCCATCAATGTTATGGTAAACTATAGTAAATAGATATAGGAAGATGTGGTATGAGTGCCAATGAGACAACTCTCCATCTAAGTAACAATTTATAAATGTAAACCATTATAGGCCAAGGTACGGCCTTCAACATGGAGCATTGGCTCACACGGAACAACAAGCTATAAAGGGCTCCAAAAATTACTAGTGTAAAACCATTCAAACGGAAAAACCAACGGTCTAATCTATATAAAAACGAGAAACGAGAAACATGTATGAACTACATAAACAGACGACAACTACTGTACATCAGATTCCTGACTTAGGACAGGTGCAAACATTTGCAGCTGGATTAAACGTTTTAATGGTACCAAACCTTCTCCCTTTTCTGAAACAATAGTATAACATCATAACATAGAAAGACACATTATAAAATATCAATTGGAAGGCTTAACTCAATAAAAAAACGTAAATTAACACACAATGAACGAATAAATTAAGTAGGTATATGGTCTAAGACTTTAAAGACACAAAAGCAAAGGAAAAGGTCTTTTATTGCTGTTCTTCATTCCAATGTCACAGCTACTTGTGAAATCAATTATCAAATCATGATGTTCTTGTACAAAATCATCACATCCGAGACTAAGAAACTACTTCGGTTTTTTTTCTCTCTTTTAAATGTCTTAGTTACTGTCATTTAGTTTCAAAGATATCAAAATGATACTCAGAGGATTTTTAATTTACAGTTAAGATGGGTGTTTTTCTTTTCCTTTTTACATTGCGATGACCGTGAGGGCATTCCGATGTATTGCTATCGCCAAGATATGAAAAAAATATCTCTGTACATTAACCTCAGTTTCAGGTATAGAGATGTGATTTTTTTCTGTGACAAGTGCTTTTGACAATCCACAAGAACTTGCGGTCATCCGATGTTCAGTACTTCAGTACTTTTATTCTAAGAAAAATGACATAAAACCCTATCAATATTGATGTTGTGTTAGTCTGTTACCCTCCATCCAACATTTTTTTGCACATATTTGAATGACTGCCACAGTTAATTTATAACATGACTACATGTACCTACATCAATGATTGACATACTAAGGCTCTCCAACTGACCCCATACATGTAAATAAATTCCAAAACCAACACCTTGCAGCTTAACTCTTAATCTGCACTAAAATACACAGATTAGAAGGAGGGGCAGACTGTATCGTTTAATTTAATTAAACTTCAATCGTAAATCCATGGGATTATAGTTTTTAACAAATTCAGTTAAACTTTGAACATAGTAAAGCTTAATAATTCCACTAACATGGGATAGTGATCTGAACAAAATAGTTTGAAAATTAATTAAGCTTTTGATTCATAGTCATTCGTTGGGTACTAATTGAATTGGATTACATGGGTATTGGGGAACCTAGATTATTCACGTGTTCAACAAAATATAAATTTCTTGAAGGTTTGTAAGCAGAACTTGTCAGTACCGTTGTTTAAATTTGTCGGTACATAGGGCCAAAAATAAAATTAAAATTGTTTGATGTTGCCCTGTGACCTATCCACCTAAAAAGCAGCCTACCCGAAAAAAGTTTATGACACAAATCATTTCAAATTTTTTTTTTTTTCAAGTTTTTTTCGTGCTCTTAAGTGGCATTTTCTTGTCTAAAACATGTAACTTATGTTGTAGGCCAAAAAAAATTTTAAAAAATCCTTACCTACCTACCCAATCCAACAAGAAATGGGTTAGGCAACATCAAACAAAGAATTTGTTAAGGGTGGCCTAGCAAAACATAAATTTCCAAGGATGCTTTTCTGGTGGGACAAATACCAATGTCAAATAAGACAATGACAAACTATCTTAAACTTTAACAATTTTAAACTTGACCATTGAACATGTTCAATAGACAATGTCTATTGTTCAAAGACTAAAAAGAGCGGCAAAGGATACCAAAGGAACATTAAGACAAACAAACAAACATCAGTACACAAAACACAACATAGAAAATAAAGACTGCATGAGTAACAAGAACCTCATAAAAACGTGGGGTGATTTCATATGCTCAGGAAGGGTAAGCAGATCCTGCTCCACTCTAGATTTCTTTAAGTTACTGTTTCATTGACATGTACCCCATATCTCCTTTTATTCATATCTATTGTAGCTATCATCTTGCTATTTCAAAAATGAGGCAGAAACCTCAATGGTTAATTGTTTAAGTTCTGTCCCTGTTGAATGCATACAATTGCTTACATCCACTTCATTTGAACTTTGGTGGATAGTTCGTTTCATTGGCAATCATACCACATCTCCTTATTTTTAAATTCATATATAACATAAACATAAAAACAGTGTTTCCTTTAAAATTCAAATGAAATATGTTTAATTAAATAATGTAATTTTTGCATCCTGTTATTGGAAATAACAGAATCTGGTAAATCTAGTAAATGTTTACCTCTAACATTTGTTTCAAGCATTGATGTTACTTTAACAACTAAAAACAAAAAAAACAACTGTTTGAATTTCATTTAAAGAAACCATACATCAACAATCTTTCAATTTGGCACCTGTGTTATTTATTTTTGTACTTTCTCTTCCACTTTGTTGTTATTTAGATGTCTGGTCATTAGGCAGTTTGAAGTAAAAAAAAAGAATGTATTGTAAATGAGATAGAAAACATTTCTTGACAAGTAGAATAATTACTTGGCACAATTGAATACTGACAGTTCTGATTAACAAGCAGCTCATCTTACTTTGGAAAAACATTCTTTTCAACAAAGTAAATACCCAATCGCAAATTACCTCACAACCTTTGCTCTCCATTGTAAACTGGGATACTAAGTATCACCAAAGTTTTTGAGAAACTCTAAGACAAGCTTTTTTTAGTACTGTAGAAAGGAAAACTTTGAATATAAATAAAAAATAAAAAGATGTGGTATGATTGCCAGTGAGACAATTGTCCATCAGAGACCAAATGACGTAAAAGTTAACGACTATAGGTCACTGTATGGCTTTCAACAATGAGCAAAACCCATACTACAAAGTAAGCTATAAAAGTCCCTGAAATGACAAATGAAGCATGTTACATTAGGCCTGCTTTAAAAAAATGCAATCAGCTGTAAATTTTTAGCATTTACTTTAGGGTGACCGATAAGGCGGCAATGGAAGTGATGGATCCAGGGGGCATAAATGGCATACAGCCCCTTTGATCGCCAATACAAAATATCTCAAGTTTCTCATGATTTGTATGATCTTTAACCATAAAATCTTCAGAATTTTTTATTATTATATATTCCATTTTCTGCAATTACGCCCCCTTTTTAAAAAAATCCTGGATCTGTTCCAATATAGTTGCTTACATCTACATTATCTGGTCTCTGGTCGATAGTTGTCACATTAGCAATCAAAATTAATTATTACCACATCATCTTATTCTTACATAACTCTCGATTCTCATCCGTGGTTGTCTTATGTAATATCGTAATGTTTTCATCAATTTCTGTGAATTTGGTTTTAATAGCAGAACTTTGATATAGTCTCTGCATGTTTAATTCATTTTCAACTTTTCCAGACTAATTTATATATGAAAATAAGGAGATTTGGTATGCGATTGCCAATGAGACAACTATCCACAAGAGACCCCAGGAATTTACTCTAGGTCACCTTATGACCTTCAACAATAATCATCAAAACTGGTGTACATTAAAGTAAGACATGATGTAAAACAATTAAAAGGATCATTGCCTAGGTTCGTTATGCAAAAAATAAACATGGAAAACAGCCACTAACAAAAACTACTGAATTAAAGGCTCCAGATTTGGGACAGACACATGAAGAATGAGGCTGGGTCAAACAATGTTTGTGAAGACCCAACCCTTCCCCTGAACCTGGGACAATGGTGAAACAGCACAGCATAAAAATAAATGTAAAAACCTAAAGTCCCCTTCGACTTCATTGGTTGGGGACTAAAAATCTAAGAAAACTTCAGCGCTTAAGCAATATTGTATTGTATAGAACCCTTTGTGTATTCTGTAATTTATGAGGCTAATTTTCTTTGCTATATTGTTTTGTCCCATTCTTGACATTTCTTTGTATTTTAGAACCCAATTATTCTTTAATATGTATTTTTTGGTCTGATTTTTCACTTTTTTTCCCGCAATAATTTTCTATTCTGTATACACCTACCTAGAACCGCATTTGATGAAACTCAAGTTTTCAAGTGCCCCTTATTTTGATGTTTTGACTACCCTATGCCAGACTAACAGGCAGGTTTAATCCAGTTGGAAGCAATTTTGCAGTAAACAATTTAACAAATATAATTTTTAAAAGTTTGATGTTTTGAGGCTCTTCAGCCAGACTGTAAGGCAGGTACTGTGAGGTTCAAACCAGTTAGAAGCAATTTTCCAGTAAACAATTTAACAAATATAATTCAAAGTGAATTCCTATAATTATAATTACTATGAACCTAATGACTATTTTACAAACAGTGGGAGTCCTCTTTGTTGACTCATCTTCATCAGTATAATAAAACAATTAATTATGCGTAATTATTAACGAGGCATCCTAATTAAAATGCAGCAGGCATTAGAACTGCATGTCATGGTGTGATAGTCCATTTATCTAAAGCCTACATGCCTAACTAATCCTCCCCCTGATTTGAACCATTTCTTAAGTGTCTAGGAAATTTGTCTACGGTCCTGAAATTAAAACAGTGTAAGTTGTTTTTACAGAGGTTCGTTCAGTTCCAGTGTCTGAAAAATTTATAGCCCTCATTGACATGTTCCACCTCAGAGTTCATGTAGAATGTATTGTGTTATTTTTCACAATGCCGATTGATTGATTGATTGGTGTTTAACGCCACTTTCAACACTATTCTGTTATTTCATGGCGGTCAGTTTTTATTGGTGGAGGAAGTCAGAGTGCCCGGAGAGAACCACCGTCCTTCGGTAGGAAAACTGACAAACCTAGTCAATTAAGATTGGAGTTGAGTGCACCTGCCCCTTGCGGGATTTGAACTAACAACTACGGAAAACTGACAAACCTAGTCAATTAAGATTGGAGTTGAGTGCACCTGCCCCTTGCGGGATTTGAACTAACAACCTCAGTGTTGACCGGCTAGTGATACAGTAGCTGGACTTCTTAGACTACTCGGCCACCGAGGTCCCCCAATGCCGATTGAAAGATATTAACAAAGTTAAGGCAATTATAACTCTTAAAAGGACAAGAATATATAAAAGCTTACAAACAAACTTGGTTTAAAACTTATACATGTATTATTTTGGCTTTGTGTGAAGTCAATTCTAGTACTTTCCTTCAATCTGAAAGAGGATAAATTACTACCTGTTGTTTGAATTCTAGGATGAAAGGGTGGGTTACCAGATTCATAAAGACAAGTGATAAAAGACCTGGTTTCTGTTTCTCTCAGCAGTAATAAAACATGTATAACATGCAATCCTAATATTTACAAACAATTTAAGACAGGAAAAGAACAGAATCACTTGTATTTTGGAACCATGAAAGAAAGTCGGTCGGTAAAACCAAAATACAAGGCCACTTAAGAAGCTGCTAAGGGAATAAAAAAAAAAAACAATTTGGCAAGTGATGACTGCATTTCAAAACCTTGAACAATAAAGATACCAAAACAAATGGCAAAAAAACATGAACAAACATTCATAAAAACTAAAGAGAGTAAAAACATGACATTATATGCAGAACAGAATCTGCTTCTTATCTACAATTGATAATGTGTTTACATTCTCTATAAAGCATTGCCCCTCTGATGTCATACAAACAATAATTCATAATAAACGTTAGGGTGAACTGACCAAGTTCTTGGCAACCTTCAGTAAGGTCATTTCTACAGTGAAATCTTATAAATTAAGCTTAATCCACACAATTAAACTTGACCAAGTTCCTTAAGACATTCCATACAGTGAAACCTTGTCGATGGCACACTGAAACATTATTCCTGAGATAAGTAGACTGAGTTCTTTTTTCATGTTATGTATTATACCGTTATACATATTCCAACACAAGTCTTGTATAAAGATGGAACTAAAAGACAGTGCCAACACCCCTCATCTAGAAAAAAAAGTTTGAACTCTTTAACAGCAATTGTTCAAACAGTCATTAAACGAGTTAACCCTGACAAGACACTGACAGTGCCACTACAGATAAACCAATAGATTCTTACCTAATAGCCTTATTTTCTAGTAAAACTTTTCAAATGATAACTTCAGTATTTTCAAGCATGCAATGCAAGTAATAAGATGGAATACTGCATCCCATTGCATTATGCACTTTTGGGAATGAAATATGGCAAAAGCAATAATGTTATCTAAATCCAATATAAATGTAATAAATTTATATACATTTGACTCTTTCCGCTGAGAAGATCCTTATTTGCTGTTGTGAGTAATTTTTAAAACTCACTTCCTGTTAATATGCTTGAGCCTAAAATTTCACACTTTTTCAGAGTTTACCGACATGGAACATGACGAAACAGACATTTTATTGCTCGATAGAAATAGACATTTCTTGTAGGAGGATTTACTGTATGCATAATTAATCAAATACAACAAAAAAGCAAATTTCTGAGATTTTTTCATGTAAAAAAAAGCAGAAGCTGTCAGTTTGTATGAATGTAATCATTACACAAAAACCAGGTAATTATGCCTTTGATAATTAGGCAAGGTGTTATACATTTTGTATTACTGCTGAGGGAAACAGAAACCAGGTCTATTATCATTTGATTTTATAGATCTGGTACCCCACCTTTACATCCTAAAATATATACAACAGGTAACACCTCCATCTGTATCCTGTTCACTTGTGTCCAAATGTTTCATGAGAATCTTTTCACACCTAAATAACACCAGTGTTCAATGTTTTTCCTGTGAAATTTGTAATTAAAGAGTTCATATAATAAATAGAGGTACATGCAGAACAGTTTAGTTTCCAATCGAAGAATTTAAATAGAAGTGATTTTTATGCACCGCTGTAGGCGATGGGGGCATTAAGTGTTACCCTTGACCGTCCGTCCTTCCATCTTTCCATCCGTTTTTTCAAAATTCTTGCAATTATTTGTATAATCATTCAACTTCCTTTCTATTTTAAGCTACCTTTGCCTATAAAATACCTAAAGATTAGATAAATGATTGAATTTAGGACCATTCATTCCCTCACTTTGATTGAATCATGCCAAAAAAAATTCTCTCATTCAAAATAAAGCAATTCTCTTTTTGAACTTTAAAAGTACAAATGACTGAAACAAGATAAAATGTTTCATTACTGTTTTACATTTTTTTTCATTTTTGAAAAAATTAAGAAGAATCGTGAAAAATAAGATTTTTTCTTTCCAAGAGTATAATCCCTAACCCCTGGTGACATATATTACCATCATTTCAAAGGTTTTACAATTTGATATGTACCGATTTTTTTTAGAAATGTCTGCTTCTGCATCAGATTCCAATACACCCATGCTTTACATTGTTCTTGTTAAAATTGCAGTTTTTAAGAGTTTCAATAAAGCAGGCAAAAAAGGATGTCACTTTCAATCTATCCAACTGTAACTTACACTTTTATCAAGATCTATTAAACAAGATTTTGTAAAGGTAGACAATCGCACCTGACATAGATCATGAATATCAAATTCCACATCTCCTCACTGCATCTCCTAACCTCAGGCATAATAACACCTGCTTACACTCATGTGTCTTAATCTTATATCATTTACACGGCAATCTGATAAATTTTGATTTGTTCATATTTTTTAACCCCACATTCATCATTTTTTAATCTGATCCTTTTTATTTTATCACGATTTTTTCGCTCAAAATATTTGAACATTCATTGACATTCATAATTATAACCATTAAAAATCCATTCCTTCATGCCTTTTCTTTCTTTCTTTCTTTCTTTCCTTCATTTATTTTTTCATTTATCTTTGGTAAGGAGACCAAGATTAGGACCTGAGTACAGGGGTAGACCAGGGTTAAATGAGATAAATTAGTCTTAAAACCAGTTTATACTGTTTTCTTAAGGATGTTCGCTCCTCTTGTTTTTGAACTTTTGCCGGATATTCGGAAACCTCTGGTTTTATCCATGAAGTACCATTAAAAAAAATTCCCCTCTAACCCCTACTTTTCTTTTCATAATTTTATTACATATAGTTTAAAAAGCCATATTTGAAAATCCTATAGAATCCTTGTTATTTTTTCATATTTTTTTAAAGAAAAAGGGTTCCAATGTTAAATGTATGAAAAGTCTAGAGAAAATTATTTCCCGCCAAATTTTCAATGGCTAATATCTCAAAAACAAGCACACGGACCCTTCATTTTTTTCTGCATTTTTTGTTCCTTTATTTATAAGCTATCAATTTATAACAGTCATTTAAAAAGCTTGTTATTTTGAAACAGAGTAGCGAACATCCTTAATATAGTGAGTTTCACAAATGCTGTTGGTGTTAAATATAACACCATTTTCAGAACTCTTGGCTATTTCATGGCGGTCAGTTTTTATTGGTAAAGGAAAACAGGGTTTCAGGAGAGAAGAAAGTCCTTCGGCTGGAAAACTGACAATCCTAGTCAATTAAACATTGGAGTTGAGCGCACCGTATATGTGCAGGTTTTGAACTAAATGCGACCTCAGTGTTGACAGGCTAGTGATACAGTAGATGAACTTAAAACTAAGACAACCGGGCCACAAAGGCCCCTCATTGGTGTGTTGCCAAACAGAATTAAAATAACTTGCGTTTTTAATATTTATGAAAATGGTTGACACCACAGTTATTTCTCTAAACACAGGGTCAAAGAGTTATTTCCCTTTAGCCTTTTAATATCTCTATTACTTTCATTTTCTTCTATTATCTATCTATGTTAAATTCCATCAGATCAAAATGTTAATTATATACAATAATTTTAGCTTATTCAGCATAAAATTATAATGGCATCCCCACCTGTATGATAGACATGCTTTAGCAGTTACTTCATCAAATTTCACATCATTGTCGGTCTTGTTCTTCTAATGGAATTCTAAATTTATCTTTATTCTAATTAAATCATAGTTAATGCAGCACCTCCAATTACAATTGCACATGATAAGCAATTAACAGAATGTGGTTAAATAAAACAAAAAAACCACAGTGCGATTATACAATTTTGAGGTATTTTCGCCTCAAATTTGGACTCCGATTATCCCTCTCCTTTTGGTATTCTTTTTCCACTAGATAGGCTGCCCATGGGCGTGTCTTGATTCCCTGACCAAAACTTATGAAATATTAGAAAGCTCCCCTGTATTTATGAATATGAATAAATATAAAAAAAGAAGATGTGGTATGATTGTCAATGAGACAACTCTCCACAAGAGACCAAATGACACAGAAATTAACAACTATAGGTCACCATTCGGCCTTCAACAATGAGCAAAGCCCATACCGCACAGTCAGCTATAAAAGGCCCGAAATGACAATGTAAAACAATTCAAACGAGAAAACTAACGGCCTAATTTATGTACAAAAAATGAACGAAAAACAAATATGTAACACATAAACAAACTACAACCACTGAATTACAGGCTCCTGACTTGGGACAGGCACATACATACAGAATGTGGCGGGGTTAAACATGTTAGCGGGATCCCAACCCTCCGCTAACCTGGGACAGTGGTGTGTGTAACAGTACAACAGGTGGCCAAAGTGTGTGTTTTATCGTCCATTGGTCTTCGATGGATAGTTGTCTCATTGGTATATATGACCATACCACTATTTCTATATGTAATAGAATAGAATGAACCCCTTTGAAAACAAACAAATATTAACAAAGACAATTACTGGCCTGCATCCCTCCACCTAGACAAGTAATTCAACTATGACTTTAAGACAGCTTATCTTTACTCTCTGTCATACAAACAATTCAACATGTGCATACAACAAAAAACACATATATGTGTATATTTGCATTGTAAAGTCTTTGCTTGACTTTGACCTTACCCTGAACAACTTACTTAAGACTTTAAAACAGCAAATCTTTGCTTTCTGTCATACAAACATTTCAACATGTGTTTGACTTGGACCTTACGCTTGACAAGTTACTAAGAGATCTTTCTCTCTTTCATGCAAAAATTTCAACATCTGGTACCACAAAAAACAATTGTAAAGTCCTTCGGGTTTGACCTAGACCCACCCAAGAATTAAACAATGTTGTGCCCTTTGAGCAGTACCATCGACCTTGAAGTGGAATAAGTGATTGACTGATTGATTTTTTAAGTTATAGCCCTGAGGAATGGGTAATTAATTGACTAGGTGTTAAACTACTTAGACCACTCCGCCACCAAGCCCTGTGGAATAAGTGGAAGGTACATCTAGTGATAAGTGCAACTAAATAAACTTGTATGCAAATGTTTTTTTTTTCAAAAAGCCGACTTTTCAGCATTAAATTATAATAGTTTCTACACCTGCTAGTATAGACATGCAAACATGCTCCGACAATTACATCATCTTTCAAACATTTCACTTTTTAACGATCCATTGCAATTTGAAATCTGTAATTTTAATTATTACGATTCTAATATTGATAGTTTCTATCACCATTAAATTAGTGCTAAAACATATATGATATAATCATAAACTTTAATGGAATGTACCGAAACATGGACTGGATCCATGAACTGGCTTGTATATAATCTATTAGTGGGAAAACCAGAATATATGCATAAGTGCTATTTACCTCTTGAAATCAATTTACAGTTAAGATACACTATGATTCATGAATAATGTATTTTTAAAAATGTTTAAGCAGGCTTGCATCCTATCAAGTCTTTGTTATATTTTACATATGAAAGTAGTGGTGCACTTTGGAGCAAAAAACTATACTAAATAATCCTAGACCTTTCATTTTTCATTTATAACGCATTATGCATAGACATGTGGCAACTGCTGACTGTATAATAGAAAAACAAAGGATATGGGGTATCAATCCATGAAGCAGAATCAGTACATAAACAGCAAAATACACACAATAAGCAAAGGAACAGCTCTTTTACTGCTGCTCTTCATCTCAAAGTTTGATTCTAAAAGTACTCTGCTCATTGGAAGGTGCATTTGACTCGATAACCAATTTTCTGCTAAAGGTATATGGTACCATACTGGAACTCCAGCTTCAAAAACTGTCCTCCATGATAAAGCTAATTGTGCTGAAAGAGGCATTAAACACCAGCAATCAATCAATCAATCAATCAATTAATCAATCAAAATTAGATTTGACCATAAGAGTGTCATCTGGGACTGAAATTAGAATATCAATTTTGTGTGATTCTAATTAAAACTTTCAGGAGCATATCTCCCCCTCCCTTCCTTTTTTGCCCCCCCCCCCCCCCCCCCCATTATTTGTCAAGGTAAACCTCAGTGATTTACAACCATAGTTTTAGTACAATTACATAATCAATGGACTGTAAATTTACAATCACAATTTTGAAGTCATTATGCTCTGTACCTACCATACAAAATGTCACAGTGACAAACACTTATGGAAATTAATATAGAACTTGACTTACATAATTTAAGACCTTCATTTCAAATATCAAAATCTAGATAAGAAAAACTTGAGAAGTTACAAAGAGAACACCAAAAAAAATGAAGCAATATAATCCTAAAGTACAATTTTCAGACAATATATTTTGTTACACAAACATAAATATAATTCCGTCTTAAGAAAACATTGAACTTGATCGCCAGACGGAGATTTATTTTCAAGTGTCATAAATCACCTTATGTCCTATGATTTCATAGTGATCTTTAAAAGTCTATTAACACTCACAAATCTAAAACTATCTTAACGTCAAATCTCAAAATTCACGCTAATTGTCTTACGGAAATTAATTTTTATGAAAAGTCATATTTTTACCTTCTGATACATGAAACATAAGGGTATTATAATTTACAGATGAAAATAGTTGATAGGATTGTCTGTCGTAACTCTCCGTGAACATAATGCCCACCCCTACGTGATCATAAATTTTTTGACGATCGTTGATAAGACAGTTTAGTGACAGGCAAACACTTGTATATATATTTTTCCCAGGTTTATCATCATGGGACAAGCTTAATCTTGGCATCAATTTTGAGGCTTTTGATCTTTTTTTTTTACTTCGTCTTAAATTTGAAAAAGGCAAATATATAACTGCACACTATCATTAACTTTTTTTTATTTTAAAATTTTAATCATCGTCCATCTGAGTCATTCAAATATTAAATTGATTGTATCTGTGTTTTTCTCTCTTATTCTGTGTCACTATAGAGTCTAAAATTATGAAAAACCTGTAATCTAAATTAAAGATGATAATAAAGTCTTGTTGAGAGTTATTATTATTAATATTTATTAGTAACTGTCAATCAGTTTGTTTAATAGAAATCTAATACAACTATTGTTTGTACCGTACAGTTTGATTGGATAACGTCACATTTTAGGAGGCATCAATTACACAACTGATGGTCTGAAATATTGCCATAAGTGCAGAAGTTGTGTGACTGATTTTAAAATGTATGATTAAGCGATTTTCTCTCAATTGCATTAGAATGGAGAGAATAGTATTGTATTTGAAGATTAAAGGCATCAATTTTTTATGAGATGGCCCCAAATATTCTTTTTCTGGCTCATTCACTAACCATTGCCCATAAAGCTCAGTTTGTGACCAAACAAATTGCCTATGATGCCACCAAATCATCATATACAATACTGGTATCTCCAAAACTGATTGTCTATGACTTTTCTCATATTTGTGTCAATGTCCCTAAAATTGAGATATTAATTAAAGGTCTTAGTAATCAGGTTAAATAAGAGTTAAAGTGTATAGTAATTTTATATATGTTCGACCTGCTAGTCAAATGTGTTTTGTTAAAATATACTTTTTCACTATTTTTGGTCTTTTGGAAAATGTTGTTTGTGCTGTATTTAGACCACTCTACCAAGAAATTTGTTTTGCATGCACACATATAAAATTGCGGTTTTTATCCAACGCAATCATAGGTTTGAACGTTGTTTTCAATTTAGACTTGTATATATATATATATATATATATTTTTGTTGATAAATTCAGCCATGTTAAGCCATTTTGTTTGCAGTCATGTTTTTAGTTTATTTTTAGAGAATTCAGTATTCGTTGTGGTACACAGGTTATTACATCAAGTAAACATGCTGAAAATTGACTGATCATAACTGAGAGAGGCTGGAAACAGAACTTTATTTGTTCAGCCTTATGTACAATGTATATTTTTGCAAAAAATATTCTTGCCCTTCGTGACTAATATAATAATTTGTAATTCTTGAGACGAAGAGGCAGTTAGCATTCTTTTCTCTAGTTAACAACTTGATGACTAATGTCCTTCATCTTATTTCTTATTCGCCCATACTCCCAGTTTTTACAGTCTATTCAAGATGACTTACTTTTAAGATATGTTGTGTCTGTGTCTCAAGTTGATGCATAGATAAATGGACGAACAAACAAACACAATGAATGCTATACACCCTTTCCCTCTTAACAAAATGTTTTCTAAGCAAGGGGAATAACGCTTAAACCACTCAAATAAATACCAAGAGCGGATCCAGGGGCCAAGGGTACCTGTCCGCCACCCCCCCCCCCCCCCACTCCCCCCCAACCCCCAACCCCCATAGTGTCCTAAATTTTAATTTTTTTAATACTTTTCTGACTTATGACTCCCCCTTTTTTTAAAGTCCTAATTAGGTCACTGAATACATTGTAAAACACCTGGAACTGGTAAAATTTTAACGGAAAACAGGTTTTAAGGTCACTAAATGGACAAATTAATAAAAAAAAACATATGCTGGCAAATATTAACAGCTATAAAGAACAATTATACCGATGACATCAAAGCATAGTTCTAATGTGAAGTGAGTTCAAATTTCTGTCATCTGCAGGAAGTTTGGTTTTTCCGTAAATTTCTGATTAACTCTTCAGTGACACTCCAGCATTACATATGAACTAGTGTTAAGGTGACACAGTTCAAGTAGGTGTTACTTGATCAAAAGGTGCTCAATGAAAGTGCTGAATTAATCTGTGTATAAATGTCGCGACAGTTCAAGATGACCGAATTGCTGCTTACTGTAAAGTTGTCATAATAAAAACATTTCAATATATTCTTCTATAAAATTTCATATTAAATAAAGTCTTATTGTTTTTCCTTTGCTTTTTGTGTTTTTTTTTTTTTTTTTTTTTTTTGCTGTGCATGAACTGATTTTGTGTCATGGATGGATACCCCATATCCTTTGTTTTTCTATTATAGTTATTTACATATTCATATAAATACCAGACACCATTTTAAATTTTTTTTAGTAATATTAAAGGAGTATTTTTTCTGTTCTAAGTTCCAACCTTTGTGCTATTATTATTTGTGATTTTTAATATTGTTACGTTACAAAGATGACATCAATATATTAGAGGTAAAATAAATTACTTAATAAGTATATTAAATACTTTTATTTCAGACATTTAATATGATGGTTTAATTATTGCAAATAATAAGCCACAACGAAGCATTTTTAAATTACAGTAACAAATTAGTCAGGAGGAATTCATTATGTTTTTGAAGGTATGTATAAATATGCAGATAGAAAACTGTGATCAATCTTGCTTTACAAAATGAATACCGTCATTCATCCTAAAACAAGGTTTAATAATTTGAAAATATCTACGATAGCTCTGACACTACCAAAATATAAGTTGGAAATGAGAGTTTTAACTTCAAATCTAACGTAAATTTCAAATTTAAGTATGCAAATCATTATCTTTACAAATAGTAATAAATTAATTATCAAAGTAAAATCAAATTCTTGGATCTAAGTCCTGAGCTTCCCCAACTTAAAAAGAGACAATATTCAAATAAAACAGTGGATGAATCAGAATGGGATGCATGTACATAAATTAACACACAAACACCCAAACACCCAGGCATTATAAACAATAACTGTTTATATCCCAATTAATGTCTGAACTTCCTGTACAAAAGTTGCAGGTTGCATAATTATAGTGCCATGTTCTGTTTAAATCAACAAAATGCTATTTCTGGTGTTACTGTTCAAGTCTGCCAACACACCTTTTCTTGCTTTATTATCTTTCACAATTGTTACGAAAAAATGAGCTTCAAATTGCTGTCTGTTACTATTGGTAAAGATAAAACAGAAAGTCCATTTACACCTTGAGAAACCTTTCATATCATTTGTGCATTTTGAGAATCTCCCTATGCTAATTGCCTAGAACACTGACATTTGTATCTCAGGTATGCTTTGTGAAAGGTGTAATAAGTAAAAGAAATTGAATGGTTTATGTGTCTTATGATAATGAATCCTAGAGTGCAGTTAAGGTCGAGTCATAGTGTAATTATTTTATTACTTAAACCACTGAGATGGCTACTGGATACTGACTCATCTTTGTATTTTATGATTGCTACTGTCCTGAATCACTATTGGGTGGTCAGCAGAAACTTTTATCTCGTGATTGAGATCAACACAACACTCAAAAGTGTGGCTACTTCATAATAGTTTTATAGATACTTCATAATTGTTTTATTATTTGAAGTAAATTCTAAGGTAATTGCTTGGTATTTGTCTGTTTTCACAAAAATGTTTGGCTAATGTTAAGTGCAATTTTTCCAAAAGGAATTTGTGAGGCAGTTCTAACAACTCAACAACCTCCAGAAATCGTGTATTGACACTAGCTAAACGGACAATTTAAATAAGCTTAACTTTAACTACCTTCAGGTATATTGAAGTTTTTTGCTGTGGTACTTGTAGGTTGGTATTGCAAGCCTCTGGTTGGTATAGTTTTATAGAAACCAGAATGGTTTTCAAGCGTTTTTCGTTGGAAAATTGGCTGTGATCTTTCTTCCAGGTCAGTATTTTGGTCTCCAACACACAGTCCATTTGGGGGAAAATTGTCACAGTTAAAGGCTGCTGGCCAATTAAATCCTTCTTTGTCCATTAAAATTTTACATCCATTTTGTGCTTTCTCACACAAAGAACGACATGGCTGAATAGCTTCTTGCAAAACCGTGCAAACTGGAACATACATCGAACACACAAAAAGTCTCAAATGTGGACTACATTTTGCATCCAGAAAGGGAGAGAACTGCTTAATCTTTGAACCAGCTACGACTTGTGACTGATGGCTGAGTAAATTTGGCATTATCGTCTCATTATATGGGACATCTTTACACAAAGGTATTACTATTGGTTCACATCTATTGTGCTGCTGAGCATTGATGTTCATCTTATAAGTTGTGACAAAGACAACAAGAACTGTCCAAAAATGGAACGCTGTAAGTTTAGACAGCATCATCTCTCCAGTTATATATGTTAGGTCAATCCACTCGCATTAGCGATTGATCACTCCCTCTTGTTGATTAAAATAATTAACATAGCATTGAAAAATACCATTGAAAACACTTTATTTGGTTAAAGATTATAATTCTAACCATGTGATCTTAGGGTAAACTGAAAACACACAGATTTTTTATACATGTGAAATTAAATTAAAACTCAAAACTGCATCCTTACCTTAAGGACAATACTGTGGATTCTGTTATTTTCACGGGTGCCAATTTTTGTTAACTGAGGAAAAATTCTACTTACGTGAATACTAGATTTCATGGTTTTACTAAAGTCAGCATAAATTAGCCTATTGAAAATTTAAACTTTGTTCAACGCTTAAATTTATGGTTCACCCATATCCACAAAATCCACAAATACTGGTACCATAAGAAATGAAAAAAATCCACAGTACATATAAAGTATAATCACAGATCTATAATCAGATAATGAATTTCAATGGTATTTTTAAATGCAGTATACAATGTTCACACAATATTTAGGGTTCAGCTGTAACAAATTACAAATTCAAAATTATTCTTTGTCTCCACTATCCAATTAAAAAATCTCCATACATGTATGTTGTCAATCTAGTATGCTTACTCCTAGTCTAATATCCAAGTGTGACCTCTTCAAGGAATGTTAAATCAGACAGAAAATATTTTGCCAGCACTTCATTTATGTTTATATTTGTAACATATTAATGATAGTTATATCTATTTTTGAAGTGTAATAGGTTGATCAAAAGAGCCTTTTAAGCTATGCCCTTAACAATTAAAATCTTTTCTTTAGGAAATAAGCTGTTGTACCACTGCAGTTAATTATAAGGAATGCGAACCATTATCAAAAACTGAAATCAAATAATTATACAGTATTTTTTTGTTTAAAATCAAACGAATTTTGGCCATATGTGAATGTATTTTTAGGTTACTTTATTATTTATTGTCATTTACACTATTTGGGGTCTTTGAGAAATAAGTTTCAAATTTGGACAAATGTAATGTTCTCTGCAGGTACAAAAAAACATTAAAACTTTTAAAAATCCTACAAATAATTTTCAGACAAATAGCTTGTACCCATATTTTCCAATTTAAGTTTCTGTCATGTCATTTTCTTCTCATAGAACATCCAGGGCCCTCGGTCATAAAACTTTACTCAGTACTCGGAGTACAAAATTTGTGCTCGAAACACCAAATCCAGTATTTTGATTGATTGATTTCTGAGTCTGCATATGGTTATCGTGCTCGAAAGTTTTATGACCGCAAGGCCAGGTCTTTTCAAACAGTCATATTGTCAGTTATTGTCCCGACACATTCAGTTTTAACCATGATTGGTCACTATATTAATTCCCTGTTACACATAGGACTTCAAATGATTACCTTTTGAAGCATGTCTATGCCATTCAAAATGTCATGGAGAAGGGAGATAACTTTTCAAAATGTCATAGAGAAGGGAGATAACTTCTCAAAATGGCAAACAACTTATATTAGATGATCAAGGGAAGTTAATCAATTGACAAAGAAGGTAACATCTCAGGGGAAGTAACTCTTGGATGACTGAGGAAGTATCATTTGAAGAAGGTTACAACTCAGGGGAAGTAATTCTTGGATGAACAGAGGACATAAAAGGTAACAACTCAGGGAGAGTAATTCTTGGCTAATCAGAGGGAAATAGGTAAAAACCCCAGGGAAGTAATTTGTGGTTCACTGCCCTAAGCTTTTGTTACAGAAGAACTATTTTTGACCGCAACTCATCTCAATTAAAGTATGCTGTACTTAGTTTTTTGAAAGGCTTTTTATAAGTTGCATAATTTTTATGATATTAAATCAGTCACTGATCCATATTTTAACCAGACATATGAAAATATAATATTCAATAACAGTGTCAAATAGACTATTTAATAAAATCTTATCTTTGTTACTTTCATTTTTTTTGCTGGTGCAGAATTAAATCTTCAAGTAGTTTGCACTGGTCCAACAATAAAACAGATCTGGCATAATGCCAATGTACACACACACCCAGACTTAACATAATTTATGCAAATTAGATAACATCAGTGTCTATTATGTAATAGTACCTTTTTACAGTGGGGATATTAACTAAAGAATTTCAAAATTGGTGAAGTCCTCCTGTGACATTATGCTGAATTCATAATCTAAAAAAGGTCTGGCAAAAGAAATCTGCGGGTGAGGATGCTGTATCATGATCAAACATATTTGTAACAAGTGACAAAACTTTCTTCAGTGGTCCAATAAGGTTGGTGCATAGGTCCAATATAAAGATGCATCCCCATTAAAGAATACAAATTTTACTTGATTACTTGAACACTTATATTTACAGTTCAAAGGTATCTTTAGTGGGTCTCAATGGGGTCTAAGCGTGAAGCAGTATTGGCTGATTTTTTGTAAGCGTGACATGTGAAAGTCAAATTATTGTGTGTGAAAACGGGAAACATTTAAGTCGGGTGGGACACGTGAAATTACAAGCATTAGTATTACAATGATAAACGGGATACGGGATCAGACTATCCCCCCCCCCTCTTTACCATTGAAATCCTCGAAAAATTAGTATCAGATTAAAGCGAATCCAAGGTAATTTCATTCAATATTCAATAGTGAAGTCCTTCATAATTAGTTGTACAATGCAGATGCAGTTATAACAACTTTTTCAAGTCATGATCTGAACTCCCTCAGGCCAAGTTGACTTTAGATGAATATGGCTATTATTTTTAGGTCATTTAGGGTCATATAACTCTTCCCCTGTTTTAGGATCTTACAAATCCTTTGCATTCAAATATTTGGCTTCCAGATGAAATCGTAACTCCAGAAAAGCGCTTACAGACACAATATAAATGTATAAAGTGTAATTTTCATTTCTAAAAAAAGTCCTGACAACTGAAAATGTATACCCCACCCATGGAGAACCTCACATAAGCCCTTGACATGGGATACAGATACATGTATTATTCATGTTACTTTTAAAATGTCAAACACTAACTACATTGATATTTGTATTTTATTCAAAACTTATTTTAAATGATATAACACATCCAATTCTAAACCTCTAACTTGTGTAATCATTTTTTTTCTTTCCTCATGTTTAAACACTGAAGGAAGTCTTTTAACAAATCTATCTACTTGAAATTAAGACTTATAAATTATGAGTACCATAGTATTTGCTGCCAAGAAGGTTTGAAAAACTTAAATGAAACAAAAAGTTTTTTTTTATTTCCAATTGTTATCTATTACTGTAAATTCAGAAATTATTGCATGCATTTATTATTGCGATTGTTAAAAAATGGTCATAAATGTGAGTTTAATTATTGCGATTTCAGGAAAATCTGCATACAGATATATGTTTCAGATATCAAAATGCGAGTTCTTATTATTCCGATACTCACCCAGTCACATTTATTCGCATTAATAAAAACCTCGCAATAATTTCTTAATTTACAGTTATTCAAGCCTGATCTTAAATTTTACATATATATACACATCCATAAGCTACTGTAAGCTTATTTGATCTTTTGGTTTTCCTTATAAATGAAGAAAAACAAAAAATTGGTAAGATTGCCAATAAGACAACCATCCACCAGAGACCAAATGACATAGACGTTAGCATGTTTTTACACTGCAGGAAACTCAAAATAATCACTAAGCTGAACAAGAGTTAAATAAGAAAAACCAAAAATTAAATATCCCCACAATGTTTACCCGATATCATGCTGTTTGATTATGTCCCCCTTTTTATTTGTATTTTTTTTTCGAATACAAAATTTTGTTTTGAATCCAGCATTGCATATATTGTTTTAGCACTAAAGTCCTGAATTAAAAACCTGAATTGCTCAAAATCCCTTCCAATCTGGTTTTAATCCTAAAAATTAAGTTTCTTTCAATGATTATGAGATGGGAAAGCAAACACTTTATGTAACATCTACTTATGATTTAAAGTTATTTAATTTGCCTGAGTGACAGAGTCAACGAGGAATCCATCTTTAACTGCAGAGCTCTTGTATCCATCCCTTTTGAAATCAGCTTAAATAAGTTTGAAATTATTTCCTCTGATGCATTCTCCCAGACAGACACATCGGACAATTAAACAACTTCAATTCTGTTCCTCCATTATGGCAGATCCAAAAGGGGTGTTCTTGGGGTTGGAACCCCCCTTTTTTCATTTTTGTTTTAAAATTATGTGAATGTATAATGGTGTTCCAAGGTTGGAACCCGCCTTTTCAAAATGGCTGGAACTGTGCCTGTCCACTATAAACCTCCAACTTGAAAAAATGTACCCCCTATTTTAAGCCTCTTTAAAACATATGCAACAGTCATATAAATTAAAGATTTATTTCATTTCTGATTGTTTTGAATTTCAATGATTTTAGTTTTATCAGTAAAACATCATGTTTCTTGACAAGTGCTATCTTTGCCCCCCCTCCCCTCTGTATCTATATGGAATCAACGGTTATCTCACGTGCTGACAGCTTTATCAGAGTTTTGTAACTGCTAGACAGAAAAATTTCAATTATGCTATACTTAAAACAAATATAAAGCCATTTCATGTAGACATAACAGATTCAAGAAATTCCAGGTGTATCATTTTTTAAAAGTTTCTTTTGATGTGTAATCCGCATAGCTCTTGCACTTCTAAAACTGCAAATTATTTTTATGTCAATTCTCAGCACAGTGCTTCTCTAGTTCTTCTGAGAAAACAAAGGGAGTTAAATCTGTCTGCACTGTGTGAGGAAAATTGCGCATTACCAGAATTACGCACCAACATGGGCATAATTTGTTTTTCTCTGCATGACAACACTTTAAATAACAAGATCTGTTCAAGATTAAATATCTCTGACAAATGTTAAGATAAACTAAAATACATAACACTTATGTTTCATATTCCTATCATTTTATGTGTTTTAACTTAAGTTGTAGGTTCAGAACTTCCATTTAAATGGTGGTGATCCTAAGAAGGAGCATTCATACAGTAACACGTACATATATACATTTAAGGAATTCGAAAATCTTAAGTGCTAGTGATCTCTGAAGCTTCGAAAGGGTCGAGTCAATCAAGTTACGATGACTTTTTTGGAAATATGAAGTGCAAGTGACCTGAGGGGACATAAGCTTAAAGCAATTGCTGCTCTTCATATAATCCTTGCAACACTGACACATTTCAGAACATAGTGTAAGCACATCCCTTGAACAATATTTATATTAGCCTGAAATTGATAAAACTTAAAAAACACAGAATTTATTAAAGGAGATCCTACACAATCCAACCCTTTCCCGTATGCAAACTCTTTTTTTTCTTTTAGATCATTTGCAATCATACCACATCTCCTTATTTTTTTTATTTCTGTAACATTTGAGCAAATAAAACTTACAGCCATGTATGAAATATAGGTTGCACTTTGTAAATACAGCTGTTTCTCAAACCACGCCTCTTTTGGGGAGATATAGAATATTCATAGATAATTAATTTTGTTTACATACTGGTTCCCAGTTATGATCTCTATGTTTCATCTCATAGAGACATAACTTGGGAATGTTACCAGTAAATATACATATGCATATTGTTTATATTGAAATCTGTGG
Source organism: Mytilus californianus (assembly GCF_021869535.1). Classification (NCBI taxonomy): domain Eukaryota; kingdom Metazoa; phylum Mollusca; class Bivalvia; order Mytilida; family Mytilidae; genus Mytilus; species Mytilus californianus. The sequence continues at coordinate 45,835,219 of NW_026262582.1, read as the reverse complement.
TAATCCTACAGTCAAGGTAGGGATAGTTAAGAAATTTAGTGTTAGTTTAAACTCTTAGAAGTTCGGGGCATATAAACGTTGAAAATATGCTGCATGGCCCTATATTTTGACCTTTGAAAAAAATTGTAGTGCATATGATCTTTCCATTCTAGGATATGATTTTTCAAAACTTCATAGTAAAAGTGGTACGGTGTTAGCCGTAAAAGGAGTTCCTATGGGAAATTGCATTGTCAATATTTACAGAAATACAACCTATAATGAACATTCCTTGATTCAAACCCCAATACAATACATCAGTCTGGACTGTTCAGCCAATTAAATAGTCTGATGCCCCAGATTAGTAAAATTTTAATGGCCTAGTAAATGTTTGTAAAATTTTGTTTATACACATAAGGAAAATGTCTAAATATTGGTCCTCAGACAAGTAGTTGGAAAAGATTTTGGAGCAGACTGATACATAAATATCTTATTCAAATTATCAGTTTAAAAATAAGGAGATGTGGTTACAATGATTGCCAAGGAGAATCATTGCTCAGTAGCAAGATTTTCTAATTTGCCCTTGAATGCTTTAGATAACAATGTATATATATGCATGTGCAAAATATATTATATATGACCTTTTGGTAAATGCTCAGGAACTAAGCCTTAACTAAGGTCTCAATCAGGGCTGAACAAAGTTAAAATGGCCCCCCCTTTTTTTTTTTAAATATCACCACTTCAACTCTTCATTTATTTTAAGCATTGTTATCTTTTGCCTTTAAGAAAATTAAGATTTTATTAAAGACAACTAAATGTATGTTATTTATTGGAAAAGTTGCCAACAAAAAAACAATCAACGCCCAAACATTCAATTAAAATTCACATTTTGTAATGTTTGATGATAGTATCATTTGGGTATAAAGCTCTGCTTTTTCCATTAACTTGGATTTTTGAATAACAAAAATGTCAACCAAGTGCAGACTGACAGAATAACCAATTTTTGAAACAAAAACAAAATCTTAAAAAAAAAACCAAAAGTATTTCTAATTATGTAATATCTTTGCAAGAACAGCATTCATTTCTAAATTAATTTTGTCCACTTTTTTTTACCAATTTTTAAAATTGTAATATTTGTACAAATTACAAAACTTAATCTACATCTATATTTTAGCCTACACCTATTGACCTAACTACGACTTCTTACAAAAAGTATACTAGCCTCAGATCTATATCTGCTGGAAGTTAATAAAGCCAAAAACAAGGGAGACAATTCTTAATTAATTTAATCACATATAATGGGAGATAACTCTCTTTTAGCTGCTGTGATAATAATAAATGTAGCCATATCTCTAGTTGATTCACATTAATTTAAAGGCCAAGCAAGGAATAAATTGTGTGACCTGGTTGCATTCCTACCCAGTGGACTGAAGATACTGTGTTAATTACTAGTTGATCAATGATGTGGAATATACATCTGAAATTAAAACAGCGACCCGACAGCAACCCAACAAAAACAGTTCAGTTTATCATTTTTTCTATCTGAAATTGCCAATTTCAATCACTTGATGAACCTCAAAAATCCTTTGACCAAAAGAGGTAACAAAATAGAGTTACAAATTTACAGCATAACTTTCATAGGTCCTTTTTTGTGATAACTAGCTCTTTTCTATTCTTATGCATCCTTAACTAAAATAAGCTTTTAAATATTCTGCTTTGAACTTTCCTGACGAAGGTAAATCCAGAATAGCGCTTTGAACGAATGAAATTATAAAGAATTGTTATCATTTTTCATATCAATTTTTTTTAAGGGCAGTAGACAATGTAACAAGCAAGGTCAAGAAACATAATACCGCTCTCCACTTGTAAGGAATTAAAAATAATTAATAAGTGGAAAATACTTTGAGGAATTATTAATGTTCCACCCATACTTATATAACATACATATTCTTTTTTGATTCAGACCCTTAGTCATAACAATTAACCAAAAACAAAAACTTATACATATGTTCCGCTCTTTCTATTTCAGTATTTTCTTTTTCATTTTACACAAATAATGTGAAATTGTTTTTATCTACCCATGTTTTTAGTGTTTTCTCATCTTCAAAAAATTTTGTATTAGATACACCCACGAGGGTGTTAGCAGTGTTAGCTCATAATTGGGAGTAAATCATTTACACAATCATATGACAGTATAAAAAATAATAGCTTTCAACAATTTAGGAGAGGGGGGGGTCTTTCAGCAATTTAACCTTATTTCATGGTTAAGGCAAGATCAATGCAGGTTGATGGCATCATGGTGTAAATTTAGAAATAATTGACAACACTGGGGTGTAAGTCTTCATTATTTTGCTTTGGTATTCAAACTTTACATGCCATGATGTGGGAGGGCTTACTTTTTCTGCCCACTTTCATTAAAATCAAAACTTTTTCTCATAAATCTTCTAATCTTTCACAAATATTTGGTAATATTCTCACTCCCTCTGACATACATGAAAAACTCAGACAGTTTACTGATCTGCCCAAATAAATGATAATTTATGGTTATTATCATCTTTTTTTTAGTTAAAAAATTCAATAACTTTCTTTTTAATAAAAATTTCCAATTTCCAAGTAGATACATGTAATCCCTAACTGAATTTCAAATTGATCTTGATCTGCCCAAATAAATGATTAAAATCATTGTTTTAATTTCATTCATTTCCTAGAATATTTTTTTTGTATGAAGTTTTGTTTTTTGCATGTTCAAAAATCTTTAACTTGCTAATTATATATATATATAATAAGTTCAATTTTCAGTCCTCCTCAGAACATGCATGAAATATTTGCCACTGGAGTTAAGCAACCAACAATCAATCAATCAATTTTCAGGGAAGGTAACTCTTCATAAATCTCAAAAATCTATTCTAGGAAGAATAGTTCAAGATATTTGACAGACTTCAAGTTATTTGATAGGTGAAACATTAAATCCATCAAGAGTAAACAAAATATACTGATGTTTATTACATGCAATTTTAATAAATTTGTAGACTGGGGGGAAGGGGTTCTAGGGATGCATTGGCACCGCCATTTAAAACCAGTTAAAGCACAAAATACATTTAAATTCATTTATCTTCATTATATTTGCACTCATACAAAAAAACTTTGGCTATGGGCCCGACATCATATTCTTTTATTGTGTCAGTATCTATTTCCAAATCACTGACCTTTTTATGCTAATTTAACCTGTCATTTTATTTTTGATACAAGTCATGACACTTCACACCTAATTGCTCTCCACCCCCTGTGGTCACAAACTGACCATCAAATGACAACCATAAACTGACCAGTACAATATATATTTCATTTGTCAAATCTAATTAACATCTAGCATAACAAGATGAACACACCAGATTATTTCTATCTTAAAAATCTACATTAAACATAACTATGTGATGCTTGATCTTTTACCTTTCACTTTTTCCTAAAGATGTAAAACAGAGTTCTTGCATCAGCAAATCTCATGCACATTGTCTGATTTGTTGATCTTATGCTTCAAAAGGTTAGGAGTTTCAAAAAAATTAATTAGTGGAGGATGTGTGGGGATGGGTTGTTAGACTTTGTATATCAAAGACCCTTTAAAAAGCTACTACTATTAATTGCCTTCATTGCCAAATCAGCAGTAATATTAGAAATCCCCTTATAAATGCAATTAAAATCCATTATTCTAATTTTAACCAGTTTGACTCAAACTCTAAACTTAAAAACTATTTTAGATCCCAATAAAGATATTTTGTCTAGTATTGTGGGCTATATCATGGAGTTGCGAAAATAAGGTCCACATTGGTCAATTATCTAAATACTTATATTATTAATATTAATTTGACTTATTTAGAACTTTTTCATGTATTGTATGTTTCTTGTGTACATGTCTATTATGTTTATATTTTGACCTGTCAGGGTTTTACTTTTTGCTATAAAATTATATATACTCATGAGGTGTTTTAATGACATTGAGGACATTAAGCAACCAACAATCAATCAATAATGACATTGACAATGCAGCAGAGGATGACTGGTGAGAGATAAAAATCTACAGTTTACTAAATTATTGTATTAAATAAGGAATACTGTATAGCTTACATACATGTATCATGATTCTCTGTTATTGGACCCTAAGTATGAAGAAGAGCCTTACAATTTGATGGACTTTTAGAGATAAATCAATGGTAAAAAGTTGAAGAAGATAACAGAAGATTGTCCCCTTGTACTAGAACCATGCTAACTGCCTAATTTCAAGACTAATAAGGGTTATGCCGTACACAATAAGTCATATAAATAAATTAAGAAATGCATTTTTCTAAATGCTTTTTACCTGGCTATGAGCCAATCAAATTCCACAGTAATGCAATATACTGTTTAAATACTGCATATTTAAACTGTAATAAAACAAGTGCAGTATTATCCTGCAATGTGATTGTTTTATCTGCAAATAAACAATATCTACCTCAGCCTTTGGCCTCTGCCAATATTGCTTACTTTACTGTTTTTAAATAACACAGATAGGTTTAACTTTGCCAATAAATATACCACCATAATACCCTCAAACAAAATCCTTAGATAAGGCATATAGTCCCTGAGCACTAATACCAAAAGGTCATGATATATTTTGCACATGCATACAAATACCTTTATCTGAAGTAAACAGGGGCAAATCAGAAAATGTTGCAACTGGGCAATGATTCACTGTTTGAAATTGCTTTATCTTTATCAGAATTTCTAGGGAGGGGAGGGGGGCATTGTCATTGAATGTTATATTTTAAAAGTAACTGACCACCTCAGTGGTCATGTATTAGGTAGTGGCTCACCTTGAGTGTGAGAGGTCTTATGTATTGATAATCCCTGGGTTGATCAAACCAGAAGACTTTCAAGTTTGCATTTACTGTTTCTGCCAAGCATGATTATGTGGCATTTAGGGATAAGGAGCAAATAATAAGGTTGGCTTTGAGTCAAAATTAAGTGTCAAAGTAAGGACTGATTGTCTTTCTAAAAACTGTCAGCTTGTTAGATAGCATGTTCAACATATGAATCAGTGTATGACTACTACTCACTCTGCACAGTATCATAATTCATTAACATGTTATTGTCCTGAATAAACCTGTAATATTTTCCACTGGACATACAGCTCTAAATCAATTAATCAAAGGAATAGAATAAGTTTAGGATAGAAGACAGAAAAATTGACATTCTTTCTATACATAATTAAATTCTTTTAAGGATTATGATTAGATTAAAGTAAGGAGATGGAGTGATGTGTGATTGCCAATGAGACAGCAATCCAACATAGACCAATTAACAGACGTGGATGTAAACAACTAGAGGTCACTGAACAGCCTCACAAATGAGCATGACAAAATGTGAAATAATTCAAACGAGAAAACCATCATGATTTATGTTTGCTCCTATCTAGTATTGTGGTCTGTGTACATGTTTGCAATACCTGTCAGAAAAAAAACATGCATAAATGTAAAAATAGACATTCAATTAGCTGTTTCATTGTTACCTAATTATATTGTAATAATATTTACGACAGGTTATGAGCTATTTATGATATTGTTACCTATTTATAATATATTTATATTGTAAACATTGCCAAAATTTGCTCCATAAAGTACATATTTACTTAAATATTAGAAATTTAAACATAAGTGTTATTTTTGCTGTAATAATCTTTATTTGGATCATAACAGGTTTTAAAATAATATTTAGATAACTAATAAAGTCTATTTTGATTTAAATTATCCATTAGTACCATATATATACAACCATACTGATATTGACAGTTCCATTTCCGATGATAAAATACATTCTACAATACATAGAGAAGAAAGAGTGCTGATGATGCTCAAAAAGTGTCATAAAAAAAGATATGCACATCTCTACATCTACATGTATTCATTATTGCAAATCCTTGACCTCTGGAAAAATGTGCAAAATAATTACAATAGGAGAAAGATGGGGGTGACACAGAAAAATGTCAACGGCCAGCTTTAATTGGTAGAGGAAGTTGAATTGGATGGAGAATACCACAACCTTCGGTGGGAAAACCTGAGCAATCCTTTAAATAGTAAATTAAAACTGGAGTTGAAATGCACCTGCAACATGCTGGGTACGACTCTTACTCACAAACTCTGTGTTGACAGGGTAGTGATATGGTCGATGAACCAACTTTTGAGACCACTTTGCCCCAAGGTCTTTGATGGTCACTAATAAATTTATTCATAACTTATTTAAGACTGCTGTCAATATAATTAGAGCTTGACAAATTGTATAAATGTCAGTGGTGGATTCGGGGGGGGGGTTCCGGGGGTTAGAACCCCCCCTTTTTTTTTGAAGATCAATGCATTTGAATGGGGACATATAGTTGGAACCCCCCCTTTATCCTGGGTTAGGAACCCCATTTTAAAAATGGCTGGATCCGCCCCTGGATGTCTTTATTGTTGAACACCATACTTGTCTTCTCAAAGTCTTTTCAGTTTTTTGTGTCATTGCCCTCATTGGATTCCTGTCTCAATGTCTTGTCAGTTTTTTTGTGTCATTGCCCTCATTGGATTCCTGTCTCAATGTCTTGTCAGTTTTTTTGTGTCATTGCCCTCATTGGATTCCTGTCTCAATGTCTTGTCAGTTTTTTTGTGTCATTGCCCTCATTGGATTCCTGTCTCAATGTCTTGTCAGTTTTTTTGTGTCATTGCCCTCATTGGATTCCTGTCTCAAAGTCTTGTCAGTTTTTTTGTGTCATTGCCCTCATTGGATTCCTGTCTCAATATCTAAATATACCAACATATCCTTTTATTTACATGCTCTATAAATATAATGATTAAACAGACAATTACTAAATCTTCCTTCAGTTAGATAAATTGTAGATTTAGAATTAAATTACAATCTCTTGTTTGATGCAAAGAAATTAAATATATTAAATTGCACATAATTTTGAATTGTTGCCCCATTACAAAGCACTTATTGTGCACTTTAACATAAAGTACAAACATTCAAATCTAAATCCTTTATCAGTAAGATTTTGATTATGACCAGTACAAATATATATAATTTGAAATAATTAGGGCTTATTAGAATATTTTTATAGTACAAACGTGACCGGGACACAATGACCCCATTGTTTGCTCAAGTCATCCAGGCCATCAAAATACACTTAGTTTAAATTTAGCAGAAACCGGACTTAATCTTGTTAAATTCATGGAAAAAATGATAAGTGAATTATACCCTAGCATGATTTGCCCCTTAAGCCTCTATATTTTTCTAAAAAAAAATGTCTAGTCTAAATGAGTAAACCACTTGTCTGCAAGATCATTAAAACATCTTCAAGATATATATATATAGGCCCGTAAATCAGACCCCAAATATGTTTTGGTATGTAACATTTATACACATCTTTTTCAAGATTAAAAGCAAGGAACAATTTTTCTTCATGATATTACTAGAATGCATGATATTGACCAGGATTGATAAAATTTACAACAAGAATGTGTCCATAGTACATGGATGCCCCACTCGCACTATCATTTTCTATGTTCAGTTGGGGTCAAAACTCAAATTTGGCATTAAATTTAGAAAGATCATATCATAGGGAACATGTGTACTAAGTTTCAAGTTGATTGGACTTCAACTTCATCAAAAACTACCTTGACCAAAAACTTTAACCAAAAACTTTAACCTGAAGCGGGACAGACAGACGAACGGATGGACAGACGGATGAACGGACGCACAGACCGAAAAAACATAATGCTCCTAAGTGGGGCATAAAAACCCTTTCAAGCAACTTACATGTATACTTTTTAGAGGTAAATTTGAACTGTTTATAGATCAAAACTGACCTTATGTTAGATATGAAGCATTAAGGGCATAACATTGTAGTTTAAAACAATTAACAAAAGTACAAAATATGACCTAGATTATTAATATTCATTCATAAATCTAGATAAATATTTATAAGTCATAATTCATTAGCTCTGAGTTAACTTAAACAATTACAGTCACAAAACCTTTGTAGAATTTACACCTGTTTTTTTATCAGGATAAAAAAAATCTTCACCAGAAATAGACCAAATTTCACACTTGTAAGTCTAAAGTCAAAGGTCAAAGACACTCATGTCAATCATTTAAGAACAAAAAGATTTAAGATTGTCAAATGTACACATGTAATATATATATTTACTTAACTATGAATTATTCAAAAGAGGTTGTCAGGTACCTGTCAACATGACAGCAAGCCAACAGGAAAAAATTCACATGCAGATGCAATGACAGTAAATTAAAGACTTTGTGTACTTAGGATATTTATAAAGATATTATTTGTATTACATATATGTATAGTGTAATAGATTCTTGGCATTTTTTCATTTATGTCTTGTAATAAAATTAGAAACTCAAAAATGTATAATAAAATTAGAAACACAAAAATGTATGATAAAATTAGAAACTCAAAAAGTACTAAGAACTATATACATGTCAAAAAGCTCCAGTAAACTAAACAGTCTCTTTAAATTTTAACGGACACCGTTATGATTTATGGTTGCCATTTTTAGATATAAAATATTCCTGTCATTGATGACCAAGGGGATAATAATTTCAATTCCAAATATTTCCAAAAATATATTAAAAATTTATACACAGGATCCATCACTTTGTAATGCCTCAATTTTTTTGTTCTCTTTTGTTAAAAACATTACAACAAAAAATCATAATTATATATTTTGAACCAGTTTCATACCATAAAATTTCCAATTGCACTCAAATTATCATATTTTGTATTTTAACATTTTTAGTTTAAAAATCACCAATTTGCCCAGAAACAATTTTGTCCCATTAACATTTGATGATGTAGTATGATAAAACCCATGTAAATTTAACATACATATTTTTGTCTGGGGTCCATTTAGTTCACCTTAAAGATTTTCATCTGATACAATAGTTTGTAACATGAAATGTTTAATTTAACTACATGCAAATTTAAGTGATACTTTTCTCTTATTTTTCTGCTTTCAATTGAAATTTTTGAATGATATTGTTCAAAACAAGTAAACACAGCAATCTATTCCAAATGTTGAGTCAGGCAATCTTCTCCAATGTTGAGTCAGGCAATCTTCTACAAATGTTGAGTCAGGCAATCTTCTCCAATGTTCAGTCAGGCAATCTTCTACAAATGTTGAGTCAGGCAATCTTCTCCAATGTTGAGTCAGGCAATCTTCTACAAATGTTTAGTCAGGCAATCTTCTCCAATGTTCAGTCAGGCAATCTTCTCCAAATGTTAAGTCAGTCTATCAACTCTGTTATTGTTTAGTCAGGCAATCTACTCCAAATGTTAAGTCAGCCAATCTACTCCAAATGTTTAGTAAGGAAATCTACTTAAAATAATAAGTCAGCCAATCTACTCTATATATTTAGTCAGGTAGTCTGAATCTTCTCCATATTTTAAGTCAGCCAAACTACTCCGTTGCTGTTGAGTCAGGCAATCTACTCCAAATGTTAAGTCAGCCAATCTACTCCATTACTGTTGAATCGGGCAATCTACTCCAAATGTTAAGTCAGCCAATCTACTCCAAATGTTTAGTAAGGAAATCTACTTATAATAATAAGACAGGCAATCTACTCTAAATATTTAGTCAGGCAATCTGAATCTACTGCAAATGTTAAGTCAGGCAATCTACTCCATTACTGTTGAGTCAGGCAATCTACTCCAAATGTTAAGTCAGCCAATCTACTCCAAATGTTTAGTAAGGAAATCTACTTTTAAAAAATAATAAGTCAGGCCCAAATATTTAGTCAGGCAATCTGAATCTACTCCAAATGTTAAGTCAGCCAATCTACTCTGTTACTGTTGAGTCAGGCAATCTACTCCAATTGTTAAATCAGCCAATCAACCCTAAATGTTTAGTAAGGAAATCTACTTAAAATAATAAGGCAGGCAATCTACTCCAATTATTTAGTCAGGCAATCTGAATCTACTCCAAATGTTAAGTCAGTCAATCTCCTCCAAATTATTAGTCAGTAAATCTACTCCAATGTTTAGTCTGGCAATCTACTCCAAATATTAATCAGGCAATCAACTCCAAATATTAAGTTCATGTCATTTGCCCTAGTCAGTCTAAACTGAGTTGTCTGATTGCCCAAAACTTTCTTCACACACCTTTTTCATTTTGAAAACTTATAGATAAGCCAACATTAAGGGTCCTAAAAATAGGTGTGTGCAAGAAACCCAGTTCCATCTTCCTGTACCTCAATGTTTTTAGTGCCAAGCATTTTAACTTCTTTAACTAAACACCTATCAGACTAAGATTAATGCAGTACATATTCTACACAAAGCCTTAAATGTGTAACTGTCACTTCAAGGCTTCACAAACATAGTTTTGTTTGTTTGGCCTAATTTATCATTACCTTCTGTTAGTTTTTACTAATTATTTTGTTAATTCCAGTAAACATTCCAATTAAGAAACAAACAAATGTCTAATTATTTTTCATTTTGTTTTAATTATGCCAATAATTAAAAACATATGTATTTGGCAATAAAATGTATTGCTTGCATTAAATGTACTCACAGGCCTGATGTAAAAGGATTAATATTGATTTGATGTACTTGTACTCAAGCTCAAGGTTAAATGTCACTTCAGAGGGCAAATTTTTCTATTTTGGTTTATAGGCCCTTGTTGATTATTGGTCAATGCTAAGGGCACGGCCATTTGATAATCTGCAGTGTTTGTATACAATTATTTCGTGCATTTATTGTTGCAGAATATTCATTTTTGTCCTGTCTTATTCAAGTTTTTTAATTTCAGCTCTATTACAATGTCTTACCAGATGAGGATATTATCCCTTTTTAGAATCTCTTCTCCCCCCCCCCCCCCAAAAAAAAAAAGAATCAAATGGTTGTCCTCTAATTTTAAGATTGAGCCAACAGAATTATTGCCTAATGCTATTTTTTTTAATTGTAAGCTTTTAAGTACAACTTTTTTGTCCGACTAACTTTTAAAGCCCTACGTTTTAAACAAAATAAACAGAAATATCTTTGAATTAAAAGGTCAAGTGAAACATTCCTTGGTCCTGTCAGTGACAGCTGACATCTCCGAACATACACCTATTGCTTTACAAAGAAAGTAGACCATGGTTATAAGTAACACACTGATTAGTACCCGTAATACTAAATGAACAGCACAGCCTTTGTTTTAAAACTTGGTTAAATTCATTGATTATTTGAATAAAAAATCTGCAGTTTTATCTCAAGACTCAGAGATCTAAAATCAGGGTGACTAAATCTGTTATTTGCCAATAAAAGGAAAATAGGTAAATTTCAACCTTGAAGCAGATCTTATCAATACAAGAAACATTAAAATTTGATAAAAAAAAAGAAGAGCTGCAATATAATCATCTCTTTTTTTTTTTATAGTAAGGAAAATACATGAGTAGTTTTCACATGCATCATGGTCCTTGACAGATTTATAATGGCAGTTTGTTTACTAGTTGTCATATAGGTAAAATCAGTTAAAAAGCATATATTTGGTGTTCTAAAACATTCTGGCATTATACCGCCTTGGTGGTCTCGTGGTAGTGTGTTCACCTCGAGTGCAGGAGGTCATGGGTTCAAACCCCGGCTGGGTCAAACCAAAGACTTTAAAATTGGTATTTGCTGCTTCTCCGCCAAGCCCGCTGCATTAAGGAGCAAGAGCAATGACTGGTCTGCCGATTTATTGTTGATTGCTTAACATCCAGTGGCAAATATTTCATGCATGTTCAGGACAATTATATAAAATGAATTCTTTCTTAGTCTATCTCTGGACTTACCTGGGACTAATAGATCAATGTATTGGTCCAGTGAGGACTTACTTAGAAAAAACAATAGTTCTTTCAATTGAAGCTGTGGACTTAAAAGACAAAATAGCCTCTAAGGTTTCCAAAAGACCAATCGATCATAACATTTATTAACTTAAATCTTGACAGACTTATATAATACTAATTATACTCAATTTTTTATCATAAAATTTAAAGATTAGAAAAAGAATTTCACCTGGCCTTAAGGCCAATTAAATAACTTCAATAAAAATCACTTGACATCTCGGACAATGCCCTTCGATCATGAAGTCTTCGTTTATTATGACCGATTTAACCTAGTCGAAATGCAAATATAAAATATTTGGACACCTAATACTATTTTAATGACATAGATTTCCACATTCTATTATTAAATAAATCATTCAAACTTCTTTAAATATCTTAATCTTTATTTATTTATAGTAAAGTATATTTTATTATGTTATAAACCTATAATTTTGACGATTTCTTATTTAAAAATATTCTCTACTCAGAGGGTCTACAACTGCTTTGTTACAGATGGTTAGAAATTACATATGTACCATGAAAATTATCAAAGCCATGTAGCTACAACACTTGCATTTAATACAAACTGGCTTAAGACTACTCCAGTAGTCAATTAGCAAGCTGAATGTGAACTAAGATTACATTATCACTGCAGATCGAATTAACTCTCTAAACCAGAAAATGCAAATGAACAACAGGTCTCATATCAAAGGTAAAGGTCACACTTTTGTGTTTCTGGCTATGTGTAGTATTTTGAAACCCTGTGAAATGTTGGGAATCATGCAGAAGCAGCCATTTCTAAAATACATCTGTATATATACAGTATCAGACTGGAGATATTTGGAAATGATTGTAATGTGATAAATACTAAACAAGATTGTGTCCATAGTACACAGATGCCCCACTCGCACTATCATTTTCTATGTTCAGTGGACTGTGAAATTGGGGTCAAAACTCTAATTTGGCATTAAAATTAGAAAGATCATATTATAGGGAACATGTGTACTAAGTTTCAAGTTGATTGGACTTCAACTTCATCAAAAACTACCTTGACCAAAAACTTTAACCTGAAGCGGGACAGACAGACGAACGGACAGATGAACAAACAGACGCACAGATCGAAAAACATAATGCCACTCTACTATCGTAGGTGGGGCATAAAAAAAATAGAAAAATAAAAAGACTGATAGAACTTTTTATTTTTGTTTCTGCCATTTTGTACTAACAGAATTATAACTTTATAAGTACATGAAATTCAAGCTTATATATCCCTGTAAGTCCCATCAAATTAATCCAGCAACTTTATTGCAGTTACACTATTCTTCCTCCATTAATATGGTTACAAGGTTAACACGTAACTCAAACATATAAGACCCTTAGACATTTTAATGACTGCTTCCCTAACAACCATCTCTGGGTACCAGTTATGCTTACTATGAATGTCATGTGATCTCTCATAGTAAAATTCTTTCTGCAGATGAATGTAGTGTAAGAGACATGGAGGAAACATGTTGATTTAATGTTATGTCCACCTGTGGAACCCTACTAATCTGCCAACTCAAATTTAATCATAAATTTAATTTATCTTAAAATATTGAATTCCAAACCTGAATAATGTTTCCTAAGTAAAATGTAGCAGTATTTACACCCTATGGCCTGGCCCAAAAATTTAGGAACCTGCATAAGACTGATAGGACCACACTTCAAATTATAGGACTGTGGATCCACAGTGCTTTACGAGACTGAAAACTATCACCTTTACTGGACTTTGAAAAGTAATCTAAAGTTGATGGACAGCTTTGTCCAACCTGCAGCCAATGGATAGAAGGTAATGCAAAATTCATCTGAACTTTATGACTTTGTAATATGTTCTGCAGCAAAAAAAGACAGAGACCTCTGTCATTGTACAATGACCAACCAAAGTATATTATCATGTCAAAATTAAACACACCAAGCCATTGATATTTACAACTGGCAGCAAAATCAAAAATAAAGCCATATCACATGTGGTCATGCATCTGCAAAATTGGATCAAGGTTCTACTGTGTTTTGATTGCTTTTGATTGCTTTTGATTCCTGTTTACACACATACATAAACCTAAGAATTACAGCAATAATAAGTACAATGTATATAGATTTGTCTATCTATGTAAACAAACATACAATGTATTTATAATTAATAGCTTTAGATTAATATAACATAAATCTTATCAACAATAATCTGAAGGTAAATTACTCTACACTTAAGATCTGAAGTAATCTATATCTTTATAAGACCACAAAATCTTGGTGTGGTCATTCACATTTAATAGCAAAGCAAGCATGAATAATCACATACTGTTTGATATCTCAATATTTTCCTAGGCTATTTTCAATTTTTAGAGTTATTCCCCCTAAGAATTGAGGTCAGATGTAAATCTATATTTTTTATAGGACCTCAATATCTTTGACTTGCATTTTTAGAGTTATTTCCCCTTAGCATTGGACTTGCATTTTTTTTAGTTACTTCCCCTTAGCATTGGACTTGCATTTTTTAGAGTTATTTCCCCTAAGCATTGGACTTGCATTTATTAGAGTTATTTCCCCTTAGCATTGGACTTGCATTTTTTTGGATTAATTCCCCTTAGTATTGGACCTGCATTTTTTAAAGTTATTTCCCCTTAGCCATTGTTAGCATTGTTTTCAAATAGATAATACAGAGACATGTTCAAAAATTTAACTCTGCAATTTTCAGAGCTATTTTGGCAATTGTTTCTTTTGAACCACAACTTCATGTATGTCTATGATTATTCCTTCAATAAGAGGGGTTCAAAAGGAAGTCTTTCCTCATTGTAACCGACGGTACAAGACCCTCATGGGTAGTCAAGGTAATTAAAAACCACCCTCATCAAGTCCTTCCTTTTTTTCTCCTACCATTGTTTTCAAGTAGATTGAATACTGAGCCATGTTAAAGCATTTAATTTTACCAAACAACCTTTCCACCTAAAACTCAAGCTACAGTCATAATTTGAAGACTTCACTGTGAACTATTACTAAGGTGGATCACAATAGATATCTCCCACAATCATGAAATTCACATGTATTTGCTGTGAAATATCACAAACAAGATTAAGAATAATCCTAAACTGAATCACATTTTGTGTTTACCTACTGTACTTTAAAATCAAGTCTGATATGGATTACATGTTCTACAGAGTCATACAAAAATAATAAGAAACCGGAAAGAGAAAAAAAAGACAAACAGACAAAATTTCATTAAAATCGAACATTTAATCAAATGTCTTTTCAAACAAAAGTAGCATCCGTGATGGAGCGTGAGTTATCTGTGTGAAAGTCGTGAATATATAAGATGTAGATACACTGTTTAACACTTTCTTCGCATTAAACCACTTGAATCTTATTAAAACCGTCTTTGATGACTCAACTACAAATTGTTTTAGACTCTGGGAATGTTCTCTTCAAAGTTTGAGCAAATGGACACAATATTTACTAATCTCTTCAAGTATTAGCTACACATTTTTCAGTCATGTGAATGCAATAAAAATGTAAGAACCTAAAAAAAGTTGTCACACTTTTTCAAAATAAGTCAAGTGGGCAACCTAAAGGTGCAAAATATTTAAAAGCGAACTGAGCGCCTCAGATTTTTTTTTAAGAATCTCTCAAAATAATATTTTGAGCAGCCATAGAGGGTGAAAAATTTATGACTGAATATTTTACTTTCATTCAACTATTTTACAATGCATTAAAAAAATTCCCACACAATGCTATGGAAAAAGGGAAAGTGTTTTAAAAGTAGCAAAACAAATCTGAAAGTTACATACATTATTATATTGAAAAAGCCAAACTGCAATTAACAATATTGACAGCAAATAAATGAAAAAAGTAAAATCAAAATAGTTGTCACACATTGACTGAATTCACGAGGTATTTTTGTAGGTGTAAGGGCCAAAGGATTTATTTTCTTTTTTAATTTGCACCCAAGATGTCCATGAAAATTATAGGTATCATTACACTGAAGAAAGTCTGACTTCCCAATCATGACATAATGATATTCTAAATCAAATAACTAAACCAGTTTAAACCAGTTACTGCAAGCATGTTCAATATTTAATAATCCATAAATTCTGTACCCTGTGCATGGCAGATATATGTTAATGACCTATACCTTCTAAAAAAAACAAAAATTAATAAATAAGGATTACA
Organism: Mytilus californianus; assembly: GCF_021869535.1. Taxonomy (NCBI): domain Eukaryota; kingdom Metazoa; phylum Mollusca; class Bivalvia; order Mytilida; family Mytilidae; genus Mytilus; species Mytilus californianus. The sequence goes on along the minus strand of NW_026262582.1, from coordinate 45,819,175 downwards.
AGATATCTTACTGCCAAACCTGCTAAAAAGTTCACCTCAATACAGTGAAACCATGAGCAAAAGCCTTAAGCTACAAGAGGCTCCAGTATATAGAAGAGCTACGATATGACAAAATGTGAAACAATTTTAAAGAGAACACTTAAGAGTCGGTTTATACTGGAATAATGAACAAAAAAGCAAATATGGCAGAGAGCAACTGAAGTTTATGATAGTCACTGGATCTAAAAAGTTCTTGGCTTGGGACAGGCACATTAAGAATGTGATTTAACATGTTTGTGAGCACCAGACAGTCAATATCCATACACAGTCCACAATAAAATGTAAAACATTTTTACATATATACCATGTACATGAGGGTCCTACATTTCTTTATTATTTAATTTTTAGGTCCCTTTTCTCTTAATTCTTTAATTTTTTTCCCCATTGTTCTCTTAATTCTTTATATTTAAGCAGTATTCTCTATTCTGTATTTTTTGCCCTATTTTTCTCTATTCTTTATTTTTTGGGCCCTTTAATCTGCACTTTTGCCCCCAGACCTTCAAACATACATGTACATGGTAAGTTGTCAATCTAGCTCTAAATTATATTGCCCAAAGTCTAGACTAATAAATGAACTAGTAAAAGACAATACCAAGGGGTAATAAAAAATCATAATTTGTAAATAAATCATCCTGAACTATACCATAAAATGTTTAACAATGTTCTTAGAATTTAGGAAACAAGGTCACCTTGCATTGGCTAAACTTTTTTTCCAAGAAATATTTTTATACCCTTCTAAAATAGATTTTTAAAACAAACACATACATTTCAACATTTTGCCATGAACTCTATAACAAACTAACATAAATTGCCATTCTTATTCGAAAATGAATATCTCAGTTCTGAATCACAAAAAGAGCCTTTAGGAAGAAAGTTTTCTCTTTGTTTTTTTTTTTTTTTTTGCCAAGGTCTTTTTGTTCAGGGCCATATGACTGTTAATTTTTGCCCTCCAAATAAATATATATTTTAAACCATCAGCATTCAGAGTCACCGGGACTGTTTCACACAGTGAGCAAGAGTAATTTTAACTGAATCAACACATGCATTATAAACAATTATAAAATACTTAATCCATGTAAATTTCTACTTGTTCACACGAAATGTACACAGAAACATGAAAGAAACATGTTAAGGAAATATATTCAAAGTGTAAAGGTATTTGCAATCTTCAGTTAAACAAACAGACCTAATGATTAAATTATAAAGTCAATTTATTGTAAAGGATATTTAAAAGAAGTTAAAATAAATACAATGTTGAAAATTTACAAATTGTATCTTTGTTATAGATACCTCATCTACGGCCTCCTCAAGGAAAAGAATTTTTTTATATTTCATCTGCGGGCTCCTCAAGGGGAAGAAATTAAGATACTGAACATGCTGAATGGTCGATATGTGCACAATCTGGGAGAGAAAAGAGGTGTCATCTATGCGTTTTGTTCGATTCCTACACGAATTTCAAAGATTATAAAAATTCAGCATGTTTTTACCTTTCAATGTCTTTGGTGTTATTTTGTGTTGCTGGGTCCATTCTATTTTACATATGATACATTTTAAATATATTTATACACTACATCTCCTTTTTATTTCTATCCAAAATTCCAATAATTCAGGAATACAATAATATACATTTTTTTTGTAGATTATTGAACAGAGGTCTGAAAGCAGCATTTTCTATCCCTAAACAGTCTTGCATCTAAGCCCTTCAGAGTGAAAATTTCTGTTAACACATGTACATATGTACAAAAATGTTAACTGTTATTTATACAATTTAAACTATATCAGGGTCCTTCATTTCTGTATCCTTTACTTTTTTATGTCATTTTTCTCAATTCTTGATATTTTTTGCTCATTTTTCTCTATTCTTTATAATTAAGCACTCCATAATATTCTCTATTCTTTATTTTTTTTGATAATAATAGAAAAGAAAGGATTTATGGGGTATATGATCCATCCATGATACAAAATCAGTATGTGCACAGCAAAAAGTTTAAAACACATAAAAACAGCGCTTGGCCTATTTTTCTCAATTTTTTTTTCTTTGAGAGCCCTATTTAATGTACATGTAGATTTAACCCATTATTCTCTATTCTGTAAACCCCATCCAGATCCTCCTATAAATGTTCTCAAAGCTGCTATGCATTTTGTCTGTCTACATCATTTCTTGAATTTCATGAAACTCTATATATAAGCTATATATATATACAAATCTAAATTGAAAACAACCTTCAAACCTATGATTGCGTTCAAACCTATGATTGCGTTGGATAAAAACTGCAATTATTATACATGTGCATGCAAAACAAATTTCTTGGTAGAGGGGTCTAGCTACAGCTATCTATTTCTGTAGACAGTCAGCGACTTGAACCATCTGTTTCTAAACTTGACATTTTTCTTTTTTTATTCTAAATTCTAAAATGACTATGGTTAAGTGATGAGTGACATCAGATTTCAATGACTGATATGTAAAAAAATGTTATGGTGTAAAGTTTCTTCAGAAAATATAAATGTAAATGTAGATGCATACATGTACATTATCAAACACACTCTCTTATAATACTGTCAGATTTTCACTTTCAATTGATGCATTATGGTCTAATAAACTTGAATTTAAGCAGCATAATGATGCTGAACATCCTTTTTGAAAAATAATACAATGTAAATTAAAATGAAATATAATTGACACATTCATTTTTCGGTTACAAATAATTTTAAGATTTCATATAATATACATTTTTAACAGTTTTTCATGTTTAATATACAATCTTAAAATCATTTGTAACTCTAAAGTTTACTACCCCACTTAAATTTCCTCCCTGGCATAGCTTTGGAACAGCTTTATATGATTTTTCATTAAAAAAAAACCCAACAAAATCATGCAATTTTAAAAGGAAAGTGCAAAAAGTTTTTCTTGCTAACATTCTTACATGATTTTAATAACATGAAGGGAGAAATCTGTACAAGTATTAGATGCATTTATACAGTGAGTATGATAGCCCAAATGGGTGTATCTAATTTACACTAAGATAGTATTGTCAATGCAGAATGATTATTTTCAATAATTTAGAGGGGGTCTTTCAGCGATTTGACCGTACATAATTGAAAAGCATGATAAATGCAGGGTATTCAATTTCATTTAACGACATCTTGGTGTAAGCAGTTGTACATGTCTTACACTGCAATAATATAGTAACTACATGTACAAAATGTACCGAATTTGTCACATGTGCATTTTGTTTATTATCTCCCCTTAATAAAATACCAAAAGGATTACAAATGGGATCATATGTACAGTGTTATATCTTTCCTTGTGTCCTGTCAGTTAAACAAAACGCTTACAGACATTTTTATAACAGATAAAAGACAAATATTAATGTTCAACGGCAAAATATTCAAATGACAGATGCATGTATCATCTATGTACATACACGTACATTTATTTATACCTGTACTGCATAAAAAGTTTTTTGTGGAATAAATAAATAGACGATCTACAAAAATGATCATAAATTTTAAATGTATTGAAATTTGATAAGGCTTATGAAAAGAAATTGTCCCATTAAAAACAAGACTTAATAAATAACCGCACATGTCTGGGTTTTTAAGGTGTTCTTTATCAATCTGGCAATGACTGGGATAATTCCACAATGATATTTTGTTTAAACATGCATTTAACTGCACACATGCAATGCAAGCCTGCGATTTTCCTCTTGCACTTAGGGTTAAAAACCTGTAATTTTCCACTCTAAATCTAATCAAGTGGCAAAATTTTCAGAAAGATACAATGTACATGTTTTGTACCTACAAAATCAAAAGCAGTACTTTTCCTAGATCTATATATATACATGTATATATTGTAAGCGCAATCACATTGTTTTAGTCACCCCCGAGGAAAATATGTCTAACTATTACATATGTACCTTAAAGACAATTGTTTGGTTTTTTTTCAGTTTAAACTGTATACGTTACCAAGGTTTTTATGTTATTGATATGAAAGATCTTATTTTTGTATTTTAAAGTTAGCAACCAACTAAATGCAGCAATTATTTACTTTAGTTTTTATTACACGAAACATAAACTTGGAAGATTCTGCAATCAAAATTAATGAATACCATTAAAAATATCTTAACATACATTGGTATGTTAAAAATTAGTATTTTGCATGCAGGTACATCAGACATGTATATGTTATAAATACAAGTACATGTAACAGCGTAAATTTGTAGTGCAAACATGTAAGATCAACTACATGTAACATTAGTATTTAGGATTGCAGACACACGAAAAAAGAAACATTTAATTAATGAGCCCTGTTTAATTCAAATGAAATGGAGCTTTTGACCTTTTTATTTTTTTAATTTCAGATATTTACAACATGTACAATAAAATTGAGAATGGAAACGGGGAATGCGTTAAAGAGACAACAACCCGACCAAAGAGCAGAAAACAGCGCAAGGCCACCAATAGGTCTTCAACACATAGAGAAAATTCTGCACCCGGAGGCGGGCTTCAGCTGGTCGCCAAACAATAATGTTTACTGGTTCAGTGAAAACAGAATGTATATATTTGTATATATATATTTGAAGAATTAAAAAAAAAAAATTTTTGAAGAATTTTTTCAAAGGGGAGGGGATATTGAAATATTTCTATGTTAAGAGGTCAAAATGAAGATATTCAAAATTATTTTCACCTATATATCTGAAAATAGAAAAATTTAGGCAATAAAGGGTACCTTGTACCTACTAAATTACATGTATATTGTACCTGTATTTGATTTAGGTAATTAAAGAGACTAACTCAAGTATCTTGTTCAATACTATAACAGGGATCGTTTACATGAATAATGGTATAAAAGACAGTCCCCCTTGAGGGTTCTGATAAATCTGATAACATCAAAACCGTGTTCATTTCATCCAATAATTACAATAATTATATCTACAAGGGTTTAAAAGATTACCACCTTTGAGTCCACTAAAGAGAATTAAATCTTATCCCTACTATCGCCAGGTCAAAAGAGAATTAAATGACAATTTTTATTTATTTACCAAGTCAATTTTTAGGTTAAAATATTTCCCAACTGATAACGTTAAGGGCACACGAAAAAAGTAAATAAACTTAGTGAAAGTTGAATGAACAACGACGTTTTTGTAATCAAGCAAAAATCTATTTCATACACAAAGGTAAAAAAAGGTAAAATCTTACCTGACTGGGAATAAACTTGAACAAAAATACAAACAACAGGAAATATTACTTGGAAATGCCACATTTTGATCCTAAAATGATTTCAATCACTTGTATACAATTCTCTTTCAATTCTGTCAAATATCCTCTCTGCTATGAAATTGGAATTCCAAAGTATGAAACTTTTGTAAACAAAACTTATCACTTTTTTAAGTCATTGTTTACATCCCGAAATTCAAACTTTTATGAAGAGGAACTACATGTGTGTTTACACAATTTCACTACACGTGCGTTTTTGATCCCGTCAAAATAACGGTGTTGACTCTTCAAGTTCCTAGCACGTGAAATCCAATACGTGAATACGACCATAGACAAATATTGTTATCAAAGGGGAGGCAACTCTATGACGTAATCTAACCCATTCATAACTTCGTGGTGCACTAAGCCTTTGTGGTTGTTCTGCTCTCAAATAACTGTCCCAGACGGGTTCACTAGTGCGTGAAGTTGTTTAAATTTTGTTATATGAAAATGACCCTGCGATATGTCATGTAAATAAAGGGATGACTGTATCTATCTAATTATAAATAGTCTACCGAATCGGAAAAATAATCAGATATCATTTTGTAAAAAAGTAATGTGCCTTTAATAAATTCGTTCCAGACTTATCAATAATTTATTTGTTGATCTGGCTAGCCATACACTTTATATTGGTACAAAATACTAAGTTATAAATTTAAATAAGTGTCTTTAAGATACCGCAAACTATGTATTTGTTCTTTGTCTCATTTTATTTCTGTCATTTTTGTGGGACTTCTGCATAAAATGTTTCAGGCGCTCACGGTAAGAAGTATGTCAAGTATGGCTCGACGATTAAAAATTGACAGCAATTTTAAGTCATTCATTTTCATTTCTTTTGTCACACAGCATGTGGCATGAAAATTACAAACAACATGTGTGTTAAAAAATACAAATAAAAGAAAACCTACAAAAACGTTACTAAATGGGGGTAATAAACTACTAACAATCCGTAACTTTATGATAACTAGTCCCCTCCGATTTCATTTTTAGTTGTTTGGGTTCGCCAGTTAAAAAATAAATTTTATACATTTTTTTCAAATATTTTCAAACAAGAACCGACAACAAAATTTTTTAAACTCAACGTTGAATTCATTTTTTTCCCCTAATTATTAATGGGAAAAAGTTATCTTTTCCCTTCCTTTCTCATATATTTTTTTAAAGAAATTTGCAATCAAACAATTTATTTAATTGTTTTTTTAAATACCCCGTTTCCAAACAAACAATTTATTTGTTTTTAAACACCCTTTTCAAGAAATTTACAATCAAACAATGTATTTGTTTTAAACGCCTATCATAGTCAAGAAATTTACGATCAAACAATTTATTTGTTTTTAAACACTCCTTTCCAAACACACACACAAGATGAATAGTCGGTGCCTTATCAAAAAATCATTTTGAAAGGTGCAGACTGCCGCGCAAACTGAATATGGAGCGGGATTTACTCATCTTAACTAGCTATATAAGAATAAGGAGATGTGGTGTGAATGCCAATGAGACAAGTATCCAACATAAAGTGAATAAAGTGAATTAGCAATTATTGGTCACCGTATGGCCTTCAACAATGAGCAAAATCAATACCGTACAGTCAGCTACAGATGCGGATCCAGGATTTTGAAAAAAGGGTGGGGGACTGGCCAGGCAACGTTAGGAGTAGAATATGCAAACAGTCTATGCATTTACCATATATGTAGCTCTATAAAGGGGGGGGGGGGGGGGCTAAAATGGCCAGGCAACGTCAGGAGTAGAATATGCAAAAAGTCTATGCATTTACCATATATGTAGCTCTATAAGGGGGGGGGGGGGGGCTCCCCTAAATCCGCATAAATAAAAGGCAATTCAATCGAAAAAAAAACTGATTTAGGACTTAACAATGAAACAAAAACAGATATGTAAACAGACTGCAGCCAACTACAGCAACTGAATAACAGGCTCCTGACTTGGGGCAGGCACATACAGATTGTGGCGGGGGTAAACATGTTTGTGAGCGATTAGCCCTCCCCTAATCAGGGATAATGATGTAAAGATACAACATAAGATCAGTTGAAAAAACCAAAACTAATGTAAAGACAAAAGACACAAAATACTGATCTAAGGGTACTCGCAGTTACTGAAAGGTAGTTCAAAGCCAAGAACAACTAATAAATATATCATATTCTCCCAGACTAAAGATATATTTAGCAGTTATACTGTAAAACATTTAAATTCCAGCCTTGCTATGCCGTGAGTGGGCGATGACTGGATTCGTCACTTGTTTACTTTCAAATCTTATAATACACCCACAATTTGGGCATTTTGTCTGGGATCCCGTAAAGATTTGTCTCGCCTGCGACAAAAGTCGCAGAATGCGAGACATAGTCATTACAACCCGGCTACGGCGGTTTTATATATTTGTATAAACTTTATATTTAAAGAAGGTAGAAGACCTGGAGGCTTCATTCCTTGTATATAGATGCCTTATGTTACGAAGTTTTCGCCTGGCATATATCCATTGTCCTTGACCTCTTTTTCATGGTTCAGCGACTGCTTAAAAAAAGGTAAAGGGATTTTTGTCATGCAAATTTCTCACTTGTTATGAGTAATAGAATATTTATTCTTAGTATATGGGTTAGTTGCAATGTCTGCGTGTCAGTCAGACAGGGTTCACCTGATCTCGACCTGATTTCATGGATCAGTGATCACGGTAAAAGTTACGTGGTTAAGTTTGTTTCTCATAATATACTATACGCAGTAGGTCAACTATATGAAATGTATTGTAAGGTGTACATGTCAGTCTGGCAGCTGTCATCTGTCATTGACCTCATTATCATGGTTCATTTGGTGAATGTTAAGTTTTGTGTTTGAACTGTTTTTTTTAAATACTATAAGCAAAAAGTAAGCTATATTTGGTGTATGGATTAATGATAAAAAGGTGTATAAATCTGTCTGATAGGATTCATCTGGCCTTGACCTTATTTTCTTGCTTCATTGGTCAAATTTAAGTCTTCCTGGTTATGTCTGTTTCTTGGATACTATAAGCAATATGCCAACTATATACATTTTTGTATATATATGCATGAAATGATTATAAGTGCTCTTGTCTGTCTGGCATGTATCATCTCACCTTGGCCTCATTTTCATAGTTATATATATATACTATAAGCATTAGGTCAACTATATTTAGTACATGTCTGTCTGGCTTGGTTTATCTGACCTTGACCTCATTGTCGTGGATCATTGAGAAAGTTAAATTTATTTGATACTTATAGTAAAACGTTATCTAAAGACTTTCGACATAACATCAGTCATGTTCAGTAAAATAGGCGAGACATTTCAGCGTGTACACTCTTGTTATAATTGGAACAAAAAATACGACTAGATTATGAAGAGAAATACATTTCCTGTATTCAAATATACATGCAATTGTTTGCACCTGTCCTAAGTAAGGAATCTGATGTTCAGTAGTTGTCGTTTGTTGGTGTGGTTCATAAGTGTTTCTCGTTTCTCGTTTTTTATATAGATTAGACCGTTGGTTTTCCCGTTTGAATGGTTTTACACTAGTAATTTTTGGGGCCCTTTATAGCTTGCTGTTCGGTGTGAGTCAAGGCTCCGTGTTGAAGACCGTACTTTGACCTATAATGGTTTACTTTTATATATTGTGACTTGGATGGAGAATTGTCTCATTGGCACTCATACCACATCTTCTTATCATATATATCTATGTTCATTATTCTGTATTCTTTATATTTTAGCACCCAATTTTTCTCTATTCATTATTTTTGTTGCCTATTTTTTTCTATTCTTTATTTCTTGCGCTTTTTGCCTTATTATGTTCTTTTCTTGAGAACGAGGGGCCACAATGTCGATCTCAGATATTGTCCTACCAATGAAATCGTTAAACACAATTTACATTTATCAGACAAAGATAAGCAATGTGATATTAGAACATATTACTTGAGAATACGGCATAAAAGAATATGAATTACAAAAAGTTATAAAACCAGACGTTTTTCACTTTGTCAGCTTAGGCAAATCTATACCTTTTACTAATTCTTATTAGATTCTATTATACCCCACCCGACCCCCATAGAACGTTTACTTTTTCTTAAATACGACAAAAATGAACGTACTATACAACATACTTATACAAGGGACACTGATTATCATTTAGTTGAAATTTACATGTGTACTATATTTGCGGGTCCAAATATAGATAAGAGAAGATGTGAAGTATATGCAATGAAAAAGTAACCTAGCGACAAAAAGAATCAAAAGACAAAGAGAGCTACCTATAGTCGTTAAACATTAACTGTATAACTTGTGAGGATAAATTTAACAGAAAGGATCTAAGAAATGCATTAATTCGTAAAGTCGGTTAAATATTAGATGATGAGGAACACTTCTTCCTTCATTGTCAAATTAGTAACCAATATTTGAAATTCCCTCATGTATATGTGATTCTGATTTTAATCAACTTGACTCAAACTCAAAACTTAAAACTATTTCAAATCCAAATAAATATATTTCAAGGGCGGATCCAGCCATTTTTAGGGGGGGGGGATGTTTCCAACCCAGGATAAAGGGGGGGGGGTTCCAACCATATGTCCCCATTCAAAAGCATTGGTCGTCAAAAAAAGGGGGGTTCCAATCCCCGGACCTTCCCCCTGGATCCGCCACTGTATTTTGTCTCATGTTGTTGGCTATATATAAAGCAATCTACGGACTTGTGAAAATAAGGTTCAACTTGGTTGATTATCTCCGTATGGATACATTTGGTTATTAACTTGACTTGCTTATATAAACTTGATTCATGTCTTGTTTGTACTTTGTGTACTTAGTTGTGATTAATGTACTGCATATTTCATTAATATCAATATTGTTACTTATTTGACAACGAAGGAAGAAGTGTTCCTCGTCATCTTATATTTAACCGACTTTACGAATTAATAAATTTCTTAGATTTTTTCGGTTAAATTTATTCTCACAATTTCTACAGTGTGTCGAATAACCTGCCAGGGTATGCTTTTGTAATATAATTCGGATATTAACAGCTAGTTCATCTAATGAGGAAAAACTTTCGACAACTATTTAACAGGTTCCTGAAATGAATATCTGTTAATAAGTAGAAAAAAAACAATCTTGCCCAAGACAGGACAAACAGGAATATTCTGCCCCCCCTCCAAAAAATTTCAAAATTGCAGGTAATAATTGTGTACAAAATAAGCCTTCCGTGTGACAGATGAAAAGGAATATTCCGTTCCATGCACGAGTCTGCAAAGAAAATCCTTGCCCTCCCAAGAAAATAAAATGGACAGTTATAATCTTAACAAACGTTTTGTATATAATTCATACAAATATTTTACATATTACAGGAGTAAAAAAAAATTACTGCAGCAAATTTTCAAAGGACTCCGTAGGTGGCTGTTGCAAGGCAAGATTTTAACCCCTACCCAGCATATCCTTTTCCTCGTCGGTAGTATACACTTCTCGCCTTTCATCCTTATCTACCAACATTACAGAACCTATATCCATTGAATGTATTGATAATTTGTTCTGAAAATATAAATGAAATATTTGTCACTGAACGGCTAATTTGTTCTGACAATATTCATGAAATATTTGTCACCGATCGGCTAATTTGTTCTGAAAATATTCAAGAAATATTTGTCACTGAATTACAGTTATGAAAAAATCAATCAATCGAAATCGAATCAAGATTTGATGATTTATAAAATATCTGTATATCATCTCGCCAAGCAACACGAATCATGCGTTCACGGACAATATAAACCTATTAAATTTCAAGTGCCCATCTAAACAATTTGCGGAAATAAATGTAGGTTTTTTCAAAGCCGATGTTTTTTACTCGGATAATGGAATGTCATAAGAGGATTTAAACGGGGTGTGACGCAACAGCAGTTGTAGAACAAACATGTATGAGAGTCTGGATGGGGTTTACATCATAGAGAATAACGGGCCCAAAAACAAACAAAAATAGAGAAAAATATCCTAAAATTTTAAAGAATACAGAATTGACTACCCCCATAAACCCTTTAGGGGCGAACAAAGGTGCAATTCACTGTATGCAAATCCTGCTTCACTAATTATGTCCGTCGTGTTGTTCATCAAACGGAAAGTTACACAGAAGTGGAAAACATGACGGGATCGGGACTACAACAAACGGAAAGTTACACAGAAGTGGAAAACATGACGGGATCGGGACTACAACAAACGGAAAGTTACACAGAAGTGGAAAACATGACGGGATTATGACTACAGCAAACGGAACGTTATACAGAAGTGGAAAACATGACAGGATTGTGACTACACCAAACGAAAAGTAAAACAGAAGTTGAAAACATGACGGGATTATACTACACCAAACGGGATGTAACACAGAAGTAGAAAACATGATGGGATTGTAACTACACCAAACGGAAAGTAAAATAGAAGCGAAAAACATGAATAAATAATTAAATGAATAGACTAAATTGAATTCAGTCCTTTGTCCAAGACTATGACACTTAATCTGTGTAAAACACTTATGTCTAAATGTCCAGAATAATAAGATATAAAATGAAATATATGCAAAATACGAACATAGAGTAAAACAAACTCGAAATAATAAAATGTTGTTTAAAAAACTAATTTTACACTTCACAGTACAAATACTAGTAGACTAGTCATAACCAGATTGTGCCTACACCAAACGGAAAGTAACACAGAAGCGGGAAACATGACGGGATTATGAATATACTAAACGGAAAGTTACACTGAAGCAGAAAACATGACGAGATTGTAGCTACACAAAACGGAAATTTTGACAGACTCGGAAAACATGACGGAATTATAACTACACCAAACGGAAATTTACGCAGACGTGGAAAACATGACGGGATTGTAACTACACCAAACGGAAAGTAACACAGAAGCGGAAAACATGACGGGATTCTGACTACACCAAACGGAAAGTTACATACACGCGGAAAACATGACGGATTGTAACTCACCAAACGGAAAGTAACACAGAAGTGGAAAACATGACGGGATTGTGAGTACAATAAACAGAAAGTTACACAGAGCGGAAAACTTGACGGGATTGTGATAACACCAAAACGGAAAGTTACACAGAAGCGGAAAACATGACTTCACCATGTTTTATAGACATACGATATAAATAGTTATGTTTATCGTTTTTTAGCCTAGGTGCATTGCAGTTAACACAATTTTCGTCCCAAGGTTAAACTTCAAAGTCCACTCTCGAGGCCTTACAAATATAATAGGCGGGTTTTTACATTTCTAATGTTTACTCATAGTGTAGAAAAAAAATGCAACCACCTTTTACATTAGAGTGACTATATTTCATATGTTTCGCCGTTTTTATATTTATGAAAATTAGTAAAAACAAAGGCATTTGATAGTATTCTATATGACTGATTTTATTTGTCTTCGGCCAGAAGCTAGAGTTCACGTTTTCTTTTTATCTTCCCTCCATTTGATATCAGCTGTTTGACCCAGAATTGACATTTCTTATATATCAAGGTGTTCCTTGTGTTACATCACAGGTATTTTGTGTATTGGAAGCTTTAACATGTACAGCTCGTTCAGTTTGACTGTTAATTTGCATTAAGTGAACGAAAGTGGAGTGTTCCCAAAACTGGAGTAAATCTTAAAACACATATCAAGCCATTGGTTTTCTTTCATGAATCGTTTTACATTTTGTCATCCTGGTGTTCCGGAAGGGTAGGCAGATCCTGGATATTTTGTATGTTTTAATGGTTATATCATCAACCCCGTCCACTTTTCTTCGAATATGACCTACCGAATTAGACTTATCACCAGGTTTGTACTTACATGAGCAACATGACGGGTATGACATGTGGAGCAGGATCTGCTTACCATTCCGGACCACCTGAGATCACCCCCGGTTTTTGGTGGAGTTTGTTTGCTCAGTATTTCGTTTTCTATGTTGTGTTTTGTGTAGTGTTGTTTGTCTTTTCGTCGTTTTTCGTTGTTTTTTTTTTGCCATGTCATTGTTAGTTTGTTTTCGACTTATGAATTAAATATCCCTTTGGTATCTTTCGCCTTTCTTTAGCCTATTGTTGAAGGTCATACGGTGACCTATTGTAGTTCACTTCCTTGTCCTTTGGTCTTTGGTGTGTAGTTGTCTCACCGTCCTCATTTGATTAAATCGACCGGTTTCTTGTTTGTTTAACTTTTTAAAAGATCATTACGAAACTTCCAGTGGTCAATATTACAGACATTATAATCACGAATGAAGATGTGTTGAAGCTGTTCTAATCCAAACTCACAAAAATCGTAATTTCAAATATCAGCGCCGACGGCACTATGTTAAGTTGCAGCACCGCACGAGCGCAAGTGTGCTATTCATACAAATAATACATAATATGAGGGTCTTGATGTGGGTTACAGAGTAGAGACTAATGAGCAAAACAATAAAGAACGGAGAAAAAATAGGGGAAAAAGGAATAGAGAATGGGGTGCTAAGATATAAAGGATAGAAAATAATGGGCAAACGATAAAAGAAAACAAAACAAACAGCATAAAAATTACAGAAATAAAGCCCCTAGCATCCAGACCCTCATATATTAACCTCAATTTACAATTTGGTTAATAATTCAAATCTTGTGTCCGCACTTTGCTAATAAGCGTAGCTATACAGTATTCACTATGACTGATTAGTTTTTTTGTGTATACCCTAAAAGACTGAAATTTGAACACTCAATCGAAACGGGTTGTCAATAATACACTGCTCAGGTGTCTAGACGAATATCGGCCTTTACCTGCATATACATAAACATTTAGCACCTTTCGAAAGAATTTATCAAAAATCTGTTCTTATTTTATGACAGAGTAGCAATGTTATTTCGACACATTTAGTTTTAAACCATCAAGTACAACTTGACGGGCCTTAAAGAATACTGGCCACAAAGTTCACGGCAGAGTCATTAGTTGGTCCGAATGTTCAAGATTAAGTCACATATACTCAAAGTGGTGCCAACTCTTATGATAAATCAAGGTTTCCATGTACAACTTTGATTAAACACGACTTAATCAAAATAAATCATTTCTTAAACATATTATCAAATAATAAATGTTTACAGAATAGAGAATAGCTAAAAATATAAAAAAAACAGAGAAAAATGGTATAAAAAATTAAAGGATATAAAAATGGATGACCCCCCCCCCCCCCTTTTTTTTTCTCTCATCCAGACCCTCATGTAATTTACAACCTGTAAAAGCGCACATTTTGTTCTATATCGTCTGCAAAAAAAAACAACAAAAAAACAAAAAAACAAACGCAATTGTTCCGGTTTTATCTCAAGTTTCTATGCTTAATTTATTTTAGTAAATGAAAACCCTGCACTATCGTTGTTGGGCTGCTGTCTTATGTTACCCAACATCTCCCTTTTATTTGTATGCAATGGTTTTCGGTGAAAAGAAGTTATGTGAGATACACGTCATTTAAATAGAAACCAAATAAAAAATAGTGCATGGGTTTTCTCTATAGGTACTCATGGTTGCTCTAGATCTAGGATCTGGAGCTTTTTTCATACATATTCTTACGACAATAATCGATCGTAAGTTAAACTGAAATGTTCATGACTTACGAGTATTTTGTCGTAAGTCTTTCTGTGTAATGAATCGCAGACGCATACCTATATATATATATATATATATAGCATGTTCAATAGAAATAATAGCGAAACTTCCATTGACATGGCCGATTTAGTGCAGACGGTATATGTTTCCCAAAGGGTACTTGATTAAAATCTTCATCCAAAGGGCGATATACAGTTCAGCATTCAATTTTCGCTACCAGACAAAATGTGTATACCATGAAAGTATGTCAAGCTTTAGACCGCCATTTGACTATAAACATGCTGTCGTTCGGAATAACAAGCAATGCTATAAAAGTCCAACGTCTACAAATGTGGATTCAAGCACGCAACCAAATCTTTAATAATTTTCAGTTTTCCTTCTAAATATTTCGTCAAAGAAGCTAGCAATTTCTAACACTTCACTCAAAGTACTTTTAATCACTTAACCATCTGACAGAAAGTACTAGATGCATTTTTTTTTACGCCCTCTAATATCGGCTGCTGTAATTCCATTAATTATCTTTACGAACAGCGCACATGAAAAAAAAAACCAAAAAACTAACAAAACGAAATATCCCCCTAATAAAACAAAAAAACAACAAAAAAGCATAACAAAAAACCAAAAAATTCAACAAAACAAAACAACAAAATATAACAAAATAAACCTCAAAAGACAAGATGAAATCAGAGGTGTGCCTTTGAAAGGCAGGATATTCTACAAGACAAGACGTAATAAAAAAGGAAAAGGTACCAAGGAGACAACTATATAAACTATTTACATATATTGAGCGAGTTTTTTCAGAGTAAATATGACCGTTTTGTTCTTAAGTATTTATATAAAAAAAGTCTTACAAGGTTTAATTTTCTCTCATTTTTAACAGTACTATAAAAATAAGAAGTGGTATGCTTGAAAATGAGACATCTCTCCACCAGAGACCAAATGATGTAGAAGGTAAGCAAACTATAGGTCACCGTACTGCCTTCGACAATGAACAAAACCCATACCGCATACCAAGCTATATATGAATTATGTACAAAACTACAGACGGAAAACAAATATGATATACAGCAACAAACACACGACAACCACTGAATTTATATATGCTCCTGACTTGGGACGGTCACACACAGAATGTAGCTGGGTTAAACATGTTTGCGGGCGCCCAACTTTCCCCTAACCTAGGTTTGTTATGCGAATATACCTTGTCGAGACTTTGCCATTGTATTTATTAACTACGTCTAATTGGCCTGTTGTACTTACATTATTAAATTACAAGCTTTTTATAGATAGTTTCTAACTGGGACTTGAGTGGACAGGAGTTTTGCTATCCATGCTCTCTTGGGTAGAAAACTAGTGAGAAAGGATCCAATTCAGGTTAGGGAGCTACCATTTGATTTTTATGGGCGAAGAGGGGGGGGGGGGGGGGGGATGGGCGGTTAGGATGAAATTTGTAAAAAAAGGAAGGACAGGTGTTTTGAGTAAAATAAAAAGGCAGGATGAGCAACTTGGCAAAAAAAAAGGCAGGATGACAATTTATGTAAATAAAGGCAGGATAAACTAACAAAAAAAAAGGCAGGACCGAATAGAGTGAAAAATAAAAAGGCAGGACAGAGATTACAAAAAAAAAGCAGGACAAAATTGTTCATCCTAGCCCCTCCCCCTCCCCCCCCCCCCATAAAAAATCAAATGGTAGCTCCCTAAGATGGCACATTACAATTACATCATGTTTTCATCCATTCTCGAGGCCCTTCGTGGGGGTGTCCAAGTAATCAAATAATCACAAATTTTTCTGCCAATATAATCACATAATCAGTAATTATTTTTTTAAACAAGATAATCAAATAATCAAAAATACGGTCCTAGATTATCAAATAATCAAATAATCATGAAATATTTGGTCTGGTAATCAAATAATTCTTATAAAAACGGCCAAGTAATCACATAATCAAAAACCCCATGGGGAGGCTCATTCTCCCAAAAGGGCGTTTTTATTAGCTGTTTCTATAGATTATGAGCTATTTAGAGCTTGCTGTTCTGTTTATGCAATTTACCATCAGTAAAGCTAAATATATCTGTTCTTAGCAAACTTGTACTGTGCACATGTCTTATTTGCTTAGCCTCAACTTTAGAACAATTAAAAGTTTATAATCTGTCAAGAAAAAAAAAGCCAATTTAGATTAAAAAAAAAACTTGCGCGTAGTATGGCATTCATTCATTGTGTAAAATAATATGGAGCACGACTGGACATTTCATTTCCAAAGATTGAAACAAACGAATAAAACGCATTCTAATATGATATATTGAACGAAGGCATATCTTATATGAAACATGAGATTTAGTTCACGTACAATGTAAATGTATAATTAAGAGATTAGCTGTATTCGAGTTAAATGTCATAGGGCAGTATTACATGTTTATCAGGACGAATACATGTTTATGTGATATAATATGAACTCTTCTTTATGTTACACCGTAACACTAAGCCTGTTTTCGAACGGTTCTTGTATGTATGAAAGGTATACACTGTAAAAATGGTGTTTAGATCCTAAACACATTTCTAAGCACATCTTTTGTGCACTTTTTTTTACATGTTTAGATCTAAACGTGTCTCAGTACAATGTGTTTAGTATTGTGTTTAGAATCGTGTTTAGCTTAGAAAAAAGTGTTTAATTTCTAAACACTTTCATTTTTAAACACATTAAAAGTGTTTAAATTCAAGACATGTTTAGATATTATGTGCTTACTGAGAAATGTGTTTAGAAATTAAACACAATCCTAAACACGTTTAGATCTAAACATGTAATACAAGTGTTTAATTTCTAAGCACGACTTTTACAGTGTATACTTGGCGTTATTTTTTAATTTATCATGATTGTCAGCACAGCAATGTTATAAAAAAACCCACATGACTCGAGATAGTAAACATACTTTTTTCTAGCAGAAGCAGATGAAGAAGAAGATTTAAAACCGTGCTGAGGAAGAAGGCCGGAGAAGAAGAAGATTTAAAACCGTGCTGAGGAAGAAGGCCGGAGAAGAAGAAGATTTAAAACCGTGCATTTAAAAGCTATAAAATGCACTGGAATTTTACATTTGTCCTTCCTTTTTGCAAACATTCCTATTCATCATCCTTCGTGTGGAATCTGTTTTAGCCAACTGTAAAACTTATCTTTATAGGAGAAACAGTTATTGATAATTAGCAACTGTAGACGTTGTAAAAACAAAATGTTGATGCTTTTAAAACTTAACTTGACATGTAAATATAAACATGCTAACGTGAAAATTTAATTAACATGTACTGAGGCCGGGTCATGACCAGATAATGACCAGCTTAACGAAATATACGTGATATGTATCAAAAACTTCTAAAGCGCAAGGAAAATATATACCGTTACATTGCATTTTTGTTCCGATAACACGTGATCACGTCCATACATTTTTCTACATTCGTGGGTAGTCGGCTTTGTCATTATATTATGTCCCAGGGCAGATGTAGAAATCTAAAGCCTCATACAATTTTCTCTAAATGCCCTCTGTAACTTATTTGAGGGTAGGAATGCCATTTACCGTCAGGAGTCAAACGGTCATTTTCGGCTACCGATTGCGTCAAATTAGTTAATATTTTACCGTGATTCGTCAAAATATCCTTATCGTGTTTCGTCAGAGGTTTCAAATAATTATCGCTACCGTTATTTTTGTCAAAATCAGTCGATTTTTTTATCGTCTAAAAGAAAGTGTACATTTTATCGTCATGTACCAAAAATAAACGTTAACGTCATTTGGCAAGCATTTTTACCGTTATTCGTCATAAAGGTACCATCATTACGACCCTCTTATTTCTGTAAGACGTTTTCTATGCTTCGTGCCGATGTGATGAGTCAAGCCATTTTCCAATGATTTTTATGTTATGCTGTTACAACACTGACGGTCCCACGTTAGGGGGAGGGGGAGGTTGAGTGCTCACAAACATGTTTTATCCCGCCCAACATTTAACATGTGTGTGCCCAAAGTCAGGATTCTGTAATTTAGTGGCTGTCTACCATATTTTTTTTCGTTTGAATAATTTCACATTTTTTCGTAGCCTTTTATAGCTGATATACGGTCTTGCTCATTGTTAAAAGCCTACGGTGACCTATAGTTGCTTAAATCCGCTTCATTTGGACTCTGTTGGATAATTGTCTCATTGGCAATCATCTCCTTAATTCATATTTAGATGAGGTAAAACAGGACGGTATCAGGATATATAAGATTTTTGGTTCGCCTGACATAGGAGGGAGTTGCAGTATAGGTAAATATGTAATCAGGTTAACAGGAGCAGTTACTGTAACTTTTAACCTTTCCGGAGCACTTAAGTTTAAAAGGGAGATGCGGGGTTGCAAATCAATGAATTAACAACTTATAACACTACAACAAACCACACTTAAAAGACATCATGCAGTTTTTATCAATCGAAAATGTTAATAGTATATATCAAGCAGTAAATCGCCTCAAGTTTACAGTATAGATTCAGTATAAATAAGTTTTAAAAGTCAATGCAGACGCGGTTTACTTTCTGCATAAATATAAATATTTTTGTCATATTACGTAATCTTTACAATTTTCTTGATTTATGAACACTAAAAATGAAGACAGTTTTATATCAATTTATCCATTGTATCTTGTTGTATCATAATTCAAAATGTAAATAATGCTTGGGAAAAAAATGGCGTCTCAATGCATGCATGTCATAGGACAATTCGGTCATCTAATCGAGCTCAACACTCGGTTACATAACAAATTGTGACAATAATGGATAAAAGCTTTTTAAATTAAATATTAAGAAATATAATTTTAATATTGAATTTCAATACCACGATTTTTTTATACAGAGTACTTGTCCTGAATAGTACGCAATTGTTATACTGAAACTAGACAGACCTGGGAATAGTATACTGTCAATATATTATGGCACAGGACAGACGTAGAATATATTAATGAATAAAATATTATGTAACACAATATCATATGATACCTGACAAAGTTGATCTTTTAACGAAAATAAAGAATGAAAAAACAAACTGAACCCCAAAAACTAAAAACAAACAAAAGACTGTAGAGAAGCAATAGAGCCGAATATGACGCATGCAGCGTGAAATCGTAAGCACTCTTTATTGACTTGGGTGTGTTTTTGCGAAGTCTGAAACACGAAGAACTCGTTATTAAAGAGTAGGGAACACAAGAAGTTATTCAGTCACAGACATTACAGTCATATATTAAAACGTGTTGGTGATATAAATCAAATAAGTTCATTGCAAACGATATGCTTATAGTGGACCAATGTCGGTCAATTTAAAACGTATTCTTCCATGCATTTTAGATACGTAGACAATGGAGGTCGGGCAATTTAAAATGTATACTTACGTTCAAGATACGCAGCGACACTTTTCACAAAAAATTTTACGCCGTTAATATTGGTCGTAAGTTATACTGAAATGAGGGGTGGACACCCTTCTCCCACCTCCCACTTTTAGAATCTTTTTTTCTCTCCCACCTATTTTTTGTCTCCAACCTCCCGCCCCAACCTCCCACCTCCCTCAAAAGCTGTCCACCCCCTCTGAAATGTGTATGACTTACGAGTATTTTTACTCTTAAGATTTTTTGTGAAAAGAGCCGCTGAAGTATACGCATCTCGGGATACACTAAAATAACGGCGCGTTACGTTTGCGGGAACAATTTTCCGCGTTTGCACAACAATTTTTCACGTTTGCGCAAAATAATGCATTACGTTTGCGCGACTGAAATATATCTATTGAAAAAGTTACCACGTTTGCGTGAATCAATTGAATTCTTGTAATAAATAAAATAAGTTAAAAAATCGTCAACTGAAAAGAAAAGCGGTAAACACACGGCAAGGATTTAGGATTGCAATTATGTTCTAGCGAAGAAAGTTGAGGGCAGTTTTTGAAGATGATATAATGCCGGACGCCATTGAAAATGAAAAAAAAAACCAAAGTATTTACCAAGTTGGCAATAACGTCACCAGTGAGTCTATAGTTCCGCCCAAGAATGTGGACGGCTGTTCCAAATGAAAGCAGAAAACGTATACCAACAATGAACCATAGTCTTTTTACAGTAAGGACTGAAGGATAGAGTGTTTCTCTCAAGATTACCGTCGTACTGTGTTTTATTGCAGAATGTGGTTTATATACTTAATAAAGAGAGACGTAAGATACCAAAGGGGTATTCAAGCTCAGAAGTCGAAAAACAAACAGACAATGCCATGGAGAAAAAAAAAACACTGTACATAAAAATAACTTAGAAACAAGACACTGAGAAACACGAACCCTACCTAAAAGCAGGGTGGTCACAGGAAAAGTTAGAATGTTTCTTTCTAGGAAATATATACTGCATTTTATTCAAGACTTTACTTTTTTCATATATGTAATGATGTTTATTGTTTAAAGAATATAGACTTCCCAGATTATATAAATTATTTATCTAAACAATATTTTAACACAAATTCCTTCAAGGTCCGGTCATTCTGATGATAAAAACATAGATAAAACATCTCAAGAAAATTACAGGTAAATATTGTTTAAAAGAAAATAGACTTTCTTTTTAATATAAATTATTATCTATATTAATATTTTTTAAACACAAATTCCTTCAAGTTCCGGTCATTCTCAGGATAAAAACAAAGATAAAACATCTTAGGCAAATTACAGGTAAATATTGTTTAAACGGAATATAGACGTGCCTGATTATATAAATTAGTATCTATCTCAATATTTTGTAACAAAAATTCCGTCAAGTTCCGGTCATTCTCATGATAAAATCTCAGGCAAATTACAGGTAAATTCGCGCAAACGTAATACCATTTGTTCGCGCAAACGTGATACTTGTCAAAATTCAAATTCGCGCAAATGTGAATGTCGCCCTAAACAATATTTGCCCGATTATGAATATAACTCGATATACTCTTTGTAGAGAATAACGGAGATCAATTAATTTTCAGTTTATAAAATCTTTTTAATGACTAAGATTCGGACCATAACTGCCATGCTACAATTTCAGTTTTCGTAGAATATAATAGAAGATGTGTAGGAGCTATGCACAAATGACAAACAGATACATTCAGACGGACTAACTGAGTGGTATATATGTTACAGGCATTTTCTAAATTTAGGCATTTTCTTAAATGCCTGGAAGATTCAGGTATTTTTCATAATGACTAATTTTTCTAGGCATTTTACAAAATACCTAGAAAAAGCGAAAGGCATTTTACAAAATGCCTGATATTATTTTATAGAATGAAATGTTAAAAAACCCAATTGAAAGCTTTGAACAACTGAGCAGTTTTATTTATGATAATTACTGAATGTTAAAGCTTGCAATTTAAGAGTTATAATTATCAAAAATAAGTCTAAATTCACACAAGCACAGAACTCGACAATTATTTGTTATTTCTTAAAATGTTTGGATGACAGAACTGTTACACAATATTTGTCCTATTTTTTTGCAAATACATTCGTAGGCGTAAAATCTGGTTTAAGCACTTCGACCACATTTGGAGAAACCTGGATCATGACTAAATTAATTTAGCACTTTCATTACCTTTTCTGATAAAACACTTAACATTCGACAACATTGAATTTCGCAATGAGCCCACACGTCACACATAAATATCTTCTTTTTCATATCTCCCAAAAGATTTAAAGTACATTATCATGATCAGTTTGACTTGTATCTTTTGGCTTATAGCTTTTAACGGACTGAAGCAGATTTGCCCGTGACGGGTGATGCATCTATAACAGGAGACGCTTACCCTGTCAATGCACCGTTGTTTGTCTCTTCTTGGGCGAATTTCGAGATCTTAACCACAGTTAACTACTGTCTCATTAATTCATCGAATTGCAAAGACACAGGAATTTCCTTGAGGCAATGAATATGAAGATACTCATATATTGGCATCACAACCAAACACCGCCTTGTATCGCGAAACCCATGCTATAGAGGGGCAAGCGGCAGTCGAAATTCCTGTCCTTTATCCAGATTAATTCACTGCAGAAATAACCCATATGAATTATAACCAAATTATTCTCGTCTTAAAAATGCATGAAATATTTGCTACTTGAAACAAACAAACAACAATCAGCCAATTAAAAACAAACTTTTTTTCTCTGCCTCAAATGTTTCACTTCACTGTTTTGAATCTGGATTTTCTAAAAATTCGTTTGTAAATTTTGTTCTATTGAAATCACAATTTGTCCTTCTGCCATTTTGACAAAATAATCATAAATTTACTTTTGTCTATCTGAAATACACAGTGAGTACATACTTAACGTAGTATCACTAAAAAGAACATATCAGATGACATACAAACTTTCCCAGCTGGTTTTTGAAGAATAAATTAATTCTACCGAACCATTAGTTATTTTCTTTGCAAGATGTTGTGTTTTGTTCACTTTTTGTCATATGCATCTCAAAGATATCCCTTTTCTACAAATTGCCTGAAACTGAATTAGGCAATTTGTTGAATTTTGTTTTAAAATTTCAGTCATTTTACAAAATGACTAGGTATTGTTAGTCATTTTATATAATGCCTGTCAAGGTTAGGCATTTTATAAATTGCCTGAAAATTCAGTCATTTTACAAAATGCCTAAATTTAGAAAATGCCTGTAACATATACATACTTCCGGTGATCTCATGATAGCGTGTTCGCATTGAGTGCGGTATGTCGTGGGTTTGAACTCCGGGTGGGTCAGACCAATGACTTGAAAATAGAAATTCGATGCTGCTCTGCTAAGGACGCGGCATATAGGATAAAGAGCAAAGACTGGTCGGCTTAGAGACAGAATAATGTGTCAGGCTTGTGTGACATGTCTCGCTGTGGACTGTTACCTTGTAACTAGCACGTTAAATATCCGGATCAGCGTGTCGGTCACGTACAAAGCAGGGTTAATACTCATTTCATATAATCATGTTCTCGTCCTGAATATGCATTTAATTTGCCAGTTGACATTAAACAGCCGTTTATGATCTATCCATTCAAAGGCTTGGAATACGCACACATGAGACACTATATTTCTATATATTTTGTTGGATTCCATTGTTCAAGTTTGCATGGTTTTATTCCACTGTT
Source organism: Mytilus californianus (assembly GCF_021869535.1). Classification (NCBI taxonomy): domain Eukaryota; kingdom Metazoa; phylum Mollusca; class Bivalvia; order Mytilida; family Mytilidae; genus Mytilus; species Mytilus californianus. The sequence goes on along the minus strand of NW_026262582.1, from coordinate 45,795,161 downwards.
CAAGTTTGCATGGTTTTATTCCATTGTTCAAGTTTGCATGGTGGTTTAATTCCATTGTTCAAGTTTGCATGGTTTTATTCCACTGTTCAAGTTTGCATGGTTTTATTCCACTGCCCATCCAAAGGGTTCAATCGTCTTTGCTAAACAAAATGCAAAACTTCAAACCATTTGAATAATAGTTGGTCTTGATATTGTATGTACATTATGCGACCGAAAAACATTGATTATATTGACTCCCTGATTGCATATTTAAACCATGGAAGTAGTATATACTTCCATGTTCAAACCAACTATTGAAGATCAGGCATTGATTTTTTTCTTATAGTTTTTGGAGTAAACTTTGCTAATGGGGTGCACATTTTAATTTTGTATTTCGATTTACAGTGCTCATTAAAAAAATGTATGTATTCACATTATTTATTATTAATTTTAATGAAAACACAAATATATCATTCATAGGACTTTATTGTGCACAAATGGCCAGGCATGATTTTTTATGTCTCTTTAGCTCACTTCGGGCCAAGTGAGCTTTTCTCATGACTTGGTGTCCGTCATCCGTCGTCGTCGTCGTTACCTTTTTACATTTTGAACTTCTTCTAGAGAACCACTGAATGGAATGAAACCAAACATGGCATGAATGTTCCTTAAGTTATGAGGTGCTGACTAAATGTTGTTACTTTGTAGCTGATTCATCACCCAAGATGGCCGCCAGCGGGGAACTTAGTTTAACAAAGGACCCTATGGAAAATACATACAAATGTCTTCTTTTAGAGAACCACTAAATGGAATGAAACCAAACATGGCATGAATGTTCCTTATGAGGTGCTGACCAAGTGTTGGTACTTTGAAGCCGATCCATCATCCAAGATGGCCGCCAGAAGGGGACTTACCTTAACATAGGACCCTATGGGAAATACATACAAATGTCTTCTTTTACAGAACCACTAAATGGAATGAAACCAAACATGACATGAATGTTCCTTATGAGGTGCTGACAAAGTGTTGGAACTTTGTAGGTGATCAATCATCCAAGATGGCTGCCAGCGGGGAACTTAGTTTAACAAAGGACCCGATGTGAAATGCATACAAAAGTTTTCTTTTTTAAGAATCACTGAATGGAATGAAACCAAACATGGCATGAATGTTCCTTATGAGGTGCTGACCAAGTGTTGTTACTTTGAAGCCGATCCATCATCCAAGATGGCCGCCATAGAGGGACTTAGTTTAACATAGGACCCTAAGGGAAATACTTACAAATGTCTTCTTTTAGAGAATCACTAAATGGAATGAAATAAAACATGGCATGAATGTTCCTTATGAGGTGCTGCCTAAGTGTTGTTACTTTTAAGCTGATCCATCATCCAAGATGGCCGCCAGAGAGGGACTTAGTTTAACATAGGACCCTATGGGAAATACATACAAATGTTTTCTATTAGAGAACCACTGAATGGAATGAAACCAAACATGGCATGAATGTTCTTAATGAGGTGCTGACCAAGTGTTGTTACTTTGTAGCCAATCAATCATCCAAGATGGCTACCAGCGGGGAACTTATTTTAACAAAGGACCCTATGTGAAATACATACAAAAGTTTTCTATTGAAGAATCACTGAATGGAATGAAACCAAACATGGCATGAGTGTTCCTTATGAGGTGCTGACCAAGTGTTGTTAAATTGTTGCAAATCCATCAACTAAGATGGCTGCCAACAGGGGGCTTAGTTTAACAAAGGACCCTATGGGAAATATATACAAATGTCTTCTTCTAGAAAACCGCTTAATGGATTGAAACCAAACATGGTATGAATGTTTCTTTTGAGGTGCTGACCAAATGTTGTTACTTTGTAGCTGATTTGTCATTGTCCTTATGAAGTCATTTTCTACAATTTCAATGAATTTAGTGGTAATTTCTGTAAACTTTACAAAAGTCTTCTGCTTTTGATTAAATTACGGGGCCAATATTCATGATATTAAACCAAATTTGGCCTCCATCATAATTAGGGTATCTGTTATGATTTTAATCTATTTTTACATGAGTTCCAAAACCAAAGTAGAATCAGGTGAGCCTCTAGTTTAAGTGTTGCATTGGGTAATTGTGTACTGTCTAAGTGCCATTACCCCATATCTGTTTTTTCACAATACTAAAGATTTGTGATACACCCCATACACTTAAATCACAGAATCATATAATTGTGTTTCGTATATCACCAGATGCGTATATGTCAACGTAATTGATACGATTGGAAACATACTCAGTCGAATAACAACGAGATTTGTTAATTTTGACCTGTATCGCTCATATTGTTACGATTCCTATATGTCATATCGACAAATGTTTCTCTTAGACAAGGATGATTATAGGCTTAAAATTCTTGTCCTGGATTTCTACATGTTGTTTCTTACAAATTTAAAATAACGATATGGTTCTTTGGCAATTCAAAGGGGATTTGAAATACCATACCCTTATACCTCAACAGAGAACATTGAATGACATTTCCAATTGAAAAAAACCAACTCATGATGCAATGAAACCCTCTTTGGAACTCAATTCAGAAAACAAGAGTACACATGCTAAAACAACCGGCTTACTTTACTGATCATTGTTATGTTGAAAACCTTTAAGATCCAGATCTTTATACTATAGTACCACATAAACCTGGGACTATTATACTATGGGTCAATATAATATGTCTCAGCATATCATAAACATTGTCCATGCTTCCTGACAATGAAGCCAATGCCAGACAACATCATATGTAACAAATATACTAGTAATTGACGCATTGCTTATATTTGAGAAGCGGACATAGTATTACGAAAACTTCAGGCCAAAGTCAGTTTAACGCAGCCATACGGACATATACATGTACCCCTTACAATAATTTTTTACACAACACTATGATTGATCTAATACTTATAGTATCTAACAAACGGACTTACAGCGTTCATTATCACTGAACTAGTATATATATTTGTTTAGGGGCCAGCTGAAGGACGCCTCCGGGTGCGAGAATTTCTCGCTGCATTGAAGACCTGTTGGTGACCTTCTGCTGTTGTCTGTTCTATGGTCGGGTTGTTGTCTCTTTGACACATTCCCCATTTCCATTCTCAATTTTATTAATCACGAAAAACTGACATTGACAAATGAAGCATGAAAACGAACATAAGGTCAGGTGACCCTCTCAGACAGTCATAACAATCATAATTTAGACAAAAGAAAGTTGACCTATTGCTTGTTGTATCTAAGAAACCGACCTAACTTGCCACGTGCCACCAAAACTTAACTCAGTTCACGTGATCACAACACGTGATCACAAAACCTAATAAAAATGTACGTTTACCACTCATAATTGAAAATATCCTTCAACAAAAAAAATATTTTTTAATCAGTCGCTGATCCACGAAGGCCAAAAGACATAGGACCGACAGACACTTAATAACATTCTTTATTAATTAATATAAAGCCATATACAATAAACAATTCACCAAAGTTTTATGCAAATTGGTTAAAGCATTTTTGAGTTAATGTCCGACATGTTGACAACGGACGGACAGACGGACAACGGTATACCATAATACGTCCCGTAAACGGGCAAATAAAAAGTATACACCTTAGTCGCACGACTGCCGCCAGTTAAGCCATTTATTGTGTATTTCGTCAACTTGGATTGTAAAATAGCAGAAAAAAATCGCTCTAGATCTTTAATGACATATGCAAATTTTGAGAAAGGAATGCAGTTCATTCGTAAGACTCTATATCTAGTAGAGGGAAAATATGTGTTTTTTTCTTATTATTACTACTGTTTTTACCAAAACAAATTATTTTTTGTTAAGATTTAATTGTTTATCAACTACCCCATTTAAGGAGAGATAACTCAGATAATCAAATTATATAAATGAATGTACAGTAAATTTACCTTTTTTGTTTTGTTGAAAGAAAACAAGTCCCCTGGACCCAATTTTTATATTTCTGAAAACACATTTCTAATGCTATCTGCTCATATATATTACGATAGTAGAGGGGCATTATGTTTTTCGGTCTGTGTGTCCGTTCGTTTGTCCATCTGTTCATCCGTCCATTCGTCCGTTCGTCCCTCTGTCCCAATTCAGGTTAAAGTTTTTGGTCGCTTCAGGTTAAAGTTTTTGGTCAAGGTAGTTTTTGATGAAGTTGAAGTCCAATCAACTTGAAACTTAGTACACATGTTCCCTATGTTATGATCTTTCTAATTTTAAAGCCAAATTAGAGTTTTGACCCCAATTTTATTGTCCACTGAACATAGAAAATGATAGTGTGAATGGGGCATCCGTGTACTATGGGCACATTCTTGTTTTTAAATTCTATCATTTAATTTTCTTTCTATTCACACAAAATTTGTTTTTTCCATGTATCATCTCTTCAAAATCTGACAATTTGCACAAAATGAAGCTTATAAAATGCTTTGTGACACATACGTTTTACAATATTTAAAAAAGGCTCAATATTTAAAACTACATATTGACAAAGAATTGCAGAATTTTACCTTTTTTTATTTACACTCCCCCATCCCACTACTCTCAGCATTCCAAAGTTTTGCATTGTCATATCCTTTGAGACAAAACATGGCAAGCTTAATACATAAGCAACAAAGACCAATTGTTTTTATGTTTGTGATTTGACACGGCCAGGGATCGAATAACATGAACAGTATTAGATGCTCACAGTTACTGAAAGCAAGATCAAAGCATTTAACCTGCCGACATGAAATAATATAGTTCTAATATCTTATAAGAGAAACGTTATAATCAGTACAGGAAGACACACTCTCGTGCAATACTCAAGATGAATAGGAAAAGATTTTCAATCAGGGAGAAACCTAAGCTTACTAAAAGTAACCCTACTGATGTTCATCCCAAGATGTAAACTGGTTCCATGTGTTTTATCTATTTGGGTCTGACATATATAATACAACAAGGGTGACTTAGATACCCTTATGTTACAAGGGTGAATCAGATACCCTTATGTTACAAGGGTGACTCAGATACCCTTATGTTACAAGGGTGACTCAGATACCCTTATGTTACAAGGGTGACTCAGATACCCTTATGTTACAAGGGTGACTCAGATACCCTTATGTTACAAGGGTGACTCAGATACCCTTATGTTACAAGGGATAGAACCAATTTACCCAAGATGAAGAACAGAGTTACAGTACGTAAACTGTCCTTCCTGTGCTTTTGGTTTTGTCAAGTCCATGTAGTCATTGTAGTGATTTTGTGTTGAGAGTTAACCACCATAGACCAAACCCCTGCTTTTCCAGCACAAATATTGTCAATATAAAAAACCATATAAAGGTTGTCACTTGTTGTTACAGATATTCCATCTCTTCTCTAAAATCTCCTTTACTGTGACCATACATTGTGCTTAATTTTTGTCGTTGGTTTGCAGTCTTATTGATGTATACCTGACATATCCATTTATTCATAAATTATCTTTGTTTTATTTTATCAACTTCTAGGTGTTTTTGTTAGCTATGTTGTTTGGTTGCTATCTGCTTAATGTATACCCCACAGCTTCATTTATTCATACTTATGTAAATAAATAGAAGAAAACAGCAACTAGGAGCTATTTTCCATTTTCACACAAGTTAAAACATTAATAAAAGCTGTTACAAAAATTTACACTGGCAATTTAAATAAATAAAACAATAAGATTTATAAAAATTTAATTGAAAAAGAACAACCTCTGATCAACAAATCACAGAAATCACATGGAAGGCAATATCACATCAATCAAAATATACACTCTTACAATTGGTTTATTTTAATCATGTGACTAATCACATGATAGAAAAGTTGCATAATTTATTCACAATTATTTCAGTCATGACACTATTCATACTGATCATATGGAACATGACAAAACACAACAATTAACCAACATTTTGTAAATAATGGTGATATTCAGTCACATGATTGATCACATGATAGACAAAAATAACATTCAATGAATTCATTTTAGCAGTTTATTCATACTGTATCACCATTGTTCACCTGATCTAGGCAAGTCACACAACACTTCATTTTCTGTTGATTTAGATTGTGAAACACATACTCAAATTGATAGCAAGAGATGAATAATACCAACAATTGGGAACAAGGTGAAATTTTGTGATATCATGCAGCTTTCATTGAAAAGTGCAAATGAAAATCTTTACATCTTAAACATAACTAACAAAATATATTTAAATAATCCCTGCAATATTTTATAAAAAAAATCATTCAGATTTTAATTGTTTATTGCATCATAATTGTAAAACCAAAAGCAAACACAAAGTATGAAAAGTCCAAACACGACATCTCTCTGTGACTTCATGACTTTGTGGATTTTTAATATTTTGATATCTAATTTTCACTTCATTGTTCATAAAATCTTTATTCTAAAGTTTACATTTTTTCAAACCTTTTAAACCATATTTGGGAAAATTTCTGAAAATGTGAAAAAATTCAGTCAAAAGAAATATGTCGATAGCGGAAAAAGCTGTTTGACAAACATTGAAAAAGTAGTCAGTAAATAATTGAGGAGACATACACCAATTGGTCTATCAAAGTCATGTTGCTGATCATCTCAAAGATCAGATCACATTTTTTTTCCATAATGTATACATTTGATCAATCCACTATCATAAATAAAATTCAAATAATGAAAAAATTATGACCATGAGGTTAAGGATGTTTGCTCCTTGGTTTTAAAATAACAAGCCTTTTTAAAGACTGTAATAAATGGATAGTACATAAATATAGGAGCTTAAAAAGCAGAAAAAATGAAAGGTCTGTGTCCTAGTTTTTGAGATATAATCATTTGAAAATTTGGCGGGAAATGATTCTCTTTGGAATTTTTATACATTTTACATTGGCACTTTTTTTGTTTCATAACAATGAAAAAATAACAAAGATTTTATAGGATTTTCAAAAATGGCCTTTTAAACTATATGTAATAAAATGTAAAAAAACACATTTGTCCCTAAATTCATTGTACAACTTAAAGATACCATAGATTGGGCAATAAGTGTTCAGGAAATAAAAATAAATTTTATATTTGATGAGTCACCATAGAAACAAAGCATTAAGAAATTAATACAATTTGTAAAAAATTCTTACTTTTCCTTGTTTTATTTAAAATTTTGTTGAGTCTATCTTTACTTTAACAAGAGTGCACATGCTGAAATGTCTCGCCTTCTTTACTAATCATTGATATTATGTTGATAGTTCTAAATATCAAGCTTTACTACAACTATCACATAAACTTAACATGATCCAAGAAAATGAGGTCAAGGTCATATAAACCAAACAAAAAATACATGTACACCTTACAATCATTCAATACACTAAATATAGTTGACCTATTGCCTATAGTTTCTAAGATACAGACCTAACCAAGAACTAAACATTGACTAATGAACAATGAAAACGAGGTCAAGGTCAGATGAACCATGCCAGGCAGACATGTACAGCTTGCAATCCTTCCATACAACAAATATAGTTGACTTATTGCTTATAGTAATAGAAAAACAGACCAAAACACAAAAACTTAACACTGAGCTATGAACCGTGAAAATGAGGTCAAGGTCAAATAAAACCGGCCAGACTGACATGTACATCATAAAATATTTCCATACACCAAATATAGTTGACCTATTGCATATAGTATTAGAAAAAAAGACCAAAACCCAAAAATTTTACATTGACCACTGAACCATGAAAATGAGGTCAAGGTCAGAAGACACCTGCCAGCTATACATGTACACCTTACAATCATTCCATACACCAAATATAGTAGACCTATTGCATACAGTATAAGAAAAACAGACCAAAACACAAAAACTTAACATTGACCAATGAACCATGAAAATAGGTCAAGGACAAATGACACCTGCCAGACAGACATGTACACCTTACAATCATTCCATACACCAAATATAGTTGACCAATGGCTTATAGTATTAGAAAAACAGACCAAAACACAAAAACTTAACATTGACCAATGAACCGTGAAAATGAGGTCAAGGTCAGATGAAACCTGCCAGACTGACATGTATCCCTTATAATCATTCCATACACCACATATAGCTGACCTACTGCTTGTAGTATCTGAGAAACGGACCTAATCACGTAACTTTAACCTTGATCACTGATCCATGAAATGAGGCTGAGGTCAGGTGAACCCTGTCTGATGGACATGTAGACGTTGCAAGGAACCCATATACCAAATATAGTTATCCTATTACTCATAATAAGTGAGAAATTTACATAACAAAAAATCTAAACTTTTTTTTCAAGCAGTCGCTGAACCATGAAAATAAGGTCAAGGACATTGGACATATGACAGACGGAAAGTTCGTAACATAAGGTATCTGCATACAAAGTATGAAGCATCCAGGTCTTCTACCTTCTGAAATATAAAGCTTTATACAAATAGTTTACGCCGCTGTCGCCACCGCCGCCGGATAGTAATACCTATGTCTCACTTTCTGCGACTTTCATCGCAGGCGAGACAAAAATCATGGCCACATCAGAATACAAATCATATTTGAAGAAATTATCCTACAACAAAGTCTTCTATAAAAAAAAAGTTCTGTTATTTTGTTGCAGTCAATATTTCCACCAAGAAATTAGGGAGGGAAAACTTCATTAAATCAGTTTTTCTCATTAATTATGTGCTATCATGATGTCATGTTTTTGTCTTATTCATTTACATTCCTTCATTTTATGCATTTTCCTTTATCATGAGGAAATTTGAAGTAGTTCCCCAAAACACCATTTTCCTGGCCTTAATGCCCCTTCTCTTTGAGTGTTCAACAAAAAAAAAATATCCTAGAGGATTGTACATTGTATGCAAAATTTGAGAAAATCATAAATTAAAGTATCCCTAAAATTATACTTTACCTAAAACTAGTCTTTGTAAGAATCAGGCACTTTAGAAGAATATCAAAACATGGCAGAAAAAAACCCACTGACCCAACCATCCTATTTTGAAGTTACCCTCATCCTCAGTTAGAAAAGGTAAGCTTTTTCGTTTCTGCGTGTCTGGTAATTCAAGAAATCTCTTGATAATTTTTGGTTAGAATGATAGCAAATTACGTAGTTAGCTCCCCTTAATTGTTAATTTCTAGTGCATTTCAGCCAAATTATATCTTGAATATCAGAACAGGAAAAGGAAATGAATGTTATATTCGTGAACCATTATACAATTTGAACTTAAATCAATGTCAACTTGAGTGGGTTTTTGTTTGTCAGGTTTTCACAACTACCTGATTCGTAGGCAGATTGGCACTTGAAAAATTTGTTCCCTCAAAAAGTGACATCGAATGATAAGCTGTTGAAGCTCATTGCAGTTATACATTTAGGGTGGTAGAATGATATTTATTTCATATAATGATATTCAAGAAAATACTACCCAGGAAAAAAAATTTATAAATCCATACATTGCTTGCTCATTTGAATAGAAATAGGAGGGTCTGGATGGGGTTTACAGAATAGAGTATAACAGGCAAAACAATTAAGAATAGAGAATAATGTGGTGCTAAAATATAAAGAATAGAAAATAATGAGCAATGTCCATTCAGAACAGAGGAAAACTGCATAAAAAAATAATGAATGGAGAAATGAAGACCCTCACATAACAAAGTCCATGTTTTGCTATGGGTACCCCAAAAATCATAAACACAAGTTTGCATGCTCAAGTTTAATATTGATCAGTGGAATAGTATATGGTATGGGTAAAAAGAAACCAATTTGATTCTTAATATATATGGACCTGCAGTTATTCTTGTTTGGTCTCACAATAGGATTTACAGGGGATCACTAACCTGAAGGACTTTTCTATCTAAACTTAATTTATGACTTATAATCACAACTTTTTAACTAGATCAAGATTTAACTTGTTTTGCCCTCTAATGTAGACAAAACACAAAAAAATCATATACATTTTGTAATAAAATTCTAACCTACTTTACTATTCATTAATAATGCAGAAATACATAAACTTTAAAAACATAAATTAGTCTGCCATTAAAATACCTATTATTACATAACTTGCTTTCATATGAAATACTATACACCGTCACTAACTGGGTTACGTTTCAATCTAGACTGGTTTTATTACTGAAGTATCAATTACTAGACATGTATATGAGATTTTACACCAGTGACTGAAAATAATATGGAGCACTACATGTACATCTAAAAAATATACAATTATTTTACCCTCTGTAATTTTAAGTCATTAAACTGACTGTAAACTGTAACTATATATACAACTGGATTTAAATGGTGCAATAGTTAACATTTTTTTGTCATCATATGAAGACAGGAGTAAGTTCGATAAGGGTCGATAAGGGTCATATTTGACCACGAATATTAAATCCATTGTTTCAAGATAAAAAAATTCCAAGTTGATGACAATACACATAAGAAAGTGAGACAGACCTTTTTTGTCATGCTTTTCTTATAAAGCGTTAACATTAACCACGCAAATAAGCTAAAAGTAGAGATTTTGGTGAAATTTGACAAAATAGTCTGATTTAAACCAAATTTAGGTCTAGGAAACATAGAGCGCATGCATTGACAACCTTAATATACAAGTTTGGTGTGTAAAATATTATACTGAAATATCTTTTTTTGTCGATGCATGCACTTTATGTTTCCTGTCTTAAAAATCAAAAGAAATTGACCTATTTTTATTGAATTTTTATGGGAAATCAAAATGTGTGCTATTTGTGACGTCATGAAAAGAATGCTAATGCATAATTTTTCTAAAAAAGATGCATTTCCTATCTCGTCATTCATTTACCTATGATTCATTGATATATTGGTAAAAAAAAAACCAATTTGAAATTTTAGATAGAAATAGGACCATATAAGGAGGGTAGTAATGGGGGTACCTTCATGAAGAATAACAGTAAAAATTCTTGATAAATGATGTTAACGGTAATTTTTGGTGCATTACGATAAAATGTACACTTTCTTTTAGACGATAAAAAAATCGACTGATTTTGACGAATCATGTTAAATTTTTTCCAAAAATAACGGTAACAATAATTATTTGAGACCTCTGACGATTCGCGATAAGGATATTTTGATGAATCACGGTTAAATTTTAACCAATTTGAAGCTAACGGTAGCCGAAAATGACCGTTTGACGCCTAACAGTTAATGGCATTCCTACCCTCTATTAGGGCCTTATCCAACTTACTCCTTTGATTTATTCATCATCCAATCATCTTTTGGTTGTGGTGTTTTTCGGTTGGGGTGGAGGGTATGGGGATGGGTTTATCTCCATACAAATTTTTTCAACTTTTAATCACTAACAATCTATTTTTTCAATCACATTGCCTCTATTTCTCTAGAAAAAATGTGCAAGAATAATTTCTCATTGGAGTAAGATAGTATAACAATTTAAGATATGAATTGTGTCGGATAGAAATTGACCTTATTCAAGTACACACACATATACATGTACATGACTTTGATTGATTTTGGAACATTCAAATACGAAATGAAAGATGAATGTTAGTCTGTTTTTTAGGGTTATTATATCAACTCAATTTTCACAGTTACAGACTTTGCATAGAGTTTTTTTTCAATCCAAAATAGGTCAGCAGACGTATTGATATATTTATCTACTAAAGGTCCATTTCCATCCAACGTAGCTCCTATTTTATTTTTTTCTCACAAAATTCTATTTAAGCTGTTGTTGTTATAGCTACACCTAAAATTTACCAATTTCCTAAAAACTACAAAAATCACTGCATCACAGGCTTCTGACTTGGGACAGGCACATAAACAGTTTAACATGTTTGTGGGTGCTCCACTCTACCTAACTGCATGGGGACAGTGGTGTAACAGCACAACATAAGAACTAACTGGAAAAATAAAATACATTGCATATTCCCAAATGTTTCCATCCATTTCTTGCATTGAAAGAGTGGTCTTTCTTCTGACAGTTGTTTAACTTCCTGCGGCAAATATAAGATAATTATTCAGGATGAAAGCATCATTCTGAGGTACAAATACACAATGCTTTGTACTAAACAGATGCGAGCGTAAAATTTTTAATGATTAATTGATCGATGTTTGCTTTACGGCCCATCATCGCAAAAAGTCTATATTAAGGCAAGAGTTATTTCAAATATTTTAACAAAAAGCAGTTTTAAAAATCAGACAAAAGGTCTTTCAATATACTAAAATGTAGTTTAAAGAGAAATTACTTATTTACAAATAAAATTCAACAATAAGATAGTGTGATGAAAATTACAAAAAAGATCAAAACAAAAAAACAAAAACACAAACAGAAAGACATATACATTTTTTTTTTCAAATCTGAGATAAAAAATAAATAAGCCTATTGTTAGCAATGAATATCAAAAATAATAAGTTTATTCCAATAAATCTGATGACTAGTTTTGAACACAGAGGCAGCCTTAAATGTAACTAGAGGCTCTCAAGAGCCTGTGTCGCTCACCTGATTCTACTTTGGTTTTGGAAATCATGTAAAAATAGATTAAAATCATAACAGATACCCTAATAATGAGTGAGGCCAAATTTGGTTTAATATTGGTCCTGTAATTTAATAAAAAATCCTGGTGGCCATCTTGAACAGTAAATCAGCAACAAAGTAGCAACACTTAATCAGCACCTCATAAGAAACATTTATGCCATGTTTTGGTTTCATTCCATTCAGTGCACCTCTAGAAGAAGCATTTGTATGTATTTCCCATAGGGTCTTATGTTAAAGGAAGTCCCCCCATTGGCGGCCATCATGGATGAAGGATCAGCTTCAAAGTAACAAAAATTAGTCAGCACCTCATAAGGAACATTCATGCCATGTTTGGTTCAATCCATTCAGTATGTGGTTCTCTAAAAGAAGACATTTGTATGTATTGTCCATAGGGTCCTTTGTTAAACATTGTCCCCATCTGGCAGCCATCATAGATGAAGGATCAGCTTCAAAGTAACAACACTTGGTCAGCACCTCGAAAGGAACATGCATGCCATGTTTGGTTTCATTCCATTCAATGGTTCTCTAAAAGAAAACATTTGTACGTATTTCTCATAGGGTCCTATGTTAAACTAAGTCCTCCGCTGGCGGCCATCTTAGATTATGGATCGGCTTCATAGTAACAACACTTGGTCAGCACCTCATAAGGAACATTCATGCCATGTTTGGTTTCATTCCATTCAGTGGTTCTCTAAAAGAAAACATTTGTATGTATTTCCCATAGGATCCTATGTTAAACTAAGTCCCCCGCTGGCTGCCATCTTGGATGATGGATCGGCTTCAAAGTAACAACACTTGGTCAGCACCTCATAAGGAACATTCTTGCCATGTTTGGTTTCATTCCATTCAATGGTTCTCTAAAAGAAGACGTTTGTATGTATTTCCCATAGGGTCCCATGTTAAACTAAGTCCCCCGCTGGCGGCCATCTTGGATTATGGATCGGCTTCAAAGTAACAACACTCGGTCAGCACCTCATAAGGAACATTCATGCCATGTTTGGTTTCATTGCATTCAGTGGTTCTCTAAAAGAAAACATTTGTATGTATTTCCCATAGGATCCTATGTTAAACTAAGTCCCCCGCTGGTTGCCATCTTGGATGATGGATCGGCTTCAAAGTAACAACACTTGGTCAGCACCTCATAAGGAACATTCTTGCCATGTTTGGTTTCATTCCATTCAGTGGTTCTCTAAAAGAAGACATTTGTATGTATTTCTCATAGGGTCCTATGTTAAACTAAGTCCCTCACTGGCGGCCATTTTGGATGATGGAACGGCTACAAAGTAACAACACTTGGTCAGCACCTTGTAAGTAACATTCATGCTATGTTTTGTTTCATTCCATTCAGTGGTTCTCTAAAAGAAGTCATTTGTATGCATTTCCCATAGGGTCCTATGTTAAACTAAGTCCCCCGCTGGCGGCCATCTTGGATGATGGATCGGCTACAAAGTAACAACACTTGGTCAGCACCTCCTAATGAACATTCATGCTATGTTTTGTTTCATTCCATTCAGTGGTTCTCTAAAAGAAGTCATTTGTATGCCTTTCCCACAGGGTCCTATGTTAAACTATGTCCCTCGCTGGCGGCCATTTTGGATGATGGAATGGCTACAAAGTAACAACACTTGGTCAGCACCTTGTCAGGAACATTCATGCTATGTTTTGTTTCATTCCATTCAGTGGTTCTCTAAAAGAAGTCATTTGTATGCATTTCCCATAGGGTCCTATGTTAAACTAAGTCCCCTGCTGGCAGCCATCTTGGATGATGGATCAACTACAAAGTAACAACACTTGGTCAGCACCTCCTAATGAACATTCATGCTATGTTTTGTTTCATTCCATTCAGTGGTTCTCTAAAAGAAGACATTTGTATGCATTTCCCATAGGGTCCTATGTTAAACTAAGTCCCCCGCTGGCTGCCATCTTGGATTATGGATCGGCTTCAAAGTAACAACACTCGGTCAGCACCTCATAAGAAACATTCATGCCATGTTTGGTTTCATTCCATTCAGTGGTTCTCTAAAAGAAGTCATTTGTATGCATTTCCCATAGGCTCCTATGTTAAACTAAGTCCCCCGCTGGCGGCAAATTGGATGATGGATCGGCTACAAAGTAACAACACTTGGTCAGCACCTCATAAGGAACATTCATGCCATGTTTGGTTTCATTCCATTCAGTGGTTCTCTAGAAGAAGTTCAAAATGTAAAAAGTTTACGCCGACGACGGACGACGCCGGACGACGCCGGACGACGGACGACGGACGCCAAGTGATGAGAAAAGCTCACTTGGCCCTTCGGGCCAGGTGAGCTAAAAAAGTATATCTATAGATTGTGAATAAAAAATCTTGTCAAAGTTGCAGTATATTCATAAAAAAAAAAAAACATTTTGTTAATCTCCATTTGTCTCATAGTCATAAGAATTCTTAAATAAATGCCTTTTGGTAACATTATTTAATGTTAATTTAATAAATTCAAGACATGTTGAGACAATCTGAGGAAAGAATTTGTTACTTCAGAAAATATGTTGGTTGGGGGGCATTTTGGATCCATCCTTTTAAATGGAAAACCTTTAATACAATGGTTTAAAGTAACAAATATGTAACTTTCTGAACTAATTTAGCAGTACAAATGCATGTTATAAAGACTGTTTCTTCATTTTAAAAAGGATATTCTAAAAATAAGCAAATATGAATACCTTTTAAAATCTAGCTTCCACTAAAAAATCCCTGAAGGCACTACACATTAATGAAAGGCCAAACAAATTAAACATTTCGTTCATCAAACCTTTTTGAAAAGAAAATAAGTTTTAAGCAATAAAAAATCAAATTTTTCACAAAAATTTCAGAAACATTGACTTTTAAAATCTTCCTTCCACTAATAAATTCCTGAAGGCACTACACATTAATGAAAGGCCAAACAAAATAAAGAGTTTGTTTATCAAATTTTATGAAAAGAAAATAAGTTTTAAGTGTAAATAAACTGTTAACACAAAGATATGTCTCGCCTTTTTGTACTTTTGATAATGCAAATGTTGAAATTAAAATAGCAATATTTTAACATGTAAGTTATGCAAATATTCAAAGTCAATGAACCATGACTGAAGGTACATGGCAAAACAATCTCCATGGAAATTAGATGTGCCAATGCTAATACAACTGCATACCAAATACCATAGACTTATCATAAGTCGTTCCCTTTCAACAAACCTAAACACAAACATTGACTTGTAAACTATGTAAAAGTTTCAAAGTCAATGAACCATGAGGGAGTGGGGCTATATCTCCATGGAAACGAGACTTGCAAATGCCAATAAATTTGCATACCAAATATCATTGACTTAACATTAGCGGTTCATCTTAAACTGATCTAATCACAAACTAATACATGTAAACTAATCAAAAGTTTCAAAGTCTATAGACCATGACTGAGGGGGCGGGACCAAATATTCACCGTGGAAATGAGATATGCCAATACTTATACAACTGCATACCAAATATCATTGACCTACCAATAGTGGTTCCCCTTGAACTGACCTAATCACAAACTAATACATGTAAACTAAGCAAAAGTTTTAAAGTCAATAGACCATGACTGAGGGGGTCGGAGCCAAATAGTCTCCATGGAAATAAGATATGCCAATGCTTATACAACTGCATACCAAATATCAAGGACTTACCACTAGTGGTTCCCCATAAACTGACCTAATCACAAACTAATACATGTAAACTAAGCAAAAGTTTCAAAGTCAATAGACCATGACTGAGGGTGCAGGGCCAAATAGTCTCCATGGAAATGAGATGTGCCAGTGCTAATACAACTGCATACCAAATATCATTGACCAACCACTAGTGGTTCACCTTAAACTAGACCTAATCACAAACTAATGCATTGTTGACGCCACTGCCGCCGCTGGAAACAGCATACCTATGTCTCGCTTTTTGACTCCATCAAGGCGAGGCAAAAATCAAGTTTTTCATAAAAATTTCAGAAGCATGGAAAAATAAGCTGAACAGCAGTAATTTTTCTGAGGAAAAGTGATGATTTGTTTTATACTGTAAACTCATAAATTATTGTGTGCATTACTTACTTCAATTTTTGAAGAATGGACAAAAAAGCCAAATTAATCATTGCTATTTCAGGAAAATCTGCATATAGATATATGTATCAGATATTAGAATGTGAGTTCTTATTATTGCGATACTCACCCAGTTGCATTATTCACATTAATAAAAATCTCACAATAATTTCCAAATTTACAGTAAAAAGATGTGGATGAGCAGTTAAAAAAGTCAGATATCATTTAAACAGAGTGGGTAGATATTATTTGTCAGATCTGGAGATCATGGTACATGAATAAAAAAATTGTGATTTCTTTGTTTTGATGACCATTGAGCAAAAACTATATCCAGTAAGCACTGCCACCTATGCTATGTACAAATATGTTATCAGCCTTCCATTTCTATAAATATCAATTCCTACAGCATCCTGTGCTATGAATTCATCCCACCATATCGAATTTCAACTTGTCTGTCCTTGATAGCATGAATTTCTGATAATTTTTCAATTAGTCTCTCAATTAACCCAGCCTGTTTAGTCCGTATTGTTAATTGTCGTGGAATATTTCGGTCTGTTCGACTTTCAAATCGTATCACATTTACTTCCAACCTATTGGCTTCTGGAAGTTTGCAGCTGATTTCAGAATATTTGAAACTATGTAACATTACCTGAAAACAGATACAGAAAACATTGATAAGGAGGGCTAGCTGTTTTGCGACAGCTGCTGTGGTAATAATAAAAAAAGAAGACAAATTATTATTCAGCAATACTGTGGAAGTGCTTATTTCGCTGGTATCAAGTTTAGTGGCTTGTGAACATATCCTTGAGTGGTAGGATTTTTATTTCATAGTTTTTAGATTAACACATCTAAATGCTATGGAAAATATGTATTTACTGTGTGATTAATTTTGAGATGGGAGGGTACCACAGAACCCATGAAAATAGTTACCACAACAATCAATATAACTTTCACTGATTTAGCAGAACTTTTTAAGTACTTAATTTAACAATTTTAAACCACTTTTTATTATTCTTTCATTAAAAACATTCTAATAATAAAATGTTGACACAGAGATATGTTTCTACCGAATAATCCCCATGAAAATGAGAAGTACCAGCTTAAGATTGATAGAATGATGATTGTAGAATGGCAAGTGGCAAATATTACATGAATATTCATTTCAGTAAAAAGTTATTGTTATATGAATATACCCTGCCTTGTACTGAGCAGCAAACCATGCCATCCTACCCAGATACATTTTTGAACTATAAGCAAAGTAGTTTTTGTTTTTCTACCCCACAGACATATATTGCCTTAGCAGGATTTGGCACAAGATTTCTTAATTTTTCGGTTTTTATTGCTTTTAAAACTATTCTTTGATTTGGCCTTCCGGCTGTTTTGATTTGAGTGCCACTAATCAGTCTAATGGATGTACTTAGGTGAGGTTTAGGAATTTTTGTCAATTGTTCGGACTCCTTGATTTTTTTCCTACGATACAGGGTAAAATATTTTGCCCCATAACACCCATTTTTCTTTTCATATAAGACTTCAATAGCTCTTAAGAGATCATTTACTAAAATTTAAGCAGATTCTAGATTTCTTTTCTTTCGATTTGAGACCCAAATAATACCAATGCAAATATAAGGTAAAAGTCCGAGTCAGCCTTTTCCTGCCATTTTTAAAAAAATAAATATCTCGAAAAGGAGCTCCATAACCTATCAATATTCTAAGCTTATTTTGTTCCTTAACTAATGCTCTTCTGACTTAAAGTAGCAATTTTAAATTCTAGATTTTTTAAATTTCACCAAAGTACACCCTTATGTAGAGAAAATATGCATCTGGAGTCTGGTCCACCAAATTTAAAGTCTAGAATCTTTGATGAGTTCATGGTCTTATTACTAAATGCTAAGTGTTTAAATAAAACTGCAGCAGATGCCAATTTAAAATCATTGGTTTGTCCGAGCATCATCCAGCACTCAAGAAGTCCTCACTGTCATCAGGCCACAACTTTTGTTGATTTTTTCATAATAAAACTATTCCCTTCAACTTTTATCTCAAAAGCTTAATATTTATACATTTTTTAAGTAACTTACCCTTGTTTGAGAGTTTATGACATGGATACCAACATCGTTGACACCAATATGGCACATACTACCCTAAAATGACCAATCAAAATGCTGTAAAAAAAGGGTTGCTTCCTCCCTGAGAAATTCTCATTACTATGCGCAGGCTCTTTCAAATTTATGTATTATTGAAGCTTACATTCCACTTGAGATTTAAAACAGAAAAAATACTAACAGTTAGAGAACAACAGGCACATCAAGATATTTGTTTGATATCTTAGCAAATTACAATTTTAAAAACAAACAGGCCTATAAACTCTTCTTTGTGGATTTAACAAACTTTTAAATGTAACTCATAGTCTACCAATATCGACAAATTAAACTTGTCTATTTTTACCTTGACCTGGGGTACCAGTAGTGTACCAGTAAAGAAAGCAGATCCATAAACAGTCAGGTTTCTGCAGAACTTCAGAAACTGCTGTTTTAAAATCTGAAAAAAAACGAACAAAATCTAAATTATCCTTATCTTACATAATGGTAAATTTTACATGTTAAAATTGTGATTCCAAAAAATGTTGAATAAAAATTTAAATCTGACCTTAGAATAGGCTTCTGTAATTAGGGCAAAATAAAATGAAATCGTGAACAATCTTGGAAAGATGACATAATTTGAGAATGGCCTTATTAGGAAGATAAAATTGTACTTATTTTTCTGTATTTTCTTTAATGGATGTTAATGTACGTACAAATATTATTTACTACTCAATGGGAGATAACTCTACAGTAAAAAAATCTTCATATTCCAAAAGTTTTTTTTTATCAAAAGAACAAAGATTGCAGCCACAATAAAGGGGACAAAAGTTCAATAATTTTCAGAGAAGCCTATAGAAACATGCATGGTTCACCTATACAAACAAGTGATATAATGGGCTATGGGAGATAACTCCACTGGAACAAAAATAATGAACTTAAATATAAACTGTTATCACAGAGATATGTCTCGCCTTTTTGTAATTTTGATAATGCAAATGTTGAAATTAAAATAGCAATACTTTAACATGTAAGTAATGCAAATATTCAAAGTCGATGAACCATGACTGAAGGTACATGGCTAAACAATCTCCATGGAATGAGATGTGCCAATGCTAATACAACTGCATACCAAATACCATTGACTTATTATTATAAGTCGTTCCCTTTAAACAAACCTAAACACAAACATTAACTTGTAAACTATGTAAAAAATTCAAAGTCAATGAACCATGATCAGGGGTTGGGCTATATAATCTCCATGGAAACAATACTTGCAAATGTCAATAAATTTGCATACCAAATATCAATGACTTAACATTAGCAGTTCATCTTAAACTGATCTAATCACAAACTTATACATGTAAACTAAGCAAAAGTTTCAAAGTAAATAGACCATGACTGAGGGGGCGGGGCCAAATATTCTCCATGGAAATGAGATGTGCTAATGCTTATACAACTGAACACCAATTAACATTGGCCTACCACTAATGGTTCCCCTTGAACTGACCTAATCACAAACTAATACATGTAAACTTAGCAAAATTTTCAAAGTCTATAGACCATGACTAAGGGGGCGGAGCCAAATAATTTCCATGGAAATGAGATATGCCCATGCTTATACAACTGCATACCAAATATCATTGACCTACCACTAGTGGTTCCCCATAAATTGACTTAATCACAAACTAATACATGTTAACTATGAAAAGTTTAAAAGTCAATAGACCTTGACTGAGGGGGCAGGGCCAAATAATCTCCATGGTAATGAGATGTGATAATGCTAATACAACTGCATACCAAATATCATTGACCTACCACTAGTGATTCACCATGAACTAGACCTAATCACAAACTAATACATTGTTGACGCTGCCGTCGCCGGAAACAGCATACCTATGTCTTGCTTTTTGACTCTGTCAAGGCGAGACAAAAACTAGACAGAACAAGTGAAACTGCGAGCTACTGCTCACTGATGATACCCCCAGCCCAAATACTTGACGGTAAACAGGAAGTTGTTGAGTGATGAATCTGAAAATGCATCACACGGTATAGCTGACTTATATAAACACTGAAACCAAATTTCAGAAATCCTTGTAATGTAGTTCTTGAGAAAAATGTGACGAAAATTTTCAACTTGTATGTGTTGTGTAAAATGATGCAAGTGTTCGGTAAACAGGAAGTTGTTGAGTGATCAATCTGAAAATGCATCACACGGTATAGCTGACTTATATAAACCCTGAAACCAAATTTCAGAAATCCTTGTATTGTAGTTCTTGAGAAAGATGTGACGAAAAATGTTCATGGGACGGATGGACGGACTGACAGACTGACAGACTGATGGATGGACGGATGGATGGATGGATGGACGGATGGATGGATGGATGGACAGACAGAGGTAAAACAGTATACCCCCACTTTTTAAAAGCGGGGGTATAATAACAAAATTAATGCTGCTAGCCTTAAACAACCATTTCAACCTCTGGTAGTTCACATTTTGTTAGGACAGGCAACTATGGTAAAATATATATAGATTCTACCACTGCATCAAGTCAGATACTATATTTCTCCACTCTGGACAGTTGAATTTTGAAATTTAAAATTTAACTGTCTAGAGTGGAGAAATATTGTATTGCACAAGATTTGGTGGAGGAGTCTGTTTCTCTAATGATTTTTAGACAATATGCAGACAAACTTAATCCTTTTTTTCCAATGATTCACCAAAAAAATATGTATTCTTTCTATGTGACGTCATCAGACATGGTCGCCTTTTTTCCTGCATCACAATCACAAGCAAGAAAATTTGATGTCATACTGTAAATTCAGAAATTATTGCGTACATTTATTATTGCGATTTTTGAAGAATGGACAAAAATGTGAGATTAATTATTGCAATTTCAAGATAATCTGCATAAAGACATATGTATCAGATATCAGAATGCGAGTTCTTATTATTGATATCCTCATCCAGTCGCATTATTCGCAATAATAAAACCTCGCAATAATTTCTTAATCAACAGTATTAAATTGAATTTTGACCAATGACGTACTGACCACACTTTGATTAAATAAAAATAATCAACAGGTCAGGAAAATGATAAATCGGCTAAGTAAAGAAAAATCTCTTTATCCTACATCTTGGCCCTAAATGTTTGTAGGAATGAAACCAAATGCAGATATAGCCAGCTTTTACATTTCATTAACAAATATGTCATAGATTATTTACTTAGAAATTCATTGATGGTGTTATCAAATGATTCAGATATAACATTTCTATCATTATCTTGAGTAGGATCAATTGGGCTTTAGATTTAAGGTTCACAACTAGTATTAAAACATACCATATCCACTTGCACATGAGAAGGACCTTCAAGCATGCTTTTCCCTACATCCTTATAATGGCGGAATACATTGGAGGACCATGCATGACTCTTTCCTTTCATCATTTGTTCTGGTACCATTGACTGCAAGTTTTTACTGAAAACAGAAATATTAAACCAGTTTTAAAATTTTAAAGTTTTTAATTCACAGCTAGTCATCTTTAAGAATTTTCACCTATACTTATTGAGTTTTGAAAGAGATTTTCATAAATTATTATGATAATCTTACGAAAATGTACAGAAAAATCATAAAAAACTTCTGTTGTCTTGTACAAAATCAATAACAAATTAATTAGATTTCTGTGCACACCTAAGAGTTTTAAGCGATGACTTTCAAAGTATATCCTCACTTGATTACTAGACATTACGGAAAAATCTATGCTCAGAGGTTATAATCAAAATTAAAAGTATGGTCAAACAGGAGGTGGCAGTATAGCAGAACTGAAATTTCCTACATAATAGAACCCAATATTATAAGCTCCTGATCAAATATTATGTAATTCCTTGATACAGAAGCTGATAAATTATTTAACGAAAATACCATGCTCAGTAGGAAAACTTTTTTTTCTCAAAGAAATTATTTACATGGAACAACAAAACATTATAAAAATCCTGATCTATATAATATTTAGCAATATCATTAACAATTTTCATGTCTTTATCCATCTCTTTACCTTAGAAATGTTTTGGCACTTGAAGTATTGTAGACGCCATCTTGTTTCATCAGAATAATTATCACAGCAAAGTTTAGGACATCCTGGTCCTTACATGGATAGAGGGCAGTGATGTAGTTTTTATATGCTTCATGGAACAATAAATGGATGGCTGCAGGGTGTGTAATCTATAAATAAATTATAAAATTATCATCGTAGTAGGTTAAATCCAGTATTGCTATTGATGGATACTAATGTCCAGCAGGAAATATTACATGCATTTTCAGAACTTTTACATTCTAAATGTTATAGGAAAAGTTCCAGCTTTTGTACTAGAATAACAATATCTAAAGGCTTGTATGCACACTTTGGCATTTAAGATTCAAGCAAATGCATCCTGCACTCTATAATTTTCGGAGGTAAAATCCTTTTCATGAAACATTTACACTTACCTAACCTCCAGTTATCTCCCTTATAGTAATTCTATCATATGACCACTGAAGGTTCTAGGAGATTTAGAGGTCTACAATTCTCTAACCACTGGACATTAACTCATCAACATATCTTAACAGGACTGTTTGTTAAGATATGTTAATGAGTTTACAGAGGGTGTCACCATTGTAGCAGGAACTGTTGACCCTAATGTAGCTTCTACTTCCATACAAAGTATTTCGTAGGTTTTTGATGCTCAAATTTTAGTTTTTAAGTGTATATGTGTATTGTTTTTTAAGACTGTTTGTATTTTATGTCTTTTTTACCTTTGGCCATGGTGTTGTCTGATTTTCTTCAAATTATGGTTTTGATAGCAACTTTGTATCTCCTCCCTCTTTTTGACATATCATTGAGGACCATATTTTTCATTGAATTTTTTTATGTTTACACAATTTTCTTTTATTCATATACATGAATCTTCAATTTTTTTCAATGAGATTTTAATAATTCATGAACAATATTCTGACAAACAACGCTATATATAGATTTCCATGATTTAACAGTGTTGTGATATGAAATGAAAATGTACATTGTCTCGACTCCTCGATCACAGCTTAACCTTTTCATCCATTTCAGTTTTAGATCCTTTTTGTGGGAATCTCCAATTTTCAAATAAATCAGTGTATTAGTTTAAATACTTCTGTTAGAACCATATACCAATTTCATTTACTTACAGTTCGTTCATCCATAATCCCTGTTTTAGCATTTCTTCTCCATTTCAATTTAGGATCCTCCTTAGTAGGATCACCCTCTGTCAGCTGTCTCAGAATCTTATGCCTCCAGTTCTCCATTTGTTCCACTGGCTTGTGATCTGGCTTCAGCTGAAGTTCTGTGAGTAGCATACAAAAAAACATTAAACCAACTAATATTACCAACTTTTGCAAGTAGAATATAATGCAAATATAAATCGATGCTAATAGGTAAAACTTTGATCTACCCTTATATAAATACATCAAGAAAATTTTAAAATTGCCAGTTGGCTAGAACAGGTAAAATGCGAAATAAAGCAACAATGAACAAGCATTCTGAGAGTATTGCATGGCAATACATAGTCCCCTACCGGGTAAAAATTCATTATACTGGAACAAAATGCTAACTTGTTCTATAACTTGTCATGGTGTAAACAAAAAGTAAATATCATGTCAATATCTTCAAGCATGACTAAATACAGTGGGGAAAACTGATTATATGTGTGAATTTTTCAAGTCCAAGGACCATAACTCTGCACAAAATTATTAGACCGAAACAAAAATTTGAACTTGATCTGTAACTTGTCTAGATAAAATTATATATATACCAATTATCAATCAATATCTTATAAGCATGATGAAAAAAACATCAGATATGATTAATAGTTCTCTAAAATTAGATACGATGCAATACAGTCAGTGTATATCTATTTTCAAATTATAATCAAATATAATCAATATTTAGGGGCCAGCTGAAGGACGCCTCCGGGTGCGGGAGTTTCTCGCTGCATTGAAGACCCATTGGTGGCCTTCGGCTGTTGTCTGCTCTATGGTTGGGTTGTTGTCTCTTTGACACATTCCCCATTTCCATTCTCAATTTTAATAGTTCCAAATATTTTTTCTTTCATTTGTCACAAACTAATATAGATTTGTAACTTATCTATAAAATGTCAACAACTTTTATCTACACAATGTAATGTATTGAAATATATACATCAACAAGCATTCTGAGAGTATTGCATGGCAATACATAGTCCCCTAACGGGTAAAAATTCATTTTACTGGAAGAAAATGCTAACTTGTTCTATAACTTGTCATGGTGTAAACAAAAAGTAAATATCATGTCAATATCTTCTAGCATGACTAAAAACAGTGTGGAAAACTGATTATATGAGTGAAAAAAACATTAGATATGATTAATAGTTCTCTAAAATTAGATATGATGTAATACAGTGTATATCTATTTTCAAATTATAATCAAATATAATTAATAGTTCCAAATATTTTTTCTTTCATTTGTTACAAACTAATATAGATTTGTAACTTATCTATAAAATGTCAACAACTTTTATCTACACAATGTAATGTATTGAAATATATACATTAATAAAAATAGATTATTATCATATTTTTTTTTTTATATCTATAGCATTCAGAAAATTAGTTTATACTAAATAACAAACAAACCTGCCAAAATTTTTTTCAAATAATTTAATAAAGAATGCCTTTTAAAAAATGAGTTATCTCCCTTTGTACAGAAATATGGTTTAACATAGTACTCTAACATTAGATATGGTCCAGAGTTATGGTCCATAACTCTGGACTAAATCATCAGACCGAAACAAAATTCGAATTTGATCTATAACATTTCATGATAAAACTATATACCAATTATCAAATCAATATCTTCAAGAACGGAAGAAAAAAAGTGTGGAAAGCTGATTTGCCGGACTGACGGATAGACGGACAGACAGACAGACGGAGTGCAAACCTAAAGTAACCTTCAACTTCGTCGGTAGGGGACTAATAATTTAGTTTACAGTAAAGTTCTTGGAAGAACTGTGTCTCATGGACATTTGAAGAATTTTATTTTGTTACTGTCAAGTGAATCTTTGTTAAGGGTTAAATATGCATGTTTCTTGGTCAAGATTAAATTGCGAAAATTTCCCTAACCATAATTTTGATCTTTATTTACGATCAGAATTATGCGGACAAGAAAAAACAAGCATTCTGTGAGTATTGCATGGCAATACATAGTCCCCTACTGGTTACAAATTCATTGTAGTGGAACGAAATTCTAACTTGATCTATAACTTGTCATGTGTAAACTACATAAAAATATCAAGTCAAAATCTTCAAGCATGTCGAAAAAAACTGTTGAAAACTGATTATTTAAGTGAATTTTGTATGTCCAAAGACCATAACTCTGCACAAAATTATCAGACTGGAACAAAATTCCAAATTGATCTGTAACTTGTCATGATAAAACTATATACTAATTATCAAATCAATATCTTCAAGAATGACAAACAAACCTACCACTAAATTCTTCAAACAATTTACCAAAGAAAAGGAAAAAAATCCAAAATATCATTTAGTCTTTTAAAAGTCTTTTAAAAAATGAGTTATTTCCCTTTGAACAGAAATCTACTAATTAATAAGTATTTCATCAAAAATTTAATTCTAGGGAAAGGGCTTTAACTGAACAAAGAGAAAAGCTAAAATCTTGTTGAAAATTTAACTTGACCTGTAACTTGTCATGATAAATCAATTAACCAAATATCAAATCAATATCTTCAAGCATGAAGAAAAAAGTCTGGAAAACTGATTTGCCGGACAGACAGACAGATGGACGGACGGACGGAGTGCAAACCTAAAGTCCCCTTCGACTTCGTCAGTAGGGGACTAATAAAAAATAAATGGAGAATGTGTCCCCATGGACACAGATGATGCCCCCGCTTGCATACAACATTATAAAGGGACATAACTCAAGAACGATAAAAGTGACCCTACCCAAATTTGTACTTGATTTGAGTTTTAAGGTAATAAGTATTGTGTATAGGTTTCATAATGTTTGGTTGGGGCAAAATAAGTTACAGAACGGAAACTAAAAATTTTGCAATTTTTGGATTTATAAAGGGGCATATCTCAATAATGATTAAAGTGACGCTTCCAAAATTCAATTTGATCTGCGTTTTGTGGTAAAAAGCATTGTGTATAAGTTTCATAACATTTGGTTGAGGCAACTTAAGTTAGAGAACGGAAACTAAAAATTTTGCATTTTTTTCAATTTATAAAGGAGCATAACTCGAGAATGGTTAAAGTGACCCCACCAAAATTCAAACTTGATCTTTATTTTGTGGTAATAAGCACTGTGTATATGTTTCATAAAATTTGGTTGAGGCAAACTTAAGTTAGAGAATGGAAACTAAAAATTTTGCAATTTTTCCATTTATGAAGGGGCATAACTCTAGAACGGTTAGAGTGACGCTACCAAAATTCAATCTTGATCTGTATTTTGTGGTAATAAGCATTGTGTATAAGTTTCATAACATTTGGTTGAGGCAAACTTAAGTTAGAGAACGGAAACTAAAAATTTTGCAATTTTTCCATTTATAAAGGAGCATAACTCGAGAAGGGTTAAAGTGACCCCACCAAAATTCAAACTTGATCTTTATTTTGTGGTAATAAGCACTGTGTATATGTTTCATAAAATTTGGTTGAGGCAAACTTAAGTTAGAGAATGGAAACTAAAAATTTTGCAATTTTTCCATTTATGAAGGGGCATAACTCTAGAACGGTTAGAGTGACGCTACCAAAATTCAATCTTGATCTGTATTTTGTGGTAATAAGTATTGTGTATAAGTTTCATAACATTTGGTTGAGGCAAACTTAAGTTAGAGAACGGAAACTAAAAATTTTGCAATTTTTCCATTTATAAAGGAGCATAACTCGAGAATGGTTAAAGTGACCCCACCAAAATTCAAACTTGATCTTTATTTTGTGGTAATAAGCACTGTGTATATGTTTCATAAAATTTGGTTGAGGCAAACTTAAGTTAGAGAATGGAAACTAAAAATTTTGCAATTTTTCCATTTATGAAGGGGCATAACTCTAGAACGGTTAGAGTGACGCTACCAAAATTCAATCTTGATCTGTATTTTGTGGTAATAAGCATTGTGTATAAGTTTCATAACATTTGGTTGAGGCAAACTTAAGTTAGAGAACAGAAACCAATTTTGGGACGTATGGACGTAAGTACGTATGTATGTATATACAGACGGACAAGGGTAAAACTTAATGACCCCACCGCTACTGCGGGAGCACAACAAAACTCCTCAAACAAATTTTGGTCATAGAAATCACAAATTTATGGGGAATGGGAAAAACTATTTTAATATAGCTTTATCTTGAAATCACAATTAAGGTAGCTGGCGTGTCTAAATGTTGGACTATAGATTTTTCTTCTGTAAAAGAATTCTGGGTCAATGTACTTTCAAATATCAATATAAAAACTGTCGGTCACTGACCTTGTTTTTTCTCTTAAAATACATTGAAATTAACAAAATTACAGTAATTTTATATGGGTTATTTATAAGAGGAAACTTAATTTTTACTTATTGAGGAACACAATAAACGATAGAATTGATTAAAATTCAATGAGAGAATTGCTTTTTATAAATACTTCCGAAATTTCAAATGAAAATAGGGGTCACAGGCCTTGTTTTCTTGAATATTAACAAACACAAATTGTCCTATCAAATTAAGATTAATTATCTGATGATGATGGGAGTTTTTAACGACCTTAACTGGCTATACAGCCCTCGCACGGTCAGCCCTGGCTTGTGCCTTTTTGGGCATTTAAATAATTTGTTTTTAACCATAAGGTAATTGAAATAATTTGAGTGATAAATATAAAAAACCTAATAAGAATAAAAAGTAAAAATGAGCAAAAATTTAAACTAGAGGCTCTAAAGAGCCTGTGTCGCTCACCTTGGTCTATGTGCATATTAAACAAAGGACACAGATGGATTCATGACAAAATTGTGTTTTGGTGATGGTGATGTGTTTGTAGATCTTACTTTACTGAACATTCTTGCTCCTTACTATTATCTCTATCTATAATGAACTTGGCCCGGTAGTTACAGTGGAAAATACTTTGTAAAAATTTACAAAAATTTACAAAATTTATGAAAATTGTAAAAAATTGACTATAAAGGGTAATAACTCCTTAAGGGGTCAATTGACAATTTTGGTCATGTTGCCTTATTTGTAGATCTAACTTTGCTGTACATTATTGCTGTTAACAGTTTATCTCTATCTATAACAATATTCAAGATAATAACCAAAAGCTGCAAAATTTTCTTAAAATTACCAATTCAGGGGCAGCAACCCAACAACGGGTTGCCTGATTGGTCTGAAAATTTCAGGGCAGATAGATCTTGACCTAATGAACAATTTTATCATCATCAGATTTGCTCTTAATGCTTTGGTTTCAGAGATATGAGCCAAAAACTGCATTTTACCCTATGTACTATTTTTTTGCCATGTCGGCCATCTTGGTTCGCGGGCGGGGTCATCGGACACATTTTTTAAACGAGATACCCTAATGATGATTGTGGACAAGTTTGGTTAAATTTGTCTTAGTAGTTTCAGAGGAGAAGATTTTTGTAAAAGATTACAAAAATTTACGAAAAATGGTTAAAAATTGACTATAAAGGGCAATAACTCCTTAAGGGGTCAAATGACCATTTTGGTCAAGTTAACTTATTTGTAGATCTTACTTTGCTGAACATTATTGCTGTTTACAGTTTATCTCTATCTATAATAATGTTCAAGATAATAACCAAAAACGGCAAAATTTCCTTAAAATTACCAATTCAGGGGCAGCAACCCAACAACGGGTTGTCCGATTCATCTGAAAATTTCAGGGCAGATAGATCTTGACCTGATAAACAATTTTACCCCATGTCAGATTTGCTCTAAATGCTTTGGTTTCAGAGATATAAGCCAAAATCTACATTTTACCCCTATGTTCTATTTTTAGCCATGGCGGCCATCTTGGTTGGTTGGCCGGGTCACCGGACACATTTTTTAAACTAGATACCCCAATGATGATTGTGGCCAAGTTTGGTCAAATTTGGCCCAGTAGTTTCAGAGGAGAAGATTTTTGTAAAAGTTTACGGACGACGGACGCAGGACGACGGACGACGGACGCCAAGTGATGAGAAAAGCTCACTTGACCTTTCAGGTCAGGTGAGCTAAAAATAAGAATAATTAATAAATAAATAAATTGATAAATAAAAAAAAATTATGATAATAAAATTGAACCTAAATAAAAATAAAAGAATATAAAAGTGAGAATTTTTATAGAAAACCAAAGAAAATAATAACTAGAGGCTCTAAAGAGCCTGTGTCGCTCACCTTGGTCTAAGTGCATATTAAACAAAGGACACAGATGGATTCATGACAAAATTGTGTTTTGGTGATGGTGATGTGTTTGTAGATCTTACTTTACTGAACATTCTTTCTCCTTACTATTATCTCTATCTATAATGAACTTGGCCCGGTAGGAAATATTTTACAAAAATTTACAAAATTTATGAAAATTGTAAAAAATTGACTATAAAGGGCAATTACTCCTTAAGGGGTCAATTGACAATTTTGGTCATGTTGACTTATTTGTAGATCTAACTTTGCTGTACATTATTGCTGTTTACAGTTTATCTCTATCTATAATAATATTCAAGATAATAACCAAAAACGGCAAAATTTTCTTAAAATTACCAATTCAGGGGCAGCAACCCAACAACGTGTTGCCTGATTGGTCTGAAAATTTCAGGGCAAATAGATCTTGACCTAATGAACAATTTTATCATCATCAGATTTGCTCTAAATGCTTTGGTTTCAGAGATATGAGCCAAAAACTGCATTTTACCCTATGTATTATTTTTTAGCCATGTTGGCCATCTTGGTTCGCGGGCGGGGTCATCGGACACATTTTTTAAACTAGATACCCTAATGACGATTGGGGACAAGTTTGGTTAAATTTGTCTTAGTAGTTTCAGAGGAGAAGATTTTTGTAAAGGATTACAAAAATTTACGAAAAATGGTTAAAAACTGACTATAAAGGGCAATAACTCCTTAAGGGGTCAACTGACCATTTTGGTCAAGTTGACTTATTTGTAGATCTTACTTTGCTGAACATTATTGCTGTTTACAGTTTATCTCTATCTATAATAATGTTCAAGATAATAACCAAAAACGGCAAAATTTCCTTAAAATTACCAATTCAGGGGCAGCAACCCAACAACGGGTTGTCCGATTCATCTGAAAATTTCAGGGCAGATAGATCTTGACCTAATAAACAATTTTACCCCATGTCAGATTTGCTCTAAATGCTTTGGTTTCAGAGATATAAGCCAAATTCTACATTTTACCCCTATGTTCTATTTTTAGCCATGGCGGCCATCTTGGTTGGTTGGCCATGTCACCGGACACATTTTTTAAACTAGATACCCCAATGATGATTGTGGCCAAGTTTGGTCAAATTTGGCCCAGTAGTTTCAGAGGAGAAGATTTTTGTAAAAGTTTACGGACGAAGGACGACGGACGCAAAGTGATGAGAAAAGCTCACTTGACCTTTCAGGTCAGGTGAGCTAATAAAAAAGTAAATAAATATAAAAAAAAAAAAGGAGCAACCACAAGTAGGAATAGGAGGAAAGCTAGGCACAGCAAACGGCAGTGAGCAGCAGCAACGTTGTCCTAGTACACCAGCAGCCAAGTAAACAGCAGATAAATTTGATATGCCAAATTGTGTATTTGAATTTAATTGCAAAATATTTTGTATATATCGAAAAAAATTTACACTGAGCAATGAACTGTGAAAATCAGGTCACGGTCAGATGACACCTGCCAGCTAGACGTGTACACCTTACAATCATCCCATACACCAAATATAGTAGACCTATTGCAAACAGTATGAGAAAAACAGACTAAAACACAAAACTTAAGTAAAACCACCAAACCATGAAAATGAGGTCAAGGTCAGATGACACCTGCCAACTAGACATGTACACCTTACAATCATTCCATACACCAAATATAGTAGACCTATTGCATACAGTATAAGAAAAACAGACCAAAACACAAGAACTTAACACTGATCAATGAACCGTGAAAATGAGGTCAAGGTCAAAAGAAACCTGCGCGACTGCATATAGATCATAAAATATTTCCATACACCAAAAATATTTGACCTATTGCATATAGTCTTAGAAAAAAAGACCAAAACTCAAAAACTTAACTTTGACCACTGAACCATGAAAATGAGGTCAAGGTCAGATGACACCTGCCAGCTAGACATGAACACCTTACAATCATTCCATACACCAAATATAGTAGACCTATTGCATACAGTATAAGAAAAACAGACCAAAACACAAAAACTTAACTATAACCACTGAACCATGAAAATGAGGTCAAGGTCAGATGACACCTGCCAGTTGGACATGTACACCTTACAGTCCTTCCATACACCGAATATACTAGACCTATTGCTTATAGTATTTGAGATATGGACTTGACCACGAAAACTTAACCTTGTTCACTGATCCATGAAATGAGGTCGAGGTCAAGTGAAAACTGTCTGACAGGCATAAGGACCTTGCAAGGTACGCATATACCAAATATAGTTATCCTACTACTTATAATAAGAGAGAATTTAACATTACAAAAAACCTTAACTTTTTTTTCAAGTAGTCACTGAACCATGAAAATGAGGTCAAGGACATTGGACATGTGACTGACAGAATCTTCGTACGATGAGGCATCCATATACAAAGTATGAGGCATCCCGGTCTTCCACCTTCTAAAATATAAAGCTTTTAAGAAGTTTAATAACGCTGCTGCCGCCGGATCACTATCCCTATGTCGAGCTTTCTGCGACAAAAGTCGCAGGCTTGACAAAAACCAAAGGGTGTATGTATAATTTTGACTGCTTTGTGCTAGCCTACTTATATTGATCATGAGGACTTTACAGTGCTAGTACACTGGAACGCTGTCTGCATGAAGACAAACGCCCCACGCTAATTAAAACTGGGTTAGAGCAAACCAGATCTTGCGAAGTACCATTTTTCAAGTTTTTGATTTGACTTGCGGCTTAAATAAATGAATGGTGGAATAAATAATTAAAAAAGAAAGTCCAAAAAGTTAAACACAAAAATAATTTAAATAGTTTTGGGAGCTGCTAATTTGGAATAAAATGCTTCGCTGGGCGCAGCTTGAT
This sequence comes from Mytilus californianus, assembly GCF_021869535.1. Classification (NCBI taxonomy): domain Eukaryota; kingdom Metazoa; phylum Mollusca; class Bivalvia; order Mytilida; family Mytilidae; genus Mytilus; species Mytilus californianus. Next base: position 45,762,197 of record NW_026262582.1, on the reverse strand, counting down.
ACGACCGCAGAGGTCGAACCCTGAACAGTTGGGGCAAGTATGGACACAACATTCAAGCTTGATACAGCTCTGAATTTGGATTGTGATTAAATATTTGACACAGCATAGGTTTCTGACACAGAAAGAATGTGGTCTAAGAACTTCAATTTTTTTAATTTACCTATTATGGTCAAATGTCCAAAATCAAAATACATGGTTAGATTCAGCATATCAAGGAACCCCATATATTCAATTTTTGTTGCAATCAAACAAAGTTTAATTTTGGACCCCAACTTGGACAAACTTGAAAACTGGTCCCATAATCAAAAATCTAAACACATGTTTAGATTCAGCATATCAAAGAACCCCAAGAATTCAATTTTTGTTAAAATCAAACTAAGTTTAATTTTGGACCCTTTGGACCTTAATGTAGACCAATTTAAAAAAACGGGACCCAAAATTAAAAATCTAATAAAATGCTTCGCTGGGGCGCAGCTTGATACGACCGCAGAGGTCGAACCCTGAACAGTTGGGGCAAGTATGGACACAACATTCAAGCTTGATACAGCTCTGAATTTGGATTGTTATTAAATATTTGACACAGCATAGGTTTCTGACACAGAAAGAATGTGGTCTAAGAACTTGAATTTTTTTAATTTACCTATTATGGTCCAATGTCCAAAATCAAAATACATGGTTAGATTCAGCATATCAAAGAACCCCATATATTCAATTTTTGTTAAAATCAAACAAAGTTTAATTTTGGACCCCAACTTGGACAAACTTGAAAACTGGGCCCATAATCAAAAATCTAAACACATGTTTAGATTCAGCATATCAAAGAACCCCAAGAATTCAATTTTTGCTAAAATCAAACTAAGTTTAATTTTGGACCCTTTGGACCTTAATGTAGACCAATTTAAAAAACGGGACTTAAAATTAAAAATCTAAATACACGGTTAGATTTGGAATATCAAAGAACCCCAATAATTCAATTTTTGATGAAATCAAACAAAGTTTAATTTTGGACCCTTTTGACCTCAATATGAACCAATTTGATAGCGGGGCCCACAAATAAAAAATCTAAATTCATGGTTAGATTCAGCATATCAAAGAACCCCATATATTCAATTTTTGTTGAAATCAAAAAAAGTTTAATTTTGGACTCCAACTTGGACCAACTTGAAAACTGGGCCCATAATCAAAAATCTAAACACATGTTTAGATTCAGCATATCAAAGAACCCCAAGAATTCAATTTTTGATAAAATCAAACTAAGTTTAATTTTGGACCCTTTGGACCTCAATGACGACCAATTTAAAAAACGGGACCCAAATTAAAAATCTAAAAACATGGTTAGATTTGGCATATCAAAGAACCCCAATAATTCAATTTTCGATGAAATCAAACAAAGTTTAATTTTGGACCCTTTTGACCTCAATATGAACCAATTTGATAGCGGGGCCTACAAATAAAAAATCTAAATACATGGTTAGATTCAGCATATAAAAGAACCTCATATATTCAATTTTTGTTGAAATCAAACAAAGTTTAATTTTGGACCCCAATTTGGACCAACTTGAAAACTGGGCCCATAATCAAAAATCTACATACATGTTTAGATTCAGCATATCAAAGAACCCCATATATTCAATTTTTGTTGAAATCAAACAAAGTTTAAATACTGGACCCTATCTTGGACCAACTTGAAAACTGGGCCCATAATCAAAAATCTAAACACATGTTTAGATTCAGCAAATCAAAGAACCCCAAGAATTCAATTTTTGTTAAAATCAAACTAAGTTTAATTTTGGACCCTTTGGACCTCAATGTAGACCAATTTAAAAAACAGGACCCAAAATTAAAAACCTAAATACACGGTTAGATTTGGAATATCAAAGAACCCCAATAATTCAATTTTAGATGAAATCAAACAAAGTTTAATTTTGGACCCTTTTGACCTCAATATGAACCAATTAGATAACGGGGTCCACAAATAAAAAATCTAAATACATGGTTAGATTCAGCATATCAAAGAACCCCATATATTCAATTTTTGTTGAAATCAAACAAAGTTTAATTTTGGACCCCAATTTGGACCAACTTGAAAACTGGGCCAAAAATCAAAAATCTAAATACATGTTTAGATTCAGCATATCAAAGAACCTCATATATTCAATTTTTGCTAAAATCAAACAAAGTTTAATTTTGGACCCTTTGGACATTAATGTAGACCAATTTGAAAACTGGACCCAAAATTAAAAATCTAAATACACTGTTAGATTCGGCATAACAAATAAATAAATGTGATCAAAGATTTTACAAATCTAATGCGCCATACTGTGCAATTAAAGATTACTTCTTGAAATTTTTCAATATTTGAAATTTGAAAAAAAAAAAATATTTGAAGAATAATTCTTTTTAATTTCTGAAATCTGAAATGAGAAAAAATTGGCCCCCCACAATTTCTTTTTATCCCCCCCCCTTTTTCCCCCAAAAAAATTCTTTCCCTCAAGATATGGTCATAATCTCAATTCAAATTTCCAATGGAGTTGGCAACCATAATTACCCATTTAAATTTACCATAGTGCTAACTTAATCTATTTTATAATAGAATTAATAAAAATAAAGTGTCAAATCTTTCATATGGATTTTTTTGTAAAAAAAAAAGATGAAAACATTTGCAGATATTTTTACTGGTCTTCCTTTATAAATATGCATTTCTTTAAACATAATTTAAAAGCAGTGTAAGGGAAGTAACCAAAACGTTGTATTTGGATTACCTCCCTTACACTGTTTTAGATTATCTTTATTGTTCATTAACCATTACTTTATACATAATTTAAAAGCAGTGTAAGGGAGATAATTTCAATGATGTATTTGATTTATCTCCCTTACACTGCTTTAAATTATGTTTTGTACTAAAGTATTTGTCCATTAACCAGGACAACCTTGTTTTTCCCCCTTTTTTGCCCCTAATTCCTAAACGGTTTGAGCCATAACCCCCCAAAGCAAATCCTAACCATCCCTTTGTGGTATGGAAACTTGTAGTATAATTTCAGAGAGATCCATACACCGTTCCACAGTTATTGTCTGGAAACTAGAAAATGCTCATTTTTGGCCCCTTTTTGGCCCCTAATTCCTTAACTGTTGGTACCATAACCCCCAAAATCAATCCCCACCTTCCTTTTGTGGTATTTAACCTAATGGTCAAATTTCAAAAAGATCCATTCACTTAAACTAAAGTTAGAGTGCGAAAACCAATATGTATTCGGACGACGACGCCGGACGACGACAAAATTTTTTTGCGGTCGTATAAAAACACGGTTAGATTTGGCATATCAAAGAACCCCAATAATTCAATTTTTGATGAAATCAAACAAAGTTTAATTTTGGACCCTTTTGACCTCAATATGAACCAATTTGATAGCGGGCCCACAAATAAAAAATCTAAATACATGGTAAGATTCAGCATATCAAAGAACCCCATATATTCAATTTTTGTTGAAATCAAACAAAGTTTAATTTTGGACCCCAATTTGGACCAACTTGAAAACTGGGCCAAAAATCTAAAATCTAAATACATGTTTAGATTAAGCATATCAAAGAACCCCATATATTCAATTTTTGTTGAAATCAAACAAAGTTTAATTTTGGACCCCAACTTGGACCAACTTGAAAACTGGTCCCATAATCAAAAATCTAAACACATGTTTAGATTCAGCATATCAAAGAACCCCAAAAATTCAGTTTTTGCTAAAATCAAACTAAGTTTAATTTTGGACCCTTTGGACCTTAATGTAGACCAATTTAAAAAACGGCACCCAAAATTAAAAATCTAAATACACGGTTAGATTCAGCATATCAAAGAACCCCAATAATTAAATTTTTGATGAAATCAAACAAAGTTTAATTTTGGACCCTTTTGACCTCAATATGAACCAATTTGATAGCGGGCCCACAAATAAAAAATCTAAATACATGGTAAGATTCAGCATATCAAAGAACCCCATATATTCAATTTTTGTTGAAATCAAACAAAATTTAATTTTGGACCCCAATTTGGACCAACTTGAAAACTGGGCCAAAAATCTAAAATCTAAATACATGTTTAGATTCAGCATATCAAAGAACCCCATATATTCAATTTTTGTTGAAATCAAACAAAGTTTAATTTTGGACCCCACTTGGACCAACTTGAAAACTGGGCCCATAATCAAAAATCTAAACACATGTTTAGATTCAGCATATCAAAGAACCCCAAGAATTCAATTTTTGTTAAAATCAAACTAAGTTTAATTTTGGACCCTTTGGACCTTAATGTAAACCAATTTAAAAAACGGGACCCAAAATTAAAAATCTAAATACACGGTTAGATTTGGCATATCAAAGAACCCCAATAATTCAATTTTTGATGAAATCAAACAAAGTTTAATTTTGGACCCTTTTGACCTCAATATGAACCAATTCGATAGCGGGGTCCACAAATAAAAAATCTAAATACATGGTTAGATTCAGCATACCAAAGATCCCCATATATTCAATTTTTGTTGAAATCAAACAAAGTTTAATTTTGGACCCCAATTTGGACCAACTTGAAAACTGGGCCAAAAATCAAAAATCTAAATACATGTTTAGATTCAGCATATCAAAGAACCCCATATATTCAATTTTTGTTAAAATCAACCAAAGTTTAATTTTGGACCCTTTTGACCTCAATATGAACCAATTTGATAGCGGGCCCACAAATAAAAAATCTAAATACATGGTAAGATTCAGCATATCAAAGAACCCCATATATTCGATTTTTGTTGAAATCAAACAAAATTTAATTTTGGACCCCACTTTGGACCAACTTGAAAACTGGGCCAAAAATCTAAAATCTAAATACATGTTTAGATTCAGCATATCAAAGAACCCCATATATTCAATTTTTGTTGAAATCAAACAAAGTTTAATTTTGGACCCCACTTGGACCAACTTGAAAACTGGGCCCATAATCAAAAATCTAAACACATGTTTAGATTCAGCATATCAAAGAACCCCAAGAATTCAATTTTTGTTAAAATCAAACTAAGTTTAATTTTGGACCCTTTGGACCTTAATGTAGACCAATTAAAAAAACGGGACCCAAAATTAAAAATATAAATGCACGGTTAGATTTGGCATATCAAAGAACCCCAATAATTCAATTTTTGATGAAATCAAACAAAGTTTAATTTTGGACCCTTTTGACCTCAATATGAACCAATTTGATAGCGGGGTCCACAAATAAAAAATCTAAATACATGGTTAGATTCAGCATACCAAAGATCCCCATATATTCAATTTTTGTTGAAATCAAACAAAGTTTAATTTTGGACCCCAATTTGGACCAACTTGAAAACTGGGCCAAAAATCAAAAATCTAAATACATGTTTAGATTCAGCATATCAAAGAACCCCATATATTCAATTTTTGTTAAAATCAAACAAACTTTAATTTTGGACCCTTTTGACCTCAATATGAACCAATTTGATAGCGGGCCCACAAATAAAAAATCTAAATACATGGTAAGATTCAGCATATCAAAGAACCCCATATATTCAATTTTTGTTGAAATCAAACAAAATTTAATTTTGGACCCCAATTTGGACCAACTTGAAAACTGGGCCAAAAATCTAAAATCTAAATACATGTTTAGATTCAGCATATCAAAGAACCCCATATATTCAATTTTTGTTGAAATCAAACAAAGTTTAATTTTGGACCCCACTTGGACCAACTTGAAAACTGGGCCCATAATCAAAAATCTAAACACATGTTTAGATTCAGCATATCAAAGAACCCCAAGAATTCAATTTTTGTTAAAATCAAACTAAGTTTAATTTTGGACCCTTTTGACCTTAATGTAGACCAATTTAAAAAACGGGACCCAAAATTAAAAATCTAAATACACGGTTAGATTTGGCATATCAAAGAACCCCAATAATTCAATTTTTGATGAAATCAAACAAAGTTTAATTTTGGACCCTTTTGACCTCAATATGAACCAATTTGATAACGGGGTCCACAAATAAAAAATCTAAATACATGGTAAGATTCAGCATATCAAAGAACCCCATATATTCGATTTTTGTTGAAATCAAACAAAATTTAATTTTGGACCCCACTTTGGACCAACTTGAAAACTGGGCCAAAAATCTAAAATCTAAATACATGTTTAGATTCAGCATATCAAAGAACCCCATACATTCAATTTTTGTTGAAATCAAACAAAGTTTTATTTTGGACCCCACTTGGACCAACTTGAAAACTGGGCCCATAATCAAAAATCTAAACACATGTTTAGATTCAGCATATCAAAGAACCCCAAGAATTCAATTTTTGTTAAAATCAAACTAAGTTTAATTTTGGACCCTTTGGACCTTAATGTAGACCAATTAAAAAAACGGGACCCAAAATTAAAAATCTAAATACACGGTTAGATTTGGCATATCAAAGAACCCCAATAATTCAATTTTTGATGAAATCAAACAAAGTTTAATTTTGGACCCTTTTGACCTCAATATGAACCAATTTGATAGCGGGGTCCACAAATAAAAAATCTAAATACATGGTTAAATTCAGCATACCAAAGATCCCCATATATTCAATTTTTGTTGAAATCAAACAAAGTTTAATTTTGGACCCCAATTTGGACCAACTTGAAAACTGGGCCAAAAATCAAAAATCTAAATACATGTTTAGATTCAGCATATCAAAGAACCCCATATATTCAATTTTTGTTAAAATCAAACAAACTTTAATTTTGGACCCTTTTGACCTCAATATGAACCAATTTGATAGCGGGCCCACAAATAAAAAATCTAAATACATGGTAAGATTCAGCATATCAAAGAACCCCATATATTCAATTTTTGTTGAAATCAAACAAAATTTAATTTTGGACCCCAATTTGGACCAACTTGAAAACTGGGCCAAAAATCTAAAATCTAAATACATGTTTAGATTCAGCATATCAAAGAACCCCATATATTCAATTTTTGTTGAAATCAAACAAAGTTTAATTTTGGACCCCACTTGGACCAACTTGAAAACTGGGCCCATAATCAAAAATCTAAACACATGTTTAGATTCAGCATATCAAAGAACCCCAAGAATTCAATTTTTGTTAAAATCAAACTAAGTTTAATTTTGGACCCTTTTGACCTTAATGTAGACCAATTTAAAAAACGGGACCCAAAATTAAAAATCTAAATACACGGTTAGATTTGGCATATCAAAGAACCCCAATAATTCAATTTTTGATGAAATCAAACAAAGTTTAATTTTGGACCCTTTTGACCTCAATATGAACCAATTTGATAACGGGGTCCACAAATAAAAAATCTAAATACATGGTTAGATTCAGCATACCAAAGAACCCCATATATTCAATTTTTGTTGAAATCAAACAAAGTTTAATTTTGGACCCCAAGTTGGACCAACTTGAAAACTGGGCCAAAAATCAAAAATCTAAATACATGTTTAGATTCAGCATATCAAAGAACCCCATATATTCAATTTTTGTTAAAATCAAACAAAGTTTAATTTTGGACCCTTTGGACCTTAATAAAGACCAATTTGAAAACTGGACCCAAAATTAAAAATCTAAATACACGGTTAGATTCGGCATAACAAATAAATAAATGTGGTCAAAGATTTTACAAATCTAATGCGCCATACTGGTCTTCCTTTATAAATATGCATTTCTTTAAACATAATTTAAAAGCAGTGTAAGGGAAGTAACCAAAACGTTGTATTTTGATTAACTCCCTTACACTGTTTGAAATTATCTTAATTGTTCATTAACCATTACTTTATACATAATTTAAAAGCAGTGTAAGGGAGATAATTTCAATGATGTATTTGATTTATCTCCCTTACACTGCTTTAAATTATGTTTTGTACTATAGTATTTGTCCATTAATGAGGACAACCTTGTTTTTCACCCTTTTTTGCCCCTAATTCTTAAACGGTTTGAGCAATAACCCCCCAAAGCAAATCCTAACCATCCCTTTGTGGTATGGAAACTTGTAGTATAATTTCAGAGAGATCCATACACCGTTCCACAGTTATTGTCTGGAAACTAGAAAATGCTTATTTTTGGCCCCTTTTTGGCCCCTAATTCCTTAACTGTTGGTACCATAACCCCCAAAATCAATCCCCACCTTCCTTTTGTGGTATTGAACCTTATGGTAAAATTTCATAGAGATCCATTCACTTAAACTAAAGTTAGAGTGCGAAAACTAATGCGTCTTCGGACGACGACGACGCCAACGTCATACCAATATACGACCACAAAAATTTTTTTGCGGTCGTATAAAAAGAAAAAGCCAATGATGTGAGCGATTTTTAGTTCTTTGTTCAGTTAGCACATTCTAGTATTTTAGATTTTTATTACTTTAATATTAAATATGAAAAAAAAAAGTCCTACCTACTTGTACCTAAAAAGAAACATATGTCCTTTAACTTACCTATATGATACACACTTCACCGCGGGGGCTTACGATGAAATATGTATCGTCGCATTTTATATGCTATATTGACACCAAGCAACTAGAGCTATGGATGAACCAATATAACACGCCTACTTCAATTTTATTTAATGAACAATTTTGACAGTTGCCGAAACAAAAGTACCTATTGAACCCTTTACCTAAATTAGCTCTTAAACCAATTCTAAAACCGTACGGTATATTATGTTCATTCCATTTATGATTAAAAATTTGCTATCTAATACAATCATCTACTAATTGATTTGCTGGATTTGTTGGATTTTGTTTAGTACAAGCAAGTACATTTAAGGTGGTACCCAACACCTTGACTAATATTAATTTGGCTCGTTTAATTTTCATAAAATTTTGACAAAATGTTTACTTTGACCCTTTGACAAAAATATAAAAATTTCAAAAAATTTGAACCAACCACTTTATCAGAAAAATTTCATTGGTTATATAGCAGTTTGACAAACACTAATTTTGATCATAGAGAAGCTCAATATTTCCTTAACAATACAACGTAATTAAAATGTTTAGCTGATTTTTACAGAGTTATCTCCCTGTAATGTTAGGTACCACCTTAAGTGAAAGGTGGTCTCTTCTTAATTGTAATGGCATTTCGCCTGACTCAGCTAGTATTGTTTCTAGCGGGGTCGATTTATGAGCCCCTAGTACAATGCGAAGACCTTTAGCTTGTATTGTATCTAGTTTAGATTTTACAGATAATGAAGCAGAATTAAATGCTTGGCAGCCATAGTCCAGTATCGATCTAAGTAGTGATTTATATAGCATAAGTATACACAATACTTGAGACAGTCCCAATATTCAGTCTTGAAATGATTGCAACTATTACTTTTTTTTTTAGAATGTATGATTTTGATTTGTATATAATATCTATTCACTACATGCAATCTGTAACTGTTTTATATGTTCTAATTATGGTACATGTACATTGAACTATCATGACTATACGATTGTGTTAATATGTTGTATGTTTGCTTTTTTTCTCTTATTATTATTTTTTACATGTATTGTATATGAGGGCCTCAGGGAAGATTAGTAATTGTAACTAACTGTGTTTACCCTCTTTAAATAAAGAATTTATTATTATTATTATTATTATTATAAGTAGTGAATCAGTACCCATGCCAAAATTGTTTGCTTGAACATACCTGAGTAAGTTTATTATAGCTTTGGATCTTTCTTGTAAATATCTTACGTGTTTATTCCAAGTTAACTGTCTATCAAATATGAGACCAAGGAATTTGACATGTTTCTGAAATTTGATTGGTTGGTTATCTAGCATTAGGTTAACTGAATAAATTTTACGATCCCCAAATATTATTCCTACTGTTTTTGTTTTAGAAATTTTAAAACCCCACTTTTTAGACCATGCACTAATGTTATTAAGTGTTTCTTGCATTTTATTAGTAAGATATTTAATATTTCCACCTCTATACCACATGGCACTGTCATCGGCAAATTGTGACATTACTGCAGGTTTTTTAGCCAGACCTACTAAATCAATTATCATGATATCAAATAATGTGGGGCTGATGACAATACCTTGCGGAATACCATGGATGAGATCATATTCGTCTGAGGCATCTTGATTTACCTTTACTTGTATTTTTCTATCTTGCAAGAAGTCTTTTATGAAGTTAAATAACCTACCATTTATACCATAATCTTTACACTTTTTTAATAAACCATAACGCCATACTAAATCAAATGCTTTTTCAATATTGATTTGATTTGATTTGATTTGATTTTTGGTGTTTTAACGCCACTTTTCAGCACCGCTTTTGGGCTATTTCGTGGCGGCAAGTTTTTATTGGTGAAGGAAGCCGGAGTGCCCGGAGAAAACCACCGACCTTCGATAGGAAAACTGACAATCCTAGTCAATTAAGATTGGAGTCGAGTGCACCTGCACGAGCAGGGTTCGAACTCACAACCTCAGTGTTGACTGGCTAGTGATTACAGTAGTAACTACTTAGACCACTCGGCCACCGAGGCCCCTTTCAATATCGAGAAATATGGCTAGTAGGAATTGTTTACGTACTTTGATGTTTTTAATGTCGTTTTCAAGACGCAATAAGTGGTCAATTGTAGAGCAACCTTCACGAAACCCACTTTGTGTTTCTTTTAAAATATTTTTTTCCGTTAATAGATATTTAAGCCTAACATTGACCATGCTTTCCATTAGTTTGCAAAAATTTGATGTACGAGAAATAGGTCTGTATGATTTAGGGTCAAACTTATTTTTATTAGGTTTTAGTATAGGGATTACATTTGCATGTTTCCAGCTGTGTGGTAGTTGACCAGTTACCCACATTTTATTGATTAATTGCAACACAATATCAATCATACTATCAGGCATATGTTTGAACATTTCGCATGTAAAACAGTCATCAGCGGGTGCTGTTGTCTTTTTGGTCTTAAGCACCTTATATAGTTCCTTTTTGTTGAATGGTATATTAAACTTTTACCTGCTGTGTTGTTCGTTGTCGTCCCTATTAATTGGATTTTCTATTTCAGTTTTTAATTTATGTGTTCTGAACGTGGGGTCGAAATTGTTATCACTGGAAGCTTCAGCAAAAGTTCCAGCTAGCATGTTATCCTTATATACATTAGATACCGCTTGCTTGGAGTCAGAAATAAGTGTCGGTAGGGTGGATGTTTTTGCTCCCTTGAGACCTTTAACCGTGTTCCAGACTGTTTTTACATTAGTTTTATAATTAAGTTTGTCAAAGAAATGTTGCCAGTACTCGGTTTTTGCTTTATCAGTGATACGTTTAAACTCTTTAACTGCTGTTTTATATAATTCATGATTTTGTTCTGATTTTGTTTTATCATACACTCTGTGTTTATGACGCTTATTTTTTTTTGCATTTGTACAATCATCGTTCCACCAGGGACAGTTTTTTCTTCCATGAATTGTATCACTAGTTTTCGGGATTGTTTCGTCTGCGATTTTAGTTACAACTTCGCATAGATTTTGGTTGAAAATTTCAATATTGTCATGGTGTATATAATCTATATTAATTTCGTTACAAAGAGAAGTGAACCTGTGCCAATCGGCTTTATCATAAATCCATATTCGTGGAGTGCAAACTTAATTTTTAACCGGTTTTGCATTTAATACCGTGAGTACTGGTAAGTGATCTGAACCTAGTTTATCGTCTAAAACTGACCATTGGCTGTCATTGGCTAGTGAGGCGGAGACCAACGATAGATCTATATGTGTTCGGTCATCTCCGACGGTTTGAAATGTACCGGTAACCGTCGTTTAAAACTATCATGTTATTTTGGTCTATGACCTTTTCTATAATGTTACCATTGCTGTCTGTTGTGTTAGACCCCCACAACGAGGATCTACTATTAAAATCTCCTAGTAGCACTATATTATCTGTTAGATTATGCAGTACTTGTTGATAGTCATTAAATTTAATATCTTGATTGGGAGGTCTATACAAATTAACTATATTTATCTTATTATTTTGACAGTTTACAGATACGCCTACTACCTCTTTGTTATCAGTATCATTTAGTTGTGAGAAATTAACTTGAATCGAAACATAAATGGCTACTCCTCCTCCTATATGAGTTCTCTTTTTATTTTTACCTTTACGTTGAATCGGTATTTTTCTATTTCGGATGATGGGTGGATGGTAGCCCTGTAGTTTTACGTACCTATTGTCTTTATAGCGAGTTTCTTGTACACAAATAATATCTGGGTTATTATGTGTGTCTAAATAATGTTTAAGGGAATTGCGTTCGCATAAAGTGAGCACGCATTCCACTGTAAAATGTGTAACCCTAATACAGTTAATTAATTGTTTTAATTGCTTATTGTTTATCATTTCTTTAATTATTTACGTCGATCAGTATGTCAATACTGAATTAATTTTTGAGAAAGTTTATAAATAGCTGCATGATGGTAAAAGAGGCATCACCTTGTTGGATCGCAATATTCCGTATCCTTGTAATTAGTGTTTCCCAGTTTTTTAGATCATTTACGTCTTTGCTTGGGGGTTTAATTATATCTTTGCGTATATCTGAAATATTTTTTCTATCTTTATTAGGAATACTGGGTGTTTGATCTTCTATTTGTGTATTCTCAGTCCATTGTCAATAATTACATCTATGTTTATTTCTGGATTATCTACCTGTGACACATAGGCTTCATTGTCGCTAATTATATCGGTGTCATTATTAATTACTTTTGATTTAACACTGTCAGCGTATGATTTACCAGGTGATACAATTTGAGATCTAATTAATTTAGGTCTGGTTTCAATGTAACTTATAAAATTTGAAATAAACATGGAGTAACGATAGTATTTACATATTTTATGTTGTATTCTGATATTTTGTTAAACTACTGTCCAAATAAAGAACAATTATATAATATACATAGATATATTTTAACTTCATAAATGATCAAATAGACTGTTATAACATAAATTGTAAATTGAACATATAGTACATAATTGAAAAATTTAGAAGTATCAAGGATAAAGTAAAATTAAATTAAAAGATGTGTTTAAGAGAAATACAAAGAAATATTTTAGAATAATTTTACATGCTACACAGTTCAGAGATTTGTTCTAAAATTGAAAGGGTTTAGGCTGATAATTAATATATTCATAAAACAAAGAAATAAAACATAAATACAACTTTACACAACAAAAATTGCTTCGCTGAGCGCAGCTGTATACGACCGCAGATGTCCAACCCTGAAAAGTTGGGGCCAAAATGGACACAATATTCATACTTGATACAGGTCTGAATTTGGATTGTAATTAAATTTTTGACACATAATAGGTTTCTGACACAGAATAACTGTAGTCAAAGAACTTCAAATTGGTTATATGATTTGAATTTATATTCAATTTTTTGCTTTTGTGCAATACACTATGCGAATTGACCCCTCCCCCCCCCCCCCCCCCCAAAAAAAAAAATTTTACCCCGTTTTTTTGCGTTTGTGCTATACACTATGCTGTTGAATATTAACCCCCCCCCCAAAAAAAATATTTGAAGAAATTTTCTTTTAATTTCTGAAATCTGAAATGAGAAAGATTGTCCCCATCCAATTGTTTTCACCTCCCCCCTTTAATTTCCCTTATTCCAAAAAATAATTCATTCCCTCAAGTTATGATCAGTATCTCAGACAATTATCATTTCTTAATACATAATTTACTAGTAGTGTAAGGGAGGTAATCAAACATTGTTATTTAAATTGATTTGGATTACCTCCCTTACACTGCTTTTAAATTGTCTCAATTGTCCTTTAACCAGAAAAACCCTTGTTTTTCCCCCTTTTTTGCCCCTAATTCCTAAATGGTTTGAGCCATAACCCCCAAAGTCAATCCTAACCATCCCTTAATAGTATGGAAACTTGTGGTAAAATTTCAGAGAGATTCATACACTTTAACACAAGTTATTGTCTGGAAACTACAAAAATGCTTATTTGGGCCCCTTTTTTGGCCCCTTATTCCTAAACAGTTGGGACCCTAACCCCCAAAATCAATCCCAACCTTCCTTAAGTGGTTATAAACCTTGTGTTAAAATTTTATTGATTTCTATTTACTGATACTAAAGTTATTATCCGGAAACCATCTGTCTTCGGACGATGCTGACGACGACGACAACGTTATACCATTATACGACCAAAAATTTTTTTATTTTTGCGGTCGTATAAAAAGAAATTGGTTTAGGTTTAGGTATAACTTTGTAGACTCTACTTTTATTAACCTTATTGGCCTTATTTTCAGTTTTTTCTTTTTTATTTGCTGCTTGACTAGTTATTTTTTTTTTATGTTCCTAATCAAATTTAGTCACATTTATTTGGAATTTACCAAGTTTATTCAAGCCTAATATTTTGCGTCTAATTGATTCTGATGGAGTGTAAACCAGCACACTGTTCTTAAGTGGTTTGATCTCTTTGGCTTGGTCATTGACACTACCTATCATTGTTATTAACAGATAGTGTAGCGAATTTAGGGTCAGCAACAGAAACTGTTTTGCCCTTGATGTGATAATAAGTGTTTCATTAGGAGGAAACATCTTTTTGCCCTTATCATTTAGTGATTCCGGCTTTTTACTTTAGTTGTATTTTGGCTAAGCCATTGCCATTTCTTTTTTGCGTACTGTTGTTGTTCTGGAGGTGAAGTACCTTGACTTGGTTTGTACGCTTTGGAATCAGGTGATTCCTCTTGTTGTGGACTTCTTGAGTCAATTTTCCTTTTGTTATTATCCATTTTGTTCATGGTAATAATCATATTTATTATTTTAGCTACTTATTATTGTTGTTTAACTTAAAATATACACCTATTTAATTAAACTAACAGAAAACTATAACCTTACTAAAAAGAAAGAAAAATTATATTATAAATGAAACAAAAATTATTTATGTGCTAACTAAACAATTAAACTATAAGAACAGACTGTAATCTTCTCCTGCATTAGCTTGATATCGGCACAAACAATGCGAACTCGATGACGGCAAGCGAAGAAATGTGATGATTGGAATGGTGACATTAATTATCTGCCCTTGATATTAAAAAGATTTACATGAACATTTTTAAATACACTTAACAATACTTATTTTTTTATTGTTTAATCTTTAAATTTCAAGTTTAAGATGTTTCTGTCGTATATTGATTGATACTTAGTAAAATACGTTTAAACAAGAGGCTCTCAAGAGCCTGAATCGCTCACCTGTATTTCAGAGGAGAAGATTTTTCAATGTTAGCAAACTTGATGAACAAATTGTGTAAAATTGTCTTTAAAGGGCAATAACTCCTTAAGGGGTCAATTGACAATTTTGGTCATATTAACTTTTTTGTAGATCTTACTTTGCTGAACATTATTGTTGCTTACAGTTTATATATATCTATAATAATATTCAAAATATTAACAAAAAACTGCAAAATTTTGTTAAAACTACCAATTCGGTGGCAGCAACCCAACAATGGGTTGTTGGATTCGTCTGATAATTTCAGGGCCTATAGATCTTGACCAATTAAACAATATTACCCCTGTCATATTTGCTCTAAAAGATTTAGTTTTTGAGATATAAGCCAAAAACTGCATTTGACCCTTATGTTCTAATTTTAGCCATGGCGGCCATGTTTGTCGATGGATACAAACTTCGGATAAAATTTATAAACAATATACCCTAAGGAACATTTAGTTAAAGTTTGAAGGTAATTGGCCCAGTAGTTTCAGAGGAGAAGATTTTTAAATGTTAGCAAACTTGATGAACAAATTGTGTAAAATTGTCTTTAAAGGGCAATAACTCCTTAAGGGGTCAATTGACAATTATGGTCATATTATCTTTTTTGTAGATCTTACTTTGCTGAACATTATTGCTGCTTACAGTTTATATATATCTATAATAATATTCAAAATAATAACAAATAAAATGCTCCGCAGGGCGCAGCTTGATACGACCGCAGAGGTCGAACCCTGAACAGTTGGGGCAAGTATGGACACAACATTCAAGCTTGATACAGCTCTGAATTTGGATTGTGATTAAATATTTGACACAGCATAGGTTTCTGACACAGAATGAATGTGGTCTAAGAACTTAAAAATTTTAAATTGGACATTCACCTATTATGGTCCAATATCCAAAATCTAAATACATGGTTAGATTCAGCATATCAAAGAACCCCAAGAATTCAATTTTTGATGAAATCAAACAAAGTTTAATTTTGGACCCTTTTGATCTCAATGTGGACAAAAATGATAACAGGGCCCAAAAATCAAAAATCTAAATACATGGTTAGATTCAGCATATCAAAGAACCCCATATATTCAATTTTTGTTGAAATCAAACAAAGTTTAATTTTGGACCCCGATTTGGACCAACTTGAAAACTGGGCCCATAATCAAAAATCTAAATACATGTTTAGATTCAGCATATCAAAGAACCCTAAAAATTCAATTTTTGTTAAAATCAAACTAAGTTTAATTTTGGACCCTTTGGACCTTTATGTAGACCAATTTGAAAACGGAACCAAAAATTAAGAATCTAAATACACAGTTAGATTCGGCATATCAAAGAACCCCAATAATTCAATTTTTGATGAAATCAAACAAAGTTAAATTTTGGACCCTTTGGACTTCAATGTGGACCAATTTAAAAACGGGGCCCAAAATCCAAAAACTTAATACACGGTTAGATTCAGCATATTAGAGAACCCCATATATTCCATTTTTGTTGAAATCAAACAAAGTTTAATTTTGGACCCCGATTTGGACCAACTTGAAAACTGGGCCCATAATCAAAAATCTAAATACATGGTTAGATTCAGCATATCAAAGAACCCTAAGAATTCAATTTTTGTTGAAATCAAACAAAGTTTAATTTTGGACCCTTTTGATCTCAATGTGGACAAAAATGATAACAGGGCCCAAAAATCAAAAATCTAAATACATGGTTAGATTCAGCATATCAAAGAACCCCATATATTCAATTTTTGTTGAAATCAAACAAAGTTTAATTTTGGACCCCGATTTGGACCAACTTGAAAACTGGGCCCATAATCAAAAATCTAAATACATGTTTAGATTCAGCATATCAAAGAACCCTAAAAATTCAATTTTTGTTAAAATCAAACTAAGTTTAATTTTGGACCCTTTGGACCTTTATGTAGACCAATTTGAAAACGGAACCAAAAATTAAGAATCTAAATACACAGTTAGATTCGGCATATCAAAGAACCCCAATAATTCAATTTTTGATGAAATCAAACAAAGTTAAATTTTGGACCCTTTGGACTTCAATGTGGACCAATTTAAAAACGGGGCCCAAAATCCAAAAACTTAATACACGGTTAGATTCAGCATATTAGAGAACCCCATATATTCCATTTTTGTTGAAATCAAAAAAAGTTTAATTTTGGACCCCGATTTGGACCAACTTGAAAACTGGGCCCATAATCAAAAATCTAAATACATGGTTAGATTCAGCATATCAAAGAACCCTAAGAATTCAATTTTTGTTGAAATCAAACAAAGTTTAATTTTGGACCCCGATTTGGACCAACTTGAAAACTGGGCCCATAATCAAAAATCTAAATACATGGTTAGATTCAGCATATCAAAGAACCCCATATATTCAATTTTTGATGAAATCAAACAAAGTTTAATTTTGGACCCTTTTGATCTCAATATGGACAAAGTTGATAACGGGGCCCAACAATCAAAAATCTAAATACATGGTTAGATTCAGCATATCAAAGAACCCCATATATTCAATTTTTGTTGAAATCAAACAAAGTTTAATTTTGGACCCCGATTTGGACCAACTTGAAAACTGGGCCCATAATCAAAAATCTAAATACATGGTTAGATTCAGCATATCAAAGAACCCCATATATTCAATTTTTGTTGAAATCAAACAAAGTTTAATTTTGGACCCCGATTTGGACCAACTCGAAAACTGGGCCCATAATCAAAAATCTAAATACATGGTTAGATTCAGCATATCAAAGAACCCCATATATTCAATTTTTGATGAAATCAAACAAAGTTTAATTTTGGACCCTTTTGATCTCAATGTGGACAAAGTTGATAACGGGGCCCAACAATCAAAAATCTAAATACATGGTTAGATTCAGCATATCAAAGAACCCCATATATTCAATTTTTGTTGAAATCAAACAAAGTTTAATTTTGGACCCCGATTTGGACCAACTTGAAAACTGGGCCCATAATCAAAAATCTAAATACATGGTTAGATTCAGCATATCAAAGAACCCCATATATTCAATTTTTGTTGAAATCAAACAAAGTTTAATTTTGGACCCCGATTTGGACCAACTCGAAAACTGGGCCCATAATCAAAAATCTAAATACATGGTTAGATTCAGCATATCAAAAAACCCCATATATTCAATTTTTGTTGAAATCAAACTAAGTTTAATTTTGGACCCTTTGGACCTTTATGTAGACCAATTTGAAAACAGAACCAAAAATTAAGAATCTAAATACACGGTTAGATTCGGCATATCAAAGAACCCCAATAATTCAATTTTTGATGAAATCAAACAAAGTAAAATTTTGGACCCTTTGGACCTCAATGTGGACCAATTTAAAAACGGGGCCCAAAATCTAAAAACTTAATACACGGTTAGATTCAGCATATTAAAGAACCCCAAGAATTCAAGAATAAAACCCCATTGAAATTGATCAAGAAATAAGCAATTTATACGAAGTATCTTCTTTTGCACAATACTGTGCAATTGATTATTTCTTGCTATTGCGCAATACTGTACAATTGACAATTTCTTGCTATTGCGCAATATTGTGCTATTGGATATTTCTTGCTATTGCGCAATACTGTGCAATTGAAGATTTCTTGCTATTGCGCAATACTGTGCAATTGAAGATTTCTTGCTATTGTGCAATACTGTGCAATTGAAAATTTCTTGCTATTGCACAATACTTATTATATAATAATTTACACATCCTGTTTGGTGTGTATCTCCTACCATATCATTATTATTTGCTTTTAAATATAAATCAGAAATAACCAACTTAAAATGGAAAATTTTAAAAGAAAAAAAAAAAGGAAAAAAAGAAAAAAAAAAGAAAAAAAAAAAAATCCCCCCCCCCCAAAATTTTTTGAACCCCCTTATGATTCATCACCCCCAAACTCAATCTCAGCCTTCCCTTTGTGGTATGGTACCTTGCAGTACAATTTCAGAGAGATCCATACACTTGAACACAAGTTATTGTCTGGAAACTAGAAAAATGCTTATTTTTGGCCCCTTTTTGGCCCCCAATTCCTAAACGTTTCGGGCAATTACCCCCAAACTCAATTCCAGCTTTCCCTTTGTGATATGGAACCTTGTAGTACAATTTCAGAAATATCCAAACACTTACACACAAGTTATTGTCATGAAACTAGAAAAATGCTTGTTTTTTGCCCCTTTTTTGGCCCCTAATTCCTAACATTTTGAGGCAATTACCCCCAAAATCAATTACAGCCTTCCCTTTGTGATATGGAACCTTGTGGTACAATGTCAGAGAGATCCATACACTTACACACAAGTTATTGTCTGGAAGTTACAAAAATGCTTATTGTTGGCCCCTTTTTGGCCCCTAATTCCTTAACTGTTGGTACCATAACCCCCAAAATCAATCCCAACCTTCCTTTCATTGTATTGAACCTTATGGTAAAATTTCATGGAGATCCATTCACTTAAACTAAAGTTAGAGTGCGAAAACCAATGTGTCTTCGGACGACGCCAGACGACGCCGGACGACGACGACGACGACGACGACGACAACGACGACGACGCCAACGTCATACCAATATACGACCAAAAAATTTTCAATTTTTGCGGTCGTATAAAAACTGCAAAATTTTGTTAAAACTACCAATTCGATGGCAGCAACCCAACAATGGGTTGTTGGATTCGTCTGAAAATTTCAGAGCTGATAGATCTTGACCAATTGAACAATTTCACCCCATGTCAGATTTGCTCTAAAAGCTTTAGTTTTTGAGATATAAGCCAAAAACTGCATATGACCCCTATGTTCTATTTTTAGCCATGGCGGCCATATTTGTCAATGGATCAAAACTTCGGATACAATTTATAAACTAGATACCCTAAGGAACATTTAGTTAAAGTTTGAAGGTATTTGGCCCAGTAGTTTCAGAGGAGAAGATTTTTGAAATAGTTTACGACGACAGAAGACGACGACAGTAGACGGACGACGACGGACGCCAAGTGATGGCATAAGCTAACAAAAAAGGAGTTTTGCAACATGCCCAGAAGGGATGCTCAGAATAAGACTACTGATCTACCTTAAGAAAAATAAAAGATTGACAATAAAATGTAGGGCCAATTTCCCCTGCTTTTATTTCACCAACATGGTGAAAATACTAAAGTTGATTAAACCTACTGGAATTGATATATCAAAAAGTCTAACCAATGCACAGTAAATTTACATATATTCATAAATTTAAATGTTATTAGGCACTTGAGATTTAACATGTCTTGTAAATAAATTTGCAGAAAAGTATATCCTTGATATAATTAATTTATATATCAAAGACAAAACATAGCTTTAATTCATAGAATTTGGTTAAAAAAATAAAAAAATTTTTTTTTTTATTAATTTGGCTAGTACTTCTCAACATGCTAAAAAATTGACAAAATCTGCCAAAATTGCAGTTTTGAGCAAGCTGTAGGTACGTAAAGTTTCAGGTTAAAATTTAATCAACAAAGATTTAGAGAAAGGAATACAAACCTAAGCTTTCTGAACAGACCCAAATTGTAAATATATCTCCATACGGTTTCTCTGGCATGTTACATTCCTACAAAGAAAGTTGATATAATTGATTATGAATGCATTATCTCCAGTGGCAAATATTACATACATCATGGGAATATCATATAGATATGAACCTTTTTTTAACAGTTTGTTTTTATGTTGTGCTGCCCCACTTTCCTAGGTTAGGGAATGAAGCTGTATACCAAATATCATTGACCTACCACTAGTGGTTTCAATTAAACTGACCTTATCAAAAGCTAATACTTGTAAACTAACCAAAAGTTTCAAAGTCAATAGACCATGACTGAAGGGGTGAGGCCAAATTATCTTCATGAAATGTGCCATTGCTTATACAACTGCATATCAAATATCATTGACCACTAGTGGTTCCCCATAAACTGACCTAATCACAAACTAATACTTGTAAACTAACCAAAAGTTTCAAAGTCAATAGACCATGACTGAGGGGGTGAGGCCGAATTATCTTCATGAGATGTGACAATATTTATAAAACTTCATACCAAATATCATTGACCTACCACTAGGGGTTCCCTTTAAACTGACCTAATCACAAAGTAATACATGTACATGTTGATGCTGTCACTGGAAACAGCAAGCTTTATAGTCTGACCTTGGCTACTCCACTAAGGGTAGACAAAACCATGTCTAATAAAATAAGACAACACCATGGCCAAAATGATAAAATCAAAAAAGGAC
The DNA here is from genome assembly GCF_021869535.1 of Mytilus californianus. Lineage (NCBI taxonomy): Eukaryota > Metazoa > Mollusca > Bivalvia > Mytilida > Mytilidae > Mytilus > Mytilus californianus. The sequence goes on along the minus strand of NW_026262582.1, from coordinate 45,740,682 downwards.
TAACAACACACAACAAAACACTGGCTAGCTAAAAATTTAGCAATACAAATCAGAAATGGGGTAATTGTAATCTGTAATTGATTACATTTTTGCAAGTAATCGACAGTAATCTGTAACTGACCAAATTTTCTATTACACATAATTGTAATTTAATTAAATACAGTAAAAAATGGATGTAATCATCTATTACTTTTCCAATTACATTTCAATTACTTTAGTTAAATTGTTCAATAAAATAGAACCTAGTTTATGTTAGTTCTTTTTCATAGGTACAAATAAAATAGAATGTATAAATAATGACTTGATTGATTGATTGATTGGTGTTTAATGCCACTTTCAACACTATTGTGCTATTTCGTGGGGGTCAGTTTTTATTGGTAGAGGAAGTCAGAGTGCCTGGACAGAACCATCGACATTCGGTATGAAAACTGACTTTCCTAGTCAATTAAGATTGGAGTCCAGTGCACCTGCCCAGTACAGGATTCAAACTCACAACCTCAGTGTTGACAGGCTAGTAATACAGTATAAATAATGTCTTCAGAGTTCTAAATAATGATTTGCAAGTTCTATAAAATTGCCTTATTCAGATCTGTTGTATTACAAAAGCCCCATGGGGGTGTACAGGGGTAAACACAGGGGCTCTGCAAGGGTAACAACTTCCTGCTTCATTAGTGGCACATGTCTAGACTCAAGAATAGACCACTTTCGAGTTCGTTGCATTTCTGTCAAAAAAAATGGTTTTAGTAAACATCATTCGTGCGTTTAGGGGCATTGTCACTTCCTTCCCATGTTGAGCGAGTGGTTGAAAAAATATGATGCTTTAATGCTCGAATTATTCGGCAAATTAAATTCTTATGATTGATAATCAGCACTGCTGTCATTAAGGAATTGTGATTACCGTAAGTACATACAGAACAAACAGTATTTCTAGTTTATCCTGCATAATGACGATCACAAAGACCCTTGATGAACTTTAATAGTGCAGGGATACAGATCCCCTATATCTGGTAAATGAAGTCATAAAGGCGCGCATAATTGACTAACTTTTCCGGTGAAGGACATAACTCGAAAGTGGTCTATTCATAGACATTTCTTCAACATTTGGAAAATTTAAAATAATCATTTTATTTCTGCAAGTTCCAAATAATACATGTACTTGTCGTGTTACTGTATAAAGAACTCACAAAAAGTTCTGTCATAGACAAAACCTACCAAGATCTGCTAAAAAATAAAAATAACAGTCTATATTCATTTTTTAACTATTAATATTTTAAAGCCAAGGATACATAAGAACTGAAACAGGTGAAGAGCTGTATGACCGAAAAGGATAAAAAAAATAGCCAAATCCATCTAAAGTCAACTTTGCCTGAGGAGTTGAAACCTTAATTTCTTAATATTTTATAATATATATAGTTCAGTTTTTTATCCCTTTTAATTAAAAATAAAAGGGTTGATATTAATACATTAAAACATGAGAAATTATAACACTAACGATAGTGACCGTTTTTCAAGCCTAACTAATAAATTAAATGATGCAGATTAGATCATGTCACATGTGTAAACATCGGTGTCAAGATATGGCACGGAAGTTGTTATGAAATTGTAAAGCACAGACAAGGATACGGCATACATCCTGGTGATGGTTCAATGATTTTACAGCCAGCAGTAAAGGCTTTCAGAAGACTTGAAGTCTTCTTCCACCAAAAATGTCAAAATATATCTTTAAACATTTCAAAATACTGACACACATAAATAATGAAATAAATTACGTAAAATATTTGTCTGCTACTTTCTAAGATTATGTCTCTAAGTTTCCTCCATAGCTGAGAAAGACCATTACCAGTAATCTACTACTGGGAAATGTTCAATGCTTTGATTCCGAGTACCAGTAGATATTCGGTTAACATAAATAGTTCAGACTGAATGTATTTAATTACACATAAACAATGTATTCCTAATTAAAAGGAACATAATTTCCTGTCCATTTTTTAAACCTAAAGAATGGGATAATCCAGAACTGAAGGTCGTACAGTGACCTTTAGTTCTTTACATCCTGGTCCTTTTGTGTCTGGTGGATAGCTACATCCTGGTCCTTTTGTGTCTGGTGGATAGTTACATCCTGGTCCTTTTGTGTCTGGTGGATAGTTACATCCTGGTCTTTTTGTGTCTGTTGGATAGTAACATCCTGGTCCTTTTGTGTCTGGTGGACAGTTACATCCTGGTCTTTTTGTGTCTGGTGGATTGTTACATCCTGGTCCTTTTGTGTCTGGTGGATAGTTACATCCTGGTCCTTTTGTGTCTGGTGGATAGTTACATCCTGGTCCTTTCGTGTCTGGTGGATAGTTGTCTCATTGACAATCACACCACACCTGCTGGGTACTTATTTTTTTATTTTATAAAAGTTATTTCTAAGAAAAGATAAGTATTTCCTGTGAGTTCATTTTGAAATAAGTATTCTTCTTGAGGTCTCTTGGTATGGGTATGCTAAAAACATATCAAAATAATTTTTTTGCACTATAAATCTTATAAGATATTAAAAAAGAATGCATACACAGAAATGTCTCAACCATATTACTGATTACCATTGGGTTTTATGATGAAAGTCTTTAATATCACTGTCTTCCTTTAAAAAGTTTAAGTGTCAGCTAAATCTAACACCAGACAATCCTGATCCATGAAAATAATGTCAAGGTCCGTTTATCCCATCAGACTGACATACACAACATACAACCATTTTTGCAATAGTATATTGTTGACATATTACTTACAATATCTTAGAAACAGAGCTACTCATGATAAATTAACATTGACCATAGAACCATGAAAATAAGGTCAAGGTCCGTTTATCCCTTCAGACAGACATGCACAACATACAACCATTTTTGCAATAGTATATTGTTGACATATTACTTACAATATCTTAGAAACAGAGCTACTCATGATAAATTAACATTGACCATAGAACCATGAAAATAAGGTCAAGGTCCGTTTATCCCTTCAGACAGACATGCACAACATACAACCATTTTTGCAATAGTATATTGTTGACATATTACTTACAATATCTTAGAAACAGAGCTACTCATGATAAATTAACACTGACTATAGAACCATGAAAATAAGGTCAAGGTCAGTTTATCCCATCAGACAGACATGCACAACATACAACCATTTTTGCAATGGTATATTGTTGACATATTACTTATAATATCTTAGAAACAAGAGCTACTCATGATAAATTAACACTGACCATAGAACCATGAAAATAAGGTCAAGGTCAGTTTATCCCATCAGACTGACATACACAACATACAACCATTTTTGCAAAGGTATATTGTTGACATATTACTTATAATATCTTAGAAACAAGAGCTACTCATGATAAATTAACACTGACCATAGAACCATGAAAATAAGGTCAAGGTCAGTTTATCCTATTAGAAAGACATGCACAACATACAACCATTTTTGAAATTGTATATTGTTGACATATTACTTATAATATCTTAGAAACAGAGCTACTCATGATATATTAACATTGACCATTATGGGATAGAACCATGAAAATAAGGTCAAGGTCAGTTTATCCCATCAGACAGACATGCACAACATACAACCATTTTTGCAATGGTATATTGTTGACATATTACTTATAATATCTTAGAAACAAGAGCTACTCATGATAAATTAACACTGACCATAGAACCATGAAAATAAGGTCAAGGTCAGTTTATCCCATCAGACTGACATACACAACATACAACCATTTTTGCAATGGTATATTGTTGACATATTACTTATAATATCTTAGAAACAAGAGCTACTCATGATAAATTAACACTGACCATAGAACCATGAAAATAAGGTCAAGGTCAGTTTATCCCATCAGACAGACATGCACAACATACAACCATTTTTGAAATATTATATTGCTGACATATTACTTATAATATCTTAGAAACAGAGCTACTCATGATAAATTAACATTGACCATAGAACCATGAAAATAAGGTCAAGGTCTGTTTATCCCTTCAGACAGACATGCACAACATACAACCATTTTTGCAATAGTATATTGTTGACATATTACTTATAATATCTTAGAAACAGAGCTACTCATGATAAATTAACAATGACCATAGAACCATGAAAATAAGGTCAAGGTCAGTTTATCCCATCAGACAGACATGCACAACATACAACCATTTTTGCAATGGTATATTGTTGACATATTACTTATAATATCTTAGAAACAAGAGCTACTCATGATAAATTAACACTGACCATAGAACCATGAAAATAAGGTCAAGGTCAGTTTATCCCATCAGACTGACATACACAACATACAACCATTTTTGCAATGGTATATTGTTGACATATTACTTATAATATCTTAGAAACAAGAGCTACTCATGATAAATTAACACTGACCATAGAACCATGAAAATAAGGTCAAGGTCAGTTTATCCTATTAGACAGACATGCACAACATACAACCATTTTTGAAATTGTATATTGTTGACATATTACTTATAATATCTTAGAAACAGAGCTACTCATGATATATTAACATTGACCATTATGGGATAGAACCATGAAAATAAGGTCAAGGTCAGTTTATCCCATCAGACAGACATGCACAACATACAACCATTTTTGCAATGGTATATTGTTGACATATTACTTATAATATCTTAGAAACAAGAGCTACTCATGATAAATTAACACTGACTATAGAACCATGAAAATAAGGTCAAGGTCAGTTTATCCCATCAGACTGACATACACAACATACAACCATTTTTGCAATGGTATATTGTTGACATATTACTTATAATATCTTAGAAACAAGAGCTACTCATGATAAATTAACACTGACCATAGAACCATGAAAATAAGGTCAAGGTCAGTTTATCCCATCAGACAGACATGCACAACATACAACCATTTTTGAAATATTATATTGCTGACATATTACTTATAATATCTTAGAAACAGAGCTACTCATGATAAATTAACACTGACCATAGAACCATGAAAATGAGGTCAAGGTCAAATGAACCCTGTCTTATGGACATGCATACCTAACTATCATTTTATAAATGGAAGATAGATGATTATAATGGCCAACTTTACTTGAAAAGAACAGAAGTTTAGTTTCTAAATTGTTTGATTCTTTTATAAATAATCTAATCAAGAACTGTTTGAAAACATTCTGGGTTTATGTTTTTCGTAAATTGTTTTGTCATAAATTAGACCGTTAGTCCTCTCATTTGAATTGTTTCATATTTTTCATGTCAGGGCCTTTAATATTTGACTTTCTGGTATAGGTTTTTCTCAGTGTTAAAGGCCGTACAGTTGCCTATAATTGCATACATCCACTTCATTTGAACTTTGATGAATAGTTGTCTCAGTGGCAATCATACTATATAATTATCCTTATTCTTCTACTGGGTGTTGAAACTAAAACTGCTCTGAACGAATTCTTAGACTGGAATAGTTTTCAATGGACCTAATTTGTGTAAGAGTTGTTTCCCCTTTGTCACCATGTTGGGGATCAGCACACACAAATTCCTTAATAAATCAGTCCAATTCAACAAATATACTATGGATTCATTTATTTTTATGGATACCAATTTTTCGTGGATAGAGGCAAAATTGTAGTTTCAAGAATATTTAATTTATACTTCAGGTGCCCAAAATCTGTATTCAAACCTACAGTAAAGGAGTATTGTGGAAACATCGTGCGCAGCCAAGAAACAACAAAATAATTTAAGAGAAGCTTTATTATAACTAATGACATAATCTCACCAAATATAAAGTTGTTTCTTGTGTGCTCACATACTTTGCCAATCCAAAATATACTTAAAATTTGATGAAAAACAAGGAAAATCAAGAAATTTTACAACATATACAAATTTTGTCATGGTTTGTTAACATGGTAACTCGTTAAACATGAAATTTGTTTTTATTTTCTAAATACCTGGTACCTTTAAGTCTAGTTATGACAAATTAAAGTGTATGTATGATAACTTTTAAATTTGCAGTTATATTTGGGCCAAATAAGGGCCTTAGTGCCCCTACTCCTTTGTACTTCATTGAACATTGAAATTCAGAGTTTACCTTTACCGTCGAAATCTACAAGATTGGTATCCACCAAATATTCATGAATCCACAGTTGATATTTATAAAAATTTTATTAAGAAACAATTGTAATTTGTTCTTAGCTACAATTCAATAAGGATCTTTTGCTTAAGGATGTACTTATGTCAGGTTTATGAATTTTTGTCAGATGTTCGGACTTTTGGGGTTTTTCCCTACGATACAGGGTAAAATATTTTGCCCCATATCGCCCACTTTTCTTTTCATAGAAGACTTCAGTAGCTCATAAAAAAGTCATTGGCAAAATTTAAGCAGATTCTAGATTTTTTTTCTTACAATTTGAGACCCAAATAATGCCAATGCTAAATATAAGGTAAAGTCTGAGTCAGCTTTTTCCCACCATTTAAAAATGGCGCAGCTTGATTCGACCGCAGAGGTCGAACCCTGAACAGTTGGGCCAAGTATGGACACAACATTCAAGCTTGATACAACTCTGAATTTGGATTGTGATTAAATATTTGACACAGCATAGGTTTCTGACACAGAATGAATGTGGTCTAAGAACTTAAAATTTTTTAATTTACCTATTATGGTCCAATATCCAAAATCTAAATACATACACGGTTAGATTCAGCATATCAAAGAACCACAAGAATTCAATTTTTGTTAAAATCAAACTAAGTTTAATTTTGGACCCTTTGGACCTTAATGTAGACCAATTTGAAAATGGACCAAAAATTAAGAATCTAAATACACGGTTAGATTCAGCATATCAAAGAACCCCAATATTTCAATTTTTGATGAAATCAAACCATATCATTATTATTTGCTTTTATATATAAATAAAAAATAACCAACTTAAAATGGAAAATTTTAAAGAAAAAAAAAAGGAAAAAAAGGAAAATAAATAAAAAAAGGAAAAAAAAAATCCCCCCCCCAATTTTTTGACCCCCCTTATGATTCATCACCCCCAAACTCAATCCCAGCCTTCCTTTTGTGGTATGGTACCTTGCAGTACAATTTCAGAGAGATCCATACACTTGAACACAAGTTACTGTCTGGAAACTGTAAAAATGCTTTTTTTTTGGCCCCTTTTTGGCCCCAAATTCCTAAATGTTTAGGGCAATTACCCCCAAACTCAAACCCAGCTTTCACTTTGTGATATTGAACCTTGTAGTACAATTTCATAAAGATCCATACACTAACACACAAGTTATTGTCCTGAAACTAGAAAAATGCTTGTTTTTTGCCCCTAATTACTAAAATTTTAAGGCAATTACGCCCAAAATCCATCCCAGCCTTCCCTTAGTGGTATGGTACCTTGCAGTACAATTTCAGAGAGATCCATACACTTGAACACAAGTTAATGTCTGGAAACTAGAAAAATGCTTATTTTTGGATTGTGATCAAATTTTTGACATAATATAGGTTTCTGACACAAAATAAATATGGTCAAAGATCTTACAAATCTATTGCGCAATACTGTGCAATTGAAGATTTCTTCTTGAAACTTTTCAAAAATTAGAAATTTGAAAAATTTTGAGAAAAAAAATATGATTCCCTTAAAAATATTGGAAAAAAAATCCCCCCCCCCCCCCAACTTTTTGAAACCCTCTTGGAGCAATAACCCCAAAACTCAATCCCAGCCTTTCCTTTGTAGTATGGAACATTGTAGTACAATTTCAGAGAGATCCATACACTTAAACACAAGTTATTGTCTGGAAACTAGAAAAATGCTTGTTTTTGGCCCCTAATTCCTACATGTTTGGGGCAATTGACCCCAAACTCAATCACAGCCTTCCCTTTGTTATATGGAACCTTGTGGTACAATGTCAGAGAAATCCATACACTTACACACAAGTTATTGTCTGGAAACTAGAAAAATGCTTGCTTTTGGCCCCTTTTTGGCCCTTAATTCCTAAACTGTTGGCCCCATAACCCCTAATATGAATCCCAACCTTCTACTTGTGGTATTAAACATTGTGGTACAATTTCAGAGCAATCGAAATATTTATACACAAGTTATTATCCTGAAACTAGAAAAATGCTTGTTTTGGGCCCCTAATTCCTAAACGGTTGGGACCATCATCCCCAAAATCGATCCCATCCTTCCTTTTGTGGTATTGAACCTTCTTAAAAAATTTCATAGAGATCCATTCACTTAAACTAAAGTTATTGTCCCGAAACCAATGTGTCTTCGGACGACGAAGACATCATACCATTATACGATTCCAAAAAATTTTTTTGCGGTCGTATAAAATTGCTTGTTTTTTTACCCTTTTTTGGCCCCTAATTCCTAAAATTTTGAGGAAATTACCCCCAAAATCAATTTGTGATATGGAACCTTGTGGTACAATGTCAGAGAGATTCATACACTAACACACAAGTTATTGTCTGGAAGTTACAAATATGCTTATTTTTGGCCCCTAATTCCTTAACTGTTGGTACCATAACCCCCAAAATCAATCCCAACGTTCCTTTTGTGGTATTAAACCTTATGGTAAAATTTCATAGAGATCCATTCACTTAAACTAAAGTTATCGTGCGAAAACCAATGTGTCTTCAGAAGACGATGACGACGACACCAACGTCATACCAATATACAACTGCAAAATTTTTTTGAGGTTGTATAAAAATCAATTATAGCAAAAAGGAGTTCCATAACCTATCATTTTTTTTAGATTATTTTGTTCCTTTACTATTGCTCTTCTGACTAATAGTATCAATTTCAAATTCTAGATTTGTTTAATTTCACCTAACTACATCCTTAAGCTTGAACCCACATGTTTTAGTTTGAGACATTTGAATGCAAATGATGTTACATTCTTAGCACCTCCCCACTTGTAATTCAAACTGTTTCACTTTGACCTTTTTGTGGTAGGGGTGAGCAGCTGAGACATTCACTGGCCCATCCTTATCATATATTTGGAATAACAAATATACATACCCTTTCATATATTTTATGACTAAAATGCACCTATAGCTATAATGCTTATGTTATTTCATTGAGAGATAAATAGATTTGATTAATATCTAATGCATTTACGGCTGTAGGTTAAATCGCATGTGAAAAAAATGAACATCTGATTAGTTTCAGATACAATGTACTTTAGATTCAATCAGTAAACTTGTCATAAATTTCTTCTTAATTTCTCGACCTCATCATATATCATGAACCAAAAAAAAATGACCTATTTTAACGGCTCATCACTACCACACATCATGAGATGTAGGGTAATTTGTACATGTATGATAAAACAATATATGGATGCAGGACATTTGTACTACAAATTACAACTTTCAATTCATAATCACAATGATTCAAAAGTATTAGACATAGAAGTCATCTTAAAAATGAATAACTTTTTCTTTATTAAAAAAAATGATTACCTTTAATAAGGAGTTGGATGCAATAACTGTGCCAATAAAAAAGAAGCACCTGTTCAGTATAAAAACACATTGATTGGGTACTGGCAGTCACATGATCATGTAATGGGCAGTTACAGGAAATATATCAGATTCATATATTAGATTGTTTATTGTCACTTGATGTGAAGAAATTTAGATTGAAATATATCATGCTCTAAGCTGAGATATAAGGTAAGTTATCAATTATTCAAATGGTATAGTAAATATATATATTTTTTTTAAATTCAATAAGATTTTTAAAGGTTCTATCCAAGTTTCTGAAATTTTATAAAGGTTGACAACGTTACTGATGTCTAATAAACTTTAACCCAGACTATATTTAAATGTTAACTAGAAAAGAAATAAAATATTAGTAAATAGAAAGAAGAAAAACATAGAAATTTGGCTCATATGTTATTTCTTAATCATGAAGAAGCTTCTGTTCAAGTTTCATAAAGCAGAAGATGCAGAAAGGGCATTATCAAGTCCATTATTTCAATAGTTGATGAATAAATATGAAAGTAGAATAAAACAACTTTTGATATAACCAAATTTTTCACAGTTCATATATGCATATGTACATAGACATGAGAATTATTGGGAACTGCGTTTTAGAGTGTATAGATTTAGTAGCTAAGCTGACTACTTCCTGTTTTGGTAAGGTGGTGCCCTAAGAAAGAATTGAAACAATAGTTTCACCAAATTTTTGATTTTTTAACATAATGAAAGTTATTTCCACATTTAATTTTTTTTTTAGAATCTACAATCAACTTGGAACTGCTTTTAATCATTTCATACCTAAGTTGAAATTTATTTAGCCTGAATGACATTTCTCATAATTTGTGATTTTTTTTAACATAAACTAAGTTTTTACCAAAAAAATGTTTCTTAAAATGTGTGAATTTTGAACAGTCACTTTTCACCCTACAAACAATTTTTGACAATGGGAATCAATTTTAAATAGCATTTTTCAGAATCAAATTTTTGTAAAATTCTTGCACAAAATGATGTTTCTCAAAATATGTGTTTTTCTAACAAAAACTAAGTTTTCTGCCCACTTTTTTTGTCTAATATTTAAAAAATGCAAAAGGGACCTTTCTTTAGTAAGTATTAACAATGTGTGTGAAAATTATGGAAATTGACAGAGGCAATATTGACTCATCGTAGAACATAGAAATGCTTACAGACAGACAGAGTGATAACTTGAAGGTCACTGCGGACAAGTTGGCAGGGCCCTAAATATTCTATTCAAACTGAGCAACTGAAAGATCATGATTTTGTTTAGCGGTCTTAAAACATTCCATTAAAATTTCAATTAATTTCCAAAAGTGGTTCTTTATTTATAATCTGTATACCATAATATGTAAATTCTGAAAACCCGAATAATTCAGTCGTTATATTCCGCTGCTCTGTAATGGCTACATTAATGCCTGAAGGCCTAGTCAATAAAAAATCGTCTAACAATCATTCGGAATTAGCTTGGGATTTACCTATCTCGATAATATTAAGCTATTAGCTGATTGGCTCTCTCTCACAGAGAGCACCAATCAAAATCATGGATTCGTAATGCGTTTTTATCTTATAAAGAGTTCAGGTCCTTGCGAGTGGGAGAGTCGATCACAGGGAGGGACTGAATTATTCGGGTTAGCTTTCGCACTGAATCATTGCAAGGTTTTCATCAATTGCGAATATTGTGACTAGGAGGGTATAACAATAATAAAAACTCACATTCTGAAGTCTGACACATATATAGATATAAGAAGATGTGGTATGAGTGCCAATGAGACAACTCTCCATCCAAGTCAAAATTTAAAAAAGTAAACCATTATAGGTCAAAGTACGGTCTTCAACACGGAGCCTTGGCTCACACTGAACAGTAAGCTATAAAGGGCCCCGAAAATTACTAGTGTAAAACCATTCAAACGGGAAAACCAACAGTCTAGTCTATATAAAAAACGAGAAACGAGAAACACTTATGAACCACATCAACAAACGACAACTACTGAACATCAGATTCCTGACTTAGGCCAGGTGCAAACAAATGCAGCAGTTTAAACGATTTAATGGTACCAAACCTTCACCCTTTTTCTGAAACAATAGTGTAACATCACAACATAGAAAGACACACTATAAAATATCAACTGAAATAGCTTTACTCAATCAAAGGACATATTAACACCAGTGAACATACACTGAACAAATAAATTTGACCTATGATACAATGTAAATACAAAATGAATAAACTAAGGGAAGAATAATAAAAGTAACATGTTATATCGGTATAATTAACCTGTATTTGATGAAACCTTTCAGAATTTTGGGTCCTCAGAGCTCTTCACCTTAGTACTTTATTTGGCCTTTTTAACTTTTTTGGTTTGAGTGTCACTGATGAGTCTTTTGTAGATGAAATGTGTGTCTGGTATTACAAATTTCAATCTTGTATCTTTTAAGAGTTTTTATATTTGTATGTATCTTTTTCTCGCAATAATTATTTTTACAATTTTAGGTCTGTCATGCCGAAATTGCAATAATAAATGTATGTAATAATTTACAGTACATGTACCATAACTCTGGAATGGTAAAATTGAAATGTTTGAAAATGAACTTATCATTCGAAAACCACAAAATTTTGAATTTTTATAACAATCAAGACTCATAACTCTAGAATGGTAATGGTGAAAACGACGAATATTAAAATTAATCTGTTGTTAGTGGTCCAAAACATTCCATTAAAATTTAAATCAATTTAAAAAACAAAGCTCCATTTATTATCCAGAAACCAAAATTTGTTGAATTTTTCCAACAATCAAATACCATAATTCTGGAAAGGTTTTTAATAGTGAAAATAAAGAAAATGGAATTTAACCTGTCTTAAATAATTCAATACATTCCATTAAAATTTCAATTTATTTTAAAAAGCGGTTCTCTTTTTATCATTTAGAAACAAAAAGTGTGACAGACAGATGGACAAACATGAGGATTCCTATATTCCCCCAACTCTTTATATCAATCAGGGGTATAAAATATTTGAGTCTGAATGAGAAACATTATAAGTTCCCTTTTTTTTTTTTTTTAGGTCATATTCAATAATGAAAGGAGCTAGTGCATCAAAGGCTTTGCTGTCCATAATACTGAAAATGACTTCAGCAGTAAAAAATGATTCCACATTTCCAAAATCACTTTCCGGTATATATGAAATGGCAACCTTCAGTCTCAGGAACAGTTATACCACACAAAATGAACCTGAATTAAGGACAAGTTTTTCATTTGACAACCATGCTTTAAATCAAATAGAAAACACCAGTATGCAAATGGAGGTCACTTTAGGTCAAGCAGACAGTTTCGTCCAATGGAAAGAATCGAAATTAAAGACTTTTCCAATTGATATTCCTGCTGAAGAACAGACAAATTTTCTTAATGGCAATTTAAATCAAACAGACAACAATGATCATCACAACAACTCCAAAGATCAGTCAAATTTTCCTAATGGCAACTTCACCTTTAATCAAACAGGCAATACCAGTCATCAAGACCATTCCCAGGACCAGACAAACTTTTCAAAAAATAACCACACCTATCTGAATGATAGTGGCATATGGAATGTAGCTCAGACAGACATTTGCATCAGTTTCCTTACAGTTATGCCTATAATAGAGCTAAGAATATCAGTAGAACCAGTCACCTATGTAACATCTATTTTTAGCTACATTACATGTGGAATATCAGTATTTGGAATAGTGTGCAATGTTCTATTGTTGGTCATGCTTCTCAAACACAAGATAAAATCACTATCTATCTTATTACCCTGTTTGCTGATATTTAACATCCTTCTCTTTGTGTTTTTGATATTTTTTAGTAGTCTAAGTCTGTTTGGAATAAGGGTGCATTTTTTTCCACTGTTTGTTCAATGGTCAAGTGGTCTGCGTAATGGCACTATGGCTATGATAGGTATTGAGAGATCATTGATCATTTTAAAACCTCTCTGGTATAAAATATCGTGGAGAAAAAAGTACACATTAATAAGCATAGGTATTATTGTTTTGGTTAATACCATTCTGACACCTGCCACCAATTTGTTTCGTGCATGCGGTGTGAAGCTCCCCTTTCACTTCCCATTGGTAAATTTCACGTTACAACAGTTCATACCTTTTACAATTGTTATTATCACCAGTGTTGCCATGGCTGTTGGTCTAATCAAAAGGAATAAAATTTGTAAAGAACTCTTGGCCGGTGAAACCAGAAGAAACGTAAAAATGACAAAAACTGCATTTGTCTTAATAGTGACATATGCTATCAATCTAGTTCCCACGCTCTATGCTCTGTTCATGCCTTACTTTATGTGCATGGAAACTAGCATGCGAGGTTTTTTAATAATAATAATAATATTCTTAGAACTTTTAAACGCATGTTTTAACCCTATAATGTACATTCTTTCAAATAGATCCTCTTATGAACAATTTCTACAAGCATTAGGCAGTTGTTGTTCACAGCCAGGAATCAAAGTGAAAAATGACCTCTTACGAAATCTGACAGGGAAGGAGAAGTGGTGTGACTTTAGAGAGGCGTGCTTGCTTGCTCGCAGCGCTACTATAATAATTTATAATGGCTTACAATCCCTTAATGTTTACTTCAAATTATTGCACCTACCAACTTGTCTATTCAGCTGTTTAAATTATTTTACTTACCCTAAAAAATTGACTGTTAAGCTGTTCCAATTATCTTACTTACCCTAAAACTAAAGGCTCTAAAGAGCCTGTGTCGCTCACCTAGGTTAGTGTTCATCTTCAACAATGGACACTCTCCAACATGTGGATTAGAATAGAATAAATAAAAAAAAACTCTTTTTGTAAATCTTGTATTAATGATCATTCTTTCTGTGTACAGTAACTACAGTTTCTCACCATCTTCTTTAGTTTTGCCCAAAACAAAAAGAGGTAAAAAAAAAAATTGTCATCTAAGGGCAATCACTCTGATAACGTGTCTCCTAACTATTTTAGCAAAATTTGAGTTACTAGTAGATCTTGTCTTGCTGATCATCTTTGCTATTTAAAATGTCTATTGATTATAGTTTCAAGATAATAGACAAAACCACTAAAAATAGGTAAAAAATCATCATTAAGGAGTAATAACTCCACTAAGGAGTTGACTGACAATTTCCTCCATATTGACTCAAAAGTAGATCTTGTTTTGCTGATCAGTTTTGCTAATTTAAGTTTCTATCTATCTATTATAATTTTTAAAATAAAAGGCAAAAACTCAAAAAATTGGTATAAGTCGTCATTAAAGGGCAAAAACTTTAATGAGGAGTCATAAGACAACTTCTTCCATATGACTTAATTGTAGAGCTTGTCTTGCTGATCATTTTTGCTTGTTTAAATTTCTGCTTATCTATTTTAATTTTAAAGATACAAGGTAAAAACCAAAAAAAAATGGTAAAAATCATCATTAAAGGGCAAAAAATCAAATAAGAACTCGTCTGACGATTACAACAGCTCTTTCATAGTACCCGGTAGATCTTGTCTTTCTCTTTATATATTATAGTTACTAAGATATTAGACAAAAATGCAAACAAATTGGTGAAAAAAAAATCGTCCTTTAAGGGCAATAACTCCTATAAGAAATCATCTGACGGTTTTGATGTAAAAGACAATAGGAAGATCTCAATATTCTTAATATTTCTATCCCTATCAGATTTTCTCTTTCTATAGCGGTTTTAAAGATAATAGACAAAACTTGCATTTTACCCCAATGTTCTGTTTTTAGCCATGGCATCCATGTTGGTTGGCAAGCGGGGTCATCATACACATTTTATACACTAGATAACCCAATGATGATTGTGGCCAAGTTTGGTTAAATTTGGCCAGGTAGTTTCAAAATAAAAGTAAATTGACGACAAAGATGGACGATGCAGCATCCCAAGTGATGAGAAAAGCTCACTTGGCCCTTTGTGCCAGGTGAGGTAAAAATTGATAATTAAGCTGTTCCAATCATTTTACTTACTCTCAGTAGTTGTCTGTTAATCTGTTCAACTGTGGTTTCACTCCTACTTGTCTGTATATTCAGCTGTTCAAATTATCTTACTTACCCTAAGAAAAAAGGACTGTTAAGCCGTTCAAATCATTTTACTTACTCTTAGTAGCTGTCTGTTTAGCTGTTCAACTGTGGTTTCACTCCCACTTGGTAATTTCAGAATCTTTTTTGTACCATCCATGATATATATTGTTATCTGACTCTGTAATAAAAATTAAAAAAAATAATATGTTTGTCATAATTATAGAACAATTAAGTAGTTCTGAGATATAAATCAATTAGATCTACACCCATCCCACATTGAAAAAAAACCCCATCCCCATATAAAAACCAAAGTGATTGAAATCATTGGTGGAAAGATTCAGAGAGTAATATTAAGAACTTCAAATCAAATCATACCTTTATATATATAAGGTGTAGACAAAAAAGCCTTAAATATAGAAATGAATATAATTTTTTTCAAATTATACAAAATGAAAGCAAGTGACCATCATATTTTGCATGAGGTGCGGAAGTGATTCTTGCTAAAAATGCGATGGTCACTTGGTTTCATTTTCTTATAAATTTTCAAAAACACAGCATTCAATTCTTATATTTACAGATTTTTGAATTGAAAATAAATGTGGAGTGTGTCCATGGGACACAGATAATGCCCCACTTGCATATCATATAAAGTTATAAAGGGACATAACTGAAGAATGGTAAAAGTGACGCTACCCAAATTTGAACTTGATCTGAGTTATGTGGTAATTAGTATTGTGTATGAGTTTCATAAATTTGGTTGAGGCAAACTTAAGTTAGAGAACGGAAACGAAAAATTCAGCAATTTTTCCATTTGTAAAGGGGCATAACTCTAGAACAGTTAAAGTGACGCCACCAAAATTCAAACTTGACCTGTGTTTTGTGGTAATAAGCATTGTGTATAAGTTTCATAACATTTGGTTGAGGCAAACAAAAGTTAGAGAACAGAAACCAACTTTGGGGTGTACGGACATACAGACGGACAAGGGTAAAACTTAATGCCCCCTCAGCTACGGCGGGGGCATAAAAATATATGTTATTCCCATTTTGAATCTGAAAGTAATACTTTAAACACAAAACTTCAGCAGTCTAGTAAGATGGAGGCAGCATCATTCCACGTGAAATCAATTATAAGGACATCCATTTCAAAGTTGATAGCTCATAAAATATTTAGCAAATTTCAATCATTATTGTACATATACATGATATATATCATTATTTCAATATATAATCGCCAATGGCAGTCAGCAGGGTTTAAGAACATCTGTTGTTCTACCTGCTGGTCAAATGCGTTTTGTTAAAATATACTTTTTCACCTTTTAGGTCTTTTGGAAAATGTTGTTTGTGCTGTATTTAGACCCCTCTACCAAGAAATTTGTTTTGCATGCACACGTATAAAAATTGCGGTTTTTATCCAACGCAATCATAGGCTTGAACGTTGTTTTCAATTTAGACTTGTTTATATTATTTCAATATATATATTTATATTGTTAAAATATACTTTTTCACTTTTTTTGGTCTTTTGGAAAATGTTGTTTGTGCTGTATTTAGACCCCTCTACCAAGAAATTTGTTTTGCATGCACACGTATAGAAATTGCGGTTTTTATCCAACGCAATCATAGATTTGAATGTTGTATTCAATTTAGACTTGTTTATATATATATATATTGTCAACTATATTTTCCAAATGAATAAAATTTGAGATTTTTTAAAAAGAATATTCATTTGCACAAAGTACACGAACAATGCGAAAATAATAGTATTGATTAATTTGGGAGGCAGAGCTTATAATTCTTAAATTTTGGTTTGCATTCATAAGTATTGGTTGCTTTCATATGGCATAGGATACTTTCATACGGCATGGGTTGTTTTCATACGAAATGAAAGCATATGTCAGAATCAAATGATTTGTCTTTCTGACAATAACAGATCAGCATTTGTATGAATTGAACACCTAATGTAAATATATTGCACAGTTGCATTCACTGCATTTCTTTAGAAAGATAGTTATAGATTTCAACATGAATGATCATTCGGTTATCCCTTGATATGAGGGTCTGGATAAGGGTCCTTCAATTCTGTATTCTTAAATTTTTAAACCATTTTTCTCTATTGTTTATAAATTTAGCCCTTTCTACTCTATTCTTTATATTTTAGCACCCAATTATTTTCTATTCTTTATTTTTTTGGCCTATTTTTCTTTAATATTTATTTTTTTGGCCTATTTTTCTTTAATATTTATTTTTTTTGGCCTATTTTTTTTTTTTAATATTTATTTTTTTGGCCTATTTTTCTCTTTATTATTTTTGACCCATTATTCTGTAGTATTGGCCCATTATTTTCTATTCTGTAAACCCCATCCAGACCCTCTGATATCAACTAAAGTATAGTAATAAACAAGTCTTTTTGGCAAGGTAATTGTTATTATTGAAATCAAATAATGGTACAGTAAAATACTTTTGATATCTATATTTCATGCAAATTTGTAGGTATAAATGTATCTTTAAAATGCAAAAATTATTTATATTATTATCATGAAACATCTACAGCTTTGTTTTCCCCGTACCCCCATACAAATACTTCCTTAATACTGGTCTTCTTAAAGGAAATCATAAAAATTTTCCACTGCCTATGAAAAGTGTAAATCATGAGGGTTTGGTCATTCATTTCTTTATTCTTTAATTTTAGATAATTTTTCTCAAATTTTTATATTTTTTACACATTTTTCTCTATTCTTTATATTTTTAACACATTTTTCTCTATTCTTTATATTTTAACACCCCATTATTCTTTATTCTTTATTTTTTTGCTTATTTTTTCTGCAGTATTAGCCTATTATTCTCTATTCTGTAAACCCCATCCAGACCCTCTTTCATAGAAATGTTGTCTCATATAATCATATATTTTTTGGTTCTCAATGACTTGTTGTCATGACAACTTACCAGTTTATTAATGGCGGTCTTTAACATTACAGATATATTTTTATGTTCGTTGTAACTGTAAGGATCACACCTATCAAAGGCTGTCTGACCACTACTGTCTAAAGCATTCTGAAAAGAAATATTTTATTTTAAAACTAGAGGCTCTCAAGAGCCTGTGTCGCTCACCTGTATTTACTGATGCTTTGGAAATCATGTAAAATAAGGTTAAAATCATAATTAATAGTATTAGATATTAGATATTATAATGATATCTAACATTCTAAGATAATAACAAATAAAATGCTCCGCAGGGCGCAGCTTGATACGACCGCAGAGGTCGAACCCTGAACAGTTGGGGGAAGTATGGACACAACATTCAAGCTTGATACAGCTTTGGATTTGGATTGTGATTAAATATTTGACACAGCATAGGTTTCTAACACAGATTGAATGTGGTCTAAGAACTTAAAAATTTTAAATTGGACATTCACCTATTATGGTCCAATATCCAAAATCTAAATACATGGTTAGATTCAGCATATCAAAGAACCCCAAGAATTCAATTTTTGATGAAATCAAACAAAGTTTAATTTTGGACCCTTTTGACCTCAATGTGGACAAAGTTGATAACGGGGCCCAAAAATCAAAAATCTAAATACATGGTTAGATTCAGCATATCAAAGAACCCCATATATTCAATTTTTGTTGAAATCAAACAAAGTTTAATTTTGGACCCCGATTTGGACCAACTTGAAAACTGGGCCCATAATCAAAAATCTAAATACATGTTTAGATTCAGCATATCAAAGAACCCTAAGAATTCAATTTTTGTTAAAATCAAACTAAGTTTAATTTTGGACCCTTTGGACCTCAATGTGGACCAATTTAAAAATGGGGCCCAAAATCCAAAAACTAAATACACGGTTAGATTCAGCATATTAAAGAACCCCATGAAATCAAGAATAAAACCCCATTGAAATTGGTCAAGAAATAAGCAATTTATAGGAAGTATCTTCTTTTGCACAATCCTGTGCTATTAAATATTTCTTGCTATTGCGCAATACTGTACAATTGACAATTTCTTGCTATTGCGCAATATTGTGCTATTGGATATTTCTTGCTATTGCGCAATATTGTGCTATTGGATATTTCTTGCTATTGCGCAATACTGTGCAATTGAAGATTTCTTGCTATTGTGCAATACTGTGCAATTGAAAATTTCTTGCTATTGCACAATACTTATTATATAATAATTTACACATCCTGTTTGGTGTGTATCTCCTACCATATCATTATTATTTGATTTTAAATATAAATCAGAAATAACCAACTTAAAATGGAAAATTTTAAAAGAAACAAAAAAGGAAAAAAAGAAAAAAAAGGAAAAAAAAATAAATCCCCCCCCCAAAATTTTTTGAACCCCCATTATGATTCATCACCCCCAAACTCAATCCCAGCCTTCCCTTTGTGGTATGGTACCTTGCAGTACAATTTCAGAGAGATCCATACACTTGAACACAAGTTATTGTCTTGAAACTAGAAAAAAATGTGTTTTTTGGCCCCTTTTTGGCCCCAAATTCCTAAACGTTTAGGGCAATTACCCCCAAACTCAAACCCAGCTTTCCCTTTGTGATATGGAACCTTGTAGTACAATTTCAGAAAGATCCATACACTTACACACAAGTTATTGTCATGAAACTAGAAAAATGCTTGTTTTTTGCCCCTTTTTTGGCCCCTAATTCCTAAAATTTGGAGGCAATTACCCCCAAAATCAATCCCAGCATTCCATTAGTGATATGGAACCTTGTGGTACAATGTCAGAGAGATCCATACACTAACACACAAGTTAT
The DNA here is from genome assembly GCF_021869535.1 of Mytilus californianus. Lineage (NCBI taxonomy): Eukaryota > Metazoa > Mollusca > Bivalvia > Mytilida > Mytilidae > Mytilus > Mytilus californianus. The sequence goes on along the minus strand of NW_026262582.1, from coordinate 45,720,349 downwards.
GTCTGGAAGTTACAAAAATGCTTATTTTTGGCCCCTTTTTGGCCCCTAATTCCTTTACTGTTATTACCATAACCCCCAAAATCAATCCCAACCTTCCTTTTGTGGTATTGAACCTTGTGATAAAATTTCATAAAGATCCATTCACTTAAACTAAAGTTAGAGTGCGAAAACCAATGTGTCTTCGGACGACGACGACGACGACGACGCCGCCAACGTCATACCAATATACGACCACAAAAATTTTTTTGCGGTCGTATAAAAACTGCAAAATATTTGTAAAATTACTAGCTCAGGGGCAGCAATCCTAACAACGGGTTGTCGGATTCGTTTGAAAATTTCAGGGCAGATAAATCTAAATCTGATGAACAATTTTGCCACCTGTCAGATTTGCTCTAAATGCTTTAGTTTCAGAGATATAAACCAAAAACTGCATTTTACCCCTATGTTCTATTTTTAACCAAGTCGGCCATGATGGTTGGAAGGCGGGGTCATCGGACAAATTTTTTAAACTAGATACCCTAATAATGATTATGGCCAAGTATGGTTAAATTTGTCTCAGTAGTTTCAGAGAAGAAGATTTTTGTAAAAGATTACAAAAATTTACGAAAAATTGTTAAAAATTGACTATTAAGGGCAATAACTCCTAAAGGGGTCGACTGACAATTTTGGTCATGACAACTTATTTGTAGATCTTACTTTGCTGAACATTATTGCTCTTTACAGTTTATCTCTATCTATAATAATATTCAAGATAATAACCAAAAACTGCAAAATTTCCTTAAAATTACCAATTCAGGGGCAGCAACCCAACAAGTTGTCAGATTTGTCTGAAAATTTCAGGGCAGATAGATCTTGACCTGATAATCAGTTTTAAATTGTCAGATTTACTCTAAATGCTTTGGTTTCAGAGATATAAGCCAAAATCTACATTTTACCAAATATGTTCTATTTTTAGCCATGGCCGCCATCTTGGTTGGTTGGCGGGGTCATCGGACACATTTTTTAAACTAGATACCCTAATGATGATTGTGGCCAAGTTTGGTTAAATTTGGCCCAGTGGTTTCAGAGGAGAAGATTTTTGTAAAAAGCTAATGACGACGGACGACGACGGACGCCAAGTGATGAGAAAAGCTAACTTGGCCCTTCGGGCCAGGTGAGCTAAAAATCAAGTCATATATATGATGTCTTTTTGTACTTTAGATAGACTATTTTTATATAACCAACTATTGACTTCAGAGTATATAATTTTTTGACAGGATACCTTCACTGTGAATCATAATTAAAAAGTAAAATAACAAAAATACTGTACTCCAAGGAAAATTCAAATTGGAAATTCCCTTATAAAATGGCAAAATCAAAAGCTCAAACGAATGGAAAACAACTGTCATATTCCTGACTTGGTACAGGCATTTCCTTATGTAGAAAATGGCGGATTAAACCTGGTTTATATGATCACATATCTATTTGTTTTAAAATTTAGTTAATACTTGTAGTAGAAGAATGCCAAGGTAAAGGCAAAGAAATAAATTAATTTATTGAATCAACTACAAATGCGCCCAATGTGTCCATGTAAAAAAAAACCGAACAACAATTTGTTGCAACACATCAACCACTTGTACCTTTCAAGTTATCTATCTATATGATATGGAAGGCAGGTTAGCATCACTGGAACTACCTACCAATGACCTTCTACTATTGTCATAGTAACTTAGAAACATTAGTATCTGGGTAACTGTGCAACACTTTAACAACCTGTAGATGACCTTTTTCTGCTGTCATCGGAACTTACCATATTATTTTCTGGATAACTAATAAGCGACACTTCAACAACCTATATATGTCCTTTTTTCTGTTGCCACAGTAACTTACCACATTAGTATCTGGGTAACTTAGCAACACTTCAACAACCTGTACATGACCTTTCTCTACTGCTAAGTGCAGTGGTGTGGAATGTTGATGAGTCTCTAAGTTTGGTGAACATCCATACTCTAGTAAAAATTTAACAACATCTCCAAAACCACACCTAAAAATGAGAAAGTCGTTAAATTCAAATTTACTGAAGTTTGGATATTTTATTTTTTAGCATTTATAATTGTTTCTATCTTAACTTTCTCCTCATTTATATCCTTCAGTAGATCATGAAACAAAACTATAATTAAATTAATGCAGTGATCTCCCCAAGGGGCCTTATCATGCTTTTAGCACCATGGGAACAATGGTGCTATCTGAATAATTTTTTTTACAGAATTTATTATTAATGTGATGCTATAATTTTTGGATATTTTGAATTCTGTGGTGCTATTTGAAAATGCTTGAAAAAAACACTGTTTTTGTAAATTAAATGGACTATTTACTGAGTAAATGGTAGGAATTTCTAAGGTCAAACATTTTTCAATGTTTTAGTTTTGCTTTGTATCTTAGCTTGTACCTGAACATAATCTTGAAAGATCAAATTTTTGAGAGGGGACACTTCCAAGATCTTATCATAATAAGGAAACTAGCAAAAAGAAACCCTTGGCAAAAAGGAGGAGCTATAAGAAGAGCCATTTTTTGGCCCCTGAAATAACAAAGCTATCTTACCACTATTTCTAGTCCCTACAGTAATCATAAACTTATTTGTGCTAGAAAATTATATAATGGTTAAGTTTGGGTAACAATAAGAGATACAGTTGTGGGAAGGTTAGGAATTAGGGTAAGTAAAATTATGACCCTTTCAGATCTTGGATCCCTCAAGTAAATATATATAGGATTAATTGTTGTGTAGAGTTAAGTGCTGGTAACATTATTACCCTTCAAGACCTTAGGCCTTTAAGGTGTTACATAACAATACAGGAAGATAACTCTGTAAAAATCATCTGAACGTTTTAATCATGTTCTATTGTTAAGGAAATATTAAGCTTCCCAATGATCAAAATTAGTGTTTGTCAAACTGCTATATATCCAACGAATTTTTTCCGATATAGTGTGTGGTTCAAGTTTTTTGAAATTTTTATATTTTTGTCAAAGGGTCAAAGTAAATATTTTGTCAAAATTTTATGAAAATTAAACGAGCCAAATTAATTTTAGTCAATGTGTTTGGTACCACCTTAAAGTGAACTTCATATATACTTACTCCGCTGCCCAGTGAATTGGAGCAAATCCACGATCATCTTTATCTGTAAAGTCCCAATGGTGGATGTACTCTTTTAATCCATTCAGGTTGCCCTCTTTAGCATATTTGTGCAGTAGATATCCAGACATTGATCGTGAAGGGGAAGGATACATTCTGAAAAGGATTTGTTTTTAATCAAAATATATTCTTCCTCCTTTAAAGTGAGGTCACACGAAATTTTATATGCAGCAAGCATTCATTGAAAAATGAAATTAAGTCACTTTTGATAGAATTGTGTTTAGTAAACCCTAAAAACATGTATGATTTAGTCTATGCTTCCAAAAGTTAAAACCAGAAACCTTAAATTTAGCTATTTCCCTATTTATCACGATCTTAGGGGCATAATTCTTGAATAACAAAAGTGAATTCAGTAAACACATGGTAACACTCAATCTAAATCTGTGTTCAGTGGTCCCTGACAACATTTAAAATTTCTAATGATTAAATAAAGGACTCCTCAAGTTTTGGTCTTGAAACTCTAAGATTAATGTCTGGTTCACTTGATCTCAATTCTTCATTGGTCAAAATTCAGTTATGATGTCAAATTTTCTTGCTTTCCTGTGAATTTCTTTTAGTGATGTCACGAAAAAAGGCTACCTGTGATGACGTCACAGATAAAGATCACATCTACGAATATCATTGAATAGGAAAGATAAAGTTGCCTACATGTCGTCTGTAAATCATAAGAGAAAAAGATTCCACCACCAAATCTCGTGCAATATGATTCTTCTCCATTCTCAACAGATAATTTAATTCCAAATTATTTAATAAAACTCAGCAAGCCTTGCTTTTTAAGTATGAAAATTTAACTGTCTCGAGTGAAGAAATATATATTGTATCCCACTCGATGCAGTGGTAGAATCTATATAAACTAAGTGCTTCCATAGCCTCTCAATGAGGGCATAAAAAGTTGATTTTATCATATTCAACGCACTACCTTTTTTTTAAATTAAATTTCAATTAGTAAGAAAAAAAGCTTCCCCTTCATACTTACACATCACTAGAATTAGTACTGGAGCTTGTTCTCCTTGAAGACACACTCTGATCCTCTTGTGAACCCCAATATAGATTTTTCATTTTATCAACCTGTAAAATAGAGATATACTTATAATGATTCCATTGTTAATGGCAGGCAATTAATCCACCTCACTGTTGCTAGGCCAAAACAAAATAAATTTGTGTTTAATTTCACCAGCTGATTTATCTTTTTTATTTTATAGGCATACCCTGAAATAGCTATATCCAGTTCCAGAATCTGGTGTGTTCGTATAAAATATTTTCAGAAATATATTCTTTGTCTCTGAATATCAAAGATTATTTTACATCTGTTTCACATGAGTTCTTAAAAAAAATAACTACAGTGTATTACAAACACATCATTATTTAAAGAGTTAGCTCCCTTAATCAAGGTCCATTACCTTAGAAGTGTTAAATCACAGAGTTTTTTTACCCTCAGAATTTTAAAACTATGACCATCAGTTTCCAGCTTTTGATTATGTCAGCAATAAAGTTATGGCACATCACACAAAATTATAAGTATGAAAAGTTTCATGAAAATTGGTGAAAGTGTTTTTGAGTTATTGTCCGAAGTGTTGACTATAGACGGACGGTATACATGTACCATAATACATCCCGTCTTAGATAACAGTATGAAAACAGGGCAATGAATTTTAATCCATTTAAAATTGAATAATTAGCAGAAATCATCTACCCTATAACTCTCTTTTTTCAATACTGATTTTTCTCTTTCTCTGATAGTCTACACTTCTAAGCAATTTTGAGGAAGGTTTAATAAAAAAAATTAAATGAACCAATTTTGGTACTTTTTCCCATCAATTTCCAATAAATTCACATTCTGCATACTTTTTAAAATCTTACCTTTGTTTTATATGGCAGACCAGAGTTAAATAATGGATTGATCACAACTATTTCACATTTCTCAATGGCCAACATTTTAGCAAGGGCTTCATGTGCTGTGTTTCGTAGTTCTTCAAGGTTGTCTGAGAGTGGAAGTCTTGTTGGTAGGAATGCTGGGTTGCTGACACTGAATTTTATACGGTAGTCAGCTCTGCTATGGAATAATATATCCAGAGTCTCTGGCCTTGCATGCTTTTCTTTCAACCAACTGAATTAAAAAAATATATATAAATAATATTACAACACATTAAAAAATTTTCCCAGAAAAGGTTGAAGAAAAATCCTTTTTGTTCTAATTTTGCAATAATGTTTTCCTTATATAGGGAAAAGCAAAATGGGAGATTATTCAAAATTTGAAAAGAAAATTTAAATTATACAAGTAAATAATACTTACATTTTCAAGCAGTTTAAAATAATAGAGTGATGGTTTAACGTCCATTGGCAAATATTTCATGCATGTTCATGACGATAAAATGATAGAGAATAACCTCTGACTGACTGTAAAGTATACACATTACAAACCTCTCTAAGTGTGATATGAATTTTCTGGTTGGTGGAGGGAAACTGATACTTCTATTGTTGATAGAGTCTATCACATTTTCTAGGGAATAGAAACCTGGTTTATCTGGTGACTTGTCCACAAAAACAGCATTCAATTTATCTATAATATAGACAGAGAAAAAATTGACCTTGACTGCATTCTATTAGAATCAAATCAAAGAATCAAAACAATTTTAATCAAAGAGAAGATATTACTAAGTTGAAAAACTTCCATTTGTCCTTTTGAATACAATACATTTAAACAATTTGAAACATTTACTACAAATTTTCCTGTGTAAACTGAAGAAACATCACATATATAGAAATAAGAAGATGTGGTATGAGTGCCAATGAGACAACTCTCCATCCAAGTCACAATGTGTAAAAATTTAACAATTATAGGTCAAAGTACGGCCTTCAACACGGAGCCTTGGCTCATACTGAACACCAAGTTATAAAGGGTCCCAAAATGACCAGTGTAAAACAACGGTCTAATCTATATAAAAAACGAGAAACACTTAAGAACCACATCAACAAACGACAACCACTGAAATATGTATGTTTTTCTTATAAATTAAAAAGTTCAAATAGAAAAAAAAATTTTGTTTAACATTTTTAATCCTAACATTTATACCATGCTTACAGGAATCTGTGAAAATACAACCTTACTGCAAACTGTGAAAGTACACTTTTAACTTTTCTAGCTCATTAACAAGCATTTACCTCTATAGTTAACAGGAACACAATACACATAAAAACTTGACAAGGAATCTCTTTCTGCTTGCCTCTTCCATGGAATCAGCAACCCCCTCTCACCTACAATGTAACTTTTATTAAATACCAAGAAAAAATCATTATAGGGTCATAAAATATAAAAAATTGAAAATACACAGGTTAAAGCTTACTATATAAAACAGTATGGGTTTTGCTCATTTTGCAGGCAATACATTATACAGTGACCAGTAGTTGTTTGCATCTACATCATCTGGACTTTTGACAATATTTTTCTGTTTTGGTTCTATAAGCTCTTTATTTTTTGAATAAGTTTTTGATTTCCAAATATTTTGGCCTCGAGCATCACTGGAGAGACATTTATTTTCGAAATAGGCATCTGGTGCAATAAAATTGTTACTGTTAATTAATGTTATTGTTTTACTGTAAATCATGCCACATATTTGATTTTGCTGCGAGGTGGGTTTACTCCACGTGACTTTGAGATGACGAACAGCAATAAAAACCATATTTCTTTTCTTTTAATTTATTCAAATGCATTTAGTGATTTAGTGTCATGAATTGACACACCATATCATTTCTTTCCCATTTCCATTTCAAAAGTTCTTACAATAACAAATCACTTTAAATACATATACAAACCTTTGATTCCACCATGCTTATCTCCTCCTGTCAACTGGTACAAATTTGTTAAAACTTCATCCCTAGGCTCCTCCTCTGAATTGGTTAATGGAAATGCTGGGAGATATTTTGTTGGACGCGGTTCATGATTTTTTGTACTATCAAACAACAGAATATCATACAGTTTTGGTTTATACTCAAGAATGCCTCCTTTAAGCTTAAAATCATGACTCCCGACATTGTGTCGGGGACGCAAGACTGCAAGTATTACTTCCATGAAATATGAAGTGACTCTGATTGGTCACAGTTTTTATAACTTCCATGTATTTTTAATATTCACAACTATTCATTATAGTGAATCCTTCTTCACTACCACTTTAAGACATTAAATTTTCACATTTTTTGGTTTTCAAGAATAAGTAATTATTAAAAACAAAATTAATATAAATCTGGCATTGATGTCAATTTTAAGAAAAATTTTGAAATCTATTTATGCTGCAACCACGGTAACAAAGACTGGTCATAACATAAGAATCTTGGTGTTGATTACTGTTATTCCAAATCCTGACTTTTAAAAATTATTGTTATTCCAATCTTGCGTTTTCTGCTAATAAGCATTTAAGCCTACAAAATAAAAATTCAAATTAAATTAATTACAGTTCGCTCACAAAGAGAATTAAAGAATACAACTAGAGGCTCTCAAGAGCCTGTGTCGATCACCTGATTCTACTTTGGTTTTGGAAATCATGTTAAAATAGATTAAAATCATAACAGATACCCTAATAATGAGTGAGGCCAAATTTGGTTTAATATTGGCCCTGTAATTTAATAAAAAATCCTGGTGGCAATCTTGAACAGTAAATCAGCAACAAAGTAGCAACACTTCATCAGCACCTCATAAGAAACATTTATGCCATGTTTGGTTTCATTCCATTCAGTGCACCTCTAGAAGAAGCATTTGTATGTACATGTAATTCCAATAGGGTCTTATGTTAAAGGAAGTCCCCCGCTGGCGGCCATCGTGGATGATGGATCAGCTTCAAAGTAACAACACTTAGTCAGCACCTCAACAAGGAACATTCATGCCATGTTTGGTTTCAATCCATTCAGTGGTTCTCTAAAAGAAGACATTTGTATGTATTGTCCATAGGGTCCTTTGTTAAACACTGTCCCCAGCTGGTGGCCATCTTGGATGATGGATCGGCTTCAAAGTAACAACACTTGGTCAGCACTTCATAAGGAACATTCATGCCATGTTTGGTTTCATTCCATTCAGTGGTTCTCTAGAAGAAGACATTCGTATGTATTTCCCATAGGGTCCTATGTTAAACTAAGTCCCTTTCTGGAGGCCATCTTGGATTATGGATCGGCTTCAAAGTAACAACACTTGGTCAGCACCTCATAAGGAACATTCATGCCATGTTTGGTTTCATTCCATTCAGTGGTTCTCTAAAAGAAGACATGTGTATGTATTTCCCATAGGGTCCTATGTTAAACTAAGTCCCCCGCTGGCGGCCATCTTAGATGATGGATCTGCTTCAAAGTAACAACACTTGGTCAGCACCTCATAAGGAACATTCATGCCATGTTTGGTGTCATTCCATTCAGTGGTTCTCTAGAAGAAGTTCAAAATGTAAAAAGTTAATGACGACGATGACGGATGACGGACGCCAAGTGATGAGAGAAGCTCACTTGGCCCTTCGGGCCAGGTGAGCTAAAGAAAGGGTTAAATAATCGGAATGTTAATGAAATGAATTGAACTGAATGGTCAAAACCTCAATTTACCTCATTAGTTTGGTCATTGAGACTGTTTATTGTAATTTACAGAGATGAAACTTAATTTCTTAATTGATTCATTCTGCTAAAAAAGATTTCAATGCATAGAATTTTGTTGTAAATTTGTACAACAAACACTTTAGTCTTAGATACATGATTTTTTCATTAGTTGTTATTGGTTTTGAACTAGCTGTCAGTAACTGCGAGTACTCTCAGATCTGTACTTAGTCTCTTTTTTGTTGTAGGGATGTATAAATATCCTGCCACATCTGATCTGTGTTGCTACTTGTTTTTCTGCTTTGTATTGATCTAATGAGTTCAATCCTTTTCAACTGAATTTTATAGTTTCATATTTTGTGCTGTTAAACCAGTCTTAGGTTAGGGGGAGGGTTGGGCAAACATGTTTAACCCAGTCACATTTTGTATGTGCCTGTCCCAAGTCAAAGCCTGTAATTCAGTGGTTGTCATTTGTTGCTGTATATCATACATTGTATGTGTTTTTACTTTGTTTTGTACATAAATCAGGTCGTTAGCCTTCTCGTTTGAAATGTTTTACATTTTTCATTTCAGGGCCTTTTATAGCTGACTAAGCGGTATGGTTTTGCTTATTGTTGAAGGCTGTATGCTAACCTATGGTTGTTAACTTCTATGTCATTTGGTATCTGGTGGAGAGTTGTCTCATTGGCAATCATACCATTGATTATTACAGAAAAAAAAGATTGTTTAAGCTGCTTAGTTTGGTATCAAGTGACGACAAAAACAACTTCAAGTGCAGATAATAGCCTGATGGTCACTTTTAAATGCGAATCCATATCATTTGCCCAAATTCCTGTTCACACCAGGTTATCACGTCCCAGTTTTTATAAATTAATGATATTCAATTAAGTTTTAAATGTTAATTTGGCTAGGAATTATGCATAAAAAAGAAAATTGAACAACATGTGATGAATGCAATTAGTGACCAACAGGTATGTGTGTTTTTGTGGCATGCACTACATTGTAAGTGTCATACATGTATATATAAATCTTTCTTATTCTTTGACAAGAGATAAATAATATTGATTCTACTGCATCGTAACTCAACAAATGGTCTTAAAACTTTTAAACAACTGGGTAAGCAAAAAAGTGCATCAACAAGTGACTTATTAATTTGATTTAATTAATGAATCATCTCTTTTGTTCTTTTATCATGACATCAAATACATGTACTGTATGTGGATTCATTAATATTCGTTGGATACCAATTTTTGTGGATTTCGTGGATACAGGAGAACCACGAATTTAAATGTTCAACGAATAACAATTTTTCTAAAGTAATGTATGAAGACTTTGCCAAAACCACGAATTAAATATCCATGAAACATTAAAATGCAAGTTTTCCTCAATAGATATCCACGAAAATTTTGATTAAATATGTTTATTCAAACACAATCAAATTTTGTATTGCATTCTTTATACACGTAAGGATTTTAATATTACCATCAAACTTCTTGTTTTACAGTATTTTAACTATTATTTTTTAATGATAACAGGAAAATATAAAAAGAAAAAACAAGGTGCTGATTCGTTTCGGTCCAAAATGCCCTGATGCCAAAATGTCAGAAAAGGTGCCATCTAGTCTTTGCCTTTGGAACAATTGAGAAATGTCTTGGTGCCGAAGTGACTTGTTACCACTATATGGACTATGGAGAGGGTGGAGAAAAGCAGGGCCACAGTAGCCATTGGCCCCTTAAATTTGATGAGTTGAGATATAACACTGGGCAACAATAATTATTTGTTGGGCCATACTGGGATTACTATTACATGTATTACTGCTTCAATTTATTCCAACCTGTACGGTACTATAAGGACCTGTGTAAGAACCCTGTAATAGGAAAGGTAACAAAGTTTTTTCATGCAAAATGTCCATATTGGCATAAGGAAATTTTTGTGTTGTTGGGTTACTGTCTCGTTGACATGTATAGATGCCCACATCATTTTTCTTAACAAATATGTGTATTTTCACGCATCATGAATTAGTTGATATCATGTCATAGGTTTCATCAGTTCATAAATATACCTGTTTCCGTATTAAATACTTATTTTTGAACGAGATCCTATCAAGAAATGACAAATCTAAGTTAGATAGAAATGTAAAACAACAAATTTTCTAAACAGGAAGTGAGTCTAACTGTAGGGATCTTCTCCAAACATTAGACAGACAATCTATACATTATTGTATTATTTTAAAAATCAGAGATCAAGCTATGGAAAAAGCAATACTTATAATTGATTAATATGTTTGAATAATTATGGATGTTATTTTTTTCTTTGTTCATTTTGTTATTTGTGTAAACAATAATATGAAATGATAGGTCCTTGCATAACTTCCGGTAAAAACAAAAACACATGATTTTCGAAGCTGTCAGAAAAAAACATCAAATGAAAATCAACGAATTGTCATTCACTACAAATTTTATTTGAAAAAATCAAATTTTAGCCAATGAAACATAGAGTTCTGAAAAGAATCAACCAAGCTTCACAAAATCAAGTGCTCATCATCATGATCAGGTGATGTAATTAGCAATTCAATTTTCAATTTAAACTTCCTTTTAATTTAAATCATATGATATTAATCAAGCGATCTGTAAGTAAAAAAAAATAAATTTCAAACTTTTGCTTTGTAAGTTTTTCAAATACAATAGCACAATTTAGATTGATGGTAGTCTGACAGAAAATGCTCTGAATAATTTGTTGAACAGTCTGTTTTGGACAACTGGATGGGCAATGCACCAATCTGGCATGGTGAGGTTTTTTTTTTATTAATGAGTTACACTGGTTGACCAGTGGTCAATCTGTTTTAACGACATCACCGAATAATCGGTTCTTACTTTTACACAATAACCATGATAACATAATATGAAAATAAGAAGATGTGGTATGATTGCCAATGAGACAACTACAAAAATGTATCCACCAAAGTTCAAATGAAGCGGATGTACATGTAAGCAATTATAGTCACCTGTACAGCCTTCAACAATGAGAAAAAAACCCATACCGTACAGTCAGCTATAAAAGGCCCTGACATGAAAAATAAGAAATTCAAATTAGAAAACTTTTAAAAATACTTATAGCCTAATTTATAACAAAACAATCTACAAAAAGTCAAAAAACAAATATGACAGACATGAACCAAGGACAACCAATGAACTACAGGCTCCTGACTTGGGACAGGCAAATAAGCATTGTGCCATAGGAAATTTACAGGAAAGTGCACGAATACGAAAGTTGTCTTTGGGATGGCCATATATATAATGGCACCTCCAGACTTGTGGTGGCAATTTGTAGTACAACAATTATTAATCCGGTAAATTTAATGAAGTAATAATTGAAGAAATTTTATTATGAATATAGAATGACTCTATCATGTTTACTATAAAACTAAAGATATACACTTCATTTTTTCAATATTTTTTACAACTTTAGTTTTGATGGGAGGAGATGATGTTATTTTCATTCGTATCTTTCAGGTAAACCATTGACCTTGAAACTTGGTTTGGAGTCATGGAAAAACAAATTAACATAACAAATAAATTACTACTGGTATTGTAAATAATAGAGACATTTTAGGGAAAAGTCTGTTTCAAACATAGATAATCTATGTCTACTTTAGGAAATATAATTCCAGAAAAAAGTTTGGTAGACAGAAAAAGATCAAATTTTACAAAATCGCTAGATCTTGGTGGTGTACAGTCTATTGACTGTGGAGGTCCACAAGATCATGAAGATATCGATGATTTTAGTAGATCTGTCCATGTTCTAAGACATCATGATGGTAAATTCCAAATTCACAGCAATCAGAAACCTTCTGTTGATAAAAACACTCACAGTAAATCTGTTAAGACTTCACTTAGACAGTATTTTCAGTGGTTAAAGGGAGTGAAATCATCAAACGATAAAAAGAAACTAAAAACAAAACAAGAACATGCAAATTGTGATAAAACTAATGCTAGTTGTCCTTTAGTGATTGGCGGAAATTTGGAAACTGGAGGCCAGTGTACATGCTCAAAGTTTCACTACCACACATTTCAAAACCGGACTTTTTTCTTGCCAGTAGAAATATCAGAAAAAGCTGAAAAACATTTTGCATCCAGAGTGGAATTCTTTGAAGCAAACCAAAGATATTTAAATGTCTGCAATACGTTTTGGCGTCCAGCGTTATCATTAAACCAACAGCGATTCTCAAATCGTAAAATTGGTATTGGAAATCTTGTGGAATTTGAATCTCTATGGCCAGAAGAGTCCAGTTTGAAATCTTTGTTAAAGGATGGATTACAGAATACAGCATTATGTGACGCCATATCTGAGCTAGCTTTGCTGGCTGTTGTTTGTGGTCCTGTCGAATTACTAAAATCTCTTATTAGTTTGTCTCTTGTTAGTAAGTATTTATTCAATGTATAAGAGATTCAGTGAAAAATTGCTCTAACTGCCAGTAAGTGGTAAATTTTCAGTGAGTGCTGGTGAATATGGGCAATTACCACTAAAATATCTCTCTGTTTATAGAGCTTTATTAAGTTGTAAAAATTTGGAAGTGCTCACACTGCTCAGTTCTATTGGTTTTTTTATTATTTAAGAAATCGAATCTTCGCTAAAGGTACATGTATTGGAAATTATAAAATCTTATATCAATAAATATTTTGAAATTGAAAAGAATATATATAGTGTTTTGTGTTTTTGGGAAAAGATAGCTATTTAGCTATTTATTTCTACTTTCCAAGACACTCATGTCAACCATTTTGTGCTTTAACATTAAGGAAAACTCATATTCTTCAGATTGATTTCATTTCAAAGAGTAAAACAAACAAAAGATCGGATGTTAACAACTATCCTTTAAGTTTCTTTTAACCTTTCTTATTTTTGTCACAATCTAGCTTGCATATTGATTTTGTGTTTTTACAAATAATGCAGTTCTACATTGTACATACTAAAATATGGAATTTTATTTTTGTTTAACACTTTGATAATTAGTTATTTCACAATTCCTACTCTAGTGGCTGATTGGCTTAAACCTCTCAATTTTTAATTTTTGCATTTAAGGACTGGATTGTCATTTGGAAGATGGACAAGGTTTACTACACTATGCCTGTTTAATGAGGAGACCACAGTTGATTAGTTATCTTACAAAATCTGGAGTAATGCCTGAACTCCCTGATAGGAGAGGTGACTATTACATTTGAACTTTGAACTACATAATTTTATTTTTGTCTTGCCCTGACAGAGTCAAAAAGCAGGACATAGGTATGCAGTTTCCGGCGGCGGCAGCGTCAACAATGTATTAGTTTGTGATTAGGTCTAGTTCATGGTGAACCACTAGTGGTAGGTCAGTGATATTTGGTATGCAGTTGTATTAGCATTGGCACATCTCATTACCATGGAGATTATTTGACCCAGCCCCCTCAGTCAAGGTCTATTGACTTTGAAACTTTTCATAGTTTACATGTATTAGTTTGTGATTAGGTCAATTTATGGGGATCGAACCACTAGTGGTAGGTCAATGATATTTGGTATGCAGTTGTATAAGCCTTGGCATATCTCATTTCCATGGAGATAATTTGGCTCCGCCCCCTTAGTCGTAGTCTATAGACTTTGAAAATTTGGCTAAGTTGACATGTATTAGTTTGTGATTAGGTCAGTTCAAGGGGAACCATTAGTGGTAGGCCAATGTTGATTGATGTTCAGTTGTATAAGCATTAGCACATCTCATTCCCAAGGAGAATATTTGACCCTGCCCCCTCAGTCATGGTCTATTTACTTTGAAACTTTTGGTTAGTTTACATGTATTAGTTAGTGATTAGGTCAGTTTAAGATGAACTGCTAATGTTAAGTCAATGATATTTGGTATGCAAATTTATTGGCATTTGCAAGTATCGTTTTTATGGAGATTATATAGCCCCACCCCTGATCATGGTTCATTGACTTTGAAACTTTTACAAATTTTACAAGTTAATGTTTGTGTTTAGGTTTGTTTAAAGGGAACAACTTATAATAAGTCAATGGTATTTGGTATGCAGTTGTATTAGCATTGGCACATCTCATTCCATGGAGATTGTTTAGCCATGTACCTTCAGTCATGGTTCATCGACTTTGAATATTTGCATAACTTACATGTTAAAGTATTGCTATTTTAATTTCAACATTTGCATTATCAAAATTACAAAAAGGCGAGACATATCTCTGTGATAACAATTTATTTATTACTACAAATTCATTTTTTAAAGAATGAAAAAAATCTCACAAATCCAATATGTTCTCAATATTTTATTTTGCTGTAACTTTTAACTTTTATTCAAGATTATAATTTTGTGAGTTTACTAAAATCTAACAAATTCATGAGTTCTCAGCACAGAAATTTCATTTTTTTCCAATAAAATACAGATCCTGTGTCCATGCACACTTAGCTGTATATAAATATCTGACAACACTTTGTTCTACTTTCTGTTCTGGTAATTATTACATTAGCCAATCAAATTTCAGTCTTCAAATTTTTGAAGGTACATGTATGTAGTAGGAGGACAAAACAAAAGGATCCTAAAAGATATTTAAGATAGAGTGGAACAGAGCATTGGCAGATCCTTATAAGTGAAGCATGGACACAGGATTTGCATTCCAATTAGATTGGGCTTTTTTTCCGAATTCTATTCATTGCACATGATTATGGTCAGAATGATATCTGTTATAGATTTCCATATTTAATTGCTTCAATCATCAGTGTTCCAGCTTGAATCTCAGAGCAGAAGGGTGATAGTTGTCTGAAAGGGCACTTTAGCTCAATAAACCCAGATTGTAAGGCCACTGTCATGACTGTTGGACAGTGTAAATTACCTTTTGCTAGGCTCAATTGGAGGCCATTTTCATTCTGTATTAAATATCTAGTATTTGTTCAATTATCTTTAATCACCTAATTAGCAGTAAACAATCATTAACAGAGGTGATAAAACTGCCAAAGGCAAGGTATTTAACACTATGCCATTGTCAGTTAATTAAAGTGTTACACAATCAGGTATCAATTTTACCAGAAACGCCAATAGGCATGTAAGTTGAAAATTTTTTTTTTTGAAAAGGCAGAGGGGTGCATTTTTTTGCTTTGGAGGACAGAAGGTCGGGGGTAAAGGCACCAAGGGTGAGCCGCCCTTCTTTTTTGGGCAGGTGGGAACAATATCATGAATAAAAATTGTGTTTATGTTTTAGGTTATACAGCTGATGAGACATGTTTCTGTCCGAAGATTTGGAGGCACCTCATAAATAAATACCACATCAACACAAGTGTTTGTCCATCTTATGAGACTTTAATTGTTCCAAGTTTCCATGATAAATCGGTGCTATTTAGAATGGCTCAAATGACAGGGAATGTTTACGAAATACAAATGAACCTACAGGTATGATTATAGGGCTTTCCGATCATAACCCTTGTAAACTAAGGTCTTAAAGAAGCTCAAAAGTGGTAGTCCATTTGAAGAAGAGCTTGAACAAAGTAATTCCAGTTGGTCATCTTGAAGGTGATGTAGTTGAACTTAAAATCTTGAATATAAGTTGGAGTGTCAGGTGATTGTGATACAATTTTGTCACTTTGCCCACAGTACCCCCTGTGTCCGATAATTGTAACCTCTCCAGGAAATCTGGCACCACAACTCATTAAGATTGATTGATCAATTACATCAGAGATTTACATGTATTATAATCATGACAATGAAAATATTGGATAATATCTTGTACGTTTATTATGAGAATAATTTTATATTTTTTGTAAGAACAGTTGGTAAGATGTAAGATAGATACAACAAATTGTAGATATAAAAGTTTTAAATGCTATTTACAGGGAACTCATTTTGGACAAGTAAAAAATATTTGAAAAACTTCAATTTAAAAATTTTGTTTTATGAATAGTTTGAAGGTAATTTCAATAAGAAAACTGTCACTGGGTAAACCAAAATATTACATGTTGCGCCGTAAAAAACAAAGTTGCCTAGAGTGTTGAACTTATTTTTATGCACTTTGCAAGACCTTGCTGTATGAGTCTATTGTGAAAGATATGTTTTTTATGTCCCACCTAGTAAAGGGGCATTATGTTTTTCCGTCTGTGCATCCGTCCGTCCGTTTTCCGTTCGTCCGTCTGTTCCGCTTCAGGTTAAAGTTTTTGGTCGCTTCAGGTTAAAGTTTTTGGTCAATCAACTTGAAACTTAGTACACATGTTCCCTATGATATGATCTTTCTAATTTTAATGCCAAATTAGAGTTTTGACCCCAATTTCACAGTCCACTGAACATAGAAAATGAAAGTGCGAGTGGGGCATCCGTGTACTATGGACACATTCTTGTTCTGATATTTATTGTGTTGTATGGTTGCTTTCTCTGAAATTAATAGATAACAAAGAAATTCTTTATTCATACAAATTTGAATGAGATAGTTTCACCGCATGATGCTTGCACATCATCAAATTTAACTTGATCTTTCTTGTGTTTTTAACCATGTAATTTTACTTGTAGACTTTAAACTTTAATGTGAATACAGAATGTAATACAGATGGGGATTTCTTGATCCATGTAGCTGTAAGGGGAGGTAATATTGTTCCCAGAACTCATGTTTGAAATAACTGAGTTCATTATGCAATGACCTAATTTATCATAAAAATATCAAAGGAAAATGAAATTAAAGTTCAAATGTTAGCAATTATAGGTCACAATATAATACGACCTTCAACAATAAAAAAAAAACATACCATTTACTAAGCTATAAAAGCCTCAGCATACAAAATTTGAAACAATTCAAACCAGAAAACTAATGGTCTAATTTATAACAATTTAATTTGCAAAAAAAAGATATTACAACCACTGAATTACAGGCTCCTGACTTCGGATAGGAGCATAAAGAATGTGGCGCGGTTAAACATGCTTGTGAGCACTCAACCCTCCACTTGTCAATACATATAATACATAAATTACATAGATGTATTTGCTTTTAATTTATGAGTCTTCACTTCCATAATATTGAAAAATGTATTCATATTCATTAGTTTGCCTTTTAAGACTTGCTGTATCAAACATTAGTGACTGATCTTATTGCCTATTATCTCTTATCCTCATCTGTTTGTTCTTCTTTACAAACTGAATCATTTGAAGGACAAATCACTGCTTACTGCTTGTTTGTCCTTTTTGAACAATAAAATATGTTTAAACTAACTAACTGCTTACTGTAAATTCATTATTATCAGTGTGGTACCAATTTTTGTGGATTTTTTGGTATAGCTAAATAATGAATTTGAATTTTCACCTAAGTACAAACTTTCTGTAGACTTATATGTGAACTTTGACAATACCACGAAATTAAATATTCATGAAAATAAATCTTTCCTCAATGCATGATAATTGGTGTACCAAGAAATATAAATAAATCTACAGTACTTTTTTAAAGAATAATCTAATTTTCATGTTGAGCTTGATAATGTTGAATGGTTACATGTAACGAATATTCAGATTGCCTGATCAGTTGGTACTTGTTTGTTGATATTTAAAATTTTCCTATTCCACTGAACATGAAACATTAAGGATGTTCGCTCCTCTTGTTTTTGAATTTTTGCCAGATATTTGGAATCCTCTGGATTTATCAATGTAGTGCCATTAAAAATTTTGCCTGTATAACCCCGACTTTTCTTTTCATAATTTTATTACATATAGTTAAAAAGTCATATTTGAAAATCTTATAAAATCCTTGTTATTTTTTCATAGTTTTTGAAAGAAAAAAGGTGCTAATGTTAAATGTATGAAAAATCTAGAGAGAATTATTTCCCGCCAAATTTTCAATGGCTTAAATCTTGAAAACAAGCACACATACCCTTCGTTTTTTTCTGCTCTTTGGTTCCTTTATTTATATACTATCAATTTATAACAGTCTTTTAAAAAGCTTGTTATTTTAAAACAGAGTAGCGAACATCCTTAATAAGATTGACCTTTCTTGCAGGTTCATGTTTTGTTCTATTTTAGGACTATGTCAACTACCACTGATTATGACTCTAGTAAGGATACAACAAGCTGATATTGAACTCTGCAATTCAAAGGGCATGACCCCACTTATGATTGCAGCTCAGTCTGGGAACAGCATACTATGTGATGTAAGTATGGGCAAGTTGTGCACACCAATATTATTTGTAAAAAATTTCAAAAAAAAAGGTTGGAACGACGGTAGTAAGTGTGATGTTTGAAGGTAATTTTATTCATGTATTGTATGCTTCAAGTTCAAACCGTATATAAAGCCATTTTTATGTTTTCTATGCAGGACAAAATCATCAGAAAACAGTTTTTTTTTTCCAAAATTGCACTGATTTTACTTCTTTCAATTGGTCTTACTTGACTGAGTACCAGAATGTCTTACGGTAAAGTAGGTAACCTGTCGAAAAATAGTATACTCTGGAGTCAAAAGTTGGTAATATGAAAATCGTCTATTGTTTTGATGTTATGTCTGTATTGATTTTCAGTTATTGATTTGTGTACTTGGAGCTGATCCTAACAAAGTTAACGTAGAAAATGGTAGAAGTGCTCTCCATTACGCTGCACAGAATTGTCATGAAGATGTTGTCAGGTAATATAGGGGTATCTCTAGCAGTAGTCCATTGATCAAAGCCGTTAGAACCTTGGAGCTTTTCTCTAATGAACTGTATGCCTCTGCCATTAGTTAGCTTGTGGATATAGTGTTACACATGTCTGTTCTTCTGTCTTTCTGAATTAAATTCAGTTTCCAGGACTTTTTTTGCCTGCACTGCCCTGAAGGTATTGAATTGAATTTTTGTACATATGTATATGAGGATGACTTACAGATCAACTTTGTATTTCGAGCTTGTTTACTAAAATTTCCTGGTAAGGCTGCATGGTGGGGTACGTATTCTTGTCGTACGAACAAATAGTTTTAAATTCATCTTCATAAGCTGTGGAGTTCCCTGATTCCAGATTGCTCATTTTGCTTAAAAGGCATTACTCATGTCCAAATTATCTCAAAAAGCCTTTTTTTATTGAATTTAAAACCTTGAGAATAAGGTTGCATTTAAGTTTAGTAATTATAAGTGAAAAATCACAAAGTTTTGAAAAACTTAAGTAACAGCTTATAGAAAGAATCACAGGAGTATGTGCAGTATGGACATTATTTGGTGCATGTACTTGTATTGACATTATTTGCTGCATGTACTTGTATGGACATTATTTGCTGCATGTACTTGTATGGACATTATTTGCTGCATGTACTTGTATGGACATTATATGCTGCATGTACTTGTATGGACATTATATGGTGCATGTACTTGTATGGACATTATTTGGTGCATGTACTTGTATGGACATTATATGGTGCATGTACTTGTATGGACATTATTTGGTGCATGTACTTGTATGGACATTATTTGCTGCATGTACTTGTATGGACATTATTTGGTGCATATACTTGTATGGACATTATTTGCTGCATGTACTTGTATGGACATTATTTGCTGCATGTACTCCTTTGCCATTTCTACACAGTAAATGCAAAATTTTGTCTGTACTTTTTCAGCTGTCTAATCAAGAGAGGAGCTGACATCAACCAAGAAGACTATCATGGCTGTCTGCCTGACAACCTACCCACAATGCACCAGTACTTTACATCTGCTGATTGCCATGACATAATTTGTCAGCGCAGAAAGCAAAGACGAGAAACTCTGGTTGACATTGTTATAAATGTAAGCATTAAGTAAAAAGGTTTCTAGATATGTTCTTGTAAATGTAAGTATAGCCTAAGACATGTTAACATACAAATTAACTTTGTTGTCATTAAATTGAGGTAATGAGTAAGATTTTCAAGACTTTGGCAAAAAAAAACCAACTAAAAATTACACTGTGTAAATTATTAAATCGTACTATCATCATCCACTAGAAAGTTCCGTGTGAATTTTTTAAGGAGAGGATATTTATGCCATCATTTGTCAAGCATTATACATGTTATAAAGAAAAGTGCATTAAGGATTTTCGCTCCTCTTGTTTTTGAATTTTTGTCAGATATTCTGGTTTTATCCATGTAGCTCCAATAAAATATTTTGCCCACTTACCTTTACTTTTCTTTTCGTGATTTTATAACATATAGTTTGAAAAGCCATATTTGAAAATCTTATAAAATCTTTGTTATGTTTTCATAGTTTTTGAAAGAAAAAAGGTGTCAATGTTTAATGTATGAAATGTCTAGAGAGAATCATTTCCCGCCAAATTTTCAATTGCTGATATCTCAAAAACAAGAACACTGCCCTTTCATTTTTTTCTCCTTTCTAAGTTCAATTATTTATATACTATCAATTTATAACAGTTTTTTCTAAAGCTTTTAAACAGAGGAGCGAACATCCTTAACTTATTACACTTAATAAATTCTAGAAAAACAGAAATATTTTATTGTAGTACACAGATTTAATATAAAGGTTGAAATTTAAACAAGACAAAAAATGAAATTCTTTTGATTTTAAGGTCAATTATGCTCTTATTGCAAATTAAGAAAAAAAATTTCATAGGTTTAAATTATCATATTTTTTTCAGGGGCAGATAACTACAGATGACCTTGTAGAAAGTGATTTATGTTGTGTTGATGATGAGGGTTATACAATTATGATGTTAGCAGCTAGACATAACAGGTAAAAGATATGATAAAATATGTCATACCTGCCAACCCTCCCGTTTTGAGCGGGAGACTCCCGCTCAAATGGTGAAAAACGGGAAATCTCCCGCTTGCCGGTACCCTCCCGCGCGGGAGTATAGAATCTCCCCTTTGGGATATTTTAACCTTGAATGACAAGTCAACAGTTATTACGTTTTTGTCTCACTGATTAGGGTTGTAATTACCTGTAAATCACAGACCATGTGAAATTGAATGGCTTCACTTGACAGCTTGGGTGTCAAACATAGTACTAATTAACGATAATTAACGACTTTTGAAGCAAAACACTTCAAAGAAATTTCGGGTTACTTCCCCTGTTTAATCCTGTTTTAAGTTAGCCTTCTTAAAATAATGTGAATTGATAAAACAATATAAACTAAATACAAATTAAACAAAGAATCATAAAAGAAGGGCAATTAAAAGATTTTGTATGCCTTAAGACAGAAAAAATAATTATATTTTAAAAATCATTTAAAAGATCTATACTTCTATTCAATGTTTATATTGAAATTAATAAGTAAAATTGAGAATGGAATTGGGGAATGTGTCAAAGAGACAACAACCCGACCATAGAACAGACAACAGCAGAAGGTCACCAACAGGTCTTCAATGCAGCGAGAAATTCCCGCACCCGGAGGCGTCCTTCAGCTGGCCCCTAAGCAAATATATATACTAGTTCAGTGATAATGAACGCCATACTAAACTCCAAATTGTACACAAGAAACTAAAATTAATAATAATACAAGACTAACAAAGGCTAGAGGCTCCTGACTTGGGACAGGCGCAAAAATGCGGCGGGGTTAAACATGTTTATGAGATCTCAATCCTCCCCCTATACCTCTAGCCAATGTAGAAAAGTAAACGCATAACAATACGCACATTAAAATTCAGTTTAAGAGAAGTCCGAGTCTGATGTCAGAAGATGTAACCAAAGAAAATAAACAAAATGACAATAATACATAAATAACAACAGACTACTAGCAGTTAACTGACATGCCAGCTCCAGACTTCAATTAAACTGATTGAAAGATTATGTCTTCATCATATGAATATCAGGCACAATCCTTCCCATTAGGGGTTTAGTATCATACCATCATAACATATATGAGAAGAACATAACCCGTGTCATGCCAACAACTGGTTTTTAAATAAATGTGTTTAGTGTCGATGCAAAGACCCTATAAGTGAATCAATATTAACGCTAAAATATGCAATCTTTAATGACCTGACAACAGTATCGTAACTATATCCCTTCTTAATAAGTCTATTTAAAGGTTTTGTTAGCTTCAGAGGTGAATACTGACATTTTTGTGCTTTATAAAGAATATTTCCATAAAAAATTGGATGTGAAATACCTGAACGTATAAGAAGTCTGCATGTTGAGCTATATTTACGAATGATGTCCTTATACCGATGATAAAATTTAGTAAATGTTTTGACTAGTTTGTGATATCGAAAACCCTGGTGTAATAATTTTTCAGTAATACATAAATTTCTCTCGTTAAAATCTAAAACATTGTTACATACACGAGCGAATCGTACAAGTTGAGATATATAAACACCGTAAGATGGTGACAAGGGAACGTCACCATCTAAAAATGGATAATTAACGATAGGAAATGAAAAATCATCTCTTTTATCATATATTTTAGTATTAAGCTTTCCGTTAATGATATAGATATCAAGATCGAGGAAAGGGCAGTGGTCATTATTAGTATTAGCTTTATTTAAAGTAAGTTCAACAGGATAAATTTTTTTAGTATACATACTGAAGTCGTCATTATTGAGAGCCAAAATATCATCCAAATATCTAAAAGTATTATTAAATTTGTGTATCAGATGTTGTTTCGATGGGTCTTTGCTGATTTTTGTCATAAATTGTAACTCATAGCAATACAAAAAAAGGTCCGCAATAAGTGGTGCACAGTTAGTCCCCATTGGAATTCCGATAACCTGACGATATACGGAATCTCACAAGCGAACAAAAATGTTATCTAGTAAAAATTCAAGGGCATATATAGTATCAAAGCATGTCCAATTGACATAGTTTTTTTGTTTATTGCTACTAAAAAATGACCTAAAAGAGTTTGAACATATATAATCACATTCTGACTTTTTAAATGCCCATTTAATTAGGTGTGTGAATTTTTTCTTAATGAGAATATGAGGCAATGTGGTATATAGGGTAGAAAAATCAAAACTTTGAACAGATTCAAAATCACCAATATATGCATGCAATTTATCAAGTACTTCCAACTAGTTCTTGACACTCCAAAAGTAATTAATTCCACTATTTTCGAAGGCCTTATTTGAACAATTTATTATCAGGTTTTTTATTGTACCAAGTGTACTGGTAAGAAGAATAGACAATTTAGTAGTGGAACAATGGCTTGAAGACGAAATGAATCTATATTTGTAAGGTGTTTTGTGTAGCTTCGGAAGCCAATACATAGTTGGGACTTTCATTGTATTTGGTTCTGCTTGTAAAGCGGTAGCTAAAAGTTTATGTTTGTTACAGATGTCGTTTTCTGAAAATGGAGTCAGTTGGAATGTTGGTGAATTGGTGATTTCTTTTTTCAGAACCTCAATGTAAAATTTACGTCAAACAATAATAATATTATAAGCAGCTTTATCGGACGGGACAAAAACAAATTCCTTGGCTAGTTCTTTTAGTTTATGTTTGATACGAGAAATAGGTTTATTGTGGTTATTGTTAAGAGTAAAATGTTCTTTAAAATGTTGAATACGTATATCAACTATGTTCATTACTGATTTAAAAAAAGAGTCCAAAGATTTTTTGTCAGCTTTTTCCGTGAACGACATTTTCACAAGACTATATATATATATAAGGTATGTATTAAACCAATTTTAGTCAAATAGATAAGTGCACACAGAAAATGCACCTGTGACAATATGATTGCTCTCTTATAACAGAGGTTTTTGGGGTGAAAATTGTCTGGAAGTGATTCAAATGTCAAAGTTGATGAAATAGGAAAGAAACAAACAACACACCTTCTGTAAGATATAACCATATTTAAAGAAACAAAGTATATCTATAAACTCTTATATGTGTTTCCTAGATAAATAAATAAACACGTCATTTTTATACGACCGCAAAAATTGAAAATTTTTTGGTCGTATATTGGTATGACGTTGGCGTCGTCGTCGTCGTCGTCGTCGTCGTCCGGCGTCGTCCGGCGTCGTCCGAAGACACATTGGTTTTCGCACTCTAACTTTAGTTTAAGTGAATGGATCTCCATGAAATTTTACCATAAGGTTCAATACCACAAAAGGAAGGTGGGGATTGATTTTGGGGGTTATGGTACCAACAGTTAAGGAATTAGGGGCCAAAAAGGGGCCAAAAATAAGCATTTTTGTAACTTCCAGACAATAACTTGTGTGTAAGTGTATGGATCTCTCTGACATTGTACCATAAGGTTCCATATCACAAAGGGAAGGCTGTAATTGATTTTGGGGGTAATTGCCTCAAAATTTTAGGAATTAGGGGCCAAAAAAGGGGCAAAAAACAAGCATTTTTCTAGTTCATGACAATAACTTGTGTGTAAGTGTTTGGATATTTCTGAAATTGTACTACAAGGTTCCATATCACAAAGGGAAAGCTGGAATTGAGTTTGGGGGTAATTGCCCGAAACGTTTAGGAATTGGGGGCCAAAAAGGGGCCAAAAATAAGCATTTTTCTAGTTTCCAGACAATAACTTGTGTTCAAGTGTATGGATCTCTCTGAAATTGTACTGCAAGGTACCATACTTCAAAGGGAAGGCTGGGATTGAGTTTGGGGGTGATGAATCATAAGGGGGTTCAAAAAAATTGGGGGGGGGGATTTTTTTTTTTCTTTTTTTTTCTTTTTTTCCTTTTTTTTTCTTTTAAAATTTTCCATTTTAAGTTGGTTATTTCTGATTAATATTTAAAAGCAAATAATAATGATATGGTAGGAGATACACACCAAACAGGATGTGTAAATTATTATATAATAAGTATTGTGCAATAGCAAGAAATTTTCAATTGCACAGTATTGCACAATTGCAAGAAATCTTCAATTGCACAGTATTGCGCAATAGCAAGAAATCTTCAATTGCACAGTATTGCGCAATAGCAAGAAATATCCAATAGCACAATATTGCGCAATAGCAAGAAATTGTCAATTGTACAGTATTGCACAATAGCAAGAAATATTCAATTGCACAGTATTGTGCAAAAGAAGATACTTCGTATAAATTGCTTATTTCTTGATCAATTTCAATGGGGTTTTATTCTTGAATTCTTGGGGTTCTTTAATATGCTGAATCTAACCGTGTATTAAGTTTTTGGATTTTGGGCCCCGTTTTTAAATTGGTCCACATTGTGGTCCAAAGGGTCCAAAATTTAACTTTGTTTGATTTCATCAAAAATTGAATTATTGGGGTTCTTTGATATGCCAAATCTAACCGTGTATTTAGATTCTTAATTTTTGGTTCCGTTTTCAAATTGGTCTACATTAAGGTCAAAAGGGTCCAAAATTAAACTTAGTTTGATTTTAACAAAAATTGAATTTTTAGGGTACTTTGATATGCTGAATCTAAACATGTATTTATATTTTTGATTATGGGCCCAGTTTTCAAGTTGGTCCAAATCGGGGTCCAAAATTAAACTTTGTTTGATTTCAACAAAAATTGAATATATGGGGTTCTTTGATATGCTGAATCTAACCATGTATTTAGATTTTTGATTTTTGGGCCCCGTTATCAACTTTGTCCACATTGAGGTCAAAAGGGTCCAAAATTAAACTTTGTTTGATTTCATCAAAAATTGAATTCTTGGGGTTTTTTGATATGCTGAATCTAACCATGTATTTAGATTTTTTATTTGTGGACCCGCTATCAAATTGGTTCATATTGAGGTCAAAAGGGTCCAAAATTAAACTTTGTTTGATTTCATCAAAAATTGAATTATTGGGGTTCTTTGATATGCCAAATCTAACCGTGTATTTAGATTTTTAATTTTGGGTCCCGTTTTTAAATTGGTCTACATTAAGGTCCAAAGGGTCCAAAATTAAACTTAGTTTGATTTGAGCAAAAATTGAATTCTTGGGGTACTTTGATATGCTGAATCTAAACATGTGTTAAGATTTTTGATTATGGGACCAGTTTTCAAGTTTGTCCAAGTTGGGGTCCAAAATTAAACTTTGTTTGATTTCAACAAAAATTGAATATATAGGGTTCTTTGATATGCTGAATCTAACCATGTATTTTGATTTTGGACATTGGACCATAATAGGTAAATTAAAAAAAATTGAAGTTCTTAGACCACATTCTTTCTGTGTCAGAAACCTATGCTGTGTCAAATATTTAATCACAATCCAAATTCAGAGCTGTAT
Organism: Mytilus californianus; assembly: GCF_021869535.1. Taxonomy (NCBI): domain Eukaryota; kingdom Metazoa; phylum Mollusca; class Bivalvia; order Mytilida; family Mytilidae; genus Mytilus; species Mytilus californianus. The sequence continues at coordinate 45,693,542 of NW_026262582.1, read as the reverse complement.
CAAGCTTGAATGTTGTGTCCATACTTGCCCCAACTGTTCAGAATTCGACCTCTGCGGTCGTATCAAGCTGCGCCCAGCGAAGCATTTTATTTCACTTGAAAATGTCGTTCACGCAAAATCTCCCCCTCAGCTGTCATAGCTGAGACGGAGATCTCCCTCTTTGAAGGTTTCAGAGGTTGGCAGGTATGGATATGTGCATATATAGCAATTCTGCATTATGATTAAATTCTAAGTCTAGTTTTAGTGCTGCCATCTTTTTTTTGAAGGTACTACTTTCTGCCTTGAATATAGTAAAACTAATATATTGATTAAAATGTGAGAATTTTCCCACAAAATAATAGAAATTGTACAGTTATTCATACTGTTCTATTTGAAGTTTTTTTTATTAATTTTTACATAATAAATTCTGCAGTTTCCTACAATATTTGGACAAAAATTGTTATTAGTTATCTTAGTCTTTTGTCTCGCGAGAGAGACAGGTATGCTGTTTCCGGCAGCGGCGGCGGCGGTGTCAACTATGTATTAGTTTGTGATTAGGTCTAGTTTATGGTGAACTACTAGTGGTAGGTCAATGATATTTGGTATGCAGTTGTATTAGCATTGGCACATCTCATTACCATGGAGATTATTTGTCCCCACCCCCTCAGTCATGATCTATTGACTTTGAAACTTTGCTTAGGTTACATGTATTAGTTTGTGATTAGGTCAGTTTATGGGGAACCACTAGTGGTAGGGCAATGGTATTTGGTATGCAAATGTATAAGCATTGGCATATCTCATTTCCATGGAGAATATTTGGCCCCGCCTCCTCAGTCATGGTCTATTGACTTTGAAACTTTTGCTTGGTTTTCATGTATTAGTTTGTGATTAGGTCAGTTTAAGGGGAACTGTTAGTGGTAGGTCAATGATAATTGGTATGCAGTTGTATATATAAGCATTAGCACATCTCATTTCCATGGAGAGTATTTAGTCCTTACCTCTTGTGATTAGGTCAGTTTAAAATGAACCACTAATGTTAAGTCAATGATATTTGGTATGCAAATGTATTGGCATTTGCAAGTTTCATTTCCATGGAGATTATATAACACCACCCGCTCAATATGGTTCAATGAATATGAAACTTTTACATAGTTTACAAGTTAATGTTTGTGTTGAGGTTTGTTTAAAGGGAACGACTTATGAAAAGTCAATGGTATTTGGTATGCAGTTGTATTAGCATTGGCACATCTCATTTCCATGGAGATTGTTTAGCCCTGTACCTTCAGTCATGGTTCATTGACTTTGAATATTTGCATAACTTACATGTTAAAGTATTGCTATTTTAATTTCAACATTTGCATTATCAAAATAACAAATAGGCGAGACATATCTCTGTGTTAACAGTTTATTCTAAATAGCTGCTATTCTGACTCTGAGCTTAAATGTTACATGCTACGTGAGAGAGGCTGTGAGTTAAATTCCCTGCTTGGTCAAACCAATGACTTGAAAATTGGTATTTGCTGCTTCTCTATGTATCATGTAACATTAAAGCGCAGTGTCAGAAAAATAATTTATTTGGGACTGTTACCTTGAGAACTACCACCTGAAAAAACTGACTCAGAGTGTCTATCTAGTATAAGTAGGGTTTATTTTCATTTTAACATGATCTCCTTCTGTTATCCATCTAATATTTGCAACTGGATGCTAAACACCAAATTCATCAATCCATATTGTTCCCATATTGGAACTAAGACTTTCAGGTTAAAATTTTATTTTCAGTTTGCCAACAGTAAATTACTGTCTATCTTAAGGTAATCTTATCTGCTAATCAAGATTCATCTATTATAACCTGTAAATTCAGAAATTATTGCGTGCATTTATTATTGCGATTATTTAAGTATGGACAAAAATGTGAGTTTAATTATTGCGATTTTTTTATTTCAAAAAAATCTGCATAAAGGCCTATGTTTCAGTTATCAGAATGCGATTTCTTATTATTGTGATACTCACCCAGTCGCATTAATATATTATTCCCATTAATAAAGACCTCGCATTAATTTCTGAATTTACAGTATTGTAATGGACAAAATACTGAATTTTTACTTTTTCAGGATAGAAAATTTAACAGAACTGTTAGACTTTAGTCTAAAGTCTGTAGATGCACAGTACTCTCATGTAAGTTTTTAATTTGCTGCAGATTCTGTAAGATCAACATCAACTTTTTGGTGGTTATATAAAGATAAGAAGATCTGGTAAATTTGCCAATGAGACAACTCTCCACCAGAGACTAAGAATGACGTAGAACTTAGTAACTATAGGTCAGTGTACAGCCTTTAACAATGAGCAAAACCAATACTGCATAGCAAGCAATAAAAGGCCCAGAAGTGACAAATGTGAAACAATTCAGATGAGAAAACTATTGTAATACTGTAAATTCAGATATCATTGCGTTCATATATTATTTCAATTTTAGAAGAATGGACAAAATGCTCAGATTAATTATTGCGATTTCAGAAAAATCTGCATTCAGATAGATGTATTAGATATTAGAATGTTACTTCTAATTATTGCGATGCTAAGCCAGTCGCATAAATAAAAACCTCAAAATAATTTCTGAATCTTGAATTTTTTTTTCAAAAAGTGGCTAGGACACAATTAAGTGCTAAAAACGAGATGGTTTCATTAATTGGCTCTCTTGAGATTATGTGCCCTTGTGTGTGGGGAGATGGGAAAAATCATGAACAATAATTGTACCCCCTTTTTCCGAAATCATTTTTTTTTGTTTTTACCAAGTTGAGTTTATTCAGTTGGAAAAGGTTGATGCACACTACTTTTAACTGTGTGTGTATGTGATGGAGGGAGGAGGGGGAAGTTGGAATACATATGTGTTTTGCATTGTAGGGAAAACTGGTGACAGTTATAGATGACCCCATAAAATTTGGACAGACAAATTAAAACAATCAATTATGGAACATATTATATTTCCATGAGGTTTTAAGACAACCGCAGCATACTTCGGTATCCATCTTGGTTACTCTACCAGCTTTTCCGTTAGAAGGTGTTGGTTCACTCGTCACAAATTATGGAACAGTTTAATTTTGTTTGATAAAATGACTACATTTAAAAAATTAAAAAAATGTAATAGAAATAGCTTAAATTTGAAAGTGACAAACACATTGGTAATTGAAAAAACAATATATCAATTTCAAAATGACAGTATTTTCTTATTTTTCTCAGACCTCTAAAAACGACAGTATGAAAGAGATTGGGATGACAGCTTTATCTATGGCAGCCAGTATTGGTCATAAAGATAGTGTTAGACTGTTACTTTTGTAAGTATTTAATAAGAGGAATTGAAATGTATAGTATATAATAACAATAGAAAAGGCCATCAAATGAACTAAAATTTATCAATGCCAATAAAATACCTCTATTGTTACGTTACTTTCTGCGAACCACACAACTGCAAAATTTGTACTTCACTGTTTTATTTCATATGTAATATTGTCCTGAAGACGCCACACTTGTTGGCGAAACATGTCAACCAGAATAAACTCCTACCATGCGGTAATTGATGGGTGTTGTTGTCTTTATTGTCGTTTAATTCCAAAGTATTTAAAATTGAAACAATAAACAACAAAACAACATATTAGTTTTAGATACATGATTTCTTTTATTAGTTGTTATATGGCTTTGAACTAGCTGTCAGTAACTGCGAATACTCTCAGATCTGTACTTTTTGTCTTTTGTTGTTAGGGATGTATAAATACCCTGCCACATCCGGTCTGTGTTTTTGTTGGATGTTTTTTAGATTTGTATCGATCTGATGAGTTAAGCCCTTTTCAACTGATTTTTATAGTTTGATCTTATGTTGTGTGCTGTAACACAACTGTTCCAGGTTAGGGGAGGGTTGAGCTCTCACAAACATGTTTAACCCTGCCACATTCTTTATGTGCCTGTCCCATGTCAGGAACCTGTAGTTCAGTGGTTGTTGTTGATTCATGTCTGTCATATTTGTTTTTTGTAAATTGTTTTGTTATAATTAGGCTGTTAGTTTTCTCAATTGAATTGTTTCATATTTTTCACATTGGGGCCTTTTAATGCAGACTATACGGTATGGGTTTTTGTCATTGTTGAAGGCTGTACGGTTGCCTATAATTACTTACATCCACTTCATTTGAAATTGGGAGGATAGTTGTATCATTGCCAATCATACCACATCTCCTCATTTTTATATAGTCAGAATAGATTGAGTTAGTAAAGACCCAATAAGTGTTTCCAGAGACTGGTTTTATGGTATTCTTTATTCATCCTTATTAGTGTACATGTTGTAAGCAACACTTTATGAAAATAAATACATAAGTTTAGTAATCATGCAATCTCCAGTCATGGATTTTTTAAATTTGAAGTTTCGAATAAGTATACATTTTAAAGTATCGCCATTTTGATTTTAAAATTTGCAATAAATTATCAAAATTACATACATCTCTGTGTCAACAGTTTATCATTATGAAATAAGTTTGATGGAGTATAAACATGAAATTATTCTTAATTTTTTTATTTAACTTTTTTTTTAATTTTGAGATTATATATATGTTTGAAATTTGAACTTTATACATGTACTGTCAATTTATTTATTTTTGTGGGTACTAATTTTTCGTGGATTGAGGAAAAATTGTATTTTTTGTGGATATTTGATTTCGTGGTTTGGCTGAGGTCTGAGCATACAAGTCTATGGAAATTTGTACTTAGATGAACATTTTAATTTGTGGTTTGCCTATACCAAACGAAATACATGAAAATTGGTATCCCATGAATAATAATGCATCCACAATAGTTGAATAGAAGGACTGGAAATAGAGAACACCTATTTTGGAAACATCGTAATGCATGTAATTGAATGATATTCTATGGTATAACCTTTTACTCAACTTTAACATTTTGTTTGTATTTTATATTAATAATACCAAAAAATATTTATTTGTTTGTATTATAAATTATGGTCAATGTGTGAATAAACAATATTATACGTTTAGGAAGGGAGCTAATCCATGCATTGCTGACATCAATGGTTATCTTCCCTTACACCATGCTGTCCTACAGAGTCATGATGAAGTTGTTGATGTCATTCTAGACTTTTTTCCTTTGACTTATAAGGTAAGAATGCTAAGTAAATATTAGGTCATTCATCCCAAAGTGCCATTATTTGTTTTTTTTTCCATTTTGGGGTCCTGCTTAAAGTTAATGAGCATCTGTCAAAGGAACATATTTTTATTGTTTTTTTATGCTGTTGGGTTGCTGTGTAGCAGACATATGCAATTCATTTCCTTTACTTCAAATGTAAAAATTTTTACAATTAATTTTTCTTTCATTTTCATACTGTGATAGAGCCAGCATTTTTTAAAGATTTTGTCAAGTAAAATAATAATTTCATGCCAAGAAGATCTTTCAGGGAAAATTAGTTCTACATTTTATTGGACAGAAATAACTTCAGTTAAACATTAATTTTGTAGGGACTAAAGAAAGCTCTTGATTTATGCAACAGTTCTGCTTTACAAAGAAAATTAAAACAAGCTCAGCAGAGGTAAGTTGCAAGAGTACAGACTACAGTGGATTCATTATTTTTCATGGGGTACCAATTTTCTTTGATTTCATGGTAAATGTGAACCACAAGTTTTCAACGAAAAACGAATTCCATATTGATTTAAATATTGACTTTTTAAAACTGAAAAATCAATTGTCCACACAAAAAATACTATTTTCTCAATCCACTTATATTAATACCCACGAAAATAAATGAATCCACATTTATAGTTTTATGGAAAAGTGGTATTGGGCCCTATGGGGTTAAGGTTACTTTATATGAATGATAATACAGGAGTCCTGGACTCCATGAAATTTTCTCATCATAAAACACATTTTGATATCTGATTAAATTTTCACAGAAGTATTTTAGGTACAAATAAAAACTATTTTATTCAATAAGATATAGGAAACAAATTTTCCTATATCCAATATAATCATACTATATTTTTCACTTTGCTTCAGAAATGATTATTTTGTGGAGAAAATTTTAAATAATACATTTGAGTAAAGAAATCAATACCCCTCCTGAACAGAGTAGTGGTTGTCACCTTATCTTCTTTCTGTTTCTATTTTTAGAAGACAGGATGAAATTGTCTCCCCTGGATTACTTGAGTTAACTATGGAAGGGAATGCAGATAAGCTGTACTGTTTATTGGAGGAAGGAGACATGGTTGATACAAAGGTAAAAACGAAAAAAGGAATGGCTTCTTAGACTGACCATGTGAGACTCTCATGGGTAGTCAAGGTCTTTAAACACGCCGTAGTAATTAAATTTTTATTATGACACATCATGCTGTAAGTGGTTAGAATTAGTCACATTTTTGTTGCAAAAAGCTGTATAAAGAACAGTTTCACAATTTTTTAAAACAAATTTGATTTTCCGATGATACAAAGAGACTTTTTGCACATCATAGCTAGTTTGAATCATAACTTTTACATTTATGTGAAAAATGGAATTTCTGATTATAATATAGGTAAATAGAATATTTTTGTTATGAATTTCCCCAAAGTAACAAGGGGAAAGAAGCATACTGAAAAAAGAAACAAAGCAATAATACAACCCCCCAAAAAACAAGAAGTAAATAAATATGTGAAAAAAATGCAAATATAATTTGCAAGAACAATAATAAGAAGAACACTAACAGAATTGTGTTCCCTTTGTAAGGAAAAAGACATCGGAATAAATGTGAAAGAATACAAGTATTTTGTCAGATCTAAAACTTGACAGTATTAGGTGAAAGATAGATACTTGATTAAGTTTAATAGAAGTTTTTACCTCATTAGCATCCAAAAGTCAATACTGCAGACAAATTCTGGATAAAAATCTGGGTAAAAATGCATTTTTATGTTTTCAGTACATGTGTCTATTAAATATTTTTATTTCAGAGTGCATTTGGAAGTTGGCCACTGTACTTAGCAATAGAAAACGGATATTATGATGTGGTCACACTACTTTGTGAGGTATGTTTTTATAGAGCAATATTTCAGAACTAAGAAATATGTACCTGATTTCATATGCCTGAACAAAGTGGTTTGCTATATAGATAGGTTTGGATCGACATAGTTTGAGCAAGAGTTACTTCCCTTTTGTCATTATTTTGGAGGTCTTCATAAATTTCTTCATGAATTAGCCAAATTCAACTTTTTATTCCGACCTTTAGGAAAAGTTGTATTCTTCACAATCTTAATTGATTCTAGACAGGTTCTCTTATCATACTTAATTGTACCGCATGTTTCAATTTGGTTAGTCTAATAAGTTTTTTTAACTTTCATTAATAAGTTTAGAAAATGGAAATAGGGTTTGAATAAACCCAATTGAAAAATACATTCGAAAATTATATCCCCATGCATAGAGTGGTATACTGCATTCACCTTGTATGTCTATCTGTCCATAAGTTTTGTAACATATCAATCAGCTTCTGTATTATGAAATGATTTGACATTTGGTGTGGAAGTAGTGTAAGCTATTTTTAGATCTTCCAGGACACTTCCTGATCGATGATATTTTGTCATATTAACTAGCATGAAAGTTTTCTTTACATATAACTAAGCTTCTGCATTATGGAATTATTTGATTTGGTGTTTGGAACTTATATATAATGAGGTGTACAATGAATGAGATTTTTATACCCCTGCTTTAAAAAAGTGGGGGTATACTGTTTTACCTCTGTCTGTCTGTCCGTCCATCCGTCCCATGAATATTTTTTGTCGCATCTTTCTCAGGAACTACATCATAAGGATTTCTGAAATTTGGTTTCAGGGTTTATATAAGTCAGCTATACCGTGTGATGCATTTTCAGATTCATCACTCAACAACTTCCTGTTTGAAATATTTGGGCGGGGGTATCATCAGTGAGCAGTAGCTCGCAGTTTCACTTGTTAGATCTGCCAGATAGTGACATCCTGTTTGACTATAATTAAATTTTATAATACTTACTGAACATGGAAATTTTCATAATATGAGCTGCATCTGATAGAAATCGACCTTATGCAAGTGAATATCAATACATCTGTTAACCTATTATGGGTTGAATAGTCTTTACAGAAAGTCTGTTACTATTTGAAAATTGAGTTCTTATAAGAACCCGACAATACAGACCAAAATTCATCTTTTATTTCGTATTTGAATGTTCCAAAAATCCATCAAAGTCTTATACATGTACATGTATACATGCACTTGCATAAGGTGGATTTTTATCTGCTGCAGCTCATATATCACCTAGGTTTTGTATTATGGAAAATATAGACTGAAACTTTATAGTGCCACATTGTATTCAACTTTCAATGAATTACTATTGTTGCTAATTCTTTTAAAATTCAGTACAAAAACAGATATCAATTTGTAATTTCAGAAAGGAGCTGATCTGAGAAAGCGCCATCTAGCTACAGGAAATACTGTTTTGCATTTAGCTACAAGTCTAGGTCGTATAGATGTTTTGGAATTCCTATTAAACTTTTGTAAGTCTCAGTATGGAGTTGATGTGGGAAACTTATCAGGGATTTCCAAAAGGAGGCTCAGTGTCAATGCTTTAAATAGATCTGATAAGACAGCTCTTCAGTTAGCAGCAGACAAAGGTAAATGAAAAGGCCATCAATGATTTTTGTAGTTATGATGCTTAGTATGTGGATATTTTTCTAACTGTCATTGTCTTTTCAAGTGATTATTCACAATTTTTTTATAACTAAAAATGTAGCAGAGAATCAGGAATCGCCTTAATCTCAGTAACAAATTATGGAAATCAAAGTTAAACATTTAAATATTGTACCAAATCGTTAACTTTTTAGACTTTTCCCAATTTCACAATTCTGAGATAATCATACCTCTAATTACGGTATGTTCTAAATGCATTTGAAAGCAGTACCCCCTTCACATTTGTCATCATGACTGTTCTTTTTCTTATACAGTTTAAAAAAATATTTATACAATTTTTGTCCTCTCTAGGTTTTTTGAAAATTGTCAAATGTTTATTGAATCATGGAGCAACAACAGCTCTGCTGGATTCCAATGGAAATCTATTCTCTGTACCAGAATATGAAGGTGTTTGGAGTGAAATCTTATCCCACAGACAGAGACATACAGATTTGGTCATGAATTTGATAGAAAAAGACTCGAAACAAAATTTTGAAAAGCTTAAAAAGGCCTGGGTGGTTAGTATCAAATAAGAAAAAACTTGACTGTGTTTGTACCTATTTTTATTTATAACTGTTGTACCAACGCCTCCTAAATTTTGTGTTTGTAAGTTCCCTTAAGTGGATACCGATGGTATGCAGAGTTGTCAAATATAAATAATTAAATACTGCTAAATTGGCAACACTATTTCTATTGTGTGTTTATTGACATATATTTGGTGAGTTGTTATTAAAAAAAGATTCTCTTTTGCAGTGCTTTAAATTTCCTGCAGTTCTAAGTTAGAAGTAATTATTTGGTTAGCTTATAGTTTATAGAAATAATTCTTGTTATAATTGAGATTTAATTCACGCTGATATACAAATTACTGGGATCAGATGTAAAAAAGTATTCTATCTATTCTTTTTCTATGTGTTATACATAATGAAAAATCCCTTTGTATTTTATAGCAGACGTCAATGAGCCATATTCCACAATTATGTCAATTGATTTGTTTTAAAAGACTGAACTATGGCTATTAATTAGCTTCTGCTTTTACATGTATTATAATATATAATAAAACTGGCAAATATTTGGAAACTTTGATTTCATCTTAATTTGTACTTTTAGCCATTGTTTGATCATAACCTAAGAGATCACCATGGAAACACTCCACTAATGGTAGCATGTAAAGTTGGTAATGTTGATGTAGTTCTGTTCCTGTTACAGTCTGCTATTTACCCACAATCCTTTGCTGAAGATGATAAACTCTTGTAATATTTGTATTTTTTTTTCATTTTCTTTGAAGAAAAATTAGACAATATGTTTTAACTTGAAAAGCATTTTATTTGACAAAAAATATATTCTAAGTTAAATATCTTTGAAGATTTTGAAACTTCAGTATCTGTTAAAATTATATAAAAATAATTATTGGTCAAATAGTCTAGTTATTGTCCGAAACTCAGTTTTGTTTTTAACAGAAAGCTTGTTTGTTATTTTCAAGAATTGATGAAACTTGTAATAGCTTATGGCTGATTAAAACTGGCACTTAACTAGTATAGACAAAAGTGTGGGGAAAAGAACCAATATATCAGAAATAATTGAAACTGATTTATCTTTCCAGAGAGAACAACTCAGATAATGATTCTGGAGTTCTGGATACTGATTCTTTGAGAACTGATAGTCAAGAAGGTAGGTCATAAAACTGCTATACTGATGTTTTCATTAAATTTTATTTTTGGAAATAAGAAAATATTTTTTTTAGAAAAAGAGCACTCAGCTTTCAACATGAAGTTTCACATATCTTTTGCAATCTTTGACTTAGATTAAGTTTATGTCAGAGTTTAAAAGTACAAAAGTACTTATTGTAAGAAAATGGTGGTATGCTGAATTAATCAAAAGAATTGAAATACTAATAAGAATATTGTTTTATTATTTACAGTTTATTTGATTTGATTTGTTGTAATGGTTTTTAGGTGAAGCATATTGTACTGATTATTCAGTTGTGAGGAACTCTTCAGTAATGAGGTAAGAAAGTTTCCCTAGTTTTTATACGACCGCAAAAAAATTTTGAGGTCGTATATTGGTATGACGTTGGCGTCGTCGTCGTCGTCGTCCGGCGTCGTCGTCCGAATACACAATGGTTTTCGCACTCTAACTTTAGTTTAAGTGAATGGATCTCTATGAAATTTTACCATAAGGTTCAATACCACAATAGGAAGGTGGGGATTGATTTTGGGGGTTATGGTACCAACAGTTAAGGAATTAGGGGCCAAAAAGGGGCCAAAAATAAGCATTTTTGTAACTTCCAGACATAACTTGTGTGTTAGCATATGGATCTCTTTGACATTGTACCACAAGATTCCATATCACAAAGGGTCAATGCTGGGATTGATTTTGGGGTTAATTGCCTCAAAATTTTAGGAATAAGGGGCCAAAAGGGGGCAAAAAACAAGCATTTTTCTAGTTTCATGACAATAACTTGTGTGTAAGTGTATGGATCTTTCTGAAATTTTACTACAAGGTTCCATTTCACAAAGGGAAAGCTGGAATTGAGTGTTGTGGTAATTGCCCAAAACGTTTAGTAATAAGGGGCCTAAAAAGGGGTTTAAAATAAGCATTTTTTAGTTTCTAGACAATAACTTGTGTTCAAGTGTATGGATCTCTCTAAAATTGTATTACAAGGTACCATACCACAAAGGCAAGGCTGTTATTGAGCTTGGTTTGGGGGGAAAGGGGGGTGGGGGTGATGAATCATAAGGGGGGCGGGGGTCAAAAAAGGGGTAATTTTTTTTTTTCCTTTTTTTTTTTGTTTAAAATTTACATTTTAAGTTAGTTATTTTTTATCACGAAGAGAAAGTAGGAATTGAGTTTTGGGGTTAATTGCTCAAACATTTATGAATAAGGGGCCAAATATTGGTCAAAAATAAGGATTTTTTTAGTTTGCAACAAAAACTTGTGTTCAAGTGTATGGATCTCTGTGAAATTGTATTGCAATGTACCATACCACAAATTGAAGGTTGTGATTGAGGTGGGGGATGATGAATCAAAAGGGGGTTGAAAAAATGTGTGGGAGGTTGGATTTTTTTTTTTCCTTTTTTTTTTCTTTAAAATTTTCCATTTAAAGATGGTTGTTTCAGATTTATATATGAAAGAAAATAATAATGATACGGTTATATATCATGAGGAATTGAAATTTAAAATTATGTATATTGGAAATTTAGGTTACATTGGAAAGTAATAATTGGCTTTGGGTGGGGGGGGGGGGTGGTTATGGCTCTAATGTTTAAGGAATAAGGGGAAAAAGGTTAAAAAACAAGGGTTTCCATTTTAATAGACAAATAATTGAGTAAAGAACATTATTTAAAAGCAGTGTAAGGTTGGTAATTCAAACTCATTTAAATATCTCATCTACACTGCTTTTAAATTATGTAAATTGGAAATTTGCCAATAACTTTATTGTTAATAAATGCATTGGAAATTTGCCAACAATTTTAGTGTAATAAACTTCATTGGAAATTTGCCAATATAAAATTTTGCTGATGAAGGTTTTTTGTTTACCTTTAGCCTTGACTATGAAGTCATTTTCTATTTTTATAGCCTTATGATGTAGTTGAATTATTTAATACTTTTATGATGTGTTTAAATGGGGTTTTATCATGTTTATGGTTGCAAATTTATTGTTTTAGTATAATAAACTCCATTTAAAATTTGCCAATAAAAAAATTTTTGTTTATTTTTAGCTATGATTATGATGTCATTTTCTATTTTACTTTTATGGTTGCAAAGAAATTTTTATTTTTAGATATTACTGTTAAATGATGCTGATTAAGGTTTTTGCTATGTTTAGCCATGACTATGATGTCATTTTCTATTTTAATATCTGTTATGATGTATTTAAATGGGCTTTTATGGTTACAAAGGAATTTTATTTTTAGATATTACTATAAAATGTTGCTGATGCTGATTAAGGATTTTGTTTATTTTTAGCCATGACTATGATGTCATTTTCTATTTTAATACCTTTATGATGTAATTTCCATTTTTAGATATTACTGTTAAATGATGCTGATTAAGGGTTTTTTGCTATGTTTAGCCATGACTATGATGTCATTTTCTATTTTAATATATTTATGATGTATTTAAATGGGCTTTTATGGTTACAAAGGAATTTTATTTTTAGATATTACTTTAAATGTTGCTGATTAAGGATTTTTGTTTATTTTTAGCCATGACTATGATGTCACTTTCTATTTTATGATGTATTTAAATGGGCTCCCATGTATTTAGATTTTTGATTATTTATACATGTTACCAAATTGGTCCACATTGGACAAAAACGGTCCAAATTTCAACTTTATTACATTACATCAAACATTGAATTCTACATATTCTTTGATATATTGAAATTAACAAACAATTTAGTTTATGGATATTCCACCATAATAGGTAAATTAAATTTTTTCCAGTTCTTACACCACATTCATCCTGTGTCAGAAACCTATGCTGTGTCAAATATTTAATGACAATCCAAAGTCATAGCTGTATCAAGCTTGAATTTTGTGTCCATACTTGCCCCAACTGTTCAGGGTTCGACCTCTGCGGTCGTATCAAGCTGCGCCCCAGCGAAGCATTTTATTTTCACTATTTTAACTTTTTCCAAATGATTGTATAAAATTGTTCTCCTCACTAGTGAAATATCTGTTCTTGGCAAATGATTGGTTGAAATTTAATTATGACGTCAAATTTTCTTGGTTTCTTCTGAATTTCCTTTTGTGACGTCATGAAAAAAGGTGACCATGCCTGATGACGTCACATATAAAGAACACAACTTACTGCAAATTTTTGAAAAGGAAGGATAAAAATCATAAGTAAAACAGATTCCACCACTATAACTCGTGTATTACGATATTTCTTCACTCTCAACAGTTAAATTTTAATCATTTAATAAGCTCGGCAAGCCCCGTCTTTTTAATATTAAGATTTAACTATCTCGTGTGGAGAAATATCGTAACACACTTGTTGCAGTGGTGGAATCTACATTTCTCTTTCACTGAGCTTCCATATAGATTTATCTCTTTGCAGTTCAGTGGGTTTAGTTTTGCTGTCTTTATATGAATTGAGAATATTCTTACAATGTGACTACATATTATAATGCCTTGTGTATGTTTTTGTGAACAAAATCTTTTTACTCCTGTGTTTTATAAGTTTCAAAAACAGAATTAGGAATTACTCATTTGAAAAACTGTATTATAGTTGTCTCATACACAATGATACCACATCGCCTTATGTTTAGATGGCAGAAAGCAACCAACTACAACCAATGAATAACATGCTCCTCATAACCTGGGACAGGCACATACAGTTTATGAGCCCTCAAACCTCCCCTAATTTTAGACATTGGTATAACAGCACAACATAAGAACCAACTGTAAAAAATCAGTAGAAAAAGGCTTGTCAAGCATGGCAAGCTATTGAACATGCAGCACTGTTAATTTTATTTATAAAACATATATGACATATAAGACAGTGATAACACAACATAACCATAGGTAAATTCTCCCCTTCAAAAGACACATTCAAGACTAATCGGAATATAAAATGGCAATAAAATGAAGTCTGTTTTCAATTTTATCCGATTTTGCTAAATTTGTTTTTTGAAGAATTAGATAAAAAATCAAAACACCACACCACTAAACAAATTAAAAATCTATAGTGAGATGTGTGTCTAAGATGTTTATAAAATATGTTATTTAAACGGACAGTGACTGTGCCAAAATATAATCATTACCTATACTTGTATACTTTTTAAGGTCTTTCCCCTACGTTGGGAAAGACCTTATTGATTTTCTGATGTTTTTTCTTTTTATTCTTCCAACATTTTATTTTGCATGGCCTTCCCCCCTTTTTACTGAAGTTATCATAACCAAATTTGGACCATAGATAGACCTGATCATGAAGTATAACCAGGTGACGTTTTTTATTTATGGACATGGCACCCCTCTTTGTTTTTAAAGATATCATGACCTTATTTGGACAATAGGTCAATTTCACCATGCAGAATTACCATATGAGGCTGCTTAGGATTTTATCATCCCCTTTTAGAGTTATATCCCCTTGAAACAATTTCTTTTATTTGCATATATCTTAAAAATTGTTAAGATAGAATCGATCTAAAAATGGCAACATGTACAGGAACAGATGGCAATGTTAATAAACATAAACAATTATTTTGTTATGAACCCTAATAAGAGTATTTCCCTTGAATTATTATACATAATTTTTGAAAAATTATATTTCAAAAACTGGAAGTCGTAGGGACATGGTATCTTCACCAATAATCTTTAGTTCATGCAAACTTTCATTTGCACCCAAAAGGTCATAGAGTGCATAAAGTTTTTTAAGTTTAAATTTCAAGCTTGACTGTTAAGAAAATGATAAGAGAAAGCTGCATACATACAGCATATAAAATGTTCCTCTCGAAGAGCTCTACATTTTATACAAAAGACCCAAAACTGTCCAACCATCTTTTCAAAAGTTACGACGAGATAATTCTTCAAAGTATAGTTTTTTGTGTATATCTTTGAAAAGGTAACAGATATCAACCTACTATAAGCTTAAAAAAATGATCAGTATTGTAACCTTGACCATGTGACGTTTTGAAAGGTCAAGTGGTCCTGAGTTGAACGGTGGTAGTCCCATGTCTCTACGACTTTTGGTTTACAAGTTCAGTATTGCATCATATATTGAATTATTCATTGTGCCCTCAATGAGCTACGGAATTGCCCCAATTTTATTTTTGACAGTGTTGTACTTCATCTGCAGATCATCTAACACTTAGCAGATTTGAGATATCTGTTGTCATTTTAGAGATATTGCATTATGAAATTTTGAGAGGGGGGCAAACATTTCTGAATCAACAACAGCTAGCCACCAGAAATTTTCAGAAATTTGAGAGTTTAACATGGTTATATGTTGAAATAAATACCAAATATCAAATGAAAAGTGGTAAAGAGTACATTACAAATATCAGACTTTTAAGGGAAAGACCTTTCAATTGTTTTACAACCAATTGAGATACTAGTTATATACTTTATTTCATTTTATCTTTCAAACATACTTCATTGATAATAATGCTTTGAAATTCAGAATCGAACATAAAGGAATAAATATTAACTGTAATATATTTTTGCTTTTGCATTTCTCATTTCAATATTTAGAATGGCCATATTTTTCTGATCTTTTCTAACCTGAACATTGTAGATCTGAGGTGGCAGAGCACAGAAAAGTTGAGACTTTACTACAAGATATTAGTCGACCATCAGGACTTTTCATTTATCATGGTATTTACACTTAAGTTTAAAAAGATCACTGCTCCTTATGTACCTGGCTTTTGCAGAAACCAGTCACATGATTAATGATAACAATTCTTTGAGGTTTTATAATTCAGTAAAGCCAGAATGCAAATGTCCATTTCGGTAAAAATAAATATGATAATAAACATGCTTTGAGAATTAAAAAAGTACAAATATGTGTGTTAAAAATCATGTCTATACCAAAAAAATTGGTTACTGAGCTGATGATAACCTTTGGGAAATTATGACAAGTATGTCTATGAATATAAGAATATGTGGTATGATAGCCAATAAGACACCTATCCATCAGAGACCAAATGATATGGGAATAAGCAAAACTCATACCTTGTATAGAATAAATTATCAAAGGATCTAATGTAAAAACAATTCAAACGAGAAAATCAAAGGCTTGATTTATGTAAAAACAATTCAAACGAGAAAATCAAAGGCTTGATTTATGTAAAAACACTCAAGAAAAGCACTGCTCATACATGTACCATATTTTTTTATCACCCTCTTTTAAAATTTGCTGTGTCCCTTTGTTTGTTCATTCTTATATTCTCAACTGTTCCATAAGTAACTAGACTTCAATGAAATTATCAATTTTTTTGCCAAAACTTTTCTTTTACTTGATACATTTAACTTGATTTTGCTAAATTGAATATAAATATGTATACTTTATATGAATATGAAATAGAAGAGAGGCAACTATAGTTTACTGATGTTCAAATCTCATAAATCCATTAAGGATGTTCTCTCCTCTTGTTTTTGAATTTTTGTCAGATATTCGGAATCCTCTGGTTTTATCCATCTAGTACCCATTAAAAATTTAGCCCATTAAGCCCTACTTTTCTTTTCATAATTTTATTACATATAGTTTTAAAAGTCATATTTGAAAATATTATAAAAACCTTGTTATTTTTTCATAGTTTTTGAAAGAAAATGCTGCCAATATTAATTTTAAGAAAAATCTAGAGAGAATCATTTCCCGCCAAATTTTCAATGGCTTATATCTCAAAAACAAGCACACGGACCTATCATTTTTTTCTTCTTTTTAAGTTCCGTTATAAATATACTATCAATTCATAACAGTCTTTTAAAAAGCTTGTTATTTTGAAACAGAGTAGCAAACATCCTTAAGAAGATACAAATCAAGGTAAAAAACAAATACAGAGGGAATTGCTTGAACTTCAAAAGGAGCGAGACCATGTGTTTCAGCAGAGTAATTGTCTCATTTTATGAATGCATCACCTGCCATGTGAATCCACACTAATAAACTATATTATTTTTGTTTGATAACAGATGGATTCATCAATCATGTATGTGCTGTTAATTCCATGGATGGTTCAACTACACTGCATAATTGTTTACTCAAGGGAGATAACTTCAGAATTATGGAGCTGTTACTAAAAATAGATCCTAATGATATGACTGTTAACCTTCAAAACAGCTCAGGACTAACCCCTTTACATTTAGCCTGCCAGTTAGAAAGAAGAAAATGTGCAGAAATTCTTGTTGTAAGTAAACTGTTTGTATTTGTTAAGTTGACAATATGACATTTGATAAGTAAACAACATGACATTTGATAAGTTGACAACATGACATTTCATAAGTTGACAACATGATATTTGATAAGTTGACAACATGACATTTGATAAGTTAACAACATGACATTTGATAAGTTAACAACATGACATTTGATAAGTTGATAGCATGATATTTGAAAAGTTGATAGCATGATATTTGAAAAGTTAACAACATGACATTTGATAAGTTGACAACATGACATTTGATAAGTTAACAACATGACATTTGATAAGTTGACAGTATTTGGTTTCAACAAAGTTTGGATGGTCCTTTCCTTACTTTTTGTATGAATTCAGGATTTATGAGTGATATGTTGCTATTAAAAATAGTTTTTGATTATCAATTGATTGATTTTAATGCCATGAAAATAATTGGCTGGATCAAACAAAAGACTTAATGATTGGTATCTGTTGCTTTTCAACCAGGCACTTGGTATTTCGGAGAAGAGACTAGTTAGATCAAAGATAGCATTGTGACTTAAGGTGGTACCCAACACCTTGACTAATATTAATTTGGCTCGTTTAATTTTCATAAAATTTTGACAAAATGTTTACTTTGACCCTTTGACAAAAATATAAAAATTTCAAAAAATTTGAACCAACCACTTTATCAGAAAAATTTCTTTGGTTATATAGCAATTTGACAAACACTAATTTTGATCATTGAGAAGCTTAATATTTCCTTAACAATACAATGTAATTAAAACGTTTAGCTGATTTTTACAGAGTTATCTCCCTGTAGTGTTAGGTACCACTTTAAACAAAAATATGTCTTCCTACGGACTGTTACATTGTGACTAAATACACTCATCATTGATACCAGGATTGGAAATTGATAAGACTGTCGTACAAGTGAGAGGTTTAGCACTATAAAACCAGGTGTTCAATCCACCATTTTCTACATTTGAAAATGCCTGTACCAAGTCAGGAATATGACAGTTGTTGTCCATTCGTTTGATGTGTTTTGTCATTTGATTTTGCCATGTGATTAGGGACTTTCCGATTGAATTTTCCTCGGAGTTCAGTATTTTTGTGATTTTACTTTGTACGCACATTTCCTCTACAAAATACTGAGCTAGCAAATTGAAATTCCAAAGCAGCCTTTTGGTCTAATACAAATCAGGGGTTTCTCATATTTGATTAATATATCAATAAAACAAAACAAAAAACAAAAAAACAAACTAAAGAAAAAACCAAGTATTTTGTGATAACATTATATACATACATGTATTATCCTTTGTTGCAGAATTGTCCTGAAACTGATTTAAATATTCCGACATTGGATGGAAAACTGGCTGAAGAGATGACCAATAACAAAAACATTATCAAAATAGTTCAGAGGGGCAGACGGGGACATCCTGTCAGGTAAGATAGCATACTATTGACCAATTAAATTATTGTCATACCTTGAAGGAAAATCAAGCAAGACATAAAGATCTTACATTCCTTCTGAGCCATCATTGAAATTAAAGTTCTTAGATAACTTTGTTAAACATTAATGGAATTTTATGAAACATGGACAGAAACTTCATCATGACCAAAAAACAGTATTTAGAACAAAATTTTAAATATTTTATTAAAATTTTATGATTTTAATTAATGAATTGACCTATTTATTTCATTTATTATTTAGATGCAGTCTTGGGTTAAAGTTTTTAGACATAATTTTCTTGCTTTAAAACTTTTTGATCCAGAGGTAGTATATATATATATATATATATATATCAATCTAGTATGACAATTTTCCATTTGCCAACAGTGGAATATTTTTATCCAATACAGAGTCCTAGGTCTGTGTGGACATTTGAAAAGAAAAGAATTTTATGCTATGCACTTGTTTGGCAGAATCATTAAGGATATAATTGTTGTACGTGTAAATAGTTCAAATACATGTGACCCCTTATAAGGCAATTTTGATTCGTTTTTAATTGATGTCATCCTAGAATTTGGTAAGTTCATTAATACCATGTTATCAATTCTATTATCTGCCTGACAGTCACCTCCTGTTTGACACCACCACATATTTGTTCATTGCCACTGAGGTTACAAGATTTGATTGTTTTCCTGGCTTGAAATGACTTGAAAGATTTCATAGTTGGTCTGGTGCTTAGCATTAGCAAGTTGTTCTGAAAGTTAGGGTATACTTTTTGTGTTCCTGTTGCTCGCCAGGTTTCTATGTTGTCTTTTGTAGACTGTAGTTTGTTCTTTTGTCATTTTTGGGTTTTTTGCGATGGGGTAATCAGTTTTATCTTTAATTTACGAGTTTGAATATCACTTTGTTATCTTGCGCCTTACTTTTACATGACATTGCATGCAAGTTTTGTTTTCAGGTTTAAAGTGTCTTATATTTTTATGTTTTCAGATCTAAGCCATCTTCAAAATCTCGTTCCTCTTCTGTCACAAATGCTTCAATATATACACAGCCATTCCATTCAGAAGCACAATCTACCATCAATTTGGAGAAAGTTCATTCCCGATTCGAAGCCATGAAGCTTAATTTGCATAAACATTCACACCAGGAACAAACTTCATAATTATCTGAACTCGATTGCATTTATTTTGTATTTTGTATTCAACTGTTGTAAAATTGTTTTGTTAAATATCAGTACTTGGACAATTCGTGCAAGTTTTTATTCATGCAAATTATTTACATTAATAAAGAAATTGTTTTGTTATGTTATTATATTGCATTTGTTATCAGTTGATGCACATAAACATATCTTAAATAAATAAATACAATACTATTTTGATTAATGCTTCAGATATTAAAATGAAATAACTTGATTAATTTCTAGTCGTGTAGCATTATCCATTATGATAAGACCACTATTGAAAAAAATATGTAGGTGAATAAATTCCTAATTGTGAGATCACTAAATTTGACATATCATTGTTTCATGAAGGCTGCCACTTGTTAATTAGAATCTACTTTCTCATCTGAAATACCCGCCTTTACCCCTGTAACACCGCTAGAGCAAATAAGACCAGATTTCAGTTATTGACTGTTAACATAATGCAAATGGCTATTGTGAACTTATGCTTGTTAATTTTGTCTGTCTTTCCTCTGGTATCTTTTCACATTTTCAAAGCTGTTTCTCATATCTAAATATCTAAGTACAAATTGCAAGATGAATTAAGTTTCAGATAATAACTTTGTCAAGTCATGGAAGTATTATAATGATAGGAACTACAACCATTTATAAGCACTTATTATTAACCAAGGTAGCGCTGTAGAAAAGATATGGAATCTGTCTAATAAGTACAGTATCGTTAATTTCTTTTGTGACTATCTGTGATGCCGTGGTCATATATTGACCAGAGATACTTCTAATCAATCACATGGTTTTTATCAAGACAGGTTATAACATCAATACCTGTCGGAAACACCTTTGCTTATTTTAATTGTTTCGGTTGACCTTTAGCCGTAAACAACTTATTTAAAACAATCCACTGATGCATAAAAAATGAAAATTGGCCCAGAATTATTTATACTACAACGTTTTAAAACAGTGACTGACAATATTTTATTTTTTCAGAGGTTAAGTTTAAATCGTTATAAAGGTGTGTTCCGGTTTTTGCCGAGTCACAAAAATTTTCTTGATATAAAAAGACATTGTGGAAAATCTAGTAATATATATAGTTAAGGGCCAGGATGAGCCAGGAAAGTAGAAATTTTCAGTTGAAAATTCGAAAATTAATCGATCAAGTGCTCAATAACACGTTTGAAGACGGGTCGTAGTAGTTCCTGCTAATATAATACTTCCATGGTCCAACATTAATGGAATTTTAAGAAACTTACGCATAAGCCTCATAATAATATTGTTTTTGTATGTAAATCGTACTACTACTAGTGTCTTGTAAAAGAATTAGGAATGAATGAGCACTCAGATAATTCCACATACAAACCCATATCATTTGACAATTCCACCATTCCCCTTGTCAAATTGAAAAATCGTCTAAAAGGAATAATCCACAATGCTTTTCAATATAAAAATGGTAGCATACGCTATACATTTATTGTTTTGGGATACTATACGGCATATTTTGTTAATAGTGAACAAAAAGGTAAACATGCTACACCGAGGAACAAGTGATCAGTATTCTGGAGTTTCTTATTGACAACATATTTGTTGAATTTGGAGGTAGACTTTTTCAACAAATTGTCGGCATTCCTATGGGAACGAACTATGCGCCTCTCCTTGCCGACCTCTTCTTATTTTCATACATTTGGTCAAAAAACAAGAAGACCAAAGAAGCCAGATCATTTAATTTTACATTCAGATATATTGATGATGTTCTTTCCATTAACAATCCAAAGTTTTCTGATTGGGTTCCATTAATATATCCTCCAGAACTAGAAATTAAAGAAACAACAGACACGGCTTCCTCCGCCTCATTTTTAGACTTATACCTCGGATTTGACATAAGTGGCCATCTCAGTACCAGAATCTATGACAAACGAGACGATTTTAATTTTGAAATTGTCAATTTCCCCCACCTTAGTAGCAATATACCAACTTCACCTGCATATGGGATATACATTTCCCAACTCATTCGGTATTCAAGAGCTTGCAGCTGCTAAAACCCTTCACGGAGACCCTCGCTCAAGTGTGCGCTTTAATAAATACTGAGGATTGGTATGTACACGACGTCATAGTTTATTACTTTGAATTTGAAATTTAATAGACAGTAATAAAATAACATTCTTATGTTGTACTGTAACACCACTGTCCCAGGTTAGGGGAGGGTTGGGATCCCGCTAACATGTCTAATCCCGCCACATTCGATTTGTAAGCCAAGTCAGGAGCCTGTAATTCAGTGGTTGTCGTTTGTTGATTTGATATATATATGTTTTTCGTTCATTTTTTTGTACATAAATTAGGCCGTTAGTTTTCTCGTTTGAATTGCTTTACATTTGTCATTTTGGGCCTTTTATAGCTGACTATGCGGTATGGGCTTTGCTCATTGTTGAAGGCCGTACGGTGTCATTTGGTCTCTTGTGAAGAATTGTCTCATTGGCAATCATACCAAATCTTCTTTTTTATATTCAGTATAATAAATTAAATAACACATCTGAGAGGGTGATAGAGCAGATTGTTACCCCTCGAAAAGACATTGTCAACCTTGGCTTCGCCTCAGTTGACAATGTTTTCTCGGGGTAACAATCTGCTCTATCACCCTCTCAGATATGTGTTATTTATATACTTTTATTTGTCTTTGTATATTATTAACCTTTACTGTGTTGTCCATTATTAATAACATTCTTTGGGCGTGGCTCGATACTTGTACATCCCGCCATTGTGGTCATTTTTTGCATTCTTGTCTTTCATTTTTGCTTATGTGCTTTGTCTATATGCCATTTTGTTTTTCTTTGTTTTCATATTTGTTTGTTTTTATAGTGATTAAGATAATAAAACAACGTTGACTGCTGTACCCGAATTTTTGACATTCTTACCTATAAATAGTATGTCTGTTTGTTTTGTTCACCCAATGTTGTCAATATAATGGAATTTTATACGACTGTCATACAAGTGAGAGGTTTAGCTAGCAATAAAACTAGGTTTAATCCACCATTTTCTACATAAGGAAATGCCTGTACCAAGTCAGGAATATGACAGTTGTTTTCCATTCGTTTGATGTGTTTGAGCATTTGATTTTGCCATTTGATAAAGGACTTTCCGTTTTGAATTATCCTTGGAGTTCGGTATTTTTGTTATTTTCCTTTTCATCATGCTCAAAAGACAGTATCTAGAACACAATTTTTAAATATTTTATTTTAATGAATGGACCTGGTTATTTTAGTTAATAAGAGCCAGTCTGCCAGAAAACCATGCAAAATCATAAAAATTGTCCAAATGGGATGTCGGAACTTTTGAAATATTTTTATTTTTTTGATATCTTATATAAAAAGGAAAAGTAAAAATATATCTTAGATTTTGTTGCATCGTGTCTATTTTTTGAAACAGCTTCATTTGCATAAATGCCTGAAAATCACTATTAAACATACTAGTGAAAAATTATTGCAAGATGTTCAAATTTGCATCTAACTTTCCTATATTTCGATAATTTTCTGAATTATTTAAATTCTAATAAAAACACATTAACTCTAAGCTATGAATTAACTTAAAACCTGAATTACATGAAATTACTGCATGACACATTTTACATAAATAATGTCATTATTTTTATGTATTATGCCAAAAATCTCTGGAATAGGGACACAAAACAGTCACAGTTGTTCTATGAGTGATCTCCCCATATTTACATTCTCCGTTGTGAAAACAATGTTACCATTAGTTGTCTGTCTTGGAAAAGGGGAACAAGAAATGGGACTTCTCATATTTACTGGTATTTCTTGTGGAAAATAATCAAATTACGACAATGACACACTCACAATACCTTTTTCATAATGAAATAAGAACACACATATACATTTTATTGGACTGTAGTGTCTGGAAAGAAGTCAAAGTGAACCCAGACAGTTTACTTATTTTCAAACCGCACTGGATTTTTTGACATTGATACTAAATGCTAGATTGCTTGAGTTAAACATAGGCCAGCAACACAGAGACTATTTTTGGCATTTATTGGAGAGGAAACTTAAGTGAACTGAATTGTTGCTACCTAAAACCTGAGACATACTATATTGATTAGTATATTAGTCCAAGATCTTAGTGAAGAAATACAATGAATTATTCAGATGAGTTAAATGCCACAAATAAGTGTAAAGACAGTTATCATATAACAAACTGTCATTTGGAAAGAAATATGAACCTAATCTTTAAACTGGATGTTATTAAAAAAAATCAGGTCAATAGTTACAAGTCACGTGTATGACTCTATAATAATTGGTCAAATATAAAGAAAAATAAACTTGATCGATTACACAACTGCATTTCAACATTAAATCAATATTTGTAAGCAAAACACAAATCAAATCATTTTGGCCTTTTGCTAAATATATTATAAAATATCCCTATGTTTGGTTAAATATTCTAGACAAACACGTATTTCAGCCTTTCAATAGAACTATAAACAGCTATATCATGTTTAGTAGGGGAATTTACGAATACCACCAATCATGAAACTGCAAGAATGCGGACGTTTAGAATAATAATGGCTAAATTTATTCCTCCTTTGTTCTTTTTATTTGTTAGTTAAACGCATTGTGTAAAAATAGAGTAAGTACTTAAGAATGAAATAGAAAATTTCTTCAAAATTGACAAATATTTCATTGTGACTGAGAAAAAATAAAGAATTGTGGAATAATTGCCAATGAGTATACACAAAAAGCAATGAATGTTCAAAATCATCACACTGTATAACATGCTCACTTAAGTTTAAAGCCTGATACAAAATTTAAGGAAGCTCGTGTTTATAATACTCCAGAGAAAAATGCGACGGAAATTTCATTCGACAAAGGGATGGACAGACAAGGAAAGACAAGGTTTAAACAATGTACCCCTCCTTATACATATGGCCGAAAAATTAAGAAAACAGGCAAGATAAAAGTTATTTAGCCTAAAAAGGTGTTTCCCTATATGCGAACAAATCATGAAAAATCTCTTCTTGTATCTTTATTTCTATTTTGAATCTTGATTTTTTTCTACAATTTTTCGTTATTTTATATAGCAATTATACTACGGTTACGATTCCAAGTTTCAAACTGAAAACTTCGAAAGTTTTCAATGTCGACAGTTTAAATTTTTACACGAACAGAAAGCAAAAAAACATGTACAATTCACTTGTTTGCGGACAAATTGTTGATTCAACTTAGGAATTGGCAAATTTGCATTTTAATTTTAGGGCACGTATAATCCTGTTGTAATGGCTGTCGTCATGATAAGGCAATATGGCCACTATGCAAATTAGCAAAGTACCATAAATTTTGTCATATGGTAAGTGGGGATATAAAAATAACATACGTACAGACAGACAGAAATAAGAACATATGCTCATAGCACACCATGCTTTGTTATTATTTTTCTATGTAGTATTATGTAGACTATCGTGTCTTTTCATCTGTTTTTCGTTTTTTTACTATGGGGTTGTCAATTTCTTTTGGAATGATGAGTTTTAAATGTCCTTTTAATATATTTCGCCTGTTTTAAGAAGGCCAAATCAATACAAAATTTAAGGACAGTTATAACCATACAAATCCAAAAAATTATGCCAAACCCGTTTTGAAAGCAATCTATGCATTGAGGTCGACAAACCTTGGAACCTATTACATGGCCAAAGATTCCGAAAACAACTTTCGACTGAATGTATTCTTTAAGATTACACTCATTAAAAACAGACAACATTAGGGTCAATTGAAAAATGTAGATAGGACGGGCAATAATAAAAAAAGTACACATGCAACTAAAAACAAACAAAACGAAACACATAAAATATTTTTGAATTCGATCGGCTAGATACTAAACACAACAGTTTCTGATCCACAAATTGCTTTCAGTATGTTAATCTGAGTTCAAGTTCAAGTCGCATTCAATCAAGTCCAGTTCGATGGAAAGAGAACGGTAACGTGGGAACACTAAGTAGAACATTTGGTAATATTCTAAACAAATTTTGAAAATACACACTAATTGATGATGTCACCACTGCAGTTATCTTTAATCAATTCAAGTTTAAAATCTCTGTCGTACAAGTGGGAAGTTTAACTAGCTATGAAACCAGGTTCAACCCACCATTGTCTACGAAAATGCCTGTAGCAAGTCAGGAATATGGCAGTTGTTTTTCACTTGTTCCGTTGATTGATAGCGGTATGATTTTGTCAGTTTTTATGGACATGCCCTCTTTTTAAATTTGCCTTGGAGTTCTGTATTTTTGTTATACTTTTTTTTCGCAAATATTGATAAACATTCATAGGGGTTTTATGTACAGTCTGGAAAATATATTAAATATGCAGTTATAATTGATTTTTCTTATTATAAGCAATTCATGTTTCTTCTCTAGATCTTCGGATGTCTGCCGTTTTAGCTGTCGCACTGAAGAAGAGGAGCTGTATCTGGATCTTTTAAGCCCTTCACTGTTTCCCATTTATTCTCTGAATCAGATGAGGTGTAATCAGTTGCCATAGAAACTATAAAGACATATAAGAAAGACATGCATAACTCGACATACATCTATACTATAAATAAATCAGTAATTTAGTAATCTAAATTGAAAAAAAG
The DNA here is from genome assembly GCF_021869535.1 of Mytilus californianus. Taxonomy (NCBI): domain Eukaryota; kingdom Metazoa; phylum Mollusca; class Bivalvia; order Mytilida; family Mytilidae; genus Mytilus; species Mytilus californianus. The sequence goes on along the minus strand of NW_026262582.1, from coordinate 45,666,754 downwards.
AGAAACAATAAATAATCGATTTATTTAAGTGTGGTTGTATTCTATGTTATTTTGTAAATATACTCATACCAACCAGTCAACTGCAAAATTCCAGATGGAAAAACCATTATGGTAGATGAACCTATATATGAAAACTCGTCGATTCTCTGATTTCTGAGTCATTTTTTGGGCATGTTGGGGGATAAAAACTTCTTTAACTTCATTTATACTGTTTAATTGCTCAGAAGTAACATTTCTACGATGAGACCAGAGCAGTGTTGTGCAACAATATTACAGATATATCTTAACATTCAAAATAATGTTTATATTTTGCAATATATTTTGCGGTTCTAATTTTAATGCATCAGTTGCTATTAATGCATATTCACATGTTTCAGTGAACTGATGTTTGCAAGAATTGTGTTAGTTATACGAGTTAAAAGAATTATAGGGGAGGGTTGAGATCTCTCAAAACATGTTAAACCCCGCCACATTGTTGCACTTGTCTCAAGTCAGACACCTCTGGCCTTCGTTAGTCTTGTGTGTTTCCTTTGTATGTTTCGGAGTTTAGTGTGGCATCTATTACGCTGAAGTAGTATAATACATTATTGTTTAAGGGCTGAGTTGAAGGTCGGGTTATTGAATCTTTGACACATTCCCCGTTTTCATTCACTATTATATTTTGTCACCATAAATATAATCTGTATCTCAATTAAATATCCAGCTCAGAACTTGAATGGTGTAAATTTCCATTACACCATATATACGTTTTATTGGGAAGTTTACACCATTCTAGGTATGTATACCTTTTTCAAATTGATCTTCTTTCTGTTCTTTACGTTTTTGTCGACTACATAGTACGCAGGAACACAACAATATACCAGCTACAGCACATTCCGCTGAGAAACCTTGGGCTAATCCCTCTGTCATTAACTCTGAAAATATTTTAAATGGCATTACACAGTACTGTTCCATTTGCTTTGACAATCATTTAGATTTTTACAGTTTGAATTGCAAATAAGCAGAAATTCAAATTTTATCAAATATCCAGGCAATAATTCTTTATCTCTATTACGAAACGATTGTGTTTAGTTAATTTCGTATCTAGAAACATATCCTTTTTTCATTTTTTTTTTCAATTCAAATATGTTTGTCATTAATAAAGAATTGAAAGCTTCTTTTTATATTTTCATTTGAGTGTAAAATCATTGACCAAAGCAAAGTTTGTACGCTTAAAATGTGCGCATGATCAACGCCTTTACAACCCTATACAATTATAAAAAGAAGATTCAATTCTTATAATTACATTTTTATGCTACAACCATGAAATTAAGAGTTGTATCAAGATTTTCGTTTGTTTTTCTATGCATTTTTTTAATATGCCACTGATAACAGGTGCAGTCATAGCTGCAATTGGATTGTTGTCATACAAGCAGAATCACGGATTCTTATAAAACATACATGTAAGTAATTATTAACGATTTTGTTATAAATACCGAATAATAAGATATTTGTTTAGTAGACAACAGCTAGAAAAATAACCAAAATATTTTCATCGAAGAAAATTGTTTTTTGATTGTTGCACAGACATTTATTGGATTATTTGTTACCTTTTCAATTAAAATGTTTTGTTAATTTTTGTCAGAATATGGTTTATGATTTGTTCAGTAAAAAACTGGCCTTTGTTTATCCTGCAGTCGCAGACAGTACATTAATGGAATGTTAGAATACTACATGTACAGCACGATCCTGAACAAGACAAATGCCACATGCGGATCAGATGCAAGTTTATGAAAGAGTATAACAAAACTACCAAACTCCAAGGTAAATCAAAAAGGGAAGTCTATAAAAACTGACAAAATCAAACATTGTCAACCAACAAAACGAGTGAAAAACATCTGTAATATTCCTGACTTGGTACAGGTCTTTTCTGAAGGAAATGGTGGGTTTAACCTGGTTTTTTAGCAAGCTTATCATCTCATTTATATGAAGTTTGTTTATGATTCCGTTATATGACTAAATTGGGTTATCTTTTTTATTGGTCGAGACAAAATTCAACTATATCGTATTTTTAAACGAAATTCGTTTGCAAGAATGATATCTTAACATCCAAACAAAAATCTGTGTTACAATAAGTACTAACTGTTCATTCGTGCTATCTAGCTTTTCTCTCTCATATGACGCATAATTTAAAAATGTGTTTCTAAATGCCATATGTTATGAATTCAAACCAGACTCCTCATTATACTGCTATTTTTTTTTCATTTAATGACCTTTTTCTTGTTTAATCTTAGATCTCAAATAAACTTGAAAAAGACTGGCAATTTGACATTCAAACTTATAGTTCGAAAAAAAACCACAAATGCCATTGCAAAAAACGAAAAGCGGCCAAAAGACGCTCGTGTCGTCTACATAAGACTCATCAGTGACGCTCGAATCAACAAAGTTAAAAAGGCCAAATAAAGTACGAAGTTGAGGCGCATTCAGGAAGCAAATTTCTGAAAGTTTTTTTTTCATATACAGCTAAGGTCATCTATTCCTAAGGAAGAAAATCGGCTGTTTTCTGCTCTTTTGTTTCAGAATGTAACCAACTACGGTTAATGTCTTTATTCGTACCCCAGATGTAAACAACTATGGTTACTGTCATTATTCGTACCCCAGATGTAAACAACTATGGTTACTGTCATTATTCGTACCCCAGATGTAAACAACTATTGTTAATGTCATTGTTCGTACCCCAGATGTAAACAACTATGGTTAATGTCATTGTTCGTACCCCAGATGTAAACAACTATGGTAAATGTCATTGTTCGTACCCCAGATGTAAACAACTATGGTTAATGTCATTATTCGTACTCCAGATGTAAACAACTATGGTTAATGTCATTGTTCGTACCCCAGATGTAAACAACTATGGTTACTGTCTTTGTTCGTACCCCAGATGTAAACAACTATGGTTAATGTCATTATTCGTACCCCAGATGTAAACAACTATGGTCAATGTCATTATTCGTACCCCAGATGTAAACAACTATGGTTACTGTCTTTGTTCGTACCCCAGATGTAAACAACTATGGTTAATGTCATTATTCGTACCCCAGATGTAAACAACTATGGTTAATGTCATTGTTCGTACCCCAGATGTAAACAACTATGGTTAATGTCATTATTCGTACCCCAGATGTAAACAACTATGGTTACTGTCTTTGTTCGTACCCCAGATGTAAACAACTATGGTTACTGTCTTTGTTCGTACCCCAGATGTAAACAACTATGGTTAATGTCATTGTTCGTACCCCAGATGTAAACAACTATGGTTACTCTCTTTGTTCGTACCCCAGATGTAAACAACTATGGTTAATGTCATTGTTCGTACCCCAGATGTAAACAACTATGGTTAACGTCATTATTCGTACCCCAGATGTAAACAACTATGGTTAATATGTCATTGTTCGTACCCCAGATGTAAACAACTATGGTTACTGTCTTTGTTCGTACCCAGATGTAAACAACTATGGTTAATGTCATTATTCGTACCCCAGATGTAAACAACTATGGTTAATGTCATTATTCGTACCCCAGATGTAAACAACTATGGTTAATGTCATTGTTCGTACCCCAGATGTAAACAACTATGGTTAATGTCATTGTTCGTACCCCAGATGTAAACAACTATGGTTAATGTCATTGTTCGTGCCCCAGATGTAAACAACTATGGTTAATATGTCATTGTTCGTACCCCAGATGTAAACAACTATGGTTACTGTCTTTGTTCGTACCCCAGATGTAAACAACTATGGTTAATGTCATTATTCCTACCCCAGATGTAAACAACTATGGTTAATATGTCATTGTTCGTACCCCAGATGTAAACAACTATGGTTAATGTCATTGTTCGTACCCCAGATGTAAACAACTATGGTTAATGTCATTGTTCGTACCCCAGATGTAAACAACTATGGTTACTGTCATTATTCGTACCCCATATGTAAACAACTATGGTTACTGTCATTGTTCGTACCCCAGATGTAAACAACTATGGTTACTGTCATTATTCGTACCCCAGATGTAAACAACTATGGTTACTGTCATTGTTCGTACCCCAGATGTAAACAACTATGGTTAATGTCATTATTAATACCCCAGATGTAAACAACTATGGTTACTGTCATTATTCGTACCCCAGATGTAAACAACTATGGTTACTGTCATTGTTCGTACCCCAGATGTAAACAACTATGGTTAATGTCATTATGCGTACCCCAGATGTAAACAACTATGGTTAATGTCATTATTCGTACCCCAGATGTAAACAACTATGGTTAATATCATTGTTCGTACCCCAGATGTAAACAACTATGGTTAATGTCATTGTTCGTACCCCAGATGTAAACAACTATGGTTAATGTCATTGTTCGTACCCCAGATGTAAACAACTATGGTTAATATGTCATTGTTCGTTCCCCAGATGTAAACAACTATGGTTACTGTCTTTGTTCGTACCCCAGATGTAAACAACTATGGTTAATGTCATTATTCGTACCCCAGATGTAAACAACTATGGTTACTGTCTTTGTTCGTACCCCAGATGTAAACAACTATGGTTAATGTCATTATTCGTACCCCAGATGTAAACAACTAGGGTTACTGTCTTTGTTCGTACCCCAGATGTAAACAACTATGGTTAATGTCATTATTCGTACCCCAGATGTAAACAACTTTGGTTACTGTCTTTGTTCGTACCCCAGATGTAAACAACTATGGTTAATGTTATTATTCGTACCCCAGATGTAAACAACTATGGTTAATGTCATTGTTCTTACCCCAGATGTAAACAACTATGGTTAATGTCATTATTCGTACCCCAGATGTAAACAACTATGGTTAATGTCATTATTCGTACCCCAGATGTAAACAACTATGGTTAATATCATTATTCGTACCCCAGATGTAAACAACTATGGTTAATGTCATTGTTCGTACCCCAGAAGTAAACAGCTATGGTTAATATGTCATTGTTCGTATCCCAGATGTAAACAACTATGGTTAATGTCATTGTTCGTACCCCAGATGTAAACGACTATGGTTAATATCATTGTTCGTACCCCAGATGTAAACAACTATGGTTAATGTCATTGTTCGTATACCCAGATGTAAACAACTATGGTTAATGTCATTATTCGTACCCCAGATGTAAACAACTATGGTTAATGTCATTGTTCGTACCACAGATGTAAACAACTATGGTTAATGTCATTATTCGTACCCCAGATGTAAACAACTATGGTTAATGTCATTGTTCGTACCCCGGATGTAAACAACTATGGTTAATATGTCATTGTTCGTACCCCAGATGTAAACAAATATGGTTTATGCCATTGTTCGTACCCCAGATGAAAACAACTTGATTTAATGATTTTTACTGGTTCGGACGTTTAATGCGAATCAAATCGTTTTGGTCTACACTTTTTGAAAATTTTACCCAGAATGCATTCGATTCTGAGTTCACATGTTTTCGATTGTTTTTCATTTATCTCAAAGTTTGTCTAATAAGAAATAACCGAAAAGCAAAACAATGTATATTCTTAGTTGAACGATTGGTTGAATAACTGTTTGACGATCACTGCACAGCAATTTGAGCTTATTCAGGATAAAAACAAATTAAACAATAAGCAATTAAATAGGATATACACAGAGTGTCAAATAAACATTCGGTACAAGTAAAATTTTCATACGACAAATATCTATGTGATCAGGTGTCCGTTCCCTAAATCTAGTTTTTCGGAATTAAAGGGAAAAACAAAACTCACTCGAGTAACTTGGTCTGTATGTGGGACATGTGCAGCAGTATCTTCCTGTTAGGCGTTTCCTACGGCGACAATAGATACACAAATAGATTCCTACTCCTGTGAGAACACACATGCCAACAATGCCACCTGTTATTCCACCAATCAAGCCATCTGAATGAGATATAAGTGCTCTATGAACTTAGTCTTAACAGTTGATGGCATTGCAGTCACTCAATGCCATCGTCACATGCACTTGTGCGAGTGTAAGAACTTATCAAGTAAAATATTTTTGGTGGTATTAAGATAATGAAAGGACTTTTTTCGATTTAGTGAAGTTGTAAGAAGGCCAAAAAAAAAACAACTGAAGTTTTTAATTTTTCATGAACATGATCAATGTGTAGAGAGATTGAAATGTTTTAATAACAATGTGCCTATAGGTTGTAGTCTTGTAATTGACTGCTTCATAGGCTATATGCAAAACAACTGATCATTTGAAAATAAATTACAATAAAATGCTACATAGAATTTTTTTTCATGTACATATCATGTATGTATTAATGTGAAATTATGATTAAATGGGAAAAAAGTGCCTCATGCCACGAAGAATAAAAAGTTATGAAACCCTGAAGTCAAAATTACTCTTTTCTACTCTCTGTTTGAAGTTGTTACTAGTCCGCACCACTTCTAGTTAACATCATATCCTTCCACTTTCCTGATTTGATATCCCAGGAAAGATGCAACATTTTATAAAAATCTAAAAAGATGTTTCAATTCAGCATAAAATTTTAATCAAACAGAAAAAAATGGACTACTTCATTTCAATCTATGTTTTCATATGCTCCGGAAACTGGAGTTGTAATACAAGACTGGTACCTAATACAGTAAAGACATTCTTAACAAAAAAACCAATTCTTCATTTTGTTTTCATTGGGTAGCCATATTTGAACCTAAAAATGCCATTAAAAGAATTGTTCTTTTAAAATTGAAAATCACATATGCTGCCATAATCTAATTCAACCTCGAACTGTTGTGCTTGATATCTTTTTATACTTCTGCATGCATGGTTTCTTGCATAAAGAAATACCTATGCAGGTTTCAGTCTTGTATTTGTAATTGTAATTCAAGACTGGTACCTTTAGACCGGGCGTTCGGTTACTTGATGATAATGTTGTTTTATGCAAAATTTTAATTTTCTTTTTTCCCCAATTATTTTGTAGTCTTATAATAAATATATTATTATTATTATTATTATTATTATTATTATTATTATTATTATTATAATCATACCCATTAGATAACCAAAGTACATAATAGAAATAAAAGTACTTACAATTGTATTCCCATTTTGTTTCAATTTGAAAACTAAAAGTATCATTTAGTTTGTCTGGAATCAATTCCTGTTGTTTTCTGTCATCATATCTGTTATAACCATTATTCTCTAGTTTTGATTTTTTTAGTTCAAATGAAACATGATTTGCATCGACTAAACATCGTGAAAACATTCTGTTATTGCCATATGAGTTGCCTGAACAGCCTTCTCCTAATATCTTAAAATAAGGAAAAGGATACCAAAACGTGGACAAGGTAGAAGACCTACTTGCAGTAGAAAACGAATATAACAATTAGAAAGATTTATAAATGCGCATTTGCCAGTTCTGTCTTTTAAACATAATTTCAAAGTGTTATTTTGACAAAAGAAAAATGTTAGAAAGGAGCAAACGATTTCCTACATATTTTTTTTTATGTTAGTGTACAGTATTATGATGCATTAAGACAAGAGATAGATTAAATTAGTATCACAACCGTGTCGCATATTCTGGTCTGCTTAGAGACATCTCGTCGTCGCTGCAGTTTTAATAAGTTAGATGTGTAGATAATTGATACTTTAATACGACACAGACTTGCCTATAAAATGAAGAACACGATACTTATATACATTTACAGTGATATCATATACAGATGTCTAGTCTAAGAAATGATTCCGTTTAACGAACTATGTGTCGAGAAAATGATTGTCAAAATTATTTGATTAGCCATAATATCTTTTTTCCGCCCTCCATCATGAACCCAATGACGTAAAACATTTCCCCTAGCCTTACACATCCAAACATATAAATACATATTCAACCGTTCATTTTAATTGAATTTTGTGACGTCATGACGTGTTGTTTTAAAGGTTAAAAATTATTTTTATCGACATATCATTTTTAAATTAATGATATGTAGTTATACGGACTTCGTCCTCTTTCAAAGTAAAACTCATCTCATATAATAGAACCAATTTTAGATTAAATAAATAATGTTACGCAAAAGAATAACTGATTATAAGACTTCATAGAATAATGCCCGCCTCGGTGGTCTCGTGGAAGCGTGTACGAATCGAGTGCGAGAGGTCGTGGGTCAAACTAAAGACCTAGTTATAGTAAAGACTGGTATATTTATCTGATTGTTTTTTATTTTCCTACCCTTTCTTTACGTTTGCTTTGTACCTGTACAATATATATTACCTGCTCATTATTGTAGTCATAGTTGTAGTAGTCAGACCAATACTTCTTGAAGTTAACTTTACTCTGACATTTTGGGCTACTGTAATAAAGTTCTTTCATGCACATTGTATATGAATAGAAAGCAGATTTTGGAGTTGTGAACGACATTTGTCTACATTCCGGGCTGCCGAAATTCCCTTCAAACTTCATGTAAACCATGGTATTTTCGTCAACAAGATATGGATCAGAAACACATGAATCAGTTGGAAATGAATCTAATAAAATATAAAAAGTTAATATTCAACTTGAAAGGCATACGTATGATTGGACAAAGATAAATTAGGTCCCAGTACTTAAAATCTTTCAATCCTTTATGGGTGGATTTTACATAGATAAATAAAATCGTATAACAAAAAAGCAATGCATGAGTTTGTTAAGTTTTACGATGCCTTTTTGTGCTTCTTTGCTACATTTTTTTGTTTTATAGTGATTAAGATGATAACACAATGTTGACTGCTGTACCCCTATTTTTGACATTTTTACCTATTGTGTCTGTTTGTTTTGTTCACGCAACGTTGTCAATATAATGGAATTTGATGCGACTGTCATACAAGTGAGAGGTTTAGCTAGCTATAAAACCAGATTCAATCCACCATTTTCTACATAAGAAAATGCCTGTACCAAGTCAGGAATATGACAGTTGTTATCCACTCGTTTGATGTGTTTGAGCTTTTAATTTTGCCATTTGATTAGGGACTTTCCTTTTTGAATTTTCCTTGGTGTTCAGTATTTTTGTGATTTCACTTTATACGTTTGATTAGACACAGATAAATTAGATACATTTAACATTATGTCATATTTTATTGGATCATCAAACCAAAGACAGGCGAAAGATACCAAAAGGGACATTTAAACTCATAAATGAACGAATTTTATTTTGTGTTCAATCAATGTTAGTTTAAACATATTTATTGATAGTGGATTGTGAAGCAAGTTATAACAATCAATATTAATCCCTTTCCACTTTGCTGTCGTGCGTGTTCATTAATCTATTTATTCCTTTCAGTTAAAATTTTACTTAATGTAGACTTAACAGGTAGCAACATTCATTTGACGTCAAATTTTACTATCAGTACTAAATTTACAGAAGATGCGACAAATAATCAGAAAGGAGAAAACATAAATAAACATACATGTCACTGGGGTTTTTCCATGGCAGATATGGACTGATACCACCAACATCATGGCCAATGCTGCAGCTGACATTTTCAATGATTCGCTCTCTATGAGTAAAAAATAAAAACTGTATTCCAAAAGTTTTCAAAATTCCTTTAACTACATTACACATTATCTGTAGTGTGTATGTACTCTATTTCATATGCATAAACCGAGATTTTTTTCAATTTAAACAAAATATCTAATCTATAAAAGATTTTAGGACATTTTTACAGTTTTTACTCCTGTAAATTCAGATATTATTGCGATGTTTCTATTACTGCGAATAATGTTACTTGGTGATTATGGTAATAAAAGGAAATCACAATCCGAAATCTGACATAAATAGTTTTATGCATCTTTTCCTGGTATCGCAAAAACTATTATTACATTTTTATCTGTCATGTCGAAATTGCAAAAATAAGTACAGGCAATAATTTCTGAATTTGCAGTATTTAGATATTTCAACCCAGGTTATTAACAATCTTAATAAAATTGAGAATGGAAATGGGGAATGTGTCAAAGAGACAACAACCCGACCATAGAGCAGACAACAGCCGAAGGCCACCAATGGGTCTTCAATGCAGCGAGAAACTCCCGCAACCGGAGGCGTCCTTCAGCTGGCCCCTAAACAAATATGTAACACTACATGTACATGCTGCTTTCTATCTGTGAATAGTATTACATAAAAAGTACTCTTAATGTGACTGAAAATCGCTTGATTTAATGAAATGTCTTTAAAAGATAGAAATATTTGTCATCACGGCGAATAAAAATATCAGTATTCGTAACTAAAACGCAGTTGATGGGTCAAGTACTGATTGATGATTGATTAGTGTTAAAAGCCATTTTCAGCACTATTGTGCTATTTTGTGGCGGTCAGTTTTTATTGGTGGTGGAAACCAGAGTGATAAAAGAGAACCACCGACCTGCGGTTGGAAAACTGACAATCCTAATCAATCAAGATTGGAGTCGACCGCACCTGCCACGTACGGGATTCAAACTCAAAACCTCAGTGATGATAGGCTAGTGGTACAAGAGTTCGACTACTTAGACCACATGGCCAGCTAGGTACCTTGAAAAGTACTATTAGTTTATGTGTCCGACTACTTCAATACTAGATGATTGACTTACATTATGTTTGTAATACATGTACCTGTTTTAAAATTAACTATTATTTTATTATTTGAATAACTGATAAGCTGTATGTGAGTATCATTTAACCTCTTTTATTATTCATCTCTACTAAATATGTTTTAGTGAACAAAGCTCATTTAAGTATGCAGCAATTGGCTCCTTTTGTAATCAGTGTCTACTTTGAAGTTGTTTCAATGAACTTATACTTCATCTGGATATAAAATATTACTACAAATCGGAAAAGAACAAAACCCAGCTGTGTTTGTGAAATTGATAGAAGACTTGTAGGAACATTCTAGTTTTAGAATTTTTCATTTCTACTTTGACTGTCTTATTGCCAACTGGACATTCTTAGATCGAACTTGGAAGTGATGAATAACAATTTGGCAGTGAGAAATATAAAGTTGGAACTCAGAAATATCAAATGTGAACTCAGAAATGTTAACCTAAAAACTGAGAAATGTTAACTTAGAGTCAATAAATGCATTAGACATTTTAAATGAGATATTTTAACAATAAAATGTCATTACCGATAATTCGTAGTTATGTGTATTTGTGTTATGTGTATAAAACTTCTGGATTTTGTGACAGAAGTATGGGTATGTTCATATCAACAACAACATTTATAATCCCACCTTATGTTCATGTATAAAAATAAGAAGCTGTGGTATGATTGCCAATGAGACGACTCTCCAAATAAGATCAAATGACACAGAAATTAACGACTTTAGGCCTTCAACAATGAGTAAAACCCATACCGCATAGTCAGCTATAAAAGGCCCCGAAATTAAAAATGTAAAACAATTCAAACGAGAAAACTAACATCCTGATTTATGTACAAAATAATGAACGAAAAAGTATGATTTGAAGACTAGAAGACCAATATTTAGACGACTAATAGTTTATTCAGATATTTATGTCATGTCAAATAAGTGTTTTGGTATAAATCAATTTGATTCAGGTAACTATTCTGAAAATTTCACACAAGATAACGCAGCCTCGAAATCAACCGGCTGGTATATTTTATCTTTACCTGTATGACTGTGTACATATCATCAATATATACTAATCAGTTTCTTATAACTACGATAAATAAGAAAGTTCTGACAATAATATAACTAATAAGAAATCATTACAGCCACCTTACCTTAAATTATATTTAAAATCGAATTTTCTACTTTTGCCTGTACCTTTGGTATACATGTAACGTACAAAACCACTACGTAAAAATGTAAATACAAGATATCAAATTATCAACGATATCGTATAGTACACGTATAGTTTGTTTATTGAAAGTTAAAAATAACTATGATACAGATAACAGTCACTATTATAAAGTGTTATTCAGTTAATACGCATGGCGATGATGAAGAGAATTGTTCGTCTATCTATTAGAGGTTGCGAAAGTGTCCGAGGATAAATAGAATAATCAAGTTAACAAATATATACAATATATTCATATAACATGTTTCTTGTTAATTTTCATGCTACTGTTATACAATGTTTGAAAAAACCATGACAGTTGACAACTTATTTTCGATGCTTTTAAACAATTCTTTTTAGATTATTGTTTCACTGATTTAATATCCATTGTAACAAATCTGCTTTTTTATGACTCGTGTCTCTTCAAACATTTCTACCTCGGTCATGTTATTTGTATAGTAAAATCACGGAACCTGCATTTTTCTACTTAATTTTTTTATTCATAATAAAAAAGGACATGCTTTGTTCAATTTCTTAATGTTATATTATTTCCACTTATGGGGAAAAATAGACGAACTACATATAATAGTAACTTACGCCTGGCAGATTGAAACTACTGTTTGTCATACATTGAACAATCAGTGTATGCGTGACAAGGGTTAAGCAAGGGGAATTTTCATAACTATAGATTGAGATTACCCCAGTGAATATTGATGAATTATAGTATACATGTAATATAGGGAATAATGTTAAACGCTATATTTATATATAATAATGAAATTTGCAAAACATTTTTAACCATGTTTATCCTTAAATCTAGTTCTATAAGGTCAATTTGTTCCGTTACATTTTCTTTACATGTAAACAATATATTCCGCTGCATTTTATCAAATATTATACTATATGAGGATATGAAAACATTTTTTAGGTCCCGTAAGTTCAAAAACCACAAAAATATTCTACAATAAATCTATATAACAACAACCTTCAGATCTTGACAGGACCTTGATATGTTAGACATCAGTATTCATAAAATTTTATTGATTTGCATTACTAATGTACCTTAATTTCAACTTCTTGCAGTCACTGCAAAACTTCCTAAAAATGCCACTTTTCCTATAGGTTTACACACATGGACGACTTTATATTATAACTTATGACAAAAGTGATGATTTAAACTTTCCAATTGCAAAATTCCCGTTTCTCAGCAGTAATATACATTCTGTCTCGTCAATACGAATCTCATTAAAACGTTATCATCTTGTATATTCACTCTGTATATACTTTATCAACAAAGATGCGCTCCTTACACAAAAACTGCTCTAACCGTGTTTCGAGCAAGAACGACAGCAGTTGACACTCAATTAGTTTTACCGTCACCATCACGAATCTGTTGACTGATATGATGTATCTGTTTTTCAACTCATTGTTTACTGTCTAAGATCTTCCGATACCAGACAAATGATCAGTTCATTAATTTGGCCTATAGTTTCCTTGTTCCGATTGACTCAGTGTCAATACGAATGGCAGCTTATGCGTGCATGCCAGGAGACGCTCATCTTGTCAACACATCTGTGTCTCCTTAATCGAATTATGAGATTTGAATATTGGTTGACTACTGTCGCCTATATTTGAACATATTATAATAACATAACATTTACAATATGATGTCTTATTAAAATATGTTAATATTTTCATGAAACATTCTTGATAATGTTTTTTTCTATTTTACCAAAGACTTTGCATAGAATAGCAATGTTATGTTGAATATGTGAATTGCTATGTGTTTATGAAAGCATTAGCAATTAAAACGTTTGAGCTGAAGTGCGTATATTAAAGAATTCTATTTACTATTTTTAATAAAACAAACAAAACATTGAATAAATTTATCGCCATCGTAAATTTGTTCATCGTTACAGTGTCTCGAATCACATTTCAAGGATAATAAAGGTCACCTCATGCCAACCTGACAATATAAATAATGGTGTCATACTCATGACATTTATCTTGATAATTCTGGATTATTTGATAAACATTTGGCAATCATACCACATCTTCTAATTTTTATATGATAAGGCGCATCTGCTTGTTTTCTACACAGCACACAAACTGGTATTTTGGAAACTTTACATCCAGGACATAATGTAAAATTGAGAATATAAATGGAGAATGTGTCAAAGAGACAACAACCCGACAAAAGAGCAGAAAACAGCTGAAGGCAACTAATGGGTGTTCAACACAGCGAGTGAATAAACTAAAATTAAAAAAAAAACAAAAACGAACAAGACTAATAAAGGCCAGAGGCTCCTGACTTGGGAAAGGCGCATAAATGCGACGGGGTTAAATATGTTTGGTGAGATCTCAACCCTCCTCCTATACCTCTAGCCAACGAAGAATAAACAAACAATATGTATAGTAAACTCATTCTAAAAGAATTCCGAGTCCGATGTCAGAATATGTAACAAAAGAAACTAAGCAAAATGTCAATGATACATAAATTAACAAATGACTACTAGCAGTTACTGACATGCCAGCTCAACTAAACTGATTGAAAGATTATGTCTCCATCATATGAAAATCAAGCACAATTTAGTTTAGTGTCATATCATCGTAAAATATATGAGAAAAACATAACCTGTATCATGACTACAACTGGCTTTAGAATAAATGTGTTTATTTCCGATGCAAAGACCTGTACATTTATATGCGTAACCGTTGTTGTGTAACATTTTATTTTGACAGAATGTTATTATTTATGGCACAATTTTCAACAAGAGTAAAAACTTAAAACAGTGTCAATTACACTGCATATGTTACACATAGTGAAAAACAAGGTCTCTTCAGTAAATTTTGAGTCCCTTAATATTTGTCAGGGATTTCTTGTATTGGATAGTGTAAATATACACCTTAATCATAAACGAATTTGAATAAAATATCACTGTTATATTCAACATTTTCCGTTCTTGTCATTGTATAGACTTGATGGACTGATTTACTGATGATAACTAGTTTAGAAAAGCACATAGAATCCACAAAATTTGGATGTGTTAGGACTTTTTACCTCTGTTTGTGGACTATTAGTCCCCGAGAGTATCATCAGCTCAGGAGTCAATACTTCGGTCCGAACATGATTTATAACAAACCTTGCTATACTTTACTTTTGGAAAAAAACCCATCATTTTATTATACAAGCTGAAAAACAAATGAAAAATAAACGATGTTTATTTAACCAGAGAAACATCATAAAGATTATGTTATCTGACAGGCTGATTTACTTTTAAAGATTTCTAGAGACAGATGATTGATTATCTTCTCATTAATAAACTGTTGTTGTTGCCAAAATTAATCTCAACCTGTACTGTAGAAAAGTGCATATAACATACGCGTCTTTTCGTAAAAGCAATTTGTTAGATATGTGTCTCGGGAAAACGTTTTGCGAAGGAAAGCTCCTCGATAAATGATATTAGATATATTTTGAATTTTATTTAGTATAGTCTGACGATTCTGTGTATATACTATATCGAATAAAGTAATTGTGCTGTAATTGTACTGTATCATCCATGATGCTGTCATTAATATTTTGCATTGGACTTGGATATGGATCAGTCATATCTGCAAATCCGGAAACGGCAATTGAGATGCCACTTATTAGTAACGACGATGTTCCGCTGGTTGCTAAGTTGGATACCAAAAACCTAAATAAGGCCATAAAGACATATATTAATAAAACAATGCATAAGGCTGTGATGGAAAAATTTTCCGAATTGAAATTGGATATATTGTCTAAAATTAAGACAGGTAATTATGAATATATTTAGTATCTTAGTATGATATATAGTCAAGAAGGGTTTAGTAGAACTAGTGTTCTTTCAAAGAATTTAATTATCAATGTTATCAATATTCTATCAACTGTATGTTATTCAAATTGATTGAATAATTCGTTATTTGACGTCATTATTGAAAACACACACTTTGAATTATCCTTATATAGCGTAATATCATAATCTGTCTGACTGTTTAATGTAGATAATCTTTATTGTCATTCTAAATAATCTTGCTGGATCTGAACATTCACTTGAGTAATCGAAGTTCCGAAACTTTAGACAGTTCTAGATTTGGAATGTGAAAATGAAAATAAAAAAAATATACGCATTAATAATTGTATAATATTTGGCACATATACATAATATTAGATTTGTATTTAGCACTATAAATTGCTCAGGAATACCGATCTAATACAACATTGCAAAACGTTCACCTGTTTTTGTAAAAATAAATCACATCCTAACCAACATAAATAACTATTTATATATGAAAACATAATCTATCTTTACTTAAAGTGAAAGTTTTGTTTTGATTAATTATAGCATTCTTATTAAATCTATTAAATTTATACTACCGTTGCACTGTTTAGCTATCTTAAGGAATGCAAAGGATATATAAGAAGAAAAGGAATACCATAATAGTGCTTAAACCGCAAGTATGTACATAAAGCTGTCATATTGTGAATTTTACTAAATGTTTGAAATTCGTTTGCCAAACGGGTAGCCTAAATCAAGGGCCTACGTAAACCTCCGTCATATGTTGTAATATAGCCTAGATGCTGGATATATCAAATGCATACTTAAACCACTCGGATACTGAGGCCCAAACACTTAGCAAAAAATATAACACAAATGCCGAACTTTAAGGAAAATTAAAAAAGTGATTGTCCATAATAATTGACAAAATTAAACGCTATTAATCAACAGAACAAGTGAGAAAGTAACTGCCATATTCTTGACTTGATAAAGGTATTTTTCGAAGAAAATGGTGAGTTAAACCTGTTTGTATAGCTAGCTAAACCTCCAATTTGTATGACAGTTGTTTATAGTTTCGTTAGATTGAAAAAAAAAAAAAAAAAACGGGTGAGCATCTAGCACTGATACTTATACTTGAAATGGAAATTTATCGGTTTTAATCCACCATTTTCTACATTAGAAAATGCCTGTTCCAAGTCAGGAATATGACAGTTGTTATCCATTAGTTTGGTGTGTTTGAGCTTTTGATTTTGCCATTTGATTAGGGACTTTCCGTTTTGAATTTTCCTCGGAGTTCGGTATTTTTGTGATTTTACTTTTTATTTTTTTATAACATTTAAACAGATTATACCATTTCATTATACAGAAAAATATCCTAGAGATTGCGAAGATGTCAGAGAGTCAAAAAGTGGTATATACCAGATATATCCTTCAGACATCCGTGGATTTGAAACATACTGTGACATGAAGACCGCAGGTGGGGGTTGGTTGGTAAGGTTGATTTCAATTACATTTACAGATGATTTGCAAATTTAACAGTTATGGAATATCCGTTTCACTGATGACAGCGGATATGTTCAAATTGTCGTAACTACAATCCCGTCCCCTTTTCCCGGAATGTGACCTACCGCATTAGACTTATTTCGGAATTTGCACTAACATGAAAAACACATGTGGAGCAGAATCTGATTACCCTTCCGGAGCACCTGAGATCACCCTCAGTTTTTGGTGGGGTTCATGTTTCGCAGATTTTAGTTTTCAATGTTGTGTTTTGTGTACTGTTGTTTGTCTGTTTGTCTGTTTTTTTTTAGTCATGGCGTTGTCAGTTTATTTTTGATGTATGAGTTTGAATGTCCCTTTGGTATCTTTTGTCTCTCTTCAACAAAAAAAGTTTGTTCATTCTTTCGCTAATTTACTATATCATCACTGTTTTTACAAAAAGGTATAGTTATTAATATACAAGATTGCAGTTTAATGTAAGCAAGTTATGTTGATAACGTGTCATATATATTTATAACACAAAATGATAAGAATATGTCATTATATGTGATCATTGAAAAGTTTCATTCTAAAATCATAACATAGCTACAAATACTTATGCCAAATGAAGACTAATGATGAATTCTGATCTCAGCTATACTATATTTTACATACGAACAACATATTTAATGCTTATTCACCTGAAGTTTAAAAGTTGCCTCATTGTATTTTCGACGGAATTAAGTTTTACGCGTTCATGGTAAAAGTATAGTCAAGATAGTTAATGCAAAAAAATGAGATAACAAACATACCGAACTATAAAATGTAATCGAACGACTTGAAAACGACCGCCGAATTCCTGACTTGGTACAGGCATTTTTCCTGGTGAAAATGGTAGGTAAAATCTGGGTTTATAACTAGCAAACGCATTAACTTCTGTATTTATGATTTTACTGTTGGTCTTTCTAGTTGATCGACCTTTGTTATCCTTCTGATAATTAGATCTGTCCTCCTTTCCAATGAAAAGACCTTATGTAATGCTTCTGATAATTATGTATTTCAATCTTTCCAGTGTTTTCTTCTACTTTTTTTTAATATTCAGACACTTGACAATCCTTTTGTGCGTTATTTCCGCTAGATATCTGTACCAAACTATTTGGTACATGATAGCGTACAGATACTATGATTTTGACATGATCAATTGGTCTCTTAAGAAACACGTGACTAAAGTAAACCAATTACTGTTTATTGTGAATTACAGGTTTTCCAGAAAAGGCAGGATGGAAGTGTTGACTTCTTTAGGAACTGGACGGATTACAAAAACGGGTTTGGTGACCTGACAGGAGAATTCTGGTTAGGTACGGCAGTTTATTTTCATGCTTTATATCAAATAATAAAATAGACTGCACTGTTTCCTTATTAAAATTATAAAAATGTCGTTTTGATTTTTTTACTAAAACTACTTTTTCACACAATCCAACTTGGCGGATGAAAATCTATGCTATTCCAAATACCATACATTTAGACGAAACAAAACATTTGAAATAAGATATATGACAAATTTACCAATCTCAATTGTTTGTAAAGTTTGCTTCCAAAATGTTGTAAACTTGAAAATTGTTGCATAATCGCTCTGGGAAATAAAAACGTTTACAGTGTTTTTTATGTATGTGAAGATCAGGTTAGTTTCTATCGTTATCCAGAAATATCCAAATTTTTATTTTACATCCATTTACAAAAATATTCAAGTTCACCTACGACATTTTGAAGCAAACATTCCAACTAATTTTGTTTTGTGAGTTTTTTTTGTTTGTTAAAAACTTACTTATTTACTATATTTTGGAGACCCAGCAACGCCATGACACTTCTGACGATATAAAACTTTACAAATTTATCATTTTATTTACCTTATTTAGGTAATTCTAAAATCCATGAAATTACCACAAAAGATGAATATGAACTGTACATACTAATGGAGGATCTTGAAGGAGAACAGAGATACGCGAGATACAAGACGTTTTATATAGGAGACATACAGTCAAAATTCACTTTACAAATCGGAGGCTACAGCGGAAACGCAGGTCTGTTACTTTTTTTGTTGTCTTGTAATGATTAAGGAACCAGTCAATTATAACCTAATCTTGGACTGGGAAGAAATTAAGGAGTGCCTTGAAAAAATTTGGGCATCACAAGGGGTTTCAATTTTTTCAATACTTCAGAGGAGAGGCATTTAAAAATACAAACATTCTGCAGGCCTATTTCGAACATGCGTGCAAGACGATAACCAATTCAGCAGGTCTATTTTGAAGACGATAACCAATTCAATGAATACACTTAATGATAATCTGAGTCGTCTACACACGTACCTGTAGCATTCAGTTCAGATGTTATATCTATATATCTTGAAGGGCGGTAGGACCTTTTTCGGGACGTCAGGATAAGGCTTTTATTTTTTGCGGGAATTCGTGAGTGGGCCTTTATTTTCGCAGGAATTCGGGATAAACCCTTATCGGGACTCGGGAATTAATGATTATTTTTTCGGGTTCCTAGAAAGAATGCTTCATTTTTTCGAGAATTCGGCATGACACCCTTCCTATAGCCTCTCTATCGTGTGTCATTAATGTGCTCTTTTAGCCTAATTTCAATATTTATTTATAAAGCTCCTGGCATGTTTGGGTATATAAACATATCCTTGGCTTTCAAAATTTAGGTTTGACCGTTCTGGTAAATATGAATAAATAAAAGCACTGATGACGTAGGAAATTATATATTAACTGATGATACTAATAACTGTTTCCTAAAACGATTGATCGCAAATACCATGATCGAACATCTATTACAACGATTAATGATTGTCACTATGAGTTAAACTGACATTTTTGACATCTGTTTTGATGTGAATTATTTTTCCTCATAGCCTACAGAGGAAAATTCAGGCAGATCTACACCATACGCGTAGCTCCTTATCTCCCAAAATCTATTATTTTGGGCATAGAATACATCTTCCCCCTTGCTCTGCTCAGCCCAATTGTTATGGTTACAACTCAACTAATGTAATACCCTCAAAAGAGGGACGAAAGATACCAGATGGACAGTCAAACTCATAGATCGAAAATAAACTGCCAACGTCATGGCCAAAAACAAAAAGACAAACAGACAAATAATAGTACAGATGACACAACATAGAAAACTAAAGACTAAGCAACACGAACCCAACCAAAAACTGGGGGTGATCTCAGGTGCTCCGGAAGGGTAAGCAGATCCTGTTCCACATGTGGCACCCGTCGTGTTGCTTATGTTAAAAATCAGGTAAATAGTCTAATTCGGTAGGTCACATTCGTGAAAAGGGAAGGGTATTGTAGTTACGACATAAGGAACATATCCGATATCATCTGTGAAACGGTTATTCCATATCGGTCAACCAACTCGTGATGGCGTTCGTAAAATTTACGAAGGGATGATTTCAACTTCACCATTTGGAACTCTTGGTTTAATAGCTTTCTTGTGAGCAGCAATCCTCTATCAAGGAAATCATGATAGGAAATACAAGCCCGGGAATATCGTATTAATTGGTGGTCGGTTAAAGTTTAGATTTAGACAGTATCCACGAGATGATCAATTATGTGTTAAAAAATGCACTTCTGAAAGTAAATGATCGGGAGACTATCAATTATTCATCAAAACGTAAAGATGTATAAAACATCTAAAAATGGTAACAACTACTAAAACATTGTAATATCTGACAAGTTTTAAAAGATTTCGTATATTTTAATAAATAATGAATCTCAGAATAAAAAGAGTATGAAGATATTATCAATTACATAATAACATGACCAATAATAATATCAAAATCTATAAGTAAATAACCCGGATATTACTTAAAGTCAAGTTACAATAAATGGCACCGTGTATTTCATTCAGGGAAATGGTACGACGGGTAGTAATATACATTCATGGCCAGCACTGTGGCGACCAAGAATATTTCGTTGGTCAGTGATGAATGTATTTGAGAGGATAACAATTTCAGGATTAATAACGCCCAAAAAATGTAAAATTGTAAAAATATATTTCACAGCCATAATACGAGAAAAAAGTAGATTGCTTGCATTTAATTATTCTTACAATAGCGGAAAAATACATTGGTCTTGCAACCGGAAATATTCTGAACGATTCATGTATAGATGTATGCACTTTATTCAATTGTTTACTATATTGTTCAAATTATAAATGGTTGCTCTCATTTATTGAAACTTAATATAGTCATCATCCTATAACGAGACTTTCCGAAAATAAATATTACGACGTGAATATTTGTGGTATTGTTTAAGTTGCAAGTAGTGTCAGTTGTGTCAAGATTTGAAATAAACCAGGCGACATAAAATGGTCTCTGAAAATATTTTTTCAGACAATATCCTCATTTCAAAATAATTGCCGTAGTACCTGGTTTATTGCATTTACAAATTATTTTATTGATCGACCTATATATTCATTGTATGAGGTCAAATTTAATTAATCTGTTCATTCCTGCAGACCACAGCAATTGATTTGTATGAGAAAAAAAAGGTTTTCCATCGAAATAATTCCTTCCCGATTTATCAAACCATCCTGAGGTATAAAAAGTACTCAATTATCAGGCCAGTACAAGAATATTATATTAAAAAAAATATTAGCAATTTTTATTGTTTTCGACATAACGATTACACGTATTAGTAACTATAGACTCAAAGAGCTCTCAATCTGTCTGAAATTGTCCATCCTGCGGTACAAAAAGAACTGGATTTTAATGCTGTTATTCAATATTCTAACAGAAGGGAAAATATAAGCACCTTATATTGATGTTAACACCAAATTGTGCAATTTTTAACTTTATTCCTTCCCTTTCATGTAAAAAAGTCCAATCTGAGAAATAAAAGTACTCAATTATCAGGCCAGCACTCGAATAAATAGAGACAGAAAAAAAAATTGACACTTTTAATTGTTGTCGACAAAAAATTTAGTAACGGTAGATTTATAAAGCTCTGCATTTGTGTTAAACTTTCCACCCTAAGGTACAAAAAAAAATGAATGCTGTTATATAACATGTATAATATTAAAAGATAGGGACAATTTTGGCACCTTTTATCAAAGCCGGCAACAAATTTTGCTATTTTAAACTTAAAATCCTTCATCTCCATGTCAAACACTAAGATATAAAAGTACTAAATTTTCAGGCCAGTAAATGAATGTTACCAAAAAGACGAAATAGTGGCACTTTTTATGGTTGTCGACACACGTTTTAGTAACCGTAGACTTTTAGAGCTTTCAATTTGTGTAAAACTATCTATCCTGAAGTGAAAAATAAAGAAATCAAATAAATGCTGTAACAGAACATTCCACAAAAAAGTAAACAAATTGGCACCTTATATTAAAGCCGACAACTAATTTTTCAATTCAAACTTAAATGCCTTTCGTCGCATGTCAAAATATCCATCCTGGGGTATAACAGTACATGAGTATTATAAAAAAGAAGAAATATTGCAACTTTTTATTGTTGTCGACACAAGTTTCAGTAACCGTAGACTTTTAGAGCTTTCAATTTGTGTAAAACTATCCATCCTGAGGTACAAACGAATATTAGTTATATTTCATAGAGCATCAGGACTACGTGGTCAACACTCTTTACGTCAGTTTTAAACGGGTCAGGCTTAAAAATATCATAAATCTGAAAATTGTTTTTGCGGATAATGTAATACTTAAAAAAACCATGCCATCTCACGAAAAGAAAAGAAACTAAGTATTTGGTGAACGAATTCGGGGGCCAAAAAGTGACCTAATCATGCTTTATTCTTTCTGACAATAATGTTTTGTTGCGTGATATAACACATAATATACGACCATTACATAAGATTCTTTGAATTTGCACAGAGCAATAATTGAAAAAAAAAAAAAAACAGTGTATGTTTGACATAGTTGTAAAAATCATTTCAAAGTCTAATGTACCTTGCATGTTTGACATAGTTGTAAAATCATTTCAAAGTCTTGCAGGGATTTAAAAAGATTGTAGCCATTTGTAACATATCTATTTGAAATAATTTTCACATATATAACATGAAATACAAAATGTTACCACGACCTTAGACGTTAAAATTAGAAACAAGCTGATTTTGCCGTATCTAAATTTTTACACTTTAACGGAAGGTAATATCGATTACTAAAACTCCAGTTGTGTTAATGTATTATGCATTAAAAGATTATATACCACTTTTCTGAAACTACAATTAATGTTCATCAACTGAAAACTGATCAGTATTTGATGATAAACCAATTAAGCTTGATCGAATTCCTCCGTACACAGCTTAAATTGACTGCCGGCCTATACAAATATTTACATGAATATGAATAAATTTTTTCCAAAATATACAATTGTAATTTTGTACCAATAACTAGAATTTTTTGTGACATTATAGGAAATTCGTTGGACACGACCACGCACAATAGTCAGCCTTTTTCAACAATAGATAGAGACAGTTCGACCAATTGTGTACAGCAGTATAAAGGTGGATGGTGGTATAAAAACTGTCATGAATCTAATCTGAATGGGTTGTACCTAAATGGTTCGCACAAGTCATTTGCAGATGGTATTGAATGGAAACACTGGAAAGGTTACAATTATTCCCTTAAGAAGACACAAATGATGATTCGACGCCGTCGTTAACATGATAGTATATAACATAACTGATGACACTGATTGCCATTAGACTTAAAAACAAATGCTGCTTATTGTCACTTTTGATCTCGTTTACAACATGTATAACATAATATCAGAATCATTATAATTTATGTTAATCTTTCTTAATCGTATTTCGCAATAACATTTTACTTTTTCTAGACTTAGAATACACTGTACATTGTACATTTTGAGACAATTGCAGGATTTTGAAGACATCTTTCAATTCAGCCAAAGTGAATATACGTATCTAACATATAATACTACCGTTGGTTTTCTCGTTTAAATTGTTTTTAATTTAATCTTGTCTGGGGCTTTTACAACCTCTGCAGAATTGATTTTTTTTTGCTAATTTGTGGAGGTCGTCGGAGATCTCATGTGGCAAACATCTACGTCATTTGGACTCCAATGGCAATCATATTAATCTCCCTTTCTTATATACAGTCCGGGAGTAACAAATTATATTCTTAATATTTAATTGACGTTTATCACCTGGGTTGAAAATATTTACAAATATTCACCATTTATCCAGGCAGAGACACATCTTTTGCGTCGCAATAAGTATTATTGTTGGCAAAAACACATGTTCTTCCCCCTTGCTCTGCTTAGGCTAGTTATTATGGTGGAAATTCAATCTATTTCAAATCCCGAACTTCAACATGTTTTGTTGATTGCCGAGATGCTTAGTCAAAAGAATGTCATTGTTAAATTTTTTTTTCACAAATCGTGACACGTAAAAAGAGTGATTTGCTTATATTCAAGTATTCTAACTATCGGGAAAAAAAAACGTTGGTCCTTCAACCGGTTGAGGAGAAATGTGTTCAAATTTTGATATATAGCCTTAATTCAATAGCTAAAAAGTTATTATAGCTCCCTGATTTGACAGTTTAACATCAAGTAGCGCTGAATGAAATTTGTATGCGTATAATTATTGTAAAATATTTTATTTTTTAATATCTAGTATTTTTTATCTCAAAGTTTCAGTAGATTTAGATAATTTCACACATTAACGCTGCAAGTAACATAATTTCAAGAGAATTTCCCCCCACCTCATTATAAAAATTTAATTATTAACAATACCAATTTAGATTGAAACTGAATGTTATGCTAGTACTTGAACTGGTCATACATCGTAAATTAAAAGAAAACTGTAAAACGACAGCAAAGACGTTGGAAATATTCATTATCTGACAACAAAAAGATTCAAAATAAATAGCAAACAAATATAAGGAGGTCATGATCAAACAAATATAACAACAACAACAACAACAACAACAATACTTTATTTTAAGAGGGTTACACAGTTAACTATATAACTAATCTTCCCTGAGGCCCTCATCATAAAAATCAAACAAAATGCAAATATATACATTGCATGCATTAGTATAAAAAGACAATATGATAATAATGTTCAATACAACTTGATAAAATGTTATGAAAAAATAAACGTGATGACATAATCAGTTTTCAATATTTTTTTTACAGCTAGGTTGATTTCAATAAATGATCTGTTATTTTGTATTTGAAAGAATTAACATTTGTAATATTTTTTAACGGTATTGGCAAATTATTCCACAAGAATGGTCCAGCATACATAAAAGATTTTTTGAACAATTCTGTTTTTGGTTTAGGGAGTATGAGGTTTCCTTGAATAGCATTTCTCAAGGGGTATGGATTTCTGTCTGAAACATAATGAAACTTGTTAATAAGATATGATGGTGCGTCATTTTTTAAGCACTTAAATGTCATCACAAACTTGTGATATTTTATTCTCTGTTCAACTGTCATCCAGTTTAAGTGTTTGAATAAGGGCTCGGAAGGAGCGAAAGGGTCTGTTTCTAGTATTGATCTAGCAGCTCTCTTTTGTATTTTTAATATCCTATTTAAACCCCCAATGCTACAACTACTCCACACTATACAACAATTAGTGGCAAGATATAACCATTATAGAATAATTTTCTGCAGTCTAGATTTAGAAATTTCCTAATCTTTAATAGTAGATATAGCCTAGATAAAATTTTTGAGCAGATCACATCAATTTGGTTTGTCCATGTGAGGGAAGGGTCAATTTTAATGCCTAAGAGACTTTCGCATGTGGAAGATTGTATCACTTGATTGTTAATAGTTAAACAACTCTCATTGTAATGTGGCATTGCTTTTTGCTTTGTTCCAATAATCATATACTTTGTTTTATTTTCATTGATGAACATATTGTTATCATTACACCATTCCTCAACACCATGTGAATCTTCTTGTACCTTTGACTGCAGAGTTTGATAACTATTACCAAAAAGATGTAAAGTTGAATCATCAGCATATAAATCAGTGCAATAATTTTTCATGTAGATAGGAAGGTCGTTTATGTATGATATAAACAGAAGGGGCCCTAAGATGGAGCC
This sequence comes from Mytilus californianus, assembly GCF_021869535.1. Lineage (NCBI taxonomy): Eukaryota > Metazoa > Mollusca > Bivalvia > Mytilida > Mytilidae > Mytilus > Mytilus californianus. The sequence continues at coordinate 45,640,561 of NW_026262582.1, read as the reverse complement.
TTGGGGAACACCATACTTGATATAAAGTTTTTCTGAATGAGCATTACCAATTTGTACTTGTTGAGTTCTTTCATTCATTCAAATAAAGAGGTTATGAGCAAACAAATATAAGGAAGTCACGAGCAAACAAATATAAGGAGGTCACGAGCAAACAAATATAAGGAGGTCATGAGCAAACAAAAAGAAGGAGGTCACGAGCAAACACATATAAGGAGGTCACGAGCAAACAAATATAAGGAGGTCATGAGCAAACAAATATAAGGAGGTCATGAGCAAACGAAAAGAAGGAGATCACAAGCAAACAAAAAGAAGGAGGTCACGAACAAACAAATATAAGGAGGTCACGAGCAAACAAATATAAGGAGTTCACGAGCAAACAAATATAAGGAGGTCACGAGCAAACAAATATAAGGAGGTCACGAGCAAACAAATATAAGGAGGTCATGAGCAAACAAATATAAGGTGGTCACGAGCAAACAAATATAAGGAGATCACGAGCAAACAAATATCAGGAGGTCACGAGCAAACAAATATAAGGAGGTCATGAGCAAAAAAATATAAAGAAGTCATAAGCAAACAAATATAAGGAGGTCATGAGCAAACAAATATCAGGAGGTCATGAGCAAACAAATATAAGAAGGTCACGAGCAAACAAATATAAGGAGATCACGAGTAAACAAATATAAGGTGGTCACGAGCAAACAAACATAAGGAGGTCACGAGCAAACAAATATAAGGAGGTCATGAGCAAAAAAATATAAAGAAGTCATGAGCAAACAAATATAAGGAGGTCATGAGCAAACACATATCAGGAGGTCATGAGCAAACAAATATAAGGAGGTCACGAGCAAACAAATACAAGGAGATCACGAGTAAACAAATATAAGGAGGTCACGAGCAAACAAATATAAGGAGGTCATGAGCAAACAAATATAAGGAGGGCACGAGCAAACAAATATAAGGAGGTCATGAGCAAACAAATATAAGGAGATCGTGATCATTTGTGATATTTTTATTTCTTTTTAAAAGCGCAAGGTTATTCATATCAACATGGAAACATGAAGTTGGTGATCATCATTGTTTTACATCATTGAATTTTCTAAATATATATATATATATATATATATATATATATATATATATGCTCGATTAAAACGGAAATATAAAATGTGGAAATAAACAATGGGATTTCTGTTATATATTTCTCTTTATTTTTTTTTATACATATTCCGTCTATTTTATACATACCTATATCTCATCAATGAAATCGGTGCAAAATACTGTTTTTACACTTTCCACTGTATGTTTGCAGCATATTTTTGAGCGCACATATTGAACATAATTCTATGGACAGGTCATTGACCGTCCCCTGACATAAATATGATACAACGGTCCGTAGTAATGACAGTCATTTGTAAGTGTGAATTCTTCTCAGTTATGGTCAGAAAGACTATGTTATTTTCATGTCGGGGCTTTAATAGCTGACTATACGGTATGATTTTTTTCATTGCCGAAGGCCGTACGGTTGCTTATAATTATCTAAATCCACTTCATTTGAACTTTGGTGGATAGTTGTCTCATTGCAAATTATACCACATCTCCTTATTTATATATAATTAATGTAAACAACTGACAAATTTGTAACAATGATGGTTTTGTTGCCTTGTATGACACATGATATTTGACCGCCATAGACGAAATAAATACTGTAGCTAATCGTCAAGCAGCTCTTATAGATTGAAACTTTGTATGTCTCTTTCATGTGTTTGTACAGACCTATATTTTAAAATACAAACAGTATAAAAATGAGGAGATGTGATATGATTGCCAATGAAACAACAACCCACCAAAGTTCAATGAGGTGGATTTTACCAATTATAGGCAATCGTACGGCCTTCAACAATTAGAAAAACCCAAACTGTGTAGTGGGCTATAAAAGGCCCACACATGAACAGTATGAAATAATTCAATTGAGTACACTAACGGCCTAATCTAAAAGAAAAAAAAAAGTACGAAAAACAAATATAACAGACGTGAACTAATGACAACCACTGAACTACAGGCTTCTGACTTGGGACAGGCACATAAAGAATGTGGCGGAGTTAAACATTTATGTAAGCGCTCAAACCTCACCATAACCTGGGACATTGGTGTAACAGCGTAACATCAAATCAAACTATAAAAATCAGTTGAAAAAGGCTTAACTCATTAGATCGATATAAAGCAGGTAAACACAAAACAAAAACACAGACCGAACGTGGCAGGGTATTTATCCATCCCTCATCCCTAACTACAACAAAAATAAACACAGATCTGAGAGTACTTGCAGTTACTGATTGCTAGTTCAAAGCCAATAACAACTAATAAAAGAAATCATGTATCTGAGACAGAAAGGTCTGATAATAAAGAACCGCAATTCAGGGTTCTTTATAAGCATTTTAATCAACCGGACCATGATCCTTCTCTATCTATGGAAGTACGCATCATCGAGAAAATTATCCCCACACCAATAGCCCTATACTTAGTACTCATTTCCGAAAAGATAGAGAAAATTTCTGGATAAATGGAACTAGGCACTGCAATGTCATATGGTTACAATGATAACATCAAAGGAGTAGGAAATTTGTCAAGTCCAGCCTGCAATGATGTCCAAGATTAGGGGAGGGTTTAGCGCTCACAAACATGTTTACCCTCAAGTCCCAAGTCAGGACCCTGTAGTTCAGTGGTAGTCGTTGGTTCATGTCTGTCATATTTGTTTTTTTTTTTGTAAATTATTTTGTTATAAATTAAGCCGTGAGTTTTTTCAATTGAAATGTTTCATATGTTTTATGTAGAGGCTTTTTTATAGCCGATTATACGGTATGGGTTTTCCTCATTATTGAAGGCCGTACGGTTGCCTATAATTGCTTACATCAGAGACATATATACTATACATGTCTCTGCTTACTTCCACTTCATTCAAACTTTGGTGGATAGTTGTCTTATTGGCAGTCATACAACATCTCCTTATTTTTTACTATTTAATACTACCTTAAGACCACAGCGTAGTCATGGGCAAAACATCACCATCGGTCCAATGTAAATTCATTTAAAATAGACTTAGAAATAATCTTTAAGTTATCCTTCTGTATCCCCTTCTTATATCACACATATGTTTTATTTTAAGTACAAAAATCCGAACATTAATTAGCAGCAAAGGTTTTCATTCAATGAATTATTTTTTGTCAATTATATGTTCGTCATAAATATCAAACGTGCACGTTGAACTCAGATTAGTATATATGCATACATAAAATTAAAATCACAAAAATACTGAACTCCGAGGAAAATTCAAAACGGAAAGTCCCTTATCAAATGGCAAAATCAAAAGCTTATACACATTAAACGAATGGATAACAACTGTCATATTCCTGACTTAGTTCAGGCATTTTCTTATGTGAAGTGTCCGTAACATTATAATCTCCATAAACTCTTACTATGATTTGAAATAAGAAATCCAAAAAAAGAAAATCTTATTGAAAGCGCAGTTTAACATTTCTTGTTACGAAAAAAGTAAAATATAATCATCTTACATTAATCGCATACCTGGCAGCATAATTCATTTATCGCTAACTCAATTGTATTTGCAACTGGTCCGGGGTTATTCGATTCACTGCGGGCAGGATGAAATTGAATATGAATAACTTGGCCTGGTAAAAACTTAGAATATATAACTTTGCACAAGACAGGATAGAAATAAATAATATTCAACAGAAAATAGAAAAAAAAACCAGTTGTATACAATGGTGAAAAAAAAAATGAATAACAACAGATGAAAATAAAGAGTCAATCCTCAAAAAATCATCCTGGCCTTTCTCTTCCAGAAAATTAAATGGTCGTTCCTTAGATGAATTACAAAATAAAAATCAAGAGCAATGTGAAATTCGAATAGCAAATATTTTTGTGAATCGCGATAAATACCAAGAGGGCCATTAAAACTCATATGTCCAATAAAAACCAACAAAGCAATAAACAAAAAAAAAAGAAGTTAGACACCAGTCCACAGAAAATTTAATTCGAGCAGAAAACTAAAGATAAGGAGAACTGCATTACCAACAGCAAAGTAACTATGTTTTGTCTGGGCAGTCTTTGGTGCATACTGAACATTTAAAATGTGTTATTTCTGTTTTTGAGTAGAGGTGCTTAGTGAAATAGTAAACAAAATCAGTCACTGAATGGTCAATTAGAATCATAGTTGTAGAGTTTATGGAATCATTAGGTGATGTGATACTGGCATATAATTTGTGTCATTTTCAATATTATACTTTCTGGTTCATTCTGTTAAATTAACAATTTGAAACATTTTCAATTTTATTTGGAAATTCGACATTTTACACAGGATTTTAAACAAACAACGATCAAATAATCAATCACTTTATGAAAGCTTCTAAATTCACTTACCATTCTTCTTCTGGTCGGGTATGTATTGTATGCATGAAAAGCACAAACGAGAAGCAAAACTATTAGAACAGACCTCATCGCTTCAGTTTATTAACTAATTTGACAACTTAAAACTTTAGAGATTTCAATGCTAGTGTTTGACAACTAATTCGACAACTTAAATGTGCAAACAGATGTGACAAATATTATTTAACAAGTTATTCTTAAATGAGTCGTATCCCGTTGTACTACATTTGTAAATGCAATAATGTGCACTTTAAAAAAATTATGAACAAAAATGTGTAAACGTAAGGAGAAAAATTTCATTTTGTTAATCATAATTGATATAAGCGTAATGAAAATTATTGTAAAATGTATTTTGTCATATTAGGTAAACAGCGTGTAAAATTTATCTAAAAAAAAAGGTTTGATATATAGCCATGTGATACTCAAAATCCATTGAAAATAGACTTAAAAATAATCTTCAAGTTATCCTTCTATATCCCCATTATAACATCACACATATGATTTATTGCAAAGTACAAAGAGATGTTTTAAATTTAACCATATGAAATCGACGATTCTAGAACAAACTTAATATTGTTCTTTGTATACATAGTGATGGATCGACGACTTTCAAACATCTGGTCCAGAGGGCACACTATAAGATGCAAAATCTCAAATAATAGGTCACACGTCCCTATACTTTATCCACCACAAGTATCTATCGTTGAAAAATGAGTCACAGAAACGTGACAGTGACTGTTTCGTTGTGATTTTCCCTAGATAAACATGTCTCGTTTAACACCATTATGTAAAAAACTGAATAATATTTTTTTTTCCAGTTGTAACTCAAGAAATTATTTGTTGACAATAGATCTAATCTGTTGACCTCTTCATACCGCCTTTCATTTGTAGGTCATATAACTAGAATTATGTCGGATTTGTCTGACGTCCTTAGTTTTCCTTAGGCACCCGGATCTTTGTTTAAAAAAGAAAATAATATAACAACCAGGAGATGTGGTATGGTTGCCAATGAGACAACTATCCACTAGAACAAAGTAAATGTAAGGAATTATAGGCTACCGTATGACCTTCAACAAAGAGAAAACCTCATACTATATAGTCAGCTATAAAAGGCCCCGACATGAAAAATGTGAAACAATTTAAACGAGAAATTTTACGGCCTCGTTTATAACAAAACAATTTACAAAAACAAATGAGAAAGATATGAACCAACGACAACCATTGAACGACAGCCTTCTAATTTTGAACAAGCACATAGATAATGTCGCAGGGTTAAACAAGATTGTGAGAACTTAACCTTAACCTTAACCTAGGACAGTGATGTAACAGCACAACCAAAGAACAAACTGTAAAAATCAGTAGCAGTTTGCTTAATTCAAAGATCGGTTCGAGGTACAAGAACAACTAACTTGAAAACAGCAGACACAAAGCACCGACATAAGAGTAATTGCAGTTACTGAAGGCTAGTTCAAAGCTGATAAAATCTAATAAAAAAATCATGTTCTCCCAAATTAAATTATATTGCCCCTTTTTTGAAGATCTTTTCAGTGATTTTCCTTCAGTAATATTTTATTCGGCGAACACATGCTATTGGCTTTCTTAGCTTTTAAACTACGAAAGACGAACTAGTAATGCCACTTAGAATAAAAATATTTTTTGGCAGCCTCCAGATCTAGAAACAACTGTTAAAGGTCGTATCTATTTTTCCCCTGTTTTTCATTCACATTTGCTACATAAAATGAATTTCATTAACGCATAAATAAAGTACTTGGCCGGAAATCAGAAATGTATGGAAATAGTTCGTCAGAAAAAAGGCTATTGCAGCATTTTCAAAATTTCCTTCAATTATTCACATATCGAAACTCAAAAACAAACTGACTCAAAATTAATTTACATACTTTTATTTCTCCTTTTGGTGACAAAAAGAGAGGCGAAATATACCAAAGAGATATTAAAACTATATAAAAAGCCTGAAACAAACTGACAATGCTATGACAAAAACTAAAAACGAGAGAATGACAAACAACCGTACACAAAACACAACATATAAAAACTAAAGACTGAGCAACACGAATCCCACATAAGACCGGGAATTATATGAGGTGCTCCTTATGGTTAGGTAGTCCTGTTCTATTTGTGGCACCATTTGTGTAGCTTATGTTAGAACAAACCCGGTGATTACTCCAAATTGCTAGGTCACTTTCGAGGAAAAGAGGACGGGATTGTGATGACATATCAAATTTATCCGCTGTCAAACAGATATTCTATAACAGTCAACCTACTGGTAATGATTTCAACTTCATCATTTTGGAACTCTTGGTTCAATCGCTTCTTTATAAGCAGCAACTCTCTATCAAGGAAATCATGAAAGGAAATACAAACTCTGGAATATCATATCAACTGGGAGATATATACTCTATATGTAGTCGCTGTTGGAAAATTGCTTCACAGAAATGGAAAGTTGAAAATTCGGAAACTGAAATCCTCTCTTTTGTCTTAATGTATTGTTATCCACTCACTCTCATTGCCAACTTCTAGATGCATCTCAATATAGGAGGTACACTGTTTCTATTGTACCCTTTATTTCAAGTTCTATGGGATAGCCCAGTATTGTTAGCGGGACAAAATTGTATCCCTCAAAGCTTTGATAACTATACACATAGTTTTACTTTCATTATCTGTCTAAGTTTTCCTGACTTTTGACTTTTTTCTTATTTCATAGATCACCTCTCCGGTTAACTAATCGATAGGATGTTAACATTTGTGGAATCATCAAGTTTTAAAATGATGATATATTCCACAGTCAGTGTTTATAAAAACTGTACCTTAGAGTTACCCTTTTGCACTTTCCTTGCATGTGACGCTCTGAATTCGATTAACATTGGTATCAGATACCTGGCGTCACAAACTTTCATACATTGAAACGACTTGCGATGATAATGGACTTTTATATGTCCGCTCCACTTAAAACCAAAGAGTTTTCCTTATAAAATCAAAATGATTTGTTCCTGCTATGCGCTATGTCGATTTTAAAGTAGCCTGGCAATATTTAACACTTGGTATAAAAAAGCCTACCAATATCGAAATGTGTATGACACGAAAGAAATATTTGTAAATTATATCCATATAATATCGCTAAATAATCGATATACCTACACCTGCTACACTGATTTAAATTAATGTCTTGTGACTTTCTTGAAGTACAAAAATGTATCTTGCTGGTCCGGCTTTGACGAGATTTAACCAATGGATATTGCGTACAGTGTTCAATACTCCTGGTTCAACATTATCTAGATTTTACAATTGGTGTGTGTATCATCATCATCATCATCATCATCATCATCATCATCATCATCATCATCATCATCATCATCATCATCATCATCATCATCATCATCATCATCATCATCATCATCATCATCATCATCATCATCATCATCATCATCATCATCATCATCATCATCATCATCATCATCATCATCGGCATCCTCCTCCTCCTCCTCCTCCTCCTCCTCCTCCTCCTCCTCCTCCTCATCATCATCATCATCATCATCATCATCATCATCATCATCATCATCATCATCATCTATAGTTTATGTATTGATTCAACATTAATTAATAATTGTACTTATATCATTCTTGAAGTTATATCTCACTTTCTCAGCTGAGCGCCCTGAAATTAATTGAACAAACATGAAAGTTATTGATTCGATATATAAAAAAAGACCTAAATTAAATTTTAGGAAAAAGTATCAAAGTTGAAAAGGGACAGATCATAGCACAAAGACAAAAAGTAAAAACAACTGTTCAGAAAACTTCATTTTGAACATAATTAATCAAAACAGGGACGCCCAGCAATAGTAGACACTTGTCTGATATAATACTTTGTTCCACAACAGATTGGGCGTTTTTATTTGTCCAAGGCTAAGACGCTGTCAATCCATAAGTTATCGATACATGTAAGTATAATCTACATTCAGGACGATATGATTGTATAAATAAGTACATGAAGTAATATTAATTCGGCTATCTGAGTTTACCCAGGCTCATGTTGCAATCGATACCAATTCATTGTACATATATCTATTTATTATTATGACAGTATAAGATAATGTACAGAGAACTTCATCAATATATGACAAGTCAGATTCAAACATAATTGACTATTGACCGTTTCAGAATTGAATGACTATGGTCAATTTAATTGTTCGTTCTCAAAAATGAAAATAACGTCACGGTTGAATTTCCATTGTGTAGGACGCTTTTAACCAATTCCGACGTTTTGTCGTTTACTTTTGGGAATGATACTCGGGATGCTTAGATTCTGAAACGGTGAATCATTGATAGATAACAAATTGGCATTGTAGTTTATTGCAAAACATTTTTTTGTGTGACATAAACATACGATATTTCAAAGACCATGATTGATAGAAACTAGAACCCTTAACAACTTGTAATGAACAAAGATATGCAGTGAAGGATGTCATTTCAATCTTTTCTACTTATCATCCACAGTGTTCACGAGAAGTACAATTCCGTTGATTAAACGGAAATCCATCGATCATATACTTTCTCAATAACCTCAAATATTAAGATACAATAGCTTACTTGTGATATGGCTACTACTTGACAAGATGATCGAGCAGGGAAATCTTTTGGAAAGACTGAAAACTATACAATATTATGAAATACATACATAAGTAATGATCTTTGAAAATGTCACTTTGATAACTCAAAGTGTGACATCGAACATAATTTACATATAAAAAAGGGTCTGAATTGGGTTCACAGAATAGAGAATAATGGGATAAAAATAAAAAGAATAGAGAAAAAAGTACACAATATTATGAAAAGAGAATTCAATAAAAAATACAAAACAAAAACATAAACAACAGAAATGATAATCAAGGCCCTCGCAAAAAGACCATCGAAGGGATAAGTTCTCAGATAATTATGATTATTTTAACTCTGCAACATCCCATTTTCTTTTCAAAGTTAGTGGTTGTCCTTAGATTTATCTAAATGATTCTTGATCTTGATAATTATTTCGGAATTCAATAGTTCATGGCATATCATGGTTGGTTTCCGTTAAATCTATTTGCAATTTTATTTCTAGACTCATGGCGAGCTTTTTTGTTGAAAGTGTGCAAGATACAATTTGGTATGGGGTTGTGCTGCTAATCCTACTACAATATTTTGTATGGGGTTGTGCTACTAAATCTTACTTCTGATACAAAGTATGTGCATTTAATATCACAAAAATCAATCATTGTATTACAAGAATGAAGGGTTGATGGAATTTTGAATTACTGGGATGTTCGTCATGGATGAGTTGGAATATCAGAATGATCCAAAATCAAGTATTTATACATGTTTTCAAATAAAGATCCAAATGTGTTCGGTATTGAAATGAATCTTAAGTTTGTTTCACTGCAGGCAATATTACATTGCCTTAGGTTATATTCGTTTGGATTGGTTCCCGCGGATTGATTCCTCTTGGTTGTATATTTTAATTTGATTAATGAATATATCGAATATTCAGTTGTTATATTCCGCTCACTATGATCACTCTTTTAACGAGAAACGATATTGGATAGAAGGCACTGGATTATTCGAGTCCATGAACGGGTTACCTCTTGTCATAAACTTTACACTTACATTTCATACATACTGCATTAAAGGCAGAATACTCTTTTAAATTTGTCAGGAAAACTGTTACTTTGACAACTGAAACATAAACAATACGGTTCTAGTTTATGCATATAATCGTTGTATGTATTTTTTTTTCAGAAACAAAAATATATTATCATATGTTTATTAATGTAGCAAAAAGGTGAAATAACAAAAATACCGAACTCCAAGGAAAATTCGAAACGGAAAGTCCTTTATCAAATGATAAAATCAAAAGCTTAAACACATCGACCAAATGGAAAACACCTGTCATACTCCTGACATAAGTAGAATAGTGTCTATTATAAACCTGCCTATTTTATCAAATGAATTTCATTTGTTTCGTCCTAGATATCTTTCAAGTAATTTGGATGTTAAGCGAGCAGCGATTAAAATTCACCAACCTATCCCATTACATGCATTAGCTTAAAAATACTATTATTATCATTATTACTATTTCAACAATGAATAAACTTACCATCCTTTAAACTACCCCCAGTAGCCTCTAATACGGCACGAATATTCTTGAATATCTATGGAATGAAAAATATGCAACAAGTTGCGCATCATTTAAAAATGCTATGAAAATGTTAGTATTTAAAAAGATATGAAAAAAAAAACTATATTGTTTTTTGGCTACTTGAATTTTTTTAGTCTAGTTTTGTTTCATTGACACTAACAGGAGACCATAGTTCGGTGAAAATATCTTTTTGCAATTTTTTTCTACTAAGTTCGATAAGAGAGGAAGCAGTCATCATCTTACATGTTCTGTTTCAGGAATTATGCTACCAGGAACCAGTCTAAGTGTGACAGGTTCTATTCCCAGTTGTCCAGACAGGTATAGAGTAGTTCCCGCCAAAACTGCTTGACTGAAACATTAAAACATCAAAAAAGTCATAAGAAGAACATTACAAAAATACGTTTTTGTCTTTCAGAAGACTTCAGCTGAACATATAGATTATTTTTTGTTCAGTTTTTTACGGGAACCATTTGATTTTCTATGGTTGGGGAGAGGTTGTATGCAGAATTTTCGCAATATCAATTATTCTACATTTTTTTATATTGACAGCCCTTTTGCTAATGCCATGGCCCTTGTCAAAATGTTTCTATGTTTAAATGTTCTTTCCTGGATGATCAGAGATAACTATATATACCAGAATAAGAAATTGTTTTTTAAGTACGAAGGCTAGGTCTATTTTCACGTGGTCCATATTATCATATTACTGTCCTTACTTTTAGCATACTTGCATTTACGCTAATTTGAACAAACCATCTTATTAAAAACAATATAGTTAAGATCTCATTTCATACAATTAGATGTGTGTATCTCTTCCACACCCGGAAAAATCGAGTAAAATAATCAAATTGATTTTGGATATACATTTCTATAAGTAATTTGAAAGTAGACGTTCTTCTTTGGAAGAATAAGATTTTTTGGGAGTGCTGAAATAACGAAATCACAGTGCATTGCAACAGTTGGTTACAAATACTATGCTAGGTCGCACTAGTAAAAATGACATGGCAATGTACACATGTCGTTATTAGAAATAAAAAGATGTGGTATGAGTGCCAATGAGACAACTCTCCATCCAAGTCACAATGTGTAAAAAGTAAACAAGTATAGGTCAAAGTACGGGCTTCAACATGGAGCAATGACTCACACCGAACAGCAAACTATAAAAGACCCCAAAGAGGAAACCCAACGGTTTAATCTATATAAAAAACGTTAAACGAGAAACACTTAAAAACCACATCAACAAACGACAACCACTGAACAACAGGTTCCTGACTTAGGACAGGTGTAAACAAATGCAGCGGGTTTAAACATTTTAACAGGTGCCAATCTTCACCCTAACCTGAAATAGTAGTGCAACATTACAACATAGAAAGACACACTATAAAATATCAATTGAAATGGCTTAACTCAATCAAAAAGACATATTAACAATACCATGTTTTTTTGAAATTCCGAAACCGTGGTATCGTCATCACTGTTACGCTACGCTGACAAGATTAGCAAAGCAACGTCATCGTTATTTCGGTGTTTGCATGTGTTATTGTTTTATTCTTTGGGCTTTTTTACGTAATTGTGTCAATTCTGTAAAAAAAATATAAAATACACGTATGCTTAGGGATATAAAACTTACACCTCCCAGTGATAAGAAGGGGCAAGATTAGAAAACTAGGTTTATCTGTCAGATTAAAAACTTAGAGAAAGGAAATGTATAAGGGTATATATTGAGTTCACGGAATAGTTAATAATTGGTAAAGTGATATAGAATTTGTGTATGTGAGCAACAATTGTTCACCATAAGGCCTCCAACAATAAACAAAACCATTCGGAAAAAGAAAAAAAAAACCGACCTGATCAATGATTAAACAATCAGCAAAAACAAATATGACAGAAAGAAAACAATGACAATTGAATTAAAGGCTCTTGACTTGGGCCAGACACATATAAAATGTGACGGGGCTAAGCATGTTTGGGGGACCATGCTGCTCACTTTATTTTGGCAATATAATGGAAGTATCTGCAGCTAGCATAGAAGTGGGAGTTTGGTTAGCTATCAAATCCAGGTTTAACCCATCATTTTATTCATAAAATGCCTGTTGACAGCCCTTTCCAGTCGGCAAAATTAAATAAGACAGACAGCAATCAACAACGACTGAATTAAAGACGCTTGACTTAGGCCAGGCACATATATAATGTGACGGGGTTATGCATGTTTTGGGGACCTAAAATGTCTCCATGTACATGATTATCAGACATACGGCACAAAAAAAAAATACAATGACAAAAGACATAAATTACCGATTTAAGAAAACTCGCAGTTACTGTTAGCTAGTTCATAACCAGTTTGTAAATAAATCAATTTCTTCCAGAGTAAAGCATTAATCAGTACACACCAAGTGGATTTAGTATATACATTTCATGATCAGTATTTGATGTTTATGTTCTGACTATTTTTATAGACTTGTGTCTACAAAACATGCTTATTTAGAATTGAAGAACTATTGAACATATGAATCTAAAGACGATTGATTAATTAATTGTTACTTGCGTTCAGTGGCAAATATTGTCATGTATATTTTGGACAAAATGTAGTTAATCATAGCAATGCAACGTGGATTCGGCAATTCGACTGCATTTTTATTTGCATTGACGCACGTAACAACCAATGTAAGAGAAAAATCTGTCCAAAACCCCAACACCTCTTCCCTAAAGCAACTTTTTTGATCTATTGCTATATTTTAAAGTATTTGAACTGATTTCTTGGTTTATGTATTCATGGGTTTGTTACCTTGTCACGTAAGCAAAAAAGGACTTAAGTGGAGATGATTCTTTCCTTTTAAAATCTGGCCAGTATAATTAGTTAGCGCATTTTTGTAATTATGTATTCAAAGTCATATGATACATCAAATTTTATATGTTTAATATACTTGTATGGTTAAGTTTTACTATTGAACACGTGTACAAAGACTTTCTTTTATAAGGAAATCCAGAGTTTTATCCAACAAATGAACTGTTATTGAATTATTGTCTTCCCGTCCTCTAATTCGCCGAAAGATTTTTCGTATGTGGTAACCTAAGTTAACTATGAGATTTTTCGTATGAAATCGACTACAGCACTGCAAAACTGTGAAGGGAAAACCCGTGATGAAAGAAAAGACAAACACACGCTGAAAGAAAATCTAGTTTTAATCGATTCTGGAGTCAATGTCATCTTTTAAATGACTAACGAATTTATGTCAAAAATGTGCAAAAATACAAACTATTTATTGGAAAAAACGTGACCAAATAAACTAATGAATAACAAAAAAATTCAAAACATAAGTAATATACACAAGTACTATCTTGAAACGAATAGATATCCGACTCCTTCAGATTGGAGCATATCTTAAGAAAAAAAAAAAAATATATGTCTTTTTGATTATATTTAAACACCCTAATTCTGACGTAAAATGCTGACAATTCTGACAATTGGGCAAGCGCTCATGTCTAGATAATGAATATACACACACACATATATATATATATATATATATATATATAAAGTTAGATAACTTGTAAAGTTATACTGAAAATTTACCTGGAGACAATTGTCCGTCAAATTAAGAGAAAATGAAATATATAAAATGTAACACATAAGACCTTGAACATGTTGAACAAAACAATATAAAAACTATACAAGGATAAAAACAATTAGACATGCTAGAGACACAAACCGTTTCGGCGCGTATAACGGATGGACGCCGAATGAAGATAATCTTTAACATATCTTTTGCCAAATAATACAATTTGCTATAAAATGTTTTGACACTCATTATTTAAAAGGGGTGCGAAAGATACCAAAGGGACATTTAAACTTATAAGTCGAAAATAAACTGACAACGTCATAGCTAAAAATGAAAAAGACAAACAGACACACAATAGTACACAAACCACAACATAAAAAACTAAAGACTGAGCAACATGAATCCCACCAACAACTGGGGGTGATCTTCAACTATTGTATTTTGTATCCATAGATATTCATATATCGATTCTTAATCATATCTTTCTGCACTTGATCAACATTGTATTAATATACGAAATCTGTAATTTAACTTGAAAAGTGTCAATAGAAGATGTGTTTATTGCACTCGAGCTAGTTAAGATTTGGTGACGATAATAACCATTTCAATACCTTCATTCTGTTTATCTTAATCTATGCATCTGAACTCTGTGAGATTTTACGTCCGTAGATTACACCAAGTCTATTGTTATGTAGCCGGCGTGCACAAATCAATTAGTTTGGTCTGAATATTTAAGTCCATAAAAAAAAACACGAGCAATACAGCACGGATTGATGCGTTCTAGTATAATGCATTGAAAATCGAATTTTTCAAAAGTAAATATTGTC
Organism: Mytilus californianus; assembly: GCF_021869535.1. Lineage (NCBI taxonomy): Eukaryota > Metazoa > Mollusca > Bivalvia > Mytilida > Mytilidae > Mytilus > Mytilus californianus. The sequence goes on along the minus strand of NW_026262582.1, from coordinate 45,625,541 downwards.
TATTGCAGTAAACATCTATTTATCAAAAAGACATTATTTGTGCCATTTCTATAAGATATTTTTTTATAACCTCAAATATCTATATCTAAAACTATCACTGTTTGTACATCACAAAATATTCAATTTTATTTTCGAAGATCCACAATGACATATTCATCCGATTAGAGAACAGACAAGCGCCAACGCCCATGCTGTTTTCATAATTTATCAGAATCAAAAGATAAAAACAGAAATTCAATACTACATGTACATCCTGCGTAAGAAAAAAAAACACCAAATAAACATCGGTTCTTGCTAATGTTTTACATGCTAGATTGTTTTATAACAAGGTCACAATCGATAAAAACTCGGAACAAAAACCCTAAAAGTATGTTATAGCATAAGTTGTCGTTCAACGATTAATGAATAAAATATTTTGTCCATATTCGTAATCAATACCAAACGTGCAAATAGAACTTAGTTTAATTTTTATATACATACATAAGTTCATAAATTTTTTTAACATTATAATCACCAGAAAATCGTTTAATATGATTTTAAAGAGAAAGTGGGCATGCAAACGGATTTTTAAAAGCGCAGTTTAACATTTATTGTTGTAAAAAAAGAAAAATATAATCCTCTTTTAGACGTGTAGATCAATTATCTCTAAATCAATTGTAAATCAAATGGTTATATGAATCTGGTAAAACTTTTGTGTGAGCTACGTGATATTCTTATTACAAATGTTTGTGTTTAAACAAGTTAAATACCATGAGGGTAATTAAATCTTTAAATTGAAAAAACCTGTAAAACATGAGAAAAAGTCAAAAAGGTAAACAACTGTCCACATAACATTTAATTTACACAGATAACTAAAGATAAGGCAAACTGCCCCACCACAAGCCTGAACAGCAACAAATTTATAAAGAGTTATTTACAACAATAAACAATATATAAACAATAGTTTTGGTGTGTGCAATTTGATATTAAGGACGCTTAACTATGGTTATGGAATGTATGATGTCACCAATCTTTACTCTTATTGGACGAAATTACGGATTTGAACAGAAACATAGAAAAAAAAATATATGCTACAATAAAAGGAAAACATTACGGACAAAAAATCAAACTTAAAAATTAAATTATCCAGATAAATAAAATAACATCAAGTAAAGAAGATGTCATTATCACAACAGTAAAATTGTTTGGATTTTGTAGGTTAAACTTTGATACATGAGCAGGTAAATATCACCGACAGATTCATAAGATCTACAGATGAAGCTAATGCTGGTCAATTAAGCTATAAATAACTCAAGTGCTATAAATATATCTTATCGACTTTGTGTACTTACACGTGCAGTCTAAAATTTCAAAGGGCGATAACGATCCCAAAGAGTACAACATATTATACTTGAAATAAAGAATGTCCACATACATATATCGCAAAGGACAAGGGGTGATAAGGGTTTTTTGGCCCCACCCCCAAATTTCATTTAATTTGCCATGTTGTAACACTATACCACAGACCTTCTGAAAATGGTTGCAATTTGGGTCTATCTTGTATATTATGTTGCTTAGCAACCAGTATAATGGTTGCGATAAACTCAATAATAATATGCTAAATATACAGCTTTAATCTATTTATGTTGAAGATCCAACCTGTTTAACATGCAGTAAATTATACATTTATACACTGTGTTAGTGTGACACGATGTAATGTAAATTTTCGGGCAAAATCGTCGTAATTTCTCTCTAGCAACAAAACTATGCCCATAGCAAGGGCAATTTGTTTTCTATTTTACAAAATTTACTTTAATATGTTGCATCAAAAAGATAATTTAAGATGCACAATGTAAAAAGTACCAAACTCCAAGGAAAATAACAAGGATATTAAAATGCTCAATATCATCAAAAAAGAATACTACAAACAACTGTTATTCTTCAAAAATATGTGGTAACGAAATGCACTTGTAGAGTTCCTCTGTGGTGTAAAATAATCTTATAGTGAAATTGCTGGTTATTGCATTCGTATCATGAATTTTACGTGTACACCTTATTTATTCTTTTCGTTATACAGTACTGATGACATTTCAGATTTTGTCTTTAGTGCTGTATGTTGAGGTGTAAACTCTTGTAATTTCAAATTTAACAGTTATGGCATGACAACTCCCATGTAGGAACTTTCTCTTTTTCGACCTTTTTCTTTATCAACATGTTTCATGTGCTCCTCTATCTTACCGAATCTTTATGAACATTTAGTAAAAGAAACATGTTTTGTGTTGAATACTGTTTCTTTCTCTAATTTTTATATCTGTCGAATCCGTTGCCTATGTATGTCAAATGATGATACATATATTGTTTATGGCTCAAAGGGCCATTAGGAAACAGAAATGGGAACTTCTGGATGACGAATGACTTGATTATAATGATTATAAGCTAAGTTTAACCAACTATCTTGCAACTTGGCTAATATTAAAGTACACATCTCTTTATTTTTATTTCCCTACTGGCAAAGCTGAAAGGGACTTAAGGTTTGCACTACGTTCGTACGTCAGTCTAATAAATCAATTTTCCAAACTTCGTGCTTGAAGATACTGATTTGATATCTGGTATATAGTTTTACCATGACCAGTTACAGACTAAGTTTGGTATTTTTACTGGACTAATAATTTTTTTACACTTGGAATTAGAAAATTCACGCCAGTAATCAGTTTTCAGCAGTTATTTTCGTCATGCTTATGTAGCACTCCAGAGTTAGGTATGTAGTTTTGCATTTTGGCCCTTGTGGATTTTTTAAATATGAAAGCTAGTGTACAATAAAATTCATTTTTGGTAGCTGACGATCAATATAGCCTTCACAGTTGGTTTATTTACAAGATTGTGTAATGTATGTATTATAGGCTGTTTTCTGTTTGACAGTCCGTATTTTCATATCCATACCAGACATTGGACCGGACGTTTGTCGCACGAACTTTGTGATTACATTTTACGAAAAAATGAGGAGAAAGATACCCAATTTTCATTTGCGCATTTGGTAAATTAATGTCAATTGTTTTACAAAATGTATCACTCAAAGGGATTGAAATTCTAGTTTGAACCAAATTTTGGGGGGATATATGACATTTTATCTCCTTTTTGCAATATTTTATGGTAAATAAATGCAGAATCTTGCCATGGATACACACAAAAATTAATTATACTTCACCATTTTAAGTTTTGAAAATCAAATCTATGGAAGATACTGATTACATAAAATATGCACATATATGACACAAACAGTTGGCTTAATGTATAAGAAAGGCAGGAATAGAAGATGATTAAACATTTTGTGGTTCAATTTTAATTTTATTTTTTTATTGTGGAGTGCTACCTTAAAGACATTGATTTGATATTTGGCATGAAGTTTTACCATGACAAATTACAGATCCATTTTGAATTTTGTTCGGTTCGGAAGATTTTTTCCAGAGTTATGGTCCTCGGACTTAGAACATTCACCCAAATAATCAGTTTTCCGCACTTTTTATTGTTATGCTTGAAGATACCGATTTGATATTGTTATACAGTTTAACCATGACAATTTACAGATCAAGTCCGAATTTTGTTTGGTTCAGATGATTTTTTTGCAGATTTGTTGGTCCCTCCAGGTATTTCTCTGTTGTAATGTTTGCATAATAAACATATTAAAAGAATAGAAATCACACTGTCTGTCGATCTGTCTATTATTCTTGTTGATACAACTCCTTTAGTGACAATTTATTCACAAGAAAAAACTTCAGAACTTAAAAGCATGAAACCAAGTGGTGTGATAAAAAATGAATCCCAATTTTCTCATGATTTATTTAAATATTTAGCATAAAATCGTTTAAGTCTTTTTTTTATTATATTCTATACTGTTTTCTGGAATTAAGAATTGAGATAAGCAGAAACATTAAAAATGTTCAGATTTTGTTAAATTATATGTCTATCTTCTAGTTAAGGAGAATATAATTTTTTCTCCAAATCATCGTTGACTCCCTTACACTATGTATAGTTCATTGTTTTCTTTTTAAATTAAAAATAAATATACTTACGAAAAATGATAATAGAAATTCATGTTTCCAATTCATAAGTGAAAAGGTCAAATATATAAAGGCATAAGCATGTATAGATTAAATTTTGACAGAAGAATTGGTTGCATTGTATAGTAAAATTTCTGCGTTTTATTGCGCTGCTTGGCTATGAAAAAATATTAAATAAACTATCGCACCAAACTTGCGCCAAAAGTATTTTTATCTGAGGTTTAATATGTATGAACTTGTCTAAATATTACAATTTCAAATTGGTGTAAGCATGTTGCGGTGGTCAAAATTAAGGAAAACCACCCCAGTTTCTTTATTTTTGCTTATTTTCCTGATTATGACGTCATTTACGCTCACCATTGTGACATCATATAACTTTTTTGTTAGATAAAAAAAGTGTTTTTCAAATCCTTCACTCTAGTTTTTATAATTAATGAAAATCATATGAAAATATGATCAGTTTAAATGTTTGTTATTTCGTAAATCTGGGGCCATTTTTGGCAATCATAGCCCCTACTCCTTTAATTATTTGTTAAAAGCTGTATTATATAGATAACTTCCCTTTGGCGTCCCGTCCTCGATATACACGCAGAAATACTAAGTAGATTGTATCTCTAATTGTTAAAGTTGTGCTTGACATATATTTATATTTGACATTTCTTCATGGTTCTAAAAAGCTTGTTATGCATTACAGACTGTTATCTAATAATATCTTATGTTTCTGTATATTAACTTCTTTATCTATACCTATATATACCTAACTAAGTACCAGTGTATATTTTGATTCCCCTTGAGAAAAGCGCATACACTCAAAGTTCAGGACCGTTATGCTTTAGCCGTCAAATTGTGTTCAATGTTTTAGCTATGATAAAAAAACCTGATAAAGAAATGAAAGATCCATGGTTTATTTCAAACTCTATGCTCACATCTGAATGCGTCAGATATATTGTTAAAGATAGTACTTGTTTAAAAGCAGTCCGTAAATAATAAAATATTTTGTAATTTACTGGACAATTGGATGGTATACATAATTTAATCATTGTTGTAGACTTTACTGCGTTATAAGATGATTTGATATCGACATAATGTATCTGTTATTTTCAATACGCTTTTTATTACAGTTAGTCAAAGTTAAAGTTTAAAGAATATGCATGAAATATTTGCTATTGGAGTTTAAGCAAGTAACAATCAATCAATCAGTCAATTACAGCTTCTAAAAATACTTACCTTACTTCTTCTGCTGAGGTAAGGATTACTTGCCTGACTTGCGGAAGCGATAATCAACACTACTAGCACAGACCTCATTGCTAGTGTTTAACAACTAATTCGACAACTTTAAATCACCAACAGATGTAACATTATATATCATATTTTGATTAACAAGTTATCCCCCAAAGAATTCGTTATATTATTGTATCAAGTACAAAGCTATTAACAATTTAAAAATTAACAAAAAAAAAGTCAATTCAGAGAAAGACGTTTCATTTTGACGAAAATCTGTTTTGACATATCATGTTTAAAGCATTTAGAATCTAATTTAGAAAAAAAGTCTAATATATAACCATGTGATGTTTCAAATCGATTTAAAAAAAGTTTCAGAAATAATCTTCAAGTTAGCCTTCTGTATCCCCTTTATCAGGGGAGAACCACTTGATTTTCTGCTGGGGGTGGGAGGGGGTGGGGGGGGGGGGGGGGTTTCAAAATGAATATCCTTGTATTGTAGTGATGAATTTAAATAATCTCGCATTATCTTGGATGAAAATAAATATTGTGCAACACAAAATACAGCATTTTATCGTGTACAAAAGTGCAAATTGATTTTCTGCAGAAATGAATGAGCATGCGTTGCAACAGATGCAAATGAAAAGTGAATTCTAAAAAATACTCCTAACCCTTTCCCTGACAGAATATCAAATAAATGTCCCCTAACATCGCTAAGGTTTTTCATTTCAAAGTACAAAGGAAAGTTTTCAATTAAATCATTTGCATTCGACGTTTCTAGATATAACTTAATATTGGACTTAGTATAATTTAGTAATGGATCAAAGACTTTCAAACATCGGGTCCTGAGGGAGCAAATGCACAAATGATCGATCAAGCTTTTCCGTCGTCCCAAATGTCTTTCGACATTACATTTTTGTAAGCAAGAAAACAAGTTTATTATACCTGTTGGAATCTCTTTTCAATAAGATTGCCCTTTATTTTTATTAAGTAATAGTTTATTCAGCGAACACGTACTATTGTTTTTTTCCGTAATATTTAAATTACAAACGACGAACTACCACTTATGACGAGTTCTCCTTTTGCAGCATCCAGGTTTTGTAACAACTGTTTAAGGTCGGATTTATTCTTCCCGTGTTTTTTTTTATAAATGAATTACATGAGCATAGGTTAAGTACTTAGACGAAAATCAGAAATATCATCAAGATTTCTATTAAAAAGCCCATCGTAACTAAACAAAAGTTAAAAGGATTTTTACGTACCTTTCTGGTGGTAATTTTTTTTAGTTTAAAATGAATTTGAAGAACTCATATTATTTAAGTAAACTGTCTGTTTCTGTACTAATTGAAAATGGTATAGATTTTTGGTCAGCTGTATTAATTTTCAAAGCATTTTTTTTATAATTTGAGCCTCTTTTACGGCAAAAATATGTAACGGAATGACAAATAAAACTGCATATAGGGTGGTTATATACCAAAATTGTTATAGACTGCATTTGCGGTCAACAGCCGTGGTTTGACCCTCAGAACGAACCGCTTCGGACAACAGATCAGTTTTGGGATCAAACAAAACAGCTGTTGACATCAAACCCAGTCAATAACAGTATCATGTGTATACCATTCCACACTTCTCATTTAATTATGATAAGCATATTCATCTAATTGGACACCGGATTCTCGGAGGAAAACATTGTTATAGTGTTGTATCTTTTTATCTGATTTTCTGACTTATTTTCCAAATTATAATTGTTCAAAAACAGATTTTAAAAATCTGTCTTATGAGTTTTTTGCTTTACAGTTTTTGAGCAGAACACGTGTTTTGGGGGAAAACACAGCTTATATCGGAACAATAATATTCCTGGTACAACATTTTTTGGTGGCGGCGGTGTTTTTACCATGACTGTAAGCTTGAAATGCATGTTATTGACGGCATCTTAATAGACAGAGATTCCGGGATGACAACCTGAACACCATTGTATCGCCTCATTTTGAAAATCAAGTGTTATCTGAAAGACCAGTCAAGATGACAATGCAAGACCTGATCGTGCACGAGTTGTTGACGCACACTTGACTTCGGAATCAATTGACACTTTTCGAGAGCCGGTCATGGCAACTGATATGAACCCAAATGAACCATGTAAACATGTATGACCGTAACGACCGCAAACTGAACCAGAAACAACCAACATATGCAACAATACCAGAATTGAGGGTCGCTGTGGAATGCAGAGCAAAGATATTTCCACGTTATAAGCTACGACGACTGGGGTAAGGAATGAACAGACAATTTTTAAATCTACAACGGATGCCCAGAAGCTATACACAATATTAACATTATTAACCTTAATGATCCGATAAAGAATACTTGATTGTTTTACGAGAGGTTGAAAATTGTATCATCATTTGAAATTAATGAAAATGATAACCAAACTTTTTATTGTAATTTTAACTTGTTGTTTCTTTACGGAAAACTGAAAGCAGAAAGCATAAAAACACTTTTTTTTTAATATTTTTTGTATTACACAAAGTGTCATTTAATTCTACCAGTGTCAACACGATTGACTGTTATTCAAAAAAGTTGTTTGGATTTGAAAATTTCCTATTATTTAAAACATGAGTGGTGCTTAACTAATGGCGGAGTTTATACATAACGTCTCGTCTCTTCTCTCAATCAAACATTGAGAATCTTAAATTTTTGTTGTCATTCCTCAAATGGACAAAATGTGTCCATATGTTGCTTAATACTACAAGTATATGTAACACATGTAGATATTAAATTTGTAAAACCAAATAATGACAATCTTGAACTGTACAATATTTCGGATTTTCTTTTTATCTCTACGTAAGTTTACACCTAAGGGTCTCGTATTTGACAGAATGCATAAACAATCAATAAAAAAATCGCTTTTTACTTTTCTATGCCAATAGCTGGCATATATGATATACAAAATTATTAAGCGCATTTTTTATCATATTGTCTGAGATAAAGTGACGGACTCAACAACTGAACAACTGAACTGATCCCAGAAGACACACCGTGGTTTAGGAATGTGTCTCAGTTTCTCCATCTTAAGGGTTTAAAGACTTCGCGAGATGTATAATTAGGCAGCCACGTTGAAAAATATTGCCTTCAAATAATTAATAAAAAAGGTGACACGCTTTTTCACGATTTTGTTTTCTTATTTCAACATTAAGCTTGGTAAAAACAGACTTAGCCGAAATTCAAACCTCGCTTATGATGTCAGTTATGGTGGCCTTGGGCTGTTTTCTGCTCTTTGGTCGGGTTGTTAAAACTTTGACACATTCCCCGTTTCCATTCTCATTTCTATGTGTAATTAAATTTAATGACACCATGGTATTAATTGAAAAACAAAAGAGCTTTGACGGCAATTCCTTATTGCATGTTTCTTCATTGGTATTTTTGATCATTCATCCGTGCACATTTGATTTCTTCATTGATTGCCATTGTTCGATACTCTATATAAACGGGATCTGCCTACCCTTCCGGAGCACTTGAGATCATCACTGACTTTGCGTAGGGTTCGTGTTATTCAGTCTTTAGTTTTGTATGTTGTGTATTGTATATCGTTGTTAGTCTTATGGTCTTTTTCGTGTTTTGCCATGACTTTGTCAGTTTGTTTCAGACTTGTGAATTTAAATGTTCCTTTGATATCTTTTGTCTTTTCTTTTATAACGTAGAATATAAGCTGTCTTCTACATTTGGCGATATGTTCTGTCGGTTCAGTTGTTGATTGATTATTGTTGATCTACCGTTCTGCGACAAGCTATCCATGTATATTCAGTATGAGAACAAGTAGAGATTAACTACGTATGCAATACGTGAGGGTCTGCAAAGTGGTCAAGTCGGAAATGTTTGATCAATGGCAAGCATTTGGATTGATACTCGAATATGAGGATATGTTTAATAGCAGCGACATTTGTCTTTTATACAGGCCGTCCACGTTAAAGCTCTCTCAAAGAGGTGTTTTAATGTTTGATTAATGCACAGAGTGCATGACACGCCCCCTGGACAACTCATCACAGCTGACAGGACTTGGCTGCCTACTTATGCACCCGCACAGTTTTGCGGAGAATTAGTACCCTTTAGATTAAAAGCGTATGACTATTTCCTTTGCCCCAGGTATCATCTGGGATCAATTCAGTTGATTAATCTTTCGTTTTATCCCAGAAAATATGAAAACAAATACGATATCTTATTATAAATATATACTAGCTTTTTTGCATAGAAAAGTAAACAATGCATATGATGAGTTTATTCATCCTGTCAAATACCAAAACCTTAGCTTAAGGCTTACATGGAAAATATAAAAAAAATCTTAAATATTGTACAGTGCATGATTTAGTTGTAAAATTGTAATATCTACGTGGTTTCAAAATAGTACTAAGTACATTTGTACTACATTAAGTTTGTTCTAGAAACGTCGTATTAAAATGGTTAAATTTATAAGTTACCTTTTGCACTTTCAAATAAAACATATGTGTGAAGTTATAACTGTACAGGGGTTCCAAAAAGGTACCTATGATATTATCATAAACGTTTCTTCAATTGATTTTGAATATTACATGCCTATTAATCGGACACCGTTCCAAAATAGATTCTACACCATGATGTGACCATACTATTTTACATTTATTAATTCGTGTAGCTAATATCAATTTTAAATTGTCAAAATGAAACGTCTTCCCTTAAATTAACATTTGTTTCTTCCTCAAGTTCGTAAATTGTTAATAGCTTTTTCATATAACAAATTCATTTAAAAATCATGTCACATCCAAATGAACATATTAGTCATGTCAATTGTCGAATAAGTTGTCATACTGTACACCAGTTATGATGTCAGTAAAGTTTTAAGAAGTTGTCCGAATAGTTATTAAACTTGAACAATGAGGCATGTTCTAGTAGTTTTGCTTCTCCTTTGTGCTTTTCAGCCTAACCAGACCAGAAGAAGAAAGGTAAGTGTACATAATTGATTAATTGATTGTTGCTTACTTTAAGTCGAGTGGTGAATGTTGCATGCATATTCAGAAATTGAATTGGAAATGCTTAAACTTTAATTTTTCCAAACTGAGTTATAAATATAAATAAGAAGATGTGGTATATAAAGGCAACAGTAGTATACCAGTGTTCAAAAGTCATAAATAGATTTAGAAAAAAACAAATCCGGGTTACAAACCAAAATCGAGAGAAACACATCAACTATAAGAGAAAAACAAAGGAAGAATAGGAACACCGAAGTGCAACAAAAACAAACGCCAACATACATAGAAAGTATAAGTATAAGTATGGTATAAGTGCCAATGAGACAACTCTCTATCCAAGTCACAATGTATAAAAAGTTTACAATTATATGTCAAAGTACGGCCTTCAACACGGAGCCTTGGCTCACACCGAACAGCAAGCTATAAAGTGCCTCAAAATGACAAGTGTAAAACAATTCAAACAAGAAAACCAACGGTTTAATTTATATAAAACATGTAAAAAACGAGAAACAAGAAACACTTATAAAGCATACATTGTAATATTGAAAATAACAGAATGATATGCCAATATCAAATCACTTATGATGCAGTGAAGTATACAACTATGATTCAAATAGACCAGTAGGTGACTGGTTAAAGACAAATGTTTTGCTTATTATATATATGTAGGACTCGCATCCATGATGGGATCCAAATTTAGGACAGATTCCAAATCTATAGTAAAGATGAACTCATGCCATTCAAAATGTTTTGCAGATATTAAGTCCTTATCTACGGCAGATTTTCTAGTCCCAAATCTATGGCAGATTTTCTGCAAATGGAGGACAAGTCAATACATATCTGACCAATGACTTGCCTTAAACAAGTGGCTTTCTCAGGAAATCTTACTTTCAGTAGGTTTTTGACATAAATAGAGCTGAAAATGATGTAAATAGTTATTTTTTTGTTGTTTTAGTTTCCAAATTCTAAAAACGATAACTTGCTACAATAGAACAGGTAGTCGCTGTAATATAGTTAAAAAATGCTGTAAATTATGTTAAGAAATTTCAGGAGTACCATAGGGATAAAAGAAAACAGGAAACGAGCATAGCATAACTAAAGTTATGGAAGAAAAGCAAAAACGCAAACCGAAATTACAGTAAAAATTTGTACAATCGATGAACAAAGCAACACCAGAAACACAAACAAGGACAAGAAAACAAGGAGGGGAAACACACACAAAACACAAACACCGAAAACAACAAAAATCAAAGCATGAACAATGCGAATTTAAAAAAAAAACGAGAAGTAAGATCAGGTGCTCCAGAAAAGTAAGCCCGTACAACCGTGTCAAGTCAGTATAAGGAAAACAAAAACCACTGTATGCGGCACCCGTTGTAGTGTCGAAAGGAAACGAAAAAAGCTGGTAGTAAGTTAAACATGTTAAAGTCGGTATACGAACAACGCATTAGGTGTTTCAAATTTTCAAAATCTTCCATAGATTTAGAGATGACAAAAAAAACCTGCCATAGATCTTGGATATGTATGGCGATTGTTTCATATTTGCCATAGATCTGGAACCCATCATAGATTTGAGTCCTACAAATATAAAAACTAAAAATAACGCAAGTTATGTAGTCTTTCATTTTTTCTTATGTGCTTTGTCTATATGCCATTTTGTTTTTCTTTGTTGACATATTTGTTTGTTTTTATAGCGATTAAGATTATAACACAATATTGACTGCTGTACCCCTATTTTTGACATTTTTACCTTTAATGTCTGTTTGTTTTGTTCACACATTGTTGTCAACATAATGGAATTTTATGCGACTGTCATACAAGTGAGAGGTTTAGCTAGCTATAAAACCAGGTTAAATCCACCATTTTCTACATAAGAAAATGCCTGTACCAAGTCAGGAATATGACAGTTGTTTTCCATTCGTTCGATGTGTTTTAGCTTTTGATTTTGCCATTTGATAAGGGACTTTTTGTTTTGAATTTTCCTTGGAGTTCTGTATTTCCGTTATTTTTCTTTTTGTTGCCTTGAGTATTGAAACAAAGACTGATGAGGTGAAACATAGTTATTTTTTGTTGGTAATTCGGTTTGCCGTATACTTATAGCTCTCTGAGAAACGTTCTATATTGTTTTTTTTAGCATGTTTTGGTCGTCTGTGATCAACTTGCGAGTTTTAATTATCTATCAAGTATTTAGTTTTTTTAAACAAAAAACTTTGTTATCTAAACATCACCTGGCTCGTGATATATTCAAATTCACTTAACCAAACCAGTTGCAAATACAATTGATTACGTTATCAATGATTTATTGTGCAAGATGCAACATTTTACAGGGATATTCCTATGCAAAATAAGTATTTATAATTTAAGGTTATTTATAAAACAAATAGCAAGTTGAAAAGAGACTACCACAACCCAGAGAACTAAGAGATAACTGTATTGTATTTGAACCTTTGCGGAGACAGGTAAACGGATATTTGCGACAGTAAAACTACCGATGAACATCGGCAAAGCTTCAAATACAATACAGTTATCTCTTTTCTAATGCAAAATAAACAAATCATGAAATTTTAGTCATTATTTCATTGTAAAATTTTCATTGAACGAAAATTCCGCGAAATCATGTTATCTTCTTTGGCGCCTAAACTAGGTGACGTCATAGGTATGCTTCCGGTGTCAAACGTAAACACCGGGCGTTTTCTGGCTTCTTATCCGCCTCAAAATGTAATAAAATTTGATAAAAAGAAGATTTCTAGGTGCAAATGCGAGTTTTGTTTTTGCGTATTATTGGAGAAATTACGTGTCAATACATTCCAGAATTCAAAATGTCGGCTTCCTTAGTTACAGACAGGGAGATAGAGAATTTAACGCTTATTGTCATCCAATCAAAACCATTGATACAAAATAATTGCATTAGAATATTTCTTTATATGTTTGAATTTAAATTTTGAAAGCATGCACGACCTTGTTTTTCTTCTTTACGTATTCATGAGTACTCAAACTGAAGAGAATTTGAGACTGATTTGAAAAAAAATGCAATCACAAAGCTACAAATGCATAAGAATTCTTTTATCTTATAATTTGAATTAACATGATTTAAATTATTAGAGGACAATGACTGAATCTATATTCTCTCTTAAGAAGAATGTATATGTGTCCTAGTAATGTCACCAGTGTGCTTTGAACATTTATAACATATCTAATTTTACTGGAAAAGATGAACGGATGTCTGTCCTGTGAGATAATTGCATTTTATATTGTTCATGTCAGACCATATATCTTTACAATTGACATGGCTGCAAATCATTTGATTTTATGTTGATGATTTTTTTATTGAAGGATTTTCTTATCAATCTTTTTTCCAAACAATCTTTCCCCATTCGTGTCGCTTGAATTGAAAGTTTACTTGAAAACAATTTTATGATCAGATTTTGTATGTGGAATATGTTTTATTTCTTTGTTTCATGAATATATTTATAATTAGCCTAAAACCTGCCAATTTAATAACAAGTCTTCGAAATATTGTAACATGTGAAATTATTCTTATATCTTTTTATTTCTCTAAACACATCTATTATTCCAATTTTATCTGTGATTCTTCTAAAATATTCAATTGTCTTTTTGTTCAATTTACAATTTATGTTATTGGAGTCCATTTTATCTTCTGTGAAGTTAAAACATACTAAGATTTTGAATTAAATTGTTCATAATTTCAAAAGTAGCGAAAATTTAAGGGCTTAAAGCTACGATTCAAATCAAAATTAAATATGCGGTTCTTTTTGTTTCAAGTATAAATGAAAGTGGAATTTGAAAATAATATTTCGTTATAAGCCGTCAGTTTGGACCAAATTTATAAAAATAGTCACAAAAACATCGCTGATGTATTATTTACTTGCAAGTCGATAATTTAAACTCATTGAATCTGTATTCATGTGACCTTTAATTTAACCCCTTAGCTGGAGATGGGTTACACATGCTTTCAGCTATTATTCTTCTTAATTTGAAAGGTAGTTTAACTAAATATCAATCAACAAAATAAAGTATGTAAATACCAACTTTTCTGCATGTTTATTTCAATTCTAATAAGTTACATTGATTAATTATCTATAAATATATGCTACACTAATAAATGACTATCACACAAGTTGCCGATTGTCCAATATTTATACTTCCCAATTGTCCCATTAACATCTTCCCGATTGTCCCGCACAATTTCATTCCTTTTTTACCTGTAATTTGATAAAAGTTGGCCAATCAGGAAGAAACTGTTTAAAAGCCCTTTTGATATTCCATTTGCATCCCCATTTTCCTTTTAGATATATTATGACATATATATTCGCTTACAACAACATAATAATAAATCCGAGTTGATTAAATATAATTACACAAATATTGAACCCCATTACTGTCTAAGGTAGTGATTTTGTACGATATAATATAGTTGTTTTCTTTTTCTTTTTGATAATATGTACTTTTATTATATCATTTTATGTGGTTCCACATCAAAAACATTACCATATAAAAGTATGACAAAAATAACGAACTCCAAGGCAATTTCAAAAAGTGGTAGTCTATAAAAATGACAAAATAAAAAAAAAATACAGTAATAGTGTTCCATATAAAAAAAAATGTAGCAATATCTATTAATATGTGTACTTATGTCGCTTCTTCGTTTTGTTTCAGACACCGTGTTCGAGACACAAACCATACTGTAAACCAGTTACGAAAAAAATAATTGAAACAGACAAAGCTCCAATAATCCCTTTACCTTTCAGGTAATGTATTACTCAAAACTAAATGATTATACCACAAAGTAACAAACAAATAAAAACATAATCCAAGAAATCTGTCAAAAATAAAAAAAAAAGAAAAAATAGTCACGATAAATAAAGAAAACTAGTTTGAGGAAGATGGTTGGGAGAATAATATTGTCGTACAATTGCCGCTAGGAGCAGCTTTGAAAATAAAAATGCAGTCGAAACTCTCAAATCACCTTGCAAAATTGGTGTTAATGTGGTTTTGTTCTGAATATGCATGAACATATTTGCCTCTGAACACAACTAAAAATTTATCAATCAATCATCTATTGATTCCTTTATTAAACATGTGTTCATTCTAGATTAGTATGTTCTTAAATGAGTGTCTGATCGTAAACATCATAGATTGTTTCTGAAGTCTTTGCACTAAATCTGTTGGATGTTTAATGATTGAAACTCTAGTCTGGCAGAACGTGATAGATGTATAATTTGTTTACAAACTATCTAGCAGTAACTACAAGAACTCTGATCGATACTCTGTGTTTTTTGTCTTGATTTCAGTTGTTTTTTGTACTTCGAGCAGATCTGATGGTTCAAGTCATTTCCGACTGATTTTTTAATGTTTGTTTGCATGTTCTCATTCAGAAGGGGATTTTTTTAGTTTTTTTCAGCAATCACAAACATGTTGAACCATGCCCATTTTTTTTTTTTATATATCCTTCCCAAATTGGGAGCGACAATTTAGTGGTTGTCGTAGGTTTATGTCTGTCATATCTGTTTTTCGTGTCATATGTATCATTTATGTGTTCACTTTTCAACGTGACAGTTCTTCTGGAATAGAAAGGTGAATGTAAAATATTTGAAAGCACTTGTGAGAGGCGGAAGGAACTTTTTGGGAACTTTTGGATTGGACCTTTATTTTTGTTTTGTAAATTCCGCCCATTGTTCTCTCTTTTTGATTTCTATGGCTCAAAATCCATGATATCCTCCATTCTTTATTTTCCACAATCCTCTATTCTGTAAACTCAATCCACTAACTCACATATGACCTTCTTATAAAATGTTAATTTTGGAGATATTTAACATATTCTACAATCCGTCCTAATAGAATATTTGTAAATAACAGTTGAAATGCACTGTGACACCAATAGGAATGTTCAACGAAGATTAATCTGATTGTTTTCCCGACTTTTCTCGATGTGCAAAAGCTACATTATATCGTATGCAGTGTCATCTTATCTTTGTTCGCCTGAATTGGCAAAAATAGAAAAATTTATTATGAGCGCAAATGAAAGTCAGAACAACCTGGAACATGGCCTTGTGGTCATAAAAAAACCGCACGGTTATCGTACACAGACTCAGAAATATCAAAATACTGGTTTTGGTGTTTTGAGCACATATTTTGTACTCCGAGTATTGCAAAATGTTTTACAAATGAGAGCCTTAACCCTTCTTTGAATAAAAACTCATTCTTATTCTTGGAATAAATAGATAGATATGAACAGCCATGAAAGAGTATTAAAACACATTAAATAGGCTAAAGCGCTGTTAATATAAATATTTAATTGTAGATATTGTTAAAATCCTCATGCCTCCGCCCAGATATTAAATGTTAGTCCCTTCAAAAATACCAAATATAATATATATACTAAGATAAAGTTTTCTGAAATAAAAAAAAAAAACAAAAAAAACAGAAATATATTTGAATCTGACCGTGTTATTACATTTCAAATAATACCACCAGAAACCAGTTGAAGTGTGACAGGTTCTATACCTCGTTCAACTATTTCCTATAATTCCAAATATTATTACACAGTCAGAGTTAGATATATATTTTTTTATTTCTATTTCAGAAGACTTTAGCTAAACATATATATTATTAGTCGCAGAATGCTGGACATGTGGACAACTCTGAAACACATATGTACTTTTGTTGTTTTCTTTTCATGACTTATTTCAATGTTTTAATTTTTGAAGTCAAGCTGTTTTGGCGGGAAATACTCTATACATGTCTGGACAATTAGGAGTAGACCCTGTCACACTTCAACTGGTTCCAGGTGGTCTTATTCCTGAAACTGAACAGGTGAGCACAAATCGTTATGAAAATGTATTCCATACAACAACTACTTTGTCTGGAAGGGTTCATCTAACCATGACCCTATTTACAAGGTTTATTGGTCAATTTTAAGTTTTCCTGGTTAAGTCACTTTAATCAATGGTTTCCGAGATACTTTAAGCAATAGGTAAACTATAGTTGGTGCATGGAATGATTGTAAGCTGTACATTTCTGTCTGGCTTGTATCTTCTGACCTTAATCTCCTTTTTAATTCTTTATTGGCAATGTAAAGTTTTCTTGATTACATCTGTTTCTTATATACATTTTCTACCATAAGCAATAGGTCAACAATATTTTGTGTATGGAGTGATCGTTAGGTGTGAATTAATCATTGAATTCTGCTAGTGTTATCAAGAACGGAAAACAGAGTAAAGAAAACATATTTGCAAAGGTAAACAGAGTTTTGGGGTTAAATTTCAGACGAAGTATTGGAGCATTAGCACTGTATACATGGTATAACTCTTGGATACCTGATCAAAACGTCAGTCGTAAAGTTGTCACATACTAATACACATACAGACAATAGAAAATAGTTCAATCTTATGCTAAAAGGAAGTAGCCAAAACACAATACAATTGTTTTCATCTTTTATCATCTACTGAAATTTTCATAGCGTTTCTAAATGCGGCGTAATTAGTTACAAAAGTTTCATTCTACAGATATTCAAGAATTTTCGTGCTATATTAGAGGCTGCTGGTGGTAGTTTAAAGGATGGTGAGTTCATTCATTGTAATATTAATAATAATAATGATAATAATAATAAAAAAAAAAAAAAAAAAAAAAAAAAAATAATAATAATAATAATAATAATAATAATAATAATAATAAAAAAATAAATAATAATAATAATAATAATAATAATAATAATAATAATAATAATAGTAATAGTAATAATAATAAAAAAGAATAAGAATAAGAATAATGAAAATATACTGAAAAATCAATTATACTCCGTTTCTGGCATACGTAATATTTATCAATTATTTGGATAGATTGATGAATTGCTTATTGTTGCTTGTTTAACACCCAGTGGCAAATATTAATAGACATTAAGGATGAGAACAAATCAATGGAGAAGGTCCGGTAAGGGCTAGTTTTGATCTAAGATTCGAAGTACATCCGATGAAAGATTTTTGACATTTTTTAAACACTTCAGTGTCTACTTCAGTCGATTCAATTAGTTTGTGTAAAAGATTTGAACTGATTTGGATTTAAAGACGCTCAAATGCAAGCAAAAATATGAAAAAAATCTATCAAATATGCCATAAAACATCACTTTTGAGATGGTTTTTGTCTAAAATGTAAGTGGCCGCATTCGTGTTTAGTCTCCACCTTTATATATGTTATGTATTATCATCAAATACAACATATATTTAAATACTAAGATTGAAAAATTATTATATTCATGTTTTCCGTTGTCTTAGTAAGTTCTTCTAGTATAGAAATATGAATATGAAATATTTGAAGGCACTAAAGAGAAGCGGGAGGACCTTTTCGGGGACGTTTGGATTCTTTTGTGGAAATTTAAGATATACACGTATCGAGACTAAGGAATGTATGATTAAATCTTCCGGAATTTGGTATTCAACGTTGATTTTTACGGGAAATTGGGATGACACTCCCTCCGACCTTCATACAATGTGACTATGAAATATTGTTTGACACTTAGTGTATCATTATTAGTGTATGTATTTCCTATAAGTAAACAAACTAATCTTATTTAAGACATACCAGCATATTATTATCGATAGTGAATTATTCTGTATGTACATGCAAGTATTCCAATGTATGTGAGGGTGAATTCAATTCTTTTATGAATGTCTTATTAATACACATGTGATAATATACTTTTGCTATTGAAAGAAAATTACAATCAACAATTATATACATAAATCAGAACCGTATTATCTATGTTTCAGTTGTCAAAGTAACAGTTTTTCTGACAGATTTAAGAGAGTATTCTGCGTTTAATGCAGTCTATATGAAATGTGAGTGTAAAGTTTATAATTTGAATATGAGGTAACTCATTAGTTAACTCGAACAATTCAGCACCCTGTATCCATTATCATTTCTCGGTAAAAGAGTGATCGAAGTTAGCGGAATATACTGATTGGATTATACGGGTTACTCATTTATACATTTTTAATATTTCAACCAAGAGGAAACAATCCGCGGGATCAATCCATACGACTATAATCTTTTCAATTCGGTGGTCATAGAGATAATGATAGCCTTTTTAGTATTTTCTCCACGTTCTAACACTGACCCAGAACCTGCATACACAGTCAACAGAAGTACTTTAACTATAATATTCAGAAACAAATTTGATATGATAATCGTTTATTTTTCTGCTCTCTTTACAAACCAAAGGCCAATAGTGCTTTTAGGTTGTTTTTTTATCATGCAGTGAATACAAAATAAAAAGAAAAATTCTCCAAAATTCATTTTCACCTGTATGGGAAACTATTTCATATTTTTCTACAAATGATTCATTCCTCAGCTTGGGAAACAATGTTGCTATTTTTTTTGTCAAATCACAGTGTTTTGATACATTGATCTCAGTACACAAAAGAGCAACCTAGTTCCCGGAAAATAAAGAATGCCTTGCCACCTCAAGTATTGTAATTTTTACCCGTAGTAATGAAATTTAAACTTTCATTTTAATACTGAACTCATTTGGGTCTTTATTTAACTATTTTATTACAAACTGTCCTCTTTTTTGTATGTTGATTTGTTATATGTCACGATTTGAGTTGTCGTAGTGACTTATTTAAAGATTATTACTTATGTATGTATTTTATAATATTGTATAATTTTCAGACTTTCCAAAGAATTTCCCTGCTAGATCATCTTGTCAAGTAGTAGCAATATCAATAGTAAGTAATTGTATCTTAATTTTTTAGGTTATTGCTGAAGTAGTTGATTGATGACTTTCCGACTTATCAACGAAATTGTGTTTCATGTGAACAATTTGGCTAATAAGTATAAAAGATTGAAACGACGTCCTTTACTGCATATCTTAGTACATCAAAATTTGTTAAGGGTTCTTGTTTCTATCAACCACGGTCTTTGAAATGTTACAAAATCATGATGAGCCATTAAGTAAAATGTCAATTGGTAACCTATCAATAACTCGCCGTTTCAGAATCTAATGCATTCTGGGTAATATTCTCAAAAGTGTACACCAAAACCATGAAAACGTCGGGATTGATTCAATACGTCCTGAACAATGGCAATTCAAATAATGACGTGACGTTATTTGCATTTTGCAGTATGATCAATTTAATCAACCAAAGTCCTTTAGATTCCGAAACAGTCAATGACCAATGTTGTCCGAATCTGACTTGTGATATATTGGTGAAGTCCTCTGTACATTTTCTTATAGTGCTATAATAATAAATAGATAGATGTGCAAGGTATTGGTGTCGATGGAAACATGAGCCTAAGTAAACATAGATAATGGAAGGCATATTACTTATTTATACGATTATGTTGTCATGAATGTAGATTTAACTTACAATTCTCGATACTTTATGGATTAGCAGCACCCTAGGCTTTGACAAAATAAGACAACCAATCTGTTATGGAACGAATTATTATCTCAGACAATTGTCAACCATTCTGGGGCGCCCCTTTGTTTGTAAGCTTGTTGGTGGTCAATCTGAGGTTTTCTGTTCAATGGTTTTTACTTTTTGTCTTTGTGTTATGATTTGTTCATTTTGCACTTTTGATATTCTATTTCCAAAGATTGCAATTTAGGTCTTACAACTGTAGTCATATTAATCAACCATTTTTGTAACGAATGAAAATAAGAAAACGGCAAACAATATGCATACATGTACCGCTTGTTTTGTATGTCTAATGAAATAAGAAAAAGTTGTGTTAATTTATGTTTTAGACAGGTGTTAGTATTTTATTTTTATATATATATATTTAATCAATAATTTAAAAGTTTGTCAACCTTATTTTTCAGGGAGCGCAGTTAGAGGTTGACGCAATAGCTGTTATTGATAAGTGCTGATGGCGACGACGAGTTGAGATAACGAGACATAAAATAACTTCAAGAATGCATTAAATATAAAATTAGAAAATGTTAAATCATGGCATAAACTAGATGGTGATATGAATATGAACCCTGGTTTTTACAATACCGGCATCCTGAGCCAGATTTTTAACATGCTAGATAACACGAAAACAGACCACAGGAAGACATGAGCCATTGTTCTGACTCCGAGCCGAACAGTCTGGGCTCTTACTGCCAGATGCCTAGTATTAAGCAGAAAAGTAACAAATACCAATTTTCAAATATTTGGTTTTACTTGGCCTGGGATCGAACCCATAACTTCCCTCACTCAGGGCAAGCACGCTACAGCGTTTGACTGATTGATTGATTGTTTGTTGCTTAACCTTTCTTTTTTTTTCTGGCTACAGATTT
The DNA here is from genome assembly GCF_021869535.1 of Mytilus californianus. NCBI lineage: Eukaryota > Metazoa > Mollusca > Bivalvia > Mytilida > Mytilidae > Mytilus > Mytilus californianus. The sequence continues at coordinate 45,603,981 of NW_026262582.1, read as the reverse complement.
CACTCGAGTGAACAAACAATTTGAATGAATATACTAAACTGTGTTGGCTTTAATACTTTTTAAGGGTGCCTCGTTGGTTTATTACAAGTTACTAAAAATGGATTAATATAAGTTTCCTAGAGATGCAAAGGTTACTCACGAATCGGTCTTCTTTTCTTGATACAGATAGGTGCAGTCCTAACCTGTACAGCAAGTTAACTTGATAACCAGTCATTTGGACTGGTCAAAGTTAACCTGTGACCGGATTTAGGACTGCTCTGACCAGTCCTAGGACCATAATCTTGTTAACTTGAAAAGCGGACTTGGTCATAGGACTGTTTTTATGTCTGCCAAAAAGTTAACTTGGAAACAGGTCCGCTATTGATATAAGTTAACTTCGAACCAGTCCTGTCATAAGTTAACATAAGTTAACTTCGAAACTAGTCCTGCCCTAAAGTTAACATAAGTTAACTTCGAAACCAGTCCTGCCACAAAGTTAACATAAGTTAACTTTTGCTTTGACAAATTCGATCGAAACCAGACCTGTTCCCAAGTTAACTTTTGACTGGTCTGCTCAACACTAAGTTAACTTGTAACTAGGACCGCTCTACATCGATTTTATAATAATATTTTTCAATATCTTAATTTGTTTCGTAGTATAAACATCGAAAATAAAGTAAAATTAGTACTTCCGTTATTTTATAAACAGGATTAAATATAAATATTTGAAAATAAAGTACACATAAAACGTTGCTTGTAACACAAATTTATCTGTGATCTGCCAATCTATAAATTAAAAAACGATCTTGGTTACAATGATAACGGGCATTGAATATATATATTCCAATACCTATCAAATTCAACCATATTTGCACTTTATTATGTATATTTATGAAAGGACGTATATTAGATGTTAGTTATACGTCCTTGTTAGTTAAACGTCCTTGATCTATGTAGCCACAATCAGCAATATTTTAATTTCAGGATAGAATTTATTATACAAAATGAAAGCATCATTTACACACATGACTAAAATTTTTGTTCGCATGAATTTAGGGTGCCAGCATGTCCTCCTTTTATTCAAAATATTGATACGTAACAAAATTTCAGTAGTTTTGATACCTCATGCTGACTTGTACAACAAAATTATTTGACCGCATCGACCAACACAGACCATATGTGCACTTTAATTTGTAAATCTATATACCCACATATTAAATCAGCCACATTTTTATGTCGGGGTTCAATGTGTAATACAAATGACAGCAATATTGAAATACAATAACAACAATTTTTTTTTCGAATAAATTTAGGTTGCCATTATGTCCTCCTTTTATTCAAAATATTGATACGTAACAAAATTTCAGTAGTTTTGATACCTCATGCTGACTTGTACAACAAAATTATTTGACCGCATCAACCAAAACTGACCATATGTGCACTTTAATTTGTAAATCTATATACTGGCATAGTAAATCAGCCATATTATTTATGTCAGGATTCAATGTATAATACAATGGACAGCAATATTGCAATACAATAACAACAAATTTTTGTTCGCATAAATTCAGGGTGCCAGCATGTCCTCCTTTTATTTGAAATATTGATACGTAACAAAATTTCAGTAGTTTTGATACTTCATGCTGACTTGTACAACAAAATTATTTGACCGCATCGACCAAAACTGACCATATGTGCACTTTCATTTGTAAATCTATATACCCTCATAGTAAATCAGCCATATTTTTTATGTCAGGATTCAATGTATAATACAATGGACAGCAATATTGCAATACAATAACAACAAATTTTTGTTCGCATAAATTTAGGGTGCCAGCATGTCCTCCTTTTATTTAAAATATTGATACGTAACAAAATTTCAGTAGTTTTGATACTTCATGCTGACTTGTACAACAAAATTATTTGACCGCATCGACCAATACTGACCATATGTGCACTTAAATTTGTAAATCTATATACCCGCATAGTAAATCAGCCATATTTATTATTTCAGGATTTAATGTATTATACAATGGACAGCAATATTGCAATACAATAACAACAAATTTTTGTTCGCATCAATTCAGGGTGCCAGCATGTCCTCCTTTTATTTAAAATATTGATATATAACAAAATTTCAGTAGTTTTGATACCTCATCATGCTCATGCTGACTTGTACAACAAAATTATTTGACCGCATCGACCAAAACTGACCATATGTGCACTTTAATGTGTAAATCTATATACCCGCATAGTAAATCAGCCATATTTTTTATGTCAGGATTCAATGTATAATACAATGGACAGCAATATTGCAATACAATAACAACAAATTTTTGTTCGCATAAATTTAAGGTGCCAGCATGTCCACCTTTTAATCAAAACATTGATACCTAACAAAATTTCAGTAGTTTTGATACTTCATGCTGACTTGTACAACAAAATTATTTGACAACATCGACCAATACTGACCATATGTGCACTTAAATTTGTAAATCTATATACCCGAATAGTAAATCAGCCATATTTATTATTTCAGGATTTAATGTATTATACAATGGACAGCAATATTGCAATACAATAACAACAAATTTTTGTTCGCATAAATTTAGGGTGCCAGCATGTCCTCCTTTTATTCAAAATATTGATATGTAACAAAATTTCAGTAGTTTTGATACCTCATGCTGACTTGTACAACAAAATTATTTGACCGCATCTACCAAAACTGACCATATGTGCACTTTAATTTGTAAATCTATATACCCGCATAGTAAATCGACAATATTTTGTATGTCAGGATTCAATGTATAATACAATGGACAGCAATATTGCAATACAATAACAACAAATTTTTGTTGGCATCAATTTAGGTGCCAGCATGTCCACCTTTTATTCAAAATATTGATACGTAACAAAATTTCAGTAGTTTTGATACTTCATGCTGACTTGTACAACAAAATTATTTGACCGCATCGACCAATACTGACCATATGTGCACTTAAATTTGTAAATCTATATACCCTCATAGTAAATCAGCCATATTTATTATTTCAGAATTTAATGTATTATACAATGGACAGCAATATTGCAATACAATAACAACAAATTTTTGTTCGCATAAATTTAGGGTGCCAGCATGTCCTCCTTTTATTCAAAATATTAATATGCAACAAAATTTCAGTAGTTTTGATACCTCATGCTGACTTGTACAACAAAATTATTTGACTGCATCTACCAAAACTGACCATATGTGCACTTTAATTTGCAAATCTATATACCCGCATAGTAAATCAGCCATATTTTTTATGTCAGGATTCAATGTATAATACAATGGACAGCAATATTGCAATACAATAACAACAAATTTTTGTTCGCATAAATTTATGGTGCCAGCATGTCCTCCTTTTATTCAAAATATTGATACGTAACAAAATTTCAGTAGTTTTGATACCTCATGCTGACTTGTACAACAAAATTATTTGACCGCATCGACCAAAACTGACCATATGTGCACTTTAATTTGTAAATCTATATACCCGCATAGTAAATCAGCCATATTTATTATGTCAGGATTTAATGTATTATACAATGGACAGCAATATTGCAATACAATAACAACAAATTTTTGTTCGCATAAATTTAGGGTGCCAGCATGTCTTCCTTTTATTCAAAATATTGATATGTAACAAAATTTTAGTAGTTTTGTTACCTCATGCTGACTTGTACAACAAAATTATTTGACTGCATCTACCAAAACTGACCATATGTGCACTTTAATTTGTAAATCTATATACCCGCATAGTAAATCAGCCATATTTTTTTTATGTCAGGATTCAATGTATAATAAATACAACATGTACAATGGACAGCAATATTGCAATACAATAACATCAAATTTTTGTTGGCATAAATTTATGGTGCCAGCATGTCCACCTTTTATTCAAAATATTGATACGTAACAAAATTTCAGTAGTTTGATACTTCATGCTGACTTGTACAACAAAATTATTTGACCGCATCTACCAAAACTGACCATATGTGCACTTTAATTTGTAAATCTATATACCCGCATAGTAAATCGACAATATTTTGTATGTCAGGATTCAATGTATGATACAATGGACAGCAATATTGCAATACAATAACAACAAATTTTTGTTCGCATAAATTAAGGGTGCCAGCATGTCCTCCTTTTATTTAAAATATTGATATGCAACAAAATTTCAGTAGTTTTGATACCTCATGCTGACTTGTACAACAAAATTATATGACTGCATCTACCAAAACTGACCATATGTGCACTTTAATTTGCAAATCTATATACCCGCATAGTAAATCAGCCATATTTTTTATGTCAGGATTCAATGTATAATACAATGGACAGCAATATTGCAATACAATAACAACAAATTTTTGTTCGCATAAATATTGAGTGCCAGCATGTCCTCCTTGTATTCAAAATATTGATACGTAACAAAATTTCAGTAATTTTGATACCTCATGCTGACTTGTACAACAAAATTATTTGACCGCATCGACCAAAACTGACCATATGAGCACTTAAATTTGTAAATCTATATACCCGCATAGTAAATCGGCCATATTTTTTATGTCAGGATTCAATGTATAATACAATGGACAGCAATATTGCAATACAATAATAGCAAATTTTTGTTCGCATCAATTCAGGGTGCCAGCATGTCCTCCTTTTATTCAAAATATTGATACGTAACAAAATTTCAGTAGTTTTGATACCTCATGCTGACTTGTACAACAAAATTATTTGACCGCATCGACCAAAACTGACCATATGTGCACTTTAATTTGTAAATCTATATACCCGCATAGTAAATCAGCCATATTTTTTATGTCAGGATTCAATGTATAATACAATGGACAGCAATATTGCAATACAATAACAACACATTTTTTGTTCGCATAATCTTAGGGTGCCAGCATGTCCTCCTTTTATTCAAAATATTGATACGTAACAAAATTTCAGTAGTTTTGATACCTCATGCTGACATGTACAACACAATTATTTGACCGCATCGACCAAAACTAACCATATGTGCACTTTAATTTGTAAATCTATATACCCGCATAGTAAATCAGCCAAATTTTTTATGTCAGGATTCAATGTATAATACAACATGTACAATGGACAGCAATATTGCAATACAATAACAACAAATTTTTGTTCGCATCAACTTAGGGTACCAGCATGTCCTCCTTTTATTCAAAATATTGATATGTAACAACATTTTAGTAGTTTTGATACCTCATGCTGACTTGTACAACAAAATTATTTGACTGCATCTACCAAAACTGACCATATGTGCACTTTAATTTGTAAATTTATATACTGGCATAGTAAATCAGCCATATTTTTTATGTCAGGATTCAATGTATAATACAATGGACAGCAATATTGCAATACAATAACAACAAATTTTTGTTCGCATAAATATAGGGTGCCAGCCTGTCCTCCTTTTATTCAAAATATTGATATGCAACAAAATTTCAGTAGTTTTGATACCTCATGCTGACTTGTACAACAAAATTATTTGACTGCATCTACCAAAACTGACCATATGTGCACTTTAATTTGTAAATCTATATACCCGCATAGAAAATCAGCCATATTTTTTATGTCAGGATTCAATGTATAATACAATGGACAGCAATATTGCAATACAATAACAACAAATTTTTGTTCGCATAAATTTATGGTGCCAGCATGTCCTCCTTTTATTCAAAATATTGATACGTAACAAAATTTCAGTAGTTTTGATACCTCATGCTGACTTGTACAACAAAATTATTTGACCGCATCGACCAAAACTGACCATATGTGCACTTTAATTTGTAAATCTATATACCCGCATAGTAAATCAGCCATATTTATTATGTCTAGATTCAATGTATAATACAACATGTACAATGGACAGCAATATTGCAATACAATAACATCAAATTTTTGTTGGCATCAATTTAGGGTGCCAGCATGTCCACCTTTTATTCAAAATATTGATACGTAACAAAATTTCAGTAGTTTTGATACCTCATGCTGACTTGTACAACAAAATTATTTGACCGTTTCAACCAAAACTGACCATATGTGCACATTAATTTGTAAATCTATGTACCCGCATAGTATTGTTCCTAGCGCCTTTATGTCTTCTCCTGGCGCTCCTGTGCACATTTTAGTAGGACCGCAAATGTAAGCAATAATATTGGAAAACAATTAATGCAAAATTTTTTCCGCATAAATTGAGAGTGTCAGCATTTCATCTCTGTATTCATAATATTGAACAGTCACTAGAGATAGTAATTCAGGATGGTGTGTAAAACAAAACTACTAGGCCGCATCATCCAAGTACCAACACTGACATGTCTGAATTCATTTGTACTTTTTAATAAAAAAGTATGAGGTTCTCTTCTGGGAATAGTGTACTGTTAATCTATTATGTCGGTTGATTAATTTTGTTTGTAGTTAAACGTCAAGTGGCAACTATTTCATTCAAGTGCACATTGAGTATAATTTTGGGACTTCCCATATATCAATTAATCGGCAAAGACATTTTGAATCTCTCGACAAATCTGACGAATTTGACGAGATTGTTGATAGTTTTACCACACCGTACTATGTATCCGGACACTGTACAATTATCTTTAGAATATTCTGCGGAAAATAGAATAGTAAATCCAATGCAAACAAGTTGAATAACAATGAAATATCCATGCATGAATAAATGCATAAAGTAAAATTTAGAAAGAGACAGGTAAAAACGGGGAACGAAGCAACGTCGACAATGATGTTGATATCCCATGATATAAGAATATTGTTCCGATGCGTTGGATAACCTTTCTATCCGCCTTCTAATATAAAAACCAACTCTCATTTCCTTTATGATAGCTCTATTTTATTGTATAGCCATTTTTGTTTATGTATATAAGAATATATCAAATAAAAAAAAAGAATTTTGTATAATATCTAGTAGAGTCTAGCGGGTAAAGAAATTTGCTCTGTGGGGAAAAACAATGCGAATATTGTTTACATATTTTAATTAAAGCTCAAGTCTGATATGAAAACTCTTAAACACGATAATCTGTCATAAGCAGACAGGTCTGGTCAATAGCAGACTTGTCCACAGGTCTGGTCAGAAGCAGACCTGTCCACAGGACTGGTTAAAAGCAGACTTGTCCACAGGTCTGGTCTGGAGCAGACTTGTCGATAGGTCTGCAGCAGTCCTAAAAAAGCAGACCGTAGGTCTGGTCTACCAACGACGAAGTTAACTTGCTTGTCTGCTTAAAAATTCTCAAGTTAACTTAGAAAGCAGTCAACAAGTCTGCTCCAAGTTAACTTTTGTCAAGGTTAGGACCGCACCCATCTGTAGCTTTGATAAGTTTGATTTGTTTGCTTTTTATACACCTACACAAGCATGGCATTGTGTTTAAAATTTCTCTTTTTGTTGTGATTAACAATTTGTCTACGTTTAACAAATAACTGATTTCAAAATTTATACTGTCTTAGAAACATGATTTTCGATGAGTGGTTTTTGGCTTTGAACTAGCTGCCAGTACTGTGAGACCTCTTAGATCTGTACTTTGTGTTTTTGTTTGTGTGTGAGGGATTTACAAATTCCCTGCCAAATCCGGTCTGTGTTTTTTTTCTCGCTGGTTGTTTTATCTACTCTGTATCGATCTAATGAGTTAAGCACTTTTCAACTGATTTTAATAGCTTGTTTAATGTTACACTACTGTCCCAGGTTTAAAAGGGGGTGGGTTTGGTGCAAGCAAACACAGTCCTTTTCTAGATTTAGACATTTCAATTTCTAAAGGGAGACTCCATACTAAAAGTTACGACAAAAGAGACGATTTTTCATTCCCTATTGTTAATTTTCCTTTTTTTGACGGCGATGTTCCTTTGGCTCCATCATACGGTGTTTATATATCCCAACTCGCTCGTTATGCCCGTGTGTGTAGTGATGTCATAGATTTAATCGAACGTAATCAATGCATCACTGGTAAGTCAGGGATTTCGTTACCATAAATTACTTAAAACTTTTACTAAATTCTTTCATAGAAACAAAGATTTGATTAGTAAATTTGGCTGCACCTGTAGAAAACTTATTGAAAACGGAATTTCACATCTTAAATTTTACGGTAATATTGTACTAAAAGCGCGGAAATCACTATGTGTAAACTCATCGAACCTTTAAACAAACTTATTAGTTAAGGTTATCTTACCAATTTTGTAAATAGATCTTTGAATATATTTACATTGGCACAAATATCGATTTTGTCATCAGCAAATTAAAACATAACTAAATTTGTATTCTTTTCAAACGGTTTTTTGGGAAGTATAAATAAACATCCACGTTCATTTTCTATATAGAGATTACTTTATCTATGTATAACATTATACATATTTATTAAAAGGTAAACTCCTAACTATCCTACTGCCTGTCGATACTTTTATTTTGGCATTGCGCAAGTCATGTCTTCTTTGACTGTCCATGACGTTAAAACACTAAATCCCTGGGATGTGTTTCAGTTGATTTAAAGTCTGATGCATGATTTTTTATCATTAATTGTGTTTGGCTTTTAACTAGCCTTCAGTAACTGCGAGTTCTCTCAAATCGTACTTTTGTGTTAATTTGACCTGTTGATACAATTTGTAATGCAGGTTTGTTATTTAATGTTTACTTACTTAATAATGTTAATGTTATATTTCGTCTCACTATTTTTAATATATACCACCTTTGATAAGTGTTTGGTATGACGATAAATTTTCACTTCTGTTCTCGTACTATGAACAAAAAAATTATTTATTTTGTAAACAATATTTCCGTACTTAGCCATGTATACCTTACAACAAAATTATTGTTAGTTACCTGTGTACGTTATTTTATATGGCGGCATTTTGTCCAAGGTTTTGGTTATCTTTCTGATATTGTTTTACATCTCACCCCCTTTTTTATCAACTTTGTATTGACCATGTTGACATTGTGTCATAGATCAAATTTATTCTTTTAGTGTATGTTCACTTGTTTTTGTTCATATGTCTTTTGATTGAGTTAAGCCATTTCAATTGATACTTTATAGTGTGTCGTTCTATCTTGTGATGTTATACTATTGTTTCAGGTTAAGGTGAAGGAAGGTTGGCACCTATTAAAACGTTTAAACCCACTGCATTTGTTTGCACCTGTCCTTAGTCAGGAACCTGATGTTCAGTTGTTGTCGTTTGTTGATTAGGTTTATAGGTTTTCCTATTTGAATGGTTTTACACTAGTCATTTTTGGGCCCTTTTCAGTATTTCTTCTTTCTCATTGAGTGAATATACTTTCCTTCGTTGTGAAAAAGAGTTATGGGCATTTGTATAAAATTACCTATAATATTCCAAGTTTCTTCATCCGAGTGAATGATCTTGTATAAACATTGCATTTGTCTACTATTACAAAGTTAATCATGCCAATCCATTCCGTTTTAGTCTCTTAACTATACATGTTCCTTTCTATTTGTTTCACTTTATTATTCCAAATAAATGCCCAAAAGATTTGTATATTTCGTTTAAATATTGGTTTGGAATTTAATACCCTATCAAGGACAAAATAATACTTTTTATAGTGAAGTTTTGCCGGCGAAGGTCTGGTTTTCCTTTTATCACTCCAAAACATATTATCGGGTATTTCATACCCATCAAACTTTTCTACGTTATCACTTGTGTGTTGGTTGTTTTGTTGAACTGTTTTTTTAAGTGACATTTGAGAACCATACTTTTTAAATTCCATAATGTGATAGTTTAACAAATAACTTCTAACAAACTAATATCAAATAATTGAATATACATGATATAGGTCAGCATCGAGTACACGCATCAGTGAACAAAGCTACTATTTTCATATAGTATATCTAATTAATGATGATATGATATTGATACAGCACACATAATACATAGGAGAAGTGATGGGTCTCGAATACCCATACTGTCAGACAATCCGCATGTAAATTCTGTCTCCCTTCCTGACATTTTCCTAATTTTCGAACTTAATTAAGCCGATAGAATCTTCGCCACACCAATAAGCAACAAACCATAACTAAAGGTTGTTTAGTAATAATTTCAAAATGGCGTGTATATCGACTGAAAATAATATTTTCGCGCCGTGATCTGAAGCAAATGTTAGGAAATATCGCTTGAATAAAGGCTCAATGAGGACTTATATATTATATACAAACACAACATTGAGATAAAGACGATTATAAAGTACTTTCATACATAAAATTATTTAATGCCATAATGTAATTGAAACATGTACATCTATTTTGTGCGTTGAGGCTTTAGCCAACTCGGCTGTGTATTTTTATATGTTGGATTAAGTTGTTTTATGTAATGTATCCGTTTTTATTCTGTAGTTAGTCCCCACTTTGGTTTTATCATGTATATCTATTATATAGTCATTTTATAAAATTTACTGTTTGCAAAATTATAAATTATTCTAAATAATAAGGATGTTCTTGTCCCAAGCAGAAAATCCTGTCCGTGTTAGGCGCAACTCTTTGGAAGTTTTGGTCTTTGGTGCTCTTCAGCTTTGTACTTGTTTTGGCTTTCAAACTTTTTTTATCTGAGCGTCACTGGTTGGTCTTGTGTGGACGAGACGTACGTCTGGCGTATTGAATTTTAAGCCTAGTACATTCTGCTAGCTATTGTTCGTGTGTTTCTTTGTCCTATATGTTCTCCCATTTATTTGTATTGTGGTCCTGTCATGTGATGTTGTCGTTTTGGTGTTGTGTTTGACGTTGCCATAAAAGCGGGAGGTTTGGCATGCCAATAAACCAGGTTCAACCCACCATTTTTATCTTAAAATGTCCTGTACCAAGTCAGGAAAATGGCCATTGTTATATTATAGTTCGTTTCTGTGTGTGTTACATTTTAATGTAGTGTTTTTGTTGTGTCGTTGTTCTCATCTTATATTTGATGCGTTTCCCTCAGTTTTAGTTTGTAGCCCGGATTTGTTTTTATCTCTATCGATTTATGAGTTTCGAACAGCGGTATACTACTGTTGCCTTTATTTATTCTAAGATTGTTCCTGAACACAGGTAAGTCATTGGAATTGTGGATATGTTCGAATAAATTCAAAACAGACTAATCGTAATGAATAATCCTAAGTAGCAATTGTCAAACTAGACAAACGGGTGTTAAAAGTATGTAAGATATGCCTGATTTAGAATATGGCAGAGTGCTCTAGACTAATAAATTAAAAGACTTAGTGTGAAGAATGAATCTAAAACATGTTTTTTGTAAGGTATTAGCAAATTTTTACAAGTTAACCTGGAACATCAGTGTATCAGCCAAACAGAACAAAAATGTATAAAAATCAGATGGAACTGGACTGACTATTTGGAATGGGTTTTGCTCATTGTTAAAGGCCGTATGTATACGGTGACCTATAGTTGTTAACTTTTCTGTCATTTGGTATCTGTTTGATAGTTGTCTTATTGGAAATCATACCACATCTTCTTATTTTTATATTAATTCAACCGATCGGTACAGAGCACAAACAAAAACTTACTTAAAAAAACAACAACAAAAAAACAACAAAAAAAAACAACAAAAGTTACGTTATTATATAGAATAAAATGTATTAACACAAATACCAAACTCCAAGGTTAATTCCAAAATAAGGAAGTCCATTAAACATGAAAAACCTTCGAATAGAACGATAGGAAAGCAACTGTCATATCCCCCTGATTTGGTACAGACTGTTTCCGAAAATAGTGGGTTAAACTTGGCTTTTGTAAATTTACTGTAACGTTATTATATATAATTAATTGTTTAATCATTCGAAACAACATGAGTTTTTTTCTACCCCATGAATACATTGCCTTAGCCGTTTTGAGTACAATTTGTCAGAATTTCGCAGTTTTTTACTCGAGTGCGACTAATGAGTTTCATGTGGACAAGACGCGCGTATGGCGTACCATATTATCAACTTGGTATCTTTGATTATTGTTAATAGCTAGCTTAACAGCCCACTTGAATGACAGTTGTTTATAGTTCCGTTACAAATACAAAATTGTAAGAGCAAGCCAGTCAGACCTAATGAGTTAACGTGACAATAATTAGGATCCAGTAGCCAAACTTGTATAAACAGACATCCACGATATGCAAAATTACTTTATTAAATAATCCAAAAAGCAGTTCATAGTTGATTGTAAAAAAAATATTTTTCAAAATAAAATTGTGACAATGCTGATCAAAACTATTTTGTTGATACATAAATTTTCGTTTTAATGATATAAGATAATCATCTGTTTACCGACTTCGTTTTTTGTCCAATAATCAATCTGTTACGGTCTGCAACGCGATAACGTTACAATTATTTCAACGATTTGTTGTAATTTTTTTTCACATAGAACACTACTTTGAATGATGTTTACCGTAAAAACAAAGTCGGTGATCCTATCATCATTTTACATCATTTAAACAGAAATCTATGAATCAACAACATACAGTTTTTTAAGAAAAATCTATGTATTAAAAATTAGAGATTTGATGAATAAAGACAAATTTAAGAAAGTTTTTTGCCGATTTTATGTGCTTTCTATTCAAATGTTTTGATAGAATTTAATCAGTAATATTTCAGATGATAAAAGAGATAAATGCATTATTTTTTCGATTTTAAGTTATTGTTGAACGAGTCAGAGTGGTAGGCAATTTTTACCAAAATCTGTGACATAGCCCATTTACTGAAACTTTAGCTTAAATTTAACAGATACAATAATTGATCTGCCTACCGGAAAATCAAATAGATCGATCACAAAAAGCTTTAACTATTAGAAAGTACCAAACGTATGCATACATTTTTTTGGAGCATTTATATTTGCGATTTTCATTTATCCGTTAAAATAAGCAAAAATAAACACCCCGCAAAAATAACGCACTGTATACTGGTCTAGTAAATGCATTTTTTTATTGCAAAATACAATTTATGAAGACAGATATAAATGTTTATAATTTTAAAATTATAATATGAACGAGAGAAAACATGTCTGGCTGTAATTTTATGCGTCAAGGTGCCATGAACAGCATTTGTTTCTAAGTCTATAAAGAACGAGTATCATCAGTAATGACATATACTTTCATGTTAACGACGACGTCGAATCATCATTTGTGTTTTCGTGAGGGAATAATTGTAACCTTTCCAGTGATACCATTCAACACCATCGCAATGTGACTTGTGGGAACCATTGAGATACAACCCATTCAGGTTGGAGTGATGACAGCCTTTATACTACCATCCACCTTTAAATCGCATTATCATATCTTTTTATTTCTCTAAACACATCTGCTATTTCAATTTTATCTGTGATTCTTCTAAAATAATTAATTGTCTATTTGTTCAATTTACAATTTGTGTTTATTGGAGTCCATTTTATCTTCTGTGTAGTTAAAACATACTAAGATTTTGAATTAAATTGTTGATAATTTGAAAAGTAGCGAAAAGGACCTTAACCTACGATTTAAACCAAAATTAAATATGCGATCCTTTCTGTTTCAAGTATAAATAAAAGTGGAATTTGAAAATAATATTTCGTTATAAGCCGTCAGTTTGGACCAAATTTGTAAAAAAAAGTCTCAAAAACATCGCTGATGTATAATAGACGTGCAAGTCGATAATTTAAACTCATTGAATCTGTATTCATGTGACCTTTAATTTAACCCCTTAGCTGGAGATGGGTTACACAAGCGTTCAGCTATTATTCTTCTTAATTTGAAAGGTAGTGTAACTAAATATCAATCAACACAATAAAGCATGTAAATACCAATTTTTCTGCATGTTTATTGCAAATCTAATAAGTTACATTGATCAATTATCTATAAATATATGCTTCACTAACAAACGACTATCACACAAATTGCCGATTGTCCAATATTTATACTTCCCAATTGTTCCGCATAATTTCATTACTTTTTTACCTGTAATTTGATAAAAGTTGGCCAATCAGGAAGAAACCGTTTTAAAGCCCGTTTGATAATCCGTTTGCATCCCCATTTTCCTTTTAAATATATAATGACATATATATTCGCTTACAACAACATAATAATAAATCCGAGTTGATTAAATATAATTACACAAATATTGAACCCCATTACTCTCGAAGGATGTGATTGTGTACGATATAATATAGTTGTTTTCTTTTTCTTTTTGATAATATGTACTTTTATTATATCATTTTATGTGGTTCCTCAAAAAAAAAAACAACATTACCATATAAAAGTATGACAAAAATAACGAACTCCAAGGCAACTTCAAAATGTGGTAGTCTATAAAAATGACAAAATAAAAAAAATACAGTAATAGTGTTCCATATAAAAAAAAAAATGTAGCAATATCTATTAATATGTGTACCTATGTCGCTTCTTCGTTTTGTTTCAGCCACCGTGTTCGAGACACAAACCATACTGTAACCCAGTTACGAAAAAAATAATTGAAACAGACAAAGCTCCAATAATCCCTTTACCTTTCAGGTAATGTATTACTCAAAACTTAATGATTATACCACAAAGTAACAAACAATTAAAAACATAATCCAAGAAATCTGTCAAAATAAAAAAAAAAGAAAAAATAGTCACGATAAATAAAGAAAACTAGTTTGTGGAAGATGGTTGGGAGAATAATATTGTCGTACAATTGCCGCTAGGAGCAGCTTTGAAAATAAAAATGCAGTCGAAACTCTCAAATCACCTTGCAAAATTGGTGTTAATGTGGTTTTGTTCTGAATATGCATGAACATATTTGCCTCTGAACACAATTCAAAATTTATCAATCAATCATATATTGATTTCTTAATTGAACATGTGTTCTTTCTAGATTAGTATGTTCTTAAATGAACGTCTGAACGTAAACATCATAGACTGAAGTCTTTGCACTAAATCTGTCGGATGTTTACTGATTGAAACTCTAGTCTGGCAGAACGTGATATATGTATAAGTTGTTTACGAACTATCTCGCAGTAACTACAAGACCTCTGATCGATACACTGTGTTTTTTGTCTTGATTTCAGTTAATTTTTGTACTTCGAGTAGATCTGATGAAGGGGATATTTTTAACAATCACAAACATGTTGAACCATGCCCAATTTTTTTTTATATATCCTTTCCAAGTTGGGAGCGATAATTCAGTGGTTGTCGTAGGTTTCTGTCTGTCATATCTGTTTTTCGTGTAGTGCGTTGTAATATGTATCATTTATGTGTTCAGTTTTCAACGTGAGAGTTCTTTTGGAATAGAAATGTGAATGTAAAATATTTGAAGGCACTTATGAGAGGCGGAAGGAACTTTTTGGGAACTTTTGGATTGGACCTTTGTTTTTTTTGTAAATCCCGCCCATTGTTCTCTCTTTTTGATTTCTTTGGCTCAGTATCCTCCATTCTATATTTTCTCCAATCCTCTATTCTGTAAACACAATCAACTAACTTACATATGACCTTCTTTTAAAATGTTAAATTTGGAGATATTTAACATATTCTACAATCCGTTCTTACACATGTAACAGAATATTTGTAAATAACAGTTGAAATGCACTGTGACACCAATAGGAATGTCCATCAAAGATTAATCTGATTGTTTTTCCCGACTTTTCCCGATGTACAAAAGCAACATTATATCGTATGGCAAAAATGAAAAATTTATTATGAGCGCAAATGAAAGTCAGAACAACCTGGAACATGGCCTCGTGGTCATAAAAAATCCGAGCACGGTTATCGTACACAGACTCAGAAATATCAAAATACTGGATTTGGTATTTTGAGCACATATTTTGTACTCCGAGTATTGCAAAATGTTTTACAAATGAGAGCCTTGACCCTTCTTTTAATAAAAACTTATTCTTATTCTTGTAATAAATAGATAGATATGAACAGGCATGAAAAAGCATTTAAACACATAAAATAGGCTAAAGCGCTGTTAATATAAATGTTTAATTGTAGATATTGTTAAAATCCTCCTCCCTCCGCCCATATATCAAATGTAAGTCCCTTCAAAAACACCGAAGATAATATATATGCTAAGATAAAGGTTTCTGAAATAAAAAAAAGTACAACAAAAAAACCAAAAGAAAACCGAAATATATTTGAATCTGACCGTGTCATTACATTTAAAATTATACCACCAGAAACCAGTTGAAGTGTGACAGGATCTATTCCTCGTTCAACTATTTCCTTGTGGTATAATTCCAAATGTTATTACACAGTCAGAGTTAAATATATTTCTTTTTTATTTCTATTTCAGAAGACTTTAGCTACGCATATATATTATTAGTCGCAGAATGCTGGACATGTGGACGACTCTGAAACACATATGTACTTTTGTTGTTTTCTTCTAATGACTTATTCTTATGTTTTAATTTTTGAAGTCAAGCTGTTTTGGCGGGAAATACTCTATACATGTCTGGACAATTAGGAGTAGACCCTGTCACACTTCAACTGGTTCCTGGTGGTCTTATTCCTGAAACTGAACAGGTGAGCACAAATCGTTATGAAAATGTATTCCATACAACAACTACTTTGTCTGGAAGGGTTCATCTAACCTTGACCCTATTTTCAAGGTACATTGGTCAATTTTACGTTTTCCTGGTTAAGTCACTGTAATCAATAGTTTCTGAGATACTTTAAGCAATAGGTAAACTATAGTTGGTGCATGGCATGATTGTAAGCTATACGTGTCTCTCTGGCTTGTATCTTCTGACCTTAATCTCCTTTTCATTCTTTATTGGCAATGTAAATTTTTCTTGATTACATCTGTTTCTTATATACATTTTGTACCATAAGCAATAGGTCAACAATATTTTGTGTATGGAGTGATCTTTAGGTGTACATGTCCGTCTTGCAGGATTTATCTGATCTTGTCCTCATTGTAATGCATGGATCACTGGAAATGTTACGTTTGAGTGATTCTTGTAGTAAAACCATTATCTTTAAGACTTTCAACTATGAATCAATCTTTGAATTCTGCTAGTGTAATCAAGAACGGAAAACAGAGTAAAGAAAACCTATTTGCAAAGGTAAACAGAGTTATGGGGTTAAATTTCAGACGAAGTATTGGAGCATTACCCCTGTATACATGGTATAACCCTTGGATACCTGATCAAAACATCAGTCGTTTAGTTGTCACTTACTAATACACATACAGACAATAGAAAATATGTCAATCTAATGCTAAGAGGAAGTAGCCAAAACACAATACAATTTTTTTCTTCTCTTATCATCTACTGAAATTTTCATAGCGTTTCTAAATGCGGCGTAATTAGTTACAAAAGTTTCATTCTACAGATATTCAAGAATTTTCGTGCTGTATTAGAGGCTGCTGGTGGTAGTTTAAAGGATGGTGAGTTCATTCATTGTAATATTAATAATAATAATCATAATAATAATAATAATAATAATAATAATAATAATAATTATAAAAAAGAATAAGAATAAGAATAAGAATAATGAAAATATACTGAAAATAGATTATTCTCCGTTTCTGGCATACGTAACACATGTAACATTCATCAATTATTTTGATAGATTGATGAATTGTTTATTATTGCTTGCTCAACACCAAATGGCAAATATTACTAGATATTAAGGATGAGAACAAATCAAAGGAGAAGGTCCGGTAAGGGCTAGTTTTGGTCTAAGATTCGAACTACATCCGATGACCGATTTTTGACATTTTTTTAACTTTTAAGTGTCTTCTTCAGTCGATTCAATATGTTTGTGTAAAAGATTTGAAATGATTTGGCTTTAAAGACGCTCAAATACAAGCTAAAATATGTAAAATCTATCAAATATGCCATAAAACATCACTTTTGAGATGGTTTTTGTTTCAAATGTAAGTGGCCGCATTCGTGTTCAGTCTCAATCTTTATATATGTTATAATGTATTATCATCAAATATAACTTATATTTAAATATTAAGATTGAAAAATTATTATATTCATGTGTTCCGTTGTCTCAGTAAGTTCTTCTATGATAGAAATGTGAACATGAAATATTTGAAGTCACCAAAGAGAGGCGGGAGGATCTTTTCGGGGACGTATGGATTGGGCTTTTATTCTTTTGCGGAAATTTGAGATTTACACGTATCGAGACTAGGGAATGTATGATTAAATCTTCCGGAATTTGGTATTCAGCGTTGATTTTTACGGGAAATTGGGATGACACTCCTTCCGACCTTCATACAATGTGACTATGAAATATTGTATGACACTTAGTGTATCATTATTAGTGTATGTATTTCCTATGAGTAAACAAACTAATCTTATTTTAGACATACCAGCATATTATTATCGATAGTGAAATATTCTGTATGTACATATAAGTATTCTAATGTATGTGAGGGTTATTTCTATTCTATTATATTTTATAGTGTGTTTTTCTATGTTGTGATGTTATAAAATTGTTTCAGAAAAGGGAGAAGGTTTGGTACCATTAAAACTTTTAATCCCGCTGCAAATGTTTGCACCTGTCCTAAGTCAGGAATCTGATTACAGTAGTTGTCGTCTGTTTATGTAGTTCATACGTGTTTCCCGTTTCTCGTTTTTTTTTATAGATAAGACCGTTGGTTTTTCCGTTTGAATGGTTTTACACTAGTAATTGTTCGGGGCCCTTTATAGCTTGCTGTTCGGTGTGAGCCAATGCTCCGTGTTGAAGGCCGTACCTTGACCTATAATGGTTTACTTTTATAAATTGTCACTTGGATGGAGAGTTGTCTCATTGGCACTCATACCACATCTTCCTATATCTATTTTATGAATGTCATATTATTACACATGTGATAATATACTTTTGCTATTGAAAGAAAGTTACAAACAACAATTATATACACAAATTAGAACCGTATTATCCATGTTTCAGTTGTCAAAGTAACAGTTTTTCTGACAGATTTAAGAGAGTATTCTGCCTTTAATGCAGTCTATATGAAATGTGAGTGTAAAGTTTATAATATGAATAAGAGGTAACTCATTAATTAAATCAAACAATTCAGCACCCTGTATCCGTTATCATTTCTCGGTAATAGAGTGATTGAAGTTAGCGGAATATAACGATTGGATTAGAAGGATTACTCATTTATACATTTTAAATATTTCAACCAAAAGGAAACAATCCGCGGGACTCAATCCATACGACTATAATCTTTTCAATTTCGTAGTAATAGAGATAATGATAGCCTTTTTCGTATTTTCACCACTTTGTAACACTGACCCAGAACCTGCATACACAGTCAACAGAAGTACTTTCACTATAATATTCAGAAATAAATTCGAACATATATGATGATCGTTTATTTTTCTGCTCTCTTTACAAACCAAAGGCCAATAGTGCTAAGTGGTTGTTTTTTTTTATCATGCAGTGAATACAAAATAAAAAAATTTCTCAAAACTCATTTTCACCTGTATGTGAAAATATTTCATATTTTTCTACAAATGATCTATTCCTCAGCTTGGGAAAAATGTTCAGTAGATGCTATTTTTTTTGTCAAATCACAGTGTTCAGATACATTGACCTCAGTACACAAAAGAGCAACCTAGTTCCCGGAAAATACAATACTTGCCACCTCAAGTATTGTAATGTTACCCGTAGTGATGAAATTTAAACTTTAATTTTAATACTGAACACATTTGGATCTTTATTTAACTATTTTATTACAAACTGTCCTCTTTTTTGTATGTTGATCTGTTGTATGTCACGATTTGAGTTGTCGTAGTGACTTATTTAAAGATAATTACTTATGTATGTATTATTTAATATTGTATAATTTTCAGACTTTCCAAAGGATTTCCCTGCTAGATCATCTTGTCAAGTAGTAGCAATATCACAAGTAAGTAATTGTATCTTAATTTTTGAGGTTATGCTGAAGTAGTTGATTGATGACTTTTCGACTTATCAACGAAATGGTTGGCTAATAAGTATAAAAGATTGAAATGAGGCCCTTTACTTTACTGCATATCTTAGTACATCAAAATTTGTTAAGGGTTCATGTTTCTATTAAACACGGTCTTTGAAAATCAAAATAATGATGTGCCATAAACTACGATGTCAATTGGTAATCTATAAATAACTTGCCGTTTCAGAATCTAATGCATTCTGGGTATTATTCTCAAAAGTGTACACCAAAACCATGAAAAAGTCGGGATTGGTTCAATACGTCCTGAACAATGGAAATTCAATTAATGACGTGACGTTATTTGTATTTTGCAGTACGACCAATTTAATCAACCATTGTCCTTTAGATTCTGAACGGACAATGGTCAATGTTGTCCGAATCTGACTTGTAATATATTGGTGAAGTCCTCGGTACATTTTCTTATAGTGCCATAATAATAAATAGATAGATGTCCAAGGTATTGGTGTCGATGGAAACATGGGCCTAAGTAAACATAGATAACTGAAGGCTTACTACTTATTTATACGATCATATTGTCATGGAAGTAGATTTAACTTACAATTCTCGATACTTTATGGATTGGCAGCACCCTAAGCTTTGACAAAATAAGACAACCAATCTGTTATGGAACGAATCATTATCGCAGACAATTGGCAACCATTCCGGGGCGCCCCTTTGTTTGTAAGCTTGTTGGTGGTCAATCTGAGGTTTTCTGTACAATGGTTTTTACTTTTTGTCTTTGTGTTATGATTTGTTCATTTTGCACTTTTGATATTCTTTTTCCAAATATTGCAATTTAGGTCTTACAACGCTAGTCATATTGTTCAACCATTTTGTAGTCAACAATTTTGTAACGTATGAGAATAAGAAAAAGGCATACAATATGAATACGTGTACCGTTTGTTCTGTATTTCTAATGAAATAAGAAAAAGTTGTTTTAATTTATGTTTTAGTCAGGTCTAAGTATCTTTTCTTTTACATATTTAATCAATAATATAAAATTTGTCAACTTTTTTTCAGGGAGCGCAGTTAGAGGTTGACGCAATAGCTGTTATTGATAAGTGCTGATGGCGACGACGAGTTAAGACAACGAGACATAAAATAACTTCAAGAATGCATTAAATATAAAATTAGAAAATGTTTAACCATGGCATAAACTAGATGGTGATGTGAATATGAACCTTGGTTTTTACAATACCGACATCCTGAGCAAGATTTTTAACATGCTAGATAAAACGATAACAGACCACAGGAAGACATGAGTCATTGTTCTGACTCCGAGCTGAACAGTCTGGGCTCTTACTGCTAAATGTCTAGTATTATGCAGAAAAGTAACAAATACCAATTTTCAAGTATTTGGTTTTACTTGGCCTGGGATCGAACCCATAACTTCCCTCACTCAGGGCAAGCACGCTACAGCGATTGACTGATTGATTGTTTGTTGCTTAACCTTTTTTTTTCTGGCTACAGATTTCACTCGAGTGAACAAACAATTTGAATGAACATACTAAACTGTGTTGGCTTTAATACTTTTTAAGGGTGCCTCGTTGGTTCATTGGAAATTACTAAAAATGGATTAATATAAGTTTCCTGAGATGCAAAGGTTACTCATGAATCGCTCATGAAACATGGCATTGTGTTTACATTTCTCTTTTTGTTGTGATTAACAATTTGTCTACGTTTAACAAATAACTGATTTCAAACTTTATACTGACTTAGAAACATGATTTTCGATGAGTGGTTTTTGGCTTTGAACTAGCTGTAAGTACTGTGAGACCTCTTAGATCTGTACTTTGTGGTTTTTTTTTGTGTGACGGATTTACAAATTCCTTGCCAAATCCGGTCTGTGTTTTTTTTTCTCGCTAGTTGTTTTATCTACTCTGTATCGATCTAATGAGTTAAGCACTTTTCAACTGATTTTAATAGTTTGTTTAATGTTGTACTGTTACACTACTGTCTCAGGTTTAAAAGGGGGTGAGGTTGGTGCAAGCAAACACAGTCCTTTTCTAGATTTAGACATTTCAATTTCTAAAGGGAAACTCCATACTAAAATTTACGACAAAAGAGACGATTTTTCATTCCCTATTGTTAATTTTCCTTTTTTAGACGGCAATGTTCCTTTGGCTCCATCATACGGTGTTTATATCCCAACTCGTTCGTTATGCCCGTGTTTGTAGTGATAACATAGATTTTAACGAACGTAATCAATGCATCACTGGTAAATTATTTAGTCAGGGATTTCGTTACCATAAATTACTTAAAACTTTTACTAAATTCTTTCATAGAAACAAAGATTTGATTAGTAAATTTGGCTGCACCTGTAGAAAACTTAATAAAAACGGTATTTCACATCTTAAATTTTACGGTAATATTGTACTAAAAGCGCGGAAATCACTATGTGTAAACTCATCGAACCTTTAAACAAACTTATTAGTAAAAGTTATCTTACCAATGTTGTAATTAGATCTTTGAATATATTTACATTGGCACAAATATCGACTTTGTCATCAGCAAGTTAAAACATAACTAAATTTGTATTCTTTTCAAACGGTTTTTGGGAAGTATAAATACACATCCACGTTCATTTTCTATATAGAGATTACTTATCTATATATAACATTATACATATTTATTAAAAGGTTAACTCCTAACTATCCTACTGCCTGTCGATACTTTTATTTTGGCATTGCACAAGTCATGTCTTCTTTGACTGTCCATGACGTTAAAACACTAAATCCCTGGGATGTGTTTCAGTTGATTTTAGTCTCTGATTCATGATTTTTTATCATTAATTGTTTTTGGCTTTTAACTGGCTTTCAGTAACTGCGAGTTCTCTCAAATCGTACTTTTGTGTTAATTTGACCTGTTGATACAATTTGTAATGC
Source organism: Mytilus californianus (assembly GCF_021869535.1). Classification (NCBI taxonomy): domain Eukaryota; kingdom Metazoa; phylum Mollusca; class Bivalvia; order Mytilida; family Mytilidae; genus Mytilus; species Mytilus californianus. The sequence continues at coordinate 45,581,180 of NW_026262582.1, read as the reverse complement.
AGGTTTGTTATTTAATGTTTACTTATTTAATCATGTTAATGTTATATTTCGTCTCACTATTATTAATATATACCACCTTTGATAAGTGTTTGGTATGACGATAAATTTTCACTTCTGTTCTCGTACTATGAACAACAAAATTATTTATTTTGTAAACAATATTTCCGTACTCAGCCATGTATACCTTACAACAAAATTATTTTTAGTTACCTGTGTAGGTTATTTTATATGGCGGCATTTTGTCCAAGGTTATGGTTATCTTTCTGATATTGTTTTACATCTCACCCCCTTTTTATCAACTTTGTATTGACATTGTGTCATAGATCAAATTTATTCGTTTAGTGTATGTTCACTTGTTTTTGTTAATATGTCTTTTGATTGAGTTAAGCCATTTCAATTGATATTTCATAGTGTGTCTTTCTATGTTGTGATGTTACACTATTGTTTCAGGTTAGGGTGAAGGTTGGCGCCTATTAAAACGTTTAACTCAACTGTATTTGTTTGCACCTGTCCTTAGTCAGGAACCTGATGTTCAGTTGTTGTCGTTTTCCTGTTTGAACGGTTTTACACTAGTCATTTTTGGGGCCCTTTATAGCTTTCTGTTCGGTGTGAGCCAATGCTCCGTGTTGAAGGCCGTACTTTGACCTATAATGGTTTTCTTGGATGGTGAGTTGTCTCATTGGCACTCATATCACATCTTTTTATATCTATGTTTAACACTCTAACATTCTGTGTGTATAAAAGAACATGGGGTATTATTGCCAATGAGACAACACTCCACCACAGACCAAATGACATTGAGGTTAACTATAGGTCATCGTTCGGCCTTCAACAATAAGCAAAACACATATCGAATAGTCATTTAAAAAGGCCCCGAAATGTTAAATGTAAAAGATTTCAAACAAGAATCCAATATCAGGAGCCTGATTTTCAGTGGTTGTCGTTTGTTGCTGTATATTATATTATCTTTCATTAATTGTTTTGTACATAAATCAGACCGTTAGTTTTCTCGTTTCAACCGTTTAACATTTGTCATTTCTAGGCCTGACATATCTGACTATGCGGTATGGATTTTGCTCATTGTTGAAGGTCGAATAGGGACCTATGGGTGTTGACTTCTACGTCAGTTGGCAATCATCCACGTCTTTTCGTATTTTTATATCTTTTAATAGTGCACAAAAAAAATCCATTTTTATCCGTATATATATACGATATGTCTAGTACATATTGTCCTGAAGGTTATAAAAGTCAATTTCAAAACTTGTTATTCGAAAACTGTCCATGTTTTTAAATAAATATTCAAAATTCCTGTACATCGGTACCTTTATTATACCTAATTATCTTTTGTCGTCCGTATGTATACCAGGTTTGAAAATAGTTCGTATATATTAATGTAAATAGTTTTTTATTCTGTTACTAATGGGAAGATCGTTTTACAGTTTGTGTTTCAAGGTGATTTTTACAAAAATGAAAGTTATCTTGAACTAATGAATGTTCAAATCGATGTAGGTTTGATTCCGTTTAAATAATTTTTTTTGTCATTCGTATGTATACCAAGTTTGAGCATAGTTCGTATATATTAATGTAAATAGTTTTTTAATCTGTTATTAATGGGAAGATCGTTTTACAGTATGTGTTTTGCAAAAATGACAGTTATCTTGAACCAGTGAATGTTCAAATCGATGTAGTCTATTTCCGTGTAAATACTGTTATGTATGAACTTCAATTGGAATTCACCAATTTTGTTTTTTCACAACTAGATTTCTTGAAATACCCCAAACCGAGTTCCAGTCAATACTTACAGCAAACTCAGTTTCCACTTCGGTATGGTATTTTGATTAAGTTTGCCTTGAATATCATTCTGATCTATTATTTGTTGTGGTGTTATTTCAACACCTGAAATTGTTTTTAGATCTAAGTTGTCGAATTTAATTAACGAATTGTCCTGCTTACTCGATAAAACGTTGGTACCCTTAAGTATACCTATGTACATTTTAGATATAGCATTTTTATTTTTTGAATAATCGGCTAAGCAATTTCTTGTACCGTTAGTCGGTTATATATATATGATTACAGTCTTTGAAAGGTTTCGTTTCAAAATTCTACTATTTTACTCATGGTGAACTATTTAAAACATTGAGAGCTTCTTTTACATTCAATAGCGGAGATACAAGCAATATAAATAAGAGGATGTGGTATGAGTGCCAATAAGACAACTCTCCATCCAAGTCACAATGTATAAAAAGTTAACAATTATAGGTCAAAGTACGGCCTACAACACGGAGCCTCGCACCAAACAGCAAGCTATAAAGGGTCCCAAAACGACTTGTGTAAAACAATTCAAACAGGAAAACAAACGGTCTAATCTATATAAAAAACGAGAAACAAGAAACACCTATGAACCACATCAACAAACGACAACCACTGAACAACAGGCTCTTGACCTAGGACAGGTGCATTGAAATGCATCTGGTTTAAACGTTTTAACAGGGGCCAACCTTCACCCTAACCTGAGACAGTAGTGTAACATTACAGCACAAAAAGACACACTATAAAATATCAATTGAAATAGCTTAACTCGGTCAAAAAGACATTTAAACAAAAAAAAGTCAACATACACTGAATGAATAAGTTTGAAGTCTAGTTTTCAGTATTTCTTCTTTCTCATTGAGTTAATATACTTTCCTTAGTTGTGAAAAAGAGTTATGGGCATTTGTATAAAATTACCTATAATATTCCAAGTTTCTTCATCCGAGTGATTAATTTTGTATAAACATTGCATTTGTCTACTATTACAAAGTTAATCATACCAAACCATTCCGTTTTAGTCTCTTAACTACAAATGTTCCTTTCTATTTGTTTCAATTTATTATTCCAAATAAATGCCCGAAAAGATTTGTATATTTCGTTTAAATATTGGTTTGGAATTTAATACCCAACCAAGGAGAAAATAATACTTTTTGTAATAAAGTTTTGTCGGCGAAGGTCTGGTTTTCCAGACCTCCAGACAACTTTTTGTTTTTTCCCTTAAATCACTCCAAATCATTTAATCGGGTATTTTATACCCATCAAACTTAAGAAGGTTTTTCGCCAATTTTATGTGCTGTCTATACAAATGTTTTTAAAAAATTTTATCAGTAATATTTCAGATGATAAAAGAGATAAATGCATTATTTTTTTCGATTTTCAGATATAGTTCAACGAGTCGGAGTTGTATGCAAAACTATACCAATATATGTGACATAGCCCATTTGCTGTAACTTGATCTAAAAATTAACAGATACTATTATTGATCTGCCAATTGGAAAAAAAACCAAATGGATCGATCACAAAACGCTTTAGCTATTAGAAAGAACGGTTGTTAATTAATAATTTCAAAATTGCGTGTATATCGACTGAAACTAATAGAAAGTACCGAACGTATGCATACATTTATTTTAGCGGTTTTCATTTATCCGTTAAAATAAGCGAAAATAAACACCCCGCAAAAATAACCCGCTATACGGTATGAGTATTTACCTTTGTTGAAACGAAGAAAGTTTTGAGAATTCTCCCATTGCTTCAACTTCTGATGAACAATTTACAAACACTAATGAATCCACCATGTACAATTCCTGCTCGCCTGTTATACGTTTTAAATTATAAATTGATAAAGTCTGAAAATAGATGACTTAACTACAATTTGGTGTCAAATGGTAACAAATTATTCATTAAATGCATGACGGAACCAGTCGTGACAGGTAAAACAAATGAGACAAATGGTTTCACTTTAAACGGCTTACACAAAACAAAAAATTGTATTGCGTATATCAGTTATCAATACAAAGATTAATAATTAAAATAAAACGAACATTCAATTGAAAAGATCAAAGTATGCATAAAATAAAGGCGCATATTATTTTTCAGCTTTTGTCACAAGTGTTAAAGTCATCCCTTCGTAAATTTTACGGACGCCATCACAAGTTGGTTGACCGTTATGGAATAACCGTTTCACAGATGATATCGGATATGTTCCTTATGTCGTAACTACAATATCCTTCCCTTTTCACGAATGTGACTTACCGAATTAGACTATTTACCGGATTTGTAATAACATAAGCAACTCGACGGGTGCCACATGTGGAGCAGGATCTGCTTACCCTTCCGGAGCACCTGAGATCACCCCCAGTTTTTGGTGGGGTTCGTGTTGCTTAGTCTTTAGTTTTCTATGTTGTGTCATCTGTATTATTATTTGTCTGTTTGTCTTTTTATTTTTGGCCATGACGTTGTCAGTTTGTTTTCGATCTATGAGTTTGACTGTCCCTCTGGTATCTTTCGTCCCTCTTTTAAATAATACATGTAAAAAACTGACACGAGGAGATGTGGAAACGATTGAAATTACAAGATGCTTCGATATTGTACTAGAAAATGTAAATGCATTTTGTTATTGCGAAATACAATTTAGAAAGACAGATATAAATGTTTATGATTTTAAAATTATAATATTAACAAGAGAGAAAACATGTCTGCCTGTAGTTTTATGCGTCAATGTACCATAAACAGCATTTGTTTCTAAGTCTATAAACAATGAGTATCATCAGTTATGAAATAAAATATCATGATAACGACGGCGTCGAATCATCATTTGTGTCTTCTTGAGGGAGTAATTGTAACCTTTCCAGGGGTACCATTCAATACCATCTGCAAATCTTTTGTGAGAACCATGTAAGTACAATATATTTAGATTAGAGTGATGACAGCTTTTTAACCACCAAGCACCTTTAAATCGCTTTTGACAAGCACCAGTCGAACTGTCTCTATCTAGCGTTGAAAAAAGCTGACTATTATGGGTGACTGAATCCAACGAATTCCCTATAAAAGAAGGAACAGTCACAAATTCGACGAGGTGTTTGTACATAACTACAATATGTGTTGCAAAACTTATTACTTATACTAATCTTCGTATAGGTCTGAATAAAATTTGTTTTATATATGAATGTGTGCGTTTATAAAAATTAGAAAACAAATCTAGAATATAGACGGTATTTGTAAAATAACAACTGATAATCAAGTGTTCTGTATGAAATGAACATGATCATACAAGATCAATAGAGAAATTCAATCAATCTGACTTGGGTAACAAGTGCTGAAAATGCAATATGAAATGCTGATCTGCTTTCATGTGATTAACTTCAAAGGCAGTTCAGCATCGTGTTATATAACCAGATTTGCACAAATCAGTTACATACCTGTAATTTTAAGTAATATTCAGTTACCTTCCTTTAACGTGTTTAATGTATTACAATTAAGTTTTGGCAATCAGCTTGTTTTAAATTTAACGTGCAATGTCATGGTCGTTTCTGAAAGTTCGTGTTTTAAATTTGAAAAAGTATTTCAAATGACTAAAACTTTTGAAATATCCTTTAGGCCTTGGGACTGATTTTTAAAACTAATGTCATTTGTACATTATTTTGTTTTAAATACTGCTCTGAGCCAAAAATAAAACGTTCCAGTCTATTGCAGCTGATGGACGATTGGAAACAATATCAATGGTTAATGTAATTGTCAATAAAAAACATCACTGTCACAAATGTTTTCAAAAGATAACAGTAATTATAGTCTTTCTGACAATAACTGACAATAATTCGAAGTAACAAATGGCTGTTACTATTCTGATCCTGTGTTTAATCGTTCTGCAAATGAACAATAAACCTGTCCAAAAAATGCTGTTAAAAAAGTACACCTTAAGAAATATTCTCAATAAAACATAGGATAGTGTAAAATTGAACACAAAACAAAATATGGTACCTAACTTCACTGGCGTATGACAAATAAACTAAGTCTTCGAAATGATATGTTTGATGCAAAGTTGTCACGAGTACACGATTCTTGGATTTAAACCAAGGTAGTGTCAATTATGTATTATGAAATGAAAAACTTTATTGAATTGTACCATGTATGCAATTTTCAGATATGTCAGATGGTCACTTCCTGTTTAAAGATAATTCAAATTTTATTATGCTCGCTTAACATGGAAATTTTCATCACTGAGCTTCTGTTTTATGGAATATTTGGTCTAGAACGATTTAATTTACAATTTTTAATCATTTATTTTGCATTGTCATTTAACCTAGCATTAAATGAAGACTAGTATGAAGTGATCTAAAATTGAATACAAATCCCAATTTGCTATTTCAGAGCTGATCTAAGAAAGCGCCATCTAGCTACAGAAAATACAGTTTTGCATTTAGCTGCAAGTCTAGGTGGTATAGATGTTTGGAATTCCAGTTCAATTCCTGAAAGCCTCAGTGTGGAGTTGATGTTGGGAGATCATCAGAGAGTTCTAGAAGGACGCTTAGTATCAATGCTTTAAATGGTTCGGACAAAACAGCGCTACAGTAAGAAGCAGTAAAAGGTAAAGGCCACCAATGATTTGTTATGAGTCTTGATGTAGATATTTTTCTAACCATTAGGTTATTTTCAAGTGATTATTTAGTTTTTTGTGCTAATTAGATTAATTATTGATTGTTTAAAAAAAGAGCCTTGTACAGTAATTAAATATTCTAGAAAGTTTTTGAGGGCATGAAAGTTGGTGTCATTTTAATCAAACTCAAAGTCATATAAACAGTCACAACAAAAACACCGATGTGTAAGTAGTTTTACAGCCTATTTAACATGAAATTTGATGCCTGTTTTGTTTTGAATTTTTAGAAGGATTTTTTGGCATGCACAGTTGGAAATTAATTTTCATGATTTAAAATTACAAATTACTACAGAATGGATTATGCTTCTTTCAGCAATAAATAACTAAATTCAAACTGAAAATTTACGTTGATTATGAATTCCGACTGAATTAAAAACTGATATGCTGATTGCTTCTGATAATTTCAAATATCATTAGATCCCTGTATTCTTAAATTCAGACTTGTAACGGTGTATGAAAAAACTGTTTAGCATGATAGTCTTGCATATTTCACAATAAAGTGTCTTTTGCAAATGTGTGATATCAATTTCAATGCTAATGACTAATTATTTACCAGAAAGAATAAAATCTCCCAAAATGTTAAAGATAATTCCAAATAAAGATGTTTTATTGTACAATCTGCTTCTTTCTCTCCAGGTTTTTTCAAAACCTGTCAAATGATTATTTTATCATGAAGCAACAACAGCTCTTCTGGATTCCAATGGAAACCTATTTTCTGTTCCAGAATATGAAGGTGTTTGGATTGAAATCTTATCACACAGACAGAGGCAAACATATTTGGTCATGAGTTTGATAGAAAAAGAACATAAACAAAACTGAAAAAGAACAACTTTGTTTATGGCGAGTTTACCTTCATATAAGTGGTGAATTGCAATTTTTGAAAAAAAAAGAACTGACTTGTTTTGACTTAGGTTTTATTCATAGAGGTCAAGAGGTAACACTCCACTAATGGCACCATATAAAGTTGCTTATGTTGATTGTAGTTCTTTTTCTGTTACAGTCTGCTGTTTACCAACAATCCTTTGCAGTTGATTATAAACTCTTGTGATATATTTTGTATTTTTTCTTTTTTGTTCCATTTTAAGGTCATATTTATTAGAGGAAAAAAAAAAATATTCAAAAACATTAATTGGTTGAATAGGAACTTGTTTCGGTCAGGTTTTTGTTTTACAGTTTTGTCATTTTCAAGAATTAGTGTAACTTAAAATCACTCTTATATGATGATATTGTGTCCTTAACTAGTAAAGTGACTATCATTCAAAGATCTAGAGGAGAAAAAAAAACCCAAACATATCAGAAATAGCTGAAACGGATTTATCTGTCAAGAGAAGACAACTCGGAAAATGATTCTGGAGCTCTGGATGCTGACTCTGTGAGAACTGATAGTCAAGAAGGTAAAGTAAAACTTCAAAGCAGATATTTTCATTCTATTTAATGTTTGCAAAAGTAGAAATATGTTCCCCGAAAAAGCCTGGATTACACAGCTTTCAACATAACGTCTCATATTTTGCAATCATTAACTTCGATTAAGTTTCATGTTCATCTATGAAGGAAGAATAGTTCCTAATGTAAGAAAATGGTGGTATGCTGAATTGATAAACAAAATTAAAATAGAATTTAAATATTGTATGAAACATATATTAATGTTAACTTTGTAGTTTAATGACATAAAATATTTTAATTTTATTTGTTGTAATGGTTTTAGGTGAAGCTCATTGTACTTATCATTCAGTTGTGAGAAACGCTTCAGAAATGAAATAAAAAAGTATCTCTTTTATAGAGCTTGCATATAGATTTGAAGTCAAGTGGGTTTTGCTTTGCTGCCTGTTATATGAATCGAGAAGTTTCCTGACAATACTTTCCACGCTCATATTATATATGGATTTGTGGATGTTGTTTTAAAAAAATACCAATAAAAACTTGCTGCTATGATATAGCGAAGTGTTGCTAAAAGTGGCATTAAACATCTATAACTAATCAATCAATCATTGTATTGATTTTTCCCCCAAATACATTTTCTAACACAAAAGTAAATTGAAAACCTCCAAACTAAAAAGCAAAGAAATTTATATTATGAAACAAGGGTCAATGTGCCAAAATAAAATCATTGCTCACTTATGTTTTCAAACTTTTTTTGTAATTAATTCGATATTATCTTTCAAAAGATACTTCATTGACAATAATTGCTTTGAAATTACCACTATTTTACTTCTGAAAAGGTAAGTCTTCTTTTGCACTGCTCCTTTTAAATAGTTGCTATGGCTACATTTTTCTAATCTTTTCTGCATGAAAAATTGTAGATCTTAGGTGACAGAGAACAGAAAAGTTGAGACTATTAAGATATTAGTCGACCATCAGGATTATCCATTTATCATGGTATTGTACACAGAGTTTTAAAATGCCATTGCCTCGTATATTTAACTGCAGAAACCAGTTACATGATTAATGTTTGCATGATTTATTTATAGTTCTTTGAGGTTTTAAAATTTGATAAGTCTATGAATGAAAATGTCCATTTAGGTAATAGATCAAAGCCCTGATTTATGTAAAAACAAAACAAGAAAAACACTGTCCGCCCTATAATTGTTATTCCCCACTTACAGAAGCAACTAGCACTGTACCTATAAATTGTTTTGTCCCTTTGTTTGTTCAATCCTATAGACACTAATGTTCCCTAACAAGTATCTAGGTTTCATTGAAATGATCAATGTTTTGGCAACAAACATTCCTGAATTTTACTTGCCTTTTCTTATATAGAACATATTTCATGTATACTTAGTTTCAAAGTTTCCTGTATAAATAGTATGCAGATGAAATGAATTAGAGATAACAGTCATGACAGTAGTTAACTGATATTCAAATCTCATAAATCTGTTGAGAAGATATAAATCAAGGTAAAAAACATATGCTGAGGAAATCGCTTGAACTCCGAAAGGAGTGAGACTGTGTGCCTCAATATGGTTAATATCACCTGCCATGCAAATCAAAATGTAATAAACTATGTTATTTTTGTTTAATAACAGATGGATTCATCAATCATATTTGTGCTGTTAATTCCATGGATGGTTCGATTACACTGCATACTTCTCTACTCAAGGGAGATAACTTCAGAATTGTGGAGCTGTTACTAAAAATAGATCCCAATGATACGACTATCAACCTTCAAAACAGCTCAGGTTTAACCCCTTTACATTTAGCCTGCCACTAAGAAAGGAAGAAATGTATAGAAATTCTTGTTGTGAGTACATGTATATTGTTTGTATATGATAAGTTGACAACATGACATTTGATAAGTTGACATCATGACAATTGACAAGTTGACAGCATGACATTTACTAAGTTGATAACATGACATTTGATAAGTTGACAACATGTCATTTGATAAGTTACATTGTAACAGCATGACATTTAATAAGTTGACAACTTAACATTTGCTAAGGTGACAACATGACATTTGATTTCAACAATGTGAGAATGTACCTTTCGCTTATTTAAATGATATGATGTTATTTAAAATAGTTTATAATTATCAATTGATTGATTTTAATGCATTGAAATTAATTTATCTAAAAAGAACCACATAACAATCTTGTTGTAGTGTATTCTCCATGAATAAAGGAAGTTCCAGGTCAGATCTTTGTCTAATGCAAACAAACAGCTTTTGAATTGGTATTTGTTACTTTTCCAACAAGCACTTGTCATTTTGGAGTAGAGGCAAAGACTGGTCGGCTCAGAGTTCACACTGTGACTGATACAGAAATGTGTATTCCTACTTATTATGATCCTGGGAGCTAGCAATTTAAAAATCCAAAGCAGCCTATCTGTCTAGTTCAAATCAGGATTAACTCATATTTGATCAATAAAAAAGATAAATAATAAAAAAAAAAATAATAAAAAACATCAGTCAAAACAAAAGTTTTAGTGTAATCATTATATACATATTATTCTTTGTAGTAGAATTGTCCGGAGACTGATTTGAATATTCCGACATTGGGTGGAAAACTGGCTGAAGAAATGACCAATTACAAAAACTTTATCAAAATAGTTCAGGGGCAGACGGGGACATCCTGTCAGATAAGATAGTATACTATTAACCAATGAAATTATTGTCAAACCTGCAAGGAAAATCATGCAAGACATAAAGATCCTACATTCTGTCTGTGCCATCAATGAAATTAAGGTTCAATCAATAACTTTGTCAAACAATAATGGAATTTGATAGAAACACCATGATCAAAAGACAGTGACTAGAACAAAATATTTAAATATTTTATATAAATTTTCTGATTTTGATTAATAGATAGACCTAGTTATGTCAGTTATTATTTGGATAGTCTACGGATAAATTTTTCAGACAAATATTTCTTGCTTTGAATATTCTTAATCCAGAGGTAGTATATAGTATGACCATTTTCCATTTGCCAACAGTGGAATGTTCTTTGCCAATACAGAGGTCAGAGTGGACATTAATAGATAGACCTAGATATGTCAGTTATTATTTAGATAGAGTCTAGGGTTAAATTTTGCAGACATTTCTTTCTAATGCTTTGAAAATTCTTAATCAAGAGGTTGTATATATATCTAGTATGAACATTTTCCATTTGCCAACAGTGGAATATTTTTTGCCAATACAGAGGTCAGAGTGGACATAAAAAAGAAAAGGAATTTTATTCTATGCACTTGTTTGGCCGAAATATTAAGGAACTGATTTTTATACATATAAATAGTTCAAATACATGTGACCCTTTGTAAGGCAAATTTAATTTTTGCTTTGATGTCAACCTGGAATTTGGTAGGTTCATTTATACCATGTTATCGATTTTATTATCTGCCAGGGAGTCACCCCCTGTTTAACATCACCAAATATTTGTACATTGGCATTGAGGTTAGAAGATTTTGTTAGTTTTTTCCTGGCTTACAATGACATGAAATATTTCATAGTTGGTCTGGTGCTTAGCATTATCAAGTTGTACTGATCAAGAAAGTTGGGGTATACTTTATGTGTTCTTGTTGCTCATCAGGTTTCTATGTTGAGTTTTGTAGACTGTGGTTTGTCCTTTAGTTTTTTTTTTAAATTTTGCCATTGCGTAATCAGTTTATCTGCAATTTATGTATTTGAATATCCCTTTGATATCTTGCGCCTCTCTTTGACATGACATATTTTTTGCATGGACATTCTATTTTCCAGTTTTAATGTGTCTTGTGTTTTTATGTTTTTTAGATCTAAGCCATCCTCAAAGTCTCGTTCATCTTCTGTCACAAATGCTTCAATATGTACACAGGCATTCCATTCAGAAGCGCAATCTACCATTAATTTGGAGAAAGTCCACTCCTGATTTGAAGCCATAAAATTTTTGTCATTAATTTACATAAGCATTCACACAAGGAACAAGCTTAATAATTATCTGAACTGGAGTGCATTTATGACATATTCTGTATCCAACAGTTGTAAGATTGTTTTGTTAGATATCAATGCTTAAGGATGTACTTAGGTCAGGTTTATGAATTTTGTCAGATGCTCGCACTTCTTGGGTTTTTTCCTACGATACAGGGTAAAATGTTTTGCCCTACATCACCCACTTCTTTTCTTGGAAGACTTCAATAGCTCATAAAAAGGTCCCGACCTAGTTTTGAGCAGAATATATTTCTTTTTTCTTACGATTTAAGATTTTAAGACTCAAATAATGCCAATGATAAATATAAGGTAACAGTACAAGTCAGCTTTTTCCCGCCATTTGCGTTCGTATAATGCTATCATGTCGTCGTCGATGTCGTTGTCGTCGGCGTCGTCGTGTTCGCCGTCGTCGTCGTCGTCGTCCGAAGACACATTTGGTTTCCGGACAATTACTTTCGTTTAAGTGAATGGATCTCTATAAAATTTTACCAGAAGGTTCAATTCCACAAAAGGAAGGTTGTGATTGATTTTGGGGATTATGGTACCAACAGTTTAGGAATTAGTAGCCAAAAACAAGCATTTTTTGTAGATTCTGGACAATAACTTGTGTGTAAGTGTATGGATCTCTCTGAAATTGTACCATAAGGGTTCCATATCACAAAGGGAAGACTTGGATTGAGTTTGGGGATAATTGTCCCAAACGTTAAGAAATTAGGGGCAAATAAAGGCAACAGTAGTATACCGCTGTTCAAAACTCATAAATCGATAGAGATAAAAAAAAATCCGGGTTACAAACTAAAACTGAAGGAAACGCATCAAATGTAAGAGAAGAACAACGACACAACAAAAACACAACATTAAAATGTAATACACACAGAAACGAACTATAATATAACAATGGCCATTTTCCTGACTTGGTACAGGACATTTTAAGAAAAAAATGGTGGGTTGAACCTGGTTTTGTGGCATGCCAAACCTCCCGCTTTTATGGCAACGTCAAACACAACACCAAAACGACAACATGACATGACAGGACCACAATACAAATAAATGGGAGAACATATAGGACAAAAAAAACCACGAATAATAGCTAACAAAAGGTACTAGGCTTAAAATTCAATACGCGAGAAAAAAAGGGGCCAAAAACAAGCAGTTTTCTAGTTTCCAGACAATAACTTGTGGTAAAGTTTATGGAACTCTCTGAAATTGTACATTTTTTATGAAAAGAAAATAATCTTCAAAATTTCAAAAATAAAATATGGAAAGGGGGGGGGGGGGGGGAGTTCAAAAAGTTTTGGGGGATTATGTATTCAACTTTTTTGGGGTGTTCAGATTTTTTTTTTGTCATCAAAATTTTTTAAATTTCTAATTTTTTTGAATTTTTTGTTGTTGTTAGGGTGGATTTTTTTTTAATTTTTGTTTTGGGGGATCACATTTTTCTTCAAGATTTTTCAAATTTTTTCAATTTTTTTTTGAGGGATATTTTTTTATCATAATTTTTTGGGTTTTTTTTCCCAAAAATTTTCTTTTTTTACATTATTTATTTCTTATTTATATATAAAAGCAAAAAATACTGATATGGCAGGAGATACACACCAAACAGGGTGTGTAAATTATTATATATAACAGATAAACTAGGTATTTGTGCAACAGCACAGTATTGCGCAAAAGGACAGTGTTGCACAATAGCACAGTATTGCGCAATAGCACAGTATTGCGCAATATCACAGTATTGCGCAATAGCAAGAAATCTTCAATCGAAAATAAATACAAATCTTTAAACCAATTCCAATGGGATAAATTTAAAGTATTTTATTTTTGGGGCTTCTAAGCTTGTATTACTATTTTGGATATTGGACCTCATTTTTGAATTGGTCTACATTGAGGTCCAAAGGTCCAAAATAAAACTTTGTTTGATTTCATCAAAAACTGAATTATTGCGGCTGTATGATATACTGAATCTTATTGTGCATTTTTTTTTTTTATTTTGGGCCATGTTTTCAAATTAGTCCATATTAAGGTTTGATAGGTTCAAAATTAAACTTTGTTTGATTTCAACAAAAGTTAAATTTTTGGTGTTTTTTTTAGGCTGAATCTAACCATGTTGTTAGATTTTGGATATCAGACCATACTTGGTAAATTAAGTGTCCCATTTTAAATTTTTAAGATCTTTGACCACATTTATTTTGTGTCAGAAACCTGTATTATGTCAAAAATTTTATCACAATCCAAATTCAGACAGTATCAAGCTTGAATATTGTGTCCAAACTTGCCCTAACTGTTCATGGTTCGACCTCTGCGGTCGTATCAGGCTGCGCTCGGAGAAGCATTTTATTTTAAAAATCAACTAGCACAAAAAGGAGTTCCATAGCCTATCAATACATCTAGCTTATTTTGTTCCTTTACTAACGCTCTTCTGACTTATGGTATCAATTTCAAATTCTTTTTTTTTTTAAATTTTACCTTACTACATCCTTCAAGTGTTTATTTATGCAAATTATTGATGTTAATAATGAAATTGTTTAATGTTATCTTGATTGCATTTGTTGTCAGTTGATGCTTATATACATATCTTAAATGAAAAAAATATGAAACCATTTTGATTAATGCTTTGAAAAGTAATAATGAATTTAATTAATGAATTTCTAGTCGTGCAGCATTATCCTTTATGATAAGACCACGACAGTAACATATGTAGGAAAAGTATTGTCTTTGGTAAGGGGAGATGCATTACATATATTTTTTTTGAAGGATCTTTTAAAACAATCCTGGGTGTGAGATCACTGAATTTGACAGATCATTGTTTCATGACAGCTGCCACTGGTTGATTAAAAACTGCTATATAATCACAAATACCCGCCTTTACCCCTGTAAGACCGCTAGAGCAAAGCAGACCAGATTAAAAAAAATGTTTACATAATGTAAATGGCTATTGTGAACTACTGTTTGTTAATTTATGTCCGTCTTTTCCTCTTTTACCTTTTTACATTTTCATAACTGGTATCTATAAAAAAGGGAGCCAAATGAAAACAGATTTGTAAGAAGTACCATTAATATGAAACGTATTAAAGGAGGAAGAATGATTATAAGCATTATTTGGTACCTGAAATGGCAAAAATAGTAATCTTAATGTATGCTCATTAACATTTTGTAACACTATATCTTTTTTGGAAAAGCTGTTTCATTGCTTGATTTGTTACTTTGTATGGTCTTTCCCTTTTTGAATTTGCCTGTAAATATGATACGTTTTCACATATCTAAATATCTAAATACAGATAGGAAGATCTCAAAATGAGTCTTTATTGGTATGTTGTGTGTGTTTTGCACAAAACTTAAAAAAGTTTGAAGCCAAATGCAAATCTGTAAAAAAATTAAAATGTAAATACTGATGTCTGACAGTCTAATGTCACATGATCATCTAAACGGTGTTGTTAGGTAGATTTAAACTTTTATTTGATTTTCGAATTCAAGACCAAAACAGTGGCCTTATCATACTTTCTCCTTTTCCGTATTTAATTGTGTACTAAAGGGAAACAAGTGCTGCAGAGACGATTATTTATTCGAATTGATCAATTGGAGCAGGATCCACTAACCTTTCTGGAGCACCTTTTTGTGGGGTTCGTGTTACTCAGTCTTCAGTTTTCTATGTGGTGTTCTGTGTATTGTTGTTTGTCTGTTTGTCTGTTGGTCCTTTTCATTTTTAGCCATGTCATTGTCAGTTTATTTTCGACTTATGAGTTTGAATGTCCCTTTGGTATCTTTGGCCTCTCTTTTGTAAACATCATCGTCTTCCCTTTCGAACATAGATATGATATGCGATACACATAAAAAGGGTCATTTATTTCCTAATTGATGGGATTCCTGTTGCCTTTATTTAGTTTTAACCCGAATTTGTTTTTTTCTCAATCGATTTATGAATTTCGAATAGCGGTATACTACTGTTGCCTTTATTTTGCTTATAAAGCTGTCAGTTTAAGTAAAAAATGTTGTTCACGCACTGTGATTGGACTGTTCCCAAGGTGATCTTAATGCTATTCAACTTTGCACTTGTTTTGGCTTTGGAACTTTTTTGTTTTGAGCGTCACTGGTTAGTCTTGTGTGGACGAAACGCGCGTCTTGCGTATTAAGTTTTAAATCTGGTACCTTTTGTTAGCTATTATTCGTATGTACCTCTGTCCTATATGTTCTCCCATTTATTTGTATTGTAGTCCTGTCATGTAATGTTGTCATTTTAATGTTATATTTAACATTGCAATAAAAGCGGGAGGTTTGGCTAGCCACAAAACCAGGTTCAACCCACCATTTTTTCGTTAAATGTCCTGTACCAAGTCAGGAAAATGGCCATTGTTATATTATAGTTCGTTTCTGTGTGTGTTACATTTTAATGTTGTGTTTCTGTTGTGTCGTAGTTCTCCTCTTATATTTAATGTGTTTCCCTCAGTTTTAGTTTGTAACCCGGATTTGTTTTTTCTCAATCGATTTATGAATTTCGAACAGCGGTATACTACTGTTGCCTTTATTTTTCATACATAACGGCAATGATACCACATAATTTCATTTTTAAAACCACTGGGAAAACTTATCTTACATTACTCTTTAGAGAGACACTCTGATTAAGTTTGGCAGCAATACAGTACGGAAAAATATTTATTTAAATTCTCTTCTTGCGATAAGATTGAATACCTGGATGTGGAAGATTTTTCTGTTTCAGTAAAATAGATGAATATTAAATTGATGAGTGTTTCATTATTACCTCATTTTTTTTATGGATTCTATTAAAAATGAGGCACACCCTAGCCTTATAATCACTAATCTGCATACCCTACATGGTCAAATATTAAATCTCATATTACAATGTACTGCTGTAATGCAAAAGTTTAAATGATATTAATCTTTTTTTCTAAAATACGAAACTGAGTTTTTGGTCCCTTATCATATTAAAATGGAGAATTTAGGTCCACATTTTAGATTTAATCCAGACCTTGCTTTCATCTCATTTTTTTAGTTTTCTTTTTTCTATACGTTATGCTAAAAAGTTCCATGTAGCATAAGTAACCTTTTGAAATTAACTATCAACAACAACGTATTTCTTAATTTCTTATGCATTACCCGAATCAGATGACAAGAAAGACCAGCAGCAACAGGACTGATTGCTAAACTGAAGGGTGAGTACAGTACATATTGGTATCCAACATTATCTCAGAAGCAGGGGATAGACAATTAAGTTGAAATAGTCACGGTTTCTAAAATGCCGAAAATTTTGATATATCTGTCACATTTTTACAGTTCCTCAATTCTTTCATCACGAACATTGTTTGTCTTTCCTCTTTTGAAAGCCTTGGTCCACAGAGAGGTGTTTAATATACATTAACTTGAAAACATTAAAATTGATGTTTTTGATGCTAGTTTGCGCATAGCGATTTTGCATGAAAATTCCTCCATAGAGCATACATTTAACCATTTGTCCTTTTATTTCCTTGTAGAGGTAATTTTGAACTTGAAAGTAACATTTTTTCCAGACAAAATCGAGTTGAAAAATGTTGCATTTATCATTTCACATACGTTCATAAATTAGATATAGATTTCTCATTTAAGAAGTTTATCAAAGCCATTACAGCCCGTGGATGGTGTTAACTTCCCCCCAACAAAA
Organism: Mytilus californianus; assembly: GCF_021869535.1. Lineage (NCBI taxonomy): Eukaryota > Metazoa > Mollusca > Bivalvia > Mytilida > Mytilidae > Mytilus > Mytilus californianus. Next base: position 45,563,672 of record NW_026262582.1, on the reverse strand, counting down.
CGGGTATGGTGTAATGGTGTATGGCATATGGTTCAATGGTAGAAGGTGTATGGTGCTATGGTGTATGGTGTAAGTGGAATGGTGTGATGGTGTAACGTGTGATCGGGAATGGTGTGAATGAATGGTGTACTGATTTTTAATTTTATACATTAATTCACAATATAGTGATCAAAATTCGTTTCTTAAAATAAATAAATAATGTTGTAGTCGCACGCTTTTTTAAAAAATTCTATGCATTATGGTGTAATGTGTAAGGTGTATGGTGCAAAGGTGTAACGTGTATGGTGTAATGGCACAGGGTGTATTGTGTAATGGTGTATGGTGAATGGTGTAATGGTGTATGGTGTTAATGGGAAGTTTACACCATTCAAGGACTGTATAAGTAAAGTATTGACATGTTCTATCTTCCCCGAAAGCTTCAAAGAATATGAAAGATTATAGGATTGTAATCAAGGAGATGCTTTGCAAGAAATCTGCATAGAGAATACACGCACTCGTGACGTCAAAAAGCCGTTGCAACAACTATCTTAGGAGTCCTTATGAAGTTAGATGATTGTTGCAACCATCATTTCTGCTCTATTCAACAAAACCTCATTTTTGAGCGGCAGTTGAAATCTCCATTCTTCATTTCGGTCCATCCACTCTGCAGAAACTTTCTATTTTATTTGTTATAATTTTTTTCTCGTCCGAGATATGCATGACATATTTGTCACTGGAAGTATAACAATCAACAATCTATCAGTCTATAAGTCTACACGAATTCCTCGTTGGTGCTATTAGGTAGAAATAACTGATCTTCAATTCCACAAATGTTTCTCATTGTTTGTGAGCATTTGATTGAAAATGTCCTTTTACCCAGTAATTTATTTTTATCTTCTTTTTGAAGATTTTAAAGGCACCCCTTACCTAGCTCACTATGTCAATATAAACAAAACGTGGGAGGAAATTATGATTCGAATGGTCCATTATAGATATACTTCATTTTGGTTTGAGTTGGACGAAGCGTGGAAAAGTAAGTACCTAATTTGTGTAATCAACTTATTTCAGTTTTCAACCCAGATCACACTTTAAAGAATGATTTCACACATGTTGTGCACCTGATCATTGAAAACAGAATAGGATAATCCCGCTTTTTATCTGAAATCAAAGTAGATGATGAAATGAAGTTTAGCATATATGGCATGTTTTTTACAGATTTGTATTTGCTGTTTTGATTTCTGCTATTGATAGTCCAGCTTATTACTGGTCTCCAGTTTAATGGAACAGCAATGGGAACAAGATAAAACCAGTCATAATCCAATATGTGATGGGTAAATGAGAACAGCAAATTAATAATACTTCTGTGTATCAAACCCTCTAGATCTCTTGGTTCGGATTAATTGACGATATTGACATAAAGTAGGATAATGCTGAACAAGAAATTAATGTGTTCATTCAGCAAGCCAATAACGTCCATCCCTCAATGTAATTCACTTAAGAAATCTCTGCCACTAAGATCACATTCCTTGACACTACTACACAAGTGAAGATCTGTATTTCAAGCCCACAGACAAACTTCGATATCGTTCTGACCTGATTTGACATCCAAAATACTGGACCAAAAGCATTCCCTTTGGCCAAGTCATCAGAATTAAGTGGATTTAAGTCGACCACATGAGCTTCGGAGCAGTGCACCCAACAAACAGGGGCTTCAGAAGAAAATACATCAATAGAGATGCCATTCCTAGTAAGAAAATCAGCCAAGATATTATTTTGCAGTGAAAAAGAGTCCCGTTTGTGATTACTTACACATTGTGTCATATTTCCGATTGTGACATTTGAAATGATTCTGGTTAAGCATGGCATGATATGCATGTAGTAAGCAGCAGACGCTTACTCGGTCGACTCTTTTTTAGTTCATGCGATTCCATTAGTTTTTGTTTATTAACGTGATTTCATTGTCTATTCTTCATCGATTCACAAGATTTGAATATCGGTAAACTATTGTCTCTTTAATTTACTACAAAAAAATGATAATTTTTCGCACCTTATCCGACGATCACAGTCTTTATTTAGTTCATGCGATTCCATTAGTTTTTGTTTATTAACGTGATTTAATTGTCTATTCCTAATCGATTTACAAGATTTGAACATCGGTAAACTATTTAAGTTACCACTAAAATTTGATAATTTTTCGCAATTTATCCGCGGAAATTGAAAAAAAATATGAAAAATTCAAAAGTATCCTAGATATTCCCCTAGCCACCGATAATGTCTTTCCGAGGGCACAAAAGCCTTACATACTTGCTTGGTGAGAGCCGATTTATTCCCGAAACTAGGCATTTCTAAGGGTTGTGGGAACAAACGTTGCTTGACTTGCAAAAAAATACTGCATACCCAGATCTTCAACAGTCACTCCACTGGTACGAAATATTTTGTAGTGTTAATTGCAAGACTAAAGATTACCATCATTTATCATAACACAACTTGGTTTAGTGAGGTAAATTATGTATAAGAAAGTCCAAATCATGCATTGCTAACCACTGCAGCTAATGTGTTTTTTTTTTTCATTTGGAATTTACTAGTATAAATAAGCAATCTCGTCTAGTATAAATACGTAATGTGCATGCATTTCAAGATGTTTCTAAAAATATATTTTAACGCCGAAAAAAAAAACATATTTAAATACGTTATCACAAGGTGAGCGATGCTGGCTCCCCGGAATCCATATTTAGTATCGTCTACAAAGAATGTCATAGAACGTGAAACTTAATTTTTAAAGATGCTTGTTTTTAAAGAAAATTACAACGTATTTGTTTGAAGAATATGTTTTCAACAAACTATCGGCACCCACATGGTAATCATACAAATGTACTCCTCTTTTTGTCAACTTGTTCCTTGCTTTATAGAAGGTAGACTTCATACGAAAGCTTTCCAGGAAGAATGAATGAAGCTAAATTTATCTTTTAAATCCACATGCCGCAATATAAATCATGTCATCTCACTAAATGGTTTAAAGTTTTGTTACTATATTGAATAATTTATCCGATCGAACTTGAAATGGAGGATACTACAGATAAAGATAAATCTGCCTCATATCTTGACTTACGTCTAGAAATTGACAATGATGGTCGGTTGAGAACAAACTTTGCGACACGAAGGGGGAATGCAACTTCAAAATTGTGAACTTTCTATTAGCACGACGGTTGGACATGTAGTGCAGGAACTGCTTATCCTCCCTGAGCACATACGTTCACCACAAGTTTTATTTCTGTAGTTCGCGTGCTCAGTCTTTAGTTTTCGACGTTGTGATTTTGTGGATTTCTTCGTCTTTTCTTTGTTTTTTTTGTTTGTTTGCTAAGGCGTTGTCAGTTTTTGTTCGACATATGAGTTTTTAATGTTTCCTTGGTATTTACGGCTTTTGTTACAGTATGGTTTCACCTTGACAGGAATATTACGTAAGAAATACTTTAAAAAATCATATTTGGCGTGCTATTGAAAAATATCAACCTAAGAGAAAACCGCTGATTATAATAATACATAGCAAGTGTTTTAATTATCAATGTATGGAAAAGAGAGGATTCATAAGCTTTGAATATCAATTTAAAGTCATCAGTGGAATAGTTTATCAATGTCTCTGCCTGTACCAAGCCATGTTTTTTTACTTGTTCCGTGTATCCAACGCGTTTGATTTTGTCAGATTTTATGGACTTCCCATCTTAAGGTTGCCTTGAAGTTTGTTTTGTTTGTTATGCTATTTTTGCAGATATAGTCATGAACTGAAATTGATCCAAATTACCCATTAAATAACAGTTTTTATAAATTCATGTACCTGATTGATAAAATGCATCGGATTTCCCTTTTTTCCTTTCTCAATTTTGCAGAAAGAAGTCAACATCTAATTTCTTTTGTGTAAACAATTTAACATTTTAGATTATATATGAGGTTAAGTGTTTTGGTAATGAAAACAAAAAAGTATTTTGAAAATAAATATTGATACTACTTACGGCGCAAATTTTACCCTTTTGACCAACTATCCAGTAATTTCAACCTAAAGTCGCCAGTGAAAGGTACTTTAAAATTTTGTTGTCGTATTTTTATTTTTCAAGACTTAAACGTTTTAACTTTGGTGGTCTCTTATGAAAATTCATCAAGAAAAAAATACTTAAGAACGGAAAAGAAAGCTGTTGTAATTGAGTACTGCTTTAGTTTCCTAACAACAATTACTGTTTTAAAGACCTCAGCATTCACGAATAGTACATAGCTATGGGAGATAATAGATAAACGTAAAGACATTGTAAATAAACAAACACGTTATCATAATATAAAGACGTCTAAAACATACAGAAAAAGATAAACGCAGCAAACATCACATGTTAACAAAAATTGAGATTAAAAAAAATATCAACATATAAATTGTTCATGAACCGAGTCCAGTTGTTATCTATAATTAATTTAATTAGAAGTTTCTACAACAGTGCCAATTAAAGAAAAACTGAAACGGAGGAATCCAGTTACTGATGACCATACGTTTAACAAAGTACATGTATTGTTAGTTTTTAGTTATTTGCATTTGTATGCATTTCGTGAAAACTTTGGTTTGTTTTATTGCAATGTTTACTGTCTTAATCGATCTGCTTTTGGCTGTGAAATTTATTTATTTTTGCCACTTGTCTGTTGCATTAATTGTCATTTAAAGACCAGATCATGGCAACTAATAATGCCCATTTTAGCAATAAAATTAGTTTTTGTTATATGAATTATATTGGGCAGACATTTCCTCGTTATGATCATTCACATATCATATATGACGTATTTTGTATAAAAATGAAAACGGGCCTTATTCTGAGTTTGTATCTTGATCATTGGAGCGCAACACTAGGCCCAAATCGTTTGATCCATATAATGGTAGCATTCGTAAACAAAACGTTTACATATGTGTATAATGAATAAACATGTACCTTCTTGTGATGATGCGGCGTAAAGCAATCATCAATCAATCAATCGATCAATCATAAACAACTTATATGTCATTTGGTCTCTGATTGAGAGTTGTCTCGTTGGCAATTATTCCAAATTTTCTTATTTTCATATGTACAATGGGCAATACAATATGTTTTGCATCTTGTTCTTTATTTGTTCCACCGGCCATTGAAATACATTATACATGATAATTCCAATATCTGTATTACATAATGTGGCTACTCTGGATATTTCTGTATAACCTTTGTGCTTGGCTGCTTTCACAAATCAAGCCGTTGTGTTTCTTTATTGAATTGTCGAAGCCTTTCATAGCTTACTACTCTGTATAGGCTTCGCTCATTTTTGACCATATGATGACCTATAGCTGTTCATCTACGTTTTTGTCTCTGATGAGATAGATATCTCATTAACAATCTTATATCTTTGTTTATATTTATATTTCTTAATAACCGAGGAACAGACTTTTTCCTGACAACTAAACCTGACTGATTGTTTAAGTTAAATTTATAGTACCGTTATATCTGAGGCCTACGGAAGAATACTGTTTCAATTCTTGCCGTCATTGATCCTTGCCGAAGGCAAGCCTCATATATTTGAACATGGACTTTATAGAACAATGGATAGGGAGTACGTTTTTGTGCATGTAAAAAATATCTCTTTATGCTCCCTTTAAATTTTGATAATTGTGTAATATTTTAAGCAGCAATTCGATAAATGATAATGGTCGGGTAAACTTGAATTGAGATATATCCACAGAAGTCTCTGTTCGTATTTGTATGTAGTGCTTTTGGTCAGTTGTAAGTGATACAATCATTTTTACGTATTTTTTGTTACCTGTACCACTTTTGTTAGCGAGTTTACATAATACAATTAATGGGTCGAGGTCAGTGCTGATGAACGTGTCATCATCAACGGTATCACCAGCCAAGTAATCCATGATACTGTGCTGACATGAAATATTATTGATTCAGTTACTTTCGTGTTGCTCAGTCATTATTTTTATGTGTTGTGTTTTGTAGATTGTTTGTCTTTTCATAATTTTTTGTTTAGTGCCATGACTTTGTTTATTTGTCTTCGATTTATGAGTGTGTACATCCCTTTGGAATCGTCTACCTTTCTTCTTTAACTACATGTACGTGAATATTCATAAAATGTTTAAATATTTTAAAACTTTTAACCGCAGGCATAGAAGACCTTGTAATTTTCGGTTGCAATACTCTTTACCTTCGTAATTGATTCGACTCATCTCTTTTTGAATGTCCGTTGGGAGTCTTGTTAAGAGGAAACTCTCTTCTGGTGTATTCAATAATAAGCTTGGTTTCTTTAATTAGTCACACTCATTGTATACCAATAGATTTGATTTACATGCTTTTATTTGAATTTACGTTTACTGAAAATCTTTTGTATGGCTTACAAAAAGGGTAGATTGAAATCATGAAAACCAAATAAACTGTGCACTATGATTCCAAGTCTACGTACAAAGTCAGGTATCATTTATTACAACTACATGTATACCAACAATATGGTGAACAAAGCTTTTTGCTTTATTAAAATAATGATCAGGATGGTGAAGTGAATGTGTAGACGTTTTTCTAGGTCCAACCGATTTCATCTTATTATGCTAATGATTTGTGATCATAAAGATACTTCAAGTTATTGTTTTCCCGCATGTTTGTACAACTGATTGCATGTCCTAACATTTACTGTTCATTCCATTTTACATAACCTCATTTTATTGCCAATACGCGTATATTGATGTTTTGAACATAGTATGAACATACTAAATATAGATCAATGAAATACCAACACTTTATACTGTATATTTATTAGTATCACACGATCAAAAGGAAAAAGGCAATTAAAAAGTTATATACAAGTGTCCTAAAGTACAATCTATCAAATCAATTATGAGATTTATAACCATAGTTAACTGACAAGTATAGCAAAAATAAAATCAAAAGAAAAGAACACCGATAGTCTACTTAACACAACATGCCATGCCATAACAAGCATGGCTAGATAGTTAAAATGGTAAAATAACCAACAAAAAAAACGAACTCCAAGGAAAATTCAAATCGGAAGTCCCTTAAAGGATGCCAAAAAAAAAAAAAAAACATTATAAAAGTGACATTTATTTTTGAGAAATGTATTCAATGCGGACATTCACGTATTTATAGTTAAATCTATTGTCTAATTATACAACATATATTTCATTGAAAATGGTGTTTCAAAATTGTTAAAAATTCCAAAGAAACCGTGCGTTGCATGTTGTTTTCCAATAATGCACAACTCAATCTCCTGTACAAGAATCTCAAAAGATGTGATCCCATCTTGTGGTGCCAGATGGCACATGCAAATCCAATAATCAGCGTGATTCAAGAATATTGTCATTTTATTTATCATAGATCCACACCTATGCCTCTCTTGTAAAAATGTAGAGTGATCCTATGGAAATATTACATATAGATGAATGAATACAATAGTCTATACTTTATATTTATTAGTATCACACATCCAGAAGGACTAATACGATTAAAAACAGAGTAATTATAACACAATCTGATATTAAACAGTACAATTCATATATACAATTGTCATAAAATACAACCTAATGAAATCATTAGTTGTTGTTAAATAAAAAGAAAGACCTGTCAATTTGATTGTCAACTCGTGCCTTTTCTTCTCTAACGACGCACGATGAACAAACATTTCAAAGGTAATGCAAATATTATTCTGGTTTCCGGACATTAATTTAAGTATAAGTGTATGGATTTGTATGGAATTGTACCACAAGGTTCCATACCAAAAAGAAAATTTGAATTGAATTTTGGGGTAATCCGTATCCGCTTAGCAATTAGGGACCAAAAAGATATAAAAACAAGCAATTTTTGAATTGCTTATTTCTGACCAATTTCAATGGGGTTTTGATAATCTTGAAATATTGGGGTTCTGTGATCTGCTCAATCTTTTTGTGTATTTAGAATTTTGGTCCATACAATTTTATTAAATAAATGATTCAAAATAACACACTAACAAATAAAGTAATTCATAAAACTAAAAAAACAACTAACAAATTTCCTCCTCCATAACGTCATATCAATTGCCGCACTTAAGTAAAAAGATGTTTTCACCAAAATTATGAAATTGTCAGCATTCTCATAAATTGTTGCCAGAGCTATCTAATTTATTTAGATAATGATTTGGATGGTGAAGTGAATGCGTAACCCTTTTCTTGGTCCAACCGATTATATGATATTCGCAAATCTGACATCTCATATTTTATCATTTTAGTTTCTACGTATGGGCTTTCTCTAATGGTAAGTGATCAATAAGATACTTCAAGTGCTTGTTGCCCTCATGTGTTTACTACTGAGTTGCATGTCCTAACATTTACTGTACAATCAGTTTTACATGATCTTTAAGTTTATGTCAATACGCGTTTCTTGAATATATTATGGCGATACAACATAAAGATGAATGAAAAACCGATATATTGTTAATTCATCAGTATCTAACACCCAGAATGACAAATACAATCCAAAATAGAGTAAAGATAACAAAATCTTAATATAAAACAGGACAATTCATCATATACAACTGTCCTAACATACATTCTAATACAATCATTAGTTGTTGTTAAATAAAAAGTAAGACTTTTCAATTTGATTGGTGATTTGTTCATTTTCTTCCCTAATCACGCACGATGAGCAAACATTTCAAAGGTAAAAGATAGATAAGTACCCTGGAAGATTAATAAACAAAAAGGACTACCAAGAATAGCAAAAAGACACAAATAGTTGAGTCTACATACCATTTCATAAAAGGGAGAATATCGAAAGGATCCAAATTTGTAGAAGTTTTAGGATAAAGGTGGAAAACAATTGTTCTATGGGAGGGAAATGTATGTTTCATATGACCGCAACATTTTTTGGCCTTATAATAGTATGACGATGCCGCCGCCGCCGTCGTCCAAAGACATTTGGTTTCCGGACAATAACTTTAGTATAAGTGTATTGATCTCTATGAACTTCAAGTTTCCATTCCACAAAAGGTAGGTACTGATTGATTTTGAAGTTTATGGCCTTAGCCGTTTGAGAATTATGTGCAAAAAGGGGCCAAAACGAAGATATTTTTTCTGTTTTCCGGACAATGACTTGAGGGTAAGGGTATAGTTTTGTACGAAATTGTACCACAAGGTTCCATACCACAAAAAGAAAGTTTTAATTGTGTTTGGTGGTTATCCGTATCCGCTCTAGCCATAAACGGGGTAAAACAACAATCAATTTTTATAACTTAGTTTGAATTCCTTATTTCTGATTAAACTTGAAATATTGGGGTTCTTTGATATACTTAATCTTACCGTGTATTTAGAATTTTGGTCCATACAAATTTATCAAATAAATAATTCAAAGTTACATTTTGAAAAATAAAGTCATAAATATACATAAAAGCAATAAACAATGAAAACTATTCTCAAAAACGTCACATCAATTGTCGACTGCACTTTAAATAGGTACAACGATGCATTACCAACATTATCAACTTATCAGCATTCTCATTCAATAATATCAATCCACTTCAATAATATTTCAAAAATGTCCCACATAAACTTGAAAACAATTTCCTCCATATTGACAATTCGGTTCAAACGGAAATAACTCAAACCACAATTTAATGAGAATCTACTCTAAAACACACAACATTAATGTCACCTTTTGATATAACTTTTCAGATCAATTCTAACCACAAATTCACAAATCTAATTAGAATAAAATTCCAACAAATTGAAATCCCATAAAACACAATTACCAAATTAATGCCACAATTGTATCCAATATCATTATCCTATTTTGCAAACAAAATTTAAAATAAATCTTCAGTTCATTATGATATAATTATATTATCCTTAGATTAACTTAGATATAATTTTATTCTGCATTTCATTTCCACTACATCATTATTCCTAAAATTTCTAAATTATCGATATTAATTTCAAAATGCTATCATTTTAACAATGTAGTGAAACGTGAATTTCCGCCCCTTTCCAATCACACAAAGTCACAATATGTTTAAAACTTCAATCATTATCTGATGACAAATAAACCTCAACTACCATACACATCCATCTGTACATTACTTGTAGCAATATTCAAACAACAAAAAAATAATAATTTAGGTTTCCTTCCAAATACAGCTTAAACAAAAAATATGGTCATAATTATTAATTAAATGTTTATAAAGCTTTCAATATTGAATAATTACTAAGGATTTTCTACCCCTGGAATAGTTTACCATAGCTGTATTTGTCAAAACGTTTTTGGAATATTGGGTCCTCAATGCTCTTTAACTTCTTACTTTATTTTTTCTTTTAAATATTTGTTTCGGGCGTCACTGATGAGTCTTTTGTAGACAAAACACACGTCTGGCGTACAAAATTGAAATCCTGGTATCTATGAGGAGTCTATATCCTTTATGGAGCATTTTAAAAACTTAGCTTATATTGTCTATTAATTGAAATAATTAATTAAATTCTTGGTGTACTTTGATATGTTGAATCTAACCTTGTATATAGATTGTAGAAATTGGACCATAATAGGTAAAAATCTAATTTCAAATTTTGAAGCTCTTTTTGACCATATTCATTATGTGTCAGAAACGTTTGCTGTGTCATATATTTAATCACAATCCAAATTTAGAACTGTATCAAACTTAAATGTAGTGTAAATGCTAGCCTACACTGGTCATGGTTCGACCTCTGCGGTCGTATCAAGATGCGCCTCATGGATCATTTTACTAGAATATGTATTCAAATTCTAATTGCGGCTTGCATGTATTCAATGTATAATTGTGAATTATACAAATTGGTTCATAGAACGTGATGTTTCAAAGTAGTTGAGTATTTCATGAAAAAACGTTAGTTTCCTTTCGTCTCCAAATATAAACAACAGAAATTTTGGAGTTCATTTTTTTATACGCGAAACTCCAAAATATCACATACATCAAATATGAAAAAAGCAAAAGCTCACTGTTTGTCGTGAATAAGAATTATCCAAAGAAGTTTGCTAGATTTCTGGCAAGTTTATTTTTGAAAGTGTGGCGGATTTAGAAACTGATAAAAGTAGAAATGGATAAGTCCGTGTTTTTTTTTTTATATCGGAAACCAAACCGATCACTCAAACAAACACTATAACTACAATAAGGCCTTTTCAGTTTTATATTTGCAATAAAACATTTAATTGACGTGTTATCACTTCTATTTGTACATACATTGTAGCACAAGCTGCCTTCGATTTGCAATTCCTACAAACAGAACTAAGTTATATACAAATTCATTATATACATAGTGAATCAACACTATAACATAACCTCACGGTATACATCTAAGATTAATACTTGTGTTTACAATTTAGGTCAGTAAATGTACATATATTGTTGCAGTCTCTACAAACATAGAACTAAGACATAAAAAAAGCATTACAACGCTGTGAATCAACACTATGAAATCTATTTCACAGCATACATCTAAGATTAATACTTGTATTTACAATTCGGGTCTGTAAATGTACATATATTGTTGCAATCTCTACAAACACAGAACTTAGACATATAAAAATACATTAAAACGCTGTGAATCAACACTATTATATAAATATCACGGCATACATCTAAGATTAGTATTATATTTACAATTCGGGTCTGGATATATATATATATATATATATATATATATAAAACGTCTGAATAATAGTCAACGATTTTTCCCACGAGGGCGCTGGATCGTTACGAGTAACGATACACGTACACAATAAATAAATTATATAAACGCCTAAAAAGTGTACACAACAACACCAATAACAAAAAAAGGAACTATAAATGTAATTATTTATAAATATTTCGGATAACAGATATCCTTCATCAGTAAATATGATTGTGATGTTGAATGAATCATATATCAGTCTACTTAGATTAAACTATACAAATCTTGAAATTTATACAATAAAAATGTCAAACCGAACATCAGGTAAGACGCTTGCACAATTCTAAATATGTGTTAAACACGACATAGGTTATATGACTAATTACAACAGAGAGTTCAAATATATGCTTTAAATAAAAATAATAATGTGCGATATGAACTAGCACAATTCTAAAGCTTTAACGGTGACGACAGTTATGATGTTACAAGAACGATTGCGTCAATAAGAATTCCAAATAAACAGCACTGAACGATCTAAATTTGTAAATATTTCAAATTTGACAACGGTAGAGTAGTTACAATAGAGTCTGCGTATTTAAACATCGCAAACAAACGGCCGTTAAAATATGATAATAAATTTTGACTAAGGTTAATTAGTTGAACGTGGCTTGGCACTTTTACATCCCTCAAAAAATTAAGCAATTTAAATTGGTATATTCAACAGATTTAAGAGATGAGTAAAGTAAAGAAATAGAAACAGAGACTGTAATAATAAGTAATATAACCCAAATGTGAAGCACTGCATGGAGTCGAACTACATCTTTTCATTTATCCCATTTGGTGCCAAAGTTGTTAATTTTCTTATCCAAAATCTTTCCCGAGTGAGTCTATCCTCCCTAGACCAAGCAGAGTTGTGGTCAATGATTGTAATGGTCAGTCGATTGAGATCTGCCTTAGTGTGGCCAGGGGACCTCAAATGTCGACTGAGAGGGAGGTCTGGCTTGCATTGGTAGTCGCTACGATGACCGTTCATTCGTTTGTGAAACGGCTGTTCTGACTCGCCAACATACTGTTTACCACATTTACACTGTAGGAGATACACAACATTTGTAGTCTTGCAATTAACATTGCAAAATATATATATGAAGATTAAACTTTATCACATATTTTTAAATTGCATCATATCATTAAAAATCACCACAGAGATGCTCCATAGATTTGGTTTAAATTTGAATTATTACACATGCGTCATGACAAGGGTAATGGGTAAGGTTTAAGTTTATTTATTAAAATCAAAATTCCAAGTTGCTTTAAAAGGTTTGTAGATAATGATAATGGTAGGAGTATCGTTACTGCGAATTCGAAATAATAGCTTTTGACAAAATTAAAATATATATTGGAATATTAAACTCTTTCACAAATTGCTATTACAATCATCAATAATACTAGAAATGCTTCATACATGGAAATTACTAATTGGCGTAACGTTGACGTTATATTGTTTTGTTACATTTTTAGGTGTCTTATAGTTCTTAGTTGAGGATGCACACCTTGTTTAATTGATTGGTATTCCTGTTTTAATGATATACGCAATCAATATTGCAAACCGGCTGTACCTCTACCATTTGTTGCACGTGTACTGTTTTAACGTAGGAAATATTTGCAACCATCTCAAACCGAGGATATGTAATTGTTCAAATCTATCTGGACTAAATGCATAAATGAATATGCATGAATGTATACCATATACAAAGCAACACTTCATTATCTTATAAAATATCATACCACCGGATTAAAATCTTGAAATACGCCCACTAATTATGGCAAAATGATTTCCTACAATGTTTTGGGAATTGATAAACAATGAAACACATTAACTAAGTAAAATCAAACTCATCATGTCATAGAACTACCGATGATAGTTTATTTACAAAAGTGTACTAACTCCAAAAATTAGTAGTAAAAACTACCACGTCGCATGCCTATATGAGAAAGATATGAAAAGTTCAGTATTGTTCAATGTTATTTTTCACACTATTTATTTCTACTGATTGAATTTGTCTTATTTTTTACCACATATTTTTAAAGTAATTTATTATACTACTCAATACATAATTCTTGAATGTAATAGAATGCTATAGGTTTGATGTATAAAAATTATCAAGCTAACTGTTTTACTATTTACAACTGTTAGTTAACTGTTTATTAGAATAGAGGAAATTCATATTTTGCAATCAGAATAAGACTTCATTATAATTTAGAAATGGTTGTGTGCAGAATTATATTATTGTTGTGAAATACAAACTACCGTATGTCAACCTACAACCGTCCATATCAAGTTCACAAATCACAGACATATATATTGTTTATCTTAAATTTTGAGAAATAAATATCTGATATATGTAGCATGTCTCTTTATGTCATGTGTCCAGGTACTATTTTAGAACTATAATGATAACTCTTTTTTTAGAGGAACAGTTATTTAGCAATGTTTTCTGTTCCAAATAATGCATGTACTCTTAAAGCTTCCCAGGTTAGAGTTGTCTTTTGACATTGTTTTACATCCTCCTTTTTTTTAATTAATATTGTATTTATATTTTGTCGAAGATAAAATTTATTCGTTCAGTGTATGTTTACTTGTTTTAGTTAATATGACTTTTTGATCGAGTTCAGCCATTTCAATTGATATTTTATAGTGTGTCTTTCTATGCTGTAATGTTACACTACTGTATCACGTTAAGGTGACGGTTGGCGCCTGTTAAAACGTTTTAAACCCGCTGCATTTGTTTGCACCTGTCCTAAGTCAGGGGCCTGTTTTTCAGTGGTTGTCGTTTGTTGATGTGGTTCAAAAGTGTTTCTCGTTTCTCGTTTTCTATATAGATTACACCGTTGGTTTTCCTGTTTGAATTGTTTTACACTAGTCATTTTGAGGCACTTTATAGCTTGTTGTTCGGTGTGAGCCAAGGCTCCGTGATGAAGGTCGTACTTTGACTTATAATTGTTTACTTTTTACACATTGTGACTTGGATGGAGAGTTGTCTCATTGGCACTCATACCACATCTTCTTATTTCTATCAAACATTGAATATGATAATATAGAAATATTAAATCCAATACTGAAAAAAATGTTGATGTGAATTTAGTCACCCACTGACATTGATGAATATTTTAATAACTGTATTTACTACTAAAATATGGCTTATATTTTTAAAGATCTGCAGTAATGCAATAATACTCGATAGTGTAATATCAGGTTAATTTACAACCATAATAACGCAATCATGTCAATGAAAGACAAAAATGTGTTTTTAAATTATACAGACAACTCGTCTAATCCTTCCACCAGTTATTGTGAACATCTTCATTTTAATCAAAAATTGTGCAATGAAAAGAAAAATATTATTCACGGAACCATTCTTCTTAAAGATCCACGCCTCGGTAAATAGAAAATTAAAAAAAATAAGGTTTTTCCATTGACATTCCAGAGAATGCATGATATGTATAAGCCCTGACAATATCTTAAGATGCCATCACTTGCATGTGTGGTAACGTTGGTTATCAAATTTGTTTAAGGTGTAATACCACCATTGATTTTCCCCTATTAGTCTTTGTTAAATTTGCACTTTTCAAAAAATTGTGCAGAATGTGTCTTTGTTTCAAATAAAGAAATACTTGGCATGAGTAAAAATTTATCCTGTCCAGTACTATAGAAAAAATTTCACATAACATTTCATTGCATATAAGAAAATAACCATCACTGGAAGTTAACCAATCAAATTTTCCCCCTTTTTTAACCTGTGTACAAGCTTTAGTAACCATGTAACCTCAAGTTTCCAAAATATTCTATAGAAACCCCAAATAAAGAAATAATGGTGCTTTGAAATACCCAAGATATATGTTTATGACTCAGAAATGTTTTACTGCAATGAAATGTAGGATCAATTACCTACAACTGTCAAATTCAAGGGAATTTTTTTTTTCGACCTATTTTCGTATGCAACCGGATGTGACGTACTATGATTTGGTGGTATTACACCTTAAGCACATGATAAATTTGGTTGTATATTTTCTAAGCTGGTTCATTAATATAATTGCTAATTAACGAATTTGTTACAACCGACATGTAATTTTACATGTTTATGCCTATTTTTTTCAAATTCTCCAAGTGTTACATTGCAAATATGCATATAAGATACCTCTGCCAATCTAATATGTATTTAATAGACCTTCAATGAGGTTTTTGAAATTTTGCTTCAAAACAAATAGATTAACCTACGATATAGTTGTTTATAAAACTGAATTATCAATTAACCTGCAATTTTCATTTATATAAAAACAAATAAAGTGAGTTTTTGCAATCTTTTTGAAAAAGATTTAAATGTTACAAAAAAATCCACCATAAAACACTCCAGCATTGCAACTATATGCAAACATGTTATAGCAAGTTTTGTTCTGCAGCGCGATACTGTAAAGAAAGACTAAAATAGTATTTGAAATAATGAACACAACCCAAATATTCCTACCAGTGATTTTGATCACTATGATTTATCATTGGCACAATAAAAAAAATCACACTTTTAAATTTACCATGATTAAAACATATTCAAAAAGAAAGGAAGATATGTCCGCAGAACACGAACCTTGTTCATAATACACTCTGTCCAATAACCGTGGAATCGGGTTCGAAATTATAATTGACATTAAATTGAGAAAGTCCGCCTCTCAATAATCTAGTTCACTACAAAAAGAGAGAAGCTAACAACAAGGCAATAAAAATCATCATTTCAATAAAAACAGTCAGCAAATAGGCCAAAAATAAAAGAGAAGTAATCATAATATCTTGCTGGAATATTTTATCCAACAACCGAAACCCTGAAAATGAAACATTTTCACTCTTTAATATTTCTCTGTTCACGCTTTTAAACATTACAAAGCGGTCAAATACGTTTTTTTGTATATAATTTTAAAAGTTCTTATCGTAAAAAAGTTTCAGGTTGATTTTAATCGCCACGTTATGCTAAACAAACTTGATACAGGATTGACTAACGGCGGACTACTAGACGGACGGACGTACTGACCAGAACAAAACTTTTTCTCTCTATTATTGTAGGCAGGGCAAAAGATTTCAAAAATTACACTTTTAATATAACATCTTATATCAATATAAAATACGGACCTTATATGAATAGATACTAGAAACTAAGATGTTTGTTTCAAAAAATAAATGCTAAAACTTTTAAAAATATTTACATAAAACTGGTGTGAAAAAGATGAAATACCCATTTCCCCTGACTGTATTTTAGACCAGGGCCATTTTCTAAACGTTACTTAGATTCATAGTATCACAGCGAGTTGTGTGTATTGAGAAATTCTAACAATATTATGACGTTTTTAGTAATAGTACTAAAATATAATCGCCTAAAAATAATAAAAAAACAAACGATTTTAACAGATTTTGGCAACTTTTTAGTCCAAAAACGTACAGAAAGGACATCGTTAACCTAAACCTTAATTCTGTTGGAAGTACACCTTCAATAGCAACAAGGAGTGACGAATACCATGTTGATGTTATCAAAATATAAAGAGTTATGAAACTTCATATCAGTTTATAAAATATACTCTTTTTGTTTTCAGTTTTCAGTAGGCTAAATTGTGGATTATGAACATGTGAGTGACAAACATACGGGTGAAATTGACCCGACCTTTTTATTAAAAACAGTTTTCCCTCTTCTTATTAACATCTTTATGAATGTTCTAATCAATTAAAGAATTTCAGAAAGTTAGAACCATACAATTGAAAATCAATATCATATTAGATATTCAAAAGAAATGTCCAACATATAGGCTTATTGAAACTTACACAATCTAATACTAAGAGTTTTGCATTCCAACGGTATTCATACCAGAATCTACAATTTTTGGATGAGCAAAAATGCATCATACATTTTGATGTTTGAATTTTGGGACAGCATGCTTCTTATCTGCTTGCTTCATTAACTTGTATTGCTTATTAAATTAAAATTAATTCCTGACTTGGAACAGACATTTCCTTATGTAGACAATGGTGGATTAAACCTGGTTTTATAGCTAGCTAAACCTCTCCTTTGTATGACAGTCGTATACAATTCCATTATCTTGACAACAATGTGTGAGCAAAACAAACAGACATAATAGGTAACAATTTGATTTAGTGACAATTTAGGCTCATCTGATTGCTGTATTATAGGGCTTTGATTTTCACAGGTACGGCATATTTATTCCTGATATAACTTTACTGTCCGCCTCTGTCAGTTTGTATGATAAAGTAGTTTAGCAATCCGCCTGAACTATATTCCCATTTATACGTTTTTTTCCTGCCAAGTTATGTAGCAGATTTTTTAGATGTGCAAGTGGTTGTCTGAATGTTTGTATTGTGTTTCTATTTTACGACGAGATTGTCGGGCTATTTATGACAGTATTTGTTTGATTTCTTTAACAGATATGATATATATGTTGATCATTTTGTCTTGAACTGTGTTTTTCAATGCCCATATGCAGATTGGTCGAAATATAGCAAGAAAATCAATGTGAAATGGTCTTGACAATGTTGTGATGGTAAGGTTTTGGTTTATCTAGAAGGCTTAACTGTGTCTGTGAAATGATGAATGTTGCTGATTTCTTTGTACACTTAACGCTTCAGTATCTGCAGTAATTGATGAATCCTTTCGGAGATATGACACTGATGAATATCATTCACTATATTACTCGATAACAAAAATTAGATCACCAAGATTTAATCTGAAGAACTGTCAAAACGTAAAACGAACATTTGCTGTGTCAGTTTTTATTGCTAAATATGCAGTTAAGAGATTGTATGTGGGATGTTTCTGAAAACAATGTTTCTTCCGTAAGAATCATTAACGTTTTGTTTAATACGTTGTTTAATTCGTTGACACTACCGAGAGACACTAATTGCCGGATGTCAACTTGCATGAGCAAGACGACGTCACTGGTACCACATTCTTCCTAGGCATAAAATTTCAACGACAGTTTTAAGAGGGGTTCGTGTTGAACAGTCTCTAGCTTTTCATGCAATATTTTGTCATTCTTGTTTGTTATATGAATAACTGTTCAAAAGTGAAGAAGAATAATTTTCTGCATCTGTTTTTGAAAACTTAATTTGCATTCAATGGTTGATATGAGGTTTTTTTATACGACCGCAAAAAATGTTTGCGGTCGTATATTGGTATGACGTTGGCGTCGTCGTCGTCGTCGTCGTCGTCCGAAGACACATTGGTTTTCTCACTCTAACTTTAGTTTAAGTAAATGGATCTCTATGAAATTTTATCAAAAGGTTCAATACCACAAAAGGAAGGTTGGGATTGATTTTGGTACCAACAGTTAAGGAATTAGGGGCCAAAAAGGGGCCAAAAATAAGCATTTTTGTAACTTCCAGACATAACTTGTGTGTAAGTGTATGGATCTCTCTGACATTGTACCACAAAGTTCCATATCACACAGGGAATGCTGGGATTGATTTTAAGGGTAATTGCTTTAAAATATTAGGAATTAGGGGCCAAAAAGGGGCAAAAAACAAGCATTTTTCTAGTTTCATGATAATAACTTGTGTGTAAGTGTATGGATCTTGCTGATATTATACTTCAAGGTTCTATATTACAAAGGGAAAGCTGGAATTGAGTTAGGGGGTAATTGCCCAAAACGTTTAGGAATAAGGGGCCAAAAAGGGGCCAAAATAAGCATTTTTCTAATTTCCAGACAATAACTTGTGTTCAAGTGTATGGATCTCTCTGAAACTGTACTGCAAGGTACCATACCACAAAGGAAAGGCTGGGATTGATTTTGGGGGTAATTGCTTCAAAAATTTAGGAATTAGGGGCCAAAAAAGGGGCAAAAAACGAATTTTTCTAGTTTCAGGACAATAACTTGTGTGTAAGTGTATGGATCTTTATGGAATTATACTACAAAGTTCCATATCACAAAGGGAAAGCTGGGTTTGAGTTTGGGGGTAGTTGCCCTAAACGTTTAGGAATTTGGGGCAAAAAAGGGGCAAAAAAACAAGCATTTTTCTAGTTTCCAGACAATAACTTGTGTCAAGTGTATGGATCTCTTTGAAATTGTACTGCAGGTACCATACCACAATTGAAGGCTGGGATTGAGTTTGGGGATGATGAATCATAAGGGGGATCAAAAAATTGGGGGGGGGGGGGATTTTTTTTTCTTTAAAATTTTCCATTTTAAATTGGTTATTTCTGATTTATATATAAAAGCAAATAATATTGATATGGTTAGAAAAGGTAAATTAAAAATTCTTAAGTTCTTAGACCACATTCATTCTGTGTCAGTAACCTGTGCTGTGTCAAATATTTAATCACAATCCAAATTCAGTGCTGTATCAAGCTTGAATGTTGTGTCCATACTTGCCCCGACTGTTCAGGGTTCGACCTTTGCGGTCGTATCAAGCTGCGCCCAGCGGAGCATTTTATTTTTTATTGAACACAATTTTTCTTCTATAAGAGACCTTCCCAGTTTTTTATATCGTTGTTTAAATTTTTCGCTTACTGAGAGTGACTTATTGCCTGCTTTATACTTGGAATGACAATACGGTGAGTACCATATCATCTTAAGCCCAAGAGTTCACCTAGGGGTTTTAAGGGAGTTCGTGATGTGCAGTAATGTCATTAGCTTTCCGTGATATGTTGGGATTTTTTTTCATGATGTTTTCCACGCTTTTATTTTTGGTGAAGCTGTTGTCTAATGTTTTGGTACTCCTTCGTATCGTCCTAACTGTTTTAATATACGTGATATTATGTTCGCGCGTATTTTGCAAAGATAATATGCGCTTTACTGAAATAAATCAAGAGGACTCACAAACACAAAGGAAGGCAAAAGCTATAAAACCTCATACCTGTCAAGTTTTATTAAAATTGGTCTAGCGGTTAAAGAGACAAACAAGTTTTCTTTTATTTTTGACATTACAATTGTGTTCAGTTTATTCGTAGCATTGACCACTTTTATGATTTACGTACTGTTTATGACTGCGGTGTATGAAATCTTCTATATAAAGAATAGCCATCAACATAAGAGTGCATGACAATATAATTTCACACGAATAGTTCAAGTCATTGCGTTTGTTTCCTTTAACTGCTAGCATACTTTAATATGGTTATTGTTTTGTTTCTTTATTTTAATAAGAAGATGTGATATGATTGCCAATGTGACAACTCTCTACCAGAGCCCAAATGACATAGAAGTTAACAACTATAGGTCACTATACGGCCTTAATCAATGAGCAAGACCCATACTGGATAGTAAGCTATAAAAGGCTTCGAAATGATAAATGTAAAACAATTTAAACGAGAAAATGAACGGCCTGATTTGTGTACAAAACAACGAACAAACAACAAATATGATATTCATCGCAAACGACATCCACTGAATTACGTGTTACAGACTTGGGACAGGCACATACAGAATATGACGGGCTTAAACATGCTTGAGGGTGCCCACTCCCCTATTTTAACCAGGGACTTTTGTGAAACAGCACAACATATGAACAAACTGTAATCAGTTGAAAGGGCGTACCTATCCAAATCGATACAAAGCAGAAACACAAGTAACAACAAAGCGCAAACCGGACGTTGCAGGATATATATACATCCGTACACCAAACGAGACACTACGCACAGTTCTAAGAGTACTCGCAGTTACTGGTGCTAGTTAAAAGCCAAGAACAACTGATAAAAAAATCATGTATCTAAGACTATATATGTTTGTTTTTATGCTATAAGAGTGCTTTGTAATTTTCTTTTTTGATTTTTGACGTTCCTGCGACAGTTATGATGCAAACACGAGACATAGCAAACCTGTATTCAACCGTTGTCGTCAACTTTATTGTCAGTCTGTGTGGAAATGTTTTTCAAAACACCAATATTTTGGTCAAAACTTCATCAACTTTTAAGAAATTTAGACAGAAGCTTTAATTTGACCAAAAGACTGTATGCAGAGCAACATTTGAATATAATTTGTTTTGTTTTACAATATTTTAGTGATACATGGAATTGGTGTAACATTAAGATACAGTGTTAAGTTTCCCAGTCATCAATTCATAGAATTTTACGTAAATTGGAAAGGACATTTTTATGATTAAAAGACAACATCATAAACTAAAAAATGATCATTTTGTTTTCTTCATTTGTTCGTGTTTTTCTGTTTAAAGGACTTATTTTTTGGGGGCAGTTAACATGCAGATGCAACTAGAATAAAAGTTAAATAATTTTTTATTGACTTTAAACTAGCTTATAGTAACGGTAGTTATTCTCAGATCTTACTTTGGGTCTTCAAGTTGTGTTTTTGTTAGGGTGTTTACGTGCTTTGTATTGGTCTTCAGGCCACACATGATTTTATAGTGTGTTCTTTTAACGTGTTGTAAGTCCTAGGTTAGGTACTAATACATCCGTCATTGCATAAGTGTGCTGTTGTCATTATTTGTTTTTTCTTTTCATTTTTGCATATGTGGTTTGTCGAAATGCCATTTTGTTTTTCTTTGTTGACATTTTTGTTTGTTTATATAGTGATTAAAACTTTAACACAATATTAACTGCTGTACCCCTATTTTTGACATTTTTGCCAATTATATCTGTTTGCTTTGTGCACACATTGTTGTCAATATAATGGAATTGTAGGAGTGAGAGGTTTAGCTAGCTATACAACAAGGTTTAATCCACCATTTTTTTACATAAGGAAATGCCTATACTAAGTCAGTAATATGACAGTTGTTTTCCATTCGTTTGATGTATTTGAACTTTTAATTTTGCCATTTGATAGAGGACTTTCCGTTTTGAATTTTCCTTGGAGGTCTGTATTTTTTTTTATATAACTTTTTGTTTATGTTTTCATGTTTTGACAACTTCCAGGTTCATATTCGTATATTTTCCGGTAGAATGTCTTTATTATTACCTCATCGTTCAATGACGTCATTTACACCGTCTTATCTTGGGAAACTCATTCATAAAAAGCAAAGGACGTGAGTGAAAGATTAGAACAGCCAAAACAATACATGATGTTGACGATAATCTGACATATCAAAATATTCACATATTAACACGGGTTTGTACTAAAGCGTCTGCAGAAAGTCATATTAGAATCAAAGTTTTATTATGAATGAAATAGAAACAAGTTTTACTAAATATTTCTAATTAGTATCACACACTTAAAAGGACAGAAAATTTTCAAAAACACAATGTATTTCACGTCATGCGAAGAAAAAAATCAGACGTTGAACACATACACATTTGGACATAATATCAAACATATACTTTGATGTAAAAGACTGCCAAAAAAAACCAATTGATTGATAAAAGAAATAACAAAAGTACACTGTTTTTGAAATCGTCCGGACAAAAATACTATGACAAATACGCATAGATAATTTTGGAACATTTTAAGCAAAAGGGACTGAAAAGAGTAACCAAAACAATGTACAGTGTTGTCAAATTAATATGTATACTGTGACATCACACATATGAGAACATTTCAATTAGAATTATTCATTAAATCAAGTGGAATATATGTAACCCATTATTTCATGGAAGTTATATTTAACAGCAACTTGCATTCAGATTGAAATATTCTGTCTTTAACACATAGTAGTCCATACATCATTAGGATTCATATGATGCGTTATAGGTTAGATGAATATAACTGTATTCATCGTTTATATACTTTTGCTTCTTTCTTAAAAATGTAAACTGTGTCATTTTCTCCAATAACTACTGCATTGGGTAAATGATGGAAACAAATACAAGTGTTCGAGTAAGACTTGGACAATTGTATATTTGTAATACAATGTCACCATGGTCACTTGACTTGCCATCGGAATCTACCTTAATAACACATTCCAAATTATCACCATTATTTGTAAGTAGCACGAACACATTTCCTTCGTTATTTACGGCAAGACTTTCTAGATTTCTCATATTCGGATCACCAAATATAAATATATTATTACCATCTCTATCAAAACAGACCAGTTCACTATTGTCACTATGGATACAGTAAATGCATTGTGAATTAACCATGTTAACATTGTTATACATATTATAGCAATTACGTCAATACCAAATATATCAGTTACATAAAATGTGTATATAAATGGTGCTCCACACCCCATCAATCATCAATTGTAAATTGAACATGGTTTTGATGAGTGTCAACTATAGCCATAACAGGATCCAGTTGGTCTAGTAGCTCCGCAACATTTTTTTCCCCACTACATCCACTGTGCGTGTAGTTTTTACAAATCTGTTTCTCACTAAAAAAATGTCATTACTTTGAATTCTGTTTTGTTCGTAGTATTAACAGCTACAACTAACAGCCCATTTGGTAAACATGCTATATCACTTATAAATAATACGACAGCCACAATGAATTCAATTCAAAATAAAACTATCGCTGACAAGTTGCATTGAGTAGTTTTGATACTTGTTCTCGTCAGTATGTTTTTTATCAGTCCTTTCATACAACTACATTGGAATCATAGCACGATGCCGATTTGGAAGAATGAACAATTTGTACATAAATCAGGTCTAACAGGTCTGTGATTTACAGGTGAAGTCTTGCACTAAGTTCCACCTTCAAAGATATGATTAAGGAGGCCTTATTTCCAGTTCTTTGGTATTTTCCGGTATTTGACGATGAGATTACATAAAGCAGTTATGCAATTTACAACACAGCTACCTTCGTGACGCAAATGTTAATGTTGCACTTTGTCATGTCCGGCGGCTTTTCTATATTTTAACCGTCCTTTCAATTTAGAAACTTCTCATTCAGTTATCAATCCATTAGTTAGTCATTACCATCAACACATCAGGTTTTAATAATGGCATGTATATGCTCTCATTAGAGGTTTCCCGATTTGCTACCGTACCAACCGTAGTACGAACAGGGAGCCGTCATTGAACTTTTGAAAATTATCAATTTATACCCTTAATGTCAACGTTTGTTTTATGAATCATAATCAAAAGTATTGGAGGATATTTAGCTGCAACTTGATATTATTTTTACGAGGATATTTTACGTATTCATAGCAAACCATATTGCGTGTACTCGATTATGCTTTCAAGCAACCGTTCCAAGTGACCTTTGCACATACAGTTTGTATTTTAGATTTATTTCCTCTTAAACTACAAAGGCAACATAAGCTAAAATGTAAAGCACATTTATAATCTATCTGGTTTTCGCCATGTAAACATACAAAATTTACCTCAGTAATAGCGTTTTAATGATGAAATACTATCAAAACAATATTCGACTGCGCGAGATCAAAAACCTAACTTGTAAATCCAACAATGCAAGTCCCTAAATGCAAAAAACACATACATTATGCAATTTATTATATTTCCATATACATGATATAGGTGATCGCCAATGTTTTTTTAATAATCAGTATCAATTGTTCACATTCTATAAAACCATTAAATATCGTAGTTCACATTTTAAAATATATATATTATCTTTATCATTTCTATATTTAGCCGCATTTTCACCAAAGTCTTCTTACACATGATGGAAATTTTACCAAGTACATAAAAAGTATCAAATTATAAGATACGCTCGTAAAAATTTTCAAGAAGAGTGTCATTGCAATTTACAATAATTATATGACAATTGTTCTTTTTTTTTTCATTTTAACAATTCTAGACATTGGAGGTTTTTTCATTGGCAAACGATGCAAGAACTATATTGAGAAATCAACACATTTTTTGACATGTTAACGTATGTTCCTAACATCAGTATCACATGTCTTAGAAAGTTTTTCATAGATAATTATTCCAAATTTTGTTATTACACGTGTGCATTAATTAAATAATTGTATATAGAATCACAAACAAAGTGTTCTAGAAACGGTGAAATCGCTATTTAAAAAAAAGTGACGCTAGATTTTGCTAATATGCTATTCGCTTTCTTTAATTTTATCATGATGAATAAAATAATCTCATGCAATAAATGATACCTCCAAAACAACACTAACGGTTGAGTTACGTACCAACCGTACAAGATACGTAGCAGATCGGGAAACGTCTATCAGAACATTTTAATTCATTGTCAAAATTATCATTGTTCTTTGGTTGGTACGGCTCATAAAAGTACTCAACGAAATAGTTTGCTACATCTGGAGTACTACACACTTTTTTTTCATACACAATCTCGGTATAAACTTGGGACGAACACCCTTAAAACGATTTACAGTTTGTATTCGTTTCAAAAACAAACGTACATCACATTCTGCGGTTTCATTGAGACCACCATAATACGTCTGCATATAATGCTCGTTATCCACTTGTTGTACATGTCTAAATTCGGATTTTTCTCCTTTGTACATTTGATAAGAGTCAAAATGCATGCCACAGGGCCGACCTTCTAGAACCGTTCATATACGCATTGATCTTTCATTGTCATGTGCTCGCTTTACATCTGCATTCCAATAAGGTGTTGTATGTGGGTTTAATCCGCATTTTAGGAATTTCAATGTCCACAGCAGTATGCAATATTTCTACGAATTCTTCATAGATAGTGTCAATATCAACAAAAGAATGAGAATTCATGTTATCGATTAACATTTTGACGTGTTTGTTCAGCAGCTTTTGGTATTGATTGAACTGGTCACAACATGCACAAGTTTCCTAATGCCAAGCTTGTACTTGTTCACTGGAAAATGAATGTTGGTGTCGGTAATTAACACTAGCAAATTGTCGGACTAGCTCCTTATATCCCCTTCATCAAGGATTTCATGATACCTTTGTTTTCTATATATACTTTCATTACAAAGGATATAGTATGACATTGTATGTTTGGTTATTTACGTATAATTTGGCCCTGTATTGTGTATTTTACACTCGGCATACATCAAATGATGCTTAAAGACAAACTTTAATAACTCTTTTGATTGTTTACTATTTTGAAGTAGGTCTGTCTTTATCTAAGCAACTAACATTAAAGTCACAAACAATTTATACAATTACCATAATTACTTTAGTATAAATATAAGTCACCTAGATATAAGAAGATGTGATATGAGTGCCAATGAGACAACTCTCTATCCAAGTCACAATTTGTAAAAGTAAACCATTATAGGTCAAAGTACGGCTTTCAACACGGAGCCTTGGCTCACACCGAACAGCAAGCTATAAAGGGCCCCTACAATGACTGGTGTAAAACCATTCAAACTTGAAAACCAACGGTCTAATATATATAAAAAACGAGAAACGAGAAACAGTTATGAACCACATCAACAAACGACAACCACTGAACATCAAGTTCCTGACTTAGGACAGGTGCAAACACATGCAGCTGGTTTAAACGTTTAAATAGGCGCCAACCTTCACCCTACCTAAAACAATAGTGTAACATCACAACATAGAAAGACAAACTATAAAATATCAATTGAAATGGCTGAACTCAATCAAAAGACATATTAACTAAAACAAGTAAACATACACTGAACGAATAAATTTGATCTATGACACAATGTAAATACAAAATTAATAAAACAAGGGGGTTAGATGTAAAACAATATCAGAAAGACAACCATAACTTTAAACAAAATGCCGCCAAATAAAATTGCGTACACAGGTAAATCAAAATAATTTTGTTGTAAAGTATATATGGAATCTAGCATATTTATTTCACTCTCATAGTTTTCAATAGAGTCATCAGATGGTAAGTAAGCACAGAAGATACAAAGAGATTCATAAGGTTCTTCAGTCCAATAACAGTTATTCTACTAGAGTTAATTTCACATATTCCATTTACGGAAAACTGAAGTTACACATTGTACAAAATGGCTATGCCACCCTTACCATGATATGCATCATTACCTATGGGTAATGCATCAGCTTCACCTATACAGTTGTACCCTTTGTCTATAGTAGATAAATAATATAAAGACATTCCTTTCAACTTATGTTAAGATATAACATAAATACCACAATCACTGTCCTTCAACAATTTACTTAGACAAAAAGTAGAGGACATAATACCCCTGACAGTTTTCAGATATGTTCAACTTAGAAGACACATAGCGCGAACTATTGCGCGAATGGATTAAATCACATATATGTCACTTGCACATTTCTTCTCTCTAAATATGTCATAATTCCGGGACTAGTTGACATCGAATCAATTCCGGACCTTTTCCGAGAAACACCAATTAAGAAAATGTCAACATTAGACTGAACTACAGCGGTAGAACCCTGCAAGCGAACGGGTATTCTGTACGTCGTAGGTTCATCATTTTTGTAGTGTCGTCTAATTTTGCAAGGACATTCGTAAAATTGCTGCGAGTCACTTACTTAACCGTTAGACATCTTAATTCGGTAGATGACATTTGTAAATTATATCGGTGCTTACTTACTATCAGAAGAATTCAACGGAACGCTATCTGGGGTAATGTGTGGGTAAACTTTAGTTGCGAACGACTGTTCACAAAGACATTTTCAGTTCGCTAAAACTTTTGTGCATTAAGAAGAAATTTGCTGTGTCGTATCTGTTCATTGTCAATCTGTTTTTTTTTGCTGAAGTAAAATTTTCCAATTTGTCTTGATAGTTGATTTAGTAATTTTAAGTTTGCTTCATATTGCGTGTATTTACAGTCGCTGAATACAATATGCTTACTCCGTCTCTCGTTTGTGTCTTCTCATTTTGGTCTCAACATTTCATTCTCATTCTGTAATGTCTCAATCACTATACAGTTTGCTTCCCTTATCTTTTCTACTTCGTTTCACCTATCAATAGTCATAAGAAGCGTTGTTCTGTATTCGATAAGATGACAATTCAGCGGCATCGTGTAATGTTCGACTACGGATTGTGGCTCGTCCTAACAAAAAACTTCATCAATGATAGATAGGTTTCTAGAAATAAACTGTTGTAATAAGTAACATTCCTTAGCATACGTTTCTGAGAATGAACCTTTGTATGTACTTTTCGTCGTAATTAACTTCCCTAGCGGACACCCCCTGTATTGACTTAACTCGACAGGTTAGAATAGGTCTAAACCATGTTACAATATCATCCAAGTCATTCAATTAATTTGAATGTATATGATTCTCTATGCAGATCTATCAGTTCTTTGTCTAACATCGCAGTGAAATATTGGTTGGGTACAAAATTTGTCCCTTGACTACTGTCTTGAAAGTCTTGGCTACCAACAAACGAGTCATCATTGTTTACATTTTGGCGGACAGGGGTGCAGATATCTTTTAGGATATGAACTATATGACAATTCTGTGGAGAGTATTGCTTGCAAGTGTCATTCATATTGTAAACGTAACATACGCTACCACTTTTCTCAGTCCCTACACCAGTATCAAAAAGTTCACGACCTGTCGTCATACATGTACGTCAATTCACATCGGCCGCCATGTTTACCTTCGTGGATTGTTATGAACCTTGGACAAAAGTTAATCTTCATGATCAATAAAGGCAACAGTAGTATACCGCTGTTCGAAATTCATAAATCGATTGAGAAAAAAACATATCCGGGTTACAAACTAAAACTGAGGGAAACACATCAACTATAAGAGGAGAAAAACGACACAACAGAAACACTGAAATGCAAAACACACAGAAACGAACTATAACAACACACACAGAAACGAACTATAACAACACACACAGAAACGAACTATAAGATAACAATAGCCATTTTCCTGACTTGGTACAGGACATTTTAAGAAAAAATGGTGGGTTGAACCTGGTTTTGTGGCTAAGTAAACCTCGCACTTTTATGGCAATGTTAAATATAACACTTGAATGACACCATTACATGACAGGAATGCAGTACAAATAAATGCAAGAACATTCGGGACAGAGAATTACGCAAATAAACATACAATAAAGAACATTTCGACAACAAAACAACAGAAACACGTAGTGAACAAAACACAAACGATAATGCAACAGATACAGAAACAAACTATACGATAACAATTGCCATTTTCCTGACTTGGTACAGGACATTTTTTTAGAAAAAAAGAAAGAACGAGCATCTTTCCGGAAGAAAAAAACGATTCTGTACTTACAGATGAATGAACTTATTTTTTAAGGTGACCTTACAGTTTTACACTGACAACAGCAATCGCATTCGAGACGCAGTGTTCTGTTGAACACATTTGGAAGTTTTAGTGTTTATACATAACTCTTATATAGAGAGTCTTATTTGTGTGTGAAGGATGTCAGAATAGTGCCATGAAATATAATCCATCGTATAGAGAAAGTGCCAGGCTCTCTGGGCGTTACAACATCCACGCAAAACTCTCTTAGAGGTCCGTAGGTTGACTAGCAGCCCAATAATTATGTCACATATGTTGTATACATACCTAATTCCAGTCGTAGTTCTAGCCCATTATCTTAGCCGACTTACTTTGCTTAACATTCCTATTCCTTAATTTTGTAATGTGTTCTCGTCCTAAATATACATGAATGTTTGCCATCAGACGTTAAACAAACAATTATCAATCAATCATTCATACATTAATTAATAAATTAATTAATTTATTAATTCATTCATTCATTCATTCGATTACTTAATAAATTCATTCATTAGTTCATTCATTTATTCATTCATTCATGCATTCATTCATTCATTCCGTCATCATTCATTACGTCATTATGTCATTCATTCATTCTTCATTGATTCATTCATTTATTCAATAAATCAATGAATCATAAAATTAGTCAATCAATATTTTAGTTGTGTTTGTGTCGTTGTGTTGCAGTTTCATTGATACATACCTCATATCATCTTATATTTAAATCTATCGCATAATCCTTTTATATGACACCGTATGTATAAATAATCAAACGTTGAAAGTATAACAACATATCAAGATCCTGAATTTGTCGAAGATTTATTAGGAATGAAAAAGGAACAATATATATCAAATATTTTTATTAGTATCATACACTGAAATAGACAAAGAAAATGTCAAATAGTTCAATTCATGCAAAGTAGCAAATCAGATGTTAAATATGTACACAAATGGGCATTAAATGAAACCTTTACATTGATGCTAAAAGGGGTTATCAAGAATTGGATGATTGAAAACATTTTGAAAGCACATGGGATTGTCAATTGTGACATCATACATTAAACGGAAAGTACTTTTATGATTCACTTAGGATTAATCATTAAATCAAGTAGAACATATATAACGTATTGACTTTTAAAACATGTTCCAATCGAAATTCCAAAAACCTGCATTCTGAGTTAAATTGTATGACTTTAACACACAAAAAGTCCATACATCATTATGGTTCATACGAAGCGTCATCAGATCATATTTGTATTCATCATATATCCACACTTTTTTCTTTTTTCTTATATATGTAAACTGTATGATATGTTCCAATTACTACAGAATTTGTTAAATGTTGGAAACAAATACAAGAGTCCTGATAAAACTTGAACAATTGTATATTTGTAATTACAACGTCACTTGACTTGCCATCAGAATCTACCTTGATAACACATCCAAAATCATCACCTGCATTTTTACATAGCACAAACACATTTCCTTCGTTATCTATGTCAAGACCTCCTAGATTTCTCAAATTCGGATCAACAAATGTAAATATATTATTACCATCTCTACCAATACAGACCAGCTCACTATTGTCGCTATGGATACAGTAAATGCGTTGTGAATTAACATCGTAACACATATCATATGGCGTAAAACTTAGGTCAAAACGTCTGTTTAAATCTCCTGACATATTAATAACGGTAATACCAAATAAATCAGAAACATATAATTGGTTTTCTACGTATATAAATGAACCTAAACAACATTTTACTGCAATATCGCGTATATATTTAACATGGATTTGCTGAATGTCAACTATAGCGACACTATAGTTGACATTCCGGTTTTTTTTCAGTAACACCGCAACAGTATTTGTGTCCACTACATCCATTACGCATGGATGTTCTTCTAATTGTATAACATGTCTTTGTTTCCCACTGACAGAAAGGGTCATTACTTGATTACTTTCGTCCACTAAAACTACCTCCCCATTGGGTAAACACTTTATATCACATATAAGCCTTTCACCATTAATATCGTCTTCCAAATTGAATTTACAGTTCAATATGAAACGATCGCTGATAAGTTGCATTAAGTGGCTTTGACACTTGTATTCGTCAGTATGTTCTCTGGAACAGTCCTTACATAAAAATTTAATGCAATCATAGCACTTGTACACGGGCCAGTTTTCGCAGCAGTTACGCCTAAACAAAGAAAATATAAATACTGGTAAACAATCGATTTTTATCTTCAAAAACATTAATTTTACAAACAATCGAATAAAACTTTATTTAAAAAACCACAAACATATGTCTTAATCCGCGCTGTTTAGCATACAATACTGATACTGATTTGGTAAGATGATCAACATCGTATAACAAACATGAAATAATCGTAAAAGAACAAGAAAAAAGAGATAAATTTTGCGACCAACATTTGTGTTCCTCTTCTATATTTCCACCAGAGACTGTTTTCTTTCAGATTTATACAAATATGACGATACATTATAATCTATAAAATTAGTTTAATTTATTTGTAAGAAATGATGGAAAAACATTGATCGAGCTTTATACAAATTTATATAATGCAACAAAAAAATGTATTCCGGCTTGTTTTTAAATTAGTTTCGTGTTTACAAACATACATCATGTACATGGAGATGCATACCGTTATAATCGAAAGTAAAAACATTACTTACCTTCTGTAGGCTTTGTTTTCTACAAAAGTATGCAAAAGAACTTAAAGAAATGAACATTTACATATAATACAAACTATTATATAGATATAAGAAGATGTGGTATGAGTGCAAATGAGACAACTCTCCATCCAAGTCAAAATTTTTAAAAGTAAACCATTATAGGTCACAGTACGGTCTTCAACACGGAGCCTTGGCTCACACCGAACAGTAAGCTATAAAGGGCCCCCAAATTACTAGTATAAAACCATTCAAACGGGAAAACCAACGGTCTAATCTATATAAAAAACGAGAAACGAGAAACACTTATGAACCACATCAACAAACGACAACTACTGAACATCAGATTCCTGACTTAGGACAGGTGCAAACAAATGCAGCGGGTTTAAACGTTTTAATGGTACCAAACCTTCACCCTTTTTCTGAAACAATAGTGTAACATCACAACATAGAAAGACACACTATAAAATATCAACTGAAATAGCTTAATTCAATCAAAGGACATATTAACACCATTGAACCTACACTGAACAAATACATTTGACCTATGATACAATGTAAATACAAAATAAATAATTAATGTATTCAACAACTACAAACATTTACCAGTAATATCTCACATGTAAGTACTATTCCATATAAGATTAAGGCGAGGGAAACATAACAAGTTTCCAACGGCCTTATTCATTTTATGTTGAATTCTGTGGTCACAGTTAGAAAAAAAAGTTAAATGTTCGTTCTATATTCTTTTCTCCTGTGACAACTAACAATTCATTTTAACTTGATTAAAATTGCGCAGAAGTTTTACTCGTACCAGAGTTATTTAATCGAAGAAGCAGAATTATAAATAATATCTTAATAGTTTTACTAAAAACTCTTTTTGAAAACAACATATCAATCATTTTCAAATCCAACGTTTTTTCATAAAGGGGATAAGTGAAGGCCTTATAGAAACATGAAATAATTACTAGTCCTTAGAAGAAATATTCGTCGCCTAACAACACAGGAGTTTAAACGTTCTCTCAGCTGGTATTTTCGCAAATACCACTTCTGAACATTATATTTCCCTTTTATCTGTGAGGTATACATATTTGTTTGCCAATGTTTACCTGACTATATATTCATTGTCCAGTAAGTTTTATGTTTATCCCTGTTTCTCTTTTGCTATTAGTAACAAGTCAATTCAAGAGGCTAAGTACTCTTAGGTTGTTTTGAGGATCTGTCACTTTTGACACGGTAATCTTTATAATGGATTTGATTGTTCTGTTACAGGGTAGCGTTTTCTGTAGTCAGTCATTTTATCTATTTGTTGTTGAATCATTGGTCTTAATCAAAAATGAGGAAGAACGTTACAAATAAGTTTACACACATGTCCTTGTGCAAAACATACATTATGAATCGCGTCAGGGGTATATGTTTTATATGTCTATGATATGTTTTGTGTTAAATTACACTTGGTGTTGTTAACAAGTCTATGTAAAATAACTACAAATATCCTCAACGTTTTTTGATTTAGGTGATTTACAGCTTGTCATAAAGTGTAAGCAGTTGTTCACCATATGCATATATTAATTAAGAAGTCTCATTGTCTTTCATGCGCTTCGGTCCCTATATCAATGACGTATATCAAGATATTGTCGTTTTCAAACCCACATTTAGATCAAACATGCATGGTCAGGTATGTCCCAGAGATATCTTCTCTTGGCATGAATAAACAGACATTGTTTTATTAAAGTTTGCTCTTATAAATCATTTTTAATTAAGGAACGTATCTCCCTCTTGCAAGGATTTTGTTCAGGTTTGACTATACCGTTGGCCTTTTTAGTATATATTAACTCTCGAATGGTGTTATGAGGTTTTGGATATTCAAAATATTATGGCTTCTATCATAACTAAAACGACAGTTATTGTCGAAATGCGCATCTGGGGCAGTAAAATTGAAACCGTTAAAGTTATTACTTTCAGTGGGTCGAATGAGCTGCTGGTGGACGGAGAACAGCTAGTCCCTCCAGAGTATCATTAGTCTAGTAGCTCAGGAATTCTCTACTGGAATGAAGAAACTAATACTGTTTAATTGAAATTTGTACTTATAAGTCTTATAAAAACAACACGTTAAAAATTTCGTGCATCCGAAGCGCTTTTCTGGATTTACCTTCATCAGGAATGTTCAATGCCGAATATTTGAAAGCCAATGATGTATATAAACCGAAACAGTTAAAGAGGTATATGATCAAAAAGGATCTAAAAAATAGCCAAATCCATCTGTGGTGAATTTTGCCTGAGGGTTTGGAAACCTTAGATTCTCTATAATTTAAAAAAAAATATAAAAGGACAATTCTAAATTGAAGATTGGATACTCACTCGTGCAAATCTGTTGTCCGAATTTGACTATACATTTTTGACCTTTACGGTTATATTTCCTCTTGAAATTTTTAGTAGGTGTTGTTTGTTCGAAATATTTGGCTTCTATCAAAACTGAAGACACAGTAACTGTCAAATGCGCTTTTGGTGCAGTACAATTTGTAACGTTAAATTTATTACTACCAGTTAAACGATATATCTGCTGTTGGTTGGTGGACTGTTAGTTCCCGAAAGTATCAGTAGCCCTGTAGTTCAGTACTTCTCTATTCACAAGATCATACGGATGTCGTTATATTGGAACTTGTTATAAATCTTAGAAATAATTGTTAATTAACGAATGTATCTCCTTAATTCAAAGTGTACCCTTGTCCGGGTCGGGCTTTACTTTTTGATCTTTTTCTTTTGTATAAAAATTTGTATTTTGGTCGCTCATTTCAAATATTGTGGCATCGCACATCGCTGCAGAGACGGTAATTGTTGAAATGCGCATTTAGCACAGTAAAATGTGTACCATTTATGATTTTAATACACATCTATGATTATGAAGTGAAGGCCTTATAGAAACATGAAATAATTACTAGTCTTTAGAAGAAATATTCGTCGCCTAACAACACAGGAGTTTAAACGTTCTCTCAGCTGGTATTTTCGCAAATACCACTTCTGAACATTATATTTCCCTTTTATCTGTGAGGTATACATATTTGTTTGCCAATGTTTACCTGATTATATATTCATTGTCCAGTAAGTTTTATGTTTATCCCTGTTTCTCTTTTGCTATTAGTAACAAGTCAATTCAAGAGGCTAAGTACTCTTAGGTTGTTTTGAGGATCTGTCACTTTTGACACGGTAATCTTTATAATGGATTTGATTGTTCTGTCACAGGGTAGCGTTTTCTGTAGTCAGTCATTTTATCTATTTGTTGTTGAATCATTGGTCTTAATCAAAAATGAGGAAGAACGTTACAAATAAGTTTACACACATGTCCTTGTGCAAAACATACATTATGAATCGCGTCAGGGGTATATGTTTTATATGTCTATGATATGTTTTGTGTTAAATTACACTTGGTGTTGTTAACAAGTCTATGTAAAATAACTACAAATATCCTCAACGTTTTTTGATTTAGGTGATTTACAGCTTGTCATAAAGTGTAAGCAGTTGTTCACCATATGCATATATTAATTAAGAAGTCTCATTGTCTTTCATGCGCTTCGGTCCCTATATCAATGACATATATCAAGATATTGTCTTTTTCAAACCCACATTTAGATCAAACATGCATGGTCAGGTATGTCCCAGAGATATCTTCTCTTGGCATGAATAAACAGACATTGTTTTATTGAAATTTGCTCTTATAAATCATTTTTAATTAAGGAACGTATCTCCCTCTTGCAAGGATTTTGTTCAGGTTTGACTATACCGTTGGCCTTTTTAGTATATATTAACTCTCGAATGGTGTTATGAGGTTTTGGATATTCAAAATATTATGGCTTCTATCATAACTAAAACGACAGTTATTGTCGAAATGCGCATCTGGGGCAGTAAAATTGAAACCGTTAAAGTTATTACTTTCAGTGGGTCGAATGAGCTGCTGGTGGACGGAGAACAGCTAGTCCCTCCAGAGTATCATTAGTCTAGTAGCTCAGGAATTCTCTACTGGAATGAAGAAACTAATACTGTTTAATTGAAATTTGTACTTATAAGTCTTATAAAAACAACACGTTAAAAATTTCGTGCATCCGAAGCGCTTTTCTGGATTTACCTTCATCAGGAATGTTCAATGCCGAATATTTGAAAGCCAATGATGTATATAAACCGAAACAGTTAAAGAGGTATATGATCAAAAAGGATCTAAAAAAATAGCCAAATCCATCTGTGGTGAATTTTGCCTGAGGGTTTGGAAACCTTAGATTCTCTATAATTTAAAAAAAAATATAAAAGGACAATTCTAAATTAAAGATTGGATACTCACTCGTGCAAATCTGTTGTCCGAATTTGACTATACATTTTTGACCTTTACGGTTATATTTCCTCTTGAAATTTTTAGTAGGTGTTGTTTGTTCGAAATATTTGGCTTCTATCAAAACTGAAGACACAGTAACTGTCAAATGCGCTTTTGGTGCAGTACAATTTGTAACGTTAAATTTATTACTACCAGTTAAACGATATATCTGCTGTTGGTTGGTGGACTGTTAGTTCCCGAAAGTATCAGTAGCCCTGTAGTTCAGTACTTCTCTATTCACAAGATCATACGGATGTCGTTATATTGGAACTTGTTATAAATCTTAGAAATAATTGTTAATTAACGAATGTATCTCCTTAATTCAAAGTGTACCCTTGTCCGGGTCGGGCTTTACTTTTTGATCTTTTTCTTTTGTATAAAAATTTGTATTTTGGTCGCTCATTTCAAATATTGTGGCATCGCACATCGCTGCAGAGACGGTAATTGTTGAAATGCGCATTTAGCACAGTAAAATGTGTACCATTTATGATTTTAATACACATCTATGATTATGAAGTGAAGGCCTTATAGAAACATGAAATAATTACTAGTCTTTAGAAGAAATATTCGTCGCCTAACAACACAGGAGTTTAAACGTTCTCTCAGCTGGTATTTTCGCAAATACCACTTCTGAACATTATATTTCCCTTTTATCTGTGAGGTATACATATTTGTTTGCCAATGTTTACCTGATTATATATTCATTGTCCAGTAAGTTTTATGTTTATCCCTGTTTCTCTTTTGCTATTAGTAACAAGTCAATTCAAGAGGCTAAGTACTCTTAGGTTGTTTTGAGGATCTGTCACTTTTGACACGGTAATCTTTATAATGGATTTGATTGTTCTGTTATAGGGTAGCGTTTTCTGTAGTCAGTCATTTTATCTATTTGTTGTTGAATCATTGGTCTTAATCAAAAATGAGGAAGAACGTTACAAATAAGTTTACACACATGTCCTTGTGCAAAACATACATTATGAATCGCGTCAGGGGTATATGTTTTATATGTCTATGATATGTTTTGTGTTAAATTACACTTGGTGTTGTTAACAAGTCTATGTAAAATAACTACAAATATCCTCAACGTTTTTTGATTTAGGTGATTTACAGCGTGTCATAAAGTGTAAGCAGTTGTTCACCATATGCATATATTAATTAAGAAGTATCATTGTCTTTCATGCGCTTCGGTCCCTATATCAATGACGTATATCAAGATATTGTCTTTTTCAAACCCACATTTAGATCAAACATGCATGGTCTGGTATGTCCCAGAGATATCTTCTCTTGGCATGAATAAACAGACATTGTTTTATTGAAATTTGCTCTTATAAATCATTTTTAATTAAGGAACGTATCTCCCTCTTGCAAGGATTTTGTTCAGGTTTGACTATACCGTTGGCCTTTTTAGTATATATTAACTCTCGAATGGTGTTATGAGGTTTTGGATATTCAAAATATTATGGCTTCTATCATAACTAAAACGACAGTTATTGTCGAAATGCGCATCTGGGGCAGTAAAATTGAAACCGTTAAAGTTATTACTTTCAGTGGGTCGAATGAGCTGCTGGTGGACGGAGAACAGCTAGTCCCTCCAGAGTATCATTAGTCTAGTAGCTCAGGAATTCGCTACTGGAATGAAGAAACTAATATTGTTTAATTGAAATTTGTACTTATAAGTCTTATAAAAACAACACGTTAAAAATTTCGTGCATCCGAAGCGCTTTTCTGGATTTACCTTCATCAGGAATGTTCAATGCCGAATATTTGAAAGCCAATGATGTATATAAACCGAAACAGTTAAAGAGGTATATGATCAAAAAGGATCTAAAAAATAGCCAAATCCATCTGTGGTGAATTTTGCCTGAGGGTTTGGAAACCTTAGATTCTCTATAATTTAAAAAAAAATATAAAAGGACAATTCTAAATTAAAGATTGGATACTCACTCGTGCAAATCTGTTGTCCGAATTTGACTATACATTTTTGACCTTTACGGTTATATTTCCTCTTGAAATTTTTAGTAGGTGTTGTGTGTTCGAAATATTTGGCTTCTATCAAAACTGAAGACACAGTAACTGTCAAATGCGCTTTTGGTGCAGTACAATTTGTAACGTTAAATTTATTACTACCAGTTAAACGATATATCTGCTGTTGGTTGGTGGACTGTTAGTTCCCGAAAGTATCAGTAGCCCTGTAGTTCAGTACTTCTCTATTCACAAGATCATACGGATGTCGTTATATTGGAACTTGTTATAAATCTTAGAAATAATTGTTAATTAACGAATGTATCTCCTTAATGCAAAGTGTACCCTTGTCCGGGTCGGGCTTTACTTTTTGATCTTTTTCTTTTGTATAAAAATTTGTATTTTGGTCGCTCATTTCAAATATTGTGGCATCGCACATCGCTGCAGAGACGGTAATTGTTGAAATGCGCATTTAGCACAGTAAAATGTGTACCATTTATGATTTTAATACACATCTATGATTATATGGTAAGCTAAACTTTACTAATTGACCACCACTACGGATTTAACATATAACATGTGTAAGAATAAACGTCGCGCGCTTATTATCGTTTCCGAATCCTTTACTTCTTATGAATTCTCTACACCATACATTCAGTAAAAAAATGCATATCAGCTTTCCTACTCTTGATTCTCTCAAATGTGCATTACAAGTTTGGTATATGTAACTATAGAAATAATTAACCGATAATTACTCAAGTGATTGAAATCACAGTTTCTACCGTATGACTCGCTTTTTAAATAAAGAAAAAGCATCATATGGACTATTTTTTACATATGAGAAAAAAGCTGTTTCTTTCCTGTTCAATTGTTTGATTAAATATACATAATTATTTACTAGCACTTGGCCGTTACTGCAGCTGGTAAACTCTAGTCCTGGATGGTATCATCAGCTTAGTATTAAGTTCGTCGGTTTCTAACTTTCTTTAGTCGATTAACTTAGAAATTATTTAGAAACGTAAGTTTCACCTCCATCATGAAAAGTTTAAATGATGGAAAGGGAGATAAATAAAAGCATTAAAATAAAACACAGTTTTTATGTAATGAAACTTTCAAATACGTTGAAACAACAGCATCAACAATACATGTACATGTTTATTGTATATGCGTCAAGATTCAATTCACATTTTCTTCTATATCTATTATCTAATAACCTGATGTTAGGTAGGGCTATCCCCTTTGCTTAATACAATGCAGCGTCACATTTTCCCCTTGGGAAACAGTCAAATCAAAAATATTGAAAGCCAGGGATAAAATTGAGAATGGAAATGGGGAATGTGTCAAAGAGACGTATATATACTTAAATACTTGATGAATTATTTAAGCAATAGCCATACAAAAAAATAGAATTAGTCTTTCTGGCCGATGTAAGATATTATGCGACCTGCAGCAATATAACTGGTCGCAAAAGCATGTCATGGAGAAAATGTATATAATTTTTTTATATAAGTCATATGAAACGAGTTTCTGGTGATTATACTGTTAAGGACATCTTGCAAAAGTCAGGCGAAAGATACCAAGGGGACACTCAAACTCATAAGTCGAAAATAAAATGACAACGACATGGCAAACCAAAAAAATAACAAACAAAAAAGGCTATAAAAGACAAACAACATTATACAAAATACAACATAGAAAACTAAAGACTGAGCACGAACCCACCAAAAAAATAAAACCAACCAAGAAATGCATAAATACCATACTAAGTTTTTTGTACTCGATCTTGTTTCAATTATTTCAAATCCACAACGTATAATCGAATATGTATATATATATCATTCGTTGACTGTTGATTTAATATATCGGCTGCTAATTAACTTTCTGGATTTACTGCCAAAGTTTACTGACCGTGACATTGATAAGTATAGAATACGTGTATAATAAGTGAGAAGATAGAGCGATGTTTAGTAATTTTCTTAATATAATTTCCATGATTTTCCAGTTGATACTTAATTCGACATCAAAGTTATCAAATGATCTGATGTATTAATATTTTTCTTTTAGAATCGGTTAATACTATGTTCCTTCCACGGTTTTTTTATTTTTTTTTACTTTTGTTCCACCGCGGAGTTTCCCTGCACACTTGCACTATTTGATTGCCGAATTTCTAACGAGCTGTGTCATTGTTAATGTCACTGAATACATAAAAGCTGTTGGCGAAAAAGAGTAAGAGAAGAAAATAATTCGATAGTTTTGCATTTCTAAAGATTTGGTGAAAATATAGAATAATCTTTTAAAATATAGTCGACGTCCATAAGATAAAGTCGATGAACATGTGTTAATGTACATAACTTAGCCATTCAAGTATATAAAACATATCCATTTTTTTTGTTTTATTTGAAAGATCACATGACTTTAGAAATCATTTTACTATAATTAACATTTATCGATTCATGGTTATATAAGACGCTTTGCAACAAGATATACATATAAAAAAAGAAGATAAACTGAAATAAGATCAATATCAGTAATTATAATTTCTTAAATTTTATATACAATCGATTTTAAGTTTTAGTTTTAGTACATTTAAAATTGTTATGTTCATAATGGTTGACGATTATAGCCGCCTTCAAAATTCAAGAAACCATGGATACAAAATTTGAAGGCTGAGGTCTAAAAAAAAATTGCTATCCCACCACAGGTACAATGTA
Source organism: Mytilus californianus (assembly GCF_021869535.1). NCBI lineage: Eukaryota > Metazoa > Mollusca > Bivalvia > Mytilida > Mytilidae > Mytilus > Mytilus californianus. The sequence goes on along the minus strand of NW_026262582.1, from coordinate 45,522,205 downwards.
TCATATCTACGGAAGACCGGAAGTAAATCATGATGGAGAAAGTTAAATTTTCCCAACTTGACATTTTTCACCTCTATGGTGACATTTTGCAGTCCCTGGTTTACACTTCTGACTTTAAACTTGATATTTCTCCTTTCAAAGTTGATACTCCTTATTTTGTATTTCTACTTACATTTCATAGTCAAGCTGAAAGTTTTTACTTCCAAATTCAATATAAAAATGAGAAGATGTGGTTTGAATGCTAATGCGACAATTATCAAACTTAGACCACGTGACGTGGATTTTAGCTACTTTAGGTCACCGTGCGACATTCAACGATAGATAAAATTCATTCCAAATAACAAATAAACTCATCATAGATAACAGGATAAAATGTATGTACGCCAGACACGCGTTTCGTCTACATAAGACTCATCAATATGGCTTCAATCAAAACATTAAAAATGCTATTCAAATTACGAAGTTGAAAAGCATTGTGGACGCAAATTTCCAAAAGGTTTTGCCAAACACAGTTAAGGTTATCTATTCCTAGGGTAGAATATCCTTTGAACTTCGACTTTTCATAGTTCTTTTAACTAATTAGTTTATTATAATGACCATATCAATGATAATTCATGTCAACACATAATCGCAGACTACTTGACTGGTGATACCCTTGGGGAGGAAACCTTCGCCTGTAGTGTATCGACCCAGTGGTTGTAAAATACTCACTAAAGATATCTGGATTACAATTTTGTACGCCAGACGCGCATTTTGTCTAGATAAGACTCATCAGTGACGCTCCAATGAAGCTATCGAAGCCACCGATATGAAAAAATATAAAACAAGTCAAGCAAAAGAAAATATGGCCTGATTTACGCACAAAACAATAAACGGAAATCAAATATCATATACAGCAATAAACGACAAGTAGTGAAATAAAGGCTTCAGATTTGGCACATGCACATAACTCATTAACTTTAAAGTTAACATTGTCTTAGCTACACATTTAGATTTCTCAATTCAAAGTTCCAAGTAGACTTTTCTTAGTTCGAACTTGTATGTAACTGTTTTCAGTTACCTCTTCTCGGTTTTACTTGAGACTATTTATATCTGTACTTATAAAAACATCTTTGGATCGTCCAACCTAGAATTTCTCAATCTAAGTTGACATTTATCGGGAGTCTGTAATTCATTGGTTGTCGTTTGTTGCTGTATATCATATTTGTTTTTTCGTTTATATTTGGTACACAAATCAAGTCGTTATTCTTCTCGTTTGAATTTTTTACATTTGTCATTTCAAGGCATTTTATAGCTGACTATGCTGTATGAGTTGTTAAGAGGGATAGCATGAATTATGCATTAGTTGCAATTGGCTTTGAACTTGCTTTCAGTAACATAGGGCACTCTTATATCGGTGCTTTGTGTTATTTCTTTATGTAAGTTTTTTTTTTGCCTCCACCGGTCCATTGAGATAAGACTTTTGCAACAGATTTTTACAGTTCATTCTTATGTTGTGCTGTTACACCATTGTCCCAGGTTAGGGGAGGGTCAAACATGTATGATTTAAACATATTCTGTATGTGTCAGTCCCAAGTCAGGAACCTGTAAATCAGTGGTTGTGTCGTTTGATTGTTTCTAATTTTTTGTATAACATGTGTTACAATTTAATGCAATGTTACAGCAAATTTCTAATGACATTTTATTTCAATTATTCTAATATGATCATTAAGATAACGTAGTAATCTTAGAAATGTCAAGCTGGATAGAACAACTGTGAGAAATGTCAAATTCGATCTGAGAAATATCCACTTGTAACTGAGAAATATTAACTTGGAACTGAAAAATATCAAGTTGGAAATCACAAACTTCCCAGCTGAATGTCCTTACCGTTCTATCTTATGTACATAATTGAAAAAAATAGATATTCAACTTAGAGTATAACTAGAGGCTATAACGAGCCTGTGGCTCACCTAGGTCTATGTGCATCTTATTGAATAGTCTCTCTTTTAAACATTTTAGACTAGAATATCATTTATGATTAAAATCTCTGGTGAACCTTTATTGTTGATCATTTTTCTGTTAACAGTTTCTCTAAATCTTCAATAGTTTTTGCCCAAAACACAACAAAAAGTGTTAACATTGTCATTTAAGGTCAATAACTCTTTGAAAAGACAACTGAAAAATTCATATACATGTTAGCTAACATATTTGCAGACCTTTTTTGCTTTTAAAAGTTTCTATTTATTTATTATAGTTCAAGATAGCATGCAAAAAACGAAACAAATGGTAAACATCATTATTTAAGGGTGACAACTCCTATAAGGAGTCAACTGACATTTTTGCAGTTTGACTTATTTGCAGGCCTTGTCTTTGTGATGATGATTTTCTGCTTTTTTAAAGATTCTCTATGTCTATTATAGTTTTCAAGATAGTATGCAAACACACAAAAAAGAGGAAAAATTGTCATTATAGCATTTACTCCAATAAGGTATCGACTGAGGATTTCAAACACCAATCTTATTTGTGGATATCCTCTTGCTGTTCCTTTTTGCTACATAAAGTCTATGTCTTTCAATTATAACTTTAAAGATAACAGGCAAACATGAAAAAAAGGTAAAATGTAAAATTCGTTCTTTAAAGACAATAACTCCTACAGGAATTCGTCTGACAGTTTTGATGTTAATAGTCAGAAGGTAGATCTCAGCATTCTGAACATTTTTGTCTCGTCAGATTTTTTCTATATATCAGGTTTTTCAAAAATAAATGACAAAACCTGCATTTTACTCCTATGTTCTATATTCAACCATGTCGGCCATTTTTGTTGGTAGGCGTGGTCATCGAAAAAGAAGATGTGATATTATTACCGATGAAAAAAGTCTTCATATGAGACCAAAGGACGTTGTATGTAAGCAATAGAAGGCCACCGTATGGCTTTTAAGGGTAGTTTTCAAGTTTCAAAATTATCTTGATACTATTAGTTTTGTTACCGTAACTAAGATTATACTTCTATGGTTCATTAAAACATGTTATAAACGTGGAACATTTGAATCTTAACACAAAACTTTTAAAGACAAGGAACGATTTATAGCTTTGTTATTGTACAGACCCTTGTCTACTGTTGAAGCGTGTTTATTGCCCTCTATATTTCTTTTGTTACTGTTATCATTGACTTACTGTCTCAACGATATATTCCTAATATCATATTTATCCACAATTTATCATTAGGTAAACAAAACTTATGGTAAATGATATAATTTGGAACATGAAAAGTACATTTGCTGGATATACCCAGTTATTTCAAACATAGTGTTCATATAAAAATGATAGAAACAGAAAATCTGTATCTTATGGAAGGCAAATTATATGTACGAGATACATGCATGATGATATGTAAAACGTATTATTGAAACTTAACCAATATTTAAAATTACAAAAGTTATATAACATAAATATTCAGTCCGATAATGTAACTTACATATCTGTGAAGGACTAGAGTATCAAACTATGCAGAAATCAAGCACTGATATATTTTTTCATGGTATATGAATGATGGCCCCGTCCGCCATACACATGGTTGATGTTATACAGCTTGCGAAATTAAGGTAGCTCATCCCAATAATGCCCCCCTGGTAGAATTTTTTATCTTCATTTATTTTGTAGATGAGTAAAACCCAAACCGTAAAGTCAGCTATAAAAGGCCCCGAAATGACAAATGTAAAACAATTAAAATGTTAAAACTAACGGCCTAATTGTTGTACGAAAAAAATAACGAAAAACAAATATGATATACAGCAACATAAGGTTTGATTTCAATGCACTTCATAAATAACTTTGTTGTGAACTATTTATTGATCGCTTTTATAAAGTAATACGTAAAATTATATCAATGAACGATATCAGAATATACATTTGCTTAACGTATAATTGTCTGTAATGACAAAGCGAAATTATTTTGATTATTTTGGAAAAATATTGCAATTTTGTCAGGTGCGAGTTGTTTCCTTTTAAATTTTAGGCAGCCAAATAATATCAGAAAAACGAAATAAATAAAGCGGGGAGTATTCCCACAATACTCGCAACCGTAGACAGTATTTGCGGCTCAAACCTTCCATGGGTCAAAACATGAATACTGTTTGGTTGATTGATTGATTTGTGTTTGTTTTGCTGTTTGAGGAACGTATTCTAAATGTCTGCCCTTAGTTTGACGTAGTACATTTCTGTTTAGTTGACCCTTAACAGGCAAGTTGTGAACATGCATGTTTACATTTGTAAATCTAGCTGTTGCCAAAGAGTAAATGTGTTTGATTTGTTGACATGAATGTATATCGCATAATCTGTAAATTGTAACCCCTACAGTATAAGGTTATACATGTTTTTGATCGATTCGTCGTGATCATAATTTGTTTACTTCAGAATCGACATTGGAAGCCAAGATCAACAATTTATGGAACAACATGTATAATCAAAGTACTCTCAAAATCCACATGAGAACCCAAGATCAACTTTGAGTATTTACAATATGCTGTCAGAATCCGCATTGAAGCTGTGACCAACTATACTTGGGAACTATATGCAAAGTGCTGTCAAAATCCATATAACAATCCAAGATCAAAAAGACCTACTTTAAAAATAAAATTGAGAATGGAAATTGGGAATATGTCAAAGAGACAACAACCCGACCAAAGAACAGACAACAGCCGAAGGCCTTCAATGGGTCTTCAATGCTGCGAGAAAATACCGCACCCGGAGGTGGTCCTCAGCTGGCCCCTAAATAAAATTGTGTGCTAGTTCAGTGAAAATGGACGTCACACTAAACTACAAAACATATAAATGAACTAAAATTACAAAACGTACAAGACTAACAAAGGCCAAAGGCTCCTGACTTGGGACAGGCGCAAAAATGCGGCGGGGTTAAACATGTTTTGTGAGATCTCAACCCTCCCCCTATACCTCTAGACATTTAAAAAAAATCAATAATGTTTTAGAGCATTAATCAAAATTCTTTTTTTTATAGATCTGTTTTGTTTTATTGTTTGCTGCTTGTAGTCAATTTCGCAGCCAACATGATACATGACATATTAACCGCAATATATGCAGTTGTCTTACAAAATTAAGCTAATGGGATTTGTATATTTTCGAAATCATAATATCAGGTGGCAGTTGTGGTAAATGCACATGAGTTTTTTTTTTATCCCACCCATCACCTGACTCAAATCATAGATGGCCACTTGAATTATTTTAAATCTTTTGGCATTTGTTGTCCATCCATATCCTAATCAGTAGCTATTTCGAAAGTCTTTTTCTGGGTGAAAGGAGATTTGGAATATAGTTCAGTAAGACAGAAACCAAACGAAACAATCAAACACATTATATATTGTCTGGAAAATTTTGTCTCACTAACTGACAAACTCATTACATATCACAATGATCCAGATTTCTAAAATCAGATAAATATTGTTTTGTGAAATTATGTATGCACTCTAATTAATAAATATTGCAACAAAAATTTCTGGTAATGATACTTTTAAAAAAATTATGGCCTTATAAACATAAATCTTGCAAATATTTCTAAGAGTAGGAATAGAAAATCCTGCCTGCACAATTTTTGCCTCATTTAAATTGAGTTTGATCAATCACCTGAATGACATCAACAATGGACTTTTACATGTTTAATATTATTAGAATTGTAAATTGTGTTACTTAAAATATACTTTAAAAATTGCAGGAAATACATGGAGTATACATAAACAATACACCAACCCAACAATGCTTTTTCTTGCCAGCGATGAAAATGACAATGCGAGACATAGGGATTACATTATGGCTTTGACATAAACTGTTTGTATCAAGCTTTATAATTCAGAAGGTAGAAGACCTTGAAGATTTACATTCAGATGTATTATGTTACAAAATGTTTATCTGTCATACATGTATGTCTGCAGTCCTTTGCCTCATTTTCATGGTTCAGCATCTGCTTAAATAGGATACCTGTATTAGGTATATGGATCCCTTGCAAGGTCTGCATGTCCTTCAGACAGGGTTCACCTGCTCTCAACCTCATTCCATGCATCAGGGATTAAGGCTAAAGTTACCTGATAAGTGATGTTTCTCAGATACTGTTAGCAGTAGGTCATTTGCAAATGTTAAGTTTTTGTATTTTGGTCTGTTTTGTTTTCTAATACTTAAAGCAATAAGTAAACTATATTTGGTGTATGAAATGATATTTAGGTGTACATGTCTGTCTGCCACGGTTCACCTGAAATTAACCTCATTTTCATGGTTTGGTCTGTTCATTGTATACTATATATGCTATTGTTCAACAATATTTGGTGTATGGAATGATTGTAAGGCTGGCTTTGTTTATCTCACCTCGTCCTGATTTTCATGAATTATTGATAATTTTAAGTTTTTGTGATACTTGTAGTAAAACTTTATCTTTACAAATATCAACATAAACTCAATCATGATTAGTAAAGCAGGTGAGACATTTCAGCTTGTGCACCTTTGTAAACACAAAGAAATGTGTTAAAATCTAACTACCATACATGTAGATGTATCAAGGAATCTGTGAAAAGTATGTGATCTATCCTAATACTTCTTGTTTGTATTGAAACAAGGCCTAATAGTTGACACCGTTTGCTTGTAAGCATTATATTTTTTAGGAAACTTATTTCCATGTTTAGTTTTGACTTAAAAAAAAACACAAATATCATGGTTGAAAGGCAAATCAATATCTTTGTAACACAAACAAATCTGTCTACTCACTTATCAAATTTGATACATTGTCAATGTACCAAATTTGTGTTGGTCGTACAGAGATTTCAACGGCGATATGCAAGGTTTAAGATGACCCTCAAATAAAACTTTTCACCATGAAATTAATAGGTTGTCTTCGGCAAATTTTATCAAAGTAAACTTTCATTTTCAAAGGTCGGAGAAATATGTGGAAGTTCTTTTGTGCATATTGCATACAATAAAAGTTTTAACTGTTGCTTGCTGAATGTCCAATGGCAAATATCTGAAGCACATGAAGGATGAGCACAAATTAATAATAGTGCCCTATGTGCCATATGTTGGTTCTGCAAAGTAGGAATAGCTAGATATATGGACTGCCATTGGTTAATGAAGGTACAATGTATGTTTGATATGGGCAAAATTCCCCATTTCTACCCTACGAAGCTGAGTATCCATACATCCTGAAATATGAACACCCTGACTAATCATGGATTTATCTGTCGGAGGAAGTCGGAGGAAGTCATATTTCTATAAATATTTTAACCGTACGAGTCCAGTTTTTGTTTTACTTATTATCATAGACAAATAATTACGTTACTTTGCAGCAGGTCAACCAGTGTTCACACATCATTATGAAAATTGGCATTCATATTTTTTGCCGCAATATCACATTCAACTTTCATTTTTGAAATCAAGAACTATCCTTATTTGTTTCCCTTTAAAAAAACGCTTGTAAGTTTGCGTATACCACCGACTAATCTAGCGTGTCAATATTTAAATTTTCTTCAATTAATGCACAACACCATGCTTATATTTCTGTCCTTTTAAATTGTTTTGCGAAACACCACTCTGTTTTTCTTACGGTACTTCTTTTTTTTTTGTAGAAAGTTTTTCATCGCTTGTTGGCATCGGAAAAGGGTGGTCTAAGACACGCCCACGTTCAAATATCGTAAAACTATTCTTGAGAAGACCCCTCAATGCGGTATTTTCTAAGATGAAGAGCACGCGCTTGTCGTTAGAAACATGCGTTAAAAACTGCGCATTATGAAGGGCCGAGGCAAATTACATGTATGTCTGTTTCTAATCAATAAACATGTTTCTCTGACAGGAGCCATATAATATTGATCTTAAATTTTATTGTCATTGGTATTAATATCCACTTATTCGACGAAAAAAGAATCCATAGGATATATACAATCAATGAAAGGTTTTCATATCCGTTTGACAATAGCTATCTGACTCTTGACTATATATTCTTAGTTCGATGTTTGTGTGTTCTCAGTTAATATAAATAATTTGTCAATATTAGCAGGCTTAGTACATTGAGATTACTTTCATTAACGATGGCCTTGGTGCGGAATTGTTATTATTGATTCGATTGTACTTGCGTTTTCACCTTCAAATACTTTACCGTTACTATAGAGTTGAAGGCTTTTCTTGTAGGCTACCTTTTAATTTTGCACGGATCGAGATATTAAACGGTTACATGAACAAATAGTTTATCCAGATGTTCAAGTGAGTGTCCGAAGTCTGAGACATTATCAATCGTTTTTGCTTGATATATTGCAATAAGTTTGTGACTAGGGACACGATGCGGAAAAAATATTTTCCAGTGTCTGTGTTAGATACATTTACAGCTATTTAGAGACAATCTGTTAAAGTCTAGAATTATTTCTTTGTTATAAGTTTGTGTAAAATGTTATTTTACTCCACATGACATTTTACTGTAAACCAACTTATTTTCGCGCATACTTTCTTACAAACTTCGCGGGATTAATTTTCGCGATCTTCAAATTTTTGTGATATCTTTTTATATGAGGGAAGATCCAAGGTGGTTCACATACTCCGAAAGTCGTGAAAAATAAATCGCTCGCAAAAATTAGTTGGTTTACAGTATTCACATTATATCGGGATTTACAACTCATTATAAGCTAAACACATCTGTATGATAATGGTTTACTAAATTTGACCTGATTTCTCTGGTTTTACGAACAACATTAAATTGTCTTTATACATTTGTTAGATTTTTATCTCAAAGACTGTCCCAATATTCTTAATAAAGTTCGTAATGTATTGCTGCTACAATGGAGTCCTCTTTCATCCGTTTCTTATGAGTGCAATCTAGGTTGTTGCTAAGTTCTTACCATGTTTAACTATGTAGATATTTTACTAAGAAAATCTGATTTAATTGAAATAGCATTTATTGCATTTTTAAGAAAAAGAATTACCCTCACATATCTAAAAACAATTTTGCATTTGATACTAGGACTAAATATATCAAACACGAGAACATTTTTTTTAGCAGTTTTGATTTTCAATGTTAACCAGATTTTAAAAAAAAATAGTTGACTTTATCCTCATTGTACAACGATACCAAGCTTTTTAGAGTTTTTAGTATCAAATTACCATTTATTTTTTATGTTTGTGAGATAATGTCTTCTCAAAATAGTCATTTGAGTTTGCACATTGCACTACTGCTTTTTAGAGTATTTCAAGATTGCTGATTACTCATTACTTTTCATTTTGAAACAATCTTAAGACATCTATATAATAACCCGTATGCAAATATACCTTTTCCCCTAAATCATCAATGACCATTCGAAAGCATAAAGTATATATATATATTATTGATAAAATTAATGCAATTAAAAGTGAACCACCTATTATAAAGCAGACATACATTGTGTGTCACTCTCATATTGGTACATTAAAATTAATGCCAACGAACGGCTTCTTGTGAATTTATAACATAATGGTAGTTTGTGAAAGTGTATGCTTCAAATCATTAAGAACTTCTAGTAAGTTATATGTTAGAGAATCCTTTCATGAATTCAAATGAAATCTATTTAGTATTTCCAGATTTTTGTACTGCTTTCCAAGTTAACTTACGAAATTTTAAGTAGACAAGCAAGTTAACTTCATCGGTGGTAGACCAGACCTTTTTTAGGACCGCTGCAGACCTTTTGACAAGTCTGCTTCAGACAAAACCTGTGGACAAGTCTGTTATTGACCAGTCCCGAGGACTGGTCTGCTCCTAGACCAGACCTGAAGACAGGTCTACCCCAGACGAGACCAGTAGACAGGTCTGCCCCAGACTAGACCTGTGCCCAGGTCTGCTCCTTAACATACCTAAGGACAGGTCTGCTTATGACAGATCGCCGTGTTTAAGACTTTTCATATCAGACCAGGGTTTTATCATGTAATCAATAATCGTTTTCCTTTTTTTCCCAGTACAGCAAATTACTATGCTCGTTAGTGACTCTTTAAACATATTATACACATTAAAAAGTTTTATTCTTATTTTATAATCTTATATACATAACATAATGGCTATAAAATTTAACACTTGTTGATCGACATAAATTTTTGTTATTGCAAAAAAAAAAAAAAAAAAAAAAAATTTAATCATAGCAATACAGACACAAAACAAACATAAGAAAAACTCAGCAATAATAAGATATACATGCAGCTATCATGAAATAAAGGAAAGACCTTTTTTCAATTGGAAGCCGGAAAGAAAGGTTATCATTGAAAAAAATATTTGTATATGATGGGATATAAACATTATTGTTAACGTTGATTTGTTCCCCATTTGTTACAGTCTCTTGCTAGATATAATTCTATGCATTACATGGATTTTTTCATCGTAAATCACCTTGTTTGGCTTGGATTTACGATTCTATTTTTGACGAATGTTTTTTTAGTGTCCCGATGTATAAGGTGTTGTATAGTTAAGAACCATCTCGTCAAGTTATGCAGATTCAACTTTACCGATTAGAAATGATATCTGGGACGTCCGACAAAATTAACTCGTCCCTTAACATGAATCAAATATTTGCTCCTGGACGTTTAGCTACCAACAACCAATCAATCAACCCGACATAATATACTGTTAGTCAGTCAGTATACTTTTCCCAGATGATACTTTCACATACTTTTCATAATACAGTACAAATATGGTCAGTCATGTCAGTGTTGGATGATGCGGTCAAATAGTTTTGTTTCTAAAAAATATCCTGAAATATGAAAACTACTGACTTTAATGACGGTGTAATATCATTGTGTACTAATATTGCTGTCATTTGTTTAATACAATCCTTCCTGAGTTAACAAATTTACTGATTTATGATGGGGCTAACAAGTTTTCAGAATTATGTGCAAATGATCATGAGTATGGTCAGTCAGTAAACAAATCCCAGATGATACCACCTCATACATGTCATGGTGTTTATTATAAAGTACAAATATGGTCAGTTTTGATTGATGCGGTCAAATATTTTTCAAAAACGAGCCGGGTTGAGATATCAAAACTAATGATTTTTTTGTGACGAGTCAATATTTTGAATAAAAAGATGACATGCTAGCTCTCTAAATTTATGCAGACAAAGTTTTGAAGTAACTGTTTTCAATATTGCTGTCATTTGTATTATACAATCCATCCTGAGTTGAAACAATTTACTTACTTATTATAAGGCTTTAGAAATTCTACATAATAAAGTGCAAATATAGTCTGTTTTAGTTGATGCGGTCAAATATTTGTCATATAGGAGCCAGCCTGATATATCAAAACAACAGATTTTTTGTGACAAGTCAATAATTTGAATAAAAGAAGACATGCTGGCACTCTTAATTGATACCGACAAAATTTTGTAGTCATTTTGATCCAAAATGGCTGTCATTTGTATTAGAGAATCCATCCTGAGTTAAAGATTTACTGATATAGTATGTGGCTATATAAAGTTACATAATAAATTGAAAATATGGTCAGTTTTGGTTGATGCGGTTAACTATTTTTGTTATACGAGCCAGCTTGAGATATCACAACAACTGAGTTTTTGTTTTTTTTTGGTGACAAGTCAATATTTGAAATTAAAAGAGGACATGCTGGCACTCTGAATTGATGCCTACAACGTTTTGTAGTCATTGTGTTCCAATATTGCTGTCATTTGTATATCAGAATCCGTCCTGAGTTTTAGTATGTGGCTATATAAAGTTACATAAAAAAGTGCAAGTATCGTCAGTTTTGGTTGATGCGGTCAAATAATTTTGTTATACGAGCCAGCTTGAGATATCAAAACTGCTGATTTTTTGTGACGAGTCAATATTTTTAATAAAAAGAGGACATGCTGGCACTGTTAATTGATAAGGACAACATTATGTAGTCATTGTGTTCCAATATTGCTTTCATTTGCATTATAAAATCCGTCCTGAGTTAACAAAATTACTGATTTATAATGCAGCGACATAAATTTTTATGATAAAGTGCAAATATTGTCGGTTTTGGTTTATGCGGTAAATTTTTTTTGTTATACAAACCAGCCTTGAATATTAAAACAACTGATTTTTTGGGACTAGTCGATATTTTGAATAGATAGAGGACACGCTGGCACTCTAAATTGATAAGAACAGCATTATGTAGTCATTGTATTCCAATATTCCTGTCATTTGTATGATACAATCCATCCTGGGTTAAAACAATTTACTGATTTATTATGCGGCTTTATAAATTTCCATAATAAAGTGCAAATTTGGTCAGCTTTGGTTGATGCGGTGAACTTTTTTTCACACATGCGCCAGCCTCAGATATCAAAACAACTGATTTTTGTTGACAAACCAAACTGTAAACCAACTAATTTTCGCGCGACTTTCGCGAGTGGAATATAAATCGTCGCGAATATGTAAACTTGGATTGTTCCTTATTTAACTTCATCAAGTAAATAAGAAAATCGCGAAATTAAATCGACGCGAAGTGGACTAGAAAGGATTAAACGCGAAATGAAGTATCCGCGAAAATTAGTTGGTTTACAGTATTTTGAATTAAAAGAGACATGCTGGCAATCCCCGCTTTGAAAAAAATTCGGGTTCTATAATTTTATGACTATATATTTTGCTGAATAAATCGCAAATGTCAAATATATTTTGTTACTGTAAAAACCAATTTTCTCTGTGACTATGACACGTAGATTTATGAAAATAAAGTACATTCATTCACTTTGCAATTTATATTTGTTTTATGTTTATTCGAATACATAATCGTTAAATATATAAACCTGTTAAATTTGACACATTAAATCAGTCCAATTATAAATATTGCAAATACGTCATAAAAAACTCAACTTGATTTAGATTTTGACCCCATATGAATCTTTGCAAAAATCATCATATGACATGTAAAAAAATATATATAAAATATTAAAATTATTCAGGACATTTTTGTGTCAACTTGTATATATCTATACTATTTAACGAGAAGACCTCATATTGTGTGTCGCTTCTCTCCCTTCCACAATTAATTAATCACCATGCCTCTGAATCCTATAGGTACCATACATAGTCCCATTTGTCATCCATTCTTATTATTATTCAGATTGAGTTATTTTGGGAGAAAAAAAAAAAAAAAAAAAGGCGTCCAGATATTGTTTCCGTCATCAGACCGACTTTTAAGTCAAAGATAAGACTTCCGGTTTTAAACTTGCACATGATTTTTATAAGTACTCGGAGAGAGGGCAATTATTTTTCTGTTTATCTACATGTTTACTATGATTAAACTACTATAATATATAGAGACTCTCTATATAATTATAGCAGTGATCGCCGTGGAGAAGAAACTAGGAATTGGTAGTTAATAGCAAATACACTTTTTTTTATAATAAACGTATATTCATAGTATACAGAAGGCTTCAGACCACAATTAATTCCCTTTGTTCGTGGTCTTGGAATATAGTTCCCAATTATTATATGGGGTCATGCTTCCTAAGTATTATGTCTACTTTTTTTGAAATGTTAACTATTTAAGGGGTCGTATCAGTTGCATATATATAATTGGAAATAAAATATGTTCTTCTTCTGCTATATATTGAAATAAGTAAAACGTGGAAAAATTTTATTGTTGAAAGTGAAAGTAGTGATTTGGCCAAAATAAAAGTAGGACCGAAATTAGCCTTAGTCATTTATTCAAGATTCAAATCCTACCATTGGCATGTTAATAGGGCTCTCAAAAGAAAAAAGCACTGATGGATTGTCCTAAAAGCATATTTTATTAGAATAATAATGGTCTATAAGCAGTTACATTTATTTCATGTTTGAAGCGGTGCAAATTTTTAATTAAATTTGACTTTTACCAAAAAAATGCATTGTAGCAAAGGGGAAGAATAATAGTGGTTTGAGGCCATAAACACGAAAATAATGAAATTTAACAGAAAGGAAACAAATAACGGACTTTGGAAAAAAGAGAGAGGGCTTTTGACACATTTTCTAAAATTCTCCAGACATAAAATCTTTTACAAAAATCCATCCTACAACAGTTTACAAGCGGTAAATGCCCGCGATTTCGCGGGTGTGTTCTAGTAGCAATATAATTTAAAGAGGAGAACGACATTATGCACATGTGTATTTTTTTAAAATACACAATTTCTTACAAAATTTCGCGTCAGTAAACGTAATTGGAATTCAAAACACTGATTATATAATAATTGGAACAAATTTGGAGAAATATATTTTTTTTCCGATTACACTATGATCTATTAAACACCTATAGGATCATTCATGATAAAAGATAGAAAATAATTTAAAAATTCCGAAAAAAATTACCTTACACACAAATGCAAGAAATGTGAGAGGATGTGGATGTGGGTTTGCAGAATAGAGAATAATTAGCAAATAATATAAAGAATATAGAAAAATGGACCAAAAAATAAAAAAGAATAGAGAATAATGATGTGCAAAAATATAAAGAATAGAGAATAATAGGCAAAAAGTATTAAGAATAGAAAAAAAAACCCGACTTAAGAAATTAAAGAATACAGACTGAATGAAGGACCCCCCATCCAGACCCTCATGTAACACCGATTTGTGAATTATTCTATAGCTGTAACACATTCATATGTTAACTTCTATGTCATTTGGTCTCTGGTGGAGAGTTACTTTATTGGCAATCATACCACATATTTCTATTTTTATATATAATATTTCAAATAGTTCAGAACATGTCTATACAGTGTCTCATAAGTCAACTTTTGCTCGGAATTGGTCTTGTTTTACTGTGCGGTGTATACCGGTATTATATGTATTATACTTTGCATGCAACCAGCTATAGGATTGAATCCGATATAAATCCTTGTAACGATAGTAAAACACACTAATAGTAAAATCAGTTGAGGATCCAGAGGGCGAAGAGGGCCTTTGATGCTAATAAAATTTCTTGTTTCTCACGATTTATACAATACAATCTTTATTCTCATAAACCATAAGTTACAACAGTACAGAGATATACATGCATATAGCGATGAAAATAAATTTATTTATAATAACATCATACACACAAACATACACACAAGCATACACCAATTATCAGTAAATATCCACATACACATATATCATTATGTACAATAAATACAAAATGGGGGTTATTGAAATTAAGCCCCCAGTCCCCTTTTCAAAAATCCTGGACCCGCCGTTGAAAATAAATAAGTATGATTATTCCTAAGTATTACATGCATGTAAGTTTATTTACTCGACCCCAAGATAAATAAACGAATAAGTAGATATACACATTTCTTCTCGTTTATACTACAAGCTCTTGAAAGACGTCAGGTCATTAAAGATTGCATATTTTGGCTTTAATGTTGATTCACTTATAGGGTCTTTGCATCGGAATTAAACATATTTATTCTATAACCAGTTGTTGGCATGACACGGGTTATATTCTTCTCATATATTTTATGATGGTATAATACTAAACCCCTAACATGCCTAACAGGAGGGATTGTGCCTGATATTAATATGATGAAGACATAATCTTTCAATCAGTTTAATTGAGGTCTGGAGCTGGCATGTCAGTAACTGCTAGTAGTCTGTTGTTATTTATGTATTATTGTCATGTTGTTTATTTTCTTTTGTTTCCTATTCTGACATCGGACTCGGACTTCTCTTAAACTGAGTTTTACTGTGCGTACTGTTGTTCGTTTGTTTTTTCTATATTAGAGGTATAGGGGAGGGTTGAGATCTCAAAAAACATGTTTAACCCCGCCGCATTTTTGCGCCTGTTCCAAGTCAAGAGCCTCTGGCCTTTGTTAGTCTTGTATCATTTTTAATTTTAGTTTCTTGTGTATAATTTGGAGTTTAGTATGACGTCCATTATCACTGAACTAGTATACATATTTGTTTAGGGGCCAGCTGAAGGACGCCATCGGGTGCGGGAGTTTCTCACTGCATTGAAGACCCATTGGTGGCCTTTGGCTGTTGTCTGCTCTATGGTTTGGTTGTTGTCTCTTTGACACATTCCCCATTTCCATTCTCAATTTTATTGAATTTTTGTTTTTTGCTAGTCGGTGGACAAACGAATTGGTTGATAGTTGTCTCATTGGCATCATACCACATCTTCTTATTTATATTTTGAATAAGTCTGTCAATGCCAATGGCCGTTTATAATGAAAAACAATATTAATCGAATAATATTTCTGTATATGTTAACCAAATATCAGTTATCCTTACTGTATACACTAGACAGTCTAAAATATTTTATATTGTACACTTTTGTTTCAAGCTTTCTGTTTATTTTCTCCTTGTATTATGTTTGATTTGTTCTTTTAAGTGAAAATTTAATATTTTGAGGATTTACTTGGAAGTTATTTTGTTCAAATAAATGAACGAATGTCAAGTATTTAATTTTTGTATTCAGCAATTAAACTTCATCTTAAATAATGCTTTTTATCCCGACACTCACTGCATAACCATCCCCACAATTATGAATGTAAGAATATATTGGGTGTACATCAATAAGACAGAAACCCTACGACAACAATATATAGAATACATTTTGAGACCAATATAAGTCTTTAACAGTAGTGTACCCATATAGTGTATAATAATTGAGAATTAACTAAACAGAAACAATCAAAGATCTGCCATCAACACCCATTTCATTTTTTTCACAAAAATTCGTATTGAACATGCATGCAGTGTTTGTCACTGGACGTTAAGCAATTATCAATCGATCATTTTCATGAAATGACATTATGTTTTGAAGCTCAAAGTAAATACATATTATATATTGAAGCTGTGATACTGTGATTTTTTTTTACGAGTAAAAGATTTTTGAAAAAATTGATTAAATTTCCATTGAAAAATATTTGAAAAGAAAACGCTTATTAGGAATCTCCAACTCCAGTCCAACATGTTCGCTTATCATAGGATGTATTTATGTGAATTCATTTAAGAAAAAAAGTGTAACTTCGGGGTGGCTGGGATAATTTCAATTTGGAAAAAAAACTATAAGATCAGCCGTCTATGAATAATGCAGTCATTAAGCCATTTCTGTGAACGTATATGCCAATTTTCCATACATGTATGTTTACATACAAGTTATAATGATCTAATTTCATATAATCTTAACGAAAATCCTATGTCTGAAACTTATGAGCATTTCTTGCAATGTGTATTTTTGACAAATAGTTGGTAAATCAAGCACAGAAAGCTTAACATGACTTGTGTTGTGTAGAAAAATTAGAAATATACATATACCTGTAGATCTACAAATAAAGTTATTTGATGCATTAATATCTCCTGTAATGCTGTATGGTTCCAAAATATGGGAATTTGAAAATACAAGTGTTATTAAAAAAGGTCTTCTCTAGTTTTGTAAAAGAGTGTTACATGTCATGCATGTTAGAACCAGCACTCCAGGTTATATGGTATACGGTGAACTTGGGCGGGTGCCTCTAGATTGTCAAATAAAAACAAACATAATTTCTGTCTGGTGTAGACTTCAGCAGTGCGAGAATAAATTATCAAAAAAGCCTTACAAAGTGATGCTTAAATTGTCCAAACATCGATATCACGAATTCACCACCAGGACATGTATATTCCTTTAAAAAACGGAATTTCGGTTAGAGCCATATCTGTCGAAACTGTCAAGTTCAAGTCCGAAATTATTAACGGAAGGTAGCGTATCATACCACACGATGCGATATTCTGCACTTTAATCCAAGATCACTTAATTGGAGACGAAATCCATTATTTATTCATTTGTAATCATTCTTTAGATGCACACGTTCGTTTAAAATTCATACCGCAGTATATATAATTTACTGATTTTCCATCAAAATATAAAGTGTATGGTTTATTATCGCACTGTTATATTTCGCTTTTGAATAAGCTAACTGTATTCATCTTAAAAATGTCATCACTATCCTAATGCATTGAAATTTGATTATTCTCTCATCGATGTCACTACATTACACTAAGGGATCAGTCTTGATAACCACGTGTACACCTGTGGGTGTTAAATTGCAAGTGCTTTGTGAGACAGGTCTTTGGATGGTCACTTAAATGTCAATTGTTCATTCAATGTGTATCAATTTGTAAATAACGAACTTTCATTGTATACTATTTACATTTATATTGTTAATGTATTTCTATTTGCCATTACATCATGTGCTCATATTTATTGCATCTCCTGTATCGCAGAAAACTGCGAATGATTTATGAAATAAAGTTCATTGTTTAATGTAACGTTCATTGATAATAACACGATAGCACGTTTTAAAACTGTCTATTTTTACCCCCCCCCCCCCCTAGATAGTTTGGTATAAATCTGTCGAAATCAGAATAAAAATGTGCAAACATATAAAGCTTGTACATCTGCATGATTTTTTTTTAATTACAAGTTAGAATCTAAAAAGACACCGTTAATTTCCCGCTGAATGCAACATGTGATGTAAAGCCAAGATGGTCATCCTTGATTGGATTGGCAATTATTTTTTTGTTAATTTGTCCGATACGTGTATAAAGTGAGTCGATATGGGTCACCGAACACTTAACACCTGGTCATGGAATCTACCTTATTCGGCCACTATGTATATGTAAGAGAATGTTAATCCCTTTCTTCATGATTAAGTACGAGCGTTATCGAGTACTTATCATGAAGTAAGGGGTTATCATTCTCTCACAAACTTAGAATATTGTACAGTGCTCAAGGTTCTCAAATGATCTCTTAATTGGTTATATTTAAATAATAGTTTCATTGTCAGCGCAATGTGTTTAATTAATGTATGACTTCCTTTTTAGGCATTTCATTTATGGATAAGTTTAATGATGTAAGGACTTTCTTTTCATTTGGGAAATATTTTTAAAAAAATGCGTTATAGATATTAGGTGACACAACAGAATATAAATAATATAAATAAAGAAAATGTAGGAATTGTATATGTTTCCTGATTGTGAGTATGAATGTATATCATGTAATATTTTAGTGAGGAATTATCCTTTTTTTAATTTACAGTTTAAATCAAATGATACATTTGAGTTACAACTAAATTTTATTTAACAGCCAATATTTTGGTCCGGCTTTTTACATCAAATACTATTTCATTATGTCAGGGAAATGTTCAAATAAAATGCCTTTAACAGTTTTTAATATGTTTAAAACTTGAATTAAATTCTTGTTCTTTTTTTTTTTATTTCATCGGAATATTGTAAATAACTATTCTTCCCAACCGCTGATCCAGTGATCAAAGTTTTTGAAAGCTAAAGATTAAGGGTTTTTTTTTTTTATTTTAAAGCTTGTTTTTATTTTTTTGCAAATGCTTTGATATTGTTTGATTATTTAGTAATTTGAAGTTATTAATATTTTCATAATAACATTCACGGTACCAATTTTACTGCACAGTAAACTTCAGCTTATTTTGAGTTTTTTGCTTGTTTCACAATTCAACTTTTAGTCAGTTTCAATCACTGTGTGATAAATCCTTTCGTTATGATAAATGTGCTTCGGGGCAGTTGTAACTCATTTATAGAAACACTTTGTTTTGAACTGTAAATAGACCCAAATAATATGATAATCCCTTACTAAGAACATGATTTCCATTCATTCTTCACAATTGAGAGGCATCAAATCCTACAATTGCATTGGTCGAGAGCACTTTTCTATATTCTAAAAGATTGTTTCAATCGATATAGATCATTGAAAATATTTTCTTATTATGCAATATATTGTATTTTAATGGTCAATATACATTTGAATTCTAGGTTTCTAATTTCTTTTTTAACTTTATTAATCGTAAGTTATATTAAAAAAATCTTTAACAAATTTAATCATTTAAATATTAATTTGGCTATCTTAGATCCCTTTTTTGCCAGATAGCTCTTCACGTTATTTTGGTGATAGGGATTGACTATTTAAGGGGATTATGTTTTTTTTTTCTAAAAAAAACCCCAAGATTTTCATAAGGGAGAAGGGGAAAATCAGATTTAAAGTATCTGCCATTAAATTAAATTTTAAGTTCATAAAAAAAGAGGTTTCGCGACAAAACAAATAAATCATTTGATGTTAGCGTGGTACGAAAATAAAAAGAAATGTGTATCTTTTATTTTTATTTTTATGTAGCTAATAATGTAACAAATGGATATTACGTGCAATGTCGATTTTATGTCACGTCACTTATCTTCACAATCATCTGGGGTTCGGTTAGTAGTGTTAAATAATTTGAATTCTTTGTTAATACCTTTTTGTCTACTATTTTTCTTCAATCGGTTTATTCGACTTTTTACCATCCGTAATAATTTTTTTTTTAAATCAGTTTCTAGTTTTCATTAGAACAAGAGACATATAATACATTCTATTATATGTCTCTGCTGGAACCAATGCATATTGTCAAATCAATTATTGTGTTTTTTTAAATGTCCAGTGGCAAATATTTCAGTGGACAAGAACAAAAAAATAATGAGGTTTTGAAAAACAAGTTGACCGGGATGAAGAGCGAATATTTTAACCGTCATCTGTCAGTGTATATGGATTAATGAGTGCCCTGCAACAGATCAATAAAGGATAATCAAAAATGTTCTTGCAAAGGTTTGTTTGTGTTTCCAAGCACCGTCTTAAGCCGACCTATGCACAAGGTTTAACGTATCAGGTTATTTTATCATGTTAATAAAAAATCCAGTGTATCATGTAAAGTAATCCTTTTTTTACACACACAAATAAAAAAAGTAATTTGTTATGAATTAATAAACTTGTCCAGGGTTTTAACACAAGTGAACATTTTAGTCTTAGATACATGATGTTTTATTAGTTGTTATTAGTTTTAAACAAGCTGTCAGTAACTGCGATCCGTAACTTTTTTGTTGTGAGGGATGTAATAATACCCTGCAACGTCCGGTCTTTGATTTTGTTGGTTTACTGCTTTGTATCGATCTGATGAATTTAAGCCCTTATAGTTTGTTCTTACATTACACTGTTACACCACTGTCCTAGGCATGTTTTACCCCGCCACATCTCTTATGTGCCTGTAATTCAGTGGTCGTCGCTGATTCATGTCCGTTATATTTGTTTTTCGCAAATTGTTTTGTTATAAATTAGGCCGTTAGATTTCTCAGTTGAATTGTTTCATATTTTTTATGTCGGGGACTTTTAAAGAAGGTTATACTGTATGTTTTTTCCTTTTCTTTTTCACTTTAGAAGGCCGTATGGTTGCCTATAATTGCTTACATCCACTTCATTAGACTTTAGGTGGATAGTTTTCTCATTGGCAATCATACCATGCTCATCTCTTTAGTTTAAGATACCCTGCAATAATGGATACAACTATATATGTCCGACACAATAACTCTTGTTGGTGATTTTGATGCAAGTAAACCAGATTCAAAGAAAAAAACTTACCACAATCTCAGACAAGGAGATACGATCTCTTAGATGGTTTCTGTTTAACTAACTTATTCACATTGTATAGACTTTGGATGCTTTAGAGCTTGTAATATTCTATAGACTCTTGCATTTTGTTGAATACTGACATGCTCCCTTCAAGATGTCTGTTGGTGGTGTTTTGTCGTTCGGTTGCTGTCATACCGACGTATAACCCACAGAGATGCTGAACTAGCTAAACATTCTAAACAGCGAACGAATAATTTTACCTTGTTTTGGAAGCTTTTAATTTCTCACATAAATTCATCGACAGGTCGATTCATTTCGTACTGACGCGAAGAGGAGGTTTGACCAGAATGCCAGGCTACTTAAACTTCTACGACTTACTCAGACTGGAAGGGTGGTATTAGGGTACACGCTTTTACTACCGAGGCATAAAAAGCACTACTAAGGTTCATATGGACCATCTGGCTAAAATGGCCGCATTTTCCCCTTAAGGTTCATCATAACAAATAGACAAACATGACCGTATTTTCACCTTAAAAACTACTCTGTGTACAGACTTACCTGTGCAGTTTGGAAAGGTTTAAGGCCTGGCATCCACTAGATATATAAAAGTTAAATTTATTTTGCTTATCAGAAAGATAAAATCGTTTTTGGATTTTGATGGGCATTTTCTTTCCTTCCTGCAAAAGGTGTAAAAATAAACAAACACCTGAATTGCATTTGATACTGTCCACTCAGTTTCTACCTTTAACTCACCTATAGATGTGTAGATATCTATTGTCCATGCCAATCAAGGACAATCAATACAATACAAACCAGTTGTTACCTGAGAGGGAGCATCTCAAAGTTGCATCCCAACTTAGTTAATTTCAACACCTTCTGCAGGAACGAAAAAAAAAATGCCCATCATAATCTAAAAAAGATTTTATCTTTCTGATATGCAAAATGAAATTAACTTTTATATATCTATAGGATGCCAGGCCTTAAAACTTTCCAAACTGCACAGGTAAATCTGTACACAGAGTAGTTTTTTGGGTGAAAATACGGCCATATTTGGCCATTTGTTATGATGAACCTTAAAATGTTTCTGAGTACAGACAAACCTGTATAATCTGGAAAAGTTTTAAAGCATAGCATGCCCTAGATCAATAAAATTCAAATGCATTGTATGTGTTTTAGAAAATTTAAAACTTAACTGGATTTTGCAGTGCACTTTTTTCGTCCCTGCAGAAGATGATAAAACAAGTGAAACTGCGAGCTACTGCTCACTGATGTTACCCCGCCCAACTATTTCGGTAAACAGGAAGTTGTTGAGTAATGAATCTGAAAACCCATCAGACGGTTTAGCTGACTCATATAAACCCTGAAACAAAATTTCAGAAATCCTTGTAATGTAGTTCCTGAGAAAAATGTGACGAAAATTTTCAACATGGATGTCATGTGTAAAATGATGTAAGTGTTCGGTAAACAGGAAGTTGTTGTGTGATGAATCTGAAAATGAATCACACGGTATAGCTGACTGACGGACGGACAGAGGTAAAACAGTATACCCCCTCTTTTTAAAGCGAGCGTATAATTAACTAACAGTTGAGTTTCACTTGATATGGTCCACTAAGGTACACAGTTTAAATCACCAATTATTGTCAGGTATCTATTGTCCATCTACAGTTCACTTAAATTATTACCTGTGGGGAAGTTCTTAAACCACTTTCCAAACTTAGTATATTTCGGCACCTTCTTGAGGAATGAAAAAAAGTGCACTGCAAAATCCTGCTAAGTTTTTAATTTTGTAAAAACATAAAATATATTTGAATATTATTTATCTAGGGCATGCTATGCCTTAAAATTTTTCAAGATACACAGGTTTGTCTGTACTCCCGAGTAAATTTTGAGGTGAAAATGCAGCAATTTTAGCCAAAGGGTCCATATGAACCTTTAAATGCATCGTTCACTTGTGACATAAATGGATTCAATAATAGTCACGAAGTAATTGCGCATCTTATAAAGTTGTAAATTCAAATTTTAAAGGGGCAGTTTGGCACGTGTCCGGAGATGTTACGGTACATTTATGTTAATTGTGATCATTGAACCAGACAAAAAATGTGTTAATCGGGGAATTTCCACAAATAATGTACAAAAAATAACTTAAATCTTTGTAACTGTTTCCTGAATTCACGAAAATATCTGAATCAACAATAATGAGGGTCTTGATGCATGGGATTTAATGAATCAGAATAATAGCTGAAAATATAAAGAATAACTGTGAAAAATAAAAGAATTAGTTAAAACAATGCTGAAATACAGACACGACAGAAGAATAAAGAAATCATCTCTAATAGCTTATTAAATGAAATTTAACATGTTTACTAGAAAAAAAAATAATTTTCAGAAGAATTTTAACAGAATAAACATTGTTTTCAAAGATAAAGAAAAATGCTTTAAAAGTTTAAAGAATACAGAAATTAAAGGAGCCCCCATCCAGACTACAAGACGGTTTTGGGCTTCGCTAAATTCTGTTGAAAAATGGGACATATTATTTATTACTATCTAGGAATAACTGGTATTGTATCATAGCCTTAACTGAACTTTTTTTTTAAATGTGACTTGGACCCCAGCTGGTACCTTTATTAACATTGGTATCTCAAAATCAATTTAAATCATATGTTTCTCAATATATATTTTTATGGTGGGTTTATATATTTTCTTTTTTTGGTCTTTTGGAAAATGTTGTTTGTGCTGTATTTAGACCCCTCTACCAGAAATTTGTTTTGCATGCACACGTATAAAAATTGCGGTTTTTATCCAACGCAATCATAGGTTTGAATGTTGTTTTCAATTTAGAATTGTTTTATATATATATATATATATATATATATATATATATATATATATATATATATTTATAAGTACGTCTGAACCAGTGACAACTC
Source organism: Mytilus californianus (assembly GCF_021869535.1). NCBI lineage: Eukaryota > Metazoa > Mollusca > Bivalvia > Mytilida > Mytilidae > Mytilus > Mytilus californianus. The sequence continues at coordinate 45,497,914 of NW_026262582.1, read as the reverse complement.
TACAACATATTTTATCCATGGGATCACCAGTGATGGTGATACAAGGCTGAAAACACATTCTGCATACATAATTCGTTTAAATAACAGACCAACAATGTTAGATCTGTAAATTTGTGGAAGCAAGTTTTTTGTTCTTCCCTGGCCCGGATTCAAACTCTTGCTACTGAGATATCGTGGCACCAAATATATATATATATATAGCTAATTGAAATACATCTGGGGCTCACAATGGGAGCATGACGAAACAAAATCAAAAGTGTTATTTATGGAATATGATCATTATGTAAGCTTCGAATTATAAGTTTTCTAATTGGTTACACAGACATGACAGAACAAGATGTATAGAATTGGTATTTACGATGTGGTTATATGATTACACCAAATTGTAGCAAATTTATCCTTTTTGTTGAACATAATTTGCAAATTATACAAGCAAATCACAAGATCAACTTTCTGATTCAATGAATGAAGGTGGATTATACATCAAATGGCAATCACTATGCATATTAAGCATGTTAAGGACAACATGTTAATATGTATGAAACCTGCTTTGTAGTAGGCCAATAGTTTTAACCAGATTTTAAGCATGCTACATACAACCGTCTGCTGAAAGACATCAACTCTTTTCCTAAATGCTATGTGCTTTGCCATGTATAGTGAAGATCAGCAGATACCAATTTTTATGTCTAGAATAAGAATCTAACCAACAACATACTTAAAACAAGCATGCTACTTTTAAGTGGTTGTTGTAATATCCTATTTATTATTCGTTTGTTCTGTACATAAACCAGGCTGTTGGGTTTCTGTTTTGAATTGTTTGACGTTTTGTTATGTCTGGCCTTTTAAAGCTTGCTATGCAGTACGGGTTTTGCTCATTCTTGAAGGCTGTACAGTGACCATTAGTTGCTACATGTAACAACTACCTGGTGATAGTTGTCTCACTGGCAATAATACCACATCTCCTTATTTTATACTACACAAGACTAAAATATACTTACATGTAATTGAATGTTTATAGTTGTCTGACTTTTGTTAGCAAAAAGCAGTTGTGATCAATGGTGTTATAAATAAAGTGATACTTTGAAGTATTGTTAAATATGCTTGACCAGTACAAAATGCTAGTTATGGCTATAAACAGTACATTTGTAATCCATATGATAAATACATGTATACATTTAGACTTTAAGCACGGTAAGCAGTCATTTGACAGTAAATAATTGATATATATATATATATAAAGGCCTAAAAAGTGTACACAACAACACCAATAACAAAAAAAGGAACTATATTTATAGTTCCTTTTTTTGTTATAGGTGTTGTTGTGTACACTTTTTAGGCGTTTATATAATTTATTTATTGTGTACATGTATCATTACTCGTAACGATCCAACGCCCTCGTGGGAAAAATCGTTGACTATTATTCAGACGTTTTATATATATATAGATATGTATATATAAACAAGTATAAATTAAAAACAACGTTCAAACCTATGATTGCGTTGGATAAAAACCGCAATTGTTATACGTGTGCATGCAAAACATATTTCCTGTTCGAGGGGTCTAAATACAGCACAAACAACATTTTCCATAAAACCAAAAAAGTGAAAAAGTATATTTTAACAAAACGCATTTGACTAACAGGTCGAACAACAAATGTTCTTAAAACCTGCTAACTGCCATTGGCGATTGCCAAATAAAAGGATCACCGATGTAATAAATGGATCTTAATTATAAATTTAATACTAAACAGAAAACAATAAACTTGTGGAAAAGATGGTATACCGCAAACAAAAGGTGCAAAGGTTTTTGTACACCATATCCGGATTTCGACAATTAATGTCTCTTCAGTGATGTTAGGAATCGACACGGTATTTGGAATGCCATACAATTTACCTCAATATAGGATAGACTCTTGAATTTTGAGGAGTCAAAATAGGATGAACGGATCATATAAACCCGAAGGCAAATATAATACAAGCCCAAACGAAATAATATAAACAAGTCTAAATTGAAAACAACGTTCAACCCTATGATTGCGTTGGATAAAAACCGCATTTTTTATACGTGTGCATGCAAAACAAATTTCTTGTTAGAGGGGTCTAAATACAGCACAAACAACATTTTCCAATAGACCAAAAAGTGAAAAAGTATATTTTAACAAAACGCATTTGACTAACAGGTCGAAAACAACAAATGTTCTTAAACCCTGCTGACTGCCATTGGCGATTGCCAAATAAACGGATCACCGATGTAAAAAATGGATCTTAATTATAAATTTAATACTTAACAGAAAACAATAAACTTGCGGAAAAAATGGTATACCGCACACAAAAGGTGCAAAGGTTTTTGTACACCATATCCGGATTTCGACAATTAATGTCTCTTCAGTGATGTTGGAAATCGAAACGGTATTTGAAAAGCCATACAATTTACCTCAATTATATATATATATATATATATATAATTCAGATGTGATGCACTTTTATATAATTAATATTCACTGAATCTATGAAGTCTTATTATTCCAAATTGATATTTTAAAATGATATTTATCGAAGGCACTAATCAAAGTCAGATATGATGCACTACAATATTCACTGATACTTTGAATTCTTATTATTCCAAATTGCTATACATGTAGCTATTTCAAATGAATAGTTATCATGATTATCATGATTATCCAAGTTATTCACAGCCATCAAGTTGTGTATTCTTTCTAACAAAGTACAAGTTTGCAATTTATTCATTGCACAATTTGCTTCTTGTCCAGATTAATCCCAACATCACTTCACGGTACTGTAGAATGCTGTAAGCGTTTTTCTTTTTTTTTTCCAAAAACAATTTACACAAAATTAATAATTCTTCATCAATTGTACACGCTTCATTTTCTAGCTGGGATTCATGGTCACACCGATCAGAATTCTACAAAAAAAAAATGAATAAATATATATATTGCAAAAGAACTTGTTACTTTAGTTTATTGTGTACGTAAATTACATATTGAGAAAACTTGCATTCATAATATGCTCAATACATGAAGCAACAAGAATAAAACATAAATTTTTAGCTTTATTTTGTTTTCTGAGGAGAAGAAAGTGTTTCGCAATGCACATATAAACCCAAATTAAAGAAGAATATTTCTGAAGACACGGATGCTCCGCTCAAGTTTTGCAATTTTCCAAGTCAAAATGGGGCATAACTCTTGAACGATAAATGACTCATTATCCAGATTTGAATTCTGTCTGTGAGTGTTGGTTCTCAGCAATGTGTATGAGTTTCATAAAATTTGGACGAGGAAGACATAAAAATTCAGATCCATTGTAATCAACCTGTCCTACTTTTTAAAGTTGCCTTAAAAGATTGTGTCTTTCTCTCTACATTCATGTTTTCTTAAGTGTGAGTGTGTACTATTACTCTAAGGTTACTCTCTAATTGAGGCTTACACCATCTCTTTTATTTATTGATTCATCATGAGAGGGTCTGGATAGGGTGTGTTTCATTTCTGTATTCTTTAATTTTTTAGATCATTAATGATTTTACTTTATTCTAGTTTTTTTTATATTTCAGCACCCCATTTTTTGCTTATTCTTTTTTTTTGCACTTTATTCTGTGCATTTTGCCCATTCTCTTTTCTGTAAACTACATCTAGACCATCTTCCATCAGGTGATTTCTTTTTTAATTAACATCTTTAAATTGAGCTTTAGTATAATGTTTTAGTAAATAAATTACAGAAAATTCCTTGTTCTTCTGCTTTGGACTTCCCTCAGCGGATAAATTTAAAAGTACATTTATTGATATTGTCCTTATCTGAGACTACTATACCACACTGTTTTCATTGGCGGATCCAAGGGAAGGGGGGGGGGGGGTGGGGTGTTCCGGAGGTTGGAACCCCCTTTTTTTAACGATCAATGCATTTAAATGGGGACATATAGTTGGAACCCCCCCTTTATCCTAGGTTAGGAACCCCCCCCTTTTTATAAATGGCTGGATCCGCCCCTGGTGTTATATCTCAGTCCTCATATGTGTTATAAGATGCAGATCCAGGATTTCGAAAAAGAGAGGGGCTCCAGGCCCCCAAACTAGATAATGTATAACAGGAACAGGTAAAAGGTCGCTATCAACCATAAATGTAGCTCTATAAAGGGAGTGTGCACACTCTGCACACCCCCCCCCCCCCCCCCCCCTCCGCCCCCACCCCCAAATCCGACTGCCCTCTCGGTTATAGTAAAAATTTTGCCTCAAGTCAACCAACTAAAATAGCTATCATTCCTTGTAAAATTGAGCAGTAACCCCTGAGTTTCTTTTTACATTTGTGTTTGATCTTCTTACTCATTTTAATTGTGTTAATTAATGCTTTGCAATTATTACCAATGTTTAGGTGTATAACTAAATACCCAAATAATCTTTATAAAACTATATTTCTTTTACAAAATACCAGATTAAAAGTACATCATGTTGCTTCATATTTCTTCCTTTATAAATCGTTTTGAATATCCCCAAATATCACTTGAACATGTTCAAAACAAGCGGGCAGTTATACATTTGTGAAAATCATCGAAGTCATCTGCAATACCCATGACATTTAGAAATTCACCCCTGCAGGCAATTAACTGTTTTATCGACATCTGTTTATTACCTATGGTATGTACATTCTAATTTCTGATTATTACAAATGCAATGTTGACTCCCTGATTGTTACATATTCTAATTTCAAATTTCATGGTCATTAATTCATATTCAGTAAATATATTATATATTTTGTACCTGTATTATTGTATAAAAATATTTTTTAGCAGCAAATGTATTTCTTAATTAATTCTAACACAGACACAAACTAGATTACTTTCTAGACAAATATGAATTTTATGAATGGATACAATAGATAAAATAGATATGTTGTATGATTGTCATGAGAAACTATTCACCCGTGACCAAAGGACAATTTGTTAATAGCTATAGGCACTGTGCTATAATCAACAATATGCAGAACACATTGGGTATAGTGAGAATTAAAGGCCCAGCATGATCAATTCTGAATATTCAAAAGAGAAAACCAATGCCATGATTTATTTTCTAATAAACTTAAATAAAAATAAGGAGATGTGGCATGCCACAAAAAGAGTTATAGTATGATTGGCAATGAGACAACTATACACAAGAGTTCAAATGACAAAAATATAAGCAATTATGGGTCACTGTTTGGCCTTCAACAATAAAAAAAAACCATATCAAATGTATACATTGTAGTCACCTATAAAATTCCTGACATGAAAAATGTAAAACAACCTACATTTTGTAAATGATAAAACTAATGGCCTGTAAATCTATAATACAATTTAAGAAGAACAAATACAACAGCAATGAACCAACACACACCATTGAAATACAGGGGTTGTCTTGTTAAAAAAATCATAACATCACAATTGGTTGAACTGTCGGTTTTTCAAATCTTAAAAGTTGCATTTTACTTCAATTGAAGGTTTGGGAGAGAGAAAAAAATCTGTGAATTTCTGAGAGTTGATTTGACAGTTTTAAGGCTACCATAATACATTTGTAATAAGGTAAATATAAAACAAAAATTCCAGTTTCTTATTTTTTCTTCTTTTTTACTAAACATACTAAATATGCTAAAAGAGAGGCGAAAGATACCAGAGGGACATTCAAACTCATAAGTCGAAAATAAACTGACAACGCCGTGGCTAAAAAAGAAAAAGACCAACCGACAAACAATAGTACACAAAACAAAACATAGAAAACTAAGACTGAGCAACACGAACCCCACCAAAAACTGGGATGTAATGCAGGAGGGTATTGATGCGGGGTCCTTCATTTCTGTATTCTTTAATTTTTTCGCTCATTTTTCTTTATCATTAAAAAATAATGGCTATTCTGTAATTACTTGATAACTGTATTCTGGACATCGTTCTTTTCTGTAATCAGTATATTTTACCCAATTCTTTAATTTTTGCACTTATTCTTCATAGTTTAGCACCCAATTATTCATGTTATTCTCTTTCTTTTTTTTTTTTTGCCCATTTTCTCTATTCTTTATTTTTTTTGCCCATTATTCTCTATTCTGTAAACCTCATCCACACCCTCATACAGGTTGGTGTAATGTCGTATTAGTATTTCTTATTGGTCTTAATATTTGTAGACTTCATGTCCATTTTTTCTGTTACTAAATCATTTAGGGAATGATATTTATTCTTCACATAGTCCAATATCAAATAGAAAGTATATGGGTACATGTGATATACCAAAATGACATCAACCAATATACATTTTGTACATGTACCTTACTGTATGTAATGAATTATCATTTAATTGATCATGGGTGCACTATATAAAAATAAAGAGTGTTTTATGATCTCCAATGAGACTACCGTACGCTTCCGGAGACGATAAATGTATATACAGACTAAACATGCTAAATGACTTGGATGAAAGGTCACCATGCATACAGCCTCCAACAAAGCATAACAAAACCCACTATTAAGTTCAGAATAATTTAAAAGTCCCAGACATGAAACATGTAGATTATGAGAGATCATTTACTGTGTAGTCAATAGAATGATGTAAAATACAAAGGATATTCATAAATTTCAAGAACATATATAGAATCATTTACTGTGTAGTCAACAGAATGATGTAAAATACAAAGGATATTCATAAATTTCAAGAACATACATTGTGACATATATGGAACATAATAGTGACCCATAATTCTTCAATAAATTATATAGTCTTTTCTTCTTCTGTGTAAAATTGTTGGTCGTTTTCCCACGCAAATTTAGAAAGCTGTATATTGACAACAATTATTTCATAAAGATAAAAATAGGTACACAAGGTCATGAAAAGCATTATATATATAGTTTTGCTATAGAGGCTAAGCATTGAAGATAACCATATGATAACACAGCAATTGTAAATTGTTACAGTAGTTTCATTTACAAAAAAATAAAATTCTAGGCAAAACTAAAACCCAAACAAGTCTTTCAATGTTATTTTGTTTATATATAGGGTAGGTATAAAGGAAAATTCCCTGAATGTAAAAATTGTTCTTTTTATTCTGCTTTGGGATGGTAATTTTAATATAGATGTCTATTTGCGGGCAATTATGATTAACAACAGAAAAATGTGCACAAAATGGTGTAGGACAGGATATTTTTTGGCACCAAAAATGCTTTGTAGCAAAACCTTAAACAGACAAGAGTAAAGTGCTGTTCCTGTTCTAATATTTATTCTATTTTCTGTTATGCATGTACTGTTAATCAATTACTAGATTAAAAAGGTTGAGATCTACAAAATAGATAGATATAAGAAGATGTGGTATAAGTTCCAATGAGATAACTCTACATCCAAGTTAATGTACCTGTCCAAAGGTAGGAACCTCACTACACGTAGTAATATGTTAAATCTTGTTATTTGAAGTTTTTTTGTGTTTAAAACACACCTTTACAGAAATGAGATGATGTGGTATGATTGCCAATAATTGTATTTACAACATACGTGTATATTTAGATCTGTTTGTATTAAGATCTGTCAGTTGTTGAAGTTTGAGCTTGCCCTCTTGGTAATTTTTCTCGTTTGCTTGATATCTCATTTATATGTACCCTACATCATGTACATCTACTTTTATTCATTAAAAGTTTGGCCCAAAATCAATGATTTATTTACTTTGAAGTTGAAAGGCATAGTACTTTTGAAATATCAGAAAACTTGCTATACACATGACACATGTATACATTTCAAATGATATGTCAAATAGTGTGTCAAACTATTTGGAATTTATAATACATGTAGATCATGTAGATATTTAATTTATAAATGAGGAGGAGGAGGATACTTTTATTGTTCAGAAAGAAGTGTTTATTTTAGATGAATAGACATTTGAATTTCAACATTACTAATTGGCGTATTGTTATCTAAGATTTTAAATGCAACATTGGGACATATATACATGTCTCTGATTTTAATCGGGCACTATGAATGGGTTATACATGTATATGTCAATACATCCCGAGTAGAAAAGGGCACCTGTTAAGTTCTTTAATATTGTAAAATTATATTCAGATTCAGCTTGAAAGGAGGGACGGGAAGTGGGAGTCAGTCATGGAAACAGGAGTCAGAGGCGGGACCCTTGCAAGAGGGACAGTAAAATTGGGAAAAATCTAGACAGATTTTTATTTTGGAGTGACGGGAGGGAAGTAGGAGTTTGGAGAAGGAAGTGGGGGACAGGGAAGTGAAAATCAGGGTTCCCCTGTCCATCCCCTCTGATAAAACACCCCCGCTGAGCTCTCTCCCCGATTATTTTGATGCTGAGACTAAATTTCATACTATTAATGCTTGAAATGATCAGCTGTTCATTTATTTTGTTTTAAATGTAAACGTCGAAGATCAAGGATTTCAATGAAAAGCTGTAAAACCAAACCCCCCTTTTTATGAAAATGCTTGGTCTGATCGTCGGTATCAACATTTAATTATCATTCAAGGAGTTATTTCACAATTCAAACATACACTCATGTACAGGTAGGAATGTTTGTCAATGCATCAAAACTGTCAAAACAGCATCAAACAATGTACTTACGTTACTTAAATCAGACACTGCAAATGATTATCAAATGACAAATGGCGCGAAATCATAGCGTGGATATTTTCGGAAGATATCGGGATTCTACTCCATTCTAACATTTATACGAAGGAGCTACCGAATTCAATATACAGTCTTCAAAATATATATATTGCGTAACAATATTAAAAGAAATTATATTTTTCATTTGGTTATAGAAGAATATTATAACAGTTATCATTTTTTATAAATTCATAAAAACGAAACACATGATAAAAGAAAAACATGTATACAATACAGTTGCCTTTTATGTCTCTAATGAAAAAAGTATATGTGTTTATTTAATTATTCATCAATTATTTTTTTTATTTCGATTTCCTTTTATTCACTCTCTGCTTACCAAAGGGAAGCAATCCGTATAATATTTTGAGGCACTGAACACTACTGGACAACAATTCTATCGATGAACTGACATGATCTAAAACGCACTTACTTCTTCTGATTCGAACGCAAAGCGTTTTTGTCTTAATTACCTGAACCAGTACTGATCGGTACTTAATCGCTCAAGGTAATCAGTGTACTGAACATGTACTGGAAAACTGAAAAAGGTCTTGACATTTTTCTTTGCGGTAAATTCAGGCATTTAAGAGTTGTTCAGTTTAAAATGACCGTTTCAGTAGAAAAAAACAGTTACTAGTGTTGATAAGGACAACATTATGTAGTCATTTTGTTCAAAAATTTCTTTCATTTGTATTATACAATCCGCACTGCATTAAAAATATTACTGATTTATTATGCGGGTATACATAAATATGGTCAGTTTTGGTTGATGCGGTAAAATATTTTTGTTATACGATCCAGCCTGAAATATCAAAACTACTGATTTTTTGTGACGAGTCAATATTTAAAAAAAAAAAGATGACATGCTGGCAATCTTAATTGTTAAGGACAAAAATTAGTAGTCATTGTGTTCCAATATTGCTGTCATTTGTATTATACAATCCATCTTGAGTTTAAAAAAAATACTGATTTATTATCTATTATGCGGCTAAATAAATGTTCATAATAAAGTGCAAATATTGTCAGTTTTGTTTGATGCGGTAAAATAATTTTGTTATACGAGCCAGCCTGAGATATTAAAACTACTGATTTTTGTGACGAGTCAATATTTGGAATAAAAAGAGGACATGCTGGCACTTTAATATTCATTGTGACAAAATTTTGTAGTCATTGTATTGATATATTGCTGTAATTTGTATTATAGAATCTATCCTGAGTTAAATAAATACTGATTTATTATGCGGCTATATAATTTTTTTATGATAAAGTGCATATCGTCAGTTTTGAGATATCAAAACTGCTGATTTTTTGTGATGGCGACAACATTTTGAAGTCATTGTGTTCCAATATTGCTGTCATTTGTATTTTACAATCCATCCTAAGTGTATGATTTACTCATTTACAAAATGTAGTATGTGGCTATATAAAGTTACATAATAAAGTGCAACTATTGTCAGTTTTCAGATATCAAAACTGCTGATTTTTGTGACGAGTCAATATTTGGAATAAAAAGAGGACATGCTGGCCATCTAAATTGATAAAGACAAAAATATGTATCATTGTGTTCCAATATTGTTTTCATTTGTATTATACTATCCGTCCTGATTTAAAATAAAATACTGATTCAATATGCGGCTATATAAATTCTTATGTTAAAGTGGAAATATTGTCAGTTTTGGTTGATGAGGTCAGAATTTTTTTTTATACGAGCGATATTAAGATATCAAAACTGCAGATTTTTTGTGACGAGTTAATAGTTTGAATAAAAAGAGGACATGCTGGCACTCTAAATTGATAAGGACAAACTAATGTAGTCATTGTGTTCCAATATTGATTTCATTTGTATTATACAATCCGTCCTGAGTTGAAAAAATTATGATTTATTATGCGGCTATATAAATTTTATGATAAAGTGCAAATATGGTCAGTTTTTGATGCAGTCAAATATTTTTGTTATACGAGCCAGCATTAGATATTAAAACTACTGATTTGTTGTGATGAGTCAATATTTTGATTAAAAGAGGACATGCTTCCACTCTAAATTGATCAGGACAACATTTTGTAGTCATTGTGATCCAATTTTGCTGTCATTTGTATTATAGAATCCGCCCTGAGTTAACAAAATTACGATTTATTATCAATTATGCAGCTAAGGAAATTTTCATAATAAAGTGCAAATATGATCAGTTTTGGTTGATCCGGTCAAATAATTTTGTTATACGAGCCAACCTGGGATATGAAAACTACTGATCTTTTGTTTTAAATGTTTATGATAAAGTGCAAACATGGTCAGTTTTGGTTGGTGCGGCCAAATATTTTTGTTAGACGAGCCAGCCTTAGATAATAATACTACTGATTTTTTTGTGACGAGTCAATATTTTGAATAAAAAGAGGACATGCTTGCACTCTAAATTGATCAGGACAAAATTGTGTAGTCATGCTGTCATTTGTACTGTACAATCCAACCTGACATTAAAAAAAAATACTGATTTATTATACGGCTATATAAACTCTGGTTATAAAGTGCAAATCTTGTCAGTTTTGGTTGATGCGGTCAAATATTTTTGTTATACGAGCCAGTTTGAGATATCAAAACTGCTGATTTTTTGTGACGAGTCAATATTTTGAATAAAAAGAGGACATGCTTGCACTCTAAATTGATCAGGACAAAATTGTGTAGTCATGCTGTCATTTGTACTCTACAATCCATCCTGACTTAAGAAAAAAATACTGATTTATTATACGGCTATATAAACTCTGGTTATAAAGTGCAAATCTTGTCAGTTTTGGTTGATGCGGTCAAATAATTTTGTTATACGAGCCAGTTTGAGATATCAAAACTGCTGATTTTTTGTGACGAGTCAATATTTTGAATAAAAAGAGGACATGCTTGCACTCTTAATTGATCAGGACAAAATTTTGTAGTCATGCTGTTATTTGTATTATACAATCCATCCTGACTTAAAAAAAAAATACTGATTTATTATACGGCTATATAAACTCTGGTTATAAAGTGCAAATCTTGTCAGTTTTGGTTGATGCGGTCAAATAATTTTGTTATACGAGCCAGTTTGAGATATCAAAACTGCTGATTTTTTGTGACGAGTCAATATTTTGAATAAAAAGAGGACATGCTTGCACTCTAAATTGATCAGGACAAAATTGTGTAGTCATGCTGTCATTTGTACTCTACAATCCATCCTGACTTAAAAAAAAAATACTGATTTATTATACGGCTATATAAACTCTGGTTATAAAGTGCAAATCTTGTCAGTTTTGGTTGATGCGGTCAAATAATTTTGTTATACGAGCCAGTTTGAGATATCAAAACTGCTGATTTTTTGTGACGAGTCAATATTTTGAATAAAAAGAGGACATGCTTGCACTCTTAATTGATCAGGACAAAATTTTGTAGTCATGCTGTTATTTGTATTATACAATCCATCCTCACATAAAAAAAATACTGATTTATTATACGGCTATATGAACTCTGGTTATAAAGTGCAAATCTTGTCAGTTTTGGTTGATGCGGTCAAATATTTTTGTTATACGAGCCAGTTTGAGGTATCAAAACTGCTGATTTTTTTGTGACGAGTCAATATTTTGAATAAAAAGAGGACATGCTGGCACTGTAAATTGATAAGGACAAAATTATGTAGTCATTGTATTCCAATATTGCTTTCATTTGTATAATATAATCCGTCCTGATTTAAAAAAAAATACCGATTAGTTATGCGGCTATATAAATTTTGATGATAAAGTGCATACACGGTCAGTTTTGTTTGATGCGGTCAAATATTTTTGTTATACGAGCCAGCCTTAGATATTAAAACTACTGATTTTTTGTGACGGGTCAATATTTTGAATGAAAAGAGGACATGCTTGCACTCTAAATTGATCAGGACAAAATTTTGCAGTCATTGTGTTCCAATATTGCTGTCATTTGTATCATAGAATCCGTCTTGAATTGAGAAAAATACGATTTATTATCAATTATGCGGCTTAAGAAATTTTCATAATAAAGTGCAAATATGGTCAGTTTTGGTTGATGCAGTCAAATAATTTTGTTATACGAGCCAACGTGGGATATCAAAACTACTGACTTTTTGTGACGATTCAATATTTTAAAATAAAAAGAGGATATGCTGGTACTTTGAATTGATGACGACAAAAGTTTGTTGTCATTGTGTTGCAATATTGCTGTCATTTATATTATACAATCTGTCCTGACAAAAAAAAATTGATTTATTATGCAGCTATATACATTTACATAAAGTGCAAATATAGTCAGTGTTGGTAAAAGCGGTCAAATATGTTTGTTATACGAGCCAACTTGAGATATCAAACATGCTGATTTTTTTTGTGACGAGTCAGTATTCGAATAAAAAGGAGACATGCAGTCACTATAAATTGATTCAGAAATAGAAGCAGTAGTATGTGGGAACTCTGAAATAGAGCCAACCTTAAATATTAGTAACTGTACACCAATATTGCTGTCATTTATAGTGAATATTTCATACAATCTATGCACTATGCGTTATTGCCATTGTTAATCGATTCTATTTGATAACCGAGTTTTTAAGATTAATGCTACATTCTAAAACTGATCAAAACTTAAAACATTTTATATACATTACTTGAAGAATTTGATGTTTATTGAAATATATATTCAATGCACGTTAGTATTATAACCAATATCGTTTTCGATTGATAAAAAGTCAGATCACGGTGATATTTGTAAAACACGCAACGTTTTATGCCTACTTTATTTACAAATGTATTTAATCTATAATTGTTTATAGAAAGACTCAAAGACATTTAAACATATTTTATCAATCGATTTAGTGCGGTCCTTGTCACGAGTTAACTTAGTGTTGAGCAGACCAGCAAAAAGATAACTTGGGGTCAGGTCTGGTTCAATCGGAGTTGTCAAAATCGAAGGTAACTTATTGCAGTAACTTTTAATGGTAGCGGACCTGTTTAAAGTAATTTTTTTCGGCAGTCATAAAAACAGTCCTAGGACCAAGTCCGCTTTTCAAGTTCACTTGATTGTGGTCATAGGACTGGTCAGAGCAGTCTTAAATCCTGTCGCAGGTAAACTTTGACCAGTCAAAATGATTGGTTAGCAAGTTAACTTGCTGTACAGGTTAGGACTGCACCCATCGGTAACGTCATAACTGTTTGAATATATTGACTTCTCAAGGTAAAATAAACTCGTTAAGATTATGTCGAATTCGCATTCAATCATTATGTTCTTGATAATATGTTAAACAGAATGACTGTTATAAAAATGAACATCAATGCATAATAAATAAATATTGTAAGGGCCTTTTAATGTACCAATATTTAAAACATAGTGGAGAAATGGAAAGTATTATGTATCGATATAAAGTAAATCGAAATGAACCGAATGTAAATTTACCTAAAATTAGAAAAATGAAACAACAAACATTATGAAAAGAAAATGTTCCTATCTCATTGCACAATTCTACTTACCATGTTCTTCTTCAATTTCTTTGTTCTGTGAACAAAACGAAATAGATGATTGAAATATGAGTCTTTCAGTTGGATTGATATGTGACAAACAATTGGATATTCAGAGTAATCCCATGAATTTAAAAAAAAAATAGACATTCAAAACTCAAAAGTTGAAAAAAAAACTAACAACGCCATGGCAAAAAAATCCCCCAAAATAACGAAAACAACGAAAACATGAAAAAATCTACAAAATACTACATTGAATACTAAAGATTTAGCAACACAAACACAAACGCAAAACCGGGGGGGAGGGGGGGGGGGAGGGGGGGGGGAGGGGCAGGGGGGGGGAGGAAAGATAGTTCTCAACAATTATGACATATCAATATAGTTTTGATTTATTTATGCATTAATGATGCCAATGTGTAAAAAATCTTTTGATTATCGATCATCTATGCTTTTGATGTTTACTTATTTCTTAACCGATCTAACACATTGATTTTTTTTACAGAAGCATGGGTAGTGTACATTATAGTTTCATATATTGTTCAGAATATAATTGATTTTTTTGTGGTTGAAGGAAATACACCTTTCTGTATCTCTTGAAGTTCTTCATTTTCTTTATCCCATAAATGATACGATACTTTAGAGTTTCCTTTTCTTTATACATAAATGCTACGTACAATGATGACATTCAACAAAGGGTTCCTAGTGGTAAGTTACAAGTATTTACTTTGACAATTTTAAGTGGTTGGCTTTGATGAAATTTCTATGTCACTTATGATGACGGATATATTTGAAGTTGTCGGGGCCACAATCTCGACCTCTTTTCCTCGAATATGATTTACCATAAAATAAGATTAATCAAATTTATATGTTCTTTGAGCAACACGACGGGTTCGACATGTGATCATATATAGGTCTAGGCGGGTTTTTTGTTGTAAAGTGTTTTATATACAAATGTATATTTTTCATAAGTAAAATTGAAGATTTATAATATGAAATTTAAATGTAATAACAGCACTGTCCTTTACTTGTACTGGCACTTACAATCGAGCCATCTTTACCGTGCATATCTTTTTCAATAAATAATGTATCATTGAGGCAATGTGCCCAAATATGGCTTTCCTGTGTATTCACACAGCTGAACAGACATTTATGTATGCAAAATTTGCTCTGCTGGAAATCGTGTCTTTATGTTATATTTCCCGAGGAACTATTAATCAATTTAGAGTGACCTAAAGTATTTCCAAGAATATTTATATCAATATCCAGTTTACCAGACATATTGTGTCACAGTTTATGCAGAACACAGTTAACTTTCACTAAAACCACTGACCAGACATGTTTCTTTGGTTTTTCGTATGGAGAACAGAAATTAATTTAAGAACAGAAATTAATTTAATTTCTTGTAACGAACAGATATGCAATACATAGACAAATCTAGCTATTGGGTAATAATATCTGCAAACATGTACAAAGAAGTAAGTGATGATGATATTTACTTCAACAACTATTAATTTTCTCTTTTTTGAATTTTACAGGGTGCCATCTGCTTAATCAAGTCGATTATTAATCAACAAAGCAAATAATGAAAATAGCATTAACGGATATCTATCGTTAAAGACTTAAAAATTGAAGCGCATACATTTATAATTTAATATAGTTTACTGAACATGATTGACGAGCCATTTGCTGCAAAGTTGACAAAAAAACCAAAATATGATTTTGTTTTGTTTGAAACATTTTTAATAGCAATATTGTGAAATAGTTTTGGTTGAATTTGTCAAAATAAGCTCAAAAATACTGATGATGTGGTATTGGCTTGTAAGTCAATAATTCAACTCATTTGAATCCGTATTAATGCAAACTTGAATGCAAGCTTTTTGTTGGATGGGCTACGCATAGAGTAGGCATATTTGATTATTTAAAAGAAAAGAATATCAACATTGAAAGCGAAACAAAGCAGCCTGTGGGAATGTCCTTTCATTGACTGATTTTACTGATAAAAATCATTCAAATATAGGTAAAAAGATGATTTATTTATTTAAAAATTATATGAAATGAAATCAAACAGACCTAGAAAAATCGTCATTTCACGTGTGCACGTGTTTGCCTATTCAGTTATGTTTACATCAGGTCATAGGACCAAAGGACTTCTTTGGAGATTATCTCGTTTGTTAATTAGGTGGCATCTATTCTAAATTACACCCGAAACGTTGATACATTATAACGAGTCCATGTATGGTAAATTATTTCTGTAGGACGTTTTGTAATTTAGATAGACGTTTTTGTATGTTATAAATAAAATATGAGATTTTGAGTCGATTCGTTGAACATGAATTTGACAGTGTATATGTACATGTATGTCCTTTTGAGTAATTAAACGATTTTTTGTTTAAAAACTGTTAGTTTTTCTGTTACTTATTTTAACATCGGATTCGGACTTCTTTTTAAATGAGTTTTACTGTACGTATTGCTGTGTGTTTGTTTATTCTACATTTTCTAGAGGTATAGGGGGAGGGTTGAGATCTCACAAACATCTTAAACCCCGCCGCATTTATTCGCCTGTCCCAAGTCAGGAGCCTTTTGCCTTTGTTAATCTTGTGTATTTTATATATTTTGATTCATTTATATGTTTCAGAGTTTAGTGTGTCGTCCATTTTCACTGAACTAGTACACATTCATGTTTAGGGGCAAGCTGAAGCCCGCTTCTGGTTGCGGGATTTTCTCGTTTGTTGAAGTCCTATCGGTGGCATTGGACTGTTTTTTGCTATTTGGTCAGGTTGTTGTCTCTTTGACACATCCCCCGCTTCCATTCTCAATTTTTTTGAAGATATAATTTTTTTTAAAATAAAATACAAATGACAAGATTTGTATTCAAAACATTAAGATCCCCTCCGGGTTCGTGTGGCTCAGGCTTTAGTTTTCTAGGTAGTGTTTTGTGTACTGTTATTTCTTGTTTGGTAGTTTTTCGTTATGGGCATAGCATTGTCATTTTTGTTTACGTATGAGTGTAAATACCCCTTTGCTTTGAGACATTCGCCTCTCTTTTGACTCTATAACTAACACAATTAAAATGAATATATTCCGATCAAAACTTCAAAAGGCTGACATGAACACTTGTTATAAATTTCAAGTACGGCAGTATTTCCATGGATACAACATGTACAATCTTGATTATTTGAACATAGTTTGCCCAAAAACAGCTGGATTATACACCTAAAATAGTACTTGCGACTTAGGGCGTTACTATTTTAACGATTATTTAAGTTCTCGTCAAACTTAAGTCCCAAATCCTTCAATCTTAAAAGTGAGAATCTTTGACTGACTAGACTGATCGGACGGATTAATCTTTTTGACGGATTGAACTCTGCTATGTCATATGGTGAACCCTTAAAGATTACGGAATCTTAGTTTCATTCCATTAAATTTAAATAGAGCCACGGAATAATACAAATCTTTTAAGTACAGAAGCGCAGCATTTTATTTGTTATCAGTCAGCAAAGATGTTACTATTCCAAGTTTTACTTTGTTACAAGAGAAGTAAAGTATGCAGATAAAATTCTATTTGATTCTTTTCAAGGAATTCCTTCTGACCATTTTGCTGACGTATATAAATAGGGATTTTTTTTTCCAATAAGTGCTTAAAACGATGTCTATCGCGATGGCTTAAATCTACTGAATTTCCCGAAAATGCTCTAAAAAAATCAAACAAACAAATATTGCTATTTCGGTGCATGATTTCCAATTAAAAAAAGAAATATGGACACTCTAAAAATATACAAACACAAATACAAAATCTATTTTCCCTATTATCAGACAAAGATATATAGTACAAGATATTTGCAAAAAAGGAGCGCAATGTATTCCGTCTTGCTGTATGAAAAATTCGTCATTTTGATTGCAGATGACTCTACACCTTACGATATTTTTTTTATCGTTTATGCAGATAGTTTTCAGAGCCAAAGCAGGCAAGTGTGTCCAAAAGATACACAAAAGCAAATCTAATAATGTGTAATGAATTTTATGTGTTAAAATGAAGAGAGGAATCAAATATAAACAAATTGTAATTGGTCCAATCTGCTTTTCCTCCTGTTGCTTCAGAAACATAGGTTCTGCAGAATAGTTTCGTAAAATTTAGAAATTTACGAACAACTATAAAACATTTTGAGGCTATATTTTACTTTAATCTTATATTGTTATTTATTTGTATTTGGTCCTCTTTTTCTAAAACTCTGGATAACATATCAATTATGTTGAGTTTCCTTTCTTCATATCAGAATAGAATAATATATAAATCTAATAGGTGGTTACATCAGTTTTTTTTTATATAATATGTCTCTGTCTCAACTAAATGATTTTATAATAATGATTATGAAAGCTGATGACTTGGGCGCAGAGCATTCATATTTTGTGGTTGGATTTTACAAAATCAAATTGTTTATTTCAATTTTTTTGGGAAAAAATATTTAATTTAGACTGGTTGTCTTTGAGCTGAAAAAAATTGTTTTATTTCAATCATTGTTTAAAAAAATATGTCATTGAGTTTAAAAGAAACTCTTGTTCTTGTGTTTAACATTGAAAAAAAAAAAGTTTTTCTTAATAAACATGCAGTAAAGTAAGAAGAAAAAATTAATGTCACGAGAAAATGAAAAATCCCATGACCCCAACCAAACTTACAAAATTGTGCCTATACGTTCCGTATTGACAAATGCACATTCCCCAAAATATGCCAGGCTGGGCCTTTCACAAATTTGTGAAATAAGTGTTTAGTTCTCCTTTCAAAATTCCTGTAATTATCACTGAAAATGTTTGTATTTTCTTTTTTTTTGGGGGGGGGGGGGGTGGGGGAGGGGGAGGGGAAGGAAGGGTAGAGGGGGGGGGGGGGTGGCAGGAGTAAAGCTTTTCTAAATAAATATTCATTTTCCCCTTTTGCGAAACTACATTTGCGGGTGTCGCTTTACTGCGCGTTATTTTATTTTCATTTTTCTACAATTTTATATCTTCAATTTTGTTAGGCAAATTATTCATTTTCGTCCTGTTTTGTGCAAGGTTATTTATGTTCAGTTCTTACCATTACCAGAATATTTATATTCTATATTCTCCTTGCCTTCAGAATATATGTGACGAGATTTGTACATAAATGGTCATCAGTTAAATTGAAATAAATCTGTATAAAAAGTAGTTTATAAAAGTAGTGTACATGTACATGAACCTGTGTCATTTCATCTACTAACCACATTTTCTTCTGTAGGATAGATATTTGTTCAAGTATACAGTTGTATGCCTGTTGAAACTAGAAATACATGCAAGTTTTCTACATGGCCCAACAACATAATAATTATATACTCCTGTAATATGATATTTGATACTTTTCTTTCCATTGAAAGCACATAAACTATATATATATGGAAGGGTTATTTATAACAAAAACATCACAAATTCGAAATTGGTGGAAGATAGTTATATATAAGACTCCCTTCATTCAAAAACCTCTTATTTCAAGCACAAGTTCATACAAACTTTGTCTTTAGAATAATTGATGCATATTTGAAACAATAAAGGAGTTTTCTATTTTGTTTTCCTTTCAATAGTTGATACATGTTGTATTCGGGCATTTAAAAGGCAAATGTTTTGCACTATTTTTGTTTACCCAAAACTTGTTAGTTGAAATTGTTCAACTTAAACAAAATTGAACACCAAAAATTCAAATATAAAAATGGCCATTCTGTATTTAATTAAGTCTAGGAATAAAGTTATAGTCCTTTGATTTTCGTTCACTCTGAATATTTTCCAATGTGTGGGAAGTGTGGGAAGTGTGTATGCCTGCGGATATTGTTTACATAAATGGAAAGAAGTGGTGAAATGATGTGTAAATTTTTTTTTCATAGATGTTGTATTATAGTCTAAATTCATGTTTCTTCTAATTTGAAGTCAACGTATTTTCTTTTTCGAATACCAAAGATCAATGAATAGTATGTTTGGTAAGGGTAACATGTCTTCCTGCAGACTGTTCCTTTGTGATCTGGCACAGGATATCAGTCTAGTACTACTAATATCACATCAATATTTTCTCATCCCGAATATGCATTTTATTTAGCCAATACATGTTAAACAGTCATCCATAATCATGCCTAAATACATGTATAGACATTGGACAGTATAGAAAATATGTTCATTGCATGATCTTTTTTCAAAATATATGAATATCGGACTATTCGAAAAGTTAGCATGCCATTGGGCTTATACTTAGGTCTTATAGGTAGAAACTACATTGCCCATAGAAAAGTTCTTTAAACTAGGATCAATTTGCGTTTTGTACCGATATCAAATGCAATCGTCATCATCGAAAGCCAAGTTTACCATGTATTTCGTGCCTATTCAAAGTAAAAATATATGGCTTCCAGTTTCTTGAATGAATTCTAGAAGTGTTATGATCACCAATGTTAACAAGAAGAGCCATCAAAGACTGCGTCAAAACCCCAAGGATACATGAATCATTATTGATAATGGTATTTTATTAAATGTCAAATTGATAATCAAAGAAACATTTTGAAATATACCTTATTATTTATACGAAACAAATTTGAAGAAGTATATTCATTTTATTTCACATTTGGGAATATCGTTTTTTTTTCAAAGAGTTTTGTCTCCTGAGTAGTAGTAACCATTCACATTTGCTGTGTACAATAAAACTCTGATAGACATTTTCCAATAAAATGAAATACGTACTTCGAGTTGGGAACGATTATTGCCAATATATGCATGGTAACTTCTGATCCTACCGTTTAAGTTGACTTTGTGAACTTCTAGTAAAAGGGTTAAAGATTACTTTCTGAAGAATTTTATTTTCCTAGCTTTATCAAAATAAATAAAAAAAAATATATAGAAAATCTGATACGTCCGTTGTCAAATTATGCAAATAGTTCAAGTGTTTCTAGCATGCCATTACGCTAAATTTAGGACCTAACTTAATTCCAGACATGGTAAACACTACGAGATATATTTTTTGTTCAACCGATACACATTATCAAGAACCACAGCAGAAGTAAAAATAGAAGGTTGCCAAGTGTATCGTTTGAGCTGGTCGAGTATGGAACAAAAAAAAACTCATAAGTTGTTATATTTTAGAAGAAGATAGGGTTGCAACATTGTTAGTTATGGTGATGCTCTTTCATTGACAATCACCAGACATATCCTTTAATTAAAATTTAATTGTAATACTTATTTCATTATGAAAAGAAGACATTATAAATAAATTAGGGTTATCGATATTTTGTCAACATACCGTCAACCAACTTTTCATGATATCTTTGCATGGATGTGTATGCTTATGTTCTGTACAGCGGTATTGACTCTCTGCTAGTAAGGTATCAAATTCAACTTTCCCCTCGTTCGAAAAGCAATTTCCCTTAGAACACTTGAATGTCTTCGTATAAGTAATATTTATGCGATACCGTAGTCGCATTGAACGAACAAGATCTATTAGTTTGCTTTTAATGTCAGTGTAACAATGACGTTCAAGATTCCACTGCAAGACTTGCATAGCAATAGAATTTTGTGAGAGGCAAATCATGAGAACTCGAGTACGTGAGTCATTTATGTCGAAAAGTCCTATATTGCGAAAAATACACAGCTGATTATCCTTGTTTATCGAAAGTCTTTTCTCTTTGACAAAGCTAACTAATATATGATTGAAATATGACGGGGGTAAAAAGTCAAACTCCAGTATAAACCACGATGTTTTCTTTTTGCACTTTTCAGCGCCGATCCCTCTAATAATGTCTTTGAGTGTCGCAGTTTTTATCATACAGGGCATATACAAGATTTTAGAGGCCTCATCATTTCTTGATTTGACGATAATGTCAAATTTTTCCATAATTTGTAAAACAAATATTTTATGTTTCATCACGTTTAGGTGCGGAACTTTTTCTAGTAATTTCACGATTAAGTTATTTGACAATTCGCCTTTATTTTCTAGTTCTGACCATTCTGTCATATTTATAAGCTCATTTGCATATTGATTGGAGACAAAACATTTAAATACGTCAACGAGCCATTTGGGATCTAATACAATAAAATCTTTCACGTCCTCAAAAAATATGATATTACCAATATCGTGTTCATACTTTAGAAAAGAGTCGAGTTCAGACGTAGTCTGATTGTGATCTGGAAATGAACATTTCGCTGCTAATTCTATAGCTTCAGCATACGACATAGTATAGTTGGCCTCAGATATCTTACTGTGAATTACTTTTTCAAGAACTATCCATCGCGATGGAAGATTGTCACCCCAATTTTTTAGGGTCTTAGCTTTATCAAAAATTTCTTCTCGCAGCTTTTTAAATTCCTCTCCATTATCTGATGGAAATTTATTTGACAAAAAATGAGTTTTCCGAAGGTGTCTGCGTTTCTCATGATAAGATAGAATTTTGCGCAAATGATCTTGGAAATTCTGCTGACCGTCTTCTCTTTCATCCTAGAAAAAATAAAGCCATTATAGTCTGTATCCAAACAAAAAATACAAAAAAATACAAAAAATACAAAACAAATTGTGACAATATTTGTATCAATTGTTATACAAGCATTTCGACTCTATTATATGCCATTGTTACATTGTGAAACATACTTGAATTTCATTCAAAATGTATGCATATGTGTAGGTGACTAAAGATCTATCTTTTATCCTGTAACATTATTACTCATATCGAATTACTTAAGTAATGACACAAAAGCATACGGTCTACAACTAAAATCAAGTATCTATACAATGCTCTATTTCACCCCTAGTCTCCAAATTCTGTGAATATATTAAACAGAAACTACAAAAGCTCTGACTTCTGCATCCAAGTCCATAAGAAAATGAAAAAAAAAAATCCGTAAGCAAGATTTGCTTTCAGAAATTTGAGTATAATCTAAAACAAATTGGACATAACGAAATGCAGCAAAATAATTTTAAGTGTCACACCAAATATAACAACATTTGTCGGATAGTGAAAATTCCTGTTACCGTATCTATTCAAAACTCAAACGGAATAAAAAAAAAAAAAACGAAGTATGCCTGCATGACTGTTTATTGATAGTGCAAACTATGATTTGAGGCATGATATGTTAATGCATTCCCGAGCCCAAGAATGTTGTTAAATCCTTTTATTAAAGCTATCAAATATCTATCAAATTCTCAAATTCCCTGAAGGAAAAGAGACGTTATCCTATTTCATAATTTTGAAAATTGACTTTCGAAAGGCAAGTACATTTGTGTTATTATCTAAACCAGTGGATTCAGAAATCAACTTCTTGTTATTTACATTATTGGAATGACAACAGATACATGAAAGAATATCAAATACTTGTATCATTGTATCATGAGAGCACAAAGAGAGTACCGTGTCGACGAACTATCATTTGCAAGCTATCGAAAGTAAGCTAAAACTACTGAGTGTGCTGATATGAAAATGTATCGTCCTACATTCTTATGCCAAAAAAATGTTAAATTTTGAAGAACAATTCTACTGTTTTGTTTATATTTTTTTTTGGTCAAATACCCTCAAAAAGTACAAATATTCCACCACCTGAGACAGGTACAAACGATAAGAAGGAGTACCTAGAACATCGCATAACCATCAAAAAGGAACTTATTGTTCGTCGTAACGTTCTGTTTGGAAATAACCATGTAATTGTCTTTAAAACAAGATTGAATAAAACAGTGACAACTTTTATATGTCGTCCCTTCATAAATTTTACGGACGCCATCACTAGTTGGTAGATCGTTATGAAATATCAGTTTCACAGATGACAACGAATATGTTCCAATTGTCGTAACTACAATTCCGTCCCCTTTTCCCTGAATGTGATCTACCGAATGAGATTTATCACCGGGTTTGTACTTACATGAAAAGCACCACGGGTGCCACATTTGGAGCAGTATGTACTAACCTTTCAGGAGCACCTGAGATAACCCCCAGTTTTTGGTGGGGTTCGTGTTGCTCAGTCTTTAGTTTCATATGTTGTGATTTGTGTACTGTTGTTTGTCTGTTTGTCTGTTTGTCTTTTTCTTTTTTAACCATGACGTTGTCAGTTTTATTTCGACATATGGGTTTGAATGTCCCTTTCGTATCCTTCGCCTCTCTTTTTTTTTATAATAATCTCTTTTCCGACCATGTCAAAATTAATTCATCAAACGATAGCATTTGAATCTTACTAGACACATCTACTGACTATAGTATAATCATTCTTTCTGCTTTATACCATGTTCCCGACAATGGCAGCTTATTTTATATAAAAGTCGTTGGCTGTCCACTAGATAAAAAACATACCAACGGAATTTTGTCAATCCCTGTGCCAACTATGATAACAGGTGGATTTAGATCTACGCTGCATTGGCTTGATGCATTAGGAACGTCTGTCCTATAGCAATGTACATTATCAAGCCAAAAGTCAATGTATTCTGAAATTGATGAAGACAGTTATTTTCTAAAGAAAATAGAAAAGCGTGAACTGCTTTTAAATTTTCCCAGAAAGGTAGTCGTAGACATTTATAGAACATGATATACGATTATCATGAATTCATTGATACACATTTTTTTCAGTAAAAATACTTTAATTACATATTAGTAATTCAACCCGTTTTGTATTTACATTGCAAATATTACAATTCAACTAAAGGTTGGTGTGTGCAAGATGCTTATTGATTCATATTGTTAAATATCTGTTTTTGTATTTTAGTAAATTCAAATGGAACTGACATATTTGCACAAAAGTCTTGACGTTATACTTATAGATGAAATACATAACGTTCTGTTTTACAAGAATATTTTCTGAAAGTTAAGTCATTTAAGTATATTTGAACATGTAACTTAGCAACAATTTTGTTGGGTCTTCGTTTTTCTACATCTTGTATTGCTGTAAATATTCAAGTTATTTTCTGTTCTTTATTAATAAAATAAAATAAAATATGAAAATAAAAGACAACCAAGACTCTCCCATGGATTTTTGATCTCAATAACCGAGCTAATTTTCAAAGGCTTTTAAAAAAAGTAGGGTCATTTCCTATGTATTTGTTCTCTCGTAGGGTCATTTCAGAATGTCTTTTAACCCTACTTAAATTTGAGTCTTTAGTTAAGAAATATTACTTCTTTATCATATTTCCAAGGAACCATAATCTTATTATTCGCTTAATATAACACACATATAATGCATTAAGGTCTTGAAGGATAGATGCTAGGTACTGATGGTGTTTATCATCTTAATTACGTGTTAAAGTGTTCTTTTATTTATCTATGTAGATTATTAACCTTTACTGTTTAGTCCATTTTTGGTAATATCCTATTGGCGTGGCTCGGTACTAAATAAACTCATCATAGATACCAGGATCGAAATTTTGTATTTGCGCCAGACGCGCGTTTCGTATACAAAAGACTCATCAGTGACGCTCGAATAAAAAAAAAGGTAAAAAGGCCAAATAAAGTTGAAGAGCATTAAGGACCAAAAATTCCTAAAAGTTTTGCCAAATACAGCTAAGATAATCTATCCTGAGGTAGAAAAGCCTTAGTATTTCAAAAATGTAAAGTTTTGTAAACAGTTAATATATCCCGCCATTGTGTTATTAATGTTAATGTGCTGTTGTCATTTTTTTAGTCTTTCATTTTTGCTCTTGTGATTTGTCTTAATGCCAATTTGTGTTTCTTTGTTGACATATTTGTTTGCTTTTATAGTGATTAAGATTATAATACAATGTTGACTGCTGTACCCCTATTTTTGACATTTTTACCTATTGTGTCTGGTTGTTTTGTACACACATTATTGTCAATACAATGGAATTTTATGCGACAGTCACACAAGTGAGAGGTTTAGTTATCAATAAAACCAGGTTTAATCCACCATTTTCTACATATGGAAATGTTTGTACCAAGTCAGGAGTATGACAGTTGTTTTCCATTCGTTTGATGTGTTTGAGCTTTTGGTTTAGCAATTTGATAATGGACTTTCCGTTTTGAATTTTCCTTGGAGTTCGGTATTTTTGATATTTTACTTGACAATGCTGTTTAAGTTAATGAAGTTAATAATTTATGCTTTATATAACTTTGCATTCAAAAGACGATTTGACTCGAAAGTTATTAATATATATATATATATAGTTTAATCTAAGTAGACTGATATATGATTCATTCAACATCACAATCATATTTACTGATGAAGGATATCTGTTATCCGAAATATTTATAAATAATTACATTTATAGTTCCTTTTTTTGTTATTGGTGTTGTTGTGTACACTTTTTAGGCGTTTATATAATTTATTTATTGTGTACGTGTATCGTTACTCGTAACGATCCAGCGCCCTCGTGGGAAAAATCGTTGACTATTATTCAGACGTTTTATATATATATATATATATATATACTATATGATTGCGAAACAGAGTATTCATTTAAACATATTTTTCCTATACCTTTTTAGGAACCCTCGAATTTTCCACAAATTTGTCAAAACTGCGGTTTTGAGTCATCATAAAGCATTTTAATCGATTTCTGATAATTTGTTTGAAGTAAATATGGTATCTTGGATTTTTGTATCTTCACAATGGAAAAGTTACCTCCTAAGCTTTCGAATTTGTCCTCAAGCATGTTATGATATGTTTTCTTTGAGAAATCTTTCGATATATCTGCAGCTAGTAGGTAAACAGCATTTGCACTAAGGAAGGTTTGATGTGTTGCATAGAATTCCTTCTGACCAGCAAAATCCCAAAATCCGCAGTCTGCAAATTGTTCATTTTGACCAGACCAAACCGAATAAGAATCTTCATCGGCTGTAAGTAGATTAAATCACATATAACAGGTCTTAACTACAAGACATTTGAATATTAGGACAAAATCATCAGAATAATACTATTTTACACGTTACTGTGTGGTATATTTTTTCTACAAGTAAAGTAATTGTGGGTAAATGCCAACAAGACATTTACAAAAGTAGTACATTATTGTCCTTTTGTTTTTTGTGAATATTTACTTTAATAGCAATTCTTTTATTTCTTCTAATGTTTATATATTGTCTTCAAATAGACAGATATAAGTCTCCGTACGACATATATGTTACCAAAGGTGACAGAGATTTAAAACTTTCTGATATCTTTTAATCACCACCTAGTCATGATAAATAAAGGCAACAGTAGTATACCGCTTTTCAATACTGGTAAATCAATTGAGCTATAAACTATGCCAATTCAACTGAGGCAAATATCTGTGTTGAAGAAATGAACATTAATGAAATAAAGATACATTTGTAACGTAATTAATGTGGGAAATTATATATTTTTTTTAATTTCACAGGCTCTTCCCATACCCCATTCTTTCTGCAAAAAGCTAGAATTATATTAATTATACATCTACAAAATATGAATATTAGGTTAAGCAAATACATGTAGCATGTAAAATAAAATTCGAGGTAAAAAAGAAAAATCTATGAACAATTTTTGATTTCTTATCGTGATTTTTTATTCGGATTGTTGATTGTCAAAATTTATTTTTTGTGGATACCCATTAAGAAGCAATTAAAACTATAAAATTATATCATCAGTATAGGGTTAACAATACTATTATCTATGTGCGATCACAAAAATCGCAAAAAAATCATGAATATCTAAGATTGATTGAAAAAATATATTTTAACTAGAAAAATAATAATGAATTTACACATTACAGGTACAGAACGGGAAAAACGATGGATGACAAAAACTGAAAAATTGAAATAAACATGTATATCTTCGAATTTATAAAGCAGAAAAAAAAACAGGAATTTCAGAACAGATTTCTACAATGTATTTATTTTGTAAAGAGGTATTCATCATTCAATTGTTAACAAATGAAAGTTGTATGAGTATAATAAACAATACATTCTAATGATACTGCAGTATGTACAAAGAACAGCATGCATGGGAAATATGTCCTACGATATGATATAGGATTCAAAACGTGCGTCAATAATCTAGAGAAGACTCATGACTGTCATGTATAGTTGTCTCAATCTTAATCATACCATATCTACCTATGTATATACTGGTTACAGATAAACCGGTTCTAGTTGACACTTTGCAATAATTTCAACTTGTTATAATTGTATATAATGAATATCAATACACATTTTCAAGAAGTGTCTATTGGTAAGCGTGCTCTCTGTAATGATCTTGTTGACGCTCAGGAACGGTAAGTATAAACAAGATATTATTCTAATAGGCATTGTCCTTTACTTTAAGGAAATATAATGACTGATTTTTCCTAGTAAATTGGCCAGTCGCTCTTAGACATTACCTTTCAAATATTCATAATACAACCCCGTGGACACCCTTGATGCTATTCAATTAACAGAAAGCATCAGTTTTAAGTGCTGTAGTGTAGTATATTAGGTAAATTTCCTTTGAATTTGTTCAAATTGTAATAATTATTGTTAATAACCAAGAGTTCCAAGTGGTGAAGTTGAAATCATCACTTCGTAAATTTTACGGACGCCATCACATTTGTTTGACCGTTGCAAAATATCCGTTTTACAGATGATAGCGGATATGTTTCTAATGTCGTAACTACAATTTCGTCCCCTTTTCACGAATGTTACCTACCGAATTAGACTTATTACCGGGTTTGTACTAACATGAGCAACACGACGGGTGCCACATGTGGAGCAGGATCTGCTAACCCTCCCAGATCAACTGATATGACCCCCAGGTTTTGGTGGGGGTTCGTGTTTTTCAGTCTTTAGTTTTATATCTTGTGTTTTGTGTACTAATTTTTGTCTGTCGGTCTTTTTCTTTTTTTTTTAGCCATGGCGTTGTCAGTTTGTTTTCGACTTATGAGTTTGAATGTCCCTCTGGTATCTGTCGCCTCTTTTTTAACTCGTTTAGTGTTGTTTTTTTCACAAAGAACCTCCGGTTTTTAATCTGAAATTCAATAATATTAGTGATATCAGACCATCTTTCAATGTCGCAGTTATGTGTCATTCCTGATAACATCCCTATAAGTAACAAACATAACTCTTTTTTTAAATGGCCAATAATTCTATAATCTTAATTTGATCATAAGCATATTTTCAATTTAGTTTCAATTAAGCTGTGGTTGAAAAGTTAGCTTTTTTAAAATTTGAAACTGGCACTTGCGATGATTATCCAGATATATATATATGCACATTTACTAGATATTTACTAATATTTAGCATTGATGAAAGAGAACAGAAAAATAATCATATATTATATAGAAATGAATGAGTAAGGAACTATTTACTTGTTGGAAATTGCCATTCACCAGTCTTTACATCAACCTGACATTTCCGTCTTTCAATATCCAATCCATCGGTGCTGATGACGTCATCTATTGGTTTATTCATTAAACGTCTTAATAAGCATGTTTTCCCAGCTGAACTTTCTCCAACGATCATAACTCTTATATAATATCGTTGTTTTGTACCAGATTTTGTTGCTTTGAGAAATTCTTCTCTATCGTGTTTGGACATTTGTTTTATAGTATCTGGCATTTCTGTAATGTAGAGAGTCACATTGTCATAACTGTCAATAGAATTGTAAGGACCATTAAAATGTCTATGAAACATCCAAAAGTTTATAACACTTCAACAAAATAATTGAATTTTTGCCTAGCACATTTTAAAAACAGTTAATAGCGAGCTGTTAAATGTCAAAAATCTACTTTAAAACCAAAAAGATAGTGGTAGGACACATACTAGAAGCCGAGATGTAATGATATATGACAGTTTAATTATCTGTAGTATAGGTAGAAAAAACATAGTAGGAACCTTCAAATATTCTCTGCAGAGCGCTCAGGCTTGGATGTAGAATAATTTAGGCATCATTCCGGGTAGTATTTTGGCGATTTATTTGCCCTTTTTATGTCTAAATATTTTCACATTAAGAATTACAAATAGCCACAAAATGCATGCATTTGTTCAAATAAGAATCAAGAGATTTTTATTAGATTTTACCCGTTTACACCCCATTTCCTTTTAAAACAGGATACCAAGTTTTTTTCAAGATCTGGCTTTCAAATACTTTCCATGGAGGACAAAATTTTGATTTTTTTTTAGACAGTTTATATCTTTTCAGTCTTGAACGATGTTGAGGTTCTCTGTTTTAACATTGTCAGTGGGATTACTAAATTGTGATCTGTCATAGTCTCGTGCTGCAGGAGTAATACTTTCTCAATTTTAGTTTACGATTAATTGAATATAAAACTCCTACTGATTTCCTTTTCATGTATACGGAATAATAGGTGGTTCTATGTTATCAAAATAGGAAGTACTAGTATAAAGGTTTGAAATGTTGAGTAATTAGACTAACAAGATAATTTACTAAAATTGATACTCCTGTCTAAAAAGAACTCATTAATGATACGAGGCTTAAAATTTGTTACGCCGGACGTGCTTTTCGTCAACATAAGATTCATCAATGGCGCTCTCGTGAAAATATTTGTAGTTTAAATTAATTATAAAAACGAAGAGCATTGTAAGCCAAAAACACCGAAAGCATTGTGTCAAATATTGCTTAGGCCATACATGTATATGAACAGGTGAACATATACACTATATCAATAAGAATTTCGGACTACAAGTTCCCTGAAACGAATTACGTCCAACAGCAGTGGCATCGATCAAATGATTTTAAAACCTCAACAAATATACCATGCCGATAGTTTGTAACACAACACGTGCGTTTTGTCTACATTAGAATCATAAGTGGCACTTGAATTAAACGCTGAAGGACCAAATCAAAACGCAGTTGAAGAGCATTGCAATCCAAAAAATCTCGAATAATTGTGCTAATAGACACTAAAATGACCATACCAATAAGTGATGTCAACAAAAAGTGACGACTACTGGGCTTGTGGTACCATCGGGGACAAAAATTTCATCACATCGAAACAGTATTTGCCTTGACCAAGAGAGCATCGATGTAGCAAAAAACCTTATATGTCTTGTTATGAAAGAAAAAAGTTCATAGGTTTTGGAGTATATTGATTTAATCACGGGTTTTTGAAGAAAAGATATTTGAAAAAATTTGACGCCGATCGTTGGACACACCACACATGCCAAAGATTGAAATAGCTCATGATGGGCTTTTGGGCTGTGCGAGTGTCCCCTTTGTACAACACTGTGTCACTTAAACATCTCTTAACCTATACGGAAATAATCTAAATATGGTTATATATCGAACAGCAAAGCAAATAAATATCGTTACAAAAAGTCTCCCCTATGTAGACTCTTTATAATGTGGATAAAGGTGGCCGTCTTCCAGGATGAATATCACACATGCAAAAAAGCTCACAAAAGACAGTTGTAAAAGAGCTAGAATATTTAATCTCACATACAGATATTCAACTGATGTTCTTTTAATTAACAATCAAAACATTCCGATGTGATCCTATTTAATATATCGTCCCAAACTAAAGATTAAAGAAACCACAAACCCAACTGCATCCGCCTTTTTTTATAAATATACCTCGAATAAAACTCCAGCAGTCACCTCAGTACCAGAATCGATATCCTAGACAATGAGACGATTTTAATTTTGAATTCATAAATTTTCCGCACGTTAGTAGCAATATACCAACATTAAATTCATATCGGATATACATTTCTTATTTCATACAATATCCAAGAGAATGCAGTCTGTGTAAAACTTAGTAGGATTTTTCATGACCTAAAAACAAAGAACTTGTATCTACGTTTTATCACTATTTTTTCTTGAATGTCCTGTACCAAGTCAGGAATATGGCTGTTGTTATCAAATAGTGCGTCTCTATGTATGTTTGCGTTTGTTTTTGTTGCAGTTCAGTGTTTCTGTTGTTCCATTGTTTCTTAAAGCTGATGTGTTTCCTCTGTTTAAGAATGTAACCAGGATTTGTTTTCACTTAATCGATTTATTACTATTGAACAGCGGTATACTACAGTTGCCTTTATTTACAAATTTTATAGAAAAAAACTAGGTTTACTGAGACGATGTATTATTAATTTGTGAGAAAAATCGGATTGTAATTAAAAATGTTTCCTCTAATAATGTTCAACGTTGATGTAAAACATAAACATAAAAGGTTCTAACTAATTTGTAAATATGATAAATATGTATAGTCACCATCATGATTTGGTTGACCGTTATTGAATACGTCAGTCACATAGGAACATAGATATGGGCCTCACATCTAAACCACAATCCTTTCTCTTTACCTCTGTTAAGACGTTATCAAATTCGACTGATAACCGGCTTTTTACTTGCATGATCATTACGAAAGATGACACATGTGGAGGAGGCACGAATTAACCTTTTTGAAGCACCTTTGGTCACCCCCAATTTTTTGTGATGTTTGTGTTGCTCGATCTTTAGATTTCTGTGCAGTGTTTTGTTATTGTTGTTGTCTTTTCGTCGTTTTCATGACTAGCCAGTCAGTACGTGAAAATAACAGATTGTTTACGATGTAACGTTACTTTTGGATTAATTGCCGTGCCTATTGATCTGGATCTTTAAATATTGTTTATCATTGATTAATCAGTGCCCAAGCGCCATTACAAAAAAAATGTTTTATCCCGTCTCTAGATGAGATAGTCTTTTTAGGTATATTTAGAATTGTTCAGTCAGCAGACTTTCTGTGGAAGGCACATACGGTTTATAAGTGTAGAATAAATAAAACATAAGTTGACAATTCACCACAGTAAAATAAGTATAAATACAATCCACGTCACACAAATATAAATATTATTTCGAAGCGTTTTGTGTACACGGTTTCATTTTATTTGAATTCATTTCCTATCAAGACTTTCATTTTAATAAGGTCGTTACATCAAGTACTTTTCAACCCCTGAAAATGATACAAAAATATCGAACTCCAAGGTTATGATATATCTCCATATTCAAACCGGATAGGCTGCATGATAGTTAATGTAAAAATAAGAAGATGTTGTATGATTGCAAATGACAAAACTGTACACCAGAGACCAAATGGCGTATAAGTTAACAACTATAGGTCACCGTACGGCCTTCAACACTGAGAAAAAAATCCATACTGCATATTAAGCTATACAAGGCCCCCAAATGACAAATGTTAAACAATTCAAGCAAAAAAACAAAAGGCCTGATTTAATTACAAAATAAAAAACGAAAAATGAATATGATATATAGCAACAAAAGACAACCAATGAATTACAGGCTCGTGACTTTGGACAGGCACATACAGGAAGGTTATATACAAGGAACAGTTGTTTATTTGGTCCCTTTTTGGTGGTCTCTTGTAAAATGGGGTGAGATTAGGCTACAACCGACCAACATGAACGGCTGTTTTTGATATGTTTATATTGCAGATTTTTTCGATTTTGTGGTGGATTTGTGCTGAATTTGTAGTTACCTGTTTTTAAGTTTTGTTATTGCTGTTTGTCTTTTTGTCACCTCTTTTTGGTCATGTTGTCCGCTTTTATTGGACTTTTTGGAGACTTTTCTCCCGTTTCATTGACAACGCGTGCAACTTCTTGTTTCTTATTTGAAATACATTCTTTAGATTAGTCTTCGTAATAAATATGCATGAAATACTTGCCACTGGACGTTCAGCAAACAATAATCAATCAATATTATATCATCTAAACATACAGTACTATGATGACTTCAAACATAATTAAATAATTATTAACATATATGTTTCATCCTTTGAGAAGATATATACGCGTATCCTATAATTTCATTTTCAGAAACACAAGAAAAAAGTGATTATTTAATATCAAAGGAACACATCGTGTTACTGCATTGGCTGTTTATATGATGATGATGATGATGATGATGATGATGATGATGATGATGATGATATTAACCCTGCTTTGTACTAGAGTGACTGGATGAACAGAATTTTAAAGTGCTATTTCACAAGGTAACAGTCTGCAGGGAGACATGTCACCCTCCTTAGACAGATTATTCTCACTATAAGTTTTTCCTCCCCTTGGTTTTCTTACATGTTCTCCCCGACTAATGTTTAATTTGTAGTGTAACTGAGTGTAACTTTAAATCGTATATGTTGTAATTCTTGTTAATTTAACTACATAAATTTTACAGTTCTCAACATCTACTTCTTAACATGAAGTCGGTCATTTCACATAATCATTCACTACATTCATTCTGTGGTTAATATACAACAAAACCTTGCCCCTTACTTTAAGATTTTAATTCGTCTTTTTGTAATGTTACCCATAATTGCGGAGTGATTAGCGTAGAGGCAGTAAATACCAATTTTAAAGTCTTTCGTTTGACCCGGCCGGGGTTTTAACCCATGACCTGCTGTGCCGCACTAGAGGCGAACACGAGACCAACTTGGTGGTGTTTTATTTTTTATCTCAAGAGTTTTGCGCTGGTTGGAAAAATGACTAACCAATGAAAACTGTCCGCTAAATATGCATGTTATTTTATAAGATGAATAGTCAATACTCGAAAATGAATAAAAACAGACAAATATGTTTACTAATGTTTTATATTGCCCTAGAAAACAATACTTTACATATCGTCACAATTAAAGTATTCTTTTATTCTTAGCTGTACGTTTATGCGTATGTAATAAGTGATTTTCCTACATGTTTGCGTGTGTAATTTTAAATCGTATATGTTGTACTTCTTGTTCATTTAACTACATGTATTTTACAGTTCTTAACATCAAACTCTTAACATGAAGTCGATCATTTCACATAACCATTCACTACATTCATTCTGTGGTTAATATACAACTGAACTTTGCCCCTTACTATATGATTTGAATGCTTTTTTATAATTTTTGTAATTTTATCGGGTGTAAAAGCGTTGACCATAGCTTATTTTGTAAGAAGCATGAAACTTACAAAAAGAAGCATTCAATTCTTATAATTATATGTTTATGCAACAACCATAAAACTAGAAATTTTATCAAATTTTAGTTTATTTTCCGATGCATTATTTTGACGTTGTAAGGCTAGTGATTACTGTAGACCAAATCACACCTCACCTCACATGCATAAAATCAAAACTTTTTATACCCATGTAGAGCGTGTTCTTTGCTGATCTTCCGAACAAAAACACGTGTATTACCAATATCTCTCATTGGAAAAACATCAAAACCAAAAGTTCAGAACATTTTTTAAAATCGATAAAATTATGTCACGGGATTGACAGAAAACGGATGCAGAATGTGTGGTTAATTTAATTATTATTTATTTGTATCTCAACTGTTAAGATCATTACTCACATAACCGCAGTGTTTTCCATTCGGCATTTAACCCGGGTGTGCCGACCACCTTCTTTTGAAAGCCGACCACCTTTCCATTTTAGGAGGTGGTCGTTTTTTTTTTCAAATTCCGGATTTTTTTCGGTTCCGCACCGTAAAAATTTAAATACTAATCGCGCCTCGCTGATTGTTTTCATTGACAAAAATGGCGGATCGTCAAATTTCAATGTTTTGTTTTATTAATCGGGGGAAGAGAAAGGCAGATGACGATGGTTAAAAGGAAAATTCTAGGCCAAATAAGTCAACTAAAACGGATAGTTGTATTGAAATTGTTGAAATGGAAAACAAAAGTATCAAATCAACGGAAAAGGCACACAAGAGATCGCGAAGATGAACAGGTTGGGAACAATCCCCCAAATAAGGTTATGTTAATTCTGTTGAAAAAAAGAAAAGAGAAAAACTTAGATTTTTTAACTTAAAAGGGGGGAAAATCGTTATATTCGGACCAACTTTTCTAAAAGAAGGTCCTATTATTTTTAATGATAAAGAAGATAAAAGTCCAGGAATATTACAAAATTCTTGGACATGTTTTGACCATATAATACCAAATAAATGTATAGTTCTTTGGGAAAATTTTCTGTAAATAAAATAAATATGTGCTCATTTGTATCTCGTTAAACAATGTTAAATGTATCCCTCATAAAAAAAATAGTCATTACATTGAGAGGTTACCCCTCATTTGATAAATATGAACAGGACTTTAAATGGTTAATCATCACAGAAGGAGGATATTACCAAAAATACAGCACTAAAGCGAGGAACAGGACAGCAACTTGGATCGATAAGCTATGCATATGCAGGAGGAGGGAGTCCTACAAAAGCCAATTCTGCTATCCGAGATCCGCAAAACTAATTTGTCAAATGAATGGCTAGCAGTGATAGCAGAAGAACAGTTCAATTTTATTTAATGTGAAAACCATACTAATCCTTCTTTTTGTGACCCCCTGCAACAGTAAAAAACCCGGTTTGGAAATGTTAAAACAACAAAAAAAAAACACCCGGTTGCAAGTGATTTTTTCAAAAACACCCACCTTACCATAGTGAAAAATGGAGGATACTATAAGGATACGCCTAACTTTATTTAAAATATTTGCTGCAATTCAAATTTCATCAATTCTTATTCGGACCTTGGGCGCTTTACCGGAGAAGCAGTGTTCACAAATGTGTTTAACCCCGCCATATTCTTTATGTGCCTGTCCCAAGTCAGGAATCTGTAGTTCAGTGGTTGTCGTTTGTTCAGGTCTGTCATATTTGTTTTTCGTAAATTGTTTTGTTATAAGTTAGGCCGTTAGCTTTCTCAATTGAATTGTTTCATATTTTTCATGTCGGGTTCTTTTATAGCCGATCATACGGTATGGGTTGTTCTCTTTGTCGAAGGCCGTACGACTGCCTATAATTGCTTTCATCCACTTCATTGAACTTTGGTGAATAGTTGTCTCATTGGCAATCATACCACATCTTCTTATCTTTATATTCACTGTAAATCGATTCAAACATATATTGGTGATATGTGTTATTCGAAAGTGTATTTGCTTCCTGAAG
This sequence comes from Mytilus californianus, assembly GCF_021869535.1. Taxonomy (NCBI): domain Eukaryota; kingdom Metazoa; phylum Mollusca; class Bivalvia; order Mytilida; family Mytilidae; genus Mytilus; species Mytilus californianus. Next base: position 45,460,984 of record NW_026262582.1, on the reverse strand, counting down.
GATACTAGTAATAAACTCCTACCACTCACCCCACTAGGGTATAAGACATCTTTTGAAAATTCCTGACTCTCTGAAATGAGGTTTCACAAATTCTGAGTACATTAATTTGTAACAGGTGCGTGTTTTTGTATATCATGTCAGCTAAGAAATACGAGACTTTGCATTGACTATATACTTTAAATTTACTGATATAAAACACTTACTGTAGTAAATGTTCATAATACATATTTGGATTCTCGTCAAGCTCATATTTTTTAATCAGAGACATATAAGAATTGCATTATATGCGTCTGTTTTTACAAAATGAAATTTGCCGGTGAAATGGTAAGTATATGGATATTTCCTAGCAAGATCGCCTTGCGTGTATTGATCTCACACATCATTGGGTTTCAAATATGTTTGAGCATTCCTGATGAAGGTAAATGCAAAAAAAAAAAAAAAAAAAAAAAAAATTTAAACGCACAAACCTGATATAGTGCTACTTTCATTTTAATCCTATATCGGTAAGATTGTGGCTTCCTCTCTCTATTTTCTTTCTCTTTTATTCTTTAAGCTTAAGAAAAAGTTTCACGTATTACCTTTAACAGCTAAGACAGCTTCGCTTCTTATCCCATTACTTTCTATCCTGTATTTCCCACTATCTTGAAGTCTTGCAGGTGAAATGGTAAGTTTGTGGATATTTCCTGGCAATGTCTCCATCTTTATGTTTTCAGTGTTCATTTTTATTAGAACGTCATCTTTAAACCAATCAACAGAACTATTTTCCTCTTCTGTTTCACAATCAAATCGTATGTCTAAACCTTCCATAATTGTTATATTTTCCAGTTGACGTTTAAACAGTGCTTTTAAAAGAAAGACACAACGATACTTAATGAAATAAGTAATTGCAATTTCAGAAGATGATTCTTCCTTTTTGGATTAAAATAAATATAAAAAAAAATCATATTTTCTTACTTCTCTTTTTTTTTATTCAACTAAACCGAATAACAGACGAGAACTCTAAACTCCTTCGTAAAACCATATTCATTATAACAGCTTGTATATATAACCTGTTTCTTTCAAAAGGTTTTGCTAGAAGTTACAATCATTACGATAAACGTAAAATAATAACAAAAAATACCGGACACAAAAGACCACAACAATCTAAAATCAGATTTTTTTAATTTTATTCTATGGACCTCCTGTACGAATAAAGCGTTACATACAAATTTGCTAGCATGGTTTTTTTTTTTTTTTTTCCATTTAGAAATATATGCATAATTGATCATTAATTGAATTAAAACACTTTGAAAAATGCCATTATTTCCGTAAAAAAACTGAAGGTTTTGCTTCTACCCTAAGTGGTTATCATATAAATGCTGTTGTTAATAACGCATGAGTACCAATGTATTCAAGATCAAATATTTTGTAATAATGCATTAATGGATTCAGAGGGATGGTACTGGTAGTATCAAATCTTTTTTTTTCAAAATCAAGTAAATCGAATGAGGAAAATCATACTTTAACCTTACCTATCTCAAGTAGAATTCTCAAACCCCAAGCTTCAAAGTATTCAAAAGTAACTGGAGATTGCTTTGATATGTATCTAAGTTTCTTTTATAATTGTTCATGGGGATACCTATTTTCTTCTTAATAATTTGTATAATGTAGTTTCATATTTACGAAAATGTTTAGTATTATCCGGCGTAGTTTAAGGTTATGAGAGATATGTCTACCATTTCTGCTCTGGTTCTCTGTACAAATAAGCAGTTCCTTCTCCAGTACGTACAGACTCATGTTACTTTTTGCAATAAGTTAGGCTTGGTTATAAGGATTCTTCCTATATCTGATCGGTAATATCTTTCGCAAGACTGTGAAACTGTGGGACATTACCATTTGTAGCCCATCAGTAAATGTAATTTCACAAACTTTGAACATCACAAAAGGTTATTTGAGGTGCATTTATATGGGTTTGTGCTTTTCTTTCCGGGACACATGAGTAATCCCATATTTTGTTTTAAAGGGGTTCGTTTTTTTCTTTGTCTTAGATGTCAGTGTTGTATTTTTTTTACTTTTTTTTATTTCTCAACGTCTGTGTTGTCTCTACCGTATATATGATTCTAAATATTTGACCGACATACACCAGCATACAAATATAGTAATTTAGAAACTAAGAATGGTCTGTTTGAGAAGATAACGTAATTGTCTTTTAAATATACAAGTTGCTGAATTATGTCGCAATCAACTGACATATCTGAAAGTACGTTATTTTATTTTGAATAACATGGAAAATATTTTTTTTAATAGCATCATTTTCAAAACATCATAAAAATAAGTTTCATGTTTTACGAAAAACTGTAACATTTTAACTAATTACCTTTAACTTCTAACTCCGCCTCGCTACAAATACCATTCTTAGTTATTTTGTATGTTCCACTATTTTGGACAGTTGCACGTTTTATTGTCAGTTTATAGACATATCCTTCTGGCGTTTCAATATTTTCAGTGTTATCAGTTGTCTTAACTCCCCCTTTAAACCATTCAACAACACCACTTTCTTTTTCTGTTTCACATTCAAATACTGTGTCTGAACCTTCCACAATGTGTTCTTTTTCCAACGGTTGTTTGAACAGTGCTATTCCAAATTTAGAAAACGTGGATGATAAATGATAACAAATTTAAAAGAGAATGTACCTTGATGTTTCAATTTGTCCTGCAATTTAATGTATTTCAAATTTCTTTCAGCAAGTGCTAGCATTATATCATATTTAACATACCTACATTAATATGATCAACTATATGCTTTCCAAAGATAACCAGTTACAAACTTTTAAGTACGTTTGATTAATTATTTGCATGTAATATGAAGTTTAAATGAAAAATGATATAGATATACAGGATAATTAGTTTAGTACCTTGATCTTTTTCTAGCACTTCAAAACGATTGTCGACCAAGAACTGGGATAACTTGTTAAGCTAACATTTTAATTTTCTCACTTCTTTACTTTCAATTCTATTGTTATAACACAATTCATTCAGGAATTACTTATAAAAATTAGTCTGTAAGACTAACATGACTTGATACCTGTCTCTTTGGTATATTTGTTTATAACTTTTGAGAAATTCAAAAGTCACACAGTTGAGGGTATCAATTTAAAGTAACACTATGAAAGCTTATTGACCAAGATAACTTCATCACACATATTTATTCTGTACTAATCACAGGATTCTGACTGGTCGTGTAAGCTTTGATTTAAAGGTATTCTTTAACATAATTAAACATTGTTAATCTGAAGATAAGCAATTCTTGTTGACTACAAAATTAAGAAAATAGGTATAATTGCAATGAGATAACTATCCCTTAGATAAAAATGACGTCGATGTTAGCAACTATAGTCAATCATACGGCCTTAAACAATGAGCAAAACTCATACCGTATAGTAAGCCAGTAAAGGAATCAAATATAATAGTTTACTTTCACGATAATTGAAATATTGTTATATACAAAGTTTTAATATGTCTAAATTGAAAACAACGTTCAAACCTATGATTGCGTTGGATAAAAACCGCAGTTTTTATACGTGTGCATGCAAAACAAATTTCTTCGTAGAGGGGTCTAAATACAGCACAAACAACATTTTCCAAAAAACCAAAAAAGTGAAAAAAAAGTATATTTAAACAAAACGCATTTGACTAACAGGTCGAACAACGGATGTTCTTAAACCCTGCTGACTGCCATTGGCGATTGCCAAATACACGGATCACAAGATGTGTCAAAATGGATCTTTATATGTTATTATTTTAATACCAAACAGAAAACAATAAACTTGCGGAAAAGATGGTATACCGCAAACATGAGGTGTAAAAACGTTTGTACACCATATCCGGATTTCGACAATTAATGTCTCTTCAGTGATGTTAGGAATCGAAACGGTATTTGGAAGGCCATATAATTTACCTCAATTTAGTATAGACTCTTGAATTTTAAAGAGTCGAAATAGGATGAACGGATCATATAAACCCGAAGGCAAATATAATACAAGCCGAAACGAAAAAAATATAAATTAAAAACCAATTGTTCAGAGAACAATTGAAGGTCTTTCCACCAGTAAGGATCTATTTTGATATGAAATATTAAAATTTGGTTTTGAATGTCAATTCCAGAGTCAAATGACAGCTTATTGTACGCTGATTCCAAAAATATATGGTTTCTATATAAAAAGATATAAAAAAGGGAGATAATTTTTTACTTCCGGTTTGAAAAATGTCACTTCTGGTATTGTTTGATAGTTTTCTTGACACTGATTCCAAAAATATATGGTTCTATATACTTTTACATTAATTTAATACAAAAAATAGCTACTTCCGGTTTACAAAAGGTCACTTCCGGTTGGCTTTTTCAAGTTCAAATGTCTTGCAACCTAATGCAAAAAAGTCCCATGGCTTTATCATGTATACTTATGAGGTAAAAGCAAAGGTCAAAATCTAGAACGTTAAATTTACCTATGACCTTGAGCTCAATTTCAAGGTCATAAACCAAGGACCTCAAATCAAAAGACCCTAGGTCTTAATTATATATGATAAATGAGTTATATCACCATACGAGCAATTTTAAATATAATAGGGGAGAAAAATCCCATTAAATGTCTCTGTACAATTTCAACTCAAATTTACCTGTTACGACATATCGCAACTAACAATTCTGTAAAACATTTTGTCGATATCTTATAAGATTTCTGAAAATTAGTGATAACAAGCCATAACTAAAATTTTGAACATGACCTTGACCTTTGACCTTGACCTCATTTTCATTTTTATGAACCAACGACCTCAAATCAAAAGGTCCTAGGCCTCTATCACTTATGGTTTTCCAGTTAAAAATACATTTCACTAATATTAAATACAAAAGGGGAAATAACTCTCATATGGAATCTCTATACGGCTTCGGTCAAAATAAAACCTAACATCCTGAGGATATAACGAGCAATTGGGAAAAATAAATTTGTCGCTTTCTTTTACGGTTGCGGAGGAGATCTCATAACAAGAAAAACAGTGTTTGGGGAGATAACTCTTACAAAGAAAAGTGTTCGGTTAAACAGGGTCAGTTTCAAAAGCGTATAGACTGTATGATATCATATACCAAAAAACTAAGCGATATCTTTTGAAACAAAAATACACCGCAAGAAAAAAATTAGGCGGAAGAAAAAAAAAATAATCAGAAGAAAACCAATAGGTCTTTCCACGGAAAGGTGGAAAGACCTAATAAGTCTAAATTGAAAACAACGTTCAAACCTATGATTGCGTTGGATAAAAACCGCAATTTTTATACGTGTGCATAGAAAACAAATGTCTTCGTAGAGGGGTCTAAATACAGCATAAACAACATTTTCCAAAAGACAAAAAAAGTGAAAAAAGTATATTTAAACAAAACGCATTTGACTAACAGGTCGAACAACGGATGTTCTTAAAATGACAAGCTTTTTAAAATGTTGTAATAAATTGATAATATATAAACTTATAAAAAATATATTCACTTATAGGGTCTTTACGTCGGACATAAACACATTTATTGTAAACCCAGTTATTGGCATGATACGGGTTATGTTCTTCTCGTATATTTTATGATGGTATGATACTAAACACCTTACGGGAGGGATTGTGCTTGATTTTCTTACGATGAAGACACAATCTTTTAATAAGTTTAATTGAAGTCTGGAGCAGGCATGTCAGTAACTGCTAGTAGTCCTTTGTTAATTTATGTTCAGCATTGTCATTTTTCTAAGTTTCTTCTGTTACATTATCTGAAATCGGACTCGGACTTCTTTTAAACTGAGTTTTACTGTGCGTATTGCTGTGTGCTTTTTTATTCCACATTGGCTAGGGGTATAGGAGGAAGGTTGATATCTCACAAAACATGTTTAACCCTGCCGCATTTTTTGCGCCTGTCCCAAGTCAGGAACTTCTTGTCTTTGTTAGTCTTGTATGTTTTTTTTTAAATTTTAGTTCATTTATATGTTTCGAAGTGGAGTGTACCGGTGCGGGATTTGCTCGCTGTGTTGAAGACCCATTGGTGGCCTTCGGCTGTTTTCAGCTCTTTGGTCGGGTTGTTGTCTCTTTGACATATTACCCGTTTCCATTTTCAATTCTAAATCAATGCCGAAAAAAGAAAGTTTCGTTTCTTTATTTTTGAGACATGATCAAATAACAATTTTGCGCGAAATGATTCTCTCTAGATTTTTCATACATTTAACATGTGTACCTGTTTTCTTGAAGAAAAAATGACAAGGATTTTATGATGTTTTCAAAATGGCTTTTTAATCTATGTGTTATAAAAGTATGAAAATAAAAGAAAATATTACCAGGCAAAATTGTTATTGGCACGACATGGATAAAATTAAAGGATTCCGAATGTCTGACATAAAGTCAAAAACAAGAGTAGCAAACATTCGTAAAACAGAGATTTTAACCTCTGGGAACAATACCGAAATTGAAAAATACAATATGAATAATCCCCCGAAAAAAAACACAATCAATTAGTTTATAATTATGACCATGTTAATGTTAATGTCAAGAAAAAAGTGCTGATTACTAGACTGGTGATACCATCGGGAAGAAAACCTACAAAAGCATAGAAAAATAGAGATTTATGAAAAAACTAACAAAAAACCATTAAATTAAAATAAGGCGATGTGGTATGATTGCCATAAACCAGAGATCCATTTAAGTGTTCGGTTTAAAAAAAAGACAATGTTTCCCTGCATAATCTTATAAAATTATGCATACCATAATTTTTGAAAAATTAGTATGTAAACATGTACTTTAAAATTATTTGTAAATTCGGACATTATTCATTTTGGATAGCATTATTTTTCAATAAACATAAAAATTGTTTACGACCTAATTAAAGCTATAATTGATTACCTTTAACTTCTAACGATGCTGCACTACGAATGCCACTTTTTTCTATTATGTATGTTCCACTATCTTTGACACTTGTATGTTCAATTGTAAGTTTATAGATATGCCCTTCTTCTGTTTCCAGTTTTTCAGTGTTATCAGTTATCTTTACGTCATCTTTAAACCATTCAACATCACTGTTTTCTATTTCTGTTTCACATTCAAATATTGTGTTTGAACCTTCCATTTGTTTTATATTTTCCAATTGACGTTTGAACAGTGCTATTCATAATGAAGAACAAACGATGATTGATCATTTAATATTCAATTAATTTTAAAGAAAAGTGTATGTTTTTTGTTGAATTAGTCGTGCAATTAAACGTATGTCAAATTTCAACCAAAATTTATCAGATATAGCCTTCAATGTACTATAATTACCATGAGTAGCACGACTAGTGCAACATATTTACTATGACGTTCTGCCTCTGAACACCTCATATCACCCTCGGTGTTGCCGGTCAGTACATGTATTTGGCTTTTGATGTATCTTCTGTAAACAGTGTTTTCCTTCATTTTCTTGGTCTCTTTTGAATTTATGAGTTTTTATTCTCCCTTTGATATAGTCTGTCCCCTTTTTTGAAGCAATGCATATTTTTTTTTTTGTGTTGCCGCATTCTTTTAAAACTAGCATTCATTATTCTTGTTCTTTACTGACGAACACAGTTTGTTCGACGAACCATGATATATATTCCTAATATATCTGCTCATATTTAATAGGGATAAGAAGCAATGAATAGGCTGTTGCCTCTGAACACCCCATATCACCCTCGGTTTTGTTGTGTTTTGTGCCGGTCAGTATTTGGCTATTGGTGCATCTTTTGTAGACTGTTTTTTCCATGATTTTGTCTCTATTGAGTTTATGAGTTTTTATTCTCTCCTTGATATAGTCTGCCCTTTTTGGAAGCATATAACTTTTGCCGCATTCATTCAAAACTAGCATTTACTATTCTTGCCCTTTACTGACAAACACAGTTTGTTCAACGAACCGTAATATATATTTCTTATATATCTGCTCATATAATCGGGATAAGAAGCAATGAATAGGTAGGCAAGTAATACTTTTCAAAGATGGTTTATGGGTACAAACCATTAAAAATAATCGTAAACAACCGCGTTTTTACACCTTAATTGATCACGTTAATTGAACGCTGATCCTTAAGAGCTTTTATACCTGTGCATGTACAAACATTTAACATAACTGGTCGAAAATTTCAAATACATAAAGCATTTTTTGCTAATCTAAAGAGTTAAGATGAAAAAAGCATTTTATTTATAAAAAGTCAGCGTTAAATTATTTTTAACAAACTTTAAATCATGACACTATTCATTATATAAAAATATCAAATTTTCAATATTTTTATTTAAAAATGAGAATTGCTAACGTACTTATAAATATATCTTATAATATGGATTCACTGAATTACATGTAAGTCTATGAACTTCTAAATTACGTTTAAGGTTTTGTTCAACCAGCCACTCAAATTTAACTAACATGTATATGCTTGTAAAACATAATCAACAAAGAGTCGGAATAATGGTTTTCTAGTTTATAACTTTTCGACAAACGGATTTAAGTAATTTTCCACATCACTTCGTATAATTGAAAGATTATTCATTATATTGTATAAACCGTTCCGATAGATCATTACAATCTTTCTACACTGTATCTGTATTTTTACCTCAACATGGGAATAAGTGGTGTGAGGAAAAAGTAAAATAACTAAAATACCGAACTACGAGGAAAATTCAAAACGGCAAGTCCCTAATCAAATGGCAAAATCAAAAGCTCAAACACATCAAACGAATGGATAACAACTGTCAAATTCCTGACTTCGTACAGGAATTTTCTGATGTAGAAAATAGTGGATTTAACCTGGTTTTATAGCTAGCCAAACCTCTCACTTGTATGACAGTCGCATACAATTCCATTATATTGACAACAATGGGTGAACAAAACAAACAGACATAATAGGTAAAAATGTCACTAATAGGGGTACAGCAGTCAACTTTGTGTTGTAATCTTAATCACTATAAAAACAAACAAATATGTCAACAACGAACAACAAAAAGGCATATAGACAAAGCACATAAGCAAAAACGAAAGACAAAAATACAAAATTTACCATAGCACAATAACACAATGACAGGATGTATAAGTACCGAGCCACGTCTAATGAATATTACCAAAAAAAAGACTAAACAGTAAAAGTAATAACAGTCAGTTTAAACATTTTCGGTAGCTTTTGTACAGATAGCAAATGTAAACCATATCTGCTTCCAATACGCGTCTGACATTAAATAAAAAAAAACTGTGACATGTAGCATCCTGTATTAAACGCAATTGAATCTTAGCATCCCCTGATAAAAGTCAGGTATTGTTCTGTACAATAAACGCACCTTATTGTTCTCGTAGTTTGGTTTTGGTTAGCATATACTTTAATTTCTATAATGTCTACAATTGGTTAGATACAAAGATAGCCCTACATGATGGTTACGATTTGGACAAATTGATATGACTACCCAAGGACTGGTTACCTTTTGAGCTAGCATTTTACACACCCATGTCATCATTACTGTATAGTGGAGAACAGGTTGTTGCTTTGATCAATGTATGTTTGCGGTTATTGAAGGAAGCGAGTAATATTGTTGAGTGTCCTTTTTGTAAATTGTTAAGCATGTCTATTTCGGTTGGCAGGTTTCCAAATGACTGGAAACTTACCAATGTTATTCCTGTTTTCAAAAAAAAACTTCTCCTACGGACGTATCAAATTATAGACCGATTTCCTTGATAAGTGTTCTCGGTAATGTTATGGAAAGATATGTATACAAGCAAATTTACAACTATTTACTTGAAACCAAGATTTTGACAGACAGCCATTCAGGACTAACACCTAGCGACCCGGCTATCAACCAATCATTATATTTGTCAAACGAATTTGGGAGGTCTTTAGACGAGGTTAAGGAAATTTTTGTTATATTTTGTGATATTAGTAAAGATTTTGATAGAGTTTAGAATAAAGGGTTAATTCGTAAATTAGAAGAAATTGGTATAACAGCTCAGTTGCGTCGCTGGGTCAATTACTATTTTAGTGGCAGGAAGCAACGAGTTGTTTTAAACAATAAAACGTCAGGATGGCGAAACATTAATGCCGGTATTCCTCAAGGATCAATCCTTGGTCCCCTTTTAATCAATTTTTATAAATGATATTGGAACTGAAATTCAGTCAGACGACACAAGTCTGTATCTTATATTGGACAATCCAGTTAATGAAGCATTAAAGCTTAATGAAGCTTTTTAAAAAAAAAACATTATTGGTCTGAAAAGCGGCTGGTTAATTTTAATGGTTATAAAACTGAGAGCATGACCATATCCCGGAAATTTAAGTTTGCGTTCTTTATATACATGCAGTATATGCAACCGTTAAGAAAGCTATCAATCAATCAATCAATCAGATGCCAGATATAGAAAAGTTAACCTCAGAATTATCCACGATAGAAATTACAGAAAAAGATATTGAGAACATATTGAGGACATATTGTTAAATTTAGATACGTTGAAAGTTATTGGACTCGATTGTGTAAGTCCGCGGTTATTGAAAGAAGCGAGTAATATTGTTGAGCGTCCCTTTTGTAAATTAATTAGCATGTCTATTCTTGTTAGATTTCCCAATGACTGGAAACTTACCAATGTTATTCCTGCTTTCAACGAAAATTCTCCTACGGACTTATCAAATTATAGACCGATTTCCTTGATAAGTGTTCTCAGTAATGTTATGGAAAGATATGTATACAAGCAAATTTACAACTATTTACTTGAAACTAAGATTTTGACAGACAACCAGACAGGACTAACACCTAGCGACCCGGCTATCAACCAATCATTATATTTGTCAAACGAATTTGGGAACTCTTTCTATGAAGTTAAGGAAATTCGTATTCTATTTGGTGATATTAGTAAAGATTTTGATAGAGTTTGGAATAAAGGGTTAATTCGTAAATTAGAAGCAATTGGTATAACAGGTCAGTTGCGTCGCTGGGTCAACGACTATTTAAGTGACAGAAATCAACGAATTGTTTTAAACAATAAAACGTCAGGATGTCGAAACATTAATGCCGGTATTCCTCAAGGATCAATCCTTGTCCCCCTTTTTATTAATTTTAAATGATATTGGAACTGAAATTCAGTTAGATGACACAAGTCTGTATCTTATATTGGACAATCCAGTTAAGTAAAGTTTAAAGAAGGTTTTTAGTAAATTCACTATTGGTCTGAAAAGCGGTTGGTTATATTTAATGTCAATAAAACTGAGAGCATGACCATATCCCGGAAACTTAAGAATCAAATTCATTCACAGCTTTTTATGAAGAATTTCCCTTCAAGCTCTGTTAATGAACACAAGCATCTTGGAGTGATACTGTCAAACGACGGTAATTGGCACAAGCATATCGATATTTTAGTAACGTAAGCTTATTCCCTTTTAAATATACTTTAAAAAATTAAATTAATTTTGAACAGAAAAACGTCAGAACAATTTTATTTTTCTTATACAAGGCCAGTTCTTGCATTAGCCGATGTGGTGTTTGATATATCAACATTAATCTAATTTATAAAATAGAAAGCGTCCAAATAGAGGCAGCAAGGATTGTAACTGGAGGGACACGGTTAACAACTATTGATTTACTATATAAGGAAACGGGATAGGAAAATATAAAGGATAGACGAGAGGCCCACGGACTTACATATTTGTACGAAATGACTAAAACAATATTACTCCAACTTATCTTAATAATATTTTACCCGAACGGTTCTGTAATATACATGAATATAATACGCGTAATGCTAACGCTTTTCAACCTACTGCAACAAGAACAACATTATACTCTTAACTATTTTCTCTCCTCAACAATGAAATATGGGAACTCGCAGACTATTGAACAATAAAATAGTCCGTCCTTCCTCGCCTTCAAATATTATTTTAAAAGTAACCGTGAAATTAAGCCAGTACTTTATGATTGTGGCTCCCGGTCTGGTCAAATATATTATGCAAGAATAAGAATAAACTGTAGCGGACTCCTCTATGGCAGAAACTTGATAAAATACCCAAAGTGTGTTTATGGAGAAACAGAAACAACGAAATATAATTTATCAAAATGCAAAATATTTAATGTACCTCGTCAAAGACATAAAAATTACCTAGCAGTAGATCGAAATACATTTATATTCAAAGCTGCGCAAAACTTTATAATGAGAAGCAATCGATTTACATCCACAATCTAATAATTCTATTTAGTCACTCCTCCCTTATGAAGAAATATTGTCCCTTTCTTTAATAACACTCTCATTTTTTTTAAACACCTTTCACCCCTTCCCTTTGCTATTTTCATAATATATAAAAAAATAATAATGAACTTTTTTTATATTATTGTATTCATTGACCGTATTTTGTTACGTACATTTTCGTCTGCTATTCAGCATGTAAACATAGTTTTGTATTTTTAATTTTTAATTTAGGGAGACGGATTTATATTAGGGCACTGCTCTTGTTTTCTAATCCCAATCATTGAATTACTTGTATATTTCGTATTTATTTCGTTACTATTGTAGTTATACATCACGATTTCTTTAATAAAAAATTTTTACACAAATAAATCAATCCATGCTGTTAAAAAAATATTCCAGAAGTTGAAAAACGAAAGAATTACTGTACTGGTTCAACGTTTTCTGATTGAAATGAACACGGTTTTTAAGGGAAAAGATATTACGGTTAGTCATTTGTTAGCTTCTGATAAAGGTGCAATATAATTTTTGATTAAGCTTATTATAATTCAAGTAATGTAATATACCCTGTACTGTATCTTTATATAAACAAACAAAATTCATTTTGACGATTTCAAATCCAAATTAAGTTTTATTATTTTTTTATTTTACTATGATTGTAACAACTTATTTATCGATGTGTTTCACGTTTAAAAATATAACATAATTTTTGGTTGTTGAATGACTTATGATTTCTGCGTGATCATGATGATAACAGAATGCATATCAAATTAAATAGTAAGATGACACCTTTATCTTGAGAGGGTATGGTAGCTTATTAGAACATTCCTAAATTATATATCATGATCATTATCTAAAATCGCTATCACAAAATATATATATTAATACAAATATTATACATCCTTATTACGAACTGAGAATTGGTAAAAAAATGTTGAAAAAGATATTTCTTATTTTTGTAATTCATGATCATGGACTAGATGTGGTATCATAGATGTTCATTATTTGATTCCACAGATTTTATTCAAACAATGATCACTAATTACAAAAGTGTAAATAACGAACTATACCGTTATAACGAATTTACATTATATTTCAAAAAGTTCCTAAATTGGCTCTTAGACAAAGGGAAATATCTGTTTCGTTACATGATTAGATACACTGATCTTCCAATGAAAATTTACCTTATTTATTTTTTCAATTGCAAAATCAAAACATTGTTTAGATCTTTTATACGTTCAGCGAAGTAATTGTGAATTTTGACTGCAGATTAATCAATGCATGGTGATGAATACATAAACCTCCTTATTTACACCCATCGCCCAAAAAGGCAAGTACTCATCCTTCGTTTGTAGTTGATTGTTGTATGGGAGACTGCTATTATCTTTCGAAGGACTGATTGTTTCATATATGAAAAATATTGTATTATTATAACATTAACGGTACTGATTTTCCTGCACATTTCGAAATATCTCTTCTCGAGGTCCAACAATAAAACACAGTTAAGCAGCTGATTAAACCAAGAAAAGACCCAAAGTATATCAAAATACGGACAAGGAATCGGAGTTTATTCAACATGATAGAGATGTTTTCCTGAAATCCAATGAATTGCCAAATCTCATAACGTTAAACTATTACTTACGTTTAACAATCAACCTTGTTGATTTACTTTTGATATCTATCGTCTCCATACTATATGATCCGTCATCAGTCAGATATATGGGTGAGATCTTTAACGTCTTTGAACGTCCTGCTTCTATTTTATTGATATTGTTTGCCTCTTCTATAGGCAAATTGTTTCTTTTAAATTCAATTTCAAATCTGTTTAACAGTAGTTTGTACACTAGGGACACAGATTGACCCTCTACTGTCGTTATGGCATCAGCTGGCTCCAAAATGAAGTAAGCTGTAAGTAAACGAATGAAATATGTATATTATCTTTCAATCATATCACTTACGTGCTAAAACGATATATAATTCACCTATACAATGAAGACAAAATTACATGTATTTGATCTTTAAAAATGTGAAACAAATGGCATTATTTCAAAAGCGTTCCATATAACCATTGTCATTTTTGGTTATAATATATATAATAAGGCAATGAAAGCTAATACAATCAATTGATGGAATACTCATATGACCTTGACTTTAATGTGCAAGAGATATTTTTTGTATTAAGTTCATTACTAAGTAAGATGATTAATTGATATGTATAAAGAAAAAATGAATGAAAAAAAAAAACATCTTCAAAAATACGGATTCATAGTTTTGTACTCCAGACGAGCGTTTCATCGATATTATACTCATCCGTGGCTCTCGAAAAAAAAGAGTTCGAAGGCCTAACCAAATACGAAGTTGTTAAAATTTAAAAACCAATAATTCCGAAAATTTGTATTAAAACGACTACGGCAATCTAATCATGTTGGTAAGTGTTTCGAATAATTCTGTATTCTATATACAGTAAATTTCCAAAGATGAACAAATCAATTGGTTCAAAACAAAAACTACTTGGCTTGTGATACCATCAGTGAAATATTTCAACAAGCAGTGGCATCGACATGGACAAGACCCACAAGAAAGAAAAAAAAGAGAAAAGAAATGAAAAATCACATAAATAAAACAATTTGATGGATGTATCTGATTAATATCTTGTAGGACAGTTTTTACTATAGTGTTTCTTCAACGTTCCATTGAATACTAAAATACAAAGTTTGAAAGTAGGCGAGACTAGTTAACAAATGCAGACAATGTAGATTTTGTAGCATTGGTATATTTGTCCATCCGTAGAAAGTACAAGGAGAAAACCAGGATGGGACAAAGAAATATTACATTATACGTTACTGACAAAATGGACGAATAGATAAGGAAATGTATAAAGAGGCTCCCTACGAAAGGTTAATCTTTGACCTAAACACTCTGAGATTTAAGCTTTACGTTTATAATTTGTATTGACATTTGTGTACTCTAATGTTTAGAATTATAATAATGACTAAACTTCATCAATGCAAATAGGCTTCGAAATGGTTAATACACACTTTGTAAGAAATTTTGCGAATCTGTATACATGTAGTAGCATTTGCAAAAATTAAATAAAAAGATATAAACAATAAGCCAGAAATATTTTGATGGGATCAAAACAACTTGTCGAAATAAGTTCATTGTTAAATTAGCAAGAATATTCTGACCTTTGCGGTAGTATTTGTCTAATAATTCATTTCCACAAAATACCAAAATCAAACCTGTAAAGAAAAAAAAAACATGTATAACTATCATGAATATGCAAACTATGTGAAACCATTTTGCAATGATTATGCATATGACACTATAAAATTCGTTTACTGTTACTTCCTGATGACTTGTGTAGGCAAAATCAAAAATATTAAAGATAAACGCATCACAACATACACTTACTCCCTCCTAAAACACAAACAAAAAATGACACTACAAAACATGAAAAATCAAAAACATTAACAAGCAAATACACAACAAATAAAACACCATTTAGTATTGAAAAATTAATGTTTTTTTGGTTTTTTTTGGCTCTAACGGTGACACCGATCCAAGCTGAAAAATTGAATTTTTTGGGCGATCAAAAAGACTGAACGGCAATACCGCTCCACAATTAAGCTCTTTTCATAATACAAGCATTAGCGCTAGTGGTCAATCCTCTACACTTGCTTTCCAGTCTTAAACATTGACTTTAAACATAAAAGAATTAAGATTCGTTTCAATTTGAACACTGATCGTTTTTCCGTCTTTAGAAATTGGAGTGTTTGCTGAAGTCCGAGTCCAATAACTTGAGGCAAACGTATTTCCCATAATACAGATGATATACATTCGAGTATCAAAACTGAAATTGACACTTTGAATCGGCGTTATCGAATTCAGAAGATTTCAGATCGTCATTGGTGGCATAAAGATCACGAACATCTTTCTGACAGTGTTTCAGATGATTTAACGTTGTACAATTTCCCAGTCCTTGAACAGATATTGTGACAGAGGATGGTTTCGGTCAAAAGATTTTTATTACAAAGATTCTGGATCCAGGAATAACGACTACAGCTAACCTAACAAAATAAGCCCAAGAAGCATAACAACGACCGATTGTGTTGTACTGTAAAAGGTCAGGACACACTGCTCGATTTTTCCCAACATAGGACGTACCTTAAACAGTACAGACTCAGCGCTAGCCACTTTGACAGAAATTATGTATTATTATAACATTCACGTATCTTTCTAGACAATGTTTGGTAAGAGTCCAACATATACCAATATACTATGTAGTATGATAATCGATTTAATACGTTTTCAGGAACTGTCCTTTGTTTGTCAAATTGAAAACACAGATATCACACATGACATAAGTTATTTATCAAGTTCTTACCAATACAGACAACAAACATGACGAAGGTAGACATCCCTGCTAATATTTTCCATAGAACTGTGAACGAAATTGTATAAAATCATTAGCATATACACATGATACATATTATTTAGAACGAATTTTAACTTGAAGTATGTTTACACCGCATCATATTTGATTATGAATCTTTTTCTTTAAAAATGCTGGAATTATTAATGGGATTAGTTAAAATACATATGTAGTATATGGTGTGCCGTTATTTAGGACACTGAAAAAGAAATGTGGTGCCCAAATATGTTTTTGAATATAATATAATGAATTATTTTTCACGAAAGTAATATAAAATTTCAAGGTGAATCTTCAGTTATCGATCTATGACTGCACTATAAAGGAGGGCTCGTTAACATAACTAATGTATGACATATTTGAATATTGATATGAAAAAGCTTTAAAGCATTCAACTATATCACAAAACAAATTCAAGGTTATATATTTAATTCATACCTAGAGATGATATATTGTCTTTTCTTGATACATACTGTGTTTGAATTTGGTTTTTATCTGTGTTATCTCTGGAAAACATTAACATTCTTGTTTACATACTAGCAGTACGATTTTAATATACTAGTATATATGTGTGTGTATATGTATGTTTGCAAATGGGAAATTCTGAACACGAAGAAAAAAAAGTAAAAAAAGAAGACTGCATTTCTCTCAAAAAAACTTTCAAAAAGGTATGAAATAGAAAAAGCTCTCACATTACAACAAATCAGAAACAACACAAATTCTGGCGTTAAAAGGTATGAAAATCACAATTTTTCAACATATTATTAGGTTTATATACATCAGTTTGTGTTATATTTCTGAGCTATAGGCATTTACCTATGCCTTGTAATTTTTGTTTACCTTCCATTCATAATTGGTTTGTATTGGGTCATCGATAAGTTCATTCTTGAATAAATGCATTCGTTATCTACAGAAAAACAAAAAAAAGACAAGTAGCAAAAAAACAAATTTCAGTCGACTTTCATCTGTGTACAATAGTCATGTGTAATAAGATACATATATAGTAATAGCAAAACTTCAATAATAGGTAAATATTGATATTGAATGACCTCCGAACAAAAAGGGATGTTCAGATCCCCGAGCCCGAAAGCCGAGGGGATTTGAACAGCTTTTTTGAGAGGAGGTCTGTTCATCCCGTATTAACTTCTCATTGAACTGTATTGACTTACAAACAGTTACAAACGTAAGAAAAGTACACAAGCAAGCACTCGCAGAAGCCCTGTTCCCCTGAAAGGGGCGAGTCTAAATCGGATTCAACTTAAATGATAGTTACCAAGACTGATATATACAAATACCAGTTACCTATTTGCATCAAAAACGATCTGCTAAAATTGCAGTTATCATAAATTGTGCAGCTTTAAATTATCACCATAGGATAGTTTTATAAAATTAAGGGGTACATTTATATTTTTTAATTCCAACTTTTCAAAATAATCATTTTTCTAATTTTTCAAATGAATAAATTAAACACCTTACCAATGGAGGTTCTGCACACGAAATTCTGGTTATGTATATATGTCGTACTTTGACGTCGCGAAAAATAACATTTTACGTTAGCAATGTCATTACCTCTCCTGTAACTGAATAATAGCTTGAAAACCAGTATATGGACCCATCTTTTTTAAAATGACATTTGACTTGATACTGTATGAAGATTATTTATTCATTATTTTATAAAGAAAATCACCTATGTTGTTTTTTTTTAATTAATTAAATATACAGCAAAACATGCCGGCTTTTTTTTCTTAAATCTTGAAAATTTAATAAAAATAAATCATTTCCAAAGATTTATTACACAATTTTGTAAAGAAGATATTTCAAATCGATTTACAAAAATCCGTATGCGTTTATCTTTTGAAACAAAAAAGTTTAATATGTCTATCCAAAGGATAGAAATGTCTAAGAAACCGAAATTTTAGGTAACGTCTAAAATTTCGACTCAATTTATCTCTTAATTTAGCACATAAAGGTATATTTTTTTTATTACATATTCAAATTGACCAGGTAAAAAATAGCTTGCATGCACATTTTCGTAAAAAAAACCCGTAGGATCGAAACTGTATCGTATGCCCTTAACGTCCAGTGGCAAATTTGTCAACCATATTCGAGACTAGATGCAAAGTAGGGCGACTGAAACAATGTTTCAAAAAAAAAAAGGTAAAATTTTTAGATTGACACTTTAATATGAAGAAGAGTTGGCTAGAGTCAAAACGTATGATAAGCATGATATAAGCAATGAATATCTTATATTATTTCGTAACACATTCGAGGAGTTCCTGTGGAAATGTAAGAGAACGACAACCCTTTTCTGCATGGTCAAGTGTGATATTTACTGAGAACTTACAATGTTGAAAGAGATAGTATTATTTTACAAACTTTTATGATTGTTTGGTGTTTATTTTGAGGTAGAACAGTATTGAAATCATAATTATTTAATTTAGCTTACACCTATTAGATCATTTTGTAATCATCTTTTTTTTAAAAGAGATTTTGATCAGAAATCCTGTCAAGCTGTTAAATATGCTTCAAGGCAGTTTCATGTCATTCATATAAATTCTTCGTTTTGAACTGTGACTAAAGAATATGAAAAAAAGTCAATATGAAAAAATACTTAAACAGTAAATTGCATTTTTCATACACCATAACAATTCAGTCGTTTCTTGTTTTAGTTCACATTATAATTGAACCGCAGGGCATATTTAAACATGAACGCAAGAAAATAATATCTCATTAGTTTTAACATATTCATTGTAAATGACAAAGAGAGGCGAAAGATACCAAACGGACATTCAAACTCATAACACTACAAACTGCTCATAGTCTGAAAAGACCATATTTTGTGCACAGATTTTACTTGACAAGACTCGACATAATCTCGACAGTACTTAATTGTACTTACCTGTTCTCGACTTTGGTCTCGACTTTACTTAATAAGTCTGATTGAGTACTTGATACCTTTGGTATAGACTGAAAATGGTCTTGACCAGTCTCGACCAGTCTCGACCTGTCTCGACCAGTCTTCACCTTTCTCGACTCAGTCTTGACCAGTCTCGACCTGTTTCGACTCAGTCTTGACCTTAAAATTTAGTCTAGACTGGTCTGAATCAGCCCATGTAATTCAATTATATATTGACCTTTCAAAATTCCAGGTTATTTGGTAGTTTGGCGTATTTCTGTCAAATTCTATGATTTCAGGTAAAAAAAGGTAGAATTTTCAGTTCGGACTTAATTCAGATAGTCACCTTTATACGTTGATTAATATTTATGAATGATGTTCTTGTAGCGATAATGAAATTTAGTAAACGTTTTGACAAGATTGTGATATCAAAAAACGTGGTGTAATATTTTTTTCGGTATTACAGAGATTTTTTCATTAAAATCAAATACGTTGTTACCTACACTAGAAATCAAATATGTTGGGATATTTTTACCCAATACCATGGTGCCACTGGAACGTCACATCAAACAACAAATAATAATTAACAATGCATACTTAAATTTACCTGGTGATAGTTTGAAAGTTGAATTAGTGCATGTCTTCAAATAACACGAACAATCTTCTTCTGATGGTACACAAAAACATGGATTTCGAGGTTTGACAAGGAAATCAAAACCTTTCGTGTAATCACACTTGCAGGTAGTATCTGTGTTTCGATTTCCATTACCATAGACAACTTGTCCTTCTTCATTACATGATGACTTAAGAAAGATACAGTTGGTACTGACATTTGTGTAAAAGTTTATTGGCCATGGCTGGAAGCGCTCTGACGAACAAATATCCGCATCTAATCCTCCACGAAGAACATTTTTTCGACCTGTAGGGAAATATTTACATTAAAGTTACCCTAAGTCAGCGATGTTTGATATTGATTTGTATTAAAGTTCAAAGAAAACTTTTTTCGATGAAATAATCACAAAGGAAACCTCCGGCATTTTATTCAAATTCAGGTGTTTGTAATAGAATTGTCGTCAGAATTATGACAAATTGAATTGAGGTATCCTTAAATCAACTGGAAACAGATAAAGGGAACATTTTGCTGCAATGGTAGATACAAGATCTGTTTCCATAATAAAATAAATTTACCTGGCTGTAGAAAATCGAATACTGTGCAGTTTTCAGAATATCCGTTGATGAGATCATTCTTCAGGCAAAAATACTTAGACGGATCAGGACAATGACTCCTTGCACGGAATGACCACTGCGCTGGCTCGGGACATTTTAATGGGAACGCAGCACAAACGTGAATCTGAAATGTATATTTTTCTGTCTGACTATTTATGAATGTAAATGTATGAGCAACATTTGATTTGAGTGGATTAACTTTTTTCAGCTTTTATACTTTTTGTTAGCTTGTATTTAGCTTTAAGCACACACCATTCAAAATGCCATTTGCATCTCAAGTCAGTCTGACGGTTTGCTGTATTTTTTTCAGAACTACAATAAGAATTACGAATTATTTATGTGCAATTTATAGAAAAGATCAAATTCAATTTGCAAGATAACTGTTTCTTGTATAATCTTCAAAAACATATGGTTGGCCAAAACATATAAAACGCTTGACAGTAAAAGACCTAAACAGGAACATGGTCAAAAATCAACTTTGTTTGTGTATGGTTAAATTGTCATCCTTGAACAATATCATAATCAAAAGACTTCACAACAAAAAACTACAGCTACCTGCAGCAGATAGAAAACCAAACAAAAATAAATCTCGAGTGTACCTTTTTTTTTAATAAACCTGTAGTTCAGGGGTTGTCATTGGTTCGTGTCTTTCTTATTTGTTATTCGTAAATTGTTTTGTTGTAAATTAGGCCGCTAGTTTTGTCAATTGATTTTTGTTCCATATTTTACATGTCGGGGCCTTTTATAGCCGACTAAAGGTGTGTTTTTTTATTGTTGAAGGTCGTACGGTTGCCTTTATTGCTTACGTTCACTTCATTTGAACTTTTATTTGGCTTATTTAGCAATCTTACTAAATCTCATCATTCTATTCATCAAATGCCTGCAAGAGTTGAATGTAATAAAATGGGTAAAAAATAAAGTATTAGAATATTCACGAAACATCACACCAACAACAATTGATCATCATAATCTTTTTTTCCTTACACATGTGTGGATGTGCTAGTGTGTGTGCTTGTTTGTTTGTGTACATGTGTTTGTGATTGCCACACGCGCAACATCAAAGCAAGTATTGTATTTGAATACATCTACAAACTGAAGAATTAATTATGAATGTCGCCGATTGCGATTAATCACAAGACTGAATTTGTAATAAAAAACACGATTGGTACCCAAGGTATTATACTTCCAGATCACTTGAGTTCATTCCAGATTTATTTATGTACTTTAAATGGAGTTGTTTTGTCCAATTCTCAGGTTTAATATTTTTTCTTGTGGTCATTGTGTCGAATTTCACTTTTTAATTTCTGACTTTGTCTGTCCATCTGTATAATCTTTTTCTACAGCGACACTTACCAGGATGAGGAATCTAAACAACATTGATGAATGCCTTATAATCTTGTCCTTCGCAAAGTAATTACATCTGTAAAACATTTTATAACAAAACACAAAAATGAAAAAATATGACAGCTTATCAATAATAATCCGAAAATATATTAGCTTTTAAACAAATAGAAAAAATAACAGCATGCGGCTTTTTATGTTTTAAGTCATTGCCTTAACATAATTAATACTCAAGCATGTTTCCCATGTTTGTTCGTCAATAAGAACCTTTAATGAGGTATTAAAAATAAGAAGATGTGGCACGATTGCCAATGAGACGACTCTCCACAAGAGACCAAATGACACAGCAATTAACAACTATAGGTCGAGGTACGGCTTTCAACAATAGGCAAAGTCAATACCACATAGTCAGCTATAAAAGGCCCTAAAATGATAAATGTAAAACAATTCAAACGATAAAACTAACGGCCTAATTTTTGTACAAAATGATGAACGAAAATCAAACATGTTACACAGCAACAAACGACAACCACTGAATTAAAGGCTCTTGACTTGGGACAGGCACATACAGAATATGATGGGGTTAAACTCGTTTGGAGGCGCCAACCCTCTCCTAACCTGTGACAGTGGTGTAACAGTACAACATAAGAACAAACTATAAAAATCAGATGAAAAAAGCTTATCTCATCAGATGGATACAAATAGAAATTCATCTAACAAAAACACAGAGTGGACGTGAACGGGTATTTATACAACCCCACAACAAAAAAACACTACGTACAGATCTAGAGTACTCGCAGTTACTGGCAGCTATTTCAAAGCCAATAACAACTAAAGTGATGGGTGTAAAACTAAAATATCAATCAGTACACATCCAACATCCAATGGATTTAGTGTAAGGACGTCGAAAACAGTCAGTTTAATGAGGTACTGATTGTATATGTTTTGGTCACACGGTGAAAATCAGATAGCTGAATTAACATTTTGGAAAAAGAACATTAAACAGTTTAATAATTAACGTTAAATGTTTAATTAATATGACATATAGTGGAATTAATACATCAAGTGTATCGCTTCATTTCATTTACACCCCCACACATATAGCAATATCAGATACTATAAACATGATAAGGCATACGATATCTTATATTTTGTGGTCAAGTTGTCGATAATTTCAAAGTGTTACATTTATTTCCGAAAAAATGAAGGTTAAAAGTAATGGTTCGTACACAATTTTGAGAAATGATACCGTACAAGAGCAAAAGGGCATGTTTGAGAATTTCCAAACACGTTATTGTATTGCGGTCTTAGGGTTTTAGATACCATTATGGTCGTTTGATCTCTAATTTTACCGATTGTAAAATTTTTAATGCGTTTGAATTCACATGGCTGGTGATGGAAGCATAGCAGGAGATACCTAACCTGTCGGCACAGCCGTTCTCTCTTCTTTTGAAGTTCATACAATTACTTTGGTTTTTGTTTGTTATATTGAGATGTCTCTTCCTAATCGATTTATGGGATTTAAACATTTGTAGACTATCGTCCCCTTATTCTAAACCGTAAACTACATTAATGAATATATGATATGAATTATAGTTCGGAAACGGCACGAATTAACTTAGAGGAAATTGGCCCACATAACGTATTAAGACGAAAAGTAAATCACATTCTATCAAAGAATAAGGAAATTCGAAGTAGAAAACGGTTGATAGCTTAACATCCATAGATGCCTTGAGAAAATATAAAACGACTGAGAGCTAAACATTCATCTTAACACGTGTACTTTGTCCAAAGGATCTGATTCCTTTTTTTTTAAAACATGAATATAATTCAATGAAATCAAAATTGTCAAACAAAATGTATTATATAAAACGTCATAAAATATACCATTCTTATATTTTGGAATGTCAAACACGAGTTTCGTTATAGCCATGCCGTTGTAAGTTTATTTTCTACTGTTGAGTTTGAATATCCCTTTGGTGTCTTTTGCCTTTTTTTATTTAACGTGGGGTGAAGTGAACATGTGATCTCACCTCGTGGTCTGAAACTTAAATTTAAGTTATTACTTTGCAAATCAACGGTTCTCAGATAGGATCCGAACACTGCCTCCATCAAACTCCAAATGACAGTGGCCTATCCAAAATGCTATAAGGGCGAACATAATTAGTTGGAAAATGAAAACACTAAAATTATACACTGACATATGGATATAAAATTTGAAACGTAATTATTCATTTGAGTTTATCATTGAGAAAAAAAACACCAATCGGATAGAAAACAAAGACGTAAACAGATAAAGTTATTGGCATAAAAAAACCCAAAAAAGAAATGAAATATAGAAAAGGAATATTGTCAGTAGGAACAATTATTATTTGTAATAGGTAAAGCAGACAAAATTTAAATGCGTTTTACGAAGGAATCGAACAAAGGCAAAACAAAAGTGGTCCTTATACATTTATGTGTGTATGACGTACATATTAATCGATTGAAGAAACCAAGTGGCAATTTATTGATCTCAATTCTGCATCATATAAGTATACATTGGTGTTTTGAGAAATTTGCTTATTTTTCGTTATTGTACCGTTTTGAAGAACTGACTCATGTAAATAAATGACACATGTAATACATATTAGCAAAAAATTCGCGATAAAGAAGAGAAAACAGAAATGCGTTTTTCTTATGATTTGCCATTAAATAAAAGTATCTGTTAAAATAAACATTGCCTAATGATTATTGCATCGTTAAGTGCGGCCGTCGTCTGCTATTTATAGAATAATATGTATCATATCCAAAATTATATAAAAAAGGACGATGTTGCAAATGCGACTACAATCCACCAGAGACCAAATGCCGTAAACGTAAGTTCAACTTTTTCTTAAAATTTTCAATGCATACATAGATATGATTTGACCAAATTACTAACTAGAATAAATGACAGACTAAAATATAAGACCTTTCATCGTGTGAGAAGTTAGGAATTATATGTAAAATCAATTAGAAAAAACAGCCACATATGTACACAATGTGAACGTTCTATAGCAGACTTTAATTATTCTAGAAATATGTTCATATTTTTCTGCTTTCTTGGTGTGTTTATCACGGGAACATTATTGGTAATCTTTAAACAATTAGTATCTGCTCCATTTGAAATCGTTTAAAAATTCCATTTGCTAACACAGAAGTCGTTTCAACACGACATTTGATCTGTTGGACAATATACATGACATACGCTTTGATATTGTGTTCTATATTTCATATTGAAGCGTATAAATAGTCTTTCGTTAAAAGATCGTGATCGCATGAGGTCGTAGATTCGATCTTTGGCTGTGGCGATCACATGCCATAACATTTGCATTTGCTTTCTTTCCGTTAAGCTATCAATATTAAGTAGTGAATGTAGGATAAAATGTCCTCCGCCAGACTACTCTTTTCGGCTTTGTACAAATCAGACTATATTCATATCCTATTTACGGTACCAAGCAGGGTATATTCTGATCTTTTTAACATGGTATCGTCCTTAAAATCCATTTAATATTTGTTACTGGATTCTAAGCAAACATGAATAGATCAATTTATTTTAGCCTTCCTGACACTTGAACAAAATCCGGCCGTAAATGTTAAATTTTTATTATTTAAATTCCGAAACTCGGAGGAAAGTCAATGTATCAACAAATCTATATAACAGTCAATTAATGGGGTCGTCTTAAAATGAAATCAGTGGTGTTCACAAATTAAAAATATAAAAAAACATTACAATAGGAGAAAGCGTTTTTACTTAAAACTAACACAGAATGTGTATTTGTATACAGAAATTGGATAATATTCATTGATACAAAAAAAAAAAAAAATCGGGCCGACCTTTTGATTACACCATCTGATATTAAATGCAATTGTAAGTTTAAAAGCACCACATTTCTGTAGTCTGTCACGTTATACAGCTCTAATGGAATCCTAAAAAGGCAATATATTTCTTCAAATCATCATTTCCATAACAAAACATACAAAAATAATGATGTACTTCATTCAACTCCTTTTCTATTTAAAGCTTTATCGAACTACTCATATTACAACTAAATCTAATTACACATAACACAAAATTAGCGAGCTGAACGGTATAGTAAGCTATGAAAGGACCCAATTGACAAAATGTAAAACAAGTCAAACGACAAAACTAACGGCTGCTTTATAAACAAAACAATTAACG
Source organism: Mytilus californianus (assembly GCF_021869535.1). Classification (NCBI taxonomy): domain Eukaryota; kingdom Metazoa; phylum Mollusca; class Bivalvia; order Mytilida; family Mytilidae; genus Mytilus; species Mytilus californianus. Next base: position 45,434,670 of record NW_026262582.1, on the reverse strand, counting down.
GCAAACAAACATTCTAGACAGCAACCTCCAACACCCAGTTGATTACTTGTTTTTTGAGACAGGCATACATACAATGTGGCGGGGTTAAACATGTGTGTGAGCTCCTACCTACCCATTAACTTAAACAGTGATGTAACACCACAGCAAAAGAACGAACTATACAAACCAAGTGAAAATGTTTCCACTCGTTTGATTGACAAAAGCACACATATCAGCTAATAAAAAGAAATTAAATTCATCATGTTTCCAAGACTAAATATATCAACACATATCCCATATATTTTGTAAGTGTCAGTGGTTAAAAACGATAAATGATATTCAAACTGTTTTCGTTTTGAATAGTTCCTCCTTTCAGAACTTTGAATTAAAAGGATTCTTTTTAAGCCGTCAATTATCTATTATATCTACAATGTATGTAAATACTTTCAAATTACCGCAGTTATGACAACAGCTTGTCAAAAATTATTCTTCGTTCCAATGATAAAATAAACTCAGTGTGTATTAGTTTGAAAAACAAACGGTAAAAGGAACAATAAAATCCATAAGATCCCTGTCGACAATTTGATTTTTTTCTCGATGTATATTAGCTAGTTACAACATATTATTAAAAACAATATTTGTAATGCCATTAAATAGATGTCGTCTAACATTAAGAACTCTATCATCTATATCACGACACCATTTCAGTACATTGTTCACACCAAACATTCTTTTACTGATTTACTGCATGTACCGTGAACCTGTTTACAATTTATTTCATGTAATGAACCGTGTTTTCCCGTTGAATTTATTCCAATGTGTACACCTGTTTAAATTAACTGAACGCGATAAATGTTAACATGAGTAAGCTATTTCTAATATATCTATAACATAGAATGCAACTATCTGTCAACTAATGTAGCAGTGAGGCGCCGACCACCATGTATCTTGTTTTTTTAATACATTTTGAAGGAGTCCATTTAGTTGTTTTAAATATTTAGTCGAATATTTTTTTAAAAGACATTTTTTCTTTAAATTTTAGTTGAAAAGTGAAAAAAATTGTTTGTTTCCATTACACAGGCAAAATTTGCTAACGTCAATTTCACATGAATCTCACATGAAATTCATGTGAAAAATTTCATGTGAGATTCACCTCAACGAGCGTATACATAAAACTCACGAGAAAATTTCCATGTGAATTGAGAATCTCACGTGAAATTATTCACAGGAATTTCATGTGAATTTAAAAAAAAAGAAAATTGGTATTTTTCATGATTTTACTTAAATTTTAGATTGAGATGTTATTTGAATGACTTTATTTAAAAAAAAAAACATTTGAAATTCACGTGAAAAAGATTCATGTTGAATTACTGTGTGTGAAATTTCCATGTGTGACAAAACAGGAAAAATATTGATCAACATTGAGTCCAAAAAATATTTGTTCTTCATGTATGTTGTTGAATAAAAGCATAGTTTCTTATAAAAGTCGAAAAGAATTTGTTGTCTTCAGCAAAAAGAAAAAAAAACCATGCCGGATACGTCGATAAGATACACTTGACCTGCCATGCATTTTTCATCCGCCTTTGCTATTCACAGTCAGTAAAAATGACACAATCGGGACTTTAGATAAGTTGCAGTTCGTTAAGCAAGGTAAACTTTTGTCGCCAACATGGCGTGAGAAGAATACATTTGATATACGTAGTAGTGAAATTTAGTGAAATGATAAAAAAAATATTTAAATAATGCATTTAGAAGACAATATCAACAAAACGTACCTCTGCCATTCGTTTATCAATAGCTATTTTCTTATAGATATATAATTAGGTCTTTCCACTTTTCGATGGAAAGACTTATTCTATTTGTTCTGATTATTAGGTCTTTCCACTTTTCGGTGGAAAGACCTATTGTATTTGTTTTGATTATTATTTTTTTTTCTTCTTCCGCCACTTATATTTCTTGCGTATACATTTTGTTTCGCAAGATGTCGCTTAGATGTTTGGTATATGATATCGAACAGTTTATGCGCCTGCGTAACCGAATACTTTTCTTTGTAGGAGTTATCTCCCCGAACACTGTTTTCCTTGTGACTGCATCTCCTCCGTAACCGTATAAGAAAGCGACAAATTTATTTTATAAAATTGCTCGTTATATCCTTCATATGATTTGTCCAATTTTGACCGGAGCCATACGAACACTCCATATGAGAGTTATTTCCCCTCATGCATTTTATATAAGTGATATGCATTTCTATCTTGTAAACCATAAGTGATAGAGACCTAGGATCTTTTTATTTGAGGTCCTTGGTCCAAAAAAAGAAAATAAGGTCAAGGTCAGAGGTCAAGGTCATATTTTAAATTTTGATTTTGGCTTATTTTCAATTCCTTTCAAAAACCGTATAAGATATCGACAACATATTTATACTAAATTGAAAGTTGCGACATGTCGTAACACATAAACTTTGGTTGAAAGGGTACACTAACATTAAATTGGAGTTTTATCCCCTCTAATATTAAAAATTAGGCATATAGTGATATAACTCACTAACAATATATAATTAAGACCTATGGTCTTCTGATTTGAAGCCCTTGGATTATGACCTTGAAATTGACCTCAGGGTCATAGGTAAATTTGACGTTCTAGATATTGACCTTTGCTTTTACCTCATATGTATACATGATAAAGCCATGGGACTTTTTGCATTACGTTGCAAGCCACTTGACCATGGAAAAGACAACCGGAAGTGACCATGTGTAAACCGGAAGAAGCAATTTTTTTTATACTTATTCAATGTATAAGTATATTAAACCATATATTTTTGGAATCAGTATCAAGTAAACTATAAAAAAACTCGGAAGTGACATTTTTCAAACCGGAAGTAACAAGTTATCTCCCTTATTTAGAAAACAAAATGTATAGAAACCATATATTTTTTGAATCAGTGTACAATAAGCTATCATTTGACGCTGGATATGATATTTTAAATCGAATTTTAATAGTTCTATATCAAAATAGATCTTTATGGGTGGAAAGACCTTCAATTGTTCTCTGAACAATTGGTTTTTAATTTTTTTTTCTTCTTCTTCAGCCACTTCTATTTCTTGCGTATAAATTTTGTTTCGCAAGATGTCGCTTAGATGTTTGGTATATGATATCGAACAGTTTATGCGCCTTTGAAATTCAACCTGCGTAACCGAATACTTTTCTTTGTAGGAGTTATTTTCCCGAACACTGTTTGTCTTGTGACTGCATCTCCTCCGTAACCGTATAAGAAAGCGACAAATTCATTTTATAAAATTGCTCGTTATATCCTTCGCATGATTTGTTCAATTTTGACCGAAGCCATACGAACACTCCATATGAGAGTTATTTCCCCTTATGCATCTGATATAAGTGATATGCATTTCTATCTTGTAAACCATAAGTGATAAAGACCTAGGATCTTTTTATTTGAGGTCCTTGGTCCAAAAAAAAGAAAATAAGGTCTAGGTCAGAGGTCAAGGTCATATTTTAAATTTTGATTTTGGCTTATTTTCAATTCTTTTCAAAAACCGTATAAGATATTGACAACATATTTTTACTAAATTGTAAGTTTCGACATGTCGTAACACATAAATTTTGGTTGAAAGGGTACACTAACATTAAATTGGAGTTTTCTCCCCTCTTATATTAAAAATTAGGCATATAGTGACCAGATATAACTCATTAACCATGTATAATTAAGACCTATGGTCTTTTGATTTGAAGCCCTTGGTTTATGATCTTGAAATTGAGATCAAGGTCATTGGTAAATTTGACGTTCTAGATATTGACCTTTGCTTTTACCTCATATGTATACATGATAAAGCCATGGGACTTTTTGCATTACGTTGCAAGCCACTTGACCATGGAAAAGCCAACCGGAAATAACCATGTGTAAATCGGAAGTAGCCATATTTTCTACTTATTAAATGTAAAAGTATATTGAACCATATATTTTTGGAATCAATATCAAGTAAACTATAAAAAAAAACCGGAAGTGACATTTTTCAAACCGGAAGTAACAATGTATCTCCCTTATTTAGAAAAAAAATGTATAGAAACCATATATTTTTGGAATCAGTCTACAATAAGCTATCATTTGACGCTGGATATGATATTTTAATAGTTCTATATCAAAATTGATCTTGAGGGGTGGAAAAGACCTTCAATTGTTCTCTGAACAATTGGTTTGTTCTCTGAACAATTGGTTTTTAATTCATTTCTATTATTCCTCATGTAGCAAATCAAACATATTTCATGTTAGCACAAAATTGTTTGTTTGTTTGTTTAATTTTTCGGTAGGTTGTTTATCAGTTATATGGTGATCATTTTCAGTTAACTAAAGTTTACATTTTCCACTCTGTTAATTCATTATTGTCCCCTGCAGTCGCTCCGAATGGGATATAGTCATGGTCTTTACCCATCTGTCCGTCATAACTCAAACACCATTAGACAGAAAGCTTGAATACTTAAGTACTTTAAAAATTATACCATGTATTTGTCCTCATATTAAATTGACCATACTATATCGTTATTTTTATTTGACAATTTTTCAGGAGTTATGGGACTTTGATTATGTATATTTAGTATTTCAAAAATGATACCTTGTGATCGTAACTCCTCTGAGACCGTTAAATTCTAAGCTCTTAATATTAGTAGGAGTGTTTCAAGCATGTTTAATGGACCATATAGTACCGCCATTTTGATTTGACCATTTAAAAAGGAATTATGGGATTTGAGATTATTGAAATATGGCCCATTTTACAATCAATTCATTTGACACCATCTGACAGCGAATTCCCATACTTGGTAGAATTGCCATATTGATATATTGTCAAAGAAAAAAGCTTAATATAGGAAATTTGCAAGCGTTCTTCGTGGTTTTTTGCAAAGCAAAAAATGTGTTCCTTTGTTTATCAGCTTGTTTTCCATTTATTAGACAAACTTTCGTTTAGATTTAGTTGCAATATGAGCAGTCATAGAAAATCTTTGATGTGAACAGATTATTGCAAAAGCTCTGTTGTGTGACTGATAATACCTTCGTGTTCTAATGGTGTATTTATCTGTAGGAACTCATCTATAATCCCCAAAACACAATTCCTACAAGACGTTATAACTAAGAATTTGCACATTCACAAGTGAAGACAATATGTATAAGTAACTAACCCATAGGATAGTGTACACTTTTTCATGTGTATTCAAAAATGGAACCACTTTTATTGACCGTTGTTGAAATGCCATGCTCGCGTAGTGTCGTAGGTTCGATCCCAGTCTGGGTAAAAAAAACCTTATGAGGAATGTGCGGCTTTTCCGCAAAGCACGAATACATAGGAGCAAAATGCAAGGGCTGGTTAGCCTGAGTCAAAATATGAAGTACATTTATTATTTTCCCTATGTGATGTACACAAACCATAGCAACATAAACGCAAATTACGAAGTTGAAGTGCATTGAGGACCCAAAATTCCGAAAGGTTTTGTCAAATACAGCTAAGGTTATCTATTCGAAAAATTCAAAGTTTTATAAACAGTTACACTATTGTTTATCCTTCTTTCTTGTTTTTTGCCATGGCGTTGTCAGTTTTCTGTGACTTATGAGTCTGTATCTCTCTTTTCTAAATTCTAAATCTCTTTTACACCAAGATAATACTATTCACAACTGGTGAAACTCCACGAAAAAAAAGGTTCAAAATAGTCCTTGATATACTGTAGGAGACAAATTGTTAAATACAAAAAATAAGAAAATGTGGTATGATTGCCAATGAGACAACTCCCCACCAGAGACCAAATGACACAAAAATTAACAAGTATAGGTCACCGTACGAACGTTTGAAAAATGATTTTTTTTGGTAAAATATAAGTATTAATGTATTGAAACTGCTATTTAATTCTCCAAACAAGCATTTACATCACAATTGACAACAGATATGGATATCGTTTATTCTTTTCAAATCATGTTAACATTAAAGCTATTAAAACTGATCGTATTTCTACTATGCCTAAATGATGAACGAGAGAAAATGTATTAAGCTTGTTAAAAGGTATTCAAATTGTTTTGTGTAAATTATTATTGTAAACATTCATAAAATTCTCCATTTTGTCCCGAATTTGTCACTAATAACGGAAAAAGACACAGATATTTCAAAATTTTTGTATTTGGAATGTCTAATTATAGTCAAACGTAAGAGACAAAACTTAATTGATTACAAATAAATCCATTTATGACACTTAACTAAGCAAATGTCAACTTTTTCCATCACCTTTCCCGATTTGTAAAGATATGTCATGCTCTGGATAACGTGTGGTGAAGTGAACAAATATTATCCCTTATTTTCAAATTGAAATTAAAGTTTTTAGATATCACTATGTAAATCAACGAATTTTAGACAGGTTTCCATCATTTCCTCCATTAGACTGGATTTATTTTACTAAGTATGACATGGTGAAAAGATAAAGCAGTATTCACCCGGACAAGGTTGTATGAGAACAACCAGATAATAAGAAACACAACTTAAATATATTGCATAGCTCTCTCTTTGTCTAAAGCGAGAAAATTACTTAAATTTAAATAATATGTGTATTTTATTTGTATTTCAAACGATAAAATAAACTCAGCGTGTATTAGTTTAAAAAAAAACGGCGGTAAAAGGGGCAATAAAATCCATTAGTTCCCTGACGACAACTTGTTTTTTTTTTGCTCAATGTATATTAGCTAGCTACAACAATATTATTAAAAACAATATTGGTAATTTAGTTAAATAGATGTCGTCTTATATTAAGAACACTATCGTCTTTTTAACGACACAATTTCAGTATATTGTATTTAAAAAAACCAAGTAAAATGATATGTTTGTTTACAACATACTGTATCAACACAATAATAATAACCTTGAACGTATAGATTTACAAGATTTTGTTCCATAAATTGTCAAACACGGAATATATTATCCCTGTTGAGAGCATTATATTTTCTTTTCAAATCCAGTTTCTATTCATATAAATATCACGTAATATTTTAAACTACTATCTCGTGTTTCAAAATTAATTAAAATGAAGCTCGTTATAAGTAATTATTGTACAATATCGAGTTCTTTAACAACATTTGTGTTTTAATCGGGCCGGTGTCTTGACATGTAGATGTGTTTTGGCTATTTTGGCTTTCTGTAGCCGTGTTAACACCAAACATTCTTTTTACTGTGAACCTGTTAACAATTGACATCAATGTAATGAACCATGTTTTCCCGTTGAATTTATTACAAAGTGTACACCTGTTTTAATTAAATGAACGCGATAATTTTTCACAAGAGTAAACTATTTGAATATATATATATATAACATTGAATGGAATTCTCTGTCAAGTCATGTAGCATTTAGGCGCCGACACCATTTATCTTGGGGTTTTTTTTTATAGTTTTTGATGGGGTCTATTAGAAAAATATTTTAAGTCCATTTTTTTAAAGGCATTTTTTTTAATTTTAGATGAAAAGTGGAAAAAAAAATAGTTTGTTTCCACGAGACAAAACTGGAAAAAAATGAGTAAAAACAGTTCTTCTTCCTGTATGTTATTTAATAAAAGCATAGTTTCTAATAAAAATCGAAAATAATTGTTTGTCCTAAGAATAAGAAATGAAAACCAGCGGGATGCGTCGATAAGGTACACTTGACCTGCAATGTATTCACCATCCGCCTTTGTTTTTCACAGTCAGTAAAATGTAACAATCGGGACTTTAGAAACGTTGCAGTTCGTTAAGCAAGTTAAACTTACAATTAAACAGTGAATGAATTCGTCTTGTTGCTAATATGGCGTGAGAAGAATACATTTGATATACGAAGATTTTTATGATGCGTTTAGAGGACAGTATCCACTATAACGTGCCTCTGACATTCATTTATAAATAGTTAATTATGTTAGATAGATAATAAGGTATCACCATTTTTCTGTTGAAAGACCTATTTCATTTGTTCTGACTATAAGGTCTTTCAACTTTTTTGTGGAAAGACCTATTGTATTTGTTCTGATTATTATTAATTGTTTTTCTCCTTCCGCCAAACCCTTTTCTTGCGGTATAAAATTGTTTCGCAGTATGTCGCTTAGATATTTTGGATATTATATCGAACAGTAATGGCGCTTTTAAAACTCATCTTTTTAGCCGAAGATTTTGTAATTGAAAAAGATAACGACGATATACTTTTTCCTCTTTGTTCGTTACATCTTCAGGAATTCGGCTGATTTTGATTGAAGCGATTCGGTTAAATCTTATATGAGTTATATTAATTTCTTTACCAAATAAATTTGTCGTTTTTTGTGTTTTTTGTAACTCATAAACCGTTAGCCATGTAAACCTAGAGTCTGTTTATTTGATGTCCTTGGACCCTAACTAAAAAGTGAGGACAAGGTAAAAAGGTCAAGGCCATGTTCTCAATTTTGACCTTTCGTTGTTTATTGATCAAATAACAATTAGGTTTAAATGACAATTTTATTAAATATAATGAAAACATAAGGATTTTCTTATCCCAGGCATAGATTACCTTAGCCGTATTTGGCACAACTTTTTGGAATTTTGGGTCCTCAATGCTTTTCAACTTTGTACTTGTTTGGCTTTATTTTATAACTATTTTGATCTGAGCATCTCTGATGAGTCTTATGTAGACGAAACGCGCGTCTGGCGTATTAATTTATAATCCTGGTACCTTTGATAACTAATTAAAGATATATTTAAGGGAACTAGTATAAAATGCTTGACTCATTGTAATGAAGATATGATACATTTGAACAATCTTATGGCATCTGATAGGAATTATTGTCCCTGAAATTGTAAAATTGATTATTACTTCAACTTGGTACATGATTAGGCCTAAGGGTATTTTGCAAAAAGTTAAGTGACATATGACAATGTAAACCGGAAGTGACATGAAGTAAACCGGAAGTATCATTTAAGACCAGAAGTGGCCTTAGATAAACCCGAAGTAGCTAAATATCTCCCTTATTATACGCAAAAGTAAAAAGAAACTATATGTTTTTGGAACCAGTGTGAATAAAGCTATCATACGAGACCGGAAGTGACATTTTTTAAACTGGAAGTTAACAATTATCTACCTTCTTTAAGGCAAACATATGTAGAAACCATATATTTATTAAATCAGTCGGAGGGAACCTATGCTTGGACTCCAAAAAAAACTTGAAAACCGGAAGTAACTTCCCAGTAAAAATTTAGGAAATCTATGTGGAAAGACCTTCAATTGTTCTCTGAACAATTGGTTTTTAGTTTTTATTTTTCTCTTCTTCCACCAAATTGGTTTCTTGTCTATATATGTATTGTTTATGATAGTGCACAATTATTGCGCTTTTGAAGTTGACCCTGTTTAGTCGAATACTTTTTATAGTAAGAGTTATCTCCCCAAACACTGTTTTTTCTGTTCGTGCATCCCCTCCGTAACCGTAAGAGAAATCCACATATTTTGTTTTCCAAATTGCTCCTTATATCCTCAGGATGTTTTGTCCAATTTTGACAGAAGCGACACAAAGACTCCATATGAGAGTTATTTCCCCTTCTGTATTTGACATAAGGGATATTTAAATGTATATCATGAATGGTATGTGATATAGACCTGAGGTATTTTGATTTGAGGTCATTGGTTCTTTAAATTGAGATTGATGTCGAGGTCAAAGGTCAAGGTCATATTCAAAATTTGAACTTTTCTTATCTTATGATCTCCTCTGTCACTTTTAAAAATATATATGAAAGAATTAGTGCAAAATGTTGCCTGATTGTTGAACATATGATACATTTGGTCTGAAACAGTCCAACGCCATCTTATATGAGTAATTGTCCATGAAATGGTTAAATTTTATGGTCTTTTGCAAAATGTTGGGTGACATATGACCTTGAAAAATATCAACAGGAAGTGACCTTGATTAAACTGCAAGTAGCAATTTTTGCACCTTTTTCATGGAAAAATACATAGAAACTATATATGTTTTCAATAGGCATTCATTAGCGTATCATCTGAGACAGGAAGTGATCTTCAATAAACCGGAAGTAGCTAATAGCTCCCCTATTACAGATTAAAGTATATAGAAACCCTATATTTTTTTAATCAGTGCGAATAAAGCTATCATATGAGACCGGAAGTGACATTTTTAAAACCGGAAGTAGCAAATTATCTACCTTATTTCGGGCAAAAATATATTTAACCCATTTTTTTTTAATCAGTAAGAAGAAACCTGTGCTTGAACACCAATAGTAAATTTGATTAAACCGGAAGTAGCTTATCATCCATCATTAAGAAAAATTGATGTGGAAAGATCTTCAATTGTTCTCTGAACATTAGGTTTTCAATTATTTAAGTTATTCTTCATTCGAAAAATCAAGCATTTAAGCACAGATTGTTTTATAATCTTTCGGTAGGTTGTTTATCAATTTAGTAATCATTTTCAGTTAATTAAAGTTAACATTTTTCACTCTGTTCATTCATTATTAACACCCGCACTCGCTCCGAATGGGATATGGTTATAGCCTCCGTCCGTCTGTCCGTCGTAAACACATCAAAACTAAAAAAACGTTTGACAGAAACCTTGAATACTTAAGGTCTTGGTAAAATTATTTCATGTATTTGTCGTCATTCTAAATTTACCATACTATATCGTTATTTTAATTTGACAATTTTTTCAGGAGTTATGGAACTTTGATTATGTATAATTATTATTTAAAAAATGATACCTTGTGATCGTAACTCCTCTAAAGCTGTTGCATTTTCAGCCCTCATTATTAGTAGGAGTGTTTCAATCATGTGTAATGGACCATTAAGTGCCACCATTTTGATTTGACCAATTTAAAAGGAATTGTAGGACTTTGACTATTTTTGAGATTATTAAAATATGGCTCTTCGTACAACGAATTAATTTGACAGCATCTTACAGTAAATTCCCATAGTACAGAATGCCATATTGTCCCGTCATTTTGATTTGATCATAATTTTAGGAGTTATTTGACTTTAATTATCGTGGACTATTACATCACAATGTCACCTAGTGAACATAGCACAATAGAGATCGTTAAACAGATATAACTCAGAAATACTCATTTGTATTAAACTGACGATACTCCCGGTAGTATCCTCAATAGATGACAAATCCCATACACAGTAACATATTTTTATTTCAATTTATTCACCATAAATTTATCCCATATTTAAAAATGTGTCTAGAAAAAAAAAACAGAATTTCAAGAATCTGTTTAGACTAATTAACAATGAGTTCATGGTGTTAAGAAGTTTTAAAAAAAAGTTCAAAATGTTAAAAGTACGCTTAGACAAAATCGGACATTATTAATACTTTCATAACTTAAACACTATATACGCGCAAACATTTGTAATATCGGAACTTAGTGACTTTTAAAAGAACTTTTCTACAATAATCCACAATGCAACAGTATACATCCTTTGTACCTTCTTTTCATTCCAGTTTATGTTTAACAATTTTCCCAAGTTATTTTTTAACAATATTGTAAGACATGACATTTATCTCTAATAAAGCGATAAGCCGTTTACACGGAGAACACTTCAAACTGGATCATTTTCTGCTTTTATTCAAAAATAATTACACCTCGGATAGTACATGTAGTAAGTAATTTCAAAAGGATTTTATTTATTTCTGAACTTATATTTTTATTGTGTCATATTTCATTAGACAATTAATACTGACAAACTTAATAAATTGAAATCCTAACAAATATTTACTACAAAAATCAAGTAATTCAACAAACTACTCTTTTAGCATATTTTTGCTGGAACACACTCACATAGGCCGACAATCGTACAACACTCAAACTTACCTCAGCCATGTCATACAGCCTTTAAAGGAATCTGACAACATTTAATCAATACAGTGAATTGTATGTATATTAGTTTAAAAGGGAAAAGGCGGGTACAGGGGTAATCAAAGTTATAAGTATGGATTGATCTGCCATTGTCACAAGTGTGCCTATTATTTTACACATGTATAGATAAGTAATTAAAGCAGTTTAGCAACAAAAAAAGTAATTCAATCAAATACAAGTGCAATAATATTTATAACAGTGTCGTCTGCATTGTAATTCCCTTTAAGTACCTTGAATTGTAAAAAGATATCGAAATAATGTGGTTTGGGCATTTAATAAAATATTCATTTTCACAATATGTTTAACCTTGAAAGTGTAATTTAACAACATTTTGTAGGATGCAAATTCAATAAAACTGAACATTTATACCTACGCGATGTTATTTCATATTCTTTTTTAAATTTGAGTTTTATTAATAAAATGTTAAACTGTTGGTTCGTTTTTCAAAATGAATAAAAAAAAACATGTTGACAAGTTGTCTCTAATGTTTATTTTTCATTTCAACATCAATAGAACGAATTAACACATGATGTATTGTGTTAACACCCGTCTTTGGACAATATGTTTTTACTTTACTTTGATCTGTTTTTATACTATTTTTGTTCACAGGTCGCAATGTTGTTTACGTCCTTACCGTCTTTAAGTCTTTTTATTTTTCAAAAAAAAAATCAATGTATTGCCTAGTAAATAAAACAGTATAACCTTCTTTGTGGCCCTTTTTTATTAGGCAGTGACTCTCTTGCAATGTACATAGACGAGGAGATCTACAGTACTGTAATATTTATATTTTGATATTTACAGACATTTATTGATAGGATTTCAACGTCCTGTGCCAAAGATGCAAACCCCCTTACCTCAGGGTAGCCAAAAAACACAATTTATCCAGACCCCCGCAGGGCAGGCAGTCGCAGAGTTTTAAAAATATCAATAATATTTAGACAAATTACATGTATCCATACCATAATTATAAAAGAATGATTTTCAGGTTTTTCAAAGTACAGTTTTGATATAAAGGATATCAACCAGTTCGAAAGAAAGCTACATGACTATGTCAACCTTATCATCGTTGACATTTTGATAAATTAATATTATTTAAAAAAATATGTGATAAACAGGTCCACTTGCTTTGTTGATTTCAAATTAATAACACATATTTTGAGAGATGAGATAAATCATGCAAATTTGAGTTGTAAATAAATCAACTCACATTAAATATGATGCAATTTCACTGTGTTTGATAAATGCAAATATACACATGATCGCAGCCTTAATTGGACGATTCTCCCTAGAGATGGGGAGGGTGGGGGTCGGGGTTACTTCCTATAATGTAAGTGGTATGAGTGTGCTCCAAAACAGGGTCGCTTTGTCATGTTCTGCTGGTTAATAGGATAGAATTTTTTTTTTAAATGCGTCAAAAACACAGTTGAGTTTGGATACAGGAAATAGATACAAGTATTGTTTAACTAACAATAATATAATTGTTTTAACAGGGTAAAAAGTAAGTAAAAGTTGTATATTTTCTTAACTAGTCTAGAACAGAGTTTACAGAGGGACGGTAGTAGGGGTGTCATCCTGGATTCCCGGAAAATTATACACTGCATCCGAAATTCCCGGAAAAAATAAAACATAACTTCCTGGGTCCCAAAAAATTTAATTATTGATTCCTTTATCCTGGTAGAGGTAAATTCTGAAATCCCGTGAAAATTAAGGTCAATTCCCACGTCCCGAAAAAAGTTCTTCCGCCCCTTTTTAAATTTTCTGAGCTTGTCTAGAACACAGGGTTTACATTTTATGAGCATGTCTGGAACAGGGCATATTTTCCAATATTTTCTGTAAAAAGCAGGATATGATTTGACAAGTGCATTGGGCACAGCTATACCCGAAAGGATGGCAAGTACCATGGAAACGGGGAATGCGTCAAATAGACAACAACCTGACCAAAGAGCAGAAAACAGCCCAAAGCCACCAATGGGCCTTCAACACATCGAGAAAATTCCGCACCCGGAGGCGGGCTTCAGCTGGCCCCTAAACAACAATGTATTCTTGTTCGGCTAATGGAAGTCACACTAAACTCTGAAAAATATAAATGAACCAAAATTTAAGAAACTAGCATAATCAAAAATACATGCATTCATGTACCATTCATTAAATGCAAATTCCTAACATATTGTTAATATACACACCTTAAACTGCAAGCTTTATCGACAATACATGGAATATGAACGTTAACAAATTGGGTACAAGTTTTGACACGAATATTCTTTAACTAAGTGATACAAGTAGATGTTCCATTGTTTGAAAGCTAAATGTTTTACTCACAAATAGAAATATATATACTTCAATTTAACATCAGCCAATATCCTCTTTGGCAAACAGCTGCAAATAAACTAATCATATATTAATATTTTGTACGCCAGTCACGCGTTTTGTATTCTTAAGACTCATCAGTGACCCTCGAATAAATAAGATCCCCCAAAAATACAAAGTTGAAGAGCATCGACGACCTCTTCGGGTTAGGAAAGCCTTAATATTTCGAAAAATTCAAAGTTTTGAGAACAGTTAATTTATAGGTATGACCATATCAAGGATAACTCAGATAATTAATGTCAACACAGAAGTGCTGACTACTGAGCTGGGTATACCTTCGGGGAGGAACCTCCACCAGCAATGGCATGTGAGGAACTACATTGGGTAAGATTGTATTTGTACTTTTAGATTATACCAAATTCTAAGTCCATCAAATATGTTTTAGTGTCCTTTTATTCACTTCGTATCAGTGTTAGGTTTAAGACTGCAGCACGTATTAATATAAATATCACATGGAAAAGCTAAATTAATTACAGCATTACAGTATAAAATTGTGAATGGAAATGGGGAATGTGTCAAAGAGACAACAACCCGTGTATTTATTCTTTTCATTTAAAAGTTTGAGGTTTGCAAAATAGTGGAATCTTCTTCAAACATTCTGTACAAATTATGATTTGTTTTTAGCGTATATGCCAAATACTGATCAATTTTACCTTGCTACTGCAGCATACATAGGCCAAACACACATGAGGTACATCCAATCCAAGCTAAGATGAGGCCATGAGCGTATGGCATATGAACGATGGGCATGTATTCTTATTGAAATTAAGTTACATAACAAATATATATATATAGATCGGACGCTTGTTGCTCAAGTTTTCATATTTGTTTTTATATTTGTTTATCACTTTGATTTTTTCAACCTATAATGCATTACAAATTTTGACCAGCAATATAAAAATAAGGAGATGTGGTTTGATTGCCAATTAAAACAATATTTCACCACAGTTCAAATGATGTGGATATAAGCAATTATAGGTTACCGTACGGCCTTAAACAATGATAAATCCCATACCGTATAGTCAGTTATAAAGGCCCTTCTTTTCAAAACGAGAAACAATTTAAACAAAAAAAACTAATGGCCTAATTTATAACAACACAATATACGAAAAACAAACGACAGACACATAAAGAATGTTTCGGGGTTAAACATGTTCGTGAGCGCTCAAATATCACTTTACCTATGACAGTGGTGTAACAGCACAACATTAGAACAAACTTTACAAATTGATTGCAAAAGATTAAACTAAATAGGTCGGTACAAAGCACACAAATAACTAACATTAAAGCATTAGACACAAAGCACCGATCTAAGAGAACTCGAAATTACTGAAGGCAATTACAACTAAAACATAAATAAGTTCTCTCAGACTAAAGAATCAATATGTACACATCCAACGTATTTTAAAAATATAAAAACGTGACTAACAGTCTGAGAAAAGTATGAATTTGTGCAATGCCAAAATATGAGTAAACAGTATCGATAGGATGTAAAATCAAGAATACTTATAACTATACATATATAGCAACCTGTATCTAGTTATGTTTTCATTTTTTCAAAAACAGAATCAATTCTAGTACCAATAAAAATGGTATTTAATAGATTTAATTACTGTGTTAAATTTATAACCTTTATGAAAAAATCTAATCAAAGGATCAATAGTTTACATGGATTGCATCTTAATTCACGGGCTTTATAAACAGCATTACCGTAAAAATTATGATGCAATATCGAGTTTTTAATAAGAATTCTACAGGTACAGCCAAATATTCTAACCAAATCTTTGTATCTATCAAAGAATTTTGTAAAAGTTCAATTAATTTCCGGTAACGAAATCCCTGTCTTAATAATTTGCCACTTAAACAAAAATTACGTTCATTGAAATCTGTAATGCGATTACAGACACGAGCATAGCGAACAAGCTGTGTAATATGTACAACGTAAGAAGGAGCCGTCAAAAAAAGGAAAAATTAAAAATAGTGAACGAAAAATTGTTTTTTTTTTAATTTTTTTTGTGGAAAATGTTTGTATAGAGTTTCTCATGTGAAACTGAAATATTCAAATTCAGAAAAGGACAAGTTATACTGTCTGTGTTAGATTTAGTCAAAGACTTAGTACCTTGGGTACATTTCCGCAGTAAAATTAGAAAATTCTTGATTATTTAAAGCAAAACTATAATCAAGGTCACGGTATGTGTTTTTAAATTTATCAATCAAATGTAAATTTAACCATGGTTTTCAAAAAAATAAAGTATTCTCCATTTCATAACAATCTACAAAACATCGATCAATTGTACTGGTTCATCATGTCTCTACTTTGCCGATAAACAACAGAAAAAAAGTATTTTACCACTTGAAAATCTAAAATTATGGTCATGATGCAGTGGTATCTAAAAATCAATACATAAAGATTACTCCTGTTTCAAACTAGAACAACAATCTTGCTAATGGCTTGATTTTTATTGTGCTAGATCAACTGCTAGCGCATCTACTTTGCAATCCTAATTAAGCATGTTAAGGACATGTCATCCTTCTTTTTGGGACACTTTAGGATAAGCTAAACATAAAATATTTCAATGGTTCTTGATAAAAAAAAACTTGCTAATAAAAAAAGCAAAAACAAGAACATTATGGGGGGAAATGTTTATTGTTATAAATTACAAACCGGGACTCTCGTTTTTAAATTTATATTATATAATATCATATAATTTTTCAATTATCTGCAAAGAATAAATTATTTATTATAATAAATCCTTTATCCGTGGCTCTATTTAGTTATGGTTTCATTTATGTTATGTTAATTGAAAAATTAAAATAACATTTAATGTCTGTTGGGTTCGATGCCCTTTTCTGGATATACCTACCTTACACACGCTCATACCCAGAACATTTAAAACCAAGGATTTATAACCATCCGAACACTTGAAGATCTATCGATCAAAAAGGTCCAATGTAATCACCAAATTCATAGTAGATTTGAAACGTTTGTTATTTTTTTTAATAATTTCTCAATTCACCAAAGGAGAATTTAATTGCAAAAGTATCATAAAAATGATGACATTACCGAAGCACCGACTACTGTGTTGATGATAGACTAGCGGACTAACAGTCTATCATCAGCAGTATCGACCCAGTGTTAGAAAAAAAAAGAAAATAACACTTTATAAACTGAGTATGTCCGAAGAGCTTTTCTGAATTTATCTTAAATAAAAAGAGACAATTATGGCATAATTTAAACAAAGCGTCTAAACGGGTACACATTTATGAAAAATGATTCGTTTTCAAATACGTTGATTTAAAAAAAATTAGATATTATTAAACAGACTTAGACCAGGTCTGAAAGTGCTCAAAAGGAATATCGTCGATTACTTTTAGATTAAATGTCTTCCTTGATTGTACATTTGTAAATAAAGAATGAAATGTTTTGTTGTAAACAAGGGGAGGGTAGATCTTTGCAGAGTCAGGGATCCCCGATTTGAAGGAAATATGTGCACATGATGTCAAATTAAACATGGGGCGCTGTACAAACCTCTCAAATTTACTCAAACAGAACACTTTTTCAGAACTGCTTTTCATGAATTCATTTTTTCCGATCTGAGCCATACAATATTCGTTTTCCACAGCTCGTTTCTCAACAAACACAAATATTGATTATCAATTATTTTGGCGTTTGATTTCGTTATTAATCCAAACAACCTTGATAAACTTTAAAATAATTGATCTCAAATTTGATTAATTTCAATAAAAGGTATGTTGGTAATTGCTCTCGTCTTGACGAACACTGTACTTGACATTCCCTTCATTTATTCGGTTAATGACAACCGATTATTTTCATTTCTGGCAGATTTGGTATAAATGTAAAAGTCAAAATACAGTTTCACATTTGAATGAATACACATCTAGTACATTTGCCAATTCCAGCAATTTTACGAGGTCCCCATATTATTTTCTCTTTCAACTCAGTGATTGTTTTTATTCTTCCGGAAATTTTCAAAAATACTTCGGCATTGTATCCTTGAATAGCGGTTTTGTTCCTTTTTTTATTTTGAACTCCAGCAAAACCTGACAACTTGAGTCTTGTCTCAGAAATTTAGTTTGTCGTAGACGTTACTGACTTTGAGGAGTAAAGGTAGACATGTTTGGTTAAAATTCGATTTTAAGTACAAGTTTGGGTGAAATTGACACGTTTAAGGTGAGGGACATTTTTAGGGTATGGACACGTTTGGGAGCGTTAGGTATATTGGGGATGCATTTAGCGCTTGTAAACCAATTTGACCTCGCCACACACTGCATGTGCATAAATCAGATGCCTTATTCAGTGATTTTTGTTGGTTGCTGTCTATTATATTTCTCATTCGTTTATTGATTTG
Organism: Mytilus californianus; assembly: GCF_021869535.1. Taxonomy (NCBI): domain Eukaryota; kingdom Metazoa; phylum Mollusca; class Bivalvia; order Mytilida; family Mytilidae; genus Mytilus; species Mytilus californianus. The sequence continues at coordinate 45,416,060 of NW_026262582.1, read as the reverse complement.
TACGAATTTGGTTTTCTCGATTGAATGTTTTACATTTTGTCACGTCAGGGCCTTTATAGCTAATCTGTGTAGAACTACCACTTTTTGAATCAAACCGTATAACATCTTGTTCAATTTCTGAACATAATAAATAAGATTACCTTAGTCTATTATGTCATATAAGTTCTTTTTTTTTTTTTTACAAAAACCATGGCCATGTAAGGAAATCCAGAGGTTTAAAACAGTCTTTGTATGTCTATTAAAAAAACAAATGGTGTCTCGTACCTGGACAAAGGCAGTTTGAAATCTTATTTTTAATAAACAGAATTTGGACCAGCTTTGTCAATTGTTTAGGTATTATTTTCTGAAAAGCAATTGAAATATTTTCATTATTGCTCTCTAATAGTACATAAACTGTAAAAAAATATATATGCAAACGAAATACAATATAACTAAATTAATTGTTTTCTAGATGTTCAGTTTTGTCACATCCAATTTAAGATATCTAGTTTTTCCTTGCAAATCCGGTTTAATTACAACTATCTTTAAAAGTGCTATTATGTCACATAAATATAAATGACTTTTAATCACTGGGTTTTGTGTCTTCTATATTTGTTAATTCGTTTGAATCTTTGTTTAATCGTTCGATTATTTATTCAAAGATATCTTTTTAAACGAAACATTTACGCGGTTGAACCTCGTCAATTCTAAACTAAATGTCAAATACAGGTTAAAAGTTATGGAATAACCGTTTCACAATTGATATCGGATATGTTCCTTATGTCGTAACTACAATACCCTTCCCTTTTCACGAATGTGACATACCGAATTAAACTATTTACAGGATTTGTAATAACATAAGCAACATGACGGGTGCCACATGCGGAGCAGGATCTGCTTACCCTTCCGGAGCACCTGAGATCACCCCCAGTTTTTGGTGGGGTTCGTGTTGCTTAGTCTTTAGTTTTCTATGTTGTGTCATCTGTACTATTATTTGTCTGTTTGTCTTTTTATTTTTGGCCATGGCGTTTGTTTTCAATCAATGAGTTTGACTGTCCCTCTGGTATCTTTCGTCCCTCTCTTAGTTAATGGTTGCTTTAAAGTATGTCTAGTATTGACAGTTGAATATCAACATTTTTCTGAATTCTTAAATTCATTTATAGCAATAGCATAAGTGAACTTCAAAACGGACAAAAAACTGCGAAAAACAGCAACATGAGTAAAAGTATTTAGACGCCCTAATTACAGCAAATTTATCTTATGTGTTTTCGGACTATCATAATTTTTAACATATATCTAACATGATTACTTACAACAAATTAACAAAATTTGATTACAACAAGTATAACATATAAAATTTGAATTAAACATCCTTATTAGTAAAAGGAAAAAATCCACTAATTCATAGTCCATTGCTTTTAAATTGCTTTACGTTAAATTCTGCAATTTCAAGCTTCGGAAAATATTTGTCTCAAATTTAACCTAAGTAAAATTCAGTTTATGTTAAAACTATATCTTATCCTGGATTGTGATATAAAATTAACTAAACTGACCTTTAAGAACAAATAAGTGCGGAATGATTTCCGGGAGTTTTGGTAGTACGAAACAAAGATATTTACTATCTGAGAAGCAGACAAAATATGCCCTCTTATTTCAATTTCATATACATTTTATCATTCAAAAGAAACGTTTAAGAATTCTACAGTGATCCCAAGTTCTTAAGCTTTCATTTGATATAAAAAATCACCCAAATACATTTTGTATTTACAAAGCTACAACTATAAGTAGGAGCTATGTTGTTAAGATATGTACAACTTTCTAATGTGTTCGTTCCGACCGAGCCCAAAATATTAGTTCTTACTCTAGTTCCGTCCGGTATTTGACAATCTCGACAATTTTATTATATTTCTTCTATTTTACGAAGACAAACCGAATATCTGTCAACATAAAACCTGTACTGTAAATATGATTTACCCACATGAAGATGAGTGTGGTTTAACCAGCCAAAAAAGATCCTATCTGACACTATTTCTTCCAAAACTCAATACCGCAATGGATAACAAACGACTAAGACTGTTGACAAAGTAAGTTAATTCTGTATTTTCAAAGAAAAATTTCTAGGTTTAAACGTTACTGTTCTTCCTTTTTTCAAACTTGTGATGCGTTAAAGATTTTAAAACGCCAAATATTTTCTTATGTCTTACTGCCTTTATTGCTATGTGGAATTTGTTGAATGTAGAAAGGGATTTAGAAGTGTCTCATTGATATGTGGAAATGTGCTTTGTCCACACTATTATTTATCAGGAAATTGGTATTGGTGGAGGATATTTTTGATAAATAAATCAACAAACAAATGGTAACATTTTAGTCATTCTTTTGTTTTCCTTTTGCTCTGTGGACTAATGTTTGCGTTTTCCTTGCTTTTGTCTTTCAATGAAAGTGATGTGAGGCTTTCTTACAATTACGCTTTTGTATTGTCCTCACGTCACCATGTCTTATATATTCAATGAGTTGAACACAAATTGTCATTTTAAAAAAAGAAGGCCCTTTTATTTATTTTCCCTTTAAATTTAATCTCCTTATTATAGATTTTTTGGCCGAAAGTTGTCATGAAAGAAGTGAACGATACCAAGGGGACATTCAAGGCTCGAAGAGAAACTTACAAAGGAATAGGAAAAAAGAAAGACGAAGAAAAACAAACAAGTCACCAAATCACCGAAAACTAGGGTTGATCCCAGGTGTTCTGGAAGGGTAAGCAGATCTTACTCCATTAGTGGTACCTGTCACAATGTTCATGGTAAGTATCAAGTAATCCCACAAATACAATATTCTATATCTACAATCTTAGAGAAAAATAACGTCTTGTGTGGTGAGAACGAAACCAATATATATAATATTAGTATTTTGAATAGTATTACAACTTTAGAAAAGTGAACATTAGTTATATCTTTAATAACTTTCTCAAAAAGGATTGAAGATACAAAAGGTACAATCAAAATTCATCAGTCGGAGATAAACCGACAACCTCGTAGCAAAAACCCGACAAAAAGAAAAACTACAGTCTACAAAGCACTGCAGAGGAAACAAATGAGGACTGAGAAACACAAAACTGAATTCCATTTGCCACAAAAGGTTGTCAGATCAATCTTAATGCAAATGGCAAGTAAAAAGTATGTACTTGTAATATAAATCTAATCGAGGAATAGAGGACGGTATTTTGGCTACAACTATAAAAACATAGAATGTTTAGAATAAAAATAGTAGCTTTATGAACAATGAAAAAGGACAGATATAAACTTCAATTCATTTATGTTTCTATTATTATCCCTTACAGTACATGAAAATATAAAAAGATTTCAAATGTGCATGTTGCCTTTTATATTGCTTCCGAAAAAAAGTATTGCAACACTTTTTAGAAGTAAATGCATACATGTTTCGTACAATTTAACCACTAAACTGCAAAATAATAAGAATAACCGCTTTTATGTTATCGATTCAATCAAATACAGTTTACGTTTATAAGCTGTCTATAAAATGTTCATATTTCAACTTTATCTCAAAGATTTATCTTTAACCTTGCAACAGGCAACCCTTGGACTATTGAAACATTTCACCATAGTCTTTACCTTTCAGAGGAAAACTAGGAAGTTGTAGCGTATTTAGACATTCAACTGAGCTAAACGCAACCTTCCTGAGCGTGAGTTTCATTGGTAGACGGGAGAGTTCAGGATGATAAATGTATATACTTCAGTTACTCGTATGGGTTCACTGAAAAGGAAATAATGAATGTTCAAAAATCGTCCAATTAAAAAAGCCACTTCCTATTAAAGCAACATTTGACCGAGTTCTTTTTGTGTCTTAAGATTTTCGTCTTTAAATTAAACCCTATCATTCATATGTGATTTCTAGATCTGCAAAATTCAAACTTACCGTAGTCTGTCATGTCATATAGTTTATAAAGAAGCATTTAAGGCATTCCAAAAGTTTTAGAAATTATGAATACAACTATCTGTGTGTATAGGTATTTCAAAAAGTCTCGTCTGGTACTTGGAATAAGGCATTTTAAGGGTTAAAATTAAAAGTGAACTTTATAACAGCTTTATCAAATGTGTGGATATTATTTTCTTGATAAATAATTACTTTGCAAATTGAGCAGTTGACGAGTTTTGTAAATACATTATAAAAGACAAAAACATTTAGTTAATGTTTGTTTTTATTAAAATCTCCTTAAAGTACCTTTAACTGTTGAACAATACAATAAAACTATCAGGGTTATTTGATATGTTCTGTCAAAGTTGATAATATCGTGTCTATTCAAAACCGGTTTAAGTTAAAGCTTCTTTAAATCGGCTACTATTTCAATTAAATTCAAATGACATGGTAATAACTGACTTACTTGTCTTATACATGTACTAGATAAACAAGCGAGTATATATGGGGAAATGTGGAGAAAGAAAAGTCGGAGATACCAAGTAAACGTTCAAAACTCATTATTAGCAGAAAAACTGACAACGCTACGGCAAAGGTAGAAAGGTTGTCAAAAAGACAATCTAGTCCACAAACAGTCGGCATAGGAAATACATTTGTAATCCAGGGACAACACTGTGGACTTCTTTTCTGTATTGTCGTTACTTTGGTGTATTAATTATGACATATTGTATATTATAGATATAAGAAGATGTGGTATGAGTGCCAATGAGACAACTCTCCATCAAAATCACAATGTGTAAAAGTAAACCATTATAGGTCAAAGTATGGCCTTCAACACGGAGCCTTGGCTCACACCGAACAGCAAGCTATAAAGGGCCCCAAAATGACTGGTGTAAAACCATTCAAACAGGAAAAACCAACGGTCTAATCTATATAAAAAATGAGAAACGAGAAACACTTATGAACCACACCAACAAACGACAACCACTGAACATCAGGCTCCTGACTTAGAACAGGTGCAAACAAATGCAGCGGGTTTAAACGTTTTAATAGGCGCCAACCTTCACCCTAACCTGAAACAATAGTGTAACATCACAACATAGAAAGACACGCTAATAAATTTGATCTATGATACAATGTCAATACAAAATTAATAAAAACAAAAAGGGGGAGGGGGAAGGGGGGGGGGGGCTAGATGTGAAACAATATCAGAAGGACAACCATAACCTTGGACAAAATGCCGCCAAATAAAATAACGTACACAGGTAAATAAAAATAATTGTGTTGTAAGGTATACATGGAGTACGGAAATATTTTTTACAAAATAAATAATTTTGTTGTATGTTTAAATTTTAATTTTTGCAATGGACAGAATCAAAATTTATCTTTAAGTATAAGTTACGGTGCGAACACGAACAAACGGTAAAATTTGGCAACGACTAGGTGTTTGTTTCACGGAAATATGTTATATAGCATACATTTATATTTCTTTTCAGCTGATCTTCAGACATAACATACTCCAACAGAGGTGGAAAAACGACTGAAATCGACACTATATAAGCTCTACGGTCACCATCACGAATGGGTTGACCAATACGATGTGTCGGTGTCTCAACTCACTAGTAACATGTTATTGCGGTGTTAGATCTTAAGATACCCGTATATTCGTCTAATCTGTCATTTTACCGATTGTGTTCTATTGCCGATTGTGACATTTTGACTGAGGTTGAATTCGCATGGCAGGTGATGCATGCAAAGCAGGAGACGCTTACGCTGTCAACGCACTTATAATTGTTCTCGCTCCTTTTTGGGTTCATTTGATCCCTCGGGTTTTTTTTTGTTGCCTTGGTTTATCTCTTCCTAATCGGTTTTCAAATTTTAACAACGGAAAAACTACTGTCACCTTGATTGATTATGCGCTGGCAATATTCATTTAGCACTTTTGATGAACATAGGTTTTATTGTTCAGAAATTATGTAAATCAAACCGTGATAACGGTCTAATATTTTAAACGTAAATGTTCTCTGTTCTTAATAATTTCTCATTCCTTGATTGTGCGTATAACGAATGGCATCTGATTCACCAATTATCGTTTATTGACCTTCACTTCCGATTCCTTTTATAGTTCGCTGTTTTAAAAACTTCTCAGTGGCATACTTGGTAATATCTGAAACGCGTACAATCAAACATTGTCATGTATGATTCCCTAATGGCGTATTCGATATAACCTCAATGTCTTAAACTATTGCTATTGATTCCATTTAGTCCTCGCTGTTCACAATAGTCTATGTTTTCGTGTTCGTATCAAGCTTGTGTCGTCACAATTTTTACTTTTTCTGTTTTCTTTCTGGTTTAAATCAACCTTTGATGTTAGATATTTCACGTTTCGTGTACAGCAACAATAACCAGTATCGCTGAAGTTCGCATTGTTGGGTAACTCAATCTAATTAAAATATAGATCTCGGATTTCGTTATACTACGTTATACTACATACGAAGATCTAACAACTACCCGTATAAGGTTTCACTTCTGAAGGATTTTGCATGTGACTTTTTCAACCAATCAGAATTCTAGTTATCCAATCTGAACAGCGCACGCGGAACATATTTACTTGAATGAGGTTCATTGAAAGGTCCCGAGGGTATCCAAAAATAAAAACAATGGGACTTAAAATTTACCGCTTCGATTGTTAATCGTTTGGAAATAGTTTTTAAATCTCTTTCGTCGTCATATTGTAAATATATAGCCATGAATATTTGAAATATGTGACGTTTGTCAAAGTTTTCAGATGTGCCTCATATGCTTTATGACTTGAGGTCGGATCGTAATCGTGGAAATTAAAGAGTACAGTAAACACTGTTAAACTGTACACTATAGCACTGCCAGTGGCGGATCCAGGGGGGTGGCTTCCGGGGGTTGGAACACCCCTTTTTTTTGACGATCAATGCATTTGAATGGGGACATATAGTTGGAACCCCCCTCTTTATCCTGGGTTAGGAACCCCTCCCCCCTTTTATAAATGGCTGGATCCGCCCCTGACTGCTTCCCTCTGCCAGACGTGGATCAAGGATTTTGATAAGGGGGTGCAAACTATGCATAGTTTGAATAGGACATGTAAAAAGTCTAAGCGCCACAAGCACCCCCCTCGGCTTGCATACAAGACAAAAAAAACTGTCCTCTATTAGCTGCTCTAGTGAAGTTTTTTTTAGCTCAGTTGGTCGAGTCTACTAGAGAGGTGCCTTACCGTACGAATTTTTGTGAACTGTCAGGGGGGGGGGGGGGGCTCTTTTATTTTGTATCTAGTAAGAAAAAAATCTTAGGTAGTAGGCTATATATTTAAATACATGTGTATTTCCTATACAATTCCCATGCTGTAGCAGATACATATATACAAAAAACCAATCCTAGTCTATCATTGACATTATAATTGATAAATAAAATTCGAACTTGATCTGTAACTTGTCATGATAAAACAATACACCAAAAATCAAATCAATATCTTCAAGCATGAAGAAAAAAAGTGTGGAAAACTGATTTGCCAGACTGACGGAGTGCAAACCTAAAGTCTCGACTTTGACTAGCTGTGAATTTAGCTCGAACTGAAAATTCTTGCTTTTTTACCTTTTAAATAAATCCTTACATTTTCAGCTAGCAATAAACCTGACTTCCAAGTAACCTTGCATTTTGTAAGATCAATATATGATTGAGATAGCTGTAGAGTTTTATTAAAATCCAAGATCATTTGAAAAAGTTATATAGGGAGCTACCATTTGATTTTTAGGGGGGAGGGGCTAGGATTAAATTTGAAAAAAATAGGCAGGACAGGAGTTTTGAAAAAAAAAAGGCAGGATGAGACACTTGCAAAAAAAAAAAGTCAGGCCACACTTAAAAATATTTTGGTTTGCCCAAACCCTACCCAAAGGTAGAGACAGTGGGTAGGTAGGTAGGAATTTTCTTTTTTTCGGTAAAGAGTAATTGAAGTGTCAGATGATTTTTAGTCTTCATGCCTATCTGATTAAAAAAAAAACTTTTTCACATCAGGACAATAAAAGATTTTGAGTAGGCAGCTATTATATGGGTAGATAGGGTTAGGGCAAACAAACATATTCTTTTTTATGGCCTCAGGATGACAATTTAGGTAAAAAAAAAGGACTGAATAGAGTGAAAAATAAAAAGGCAGGACAGATATTACAACTAAAAAAAAATGCAGAACAAAATTTTTCATCCTAGCCCCCCCCCCATAAAAATCAAATGGTAGCTCCCTTAGTCCAAAATGAAAATTCTAGCTTTTTTTACCTTTTAATCAAATTTTTAAATTTGAAAGCAATAAACTAAATTATCAATAACCTGCCATTTTTTAAGATCAATATATACTTGACACAGAAGGGCTGCAGAAGTCATATTCAGAATATAGTGGCCCTATTGCTTCAAAGTGTCTGCAAAATAGACCAAAATCAATCATAAATAATAAATCATGAAAAAGGTCAAGGTCAGAAAAAAATGCCTGTGTCGGACATGTTCACCTTAAAATCATTCCATACACCAAATGTAGAGGCCTAATTGCTAGTTTGAGAAATAGACTTAACCGCAACAACTAAAGATTGAACCATGAAAAAGAGGTCAAGGTTCGATGAAAACTGCTAGTCCAAAATGCACATGTACATCTAACAATTATTCTATACACCAAATATAGTTGACCTATTGCTTATAGAATCTGAGATACAGACTTGACCATAATACATTTGTAAAGTGAAAATTTCAAATGAGAAAAAAAAGCATAATTTTTAATCAAGCAGTCACTGAACCAAAAAAATTAGGTCAAGGACAATGGACATTTGTTGGACAGAAACTTAGTGACTACACATATAAGGTACACAAAAATGTATCTGTGTACAAGGTATAAAACGTCCAGGTCATCTATCTTCTGAAATATCAAACTTTATTCAAATAGTTTATGCTGCTGCACGATTATGCTGATTGTAATCCCTAAGTGTCACATTTTGCAACAATGGTCTCAGGTGACACAAAAACTATTTCATTAAATTCAATCACATTCCATGTGCCTGTACCAAGTATAAACCCTGTTGTATACTTGCAGTACATGTTGCATGGCCTATAGTTTTTATTTTTTTATTTTTAGAATTGTGTATTAAATGCATATGACAGATCTATATAAAATAGATGTGGTACATTTTTGTACATGCAGTGATGTGATGAACATGTACATGAATGATTATCACAGACACAATGAACAAGATATTTCTGCTGAATTTATTCACTGCTTTTATAGACACATTAAAGACTAGAGCTTGACATATTGCATAGACAATTGCCTTTCCTTCTATTGAAGCCTTATATATACATGTAGGTTTCATTCTAGATGTCATTTAATTATTTTTTGCTATTTTAGTTGCTGTCGGTCTATTACAAAGCAGGGTTATTATTCACATCACATAAACATATTCTTGTCCTGAATATGCATACTAATTTGCCACTGGACTGTAAGCAGCTATCCATCATCATCATCATCATTAACATATATATAAACGTTTCATGTATAGTATCTCTTCTTGTTCATATGTAAACTTTGACCTACTGCTTTATATACATTGTGTAGAATCTGAGAAATTAATTTGCACAAAAAAATAACCTTAATCACTGATGGGTAAAATGAGGTTGGGGTCACATGAACACCGTCTTTTGTTTGATTTTATTTTTACCTAATGTATATACCTTAATTTTTTATTTAGATATCTGTAGACTTATAAGTTGAAACAAGAGTGCACACGCTGAAATGTGACGCCTACTATACTGACCATTGATTTTATGTTGATAGTCCTACTTATAAAGTTTTACTACAAGTATCACATTAACATTTATGATCCAAGAAAATGAGGTCAAGGTCAGATAAACCAAGGCGGAAATACATGTACACCTTTAATACAATCATTCCATACACAGAATATAGATGACCTATTGCTTGTAGTATAAAACAAACAGACCAAACCATGGAAATTCCATATGGACCAATGAACCATGAAAATGAAGTCAAGGTCAGATGATACCTACCAGACATACATACATGCATGCATACACCTTACAATCATTCCTTACACCAAATATAGTTGACATATTGCTTAAAGTTTAAGAGAAACAGACCAAAACACAAAAACTTAACATTGAGCAATGAACCGTGAAAATTAGGTCAAGGTCAAATAAAACCTGCCAGACTGATATGTACATTGTAAAATATTTCCATACACCAAATATAGTTGACCTACTGCATACAGTATTAGAAAAACAGACCAAAACACAAAAACTAAACTAGTACCACTGAACCATGAAAATGAGGTCTCAGATGACCATGATGACACCTGCCAGCTGGACATGTACACCTTACAATCATTACATACATGCATGTACGCCAAATATAGTAGACCTAATGCTTATAGTATCTGAGATATGGACTTGACCATGAAAACTTAACCTTATTCACTGATCCATAAAACGAGGTCGAGGTCAAATGAAAACTGTCTGACAGGCATTAGGACCTTGCAAGGTACGCACATACCAAATATAGTTATCCAATTACTCATAATAAGAGAGAAATTAACATTACAAAAAATCTGAACTTTTTTTTCAAGTAGTCACTGAACCATGAAAATGAGGTCAATGACAATAGACATATGACAGACGGAAACTTCATATCATAAGGCATCTATATACAAAGTATGAAGCATCCAGATCTTCTACCTTCTGCAATATTAAGCTTTTAAGAAGTGAGTTAACGCCGCCGCATCACTATCCCTAATTACACAAAATTTAGATTATTTTTTAACTTTTGTGATAAAATGGTGATATACATGTATGTGCTCAGTTGATACAACATTTTACAATTTTCATGCATCTTGGGACTCGCAAGTTTTGAAAATGATGAGTCCAGACTGATTATGATGAGTCCAGGACTCGCCTTAGTGAGAATCCGGGGCTCGACAAAAAATTGAGAGACAAGTTGAACCCCGTCTGACAACACATGTAAACCTTTGATCCCATACATGTATACAAAATATAGTTATCATATTACTTATAATATACTACAAATTCACTTGATAAAATCACTACACATGTAGTTTTTTAAGGAGCACTGAACAATGAAAATGGAATAAGGACAATGGACATATGTCTTGACAGAAACTTCTAAACATAAGGATTCCTTATACATTATCATGATTATGATTTTAAGTATGACAAATCCATGATTTCTACCCTCTGAAATATAAAACTTCATATAAATAGTAAATGTTGTTGTCCGATTAGCATGATTAGCATTTCATGTCTTGCATGTCTTGTATTCTGAAACTTTTGTCACAGACAGGACATAACTGGAGACCTTGGAGGAATTAAGCCTACTTATACATGTTATAAGCCTCATGGTGATAGTCAGTAATTTATCTGGAGGAAAATGAACAAGGAAGATACAAAAAGTGAAGGTAGTCTTCAGTTCCAGAACAGACATAGTTGTCAGAATTTTTTTTTTTTTAATTATCTGGTTTATCCATTCAAATAAAGACAGAAGAAATCTATCTATTACTAAAATATAACTGTTCTGAACTGCATTTTATTTAATGAACATATAGCACTGTCAACATGTACAATGTACCTGACAACAACCAAGCAACAATCTTTTAGTTCACAAGTACAACAGCTTGATCCATATGTGATCCAAAATGTGCAGAATGCTATTATGGTGGGAGGTTCAAATTCACTTTATACTTCTCTACTTTGAATATTATATCCTATATCACCTTCATTGCTGGTGATCATCATGTCATGTACATGTAGAACTTATTTTTAAACTTCTATTGGAAACCAGATTGGTCAAATATGTCTTCATAACGAGTTGAAAATATGGAATGTCTTGGACTAGGTACCGTGGCTTCCAAAGATTTAAAGATTGTCTGATGGTCTTAAATCTGTATTGTATATGACCATGATGACTGTTACATGTATAAATGAAAAAGGCTTTTATATCTTTGCTTTTGTACAGACATCATTGACATTTATATTAGCAAACAATTTGCATTTCCTGGCATATCTATTTGTTTGGCGGCTGAACATTTCCAAATGCATGTTTCATGTTTTTCACATCCTTTTTAGTTTTCTGATGAAAATGCTGTTGCTTCCAGTTGATACATATTCTATAGCTGAGCCTGTGTCTGGCCATTTCTTTATGTCTAGCATGTGTGTGAATTATTCACAGTGACTCTCAATTTCATTTCCCCAAACTTTCTGTGTCTGATTTCTTTCAATGAAGCTATATAGACAGGGGAAGAATGTCTGCTCCTGAAATATCAATTTAAATATATTTATGGAATATTCCGATTTCAAAACAATGCTGACTCCATTATAAAGCTTATTTTAGATTATTTAACATCCGTTTCAGCATTGTTCAGAGGAACTCATTTAATTTTTTTCTTTAATAATTATTACTAGCTTTTCCAGACTAAAAGATGAAGAAAAAATGTACATGCATGTTTGTTTAGGGTTTCCCTACCTACATGTACATACCCTGTTACTTAATACTAGTGTTTATTCAAACACATTTTAATTGATATGTTCCTCTGGTTAATGACAGAATGTTTTATTGTCCTTAAATAAATGTTACTTACAGATATACATGTAGGTTATCTAAAAGTAAATTTATAAATTGACACTGTGAATCCATTTCTAGGATCCACATCTTCTTATCTTTGAACATTTTTGGGGGAAATAAAAACACTGGCCCTCGAGTAATCCTTTTTGGGATTAGTCCTTGAGGTGTGGATTCCCTAATCAAATTTGTACGTACATGTATTTATTATCAGTATCTGTACACAAATCTTTAAACTTGTATTTCATTTCATTTCACATTTTTTACTTTTTGTTTAGCATCATCATTTCCAGACATTAATCTTATAAGATACCTATTGATTTTGTTTGATGGTTGGTTGTTTTCTGAACAATTTAACATACATGTATGTACTATGATAGAGATAGCCTCGTCTGTCTTGTTCTTCTATATATTGGTCAAGTATATGTATTGGACATGTTGAATTTAAAGATAGAGTATTCTATCAGTCAAGAGCATAATTACTTAATCAAGTCTTCAAATTATTTATACTAGTAATGTTACAAATGAAAACAAAGCAGTGGCGGACCCAGAAATTTTCTTCATAATGGGGGCCTGTACAGCCATGCTTCAGTGATTCCCTATATAAACAACCAAATTTTTCCAAAAAAGGGGGCCTGAGCCCCTTGAGCTCCCCCTTTAAATCCGCCTCTGCAAAGTTACTCAATCATGTAGTTAAAGCTAAATATTTGAGTATGAAAGACTACAATAAATGGGGACTGTGTCCATAGGACACAGATGATGCCCACTCTTGCAGATCATATAAAGTTATAAAACGACATAACTGAAGAACGGTAAAAGTGATGCTACCCAAATTTGTGCTTGATCTGAGTTTTTTTGGTAATAAGTATTATGTATAAGTTTCATAACATTTGGTTGAGGCAAACTAAAGTTAGAGAATGGAAACGAAAAATTCAGCAATTTTACCATTTGTTCTGGAACGGTTAAAGTAACACTTTTGCCTCTTTCAACTGATTTTTATAGTTCATTCTTATATTGTACTGTTACACCACTGTCCCAGGTTAGGGGAAGGGTTGGGATCCCGCTAACATGTTTAACCCCGCCACATTTTGTATGTATGTGCCTGTCCTAAGTCAGGAGCCTGTAATTCAGTGGTTGTCGCTTGTTTATGTGTTACATACTTGTAATTCGTTCATTTTTTTTTTACATAAATTAGGCCGTTAGTTTTTCTCGTTTGATTGTTTTACATTGTCATTTCGGGGCCTTTTATAGCTGACTGTGCGATATGGGCTTTGCTCATTGTTGAAGGCTGTATGGTGACCTATAGTTGTTAATTTCTGTGTCATTTGGTGTCTTGTGGAGAGTTGTCTCATTGGCAATCATACCACATCTTCTTTTTTATATGTACATAAACAGGATGAAGTTATTTTTCTCACAAAGCATTAAACTAATATTTAATGAACACTGAAACACTAATTGCCATTCTGACCCACTGCAGCCGAGTACAAGAATAGTGAACAATTAATTTCTTTCTTGGCAGAAAATTTCCCCTAACAATTATCTGGAGCACCACATGATATCAACATGTATCAGTGTGTGACAGAAGTAAAAAAAGTATGCTGATATTAAAACTTCTTCTGCATGTGCTGGCATAAGTATACATGTATATCTTTGCAAGTACACAGTAGAATATCATTAATAAGATGACATTATGATTTATATACTTTTACCAATAAATTTAGATTTATCTGATCCCATATCTTCATTGACTTTGTAAATTATAATTTTTTTGGTAGGAGAATTAGGAGAATGAAGACTTGCAATGTATTTTCTGGGATATTGTCATGTTTTTATAAAGTACACTGTGAATCCTCCACAAATATTTTTTTGAGTAAACACTCGAGAAGTTGCCCAATGATAGAAAAATGTCAACCTTTAATAATACTCTATTTTCGAGAATTTACCTTTGAATGCAGACTTGAATATCGGGTAGCAGATATCTGGTATGTAAACTTTTTCCATAGCCCGTTGGAAGCATGTTGGAAGCCTGACCATGCAATCTTTGATTTCCAAAATTTTTCTCTTCTCAAATTTCAATTCTTTCACTTTGTACTAAGGCAAAATTTCAGTTAATGCATTTTCCATGTTGTTTTTCCATTTCTACGTCGCCATCTTCAACATGTTCCTAGGTCGCGTTTATAAGGAGCATTCTGATTGGTCGATATAAATACTTTCTGGGTCAAATATTACGTTATATAAGGTCACAAAAGTGAAACCTTGTTGGGTACTTGTTAGATCTTCGTATGTAGTATAACGTAGTATAACGAAATCCGAGATCTATATTTTAATTAGATTGTGGGTAACTAATAAAAGTATAATATAATTACATATGGTGTTTTAAAAGTACTAAATATAGTAATCAAAAAATGTAACCATGTTGATTATAATTCTTGTATAAATAAATCATATATTTTTAAGTCACTATCATATTTAACTCCTTTCTATATGACCACCATGGACAAAAGGTACATCTTTAATCACCAATTCTTTTTAGTTTCATTCGTTGCTATTCACTCCTTTTTAGTCAATTCTGATTACCAACTTGCAAGTTTTTTTGGTTCGGTATTTCCATTAAAAACATATTTTCGCGGACTGAGTCATGTTCTCAATATTCAATTATTTCTATTGCTTTTTTAAATTCCGACTTTTTACAATGGCATACGCTTTCTGATGTTTCAATTCTACGTTCATAAAACAAAAAAGAAAATTTTAACTCAAGTCCAGGTGCAATGGGATTTGTAGGACCAAAGTGATTCAGTAGATATTTGAACATCTTTTTCATATGTACTGCTAGACCTTGTAGAATTGAGCGCAATCACCTCGAGCAACTATTTCTTCTTTGTATCTGTAAATAGCTCAATTCATTATTCATGTTATTCTTGGAGAAAACCAAAGCCTCGTTCACATTAAATTCGTCAATTTACTTAGTATACAATAAGTGGATCACTTCATAACAGATTTCTTTCGTCTCAACCATAATTTTTACACGGAAAGATAATAAATTAATATTTCCAGCTACCTCAGTTCTTTCTCACCGTGCCAGTGTTTTTTATCGCGTCTCATCATGAACAACGCCGGTGTTGGATAGTTTGTTCCCCTTTTCTTTGGGGTGCTTTATCATTTGTTCAAACATATGCTTTCAATTTCTTCAGCTATTTTTGCCTTCAGTATGGTATACTTTTTATTGTTCATATTGTAAGGACATTGAGTTCTTAAAGAACTCTTTTAAAACGTGTACCTTAGTTTCATGGTGTCTATTTTTATGTATCTATTTATGTAGTCGTCCTAGTCTGCGCCTTTTAATTGAATGAATTCATGTAGGGAAATATTAATTCTATTTTTATATTTACCTGTCGGAATTCCAACCAGTTTAAAACTACAAACGCTTGAAATTGATATGGGTTTAAATTAGTGCATTCCAAATGCATTTAATGTAAACGATTGCATGTTGTATACATTTCAGATCGATATTAAATTGGGGAGGTTATGTTTACCATACATGACCTTGTTAAGGAGATTTGCAGTTTACCTAATTGGGACTGGGTAGTCAAAATGTAAGGGATTTCAAATATTTTCTATCATAATCAAAGGTTTTGTTGGGGGGAAATAAGTGCATGTCAACTTTTTTCTGCAAGATTTGGTAATTTTTGTAAAATTTGGAAATGGCATGCATACTTGTACATTAGGATAATTTCAAAAACATACCTCTTCAGATCGATATTAAAAGGGGAAGGTTTATATACCTTAAAATCTAGTTTAGGGGAATTGCAGCTTACCTACTAGGATGGGGTGGGCAAAATTGGGGAGTATCAAATGTTTTCTATCATAACCAAAAGGGTATATTTTTTTTGTTCTTCTTCTTGGCAAACATTTAATTAGTGAAGGTCAACATTTTTGGATAATTTCAAATATTTGCATAATTTTATTCCTAGTTTCTATGAAGAATTTCTACATCCCACTATAAATTGTTACCACTGTCATTTATATATTGGGAAGTTAATTAATCAAATGAATATGACTGTGTATATATTTCGTAATGTTTTGAATAATCATTTTCAACTGTTGCTACGCATGCTTATTGTTTCACTTCTAAACACATGTTTTTCGGAATATTCATTTCCATGCTGAAGTGGTCAAAACTATTTATTTTCGGCTCTTGACAGGCCAGGATATTCCTTTTTCAAATCCCCCTTTTTTCCAAACAAATACATGATAATCAAACGGTCGTCCATTAATCGTTTGTCCTATCAGATAATAATTAAAATATATTTTAAACGTAAATGTTCTCTGTTCTTAATAAGTTCTCATATACGCGTTTCCGTGATTGTGCTTATAACGAATGGCATCTGATTCACCAATTATCGTTTATTGACCGTTCACTTCCGATTCCTTTTATAGTTCGCTGTTTTAAAAACTTCTCAGTGGCATTCTTGGTAATATCTGAAACGCGTACAATCAAACATTGTCATGTATGATTCCCTAATGGCGTATTCGATATAACCTCAATGTCTTAAACTATTGCTATTG
This sequence comes from Mytilus californianus, assembly GCF_021869535.1. Lineage (NCBI taxonomy): Eukaryota > Metazoa > Mollusca > Bivalvia > Mytilida > Mytilidae > Mytilus > Mytilus californianus. The sequence goes on along the minus strand of NW_026262582.1, from coordinate 45,398,935 downwards.
ATTCCATTTAGTCCTCGCTGTTCACAATAGTCTATGTTTTCGTGTTCATATCAAGCTTGTGTCGTCACAATTTTTATTTTTTCTGTTTTATTTCTGGTTTAAATCAACCTTTGATGTTGGATATTTCACGTTTCGTGTACAGCAACAATAATCAGTATCGCTGAAGTTCGCATTGTTGGGAAACTAATAAAAGTATAATATAATTACATATGGTGTTTTAAAAGTACTAAATATAGTAATCAAAAAATGTAACCATGTTGATTATAATTCTTGTATAAATAAATCGTATATTTTTAAGTCACTATCATATTTAACTCCTTTCTATATGACCACCATGGACAAAAGGTACATCTTTAATCACCAATTCTTTTTAGTCATTCATTCGTTGCTATTCACTCCTTTTTAGTTAATTCTGATTACCAACTTGCAAGTTTTTTTTATTCGGTATTTGACATGTTCTGAATCTTCAATTATTTCTATTGTTTCATTAAATTCCAGCTCTGCAATGGCATACGCTTTCTGGTGTTCAATTTTGCGTTCATTAAAGAATAAAGAATAGCTTAACTCAAGTCCAGGTACAATGGAATTTGTAGTACTAATTAAGTGATTCTGTAGATATTTGAACATCTTTTTCATATGTACTGCTAAACCTTGCACGAATTGGGCGCAATCACCTCGAGCAACTATTTCTTCTTTGTATAAGTAAATATCTCAATTCATTATTCTTAAAGAAAACCAACGCCTCGTCCACATTGAATTCGTCAATTTACTTAGTATTCAATAAGGGGATCACTTCAATCTTCTCAACCATAATTTTTATACGGAAAGATGATAAATTAATATTTCCAGCTTCCTCGATTCTTCCTCACCGTGCCAGTGTTTTTATCGCGTCGCATCATGAACATCGACTACCAATAACGCCGGTGGTGGATAGCATATTTCCCTTTTATTTGGGGAGGGGGGAGTGCTTTATCATTTGTTTAAACATAGGCTTTCAATTTCTTCAGCTATCTTTTCCTTCAGTATGGTATATTTTTTATTGTTCATATTTAAAAGACATTGAGTTCTTAAAGAACTCTATTGAAACTTGTACCTTAGTTTCATGATGTCTATTTTTATGTATCTATTTATATATTCGTCCTAGTCTGCGCCTTTTAATTGAATGAATTCATAAAGGGAAATAGTAATTATATTTTTATATGTACCTGTCGGAATTCCAACCAGTTTAAAACTACAAACGCTTGACATTGACATTGATTTTAATTGGTGCATTCGTGATATATTTAGTGTAAAAGACATAATGGGAAAATTGCATGACGTATACAATTTCAGATCGATATTAAAACGGGAAGGTGTATTTACCTTATTTGACCTTGTTTATACCTGGGATGGGGCAGTCAAAATGTAAGGGATTTCAAATATTTTCTATCATAATCCAAGGTTTTTTGGGGGGCAAAATTTATTAAGTGCGTGTCAACTTTTTTCTGCAAGATTTGGTATTTTTTGTACATTTGGAAAAGGCATACTTGTACATTCAGATAATTTCAATAACCTCTTCAGATCGATATTAAAATGGGAAGATTTATATACCTTAAAATCTAGTTTAGGGGAATTGCAGCTTATAACCTAGGATGGGGTGGGCAAAATGTGGGGAATATCAAGTATTTTCTACCAAAAGGTTGTTTTTTGTTGGGTTTTTTTGGCAAAAATTTAATTGGTGGTGGTCAACTTTTTTGCAAGATTTGGTTTATCTTTTTATAATTTTGAAAAGACTAATTTTTTACATTAGAATCATTTCAAATATTTGCATAATTTCATTCCTAGTTTATTCTATGAAGTAATTCAACATCCCACAATGAAATGTTACGACAGTCATTTATATATTGGGAAATTAATTAATTAATTAAACTCTCGCAACAACTTTTTTAAAGTCTAGGGTCAGTAGGTGGCCTGTTGCAAGGCTGAATTTTTGTCCCTGTCCAATGTACCCTCATTTTCCTGTGGTGGTCCAAATTTCACCGACCTTCGTCTAGGACGGCCTCTGTTTCAGGACCTTTCCATTGTGTTTATTGTTTATTTGTTCTCGTCCTGAACATGCATGAAATATTTGCCACTTGATGTTAAGCAACCAACAATCAATCAATCATTCTAAATTCTTCAGCAAAGCACGACTAGCTATTATAAAGTGGAATGTATTAAAATGATCCTATAATTGTTTAATTAGTATATAGCATCTGGTGTGATGCATTTGAATACGTAGTAGTATACATTGGTATAGTTTTTGAAGGACAGTCCTTTATAAATTTTCATCTTGTTGTATTCACAAATATGTATAGTTGTATATAAAAGCTTTATACATGCATATATGCTTTGCATTCGTTTATTTGAAACTACATACATGTACCATTCTATATGTGCCTGTCCCAAGTCAGGACTTCGCTGGTTGTTGTTGGATCATGTCTGTCAAATTTGTTTTTCGTAAATTGTTTTGTTATGAATTAGGCCGTTAGTTTTCTCAAATGAATTGTTTCATATTTGTCATGTCAGGGCCTTTTGTAGCCGACTACACGGTATGGGTTTTATATCATTGTTGAAGGCTATACAGTTGCCTATAATTGTATATGTCCATATCATTTGAACTTTGGTGGAAAGTTGTTTCATTGGCAATCATATCACATCTCCTTATTTTTATAATGCATCAATTATAACTGACATCAAACATGGATGTCTACCTGTTCAATGCTGTTGTACTATTTCATGTTCATCTGGATCTTTATTTGAGCAGACTACACAAAGTTGTTGGCTTTGCTACTAGTTACCGATTTTGAACTGAAAACAGGGTGTCCGAGAACATTTTAAGAAGCAAATTAGGGTAATATAAGAAGTAAGATACGAGATATATAAAAACATGAAGCACCAAAACTGTGTAAATTTCTGATCGTTCGCTTGCATAAAATGCTTTTCATGGATTTTGTTTTTTTTTTATATTTCAAAAATAATATCGCTCGATAGTAAAAAATACTTTCGCCTGCCAAAAATCAAACTTCGAAAAAAAAAAACAAATAAAAAAAATTTCGTTCTCTCGCTACCCTTTTTTACGGAAAGTGTCCGAAGAACTAGAAATTAATTTGGTGTGTGCTAACTTCAATTCATTTATGTTTCTATTATTATCCCTTACAGTACATGAAAATATAAAAAGAATTCAAATGTGCATGTGGCTTTTACATTGCTTCCGAAAAAAGTATTGCAACACTTTTTAGAAGTAAATTAATGCATACATGTTTCGTACAATTTAACCACTAAACTGCAAAATAATTAGAATAACAGCTTTTATGTTATCGATTAAATCAAATACAGTTTACGTTTATAAGCTGTCTATAAAATGTTCATATTTCAACTTTATCTAAAAGATTTATCTTTAACCTTGCAACAGGCAAACCCTTGGACTATTGAAATATTTCATCAAAGTATTTACCTTTCAGAAGAAAACTAGGAAGTTGTAGCGTATTTAGACATTCAACTGAGCTAAACGCAACCTTCCTGAGCGTGAGTTTTATTGGTAGACGGGAGAGTTCAGGGCGATAAATGTATATACTTCAGTTACTCGTATGGGTTTACTGAAAAGGAAATAATGAATGTTCATAAATCGCCCAATTAAAAAAAAAAAAAACACTTCCTATTAAAGCAAAAGAGGGGCGAAAAATACCAGAGGGACAGTCAAACTCATACATTGAAAATAAACTGACAACGCCATGGCTAAAAAATAAAAAGACAAACAGACAAATAATAGCACACAAGACACAACATAGAAAACTAAAGACTAAGCAACACGAACCCCACCAAAAACTGGGGGTGATCCCAGGTGCTCCGGAAGGGTAAGCAGATCCTGCTCCACATGTGGCACCCGTCGTGTTGCTTATGTTATTACAAATCCGGTAAATAGTCTAATTCGGTAGGTCACATTCGTGAAAAGGGACGGTTATTGTAGTTACGACATAAGGAACATATCCGATATCATCTGTGAAACGGTTTGACCGAGTTCTTTTTGTGTCTTAAGATTTTCGTCTTTTAACTAAACCCTATCATTCATATGTGATTTCTAGATCTGCAAAAATTCACACTTACCGTAGTCTGTCATGTCATATAGTTTACAAAGAAGCACTTAAGGCATTCCAAAAGTTTTAGAAATTATGAATACAATTATTTGTGTGTATAGGTATTTCAAAAAGTCTCGTCTGGTACTTCGAATAAGGCATTTTAAGGGTTAAAATTAAAAGGGAACTTTATAACAGGTTTATCAAATGTGTGGATATTATTTTCTTGATAAATAATTACTTTATTAATTGAGCAGTTGACGAGTCTTGTAAATACATTATAAAAGACAAAAACATTTAGATAATGTTTGTTTTTATTAAAATCTCCTTATAGTACCTTTAACTGTTGAACAATACAATAAAACTAACAGGGTATCATATGTTATATGATATGTTCTGTCAAAGTTGATAATATCGTGTCTATTCAAAACCGGTTTAAGTTAAAGCTTCTTTAAATGCTACTATTTCAATTAAATTCAAATGACATGGTAATAACTGACTTACTTGTCTTATACATGTACTAGATAAACAAGCGAGTTTATATGGGGAAATGTGGAGAAAGAAAGGCGGCAGATACCAAGTAAACGTTCAAAACTCATTAGTCGCAGAAAAACTGACAACGCTACAGAAAAGGTAGAAAGGTTGTCAAAAAGACAATCTTGTCCACAAACAGTCGGCATAGGAAATACATTTGTAATCCATGAACAATACTGTGAACTTCTTTTCTGTATTTTCGTTACGTTGGTGTATTAATTATGACATATATTATAGATATAAGAAGATGCGGAATGAGTGCCAATGAGACAACTCTCCATCCAAGTCACAATGTGTAAAAGTAAACCATTATAGGTCAAAATACGGCCTTCAACACGGAGCCTTGGTACACACCGAACAGCAAGATATAAAGGGCCCCAAAAATGACTGGTGTAAAACCATTCAAACAGGAAAACCAACGGTCTAATCTATATAAAAAACGAGAAACGAGAAACACTTATGAACCACACCAACAAACGTCAACCACTGAACATCAGGTTCCTGACTTAGGACAGGTGCAAACAAATGCAGCGGGTTTAAACGTTTTAATAGGCGCCAACCTTCACACTAACCTGAAACAATAGTGTAACATCACAACATAGAAAGACACGCTATAAAATATCAATTGAAATGGCTTAACTCAATCAAGGGACATATTAACAAAAACAAGTGAACATACACTGAACGAATAAATTTGATCTATGACACAATGTAAATACAAAATTGATAAAAACAAAAAAAGGGGGGGGGGGGGGTGCTAGATGTGAAAGAATATCAGAAGGACAACCATACCCTTGGACAAAATTCCGCCAAATAAAATAACGTACACAGGTAAATAAAAATAATTTTGTTGTAAGGTATACATGGAGTACGGAAATATTTTTTACAAAATAGATGATTTTGTTGTATGTTTAAACTTGAATTTTTGCAATGGACAGAATCAAAATTTATCTTTAAGTATAAGTTACGGTGCGAACACGAATAAACGGTAAAATTTGGCAACGACTAGGTGTCTGTTTCACGGAAATATGTTATATAGCATACATTTATATTTCTTTTCAGCTGATCTTCAGACATAACCTACTCCAACAGAGGTATGAGGAAAAACTACTGAAATCGACACTATATATAAGCTCTATGATCACCATCACGAATGGGTTGACCGATACGATGTGTCGGTGTCTCAACTCACTAGTAACATGTTATTGCGGTGTAAGATCTTAAGATACCCGTATATTCGTCTAATCTGTCATTTTACCGATTGTGTTCTATTGCCGATTGTGACATTTTGACTGAGGTTGAATTCGCATGACAGGTGATGCATGCAAAGCAGGAGACGCTTACGCTGTCAACGCACCTGTTCTCGCTCCTTTTTGGGTTCATTCGATCCCTCGGGTTTGTTTTGTTGCCTTGGTTTATCTCTTCCTAATCGATTTTCAAATTTTAACAACGGAAAACTACTGTCACCTTGATTGATTATGCGCTGACAATATTCATTTAGCACTTTTGATGAACATAGGTTTTATTGTTCAGAAATTATGTAAATCAAACCGTGTTAACGGTCTAATATTTTAAACGTAAATGTTCTCTGTTCTTAATAATTTCTCATATACGCGTTTCCGTGATTGTGCTTATAACGAATGGCATCTGATTCACCAATTATCGTTTATTGACCGTTCACTTCCGATTCCTTTTATAGTTCGCTGTTTTAAAAACTTCTCAGTGGCATTCTTGGTAATATCTGAAACGCGTACAATCAAACATTGTCATGTATGATTCTCTAATGACGTATTCGATATAACCTCAATGTCTTAAACTATTACTATTGATTCCATTTAGTCCTCGCTGTTCACAATAGTCTATGTTTTCGTGTTCGTATCAAGCTTGTGTCGTCACAATTTCTATTTTTTCTGTTTTATTTCTGGTTTAAATCAACCTTTGATGTTGGATATTTCACGTTTCGTGTACAGCAACAATAATCAGTATCGCTGAAGTTCGCATTGTTGGGTAACTAATAAAAGTATAATATAATTACATATGGTGTTTTAAAAGTACTTAATATAGTAATCAAAAAATGTAACCATGTTGATTATAATTCTTGTATCAATAAATCGTATATTTTTAAGTCACTATCATATTTAACTCCTTTCTATATGACCACCATGGACAAAAGGTACATCTTTAATCACCAATTCATTTTAGTTTCATTCGTTGCTATTCACTCCTTTTTAGTCAATTCTGATTACCAACTTGCAAGTTTTTTTGGTTCGGTATTTCCATTAAAAACATATTTTCTCGGACTGAGTCATGTTCTGAATATTCAATTATTTCTATTGCTTCATTAAATTCCGACTTTTTACAATGGCATACGCTTTCTGATGTTTCAATTCTACGTTCATAAAACAAAAAAGAACATTTTAACTCAAGTCAAGGTGCAATGGGATTTGTAGGACCAAAGTGATTCAGTAGATATTTGAACATCTTTTTCATATGTACTGCTAGACCTTGTAGAATTGAGCGCAATCACCTCGAGCAACTATTTCTTCTTTGTATCTGTAAATAGCTCAATTCATTATTCATGTTTTTCTTGAAGAAAACTAAAGCCTCGTTCACATTAAATTCGTCAATTTACTTAGTATACAATAAGTGGATCACTTCATAACAGATTTCTTTCGTCTCAACCATAATTTTTACACGGAAAGATGACAAATTAATATTTCCATCTACCTCAGTTCTTTCTCACCGTGCCAGTGCTTTTATCGCGTCTCATCAAGAACATTGACTACCAATAACGCCGGTGTTGGATAGTTTGTTCCCCTTTTCTTTGGGGGTGCTTTATCATTTGTTCAATCATATGCTTTCAATTTCTTCAGCTATTTTTGCCTTCAGTATGGTATACTTTTTATTGTTCATATTTTAAGGACATTGAGTTCTTAATGAACTCTTTTAAAACGTGTACCTTAGTTTCATGGTGTCTATTTTTATGTATCTATTTATGTAGTCGTCCTAGTCTGCGCCTTTTAATGGAATGAATTCATGTAGGGAAATATTAATTCTATTTTTATATTTACCTGTCGGAATTCCAACCAGTTTAAAACTACAAACGCTTGAAATTGATATGGGTTTAGATTAGTGCATTCCAAATGCATTTAATGTAAACGATTGCATGTTGTATACATTTCAGATCGATATTAAATTGGGGAGGTTATGTTTACCATACATGACCTTGTTTAGGAGATTTGTAGTTTACTTAATTGGGACTGGGTAGTCAAAATGTAAGGGATTTCAAATATTTCTATCATAATCCAAGGTTTTGTTGGGGGGAAATAAGTGCATGTCAACTTTTTTCTGCAAGATTTGGTAATTTTTGTAAAATTTGGAAATGGCATGCATACTTGTACATTAGGATAATTTCAAAAACATACCTCTTCAGATCGATATTAAAAGGGGAAGGTTTATATACCTTAGAATCTAGTTTAGGGGAATTGCAGCTTACCTACTAGGATGGGGTGGGCAAAATTGGGGAGTATCAAATGTTTTTTATCATAACCAAAAGGGTATTTTTTTTGTTCTTCTTCTTGGCAAACATTTAATTAGTGAAGGTCAACATTTTTGGATAATTTCAAATATTTGCATAATTTTATTCCTAGTTTCTATGAAGAATTTCTACATCCCACTATAAATTGTTACCACAGTCATTTATACATTGGGAAGTTAATTAATCAAATGAATATGACTGTGTATATATTTCGTAATGTTTTGAATTATCATTTTCAACTGTTGCTACGCATGCTTATTGTTTCACTTCTAAACACATGTTTTTCGGAATATTCATTTCTCTGCTGAAGTGGTCAAAACTATTTATTTCGGCTCTTGACAGGCCAGGATATTCCTTTTTCAACCCCCCCTTTTTCCCAACAAATACATGATAATCAAATGGTCGTCCATTAATCGTTTGTCCTATCAGATAATAATTAAAATATATCTTAGATGTTTAGACTAGACTCGTTTTAACTTTTAAAAAAACTTTTATATACGCTACTTTAAAGCATCTGATAAACTAATGAAAAATCCACAATTTGTTATACATAAGTTTTTGCATGCCGCTATTTATCAAAGCCTGATTCATGATATAAAATTAAAGGGAAATAATTTTTGGTTAGGGTAAAGGGGTTATACAACAATTCAGGAGAAATTTCATTCGGAGTCAAAATAATTTAAGGTCCCATGTTTAAAAACCCTCCTTGTACCCAGGTAGAAAGTAAGAAGTTCCTTAATACTGCAACAGTTGCATATGTATGTCTATATTGAGGAACATCGTCAATAGTTTTCAGTGGCGGATCCAGAGGGGGGGGGGGGGTCCAGGGATTGGAACCCCTTTTTGTTTGACAAATAATGCTTTTGTATAGGGGACATATGGTTGGAACCCCCTTTATATGACTTGATCCGCACCTGGTTTTCGTATGTCACATCGCATTATTTTTAGTTATTTGGAGAATTTAGTTTTAATGATAGATCTTTGATTGTTTCGATTAAGTTCATTCATAACTTATAGAGCCTCGGGACGATTTAAAGCTGAGCGTATCGTCACGTGATAGACAGACACTAGCAGGTCTATTGTTGAATAAAATTGAGAATGGAAATGGGGAATGTGTCAAAGAGACAACAACCCGACCACAGAACAGACAACAGCAGAAGGTCACCAACAGGTCTTCAATGCAGCGAGAAATTCCCGCACCCGGAGGCGTCCTTCAGCTGGCCCCTAAACAAATATATATACTAGTTCAGTGATAATGAACGCCATACTAAACTCCAAATTGTACACAAGAAACTAAAATTAAAAATAATACAAGACTGACAAAGGCTAGAGGCTCCTGACTTGGGACAGGCGCAAAAATGCGGCGGGGTTAAACATGTTTATGAGATCTCAACCCTCCCCCTATACCTCTAGCCAATGTAGAAATGTAAACGCACAACAATACGCACATTAAAATTCAGTTCAAGAGAAGTCCGAGTCTGATGTCAGAAGATGTAACCAAAGAAAATAAACAAAATGACAATAATACATAAATAACAACAGACTACTAGCAGTTAACTGACATGCCAGCTCCAGACTTCAATTAAACTGATTGAAAGATCATGTCTTCATCATATGAACATCAGGCACAATCCTTCCCGTTAGGGGTTTAGTATCATACCATCAAGACTGTGTGTTATCCTCTAGATTTCTGTTGGTTATTTTTGTAGTTGGATTGCTAGCTGTTTCTCACATCTCCGTTTATTCACACGTATAGTTCTATCATTGAACAATACAGCTATATATCACTTGAAATTTTTTTCGGAAAAAACCTGAATAAAGTTTTTCGTCAATACCTAAACTCCCACGTTATGATGTAATTAACTCGTTCCAAATATAAACCTTTATTATGTTTATTACTATAGTAAAGCTTTTTATAAGGTCAGCTTTGCTATCCAATTCATTTGTTCCTTTAACATGATAAGTAAGCGTGAATTGAAAAATGTTTTAAATAACCTTCATTGGGTACGCCAGAGACATATAATACATGTCTCTGGGTACGCTAAAAAAAATAAAACACAAAAAATATACTATGTAATCCCCAAGCGCATGTGGTAACTGTTGCATGAATAAAATAATCTTAAATACACAGCACTACATCTAAAATGTGTATACTAGTATAAATCTGTGATACAAATTGTGTGGTGTTTTTAAAAGGAAAAAAATGTGTATTGTACTGTATAGGGGAAATTCATCACAAATTTTCCGATTACTTTTTTTAATTTTTGATTCTAAGATTGGTCCATGCAAAGAAAAAAATGTCATTGTTTCTTTCATTGGTAAATAATTAATATCAGAAAATGGACACAATCATCTCATTTACACATGAGTTGGTTGAGTACGAGTTGGCAAAGGTACGAAATGACAAAGATACGAGTTGTCGTGTACTCAAACAATATTATCTAGAGAGGGTCTCACTAATTAGCATCAAGAAGCGTCAAGAAGCGACATGAAGCGTCAAGAAGCGACAAGAAGAATAATTTAGCGACAAGAAGCGTCAAGAAGACTATTTAGCGACAAGAAATTAAAAAAAAACCTTATTAAAACGACTTATTCCAAATAAATATATTAAAAAAATATCCATTGAAATTTGTTTTTATATATGTTGTTATAAATTAAGTGATTTTTTTTTATTATATTGATAGATGAAGAAATTAAACATTTGTAAAGAAGAAAGGGATCGTCTAGTTTTCGTTAAATATAAAGAATACGTTTAAGATAATGTATGTACTGTTTTCATACAATGAGAAACAATCAAATAAGAATAGCTATACGCGTGTCCCTTGTTTTATTGCTACAATAACATCCAATTAACACTTAACTTTGTACACGCGTCAGACTAGACAATTACACGCGCCAGAATATACAATCATTGTAAATAGTGAACACCTGTTTAGAACTCAACATTGTCTTAATTTATCTTTAATCTTCAATCAACATTAAACTATGCATAAAAATTATCGTTTAATATTATAAGCCAATACACAAAATAAAATGATGTAAAATGTTAACGTTTTGATAATGTTTTCTTCTTGTTTGATTTCGACGATTTCAGTTCATTGTATTTCACAAATTATGTCTGTATTTTCTGGACAATGATGCACAAATAATGCATTTTGAATGCAGTCAGTTCATTATATATTAGACGAAAAAAGTGTTAAAAAAATCATAAGATGAATATATAATTGTTCTGAAACACAAGTAAAAATTAATATCATATGTCAGGTGTTATATATATGTATTGTATGGTCGTATGTGTTTTGTAGTTAAGTCGTGAGAGTTGTGTCCCTTTGTATGACGATGATGCATATTTGATGTGATGTTATCTGTCTCTTTGAAATAAACGTGCTTTGGAAATAGATGTGTTTTTGTTGCTCTTAAGCAAATATAACTTTAGCGACATGGGGAGGCAAGAATATAACGTAATATTTGCTGTAAATAAAATTATGTAGCATTTAGATCTAGGTTTCAAAAATGCGTGATGCTTTAAATTACTTTAAATAATGACTTTTTCTATAAATTTATATTCACTGTCTTGTCGCTAAATTTGTTTTCTTGTCGCTAAATAGCATATATATATATAGTCTTGTCGCTAAATTCATTCTTCTTGTCGCTAAATTATTCTTCTTGTCGCTTCTTGTCGCTAAAATTCTTCTTGTCCTTAATTAGTGAGACCGTCTAGAGAAAGAGTACGCGTGCGCAAATACACGTTGACAACATCCGGTACTCCACATGCAGACGTTTTTTGTGCCGTGGACTATAAACCAGATTTAAACGGTACATGATTGACTTTAAGTTATTTTTAATGATAATCCATTGCCTTCACATTTCATGTCTTAAGTGTCTGTTTTACACGTCATTCAAGACTGCATACTTTCTATAAGTTTAGTTATTTTCCACAGGTACTTGTTTCTGTCAATCCTCCGTTTGCTATCCACACTAGTACGAAAAATTGTGATTTGGTGTCTGGAGCAATTTTCTGATTTGGTAGCCGCAGAATCCCTTATCAAGCCCTATAAACTCTTATTTGTGTGATTTTTTTTAAACTATCTCACTTTGATCTGTCGCTATTTACACTAGCAGCACCATTCTGTACACATGATATCATTTATTGGCTGTTCAGCTGCGTCCATTAAGTTAACACTTTGAAAATACCTTTAAAGCTAGTTATAGATTCATTTTGTCATTCAAGAGACGGCCATATTGTTTTGTCTCTGACCTGTGATGTGTCTCTAATTTGAATATGAAAAACTTAAATGAAATTGTACAGGAAAAATCCTTTTTTCTGGATAGTGCTTGTCAATGGCACCAGAAAATCAGTTTGTTGAAAAACTGACCGAAAAGTTCTGGCATTTACAGTACAGATCACATGACAACATTTAATTGATTTAGTATTTTATGATGTTAAATATTTGACAGTTCATTCAGGGGTTCAAATTAGCGGTGGTCCAAGGTCTGTGACCTTCCACTGTTGCAGTCGGACTTTCGTTTTGGTAATTACCTACGCCCAACGGACTTTCGATTTTAAAGGAAATAAAAATGATCTTTGCTGACCTTTTTAACCATCTTTATCGTCATTTTTAAGCCATATTATTATTGAAATTGAGATAAAAAAATGTTTCATCCCTGACCTTGCCGACTAGTGATAAAAGTTATTTTTAACCATGTATTTCTTGGAAACACAAGGTTATAAATAGTTGCGAGAAGTCACGTGTCAAATCATTTAATCATTAAGATATTTTCAAACATAATGAGTCCGTTTCACTTTGGTGTCACGTCTTCCAAGAGAAAGCCTGAAGATTATGAACGGTCTTCAACCACAGGCACTTGTTTCTATCCATGGGAAGGTTGACTATCCATAAATATAGAAGGATATATTCAACCTTCCCATCATGGATAGAAACAAGTGCCTGTGTCTTTAACGTTTTCAAAAGAAACTTGAAGATCTCACAAGAACCCAAAAATGAAATGCGATTGTGAAAAACGAGAACGACATTTAAGCCCCACTGGAAAATCGATCGAACCGTGGCTATATTTTGATGAATCAACTGGTCTAAAGTCATGCACCTACTGCCAGAAGTTCCTCATCCATTCAGAAAACGAGAGTGCACTTGTAAGGGGAACACAAAATCTTAAAATAGACCCAATGAAAATATACGAAGTGACACCCCAGCATGTATCTTGTTTAAAGCAGTGGATCCATGAAAGTGACCCAAATTTTAAGTCTGAAGATTAATTGTCAGACACTAAACTTGGACAATGTATTCTCAAGCAGCAATGTCATGAATGTAAGCCTGATTAGTTAAATAGATATAAGGTTCTTTTCAACACCTTCCAGTACCAAATGTTAATTTGAACCCCTGTTCATTCTGCCACATCAAGCCCAACAACTTCTCTGAAAAATTAACATGTAGTTGTACAAACATTACAAAATGAATAACAGTGATCAACACATTGTCCATTATTGTTTATTTGAAATATATGCATAAACTGAATATATAATTTGAAGATTAGGACTAAACCTTGAAGTTGATCATTCTAAGTGGAAGGCCAATCAGGTTACTTTTAATTGTTGACCTTTGTCTGATTATAAGAGTAGTTAATGAATATTTGATTACAGAAAAATTCCCAAGGGTACTTTAGCACACTGATGAAATTAATATACAAGAGAAACATGAGAAAGGGATTATTGATCTACAAATGTATGAAGGAAAATTACAGCAAAATGGTAATTTAATGGAAAATTAATTAAAATAGCATTTGAAGATCAAATGAAACACCAAAATCCAGGGTTTTAGCTAGGATTTTGAGGGCTTTACTCACTTTTGCCCGAGATGAAAATCAACCTTATTTTGGGAAACAGCATGGGACCAAGTATATCATGTATATTACTAGCTATATACACTTTTGAAGGACTCAGGCATGCTAGGCAGTTAACCTAGTTCCCAATTTCAGTTCAGTTAGGTCAATATCCCTAATGCCCCTCAAATTGAGGAACACAAAAGTTGTGCGTACACAAAAAAATTCTGTGTAGTGATATTGGACATGTTTCTATTTTTAACAAGTGACTGAGCTTAACCATTTATGTTGATTTGGAAAGTAGAGGACCAAAGAATAAATGTGTAAAAACTATGGAGTTATTAAATGTATGCAAAGTACAACTATTTCACTACATAATCATTATCCTTGTAAAAATGTTTAAATCAATATTTAGAATTCATTTCTATAAATTTGGAACTAAGGATTTGAACAAATCCTTGTTGGAACGGTTCTAATGACTGTATATCATGTATATAGTAAATTAATCAAGAATAGATCACATTAACTTTTGATTTTTAAACGAAATAGAAAACGGAAATGACTTAGAAATTTCAGAATGAATCCGGATTCATCTACAGATTGGTTTCTGTGTTTAACAAAAGGCAGGAAATTAAGTTGCTTAGTAAGACATATATAATATTTGTCTATCTCTCTCCTTTAATTTGATACTTGATTTCCTATTTTACGTTTAAGTGTCAAATTTAAAAGAGTACTTTCACGCATGCGCAGTACATAGTGAAGAAATCACCAGTTTGACTCGTGAAAACATTTCTCATTGTTTTGAATAAAGTTCTATCTTTTTTAATCAAATTGTCGAAAGTTTTTGATGAAAAGTTATATAAGCATGATCAGATATGATGAAAATACGTTCATATTACGAAACTATGACAAAAAAATGGAAATTGTGATCGTTTGAGAAATATTGAAATTAAAATGCAAACTGTCATGGGGGGGGACAATTTTGTTCAAATGACATAACTACGATAAACGAACTGCAAATTGTGGTCATTTTAGAAATATTGAAATTGAAATGCCGACTGACCAATTTTACTGGGAAAAATAATTATGATGGTCAGTTATGATGCTTATTAATTAACCGATTAGTGACCCATTCGGTGGCGATAAGTGGATTACCTGTAATCACAGCTTATAACACCTGTTACAGTCTTCACGATAAACTTTTAACTTATAGGCCCGAAGCTTAATTTTACAAAAATTTTAGTTAGATTTTATTGGCTTGTAGAGATGATTTTTACAGGCCCGACAGCATTTTACAAGCCTGGGCTGGTGGGCCTCTGGCTGAGTGCAAAGACTGCTGTTGTAGAGGTTAATTAGCTGAGGGTCATAAACTTGTCAGAAACATGAAGACATGAAGAATTATAGTATTATCATGCAAAAATGTTTTTACACTTTCAGAATTTAAGTGACAAGATTGATTAGAAATACTTTTGTCATTATAAAACCATTTCGTAAATGCTGAAAATGACTAGCACTAGCTTAATCACTGCCAAAATTACTTTAATAGGTGATTACTGAAATTTTCGAATCCCTAAAACAGGTGATAATAAAATTACTTGTTTAAGTCATACCCCTTACTGAAGTTGAAGTTGAAACCAGGTATATGTGCACAAATTTTTTTTTTTTAAATCTTGTTAACTAGTTGATAAAAAGTGTTCATTTTATAACATAGAAATAAGAAGATGTGGTATGAGTGCAAATGAGACAACTCTCCATCCAAGTCACAATGTGTGAAAATTCGGCCTTCAACATGGAGCCTTGGCTCACAACGAACAGCAAGCTATTAAGGGCCCCAAAATGACTAGTGTAAAACAATTCACACAGGAAAACCAACGGTCTAATCTATATAAAAAAACCACATCAACAAATTACAACAACTGAACAACAGGCTCCTATATATAACTTTTCTTTTTCTTTTCAGGACAAGATACTGTAGTGTACAACAGCTAATCAACCATCATGCAGATTTTATTATGTACTGATATGTCAATGATCAAACGATTATTTACAAGTGTTTTCATATTATTTATTTGTGTATTGACTGCGACTCTTGCTGATGACTATTATGAACTGTTAGGAATTCAAAGAAGTGCTAACACAAAAGAAATACGACAAGCTTTTAAAAAGTTAGCTGTTACCATGCATCCAGATAAAAACCAGGTTTGTTTACCATGTTTACAGCAAAACATCATTTATTTGTTAACCATCTTACCAATTGGTCAATTCAATTTCATCGTGATAAGCTTTTCTTTTTAAAAAAAATTGCTAAGAGTGTTCTTCTAAGGGTCTTAATTATAATGCATGCCATGATAACATGGTGCTGCATATATACTGATACATATATATGTATTCATGATATTTGAAAAAATATTTGTATAATAATACTTCCAATTTCATTTCTACTATTACATTTTTTCAGAACTAATATGTCAGCACTACATGATGTACAAACAATATACATGATATATGATTCCTTAAATTGAAGATTTTTTAAGGTTTCTTCCCTAAGGATTTGAAAGGGTTTCATTATTTAGTGATATGTGAACATTCAGAAACATGCATGGTTTTAATTATATAATTGAAAGCCTCAAATACGGGTGTAGTTCTGACAAATTTCTTCAGAAATTAAGGAGATTGATAAGGGTTGGAGATTCACTCTGTCAAAGATGTAGTCTGACCCTGTGTTATTGCGTTGCTGTCTCATTGATGTGTAGTATATCTCCATTTTTATACCCTACCTAGGGGCATTATGTTTTTTCGGTCTGTGCCTGCGTTCGTCCGTCCGTCCGTCCGTCCCACTTCAGGTTAAAGTTTTTGGTCAAGGTAGTTTTTAATGAAGTTGAAGTCCAATCAACTTGAAACTTAGTACACATGTTCCCTACATGTATGATATGATCTTTCTTATTTTAATGCCAAATTAGAGTTTTGACCCCGATTTCAAGGTCCACTGAACATAGAAAATGATAGTGCGAGTGGGGCATCTGTGTACTATGGATACATTCTTATTCATGATTATTTATATATTCTTACATAGGACATTTATTATTTATGCAAAAGTTTAATTATTTTTCTTTATATGTTAAAGGATAATCCAGAAGCTCACGATAACTTTTTAAAAATAAACAGAGCGTATGAAGTTTTAAAAGATGAAGATTTACGTAAAAAGTATGACATGCACGGGGAAGAAGGCTTGAAAGACGATTTCCATGGTGGAAATAGATACGAAAGTTGGAAATTTTATCAAGAAGAATTTGGTATATTTTCTTTAATTTCATCACGGTTTGTAGGTGTTACAAAATATCACCATTGTTTTTCCCTATTAGTCTTTGTTAAATTTGCACTTTTCAAAAAATTGTGCAGAATTTATCTTTGTTTCAAATAAAGATATACTTGGCATCACTGGAATTTAACCAATCAAATTTCCACCTTTTCTTTCCTGTTTACAAGCTTTAGTAACCATGTAACCTCAAGTTCCCAAAATATCTTATAGAAACACCAAATAAAAAAAGAATGGTGCTTTGAAACACCCAAGGTATATGTTTATGACTTAGAAATTTTTTAGTGCAATGAAATGTAGGATTAATTTCCTACAAATGTCAAATTCAAGGGAATATTTTTTTCAACCCTTTTTTGTATGCAACCGGATGTTACGTAATATGATTTGGTGGTTTTGTAAAATGGTTGTGTTAAACAACCTTGACAACCAATGAGCATCTCACACAGTCGGTAATGAATATATATATTACTTTGGTCTTAGTAAATGTTAAATACCAATCTGCCTAAGAATCAGGCAGTAGTGAAACATGACAAACAAAAACCCACTCAAGTTGACATTACTTTATGTTCAAATTTTATAATGATGCACAAATATAACATTCGTTTTCTTTTCCTGTTCTTATAACTTGGTTGAAATGCACACAAAATTAAAATTACAGGGACTAACTCCTTAATTTTCTATCATTCTAACCATAAGTTATCTAGAGATTTCTTGAATTACCAGACACGCAGATGGGCAAAGTAAAAAAAAATGGTTCCCTGCATATAAAGCAATATTTATCAATCATACTGATCATTTGATTGAATAAAGTAATTTCAAATGATGTGGCTTGATGTGTAGAATATTCCTGCAAAATATCTTTGGAAAATCTCAAGTATTAAAAAAAATGACGTTAAAAATAGATGCCAAAATTGTCAGGAGTGCAACACTTTTTTGTGACATTTTGAAAAAATACTTTTTTTTAAAGACACAGCAAATTGTTGTATGGAGGTATGTGCCTTAAATTCTAATTTGTTTTACAACTATTATGTCTTAGTGATGATTTTAGCTTAGAATGAAGCTTTTCCATTAAACCATTTTGATACAGATGTGTTTTGAAAAAAAGTAGTGCCCTGTCAGGAGTGCAACACACAAATTAGTACTACTGAGGAATAGAATGATTTTTTAATAAATGAATCACACCTAAACATAAACAAAAGTCAATCCTGTAAAACAAATTTGTCCTTTCCAGAATGAATACTTCATTTACCTGATTATTGGTATAAATAATATGTGAGAGTCAAGTAAATAAGGCCTCCCTATGAGTGTCAGGAGTGCAACTTTGAAGTTTAAAGACTCACACCTAATAAATACAAAAGCCAACATATTGTTCTGTTTTATTTTTCAAAAGATACTATACTAGATACAAGATTGCACCCAAAGAGTAGCCTGATAAACAAGGAATTTATCTTTTTGCGCCATTTCTTTGATGTCAGGAGTGCAACAGTTTTAAAATGTTATTTTCTTTGACTTATATTTTAAGATAATATCAGCTCCTTGTGACTTATTTGCATCTAAACATGTTTTCTAACTATTTAGGCTACATGTTTGAGTTATAAAAAATTCCTAAAGGTGAATTTCAAAGCAGGACTTTGATCCAAGAATTATTTTTTGTCACAAGCAAAAATATCTGAATGATGAATTTTCATATTATTTTCAAATTATGGAAGCTTATCGTCTTAAACTTTGTCTTTTGATTAGGAAATAACCATATTTCAATTTAAAAGTTTTATAATGGTTTCATGTAATACTAATTAAATTATTATAATTGTTATAACAAACAATTAATTTTGTTGCACTCCTGACATGAATTTACCATAACAAGCAGTTTTGCACATTTTGAGTTCAATTTTTATGATCCAACCTTTGAATGAATGTAAGATGGGAAAGATGGTTGTGAAACTGAACTATAGAAGAAAATCAGACAGGATAAGTGCATACAAACACACCATCAAAGTCAACAACAACTTCAACCTTGAGGAGTAGAAAATTGAGAAAAACAATTGAATACATTATATCCACAGCTACACCAAGGCAGTTGTAAGAACTAATCAGTACTGATGGAAGTGTGCAAGAAATTGATGGGTGCCGAAGTATAAACAAAGTTGAGGAACCCCTCAAAGATCTGAAAACTGTTGAAAAGAAAATGGCATTTTTAAAGAGTCCCTTAGTTCTAAACTTTTCAGGTAGCCTTCTTTTCTTTTTGAAAATGCCAGTTTCTTTTCTACAGTTTCCAGATCTATAAGGGGTCTCTGTTTCCACTTCGGCACCCATCAATTTCTTGCACACTTCCATCAGTACTGATTAGTTCTTACAACTGCCTTGGTGTAGCTGTGGATATAATGTATTCAATTGTTTTAGGCCAAGGTTTGGGTTGAAGAAGGAAGAATGTTCCTTATACTTTGTCTTCTCTTTCTGATTTTTCTAGAAAGTGTATCTGCACCGGTACTTTTGCTTCTCGACTGGACATTTTTCTGTTGGTTTGCAACTTTTTTGGCTTGTGTCAATTTTCTTCTTTTCTTCTGTTGCCAATCTCTGTTTTGTTTTTTTCATTTTCTCCATCTGTGTTTTTGTCTTCAGGTCTAAGTCTTTGTAATTTAATTTTACATTGTTTTGTTTTCTTTGCTTATATTTGTCTAGTGTGTCCTTTAGGTGGATCTTCTTTCAGAGTTTTTCTCAATTTTCTACTCCTCAAAGTTGAAGTTGTTGTTGACTTTGATGGTGTGTTTGTATGCACTTAGCCTGTCTGATTTTCTTCTAAAGTTCAGTTTCACAACCATCTTTCCCATCTTTCATTCATTTAAAGGTTGGATCATATAAATTGAACTCAAAATGTGCAAAACTGCTTGTTATGGAAAATTCATGTCAGGAGTTCAACACAATTAATTGTTTGTTATTACAGTTATAATAATTTGATAAGTATTACTTGCATGACATGAAACCATTATAAAACTTTTAAATTGAAATATGGTTATTTTCTTATCAAAAGACACAGTTTATGACAATAAGTTTCCTAAATTCAAAAATTATATAAAAATTCATCATTCAGATATAATTGCTTGTGACAAACAATAATTTTTGGATCAAAGTCCTGCTTTGAAATTCACCTTTAGGAATTTATTATAACTCATACATGTAGCCTAAATACATGTAGTAAGAAAACATATTTGAAGGCAAATAAGTCACAAGGAGCTGATATTATCTTAAAATATAAGTCCCAAGAAAATAACATTTTAAAACTGTTGCACTCCTGACATCAAAGAAATGGTGCAAAAAGATAAATTCCTTGTCTATCAGGCTACTCTTTGGGTGCAATCTTGTATCTAGTATAGTATCTTTTGAAAAATAAAACAGAACAATATGTTGGCTTTTGTATTTATTAAGTGTGAGTCTTTAAACTTCAAAGTTGCACTCCTGACATTTATAGGGAAGCCTTTTTTACTTGACTATCACACATCATTTATATGAATAATCAGGTTAATAAAGTATTTATTCTGGAAAGGACATATCTTTTTTTAACAGGATTGACTTTTGTTTATGTTTAAGTGTGATTCATATATTCAAAAATCATTCTATTCCTCAGTTGTACTAATTTATGTGTTGCACTCCTGACAGGGCACTACTTTTTTTCAAAACACATCTGTATCAAAATGGTTTAATGGAAAAGCTTCATTCTAATCTAAAATCATCACTAAGACATAATAGTTGTAAAACAAATTAGAATTTAAGGCACATACCTCCATACAACAATTTGCTGTGTCTTTAAAAAAAAGTATTTTTTCAAAATGTCACAAAAAAGTGTTGCACTCCTGACAATTTTGGCATCTATTTTTAACGTCATTTTTTTAATACTTGAGATTTTCCAAAGATATTTTGCAGGAATATTCTACACATCAAGCCACAAAATTCACCCCATTCTAAACCAGCAAAGACTGCCATTTAAAAAAAAATAGTAGCGTAATGTGATGAGACTTGAACTTCTGTATACAATAAGTAATAAATATGAAAAAGTTCAAAAATATTGTTTAAATGAAATTAAAACGTTAAATCTGAAAGGTATATACACTTCATCTAGAAATCATGGACTATTTTGATGATGTATAACTGCTTTGATATGATACATGTATATATTGAGTGTCAGGAGTGCAACAGAATAGGAGAAATAAAGTACCTTATATAGGTAATAATTTAAAAAAAAATTATAGTTCAGAAAAACTTTGAAGATTGCAGATCTCTTTATAAGTTGTCAAACAACAATTCTGCTGAATATTAAATAGAATTTAGTTCATAGTTTGGTAACTTAACCTGATTTTAATAATAATGTGTCAGAGAAATCAATTTAAATATGATCTGAAATGCATAAGATGCATAAGTTAAAATAGAAATAACATTGAAATGACAGATTTAGGTCTTTATAAATCAGCAATGATTACAAATTTTTAAAAATCATGAGTATTTTGTTCTAGTTTCTGTATTTTTTGTTTGGTGTATAATATGTCAGGAGTGCAACAAAAACAGGGGAAATTGGATGTATTTTCTTTTTGATATATCTTCTTTATTAAAAGATTTATCAATCAGTTTTTTTTACTCTGTGAATTTGAAAAAGGGTTCATTTTAATATGGAGAAGTTTTTTTATCAACTAATTGATGATTTATGTTTTAATCAAAACTTTTTCAATCAATTTTAAATGAATTGATACAAAAAAAAGCCAAAAACATAAAAAAAAAAAGGATAATCAAAGAGGAGATTATTAATCATTGCATCAAAAGTAATGTTTGGATCTCTGCAATCAATTGGGGTGAACAAAATATAAATATTTGATATTGTTTGTCTGAAATCATATTCCAAAAATGTATACTTGATTTAAATTTTGTTTATTGGTTTATGTCAATAAAGTTTCAGAACTTTTTTATTTCTTTATACTTTTTTTATATCCTTTTGGATTTATTAACTTAAATGTATATGTATCAAGATACAACAAAAGAAAATGCACTGAAACAATGTTGAAATTTGGTCAAAAATTTAAAATTTGGACCATTTATTTTGACTTTGCCCAGAAACAAAAGACCTAACATTTCTAACTCAGGATGAGGGTAACTTCAATATAGTATGTTTTGGGCAGTGGGTTTTTATCAGTCATGTTCTGAAAATTTTCTACATTGCCTGATTCTTACAAAGACTGGCACTTAAATACATTTTGTGGTGTCTTGTTTCAGTTGTCATCATTTATGATTTGTTTGAAATACTTGCCACTTGACTCAGGCAAACATCTTTCAGTTGATTAATTTTTTTTAACATGTACATGTTAAACAAAAAAAAACTATTATCAAAGATTTGTCAAAGAAACAGACACTGATTACTGTGAATGGCAATACTTTCAAAGGGAATCAGTAAAAAAAAAGTGGAACCAAAAAATTATGATCCTTTCATCTTAAACCACCTTAATTGCCTCTTGATAGCATGCTTTTATCTTGTACAGAATGTAATTTGCTTGATTCCTACAGGTCAAAACAAAGATTTAGAATTATTGATATTTGATTCTATACCCAAAAAGCAGCATTCAGGAATAAGGGTAGACTGGTCTACCCTGGGTCAGAATAATATTTCAATGTAGGGTCACATGTCTGCCATCAGACTGTTACCTTTTGAGCTTCCAAATAAAATCCAAATCAGCATGTAAGATTAGTAGAACACAGGGTATCTTCATTTTACTGCAATTGCATAAACTGGATATCATCCTGAATATGAATGTTACATTTGCCACTGGATATTGAGCAATCATCTACTGTGGATTCATTTATTTTCGTGGGTACCAATTTTCGTGGATTAAGGAAAACTTGCATGTTCGTTGATATTTAATTTCGTGGCTATGCTGAAATCTTCATACAAGTCTATAGAACATTTGTTATTCGTTGAACATTTAATTTCGTGGTTCACCTGTACCCACGAAATCCACGAAAATGGGTATCCAACGAATAATAATGAATCCACAGTATCAATTTTCAATCTTATTTTTACTAGCAGGTTTGGTTTACTTATTCCTCATACACACATTTTATTTTAGCATCTTTTTACAGGTTTATATGATGATGATAAGGAGATTATAACATTAAGCAAGTCAGACTTTGGTGAGTGCATTTTACAGAAATAAACAAGCAAGTAAACTTATATACTGTTGCTATAATCAAACAAAATTATGTAAAAAATATATATATAAGTATACCTTATGTCAGAGCAGTGATTGTATTCCTAGAAATGAAAATAACAGAAAAACAAAGGACACATCATTTTGCTTGCATGGTTGATATTTGTGTTGCACAGTATTGATCAATTATGATTTTAAACAAAAATGGTTGAAGAGATATTATTCCAGTTTATTGCCAGATTTGCTATTTATTATGTCTTTTTAATGTCTGTTAGGTAACACCCTTAAACCAAATAAATTTGTGAATTTATGTCAATACTTGCATGAAATATATGCGTACAACACATTATTTTATTATCAAACATTTAAAAAAAGTAAAATAAATTTTTAAATTTTACCAAATGTGTAGCGATGGAGGTATGAAATAAATTAATGAAAAAAGGTAACTGAATGCCTGACTCAATGATCTTGCTATCTAGATCTTTAAAGGAGAACATTTAATATAGATATCTGGAGAATTAACTCCTATGATTACACATAATAACTGATTTTGATAATGGAATATGAAAAATATGAAACTCTTTAACCACCTTTAAATTGTCCTTGCAAAACACACCTTCACAAATTAATTTTGTTGTTTTGTTAGTGGAATATTATCTATAACAAATTCTGAAATTTGATTCATAATTCCTACTTTATATTTTACAGAACAATCGGTAGAAGAATCGGGGGATACCTGGTTTATCAATTATTACTCACCACATTGTGGACATTGTCATGACTTGGCACCAGCTGTAAGTAAATTTAGTTAGAGTTATCTCCCGTTTACATTGTCATGAGTTAGCACGAGCTGTAAATAGATGGAGTAAGAGTTTTCCCTTTTACATTGTCATGATTCTTGCCAGATATTTATAAAACTTATACTATATGTTAATATCAGCAATATCTCAGCCAAGTTATAATGGTGGACGATCGACTTTTTTTAAAAGAGTTATGCCCCTTGGAAATATTAAATAAGTGCAACGCGGGGGACATTGGAACTCTGTTCTTTTATTTAAATTGGCTTTTCAAACTATATGTTATGAAATAATGAAAAGAAAAGAAGGGGCTGGCAGGCAAAATATTAAATAGAAATACATTGATAACACTGGAGGATTCTGAATATCTGACAAAAAGTCAGAAACAAGAGGAGCTAACATCCTCAAAATACAAATTAAACACATTTTGTTTCTACTTTCAGTGGAGAGAAGTAGCACAGGAACTTGCCGGTGTGATACGTATAGGAGCTGTAAATTGTGGAGATGATTGGAATCTTTGTAGAATGCAGGGAATACGGTCATATCCTACGCTAGTCATGTATCCTGTGGTAAGATTTTGAGATTTCATACAATGCTTGACAGAGATAGGGCCCAGGCCATTCATTAGGTTCGGTACCCGGTACGTTTACCCTCCTATGCTACTGATAAGTACCGCCTGAATTCAGGAATTTTTATATAAGATGTTCATTGAATATATTGAAAAGTACTACCCCTACAAATAGGAATGTACCAGTCAACTTGAAAGATAATGAAACCCCTGGATCATAGGGTTTCAAACTACTGTGGACTCATTGTTGTTTATTGGATGCCAATTTTCACTGGAACAGGGGAACCATGAATTTAAATGTACAATGAATTACAAATTTGCTATATGCATATATGCTGATTTTGGCAAACCACAAAATCAGATATCCAAGAAAAAATGCCAGTTTTCCTCAATCCACAACAATTGGTATCCATAAAGTTAAATGAATCCACCATATATAATAAATAAGATGATTTGGTATGAGGCCAAACAGAAAAGTATGTGTGTTTACTGTACCCCTACCTACCTTAATTTTTATCCCCTACCCTTAAGTTTTTTTTCCATTTTTGATTAAGCACTGTCAAAGTCACAATGATGCTCCCATAGACTCAATGTGAAAAATATTAAGAATAAAAAAAAATTCCCTTCCTACCTACCCTATTTTTTTTCAGTATGTAACAGTAAAATAACACACATACTTTTTGGTTTGGCCTGATTGACAATGAGACGACTTTCCACTAGAGACCAAATGAGGAAGAAGTAAGCAACTACAGGTCACCATACTGCTTTCAACAATTAGAAAAACCCATACTGCAAAATAAGCTATTAAAGGACCTGACATGACAAATGTAAAACTATTCAAACGAGAAAACTAGCTACCTGCTTTATGTACATAACTATAAATGAAAAACAGATATTATATACAGCAACAAACTACAACCACTAAATTAAATGCTCCTGACTCTGGACAGGCACTTACAGAATGTGGTGGGGTTAAACATGTTTGTTAGCGCCCAACCCTCTTCCTAACCTGGGACAGTGATGTAAATACACAACATAAGAACTAACTATAAAAATCTGTTGAAAAAAAAATTAACTAGTCAGATCTGCACATAAAAAAAACTTGAGACATGAGGTACAAACCTTAGAATACTTGCAGTAACGGAAGGCTAGTTCAAAGGTGAAAATAATTTATAAAAAATCATGTATCTAAGATTAAATATCAATCCATACATATCTAATGGATTTAGTGTAAAGACGTCAAAAACATTCAGAGAAAAACATGATCTTGTGCAATGCCAAAATATAGGTATCAATAGAATGCAGGATAGTAAATGTTCATAGATTTAAACTGTACTTTACAGAATTAAGATTGGAACTTTATTTTCCGGAGCTAATAAATGAAAAAAAATAATTGAAGATCTAGTTTATGATTTCTGTAGATGAAATTTCAATATTATTTTCAGACTGAGAAATATCATGGGGATAGAACAACACGAAAGATGGTTAAGTTTGCCCTAAAAAGTATAGAGTTTGATGCATATACACTGAGGTCAGAGGAAGAGATTGAAGATAATGGGCTACCATGGTTGATATCATTCTGCGGAGATGGTGGAGGTACTATGACATTTGATTAGGACTATTCCAGAAAAACAATTTTTGGGTGGTTGGAAGGCACTTTTTTCATGGCCACTACCCATACAGTAGCATTTTGATTTGCATGCAAAACCACACAATTTGTACTTCTTGACCTGCCCCCCACCCATACAAAAATAATTTAAGTGCCTTTCAACACCCCATATATTTTTATGCCCCCGCCGTAGCGGAGGGAGCATTAAGTTTTACCCTTGTCTGTCCGTACGTCCCAAAATTGGTTTCCGTTCTCTAACTTGATTTTGCCTCAACCAAGTGTTATGAAACTTATACACAATGCTTATTACCACAAAACACAGATCAAGTTTGAATTTTAGGGGTGTCACTTTAACCGTTCTATAGTTATGCCCCTTTATAAATGGAAAAATTGTAAAAATTTTTGTTTCCGTTCTCTAACTTAAGTTGCCTCAACCAAATGTTATGAAACTTATACACAATGCTTTTTACCACGAACTACCGATCAAGTTGAATTTTGGTGGCGTCACTTTAATCATTTTCGAGTTTTGCTCCTTTAAAAATCGAAAAAATTGCAAAATTTTAAGTTTCGGTTCTGTAACTTAAGTTTGTCCCAACCAAACATTTATGAGACCTATACACAATACTTATTACCACAAATCTCAGATCAAGTACAAATTTGGGTAGCGTCACTTTTATTGTTCTTGAGTTATGTCCCTTTATAATGTTGTATGCAAGCGAGGGCATCATCTGTGTCCATGGGGACACATTCTCCGTTTATTTTTTTTGGAATAGGTTTTAAAGTTGACTTTATGATTTGATTACATAAAACATTATGAGTTTAGATACTGATTAGTTTTGAAAATGCTTTATGGATTTGATTTCATATCAATAAGATCAAAGTTTTAACTAAACTGTACTGGCAAATGTTGGAAAATTGATTGAAATCACTTTCGGTATCTCAAATGGATTGATTTTAATGGTATTGGTGTCAAAAAGAAAAATATTGCCACAGAAAAGTGTGAATTAATGACAGGTATTGTAATTTGAAATAATAGTATGAATTTATAAGTTATTTTCATGGATTAAACACCAATGAGGGGGACATGGGAGGTATCTTCCTCCACCAAGAAAAACTGACCGCCATGAAATAGCACAACAGTGGAGTTAAACACCAATTAATCTATTAATCAATCAGAGTCTAATAAAGTTCTTGCCGTAGGACTTACATGACTTACATGCTGTAATGAATTAGTTAATTTGTCTATTTTTCAATCTTCCTCCATATTCATGATATTTTCTACTGAGTATGAAGTCAACAACAACCTATTTGTCAGGAAAACAGACATTTTTGGTAATATTTTTAGAAAAAAAAAACTTTAAGGGTTTAAACACACCCCCCCCCATAAGTTAAAATTCAACCTCTGTCATTTGTTCTCTAAAATAATGGGAAGTCACTTTTGACACAGGACACTGGTCATATATTATGTATATTTCAATATTAAATATGTATTACATTATATAATTTGCCTTGTTTTTTTCTCTGCAGATTGTCTGTCATCAACAGCAACGACCAAGTTATCAGCAATACTGGTAATATTTTACTGTTTGAAATATGTTATTTTACAGGGTAGAAGTTTTTTTCATCTTGGGTGTATGTTACAAGTTTGAATTTATTAAAGTTTTCTGTTGAAATGGTTTATATGTGAAACAGTTAATTTTCTGAACGTAAGAAAATGAGTTTCTTATATGGCAATTTTTATCTAAATATCTACACTATTCAAAATTAAGATATCTTAAAAATCAATAAAATTAGTTGACATATATATATATATATGTCAATGAGATATCAACTCAAATCACTCAAAGCAAAAAATAGCTATTAAAATAGATCTTCAATTGATAGCAAGAAATGATCCGAAATTTACTGGAATTTAGTTTTTTGAAAAACTGAAATTAACTGACATATAATTGTCTAGCGTCTTCAAATTTATTCATTTCATAACTTGTAGTTTGTAATAATGGTATCTATTTTTTGGCAAAATTATATTAGACAGATTGTTTAATCTTGATGCTACTGAGGTTTCAGTATTCGTGTGATACCAACTTTTGGGGGATTTTATGGGTACAGGTTATCCATGAATTTAAATGTTCAATGAAATTTAAATTTTCTATAGCCTTGCATGCAGACTTTGGCAAATCCATCAATCAAATATGCAAGAAAATACAAATCTTCCTCAAACCACGAAAATAGGTATCCACGAAATTAAATGAATCCACAGCATTTGATAACTTTTGATTTCAGACTGATTTGGTCAATATTGCATCAGTAGATTGTCATAAAGACCAAAAGTTCTGTGAGAAACTTGGAATAGAACATGGCACATATTATTATCCTACCGCAGAAGTAACAAAAGATGACGGCAAGGTATGTGTATATGATTAAAAAGAAATTGTAGATGGCAACATTAACTGGTCTGGGAAATGAAAAATTGTCGTGTGTGTATATGATTAAAAAGAAAATTGTAGGTGGCAACTGGTCTGGGAAATGAAAAATTGTTGTGTGTGTATATGATTAAACAGAAATTTGTAGATGGCAGCTGGTCTGGTACATGAAAAAAATTTAAAGAACTTTTTTGGGTCTACAGATGCGAACAATTATTCAAAAGCTGTAAATACTTGAACATTAAAACAGTTAAGAACACAGTGACTTATAGTTGTTAACATCTACATCATTTGGTCTCTGGTGAATACTGAATTTTTGTGTTTATTAATAAATGAGACTGTTGAACAACGGACACAAATGCCGAATTGGGATTTCAGGAAAAGACTTATAAATACAAGAATCCTATCAAAATTCGAAATGAGGGGTTTTATGTTTTTTCAAAAATATTAGATAATATTGCAGTCTTCACAGCAAACTTTTTGGACCACAGGCCCACACCCCATTTTTTCAGAATTTTGTTTAAATTCTATAGGCCTGTAAAACTAGTTTTCACAGGCTCACGAGGAAATTTAAAAGCATCCGGCTTCTGACTACTCATTTATCGTGAAGACTGATATTGTACATATTTCCATATATATATATATATATATATATATATATATCCCACATAAACACATCATGTGTAATGATTTAAATTGAGCCAGATGTATGATTTTAGAAAACTAATATTAGGACTTGATATTTCAGAAAATATCCAGTTTAAATGCTCAAGAAATTGCTCACCAAGTGTTGTCATGGTTACCTGATGTTGATAACCTGGATTCAAAAACTCTAACGGTATGGTACTGTTTATCAGATGTTATTTTGAGTCACAAATTAAAGGGCTCAATGTCTAGATAGGTAAAAATAAGTCTAACATAGACACCAACAAAAAAAGCTTTGTAGTTCACTGTACAGTAAAGTAAAATATTATAACTTATACACACTTTCCTGATAAAATGCAAATTAAGTGAAATATAAACACAAGGGTACACACAATGAAAGTAACACTATAAAAGCTTTATGCATCCAAATTGCCCCCTTGGAACCAACCACATCACAAACACCCAAAGCCATTAACTTGAAATTTGGATGCACACATACAAGGAATACAATAGAAAAAAAAAGACAAATAAAGGGAAAACTGCATATAAAATGATACACTCAGTACCTATAATCTATGACTCAAGACCATTCTGTATTATTTGTGTAGTTGACACTGAATATTTATCTATTTGGTCTTGGTACCTTCAGATGAACTTTTTGAGAGAAAGGAATGTATGTTATAAATAAATGCATTTTCAATACTATTATATAACACCCTGGTATATAAATTACTATTTAAAGGTGATGTCCCATATGCATACGGAATCATAAGGCTTTTAACAATAAAGAAATACATATTTCTAAATATATTTTTTGTAAAAATATATGTACATATTCAGTGTTCTCCATTTTTCACTAAGGTAAGGTGGGTCTTTTGAAAAAATCACTTGCAACCGGTCGTATTATTTTTTTTATACTTTTCCAACCGGGTTTTTTTACTGTGGGTGTTGTCACAAAAAGAATGGGTCTCATTGGCACTCATACCACATCTTCCTATAACTATTAGTATTGTATTCACATTTAATGGAATTGAATAGCAGATGGCTTTTGCAGGACTCCCTCCTCCTGACAAATTTCTGTCCTATTCCTTGCTTTAGTGCTGTATTTTTGGTACACAGAACAGTAACATCCTCCTTCTGTGATGATTAGCCATTTAAAGTCCTGTTCATATTTCTCAGCTTGGGAACAACCTCTCAATGTAATGACTATCCCTTTTATGAAGGATACTTTTCAGGAGATACAAATGAGCACCATATTTATTTCATTTATAGAAACTTTTCCAAAGAACTATACATCTATTTGGTATTATATGGTCAAAACATGTCCGAGAATTTTGTAATAATCCTGGACTTATATCTACTTTATCATTAAAAAAAAGGGACCCTCTTTTAGAAAAGTTGTTCCAAATATTACATAACTGTACAATGTCTCATGTTTGTTGCTTATAGTTATACTATCATAAATTATTGTTAATTGTAAATGCCCCCTGTGGGACCCTGATTGGAATAATAAACTATTTAATTTGATTCAATTTTATAACGAGTTTTCCCCCTTTTAAGTTAAAAAATCTTAGTTTTTCTTTTTTCTTTTCTTCAACTATAAGACGACCTCTTGTCACTCATTTGAGGAATGTCCCTCATTTGGGGATT
This sequence comes from Mytilus californianus, assembly GCF_021869535.1. Lineage (NCBI taxonomy): Eukaryota > Metazoa > Mollusca > Bivalvia > Mytilida > Mytilidae > Mytilus > Mytilus californianus. The sequence goes on along the minus strand of NW_026262582.1, from coordinate 45,367,738 downwards.
GTTCCCAACCTGTTTACTTTTGCGATCGCTCGCGTGCAGGTGACTTTTTGGTTGTTTTGATACTTTTTTTTCAATTTTAACAATTTCAATACAACTATCCATTTTAAGTTGACTTATTTTGCCTAAAGTTTTCCTTATCACCATCGTCATCTGCCTTTCTCTTCCCCCGAATAATAATAGAAAACATTGAAATTTGACGATCCACCATTTTTGTCAATGAAAACAAATCAGCGCGATTAGTATTCAAATTTTTACGGTGCGGAACCAAAAAAAATCCAGAATTTGAAAAAAAAGCCGACCACCTCCTAAAATGGAAAGGTGGTCGGCTTTCAAAAGAAGGTGGTAGGCACACCCGGCTTAAATGCCGAATGGAAAACACTGATATTGTTAAAAAAAACTCAAACATTTTAAACCTATGTATATTGGTCAGGATAAGATTTGGTTAAGTCTATAAAAAATAATGTTGATTTCAAATTTCTTAAGTTCCCATTGTTAATGCAGAAAAATCTTATTGATTTAATTTGAATGGTGATATCTTATAAATATAAATGTCCTTTCACACTTATTTAATGAAAATCAAGACCATTAAAATGATGTTTTGTCTATTTATTTGCTATTTCATTGTATGTCATTTATATTTGTCTGACACCGGGAAATCTGACATATCCTACATGTATTATTGATAACTTTAATACAAGTTGCATTTTCTTTCTTACAGAAAATTATAAACAGATTGAAGACAGGTCAACATCATACATGGTTGATACATTTTGTGGAAGGGGATGGTAGTCAGGATATAGAATTCAGAAAACTGCCAGCCATGCTGGAAGGTATTAAGGTACCATCTAAGGGAAACAACTCTTGAATAAAAATTTTGATATCACAAAACAGTGTTGGAATAAGCTTAACCTTGAAATAATCTTCCAATTCTCCAAATAGCTTTTTGTAGAATAAATTTCAGAAAGAAACTTGCCACATTTCGACAATTTCCTTCAGTGGTCCCAACCACTATAGAATAGAAAAACAAAGGATATGGGATATCCATCCATGACACAAAACCAGTTCATGTATAGCAAAAAACAAAGGAACAACATTTTTATTGCTGTTCCAACATCTCCAAGACATAGTGAGGCCTTCAACATGGAGCAAAAAATAAAATTTTAAAATGTCACAAAACAGTGTTAAAATTAGCATTACTTTGAATTCTGAATATTCTTCAGATTTTTCCTGAAAGACTTTTATACTAATTAATAACTTAGTTAAATTTTCTTTTTCTTAAAAGGAAGATTGTAATTTTTATGAATGATACATGCTTCCTTGCTGTACGAAAAATGTTATTTCATGATCGAAACTTGTCGCAAGTCACAAGATCAGGGTTTACAATTTCCATATATGTTCTTGAGTTATGTCCCACACAGTCCCATAAAAGTGTAACTGAATGTCAGAGCAATCTTTGACTAGGGTTCCCTGTCTATCCCAATAATTCTAAAAAAAATGTTATTTCATGATCGAAACTTGTCGCAAGTCACGAGATCAGGGTCTACAATTTCCATATATTTTCTTGAGTTATGTCCCAAACAGTCCCATAAAAGTGTAACTGAATGTCAGAGCAATCTTTGACTAGGGTTCCCTGTCTATCCCCATAATTCTAAAAAAAATGTTATTTCATGATCGAAACTTGTCGCAAGTCACGAGATCAGGGTCTACAATTTCCATATATTTTCTTGAGTTATGTCCCAAACAGTCCCATAAAAGTGTAACTGAATGTCAGAGCAATCTTTGACTAGGGTTCCCTGTCTATCCCCATAATTCTAAAAAAAAAAATTGTACCCCTTGAAAGTTATTGAATTCACAGTAATAGATACTAGTATGATATAATCATTCATCACTAGATTTTAAAACATTTTGCCATTACAAAAAGACAAAAAATATAGTTTGAATAAGCCATGGTAGACTGTATATATAGTATAGAATCCACCTGGAAGTCCAAACAATAAGAACATTGTGTTCAGCATACAGATCTACATGTATATATATTCCACACAGCTTTTAATTGAATTTAAAAATTGTAACTTTGTCCCTTAAAAATATGTAGTTGTACTGAACTGTTAAGCTTTCCTTTGAACTTGCTTCCTTATAGCTTTTCCAATATTTTTGGAAAAAGTTTACTTTATGTTTGATACATTTATTGTATTTATAAAGAAAGAAAAAAATCAAGCATAAAATCAAAATTGAGAAACGCAGCCTCTTACCTCATTGGCAATCATACCACATTTTCTTATTTCTATATCTATAAAAGTTCATGCATGTAAATGGTTTAAGCTTTTCTATAAATAAATCTTGATTTCAGACTTAATTTATAAAAGATTTATAAATTCTCAATATTGTTCTTTTTTGAAAAGTATGTCAATGAATAATACAATATTTTCAGATTGGAAGAGTAGACTGTCAGAAGTTGAGATCAGAATGTAATGAGCTTCATGTTATGAAGTTCCCTTCCTTTGTTGTTTACAAGCAGACTGGTGGTTTTGAGCTGTATTATGGTATGTTTAACTTTATGTCTTGAGAAGTTCCCTTCCTTTGTTGTTTACAAGCAGACTGGTGGGTTTGAGCTGTATTATGGTATGTTTAACTTTATGTCTTGAGAAGTTCCCTTCCTTTGTTGTTTACAAGCAGACTGGTGGGTTTGAGCTGTATTATGGTATGTTTAACTTTATGTCTTGAGAAGTTCCCTTCCTTTGTTGTTTACAAGCAGACTGGTGGGTTTGAGCTGTATTATGGTATGTTATACTTTATGTTTTGAGAAGTTCCCTTCCTTTGTTGTTTACAAGCAGACTGGTGGGTTTGAGCTGTATTATGGTATGTTATACTTTATGTTTTGAGAAGTTCCCTTCCTTTGTTGTTTACAAACAGACTGGTGGGTTTGAGCTGTATTATGGTATGTTATACTTTATGTTTTGAGAAGTTCCCTTCCTTTGTTGTTTACAAGCAGACTGGTGTGTTTGAGCTGTATTATGGTATGTTTAACTTTATGTTTTGAGAAGTTTTTATCAGTAAACATTCCATTTTAGATATATTGCAGCCTACAGTACTAATTGAGCTGATCACTTTGCTGTATCTTGATTCAGTTATATCTGTGCATTAAATAATTACCAAATATAGAAATATAAAAAAATACTGTCATTGCTGCCAGACAATCTTTTTGTAAAATACAGAAAGAATACAAACAGTTGGACATCTATGAGCTACATTTAGATATGTGTTAGACAACTTGGTAGGACGTAATTAGTTAGAAGGCTGTAAATTCAGAAATTATTGTGTACACTTATTCTTGCGATTTTTTAAGAATGGACAAAAATGCGAGATTAATTATTGCCATTTCATAAAGACCTGCATACAGATATATGCATCTGTTATCAGAATGTGAGTTATTATTAATTGCGAATCTCACCCGGTGGCATTAATTGTTCCCATTGATAAAAACCTCTCAATAATTTATGAATTTACAGTATCCAAATCTAATATAAAAAATACTGTCATAGTCTGTTGGACTATCTCTTTGTAATATACAGAAAGAATACAAATATTTGGATGACTATGCCGTACATCAAGATATTTGATAGACAACTTGGTAGGCGGTAATTATTTAGAATATAAAAGACGTCATCCAGTTGCAGCCTCTTATATATATACCTGACATCTTTTAGTTGTATGGATAAGTAAAATGCTAGTTACAAATATGAATAAGAGAAAATGAAGGGTACACTTCACCAAAATAACAGGCAAACGACAAAAATAACCAAAATACTTCTAGAAGGTAATATACAGTCTTCTATCACAGATGTGTGGCTGAACAATATATCAAGCTCCAAATATTCATGAGTCTAAAAAATGTTGAATAAGATATAACAGACACATTCGAATATCTTCCATGAACAATTTGCTGAAAGCAGCAAATTTTTTCTAAAAAATGACATCACATTTGCTTGCCTCCTAATGTTTTTAGCTTTTATTTGGTCTGTAATGAGTTTTGAATACTCTTTTTTTTTCAGGAAGAGCAACAGCCCATGATGTGAGTGCTTTTGCTAAGGACAGTATGACTACTAAGTTGGAGTCCCTGACACCTGATGACTTTCAATCACACAGAGTTGGACCATCCAGTCAGTCTATGTGGTTCATTGATTTCTTTGCTCCAGTAAGTATCGTAAAGTATTTTAAGATATACGAAAATACATATTTGTCTAGTCTATGGTGAAATTCATGGTGGCCAGGTGAATATCTTGAAATTCTAACATCTAATTTAAAATTCTTAAATTAATCGGTGTTAAGTATTGATCTATAGACAACCTTATTTTTTTAATGTACAAGGAAATCCTCAGTGAAATTTAGTTCCATGTACACAAGTATGGTTTTGAGTTGTTTCTCTCTTGAAAAAACATACTGGGAAAAAATCTAGTTTGTATGGCATTATAGTTTAAATTTAAAAAATATTGCAATGATATTCTTTTCTGAAAAGTGTATTTTTGCTGCAGTTAAATGTTTTACCAGAGTTCATAAGAATTTTAATTTGACGAAAAACTTAAAACAACCAGTGTGAAAATCATATGCATTATGTTAATGAACCATATTTTGTACCTGCGATGTGGTCAGATAAGTTTATCTGGTTATTATTATGGCCATCCAAGGCCTGTCATAGTTAAATGGTTGATGTTAGTAACTATTTTTGTCTATCTTTGTCTTTATTATATCTTTCAGTGGTGTCCACCTTGTATGAGACTATTACCAGAATTCAGAAAGGCTGCCAGGAATTATGATGGTGATGATATTGGTTTTGGCACTGTTGATTGTACTGTACATAACCAACTTTGTCAAATGGTAAACTCATATTCATTTATTTTGAACATAAAGATGTCATTTGGTTGTTATCACATCATCGTTTTAAGAGATCCAACATCTTTCTTCATATTCACTAATTTGCTACTCTCTGTCAATTAATATCTGATTCTTTTATTAGATTGGTAGTTTTCAAGTGCACTCCTGCTTCCTGTTGCTTTTCATGTGCCATGCCTTACTATTTTTTGGCCAGTATATGTTGTATAGTATTTAGGCATGCATTTCAATTTACAGCAAAAGGGAAGTAACTCAAACATGTTTTATTTGATTATTACAATTTCATAAATAGGAATTTGTTTCAATGTTAAGATAAAAGTTTGGTGCACTTTTAAATGAATTCTATATTTTGTTAACATTTGAAATCATATATGTCGTCCACTTCTAAAATTCCATCAGTATGGAATTCTGAAAAATAAACAATTAGATATAAGAAAATGTGGTATGAGTGCCAATGAGACAACTCTCCATCCAAGTCAAAATTTATAAAAGTAAACCACTATAAGTCAAAGTACGGTCTTCAACACGGGGCCTTGGCTCACACCGAACAGCAAGCTATAAAGGGCCCCAAATATTATTAGTGTAAAACTATTCAAACAGAAAAACCAACGGTCTAATCTATATAAAAAACCAGAAACGAGAAACACTTATGAACCAAATCAACAAACCACAACTACTGAACATCAGATTCCTGACTTAGGACAGGTGCAAACAATTGCAGCGGGTTTAAATGTTTTAATGGTACCAAACCTTCACCCTTATCTGAAACAATAGTGTGATTCTCTGTTTAAATATTTTATTTAATTGATTTTTAACATAAAATAGAAATTAATTTCAAAAGCATGTTAACAGTCATTGTTTACAGTAACATTTACCAATTTTAATATCAAAGTTTATTAAAACCGGATTATGTACATGGTATTGATTCTTTACTAAGAATAATCTAGATTTTTGAAAGGAAAGATTAAGTTGACCCTGTCATTTTTGATGAAAAAATCATTTGAAATTGTGACAACCAAAATTTTCAATTGTGCTATAACAATAGTAAATTTGAATGTTAAAACATATTTTTTTTTAAATGATGGCTGACATAAACAATCTGTCTTTTATATTTCAGTATAACATAAGATCTTATCCCACTACCATCCTATACAATAACACAAAGCCTCATCAATACAGTGGACATCATTCATCATCTCATATTTTGGAGTTTATACAGGTATGTGAAGAAAATTTTCCTACTTCTAATTAAAGTAGAACTTTTAATAATAGCTAGTAGAATTTATTATTGAAAATAACACAACTAACCCAAAAGAGCTTCAAAGTGAATATCTACACTAGATAAGGCCAACTAAAATTAATTAGTAGATTTTCATCCAGATTTTTGAATAAAATGGGGCGGGTGGGAGGATTTTATTTTTTAGTCCCCTACCGACGAAGTCGAAGGGGACTTTAGGTTTGCACTCCGTCCATCTGTCTGTCTGTCTGTCCTTCTGTCAGACGGCAAATCAGCTTTCCACACTTTTTTTCTTCGTTCTTGAAGATATTGATTTTATATTAGGTATATAGTTTTATCATGACAAGTTATAGATCAAGGTCAACTTTTGTTCCGGTCTGATGATTTAATCCAGAGTTATGGACCATATCTAATGTTAGAGTACTATGTTAAACCATATTTCTGTACAAAGGGAGATAACTAATTTTTTAAAAGACATTCTTTGTTCAATTATTTGAAGAATTTTTTGGCAGGTTTGTTTGTTATTTAGTATAAACTAATTTTCTGAATGCTATGTATATAAAAAAAAAATTATGAAGAGAAATCCTTTAATTAGATAATAATCTATTTTTATTATGTATATATTTCAATACATTACATTGTGTAGATAAAAGTTGTTGACATTTTATAGATAAGTTACAAATCTATATTAGTTTGTGACAAATGAAAGAAAAAATATTTGGAACTATTAATTATATTTGATTATAATTTGAAAATAGGTATACACTGTATTACATCATATCTAATTTTAGAGAACTATTATTCATATCTTAATGTTTTTTTCATCATGCTTATACGATATTGATTGATAATTGGTATATAGTTTTATCATGACAAGTTACAGATCAAGTTCAAATTTTTTGTTTCTGTCTAATAATTTTGTGCAGAGTTATGGTCCTTGGACTTGAAAAATTCACTCAAATAATCAGTTTTCCACACTGTTTTTAGTCATGCTTGAAGATATTGACATGATATTTACTTTTTGTTTACACCATGGCAAGTTATATAACAAGTTAGCATTTTGTTCCAGTATAATGAATTTTTACCTGGTAGTGGACTATGTATTGCCATGCAATACTCTCAGAATGCTTGTTTAATTTTTATTTCCTATGAAACCCTTTTGTGATGTGTTCCTCATATTCAAGGGTAATTTATTAAGCTTCTATCATGTATATATAAGGAATCCTACATAATTTTTCAAATTCTTAAATAAATATTTCTGATTGGCAGCCACTGTTCTACTTGTAATTGCCGCTTTAGAAACCTATTTTTAGTAAATACATGTAGCAAAAACGTGGAGAAATGCTCTCTTTAAGACAACCTAGCCTACACTAAATTTATTTGGCTTTCTAACTTATTGTTTGTAGTGCCCATAAAGTGAAGCCTATGCATTAGTATGCAACACAAGTATTATGAGAACAGAGTGAAATGAAAACTCAAACTGTGTTGAAAACACTAGGGTTCATGCTTTTAAGATTCGTATGCAAGTTGCAAATATAATTACAATGTAGAACTTGAACTTAACCAAAAAGAAGAAGTTGTTTATTGACTCTATTGAGGGGCTGGGGACAGAGGGTGTTTGCTGTTTGTCAACAAAAAACGATAGCCTAGGGGTAAATCTAAGGGCTTGCGATAATACATTTTGTACGTTGACCAACTTTTTGTACTCAATATACAATCATAAATCGCACAAGTTCGTGGTTGTGTCAATTTCTTTGTTCCAGTCGTTCGCTCCACTAGGGCGGGGGCATTAAGTTTTACCCTTGTCCGTACGTCCCAAAGTTGGTTTCCATTCTCTAACTTTAGTTTGCCTCAACCAAATGTTATGAAACTTATACACAATGCTTATTACCACAAAATACAGATCAAGTTTGAATTTTGGTGGTGTCACTTTTATTGTTCTATAAATAGCCTCTTTACAAATGGAAAAATTGCTGACTTTTTCCTTTCCGTTCCCTAACTTTAGTTTGCCTCAACCAAATGTTCTGAAACTTATACACAATGCTTATTACCACAAAATACAGATCAAGTTTGAATTTTGGTGGTGTCACTTTAACCGTTCTAGATTAATGCCCCTTTACAAATGGAAAAATTGCTGAATTTTTCGTTTCCGTTCTCTAACTTAAGTTTGCCTCAACCAAATGTTATGAAACTTATACACAATACTAATTACTACAAAACTCAGATCAAAAACAAATTTGGGTAGCGTCACTTTTACCATTCTTCAGATATGTCCCTTTATAACTTTATATGATATGCAAGCGTGGGCATCATCTGTGTCCCATGGACACATTCCCCATTTAATTGTACTAATGTGTTCCATGATTCTTGCGCTTTGGATATCATTCACAGTCCAAATTTTCCTGACACAAAGTCATTGTATAAATAAAAAAATCTATAGTTTTCTAATCACAGAAATTTGTGACATACCACGATTTGTGTTCTTGGACACCGCCTATTACTCGTAACCCGAATATTTCATGCCCTTCTCGTAATCAATCTCTATTCTCAGAAGATAATGTTGTCATCATAGAGCAGCAGAATCATTTTGGTTAAATTACTCGAGAAATACTAAAACCGAAATTTGCAATTCAGGAAGTTTTGAATGAAACAAAATTATTGGTGGTTACTAGTAACGGAAATGAACAAAATCCGGAAATTGTAAATTTTTTAAAATAAAAAAAATCGGGGCGGAACGATTTTAGAGGGGCTGGCGGGGATAAAAATCTATCAATTAATTTTAATTGGCCTAAAAAGAAAAAAAACATGTGTTTTATATTCAAATCAAACTCTTCAATCAGGAATGGATTTTAAATGAATCCCTGTACATTTTTTTTTTAAATTCACAAATTAAAATTTAGTTTCTCCAAAGTTAGCTGTCTTTCCAGTTTAAATTAGTTAATGAACATTTTTTTTTACAGGATTACATTTCTTAAGTTTGTGTTGACATTTTACACAATTGTACTGCAATCGATTCCCTTCTGAAATTTTAGCAATATCATAGATTTATACATTTCTTTACATAGATTAAATGATGTGCTGCTCATACGCTAATATGGTTTAGATCCTCCACCATTTTAAAAAACAATGATAGTAATCTAGCCATCAACCAAAGATTAATTGTAAATGATTTATCAAAGAATGTTTTTGCAGAAGTTACATATTTTAATTGCTTTATTGCAGGATACTTTAAATCCACCTGTTATTATAGTAACTGAAGCTATGTTTGAGGAGCGTGTTGTCAATAAAAAACCAGATGAAATATGGCTGATAGATTGGTTTGCTCACTGGTGTGGACCCTGTCAACAACTTGCTCCAGAATGGAGAAGATTAGCTAAGGTAATATATGGATTTTTGTTCCCTGCGTAACGCATTGCTAAGGACATGTATATACAGGGCATCCGTCCGGTCTTGTTAGCGCTCTCACAGGTACAATTCTTGCCAGATTTTTATAAAACTTATACTATAGGTTAATATCAGCAATATCTCGGACAAGTTTATAATGGTGGCCGATCGACTTTTTTTAAAAGAGTTCTGCCCCTTGGTAATATTAAATTTATGGAAAATGGCCCTGTTAGCGCTCTCACGGGTACAATTTTTTTAAAAACTTATAGTGTACTATAAGTTATGTCCTTGAAGGTCTGTTTGAAATATTTAGTATACAATAAAAAAAAAATGTTTGTCCCGGTGCATGCTTTTTATTCATAAACTGTTTTCAAGAACAACAAAAAAAAGTGTTTTTTTTAGTTATTGCCCCTGGATAGATAGAATATGTGCAACATGGAGGGACATTGGAACTCTGTTCTTTTATATCAATTATGTTTATTGATTATTGTTTGCTTTACATCTAGAGGCAATATTTCATTAATTTTCAAGACTAGAACAAACACACATTTTAAATGGCACAAAAATTGTTCAATTCTTTTTGCTGAACTGGGAAATCTTACATATTAGCTGCGCCGGATAGGAACCAACCTTATGCAAATGAATATCAATACATCTGTTAACTTATTTCGGGTTGAAAAAATCTTTACGGAAAGTCTAAGAACCCTACAAAACAGACCAAAATTTATCTTCTATTTCATATTTGTATATGTCAAAGTCTTATGCATGTACATGTACACGTGCTCTAGAATTTGGTCAATTTTTATCTGACGCAGCTCATATTATACATTTTTATTATATCATGAAATCTGCCATTATTATTAATATAAAAGGTATAGCATATCAAATACTTTGAAAAAATATAAATCTTTCAAGTATTGTACCTTTTACGAATAATAACTTTGAAAAAATATCAGTCAAACTTTCTCTATTTGTTTTGTTGTCTTTCTTGGAAAATAGTTTTTATGTGAATATTTCTGTGTAAACAATAGATTTCTAGGCAAATAATTGTGTGTAAAAAAAAATTTGGCAACAGACTAAAAATATGAATTCATCTTGGGCTATTCCAGGAAAAAATGTATGGGTGGGTTGGACCCCACATGATATTTTTTCTGTGGTTTAATAAAAGGGATAGAAGCAAATACAATTCTATTTCACATGAAAATAAAAATTATGGCTAGTGGGGTATAAAAAAGTGTTGTCCAACCCCTGATTATTTTTTTTCAGGAATAGCCCTTACTAGAAATGCAAGAATACTTTTAAAATACTGGAGGTAAAGCTTACAAAATTTAATACTCATTAACTAATAACAAGTTCTCACTTTTCAGATGTTCAAGGAAACAAAGAATATATATGTCGGTCAGGTAGACTGTGCTGATCCAAACAATCAATGGTTCTGTCAGAATAACAAAGTACATTCCTATCCCACTGTCAGATTATACTCCTCTGGCTCGGGCACAGGCAGCTTTTTGTAAGTTTATAGAATATTTAAGAATTGAATGCTTCTTTTTGTAAATTTTATTGGGGTGTAATAGCGTTGACTGAAGTACATTTTGTATAAAGTGCCAAAGCTTCTTAAAATGTGTGCACAGTCAACGCTTTTACAACCCTATGAAATTACTAAAAGAAGCATTCAATACTTATAATTACATTTTTTTGCTAGGATCATAAAAACACAATTTCTATCAAGTTTGTCTTTTATTTACCTGTGCACTTTATTGTGGAAGCTTGTGTCATCATGAATGTTACTTTTCATTTTGAAATGAAGATTAATTTCAGAATGACATGAGATTGCTGTTAGCCATTCAAAATAAAATTATCATGATACATACATGTAATGTAATTATTCATCCACACAATATATCCTTGAGGTTTAATCTCCTGATGGACATAAGGATACTGCAGAGTTGTATTTGAAGATTTGTAGGCATTAATTTCTGATTTAATGGTAGCAAATATCTGTTGACTTACAGGGAAGCAAGTAAACAGACATTTGCCATAGTCAAATCATAGGACCAGTCTAGGGGTATTTGCTACCATCAAATCAGAAATTGATGCTTGTTAATCTTCTTTTACATCAATTGTTATCTTAATTATAATGCAAATGAAACAAATTAAAAGGACATTTCAATCATAGATTATAAAATTAGCTTGCATGACTTCTACGCTTGCACACAATTTCAGATTATTCTATTCTTGAATTGATGTCTTGAAATTTGTGGTGTTACCCAATCAAAATGAACATTACACACAGTGTTGCATGAGACATAAAATGCTCCTCATGAATTTGTCAAAAAATGTATTTCTGATAGAGACAGATATGAGAATCTTGTGAAAAGTTACTTCATAATAATTATCATATTGCCTGATCCAGTTGTATAAAAAAAATTACACGTGTGACACAAACATACTCATTCACTATTTATTTTGTCAAAGCCAGTCGTAAAAGTTAAAAAGTGTTTAAATACTTAGCAATGTTCTTAAAAGTACATACTGGTGAAGAAATGAAATTTAAAGTATGAATTGTATATTTCTAGTGGAATTCTATAACTCCCATCATGCCAAAAGAATATTTGAAATATTCTATGAATATGTCTGAATTTTTAAGAAGGTATTGGAAGAATTTGAAAAAAAAAATCAGGGGAAGAAATGTCTGGATTTATCATACTAAATGTATGTTCAATCGTGTACAATTTAAACTATTTAGAAATATCGATAATTTCAATATTATTTTGTTACATGATGCAAGTGAAGAAGAATGAGAAATATAGGTGTTAGATACAAATTTTTAATGCAAAGTCTAGGAAGAAATCTGGGGAGGGCTACAAAACATTATGGAAAGGTGAAAATATGAGATGCAATCAACCTGAACTGATTTTTTTCTTCTTTTTTTTCTTCCTTTTCTTTTGATTAAATTTGACATTATAACTTTTCTATATTACAGTGCATACAATGGTTGGAATAGAGATGCTCAGTCATTAAGAGCTTGGGCTTTTGAATTCTTACCTTCTAAAGTAAAGACAATAAAACACAGAGAATTCTTCAGCGATATTATAACGAGTAAAACACCATGGGTGATTGACTATTATGCTCCATGGTGTGGCCATTGTCAAGTGTTTAAACCAGAATTTGTAAAAATTGCAGAGGTGAATATTCAAGATATCTTTAAAGCATAAATCTTTCAGTTTAAACTTATTTTCTTGCTAGTGATAATTCGGTTTTCATTTTATATGAGCACTGATTTAAAAAAAAAAGTGGTACCTATAAAAATGAAAAAATAAAAATCAAGTGCCAAAGTTAAAAAAAATTGTTGGATAAAGCCCAATCTCATTAAAATACAGATTTCTGTGTCTACTCTTTTCTTAAAAAGGATCTGACAGCACTGTTCTACTATCTATTCTTGTAATTATTACATCAACCAATGAAATTTCAACCTTCAAATTTTTGAAGGTGTGTATCATTAATTACAACAAAACCATCAGATTCTGAAAGGTCTTTGAAAGAGATTGTATTATCAAGCATTGTAAACAAAACTTGGACACTGGATCTGTATTTCAAAGATATTGGATATAGCGTATGTACCTGGCATATATACTGACCCCCCTTTGGGTATTTTTTTCATAAAAAAGCCATGAAAAAAGTTAAAAAGTATTTGACCCGGTGACCTATTTGATTTATTGGATATGGCTTATTACATGACATATTTATATTAAATTCACATTCAGTCAAAATGAGGACATTTGATTCACATCCAGTCAAAATGAGGGCATTAAATTCACATCCAGTCAGAATGAGGACATTAAATCTGATGCCTCCTGTAAAGAGAGTAACACTCTCTCATCTTTGGGGGATCCTTAGGGGGTCTGTTGAATGTCAAATTTCTGTCCATTTCCAATATACCTTCATTTTCTAGTGGCAGTCCAAATTCCCCCAACCTTCGTCCTGGAAGGCCTATAATACAGGACCTACCTTTTGCATCTATTGTTAATTTGTTCTCGTCCTGAACATGCATGAAATATTTGCCACTGGACGTTAAACAACCAATAATCAATCAATTATATATATTAACTTCTAATTTTTAATTTTATTTAGGAACTTGATGGTCTAGTTAAGGCAGGAACAGTTAACTGTGATGAAGAACCTGCCTTATGTAATAAGGCTGGCGTCAGAGCTTATCCTACAGTTAAATTCTATAAAGGGGCACGTAAGGAAGGCATGTCACAGGTATGTAGTGGGCAAAACAAGTTCTTGCTTCGTTTGTTGTAGAATACACTGTAATGTGTGAGAGCTGTTCCATTAAAACATACATGGTTCCCAAGGAAGGCACTTTAAAAATGGGGTAACCACCTATAGAGGCAAATTAAAATTTCACTAACATTTCCACTATGCAAAAAAAAAATAGATGACACCCACCCATAGTTGAGATTTGGAAGTGCCTTCCCTGGTTCCCATGTATGTTTTTACCGAACAGCCCAAAGTTGAATATTTGATAGTGTGATGTTATTTCATAATATAAAAAAGAAGATGTGGTATGATTGCCAATGAGACAACTCTTCACAAGAGACCAAATGACACAGAAACATTAATATAATGGAATATGTTAACAGCTCTCTCACAAGCAAAAAAACCCTAACTGTAAAAATATAAGGGCATACACTCCAGGCACAGGGACACATTTTACTGCATCCACACAGCACGAGTAACAAACCCTGCAGTAAATATAAAAAAGATGATGTGGTATGGTTGCCAATGAGACAACTCTTCACAAGAGAATAAGTTAATTTTTCTTTAACATTTCTTAATTCTGTTTTTTGGGATAGCCACAAGGATTTTTTTGTTGGACAAAATAAAGACTGATTGTTAGTTTCCACAGATTTTCAATTAAGCCTGTGCCTGTCGGGTGTTAAAAATTACTCTCATAGAAAGAAATTAAATATCCTCATTTGGAGTTAAAATGTATTGGTTCTCAATTCTTGTTTTAATTTGAACCCATGGCCTTTTTTTGTAAATAGCATTGAAAAGTTAGAATAATGAATTGGTAGATCATACTGTATGGAATGTTGGATTGGTTGATTGATTGGTTGGTGTTTAACGCCACTTTCAACTCTATTGTTCTATTTCGTGGCTGTCAGAAGCCAGAGTGCCCGCAGAGAACCACCGAACTTTACTAGGAAAACTGACAATCCTAGGCAATTCAGATTTGAGTCGAGTGCAGTGGTATGTTAGAAGAGGGATATTGGAATCAAAATATATAGCTAAAAAAATCCTTAACCATTCACCAATGAATAATAGCTGTCCAACCCTTTTCCCTTCTTTTAATTTTTTACTACCAAGTTTGGCAAAAAAAATATCTGTTCTGAATGATTCTCATAAAAAGTATCTAGGTACTTATAATCTGCCGTGACCACCAGCTTATCATACCTGGAATAATTAGTTTAAACCACTCCTGCTATGTACTTTCTACTTTGATCTTATAGCCCCGCTTTAAAAAAGTGGGGTATACTGTTTTACCTCTGTCTGTCCGTCCATCCATTCGTCCGCCCCATGAATATTTTTCATCACAGCTTTCTCAGGAACTACATCATAAGGATTTCTGAAATTTGATTCAGGGTTTATATAAGTCAGCTATACCGTGTGATGCGTTTTCAGATTCATCACTCAACAACTTCCTGTTTACCGAACACTTACATATTTTTACACTATTAAAATTAGGGTATCATCAGTGAGCAGTAGCTCGCAGTTTCACTTGTTTGACAAGATTGCCAGTTTTCTTGTCTTATTTTGGTGGTTCTTTTCTCTTTTCTAGCTTCTACACCAATTAAAACTGGTCACTATGATTTACCCTAACTTGCTGAAATGACATTAAGCAATGTTCAATGAATAAAATTTAAAGTTTTATCTGTTTTTGGAAAATTTTAGGTTTAAAACTATACCTTATGATCTAAGTTCTTTGGATCGAAATAAACTGCTCATCATCAAAAGTACAAAAGAACACTCAAGACATTTGCCATCAACAGTTTACAGACCTCTGAGAGTCAAATAACCTCTCACTTCATGTTTTATCATCAATGATTTTCTCTCAATTTTTCTCTTTTTGTAGGATACATATGGATATGATTTAGAAAATTTAGATGCAACATATATAACAAACTTCTTAAAAAGTAAAGTACAAAAAGTAAGTAGATGTATTTTGTAGGAAGAGATCAGTGTTATATGTTTTACTGGAGATGTCATAGTATGCTTGAACTTTGACCTTGAAATCTTGTAATATCCTAAATTTTTCAAGCATTTTCAATTTAAGAAATTATCCTGCGATTTTTACAGAAATTGGAAAATAACTTTATTGTGTTTTAATAGTTTCTGTTATTATATTTAAGATTTGATGTTTGCAAATATCATTTATTGATAAATGAATAGAAAAAGACTGAACAATGAATCAGCTGTAATCATATGATAAATTGATGTAGAGTTATTTAAAAATTAAATGAATTAGGGTTTGAAAGACGGTTTATTTCTGCAATCACCCTACTCATACAATTTTGATATGAAATTTAATGCAGTGTTTCAAAACCCACTGCCCCAATATTTTTTTTTATAATGATGCATTCTGAATAAGATGAACAATAAATTTTGGCATAGACCTGAGTGAATTTACATTAGGTCTCCCAAACTTCATTCTGTAGTGCGACAAATCGACCATAATGCTCCTAATTATTTTAACCACTTGTTAGGAAGAGTTATATGATGACCTATCTATATGTTTATTATTGGTTTACTCTTTCCTTTAAGATTTTCTGAATCTCCTTTCATTTATAATACTTGTCTTGTTTATATTTGCAGCAACAGCAACAACATGATGAATTATGATGAAACTTGAACATAGGATAACAGATGTTACAGGGAAAGAAAGAAGGATGACAATGCTGAGTGCCTTATTTCTCCTTTATGTTAATTTTTCCAAGTGTTGTATTTTTTATCTTGTTTTATGTCTTACAATATGATTCATGAATAGGCTTCTTTGGCCAACAAGACTTGCTCAATTTAGAAATAAACTGAATAAGGAAGGCAAGCTAAAAGCAATACAATGTTTGTCTGATATTGGAATCCAGCTGCTGTGGATTCATTGATATTCATAGGATACCAGTTTTCGTGGATTTGGTGGGTACAGGAAAACCATAAATTTAAATGCTCAAAGAATCAGAAATTTTCTTAGGATTTTATGCAGACTTTGGCAATCCACAAAAAACAGATATCCAAGAAGATATAATTTTTCCTCAACCCACAAAAATAAATGAATCCACAGTACATATCAAAAGTGTATTCTTTTCTTATATAATTAGTGATTCACTAGAAATTTGTTTGCTTTTCTTGGCTAGATTTAAATTTAAGTAGAATAATATTGGTAATAGAAGGTGTTAAATATGTCTAAATTTGAGCAAATGTATTCTTAAGGCAATAAGTTACCATATTACTTAAGAGACTATAAAATAATCCATTTACATAAAAAAAGGATATTTTTGTCTTCTGACGTTACATAGAATTGCCCTTCATATACTATGCTATTTATCACTATTTATGTTGTGTGATGAAGTTCCATCAATTACAGCTAAGAGAGACATTGATGTGCAAAAAATGGGTTTTACATCCCAACTAGAAAGTGTTAACTTTGTCTATTTTATTTTAATTGTTTGTTGTAATTAGAATTAGATTTCCCTAGATCTGTTTGATTGGGTATTGAATTTAATATTGCTCTCTTCAGGGGACTTTACTTATTTTGTATTAACCTGAATTCCTCCTGAGCAATTATGGCTTCAATGCCTATTCTTTTTTTAAACAGTTGTTCTTGATTTCAAACTGAGTTTACTACTTGCAAGAAATCTTGTTAATCCTTATATTATTCTGTTGTGAAAAAATTACAACGCTGGTATTTGTTTGACCACAAATCCGTTAAATCAATGGAACTTTGAAAATGCAAAGTCTTATGCGATGAAAAAAAATATTGACCTCGAGTGTAAATATGATATAATTTTAATTCACTGCCTACTTAAATCTTTTAACTTTATGCAATTTCTTGATCTGAAAATAGAATTAGCTACTTGCAAGAAATGTTGTTAATCCTTATATTAATCTGTTGTGATAAAATTACAATGCTGGTATATCCGTTTTACCCATAAGTCTGTTAAATCGATGAAACTTCAAAGAAATGCAAAGTCTTATATGAAGAAGGAAATTATCGACTTTGAGTGTAAATATGGTAAATTTTTATTTCACTGCCTACTTATATTTTTACTTTTTATGCAATTTTCTTGTTTACATTATGTATAAGTTAAGGTTGTATTGCAACAATATATATATCTGTTTGTTTTTTTTTCATGGTAAGGGTCATTCCATTAAAAATGGATATGAGAGAGTAGTAAGGGACTTTCAAAATTATTCTACAACCAATATTTATTGAGTAATTTTGCATTCATCAAAAGGCCATACAACTTTATATGATCCAAAACCCATGTCCAAAAATAAAACCCTTGGCTGCCTTACCAAATTTATTTAATTTTCAGCCCTAAATTTTAAGAGGGGCGTAAAGGGGGGTATCTGCACGGAAGAACACGAAATAAAATTGGTATTTCACGATGAACAAACAATTAAAAATTTCTTGTACGTTGATCTTTTTACTGATTTCACGAAACACGGTGAATAACGAACCTTTTTCACGACTGCACGTGAAATAAAAATGGCAAAACACGTTGCACGAAAATAACCCTTTACCACCCTCTTTTAAGCATTTTGGTATCCATACCATAGTGATATTAATTATAATAAGATTATGTGGAAAAATTAGCATCAGCGATTGAATTTGAACAGTAAATCAAGTTCATTTTTCAAAGTTTGCTGTGGAAATTTGAAATTTACGAAACAATTGCTGTTAATTCTGTTATAATAACATGGTAGGGATTCCGAAAGTTTTGTCTGTCTATTGATTTTATATAGACATTTATTCAGCATTAAAACCATATTTAATGAAGATTGTCATAAAAGAAATTAAATATCTACATTGGTTGTTGGGTTGAATATATAATGTAGAATTATTAATATAGGTGGGAATCTAATTTTCGTGTATTTTGACAGTATAAATAAACCATACAGGAAAAAAAAACTGAAAAAAAAATCATTTTTTTTTATGTTGTAAACAACTTTAAATATGTACTGATATTAAGTTAAATTTGAAGTAAACAAGATACAGGATTCTAGAATAACTATCATTGGTAAAGCTTGATGCCAAAAGTTTCAAAATCCGAATTGTTGAAAACACTTGAATTAACAACTAATTCTGACAACCACGAAAATAGGTCCCACTGAAATCAACCATCTCATCAGTGAAGCAGGGTACCATGGCTTTGTGTTTTTATATAATATATGTCTCCAAGGTAAGAGTCCATAGCTCACATTATACTCAGCTTGAATGTTGTTTCATGTGCACTTGAAATCCAATTAACATGTAGGCAATCGTGTATATTGAATATGTTATTTGTACTTGTTAAATTCAATAAATCATATTATGTGTTTAGAACTGATACATGTATGATTGTACAAGAGTATTTGATTATGAGGCAAGAGAGGTGATTAATGTTCACATCCATTAAAAAATGAGCAGCTTTTTTTCTGTAGATTTTCTTTTTTGCAGCATTTACAGAAATGAAAAATGTAATCTTCTATCAAATGTATCAATTGATTTTTGTACATGGCCTTTCGGTTATAAAACTTTACTCAGTACTTGAGTACAAAATTTGTCATTGAAACATCAAATCCAGTACTTTGATTGGTTGATTACTGAGTCTTGAGTATGATAGTCAAAATGACCGTGAGGCCTCATCAAATGATTTTAAAAAGGCTTAAATTAAATGACATTTACTTCTCACTTAGATTTCACAAAAATATTTAAAAAGAAGAAATTTATTTTGCAAATTATTTTTTTTTTAAATATAGGTGGAAGTAGATTGTGTAATTACACATTTTTTAAATACATGTATTTTGTTGAAAATTTTTATATTTAAAAGGTTGTATTATTTTATAAATTTCACCTAATCTGGCTCAACTGAAACAGCTACATATTTAAATGATGTCCTCGTTTAATCTTAATAGATTCTAAAACTGATTTCATGAAATGGCAAATACTTAAATAGAGTTTAATTTAATCCTATACCAAAGAATTAGAGTATTTTGTAATCACATAGTTATAATTACATAGGCTGTACATGATCAGGTGAAAGTAATGAAGTAATTATGGAATTTCTAGTCATATTTTCATTTTAGTTGTAAATTGTGCCAGTATCAGATATTTTGACAGACTGTTAGTCTTGGCATTAAACATTTTATTTATTTTAAATCATTACTGTGTTGAGTGCGTTTTATGCTTGCCATATATTTAAAGCTTTAAAAATATTTATTTTGATTTGTCACATAGTAAAAATGCTCTATGATGTTAAATATTTATTACTGTAAATTCAGAAATTATTGCGATGTTTTTATTATTGCGAAAAATGCGACAGGGTTATAATCGCAATAATTTAAACTCGCATTTTGAAATTTTTTATACGAATTAAACAGGATTTTTCTCAATATCGCAAAAATTAAAATCGCATTTTAGTCAAAAATGAAAAAATCGCAATAATAAATGCACGCAATAATTTCTGAATTTACAGTATGAGAAAGATTGTTAGGTATTTGTCTAAATACAAAATGTAATGTTGTATAAATGCATTTATTTGTTCTTTGTGGAAGAAATACAGGTTGTACACATCATACTATACCCTGCCATAAAAGTGGAAGGAATAAGGATATATAAGTTGAAACAATAGGTTTTAACCAAAGAATATATTGTGAATCTCCTCATTTGCTATTGTGTTTTTTTTTCCTAGTGGCAATTCAAAATTTCTCTTCCTTCATGTTGTTCATCACATTTTGTAGAGCTACTTATTTGATTTATTGCTTACTGTGGATTCATTTTTATTCATTTGATACCAATTTTCATGGATTTTGTGGGAATAGGTAAACCATGCATTTGTTGATGTGGTTCATAAGTGTTTCTCGTTTCTCGTTTTTTATAGACCGTTGGTTTTCCCGTTTGAATGGTTTTACACTAGTCATTTTTGAGGCCCTTTATAGCTTGCTGTTCGGTGTGAGCCAAGGCTCCATGTTGAAGGCCGTACTTTGACCTATAATGGTTTACTTTTACAAATTGTGACTTGGATGGAGAGTTGTCTCATTGGCACTCATACCACATCTTCTTATATCTATTTGAATGTTTAGCAAAGCACAAATTGGTTATAGGCTTATTTGCAAGACTTCATTAAAACCATGATATCAAATATCCACAAAAATACAATTTTTCCTCAATCTATTAAAATTGGTAACCACGAAAAAAATAGGGATTCCACAGTAATTTGTTTTGTCCTAAGTATGCATTGAGATTTGCCACTGAATGTCTAGCAATCGAAAACCAATCAATCAATCAGTTACAGTTTTGATTACCTTTGTTTATGTTTTTAATGCACTCTGATATGAAATAAGATATTTTTTTTAATTGATGAGCAAGAATAATTTTATTGATAGAACATTATTGTTAGGCATATTTGCTCACCTGAAACTTAACCTAGACCATGGGTAAGGGGGTTGTGGCTTAGATCTCAAGCTGCAAAAAGTTAATCTTTTTTTGTTCTTTAATGATCTGATTGGTAATATTAAGGTGATTATAAATGAAAATCGATTGTGAAACAAATATACTTTTACTGGAAGAAGTATGACAGCTGTACATAGCATCAAAGAAAACCACTTGAAAAAAAGGTTATATAGCTAATCTGCTCTTCCAAAACTTTATCCAGGGGATATAAAGAACTTCCACAATAAAACTTGAAAAAGGAAATCTATGCACAAACCATTTATATGCCTTCCTTTGTTTCTACATAAGCAAATCGTTTGCGGTCTTGCTATGTTGTATGTATCATTGTCTGTGCATGGTTGTTTTTATACCACCGCAAAAAATTTTTGCGGTCGTATATTGGTATGACGTTGGCGGCGGTGTCGTCATTCGAAGCCACAGTGGTTTTCGCACAATAACTTTAGTTTAAGTGAATGGATCTCTATGAAATTTTACCATAAGGTTCAATACCACAAAAGGAAGGTTTGGATTGATTTTGTTGGTTATGGTACCAACGGTTTAAGATTAACGGGCCAAAAAGGGGCCAAAAATAAGCATTTTTCTAGTTTCCAGACAATAACTTGTGGAAAGGTGTATGGATCTCTCTGAAATTATACCACAAATTTCCATACCACAAAGGGATGGGTAGGATTTGCTTTGGGGGGGGGGGGGGGGGGGGGGTTATGGCTCAAACCGTTTAGGAATTAGGGGCAAACAAAGGGAAAAAACAAGGGTGTCCTGGTTACTGGACAAATACTTCAGTACAAAAAATTTAAAGCAGTGTAAGGGAGGTAATTCAAATGATGTATTTGAATTACCTCCCTTACACTGCTTTTAAATTATGTATAAAGTAATGTTTAATGAACAATAAAGACAATTTAAAAGCAGTGTAAGGGAGGTAATCCAAATACAACGTTTTGATTACCTCCCTTACACTTTCTTTAAATTTTAGAAGAAAATGCATATTTATAAAGAAAGACCAGTAAAAATATCTGGCAAATGTTGCATCTTTTTTTTTTACAAAAAAATCCATATGAAAGATTTGACACCATATTTTAAATTCTATTATAAAATAGATTAAGTTAGCACTATGGTAAATTTAAATGGGTAATTATGGTTGCAAACTCCATTGGAAATTTGAATTGAGATTATGACCATATCTTTTGAAGGTAAGAATTTTTTTTTGGGGGGAAAAAGGGGGGGGGGGGGGGGGGGTTAAAAAGAAATTGTGGGGGTCAATTTTTTCTCATTTCAGATTTCAGAAATTAAAAAGAAAAATTCTCAAATATTATTTTTTTTGCAAAAAAAAAGTGTGGGGGAGGGGGGGGTCAATACACAACAGCATAGTGTATTGCACAAAAGCAAAAAAAAGGGGGGGGGTCAATTTGCAACAGCAAAGTGTATTGCACAAAAGCAAAAAATTGATTTTAAAATTCACATTATATAACCAATTCTAAGTTCTTTGACTACAGTTATTCTGTGTCAGAAACCTTTTATGTGTCAAATATTTAATTACAAATTTCCGAATTCAGACCTGTATCAAACACGATTATTGTGTCCATTTTTGCCCCAACTGTTCAGGGTTGGACCTCTGCGGTCTTATCCTGCTGCGCTCAGCGAAGCAATTTATTCCTAGGTTTAAATGACCCAAAATGGCAAAAATATAATAAATGATTTGAATATTGAGAATTGCTGTCTTTAAATGATTGTTCTTTATATGCCCCACCTAGGGGCATTATGATTTGGTCTGTGCATCCGTTTGTTCGTCAGTCTGTCCGTCTGTCCTGCTTCAGGTTAAAGTTTTTGGTCAAGGTAGTTTTTGATGAAGTTGAAGTCCAATCAACTTGAAACTTAGTACACATTTTCCCTATGATATGATCTTTCTAATTTTAATACCAAATTAGAGTTTTGACCCCAATTTCACGGTTCGACTGAGCATAGAAAATGATAGTGTGAGTGGGGCATTCGTGTACTATGGACACATTCTTGTTTGTTGCTGTAAATGATGCTTTTTTAAGCAAATTGTTATCTTTGTCTATATTTCGTTGATTATACATGTATATCTTCAAGTTACATTTAATGGACGACATGGCTTTCATAAGAAAATGAAAGCTTATAAAATTACCTTTAGATCTTATTTTGGAATTTTAAGTGAACAGGTTGTAAACAATTTTCCGAGTTTTCCATGACATTAAAGGTATATAACCCTTTATTTTGATATAAGTGCTGCTGATAATAACCATGGTGGTAAAAAGTATGACACATTCTTTTTTTCTGCAATATTATTGTACATTAGAATGTAGTTATTAAATTTTTATGATTTTTTTTCATCTAGTTTAAACCATTTAAATGTTACACCATTATTTTTACCTGACTGGGCTAGCTTGAGCCTCTAAATATTCAAGTGGCAAAAATCATAATTTGTACTAGAAAAGGTAAATGGTATTACTTATTACTTTTATAGACCATTCTTTACTTATGTATTATTGAACCCCAATCAGGTAAAAATTATTACAGAAAAAGTAGTTTACAAAAGTTGATCATCAATTTTTGATAATTTGTTATGCAAAGTTTTGAAGTTGTGAGTAACAACCTTTGTATTGACTATCTAAATCACCAAAATGGAATGTATGATTAAAAGTATTTAAACTCTTAATGATTGTTTTACTGGATAAATAACTGGTTTCAAGGTTCTTTGAGTAGAAGAATTGCTATTTGTTTTTTGTTTTTAGTCTAAATCTTTGTAAATAAAGGAATCTATTTATTTTAAAGGTGTTGTTATTCTTATAGGAATGAAAAAGGTTCAGAGAAACCAAAAAATGAAACATCCTTGATTAACATTTGTTAGCCAAAAGTGTTACTTGTACAGTCACTGAAAGAACAATTATACCAACAATGAATACCAAGAGCCAAAGAATACACGAAATACTCAGGAACATATTGTATCTTTAAATTTTAGCTTCAGAAGGACACAGGACACATTAAATAAACATCTGCTGCTTCCAAAGAGCTTATGACACTTGTATCTGGATAACACATGACATATAAAATAGATCATATATAAAGTTCCAACTGCCTCAGAAAAAGTTAACTTTAGATGAATTGCCCTTCTTTTTCATCAGACAGGGGAAACACAATCGCACACTATCTGGTACATCCTGGTAAACTGTTATAATTATCAATAAACTTATCAAACATGTCCCTAGGGAGAACTAGCTTACTAGTAATATGGAAATATTTTTGGTTTTATTGTGCTGCTGTGATGCATCTATAAGTGACTTTTGTAAAAGTTCTCATACATATTATTTTATATATATATTATATTAAACCAAAATTAGATGATTGCTAAATATCCAGCGGTAAATATTACAAGAATATTGAGAACGAATACAAGTGTAATTTCATTCTGTTTTGTACCGAAGCAACCGCTAAGTCAGATTTTTAACTTGATAGCTAACAGTCTACAGAAAGGAATGTCACCTTACATTGACACACTATTCAAAGAAAATTTTGCATAAAATGAAGGTATCAATGATATTTCTTATCAGCACATGAGTGCTGACTTCTGAACTGGGAAGACCAACTTGGTCGTTGCAACACGTAGTGGATGTATAAACTCAAAAAGACACCAGGCCTTAAATTCATTACTAAAAAAATAGATATCGGAAGAATTTACGCAAAAAGACTAGCTACGAGATATTTAACGATAATCCTAGAACAGTATAAACACGTTTAATGAAATAAAATATTTCTTTATTCTAAAAAACAAGCTAAATGTAACAAAGAATAATACAAATTACTGAAAAAATCCTTGTATTACATTACAGATAGTATAAATAAATTACAATGCATTGTATAATTCTTCGCCTGTTTTGGTTCTTATACATCCTTGGCTTTCAAATATTCGGCTTTGAGCCTTCCTGATGAAGGTAAATCCAGAAAAGAGCTTTGGACGCATGAAATTTATAACGTGTTGTTTTCTTTTTGTATTGATATGATTCTAATTTTTAGATGCAATCTGCAATTGGTATTAGTCTGATTATATAACAGGCTTCGATCAGACTGCATCCGATAGTATAATTAAGAAAACAAAATAAAAATCACTTGATCCTAGAAGCACTACTTAAATAAACTTGAATAGTATTTTTTATTTTTATAGTGAATTTCTTTTTATTTGCACATGAACATAACAGTAAGCTATAATTTTATGCATAATATAATATATAGGCAAAACATATACAGCAGTTTAATAGACAACCATCAGTTGATTATTTTAAGAAAATAAACAGCCCTAAAATAGATTGATACATTGCAGAATATGATTACAAAACAGACTGCTTGGATAGATAGTACATTTTTTTATATATATAACATATGGTGTCTGTTGTTTATCTTTGTTGTATTATTTAAGTTCCTATGACAAATGGTGGGCATGGTATGCGGCACTCCATAACTCTCCTGAGTTCTTTAGACTCCTACAAAAAAGTATCTTTATGAAGGTGGTTGAAATAATTCAGATATAACATCATTCTGATGAGAATTGAGATCGCTTTTAGAAAATGCCGACAGATACTAATAGGCTATCATATTAAGCTGTCCTTAGTAGAGCAAAAGCTGAGATCCTTCCTAAGTGGCTAAGATCACAAAAGGTTCGTGTTGTTCAACTTTCGTACTTTGTATTGTATAACTTAAGTTGTTAGTTTTCTCTTTTAATTGTTTCAAATTTTTCATGTTGGAGTGTTATATCTGACTATAAAGTACAGGTTTTTCTCGATGTTGAAGGCCGTACAGTGACCTATATCTACTTTTCTCTTCGTCATTTGAACTCTTGAGGATAGTTGTCTCATTGGCATTCATACCACATTTCTATATATGTCTGTGCTCACATTAATAATGTTTACAACACGAATATTTACTGTATGATATTCATATTTGGTTCCATCGACATCGATATACGTATAATTTGGATCGATACAACGTGTACCTGAGCGTTTACTTGTTGGATAGTTCCACCATATTTACATGATCGTGGACATGTTTGATGTATCCAAATATACCAATGCCGGTGTCCATGCAGTTTATAAGATTGGGCAGACAAATAATATACAAATATACGATGCTTTTTACGAATGTACTACTGTATTATCAAACTGGTTAAATGCATTGGTTTCGTGCTTTGAAAAGTAATTTATTTGAACCTTTTCATTGTTTTTTAAACGTAATCGCACTGACATATAACATTTTAAGTTTTGTTTAATTACTCGATCAAAACCTGGACCGCACTCAAAAAACCTGGACTGCTCTCGAAAAAACACGGACATATAAAAAATAATTTATTCTAAAAATGTCCTTCGCAATGCAATAACAAGAATTTTTATAAAGTGTCTGTATATCTAAGGATATATTGATTTCAAATATACATTTCATTTTATATTTGCATTGGTACTTGTATACACATAGCTTTATTCTATATTTTGGAATAAAAGCAGTGTAAAGCTAAATTAAACTTTTAGAACACAAAATAATGTACGGGTGATGATTTCTTTTCATCTCAATACTAACTTACCTAGTATGATCTTGTATATTAGGTTTAAGCATCTATTTTACGTCTTAGAAAAAAAAGAAGTCTGTTTGTTTACATTTTTTATCATATTCCCTCGAAAAAACGTGGTCACACTAAAAAAAAACCCGATCAAATTTAAAAAAAACACGATTCCAGCCGGACACTATACCTACCGTGAAAATATGCATGATATATTAACAGTAAGAGGTCGACTTACGAAGACTTTAAACAATTCCTTAAAGTCGCTTTACGGTGTTATGTTTTACGTAACGAGGGTACCATATGAAAAGATTACCACATTGATAGATCAAAAATAGCTCCAAGGTTCGTATCTCTGCTGACTGTTTTGTAATTTCATGACATTCCGGGTCAAACGTTTTGATTAAATCTCAGTTTGAAAAAAATGTTTTTTGAATCTGCTTTAGAAAAACGAAGGGTTCAAAGCAGTACAATAAGGATATTTAAGTTTCTTGTTGCCTAATCCTTAATTTGTATGTAGTGGTTTGATGATTAATTGGTCTTTTCGTCTCTTTTTCGTCATTTTTTCTTCGACTTATGAATTTTGAATGTCCCCTTGATATAATGTGGAACAGTTTTTTCCAATAGCATCCTTTTACGCAGCAACTGTCTATCAAATCATGATCAGAATAATAAACACAACGCCAGTCGATATTCCCATCCTGTAACTTAAAGAGGGATGAAAATAAACTGACAACGCAATGGCAAAACGAAAAAGGACCACAAAAACAACAGTACACAAAACACATCATAGAAAACTAAAGACTGAGCAACCAAAACCCCACCAAAAAACCTGGGTTGATCTCGTGTGCTTCGAAAAGGTAATCAGATTCTGTTCCAAATGTGGCACCCTTCGTGCTGCTCATGTAAGTACAAATCCGATGATAAGTTTAATTCGGTAGGTCACATTCGGGGAAAGGAGAACGGGATTGTAGTTACGAAGTTTATTTTGCGGGGATGTCAATATTTTGAAATATAAAATGACAAGTAAACCGAGAGATACTCGAGTACTAGCTCTAAAGAAAAGGAATCCATGTAAACAGAAACCGGGTAAATGTTTGGATTGTATGTACATGTATTGCAAATCTCTCCTCATTGAAAATAGTATAGCTAAAATACCAAACTCCAAGGTATATTCAAAAAAGGGGAAGTCCATAAAAACTGACAAAATCAAACGTTAGACTTTATTAATTAACGGAACGAATGGAAAACAGCTGTCATATTCCTAACTTGGTACATGCATTTTCAGAAAAAATGGTTGGTCAAACCTGGTTTATAGCTTGAGAAAACACTTTCACTCACATTCGGGACTAGACGTTTGGCAAACAACAATCAATCAAGCTCTGAAAATAATTGTAAGAAATACTGCTGTGAGAAAATGAATAAGACTATGAATTTCTGTTGTAAGGAATATTAACTGCAATATTGTAACCTTACGGTCAACATCTCTTAACTTCTTATAATTAAAACACTGATAAGCCTTCTGTCTTCTATACTTACCTCAGGATATCACCAAATGCTCTTTGCAGAGATTTAATTTGGAACGGTATCCCATGCTTCTTGCACAGTGATTGAACCAGGGGACGCACCTTGTATAGGTTGTGCTGAGGCATGGTAGGAAATAAACTGTCGAGAACAAAATAGGATATAATTTTCATGGCGATAGTCGAATTATTATAAAAGCATATCTGTTTAACCATACATAGGAGCCTGTTATTCAGTGGTTGTCGTTTGTTGATGTGGTTCATAAGTGTTTCTCGTTTCTCGCTTTTTATAAAGATTAGACCGTTGGTTTTCCTGTTTGAATTGTTTTACACTAGTCATTTTGGGGCCCTTTGTAGCTTGCTGTTCGGTGTGAGCCAAGGCTCCGTGTTGAATGCCGTACTTTGACCTTTAATTGTTTACTTTTTACACATTGTGACTTGGATGGAGAGTTGTCTCATTGGCACTCATACCACATCTTCTTATTTCTAAATAGCAGAAATAAGATCTAAATGGAAATAATACTGTATAGATTTCGTGCGTCAGAAGCGATTTTCTCGATTTACATTCATCATGAATGTCGAAAACCTAAACATTGAAAGCCAGAAATTTACATTGTACTGACAATCTATAGGTGCTTACTTCTACGTCATTTTGGACTCCGGTAGAAAGTTGTCGTATTGGCAATCATACCACATCTTCTTTTAAAATTAGTTGAAAGTAAAATATATGCAGCTTTTCGAAATTACTGTCAGCTTTTCTTGCAATATAATTTCCATTTTACAAAATTAGGATAAATTACGAATGCTCTGACTACAAGTAAACTAAATTGAAGAAATTAACACAATATAGTAAAATTGGAGTGAAATTAACGTCGATATAGTTACTCACTGGTGCTCTATCTGGAAGTTTAATCGTCCAGTAAACCAGTCATTGAACAATGATTGTTCAACATCACATGTGGCAAACAATTGCAGCTTTAGCCAGGGTTTGTTGTCATCATGGTCAATATTCATCGGAATATGGTTAGACTGAGTTACCCAGGCAAACCACATTGAATCTATTACCCTACAATAATTTCATTGTTGTATAGAAGAAGCTTGAATATAAATACAGACAAGATAATTATTTAAACAGCATGTTATTTTGATAGATAAATTGGAGCTTTAATACATTTTTTCAAAATTAGAAATAAATGTTATTGTTGGAAATTTGAAGTTGGTACACAGATATTACACACCAAAATAACAGCTTAAAAATAAATGCTATAAGTATATGAAGATATGGTACATGAACAAAATATAAATATAAAAATAAAACAAAACATTTTCGACACACATGTATTATTTATAACGGATTTGCTTACCCTTGATGAAATCATGACACATTGAAGCATTTCATTTTCATTAAGTCATTCAGAAGGTATCTTGTTTGATTTTTTCTTGTTTTTTTTTTCCTTTTTTTTTTCGAAGATATGCGTACTCAACTTCTGTAATAATCTTATATCGCAATTTATCCTTAACAATATGCTTCTGGTATACATTGATTTATTTTAACGATGTTACAAACAGAGACTCATTCTTGTTATCATGGTTATGTATAATCAATAATCAATATGCATTTTCGAGTTTTGAATGTGGATCTTTCGTCCTTAAGCCCAGTAGTCAGCACTTTTGTGTTGACATGAAATATACTTGATATGTTCATTTTCCATAACTTTATTGTTTATAAAATGTTGATTCATTCGGAATACTGAGTTTTTTTTCTCCCAAGGCATAGATTACTTTAGCTGTATTTGGCAGAACTTTTCGAAGTTTTAGTTTTTAATGATCTTCAATTTCGTATTTGTTTTAGCTTACAGACTATGTTGATTCGAGTGATGAGTCTTATGCAGACGAAACGCATGTCTAAGGTACCAGATTATAAGCCTGGTATCTTTGATAAGGTTTTACAATCACAGGATTGATGCCATTGTTGATGGTTGTTCCGTCCCGGAGGGTATCACCAGCCCAGTAGTCAGCACTTCTGTGTTGACAAAAAATACCATTAATATGTTCATTTTCTGTACATTTCTGTTTATCAAATGTTAAATTATTCAAAACAATAAAGTTTTTCTACCCTAGTCATAAATTTCCTGATCTGTATTTGACACAACTTTTCGGAATTGTTCGGTTTTTAATATTCTTCGACTTTGTATTCGATTTGGCGTTCTGATGAATCTTATGTGGACGAAAAGCGCGTCTGGTGTACCAAATTATTAGCCGGGTATCTTTCATGAGTTATTTTTACATCGTTTAACTACTGTTTCTTGTTATTTACTAAGTGTTTTATTAACTTACAGTCAGCTGTATTGGGTACTGACTTACCTAAAAGCTTCATAGTACACAAGTGTCCAGCCCCATCCTAACATTGGTACGAAAAGGAACAAAAACTTTATATTGTAGATAATCATAACGGCAAGATCCTGAAACAAACAATAGTCAGCTAAAACAATGAATGTCTATAGAATAAAAGGAAGTTACCGTTCAGCTACCAGATGTTAAGGATTGTCTCTTGTGATTGCAAAGTGTCATAAAAAAATTAAATGATTCGTCTGTAAATAAAAAATAAATGAGGAACTAAATTGAAACAGAAGAATACTAGTAGTTAAATTCTTATCTTCAGACATACTGGATTTAACGTTTTTGTTATTAATAAGTTTGTAAATCATGTAAGACATCTGTTGGATACCAAAATTGTCGCACGTGTCATGTTTTGATTTGCGATCGTTTTAAAGATACTTAATAGAGATTTCCAATAAAATGACATACGTACCTAACTCGACGTACGCACGTAACGGGACCGGTTATTGCTAACCTATTAATTTTGTTAAATGCGTCATTCAAGTTTTAACTAAGTATTCCTAAACTATAAAACCCATTCAGGATAAATTTTAACAATATCAAGTATTTCTAAGATGATGAAAAACGAAAGAAATCATGATTTTTATATATCACGTGATTATTGAGATTCCCGCCAAAACTTCACTGTCATAAGACCACGTATACACGTATCTTTACCTATCATACGATTGATTTGAGTTGTCTTTCCTGGTTTTGACCATGACTTTTATTATTTAATATTTGACATGCTTTTATTTGTCGTTATCAGATTGGTGTCCCTTTTCCTTTCGTCTCTTAATGTTTTATAATATTTGATTTCCTTGGGTATTTATTATATGACAGAGATTTTTATAGCAATTTCAAAAATATCGAATTCAAAGTGTTAGTCAGAATTTCTCTCTGTTAAAGTTAATTACTGGGATTGCATCATACTTTATTAAGCATCATTTCAAACGATCTCTTCTTATGCAGTTAATCTTGGCTCCGATTTTTTCCCAAGGGAAAACGTTCGACAAAGGGATGTGTATATTTAAAAATAATTAATACAGGTCTTGTACTTCTTTAAATTTTAATAGTTGACATACACTTTTCTTTCAAATAAAAGTCAACAAACATTAAAAAAAAGAATTTTGTAATTAATAATGATATATGTAAATAAATGTGTACACCAATTCGTTATATAGATTGTAATTTGGAAGGTGTACTTGATTAGCAATTGATGACTAATCTGCATATAAACATTGACCGCTGTGGATAGTAAAATATCAATTAATAGTTCATAGTAATTGGCTAAATAAATGTCATGTCCCAGGTATCTCTGATTAAAAGTGGACGAGAATGCCAATTTATATACTTGTTACACTTTTAAGACAACTCCACTTCAGTCTTTACAGTAATTTTCTTTTTAAAATGTACTTTTAATAAGTAAGACTTGATATTGTCATAGTTGTTTTTGGATTAAGACAACTCTTACTAATCCGATTAGAAGTGGATTCTAAAACTATCACATATTGATTGAGTTAAGCAAAACTTTTTAGTTTCAAGTTTTGTCTCGCATTAGAGGTATATATTTATATATACAAAAGTTAAACTCTACGGCATAGGATCTCCATTGAAGGTGAAACACGGCTGAAAACACATTTTATATCAATAATTACTTTGAATATGTATATATGTGTTAACCAAGCTCTCTGAAGGAAGGTTTTTACAGGTTGTTCTTGTGTCGTGCTGTTGCACCACTGTCCCAGGCTTAGGGGGTGGGGGTTTAGCACTTATTCTGTATGTGCCTGCCCCATTTCAGGAGCCTATGGTTCACTTGTTGTCGTTGGTTCATATCTGTTATATCTGTTTTCGTAACTTGTTTTGTTTTAAATCAGGCCGGTAGTTTCTCAATTGAATTGTTCTATATTTTTCAAGTTGGTTCCTTTTATAGTCGACTATACGGTATGGATTTTTCTCATTGATGAAGGCCGTACGGTTGCCTATCATTGCTTACATCAACTTCATTTCTTATTGACAATCATACCATATCTCCTTATTTGTTGTTGTTGTTCTTTTTAACTAAATACGTTTAATATTCTCAGGTAATTTAACATTTAAGAATCAGCTTTCAGTACCTGGGGGTACTTTAAGACGGGTACTCTGTGTCTTTCATCATAAAAATGTAATTGTTTTGGGCTTAATTCAATATTGATTAGTTGAGCTATTCCCAACTGAATTTTACAGGGTTTGTTTTCTTATATTGTGCTGTTACACCAGAGTGTTTAATCAGGCCAAATTCTATATTAGCTTTCCCAAGTCAGATGCTTTCAATTCAGAGGATGTTGTTGGTTACTTTCTGTCATTTTTGTGTTAATTTTACTCTTGTAAAAATGTTTATTTTCGTTTGAAAAGTTTACATTTTCAAAGTCAATGCCTTATATACTAGTATCTGATAATACGGTATAAGTATTTGCTTATTGTTGACGACAGCACGAGCCACTGTAGTCGCAATTCACACCATTTGGACTCTGTTTGATAGTTTGACCCCAGGAGTGTAAGGAATAAATCGAAAAAAGAATGCATGCTAAGCATACTTATGCTTTTGAAGAGAAAATTGAAAATATTTGTTGAACGGACAGACTGGCGGACGGACAGACAGGGTGATTGTAATATGAGTGCGGGTACAATATTTTGTCAGTGCATGTATCTTAGATGCTAGT
Organism: Mytilus californianus; assembly: GCF_021869535.1. Classification (NCBI taxonomy): domain Eukaryota; kingdom Metazoa; phylum Mollusca; class Bivalvia; order Mytilida; family Mytilidae; genus Mytilus; species Mytilus californianus. The sequence goes on along the minus strand of NW_026262582.1, from coordinate 45,334,347 downwards.
GGTAAGGAAGTCTGGATCAAAACGGGGTAATCTTTACTTGTTAAAAATATTTTTTACTATTTAGAATAATGATTGCATGCCTACTGGATATTAGTACAATAGCAAGTCACAGGGATAATGGAAGCTTTGAAACACCATTTTACAATAAAAACTAAGCTTTTTGATACAAAGAAACAAGGAGAAAAATCAAACAAATTATGCAACAAAAAGTGATATCAAAACAAAACAAGTGTTGCTAGAATAATAATATATGCACTTAAAGCATAAAATATATAAACAGGTTTTGGAATTGACGTGTAGCAGGCCAGCCTCGATTACGGGTTCAATTATTTTGTTGGACAATTCGATCCAGCGAATCGCTATCATTTCATCATCCTTAATATATATGTAATATTTGTCGCTGGATACAAGACATACATCAGTATCATCATCATCATAAGTATTATAGCTTGAGGCTAAATCTTCGTCGTATTTATTATAGCTTGTAAGTTTTATAGCTTGAGGCTAAATTCTTATCTGATATTTTAGCCAATTTATGTCGAGAACTTATTTTATGCATGCATCTCTTTGAATCATAATTTTTATAAATGTCCAAGTTAAAGCCAATAGAGATCATAGAAGTATGTTTATCAAATGATCATGTCTACTCATAATTAAAACAGTAAGAAAGGTATTGACTCGTCCGACTAAAACGAAGCACAAAAACAGCAATTACTAGTATTTCAAAATAAACTCCATGTACCGATCTTAGAGTATTCACAACTACTGAACACTATCTTAAAAACAACTACAACTAAATAAATACAGAATAATTATCCAGTCTAGAATATTAATCAATTATTTCGTACTGTTACACCACTGTCCCAGGTAAGTGGGCCTGTTAACACGTTTAACTCCGCCACAATATGTATGGCGGTGACTGTCCCAAGTGAGGAGCCTGTAATTCAGTGGTTATCATTTGTTGCTGTGCTTTCGTTCATTTTTTCGTACATTAATAAGGCCGTTAGTTTTATCGTTTTTGTTGTTTTACATTTGTCATTTTGTGGTCTCTTATAGCTGACTGTTCGGTTTAGGCTTTGTTCATTGTTGAAGGTCGTTCGGTGGCCTATAGTTGTTAATTTCTGTGTCATTTGGTCTCTTGTAAAGAGTTGTCTCATTGGTAATCATACTACATCTTCTTTGTTGTACATATCACAAATTAAGTAAAAAAGTACATAAACACTCTAGAAGAGCAAGACATTGTGTCATGTCAAAAGCACAGAGTGTCTGTAGAACCATTAGTGTTCATAACTGTATAGCAGATTATATGTAGTTTCTATAAAATGTAATGATAATTTATCAGTAAAAGATACATGATTATTTGTTAGTGGGATTATATATAACTAAATAAATGAATACTTATATTAAAAGAAACATCAGAAACAAGAATATGTGTCCATTAGATTACAAGCCAGTATCACATTTTCGTGTTAAGTGAGCTCTAAATCCAGGGAAAATCCAATTCAGTTTGTAGTCTAAAAACTTTTTAATCTCATGCGAGATGTCTAATGTTCAAACATTGTTGTTTTTAAAACGTATTAATCAAAGTCAAACGACAATCATTTATTTTTTTTTGTGCTATACAATTTGTGATTATGGCCGGATCCAAGGTATTTGAAAGAGGGCGTAGTTCCCGATAATTGAATTTATACTGCCGAGTGAAGCAACGCGAAAAAATATTGGACGATTTTATACTAAACATTTGTAGAGATAACGTGGAAAATGTGAGATGTTCAAAATTACTTGGCGATCGAAAGGGGGAGTACGCCCTCTACCCCTGTATCTGCGAATGCACGTGTAGGTATACATGATCAAAACCTCGTCCCATGCGTTATTATAGTTAAAGACTAAAAAAAGTACTTTTTGACAAATGTATCAATGATATGAATTTCTGCCCACGTCAAATAATCTTGAATTAAATTATAGATTTTTTTTTTAAAGTTAGTCGCGTACACCTTTTACATTCGAGTGTGTTTGAATCCACTTTTTAAACGTTAAAACTTATAAAAACAAAAAAAGAGATAACCTTCTCGCTTCGGATTTCATTATTTTAATATTTTCATGCTAAATGTTTACTTGGTAGTTTTTAAAATTCATATGTTGAGAAGAACTGAAATATGGGTCAAGTGAAATGACAAGAAATGATGGGTGTATTTGATTACAAGTTACTAGCTTACTTTTTCAATTAAAATATTTTTGTCAATAAGATCATTAAAAATTTAATAACAAAATATTTAAAGATTAAAAAAAGTAGTTGGGGTTGATTTTTACATTAAGTCTATATCAGAAAAAAATGCGTGTTCAAAGAGCAAAAAATGCATGCAGTGTATGCTCCCCTCCGTCATGCTTCGATGCAATAGGACGACATACGCTGAGTTAGGTCGGTTATGTCGAGTAAAGTCATTTTATTGGAAATCTCTATTACTACCTATATTATGTTCTCAGACTGCTAGATATTGTTTATACTTACCACCCATAACTTTCTAGTGAAAACATGTTTATAACATGTATAGTGGAAATATATTGGAAACAGCAGAGTTGGACCAACTGTAAAGCAAAGAAATTGGGTATAGATGTTAACAAGAAAAGATATGTATTGTCTTCAATAATAAAGACGTTTTATACAGCAATGTCTTGACTTTTTATGCAAACTTTTTTTTCATATTTGAAGTTATTCCCCTTTTATCGGATTCAAACTTACAAAATTGGGTCTCATTTGTCTGTGTACTGTATATGCTGATTTTTCAACGATTAAAAAATAGATGGAAGATGCCTGAAAGTTATTACCAACTTCCAGAACAAGTTGGAAACAACGTTGTGTTTCATGATGTGTGAATATTGATCAACGAAAGGCTTACTTATATCAGTTACTGTTAACGGTTAGCTATATTCGTATATACACAGAAAAAAACATTTAAAAAATGAAGATACCATTGGGACATTCAAACTCATAAGTCGAGAGAAACATACAACGCCATGGCAAGAAAACGATATTCGACGAAAAGACACACGTTTACAAAACACTACATAGGAAACTAAAGACAGAGCGACACAACCCCCACCAAAACAGAGGTTGATCTCAAGTGCTCCAGGAGGGTTTACAGATGCGGTTCACTAGTGGTACCCGTCGTGTTTCTCCTTAAATTATCACTAGATTAGGCATGACACAATAGGTGATTGTTAATTTACTCTGGTTTAACCCTAAGACATTTCCAAATTCGTAAACCATCTGTCATGTAAATTGGCTAACCCTAAATTTTGACCAAATGTTGAAATTTTGAAATTAAAACAAGGTTTGCAGAACAAAAGATATACATGACATTGAACTACACCAAAGGCTAAAGTATGATCAACACGGACCCCTTTTAAACAAAACTTAGGATGAAATCAAGTTACCCGGAAGAGTAAGCAGATCCTGCATAACTAGTAGCAACCTTCGTGTTCATTGTAAGTACGATGAGTCTCGTTCGTTGATATGACAACCGAGGAAAAGAGATGGGATTGCAATTACGACAATTTGAACGTATTCATGGTCATCATGACACAGATATTCCATAACGCTCAAATTTGAAATAGTCCCCAATTCTAACATAAGGAATAACATTCATGATTCGTCCGAGACGTTTACGTAAATCAATTTAAAACAAATTAATAATTTGTGCTGCCTATAAGTAACCATGCTAAATGTGTTTCCTAAGTACTATTTTGACATAACAACATAATCCCGTTCATCATTACCACAATTTCTGACATTCAAATACTTTGTTCTCAGATGTTATGCAAAATACATCTTATATAATCAGAACCGTTTGAACTATACAGTTCATAATGCATATAGTTTGTCAAAGTGAATTGACTCTAAATTGTTATCATACTACTTACACAGCGGGAAATACTTGTCTTGTAGATTAAATGGGAGAGAACTTTTCTTCGACTGAGCAACCTAAATAGCAAAAATGGCATGTCATACACGGCTGAACAAACTCCGAAACAGCACAATACTATTACTCTGTATAAGTAAAACGCCGCGTAGGAGAATACTTTAACACTGTTCCAGAATCTGATTATTTTACCGACAGGATTTTGTACTTTGTCTAAAACATACTATAACTTTCTTCAAAATTGTTCTTATAACACATATACCGATTCGGAAATAAAATTTATCAAATATGTTCCACGTTTCCATTGACTACATATCAGTTGAGTTTGGTGAAATGCGAATTGTGGTGCCCCTGTCAATCGACTCCATCTTGTAATTATGTGAAGCATTATTTACCCCAAACATTCTTTAACAATTTTAAATGCAATATTTGATAACATCAAGCAAATCCATCAATTTCTTTTTCGGTTATACTGAAAAGTGAAGGATGGCATGGTGTCTTATACCAATACAGTAAACGAAACAATTTTCGCGACTTTCGTGGGTAGAAAAATAACGCGAAAATAAATCGTCGCGAATACTTAGTTTGTAAAACCTGGGACGTTTCTGTTTTAACTACATCAGTTAGATTTGAAAATCACGAAATTAAATTGCTCCGAAAAAGATGAGAAAAAGGCTGAAGGCGAAATGAAGTATCCCCGAAAATAAGTTGTTTTACGGTTTACGCAATTTCTCCGTGTCTTTATTATCTGTGAATATATTTTGAAACGATATTGTTTGTATCGTAATGTTTGTTTGTTTGTTATCTATTATCTGTTTTACAGGTGTATTATAGAAAAGTACTTTCTTCTTTACTGAATCTAATTGTAAATTATGTTATTTTTGTTAGGTCCACGGACCAATATTATAAAATGGATAAAGTGTGATCCCTAAAAACTATTCGAACCTTACAATATGTACATGTGTCTGCATCAGTGTTTGACTTATGAAATATAACAAAGTTTTTGTTATTTTGAAAATGAGCTGTTTAGATATCTGCTAATTTCTGATTCACAACATAAATAAGACTCGGTGCGATTTAGACTAGATTTTGTCTAGACACCTTAAACAAAATATTGACCTCTTTGACCATATTTGATAGTGTTTTGCTGTCGTATTGACGTTTACTAACATCACCTTGAATTCATATAAAATAAAATGGCTACATTTGTTGGGAGCGTGTTTGAAAACTGGCTAAGATATTTTATCTTATTCACAACCACAAAACTTTCCAAAGTCTTGGAAACTCTGCTATGAATACTTACCTCAACTGGCATAACTTGTCCTACAACAAGAAACTTGTCGAGTCTAACATCGGGGTCCTTTCCCATCTGAAAATACGTACAGTAACAATGATAAATCAGGGTGATTGATTCATCTAAGAGCACTGCTCGTGTTTCCTATCACAATTTTTGAATTACTTGCAGAAGATAGTTATGCTTAAATCTAACGGCCGATTGATTTCAAGTTTACTCCTTTGTACACTTATCTTTGCTGTTTTAATTTGTTTGTATCGGTTATTTTATTCTACTAAGTATTTATTTGTTTTTAGTGTTTTTGCTTGCATTCATTATAATTTTTCAGGCAGGAAGTTCTAGCCCTATCGACGAACATATTTGTTCAATGATTGGAGTTAATGCAACTTCTCAATAGTCGACAAGATGCAGTAACTTAAGTGTTGGCAGTTGGAAAACTATTTATGTTTCATTATGTATTAAAGTTTTCAAAAGAAAATCAATGTTTGTGCCGATAAAGGCTGTACTCATAAATCATACTACAATGTTGATAGCCTTTCAGAATAAGTTTATATGAACGACAAACTCGTTTACATGGATCGTATTTTAATATACGAGCCTTGTAAGTAACATCATGGTAAAAATAATTTTATACAGACTGTTTGAATGATTGCAACACTCCATATCTGTACTACTTGTACTTATTCATATTGTTGCGACTTTCCCTATCTGTACTACTTGTACTTATGCAAATTATTGCAATGTTTTTTACACATTGTGACTTGGATGGAGAGTTGTCTCATTGGCACTCATACCACATCTTCTTATTTCTACTTACCACATTTGGTTTTGCATGGTGCTGAAAATGCATGTGATTCCACCAGTGCGGAGAAGCTCCCTGAAAGAGAAAAAAAAACAGTTGCATAGTGTGTTAAGTAATAGGATAACAAATAATACACATTATGTAAAATAGAAATCTAATTAAAACAATTACATAATATAAGCACTACGCTGGCGTCCACTACATGAATAGAAAAAAATAAATGCCACAGAATACCCTTACCAATATATTATTAAATTTATCACCAGCATTAAGGTAGCACAATACAAAGATTTTATACCTCCAATTCCCCAGTTTCAAAATGCTGTAACTTTCTTTATAATGCTTGAAAATTTATAAAAGTGGTATTTATGGATAGCTAACAGATTACTCTTTCAAATTAATGCAATGTTAGTATTATACAACAATTATGTAATCAGTTATAATGTTAACTGTGTCTACAAAATTTTACAAGAAATTTCCACTTTCAATTGAAATTAGCTTCTTCATGGTAACCCCCTAGAAAGTTGATTTTATCATATGTTGTTCCTAGAGCCATTATCTACAAAAGGGTGTCTCAGATTTCGGATAGAATGTATAGATAAAATTTTACACCTAATCAAACATTATCTACTTTTATGTGGTAAGGATGTTTACACTAATTACAGATTTATGAGAGAATGGAATACCATAGCAATAATTTGAGACACCCTTTTGTAGCTCCTGCTGTGTTGATTAAGATTTCGTTAAAATTTCCTGTATAGTTATTGAGATGAAAGAGCTAAATTCATTCAAGTGAACTGACCAAGATTTTGCCATTAATTGCATGATAATTGATTACATAATGATTGCATAACAAAAATATTGCATTCATTTAAAAGATTAATCTTTTATCTATCTATATATACCTCTTTTATTAATTTATATGCATTTTTAAGAAAGTAACATCATTTTAAAGGTTGGAGATTGGAAGTAAAAAAATCTTTGTAGTGTGCTACCTTAAATGGATAAGCAAAAATAAAATAGTAAAAATCACGATATTAACATACCTTGTATAATTTGTCTGCCATTTTATAACTTATGCTATGCTTGTATTTACATTATAGTTATATTTCAAATTAAAGTTTCTCTGTGCTTCATGTTTTAAAAAGAAAAGAATACACGCATTGTTTAAATTATACAAAATTATTTAGAATATTTACACAAATCATTCAACTATTTTTTTAATAATTCGAAAACTGACTATGCTTGAATATTTTCTTATAAATCATTTAAACTGGACGAGAAAGTTAAACAGTCTTCCGTGTACTAATATGCAGCTTATGAAAATTCATAAAGATATATCATAAAGTTGCTTATCTCCAATGTAATCTCCTTAATTTCCCTATTGAACCATTCCTTCCATTCGTGTTTTTTTGTATTGAATGTTTTTTTATATCAATATATACATGATATAAGTAGAATTGTCCTGTTAATATATGATAAGGAATCGTTTATCTATAATTTTGAAAACAGTTTTGGTATTTTTAAATTTGTGTCATAAGTAATGTGCTCAGGATGCCTCAGCTGTTTAATTATAAAAAAGTAAATTGAATATTTGATATCCATATTTTCTCAATCGACCTCATAAATCAGTGTGTGAATTTCATAAAAAGAAATAATCGAGATGTTTAATGTATTTACAAGACTATGTGTGTTATTTGACAATAATTTAATTTTGGATATAACACGTCTTCTGATTGGCTGAAAGTGTTTTGTCTATCAGCTCATAGACATAATTTTGTCATGTGACCGCGACGTCATCAACGTTTTTATCATTATTTACTCATTTTTAGAATTAAATTATAAGGAATGACTTTGATATTTTTTCTGTCTATTCAAAATAACATAAACAATGTGGTGCACACTTTTAAATAACCCGCTACGCTACCTATTTCTTCATAGACAGAACAAATATTATAGTCATTCCTTAATTGTATGTATTTTTTTCGATTCATTATTTTACCTTGTTAAATGCAAGTAAATAATACTCGAAGAAACGATCCAAAGCTGTGTTGTGAAAAACGGCAAGATGGCCAAAATCATGTGACAAATAAGCACTCTGAGCCTGAAAATATAAGTATAATATTTCAATAACGGAATATTCTTGTACTGAAAATGTACAACAAGGAATTCAACTTCACATCATGATAACTATGACTATTTTCATTATCATTAATACATTTAAAAAAAGCTTGTTATCTACATTTTCTGTTTCTGTTTTTATTTTCAACGAAACTTTCTCAATTGAATTATCGTGCCTCAAAGCTTGTCTAAACATGAAATGAACATAAAAGAACCAAACATTTCATTTGGAAATACTTAAAACATCGCTCGCAAGAATTAGTTGGTTTACAGTAAGGAGGATATTATTCTGACTTCAGCCTTTAGCACAGTTCACCTTCCTGCTCGGCACTACAGATGTAGCACATTAATATACATTGTGTATGAAACCGTACTTACTTAAAAAGCTCCGTACAAAAGTAACGAAATTAGAAAAGGAATCCAGCCACTACCAAACCAATACAGCGTGAGGTATGCCAATATTTCAAAAACAACTACATGAAGAAAATATAGAGCAAAATACAGGAAGTTCGCTTTGAAAAGACCCTGAAATAAGAGATGAATATAGATATAAACGAATTTGATACCCTTTATATGATGGTAACTAGCATATTATTCTTTGCTAAGAAACCCCTAGGAAAATTGCATTATTGCTCTCTAAAATATTATAAAAAAATAATAATTCGTAAGGGTTCCGCGGAACCCAGCGTCTCGCCTACTTTTGCTGTTAGTCGCAGGCTCAACAAAAATGGGGAAAAAATTATTAAAAATTTTCCTCTAGATACTATCTTTTGATTTTAAGAAGCTTCTGTCCAAGTTTGGTAAAAATCCGGGATGGTTTATGAATCTAATAAATGTTTTTAAAATTTTAACTGCAGACTGTATGTAATGTGAACTGGAAGAAAAACTAAGTCCATTTATAAGTGATTTACGGAAAAACAGGAAATAAATTTTAACAAAATTTCCTTTTAGATACTAGCTCTTGATTATAAACAAGCTTCTGTCCAAGTTTGGTACAAATCCAGGATAGTTTAAGAAAGTTAATTAAATTTTTAAAACTTAAACCACAGAGTGAATGTAATGTTAGCTGGCAGAAAAACTAAGTCCATTTATAAGTAAAATACGGATAAACAGGATTTTTTTTTTAAATTTACTGATGATCATAAACAAGCTTCTGTCCAAGTTTGGTAGAAATCCAGGATAGTTTGAGAGTTATCAAAATTAACCACACAGTGAATATTTGTGGACGCCGACGCCGACGACGACAACGACGGAATGTAGGATCGCTATGTCTCGCTTTTGCGACAAAAGTCGCAGGCTCGACAAAAATGAAAATTATTTCGTTCTGTCGATATAGTCAAGCGATTAAAATTGTCATGTTTTATGGACTTCCCCTTTTAGAATAAACCTTTGAGTTCGGTATGTTTGCTCATACTATGTTTACCATGTCGACGCACTCCTTCTCACGACGTGTGGACTTCCTCTGTGTTTTTTTCTTTGTCATATCTATATTCCAAATGGATCTATTTGAAAGAACACGCTGATGTGATGTAATATGCTATTAGATAGCCAGCCAGCTGTCAGAATCGTCAGGTTATTAATGATAAGATATATTTTGTAATTAATGGTTCAACCCACCATTTTTGTTTAAAATGTCCTGTACCAAGTTAGGAATATGGCAGTTGTTTTCAAACAGTCCGTTTCTATGTATGTTGGTGTTTGTTTTTGTTGCAGATCATTGTTTCTGTTGTTCCGTTGTTTTCCTCTTATAGTTGATGTGTTTCTCTCGGTTTTAGTTTGTAACCCGGATTTGTTTTCGATTAATCGATTTATGACTATTGAACAGTGGTTTACTACTGTTGCCTTTTTTGTTATTACTGCATAAACAGGTTATAAAGCTTTGTTTGTGCTCATCCATGAATTATTGTTCTACATGTTAATATTTTGGTTTACCAAATTACCATAACTAATGAAGGCTTGAAGCAATTCAGAAGGCCTATAACATCAAAAATACGGATTTACGGATTTTCTAGTGATGGCATTGCACATGAATACTAATAATAGATTAAAGTTTTGTACATTATGTTATTCCTCATTATTCAAAACAACTTTGCAAGAATTTTAACGGGACATGTGTATGAAACAGTCATTGTAGTCACAAACGTTAATAATCTAGATTGTACTCAATTAAGAACGTTCTTATACAGGAACCCCTAAACTTAGTAAAGAGTTATTGATCCTAAACTGAGGTGTTTTTTGGATCAAAAGCCAACCAAAGAGCTTAAGCTGTGCAATGATAAAAAGGCTGACACTTTCACTAATAGATATGATTTCACAATTTTACCATTTGTACAGCAGTTGATCGTAACTTTCTAAAATCTTCCTTAATACTCTTGTCCTTTGTATCCTTAACAGTTCCCAGATGTAATGGTTTCAAAAATCTCTTTACGCTCTCTAGATCATTGTGGAAGGCTTCAAATGCGTCCTTCAATTTAAAGTACAATAAAAATCATACGTATTCAAACTAACACAAATATTTTGATTTAATGTTCATGTCGAATATAAACCATTCCCCATTTGTTATATGCCTAAACTCAATTTCTTATCTCTTAAAGGCAGCAAACAAATTCCATATTTTATTTTCTAGGAGAAGCGATCCTCTTTCAACTGTTACAGAGGAAATACCACTCAAATATTGAGGAGAAGATGTCTCTGAAAATATGAGAATAAAATTGAGAATGGAAATGGGGAATGTGTCAAAGAGACAACAACCCGACCATAGAGCAGACAACAGCCGAAGGCCACCAATGGGTCTTCAATGCAGCGAGAAATTCCCGCACCCGGAGGCGTCCTTCAGCTGGCCCCTAAACAAATATGTATACCAGTTCAGTGATAATGGACGTCATACTAAACTCCAAATTATACACAAGAAACTAAAATTAAAAATGATACAAGACTAACAAAGGCCAGAGGCTCCTGACTTGGGACAGGCGCAAAAATGCGATGGGGTTAAACATGTTTTTTGAGATCTCAACCCTCCCCCTATACCTCTAGCCAATGTAGAAAAAACAAACGTACAACAGTACGCACAGTAAAACTCAGTTTAAGAGAAGTCCGAGTCCGATGTCAGAATAGGAAACAAAAGAAAATAAACAAAATGACAATAATACATAAATAACAACAGACTACCAGCAGTTACTGACATGCCAGCTCCAGACCTCAATTAAACTAATTGAAAGATTATGTCTTCATCATATGAATATCAGGCACAGTCCCTCCTGTTAGGGGTTTAGTATTATACCATCATAAAATATATGAGAAGAACATAACCCGTGTCATGCCAACAACTGGTTTTAGAATAAATATGTTTAATTCCGATGCAAAGACCCTATAAGTGAATCAATATTAAAGCCAAAATATGCAATCTTTAATGACCTGACAACAGTATCGTAACTATAACCCTTCTTAATTAGTCTGTTTAAAGGTTTTGTTAGCTTTTGAGGTGAATACTGACATATTTGTGCTTTGTAAAGAATATTACCATAAAAGATTGGATGTGAAATACCCCAACGTATAAGATGTCTGCATGTTGAGTTATATTTACGAATGATGTCCTTATACCGATGATAAAATTTAGTAAATGTTTTGACTAGTTTATGATATCGAAAACCCTGGTGTAATAATTTTTCAGTAATACATAAATTTCTCTCGCTAAAATCTAATATGTTGTTACATACACGAGCGAATCGTACAAGTTGAGATATATAAACACCATAAGATGGTGACAAGGGAACGTCACCATCTAAAAATGGATAATTAACGATAGGAAATGAAAAATCATTTTTTTTATCATAAATTTTTGTATTAAGCTTCCCGTTAATGATATAGATATCAAGATCGAGGAAAGGACAGTGGTCATTTTTAGTATTAGCTTTATCTAAAGTAAGTTCAACAGGATAAATTTCTTTAGTATACATACTGAAGTCGTCATTATTGATAGCCAATATATCATCCAAATATCTAAAAGTATTGTTAAATTTTTGTATCAGATGTTGTCTCGATGGGTCTTTGCTGATTTTAGTCATAAATTGTAACTCATAACAATACAAAAATTGGTCCGCAATAAGTGGTGCACAGTTAGTCCCCATTGGAATTCCGATAACTTGACGATATACGGAATCTCCAAAGCGAACAAAAATGTTATCAAGTAAAAATTCAAGGGCAGGTATAGTATCAAAGCATGTCCAATTGACATAGCTCTTTTGTTTGTTGCTACTAAAAAATTACCTAAAAGAGTTTGAACATATGTATTCGCATTCCGACTTTTTAAATGCCCATTTAATTAGGTGTGTGAATTTTTTCTGAATAAGAATATGAGGCAAAGTGGTATATAGGGTAGAAAAATCAAAACTTTGAACAGATTCAAAATCACCAATATATGCATGTAATTTATTAAGTACTTCCAACGAGTTTTGGACACTCCAAAAGTAGTTAATTCCACTATTTTTAAAGGCCTTATTTGAACAATTTATTATCAGGTTTTTGATTGTACCAAGTGTACTAGTAAGTAGAATAGACAATTTAGTAGTGGAACAATGACTTGAAGACGAAATAAATCTGTATTTGTAAGGTGATTTGTGTAGCTTCGGAAGCCAGTACATAGTTGGGACTTTATCGTACAGTCCTTGGATCCTGTAAAGTTCCCAATACAGTGTGTGGTGTAAATGAGAATGGTGTATCGTTTAAAAGGGAATACACCTTCTATGTTACATCTTTTCTAACATTCGGAGATTTGTAATCACGCTATCTACTGATAAAAAACTCGAATGATAATAGTACTCACTGTGGCATCTTAACCAGCATAATGACCTATAACCTTACTACCACCAGGATGTCGATTGGACCAGTCGGTGATGTCATAGACGTTACCCTGTATGACAAGCCATCTGTCGTCTTTCTTGTCATGCTTCGATACTTCATCAAAAGTATAAATTGTTGACTGCTGATCCAGTTTACCTCCTTTGCCCATGTCTAAGCCAATATCGGTATCTGTTTATTTGTGCTTATTTAAATATAAATACAGAAAAAAAAAAAATAATATGCATGTTTCTAACTTCATACAAACGTAGCAATATAAATAAAGCACGTACAATGGGTTGATATCAGAAATAAATCGCCCGTAATTTGACAATAAATTAGAAATTGCTTCAAATTTTTTGTCATTGAAGATACGTGTACATAAATATTGTTTAAGGAGGTAACATGTTCCTTTGAATAAAAAAAAATCTGACTTTTATTCTAATAAAATGTTTTTAAAAACTTACAACTGTCATACAAGTGGGAGTTTTAGTTAGCTATAAAAACAGGTTTACCCCGGTTTAACCCACCATTATTATAAGCATCATCATCACTACATAGATTAAATTATTATTATTATTATTATTATTATTATTATTATTATTATTATTATTATTATTATTATTATTAAAAACATCATCATCATCATCATCATCATCATCATCATCATCATCATCATTATTATTATTATTATTATTATTATTATTATTATTATTATTATTATTTGGGTCAATTAGCGTTAACATCAAATCAATTGTTTATCTTATTAATAAAATAAATATTTTAATTCATATTACATCGATTCTTGAGAACGTTGAAATTAAATTAGTGAATCAAAGTCACTACTATCACTATGTACTTAAAATATGATGAAACTATATTAAAAATTTAACATCAAATTCTTTTTTCACTTTTCACTTAAAAATAGTTGCTTGTCCCGGTAGTTTTATTTTGCGTGCCTATTACATGACTGCGCTCTATATTTGAAGTGTTTATTGGACCGTTACCATTAATATATCTTTTAACTTATAGTAATATGCCGACAAGTAGTTTTTAATGTTGATAGAAATGTATATCGGTCAGGTATAACCAAAAGTTCCCATTAAACGTCTTTTTACACTAGCAAATGATTATTCATTTCGTTTAAATGTTGATCTACAATATACATACATTGTCAGAAAATTATGTGTGCAAATTAAAGAAACAGAAATTAAGGAATTGACTGGCGATCATTTTTTTCTCTCTTGTTAAGAATCTATATATTTTTCGAAAATATTCCCAGGCGCCATCTCTCTCTTTTTTATAAAACCGATTTTGATAGACCGCCCATCCGTTTCCTTGTTATAAATTGAAGCCAGATTTCAAAAGACAGAGTTAACAAATAGTAAATGAGGTCTCATATACCGCTAAAGTTTATTTGTACCTTTTGATTGTCTAGTAACCTGATTTTTGTAGGATTAAATGCATAACTGTCTCATCTTTAATATCCGTAACATATATATTACACAATACCCTAGTTATCTATCGATTGTGTAAAACATATGATCTTTATTAAGTCTTTGAATAAAAGCATAGCAGAATTATGAAGGTATTTATTATTTTTCTGAAATATTGATGGCAATACATGCAAAATGGGCTCTGTTTTCTTTTTTTTTATGTCTTGGTCGGTGAATAATGTTTATCTACTACCTATATGATAATCATACTGTTACATTGAGTAGTGGAACCACTCGTTTCAAATTTAATCGGTACTTGCACATAAAAAAGGAAACATTTTTTAATCTTCATGCGTCCGAAGTTCTTTTCTTGATCTACCTTCAACAGGAGCAATCAAAGCCTAGTATATGAAAGCCAAGTATTATAAGAGACGAAACATTTGAAGAGCTATATGACCAAAAGGACCTAACATGATGTATATTTGTTAGCATTGATAGGACAATCAGAATATATATGATAATCTTTTTGATAATAGGTTGCTGCTTCCAAAGAAAGCCGTTGGATCAGGGGTTATTCATGGTAAAATTAATGTCATATCTTCAAAAGTTCTAGATACACCATCACGGATTGGTTGATTGTTACTCATTTTTTGTATTGCAGATGACCACTGATAGGTTTGGTTTTTGTAACTACCAATCCGCCCTCTGATTCTCGTGCAAGTCTTCTCACCGTATACGAATTATTATTCATTACGAGAGTAGTGTCACTATTGGTAGAGGAACTACATACTATCGAGGTACATAAGTCCTGACCCTTTCTTTGTGTTGAGGATATTTATAAATATGTTCATTTGGTATTTTCATTTCTTAACCATGTTAACGCATCCTTAATTTTAATCAATACACTTGACACTAAAGCCTAGCCTAAGACAACACAAAAATATAAAAAAAAAAAATAAGTAGTGATCACAATTGCATTTAAAACTGCATTTGAAAAATTGCATTTGCCATCTAATTCTAGAAAAGTACAATAAGTAACTAAAGTATATACATACCACTCAAAGAAGTACAGATCATTCAATCTACAATATTAGTATGACGACTGTCGAGTACAATATAATAAAAACTTACCGTACTTTTAAGTACAAGGTATGCTCTAATGCACCCTTAATATGTAAGTACAAAACGTATAGTTTTATTTGAAGGAAAAACATACAGTTAACTTCTGAATTGTGTGTCCTAAATGCTCTTTAACTTCGTATTTTATCTGGCCTAATTTTTTTATCCAAGCGTCACTAATAAGTCACTAATAAGTCTTTAGTAGATGAAACGCGCGTCTGGTGTAAAAAAATTGTAATCCTGGTATTAATGATCACTTTATTCAAAACATACATCTTTTTGACAAATGATCTGGAATTTGTCATATCATAAATGCGGTGTGGTGGAGCTGTTGGCTTGTTGTGTGTCAAAAATGAAATTTGATGAATTTCATGCGTCCGAAGCGCTTTTCTGTATTTATCTTCATAAGGAACGGTCAAAGCCGATCATTTAAGAACCAAGGATGTATAAGAGCCGAAAAAGTTGAAGAGCTATATGACCAAAAAGTGACATAAAATAATAGCCAATTCTATCTAAGGTCAACTTGAACTTGCTTTTACACTTCCGTATAGCATATAGCTTAGGCGAGGTCTAATTTAATAACTTTTTAAACAGTAAATCAAAAATATCTTAAACAAGAACCGTCAATTTCATAAACAAACCAATGCATGCGTATTTAGCAATGCAAAATAACTAACGATTTACATCAATTGGTAAAACACAATGCAAGTTTTGAAGTATGGTGTCTAATAAAAGTAAAATAACAAAATACCAAACTCCAAGGAAAATTCAAAACCGAAAGTCCCATATCAAATGGCAAAATTAAAAGCTCAAACACATCGAATGAATGGAAAACAACTGTTATTTCTGACTTGGTACAGACATTTCGTTATGTAGAAAATGGTGGATTAAACCTGGTTTTATAGCTAGCTAAACCTCTCATTTGTATGACAGTCGCATAGAATTCCATTATATTGACAACAATGTGTGAGCAAAACAAACAGACATAATAATAGGTAAAAATATCTAAAATTGTGGTACAGTAGTCAATATTGTGTTATAATCTTAATCACTTTATCAAAACAAACAAATATGTCAACAAAGAAAAACAAAATGGCATATAGACACTTTATAGACAAAGCATATAAGCAACAAATGAAAGACAAGAATACAAAAGAGGATCAACGAGAACTTTTTTTTTGTAATTTTATATTCATTTTATTTTTGAGGATTGAAACCTCCATTCATTAGATTTTCCTAAATAACTAATCCAACAATCAGTTGACAGATAAATGGTACAAAATATATAGATGTACTTTTATATACACTATGTCATGTTCATTATACATATATATCATATCACATGTTATCTGCATCCACGGAATTCATACTAAAACAGTTGTAATTGATCGTTAATATTTAATCTTTTTATTCAGTAAACTGCCTGTTGAAAAATCAGTAATGTTTTGGACATTATCAATCTGATAAAATGATGAGAAATTGTCTGTAGTTTCACCTAATTTTTGAAGTGTTCAACATCCACATAAAAGATATCTAAAATAAAGAAATTTAAAGTAAATTTAAACTTTACTTGCATGCATTTGCAATACAAATGTGATATGGACAAAAACATCAAAGAAGACAATTGATTTAAATTCTTTATGATAAACATTAAGGTATATGAGGTATGGTTTTATTCAAAGAGAACTTCTGCAGTCCTGTCGTTTGATTAATCTAGCACAGATCTAATGGTGTGTAATTCAAATTAAGGTTTAAGACATTTTTGCACTGCAAGTTAATTTAAACACAAAAAAAAATTACCTTATTCTATGTTACCACGTTTGAATCTATTTAATAATATCATTTACAGAATAAATTTTCAGTCGTTTGATGTGACCTTTTTTCGGTTGTATTTGAAAATTAAAATTGAATTGATAAATATAAAAAATTACATCCTTCAATTGTTCACATGACATTAGCTTGTCAGATTATGGTAGTCATATTTTGGTATAAGCTCACATGTTTACTTTAGGCCTTTAAATTTTTGCATTTAAGGAACAAAATGGCCTCATTTGCATATATTGGCATAACAATTAGATAGTAGCAACCAGGGGTTATAGCAGCCGGTACGGCAGGCACGGCCGTCGCCGTACAAATATTTTTTTTCATGCGTACTGCATGCCGTGTTACAAAACAAAATGGATATCCTTTCAATACAGCAAAAGTAGAACCATGTTTCCACATTTTACTGCAGATGGTAGTGAAAGTGATGTTCTTGCTTCTTGACTATACGATTAGTCGAACCGTATACGCGTCTTACCGGATTTTAATCGATACGGCATAGACTTTAATTGATTCATAATCATAACATAATCAATCTTCTTCTACTAGGCTGAATCGCAGTTCCAAATTTGAGGAAACTGCCATACACCTACGATTAGGATTACAATTAACCTTACAAGTAGCATTTGAATCTTGGGTCGTCTCAAAGTGTAAAATATAAACCGTTGTTCAAAAACAAAGGCTAACTCATATGATGTTTTTCTATTTTAGTATATGTAGTAATGCATAACATTAATTATTGTACATGGTTTCATCTAGGTTAAACATGCTGTAAATGTACAGAGTATGATAGAATGGACAAACATCATTTAATTAATTCATCATGAGACATGCAAATAAATTTTCACAATTGTCGTTGCAGTAGATAGGTTGGGACAATTATAACAATCAGCAAGACTTAATGTTGAGAATCGAGCGATCAACTAAGGAGTATGTTGACAATGTTTAATTTCTATGCTAAGACATACATTTTCCGTTTTTTTTTTAAGAGAATGAGGGCATACAACGGGCGGGTGTTTAAAAACTATGTATACTTCAAGGCATTTCACTTGCCGTTCGGTATATTTTATTATCTTTTATATTTTCTGAATTTGGCAGACAATTTTGTCTACATTTTTGATATCAATAGACAAAATCAAAAATATACGAAAAAACACAACACCGTTACCAATGAACATCTTTATGTCGAATATATAGTTTAAACTATTCGTCAAACTCTGTTGAAATGTAAGAATAGGTGTACACAAATAGTTAGAATTTAAGTATCTTTCTTTTCAAATAAAAAAAAAATGGCAATCGTGTTCTAAGTTTTTTATTTGTGTGTGTGCAAATTTTATAGATATCTTTCGAATCATTTAAGTATGTAACTTTTATTTCACGGTGTCGATGAATCTCGGGGCCTCGGTGGCCGAGTGGTCTAAGTAGTTACTACTGTAATCACTAGCCAGTCAACACTGAGGTTGTGAGTTCAAACCCCGCTCGTGCGGGTGCACTCGACTCCAATCTTAATTGACTAGGATTGTCAGTTTTCCTATCGAAGGTCGGTGGTTTTCTCCGGGTACTCCGGCTTCCTCCACCAATAAAAACTGGCCGCCACGAAATAGCCCAAAAGCGGTGCTTAAAAGTGGCGTTAAAACACCAAAAATCAAAAAATCAAATCAAATCGATGAATCTCTCCCATGAACATGGGTAAGTCTGGTATGCTCGAAGCATCAGCAGTGATTCCGGATACGATACCGCTACAATTTTTCTTGAAATTGTACTATGGAGTGCATGATGGTGTCCATGTCAACAAAAAGTTTATCCGCAAAATTAGTCGGTTGATTAAAAGGGATAAAAGGTTCATAGGTATATCAGGCGAGAAGAAATTGCAAAACAAATTTTTATTTAAGTCGGTTACGTACCGGATGCACAAGTGTAGTTGAGTAAAAGAAGGACAACAGCCAACATTAATATTTCAAAATACACTGCGCTGCGGCGGGTTAATAATTATGTTGTGTAACTTGCTTGTCGCATTTTTTCCGTGATTTTCAAGTGCACCGTTTGTGAAGTATCCTCTGAATGAAACTTTTGCTGATTTTGATATACTTAAATAAGGTAAGACACATATTTCGAATCATAAGATACAAAGAAGTACTCTGTTTCTCGGGGAAAGCGTATGGTTCTCTGCTGTGTATGCTGGACGACAAAATATATCCGAACAGACATCCAGTATTGACACCTTATACAATCATATACAAGACAATAGAAAACCTCAGAATATGTAGAGGTAGTGTAGACAATTAAATAGAATTACACACTACAGAGTAGAGGTTGAACACGCCATCGGAGAATTAAAAAAAATACAAAGTTATGAGGACTTTGTGACGACATCCAAGACAGCGATTCAAATATGCATTAGTGGGTCGTCGGAAAGACTTATTTACATAATAAAAAATCATTTGAATTTACTATGTATCTCTATTGTTGTTTTTTTGTTTCTTTTATATATTTTGAGATGACCCCTTGTTTTTCGTCAACTGTATTCGTAAGTCTTAGTGTAATCCTAGGTAAAGACCTAGTTTCCGCAAATGTCTGTTGGGCGAACTCCTAAATAGTAGAGGGTCTGGATAGGGTTGACAGAATAGAGATTGTTGGCCAAAAATAAATAATGAATAGAGAAAAATTAGCAAAATATATAAAGAATAGAGATTCTAATATGACGTCCCTATTTCGCTTTGTAAAGCTTTTAACAAAGCCGTGTTCTAATTAGCACAAAATATGTATGACACATGCGCAACAACTTACTGTTTACAAATCGTTATTATCATTTTTATCCTAATAAGATACATACATTTCAGCTGCTTACATAAAATTGTGTTATATACTGTCGAATGTTACCTACCGAATTAGACTTATCACCGGGTGTGTACTTACATGAGCAACACGACAGGTGCAACATATAGAGCAGGATCTGCTTTCCATTCCCGAGCACCTGAGATCATCCCCCAGTTTTGGTGGGGTTTGTGTTGCTCAGTTTCTTAGTTTTTATGTTGTGTTTTGTTAACTGTTTTTTGTCTTTTGATAGTTTGTTTGTTTTGTTTTTTTGGAATGGCATTGTCAGGTTGTTTTTGGTCTGATGAGTTTGGATATCCCTTTGATATCTTGCGCGTCGCGTTTGTCATTTTAACGTCAACTGCTTGTAAGGCGGAACTTTCCCACACATTTTACCACACCCAGCAATCCTATTCAATGACCACCGCTTCTCGCAATGCTGTTCCACAATTTCTCAGTGTTTATCCCCTTTTTGTCTTTGACCTCTCGATTATCTAACAAGTATATTGATGACAGTAGGAAATGGAGGGATATCACCGAGACCTATCTCTCCCTCAATATTTGAGCTCCTGAAATGCTCCTTGTTTCCTTACCACAAAAATCTAAATTCACGTAAAACATAATTTCACTTCTCTCTTCCCTCTCCCTTCCCGCAGCAACATAATCAGGATTCCTCGCCATTTTAAAATGTCATCTATGCAATTCATGTAGACATAATAAAAGGTAAACTTTGTTTTGCTTTCTTATTTTATTCGTGGAAGCGTCCATCCTATACTGAAGTCCTGCTGTTGCTACACAAACAAAACTTTTAAGCTTACTGTTCTTAATAATGTCATTGTGTTAAAAAAAATGAATTTAAATATATTTATTGACTAGCTTCATATTTAAACGAAGAATTGGTATGTACCTGTGACGTTTACAGCCAGTAGTAACAACCGAAACCAAATTTAACACCAGACATCTAAAACCTTCTGTCCTCATCGGTTGCTACATCATTATTTGATGATTCTTTTTTATTTGAATATTTTCCTATTACTATGAAGGAAAACGTTTTCCTGTGAACTTATAATCAGAAGCGTCCTTGCGGAGAAGGGTGGGGGGGGGGGGGGGGGTCTCTTGCTATGTTAAGGTAAACACAGACGTGCCGCTGGTGTGGGTAATTTTTTTTTTGGAATGTCAAATATATCAATCAGGTGCACTTTCACGGAGGATACATATTAATGGCTAGAAATTTATATGTCAATGGGTCATACATGTTCATCTTCTGTTAAGATGTCTGTAAAACCTATGTTCTGATCTTGTTATCTCATAATATGAATCACGGATCGCAGTGTGGTTAACATCTCATTGAAATTAGATGTCATGATAGCTTGGAAATATATATAAACGGGTTTTAATTTTCTCAAATATATGAATGGGTAAGGATTTTCTTATGAAATACATGTATATGATTGGGTAGGGATTTTCGCATAAATCAATATATGAATGGGTGTGTTTTTCAAACCCCAGCCGGATGTCTGTACCCAAAGGAGTAGGTCCGGTAAGGACCGATTTTGGCCTCAAAATGTTAATCTGATGAAAGATTTAGGACACTTTTTAAACACGTAAGAGTCTACTTCAGTCGACTCAATTAGTTTATGTGAAAGATTTGAACTGATTTTGTCATTAAAGACGCTCAAATTCAAGCTTATATATGAAAAATCTATCAAATATGCTATAATATGTCACTTTTCAGATGGTTTTTGTCAAAAATGAAAGTGGCCGCATCCGTGTTCATTCTCAACCTTTATATATGTTATGTATTATCATCAAATACAACTTACATTTGAATATTAAGAATGAACACAAATGCGGCCACTTCTATTTCAGACGTAAACCGCCTAAAGATTAAACAAAATGCTATAATTTCGAAGAATTCAGTAATTTAGCACGACTCAATGATGCTAGTACCCATACATGTACATTGTATTGTCAAAAACAGCCCATATTTATGTAACAGAAGTATTCTTCTTTCCAATAAATAGCTAAAAATTTACATTTTAACAATTTTGTAAAACTGCTATATTTTGGGGCCAAAAAGGGGTCTAACTGGGCCTACTCCTTTGTAGGTTGAGACACCCTCCCCCCATGTTCAGGAGCTCAGTGTTTGCAAGAGAGGTTAGCTTTTGCCACTTGACTTTCCACTGTTATAAAGTCTTAATTTTTCAAACGAACGATACTAGACCTCTGGTATAAAATTCTAATTTCCGGCTATCGTTAGCAACAAATTGATTTTTTTTAGTGATTCTTCAGATATCTCTATCATATAACTCTTACTATTATGTAGGAAAAATCAGTTTTTTTTTATCGTTTTCAAAAAATGTAACCAGGATGTCCGTACCAACCAACAAACCCACTCCCCCCCCCCCCCCATCCCCCTCCCCCAGAATACTGCCAATGTATATCAACGTTTTCAACGTAGTCATATGGTGTAAGTAGGGACGTCGAGATATCAATGAAACAAATAAACTGTTGTAATCATGAAGACATTTGAGTAAATATCATTTGTATGACAATTACATGAGCAACACAACGATTGCCATTAGTGGAGCAAGGACTTTGCACTCGTACAGAGCACCTGAGATAGTACCAATTTGAAATCTGTTCCGTTTGGTGGTTTGATGAAATATTAATTGTTTGTCTTTTCCTTGTGATTCGTTCGGCCATGGTCTTTTTCTTCGACTTGTGGGTTTCGATTGCCCCTTTGATATCGTCTCTACTTTTTTTATATATAAGTATCTGAAGTTGCATTATATATAGCAATAAATTTGAAATAAATTCGAACATTTCAAAGTAAAGACTAAAACTGTTTCGTTTGTATGTTTCTAATCACTCAAAGTATCTTTTAAATAGACAAAGTACACGGATTTCTGTGAACCCATTTTTTTTTAAATTAAACGCACGACACACCATTTCTCATACAATGAAAAATTTAACATTTCTTAAGAAATTTGTCATTATTGACCTACATCCTGTTTGCTTGCATAAATATTTTAAAGTACACGGATATCATTTGATCCGAATTCCCGTTAAACACATGACCATTTATAACGATTGATGTTTAAATGTAAAAAAATATTATCTGTTATTAAAATTTGATACAAATTTGCCAACGCATTATTGACTACATTTATAACATACATCTGTGTTGATCAGCATAATGATATAAATCTAAAAGAAAACACTGTAGGATGATATCCGTTTTACATAGACAGGACGGATGAAATTAACTAAATTGAAACATAATTGAAAGGATTGATTCCTCTTCTTCTATAACTATATTTTTGCAATTACAGTGACCAAAATTCTTAATGCTCCTATCAATATGAAAATAAGCAGATGTTATATATTATTCCCAATGAGACAACTATCCAATTGAGACCAAATGCGTGGATGTAAGAAACTATAAGTTAGCGCTAGGCCCTCAACAATTAGAAAAACCCATGGCGCATTGTTAGTTATAAAAGGTTCCAACATGACAAAAAGTTAGCGATTTAAACGTGGAAACCAACGATATCATTTTGATAAAACAATAAACGAAAAACAAATATGATTGACTTCAACTACCGCACCACTGAATTACAGCTCCTGACTTGGGACAGTCACATATAGAATGTTGTGGGGTTAAACACGTTTGCGAGCGCTCAACCCTCCCCTTACCTAGGACAGTGGTGTAAATGTAACAGCACAACATAAGATCAAACTTTGTAATTCAATTGGAAAGTCTTGACTCATCAGATCGGCACGAAGCACAAAAAATAACTAAAAGACAAAAGACACAAAGTTCCGATCTAAGATTACTCTCAGTTATTGAAAATAGATAAATCATGATTTTCAAGACTTAAACATCAGTTCAAATCTAATGGAGTTAGTGTATTGACATCATACGTAGTATAAGAAAACATGGCCTTGTGCAATGCCAAGTTATTAGTATCGATATGATGTTAGACATAGTGTTCATAACTTCATCAATACATATCTATAGTTATGTTTTAATTTATCAAAAACAAAATCAATTATCATGATCTTAGAACCGATAATGACAATTTTCAAAGACCGTATTACAGTGTTAAATTTATTACCTTAAAGAATAAGTTTATTTACAGGATCAATAAGTTTACATCAATAGTATCTAAATTTACGGGCTCCATAAACAACATCAGCGTAAAAATTAGGCTGATATCTTATTTGTAATAAGGTTTCTACAGGCAAAGCCAATCTACCAAACCAAATGTTAGTATCTAAAAAAGAAGTAAATTAAGGTGTTGTAAAGCAATTTGTGGTAACGAGATCCTTGACTTCATAATATACCAGTTATACGTTGTTTACGTTGATAGAAATAAAAACAATAACTAAAGACACGGCAGTAGAGTACCAGTTCGAGCTTTTCATCCTTCTTTGCCTCCAGAATAGGTATCACGATTCTCTTTATAGAAAATTTGAAATATGTAACTTAATGTGACGAAGATAAAACGGCGAGAAGGGTAAAACATACTGTGCTAAAAAAGCAACAATTTCCAAGAGAACACACAAATTAAAATATCGTTACAGGAATTATGCACGACCTTATAAGTAAAAAATCTCGACAGCAAGAGGATGCTGGTTAATCATCCTAAGATTATATATATCGGATGTCACAGCTAAATAGGCAAATTTTCCCACTGTTTCCAATTTAGTAGAACAAAGAAGTATTATTTTGCTCTTTTCGTGTCCCATTCGGACTAAACGGGCAAATTTTCCGTATATTGCAGTGTACTCTTTCCATATTGTTACCTTGAAATTATTTCTCACAGATATTCGATATGTAAAATTTTACCAAAATCTGTGACATAGCCCATTTACTGTTCCTTGACATCCGTCAAGTACAGATATAAAAATTCCGGTAACTTAATTGCCAAAATAGCGGTTTGTGTTCGTATCTGCGAAAAAAGCAGGCAACACTATGGTGTAGTATGACGTGAATACTAAAAGGAAGTTCATACGAATGAAATCATCAATTCTTCTACATTCAGGTCCGTGCGCAACACAAAGAGTCAAACAATATATTATTCCAACATCTCAGCTTAAGGCCTCCTCTTGGCATTTTAATATCATTACTGGCTACCTCAAATACAAAAAAAACCTTCTATTTAGTGTTCTACAGCTAAACGTTTAGTGCTTTTAACAAGTTCCTTAACTACTATTAACGGGGTAAATTCAGTAAAAAAATCTCCCATTGACTTTTATGCTAATCTATGTCTTGAATTAAATTTATAACTGATTTACCTTTAGAAATCAGAAGCTTTCATATATCATTCATTAAAGTACAAATGAAGCCCCATCTTTTGCAACAATAAAAACATAGGGTCATGCGGCATTTATGGGCATTCACATGGCCTTGTTTACAAACATTGTAGATTCGCACTTAATTCCTTTACTGACCCCCATTACTTTTCAACCTTGTAGTAAAATAAAATTAGTGCATTCAGCATTCATTTTTTTATTTTTTTTAACTCTAGTTTTGATCCATCTATCAAAAAATATTTATTACAAACACTATCTACCAATCAGAAGAGCACAGGACTTCAGTTTTATACAGAGAGCTCTCCCCAAAATGGGCGGTCCCTGATGACGTATATTTATTTACTGAATTTACCCCTATAAGAACTTGTTATTTATTTGTGGAATAAAGCATATGAAAATAATGACAGTAATTATTTTTATTGAAATGATACTATTTCTTTAGATGATTTATATACATTACGTGCTTTTGATGGTCTTTTCAATTCGGTTGACAGTTATGAATTTTCGACTCTCTACACAATCTTATTAACTATAGTAATGGTGCATTGTATCCAGGCATTATACCAACTTGATTACAAATCGTCTGAACTTACTTTCACCTCGGCCCACTAAGGTAGAGTGACCTACATAGGAAAGTGAAATGTATGTATGTTTTAATATCTTTTAAAATCATTTTGTGATATTTATGAATAGCGTAACTCTTGCTGCATCAATCGTTTCGAATCAAGTGAACTATGTATTCATTGATGCAAAGGTGAATTATTATTTTTTTCAAAAATTGTGTTGCGATAAACTGAGCAAAAATATTCTGTTGTCTACAAAATTCATGGTATACGCTTAGAGAATTAAAACACACCAGTAATCTCGATGTCTAGTAATGATGGTCTTTTATCTAGACATATATATGTAATATGAAAGATATCATTTGAAGCAGGAAAAGCTTTGCATCTTTGACTTTTTATCATGGTGATACCATTTCCTGTTTTAAGTTGTATCATTTTAACCACGATTCCATACACAAATAAATGACCGCCATGATATATCAAAAAATTGTTAAATGCGGCGTTAAACACCACCAATCAATCATTCTATTAACCACTACTGAGTTAAACTGTTATTTTTAAATCGTCCATACCTGCTTACAATTTTGCTATTTTTGAAAAAAAAAGTCGTTTTGTTAATAGTCTGCTTAAAACGACTTTTTGAACAACTCATTTCTATATTTGTTTATTTTCATTTGAATTATTTCGATCATTTTTTTTGTTTTTATGGATTTTGTTTACTTATATTTACTGTTGTTAATTAGATAAATTGTATTAAGAGTCGGCGCATAATTACAATTGATAATGAGTTAATGTCATTTTATAGATTTAGATGTTTCAGTTTCACACGGGTGCAGAATACAAAATGTTTGTCCCAAGTCAAGAGCCTGTACATCAGTGGTTGTCGTTTGTTGCTGTCTAACATAGTTGTTTTTATTTTGTTTATTCTTATTTGTACATTAACCTGGCAATTGGTTTTCCTGGTTTGAATTGTTTTACATTTTGTAATGTCGAGGCTTGAATACGGTATGTTTTTGTTCAGTGTTGCCCATAATAATCTGAGGTTGTTTATGAATTGAATCACAGTAGATTTAAAAATGTCATAACAAATGGCAAAGACATAGATGTTTTGAAATAAGTCATCAAAGATACCAAAGTTATGACTTACTAAGTCATCACCCAGCAGTGACGTTCAAATCAATGATATTTGGAAGGGCAAATCAATTACGAATTTTGGATTGAAAAACAATTAAAATTTAAAAAAACACGATACCCATGCCTACAAACTACAAACAAACATACAACAGTATACAAAAAACACTACCCAGGAAACTAAAACCTGAGCAACATGAACCCACAACAAATCGGGAGTGAACACAGATGGTTTGGAATGCTGAGTAAATCCTGATCCACTAGTAGCATTCCTCTTGTTGCTCATGGGCAGTAAATATCGTTGATAGGTCGCATTCGGTCTTGTCATAATAATAACATTATCAGTATCAATTTAATGCACCAGCTGTGCATTTCGACATAAATACCTCTTAAGTGCTGCCCGAGGCCAATATTTATAATACAACCGTGGAAATGATGATTAAAATCAAAAAGAACAAAACGGACTAAGGAATCAGAGAGAAGCACGAGAGGGACACATTCCTAAGTTAAAAATGAATTCCAAAATTTTATAACAGCGCGCTTAAATAAAAACAAATATATCCGTACTTCCTGTCAGTACCAAAGTACTAGCTATTTGGCTGGTGATAACCATCAGCAGAGATATCGACGCAGTGGTAGTAATTACATTAGCGTTGTCAATTTTACTGCACTGGATACGCATTTCGACAATGTCTCTTCAGTAATGATCGAGGCAAAAGTTTATGAAAAACCAACATAAAATACAAACGTTGAAGAGATGATTAAACAAAAATATACCAAAAGTAAGGCCAAACATGGCAAGGAGTCAGTGCTATTGATGAATTCAGAAAGAGAGGATTGGATTTTGGACACAACAACTGGAATATGTACTTGGTCATTTATGACACTGATATGCAATAAAGCTCAACCAACGCAACATGAAATCCGTAAAATTTTCGAAAGGATGACTTCAACTTTGCCATTATGAGCCACATATGCCTAGGTTATAAAAGCATGCTTCGAATGATTTTTATCACTTTAGGAAACACTAAATTTACAGACAGTTTATAAGCACTTTTATGGATTAAAAAGGACCGCATAGGAATATTTCAAGTCACCATAGGTGTGCTGACTACTGGACTGGAAATTCATAACAGTTTATTTCTTCAACAAAAATTATATCTATACTGTCATTTAATCCAGAAAAGCAGTGCGGACGCATGAAATTTATTACGAGTTATTTTAATTTTTAACAGGACTGGGTCGATACATCTGCTGGTTGACTATCAGTCCCCGATGATATCATCAGCTGTGTAGTCAGTACTTCGGTACTGACATGATTTATAACAAAACTTTCTAAAACTGTCCGTTTATAAATTTTGACAGTATAAAGAAACTAAGGTGTCAACTCCCTCAGGCAAAGTTGACCTGAGATGGATATGGCTATTTTTGTATGTCCTTTTTGGTCATATAGCTCTTCAACTGTTTCGATTCTTGTACATCCTTGGCTTTCAAATACTCGGCTTTGAGCGTTCCTGAAGGTAAATCCAGAAATTTATAACGTGTTGTTTTCATTTTTTACATCATATGGATATTCCAAAAATACTAAGATATGGTAAAGTCTATACAAAATTCTATGTTAGCGTAACTAGAACAATCAACAAGTGCAACTTTACTGTACCAGACTTGTCAAGCTTAAACAAACCAAAATGAGATATTCCATGTTCCCATCTCTTTATATCCTTTATACATAACATAATTATAAACGAAGTTTTTAAATCGTAAATCTCTGCAATTTGGTTTTTACACCTTAATTCCATAGTGTAGTGAGAATTTCATTATTGAAAGCTTTTCATTTGTTGAAGGTTTTATTTTCCGAAATATTTCGACGTCAAGGACGTGACATGTGATCTGTTTTTCTTTAAAACAAGTATCATTGAAATACAAAAAAAGCGGAAGACATCAAACGGAAAACTCACTAGTCGACGCGAGATAACAAAACCATTGCCAAAACGAAAACGACAAAAGGTAAAACAGCAGTATTTAAACATTACATATTAAACCTAACACTGAGCAACACGAAACCCATCAATGTAATAACAAATATATTCCTAAAAATAGTAAAGAACAAGAAAAATTACCTGTAAATAAACATAGTGTATAACTATGAGGTGTGTATAACAAGGATGATGTAAAACAGAAACATATTCAAACATATAGAGGTTGCCACCAAATCGGAATGTTATCTTGAGCAATTACATCACTTGGCGTCATTATTCGACCATTATTCCGTTATTTAACATTTTATAAGAAAATCTACGGACATGAAACCACAAAACCAACTGGAACAAAACTTGAACAGCTATAAATATGGTGTATAGTTTCAAAATTGTAAAGTACTATGTCTCCGACACCTAACAAAAAAAAGGTGAACAGGCAATCTATACTAGAAATAGATTTTAATGGTAAAGTTAATAAACACAACCCACTAATACATTCTGGAAAATCTGTTAAAGTTAACTCGCTTCAAACTTTGGGTGAAAAGATAGCGATTATTTTCTTCAAGAAGGTTTTGATAACCCTATCACTATCATCAATCTTGCTAACATTTTACTGAATATTCAAGAAAGTCTATATCACAAAAGTCACGCTTAAACACTGAATGCTGTAAGATATGTTTGCACATTTGTTCTGTACATTATGACACTCGATACATAAAAGAGCATTTATGTGTATAAGTAAAAAATCGGAGACTCGTAAAGATATAGCATGATTCATAATAATTAGTCGAGTTGCAGATGTTAAGTATATATTTCATTCATAACAAATGTCCACAATCTAATTTAAATACAGATCCTGTGTCCAAGTTTTGCTCTCAAGAATCTGAAAACACTTGTTTCTTTCTCTTATTCTGACAATTTTCATATCAGCCAATCAAATTGCTGACTCCAAATTTTTGAAAGCGTGCATCCTTACGACAAAATTCAAGGATCCCGAAAGGTCTTTAAAACAGAAAGTAGAATGGAGCGTTATCAGATTCTTGTAAGCGAATAGTGGAAACATGATATGTATTCAATCAGATAACAAATATTTAAAAACATTAGGTAAAATTGAAATTTTCAATTGTTCAATGTGTTCATCACTATGATAAGTGATGGGCGTTGTATGCAGCGCTCCATATCTCCCCTGAATGCTTCAGGCTCCTACAAATATAAAGTACTATACGTTAATGTTGATAAATAGGGTTTATTATTTAGCTGTTAAGTATAGAGCATGTTTAAAAGCAACTGTAATGTATGTTTAATAAAAAAAGTTATATAATTAGCTTATAAATGATTGTCATACATCAGTGCTTTGATAAGATGCCAAGATAAGCACTGATAATTTCTTTAACGCTAAAAATTAACCTGAAATGAATTGGCTATTATTATTAGGACCCCTTTTGGTCATGTATCTTCTCGTGTATTCGAGTATTTATATATCCTAGGTTTCAAATGTTTTGCTTTGAGCGGATGGTAAATCCAGAAAATCTCTTCGATGTTCGAATTTGATAAAGTGTTGTGTTTTTAGTCTTCAAAAATAATAATAAGTTATTTTTTGTAAATACTGAAAACACATTTAAATGTATCCTTAAATATATTTACATTGTGTATCTGATAACTTTACTTAACTTTTAATAAATGTATATGTATCGTTTTTAAATAGAAAAAGTTTGCTTCTATAGCTATTGACTAGATCATCATGCGCCAATAAGTTTTCAATTTTGTAGAGGCCTATATCGCATGTGATTAATCAAAATTTCTGTTAATTTTCTTTGCTAGGGTTGATAAATTTGCATGCGAAATTTACTAGTGCCAATAAAGAATGTTTTAGTGACAGTACACGTTATTTCTATTTGAAAAATGCCCCTTAAGGTGGTGCCTAACACTATAGGGAGATAACTCTGTAAAAATCAGCTAAACGTTTTAATCATGTTGTATTGTTAACGAAATATCAACTTCTCAATGATCAAAATTAGTGTTTGTCAAACTGCTATATAACCAGTGAAATTTTTCTGATAAAGTGGTTGGTTCAAATTATTTGAAATTTTTATACTTTTGTCAAAGGGTCAAAGTAAACATTTTGTCAAAATTTTAGGAAAATTAAACGAGCCAAATTAGTATTAGTCAAGGTGTTGGGTACCACCTAAAGTACTGGGTAAATCTTTATTAAATAAAGTGAGATGCTGAGTCCATGATAAAAATTATAAATTTCTTTTTTTCTTGTAGTCGAGTTATTCAAGTTTTTATATAAAATATTCCAAAAGCATTTAGTGTGTTAATGCAACTCAAATTGGAACCCACTGTCTAATAGTTTTGAAGTTTTGTTGGTACAGTAAAATGTATAAATTCTAAATAAACCATATCTTATGTTTGATATCGTAGTCGAAACCTAACTTTAACCCCATCTTAGTAATTTCATGAATAGGAAATAACAACTACATGTGTACATAATAAGTAACATCAATATATGTCAAAAATAAATTTCCATATATACTCGTGTGACCGATTCAGAAATGATGTTGCACTGTTGGAAAGTCACTGTATTGATGTAGATTTACGAGGAGGCTTAGACTAAGAGGCGTTATTTACTACGACAAACGTTGAATTTCTAAACGGATCCATTCATCGAAAAGTTTCTTCAAAAGACCACCATTGGAACAGTTAATGACACTTAATTTTACAATATTTTTGTTCAACCCGAACTAATGCAGTGCATACAAATTCATCACTAACTTCAAAATATCAGCAAATGACTTTTGTAGAGATTTGACCTCGAATGGTATACCATGCTTGTTACACAGTGATTTAACCAATGGCTGTATCTTGTAGAGGTTGTGTCTTGGCATAGTAGGGAACAAACTGAAAGACAAAGTGTCGTCAGATAACTGTACAGTACAATTTTACACAAAAACTTTATTGATATTTTGTATAGTGTTTGTTGTGAATGGTAGGAAAAAATTTAAAATTGTTATTAGAGATTGATTTTGAATATTATATCAGTTTTAACACATTGGTATTATACCAAAGGTAATTTTATTCAAATATTTTTAGTATAAGTAAAAACAGATGTGTGTTTAACGTCAATGCGACAAGAAGTAAAAAAAAAATACAAACCTAAATATTATGTAATTGTAGAATACATTAATTAATGTATTTAAGGATCGGCAAAAATCCATACTTTATACCAAGTAATATGTTTTACCTATTTTTTTTCAGTTTTGTAGGAAGTCAAAAGATATAACCAAAGATCTGCCCATCAACAATAAGTAGTAATTCCTTTTTGTAGATCCATATATATTGTTGCCTTAAAAAATAATGTCATTTTGTTTTTCTTTGTTGAAATAGTTGTTTGTTTTTATAGTGATTAAGATTGTATTACAATGTCGACTGCTGTACACCCAATTTTTGACATTTGTACTTATCATGTCTGTTTGTTTTGCTCATAAATTGTTGTCAATATAATGGAATTCTATGCGACTGTCCTACAAGAAAAAGGTTTAATCCACCATTTTCTACATAAGGAAATGCCTGTACTAAGTCAGGAGTATGACAGTTGTTTTCCATTCGTTTGATGTGTTTGAGCTTTTGATTTTGCCATTTTATAAAGGACTTTCCGTTTTGAATTTCCCTTGGAGTTCAGTATGTTTGTTATTTTACTTTTTACTTACTGATGCTCTATCTGGAAGTTAAGGTGACCAGTAAACCAGTCATTAAAGAAAGATTTTTCAACATCACAAGTGGCAAACAAATGTAGCTTCAGCCATGGTTTCTTATCATCATGTTCAATATGCATTGGTATATGATTCGACTGAGTTACCCATGTAAACCACATTGAATCCACTACCCTGCATTTGCAAAAGAAATATTACTTAATGAAGTTCGCCTAGTCTGGTATGTCTGGTAAATCAAAAACATCCAAATCATTAGAATTGTGCTGCTATTGAACTATAGTCTTCCTGTACTCTTATTCGCCGACAGCTTTTCCGTATACAGTGACATTAACAGTGACACATTTCGTTAGATTTTCGGCAATCGCACGGCCAAAGCACGAAAGGAAAACCCGTGTTGAAAAAAAGTAACAATTTTGAAGGAAGACGGTCTTAACCAAGAAAGCACCAAAAGTAAAACACCAAATCTTTTTCGACTTTTTTAATAAACACATGGGAAAAGCGTGGAAAATTGAAGAAAAAAAAAAACATTTCTCTATCATCTAAATTATTTTTATCACGTGCTCCATAACTTTTTTGTTGATTGTTTATTAAAGTTAACATCGGTAAACGTCGGCACCAAAACCCGAAAGTAAATTACCAGCCACAGTTTTTTATTAGCACTCACCAAATGAAATATTTTTTTCTCGATTATACCTTATGGATTCATAATTAATGTTAAAAACGTACAGAAAAGACTTAGTTAAGTAATTATTCATGCATTGGTTCAAAAATTTCCATAAAATTATAATCACTAGACACTCGTTTCAAAAGACTTTTAGGTATTGATGTTTAGGATAAAATAATAGGTAAATCTATAATTTAAAACACCACAGTAGCCTAGAGTTAGGGAAGCAATGGGGACATTATTTTGTCGTTTAACCTTTTCAAAACAGAGGATATCTATATTATAATTATGACATCTCTTGCACAAATCGTATGTTTCGGAAATAAACTTCCCCAGGTACGTCGAGTCAAACATACAGAGAATAGAATAAATATAATAACAAGAGGCTCTAAAAAGCCTGAATCGCTCACCTTTAATTTTTTGCTTAAATTTTTCATCAATGGTTATTTTTGCTTTTCAATATATATTAATCAGTGGCTTAAAGATGCCATTTAAATGTTCTTTGTATCGGTCAAATTTTCTTCAAAAGCAAAAAAATACATTCTATCCCTATGTTCCATTTTAGCCATAGTGGCTGTTTCTTGACGTACAAGGAAATAAAATATAAAATCTATACTAGATACTCTGAAACTCATTCAGTCCAAGTTTGGCTGAAATTGATTCAGCAGTTTCAAAGCAGAAGATTTTTTAAAGTAAGCAAACTAGATGAACAAATTGTGAAAAATTTTCTTTAAAGGGCAATAACTCCTTAAAGGTCAATTGACAATTTGGTCATATAAAAACTTATTTGTAGATTTTACTTTGCTGAACATTTTTGCTTTTTACAGTTTATCTTTATCTATAATAATATTCAAGATAATAACCGAAAACTGCAAAATTTCCTTAAAATCATCAATTCAGGGGCAATAACCTAAACATCAGATACCCGATTTGACTGATAATTTCAGGGCTGATAAAACTTGACTTAATGAACATATTAACCCCATGTCAGATTTGCTCTAAATGCTTTAGTTTTTGAGATACAAGTCAAAAACTGCATTTTACCCTATGTTCTATTTTTAGCCATGGCGGCCATGTTTTCTAAGGAAACAGAAAATAAAACACAAACTTTATTCTAGATGACATAAGAATCATTCAGCTTAAGTTTGGTTTAATTTGGTTCAGTAGTTTCAGAGGAGAAGATTTTTTAAAGTTAGAAAACATGATAAACAAATTGTATAAAATTGTCTTTAAAGGACAATAACTCCTTAAGGGGTCAATTGACAATTTTGATCATATAAAAACTTATTTGTAGATCTTACTTTGTTGAACATGTTTGCTGTTTACAGTTTATCTTTATCTATAATAATATTCAAGATAATAACCAAAAAGTGCAAAGTTTCCTTAAAATTACCAATTTAGTGGCAGCAACCCAACAATGGGCTGTTAGATTCATCTGAAAATTTTCAGGGCTGATAGAACTTGACTTAATGAACATATTAACCCTATGTAAGATTTGCTCTAAATGCTTTAGTTTTTGAGATATAAGCCAAAAACTGCATTTTACCCCTATGTTCTATTTTTAGCCATGGCGGCCATGTTATTTGACGAAACACAAAATAAAACACAAACTTTATTTTTGATACCATAAGAATCATTCAGCTTAAGTTTGGTTGGAATTGGTTTAGTAGTTTCAGAGGAGAGGATCTTTGAAATAGTTTACACCGGACGGACGACGAAGGACGCCAAGTGATGGCAAAAGCTCACATTTCCTTTTGGGAAAGTTGAGCCAAAAAGCTTCGAAAAATGTTATCCAGTTTCACTCCACTTTTTTATGAATAAGCAACTAAGTACCATATGTGTTATGAAAAAAAAGCAATGGGTAATTGTATCTAACATTAGTAAATGTTGAAAATACTGCCTTACCTAAATGCTTCGTAATAGAAAAGTGTCCAACCCCATCCGAGCAGGGGTACAAAAATCAACAAAAATTTCAAGTTGAAGAGAAGCATGACTGCAAGATCCTTCAAATAAAGAAAAAATAAAAGTTATAAGACATTTATTTTTTTCTTTCATGTTTAAAAATATTTCATAAAAGTTTCCTTTCGTATAGCTTCAGATAAATAACAGATATCTCCCTCTTTCCCTCAATTGTGATATTAACGAATGAGACTAATACCGAAATTGTATTATCAACACGATGGGTGCCATACATGAAGCAGGAACTGCTAACCCATCTGGAACACCTGAGTTCACTCCCAGTTTTGGGGCATTAGTGTTGCTCAATCTTTAGTTTTCTTTATACTGTTTTGTTATTGTTGTTTTGTCTTTTCGACATTTTCGTTTGGCCATGAAGTTATGTAACTTAATACTTATGCTTATTTTAACGTTTTAAATTTTCTCCATGTAAAAAATGTGCAAGTTTACAATTGGTATTAATACTGAATAAAAAACACATTAATTCATTTGAACTGTATCTCAATTATACTTACCAGCCATAGTTTTCTTGTAAAAACATGCCTATAAATCGTGAAATGGAAATATACAGGAAACAGTAATGGTGGACCGACTATAAATGATAAATGATTATATTATTAGTTACATTGTGCTAGTGATCTAATTTTACCCAAAGTGTAAATAGGTGTTAATTAAATACATACTTATGTTGTATTGTTACGTCATTGTCCCATGTAAGGGGAGGATTTGTTGCCATCAAACATGTTTTATCCGCCACATTATGTATGTGTTTGTCCCAAGTCAGGAGCCTGTAGTTCAGTGGTTGTCGTTTGTTGCTGTATATTTTATTTGTTTTTCGATTATTGCTTTGTACATAGATCAGGCCGGTTTCTCGTTTGAATTGTTTTACATATGTCGTATGGGGTCTTTTAAAGCTTACTATGTGGTATGGGTTTTGCTCATTGTTGAAGATCGTACGGTGACCTATAGTTGTTCATTTGTACGTCATTTGGTCTCTGGTGGAGAGTTGCCTCATTGGCAATCATACCACATCTTCTTAAAAATGTTTGTCCTTACAAAAGGTCACAATGGCTCCCACTAAGAATTCCTGCAAGGTTTGTCAAAGAGGGTGACATCCCTTTCCGACCAGGTAACATTGGTATGTTATGTTTCGTTCTCATTGATTTACACCTTACATCTCCATTTATCCATATCTATAGAATATAATCCTAATACTTACGTACTGGGAAATACTTGTGTTGTAAATCAAATGGGATGGATTTTTCCCTAGATTTAGCAACCTAAAATTGAAAACAAAATTATCAAAATAAGGCAAAACACATGTGATAGATAGTGACTTCTAAATGTTACCAATCACCCACAAACAGAACTTATCAAGCATTGCCATTTTTTTATTTTACCTATTTTTCCTTTTCTATTTTTGAGGATTTAAGAAATGACAAACAGCAGTCTATAAAACATTACATACTTCAATTAAAGACTGGGCAACACAAACCACACCAAAACCGGGAGCTAATCTCAGACGTTTCGGAAAGGTAAGCAGATTATTAATAGAATAATGGGGTGGTAAAATATAAAGAATGCAGAATAATTGGTAAAAAATATTAAGAATAGAGAAAAATGACCTAAAAACAGAAATGAAGAACCACCATCCAGAACCTTCTTGGAGAGTCGTAGTTTCATAAAATGTTTATATATTTTGCAAGTTTTTATAATACTCTGAAGGTTTGTATTCATTTTCTTAAACATTTTGCCAACTTCATCGCCCAGTAAACATTGATGCATTTGAAGTATTTTCGCGCAGGGTGACGTTATTGGACTATACTTGTCGGACTTTTCTTGTTGACTAAGTCAAAACACTATATAAACATAAATAACAAAATGACATCTGAACTCTACTTATCTACAACTTTCGTGATCTAGTGCTAACAAAGTATATGTAAAAATTAATCAAAGATACCAGGCTTATAATTTTATACACCAAAACGCACGTTCCATCTACATTAGACTCATTAGTGTTAAGGAAAAGTGTTTTGCTTATGCACAGAATAAATTATTATCATTCTTCTGTCAAGTGAAACGGTGTGTCTTGTGGGCATAAGGAATTCAAAGTAAAATTGTTAAACATTCAGTTCGTCCTTTTTATTTATTATATATAGAAAGTATGATACAAGCACTCACTTCCACTGGCATGACATCTCCCACAACCATAAACGTATCTAGTCTAACATCGGGATCTTTCCCCATCTACGAATCAAAGAAAACATTTCAGATGCTTTTTTGTGCTTCTTTGTTAAATATTTGTTTGTTTTTGTTGTGATTAAGATTGTGACACGGTATTGACTGCTGTACCCCTATTTTGACATTTTTACCTATTATGTCTGTTTGTTTTATTCACGCATCGTTGTCAGTATAATGGAATTTGATGCGACTGTCATACAAGTGAGAGGTTTAGCGCTATAAAACCAGGTTCAATGAAGAAAATACCTGTACCAAGTCAGGAATATGACAGTTGTTGTCCATTCGTTTGATGTGTTTGTGCTTTTGATTTTGCCATTTGATTGGGGACTTTCCGTTTTGAATTTTCCTTGGAGTTAAGTATTGTTGTGATTTAACTTTTTTTCAATTTATATTTCTTCACATATTTTACATTTGAAATATTGGTTTTACATATGAATAAATAAAAGCAGATATGGGTATTATTATTGTCATTATTATTATTATCAATAATATTACTTTCGTCAATATTACAATTCTTTCATCTGAAACAATATGTCTTAATCATTTACTCGATCTCCGTCGGTAATGCCTGGAATTGTGCATGGGGAAAGAAAACCATCACATTTATTTATACTTTTCCAAAGCCAGGAATCAGGGTCAAGTGACCTTTTGATCATTCATTATCATGGTTGAGCATAGATTGTCCGTCTTGTTTGTACAATTGTAAACTCTACTTGCCTTGATTTTGAAAGGTCTACATATATAGGAAAGGAGTTAATGATTATGTACAGTTTTAAAAACTAAAGACAATAAGAATATAGGTCTGTTTTTTGTTCGAGAGCAGGTCTTGTTACGGTATCGAATATAGTCTATGTCATGTTGCAGTCCCCTTTTAGCACTGGACGTTAAGGGAACACCAATCAATCGAGCATTCACTGTTTCCATCGAAATGGTTAAAGTTGAACAAGTTGAGTGTGTACTTCGTGCATAAAATTTAACTTTATTAAAATAAGAAGACCTGGTATAATTGCCAATGAGACAACTATCCACCAGACACTAAATGACGTACATAATAGCAACTATTTGTCAATGTACGCCCTTCAACAATGAACAATCCCCATACCGCATAACATGCTATAAAAGGCACCGGCATAACAAAATGTATAACCATTCAAACGAGAAAACTAACGCTGATTTATTATAAACAATCAACGAAAAACAAAAATGATATACAGCAACAAATGACAACCACTGAATTACAGACTTTGAACAGGCACACACAGAATGTGGCAGGGTTAAACATGCTAGCGGGCGTCCAACCCTCTCCTAACATGGGACAATGGTGCAACAGCACAATACAAGAATAAACTATACAAATCAATATACGAAAAAACATCTTTTGAATGAATTTGCTTGTTTGTTAGCTGAACAAGGTTTTTTTTAATTATATATTGTAAATACAAATAGGTTTATCAGTCACCATCACATAATTTGATTGGTAAGTAATATCGACTGTTGTTATTATTTCAAAAGATAGCAATCAAAGAGTATATATATATATTAATTTCATTGTGCAAACAAGCAATCTGCACTTTATTTTTATTTGTACACGGCCAAGTCAAGTATGCATAAACTCATCATAGATATCACTAATACCAGGATTAAATTTTTGTACCCAGACGAATTCCGAACGGTTTTTCCAAATACAGCTAAGGTAATCAATTCCTGGAGTAGAAAATCATTAGTATTTCGAAAATTTCAAAGTTATCTTTTAGCACTTGTAGGTAAAATAATGTGCCAGAAGTTACTTACCACATTTGGTTTTGCATGGTGCTGAAAATGCATATGATTCCACCATAGTGGTGAAACTCCCTGTATAAGAAAGTAGTTCTAACATTTAATAAATAATAATTATAATAATTTTCAAAACTTCAAAACTATATTGCGCAATCCAAATCTATGAATATTAAGTTAAGTATGAAATTTACATCGATATAGATGCGTGCTATAAATATTACCCAAATCAATCTTAGTGAAATTGTTAGCATTAATATATAGCAATCAATAGTTATTCTAAATAAGCATGCCTCTAGATCAAGTTATCATTGGTTTAGTTTAGAGTTTTAAATATATGTGTGTGTACTAGTACGGATCATACCTTCATATAGGCAAGTAAAAAATACTCAAAGAAATGGTCTAAAGCTGTGTTGTGAAATACAGATAAATGACCAAAATCATGTGCTAGAAATCCGCTTTGAGCCTGAAAAAAATAAAATGTTTACTGTTACAGTATTGAAGTTTTCATTGAGTATAATTACGCCCGATGTTATCAGAACAAACACTTACTCAATTAATGAAGTTGATATCTCAAAAAGACATGTAATATCCGACAGAACTGCCTGTTACTCCTTGTTTACTTTTAATAAGATAGCATTTTAAAAAAATAAAGAAGAAAAGACTCCACAGGGAAATACAAGTTATTACTTCAAGAAAACCTTAAAACATCTTGGTCAACAGAAAAAAAAAGAAGAAAATAATGTACAACAGAAAAACACAGCTTGAGCAACAAGATCATCATTAAAGACGGGAATGAACTCTAAAATACCGCCAAGAAATATTTCTATCATATAAAAAATAAGTGTGACCCGACATATAGTCTTACGGTTTTGAAGGGTTACCAGTATTGTATTTGAATAAGATTAGCTCTGTTTTCAAGTACTTTATTTTATCACAATGCTTTTTGCTATCTTTTCTTCAAAACAGATTTCATTTATCTTAATATCTATTTTTTTTTAAATGACAAACTCATAGCCACTTAATACTCTCCCTCCTATCATATATGATTTCCAACGCTTTTGACTACATAAATGTGTCAGGAACTGTAAAATATTTTAGCTTCCATAAGAATGCAGGCGTCTTTTAAAAGGATCAGTCTGATCATTGAAAGAAAGAAAATGCATGTAATTTACTTCCAGTTGCGGATCAAGGATTTTGAAAAGGGTGGGGTACCAAGACAACGTTAGGAGTGGCACTTGAAAAAAGTCTATGCATTTACCATATATGTAGCTTCAGTCTAGTCCGTTCTCCGGTGCCCCCTCCTCCCAAAAAAATTAAATATAAAAATTCGCCTCTGAGTTCATATGCTGATGGCCGGTAACAATAATATATAAATTTTATATATAATATTATATATATATATATATATATATAGATGGTTCCTTCAATTTCTCAAAATTCAATTGAATAATATCTTATTGTCACGTCGAAGTATTTGTGAAGAATAGGTATAACACTGCATTGGCTTCCTTTTTTATGCTGGCAACTACATAAGTTCTGAAGAAATTTACGTTATTGATTTCAGTGAAAATTAATTGAACCTACATAAATTTATATAAAAATTCAAAATTCTCTGCTCTATGATAGATTTTCATAATCAGAATCTACAAAAATATCTTAATAATATACCGTATCAAATGCATTTATCAGATCGATGTCATTTTGTAAACTAATTAATTATAAACTGTTACGCTTTGCATACTGTGAAGTGCAGAGCCATGCATCATGAATCTAAGTTGAATAAACAAATTAAAATAAAATCGATCAGCTTTTATTACGAAATTTTATACGAACTTTATTACAACAAGTTTGATATTACATTTTCTGAAAGAAAGAAAAGAATTGTTTGTACTGTTATAGATTCAATACAATTTTGAAATATGTATTAAAATACGCTGTTGGAGATTACTAAGCGCCGATGAAATACAATAATTTTGTACTTTATAAGTTAGTTTGTTTCTTAATAAACAGTTGTCATTATGTCAATATTCAAAAAGACTCATTCCATTGTTATTTCAACAAATATGCCATAATAACATGACAAAGTGTTTTGTTTCAGTGTTTACTGGATAAATATGCCAAATAAAACAATTTCAGACAAGGTACCCCCAGAAGCCTGTAAATATCATGACTAGTCACATATATCGTTTACCTTTTTTAAACGAAGTTAGTAAATATTTATTACACCAATATCTAAACTGAGGGAATGAATGCCCTTTATCGTCAAGCGTCAAACGTCCAATTTTTGCTACCGTTAGCGTCAAATGAGCCTTAACTTTTTCAAATCTCATTTTGTAGCTACCGTTAGCGTCAAATGGAGTAAAATGTTTATCGTTAACATTATTTGAACAAATATTTTACCTTCATTCGTCATATGGAGTACCCCATTCCTACCCTCTAAACTCTTCTTTTTATCCGATGCAGTGTGAAGTTAAATTGACATTGTTCTTCATGCTACTGCAAAATCATTTGCTTATTTGTTTATGCGTACACACTTTTTGAGTCAGACAAGTGTATATTTTGCATTGAAGAAGACCTGTTTTATTTCGACAAACTTACCTGCACAATTCCGTACAGAAGTATGGAAGTCAGAAGAGGAACCCAACCAGTACCAAAATAGTAAAGCGTTAGATAGGATAAAACTTCTATAACAATTATATGTATCAAATACACAGCAAAATACACGTAGCTTGTCTTGAACAACCCCTGTAAATGGATAAAAAGTAAAAACAGAATACCTTTTGTTGACTTATTATACAAATACAAATACAAATATTTTATTGGCACAAACACAATTACAATAATTGGCAAAGGCCCATATTTCAGTACATTATAACAATGAATACAGCATAATAAAAGAGGGTGGAAAAGGGGGGTGCTTGCACGGAAAAAACGTGAAATAAGACATAATTTCACGTTGAACGTGAAATAATTTCTGTCATGAACGTTGCACGAAAAATAAAGACTTTGATGTGAACCTTTTGTGACTGAGTCACTGTCTTCTTGTATATATTAACTCTCTGTTTCACTTGTTATTCCCGATTTAGTATACACATGTATGATATAAATGGTTTACGGCTTTTAAAAAGTATTTCTTGACGATCCCTGCCAAGTGTTTGAATTTTATTTGAAAAATTCTGAGCACGCAAAATAAGCACTTGAAAATCACGATGCACGTACTTTTAAATAAGCAGAACACGTTGAACGAGGCACCTGTCTTGCACGACTGAACGCCAAATAAAAAAGTAAAAACACGTTGAACGTGAAATAAAAAACGGCGATCACGTTGCACGAAAATAACCCTTTACCACCCTCATAAAATAATATGTTATAATTAAGAAGCTAAAATCTAAAATATATCCCGCGAGGCGGATATATTTTAGATTTTAGCTTCTTAATTATGTATAGATTATAACATACCCTTTTTCATATTGGCCCTGGTATCATCCCGAGACTCCCATATCGGCCTCGAGGCTTTAGCCGAGGGCCGATATGGGTCGAGGGATGATACCAGGGCCAATATGGAAAAGACATGTTATAATCTATTTATCACATATTTAAGTTCTGCAGAAAATAGAAAAAAAGTTCAATTATAACAATTTAATGAAACATAACAGCTAAACTCTTAAAATTTTTATCACAAAAGTGTTATCAATTGTCGTTAAGGATGCAATGACGTCATGTCATTTGGATCAGGGCACAATAACCAATAACCTCTTTTTTGCCCCGGGCAATTTTGAGGTTATTACATATGCAAAACCCAACGTATTCGTAACAAATATGTGATAAAACATATTATTTTATTATGCTGTATTATTTTATTACGCTGTATACATACTGAAATACATAAAATATACAATTTATTGCGTTCTCTTTATTACTCAAAAATATGCATGAAATCTTTGCAATTAGACGCAAACAAACAATATTATCAATAATTTCAAAAACTGCACTTCCGCTTCATATGTTATTTCAAAAATATTCCAATATGTTATGTCCACTGCCGGTGAACAAAAAATAATGCTACCTGTAGTCAACGACGCAAAAAAATGCGTTCATGGTAGTCACAATTAATTTTTATGTAATCACGGAAAAAAACATAATACTAGTTTGCCAATATATGTGATTATTTCGGTTTTAGACACAAACTATTTTGAGAATATACGTCGAAAAGGGACAGG
This sequence comes from Mytilus californianus, assembly GCF_021869535.1. Classification (NCBI taxonomy): domain Eukaryota; kingdom Metazoa; phylum Mollusca; class Bivalvia; order Mytilida; family Mytilidae; genus Mytilus; species Mytilus californianus. The sequence continues at coordinate 45,290,619 of NW_026262582.1, read as the reverse complement.
ATTAAAGCATACAAATTTCGAACGTAAGGACCAGACTATGTAACAGCCACTATTTTCCGTCAGTTACTCTGTTCCGGCGGAACTTTTCAACTAGTTATTTCGTTCCGATGGAACTTTCCAACTAGTTGTTTTATTCCGAGTGCAGTCGAAAAGTTCCGGAAAAAAGTAGTTAGTTGAAAAGTCCCGGAACAATGTAGCTAGTTGAATAGTTCTGGCGGAACAGAACAACTAGTTACATCGTTCCGAATATACCATATTTCGTCCTTTTTGTAGAAAGCGGGGGAAGAATGAGTAACAGTATATATAAGAGCAAATAATTAATTTACAAGAATACCCAACGCACTGAAAGGGGTTTCTTTGGGGACAAATATGCAAAATTTAAGTTGTATTTCATAGCTCACATAAAACGGAATAAGTTGAATTATCATGCAAATTTAGTATTCATAGTACCCTCAAGAGAGGGAAGAATACCCCCCTCCTCATGCATGTGGTTCTTTGCATCAATTCTCCAAATGAAACTTTGTTACTGGTTAATAAGTTCCGTTGGAACTTTTGGGCTAGTTTGTTAGTTAAATTCCGGTTTTGACTTATTTGCCAAAGAGGAACTTTGTGGCTAGTTGATAAGTTCCTTTTGACTTTTGTAATCAGTATCTTGGTTTCCCTTTGAAAGGTTCAAATATAATATGTTGCGCTTTTACTTTGCATCAATTCTCCAAATGGAACTTTCTGCCTGGTTGATAAGTTCCGTTGGAACTTTTGGGCTAGTTTGTTAGTTCCGGTTTTGACTAATTTGGCAAAAAGGAACTTTCTAACTAGTTGATATGTTCCGTTGGAACTTTACAACTAGTCACTTTGTTCCGGTGGAACTTTTAAACCAGAGGAAGAACAAAGTAACTAGTTAATAAGTTCCTCCGTAACTTTTCGGCTAGTTAGTTCTTTCCGCCCGGAACTTTCCAACGTCGGAACAAAAGAGCATTTACATATGTGCTATCAGCCGCCCTACACACATACATACTAAACTTTGCTCAATAGAAGATCATGGGTCGTCTGTTGAATTCGAGTAGACTAGTCCACGAGTAAATCTTTATATTCTAACTATGTTTTATTGTGCTGGCGTGTTGTTCATTCTCATTGTGATATATGTCTTCTTTTACTTGTACTGTCTAGCTTTTTGTGTTACCATGGTTACTACCATTAGTAGAGTTGTCGTTTCATTGACGTGTACCCAAGAGGGTGTAGATAGGGGTTTACAGAACAGAGAATAATAGGCAAAAATATATAGAATAGAGAAAAATGGACCCAAAAAATAAAGAATAGAGAATAATAATGTGCTAAAACATAAAGAACAGAGAATAATGGGCAAAAGTATAAAGAATAGAGAAAAAGGGCCTGAAAAATTAAAGAATACAAAAATGAAGGACCCTTCATCCAGACCATCAACCATACTCTTTTTATTCGTACTGTGCGCATCCCCTTATAACCTGTGACTGTATAACTTTGTGTCATTTATGTGGCTTTGAAATCCGATAACTAAGACACAGCAAAATACACGTAGCTTGTCTTGAACAATCAAAAACTTTGCATCTGCCTTTTAATTTCAATGATAAATAATTGAATGACGTTAACATTTACCATTTGTTCAGCTGTTGAACGTAAATTCCTAAAATCTTCTTCGATGCTTCTATCTTGGTTTTGTTCAACGCAACCCAGTTTTAACGGCTTTAGATATTTTTTCACATGGTCTATATCATTATGGAATGCTCGAAATGCGTCCTACAATGTAGCAACTTATTTTAAAAAAATTAAACAACTTAATTCAAAGTAAATGTTTTATTAAGACACTTTACTGTATGTGTATCATAATCTGAAAAATCTTTAAAAATACAAATCTAAAAATAAAATTAGATCATTTAATACATACGTTTTCTGTCGCGCATCAATGTCTTTTTTACAAGTTTTTGAAGTTAGAAAAGTATAGAGTTTAGAAAATAAAAGCCAGAGTTGCAAACTATGCTGTCAAAACCTATACACAAAATTGAAACGAAACCGATTCAAATGTCCACGACTCGTTCCGCTGGAATGTCTTTCATCACACTAGTATTAAAATTTTTATCTTAACATCATCTGAAAAGTCTGAACCTAAAATGTTAAGTTTTGTTAAGAGTTTATGTTAATTTTCAGATATGTTTTGTTGTATATTGAGTACTGTTCAGACAATTCGCTTGAAAAAAAATCGGTATCAATAGCGGATTGCAATAGGAAAACCCGCATACTAACTGTTGCATCTTGCCCTGCATAATGACCTATAACACGACTGCCACCAGGATGTCTGTTGGACCAATCAGTGATGTTATAGACATCTCCTTGAATTACAAGCCACCGATCGTCTTTCTTGTCATGTCTTGATATTTCGTCCCATGAATAAGTTTTCTTTTCTTCATTCAATTTACCTCCTTTTCCCATGTTGATATCTGTAAAAGAAACATGTTTTAAAAATACCCATATATGTCAGGACATAATGGAGATAAAGGGAAAATAAATAAGGTCAATGAAATATTCTAAATAAATGTTATTTCTGCTTCACATCTTATAAATTTAATTTCTTCTCATACATAACCTATAAAAAATAGAAAACTTGTCCCGCCAAAACAATAGTTTTTGTAATACTTGTATCCGAAACACAACAACACAGACATATCTGTATTTTTCCATAATTTTGATGGTAAATGCATTTTCAATTGAACATATTTTTTTTTAATTTAGGCATTAGAAAAAGCCATTGTGAGTTCAATATCTAATACACTTCAGGATGTGTGGAATGCATTTGCCATTTAAAACTAGAGGCTCTAAAAAGCCTGTGTTGCTCACCTTGGTCTATGTGCATATTCAACAAAGGACACTGTCCAACATTGTAGACGAGAATAGAATTCATGACTAAAAATCTCTGTTTTGCTGATCTTGCATTGCTGATCATTTGGTCTGTTTAATTTCTCTCTATCTTCTTTAGTTTTTTTTTAAAACACAAAAGAGGGTAAAAAAATCCTCATTTAAGTGCAATCACTCCTATAAAGAGTGACAGTCTACTAAATATATCGGCAAAATTTGACTTACTAATCGTTTTTGTGATTTAAAGTGTTTATTTAGCTTTTATAATTTTTATCATAAAAGGCAAAACGTAAAAAAAAAAATGGTAAAAATTGTCATTAAAGGGTAATAACTCCAACAAGGAGTCGTCGGACGATTTCTTCCATTTGTTTTAATTGTAGATCTTGTCTTGCTGATAAGTTTTGCTTATTTAAGTTTCTATCTATCTATTATAGTTTTTAAGATATAAGGCAAAAACGTAAAAAAATGGAAAAAAAATCGTCATAAAGGGCAATAACTCTAATAAGGCGTCGACTGACGATTTCGACCATGAGACTTATTTAAATGTAGTTCTTATTTTGCTGATCATTTTTGCAATTTAAAGTTTTTCTCTATCTTTTATAGTTTTCAAGATTATAGGCAAAAATGAAAATAAATGGTAAGATTTGTCATTTGAGGGCAATAACTCCTATAAGAAGTCGTCTGACAGTTTTGTCGTATACGGACAATTGGTAGAGCTTAACATTCTGAACATTTTTGCTCTAGTCAGATTTTCTCTTTTTATAACGGTTTTCAAAATAATAAACAAAACTCCTATGTTCTATTTTAGCCATGTCGGCCATCTTGGTTTGCAGGCGGGGTCATCGGACACAATTTAAAAACTAAATACCCCACTGCTGATTGTGGCAAAGTTTGTTTAGATTTGGCCCAGTAGTTTCAGAGAAGATTTTTGTAAAAGTTAACAGACGACGACGGACGATGGACTCCAGGTGAGCTAAAAAGAGATGTTGAATAATTTTCAGAGACAACTATTCATAAAGACCAAAGGACAAAGATGTGACTAATCACAGCTCACAGTCCGACTTCCAACGATGAGAAAAGTTCATATTGTATAGTAAGCTATAAAGGGGCTCGGTATGAGATAAAATGTGAAAATGTTACAATCAACAGCCTGATTAATACTACAACAACGCACAAAAGACAAGAATGCCAGAAAGCGACCCACGACAAATATATGGATAACAGGTTCCTGGCTTGGGCTGGCAGATAAAGAATGAGGCGTCGTGTAACATATTTGTGAACGCTTTACCCCCCCCCCCCCCTAAAAAAAACAAAATACAAAACAAACAGAACAAAAAAACATACAAAAACAAACAAAGAAAGGAGAAAAAAATCTATTTTAATACCCTTTTCTATTCTTTAAACTGTTGTCCATTATTCTCTATTCTGTAAACCCCATCCAGATCCTCCGCTATGTATCAAAGAATATCTGGATGAATTAATTTTCAAGAGCAGTAATTCTAAACAACGTCAGAAATTTTTAAATAAAAAATCCAGAGAAAAGTTACAAAAAAGAGACAATTCAAAACACCCTAGGGCAGACAACAACACACAACGATGAAAGCAATTACGTAAGCATAAAAAAACACTGAAACCTTAGCATTTCATAAAAACATCAGTAGTGTACAAAAATAAAGAAATGTGGATTGATTGCCAATGAGACAACTATCCACCAGAGTTCAAATGATGTAAACGTAAGTAAATACACGCAACCGTATGGCCTTCAACAATGAAAAAAACCCGTACCGTATATAGTCGGCTATAAAAGGCCCCGACATGAAAAATTTGAAACAATTCAAACGAGAAAACAAACGGCCTATATGTAATTCATAACAAAACAATTTACAAAAAAACACATGTGACAGATATGCACCAACGACAACCACTGAACTACAGGCTCCTGACTCGGGACTGTAGTTCAGACTCTTTAGTGGTATAAAATGCTTGGTGGCATTCGGCTGTTGTCTGCTCTATGGTCGGGTTGTTGTCTCTCTGACACATTCCCCATTTCCATTCTCAGTTTTATTCAAAGGGGTCAGCATAATTATGTCCTATATCCTGTATGTTTTCTGCTTTACCTGTTTTGTATAATGTTACCTGCTTTACAAAATTATCTCATTTTAAAAATTTGCTAAAACATCATTGCTTTGTTTTTATTCATTATTTATGTGCTTATGTGACACTTTACAAGCATTTTTGATCAACATATGTTTTATTTCAATCGGATGCATCTGTGTGCAAATAGCTTAATGCTTATGTGTACTTGTCTTCCAATTGCTTACTTTAAAATAAAATGTATTTACTTATCAATATAAGTAATAAGAAAACAAAACCCTAAAAAATATTTGTTCTAAATAATTCAATTTTGAAAAGTAAACGGATATAGAAAATAGTCGCTAAATAGTGGTTTGAAGCTGGACATTGGCTAAATACCCTGTTTGTTCAACTTTAGCAACAGGGATGCAAAAAAGTTAAACTGAATAATAGTAAGACTCAATTGTGGTTAATATTAACTCAATTTAAAACAAGAAATGATATTAAGAGTCCAAGATCCACAGCTTTTCCTGTTTGATACGACATTCTTCATTTTTCATTGCTAAGCTTGTCGTGAATTTTGTAGACATTAAGAATTTTTTTTCACAGTTTATCACAACACAATATTTGATTAAAATAGTAACTCACCTTTCCCAACAGGTCAAAATCAACTAAACTGACTGCACCAATGATCAGATATTTCACATGATTCGATACGGTTGATGCACCAAGAGTTATATATTCGTTAATATCACAAAATGATTTTAAAAGGTAATAAAATACATACATACATTTCAGTCTCCTTTGTAAGTCCACGTTACTGAGGGTGTGGATGGGGTCCTTCAATTCTCTATTCTCTATTTATTTCGCCCATTTTTCTCTTCTCTTAATATTTTTGGCTTATTATTATCCGATTATTTTTTTATATTTTAGCACCCCAATAATCTCTATTCGTTATCCCCCCCCCTCCCCAATTTTTCTCTATTCTTTTTTGTTTGTTTGTCCTTTGTTTTGTAGATGTGTATATAAATAAGATGTGGTATGAATGTCAATAAGACAACCATCCACACGTAGAATTTAAGAATCGGCCCATTAGTCTTCATTCTGTAAACCCGATCCAGACCCTCATAATGCACCCGGCGTTACTATAGTTATTCAGTACACAGTAAAAAAAAACCAAAGTGAATTGATGTACAAAATGTTGATGAAATTTACCTTGTTATTTCGCTAGTGGTTATTTCAGTTTATAAACATCACTGCTCTGCAGTACACCAAGTATGGACAAACAGTTGATGAATATTGTATGCCCTTCTCTTGCCGAATGCTCCAATGAACCGCAAACTATTTCTATCGTGAATTTATTTACCTGGCGCGTCAAACGAGAAAACAAACGGTCTAATTCATAACAAAACAATTTACGAAAAACACCTGTGACAGACACGAACCAACGACAACCACAGAACTACAGGCTCCTGACTCGGAACTGTAGTTCGGACTTTTTAGTGGTATGAAATGCTTCAAAGGGGTCAGCATAATTATTTCCTATATCCTATATGTTTTCTGCTTTATCTGTTTTGCATTATGCTACCTGCTTTACGACATTCTCATTTAAAAAATATGCTATAACATCATTGATTTGTTTTTATTCATTATGTATATGCTTATGTGACACGCTTTTGATCAACATGTGTTTTATTTCAATGCATCTGTGTGCAAATGAGACAACCATCCACACGTAGAATGAATATACATTATTATACATATCATAATAAAAAATATACATACATTTCCGTCTCCTTTGTAAATCCACCTTACTGTAAGAATACTGACGGTGTGGATGGGGGTCCTTCAATTTTATATTCTCTGTAATTTGTTTGCCCATTTTACTCTCCTCTATATTTTTGGCCTATTATTACCCTTTTTTTTATATTTTAGCAACCCATTATTCTCTATTCTTTATTCCCCTCCCCCTATTTTCCTCTATTCTTTATTTTGTCGGTCCATTTTTTCTATAGATTTGGCCCATTAGTCTCTATTCTATAAACCCCATCCAGACCCGTTACTATAGTTATTCCATTTAAAAAACCCAGCAACTAGGCGTAAGACAACGTAACAAGAAAACAGTAAATAAAACCGAAGTAAATTGATGTAATAAAATATTGAAGAAAGTTACCTTGTTATTTCACCAGTGGTTATAAATTTCAATTAATACACATCACTGCTCTGCAGTATAGTACATCAAGTATGGACAAACAGTTGATGAATATTGTATAGACTTCTCTTGCAGAATGCTCCAATGAACCGCAAACTATTTCCAAGTTGAATTCATTTACCTGGCGTTATGCTAGTGTTGGCATATATATTATATAATATATTAGGGTCTGGATGGGGTTCACAGAATAGAAAATAATGGGTAAAAAGTGCAGAATGAACAAAGGGAGCTACCATTTTATTTTTAGGGGGGGGGGGGGCTAGGATGAAATTTGAAAAAAAAGACATGACCGAATAGAGATTGAAAAATAAAAAGGCAGGACAGAGATTACAACTAGAAAATGCAGGACAAAATTTTTCATCCTAGCCCCCCCCCCCCCACCCACCCCCCCCTACCCACCCCCCTAAAAATCAAATGGTAGCTCCCTAAGTGTCAAATAAAAAAAAAGGATAGAGAAAAAAAATACCAAAAAAAAATAAAGAATGAGGAAAATAGGCCCGAAAAATAAAAAAAAGAGATAAATTGGTTATATAAATATAAAGAATAATAAGCAAATTTAATAAAGAATAGAGAAAAATAGTTTACAAATGTAAACAATACAGAATTGAAGGACCCCTTCCAAACCCTCTTATAAACAATTATCAGAATGTGACTTCGTTAGACACAGATATTGAATGTTCGTTGGAAAATAACAACTTTTTCATTATATTAATGGTTTTTTGGTTGCTTTAAGGGAACAAACATTTATCTTTTCTGACTCAAAACAGAAATCCATACCCCCCACCCCCCTCTTGAAGAAATGGTTGCTCCCTAATAAAAAATCTGTGCTTTTCGCATCTTGTAAATATATATGCACATATATTTGGGTTTATGTTTGAAATATGCTATCATCAATATTGCTGATTGGATTTATCCATCTTTTTATAGACCTTCACTAGTAAACAAACTCTCCTTATTTTTTTTCAATTAAATAAAATATATCTGTGCGAGAGGTGGTCTGTAGCCGTACAGATGTGCTTACGTACCTGCACTTTTTCAGATTTTTGATAACTGTCCCTCTCTAATTTCAGGATAAACATTGTTGGGCACATCCGTCCTCGTTTGAAAGGCCCTTTTAATATTTTTTCTACATCATCAGGGACGTTTATAATCGCAAAAGTAGGAATATAGAACAAAAAGATGCCTAAATTGAGATTTTTTAACCTATATTGATCGACCTCTGGGTGGGCTTCTCTAAAATTTTATACAGTGTTGTTGGGATGTTGTCTCATTTAAATACTCTTTTTTTTATTCATTTGTTATTCCAAAGACTCATAAAAGAAAAACTATACTCATCCAAAGCCCAGCCAGTTTGTAAGCCAACTAAAATGTGTATGATAGATGGATTAAAACACGGAGGGTTGAGATTTAGAATAAGAGGTTTTGAAGAGCCTGTGTCGGTTGTCTAGGCCTATATTACTAAGATCTCTTTTTAACCGGGTTATTATGGTGAAGTACGGCTGCAAAAGTTTCCATGCAAAAACCTAGGAACCGTCCAACCAATGGTTTTCAAATTTTAATATGTTGTTTCTGATGACAAAATTGAGATGAGTTGGATATAGACGATTTTCACTATTGCTGCTCGGAAGTTATGGTCCTGGCTATAGATTGGAAGTTCGCACTTTGTGTGGTATCCGTGCATTAAGTTATGAGCCGTTCATCCAGTGCTTTCAAATTCTAATATGTTACTGATGACAAAATGGAGGTCAAGTTCGATATTGACTTACACTTTTGTCGTTCAAGATTTCTGGTTCTTCGTCTGTTGGTGGATTGGAAAATGACACTTAAGTGCAGATAGGCACACACATGTGTTTATTAAACCAAGCCTGAAAGCGCCATGCCCATAAATTAAAATACATTGCAATTTCATTCATACTAGCTGTCATCTTTAGTTCAATAATGGTTACCTTCATAATAAATGATCTTATATTGCTGATATTTTTTTGTTTTCAGTTTCTCAGTATAATAATTTTGCCCTAACAACATCTTACAATTTCCACTTTGTCGACCTTCATGTAAGGGCAATAACTCCTATCTCAATATTCTAAATTTTTCTACCCCCCCCCCCTTTTCCCTGGTAAGATTTTCTCTATCTTCAGTGGTTTTCAAGATAATAAACAACACTTGTTTTGCATTTTACCCCTGTTTTATAAGTAAGCCATGTGGGCCATGTTGGTTGGCAAGTGGGATCGGATATTATGACATATTTGTTTAAACTATATACCCCAATGACGATTGTGGCCAAGTTCCATTCCAATGAGGGATTTTTGAGTTATGTCCTTCACCAGAAACAGACCTCAGTTTTGCATCCCTGTAGGACAACAACCAGACAAAGGGATGTGCCAGCATCCTTGCACTATTAAAGATCATAAAGCCTCTCCTGTATTGTAATTATCCAGGATAATCTAGGAATAATTTAAGTTTTTTTAGGTATGTAATCACAATTCCCTAACAACTGCAGTAATAATTATAAAAGAACAGAGTTACAATGTCCCCCGCGTTGCACATATTTTATATTTCCAAGGGGCATAACTCTTTTAAAAAAAATCGATCGTCCACCATTATACAATTTGTTCGAGATATTGCTGATATGAACCTATAGTATATGTTTTATAAAAATCTGGCAAGAATTGTGTCCTTGAGAGCGCTAACGAGGCCATTTTCCATATATTTAATATTTTCAAGGAGCATAACTCTTTTAAAAAAAGTCGATCGTCCACCATTATAAAACTTGTCCAAGATATTGCTGATATTAACCTATAGTATAAATATTATAAAAATCTGGAAAGAATTGTACCCGTGAGAGCGCTAACAAGATTGGACGGACAGACAGATGGATGGACGCTTGGTATTTCCATGTCCCCCACAACGTGTTATGCGGGAGACAATAAACTATGAGAATTTATTTTGCTGAATATTTTGTGTAATACAGCATCAAATTTTTTCAACCAATTGCTCAACATGGAATGGAAGTGATGCCCCAAAATTAGAATTAGAAAACATTTTAATTCCAGAGGCTGAACATGGCCAAAATTAACAACATGGTCTTTTCTTCCGTAAGTATTTGTTCTAATAATGGCAAATGATATCAACAATGCTTTTTATTATGTATTTTTTTTTATATAAAAATTGAATAGCATCAATTTATTTCATTAACAATAACAACACAATAACAATAAAAAATTTAAACATAACATTTACATGTACAACTTTGTATGTATTTTACCCTCAATGTTTCAAAATATTTTTCTTTACTTATTAAAGTATTCACTTTGAAAAAATGAACTCCAAACCATTTGTTAAAAAATATTGAAAATATATCTCTGCTGAAAATTATCCTGGTCAGGAGAGAGTGATGAGTCTCCTACACAAAATTCTGAAACATCAGAATTAAAATTTACAATATTTCATTGTGTTTATTTGTAATATTTCAAAATATTGTGTTTTTCTTTTGAAATGTTACATATGTATGAACAGTTTACAAATTGAAAACATCCACACATTTCATTAAAAACTTTGAAAACCTTTCTCAGCGTAAATTTTTCTCCATGTCAGGAGAGAGGATGTCTCCAACAATTCAGTTAAAAAATAACCTTTTACCATTAATATTTAAATATAAATAGTTTTCTTGGCTTTAAAAAATGACAATTTATAGTCAAAGTCATTGTTTGTTTACACAATAAACATCAGTTAATCAATATCGTATGATACATTCAGAATTTTTGAAAATATTGAAAATTCATACAAAATTTTTTTCACAGGAAACAATGATTAGCTGGTTTTCTAATTCCCTACTAAAAACATCTCCTTTAAGGGTAACTTCTGAAGACTGGGATTCCTATATGGGTTTCTTGATAGTTTCATTTTTCAAAATGTGTAACTTACAATTAAATTTAATTTTTAGGCAAAATTGTTTTTTTCTGGAGAAGGCAGATATTTATAACATAAAACAAATGCAGTGCCACCTTCAAAGTAAAACAAAGTACTTCGAATATGATAGGGGTAAACTCTTACATTACTTCAACCATTAAAATAAATTTCAATAACAACATCAGGTGGGGATTTCTGTTCTAAAAATACATCAGGTGGGAATTTCTTTTATATAAATACATTGACACAATAACTTTTTCTAAGAGAAAATGTTTATGTTTTGATAGACTGTGATGTACAGAAAACTTCAATTCTTTCATTTATGCCAATAAATTAAGCCATTAACTATTGTATTTTAGGATGTTCACTTGTCATGTTTTGGGATTTTTGTCAGATTTTTGGAATCCTCTGGTTTTATCCATTTGAATGCCATAAAAAATTTTGCCCATTGACCCCCATTTTTCTTTTTATAAATCTTTTACATGTATAATTATAAGCCATTTGTTAAAGTCTTATAACATCTTTGTTATTTTTTAATAGTTTTTGAGAACTTAAACTTGTCAATGATAAAGCTATGAAAAATCAAGAGAGAACATTTTCCCGCAAAAATTTCAATGGCTAATATCTCGAAAACAAGCACATTGACCTATATATTTTTTTGGCTTTTTTTGGTTCCTTTATTTATCCCCTATCAATATATACTAGTGTTATGGAAAGCTTGTTATTTTGAAACTGAGTAGCGAACTTCCTTAAACACTGTTTTTTTTTGTGTCATTAAATGGTATATACATTTGTAGTACAGAGTAACCAGATTTTTTCTTTGGTCGCTAGTTTTTGTAGTATATGGCTGAAAAAGATGATCTGTTGAGCCTTATGCAAAAAGCTGGATAAATGTAGAACATATGAACAATGCAAGTATTTCTATCTTACACTTAATGTGGACTTTGTCGTTTATAATTGTCCAAGGGAGGGGGTGAGACAGCAGCTTATTGGTCAAAGTAGTTCATATACAGTGATCACTAATTTTGTTAGTTCAAACTCCGCTTGTGTAAAGGTTTATTTGATGTCAATCTTAAAAGACTTGGATTGCAAATTTTCCTGCCCAAGTCGATGGTTCTCTCCAGGTATCACAGCTTCCTCCACCAATACAGACTGGCCACCATAACATAGTCAAGAGTCAATCAATCAATCCATAACGAGAGAGATGGTCCACAAGCCATTTATATATATAGATTGACATGCAATTTCTATAATTCATCATAAGAATTTTTTTAACTAACAATAACCATGATAACTTAGAAAAAATGAGTTGAGCATTTGTATAATATTCAATATTTCACAAGGTCAGAGATTAATATCTAGTGGCCTGTCCATGATGGGCAGGTGAATTTGGATAGAATCAATGTGAGCTGAAGTGTACCTTTTGAACAAGTATTGAAAAGTACAACCAAATATTAAGACAATAATAGTTCAATGGTATTTTTAAATGCAGTGTATCTACTGGTTTCATCATCTTCCTCAAAATGGATTCACAAAAAAAATATTTTTACATTTTAAAAAATAATCAAACATGTAAAAAAAAATGTACATAATTAATTTCCATTCACATGATTCAGCTCATAAAAATATGTGTTATTTATTATACATTTAATTTTATACAATCTATTCATTTCAGAACTTCCAACAATACTATGACAATTCCTCCTTATAAAAGTACATCATAGATGTATCACAGAATAAACCACCTGTCACAGAGCAGTTGAATTTCAAATGTCTATAGATATAAGAAGATGTGGTATGAGTGCCAATGAGACAACTCTCCATCCAAGTATTTTTTGTACAATGTGACAAATTATGAAAAAATTAATTCATTAATATTGAAGTTTGTCAACGTATCATCTAAAAATGTCAACTTTCTAATAATTATTCGGGAATGCTTAACTTTCTGCTTGTTGAGTTTATTGTAAAAAAAAATATCAACTTTTTGAAATTAAATTTTTGTAAACAAAACAAAATTTGTGATCAAAGGGAGATAACACAATTTTGTCAATTTACTTGATTTCAGAATTATAAAAGACATTGCATCATATTTTTCATCCATTTATTTTGAAAGCAGTATCTCATTTTTTTTAACTCAGGTGTTACATTAGAAGAAGCCTTTTTTTCCAAAACCACAAACATTTATGAAACAGGTTTTCTTTTAAGAAAACCTATTTAAGCTTACAAATGAAAATGTTTTTTGTGTCAAAAAAGTAGCAGTAGACTCAAATGCATTACTAAAAAATTCTATTTACTGAATTTCAGGAATAGAAATGACCTCAGACCATATTTTTCTCCCTATTGCCTTCTAAACATAATCTCATTAAAGAAAATAAAGTTCAAATGTACACATTAGAAGCATTTTTGTCTACTATTACTACATAATTTCAATATCAAATGGCAAAATATGGCATTATTATTCTATTCAGTTCTTCTTCACTTCTACGCATGGTATCTCATGTACTCCTTTCTTGCACTGTATGAAATGATCTTTAATCAGGCAAAAATTTGTTTTCTGCAACAACTGTTTCCACACATCTGTCATATTTTACAGATAACGACCATGTCACGCTAGACAACTGTGAATTGAACAGTCATTGTGACTTTCATTTCACCGCACAGAATATGAACTGTTCGTTGCAATTCTGCTGCAGAGCAAGACAAGTCACTGTGCCATCTTAATTAAGATATTTGACCCAGAATATGAAAATATTCTCAACCTGTTTGAGATTGTACTAGAACAGTCACTGTGCCTTCTTCACTTTCCACTAAAACAGTCTCATGTTCTTCTATGCTTGTATTATTTTCTTCTGATTGTTCTTCCCCTTCCATATCTACTCCTTCTGGAACTTCCACTGCAAGGGAGATAATAAATAATGGATTAGGCTGCAATTACAAGAATCTTTGTTTCCCCACACTCCTACCAAGATTTTTGCTGGTGGGTAGGTAAGTGTTTTTTTTGGTTTTTTTTTAAATGTTTTGGTAGGTAGGTAAGGTGCTTTTTTTTTTTTTGTTAGACACATAGACCATAGTGGGTGAAAAATTGGCTACTTCACTCAGGGTACTACTTTGTTTGTACTGATGCCATTCATTAAGCTCTGTGTCCACCTTTACCATGGGTTTTTCTGGGTATTTTGAGAACCCTGGCCAGTTTTGGGATTTTTTTTTTATATGCGATTTTCAATGAAATTGGGAAAACAACAAATATACCCTTTGTGAGTTTTATTGTGTTTAGTTCATTAAAAATTATCTTTTTTGTGAAAATAAAGTAAGAAACTACATGATTGCTATTCATAATTTTATTTTCTGTTCTTTTTGTTTTTAAACTTGACAACAAGGCACTCAATATAAAATAAGGAGATCAAGTTTATAGTAGTATCAAAATATCGTAGTTCTTAAAGGGCACGTGATAAAAGTTAACAGCCTTTTTTATTTTCAAAGACAGTAACAGTTAATATAATAATTAATTCAGGGATAGGAATAAGATGTATGTTAACTGGTCAAGCAGTCTAACACTTTTCTAAATTCACTTGCTCTTCCTGATTTTTACTGGTCTTTTAAAATTGAGAAAAAATTACCTCTTAGATCTTTTGTTATATGTTTACATAATAAAAACATCTAATATCATGAATATCAACATTTTTAGTGATAAAGAAAAGTGTCACATTTTATTGAATTTTGACATGAAAATTTGTGAACTAAAATTAACTTTGAGTTTCTGCATAAAACATTTCCTGTTTCTTCTTTCTTTGTCATATATCTTTTGGTTTTTGATTCTAGAGTTTATATTTTATACCTGTATTTCATCACGTGAATTTTTATTTATTTATTGTAGTTGATCGGCAAACCTGGAATTAGCCTTATCCACTCCCAGAATATGATGAGGTATTGTAATTGTCTTTCCTGTTTATAGCAGCCATTGTTTGTTATAATGCTGTTTTGTCAGTCAGATGTGTTTTTACTCGGATTTACTCATTACTTGTCGGCGATTTTCGGCATAAAGCTCACGGTTGAACAAAATGAACATCGGTCATAAATAATAAAGATGAAAATTCGTAAGGGTTCCGCAGAACCCAGTGTCTCGCCTACTTTTGCTGTTGTCTATGTTTTCAGTGTGATAGGGGAAAAAAATTATTAAAAATTTTCCTCTAGATACTATCTTTTGATTGTAAGAAGCTTCTGTCCAAGTTTGGTAAAAATCCGGGATGGTTTATGAATCTAATAAATGTTTTAAAATTTTTAACTGCAGACTGTATGTAATGTTAACTGGAAGAAAAACTAAGTCCATTTATAAGTAATATACGGAGAAACAGGAAATAAATTTTTACAAAATTTCCTTCTAGATACTAGCTTTTTATCATAAACAAGCTTCTGTCCAAGTTTGGTACAAATCCAGGATAGTTTAAGAAAGTAATTAAAATTTTTAAAACTTTAACCACAGAGTGAATGTAATGTTAACTGGCAGAAAAACTAAGTCCATTTATAAGTAAATACAGATAAACAGGATTTTTTTTTTACAAAATTTACTTCTGGATACTATCTTATGATCATAAACAAGTTTCTATCCAAGTTTGGTAGAAATCCAGGATACCGTAGAAAGGCTTGTATAGTTCGCAGTGCTACATAGTCCGCACCCCCTTCTCCCCACGAAATTTTAGGTAAAAAAACTTTTTGTAACTGTTAGAAAAGGTCTAATGAAACTCCGGTAATTTCAAATCCTGTGCGGTCGTTTGCGGTATTTTCTTGGAAAAACCTGTTTTCCATCATCAAACAGAAGCTGAAACTTGTTAATGATTCTAGAACGCTTCATGATTGTTAAAATAAGTTTAATTCACTTAAAAAACAATTTAGAAACTTGTGTATGTTTAAACAGGAAGTTTAAAAAGCACGTGTAAAAGAAGAAATTAACCGGTGAGAGTCGAAATCCGTACATAACAGATATCACTATAATATGACTTTGAAAGTAAAACAGTTCCATCCTTTTGTAAAACAGTCTTTAATATATCTATCACATTAATGTTTGAAGGGTCTTAAGCTAATACAAACCATATTAGTCAGTATGAAACACCAAAACGGAACGAACAATAACCGATTTCGTTTTGTAGTTTACAAATTCTAACCTGGTTTACGGTTGTCTTTTTCACTATGTTTGTATCGTTTCAATCGAGCAGATACCAGTTTATTTCAACCAATGCATTGAAAAGAAACGAGAAATTTGTAATGAAAGGTTTAGTTTTTATATTTATCAGTATTAATTTGATATTGAATAGAAATAACTTATTAATATGGATGAGTTAAAATTATTAGTTTGAAAAATGATAAGAGCGCCCTCTACAATAGAAATAACAAAGATGGTGTAACGTAAACAAACCACCTCGACCGCGAAATTGAAATTTTTCTCTTATTTCTTGCTTATTGTACTCTATAGTCCGCACCCCGTCTGGAAGGTCCAATTTTGGAGAATAAAACCGCGGACTATACAAGCCTTTCTACGGTAGTTTAAGAAAGTTAATAAAATTCCAAAAACTTTAACCACAGAGTGAATTTATGTGGACGCCGCTGACGGAATGTAGGATCGCTATGTCTCGCTTTAGGGACAAAAGTTGCAGGCTCGACAAAAATGAATTTTGAGATCGTTTTTGAATTTTGCTCCCAAAATTGAGAAAAATGTAGGTTTTGGAAAGGATCCTAATACCGGACCCTGTGGAATGCTAGAAATATCCATGTGAGTAGTTCCGATAGGTCACAAATACGCATTAAGAAAGAAGTCAAATCCAGATTGCTATTTGCAGAAATCAGTTTTTGGTCAGATGCAAAAAAAGACAAAAAAAAATTTGAGTCAGGGGCTTTTTTCCCAGTCGGTCAGGGTGTGGGGAATCAAACCTATTTATTATTTTGGCCCTATTTGCTTTATAACAATTTAATTCTCATTAAAAATAAATGTTCACAGCAAGTATAAAAATTTCAACAAATTGATTGATTTCATTATATATGACATAATTATTTATTGACAAATGGGAGTTTTTCAAAAAAAAAATTAAATATGCAAGATTAAGAAAATAAATTCCATTAAAAGATATTGAATAATAAGTTAATGACCTCTCCTACAACTTGTACAACTAATTTGACACAAACACTTTTATTGCTGAAAAACTTACTATCCTTTAAAATATGAATCATTTAGCAAAGTTTACAACTGGGTCATTACTGAATTGCTTTCACAAGAATATTTTGAATACAAAGTTTACATGTTTGTATCATTCTTTTATTTTCAAAACTGGTTCTGAAGCATCCAATTGAGTGACAGATGTTTTAAAAAGTCAAATTAATTCTTTTCTGTAGCATTTATTTGTAAGACATTTTGCAATCAACTACTGACAATGGAAACTCCTATATTCTTGTGCAAAAAAGTGGCAAAAGTCAAAGTTACCATCACAAACACTGATCTGTAATTATCAGATACTGTGGATCGTTTTTTTGTGAGTACTAATTTTTCGTAGATTGAGGAAAAATTGTATTTTGATGGATATTTACATGTAATTTAGTAGTTTAGTAAAATTTTGCATATAATCCTATATAAAATTAATATATATAATCCTATATAAAATTAATATTCCGTTGAACATTTAAATTTGTGGTTTCCCTTTAGCAACGCAATCAATAAACTTTTGAACCACACCTCAGTAGTTTACTTTCAAAGGTATTTTTAAATTCATTGTACTGAGACTTACCACTATCTATAGCAGCACCTTTCGTACCTCTGTTGTTAAAATGTGTTTTTCTGTGTTTTGACAGATGATCACTTCTCATAAATCTCTTATGGCATTCCTTACATTCAAACCTTTTCTCTCCTGAAATACATACAAATCCATATTATAGTTAATTAAATGTAGTAACAAGTTAAATTAAATGTTTGTACTGCTCAAATACTCCACTTGGGTCTATTGGAAACATTTGCTCTTCAACTACGTACCTGATTTGGCTTTTAACTTTTTCTATTCCAGCATCACTGATGAGTCTTTTGTAGACGAAATAAGCATCTGGCGTACAAAATTGTAAGCCTGGTATCTTTGCAGAGTTTAATTTAGCAAATAGATGATAAATGTTCCTGCAGAAAAATTTAAAGAGACATGCCTAACATGAACATTTGCCAGCTTGCCAAATACTAGTTTAACCCAGTACATTTTTTTTCCATTTTGGATTGTGCCATGCTTTTATTGATTTGTGAATAATATATCTTGTCAACAACCTGTTTATAATCTGTAATCATAATAATTGTTTATATTTTTATGGCAGAAGTTTATATAACTTTTATCTTGTGAAGATTATTGAACTTTATCAGTGGTGTTCAGAGTGGCACACCACAGGTATTCTTAGTATCTAAGGTTAACTGTCAAATCATGAGGAATCGTTACATGGTGTTTCGTGTCTTTTCAAGCTGCATGTCATGCATGTGTGTACATGATGTATATACATATACATATACTCAGTCTTATTTTGCATATAAATTCTAAGTGAAAATGAAATGTTACCAATTACCCAAACCTCTTACAGAAAGGAACATAAACAAAATTGTAAACTATCCATAATGTCAATACAAACCTGTGTGTGTTCTTCTATGTCGCTGTAATTCATCAGAACGTGTAAATCTTTTATTGCAGAATAACCAGTTACAAACAAAAGGTCTTTCTCCTGTATGCCAACTGAAAATGATAATTGGATTATTACCTTCTTTGATCAGTAAAATCAGTTAAAAGTTGTTTATTGTTTCAGGCTATTGTAAATTGTAAATAATTATAGTACAGACAATCATAGGAAATGTTTATTTTTAGACATAATTTGTGTGTCATTTAAGGTTATATGCCTATTTGGTGTACATTGCATGCAAAATAACTAATCAAACTGTTATGAGCATGTTAGGGTAAAGATTGCTTTCATTTTCAAATTTTGTGACATAGAATTGTAATTTTAAATTTGAATTGGAGTTATCTTCCTTTGTTCATGATTGTACATTTGTAGTAGACCTATTTTATAACAGATTCATATGCTTTGCATTACTCTTGTAATTTTTAATTAAAAAGAAGTGTTCTGGACAAGTACTGTAATTCAAATACACATCATATTGTAACTTGAATATCTAAGTATATCAGTGTTCCCGCCTGCCCTAAATAGAAGGGCGGCCCGCCCTTGGTGCCCTTACCCCCGCCCTTCTGCCCTCCAAAGTAAAAGAATGCACCCCTCTGCCTTTTCAAAAAAATAAAATTTTCAAATTTCATGCCTACCAGCGTTTCCGGTAAAATTGTTACCTGATTGTGTAACACTAATTAACTGACAATGGGATTAAGTTAAATACCTAGTGCTTTGGCAGTTTTATCACCTTTGTTAATGATTGTTTACTGCTAATTAGTGGATTTAAGATAATTGAACAAATACTAGATATTTAATACAGAATGAAATGTCCACATGTTATCCATTTGTAATGTTTATGTACAGCATGTACACCTGAAAAAAATTATCTCAGTAGGCATAACATAAAAAATAAAATCTTAAACAATTTTAAAGGCATACATAGTTTTGACTTAATTGGTAAAAAATGTTTTGTTTCATAACCATGAGTATGAAATTTAAAGAGGAATCAAAGAAATTTGTACTTTGAACATAACAAGATTCACTTCCTGTTTTTAATACTTCTTGTATTTTATAATCCTCCTGACATAGGAGCACTCAACAAAGTTATTTTTAACAATGATGGAGAAAAAAGTAACTGTTTATACCTTCTGCAATATATAATTGCATCAATATAAAATATGATTATCTCCTGTCTCACCTGTTATATTTATAAAACTCCTTACTGAGGAGCACTTTGGTGTGCACTTAAAAATAATTTTTTGTAACAATTCAAATGATAATAAATAACTCTCAATAACATATATACTATATGTTTGAACAAATAATTTAAATGTAGATAATTTAAGTACATTCAACATTCAATTTTGCATGTATAACTCCATCTTTCAAAACTACTTGTTTATTTTGGTATAAGTTATAAAACCTTGAAATTTCTGATGATTATTTTCCATACCAAATGTACAAGTTTGTTTAGATTAACATCAAAATGATATGCTTTGCTTCATGGTATGATAATTTGATGGAAAAAAATTCTTACTGGAACCAACATCAAGAACACATTAATTTCTGAATATGGTTTAAATACAACTAATGTTCTCCAGCTGAGCCTAGCAATATTCAAGGTAATTTATACACAGTCCAACATTGCCCTTAAAATCTGGGTTATAACGCTAAAGTGCCCTTTCAGACAACTAGCACCCTTCTGCCCTGAGATTCAAGCTGGAACACTGTATATTATATCATTAATAAATTGCATGACATTGACTGGATAGGATCTACAGACTGATCACTTCACTGTACTATTTTCTTTGAACTATAAAAGGTAGTGATATACCTTGGATTGATTGATTGATTGTTGGTTGCTTAACGTCCAGTGGCTATATACCTTGGAAGATATAGATATCAAGTCATTACCATAAGGATTTTGAATGCATTTCATGCAATCTCCCCCCCCCCCCCCACCAAAGTATGTTCCAGACACTCTTTCCTACCCTCCCACATTCATTTTATAGCATATATCAAAGCTATTTTTGCTTTCAATTCCTGAATATTTTCAAACTGTTTGGATAATTTTTTTATCAGAAATTACAAAAAGTACTGGTAAAGGTATATATTGATCCTATCATAAACAAAATTATCATTTCAACATGCACACTTCTTTAAAAATGTACACCATTACAAATTACCGTAAATGAGCTCTAAGATGTGACGTCTTTCCATAAACTTTGTTACAGCCTGGTATGTGACAAATATGCTGTTTCTTTTTGTTTTCACCCGTCCTGAAAAGAAAAATACAAATGTACATTTATCATAAAATTGAGAATGGAAATGGGGAATGTGTCAAAGAGACAACAACCCGACCATAGAACAGACAACAGCAGAAGGTCACCAACAGGTCTTCAATGGAAAAGAAAAAAGTACTTCATTTTCTTAAAAAGCCACAAAAACAAGAATTTGGAATATTTGTGATGCAATATAATTGCACTTTAATTCACATCCAATTTAAAAAACAAACGTTGCTCTAAGTATGTCTAAGGAGAGGAATTTGTAATCAGTATAAGTGACTTGTCACTTGTTTTCCAATCCATGTATTGTATTGATGTACATATTTATTTATTTATTTCTAAAATAAAATATTGTTTACACTAAATATGTCTACAGATTTCATATGAACAAACTGTATGTGCCTGTCCCAAGTTAGGAGCATGTAATCTACTTGTTGTCGTGTGTTGCTGTAAATCATATTTGTTTTTGGTTTGTTGTTTTGTACATAAATCAGACCTTTATTTTCTCTTTGAGCTGTTTTAACTTTATCATGTCTGGGCCTTTTATAGCTTAACAGATGCGGTATGGGTAATGCTCATTGTTGAAGGCCTTTCAGTGATTTATAGTTGCTTAAACTTCTACGTCATTTAGTCTCTGGTAGAATGCATATGTTGTCTCATTGGCAAACATACCATATGATCTTCTTATTTCTATAAAGCTTACAACTTACCTTCCTTCATTGTCTTTACAGTTCGGACAGGTACAAGCTACTCTTCTTAGCCTTCTGCCAGGTGTCCCACTGTCTTGTATAATTTGTTCTCCTTTGAATGGTGGGCTAAGGGAGGTAACCTGGTTTGTCTGTGTGGTAGGAACAATCTGCCATTTGGTTGGGTCATTGGGATCTTGTTGTATTGTAGTTGGCTGACCTAAAAATGTATATCAATTCTCATACATGTTCATACACTATTTTTGCTAAACTTGTCACATGTAGAAGTGATATGTATACATATATTAATATTTAGACTTATTGAAACAACTTTCTTTAAAGAATTAAACATTCTCCAACATCCTGAACATGTCTAATGTAAAAAAAAAAATCTGATAAATTGATCGTCAAAAAAAAATGGGTTCCAAACCTCCCCCCCACCCTGGATCAGCCATGGCTTTCTTGTTCAAAAATTCATGTATCATGTGAATTTTGCCTTTTCTCAGTTGTACACTCATTCTCATAAAAGAACATTTAGAATGACAAAAGCTTTTAAAAGCACTGATTAATTTGAATGTACAAAAGTTGTACTTTTTCTGACAAGTACATGTACTATAAGTGTTTACATGTATGTATCAAACAGTCCACCCTACATTTTCTCAACGTCTGTTTGCCAATTCCATAATTGGCCCTGAAATTAAAGATCCATTTGTAAGAGTTATTTCCCTTACCATACATTTTCATTGCCAATGAAGAGCAAGCATAATAATAATAATTCTTTATCTAAAGAGGGTTACACAGTTAGCTATAAAACTAATCTTCCCTGAGGCCCTCATAACATACATTGAAATACAACAAGCAGAAAATTACACACATAAGAAAATTCAATAAAGAAATTGTTATGAAATTTTCAAAACAGTTAAAATGATGAATTCATATAGTATTGGCATCATTCAAATTACCTCAACAATATTCAAAGTTTAAGTAAATGTGAAAAATTATTAACCGGTATGCATATAAAATTACAAAGCTTCTTAATGTTTCAACAAGTAATTTTTTAAATCTTTTTTGAATGTGCTTCAATATCTGTGAGTACAAATGTAATGTGTGAATAGTTTAAGTAAGTGTGAAAAATTATTAACCGGTATGCATATAAAATTACAACAGTCAGAGATATAACTCTATAGGGTTATTACAGAAAATAACTTGCGTTGTTATTACAGATATTTTCATGAGTTATCTACTCTTTATTCCTTAAATTTTCTAAATCTGTAATAACATATGTTTGTTATTTGTAAAATAAATGAAAAATATTTTAATTTATAGTGGGCTCAAGGGAACTCTTGAGACTTTCATGACTTTGGCAGAAACTAAATGCATAGCCTTGATAACTAATTTTTAAATTAAATTAATACATTTTTGATTAACCATGGTAAATCAATGAGACAAGGCTTTTAAGGGATAAACTTAGCTGTAATAACAAGGCTTAGTTATTAAAGGAATGTAACTTATTATATGAGACACTGGGGAATTACTGGGAAGCTTGTGCAGAACCTCATTACATGCTCTGGTCATTATTTCTTACAATAAATTAAAATACATTGTAATTAAGCATGATGTATGTCTCAGCAAATGCTTTGGAGTGATATAGAGAAGCTGTGATAACACCCTTTAGTTATTACAGGCATATTTTTTCTGTAATAACATAGGTATACTATGCAAAATTGTCAAACTATGAACTGTTATATCTTTCTATAGTTAAGTATACATAAAGACAATAGTAATATCAATAGAACTTGCATACATTTTAACTAAACTAATGTGTATTGTCCCTTTGCAACGTGTAACATACATATGTTATCACAGTTCTTTGATTTTTCAGACCATAATAACAAATGTATGTTATTTTTCTGTAATAACCCTATAGAGTTATATCCCTGACTGTACAACATGTACAAAGCCTCTTAATGTTTCAACAAGTAATTTTTTTAATCTTTTTTGAATGTGCTTCAATATCTGTGATTACAAATGTAAATGTGTGAATCTGTAAGTATTTCATAACTTTATATTACATTTGTTCTTTTTTATAAGCTAAAAAAAAAATTTGGATATAATTACCCAGTAGTTATATATTTTTCAATAAAATTGATTAAAACAACTGTTTCAAATGTATCACCTTCATTTTGTGCAGTGAAGACCAAGTCTACAATTGGCAAAGGTGAATCAACTTGTCTTCTTTTTCTTTATTTATCATGTTTATAGTTCTGCACTCCATCAACATACATGTACTGAGCATAATGTGCCAGACACTGATGTTACAATGCCTTATGTGCATGGAATCAAATTTCTATTTACAGTCAAATATATACATGATAAACAATGTACAAATAAAACTTTAAAAGTAATTTTTCTTTTTCCTAATGTTTTTGTACTATACGTTTTGGTTAAAATGTTATCCTAAAAAAATATTCTGAGCCCCAATTTGATGAAAAAAAATATTGTGGTCAAGCAGATGACAAAAAAAAATATTCAGAATCCATAGTGTTAAATTTTGAAAAAATTTATTTTATTGACAGCGTCGAAAAACTAGAAAAATTTCAGACTCTGACAAAAAACCATAACCCCCTCTTGAAGTTAAATGGTTGACCCCTTATATGAAAAAAGTCTATTGGCAAAAACACTATTCATGTCAATATCTTACCTATCAGTTGTGAAGCATTCACTTGTTGATTCCCAGCTTGCTGTAGATTGATGTTGGTAACAGTTGCAGGGAAGGACTGAGGACTGGTTTGCTGTTGGTTTGTCTGTGATGACATAGCTAAAGTTCCTTGTGGTGTCAAAGTGACAGTGCCTAAATTCTGTGGAAAATTTGAGCCAGTTGCAATTAACTGTCCTTGAGGAGTCAACTGAAAACCTTGGATACCACTGTTCTGCACAGTTTGAAAATTTTGCATATTCTGCAAAGCTTGTAAATTTGGAACTTGTATTGTCTGAACTCCTTGTTGACGAATATTAGCAACATTTAAAGCAGAAAGCCATGGATTGATAACTTGGTTCTGTCCGTTTAACTGAACTCCTCCAACAGACTGGTTGGGCATTTGAATTGTAGCAAATTGTTGGGGCGTCATTATATTTTGAACGTTGGATTGTTGTTGTGAAGATGCAACAGAAACAGTGTTTGTTGTTGAACCATTTGCTTGCGTCGCTGAACCCAAAATGAAGCTTTGCCCACTATTACCATTGGAGACTGGTATAAGCTGCCCAGTTGCTGTATTTAGAACAAGTGAGGGCAGCTGTGATAAAATATTTGGTGTCAAATTTTGCCCTGGTGTCAATATTGTTTGTCCAGAGATATTCTGCTGAACAGCTTGTAAAATTTGTTGATGTTGTTGGTTTGCTGGTTGTGAATTTACCACAGTTGCAGTCTGTTGTGGAGTTGAGGGTTTAGTATCCACTTCTGATGGAGCTCTTGTTACTGAAGCGATATTTGGGTTAGCTTGGATTTCTATATATTGTGGTTGTTGTTGCTGTTGAATTTGTATTGATTGTGCACTCGTTGTTGCTGAAGAAACAGACGTCTGTGCTTGTCCTGCTTGTGTTGTCATGCCTCCATCTGACGTAGTGAACTGTTGCCCCAGATGTTGCTGTTGAAAAGCTGATACGGGAATACCCTGAACTGGAATTTGGACTGTTTGCATGACTGTTTGGCCGTTAGCAGTTGACATTGGTATCTGTATGAAGTTTGGAACATTTGCCACTTGAAATTGATTTTGGGGCTGTTGCACTTGTAAGGCCTGTAGTATATTTTGTCTGACGCCAGGCATTCCTTGAACATTTCCCAAGTTAACAATATTTCCACCTAAATTTAAAACATTGCCTAAATTTGGTATCCCTTGTGCACCCGCACGAATTATTTGCCCTGAAGGTGTGGCAAACAAAGTTTGTTGCTGTTGTTGGTTTCCTGCAATTATCTGACCGTTATTACCAGATGCCACTGTAGACGGAATAAGAATTGCTTCCTGGCCGTCAACGTTGACTGTTTGAAACGGCTGTACGACATTGTATGTCAGATTTCCCCCAGGGCCTGCTGTCGCTATTATCTGTGGTTGATTTGAGTTCACAGACTGTTGAACGAATTGACCTCCGCCCAGTGATGAAAGGGGAATTCCAAAAGTTTGTTTACCACTCGAATCGACGACGGCACCGGCCGGAAGCTGTACCCAGCTGGGAACAACAACATCGCCACTCCCATTTCCGTTAGCCCCAATGACTCGAACCTGCTGTTGAGTACCATTTTGACTCTGTCCCTCCTCTTGATTATGTGGGGGAGCTCCAATCTTACTGCATGTTGCTGCTAGGAGAGCCAAAGGGGATGGCTGTGTTTCCTGAAACGAGGCGGGGTCACAGATTAGGGGTGTGCATCACAATGGCCACCGCGAAGTTTTTTCGTCAACATTAACCGAAATTTGACTAAAAAATTAATTTTCACTTACTTGCGTTGCTCCACCTGGAACAACATACTCCTGGTTATTTTTCTTAGATGCTGTCGAGGTCATTAAGACAGTTTATATCCTTAAAATAGCAAATACACAATTTTTTACAAACAAAAAATGGGCAGTCAACAAAGAAAGCAAGGTGCCCCTGTACTGTGGCTTCCTTCCAAGCCGACTATATTTGTATATTAAGACGCGTTGTGATTTTGGCAGTTTCATTCTTTTCTTTTCAATAGAAATTCATACTTTTCAATTATTTAACATTTTTCTTCATTTTCAAAGATATTTAAATGTCTTATTTGTTAATTATTAGACGTTCGTCAGTAGAACTACTTTTTATATCGGATTAAATAATCAATACAATAGATTGTAAACAGGTGTCTGGCGTGGTATGAGAGCTTTGATTGACAGCTAGGCGTTGTAAGGGGCACGTGTTAATGTCTACTTTATCGACAACATCAAAGGAACTGTAATTTTCATCAGTGTAGAGGTACATAAGGGGGGAATTAGACTTGTTTTTGTAAAAAAGCTAGTATAAACGATAAATATGAATAACCAATGTTTATTTTAAATATCTAATTTGATATATCAAGTCCATTTCGCTATTTCAAAATACACGAATACTGACATCTTCGTCAGTCAACATGTTTATTGAATAGTTTTTTTTTATGTTTTTTATGGATTTTTTTATTATAACATTTTTTTGGTATAAAGTTGTTTCTGTTTCTTTAGAGATTTTTTTTTGTTCATCTGAATAAATCGGACACAAAAACATGATGGACATCAATTTCCCTTTTCTTGTACAGGGCGGGACTTCTGCTCCCTGCTTTATCCCCCTGGATCCGCCCATGGAATGCGGACGATTTAAATCGAAGTGGAGTCGCCCACATTAAGAATTTGTATAGTAAACAAACTTTAAGTTACAAATCCTTGCCCACATATTACGGAAGCGTATCATGGTATCAATAGTTTTTATTATTTATGGGAATCACAATTACGATACGGACAGGCGAGCAGGGTTAAAAAATGTGTGTGTTTGTAGTTCTTGGGAGCCTTGGGACATGGACCCCCTTTTCTTTTGCCCTTTTTGTGTTAAAATTTTACACCAAAAAATGAGGTCAGAAGTGCAGCATATAAAAACATCTGTTATTGTAATATCGTATGGATAAGGGAAAGGACACATAAATAAGTTAAAATGATAAAGAACAAATAGTTTAAAATACCATAAACAATTCCCCCCCCCAAAAAAAAACAACTGAAAAAAGGGTGGTCCATACCCAAAGCACCCGTGGAATGGCAGCATTGTGATAAACTTTGAAATTTTGAAAAGGGGATTTAGGAAATATATATGATAAGACAACAAACATATGACATGTTCGCGATCGGACACACTGATCAAAAGAAAATAAACCGTACAGACGAAAATAATATATCAACGGTGCACAATCAAGGAAAAGGTTACTGCCTCCCCAAATAGGTACTATTCACATAGAGTTCCTTATATATATACACTAGGTTACTTGTACCACTGATCTGACCAGTAATATATATAGCATCAGAGGCTACACAGCAGATGCAGATATAGGAATCATTTTGAAATGGGGGCAAACTAGGCAACGTTAGGAGTCACTGTGGGACATATAAAAAGTCCATGCATTTACCATAATTTGTAGCTCCATAAGGGGGATCCCCCTGCCCCATGAATCCACCTCATCATAGTAGTCTCAGCAAGAATGCGATAATTTTTCATACGACTATACTGTGAACGTACATGTGGACCCTATTATTGGCGTTAAATCTACATGCACTGGTTGTTTAAACGGTCATAAAAGCTGTTAGACTCGGATTTAGATAGGGGCAGGTAAGCCGGGCCCTCTTATGGAGCTACATATATGGCAAATGCATAGACCTATTACTTTTTCCACTCCTAATGTTGTCACATTTGCCTCTTTCAAAATCCTGGATCCGCATCTGGCTGTTTGTAGGAGGGTCTGGATGGGGTCCTCATTTCTGTTTTCTTTTATTTTCTAGGTCATTTTTCTCTTTTCTCTATACTTTTTGCCCATTATTCTCTATTGTTTATACTTTTTGTCCATTATTCTCTATTCTTTATATTTTAGCACCTCATTTTTCTCTATTCTTTATACTGTTTGTCCATTATTCTCTATTCTTTATATTTTAGCACCTCATTATTCTCTATTCTTTATATTTTAGCACCTCATTATTCTCTATTCTGTATACTTTTTGTCCATTATTCTCTATTCTTTATACTTTTTGCCCATTATTCTCTATTCTGTAAACCCCTATATCCACACCCTCATGTATACGTAAGCATAGGGAATAGTTAATAAATATGAAATTAACTTCAAATATATATTCGAAGGATACAAATGTAATTAATTTCTAGTATATATAATGTATATAACCAAAAAGAGGAAGATTTAATTTCATTTTTCCATTTTCGGATATAAACATTTGACATGAAAATTACATCTACAATTTCAGATTTAAACAATTAAATAGCAAACAACTAAAACAAGTCAAAAGACACTTTCAATGCGCATCTGGTGCATCAAAATTGGTACCGTTTGTATTATTTCGAAGTTCTCAATCAATTAGCTCATGGTAATACACCATGTAGGTGTGGCCATAGATGTATAAACCGCGGCTATGGTTTATACACCTATGGTGTGGCTGATATTAAATTCAATAATAATATGAAAATAATCCAAATATATGTCTATTCTATATATAGCCAAGATGATTACCATGGTTACAGTCAAGTGAGATGGCAGTATATATAGTATCTTAAGTTAAAGATAGCTGACAAGGGAATTACTTATGGACTGATTGACATGTTTAAATGTTTGATCAAATGTGCAAATTTCTCGTATCAAAAACATAAAAGGTAGCAGTGTATAAACTTAAATGCCTTAAGGATAATCCAAAATTAAAAAGTACCTTCCGCCGATGAAACAAATATTTGTAATTTCCACTCAAGGGCTCCAAAGGTCAAACATTTTTGACATGACAATGACATCAATGATTCGAGATTAAAAAGATTAAACCATTTAACACAATCTAATTAAAATATAGATCTCGGATTTCGTTATACTACGTTATACTACCTCGTATGTAGTATATAACGAAATCCGAGATCTATATTTTAATTAGATTGCATTTAACATTCAATAAAATGAAGTGAATAACACTCTTTTTTTAAGATTGTAAGTTGATATTTACCGAATAGCTCATGATATAATAATACACCATGCAATTGTGGCTGATATTAGTTTTATAATTTTATACTATTGATTGATTGATTGGTTGGCGTTTAACGCCACTTTCAACACCTTTGTGTTAGTTCTTTTTAGTGGAGGAAGCCAGAGTGCAACAACGACATTCGGTAGGAAAACTGACAATCCTAGTCAATTGAGATTGGAGTCGAGCGCACCTTCCACGTGCGGGATTCGAACTCACAACCTCAGTGTTGACAGGCTAGTGATACAGTGGTTCGACTACTTTTTTTCTCTCTTGACTTAGACCACTCGGCCACCGAGGCCCGTCTTTGAAATTAGTGGGAGTCAAACTTTGTGGGTTCATATCTTTGTAGAAAGTGTTCAAAATGATCTGAAATTAAAATCGTTCCTGTTTTAAATGATGTTTAATTGATTAAAGAAAAAAAAAACTAAAAAAATATGAAAAATATTTGGGGGTTTGAAAAAGATCCCCTCAAAATTAAAAAAAAGTTTTTGGGGAAGAAAATGTTAGTTTCTGTTCAAATGTAATAAATTATGTCGTCATATTGACCACTTCGTAAATTTTTGTACGTTGTATGCATTTGTTTAACTAAACCATGTGCAAAAATATTATTACATTATAACTTTCAATGTTAACCCCTTTCCTCAAAGTTTGCAAATAGTATAGCTTCCCGTGTCAACAGCAAGTCATATTTGATATGTTATGAGTCAATTCAATTAATATTTGGAGCCAAAATTTTCAAAATATGTATGCATAAAATACTGTATAATAAAATAGAAAAGAATATACTTTATTCCAGGTTTATGGGTCCACTGCATAAACTAGAGAATAAAATAGAATAGAATTACAGTGGACCCATAAACCTGGAATATAAACTAGAGAATAAAATAGAATAGAATTATTCTATTCTATTTTATTCTCTAGTTTATACAGTGGACCCATAAACCTGGAATAAAGTATATTCAATATACTTTATTCCAGGTTTATGGGTCCACTGTATAAACTAGAGAATAAAATAGAACAGAATATACTTTATTCCAGGTTTATGGGTCCACTGTATAAACTAGAGAATAAAATAGAATAGAATATACTTTATTCCAAATTAATGGTCCCTTAGGTACATTAAGGATGTTCGCTCCTCTTGTTTTTAATTTTTTGCCAAATATTCGGAATCCTCTGGTTTTATCCATGTAGTGCCTTTAAAAATTTTTGCCCACAAACCCCTACTTTTCTCTCCATAATTTGATTACATATAGTCGAAAATGTCATCTCTGAAAATATAAAATCCTTGTTATTTTTCCATCGTTTTTGAAAGAAAAAAATGTGCCAATGTTAATCGTATGAAAAGTCGAGAGAGAATTATTTCCCGCCAAATTTTCAATAGCTTATATCTCGAAAACAAGCACACGGACCCTTCAATTTTTATCTGCTTTTTTAGTTCCTTTATTTATGAACTATCAATTTATAACAGTCTTTGAAAAGTTTGTTATTTTGAAACAGAGTAGCGAACATCCTTAAACAGGTACAAAGAACAATACTGCATCAGATTGTTAGAATATATATTTAATATATAATGTATATAAAATTACATATAAAAATAAGAAGATGATCATGTGGTATGATTGCCAATTTAATGAGACAACTGTCCACCAGAGACCAAATTACATAGCAGTTAACAACATTATAGGTCACCGTGCGTCCTTCAACAATGAGCAAAACCCATACCGCATCAGTCAGCTATCATGAAAAGCCCCCGAAATGACAAATGTAAAACAATTCAAACGAGAAATCTAACGACCTCTTATTGTGTTTCTTAAGGATGTACTTTGGTGAAATTAAAAAAGTCTAGAATTTGAAATTAATATTATAAGTCAGAAGAGCATTAGTTAAGGAACATAATAAGTATTGATAGGTTATACAACTCCTTTTTGAGATATATAATTTTTTTTAAATAGCGGGAAAAGGCTGAATCGGACTTTTACCTTATATTTAGCATTGGCATTATTTGGGTCTCAAATCGAAAGAAAAGAAATCTATCTTAAATCTGCTTAAATTTTGGTAAATGACCTTTTATGAGCTATTGAAGTCCTTTATGAAAAGAAAAGTGGGTGTTCTGGGGCAAAATATTTTACCCTATATCGTATGAAAAAAATAAAAAGGAGTCCGAACATTTGACAAACATTCCTAAACCTGACCTAAGTACATCCTTAAATGAACACTTTTTACACTAAATAGCCAAATGATTCTGTTTGGACTGTCCAAACTGTTGAAATTACTATAAACTTTTGCAATGCTATAGACAACATATGTTTCTACTATATCATATCCTTATTTTTTTTGCAGTGAAATAAGACAAATTGGAAGAAGATTTAGTCCATATTCTACTGTGTCGAGGAATTCCGTGATATCAACCTAGCTCTGTTTGTGACCGATGTGAAGTAAAATTTCTCCTTTGTTCAAAATGCCGAAACAATGCGAGAACATTTTTAAAACCAAATGATATGTTTTCATGTAAAACTGTCGATAATTTGTTCAAACTATGAAATAATTATAAGCTCCTCAATATTCAAACTCATCATCTGTGGATTTAACAGCTTTATATAATGTTGACTTTGAGGATGTAACAAATGGTTGTAAAACTATATAGTTAGGGGACGAACATTTAATTTTCATAGTGGAGTTGATGTTTGCGGACATGATTTTCATTTTCAACTGTTGCTAGGCCGGCTTATTTAATTCGTGTGGGATAACTTTTTACACCATTAATTCCTGCATTTTGTGGGACAGAATATTCATTTTCATCCTATCTTGGGCAATATTTTTTTATCAAGTCTTACCATGCCAGAATTGTCATTTTGAAAAAAAATCCTGCCCTCCCAAGTTTGACAGTTATCCCCCCAAACAGAATATCAAATGGTTGCTCCCTTGTTCCTCTATGATTGTTAGAATCACTTGACTCGTTGCATTTGAACATTGGTGTAATGTAACCTTGTTCGGTCCAATATTTTAGGTAGATACAGGACGTCCGACAAGTATTAAACATCTTCTGAAAGCTTTGAAATCGGAATGTTTATAAAAATATAAGGAAATGTGGTATGATTGCCAATGAGACAAATATCCACCAAAGTTCAAATGAAGTGGATGTAAGCAATTATAGGCAACCGTACGGCCTTCAATATTGAGAAAAACCCATACCATGTAGTCGGCTATTAAAGTCCCCGACATGAAAAATATGAAACAATTCACGTGGCAAAATTAATGGCCTAATCTATAACAATTTTATTTTACGAAAAACAAATATGACAGACATGAACCAACGACAACCACTGAACTGCAGGCTCCTGTCTTTGAACAAAATTTGCCCCGTTCCTTATAATATTATCACTAATTTTGCCCTAGTCCTATGATTTATAATTACATTTTAAACTTATGGATATTTTTGTCTCTACAGTCCAATTCGTTAACATATTTTACGTATTATAACAAAGTTGTGTAGTTTTGAAAAGTGATACCAAAGTTGATGACTGTACTGCACATTTGTTGACCGTTTGGATCTCTTTCTGTAGTTCATTTACTATGTCCTAGTAAATTTTATAACTCCCTTCAATCATGTAACGTCCAACGCGGATTGGTCAACGATGTTTACGCCTGGTGAACCCATCTAATCTCAACCAAATGGTTAAGCGAGAAAAAAGTTTACTGGCACTTCCTGTTGAGCTTTTCTGGTACAAAATATAAAAAATATAGATAGGGTAGGTAGACTTTTCGTCAATTTATTGTTAATCTGTGAATATTTTGGTAAATAGGGGAATGTCATGCCATAGATAACTAAATAAGTGCTTGTCTCGTTTATTACTCGGACCACGATAATTTAAAATGACATCGGAATCACTTTTTCCCGCAGTTTAGTGATGGCTAGTTCGGAGAGTTTTTGACAAAATGACAGTTTTATCAATAAAGCTAACGTATATATCAGTACATAAGTATTTTTCTTAATCAATTGAAACGTTTAATAACATTATTACTATTTCTTTACAAATATGATTTTATTAAGCTGAAGTTAAAAAGTATGTCGGGTTGAGATTGTCTGGCATCAGTTGTGTGTGATATTATGGACCAAAGTTGAGATCATCTGTCAAATAAAACTTTCAACTATCGAAGTGTCGGATACGACCGTCAAAATTCATAATATTTTCGTATAATGAAAAAGTCTAGCGCTGAAATTTAAACTCCAGCGCTGGAGATGTAAAATCTAATGCAGAAGATATAAAACCTATCGCTGTCGATATAAAGTCAAGCTACATACGTATAAAGTGAGTCCGGCGCCGGTGATGTAAAGTCAAGCTCTGTAGATCTAAACTTTCAGAGCTGTAGAAGCAAAGTTCCATCGCTGGAGAAGTCGTCCACTATTACTGTCCGCTGGAGAAGTCGGTCACTATAACTGTCCGCTGGACTACATCGCTGGGTTTTATATCTCCATGACTGGACTTTAGAACTACAGAGCTAGGCACATCTCCATCGCTTGACGTTGCTTCTCCAGCGCTAAACTTTACTTCTTTGGCGCTGGACTTTACATACCCAGCGCTTGACTTTATGTAACAATACACAGTTAGGGGGAAAAATTGACTCGTATAATTTTTAACCACTCCCTTTCTTTCTAACTAATAAGGCTTACTGTTAATGTCATGTATATGCATATGTATGAAACAGCATCTTCAAAAGGTTAAAATGGTGAAATGTAATCTTTTTTTGGTGTAATTATTGCAACAATCTGCATTTATTTGATACAAAGTATTGCAAAAAGGGGATGAAAATGTCACAAATGTCCCCAAAATTTGGTCCAAATTAAAATTTCAATCCATTTGAGTAATACCTTTTCTGAAACCATTGATATTTATGTATCAAGATGTCAAATAAAAAACATATGCATTTCACCTCATTTTCGATAAAATTTGATTGAAAAGTTCGAGCGCAAAAAGTTTATCGGAAAACACTTCAATAATGTCTGGACATATAACCGGTACTAATGTGAAAAAACGGACTGTGAAACAGAAAATGGCATATTAAACATGCAAAAAAAAAACAATCTTGATGTTCATATAAACCCCCTTCGAAGGCTTTATTATTCTTCAGCTAAATAATAATCAATCGTATTGCACAATAACTTTCATATATATAGTGCTAGACTTTTAACTTCTCTTATGTATGCCACATCATTCTCTCAATTTTAGGCCAGTTTGTGTACTAAAATTATAATAAGACGCACACCATGTACTATTCTTGGTCCCAAATCATATTCACGTTAATTTTTTCACTTTCAAACATTTATTTGGGGGGGGGGGGGGAGGGGGCGAGATCAATATACCGTTATTTACACATCAGACCGTACTGATTATCGGAACTTTGGATACAACAAACCAGATACTTCATATCTGAGAAACAGGCAATATATATATATGCCCTCAATTTTAAGAATTCATTCATACATTTTTGTATTATTCAAAATTATCAGTCAAAATGTGTTCTACGAGGATCACAAGTCCTTCACCTTTCATTTGATATATTCTACATATTTGATATTTACACCTATGCGTAGAAACTACTTTGTTTTAAATATTGACTACTTTCCAGAATGGTATCTTTTTACCAGGCCGGATTAGGTGGTGCAACATCTTACAAAGTCTATCCAAATTATTTTTGCAAAGAATTCCGCTCAAGCCGGTGCTAGGGGCCGTCTTAATATTGCTGTGAGGTGAGAGCTGTTTTGCCTCGTGTTGAAGACCTCACTGTGACTTTGAGCTGAAGAACAGCAATGTTGAAAATTTTATTCTACAGAAGCTATCAACATTGTTCCAGAATATCACAACCTATCCCAGACGATCTCAGCCTTACATAATTTGTAACAAATTCAGCGTAATAAAATCATATTCGTAAAGAAATAGGAATAACTGTTATTATACGTTTATAATGAGTAAGAAAAGCACTAATATACTGATAAATACATTAGCTTTATTGATGAACTCACTGTCATTTTGTTAAAAACTCTCTGAGCTGGCCGCAATAACCTGCGGGGAAAATGTGATTCCGATGTCATTTTAAATTATATTGGTCCGAGTAATAAACGAGACAAGCTCTTATTTAGTTATCTATGGTATGACATTCTCCTATTTCACAAAATATTCACAGGTTAACAATAAATTGACGAAAAGTCTACCTGCCCTATCCATATTTTTGATATTCTATACAAGAAAAGCTCAACATGCAGGAAGTGCCAGTAAAGTTTTTTCTCGCGGAACCATTTGGTTGCGATTAGATGG
Source organism: Mytilus californianus (assembly GCF_021869535.1). NCBI lineage: Eukaryota > Metazoa > Mollusca > Bivalvia > Mytilida > Mytilidae > Mytilus > Mytilus californianus. Next base: position 45,254,829 of record NW_026262582.1, on the reverse strand, counting down.
TTTACCAGGCGTGATGTTTATATTGTTTACACTATTTGTGTTTCTTAATAGCTTTTTAAGTATTCGCGATTCTGTTTATAAAAAGGGTTCTTTATAAAGGAGTCATATGGAAAGCGCGAATAATATTTTCTACCATGGCGTTAGCTTACATCGAACCACTTCTTGTTCATTTGTTTGTTACCATGTTGTTTTTTTTTGACAGATTTGCTCCTCATATAAATACGTTTAATTGGATGGAGAGTTGTCTCATTGGCACTCATACCACATCTTCTTATTTCTGTTGATAGTTTTGATGATATATCTTTTACGGAAGACTCATTATACTGATGTAGAATTCTGATATACAATATTGAAAGAAGTGATAAATTCGCATGCCTAAGAAAAAAATAGTAAATCACTATGTGATCCGTGTAAACTCATCGAACCTTTAAACAAACTTATTAGTAAATGTTATCTTACCAATGTTGTAATTAGATCTTTGAATATAGTTTACATTGGCATTAATATCGATTTTGTCATCAGCAAATTAAAACATAACTAAATTTGTATTCTTTTCAAACGGGATGTATAAAGACACACCCACGTTCATTTTGATCTATAAAGAGGTTAAACTCCTAACTATTCTGCTGCCTGTCGATACATTTATTTGGCATTGCACAAGTCATGTCTTCTTTGACTGTCCATGACGTTAAAATACTAAATCCCTGGGATGTGTTTTAGTTGATTTTAGTCTCTGATGCATGATTTTTTATTATTAATTTGTCACACGTTTTGGCTTTTAACTAGCTGTCAGTAACTGCGAGTACTCTCAAATCGTACTTTCTTGTTTATTTGACCTGTTGATACTAATTGTAATGCTTTTTTGTTATTTAATGTTATTCAGGGTTATATCTGGTCTATATACCAGCTTTGATAAGTGTTTGGTATTACTATAAATTTTCACTTCGTACTATGAACATCAAAATCATTTATTTTGTAAAAATATTTCATTTCTCTATTTGAACTGTACACGTATACCTAACAACAAAATTATTTTCATTTACCTGTGTTTAACGTAATTGCAAATGGCTGATATTTTTGTTCGAGCATATTGTTTTTCTTAAATTGTTTAACATTTCATAGCGGTTTAACATGTTACTAATATTATTCTTCCCTTAGTTTATTTATTTTATATTTGCATTGTATCATAGGTCAAATTTATTTGTTCAGTATATGTTCACTGGTGTTAATATGTCCTTTGATTGAGTTAAGCCATTTCAGTTGATATTTTATAGTGTGACTTTCTATGTTGTGATGTTACACTATTGTTTCAGAAAAAAGAGTGAAGGTTTGGTACCATTAAAACGTTTAAACCCGCTGCAATTGTTTGCACCTGTCGTAAGTCAGGAATCTGATGTTCAGTAGTTGTCGTTTGTTGATGTGGTTCATAAGTGTTTCTCGTTCTCGTTTTTTTTTTTAGGTTAGACCGTTGGTTTTCCCGTTTGAATGGTTTTACACTAGTAATTTTTGGGGCCCTTTATAGCTTGTTGTTCGGTGTGAGCCAAGGCTCCGTGTTGAAGGCCGTACTTTGACCTATAATGGTTTACTTTTATAAATTTTGACTTGGATGGAGAGTTGTCTCATTGGCACTCATACCACATCTTCTTATATCTATTGAAAGGAAAATTTCTTCAACGATGCTCAAAGGAAAATAACGATAAACTGTCATAGGATTGTCTTTGTATAATAGACAAGAGGTGGGCTGAACCAAGTTTCATATGTGGTTCAGTTGGGTGTGTCTGTGAATTCACATCGTCAACAGACGTGATGGTCTGGATGGGGTCCTTCATTTCTGTGTTATTTAAAGTTTTATATGTTTTGCCCCTTATTCTGTATTCTTTATATTTTAGCAACCCATTATTCTCTATTTTTTATTTTTATTTGCCAATTTTTCTTTGTTTCTTGGCTCATTATTTTCTATTCTGCAAGCCCAGACCCTCATTTATAGAGCATGTATAGCTACTAGTAAGTATACTTTTCTACCTCAGGAATAGATTACCTTAGCAGTATTTGACAAAACTTTTAGGAATTTTTGGTCCTCAATGCTCTTCAACTTCGTACTTTATTTGGCCTTTTTAACTTTTTTTTTATTCGAGCGTCACTGATGAGTGATTTGTAGACGAAACGCGCGTCTGGCGCAAATACCAAATTTCAATCCTGGTATCTCTAATGAGTTTGTTATCAGCAAGCGTAACCGTAACCAGATCCTCATTCAGCGTAACTGTGAGTGATTAATATGGAACGTAGAATACTATGAAACTATGCTATACCATTATCGAATAAGATAATAAGCAATTTAACAATTGGTAAAAAATAACATCATTTATCAGCCTACGTGAATACAAATAATTTCGAACTGAAATAATATTTAAAAATTAAAAGTTGAATTTGCCAGTCGGTTGAACCTTACTAAATGTTAAGAATTATGACATCCGTTATGATGAAAAAATGCCATCATTGGAAACTGTTTTAAATTAACGGGATATTTAGAATTAGAAAACTATATTGTAATTGCTTTTCCTTGATAGAAGTTTTCTACTAACATTTAACAGTGCGAAAAGCTAGACTGAAACCATATTGACAAGAGATGTCGATGTACTGATCTTTCTATTAACTATCAACCAGAGACACAAGGTACAAGATATTAAGAGTGCTCACCACTACTGAAAGTAAGTTTAAACCAAGTTCCTACTAACTAACAAACCATGTTGAATTTTCCAAGACGAAAATATTAAACAGTACACATTCAGAAGTAAAGACGTCATAAACATTCTCAGAAAAGCATGGACTTCTGTATTGCCAAACTGTATTTGAAATATCGACAGGATGTAGTCTCTCTCTATTGAACGTGATTATCTTATCTTATACGTAATTAACAAATTTGACTGAATATATTCACTGGCTTAGGACCGCCGCCCCTATTTAGAAAAAAGAAATAAAAAAATTTTGGAGAAAAATAGAAATGAAGGTCTGGATGTGGGTTTCAGGATAGAGAATAAAGGCATAATGAAAAGAAAAAAATGAGGGGAAAAAGAATAGAGAATTATGGGGTGCTAAAGTATATAGAATAATTGTGGAAAATAAAACAATTAGGAAATAAAATACTGAATACAGAAATGAACAATGTACAGAATAAAGAAATTCATCTAATTACAATTGGAAAATCATAATTTTCATGAGAATTTTACAAAATGTTATTTTTTAAGATAAAGAAAATGCACTAATTTTTTTTACAAAGAATACAGAAATAGAGGACCCCCATCCAGACCCTCAGAAATAGGAAGCGGGCAATAACTAACTACATTGTACATAAATGTACTTGACAATTAGACGGTAGAAAAGTTTTTTTTGTATTTGTCGCTTTCAGGGCACCTAAGATCACCCCCGTTATTGGCGGGGTTCGTGTTGCTCAAACTTTAGTTTTCTGTGTTGTGTTTTGTGCACTTTTCTTCTTTTTTTTGCCGTGGCCTTGTACAGTTTATTTTCGACTTGTCAGTTTGACTGTCCCTTTGGTATCTTTCGCCTTTCTTTCAGAAGTTTGCCCACCACATATTTTCAGTCAACTCCTACACAACTGATATTACCCTTCCAGTAAATAGCTATATATATATATATATATAGGCGGCACATATGTACTATGATTAATGTAAGCCAGTATGTTTTGGTATGAGCCAGAACATTTAAACCATTGTAAACTACAGATAATGGGTTGAAATGATACCCTCTTTGGTATTTATCGGGATCACAGAAAGTAATAAAATTGTACCCTACCCCCATTTGCCTACATGCAATAACAAACCTTGACCTGACATTGCAGCCAATAATCAACTTTTTGACTTTTAAAATGGGTTATTTATCAGCATTTCACTTTTCCAAGAAACCTTCATTCTTTTTTTTTCTTTTTTTTTTCTTTTTGCATGATTTGTTCTGGTTTTTTTTTTTTTTTTTATCATGTTTTGTATAATTTTAATATTTTTGTGCTTGTAGTTTTGTAAGTATTAACAGAAACAATTCTTACACAAAACTCGTTCTTGATGTAATCTTTTCCGGCATTGTACTAATAATACACTAGTGTGTAAATTAACTGACGTTTTTTATCTAGGGATTCATTTCCCACGAAATAAGTATACTAGTGTGAAGAAGGAAGGTCTTCACCCGGAAAGCAAGTACGCTTACACATATACGTGACCACTTATTTTCTTGGAAAAAATAAAAAAGGGAAGGTAACTCTGTTTCGACAGACAACGAAGACCGTAAGTAAAATATATTTTTTATTTTTTTTTTTAGGTAAGACTACATCCTCTCTCGATATATATACACATAGATTGATTCCAGTGAACCATTTGAATTTTTGGGTAAAAAGGGGGGATGTGGTTGAGTTTGGAAGATTTTAGGATACAATATTAATTTTCAATGTTTTTGGGGTAAATTATTTATTTTTGCCATAGGCTGATTTAAATTAGATATTTAATAAAATAGCGTGTATATTCATTTCTTTTTTTTCTCATTCCATGTAAGCACTTGACAAACGAGGTTCATAATACGCGGATAATATTCAACTGATCAAAATTGCTATTAAAGGGTTTATTTTTTTAATAATACAAACTTCGTAATTTATTTTTTTTCTTTCGGATATAAAACGAAGGGAAAACTAGATTACCTAGAATCCATATGGATGGTCTTGGTTTTGAAACAGAATATTTTATATATGAATAGCTCTGGAGATAGAGCGAAAATTAAACTGTACAAATTCGTCCTTCGACCCCTCGCCTTTTTGTTGAAGTAATTTGGACCCAATAACAACAAATCTTGAGGCATTCGAATAATCTTGAGAACTTTTAGGCTTGTTCTCTCCCTTGCAACATACGGATATCAGCGCCAAACAAAAGGACAGGTTACCAGTCTAGAGAATTTGTTAATCCGATTCAAACGCCGCTCCGTTCGATTGTTACCCGCGACAAACAACCTAGCGTGAGAAAAATGAAAGTTTTGTTTTTAATAAAATTAGATACTTTTTAAAGGAAATGAAAACAATGTACAAGGACATAATTTTTAAATTTCATTATATTGATGAAACAAGCCAAACCTAAGTAAATACTTAAATCCACATCACACAGTCAATTTTCCTTCACGAAATTTCCCACAAATTTCCTTCGTTATTAAAGGTAATCCTTGGAACTGAGGTTTAAATACATGAGGTTAACTTTTATATAATGACATATAAGAATAAGAAAATGTGGTATAATTACCGATGAGACAACTATATATCCACCATAGACCAAATGACTTAGTTTTCAACAATGAGAAAAACCCATACCGAATAGTAAGATATAAAAGGCACCTACGTGACAAAACGTAAAACAATTCAAACGAGAAAACAAACTTTATGATAAATCAATAAACGAATAGCAAATATGACAGACAGCAACAAACGGCAACCATCAAATAACAGGCACATGATTTGGGACATGCGCATACAGAATGTGGCGACAACCCTTCCCTTACCTTGGACAGTGGGTAACAACTCAACAGAGGAACAAACTGTAAACATCATTTGGAAAGGGCTTGATTCTCTAAATCGGAACGAAACACAAAAAGTCAGGAGCCTGTTGTTCAGTTGTTGTCGTTTGTTGGTGTGGTTCATAGGTGTATCACGTTTCTCGTTTTTTATATAGATAAGACCGTTGGTTTTCCTGTTTGAATTGTTTTACACTAGTAATTTTGGGGACCTTTATAGCTTGCTGTTCGGTGTGAGCCAAGGCTCCGTGTTGAAGGCCGTACTTTGACCTATAATTGTAAACTTTTTATACATTGTAACTTGGATGGAGAGTTGTCTCATTGGCACTCATGCCACATCTTCTTATTTATATTAAAAGACACAAATTACCGATCTAAGAGTAAAAAACCTTGATTGAAGTTGTCAAGATGAAAATAAACAGCTTTAAAGATGTTCGCTACTCTTGTTTTTGACTTTTTGTTAGAATTTTCGGAATCCTCTAGTTTTATCCATGTAGTGTCAATAAAAATTTTGCCCGCTTACCCCTACTTTTCATTTCATAATTTTATTTCATATAGTTTAAAAAGCCATTTTTGAAAATCTTATAAAATCCTTGTTATTTTTTCATAGTTTTTGAAAGAAAAACGGCGTCAATGTTAAATGTATGAAAAATCTAGGGAGAATCATTTCCCAACGAATTTTCAATTGATTATATCTCAAAAACAAGTACACAGACCTTTCATGTTTTCTGCTTTTTAAGTTCCTTTATTTATATACAATCAAATTATCACAGTCTTTAAAAAAGCTTGTTATTTTGAAACAGAGGAGCGAACATCCTTAATCACAGCTTTATAGCTCTTTGTACAACTACAGTAGTTGTAAATATTTATGTTCGTATGTTAGTTTTATCTTATTTGATCTAACCATCTGTATTTGATCTAACCATACAGACTTGATCTAACCATGCATCCGTATTTGATCTAACCATCCGTACCTGATCTAACCATCTGTATTTGATCTAACCATCCGTACTTGAATTAACCATCCGTATTTGATCTAAACATCCGTATTTGATATTACCATCCGTATTTGATCTAACCATCCGTACCTGATCTAACCATCCGTATTTGATCTAACCATCCGTATTTGATCTAACCATCCGTATTTGATATAACCATCCGTATATTTATAGTGTTGAATGACAATATGATATGGCATTGAATTGAATTATATTAGGATAAATCCATCATATCAATCGCTGTTTTAGGCTGGTTCTCTCCCTTGCAACATACGGGTATCTGAGACACCCTTGCTGTCAGAGCCAAACAGTTAAGAACAGGGAACCAGTCTATCGCTGTCTATCTAGTCTAATGTTTTTTAACTTTGTTTTTAGTCGCGCCTATTTTCACCTTAAAATACCAGTATCTATGTCGCTCGGAAAGCGCATCTGCTTTTAGCTTTATTTGTTATTCTAGATGGTATCATAGTTTTAAAAAAGTACCCATAATGTCTTCAACAAGGACCTCGAAGAAGACAACCATTGACTTTCCTGTTTGAAACAATATCAAATATAAACAAAAACGTCACTCAATCATTATAATCGATCATAGTTTCTTACAACACTTCATCGAACGCAAGTCATCTCATGAGTATTATTGACGACTCATGAATATTATTGCAGGCTGGCCTCATGAATATTAACGCCGGCTGTTATCGACAGCTAGCTTCACACTAGTTTGAATTTGGGATATAGAAATATGTTCATCCCTGAAAAACACTCGCAACAAGTTAGGCCTATGTTTGGATGTGCGGGATGTATAAATACGAAGCCACACTTTCCCTTTAAATCTGGTGCCTAGAATTACCACTATATCAATTGGTAGGCCAAAAATGAATATGGCTATGTAATGTAGAGTATCAAGCGTTTTTTACGTTAATGAAACCTTGCAACAACTATCCGAGGGGTCCGCGTAGGTGACCTGTTGCATGGCAAAATGTCTAGCCCTATCCAGCATACCTCTTTTTCAATGGCAGTCCAACTTTCTTATCCTTGATCCCGGTCCATCTACCTTGAAAAACCTTTTGTATTAATTGTAAACTTGTTTTCGGTCTGAATATGAATGAAATGTTTGCCACTGGACGTTAAGCAAGCACCATTCACCAAACAATCATAGACAAAAAAGCATTGCTATCGTTTTTAAGGATAGTTGGAAATAACAAGGACGGTAGGGTAATTTATACACCCGGTATATTTTGTTTTGATTAAGATACGTCTGGTCAAAAGCAAATAGGCACAGTTCCGTGATGAAGCATCTACTATTTTGGGGACGGTTTACATTTTTAAGGGGTCGTACCCTGTAAGCTAATAGCCTATTGCACTTAGATAACACTGCGTTATCGTAGTCTCAGATACAAATAATGATATGAAAATTTAAAGTGCGAGTTTTCATTTCTTTGAAAGTTATCATGTCGCAATATTCGGAACAATAAAAATACCATGAACATTTCTGAAACTACAGTATAGCACAAACAACATTTTCCAAAAGACCAAATGAGTGAAAAAGTATATTTTAACAAAACACATTTGACTAGCAGGTCGAATAACTGATGTTCTTAAACCCTGCTGACTGCCATTGGCGATTGCCAAATAAACGGATCACAAGATGTAACAAAATAAATCTTATTATTAATTTATTATCAAACAGAAAACAATAAACTTGCGGAAAAGATGGTATACCGCAAACAAGAGGTGCAAAAATTTGTACACCATATCCGGATTTCGACAGTTAATGTCTCTTCAGTGATGTTAGGAATCGAAACGGTATTTGGAAGGCCATATAATTTACCTCAATTTAGGGTAGACTCTTGAATTTTGAAAGAGTCAAAATAGGATGAACGGATCATATAAACCCGAAGGCAAATATAATACAAGCCCAAACAAAAAAATATAAACAAGTCTAAATTGAAAACAACGTCCAAACCTATGATTGCGTTGGATAAAAACCGCAATTTTTATACGTGTGCATGCAAAACAAATTTCTTGGTAGAGGGGTCTAAATACAGCACAAACAACATTTTCCAAAAGACCAAATGAGTGAAAAAGTATATTTTAACAAAACGCATTTGACTAGCAGGTCGAACAACTGATGTTCCTAAACCCTGCTGACTACCATTGGCGATTGCCAAATAATCGGATCACACGATGTAACAAAATATATCTTATTATTAATTTATTACCAAACAGAAAACAATAAACTTGCGGAAAAGATGATATACCGCAAACATGAGGTGCAAAAATTTGTACACCATATCCGGATATATACATAACGGTTTTCATCGATACATGTTGCAATATAAGAATTTAAAACTTAATTTCTTAATGATGTTATACGGTGTTAATTATTTTTAATTGTATTATACCTCAGTTTTAGTTGTACTCTGCATGCTAATTGATATGAATGTGCTGTGTTTATGCATTTTAACATATGTTGCTTTTAACAATCCCTTTTCTTTCATTTTTGCTTATATGCTTTGTCTTTATGCCATTTTGTTTTTCTTTGTTGACATATTTGTTTGTTTTTATAGTGATTAAGATTATAACACAATGTTGACTGCTGTACCCCTATTTTTGACATTTTTTACCTATTATGTCTGTTTGTTTTGTTCACACATTGTTGTCTATATAATGGAATTTTATGCGACTGTCATACAAGTGAGAGGTTTAGCTAGCTATAAAACGAGGTTTAATCCACCATTTTCTACATAAAGAAATGCCTGTATTAAGTCAGGAATATGACAATTGTTTTCCATTCGTTTGATGTGTTTGAGATTTTAATTTTGACATTTACTAACGGACTTTCCGTTTTGAATTTTCCTTGGAGTTCGGTATTTTTCTTATTTTACTTTTTCCAGAATGTTTTTATGTTACGTATTTGTTATATGTATTTGATAACTGCAAAAAGCTTATGATTATGTTGTTAAATGTAACCGTAAGTAAGTCTTTCGTGTTCGTTTTCGTATAAAGTAATCGACTACTAAGTGAAATCACATTGTTCCCGATTGTATGAACAGTTACCAGCTTTTCGACATAAACGAAACTTAACAAACTTCATATTTTTCAGAATAAATATGGCTTCCACTCAAATATGTGGACCATGTTCTAGGATGGACAAATTAGCCACAGCTGTAAAATTTTGCACTGATTGTGAAGACTCTTTATGCACAGATTGCGTCCATACTCACAAAGCAATCAAAGCTCTTGCTTCTCACCACTTGATCAACAATGAAGTTCAAACCGACAAGGCGTTTAGCATCAAAGACACTTGCATTGATCATCCAGATATGAGTTTAGAGTTTTACGGCTCGAAACATGAAAGCTTATGCTGTCGTACATGCTCCGTGAATACCCATCGCACATGTGGCAAACTTTTACCGATCGGTGTTGCTTCACGCGGAATAAAAACCTCAGTGATGTTAAACGATGCGACAGAAGATTTAAAGGCTTTATTGAAAACTGCCGAACAATTAGAAGAGAACAGAACAAAGAACAAGAAAAACATCGGAAAAGCTAAAGTGACAACTCTACAAAAGATAGCCAAATTTAAACGTGAAATAATTCAAGAGTTAGATCAACTAGAAAAGAAATTAATGGTAGAAGTTGATGTGACTGAGAAAAGGCATACAAGAAAGGCAGAATCTGATCTTTCAGACATTGAAATCCGACGAAAGGCAATCGTAGATATGTCAGAACAATTGGAAATTCTTACAACGCACGGCTCAGAAATCCAAATATTGATACTGTTGAATACTATTCGAGTGGATATTTGCAAGCAAGAGAACGACTTTCAAGATATAATCCCCTCTTACGAATGTAGTGAAATTAACTTCAAGGCATCAGCAATTAAGTCCACTCTTAATTCTCTTTGGATCAGTGGAATTAAAATATGTTCCTTGTTCAATTGTTCACAGACCTCATAAACACGCAGAAGCCCAGATACCGTCAGAATATGACAAAATGCCATTAAAACAAAAAAATAAGAAAATTGATGTTCCTTATCGAAATGGTTACATCTTCAATATTTTAGTAACGAACGACAATAGATTACTGCTATGATTTTCCGGAGTCAAGAGTAAAGCATTATCGTTATGGTCAAAGACAGGAGAGCACATTCAAGACTGTGCACTTACAAAATCGGCGTGGGGTATAACTATGATACCAGGAACTCACGAAGCAGTTGTAACATTACCATCCATTAATACGGTTCAGTTTGTTGACATAACCAGTATGACACCAGGTACAGTAATGAAAGTTCCCAACACGGCCTATGGAGTAACTGTTATTAAGGACATACTAGTATTAGGTGGGAAAGGAAAAGTTTATTTCCTCAGTATGACAGGATTTCACTTGAAAACATTCAATGATGGGAGTGATTACTTGTTTTCACTAAAGGCATATAAAGCGAATATGATCTATTGCTGTGAGACAAATAGTAGTGCACTCCATTGCATTGATATCAATGGATCTGTTATCTTCTCATATAAATCTCCTGATTTCAAAGGACCAGTAGACTTAGCATTTGACGGTAAAGAGAATCTGTATGTAATAACCCGGAAATCAAATAAATTACATCGTCTTTCATTAAATAGGAAGCTTCTGGACATCCTACTGAAGTCAGAAGATGGATTACGGCAACCATATGCTGTTGCCTTCAACAAGAATTATACTAAACTGTACATAGCAAATGGATATCATCGTGAAGATAAACAAGTATTGATATTTGATTGTACTTAGGAAAGCAGGAAACACTAAAGTGACTTATCATTGTTTTATGATTGTTAATTTGTCTGATCATGATTTGTTTTGTTGATAATTACTGAGTTTTGTTTCCCACATTACATACATCAGTATTACCATTTTAGTATGATTGGTCTGTGTGAAATTAGAAGCTGATTATCATCGTGTTTAATATGATAATTCAATGATATACATGTACCGGCCTTCACTTGAGGATAAATTATTTTGATGACTGAATTAAACAACATCATACTTTACAGAACGTAATCATAAATGGCATAATAAGGTTCTTGTTGACATATGATAAATTCTTTGACTGAAGTTGCTATTTAGAAGGCGTGGACAGGGCAACCTCATTATACATGATATACATGAACAGTAAATAAAAGAACTTTGGGGATGTTTTTGTTGTCTTTGGGATGGTTTTTATGAATTCTGCCTTGTATGAATACAAAAACAAGTCGGCCAAAAGAAGTACACAATAAGGACCCACTGGAATACAGACTGTCTGTTGAAATATCAATCCACCAAACTCAACAAATATATTGTGGATAAAACAAATCCAGCATTTTGATCATCTAATGTGTATCTATTTGCTTCGGAATGAGTTTGATTCTTCAGAAAGTAAGATTTTCCAAACCTATGTATATATTAAAAAAAATATTCCATCTCCATGCCTAATATATCATGTACTGTGTTACAACTCTAGATTCTACTGACGAAAAAATGTAACAATAAGCCACCGAAAGCTGATTTTTTTAGTTCAGTCTAGGTGGCGAGTGGTCTAGAGCGCTAGATACAGTGCAAGCGGTGTTGTCTCGATATCCCAATAGCATGAGTTCGAATCCCGGCGAGGGAAGAACAAAAATTTGCCATCGCAAATTTGCAGATTTAACATTGTCGTGCTGATATTTAGAGTAATTATTAAAAAAATATATATTTATGTATTTAAACTAACAAATTTCAAAAAATGGTGCAAATGACGGCTAAGGAAATCTATCCCTGAGGATAAAAAACCTGAGTGTTTCGAATAATTCTATCCACCTGTAACATTTTTTCTTTTCATTTTTTTCCGTTGTTTTCTTTGTTTTGTGTTTTGGTTGTTTTGTGTTTTATGTTTTTATTGTTTTTGTTTTACTATTTGTTTTTTACATTATGAATGTTTTAGTTTTAATTTGTTTCAGTTTGTAATGTTTGGTGTTTTGCTTGTAGTTTTGATTAAGTGATCTTAAATCTTTAGTATTAAACAACTCTTACAACCCATGTAAAAGTATGTCATTATACCCGAATTAAAGGAATTCTTGATCAGTATAAAAGGGAAGATAACTGTGTTGCGTCAGACAACGACGACAGTATGTATAATATCTCTATTTAGTTTTTTTAATAACACACTCACTTTACTTTTTTACAAAAGAAATGTGTGAGCCCTTTACAAATGAACTACTGATGGTGTGTATGTTATGAAAACCAACAAAATTGATATTTAAATGGTTATTGTTCGTTGAATAGATAAGGGATTTTACTTCCTGATATATATTTTTTCTTTCGTATAAACCCAAGGTAAATATAGATTATCGATGGTATTTCAAGCGAGAGGGTGTATATCAGCTACAATTTTGTCGAAGGCGAAAGCCCTAAGATGAGATGTATCCGCGAAACGTTCTCTAGCTCGAAAGACTATTGATTGATAATCTCATGATATAAAAAAAAGATGTGGTATGATTGCCAATGAGACAACTCTTCACAAGAGACCAAATGACACAGAAATTAACAACTATAGATCACCGTACGGCCTTCAACAATGAGCAAACCCTATACCGCATAGTCAGCTATAAAAGGCCCCGAAATGACAAATGTAAAACAATTACAACGAGAAAACTAACGGCGTAATTAATATACAAAAAAAATGTAACACAGTAACAAACGACAACCACTGAATTACAGGCTCCTGACTTGGGATAGGTACATACACACAGAATGTGGCGTGGTTCAACATGTTAGCGGGATCCCCCCCCCCCCTCCCCCCCCCCCCTGACCGATATGGCCGGGTACTTGTACATCCCAACAATAAAAAGACACTAAGTACAGATCTGAGTCCGTTTATCACGGTTTACCTTTTGCTATGTCGCTCGACTGAGAAAAATACGCTGTTGCTAACAGGCCTTAGATACTAGCGATAATTGTCTAGCTCAAGCCAGTAGCATGATATGAAAAAGTATCACACACAAAAAATATTAAAGGAAGAGTACATAAAATATGAAATGAAAAATAAATGAAAATCTTAATGGATGGTCTCGGATTTGAAACTCAAAATGTTGTTTATTGAAAGTTGTGAAGATGGAACAGAAATGAAATTTTATAAATTCGTCATTCGATCCCCCGTTTGAAGCAATAATCTTAGTCGTGGCATGTATCCGTGATACGGAGGTTTTTTTTTAATTTAAACAGATTGACTTTCTAAAGATTAGAAAACAATACATCACGATTTAATCCTTACACTTTTTAATGTAGACACGCAAACTGAATGCAAAATACTAAAACATTCGTCACACAGTCAAACAAAAGCACACGTATCTTTCATAAGACAGTCATTGGAACAGAGCCCGGGATCTCGAGAGATTAACTTTTTTTGCATATTGACGCACACAAATAGTTATACATGTTATATGTGGTGTGGATAGCAATGACGGAACTATGTTAAGATGTAACGAGCTATTAGTCACAGTACGTCCTTCGCAACGAGCAAAGATCATACCGTAAAATAAGCTATTAGAGTCCTTGACCTGACATAATGTAAAACAATCAAACAAGAATAACAACAGGACGATTCATGATTAAAACAATAATAAACAAAAAATAAATATGCTGACGACAACCACTGAATTACAGGGTACTCACATGTGCCGGGCATAAACATCTTATGATGGGATTAAACATGTTTGCAAACCTAGTAATTTTATAACAAAGGATTAACTCGTCATATTGGAACGAAACACTTGCACAACTAACAAATGGTTAGAGGACATACAGTACCTTTCATAGAAATACTCATAGTTTCTGAAAGTAGAATAGGGATAAAGCATCTCGTTTACACAGGTTTTTACACAAGGTTCAGCCAAACTTTATAACCTAATCTTTGTATTTATGAAAGAATTCAGAAAGGATCAGATAATTTGTTTAAACGAAATTCCTGACTTAAGCAACAGTTATACATATATTTCCATGATTGAAATCTTAAACGTCACGACTGAGGCGGTTGTGGAATATACACGCCAAACAAAAATTAACGTTAACAATAAGGAGCGAATTATGATTATCCCGTCCGGAATTAAGACCTTTACTAAAATGCGGCGTCAAAGTTTAAAGTTTAACTAGTTTTAACCAGCTTCATTTTCATGCACCTGTCCTAAGTCAGGAGCCTGTTGTTCTGTGGTTGTCGTTTGTTGATGAGGTTCATAAGTGTTTAGCGTTTCTCGTTTTATATATAGAATAATCCGTTGGTTTTGCCTGTTTTAACTGTTTCACACTAGTCATTTTGTGGCCCTTTATAGCTTACTGTTCGGTGTAAGCAACGGCTCCGTCTTGAAGGCCATACTTTGACCTATAGTTGTTAACATTATATACATTTTGACTTGGATGGAGAGTTGTCTCATTGACACTCACACCACATCTGCTTATATCTTTATAAAAGCTGTCGATTATAAAATGAATCATTTTCTTCTGCGAAAACAAATGCATAGAATGTCAAAGAGAACAGTTCAAGCTATTAGGGGATATATCTTCCATTTTTTTGGGTTTGTTTACCCCTGCTACTACCTTTTGCTCTCTGGGACTCCTTTTGCTGTACGAGGTTGTCTTAAACAATGAAACTAGTCTGCTTATGAACGATAAATTGAAAACATGCTTGAGACATTTCAAAGCTCCCTGTATGCAGCAGATGCCTTTTTCAAGACAGTTGTAAATGAGGGGGCGTAAAGACATTCATGCAAAGTGCAAATAATGACTTAAAGATCTATATACTTCAAATAGCCGTTGATGGTTTCAATCTTGAAATATTATGTAAAGGGAAACCAAAATCTTAAACTTACCATTATGTTTAACCCATAGTATGGGTAAATTCATTATCATTGTCAAATCCCGCACAATTACCCATGCTCGTTCCATTTTCTTTTAAAGAATAAGGGTACTTTTTTTAAAGGATACGTAGTTAACCGTTGCTAAATAAGATACAAAGGCGGTCATTCAAAAATGGAAAATCATAAATAGAATGAGTGACATCTATACAAATTGTAGCATTTGCGCTCTGTTAAACCTTGATCTACGTTGAGTTTCACCGTTATTGCTGTACCGGATATGTGGGTCATGAAATACGGGGGGGGGGGGGGGGGGGGGGACATTTTATGCTTAGAAGTTAAGACCATTTATTTTCTTCCGAATTCTTAATTAACTTGGTTATTATTGATCTATTTCACCATTGGTAATTGGTTTGTTTTTCGGTCGAAGGCACTATAACTTTCGATGTACTCTATTCATTAATTCCTAGCTGAACCATTCTTGACTTTTTTCCTGTCAGATTTTGATTTACTTCTGTTCATTTAGAACGAATCTTGACCATGTTTAGTTAAACAATGTAGTTTTTGTAGATGTCTACTATCTCTCCATTCATTACCGATACTATATATATATATATTTATAAACACATTGGACGTTTAGTAAGCAACACGTAACCAAAAAATCCATAAAATGATATATCCAACGTTAATTTTTAAAAATATTATTAGTTACACGGTGTGTTAGTGACCTAATACAATATATATGGGGTCAGTTAATTCCATGTGGGATGAGAGCGAATTCCATATGGAATTACTGACCCCATATACATATCGTTTTAGGTCACTAGCACACTGGGAAACGAATTTATCTTACCGACTAGCTTAACAAATGGTATAAAAACTAGCGGCCTATCAAAGTGATTAAGTCTTCAATACATAGTATTAAGAATATACTTCCATTTGTCCCTATACAAAAAACAAATGCCAACAATAACAACTTGCAAGCTTTAAATTTGTTTTATGAATTTATTTCAATCGTTCATTACATGTATTAATGTCTTTGTCTGTTGAAACCTTTCAGATTTCTTTTTTGTTTTGAAAGGGAAGTAACTCCTTAATGCCAACAATAACAACTTGTTATCTTTAAAAGTGTTGTATGAATTTATTTCAATCTTTCATCATCAATTTCTTCGTCTGTTGAAACCTTTCAGATTTTCCTCAACACCGTATTGTTTTTATAAAGGTACGTACCTTCTTTTTTGTTTTGAAAGAGAAATTACTCCTTACTAACCTCATATGGTAACTAACCCTATATATCTATAGGAGGTAAGATAAATATATATATATACATATAATTAACTATTTTCATTTTTATGTTGCAATATATATAAAGATATCTATTGACTACGTAAAATTAAATGATTCCCGATTGCAAATATGTTTTCTCTATTAAAAATGAAATTTATCATAATCCAATTTTCAAATTAAATATGGCTTCGAGTCAAATATGTGGACCATGTACTAGGATGGAAAAATCAGCTTCTGCCGTAAACTTTGCACTGATGTGAAGATCCCTTATGCGCAAATTGTGTCACCACCCACTAAGCAATCAAGGCTCTCGCTTTACACCATTTGATCGATGCAGAAGTTCAAACTGACAAGGCTTTCAGCATCCGCAAGACCTGCAGTGACCATCCAGATATGAGTTTAGAGTTTTACTGCTCGAATCATGAAAGCTTATGCTGTCATACATGCTCCGTGAATACCCATCGCACATGTGGCGAAATTCTTCCGATCGATGTTGCTGCTCGCGGATTAAAGTCATCAGTAATGGTGAACGATGAAACAACAGATTTAAAGCATTTATAGAAAACTGCCGAGCAATTAGTAGATGACAGAGCAAAAAACAAGGAAAACATTACAAAAGCTAAAGCGACTACACTACAAATTATAGTCAAATTCAAACGTCAATTAATTCAAGAGTTAGATGAACTAGAAAAGAAATTAATGACGGAAGTTGATGAAATTGAGAAGAAGCTTACCAAAAAGTCCGAATCTGACCTTTCGGACATCGAAATGCGACGAAAAGCCATCGTAGATATATCCGAACAATTGGAGTTTCTTACAAAACACAGATCAGACAGTCAAATATTGATGCTTTTGAATACTATCAGAGTAGATATTTCAAAGCAAGAGAACGACTTTCAAAATTTGGTCCCATCATACGAGTGTATTGACGTTAATATCAAGGCATCAGGAATAAAATCCGCACTTAATTCTCTTGGATCGTTGCAAATACAATCGGTTCCATATTCAATTGCATACAAAACTTTGAAGCTCAGGCAAGCCCAGATACAACCGGAATATAAGAAAATGCAAACTAAATTCAAACTCAATAATAAATTTAAAGTACTTTATCCTGACGGGAGAATAACTAGCATTGTTGTCACGGAAGATGATAGGGTACTACTGTGTCATAGCAGAAACAATAGTAAAGCATTATTACTGGAGACCATATTCAGGGCTGTGCACTTGTTGACTATGCATGGGGTATGGCTATCATACCAGGAACAAATGAAGCAGTTGTAACATTACCATCTAATAATTCATTTCAATTTGTTAACATTACCAGTATGTTACCAGGTAAAGTAATAAAAGTTCCTGACAGACCATATGGAGTAACTGTTACTAATGACATGATAGTAATCGGTGGATCAGGAAAAGTTCATTTCCTCAGTATGACAGGAAGTCTTATAAAAACTTTCTATGTCGGAAGGGGCCATATGTTTTCACTGAAAGCAAATAAGACGGATAAAATCTATTGCTGTGAGGCAAATGGTACACTCCATTGCATTGATATCAATGGAACTGTTATTTTTTCATATAAATCTCCTCATTTAGGTAAGCCACTAGCCATGACGTTGGATGTGAAAGATAATATTTATGTAACAGATTTGGGAAAACTTACTCGTATTTCATCCGAAGGAAAGCTTTTTGACATATTTTTGAAGGAAGAAGACAGATTGAATGCACCGTGTGGAATTGCCTTCAACCAGAATTATACCAACTGTACATAGCAAACGGAGGATGTGAGGAAAATAAACAAGTATTGATATTTGACTGTGCTTAGAAACTACATATAACTTTAAAGATTTGCAAAAGAAGTTTCTCTTGGTAATTTGTAAGAATTCCTCTAAATGATTAAAACCCTGTCACTGGTGAATTGAGCATGAGTGTTCTGTTCCTCTGTTTGAAGAATTTATGTTTAATTAAAGATAATTATAACAATTCCATATTTTACAAAGAATTTATTTTATTCTATGATATTACCACAAAGCCAATGATCAATGCATTGATATAAAGAAATGATACATAAGAGGTCAATATTAATCAACTGTTAATTCGCTAATTTTTTTTAGAGCAATGAGCTTTCTATAAAGTACAAGAGTGTACTCCTTTCAAATGATGTGTCTGGTGAAGAAGTGATATTGACAGTTTGAATCAAAGTTAAACAAATTCTCTTTCAATTTTGACAAAAAAAAACTCCTTTTAAGCATTTTGAATAGCGTTTGGCAAGCACAGAATTTCCTATTCGAAAACACTAAGACATGTTAAATGCTTCTTGTTTGTAAACTTTCTTCAGATTTCATTGAAGAAATAGTACAACTGCAAACCTTTCGTGTTGCCATTTGAAACTTAAACTTTTCATTTAAATGTGTTTTTTCTTCAGATAATACACTGCATTCAAAATATCAATTTAGTATATATAAGAAGATGTGGTATGAGTGCCAATGAGACAACTCTCCATCAGAGTCACAATTTGTAAAAGTAAACCATTATAGGTCAAAGTACGGTCTTCAACACGGAGCCTTGGCTCACACCGAACAGCAAGCTATAAAGGGCCTACAAATGAATAGTGTAAAACATTTCAAACGGGAAAACCAACGGTCTAATCTATATAAAAAACGAGAAACGAGAAACGCTTATGAAGCATTTTAGGTTGAACTGGACACTTTGTCAGAATGGGTCAAAACAATCAGGTCTCTGATAAAACGTCGCATTCATAAGTTGAAAAAAACTGTGTGAATGAGCGACCAAAGTCTGTTTTCAGAGACAAAGAGGCTGTTAAATGTCTATCATCACTTCATGATAAATATGTTGTTGTTCCTGCGGACAAAGCTTCAAATTATATCGTCTTTGTATGTAAATCGCATTACTACGAGTGTCTTGTAAAAGAATTAGGAATAAAAGAGCAATCAGGTAATTCAATTCCACATACAAAAACATATCATTTGACAAGGATGAGATTTTGGCGAATCATTAGTCCTTCATGGCTTCAATGAACATTACATTAAACAACAAATCGGAGGATTTACCTTGTTTGTATTGGATACCTAAGCTTCACAAAATTCCGTACAAACAACGGTACATTGCCGGCTCATCTGCATGTTCGACTAAAGAATTGTCCATCTGATTGACAAAAACTCTGTCCGCAGTGAAAGAGGGTCTTCAGAAATACTGTGAAACTGTTTACTCGCGTAGAGGTATTAATTATATGTGGATTCTAAAAAACTCTAAAGAACTTCTGGATAATTTTAAATCTCGATCCTTTTGCTGAAATTAGTTCTATCAAAACTTTTGATTTTTCAACCGTGTATACCATTATTCCCCATGTGAAATTGAAAAATCGTCTAAAAGAAATAATCCACAATGCTTTTCAACATAAAAATGGTAGCATACGCTATAAATTTATTATTTTGGGATACCATATGGCATATTTTGTTAATAGTGAACAAAAGGTAATACATGCTACACAGAGGAACAAGTGATCAGTTTCTTATTGACAACATATTTGTTGAATTTAGAGGTAGAATTTTTTACCAAATTGTCGGCATTCCTGTGGGAACGAACTGTGCGCCTCTCCTTGCCGACCTCTTCTTATTTTCATATGAATCGGAGTTCCTTCAGACACTTGTCAACAACATGAAGATCAAAGAAGCCAGGTTATTTAATTTCACATTCAGATATATTGATGATGTTCTTTCCATTAACAATCCGAACGTTTCTGATTGGGTTCAATTAATATATCCCCCAGAACTAGAAATTAAAGAAACAACAGACACGGCTTCCTCCGCCTCATGTTTAGACTTATACCTCGAATTTGACATACACAGTCATCTCAGTACCAGAATCTATGACAAACGAGACGATTTTAATTGTGAAATTATCAATCTCCCCCACCTTAGTAGCAATATACCAACTTCACCTGCATATGGGATATACATTTCCCAACTTATTCGGTATTCAAGAGCTTGCAGCTCCTACTCTGACTTTGTAAAACGTCACCAGTGTCTACATAGAAAGTTGATGAACCAGGGGTATGTCAATGGACGTCTCGTCCTTTTTCTAAAAAAAAAGTTCATAGGAAGGTATCAAGACCTTGTTGATAAATATTCTTTTATTTGTCTTTATTAAAATTACTTTTACTGGTTAGTCTGTTTTTGGTAATATCCATTAGACGTGACTCTGTACTTATTTATCCCGTCATTGTGTTATTGTTCTATGATAATTTTTGTATTATTGTCTTTCATTTTTGCTAATGTGCTTTGTCTACTGTAAATTCAGAAATAATTGCGAGCATGTATTATTGCGATTTTTGAAAAAAAGACAAAAATGCGAGATTTATTATTGCGATTTCAGGAAAATCTGCATACACCTATATGTAATAGATATCAGAATGCGAGATTTTGGTATTGCGATTCTCATCCAGTCGCATTATACGCAATAATAAAAACCTCGCAATGATTTCTGAATTTACAGAGCACATTATGCTTTTTTGGGTGTCTTTGGTACATATGACGTGGCTCTGTACTTATACATCCCGTCATTGTGTTATTGTTCTATGATAATTTTTGTATTCTTGTCTTTCATTTTTGCTAATGTGCTTTGTCTATATGCCTTTTTGTGTTTCTTTGATACATATGACGTGGCTCTGTACTTATACATCCCGTCATTATGTTATTGTGCTATTGTAAAGTTTTGTATTCTTGTCTTTCATTTTTGCTAATGTGCTTTGTCTATATGCCTTTTTGTGCTTCTTTGTTACATATTTGTTTGTTTTTATAGTAATTTAGATTATAACACAATGTTGACTGCTGTGCCCCTATGTTGACATTTTTACCTATTATTTCTGTGTTTTGTTCACACATCGTTGTCAATATAAAGGAATTTGATACGACTGTCATACAAGTGAGAGGTTTAGCTAGCTATAAAACCGGTTTAATCCACTATTTTCTACATAAGAAAATGCCTGTACCAAGTCAGGAATATGACAGTTGTTATCCATTCGTTTGATGTGTTTGAGCTTTTGATTTTTCCATTTGATTAGGGACATTCCGTTTTGAATTTTCCTCGGAGTTCAGTATTTTTGTGATTTTACTTTTTCTGGTTATGATTGAAATCAATAAGCGACCCAACTTCTTCTGCCTACCACTTCTGCAGATACAATATACAAAAAGACCATAGTCCATAAATGCTAAACAGATGTTCAACATTTAACTTAGAGAAAGCAGCAATAGATATATATGTTATCAGTATTTCATGTTATTTTTTATTTTTTCATTTTAGATGTAGTTTAATTTTTTCATACTTTTTCTAATATATTTTCTCAATATATACTATATATACCATGTATACTTCTAGAGAACTAAACTGTTAGATTTATCTATTATACCTTGGGCATCGTTGAAGAATCAAAGTATAGTTATTGCATCAAGACTGGTAATATTTATATATTTTTGTACTTTAAAAGTATTTTTTAACAACTAGTTTGAAAAATTATTGCAATATTCATTATTGACTAAATTATTGGTCAAACAATACCCGGTATTTTATATATATGTAAGAGGTCTGGTATATAATATTTCCAATGAGAAAATTAAAGTTATCACCCAAAGACCGAGGAAAGGGTCAGTCCTGAGAAAATGAGATCCGGTAATGGTGATAATGAGAACAATTTTTACGTGAATATAGATTTGATATATTTCGAATAATAAAGATTGAGCTTTATGTTCTCTTAATCTGTAAAACGCTTATTAAATAACATACCTAGCCGTTCAACATATTGTCGTGAATAATAATAAAAAAAAAACACTGGGCATGATCAACATGTTATATTGCATACACGTCAATTAGATATTTACTAAACGACATAATAAAATCATCGCCTGGGTGTCAACATGCAGTCTTTAAAAATAAGCATGTGTCGTTACAATAGGTCATAGCTCGAAATGGAACGAAGTGGATTTACATTTGACTGTACAGACGGTCTAATGACTTCAGATCAAATATATTCATAAGAGTGTCATGATCAACGTTTTTTTTTTTATTTAAACCGAAACTACTTGAAGACTGATAGCAGTTGTGATAAAAAAATGACAAATTTTAGTTTTCACTTTCTTTCTCGAAAAGTTTAGAATACAGGCAGAAACTATTAACAGAAAAATAATCAGCAATGCAGGATATATAAATTTTTAGTTTAACTCAACCCATCTAGCGATATGAGTTAGGAATCAATGGCTTACAAAAACTATGTTCGCCCAATTTTAACGTGTGTAGCGTTTCAATGTATATTAGCGTTTGTTTTTGTAGCAGTTCAGTTTTCTGTTGTTCCGTTGTTTCCTTCTTAAAATTGATGTGGTACCCTCGGTTTTGGTTTGTGACCCGGATTTGTTTTCGCTCAATCGATTTATGACTATGAAACAGCGGTATACTCCTGTTGCATTTATTTACCGTCTATGTTGTTACTTATACAGATATAAAAAGAAACATAAGTAGAAAACACGATCAGCAATACAAGACAAACAATATTAATATGACTTATATAATAAGTAGGCAGATGTTGTAGGATTGCCAATGAGAAAACTATGAACCAGCGTTCAAATGAAGCGAATTAAATTGACTTTATTCAATAAATATCGTAATTGGGATGTTAAATCCGTTGCTTCATAAAGGCAAAATACAATTTATCTTTACGTTCAGGAATGCTTGTAACAACTATGCGTTTGTCCTTCTCATCCAGCGAACATTCTTTTTTCATCAGCATTTCAATTTCCAGCTCATCATCTTGGTAGTTATGCAAGCAATAGTCAACAATGAATTAAAAAAAATAATTATTCAATAATTTCAATGATAGTTGAAGAAAACAAGGACTAATTGGTACAATGAACATCCCGAATATTTCATTTATTTCAGCGAGTTGTACCAAAAATGTTTTTTGACTTAGTATTGGTGTTTTCCTAAGTTTAGGTTGCTTTATGGACACTCTTATCAAGCTTTGTCAGAGGGAAATATTTTATTATCTCTGTTTACTTATAGCCTCCGATGTTTTCACCAGCCTGTAGCCAGTACTTCGAAACAGTCACGAAAAAAAGATTATTGTTTTATTGTACTGATATAAAATTGGATATAAAATCGTTCAAATTAAGGAATGTATCTCCTTCATGCATATATCTTATTCTTTGTTCGGGTTTAGGTTAATTTTCAGTCCTTTTAGGTTAAATCATCATTTCAATGTTGGTATTGGGTTTGGGTTTTTAATTATTTTTGGTCTCGATCATGCGCATAAATGGAAGATATTACTTGTCAAATGCGCAACTGCAATGTGCAGTAAATTTGACACCATTTATACTATAAATACATCAGGGTCATTCCATTGCTGGCAGATTGTTAGTTGTCTCCAATTCACTAGTCAGTATTTCCGTATGCAAATCTGCGGTTTTAACGTTGGTATCGTTAATGTTATTAAAGAACGTTGACTTATTGTAAAACACGAAACAAAAGAAAAACATTTATGCTTTTCATGCTTTCGCTTTATGAAAGATGAAAGGCGACAATGCAAAATGCCTGCGTCTGTGACCACCATATATATGTCCTCACCCTTGTTAATAAACGATTTCAATCAATCGGTCAGATTACACAAAAGTTTTGTTCTTATATTTTTGTTTTATTAGTTGATTGTCCCCTTGATATATTTTCTCTCTTTGTGTGAGTCGTTATGATCTAAACAAGAATACCGGCGAAGTAACGGTGTTAATCGTTTGAACACGGCATTTCCTTTTCATTTGCAGTTTACCTAATGTTGATGTGTATTTATAGCTTTTTGTTGGTGTTACATATCTCATTGAATCACTTGTTAACTAAACTATCCCATGACGCCATATGTGAGTTTTGATTGTCAATCGGCCTCCGTAGTCGTTGTAAACTTTTTAACAAAATCTCCTCTTTAACCATGAGATCAATTTCTACTAAGCTTGGATGAATGATTTTTTTTAGTAAAAAATTAATTGTTTTGCTTATTCCAATCAGTCAAATTACAATGATGGTTCGAGTTAAACGTGAGGGAAACATGCAAGTTGACGACTATTATTCTAAATACATAGTAAATCTGACATATTTTTCCATATCAACCACATATTCAGTAATCCTCCGCATATTCCTACGGCAAAGTTCCGAACCGGACCTAGCTCATTTCAAAGGTATTGACAAAAGCTATTCCCCGCTTGAATATGTTTTGTCCTATGTTTAACGAATGTATACAGTCGCTATAATTGGTAACGCTGACTTCAAGATCTATAGATCAGATGTAAGTTACGAAATATAGCTCCTAGTGCAATTGGACTTAAATCCATAATAAAACAATACCAGTCTAATGAATTTTATATTGCAAACAAAAATAATAGAGCAAATGCTTATGGGAGATTTTGGTCCCCACTTCATACAGTATTTTCGTGATTTATTATCATTTATACCTCTACTGTAGTGAGCAGTTGATATTTTCGTTTTACTTTCTTCTGTGTTGACAAGAATTATCATTGATATGGCCATAATTATAAATTAACTGTTTACAAAACTTTGAATAATTGAAATACTTAGGCTTTTCTACCTCAGGAATAGATAACCTTAGATGTATTTGGCAAAACGTTTAGGAATTTTTGGTTCTCAATGCTCTTCAACTTCGTACTTTATTTGGCCTTTTAACATTTTCTGATTCGACCGTCACTGATGAGTCTTTTGCAGACGAAACGCGCGTCTGGCGCAAATACTAAATTTCAATCCTGGTAGCTATGATGAGTTTATTTACAACCACTGGGTCGATGCCACTGCTGGTAGAGTTTTAATTCCCCGAGGGTATCATCAAGTACAGTAGTCAGCACTTCTGTGTTGACAAGAATTATCATTGATATGGTCATAATAATAAATTAACTGCTTACAAAACTTTGAATTATTGAAATACTAAGGCTTTCCTACCTCAGGAATAGATAACCTTAGATGTATTCGGCAAAACGTTTCGTAATTTTTGGTTCTCAATGCTTTTCAACTTCGTACTTTATTTGGCCTTTTAACATTTTCTGATTCGAGCGTCACTGATGAGTCTTTTGTAGACGAAACGGGCGTCTGGCGCAAATACTAAATTTCAATCCTGGTAGCTATGATGAGTTTATTTATATATAGACATGCATACATACTAATCGTAAGATTACAGTGACTGTATGTTAGAAGTGAGAGAAAGTGTGAGTGTTAGTAGTTTTTTTTTCTCCAGTAACTATATTCTTGTATTATAAATATGAATTTAAAAAACAAATAGGATAGTCTTGTACATATCTTTAAATGTTTACACTAAAAACCATGGTACGGTGGTGATTTTAGAGGTATTGTAAAATCCTGACCAATGAAAAACAAATAAAAGATAAAAAAAAAGATCTATAGTTTAAAGACATTTTTGAAGTTATCGTCTTTATAAGAGTAATATGAAAAGGGAAACAACTTAAAGGTCAGACAAACTGTATACCTTCCTAAGCACACGTTATGGTAAGAGCATTTATTTTATGTTCTTTTCTCTTATGGTTGTGGCCTGTTATCTATTTCTTGCATGAAGAGATATTTCTCGTATCACACTGTACGGAGTGTGATACGAATAAGTGATACGAAAATCTGCTTTAATTTGATTGGCTTAATGAGTATCACAAGATGACATAATGGCATTTCCATTGGCTATTCGTTAGGTCATTGATGACTTTCAAAGGATAAGACGATGAACATTTCGTCCATGGCAACATACATCTATGTGATTTCTTCAATACTATACCAAATACTCACACATTTCACCTGACAATCTTCTTTTTGTCAAATTTTATTACATTCTGAAGCGTACAAAAAGTCTTAAAATGTCTGATGTTAAAGTTTGACACTGGAAAATGACATATGACGTCATACTGGAATGTGCAAAAGACTGGATCAACATTTCGCGGAATTTTTAATTTAACGCATTAAAAGTGTTGACCATAAGAGAACAAATTTGGCCTTTTTTATTATTATATTGAAATTAAATAACTCGAGTTGATACAAAGCGATATCCCATTCTCACTCGTTATGAAACCTAGAAATGTATTTATTTAGCAGCTGTAATATATTTCCATTGTGTACTAAACCATTTCTATTTTTACCATAAATGTGTAAATATGAAGAGTCTGTGTGAAAATAATTGTCAAATCCTATGTCCGTTCTTCATGCTTTTAATAGTTTAGAAAACAGTTTAAACAATGCATATGTTATTTCCATCGCAGCAAATTATAAAGGTGATAATTAGATAAAATGGCTGTTATATATAAAATTGTCGCGCTGCAAAACCTAGTGTTGATCTCCACTTGCCTTTTGTGTAAGTGAGGATAAAGATAATAAAGGGACATTCAAGCTCATAAGTCGAAAATAAACAGACAACGCCTAGGTAAAAACAAAGACCAAACGACAAACAATGGAAGACAAAACACAACAAAAAAACTAAAAACTCAGCAGCACGAACTCTGCCAAAACCCGGGGTGATCTGAGGTGCTCAAGAAGGGTATGCAGATCCTGATTTACTTGTGGTACCCGTCGTGTTCCTCATGTACGTGCAAAGTCGGTGATAAGTCTAATTTGGTCGGACACATTCGAGGGAAAATAACGAAATTATATTTACGACAATTGGAACATATCCGTCATAATCTGTGAAACTGATATTCGATAACGATCAACCAACTCGTGATTGCATCTGTAAACATTTAGGAAGGTATGATTTCAACCTCACCACATGGAACTCTTGGTTTGATAGATGCTTGTGAGCAGCAACCCTCTATTACGAAAACCATGATAGGCGCTGCTGGAATGTTGGTACATAGAAATGAAAAAATCATAATTGGGAAGCTAAAATCATCTCTTTTGTGATAAACAAACTTTTATTATCAATTTATAAATGTAAGTCAAGATAAGAGGTAGACTTAACTGTATCTGTTGTATCCTTTATCTCAAGTTCAACGGGATTGATGCCTTCAACTTAGTCATCAAATTTTAAATTATTTAGTGAGAGAAAATCATTGTTATAGCAGAAAGAGAAGTTGAAGGAGACTGTTAATTTCTTTCCTTTTTTTCTAAGAAGTTCCTGTATGAAGCCAGCCTCTTATGAATAAAAAAAATAAGTCGTCAAGAAAAGGTGCACAGTTGCTTCCCATTGGAATTCCTAATTTTTGTTGAAAAACACCTCCTCCAAACGTAACAAATATGTTCTCAATCAAGTTATCAAGAATCTTGATATTGTCAGTTTCAGAGAATTTTATGTTTAAATCAGAGTGTTTTTTTTTCTCTACGTTGGTCATTCTTTTTTACGAGACCATGCAGGAACAACGCTTTCAATTTATCTTTAATTTGTGTAATTGTGTAGAAAAGTGTAGATATGTCTTATGCAATACATGTTTTTCTGATCGATTTTTTCTATTTATAAAATAACCCCAAACGTTGCAGGTGAGTTCGATTTTGATTCCTAATTGACTCTGATTGTCACTTTCCTGTCGAAGGTCTTGGTTTTTTTCCGGCCTTCTCTGTCAATACAAACTATCGTTACTGTATGTCCAGTAGTGCTGCAAGTGACGTTAAACACAATCAATCAATCAACCAATATTATCTAGAAATATAAGTACACGTATTCATCCCTAAATGGTGCACTATACACATGATAAAGTAATTGACTAACTGCATGAAATGCAAAAAGTAAAATAACAAAAATACCGAACTTATAAAATGGCAAAAACAAAAGCTCATCCACATCTAACGAATGGAAAACAACTGTCATATTCCTGACTTTGTACAGGCATTTCCTTATGTAGATAAATGGTGGATTTGATAGCTAGTTAAACATTTTACTTGTATGACAGCAGCATATAATTCCATTATATTGACGACAATGTGTGAGTAAAACAAACAGACATAATAGGTTAAAAAGTCAAAAGTTGGGGTACAGCCGTCAACATAGTAATATAATCTTATATTACTGTAAAAACAAAAAAAAAAACTATTAATTTTCAACAAAGAAACACAAAATGGAGTATAGACAATGTACATAAGCAAAAATGAAAGACAAGAACTCAAAATTTAAAAAACCCGTCAGTATCTAGAATCTATACTTCATGTCCATAATGTATTATTTGTGAAGTTGATACAGAATATTTATAAACAAGGGCCCGTATGCATGAAGCTACTTAACCTAAGATTTTCCTTAGTAAACACTTAAGTTAAGGAAACTCCTCCCTTTTTACCTAAGTGGTATGCATAAAAAAACTTCAACTAAGTATTTCCTTAGTAAAATCTTAGTTGTTTTTAGTCACGCCCACAAAACTTAAGTGGTATGCATAAAACCCCTTATGCTACGAAAACGCCTAAGATTACACTTAAGTCTTATGTACCTATAGAGCTATCTGAAATTTAAAAAAAATAGTTAAAAATCAGTCAAAAGTATGCGTTTTTTGCAGAACATTTATAGATTAGCTACAATTTAAATGATTAATAATTATATCAGTAATAGACTACTAATAAATCTTTTGTTTATTGCTAAATATTAACGATCATCGTAATTTTCTTAAAATCACGTATAATCAACAAATCAAGATAACAGAGGGTAGTTATATAATGTAACTTCATTCTACCCTTATATCCCAATCTCGTTGTTGTGTATACCGAAAAGTACTCATGGAATTCATGCTATTTTTTTCCTTTTGTTTACTCTGCACATGCATGTTTACATAAATAATTCTAAACGTTGAGTTCTTAGAATACACAGAGTGGTATTAACTGCAACCGGTAGTGACCTCCATTTTGTGGGAACAATTCGGTTGTTTATAATAATAATAATAATAATGAAAATTTATAAAGCGTCCTATATAAAAAATAAAAATTACTCTAAGGCGCTGTACATTCAACATGGTAATTTAAACAAATCAATGACAAAAACATAAAACATAAAACATACATTGTGTCAGATTCAAATACTGAAAAATAAAAAAAAATGCCTACCATAAAATAAAAGGTCAATACGCAAATACATGTTAAAACAAAAAAATTAAAAATTAGCAATATAGGCTAAGAGCATGCAAAACAGGCAAAAAATCTAAAAAGGAATACAAAAGTTGCATTAAAAGTTGATACAAAACAAGTAAAACCCGTAAAAGTGAAAAAGAAAAAAATCTAATTAAAAATCAATTCGATAAAAATGAGTTTTTAGCTGAGATTTAAAACACTCTAGGGACTTGCATTGTCTTAAACTGTTCGGGATATTGTTCCATAGAGATGCGGCTGCCCAATCAAATTGTCTTTCACCGTACGTCTTCGTCCTCACTTTTGGAACGGTAAGTTGTTTTGTAGAGCTTGAACGCAGAGATCGGTTTGGCACTTGTAAATTGACTAGTTCCCGAATGTTAGCAAGACCAATGCCATTCAAAGCGCAGTACAAATACGTAAGTATTTTGTAATGTGGTCGGTATTGGACGGGTAACCAATGTAAATCAGCAAGTATCGGAGTAATATGTTCATGTTTTCTTGTCCTGGTGATAAGACGGGCTACTGTATTTTGTACTTTTTGTAATCTGTTCATCGTAGTCTTGTTGATACCGTTCAGCAGAATATTCCCATAATCAAGTCTGGATGTTACTAGACTGTTCACTCGTGTCTTGCAAGCGGTTTTTTTTATAAAGCTGCGAATGCGTCCAATATTACTGATATGGAAATGACCAGATTTTACTATGGCAGAAACTTGCCGTTCCATCGTAAGATGTTGATCAAAATATACACCTAGGTTTTTCACGCAGGATACACTACTCATCACATTATTGCCGATTTTGAGTTGGAGATTTGGCACACTTGCCTTTAGATGTTTTGGTGTGAATATGATCAGTTGGGTTTTATCTTTATTCAATTTTAACATATTTGTTGACATCCATGAACTAATTTCGGAGATACATAGTTCAAGTTTTGAAAAGTAGTTCATCCAGTTGTCTAGCGGCTTGATAACCATTATCTAGGGAATCACTGGAACGACCCCCCTCTTATGGCAGTCAGTGCCTCCCGCCCCCATGTAAAAATTTCTGGATCCGCCACTGCTACCCCATGGAATTCGAAGTTTATATTACGTATTTATGATACCTAAAACGTATTGAATTATTTTTCATATTTCCTTATATATTCAGTGATATACTGCTGTTAACGAAAATATTAAATATTGCTAAAATGTCGATAATACCTTACCGTAAACATATAAATCAATTAATGTGTTTTAGTAAAGATTGTTGGACTTTTGAAAAATGCCCTCGTTTTTAAATGGATTCGTGGAAAATTGATCCTATCCTCCTTTTTTTTTTTGTTGCAAAAGGGAAGTTGTAAAAAACCTTTATTTTAATTCGAAATAGATTTTTTATAAGAAGTTGAATGATTATAGGAAAATTCTTGTCTAAAAAAATATGTTTTATAAAATTATTTGTAAGCACATGCTTACAATGCTATCTTGGTGCTACACCATTGAAACTTTATCATGTTTTGTTAGAGTTTAAAATATATTTTTGTCTCCAGAAAATATAACATCCATGAAAGATGAATTAAAGATTAAGTAGGAGGAAGTTTTGGATTTCAAATATTTTTTTTCCCATGCTCATCCATTGAAACGTCTGCGCCAATTTTTTTGAATTGTTTTACTTACCAACATCAATTTAACCCCAGCTCTTAATAAAAGTATGTATTGATCAATCAATGTAAATAATCATAACAAACTTTTACACGGCTGACTACATGCGATGAGCTAATATATATCATACGGTAATGCGAGAAAGGTTCCGATTTAAGTATTCCTTAATTAATTAAAGACTTAAGTAAGTTTATGCATACGACTTAAGATCTTTACTTAACTAAGGGAATTCTTAGTGAAATCTAAGTTTGAGGAACACTTAAATTAAGATGTTTTATGCATACGGGCCAAGATCTTAGTATCTTCCAATGAACTTTTTTAGAAACAGGACGAGACGTTCTTTGACATAACATTGGCTAATCAACTTTCTGCTCAGACGATGGTGACGTTTTATAAAGTCTGAGTAATAGCTGCAAGCTCTGGAATTCCGAATGAGTTGAAAATGTATATCCAATATGCAGGTGAAGTTGATATGTTGCTGCTAAGGTAAAGAAAATTAATAATTTCTAAATTAAAAGCGTCTCGCTTGGCATAGATTTTGGTATTTAGATGATCACTTATGTCAAATTCGAGGTATAAGTCTTAAAATGAGGCGGAGGAAGCCGTGTCTGTTGTTTCTTTAATTTTTAGTTCTGGAGGATATATTAATAGAACCCATTCAGAAAAGTTTGGATTGTTAATGGAAAAAACATCAACAATATATCTGAATGTGAAATTATATGATCTGGCCTTTTTAATTTTTTTGTTTTGACAAGTGTCTGAAGGAAGTCCGACTCAATTGAAAATAAGTAGATGTCGGCAATACGTGGCGCACAGTTCGTTCCCATAGCACAGTTGTTCCGGACCACATGTAAATTTTCTTATACTTTACTATATCAAATGAAGTCAAAAATTTATTTTTTTTAGAGAAAATATGGCTTCCAGTCAAATGTGTGGACCATGTACAAGAATGGACAAATCAGCTTCTGCCGTAAAATTTTGCACTGATTGCCAAGATCCCTTATGCACAGATTGTGTTGCCATTCACAAAGCAATTAAGGCTCTCGCTTTACACCATTTGGTCGATGAAGAAGTTCAAACTGACAAGGCTTTTAGCATAAGAAGAACCTGCAGTGACCATCCAGATATGAGTTTAGAGTTTTACTGCTCGAATCATGAAAGCTTATGCTGTCGTACATGTTCCGTTAATACCCATCGCACATGTGGCAAAATTTTACCGATTGATGTTGCTGCACGTGGAATAAAGACATCAGTTATGCTCAACGATGTATCAGCAGATTTAAGTGCTTTATTAAAAACTGCCAAACAATTAGAAGAGGACAGAGCAAAAAACAAAAACAATGCAGGAAAGGCTATTGCGACCACTTTACAAAAAATGGCCAAATTTAAACATGAATTGATTCAGAGGTTAGATGAACTAGAAAAGAAATTAATGTCAGAAGTTGCTGTTACTGAGGCAAATCTTATCAAAAAGGCGGAATCGGACATTTCAGACATTGAAATCCGACGAAAGGATATCGAAGATATATCAGAACAATTGGAATTTCTTACAAATCACGGATCAGAAAGCCAAATATTGATGTTGTTGAATACCATAAGAGTGGATATTTCAAAGCAGGAGAGCGACTTTAAAAATTTGGTCCCGTCATACGAATGTGTTGATGTTGAGTTCAAGGCATCAGGAATAAAGACCGCACTTAACTCTCTTGGATCGGTGGAAATAAAATCTGTTCCATGTTCAATAACACACAAACCCTCTAAACACACACAAGCTCAGATACCACCAGAATATGCGAAAATGCCAACAAAATTCAAACTCAAAAATGAATTTAAAGTATCTTGTTTTGATGGGAGAATAGGAAACATGATTGTAACGAATGATGATAGGCTGCTGTTATGTTATATGGGAGACAAGAGTAAAGCATTGTCGATATGGTCAGGGGCAGGAGACCACATTAAGGACTGTAAACTGGCTACTCCTGCATGGGGTATAGCTATAATACCAGGAACAAATGAAGCAGTTGTAACATTACCATCTATCAATTCGATTCAGTTTGTTAACATAACCAGTATGGTACCAGGTACAGTAATGAAGGTTCATGGGCAGTCCTTTGGAATCACAATTGTAAAGAACATGATAGTATTAGGTGGGAGGGGAAGGGTTTATTTCCTCAGTATGACAGGAAGTCTCTTGAACTTATTCAATGTCGGTAGTAGTAATTTGACTTCATTGAAGGCAAATAAGATGGATATGATTTATTGCTGTGACCTAAATAATGATACACTCCATTGCATTGATATCAAAGGAACTGTTTTTTTCTCATATAAATCTCCTGATGTTATTGGACAAGACATTGCATTGGATGGTAAAGAAAATATATATGTGACAATCTGTACATCAAACAAATTGCATCGTCTGTCACCAGATGGAAAACTCCTTGACGTCCTTCTGAAGGCTGAAGATAGATTGAATGAACCGTTTGGAACTGCCTTCAACAAGAACTATACCAAACTATACATAGTAAACGGACCTCGTCGTGAAAATAAACATATATCGATATTTGAGTGTGCTTAGAAACAGCATATAACTCTCTTACATCACTAGTTATTCATACCCTGTCATGATCCTGAAAGCCAATGTTGACTTTTGTATATATGTTCTGTTTCCTTGTTCGAAATGTTTATGCTGATTTAAATGAAACTAAAAGGACAGCATACTGTACAAGAATGTATTGCATTTTATTATATTACCACAAATCCACTCATTAAAGCATTGATGTAAAGAAATAATACATAAGAAAATAATAACTTAACATGAATTGGTTACGTTATTTTACACGAACCTGAGAAATGAGTTATCTCTTAAGTATCAGACTGTATTCCTTGCAAATAATGTATCTGGTGAGGAAGTTATATTGACAGTTCTAAGAGGTTTAAATTATCTTTCAATTTTCTCAAAAAACACATCTTTATGCTTTTTAGTTTACAACTCTAAAATAAAGACTAACAAGCACATAATTTCAAATAAGTTGAAAAAAAAAATATTTCCGATTGTTCAGAAAGATTTATTTTTTTTAATCTTTTATGCACTAAAACATGTCCAATTTTCTTTTTTGTGACCTTCCGCATATTTCATTAAAGAAATAGTAAAGCTTCACACATTTTCGTTTGGCCATTTCAAACATGAACTAATCATTCAAATAATATATTTTTCAGATAATACACTGCATTCAAAACACCAGTTAAGTTTCATTTTATGATTATGACTGAAATCACTATATCAAATTTTCTGTAGCCATAATGTTTCAAAAGCCTGTAAATGCTTAATAGATGTTCAACATCAACTTAAAGAAAAGTAGCAAAA
Organism: Mytilus californianus; assembly: GCF_021869535.1. Lineage (NCBI taxonomy): Eukaryota > Metazoa > Mollusca > Bivalvia > Mytilida > Mytilidae > Mytilus > Mytilus californianus. The sequence goes on along the minus strand of NW_026262582.1, from coordinate 45,220,044 downwards.
GAAATATATGTTATTACATAATCATTGTTTCATGTTTTTTTCTTTTTAAATTTGGTGATAAATTAAAAACGATACCTATTTGTAATATTCTCTTCTCTAAAGATTCAATTAAATATTACAATGTGATTATATAATAAACTTATTTTTGTCCTTTCTTAAGAAGAGGCGAAAGAAATCAAAGGGACATTCAAACTCATAATTTTATTAATTGTGAAATTGTGACTTGGATGGAGAGTTGTCTCATTGGCACTCATACCACATCTTCTTATATCTATCATAAGTCGAAAATAGACTGGCAATGCCATGGCTTAAAAGAAAAAGACAAACAGACAAACAACAGTACACAATACACAACATAGTAAACTTAAGACTGAGCAACATGAACCCGACCAACCACTGGGGGTGATCTCAGAAGCTCCGGAAGGGTAAGCAGATCCTACTCCACATTTGCCACCCGTCGTGTTGCTTACCCGGTTAAAAGTCTAATTAGGTACCTCACATTCGGGGAAAAGGGGACGGGACTTACAAATTTGGAACATATTCGCTATTTGTGAAACGAATATTTCATAACGGTCAAACAACTCGTGATTGCGACCGAAATATTTACGAGGGGAAGATTTCAACATCACCACTTGAAGATCTTGATTTTTGTAGCTTCCTTGTGAGCAGCAACCCTATATCAAGGAAATCATGATAGGAAATACAAGCCCTGGAATATCGAATCAACTTGGGTATATGTACTCCGTATGCAGGCGCTGCTGGAATGTTGCTACATAGAAATAGAAAATTCACAAATGGAAAATTGAAATCATCTCTTTTATCGTAAAGTGCTGTTGTCAGTTTGACCATCATTGTCAATTTAAAGATGTGAGTCAAGATATGAGACAGACTCAACTGTATATTTCCTTTATCTCAAGTTTGATGGGATAGATGCGTTCAACATAGTCACCAAATTTTGAATTATTTAGTGAGAGAAAATCTCTATATTGTAGAAAGTAAATTTAAAGGATGTTGTTAACTTCTTTTCATTCACCCTAAGAAGTTCCTGGATTAATTCAGACTCACATGAATAAAAAAACAAGTCGGCAAGAAGAGGGGCACAGTTTGTTTCCTTGGGAAGCCGATTGTTTATTAGAAAATAACGTCCTCCAAACGTAACAAATTTGTTGTGAGTAACATAAATCAAGCATGTTGATATTGTCAGTTTCAGAGAATGTTTTGTTTGAATCAGAGTAGTTTTTTACGAAGTAGGATTTATCCCTCCCTACTACATTGGTCTTTTTTATGAAATAAAGAAGGACTAACTCTTTCAACTTGTCTTTTAGTTCGCATATTGAATACTTGTGTAAAGTGTAGAACAGTCAAATGTTTTGATACTATTGCATGATGAAAGGGTCTTAGATTGTATGTACTATAAAAGATCTTTGGAATATTTGAGTATACACATCTGATTCACGCCACCTATAGAAAAAAGAGTTTCACAATAACTTTGCAGCCCGGCTTTGATTGCTGATAAAATTGATGCTAATAATTTAGAAAAGGGTTACGTGGAACACTTAGAAGACACAGCAATATAACGTTGTTTGTAAGGACACTTATGTAGTTTAGGTATCCAATACAGTGATGGAAGATTCAGTTCTTCTTCTTTGTTTGAAATTCCAAAGGAACATAGAACAGACCTATGATTAACCAAGATTTCCTCTTTGTGCATACACCAAAAAATGTGCATCAGTTATAAAGCTATTTTGAAATGACAGATAGCAAGCAATGCAAAGAAAATCACATGGCACAATAAAAAGGAAAATACTGTGTTCAACATATTCAGAGAGGAGAAATATGTTAATAAAAAAAAATTAATGTACAAAAGTAGAAATGAAATGATAGAGAACTTAAAAACTTATTCAACAGAGCTTCGGTTAAATCTCATCATTTGTTTTAATTTCCATTATGTTACATTTTTACTTTTAATTTTGTGCTGTTTTTATTCAAGCCATAATGATAGCATGCAATGCAAAGAAAATCACATGGCACAATAAAAATGAAAATACTGCGTTCAACATATTCAAAGAGGAGAAATATGTTAATAAAAAAAAATTTAATATACAAAAGTAGAAATGAAATGATAGAGAACTTAAAAACTTATTCAACAGAGCTTCAGTTAAATTTCATCATTTGTTTTAATTTCCATTATGTTACATTTTTACTTTTTAACTTTGTGCTGTTTTTATTCAAGCCATAATGATAGCATGTTTATATGAATAAAAAAAGTGTCATTTTTCTTTTAAAAATACAGTTATTTAAACTTAAAAATATATTTTATAGTGAAATCGAAGCATCTATTAACAATAAGGAGATGTTGTATGATTGCCAACGAGACAACTATCCACCAAAGTTCAAATGAAGTGGATAGGCAACTATACGACCTTTAAGAATGAGAAAAAACCTATTCCGCATAGTCGGCTATAAAAGGACCCAACCTAAAAAACTGTGACAAACTTACAAAAATATTAGTTATCCCTTCGTTGACATATACATATTTTGTACAGACTTACATAAATCTCAGTTATCCTTTACTGTTTCCCTTTGACATCTAAATTTTGAATAAACTTACATAAATATTAGTTATCCCTTACTGGTTCTCCTTGACATAAACATTTATCCATTACTGGTTCCCCTGGACATATAAAGCCTGTACAGAAATACAAAATTTTCTCAATTGAATTGTTTCACATTTTTCATGTCAGGGCTTTTTATATCCGACTATATGGTATGAGTTTTTTCTCATTGTTGGTTGCCTGTAATTGCATCCACTTCATTTGAACTTTGGAGGATATTTGTCTCATTGAAAATCATACCACATCTCCCTATTTTCATATGTAATGTTATTATTTCAGTTTAGAATAAGGAATACTGCTGTAAAGGTAGTGAAGTCAAATAGTTAATATATTGCATGATGAGAGGGATCGATATGTCTGCTTTAACAGTAGGAATTGGATGTTTTCTTCATTATCTGAAGCTGACTCATATGTCCTTTTCATTTTGTTAGTATCACAGTAGCTCTGGGGCACGATTTTATGCTGATTAATAGTGGATAACAGTTTTTTGTAGTGTTCATTTTTCACACATTTATTATATAACGTTGTTTGTATACTCGTAAGTAATTTGAGTATCCTGTAAAATAGAGGAAACTTATCCATTTTTTTTCATATATACCTATGATTGTTCAAGTTGTCTTGTCTAGTTAGTGATATATGTAAGTATATGCTGGCTTTGCAAGAGTGAATTATAAATGCACTGCTATCAGGAAGTTCAGGGTATATGTGTTTAATTCATCAGTTTGTGTTGGCAGGTTGTGTAAATTCATATAAAATCATGTTTGATGAGGGTGCTTACCGTTTGGATTTGATACGACTACAATTTCTTATTTATGATTCGTTGTCAACAAACACTGTTCCAGCTACTTTTTGTATGAATATAAGGGCATACGATACAGTTACAGGAGAGGTGATGACGTTGCTAACGTAAAATGTTATTTTTCAAGACGTCAAACTGTGACATATCGGGAAAAGAAGCATTTTAGACAGTTTTTCATCATTCAAAATGATTTAATTTGAAATTTGAGTTCATGGACTCCTGTATTAAAAAATAACATTTGGCTTAAATATGTCTGAAGATAATTTGTGCCAAATTTTATGAACAAATCAAGGATGATTTTGTTTTCTAAATTAGATAATTGTACAGAAAAAAGAAAAAAACATTTCTTCGACTGAAATCATGAAAATAGGAAATATTTTCATAGAATCGTTACACAAATTCAAATCACACTTATGTAGAAAAGATATTCCAGATGTTTTTACAAAAAATCGCTGGCGTTTATCTTTTGAAACATAAAAGTTAAGTATGTCTTTCAAAGGATAGATATATGTAAGAAACCAAAAATGCCAGTAAATGTCTAAAATTTCGACCCCATTTATTTCTAAAAGTAGCACATGAAAGTATATTTTCTATTACATATTTGAATTGACTAGGCTAAAAATAGCTTACATACAAACTTTCGCCAAAAATCACCGTGAGGTCAAAACTGTATCGTATGCTCCTACGTGTTTTCTATCATAGGCATACATTGCCTCATCCGTTGTTTGGCATAACTTTTCTGAATTTTCGATTTTTTTCTCGCCTTGACAAATTCAAAAAGCGAGACATAGTTATGCTGTTTTCGGCCGCGTAGGCGGCGTAGGCGGCGATGGCGGCGGCGTCAAAAATTCATTAGTTTGTACTTAAGTCGGTTTATGGGGAACCACTAGTGGTAGGTTGATGATATCTAGTATGTAGTTGTATAAGCACTGGTACATCTCATTTTCATGTAGATAAGTTGGCCCCGTCCCCTCAGTAATGGTCTATTGACTTTGAACGTTTTGCTTAGTATACACGTATTAGTTTGTGATGAGGTCAGTTTAAGGGAAGCCATTATCAGTGATATATGGTATGCAAATGTATTGGCATTTGCAAGTCTCATCCCCATGGAAAGAATATGGCCCCACCCCCTTATCATGGTTCATTGACTTTGAAACTTTTACATAATTTTAAAAAAAATAATTGTGTTTAGGTTTGTTTAACGGGAATGACTTATGATAAGTCAATTGTATTTGGTATGCAGTTGTATAAGCATTGACAAATCTCATTTTCATGGAGATTATTTGGCCCTGTACTTATGTCATGGTGCATGGACTTTGAATATTTTGCATAACTTTTATCTTCTATTTTGTAAATCATTCAGTTTTTTTTTCTTTTTATCCCTTTCTTTTTGCTTTAATTTTTTTCAAATCACTAACAATATTTTTTGCACGCCTCAGAAGTATGTTATTATATGTTCACATTTCTGATATACGAAATTTGAACCCCGCCTATATATTCTTGATAAAAATACATTTAACATGCTAAAAGAAAGATAACTCCATTGTGATAGGCAACGACGATCGACGACAGTAGGTATAACATTTCTTTTTTTATTATTTCCTAATACACACATACATGTATTTCTTTTCAAGAACAGATACAATCATATAATGGAAATACTACACAAACGAAATACACAATCATAATAATGTGTGATATCCATAGTTGATAATTTGATTAACATCTTTGTGTGATTTTACTTCCTGATAAATATATTTTCTGTAAAATATATCAAATAAAGGAATATGAGAAATTTAACAGAATGACATGATCAAGATGAGTGTTTTTGGATTAGAAACACGATTGTTTATCTATGGAAGGTTGTGATGATGAAACGAAAATAAAATAGTATATGTGACCTTCGATTACCAGTTTACGCAGTAACCTTGGCTGATCTTTTTCAACAACACATATCGAGGCATTATGCATAGTCATGTTGCAATAATAATTAAAATGAATCTGGAACACAGATAATAATAAAACGGTGCCACAACCATATGCGCCTGTGAAAAATGTATAACCTTTATGGAATGAAGGGACAGCGGTGGTGACTGGCGTTTTAGTTCCTCGCACATTTATTTAAAATTCGAGGTTTTGATTTTTCGTCCACGATACTCTAAAAGATTAGCGGACCCTGGTCAGTAATCAATCCAAAGAAACAATAAATTTAAAATTTGGGGTTATAATCAGTGTTTAACATGTTTTAAGCACTGTTACACCTGTGACTTTTGTCTTCTTTTTTTCGTAAATTATTCAGTTTCTTTTTCTTCTTCTCCATTTCCTAATGCTTGTAATTTTAATCGAATCACTCACAACATTTTCCCCCGCCTTTGAAGTATGCTATTATATGAACACACTGACATTTCTGATATTAGAACTATATTCTTGATAAAAATATATTTAATATGTTACAAGAAAGATAACTCCATTGTGATAGACAACGACGATCGACGATAGTAGGTATAACATATTTTTTTTAGTATATCTTAATACACAAATACATATATATTTCTTTTTAAGAACATAAACAATCATATAATGAAACTACTACACAAACGAAATACACAATCACAATAATGTGTGATATCCATAGTTGATAATTTGATTAACAGCTTTGTGTGATTTTACCTCCTGATAAATATATTTTCTGTAAAATATATCCAATAAAGAAATATGAGAAATTAACAGAATGAACATGATCAAGATCGATGTTCTTGGATTAAAAACACGATATTTTATCTATAGAAGGTGTTGATGATGAAACGAAAATTAAATACTAAATGTGACCAGTTGCTACAGTAACCTTGATCGGACTCATTTTTCAACAACAAATATCGAGGCATTTTGCATAGTCGAGTTGAAATAATAATGAAAGATTAATCTGGAACACAGATAATAATAAAACGGTGTCATAGCCAAATGTGCATGTGAAAAAAGTATAACCTTTATGTTACCGTTAAATTTAGTGAAAATAAATAAAACAAATCAGCTAAAATTAATACAAAATGCTGTATGTTCAATTTGTTATGCATATATGTAAGTGATATTTTATCCAAATATTTGAGTTATTACCATTTTTTAATCACAAATTGCGTGATATTATTTAATGGATTTAAACTTTCGATTTAAATTGAAATAAATGTTGTAAACACAGATCAATCATGCCGATCGCAGATTTAGAGGTGTGCATCTGGATCTATCTAATATGGATATGATTTATAAGCCTCGTTTTGTTCTACTTTCTTATCCTACTTGTATATCTTTTAACTTGGTGTTTGTTTTAATTATGGATACACACTTATTTTGACCCTTACTATTTTCGATCGGAAAGCACATATACTGTAGCTTTGTTGGTTTATCTTTGTGGTATTATACTTAGAAAAAACGAAAGCCGGGCGTCTGCTAGAACTTCGTGTGATGTATGAATACACATTCAAGTCCCGTTGGGATATGAATTTTAAATACGATGCAGAACCGCAATCTTTACATGTTAAATAACCCTCGCAACAACTCTACGAGGGATCACAAGGTAACATGATGCAGTGTCACATTACCTGTAATATCCTGCATATCCAAATTTTACAAAGCAGTCAAAATTGCCCGCCTTATGTACAGGAATCATCCAAAAATCTGTCGATTAAAAAATGAATCATTTTCTTCTGCGAAAATATGGAATAGTATGATAAAAAGAACAGTACGGGCTATCATGGGATAGATGTTCTTTTGAATCTCACTATTAAATTCTGTATCAGAAAAATAGAGGAAACAATTGACATCAAATTTCTACAAACAATTTACACCTTGAAGTTAAGAAATCTATTTTCTCCAAATTCCTGAATTTCATTTGGTTATTTTTTATTTTTTTATCATTGTCAATTGGAGGCAGTAATAGAAATAGCATTCGATGTCTTCCATTCAATAAATTCTTGTTCAACGTGTCATGAATTGTTTTCTGTCAGACTTTGTTTCATTTCTGTTTATTTAGACCCAATCTTGACCATGTTCAACTATGTTCAACAATGGTATTTTTTCGTGAATTGCAGATGTCTTCTTAAGTTACGATTGTTGTTTTAAAGTATTTGATTTAACTCCCCCATTCATTTCCACTTGACCTGTAACATTAACTTATGAGCATGTTTGACGTTAGGAAAGCAACAAGTAATGAATCAATTAAAACCATAATATACAACGTTAAATTAATAATGTATATTTTCATTCCTGTATTGAAAATATCTCCTTTATTCAATTCTCTTATTCCTTGCACGGCTTTTACTTAACTTTTTATTTTTGTTTTTATTTTTGTTTTTGTTTTTGTTTTTGTTTTGTTATTGCTCTTCAGCTTTGGATTTTCAGTATTTTGGTCTCGAGCATTACTGAAAGACATTTATTGTCGAAATGCGCATCTGGTGCAGAAAAATTGGTACCATTTATGTTATTGTAATATAAAGATATCGACTTACTGGATAAATTTATATTGTTCCCGACTGTTTGTATTTTTCCACCTTCACTATATAAATTGAAATTTTAGCAAATTCTATTTTATTCAGAGTAAATATGGCTTCCAGTCAAATGTGTGGACCATGTACTAGGATGGACAAATCAGCTACTGTCGTACAATTTTGCACTGATTGTGAAGATCCCTTATGCTCTGATTGTGTTACCACTCACAAAGCAATCAAGGCTCTTGCTTTGCACCATTTGATTGATGAAAAAGTTCATGTCGACAAGGCTTTCAACATCAAAAGAATATGCAGTGACCATCCAGAAATGAGTTTAGAGTTTTACTGCTCGAATCATGAAAGCTTATGCTGTCGTACATGCTCCGTGAATATCCATCGCACATGTGACAAAATTTTACCGATAGATGTTGCTGCACGTGGAACAAAGTCATCAGTAATGATGAACGATGTAACAGCAGATTTAAAGGATTTATTGAAAACTGCCGAGCAATTAGTAGAAGACCGAGCGAAAAACAAGGAAAACATTGGAAAAGCTAAAGCGACCACTCTACAAAAAATAGTCAAATTTAAACGTCAATTAATTCAAGAGTTAGATGAACTAGAAAGGAAATCAATGACGGAAGTTGATGTAACTGAGAAAACGCTTACCAAAAAGGCCGAATCTGACCTTTCAGACGTTGAAATCCGAAGAAAGACAATCACAGATATGTCAAAGCAACTGGAATTTCTTACAAAAAACGGTTCAGAAAGCCAAATTTTGATGCTGTTGAACACTATAAGAGTAGATGTTTCAAAGCAAGAAAATGAATTTCAAAATTTAATCCCGTCTTTCGATTGCAGTAATATTATCTTCAAGGCATCAGGAATAAAGTCCGTACTAATTTCGCTCGGATCGGTGGAAATCCAATCGGTTCCATGTTCAATTGCACACAAACCCTCGAAACATGCACAAGCCCAGATACCAACAGAGTATGGGAAAATGCTTACCAAATTCAAACTCAAAAATGAATTTAAAGTACCTTATTCTAACGGGAATGTAGCTAGCATTGTTGTAACGAATGATAATAGGCTACTGTTATGTTATTTCGGAGACAAGAGTAAAGCATTGTCGAAATGGTCAGAGACGGGAGACCACATTCAGGACTGTAAACTGGCTGCTCCTGCGTGGGGTATAGCTAACATTCCAGGATCAAATGTAGCGGTTGTTACATTACCACTAATTAAATCGGTTCAGTTTGTTAACATGACCAGTATGGTACCAGGCAAAGCAATGAAAGTTCCCGACGAATGCCATGGAGTAACGGTTATTAAGGACATGATAGTATTTGGTGGGAAGGGCAAATGTTATTTCCTCAGTATGACAGGAAGTCTCATGAAAACATTTAATGTCGGTAGTGGTTTCTTGTATTCACTGAAGACAGGTAACATGGATATGATATATTGCTGTGATACAAGTTATGATACACTCTATTGCATTGATATCAATGGAACTGTAATCTTCTCGTATAAATCTCCTGATTTCAAAGGACCAATAGACATGGCATTGGATGGTAAAGAGAATCTGTATGTGGCAACCTGGAAAACTGACAAATTACATCGTCTGTCAAAAGATGGGAAGCTTATTAATATCCTTCTCAAGAATGAAGATGGACTAAATAATCCGTTTGCAGTTGCTTTCAACAAGAATTATACCAAATTGTACATAGCAGACGGACGATTATGCGAAAATAAAAATGTATTGATTTTTGATTGTGCTTAAAACTGCATGCAACTCTAAAACTTACAAAACTAGATTCACCTGATAACTTGTAAAATTATATGCATAAAATTGAAACCCTGTCCTGTCCATTAAAACGAATTTTGATTTGGGTATGAATGCTCTGTTCTCCTGTTTGAAGAATTAATGTTGATTCAAAGAAAATTACAAGAACACTATATTGTACAAAGAACTCATTTTATTTTATGATATTACCACAAAGCCAGTGATTAATGCATTGATGTAAAGAAATTATACATAAGAGGTGAATATCAATTTACTGTTTCTTGGCAATGTTGTTTTACAATGGTGGGCTATCTCTGAAGTATAAAAATGTATTATTTGTCAATTATGTGTCTGGTGAAGAAAAATTAATTGTTTTAATCAAAGTTGTACAAATTCTCTTTCAATGTTGACAAAATCCACATCTTTTAAGCATATTTATATATATAAATAAATGATTTATAATTATTAGTGTCAGATATTATTAGAGACAACTCTTAAATGCACTAAAAAAATGTTTGACTTTTTCTCGTTTTTGAACCTTTTGAAGATTACAGCCTATTGAAGATACAACTTGCATATGTGTTGGCTACTTTCTGTGAAGTGGCATATGTATAAAAAGTGATGTGAAATTTCATAAAACATATAAACAATAGATATAGAAAGATGTGGTATGAGTGCCAATGAGACAACTCTCCATCCAAGTTACAATTTATAAAAGTAAACCATTATAGGTCAAGGTACGGCCTTCAACACGGAGCATTTGCTCACACCGAACAGCAAGCTATAAAAGGCCCCCAAAAAATACTAGTGTAAAACCATTCAAACGGAAAAACCAACGGTCTAATCTAAATAAAACGAGAAACGAGAAACACGTATGAACTACATAAACAGACGACAACTACTGTAATCAGATTCCTGACTTAGGACAGGTGCAAACATTTGCAGCGGGATTAAACGTTTTAATGGTACCAAACATTCTTTTCTGAAACAATAGCATAACATCACAACATAGAAAAACACACTATAAAATATCAATTGGAAGGCTTAACTCAATCAAAAAACGTAAATTAACACACAATGAACGAATAAATTTGACATGTGACACCTGAATGCAAATACACAGTTAATAAAAAATTGCAGGGGATAAATGATTAAAGTCAAAAGTAAATAAACAGGTTTAAACAAAGTTAAAGTATGATATCACTGTGAAATGTCAAACAATTTTTTGAAAATCATCATTTTTGAAGAAACCTGCGTCATATTATACACAGGTAAATGAAAATAATTTTGTTGTTAAGTATACTTCTTCTTCTGTGTGTATAAAATCTTCCGTTTAGGAATATCAAGAAATTTCTTTAATATCAATAAAACTAATCTAACACTTTGTACATATAGGGTGAATATCAACAATAAAACTATACAATTAGTGCTAGATAAAACTTCCTGTACAGGTCCAAGAACAGCATCTAAGGAAAAATGAAATAATTTTGATGTTCATAGTACGAAGAAGTGAAAATTTGTAGTAATACCAAATAATCAAAGCTGGTATATAGACAAGATCCATGTTAACATAAAGTAAAAAAAAAGCATTACAAATAGTATCAACAGGTCAAATTAAAACGAAAGTACGATTTGAGAGTACTCGCAGTTACTGACAGCTAGTTAAAAGCCAAAACAATTAATAATAAAAAATCATGCATCAGAGACTAAAATCAACTAAAATACATCCCAGGGATTTAGTATTTTAACGTCATGAACAGTCAAAGAAGACATGACTTGTGCAATGCCAAAAATAAATGTATCGACATGTTTAGGATAGTTAGGAGAGACTTCTTTATAGATAAAAATGAACGTGTGTGTGTCTCTATACATCCCGTTTGAAAAGAAAATACAAATTTAGTTATGTTTTAATATGCTAATGACAAAATCGATATTAGTGCCAATGTAAACTATATTCAGAGATCTAATTACAACATTGGTACGATAACCCTTACTAATAAGTTTGTTTAAAGGTTCGATGAGTTTACACGGATCACATAATATTTCCGCGTTTTAAGTACAATATTACCATACAATTTAGGATGTAAAATAAGCATTTATGTATTTATATTTTTGTGAGGTTAACCTGTCTAATAATTATTTTTGCTTGAAATGATAAAGCATTTGTTATTCGCTACTTGACCAAAATTTATGATTCGTGTCATTTGAAGACCTCCAATATTAAATAACAGTGATTGACTGCAGAAAAGTGAAAACAATACGATTTGAGCCACTGCATAAATATGAATATTCAGTTTTATGTACACAAACACTTAAAAATGTACCAATTACTTCCCTTTCCATTGAACTTCCTCGTGGGATTGTTGCCTACCTCCAAATGGAGGGATTTTTCAAACTGGGTCTAAAAAATGGTTTATAAATGAGAAATAGTAAGCAAATGCAAAGAAAAGCACAAGTCACAATGAAATAAAAATACTGTGTTCAACATATTTTGAGTGAATAAATATGTGAATGAAGAAAATATTTAATGTAGAAAAGAAAGTTCTTTAAATTTTCATTTAAAGACTTTTAATAATGATAATTAACCTATTTCTCTGACGTCAGTCTATTGTTCTTACAGTAGATTATTTTTCATGAATCCACTGACCACTTCGTTAACTTAAGATAACTTATTTTATAACTTTAAACTTTTAACTTACGATTTGTTATCCTCTCAAAAACGAGTGGCATATGAAGGGTTCGAACTCGCGCGTATTTTCTTCATAATCAGTAGAGTCTTCAGTCTATGCATGATACCACTATACCACGAGTGCTGACATAAATCAATATTTAAATAACACTCATAAAGCGCACAACTATCAATACATGTCAATAAACTGTATGTCTGTCTCAGAGATAATTCGCTTTTGTTATCTAATAAAATATATATTCTATGTCTGGATTTGTTCATGTTCTTTTCAAATTATTTAAATTGTTTTATTTTGGGCGTTATTTTTTAAGGAAGATTATTTTCTACATTTGAACGTTCTTGATTATAGTTATATAGCAGTATGGAAATATCTTAAAACAGAGTTTATTCACGATGTCAGGTTTGAACATTGGTCGATTTTCAACATCGTTATAATGAACCGATGGGTCTTTATACGATTGTGGCTATTACACACTAGTTCTAAACACTAGAGAATCAAGGAATTGTATATATAAGTGCAATTCTTTGATAAAATAAACATTCATATGCCCATTACACTTGTCACTTTTAACGTACTAGGACTTTTCCTTTTTATCATAGCAAATACTTACTTATGGTTTTAGTCTTATAATGATATCGTACTATCAATATTTTTTTCTTTGTTTGATTATAAATGGTCCAAATATACATCACGTCAACACTGAACGGACTCTAATTTGAATAAAGTGTGATATATAAGCTACGACCGTAAAACTACTTCTTTGATTGTAAAACCAGAAACAAAATCATCGCCTTTAAATGAAAATGAAGTATATAATACCTCTAAGATTAAAACAATATTTTTGTTGAGAAAAAAATTACAATGAAAAAAATTTCAATTCGGGTACAAGGTTTGAACTTGGCACTGTTAATGTCACAGTTATGTTTTTCGGTACCAACGACTAGACGATCACGGCTATGAACAGCTTGAATGTAAAAGTAAAAAATTTACATAAGTATACATTGTACATCTGTAGCAAGAGCAATTCTGCAGGAGATTCAGAATGCGTACCACAGATAATACTAGTTTATTGACTGGTTTACGATGGATGCCAAATGTAATAACGTTAAAAATAATCTAAACTTAATGAAAGGGAAACAGTTTAAACAAAATTCATGTATAATTGTTCAAACAAGACCTTAAGCAATTATTTTATTTATTTCCGAAAGCATCATTAACTGGAGCATCATGAAATTGTAGTATTATGGCAACTACGCTAAATATATGTATTTGACTTAGTACGGTTAAATTGTAGACAATCCTTAATCAGCTGTCAACAATAGCAGATTGCTAAATACTATATATGTAAATTTCAAAGGTTTCTAAATTTTGGTAATTACAATTTTTTAACTATTCAAAAAAAGATAAATGAATTCTGTATATTTATATATGTCTTTTTGAATAAATCATAAATACCAAAATCTATATAATTTAAATACTTTGTAATGATAAAGCATTAAATGAAATATAAATATACAAGTATGAAATCTGGTAATAAAAAGGGGAGCTAACAACCCATTTAAGTTATATTAAACGTATGTTAACTTAAATATAGACGTGAACCGTGTGGATATAATCATTTCCAGCTATTATAAAATAAAAAAGACAAAATACGAAATTATTTTTATGAAATTCCGTTGATTCATTGTCAAAACATAAAACAGACAGTCGTTTTACTAGAAATGGGTTAAGCTAGAGAATTGATAAGAAGTAGTGGATTCGGAAACGATAATCAACTTGCGACTAAAGTCGCTCGTTGATTTTCGTTTACGAATCCACTACTTCTTATCAATTCTCTACTACTTAATCATACATAGGAGAAATGAGATTTAACGACAGTTGCAAATTTTTAATTAGAGCTAATATCCTAATGCTTGTAGATTAAGACTTTGATTGGCTTGCTTGCTTTGTTTGTATAGATGTTTGCTCAAACATTGTAATCAAGATTGACATCTACAAACAATATAGATAGGCAGAGTTAATCCAGTATATATTAATTTCAATTTAGATTTGATTGGACATTATCAAATAATCAAATTCAAGTATAATGTATACAGGTTTAACTCCGCCTATTTGTAATGTTTGCAGATGTCAATCTTAATCACATTACTTGAGCAAACTTTACACCAACAAAGCAAGCGAGCCAACGAAAGTCATTATCTACAAGCTTTATGTTATTAGCTCTAACGTACGAAAGCCCAGAAGGATCATGCGAGATTCGATATTCGAAATTCGAGATCCAATATCCGAAGTTCAAAATTCGGAATTCGAGATTCGAGATTCAATATCTTTATTTCGAGATTCGAGATTCGGAATTCTATATCCAGTGTAACCAATCAGAAGAGAGTTTCTAAGTTTTAAAATCTTTTAGACCGATGAAATGAAACATCTTATCACAGGAAAAGATAACAAAATGCAGCGACTGAATAGATATCTCGCATACTAGTATATCAAAACTAATCACACGAAACGGAAGCAACAAATGAAATGGCGGCGTTCACTGTTACGGATAAGTACAAAATAACAGTTCGTGGTAAGAATGGAAAATATTCCTTCATCATTGAGAAAGATTTCACTTACGACGAACTAGGTAAGATGTTTTTTTCATATACTTGGAATTGGGGAGAGGGTGCAAAACTTTAGATTGTGTTTACACGTATTTTACTGTAACTGTATATGAACGAAGCCTAAAAATTGATAAAAATTGTTTATGTTGATTTGTATTATACTCATTATTTACTATTGTTTGTTGAAATTCGTATAATTTGTTTATGAAAAAAGCGATATTTTTTAATATTAAACAAACTTGGGCTAAAAAAATGCTTAACAGCGAGGCGGAGAGTTTTTATTTTATTTGATTTTATAAAAATATTTTAAAAAATATAAAAATATTTTAGGGCAAGCAAGTCCGAAGAACATTACTGTAATCTAGCGTAACTTTACAACTTTGAAAAATTTAAGATAATTTAGGTTAATATAGGGGTAAACCAGCATTTTTAGTTAACAATTTTTAAATGATTTGGTTTTGTTTATCTATAAAATATACAAATATTTTATTTTCGAAGAAATTGTATTCATTTTTCCATTACATAAAGAATAAATTTCACTCCGTTATATACAATATCTTTAAAAAAGAGTTTAATCCAAAATTCTACAGAAAAGGCTATAAAGGTAGGGGGATTATTACATAAGATAATTTTGTATACTTTGAAACTTAATTTTTGTAAAATATTTTAAAAGCATAATAGAAGAGTGACCTGGAATCCTGATGAAATATTTTTGATTTTGCAAGCTTCAATTCAAATATATTCGAACCGGAAGTCCGCTTACGGTATTGAGAATATTGTGTCAGGATCCCAGACTATATAGAAGAGTAAACTACTATTTTTTTTTCTTTTTGTTCAACTAAAATTACCAAAATCTTCATACACGTATTTCCCCTATGTGTTCGATACAAAATAAGAAAATCAATTATTTTAATTATATCATCGGTGACCCCAAATCGTTACCGTAACGGCGGCAAAATACACATGTTCCAACATTTCACGATAATATTTCTTTTCTAAATTTGATATTTTTTAGTAAGACCACTGAATTAACTTAAAGTGATTTGGTGACAATCTTGTGACAGTGTTTACATTTTTTCAACGGTATATTTGCGAGAGGGACAAGATCTCCAGTTATAGAGAAAAAGGGGTTTCTAGTTGGAATTCCAGTGTGTATGGCTATGGCGTTAAATGCCGTCTTTAGTGTACCTGGCCCACAGCTATATAGAAACTTAAATAAAGAAAAATTATCAGCAAGACAATATCTACATAGAAGGCTAATGGCCGAAATTGTCTTTCAACCCCTTATTGGATTTATTGCTCTTTCATGAGAATTTTTACCCATTTTTTGTGTTTTTGTCTTTTATCTTGAAAACTATAATAGATAGATAAACACTTTAAATTGCAAAATTTATAAGCAAGACAAGATCTTCAAATATGTCAATGGGCCGAAATCGTCAAACGATTCCTTATTTGGGTTATTGATCTTTAATAATGACTTTTACCAATTGTTTGCGTTTTGCCTATTATCTTGAAAATACAGAAGATATATAGACACTTTAAATAAAAAAGATGATCAAAACAAACTCTATAACTAACTCAAATTTTGCCAAAATTATTAGTAGACATTTTATCAAATTGATTGCCCTTATGCAATAAAGATTTTGTTTTATCCTTTTTGTGTTTGGGTAAAAACTAAAGAAAATAAATCGAGAGAAACTGATTTTTGTCAATAATTCTCTATTCTAATCCACAATGTTGGAGAGTGTTGAAGGTGGACATTGACCTAGGTGTGCGGTACTGGCTCTTTAGAGACTCTAGTTTATTTTTTCCAAACACTGAAACATGTGTTGTTTAAGTTTTTTATTTATGTTTTCTATATATATATTTATTTAGTTCAAGCATTTCCCGTAGCAACAGCTCTGGCATATTCAGATGAAATATCAGAAAAGATAGTCATCACTGCTTCTAACGGAATTTTCAAAACACCTACAGATGGTTGGATTAAGGAAGGTCGAACATATTTTGTAATTGAAGGTAAGCTACGGCAAGATTGTCCAAGAAATTTTGTAACCCTTTAATCGACTTTCGTCGATCTTCGATCATGTAGCAGCATTCCGTGGATCTCGGATGATTCCGTATGATTCCGTCCACAGATACTTGTTGACTGGAACGGGGGCCGTGTCAACGAAGCTGTCCTAGGACTAGGATGTGTCTTAGGATGGTCTTAGGACACGTTTTAGTCCTAAGTCAGATTAACGAAAATCTGTTAAAATAAGATATGTCCTAGATTTGGTCCTAAAGTTAGGATATGTACATAGGTGTCTTAGGATAGTCCTAACGATGTCCTAAGGCGAAATAAAAACAACAAATATGGTATAAACTCAATAATAAAAATACTTATATATACAATATTAAACTATTATACTGTTATAAGAATTAAAATATTTAAGCAAAATATTCTTCAATATATGTTTTTTAAAGATTCAATTGTGTGACATTATTTTAAAATTGTGGACATGCAAATTTGATCCATGATAAAGGTTTATAGTGTAGAAAAAAACAATAAGTATTTGACAATGTCATAGTATTACACTCTTTTAAAATAAATAGTGCAGCCCTTTTTAAAGCAAAAAATTCTATCATCATTAGCAACATTATTTGCACCTGACCAAATGATACAATAATAATTGAAATGTGGAAAACATTTGAATTTCGGTTTCAGAAAAAATGGACTTCTTTTCTTACTAAGGCTGATTCAATACATGTTATCAAATGGAGTGGCCCTAAAGACAAAACACGTTTGTAGCTAAAATTGCAAGCTTCACGAATATCGCCTCTAACAAACTTTCGTGACCATTTAGTTTTGTTGTTGTTTGGAATTTATTTATCATTTTTTTATATTATTTATATAATGTATTTATTAGTATTACGTTCAAACTTTATTTTGCGATATTTTTTGTTCCATAAAAGATGCAGCTTCCTACCCTATACATATATACTGAAATACATTAAAATATGGTGTCATTTTATTTCTTTAAATCTTGTTATTATTAAATAAATGTGTGAGGATGGTCTTAGGACATTTGTAGTTTGGACTGTCCTAAGATAGCTATGTTTTACATCCTAAGACATGTCTCAGATGCGTCCTAAGACCATCCTAAATAATGTCCTAAGACATATCTTAGGACATATCTTAGGATACTTTCATTGACATGGCACCGGATCATCACCCCCTTTTTCAAGAATTATGAGCTCTTTCATCATTTTGTGGCAATGGTTGTATATTAATGATTGTAATAAGTCAACTGGGGCCAGTTTAGCGAAGCTCTCTTAGGACTAGGACGTGTCCTAAGATCAACTAAGGACGTATCTAGTCCTAAGTGGGTTTATCAAACATATCGTAGCTTAGGAAAAGTCGTAGGAATCGTCCTAACTTAAGGACACATAAATAGGTGTCTTAAGATGGTCTTAGGATGGTCCTAACTTTATGATATATTTTATGATGGTTTATTTATAAATAAATACGATTGCCTCCTATATATGGATCCCCTTTTTCTAAATATTTTTCTATTTTCACTTATTTAATGTGTTCTTGATCTTATCCAAAAGATATTACATAAAGACGTAGTATATGTATGACACCACTCTGTTCATATTTTCCACGTGGAAAATAAGAAAAGAGGGGCATCGTATATATATAAAACACATAAAATAAATGTACGTAGGTTAAAATATTAAAGAATATTTACTTTGAAAAAAAGTTCTGAAAAAGGGTGTCCATTACCCAAGTGCATATGATCCGTAATGAAATGATTTATGTATTCCTTATTTTTATGATAGATGCACGAGCTGTGCCTTTAAACTCTATAAAGTATAAAACCGGGACACTTCGAATCAAACTCACTCAAAAATATATAATGATTGTTTCCGATTGCCTTTTATTAGTTTTCATTGTTACTACTGTTTACAAACATTTTTTCAATTACCATATAAACGTTGTTACATTTTTGTGTTTTTGTTTTTGTTTTTGTTTTTGTTTAATAAAGTTTGAATGTACAATTATTTACTAGATACATTTTTTTTTTAAATAGTAATTATATTTTTAATATTTAATCTTGTAATTATTTACTACTGATGAATTCAATGCATTCTTAAACATTTAAAATTTTCAAATTCCTATTTTTCTTTACGCTTACACTTAGGACAGCGGTTAGGACATCCTAGCTAAGATAGTCCTAATATAGCTTCGGTTTTCATGCTGAGACATGTCGTAAGTCGGTCCTAACTTTATCCTAATTTATTCCTAAGACAGGTCTTAGGACAAGTCCTAGGACAGCTTCGATAAACAGGCCCCAGGTCCTAAGATCGATCCCAAGAATTTCTTAGGACAGAAAATAGTATGAAGTTAGGACCGATTTACGACATGTCTCAGCATGCACATCGAAGCTATCTTAGGATTATCTTAGCTAGGATGTCCTAACCGCTGTCCTAAGTATTGGCGTAAAAGAAAAACAGAATTCAATCCGCGATCTTTTCTGTCGGATGGTTCCGTCCATTAGCAATTGTTCTTACCGGATGATTTTTTTTTGTGCAATTTTGGATTTGCTTGTACTTTTCCAGGACATGTTCCTTTCGGTAGTAGAAAAAATATCTAATACCGAAAGGAACATGTCCTGGAAAAGTACAAGCAAATCCAAAAATTGCACAAAAAAAAAATTCCTGATCTTTGAATCTTCATCAAATTTATCACAGACACAGAGTAAGTTAATATGAAAATACAGATACCATGAGAGGAATCTGTGGAAACTTTTTGTCTTCAATATGTACAGAGGGCTCAAAGTGTCAGTTTGATATTCAAAATATATTACAAAAGACTATCGGAGGCCGCTTAAATGACAATGAGACTTTCATGATATATCAAAGTCAATTAAATGTAAGTTACTGTTAGGCTAGGTATAATAGATATCAAAACTGTAAAAAGTATATCTCTGAAACAAAAATCATTTTATCACGGGATAGGACCAGGTGCATTAGATAGACCTTCCTGCAGGACATCTAGCATAGATAGATATATTTTATGACCAATTAAGCTATGGACCACAAGAGGCATATAGAGAATACATATATAAGGAAAAAGAACATTGATTAGCATATGTAAATATAGATACAAATAAGAGAAATTTGTGAAAACTTCTTGTCTTCAATATGTACGGAGGGCTCAAATGTATATTTGAAGATCTGTTTCTATACCTAGTCAAAGAGACAGCCAAATTTTATTGACATTTAAACGGTATTCGGTAGTCTTTAACTATATATTTTGAATATCAAAATGGCACTTTGAGCCCTGCGTAAACATCGAAGAAAAAAAATTTCTCTAAACAAATTTCTCTTGTGATGTAATTTGTAATGTGTCTATATGTTAGCGAACTATATGTATAATGTGGGTCAATACTTAATCAGTTTAATGATCTTTCATCTTGATTAAAGTGACAGTTTACACGGTACATAAGTTGCACAGTAGAGTTGCAATACCATTGATAAGTTTATCAAAATATTCTATAGACCATAAAGCAATGTTTAGTCTAAATTAAGAACAGATGTTGATAGACGATCTTGTGAGAAATTTTATGTTGGTCAGTAGTTTGTTTAGATGAGTTTTAAGTAACAAGTTCTATGCACGAAAATCATTTGAAAGGATAAATGTTAATTGAGACTATAAAGAGTAAACTTTTTGCAAGGTTTCCGCAACTATTCACGACGAAAATCAATAAATTACATGGCATAGTAATAATATTTTTTATTATTAGTTCAGATTGTTTTTAAATAAGTTTTAGCAAAAGAAAAAGCTTATTTTCTTTAAAGTTCATGTTGCCTCCCCTTATTATTTTACTTATGTAATAATTTTTGGTGTGCTTTTATAATTCGAGAGAAAACGAATTTTGTTTAGCGGGGAGTGATATGGCGAGGTCAACTACATGTACATCAAAGAGTTGATGGTCAATACTTAATCAGTTTAATGATCTTTCATCTTGATTAATGTGACAGTTTATACGGTACATGAGTTGCACAGTAGAGTTGCAATAACATTGATAAGTTTATCAAAATATTCTAAGACCATAAAGCAATGTTTAGTATAAATTAAGAAAAGATGTTAATAGACGATCTTGTGAGAAATTTTATATTGGTCAGTAGATTTTTTAAGATGAGTTTTAAGTAACAAGTTGTTTGCACGAAAATTAATTGAAAGGATAATTGTTGATTAAGATTTTAAAAGAATAAACTTTTTGAAACTATTCACGACGAAAATTAATAAATAACATAGCATAATAATATTTTTTTTATTCATAATTAGTTTAGATTATTTTTTAAAGTTTTAGGAAAAAAAAAAGGTTCATATTGCCTCCCCTTATTATATTACTTATGTAATAATTTTTGCTGTGATTTTATAATTAGAGAGAAAACGAATTTTATTTAGCGGGGAGTGATATGGCGTGGTAAACTACATCAAAGAGCTGATGGTCAATACTATTACACATCATAGCGTGTTCCCTATGCTAGCGGGTTAAATATGGATTAATCGATCCTGCATACATAGTTCTAAAAAATGACAAGTAACAAAGTACACAGAATAAAGCCCCGTTACAATAATATTATGAAGATTGAAAGATCAGGAATATCGAGCCAACGACCTGGGCCCTTTTACCTGAGCATATTTATTATTTTGTATATAAAGTCAATCGAATTTATCCTTTGTTTTTGTCTTTCCATGCGTTTTTCAAATGTTACTATATCATCCTTTGTTTATGTATAATATTGAACTATTATCTTTAAAATTACATCAGTGATTGCATTTTATTGATAAATCTATTTTGATTATGTATATATAAAACTTAAAGACAGAAATGCAATTTAAATACGGTTTTTAGCTCACCTGACCCAAAGGGTCAAGTGAGCTTTTTTTCATCACTTGGCGTCCGTCGTCCGTCGTCGTCGTCGTTAACTTTTACAAAAATCTTCTCCTCTGAAACCACTGGGCCAAATTAAACCAAACTTGGCCTAAATCATCCTTAGGGTATCTAGTTTAAAAAATGTATTCGATGTCCCCGAAATTTTCAGACGAATCAGACAACCCGTTGTTGGGTTGCTGGTCTTAAATTGGTAATTTTAAGGAAACTTTGTAGTTTTTGGTTATTATCTTGAATATTATAATAGATAGTGATAAACTGTAAACAGCAAAAGTGTTCAACAAAGTAAGATCTACATATCAGTTAACTGACCAAAATTTTTAATTGACCCCTTAAGGAGTAATTGCCCTTTAAAGTAAATTTTTCACAATTTTTTGTAATTTTTTGCAATCATTTACAAAAATCTTCTTATGAAATTACTGGGCAAAGTTAAACCTTACTTGGCCTAAAGCATCCTTAGGGTATCTATTTAAAAAAATGTATCCGATGACCGCGCCCACCTACCAAGATGGCCGCCATGGCTAAAAATTGAACATGGAGGTAAAATGCAGTTTTTGGCTTATATCTCTGAAACTAAAGCATTTAGAGCAAATATAACGAGGTTAAGATGTTCATCAGGTCAACATGACCAAAATTGTCAATTGACCCCTTAAGGAGTTTTTGCCCTTTAAAGTCAATTTTTAACTATTTTTTTTTATTTTTTAAATTTTTAACAAAAATCTTCTCCTTTTAATCTACTTGGCCAAATGGAATTAAACTTAGCCACAATTATAATAAGAGTATCTTGATTGAAAAATGTATCCGATGACCCAGCCCTACAACCAACATGGTACCCATTGGTAAAAATAGAACATAGGGGTTTACTATAGAAGTCTATGGAGAAAATGTAAAAAAACAATTTGAAATGGCCACAACTTGAAAAATAATTTAAATAATGATAAGGGGTCTTCAGTAACTATTGTAAGACTACAATGGAATGACTTGATTTTTTTCCAGGGGGTGCTAATAATTTCTCCTTGATATGTTCCATTTTCAGAATTATTCAGTGTTACTTTTTCTATAAACCATTATTATATCTTTTCTTTCAGCTTACTTATATTGGGCGAATGCCCCTCAGACCCGGAGGGTTAGTCGGGGCCAGGGGAACCTCTGCCCAAATATTTTTTGAAGGGAGTTCCATAAAATCATTTAAAGGCATTTTCAGCATTATACAGGCCGTGGGTGATATAAATGTTGGAGCGGAGGAAAGGAAACTTTTTATTTTTCGTTAATTATCTTGAATATCATTATTGATTGAGATATACTGTACACAGCAAAAATATCAAGCAAAAAAAGATCTATAAATAAGTTAACATGACCAGTTTGCAATTGACATCTTATTAAAGTTATTGACCTTTAAAGTTATTATCGGCAATTTATTGGTAATTTTTGTAAATCTTTTCAAAAATCTTCTGCTTTTAATTTGGCTAAACTTGGCCTCAATCATTATTAGGGTATCTATATATTTTTAACCTTATTTTACATGATTTCCAAAACCACAATAGATACAGGTAAGCGACACAGGCTCTTGAGAGCCTCTAGTTTATTTATATTGTGTCATAGATCAAACTTATTCGTTCAGTGTATATTTACTTGTTTTTATGATTATGACTTTTTGATCGATTTAAGTCATTTCAATTGATATTTTATTGTGTCTTTTTATGTTGTAATGTTGCACCACTGTTTCAGGTTAAGGCAATAGTTGGCGCCTGTTAAAACGTTTAAAACCGCTGCATTGTTATGCACCTGTCCTAAGTCAAAAGCCTGTTGTTCAGTGGTTGTCGTTTGTTGGTGTGGTTCATAAGTGTTTCTCGTTTCTCGTTTTTTATATAGATTAGACCGTTGGTTTTCCTGTTTGAATTGTTTTACACTAGTCATTTTGGGCCCCTTTATAGCCTGCTGTTCGGTGTGAGCCAATTGCAAGGCACCGTGTTGAAGGCCGTACTTTGACCTATAATTGTTTACTTTTTACACATTGTGGCTTGGATGGATAGATGTCTCATTGACACTCATACCGCATCTTCTTATTTATATATACCAACAACATTTAATTTTTTAAAGAAAAATTTGTGGATTTGAAATTGGAGATTTGGTGATTTTCAGACAAATCTAAAAACTTTTTTCGCCGATTTTATGTGCTTTCTATACAAATGTTCACCTATTTTGAAAGAATTCAATCAGTAATATTCCAGAAAATAAAAGAGATAAATGCATTACTTTTTTTCGATTTTTTGTCTAAGTGCAACGAGAAAAAGTTGTATGCAAAATAATAACACAATCTGTGACATAGCCCACTAACTCAACCTTAATCGATTAATATTAACTATGTATCAAATGTTAGAGTTTAACGTAATTTTTCAATGTGCAAACCACAAGCTCCTTGTATAAGTAATGCTTGATCGATCCATTATGTATATATATGAAAATTGCGAAGTGCGCATGTATTTGCCTTCATCGGTACAATGTATACATGGTAAATTCTTTTATCTTTTAAATGACTATTCTCTCAACGAAAAATTAAGGGTGATTTAGCCTCTACCAAATTAGATATTTAGAAAATCATTCGCCGAAGCGTCGGCATTCTCTTTCCCTGATGACATTAGTAAAACTACGAGATGTTTCGAAAGTGCTGAAATTTTAGGTATAGCAAAACTTCGGATTCCCTCATAATCATGGTCGTAAAAAGGCACACGAATAACGTGCTTGGCCATTGACGACCAACTTTGAGGACAAGAGTTGAAATTTTCGATTTCTGTTAACCTCATTTACAAATATAGATTTCGAAGTTTTATATACAAAAATATTATTAAGTGTCACATCTCAATCGGTCAAGCCTGATCAGAAGAGATACAAACACAAAGCGGATGGAAACCGACGTTTTCTATGTCCACCATCGCTTTGCGGCGGGGGACAAAAATAGGGCAGTAGTTGAAATAAAATATAGCATATGTATGTCTAGCCGAGATTGGTTCATGTTTAATGTTCCCTTTCTGCTGTTACATTTCTTCAACGTTTTTTTGGAGATATCTCATATATAATGTTCACTCCAGTGAAAATTTTGTCGAAGTGGACACTGCGAATTTTGCATTAGCATTTTGTGTTTCAAAACAAACCAGTGAGGTGAGAGATTTTTTGATTGTTATCAAGTGTATTCCATCCCAATAACGGAATTTTAGCTTTAAATGTTTGAATTGAGGTATTTGATTTTCTAGTTAAATATTTGGAATATCTTTCAGGAAACACTGCTGAAAGTGTTAAAGAACAGCACATTAAGGACATGATAACGGCCATTAGAGAACAAAAGAAAAATCCTAGGAATGATTTCAAAAAAGTAGAGAAAAAACGTTCCGACGGAGAAGAGAACATGGTAGGTTGTATTTGGTAGTGAAATCATATTATCCGTTCTGTTTGAAAACCTCGTGAGTGGGGGACTTCAGTACTTTATTAATAGGGGGTGCCGCTGGGGTTCTGTTACCCCACCCTTTTCGTGTAGCGTAGTGGAAAAGTGGAATACCAAAGTGTCAAAAGAGCGAAATGTGTGGATAAAAACACAGCCGGGATCACCAAGAAAGATGAAAAACGAACTTTATTGACCTTATCATATATATCTGATAGTTTTCCCCACCTATTCACATATTGTCAAGCTGAATATGTGACCTATTATAGTGGTACGTCCTATCACCTTGTATATAGGAAGTGACCCCCCCCCCCCCTCTCCCTTTCCTCCTGCTCCGGTTGGATACAAACGCTTTTATTTCTACAAATGTATGCGGACAAACAACTCTTATACGGATAACTGTTAAATTAATTCACTCTTCAAAATGTGTTTTCTTATTATTCACATACACGCAATTAAATGAGTAGCACATTTCGCTTCATAAAAAACTGGACTTGGGTTCCTGAGTACGGACATTGGCTATATTCGTTAATATGAGATAATAACAGATGTTATGGTGAAAAACAACGATTAAAGCTCTTTTTTTCGAACTAGACTCACTTCTAGTACTAGTATGGTGTGTCAAGCACATCTACGTACCGCATTTGCTTATTTTTAGCAAGTTATTGCCATTACTTGGCGTCTGTAGTCCTTAGTCCTTGTCCGGGGCTAATATTTTTTTCCCGTAAATTATCTCATCTAAATCTTGACCAATTCGGTCAATTGTATCCAAATTTTACCTACATGTTATAGAAATGACCGATGGTACTAAATAGAATAAAACAGCATTATTGTTACTTTTTTTTATCTATGATTGATGACCCCAATCGAGGCCAAATATGACCTTCACTTTTGTAGAAATAGAAAAATGATTAAACATTAAAAAAAGATTTCTCAGTTACCACTTGACAAATTTAAACCAAACTTGCTAGTAATGTTCCTTGGATGCTCCTCTATCATTTCCTATGGCCCTGTCGATTTTTTATTATGCCTATGACGACCTCTATTTGGTTGACACATTTTCGACTTCTTGTTAGAAACAGCTGGACCAGTATGAATCAAACTTGGCAGATACGTTCCATAGATTGTCCTCTATAACAGTTTAATCCTATGACTCTCACATATATACAATATGACTGTCTGGCTTATGATTGGTTCACACATTATCGGCATTTCATCAGAAATGACTGGGCTAATTTGAACAAAAGTTGGTATTCATGTTCCTTTGATGGTCTAGATTGGATCAAATGACTCTCTTAATTTTAGTATGGCCGCTATTCCTCTGATTGATTAACACTTGTATCAATTCTTTTTACAAACTACAAAGCCAATTTCTACCTAACCATGTAGGTATGTTTCTTGGATAATCTTCTATCAAAATTGTTCCCAATTATCTGTTCTAATTTTCAAAATGGTTATATATATCAATGCGAACAATTCGGGCATCCGGAAGCTGCCAAGTTTACCCCTTTTTGTTTACCTAAATAACGTTTCGTATGCGATATAAGCACTACAAAATTATATCAGTCAGTCCGCTTGCAGTTTTTCTTGACCATGAGGACTTGTTTGAACCCAAACCATTTTTGTGTTGCCAGAACCATTCCCCATGTATATCTGTTTTCATTACTTTTTGCAGGATATGAACACACTGAAAAGAAAGCATGATGAACAGTTAACTCGCAGTAGGAATCCAAAATTACATATTGGTTGGCAACACTAAAAGGCCGGACGATACAAGCAGGTTTTCAAAGCCGACGGTGGCAGTGTTCGACAACTACCAATATCAACGCTTGATTTAGAAATCGATGACGTTATTCTATTGGGAACAGGCGTATTTTATCCTGATGGCAAATCTAAATATGGTCATTTGAAGGAAATGGAGATGTACCTGGCTGATGCCTCTGGTCAGAAACTAACATTTGAAAGAGTGAACGAAACAAAACCAAATTTAGGCAACTATCTAAGATTCAATGGACTGCAGTTGTCAAAATGTACATGTTATCTGATGACAAAACTGAGAAAGGATCAATCATTTATTTCAAAAAATGAACAAACAGGCATTTCCCTACACGGTCAGTCAAGCAGCTGCGCATCCATTCAGTCAGAC
Organism: Mytilus californianus; assembly: GCF_021869535.1. NCBI lineage: Eukaryota > Metazoa > Mollusca > Bivalvia > Mytilida > Mytilidae > Mytilus > Mytilus californianus. The sequence goes on along the minus strand of NW_026262582.1, from coordinate 45,192,541 downwards.
AATTTCATAACTCCGCAGCAGGATCTTGTATCGAATAAAACAAGAAGCATAGAACAACAGCAAGCAATTTCTAAACAACCTCAAAGGTCTATTCTTTTTCCTGTTGATGTATGTGGGACTGTCAAAGAAAGACAAGAAATTGTTATTAGATACTACCGAGAACGTCTGTCCAAGTATTCCGAGGAAACGTCCATAATGTCATGCAGTTCCATTCGTCAATGTAAAGATATCACCTCTTTCGATGAACCTGTTGTTGTTGATGAAGTTTACAATCCTTGCGACAATGGATTTTCTATTTGCAGAATGCAAACTGGAGGGAAAGATTTCATAGATACAAAATTTGAAAGAATAGACGGAGTACTGAAGAAGACGACCCGATATCCCTCAGCCGGAGTCAACATAGATGGTATAATCATTCACGAAGCTCTTGAAATTTGGGGGTACGATGAAGACAACCTCTTGATAGGACTAGTAATTGGCACCAAAGAGAATGTTCTATATACTTGGTTCAATAACGTCATGGTCAGCAGTGGATCAATGAACATAATTGTGGTTACAGAACCTGGGATATATTCGTGCGAAGTCTTGTTTGCTGATACAAAACAATTGTCAAAAGCCGTGCAAATTATTGCTTTATCAGATATCGATGAAAGAACCAGTGGCTCCATAACAAAACCAATATCTAATGGTTGCTCCCATCCATCGCCTAGTATAACTACTACATCACCAAACAGTGCTCAACAGTCGACAAGTATAGAAAAAGGTTTCACTAAGGAAGATAAAATAGAAAAGAAGATTGCCACAAATCAACACCCTTTTGCTGTTCCAGAGGTTATTGTAGAAGACCTTAATATAGACTACTCCTCCATTGAAGGAAAAGGAGCCTTCGGAACCGTTTATAAAGGGAAGTGGACCGGATTAGAAGTTGCAGTCAATGCCATTCCAATCAAGAAGAGGGCAAAAACTGCAATGCTGCGTACGGTGGAAAAAGAAATTAACATTAATTCAAAATTACGTCATCCGAACATTATTCAGTTCTTGGCTGTTGCTCGAGTCGACACTACAATTTATCTCGTGCATTAGTTTATCATGGGATGCAATATGGAGAATGCTATTTTCAGTGAAGAAACAAAGCTTGATATGGACATCAAAGCTAGGGACAAACCACATATCATGAAACAAGTGGTCCAGGCTGTATCATATATGTACTCTTTGGAACCAGTGGTTCTTTATCACGATATTAAACCGGTAAATATATTAATTAGAAAAGGTTGCTTAACAACAAAGGTTTGTGACATGGGAATAAGCAGATTGACGTTTGTTGGTGCAGCCACGACAACAGCAGTAAGCAGTACTTGTGGATCCCCGGCTCACATGGCACCAGAATGTTTGCTCCGGCAAGAAAACACATCCCCGTCTACAGACATATGGTCACTAGGTGTAACTTTTATCGAGTTTTTCACCGAAAAAGATGCATGGTCGGTTGATGATGAGTTAGATCCTGTTACAGCCATCAAAGATAATATGAAACAAGAAATGTCACCAGTAGCTAAAGGTTCAGATATACAATAAAATGTCATGGTTGTATTAAAAAAAATGTGTTCATTTTGACACTGCACTACGACCAACTGCCAATAAAATACTGCATGATTTGTAGTAGACATGGCAGATGGAGGATAAGAAAAAAATTACAGTGTTCTAAATCTGCTTGATTTTGATTTGATTTTTCGTTAATGACCAACTAGTGTCTGGCCTAACAACAATTCGCATCTTAGTATTTGGCATACACATTGACTGTTTCTTTAAGTGTAATGATAACCGTAGCTACCTTGGGCAGACTTATTAAAAAAAAAATATTTGAATTTATTAAAGTAAGAAAATATGTGCATGTCTTGTATGCCATGTGTAAAACTTATTACTATAAGTAAAGATATATGTAGTTTTGAGCATTTTGTCTTGCGTGAACCCACATTAACTAGAGTGTCGATGGGCCATTCTGAATTCTTTTATGGATTTCGGATGTCCTCATAGTTGTGTTTTGTTGTTGTTAATAAATCATTCGGAATGAAACTAGGAAAGCATCATTTTTTATTAATTACATAAAAATATAATGTAACCCCGCATACTTAACGCGCATCAGGTTATGCAGGGATTGGCATTAATTGTCGAAAATAGTATATTAGCTAAGGCAGTACACGATTCTGTTTCATACTCGGTTCTTAGTACTTACAAGTGATATTATTACTTAAAAAATTAGATTATTTAAAATGAAACGTTATTTAAGCTCCGTATCTTTTGTAAATCTGTTTTATACTTCCTTGAAATTACGTGTTGCCTGAGGCAGCACACATTACGTTTTTACCATCGTTGGACTATTCACAATGGAGAGTTACTACCATCTTTTTACTTCTGTTGCCAGTTATTTGTGTTTTGTTAACAATCTGCAAAAACAATCTTTCTTAAAATACCAATCCAATAAAGCTGATTTGTACATGTAGAAAAATCCCTTTGTACAAAATGTTCAAATTAGAGAAATATAGCTTGCAACCACTCAGCCAATGTCGTCTATAATTGTAGAACCGCCTTTGTGGCGTAATTGGTAGCGTGCTCGCATGAATTGGGGTTCGATCTCTGGTCGGTTCAAACCAAATACTTTATCTAAATTGGTACTTGCTGCTAACACACAGAGTAATGGAGAAATACCAAGGACTGGTCAGCTCTGAGTCAGAATAATTTATCCGGCTGGAATGAAATGTCTAACTGCGGACAGTTACGTATACTCCAGTGAGCTAGCACTATAAAAATTCAGCTCAGCGTGTTTGTCTAGTATAAATATGGCCGTTATTTTCTCGTTTGAACTAATTTATATTTGCCTTTTCTGGGTTTTTTAAAACTTGCATTTTGGCATGGGTTTTGCTCATCGTTGTAGGCCGTACGGTAACTTATAGTTGCTAACTTCGACCGTCATTTGGTCTCGGGTCGAGAGTTGGCAATCATACTTCATCTTCTTATTTTTATGTGAAAGCTTGCATTACAGAGTTGTCTTTTTCTCACAATTATATAGCTGAAATATTTTTCACTTAGCATTAAACTAAATGCACTCACTAACTCACTTTATTATTGTTTGTATGAACATTCCTTTCAAATCTTGGCAGCAGCAATATCAACTTACTTTGAGTGCTTTTTGACAAACAGTTTCCATAGTATAATTTTCCTGGAGAAAAATAAAATCGTGGTTATGAGTAAAAGGGAAAAAATAACGATTTATTCATTAGGGCCCCGCCGAATGGCGGGTCGCTCTATAATGATCAGTCTGTCCGTCCGTAACAAATTGTGTCCACTCTATATCTAGAGAACCGTTATAATTTCAAAATTTATACTTGACATGTAAATTAACCATCACCAGATGGTGTGTCATAAAGTATGTACAACTTCCTAGGTCAAAGGTCAAGGTCAAAAACTTTGGTTAAAGTTTAAAACCTCATGTCCTATGGTAAAGATCGTGTCCGCTCTATATCTTGAGAACCGTTATGATTTTAAAGTTTATACTTGACATGTATATTAACCAACACCAGAGGGTGTGTAAAAATGTATGTACAACATTCTAGGTCAAAGGTCAAGGTCAAAAACTTTGGTTTCAGTTGAAAACCCCATGTCCTACGGTAAAGATATATTTTTTTACCATACGTTATTCACAGCGGGGCCCACAGAGATGGCTCCTTTTTCAATGATATCCAGTTCAACTTCAATCATCAGACTATCATATTCAACATGCAATGATGAATCAGTTGAAGCCCTTACCAATACTTGGTATCTGTATCCGATCCTTCACACTCGTAGATGTCATGGCCACCTTTTGTGTTTTGTGAAAGTTTTTCTTTGAAACAATTACATTTAAACAGATGTGGGATACACTAAAAGATTTGAGGTAAAAATTTACGTCTCAAATAAGGCCAGACATGTTAAGCTGTTGGCAACCCATTTACCCAACATTAAAATCCATGATATAGCCACTGAAAATAATCAAGTGACAATTTTATAAACAAAATATAGTCCTACTACATGTATTCAGTTAAATTAATGTGGAATGCCCGAAGCACAAACACATTAACATAGCATCTTGACAGTGATATTTAGGTCAACGTCAGGTCAAGTTGACAGCTGTTTGACTGTCATGTAACCCTCATAACCAACCTATAGAACAAATATTGTTATCATGCCATTTAAAGAAATCATGGAACATATCTTATCACAAAACATTGACGTATTCAAGGAAAGATGACATCTGTCGGACCGATATGTACTCCACATAACCAAATAAATTCTTAATCTTCAAGTTACTGTAAAAAAACCTGAAATAATTAAAAAAGAAATTAACATACTATACAATTGAGGTTCAAGGCCAAGTGTCACCTGTCAGACTGACATCTACTTTCAAAATCTAACCATTATTCTTAATATTGTTGTGCTACCATTCATAGTTACTAAAAACACAACACATAAAACATCACTAGTTTGTGCAATAAGGTCAAGGTCTGTTATCAATTGTTTTACAAAAAATAAACCTACGCATTAAATAACGCAAAGCTGATTAAATTACAAAACCTTAATGTGGCCACTGGACCGCAAAATTTAGGTCAAAGTCAGGTCAGATGACATATGACTGACTGATAAGTACAAGTCATACGCTACCATTGTACCAAAAGTGGTTTACCAAGGTCTTTAACTAACTAAGATATTCAAGCAAAATGTAAATGTTAACCTGGTAACCGAAAACTCATGCCTGTATGTCGACTCCTGTGAGCTTGGTCTGTCGTTTGTTTTTGAATTTTTCATACTGATTAAAAAGAAAATCTTTCCTACAGCCACTGTACACATTCTCTTTTGATGTTACAGTGAAATTCACTTGCTCTTCCTTTGCGTGTATTAAAAGAATAATAATTATAGAGTAAAAGATATTAACTTCTATTTATGGTTCCTATATCAACTGTTCTAAGTGCTGGTCGTCTAACACTGATCATCTACATGTTACAAAAAAATGTTCTATGCAAAGCTTTAGTATCAGAACTATACATTAACTTGACCGTCGAAACATGCAGCGTTCTATGGTTCATGTCTTGCATTTCTATTTTTAAAATAAATAACTTATATTACTTTCACCTATATTTTTCGCAAGAATGATTCTTCTTTAAGTTTGACTTCAGAATCAAAATTTAAGAACCATGGATAATCATGTAATGATATAGATATGAAGGGTTATGCAATATATCTTGTTTCTAATTACTTTATATTACTTATATGAGCAAATACTATATCTATGAACATATAATGTGCCTCCATCCGTTTGAGAAATCTTCATCCGCCACTTCGATTGTTAATCAAAAGACTACCTTTCATAATTTTATTTAAGATTTTGGTGCCGATCGAAATTCAACATGGCTGCCATAGCAGATCATTTTACATTGAACCTTGTGGAGCATGTTAACAGTAACAGTTCAACCACTTGTCATGATATTTGTACAATTAAAGAACCTTTGTGAGTACGCTCCCATACCCCACGCCCCTACATTGTCACTGGGCAAACAAAATCTAACTAGATTTCTAAGTTAAAAGACTCAGCATTCCTACTAAAGTTAAATGATAAAAATTTCTTGTTTATATGCACATCTACATATTATGTTCCCATTATCTACAAAGTTTATAAAAATCTGTTATTTAGTTTCAGAGGAGTTGCAATGACAAACTGTTGCAGTAGAATAATGAGGCCAAAGTTCTAAGTTCAAACTGGCTTAACTCCTAGAAAAAAATTGAATCATAATTTCCTGTCGATATGCACGTCTACATAATATGATCTTATTGTCTACATAGTTTCGTGAAATTCTGTTGTGTAGTTTTAGAGGAGTTTCGATGACAAGAACAATACTGGCGGACTGTAGTATATTGAGGCAAATAAGTTCAAAGGGGCATAACTCATAGAAACAAATTTAATCATAATTTCCTGTCGATATTCACATCTACATACTTAGTATGTTCTTATTATCTACAAAGTTTCATGAAATTCTGTTGTGTAGTTTCAGAGGAGTTTCGATGACAAACTGTTGAAGTAGTATGTTGAGGCCAATAAGTTCAAAGGGGCATTACTCCTAGAAAAAAATTGAATCATAATTTCCTGTCGATATGCACATCTACATATTATGTCCTTATTATCTACAAAGTTTCATGAAATTCTGTTGTGTAGTTTCAGAGAAGTTTCGATGACAAGAACAGGACTGACGGACGGACGGATGAACGGACAAACAGACGGACCGGTCAAAAAAATTATACCCGACACAAAAAGTGCGTGGGGTATAATTGATCATAGATACTATTGTGTATAAATTTTGTGTTCAGAATGATCAGAATTTCAATATTGTATCACATAACACTGATTTTGGTATGTATTAGATACACATTGAGGGCGTTAGCCCGAATGGGTGTATCTAATTAACACCAAGATATTACTGTCAATGCAGAATGATAGTTTTCAATAATTTATGATTGGGTCTTTCAGTGATTTGACCATACGTTATTGAAAAGCATGATGAATGCAGGGTATCCAATTTCGTTTAACAACATCTTGTGGTTAATCATATAATTATCATAAGGTGAACAACTCATGCAGGCATATGCGAGGCTAAAGTTTGATATTCATAAGGTTTGCGCATTGAACTGCTTCTTCGCTTTCTATTTGGTTAACTTTATATGTAAATTGGTTGTTTCCCAACTGACGTTTATCCAGCATATAATAATTTTCTGATTAACAATATTTTTTTTTGTGAATAGATATATTTAATTAATGGGTGTCAATGTAATTTGTCCTAAGGTACTTTAAATGATTAAGTATGAATTAAAGGAGATGTGTGATATACGCCAATGGGATAACAACCCAGCGACACAAATAATCAAAATTTAGAGATCTGATAAGTGTTCATTTGCACGAGGAAATTTTTCATTTGGATAGGGAAGAGGTTTTAATTACAAATGCAACCTATCAGAATTAACGGATAGGGGTCACGATATGTGCAGTTCAAAATAAAACAATTGCCATGCAATAGCTAATCATGGCCTGAATACAATTTTTGATGAAAAGCGTGTTCCGAGTATAGCAGAAAAGCATAACATGTAATTGGTTAATTATGAAAAATGACAAAATAACAAAATATCACAAGCAACTACGCTATATTTTAAGAACGATTTATTCATTGTAAAGGCTTAACCGAAATATCAATTGACCATAAAGATATGCAGCTTCGTTGGCATCTGAAGGTCTGTTGTGGTTCGGCAAGATAAGGTTTACAAGTGAAAAAAATTCTTCTGAGCAACCATGGATAGGTCGACTTTCTCCGTATGCCTGTTGACAATATAAAATATCAGTTTGGTCGCAATTCACAATGTAATCGCGGGTACCACATGAATAGGGTACAAAAAACAAAATGTCCGGCTTTCCTCCTGGACTCTCGTTATTCTTTTTCACTTGCATTGTATGTTGATTCCATTGAATTACTACTTGATTTAGTTCTTTTTGAAGAACGTCCATAAAACAGTTCCTTATACATTCGACGTGCAATGAATCTGCATCATTGAAAAAGTTGCTTTGGCGTAAATCTTTAAAAAAGTTGTTCCACCAATCGCCATTTTGTCGACGTAATATACTCCACCAGGCTTCGATTCTTTGGTTAGAAGTACTTTTCCCGTACAAGAAGCAATTTCTTACAATTCATTATTACTCAGAGCATGAAAAAGAACTTGTATTTCCTCTATCACTGTGTTTTCTGTACCTAAATCGCACCTGCACCTTTAGGGACAGCCTCCTAATTGTTCAACAGTATCCAAAAAATACCGCGCAATTATTTGTGGATTGTTATTACTTGGACCGACCTCAAGCCACATAATTCGTCTTGAGAACCCATCTATTGCACCATGTATTGGAAACCCACAAGGCTTGAGTTTGTCGTAACCGTCAATATGCCACACAAAGTTAGGTCCAGGTGTCGTATATCAACCGTCTTTTTCTTCTTTTTGCTACACCGTCCGGATCTATCATACGCAACAGTTCCATTACACTTTTCCGTGGAATAACAAAACCAAATTCAGTAGTTAGTCTTTTCCAAACGGCACGGTAATCTAGACATTGTCCACTGTTTATATTATCTTGTAGATCGCACCAATAATACCAGGGAGTGGAAGATCTACTTTGCGGCGTTTTAATTCAAGACTTCTCAAAATACGTTTGATTTGCAAAATACTTATGAATATTTTATGTACTGCCATCAGCATTTGAGAAATTTCCTTGTTTGTGTATCCTTGGGCAAAATATCTTCTTATCAATTCATTTTTTGGCATGTTATTGTTCCGGTGAAGGGCTGGTGTGTAAACTGGCAAAACCATTGTCCTGAAAGGGACAAAATAACTTTGAAGAAAATAAAGATCGATTAAGGTCGGTTATTATCAGATTTTGCATGAAAGTGGGACAAAAAATTAAACATATAATGACTAACAAAAATTGCATATTACAGGACAATTTGCATGATTGTACTTTTTAAGTCATAAAAAGAGGAACTGAATAACCCAATGATTTTATTGCATGTTTGGAACCACTTACAGATACAGCATCGGTTTCTTTATGGTCAAAGGATTTATAAATCAAAAGAATGCACAAAAAATTACCAAAAGGGGAGTTAACTCCAAAAAATAGAAATTTTATAATTTTCAGGACAAATTACCTTCACTTGTTATTTCGATCTGTAAGCAGTAAGGGATTTCAAATACCTAATTAAACTCATAGGTTTTAATATCACGAATCACTATTATAATGTGAACTACCGGATTTTTATAAACATCAGTACTTGAAGTACTGGTAATAATCCAGGCAAGATCGAGTGGACAGTAGTGCAGTACGTAGGTACTTTGAAGACTTAAGATAGTAAAAACCGACTGCCTCAAAAGAATTCAATGTTATGATAATTATTCTATGATCATTCAGTATAATCATAAATCCACTAGTAATAGTAAATAATATTTATATGCATTTTTGGGTTGTTCTGCTCTGTAGTCGGATTGTTGCCTCTTTGATACATTCCCCGTTTCCATTCTCTATTCTACATGAAATAGAAATTAGATTAAAACGCATTTCTCGCATTCTTTCGATAATACATGACATACTGGTGTATTATTTGTAAATTGGTGAAATATGTTCGATAATGGTTTATTAAAAATACCTGTAAAAAGGTACGTATACCCTAGACTTGCTACAATTCCCTTTCTTTTATTTCTTTCTTACTAATTTATATGTTTACTGAAAACTGCCATTATACTGATTGCCCTTGGAGAAAGGATCCTCTGCAGGTGTCAATATACTGTAAATCTTTTTATTATCGCAATAAAATTGTTAAAGGGGTAAAATTGAAGAAGAAGAAGAAGAAGAAGAAGAAGAAGAAGAAGAAGAAGAAGAAGAAGAAGAAGAAGAAGAAGAAGAAGAAAATTAGGATGGGACATGTAGCAAGTCTACTTTTACCCTATAAATGCCTGAGACAAAAACTAAATGCATACCGATTCAACTGAAACTAAATGTACTGCATGTTCCACAGCTACTGCTTGCTATGGTTACAACCTGATCAGCATACAAGTGTCAATCGTTTGAACGACCTTTATCTCTTTTGTGTGTAGCCATGTACATGCATGTAAGGCTTCAATCGTGTAGTGGGGCAAATACACCTTGATTAGATTCATGCAGTTGAACTAAACTAGTGCAATATACAAATAAAAACATACCTTCTTATTTCTTTCCTGCACAACAACCAATTTACTACACTATGCAGTTAAAAGCACACGTGTATTTATAAACCCGATAATTTCAATATCATTTATGTAAAAACATATTTCATTGGTCTAAAATAATTCCCAAGTTAGAAGCATTCTCTGATTGGTGACGCTGGATATAGAACTTCGAATATCGAATCTCAAATTTCGAATCTCGAATTTCGAACTTCAGATATTGAATCTCGAATTTCGAATATCGGATCTCGCATGACCCTTCTGGGCTTTCATACTAACGTGTTCATAGCTAAACTACAGAGTTGAGTTTTTACAAAGACAGATAAAAACAGTTTGCTATGCAGGCAAAAAGTGTTATCATATATATATATATTTTTAAATGATTTAAAACTCAAAAACGTATTCAGCAGAGCTTCTGTTTATTGTCATAGTGTGTTAATCAATAAAAATTGAATAACACACTATATTCTTAAAAACTCTCATTTAATTGTGCCTGTTTGATGTTTTTGTCTAAACCGTTATGAAAGCATTTTATTATGATTATGAATATAAAAATGTGTCACGTTCCTTTAAAAAAAATAAAATTATTGAAACTCAAAAGTATCTTTTATACAGAAGCATCGGTTTTTATATACTCTTTAACAACAATGAGCTTTGGTATGATTGACAATGACAATGAATGAGTTGACAATCCATTTAAGTTCAAATGAAGTGGATGAAAGCAACAATGAGAGAACCCCATACCTTAAAATCGGCTATTAAAGGCCTGACACGAAAAATATGGAACACTTTTTTTCACTACATTTGCCCTTTAGAACGGTTTATATTAATCTAAGTGACATTGTTATTATTTCAAACATGCAAAATAAATGCATAACAATGGAATGTTTAACAATTTGATATACTTTTTAAAAAAGTCATCAGATCTATTAGTATACATAGCATGAAAAACTCGTCCACTTCCAATTCAAATACGTAAAAACAACCCACTCAAATACAGTTGCTCTTTTTTAATCTTCCTTTTCCAATCATACCACTGCACTTAAAATCAAAACTTTGTACACAAAGCAACGTTTCAGAAAATTAATAATTTAATAACAACCTTAATAGCACTGTTTTAAGATATAAAGTTAACGATGGTATACACACATCACATGACATGAATATCAATTATATGATCATTTTTTTTATAAATTAACTGTTTGCAAAAGTATGAATTATTCGAAATACTAAGGATTTTCTTATCCCAGGCATAGATTACCTTAGCCGTATTTGGCACAACTTTTTGGAATTTTGGGTCCTCAATGCTCTTCATTTTTATACTTGTTTGGCTTTCCAACGATTTTGATCTGAGTGTCACTGATGAGTCTTTAATATGTAGACGAAACGCGCGTCTGGCGTATCAAATTATAAGACTGGTACCTTTGATAACTATATAATCATACAGTTCTTACATATATTTTCATACGTTGCTTTATATCTATTACTAAGAATAAAAAAAAATTAAAATAATGATCTGAATATCCCTTGTTCGATTTTTTTTTTTAATTTAAATAAATGTTGAACATAACTCCATCGAAATCTCAAAAAGTATTGCATTCTTTTTCAAATTCAGTGAAAAAAAAACTAATCTACAGTCTCCTAAACACATTCTATCTTACAGATAAATAATCAATTATAACTATTGGGGGTAGCCATTGTTATTGAAGTTGAACTGGTCATGCATGGATATGGGTTTGACACCTGTGTCGGAGCATTTTCATTTACTGTCAAAATGCACATCTGTTTCAGAAAAATTGATATCGTTAATGTTATTCATGAACACAAATATTAAAGAAAATTCTTACCAAAATGAAATTTCTTTGGAACACATCATAAATTTTACAATGTCTTTTTCTCATTACCTTAATCCCAAATTTTTATAATGTCATTTTCTTAGGCCAACAAATAGAATTAAAATTGATTGATGTTGCCTACCTACCCACCTAAAAAGCTAAATAAACAGCCTACCCAAAACAATTTATGACACACAATCGTTTAATTTCTTTGATTTTTTTAAATTTTTTTTTTATTTCAAATGTCGTTTTCTTGTCTAAATCATGTAACTTGTGTTATTGCCCCTCCCCCCAAACAAAAGAAAATAATCCCTTCCTACCTACCCAACCCTAGTGGTCATGGGTAGGCAACGTTAAACAACGAACTAGTTAAGGGCGGCCTTATGACCTTCATCCATAATTTACAATGAAAAACTGTACCTGAGAAGACAGAATCTTGTGTGTTACAGGACTGATGCAACACCATGCAATTTAACATGGAAAGAAAATAAATTTCTCATTCATTGTGCTCTAGTAAAAAAATACCATTGAAATCAACAATTCAACATTTACATATAATTACCAACCCATATTTGAACTTTTTCAGCATTTATAAAAGAATATCTGTAAGTTTAACAAATTCATTGAAGCATAAATGAAACTTAATAAACAAATGCATTATTAATTTACAAGAAAAACTCAAAAACAAACAGAAAAGATGTATACATTATAACACAAAATACCACAACCATTTAAAAATGCTTCAACAATAATTTAAAAATTCTTCACATCTAAGATCTTTTTATAGTAAATATAACAAATTCTAACATCATGATACCAATACATCATTTGGACGGGACAAGATGAAAAAGAAATTTAGGTAGGGGTTTTGTAGTCCGAACAACATTGTTTTTAAAGAAAACCTCAAATGAGTCCTCATAGTTGTTACCCATGTTTCTGTATGATCATTTCCATTAATCTTAGCTATATAGAAATTTCGTCTTCCTCAATGGAAAATTTTATTAATTAACATGGTCCTTTTAATGTTATCACCTTTTCCTATTTTCATTTATTTCAAAGAATAATGTTTCAAATGAAAATAAATAAAATCCTTTTTGTATAATATGGCAATCTTTTCTAAAACCAATGGATACACTAACTTTAAATACATTTTTTATTTTAATTGTTCAGCGGGAAAGTAATCATATTTTATAAGAATAAACATTGAAGTATCTGTTATATCCTCAATTTTAGCATAAAATAGCATACTATCCTCTTTATAACTATATATATAGATAACAACATTATCGGTTTAATGCAATAGATTTTCCTTGCAAAATCTCAATCGTCAGTCGATGTCGATGTACTGATCTTTTGTTAAATGTTCATTTATGGAATTTGGTGTTGTATTTAATGATTTTCGATCGTTTCTGTTGAACTCTTTGTTGGATTACTATGCAATGTTCCGACCACAAACGTTCAATTGGCCTTTGTTCCATTGAAGTTTTGCGTTAACCAAGTAGGAGACCATATATCGAAGGGTCTATGATAAAACCCTATGTCGTCAAAACACAGACAACATGCCATGGCTGTCAGAAAACCGACGAAAAGACAAACAGCATCTCCCTCTTTAAAAGACACCGATAGCTAAACATTGATCAATAGGAAACGGGAGTGAAGTCTTATGCGTCGAAGTGCAAATAGTTCTTGTTACAACAATGAGGCACCTGTCGCGTTGCTCATGACAAGTAACAATTAAGTTTTGTTAAAGTGTCGTTCGGAGATGTCACAGAACGGGATTGTGATTACGACATATGGAATATATCTGTGACCATCTTTGACACGGATGTTCAATAGCAATCAACCAAGTAACGATAGTGTCCGTATATATATTTCGCTTTGAAAGAATGGCTTTATCTTTACAACTGGGATCCCTTGGTTCAATAGATTCAGGCTTCTGTAAAGGAATTCGTCTTAGAAATCATTACCTTGGAATATCAACGATATCAGTTTGGAAATGTTTTTGCTGCTGGAATGTCAAACACAAGAATGAATTGCTACCAATGTGAAATTTGAAATCGTCTCTTTTGAGAATCTCTATGTCATTTTTAAATAAGAGTTCAGACATGAAGCTTGCAAATTATAATATATTATGTGGTATCTTTTATTCAAAACTGGAGCAAACATTGTATCATTCAGCGATAGGACATCATGCATAGTAGATTGTGAAGTGGGGTTGGGGTCATTCCTTCGTACATTTTACGGACACCATCAGGAGTTGGTTGACAGAAATGGAATATATGTTTCTTAGATGACAACGGATATGTTGGTTTAAAGCACATTTACGAAACTTATATAAATAAATATTCAAGCATCTTGATGTCAGTTTCAGGAAACTTTCATTTATAAGTATTCCTACAAAACTAAATATTTATATAAACATTGTTAAGTTTTTATGAATGAACGTTGAAACAATTTATCACACTTCCACGTGCTGTCATTAATATTTCATTAAATTAAGAAATAAAATGTAACTTTGGAAAGCCTTACAATTTTTGTCACCAATCAAAAGTCCCGATGACATGTATGAAACATTCCTGTTTATGAGTCTTTACACTAAATGTGTTGGATGTGTAATTATTGATACTTTAGCATGGGAGAACATGACTAAAATTTAAAATGGTAATTGAGAATGTGTCAAAGAGACAACAACCCGAAGAAAGAGCAGAAAACAGCCAAATAATTCATTTATCAGTTGTATTTTTAAACTAGCTTTCAGTAAAATATAAAATAACAAAAATACTCTAAGGAAAATACCTTTTCAAATGGCAAAATCAAAAGCTCAAACACATCAAACGAATGGATAACAACTGTCATATTCCTGACTTGGTACAGGCATTTTCTTATGTAGACAATGGTGGATTAAACCTGTATATTTAGCTAGCTAAACCTGTCACTTGTATCACAGTCGCATCAAATTTCATTATATTGACAATAATGTGTGAGCAAAACAAACAGACATAAGAGGTGAAAAGTTTGGGTTTCATCCTGCTACATTCTTTATGTGCCTGTCCCAAGCCAGACGCCTGTAGTTTAGTTTTTGCCAATTGTTCATGCTTATCATATTTGTTTTTTTTTAAATTGTTTTGTGGTAAGTTAGTCTGTCAGTTATTCACTTGAATCGTTTCAAATTTTTCATGTCGAGCTTTTTATAGCCGACTATACGGTATTTGATTTTCTAATTGTTGAAGGTAGTATGGTTGCCTATAATTGCTAACATCCACTTCATTTGAACTTGAAGGATATGTATCTCATTTGCAAGCATACCTTTTCTCTTTATTTTTATATGTAATGTAATTATTTCATATTAGAATAAGGAATATTGCTATAAGGGTAGAGAAGTCAAGTAGTTATAGTTCATGAGGAGAGAGATTTAGATTGTATGTGCTCTAACAGAAGGAGTTGGATTTCTTTTATTATCTACAACTGATTCATACCTCCTCTGCGTGGTTTCACAGTAACTCTGAAGCACGGTTTTATGTTGATTAATAGTGGTTAATAGATTAATAGGAGTGTTCAATGAGCATTGACACACATCTAGAAATGGTTTGAATGTCCAGTAAAATAAAGAAAACTAATTCCTTATTTTTCATATATACATTTGATTGTTCATGTTTTCCTGTTTAGTAAGTGCCACATGAAGGTTAATTTTAACTTTCCAAGTGCTTTATAAGTGAACTACTGGTATTATCAAGCATATCATTGCGTTTCTGTATAATTCATCATTATGTGGGTGTAGGTTATGTAAGTTCATGTATTTTAATGTTAGGTCAGGGTTCTTTTCGTTTGCATTTTATAATAATATTTCTGATTTTTGATTCATTGTCAACGAACACCGGAAATTATGTTATATACATTTAAGGTATTTCAACCTTGATGTTAGAGCTATTTTTTGTATAAATTATGAATTTATTTATATTTGTACTTGTATTGAATATTTGACTATCTTCTCTTTGACATTACTATTTATAAAATGAGTAATTAATCGAAACACTTAAGTTTTTCTGTATGGCTATTTAATTTCCCATATATTTATTGAAAATTGTTTGATATGCCCTTTCTTCCACAATCCTCGAAGAGATGCACTGACCCTGAAATTTCGGTCAGTAATCAATTCAAAGAAACCATCAGTTTAAAATTTTGTAATCAGTATTTTATGCACTTTCACACCTGTGACCTATTTTTGAATTATTCAGTTTCTTTTTCTAACAGGAATTATTTTCCCGCCTAAGAAGTATGTTATAAAATGTATGCTTACCTGATATAAGGAATTTAAACCCTGCCCATACACAAGACTATTCTTGATAAAAATAGAAAAAAGGAAAGATAACTCCGGTGCAATAGACAACGCCGAAAGTATGTATAATACATTTTTTAAAGACAAACAAACATAATTTTCTTTTTTAAGAACATATACAACCATATAGTGAACACAATAGACAAACGTAATACACAATCATTATAACGGGTGTTAAAACATGCATGATAAATGTGTGATATCTTAAGTTGAAAAATTTGTTAAACAACAGTTACTGTGTGTGATTCTACTTCCTGTTACATATTTTTACTTAAAATAAATGAAACAAAAATAGATAAAAATTTAACAGAATCAACTTGACCAAGATGAGCCTCCTCATGGGGTTTTTGATTATGTGATTAGTTGGTCATTTTTATTTGATTATTTGATAATCCAGGACTGTATTTTTGATAATTTGATTATCTTGTTTAAAAAAATAATTAATGATTATTTGATTATATTAGCAAATATTTTGTGATTATGTGATTATGTGATTACGAAGGGCCTCAAAGATGGATGTTCTTTGATTTGAAACACAATATTTTATCTGTGAAAAGTTGTTGATGAAACGATATTAAAATTGTATTTATTTGGCCTTGGTTTCCACGCGAACTGCAGTTATCTTGACCCGACTGATATTTTCAAAATAAGACTTAACAAAACGACTTATGAATAAATAAATTTCTAGAATATAGATGAAAATAAATAAATTGTAAACCCAACATCACACAGCTAGTCATATTAAAACCAGTCATTCATACTAAGGTTGGGACAATATCTTTTAATATATTGTCTTACCATTAGATGTATGGCCAACTAGCTGTAAATATATGTTAGTGCTATTTTACCTCGATATTTGGTTTATTATCTTTATTTGAATATTCCTGTCACAAAGTATAGTGATAGTGTTAAATGCATTTACATATTAACTTACATTATGTAAGCGCTGATGAATCATACCAAGAGCAGATTCAGAGGTATACATCTTGATCCATCTATATGATTTCTGAGCAAAGTTTTGCTCTACTTTTTATCCTATATCTTTGTTGTCTTTTCGGATTCCGGATAAACGCCCATGTTCACCTTGAAATCATTTCCGATCGAGACACATTTGATTTATTGGTAATTTTTCATGTTATTGTGCTTTAAAACGATACCTATACTTTATTTGAAAAATGACCAAAGGGTTTAGTGGGGTATATCAAAACAATAATCCATGGACGTCTCCCGTTAAACAACAACGACAGTTGAGCGTCTGTTTGCGCTGTGCGTGATGTATAAATACCGGTCAATATATATATAAATAAAGGCAACAGTAGTATACCGCTGTTCGAAACTCATAAATCGATAGAGATAAAAACAAATCCGGGTTACAAACTAAAACTGAGGAAAACGCATCAAATATAAGAGGAGAACAACGACACAACAAGAACACAACATTAAAATGTAACACACACAGTAACGAACTATAATATAACAATGGCCATTTTCCTGACTTGGTACAGGACATTTGAAGAAAAAAATGGTGGGTTGAACCTGGTTTTGTGGCATGCCAAACCTCCCGCTTTTATGGCAACGTCGAACACAACACCAAAACGACAACATCACATGCCAGGACCACAATACAAATAAATGGGAGAACATATAGGACAAAGAAACACGCGAATAATAGCTATCAAAAGGTACTAGGCTTAAAATTCAATACGCCAGACGTGCGTCTCGTCCACACAAGACCAACCAGTGAAAAAGATGTGGTGTGATTGCTTATGAGACAACTCTTCACAAGAGACCAAATGATACAGGAATTAACAACTATAGGTCACCGTACGGCCTTCGACAATGAGCAAAGTCCATACCGCATAGTCAGCTATAAAAGGCCCCGAAATGAAAAATGTAAAACAATTCAAACGAGAAAACTAACGGCCAAATGTATGTACAAAAAAAATGAACGAAAAACAAATATGTAACACAGCAACAAACGACAACCACTGAATTTCAGAATCCTGACTTGGGACAGGCACATACATACAGAATGTGGCGGGTTAAACATGTTAGAGGGATACCAACCCTCCCCCTAACCTGGGACAGTGGTGTAACAGTACAACATAAGAACGAACTATAAAAATCAGTTGAAAAAAGGCTGAACTCAGATGGATACAACTGTAAATACATCTAACAAAAACACAGAGTGGACGTGGCCGGGTACTTGTACATCCCAACAACAAAGAGACACTAAGTGCAGATCTGAGAGCACTCGCAGTTACTGACATCTAGATCAAAGCCAATAACAACTAATAAAAAAAATCATGCATCTAAGACTATATTATCAATTTCAAAATGGGCGCGATAAAATCCGATGCCTCGGTTTGGCGGAGTACCACAATGTTTGTACTTGAAAGAATCATTAAACATTTCTCCGTGGTCCGTATGTGAACTATTGAGAGGCAAATGTAATGCCCAGCATACCCGCATTTACAAATTTCGGTATTTTTGTGTTTTACTTTTCACAGATGACGACGGATATGTATTAATTGTTGTAACATCAATCCCGTCCTATTTTTCTCGAATGTAACCAACCGATTCACACTTATCACCGTGTCTTTACTTGCATGACCAATACGATGGGTGCCACAGGTGGAGCAGGATCAACTTAACCTTCCTGAGCACCGTATACCACGTCCGGTTTTTGGTGGAGTTAGTTTCTATGTTGTGTTTTGTTCATAAAAAAGTGAAAAGGTCCGTGTTCTTGTTTTGGAAATATAATCAATTAAAAATTTGGCGGGAGACGATTCTATCTAGACTTTTCATGCATCTTTATTCTTTCAAAAACTATGAAAAAAACCAAGCATTTTATTAGATTTAAAAATGACTTTTTAAAATATGAATGTATGTTATAGAATTAAGAAAAGAAAAAGGTTAGCAGGAAAACTTTGCATTGGCACTAGATGAATAAAACTAGAGCATTCCAAAAATCTGACAAAAAAGTAAAAAAAAAAAGAGTAGCGAACATCCTTAATACTGAATTTTATATTTTCATTTCTTTTTTATTACTGCTTTTTTTATCTATATCCTTATAGTTCTGGTCTAACTTGTTGTGGCTTAAGATCTTAAAATCTAATCTAGTTGGTTATATTTATATTTTAATGTTTAGCTAGCTATAAAACCAAGTTTTACCCACCATTTTCTTCAGCAAATACCTGTACCAAGTCAAGAATATGGCAGTGTTCTTTCACTTGTTCTTTTGATTGACAGCATTTGGTTATGTCAGTTTTTATGAACTCTCTCTTTATAAATCGTCTATGAGAATTATACCAAGCTGTGTTTAGCAAAACAGAAGAAACACGTCATTTTAGAATTCGCAATCATATATCTTGCAATCCTAATTTTACCAAAAATGTTATTCCTCGTCTGTGTAAAGTTAATTTTAATGTCAAATCTCGCACATTGATTTGATTGGCCATTGCTAATTCGTTTTTGTCGGGATTTTTTGGGGTCAAGGGGGTTAAGGGCGGGTCGATAGGAACGATAGGTATCCTCTATTTATCAATTTATGTATCTATCTAATTTGAGAGGCAGTTCTCGAGTAAGTATAATATATTCCAGTTTTTCTGTTAGATTTTGTTCAACACTTGTTCCTTCACTGCCTATCTTGACCAAATTTCAAGACGTATAATGCTGTGTTATTATGTTCATAAGCACTTTAACTGTAACATCAATTTAAAACCCCACTGGACACTAATTAAGCAATAATTTATTAATTAAAAACAAAACATACCCAACTATTAATGTATTTGTAATGCACATATTTGACTGTATTCATCCCTACATTTTCCAGTATATAGTTATCGACTAACTATGTGAAATCCAATTGTTATCGATTGCATGTACATTTTCCAACAACTTACTATATCAAATGAAATTGAACCTTTATTTTTAAATTTTCAGACTAAATATGGCTTCCAGTCAAATATGTGGACCATGTAAAAGGATGGATAAATCAGCTTCTGCCGTAAAATATTGCACTGATTGTGAAGATCCCTTATGCACAGATTGTATTGCCATTCACAAAGCCATCAAGGTCCTCGTGTTACACCATTTGGTCGATGCAGAATTTCAAGCTGACAAGGCTTTTAGCATAAGAAGAACCTGCAGTGACCATCCAGATATGGGTTTAGAGTTTTACTGCTCGAATCATGAAAGCTTGTGCTGTCGTATATGCTCCGTGAATACCCATCGCACATGTGGCAAAATTCTACCGATCGATGTTGCTGCACGCGGAATAAAGACCTCAGTAATGTTAAACGATGTGACAGCAGATTTAAAGGCTTTATTAAAAACTGCCGAAAAATTAGAAGAGAACAGAACAATGAACAAGGAAAACATCGGAAAAGCTAAAGTGACCACTCTACAAGAGATAGCTCAATTTAAACGTGAATTAATTCAAGAGTTAGATGAACTAGAAAAGAAATTAATGACAGATGTTGATGTGACTGAGAAAAAGCTTACCAGAAAGGCCGAATCTGATCTTTCAGACATTGCAACCCGAAAAAAGGTCATCGCAAATTTATCAGAACAATTGGAATTTCTTACAAAACACGGCTCAGAAAGCCAAATATTGATGCTGTTGAAAACTATTAGAGTGGATATTTCAAAGCAAGAGAACGACTTTCAAAATTTGGTCCCGTCATACGTATGTATCGACGTTAACTTCAAGGCATCGGGAATAAAATCCGCACTTAATTCTCTTGGATCGATGGAAATAAAATATGTTCCATGTTTAATTACACTCAAACCATCTAAACACGCACAAGCTCAGATACCACAAGAATATGAGAAAATGCCAACAAAATTCAAACTCAAAAATGAATTTAAATTACCTTATATTAACGGGAGAATATCTAGCATTGTTGTACCGAATGATAATAGACTGCTGTTATGTTATTGGGGAGACAAGAGTAAAGCATTGTCGATATGGTTCGATACGGGAGATCATATTCAGGAGTGTGCCCTTGCTGGTGCCGCCTGGGGAATAGCCATAATACAAGGAACAAATGAAGCAGTTGTTACATTACCATCTATAGACTCGATTCAGTTTGTTAACATAACCAGCATGTTTCCAGGTAAAGTAATGGAAGTTCCCGACAAGCCCTATGGAGTCACAATTGTAAAGAACATGATAGTATTGGGTGGTGCGGGAAAAGTTTATTTCCTCACTATGACAGGAAGTCTTATGAAAACATTCAATGTCGGAAGTGGTAAGTTGTATTCACTGAAGACAGGTGAGATGGATATGATTTATTGCTGTGAGGCCGATAAGGATAGACTCCATTGTATTGATATCAATGGAACTGTTATCTTTTCATATGCATCTCCTGATGTTATTGGCCCAGCAGACATTGCATTGGATGGCAAAGAAAATATATATGTGACAATCTGTACATCAAACGAATTGCATCGTCTGTCACCAGATGGAAAACTCCTGGACATCCTTTTGAATGCTGAAGATGGATTGAATAAACCTTGTGGAATTGCCTTCAACAAGAATTATACCAAACTGTACATAGCAAACGGACCTTATCGTCAAAATAAACATATATTGATATTTGATTGTGCTTAGAAACAGTATATAACTCTATTACATCACTAGTTATTCTTACCCTGTCATGGTCCTGAAAGCCAATGTTGACTTTTGTATGAATGTTCTGTTCCCTTGTTCGAAGAATTTATGTTGAGTTAAATGAAACTAAAAGAACACCATATTGTACAAGAATTTATATTATTTTATGATAAAATTCCACAAATCCAGCCATTCATGCATTGATGTAAAGAAATAATACATAATAAAATAATAACTTAACGTGACTTGGCCACGTTATTTTACACTAAGATGAGTAATGAGTTATCTCTTAATTATCAGTCAGTATTCCTTGCAATAATGTTTCTGGTGAAGAAGTTATATTGACAGTTCTAATCAAAGAAGTATAAATTTTCTCAAAAAAAAACACATCTTTATGCTTTCTAATTTACAACTCTAAAAGAAAGACTAACAAGCACAGAATTTCAAATAAGTTGAAAAAAAATATTTCCGATAGTTATCGTCAGAAAGATTTAAATTTGTCTATCTTTTATGCACTAAAACATGTTCAATTTTCTTTTTTGTTACCTTCTGTAGATTTCATTAAAGAAATAGTAAAGCTTTAAACCTTTTCGCGTGGCCATTTAAAGCATGAACTTATCTTTCAAATAATATATTTTTCAGATAATACACTGTATTCAAAACACCAATGAATATGCATTTTCAGATTAAGATTGAAATCATTATATCAAATTTTCTGCAGCCAAAATGTTTCAAAAGCCTGTAAATGAAATGCTAAACATATGTTCAACATCAACTTTAAGAAAAAGTAAATTAAATATTACAATGTGATTATATAACAAACTTTGTTTTGCCCTTTGTTTAAAAGAGGCGAAAAAAATCAAAGGGACATTCAAATTCATAAGTCGAAAATAGACTGACAATGCAATGGCTTAAAAGAAAAATACAAACAGACAAACAACAGTACACAAAACAAAACATAGTAAACTAAAGACTGAGCAACATGAACCCCTCCAACAACTGGGGGTGATCTCAGGTGCTCCGGAAGGGTAAGCAGATCCTGCTCCACATTTGCCACCCGTCGTGCTGCTCATGCTATTGCAAACCCGGTTAAAAGTCTAATTAGGTGGCTCACATTCGGGGAAAAGGGGACGGGACTTACGACATTTGGAAAATATTCGCTATTTGAGAAACGGATATTCCATAACGGTCTACCAACTCGTGATTGCGTCCGAAAAATTTACGAGGGGAAGATTTCATTATCACCACTTGGAACTCTTGATTTATATAGCTTCCTTGTGAGCTGCAACTCTCTATCAAGGAAATCATGATAGGAAATACAAGCCCTGGAATATCAACTGGGAGATATGTACTCCGTATGCAGGCGCTGCTGGAATGTTGCTACATAGAAATAGAACGTTCACAAATGGAAAATTGAAATCATCTCTTTAACCGTAAAGTGTTGTTTTCAATTGACCATTGTCAATTTCTAGATGTATACTAAGTCAAGATATGAGGCAGACTAAACTGTATATAACCTTTATCTGAAGTTTGATGGGATGGATGCGTTCAACATAGTCACCAAATTTTGAATTATTTAGTGAGAGGAAATCTCTATATTGCAGAAAGTAAAGTAAAAGGATACTGTTAACTTCTTTTCTTTCTTCCTAAGAAGTTCCTGGATTAATTCAGCCTCATATGAATAAAGGAACAAGTCGACGAGAAGAGGGGTTCCCATGGAAATGCCGATTATTTATTAGAAAATAACGTCCTCCAAACGTACCAAATTTGTTGTGCGAAAAAAAATCAAGCATGTTGATATTGTCAGTTTCAGAGAATGTTTTGTTTAAATCAGAGTGGTTTTTTACAAAGTAGGATTTATCCCTTCCTACTTGTATCCACGTTGGACATTTTTTTATGTAATAAAGTAGGACTAACTCTTTCAGCTTGTCTTTTAGTTTGATATATGGAATACTTGTGAAAAGTGTAGAAAAGTCAAATGTTTTGATACTATTGCATGATGAAAGGGTCTTAGATTTTATGTACTATAAAAGATCTTTGGAATTTTTCAGTATCTACATCTGATTCACGCCACCTCTAGAAAAAGGAGTTTCACAATAAATTTGAAGCCCGCTTTGATTGCTGATAAAATTAATGCTAATAATTTAGAAAAGGTTTTGTGGAGCACTTGTTGGAAGACCCAGCAATATTACGTTGTTTGTAAGGACACTCGTGTAGTTTAGGTATCTAATACAGTGATTGAAAATCCAGTTCGTCATCTTTGTTTGAAATTCCAAAGGAACATAGAACAGACAATAGACCTATGATTATCCAAAATTCTCTCCTGGGTAGGTGTCGAGGGAGGGGGGGGGGGGGTACATATTGAGTCTCCAAGTAAATTGTCAATACCTAAATCATTTATCAAGCAATTTATGTAATGTGATTTAAAGTGTTTTAAGATTGATATAGCATGGGTATTCATAGACCCATTCAGTTACTTAATTCTGATTTGTATCAACGACCTCACAGCCCTTATCCATTCAATATTTACGTAATTCACAGAAAAATGTTGATGAATAAATTCAATTTAATATAAATGGCATATGTTCAAACTTGACACACTTGGTTGTCACTCAGTTAATAAAAAAACATGATTATGAAGTTTTAAAAATAGCCAACAAAATAAATAAATTAAAGTCCAGCAGTGGTTGACATTTCAGTCATCAACCACACCATCAGTAGCTCTTATTAATTGGGTTGATGAACCAATAGAAAGTAGAACTGAAAATCTTATTCAGTTTACATGTAGGTAATCTCTGCAATAAAAATGCATTGTACCTTGAAGCGAAATTGATTTAACCAAGTTTGAAATTTCTATTAACTGGTCAGTTTCATCTAATTCGTATCATAGGCTATTAACAAAAATGTTACCTGACAATTACCAGCAATTAAATGGTTGTATAATTCGCTCTATCGTTGCATGATCAAAATATCTGTAAATGAAGAGTAGAGCTAAATTGAAAGTAATTGACATTGAGGTCGACTTTGATATAAGGAAAACCTTAACCTACCAATTAATTGGAAGATGTAAATTAATTTTTATCATGTTTTTCTAACTTATTTTCTTTACATAAAATAGTTATTGTAGTGACTTTCCTTTGTGTCAAGAACAATAATGCAAAGTAGCATTAAACTACTAGATATCCATTTAGTTCTGTTGTTGTGTGGTTGTACCATTGAATATGAATTGAGGGAAACGTAGGTTATATGTAAATGAGACAGTATTTCAGTGGCATATCAATTTTATACATATCCAACAGAATTGTGATATTTAAATTCACTCTATCATGCAGATGTTCAATTTCTAAGAGAGTAAATATATTTATGATTTTCTAAAAAATGTCATTGCATATTTAATATTTCTTTCATTTTTTTTTTTTTTTTTTTTTTAAATATATTACTTTTACTGTTAAGTCTGTTTTTTGTGATATCCATTTGACGTGACTCTGTATTTATGTATCTCGTCATACTTTGAACGACAAAATTATTTTATATCTACCTGTATGACGTCAAACGCGCGATTCAACGCCAGTACTTAAAACCTTCCATCCTTTATGGGTGGATTTTACATAGATAAGTAAAATCGTATAATTTAAAAGCAAAATGAGGATGTTAAATTTGATGTATGTCTTTTTGTGCTTCTTTGTTACATTTGTTTGTTTTAATAGTGATTAAGATGATAACACAATGTTGACTGCTGTACCCCTATTTTTGACATTTTTACCTATTGTGTCTGTTTGTTTTGTTCACGCATCGTTGTCAATATAATGGAATTTGATGCGACTGTAAAACAAGTGAGAGGTTTAGCTAGCTATAAAACCAAGTTCAATCCACCATTTTCTACATAAGAAAATGCCTGTATCAAGTCAGGAATATGACAGTTGTTATCCATTCGTTTGATGTGTTTGAGCTTTTGATTTTGCCATTTGATTAGGGACTTTCCCTTTTGATTTTTCCTCGGAGTTCAGTATTTTTGTCATTTTACTTTTTTTATATACTTATCTGACCATCTCTAACATGCTGAGAGACCAGAAACCATTGTTCTTTAAATGTCATATTCAAAGTCAAATAAGAGCAACAATTTTTCAATGACAGAATTTTTAATAAGCTCGTCCCGGTCAGATCATCCAGGTCAGATCAAGCATTAAGACCAATTTAATAAATATAATTGCATGTCGTTATCTTAGGCCTCCATCACCAATACTAGCACTACAAACTCTTCAGAGTCTGCAAAGACCATATTTTGTGCTCAACCAGTAAGGTCTAGCACATATTTTACTTGACAAGACTCGATATAATCTCTACAGTTCTAAACTATACTTAACTGTACTTGACTGTGGTCTTTACTTTACTTAATAATTCTGATTGACTACTTGATAATATTGATATAGTCTGAATATGGTCTCGACAAATGCTCCACCAGTCTCGATCAGTCTTGACTCAGTCTTGACAAGTCTCGACCAGTCTTGACCAATCTCGATCAATCTCGACTGAGTCTTGACCAGTCTCGACCTGTCTCGACTCAGTCTTGACCTTTAAAATTGATCTAGACTGGTCTGAATCAGCCCACCTAACTCAATCATATATTGATCTTACAAAATTCCAGGTTATTTGGTAGTTTGGTTCATTGCTGTCAGATTAAAGGATTTAATTAATAGGTAACACAAGCTAGAATTTTCAGTTCTGATTAAATTCAGATAGTCACCTTTAATTATTTCTTTAACTCTTTCAAATCAACTTGGATTTTCATAAAACTTTAAAGCAATTTCAATTTAATATTGATCTTTCAGAATGCCAGGTTGTTTGGTAATTTGATGTATTGCTGTTAAATTTAAGGATTTAATTAATAGGTAAAAAAGCTAGATTTTTCAGTTCTAGCTGTTTTTACCCATTAATTAAATCCTTAAATTTGACAGCAATACACCTTACTACCAAACAACCTGGCATTCTGTAAGATCAATATATAGCAATCTATTTATTCTTGTCTTTGTTTGACCAACCTCTCAATTCCAACTGCCATGAAATGTTATATGAAATTTCAATAAACATATAAACAAGCACTTATGTATTTTCTTGCAACCAAATACTGTTATTTTTTGTGAGGCGGACCTGTCTTATTATATTTTTTTTAATTTTTGTGCACCAACCGATAAAGCATTTTTTGTTGGTTGCTTTTCAAGAGCACACTTTGTGACCATAATTAACATTAATGCCAGTTGAAGCACCTTCAATATCAATTAAAACTGATTTACTACAGAAAGATGAGCAAAATGTTATATGAACATACATCAACATGAATATTCAGTTATACCTACGCACACACCAAAAAAAAAAAGTGTATCAATTATCTCCCTTTTCAAAAAATTTCCAAAAGAGAGATAATCTGTAACCTCAGTAATTTATAATCTTTCCAAACAGTGCCCATAAAGTTATTTGGAAATGAGAGATGGCAAGCAATGCAATGAACAACACAAGGCACAATAAAAATGAAAATACTGTGTTCAACATATTCAGAGTGAAGAAATATGTTAATAAAAAAACAAAAAAATTAATATACAAAAGTAAAAATGAATTGATTTTCAAGCCATAATGAAAGCATGTTTTTATGAATACCAAAAAAAGTGTCATTTTCCTTTTTAAAATAAAGTTATTAAAACTCAAAATATATTTTATTGTGAAGCAAGGGAGAAGGTCCGGTAAGGGCTAATTTTGGCCTAAAATTCGAAGTACATCTGATGAAAGATTTTTGACATTTTTTAAACACTTAAGTGTCTACTTCAGTCGATTCAATTAGTTTATGTCAAAGATTTGAACTGATTTGGTCATTAAAGACGCTCAAATTCAAACTTTTATATGAAAGATCTATCAAATATGCCATAAAACGTCACTTTTCAGATGGTTTTTGTCTAAAATGTAGGTGGCCGCATTCGTGTTCATTCTCAACCTTTATATATGTTATGTATTATCATCAAATACAACATATATTTAAATATGAAGACTGAACACAAATGCGGCCACTTCCATTTTAGACAAAAACCGTCTTAAAGTTAGCACAAATGCTAAAAATGTGACGATTTCAGTATTTTTGCATGAATTTATGATGCTAGTACCTGATACATGTGCATTGTTTTGTCAAAAACAGTCCATTTTTATGGAACATAAGTATTCTACTTTCCAATAAATAGTTAAAAGTTTACATAACAACAAATTTGTAAAAATGCTATATTTTGGGGCCAAAAAGGGGTCTTACCGGGCCTACTCCTTTTAAAACATATTTTATTATAATAAGGAGATATGGTATGATTGCCAATAAGACAGCTATTCACCAAAGTTCAAATAAAGTGGTTGTAAGAAATTATAGGCAAAAAAAACGAGGGAAACCCACACCGTATAGTCGGCTATAAAAGGCCCCGACCTAAAAAATGTGAAACACTTTTTTTTTCACTATGTTTGTCATTTAGGAAGGTTGATGATAATCTATGTGACATTGAATCATATAATATAAATACATAACAATGGAATATAT
Source organism: Mytilus californianus (assembly GCF_021869535.1). Taxonomy (NCBI): domain Eukaryota; kingdom Metazoa; phylum Mollusca; class Bivalvia; order Mytilida; family Mytilidae; genus Mytilus; species Mytilus californianus. The sequence continues at coordinate 45,164,375 of NW_026262582.1, read as the reverse complement.
TTCTACATAGGAAAATGACTGTACAAAGTCAGGAATATGACAGTTGTTATCCGTTCGTTTGATGTGTTTGAGCTTTTGAATTTGCCATTTGCTTAGGGACTTTCCGTTTAGAATTTCTTCATCTTGACATATACATTTTGTACACATTTACCAAAATCTTAGTTATCCCTTGCTGGTTCCCTTTGACATATAAAATACGAACAGTCTTACATAAATCTCTATTATCCCTTACTGGTTCCCCTTGAAATATACATTGTGAATAGACTAACATAAATCTCAGTTATACATCACTGGTTCCCCTTGATATATAAGTTATAAACAGACTTACAAAACTCAGTTATGCATTACTGGTTCCTCTTGATCCATAAATATGTAAAGACTTACATAAATCTCAGCTATTCATAAGTGGATCCCCTTGACATATAAAGTCTGTACAGACTTACATAATTTTCTCAATTGAATTGTTTCACATTTTTCATGTCGGGGCCTTTTATAGCTAACTAAACGGTTTGGGTTTTTCTCAGTGTTAATGGTCGTACGATTGCCTATAATTGCTTACATCTACAGATTGGAACTCTGGTGGATAGTTATATCATTGGCAATCATACCACATCTCCTTATTTTTATATTTAATGTAATTAATTCAGTTAAGAATAATGAACATTGCAGTAAGGATAGAGAAGTCAAATAGTTCATACATTCCATGAAGTTTTAGATTGTATATACTGTAACAGACGGATTTAGATTGTATGTGCTTTTACAGAAAGAGTTGGATTTGTTTTAAGTATCTACAACTGATTCATACCTTCTCTACAGTTTGCAGTTTCACAGTAACTCTGAAGCACGGTTTTATGTTCATTAATAGTGTTTAATAGTTTAATAGGAGTGTTCATGGATCATTTGGCACACATCTTGAAATGTAACGTTGTTTGTGTTGACTCTTAAGTACTTTGAGTATCCAGTAAAATAAAGGTAATTTCTGATTTTTCATATATACCTATAATTGTTCAGTTTGTGGGGAACCACTATATTATTAATATTATTATTATTATGGTGCAAAACTGTGCAATTGAAATTTCTTGCTATGGCACAATACTGTTCAATAGCACAATACTATGCAATTGAAGATTTCTTGCTATTGCGCAATACTGTGCAACTGAATATTTCCTGCTATTGTGCAATACTGTGCAATTGAAGATTTTTTGCTATTGTGCAATACTGTGCAATTGAAAATTTCTTGTTATTACGCAAAAGAATAGGTTTTCAGGCAAAAAAGTTACAGCATGTACAGGCTGGACACGAAGATGACCCAAAATGATCTATATATTGACCCTGAGGTCAAGGAACCAGAGGTCAACATGCTTGCTACATCACACATCGTCTAGAGGTGACCTATCTACATACAATGTACCAATAGCAAAGATCTAAGGCCTAGGTATTAAGACAAAAAAGTTACAGCCTAGACACAATTTTGCAGCCAGCCACAGCCGCCACCCTGCCTGACTTCACCAACCCAATAACCCAATTTTAATAAAAAAGAGCAAAAGGAAATCAGTAAAAAACCAAAATTAATCGTTTTACGAGACATTACCAATATGATTTCCGATGTTGAAGGTATGTATTTTACACATTGTTTACTTGTATTTCACACATGTTTGTTTCATTAAAATTATCTTCACTCATGCCCCAAATGCATACTCCATGAGGATTCCTGGTCCGTTCGCCCTGATTCACGTTCGCCCTAGTACCTGTTCGCCACGGTTTAAGCTAAGATTTTGAAGGCTTTAGTCATTTTTGTGCGATATTAAAATAAACCTCATTTTGTGTTTCAACAAGGGACCAAGGATGTATATTACTAGCTTCATCTTTGTCAGACTTTAAAGGACTTAAGCACTGCATGATGCTTGGCAGTTATTGTATGATTTGACTGGTTTGGCCCTTATTATAAAAAAGATTCTTACATGGAATCCGGAAATTTAGTTCACAATTTCCATTCAGTTTGTTCCAGGGGACATTAATACTCCTGTTCAACAAAAGATGGATTAATTTTTTTTTAACAAGAAATTACAGCAGAAATTAACTTGCAACGATTATCTCACTGCATAATCAGATAATCATTATCCTTATAAAACGTCTAATTTAAATGGATATTTAAAATCATTTCTATTAAGTTGGAACTGTTTAAAATCCTTTTTGGGACGTTTACAATGACTGTAAGGAGGTTGTAAACAAATCAAGAATAGATCACGTTTACTACTTTCGGTTTTAAAATGAAATGAAAACAGGAAAAGACACGTGGATATTAAATTCAAAACCAGTCTGGATTCATCTACGAATCAGTTTGTGTTTGTTAAAAGTAGGAAATTAACATTTTTCAATTCAAATACCTTTAATATCAAATATATATTTGTCTCTCATTTAATTGATACTAAATAATTTTATATTTAACGTTTTTAGGGTCTTTAAATTCATATGAATACTTTCACGCATGCGCAGTACATAGTACAGGAAGCACCTGTTTGAGTCGTGGAAACATTTCTGAACGTTTTGAATAATATTTTGAATAATGTTTTGAATAAAGTTCTATTTTTTAAAAGGAAATTGTAGAAAGTTTTAAATGAAAATTTATATCAAATATGACGAAAATGCGATCAAATGACGAATCTAGGACAAACGAAGTTCAAATTGTGATCGTTTGAGAAATATTTAAATTCAAATGCGAACTGTCTGGAGGGAAATAACGAAACTATACTCCTGTTTGTTGAAATGCTGACTGACTGATTTTCCTGGGGAAAATAATTATCATGGTCAATTATGAGGTTTATTAATAATTGTCGGATAAGTGACCCATCTGATGGTGATAAACAGATTAGTTGTAATCACAACTTGTAAAACCTGTTGTAAATGTTAATTACATGGGGTCATAAACTTGTCAAAAACATGTAGACCGGTAGATTTATAGTATTTTCATGCGAAAATATTTTAACACTTTCAAAATTTAAGCGAAGAAATTGATTTGAAATACTTTTCTCATTTTGAAAACCGTTTCGTAAATTACGAAAATGACGAGCGCTAGCAAAATCACTGCTGTTCGCCCTGATTCATGTACCTGTTTGCCCTGGGTCCATTCGCCTTGATTTTTATTTTTTTCTTAGTGTTGTCTAGTTGCATAATGTTTATTATTTGAACAGAATATGTTTAAGTTTGTTGATAATTCGCCGAATATTTTATTGCCGCAACCATTTCATTAGTTTCCCTTTGATTTTAATACATAGTAGAATACTGGAATACAATCAGACAATTTATTTATCTTTATTGATATTTCATATCAAAATAATTCTAATCAGCCAATTTGCAATATAACCGAGTGTTATAGTAGTTTCAGAATAAAATAATAAATGAACTTGTAAATCCTTTTCACTATTTACGATTCTGATTGTACATCATTATTTTTATTAATTCCAAGTTAACTAGTTTATCAAAACAAAATGTTGTTTTTATTATTAATCCATCAAAGACAAGTATTTCAACAATCAGTGAGAAGAATTATGTCATTGAACAAGCTTTCCATGTGTTTTCATGAATTCCATTGAAGACTATATACTCTATACATGATATACATGTAAATATCTGAATAAGTTTATTAAATTTGTATGCATGAGAAATTACAAGGAAAACGGTGCACAGTATGAGGAATCTACTGTACAAGAGAGACAAGTTGTGTCAATTTTTGACCTAAGGATCAGGTTCAGGATATGCCCTTAATATTGATAGTTTTTTTTTAAAAGTAGGGCGAACGGACCCAATACCCTCCATTAGCAGTTAGGATTTGTGATAGTGAATTTTCACGCTCAAGAGTATGTCATCATCAGTAATGCACAGATGCTGAAACTAAAAGATTGCTATACTTAAAACTACCCTAACACTTACTTTTTGCAAATACTTCTCATGTCCTTACTTTCATGTTTTTCATTTACAAACGGCCATCTAGCAAAACATGAGTCCTCAAATGGTTTTTTGAACTCTTCAGTTAACTGCAATGCTTTAGAAATTGTTACATCACTAAGAACACTGCAGTCTACATCAAATGCCTTGTTAAGTGCAAATTCATAGCAGTCGTGCTTTGATCTGTGTTGTTGGTCTTTGTCTACCTTTCACATGAAATCTCTGTTCCAAGGTAACTCTTTGAGAGGTCGGTTGTGCTCGTGGGGTTCTCCGGGTAACACGAATGGTTCTTGGACGCCATATTTATACAGATATTCGAGTCGTTTCGCCCCGAATCCCGTTCGCACCCTAGGTTGTTTCGTCCCAATTCCCGATCGCCCCTCATTTATAGGATTTGATTGATTTTTGGTGTTTTAACGCCACTTTTAAGCACCGCATTTAGGCTATTTTGTGGCGGTCAGTTTCTGTTGGTGGAGGAAGCCGGAGTGCCTGGAGAAAACCACCGACCTCCGATAGGAAAACTGACAGTCCTAGTCAATTAGGATTGGAGTCGAGTGCACCTCATTTATAGGAACACACATCGATATTCATCAGAGTTGGGTGTATGTAAATTGCATTGGTCGACTTAAGGTACAGTTGATGTGTACCTAGTAAAAAAAACTGTCTCAAGTTTTGATGAAACTACACATCAATATTCATCAGAGTTGGGTGTATGTAGACTGCTTTGTTTTGCACTTGAGGTACAGTTGATGTGTACCTCTAGTAGACAAAGCCTGTCAAAAGTTTATATGGGAATACACATTGATATTTATCAGAGGTGGTTGTATGTAGATTGAATTGGTCTTTACTAGAGGGATAGTTATATAAGATACAGGCTTATAATTTAATATGCATTTGAGGTACATTTGATGCGTACCTCTAGAAGACAAAACCTGTTGAAAGTTTTGATATATGAATACAAATCGATAGTCATCAGCCTTGCGTGTATGTAGATTGAATTAGTCTGTAATAGAGGGACAGCTGATGTTTACCTCAAGTAGATAAAGCCTGTTGAAAGTTTTGATGGGAATACACATCGATATTTATAAGAATTGGGTGTATGTAGATTGAATTGGTCTGTACTTGAGGGACAGTTGATGTGTACCTCAAGTAGATAAAGCCTTTCGGAAGTTTTGATGGAAATTCACATCAATATCGATCAGAGTTGGATGTATATGACTTACATTAGTCTGCAATAAAGGTCCAGTTGATATGTACCTCAAGTACAAGTAAACAAAACCTTTCCAAAGTTTCGATAGTAATATATAGTATAGAATAGAATATAGAATGGACTATTTTTATTTCCCAAATTACAGGGCCCATAAAGGGCTTAAAATCAGATACAATTGATTGACATAATTGTATTGTAATTATATATATATATATATATATATATATATATATATAAACAAGTCTAAATTGAAAACAACGTTCAAACCTATGATTGCGTTGGATATATATATAAATGGGCAACGTTTGTAGTGGGACATGTAAAAAGTATATACATTAACTATATATGTAGCCGCATAACGAGTTAAGCCATTAGAGGTTTGAAAGACTGGTAACTAAAGTAAAAGAGAATAACTGAGGGAAATTTCAAAGTTCATGTTTTTCTAGAGGAATTGTATGGTATTTTTAGAAAACACATAAAGAAATATGTCAAAGCGGCCTATTTATATTATAGACCATAAAATTAAACAACCTATATGGCTTTGCAAACATTTTTTAAATTATTGGTTCCATTGTACTATTTCTTCTATTCTATTAAAATTGTAAGATGATAAAATGTGCATAGGGAAGGGAGTAGTTGTAAAAACTATTTTACCCAAAGAGTTTTGCAGAAGAAGACAGGTTGACCTAATTGATTTCCAGTCGAAGTGAGATGGAAACCATTGTTTATCATGGTGTACCAAGATCACCTAAAAATAATATAGTACTAGAGCTCTTATGTCAAAAAGTTCTTTAGTTTTCACAATATTTGGTATGCCACATAAGCAGCAAAGTGAATTTACAGCATGTTAGGTTAAATCTGAATTAATGCTAATGTAGCCAGAACTAGTTATTGGTCACGGGAAGCAAATACATCTCTTATTGAGTGGTCAAACCGAAATATTCATTACGTGCTTACTCAATGCATGGATGAGGAACAACGAATTAACAGTGGTCATTTGGAATCAAATTCGTTCATATATAAAAGAATTCTGCTCTACACAAAGGTAGTGTGGACGATCAACAGGTACAAACATATAACTGTGAAATATTCTGTGTCATTGCTTCACACCAATTGATTACAAACACTTGCCCAATACCGAGTTTCCGCGGGCATCTTCTTAGTTATTTTCTAATTATAAAAAAAAAAATGCACTAAACATTTATGTTTTTGTGAGGGTAACCTGTGGCCCTGTTTCAGCGTAACTATTATCCTTGTGCTTATCATTTTTGTTTTCACAATGTCTCACGGTATTTATATAATGATGGAAAATTGTATGCTGGAAAATGAAAGTAAAATATAGTAAACTTAGATAAATAAATGAATAAATAAATAAAATTGAATTATATTGCATTGCTAAAGTTTTGAAACAAAATAGGTGACGTAAGATTAAGTAATACATAGTTTTGTCGTTTTGGTAATAATATAGTTAATCTCATTTCTAGAGTTCTTTTGATCATAGCTATTAATGTGACGTTGAGAAATCAAGTAAATAAACTGTCACCTTCTTAAGGAATAAAAATGTTTGTAATTTGCCCGTAGGAAAAAAATACCAAAGTGTTTTTATTATCCACTAAAATAATAATGTAAATTAAGTAAAGATTTTGATAATCCATTAATTGCTTTTACATAACTAAATAAAATATATGTCAATCATATAAATCTTTTACATAAAAAAAGAATAGTTGACCAAAAAAAAGTAACTTTAGAAAATTCAAAATTGACGCTGAAATTTCATAGGTGAATAAAATAGTTCCAATCAGCACGTGATGTTGGGTTTAAAAGGGAAGATTGCAAACTCTCAACATCACATATCACTATTAAGTTTTATTGCTGTTTGGAATAAATCATTAAAACTTCATTGTATTTTATTCACCAGGTATGTAAATTGTTTAAGTGTAAACTTTTTTCAAATGAAATTTAGAGTAATAATTTATCTTCTGATTTGATAACTTAAGTTTGACATTTAAAACTCAACTTAAATTTATAAAAGAGATTTTCAGTAACATAAATAAGTTAAAATAAAATTTCCTATTTAAATTAATTTGATCACATATCACACTTCAATTTAGATTGCTGTTTGGAATAAATCATTAAAACATCATTGTATTTTATTCACCAGCGCCAGGCCTCGAAAGTACAAGTGTCCGAGAAGATGGACACGTCTACAGAAGGAATTACTAAGATAAGATAGGAGTGAGCTAGTATTCCCCAGGTCACAACTGGGATCCCCGAAAGAAGCTAGAATCCCCAAATGAACGAAGACGTGAATAGACCCCAAGCGAAAGATGTCCGCACCCGTTATTGAGTCTAGTTATTAACGCTTTCGAGGGACAAGCGAAAGATGTCCATCCCCCGTTATTTAGCTGTATTAACGTTTTGGATGGAAAGGGGAGACAACTCGATACAGCGGCGATCCCTCCACCCTTTTCCCGCATAACATTTAGGTGGACAGGCGCTTTAAACAATATTAGACAATATAAACCTAAGAATTTTAAGATGTGCATGGTAGGAGTCTCCATTTTACAGATGTAAGACGATCTAATCAAACTTTAAAAATCGAAATGTCATTCGAAAATGTTACAGATATAATTTTAAGTGAGATTAAGGAAATAACATGTTTCTTCGGATACACTTGAAAAACAATTCAAAGACATCAGGCCTATAATTTGATAAGAGAAACCCGCAATACGTCTACCTAATATATATATTGGACTTTCCTTATGTCGTGACTACAATGCCCTTCCCTTTTCACGAATGTGACCTACCGAATTAGACTATTTACGGGTTTTGTAATAACATAAGCAACACGACGGGTGCCACATGTGGAGCAGGATCTGCTTACCCTTCCGGAGCACCTGAGATCACCCGCAGTTTTTGGTGGGGTTCGTGTCGCTTAGTCTTTAGTTTTCTATGTTGTGTCTTCTGTACTATTGTTTGTCTGTTTGTCTTTTTATTTTTAGTCATGGCGTTGTCAGTTTGTTTTCAATCTATGAGTTTGACTGTCCCTCTGGTATCTTTCGTCCCTCTTTTACTCACTTGTTTTTCTATGATCAGCTAGCGTTTACTGTTTACAAAAAGTCATAAACAACCTTTAAGTTCCAAAACACCTCGTGCTGAGTCACTAAAGTCGAGCGCACCATAAAAGGTGAACTTGAAATGGTCCATTTTTATATTTGTTTTAACCAATGCAATATCTAATTGATAAACTTGTTTTAAGGAAATCATTGCTAGCACGGCATGCAATAATCATCTATCTATCAAGTATTAAATTGCCAAATATGAGAGTACGAGGGGAAAGGCTGTGGATTTTCTATAAAATTTCGATATGTTTAGCATTGAGCCAACACAAGGGTATATAATCCTTAACTTGCATTTATATAAACAATAATGTTTAAACAACGAATTCTTTATATTTTAGGAAAATGAACTATTTTTCAAGATCATGTTTACTTAACTCTTAATTGCAATGCCATGCAGAAAAAAACACCATTGTGTTTCAAATAGTTTAATGTATACCTTATGCATTGAAGCTATTGTTATGTAGGTCTGTTCCCGTTGGAAAAGTTTATAATAAATACAACGAATTTCAACAAAACTACCTCAAGTTTCAACGGGGTCATTTGACCTCATAAAACAGATAAGTACAGAAAAATTTTACAATGTCACGGTAGTAGGTACATTGTCCGAGTGTGACCACGTTTTTCGAGTGAATATGAAAAAAAAAGAATGTAAACAAACAGACTTTTTTTCTGGTAAGACGTAAAAAAAAAGATAACAAAACCTCATATTTAATATCATAGAAGGTTAATTAGTATTTATGATAAAACATGTAAAAAAGTATTATCAACCCTACATTGACTTGTTTTAAAAGCGTTTAATTAATCTTTGCACTGCTTTCTTCCAAAATATAGAACAACAAAAGTGCTTACATGGAAGCTATATATACTTAGATATACATACACTTTACAAAAATTATGGTTTTGTATTGAAAGGTAAATTTAGGAGAGTAAATTCATTTGTAAACAGGGACGGATCCAGCCATTTAAAATAGGGGGTTATTAACCATATGTTTCCTATTAAAATTCATTGATCGTCCAAGAAAGGGGTTCTACGGTCTACCCCCCTTCCCCACCTGGATCCGCCACTGGTATATGTTTGTGTATTTTTAGAGAGCAGTCCGTGTTTATTTTCGAGTGCGTCCTTGTTTTATCAAGTGAAAAAAAAATCAAACTTCCTACTGTTGATAATGTAATATGTCAGTGCTTTTACGTTTAAAAAACAATGAAAAAGTTCAGACAAATTACTTTCCAAAGCACGAATTAATGCATTAAAACAGTTTGATGATGCTGTACACGTTCATTTAATAAAAAGGCATCGTTCATTTGTTTTCAGATATATATCTGCATGTTAATGTACCGACATGGATTTCATACAGTAAATAATATATGAGGTATACAATTTTTATTTGAGCAGGTGATTGTGAAGATTTACATGGTGTTGAGGAATGGTGTAGTGATAACAATATGTTCATCAATAAAAATAGAACAAAGTATATGATTATTGGAACAAATCAAAAAGCAATGCCACATTACAATGAGAGTTGTTTTAACTGTTAACATTCATGTAATACAATCTACCACATGCGAAAGTCTCTTGGGCATTAAAATTGACCCTTCCCTCACATGCATGGACAAATCAAATTGATGTGGTCTGCTAAAAATGTTCATCTAGACTATATCTTGTATTAAAGATTAATAAATTTCTAAATCTAGACTGCAGAAAAATATTCTATAAAAATTATTGTTATATCTTACCACTAATTGATTATTGTTGTATAGTCTGGAGTAGTTGTAGCTGTTAGGGTTTAAATAGGATATTAAAATAACAAAAGAGAGCTGCTAGATTAATACTAGAAACAGACCCTTTCGGTCCTTCCGAGACCTAATTCAAACACGTAAACTGGATGACAGTTGAACAGAATAAAATATCACAAGTTTGTGTAGGCTGGTCCTCTCCCTTGCAACATATACCTTATATCTGTCAGAGCCAAACAGATAAAGGACAGGGAACCAGTCTAAAGTTTGTGATGATATTTAAGTGCATCGAAAATGATGCCAATCATATCTTACTAAAGAAGAGGGACGAAAGATACCAGAGGGACAGTCAAACTCATAGATCGAAAACAAACCGACAACGTCATGGCCAAAAATAAAAAGACAAATAGACAAATAATAGTACAGATGACACAACATAGAAAACTCAAGACTAAGCAACACGAACCCCACCAAAAACTGGGGGTGATCTCAGGTGCTCCGGAAGGGTAAGCAGATCCTGCTCCACATGTGGCACCCGTCGAGTTGCTTATATTATTACAAATCCGGTAAATAGTCTAATTCGGTAAGTCACATTCGTGAAAAGGGAAGGGTATTGTAGTTACGACATAAGGAACATATCCGATATCATCTGTGAAACGGTTATTCCATAACGGTCAACCAACTCGTGATGGCGTCCGTAAAATTTACGAAGGGATGACTTCAACTTCACCATTTGGAACTCTTGGTTTAATAGCTTCCTTACTAACAAGTTTCATCATGTTTCAGACAGAAATCAATACCCCTTGAGAAATGCTGTTCAAGGAAACCTCATACTCTCTAAACCAACAATAAAATTGTTAAAAAAAATCTTTTCTGTATTCTGGACCATTCTTGTGAAATAATTTGCATATACCGTTAGATAAAGGCAACAGTAGTTGACGCTGTTCGAAAGTCATAAATCGATTGAGAGAAACCAAATCCGGGTTTCAAACTAAAACTGAGGTAAACACATCAACTATAAGAGGAAAACAATGAAACAACAGAAACACTGAAGTGCAACAAAAACCAAAGCGACAATGCAACACACACAGAAACGAACTACAAGACTGAATATTTGGACTACCTCAAGTATCGTTTTATAATTTGTTTATAAGAAAAAGTGTTTTACACTTTACGCATTTCATATGGTAGTCCGTTCCATAAAACTGATCAAGAATAAGCAAAAGATTTTTAGGTTTTGCCTTAGGAATTATCAAACTACCTTGAGTAACACCCCTTAAAGCATAAGGATTATTAACAGATATATTAAGTTGAAACTTTTGTAGTGGGTACTGTGGTGCTTCTTTCCGCATACATTTATATAGTAGTAAATATTTGTGGTATTTTCTACTGTCATCCATCCAAGTTTTTAAATAAGAGGGCTGATGGGGATAAAGGGTCTGCATCAAGAATTAATCTTGCTGCTCTTTTTTGAAGTTTTAATATTCTTATTATCCCTTCATTTTTACATTTTCCCCAAACAATGCAGCAGTAATCAAAGAGCGGCAGAATATACCCATTATAATATGCTTTCCTGGCATAAATATCCAAAAATTTCTTTAATTTAGAAAGAAGGTATATTCTTGATGAAATGCTAGAACAAATTTGATCAATTTGATTTGTCTGGCTAAGTGTGCTGTCAATGGGAATTTTTGTCAAATTTTGGCTCTCAGTGGTATTAGCTTGGAAGAATTGGACATATGACAGCTTGATATATTCAGGGGAAATTAGCTTTTTTGTGCTATTTAGAAGAAATTAAAATTTTGAAATCAAAAGGACACTAAAAAGTTCTAGTTTACATGGTAAATAATAAGTGTGAGTAACTACGTTATTAAGTTTTTATTTTTGTAACATTATTAATTTCAATTTCTGGAAACCCTAATCCTTGGATAAGAACATTTAAATCTTATTAAAAGTTAAATTGCAGTATTATATATCATTGATTTGTTTAGTCCAAATGACATTAATTTTCATAACAACTTAGTCAAAATGATAGTTTTATTTCAAGAAAACTTGATAGTCATCATACTGGTATAAACTTAAACTATTTGAGCCTGTAAAATTGTCTGTCTAATATGTATTTATTTATATAGCTTCTTCAATGGTTGATATTGCAAGTTTTATGTCAAACAATGAGAAATTTAAGCAACAGTACATTAGTTAGTATTAAATACACAAAGTACACACAAGGGTCATACACTGATTTAAATTAAGTGTATTATTATGTAAGGATATTAAACCTGGTTAATTTATTGACCAGGCGTATACTCATTTGCTTATTACACCTGGTTTTCTGTCGACAAGGTGTACTCATTTAAATATTACCCCTAATTTTACGCTTGGTTTCCGATTGGTTGATGCCTGGACATGCATTCCTTAAACACTGCAATGACGCCAGGATATAGTATGATTTCTACGCCTCAGGTTTCCGTGTCATTTACTGGCGTCACATTTCGTACAGGAAATATTTTAGTGTTGAAACATATAAGTGTTTTCATCTGTATTTTATCAAGAAATAATTAAAAGCATACTTTACTGACATACATGATTATCTCAGGATAGATATGAGCTGATATATGATCAATGAAATCAACTTCAGGATGTAATATCCATGTGATTATGGCTATGAGTCCCCCAGTTACTTATACACTTATTAATTTTTGTAAGTATCATACAGTGCTTTTTAAATTAAAAAAAATGTTAATTAAAGTATAAGGATTTATTTTTGCATTATAAATTTTAGGGTGGATTCCCTAATTGGTGTCAATAGCTGGCATCTGACTGAATTTCTTCAATTTATTAACATGATTAAAAGAAAGATTTGCAAGTGAGCTAAATCAAAATCTAACAAGGAACATAATAAATATAGGATATTTTTAAGTCCACTCCCAAAAAATGGTCCCAATTTAAGATTTTTCTCATTAAACATTCATTTGATCAAAAGTGCAAAACTTTGAACACGTTGCAACTAGGAACTGATAAAAAAAATGACTGTTTCATCCCAGCAACCAATGTATATACTATTTTTTGCAAGTCACTTTTTAGAAAAAACAGTCCCTCATTTCAGCTTACAAAACTCTTATGATCTAAGGTTTAGATGAGTGAAAGCTACTATACAACATGATACAAATTCAAAGACTAGGGATATTTTAAGAAGTGAAGGTATCTTGGGACAAGAATTAATATTTTTTAAATGTTACTCTCCTTTAAAAATTGTTAACCTTTTCAGATGTGTATAATAATGAAACTAATGAAAGATTTTGATTGGTAGAAACCTTTATACAAATTTTATTTGAATATGATAAAAAAAAAAAAATGTGCTATATCTAGACAACAAGAATACAGCTGAACATATATGTATAACAAGTCCTCCCAATTTAAAATAATGGTTCCTAAATTTGTTTCAGACTTTGATTTTGATTATGTTTTGATGAGTTGAAAACTTCATCAAAATTTGAAGAAGATGTGATAAATAAATAGAGAGTATGTCAATGGGACACAGATGATGCCCCAACTTGCATATCTTTTTATAAAGAGACATAACAAGTGAACTGTAAAAGTGACCCTACCCAAATTAGATCTGGATCTGTTTTTTAATGGAAATTAGCCAGGTGTATAAGTTTCATAACATTTGTTTGAAAAAAACAAAAGTTAAAGAACTGAAACTAATTTTGGGACATACTAACGGACAAGGGTAACACCTAATGCCCAATCAGCCATGGAGTGGTCATACAAATACAGGCACTATCCCTACAACAAGATCAAATGTATACGGGATAATTTTATAAGTCCCCTTATAAATAGTGAACATTGTGCTTAAATTTCATATGTACTGGTTATATCGAAACAAATGACCCCTCTTACCATGTATATCATATAAAAAGACTGATGGACCGGACCCACTGACTGCATACATTATGTGATGCAAATGGAAATAAAAAAGGACAAAATGAAACATCAGGTTTCTAGGAGCATAATAAGGACAACCTTAAATAAATCAAAAATAATTAAAGTTAATGAGACATTATATACAGTGCTATGAGTATATATTTTTTTTATTATGACTAACATTCTTCAAAAAAGAAATAGAAATATATATATTTAAGGTTTTGCAACCAAAGAAACCATCAAGTATAGCTTTTTCTTTAAATTAATTTGAAAACATATGGAAAGTGTGAAATCATGTATTTGGATATTGTAAAGGAGAACCACAGTTGTATCATTCTCCCAAAAGTTTGGCTTACTTTTGTTTAGAAAAGTAATATTCCAAAAGTTCTGAAACTTTTTCTTTATGAAATTTTTTAGGGGTGGATATGTTTGGCTATGGTTGGATACATCAACTACAATTTGTTGAAATATAATTCTAATCTAGCTCTATTGTGATACATTGCCAAAACAATTAAGACAACCAGAAATTCACATAAGGCAAATTAATATTTATTTTTTATTGTAAAGTTGAAATCAGTTATGATTAATTTTTGTTCAATTCATCAATTTTTCATGTTTTTGTAAGCTATACAGTTTTTAATTACTACACAATCATTAGCATTATTTAGTTTTTTTTTTCAATGTTTCAATATAAGGAAATTGACATGTAACTGTATAAGCTGCTCAAAGGCAGGTGTATCATTGGGTACCACCCAACTAATTGTATCTCACTTTGACGAGTTTGCTGCAGACCTGCTGCAAACATTTATATTCAAATAAATCTTTCTCCTGCGTGTTTCAACTGTACCTCAAGTACTGACCGATATAATCTACAAACATCCAACCCTCGTGAATACTGATGTGTGCAAGCATTAAAACTTTCAAAATGCTTCGTCTATTCGACGTACGCATCAACTGTACCTCAAGCACTGACCTATATAATCTACAAACATCCAACCCTCGTGAAAACTGATGTTTGCAACCATTTAAACTTTCAAACTGCTTTGTTTACTCGACGTACACAACAACTGTACCTGAAGTACTGACCGATATAATCCACAAACACCCAACCCCCGTAAATACTAATGTATGCAACCATTAAAACTTTCAAACTGCTTTGTCTACTCGACGTACACAACAACTGTACCTCAAGTACTGACCAATATAATCTACAACCATCCAACCCTCGTCAGAACTTATGTATGCAACCATTTAAACTTTCAAAATGCTTCGTCTACTCGACGTTCACATCAACTGTACCTCAAGTCCTGACCTATATAATCTACAAACATCCAACCCTCCTGAATACTAATGTGTGCAACCATTATAACTTTCAAAATGCTTTGTCTACTCGACGTACACATCAACTGTACCTCAATTACTGACTGATATAATCTACAAATATCCAACCCTCGTGAATACTAATGTGTTCAACCATTTAAACTTTAAAAATGCTATGTCTACTCGACGTACACATCAACTGTACCTCAAATACTGACCTATATAATCTACAACTATCCAACCCTCGTGAGTACTGATGTGTTCAACCATTAAAACTTTCAAAATGCTTTGTCTACTCGACGTACACATCAACTGTACCTCAAGTACTGACAGATAGGATCTACAAACATCCAACCCTCGTGAATACTGATGTGTGCAACAATTTAAACTTTCAACATGCTTTGTCTACTCGACATACACATATACTGTACCTCAAGTACTGACCGATATAATCCACAAACATCCAATGACACAAATACTTGTTTAAAGTTGTTTAATTTAAACTGCTTTTTGTGAAATTATTTTACAATTATCTTATTTGGAAACAATATTTTGTTGTGAGGTCTGTAAAGGTGAAAATTCTTTGGTAGCCTAAACTGAACTGAGTTTAATATAACAACTATAACTTAATAAAACAGTTATGTATATGTATATGTGTTATATATAAGTGCCTATATAAATATTGGGATAGATAGATATATATATAACTTTAAAATATTTTTGTTTGTTTGAAAATGATTGTACATAATTTTTGGCACTATTAATCTCAATTTTTCGAATTCAGTTATAATTAGACCGAATGTAGATAAAAAAAAATCACTGAAATGTGAGAATTTATACCAGAATGCAGGTAGAATAAAAAATATAAGTTTGTTATGTGTAAAATTTTTAAATATTATTTCTGGAATTATACTCTGATACAAAAGAAATAATGCATTCATTTCCTCAACAAATTCTAATAATTTGTTTTAAATTGCAATTTTAATTCAGTACTTTTCTTCAAATGCCATTTTTTTTAACAGATTACTGAGATTGTTGAATTTCAGTGAACATCCAAATTGGCCTATTTGAAACTTTTTGTTTTCCAACAGGTATCACTTCAAAACTTTAATCAGAAGATTGATTTTGGTTTTTGCATTTCTATTTCAGAAAAAAGTTATATCATGGAATCACATACAATTTGAATGATACATATTTCAATTGTAGTATCAATTCTCTTGTTGTTCAGCATATTACAGTTAATTGTTGTGAAGTGTCAAGCAAGAAATAGACAATTTGGTCTATGAAAAAAAGTTCTCAACAATTAACTGTCTGGTGGCTGTTCCATCTCTTTGGGGTGGCATAGTATTTTGAAAATTAAGTTCATAAACATGTTGATGATTTTCAAAAATGTAATCAAAATCAACAATGTCATGTCTATCTATCCCAATATTATGGAGAACAGCACATGCTCCCTTAATCTCAACTACATCGGCAGGGCAAGATCTTATTCCTTTCTGAAGACATGTGAATCTTTGTTTCCAGATGCCAAATGTCTGCTCTATTGTCACTTTCGTTCGACAAAGGCTTTTGTTGATACTCTGCTGTCCTGGTGTTGATTGGTTGAGAAAAGGTGTCATTAGTATCTCTGACAAGGATACCCAGAGTCTCCTATCAAGAAACCATCATGCATTCCTATAAAAAAGCATAAATGAAATAGAGGTTTATCCTTAACTTTGAATTTGTTGTTATTAAACTTAATAACACAAATAATGCACAACTTGTTCCCACTTTAAGTACTTTCATAATTTACTGTGTGTTGCTAAAAAGTTCTCAATACTGATCAGTTTTGCTTCTTGTTAATTCTCTCTATCATCTATTGCAGTTGAAATAAAGCATTTTCTCTATCACAATTTTTTCAAACATTAATGTATAGTGATGCCATTTTCACTCATTTTTATATTTGTTCATTCATTTGCTTTAAAATATGATATTACTTGAGTTTATAACACAACAACATTTTTTACCTGCATCAAATTGTTGTCGAAGGGCACTCAGTTTCCATATTCTGCTATCGTGAACACTTCCTGCCATATTTCCCTTCATGCTGATCAATCTGTATTTGCCATCACAAATAGCCTAAGATTGAAAAAGGAAACCATCTTTATGACATATTAGAATATGCTTAAAATCCATGCATGTCATTTGAACAATGGTAAATAGTTATATCATTGGCACACACATGCATACCAACTCTTCGATTTTTATACATAAGACCGCATTGGCAAACAAACAAGCTTATATATAGTAGATAGTCGTTTGATACTGAATATCATATTTGCTTTTATACGACCCCAAAAGTTTTGGTCAGAATTCGAAAAACTAAAGAAATGTTTGCGCTTTGCACTAAAAACAAATCTGACTCAGACAAAAAACCTTAAGCGGCAAATCGGGATGTCTTCTGTGATTATCAATTACCTATCATATTTATCTGTTGTGATTTTAAATTGTAAAAGTCAACAATCATTTAACATTCTTGCACAAGATAATAAATCCTGGTATTCTAGCCACATGTTCATCTTTTCTTCTGATATAATAAAATTGAGAATGGAAATGGGGAATATGTCAAAGAGACAACAAACCGACCAAAGAGCAGACAACAGCCGAAGGCCACCAATGGGTCTTCAATGCAGCGAGAAAATCCCGCACCCGGAGGTGGTCCTCAGCTGGCCCCTAAATAAAATTGTGTGCTAGTTCAGTGAAATGGACGTCACACTAAAATCCAAAACATATAATGAACTAAAATTAAAAAAACATACTAGACTAACGAAGGCCAGAGGCTTCTGACTTGAGACAGGCGCAAAAATGCAGCGGGGTTAAACATGTTTTGTGAGATCTCAACCCTCCCCCTATACCTCTAACCAATGTATAATAAAGAAACACATAGCAATACGCACAGTAATAATCAGTTTAAAAGAAGTCCGAATCCGATGTCAGAATAGGTAACAAAAGAAACTAAGCAATATGACAATGATACATAAATGAACAAAGGACTACTAGCAGTTACTGACATGCCAGCTCCAGACCTCAATTAAACTAATTGAAAGATTATGTCTTCATCATATAAAAATCAAGTACAATCCCTCCCGTTAGGGGTTTAGTATCATACCATCATAAAATATATGAGAAAACATAACCCGTATCATGCCAACAACTGGTTTTAGAATGAATGTGTTTATTTCCGATAACTGGAATCATGCAAATAAACAAAAAAGGCTTGTGAGCTCCTCATACAAATATGACACTTTTTCCAGACCACAGAACATCTCGCGCAAAACACGTCACAAAGAATTGTAACTATTGAAATTATTGTCGCGTACTAAAACCCCCATGGGGATTTTCAAAAGTTCGCAGGTATGTTGTTTTCAGAAAAATCCCTGCAGCACTATGAACGAAAGATATTTTTCGAATAATCATTTTACACTTTCATTTATGTGGCAAAATTATTATAAACAACTGCAGTGCAAATGTGGAAAAAATCTTGCTATAGTATAACCAAACGCACCTGCACATTGAGCGAATGATATCCTTTACGGTTTATAAATTCTTCTTCGTGTTCCTGTGGTTTCTTTAGTTTGATGTACGTCCCATCAATGCAGCCTAACACTCTAGGAAATCCTGCAAACAATATACGCAAACTCTATGAAAGAGTTAGCTATAGCATGTTTGTAACTCATAAAAGCGTGTGTGTTAAGCAATGATTTCAATAAACAGAAAACAGGTTTTGAAATGAGCTTTTTATTTTTGTATACACATTCAATGTCTTGCTGCAGTTTGTCATTTACATACGAAACATTCAAATAAAACTGTCAACAGACAGCACATTTAAGCTAAATTGAGCGGTTTTTAGTTGGGTTTGTGTTGCTCAGAGTCAGTTTTCTATGTTTCATTTTGTGAACTGTTGGTTGTATTTTCGATTAAAGTCATGACATTTGTTGATCATTTTTTTACTTATGTCATATGAGTTTTAATATCCCTTTGGTATCTTTGTCTCTCTTTTTTAAACCCATTGCAGGTAAACATGTTAAACGACTGAGCACATTATCAATACATATGTTTGCATGCTAAACACATTAGAGCTGGACGTGACATCTCTGCACTCAAAACATTCATTTTCAATGACACTCTTAAGCAGATATAACACTTTAACTTTTAAACATGCGTGTCGAAAGCTACTTTCAAAATTGTATAATTCAGTGGTTGAACATTAATTAGGTCGTTTGTTTTCTCGTTTATTTGTCATTTTGTTGTTGAATATGCCGTATGGGCTTTGCTCATCGTTGAAGGCTGTACAATGACCTATAGTTGTTAATGTATGTGTCATTTGGTGAATACTTGTCTGGCAATCACACCACATTTTCATTTTTATATGTTTGATATCTTTAAATGGAATTATTGTTCTGATTACAGATAGAAAAAAAAATAATTAGGTATATAATTAATACAATTGTATCTTTCACGCTCGTGATGCAGCACAGAAAACAGCTGAATACTGATACTTATTTTCTGTAGTTCAATATACTATTTAATATACTTTTTACCAGAAATATTGGCGTAAAAGAAACATTTATTTTATTGTGAAAATGTAAGATTTTTTTCTCGCATATATGAAATGTTAATTGGTGCAAATGCGGATGTCAATATTAAGAAATGTGCATTTTGTTTGGTGCATTTTTTAGTCTTGCACAAGAAAGATACTGCCAATGCAGACATGAACTGCACATTACACTTATATAAAAAAAAAAGAGATGTGCTATGATTGTTTTGATTTTTTTGCGTCTACAACTATCAGAGAATAAATAAGGTTAAAAGATTTCCATGCATCGTCTTTAAAAGATCGGTATTTCTTTATTAATTTCACATTCACCAGTTTGTCTAGACATGAACTTGAAAGCATTTAAGGACTAGTTTCTACGTGTTCCAGTGTCCTCCTTCATCACCAGACTGTCATCAACGGCTGACATTTGTTTCAAAAACATTTAATTTTATATAGTCTGCCGCGAAAAAAATGTAATAAGACCAGAAAAATAGCATGACTCTATATAAATCGGTAAAATAGCATCTAATTAATATGTGTCTCGCCTAAGACGAAAGTCGCGGAAAGCGAGACATGGATGATTGCTTTTCCGGCATTGGCGGTGGCGTCCTCATTTGTTAAGTTTTCTGCCTTAGTTAGTTGATGGAGATTGTTTGTGATAAGTCACTGATATTTAAAATAAATCTGCATTACTAATAATACTTATAAGTTTGACGACTATTTCACGGCAATGCCCCCTTTGTCATGGTGCTGCAACTTTGAATTAACTAGCAATTTTCAATATTAAGTTTTCTGCTTAAGTTAGTTTGAAAGTAACTACTTGTGATAGATAATTGCTAATTAATAAGAAGTTACATTACTATCAGTACATATCAGTTTGACGACTATTTGGAGGACCTATCCCCTATGACATGATCTAGTGACTTTGTATCAATAAGCAATCTTCAATGTTAGTTTGATAGGATCTTCTTGTGATTAGAATATAACAAAGTGCTTTCGACCAATGAAATGTAGGAATTGAAGTCTCTTAATTTTGAAGAATGAATGTAAACATGTGTGATTGAAACTGACTTAATATTGAATTGATAAACAAACAGAAAAATCAAAATAAGTTGAAGTTTACTGGTGCAGTAAAATTTGTAAATTTAAAGTTATAAATATTTTTTTTTCAATAAAAAATAACCTAAATCTATATTTTGATTTAAGTTTTCAATATATTCAAAACTTTATAGGCATTTTGTTATAACATTTCAGTGACATAATGAAACAGTATTTGATCTAAAAAGCCGGCCTAAAATATTGTCTGTGAAATACAATTAGTTGTAACTAAAATGTATTTATTTTAGATATAAATGATTTAAAGTAAATAAAAAAAGCATAATTCCTCACTAAAAAATTACATGATTTACATTCATACTCACATTCAGGAAACATTTGCAATTCCTACTTTTTCTTTGTACTGTTGTGTCACCTAATCCTATATCGCAATTTTTAAATATCTCCCAAATTTTAAGAAAGTCCTTACATCACTAAAACTATCCCATAAATGAAATGCTGAAAAATGAAGTCATGCATCAATTATAAACATTTGATTTACACTAACAATGAAACTAATTCTTGAATACAACCAATCAAGAGATCATTTGAGCCTTGAGCACTTTACAATATTCTAAGTTTGTAAGAGAATGATAGTCCCTTACTTCATGATAAGTACTCGCTAACGCTCGTACTTAATCATGAAGAAAGGGATTATCATTCTATTACATATACTAGACGAATGATTGTTTGTATAAAGTTTCATTACTATCAATACATATCTATTCGTCGACTATTTTGTGGCTCTGCCCCTAGGTCATGGCCCAGGGACCTTTGAATTAATTAGCGATTTTCAATGTTCAGACATGTTTCTGCTAAAATCAATTTTATAAGAGCTGCTTGTGACAGATCGATATTGCTGCTCACACTCAAAACAATTAGGGTTGGTCTTTTTCAGGATTTTTACATATCTTTGTGTGAACAGTTTATCATAATGCTACATGTTTGAAGGTACCCATTATCAATTTAATGTCTGCACGATAATCCAGTTTTCTAAATGAACAAGTAAACTTGTCAAGGAACATCTATTTTCAATTTATACATATAGAGAAAATACAAATCAATTTATATAAAAGGTCATTCCAGTGGAATCATCAATCAAAGTCCACTGGAATTTTTAGTTTTATTGGATTAACTAGTGGAATTCCATTGGGTCACTGGAATCCAGTGGAATTCCAGTGGAATCAACTGATATTCCACTGGAATTTCATTAACATTTTCTATGGGGATGTGGTATGATTGCCAATGAGACAATTCTCCGCAAGAGGCCACAAAACACAGTAATCAACTGTAAAACAGTCACTGCTTTTTTTTTAATCAGTATATTACGGGTGAAATAATTGTTTTGATTTAAAAATGAGTTTCTCAATGTAATGCTTGAACTGTGTCTTCTTGCTATATCTATAATCCTAATCAATTTATATTAAAATTTCATTCAATGTTTGTATATATTAAATACAGTATGTATAAATAATCCTAATCAATTTATATTAAAATTTTATTCAATGTTTGTATATATTGAATACAGTATGTACAATTTCAAAGGTAGTTACATTTTACATTTACATGTATGTACATCGCACCATACAACATGAATTCATTTGAATCATTTGTTAAAAAATATTTTATTCACTATTGTATCACCATAAAATAAAAGATATGCATACGATTTGTGGTTAATTGCTAATTGTTACACCAACCAGGGTACCTGTGGTATATAATGTGTATCACATTCACCTGTGTTACATCCACCAGGGTTCCTGTGGTATATAATGTGTACTACATCCACCTGTGTTACACCAACCAGGGTACCTGTGGTATATAATGTGTACTACATCCACCTGTGTTACAGCAACCAGGGTACCTGTGGTATATAATGTGTATCACATCCACCTGTGTTACACCAACCAGGGTACCTGTTGTATATAATGTGTATCACATCCACCTGTGTTACACCAACCAGTGTACCTGTGATATATAATGTGTATCTCATCCAGCTCTGTTACAACAACCAGAGTACCTGTTGTATATAATGTGTATCACACCCACATGTGTTACATCCACCAGGGTACATGTTGTATATAATGTGTATCACATCCACCTGTGTTACACCAACCAGGGTAACTGTTGTATATAATGTGTATCACATCCACCTGTGTTACATCCACCAGGGTACCTGTGGTATATAATGTGTATCACATTCACCTGTGTTACACCAACCAGGGTACCTGTGGTATATTATGTGTATCACATCCACATGTGTTACACCAACCAAGGTACCTGTGGTATATTATGTGTGTCACATCCACTTGTGTTACACCAACCAGGGTACCTGTGGTATATAATGTGTATCACATCCACCTGTGTTACACCAACCAGGGTACCTGTGGTATATAATGTGTATCACATCCACCTGTGTTACATCCACCAGGGTACCTGTGGTATATAATGTGTACTACATCCACCTGTGTTACAGCAACCAGGGTACCTGCGGTATATAATGTGTACTACATCCACCTGTGTTACAGCAACCAGGGTACCTGTGGTATATAATGTGTATCACATCCACCTGTGTTACACCAACCAGGGTACCTGTTGTATATAATGTGAATCACATCCACCTCTGTTACACCAACCAGTGTACCTGTGATATATTATGTGTATCTCATCCACCTGTGTTACACCAACCAGGGTACCTGTTGTATATAATGTGTATCACATCCACCTGTGTGACACCAACCAGGGTACCTGTGGTATATCATGTGTATCACATCCACCTGTGTTACACCAACCAGGGTACCTGTGGTATATCATGTGTATCACATCCACCTGTGTTACACCAACCAGGATACCTGTTGTATATAATGTGTATCACATCCACCTGTGTTACACCAACCAGGGTACCTGTGGTATATTATGTGTATCACATCCACCTGTGTTACACCAACCAGGGTACCTGTGGTATATAATGTGTATCACATCCACCTGTGTTACACCAACCAGGGTACCTGTGGTATATATTGTCTATCACATCCACCAGGATACCTGTTGTATATAATGTGTATCACATCCACCTGTGTTTCACCAACCAGGGTTCCTGTGGTATATATTGTCTATCACATCCACCGTGGTACCTGTGGTATATAATGTGTATCACATCCACCTTGTTACACCAACCAGGGTACCTGTGGTATATAATGTGTATCACATCCGCCTGTGTTACACCAAACAAGGTACCTGTGGTATATAATGTGTATCACATCCACATGTGTTATATCCACCAGGGTACCTGTGTAATATAATGTATATCACATCCACCTGTGTTACATCCACCAGATACCTGTGTTTCACCAACCAGGGTTCCTGTGGTATATAATGTGTAATACATCCACCTGTATTACACCAACCAGGGTACCTGTTATATATAATGTGAATCACATCCACTTGTGTTACATCCATCAACATTTAAAAAGACTTTGTCTACTGGTAATACAAATCAACTGTACCTCAAGTACGTCTCAAAAAATACATACACTTAACCCTGATGAATAATGAATTGTATTACCATCAAATCCAGACAGTTGTTGTCCATTCGTTTGATGTATTTTATTATTTGATTTTGCCATTTGATTAGGGACTTTCCATTTTGAATTTTCTTCGGAGTTCAGTATTTTTGTGATTTTACTTTTTGATAGACTTTGTCTACTGGAGGTACAATTCAACTGTACCTCAAGTACATCCCGAAAAAATATACATCCACTTAACCCTGATGAATATTGATGTGTATTACCATCAAACATTTTGATAGACTCTGTCTACTGGAGATACAAATCAACTGCACCTCAAGTACATCCCGAAAAAATATACATACACTTAACCCTGATGAATATTGATGTGTATTACCATCAAAAATTTGGATAGAATTTGTCTACTGGAGATACAAATCAACTGCACCTCAAGTACATTCCGAAAAAATATACATACACTTAACCCTGGTGAATATTGATGTGTATTACCATCAAACATTTGGATTGACTTTGTCTACTTGAGATAAAAATCAACTGTACCTCAAGTACATCCCGAAAAAATACATACACTTAACCCTGATGAATATTGATGTGTATTACCATCAAACATTTGGATAGACTTTGTCTACGTGAGGTACAAATCAACTGAACCTCAAGTACATTCCAAAAAAAAATACATACACTTAACCCTGATGAATATTGATATGTATTACCATCAACATGATCAAACATTTGAATAGACTTTGTCTACTGGAGGTACAAATCAACTGCACCTCAATTACATTCCGAAAAAATATACATACACTTAACCCTGATGAATATTGATGTGTATTACCATCGAAAATTTTGATAGACTTTGTCTATTGAAGATACAAATCAAATGTACCTCAAGTACATCCCGAAAAAATATACATACATTTAACCCTGATGAATATTGGTGTGTATTACCATCAAATATTTGGATAGACTTTGTCTAAAGGAGGAACAAATCAACATGGTGGGCTCGATCACCACTGAAGAGACATTATTAATACGAGTGTCTTGTAAAAGAATTAGGAATAAATGAGCACTCAGGTAATTGTAAAGAATTAAGTTCTTTGGATTGTCAAGTGGCCAATGTTATACAAAACTAAATTTGAATATATATAATTTAATAAACAAAACAAAAGTAAAGTAAATTCAACATAAATGAAATAATGAAATGAATACATGCAAATGTAACTAAATAAACACACAAAAAACAGAACTAAATATAATGTTATGAAATAAACAAAATGAAATTAAACAATTACAGTCCGCACACCTCCATCAATTCTGCACACTTCCCGGTAAAGGTTGAACGTTGCACGTACTGTAGAATAACTTTGGGTTGTTCCCCTTGAGTTTCTTTTAATATAAAACGGACAGAAAATAACTATTTTCACACATTTTTGGTCGATTCTAAATTGATGAAAAGAACACTAGATTTTATACTTTTACTGCAATGATAAATTCAATGAGCAATGACGACTTGAAACTGCATAATACTGCACAGACTGCTCGATTTGTTTAACATATATTTAAACGGACTTCTTTGTATATTTATAACGGATACTTTCACCGACTCCAGGCGTTGTAATTGATATCAGCAAACATCGAGTTGTAAAATAAAAAAAAAAATCGAGTTGTAACCATATTACTAATAATACCATTTGTATCTCCGACACCATATATCACTGACCAGTCGACGGTATTTACTACGTGCTGTACGAACACAAATACCGGGTCTAAAAACCCCTGCAAAATAAATATTGAACCCAAAAATTACTTACTTTATCTATACATTTGCATGATATAGCAATTATTCGGACATTCTGGACCGCGAGTAAGAAATATCATCTCGACAGCAAAATAGACCTCAATGCACGATATAAATAAGTAAAAATGTCTTACCTGAGTGTTGTAATAATAAGCCTTGGGATATCCATGTCCTAAACTGACAATTATAATACCCAACTGCTATTTTTACCAACTCTAGACTCAGCACAAGCGTGTGCTTAACTTAATGGCCATGTGTCGACTGATTTGAAACTTACCTGTGAAATTTCAATAGGTACCTAATCACGTGATACACATGAAAGGTCTGCTTGACTATATAGTCCGGTGTTAGCGAAAATAAGCCCTAACATAAAATATAGTCCTAAGTGAAATAGATATATATAAATAAATAAATGGAGTTTGTTACAGTAATCCCACATACAAAAACATCATTTGACAAGGATGAGATTTTGGCGAATCATAAGTCCTTTATGGCTTCAATGAACATTGCATTGAACAACAAATCGGAGGACTTACCTTGTTTGTATTGAATACCTCAACTTCACAAAAGTCCGTACAAACAACAGTACATTGCAGGCTCATCTGCATGTTCCACTAAAGAATTGTCCATTAGATTGACTAAAATTCTGTCCGCAGTGAAAGAGGGTCTTTAGAAATACTGTGAAACTGTTTACTCGCGTAGTGGTATTAGCCATATGTGGATTCTTAAAACCTCTAAAGAACTTCTGGATAATTTTAGATCTCGGTCTTTTTCTAAAATTAGTTCTATCAAAACTTTAGATTTTTCAACCTTGTATACCACCATTCCACATGTGAAATTGAAAAAAACGTCTAAAAGAAATAATCCACAATGCTTTTCAACATAAAAATGGTAGCATACGCTACACATTTATTACTTTGGGATACCATAAGGCATATTTTGTTAATAGTGAACAAAAGGATAAAACATGCTACACAGAGGAAAAAGTGATCAGTATGCTTGAGTTTCTTATTGACAACATATTTGTTGAATATGGAGGTAGACTTTTTCAACAAATTGTCGGCATTCCTATGGGAACGAACTGTGTGTTTCTCCTTGCCGACTTCTTCTTATTTTCATATGAATTGGAGTTCCTTCAGACATTTGTCAAAGACAAGAAGATCAAAGAAGCCAGGTTATTTAATTTCACTTTCAGAAATATTGATGATGTTCTTTCCATTAACAATCAGAACTTTTTTGATTGGGTTCCATTAATATATTCCTCAGAACTAAAAATTAAAGAAACAACAGACACGGCCTCATCCGCCTCATTTTTAGACTTATACATCGAATTTGACATACACAGTCATCTAAGTACCAAAATCTACGACAAACGAGACGATTTTAATTTTGGTATTATCAATTTCCCCCACCGTAGTAGCAATATACCAACTTCACCTATATATGGGATATACATTTCCCAACTTATTCGGTATTCAAGAGTTTGCAGCTCCTACTCAGACTTTGTAAAACATCACCAGTGTCTGAGCAGAAAGTTGATGAACCTGGGGTATGTCAAAGAACGTCTCGTCCTTTTTCTAAAAAAAATTCATCGGAAGGTACCAAGACCTTGTTGATAAATATTCAGTATCAACTTCACAAATAATACACGATGGTCTTGAAATATAGATTCTGCATACTGACGTTGTTTATCATCTTAATAACGTGTTATAGTATTCTTTTATTTGTCTTTTTCAATATTACTTTTGCTGTTAAGTCTTTTTGTTGTGGTATCCATTTGACGTGACTCTGTACTTGTGTATCCCGTCATACTTTGAACGACAAAATTATTTTATCTTATTAATATTACTTTTACTTACTTGTACTGTTAAGTCTGTTTTTGTGATATCCATTTGACGTGACTCTGTACTTATGTATCCCGTCATACTTTGAACGACAAAATTATTTTATATCTACCTGTGTGACGTCAAACGCGCGATTCTACGCCAGTACTTAAAAATCTTCAATCCTTTATGAGTGGATTTTATATAGATAAATACAATCGTATAATAAAAAAGCAAAATGAGGATGTTAAATTTGATATATGTCTTTTTGTGCTTCTTTGTTACATTTGTTTGTTTTTATAGTGATTAAGATGATAACACAATGTTGACTGCTGTACCCCTATTTTTGACATTTTTACCTTTCAAACATCGTTGTCAATATAATGGAATTAAATGCGACTGTCATACAAGTGAGAGGTTTAGCTAGCTATGAAACCAGGTCCAATCCACCATTTTGTACAATAAAAAATGTCTTTACCAAGTCAGGAATATGACAGTTGTTATCCATTCGTTTGATATGTTTGAGCTTTTGATTTTGCCATTTGATTAGGGATTTACCTTTTTGAATCTTCCTCGGAGTTCAGTATCTGGGATTTTACTTTTTACCAACATTTATTGACCATATACATAGTTTATAAGTAACATTAAATGACCAAATACATGGTCTGTTACCAACATTTATTGACCATATACGTGGTTTATAAGTAACATCTAATGACCAAATACATGATCTGTTACCAATATCTGTTGACCATATACATCGTTTATAAGTAACATCTTATGACCAAATACATGGTCTGTTACCAACATTTATTGACCATATACATGGTTTATAAGTTGCATCACATGACCAAATACATGGTCTGTTACCAACATTTATTGACCATATACATGGTCTGTAATATAAATTTATTGACCAAATACATGGTCTGTAAGTAACATCTAATGACCAAATACATCGTCTGTTACCAACATTTATCAACCAAATACATGGTTTAACTTATTTTAATCATTTGCAGTGCATTAAAATGTAATTTATCTGATTGTATAGCTCAAATTATGTGCACCATGATTTGTTAATAAAAATATCGTATCTCATATATCTAATAATCATATTAATTTCGAACAAATACATGGTCAAATGCAAGTGTATATATCTGAAAATCTTATTCTATTGAACAAATACATATTGTACATAAAATGAATATATCTAAAATCATTTTCTATTTAACAAATACATGGTCTATATAGAATTTATATATCTAAAATCATATACTATAGAACAAATAAAGCTCTACATGAAATGGATATATCTAAACATCATATTACATTGAACAAAATACCTGGTCTACATAAAATGTATATATCTAAAAAGTATAATATATTGACCAAATCCATGGTCTATAAGTAATATCTATTGACCAAATACATGGTCTATAAGTAATATTTATTGACCAAATACATGTCCTATAAATAACATCTATTGAAAAATTATCTGGTATAACAGATAATGACCAAAAACATGGTCTATGTACATTATGTTGTTTAACAAAATATCAAATCTTATACACCAAATACATGGTCTATAAGTAACATGTAACATGTAATGACCAAATATTAAGTCTGTTACCAACATCTTTTGAACAAAAAACATGGTCTAAAACATCTAATGACCAAAAAAAAAAACATGGTATGTTACCAACATTTATTGAACAAATACATAGTTTATATAAAATGTATATTTTTAGCTGAAATTATATTCTTTTGAATAGTACATTTGTACATGGTCTACATAAAATATAGATACATGTATCTTAAAATCATATTCTATTGAATAAATACATGGTGTACATAAAATACGTGGTCTATAAGGAATATCTTTTTACCAAATATATGGTCTATAAATAACATCAATTGAACAATTATATAGTGTTACTCTATTGATAATAGATATTGACATATATAATGACCAAATACATGTACATGGTCTTAATACAATGTTTATTTAAACATCAAATTTTATTTACCAGTTACATGGTCTATTTGTAATTTAGTCTTGACCAAAAATGGTTTATTTTATATGTTAATTCAGTTTAACAAAATACCTGTAACAACTTTTTAACATGATCTTTGGATGTTTCAAATACTCTTTATGTGTATGAATGATCTTTGTCGACTACATGGTTTGACTCTATAAGCTTGATAATAACTTAAAAATGCTTAAGAATTGAACCTGTGGCATATACTAAATCATGCTCCATATGTAACATGTATTGGCCATATACTAATATACATAATTTGTATACAATGTCTTCATGTATCTAAACTTCAAAATATATTGACTAAAACATGTACCTGGTCAATTTATAGCACATTTTTGACCATATACATGCTCTTTTTTAACTGTAAATACGTTTTGCCAAATAAATGGTATAAATTTATCTATGCATGGTTCAAAAGTTCTGTATATGTACATGTAAAATGTATGTACAAGTATGATTTGTGCCAAACACATGGTTTGACTCTAAATACATGGCTGATAAATATTTAAAATAGTATATGAACTAAACTTGTGAAATATACCAAATACATGGTCTTACTATACCTTTAAGTGCATTTCAAATTAGGATATTGCCTCGTGAAATATGTTTGTAATGCATGTTAATCATGCATGGCATGTCTCATATTGTTTTGCAATATTGTTCATATGTATTATTGTTGTTATCATCATTTTTTGTTTACAAACATCTTTTCTTTTATTTAATATATTTAATTTCTATATAATATTTATTCATGTAAACTGAAAAATTTTGTCTGTCTATATTTGTAAGGTCCTTATATACAATGTGTCTCAAACATCCAAATTCTATTGACCAATTACATGCATGACATGGTTAGTTTGAAAATTTTCTTGTATATAACTATTGATTATAAGGTACAATGGCAAATATTTTCCTTCATGGTATAAATGTACCTACTCATGTATACATGGTTCAAATGCTCTTTAAGTGTACTTGCATGTATAAGTATGATATGTGTCATATACATGAACGTTATAAATATTCAAATAGGTATATGAATTAAACTTTATATAGATGAAAATACATTGTCTTTATTCCATATTTTTAACATTATTTATAATGTAAACTGAAAAATTGTGTCTCTATTTTTGTGACCAAATACATGTAGCTGAAGGATTTTTCACTTCCACTTGTGTCTATTGCACATGTGTTTATTTATTTTATATATGCATGATATGCATGATAAAATATAAGATACAATTTGAAAACTGCATTATTATTGTTATTACATGTATCATTTTCTGGTCATGCAAACGTTTGGCAAAATAACCTCAAACTGTATATTAGCTGGAACAAATGATTTCTCTACATTTCAAAATCAATTATACACATTTACATGTACAATGTACAGTATGGCAAGGCAAATATTTTTCTAATACATTTGTATTTCTAATTCCGAATGTTGATAAGTGTATCTTTTATGCAGCAAAGATTGGTAACGAGTTGTTCATAAGTTGTAAATGTGTCCAAAAACAAATGTTTATTATCATCCTCTCCTCTGTAAACCCAATCCAGACCCTCATACATGTCTTGGATACTATCAATCACATACATGTATAAAACACAAAATTACCATTAGTCTATTAAATAAATGATACATAAGTACCAATGCTTCAAAAAATGGGTACGAGTTGTTAATAGTAGGAGTTTTGTAGAAGTACGAGTTGGTAAAATTATGAGTTGGTTAAGTACATGTACGAGTTGGTTGAGTACATGAACGAGTTGTTGACGGTACCAGTTGTCGTTGACCATACAAACAACATTTACAACATTATGATTCCTTTGAAAAACTAACATCAAATCACCACTTTAGCATGATAATGTATCTGGTTTTAAGCTTGCATCACACAGGTCTTTTCACCCCAGGTGCAGATCCAGGATATGAAAAAAGGGGGTGGTGTCCACTAGCAAGCCACCATTTGGATTGTTACTTGTAAAAAAACCTATTAATTTATCATCTGTGTAACTCCATTAGAAGGTTGGACTCCTTGTTTCCCTTAAACCACATTTGCCTCATATTTGCATAATTATCACCGAGAACTAAAACTTTATTATGTGGTAATTTAAATCTCGTGTTGCATTGTTTTCCTATTGGTCAACTGTGCCTCTATCCATGCCATTACAACTCACACTTTTTTGCGCTAAATTAATCCGAATTGTAACATTATGTGGTTTGTTGAAACTCGAGTGAGATGTGAAATAAAGCTGTGTCTTCGTTTCGAAACCATAAGTACACGTAAACATGTAAAATATCAATATGTAGTACGACAAAAACGAACAATCGAAACGACTCCCAATTAAGCTTGTATAAGTTCCAACATTCGACAGTTTCTGCGATGTTATGGATTATAATAAAACAAAAACGATGTTTAAAGAAAGTGTAAATAATAATAATCGTAAACGCTTTTGTTGAAGAATACACTGTTACATAATGTTCTTATAATGTTTGCGATATATAATTTTATATATTCGAATTCAATGTTCGTGTACATATATATCCAAAATGGCGAAAGAGCTTCACTCATCATCAATATTTCATCAGTTCAAACGAATTATGCACGTTCTAATGCATGAATAAAAATAATTTAGAGCCTTCCGCAAATATTACCAATCATTTAAACTGTGTAAAAGTCAACATAACGAATAAATATTTATAAAATCCCGAATTAAAATCTTGTTTACAAAATATCGATCTGTAGATTAGCAAGAATGTGTAATGAGACACATTGTGTAGAAACTGACCATTGGTCATCCAGCCAAAAGATCATAAAACCTTTCGGAATTTAGGGTCATCAATGCACTTCAACTTCGTACTTGATTTGGCCTCTTAACTTTTTTTTATTTTAGCGTCATTGATGAGTCTGAAGTACAAAATTTTTAAACGTGGTTTATATCTATATCAGTTTTCTTTTGAAAATCAAAAGTCAAATGCAGTCATCTAGTTTGTTTTCTTACGTAAGGAATACCAGATAAATCAGCAGTGTGATTATCGAAGATCTCTTTTCTCTCTAACAGCAGTAATCAATCAGATACAATAGATATCAACGTGTTGCATTGAGTGTTAATGTACAGTTAACTTGTCTTCTTATTATAAATTTATCTATGCATGGTTCAAAAGTTCTGCATATGTACATGTAAAATGTATGTACAAGTATGATTTGTGCCAAACACATGGTTTGATTCTAAATACATGGCTGACAAAGGAATGAAAATAAAATAAATGCACATGTTGCATTAAAAATACGCCTTTGAAAATTAACTACACATTTACATGTGAATTCATTTCAAAGAATTCGTTTTCGATATCCACATACCATCATGAAAATATTTTCGACCTTGTCGATTTTTGTCGTATTGCTTTATATTTTGAAAGCTCTAGGAAATCCTTGTTATCATCAAAGTAATCATGGAGAATCTGTTGATGATTTCGTAGCTTATTTAAGTTAGTAACAGCAACATAATTTTACTACAATTTTAATCACTTCCATTATTTACCAGCAGGGTTTAAAATCTCGTTATTGATTTTGCCTTCCATTAGGTTTTAATTCTATTTGATTTGAATGTCACTGACGAGTCTTACATAAGTGAAATGCAATTGTAAATCATATGCCTGGTTTCTTCCACAAGATTTTTGTATGTTGTATAGCTTCGTAGACATCATGTAAAATGGTGAGTCATGTAAGCAATATTTATTTACTTTGCATGCAAAGATAAATAATTTGAGTTGAAGGTTACTAGCTACCTACATATTTAAAAGATACGTTTTTTTATGCTAAGATTTTATTTTTACTACACGTTCGTGATAATATGACACATTATGAAGGATAAATGTCTGGTCTATTGTGCGTCTGCTGTCAGTTTGATCTAGGTAGCAAATACTTTTATTTTACTAACGTACAGTTGCCTACTGTAATTGTTTTGTTAATATTGCTTTTAATTTCAATTTTCAAATTTTGTAAACCATTACATGAAAATTATCGTATTTAATTCCTAATTCACTTTAGCTTATTTAAGAGGGTACGGAACACCTATAGGAATTATTTCTTTAAAACTAAGCGGAACGTTCCAATCACATACTATTAGTAAAGAGAGATCAAACTTAGTGTTATTCAAACTTCTATATATCCCAAAAAAACATTTCTGTAAATTGTGTGGTTCAAAATTCTTGAAATGGTAATCTTCTTGTCAAACAAAATATTTTGTCAAAATTTTATAAAAATTAATTGAACCAAATATATTCAAGTCAGTTTTAGGTACCCCCTTAATCAAAGTGTTATTGTTATTAAATCTGCGCGGGCAATTTCGGGAAGCGATCAATTTCAGCCAAAGAATATTACCTGATCGTTAAATATCAGGCTTGAATAAAATTATCTAGAGAACTATTTTTTATCACGATTGATTCAAATATGACATAAAGTCATTAATTATATATATATTATTGGAACAATGGGATATACATCTCCTCTAATAGCAACACAACGACAAAAATACCCAAGGCATCTGAAGGACAACATAAACAAAAATAAACAGGCTTGTAAAAATATGAAAAAAGACACGTTTTAAATCGCCACAGTCAAAAGGTCAATTTGAAAGGAAATATTTTAAAAGATAAAATTTCTATTCCAGATTGTCAAGTTGAATGCATAAGACAACCATGTAAATGTAATTTGTCATTACGTAAATTCTCTTTCGCTTTCAGAAAATTCAATTCTAAAATTATATTTTAACACCGTCAATCAAATACATCTTCTATTTGTTTTGATCTATGACAACTTCCAACAAGAATATGTAATATTATTACCGTACTTATAACAACCTTTTTGAACTTGTACAAAATATACACTAGCCGTCTTTTCAGATTGACATACCCTAACGCCGAATGCAATGCAATAAGGACAACTTATCACTGCCCTTGGCATCTTTTTATAATAAAAAAAAAATGAATACATTCAATGTCGCATGTTTCAAATTTCGATTGATCAATCTTGATTAGAAGACGGAAATTTACAAATTTTATTCAATTCTATATTCATTTTGCAAGAATTTATTCTTAATAGATATCTTGCAAAAAGATGATTTTTCATGATTTAATAACTGTTTCAGAATATTAAAAAAAAAATAAATAAATAAATAAAACCAAAAAAGATAAAACCAACCACAAAATGTACTACTTATCTTATTCATGTGCTCGGTATTTGATGATACATTAAGTGATAAGTTCGCCTATTGATTTTGCAGGGCAGTCAACGAAGCATGCCTACAAAAATGTGATGGCAAGTGAATTATCCATTAGGGTTAATTATATAGTTTTTTAAAAGTCGTTATAATAATCTATTGATATTTTCAGCAGAGATCTGTCGTCATTTTAAATTTGTAAAAAAAAAAACATACAAGAATAGACGAAATGACAAGTTCCGGAAACAAAAAAAAAAGTTTATTAATTGACTAACATTTTGTTGTTATTTACATTTAACTTTTTAGAAGTCGAAGTAAACAAGCTTGTCTGAGGAAATATCTCGTAAACGATTGTGTATGTTTCTCGTACTAAAAAAATAATTGAATCTTAAAGAAAGATGTACTGTAAACACCTTTGTGTTCAAGAAATGTTCAAATTGATTAATCTTGTTCCGACGAAGCCAACAAATATATATGACCACACCTTAAAGTTACCCATATGCAATTTCTGTTTAATTTCAGAATTAAGAAAAATAGACCGATGAAATAAGGAACATGCTGTATCTTATGAAATACAATAAAATAATCTTATCTGTTTCATACCTTTAATTGACAGATAAAACTTTACTATAACTTTTCTAACCTTCAAATATTTGTTATATATAAAGGCAACAGTAGTATACCGCTGTTCGAAAACTCATAAATCGATAGAGATAAAAACAAATCCGGGTTACAAACTAAAACTGAGGGAAACGCATCAAATATAAGAGGAGAACAACGACACAACAAAAACACAACATTAAAATGTAACACACACAGAAACGAACTATAATATAACAATGGCCATTTTCCTGACTTGGTACAGGACATTTTAAGATAAAATGGTGGGTTGAACCTGGTTTTGTGGCATGCAAAACCTCCCGATTTTATGGCAACGTCAAACACAACACCAAAACGACAACATCACATAACAGGACCACAATACAAATAAATGGGAGAACATATAGGACAAAGAAACACACGAATAATAAACATGTGCTACGTAACGCACTGTTCTGTTCTATGAAAAAAATACATATTTTAAAATGCTTTCAAACTTTATCGACTTCTTCTGTTTAAATATAAATATGAAATCACGTAAATGTATCAATAGAAAAGTTTTCATACTTCTGAACTGCTTTGAATGTTTGTGTTCTTCTCTTGAATGTCTTACTTTAATATAACTTGCCATTTCTCTTGAATGTCTTACTTTAATATGACTTGTCATTTCTCTTGAAAGTCTTACTTTAATATAACTGGCCATTTCTCTTGAATGTCTTACTTTAACATAACTTGCCATTTCTCTTGAATGTCTTACTTTAATATGACTTGCCATTTCTCTTGAATGTCTTACTTTAATATAACTTGCCATTTCTCTTGAATGTCTTACTTTAATATGACTTGCCATTTCTCTTGAATGTCTTACTTTAATATGACTTGCCATTTCTCTTGAATGTCTTACTTTAATATGACTTGCCATTTCTCTTGAATGTCTTACTTTTATATGACTTATAATTTCTCTTGAATTCTCTTGAATGTCTTACTTTAATATGACTTGCCATTTCTCTTGAATGTCTTACTTTAATATGACTTGCCATTTCTCTTGAATGTCTTACTTTAATATGACTTGCCATTTCTCTTGAATGTCTTACTTTAATATGACTTGCCATTTCTTCTTGAATGTCTTACTTTAATATGACTTGCCATTTCTCTTGAATGTCTTACTTTAATATGACTTGCCATTTCTTTTGTCTTTTTTGAATGTGTAAATTGCAGTTCATTTGTGCAGTTGATTTGAATTGACCATTAGAAACATATTTTGAGGTGTACCTGATCAAGTTTGACCAAACATTAAAGATTATGTAATGAGTCCAACTCCTTACTGAGACAAAGTTTACTTTATAGTGGTCTAGATATTCGGTTTAGGTCCCTTTTGATCTTTTAGCTTCTAACTTATCTATACATCAATGGCTTTTATAATATCGGATTAGAACGTTCCACACTTCTTCAGTAGCCTCTCTTCTATACTTATCCAAAATGTATTCAAAATGGCGATGGGTGTTCATGAACTCCGTTAGTCTACCCTTGAAAAGAATATTGATTGACATTTCTTGCCCAGTTAGAAATGTTTATCCGTATTACAAGTTCCATTCAACGACTAAGCAAGTGATACATTTGATTTATGACGTAATGAATTTGATTTAAAGACTAGTTGATGGATTGAATATGACCTAGTTGAAATAATCCCCAGAGCACAATCCCGTTTCCCCTTTCCTGGCTCAAATGGATAACAGGAAACACTGTAAACATTGGACAATGGTCAATGCAAAAGGCGACAACCGACTCGTCCTACAAATCAACGTATATACAAAGAAAAAAAAGAAACATTGTTTTCACACATTGTCAACTTAGTACAGACACAAAATGTGACGAGGTTAAATAAGTGTTGTGTGTGTAAAATCGCGGGGTTGAATACATGTTGTGTGTGCAAAAACCATCCAGCCCTTGCCATTCTACGTTGTTCACTACAATGAATAATAACCTGCACAGTTCCACTAATACAATGATGTCCATAACTCCAAGAGGGTAAAAGATGACATGTTGATATTACAGATGGGTATATATCTTAATGTAGATGCGATATTTAAGAGCTTTCATTTCCTATTATGTTTTTTTTTGTTAGACGGTTGCTGCTTACAAGAAAGCTATTAAGCTAATGGTTTCATAGATGAAGTTAAAGTCAAATCTTCGAATATTATACGGACGCCATTACGAGTTGGTTGAACGTTATGACGACGTGTATGTTCCGATTGTCATAACCAAAATCCCGTCCCCTTTTTTCTTCGAAAATGATACCACCGATTTAAACTAGTTTGTATATGAGATGAGTTACATGATGGATATCATATGAAATGTAGGATATGTTTACCCTTCGGGAGCGCATAGGATCCCACAGTTTTATATGGAATTTGTGTTGCTCTGTTAGACTCTTTAGTTTTGTAAGTTGTGTTTTGTATACTGTTGTTTGTCTTGTGGTCGTTTTTGCCATAGAGTTGGTCCGTTTTTTAGTATACGAGAGTGTGATGTCTATGTTTTGACTCTTTGTAGTCTTTGCTTATTTGTTTCTATTGGTCGATGTTACAGTTGTTTGTATCTTATATATTCCTTTATTTTTTTTCCGCGGAGTCGATTCAAACTCAGGAGAGATCACTGTTCACGCTGTTAAAGGTGTTGTCTAATAACGGAATCTATTCACAAAAATGAAAACCTTTAAATAAATTAATTGAGCAAATTTACCCATCGTAATAATTAACATACAAATGTGTTGTTGTTTTCAAATAAAAGAGACAATATATATTAATTGTTTGATACAAGTGTTGCCTATTTCACAAAAAACGAGTTAATGTGGAGACGTAATGTATCCCCGTTATGAATTTGTGCAGTCAATATGAAAATAAGACGAAGTGGTATGCTTGCCGATAAGACAACTCTCCACCACAGACTAAATGACTTACAAGTTAATAACTATGTGTCATCGTAAGGACTTTAACAATGAGCAAAACCCATACAACATAGGAAGCTATAAAAGGTCTAAATATCAAAAATGTATTACAATTCAAACGAGAAAACTAACGATCTGATTAATGTATTAAACAAAAAACATATTGTGTCGTGGATAACAAATTTTGCAGGCGCCATACACTCCCCCTAACCTTGGACAGTGGCGCAACAGTACAACACAAGGTATATAGATTGTGGTTTATAACATTAAACGTAATATGAGGTTTTCATTCGTCAAAAAATTTATTTAGATTGTTGGCTTCTTTCTCTTTCATTCTTCTTTGTTTTGAGTTAACACGTGGTTGTGTTTTGCAAGTAATCTCCCAATCAGTTTGATCTTTCCAATGTTGAGACAACTGTGTGGAACAAACTGGGAGTCACCTTCAAAAAGAAAATATACATCCAAATTACGTATATTTTAACTATTCTGGTTAAAACTTCAATTAAGTTTTCCTTCTAGTCTGGAGAAGTATACTGTTAATTCGTTATGATTCGTTAGGTACCAATTTTCGAGGGTTTAGTGGGTCGAGACAAACCACAAATTGTATGCTCGATGAAGAATAACCTTTCGATAAGCTTGTATGGAAACTTTTGCAAAACCATGAAATCATGTATCCACCATAAATACAATGTATCGTCTAAAAAAAAAGAACCCATGAAATAAATAAATCCACAGTATTGTGTCGTTGGTGGCTGCTCTGCATGCCATTAAAGGAAATTAGATGTAAGAAAATACACCAAATTACCAATATATGTGAATTTATTTTTCAGATATAGCTTTTTTTCCTCGATTTTACATTTTTCTTAAATGATTTTAAAGAAACTATAAATAAGAAAATGCGCCAAATTACCAATATATGTGAAATTTTTTTCAA
Source organism: Mytilus californianus (assembly GCF_021869535.1). Classification (NCBI taxonomy): domain Eukaryota; kingdom Metazoa; phylum Mollusca; class Bivalvia; order Mytilida; family Mytilidae; genus Mytilus; species Mytilus californianus. The sequence continues at coordinate 45,124,567 of NW_026262582.1, read as the reverse complement.
GATATAACGTTTTCCCCCCATTGTACTTTTTTGTCACATAACAACCCGTTGACAGAGAGACATAAGTATAACGCCTTGTTTTTCAATATTATAATGCAGATGTTGAACTTTACATGGCAACATATATGCTTGTGATACTCCAAAGAATATTCTAAATCTTTTACAACTGCATACTTAATATCATTGGCGTAGCATAATGCTTAGCCCTGAATAAAAACTCGTCATTTAAGTGTAAACTAAGCAACATTTTCAGTCAATGGACAATGATGAGGGTAGGGCAAATTATTGTGCGTAGAAATGAAATATGTCAATGTTAATAGATCTCCGTGCGATGATAGCATTAACGGTACCAATTTTACTTCACCAGATGCACATTTAGGTTATAATGTCTCTTCAGTGGTGATCGAGCCCACCATGTTGATAAATGAATTAGGTATTGACAATTCACTTGGAAACGCAACATATACCCCCACGACACTTACTAAAGAGGAATCCTGGATAATCATAGGTCTGTTCTATGTTCCTTCGGAATTTCAACCAAAGATGAAGAACTGGATCTTCCATCACTGTATTTGATACCTAAACTACATAAGTGTCCTAACAAACAACGGTATATTGCTGGGTCTTCCAAGTGATCCACGAAACCTCTTTCTAAATTATTAACATCAATTTTATCAGCAATCAAAGCCGGGCTTCGAAGTTATTGTGAAACTGCCTATTTTAGAGTTGGCGTGAATCAGATGTGTATACTAAAAAATTCCAAAGATCTTTGAGAGTACATACAATCTAAGACTCTTTCATCTTGCAACAGTATTAAAACATTTGGCTTTTTTACCTTTTACACAAGTATTCCCCATTCCAAACTAAAAGACAAATTGAAAGAGTTGGTATTGCTTTGTTTAATAAAAAAGAATGGCCAACGTAGATACAAGTATCATGTTTTAGGGAGGGATAAATCCTACTTAGTAAAAAATCACTCTGATTTAAACAAAAAATTCTCTGAAACTGACATTATCAAGATGCTTGATTTCATGATTGACAATATATTTGTTACGTTTGGAGGACGTGTTTTTCAAGAAACTATCGGCATTCCAATGGGAACCAAATGTGCCCCTCTTCTTGCCGACTTGTTTCTTTATTCCTATGAGGCTGACGTCATACAGGAACTTCTTAGGAAGAAAGAAAAGAAGTTAGCAGTATCCTTTAACTTTACTTTCCGCTATATAGATGATGTTCTCTCACTAAATAATTCAAAATTTGGTGACTATGTTGAACGCATCTATCCCATCGAACTAGAGATAAGGATACAACAGATACAGTTAAGTTTGCCTTGCATATCTTGACTTACATCTAGAAATTGACAATAAGGTCGGTTGAAAACAAACTTTTACGACAAAAGAGATGATTTCAGCTTCACAATTGTGAACTTTCCATTTCTATGTAGCAACATTCCCGCAGCGCCTGCATACGGAGTAGATATCTCCCAATTGATACGATATTCCCCGGCATGTATGGTCCGTGTAACACTTATCAATGCAAAATTGTAAAAAGTTTTCAAATTTTAATTTTTGGGATTTTTGTTCAAAGTTTTAAAATATAAAAAATTCCAAACTTTTTTATTTTTTTTAAATTTGAAAATTTCACCAAATAATTAAAATTTGAAAAATATAAACTCCGTTTTTAAATTTAATAGTTTAGATATTTAAGCAAACTTTAATAATACTAAACTGAACGTACAGTTTTGATCATTTCAATTTTTGAAAGTTTGAATGTTTTGATTTTTGATTAAAATATAGGAAAGGGGGAAGGACTAAAAAGCGAATAAACGGTATGAAACGAAACGAAACGAAATAATATTTACAAAACCAAATCAAAACGAAAACAATATTTCCTGAAAAACTAAATATAATATAAAACAAGAGTCTAAATTGCTTAATCTACAGGATGAAAATTATAAATGTGATTCTTTAAGTCGAAAAATAAATAGTTAGACCCGATTTTGACACCCTTTGATTCTGTAAATAAATGAACAGAAAGCAGAAATTATTTGTCAACTTTATGATTACTGCTCTAAATGTGGTTATTTATAGGATTTTTCTGTATATTTGACTTGGATGCCTCCACGAGGGGCTTCAATTATAGCACATTTTTCAGGAGCAGATCCAGGAATTTTAAAAGATGGGGCCCTAGTTAGCCAACATTTGGACTGATGCTTGTAAAAAGTATATGCATTTATCAAATATGTAGCTCCATTAAAGGTTGGCGGGCACCCTGTCCCCTAAATCCACCTCTGATTCAAATGGGTCAATATCCCTTATGCGCCTCCAATTGAGGAACACAAAAGTTGTGTGTAAACAAAAAATCTCTGTGTAGTGATATTGGACATGTTTCTATTTTTGACAAGTGACTGAGCTTTACCATTTGTGTTGATTTGGAAAGTAGAGGACCATAGAAAAAATGTGTAAAAACTATGAAGTTTTTAAATGTATTCAAAGTATCAAATTTTCAAAGTACTTATGAAAAAAGGGATTTTTTACCACGAAGAACCGCATCACGAAAGGATTTTCGGGGTATGCTAATTTACGGACAAATTAATCTCACTTCGTACCCTGAAAATTTAACCACATATGTGAAAATGTCTGAGCTTCGAAACGAGCTATCATACATATCCAAGTTTACGATATTGACAGAGCTACAGAAGAAAACGTTACCTTTACAGCCTATGGAGCAACGTACAATTGCGCATATTGCCCCAAAAAGCGAATAAAAAGAAACGGGATATTTGATTTTTTTATTAAGGGATAGTTCCGTATTTGATAATTGCGCATTTGAAACTGATCGTACGTCAACTTTGAGCAAAGTACAAGTATGCTGCTACATCCAGTCAGAATGGGGCGTGTAGTGAGAGTACCACACTCTCTGCACGTTAAGAACCCCTGCAACAACTCGTTGGTTGCCTTCTGCAAGGCAAAATTTCTGTCCCTATCCAATATAGCCTCATTTTACACTGGCAATCTTTCGCCCTGAACGGATTCTATAACAGGACCTTCCTATTGTATTTATTGATAATTTGATATCGTCTTGAACATGCATGAACTATTTGCAACTGGAAGTTTAGCAACCAATAATCAATCATTTAAAATAGGCCATTTATATATAAATCATAAAGAAACTAAGGTTTCTGCTCCCTCAGACAAAGTTGACCTTAGATGGATTTTGCTATTTTTAATGTCCCTTTTAGCCATACACCTCTTCAATTGTTTCGGTTCTTATATATACCTGGCTTTCAAATATTTAGCTTTGATCGTTCCGGATGTAGGTAAATACAGAAAAGCGCTTCGGAAGTATGCCGTCAAGTGTTATTTAATTTTTTTTTTATCGGATATTCCATTCACTTCAAATGTTATTATTAACGGGAAATAGTACATGGGCGGATTAATGTTTTTGTTACTGTAATTTTATTATTTATTCGGAGTCTCAGTTTCCTTGTAATTTATATATAAACGGCTTATTTTAAATGATTGATTATTGGCTGCTTAACGTCTAGTGGCAAATATTTCATGCATGTTCAGGACGATATCAAATTAACAATAAATACAAAAGGAAGGTCCTGTAATAGAATCCGTTCAGAATGAAGGTCGGCAAACTTTAGATTGTCACTGAAAAATGAGGGTATATTGGATAAGGACAGAAATTTTGCCTTGCAACATCAACCAACGAGTTGTTGCAGGAGTTCTTAAATTGCAGAGAGCCTGGCACTCTCTCTACAGGCCCCATTCTGACTGGACGTAACTGCATACTCTTACTTTGCTCAAATTTGATTGTCGTACGATCAGTTTCAAATGCGCAATTGACAAATACGGAACTACCCCTTGTTAAAAAAATCCAAAATCTCGTGTCCTTCTATTCGCTATTTAAAAACAGAGGTGGACTTAGGGGGCAGGGGGGCGCCAACCCCTAATGGTGCTACATATTTGATAAATGCATATACTTTTTACAAGCATCCGTCCAAACGTTGGTTAACTAGACCTCCACCTTTTCAAATATCTGGATTCGCACCTGAAAAATGTACCGCATTATTGAAGCCCCTCGCGGAGGTATCCGAGTCAAATATACAGACGTATACTATTAATAACCACATTTAGAGCAGTAATTACAAAGTTGACAAACAATGTTTGCTTGCTGTTATTTATTTAGAGAATCAAAGTGTGTCAAAATCATTTCAAACTAATTAATTTTTCGACTTAAATAATCATATTTATCATTTTCATCCTGTAGATCAAACACGTTGGCCTCTTGTTTTATATTATATTTAGTTTTTTAGAAAATATTGTTTTGTTTTGATTTGGTTTTGTAAATATCATTTCGTTTCGTTTCTTTTCATTCTTATTCCGTTTCTCACTTGTAACAGGTATCCGCTTTTTAGTCCTTTCCCCTTTCATATGTTTTAATAAAAAAAAATCAAAATATTCAAACTTTCAAAAATCGAAATGATCAAAACTGTACGTTCAGTTTAGTATTTTTAAAGTTTGCTTAAATATCTAAATTATTTAATTTTTAATCAAAGTTTATAATTTTGGTGAAATTTTCAAAATTTAAAAAAAAAATTTAAAAAATTGGAATATTGATATTTTAAAACTTTGATCAAAAATAAAAAAAAATAAAATTTGAAAACTTTTTAAGATTTTGAATTGTTACACGGACCTTGTATTTCCTATTATGATTTCCTTGATAGAGGGAAGCTATTAAACCAAGAGTTCCAAATGGTGACGTTGAAATTATCCCTTCGTAAATTTTACGGACGCCATCACGAGTTGGTTGACCGTTATGGAATATGCGTTTCACAGATGATAGCGGATATGTTCCTAATGTCGTAACTACAATCCCGTTCCCTTTTCACGATTGTGACCTACCGAATTAGACTATTTACCGGGTTTGTACTAACATGAGCAACACGACGGGTGCCACATGTGGAGCAGGATCTGCTTAATCTTCCGGAGCATCTGAGATCACCCCAGTTTTTGATGGGGTTCATGTTGCTTAGTCTTTGGTTTTCTATGTTGTGTATTTTACTGGCCTAATGAACGCCAACATGTTTATAAAAAAAGAAAAGGTAGTATGATTGCCAATGAGAAAACTTTCCTTCAGAGACCAAATTACATTAGCCATTTTAACCATAATACAAAATCGCATATATTGATTTATCATAATTATTTATGATTTAATGATCTCATTACTAACTTTAAAGTGTTTACAAAAATTTCAAAGGCTATAACCATAACCGAGACGGCAGAATCAAATTTCAGGGGTGATCTCAGGTGCTCCGGAAAGGTAACTGTCTGCATTAAATAAAATAGTTTGTAACAAAACAATCCAAAACAATCATATTGATTTCAAAATTTAATTTCGGACTGAAACTGATCCTGGACTTAATCTGTAAGCTATATGATGTTACTTTATTCGGCGGTGTCCCTCCTAGACATTTCGATGAGGTGTACAGTTTGGTAGGATATTCCTATACGTAGGAGAATATGAATGCTTTCTAGCAGGGATCTTGAACAAATATTAAAAAAAGGCAGTAGCATAGGAATGTGAACAGGAGCCTGTTTGGACGTTCCAATGATTACTGTGATGGCATTAACATTTGACAATAAATTTGAATTAATCCAGTTATAGGCTTAACTTCTTTCGACTTGCAAGATGAATAAATGGATAAAATACAAATGTGTATACAAGTTATGCATGACTGCAAACTAACTATAGGCAATGGTATGACTTTCATCGTAGTAGTACTCACTTATACTTGTTTTTAGTGTATCTCATAAAATTTGTTTTCATTTGAACTTAGTTGAATGTTTTGTAAATAAAAGTAGTGAAAATGCCAATCAGACTAGTTTTGGTACATCATTTTGATAATTTTGGAACATACTTGATTGTTTGAACTAATGTAGTAGATTAATTGATAATAATATATTGAACTGCTTTGTTATTCGTCGCAAATAAAGGTGATTTCTTATTAATTGAGACAAATGGTCACAAATAAGCTGTAGCTTTCCACCAGGCATTTTCCTTGTTAATTTCACCAGTGTTACATAACAAAGTTGAATTTGTCAAACAAATATCGATAGATGAATCATTCAGGCCATTATTTCACATACAATTAGACTTCTTGTTTGATCATTCTAATGTTAAAGAAATACATTTTTATCAGATCATTGAATATTTTATAGGTACCCATTGATGCAAATATAAACAAATTTTATTATACTAGACGGACATTTTCTGCAACAGCTTGTATTGTATAATTCAAGACATACGTACCTTGTTATAGTGTTTAAACGACTACAAACAAGAATATTGTTTAATAAAGAAATAATAAAGTTACCAAGGTTTCCTTTACCTAAGACGAAGTTCACTCTAGATGTTACCACTGAAACAACTCTCTACCAGAGACCAAATGACACAGAAGTTAACAACTATAGTCCACCGTACGACCTTCAACAATGAACAAAACCCAAACCACATAGTCAGATAAAATAGGCCCCGAAATGGAAAATGTAAAACAACTCAATCGAGAAAACTAACGTCCTGATTTATGTACAAAACAATGAACGAATAACAAATTATGATATACAGCAACAAACGACAACCACCAAAATACAGGCTCCTGACTTTGGACAGGCACATACAGAATGTGTCGGGGCTAAACATGTTAGCGGTGCCCAACCCTCCCCTAACCTGGGATAGTGGTGTTACAATACAACATATAAACAAACTATAAAAATCATTTGAACATGTTGAAATTGGCTTAACTCATCGGATCGATACAAAGCAGAAAAACAAGTAAACCCTTTTGCATAGAGATCTACAAAATAAAATTGAAGTATTCCTGCAAGTCATGTACATGGGCATTGGTATGACTTTCGTTTTAGATTTGCTTTCATTTGTTTGAAGTGTTTCTCCTATAATTGTTTTTAATTCAAACGACGTGTAGATGAAATGCTTTGCCGCTGTTGAGCTTTACACAGCGGTGAACAGTCATTAAGCAATCAGCCTTGGTTATTAAAATAAAGTATTGTAGTTGTTGTTTTTGTTGTTATTATTGGTTCGATTTTTCATTTTGATGGTTTCAATACAAATTTGTTTGATCAAACTTTATAGATTGATTGTTATTCGTCGCGAATGATGGTGATTTGTAATAACTTTAGTCAAATGGTAAAACATGAGTAGTAGTCTTCCATCAGTTAGATAATTTGGCAATGTTACCAGTATAAATACACATGAATAGCGGCCAAATTGAATTCTGAGGAAGACCCAAAGTGAAGGGAGGGGTAGAAGGGAATTTTAATATGAGTGTAAACTCCTAGAAAAATATGCTACACAGCCCTATGATTTGACCTTTGAAAAAAAAGTAGTGCAAATGAACTTTCCATTCTAGGATATATTTTTTACGAAACTTCATAGCAAAAGTGGCACAGTCTCAGCCTTAAAAGGAGTTCCTATGGGATATTGCTTTGTTCATATTTACAGAAGTGCAACTTTTATTGGGTGAAAAAAAGAAAATGTGTAGAATTTCACCAAATCTGGTTTATCATCAGAGATATTAATGAAACCAACTCAAATATAAAGTTTTATAAATATTTCATGAAGATTAAGACAATCATTGGCCTTAACTATAATGACTCAGCATAAATTCACAGTTTACATTATGCATAGTTTACCTAAAGCCCTGTATGCAAATCAAATTCATAATACATGCATATTTGTAATGTATGCTCATTTTCATTTTGCAGTCCTCGGAACTCATAGATCCTTGATAAATAATGTTGTTGTTGCTGTTGTTATTGTTGTTGTTGTTGTTGCTGTTGTTATTGTTGTTGTTGTTGTTGCTGTTGTTATTGTTGTTGTTGTTGTTGTTGTTATTGTTGTTGTTGTCGTTGCTGTTGTTATTGTTGTTGTTGTCGTTGCTGTTGTTATTGTTGTTGTTGTTGTTGTTGTTATTGTTGGGAGGGGGGTTTCCTGTCAAAAACCAATAAGTTACCCGTAACACCCGAATGTGCTTTCTTGTGACCGCATCATAATGAATTCAGGCTACAGATACAAAAATACCTCAGTAAAACTAACAGTAGTGTATTCTATCCTAAAAATGTATTAAATATTCCATTTTTACAGAAACAGCAGAATTACAAAGCAAATTTGAGGCCCCAGTTGCAAAAAAAAACAGAGAAAAATCCCTAACCTCTGGGTCATAAAACTGATACTTAAACCTGTAAAGGCTATGATTTTATTATTATAAAGGTCTTTTGTATAGAAAACAATAACTGTTCTTTGAATATATGCAAAATACATATTCTAGCAGTCAGTTCTATAAAACTTTTGGTAAATTCATATATCAGACTGGTAACTTCATACATAGAATTTTGCAAATATGGCTTTGTTTAAACACTTCTAGTTCATATATTAGCCAAATTATGTTAGATATATGGTAAGAGAAGATATTACTGTGACAAGATTTCTAAACTGTTCATTTGAGGTAGAAATTGTGAAATTGTATAGATAAATAGGCATACAATAAGAAATGGACTGGAGACAGATGCAGGATGGAATACTTTATATAATCTTGCATGTTGGAATGATTAACTACTAAACTTTGCGTTGGTAGTATTCTGAAATGCTTTCAATTTGTTATCAAAACAGTTTCATACAGGTTCTAGGCATTTCATATAAGAAAACCTGCACATAGTGTCAGCTGACAATAATTAAAATCTTGATTTCAAATTCTTTAAAAATTGAAACAGGGGTGAGGTATAGAATATATTATAAAAGAAAAGTTAGAGTATATGCAGTGATTTCTTTAATGCTATGGTTCTGATAAATAAGTATTGTTGTGAGAAAAAGTTTTTTTTTCAAGATTTTTCTTTTTGAATAAATGTTAGTGTAGGTTGCACTTGTAAATACAGCTGTTTCACAAACCATGCATCATTGGGGAGATATATAATATTCCTAGATATTTTGTTTTGTTAACGTACTGGTTCTAAGATATGATCTCAATGATTCATCTCAGAGAGACAAAACTTGGGAAAGTAACCAATATAAAAACACATGGATAGCGGCCAAATTGAATTCTGAAGAAGACCCAAAGTGAAGGGAGGGGTAGTACAAAATTTTAGTATAAGTTTAAATTCTTACAAGTTCGAGGCATATAAATGTTGAAAATGTGCCGCACAGCCTTATGATTTGACCTTTTGAAAACAAAATAGTGTATATGAACTTTCCATTCTAGGATATATTTTTTACGAAACGTCATAGTAAAAGTGGCACCGTCTTAGCCTTAAAAGAAGTTCCTATGGGAAATTGCATTGTCGATATTTACAGAAGTCAACCTATAGGATCCTTGGCGAAGAACAATCAACCAGAATATGAAACCTTCTATTGCAATCGTTAACATAAAATCAAAATTAGCAAAACTATTTACAAACATGTGTCTGGTCATAAAATTAACTTACTACGAAACATTTTTTCTTGTATTTATATTCTATTTGATTATTTGTTGTGTACATTTTCTACTTTGTTCGTCTTTCATTGAGAAAGTGTATACTATATTTGGTATGTACTATCAACTGCAAAAAACGTTTTATCGATGTCTTTGTCAATTTACTATTAACTGCAAAAACCGTTTTGTTGGCTTCTTTGACAAATTCAATATCAACTACAACTTTTTTGTAGGCGTCTTTGTTAAATTAATTTGCATGTTTTTTTAGTCAGTTGTGTTGTGTGTCTGCGATATATGTTAACACTAACCTATTATGTTTGTTTTGGTTGCTTACCCAATTAAGTCAATACAACGAAACTATTAACAACTGTCATACCAGTGGGAAGTTTAGTTAGCTACAAATTAAAGCCATGTTCAACCCACCATTTCAAAATACATATAACAGGTCAGGAATATGACAGTTGTTTCCACGCTGATAACGTTTGATTTTGTCAGTTTTTATGAACTTCCCCTTTTTGAATGTACCTTGGAGTTCGGTATTGTTTTAATACTTTTCTGCTAGAATAGTAAAATTTATCATTGACAAATAAATAATATTAAATACCTTCAATTATTGTAACGAAATGTCATGACTTTGTGCACAGACTAAAAACTTAATTAACAAATCATTGATGTTTAAAATCAGTAATAAAACAAAATGTGCAAATTTACATACGTGTTTATCTCTGAAGATTAGAATGCAGGTCATGACCTGCATTGAAGAGGAAAATATCAGGACATTACGCGTACGAACATTTTCCAGCAGAATTAAAGTATTTAGGGGACATTTTTTTTATATTTGAAATCACATGTTCACACGGTTAAGTATTTACTGAAAATAATTTAAAACTTTAAATTATATTTTTCATTGCATCTTTTTACAATACAATATTTATTCAAGCCATAACCCCCTATTATTGGTTTACTCACATTGTATTAACTAAACCCATAAACCATTGGTTACATGCTTTGTTTAGCTTAGCATCCCTTTACAGCTTTACCTCAAATTTCATTTTTTTCCAGTTTGTATGAGATGATAAAATCTAAAATTAAAGCATTTAAAGGAGATAGAGATGAAAAAAAAAACATTTTCAAAATATTAATTTTCTAGTTGTCCTAAGAAAGTAAATTTCATTAAAGTATTATTATTATATATCTTTGCATCCAATTTGTCTTAGATTTAATCTTTTTACAAAGAAACATCAGTTTAAGGAGTATACTGTGAAAAGTGGCAAAAAAGAGGGAGTAAATTGAACTTTTTTGTCAAACATCTTTAGAATACACAAATTATTTCTGACCTTAGGCTAATGTAATTGGTGTTAATAAACAGTGTGTTTGACACCAAAGCTGTCAAGTGACGCAATGCACTTGATAAGTCACTTAATTTGACAGTTAACGCAGTTAGTTAAACGTCCAGGAAGAATTACGAATTAACTGATATTTTCAAAGGAAAATCACTTATAAAATCCATTTCATACTTAAAAAGTCAGGTGAAATACCTTTCTAGTGAATCATAACAACACAACTGGTGTGTTTGAAAAAAAGAATTTTATTGAAAACCCTTGACGACAGACTTTACAATTGAATCTAAGAAATGTTTTAATTTAAAAAAAATCCATTTTTTTTTTGTGTATCAAACCTTTATTAGCTGCCAATGGATAAATTTTTATCTTAAACCTGTTTAAATATAAATGTTCCTCTGAAGTAAGCCTATATACATGTACAATCTGGCAAGGACGTTTTAAAAGAAATTGATTTAACGGCTTCAAAGTTATAGTTTCACGTAATTTAAAGACCAGTTTTTGTTTTATATTCTAAATTCCGTCCACATTTGGTTAGAGAATTATGGACCTTAAGTTGCTGTCCGTAATAAATGTCCATTTCATTAGCTTTGCGTATGCTTTCAAAGTTCCATACGGTAATCATTTTACTGAAGTGTATCTAGATTAAAGTTTTCCCAGAGGTCAAATACAAGAAAAAGACCAAATAATAGTCTTGACATTGCAGTCCCTTGTCACTTTAAGGTATGCTTTTTATTTCCAAGTTCTAACGTCTTATTATTTGTTTCGTAATTTGTGGATATAATAGTAATTCAAAAAAGACAAAAAAAATGGCATCCCATATCTGCTAAAGACAATATAATGATATTTCTCAATTCCATAGTTAACAAATTAAGCCTCTATTTGCCTAAGAATTTGCCCTACCAGTATATCTCGCTGGAAAATCAACTAAAGGCTCAAAAGGCGTTAGCATTACCGTTGTTCGTGCAAATTGTGTATAAGATTTCCGTGTTGCCTTTTATTCAAACCTGATATAAAAATATTACCAGAATTCCGCACCATCAACATATCTATATGTAAGTGGAACATCTGCGTCGAAAGTGATATTACAGGCTCAAGTGTGCAGTCTCACATCACTAAGACCATCGCAGCTACATAAAGGACGCAATTTTGTAAAAATTACGAAAAAAGCGGGATAGAAATATACTTGTCAGCTCTGTCTTTAATGTGAAATATTTCATGGTCGTACATGAACAATAACAAAAGGTTGTCTTGTTTCTCATCACTGAACATAACAATATGACCCCATGACCCTAACTCTGTCACGTGACATGCCGTTTTTATAAGTTAAAAACTATCGTCTGTATTATGCTCTAGCACAACCCTTTAGACTTCACCATTCTTTGAAAGTTTTAACAGTATGTTAACCAAACTATGGTTAATTAAAGGTGCTAATGGTTGGAATAGTTTTTTAAATTGTTTATTTTGAATGAATTTAACATCTCTGATGGTCATATTCCGTGATTTTGTTAACTTTGCTTACCTCGTATGACTCTCAGAGATAAAATTTGAGAAACACTAACAAGATTCATGCTCGTATTCAAATGAAAAAATATTTTTCCTCAATTAGTGGCATTTGTTTTAGATTAAAAGGTTGTTCTAGGCTAAAATATAAAAAAATAAACAAAAATCCTCTTGTCGGCGTTGTTTTAAATCTCAACAAAGATCGTGATTTAGAATCGGTACCGGGAAAGCGCAGATGGTTTCCGCTCGGACCGTTAGATGCAATAATAATATTTTTTTTTCAAAAATTCAAAATCCGATGCTTTTATCATTTATAAGAATTTTTCAACTTTTGTGTGAGTGGATATAAGTACTTCCAGATATATACGAAGTGTCCTTTTTTAGGGGAACTCTACTACAATAAGGAGTTTTAGGGTTATGAAAAGTCCAGACAGTACAGTAGAGCAACCTTTTTTTTGTAGTTGGACCAAGTTATAGCATCTAAATCGTTTCAATTAACTTATATGTGCAGGACACTAAGATAAAGGAAAGTAAAACTGTAATAGATATTGATTATTACAGCACTTTTAATATTTCAATCTATCTGCCATGATGCTATATACAAGTGTGATCAAGTGTGTCAATATGTTACTTTTCATTTTAAAGAACCTATAATCTTTAAACTTAACTAAACAATTATATAAGTGTTTAATGATAGGTCCTGTAAATGGCTAACAGTTTCAAGTCTTAAGACAACATGTAAATAATCACTAAATTGAACTTACAGAAAATAAACTGGCATGCGATATATATATTATAAATCACCCAAACGTGTCCGATAATTGTTATTCGCCAAAACGTGTCCAGTCTAAAACGTCAAAACGTCTCAAATTCTTAGCGCTAAGATGTCCTTAATGAAGTTAAAAACGTTTACGCAATTCAATGATGGGGGACACGGTAAACGACGTCGGGTTGCGGTTTGATTCTAAAAACCATCAAAGCGGCTATCCAAGGACATCTTGAGGAAAAGTGTAGTAATCCGTAAAGACAAATGTCCAAAATATGGTACACTATGCAAATGTGTTTTATCCTTAAAGTTTTCTCAGTGCTTCACTGTTACTAAAGTGGTCATTTATTAGCATTAGTTTGTTCAACGCCGGTTTTTTATATTTAGCATTATTGCAAGTCTTAGATTAATTTGCAACACATAACTAACTATTGACTGATTACTTACTGTCTAGTGGCAATTATTTCATGCATATTTAGAGCAAACATAAAAATTGCAATTAACTAGTTTTTTACATTTTATATCATCGTTTACTAAGTGAATTCTTTGTACTAATATACTCCGGTGATGCCTAAATACCTTTATAATGTATGAGGGTATTGCACGACCGGCTTCCTGCAGAAGTGGTTTCAAAACTTTTAGTTTCAAAAGGACAGGATGCGTTTTTGGGATTGGACACGTTTGGGCGTTTTTAATAAATGGACACGATTGGGCGTTCATTCACAGAACACGTTTTGGCGCCTTTTATCAACTAGACATGTTTTGCAGTCCATTGACGTCATATGGACACGTCTGGGGGAATCGAACACATTTGGGATGATGGGCACGTTTCTGAGTGCTACATATATACCTCAACTAGTCCAACTTCTCAAAATCTATGACAAACGAGACGATTTTAATTTTGAACTTATTAATTTCCCCAACCTTAGTAGCAATATACCAACATCACCTGCATATGAGATATTTATTTCAAAACTCATTCGGTATTCAAGAGCTTGCAGCTGCTACTCAGACTGTAACACGTCACCAGTGTCTGAGCAGAAAGTTGATGAACCAAGAGTATGTCAAAAAAACGTCTCGTCCTTTTACTAAAAAAGTTCATCGGAAGATACCAAGACCTTGTTGATAAATATATATTCCGTATCAACTTCACAAATAATACACGATGGTCTTGAAGTATAGATTCTAGGTACTGACGTGTTTATCATCTTAATAACGTGTTATAGTATTCTTTTATGTGTCTATGTAATTTATTACTTTTACTGGTTAGCCTTTTTTTGGCAGTATCCACTTGACGTGGCTCGGTACTTGTACATCTCGTCATTGTGTTGTTGTGCTACGGTAATTTTTTGTATTATTGTCTTTCGTTTTTGCTAATATGCTTTTTCTATATGCCTTTTTGTGTGTCTTTGTTGACCTATTTGCTTGTTTTTGTTGTGATTCATTTGACGTGCTTCGGTACTTGTACATCCCGTCATTGTGTTGTTGTGCTATGGTAAATTTTTGTATTCTTGTCTTTCGTTTTTGCTAATATGCTTTGTCTTTATGCCTTTTTGTTTGTCTTTCTTGACATATTTGCTTGTTTTTGTACTGATAAAGATAATAACACAATGTTGACTGCTGTACCCCTATTTTTGACATTTTAACCTATTATGTCTGTTTGTTTTGTTCACATATCGTTGTCAATATAATGGAAAATTATGCGACTGTCATACAAGTGAGAGGTTTAGCTAGCTATAAAACCAGGTTTAATCCACCATTTTCTACATAAGAAAATGCCTGTACTAAGTCAGGAATATGACAGTTGTTATCCATTCGTTCGATGTGTTTGAGCTTTTAATTTTGTCATTTGCTTAGGGACTTTCCGTTTATAATTTTCCTCGGAGTTCGGTATTTTTTTTTTATTTTACTTTGTATTTGATTGGTCTCAAGAATGCTCTGCACAATCACATATTATGCTTTTGTTTCTCTATTATTTTTTTCAACAGGCACAATTAAGCAATGTTCCAACAGAAATTAAGGAAGAAATTAAATGAACGTTGAGAAATATTAGATTTTACTTTAAGAAACTTATCCCAGTTTTCAGTCTGTGATAATATATCTCCAGACAATGTAAATGCAAATGTTATTGCAATTTTTTGAAGGCGAAAATGCGACAGTGCCAGGTTAACAATAAGAAAATATCCAAATTTCAGCAGTAATTTTGCAATCCCATTTTTACCAGTAATCTGTGATATGCAAGAATGAATGAACGCAATAATTTCTGAATTTACAGTAATTATATTTATCAAATTGTGACAGCAAAATAAACCATTGACATATTTGCAACATAACAATACTAAAACAAATATAGAAATCAATATATCTTATAGAAATCAATATATCTTACAACATTCTTAATGTTACAGAATGAATTTTGCATACTTTAATTGTATGTTTGCATAAAATTAGTCTTGTCGGAAGGTCAGATCGCATTCAAAGAATTTTGACAATTTATTTATGAAATATTGTTACAAATGTATGCCAAAGCATGAATTAAACTCTCTTCTTAATCAATATTTCTCTTTGATATCAAAAAAGCATGATGCTTAATACTGCTGTATACTCAGCTTTGTCTCATGTGTGTAAAATTCTAGTGAATAGGATAATGCGCTCCTGTATACTTGGAGAGGTTTCAGGAAGTCTCGATGAACATGATGTTTTTCGTTTTATTTTCTAATTAATTGAGTTCTGTTTTTACATTTCAATTGAAATATAAATGATTGGTATAGCTGATCTATGTTATATTTTTTGTTGTTTTTGAAATAAAATATTACCTGATCTTTTGTCAAAAATGATGCATTATTTTCAATAAATCTTAGCAAACAAGGTCCTATAATTTAGTTTTTTTTTCAGAAATAAGTTAAGATATGAGCTAACAAGTATCTAATTAATAAAATTTTAATTCACATTTCAAAAATTATTGTACAAATGTATAACTCCACGTCTGTTACCCATTACACTTTAAACGCGTACAGCGACCTAGGAACCATTGTGATTTGTCCAATTAAAGAACGGTCCATAATTCAACTTTCAGCAATGGGTATTTGTTAAAATTTCATTCCCCAAACATAACATCTTCAGTTTAATTTTAGAAATTTGCACTTAAACTGACAGATTATTTTTCTTTAGTCATGTTCAGTATTCAGTTTGATTTTCATAGTATTTCAACTGATTACAAAAAGGGTAATAATATAGACCAGAGACTGATTCTGACAGGGATGTCGAAGTTGTGAGCATGCAAAGTTTCTCTCGGTTCCGCTTGGCCAAGCTATTAGGGTCAGTCCCCTGCTTACATCAAATCCTAGACCCCCCCCACCTGTAGTCTAGACATTCTATATAAAATGAAAATAAACAGCATTAAATGTGATACAATAACTTTATCATATTAAGTCATTTCAATAATATTTAGTAGACTTAAACAATTAACAGCATGTTCCATTCAAAAAGGAAGAAATAAAAAGAATTATCAAATGAAAAAAATTGCTTCCTTGTGATATATGACAACTGTGAAAGTTTAATTTTTCGGATTTCAAACCAAACATGAACGGTCAATTATACAATGTGACATGCTTTCTACCATTTGAGAAATTGAAATGCAATAAACTATTCGCTATCGTGAAAAAAAGACAGAGCTAACCTGGTCTTTCTTATGTTATTCTACATATTATATCTTATGCATTTTCCACTATTCAAACAGCATTTAAATAATAATATAAAGTCAACAGTGAACATTACCGGGTATCTTAAAATATATACATTTCAAAAACAATGTCTAGCTGACGCTTTTTTGGTGTTTTACTGTTTCCTTTAATGCATACAGAGACTTAGGATACATCATGTCAGTAACTGCTAGTAGTCTGTTGTTATTTATGCATTATTGTCATTTTGTTTATTTTCTTTTGTTTCTTATTCTGACATCGGACTCGGACTTCTCTTAAACTGAGTTTTACTGTGCGTTCTGTTGTACGTTTGTTTTTTCTACATTGGCTAGAGGTATAGGGGGTGGGTTGAGATCTCAAAAAACATGTTTAACCCCGCCGCATTTTTGCGCCTGTCTCAAGTCAGGAGCCTCTGGCCTTTGTTAGTCTTGTATCTTTTTCAATTTTAGTTTCTTGTGTATAATTTGGAGTTTAGTATGACGTCCATTATCACTGAACTAGTATACATATTTGTTTAGGGGCCAGCTGAAGGACGCCTCCGGGTGCGGGAGTTTCTCGCTGCATTGAAGACCCATTGGTGGCCTTCTCTCTTTGACACATTCCCCATTTCCATTCTCAAATGTATCATGAACACTCATATTTTAGTGATATCATGTACCATAGTATTCACTGTTCATGCTGTATCATTGTCATCAAAGAGCATCTTTAAAAATTTCATTCCGCTGACATAACTTCTTTAATTGTAGTCAAAATAAAAGAAGAATGTGTCTGAGGACACGAATGCCCCTGCTTAGGCTCCCAACAAACGAAAATGGGACGGACGGCCGGACAGAAAGACGAAAGGACAGACGGTCAAGGGTTACACTTAATGTCCCGGTCTCCTTTTGCGAGTGGCATGAAATTGCACATTCTATATCTACTGATCTATGGAATATTTTTCTTAGAATTATCAGAATGATTGTCTTATTAAAATCTCTTAAAGGATTGCAAATGTCAATATATGGACATTTTGTTCCAAACCCCACTTATCTTAGACAGCGCATTAAAATACAACAGTACCAGTTATTTTTGTTGTTTGGTTTCTGTTTGATTTAAAGTAAGGAGATGTGGTATGATTGCCAATGAGAGAACTATCCACCAGACTTAAAACGAAGTTGTCATAAGCAATTATAGACCTTCGTACACCCTTGAATAAGTATTGATAATATAAATAAAACTTATAAGTAATGGTCAGTATGAACTTCTTATACATCGGCAATTGAAATAGGCAATGACCTCTGGAGCTCATCATTTCAGTTTTATTTTTTTCTTCTTTTCATGAAACCTTTATCTACTTTCTGCCATGTCCTAAATGCTGAAATATTCTAACCTACCCAGCAACTGTGAAGTGCTACAATTTTAATGTACATAGCATACAAACAGTTACTAGCCATATAATGCAATGCGTTACTGCTGCCTGATTTTTTAGGCAGATATATACATATACAAAATCATGTTCATGTTGAAATTAAAATGCATGTTTACATCAACAAAGGTCATCTGATAACAAAACTAACCTTGTTTTTTCGTTAAAATACATTGAAATTAATGAAATCACAGTTATTTTTGTTTTTGTTATTCAGGGGAAACTTAATTTGCCTTATGGAGAAAACTTTAAACAATATAATTGGTTAAAATTTAATGAGAGAATCAATGAGAATTGCTTTTCATAAATACTTCCAACATATCAAATAAAAATAGGGGGTAACAGACCTTCTTTTCTTGAAAAAAACACAAATTGTCCAATCAAATTCAATATTAATATTTGCCCTTGATTTCAATAGGATTTTTCTGAAAATTCTTAAATACAATTAACGACACTTAATTGTTTAATAGTTTAATCTCAAAATTTCAAGTTTAGATGTTTCTGTTGTTAATTGAATCATACTAGTACTTGGTAAAATATTTTTAAATAAAAAAAGTGTTTTTGCAACATGACCAGAAAGGATGCCCAGTAAAAAACACCTGATCTACCTTAACATATATCATGAACATGCATATACATATTCCATTTGTACATAGTAAGGTTAACTAAGCTTATATGTAAAGTTTAACATGTATTTCTCAAGTGCCTTCCTTTCTGGTATGCAATTTCTGGACGTAGTAAAAAGTTAAAGTGAAAAGGACTGAAGCTCTCATTTAAATAGCGACATCATGTCATGAAAATCAGATGTGTCCATAGAGTTCATTTAACTTAGCTGACAGGGAAATGCTGACATATACATCTGGCACATGCCTTCTGTTAAAAAAGATGTACCATTGTAGTATGTTTGTGATAATTTATCCAGTATGAAATCACTCATATTCAAATTATCAACACGTGTGAAAGCAAATGTGTACATAGGGTATAAATGTTATCTAACATGTCTAAGGTGACTACACAGTGTTAACAAATATGTCGTAGGAAAGTGTCAAAGTTAAAATTACATGTCTCTCAAATAACATTATTATTCAGGGCTACGATACAGGTTTAACATGTTAACTAAACTGACCACGTAATGTTTTCAAATCTGTCATAGGAAAGCATCCAAGTAAAAATTACATGTATCTCAAATATTATTGTTATTTGGACTACGGTAAAGCGGTAACATGTTAACAAAGCTGACCCCGGAGTGTTTATAAACCTGTCGTAGGAAAGTGTTATGTCATTTTGATTTATTAAAAATTACATGTATCTTAAATATCATTATCATTTGGACTACATGTTAACTAAGCTGACAACGGAGTGTTTACAAATCTGTCGCAGAAAAGTGTCCAAATAAAAATGATATGTATCTAAAATATCATTATTATTCAGGGCTATGGTACAGGTTTAACATGTTTACTAAACTGACCACGTAGTGTTTACAAATCTGTCATAGGAAAGCATCCAAATAAAAATTACATGTATCTCTAATATAATTTTTTTTTGGACTACGGTACAGGGGTAACATGTTAACAAAGCTGACAATGGAGTTAAATCGGTCGAAAAAATGTCAAAGTAAAAATTACATGTAGTGTATCTCAAATATCATTTTCATTCAGGACTAGTTTAGATTAAACAAGTTATCTATACTGACCCGTGAGTGTTTACAGTCTGTATAGGAAAGCCCCAAATAGAAAATAATATGTATCTCAAATATTTTTATTGTTTGGACTACGGAACAGGTGATTACGTGAACTGATTTTGTGAAAAGCCTTAATTGTGCTTATGCATACATTACATGTACCACAACATGAATTACAGAATGGACTTGGCCACACATGCAGAATATTGGTCTGCATATCTGCACCAAATCTGATTTAAATAATATCAATTCCTCTGCTTGAACCTGAAACAAATGTACCTCTCCTCCCTTTTTGTGCATTTGTTCATTTGTAAATAAATGCGACACAAATACAACAATAAATCAACTCAAATATGAAAATAACAGAATATTTAAGTGAAAATAACTATTTTTTAACAGAAACAATGCATAAATGAGGATAATAGATGCTCAATGTTGGAGGCACAAAATACCACCAGACGGAGGCCTGAGTTTGGTAAGTAACTCCACTCATGCGTACCATTTGCTTTTCTTGGGGTGTTGTGAGGTTAATTCCTACTAAATATCTAACTAGAATAACAAAAATTGCACATTTCTGCCCATATTTCCTCATTTTTATTCACCTCACAGATGCTCGAGAAAAATGTGGAAGCAAGATCCTGGATAAAGCATGTAGTTTCTGATTGGCTGACAACTCGTAGAAGGCGGGACTTGATTATCGTCTAAATCACATAAATTGTTCATTAAGGAATACAAGAAGAACAAGCAGTATGATTATCGAAGATCTCTTTTCTCTTCAACATCAGTAATCAATCAGATACAATAGATATCAGCGTGTTGCATTCAGTGTTAAAGTAAAATTAATTTGTTTTCTAAAAAACTACAAAGGAATCAAAAATAAGATAATTGCACATGTTGCATTAAAATAAAGTATAAAAGCATAACAATCCGCCATTAAAAATTACCTGCACATTTGCCTGTGGAATTTATTTCAAAGAATTCGTTTTCGATATCTAACTAACATCATGAAAATATTTGCAACCTTGTCTATTTTAGTCGTATTGCTTTATACTTGGAAAGCTTTAGCAAATCCTGATGATACTGATACTTATCGTCTAGAAAATGATGAAGGTCACGTAGCTTATGAGCGAAATCGATCAGGTAAGTAACATCATCATAATTTTAATTACAACTTTAATCACTTACATTATTTATCTTGTTATTGATTTGGCCTTCCATTAGGTTTCAATTTTATTTTGATTTGAGAGTCAATGATGAGTCTAAAATAGGCGAAACGCAGATCCATATGCCTGGTTTCTTTCATGAGATTGTTGTATGTTCCATAGTTCTGTTAAAGGTGGGTCATGTAAGCATTATTTATTTACTATATATGTAAAGATAAATAATTTGAGGTTACTAGCTACTTTTATATCTACAAGATGTATTCTTATTTTCATTGAACTAGTACACATTTTTGTTTAGGGGCTAGCTGAAGCCCGCCTCCGGGTACGGGATTTTCTCGCTGTGTTAAAGACCCATTGGTGGCCGTCAGTTGTTTTCTGCTCTTTGGTCAGGTTGTTGTCTCTTTGACACACTCCCCATTTCCATTCTCAATTTTATTATGCTAAGATTTTTACTACACGTTCGTGATTATATGACAAATGTTGAAGGACACGTGTCTGGATAATTGTGCGTCAGCTGTCAGTTTGATCTAAGTAGCAAATACTTTTAATTTTACTAACGTATAATTTGCCTACTGTTATTGTTCTTTGCTAATATTACTTTTCATTTCAATTTTAAAATTTTTAAAACCATTGCTTGAAATTTGTTACATTTAATTTCTAATCAACTTTAGCTTATTTAAGGGGGTACAGAACACCTAAAGGATTTAACTCTTTGAAAATCAGCTGAATGTTTTAATCACATACTATTAGTAAAGAGAATTGAAGCTTCTCAATGATCAAAATTAGTGTTTGTCAAACTGTTATATATCCAATGAAATTATTCCTGTAAATTGTGCGGTTCAAATTTCTTGAAATGTTTATATTCTTTTCAACAGGTCACAAAGTAAATAATTTATCAAAATCTAGTGAAAATTAAATGACCTCAATCTATCTTTGTCAAAGTGTTAGGTACCCCCTTAATAGAAACAAATTTTTATTGTAATTCAACCTACAGCCCTTGGATGGTGTAAACGTCCCAAAAAAAAAACGTGTATGGTGTAATGGTGTATGGTATATGGTGCAATGGTAGAAGGTGTATGGTGCTATGGTGTATGGTGTTAGGGGAATGGTGTAATGGTGTAACGTGCGATCGGGAATGGTGTGAATGAATGGTGTACGACACTTAAAATTGTGCAAAATATTGATAAGAATTCATTTATAATTTCATACATTAATTTACAATATTGTGATAAAAATTCGTTTTTTAAATTAAATAAATAATTTTGTAGTCGCACGCTTTCTTTGAAATTAAATTGCATTATGGTGTAATGTGTAAGGTGTATGGTGCAAAGTGTAACGTGTATGGTGTAATGGCACAGGGTGTATGGTGTAATGGTGAATGATGAATGGTGTAATGGTGAATGGTGTAATGGTGTATGGTGTTTGTTGGAAGTTTACACCATCCAAGGACTGTACTCAGGCAATATCAGGAAACGATCAATATCAGCCAAAGGATATTGCCTAATCGTTAAATACAAGGCTTGAATAAAATTATCTCGAAAACTATTTTAAATCACATATCACAATTGATTCAATAATGGTACAAAGTCATTTATTTTATATATACTATAGTAAGTATGAGATATACGTCTCTAACAGCTACCCAACGACGCAAAATACCCTAGGCATTTGAAGGACAGTATACAATTTTCAATAATAAACAGGCTTTAATAAGAAAAAAAAAAAAAAAAAAAAAACACGTTTTAAATCGCACCAGTCAACAAGCCAAGGAAATATTTTAATAGACGAATTTTTTTATTCCAGATTGTAAAGTTGAATGTGAGGCCATCTCTAGACTACCAAGTAAATGTCATTTGTTATTACGTTAATCATGTTTCGCATTCAGAAACCACTATTCTAAAGTAATATTTAAACAACGTCAATCAAATAAATCTTATACTTTATTTATTCTATGACGACATTCCAACAAAAACATGTTATATTATCTACGTTCTTAAAAAAGGTTTTGGTAACTTGTACAAACCATATAAAAACCGTCTTTTCAGATTGAAAAAAAAAATCTAACGTGTATTGCCCTTGGTACCTTTTTTATAAACCAAAAAAAATGAATACATTCAATGTCGCATGTTTTAAATTTCAACTTATCATTTTTGATTAGAAGACAAAAAGTTTACAGATTTTAGTCAATTTTATATACATTTTAAAAGTATATATTTCGAATAATTATTTCTCGCAAAAAGATCATTTTCCATGAATGAATAACCGTTTAAGAATAATAAAAAAAAAAAAAAAAAAAAAAAAAAAAAAAAAAATAGTATTGCGTATCTTATTCATGGGCTCGTGATTTTATTATCAACTGAGTAATAAGTTTGCCTATATATTTCAAAGGAGCAGGATTTGACATGGACGGATGCATACAGCAGTGTTTAGGTAAGTGAATTATCCATTAGGGTTAATTATATATTTTATAAAAGTCGTTGTAATAATCTATTGATATTTTCACTAGAGGTCTGTCGTCGTTATATATGTATCAAACAAACATGCACGAACAGACGATACGCCGAGTTTCTATAACAAAAGAGTTTATTACTAATTGATTGACATTTTGTTGTTATTGAAATTTAACATTTTAGAATTCGTAGTAAACAAGCTTGTCGGAGGAAATATATCGCATTGTGATTTAACATTTAACTGACGAAAACGATTGTTTATGTTTCTCGTTTAAAAAAAAACAAACTGAATCTTAAGTAAAGATGTATTGTAGACACCTTTTTGTTCAAGAAATGATCAAATTGTTTCATCTTCTTCCGACAAAGCCAAATGATATATATGACTACAATTTAAAATTACCCATATGCAATTTCTTTTTAATTTCAGTATCAAAAATGAAGAATTAAGGAACATGCAGTATCTTATAAAATAAAAATAAAATAATCTTATCTGTTTCATACCTTTAATTGACATATAAAACTTTACTAACACTTTTCTAACCTTCAAATATTTGTTATGTACTGTTCTGTTATATATACACCATATTTTATATTGCTTTAAAAGTTATTCGACTTGGACATACAATAATGATAAAGATGTTCATGAAACTCTTGCCATGAGTTCCAAAATCAGTATGAGAAGTTTGTATTGCACCTGATTGTTAATATTACTGAACGGTACTTTTATTCTGCTTCTGTATAGATATAGATATGAAATCACGGATATTCTGTTTAGGTCCCTTTTGGTCATATAGCTCTTAACTTATGTATACATCAATGGCTTTTATAATATCGGTTTAGAGCGTTCCACATGTTATTCAGTAGCCCCTCTGCTATTCTTATCCAAAATGTATTCAATATGGCGATAGGTGTTCATGAACTCCGTTGGTCTATGCTTGAAAAGAATATTGATTGACATTACTTGCCAAGTGAAAAATGTTTATCTTTATTACGAGTTCCATTCAACGTATGGTGTTAGCGACTAAGCAAGTGATTCATTTGTTCTATTACGTCATGAGCTAAAATAGCCCCACGTTCACGATACAAATGGGTGGAAGACACCATAGGAATATTCAAACTCATAAGTCGATGACAAACTGACAACGCCATGCCTAAAAACGAAACATGGGGAGATGTCAGGTGCTCCGGCAGGGTTAGTAGACACCGCTCTACATGTGACACCCGGGTAACCCCTTCTGTGTGACTTCAATTTTAAGTCTGTGTTAAATATTTTCTTTATACATGTAACACCACTAGTTGATTGATTATATATCAACTGGTTGAAATATACCACAGAGCCACATCCTATTCCCCCTTTCCTGGCTCAAATAATACATGTACGGGACATGAATAACAGGAATTACTTTGAACATTGGACCATGGTCATTACAAAAGGCGACAACCGATTCATCCTACAAATTAATATAAAACAATGACAAAACACAAACATTGTTTTCACACATTGTCAACTTAGTACAGGGACAAAATGTGGCAAGGTTAACAAGGTGTAGTGTGTGTAAAAACACGGGGTTAAATAAGTGTTGTGTGTGTAAAAACGCGGGGTTAAATATGCGTTTTGTGTGCAAAAACCATCCACTCCTTGCCTTTCTACGTTGTTACTGAAATGCATAAAACCTGTCCAGTTCAACTACCATAATAACGGTCATATCTCTAACAAGGATAGCATGACACATCTACTGCAGTTGGGGTATATATATTCATGTTGATGCGACATTTAAGGGCTTTCATTTTCTGATGCTTTACTTGAAAGAGGGTTGCTGCTTACAAGAAAGCTATTACGCTTAGGGTTTCAAGTGGGAAAGTTGAAGTTATATCTTCGAACATTTCACGGACGCCATCACGAGTTGGATCACTGGCAAGACGACAGATACGTTCCAATCGTGTTCCTTTTTCCCTCAAAAATTACATTACCGAGTTATACTAGTTTGTATTAATATGAGACCAGTAATACGACAGGTGTCACATGTAGAGCAGGATCTGCTTTCCCTTTGGGAGGGTATAAGATCTCCTCGGTTTTTGGTTGGACCCATGCTGATCAGGTAGATTCTTTATTTTTGAGTTTTGATTACTGTTGTTTGTCTGCTTTGTTAGTTTTGGCATTGACATATGAGTTTTAATATGATGGTAGGTAAATCTAGTGTTGCAGCTAGCTGAATTTCCAACTTGTCTGACAGATGAAAAAGTTCTGTTATCTAGTAAGTGTGAAGACTATGTGTGACTTTTTGTAGTCTTGGCATATTTTTATCGTTGGTTTGATGTTACAGGTATTCGTACCTATATATTATTTTTTCGTTTTCAGCGGAGTCGATTCAAACTCAAGTTGTTACAAGCGTTGTCTATGATAACATGAATAACGTCGTAATAACAGAATCTATTCAGAATAATAGAATGTCACAGAGTCACAGTATTAAGTTTCACCGTGTCATAAAATCAAAAGTAACTTTTTATTACAATGTCATAGAATTAAAAGTATCATGGTCTCATAAAATTGAAAGTATCATGTTGTAATAAAATGAAAGGTATCACGGTGCCAAAGCATACATGGTATCACGGTGTCATAGCATTAAAAGTAACACGGTGTCTTAAGATGAAATATATCAAAGTGTCATAGAATTGAAAGTACCACGGTGTTATAAAATGAAGAGTATCACAGTGTCATAGAATTAAAAATATCACTGTGTAATAAAATTAAAAGTATCAATGTATCATAGAATGAAAGTTATGACGGTGTCATAGAATCACATAATCGCAATGTAATAAAATTCAAAGAATCGCAGTGGCTGAGAAATAAAAATATTTAAAGCATAACGGTGTAATAGAATCATTAAAAGTTTTTTTCAGCAAAGTTAATGGAAGATTTTGTGAAATCAACTCCGTGGACACATGTTAATTCATACAAAATGTGCACTAGTCCAACGCTTCAAGTTTACACCCCAATCAAATTACAAAAAGAAGCATTCAATTTTGATCATTTAACCTTGGACGCAATATGTTAGTATGATATAGCCAATACTATAGAAACCTTTTACGCAACCGCCTGTCAAAGAATATTGGACAAAAGGATGAGATGACCACTCTGCATCGGATTATTTTCATGCTGTCAAAAACAGATTACATAATAGGTAAGATCAGGTAACTCAATAGTAAGCTAGCTGTTAGGTGCATCATGAAATCATTTAGTTAAGGGTGGGATCATATTAACGGAACAGTTAATAAAAGGCAATAAAATTATGCGTCAATGTTTCTGGAAAATCTCTTTGATCAAATATATTTCATTATCTGAGTTTATTTATTGTGTATTCTGCCTTGATCCCAAGATGATAATGATTTCATGGTTTATCTTACAGATTAGGAAATCAGAGAAAGATTGAACTCATATTGAAGTTGAACACCTGCTATTCTGAATTTGAAGGATGTTTTGCCATACTAGGGAAACTTTTAAAAGTGATTTGCATTAAAATTTACAAAATACAGTATATACCTTTATTTTGCGAAATCAACTGCTCCTACAATTTTCAATCCAGATCTCTGAAACTTCACACATATTGAAATTGTGCACCTGCAATTTTCAATTGTTTGAGGTGTTTTTCCCCATTTTGCCAAATTTGTGAAAACATTTTTCAGCAAAATCAACAAAAGATGGCAATGATATTTTGATATCTAATGACATCACAAACTACTGTGTTGATGGTTAAACGTCCAACAGCAATGGCATCGACCTAGTGGATATAGGACGGCTGGGTTGTCTGTCCTTTGTCCTATAAAACCGTAGTTTTTTCATTTCAAATTCAATTTCGGTTTCAGAAAAATAATTTGGGTTAGATAAAATACATTTAACAATCCACTGTTGTGTGTTGCATAGTCATCTAATGTTTGTCGTAAACGTTTTTTAACATGAATAACTTGGCAGGTGTCACTGAATATTTTCTTCTGGTTCTTGTTTGCTGTGTGATGTTCAACTCTTCAGATTTGTTTTTGATATTACTAACATTGCTTATATACCTCTGCTGGGTACTTGCATGAAAATACGAAAAATGTTTTTTTTTTAAATGCGGTATTAAATCTCAGGAAATCATTTAAATTAAGGAATGTATCTCCTTCGTGCAAAGCTTTGATTTCGTGTCTGTGTTTGGATATACTTTTTTGTTTGAAAGCCAAAGATGTATAAGAACTAAAACAGTTGAAGAGCTAAATGACAAAAAAGTGCCCAAACAAGCTCCCGATTGTGTCCGTAAAATTTTCAATTGTTACCACTTTTAACCTTTGGTCTAAAAGTGTCTATGTATGCAGCAACCCTTCATGATAGGAAACTGATGTACTGATAAATTGTATCAACTGGGATTCATGGTATTGATTCATGGTATAGATTGCAACAGGTTATCACGCACGACGTGTGTCACTAATTGATCAGGAACTTAAACTTTATGGAAATGCCTGTACCAAGTCAAGAATATGACAGTTGTTTTCCATTCGTTTGATGTGTTTGAGTTTTTGATTTGCCATTGATAATGGACTTTCCAATTTGAATTTTCCTTGGAGTTCGGTATTTTTGTTATTTTACTTTTCATTTGTGTTTAGTTTTCATTGTAATGCTTTGTGGATTATAAGACGTCTTTTCGTTCTGTTTAACTTGTTTGGAATGTCGTGTTGTCTGTCTCAGACAGGTGTTTTTTTACAACAATTTACAAACCACTACACAGAAAAACTAGAACTTGGGCAACGTGGACAGGGGTTCAACTCATATACTGTCAGTTCAATCTCTGCTAGTGGCATCCATCTTGTCAATGGCAGGTACTAGTAATTGCAATATGATGTATCATAAAGGAGAAAAAAACAGCAAGTTGAATAAATCAATGGTAATTTTTGACTCATATATTCCATAATAATATTAAGTACAAATTTGATGTGCATTTCGACAATTAATTACTCTTCAATGTGCTCGAGGCTTAACTATTTGAAAATCCTAAACATGGTACAGACGTTGAAAAGCTGATAAAACCAAAAAATTACCAACAGTACGCCAAATCCGACAAAGGAATTACGGAATACTAGCTACTGCCCTGGTGAACTCTCGGAGACTAACAGTCCACATGTAGAGGTGAAGAAACAGTGTTAGTTATAACCTAATGCTCATCAGTACAAGTTTTCTGCACCAGATGCACATTCTGGGAATTAATGTCTATTCAGTGATACTCGAGGCCAAAATCCAAAAGTAATACAAGCGTTGACGATCTAATAAAAGCAAAAGGGACCAAATATAAGTCAAACCAGACAACGAATCTGAGATTATCTTTAGAGAGATGCCTTCTTTAAATTAGAATGATTTCCAACATATTGTATTCGTTTTTTCATGCCAATACCAAAGAACAAACCGAAACCAGAAAAAAAAAATCAGAACTATATAAAAATAAGGAGATGTGGTACGATTGCCAATGAGACAACTATCCACCAAAGTTCAAATGAAGTGGATGTAAGCAATTATAGGCAACCATACGGACTTCAACAATGAGAAAAACCCATACCCTATTGTCGACTATAAAAGGTCCCGACATGAAAAATCTAAAACAATTCAATTGAGGAAACTAACGGCCTAATTTATAACAAAACAATTTACGAAAAACAAATATGACAGACATGAACCAACGAAGGAGATATTTTTTAATTTGAATATCTATTTTAAAAATTTTCAATTTTACTGCAAATTTCAATAAAGCAATAGCCGTATTTTTATGTGATACAGTCGGGACTAACAGTCTACCAGCAAAAAGATCGACCGAGTGGTAGAAATGAGAGCTAGACTAACCTAAGATGGCTATACCTTTCATGTCCCTGCTGGTCATATAGCTCGTAACATTTCTACAAATTTAACAAGAGTCTGCTCGTAACATTTCTACAAAGTTAACAAAGGTCTTCATCTTACACAAAAACTGCTCCAACAGAGTTATGAGGCAGAACACGAGTTGGCTAACTGGTACGATATATCGGTGTCTCAACAAATAAGGAACCAGATATTTTACAACGTTTTAATTGGTCCATAGTAGAAAGTTGTCTGATTGGCAATTATACCAAAATGTTAATGTTTATGTATTTTCAAATAAAAGTAAAGAATTTGCCTTGCAGATGGCTCGACCTGTGAATATAAGGAAGTTAACCTTCTCGTTTAAAGATGATCAAACTCTAGTTTCGATACTCCTTTTGTAGAGCACATCATAGAGAATCTAAATGGATGGTGGTGGTGGGTGTCTTTCATTTCTGTATTCTTTAGTTTTTAGGCCCTTTTTCTCTATTCTTTTGATTTTACGATTTGATAAGGGACTTTCCGATTTGAATTTTCCTTGGAGTTCGGTATTTTCGTTATTTTACTTTTTTCTTTATATTGATTGCCCTTTATTCTCCATTCTTTATATTTAAGCACCTCACTAGTCTCTATTCTTCATTTTTTTTTGTCCATATTTCTCTTTTTTTTTTTTTTTTTTTCCATTTTTCTCAATTATTTATATTTTTTGCCCATTATTCTCTATTCTGTAAACCCCTATCTACATCCTCACCATAGGTAACTATGTTAACGCTTACACGTCTACTAGCTTTAACAACACTATTGTCGATAGTACCATATATGATTTTGTACATTTATTAAATTCAGATGTTTTAAACTATGTAAGTCGGAGAAGACAAGAGCTGAATTAATGTGACACTAATTTGCTGATGCTCAATTGTCAAGTTTCGATCAAGAAGAGACGTATCAAGGTTACAAGGAAACTGAAGAAATCGAATGAACTCTACAAAAAATGTGATACCGGGCGCGTTGAAAAGTGTCTCTTGCTATGCATGCATCAACCTCCATTCGAATCCCTACGACAAAAATGTCATGATTCGGAAAGGGATTAGGAGACAGTCAGAAGAGGAAAAGAGAATTGAGGATTTTACAGAGAAGTACAGTGATGATTATCCTATAACAGAACTTTGCCATATTACTACTTTCAGATTTGCAGGAGACAGGAGTTGGTCATGGTGATTGATACAAAAAAAACAGATTATACTTTAATTTAGTTTATTGTCGACATTATGAGTTTGAATATCCTTTTGGTATATTTCGCCTCTCTTTCAAATACATTTAGATTGTTTATTGCAGATGACTCGGATAAACAGTCTTCAATTACATTAAAATCTCATAAACTTTACAGGATCGTGAGGACACAATCAGGGGAGAAAATATTTTAAATTATTGTCCCTAGAAAAAATAAAAAAGACAGTTTTGACATTACATGCATTAGGTCATGATTTATACTATAAAAGGTTTATGACTATGAAACATTTCTACTAGCCAAGAATATTAAGTTTAATTGCTTAGTTTAATGGTCATGTCCGGAATGCCAGAGATGGGTTATGAAAGGTAGAGTTGCTAAAGATCCACTTATCTGTAACAATTGCATCGTTTACCAATATATATGTTGTTGGTCAACTTCCTTTATCTTAACATAGATATATATATGTTTGTACGGACTATGCATCCAGGTACCCATAAACATTAATTGGCTAACCAGAAGGCAGAAACCGTTGCAGAAACCTTAATCTAGCTGTTGTCGACAGTTGTGTTGCAAAAGAAATGCTGACAGAATAAGCTTCGAGTTTTTTTCCGACCTTATGGTTCAGGTATATTAATTATTATCAGTTCATTAAATGTGAACAACACCGTATCATCTAAAAATATATGCTCAGAATCTATCCGAAAACATGGGACAAATACATACAACATACAGAAAAGTTCTAAGTAAAACTACAGGTTTATGTCGTTTGAGTCCAAGGAACACTTGCCACACTTAAAAAAAAATGGAGTGAACTTTTTGAAATGATTTTTTTTAAAGTGAGACGAGGGGAAATCTTCGACCGATGACAAAGTTAGTTGGACAGATCGGGAAAGTGGTCAAACAAAAACAGAATATATTTCCTCAAAAAAACAAAAAAACAAAAAACTCAAGAGCAAGACAGTTTTGAATAAGACGAAAGGTTTACTTCCAACACATACATCTAAGTTACTTGCTAGTTGGAAAGAGCATACGATATAAAAGTCAAGATCCGTTTTGTTGGTTAAAATGAAACGTACTTTAGCAAAGTTGTTTCACACTAATATTTTTAAAATTTAGAAGGACAGGATGGATGGTCTTGAAAGTAGCAATAGTTAAATACGCTTTAATGAATAGAAGTAATCGGTTTTGCGTGGAGTATTGTTCTTTGATATAGGGGACATATTTCGATCCTTAACTCATGTCCCGTATAGACGAGACAAAAATATGTATTCCAAGGCTTCCTGACATATCATTTAATGCTCAGACATTCCCAAAGATATTTTAATGTATTAAAGCAAAACAATGCTCAATTTTCAAGAGGCGGCGTTATATGGCCAATCGTTGTTTGTCTTGATTATTGACCAAGATCTACCAAAATACAAGCTACGAATGTTATTTAAATGTATGATAACAATACAGGTATTTCTGTAAGAAGGCGGAAAGTGCTATATATGTGTTCATGTAACGGACGATATTTTTGGAAGTATTTTGGTTTAAAAATGCTGTTTATATAATATAAACAGTTATAATTCTATAGTTTGATTCGACATTTATATCAACTGGGGGAGGGGGAAGGGAAGAGGGATTTATACATGTGTAAATTCTACAATTATATAGAAATTGAATTTATATTCAGGAATGTATCACATTCAATAAAAATAGTGAGGTATTTCAAATTAAAAATCTAAAGTTTTTGAAAATTGTAACAAGCATTTGAAGTTCGATAAACCTTGACGTCTTAAAGCTTGACCGTCGTCGAAAGGTTATTTGGCTGGCTATGACGAAACTCATATTCAGCTGATAACCTAACTAACTACTTTTTTGATGATTTTAATTTGTGTGTTTTATTTGAAATGTGGTATATTTTTTTCGTGCATTCTTACAATACTTCATTTCAATCATATCTTCTTCTTTTTATACTTACAAACCTTTCCATTGAAAAGAATTATCGTTTATCCATTTTAAATATACAAATTGAAATGACAAAACGGATAAAGACACATAAAACATAAATAGATTCAGATGTATTATATCAAACATTAAGCATTCGACTTTAGACATAACACATTAAAATACTTAACAATGTTCTACTTTTTGCAGATAAAACCTTCAAAGGAGGAGTCGCAACAATCGTCATGGAGGTTACAACGATCATGAACGTAGATTAACAAACAGTCTTTTGGGCTACCAAAAGATCCGTTCGGCTGTCCAGTACCGAATGCAAAGTAATTCATCTTGGTCATCTTTCCATTCCTTATCCATCTCCAATCTACGCCAGAAATATATCTGTTGATGTTACGTCCACCAATGTAGAAACTTAAACCTTTTTTTTTAAGTAAAGTTGTCATTTCAATTCAGAAAATGCTAATGATTTGACCTGATGAAAAGTTAGACATCTGTCACTTTAAAAGAAGATAAGAGATGATAAGGGACAAACTTTAATAAAGTTTAACGATACATTATTTCTTTGGGAAACATTTTAAGATATTACGCAAGGTTAACAATCGTGTAATAGAGAAAAAAAGAATGCCTTCTGTTCATACTTGTGTTTTTATTTAAACTAATACGCTGTGTTTTATATATGAAGTCACTTTTAAAAACACTTGAGCGATTGACTCGAGTTAAATTTCATCACGTACATTTAGAAAGAAAAAAAATAAACAAATTTACGAATAAAAGGAAGAAAACAATTAAACTCCTTGAAAAAACTATTAACACGTTCTCTTTTATGCTGTTTAACGCCACTTACAACTATCTTGACTATATCGTTTTTCCTCATTTGCAGATTCTATCATTCGACTCTACAACCACAATTGGTTGATCATCCTGCATATAAACATAATTGAAGAAAGGATATGGGGGATGGATATGAGACAAACATTTTTAAAACAAAACACTTGTTTAATCAAACGTCTGCATATTGGCAAAGGTTTAAAGGTCTTCAATGATTAACCTGATAGAAGTAAATCAATTATATTCAAGTCCGAAAAAAAACATTGTATGAGTTAGAGGCTATTGCCCTAGATTTATTTACCACATGTCGAATTGTGATGAATTCCTTAACTTTTTGCAAGGAAACGATAACAGCAGATTTCATATTTTAGAGTAAGAACTACTGCAGTTGTCACATTGTTAATTCATAGCCGTGTTAGACATATCGATTTATCACAGAGAAAATTGTTTATCATTATTTCATTTACTGTATTATCATTACTTTGATATACACTTACAGAATGTAAACGGCATAAGAATTGGGGGACAGAAGCACCACGGAAACCGATGATAAGTCGCTTAGCAAGTCAAAAAACTGAGCAATAACTATGTTTTGAAATATATAACATGAACACATTTTGTTGTTATACTATTTATGCAAATAATGACAAATGTGTACTATTCTCCATGTTGGTAATAACAAAAAAATTAACTAAACAAACTATATTATGTGAATTTACCTGTATTCATCTTTTTTAATTCACGTCTTATTAACAGCAATTCATCCAAGGTCTCAAATACTGCCAAGTTCGCACCATGTCTTAAACATATCGCCTTAGAATAATAATAAAAACATTGTACTAACTACACATTGCAGGTGCATAATAGTTACTCTGAATAATTATGAGATCGTTTAAATTGAATTAAATGTATCAATTACCAACCTTCTTTTATTTTTATATTAGATTATAAGTATCGTTAATTGGGAGCAGAACAGTACAAATGTAAAAAATATATAAAGAATAAAAAATTGTGAAAATAAAGAGTATTCTAAAATGTTATTCAAGTGAGGCACATATACAAACACACACACATTCTACGTATATAACAAAGGCAATATCCCATGTCACGTTTTCTTTATTTATAAGGTAGCAACTCTTTCCAATTTTCCTGTAGGAATAACTGCAAGCATCTGTTTGTAAACAAAAAAAAGTCACATACCCCGCATTAAATAAACTTAGTGACGTCCGAATCTAAAACGTTAAAACGACCGAATAAAAAACGAAGTTAAAGAGCTCCAAACGTTGTCTACAATGGTCTCAAAACACTTGTCTGCCATCAAGTAACAGAAAACATTAAATCGGAATGAGTATAGTAAAAAAGAAAAAAACAGAAACCATTAACACAAAATCTTTTGATCTGGGAAGAAATATCTAAAGAAATCGTGTAATTAAAAAAAAATGAAATAACTCTTTGGTCGACTCAACTGAAATTCGTGCAAATCAGCGAAAACAACCAGATGATATCTTTTTCAACATATAGAGGAGTATATAAAGATGTGTTTAAAATAGGAATATAATGTGAAATTATCTCAAAGTTCTGTTCACGTTTAAACAAAAACAAATGTATTACAAATAAAACACAATTAGAGAAAAAAAAAGAGCGAGTCGACCATGAACATATTTAGTTTGTCGTTTACAGATTAAATTTACGAAACGTAAAACAGCGTAACCAGATTTTAATTAAAACATACCTGCATGATTGTAGACTACATGTAGTTCGCAAAAGACAAAACGCAAAATGTAATAGCAAACATACTAAATAGGAGGAAAGTCTACAAATCAAAAGAATTTTGCATATACATGTATGTTAATATTGTGTCAATTCTGATATCAAATTTAATTTTTGTGGGAACAGATGTGTAAAATCGATCTAATGATAGGTGATTCTTGGAAGCAACTTGATTATTCAAAGCTACTTCACAATGAGCCGTGTAACAAACATAGTAGTGTTGTTGTACCATTTATAATAGTCAACGTTCATTTTATAACACAAACCAGTGTTAAGCATTTGTCTTTACATTTGTACTTAGTATTTAATAAATATGTTAAGTGTTTCTTTATCATGATAAGTCGTGCAATTCAATCGAGATAATGCAAATTTATATTTATCCGATATTGACCTAATATTGTATACATAATATGCTATAATATTGATCCTGCTACATTTAATTATATTTTTGTAACTAGTTAAAAAAAACAATGATACCATATCAAAAAAAGTATGTTACTCCAATGCAATCTGTCTACAGTAAAGTTTGAGATATACCTAGTGTGTGATATGACAAAAGTAGTGGATTATTTTAAGGTCTCATTTTTAGTAAATTTTGTTAGTCAGTACCGGGTTACCTCTCAATTTTGTATAGTTATAGGGACTTTGTAGGTTCACCACACGATGGAAAATCTTGAAAAGGAGTAAAGAGGTGGCCTTAGTTTAAAAGTTAATGGAGGTAGTCAAGTCTTTAATTTGTAATCATTTGTGCCTCCATCAAGGACATGTAACGAACTTTCCCAGTTTATATTTGGATTCAAATTTATTCTGTTTACTAAAGAATATTCCAGGAAGAGTTGTGCAAATTAACTTCAGTATAATAATTATATATATCAATTCTACAGGATTATGGTGCTTAGTCCAGTGTTTACATCTTTATTTGTTCATACAGTAATGTTTAAGTGTTGACAAATAACTACTAGTAATCAATAATGGTTCATAGATTTCAAATTTTTTAACTGTAAGAAAAACAACAGTTTTTATGAGAGCTTAATGCATGAGGATCTGGATGGAGTTTTTATGAGAGCTTAATGGATGAGGGTCTGGATGGAGTTTTCTCATTTCTTTATTCTTTATATTTTGTGGCATATTTAAAATTGAGGATGGAAATGGGTAATATGTCAAAGAGACAACAACCCGACCAAAGAGCAGAAAACACCTCAAGGCCACCAATGGGTCTTCAATTCAGCGAGAAAATCACCCAGCTAGGGGCGGGCTTCAGCGGGGCCCTAAACAAAAATGTGTACTCGTTCAATGAAAATGGACGTCACACTAAACTCCAAAACATATAAATGAACTAAAATTAAAAAACATACAAGACTAACAAAGGCCAGAGGCTCCTGAGTTGGGACAGGCGTGAAAATGCGGCGGGGTTAATAGATATAAGAAGATGTGGTATGAGTGCCAATGAGACAACTCTCCATCCAAGTCAAAATTTATAAAAGTAAACCATTATAGGTCAAAGTACGGTCTTCAACACGGAGCCTTGGCTCACACCAAACAGCTAGCTATAAAGGGCCCCAAAAATTACTAGTGTAAAACCATTCAAACGGAAAAAACAACGGTCTAATCTATATAAAAAACCCAAAACGAGAAACACTTATGAACCACATCAACAAACGACAACTACTGAACATCAGATTCCTGTTTTGTGAGATCCCAACCCTCCCACTATACCTCTATCCAATGTAGAATAAACAAACACACAACTATTTGTCTGTCCTTTTTTGCCGATTGCTCTCAATTCTTTATATAATAGCACCATATCATTCTCTCTTAGTACCTCTCTATTATCTATTCTTCAATGAGTTGTCTTTTCTCTGTACTATTAATTGGTTTTACTCTTTATTTCCTATATTGTGCCCATAACTTTATATTTGTGGAAACTAATCAAGACACTTATGCATTATCGCCGAATATGTCTTATCAACTTCATTTCACAGGAGTAATACGACGGTAGACCGTTGTATCTAACGTTTATATTTATCCTAGCTTTTTCTTAAGTTCGAGTTTTGCTTTTTGTGAAAGTTTTGGTGACTGTTGTTTGCCTTTCAATCATTTCTGTTTGGACATATTGTTGACTGTTGTTTGTCGCACGTCTTATGTTTTTTTTTTACGTAATGGTATTGCCATCAATTTTATATGAAAAAAAATAAAATGTACAAGAAGTTAATTGTTAACAGCAAATATTTTGCAATACAATATATCATTCATGATATCAAACGTTTAAAATTGCAGAGATTATTTGTATGTTAGTAAGTTAAAAAATAACAACAACAATAAAACGGAAAATCATTTAACGAAAACTCATTGTTGCGCCTGTCCCAAGCCAGCAGCCTCTGTTAGTCGTGTACGTTTTTTTTAAATTTTATGTCATTTATATGTCTCGGAGTTTAGTTTGACATCCATTTTCACTTACACATTATTATTTAGGGGCCAGCTGAAGCCCGCCTCCGGGTGCGGGATTTTCTTTCTGTGTTGGAGACCTTTTAGTGGCCTTGGGCTGTTTTCTCCTCTTTGGTCGGTTTGTTGTCTCTTTGGCACATTCCCCCTTTTCCATCTTCAATTTTATGCAACGATACATACACACGAACATTACATACATTGTCCTAACCTTTCAAAAGAAAGATATCCAATCATTACCTTAAACAATTCCGAGATGACTGAGTTTAAATGTTTTATCAATTAAATGAATAAATAAAATGGGGTTTCTTTCAAGTTATATAAATACTATAAATTGCCAGTTTTACAGTACTAGATGCGAATTACGTCAATTAGAACTAATGCACGATGGCAAAATGTTGGAAAATCCAATATAAAGGGCTTGTTAATCAAATACGACAACCAATCTATTTCAAAGCCCGAAAATGAATCAGAGATTTACATGAGGGCAATATATTTCTTAATTTGAAATATTTTTTTTTTAATTTTGTTACAGCAACTTTTAAACTTACTATACAATATATATTTTGCCCCATGTTGAAGATCGGACGTTGACTAATGACTATAATTACATGTATCCTCGTCATTTGGTTTCTGTACGTTGTCTCATTGGCAACTACAATATATCTCCTTAGTGTAACATGTATCACGTTTGAAACGTTTAAACGTTAAAAGACGATCTCATCAAGACAACGCAATGCAAATTTCATACAACTATCAGTCTTTTTCCCACGATCTGTTTACCCTTCCGGAGTACCTGAGATCACCCCGGTATTTTTATGGGGTTCGTGTTTTGCTCAGTCATAGTTTTCTATACTGTGTGTTATGTACTGTTGTTTAACTGTTTTATTTTGTTTATTTGCCATGGCATTGTCAGTTTGTTTTCGATTTATGAGT
Source organism: Mytilus californianus (assembly GCF_021869535.1). Lineage (NCBI taxonomy): Eukaryota > Metazoa > Mollusca > Bivalvia > Mytilida > Mytilidae > Mytilus > Mytilus californianus. The sequence continues at coordinate 45,086,057 of NW_026262582.1, read as the reverse complement.
TTGTTAGCTATTATTCGTATGTTTCTCTGTCCTGTATGTTCTCCCATTTATTTGTATTGTAGTCCTGTCATGTAATGTTGTCATTTTGATGTTATATTTAACATTGTAATAAAAGCGGGAGGTTTGGCTAGCCACAAAACCAGGTTCAACCCACCATTTTCTTTCTTAAAATGTTCTGTACCAAGTCAGGAAAGTGACCATTGTTATATTATAGTTCTTTTCTGTGTGTGTTACATTTTAATGTTGTGTTTCTGTTGTGTCGTAGTTCTCCTCTTATATTTGATGTGTTTCCCTCAGTTTTAGTTTGTAACCCGGATTTGTTTTTTTCTCAATCGATTTATGAATTTCGAACAGCGGTATACTACTGTTGCCTTTATTTGAATATTCCTTTGGTATTTTGTTTTTATTTTTTTATCATCAGCTAAACAAGCATTTTGTAGTTTTTAAAATGTTTATTTGCGCAATATATATACTTGAAAAGTAACTATACTTTCGTACACTGATGTTGTTTTATACTTATTTCTAAATTGCAGTTCATTCTGTAGACTCTATTTCACTATCTGTTTCTACAGCTACTACACATAAATCCATCGTCAATAATTGGTTCAAAATCAACGCAGGGTATGTCATTAAGATCATCTGTTATAGGGCATAGTGGTGGTCTGTTACAAACTAAGGCTAAAATAGAATTAGATGATACAAAGCAATGTACTAGTATATGAACAACGGAAAATGAATATGATAGAGCTATTAAGATGTTGACCAAGTGTTAATTAAAGAAAGACCGGTCATTCAATATGGCAAACCCGTTCCGTGGATTAATAGAAGTCAAAGCTTGTCGATGAAATCAAATTAAATGTATAAACACTGTAGGCATAGAAATAAAAATAATCATAACAGGCAGCACTAATTTAGATAAGCATTCCAGTATGAGTTGTTTGAACTTTATTTGAAAATGAAAATAAAACAAAAAATCAGCCTGATAGACATAACAGCATACAAGATAATTCTAAAACGCAAAAAAAAAACAATGATAGTGATGTAGGTCCAAATATTCTTAACTCCATATCATAGCATAAAACTTGCTATCGTTTCAAAAAGATTCGTAAATCGTACGATTACGACTGGTTGTAGGATGACTTACCGAACAAGTTTATGACTGCTTCACATAGGTGTCGGAATCAATCCGCACCGACATTTGATTACGTGTATTATGTGAAAGTCTGAAAATGAAGTCAGCGAGAACCCAATACTGTCAGTTCGTATATGAACATTCTGGATTTTAAGAAGATCTCTGTACAGCTGATAAAAGACGGACGAGCTTATTATGAAAGAAAAAGTAGAAATGAAAGCCTCAATGGTAGATGATTGTGAATTCTCCAGTAGAAAATGAAAGCCTCAATGGTAGATTATTGTGATGTTTCCTTTGAATTGTGAGTTAAACCTGTGGAAAACCAATCCCGCAAAGCTAAGTGGTACAATATATCTGGATGACGCGTTCCAACTCCGATGCGCACAAAATCAATTAGTACTAAGATATATGATCAAACCGTTTCAACCAAACTTTTTCAGGCAGATGAAGAAAAAAAACAAAAAAAAACACAGAAACTCTTTAAAAGTAAGCGTTCATATTTTTTGATATGCTGCAAGCCTCTCTTAAATAATGGTTTATCTTTTTTAAATGTCTTTCTATAGTTTATTCATTAATTTATATCAGGACAATTTGTTTCAACTGGGAATAACATGGCTAATAGAAGTTATCTTTTGGTCCTAGGTTGCTTTTTTATTTATTTTTAATATAGCTCCCATATTTTTTATTTCAAATATGAAAGGATTCAATATACAATTTGTATTTTTTTTACAAACCCTGAGAGATCAATAGATATACACTGGCATGTGCCTTACGCGTGTCACACTTATTAAGTCAATACAAAAATTCCTTACCAAGGGTCTTCTATGACCGTTCATGCATTTTTGCGTGTCTGGATATTTCATTCCCGAGCTTCCAGAGATTAAAATGTGACGCATTTGCACGACTATAACTCAGACGGCACTTTTGGTCAGGTACGATTATAAAATTTGAAATTGTTTTATGGAACACTTTGACTACAGCGTTTAAAAAGCTACAAACTCTTGACTTTATTATATAAATTAATGAACAATTGTCTATTTGCTCGTCGGAATCATGATGGAAAATTTATAAAATTTGGCTGTTAAACATTTGTTTTTACTAAAAAAGGTGTCACCAAGTTTTGGAAACACCAACTCACATTTGATAAAGTTATGCTGTTATATTTAGTCTAATAATCTATCTTAATATAAAACATTAAGTTTTGTTTCATTCATGGTCATGGCTACTACATTTTAAGTGTAAAAAATCTTCTACATCCTGTTGATACCTATATTTTGGCATTAAATAAGGTCACGTTTCTAAGACTATTTATGACGTTTTTACACTAATTGCGCTGCATGTGTACTGATTCATACTAATGTGTGGGAATCAGGGGTTATTTATTATTTGTACATGTTGAAATTAGCTTTAACCTAGCTTTTATTAACTGCAAATACACTAAGATCTTATATCTTTTTGTGTGCTTCGAACCCGTCCAAACTGAATTTATTTAATACTTTTGATAAAGTAATAAAAAAAAACGACGGAATTTACAGCCATAAACAAAAAAAAAATTATAAAAAGAATGAGATGTGGATAATCGCCAATAAGACAGATATACACCAGATGACGTGGATGTATCGGGCAATTTATGTCACCGTGCGGTCTTCAGCGATGATAAACGGCCGCAAAGTTTACTTTTGTGGCATTTTAGTCAAAAAGAAACACGATTGCAACTTAATTTATACCTACGAAAACTTGTTGTTTTTAATTTAATTGTGTCAGCTTTTTGAAAATTGCACCACATTATACTTATATGAAATTGATTCATATTTCCCCCAAAACTGAAACAGAACAGTTATGTTCAATTTTAGAGTAAAAGAGCAAATATATGTTTTGTTATCATAAACTGTATTTTGATTGATTTTCATTTGCTTTCGCCCTTTTAACAATTTCGTTTTATTTTTTTTTAGCCTCGTTTTTTTTTTCGTTGGTTTGTTTCTTTTCATTTTGTTTCACTTTATTTCGAATTTTAAATACACTCTCATGCAATAGGTCAATTATATTAGTCATAAAGAGTATTGCTCTGTGTTCAAGGCCGTACTTTGACCTATAATTGTTTACTTTTTACACATTGTGACTTGCATGGATAGTTGTCTCATTGGCACTCATACCACGTCTTCTTATTTATATATACAATGCATATTTTAAAAGTTTTCTTATAGACTTCGAACATGAATTCTATTATGATCAGTACAGCCAGCGGAACATTTCTGAGTGTTCACTTGTTTAAAAGTTTGGTGTGATTTGTGTCTCGTTAACGTTCACCCAACATCCCTTTATATAAACAGTTTTTGTAGTTTCATCCTAATTTGTCTTGGATAGATACTCTATTTACATAAACATATCGGTATATATTCCATTTAATTGATACGCAACACCACGAATAGAGTAAATGATCATTAAATGTCTGTCTGAAATGATCGCTCTATCAGGAGAGCATTTATTTCCATAATTGTTTTTTTTTTCTATTGAAGTGCACGATGAAAAACGCGTATAAAACTTGACAGTTTACTGTTTTGGTTTCTTAATTCTACATCCGTCAAGGGAGATAAACTGTTTATTGGGACAAATGGCAGGAACTGAAAAATTTAGGAATAAAAGTATTAAATACGCAAAGACGGAGTGAAATTACATGACAAAGCTAAGACTCAAATCATCTTAACCCTTTGGTACGTTTATTTATTCAATGTATATCTTTAAAACCTGTGTCTAGCTGTTTCTCTTATCTCTTAAAGTTAAATAAAGGCAACAGTATTATGCCGCTGTTCAAAAGTCATAAATCGATTGAGAGAAAACAAACCCGGGTTACAAACTAAAACCGAGGGAAACACATCAACTATAAGAGGAAAACAACGGAACAACAGAAACAATGAAGTGAACAAAAACAAACGCCAACATACATAGAAACGAACTATTCGATAACGACTGCCATAGTCCTGACTTGGTACAGGACATTTGAAGGAAAAAATGGTGGGTTAAACCTCGTTTTATGGCTAGCCAAACCTCCCGCATATATGTAAAAAAAATCACTAAAATGACAACACTACGTGACAGAAATACAGCACAAACACACGCAAGAACACTCATCACAGAGAAGCGCAAAAAAATAACAATATAATAGCCGATACAACATGTAAACCGCAGAATAACAACAAACATCTTCCATTAAAGTTAAAATTGTTATATTATGCATAAGACATGTCGCATATTCCTCCGCTATTTGCAACGATTTACCACTGACTTGATCCAGATGGTAATTTGCCCGTCCATCTTAAACTGTAAATATTTGTGCAAATGTCACATACCTTTAACATGTCTTACGACTTATTTCACGATTTACCACTTTTTGTGAAACGAATAAAAGAAACACCAACTATAGTGATCTTCTTCGGTAAGTGAATATTACTTTCAATGAATGAGATGATATTCAAATGCTTACGTTACTTGTATACTGTTGGTCTTTGCATATTTAGGACATACACATGAGCTACATGTACGTATGCTTCAGGAAAAGATCTTACGTGAATTATATTAAAATGTTCATGACTTACGATTTTTTTTTATTATAAAATTTTTTTTATGAATAGTCACTCGAATGTTTGCGAATAGAATAATCGTCAAAGTCCAAACACAAAATAGCTGCGAATTTATACATCCACAGCTAAACGGATGCTCCATTTACCTGCATCTGTTTTACCGAACGACGAGGAAAATAGGAAACTACAATTTTACATGACAGTTAAGTTTTGTTGTTATTGAAAAAGACAAAAATGTTAATATTAGCACTGCATTATTTTAAGGTATCTATTCACATTATACAATACATATCATGAAGTATATGAAACTTACGTGCCGAAATCACTGTTCAAAAAGAAATAAATTATAATTTAAGTAATATATTACAAGAATGCTTCATTAATTTTAAATGTCTGTAATTAATAATAGACTAACAACGCATAAAGCGTTATCCCTTGTATAATGATATTGAATTAACAAGTATGAACATTTTCGATCTCAAGGATTCTTATAAATTTTTGTATGTATCCTGAAAATAACTAAAAAGATAAAAAAACAAAAATGTCGAAGTACAAGGAAAATTTAGAACGGAAAATCAAATGGCAAAATCAAAACCTCAAACTCACTGTGATATTCCTGGCTTGGTACAGGCATTTCTTTATGTAGAAAATGGTCGATTAAACCTTGTTTTGTAGCTAGCTAAACCTCTCACTTGTATGACAGGTGCATAAAGGCATATTGATATAGGACATTTGAATACATATTGTTATTGAAATCCTTTTCGAGACAGCAACTTTTATATCCGAAACAGTTTCAATATATTAAATACTAGTTAATATCGCATAAAAAGTTCAGAAATATGTATCTCGAAATCCTACCCTGCAAAAGTTATATGTTCTAGATACTGAAATATCCGTTTTATTGAAATGAAATAGTAAGGAGTAACCGACTTGGTTTTGCAAATATAAATAGTTAAAAAAGCGACGAAAGGCATACGTAACGTGACGTCATGACTGCAGTATTTATCGAAATGTTATTTCCCAACGTTTTAAGATGTAACATAATCAATTCAATGATATACATAGTAATAAAACACGGAACTTTTAGTAGCAATACATATTGTTGCATTTCAGTTTTAAAGAAAATTCGTATGACAGGTATTAAAGAGAAAGAAATTAAAGATAAACATGTGTTTGCGATAATAACGTTCATCCAAATAAACCTTTTACTTTTTTCTACAGAATATTCAGTATGCCATACCTCAAACAGTATAAAAGTAACCCAACAGGTTGCTGTTATTCTTCAGGAGAGCATATTGATGTAACCTTTCTAATAGTCATGTGTAATCTAGGATCTGGCAAAATTTTACAAAAATCTATGTGATCGCCCATGTTCGTACCTATTAGCTTAACTTTGGGGTACTGATGACTGCTGTTTCACAAAAACAGGTGATTAGCGAGTAAAACATTTATCTTCAATAGTGTTGGACATAGCTATATCAATATCTTAAAACAACTATCGGAAATTATTTGCCTATACGTTTTAATGAGTTTTGATAATCTATGGGATGTGTTTGTTTTCTAAAAATTCTTACACAGATATACACTCAGGGATGTATTTTTGAGAAACAGTACGCCGGGGAGCTCTTGTCAGTTTGTCTTGAGACCCCTTTCTGTTGAAATACTAATTTGAAATATTTTTTCAAGATAACATTGTTTGTCTGTTTGATTTCCTCCTGATATTTTTACTTACTTTGTCTTGCACGCTCGTCTGAAAAAAAATATGTTTCTTTATTCTTATTTAACTGGCGGACAGGAACATTGGTTATTATTATATATAAATGATTAATCCATTTCTAATGTTTCGAAAACAGGCCTCCACTAAAATATAAACTGACCGAAGTTATAAAGTTTGTATAGATGAACATTCCCTGCCACCATATTTTCAAAGAACTTTTATAGTACATCAACAATCATTTTAAGTATTTCGGGATTATGATTATCTCGATAAACATGGAAAAAAACATTTGCTAAATATCGAAGGTCAATATAACGAGGATAGAAAGACAATGCATTGCCAAAAGGAAGAAAAGCTTGGGATGAAAAACAAAAGTGCATTTTTGATCAATTCTAAATACCAGACTCGGGAGGGAAATGACGTTAAATTTTTAACACAAGATGTATTAACTAGGAATTTTGGACATTCTGATAATGAATACTGATATCAACTTGATGATACTTTATTAAAGATGTACCACTTTCTTAATCGATATGATATGGATGTACTGAGAATGGACTTCCGACTTTATATCATCAAATTACACAAAAATGATACAAATTTCATGTAGATGGTTCAATTATCTGCATCATGTGCAACCGAGAGCAAATGTTTAAAAAAACAAAGACAATAGAATTCCTAAAAGAATAATTCTAAAACAGAACATATATAATGTACATCAATCCTTTTCTGTTTTCTTTGATTGTGACATCACCGAAAACAACCCACGAGTAACATGACGAGTGCAACTAATAGAGAAGGATCCCATCATTATTCTTAGGTACATTAGATAATACTAGTTTGTATTTATGTTCCTGTTGCTCAGTCTTTACTTTTGTATGTAAAGTTAAGTGAATTTAGGGGTCTTTTCGTCCTGTTTTTTTTTTATGGCGTTGTAAGTTTATATAGACTTATGAGTTTAAATTTTCCCCTTGGTATCTTCCGCCTCGTGTTCTTTTTACGGGAACATAAAACTCACATAGATAATATTTTATTCGTGGGATCATAATTTTTCATAACAATTTAATGTTTACTATATAAGATATCATATTATTATCATACGCCTGAAATAAGCACAAAATACGAAATTTGCGATGATTCCTATGTATAAAAAGCATTGAAACGGTTTATAATGGTTGCCATTGACTAGATATTCCTTAGAAAAACGATGCTTTGTCCAATGTATCGTGGGATAGTTTTAATAAATCATATGTATTTAGCTATCAATATTTGCATAAAATGGAATATCATGATTTATTTTGTAAAAACAGTTTGAGTAAAACTGCTTTTTGATGATGTTTTCCTAGTTCTGTAATGCAACAAAGAACAGTTTAAGGTTATACTTACAAATTTGACCTCTTCCTATGTAATAAAAATGAGAACAATAAAACTATGGTATATTTAATATTTTCCAGTTAATTTGACAAATTGTAATTTAAGTACGACAGCTATTTCTGTTAATTATAATCAAAGTATTGTAAACCGTACTACGTACAGGGAATAACAAGTAAATTATACAAAAAAGTACAAAAACTTTCGGGAAAAGTTGATAATAAACAACAATACAGTATTAACGTTAAATGCAGTAAATGCTTTTTTTCATATTGACAACGTCCAAATTATACTCTTTTTCGAAATCAAAACTAGCAGTGTTGCGTGGTTTTCAATGGACATTTTAATCTCTACAGCCCTTTTCTTATTTTTCCCAAATCATCGGGACTTAAAATAAGACATGTTGACATGGTTGAGCCTTAAATCTGTTTTTGTATAACATAATTTGACTGTGTATGAAAACAGAAAATACGTTCTAATATGAATTAATTGAATAAAGTATATTTACCGACAGCAACTAATGGTGAAAAACTTCCTGTACAAACGTCACAAATGGATGGCTCTGTAAACAATGTCTCTTAAAGCAATTTATACAGAAATTTTGAATAATTTTGGTGTAAATGTATTTGTATTGATCTTTTCAAATAATTAAAAACAAAAAACTGAAATACAAACAAACGCATACTTTTGTTTGAGTTTTTTATCGTTAAGTTTTGATTCTGAAACTATTTAATAGCTTTGACATTGACACGGTCTCAAGTTTCTGAAATATTTTCATTATCTAGCAATGGTGCTGATGGACTGCTTCTCTGCGAGGGTATCGCCATCTTAGTTAAAAGTGCTTCGGTACTGACATGATTCATAACAAACATTTCTTGTTTTCATTCTTTTACAAATCATTAAAATTCATCCAAACTTTGTTGTTGTTACCTCAGTAGCACTCGAGATCTGCGTTACATTCTCACTCGTGTCCAGGGAACACAGGTGATATTTAATGACCACTTTATTATCACAATCAAAAATATTGTAATTTTTTTATAATCTTTAAACTAAACAAATTATATAATTTTAAATTAAGAAAATAGTAAAGAACACGCAATACAGTTATTTATACATCTGCGGTTCTCAAATATTCGGCTTTAGGAGTTCCTGATGAAGGTAAATCCAGAAAAGCGTTTCGGACTCATGAAATTATTTGACGAGTTGTTTTCATAATTATTTCATTACATCATCTGTTTACAGATCTACACATGTCTACAAAAAGGTAAATTGTAAATAAGTTTAAGTGCATTCCTATATTTTGTAAAAACTGAGTAAGAAATGTTTGTATCATAAGCCGTCCAGGCAGTACTTCAATACTGGCTATATATGAAAATATGGCTATTGTTTTATTTATATTGAAACAGTTATGAAATATGTATATTCCTCTTGCATAGCTCTGCTTCGTTTTCTAAATTTGAATTAATGTTCACCTCCATTCTGTTTTGTTTGTATCAGTTCTTTATTGTTTGTATTAGGTTTGTGATTTTCAAAATGTTTTGGCCTTTAAGATCAATAATGAGACATTAATTGACAAAATAAACCCCGGTATAGTAGAATTGGTATCGTTAATGGTATTGAATAGATAATCGCCAAAGTCTTTATAATTGAATTTATAGATATGTTAACTAAAACACACTCTTGACCTAGTAATTTCATATCAAATCGATAGCAATTCTTTCTAAATTCCTCCGATGATAAATACATAAAGATATTGTTAAACTTAAGTGCCATCTCTTTTGTCCGATGATAAATACATAAAGATATTGTTAAACTTAAGTGCCATCTCTTTCAGGCACGACTGCCCTTAGAATCAAGTATTATTTTCATTAATGTGTAAAAAGAGATACCAGAGGACAGTCAAACTCACAGATCGAAAATAAACCGACAACGCCAGGGCCAAAAAATAAAAAGACAAACAGACAAATAATAGTACACAAGACACAACATAGAAAACTAAAGACTAAGCAACACGAACCCCACCAAAAAAAATGGGGGTGATCTGAGGTGCTCCGGAAGGGTAAGCAGATCCTGCTCCACATGTGGCACTCGTCGTGTTGCCCATGTTATTACAAATCCGGTAAATAGTCTTATTCGGTAGGTCACATTCGTGGTGAAAAAGGAAGTGGATTGTAATTACGACATAAGGAACATATCCGATATCATCTGTGAAAAGGTATTCCATAACGGTCAACCAACTCGTGATGGCGTCCGTAAAAATTACGAAGGGATGATTTCAACTTCACCATTTGGAACTCTTAGTTTAATAGCTTCCTTGTGAGCAGCAACCATCTACCAAGGAAATCATGATAGGAAATAAAAGCGCGGGAATATCGTATCAATTGGCAGATAAATACTCCGTATGCAGGCGCTGCTTGAATGTTGCTACATAGAAATGTAAAGTTCACAATTGGAAAGCTGAACTCATCTCTTTTGTCGTAAAGTTTTGTTTTCAACCGACGCTCATTGTCAATTTCTAGATGTAAGTCAAGATATGAGGCAGACTTAACTGTATCTGTTGTATCCTTTATCTCTAGTTCGATGGGATAGATGCGTTCAACATCGTCACCAAATTTTAAATTATTTAGTGAGTGAACATCATTTATATAACGGAAAGTAAAGTTAAAGGATATTGCTATATTTTTATCTTTCTTCCTAAGAAGTTTCTGTATGAAGTCAGCCTCATAAGAATAAAGAAACAAGTCGGCAAGAAGAGGGGCACATTTGGTTCCCATTGGAATGCCGACAGACTGTTGAAATACACGTCCTCCAAACGTAACAAATATGTTGTCAATCAAGAAATCAAGCATCTTGATAATGTCAGTTTCAGAAAATTTATTGTTCGAATCAGAGTGATTCTTTACAAAGTAGGATTTATCCCTCCCCAAGACAAGATACTTGTTTCTACGTTCGCCATTCTCTTTTATAAAACAAAGCAATACCAACTCTTTCAATTTGTATTTTAGTTTGGAATGGGGAATACTTGTGTAAAGTGTAGAAAAGTCAAATGTTTTTATACTATTGCAAGATGAGAGAGTCTTAGATTGTTTGTACTCTAAAAGATCTTTGGATTTGTTAAGTATGCACATCTGATTCACGCCACCTTTAGAATAGGCAGTTTCACAATAACTTTGAAGCCCGGCTTTGATTACTGATAAAATAGATGTTAATAATTTTGAAAGAGGTTTCGTGGAGCACTTGGAAGACCCGGCAATATACCGTTGTTTGTAAGGACACTTATGTAGTTTAGGTATCCAATACAGTGATGGAAGATCCAGTTCTTCATCATTGGTTGAAATTCCAAAGGAGCATAAAACAGACCTATGATTATCCATGATTTCCTCTTTGGTAAGTGTCGTGAGGGTATATGTTGAGTTTCCAAGTGAATTGTCAATACCTAATTCATTTATCAAGCAGTTTATGTAATGAGATTTACACACAAAAACGATGTTGTTTGGGGCTTTATCTGCGGGGACAACAACATATTTGTCATGGAGGTAGGACAAGTGTTTTGCAACATTTGGGTCTTTAAAGATTGACGTAGCATGGGTATTGATAGACCCATTTAGTGTCTTAATTCTGATTTGTATCAACGACCTCACAGCCTTAATCCATTCGGAAAGAGTATCTACGTCTTCTTTCTCGCGTTTAGTCCACTGCCTAGCATAATTCTCGACCGAATCCATCAGTATTTTGAAGTTGTATTTCCAATTGATGGTTTTAGGCTCACGATATTTCGGACCTTTGGATAACACATTTCACAGGGAAGTGTTATTGACAATGTTGAGGTCTCCGGTAATAACGTGGCCAGCCGGATAATATGTGAATTGGGAACTAGCACAGGTGCAATCAGGAGGTTTAGACTTGAAATCGTCAATATTGTAAGTTATACCAGCAACACATGCCGATTACACTTAAAAAATTGCCGTATAGATTGTTTTTACAAAGTGTTATTGTTAGCATGTTATCTGTTTAGGACATTGCCTGACCCGCCTGGCTGATTGTCGTGAAAAAGTAAGAAGAGATCCAATTTGTTAATTAGATAAAAGGTCAGGCTTTCTGGTAATTGTGTTTATAGTTGGAGATTGTTTTTCATGAGTCACGTTTTTGTGGTTGATATGTACTGTTGTACCGTCCAGCATTTACTAGTAATTGATTCCAAATTCCATTTTTAATGATATAAGTCGCAGAAGAACGTACAAAGTATTTAGAAAAATGGAAATATTCATGAAGACAATTTTTTGGAATAAAAGCAGACATTTGGTTATCTAAAAATTCTAGCAACCAAAGTTCACAAACGCATACAAGCACAAAATATTCTACAAAAGACTACAAACTGAGCAACATGAATCTCATTCATTACTGAGTGTAAAGTTTCAAGACTGTTTAGGGTTCATGGTAATTTCGTATTTTAATCAGATCGGATTTATAAATTGCTAAATAATGTGGCTTCTTACTTAAAAAAGAGTAACTGAATACTGTACACCACATGAATTTAGCATTTGCTTTTTGGGGTTCATATTATTGATTTAATTATTTTAATTTTGATATTACGTGAGTATTTTTGGATTATTTCATGTCTTTTCTAGTTATATTTTTTGTTTGCTTTTATTAATGGATATTTTTGATTGTACGTTTTGTCTTCAACCTTTCCGTAGAAAACGTTGCTACACTACTTACTAAAAACAAACAAGGAAGTGTGCTGAACAATACAAATGCCTGCAAGGTATACCTTTAAACAATTATTTAATTATTCCTTATGTCATTTATGTTTGTTTTAAACCTAAGCATACGATATATTGATACATACAAAAGGCAGATATCTCTGTATCTGAAATAAGGCTTCTATAATGTATCAATTGCAAAATCTAACGCTTATCTAACATGCTTTTTTGGGTTGCTCACAATATTTTTCAATATAACGTAACTATAAACAATTGTCATACAAGATCGAGGTTCAACTAGCTATAAAACCAGGTAATACCAGCAATTTTCTTCGGAAAGTCAGGAAAATGGGAGTGTTTTTTTTTAACTTGTCCCGTTGATTTTTATTGACTTCCTCTTTTTGAATTTGCCTTGGAATTTGATATTTTGGTTATACTTTTTTATTATCAATGTTCAAATATTGCAAATCAATGTACGGCAAACGGATCTATGCTATGCATGCATCTTAAAATTACTCACTAGGTTCGGGAGCAAAGATAAGGGATATGCTGGCCCGACTATTATAAGCAGAATATTTTAAGCACCTGTATGTATTTCCCGATCTGTAAAAATAAAAGTACAGACTATAACCATTCAATACATTTTTTTTAATCAAAAATACAGAAAAACAGAACATACATATTGATGTGATTTGAGGCAAATCAATAAATCCGTAACTCGGATTCCTGCATTGAAAATAATGATGAGTCTTTTTTTAGTTTAACTGGACTAGAAAATGACGACTAACAATCTAGTATTAAGTTAGAAATATAAGCCGTGAAGTACGTTCAATACTAATTTGTTGGCCTTTCTTGATTTGTTTGTCAATTTCTGAATCTTGGGTTTTCTCTGCACATCCAATAATGCACCTTATATCTTCAATGCGTTTTTCGTCGTAGAATATATCATATTATTTGATATCAATTTACTTTGTTCCTTAATTATTAATCGACCTCTCTCAATCATTGAGGAGGTTAAGGCTTTAAATACAAATTAAAGCAGTGATATTATAAATATAAAAAACTGTTATGGACACCTTGTTTATTACCTGTCTTTTTCAATAGTATACAGAATTATCTTCACCAACCGGAAACCAGACACCGCGTTTTTTAAAAGTTGATTCAAAACCCATGTTTGTTGTTTTTCTTCACAAACATGTCGGAAATATCTACTCATGATTACTAAATCATGTAGCAGATATCATAGTTCTTCTCATAACCTATAAGTTTCTCTGATAGGAGACTTCAAAACTTTCGACATTAAACACACTTTTCTTACGTTTTGTACCTTTAGGCCACTCTTGTCATGTTGGAAATTAATTCTCAATGGATTATCTCCCTTTTAACATACCTAAGATGATTTTAAATTTTAAAAGTAAACGAAAACTGATGTCGTAAATGCAAACGTCTCATAAAGGATCTAACTTGGAATTAAAATTTATTTTCTTCACACTTCAAAAATGAATATAAATAAATCGTTTGATGCTAGTTTCGTGCTTATTATTGCAATTAAAGCTCATTAAACATACTTGTATATTTCAGTTTACCTGTTACGAATATTGTACTTTATGTTTATCAGTGGAAATTATATCAAAATATTTTGGAGGGGAAAAAACGACATTAATAAACAGTACTGTAAATGTACTTAATCATATGCACTCAAATAAGATCTATTTACACTATCGTCACAGTAGTCAAACTAGTCTAATCCCGCCACATTCTTTATATATCTGTCCCAAATCAAGAACTTGTAATTCAGTGTTTGTCTTTTGTTGCTGTGTTACATATTTATTTTTCGTTCATTATTTTGTACATAAATTAGGCCTTTAGTTTTCTCGTTTGAATTGTTTTTCATTTGTCATTTCGGGGCCTTTTATAGCTGACTATTCGGTATGGGCTTTGCTCATTGTTGAAGGCCGTGCGATGACCTATAATTGTTAATTTCTGTGTCATTTGGTCTCATGTGGAGAGTTGTCTCATTGGCAATCATACCACATCTTCTCTTTTATATGAAAGATCTGAAAGAATCAAAAAGTGTTCAATCCTTTTAAACATTACTGTGGATTAATTACTATTCGTGTGAAGCAAATTTTCGTAGATGTCGTATGTAAAGATAAACCGCAACTTTAGATAATAAAAAAAAATACAAATTTTATATAGTCTTCTAGGCAGATTTTGGCAAAACCACGAAATTAGATATTCCCTAAAAATGTATGTTTTCCTTAATCTACGAAACTTAGTGCCTTAAGAAAATAAAAGAATCAACAGTCGGTATTATGATCTTAGCACTTTAGATCAGAAATGTTAGTTGCAACGTAACTTTGACGTAATGAACCTTAAATTTACATATTATTAAAAAGAACATTTGAATCTTAGAATTTGATTGATTTATCTATGAGTCATAGCCTGTTACAGGAAGAGATATCTGAAACATATAAAGACTTCTTTTCGATGAAGACATAGATCATGTCTAAAAGACAATAGCATGTTATTCAAATGAGAATATCTTAGCAGATTTTGAAAATTTGCATGAAATTTTAAAAAGTTGAAGCCCTAAATAAATCATTTAAGACAAAACATGCAAATATAGATACTGATATATTACAAATAAAAACATCATAGATACCAGGCGTACAAAGTTGTACGCAAGATCTAGATGTGCGTATGTCTTCGAAACATCCGAAGGTTGTTATTTAGTAGATGCAAGCAGTGGCTTGATTATACATATTTTTTTTAACATGGTTGAAGTCACAAACAGACGTGTGAAAAAGGTACTGAAAAGATGTCTAATCTTGATCTGCTAATCGTATTTGCAAAAATTGAATATCATACCTTGATACAAGAAATGGTCCACGTCTTGCGTAACATGACCTTTCCTCCACACCATTCACTATCAAAATTGACGTATTTGAACACGAAAATTCTAAGGTTACTCTGTCATTAACCCAGGTTCCTACATCAATGCGGAAACATGGGTAACTGCATTGTGCACTCGCTAAAAAATAAAAATAAAAAAAGATCAGCAGATGATCTATTAAGAGTTTTCAAACCAGATGACATTATGACAATCTAGCATTGTATTTCTGTTGGGACCTATACGACCTTTGGACCTTCAGACTAGTATATATATATATCACGTTATAGTTTGCATTGTCTGTTAGGTGTTGGTCAATATGTTTTAGATACTGTTTTCACTTGTTTGATCGCAGCTCAGTGATTGAATACACAAACGGAATTATACAAACCCACACTAATTTTTAAAACTATTACACATTTCAACGTTTACACTCATATTATTAATCGCGTTAGGTACTTTAGCGGTTATAACAATAGCTAATGCAATCCATAACAACTAAACAGAACTTGAAATTTGTTATTTTTCTAAACTAATCAAATATGCTAGCAAAATATCTGTTGTAGGGCTGTTTCCGAACCGATTTTGATTGCAAATTTGTCTCTTTGGTCTTTTTTTCTTTACACTGATTACGACTAAACATTAGTAGGAGTTGAGGCTATTTTTATGACCCCTTAGAATATAAGTAAGAAGTTTAGAAACTCGTAAGCAGTTATATGAAACATATCTTGTTTTTGTTTGTTTTAAAGAATATGTTTTTCTATTTGTAAAATTAAATTGCTATATAAATTCAAAACTTTAAGACCTAATACGATTTTTGACTTTTTATTGTACAACCATTTATCTGAAGTTGAAACAAAACGAAACGCTAGACCACGGCTCGCGGTTTTTCGCAAATAAAAAAAGTTGACGGCAAAATCAAATACACAAAATAGAAACTAAAAACCGAGCAACAAGAACCCCACAAAATAACCGGGGTCGATCATAGATTCACTGGAAAGGTCAGCAGATCCAGTTTATGTGACCCGCGTCGTGATACTCTTTGAAAAAACGTACGTTGTTCAATCAAATCAAATGAACGTGACATCAAGCAATAGCGGATTGGTAATTGGTTTCCATCTAACACTTAGACATCACAAATATGTTAACTATATAATAGGAAGTACCAACTTATCTCACTTATTTGTTGCAAAAGTATATAAAAATCATATATTTTCGGAATCAGTATAGATTTAGCTATTATCTGACCCAATAATTGACATTTTACACCAAAATGGTATATTTTCGTGTCTAGATATGTCTATTTGTGGTGGAAAGACCTTCAATTGTTCTCTGAACAAGTGGTTTTTATTTATTATTATTATTATTCTTTCTCCGCCAAACTTTAACGACCTTTCCCTGAAACAGTACGATACATGTTGAATTGATATTATGTATCATGTATCGGTTGATCAAAAACTATCTTGAGGTTAAGGCACCACGCAACAGCATTTCCTTTATAGCGGTTATCCCCCTACACCGAAAACCTTTTTATCGATTTTCCTCAGAAATCGTATAAGATATCATTAAAAAAAAAATTAAATTGTTCCTTGGGACATGGCGCAACTTTTTACATTTAAGTCGAAGTTATTTGTTGACTTTTAATAGGAGTTATCACTCCTTAAATATTTGACGTAAGTGGTGTGTTGCTAAATCTCATAAACCGTTAGTCGTAAAGGCATAGGACTTTTTTGATTTGAGGTCCTTGCTCCGTGACCTTGAAATTGAGGTCAAGTTCGAAGGTCAAGGTCATTACCTAGATTTTGACCTTAGCTTGTTATCGAAATTACTCGATAACTGTAAAAGATGGCTGATTGAATGTAATGGAGAAAATGTGTCTTATAGAGATCTACATTTGTTATATTTGTCCAAATTATTGAACCAGCCGTTATGGACTTAAGGCCCCAAAACCTAAAGTTGTAACCCTGTAACACTCTCTGGAGCGAAATTCTTCACAAATATTTTAAATAATTCTAATATGTAATCTTTTTTCCAAAAGCTGCTTTTATAAACTGTACTTTTTAATGTCTAACAGGCTTATAAACTACCAGTTTATATAATATTTTAATAAATGTTATGCAATAAGTCTTTTAACACTGTAAGATATAGACTCGTATTGAGGATGATCTATCAATGTTATCTATTAATGTTCTACTATAAATATAGATTCTACCACTGCATCGAGTGTGATACGATATTTATCCAATCGAGACAGTTAAATTTTCAAATTTAAAACGCGAGCTCGCCGAGCGTTTTCAATATTTAAAATTTAACTGTCGAGAGTGGATAAATATCGTATTACTCGAGATTTGGTGGTGGAATCTGTTTCTCTAATGATTTTCAAACAATATGCAGGCAAACTTATTCCGTCTTTTCGAATGATCTGTAAAAAGATGTGTTCTTTCTATGTGATGTCATATGACATGGTCGCCTTTTTTCATGCCGTCACAATAGGAAATTCAGAGGAAAGCAAGTAAATTCGACGTCATAATAGGATTTTAACCAATGCAGAACTGAGATCAAAGGAACCACACGTTGATTAAATTTTTTTATACAATGGGCGCAGAAAGGGATAAATTGACGAAGAATTAGAGAAACTAATATCTCAAGTTGGACTACAAATATATCAATAAATACTGATGTTCTGTAACTACAGGTTACATAAATCAGTATGTGATCTGATACTGGAACTAAAAAGTCGGGGTTATGTAGCCTTAGACCTAAATCATATGTGAACACTCTAATAACTATAAACTAAGTTCTATTTATAATGACCAAGGGTTGTTTTCTAAATATGGTAAAGGTAGTAGCTATCCTATCAACCATACACACTAATAAAACAATTTGTGAGCTTGATAGTACCAAAAATCAGTCTCAAATGGTGTAAATTTAACAAAAAAGGAAAAAGGAAAGACCTTTCAATTGTTCAGGAACAGTTGACTTTTAAATGTATTTATAAAATTGAGAATGGAAATGGGGAATGTGTCAAAGAGACAACAACCTGACCATAGAGCAGACAACAGCCGAAGGCCACCAATGGGTCTTCAATGCAGCGAGAAACTCCCGCACCCGGAGGCGTCCTTCAGCTTCATTTTTAAATTTTCCAACTAGATAGGAATCCTGTTAAAACGTTTAATATTATAATTAAGGCATTCCCTTTGTCAGTTAATTTTTCATATATTACGTAAAAAAATTACTTTTTACAAGCATGTCTTAAATCCGTGATCTATGCATTACCTTTTTGTTAAATCCTTTGAGTATTAATTGTAGGTGTGTTTAATGGTCATTCTGATATCCCGTTTCTGTTATGAAAATGTAATCAAGCAAGCTTCTTGATTAAAGTATCAGTAGTAGCCAGATTTCAGTCTGAAACGGTCATATTGGTCTGATCAAGTCTGAATCGACTGAATTTACCGCGAGAGCAAAACGTAAAGACTTTTCATACTTTCAGACGCCGTTCGGATCGATAGTCCCATCAGATAATTCAGTCCGTTAAGGCATGTCAAGATAAACAAGACTGAGTGTTCTAGCGAGCGATTAAGATCTGTTAAGACGGTTTCAGACGAAATCAGACCATGGATACACAATAACGTTAAGATGTTGTCAGACCGTGTTCAGTCGTGTTCAGATTTGAATAATTTGAATACAAAACGGGGTAAATTTACCCAGTGTGTATCAGGGGTTGCTCCCCTTTTAAAATAAAATCGAAAACTTAAAGATGACGTTCTTTTATCTCTAAGTGGTGTTTTGTTTTTAAATCTATTTCATTAAATATCCTTTTATCCTTGAATTTTTTACTACGTAATTATCAAACATTGTTTCTTGTTCAATGTGATATGTAATACAATAAAGTGAAGTGAATAAATCTGGGACTATTATATTAATTCTTATATATAAATGTTAAGAATATTTAAAAGTGAATTTCACCGTTGTGTGTGTTCGTGTGTTTTAATATACGGGCGTTGAAAAATGTAGCTATTTAAATATAACTTTTTAATTTGTTTGCTTGGTCGAGCCTGATGATTATTTATTAGTTAACTTTTTATGTCTGTAAGGAGGCCGTCACACGGATAGTGTTACAAAATCAATGATTGGCACTTGAAAAAAAAGGTTTTTTAAGTTCTTCAACAACTTTTGACAAAATCTAAACAAAGTTTTACTCTTTTAATATTCAGGTTTCATAGTAACATTAAATCTATAAAAAAAAACTGAAGTTCAAAATTAAAATAAAGCACTTGATTCATTCGGAGATATTTTACACGATGCTGATGTGGTAGCTTCCGAGTAGTTTCGATTAACTATTGAGGGACACCATTTTTGTCGCTGAAGCCTGTTGACGTCTTTTTATTTGCATTGGTAAGGAAATAGGACAAACCCGTGAGTACGATATATATATATATATATATATATAAACGCCTAAAAAGTGTACACAACAACACCAATAACAAAAAAAGGAACTATAAATGTAATTATTTATAAATATTTCGGATAACAGATATCCTTCATCAGTAAATATGATTGTGATGTTGGATGAATCATATATCAGTCTACTTAGATTAAACTATAACAATCTTGAAATTTATACAATAAAAAAGTCCAACGGAACATCAGGTAAGACGCTTGCACAATTCTAAATATGTGTTAAACACGACATAGGTTATATGACTAGTTACAACAGAGAGTTCAAATATATGCTTTAAATAAAAATAATAATGTGCGATGTGAACTAGCACAATTCTAAAGCTTTAACGGTGACGACAGTTATGATGTTACAAGAACGATTGCGTCAATAAGAATTCCAAATAAACAGCACTGAACGATCTAAATTTGTAAATATTTCAAATTTGACAACGGTAGAGTAGTTACAACAGATTCTGTGTATTTAAACATCGCAAACAAACGGCCGTTCAAATATGTAATAATAAATTTTGACTAAGGTTAACTAGTTGAACGTGGCTTGGTACTTTTACATCCCTAAAAAAATTAAGCAATTTAAATTGGTATATTCAACAGATTTATTTTAGAGATGAGTAAGGTAAAGAAATAGAAACAGAGACTGTAATAATAAGTAATATAACCCAAATGTGAAGCACTGCATGGAGTCGAACTACATCTTTTCATTTATCCCATTTGGTGCCAAAGTTGTTAATTTTCTTATCCAAAATCTTTCCCGAGTGAATCTATCCTCCCTAGACCAAGCAGAGTTGTGGTCATTGATTGTAATGGTCAGTCGATTGAGATCTGCCTTAGTGTGGCCAGGGGATCTCAAATGTCGACTGAGAGGGAGGTCTGGCTTGCATTGGTAGTCGCTACGATGACCGTTCATTCGTTTGTGAAACGGCTGTTCTGGCTCGCCAACATTCTGTTTACTACATTTACACTGTAGGAGATACACAACATTTGTAGTCTTGCAATTAACATTGCAAGATATGGTGTATTCTGTACCAGTTGAGTGACTGTTAAAAGTCTGGGTAACCAGTATTTGTTTGCAAGTCAGACATCGTTTGTTTCCGCAACCCTTGCACGAGCCCACAGACGAAGAGCCTGCTTGAGAGGATAAATTAGCTCTCACTAGCAAGTCTTTAAGGCTTTTGGGCCTACGGAAAGCCAGTACAGGTGGCTCGGGAAAGATCTTGGATAGCTTAGGATGTTTTTTTTTTATTTCTTTCCAATTTTCAAGGATTAGGTGAGATAAGTTGTCAAATTTTGGATGGTAAGTCAACACAAAAGACACCCTCCCATTGACCTTTTTGACTTTATATTGTAAAAGTTCATTTCGGCTGATGTTGTTAGCACGTTAAAAAACTATATCAATGTCTTTTCTTTTGTAGCCCCGATGTTTTAGGTGACCGCGAAGTTCTTGTAGTCGTTTTTTTTTTCAATATCGTTGGTGGAGCAAATCCTTTTTATTCGTATGGCCTGGCTGTAGGGAATGCTCTTGGTGCAATGTTTAGGGTGACAACTCAAAGGAGATAGATATTGATGTTTGTCTGTGGGCTTGCAATACAGATCTGTAAATATGTTTCCATCCCTCACTTGCGTTGTAGTGTCAAGAAATGTGATCTTAAAGTCAGAGATTTCATATGTGAATTTTATTGAGGGATGGGCATCGTTGGCATGTTGAATGAACAAATTTAGTTCTTGTTCAGTATTATCCCACTTCATGTCAATATCATCGATAAATCGGAACCAAGAGAGGGGTTGATAAAGAGAAGAATTGAGAATTCTCTGTTCTAATTTCCCCATAAAAATATTGGCATAAGACGGGGCCATCTTTGTTCCCATTGCTGTTCCATTAACTTGGAGAAAGTGTTCACCAATGAATGTGAAGTTATTGCATTGTAATACCAAATTTAGAAGCTGGATGAGACATTCAGTCGGTGGCTGTAAGGTGTTACGAGAGTTTCAGACTTCCCTACAGGCTTCAATACCATCGTCATGTGGGGATGTTAATATAGAGGGAGGTAACATCAAGCGAGAAAAGGATTGTTTCAGGTGGGAGAGGGTTCTAAGATTCCATTTTCTTAAGATAATGTGTTGTGTCTTGTATATAGGATGGTAAATTTTCCACATGTGGTCTCCAATGAAAGTCAATAAATTCTGATATTTTCTCTGTAGGGTGGTCATTGGCGGAAACAATTGGTCTACCTAGATTATTGACTTTATGTATTTTGGGCAGAAGATAGAAACGCCCCGGCTTAGATTTTTCAGGTTTTAGATATTTAAATGTGTTTTCATCAATATGTCCCTGTTCACACATGTTTTTCAGGTTTGTGGTGATCTCTTTGTTGAATTGAGGGGTAGGGTCAGAGTCTAATTTCTTAGAAAATCTCTCATCAGAGATTTGACGTTCTGCCTCTTGAATGTAGTCACATTTGTCCATGACGACAACAGCGCCACCTTTATCGGCTGGTTTTATTATAATGTCGTCTCTGTTTTTAAGTAACCGCACAGCTTCATTTTCTTCAGACGATAAATTGTTGAATGTTTGGGAAGTGGCAGTGGACAGATGTGTTACTACGGATTTAATTTTGTCAATAATATGTTCTAAAGTAGCACATTTACTGGGTTTAGGAATCCATGAACTTTTTTTCCTGAATCTGGGAATATCGACATCATATTTTTATATATATAAAAATGCACTACCAATGCAAGCCAGACCTCCCTCTCAGTCGACATTTGAGATTCCCTGGCCACACTAAGGCAGATCTCAATTGACTGACCATTACAATCATTGACCACAACTCTGCTTGGTCTAGGGAGGATAGACTCACTCGGGAAAGATTTTGGATAAGAAAATTAACAACTTTGGCACCAAATGGGATAAATGAAAAGATGTAGTTCGACTCCATGCAGTGCTTTACATTTGGGTTATATTACGTATTATTACAGTCTCTGTTTCTATTTCTTTACCTTACTCATCCCTAAAATAAATCTGTTGAATATACCAATTTAGATTGCTTAATTTTTGAGGGATGTAAAAGTACCAAGCCACGTTCAACTAGTTAACCTTAGTTAAAATTTATTATTATATTTTAACGGCCGTTTGTTTGCGATGTTAAATACGCAGACTCTGTTGTAACTACTCTATCGTTGTCAAATATGAAATATTAACAAATTTAGATCGTTCAGTGCTATTTATTTGGAATTCTTATTGACGCATTCGTTATGTAACATCATAACTGTCGTCACCGTTAAAGCTTTAGAATTGTGCTAGTTCACATCGCACATTATTATTTTTATTTAAAGCATATATTTGAACTCTCTGTTGTAACTAGTCATATAACCTATGTCGTGTTAAACACATATTTAGAATTGTGCAAGCGTCTTACCTGATGTTCGGTTGGACTTTTTTAATGTATAAATTTCAAGATTGTTATAGTTTAATCTAAATAGACTGATATATGATTCATTCAACATCACAATCATATTTACTGATGAAGGATATCTGTTATCCGAAATATTTATAAATAATTACATTTATAGTTCCTTTTTTTGTTATTGGTGTTGTTGTGTACACTTTTTAGGCGTTTATATAATTTATTTATTGTGTACATGTATCGTTACTCGTAACGATCCAACGCCCTCGTGGGAAAAATCGTTGACTATTATTCAGACGTTTTATATTTATATATATATATATATACAACTCGTCTTAACATCAGCCCAACAATGTTAGATCTGTAAATTTGATTTCGCAAATTTTTTGTTCTTCCCTCGCCGGGATTCAAACTCATGCTCCTGAGATATCGTGACACCAAATCGCCTGCGCTGTATCCGACGCGCTAGACCACACGACCACCTAAACTTCACAAAAGAAAGCTTTCGGTGGCCGGGTGTTACCTTTCCTCGTCAGTTTTAATCTAGCGTCGTAATACAGTACATGATATATAAGGCATGAAGATGTAATTGTTACAGATCAGCTGAAATATCTATTGTAAAGGATCCTACAAATTAATGCAAGATACAGTCACAGAAATAATTATATTTATAAGTACGTCTGAACCAGTGACAACTCTACAACAGATTTATCCATCTGATCACCAGCAGTGATGGTGATACATGGCTGTGTACATTCTGTATATACAACTTGTCTAAACATCAGCCCAACAATGTTAGATCTGTTAATTTGCTTTCGCAAATTTTTTGTTCTTCCCTCGCCGGGATTCGAACTCATGCTACTGAGATATCGTGACACCATATATTTTGTTTTTGGTATCACGATATCTCAGTAGCATGAGTTCGAATCCCGGCGAGGGAAGAATAAAAAATTTGCGAAAGCAAATTTACAGATCTAACATTGTTGGGCTGATGTTTAGACGAGTTGTATATATATATTTATATATATATACAAGTCTAAATTGAAAACAACGTCCAATCCTATGATTGCGTTGGATAAAAACCGCAAATTTTATACGTGTGCATGTAAAACAAATTTCTTGGTAGAGGGGTCTAAATACAGCACAAACAACATTTTCCAAAAGACCAAAATAGTGAAAAAGTATATTTTAACAAAACGCATTTGACTAACAGGTCGAACAACGGATGTTCTTAAACCCTGCTGACTGCCATTGGCGATTGCCAAATAAATTGATCACCAGTACAAAATGGATCTTAATATTAATTTAATACCAAACAGAAAACAATAAACTTGTGGAAAAGATTGTTTACCACAAACATGAGGTGCAAAAATTTTATACACCATATCCGGATTTCGACAACTAATGTCTCTACAGTGATGTTAGGGATCGAAACGGTATTTGGAAGGCCATATAATTTACCTCAATTTAGGATAGACTCTTGAATTTAAAAGAGTCGAAATAGGATGAACGGATCATATAAACCCGAAGGAAAATATAATACAAGCTCAAACGGAAAAATATAAACAAGTCTAAATTGAAAACAACGTCCAATCCTATGATTGCGTTGGATAAAAACCGCAAATTTTATACGTGTGCATGTAAAACAAATTTCTTGGTAGAGGGGTTTGAATACAGCACAAACAACATTTTCCAAAAGACCAAAATAGTGAAAAAGTATATTTTAACAAAACGCATTTGACTAACAGGTCGAACAACGGATGTTCTTAAACCCTGCTGACTGCCATTGGCGATTGCCAAATAAATTGATCACCAGTACAAAATGGATCTTAATATTAATTTAATACCAAACAGAAAACAATAAACTTGTGGAAAAGATGGTTTACCACAAACATGAGGTGCAAAAACTTTATACACCATATCCGGATTTCGACAACTAATGTCTCTTCAGTGATGTTAGGGATCGAAACGGTATTTGGAAGGCCATATAATTTACCTCAATTTAGGATAGACTCTTGAACTTTAAAGAGTTGAAATAGGATGAACGGATCATATAAACCTGAAGCAAAATATAATACAAGCCCAAACGGGAAAATATAAACAAGTCTAAATTGAAAACAACGTCCAATCCTATGATTGCGTTGGATAAAATATATATATATATTACACTACATCCTAAACAAAAATGATAGCCTAGTATTTGATTAGTTGATATGATATCTCGAATTGGGATGTATTGTTTATTTTATAAATTACTGCAGTATGTGACTCAACCTGAGAACTTTTATCTAAACTGTTAGATTAATCAATTGCACCTTATATATCATTGAAAAATTAAAATACAGTTGTAGCATCAACACTGGTAATATTTTTATATTATAACACTTTTAAATTAATTTTTAACAATTGAAATATTATTGCAATATTTAATAATGATTAAATCATTGATCACATAATACCCGTATAAACCTCAGTATATATAGATAAAGAGGGGGCCGGTTATATTATATTGCCAATGAGACAAGTTATCGCCCTACGACAATGGCTAAGGATGTAAACAAATTACGGTCAGTGCTGAAAAATTGAGATCGGGTAGGGATGTTGATTGATTTTATCATCGTTTTATGAAAAATATTGATATGAGATGTTTTGACAGATGAAGGTTGAGCTTTATGTGTTCTATTAATCTGTAAAACATTTATGAAATAACATACATAGCTGTTCAACGTCTTTTCGTGAATAATCAAAAAGACTGCATGAGCAACAGGAAATGTTGCATATACGTCAATAAGATATTTCCCAAACGACATAAGGAAATTCAAAGACACCTAGAGGTCAACATTCAGTCGTTAACAATAAACATGTAGTGTAACAATAGATTGTAGCTCAAACTGGAAAGAAGTGGAGACAAGCTTGCATTCGGCCAATACCCATCATCGTCCGGTCTGAATAAGGACATCAGAGCAAACACATGCATAAGAATGTCAGGATCAACTTCGTTCTATTTCAACCAGATTTACTTGATAACTTGTAAACGTTGAATAACAATTTTTGACAATTTTAAGTTTTTTACTTACGATCTCGAAAACATAAATACATAGGCAGAAATTGTTAAGGATATTGAGTCATTTTGTATAGTCAAGGAAAACAATATGAGGACTTCTTAAATTTCGCGAAAAAAAAGATATAAAAAAGGTCAACTAAAATTTATTCAAATCTCACGATAAATAGGAAAATATACCTGTTTATTAAAGTACCTTGCTTTGTGATTAAAAAAAAAAAGAATGCAATTGTATATCAACTTTTTCTTTTTCTTTAAATTTGTATGTCATTTGTATTGAGGTAACTCATCAAAACGATCAACTAATACTACTCAAAATAGCCTTATTTTGTCATGCCCATTATAATGTTATTTTATAATTTCTTTATTATATTAACTTTGCTGAATGAAAAACATGCTTTCAAAACTTTAACTAAATGTTAACCTCGGTACAAGGACATAGTTCGTAAATATAAATCAACATGCAGACATCTTACACGTTCATGTATTTCACATCCATTCTTTTATGGTAATATTCTATACAAAGCACACAAATGTCGGCATTCACCTCATAAGCTTATCAAACTGTAAAAGGTAGTCAGTATGACTAATGTGGGAAGAATAACTTGTTGACCAAAGTCCGTTTTCAGAGACAAAGAGGCTGCCAAATGTCTATCATCTCTTCTCGATAAGTATGTTGTTGTTCCTGCGGACAAAGCTTCAAATAATATTGTCTTTGTATGTAAATCGTACTACTACGAGTTTCTTGTAAAAGAATTAGGAATAAATGAGCACTCTGGTAATCCCACATACAAAAACATATCATTTGACAAGGATGAGATTTTGGCGAATCATGGGTCCTTCATGGTTTCAGTGGGCGTTTCATTAGGCAATAAATCGGAGGACTTGCCTTGTTTGTGTTGGATAACCGAGCTTCACAGGGTTCCGTGCAGGCAACGGTACATTGCCGGCTCATCTGCATGTTCGAATAAAGAATTGTCCATTAGATTGACAAAAATTCTGTCCGCAGTGAAAGAGGGTCTTCTAAAATACTGTGAAACTGTTTACTCGCGTAGTGGTATTAACCATATGTGAATTCTAAAAAACTCTAAAGAACTTCTGGATGATTTTAAATCTCGATCTTTTTCTGAAATTGGTTCTGTCAAAACTTTTGATTTTTCAGCCCTGTATGCCACCATTCCCCAAGTGAAATTGAAAAATCGTCTAAAAGAAGTAATCCACAATGCTTTTCAAAATGAAAATGGTAACATACACTATAGATTTATTACTTTGGGATACCATACGGCATGTTTTGTTAGTGGTGAACGGAAGGGTGAGACATGCTACACAGAGGAACAGGTGATCAGTATGCTGGAGTTTCTTATTGACAACATATTTGTTGAATTTGGAGGTAGACTTTTTCAACAAATTGTCGGCATTCCTATGGGAACGAACTGTGCGCCTCTCCTTGTCGACCTACTTGTCAAAAACAAGAAGATCAACGTAGCCAGATCATTTAATTTCACATTCAGATATATTGATGATGTTCTTTCCATTAACAATCCAAACTTTTCTGATTGGGTTCCATTAATATATCCCCCAGAACTAGAAATTAAAGAAACAACAGACACGGCTTCCTCCGCCTCATTTTTAGACTTATACCTCGAATTTGACATACACGGTCATTTCAGTACCAGAATCTATGACAAACGAGACGATTTTAATTTTGAAATTATCAATTTACCCCATCTTTGTAGCAATATACCAACTTCACTTGCATATGGGATATACATGTCCGAACTTATTCGGTAATCAAGAGCTTGCAGCTCCTTCTCAGACTTTGTAAATAAACTCATCATAGATCCCAGGATCGAAATTTTATATTTACGCCAGACGCGCGTTTCGTCTACATAAGACTCATCAGTGATGCTCGAATCAAAAAGTGTTAAAAAGGCCAAGAAAGTATGAAGTTGAAGAGCATTGAGAACCAAAAATTCCTAAAAGTTTTGCCAAATACAGCTAAGGTAATCTATTCCTGAGGTAAAAAAGCCTTAGTATTTCAAAAATTCAAACGTCACCAGTGTCTGAGCAGAAAGTTGATGAACCAGGGGTATGTCAAAGAACGTCTCGTCTTTTTTCTAAAAAAGTTCATCGGAAGATACCAAGGCCTTGTTGATAAATATTCCGTATCAACTTCACAAATAATACACGATGATCTTGAAGTATAGATTCTGGGTACTGACACTGTTTATCATCTTAATAACGTGTTATAGTATTGTTTTATGTGTCTTTATGACTATTTCTTTTACTGTTTAGTCTGTTTTTAGTGATATCCATTTGACGTGGCTCTGTACTTATACATCCTGTCATTGTGTTATTGTTCTATGGTACAATTTTTGTATTCTTGTTTTTCATTTTTGCTAATGTGCTTTGTATATATGCCTTTTTGTGTTTCTTTGTTACATATGACGTGGCTCTGTACTTATTCATCCCGTCATTGTGTTATTGTGCTATGTTAACTTTTTGTATTCTTGTTTTGCATTTTTGCTAATGTGCTTTGTCTATATGCCTTTTTGTGCTTCTTTGTTACATATTTGTTTGTTTTAATAGTGATTAAGATTATAACACAATGTTGACTGCTGTACCCCTATTTTTGACATTTTTACCTATTATGTCTGTTTGTTTTGTTCACATATCGTTGTCAATATGATGGAATTTTATGCAACTGTCATACAAGTGAGAGGTTTTTCTGGCTATAAAACCAGGTTTAATTCACCATTTTCTACATAAGAAAATGCCTGTACCAAGTCAGGAATATGACAGTTGATATCCATTCGTTTGATGTGTTTGAGCTTTTGATTTTGATTGGGGACTTGCCGTTTTGAATTTTCCTCGGAGTTCAGTATTTTTGTGATTTTACTTTTTGTTATAAATTCATAGATAGTTCATATATCTTCTTCCGTTACTGTGTTTTCGTACATTCGTGGTTTTCAAAAGTTGGGTTTGAGCGGTGAGGACGATGAAGCCAGGATAAACGGAAATTGTACGGCGCTATTTTCAATACTTACAAAAAGCTGTATGGTCAACTAATTGTTTATAAATATATATATATATATAAATATATATATATGTCTGTGTGTGTAAGTGTTTTTTTTTTACCGAAGTCTTTGATTTAATTTCCGTATTTGATTTCGAACAAACTGAAATTGTAAGGTGTTATTTGACTTACAAATAGCTTTATGTTCAACTAACTAAATAAATACGTAAGATCTCTTTCGATTTCAATATAATAATAAACGAGCCTTCGGCAAATTATTATTACTATTTAAATTAAATAACGAGAGTTGATATCAAGCGATATCCAATTTTCACAAGTTGTTAAACCTATTTCTCGTATGGTCAACACTCTCAATGTGTAAAAATAAAAATTCCGGGAAATATTGATCTAGTCTTTTGCACATTCCAATATGACGTCATATGTCCTTTTCTAGTGTCAAACTTTAACATCAGACATTTTAAGACTTATTGTACTCTTCAGAATGTAATAAAATTTCACAAAAAGAAGATTGTCAGGTGAAATGTGTGAGTGTTTTGTATATTACTGAAGAAATCACAATGTCCGTTGCATGGACGAAATGTACATCGTCTTAACCTTTGAAAGTCATCATTGACCTACTGAATAACCAATGGAAATGCTGTAATATCATCTTGTGATGCTGGATAAGCCAATCAAATTAACGCAGATTTTCGTATCACTTTTTCGTATCACACTCCGTGCAGTCCATGCAGTGTGATACGAGATATATCTATTCATGCAAGAAATAGATAACAGGCCTTGTGTACAACCATAAGAGAATGTTTAATGTCACATCAAACTATCGATTTCAAGTGAACTGAGTTATGTTAGTATAGAGCTATCATACCAAGCGCAGATTTAGTTTTATGCATCTGGATCGGTTAATATTATTTCTAAGCCAGGTTTTATTCTACTTTTTTATTCTAAATCTTCCAACTTGTTGTGTTTGTTTTGAATCTGAATATACACTTATATTAACCATTAACCTGTTTTGATCGGAAAGCGCATATGATCTAACGTTATTGGATCTTTGTGTTATTATACTGCAAATAAACAACCGCATTTCATTTCAAAAAAGATCCTTTGACTTCATGTCCCGGCAGTAAAACAGTACCGAAAGTGCGGCTTCTGTTTGACTTTCTTGTGATGTATAATAAATACGCAGCTATATAAGTCCTGTCGCAGTGAACATTATAATTCCGATGTGAAGGCACAGTACCGCACTATTGCACGTTGAATAACCCTTGCAACAACTCTACGATCGGTCCCAAGGTTTCATGATGCACAGCAACATTTTCTTAGAAATGAATCAGTTTCTTCTGCTAAAAAAAACAAATGGCATTTAATAGCAACGAGAACAGTGCATGCTATTAGGGCCTCTATCGTCCATTATGTAGGGTTTGTTTCCTACCACTATTCTTACCTTCTACGACCCATATTGCTGGACGGGGTCTTTTAAATAATGACGTTAGTCTGGTTATGCAGTATACATTAAAAACATACACGAGACTTTTCAATGATCCATGAACGCAACAGATGCCTTTTTCAAAACAGTTTTTGATTAGGGGCGTTAACAAACGCTAGATCTATATAAGTTAAGGCCGATTTTCAAATAACCGTTTTTGCTCAAATCATAAAATAATTTGTAAAGGGAAACAAATCACACTGTATCCCTGTATAACAAATATTATGAGAACAAACATGTTATATTAATAAATACATCTGGTATAAGATTATTTTTATCCTTTTCATTGCGCAATGATCTGTTTTGCAGTCCTATTTTTGCCGTAAATCTGTAATGTAAAATATGTGTAAAGTCAGAATCATTGTCAATTCCGTCACAATGAGCTATTCTCGTTCCCTGTTCTTTTAAATTTGAAAGCATTAGTACCAGTAAAATATTGAAAAAAATTGACATTAAATTTCTACATACATTTTATACCTTGAAGTTAAGAACATTTATTTTTCTTCCAAATTTTTTAATTAATTGGTTAATATTTATTTATTTACCATTGGTAATTGGTTTTTGTCGGGGGAAGGCACTAATAAATACAACATTCGATGTCCCCTATTCATTAAATCATAGTTGAACCTTTCTTGACTATTTTTCCTGTCAGATTTTGATTCACTTCTGTTTATTTAAAAACCAATCTTGACCATGTTAAACTACGTTTATTTATTTATTTTTTACGTTTAACAAAGTGTTTTTGTTTTTATGAATTGTAGATGTCTATTTAAGTCATGATTTTTGTTATTTCCCCATCCATTTCCATCTGAACTGTAACATTTATCTATAAAAACATTGGACGCTAAGCAAGCTACAAGTAATCAATAAATTTTAAAAAATTTTGTTTTATGACTTCACTATATAAAATGAAATTTAACACATTCAAGTTTTCAGAATGAATATGGCTTCCAGTCAAATGTGTGGACCATGTACAAGGATGAACAAATTAGCTTCTGTCGTAAAATTTTGCACTGATTGTGAAGATCCCTTATGCGCAGATCTAGACTGTGTCACCACCTACAAAGCAATCAAGGCTCTCGCTTCACACCATTTGATCGATGAAAAAGTTCAAACAGACAAGGTTTTTAGCATCAAAAGAAGCTGCAGTGACAATCCAGATATGAGTTTAGAGTTTTACTGCTCGAATCATGAAAGTTTATGCTGTCGTATATGTTCCGTGAATACCCATCGCACATGTGGCAAAATTTTACCGATCGATGTTGCTGCACGTGGAATAAAGTCATCAGTAATGCTGAACGATGTAACAGCAGATTTAAAGGGTTTATTGAGAACTGCCGAGAAATAAGTAGAGGACAGAGCAAAAAACACGGAAAACATCGGAAAAGCTAACGCGACCACTCTGCAAAAGATAGTCAAATTTAAACGTCGTATAATTCAGGAGTTAGATGAACTAGAAAAGAAATTAATGACAGAAGTTGATGAAACTGAGAAAAAGCTTTTCAAAAAGGCCGAATCTGGCCTTTCAGACATTGAAATCTGACGTAGATATACCAGAACAATTGGAATTTCTTACAAAACACGGATCAGAAAGCCGAATTTTGATGCTGTTGAATACTGTCAGAGTGGATATTTCAAAATAAGAGAACGACTTCCAAAATTGGATCCCGTCATACGAGTGTATTGACGTTATCTTCATGCATCAGGAATAAAGTCCGCACATAATTCTCTTGGATCGGTGGAAATAAAATCTGTTCCATGTTTCATTACATACAAACCCTCTTAACTTGATCAAGCCCAGTTACCACAAGAATATGAAAAAATGCCAACAAAATTCAAACTCAAAAATGAATTTAAATTTCCTTATTCTAATGGCAGAATAGCTAGCATTGTTGTAACGAATGATAATAGGCTGCTGTTATGTCATTCGGGAGACAGGAGTAAAGCAATGTCGATATGGTCAGAGACGGGAGACCACATTCAGGACTGTAAACTGGCTGCTCCTACAAGGGGTATAGCTGTAATACCAGGAGATGAATCAGTTGTAACATTGCCATCCATTAATTCGGTTTAGTTTGCTAACATAACCAATATTGTAACAGGTAATGTAATAGGAGTTCCTGATATGGCCCATGGAGTCACAATTGGAAATGACATGATAGTATTGGATGGGATGGGACACGTTTATTTTCTCAGCATGACTGGAAGTCTCATGAAAACTTTCAATGTCGGGAGTAGATTATTGTATTCACTGAAGGTAAATAAGATGAGTATGATCTTTTGCTATGAGGGAGATAATGATATACTCCATTACATTGATATCAATGGAACTGTTATTTTCTCATACAAATCTCTTCGTTATTTCAATGGACCAATAGACCATTGGATGGTAAAGAGAATCTGTATGTAACAACCTGGAGAACTAACCAATTACATCGTCTGTCAACTGAAAGGGAGATGGATTGAATGAACCGTTTGGAATTGCTGTCAACAAGAATTACACTAAACTGTACATAGCAAACGAACTGGGAACTGAAAATAAAGAAGTATTGATATTTGATTGTGCTTAGAAACTGCGTACAACTCTAACACATTGCAAAACTAGTTTCACTTGATAATTTGTTAAAATGCCTCCAAAAAATAGAAATCCTGTCCTGTATGGTTTGTTCTTCCATTTGGAGAATTTATGTTGATTTGAAGGAAATTACAAAAACACCATATTCTACAGAGAAATAATTATGACATTACCGCAAAGCCAGTGATTAGTGCATTGATAAAAAGAAATGATCCATAAGGAGAGAATATTAATCTACTGTTAATTGGCCACGTTATTTTTTAAGTACCTAGCAATCTATTAAGTTTTAGAGTGTATTACTTGTATATGATGTGTCTGGTACTGACAGTTCTAATCAAAGTTATACAAATACTCTTTCAATTTAAAAAAATACCATCTTTTACGCATTTGAGTGTGCAACTCTAGAGGCAAGATTATCAAGCATAGAGTTTCATTTACATAAAAAGAAATATTTACAGTTGTTATTGTCTGATAGAATTAGATACAACTCTTATGTGCTCTAACATGTTCAATGAAAGAGAAACTTTTTTTGTTTGTGAATATATCATTTAAAAAATATCAAATATGTACAGCACAAATTTATCATTCAAATTTTATGTTTTTGATAATGCACTTTACAAGTATTCAAAACACCAATGAAAACTCATTTTCAGATTAAGATCGAAATTACTATATAAATTTTTTGACTTCTATTTCTCCATGAACAATATGCTAAATGGCCCTAGTACATAATTGGTAAACAAATGTTCAGCATCAAATGGAGTGAAACAAGTAAAACAAAATGTATTGTACATGTAAATGTGTTTATCTGTTATTAGCTAATAAGCTTCTGCATGAAATTTTGAAATTTCGTGATAAACAGGTGAATAAACCTGTTTATAATTTCGCCTTGCCTTGCCTTGTGATTTAATAAATGATTACAATGCGATTATATAACAACAGTTTCTTTATTTAAACCTTTATGTCATTTTTATTTTGAAATATTTTGAATGCTCAGGTTCTCCTACACTACAAAGATTTGTAAGGTTTTTGACAGAAATGTCTTTTTCTGTTAAACGGATGCTTTGCAAGTTTCATAAGTATTGTAAAATAGTGGTAAATATTTCTACAGGTATGTTTTTTTTTTAACTGATATGTGACAGGGTATATATTTTTGATAAACAAAATATATGAAAAGGGTGGGATACATAGCTGTCTCAGCTGCTCACCCCTACCAAAGAAAGATTACAGCCTATTTACGAGTGTTAGACATGATTTTGCTCCCCACCTCCGACAAAATTTACAGATGAAAATTCGATTACGATCATTTAGACAAAGGGCGAATTTCGGTTCGAATTTGTAGTCAATTTATATGTATTTATTAATAATTTCGTATCATAGTTTCAGATTGAATAATACAACATTTGTAAGGTAAAACATACCAGTCTTGTGTAAATGTTTGCATCAATATATTTTTATTCTTTGATATATGTAATTATCGAACATTTCAAGGCTTGGAATTGAATGTATTTCCCTTTCTTTGATTTTTCTGAATAAAGAAAATGATTTATTTATTAACGGAACTTGTTAATATCAAAATTTTAAATGAATTTAAATGGTGAAAATTATAAACTGATATATTCGTCACCATTTTAAATTCATATTCGAATTTAAATGTTCATCTTGTTACTTTGAGTATGTTTCCCTAAAATGATGATGTCTATTGCGTAGAAAAAGGATAAATAAAATAGGGGCCAATTTGTCAAGGAGTAACATCCTGAAAGGTAAAATAAGTAGATCAGTAAGTGATATTGTATAAGTAGCTTTTTGTCCATAGCATTCCAAATTTATATTTTTTTCAATTAAATCATCAATGCAAAGTTATGCCTTGAGGGGTTGATAGCATTTAAAATTAAAATACCAACTATTTTCAGCTGAATTAAAATATTATTACGTTTTATAACGTAAAACTGGAGTGACCCGGAGTATTTATAAACTTAATGTAGGACTAAGGTTGTTATGGAGCGACAACTTTAAAACTGATTCGGATTTAGTTTATATTTGTCTTATCTATTACTGACCATCGTGTTACCAAGAAACGATAGCAAACACAATTCTAACATCACGATTTATAAGTTTGTTCTTGTGTAGCTAAATTAAGCAATTTAAACTCCGCCCATACAACACATGCCATTTCTATTAATAAATGAAGTAAAAGGGAAGATAACTCCGTTGTAAAAGATAACGACAACAGTATGTATAATACCATTTTTTACTATTTATTAACATATACTATTACTTTTCTTATTTTTCAAAGGAGATGTTTACTATTAATATATGTACAATGTACAAATATACTCTGAATTAACAATCGAAGTTGTACATAATGTGTGTATGAAATATTGATACGTGGTGACCATTCGAAATCAATAAGTGATTTTACTTCCTGATATGATATATAAAACTTTGTTCATTCTTTTTTTTTTTTTTGGGGGGTGGATTTGATTTGATTTGCTTGTTTGTTTGTTTGGATATTTTCACTTGTAGTTTTACTCAAGACAGGCATTCCTTTTAGATAATAAAAGATAATATGTAATAACACGTCAACATCATTCCGGTACTTTTACAAAAATAGGGATATTGTTTAACTTGAATTTGCTGTTATAACATTTATGAAATCCTTTTTAGGTGTAATACCACCATTGATTTTCCCCTATTAGTCTTTGTTAAATTTTCACTTTTCAAAAGATTGTGCAGAATTAATTTATCTTTGTTTCAAAAAAAGAAATACTTAGCATGATTATAGTTTTATCCTGTCCAGTACTATAGACAAAATTTCACATCACATTTCATTGCATATAAGAAAATAACCATCACTGGAAGTTAACCAATCAAATTTTCACCCCTTTTTTTCCTGAGTACAAGCTTTAGTAACCATGTAACCTCAAGTTTCCAAAATATTCTATAGAAACATCAAATAAAAAAATAATGGTGCTTTGAAACACCAAAGATATATGTTTATGACTCAGAATTTTTTACAGCAATGAAATGTACGATTAATTTCCTACAACTGTTCAAATTCAAGGGAATATTTTTTTCGACCCTTTTTCGTATGCAACCGGATGCGATGTACTATGATTTGGTGGTATTACACCTAAAGAACAATTTTTTGTTGAATAAACTGAATGCGATTGTTTTCCTTTGTAATACTGGTTATTTCAAGCATTACTGTCAAGTTTTGTCATAATCAGTTCAATAATTTGAGAAAAATCTAGTATAATGTAAGACGACATCTACAGCCATTCGAGCAAACTTTCTTCGAAAAATCCAAATCAAGCCGCATCATGATAGAATATAGTGTGGACCAATAAATGATCAAATATTTATCTCATCTGCCTACAAACAGTTGAATATGATACAAAAGTTGACTCTAGGATGATGAATACCACTAATGGACCTCTTTGTCTTCATTTTTAGGTCCCTTTTGGTCCATTTATGCTTCTCATTTCCTCAAAATTTCAACTTTTAGGCCAATAAATACAAATTTTGGGGTAACTTTCACTCATTTATGAAAGAAATGTGATCACAAATAAGTAATCAAAGTATTAAAGCTGAATAAACTATCCATATAAAAGTTTACTGACTCCATTGAGGTTTCAATAAGTCCTTACGTAAAACTTAAATTTACGCCGCGTTCCAGAGAGGGACATAACAAGCTTCCCTTTTAATGAATAATTTGTTGTTACTGCTTCAAAAATCATTTCCTTTACTAATAACTATATATTTATTAAAGTATTACATAGGAAAAAGTTTTCTATTATAGCAAAATATAAGAAATAAGGAAAAAGGAAGAAGCTCCCTAAAACACTGAGTATGGCTTGCTCTGTCTACTAATATTCATGGTAGAGTCTTATTTCAAGACAATTTTCTTATAAAATGTGTTTTTGAGACTCAATCCACTCAGAATATTTCATTTTTGTAATATTTCACTTAAATAGCATGAAATTTTAACAAATTAATGAGGGTACACACAAGGTCAAAGGTGCATGTGTAGCGTCCCATATTAGGTGTAATACCACCATTGATTTTCCCCTATTAGTCTTTGTTAAATTTGCACTTTTCAAAAGATTGTGCAGAATTTATCTGTGTTTCAAATAAAGAAATACTTGGCATGATTATAGTTTTATTCTGTCCAGTACTATAGACAAAATTTCACATAACATTTCATTGCATATAAGACAATAACCATCACTGGAAGTTAATCAATCAAATGTTCACCCGTTTTTTCCTGAGTACTCGCTTTAGTAACCATGTAACCTTTTTCGTATGCAACCGGATGTGATGTACTATGATTTGGTGGTATTACACCTTTGAAGTAAGAATTGCATGCCCCTCATGAATAGCTTTCGGTCCAGAGTCTAGTTCTGTCTTTGATATTAGTCCTTTTTAGTTTAATCAGCTGTTAAATGTTTTAATTGGGTTTCTGATTTTCGATAAGATTGTCCATGATCGACACTTGCGAGACATTAATTGTCGATCATGAATGTAAGGTATAACCACTGCTATTAAAAGTAGGTTCCGCAGGGAATTTACCAGCCAAAAGCCAGTAACCCGGTTTGCACATCTACTGCAGTAAAATTGTACGCGTTATTGTTAATGGCATAAAGCTGACTTATTGTTTAACACGAAAGAAAAAAAACATGAAATTTCAAAGGCGATAACGCAAATGGCAACACTGGCGGGCATCATAGTTTTGTCTTTATCATTGCTAAATAATTCAAATCAATAGACATGGTCAAATTATACTGGCTCTTCTATAGTTTGGTTTATCGTCTGATTGTCCCCTTAGTATCTTTTTCCCTTTTGCATGAGTCAATTTAATCTAAACTCGATTAGGGGAAATTTATTCTGTTTATCATTAGTGCACGTCATCTTAATTTGAATTTCATGTGTATCTTATGTTGATTTGTGAAATTCATTAGACGTCGAGTTCCAATTGGTGACAATAGGTTACATGGCATATTGAGACAGGTGAGCATACCAGTTATAAAATCGGATACGAACAAAAAATATTAAACTGAAAATCAATACCAAAACTACTTTTCAATTACATGTAACGATTTGCTTTGAAAATTTCAACATAATTTGCTTTTATGATGCAACTACACATCATGCCCTTGTCAATTGTATTTTTTCCTACATTTAGTATATAGTGTTATTAACTGGCTGTTTCTGTATTTGCCCTGTTAAAGATTCGAGGTTAGCTGTATTGGGCCCGAGACTCGAAGAGTCGAAGGCCAATACAGCTAATCGAGAATCTATAACAGGCTCAATACAGAAACAGCCAGTTCATAACACTTTTATTAAATGATTTTAATTCTTCAATTAAACTAAGCAACTTACCTTAAAGTAGAAGAAGACACAGAAATTCATATCTGAACTTGTCTTTTCGCATTCACGATGGATTTTTTGTTAACATTGTCAGATGTAATTTCTGATTTCTCGTCCAAGTACTTAATCTTATGCTATTACAATTCATTTTATCTAGCAAATATAAAGTAGCTGGGAAGAATAAATCAGACATTTTAACTATTCTTGCTCTAGAATCGTCTGCATTCTGATAATTGATCAACGGAAATGAAACAGTAAAAATAATAAGTCGTACTCGAAAAGGCTGAAAAATATTTCCGGTTCAGACGTTACAATACACTGAACATCATTTAAACTTTTTAAATGATATTAAGTTCAAATATATGAATACAAATGATTTTTATGCATAACGATACGTCCAAAGTTAACTGTTACGTAAGCTTATGCGTAAGAAAATTGAAACCGGAAGTGAACGTCCCGCATTTATCATATTAAAAATTAACATTCCTTTATACTTCATTAAGCATAATATCATGTAATATATAATCTATATTTGTATCTAAATCATTATTTTTATTCATATGTATACATGAATAATCTAAAAATGCAAAACAATACCAATTTATTGACCAGATTGACCAAACAATTTGTAAATATGTTTTAACAATTAGAACAATTAAAACAATTATATTGGCATCAGGATATTTTTTTTTTTAACTTTTGATTTTGAAGTAAACGAATGTTCATTGATTAAACTGGCAAAGGCCATTTTTGTTTTTTTTTACCATCAAATGTATATGTTAAAATCTGTTCAGATGGATATTATTTAAACACTTTGCACAACATTTTAAACGTAGCAGTCAAAGCATACAAGTATGGAGTCCAATATACTCAAAATTTGGGAAAAAATCTAATGATGATTAAATGTAGCGATGACCTCTTAAATTTGAAAACATTTAAACAAAAGCTTGTACAAATTTTTTAACTGTTAAATAGTGCATATAAAAGTTTTATTCTAGCGTGTTGTCATTTTTATGACTTTATTCGATATGATATAGTTCTTACATGTCTTTGGAAAAAGTAATTGAAATGTAATTGATTACATTGGCACCGCAACTGTTACGCAATAATTACAGTTGAAAATCAATGTACTTGTATTGTTATTAATTACATTTAAAAATCAATTTGATTGAAACGTAATTAATTACTTTGGCATGTAATTGGTGTAAGCTATTATCATCAATTGACCCCCGTACTCGCAAACTTTGAAAAATGTCTACTATTTAACCACATAACTAATTTAAACCAAGATCGGGCTGAACTACCCACAGAGTTTAAGGTTTAAAGTTTGTGTTTATTGTTCCTGTCAATCAATCTAAGTGCCGTCTATGACTAAAAATAGATCTAACGTGTAAAATACAATTAATTTTCTTGACAGCATAATACATAGAGAAAATCTAACGTACCATATGATATCAGAATACCAAGATCTAACTACTTTATATTTCTACCAAAATTACTAGATGACTTATAGGAGTTGTGGCCCTTA
Organism: Mytilus californianus; assembly: GCF_021869535.1. Lineage (NCBI taxonomy): Eukaryota > Metazoa > Mollusca > Bivalvia > Mytilida > Mytilidae > Mytilus > Mytilus californianus. The sequence continues at coordinate 45,045,750 of NW_026262582.1, read as the reverse complement.
AATGACAATTTATGACAAATTTTGGTGTTTTACTTACTTTCTCGAAAACTGTAATACACAAACAGAAACTGTAATCAGAAACAAAATCATCAGTAGTTAAGAATAAAACAAAATCTTTATTCAACTGAACCCATCTACAGATTTCAATTAGGAGTTATCGCCTCCAAAAAACTGTTTTCGAGTAATGTTAACGTTTTGCCTACTAAATTGTAATCCATTTAGAGATAAAAAGAAAGATTAACAGCAAATACAATCATCAATACAAGACCTCAAAATGTTAATAGGACTAAAACCATTAATTTAGAGATTATTGGAATTATTCAAAAGGAATGTAACAATATTTTACTATTTTACTAAAATCATTTGTTGACTCCTTTGGAATTCTTGTCCATTACATTGTGTTTACCAAATGTAACGTTATTGCCTAATGTCTTGAAATCTGTAATGAACACTAAAATTAGTTCAGATAAACTTTAAAAGGCAATGGATACTCAAACATGATCAGCAATACTCCGTATATGCAAACATTTAATATCTTTGTAGGCGTAAATGATTAATTTGATCCTGTTACTTAAAAGAAAAATCAATGGCCTTCATTAAGCTTGAATGCGCTTTAAAAACTGTCTATTTGAAAACGAAAAATGTTCCTCCGCAAAACCTTTGATTACGTACAAGGTGAACATAAATATCAAAATACCATATGTTTCTAAAGAGAGCAATTCTGGTTGTTAGAAACCTCTAGTTACCATTTCGTATGGTTTGTGTCTTGTCATTTAGAGCCCTTGAGGTTATACGGGTTTATTAGATAATTATACAAGCCAGTCTGATTATGGAATTGAAACAATTACATGTGTAAGAAAATCCAATGCCCTGAAGAATGAAGAAGAACCCTTAAAACTATAATTGATGATTTGTCACCTGTAGAACGCTGTGGGATGTATCAACAGTCACTCAAATTAGTAAAGCTATCTTTAAGATCTATAAGTTTTTGCGTTTTTTGCCATGATGTTTTCATTTGCATCGACTTATGAGTTTGAATATTTCTTCCCCCTCTCTTTTAAAGTCCATTTTCAAATAGCCGTCTTAATTACAAAATTTAATTGTATACCTTTGCATACAATTTGTATGGAAGGAGCATGGTTTTGAAGTACTTATATATTCATTTAGAAGCAGTTATGTTTTGACATTTTGTTTAATAATCTATTTTGCAATTCTATTTTTACCATCTGTGTGAAGTTAACATTATTGATCGACCCCACACAGTACATGATGCATATACCTCTTGCTTTGTATAGGCAAGGATACAGCTTGGACTATGTTTATGAAATTATGTTGTTTTCCTCGGCAAAAAAATAACAAAGGCAATAATTTGATTAATTTAAAAACAAATTGGACGTTCAGCAAGCAGCAATCAGTCAACTGAAAAAAACACGTATCCAACGTTTATTTTTTCATAATGTATATATTTTTATATGTATTCACCCCTACATGTAGCAATATAAAGTCAACAACTAACAGTGTGAAATCTAATTGTTCTCGATTGTAAATATAAAAACAAGAAGATGTGGTATGATTGCAAATGAAACAACTCGCAACAAGAGACCAAATGACACAGACAAAATTACATTTCTGACACTTCACTAGTGAAATATATAATAAAACTGAACCTATATGTTTTTTTCAGATTAATTATGGCTTCTAGTCAAATGTGTGGACCATGTTCTAGGGTGGACAAACTAGCGTCAGCTGTAAAATTTTGCACTGATTGTGAAGATCCGTTGTGCGCAGATTGCGTCACAATGCACAAAGCAATCAAGGCTCTCGCTTTACATCATTTGATCGATGAAGAAGTTCAAACTGACAAGGCTTTCAACATCAGAAGAACCTGCAGTGATCATCCAGAGATAAGTTTGGAGTTTTACTGCTCAAATCATGAAACCTTATGCTGCCGCACTTGCTCCGTGAATACCCATCGCACATGTGGCAAAATTTTACCAATAGATGTTGCTGCAAGAGGAATAAAAACCTCAGTGATGTTAAACGATGTGAGAGCAGATTTAAAGGCTTTATTGAAAACTGCCAACCAATTAGGAGAGGATAGAGCAAAGAACAAGGAAAATATTGGTATAGCTAAAGCGACCACTCTACAAATGATAGCAAAATTTAAACGGGAATTAATTCAAGAGTTAGATGAACTAGAAAATAAATTAATGACAGAAGTTGACGTAACTAAGAATAAGCTTATCGAAAAGGCCCAATCTGACCTATCAAATATTGAAAGCCGGCAAAAGGCCATCGTAGATATGTCAGAACAGCTAGAATTTCTTACAACGCACGGCTCAGACAGCCAACTATTGATGCTGTTGAATACTATTACAGTGGATATTTCGAAGCAAGAGAATGACTTTCAAAATTTAATCCCGTCTTACGATTGCAGTTATATTAATTTCAAGGCATCAGGAATAAAGTCCGCTCTTAATTCTCTTGGATCAGTGGAATTAAAATCTGTTCCATGTTCTATTTCATACAAGCCTTCTAAACATGCACAAGCACAGATTCCACCAGCATATGAGAAAATGCCAAAAAAATTCAAACTCAAAAATAAATTTAAAGTACCGTGTCCCGGCGGGAGAGTAGCAAGCTTTGTAGTAACGAATGATAATAGGCTACTGTTATGTGATTCTGGAGACAAGCGTAGACCATTGTCGATGTAGTTAGAGACTGGAGACCACATTCAGGACTGTGCACTTGCCGGTACCGCGTGGGGAATAGCCATAATACCAGGAACAAACGAAGCGGTTGTAACATTGCCTGATATGCACTCGGTTCAGTTTGTTAACATAACCAGTATGGTACCAGGTAATGTAATAGAAGTTGCCTTGGAGCCTTATGGAGTCACAATTGTAAAGGACATGCTTGTATTGGGTGGGACGGGGAAAGTTTATTTCCTCAGTATGACTGGAAGTCTTAAGAAAACTTTCAATGTCGGAAGTGGATACTTGTATTCACTGAAGGTAAACAAGACGGATATGATCTATTGCTGTGATCCACAGGGTAATTCACTTCATTGTATTGATATAAATGGGACTGTTATCTTCTCCTATACATCTCCTACTTTTAATAGACCAGTAAACATATCATTTGACGGTAAAGATAATGTTTACGTTGTAACCTGTAAATCACACAAATTACATCGTCTGTCACCTGATGGGAAACTCCTTGACATCCCTCTCAAGAATCAAGATGGATTAAATGAACCGTTTGCAGTTGCTTTCAACAAGAATTATACCAAACTGTACATATCAAACGGACGGGGTATTAGAAATAAAGAAGTATGGATATTTGATTGTGCTTAGAAACTGCATATAACTCTAAAGACTTGTACTAGAGTATCACTTTATAATTTGTAAAAATGCCTGCATATAAATTGAAACCTTGTCCTGTCTCTGAAAGACCTTGATGAATTGTGTATAAATGTTCTGTTCCCTTGTTCGCAGAAATTATGTTGATTTAAAGAAAACAACAACATCACCATATTATACAAAGAATTTATTTTATTTTATAATATTACCAGAATGCCAGTGGTTAATGTATTGATGTAAAAAAAAAAGTATCCATAAGGAGTAAATATGAATTTACTGTTAATTGGCCAAGTAATTTTACAGTAATGAGCTGTCTCTTAAGTATCAGCGTGTATTCGTTGAAAATGATGTGTCTTATGAAGAAGTAATATTGACAGTTTTAATCAAAGTTAAACAAATTCTCTTTCAATTTTCAAAAAAAAAAACACATCTCTTAAGCATTTGAATTTGCAACTCTAGAAGAAAGATTAACCCGCCATTAATCATTTACATATAAAACAAAATACAAATGTTATTGTCAGATAGAATAAAATATATCCATCTTTATTTTTTCTTGCTTGTGAACTGTCTGCAGATTTCATTAAAGAAATAGTAAAAGCTGTAAACCTTTTTCGTGTGGCCATTTGAAGCATAAACTTATCATTCAGATGATATTTTTTTCACATAATACACTGTAATCAAAACATCAATTAAGTTTAATTTTCTGATTATGATCGAAATCACTCTAAATCAACTATTTTTGCCCAAGACTTCTGCAGGCAAAATATGCAAAATGCCCAGATTCCATAATTGCTGAACAGATTTTCAACATCAAATGAACAGAAAGTAGCAATAGAAATATATGTTATTAGATAATCAGCGTTTCATGTTTTTTTTTAATTTGGTGATAAATAGTAAAAGATACCTGTTTCATGTGTTTGTAATATTGCCTTGGCTTGTAATTTGATAAAAGATTACAATGCAATTATACAACAAAATATTTTCTTTATTAAAACTAGTATGTCATTTGTAAGGAGGTAGCTCATTAAAGCAATAAACTGTCAATTAATCAAATTCAAAAAAGCCTCAGTTTTTGACGTGCCTATGTTATGTTACATCTATCAATAAAAACATACTCTTCATAGATGATTTTTCTGTATGATATTCATTTCATTAAATAAGAAGCAAACTCTCAATCTATTGAAAGATATAACTTAAATAAAAATTTCATGAAAACAAATTAATACAATATAAATGGTGTTTATTAGAATTAACAAATTTGACCACACTTGGCTGTCGCTTAATTAAGCACAGTAGATACAAAACACATTATACATATGTTATGAAACATTTGTGAACTAACTAGTAAAAATAACCAACAAAAAAAAATATATTCCAGTAGTGCTTCACATTTCAGTAATTAACAACATCATCAGTTGCTCCTATTTATTGGATTGATGAACTGATAGAAAGGAAAAACAATTATTTATCTTTATTCTAATTCTTAATACTCCACTATAGTAGTCCACAGAAGTAAAGTTGGTTTTACCTATTCTGTTAATGTTTGTCCTTGGTCAGTTCCATTATTAAAAGGTATTGAAATAAGTGTTACTTGCCAAAATAGATGTGTTTAAATGGAAAAAATTTATCAGGTGTAAGTTTTTATCAAAGTTCTGCAAAGAAAAATTCTGTTCCAATTACATTTCTTTACAATATTTTGAAAGAAGAAAACTTAAACTGACCACCTGTGATATAATATAAACTAGAATTCTATACTTTCGTCATGATTTTTTAAAAGACACCAAAACACACCCAAATGATATATTTTTCAGTTAAGCTGTCAGAAAATTAACAGCAATTAAACAGTTGCATATTTTACTTTATATTTGCATGAGTGAAAGATATGTAAATGAAGGGTTAGATCTTAAATGAAAATTATGGACAGAAAGGTCAATATAAAATAGAAATGACGCTAACATACAAATCAATCTACATCATAGGTAGATATACTTTGATTGTATTTTCTAATTCATTTCTTTGTTTATACTAGATAGTCTTGTAGAGAGGTATTATTGTTAATTTACTTTTTCCTAGGTGTTTTCTTTTATCATGCAAAGTGGCATTGTCATGAGATGACTACCAAAATTCCATTTAGTGGTGTTGTTGTGTTGCATTACCATTCAATATAAATCAACGGAAATGTAGCGTATATGTAAATGAGACATCAATTCAAAGATATCTCAATTTATTCAAGAGAAAAGCACTTATTTTTTTTTTTGTAATAACTCTATATTTTTTAAGAACTAAACCTGGCAAATAATTATTGTTTCCATGAACAGATAAAGCATTATTCTTGGTTGTTTGTTCCATAACAAATTTTTAAATTGTAATCAATGTTTTATGACGATTTGATGGCTAGTATAATGACTATGATTATTAATAATATTCTCAATACAGATTTAATTATCATGCAGGCGGTGTTGCCACGATGGAAACAGTGCAGGCGGTGTTGCTACGATATCAAAGAAGCAGAGATTCGAATCCCACGGAGGAAAGAACAAAAAATTGCTGACGAAAATTTATAGATCTAACATTGTATGGTTAAACTTGAGACGAATTATATATATGTTATAGATTATGTTATTAGCCCTGTATAACCACGGTTATCCAATAAAGAACGTCTGTCCTAAGTTTGTCACGTATTTAGACGTATAGAATAAAATCATAATTTGATGTGACGACGGACAAAACATAGCTGATATGAAAGATATACCAGGCTACTTGCCACTATACATCATGTACTGTGTTCCAACCCTAGATAAAGCCGACGAAAAAGTAGTACAGGCTGTGTTGCCTCGATGTCACATAAGCAGGGGATCAAATCCCACTGAGAAAGAACAATAATTTGCTCACGCAAATTTACAGATCTAACATTGTTGGCCTAAATTTGAGATGCATTATATATATAAATATTACAATACATCATGAACAAAAATGATAGCCGTGTATTTGATTAGTAGATATGATAAGTGATTTGTATTGTTTATTTTATAATTTACTACAGTACGTGACTCAACCTGAGGATTTTTATTTAAACTGTTAGATTTATCTATTACACCTTGGACATCATTGAAGAATCAAAGTATAGTTATTGCATCAACACTGGTAATATTTATATACTGACTGACTTTAAAAACGCAACACTCATTTTGTTGATTTTTTTTCCACATCATGTTTGATTCTCATACAACTACTATTAATGCTTACCATACTTCTTTCTCTTAAGAAAAAATCAACATCTGACTTACCTGTGGTTATTGAACATACCGGATTTTTGAAGTCGCACGAATTTCTTAAAGCGAAATTTGGAACCCATAAAAGATTTTTTCAGTTTGTTTTGCTTCGTGAAACAGTTCTTTCAACCCTTTGCCACACTTAAATCAGTTTAGAAATGTTGCATCTCCATATTGCCAAGACTGAGGAATAAAAAACTGAATCAGCCCATAAGAATACTGCAAACAGGAAAACGTGAACGTGCTGCAACCATACAGTTTGACTTCAGAAACTCGTCTTGCTGTCCTTCCGACAACGATACAGGTAGACGGGATTTGTTACTGACAATCAATGACCAGATCAACATGTAGTGACAATGCAACGTCAATAGAATTTGATTACGCAACGTCATTTGCAAGACATGTTTACGGCCGCAACGTCAACTGCTTATCAAATTGCCGAATGCCAATGAGCACAGATTCATGCCATAAACGTTTCCCATAAACTGAACTGCCAAAGAATCGACCGAAGAAAAACATTTAAAGCCCTGAAGTTTCCACCGCATAATTGCCAAAACCCATTGAAACGGGTGAAACAAACGCATATTCAGAAGGTGTAAAACAGAACCCAAAACATGTGGAACAGAATTTGTTGATCTTTCTGACAATCATTTTGGCGTTTGTTACAGGGAGTCATTGCTTTTGACGGTGCCACATTCATTCAAAAATTTAAAAAGAATAATCTAGTGTTGCGTTTCTAAAGTCGGTCAGTATATATTATTGCACTTTGAACGTATTTTTTAACCATTAGCTTAAAAAATATATTGCAATATTAACTATTGACTAAATTATTGGTCAGACAATACCCGGTATAATATATATATATATATAAAAGAGGCCTGGTATATAATATTCCAAATGAGACAAGTTATCAAACAAAAACCGAGCCTAAGGATGTAAACAACTTAAGGTCAGTGCTGAATAATTGAGATCGGGTAGGGTGTTAATGAATGTTATCACAATAATTACGTAAATATCGATATGATATATTTTGAAAACTAAAGATTTAGCTCAAGATGGAACGGAAAAAACACAGCATCGTCGTACGGTCCGATTGAGGACTTCAGACCAAATACATTCATAAGAATGTCAGGATCAACGTAGTTTTTATTTAAACCGAAATTATATGAAGATTGATTGCAGTGATTCTTTAATAAAAATAATTTACAAATTTTAGTTTTTCACTTACTATCACGAAAACTTTAAAATACAGGCAGAAACTATTAACAGAAAAATTCATCAGCAATGCAGGATATACAAATACTTAATTTAACTCTACCCGTCTAACGATTTGAATTAGGAGTCAATGGCTTAAAAAAATACTATTCTCGCCCAATTTTAACGTGTTTAGCGTTTCTATGTATGTTGGCGTTTGTTGTTGTAGCAGTTCAGTGTTTCTGTTGGTCTGCAGCCGGTTGTACGAACGTGTCATTAGACTATTGAGTCATTAAGTCTTCATTAGCCTAATGCATCATAAAGGCTTAATGAAGACTTAATGACCCATTAGGCTAATGGAACGTTCGTACAACCGGCTGCTGTTGTTTTCTTCTTATAGTTGATTTAATTCCCTCGGTTTTGGTTTGTGACCCGGATATGTTTTCGTTTACTCGATTTATGACTACTGAATAGCGGTATACTACTGTTGCCTTTATTTGCCTTATATGTTGTTACTTAAAAAGATACAAAAAGAAACATTATCAGAAAACACGATCAGCAATACAAGACAAACAATATTAATATGACTTATATAAAAGTAAGGAGATGTGATAGGATTGCTAATCAGAAAACTATCAACCAAAGTTAAACGAAGTGAATTAGATGCACTTTATCTGTTAAATATGGAAATGGGGACGTTTAATCCATTGCTTCATAAAGGCAAAATACAGCTTATCTTTACGTTTCAGAACTATGTTTTTGGTTTATTATTTAAGCTGTGGCATGTGTGGCATGGCAAAGTTTCTTTTCATCCAGCAAACATTCTTTTTCCACCAGCATTCCAAATTTCCCGCTCTTCATCTTGGTAGTTTTGCAAGCAGCAGTCAACTATCAATTATTTAAAAATATTTTTTCAATAATTTCAATGATAGTTGAAGAAAACAAGGACCTATTGGTAATATGAACATTTTTTTTTTCAGCGAGTCGCACTAAAAGTTTTTTTTAGTTTGTTTTCCTTAGTCTATGTTGCTTTATAGACATTCTCAATAAGCTTTGTCAGCGGAACATCTGTTAGTTCAGTTGACTTAGAGTCTCCGAGGGTTTCACCAGCCTGTAGCCAGTACTTCGATAGAGTCGTGAAAATAAGATTATTGTTTTATTTTACTGATATAAAATTTGATATAAAATCGTTCAAATTAAGGACTGTATTTCCCTCGTGCATATTTTTTCTTCTTTTTTCGGATTAATGTTATTTATCAGTCCTTTTGGGTTAAATCATCTTTTCAATATTGATATTTGGTTTGGATTTTAGAGTACTTTTGGTCTCGAGCATAACTGGAAGATATAACTTGTCAAATGTGCAACTGCAATGAGCAGTAAATTTGGCACCATTAATACTATAAATACAACAGGGTCATTCCATTGTCGGTGGCAAACTGTTATTCTCGAACGTTGTCTCCAACCCAGTAGTCAGTATTTCGGTATGTAAATCTGCGGTTTTAACATTGGTACCGTTTATGTTATTGGCAGAACGTTGGCTTTTTGTAAAACAAGGAACAAAAGAAAAACATTTATGCTTTTCGTGCTTTCGCTTTATGAAATATGAAAGGCGACAAACATAATGACCGCGTCTGTGGCCACCATATATTTTCCCTCACCATTGTTAATTACCGATTAAAACAAATAGCTTCGGTCAGATTACTCGTTCTTATATTTTTGTTTTATCAGTTGATTTTTCCCTTGATATTCTCTGTCCCTTTGTATGATTTTGATCTAAACTAGCATAAAGGCTAAGTAATGGTGTTCATCCTTTGATCACGTCGTCTCATTTTCATTTCAGGTTACATAATGTTGATTTGTATTTCCAGCACTTTGTTGGTGGTACATATCTGATTCAATCACTGGTAAGCTCAACTGGCCCATTATGCCATATTTGAGCTTTGATTGTCAATTAGTCTCCGTCGTCGTTGTAAACTTTTAACAAAATCTCCTCTTAAAGCACTTTACCACTTTCAACTAAGCTAGGCTGAATGATTATTAGAGTAAAAAGTTAATCGTTTTTCTTATTCCATTCAATTATAATGACAACAATGGTTCGAATTAAACTTGAGGGAAACATCACCAGCCCAGTAGTCAGCACTTCTGTGTTGACATGAATTATCATTGATATGGTCATAACTACAAATTAACGGTTTACAAAACTTAGAATGTTTGAAATACTAAGGCTTTCCTACCTCAGGAATAGATTACCTTAGCTGTATTTGGCAAAACTTTTAGTAATTTTTGGTCCTCAATGCTTTTCAACTTCGTACTTTATTTGGCCTTTTTTACTTTTTTTATTCGAGCGTCACTGATGAGTCTTTTGTAGACGAAACGCGCGTCTGGCGCAAATACAAAATTTCAATCCTGGTATCTATGATGAGTTTATTATCCAAGTTATTATTGACTATTACCAAACTAAAAGACAAACTGAAAGAGTTGTATTTGTTTCATAAAAAAGAATGGCGAACGTAGATACAAGTATCTTGTATTGGGGAGGGATAAATCCTACTTTGAAAAGAATCTATCTGATTTAAAAAAAAATTCTCTGAAACTGACATTATCAAGATGCTTGATTTCTTGATTGACAACATATTTGTTACGTTTTGAGGACATGTTTTTCAACAGACTGTCGGCATTCCAATGGGAACCAATTGTGTCCCTCTTCTTGCCGACTTGTTTCTCTATTATTATGAGGCTGATTTTATACAGGAACGTCTTAGGAAGAATGATAAGAAGTTAGCAATATCCTTTAACTTTACTTTCCGCTATATAGATGATGTTCTCTCACTAAATAATTCAAAATTTGGTGACTATGTTGAACGCATCTATCCCATCGAACTAGAGATAAAGGATGCAACAGATACAGTTACGTCTGCCTCATATCTTGACTTACATCTAGAAATTAACAATGAGGGTCGGTTGAAAACAAAACTTTACGACAAAAGAGATGATTTCAGCTTCCCAATTGTGAACTTTCCATTTCTATGTATCAACATTCCAGCAGCTCCTGCATACGGAGTATATATCTCCCAATCGATACGATATTCCCGGGCTTGTATTTCCTATCATGATTTCCTTGATAGACAGTTGCTGCTCACAAGGAAGCTATTAAACCAAGAGTTCCAAATGGTGAAGTTGAAATCATCCCTTCGTAAATTTTACGGACGCTATCACGAGTTGGTTGACCGTTATGGAAAAACCGTTTCACAGATGATATCGGATATGTTCCTTATATCGTAATTACAATCCACTTCCTTTTTCACCATAAACATGACAAATGTGACCTTCCGAATTAGACTATTTACCAGATTTGTAATAACATGAGCAACACGACGGGTGCCACATGTGGAGCAGGATCTGCTTATCCTTCCGGAGCACCTGAGATCACCCCCAATTTTTTGTGGGGTTCGTGTTGCTTAGTCTTTAGTTTTTTATGTTGTGTCTTGTGTACTATTATTTGTTTGTTTGTCTTTTTATTTTTTAGCGATGGCGTTGTCAGTTCATTTTCGATCTATGAGTTTGACTGTCCCTCTGGTATCTTTCGCCCCTCTTTTATCATAAATATATAGTTAATCTGACATACCAATAATGATCAGATGCCAAGAATCCCTACCTTTTATTTCAACAAAAAATATTAGATATCTACTAATTGAAGTTGTAGCCCTTTAATGAGAATTTCTTGCCGATTTAAGTTTCTTTGATATATATCTGAAAATTTAATGAAACTGTTAACAGAAAAAATTATCAACAATACAGGACATACAAAATTTGTATTTTACTGAATACATCAACCAATTGTTTTAGTAGTTATTGCCTTTCAGAACATTTTGTTAGCTTTTATATCCATTATGCTGATAACTATTACAGATTTTATTAAATGACAACACTACGTGACAGGAATACAGTAAAAACAAACGCAAGAACACTCAGCACAGATAAATACATAAATAAATAAAATAATACAAGTAGTACATGTAGTATATTATAACATTTAAACAGCAGAACAACAACGGACACCTCCAAAAATTTACGACATCACACCAGGACACCACAAACGAAATGTGATATGCGCTTCACATGAATGGATCAACGTCGCAAAAAGTGACGTTTTTTTTTTGTGACGTTTAAATTATCACAGGTAAATTTCTAAAAATAAAATAGAGTTATTTATTTATAGACACGTACAAGGATATTAAATTGGGATTGAGTTTGTAATGATGTTATTTTATATATTTTCTAACCATGACAAGAATATTAAAATGGAATTGTGTTTGTAACAGTGTTATTATTTGTATTTTCTAACCATGTCGGTTTTTCTTCTTAATTAAAACTGTGTATAAACAAAAATAATCCTGTGCATTTAGTGTATTTTAATTCGCGTGTTAGCCTTTTATGAAATGAATAGATAAACACATTAAAATAATGATCAATTTCTTAGGAGTTCTTGCCCTTACCATTCTTTACCGATTAAAACGTTATTATCTATCATCTTGAAATCTATATTTTGAGCGTTCCTGATGAAGGTAAATGAAGAGATTTCGAAGAACTTCGGACGCATAAAATTTATCACGCGTTGTTTTCGTTTTTTAGCGGTTTTGTTAAAGCTGCATTGCAAGGTAGAAAGATCGTGTAAATAACACAATTGAACATGAAGTCACGTAAAAAAATAAAGCCAATTGACGGAAACTGTATACTCTTACCATCTAGGGTCCGTTTGGCTTTACACTTTTTTAAAATAAGCAGTCCTGTCAGTGTGGTAATGGATTTATAGTCCAATACATGCGTTAGAAAATCCAAAGGTTATCTTGTATGAAGAAGAATATTTTTTGTCCTATGTTTTACGAATGTAAACAGTCACTTTAATTGGTGACGCTGACTTCAAGATCTATAGTTTTAAAATGTTCTTCTTTAAAATTGTTAGAGTAACATGAAAAAGGAAACAACTTATAGGTTAGACAAACTGTATACCATCCTGTACCAACGTTATGAAAAATGCATGTATTTTATGTTCTTATGTAGTCATTTAGCAGCTGTCATACATTTCTATTATGTAATTACCCATTTTACATTTCTATTTTACTATAGATGTGTAATGGAGGGACAGTGTGAAAATTATAGTCACAATCCATGTCTGATTCGCATGCTTCTCATAGCTAAGAATACATCGACTAAGTACATAGGCGATAATTTGAAAATAAAATGACTGTCATATATAAATTTGTCTCGATACAAAACCTGGTATTGCTCACCACTTGCCTTTTGTACAAGAGAGGCTAAAGATACTAAAGGGACATTGAAGTTCATTAGTGGAAAATAAACAGACAAAGCCAAGGCAAAAACAAAAGTCTACGGAAGAGTAAGCAGATCCTGATCCACTTGTGGCACCCGTCGTGTTCCTCATGTTTGTGCAAAGTCGGGGATATAATGTATGTCTACAACGGGGTTGAATGTATTACAATTAAAACATATTCGTCATCATCTGTGAAACAGATATCCGATAACGGTCAACCAACTCGGGATGGCGCCTGTAAAATTTAAGAAGGTATGATTTCAACTTCACCCATTGGAACTCTTGGTTAAGTATATACTTGTGAGAGCAGCAACCATCTATAAAGGAAATCATGATAGGAACTGCTGGAATGTTGCTACATAGAAATGAAAAAGTCATAATTGGTAAGCTGAAATCATTTCCTTTGTCGTTAAATTTTGTTTTCAACCGACCTTCATTGTCAATTTAGAGATTTATGTCAGGATATGAGGCAGCAGTTAACTGTATCTGTAATATCTTTTATCTCAAGTTCGATGGGATAGATGCCGTCAACTTAGTCATTAAATTTTAAATAATTTAGTGAAAGAACATCATCTTTATAGCGGAAAGAGAAGTTAGAGAATACTGATAACTTCTTCTCATTCTTTCTAAGAAGTTTCTGTATGAAGTCAGTCTCATATGAATCAACAAACAAGTCGTCAAGAAGAGGAGCACAGTTGCTTCCCATTGAAATTGCCAAATGTTTGTTGAAAAACACTTCCTCCAAACGTAATCAAGTAATCAAGAATCTTTATAATGTCAGTTTCAGAAAATGTTTTGTTTGAATCAGAGTGTTTATTACAAAGGACGATTTATCCCTCATCTAGACAAGATAATTGTATCTACGTTGACCATTCTTTTTTATTAAACAAAGCAAAACCAACTCTTTTAATTTGTCTTTTAGTTTGGAACGGGAAATAATTGTGTAGAAAAGTGTAGAAAAGTCTAATACAATAGTTCTGATCGATTTCTTCTATTTATAAAATAACCCCAAACGTTGTAGGTGAGTTCGACTTGAATTCCTCTGAACTCAATGGACTCTGATTTTCACTTTTCCTGCCGAAGGTCTGGGGTTATCTCCGGCTATCTCTGTCAATACAAACTACCGTTACTTTATGGCCAATAGTGCTGACATGGCGTTAACATTAATCAATCAACAAATAGATGTTTAGAAATATAAATACATGTACTCATCCCTACATGGTGCAGTATAAATGTGATGAGGGTCGACAAACTGCATGAAATCCAAAAAGTAAAATAACAGAAAAATCGAAATCCAAGGGAATTAATTCAAAACGGAAAGACCTTTATAAAATGACAAAATCAAAAGCTCAACCACATCTAACAAATAGAAGAACTGTCATATTCCTGACTTGGTACAGGGATTTCCTTGTGTAGTAAATGGTGGATTAAACTTGGTTTTATAGCTAGCTAAACCCCTCACATGTATGACAGTCGCATAAAATTCAAATATATTGACTACAATGTGTGAACAAAACTAACATACATAATAGATAAAAATGTCAAAAACAGGGGTACAGCAGTCAACATTGTAATATAATATTAATCACTATAAAAACAAAGAACTATTTCAACAACAAAAACACAAAATGGCGTAAAAACAAAGTACATAAGCAAAAATAAAAGACAAGAACTCAAAATTGACCACAGCACAATGACGGGTTGTATAAGTACAGATCCACGTCATAAGTATATAATCCAAAATGGATAAACAATAAAGGTTGAACATTTACAAGGACAAAAATGGGGAAACTTTAATTAACTAATTCAAATTATTAAAAACGTCAGTACCTATAATCTATACTTCAAGACCATCATGTATTATTTGTGAAGTTGATACGGAATATTTATCAACAAGGTCTAGGTATCTTCCAATGAACTTTTTTTAGAAACAGGACTAGACGTTCTTTGACATAACCTTGGCTCATAAAATTTCTGCTCAGACACTGGTGACGTTTTATAAAGTCTAAATACAATGTTGCAAGCTCTTGAATACCGAATAACTTTGAAAATGTATATCCCATATGCAGGTGAATTTGGTTTATTGCTGCTAAGGTGGGGAAAATTTATAATTTCAAAATTAAAATCATCTCGCTTGTCATAAATTCTGGTACTGAGGTGACCGATTATGTCAAATTCGAGGTATAACTCTAAAAATGAGGCGGAGGAAGCCGTGTCTGTTGTTTCTTTTTTCTAGTTCTTGAGAATATATTAATGGAACCCAATAAAAAAAGTTTGGATTGTTAAGGGAAAGAACATTCTCAATATATCTGAATGTGAAATTAAACGATCTGGAATCATGATATTCTTGTTTTTTGACAAGTGTCTGAAGGATCTCCGACTCATATGAAAATAAGAAGAGGTCGGCAAGAAGATGCGTACCGTTCGTTCCCATAGCTCAATTGTTCAAGATCACATGTACATTTTCTGAAACTTTACTATATCAAATGAAATCAAAATATATTATTTTCAGAGAAAATATGGCTTTTTGTCAAAGGTTTGGAACATGTGCACGAATGCACAAATCAGATTCTGTCGTACAATTTTCACTGATTGTCAAGATGCCTTATGCGCAAATTGTCTTGTCACCTACAAAGCAATTAAGGCTCTCGATTTACATCCTTTGATAGAAAAGGAAGTTCAAACTGACAAGGTTTTCAGCATCAGACGAACCTGCAGTTACCATCCAAATATGAGTTAAGAGTTTTACTGCTCGAATCATGAAAACTTGTGCTGTCGTACATGCTCCGTGAATACCCTGCGCACATGTGGCAAACTTTTACCGATCGATGTTGCTGAACGCGGAATAAAGTATTCAAAAATGCTAAACGATGCGACAGCAGATTTAAAGGCTTTATTGAAAACTTCTGAACAATTAGGAGATGACAGAACAAAAAAACAAGGAAAACATCAGAAAAGCTAAAGTGACCACTCTACAAAAGGTAGCCACATTTAAACGTAAATAAGTTCAAGAGTTAGATGAACTAGAACAGAAATTAATGGCAGAAGATGAGGAAACAGAGAAAAAGCTTACCCAGAAAGCCAATTATGATCTCTCAGACATTGAAATCCGACGAAAGGATATCGTAGATACATCAGAACAATTGGAATTTCTTACAAAACACGGCTCAGAAAGCCAAATATTGATGTTGTTAAATATTAAAACATATTCGTCATCATCTGTGAAACAGATATCCGATAACGGTTAACCAACTCGGGATGGCGCCTGTAAAATTTAAGAAGGTATGATTTCAACTTCACCCATTGGAACTCTTGGTTAAATATATACCTGTGAGAGCAGCAACCATCTATAAAGGAAATCATGATAGGAACTGCTGGAATGTTGCTACATAGAAATGAAAAAGTCATAATTGGTAAGCTGAAATCATTTCCTTTGTCGTAAAATTTAGTTTTCAACCGACCTTCATTGTCAATTTAGTGATTTATGTCAGGATATGAGGCAGCAGTTAACTGTATCTGTTGAATCCTTTATCTCATGTTCGATGGGATAGATGCCGTCAACTTAGTCATTAAATTTTAAAATATTTAGTGAAAGAACATCATCTTTATAGCGGAAAGAGAAGTTAGAGAATACTGATAACTTCTTTTCATTCTTTCTAAGAAGTTTCTGTATGAAGTCAGTCTCATATGAATAAAGAAACAAGTCGTCAAGAATAGGAGCACAGTTGCTTCCCATTGAAATTGCCAAATGTTTGTTGAAAAACACTTCCTCTAAACGTAACAAATATGTTCTCAATCAAGTAATCAAGAATCTTGATAATGTCAGTTTCAGAGAATTTTTTGTTTGAATCAGAGTTTTATTACAAAGGACGATTTATCCCTCATTTAGACAAGATAATTGTATCTACGTTGCACCATTCTTTTTTATGAAACAAAGCAAAACCAACTCTTTCAATTTGTCTTTTAGTTTGGAACGGGAAACAATTGTGTAGAAAAGTGTAGAAAAGTCGATTGCAATAGTTCTGATCGATTTCTTCTATTTATAAAATAACCCCAAACGTTGTAGGTGAGTTCGACTTGAATTCCTCTGAACTCAATGGACTCTGATTTTCACTTTTCCTGCCGAAGGTCTGGGGTTATCTCCGGCTTTCTCTGTCACTACCGTTACTTTATGGCCAATAGTGCTGAAATGGCATTTACCACAATAAATCAACAAATAGATATTTAGAAATATAAATACATGTACTCATCCCTACATGGTGCAGTATAAACATGATGAGGGTCGACAAACTGCATGAAATCCAAAACGTAAAATAACAGAAATATCGAAATCCAAGGGAATTAATTCAAAAAGGAAAGTCCTTTATAAAATGACAAAATCAAAAGCTCAACCACATCTAACAAATGGAAAACAACTGTCATATTCCTGACTTGGTACAGGGATTTCCTTATGTAGAAAATGGTGGATTAAACTTGGTTTTATAGCTAGCTAAACCCCTCACATGTATGACAGTCGCATAAAATTCCAATATATTGACAACAATGTGTGAACAAAACAAACAGACATAATAGATAAAATGTCAAAAACAGCGGTACAGCAGTCAACATTGTAAAATAATCTTAATCACTATAAAAACAAAGAACTATTTCAACAACAAAAACACAAAATGGCGTTAAAACAAAGTACATAAACAAAAATGAAAGACAAGAACTCAAAATTGACCACAGTACATTGACGGGATGTATAAGTACCGATCCACGTCATAAGTATATAATCCAAAATGGATAAACAATAAAGGTTAAAAAATTTACAAGGACAAAAATGGGGAAACTTTAATTAACTAATTAAAATTATTACCAACGTCAGTACCTATAATCTATACTTCAACACCATCATGTATCTGTGAAGTTGATACGGAATATTTGTCAACAAGGTCTAGGTATCTTCCAATGAACTTTTTTAGAATCAGGACTAAACGTTCTTTGACATAACCTTGGCTCATCAAATTTCTGCTCAGACCCTGGTGACGTTTTATAAAGTCTGAATAGCAGCTGCTAGCTCTTGAATACCGAATAACTTTGAAAATGTATATTCCATATGCAGGTGAATTTGGTTAATTGCTGCTAAGGTAGGGAAAATTTATAATTTCAAATTTAAAATCGTCTCGCTTGTCATAGATTCTGGTACACCGATTATGTCAAATTCGAGGTATAACTCTAAAAATAAGGCGGAGGAAGCCGTGTCTGTTGTTTCTTTTTTTCTAGATCTTGAGGATATATTAATGGAACCCAATCAGAAAAGTTTGGATTATTAATGGAAAGAACATTCTCAATAAATCTGAATGTGAAATTAAACGATCTGGCTTCATAATATTCTTGTTTTTTGACAAGTGTCTGAAGGAAACTCCGACTCATATGAAAATAAGAAGAGGTCGGCAAGGAGATGCGTACAGTTCGTTTCCATAGCACAATTGTTCCAGATCACATGTACATTTTCTGACACGTCACTACATCAAATGAAATCTAAATTTAATTTTTTTCAGAGAAAATATGGCTTCTAGTCAAAGGTGTGGAACATGTACAAGAATGGACAAATCAGCTTCTGCCGTACAATTTTGCACTGATTGTCAAGATCACTTATGCGCAAATTGTGTTGCCACCCACAAAGCAATTAAGGCTCTCGCTTTACACCTTTTGATAGAAGAGGAAGTTCAAACTGACAAGGTTTTCAGCATCAGACGAACCTGCAGTTACCATCCAGATATGAGTTTAGAGTTTCACTGCTCTAATCATGAAAACTTGTGCTGTAGTACATGCTCCGTGAATACCCTTCGCACATGTGGCAAACTTTTAACCGATCGGTGTTGCTGCACGCGGAATAAAGTCATCAAAAATGCTAAACGATGCGACAGCAGATTTAAAGGCTTTATTAAAAACTTCCGAACAATTAGGAGATGACAAAGCAAAAAACAAAGAAAACATCAGAAAAGCTAAAGTGACCACTCTACAAAAGATAGCCACATTTAAACGTGAATTAGTTCAAGAGTTAGATAACTTGAACAAAAATTAATGGCAGAAGTTGAGGATACAGAGAAAAAGCTTACCCAGAAAGCCGAATATGATCTTTCAGACATTGAAATCCGACGAAAAGATATCGTAGATACATCAGAACAATTGGAATTTCTTACAAAACACGGCTCAGAAAGTCAAATATTGATGTTGTTAAATACTATTAGAGTAGATATTGCAAAGCAAGAGAACGACTTTCAAAATTTGATCCTGTCTTACGCATGTAGTGATATTACCTTTAAAACATCCGGAATAAAGTCTGCTCTTAATTCTCTCGGATCAGCGGAAATAAAATCGTTTCCATGTTCTATTGCACACAAACCTTCTAAACACTACCAAGCCCAGATACCACTAGAGTATGAGAAAATTAAAAAAAAGTAAAGCATTATCGACATGGTAGGAGACGGGACACCAAATTCAGGACTGTAAACTGGCTGCTCCCGCGTGTGGTATAGCTATGATACCAGGAACAAATGAAGCAGTTGTTACACTACCATATATAGTCGCGATTCAATTTGTTTGCATAACCAGCATGACACCAGGAAATGTAATAAAAGTTCCTGTAAAGTCATTTTGATTCACAGTTGTAAAGGACATGATAGTATTGGGTGGGGCGGGAAAAGTTTATTTTCTCAGCATGACAGGGAGTCTCAAGAAAACTTTCAATGTCGGAAGTAGATTATTGTATTCACTGAAGGTAAATGAGATGAATATGATCTATTGCTGTGAGGTATATGATGGTTCACTCCATTGCATATATGTCAATGGACGTGTTATCTTCTCATAATCATCTTTAGATTTCAATGGACCAATAGACATGGCATTGGATGGTAAAGAAAATCTGTACGTGACAATTAGGAAATCAAACAAATTACATCGTCTGTCACCAGATGGGAAGCTTATTGACATGCTCGAATCATAAAAACCTGTGCTGTCGTACATGCTCCGTGAATACCCATCGCAAGTTGACCGATCGATGTTGCTGCACGCAGAATAAATTCATCAGTAATGCTGAACGATGCGACATCAGATTTAAAGGCTTTATTGAAACTTCCGAACAATTAGGATATGACAGAGCAAAAAACAAGGAAAACATCGGCATAGCTAAAGTGACCACTCTACAAAAGGTAGCCACATTTAAACGTGAATTAATTAAAAAATTAGATGAACTAGAAAAGAAATTAATGACAGAAGTTGAGGTGACAGAGCAAACGCTTACCAAGAAAGCCGAATCTGATATTTCAGACATTAACATCCGACGAAAGGCTATCGTAGATATATCAGAACAATTGGAATTTCTTACAAAACACGGCCCAGAAAGCCAAATATTGATGTTGTTAAATACTATCAGAGTAGATATTGCAAAGCAAGAGAACGACTGTAGTGATAAAACCTTTAAAGCATCAGGTATAAAGTCTGCTCTTAATTCATCTCGGATCAGTGGGAATAAAATCGGTTCCATGTTCAATTACATACAAACCTTCTAAACACGATCAAGCCCAGATAACACCGGAATATGACAAAATACCAATTAAATTTATTCTCAAAAGTAAATTCAAAGTACCTTATCCTGGCGGATCAATAAGTAGCATTGTTGTAACGAATGATAAGAGGCTATTGTTATGTTATTCCGGAGACAAAAGTAAAGCATTGTCGATATGGTCAGAAACTGGAGACCACATTCAGGACTGTGCACTTGCGGATTGGGTTTGGGGTATAGCTATGATACCAGGAACGAATTATTAAGTTGTAACATTGCCTGCCTTGAATGCGATTCAGTTTGTCATCATAGCCAGTATGGTGCCAGGTAAAGTGATGAAAGCTCCCGACAAGTCCTAAGGAATAACTGTTATTAAGGACATGATGGTATTAGGTGGGAAAGGAAAATTTAAGTTTATTTCCTTAATATGACAGGAAGTCTATTGAAAACATGCAATGTAGGAATTCATTACTTTTATTCACTGAAGGTAAATAAGACGGATTTGATATATTGTTGTAGCGTAAATACTGATACACTCCATTGCATTGATGTATTTGGGACTGCTGTTTTCTCATATAAACCTCCTGATTTCAATGGACCAGTAGAAATGGCATTAGACGGTAAAGAAAATCTGTATGTAACAACTCTGAGTTCATCCAAATTGTTTCGTCTGTCACCAGATGGGAAGCTTCTTGACATCCTACTGAAGAAGGTAGATGGATTGAATCAACCGTGTGGAATTCACGGCCGACACTCGGCTAACCGAGAGATTGGTCGGTTAATCTATATTGAGTATGCGGCTATATGGGCGGTTGGTCTGTTAATCGGGTCGGTTATACGTCTGTTAAGAGTAAAACGCACAATTTAAATGTTCAACTCTGTTAAATATACAGATTTTTGGCATATTATAAGAACCAAATAAAAAAAAGAAAAGTGTCTGACAAAATCATATCTATCATAGAACATTTTCCACATGTAAAAACATTTCATAGTCTGCGCAAACTTCAGTAAAACTAAAAGGCGTCGCGCAAGTATGTGGTATTTATGCTTATACGCATAGCAATTGTTTTAATAAAAGGCGAAACAAACAATTTTAGATATCATTTAAAGGACACAAAATAGTACTTTGGTTCTAAAAAATAAATTGACATTAGTAAATATTTCATAATTGTAATATAACGTGAGTAATACCACGTTTTAGTGACTATTAGAGGAATAAAGTCTGTTAATGGGTTGGACAATTAAAATTGTGTCAGTTAAGAGTTATTTAGCCACGACAATAGTTTTGCTACCTTTATAATTTCCCATTAAAAAAGTTAAGAATGAGATGTACTTGAGTAAATAAAAATGACAATACGGTGCAACAGTATCCTTGTAGTAAGGGCATTTTTATTTTGACTTTCTTTGCATTTTATTGAAAGGTGTGTCACTGCAATATAGCGTGATATGGATTGGCCGCTGGAATATGCATGAATTTATTATTAACGTTTTCAATCAGCCTTGATTTTTGTGTCTGTTCAAAGAAGCACGTTCAAAAATCCGACTGAAAGTGTCTGTCTTATACAACACCGGGTACATATAACGTGTTGTCGTTCTCATATGGACATGATATTTGCCACTGGACGTTAAACTCTAATTCGTCAGCATCATCTAATTAGTTCTTTTGTTCTATGACTTAATCATATGTTGTTTACAAAACATTCTAAAGAAGTAAATGGAAAGAAGCGAATGCAGCTACATTTGATTATCTTACGTTTTAATTCATTTTATTCCATTTAGTTCCTTTCTATATATACATAAGTGCAGAGGAGAACTGCAGTTGTGCGCTTGTAAAATTCTAGCATTTGTCACCAATTTGAGTACATCGCAATCCGTTACTGTTTCAACCACCCTCTCCCCCTGAAATTTTGTTTTGTTTGCACTTTACAATATTTACTGAGCTATCAGATTCAGCGGTTGACAGGAGGCCAATGTTTATCGGACTCCAGTCTCAAATAACATATAAAGTGATATACAGTAAAAAAATTGCAAAGCATCTATATAGACATCTTCGCTAGCCAAGGGTTACGATCCACTTCCCTCCTCTCCAGCCAAGGGTTACGATCCACTTCCCTCCTCTCCAGGAGAGGAGGGAAGTGGATCGTAACCCTTGGCTAGCGAAGATGCTATATAGATATCGTTGTCTATACTATTAATTTAAAAATAAGGAGATGTGGAATAAATGCCCAAATTGTTTTAATAATCATCTTGGAGGGTCTAAATAGTAAAAAGGGGTGTTTCATGCGTGTATTCTTAAACAATTGTTATTTTTCTCTCTTTTTTAGCAATGCATCACTCTCTACTGTCCTTATCTATTATTCTATATTCTGCGTCTCCATCCAGATTCTCGTGTATATACCATGAGGGTCCGGATTGGGGTGTTGTTTATTTCTGTATTCTTTAAATTGTTATGTCACTTTTCTCTACATTTTATTTATTCTTCTCATTATTCTTTCTCTATTCTTTAAATTTTAGCATCCCAATATATTTTACTTACTGATGTTTAGTTACATTACGACGTTTATCTCTGATATAAAAAGCAGATGTGGTATGATTGCCAATGAGACAACTCTCCACAAGAGACAAAAATGACACAGAAATTAACAACTATAGGTCACCGTACGGCCTTCAACAATGAGCAAAGCCCATACCGCATAGTCAGCTATGAAAGGCCCCGAAATGACAATGTAAAACAATTCAAACGAGAAAACTAACGGACTTATTTATATATAAAAAAAAATGAACGAAAAACAAATATGTAACACATAAACAAACGACAACCACTGATTTACAGGCTCCTGACTTGGGACAGGCACAAACATACATAATGTGGCGGGGTTAAACATGTTAGCGGGATCCCAACCCTCCCCTAACCTGGGACGGTGGTATAACAGTACAACATAAGAACGAACTATAAAAATGATGTATATACTGGTTACCAATGTAGATGACAAATTGGTGTCATTCATAACAACGAAACAGAATTCACATGATATATGCGACCATTCTTGAATGAAATTAATATTACTTTAATATTACACTTTTTGAAACCATTTTTATCAATTTCCAATTTCCATTGTCTAAATTTATGTTTCATTGTTCATGTGTTGTTTCTGTATATTTTAGCCACTCGTCTAGAGCCTACCCATTTGATCCGATAACTCCCCATAATGCAATCAAATTATATTTTCATTGCCATTCATAACTCTTAACAGACCAAATAACAGACCGGGTTTTATACATCCGACCCATTAACAGACCAGGTTTTTAATAAAAATTGATTAATATCACCAAAATACAGATTTTCGTGTAGATTTTTCACACAATGATATTAATATGGTTAACAAACATAATGCCTGTCTTTTTTCGATGTTCAAAATATTGCATGCAAGTAAATTCAGCCAAGTTGTCATTTTATGTACATTTTGTGTGTGTAAAATGTGTATAAATTTATTGATGAGTAACCCGCCTTTACATTTTATTGATTGTTTATCGAAGCTAGAAAAAAATAATTACACCACTGGATTCAGTACATTGAATTGTTTTGTCAGACATGAATAATTTTTATGATAAAAATATATTTAAAAAGTTATACAATGAAACATACTGAACTTGCAAGTATTTTCTCGATAACACCTGATTAACAGACTTTAGCCAACCCAATTAACAGACCAACCGCCGATATAGCCGCATACTCAATATAGATTAACCGACCAATCTCTCGGTTAGCCGAGTGACGGCCGTGGAATTGCTTTCAACAAGAATTACACCAAACTGTTCATAGCAAACGGACAGTATGGTGTCGATAAACATGTATTGATATTTGATTGTGCTTAGGAACAGCAGATAACTATAAAGACTCGCAAAACTAGCTTCACTTGATAATTTGTAAAAATGCCTCTAAAAAATGAACCCCTGTCTTGTCCCTGAAAGCCAACGTTGACTTGTGTATTAATGTTCTGTTCCCCTGTTTGAAGAATTTATGTTGATTTAATGAAAATTACAAGAACGACATATTTTACAAAGAATTCATTTTATTTTATGATACCACAAAGCCAGTGATTAATGCATTGATGTATAAATGATTCAGAAGTATTGAATATTGATTTGTCATATATATGTCATCTGGTACCGTTTATGTTATTACTACCACTGGGTCGATGCCTCTGCTGGTGTACTAATAGTCCCCGAGGGTATCACAAGCCCAGTAGCCAGTACTGGCATGAAAATACGGTTTTGTGTAATTGAAATTTTCTGTTACAAAATTTTGAAAATTATTAAAAATTAAGGAATGTATCTCCCGCATGCAAAGCTCTGATTCCTTGCCCGGCTTTGGCTATACTTTTTTGTCCTTTTTGGTTTATAGCTCTTCATCTTTTTAATAAGCTTTGGATTTTCAAATATTTTGGCCTCGAGCATCACTAAAGAAACATTGATTGTCGAAATGCGCATCTGGTGCAGTAAATTGGTACCGTTTATGTTATTACTACCACTAGGTCGATGCCTCTGCTGGTTGACTAAAAGTCCCCGAGGGTATCACCAGCCCAGTAGCCAGTACTTTGGTACTGGCATGAAAATACAGTTTTGTGTTATTGAAATTTTCTGTTACAAAATTTTGGAAAATATCTTAAATTAAGGGATGTATCTCCCTCATGCAAAGCTCTGATTCCTTGCCCGGCTTTGGCTATACTTTTTTGTCCTTTTTGGTTTATAGCTCTTCATCTTTTTAATAAGCTTTGGATTTTCAAATATTTTGGCCTCGAGCATCACTGAAGAGACATTTATTGTCGAAATGCGCATCTGGTGCAGAAAATTGGTACCGTTTATGTTATTCACCATGTATTTAAATGAGCTTCCTTCAAAGTGTACGAGGTTTCTTCCGCAGTAAACGTGTCTCTGCTGAAGAGGTAATATTGACAGTTTATTTTAAAGTTGTACAAATATTTATTTTCAATCTTGACATATTTAAGCATCTTAATTTGCAATTTTAGATGAAAGACTAACAACAGAATTTCATGAAGATGCGTATGTTTTTCATTATCAATAACTGTTACTTTCTGGAGAAATTGGATATATTTTATATATATACCAGGAAATGTCTTTGGTGAGGGGGACATTTCTTTATTTTACATTCTGCAGATTCCAATCAAAATTTATTAAAGATGTACATGTTTTCATGTTACCTTTAGAGCATGCACATAAACTTAAATGACATTTTTTCAGATAATCCACTGTATTTAAAACACCAAATAAGGCTCATTTGCTGATTAAGGTAGATAGGGTGTCTTCCTCCATCTTGAATTTTGAAATACCAGAAAACAATCGGTCTAGATCTTTAATAATTGGTGCAAATTTTGAGAGTAGTAGGTAATTCATGTGTAAGAATTTTCATTTTAATATAGAAAATGACATATTTTATCATATTTATGGTTGTATTTTACAAAAAAACGGAATACTTTTGTTTGATTCTATTATTTCCATCTTTGCCACATAAGGGGAGGCAACTCAAATGTAAGGGCAGATAATTCAGATAAAGGTACTTTTACACTAGAATGTGTTAGGAATTTGCCTATTTTGTTATGTAGCAAGAAAACGGGTCCCGTGACCCCATTTTTTCTTTTTCTTATCTGAAAGCATACTATTAGAGCTATCTTTTCATATTCTATCTCAAAATTCTATGGTGTAGTTTTCGTTTTATGGCAGAAAATTGGGTTTTCCATGCATAATCTATACAAAATCTGTCAATTTTGCACAACCTGTAGCGTGAAAATAAGCCCCGTGACCCATTCTTTTTATTTTATTTTTTTAAAAAGCATGATATAAACTACAGTTTGGCAAATTATTAAAAAAATGTATGGATTATAATTTAGACACCCCATCTACCTTAAGACTGAAATAACTAGTATATAACTATTTTTTTATTGTGTTTGTTAGAAGTAACAAACCTGATCACATGTGGTTGTCCCTCAATTAAGGACAGTTGATATATAACACATTATAAATATGTGATAAAACACTTATGTACAAGTAAAAATAGTCAACAATAAATAAAATATATTCCAGTAGTGGTTCAAATTTCAGTCATCTACCACAGTTGTTCCTATTTATTGAATTGATGATCCGACAGAAAGGAATAATTAGGGTTTATTTTATGTCTTATTCTTAATACTGCATACATGTAGTAGTCCCCAGAAGTAGAGTTAATTTTACCTATTCTGTCACTTTTTGCCCTTGGTGAGTTCCATTATCAAAATTGTTACTTGCTAAAATAAAATTGATAAAATGAAAAATAAATCGATCCATGTGTAAGTTTTTATCAAAATTTTGATTAAAATTATTCTGTTTCAATCACATTCTTTACAATATTTTGAAAGAAGAAAATTCAAACTGACTAGCTGTGTGACAATATCAACTAGAACTCTGTACTTTTGTCATGTTTTTTTTTAAATGACACACAACAAAACGTTTTTAGTAGGGTTTGTTGGCCCAGTCTTTAGTTTTCTATGTTGTGTTTTGTGTACTGCTCTTTGTCTGTATGTCTTTTTTTCATTTTTAGCCATGGCGTTGTCAGTTTATTTTCAACTCATATGTTTGAATGTCCCTTTGATATCTTTCGCCTCTCTCTTAAACAAACCTAAAATGATATATTTTGTCAGTTAATCTGTCAGAAAATTGCCATTAGTTAGAGTTAAAAAGAAAATTATGGACAGATGGGTAGATGTTAACGTAAAAAAGACCCTAACATACAAATCTATCTACATCATAAGGTAGATATAATTCTTTTTCACATGTATTTTCTGATTTATCTTCTTTATATGTACTAGATAGTCTTGTAGAGAGAGACTGCCCTAGATGTTGTCTACTATCACGCAAATTAGCATTGCCTTGAGGTGACTACTAGATATCCATTTAGTGTTGTCTTGTTGTGTTGCTGTCCCGTTCAATTTAAAAAAGAAAATGTAGCGTATATGTGAATAAGACAGCATTTCAATGATATCTGAATTTATTCAAAAGAAAAAACGTGTCGAATGTATAAAAAATGATGAGAAATTGCATAAAGCATATAAACAAGGACTTATGTAAATATTGTAATAACTCTATACGTTTTGTAAATAATTATTGTTCATTTGTTTCCTTGAACAGATTAAGCATTTTTCTTGGCTGTTTGTTACATACTAAATTTATATTTTTTATAATTTTTTATTGACTGGCGATTTGATTGGCTAGTATAATAGCTATGGTCATTTATAATACTCTCAATGTAGGGAAACAAAGATAATATTGGTTCTATGCTCCATCTAAAAAACAAACAAACAAATCAGCTTCACTGTTCTTTGTACACATTCAAGTTGTGTATTACAATAAAGCAATATAACTTTACAATAATATAGCTTTTGTTAGTCGAGAAACAAATTTATAATTTGTTTTAAATGTTTAATGACAGGCGATTTGATTGGCCAGAATAATGGTAAATTTGATCGACTGTGTTACAACCCCAGATAAAGCCGACAAAGAAAGCCATTACTCGACTTACGAAAGCTATATTTTTGTAAAGCCTAGTTGGTGGAGTAGTCTAGCACGCTGGACACAGTGTAGGTGGTGTTGCCAAAATGTCACAGAATCAGGGGTTCAAATCCTACTGAGGAAAGAACAAAAATTTCCTGACGCAAATTTGCAGATTTTACATTGTTGATACAATACATTCTGAACAAAAATGATAACCGTGCATTTGATTAGTAGATATGATATCTCGGAATTGATTTGTATTGTTATTTTTATAAATAACTGCAGTACGTGACTCAACCTGAGGACTTTTATCTAAACTGTTATATTTATCTATTAAACCTTGGATATCATTGAAGAATCAAAATACAGTCATTGCATCAACACTGGTAATATTTATATATTATTACACTTTAAAAGTAATTTTTAACAATGAGCTTGACAAATTATTGCAATTTCTTATATTGATTAAATTACCCGGTATAAACATCTGTATTATATAAAAAAAGAGGCCTGGTATATTATATTGCCAATGAGACAAGTTATCTCCCTAAGACTGAGGATAATGATGTAAACAACTTACGGTCAGTGCTGAAGAATTGAGATCGGGTAGGGATGTTGATTGATTTTATCATCGTTTTTATGTAAATATCGTTATGAGATTTTTTGACAAATAAAGGTTGAGCTTTATGTGTTTTCTCAATCTGTAAAACAGTTAAGAAAAAACATACCTATCTGTACAACGTCTTTTCGTGAATAATAAAAAAAGACTCTACATGAACAACAGGAGATGTTGCATATACGTCAAATATACATTTCCCGAACGATATAAGGAAATTCAAAGACACCTAGAGGTCAACATGCAGTCGTTAACAATAAACATGTGTTGTAACAGTAGATTGTAGCTCAAAATGGAATGAAGTGGGGACAAGCTTGCAGTCGGCAAATACCCATCATCGTCCGGTCTGATTAAGTACTTCAGATCAAATACATGCATAAGAATGTCAGGATCTACCTTCTTTTTATTTCAACCAGAATTACCTGATGACTTATAGGAGTTGAAAAGCAATTTTTGACAAATCTTAGTTTTATACTTGCGATCTCGAAAACATTAGTACACAGGCAGAAATTATTAAGGATCTCAAGGCAATTTGTACAGTCAAGGAAAACAATATGAGGACTTCTTAAATTTCGCGAAAACTGATAAAACAAAAATTTATTTAAACCCAACATCCTACAGTCATATAAAAGGTAGTCAGTATGACTTATGTGGGAAGAATAACTTGTTATAAATTTATCGATAGTTCATATATCTTCTACCTTTACTGTTAATTCGTACATTCAGGGTTAAAAAAAAGTATGGGTTGAGCAGTGAGGACGACAAATCCAGGCTAAACGGAAATTGTATAATGCTATTTTCACTAACTTTCAAAAAGCTGTATGATCAACTAATTGTATATATACATATGTCTGTGTGTCTAAGTGGTTTTTTTTTACCGAAGTCTTAATTTAATTTCCGTATTTGATTTCGAACAAAGGGTAATTGTAAGGTGTTATTTTCATTGACTTACAAATAGCTATATGTTCAACAAATCGTATAAATACGTAAGTGCTCTTTTATCAAATAATTTTATTTACTTTCCGCATTTAATTTTTTTTTTCCATCATAAACCTACTGAAAATGTATAATGTCACATCAAACAGTCAATTTCAAGTGAAATGAATTATTTCTGTGTGTGTAAGTGTTTTTTTACCGACGTCATTTATCTAACTTCCTTATTTGATTTCGAACAAACGGAAATTGTAAAGTGTTATTTTCATTGACATACATTTTTCCATCATAAAACTATTGAAAATGTTCAATGTCATACCAAACTATCGATTTCAAGTGAAATGAATTATGTAAGTATAGAGCAATCATACCAAGCGCAGATTTAGATTCTGGATCTATCTATATGATTTCTATGCCTGCTTTTGTTCTACTTTTTTTTATTCTAAATCTTTCAACTTGTTGTGTTTGTTTGAATCCGAATATACACTTATGTTCACCTTTTTTTCCATCGGAAAGCTCATATGATGTAGCGTTATTGGATCGTTTTGTTATTATACTGCAAAAATAAATAACCACATTTCATTTTAAAAAAGATCCTTTGACTTCCCGGCCAGGCAGTAAAACTGTATCGAAAGAGGGCCGTCTGTTTGAATTTCTTGTGATGTATAAATACGCAGCTAAATAAGTCCTGTCGCGGTGGAAATTATAATTCCGATGCCTCGTGTAGGCACAGTACTGCACTCTTTGCACGTTAAATAACCCTTGCAACAAATCTACGAGAGGTCCCAAGTTTTCCTGATGCACAGCAACATTTCTGCTTATATCCTGTGTATCCTAATTTTTCCAAAGGCAGTCCAAATCACCCACCTTGTGCATGTTGTGTACGGGAATCATTCGAAAAGCTGTTGATTTAGAAATGAATCATTTTCTTCTGCGAAAAAAAAAAGGCATATAATAGCAAAGAGAACAGTTCATGTTATTAGAGGCCTCTATCGACCATTATATAGGGTTTGTTTATCCCTGCCACTATTTTTGCCCTCTAGGACCCGTATTGCACTGGGTCATTTAAGTAATGACGTTAGTCTGGTTATGTACATTAAAAACATACATGAGACTTCGAGGCTCCCTGAACGCAACAGATGCCTTTTTCAAAACTGTTTTTGATTAAGGGCGTAAAGAAAGGCTGACTTAAAGATCTATATAAGTTAAGACCGATTTTCAAATAATCGTTTTTGCTCCAATCATAAAATAATTTGTAAAGGGAAACAACTATTAGATAAGACACACTGCATCCCTGACTGAACACACTATAGAAAGAACATGTTTTTATTAAAATATATCTGGTATAAGCTTTTTTTATTTTCGTTTCGTAATGACCTGTTTTGCAATCCTATGTTTGCCATTAATATGTTATCTAAATTATGGGTAAAGTCAGCATCATTGTCAAATCGCGACCAATGAACCATGCTCGTTTCCGTTTCTTTTATATTTGAAAGCATATGCAGCTGTTGTTGCAAAATAAAAAACAAATGCGTTAATTTGAAAATTCGTAAGGGTTCCGCGGAACCCAGTGTCTCGCCTACTTTTACTGTTGTCTTTGTCTTCAGTGTGATAGGGGAATGCACATATTAGATTTACAGTTAATGAAATAAAACGTTTGAAATGTATGAAAAAAGTTATGCTTGTAAAAAATGAATACAGTATGCAATCAAATCTATAGATTTATAAAAGAGTTGAAACATAAATTTATTGAATGAACAAATGATAAAGAAGATAAAAATTTTACATTTTCCGCTAGATACTATCTTTTGATTGTAAGAAGCTTCTGTCCAAGTTTGGTAAAAATCAAGGATAGTTTATGAATCTAATAAATGTTTTAAAAACTTTAACTGCAGACTGTATGTAATGTTAACTGGAAGAAAAACTAAGTAACAAGTAATATACGGAAAAACAGTATATAAATTTTTACAAAATTTCCTTCTAGATACTAGCTTTTGATCATAACCAAGCTTCTGTCCAAGTTTGGTACAAATCCTGGATATTTACAGAAAGTTATTAAAAATTTTAAAATTTTAACTGGAAGAAAAACTAAGTCCATTTATAAGTAAAGTACGGATAAACAGGATTTTTTTTTAACAAAATTTACTTCTGGATACTATCTTATGATCATAAACAAGCTTCTGTCCAAGTTTGGTAGAAATCCAGGATAGTTTAAGAAAGTTATTAAAATTTTAAAAACTTTAACCATAGAGTGAATGTTATGTTAACTGGCAGAAAAACTAAGTCCATTTATAAGTAAAATACGGATAAACAGGAATCTTTTTTTTTTTTACAAAATTTACTTCTGCATACTATCTTATGATCATAAACAAGCTTCTGTCCAAGTTTGGTAGAAATCCAGGATAGTTTAAGAAAGTTATTAAAATTTCAAAAACTTTAACCACAGAGTGAATATTTGTGGACTCCGCCGACGACGACGACGCCGACGACGGAATTTAGGATCGCTATGTCTCGTTTTTGCGACAAAAGTCGCAGGCTCGACAAAAATGGAACATCGGAAATAAAATGAGTGACATCTATACAAATTGTTTTACCATTGGTAATTGGTTTTTGTCGGGGGGAGGCAGTAATAAATAGAACATTCGATGTCCCCATACCTTAAATCCTAGCTGAACCTTTCTTGACTATTTTTTCCTGTCAGATTTTGTTTCACTTCTGTTTATTTAGAACCAATCTTGACTATGTTAAACTACGTTTAACAATGTGTTTTTGTTTTCATAAAATGTAGAAGTCTACTTTAGTCATGATTGTTGTTATCTCCCCATTATTACCACTAGAACTGTAACATCAATGTATAAACACATTGGACATTCAGCAAGCAACAAGTAATTAATCAATTAAAAAAAATTATATATCCAACATTAATTTACAAATATATTATATATAAATATGATTAAATATTTTCATTCCGATGT
Organism: Mytilus californianus; assembly: GCF_021869535.1. NCBI lineage: Eukaryota > Metazoa > Mollusca > Bivalvia > Mytilida > Mytilidae > Mytilus > Mytilus californianus. The sequence goes on along the minus strand of NW_026262582.1, from coordinate 45,012,972 downwards.
TTCAATATAAAGATATCGACTTACTGCGTAAAATTAAATTGTTCCCGATTGTAAGTAATTTTTCCGACTTCACTACATAAAATGAAATTTAACACATTCTACTTTTCAGATTAAATATGGCTTTCAGTCAAATATGTGGACCATGTACTAGGATGGACAAATCAACTTCTGCCGTAAAGTTTTGTACTGATTGTAGCCTGGGGTCCTGGCTAATCTGTCAGTATAGCCAGGCGTGTATCAATGTCCTGCCTGTCAATGATTGGTTAATACTAATTTTGTCGCGCAATGTTTGTTTTACATCTGTATCCAATCAATTTTTGTTTAACATCAATTAGTAAAAATTAGACTGTATTTATTTTTCTTTATGAATTGATGTACAGTGTTATCATATCTAATTATTAGTATGATGATAATTAGTAAGCAGAAAAGGGTTAATTCTTATCAGTAATCAACTGGTGAGAAAGTTAAAAGTTTAAGATTTCACATGACCAAGGTGTGAATTGGATTTTACTTTTACGACCTAATTTACATGTACACATGTATCTCAAAGGGCAAAATATATATGGAAAAAAACATAAAAAGTAAAGGCCAACAAAAATTGCAGTTATTTTTTTTTTTTGGGAGAGGGGTTACATTTCAAATGATGTGTACATGTGCGAAGATACACCATCGTACATCTATTTTAAATTATAATTACATTAGACAATTACAATATTTATTAAATTTGATTTTTATAAATAAAGAGTTGTTTCGTTGACTCTTACCCCATATAATCCTTCCTGATAAAATATATATTAAATGTACAACATTTTTCAAAGTTTCTTTTGATTACACATACTAGTATTTATTTATACTGTTTAATATATATTTATTTTATTATATTACTGACAATAGGGACTCGTCAATCTGAGAGCAAAATGTATTGAATCAGAAGCAATGTTTCTTAATCATTGGTTTTGAAATCTCTGGTTTACATCAAACATCAAAATTTATGCAAATATTTATTCAGCCTCACTTTAGATTCAGAGTCAACTGGCACTGAATCGATCACGTGGTATTTGTTCCCCACCTGGCCCTTGCGACGCGCAGCTAGATCGGGCCGGGATGCCAGGCTATACTGATTGTGAAGATCCCTTATGCGCAGATTGTGTTATCACCCATTAAGCAATCAAGGCTCTCGCTTTACACCATTTGATCGATGAAGAAGTTCAAACTGACAAGGCTATTAGCATCAGAAGAACCTGCAGTGACCATCCAGATATGAGTTTAGAGTTTTACTGCTCGAATCATGAAAGCTTATGCTGTCGTACATGCTCCGTGAATACCCATCGCACATGTGGCAAAATTCTACCGATCGATGTTGCTGCACGCGGAATAAAGACATCAGTAATGCTGAACGATGTAACAGCAGATTTAAAGGCTTTATTGAAAACTGCCAAACAATTAGAAGAGGACAGAGCACAAAACAAAGAAAATATCGGAAAAACTAAAGCGACCACTTTACAAAAGATAGCCAAATTTAAACGTGAAGTAATTCATGAGTTAGATAAACTAGAAAATAAACTAATGACAGAAGTTGATGTTACTGAGAAAAATCTTACCAAAAGGGCCGAATCTGACCTTTCAGACATTAAAATCCGACACAAGGTCATCGTAGATATCTCAAAACAATTGGAATTTCTTACAAAACACGGATCAGAAAGCCAAATATTGATGCTGTTGAATACTATCAGAGTGGATATTTCAAAGCAAGAGAACGACTTTCAAAATTTGGTCCCGTCATACGAATGTATTGATGTTAACTTCAAGGCATCAGAAATAAAGTCATCACTTAATTCTCTTGGATCGGTGGAAATAAAATCTGTTTCATGTTCAATTGCACACAAACCCTCTTAACACGCACACGCTCAGATACCACCAGAATATGAGAAAATGCCAACAAAATTAAAACTAAAAAATGAATTCAAAGTACCTTATTCTAACGGGAGAATAGCTAGCATCGTTGTAATGAATGATAATAGGCTACTGTTGTTATTCGGGAGACAAGAGTAAAGCCTTGTCGATATGGTCAGAGACGGGAGATCATATTCATGAATGTGCCCTTGGTGATAACGCATGGGGATTAGCCATGATACAAGGAACAAATGAAGCAGTTGTTACATTACCATCTAAAAAATCAATTCAGTTTGTTAACATAACCAGCATGGTACCAGGTAATGTAATAAAAGTTCCCAAGAAGTCCTATGGGGTAAGTGTTATTAAGGACATGATAGTATTAGGTGGGAAAGGAAAAGTGTATTTCCTCAGTATGACTGGCATTCTCCAGAAATCTTTCAATGTTGGAAGTGATTATTTGCTTTCACTGAAGATAAATAAGATGGATATGATCTATTGCTGTGAATCAGATAATGATTCACTCCATTGCATTGATATAAATGGAACTGTTATGTTTCATATGAATCTCCTAATTTTGATGGACCGGTAGACATGTCATTGGATGGTAAAGAGAATCTGTATGTAACAACGTGGGGTACACACAAGTTACATCGTCTGTCAAAGGACGGAAAGCTTATTGACGTCCTACTGAAGAAGGGAGATGGATTGAATGAACCGTATGGAGTTGCCTTCAACAAGAATTATACCTAACTGTATATAGCAAATGGACATCACGCTGGAAATAAACAAGTATTGATAATTGATTGTGATTAGTAACAGCATAATACTCTATTACAAAACTAGTTTCACTTGATAATTTGTAAAAATGCCTGCATAAAAATTGAAACCCTGTCCTGTACCTGACAGCAAATGTTGAATTGTGTATGTTCTGTTCCCCTGTTTGAAGAATTTGTGTAATTTAAAGAAAAAAGCAACAACACCATATTTTACAAAGAATTCATTTTATTTTATGATTTTACCACAAAGCCAGTGATTAATGCATTGATGTAAAGAAACGATACATAGGGAGTGAATATTGACTGACTGTAAATTGACCATGTCTTCTGCTGTAGAGAGGTATCTCTAGAGTGTAAGAATGTATTCCCTTGCAAATGTTTCTGGTGAAGCAGTTATTTTGACGTTCTAATCAAAGATGTAAGAATTCTCTTTCAATTATGAATAAAAACCATTTGTTAAGCATTTCAATTTGCAACTCTTGAAGAAAGATTATGAAGCACAGAATTTTATTATACACAAAAAAAATTATTTACGATTGTTATTGTCCTATAGAATTAAAGAACTCTTATATGCACTGGAAACATGTTCAATGAAAGAGAAACTTCTTTTGTTTGTGGATATTTCATTGAAGAAATATGAAATCTGTACATATTTTATTTTGATTATATAAAGTACAAGTTTACATTCAAATTTTATTTTTTGGATAACACACTTTATTCAAAACACCAATGAAAGCAATCTCAGCAAAAAGAATGAATGATGAATTGAATTTTATTCTTACTGCAGTCTTGTGAAGTGAAGTTTATTTTACTAAGCTTGTCAATTCTGTCAACTGGTCATTTCCATCTAAATCGTATCAAAAGCTATTGACAAAAATGTAACCTGACAAAATAAAATTGCTTAAATGTGTAAGCTTTTATCAAAATTTAGCATAACAACATTCTGTTTGAATGACAATATTTTGATAGAAGATATCTTAAACTGACCAGCTGTCTGACAATATAAACTGGGATTATACGCTTTTGTCATAATTTTTCAAAATTCATTACACCTTTGTCCTTTAAGTTGTTAGAAAATTACCAAAGGGTTGTATATTTTTCATTAGCAAGATATTTGTAAATGAAGGGTTAGAATTAAATAAAAATTATGGGCAGAGAGGTAGATTTTAATATAACGGAGACCCTAACCTTCAAATCAGCTACATTACAAGGTAAATGTAAAAGGATTTTGATCATATATATTTTCTTTACACATACTGGTTAGTCTTGTAGAGACATTCCTTTGTGTTGGCTACTATCATGCAAAGAAACATTGCCAGAACATGACTAGATATACATGTTGTTTTCTGGTTGTACTGTTGAAAATGAATAATAGGAAATATATGATATATATATTAATGAGACAGCAATTCAGTGACATCAGTGACTTTTAGCGAAAAAAGTGCTTTTCAAAATTTACTTCATCATGGAGATGCTCAATTTCTAAGAAAGAAGATATATTCATGTTTTCTGAGAAATTTCATTGCATCTTATTTCTTTCATATCTTTTTTGTCTGAAATATCAATTATTTGTCTGATTTTTTCTAGCATGTTGCGAGACCAGGAATCATTTTATTTATTTTTCATCTCCAACAGTCAATTAAGAGCAAAATTTTCAATGACAGAATTTTAAGTAAACTCATTCCAGGTCAGATAAAGCATAAAGACAAACTTTAGAAGTTTAATAAATCTAAGTTGATGTTGTTATTTTAGGCCTCCACCACCAGGACCAGATAGTTTGTTACCACATGCCTGCCTGACTCACTCTCACTAAAGTCAAAAAGATGAACTGTTCTAAAGTTTCTATTAAATAATAAATGTAGTCATGCTCTTGGTTCGACCAACCTCAATACCAACTGGCATGAAAAGTTAAATGAAATTTCATAAAACATATAAACAAGCACTTATGAATTTTCTTGCAAGAAAATGCTGTTATAAAATCTATACTTTTGTGAGGTGGATCTGTCTAATAATTATTTTTTAATTTTTTTGCATAAACTGATAAAGCATTTTTCTTGGTTGTATTTCAAGAACACACTTTGTGACCTTAATTAACATTAATGTCAGTTGAAGGACCTTCAATATTAACTAAAAGTGATTTACTGCAGAAAAGTGAGCAAAATGATATTTGAATAACTACATTAACATGAATATTCAGTTTTATCTACACACACACCAAAAAAGTGTATCAAATATCTCTCTTTACATAAAATTTCCGAATGGGAGATAATCTGTAACCTCCCTAAAAGATAATTTTTTCAAACTGTTTCCATAAAGTTATTTGGAAATGAGAGATAGCAAGCAATGCAAAGAAAAGCACATGGCACATGGCACAATAAAAATGAAAATACTGTGTTCAACATATTCAGAGTGAACAAGTATGTTAATAAAGAAAATATATTATATACAAAAGTAGAAAAGAAAGACTTTTATCAATGATAGATAATTCTACATATGAGAATTGATATCTTAAGACATTTACAAATATTTAACTATTGTGTTTATATCTCAAACACAGAATTGAGTTTTAACAAAGTCAGATGAAAACATTTTGCTATGCACATCAAAAAAATTTTTTTTTTAAATGAAATGATAGAAAACTCCATTATGTTATATTTTTACTTTTAATATTGTGCTGTTTTTATTAAAGCCATAATGAAATCATGTTCCTTTTAAAAATAAAGTTATTGAAACTCAAAAATATTTTATAGTGTATATACTTTATAACAATAAGGAGATGTGGTAGGATTGCCAATGAGACAACTATCCACCAAAGTTCAAATAAAGTGGATGTAAGTAATTATAGGCAACCGTACGGCATTTAACAATGAGAAAACCCATATCATATATTCGGCTATAAAAGGCCCCAACATAAAACATATGAAACACTTGTTTGCCATTTAGGACGGTTGATGCAAATCTAAGTAACATTGTTATTATTTCAAACATATAATATATATACATAACAATGGAATGTATAACAATATGATATATTTTTAAAAAAATCATCAGATTTTTTTAATATATATAGCATGAAAAACTAGTTCCTCCACTTCCAATTGAAATAAATAAAAAGGTCCTCACTCATATACTACAAAGAAGCTTCATTTTTTCATTCATACCACTGCACTTACAAATAAAAATTTTGTACACAAAGCAACCTCTTAGAAAATTACTAATTCAATAACAAACTTAATAGCACTGTTTCAAGATATAAAAATAACAATGGTATACACTCATCATACAGTTCTTACATATATTTTCATACTTGTGAAAACTCTTTGCTTTATACTTTTACTAAGAATAAAAATTTTAAAAATACCAATCAGAATATCCCTTGATCAAATTTTTTATCTGTAAATTTCAATAAATTTTGGAAAATTACTGCATTCTTTTTCAAATTCTGTGAAAAAAAACTAATCTACAGTCTCCTACACAAACATATTCTATATTGCCACGAAAGGCTTTATTATAATTATTGGGGGTAGCCATTGCTGTTGCGGTTGAACTGGCAATGTATGGATATGGGATTTACACTAGTGTCAGAGCATTTTTATTTATTATAAAAATGTGCATCTGGTGCAGAAAAATTGGTATCATTTATGTTATTCATGAATGAAATATTAATGAAAATTGTTCATATCAAAATGAAATATCTTTGAAACGCATCATAAATTTTACAATGTCTTTTTCTTATTACCTTAATCCAAAAATTTTACAATGTCGTTTTCTTAGGCCAAAAATAAAATGTTTGATGTTGCCTACCTACAAACCTAAAAAGCTAAAAAAACAGCCTACCCAAAAAAATTTATGACACAAAATCGTTAATTTTTTTTTTTTAAAAGCTTTTTTTGTTCTTTAACGTCATTTCCTTGTCTAAAACATGTACCTTGTTGCCCCCCCCCCCAAAAAAAAATAAAATCCCTACCTACCTATCCAACCCCAAAAGGCATGGGTAGGCACCATTAAACAAAGAATTTGTTAAGAGTGGCCTTATTACCTTCATCCATAATTTACAATGAAAAACTGTACCTGGGAGGACAGAATCTTATGGGTTTCAGGACTGATGCAACACCATGAAATTTAACATGGAAAGAAAATAAATTTTTCATTCATTTGCTCAATTTTCTCAGCATCTATAAAAGAATATCTGTAAGTTTAACAAATTTATAGATGTCATTGAAGCATAAACGAAACTTAAAAAACAAATTTATGCGCTATTATTTTAAAAGAAATATTCTTTCACCCATGTTTAACATACTACATTATACTCAATACATTCATTCACTACTAATATATATCTTCCAAAACAAAGAGAAAAGAAGTACACATTATAACACAAAATATCACAACCATTTAAAAATGCTTCAATAATAATTTAAAAATTCTTCACATCTAAGATCTGTTTTATAATAAATATCACACATTCTAACATTATGACAGAAATACATCATTTGGACAGGACAAGACGTCTAAATGGACGGAATCAACAGTTACTTTTGACATTTGTCGGTTACACTTGGCACTTGAACACTTTTACCTGAAAAAGATGAAAAAATAATTACTAATCACAAAAAATTTGTCAGCAAAAATTTCAGTTAATTTTATATCATTTAACTGTTCCTGAATTTGATGTTACACCCATTTCTTTGTATCTCAAGTAACATCAAAAAGTAATTCCAAAGTGCAAGTATCAAATAATTTCTGGAGATGTTTCGTAGCTAAAATTCTGATGATTAATGTCCCACAACTATGGAATGACAAATCAGAATATTTTCAAAATTCAAAGGGAACTTACTTTTACTAATCAGAACCTTCAGGCTTCTGCAATCAAGGGGAACATACATTGATACCACCCTAGGCAGTTGACATGAAACTGACATTGTTTTGTACAGTCTAACATAAATCTCAGTATCTATAACTGGTTTCCCTCGACATAGAAATTCTGAATAGACTTACATAAATCTCAATTATCCTGTAAAAACTTATAAAAATCTTAATTATCCTGTACAAATTTACATAAATCTCAATTATCCATGACTGGTTCCCCTGACTCCATATCATCTAAATCTGGCACCATTGATTCTATCTGCTTCTTTTTTCTTCTCTCATTCATTTCTAGAAAGGAAAAGAGATCTTGATTTTAACCTATTTTAAATCAATTACTAACAAAATTAATCTAGGTGCATCATATAGCAGATACATTGTTATTTTGAAAGATAACCTTCAAATAAGTTGTCAATTTATGTTATATGCTTGTCTTTTTCCAATTCTGTATGGTAATGGTAATACAACTGCATACCAAATACCATAGACTTATCATAAGTCGTTCCCTTTCAACAAACCTAAACACAAACATGGACTTGTAAACTATGTAAAAGTTTCAAAATCAATGAACCATGATGAGGGGGTGGGGCTATATAATCCATGGAAACTAGACTTGCAAATGCCAATACATTTGCGTACAAAATATCATTGACTTAACATTAGCGGTTCATCTTAAATTGATCTAATCACAAACTAATACATGTAAACTAAGCAAAAGTTTCAAAGTCAATAGACCATGACTGAGGGGGCGGGATCAAATATTCTCCATGGAAATGAGATGTGCTAATGCTTATACAACTGCATACCAATTATCATTGACCTACCACTAACGGTTCCCCTTGAACTGACCTAATCACAAACTAATACATGATAACAAAGCAAAAGTTTCAATGTCAATAGACCTTGACTGAGGGGACGGGGCCAAATAATCTCCATGGTAATGAGATGTGCCAATGCTAATACAACTGCATACCAAATATTATTGACCTACCACTAGTGGTTTACCATGAACTAGACCTAATCACAAACTAATACATTGTTGCCACCGCCGCCGTTGCCGCCACTGCCGTCGACGCCGGAAACAGCATACCTATGTCACGCTTTTTGACTCTGTCAACGCGAGACAAAAATTGGAGAATCCAATGTACTCCAAAAGGCTTGAGGCTCAACAGGGTAAGTGTCTACATTTATGCATGTATCACCTTCCATACCAATCCACACTCAGTCAAAATGTTACAATTGGTAAAGTTTTATACACTGGTGACGCATTATTAATTGTGCGATACCAAATTTTGTGGAATTTGTTGATATAGGGTAACTCGAATTTAACATGTTCAATGAAGTACCAGGGCTCACGATACCATGCGACTTGGGCAACAAAGTGGCTTTCCCGGCCATCACTTTGCTTTGCCTGAAGTCAAAAGCGAAATCTAGTTGCCCTGTTGTTTATGATACTCGCTTTCAGTCGCTTTCATCATCCGCAATATTCAATTTTTACCAAGTCAATTAAACAGCAATTTTTCAGTAAAAAGTAAAGAAATTCAAAGACATAAACGATTTATTTTCTCCAGAAAAGAGGTTAAAGCATCGATTTTAAAGTTGGTTGCATGTTATTTCATAAAAACAATTTTTTATCACTTCCGGTACTTGTTAGAGAGCGTACATCAAAACATTCTAATTTTCAGCAAAATAAGTTTGTTACTTCATTAGAACATGATGAAATTTGCCTGAAGTAAATTTGTTATCCATGTATTGCATTAAAAACGTCATATTCCTTTCCAAATAGCGTGTCAAACATCGTTTATAATTGTAAATTTTTCTTCGTCCGCCATTGAAATATTTGTACTAAACTACTGATCAGAACCGGACCAGCTATGACCGAAATCCGGATTCTTAGGATAATAACTACTGAAGAATGAATGGCACAGCTGACAGAGGAATATTGATCCCAGAAGGAAAAATTACGCATTCCATGCGCATTAACATACTTTTGGTTAGATCTACTTGATTAATGTATATATTTCCATGTATATGAATTGTTTCAATTTATTAATTAAAATTGCTCAACATTGTAGTGCCGCGAGCGAACGAGCACTTCTCTTTCAAATCTCACCACTTCTCCCTCTCAGTTTCAAAACGAGAAGTCACTTCTCCCTATGATTCTGAAGTAGTGTGAGCCCTGAGTACATGTGTATGCAGACTTTGGCAAAACCAGGATATGAAATACCAACAAAAATTGCTGCTCATGAAAATAAATGAATCCAGGGTATCTGACAACAAAAAATTTACAATAAAAAATTCAGGACATTGAAAAACACGAAATTTTATATAAAAACAGCAAAGGCCAAATTAAGTATATAGGACATTTCATTCCAAAATAAACTGAGCATTCAATTATTTTCATTTTCGACATTATTCTTTTCTTTAAAAAAAAAAAAAAAAAAAAAAAATGTGTTATTATCTCCCCTGAAACTTGTGGCCATGTCAACTTCCAACCCTATAATTTCAATACTTTGTTTTAGACCCCAACCACTCATAACCTAAAATTTTAGTTTCACATACAATTCTTACAAAATTCTAAGGAAAACGCAACCACCAACAATTAATTAATTTGAGTGCCTCCCATTCCTTCAGCATAATCAATTTGGAACAGCCCTAATGTAAAGCACATATATTTGAAAGTAAAACTTAACTGGAAAAGAAGAGTTAAAAAAAAAATACCCTTACCATCAACTTCAGGTCTATTTTGAGCAGGAAGTCCTAGAATGGGCATATCATCTAAGGCACCATTCATCGATAACATTTCTGGTTCTTTCCGTTTGTGTTTAGACATGCCATACTGACTACCAATCAAAGTCTCTGTATTATCACTAGTGTCTATATGTCCATTCTCCATGACTGTTTTACTGGTCGCTGATACTTTCTTTTCTTTTCTTGGAGATGGGGCTATATTAACTGCAAAAATACAAATATATTTATTCATGCTAAGAAAACATGGATAGATCTGGATAGAATTTTAGTAGAAGTTCTGCGTTTATCTCAAAAGTTTTTTTTGTAGATTAAGGACAGATATTTAATAGTATTTGTTAAAGATATGCACACCTTGCACAGACTTGGGGCATAGAAACAAAAGAACATCTGAGAGATGTTTACAAAAAAAACTATGAGAGATAATTGATTGGTTAATTGTTGTATGTTTAACGTCCAGTGGCAAATATTTCATGCATGTTCAGGACAAGAACAAATTAGCAATAGAGGAACTCAAAAGTTGTGCGTAAACAAAATATCTGTGTAGTGATGAATCATACTTTGTACCCCGAAAATTTAACCACATGTGAAAATGTCTCAGCTTCAAAACGAGCCATCATACATATCTAAGTTTACGATATGGACTGAGCTACAGAAGAAAACGTTACCATTACCACCTATGTAAAATCAATTGCGCATATTGCCCCAAATGCAATAGGTAGGTCCTGTAATAGAGGCCATCTGGGTAGAAGGTTAGGGGAATTTGAACAGCCACTGGAAAATGAGGGTAAATTGGATATGGAGATGAATTTTACCTTGCAACGACAGACCCCTCAAAGAGTTGTTGCAAGGGTTCTTAACATGCAGAGAGCATGGCTAGCTATCTACACGAGGCATTTATGTCTTAATACAGTCTAAAGATATAACATCCCTTCCTTTCCTCCATTTAACTTAATAGAATACCCCTTAAAGATGTTATATTCCTACAGTTATGATTGAATCTTTTCTAATTCTTACCAGCCGCATTTGTTGGTAGTCCTTCCACTAATCTAGCACCCTTTCCTAATTTATCAATCATCAGAGCTACATGTTTCTTAACTTTAGTCGTATCCTCTGGCATCTGAAGAGGCTGTGGATTCAGTGTCTGGTCCTTAGCAGCCTTAGCCAGTGTGGTCCGTAAGACATGGGTCACTGCAGCATCCACGGACTCTACCCACCCCTAAAATAATATTCATGTGTTACACGATGACAAATTAGTCATAAAAGCTCAAGCATACTGTTGATTCATTATTATTAGTTGGATACCAATTTTCGTGGTTTTCGTGGGTACAGGTGAACCACGAATTTAAACGTTAAACAAATTACAAATTTTCTATCAGGTTATATGCAGACTTTGGCAAAACTACAAAATCACATATCCATGAAAAGGCAAGTTTTACGCAATCCACGAAAATGGAACCCACAAAAAAAAAATCGTAAGGGTTCCGCGGAACCCAGTGTCTCGCCTACTTTTTCTGTTAATCGCAGGCTCAACAAAAATGAGGAAGTAAATCAATAAAAATATTCCTCTTGATACTATCTTTTGATTGTAAGAAGCTTCTGTCCAAGTTTGGTAAAAATCCAGGATAGTTTATGAATCTAATAAATGTTTAAAAACTTTAACTGCAGACTGAATGTAATGTTAACTGGAAGAAAACAAAAATTTCCTTCTAGATACTAGCATTTGATCATAAACAAGCTTCTGTCCAAGTTTGGTACAAATCCAAAATAGTATAAGAAAGTTATTCAAATTTTAAAAACTTTAACCACAGAGTGAATGTGTTGTTTCCTGGCAGAAAATCTAAGTCCATTTAAAAGTAAAATACGGAAAAAATGGATTTATTTTTTACAAAATTTCCTTCTAGATACTAGCTTTTGATCATAAACAAGCTTCTGTCCAAGTTTGGTACAAATCCAAAATAGTATAAGAAAGTTATTCAAATTTTAAAAACTTTAACCACAGAGTGAATGTGTTGTTTCCTGGCAGAAAATCTAAGTCCATTTAAAAGTAAAATTAGGAAAAAATGTATTTTTTTTTTTACAAAATTTACTTCTGGATACTATCTTATGATCATAAACAATCTTCTGTCCAAGTTTGGTAGAAACTCAGGATAGTTTAAGAAAGTTATTAAAATTTTAAAAACTTTAACCACAGAGTGAATGTAATATTTCCCGGCAGAAAAACTAAGTCCATTTATAAGTAAAATACGGAAAAAATGGAATTTTATTTTTACAAAATTTACTTCTGGATACTATCTCATGATCATAAACAAGCTTCTGTCCAAGTTTGGTAGAAATCCAGGATAGTTTAAGAAAGTTATTAAAATTTCAAAAACTTTAACCACAGAGTGAATATTTGTGGACGCCGCCGCCGACGGAATGTAGGATCGCTATGTCTCGCTTTTTCGACTAAAGTCGAAGTTCGACAAAAATGAATCCACAGTATTTCACTGTTTCAATGGTTACCAAGGCTTTGAGAAATCAACTGGACATTTGGTCCAGTAAACCATTCTTCTTAACTGGACCAGACTATTTTTTACAGGACATTTACACATATGATTTGGACAAAAATTAAAAATTTTACTGGTCATTTGTTACAGTAATGCATATCACTTAAATTGACCAAACCAATTTTTACTTGACTTTGCCCAATGTAGGGCAACCTTAGGAATGACTACTGTTTGATGACATCATAGGAAGACAGCCTACCAATAACAGTTGCTACCCATTTTGATTTGTTTCTTCTGTTTTATGTATATGTTCACCCTACCCAAACACAACTCCAAGCCAACCTTTCATTGCTCTCACTCTTTTTAATGCTACATGCTGAATTTAGAAGCAGCAAATAACAATTCTAGAGCCTTTTGGTTTGACCAACTTATCTGTTCATTTGATATTAAATAAAAAAAAATTATAGAATTGACTGTAAGAAATATAAAAACTCACATTATCAAGGCTGTCTGTAACTACAGGTGTTATGGTATTGAGCAAAACTTTGTATTCTTCATCAGACATATTGGTCCATAATTTGATTATATAGTTAAATAAATGGGTCCCACTACTCAAACCACAGGCAGCTATTTCTTGTGAAGTTTTATTATCCTCTATAGCATCTGCTAAATGTAAAATCTGAAATACAGGGTAATATTTTTACAAATTAAATATGTAGAATACAATGTAATATAGTCCTAATTAATTGCAACTCTTGTATACAGTGTAACAGTGTAATATTTAACTAATTCAAATTTACAGGGGGGGAGGGCGGAGGTCACTGGTTACCCCACTGCCCATAATTTCTATTTTCAATTGTAACAGAGTTGTATTTGCTTCCACCACTATTACCCATAATAAAAACATTATGTGGTGTGCAACTCTCCTATACATTTTTCTTCTAATAACCATATAAAGTCCAAATTACACAGAGTTAAAAAAAACGCAAAAATTATATGTTGACACATTATTTCAAATCAAATTTTTTAAATCTTGCTTTAAAAAGATTTCATTGAATCTTGAAAAAAAAATAAACATACAAATTGTCAGAGGAATCATTATCATCATAAGGTATTATGTTTCTTGGATTCTGTGGGTATAGATTATAATTCTTAAGCATATAAACATTACCTCAACCACTTTTTAACTTTTTCTATCCTTACCATGGGTATAAATGATTAAAAAATGTTCAAAGAGAGATAACTCTGTAATGTTCAGTAAAGTATTCTAGAAATTATTAATTCTGACAACATGTAAAGAAAATATCCTGTTTTTTAATTCTTTTTAGAAATATTATTACCTGTCTATATGTTCCCTCTAATAATGTATCTAAATTTTGTAGTGGAGCTGGTGTCTTGTCCTTAAATCGTGTTAAAAGTCGTCTTTGTATTGATCTAAACTGTGCTGATCGTTGGGAGAGCAATTCTTTACATCTATCTGCATTTAATCGGAACTGTGGAAAAGAAATCGCTTTTATAATTTTTGTGAAAAATCAAATTTAAGAAATATTTATCATAATAATCACAATTTACAATTTGAGTGATCTAAACAAAAATCCAGTTCAACCTGATGCAAGAATTAGACTTGACAAATTTCATTTAACAATTATAAATTTGGAAGGATTTTTACCATTTAAAAACCTTCAGCAAATAGTCATTTCTGGAAATAACAGTATAGAGCATTACAACACAAGAGTGGACACCCTGAAATTTCTCGCTGCTTAATGGATTATGAAAAATAGATTGTCTTTGAGATCAATGTCATGCTACTATATACTAGGGATGTCAACTCGGTGAAGATTTACTAATCGATTACACGTTGTATTTACCGAGCGATACTCGAGTACTCGCTCGGTAAATCATTTACCAAATGGAAACACAAAATTATACCTATTGTATGTATTGTGGGTCGTTGACTTATGAATGTTAAACACTCAATATTATTACCTAGGACTAGATAATAGTCCAAGGAATTTTATACCATAATTAATAGCTCATTTACGTACTAGATGTACTAATAATGTAAACTGGCAATAATCTAATCAAGTTATTAATTAATATCTTTAGAAAATGATTACTCAAACAACAGTATTTGGGAACCGTAAAAAATCACATTTATTTACCAACAAAGGGGTGATGATTAGAACTTATTAATCCCTTTAATCATTTTCTGAGGGTCGTCACAGGGTCAATGAATTTGTTCTTATTTAAAAAATATTACCTTGTCAACTTTTTCTGGGACGAGGCGATTTCTCAAATTTTAGGTAACTTAAAGTCCTGCTGATGAAAATATATGCTCTGGCGATACAGAGGTGGGGCAATGACTAAGATTAGCTAAATGTGTAAGCCTCGGAAAAGTGCTTTTGGTTATATATCTTACCTCTGTTAGGAGGAATTTTAAATGCAAACATTCGAATTGTATTTTAACTTTTATTAATTTTGATTAATATTTAATTTCACGGGCGGCGCTCTAAAAAAACATGTTTTTTTTGTTTAAGCTTAAGAAAGCAACAACATTCTAACAGGAGACGATTAGTCGAGTATCAATTTGGCAAACGATACTCGGTACTACCGAGCGATACTTGAGTACTCGAGTACTGGTTGACATCCCTACTATATACTGATCAATAAATCATGAAATTGGGTCAAGGTCAATCTAAAAAACTGTTTGTGTGTATCCTTGATTTATTTTTAAAACTTGAAAAAATAGTTCACATTATCATCCAAAGTTTAATCATTAAATAAACCATGTGATCATTGAAAAATTATACAACACAATTTCAGTTCTAAAATATTCCTGTCTTAATTACTTCTATCTTAAATTGCTTTTTTGCTCTAGTCATGATAAGTCATGACTCATAAGTAGGAAACAAAACTCACCTCAAAATGAATGTCTACTAAATCAAAGTATTCCTGTAACGGCACCTGGCCGGAATAATATATAGCAAAACTTCCCGTCTTTCCCTTGTTAAAATAATTATTTAAACGACTAGAGAGTTCCTTGACTATCAGCCACATGCCTTCAAACCTGTCACACTGTAATCTGTACCGTTCTAAAATATATAAATTTCAAAATTTTAAAACTTATTTAAATAATAATACTTGTACAATCGTGGTTGATATGTAGATACAGATGTTCCTAAAACAAGACATTATTATATAATTTCAAGTCACAGTGAGGCCTTCTACTTGGAGCAAAAGGGAGCAAGTCCAAGACTACTCTTGCACTGGTTTAAGTCACATTCTTTGTCTGAAGTCTATCCCTCAACATCTGTGCATTAAAGTGCTGTTTCAATCACCCAACCCTCCCCTAACCTGGGACAATAGTGCAACAGCACAATATAAGAACAAACTGTAATTTAGTCTGTAAATATAAGTTGGAAAAGGCTTGACTAATCAGATCGACACAAAGCACAATAAATGATTAAAAAAAGACTATAGACTCAAAGTTCATTTTTTAAATTTTCTTAAATCACATTTTTTATACAATGAACACAACTATTGATACCATTAAAAATACATCCTTTTAAAATGTATCTGATAAAGTGTCATAAGCCTAAACATTGGATTTTTTAAATAACCTAAAATGAATGAAAACTATAAATGATCTTCCATAATAGAATAATAATGCAGCTCTTGGACAATTTTATACTTACGAGAAGTTTTTGAGGCAAGGACTGTGACAATTGGTCCTCCATAATACTGGAATCCTAACGCAGCTCCTGGGCCTGAAGCATTTTCACCAAGTAGCTCTGAAATATAAATTTTTTAAAGTTTAAGTTTATATCACAGACCTTCCAAACTAGAAGCAATTAATATACTTGGTTATCTCTAGGGTAATATGATCATCATCACCACATTCAAGGCAGGAAGGATAACAAATTGTTCAATTCAAGAGCAGAATCTTTTTCAAGTGATTTCAGGCAGTTTCCAATCCTTTTACTTGGGATTTCATGTTCAAGTACACAGTTTCAACTACTGAAAATATAAATAAACACTTCATGGTCATCCAGAGGTGGAACTATGATTTTTAAATTTAATAAAATGAAAACAATAAATTTTCTTATTGTATGATTGATGATAAACAATTTGCTTGTAAACTGAACAACCATAAAGCAAATTGTCTTCATGTTCCTGAAAACACAGGCAACTTTGGCAAGGTAAAAAAAATATTTAAATGGCAAATTTTGTGTAAAAAAACATGACTTGCATGCTAGGCAAATAATTTCAATTTTTTTAACAATTTATTTTTTAATGGCATTTAAAGCTGACTGGGTCATTAATTTAGATGATGACCTTGCCTGTTTGTCAAATAGTGATACTATTATCATATGTCTACCCTATTACTTATGTTGTTTAATAGGCAGCAAAATATTTCATTCATTATAAAAAGGCTTCATCATACCTGGAAATATATCATTCAGGTTTGTTGGGGGTTTATTTGTATCCAATGTGATCTTATACTCAGCTGTTTTAACTGGTAATACTGGTTTGACTACTAACTTCAGTGGTAGCTTCACTGTGGCTGTAGCTACCCGTGGTGCTCCTGTAAAGTAGGAAAATAATACAGTTAGGTTAGGTTCAAAACATACTGCAGCAAAATGTTCAAAACATATTGCAGCCAATTGATAAACTAAACAGCCAGTGGCAAATATTAAAAGCATATACTGATGTTAATGTGATTATAAAGCCTGCTTGAAATACTGAGCCAAATTTTGGATATGCTGGTTAACATGGTAACAAGTAGACAGGTCACAACATCCCAAAGAGTAAACCATTTTTTTCATTACTCTTAAATGCCACATTCTTAGTGCAGATGCAGCAAATGCCAATTTTAAAATCTTCAGTTTGACAGCAATGTGACAGATTGATAAATTGTCATTTAGTTAATGTCTGGTGGCAAATATTTCAAGCTTATAAAATTTGTTAACAGTTCTGAAATAAAACATGAAAAGAAAGTAAAACTAAATGTACTGTGACCAAAGCTAACAAATTGATATTCCTCGCCCCTAGCAAAGTTCAAGATTTCCTAAGAGACCCCAAAAATAATTTGGATAAAAAAACAAAACAGGATGGTGGTGCTTTATAAAAAGATTCCACGAAACCTAAAATAAATGCTAGAGAGGGGTTTGAGAGGTGTTGTATACACAAAATGATCTTAGATAAAGCAATCACAAAGTCCATGAAATGCAAAGTGAATTCCAAAGAGGGAGAATCAAAATGTAAACATAGTTTACTTTGGTGAACTTTCATTGTAAGGCTATAGACTCGCCAACTATTAAAGCATATCACCTTTTATTGATATTTACCTGAAGCACTAGTATAGTTAGCTGTGACAGAGACTACTAAATCTGGATGTAATGCTTTTCTCTTTTTATTGATATTTACCTGAAGCACTAGTATAGTTAGCTGTGACAGAGACTACTAAATCTGGATGTAATGCTTTTCTCTTTTTATTGATATTTACCTGAAGCACTAGTATAGTTAGTTGTGACAGAGACTACTAAATCTGGATGTAATGCTTTTCTCTTTTTATTGATATTTACCTGAAGCACTAGTATAATTAGCTGTGACAGAGGCTACTAAATCTGGATGTAATGCTTTTCTCTTTTTATTGATATTTACCTGAAGCACTAGTATAATTAGCTGTGACAGAGGCTACTTAATCTGGATGTAATGCTTTTCTCTTTTTATTGATATTTACCTGAAGCACTAGTACAGTTAGCTGTGACAGAGGCTACTAAATCTGGATGTAATGCCTTTCTCTTTTATTGATATTTACCTAAGGCACTAGTATAGTTAGCTGTGACAGAAGCTACTAAATCTGGATGTAATGCCTTTCTCTTTTTATTGATATTTATCTGAAGCACTAGTATAGTTAGCTGTGACAGAGGCTACTAAATCTGGATGTAGTGCCTTTCTCTTTTTACTGATATTTACCTGAAGCACTAGTATAGTTAGCTGTGACAGAGGCTACTAAATCTGGATGTAATGCCTTTCTCTTTTTATTGATATTTACCTGAAGCACTAGTATAGTTAGCTGTGACAGAGGCTACTAAATCTGTAAGTAATGCTTTTCTCTTTTTACTGATATTTACCTGAAGCACTAGTATAGTTAGCTGTGACAGAGGCTACTAAATCTGGATGTAATGCTTTTCTCTTTCTACTGATATTTACCTGAAGCACTAGTATAGTTAGCTTTGACAGAGGCTACTAAATCTGGATGTAATGCTTTTCTCTTTTTATTGATATTTACCTGAAGCACTAGTATAGTTAGCTGTGACAGAGACTACTAAATCTGGATGTAATGCCTTTCTCTTTTTATTGATATTTACCTAAGGCACTAGTATAGTTAGCTGTGACAGAAGCTACTAAATCTGGATGTAATGCCATTCTCTTTTTATTGATATTTACCTGAAGCACTAGTATAGTTAGCTGTGACAGAGGCTACTAAATCTGGATGTAGTGCCTTTCTCTTTTTATTGATATTTACCTGAAGCACTAGTATAGTTAGCTGTGACAGAAGCTACTAAATCTGGATGTAATGCTTTTCTCTTTTTACTGATATTTACCTGAAGCACTAGTATAGTTAGCTGTGACAGAAGCTACTAAATCTGGATGTAATGCTTTTCTCTTTTTACTGATATTTACCTGAAGCACTAGTATAATTAGCTGTGACAGAGGCTACTAAATCTGGATGTAATGCCTTTCTCTTTTTATTGATATTTACCTGAAGCACTAGTATAGTTAGCTGTGACAGAGGCTACTTAATCTGTAAGTAATGCTTTTCTCTTTTTACTGATATTTACCTGAAGCACTAGTATAGTTAGCTGTGACAGAGGCTACTTAATCTGGATGTAATGCTTTTCTCTTTTTACTGATATTTACCTGAAGCACTAGTATAGTTAGCTTTGACAGAGGCTACTAAATCTGGATGTAATGCTTTTCTCTTTTTATTGATATTTACCTGAAGCACTAGTATAGTTAGCTGTGACAGAGACTACTAAATCTGGATGTAATGCCTTTCTCTTTTTATTGATATTTACCTGAAGCACTAGTATAGTTAGCTGTGACAGAAGCTACTAAATCTGGATGTAATGCTTTTCTCTTTTTATTGATATTTACCTGAAGCACTAGTATAGTTAGCTGTGACAGAGGCTACTAAATCTGGATGTAATGCATTTCTCTTTTAATTGATATTTACCTGAAGCACTAGTATAGTTAGCTGTGACAGAGGCTACTAAATCTGGATGTAATGCTTTTCTCTTTTTATTGATATTTACCTGAAGCACTAGTATAGTTAGCTGTGACAGAAGCTACTAAACCTGGATGTAATGCCTTTCTCTTTTTATTGATATTTACCTGAAGCACTAGTATAGTTAGCTGTGACAGAAGCTACTAAATCTGGATGTAATGCCTTTATCTTTTTATTGATATTTACCTGAAGCACTAGTATAATTAGCTGTGACAGAAGCTACTAAATCTGGATGTAATGCCTTTCTCTTTTTATTGATATTTACCTGAAGCACTAGTATAGTTAGCTGTGACAGAGGCTACTAAATCTGGATGTAATGCTTTTCTCTTTTTATTGATATTTACCTGAAGCACTAGTATAGTTAGCTGTGACAGAGGCTACTAAATCTGGATGTAATGCCTTTCCTCTTTTTATTGATATTTACCTGAAGCACTAGTATAGTTAGCTGTGACAGAAGCTACTAAATCTGGATGGAATGCTTTTCTCTTTTTATTGATATTTACCTGAAGCACTAGTATAGTTAGCTGTGACAGAAGCTACTAAATCTGGATGTAATGCCTTTCTCTTTTTATTGATATTTACCTGAAGCACTAGTATAGTTAGCTGTGACAGAGGCTACTAAATCTGGATGTAATGCTTTTCTCTTTTTATTGATATTTACCTGAAGCACTAGTATAGTTAGCTGTGACAGAAGCTACTAAATCTGGATGTAATGCCTTTCTCTTTTTATTGATATTTACCTGAAGCACTAGTATAGTTAGCTGTGACAGAGGCTACTAAATCTGGATGTAATGCTTTTCTCTTTTTATTGATATTTACCTGAAGCACTAGTATAGTTAGCTGTGACAGAGGCTACTAAATCTGGATGTAATGCTTTTCTCTTTTTATTGATATTTACCTGAAGCACTAGTATAGTTAGCTGTGACAGAAGCTACTAAATCTGGATGTAATGCTTTTCCTTTAATAAAGAAGGAAACAAAGCTTTCCGATGGTTTACTTGGATCTGAAATGAAAAAAAATGCCTACATGGTGAACCAGTTGTTTTGAGCAATAATATACATGTGGACCACTAGCGGTGTACATGTATAGTTTAATTAAACTGATTTAAATTTTTTCTATTAGATTTTTTTTGCCACAGATACATAGATATTGTAAATTTAGAAATTATTGCGATGTTTTTATTATTGCGAAAAATGCGATAGGGTTATAATCGCAATAATTTAAACTCGCATTTTGAAATTTTTTATATGAATTAAACAGGTTTAATCTCAATATCTCAAAAATTAAAATCGCATTTTAGTCTAAAATGACAAAATCGCAATAATAAATGCACGCAATAATTTCTGAATTTACAGTAACTAAAAGTCAATTTGCCTAGACATCAACGAGAAACTTATTAATTTGGCATTAGTTATAGTTACGACCGACAATGGATTTCATCATATTATATTCATATCTTTACAAGACCTGCCCTTGTTATAATCCCATTACACTATATATTAGAGAATGACGGTAAACAATCTTCAACTGAGAACAGAAAATATATAATTTTTCATTTTAAGCAAACTGCAAAATTCATATATGACACAAACCTTAAATCACATTACGAAACATATATTTATTCTGGCCCTAATATGTTTTTTATTTAATGAACTTGTGAGCTGTATTGTAGTTTAAATTTTAGTATTTAAAATCTTACCAACACTAGGGATTTCTATTGAGGTTTGATTTGAAGCCAATGGCCAGCTGGCATGTATTAACAATTTGACATTTTCTAATGTCATCCTGGATTTCAGTTGAACCTGAAAATTTATCAACAATAAGGTTATACTTTTCTTTCTGAAAATTACAAAACAATGAATTTAATAATACAGCTGAAAGAATATAAAATACAAAACTTTTTTTTCTCTGATTGGAAAACTGTAAAAATGCTCTCACTTGGAGATTTCAATGAAAAATTATACAAAGTCATTTATTCTCTTTTACAACTATTCTCATGTTTCACTGGTTTGCATTGCAAAAAATTCAGCAATAAATGATTTAGTTTGTCATAACAATATCTAAACTATAAATTAAATAAAACAGTTTTTTTTATTTACAAAACCACATTGTTTACGGTAAAGTGTGTGTGTGTGTGTGCCCTCATGTGAGAAACTTATTTATTCATTTCAAAGCTTTAATAATGAAAAAAAAAAATGTACACAGATTTCAAGTATTCCATCTCTGTTCAGAGTTTTATCGCTGTCAGGTCAACATCCTGCATTAGAAAAATTGTACTTTTAAAACAAGTTTCTGGTTTGGGGTCAGTTATGGTGTTCTGTTAATTTGATGTATCCTAAATTACTCAAGTATGTTGTAAGGTTGGGGGGACATTATTGAAAGTCCCTTCCTACACCCTCATATCCATTTAAATAATGGATTAACCCTAATGCACTATAATAGATATAAGAAGATATAAACATGATTAACTAATTAAGATTAGTCATAAATTACTTTATTAGGTTATTGATTGGAAAAGTATACATTTGAGTAAAATTTTGAAAGAACATGCAATTTTATTTAAGAAGTCATTCCTGCGCTTGTACAAAATCAAAGTGAGTACAAAAGGAATTACCGTAATCGGGCTTGTATAGTTCGCACTGGTACATAGTCCGCACCCCCTTCTCCCCACGAAATTTCAGGTAAAAAAACTTTTTGTAACTGTTAGAAAAGGTCTAATGAAACTCCGGTAATTTTAAATCGTGTGTGTCGTTTGCGGTATTTTCTTGGAAAAACATATTTTCCATCACCAAACAGACGCTGAAACTGCTTGTAAATGGTTCTAAAACACTTCACGCTGGTTAAGATAAGTCTAAATCACACAAAAAACAATTTAGAAACTTGTGTATGTTTAAACTGGAAGTTTGAAAAGCACGTGTAAAAGATGAAAAAACCCGGTGAGAGTCGAAATCTGTATATAATAAATATCACTATCATACAACTTTGAAAGTAAAATAGTTCCCTCCTTATATAAAACAGTGTTTAATATATCTATTACATTAATGTTTGAAGGGTCTTAAGCTAATACAAAACATATTTGTCAATAGGAAACACCAAAACAGAACGAATAATAACCGATTACGTTTTGTAGTTTACACATTGTAAGCTAGTTTACGTTTTTTTTTTACTTTTTTTGTACGATTTCATTCAAGCAGATACCAGTTTATATTTAGCAATGCATTGAAAAGAAAAGAGAATTTTGTAATGAAGCATTTAATTTTTAAATTTATCAGTATTAATTTGATATTGAATAAAAATAACTTATTAATATGGATTGGGTAAAATTGTTGGTTTGAAAAATGATAAGAGTGCCCTCTACAATGTCAATAACAAACATGGCGGAACGCAAACAAACCACATCACGAAATTGAAATTTCTCTCATTTCTTGCTTATTGTACTCTATAGTCCGCACCCCTGCTGTCAGGGTCAATTTTGGAGAATAAAACCGCGGACTATACAAGCCTTTTAACGGTATTTACATGAATCAATTCTGTATGATTTTGTAAGTCACTTGTTTAACATCTTGAACCACTACCTACCCTGACAGATATGGACGGAATAGGATCTGAGTCCTGGAATTCTACTCCACTGGCAGTCTGTAAACAAATAAATGTGTCAAGAATTAGTATAACAAGTTTTCCACTGAAAATGTAAGATGTAGAAGATATTTGGTACCCTACGTAAAATTATTTCAAAATATATCTGTTTTCCAAAGAGGATTAAGCAATAAAAATCAAAACATATAAACAAGAAAATGTGGTATGTTGCCAATGAGATAAATATCCATCAAATAATCATGTACAAAGATGTGAACAATTACACTATACAACCTTAAACCATGAACAAAAACCATACTTTATTATAAGTAATAAAATACCTGCGAATGACAAAATGTTAAACATTCAAAAGAGAAAACCAATGGCCTATGAAAATGTTATAAATGTCATGTATCTTCCCCAAAAATGTGAAAACTGTGTGCCTCCAGATGCTTGGCAGATTTTGCCACCACAGTCAACAAAAATTTCTAGATTTTACAATGCCTTATCTCCCTTTCAAAATCTAAAATAAGTCTCTGGTGATCAAATCTTTATCCTTAAAGGCTCCAATATACTTACAGAAACTTCATCAAAGCCTGGGTTAGGGGATACAAATATCGTCAAATCATCTTCTTGTTTCAAATTAGGTGTAATCACTGAAAATACATAATTGAATTTTATCATTTTCAGTAATAGATATGCACATCAAAATATTCTGAACCATGCACAGAAAAATTTGAATGGTACATGCATATATATTCAGTGAAATATATTTCATTAGCATTTTTTATGTTTTACTTTTTGTATTTTTATCTTGATTACTATAGTACATTGGTTCAATGTGTAGCTAAAAATAAATGAAGTTGATCTATGTTTGGTGGTAATAATCATTTTGTATAAGATTTATAACATTTGGTTGAGGCAAAGTTAAGTTAGCATGCAGAAATGGCAAATTCTGCAATTTTTCCATTTTCAAAGGGTCATAACTCAAGAACAGTGAAAGAGACGTCACCCAATTTCTAACTTAATCTGTGTTTGAAGGTAATAAGCATTGTTTATCAGTTTCATAACATTTGGTTGAAGCAATCTTAAGAGTGAGAAACGAAAAAAATTGCAATTTCCAAGTAAATAAGGGGCAGTACTCTAGAACGATAAGTGACTCAGTGCCCAAATTCTAACTCAGTCTGAGAGTTTTGGTTCTTAACATTGTGTATGAGTTTCATAAAATTTGGATTAGAGTTAGAGTGAAGGAATGAAAATGAGACAGACAGAAGGAAGGAAAGATGGACAGAAGGTCAAGCGTAACACTTAATGCTCCCTTTGTCTAGCGGCGAGGGCATTAAAAAAAAACTCAGAACGATTTTTTATAAGCGAACTTTTGATGAAGAAAGCCACAAAATTTATACTATGCTTGAATTTTCAATTTCTATGTCAGTGAAATAGCTATAAATAAAATCTATAATATAGCATATGGTAAAAAAACAAGAACAATAGTTAATCTAAACATTAAGTTTCCAGTAAATACCTGATTTGTGAGCAGATTTTTTAATTCTCTGTTGTAGTGAAGCCATTTCTCTATCTAATTCATCATAATTCAATTCTCTGGCTTCTGTCGTTGGTGGAATAAACAGAGCAGGATCTGTTCCCAGGTAGGAACAATCTAACCGACCCTTATCACTTAAAGTTACTATTACACCCTTCAGTCCACTGAAATAAACAAAAGACATTTTACTCAATATGTAAACTGATTCACTTGAATTGTTGAGTAAAATAAAAATAAAATTCTTGATAAAAGTATGAAATAAACTGTTTATCTTTTACAAATTGATGAAATATGAGTTGATAAGGCTCACCTAGATTTATGATTTTGTTAAACATAAGGTAAGAACTTCAGAATATAAGTAATCTACATTCATATCCGTAGATATGGGTATTTCAACACCCTGAAGTATCCAAGTACATCCTGAGGCAAAGCCTAAGGTGTACAGGGTACTGAAGATACCTTAGATGAACTTAGATAACGAATTTATCCCCAGTCTTAGTCCGAATCTGATGATTTTTAGGGAAATTCAAGCACAAAGTGTAACTTGAAAGCAATGTTTTGTTTATTATTTAAAAAAGTTTTATTGAAATTTAGGCATTTGACATATTTTCTACGGGGTGTAGGGTACTTACTACCTTTGGTAGAGCCCTACATGTAGTCAAATATAAGACGTTTTTTAATTAAGAGACAAAGAAACTGGAATCAAATTTGGCGCTCAATGTTGCGAGCGTTACGTCATAGACAGTGTAACGTCACGTGAATCATTTGCATAGCTAGGCCAGTAGTCCTGTTCATAAACAATGTGGCGGCTAAGTGATGCATTTACTTAAACGGCATAATAGGATAGAATCGTTAGTGGATTACATATTCTGATTTCAGACATCATGGATCATCTACATAATTCAATTTTACACCAGGAACAACCATGGAACTAAGGAAAACAGGCGTGAAGTTCCCCGGGGTAATGGGTAGCAACATCCGGGTATATGAGTAAGCAACACCCCGGCCTATAGGTTTTTTAATGACGTGCATTAGCCAATCAAAATCCGAGATATATACTAAGGCGGTGATAAATTTGTTTAAATACTCAATTTTCCAGTTTACAGGGTTAAGATGACATGTTCTTTTATCAATTTGGCTTCAATTTTTTTTTAATTTAGCAAAATGTCCAAAAAAGTTAACATACTGTTAGATGAAAAAAATTTGAACATATTTATTAATATACCATTCCTTCACAGACCATTTTAACTATCAGATATAAAGGGTTTAAGATGAGCAACAAACCTAACATTAGCCTAATTTTTTTTTTAATTTTCTACCAACTTATTCAACCTTAAAAAACATTTCTGTAAAGCCTGTATAACTATTCGTAATTTTTTTAGAAATACTTACGAAAAAGATCCTAAACATATCTGTACAGGCACATGATCAAGCTTGGCTGACCATTTTAACATGACATCTTGAAATACCATTAAAGACTTGGTATGTGTGCCAACTAGGTAACTTATAGTCCCTTCTTGCACTGAAACACAAGTCATTTTCTCAATTAAAACATCCAAACAATATTGCTTATAAATCATAACTGGCTTTGTGTAAGGGTTAGATCATTTCCATAAACATAAAAAGATTGCTTAAAAGTTCAGTAAAGTTTTAGGGTTAGACAACAATGCCTTATCACTGGATATCTTTCATAAATAGATTTTATAGGTGTAACACTAGTGGACCTGCAATTGCTGACCCTTCCAGAGCACATGAGTTCACCCCTCACTTTTTGCAGGGCTTCGTGTTGCTCAATCTATATTTGTGTAGTGTTTTGTGGAATATTCTTTGTCTTTAGATCTTTTTCTTTTGGACATGGATTTGTTTGTCAACTTATAGTGTTTGATCACACACATGGTATTTTTTTTTTCTTTTATCCTATTCTGTAATCAGGTTATTTAAAAATGTTCTGAATTTTCGTAAAAGAACCAAAAGTTTTACATTTTTGTACAGAAAATACATAAAAGTTGTTATTTATGCACCTGTATAATTTCATGCATAAATTTTTCCAGGAAAAAAAAACCAAACAAATGGCCTTTGAAAAAAAAATTCAAAAGTAAATAACCCTTTTGACTATTGAACTGTGTAAAAAAATACTGCTTAAATTGACGTAAAAGACTGTTTTTGTCTTAGTGAAAAGCGTAACCTTCAAGGTACTATCTTCATGAAGAACAGCAATAAAAACATTGTAACTTTGTGATATAGGTCATTTACTAGTACTTACTTAACAGATGTTTTGTCTCTACATCTAAACCCTTTTCTCACATAACAAATCATACTGTTTATAGAATATATCAAGATGTGAATTCACTTCTTTTCAAATGATTGAAACCTAACAATTAAATAAATGTACAGGTCAAAAAGAGAAAATTATATTTAACTGCTGTACAATGAAATTATGTTAGTCCTTTAGGGCTATTCTATTAATATGGATGTGTGAAGATATGAAGGAAACTTTATGGGATAGTCGTAAGATTCTGAAACGTACCATATATGGGCATGTGTCATACACACTTTTTTACCCAAGACGTATAGATGGTACAGGGGATGCGTATTATACTGTACACTCTGAAGACATTTTACTTACTTGATCCATGTGGAATGAAACAACTTGGATCATAATCAAACTTTTTCATATATCTTAACTTTCCATTCTCGGCTACACAAAATATATTTCTTTCACCTACAAAAATAAGTTTTATATTAAAATCTTAAACTCCCTCAGTCAACATTGACCTTAGAAATTTTGGTATTTTTTTAGTTTCTGTTTGGTCATATAGCTCCAAACATTTCTAGGTATTTTTACATCCCTGGCCCTCAAATGTTATTCAAGTTTGATTGTTTCTGATGAAGATAAATCATGTAAGCGTTTAAAACTCACAAAATTTATAAAGTGCTATTTTCATTAAACTTTAGGAATATCTAATTTAATAATAAAATAACAAGTTAAAGATTTTACTATTAATTTCAGAAATTATTGTGTGCATTTATTATTGCGATTTTTGAAAAAAGGAACAAAATTATTATTGCGATTTTAAGAATAGCTATAAACAGATACATGTAACTGATAGATTTTAAAATGCAAGAACTTATTATTGCGATACTCACCCAGTCGCATTATTCACATAAATAATAAAATGCTCCGCAGGGCGCAGCTTGATACGACCGCAGAGGTCGAACCCTGAACAGTTGGGGGAAGTATGGACACAACATTCAAGCTTGATACAGCTTTGGATTTGGATTGTGATTAAATATTTGACACAGCATAGGTTTCTAACACAGATTGAATGTGGTCTAAGAACTTAAAAATTTTAAATTGGACATTCACCTATTATGGTCCAATATCCAAAATCTAAATACATGGTTAGATTCAGCATATCAAAGAACCCCAAGAATTCAATTTTTGATGAAATCAAACAAAGTTTAATTTTGGACCCTTTTGACCTCAATGTGGACAAAGTTGATAACGGGGCCCAAAAATCAAAAATCTAAATACATGGTTAGATTCAGCATATCAAAGAACCCCATATATTCAATTTTTGTTGAAATCAAACAAAGTTTAATTTTGGACCCCGATTTGGACCAACTTGAAAACTGGGCCCATAATCAAAAATCTAAATACATGTTTAGATTCAGCATATCAAAGAACCCTAAGAATTCAATTTTTGTTAAAATCAAATTAAGTTTAATTTTGGACCCTTTGGACCTTAATGTAGACCAATTTGAAAACGGAACCAAAAATTAAGAATCTAAATACACGGTTAGATTTGGCATATCAAAGAACCCCAATCATTCAATTTTTGATGAAATCAAACAAAGTTTAATTTTGGACCCTTTTGACCTCAATGTGGACAAAGTTGATAACGGGGCCCAAAAATCAAAAATCTAAATACATGGTTAGATTCAGCATATCAAAGAACCCCATATATTCAATTTTTGTTGAAATCAAACAAAGTTTAATTTGGACCCCAATTTGGACCAACTTGAAAACTGGGCCCATAATCAAAAATCTAAATACATGTTTAGATTCAGCATATCAAAGAACCCTAAGAATTCAATTTTTGTTAAAATCAAACTAAGTTTAATTTTGGACCCTTTGGACCTTAATGTAGACCAATTTGAAAATGGAACCAAAATTTAAGAATCTAAATACACAGTTAGATTCGGCATATCAAAGAACCCCAATAATTCAATTTTTGATGAAATCAAACAAAGTTTAATTTTGGACCCTTTGGACCTCAATGTGGACCAATTTAAAAACGGGGCCCAAAATCCAAAAACTAAATACACGGTTAGATTCAGCATATTAAAGAACCCCATGAAATCAAGAATAAAACCCCATTGAAATTGGTCAAGAAATAAGCAATTTATAGGAAGTATCTTCTTTTGCACAATCCTGTGCTATTAAATATTTCTTGCTATTGCGCAATACTGTACAATTGACAATTTCTTGCTATTGCGCAATATTGTGCTATTGGATATTTCTTGCTATTGCGCAATACTGTGCAATTGAAGATTTCTTGCTATTGCGCAATACTGTGCAATTGAAGATTTCTTGCTATTGTGCAATACTGTGCAATTGAAAATTTCTTGCTATTGCACAATACTTATTATATAATAATTTACACATCCTGTTTGGTGTGTATCTCCTACCATATCATTATTATTTGATTTTAAATATAAATCAGAAATAACCAACTTAAAATGGAAAATTTAAAAAAGAAACAAAAAAGGAAAAAAAGAAAAAAAAGGAAAAAAAAATAAATCCCCCCCCAAAATCTTTTGAACCCCCATTATGATTCATCACCCCCAAACTCAATCCCAGCCTTCCCTTTGTGGTATGGTACCTTGCAGTACAATTTCAGAGAGATCCATACACTTGAACACAAGTTATTGTCTGGAAACTAGAAAAAAATGTGTTTTTTGGCCCCTTTTTGGCCCCAAATTCCTAAACGTTTAGGGCAATTACCCCCAAACTCAAACCCAGCTTTCCCTTTGTGATATGGAACCTTGTAGTACAATTTCAGAAAGATCCATACACTTACACACAAGTTATTGTCATGAAACTAGAAAAATGCTTGTTTTTTGCCCCTTTTTTGGCCCCTAATTCCTAAAATTTGGAGGCAATTACCCCCAAAATCAATCCCAGCATTCCTTTAGTGATATGGAACCTTGTGGTACAATGTCAGAGAGATCCATACACTAACACACAAGTTATGTCTGGAAGTTACAAAAATGCTTATTTTTGGCCCCTTTTTGGCCCCTAATTCCTTTACTGTTATTACCATAACCCCCAAAATCAATCCCAACCTTCCTTTTGTGGTATTGAACCTTGTGGTAAAATTTCATAAAGATCCATTCACTTAAACTAAAGTTAGAGTGCGAAAACCAATGTGTCTTCGGACGACGACGACGACGACGACGCCAACGTCATACCAATATACGACCACAAAAATTTTTTTGCGGTCGTATAAAAATCTTGAAATAATTTCTAAATTTTCAGTAATATAAAATATTTCATTTTTCTAATAACAAATTATTAGTTTTGTAAAGAACCAGTTGGAAAGCGATTAAACATGAAATGCCTTGTGATTATTACGTGTACATTTCAACTGAAGTGGTCAAGATTAGCATGTTTAGTAAGAAAACACATCTTCATAATCTGCATATTTTATCATTTTTTTGGTAAGTCACACTTTTTCAAAACAACATGTTTTGTGATAAAGAAAAGACAAAAGACACAAATAGCCCTATGTATGAACTCAATGCAGAACTCACCCAGTATCAATAAAGATGGTGGAACATTAGGATAACTTATCACAGCTATATCTAATGCAGGTTCTCCTATATTGCATGACCAATCGAACTGAAAAAGCAAACAAATTTTTTTAAATGAAATTTTACTTTAAAATAGGGGAAATTTCAGTAATTACAAACAATACATGGTGTGATATTTCTTAACATTATCTGTAAATCTTTGTGCCAGTTTTGATTACTATGGAGTTAATTTCAAAAGTAATGAAAGTGACTTTATAAATTAGGTGTCCAAAGTACTTTTCTTTATTTACCTGTAAAACAAGCAGCTTGAACCATACTGTTCAATTTGTTTACAAAAATGAACAACAAGTCGCAAGGGATGTCATGCAAAGCATATCCTACTCATAATTAGACTGACAAAAATTCCATGTTCACTGGGCAAAGCTAAAAATTCACAGTATCATCAAACATAAGTGACTGCCGGGTAGATCTGAAAATTGCAAACACAGTACAACTCAATATTGTCAAGTTCCAGACCTTTATCAAACCATTTCTTAATACAGAAGCTGACAAATATGCGAAGTACTAGAAAATGAAAATTAATGCAGAGAAAGTCCATGATGATTCCTGAGCAATTGTGCCTTCTTGGTACTTTTGTTTTAATCTACTATACTTTCCTCTATCATCAATGTGCTATTAATTAGCAAATCAACTTTTCCTCTCTAACTAACTGTTAATATCAACAACTTACCGTTACCCGTTTCCCAGACTTTATATTTTGAGATTCTTCTTTTGTTTTTGCATCAACTGCAGTTGCAAGCACTTGATATCTGAAAAAACAAGAATGTGTCCACAGTACACAGATGCCCCACTCGCACTGTCCATAGTACACAGATGCCCCACTCGCACTATCATTTTCTATGTTCAGTGGACCGTGAAATTGGGGTCAAAACTCTAATTTGGCATAAAAATTAGAAAGATCATATCATAGGGAACATGTGTACTAAGTTTCAAGTTGATTGGACTTCAACTTCAGTAAAAACTACCTTGACAAAAACTTTAACCTGAAGCTGGACAGACGGACGGACAGACAAACGGACGGATGCACAGACCAGAAAACATAATGCCCCCACTTCTATCGTAGGTGGGGCATAAAAACAATAAAGATTACATTCTGCATTATTATAGGGTTATTAATTTCAGAATACTGCAGATTCATTTATTCTCGTTGGTGCCAGTTTTTTTTGGATTGAAGAATAATTGTATTTACGTAGATACTAGATTTCATGGTTTTGTCAAATATTAAATACAAGTCTATAGAAAATTTGTTCTCAGTTGAGTAGTCCAATTCATGAATTACTTACAATAACGAAATACAAGAAAATCGGTACCCCACAAATAATAATGTATCCACAGTATATATTTTAATCATTCTTTTTATTGGTTGTTTGCTTAACATCCAGTGGCATATGTTTTATGATTGATTGATTGTTGGTTGCTTAATGTCCAGTGGCAAATATTTCATACATGTTCAGGATGATATATGTTTTATGAACTATCCATCAAGAAAGATTAACAATAAGTCCAGTAGGTAATACACCTTATCGCTAATCCCGCTTGACCCGAGAATCTGTCCCGCTCGAACTTTTGACGTCATACAACAATCACTTTTCCATTGTGGCGTCAGTCATTTGGTATTATGACGTCAAAATTTTACGGGAACCTGTGTGATGTCCAGTAATGGCGGACAAATAGCGATAAGGTGTATTCTGCAAATTTGTGCAACTTGAATAGGATGTGGGAAATTTGGAATGTTATTATATTCAATTTGTGGTGATGATTAAGCTGTCATGCAGAAAACTGAACTAACAATGAATTTTCTAGCATTTCTCAGGGTCTGGTTAAAAGACTCAATTCCAAATGAGAATTTAATCCAAAACATGCAGAATCCCCCAAATTATCAACTTGCCCTTTCGAATACTTTTTCACAAATTAATTAATTTTGCGTAAAGATTTGCCTAAATTGCATTAAAATGACCAATCCAAAAACACCCTGTTAAATGTAAACAATTCTTACTTGTAACATTCCACTTGCCAGGATGATGAGACTGTCACAAAGCTGTCTAGTTTTGGAATGTATTTTATTGGTCCTGGTAACAATGCTCCAGGCAAAAACCGACTAAATGAAAAACTTTCTTGTTCAAAAAATGACAATGTCCCATCCATAGATTGCACACAAATAAAATCTCTTCCTGAAAAAGATAAATGTTTACATTGGTTGAGCAAAATAAATCAGTTACAGAATAAACTATTTATGTATTAACCAGTATTAAAGACTTGAAGTTATTTATAATTTGTAGCCAAAAACAATTACATATGTTCCTTAAACAAATGTAATTATTAATCATTTCTAAGATATAAAAAATAAAAGAAGAATGTGTCTGACGACACGAATGCCCCCACTCAAGCTTAGCAATTTTAAAAAGTTAAAAAGGGCCATAACTCACAAAAGGTAAGTGAGTCGCTGCCCAAATTCAAACTGTCTGCTAGTCTGGTTCTTAGTACTGTGTATGAGTTTCATAAAACTTGGATGAGGAAAACTTGTTAGAGTGTGGAAACAGATTGGACGGACAGGGGTAACACTAAATGCCCCCGTTGCCTACGGCGGGAGCATAACAAATTATGTATAGAAGTAATACAGAATTGACTTGAACAAAAATCTTTAAAATATTTTTGTATTATTATGGTTTGATTGCAATTATTAAGTTTAAGGATAAAAAGCATAAATTTGAAAACAAGTCTTCTACATCCACTAGATAGCCTCCGCCCCCCACACTTATATGGATCTGTACTTTATTGATATTTTTGCCAAAATTTGCATTTCCCTAATTCACTACTACCTAACATTTTTTGCCTTGAAGGCTAAATTAAATCTAAAACAAGAGTGCACACGCTGAAATGTCTCGCCTTCTTTACTAATCATTGATATTATGTTGATAGTCCTAAATATAAAGCTTTATTACAACTGTCACATAAACTTAACATTAACCAAGAAAACTAAACACTGACCGATGAACCATGAAAATGAGGTCAAGGTCAGATGAACCATGATAGGCAGGCATGTACAGCTAACAATTCTTCCATACAACAAATATAGTTGACCTATTGCTTATAGTTTAAGAAAAACAGACCAAAACACAAAAACTTAACACTGAGCAATGAACCTTGAAAATGAGGTCAAGGTCAAATAAAACCTGCCTGACTGCCAAATAGATCATAAAATATTTCCATACACCAAATATAGTTGAACTATTGCATATAGTATTAGAAAAAAAGACCAAAACTCAAAAAACTTAACTTTGACCACTGAACCATGAAAATGAGGTCAAGGTCAGATGACACCTGCCCGCTAGACATGTACACCTTACAATCATTCCATACACCAAATATAGTAGACCTATGGCATACAGTATAAGAAAAACAGACCAAAACACAAAAACTTAACTATAACCACTGAACCATGAAAATGAGGTCAAGGTCAGATGACACCTGCCAGTTGGACATGTACACCTTACAGTCCTTCCATACACCAAATATACTAGACCTATTGCTTATAGTATCTGAGATATGGACTTGACCACCAAAACTTAACCTTGTTCACTGATCCATGAAATGAGGTCAAGGTCAAGTGAAAACTGTCTGACCGGCATGAGGACATTGCAAGGTACGCACATACCAAATATAGTTGAACTATTGCATATAGTATTAGAAAAAAAGACCAAAACTCAAATACTTAACTTTGACCACTGAACCTTGAAACTGAGGTCAAGGTCAGATGACACCTGCCGCTAGACATGTACACCTTACAATCATTCCATACACCAAATATAGTAGACCTATGGCATACAGTATAAGAAAAACAGACCAAAACACAAAAACTTAACTATAACCACTGAACCATGAAAATGAGGTCAAGGTCAGATGACACCTGCCAGTTGGACATGTACACCTTACAGTCCTTCCATACACCGAATATACTAGACCTATTGCTTATAGTATCTGAGATATGGACTTGACCACCAAAACTTAACCTTGTTCACTGATCCATGAAATGAGGTCGAGGTCAAGTGAAAACTGTCTGACGGGCATGAGGACCTTGCAAGGTACGCACATACCAAATATAGTTATCCTATTACTTATAATAAGAGAGAATCTAACATTACAAAAAATCTTAACTTTTTTTTCAAGTAGTCACTGAACCATGAAAATGAGGTCAAGGACATTGGACATGTGACTGACGGAAACTTCGTAACATGAGGCATCCATATACAAAGTATGAAGCATCCAGACCTTCCACCTTCTAAAATATAAAGCTTTTAAGAAGTTAGCTAACGCCGCCGCCGCCGGATCACTATCCCTATGTCGAGCTTTCTGCGACAAAAGTCGCAGGCTCGACAAAAATAAACTGCTTCGCTGAGCGCAGCTGGATACGCCCACAGAGGTCCAACCCTGAACAGTTGGGGCAAAAATGGACACAATATTCAAGCTTGATACAGGTCTGAATTTGGATTGTATTAAATATTTGACATATTATAGGTTTCTGAATAAATGTAGTCAAAGAACTTGAAATTGGTTATATGAATTGAATTTATATTCAAATAAAGATTTCTTGCTGTTGTGCAATACACTGTGCTGTTGCGCAATACTTAGTAAATCTGTTGTCAGACTATAAACAATTAAAGTTCAATTCATTCTCAATGTCATATTAGAAATTTATGAAAATGTTAAGGGAGCTTACATCAATAGATATAAACAATTCACCAAAGTTTCATGAGAATTGCTGACAGCATTTTTGAGTTATTGTCCGAAAACTGGAAAATCCCCCCTTTTTAAATGAATAAAACCCCATAACTCAGAAATGTAAAATGTAAAATTTATAAAATTCTAAAGGAGCTTACATCAATAGATATAAACAATTCACCAAAGTTTCATAAGAACTGCTGAAAGCATTTTTGATTTTTTGTCCGAAAACTGGAAAATCCCCCTTTTTTTATGAATAAAACCCTGTAGCTTGGAAACGTAAAATCTAAAATATATAAAAATTGAAAGGGAGCTCATGTCAATAGATATAAACTATTCACCACAATTTCTTGCAAGTTGGTGAAAGCATTCTTGAGTTATTGTCCGAAAACTGGAAAATCCCCCTTTTTTTAATGAATAAAACCCTATAACTCGGAAACGTAAAATCTAAAATTTATAAAAAACAAGAGGGAGCTCACGTCAAAAAACATAAACAATTCACTAAAGTTTTATGCAAATTGGTTAAAGCGTTTTTGAGTTAATGTCCGACATGTTGACGACGGACGGACAGACGGATGGATGGACAGATGGACAGAGGTATACCATAATATGTCCCGTAAATGGGCGTATAAAAACAAAAAATAATCAAATTCAGATGGGGAAAGATGAAAAGTAATCTTACTTTAATTGCACGAAATTTGTTCTCTGGGCAACATTGCACAAATCAGCTGATGTAGTGTTTAATAAATCATTAAATCCGCCAGAATCCCAAATTCCAATAGATGGGGCAGAAATATTCAACTTACCTTTCACTGCACCAAAAGGTCCAAAACAAAAATTAAATGCTGTCCTCTGTAAATTGTGTTCATAGGCCAACTTTAACTGGTAATGTTTACCATGTTCTACTGAACCAACAGAAGCTGTACAAAAAATACATATAATAATAAAAATACATATAAAAATAAGAATACATATAAAATAAGATTACATATAAAAATAAGAATACATATACATTCTACTACATACTACTGCCTAGAGTAAGATGGGATAGGTATACATTTGAGACAGCTAAATGGATAATTGTCAAATGCAAGCAATTTAAGTTGTTTTTCTATTTGTTGATTTGTGAAATATTGTATTGCATGAGACCCCATTTTAGATGAGTATCTGTTCCTCTTCTAATTTTTGACAATATGTATAGGCAATATACATGATATATTGACTTCTGTGTGATATCATCACTCACTGTCACCTTTTTTCATGCAGAAGAAAACAAGTGAAACTGTGAGCTACTGCTCACTAATGATACCCCCGCCGCAAGTGGATAATTTTAATAGTGTAAAAATATGTAAGTGTTTGGTAAACAGGAAGTTGTTGAGTGATGAATCTGAAAACGCATCACACGGTATAGCTGACTTATATAAACCCTGAAACCAAATTTCAGAAATCCTTGTATTGTAGTTCCTGAGAAAAATGTGATGAAAATTTTCAACTTGGCTATCATGTGTAAAATGATACAAGTGTTCGGTAAACAGGAAGTTGTTGAGTGATGAATCTGAAAACAAATCACACGGTATAGCTGACTTATATAAACCCTGAAACCAAATTTCAAAAATCCTTGTAATGTAGTTCCTGAGAAAGATGCGACGAAAAATATTCATGGGACGGATGGACGGAGAGACAGGTGTAAAACAGTATTCCCCACTTTTTTAAAGCGGGGTATAATAAAAATTATGAGAAAGGCAAGTCCAAAGAAGAGTTATGATAAAACAAACCACAAATTCATTATTAGAAATAAACAACAAGGCATTATTTTTTTCCATCGACAAGTATATTTCTAAAATACATTTCTGATAAAATAGCTGCTTTTACAACACAATGTACCACCCCAAGACTTTTTTCGGGAAATAATATTTAAGTTCGTAAATGTTTGTACCTAAAAACCACATGGAACTGTCTTTATTTTTCCATAATTCTGATTCAATTTATATTATTTATTGAAATTGAATTTTAAAAATGCTGTTAATTTGAATATCAGTATCAAACATCCTTCGCTCACTAAATTTACTAATTTGTCTTACCATATACATTATACACTGCTAACTTTCTGGGGTGTAAAATCGCTATGTGTATACTTTCTGTACTCCTGAAAAATAGAAAATAAAAAATATTGTAAGGCTTTTTTATTTAAACATGACAAGACACCATAAACACTTCAAATTTAAACTTGATTACATCAAAGTCGTAGAAATGAATAACAAATTTTTATCCTTTTCAATATTGTTAATTTTCATATGAAAGGCTTGGTAATTAAATTCTAATTTCTTGTACATGGGATGTTTTTACGTTGAAATAATGAAATTGTAATCAATTTGACTTCGGTATGAGGCAGGAGTTTTCCTACATAAAACTGTGTATGTAATTCTCAGAATTGGTGATACATGTACTATAATGTGATATTTGCATGAAATGAAGGGTAAAAGACCAGAATAACTTTCAAATTCAATCAAATCAATATATATACAATTGCAAGACTTCTTCAATAGATGCAATAATGCTTAATGTTTTCAGAATAATGGAACTATAATATCAAGATGATAAAGAGCAATGGAATTAACCTTTAGTTTTCTATTTAAAATCTCATGTTCATTTACCCTAAATCCATTTTTTTCCAGTGAGAGAATAAAATAAACTTACGAAGCAAATTTTCCAGCTTCTATCTGTAAGATGGGGTGTTGTAAAGAGTATTCCAGCATGACATCCTCTGGTCTGTATCCGGACCATCCATCATCTGTTTTAGTAGGGCGAGGGTTGAATACTCTCAATATTCCATGATAACTACCAATTATTATTTTATCTAAAACAAAAAAAATATATACATGAGAAACTGTTAGTTTACATAAAAAAAGAAAAAAAATCCTGGATTGTGTAGCTGATCAAATTCTCACGTCAAACTAAACATGCTTAATGCATATTCTCACTGATTTGTTAGTACTCTTGTATAAGGTCTAAAGCTTAAATTAATGAACCCAGGAACTAACTTTTCAACAATCCATGAACATGTAAGAGTACTTTCAAAACATACAAGTTAGAAACACACATAGACATAATTTTATGGCACAAAGCCAAAATTCAAATAGTGTTGCTTTCTCCTTTTCCAATTGACCAACACATATTGTTGAGTTACTGCCTCATCTTGTTATAGATGTCAGTCTTCGCACTCAACCACAGGCCCACCAGTCCAAGCTTGTAAAAATGCTGTCAGGCCTGTAAAAATCATATCTACAGGCCAATATAATCTAACTAAAATTTTTGTAAAATTCAGCTTCGGGCCTGTAGATTCAAAAGTTTAGCGTGAAGACTGAGATGTAATCATAGAATTTCTTCTTCTAAATTTTCAGTATAACTTAAGATTTTTAAATTGGCATAAAATCTATATTGTCAAATTTCATACCTAATTCATCTTCAGCGTTATCTAAGTTGCCAACACACAGACAACCTTGATCAAATTCTTCATCTTCTCCGACGGTTGTTGACCACCAGTCTCGAGCTTTAAATAACGACATAATTTTCTTCTAAGATAAAATCATCTACTGCAAAACAAAAATATAAAATTAAAAAGAGAACAATATATATGTAATCCACTTATTAATAATATTTATGTTATGAAATTGTCCTCATAAATAATGTATTTCAAGGGAATTTATCTAAGGCCACACTTAAAAATATTTTGGTTTGCCCAAAACCTACCCAAAGGTAGAGACAGTAGGTAGGTAGGTAGGCATTTTCTTTTCTTTTTTTTCGATAAAGAGGAATTGAAGTGTCAGATGTTTTTTAGTCTTCATGCCTATCTGATTAAAAAAAAAACTTTTCACATCTGGACAATAAAAAATTTTGAGTAGGCAGCTATTTTCTGGGTAGGTAGGGTTAGGGCAAACAAACATATTCTTTTTTATGGCCTAATTTTTTTTTACATTTTCAGTGGTTATAAATGGTTTCATTAAAGTGTGAATAAATATTGAATACGATTTTTTCGACTCTCACTCATATTTTTCTTCATAAGACAAAATATTGCCTATCAATGTTGACACAATTTGATTTTGTTGCTTGACCTTTTAATATTTATACATGGGTCTTGAAGTTAGCCAAACGTGGTAACTTATCAACTTAAAGAAGTCAAATTTCGCAACATTTTGATTAAGGTCAATATTTTCTGCTGAAACATTGATTGACTTGTTGAAGTCTTATTTTTTTTTTAATTAACATATAGGAAGACAACCCATAAACATGATAAGACATACAAATTTAGACCTCTATGAGTCAAAAGCAAAATTATACTTATGTCTTAGCCCTTACAGAACTGGGAGTATTGTGTTACTAAATACATTTTCATATTAATGAAAAGCTGATTGTAATGGGAAATTGAATCGAAGCATACTGTCTAATTATTCCAATTAATCCATGATCATATTCAAGCCAATTCCCAACACTAAACACTGCTAAATTTGAACATGTTTTACGAGCAAGTCTGATAAAAGATCCTTACTAGAAAGTAGTAACAAATTACATGGCTTTAAAACAATTGAAAAACATTCAGAAACAATTTTTTTCCAAAATCCTTCAGCCAGTAAAACAAGTAGAATTGCCCTCCAACATGGAACAAAGGGAAATAACTCAAAATTACTTAAATTAACCCCAAATCCCCTTGACACACCATAAAATGTTACATATGACTATGAATTAAGGTAATATGATGGTGGGTTTTTTCACTCATAAAAATACACTCATTGTTGGACGTACAGTAACCTATAGTTGTTAATTTCTGTGTCAATTTGTCTCTTGTGGAGAGTTGTCTCATTGGCAATCATACCACACTTTCATATTTTAATACATTATAAGACTTAAGAAGAAGAAGCTGGTAATATATGTCCTTGGTCCCTTGCTGTTACCCAAAATAAGGTTGATTTTCATCTCACACAATAGCGACTAAAGCCCTCAAAATCCTAGTCCAATGGACCCGAATTTCAGGAACGTCGATTTATATTATCTGGAAATTCAATTCTGCCAAATTTTACCGAGTTTGATATTCTATATTCATCTTGGAAATTCTGGGCAGGGCTCGACATTACCGTTTGTCCGATTGTCTGGGACAAGTGGACACAGGTGTCGGGCAAGTAGATTCACCATACTACTTGTCCGATGGGACAAGTGAAAAATCGAGGTCAGATGTAAAATAGATCAAATTCAAGACGTATACATTTCCAAAAATATGAATGATTGTTTTATTGATCATACTAGATGAAATAAATATTCATTGATTAAACCAGAGACATATAATACTTGTATAATATGTCTCTGATTGAACGTATTTGAGGTGTAACACCACTAATTCGGACCCGGCCAGAAAGCACATGCCAGAAAGTAGTACATATTTAACACAAAATAGTTCCTACGCATGGGTGTAACTTTCAAAATATGTAGAATATTTAGGTAATGTTGGTATCAAATGAAAGCTGAATGACTGGTGATCATTGTAGAACACTTTTTGACACATAACTTTGAATAATAAAAAAATTGCATGATATTTAAAAAAAGAGGGTACATTTTTCCTGTTTGTCAGATCTGGAGTACCTGTTTTGGTACATCCGAAGTTCCGGGAACCAGTTCTTTCTTATATGCCATTAAAGGTATGTTGATTTTTTCAGTACAAGGCACCATAAAGTGTTGCTTTGACATGCAATGATTGTCACTTTATTTGAACTTAAAACAAAAGTGCTGTGCCTGCTTGAAATTGAGGAATTTAACATAGAAAGCAATAGGGCCATGAATTAGTGGTGTTCTTCCTTGAACATGCTTGCAGCCATTGACAAGGGGAATATAAATAAGGGGGAAAGAAACCAATGTTAATGCTTCTTCTTAGTATAAGCCTCCTTGAATTAGGAGCACCTCCATATGGAGTTTTACCACAACTTTAAAATTTTAAATTAAAGTACTTTTTATTTGATTTTGCTTTTATGCGTAACAATATTTTATTTAATAAGATCTATATATAAAAATAATAAGTTAAGATGTAAAAATTAAATAAAATCTAAAAAGGCAGATTTTTTAGTGAAATGTTTTATGTACTTCATGATCATATATCAATGTATATACAAATCAAAATAAATTGTAAAAGCTTGTTTTGACACCATTAATAAATTAAAAAGGTTTAATCATATACGAGGTGGCCAGGTGTATTTACATCCTTGGTTTAACCCATACCACTACTACAGAATGAATAGGTCCATAGGAGAACCTAGTGGTTTGGGAAGAAATGATGATTAAATGATCGACACATGATAGTGACATTGAGTCAGAGAACTCAGTCTTGCAAATAATCTTTCAGTCTGAAATAATAAAATGAATTTTGATGTGGTTTTCATATAACATAACAAAATGCTCCCTTTATTATGTACAATCAAAGCGCAAGTGTTATTATTGCATATCATCAATATTTAAGATTTTCAATTATGAATTCGGACAAGTGAGTTAAGAGTTCGGACAAGTTGATTTTCTTGCAACTTGTCCGAAGGGACAAGTTAGAAAAAATGATAATGTAGAGGCCTGCTGGGAAACCATTTTGAAATCAAAATAAATATTTGCCCACCTCAAATGGAATTGTATCTTATTTTATCATTTCTTTTGAATATTTCTGGAAATATTTTGCACCAATAAGCACAAAAAAAGGTGAGACATTGTATCTTTGCAAAACTTTCTAACCGTTAATGAAGATTTCGTGCCAAAATTAGGTCTCAAAGTTCCCCCCAAAATTCTCTCTCAAAGTCCAGACGGAAAAAATGGCTTCAGCGCTATGACCTTGTAGGAAGGCGTCACAGAAAAAAATTAAAATAGCCTTTCAAGACGTCATAATTATTTGGACTATCAAAATCCTAGCTAATAAAATGCTTCGCTGGGGCGCAGCTTGATACGACCGCAGAGGTCGAACCCTGAACAGTTGGGGCAAGTATGGACACAACATTCAAGCTTGATACAGCTCTGAATTTGGATTGTTATTAAATATTTGACACAGCATAGGTTTCTGACACAGAAAGAATGTGGTCTAAGAACTTGAATT
Source organism: Mytilus californianus (assembly GCF_021869535.1). Taxonomy (NCBI): domain Eukaryota; kingdom Metazoa; phylum Mollusca; class Bivalvia; order Mytilida; family Mytilidae; genus Mytilus; species Mytilus californianus. The sequence continues at coordinate 44,970,074 of NW_026262582.1, read as the reverse complement.
TTTTTAATTTACCTATTATGGTCCAATGTCCAAAATCAAAATACATGGTTAGATTCAGCATATCAAAGAACCCCATATATTCAATTTTTGTTAAAATCAAACAAAGTTTAATTTTGGACCCCAACTTGGACAAACTTGAAAACTGGGCCCATAATCAAAAATCTAAACACATGTTTAGATTCAGCATATCAAAGAACCCCAAGAATTCAATTTTTGCTAAAATCAAACTAAGTTTAATTTTGGACCCTTTGGACCTTAATGTAGACCAATTTAAAAAACGGGACTTAAAATTAAAAATCTAAATACACGGTTAGATTTGGAATATCAAAGAACCCCATTAATTCAATTTTTGATGAAATCAAACAAAGTTTAATTTTGGACCCTTTTGACCTCAATATGAACCAATTTGATAGCGGGGCCCACAAATAAAAATTCTAAATTCATGGTTAGATACAGCATATCAAAGAACCCCATATATTCAATTTTTGTTGAAATCAAAAAAAGTTTAATTTTGGACCCCAACTTGGACCAACTTGAAAACTGGGCCCATAATCAAAAATCTAAACACATGTTTAGATTCAGCATATCAAAGAACCCCAAGAATTCAATTTTTGTTAAAATCAAACTAAGTTTAATTTTGGACCCTTTGGACCTCAATGAAGACCAATTTAAAAAACGGGACCCAAATTAAAAATCTAAATACACGGTTAGATTTGGCATATCAAAGAACCCCAATAATTCAATTTTCGATGAAATCAAACAAAGTTTAATTTTGGACCCTTTTGACCTCAATATGAACCAATTTGATAGCGGGGCCTACAAATAAAAAATCTAAATACATGGTTAGATTCAGCATATCAAAGAACATCATATATTCAATTTTTGTTGAAATCAAACAAAGTTTAATTTTGGACCCCAATTTGGACCAACTTGAAAACTGGGCCCATAATCAAAAATCTAAATACATGTTTAGATTCAGCATATCAAAGAACCCCATATATTCAATTTTTGTTGAAATCAAACAAAGTTTAAATACTGGACCCTATCTTGGACCAACTTGAAAACTGGGCCCATAATCAAAAATCTAAACACATGTTTAGATTCAGCAAATCAAAGAACCCCAAGAATTCAATTTTTGTTAAAATCAAACTAAGTTTAATTTTGGACCCTTTGGACCTCAATGTAGACCAATTTAAAAAACAGGACCCAAAATTAAAAACCTAAATACACGGTTAGATTTGGAATATCAAAGAACCCCAATAATTCAATTTTAGATGAAATCAAACAAAGTTTAATTTTGGACCCTTTTGACCTCAATATGAACCAATTAGATAACGGGGTCCACAAATAAAAAATCTAAATACATGGTTAGATTCAGCATATCAAAGAACCCCATATATTCAATTTTTGTTGAAATCAAACAAAGTTTAAATACTGGACCCTATCTTGGACCAACTTGAAAACTGGGCCCATAATCAAAAATCTAAACACATGTTTAGATTCAGCAAATCAAAGAACCCCAAGAATTCAATTTTTGTTAAAATCAAACTAAGTTTAATTTTGGACCCTTTGGACCTCAATGTAGACCAATTTAAAAAACAGGACCCAAAATTAAAAACCTAAATACACGGTTAGATTTGGAATATCAAAGAACCCCAATAATTCAATTTTAGATGAAATCAAACAAAGTTTAATTTTGGACCCTTTTGACCTCAATATGAACCAATTAGATAACGGGGTCCACAAATAAAAAATCTAAATACATGGTTAGATTCAGCATATCAAAGAACCCCATATATTCAATTTTTGTTGAAATCAAACAAAGTTTAATTTTGGACCCCAATTTGGACCAACTTGAAAACTGGGCCAAAAATCAAAAATCTAAATACATGTTTAGATTCAGCATATCAAAGAACCTCATATATTTAATTTTTGCTAAAATCAAACAAAGTTTAATTTTGGACCCTTTGGACATTAATGTAGACCAATTTGAAAACTGGACCCAAAATTAAAAATCTAAATACACTGTTAGATTCGGCATAACAAATAAATAAATGTGATCAAAGATTTTACAAATCTAATGCGCCATACTGTGCAATTAAAGATTACTTCTTGAAATTTTTCAATATTTGAAATTTGAAAAAAAAATAATATTTGAAGAATAATTCTTTTTAATTTCTGAAATCTGAAATGAGAAAAAATTGGCCCCCCACAATTTCTTTTTATTCCCCCCCCCCTTTTTCCCCCAAAAAAATTCTTTCCCTCAAGATATGGTCATAATCTCAATTCAAATTTCCAATGGAGTTGGCAACCATAATTACCCATTTAAATTTACCATAGTGCTAACTTAATCTATTTTATAATAGAATTAATAAAAATATAGTGTCAAATCTTTCATATGGATTTTTTTGTAAAAAAAAAAGATGAAAACATTTGCAGATATTTTTACTGGTCTTTCTTTATAAATATGCATTTCTTTAACCATGATTTAAAAGCAGAGTAAGGGAAGTAACCAAAACGTTGTATTTGGATTACCTCCCTTACACTGTTTTAGATTATCTTTATTGTTCATTAACCATTACTTTATACATAATTTAAAAGCAGTGTAAGGGAGATAATTTCAATGATGTATTTGATTTATCTCCCTTACACTGCTTTAAATTATGTTTTGTACTAAAGTATTTGTCCATTAACCAGGACAACCTTGTTTTTCCCCCTTTTTTGCCCCTAATTCCTAAACGGTTTGAGCCATAACCCCCCAAAGCAAATCCTAACCATCCCTTTGTGGTATGGAAACTTGTAGTATAATTTCAGAGAGATCCATACACCGTTCCACAGTTATTGTCTGGAAACTAGAAAATGCTCATTTTTGGCCCCTTTTTGGCCCCTAATTCCTTAACTGTTGGTACCATAACCCCCAAAATCAATCCCAACCTTCCTTTTGTGGTATTTAACCTTATGGTCAAATTTCAAAAAGATCCATTCACTTAAACTAAAGTTAGAGTGCGAAAACCAATATGTATTCGGACGACGACGCCGGACGACGACGACGACGACGACGACGACGACGACGACGACGACGACGACGACGCCAACGTCATACCAATATACGACCACAAAATTTTTTTTGCGGTCGTATAAAAACCCTGCAAATTGTGTTGCCTGTTCTGAGGAAGTACCTAATCAGTTTTCGGATTCTGTGTCTGACATTTCTGATTTGACCTCCCTCAGAATCCATTATCAAGCCCTAATAACTCTATTTGGGAAAATGTTTGCCATCTTCTAATCAGAAAATCGCTCTGGATTCAGAATCCCACAACTTGCACAAGGGATTAGTATGAAGTATGAAAGGCAAACAGATGTTTAAATAGGTCTTATTAGCAACCATACCAAATATCATTGATTCTGATAAGTTTTCTATGATTTGCAACAACGTGGTTTCAGGATTCGAAAAGATAAATGGATATGTCAACACATTGTTTACATGAATCCAAGACATCATCGGCCATTTTTAGGGTTCCGATCGTGACAGATCATAATCTATAGGCTTACCGTGTGGATTTGAGTGAATGATTTGATGAGTATTAATATTTTTGTCATTTTAACCCATTAAGATATAAATACATGTTTTAAACTGCTACATCATCGATCATATCTCATAAAACATAAACTTTTCACATTCCTGTAGTTAGAATGTTAGAAATGCGCAAACTCGAGAAATAGGTCAATTCGTACCAAAATGTCCGTACCTTTCAACAATAACACTATACAAATCCTTGCTTTTTAAAAAAATAAGTGAAAAAAAGAACGTATATTATTACATTCGTACAAAACATTTGAGATACACACAGAACTACAAGAACATGTTTACCAAAAGTGTCATTGTTTTATACAGACCAACATCTAACAAATGATAACTATCGATTTCTAATTATTGGGACGAGTTTAGGGCACGAATTTATAAGTTCCTTATTACAGATAAGATCGACACTGCGTAATCTCGGACTAATGGCGTAATGAAAGCTTCAGCGTTAAAATACATAAAAAATAACATCACACAACAAATAGTTCAGCTTTTTCAATTTAAAAGGAACTTCAAGCAGATTTATGTGCAGACCTCTGTCTTTTGTTATTCAATATTAATTTCTTTTTTACGGTTGTATGTTTGATTTGTTTTTATAATTGTCTCTTTGTTTTCTGATTTGTATTTGTTGTTGGTGTTTTTCTATAATGGTATTTTTTTTTATGTTTATATTTTTTCTGTGACGTTGTTTTTTTTTTTTTTTTTTTTTTTCTTCTTTTTTTATTGATTGATTGATAGATTGCAACTGTGTTAACACCAGTTTGTCAACTTCATATACGAGTGTCTGTATGGACAATTTAGTTCTGTTCTGTAATTTTTATGCCATTTTCTCTATTTATTTTTTTTTATTCTCTACTGTAAACTCAATACATCCCTTAGTGTGTATATTCTATGAAATAGAAAGTCATAATGTTTTAACTTAAATATCGTGTATAAACATGCAGTGAAAACGGAAAAATCCTAAACAAAATTCACAGTTTTTTAACAGAAAGGCAACGCTTCTCATATTCTCAAAAAAAGGAGAAAAAAAGCATTATAATGAGGTCAAATGAATCCCTGGAAAGCAACACCGTGACACAAAAACACAACTAAATATCAGACATTAACAGTCCACACACATTTTTTAATCTAAAAACGTTGTAGTATCCAAAACTAGTTCCTACTGAAGTTAAAAATGGAAGAGTGTCTAGCTGTCCCGTGTCAGAAATATCGTCATTAGGTGTCTTTGATAAATCGTAATGTTTGATTTGTCCTTTAGATTGTGATTTTGGTGTCAATGGAAAAACCGGTTTAATTTGATAGTCTCTTTTAAACTTTTCACGACAACATTACAAATTGTGATACAATTCAAAAGATCAGTAAAACCAACGACCTGATTTATGCAACAAAATATAAAAAAAATCAAATATGACAGACAACAACCACTTAATTACAGGCTCCTGCGTGACAAGGGGAAGGACAAATAAAGAACTTGTCTCGTACACTAAAATCTCAACGAATTTAGTGTAAATTCGGAAGTCATGAAAAAAGTAGTTTAAGAAAAGCATGACCACGTGCAATGCCAAAATATAAGTCCATTGTATCGAAAGGATGTAGGATTATTAATTTTCATAACTGTGAAGGAATACATATATATTAAGTTAAGTTTTACTTTATAAAAAAGAAACATATGATTTTTTTTAATTTCTTTTTATTTATGAAAGCGAAACATAGCGACCCTAGATTTCGTCGTCGGCGTCGGCGTCGTCAGCATTTAGGTTCAGTCTGTGGTTTAAGCTTTTTGAGACATCAATACATTTGTCAAACCTTCATTGGATGTTATGAAATTCGGACAGAAGCTATAGACCCAAGACAGCATCAAAAGCAAAATTTTGAAAATAGTTATTTTTGTTTTTATAAATGGACTTAGTTGTATAACAGTTAACGATTAAGTAGACACAGTCTTATATAGAGGTTAACATTTTTCAGTCATCAGTATAACTTTGTCGAACCTTCATGTAATTTTACTTAATTTAGACCGAAGCTTTTTTATGATCAATAGAATCCAGAGCAAAATTTTGAAAATATCTATTCAAATTTTACGTATTTTACTGATAGATGGACTGATTTTGTTTTATAGTTAACAAGTAGATACAGCCTGTGGTTATAGTTTGATACACAAACGCATGCGCATCAATTATTTTTTCGAACCTTCATAGAATTTTATGAAACTTTGGCAGAAGCTTTTTTCATGATTAAGAGATACTGTGAAAATATATTTTTATTCATTTTTAATATTTAACCAATAGAATAAGATGGACTTTTTTTTTTTTTTAAGTTAACATTTACAGACAGTCTGTGATTGAATTGTTTTGACATGATAAATTTGTAAACCTTCTTGGATGGTTATGGAACTTAGACAAGATGCCACCTCTAGATCAAGAAAAAGCATCTCTCTCTCTCCCTCTCTCTCTCTCTCTCTCTATATATATATATATACAAGTCTAAATTGAAAACAACGTTCAAACCTATGATTGCGTTGGATAAAAACCGCAATTTTTATACGTGTGCATGCAAAACAAATTTCTTGGTAGAGGGGTCTAAATACAGCACAAACAACATTTTCCAAAAGACCAAATGAGTGAAAAGGTATATTTTAACAAAACGCATTTGACTAGCAGGTCGAACAACTGATGTTCTTAAACCCTGCTGACTGCCATTGGCGATTGCCAAATAAACGGATCACCGATGTAATAAATGGGTCTTAATTATAAATTTAATACTAAACAGAAAACAATAGACTTGCGGAAAAGATGGTATACCGCAAACAAAAAGGGGGAAAGGTTTTTGTACACCATATCCGGATTTCGACAATTAATGTCTCTTCAGTGATGTTAGGAATCGAAACGGTATTTGTAAGGCCATATAATTTACCTCAATTTAGGATAGACTCTTAAATTTTGAAAGAGTCAAAATAGGATGAACGGATCATATAAACCCGAATTTCCAAAATATATATATAAAGAAAAATTGATTTTTTTTTTTAAATTCTGTAATTTACTGATAAATAGACTCACTTTTTACAGTCAACATTACACTTTTAAACTGACAGCATCAATCGCAGGCGAGACACAGCTAGGGTTCATCGGAACCCTTTACGAATTTTATTATTTAACCGGTTAGGTTACTTAAATGTTTAATTTAAAAAAAAAATAATAAGTCGGGGATTTGGTTACCCCAAATTAATTAAAAACTTTTCTTTCCGATAGAAACAAAAATTTGGTTTGGAAGTTTGGCTGTTCCTGTATAATCCTTATTAAAAACGGGATATCACATCCTAATTTATTCAGTTGGTGATATTTTTATAGAACGGCCCGTAAAATTAGCCAATTCAATCCATGTAAGCTCATTGATCCTTATAATAAACTTATAATTGAAATTTACAGTCAATTCAACATCGTAGAAAAATCTTTAAATATTGTTTTTATCGGTACTAACACTGATCTTATTTTTGAAGAATTAAAACATTAAAAATAAATACATATTGCTATACGTGTACACTGTTGTGAGTACTTTTATAAAATTATGCTGCTATTATATATATAAAAACCGCAATTTTTAAACGTGTGCATGCAAAACAAATTTCTTGATAGAGGGGCCTAAATACAGCACAAACAACATTTTCCAAAAGACCAAAAAAGTGAAAAAGTATATTTTAACAAAACGCATTTGACTAACAGGTCGAACAACAGATGTTCTTAAACCCTGCTGACTGCCATTGGCGATTGCCAAATAAACGGATCACAAGATCTTTTAAAATTTAAAAATTTAATACCAAACAGAAAACAATAAACTTGCGGAAAAGATAGTATACCGCAAACAAAAGGTGCAAAAATTAGTACACCATATCCGGATTTCGACAATTAATGTCTCTTCAGTGATGTTAGGGATCGAAACGGTATTTGGAAGGCCATATAATTTACCTCAATTTGGGATAGACTCTTGAATTTTGAAGAGTCGAAATATTAGAAATAGGATGAACGGATCATATAAACCCGATGGAAAATATAATACAAGCCCAAACGAAAAAATATAAACAAGTCTAAATTGAAAACAACGTTCAAACCTATGATTGCGTTGGATAAAAACCGCAATTTTTATACGTGTGCATGCAAAACAAATTTCTTGATAGAGGGGTCTAAATACAGCACAAACAACATTTTCCAAAAGACCACAAAAGTGAAAAAGTATATTTTAACAAAACGCATTTGACTAACAGGTCGAACAACAGATGTTCTTAAACCCTGCTGACTGCCATTGGCGATTGCCAAATAAACGGATCACAAGATCTTTTAAAATTTATAAATTTAATACCAAACAGAAAACAATAAACTTGCGGAAAAGATAGTATACCGCAAACAAAAGGTGCAAAAAGTAGTACACCATATCCGGATTTCGACAATTAATGTCTCTTCAGTGATGTTAGGGATCGAAACGGTATTTGGAAGGCCATATAATTTACCTCAATTTGGGATAGACTCTTGAATTTTGAAGAGTCGAAATATTAGAAATAGGATGAACGGATCATATAAACCCGATGGAAAATATAATACAAGCCCAAACGAAAAAATATAAACAAGTCTAAATTGAAAACAACGTTCAAACCTATGATTGCGTTGGATAAAAACCGCAATTTTTATACGTGTGCATGCAAAACAAATTTCTTGATAGAGGGGTCTAAATACAGCACAAACAACATTTTCCAAAAGACCACAAAAGTGAAAAAGTATATTTTAACAAAACGCATTTGACTAACAGGTCGAACAACAGATGTTCTTAAACCCTGCTGACTGCCATTGGCGATTGCCAAATAAACGGATCACAAGATCTTTTAAAATTTATAAATTTAATACCAAACAGAAAACAATAAACTTGCGGAAAAGATAGTATACCGCAAACAAAAGGTGCAAAAAGTAGTACACCATATCCGGATTTCGACAATTAATGTCTCTTCAGTGATGTTAGGGATCGAAACGGTATTTGGAAGGCCATATAATTTACCTCAATTTGGGATAGACTCTTGAATTTTGAAGAGTCGAAATATTAGAAATAGGATGAACGGATCATATAAACCCGATGGAAAATATAATACAAGCCCAAACGAAAAAATATAAACAAGTCTAAATTGAAAACAACGTTCAAACCTATGATTGCGTTGGATAAAAACCGCAATTTTTATACGTGTGCATGCAAAACAAATTTCTTGATAGAGGGGTCTAAATACAGCACAAACAACATTTTCCAAAAGACCACAAAAGTGAAAAAGTATATTTTAACAAAACGCATTTGACTAACAGGTCGAACAACAGATGTTCTTAAACCCTGCTGACTGCCATTGGCGATTGCCAAATAAACGGATCACAAGATGTTACAAAATGGATCTTTGAAAATTTATAAATTTAATACCGAACAGAAAACAATAAACTTGCGGAAAAGATAGTATACCGCAAACAAAAGGTGCAAAAATTAGTACACCATATCCGGATTTCGACAATTAATGTCTCTTCAGTGATGTTAGGGATCGAAACGGTATTTGGAAGGCCATATAATTTACCTCAATTTGGGATAGACTCTTGAATTTTGAAGAGTCGAAATATTAGAAATAGGATGAACGGATCATATAAACCCGATGGAAAATATAATACAAGCCCAAACGAGAAAATATAAACAAGTCTAAATTGAAAACAACGTTCAAACCTATGATTGCGTTGGATAAAAACCGCAATTTTTATACGTGTGCATGCAAAACAAATTTCTTGATAGAGGGGTCTAAATACAGCACAAACAACATTTTCCAAAAGACCAAAAAAGTGAAAAAGTATATTTTAACAAAACGCATTTGACTAACAGGTCGAACAACAAATGTTCTTAAACCCTGCTGACTGCCATTGGCGATTGCCAATAAATGGATCTTAATTAAAAATTTAATACCAAACAGAAAACAATAAACTTGCGGAAAAGATAGTATACCGCAAACAAAAGGTGCAAAAATTAGTACACCATATCCGTATTTCGACAATTAATGTCTCTTCAGTGATGTTAGGGATCGAAACGGTATTTGGAAGGCCATATAATTTACCTCAATTTGGGATAGACTCTTGAATTTTGAAGAGTCGAAATATTAGAAATAGGATGAACGGATCATATAAACCCGATGGAAAATATAATACAAGCCCAAACGAAAAAATATAAACAAGTCTAAATTGAAAACAACGTTCAAACCTATGATTGCGTTGGATAAAAACCGCAATTTTTATACGTGTGCATGCAAAACAAATTTCTTGATAGAGGGGTCTAAATACAGCACAAACAACATTTTCCAAAAGACCACAAAAGTGAAAAATTATATTTTAACAAAACGCATTTGACTAACAGGTCGAACAACAGATGTTCTTAAACCCTGCTGACTGCCATTGGCGATTGCCAAATAAACGGATCACAAGATGTTACAAAATGGATCTTTTAAAATTGATAAATTTAATACCAAACAGAAAACAATAAACTTGCAGAAAAAATAGTATACCGCAAACAAAAGGTGCAAAAATTAGTACACCATATCCGGATTTCGACAATTAATGTCTCTTCAGTGATGTTAGGGATCGAAACGGTATTTGGAAGGCCATATAATTTACCTCAATTTGGGATAGACTCTTGAATTTTGAAGAGTCGAAATATTAGAAATAGGATGAACGGATCATATAAACCCGATGGAAAATATAATACAAGCCCAAACGAAAAAATATAAACAAGTCTAAATTGAAAACAACGTTCAAACCTATGATTGCGTTGGATAAAAACCGCAATTTTTATACGTGTGCATGCAAAACAAATTTCTTGATAGAGGGGTCTAAATACAGCACAAACAACATTTTCCAAAAGACCAAAAAAGTGAAAAAGTATATTTTAACAAAACGCATTTGACTAACAGGTCGAACAACAGATGTTCTTAAACCCTGCTGACTGCCATTGGCGATTGCCAAATAAACGGATCACAAGATGTTACAAAATGGATCTTTTAAAATTTATAAATTTAATACCAAACAGAAAACAATAAACTTGCGGAAAAGATAGTATACCGCAAACAAAAGGTGCAAAAATTAGTACACCATATCCGGATTTCGACAATTAATGTCTCTTCAGTGATGTTAGGGATCGAAACGGTATTTGGAAGGCCATATAATTTACCTCAATTTGGGATAGACTCTTGAATTTTGAAGAGTCGAAATATTAGAAATAGGATGAACGGATCATATAAACCCGATGGAAAATATAATACAAGCCCAAACGAAAAAATATTTATAAACAAGTCTAAATTGAAAACAACGTTCAAACCTATGATTGCGTTGGATAAAAACCGCAATTTTTATACGTGTGCATGCAAAACAAATTTCTTGATAGAGGGGTCTAAATACAGCACAAACAACATTTTCCAAAAGACCAAAAAAGTGAAAAAGTATATTTTAACAAAACGCATTTGACTATCAGGTCGAACAACAGATGTCACACAGTCTTAAACCCTGCTGACTGCCATTGGCGATTGCCAAATAAACGGATCACAAGATCTTTTAAAATTTATAAATTTAATACCAAACAGAAAACAATAAACTTGCGGAAAAGATAGTATACCGCAAACAAAAGGTGCAAAAATTAGTACATCATATCCGGATTTCGACAATTAATGTCTCTTCAGTGATGTTAGGGATCGAAACGGTATTTGGAAGGCCATATAATTTACCTCAATTTGGGATAGACTCTTGAATTTTGAAGAGTCGAAATATTACAAATAGGATGAACGGATCATATAAACCCGATGGAAAATATAATACAAGCCCAAACGAAAAAATATAAACAAGTCTAAATTGAAAACAACGTTCAAACCTATGATTGCGTTGGATAAAAACCGCAATTTTTATACGTGTGCATGCAAAACAAATTTCTTGATAGAGGGGGTCTAAATACAGCACAAACAACATTTTCCAAAAGACCAAAAAAGTGAAAAAGTATATTTTAACAAAACGCATTTGACTAACAGGTCGAACAACAAATGTTCTTAAACCCTGCTGACTGCCATTGGCGATTGCCAAATAAACGGATCACAAGGTGTAATAAATGGATCTTAATTAAAAATTTAATACCAAACAGAAAACAATAAACTTGCGGCAAAGATGGTATACCGCAAACAAAGGTGCACAGATTTTTGTACACCATATCCGGATTTCGACAATTAATATATATACATTGGTTCTTTGTCTATTGTTATGTTAGTTCTTTTGTGTGCTTTGTATCGATCTATTGAGAAAAGCCATTTGCAACTGATTTTTACAGTTTTGTCATATGTAGTGCCTATACACCACTGTCCCAGATTAGGGGAGGCTTGAGAGCTCACAGACATGTTTAATCCCGCCACATTCGTCATTTATCTGCCTTCCCAGTAAGTAAGTAAATTTTATCTAAAGTCGGCATATATGAACACAATAACAGAGATAACATGAGCTCTAATGAGCCCTTTAACCGACTATCATATAAAAATCATGCACTTTCACGCAGATACTAATGAATAAAAATTAAAAAAACATGCAAATATAATGAAAGCAAATTATTTTGGATTTCTGCACCTCCACTGGATCAATGCTCAGGTGGCCGAAATATCTAGCCGCCTATGTGCATTGAATGGGGGACCTCTGCAATCTCCAAAATATCATAAAATACTCAAAAACTAAAAAGAATAGATAAATAAATTAATTTAGCACTGGCATTTACTAGCAGCTATATAAAGCCTATAAAAGGCAGAGCAAAAGGCCAGAAACTAAAAAGTCAGGAACCTGTAAATAAGTGGTTTTCGTTGGTTGATGTTCGTCATATTTGTTCTTCCACATCAGAAAACACAATATACGAAAGTCCGAGTTTGTCCACTTTATTTCTATATATAAAGAACGATAGGCCGAGTTTGTTATAGTCCTAATTTGTTATGGTCCGAGTCAGTTGTAGGCCGAGTTTTTCAGTAACAATTATAGGTACGAGTTGACCCTTTTCACAAATGTAAAATGCAACTAGAATAACTCTTTGTTACTTACATATCTTGTTTTTTTAATATAAGTTTCATGCAATTTAGATAACTACTACAGGTGAAAGCTGGTCGATAACAACATAATCATTTTAGTCTCGTCTGTTCGCGATTACACGCTGACGTTATCGGCCATATTTGTTTTGCTTTCCGGTCCGAGCACCTTACCCTTCCTCCAAACATATTGTGAGATCTATTTAACCGACTGACGATGCGGAATCAAATTCGAAAGATGAATTATTTACAGTATTTCCTTACTGTTTTACTGGTAAGAATTGTATGTCAGTGGAAGTATGCATTACACGTTCGTATCGAAGATTACGTTACCAAGTCCAAGTTAAATTTTCGACTTGGTCATTCGATCGGTATGTGCAGTCTTCCAAAGACCTTCGAATTTCAAGAAATGTTTATATTGATTTAACACATGTTTACTTTTTGCAAGAATTAATTTTTGCGTACCTACCAACCTTTTGGTGCTTCAAATTTTGAGGTCCCCCTCTTGCACACACATACACGTTACTGGTCTTAGATGTGGCACACACACACATCCTGGGTAAGTTTTACTCAGTAATTTAGAGTTTATTTCCAGTAATATGAGGCAGGCATTACCTGTGAAAGGGGACGAAGTCTATATAAATTATTTTTTTAATTCAAACATATCGTTTAAGTTCTAAATCTGTTAAAAAAGAAACGGAAATACCGTAACGTTTCCGATTTTGGTTCTGTTGTTAGGGATTTTAGTTGTGACGTTATTTTAATTATGACGTCATATTCAATGTAAACAAAGACGCTATCATCAGGTAACGTTTTTTCATATCAAAGAATAATTAGAAATGAAATTGTTATTGTGTTCCTTCCTATAATTTACTGGACTGATAAATATATATTTCACTCAAAGTCTCATGACAAACGAGACCGGAAGAAGGAAGTAGATTTCTGCGCAAATGCGGGAATTTAAAAAAGTTACAAAAAAAAAGTTAACGATTTTGAGTTCATTAGTACAATGAAAATTTCGGGAAATTTTCCCGATTTTTTTTTTTTTTTTTTTTTTTATTGATTTTTCTACTGTAATAGGGGACTTCGTCCCCTTATTATACAGATACAGATACACACCAAAGGTTGACTGGCTTAGTTAGAAAAAATGTGTTTCCTTGAATTTCTCCTGTTCTGACAGTCAAAACCTAGCTAAAGAGTAAAGGGCATTTGTTTAGCTGTTCATGTGACGTGTTCATGAAGGTTGTATAAATAATAATATGCAGCCATGTCTGGTTGTAATAGGAACGACAAAGCAGATGTCTCATATAGATAGGGTGCAATATCCTCTGCAAGTTAAAGCTTGCAACAAAAGTCTGAAGGGTGGTAGGTGGCCTGTTTCAAGGTAAAATTTCCATCCTTATCTAACGCACTCATATTACAGTGGCAGTTAAAATTTCCTACCTTTCACCCTGCCCTGGCGGCCTCTGTAGTTGTGTTCCTTTTCCAGATTATACATGTATTCATTATTGATATGTTCCTTGTCCTGATCATGCATGAAATATTTGCCACTGGACATCAATCAATCAATTGTTCAAGTTCCACTCAATATATTTTTATACTGTGCAGACCTACAATGTACATAGGCTATACATTCTTCCAAGTCTTATGATTAAGCACAGAGTTCAAGATGCTGTGACTGACTACATGGACTATGCTACATCAAGGCTTTCATTGCTACTGTTAGACCCAATTGCCTCAAAAAGAATTTTTTTATGAAAGTAAACATTTACCAGCTCAAGATGCAGACAAGTTAGTCAAGGATGTTTTGGCCTTGGTCACTTGGATTGGTTAATACAGACTGAGTGAGATGCATGTCTTTTTCAATCCTGTAGACACAAATCTTGATGGTTATTTGAACCAATTATTGAATTAAATAATTTGGTTGGCACAGGCAGGTTGGTTTAAGGAAAAGAAGGCAAGTCCATCTGCATGTATGCTTCATCAGCACCAGAGTATTCAGACCTTCCTGATTCTAACTACTCAGGCTTTGACTGAGTCTTGGGTATAAAGTTTTCAAGCTAGTAATTTTTTCATTATGACAGCTGCTAGTTCATTTACTGAACTGCTGAGGGTTGGCATATAATTAGAACCTTGATTTTTTCTTCTGATTCTTTACAAATAGCAGATTCTTCAACGTTGTGTCTTTTTTTGGTGAAATTATGCATTTACACAATGTAAGGTACATACGTATGCATGGTTTGTTCGGCTAACTCGATCAATTTTCATACTAAAACTTTTATATTAGACAGGGTATTTATTACAATAGACATAAAGATATAGTATATATAAGGGTGTGCATATTACTATAATGTTTATTTTCTTTCCACAAATCTGCCAAATGTTGAACATTTTTGGACAGGAAATTGGAATGTGCCTTTCAACGTCAGTTTGTTCTAATGAAATGTGTACAAATACATTCATGCATAAGCATGAAAAGTTGGGGCATCATCTGAAAAGATTCATCTATAGTCTTAAGTTATCTTTCTTTGACCCCGGAAATTATATTGGAATCTTGAATCGTTTGTATATATATATATATATACATGTACATGTACATGATGTATATATGTTTTCACTATTAAGGCCAGTCATTGACACTTTTTCATTTAATGTAATATTTTCCTTTAGGGTACATGTTTATCTGTATATTGATATATTTTACCTATACAATGTTTGTCTTTTATTGACAGATGGCTTAGATATCAAATTATATATTTATGACATGTTAATAGCATGAATATTGTTATTGAAATATTGATTGAACATGTTTTTTTGTTAATTTTATCTTAGATTTTAATAAAAAAAAAACGATGACTTTCTAATTTTTATAGTTTCTTTTACTAGATTAGTATAGATTTTTTCGCATTTTATTTATTTATTTTTTTTGGAAATGCCTGAACAACATGCTGCAATTACAAAACAATGTTTTTGCACAAATAAAGAGTCTAAGGCAGATATAAGTACGCTGATGTTGCACACTTCGGAAGATGCACTGCCAATTTAACAGTTTACGTCAGAACTTCGAATTTGAATCAAAGAAAGTTTAATATTGTTTTTTTTTTAATGTCAATCATTGGGATGGCCAACTCGGCAACTGATTACCATAATTGCCTTTTGTTTATTTAGTCTTAAGGGATTAAAATCGGGATAATATATAAAATGTCCGGCTGGCTAAAAATAATTTTGGAAGCCCTGATATATATGATAGACATTAAATAGCTGGCCTTCATGTATTGTAAAAATCGTTAAATATCCCAAAATAGAAGTACTTACCAGTGTGTTAATATAAACATGAGCTATCTACAATGATCTATGTGGTGTAAATTTTCTTTGCACTGATATATATATCATGTATATAAGTCATTAATATACCTATACTTCAGATTAATAAAAAAATTACTGAAACAGTGTGAAATATCCATACATAAATAGTGAGACGAGAAATAAACATTAAATAACAAAAATGCATAACAAATTGTATCAACAGGTCAAATTAACATGAAAGTACGATTTGAGTGTACTCGCAGTTACTGAAAGCTAGTTAAAAGCCAAAATCAATTAAAGTAATAATAAAAAAATCATGCATCAGAGACTAAAATCAACTAAAACACATCCCAGGGATTTAGTGTTTTAACGTCATGGACAGTCAAAGAAGACATGACTTGTGCAATGCCAAAATAAAAGTATCGACAGGCAGTAATTCCATATTCAATTAAAAAAAATATAGGTCACCATATCTTATTTTGAGATATATACAAGGTGATAAAACTAGTTTGATTCTTAAGAGGTCCATATGCATTTTGTTTTTGCTAGTATTGTATTGTCATGATTGTCATGATTGTGGAAATTTAAAGGGATTATTGATAAAGAAATATAGAACAGTTGTCACTTTAAAGCTACTAATTTGGGGATTTAATTTAAAAACAAACAGCAAATAGAGAGTAGATGTAATAAATATTGTTTTTAAAATTTTCTTACTAAAAAGTAATATGTATTTGTACAGAATATAGAAATAAACATTCAGACAGCTACACATGCATTGCATGTGAAATCCCTGACCTTGTGGTCTCTTCATGTGTCATCTTGGGTGCAGGAGGTTCAGGGAATAACCCAGACTGAGGCATACTTTAAAATTGGCATATATACTGCTTCTCTTCCAAGCATGCAGCATTTAAGAGTAATGGCAGAGGCTGATTGGCCTTTACTCTACATGTATCAGTTAACATGTTCTAAATCTTGTTGTGTATGCTGATCTGTTACAAGGCAGCATAATACATGTACATGTAATATATATACATACACCATATTATTGTCTTATATGTTATATTTGCCACTGGACATTAAGCAGCTACTTATCATGTTTATCATGTGTTTTTCATTATTGTCATCAGTATTATTATTAATCCATCGTATTTCTATTGCAGTTGAGCTGTATACCACCTGTTTACTTAGATGTCATTAGTATGGACAGCCAAAATTTAAAATCCGTTTTAGGTGAGATATGGTTGATTTTGTAATATTGATAAAAAAAAAAAAGATCAGTTGACTGTTGAAAAAATACTTTAAAAAAATTAACCAGGGTGAATGGATGCACATTTTGCCATTAGTACTTGTTGAAAAATTACAAACCTAAGGATAGGTTCTAAGTAAAGCAGTTAGAAAGGTGGAGACATATAGTTCAGCTTGTCTTGACGAAACCTTGTTACCAGTTATAACTGTCTTGATTGAACTCTTGTATCACAGATGTATCAGATCATACATGTACACCAATGAATGAGTAACCACTGACGCAATAAACCTATAGACGTCAACATTTATATATTAGCACACCCAGTAGGATCCGAATCCGAATCCGGAGGAGCAATTACATGTGTAGTGCAATTCGTAGATAAATTCTGGATCCAATTCCAACGGAGGATTTTTATCCTCTGTGGGAATCAGATCCATATTTTACTTACCCACAGTTTGTCACATGTAATTGCTCCCCGGGGTTCAGATCCTTCCATGGATTTCGGATCGGGATACCCGGTGTGTATAAGTCTCACAAAAAACACTTGGTGGTAGTGTGTTAGCCTCAAGTGTGGGAGGTCGTGGGTTTGAACCCCGGCTGGGTCAAATCAAAGACTTTAAAATTGGTATGTGCTGCTTCTATGCGAAGCACGCAGCATTCAGCAGTTAGAGCAAAGACTGGTCGGCTCGGAGTGAGATAATGTGTCCGAGTAAGGTGACATGTCTTTCTGTGGACTGTTGCTTTGTGTGCTAGCACGTTAACAATCCAACCATCCATCATCATCATAAGTCTCAAAATATAAAACTCTCCCTTTTAATTGCAATCAGTGAAATAACAAACAGGACTGAAGATTGTACCATACCGCCACATGACATGTATAAAAATAATTTAGTAATTACTGTATATGACGTCAATCTAAAATAGGGAGATGTGGTATGATTGCAAATTAGACAACTTATCTATCCAACAGACCCCAATTGAAGCAGATTTAGGCAACTATAGGTCATGGTACAGCACATTAGAGCCAATCAATGATAAGCATAATAAGTATTTGAAAACTTGACCATTGAAGAATTTTTTTTTAACTTTATTAGGGTGGTTTATATACAATAGTATATATGTACATGATGCATGTGATGTAAAAATACTTATATATTAAAAAATGATATCCATACTGAGGTTAAATGTTAAGAGTGGAATCATGTTATTCTAAATTTGTTTTATTTAATGTCCCTATTTTACTTCTAACACTGTATACAGGCATATTATATGTCCCGAAGAAAAAATGTACATTTAGTTATTTAGATTTAAACACCAGCATGTGTTGACGGCTAATGGCTGGCTTAAAGTCATTTTAGGTATTGTGTCAAAATATTTTAGAATATTAATAAAATGTTATTGCATATTGATTGTGAAAAAGGAAAATCCGCTGATGGTGGTATGTCTGTTGCAAGAATTATTGATTTGTTAATATTCATTGGTATTTGTCTTTAATAATGTACTTGTAATTCAGTACTTCTCTGTTCTGTTCCAGGTGGCCATGAACTTGTATTTGTAAATTTTTATGCAGATTGGTAGGTATTTTAAAAAAGATATACACATTAGACAAAACTATACAATGTTAAAAAATCAATATATGAGCTGTGTTGGATAGAAATTAAATGTTTGCAAGTACACATATACATGTACATGTATAAGACTTTGATTGATTTTGGAACATTCAAATACGAAATGAAAGATGATTTTGGTCTTTCTTATAACAACTCATTTTAAAAATAATAATAGGGCTAGTTACTTGTACCGGGAATAGTAAATCAGATCTACTCAGCATGCTCAGAAAGGCTTGAGACCACCTATAAAAATCCCTTAATTAGGTAGACCCTATCACTGAGCCTCCACCATTAAGCATTCTGAAAAAAAAAGGGATAACCCTCCTACTTTAAACAATATTTTTGATACACATAAAGTTGAACTCCGTCTCATCATAGAGAACAGTTGGTCAGAAAGGATTAATGCCCTCGCTGTAGGGGTATTAAGTGTTACCTTTACTGTCCGTCTGTTCGTCAGTCCTTCTGTACGTCTTATTTTTTGCACTCTAACTTTAGTTTGCCTCATGCAAATTTTATGGAATTCATACAGGATGCTAAAAACCACAACACGCAGACAGAGTTAGAGTTTGGGTTGCTAGTCATTTACCGTTCTAGAGTTATGCCCCTTTTCAACTTAGAAAATTGCAAAACTTGAGGGGGGCATTCATGTCCTCCGACATGTATCTTTTATCTGAAAATCTAAAATGTTGGAAATAAGTTTTGACAGATACAGGAATGCCTGGAATCTGCTTTATAAAACATTGGTATATAAAATTCTCATAAAAATTTGTATGTTTGCAGGTGTAGATTTAGTCAGATATTAAAACCAGTGTTTGAAGAAGCATCAAATAAAGTTAAAGAAGATATAAAGGTTTGTATTTAACAAATCAGAGAAATGTAGGAACTGTTCTCGCTGCACACAACTTCAAATCATTTTACCATTGTAAATTGTAGCAATAAGTGCCAGTATTTGTAAAAATCAGGCAAATTAGAAAAATTTCAAAACATGGCTGAAAAAAATCTGCCGACCTTAACATCCTATTTTGAAGTTACCCTCATCCTGAGTTAGCAATGGTTGGTCTCTCATCATGCTCATTTCTGCGTGTCTGGTAATTCGGGAAATTTCTAGATAACTTTTGGTTAGAATGAAAGCAAATTACAGAGTTAGCTCCCCTTAATTGTTAATTTTCTATTGCATTTCAACCAATTATATCTTAAAATACCAGAACAGGAAATGGAAACAAATGTTATATTTGTGCACCATAACATTTTGAACTTAAATTAATGTAAAGTTGAGCATGTTTTTGTTAATAATCATGTTTTCACCACTGTCTGATTCTTTGTCAGATTGGCACTTAAATAACAATATTCTCATGATTGTTTTATTCTGAGAGGAAAATTTTTTATGCTAACAGGGATTTTAAGTACATATAGCTTATTTTTTTATGTTTAGGAAGTGTTACATTTATTGATTTTTGGTCTAAAATCCATATGTTACACCTGTCACACCAGAAGCTTTTGGTAACATTTGTTACAAGAAAAAGTTCCTGTAATATCAACACTTTCAGGTGATACAGTAAATCAGGTGTTACAGTAAAATCTGTTAAAAATGACACGCAAAGAACAGTAAAATCTGTTAAAAATGACACACAAAGAAGTTGAATCTGTTAAAAGCGACACACATCAATCAGTAAAATCTGTTAAATATGACACACAAAGAACAGTAAAATCTGTTAAGAATCACACACAAAGAACAGTAAAATCTGTTAAAAATCACACACAAAGAAACACTGGAGAAATATTATTATAATTTTTGTGGTTTTGTCTCACATTTGATTTATTAATTAAGGGGATTGGTTTTTGTGGTTTCCAGTATGTAAAAGTAATAATTTTTGTAGGTTAAGGTTTTAATTTCCTGGATAACTATCCACTAGACAAATGAAATAAAAAAGCCCAACAAAATTTTCTGCTAAAATTTAAATTGTTTGATGTTGCTTAACTGCCCTCCTGAAAAGCAGCCTACCCAAAAAATCTTATGACACAAATCGTTTCAATTTTTTGTTTAAAACATGTAACTTATGTTGTTGGCCAAAAAGAAAAAAGAAATGCAAATCGCTACCTACCTACCCAACCCTTCTAGGCTTTATAGGTAGGCAAACATCAAACAAAGATGTTTTTAAGGGTAGCCTTAGTTGAGTGTTGAATGGACAAACTTACGGGACAAACAGAAGTACCAGTAACTATTGTTTTAGAGAAAAATGTTTGAAAAATAAATGTTCAGTAACCCAGTTATGCATGAATGACAGGGAAAAAAGGTTCTTTTAATTGTGTTAAAAGAGTAAAATTGTGTCTGACCTTGTTAATCTTTAACAAGCCTAACTGCCTTAACAGGCAAGTTTTTTTCTTGATATATATATATAACCTGATATTTTTTCAATTTTTTTTTTCTTTCCGGGACAAAGCAATTTATTATGACTGTTTTGAATCCAAGATTGGAAGCCCAAAATGTATTGTTGATTACTCTTGGACTTAACACTTAAGAAGTTTTCCACAACATATTTAAGACTTAACATATATTGATTTCTTTTTTTTATTTTTGTAGGAAGAGGGAAAAGTAGCTTTTGCAAAGATAGACTGTGATTCAGAGAGTAAGTACTACATGTACTAAAGTACATAGAAAAGAAATACATAAGTTTATTACCTTAATGTGCTAATTGAACACCTGTTGCATTTTTATACGCCCGTCAAATTTTTGACGGGACGTATTATGGTATACAAATGTCCGGCCGTCTGTCCGTCTGTCTGTCAGGCGTAAACATGTCGCACCGTAACTTGAGAATGACTTATCCAAATTTCATGAAACTTAACATAGTTGTTCCTTATGATGGTCAAACGATCTGTATACTTTTTGGTGAAAATAAGATTAAAACTTTTTGAGTTACGGGACTTAGTAACTAAAACAGGTGTGTGTTATTTATACGCCTGTCAAATTTTTGACGGGACGTATAATGGTATACAAATGTCCGGCGTCTGTCTGTCCGTCCGTCTGTCTGTCTGTCCGTCCGTCTGTCTGTCCGGCGCAAACATGTCGCACCGCAACTTGAGAATGACTTATCCAAATTTCATGATACTTAACATAGTTGTTTCTTATGATGGTCAAACGATCTGTATACTTTTTGGTGATAATAAGATTAAAACTTTTTGAGTTACGGGACTTAGTAACTAAAACAGGTGTGTGTTTTTTTTCACATGTCACGCCGTATCTCAAAAACAATTTATGATTATTGCTTAAAACTTTACACACTTCTTAGTTATATTAACCTTAAGATCTGTATACTTTTTGGTGATGATTCAAAATTTTATTTTTGAGTTATTGAGTATTTTGTAAAAAAAGGGGGAGGGGTTTTTCACATGTCGCGCCATATCTCAAAAACAATTTATGATTATTGCTTAAAATTTAACACACTTCTTAGTTATATTAATCTAAAGATCTGTATACTTTTTGGTTCTGATTCAAAATTCTATTTTAGAGATATTGAGTTTTTTGTAAAAAAAAAAGGGGGGTTTTCGCATGTCACGCCGTATGTCAGAAACTATTTATGCTTATTGCATAAAAATTCACACTCAAGACGACAGGCGTATCATGTGCTCATGGCGCAGCTGTTTATTTATTTATTAGAAAAGCCATATCAAATTGCATAAATTTTCCGAATTTCCTAAAAACAAATGAAACATTATTGTATTTTAATTTTGTTATTGGTCAATCTTTTTATGCCCCCGCCGTACCGGAGGGGGCATTAAGTTTTACCCTTGTCCGTCTGTACGTACGTACGTACGTACGTACGTCCCGAAATTGGTTTCCGTTCTCTAACTTGAGTTTGCCTCAACCAAATGTAATGACACTTATACACAATGCTTATTACCACAAAACACAGATCAAGTTTGAATTTTGGTGGCGTCACTTTAACCGATCTAGAGTTATGCCCCTTTATAAAAGGAAATATTGCATAATTTTTAGTTTCCGTTCTCTAACTTAAGTTTGCCTCAACCAAATGTTATGAAACTTATACACAATGCTTATTACCACAAAACACAGATCAAGTTTGAATTTTGGTGGTGTCACTTTAACCGATCTAGAGTTATGCCCCTTTATAAAAGGAAAAATTGCAAAATTTTTATTTTCTTCTAAATATCAAGTTTATATAATATATTTTTAAAATTGGAGTTATCTTCCTTTGACCATGATTATAGTTGAATCAACTACAATCAATGCTTTATACAATGCAATGTTTAATTTTGACTACCACTGATAAAACACAGATCAAGTTGAATTTGGGTAGTGTCACTTTAACCATTATTGAGTTATGCCCCTTTATAAATAGAAAGATTGCAAAATTTTTTAGTTTCCATTCTGTAACTGAAGTTTTCCCCAGCCAAAGATTGTGAAACCTATACACAATATTCATTCCAACAAAACTCAGTAAAGATCAAGTACATTTTTTTTGTTTCAGTTCTCTAACTTGAGTTTGCCTCAACCAAATGTTATGAAACTTATACACAATGCTAATTACTACATAATACAGATTAAGTACGAAATTAGGTGGCAACACTTTTACCATTCTAGAGTTATGTCCCATTATAAACATAAAAATTGCTGAATTTTTTAGTTTGTCTCATCCAAATGTTGTAAAACTTATACACAACCGTTCTAGAGTTATGCATCATTACAAATAGAAAAATTGCTGAATTTTTAGTTTCTGTTCTCTACTTAAGTTAGCCTCAACCAAATGTTATGAGACTTACACACAATGCTTATTACCACAAAACTCAGATCAAGTTCAAATTTGGGTAGTGTCACTTTTACCGTTCTTCAGTTATGTCCCTTTATAACTATATGATATGCAAGCGGGGGCATCATCTGTGTCCACATGTGGACACTATCCACATTTATTTAAAATTTAATTTAAAGTGTGTTTTTTGGATTCTTGTTGAATACTCAGTTATATATCCGACATGTATTGATATCTGCTGACAGGAAATTGACATCGTAAACTAAAATGGGTATTTGGCCGATTTCAAAGTTTTTCTTCAAATGCATAACTTTCAAGGCATTTATAAAGGAAATACGTGAAATTTGAAGGAGATAAATTAAGATATAAATATTGATATCTAGTGTTCTTATGTCTTATGAACATCTGAATGATAATGAAAACTACATGTTCTTTTGATAGATTTTATGTACTTTTTGATTTTCGTATCGAAAGAGGTAAAATAGTGGCACTATCATACCCTTGCCTTTACCAACAAGTTTAATTTCAAATTATTTGATTTTTTTTTGCAGATTCTATAGCAGCTCAATATCATATAAGTAAATATCCAACATTAAAGCTTTTCCGTAATGGGGAACCGCTCAAAAAAGAATACAGAGGTCAAAGGTCGGTGGATGCCTTAGCAACTTTTATAAAAGATCAGATAAAAGATGTTGTTGAGATGCACAACACATTAGAATCATTAGATGAAGTTGATGTAAGTATTATTTAAAAAAAAAAATCTTATATTGTCATAACTTCAATATGGAGTATACATTGAACATATATGCCTCATGAAAAACTTAATTGAAGCTTTATTTTATTGAAAAAATTACGGGATAAATAACAGATGTTACTGATTTACATGTTTCTGCAATAATTTGCATCATGTACACTCGAGACCATTAGTCTTGGAAACCAAATACTCAAATCTTTTGTTGAAGTTGTGAGTTTGAAAGCCACTCTTGGCAAGGTGTGTTTGACTCGGATCTGATTGACTATAGGATTGCAAGTTTTCCTGCTGAAGGTCATTTATTCTCCAGTGACTTTCTCCAATATAAACTAGCTACCATGATGTAGCGAAGCGTACTGAAGATAGTGTTAAATATAACAATCAACCAATCAATCTATAAATATAACATTCATAGAAACTTTTTTGAAATGAGTACTTTATTAACTTTATTTTCAGACAAATAAAAGAAATGTAATTGGCTATTTTGCCTCACAAGATTCAGACCAGTACAGGACGTTTGCTAAAGTAGCCAATCAGCTGAGAGAGGCTTGTAAATTCCATGTCGCTATAGGGTAAGATAATACATGTTTTTGTTCTGAGAGAAAAAAGAACATGAAAAAAGGAAAAAGATATAATCATGATAAAATATCTAGGGCTGTTCCATTATTAAAAATGGATGTGGAAGGGAGGAAGGAACTCCCAAAACCCCACAACCAAAATACTTTAAAAGATGGAAACAACACTTTATAAATTTCATGTGACTGAAGAACTTTTCTGGATTTACCTTCATCAGGAATGCTCAAAGCTGTATGCATACTCTGAATGGACAGACAACCATAAATGATCCACATTTGAAATAAAGATGTGAGCTTTTTATAATCATGGTAATAAGCCATGAAAAGTTGTGATAGGATTGCTTTGAAAATAGAGTGATATTCAATGACATTATTTGAATTTATTGGCAATAAATGTCTAATTTAACTTTTTCATTAGAAAAAAAATGTTATGTTTACTCAGTCTGCACTGTTAGCCACTAGTCCAATGCCCTAGACTAGTAAAATTTTATTTGGACTAGTAAGTTTTTGCAAAACTTTGTTCAGCCACATAAGAAAAATGTTGGAATATTGGTCTTCAGACTAGATGTTTGAAAAGATTTTGGTGCAGACTGTTTACTTTGGTAAAAATTATTTGGAATCCATGTCATGTCGGATGCTTATAATGTATGTTTTTAAGTTGATATTGTATAAAGTTGAAATTTTTAAGAAGAATAGAATGAAATACAGGATTGTTTGAAACTGATTCTTTGGAATTTAAAACAAGCAAATACTTTAGGTATGGCATGCTTATAGATAAAACTTTTAAAGGAAAGTCCTGACATTTGGATCAAACACCACTGGCCACATGAAGATGAAAATATAAAGCTTCCTTTTTGTCGAGTCTTCGACTTAAGTCGAAAAAGCGAGACATAGCGATCCTACATTCCGTCGGCGGCGTCCACAAATATTCGCTCTGTGTTTAAAGTTTTTGAAATTTTAATAACTTTCTTAAACTATCCTGGATTTCTACCAAACTTGGACAGAAGCTTGTTTATGATCATAAGATAATATCCAGAAGTAAATTTGTTAAAAAAAAAAATTTCATTTTTTCCGTATTTTACTTATAAATGGACTTAGTTTTTCTGCCAGGAAACAAAACATTCACTCTGTGGTTAAAGTTTTTAAAATTTTAATAACTTTCTTAAACTATCCTGGATTTGTACCAAATTTTGGACAGAAGCTTGTTTATGATCAAAAGCTAGTATCTAGAAGGAAATTTTGTTAAAATTTGTACCTGTTTATCCGTATTTTACTTATAAATGGACTTAGTTTTTCTTCCAGTTAACATTAAATACAGTCTGCAGTTAAAGTTTTTAAAACATTTATTAGATTCATAAACTATCCTGGATTTATACCAAACTTTGACAGAAGCTTCTTACAATCAAAAGATAGTATCTAAAGAAATATTTTTATTGATTTTTTTCCTCATTTTTGTTGAGCCTGCAATTAACAGCAAAAGTAGGCGAGACACTGGGTTCCGCGGAACCCTTACGAATTTTTTATTTTTGTGATTGATAAAGTGTTAGTTGGAAAGAAATTGAGTTTTATGTTATGTATAATTAATATTCAACAGGCCAGTTGCAGAACCAGAAAGAACAGGAGGGGATACTGTTGTATATAGAAAACCAAATGTGAGTAAAATAGGGAGATTAATTTGTTCAGTTTTGAATAAGGGCTGTGCCATTAAAACATACATGGGACCATGGGCAGGCACTTTGAAAATCTCAAACTATTTCTGGGGGTCCAAAATTTTTGGTACAGGGATAAATCAAGTGAAATTCTAAAATTGCCTATATAGGTGATAAAACTATTTTGAAATTGCCTTGCCTGAGTACCATGTATGTTTAAATGGAACAACCATAAAAGCAAATGCATGAGGAATTTTGTCGATAAGAGAGAAATACAACTGATCAAGTTCGAAGGAAAATAGCACTTTTTGTCGAGCCTTCGACTTTTGTCGGAAAAGCGAGACATAGCGATCCTACATTCTGTCGGCGGCGTCCACAAATATTCACTCTGTGGTTAAAGTTTTTGAAATTTTAATAACTTTCTTAAACTATCCTGGATTTCTACCAAACTTGGACAGAAGTTTGTTTATGATCATAAGATAATATTCAAAAGTAAGTTTTGTAAAAAAAAAATTCCATTTTTTCCGTATTTTACTTATAAATGGACTTAGTTTTTCTACCAAGAAACATTACATTCACTCTGTGGTTAAAGTTTTTGAAATTTTAATAATTTTCTTAAACTATCCTGGATTTCTACCAAACTTGGAAAGAAGCTTGTTTATGATCAAAAGATAGTATCCAAAGTAAATTTTGTAAAAAAGTAAAAAAAAATTCCATTTTTTCCGTATTTTACTTATAAATGGACTTAGTTTTTCTTCCAGTTAACATTACATACAGTCTGCACTTTAAGTTTTTAAAACATTTATTAGATTCATAAACTATCCTGGATTTTTACCAAACTTGGACAGAAGCTACTTACAATCAAAAGATAGTATAGAGAGGAATATTTTTATTAATTTTTTTCCTCATTTTTGTTGAGCCTGCGATTAACAGCAAAAGTAGGCGAGACACTGGGTTCCGCGGAACCCTTACGAATTTTTTATTTCAACTGGTTCTCTTCAAAATTTGAAACCTTTATGCTTGGTTATTTCTAACATGAAGCATAAAATTTACTGCTCCAGTCGTTTCTGTATTATTTCCTATTCATAACTGAAAAGTTTTTGCATGAAATTAAACAAAAATTTCAGCTCACACCTTTCGCATTTTTGAATATCTGTGTTTTTACAGTTTTAAAAGAATCAACTTTTTGTGTTATTATTTTATGCAGACTGAAACTAATAAGAAATATTTTTTACTTTGCAGACAAGAAGAGAAGATTTAACTTATACTGGTTCCCTGGTGTCATATGAACACCTGGTTCAGTGGGCCAATGATAAATGTGTACCTCTTGTAAGGGAGATAACTTTTGAAAATGCAGAGGTAAGCTGACTTGTCCCCTGCCATGTGGCTAGTGAAAATATATAGGCTTTTAATTGTAATATTTATGAATACAATTTGCACATTCATGAATATCATTTGGCTATAGTCCTAACATACATAGCTAATAGTTAATTCCAGTCTTGATAAATATGATTTGATATATTAAAAAATCGAGAACATTTTTATAAATTTTTTGTTTTGAAAATTTGAAAATTGTTTATTAATTCTTATCTGTTGCCCTTATCATAAAAAATCTTATGACTAAATTTCCACTGAAATATTAATGACTCACAAGTATTTTTCTAATAAGAGTTTTTGTTATAATAGTGTCTAGCTCTTTTTAAGCAAAGATAAAAATATGATATGAAATTCTTGTCTGGCTTAGCTGTCTATCAGGAAATAACTCTCACTTGATTCAATTTATGAAAAAATGAAATTTAGTAATAATTCATTCTTAACCTGTTTTATTAGTCCCTTACGGACGAAGTCGAAGGGGACTTCAGGTTTGCACTCTGTCTGTCCGTCTGTCTGTCTGTCTGTCTGTCTGTCCGTCTGTCAGTCCGGCAAATCAGTTTTCCAGACTTTTTTTCTTCATGCTTGAAGATATTGATTTGCTATTTGGTTTATTGTTTTATCATGACAAGTTACAGGTCAAGTTCAATTTTCACGATTTTAGCTTTTCTCTTTGTTCAGTAAAAGCCCTTTCTCTAGAATTAAGTTTTTGATGAAATACTTATTAATTAGTAGTTTTCTGTTCAAAGGGAAATAACTCATTTTTTAAAAAGCAAAATGACATTTGGGATTTTTTTCCTTTTCTTTGGTAAATTGTATGAAGAATTTAGTGGTAGGTTTGTTTGTCATTCTTGAAGATATTGATTTGATAATTAGTATATAGTTTTATCATGACAAGTGACAGATCAAGTTGGAATTTTGTTCCAGTCTGATGATTTTGTGCTGAGTTATGGTCTTTGGACATCGAAAATTCACTTAAAGAATCCGTTTTCAACAGTTTTTTCCGTCATGCTTGAAGATTTTGACCTGATATTTTTATGTAGTTTACACCATGACAAGTTATAGATCAAGTTAGAATTTCGTTCCATTACAATGAATTTTTAACCGGTAGGGGACTATGTATTGCCATGCAATACTCACAGAATGCTTGTTAATTTTTGAATTGTATTTTTATAGGAATTAACAGAAGAAGGACTGCCGTTCCTGATTCTTTTTTACAATCCTGATGATAAATCAATTATAGAAAGATATAATACTGAAGTAGCTAAACAATTATTACATGAAAAAAGTAAGTACATGTTTGAATAAAAAATTGAATAGGAAGGAGACATTTTATCTTATTGGGATTCTAGTAACTTGAGGTTATTACTGATACTGTAGATACAGTATTATTTGATTTGATTTGATTTTTGGTGTTTTAACGCCACTTTTAAGCACCGCTTTTGGGCTATTTCGTGGCGGCCAGTTTTTATTGGTGGAGGAAGCCGGAGTGCCCGGAGAAAACCACTGACCTTCGATAGGAAAACTGACAATCCTAGTCAGTTAAGATTGGAGTCGAGTGCACCCGCACGAGCGGGGTTCGAACTCACAACCTCAGTGTTGACTGGCTAGTGATTACAGTAGTAACTACTTAGACCACTCGGCCACCGAGGTCCCTACAGTTTTATTTGTTGGATACCTATTTTCCTGGTATTCATCTGAGTACAGGGGAACCACAAGTTTAAATGTTCATCGAATTATAAATTCTCTAAAGGAATGTATGCAGACATAGGCAAACACTGCAAAATCAGATATCCACAAAAATACAAGTTTTCCTCAATCCAGGAAAATTGGTACCCACAAAATTAACTAATCCATAGTTAATACAGTCGACTCCACTTAATTGCATACCGCTTAATAGCATAATTCGGTTAATTGCATACTTTTCTCCTGCACAAAACCATTTCCCATTCATCTAATGTTAAATTGTCCGGTTATATGCATAGCCTTACAAGTGGCATTTCGGTTAATTGCATAGAAAATAATCGCCAGCTTGATATGCTTAGTTAAAACTGACGAGATTTTTGACCGGAAACGGCAATTTGGTGAGTATATTTTTCTTGAATGCATCATAATTTTCGTTATTATTTCATATTTACTTCTGTGTTATTTAAATAAAGTTTCAAAACAGTTTCTTTCGTGTTTATATGATTGTAAAATAAGCCTCGATGTGTACACAGGTAAAGTTTCCCATGTTCTATTTTAAGCCTCGAGGTCATAAAAATGTCAAACAGCTGATTGTTGTAAAAACACGACCATTCTATCTCAAAAGGTGTTAATTATTGATTGGATTTCAAACATTGTTCATAGATTACATTTTGGGTGAATTTTTAAAACAATAACACCTGCTAATTATCGATCATTATCCATTGTGTAATCTCGTAATTCGGCTTGGAGTGATCTACACTTATGTTAAATTTTATAGGGCATTTATATTTGGTTGAAGAATTTTATACATCAATCTTTTATATTTAATATTTTTTGAAAAGAACATTAACTTCTAATTATTATATTTTCTCCGCAAATAACCCGTGCAGGGCCCCATTACCTGTTAACTGCTTTGCATATACGAAACTAACGAGGTTAAAGTAACAGTGTTACATCACTGTGCAATCGGTAAATACTGCATATCAAAGGCAGTTCATTACACATTTATTGTTTAAAATGATAATAAACTGTGTAGTATTGTTAAACAGTTTATTTTAATCAGACCGTAACAATGTACATTGTACATCCGGGTCATAGAAACAAATCTATTTTTAGAACAATTTTATTTTCGTATCTCAGGTAAAGGAAAAGTTGGTACGTAAATAAACTAAAACAAAATGTGTTTATAAACGTTATTGAAAGAATACACAATGAAATAACATGTATGACACTAGACAAATAACTTTTATTAGAATAAATAAGCATTCAATATGTTGTAAGTGGATTATGGACGTTCATCTTTCTTCAGGGATTTCCTTTACTGATCTGCACTATCGATGTTGTTTGACTCCGTAATTTGGCATTTCGGATATAAGCATACTCCGCTTAATTGCATATTTTCGTCTGACAAATAGGCTATGCAAATAACAGGAATGTACTGTATAGCTTCTTTTGATAAAAGGCTGAAAATTAATTATTGACCCATCAATTAGTGATAAACAACTTCATTATGACTTTTGAATTTGAATATTGATTTGTTTTAAATTTATACTTAGCTTGCCTTAACTCTGGCCAATTTAGACCATGTGTCCATTATTTAAATGTGAATGATGACCTCAAGATTTCACCAGTATACACAGAATGTCTGAATATATTTTACTTTATCTCACACAATTGTAGGCATACCAAGTTTAAATGGTTTTATGGCATAGCAATTAAAGTTGTGAGAATGGCTTTTTTCCAAGAACTAGTCCTTCGCCTTTATGAATTTAACCACTACAGATTGGTTAAAAAAATTCATCAACAATACTAGTCTTATAATTTTGTACCCTAAACACGTGTTACGTCTACATAAGACACATCAGTGAACAAATACCTCTATTTGATGACTTGTATTAATTTTATTTCATTGATTATATTTTCAGGTGCTATAAATTTCCTCACAGCAGATGGATCAAAATTTTCCCACCCTCTCCATCATTTAGGGAAATCAGCTAAAGATTTACCAGTTTTAGCTATAGACAGTTTTAGACATATGTATGTCTTCCCACATAATGTAAATAACGATTTAGAGTAAGTAATTTATTTATTGTTTAAATTTCTTTATTTGTTGGTGTTTTTTTCATGGATGGGTGATATGTCTCCCAGCAAACTGTACCCTTAGGGCTATTTAAATATTTTGTGGGAACTTAGAAAGGGACTTCTAAAATACATCAACAACCAACATACTTTCTTTTAGTAGTTTTACATACATTAAGTTTTTATACAACTATAAATAACCAGGATTCATGTTCCAAAAATAGAAATTTACTTCATACTTCATTCATTTGAATGGAAAAGCGCTTAAGAACTGTCACATGCAAAATCTAATTATGTCTTGTCTAGTACTCATATAGTATTAACATGTCTTTATACATGTATGATGAAATATAAAACATGCACAGTTTTAGAGCTCTTATGCAAAGTCATGTTCAAGAAGGTTAGTTTTCCAAGTTTGTGAGGAATTTTCTCATAAAACTGAAAACAAATAATGACACATTGAATATATTATTATTTTCTCAATCAAATATCTCTATTCTCTGACAGTGTATTTGTCCTACTTTGGCTACATCAGCTTATTGTATTGAGCAATCTTGAAGGTAACTTACTTTTATTTACTTTCAACGAATCAATTACCCAATGGTCTTTTCGTTTGGTCATTATTAGTCCAATCATGAGGAGTGAAAAGGAGACAAGTAGACATTTTGCTTCACTTTTCTTTCAGAAAACCAGGTTTATTATCAACTTTTATTGCCGATTTACACTCAGGCAAATTACATAGAGAATTTCATCACGGTCCAGATCCGTCCACAACTACAACAGAGCCACCAGTCCCAGGGGTAAGTTCGGTACTATGACATGTTTAGTAATCATCTTTTCTAATTTTATTTCAGAAAACCTGGCTTATTAAGTCAGTTCATAGCTGACTTGCACTCGGGTAAATTACACCGAGAGTATCATTATGGGGCTGAAAAGACGGAGTCCTATCCGACTCCGACTATCCCTGGAGTAAGTTATGTCTTTGGTTGCGGGTTTATGGTTGTGTAATAAATTGCATGCATCATGAATGTTTTAGGGGCTTTAGCTTGTCAAGAAATTGCATGCATTAAGAATATCTATCTTTGGAGAAAATTTACGGTTGATTATTTAGGTTTTCTACTTAGGGAGGCATGTTGGATAATTATACCCGTCTAATTCATGCATATATGTACCTAGGACATTTAACCTATTTTATTGTACAAATTACCTTTTTTATGTGGTACGACTTTCTTAAAAAGCAGTTTATTTTATTAATTTGGAGCTTTTTAGCAAGATATTTAAGATATATCAGATTAGAATTCCTTTTAAATGGAACTCCTAATTAAACAGAAATAAAGGAAACAATTTGCATGTGTTACATTATCCATTATCAGTAATTCAATTCAAACATTTCATCACAATTTTGTCAAAAATTTCTAAATTAACCAGAGAATTAAAAAAACAGAAATTATAAAGATTTACCTCTTTAGAAACATATACTTTTAACAATTAGTTTCATCTATTAGGAAAAAAAAATCTGTCTTTTTTATAAGTTTTTGAAAGAACTGATATTACAATTTGTCCAGATAATTCAGCAGACCTAGAGACTTTTTTCCCGCACAAATCGGGTCCCATTCCATTATAATTTTAACCACTGCAACAGGGTCATGAGAAATATTTTCAGGCATGGGTTAACTGGAAGATCCTCTATGAAATACATAGCATAAAATGGTGGAACATTGTTTATCATTGACTGTATGTGCAAAAAGTAGTTAGATGATTGTTTATTGTTAGCTTAAAATCTAGTTGCAATAAAGCAAACAATGTAAAGCGAGTCAACCAGGATGATAAGTTGAAAATTGTCCGATTGGTGTCAGCATGCTGCATAGCCATGATATGCAGGGTTTAAGCTAGGATTTTGAGGGCTTTAGTCATTTTTATGTGGGATGAAAATCAACCTTATTTTGGGTAGCAGCAAGGGACCTAGGATGTATATTACTATCTATACATCTTTGTCAGACTTTGAAGGACTTGGGCATACTAGGCAGTTACTGCATGATTTGACTGATGTGGCACTTTAATACGAAGATTAGGATATAAGATCTAGAAATCTAGTTCACAATTTCACTTTAGTTAGTTTCAGGGTACATTCCTAATCAGCAAAATTAGGATCCATTTTTTTTTAAACCAGGAATCACAGCATAAATGAACTTGTAAGGACTATTTCACTGCATTATTCATACTCATTATCCTTAAAAATGTTTTAAAGCGATATTGAGAATTAAATCTATAAATTTGGAACCAAAAATTTTTACAAAGCCTTATTGGAACAATTCTAATGACTTTAAATTGTAAATTTATCATGAATAGATCACGTTTACTTTCGATTTCCAAATGAAATAAAAACAGGAAGTGACAAGTGGATAATAAATTCAGAATGAATCCGGATTCATCTACGGATTGGTTCGTGTTTAAAAAAGGCAGGAAATTATCATTTTTTAAATTAAATTTGCTAAATAAGAACTATATTTGTCTCTCGTTACGTTTGATACTTAATTATTTCATATTTTACGTTTTAGTGTCTTTAAATTCGTAAGAATACTTTCGCGCATGTGCAGTTCATCGTAAAGGAAGCACCTGTTTGACTCGTGAAAACATTTCTGAATGTTATGAATAAAGTTCTATCTTTTTGATCGAAATTTGTCGAAAGTTTTTGATTAAAAGTTATATCAAATATGACGAAAATATGTTCATTTGACGAAACTACGACAAGCGAACTGCAAATTGTGATCGTTTGAGAAATATTGAAATTAAAATGCGAACTGTCAGAGGGAAAACTCAAATGACGAAACTAAGACAAACGAAGTGCAAGTTGTGCTCGTTTGATAAATATTGAAATTGAAATGCCGATTGACTGATTTTACTGGGGAAAATAATTATGATGATCAATTATGAGGTTGATAAATAATTAACGGATTAGTGACCCATCCGATGGCGTTAAGCGGATTATCTGTAATCACAACTTATAACACCTGTTGTAAATGTTAATTAGCTGAGGGTCATAAACTTGTCAGAAACAATAAGACCGGTAGAATTATAGTATTTTCATGCGAAAATATTTTTACTCTTTCCAAATTTGAGTGACGAAATTGATTTGGAATACTTTCGTCATTTTGAAAACCGTTTCGTAAATGACGAAAATGACGAGCGCTAGCAAAATCACTGATGATATGCAGAATGAATGGATGTTCATTGGTCAGTAGGAGTAAGCAGAGCCATGACATGCAATAGAGATAGATCTAAGTCCATTTCCAAATAGGTATCAATGATATGCAGAATAGAGGTTAATCATTGCCCAGTTGGTGTCAGCATAGACACGATATGCAGAAAAGTGGTTGACCATTGCCCAGTTGGTGTCAGCATAGTCATGATATGCAAAATAGAGGGATGTCATTTGCCCATTAAGTCAGTATATCCATTGCCCATAGGTGCTTTGACAACTATGATATGCAAAATATTACTATGTTTGTAGAACAGGGTTTTATTAAAATATATATAGATGTCTATACCCAATTGGTATCAACAAGATGAACATGTTGACAAATGTGTAATATATCTTGTAAATGTCTGTGTGCATTATGTATTTTTAAAAATCGTCCTAATCATGCATGAAATATGGCCACTGGACATTAAGCAACCAACAATCAATGTATTTAAAAAAAAAATATATTAAACTCGGTACAATATCTAAAATCCCTATCATTTTATTTATTTTTTAGGAAGCTAAAGAAGCAACAGGACATTTACCACACGACAAAAGTGAACCAGAGCAAAAAGTCAAACAGCCAACATCTCCGCCAGAATCTTCATTTATAAAACTAGCACCATCACGAAACAGATATACAATTTTAAGGGATGAGTTGTAAATCTGCTGTGAAATATTTGAATGACTGGGATTGGTGTATAATTGTGATATGAATGAGAAACTAACGTGAAAATTGGTTTCTGTAAAAGTGTACATTTCAAAAATACTTTATTTTTATTTTTTAGATGTGCAACATCTTGGCAAAATACATTGACATTGTTAATTTCTGATCACTTAGAATCATGTAAAATCTTTATTTACTTTGTAAATTGTAATAAAAATTGAAAATATTATTAGCCTAAAGCGTGGTGAAGAATGTTGTTATTTCTTGAATTATTTTTAGTTAATTCTGTATAATTTGGAAGTATTGCTTACAGTTTTTAAAATTTAATACAATTTTGTAATCTTTATTTTTTGTTAATTATAATAGCAATTGAAAATACTTTAACCTGATGCATAAGTGTTGTTTAAAAATAGTTTACACATTTAAAATTACCAAACTTTTGAATTAAGATCATATCATATCATAACCATTGACGTTTCAACAGCACATTGCATGCCTTTCTAGGGTAAAACGTTAATGAAGGGGATAGATCTGGATTAGAGAAATAACTCTTAACCAGTTGTGTGTTTGTAATAGGCAGTTTCATCAATGATTTTTAAGCATTCATATGAAACCGAACTAAAATATGTGTTACTCAGAAGCTCTTAATATATAGTTATAAAAACTGGTGGTACAAACGTACTTTTGATTTTGATTTTTAAGAGTTTTGTCCCTTACCCTAGGTCTATTTTTTTTACAATGGCCAGAATTTATTTAAGATAACAACTGAATAACTAATAATATTTTTGAAAATTAAAAAAAAAATTGTGTATATTATTTGCCAATAAAGCACCCAGGGTATTTAAGCCTAGAAAAAATGGCTTTTTCAGTTATGTTAAGCTTAGATCATATTTGGTGTTGTATCCGAACCAATTCTTTATGTTTTTTGGTGTGATGATCAGCACTGAATATGTATAATTGTTTTGATTAGTTAATATCACCAGAATCATGCAGAAGGTAATGATATTTGAAACGGTCAAGTAGTTTGCAAATTACCTGACTTTTGGAATTAAATTTACTATTATTCTACTTCAAAGTTTGAATAAACGAAATCAAAAGTTTGAATTTTGGCCAAAAAGCTTAATTGTTTTTTTCTGATACTTGAATACTTCTGAGGTGAATACTGTTGACTACTTCAGTATTTGTATGAGTCAAAATTTTTGTATTGTTCAAATAATTTTGATGATCAAAAAGACGTCGTCATCTTTACAATACATAAAACAGTAATTTAGAAGATGAAATGTAAAGCTAAACGTAGAGAATCTGCCTCTGTTGTGATTCTGGTGGTGAACAATCTGGTGGAGGGTTACCTTTGAATTATGGGTGCTTATGTGACAAGTTTTATACTGAATTTTACAGCAGTATGTGTTTCTGACGATTTCTGAATCTAGTCATTCAATTTAGAATTTATCGAGCACTATTTAGTAAAAAAATTTTAAGATATGGAAATCAATAATCTTGTGGAATTGACTTGTATGAGTACCTACCGCCTGCAGAGTTTTTGTTAAAACACTTGACACTTTTGTTTTTCAAATATCTTATAAGATTATGTTGAAAATGACCATTTGCAAAAAAAGGGGTTGACACTTGCATGGATTTTACTGTAATGTGTTTAAAAAAATAAATATGTGTTATTATTTATGCTATTCACTTCAACATTGTGTTGACAGAAGTATTACATGCTAAATACACAGAAAGTTTTTGTCCTAAATACACAGAAAATGTTTGTGCTAAATACACAGCAAATGTTGGTGCTAAATACACAGAAAATGTTTGTGCTAAAAATACAGCAAATGTTTGTGCTAAATACACAGCAAATGTTTGTGCTAAATACAGTGCTAAAAATACAGCAAATGTTTGTGCTAAATACACAGCAAATGTTTGTGCTAAAATAACAGCAAATGTTTGTGCTAAATACATAGCAAATGTTTGATTATGTTTTTTTTTTATTTGATTTCACAAACCATATTTAGAACTTATGAATTTTGAAATTACAGTCATAATTTAAATGTCTTTGTTTTAGCAGACAATAGTGATAAATGCATTCTTAAAGAATATTCAAAAGTATAAATGTTCAGATGTTCAAAGAAAATTTGTTGAAAAAGGGAATATGTTATTGTTCATGTATTTGTTAATATTGACATAATTTATTGATATTTTCTAATAGTTAATTATTAATCATGGAATTATTATCCAAAAAATGACAACTTTTTTTTAAGCAAAGTTGATGTTGGTAGATTTGATGAAGGTCAACTCGTATGAATTGAAGTAGATCCTTAATTTTTATTTAATAAAAGAGAAACAAAATTTTAAATGAAAATTGGAAGAAAAAGAATAAGAAAGTATAGGACTTCAAACAATATATGTTACGAGATATATACAATTTGTTTGTTATGGTTTTATTTTATGTTGTTTAAAACAATGGAAACCAAGTCTAAATTTGCCAGAATTTTTTTTTGTCCGACATTCTAAGGCCATTTAAAAGCGATGTTATGTTACCAAAACCTTGCTTCAAATCTGTTAGGGATTGACATCATACATATTATTTTCTTTTTTGAATGTGGGGGATAGATTATATAAAGCACATAATCAACATGTATGGCTTGTAACTTAAATAAAAGCATATTGTGAATGATTTGTTGTATAATGATTTTTTAGGAGCGTCTTTTCCTGAGAGAATAAATAAGTTTCTAGACATCTAATGCCATCTATATGGACTAAGAGGGAAACAGATAGAGCCTAGTTAAGAGATATCTGATCGTTCGAGACCCTCATTGGTAGTCAAGGTCATTAAAACCTCCAAAGTAGTACTTTCTGAAAGAGATACATTTACAACAATGACATACCTTGTTATGCAGTTTGAAATTCACTAGTGGTATGGTTTATAAAGTGTTATAAATTTCTATTTGTTGTCTATATTTTCAAAAACCAAAAACAGTTAAGCAAAAAAAAAAGTTTGAGAAACATAACCTCATTTTTAATGGCCTTATTATATAGATTTTATTTTGTATAGAATTTTTTATGTTTACGAAAAGTTTATAAATATATATAAACATAAGTACTCAGATGTTTAGTTCCCTGTTGCACAACATCTGGTCTCTTTTTATTTATTGTCTTGCCTTCTGCTGCTGCCATTGTTTTCTGTAAATAATAACAATAAAAACAAATCAGACTATGTGTATAATTATTTGATAAGTTGTGTAAACTCCAGTTTTGTGAAAAGGCTAAGCAGTTCCTGCTTCACTTGTGTTGCCGTTCATGTTCCCTAGCAATTAAAAGCTGATAATGAATTGCAGATGTTTGGCAAATATTTACCATTGCCATGTATCTCCTTTTTATTTTTCTATTAACATTTTAACCCATTGAGATGTATAACAGCCTTAGATATGTTTCTTGCTTATGGTTTTGTTGTCTGCTTGTGCTGATTTTGTGTCATGAATTGAAAATATATATTACAGACCATAACTGACATCACTGAGAAAATAAACTTAGTGATGAGACAATACTCAACATATGGTCCTTATAGCTGGATTTTGTACAAGAACAAAATGTTCTTGGTTTAACCAGTTTTATGTGTCCACAGAATCCACCTGTACCTAACTAGAAACTCTACATGCATTTGTTTGCAAGAGAATGTAATTGTAATTGATCTAAATTCGCAAACATTGTAAGCTTAGTAATTCACCTTATGTTAATATGTCAGCTCCTGAACATGCATGAAATATTTGCCACTGGACATTAAGCAAACATCAACCAATCATCTTTTGCTAAACATACTATTGTAGAAAGGATCTAAAAAGATAGATTATATTATATTTGTTATTGGTAAGAGAGATTTTTGTTTGTTTGTTATTGTTGATAAATTATATAAGTGTTAGATGACACTGCCTATTGTTTTGAACTGAAGAAAATATGACCTTTTGAGAATTATTCAGAAGTAATAATTTGTGGTGTATGTGTGCACAAAGTCTTATGATACAGGGTGAAATGAAGCTGAAAACAATGTTATATGTATGATTCGCCAAAATTTTCTTTAACCAAATTTTTTATGACTTTTTCGGCTGATTGACATGAACAGGCTTAAGCCAGAAATATCTGTTTGATTATAGTGAAAAGAAGAGATATTGAAGACCACTTCTGTAGTATTTATTGTAAAGCGTAAGAAAATTATTACAGGTTAAAACAAGCATTTGTGATGTGCATCGTGAAAATGTGAATGTATACATGATGGAGCTGTTTTTGTTTTGTTTTGAAAGTGACAGTCACATGACAATTTCATAACTAGCACTCTATTGAAATTTTTGTTTGATATCATCAGCCATGTCTCCCTTTGTCATAATAGCAAAACCAGAGAATGACGTGGAAATTTAATTTCATAATTGAATTTTTTTACATGAAAATTTTGGAAGAGTCTAATTTCATGTTGCTTTAAAAATATACAGTCTGAGATGTTAAAAAAGTGAAATTATTGTTCATCACATTTAATATATAACATTTAATTGTTTCCTCATTCTTCATGCAAGTAGAGATCGTGTGATTTCTCTTTGTCTGTTTGTGCTCATTACATTCATTGTGCATTTCATGAAATAAAATTTGTATATAAAAAATCTTTGTTATTGAAATATTGTGGGGAAAATAACACACATTTTTTTTATAAGAGAAGAAGCACAAGATATTTTATCCATAATTTTTTTTTAGCAAAGAAGAATTTCACATTTTTGTCGGAATATTGTTCATAACCCTATAAATGAGTGTGACACTAAAAACATTTTTTGACATTGATGAGGGTCTGGATGGGGTTTACAATATAGAGCATAATCGGCAAAACATGCAGAAAAGAAGGCAAAAAAATTCAGTATAGAGAATAATCGGCAAAATGTGCGGAATAAAGGGCAAAAAAATTAAGAATAGAGAATAATCGGCAAAATAAATGAATATGAATTACCTAAATATGAGTCCCAACATTGAAACCCTTTCACCTGCCACAGCTTAATCAAAACAAGAAAAATATATAATATTCAGATCATTTTAATGTGTATTTTGTGCTATATAATATAGGTAGTGCGGTTTCATTATTATTTCATATGTATAAATGAATGGATTTGATTGGAAAAGATGTGTGAACTGTTTATTATGGTTGAAATGTTTGAATATTCATAAGATAAATGTTTTATAAAGTATTTTCATTGTTATTTTAATGAAATATACCAATCTTTAGTTCTGCAATGTTACTACAATTGACCTCAATGTTGCTCCTGTTCCCCCAATGTTTGCAAAACATTTTGTTTAACTGATCTCCAGCAGTTTTATGCTGTGATGCTGAAAAATAGCAGGAAAAATGGTTTTATTTTATAGCAAAACAGTCACTTTGGTGTGAGACTTCAAATATTTTCTGTTTTGATGTTATTTTCTTCAATCAATTCAAAATCAGAATGAGTGTATATGCAAATTTGGCATTAGTTCTACTAAAAAAAGAGGCTTATCAGAAAACCCTGAAACAATGTTTGTCAGCCCTTTGTAACTGATATCTATGTTTTCATTCATACTTCTGATTGAAAAAAGCATTGTCAATGAATATAACACAATAGTACAAAACAACTTATAAAGTTATTGAGAGAAATTAGGTAAAAAAACATCTGATATTTTTTTGTTTGCACAACAAGAATAAAGAATTGGTATTGAATATCTCATGGCAAATATAACATGCATTTCAGGACAAGAACAATAATGGAATATGGACCCTGCTTTGTAGTAGACTGAGTCAAATTTTTAACCAGCTCGAGTCCACAAGTCAATAATCTGCAGGAAGACATGCCACGCTATACCTGGATACTGTAATTTCAGAAATTATTGCTTGCATTTATTATTGCAATTTTTGAAGAATGGCCAAAAATGCAAGATTTATTATTGCGATTTCTAGAAAATCTGCATTAAGATATATGTATCAGAATGTGAGTTATTATTGTGATACGCAACCAGTTGCATTATTGGCATTAATAAAAACCCTGCGATAATCAGAATTTACAGTACATAATTCTGAATCTTAGCAGACAAGTCTTTGCTGTCTCTCCAAGTGTTAATTTTCGGTCTTTTGTTTGATCCCACATGGATTCAAACCCATTTATTCACACTTTCAATACAAGCTTGTTACCATAAGATAAACACATGTTCTTGAATAAGCTTCATCACGTATGGCCCAGACCAAAAGTTTTAAACGTTTGAAAGCCCAAACAACAAAAGATCCTAAACTGAACTGCCAAAACAGGCAAAAATTCAACACTGTCTGAGGAATCGAGCTGCAAACAAGGATTTATCACAATTACATATTTATTTCAATTACATTAATTCATGCCAGCACAGGGCACTGGCTATGCACCAGACTGTACCCTGAGACCGGTAGTCCAGCAGTAGTGGTTGGACCCTATTGACAGATACATGTATCTTACTCCACACTTAAATGGTGCATTGTTTCAGAATTTGAATGCATACACAAATTATACCTCTTGCTGGACCTGTTATTTGAACCTAGTTTCTACCCTGCATCAAGGATTTATATAGTGAGTATATTTAAGGAATGACTAATATTTGTTCTGTCTATGAAGAAATAACATCAAAAATGTGGTGCACACAGAATAAACCGTGTAGTGTGTTATTTAAAAAGTGCACCACATTTTTGATGTTATTTCAAATACACAGAAAAAATATTGCAGTCAATCCTTATAATTTAATTCATAACTCCATTTTAAGGAGTAAATCATGAAAAAAACGTTTATGACGTCACGGTCACATGACAAAATTATGTCTGAGCTGATAGAAAACTTTCAGCCAATCATAAGACGTGTTACATCCAAAATTAAATTATATCTTACTATATAAATCCTTACCTGCTGCGCATCTAGCAAGCTGTCAAAAGTTCATTTGTTTTGATTTTGATTTTTGGTGTTTTAACGCCACTTTTAAGCACCGCTTTTGGGCTATTTTGTGGCGGCCAGTTTTTAATGGTGGAGGAAGCCGGAGTGCACTGAGAAAAACACCGACCTTCGATAGGAAAACTGACAATCCTAGTCAATTAAGATTGGAGTCGAGTGCACCCGCACGAGCGGAGTTCGAACTCACAACCTCAGTGTTGACTGGCTAGTGATTACAGTAGTAACTACTTAGACCACTCGGCCACCGAGGCCACTAAAGTTAATTTGATCCAAGCAAGTATTTGAAATTGACATTATCATTAAATGTCTACATGGGAAAAGGAAAAAAAAGATGTTAAGAAAATAGCAAAAAAGGGCAGAATAAAAGTTAGATATGTTTGCTCAACTTATTCTACTTCTTTGTACAATATGTGAGGGTCTGGATGGGGGTTTCATTTTTGTATTCTTTGATATTTAGACCATTTCTCTCTATTCTTTATACTTTTTGCCTATTATTCTCTATTCTTTATATTTTAGCACCTCATTGTTCTCCATTCTTTATATTTTAGCACCTCACTGTTCAAGCTGCTCATCCTGACTTTTTTTTTAACTCAAACTCCTGTCCTGCCTTTTTTTCAAATTTCATCCTAGCCCCCCCCCCCCCCCCCCCCCCCCCCCCCCCCCCCCCCCCCCCCCCATAAAAATCAAATGGTAGCTCCCTTAGTTGAAGTCATTCGATCATTGGAGATTAATGCAAAATAAACATCTGACAAATCTTATTTGACTATGATAGGAGAGTTGTACCTCTTTGACTTTTAATCACTATCAAAAAGTGTCAATGCTTGCTGTTTAGAAAGTGCACACCTGATGTGAGTTTTGAAATTTAAATAACACATTTATTATCGGAAAGATGATGAAACCTTGTGAGATTGAATATAAAAAAAAGTTATAATAATATACTTTTTATGCACCTGTCCTTAGTCAGGAGCCTGTTATTCAGTGGTTGTCGTTTGTTGATGTGGTTCATAAGTGTTTCTCGTTTCTCGTTTTTTATATAGATTAGTCCGTTGGTTTTCCTGTTTGAATTGTTTTACACTAGTCATTTTGGGGCCCTTTATAGCTCGCTGTTCGGTGTGAGCCAAGGCTCCGTGTTGAAGGCCGTACTTTGACCTATAATTGTTTACTTTTTACACATTGTGACTTGGATTGAGAGTTGTTTCATTGGCACTCATACCACATCTTCTTATTTCTATTAACTCATATGTGATCATATGTTTTGTAATATGTAACATTTTAATTTTTTTTGTAACGTCTGTGATGGCTGTCTTATTGTCGTATACACCACATCTCATTTCGTACAAACATTGACTTAGGGAGCTACAATTTGATTTTTATGGGGGGCTAGGATGAAAATTTTGTCCTGCTTTTTTTTTTAAATCTCTGTTGTGCCTTTTTATTTTTTAC
Organism: Mytilus californianus; assembly: GCF_021869535.1. Taxonomy (NCBI): domain Eukaryota; kingdom Metazoa; phylum Mollusca; class Bivalvia; order Mytilida; family Mytilidae; genus Mytilus; species Mytilus californianus. The sequence goes on along the minus strand of NW_026262582.1, from coordinate 44,926,033 downwards.
TCTATTCGGTCCTGCCTTTTTTTTATTAGTTTATCCTGACTTCTTTTACATAAAAATTGTCATCCTGCCTTTTTTTTTGCAAAGTTGCTCATCCTGCTTTTTTTTTACTCAAAACTCCTGTCCTGCCTTTTTTTTTTAAATTTAACCCTAGACCCCCCCATAAAAATCAAATAGTAGTACCATACTTTCGGGACAAGTTTGTATTTTTGGGTGGGACTGTAATTCAAATTTATTCCGAGAAAATTGCTCAAAACAACTGAATCTACAAAAATTGTAATTTTGATCACTACGTACACAAACAGTTACTATTAAGACTGTTTAAGATAACGCTGAAAACGTAACAATAACAAAAAAAAGTTATTGTTACATTGGACACTAATTGCCGGAATGCTAGGTTGGGTTAGGAACCGATTAATTACGAACGTAATAATAATATTTGTGTCTACGGTGACGTTGTGTTGTTTTTACATTAAATTGCATTTCAATATATACTGGGAATAGTAATATATATAGTATGTCAAATGTATGTAATATTTTAAAATACAACTTGAAAACTTTTATTCGTAAACAATTCAATTATACAATATCGCATACAGATTATTTACAACGGCAGCTTCTGTACACCTAATATGTGCTTTTGGGTGCATGTTTTAGTCCGACGCAATTTTGGTAGCGTGCACGTTGGTTTTGCAGACTTAACAGTTCCACTCTGCAATTCCCTTTTTTGAAGTTATACCATTCGTATTGATTTTATGCCCAATTGCTATCTATATAGGAAGAAAAAAACTAGCTTTGGTTTGGACGTACTCAATCTGATTTTGAAACGAAACTACGTCCTCCATGGATGCATACATACATACACAAGTTCACAATATTTTAGAACACTGCTTTCAAACTTTGCTTTTGATGTATCAATTATTCGCGAACTACATTTATAAAACTGTATAAAATTTGAATCTTTTTTTTTTTTTTTTTTTTTGTATTCAAACGCATCGTAAGTTTTTATTTTTCACTCAAAGAAAATTTGGTAATGGGAATAACTTTGTCCATTTTTCAAAGTATAATGACATTGATAAGGGTAGGTGTGCAGTTGAATACGTAGAAGTGAATACTTTTCTTCTAAACATCGATATATTCTTCGCCTTTGGTACTACTAAACTGGACAACGTAACAATAAAATTTGTGTTATTGTTACGTTTCAACGTAATCGTGACCAGTGCCTACTATGAACTGGGACTATCATATTATGTCCCAGCTATGAATGACTGAAATGTTTCCGATGTTTTTATTTTTGCGAAAATTGCGACGGAATAGATTTCGCAAAAAATATAACTCGTATTGTTGTCCATTGTGCAATAATCACCATATATACGACAAAATTTTCTGAATTTACAGTATAACGACATGGTTCGAAATATGAAAAAAAAACAAAGAGCACACTTAAGACTCGATACTTTGAAAGTTAGTAAAGATTCAAGATTAATCTTTGTGAAAATAACCTGGTTCAGAAAAATGATTGAAAAGGTATAAAAACCCATCGAGAAATTAACCCTACATATTTGACACACATTTGGAGTTAATCGGTTATCAACTATCATAAACTAACGTACAAAGGTATACAAAAGTATACAAAAGTAAAGAAGTTATCACTGATAACCCTACGCGTGAAATAAATACTTTGGGAAAGTCATCCTTTTTGATATGCTATGTTGATTATACATTGGTTGTTATATATACATGTATATAACTGTGTTAACTTATAATCGAAACATGAAGGACTTAGATAACAAAGTAAACACATAATAATGTTATTTTGGAACGGAATTTTCTTAAAATGAGGACGTATGTAGTTCAACCCGATTTTTGGTAGGGTTCATAAGAGGGTATGAATGGGGTTTGAAGAATAAAAAATACTCAAGTCCGTTAGTTTTCTCGTTTGAATTGTTTTACCTTTGTCATTTCGGGGCGTTTTATAGCTGACTACATGCGGTATGGGTTTTGCTTATTGTTGAAGTCCGTACGGTGACCTATAGTTGTTAACTTCTATGTCATTTGGTCTCTGGTGGAGAGTTGTCTAATTCGCAATCATACCACATCTTCCTATTTTTTTATATATAATATGGTGGGGGAACCTAAAAAATGAAAAATTAATGAAATGACAACCCAAACCTTCTCGTATTGCTGCCCACGAATTAGGAGCAATCTTAAAAATTAAAATAGAATCTGTATTTCTATATTCTTTATTTTTAGACCATTTTTCTCTTTATTTTATTTTGCCCGATATTCTTTATACTTAAGCACCCTATTACTCTCTGTTCTTTACTTCATTTGACTATCTTTATCTATTTCTGATTTTTACAGCGAATGACCGTGAGGGCATTCCGGTGTTGTGTTGCCGCAGTCATTTCTACCCACGTGACTTGCGTTTTTGACTGATAACCGAACGTATTTCGTATGAATACGCGGATATTATCGAGTGCAAAATAACATTCCTTATCGCTTGTTATATATTAATTTCATCAATTAATATTCATGAACATAATTTTTAAGAACATAGATAAATGATATGCAAATGTTTTGTCGTGAGAAATATATATATCAATAACAAATCAAGAATATCGAAAATTTGTGTTAACGCACGCGGAAGAATATCTCAAGAACGTTTTGCAACAAACGCGGGAAAATATGAAAGCTACTCAAATCCAATCTATTAGAAAAACGAATTATTACAGAAGAGTGTCCACCATGCACTTGCACTGCACTATCATTAGAATAGTAGAATAGAATGATATTGAATTCCATGTCATTAATTCATCATCCACACAGGAACTTGTCTCAGAAAAAAATATATCTGTGCAACATTTCAGGTATAGAGATGTGATTTTTTTTCTGAGACAAGCACCAGAACTTGCGGTCATCCGATGTTCAGTACTTCAGTACTTTGATTTATTTGACCATTATTCTTTTTTTTTTGTAACCCATCCAGAACCTTGTATAAAGGGTGTCTACATGTTCGACGATAGAGTTTTCTTAAACTTCTGTTAAAAATTCTATGAAAGGATGATCTGGTGTCTTTTTCTGAGCAATTAAAGTTTTAAGAAAAAATCCTTTTAAAATCAAAGGCAGATAATTATATTGAAGTTGCTAGGACAATTTGTGATTTTTTTATTTTTCAAGAAAACAAGGCCCGTGACCCCCTATTTTTATTTGATATTTTGGAAGAATTTATGAAAAGATTCTATAGTTTAATGTTTCCCAAAATAGAATTAAGTTTCCCTTACATAACCCACATAAAATAACTGTGACTTCGTTAACTTCAATGTATTCTAACGAAAAAACAAGGTCAGTGACCCCCAGTTTTTCAATGGTATTGAAATTTGAAAATACATAGACCCTGAAGTCTTTTACAGAAGTTTAAGAAAAATTTATCGTCGAGCTTTTAGACACCTTAGCTACCTTAATCCGTTAGGTTGTAGTCTTTTAAAGTACACGGATGTCTGTGAACCCAATTTTAGATTTAATGTGAGTCAAGCCATTTTTTTATTTCTTTAGCAATAGAGTAGTCATCAAATAAATTTATATTAAATCATTCTTGACCTAAATCCTCATTCCTTGTATATATATTTGAATGAACATGGATATCAATTGGAACCGAATCTCAATCAAACCCATGACACATCATTTATAACGAGTTTATATATATATATATTTCATTAGCTGATATTAAAAAAAAATCACCAACGCGTTTTTTACTACATGTATATCAAAAATCTGTGTTGATCAGAATATAATGTGAGAATTAAATGAAAAAAACTGTCTTAATATTTTCCGTTTTACTTTGTCAATAAGTCAGTTGAAATAAACAAAAAAATATCAAATAGGACTATTTTGCAATTACAGAGACAACTATTTTAATTGCTCTTATCAAACCTTTTTCCATCCTCCTTTGTCGACTGTATTCTTTACAGCAAAGTTAAATTATGTACTTTCATGTGATAAAATCGCGTCATTAATCCAGAATGTTATTACATGAGTTAAGCGCGACCTTAAAAGTTAAAAATCTCATCAAAAAGAGGTTGGTTAATTGCATAATATTTTTATGTTTAAATGAGATGACCCAGCTGATGAACACACCTCTCTACTGTTTCTATATGAGATGTAACATTGTTCTCTGTGATTACCTTATGTGTGCCTATTATTAGGACCTAAAGGGCGGTTTGGTACTATCTTTCACTGTATCTTTTTCAAATGGTTACATCGAAACTATTTCACAATGTTATTTTTATCGTCTCGCTCCAATATGTATCGGTAACGTCAAAACAGGAAACAAAAATACCGTTAACGTTATTCAGTGGCAAGATTTTTAACGTTGTTATTCGTCGTGAAGGTACCTCCATATCGACCCTCTTTCAAACATTTCTGTGTTGCCACCAGACGTGGTCCAAATTGTCTTTTTAACTGGTCCGAATTGTCTTTAAAAGTGGTCCGAGTTGTCTACAAGAGTGGTCCGAGTTGTCTTAAGATTGGTCCGAGTTGTTCTCTTTGTAATATGCCATATGTATATATACTGTATTTTAATACACTGATGAGCCGTAAGGCTCAAAGTTAGTAAATAATCTAAAATTTGAAAACGTCGAGAACATGTTAATGTAATATGAATATAACCCTTGCTTAATGTGTACTAACCGACACGCTGAGCCAGATTTAAATTTTAAAGTGCTAGTTCAGAAGGTATAGTATAGTATAGTTTTATTCAGGCAAATTCAAGCACATATATATAAATTCACAAGACAAAACAAGACAAATAATATATATATATATATATATATACTTTTAAAATAGTATCATAATATATTTTAAAAACAGTGCTTAGAAAGAAGCCTGAGGTATCCCATAAAAGCTTACATAGTATAGCTTATTTACAATGGGGTCCCTTGTTTGAAAATATATAAGAATAACATTTCAAATTATATGTTAAAATTTGACTTTCACCAAAAAAAAAGAAAGATCAATTGTTTCTTAAAAAACATATAAAAAATCTCCAGTTTCTATATTTCTTCCGGTTATTTTTAATTGTTCTTTAACTGCAGTCTTAAAAGCAGATCTATTTGATATATTTTTTATGTTGGCTGGTAGATTGTCCCAGTCTTGTATAGCATTATAGACAAAGCTGTTTTTATTACAGTTTTTAACATTTGGTACAAAATAATTATTATGTGCAGCACTTCTGGTATTATGATTATTCAAGTCAAAATGTTCACATGCATAAATACTCTGGAGCATGTCCATGATATATATTGAATACATGGTTTAATCTAAGTTGACTAACTCTATCTTTTACACATAGCATATTAACTTTATCTGAAATATCACATGTAATTCTAGTCCTTGGACCCAGACCTAGGATGAATCTCACCACCTTATTCTGTACAACTTTTTTGTCATCCCTTTGCCCAGACTACTATACCACGAAGTGCAAGAATAATCGAAATAGCATTGAAACCACAGTAACAGTATTTAGAAATTGATATCGGTATTGAATTTGTCACTTTTAATCTACAAAACGGATGTGGTTTCGCTATCAAATGACTTCATTTTTATCAGGATACAACATAGTAGACACGTAACAGAACTATGTGATAAGTGAATAAATACTATTACATAGGTAAGGAGGTTTAATTACATTTATTCATATACTAGTATTTTAATACTGGATTTTTTTTAATTGGACTATTTTTGTTTAGTTTTTTCCGTTCGTCCGTTCGGACATCTTTCTTTTGACGAATGTTCTCGTTCGTTCTCGTTTTAAAACAAATTATGGTTTTAATTGCCAGACAGAAAAATTGAACACTATCTGTAAATGTTCATTTTTTTGCTTTTTGCAAGATCTCGAAAGAATTAAGTATTGATAAGAACTATTATTTTTCATCCGATTTTTTTCATAAAAAAATAATGAATATAATCAGTAGATTTTCAATAAGGTTTGAAATAAAGGATAATGGATAATAATAAAAGCAGTCACACATTTTTGGAAAGTTGAAATTTTCATGTTTTGTATTAAGAGTAAGATTTCCTTCCACGAATGTGCCCCATGAAGGATCTATTTCCGTAATACATATTGCCTGATGAAGGAACAATTTCCGTATAAAATTTCTATATTGTCTGGTGAATGACGATTTCCGTTTTATTTATTTCACTAACAATATCAAAATAAAAAAAATTATCACGGGGTTTATTTGTAACTCCTTCCTCGTTCATAAATTTCTTCCTTTTGTATGTGATTCGGGATATCATTTCTTGGAAGAATTCAGATTGTTTATAACATAGGTAAGAGTCTAACGATCAGACCGAAAAATGATAAAAAATAACAAATTATAGAAAAGCAGGCATCATGAACTCCGCTTTCAATTTGAGGTTTCGGGCTCAGGATCTTAAATGAAAATATTGAACATCATTATGTATAATTATTCAAGATTCAAGATTCAAAGCTTTATTATCCTCAGACACAACAGTGTACTAGAGGATAATATACATACATACATGAATAAACGAAATATCTATACAGTTATTATAATACAATTATGAAAAACATTACATGTACGAAAACAGGAACTAACACACATTTAACAATCACGTGATTCTCGTGGCACTTTCATTTGTATACAATACAGTCAGTTTAAAGTATATCTATTATTTGGATTTAACACGTAGTATTAATACTTTTTTTTTATTTAAACTGGACATATTTGAAAATTAGGCTGATGATGCTTTTGAGTATCTCTTTTTCATAGTTACTTTAATTTCATGTTAGAACGACATTACACTGTGTCATCATCTGTATATTTCTTTTTATTATTTTACATGTTCTGTAACTTAACGGAAAGGTGTTTTCCTATAGTTAACTGTCATATGTCATCTATCGGGCCAAATATAGACAAAACTTCAGAAAACAGGACCATTCGTCACAACTCGGCTGATTCCGTACATCTATCTATGATAAATGGAGAGAAGCGGAGTCACCCGAGTTTAACCGATTGAAAACAGGACGGTATAATAACGTCACGTTTTGACATTTTGATTTCTGCTTAGATTTTTATTTTTATTTTCTGTTGATGTACCGTGAAGGTTTAGTTTTGTAATAATGGGTTGGACGTCCAAAGCTTAGGCTCGACAAGGTGCTCTTTCTAAAATGTATAGAAAATTTATTACAATCATTTACAGAGAATGAGTAGAAGTACCAAATTTCGAATCATGAATAAGACGAATTTTCAAATCAATATACTAGTTTTATATTAATGATCATGCACAGTTCACTAACCTTAATAAAAAGTTTATTTTGTTAAAAAAATGAAATAATTAGGAATAAAAAGGGGTGTTGTTATTCGCGGAGCTCGATATTATTACCCTGGAACAGATATTATATTTTTAAACTTCGATGCTCGAACTTGAAGTTACCTAGTGAGACTGAGAAATTGGTAGGGACTCCGCGAGAAAATAGATTATGTATTCTATGTAATGAGGGAATAGGTGATGAGTTTCATGTATTGTTTACCTGTAAAAATGCTGATATTTCTGCTTTTAGGTCAAAGTATATACCATAATTTTATGTAAATAATTCAAGTATGAATAAATGTACTGGTCTGCTTTCTTATGTAAAGTCCAAGTGCAAAAGAAATTGTCAATGTTCTTATAGAAAGTGGTGAAATACTTCCATAATACCAAACGTCAGTTATACCAGACTATTCGTTTATGTTTTGTCGACCTTTCCTGTCTCGTTATGTCCTCTAGTACACCTGTATCATGAAGTTTATGCATAAAGATGTTATAGATACTTTGTCTAATTTTAGGTATCGTGAGCTCTGAAATAAGTTTCAGTGTTATTTTTATGCCCCCGCCGTGGCGGAGGGGGCATTAAGTTTTACCCTTGTCCATCTGTACATCCGTCCGTCCGTCCGTCCTTCCGTACGTACATCCGTACGTCCCAAAATTGGTTTCCGTTCTCTAACTTTAGTATGCCTCAACTATATGAAAGGAAACCTATACACAATGCGTATTACCACAAAACACAGATCAAGTTTGAATTTTGGTGGCTTCACTGTTACTGTTCTAAAGATAGCCCCTTTACAAATGGAAAAATTGCTTAATTTTTCGTTTCCGTTCTCTAACTTAAGTTTGCCTCAACTAAATGTTATGAAACTTATAAACAATGCTAATTACCACAAAACTCAGATCAAGTACAAATTTTAGTAACGTCACTTTTACAGTTCTTGAGTTATGTCCCTTTATAATGCAAGCGGGGGCATCATCCCCATTTATTTTAATTTATTTTATTCAATGGTTTTGTTTTTTTTTGTTTTGTTTTTTTTTGGGGGGGGGGGGTCATTTATCCCTAATGACAGAGTTTAAAAGATTCTAGAATAAAAATTTAAAAGACTTGACTCTAAAATGTACATAATCAAGCAACTGTTTGTCTATTTTCACGTCGGGCGCCAAATGTGGAGCAGGATCTGCTTATCCACCCGGAGGACCTGAGACCACTCCGGTTTTGGCGGGGTTCATGTTGCTCAGTCTTTAGTTTTCTATTTTGTGTTTTGTAGACTTTGTTGTCTATTGGTAAATTTTAGTTTTTTGCGATGACATTTTCAATTCGTTTTCGACTCGGGAGGTATCTGCCGCCTCTCTTTTCCTATCTTCTTATATTGTATGTTGTCCACATGAATGTAGAATATAAATGTGGTAGATTTTATTCTTTTCATTCACACGGCAGCGACAAGTTCAACAGAACTAAGTCGAGTAAATGTTGTAAAATGTGTTATTTTGTTTTTGCATAGTTTATAAGTATAATGGTATATTGGTCTGATCTGGTCTGAATGTCTATTACAATTTCCTCGATTATGACATTACCGTATGCGACTTGTCACCGCCAAATTCTACTTTCACAAGCATCACGACGGGCGCGACTAGTTGAACAGGAACTGCCTACCTTCCCAGAGCACATGACTTCAACTCCGGTTCTTAATGGGGTTATTATTGCTCAATCTTTAGTTTTCTATGTAATACAGTGTTATTTTTGTTTGTCTTTTCGTCGTTTTTCTTTTTAATTATGTTGTTGTCTGTTTTTATCAGATTAACGATTTTTTATTTTTCCTTTTTGTATTCTCTCTTTTATTAAAGTATTTTTTATATCAGTTTTATACAGTAAATACTAGAGGTTATGGGATAAAATGATTACTGCACCAACTTGCGCAACAAAGATAGATTACCCAATTAGAAAATAATTAAATTTTATAATTGAATTTTTTATTAATAATAATCTTTATTGCAAAATTACACCCATAAGGGTCAAAGCAATACAAACAAACAATACAATTAAATACAACACAATGCGATACAATACAATACAATAAAACATATTTTAAGAAAGAGTTCAATTAACAAATTTATGTAAAACAAGTAAACACTTGCGGTTAAAAGACTATTGACATATTTAAACGGGCAAGAAAATAGGTCAATGAAAAATCATTGATACGATTTTTATCTGTTTATTTACTGTTTAACTGAATGATAAATTATTAAATGAATAAAGATTTTCTGCCCCCAAGACATACTGATGACCTTAGCCATATTTATTTTTTTTGTCTGGAGTTCTTGTCAACTACGCTTTTGATTAAAGCTTTTATCTGTGTAGATTCCAATGCCGTTAATGAGCTGTATGTAGGTGAACCGCCGTCTGGCGTACCATAATAATAACTCTGGTATCTTTGATGAGTTTTTTTTAGCGTAATATTAATTATATTTGTGCGCGCATTCATTTTAAAGAAAAAGAGGTAAATATATACATAATTCATAACTAATATGTCGAAAATTTTATTTTGAATATAGTAGCAAAAATTTGTTCAGTTTTTTCATATGAAGTAATAAATTCCGATCATTTGATCCATTATATCACTTAAAACAGCCATGCTTTTCCTTGTCATCATTAATACATTTTGAACGAGTTTTAAAATACTCTTTGAGTCTCCTAGACCCACAGATATATACCATATTGAAAATGAAATATTTCTCTCCAGCGTTTCAGTAACAGCGAATACTCTCAGAAGTGTACTTTGTGTCTTTAGTGTTTTTTGTTTGATGTTTTTGTGCTTTGTATCGATCTGATGAATTAGGGCCTTTTACACTGATTTTTATAGTTTGGTTTTATGTTTTGCTGTAACACCACTGTCCAAGGTTAAGGGAGGGTTGAGCGTCCGCAAACATGTTAGCCCCGCCACATTCTATTTGTGCATTTCCCAAGTCAGGAGCCTGCACACACATAGTGATTCAGTGTTTGTCTTTTATTTCAGTTTATCATTTATTGTTTTGTACATAAATCAGGCCGTTATTTTTCTCGTTTGTATTGTTTTATATTTGTTATTTCGGGGCTTTGTATAGCTTGCTATGCGGTATGTGTTTTGCTCATTGTACAAAGCCGTACGGTGACCTTTAGTTGCTAACTTCTACGTCATTTGGTTTCTGGTGGAGAGTTGTCTCATTGGCAATCATACACATCTTCTTACCTTTATATATAAGGGTGTAATGAATTTAGTTTCGAATGTTTGCGAAGCGAAGATTGTACGATAAATACGTGTTAATTCGTACAGATTTTTATCTTTTCAGCTTATAAATGTTTATGAATTTCTTCCTATGCCTACGAATACCTGCAAATACATTCTATGAATGGAATGTGTATTACATATATGGAGAGAATTCATTGTAGATCTTATTGACACTTTTCAAATAAAACTCAATAATATGATATAACAATTAACAGAAACTAGATAACACCAGATTTATTACGAATAAAAAGACTTCATTTGGACTATGTCGGACAGTTGTCTCAATGGCAATCATACCTCCTTATTTTTTTTAAAAAATAATAAAAAGTGTAATACAACCATCAAAATTAATAAATGATGAACATATATAAGCTTTAAAAATTTATGAAAAAAAAATATCCATGATCTTTGTCAGTGCCGCCGGCCTGGAAAAACCAACTAAACCGAGATAAACTGAGTCTGAGGTTAAAATAAACATTCCAAATAAGTCACTAACTTAAATTATCTCTTAATTTTTATGAAAAGGGTTGAAAAACTGTGTCCAGTACCCAATTGGCGAAGGACCGTTACCGGAGTCAAATTTTGGACAAAATACTATAATAAAATCTAATAAAGATTGAAAATGAAATAACATTAGAAATACTACAACATGAATTTGACAAAATTTGGCTTCTTGAAACAGTTGAAAAACAGTTGTTGACTCTTTTTCTAAGAATTCTGGTAAGATGTTTGGGTTATATTCAGAAACAATAAAATGTTGACGATTCCGCATTAATTATCAATCATTGTATGCCACATGTAGAGAAGGATCTGCTTACCCTTTCGGAGCACTTGAACTTTTTGGTGTGGCTCGTGTTGCTCAGTCTTTAGTTTTCTATGTTGTGTTTTGTGTATTGCTGTTAATGAGGGTGGTAAAGGGTTATTTTCGTGCAACGTGTTTTGTCATTTTTATTTCTTATGCAGCCGTGAAAAAGGTTCGTTATTCACCGTGTTTCGTGAAATCGGTAAAAAGATCAACGTACAAGAGATTTTTAATTGTTCGTTCATCGTGAAATGGCAATTTTATTTCGCGTTCTTCCGTGCAGATACCCCCTTTTACGCCCCTCGTTAATCATTTGGTCGTTTTTCATTTTTTTGTCATGGCATTATCGGTTTGTTTTCGACTTATGAGTTTGACTATCCCTTTTGTATTTTTTCGCCTCTCTTTTTATCCCAAGCAGATATAGATACATAGTCGCATTGATAAGTTAAGAATACACATTACTTGGAGTGAAGGAACCCAAATCATGCTTTTGTACGAGTATCCACAGGTCAAAGCAATTGTCCTTTTTTTTATTAATTATTTTATGGTTTTATGTTATACAAGTATAACAGAGAAACGTCTGGCCCAGCAAGGATCCAAGGCCTTATCATCACTAATGAATACTCTTAAAAATGTTTACATATCGACTGATCAATATTGTATTTTATTTGACAGTATGGTTGGTTCCGTTTTTAGTTATGCATCAGACATATTGGGCTTTCATCGTGCTCGTGATATTGAATTAATTGATATCCGTTTTTGTAGATTTTATGCATCAGACATATGGTTCTTTCATCGTGCTCGTGATATTGAATTAATTAATTACCGTTGTTTGTAGATTTCTTGTAAAAGTCGGTAAAAATGTACCTTTTCGTTGTGATGAACTTGGGCAATTGTCTATGTACATTTCAAGTAGTATTAGAATTTTAAAATAGTGTTTACGATGTTTACATGCTTCTGTATAAAGATGGTAATAAGGTTAAAACTAATTGGGTTTCTTGTGTACGGGATTTATTACCTAATCTTGGCCTCAACTTTGTTATGATTTCACAGGATGTAACCTGCAACTGGAAAAGAAATTGTAAGTAGGGGGTCTAGGGGGCGGCAGCCCGCAAGAAGCTGAACGGTTATAGTAAATTTCTTATTGATTTTTTTTTTTTTTTTAAATTGTTTGTAAGCACATGCTTACAATGCTACTGGTGCTACGCCACTGGTAACAAATGCAGTTTTTGATATTGTTAAAAAACGTATTACTGATCAAGTTTCACAAGAGTGGTCAGCATCGTTATACGATTGTGAAAAACTTTGTATGTGTAGAAGAATCAAGACAGATTTTTATTTTGAAAAATATTTTAATTTCTTTTGTGATGTTCGATTACTTACAAAACTACACAGTGGGAAACTTCAATTATATATCGAAGTTGGTTAATATACCAATACTCCAAGAGAATTACGATTATGTCGTTGCTGTAATATGAACGTTGTTGAAAACGAATATCATTTTGTGCTAGTTTGTCCTGTATACAGACCTGTAAGGTCACATTATTTACCAAAATACTACTGTTCTTGGCTAAATATTTATAAATTAAATCAATTAGAAAGGCTGTCAATAAAACTCTGACTATAAAGCTATGTAATTATTTAAAGGCAGCATGGAAAATAAGATGTCATATTATATAAATAACACATAGCTGAGAGGGTGATAGAGCAGATTGTAACCCCGAGAAAACATTGTCAACTGAGGCGAAGCCAAGGTTGACAATGTCTTTTCGAGGGGTAACCATCTGCTCTATCACCCTCTCAGATATGTGTTATTTAATTTATTTTACTGAATGTTCTGTTATTACTGTCTACTAAATTTCAAATTCAAAGTAATAAACTATGTTGTCTTGTACATAACAATCATCCGTATTTATTAAAGCGCACACTTGAGCAAGCGTCTCCGTGAAGTGTAATAGAGCATTTGCCATGGGATAGAGTAAATTGTCTCCCTCGTATTAACCAATCAAAATCTGGCATTTTGACATGAAGTATAATAATACTACTTAACATTGTTTCATGTGTATTGTTTTCTCCTGTTTATCATTGTGTCTTATATGTAATATATGTTTTGATTGTTGTAGCATATATATGCTTTTTGCAAATAAACTCATTCATTCAATTAATCGTGAACTGAGTCAAAACAAGGATTGTGGCGCCACCGTACTTAAAATGTTGGCATGTAAACCATAGCAAGAAATCATTAACAAAATTCTTCTATATAAAAGAATGGTAAGCGTAGATCCAAATATTTTTTAAGTAAAAAAACCCATCAAATTTACTAGTTAATAATATTGTACGCCAGACGAATGTTTCGTCTACAAAAGACTCACCAGTGACACTCTAATTTAAAAGTTAAAAGGCTAAATTAAGTACGAATTTGAAGAGCATTGAGGACCCAACATTCCAAACGGTAGTTACAGGACACATTCGGTTTTAATATAAATCACCATGAAATATTATGTTTGCCATAGTATATTATCTTATTAATAGTCATGTTTACTCATTCTCCGTCTTACGTTTAAAGATCGCACCAAGTTCCAATTAAAAGTACGAATATATCGTAAAGGCAAACGATCATAATTGAGTTAAAGATATAACCAAATAGATCAATAAAACAAATCTTAGTGTTAGAATTAAACATTAGCAAACAAAGCGTTGAAAGTAAATAATTCTCCTGATTTACTTTAGTACCCTCTGCCATTTGATTTAAATCCGATTACGAAGAACGGTGTTATTTTACCCTTAACCTAATATCAATTATAGTTTAGGATTATTGAGTGAAATATCGCTTATAGAAATTGAAACTTGGAATTCTATAATATATATCTACTGGTAAGATTTTTTATTCTATATGAAACCTAGCTATTTCTATAAATGACAGTTTAAACGTGTGTTGTCGATATAAGAGCGAGGACACGTTTTTGTTAATAAGTATGATCACGAGACTATTTATAAAAATTTATGAGCACCAAAACTATACAAATTTAGGTGCACCACAACTATACACATTATGGAGCACCAAAACCGTAGAGCATTTAAACACAAGAGCTAACATCGACTTATATAAACTTTGACTGAGGGTGTTATAGCCACAGTTTAAAACAGAGAATTTATAATAAGAATTTATAATCTCAATGATGCCAGAATCCAAGCACTAATAGTGCTGTAAATGGATTCATTTCTAAATGATTAATACAAAAATGGTAACAACTTGATTAAACATATTATGAAAATTTAGAAATCGCAATGAAGTTTTAAAATGAACTGATGAAAATAACACTTCAAACTAGAATGGATCAATACAGAATGTCAACTTTTGTTCACATTAATGACGTTGTAAAATCTCAGTGGGCTTCTAAATTACGTCTCAGAACATCCAAAACAGAACGCTTTCCCATAATAAAACATGATTTCTTTTTGGTTTATTGTGAATATGTTCAAACATCTTCGCTATCTACATAACACGACTATTACATTTAAATGTCGCGTTTCATAATTTTAATACAAACATTAGTGTCCTATGTTTGCTTATTTGTCAAACAACAAGTGCTTATATCAACATAAAACTGAAATATAGAGTTGATTTCACATCGCCTGATAATTAATATAGTTTAACGTTTATTGTGACATCAAAGATTGAAAAGTTCATGACATTTTGTCAACATTGCAATCCCGTCATTCCTTGATCGTGAATTCGACCAAAAATTCATATATTAATGGAGTATTGAACATTGTATGGTAAGTGCATCTCGCAACTTCAGAATTCTAATCAGAATGGAAAAACCTTTTTTTTTTACGGTATTTCATTGCAACCGTTATACATGTGGAGCAGGATCTGCTTATACTTTCGGAGCACCTGAGATCACCCTCGGTTTTTGTGGGGGTTCGCGTTGCTCGGTCTTTAGTTTTCTATATCTTATGAGTTTGAATATACCTTTCGATATCTTTCGCCTCTCTTTTATAATATTGCAAATCACAGTCATTTCAAATGTTAATTATAACTTGCTGTATGGATATAATGAAATTTTCGTATTAAAAAAAATGAATGTACAACTGGAATAAAAGTTACGTTCGAACAGTTCGCGACGGTATAGTCCTAATTTAGAAAAGGGAATTTTGTATTATCTTAACAGAGTTATTATTTATTTTTGTAAAGTGCACCAAAAGTAAATAACCCAAATTACAAACATATTATTCTGACATAGACATTGAATGCGAACAAATAACGAAGACCGTACGTGTAAGTGCAGCGAATGTAACAAACTATTTAACAATAAAGTCCTTAATTAAGTCAGTTATCAGCATTCAAAACCTGACTTCAAGTACTGTGGAAATACGTAATCATAATTCTGTATTATATTTGCAAAAGTATAGTAATTATCAATAGCTCTGTTTATTCATTCTCCATCTGACGCTTAAAGATCGCATCTTTATTTTTCCAATTTAAAGAACGCATCTTTATTTTTCCAATTCAAACTCAATTCAACTAGTAAACAAAAAGAAAATTCACAAAAAAATTTGATGAATCCTTCATTTTTTAATTAACAGCATACTTCAACATTTGTATAAGCTTGTGTAAAATTGTTTTGCAAGGAACAACTTCATTATCTATACCTATCGATAATGGAGCCCGTCATCTTTTGGTTGTGAGTTAGGTAAGCAATCTCCATAGTTAAGGAGTATCCAAAACTTTGACTCAAATAGATTTGGCTTTTTTAATTTTCATAAAAATATTTACTTCGACTTGTTGACAAAAATATTAAAATTTTAAGAAATTTGAACACAATTTACAGGAATAATTTCACTGGATATATGATATAGCAGTTTGACAAACACTAAATTTGATCATTGAGAAGCTTATTTCTCTTTACTAATAGTATGCGATTAAAACGTTCAACTGATTTTTAAAGAGTTAACTCTATTAGAGGACATTTTCTCAGTAAAGATTTACCGTAAATGCATACGCCTTTGTATTGAATTACCATATCAACATATGAATCATTTTTAGGCGTTTTCTTGTCTAAAGTTGTTCAAAAACCAAACGTCGGAAACATTTAATGTGTACATATGTATGCAGTTTGTTAACATAATAAATAATTACGCTGTAATAAATATTGACTTTTTTTTTATTTAAACACTGTAATGTGATTAATTCTCAATACATTGTTTATTGGTTGTTACCTTATAGTTATGTTTATATATGTCCTCTATAACTATGTAATTGTAGTTTTAAGAGAACTAAAGTATTCGTAATGCCTGAAACACAATTTATCAAACTTTCTCATATTTTGACAATAACGCTCGTACTTAATTATGAAGAAAGTGATTATCATTCTTACAAACTTAGAATAAATATACTTGAACAAGAATTTCTAAAATTTTCAGCTAACCATGATTCTATTTTGCTTACATGAGATTTTAACAGCAGAACTGCTGCCAATTTAGACTTCTATGAAATAACAAAGTCCAATCATGAAACATCAGATAATTTTAATATTTATTTTTCAAACAATCTACACAAATTTCATATGCCATGTATTAGAAATAGTTGCAACAAGACAAAAAACCACTTTGGAAATTTACTTTTAGAAATGTGTAGAAATAACAATCAGTTTATTTTAAATGGTATGGTTGATGGCGATAAAGAAGGTTTATTTACTTGTCGCCAGTCTAGTGTGGTTGACTATTTCATATGTACATATATATAGTTTGTTATCATGTGTTGTAAATATGTCTGTACTTGATTTTTCTGTTCTATTTTCCGATGTTCATTCTTCTCTGAACTGTAAGCTAACTTCAACTCGAATGATAATGTCAATGAACGCGATGACATTTTAATAAACGATTTGGCATGTCATGAAAGAAAGGGCTTCAAAAAATGGGATCGTGAAAAAGAAGCCGAATTTCTGAGAAATATCGATGGAAATAAAATCGATCAATTAAATAATGATTTAACTATGTTAAATATCGGTATACTGGCTCAAGAAAATTTTAAGAAAATAGTTGAATCTGTAAATTGTTTAATGCTGGATTCAGCCGAAAAGGTGTTTGGGTCATTTAGTTAAAAACGACATGAAAAGAAATGTCGAAAAAAAGTTATTAAACCTTGGTTTGACCAAATATGTTGGGGAAAAAAGGCGGTGCTTTCGAATAGCAAAAAGAAGATATAAATACAATAAAACATGTTTAAAAAGAGAGGAGATGAAGAATACAGAACGTGAAAATAAGAGGCAAATGAACATTTCTATAAATAAGCATAAAAAATCCATGAGAAAAATGATGAATGTTTTAAAAATAGTAATTCTAAAGAATTTTGGAAGATATTGAACTCGTATAAAGTAAAAAAAAAAAAGGAATAATATTCATGTTGATATACTTTTTGAATTTAAAAAAAAAATAAATTCGTCTGATTCTGACGCGGTCGAAGAAATTATTCCAGATGAGAATAACGAACTTAATTCACTGTTAAACAGTCCTATTACGGAAAATGAAATTTTTAAATGCATTAAAAACCTTAAAAATGGCAAAGCTTGTGGTGATGACTTCATTATTAATGAATATATCAAGAGCACCACCCAGATTTTCATGCCAATCTATGTAAAACTGTCCAATATTGTAATTGATACTGGAAAAGTGCCTGAACTTTGGCTTGTTGGTAATGTTATATCTTTTTATAAAAACAAAGGTGATCAGTCAGATCCTCAAACCTACAGATCAATAACTATATTAAGCTGTATGGGTAAACTTTTCACGTCAATCTTGAATTTAAGACTTAGTCCTTTTTAAGAAGAATATTGATTGTTAAATGAAAACCAGTTTGGTTTCAGAAAGGGCTATTCCACTATAGACAGCATATTTACTCTGCATATTTTATTTGAACTACTGAGACAAAAAAAGAAAAAAAAACTTTTTTGTGCTTTTATTGAATTTGCTAAAGTATTTGATACAGTTTGGAGATCTGGTCTTTGGTCAAGACTCATTTTACATACAGTGAATGGGAAGATGTATAATACTAGTATATTTGATATGTATAAAAATGTCAAATCACGAATTTTCAGTGATGGGAATATTCTGATTACTTTCCATGTAATGTAGGTGTACGACAGGGAGAAAATTTATCTCTATTTCTCTATTTATCTAAACGATTTGGAAAGCTTTTTTCAGAACAAAAATATATATGGTTCAAAATCTTTATCAGATCAAATAGAGAGCGAGCTAAATATGTATTTAAAACTGTTTGTTGTTTTATACGCAGACGACACTCTTCATATGTCAGAAACACAAGCAGATCTACAAAAACAATTAGACGCTTTAAAGGAATATTGTGATAAATGCAAAAATTGAAAGTCAATGTCTCAAAAAGCAAAATAGTAATTTTTTCTAAAGGTAGACCACTACAGAATGTTATTTTTAAATATGCTAATATTGTGTTAGATATTGTTGAAGAATTTACATATCTTGGTGTATTATTTTCAAGAACAGGAAGTTTCACAAAAGTAAAAAAAGGCACAAGCTGAGAAAGCAACAACGGCTATGTAGGATATTCTAAAAAAAATAATTTAAACATAAAATGTCAACTACAATTATTTGACAAAGTAGTTAAGCCATTCTTATTGTACGGGTGTGAAGTCTGGGGAATGGGTAACACCTCTGTTATAGAACGTAGATAGATATAAGAAGATGTGGTATGAGTGTGTTCGCCTTAAAATTTGTAATCTACTGCTCAATCTTAAAAAATCCACTCCTGACTACATGATATATGGGGAACTTGGTCGATTCCCACTGGATATCTTTATTGAATTACGTACTATTAATTATTGGACAAAGCTTGTAACTGGAGAAGAAAAGAAACTTCCTGTTATTCTATACAATCGTGTTACTGGTAGTTACAATGGAAATATAGCTTGGTGTAAGAATGTAAAATCTGTGCTTGATAATTGTGGACTATCAAATATATGGAACACTAAATATTTTACAAGTAAAAACTGGTTGTATGATACTGTTAAATTAAGATTAACTGACCAGTTCAGACAAACATGGTATGCTACTCTACAAAACTCTCCAAAAGCTCTAAATTATAAATCATTCAAAAATAGTATAAATTTCGAAACCTACTTTGATATTTTAGATGACAAAAATACTGATTCTTTTTGTAGATTTAGAACTTTGAACACAAAAATTCCTATCGAAATTGGTAGATGGCAAAATATTCACAGAGCAAATCGTATTTGTACTTTATGTAATTCCGGTGATATTGGCGACACGTTCCATTATATTTTAGAATGTTCGGCAATGGACGAAAGTAGACAAATGCTGCTAAAGCATCATTTTGTAAACAGACTAAATATTTTAATATTTCAGGGTCTAATGAATAGCAACAACCCGTCTGAACTAAACAAGCTGTGTCTAGAATCTCCTGGGTAACCACTTTATGTCCCTATCTACTTTACATTTGTATTTAAATTTTATACCATGCATGTTAATTTATTTGTATATGTCTCTATACCATTGTACTTTGGTTTACGAGAATAAAGATATATATAATATTGTAAAGTGCTCAAGGCTCAAACAATCTCTTGTTTGGTTTTAATCAAGAATTCGTTTCATTGTCAGTGAAATGTTTATAATTAACGCATGACTTCTTTTTTAGGCATTTCATTTATGGATATGTCTTGGTAATGTAGGGACCAACTTATAATATGGGAAAGTTTAATAAATTGTGTATTAGGCATTAGTTGACACAAAAAATACGATAAAATGATAGGAATTGTTTTAGCTTTCCTAATTGTGAGTATGAATGTAAATTGAGTGAGAAAGTGTCTATTTGTTTATTAACAGTTTCAAATCTATAAATTCTATCTTTTAGTTACAACTAAATCTTATTCCACAGATAATATTTGAATCTAATTCTTTACATCAAATACGATTTCATTAAGTAAGGTAATAAACTTAAAAAAATAAAATTCAAAGGTTCACTTTGATTTAACCCCTATATGTAAATACTATATATATTCTTACCAACCGTGGACCCAGTAATCTGAAATGTTGTAATTTGTAAGTGTTTTAGCTTTAAGATTTTAAAAGTTTTTAGTTTAACGGACTTTTTCCTTTCTTTCCTTTTGCATTGCTTTGATAATGTTTATTTTATAGCAATTTTATTAATATTTACAGTATAAATTTTTACAGCATCAGTAAACTTCAATGTATCTTTTGATTTTTGTTTGTTTAATTATTTTCAATTTTTAATCAATTTCAGTAATAAAAGGTAATCCATTCCATCTGATAAATGTGCCTCAGGCAAATGTAACTCATTTATTGAAATTTTATGCTTTGAACTTGTAGTAGTCATAAACAATAAGACAATCACTTACTTTTGTAGAATTTGATAGTGTCCCCATGAAAAATTGCCCGCCGGACATTATTTCACAGTAAATACTGTCCATGGAAAATATTTACTTATCTAAATGTGTCCCGGACACAAAATATCCTAAGCTGTGAAAAAAGGGAATTAACACAAAGGTCATCAAAATGTTTTATTATACGTGCATTTTAATTAATAAAGCAGGGTGTATTGTGGGAGGACACTATTTTATAACTGTAGCTATAAAATTATATCCACTTAAAGAGACAAAATTTCATGGACAATGGACATTATTTAAAATTTTAAATCTGTCAAAAAACTGTCCAGGCGGACACTTTTTCACAGGACACTATTATGTGAAAATGTCTTACACTAAGAACATGATTTACATTTATTCCTCACAATTAAGACACATCAAATCCTACAATTTCATTGGTGGAGAGCGTTTTGTTATATTTAAGGAATGACTGTAATATTTTTTCTGTGTATGAAGAAATAACATCAAAAATGTGGTGCACACTGAATAACTCGCGTAGCGGGTTATCTAAAAAAAAATATTACAGTCATTCCTTATAATTTAATTCTAAATTCCATTTTTAAGGAGTTAATCATGAAAAAAAAATTGATGACGTCACAGTCACATGACAAAATTATGTCTATGAACTGATAGACAAAACACTTTCAGCCAATTAGAAGACGTGTTACATCCGACATTAAATTATTCTAACATATACATAGGACATGCGTTTAACATAATAATGTTTGTTCTTTTGAAGTTCATAAGAACTTGTTTTATGTTATAGATCTTTACTTTAGTGACAGTTCAGCCTAGCCTTCGGATTAATTGACTAGAATTATTGTTTTTCACCAAACTGCCGAAGTCACTTACATCCCAAGTTACCATTCGTCACAACTCGGACGATTCCGTACCTCCATCTAACGATAGATGGAGAGAAGCGGAGTCACCCGAGGTTTGTCGATTGCCTAAGTTACGTTTGTTAATTGTCAGCTTTGTCTTACAAGTCAAGTGTAAAAATATTTTTAACAAATACTAGATATAACCGTTTGTAAGTCGATGATTACTATATCTTATTTCTTATTAGTCTATTTAAAGATTTCAACCAAGCGTGATAAATACCATAACACAGACTGTTCTTTGTTCATGACAATTCTATAGTGTATTTCATTTTGGTCTAGTGATTTTAACCGACAGTAATAAATAACATAACACAGACTGTGCATTGTTCATGACAATTGCTATACAGTGTATTTCGTTTTAGTCTAGAGATTTCAACCGAGAGTGATAAATGCACTAAAATAAAATGTTCATTGTTCATAACAACTATATAACTGTATTTCGTTTTAGTCTAGTGATTTCAAACGTCAGTAATAAATACCATAAGATAGAATGTTCATTGTTCATGACAATTATATAGTGTATTTCTTTTAAGTCTAGTGATTTCAACCGACAGTAATAAATACCATAACACAGACTGTTTTTGTTCATGACAATTGCCTATATAGTTTATCCATTTAGTTGAGAGATTTCAACCGAGAGAGATAAATACCATAACATAGAATGTTCATTGTTCATGACAATTCTATAGTGTATTTCTTTTTAGTCTAGAGATTTCAACCGAGATTGATAAAAGCCATAAAATAGACTGTTCATTTAAGGGGGTACCCAACATTTTGACTAAAAAAGATATACTAAGTAGCTCGTGTAATTTTCGTAAAATGTTGACAAAATATTTACTTTGACATGATGACAAAAAATATAAAAATTTCAAGAAATTTGAACCACACAATTTTCAGGAATAATTTCATTGGATATATACCAGTTTGACAAACACTAATTTTGATCATTGAGAAGCTGAATTTCTCTCTACCTATAGCATGTAATTAAAACGTTCAGCCGATTTTTAAAGAGTTAACTCCCTTAGATTTTCTGTAACCCTTAAGCTAGATCACGGATAAAATTTATCAAAAGTAATGCTGAAAACCACGCCTTATATGTTCAATGCTGCATAATTATGTCAATATGTATAAGTAATTTATACATTTGTATGAAGACGTTAAATTTTTCAGAGATTATCTATATATAATAGAGATACAATTTACTCCGCAAACACACTGACCGTAGCCAGGGCATTGCCATGATTAATATTTCAGACAGTTAAGTACTTGAATCATTAAAACTATCTATAATCGAAGACGCAAGGAACAATTCGCCGTATAAAAATCTAAAGGGTTGTGGTTAATTTCATCGTTCTTAATCCTAAACGAAAATAACGTCACGTCATTGGTCGAATTCACATTGTCTAGGATGGTGTAAGCCAATCACAACGTTTTGGTGTACACTTTTGAAAAAATTACCCAGAATACATTATATTCTGAAACGGCGAATTTTCTAGAGTTTGTCGATTTAGTATTCTCTATATATTGTAAGTGCATAAAAATGAAGGACAATATTAGTATTAGAACATATGTCATTGTCAATGACATGAATGTTTAAAGCAACAATAAAAATGAACCGTTGTTTCTTTTTGACAGCAATACATTTAAGTACCTACTTTTAAAGTAGCAGCCCGTCTTTTTATTTTAAAGACGATGTAACTTTTTAAAACGTAAATTTAAAAAATAAACTGAAAACAACACTTTATAAATTTCATGCGTCCTAAGCGCTTTTTACGGTTAATCTTCATCAGGAAAGCTCAAAGCCGAATATTTGAAAGCCAAGGATAAGAATCAAAAACAGTTGAAGAGCTGTACTCTGTATAACCAAAATAAGGAGCTAGAATCAATATCCAAATCAATTCAAGGTCAACTTTGCCTGAAGGAGTTGACATCTTTGTTTTTCATTTCGCTTTGTAAACAAAGCCGTGTTCTAATTAAGATAACATATGTTTGACGCATGCGCACAAACTTGCTGTTTACATTCTCGTTATTCATTTTTTGTCCTAATAGAATTTAAACATTTTAGCAGCTTACATAGAATTTTATTATATATTGTTATTCAGACAACATTTGAACATAAAACACCTGAAGAACAACTATGATTGGTATTATAGAAACCAAACTAACGCTCGGTGTAAAATATCGACGCATACCCATGTTAAAATGAGCATCGAGCATGACATGAAGGAATAACTTCTTAAATTTAGAAAAGATGTCACTATGACATACCATTGTTACAACTCTGATAAGGACACAACACATTTCATACTAATATTTCAGGCAATAGGAAAAAGAAGATATTAAGAAGAGATTCAAAACTGTAAGTCGAGAAAATACAGGCAACACCATGGTAAAAAGAAAAACAAAAGATGAACAGACATCAACAGTCCACAAAACACCACACAGTTACCAAAAAAAAGAAATAAAAACCTGAATGCATATAAGTGGTCCAGAAGGGAAGTCCCTCGTGGTTTTCATTGGAAGTACGAATGTGATAAAATATGATGATGCTTACTAGAAAGAACTTGATTAATAATTCATTCAGCTTTTGCTACTCTTGGCCTCGAATTGACAAATGTAAAACAATTCAAACGAGAAAACTAATGGTCTGATTTATGTAAAAAACAATAAACGAAAAACAAATACGATTAACAGCAAACATTGACAAACACTAAACCATACGTAATGTGGCGGGGTTAAATATGTTTGCCGGCGTGCCAACCCACCCTCTGACCTTGAATAGTGGTGTAACAGCATAACATCAGAACAAACTATAAAAATCAGTTGAAAAGATGGAATGGTCGCCAATGAGACAACCTTCCACCAGAAAACAAATTATATTTTAGTCGACAAGAGCACATCTAACTCAATAAACTTATCATAGATACCAGGATAGAAAGTATGTACGCCAGACGCGCGTTTCGTGTACAAAAGACTCATCAGGGACTCTCGAATAAAAAAAGTTAAGAAGGCCAAATAATAAAACAGTACTTTTGACGTTAATGTATTTTCATGTTTGTCTTTTTCAGGAGATCTAGGGAAATGAAGAACAGAAGAAGACAATATGAATATTCTTAAGACAATTATTAGTTTGGTTTCTATTATATCCATTATAGTTGTTCTTCAGGTGATCTTGTTTTATGTTCAAATTCAAAGTAAGTACAGTTTATTCAAGGTAAAACCTTCTAACATTAACGCTTTAATAACATCCAGAGGAGTGGAAAGGAACCCATTGTTGAGAACTGTCCTTAACATTCAATTTAAATCTATGCATTGCCATATTTAGCTTATCTAAAGTCCAGCTATATTTTTGTGATGATGATGATGGATGGCTGATTAACGTCCAGCGGCAAATCAATATGCATATTCAGGACGAGAACATGTTAATGTAATACTAAGATGAATATCAACCCTGCTTTTTACTAGACTGACACGCTGAGCAGGAGTTTTAACGTGCTCGTGCACAAGTCTTTGGTTTGACCCGGCCGGGGTTTGAACTTAAGACCCCCCGCACTCGAGACGAACATGCTACCACGAGACTACCTAGGCGGTTATATTAGTGCATTCCTAAATCCAGGGGTTTAATGTACCTGATTGTTATCACAAAAAGTTCTATTCAACCAGTAGCACGTTGCTAGGAAATAGCATAATATGAATAATCATTTTTGCGTCAAAATTAATTTTAGGTCTTTTTAACTATTAATTTATATAAAGATTGTCAATCGATAGAGCAAAAGGTTTTATTTTCTTTTCAAACACTTAATATATGTACATGTATTTGTCTTCTCAATCTCCCGGTCTCCAGCAAACCTTTTGAGGATAATACCAAAAACACATTCTTGCGAACAGAAAATCAATCTTATGTTTTTGTAAAGTCTGATAACCAACTCAAATGGATATTGGCGTGTCAATAAACTTAATGTATTTTAAGGTAAAATTTTCGTTTTTGTTGTATGACAGACTTCCTAAATCTCCAATCTTTGCAGATAGATGTTAAATAAATAATCGCTGAATATTTGAACATGACTAACATATCCCGCTTATCATTGTAATACTACCGCTTGTAATTTTCACGTTTTTCGCATGACTTCGTTTCCCTATTCATGCAAAAAAAATTTGACTTTCACGTGTCACGCTTACAAAAAATCGGTCAATCCTGAATCACGCTTACACCCCAATGAGACCTACGTATAGGAGATGCAAATCTGTTAAAATACTGTACAAAGAATACAAGTGTAGTTCCTTGGGTTGATGGTTTTGTCAAGTGGTTCCATAAATATCAACCAAGAAATGTTTTCTTCTTAACAGTTATTTAAGGTTTCCACCGATGAACGTTTATGATATCAAAACGACGGCACCAACATGAATTCAGCAATACAAGGATTTAAAATTGCATTACTCTTTAATATTAAATCAATCAACTAAGAAAAAACTAATCATCAAACAACACTCACTGAACATTTTCATATTTGTAAACCAATCTTGAACTGTAAAAAGTAAAATAACCGAACTCCAAGGAAAATTCAAAACGGAAAGTCCTTTATCAAATGGCGAAAACAAAAACTCAAACACATCAAACGAATGGAAAACAACTGTCAGATTCCTGACTTGGTACAGGCATTTCTTTATGTAGAAAATGGTGGATTAAACCTGGTTTTATAGCTACTTAAACCTCTCACTTGTATGACAGTCGCTTAAAATTCCATTATATTGACAACAATGCGTGAACAAAACAAAAACAAAGGAGTAGGTCCGGTAAGAGCCAATTTTGGCCTCAAATTTCAAATTCATCTGATGAAAGATTTTTGACACTTTTTAAACACTTATAATAAGTGTCTACTTCAGTCGATTCGATTAGTTTATGTGAAAGATTTGAACTGATTTAGTCATTAAAGACGCTCAAATTCAAGCTTAAATATGAAAAATCTATCAAAAATGCCATAATATGTCACTTTTCAGATGGTTTTTGTCAAAAATGAAAGTGGCCGCATCCGTATTCACTCTCAACCTTTATATATGTGATGTATTATAATCAAGTACAAATTACATTCTAATATTAAGAATGAACACAAATGCGGCCACTTCCATTTAAGATGGAAATCGTCTAAAATTTAACTCAAAATGCTAAAATTTGAAGATTTCAGTAATTTAGCATGACTTAATGATGATAGTACCCGATATATGTGCAATGTATTGTCAAAAACAGCCCATATTTATGTAGCAGAAGTATTCTACTTTCCAATAAATAGCTAAAAGTTTACATTTTAACAATTTTGTAAAACTGCTATATTTTGGGGCCAAAAAGAGGTCTTACTGGACCTACTCCTTTCAACTCTTATTTGTTTTTTAATTACTAAGTACTTTGAAAATTTCTATAAGGACAATACTTTATTTATTGTTTGTTGATTTTTCAGATAGATTTCTGTACTACCAAAATGACCAGAACAAACACTACTCTATCCGATCCTTAACAGACACAAAGGTGAATATTCTTAATAGGTAATGCTTACCCTGCTGTCAACTCATCTATCACACCGTTTGAGGTTCATGCAATCCGACCATGTTTCTTGCTATGTTTGTCGATAAAATGCACTCTAAGGCTTTATATCTCAGTATTAAAAGCCTTTGCCAGTTTTCCATGCTCTTCAACTTCTTAAGGTGGTACATAACACTACAGGGAGATAACTCTGTAAATATCAGCTGAACGTTTTAATCACATTCTATTGTTAAGGAAATATTAAGCTTCTCAATGATAAAAATTAGTGTTTGTCGAACTGCTATATATGCAATGAAATTTTTCCGATAAAGTGTGTGGTTCAAGTTTTTTGAAATTTGTATATTTTTGTCAAAGGGTCAAAGTAAATGCTTTTTTCCAAATTTTATGAAAAATTAAACGAGCCAAACTAATTTTAGTCAAGGTGTTTGGTACCACCTTAATTGAATTGACCTTTCAACTGGTTTGATTCGAGTGCCACAGATGATTCATGTTAAGAAGAAACGCGCGTTTGGCGTACTACATTATAAGCCTGGTATTTTTGTATAACTGACTAATATATTGTGAGCTGCGTCGGATAGAAATCGACCTTATGCAAGTTGATATCAATACATCTGTTAACCTATTTCGGGTTGAAAAAATCTCTACGGAAAGTCTAACTGTTTAAAAAATTGAGTTGTTATAAGAACCCTACAACGCAGACCAAAATTCATCTTTTATTTCGTATTTGAATGTTCCAAAATCAACAAAAATCTTATACATGTACATGTATACGTGCACTTGCATGAGGTCGATTTCTATCCGACACAGCTCATGTTTAACCTCACATTGCAGTGGCGGATCCAGAAATTTTCATAAGGGGGCCAATGACTGCCATAAGAGGGGGCCCGCTTCGTCACGCTTCAGTGATTTCTAATTAACCAAATTTTTCCAACCAAAAGGGGGGGGGGGGGGACGATCACCCTCCCCCTTAAATCCGCATCTGCACTGGTAAACGACCTGCATGTTCAACAAAACCGAGCTCTTAACCAGGAAAAAAAAGCAAATCACTACAAACAAAACATACCATGTCATTTTCAAATTGCTACATAATTTTTAAAGTAATATGCAATGGTTTCCGTGTGTTTCTTTTCTTGTTAACTCTTACTGTACTGGCAGGTAAACATAAGCCATGCTCAGCTATAACAACTTAAATCACTATGGAAAACACACTTGTCAAAGTTAACAGTTTTATACCGCGTTAAAGAAAACCGTTTTTTTGTTGAATTCCGGTGTAAAATATTTTTGGCAATATTTGTGATAGAATTCTATATCAAGGAATCCTAATAAAAAGGAAAGAACTAAACTTGGCCTATAAGCATAGGTGCTTGAGGACAGGATCCTGTTATGAGCCCCCCATAGTCCCTCCCCCTTGTTATCATAATTAAATCTCAGATTTATGATAATAAGGGGGAGGGACTATGGGGGGCTCATAACAGGATCCTGTCCTCAAGCACCTATGCCTATAAGTATATTCCATAACGTTGTTGACTGAAGTGATTCAATCAGTTAGTCGTTGTTTTATTTAGCTGTTAGAAAGATGTTTAAAGTGTATCACATATATCATCCAATGCCGTTTGGAGTAAAAATATACCATCCCGTAATCACATTCTGGCCACTGGTAATCTATTCTGATTTGATTTGTCCTAGATAAAATTATATAATAATGATTATGCGACATGCGCTTAAAACCTGTTGTCTTTTCTAAAAGACGTTATTATAAACTGCCAATTTTCTTTGTTTTTTGGAATCAGGACAATTGTCATTTCCTATCATGGGACTCAGAAAAGATTTCAAAAGATTAAAATCATATCGGAGAAATACGTTCTGTCTGCGTTTGTTTATTTTCTATAATATTTAAACGCCCTTGATACTTAATTTTGTAGATACCATTGTGATCACTTAAGGATGTTCGCTCCTCTGTTTCAAAATAACAAGATTTTTAAAAGACTGTTATAGATTGAAAGAATATGAATAAGGGAACTTAAAAATTAGAAAGAAACGGTAGGTCCGTGTTCTAGTTTTTGAGATATAATCAATTGAAAATTTGGCGGCAAATGGTTTTCTCTAGATTTTTCATATGTTTAACATTGACACCTTTTTCCTTTCAAAAACAATGAAAAAATAACAAGGATTTTATAAATTTTTCAAAAATGACTTTTAAAACTATATGCAACAAAATTATGAAAAGAAAAGTAGGGATCAGTGGGCAAAATTTTTATTGGCACCACATGGATAAAACTAGAGGATTCCGAATTTCTGAAAAAAAAGTCAAAAACAAGAGTAGCGAACATCCTTAAACATATGCAGAGCTAATATATAGATTATAATTCAATGAGACAGCAAGTAAAAGACAAAAACAACCAGGTGCCGTCTTAAACTTGCAGTGAGGTGAGAGTTTTTTTTTGTTCCGTGTTGAATGCCTCACTTTGACTTTGAGACGAAGAACAGCAATAAAAGCGCTGTTCCTTTGCTTGTTGTGTGTTTGTTTTTGCTGTGCATGTATTGATTTTGTGTCATGGATGGATACCCCATACACATCCTTTGTTTTTCTATTCTATTAAAAGTACATCTAAATGGAAAATGCAGTCTTCAACAATAGACATGTGTTTATACATTATTTCAAACTCTAAATACTTAGTAGTGATTATCAAATTCGTTTAACAATAACAATCAAAGATCTGCCATCTGTACTAAATAACGAATATGGAACGCCATAGCTGTCTTCCGTTGTTCATATTTAGTATATGCTGTGATCATTTAATTATTTTCAGCGTTTTTTTCTCGATTATGAGTGCCCTTTTCATTATGTTCAGTAGTATAACAATTATGTTGAGCAGTAACATCATAATGATCAGTAGAATAATCATTATAGTGTGCAGATCTGGTATTATATTCAGCACTTTAATCAATATACTTAGCAGTTTTGGCTTTATGTTCAGTAGGTAAATTATTCTATTGAGTAGATTTGTCTTTATATTCAGTACTTTTGAAAATATCTTCTGTCAACATATTTTTATATTATGTAGATTTCTCATTATGTTGACTACAGAAACCGAAATATTCAGTGGTCAAACACACTTTATAATCAGTACTGTTATCATTATGTTGAGTGAAATAAATATTATGTTCTGTAGACTGATCATTATGTTCTGTAAAATAAATATTATGTTCAGTACAAAAACCTTTATGATCAGTGGTCAAAATGTTTTATGTTCGGTTCAATAAATATTATACTAAGTGGTTAATCGATTATATTCAGTGCTTTTTTCATCATGTGGTGGTGGAACTATACATTAAAATTATCCAAGACTTCGGGTAAGTAAAACCGAAATATTCCGAGTTGAAACACAGTACAACTCACCAATAAAAAGCTTCAGACCAAATATCAAATAATTCCTTTTATTAACAGCTGAGAAATCTTTGACGAACATTTTAATTGGATGACGGACTAACGAGGTGATTGCACCAATCTGACGAGTGGGGGTATAATCTTATGGATGTGTAAATTTGGGTATTTACTCACAAACTTTACATAGAGTCATTTGAACTAAAGGCGGCCAAGGGAATTATTCCACAATTTGTTTGTAAAATAATGATTCATTAAGGTTACATATGTTTAGAAAATTAGCAAAATAATTATTTAATTCAAAGAAAGCACCAAATTATTTAAAACTCATAGTTCTTTATTCCATCTGCAATATTTTAATTAAAAATGAAACAATAAAAAGCAAAAGATGTGAGTCTTGTCCTTATTTTAAAGGACAACAGGATTTATGCAAGGGGGGTAATTTGATAAAATATCTTGTATAGATCTCACAAGAGAACAGTGTTTGCCAAATACCATCAGTCAAAATAAGGCCGTGGTCCGACATACATCACTGATCTACCTGTCAAAATGTCCGGTAAACAAAAATCTTCTTCTCAAGATACCACTTAGTCAAAACCATTTAAAATAAGGTATAAAACTGCAATTATGACAATCATCTGGTCGATTTGTTAATGATTGTATTTTCTATCAAAAATCTTCTGCGAAATGACGCCTTCAATAGCTGTGGCTTAATCAGTCATCATACAGAAAACTATTTTATAATTTATACTTTGTACTGGATTTCGGTTAATACAGATATATTGTACGGCTGTTATACTCCACGTTTTTGCTTACAAGCAATCAAAATTTTCTCAGTTTCTCACATGCATTATTAATATACAAACCGACCACGTTTATTATCGATTTTTTTTCCTAATATCGGTTGAGAAGGGTGAAAATGTCATAGGAATAGAGAAACAAGAGGGTTCTCAAAAAGCCTGTATCGCTCACCTGGACCATGGCTCGTGAAAGATACTATCAAGATTTGCTCCGTAGTTTCAGAAGAGAAGATCTTTGAATGTGTTCTCATGGGGTCCATTGTTAAACTATGCTCCCCCTGGAGGCCATCTTGTATGGGGATGCGGGCCTGATGGACACCTTTTCAAGGAGGACCATCCAAAGACTATTGTGAATAGGTTTGGTTCCAATTGGTTTTCAAAGGAAAAAATCTTTGAATGTGTTCCCATAGGGTCCAATGTTAAACTATGATCCATAACCAGAATACAAAGTGATTTAAAAGCCTTATAAGAGCTTACCTGTAACAAACCAAATGCATTTAAGCCATTTTTAAGGTCTTGGATTACTGGCCTGGGTGTGGAACTTTCAAACAATTCCTCTAACTGTTCAACACTAAGCAGCTTGGGGAGTGGTCCATTTTGAAGAAAAGATAATGCTAAAAAGGCAATTCTTTATACATTCTATTACTAATGAATGGGTTTCAGTAATGTCATTTATGTTTGAACTTACAACAGTACAGTTTAGAAAATGTCTTAAATTGTGCCTATTGCATTCAATAAAATAAATTGGATTTAAAATCTTTTCAGTGCAAAATGATAAGACTTTTTTCTTGAAATTAAAAATATTCAATGCTATTATGATGAACTAATCAGATGTAATAGAAGTCTCCCATCAACTTAAATGATGAAGTCATTAGATCACATTTCAAGAGCAGTTTCACTTTCAATTTTGAATTTCTAATTAAGTGAAAAATAAAACGAATAAATAATGAATACGGTAAATAATAATTATAAATGCTTCAAAATTTTTATTTATTGTAATGATCAGCTTGATGCTATATTATTTACAATAAGAGGCTTTCAGGAGTCTTAACTGCTCATATTAAATTTATTATAAAACTTGAACTTTGCACATAAATTAAGGCCCGGCCAGCCCTCATCCTGAACATTCCACTTATGTCTTTGATCTTAAAGTTTATCTCAAACAAAGATTCCAGTGTCTCCTTCGGAATGATAAATTTGTCATTATGTTCCAATACAATGTCACTGTAATGGCAGCACATGATTCTCAACTCCATCATCTTAGCACGGCTACTAAGACCTAGTTCAAGGAAATCTTTCTGAGACAGTTTAGAAATAATGTCCGGAGTTATATTTTCTCTTTCAAAATTCTGCTTCAAATTATTCAAACCAGCTCTTTGGAGAATTTCATCCATTTTAAAAACCAAAACATCAACAACCCTTTGGAAAAATATGCCAACAAAATTGCCCGACTTCGTTTCAACTCGGAATATTTCGGGTTTACTTACCGAAGTCTTGGATAATTTTAATGTATAGTTCCACCACCACATGATGAAAAAAGCACTGAATATAATCGATTAACCACTTAGTATAATATTTATTGAACCGAACATAAAACATTTTGACCACTGATCATAAAGTTTTTTGTACTGAACATAATATTTATTTTACAGAACATAATGATCAGTCTACAGAACATAATATTTATTTCACTCAACATAATGATAACAGTACTGATTATAAAGTGTGTTTGACCACTGAATATTTCGGTTTCTGTAGTCAACATAATGAGAAATCTACATAATATAAAAATATGTTGACAGAAGATATTTTCAAAAGTACTGAATATAAAGACAAATCTACTCAATAGAATAATTTACCTACTGAACATAAAGCCAAAACTGCTAAGTATATTGATTAAAGTGCTGAATATAATACCAGATCTGCACAATATAATGATTATTCTACTGATCATTATGATGTTACTGCTCAACATAATTGTTATACTACTGAACATAATGAAAAGGGCACTCATAATCGAGAAAAAGCCGCTGAAAATAATTAAATGATCACAGCATATACTAAATATGAACAACGGAAGACAGCTATGGCGTTCCATAAACGAACATGATTTTTTTTATACTTAGGACATGCACACGAAAAAATTGCAGGGTTAATAATTTTTTTGATATCTCAACCTGAAGATGTTGAAAATTTAAAATTTTATTAGTGGATAAAAATTGTAGCGTAATCGGACCAGTACGACTCTCTCTTTATATTTTCTATATCAATAGGACATACAAAAGTCTACTCCAAGTCGTGCCCTATATCCAAGATTTAATTTAGATGACATATACCCAAACTGGACAAAAAAGGCTTCACTGATAAAGTCACAAGTAGATACAAACAGACGTAAGTACATGTATTTTCTGTGTTAAAGAGTACTATGCTATTTGACTATGTACTATGGAAAAACAACACTATATCAAGAAATAGGGCGATATTAACAAAGGTCAGTAGAATTAAGGGTGGCATGTGATGGGTTTGCATTGATAAACTAGACCGTAGAGTGACCTATAGTTATTTTAAAACTTCTACGTCATTTGGTCTCTGATGGAGAGTTGTCACATTGGCAACCATACCACATTTTATTATTTAATATAGAAAATGTTCTGATAATTATCGGTGCTTTAGATTTAATTTCAATAATGTTCTTGAAAATTCGCCAAAATCATGAAACGGGAAAGACTGACATTTTCAAAGGTATGAGAAGTTTGATGGGATATAATGAACATTATAGTGTGTCTTTTTATGTTGTAATGTTACACTACTGTTTCAGGTTAGGGTGAAGGTTGGCGCCTGTTAAAACATTTAAATCCGCTGCATTTGTGTGCACCTGTCCTAAGTCAGGAGCCTGTTGTTCAGTGGTTGTCGTTTGTTGATGTGGTTTATAAGTGTTTCTCGTTTCTCGTTTTTTATATAGATTAGACCGTTGGTTTTCCTGTTTGAATTGTTTTACACTAGTTATTTTGGGGCCCTTTATAGCTTGCTGTTCGGTGTGAGCCAAGACTTCGTGTTGAAGGCCGTACTTTGACCTAAAATTGTTTACTTTTAACACATTGAGACTTTGATGGAGAGTTGTCTCATTGGCACTCATACCACATCTTTTTATTTATATATACATCAAATATTTATACAATATCTTTGCTGCTTCATTGCGATACTTCGAAGGAAGAACAAACACTGGTTAAGGTGGTACATAACACCTTGACTGAAATTAATTTGGCTCTTTTAATTTTCATAAAATTTTAACAAAATATTTACTTTGACCCTTTGACAAAAATATACAAATTTCAAAAAAACTTGAACCACACACTTTATCGGAAAAATTTCATTGGATACATAGCAGTTTGACAAACACTAATTTTGATCATTGAGAAGCTTAATATTTCCTTAACAATAGAACGTGATTAAAACGTTCATCAACTGATTTTTAAAGAGTTATCTCCCTGTAGTGTTATGTACCACCTTAACTCAGAGTCAAAATAGTGTTTCAGTGTAGGATGTTATGTCTCACTGCAGACTAATAAATTAAAAACATAAAAACCGGACTCAGAGATGCGGTCTAACACAAAGCAAGGTTCATATTGATATCATATACTTTCGACTAGATATGCATGAAATATTTGACTCTGCGCGTTCATCGTCATTTTCCCTTTTGACGAAACCTTTATCGCCTTTTCCTGTACGCAACTATCAAAGTATGAGACATATCATCAAATTGTTTCTTGTCATGCTTAACAAGACGGGTGCACGTGATTGAGTAGAAACTGTTCAGCGAAGACTTGTTTTATTTTCCTTATTTTTCCGTTTAGCCTAAAGGAGGAAAATTGAAAGGCATTCAATATCAAAACAATAATTTATAAAATTGGTGCGTCCGAAGCGCTTTCATTGATTTTTCTTAACCAGGAACGTTCAAATTCATTAATTTGAAAGCCAATGATGTGTAGATACTTGAATATTTCAGTATCTATACATGCTATATGACCAATAGAAACCGAAAAAGAAAAGCCAAATCCACGAGAGGCCAACTTTGCTTTAGGGAGCAGAACCCTTAGTTCCTTAATATTTTCTTAATTTATCATCGACGAATTTAACACATGTATGTTATATATCATGTAAGTGCCGAAACGTTGACTACTAAACTGACGATAAACTAACATACTGTAAACCAACTAGTTTTGGAGAGCGATTTATATTCGCGACTTTCGCGAATAGAAAAATAACGCAAATATAAATCGTCGCGAATATGTAAAATTTGGATCTTTCCTTATTTAATTCGAAAATCACGAAACTAAATTGCCGCGAAAAGAACAAGAAAGGGCTTACCGCGAAATAAAGTATCCGCGACAATAAGTTAGTTTACAGTTATAGTCGTCTACCAATAGAGATATTAACCTTGTGCTAGAAAATTGTAAAAAAACAAAATACAATTTGTGCGTCAGAAGTGCTTTGAAATGTCTGTAAAGAATGTAGAAAAATGTACGTCCTGTTTATCTTTTGTAGGATATTTGACTATAGGTCTGGTGACAGCAAAGCGACCAAACAACACCGTTTATCTGTATGATACGTTGAGCTCTCTCATAACAAATGCCAATAGTCATGAATTGTTAGATATCTATATCATCATTTTACTGTCTGATTTTGATCAAGAATGGAGAAAAAATATATCTTCTACAATTCAAATTAAATATCCTCTGGAAGTACGAACTGGTACCATCCGTATAATTGGGAGCTTTGATTGGATGTATCCGAAATTAGAAAATCTCACTCATCATTATATAGGTCATTCGGAATCAAAGGTGAAATGGAAATCCAAGCAGAACATAGACTTTGTTCTTTTGTGGCTATATGTGTTCAAAATGCAGCTTTCAAAGTATTATTTACATCTAGAGGATGATGTTACTACTGTCGAAGGCTACATTAAAGTTATGAGAAATTTCATCAATGACCAGAAAAATAGATGGACGTGTTTAGAGTTCTCAGAGCTTGGGATGATAGCAAAATTATATCGTACACACGACTTGGAGGCACTGGCCAAAATGGTAGCTTTATTTTACGAAGAACAGCCTGCAGATGTTACTTTTTTAAACTTTAATCCTCAAATGCTTCAGTTCAGTCGTATCATAAGAAAACCAACTCTTTTTCAGCATATAGGGAGAACTTCGTCACTACACGGTAAAATAATGTTAGCGGAAGACCGATTCTTTATGGGAAATTTTCGAAAGAAATTAAAAGGAGATAATCCACCTGCAAAACTTTTGACAAATTTAAAAGTCCATTCAGGATATTCACCTGGCGATGCTTACAATGCCGGGTTTGGTTATTTTTGGTCCGAATCTAGTCCGAAGAAAAACGATTATTTTAGAGTTATATTTATCAAACCTCAAGCTATTCAAAGAATCGTTGTAAAATCCGGGATAGATAGATTTCCGAAAGACAAATTTTACAACGCAGTATTAGAAATTAGTTCCGAGGTGAATAAAACAAACGACTGCATAAACTATAAGGTAATAGGAACATTTGTGAATGGAACAGTTGACGTTCGGAACGTTACTGATCTATCAAATGAAATAAAAACACACTGCATTCAAATAAAGGTTTTAAGACCGCAACACTTTTGGGTAATAATTCAAGAAATATCAGTTTTTCTCTGGCGTTAGACAATTTCAAAGAAACTTTGATTTCTGAACTTTCATCATAATAAAATAAGCTTCCCTTTAAACGTTAAGCTTTGATCATGTACACAAATGTTTTATTGTTTTATACGATGTTTTGTTTTCATTACCGTGTAACGCAATAAGAAGCTGCGGTGAATTTAATGAAGAGGGATTTCATCATTTGGCTATTGTTATTGAATTTAATAAATCTAGGTAATCACGATTATAAAACAAATTATTAGGGATACAAAAGAGGTAGATCGTGTACTATGGGCAATTGTTTTGCTTCCCATAATGCAATAGGAAAGTTTGTGAACTTTCGTCATACAAAACATTTCATTAAATTCCTATATTGTGTTTATGAACATTATAGTCTCTAAATTATTTCTTTTAAATCTTTCACAATCGCGTAATGGAATAAATTGCAGTAATGCATAAGACGAACAATGATTTTATGAAAACATCTTGGATAGGATAAAGCTAGTTTAGGCTAGTTCTCTCCCTTGCAACATACGGGTATCTGAGACACCCTTGTTGTTTTACGTCTGTCAGAGCCAAACAGATAAAGGACAGGGAACCAGTCTAAAAGCTTGTTCTAGTCAGATGCTACTGATAGCTATCTATAATCACATGACAAAATCATAAAGAAAAAGGATGAACATAGGGTAAATTGTTCCAGCAAAAAAAAAAAAAAAAAAACATGAGGGAGAACCGTTTTTACGAGAATTTGTTTTACCCATGACATAGTTTTGAGTTCTTACTTTTGTTATCCCAAAGGATGACTGGGGAATAGAAATATGTTCACTACAGGTCTTTTTCCGACCGGCAGTAATACCCTTGCTAAAGTGGGTCGTCCGTTTAGCTGTGTGGGATGTACAAGTACGCAGCCACGTCCGGTCAGAATGGGAATGTGAAATCCGATGCCTTGTGTAGAGAGAGTGCCACGCTCTCTGCACGTTAAGAAATCTTACAACAACTCTTTGAGGGTCCGTAGTTGGCCTATTGCAAGGCAAAATTTCTGCCCCTATCCAATATACCCTCATTTTTCTAGTGGCAGTCAAAATTTCCCCGACCTTCAACCCGGACGGCCTCTATTACGGGAACTACCTATTATATTTATTTCTCATCCTGAACATGCATGAAATATTTACCACTGGACGTTAAGCAACCAACAATCAATCATATATAATCAAACTCAGCATAGATACCAGGATTAGAATTGTATACGCCAAACGCACGTTTCATCTGCAAAAAACTCATCAGTGACGCTCGAATAAAAAAGATAAAAAGGCCAAATAAAGTACGAAGTTGAAAAGCATTGAGGACCCAAAATTCCTAAAAGTTGTAAATCGTGAAAAATATGGAATTATTCTTTTATCGTATGACATATACATGTTTCGGATATATTTAAATGGTTGGTGAACAATTGTGATATATGAAATACTGATTAGTCTCTCTGTCAATCTGAACGATTCTAAAATAGAGAATAGCAAATGAAAATTACTAAAAGAGTTTAGAAAGCGGTTGTTGCCAAAAGGGACTTTCATTTGAAGCACTCCGAATTGGGTTATTTAATTTAGTACATGTATAATGAAAAATGCAGACACTTTGATAATTCTTATTTTATTTTTAAAAAAGACAGACGATATATATGCAGCAATTAAATCATAAAAAAAGACAGACAATACCATACCAAAAAAGTCAGTAGAAAAAAGTACACAAAACCCCACTCAGAAAACTAAAGATTAAGAAACACGAACCCATCAAAAACCGAGGGCGAAATCAGGTGTTAAAGAAAAATAAAAAGTCACTGACCACTGTGGGAACCCGTCGTGATGATCATGATTGGTTAACATTATTGATAACTCGTTTAAAAACATAAACAGGGCACGAAAGCAGACAGACAGACGGACACACAATTTGCTCACGACCTATTGCTACTGTTGAGGCATGAAATTAAACACCGCAAGCATTTTATTTGTCGAAACAATCTTAAAAGTTATGCTATGATCTTATTGATATGTAATGAAATTATACTAATTGTCTAGTTTGGTTCAATGAAATGTGTTTTTTTAAAGTTACTTCCTAATTCACTCTTCCAACCAAAAAAATGTACTTAATTAAAAATAAAAAAAAAATAAATGAACTATAAAAACAGAAACACAGTCTTACTGTCAAACAAGTCATCTGCCGTCGATACACGACACATGCGCACAAAGGTCTTTATACTCATTGTGGTTTTTAAACTGGTTTATTTTGTTATTATAATAACTATTTCTCAGATAAAATTCCTTCGCAAAAATTACATAAATAAATTTAGCTTTACGGTCCAAATACTTCAATCATACCCAATTAGTTTAATTTATCATGGGCGTATCTACATAAATGCAGATGAACCAATGCTTAGTCTTTTTTGGTTTTGGAAGAAAATATTTGTGTTTTCTAAAAGAAGTTTACTTTTTTTTTTTTAAGTTTGGGACTTAATGGGTCTTATATAGCTTCCTAAATTACTGACACATTATTTGTTGCTTATTTTTGTTGTTGAAATGACGCATATTAAACAGAATTAGAAAGGGTGCACATAAAGCTTTAAATTGACAGAAATACATATACATGAACATATAAATTAAAAACTAATGTTCAAAATTCAACTATCGTCAGGAAGAGGAGAAGTGAGATCCGAACGGTAATACATAAACTATATTTATTGATCAATTTGTAATTATTGCAATGATAGTACACACGGTATATCTGACAAAACTATAAGGCACAATCACTAGTATAGTTTTTTTTATACTGTATGTAAAAGAATAAGATTTATTTACACAATCAGCTTATTCGTGTAATGCAATTGGATCACGCATCTGTACGCTCTTACTAATAAAATATTGAAAAATCGAAGGTGACGGGATTGACAGTGGGCAAGTTTGAAATCGCACAAATAACTGCATAAAGACAACTGGAAGAAGTTCCTACCTGACATGAAAGTATAAAATATGAAAAACGTGCATTATGGTTAGTGAGAACATTGAAGAGTTATCACAGGCCAACTTAAATCACCTCTAGTGATAAATTTAGAATATCGTTGCAAAAAATAAATGTGTCGACAGAATGCAGAAGAAATGCAGAAAATCTTTGAAGCATGAAGATCATGATCATGAATTATAAAATTCATAAGTAACACTTTTCCACATCATGAAAATGCTATAGGCGTTTCGATAACTATTCTATCCATATAACAACTGTCGTCATTACAGACTTAACCCAAATATTAATACTTTGAAATTGGTACGCTGACACTAAACCTACTTGACTGCAAGCAATAATTCCTTGTGTGCCTTAACACATGAAACATCCAAACAGTCTCATTAATTAATGAAACATTTGACCGCTGGTCATTTAAAAGCTACCCATTAATTTCAATCTTAAAACTACAAATAACGATGTCAAGGATATGCTAAATTAACGTTAACCAATTTTGATAAACTGGTTGCAATGAATTACCGTTATTTCCCAGTGAAATAAAAACCGATATTTTCACATGTGAAATAAATCTGATAAATGTACTCCTCTGGCGTCATATAAAAAGAGGTGTTGTCAAGGCGTACGTTTCATAAAAAAATTGAGAATGCGTCGAATTCTACTTTATTTCAACTAAAAAGTCCATGGTCTATGTTATAAAAAGAATAACTAACTTAAGAATTAAAATATCAAAAAATATTCAACTTGTGACCAGTCAACATCGAAAAATAACTCATGCGCTACGCGCATTCTGGAATTAATGTGTTGTTCTGTCACTTGTTGAATATTTTTTCTATATTTCAATTCTTGGATTAGGTATTCTATAAATGATTTTTGGGTTGTTCGCTCAATTTTGTCAATATAACGGAACTATAAACAACTGTCATGCAAGAGGGAGGTGTAGTTAGCTATAAAACTATGTTTGACCAAACCATTTTCTTTGGAAAATGCCTGTACCAAGTCAAGCATGTGACAGTTGTTTTTCCATTCGTTCCGTTGGTTGATATAGTTGAGCGTTTTATTTTGTCAGGTGTTATGGACTTCCCCGTTTTTTATTTACCTTTGAGTTTGTAGTGTTTTTTTTAAATACTTTTGTTACACTACCAATAAACAGTCGAATAAATGTGTAAAAAAAAAAAAAACATTGTAATATTACTTTTTATTATACAAACTAGTTTAACTTAAGGACAACCTTTATGCTTCAGAAAACTTCACTTCTGCCAGAAAAGGATTTGCTTTTGATGCCAATATATTACTTAAATATATATTCGAGCAATATGCATGGCACACTATTGAATGTTTAGGGAATTTGTTTCTTTTGTAGCATATAAATCACTGTGGTTTGTCATAATGTAAATTCACTGTGTCTAAACTACCCCGGCAAAAAATGTTTGGACTCGATGGTATCTAATATCCGGCACGGTGACGGAACATTAATAGACAGATAAAAGGTAGGTTTCTGATTATTTATTTGTTATTTTTATGATATCGAAGAATATATATACATATTTAACTATTTTCTATTGTGAGATGTAATATTTTCTACAACCGTTCTAGATTAACGGAGAAATAAGTAAAAATGCACGTCAAAATGACGAATTGAATGAACCTTGCCTCGAATTTGTTTAATATCTCGTTAAATTGTTCACATTATACTGAAAGAAAAGTACGGAAAGAAAGATATTGACATGGAGATTGCAAAACTAGCCACTTTGAGCACCTCAATACTTGTATGTCTGTGTATGGAACGAAAGAAATGCGTCATGTCAAAATGGAAGGAGCCGGTTTTGTCAATGTTGTTTACTACACAATCAACCAGTTTTGTCTATGTATATGACCCGGTTTTGTTTTGTTTTGAAACCACAAATTTATGAAAAGCAACGTTAACACGGTCCTAAACATTGTCCATCGAAAGAAATTCAACATATATGTTATTGTAAAACAACTTCACTTGCGTTTTTTCAACAAAAATAAATACTACATATTATTTATACAAGAGTGTAAGCACTGACATGTAGCGACTGCTTGAAGGGAAAATAGTACTATTACATTTT
The DNA here is from genome assembly GCF_021869535.1 of Mytilus californianus. Classification (NCBI taxonomy): domain Eukaryota; kingdom Metazoa; phylum Mollusca; class Bivalvia; order Mytilida; family Mytilidae; genus Mytilus; species Mytilus californianus. Next base: position 44,883,820 of record NW_026262582.1, on the reverse strand, counting down.
TCCCAGCATTAGGTTGGCCTTTTGTGTACACAAGGCAGGTGAAGGATGTCAACGTAGGAGCGCTGTGATTGGATGTAAGGGTACAATATATTTTTTTATTAATCTATGAATAACTGCAGTGTGTATATTTACAATATAAATTTTGAAACCCATTGAAATATTTTCTAGAGAATTATTCGAAAAGACTTCCAAAATTTCATAAATTTGGTGTAAAATGACGGTGGGCATGGATAACATAAACAACCTCCGTTGGAAGTTGGTCATGAAACTATTTGGCTTCAATTTTTAAAACAGAATGATAAAGTACTAACACCACACATAACTGTTTTGTGTAGGTTTTTATTATAAAAAGTGGTAAATTTAGTATTGTCGCCTACGGCAGAATAAATAGTACCGTTTTCCCTGAATGATCGTAATTGAATCTATTTTGAAGATCTGTAAGATAATTAATTTGATTAAAGTATCACATAAACTTAACAGTGTTCATGGAACCATAAAAAAGTCAAGGTCTAACTGAAACCTGCCAGACGAACATGAACACATTACAATCATTAAAACCAACCAAAAAAATAAAAAATAAAAACTTAACATTTACCAATTAATCAAGAAAATAAGTTCAAGGTCACAGAAATAGTCATGTGGCGATATGACCTATTACTTATGGTATTAGAGATACGGACTTGTGTTTCATATTTGGTTTTCGTAAATTTGTTTGTACATTAATTAGGCCGTTAGTTTTCTCGTTTGAATTGTTTTACATTTGTGATTTCGGGGCCTTCTATAGCTGACTATGCGGTATGGGCTTTGCTCATTGTCGAAGTCCGATCGGCGACCTGTAGCTGTTAATTTCTGTGTCAATTTGTCTGTTGTGGAGAGTTGTCTCATTTGCAATCATACCGCACTTTTTTTATATTGAACACGAAATGTTAACCTTGATCATGGATATCAACCATTATCAGTGTGACATTCACAGCTATTCATTTTGTTAGGAAATCGATGAACTATGAAAATGAGGTCAAGGGCAATGGACATATGACAGATAGAAACATCGTAAGATAAAAGATCTGTGTGCGAGGTATGTTGCAGTCAGGCCTTCTAACTTCTGACATATGAAGCTTCACACAAATAGTTCAAGCCGCCACGAATTTGCATCCCTTTGTCTCGCATTTCGATGATTTTAAAATACCAATGTGAATTTTTAGAATAAACATGACAATCCTACTCACATACATCCAATTTCGCAGGTATCCCTGTTTTCTTATTTCTTATAAAATTCTTAGTTGGTACACATGTTTACGATTTAGTTATATAACATTAGTGACGAATCCAGGCGGCGTATAGGTCCGACGCCCCCATCTCACCTTTGATGGCACCAACAAAAAATTAAATGATGTTTTTTACGATTTATTTTAGCTTAAAATCGTCCAAAAAATTGTTCTCCTCGCTACGCTCGGCGGTATGTAAGTTGTTTGAATTACGCCCACTTTGAAAAATACCTAAATCCGTCCCTATATATTGTCAATGATATATTATCCAATGTCAATGTACGATAATCATAACACAATGGAGAGATACCAGAACCGTTTATTGATAGAACTATTAATAAAATAAACATTATTGCATTTTCTTGATGGCCTGAGACTATTATACAAATTTATACTTAATATTATCCTTTTCTCCCAATAAACATTCATTTTCTATGGCAATTATGCATGCATATACATTTGTCTTCTTATCATGTCTTATAATAAACACTTAGCCTTAAGAAGATTTATTTTAAACGATCATAGGAAAGATAACACCCCTTGGTAGATTGGATTACTTATAAAGATAACCATCCTGTTGTGCAGGAAAATCACATATCAAATGTGCGTGTTTCAATTTTTAAAACCGTAAACTCTAATTTCAAGTTTTATCACTTACATAGAACGTAAACCTCAATTTGCGTTATAACCTTCATTTCTATCTATTTCGCAGTTAAAGTATTTTTTTAACTGCAAAGCAAAATTATAATTATTTTTGTTCCAATAAAGTAGGAATTCAAGTGTTTACAGATTCAAATAAATTATAATAAGTTGTCCTCTGAAAGAAATCGTTTTCCAACGAGCCACCAGACTCCTTTTAAACGCCGAAGTTCAATTATGTTATGCGATAATGCATTTTTTTCTTTGACAAAACCGGGTTCTGCCTTGTGAAATCTAGGACAGAACCGGGTTGTACACATTGACAAAACCGGCTCCTTCCATTTTGACATGACCCATTTCTTTCGTTCCATACACAGAAATACAAGTATTGAGGTGCTCAAAGTGGCTAGTTCTGCAATCTCCATGTCAATATCTTTTTTTCGTACCTTTCTTTCCGTATAATGTGAATAATTTAACGAGATATTAAACAAATTCGAGGCAAGGTTCACTCAATTCGTCATTTTGGCGTGCATTTTTACTTATTTCTCCGTTAATCTAGAACGGTTGAAGAAAATATTACATCTCACAATAGAAAACAGTTATATATGTAAATATATATTCTTCGATATCATAAAAAAAACAAATAAATAAACATAAACCTACCTTTTCTCTGTCTATTAATGTTCCGTCACCGTGCCGGATATTAGATACCATCGAGTCCAAACATTTTTTGCCGGGGTAGTTTAGACACAGTGAAATTAACAACACCTAATAATATAAGACCCGCATTGTCACGAAGCAAACGATGTCCAAACATGAATGATGGTGTTTCCGCAGGTAATTAATTAAATCGCTGTTAAGGTACTGTGCCTGAGCTAGCCGCACACCCTCGAAAGAAAGGGTATATGTATACACATGCTGTTCTCAACTACCAGTCCTTCATGTGCAGTTTACCTTAACAAGCAGTTCCGGAGAGATTTAGCTTTACTTGACCTTTTAAATGGTAACACATCAGAGTAAGTCTTATTGGGTTTCGACGACGAGGAAATGAGCTACTCAGTAATCAAGATGAGTTATACATTTGAATGAATGTTGTAACGATAATCTGATTGGCAAACACATGTTATTTAAGTACAAAACGAAATAGTTTACGATATATTGTCCGCCCAAGTTACTTACTGAGTACCCCCAAAATAGAGAATAAAAGTTCAGGTATAGTTTCGAGTGAAAAATATGCGTAGTATTTTTTTGCATATCATTATCCTGTCTAGCACCAATGAGCAGAATCAATAAATTGACAATTATAACCGAAACTGAAGCATAACAAATAACCTTTACAATCCAGTAGATAATTATGATTTACGGTTCATGTAATCAGAAAACATTGCATGCCATTCTCAATTTTAGTACACATCGTTATTCTACTAAACGAAATTTAGCATCCAATCTTACATTTGTAATGGACTAAATAATCGAAGGGCATTTTAATTTTACACGACTTCTATTTAGATTAACGTATCTATTTCTACACTACTAAGTGAATTACATGTGACGCATGTACAGCTGTTAGTAAATGTCAATTAAAAATTGTAAAAGTTAAAAACCTATATATCACATCCGTACCAGTTTCAATAAAATCTAGCAATGACAAATATCATAAAACAGTTATAAATCTTATTCTACCAAAAAATTAGAAACTGATGTACCTCGTGTACTTTCCTGTTTACAATTTTGCGGCTGCATAATATAAACACCTATTAGCGTGACATAAATTATACAAACCATAAAACATAACAAAATGTGTTTCGCTCTGTATGCAATATATCTATCTTTTATTTCACCCCCCTGTGTAATCTCGCTTGTCATCATTTACAAATTAAATGCTTCTTTTTTCAGTTCTAATGACTTTTTCAAGAAGGATCCTAACTTATTTGTTTGTGAAGGCGTTGATGGATTTAGTAAACAATGAATTTTTTCTTTTTCATTTAAACTATTAAAGTTATTATTTTCAGTACATATGTGTTCAAAAAAGGCATTTCTTAGTGTTTTATTATAATCACAATAGAGTAAAAAATGTTTCTCATCCTCTAGTATTTTACATTTATGACAAAGTCGTTCCTCTCTTGGGATTTTAAAATATCTCCCCTTTTCAATTAAGAGGGAGTGTATATATATATAGACGTTGTATGTTATACGGAAATGATCTTGGAGTGCCTCGCGATTGTTGTTAGGCAATCCAAATTAATGATTTTATTGAAACATTCACATGATACATGTAATGTAATTATTCTTGTCCTTTTTTTACGTTCGGGTAGCATTAATGTAATAGTGATGAGATAACCACAAGTATGAAATAACTTCATTTAAGGAGGTACCAAACACCTAAGGGAGTTAACTCTTTAAGTCTTAGATGCATGATTTTTTTTTATTAGATGTTAGTGGCTTTGAACTAGCTGTCAGTAACTGCGAGTACTCTCAGATCTGTACTTAGTGTCTTTTTGTTGTTTGGATGTACAAGTACCCGGCCTCGTCCACTTGTATTTGTATTTTTATCCATCTGATGAGTTAAGCCTCTTTCAACTGATTTTAATAGTTCGTTCTTATGTTGTACTGTCCCAGGTTGGGATCCCGCTAACATGTTTAACCCCGCCACATTCTGTATGTATGTGCCTGTCCCAAGTCAGGAGCCTGTAATTCAGTGGTTGTCGTTTGTTTATGTGTTACATATTTGTTTTTCGTTCATTTTTTGTACATAAATTAGGCCGTTAGTTTTCTCGTTTGAATTGTTTTACATTGTCATTTCGGGGCCTTTTATAGCTGACTGTGCGGTATGGGCTTTGCTCATTGTTGAAGGCCGTACGGTGACCTATAGCTGTTAATTTCTGTGTCATTTGGTCTCTTGTGGAGAGTTGTCTCATTGGCAATCATACCACATCTTCTTTTTTTATCTTAACGTTTTAATCATATATAATATTAGTAAAGAGAAGTCAAGCTTCTCAATGATCAAAATTAGTGTTTGTCAAAATGCTTTATATCTAATGAAATTATTCCTGTAAATTGTGTTGTTCAAATTTCTTGAAATTTTATATATTTTTTCAACAGGTAAAAGTAAATATTTTGTATAAGTTTTATGAAAATTAAACGAACCAATAAAATTGAGAATGGAAATGGGGAATATGTCAAAGAGACAACAACCCGACCAAAGAGCAGCTATCAGCCGAAGGCCACCAAATGGATCTTCAACGCAGCGAGAAAATCCCGCACCCGGAGGTGGTCCTCAGCTGGCCCCTAAATAAAATTGTGTACTGGTTCAGTGAAAATGGACGTCACACTAAACTCCAAAACATATAAAGAAACTAAAATTAAATGTGTCTGGCTAAGTTTTTTTCAATATTATTCAGGCGTATAAATCGCAATAAATTTGCTTACGGTAGATTAACATATCCGTAGCTGAATTTATTTCTTGAAAAAGGAAATATATGGAATAGGCTTATAAGCAATAGTCCTGGATTACCTTCGAGTGAATTGTCAAAATAGTAATTGGTATACCGTCGGAAAATATCAGTAAAATCTAAAGTACAAAACTTGATTACAAGACATTATTTTTTTTTATGTCTGAACATTTAAGCTGACGTTATTAGGATAACAATGGTCGTTTTTGATGCCACCGCTGGTTGACTTTTTGTCCGTGGGTATAACGAGTTCAGTAGACGTAAAATGTCATTGATATGCTGATCTTCTGTATGTTCAAGGGTTGAAAACAATCTTTACCTAAACGTACGATTAAAAGATGCAAAAGAACGCATGAATAGAAAACATGTTATAATAATCATTAGTTTGAAATTCTTAACATTATTATTTGTGTGCACATAGAAAAAGACTGATCATTTCTTTTTACTTTTTATTTATTCTGAATCCCCATAGCATAACCGCAGCTATGCGTGTTATAAGAATTACAAGCTATATGAATTTTCTTTTGATAAGAATTTTTTACTGCAAGGCGTGACCGTAAATCATGAATGATAGAACCTGTGTATTGAATAGCCTTCATGTATATTCCGTTTTCTAGCCTAAAGTATTTTAAAAAAAGTTATTTCGAAAAATTTCAAGGCCATAACATTGTATCTGGTTTATACGTAGTTTAAGCACACGCTCTCTGTAACTGTTATTTTGTAAACTACACTGTGATGAATCATTCATTTTAATGTTTTTATAAATATTAGTTAATTTAGATGAAAAAAAAAACAACTGAAGATAAATCATGAATAGTGTATGATCAAATGACGTAATAAAAGTTTTCATGAGAAATAAATAAGTTATAACGTTCGTACTTGTGAATTTCCTTTTACAAAAGTACTTTGATGTATGTCTCAACTTAGGTATCCACCCACTAATCCAAACAAACGCTCTACACAAATGCAAAAGTTATTCACATTCAAAGTTATGTTATATATTGTTTATATAGGAAAGTATTTGACATATTCCTAGGCAATAGTAACAAATTCATGGCAGTATTATATTGCTACAATAACTAGACGGACTGGAATAGTTAGCAATTAGCAATTAATCGGTAATGAACTTTTCATGTTTTACTGTGATTTTGATTAGTTATCTAACAAAATCGCATGATGTAGTGCTTGCTAGCTATACAGTGTAAATTGAAACACGAAAAGGTTTTGAATATTATCGCAAGGCATGATCGAAAGAGAAAAGGTGAACACATATATTATTATACTATGTATACTGAATGACAAAATTATACACAAAATAAAGCTTGTTTCAATGACACATATCTTTCTAAATGTTAAACTCTAGGGAGCAGCTGTTAAACTTCAATAAATTTTTTTTTGTTGGAATTCATCTACCTTATAAGCACATTGACGTACAAAAATGTACCCATTGGCTTTAGAGTATAAGGTGGTTAACCCATATATTTAACAAGTATTTAACAATTATCTTAAATGGAGGAAATTCTTATTGAGCTGCATATTTTCTCGATTCTATCCTGGATTATTTATTTTAATTTTCCATATCCGTTCATATCTAGTTTGTTAGATGATAATTACAGTAGATGTATGTTTCATTATTATACGTTATTTTGATTGGCTAACAGCAATCTCGCTTCATTCTTCATTTCAAAATGAATTGCATGAATTGAAACATACATGATGACACACGTTTCCACAATAAAATGCACAGGTAAATAAAAGAAAAACTTGATAGTAATCGTGTTAATTCATGATCATAGCGAAAAAATGTAATTATATGTATTGAATGCTTCTTTTGGTAATTTCATAGGGTTGTAAAAGCGTTGACCGTGCGTACATTTTTACAAAATGTACTTCGGTCAACAATTTTACACCCCAATGAATTTACAAAAAGAAGCATTCAATTCTTAAATGAATTTTTTTAGAAATCTATGATGGTGATAGCCTGGTTCAGTTTTCTATTTTGTCACCTGCTCAAATTTTATTCTAATGAGTACGTATTTACTAGGACTATTTTGGGGAAGATTTCAACTCAGTAACACCTTGAAATCGGTTATACATTCCTTCGTTGTATATAACTTTGGGTTTCTATAAAGCCCCTGTCGCCATTCCCGACAATGTAAAGCTGTTGTTGTCGGTCAATGATGAAATACAATTTCAGAAGTAGTAATGACATGTTCTAAGAAATATGCTTTGTTCACGGCTCAGATATATATTTCTAATAATTTTAAAAACACCAAGTAATTTTGCGCTTAAACAAATTGTGCCCCTCCATGACATACCATGGGTTATTGAGCTATAACGATAAAAATGGCGTTAGTCATACTGACTTATAAAATATCTATGTTTAAATAAAGGCAACAGTAGTATACCGCTATTCGAAATTCATAAATCGATTGGGAAAAAAACAAATCCGGGTTACAAACTAAAACTGAGGGAAACACATGAAATATAAGAGGAGAACAACGACACAACAGAAACACAACACTAAAATGCAACACACACAGAAACGAACTATAATATAACAATGGCCATTTTCCTGACTTGGTACAGGACATTTTAAGAAAAAATGGTGGGTTGAACCTGGTTTTGTGGCTAGCCAAATCTCCCACTTTTATGGCAATGTTAAATATAACATTAAAATGACAATATTACATGACAGGACTACAATACAAATAAATGGGAGAACATACAGGACTGAGACACATCCACATAATAGCTATCAAAAGGTACCAGGCTTATAATTTAATACGCCAGACGTATGGATCAGACATACCGGAAATGGGATGGAAATGAATAGAATCATAAACCATATGTATTTTGAAATGTCAAAACAAAAGAAAATTTATTAATCTTTGATTGTATTTCCGAAGTATTAGTGAAGATGATATGTCCTTTCATTTGCATCAATTTTTTGCCCGCAGAAGTTTTACGTTTAAAATGAAAATTAAATATACCGCATGAATTGATGTGAATATTTACAAAAAGGGATAACACTTTCAATATGATTAAATCCAATTTCTTTCTCTGTTCTATAGAGTTTAAAATGTATACAAATCATTAACCGTATCAAATATTTGAGAAGTCATTAGCTACGCTACATCATTACGGGTATGTTTCGCATGTTGTTCGTGTTAGGGACAGTATCACACAGAATCGAATCCATACTTAAAACATAAATTACAATTTTCCTTTGAATAAATACGTTCGTAAATAAAAACGTCGCCATCGAATAAGTCTTATTCAACATTGGCACCTTTCTTTCCTAAACACTTAAAAAAAAAAAAGAACAAGGATTTTATAAGAGTTTCAAAAATGACATTACAAACTATATGTATTAAAATTATGAAAAGAAAAGTAGGGGTTAACGGGGAATAGTTTTAATGGCACTAAATGGATAAAACTAGAGGATTCCAAATATCTGACAAAATTTCAAAAACAAAAGTAGTGAACATCCTTAAATCAAATTAATAAATTCCATAAGGATGTACTGAATTTACAAATCAATTTGTTTCGATACTTGAATTCTGGGAATAGCTTCAATCAATTGTACAGCAAAACTATCTATCTTCATCTTACTCGCGCATTTAAGAAAACGTGAATTTTATTTTCAATTTAGTTTCTTTTTTTTACGTCCTCCAATTAAAGGAATGATTCGATTTTAGAATATATAGTTGGAACAAATACTTAGAAACATTTATTTTTTATAGATATCAATAAAGTTCGGAAATTGCAATACATTTTAAACAAAAATATAAAAAGAACTAAAACACTATCAAGTACACTCCCAAAACAATAATAATTTAGATTTTTGATAAATTATTTAATAAATTAAAATTTCCTATACCGTTTTGTACTATCTATAACTTTTTTGAACTATATTAATATGTTTTATTAATTTATTTTTGTTTTTGAAAGTTTTGTTTCATTCATTTTTTGGGTTCTTGGCTATGTTTCCTTTAAATATTTTTGGGGTTTAAAAAAGGGAAAATGGCATATGCCATTTACCACTCAGTGAATATCTCTTTGGTATCTTTCGCCTCTCTTTACCATGATAATGCTTAAAGTTACCATAAATAATTTCGCTAAATGTTATCATAATCCCTCACCTAATTTACCATACACTAAAGCTAAACGATATCATATACGTTCGCTAAACGTAACCATAACCTATAGCTAAATAAACTCATCATATATAAACGATATCAATTTCAAAAGCTAAACAATATAATATTAAGCTTAATGATTTCATATATTTTAGCTAAATGATGTCATATACGTTCCCTAAACGATACCAAATGTTGTAGATAAACGATATTATATCCCATCCTCTCAATGATGCCACGCTTTTACCAAAGCTCTGTACTACACTTTATGTGTCAACCTTAAAATAAAACTATTTTCGAAACGCTTCTTTTAACAACACTATTCATCAAAATTGTACGAACAATGTCCCAAAAACTGCACAAACAATTCCCGTACATTGTAAGGACGATGCACGGATGCTGTATGTACGGTACACGAACAACACACGGATGAAAAAGTGTAATCTTTTACGCTATATGTACTGTAAGATTACCTTTCAATGACTGGTTTGAATTATTTGAAATTGGATCAGTCAATTTACTAAGGCCTTAAATATCAACATATGCATAATCCTAAATTTGAATAGATTATATAGGGAAAGACGTCGTTTTTCATGTATCAAACATTTTGAAATTGTTAAAATTATAATCAATCGATCGTTCCATTTTTATATATTCACATACATTAGTTGGAAATTGCCAGTTATAAATCTGCATCTGAAAAAAGGGAATTAAGTGTTTCAGATATATGTTTAACTAATAATTTAGGTAAGTTTTATTATAATTTTTTGTGTGATTTTTTTTCCTTTTTCTAATTAGTTTAGAATTATGGTATAAATTTGTCAGGTTAATGTTTGTTTACGAATTTGTTTCACATGTAAGTAGAACTTTTTATGGCTTGTTAAAAAAAGGTAATTACATCTCTGCCTAAATCAAACTAGCAAACCACTATTTTTCTTGAATTTCTGGTAACACCTTCATCCTGAGTGCAAGATATGAACAAATAAAGAAAATGTCTGATGTAAGTTTTTTCTGCTTTTACAGCACCTGAATAATTGTGTATTTCCCCACAGTTCGCTATATTTAACTTGGAACACCATACTTTACAGTCTATAAAAAATTTCACCTTTTTCAATAAATCAGTTTTCCCTCATGCAAGCTATACTTTAAGCAGGGGGTGAATATTTTCAAACAAATTGATGAAATCTATCGGTCTGATCAAACGGAATCCCAACTTTCGTTATAACTTTACTGATGTTTACGGACTATATGTATGAGTTTGCGACTAAAACAATCAGTAAACTGTAAACTAACTTATTTTGCGGATACTTTATTTCACGTTTAGTCCTTTTTAGTCCACTTCGCGGCGATTTAATTTCGCTATGTTCTAATTCACTTGATGTAGTTAAATAAGGAAAGATCCAAGTTTTACATATTCGCGACGATTTATATTTGTGTTATTTTCCTTCTCACGAAAGTCGCGAAAATAAATCGCTCGCGGAAATTAGTTGGTTTATAGTAATTTACCAGTGCCGATTTCTTTCGTAATAAATGGCATTAACAATGAAAATTACTCTTGGAATATGATTGAGATGAAAGTAGCAAAAAGCTATGATTTCATGTATTTTGTCACAAGGATGAAACTTAACTTAACTTATCTTAACTACATGTTTTTATGAACATGGATCATCTAGAGGAAACTCCCGACAACGCGGTAACTTTTAAGAAAAAGAAATGTTTTACCTTTATCTTAGACTGGTTCTCTGACCTTTATCTTTTTGGCTCTGACAGACAACAAAGGTATATGTTGCAAGGGAGAGGACCAGCCTAACCTTTATCTATACTTTATAATCAAAGCCCTGGCTACTTCGCACCTTAAAATATAGGAAACCACAATGAGGTTGTAACCCAATTTTAACACTTTTACAACTATTATATCGCACATGACGCATGTATCTGCATATGATTCCTTGCCTACAATGGAGACTAGACACATAAAAGGTATGAAAAGCAAATCAATGTACTATTATCTACTAACCCGTTAAGCATGGTGTTGAATATTTTGATATGATTTTCAATATACATTACATTTCTGATAAATACTCCACTGACCGTTAAAATCTTTAAATTCTGTTAACCGAAGAAAAAAATTATCTCAAATAAATAACAAGACATTTATAAAGTTCATTTTATTCATAGTATAAACGTAGTAAGCGAACTGCGAATTCTTTATTATGATTGAGTGAACAAGTCGCAGTGGGAAGATCATCTATAACTAAAGACCAATGACACATAAGTTTTCATTCCTAAATCGATTAGATTCGATCCCATGATAACTAAGATAAAACCAATTTACTATTCTATCTGATAAGTTTTCAAAGCCTAACTCAATACACATTTTATTTCATTTGCGCCACAAGATTATATTTCATTTGCGCCAAAAGATAAAAAAAACTATATTTGCGCCATTTTACAGTTTACATATACCGGACAAGTTAAAAGAGTCAATGTTATATCGTGAATCACAACAATTCAGAATCAGAGTTCGAAAAACATCTGGTGACATTACTTAAAGGTCATCAAAGGTTATACTTACAGAACTACAAGGTAAATTCTCTTTGCGTTGCCAAATACGATACAACATTGCATTTGCAATATGCAATTCAAAATCTATTTTCCTAATTAAACATAGAATAATACTTATATTATTTATCTGCATATGCACGAATACATTTTTATAAATTTAGAAGAAGTTTTTTGAGCGAACACTTCAGTGTATAGTGCATTCTTTTAGGTTTTATGATCACATTGATTTATAACGTTGATTTATAACAGAACTGTGTTTTAACATTATTATGAAAAGCCTCTTATCAGTGTATAGTGCTTTCATCATGGATTTATGATGCCTGATTTCTGATGAATATGTGTTATTACGCAAACAAAAACTGTTTTAAAGTCATTATTAAAAGTCTCTTTTGAATAAATCTATTACTAATACTATTTACCTGTATTTACCTGTAGTATAGGCGCAAATGAAATGTTTTTTTTTTTGCGCAAATAAAATATGGTTTGAGGCGCAAATAAAATGCCAATTAGCGCAATAGCAAAGCACCGAACACACCGACGGGTGTCAGGATTAACCAAATGAAAGGACGAGCGCAGGGAGGTAAATCTTTGGGAAATCCTGATACAAGCGTAATATACAAGAAAACATAAAAAATGTGCATTATCTTACTTATATCCCGCAAAAAAGTATTATTTGCTGCAAAGATTTGCCGGATTGTATTCTATTCTACCGATCCCATTAAAGTGGGACAATCTTTTCTAATGCGTTAAGGTTTAAATACACCCTACGGCTCATTTATAATGTGAAATTAAACTCACCTATTAACTATAGAAATCACTGTCCAGTTACAATAAAAATAGTATCGGTTAGTCTATGACAAGGTGTGTACTATCAAATTAAGCGAGGGGCTTTTCATAAACTATCCAATTTAGTACATATTTACGACTCAAGTAATCTTTTAATTGGTCTATTGATAGTTTATTTTGGTTGACTACTTGTATGAAAGGTGTTTATAAAAAACAGAGTTCATTAACTAAGTTTCCTAGTTTGTAAATTTACTGAGTGACAGTGATTTATTAGATTATGAGTTTATAAATGCATCAAACACGAATTGGGAAAGTAGCGGATTATATTTCAATCTCACATAAAATATGAGATTTCAAAAGGCCCTTGACTCCAGAATGAAAAGATGGTAGCTGCTGGTGTCAGTATGTATATTAATATAAAGCAGTGTCTTACTACATGTACTTCTTTTCATGGTAAGATGAAAAAATTAATTGACCAAAAACTGGCATATATAATTAAATTACAGCGGGAGCTGTACATGTTTTGAAAACATTTTTCAATTTCACAGTAAAACGAAAGCTATAATATATTTGAAAAAATATAGATACATGTGCTCATAGATAGTCTAGCGGATAGGCATTAAAAGCAACTACCAATAGATCAAAGATTATAGTTTTTTTTTCCAAAATAAAAACTGAAACATTTATCAGAATAAAGATAAAGGTAGCACATTCCCTTCAGACATTATCGCAGTTTTTCAATTCATGATGAAATGAATCAAATTCTTAAAAAAATATCATCAAGTTGCCTTAATTTTCCTTCACAAGGTTTCATAGTACATACGTTTTAACTTTTTTGTGTACAAATTGTTGCATGGATGATAAATAACCGAAATTATAAGATAGCTTTGTACTCTTATCAAAGTATTAAGGACCATATTAGTTGTTCTCTATTTAAATGAAAGAAGCTTGCAATGGTCAGAAATATTTTTTAAAAACAAAGATTATTTAAGCAGGATAAATGAAAATTTTAAAAAATGTTAAAACTAATTACAAACATTGCTATTTGTTTATTTTGGGACACAGCATTTAATTCCCAAAATAATAAGTGGGAATTTTTGTTTTCAATATATTGATTACGATTCAATGAAATCTTACCCTTGTGGTCATTAATGCATAGTTACTTAGTACACGGAAAAGGTATGTAGTATGTACTATGAAACTTAGAAGGCAAATTCAAGCAATTTGATTGGACGGGAAGTTGTAAGTGTTAATTACTTTTATCACATGAAGAAAGAAACAAATGAAATGTTATGGGGTATGAACAAAACAAGTCCCTTTGAAAGTAATTTCATAAAAGGGGGATGATATGTTTTTAAATTTCTATTGTTTTATACCACTTTTACCACGGAATATTTTTTCAACAATTTTTACCGAACTTTTCAGAATGATTGTTTACTTTCTTTTGTCTGGCAATACAATTTTTTCTTCAATGATTGGTACTCATGATAAAATATTAACCCCCCTATTATGAAGAACGTGGCTGTTCCTTTATCGAACAAATTTTGATATTTGTCAGTTGATAGAGAAAAAGGTTAAAAATCAAGAACTGGCCCGAAAAGAGCACACAATCGTAATGTATGTATCACGAAAACGGACAAAAGAACGGTTTACAATACAGTGTGAACCAAAAAGACTGTATACTTCTGTTTACAAAAAAATCTTACACATGAAATGTGAAACATTTGGCTTGTTTTAAAGGTGTTATGAAAAGGTTTGTATTATTATATATTTCTCACACAATGTCCCTTTATTGACATTGGATAAATTAACAAAACTTTTTGTTTCGAAATTTGAAATATGCGTTTACGACGTTTTTTGGTATTTCAGTCTAATAAACGGAGGAAAGGATTGTTTCTGTCTAAGACATATTAAAGATGGAAAATTGAAAAGTAAAATCCAAAATTGACATACGACACGATAATTATCAAAAGAATAAAATGATTTAGTATAAACTGTTGTTTGCATTTTGATAAGGGAAAATAATTACCTTACACAGGTCAATATTTTATGCCTTGAAGCACATTTAATTGAAACATGGTATCGTCCGGATTGGTTTTTTTTTCTTCAAAAAATGACCTGTCGTTCTGAAAGGAAATAACTCTATATAGGTATATAATGACATATAAACACGTCTTGTGTTAGAATAATCTAATACGATCACTTATTGTGACAATAATATGGTTACTTTTCTTCTAACAGTGCAACAAAACCAATATTAAAACATGGATCAATGAGTTTTCTCTCGGATTTGCCACAGTTTAACATTATTCCTCAATGTTGTGCTATAATGTTAAATAAATTATATCTGTTGCACTTAATTGTAAGACGTACTACAATTTTAATATTGTAAAATAATTATATCAAATGACCAATTTGAAAAAAAATTACGAGATGTTTTTTTTAATATATTTAATTTACGCTTTGAAATAACTGATGCGTGAAATACTGCAGGTGTCTTTTAAGTTGAAACAAACACACTTTTAAAAACTGAAATTAAAGGATACATTTGTAATGGACCTCTTTTAATTTATAAGTACAAGGAATATTTTAAAATTTGAAAAATAAACAAGAGACAATCAGATAATTGCCACCAACACCACAGTAACACACACATTTAGAGATTACATAGACAAAGAAAACCACTGACGATGTTCCTGACTTCGGGCAGGCATGTGAAAAAGTGATGGAGAAAAACTTTTTAGATTTCAATCCTTTCCATTTTTCTCAATCATTTTGCCAACGAAAGGTATATAAAAAATGCGATAAAAAAATAGTACAGGAACAGCACTTGGCTCTATAACGTAGGTACACAAACACACATAAAGTAATAATAAACAGTACTGTATCATGGAATGAAATTACTAAATTTTAGGCAAGTTCAAAGAACTTAACACGCTGATATGGAACCGTGCCGTCCAACTTTCTTATTTCGATAGCTGAAATTCGTACAACAATTGATTCATGAATGTTATAAACAGTAAAGCAAGGCTAATATAAAATAAGAATATATGGTATGATTGCCAATGAGACAAGAAACCAAATGACACAGAAATTAACAACTATAGGTCACCGTGCGGCCTTCAACAATGAGTAAAACCCATACCGCATAGTCAGCTATAAAAGGCCCCGAAATGAAAAATGTAAAACAATTCAAACGAGAAAGACCGTTTAAAATGCCAAAAACAATCCATTACATAATTTCAATGCAAGAAATTAACGACAAATATATCTTTGCTTGGTTACTAATTAATGATACCTAATTACATTGTCAATTAGTTTATACGATGGAATTTAAAAACAAAAGCAAAACTGAAAGGGGGTTTGTCTGATTAGAGGCAATTAGTGTTTTTGAAAAGATAGCACGGTCGTTATATTTGAACATGCTTAGTACATAATCAGTTTAGAAAAAAATGCTAGCTTAACAAAAATCAAAAATGTCAAAGCGAAACAATAGAAGTAGTTTATATGAGATAATTTAAACACAAAACGAAATTGAAAGGGGATTTGTTTGATTAGAGGCAATTAGTATTTTCAATAGATAACAAGGTCGTTCGGCACATAATTAGCCATAATCAGTTGTAACATACATGACAAATATTAAAGCAAAAAAATGGAACTTTATTCAAATTTTGCCAAGTCTCCATACAAAAGTCTTGTTTTTATCCTGGTCGTTCGAAAGTGTGGTCAGAAATGGTACAATTCTTTTTTACTCTTCTTTCAGGATATCAAAGAATATGAAGAAAAAGAATAATATTTTACAAACAATATTGGGCTTAGTTACAATTATGGTTCTCATAGCTGTTCTGCAATTAATTTTGTTTTTTATTCAAATTCAAAGTAAGTATTACTTACAGCACTTAAGGTAACAACACAATATAAAATCCAGCCTGAAGAAACTCTTGTCTAACTTGACTGATTCACTTTTTTATTTGTATAATTAGGATGCTAGTCTCAAGATAATAGCGGTTCTCATTCGTACAAGACAGGGAGCTGCTTGACGAGCTAGTATGGTGTATTTTCCTGTCATGCTTGCTTGATGCAATATCAGTTACTGTTTTACTTTTATATTTTGTTGAGTTTGTCGACTTTGTTTGTGCTGTATTTCTGTCACGTAGTGTTGTCATTTTAGCGATATTTTTTACATTGCCATATAAGCGGGAGGTTTAGCTAGCCATAAAACCAGGTTCAACCCACCATTTTTTTTTAAAATGTCCTGTACTAAGTCAGGAATATGGCAGTTGTTATCAAAAAGTTCGTTTCTATGTATGTTGGCGTTTGCTTTTGTTGCACTTCAGTGTTTCTGTTGTTTTCCTTTTATAGTTGATGTGTTTCCCTCGGTTTTAGTTTGTTACACGGATTTGTTTTCTCTCAATCGATTTATGACTTTTTTATTTATAGGTGTAACTTGTGACTTTTGAACAGCGGTATTCTTCTGTTGCCTTTATTGAATTAAACATGATACTTATGAACACCTTATATCATACACAAAAACTTTACTACACACTAAATTATTTTTTTTAGGATTCAGCTGTTTACATAAACTTTTCTTAAGTTTGACAGATGAGTACTATCCTTTGCAAACAGTTCCATGTCCATGTTTTTGTACCGTGAAATAACACTTCCTTCCAAGTGAATAATACGATTTTTGGTCGTTTTGTTCAATTGTGTCCTTAAGCGGAGGTGATGTTGGCGTAAATGACCTTATTGAATGTATGAGCCTTCTTAAGCGCACATTTTAATCGATATCTTGTAAAAGACGAGTGGTCAAAATGGTCATATAGGTCCGTGCTTTTCTACTTTGGCATGATATCTGTTCAGGGTTTATTGGGGCATTATGAGACTTATTGTCCCTGTGGTCTATATATTGTTCTCATTTTGTGTTTTTGACCAATGGATTCCCTATTGTAGGTTTTTGTTTATTATATTGACATTACGATGATGCAGTTTTTGTAAGTTAACTCACTCCAAGAAGTGCGAAAAAAAACAAGGGTGAATACTGAACAGAGTAAAATCAGCTTTAATGACCTAGTATGGTTTAAATGGTATAGTAGATCAATAAACAGAACTATGTGATCTGCTATCGTTTTGTTTGCTATGGAGGCGCTTGTAACTCCCAACCTTCTCGCTACCAATGAAACAATAAAGTGGTCTCATAAAAGCCTTTAATTTTACGGCAGTGCAAAAATCCAGATCGAATAATGAAACAGTTGGAAATTATTTTTTAGGGGCCACAAGACGATAAAATTCCGGAGATCGTCATCAAAACAGGCCAAAATATTGTTAATACCGTGAATGCATTTGAAAATTCAACGAATAAGTAATCGTTGAAATGATATAGAATGTAAGTGTTTTCGTTCTTAGCTGTTGTCAAACATTGCAGAGTATTCTAGAATTTCTTAAAGATAGCTAAAAAAATCCTAAAGTGATCCATTTTGTCAAAGTAGCAATTTCCTAAGACCATCATGCCTATTTTGTCAAAATCATTCGACGTAATAGGAAAATGTAGAAAGGCTGACTTGATGACACAGGAGATAAGAATCGTGTCTTGTCCTATTTTGTCAATGAGATCAGCTTCACTGTCAATTTTGCTGTTCTGAACTGATTGAAGTGATTTGTTCGATGTAACGATTTATGGGAACAGATCGAAGTCTTTATATTTCTTTGTTACAAGACAAAGTGGAGTTGCAACTATTAAAAATGAGGAAAGGGATCCAAAGGTCCATATACGGGGCAAGGCAGGGTTTCTTTATATTCAATTTATTCGGCAATATGGCCTATTGTGCTGCTAGTAATAAAACAAAAATAACTAGGCACAAAAATTATCACTTTTTTTTTTTTATATAAAACAAGTTACACCTATAAATAGCAAGCTACTCAAAAATTTTTGTTCAGTTTTCTCCAATAAAATACGTAAAATGCTCTAAAATTTCTTTAGTCTTATACTTTTGTAGTTTGTTCAGTTAAAATCCAAAACATTTTACACAATAAATGTTTACTGTTAAACTTAGACATATAACTATAAAACCAGGTTTAGATATAAGAAGATGTGGTATGAGTGCCAATGAGACAATCCTCCATCCAAGTCAAAATTTATAAAAGTAAACCATCATAGATCAAAGTACGGTCTTCAACACGGAGCCTTGGCTTACACCGAACAGCAAGCTATAAAGGGCCCCAAAAATTACTAGTGTAAAACCATTCAAACGGGAAAACCAACGGTCTAGTCTATATAAAAAACGAGAAACGAGAAACACTTATGAACCACATCAACAAACGACAACTACTGAACATCAGATTCTGACTTAGGACAGGTGCAAACAATTGCAGCGGGTTTAAACGTTTTAATGGTACCAAACCTCACCCTTATCTGAATATAATCCAAGTTAGGAATATGACATTTGTTTTCCATTCGTTTGATGTTTTTGAGCTTTTGATTTTGCCATTTGATAAAGGACTTTCCGTTTTGAATTTTCCTTGGAGTTCGGTATTTTTGCTATTTTACTTTTTAGAATTTGCCATCTCAACTTTAGTCTTTAAGACTAAAATTTAAATGGCAAATTGTATTTGCAGTTAAGAGAATTAACATGATTTTGTCATAGGGAAAAATTTAATTCAAAATTCGTTGAAATTATGATAAAATATGGGATGCTGAACTATTTTAGAAAGTACGAACCATTTAGTTTTTTTAACGAAGGAATCGTTTGTTGTTATAGTAAGAACTTTTTGAACTATAATTATCATATAAGGATTAAAATCACGATACCTTTGGAAACAAGCTTCCGTATTTTTTCCCATCTGTACAGTCAATTATTTACCTTTTGTGTTATGAACAGACACGATGAATAATGATAGTTATAACTTTTTCGGTGTGCTTTCTGCCACTTACCGAGAGATTTTATCATGCTGGGGTATTGTGCTTACTTTTTTTATTTATACTTCAGAGAGTGTTTTGTTCTACCAGAATAACAATGACAAAGAGCCATCTTTTAGATATTTAACAGATACACGGGTAATTATACTAACTGAAAAGGAATTCGGTATCATTTAAATGACATAGAGACACTAACAACAAATAGAATATACCAGAATAATCACGTTTTTATTTAGTTTAATTTGTTCACGACTTCAGATATGTATGCTATGTTGTTTGATAGCAAATCACATGCTTCACTTATGATAACGGAATAAATGACTTTTTGCTATTGCATAACAGTATTTAAATATCAGATTAAATGGCAATATTGGCCATGCATTGATTAATTGAATGGCTTTTGCTTTGCTTTTTGTCCTTTTCGGTTTTATCAGCTCTTCAATGTTTTGAATAAGGTTTGGATTTACAAATATTGTTATATTAAGAATCAAGAAAGAGACATTTGTTGTCGATATGCGCATCTGATGCAGTAAAATTGGTGCCGTTAATGTTTTTAAACGAAACTGTTACGGAGTGAATTGATTTGTGCCACTGTGTTACGTGACGCTGTTGCAGGATTTTCAGACTTTTCGCCATACAATATTAAATCAAGATAACCCTTTCAGAGCATTGGTGGAGTTCGTGTTGCTCGGTCTTTTGTTTTTATGTAGTGTTTTGTGGAACTGTTGTTTGTCTTTTCATCATTTGTTTTCTTTTTTGCCGTAATTTATCGGTCTCTCTCCGACTTTGGATTCTCCATTTAGTATTGTCCGCCTCTTTTTTAGTCATCCTGTCATTTATTGCATTGAATTTTTCACATATTCTTGTTAGGTAAGAATGAACAATTATTTTGTCCTTTACGTTAGATCACCATGGACACAAAATGACCTGGTGAACACTGTTAAATTGTTCTATAACATTATGGTTTTTTATATATATTTTTCATATAGTTAAACATTTGATTTTTCATACATTTCCCATGAGAAATAGGACACTTTCCCGTAAAAAATGCAACTGCCGGTAACGCAGATAAAACAAACCAAGCACATGGACCTTTCTTTGTTTACCGCAAATTTTGATGTATAGTGCATTATCTATTGAACAAAACTTTATTTAATTAAATGTTGTTAGGAGCGATTAGCGTCTGAACATAGGCATAACAGGTAACAATATGGGCTAATACTGCAATGCCATAGGGGACCGGTCTTTATTTATCTCTAAGGGCGGCCAATAAAGAGGGGGTCAGAAAAATTTATACCCTGGAAAAGGGGGTCAGAGGTTTTGTTTTATGTTCGAAGAAATGGGGCAAGGTAATGAATTTTTTTACTTTCAAATTGAAAATAAAAATTAACAAAAATAACAAACATGACAAATGATCGAGAGGGAGAATTCTTGTTTAAATTCAAAGTTTACACCACAATACCATTTGAGAAAACAAAATTTTTACACTTGGTTTCTGGTACTGTTTTCAGGTTTTGCGTTTGTAATGTCACGTGACCATTCGATGCCGTCATATACTATGTTATCCATGAATTTGTCTTTGCAAAATTTTTCATATATCCATTTGTTTTGCATATGATATTATTATCATGTAAGGGTCATAACTCTCCATTCAGGAATTATGCTTGATTTTTTTATGACGGTTTGAAATTTTGATTACAATGAAAAGAATAAATCAGTGTGAACGAGACAGTATTTGTTAGCAAACAAACCTATTTTGCAGAATTTTAAATGATTATTCTGATTACTGCGACATCCGGTAGCATTTTTGAACTTATTAGATAAAAACATAACATAAATTACTGAATTTACAGTATAGTATATGTGTACAAAAACGTATTCCGTAAAATGCCATGGAATTTAAAGAAATACAAAATTGTTAACACAATCAATTTGATTTGAATAACTTTAGAATTCAATGGTTTTGAGACTAGTAGGAATAAATTAACATATCAAAAAAATGAAAAACAAAAACACATCTTAACTTTTGAACTTAACATAACAAAATTGCAAAATTATTGATAATAACAATAACAAAAGGAAAAATAACATAAATACCGAACTCCAAGGAAAATTCAAATCGGAAAGTCATTTACCAAATGGCAAAATCAAAAGCTCAAACACATCAAACGAATGGAAAACAACTATCATAATCCTGACTTGATACAGGCATTCCTTTTGTATAAAATGATGGATTAAACCTAGTTTTATAGCTAGCTAAACCTCTCACTGGTATGACAGTCGTATAAAATATCATGAATGAGAAACATTGGTGGTTTATCTACCTTTTCCAATACATGTATATTTATGAAGTTTATTTTATTTTTCATTGGCAATTAAGGTGAAATTAAAAAAATCAAGAATTCAAAATTGATACTATAAGTCGGAAGAGCATTAGTTAAGGAACAAAATAACCTAAAAATATTGATAGGTTATGGAGCTCCTTTTCGAGATATTTGATTTTAAGAATATGGCGGGAAAAGGCTGACTCGGACTTTTACCTTATATTTGCATTGGTATTATTTGAGTCTCAAATCAAAAGAAAAGAAATCTAGAACCTGCTTAAATTTTGGTAAATGACCTTTTATGAGCTATTAAATCTTATATGAAAAGATAAATGGGTGTTATGGGGAAAAATATTTTACCTTGTATTGTAGGGAAAAAACCAAGGAGTCCGAACATCTAACATAAATTCCAAAACCTCACCTAAGTACATCCTTAAGGACAAACAGGGACAAAAGCATAACATCCCTACATGTACAAATATTACCTAATTTTCTATGAAGATAAGTATTGTACGGTAGTATTTAAAACATCAAACATAACAAAAATCTAATAAAAAAAACATATGTAAAAGTTGGACTAGTACATGTAGTACTGAATCCGAAGATGATTTGGTTTCATTTACAACTAGAAGCGGTAGAAACATAAAAAGATTCAATCTGAATAAGTTTGGAAATAAATGGTACTTGTATAAATGTATTTAAGACATTGTAAATCTATCAGATTAAAATCTAAAAAAAATCTTTTTCAATGGACTTTTTTTTTTTACAAGTTTTGTATAAGGAAAGCATGTTTATTACCTATACATAGCCCCCCTTTTTGCCCATCAAAGATGAATACCGATCTTTGCTCTGTTTAGGTTCTCATTTACATGGACCTATACTGTGGATTCATTATTATTCGTTGGATACCAATTTTCGTGGATTTTGTGGTGACCTGGGAACCACGAATTTCAATGTCCAACGAATTACATATTTTCTATAAGAATATATGCAGATTTTTGCAAAACCACGAAATCAAATACCCACGAAAGTTTTCCTCAATCCACGAAAATTGGTACCCACGAAAATAAATGAATTCACAGTATATGTATCTTTTCATAATTCCGTTTAATAAAATCTCCTAAATGATATTTGAAGCAAACTCCCATCTGTTTTACAGTCATCATCATCAATAATAAAAGTCATTACAGCTTTGAATCTACATGTATGTGTAATCCTTATATTTTGTTTTCAACAAACATTTATAACATCTGTTTTGTTTGATATTTACACCACTTGGTGTCTAATAATACATTTTATATTGTTTCAATAGCTGTAGTTTTTTTTTTTTTATATTTGATTAGCAATTTAAACCAATAAAAGCAGAATTGAAAAAATTTATTATCAACACTATTTGTTTATTGTATTTATGTTTTACCCGAGTACAATGGATTGTCGTACAGTTGTGATAGGTTAAGGCATAGTGGAGGAAAGGTTTGGGAGATGGGTCAATATTTTTCTGACACTATTAGAAGGGGGGTCACATATGTTTTACAAAAGTAGAAAGAGAGTTCATTTAATATTTTTCAAACTTTCAAAATAATTTGCTGGCTCCCCTTGTGATGAATAATAACCGGTCCCTAAGCCCAGGACGTGTAACAAAATCCAAATGATATTGCAAATGAAGTGAAATCATAAACATTCCCATAGAAAGCATCTCCAAATATTCGTGCATCCTCCGTCTTACGATAGACTATTTTCATATTACCGACTTTTGACTACGGATTATATAATTTGTCGACTGGTTACCTTGGACATCATGGTACTCGGTCAATTAAGAGCAACCAAAATAAGTAAAATCAAACATATAATCGGTGTAATTTGAGGGGAAAGTTTATTGTTTTCCGATGATTTTGTAGTGAAAAAAAATGTTAAGCAGGTAATTTTCCCCCAAAATTGTACCGATTGAACGCTTGGTTTTACTTTTTTAGCTTGCTCTTACCTGACTTGGTACCATGATGTCCAAGGTAACCAGTCGACAAATTATATAATACAGAGTCAAAAGTCGGTATTATGAAAATAGTCTATTGAATAGTGATATTTAGTAAAAATCGGTACAATCTGACTGGAATCATATGTTTCTCTTTGGTCTCTTCTATATGTTTGTCGTTTGTTTAAGATCTGAAAACATCCCAGAACGGGTCATGTTCAGTAACCTTTTAGCATCCAATCAAATGTATGCATTAGATTTTAAGTTCCGGTATCTTTAATTGATTTTTTTGGGCAGGAAACACAGAGCACATGCGTCGACAAAAAAGATCTTTTTATTTAATTTTGTTATGACATATTTTTATATCTCATTTAAATATTTAGTTTGTCGACGCCTGCGCTTTATGTTTCCTAGGCCTATATTTGATTGAAAACCGAACAATTTTGTCAAATTTTGTAAAACTCTCTATTTTTGACCTATTTGGAATGTAAAATTCAACGCTTAAAAAAAGACTTTGACGAAAATAGTTCTATTTAACTTCCTCGCATGTCTATTTATCAACTTAAAAGATTTTTTGTCTTGAAACATTTAAATTAATAATCGAGGCCAAATATGGCCCTTACCGAACTTACTTACTTCTGGTTAATATATCTTACACGAGTGACAAACAATTCTAACGGAGCAATACGATTGAAATTGGTATAGCGCGGAATATTGAAAAACCGTAAATAACGTCAGATTGATAAGTCGAAAATAAAC
This sequence comes from Mytilus californianus, assembly GCF_021869535.1. Taxonomy (NCBI): domain Eukaryota; kingdom Metazoa; phylum Mollusca; class Bivalvia; order Mytilida; family Mytilidae; genus Mytilus; species Mytilus californianus. The sequence goes on along the minus strand of NW_026262582.1, from coordinate 44,859,006 downwards.
TGACAATGCCATGGCAAAAAAGAAAAAGACCCAAAGACAAACGCCGGTATAAAAAAAAGATAGAAACCTAAAGCATTGTGAAGACTGAGCAACACGAACCCCACCAAAAACCGGGAATGATCTCAGGTGATTCGGAATGGTAAGCAGAGCCTACTTCTCATGTGGCACCCGTCTTTAAGTTTTATTTTCATTTTGAACTTTGTTGTTTTATTTTTCAAGTTACTACTGTCTCTTCACCATCAATAATGGGAGGATATATACAGCGACCAATGCTTCAATTAAAACTATTTTTGTCATTTTCCTTTATTTTACTTACTTTTATACATGCATTTCGAATCGCATTAAACCTGATACATGCATGACATGTGATAAGTCAGGAGCCTGTTGTTCAGTGGTTGTCGTTTGTTGGTGTGGTTCATAAGTGTTTCTCGTTTCTCGTTTTTTATATAGATTAGACCAATGGTTTTCCTGTTTGAATTGTTTTACACTAGTCATTTTGGGGCCCTTTATAGCTTGCTGTTCGGTGTGAGCCAAGGCTCCGTGTTGAAGGCCGTACTTTGACCTATAATTGTTAACTTTTGATACATTGTGACTTGGATGGAGAGTTGACTCATTGGCACTCATACCACATCTTCTTATTTATATGACACGTGATATATCCATGCCACGTGATACATGCATGACACGTGATATATGCATGATACGTGATACATGCATCGTACACGATTCATACACGAAAGGGTCGACTTACATTGCCGATGTTGTGACAGTAGTCAGGTTTGAGTCTAAAGAATTAAATTTGTTTTCAGCCAATATTAAAAAAAACAACCATTATTTTTTTGTTCTTTTTTTGCAAATCAATTAAAGTTCCTATTTTGATACTTATCTATGATTCATAAGCTCATCGACTGTCATCGAGTAATTTTTTCTTCGTATTAAAGAAGAGGATTAATCTCTTGCCCTGCTGACAGACTTGGCTTTTTTATAATTATATTGTTATCTGTAAGATCCAAGCATTGTAAAATATAAATATAATCACAATCTGCAAAACAAATATAAAGGTTACATTTTCTATAACAGTACGAAACTAAAATGTTCATAACATACTCATAAATACCGAACTCCAAGGAAAATCAAAATGGAAAGTTCTTTATCAAATGAAAAAATCAAAAGCTCAAACACATGAAACGAATGGAAAACAACTGTCATATTCATGACTTGGTAGAGGCATTTCCTCATGTAGAAAGTGTATAAGGTACTGCTTATGGAATATTGTTTTTTCCTTAGAATCAACAGGACAAAACACAATCAACTCCAAGTCGTTCCTTATTTCCAAGATTTAATTTGGACGAACTATACCCAAACTGGACAGAAAACGCTTCACTGTGGAAATTACAAGGCGATACGAATAAACGTAAGTATATATGCTCCCCCACCATTCTGTAGTCCTGAGAAAATCGGGTTATATTCGTAAATTAGTATAACTCAGGGTTGTCTGTTTTGTATAACAATGATGGGCTGTTTTCAATAATTATCGATACTTTCAATCCATATTTCAGTACTATTCTGCAACATTAGTCAAGTTCTAGAAATACGCATAACACATAATTTGAATTATATGAGCAATATAATAGATAAAATAATCAAAATAAGCTACGGTAAAGTATATCTACATCACTACCCTAAAACTGTATAGTAACAATAATGATCAGCGTACGATATATATTTCATTACTGGCGACAAGGAGACTAGTACTCCCAGAGACTGGCAATTTACAAGCAGTCTTCCCTTCTAACTTAAATTAAACTGTTATATAAACTCAAACCATATGCGTCCACAAATATTCACTCTGTGGTTAAAGTTTTTGAAATTTTAATAACTTTCTTAAAATATCCTGGATTTCTACCAAACTTGGACAGAAGCTTGTTTATGATCATAAGATAGTATCTAGAAGTAAATTTTGTAAAAAAAAATTCCTGTTTATCCGTATTTTACTTATAAATGGATTTAGCTTTTCTACCAGTTAACATTACATTCACTCTGTGGTTAAAGTGTTGAAAATTTTGATAACTTTCTTAAACTATCCTGGATTTGTACCATACGTGGACAGAAGATTGTTTATGATCAAAAGCTAGTATCTAGAAGGAAATTTTGTAAAAATTTATTTCCTGTTTTTCCGTATATTTCTTATAAATGGACTTAGTTTTCCTTCCAGTTAACATTACATACAGTCTGCATTTAAAGTTTTTAAGACACTTATTAGATTCATAAACTATCCTTGATTTTTACCAAACTTGGACAGAAGCTTCTTACAATCAAAAGACAGTATCTAGAGGAAAATGTAAAAATTATCTTCTTTATCATTTGTTCATTCAATAAATTTATTGTTTCAACTCGTTTATAAATCTATAGATTTGATTGCATACTGTATTCATTTTTTAACAATTCAAACGTTTTATTTCATTAACTGTAAATCTATTATGTGCATTCCCCTACAACACTGAAGACATAGACAACAGCAAAAGTAGGCGAGGCACTGGGTTCCGCGGAATCCTTACGATTTTTTTTTATATAAAATCTCGCAAAAGTATGACCCATATTTTTTACACATCCCCGTACACCCAATAATAGGAAGTGAACCCCCCTCTCCCCCCGGCCATGAAGTAACGCAATCAAATAATAAGATAAGAGGCAGAAGATAACAAGCCGACATTCAACCTCACAAAATAAGAGACACTGACAATGTCAAGGCCAAAAGACGACGAAAAGACAAACAAGTCCACAACACACTGTATAGAAAACGAAAGACTGTGTACTCGAACATCTCCAATAACTACGGGTGATCTCAGTTACTCCAGTGGAGTAAACAGTTCCTGTTCATTTTGGCACTTGTCACGTTGCTAATGAAATGAATAATTTCATCTTATCATTCCCGAATAATTTGAAACACCATCTATAAAATGATCCGAATTTATTTTTATCTTCAAGTGCATTTTTATCTTGTGATGACTCAAAAACCAATCTATTTCAAGGTCGGCTATAATTATTGTCCCTTTTAAAAAATGGATAATTACCTATCGTAGAATTAAGATTAATTTCGAACATGAAAGAAAATGATTTGTTTAAGGTCTGTTTAAGAAATAAAGAAATGCATAAATGTCTGCAATGCATGAAATTAAAACGTAATATAAAGTAACCTCATTAAAATTTTAAAAAGAAATGTCTTTGGAAGTTAATACATATTCTCACTAAAAGGATATTTGGTGCAATTAATTGATACCATAAATGTTATTGAATCTGAAATAAAAAAAAAAATCCTTTCAAAAAGAATATTTATCATCATCACAAATATGAACAAATACTAGACTAAGTAAAGATAGTGTTTTGGTTCTCTTCTTTAGAATTTGAAAAAAATAAATATTTGGGGGTAAAAATGAGGAATTTGTAATATGAAAAAACAATGAATTTCGAGTTATATATGAAAAATGTTGTAGAAACTAGATGAATTTGAAAATGTGTTGCCAAAAGTTTTTAAAGATTTTTTAATAGAATATTGGAAACCACGAGGATTTTCGTAACAGTTTTGACGCAATGAATATGAAAAGGCAGAGATGTTATGGAGTATTTAGGAAAAGTGGAAAACGAGAACATTAAATAGTCTTGTCCTTATCTTGTTTCATTGGCAATCATACAGAATCTCCTTATTTTAATATTAAACTTAATAAGACGTTTGATGCCAATTGTCGAATTTGCGACGCGAATTATTGAAAAACATTGAAAATGAAAGAATATTAAAGTAAAGGACTCCCTATTGAAATCCTCTGTAACAAACTACCTCATGTATATTGTTTGCGACGCCGAAAATGTTAACTATTTCAGAGTGTATAAAACAATTCGGCTGAAGGATGTACCCTACTCTGTTTCAAAATAGTCTGTTACAAATTGATAGTATATAAATAAAGGAACTAAAAAGCAGAAAACAATGAAGGGTCCGTGTGCTTGTTTTCAAGTTATACGCCATTGAAAATTTCGCGGGAAATCATTCTCTCTAGATTTTTCATACATTTAACATTGGCACCTGTTTTTTTTCAAAAACCATGAAAAGATAACAAGGATTTTTTAAGATTTTCAAATATGGCTTTTTAAACTATATGTAATAAAATTATGAAAAGAAAAGTGTGTGTTAGCAGGCAACATTTTTTAGTGGCACTACATGGATAAAACCAGAGGATTCCGAATATCTGGCACAAATTCAAAAACAAGAGGAGCGAACATACTTAACAGGTCAGCCGAAATTCCGACTAATCGACTTTGATGTGGGGAGTTGTAACATTGAATTCAGTTCGAATAAATTATTCATAAACCTTGAATTTACTGAAAATTGTTGTTTGCTTCTTCTAGTTATACATAATTAGGAAATACATAAGATAAGGAGATGTATAATGACGTTGATTTAAGCAGCTATAGGTCACCGTAGACGGTCTTCAACGGAACCCAACCGTAAGATCAGCTCCGACATTGCAAAATATAAAACAACTATTCAATTGAAATAAAAAAGTGGCCTGTTTTATGACAAACCAATAAAGTAAACACAAGTTTGACAGACATAAACCAACGGCAACTAATGAATCACAGGTCCCTGATTTTGGATATGTAACTCTAGAATTAAGAGCACATTTATGTTAGAATTAAGCGGGGCGCTCAACCCTCTTCTAACCGGGACACTTTCAGAATCTCTGTTTAACAATATAACATAATGTATGCATCTTTTGTAGGATATTTAACGTTAGGTATGGTGACGGCAAAGCGACGAAACAACACTGTTTACCTCTTCGATACGTTGAGTTCTCTCATTACAAATGCTAATGGTAAGGATTTGCTGGACATCTACATCATAATATTGCTGTCTGATTTTGACGAAGAATGGAGAAAAAACATATCTTCCACAATTCAAATTAAATACCCTGACGAAGTCAAAAATGGAACAATACAAATAATAACAAGCTTTCATTGGATGTATCCAAGGTTACAGAATCTCACTCACCATTATATAGGTCATTCGCAAAATAAAGTCGAATGGAAATCAAAACAGAACATAGACTTTGTTCTATTGTGGTTGTATGTATTCAAATCGAAACTCTCACATTATTATCTTCATCTTGAGGATGATGTTGTAACAGTTCCAGACTATATCAAAATTATGAAAAACTTTGTCAATCACCAAAAAAAAAGATGGACATGTTTAGAGTTCTCGGTTCTAGGAATGATAGCGAAATTGTATCATACACAAGACCTAGATGCACTAGCCAAAATGGTAGCTTTATTTTACGAAGAACAGCCTGCAGACGTAACTTTTCTTTATTTCAATCCTCAAATGCTGCAATTTAGACGTATTGTTAGAAAACCAACTATTTTTCAGCATATAGGAAAAACTTCGTCACTTCAGGGCAAAATAATGTTAGCGAAAGATCAATTCTTTATGGCAAATTTTCGTAAGACGTTGAAAGGAGAAAATCCACCAGCAACGGTATTGACCAATTTAAAATTCCGCCCTGAATATTCACCTGAAAATGCATACAATACAGACTTTGGTTACTTTTCCTCCGAAGTTGGTCCGAAGAAAAATGACTATTTTAAAGTTGTATTTAAAACACCTCAGGTTATTCAAAGAATTGTTGTCAAATCTGGGTTAGATAGATTTCCAAAAGACAAATTTTACAATGCAGTATTAGAAGTCAGTTCTAGAACTGATAAAACCAACGATTGCACAGACTACAACATTATAGGAAATTTTGTGAATGGAACAATTGATGTTCAAAACTTTACTAAGAGAGCAAATACAAATAAAACAAAGTGTATTCAAATAAGAGTTCTGAGATCTCAAAAATTTTGGGTAATAATTCCAGAAATATCAGTTTTTCTTAAGCGTTAAACAGTTTTAAATAATAAATGATTATTTCAAAGTTAAATTAAACACACCTCATGCTTTTCGAAGATGTTTGGTCAAATCAGGGTTAGATACTGGTAATAAAAAGACAAATTTTGAAATGTAGTATTAGAAGTCAGTTCTACAACTAATAATACCAACGAATGTACAGACTTACATGTTATAGAAAAGTTTGTGAATGGAACAGTTGATGTTCACAACGTTATAAATATAGATAAAACAATTAAAACCAATGTTTAGATTTCGGAATGCTGTGGAGTGCTCCGATGTATCATACTTTTAAGTAAGATGTGGTTATTGGGGTTGTTTAAATGTGGGAAATGTGTTACTTATCTCCTTTGTGCATATACTCATACGTCTGGTATTATGAGTCCGTTTTAGATGGGACGTCTCATGGTATTTTTTCTATGAATATGTCCAACAAAAAGTTCAAATTTGTTTATTGTTTAACCACATAATTTAAACGGTATATAAGGATTAATATAAGAAAGAAAGCTTCCATTTGATTTAAACACAAATTTGGTGGTTGCATTATAGAGATACCATAATATTTTGAAAATTTGTGAATTGTCATCCTACAATTGGGTGAAACCTTCGGAAACATGAATTTTCTTGGTTCAACAAATCTTTATATCCCTCACTCAGGCCAGAGAAATAAATGTATAATATTCTACATATCATGCACCAGATCAAGTATGCTTGGATTGATTTAGAACAAACATTATAATATTATTTGTATTGGTGATTCAAGACTCGCTTTGGTTTTTGAAAGCTTTAAGGTTTGTCGTTCCAGAGTATGGGATTTTTAACAGCCATGTCTGAAGACACATTTATTTGTATGTGGATATTCTGGTGCACATTTCCCAACACATCCATCTAACTAACTTGTTATTAGATATTCCACATCATTCTCACAAAAGTTCTAATGTGCAAATCGGGGTATCATGTGCTCTTGGCGTAACCGTTTTTGACGTATTGTTTGGCCTAATAACATGGAATACATGTACGTGTATTTTGACAAAATTATTAAAGATTATTGGCAGAAATGTGTATTTAAGCTGTTCGTTTTATGAGCACTCATAAACGTGTTCATGTATGTCTCTCCTCTTATTTATGAATACGAATTTGCCGCGACATTATATAGCAAGGTAAACCAGTAAAGGCAAACTTGTTTGGCTATCGAGTATCGGATGAATCTTGAATACCAATACAGTAATGTTTTCCGTATTGAATATCTTCTCCTTTCCGGGACATGTTTCTAATTCTATATATCATTTTAACCAATATAATCTATCCCACATCATAAGGCACCCAATGAGTTCCGATATCTGTTTAGCAATAATTTCAAGATGTCATAAATATCGTATGAAACTAATAGCTTCGCACCTGGACGAAAAGAAACACATGCATTTTTCATGATTTTGTTTTGACACAATGCATTAATAAAGAATGGTCTTATACCATTATATTGCTTATCAAGATTGAAATAAAAGCACATTTTAAAGACAGTAATCTTAAATTATATGGCATACTAACCACAAAAGAAAGAACATTACCACTTACTTAATTTTTCAATGACTTAAATATTAAATGTGAATCAATATAATCAAAACTATTCATGTTATACTTTGTTTAATCTATCTTTATTTTATTTTTCATATAATAATGTCTGTTATTATTACGCTCATTGTTGGCGACGTGATTTGAAAATAAAATATTTTGATGTTTGTATTGTCTTTGCTATTGTTCATGTGTTTTCAATTGTTTTTGCTGCAACTCGAGGTTTGTCGATTGTGTTTTGTGTATTGTTGTTTGTCCTTTATAAATTGAACTATTTTCTGGGTTATTTCCCCTTAATATGCAAAGTTAAAAACAAATCTAAATCAATCAAAAATATTCTACTTTGTAATCAAAAATATTTATTCAGACTTCAAATCAAATGTCATTGTTCAATTACATGAAAATTCTTTTTATTGCATTGCACTCCTACATTGAAATTTGCTGAATTAATTAAAAGTCTAGACCGATTTTGTTCTGCATTTTACAATCCAGTATGGAGGAAGAAACCCATACTACCTTAAATGCTTTATTTAGAATGTAAGCAATCTTTTCATCTGATGAAACTCTGTCGCTGTGATAGGTTTGAATTAAATGCAATATGATTTTCTTTAAAACATATCTTTCCAGAGCGGTTTGTTCACGTGGGTTGTTTTTACCTTGCGTCAATGGATTCAATGATAAAATGTTATTAAAAGTCTTTTTGCCAATTACCGATTTGATTCTGTTATTTCATACTTTTAACACCAGTTTTATCCTTTGCTAATCGTATACCTGTTTAAAATTGAGATGATAGAAGTTACCGACGTTGAAATCTCGTAAATCGAGTTAAGGATGTACACCTCTGAGGAGCCAAACATTTCTAGAATTAAACTTTTTTTCTTAACCTGATTTTTGGGTTTATATGACTGTAAAAAAATAATTGGTAAAGAAAAAAATCTTATGGTGGTGCACTTCTTATTTTGCTACGGCCCTTTGAAAGTACCCAATTTTGATGATTTTCCAATTTTTCATCAATTTTTACCTATTTGTGGGCTATAATCGTGAAAAAAATCACAGTTCCACAATTAAACTTTTTTCATACTTTCAATAAAGATGAAGTGGACCAATCTGAATAAATTTAACTAAAAAAAACTATAGGTAGGTGTTAATATAAGAAAGTTTTATCAAATTTTGATGCTTTTTTGTGTCAAATTTACCATGCTGTCAGTTTTGATTTTTCTCAGTTTGAAGAACAAAATGCATATTATTTCAACTTTTTTGTTATAAATGATTGAAGGAATCTGATGTTCAGTAGTTGTCGTTTGTTGATGTGGTTCATAAGCGTTTCTCGTTTCTCGTATTTTATATAGATTAGACCGTTGGTTTTTCCCGTTTGAATGGTTTTACACTAGTAATTTTGGGGCCCTTTATAGCTTACTGTTCGGTGTGAGCCAAGGCTCCGTGTTGAAGACCGTACTGTGACCTTTAATGGTTTACTTTTATAAATTTGGACTTGGATGGAGAGTTGTTTCATTGGCACTCATACCACATCTTCTTATATCTATATCTAAATAATTTGAAAAGAAAAAAATGATATGGAATGTACATGATTCTGGTAAAATCATTTTTTGTACCCTTCACCCATTTTCTCAAAATTTTGGCTAAAAAGACTGACTTGATTGGTCGTAAAATTTGAAAAATTGATTACTCAAAAACTACTCATTGTAAATACACAATTTTTTTCACTGAGTTAAGTTTAATTATAACATTTTTGAAATTCATTGATAGTTTCCACTTGTATCACATATTTTGGAAATAATTCCAGAACGAGATTTCAACGAGACTGAAACGTCAGAAGAATACATCCTTAAAATAATCAAGGTAACAAAAAAAAAACCAAAAAACTAAGGGAATCGCATTGACTACTAAATGGAGCAAGAACCGGTACGTTGAAAAGGTAAGTGTCTCATGCTGTGCATGCATCTCCCGCCATACGAATGTGCACTCAATCAAAAAGCAACAATCGGACAAAATTGGCTGCTGTCGATGCAAAGCACTATAATTTAAAAAAGTGATATATAGGCGTTTTAATCAATTTTAGCTTAACAAAAGGTTAGATGCAGTGACGAGATTCGAAAGCTTCAGCAAATTTTGCTAAATCTTCATTGTTTTTGAAAATGTTTGTCCCTCCTAAGGTAAGAACAAGTGGATCCTTTATTACACAGTAAGCTGCCATTCACGGATGCTACTCTATAATTTGATTATCAATTTTCAGTAATACAATTCGGGAAACTGTTATAGTTGTTTAATTTTCTGATTGTTTTGATTCATGAATCACCACTTCCAAGTTCCGAACTGACCAACAATTACAAATGAGTGTGTAATATGAACGTACGAATCATTATGAAATTCATTCATCAAATAGAATTAAGAATGGAAACGGGGAATGTGTCAAGGAGACAACAACCCTACCAAAGAGCAGAAAACAGATTAAGGCTACCAATGGGTCTTCAACACAGCGAGAAAATCCCGCACCCGGCGGCGGACTTCAGCTGGCCCCTTTACAAAAAACTTTCTTCATATACTTCCGGTTTTGTTTTAATTTGAAAAAAAAGAATTATGTTGGATTCTACTTTTTCCCTTGTGTAGGAATTTAGAATTTCTGAAGGTCATGTGGTCAACAACACAGGTTGTACAATAAAAAAAAACAAAGAGAAAAGAAAAGAAAATACCAATACAGGTTTTAATCATTCATTTATTTACTTTCTTGAAATCTATTTCTTGATTTATTCATTTTTTAACGAGCATTTAAGAAAGATATGTTCAGTTAGAAAAATAATCGGGACATTGAACTCGTTTTCTTGCTACAAATCAAAATAATAAATCTACTATAAATTCCTTTATTCAGTTAAATTATCGATCCCCGTATATGACTTTGTTAAAATTTATATCAAACAAAATCTATTCTATTTTTTAAAAACAGTCGTATTAAAAAGATAAAACTTATTTTCTTTATTCTGACAAATAAGTCGCATTTATGTTTCATTAAAGACCAACTGTTTTCTGGTATTTTACAGTTATAATACAAGATGACGGAGGATCCCTCATCTACTTGAAGTGTTTATTTTATTCTTTTCTTTTTGGCAAAGCCCAATATTAATATCTAATCATTATATTTATTTCTGCAGGATACTTTTTACACATACGAATGTTCCAAACATTTCGAAAGTTCTTTTTTTTTTCTAGTTATTCTGAATCAGTAGGGCATGGAATCAACCTCACGTTTAACAAAACAAACATTTTTTCAATTTTTTTCTGAAGAAAAGTGATATTTACTATACGGCGTAACGGTAAATGCATGATTACGCATCTGCACTGAAAAGCCTCTAACCACATTTGTTTTAGGTCGTACTCTAGTCAACAGGAAAATAGGTGCAATTGGATCATACTAGCACGCTCTTTAGTTACACACCATCTTTAATGTTACGTAAGCAGTTTCCTTTTTTTGTAAACTGCGTTGTGATGGATCATACAATTTGATAATAATTAATTTTTTTTAAAGGAAAACGTCCAGCGAAGGGCTGAAAAATCCATATTTGTATGTAAACATGATCATTAAATTATGTTATCGTTTTTATGAACTAGTTTTATGTTGTATATCTCTACTTCGGTCTCTACCAAGCCTTTTAAATTACTAATCTAAAGGCTAAGCAACACGAACCCAACCAAAAACTGGGGATGATCTCGGGTGCTCCGGAAAAGTAAGCTCCACATGTGGCAAAAGAGGGACGAAAGATACCAGAGACACAGTCAAACTCATAGATCGGCAACTGTCGTGGAATATAACATTTGTTTTCAACTCGTTTGTTGATTACGTTTGATTTTGTCCGTTTTTATGGACTGTGTTTTTTTTGTTAAACTTTTTTATTAGATATTGCTTACAATTGAAGATTTTTTAATTATTGACACAAAATAGATACAACTGATTGATTCAATATAGATAATATAGATATTTAGCTCTGGTTTTTGTCCTCAACCATCCACTAGACGGACCAGAAAAATTAGCAATTGTATTTTCTAAGGTTCAATTTTTGAGGTAAAATTACTCCCTATTCTTTTCCGAATTACCGAATTTGGGTCCACAATGCTCTTCAATTTCGTACTTTTGGCTTTCTTACTTTATGTATTCTAGCGTCACTGATGAATCTTGTGTAGACACGGTCTAGTGTACCAAATTATAAGCATAATATCTCTGATGAGTGTTTGGTTTTACCCTTGTCTGTTGTTCAAATATGGACATGTCATTTTAAAATTCCTATGGTAGATGATACATAGAAAAAGAGAGAACTTTTCTTTTTTATTAGTCGACGACAGAAAAGTAACGAAATGGTCGAAAGACAAACAATTCAAAGACAGCCAACAACACTCAACTAACACAACGTGATATTGAACAGAAAAGCCCGAATACACAACGAAAATGAACTTGAGCGCTCTACAAAGGAAAGCAATTTTTGATCTACTAGTCGAATCTATCAAGTTGCTTTTGAAAGAAGCATCTGTTTATTAGTGCATTTGGTCATATTCATGAACTACGAAACGAGGGCGAGATTGATACTTCCGGAAATGTTACATGCCAGTTTCCGTATTCCACAAATGTGTTGTTACAGTCAAGCACGTATTAATGAAGACCGTTAAACGTTTGAAGCGATTATTTCTCATTTAGATTTCTTGACGACTTATAAGGAATGACAAACTCTTATCATTTGTTCATCGAAACCATTCAGAGGAAAGGTACAATTAGATAATGCGCCTGTTCTAAATCAATTCTTATAATAAAGTTTCGTTATTTTAGAGGATTATTTAGACATGTAAGTTCACTGAGAATTTGAAATGTTACGATATTTTCATTGATAACACTTTGTCATTTCCCAATAAGAATTTAAAAATTGAATTATTACGAGTAGGTGTGATTCACTTAGCGACGCAGGAACTAGCTTGTATATGCCAGGAAGTAGATAATCATGAAATAGACTTTCTACATAATATGATCTTGGCGACCGGCTTGCATTATATTTAGTCCAAGCAAAATATGTTAGGAACGACAAAGGTAATAGATAATGCCGCTTTTTGTAAATTAAATGCACCAAATCAGGTAAACGCCTTCATGGGTACAATAGGTCATCTATTTTAAGCCTGACATCTTTTGACGAGTATTTTTTTTTATCACCAATTATCTATAGGGCCAATTGGTTTTTCTAGCTTTTACATATTATTTCCACTTAAGTTTTCTCCATAACAAATATTTTGGAAATTTGTAAAACTTATTGGGAATTGAATATTTTTTTGCAATTTTATTGGGATAAAAAAAAAAGAATATAATTAAGGAATGATACATGGAAAAAGAGAGAACTTATCATTTTTTTTGGTGGGGTTCGTGTTGCTTAGTCTTTGGTATTCTCTGTTTCTTTTGTGTACTGTTAATTGTCTTTTTCTTTTTAACCATGGCGTTGTCAGTTTATTTGCGACTTATGATATAAAAATAAGAAGATGTTATATGATTACCAATGAGACCACTCTTCACAAGAGACAAAATGACACAGAACATAACAACTATAGGTCACCGTACGGCCTTCAATAATTGGTAAAACTTTGAAAGTCCCTTTGGTATCCTTCGTCTCTTTTTTATTAGTCGACGACAGAGAAGTAACGAAATGGTCGAAAGACAAACAATTCAAAGACAGTCAACAACACTTAACTACCACAACGTGTATTGAACAGAAAAGCCCAAATACACAACGAAAATGAACTTGAGCGCTCTACAAAGGAAAGCAATGTTTGATCTACTAGTCGAATCTATCAAGTTGCTTTTGAAAGAAACATCTGTTTATTAGTGCATTTGGTCATATTCATAAACTACGAAACGAGGGCGAGATTGATACTTCCGGAAATGTTACATGCCAGTTTTCGTATTCCACAAATGTGTTGTTACAGTCAAGCACGTATTAATGAAGACCGTTAAACGTTTGAAGCGATGATTTCTCATTTAGATTTCTTGACGACATGAAAAGCAATGACAAACTCTTACCATTTGTTCATCGAAACCATTCAGAGGAAAGGTACACTTAGATAATGCGCCTGTTCTAAATCAATTCTTATGATTAAGTTTCGTTATTTTAGAGGATTATTTAGACATGTAATTTCACTGAGAATTTAAAATGTTACGATATTTTCATTGATAACACTTTGATATTTCCCAATAAGAATTTAAAAATTGAATTATTACGAGTAGGTGTGATTCACTTAGCGACGCAGGAACTAGCTTGTATATGCCAGGAAGTAGATAATCATGAAATAGACTTTCTACATAATATGATCTTGGCGACCGGCTTGCAGTATATTTAGTCCAGGAAAAATATGTTAGGAACGACAAAGGTAATAGATAATGCCGCTTATTGTAAAATAAATGCACCAAATCGGGTAAACGCCTTCATGGGTTCAATAGGTCATCTATTTTAGGCCTGACATCTCTTGACGAGTATTTTCTTTTATCACCAATTTATATAGGGCCAATTGGTTCTTCTAGCTTTTACATATTATTTCCACTTAAGTTTTCTCCCTTACAAATATTTTGGAAATTTGTAAAACTTACTAGGAATTGAATGTTTCTTTTGCAATTTTATTTGGATAAAAAAAAGAATATAATAGAGGAATGATACATAGAAAAAGAGAGAACTTATCATTTTTGTTGGTGGGGTTCGTGTTGCTCAGTCTTTGGTTTTTTCAGTTTCTTTTGTGTACTGTTGTTTGTCTTTTTCTTTTTAACCATGGCGTTGTCAGTTTATTTGCGACTTATGATATAAAAATAAGAAGATGTTATATGATTGCCAATGAGACCACTCTTCACACGAGACAAAATGACACAGAACTTAACAACTATAGGTCACCGTACGGCCTTCAATAATTGGTAAAACTTTGAAAGTCCCTTTGGTATCCTTCGTCTCTTTTTTATTAGTCGACGACAGAGAAGTAACGAAATGGTCGAAAGACAAACAATTCAAAGACAGTCAACAACACTTAACTACCACAACGTGTATTGAACAGAAAAGCCCAAATACACAACGAAAATGAACTTGAGCGCTCTACAAAGGAAAGCAATGTTTGATCTACTAGTCGAATCTATCAAGTTGCTTTTGAAAGAAACATCTGTTTATTAGTGCATTTGGTCATATTCATAAACTACGAAACGAGGGCGAGATTGATACTTCCGGAAATGTTACATGCCAGTTTTCGTATTCCACAAATGTGTTGTTACAGTCAAGCACGTATTAATGAAGACCGTTAAACGTTTGAAGCGATGATTTCTCATTTAGATTTCTTGACGACATGAAAAGCAATGACAAACTCTTACCATTTGTTCATCGAAACCATTCAGAGGAAAGGTACACTTAGATAATGCGCCTGTTCTAAATCAATTCTTATGATTAAGTTTCGTTATTTTAGAGGATTATTTAGACATGTAATTTCACTGAGAATTTAAAATGTTACGATATTTTCATTGATAACACTTTGATATTTCCCAATAAGAATTTAAAAATTGAATTATTACGAGTAGGTGTGATTCACTTAGCGACGCAGGAACTAGCTTGTATATGCCAGGAAGTAGATAATCATGAAATAGACTTTCTACATAATATGATCTTGGCGACCGGCTTGCAGTATATTTAGTCCAGGAAAAATATGTTAGGAACGACAAAGGTAATAGATAATGCCGCTTATTGTAAAATAAATGCACCAAATCGGGTAAACGCCTTCATGGGTTCAATAGGTCATCTATTTTAGGCCTGACATCTCTTGACGAGTATTTTCTTTTATCACCAATTTATATAGGGCCAATTGGTTCTTCTAGCTTTTACATATTATTTCCACTTAAGTTTTCTCCCTTACAAATATTTTGGAAATTTGTAAAACTTATTAGGAATTGAATGTTTCTTTTGCAATTTTATTTGGATAAAAAAAAAGAATATAATAGAGGAATGATACATAGAAAAAGAGAGAACTTATCATTTTTGTTGGTGGGGTTCGTGTTGCTCAGTCTTTGGTTTTTTCAGTTTCTTTTGTGTACTGTTGTTTGTCTTTTTCTTTTTAACCATGGCGTTGTCAGTTTATTTGCGACTTATGATATAAAAATAAGAAGATGTTATATGATTGCCAATGAGACCACTCTTCACACGAGACCAAATGACACAGAACTTAACAACTATAGGTCACCGTACGGCCTTCAATAATTGGTAAAACTTTGAAAGTCCCATATGTATCCTTCGTCTCTTTTTTATTAGTCGACGACAGAGAAGTAACGAAATGGTCGAAAGACAAACAATTCAAAGACAGTCAACAACACTTAACTAACACAACGTGATATTAAACAGAAAAGCCCAAATACACAACGAAAATGAACTTGAGCGCTCTACAAAGGAAAGCAATGTTTGATCTACTAGTCGAATCTATCAAGTTGCTTTTGAAAGAAACATCTGTTTATTAGTGCATTTGGTCATATTCATTAACTACGAAACGAGGGCGAGATTGATACTTCCGGAAATGTTACATGCCAGTTTTCGTATTCCACAAATGTGTTGTTACAGTCAAGCACGTATTAATGAAGACCGTTAAACGTTTGAAGCGATGATTTCTCATTTAGATTTCTTGACGACATGAAAAGCAATGACAAACCCTTATCATTTGTTCATCGGAACCATTCAGAGGAAAGGTACACTTAGATAATACGCCTGTTCTAAATCAATTCTTATAATAAAGGTTCGTTATTTTAGAGGATTATTTAGACATGTAATTTCACTGAAAATTTAAAATGTTACGATATTTTCATTGATTACAGTTTGATATTTCCCAATAAGAATTTAAAAATTCAATTATTACGAGTAGGTGTGATTCGCTTAGCGACGCAGGAACTAGCTTGTGCATGCCAGGAAGTAGATAATCATGAAATAGACTTTCTACATAATATGATATTGGTGACCGGCTTGCAGTATATTAAGTCCAAGAAAAATATGTTAGGAACGACAAAGGTAAAAGATAATGCTGCTTATTGTTTCTGATATCTATCATTTTATATCCGAATAACAGTAATCTTGAGAAAGCATTTTAATGACACAGAACATTGCTTTCTTGCAATTCATTGAACAACCATTCGTTTCGAAATTAATCTACTTTCAAGCCGAAGTCTCTTAGTCCTATGCGTTCCCTCTCTACCTGCAACTTAATTTTAGTATAGGCATAGATTGCTTAAGCCGTATTTGGCACATCTGTTCGGAATTTTCGGTTTCTAGTTCAACATGGTATTTGGTTTGGTCTTCCAACTGTTTTGAACTGAAAGCCACTGACGAGTCTTATGTCGACGAAATGTGCGTCTGGTATATAAATAAAGGCAACAGTAGAATACCGCTGTTCAATAGTCATAAATCGATTGAGCGAAAACAAATCTGGGTCACAATTCAAAATCGAGGGAAACACATCAACTATGAGAGAAAAACAATGGAACAACAGAAACACTGAACTGCTACAAAAACAAACAGACGTAAAAACGGACTATTTGATAACAACTGTCATATTCCTGACTTGGTACAGGACATTTTAAGAAATTATTGTGGGTTGAACCTGGTTTTATGAATAGCCAAACCTCCTGCTTATATGGCAATGTTAAAAATACCGCTAAAATGACAACATTACATGACAGGAATACAGTACAAATAAACGCAAAAACACTCTGTACAGAGAAATACATGAATAAATAATATATTAGTACATTACAACATATAAAATCATTGAAACGAAGATGTGATTAAATGCATTTGTATATCCAGCATTTACCATGAAACCAGATCAAATTGCTAAAATACCCCTCCTTAATTATTGAAATATACCCTTTAGCATTAACCATTATATCATAGTGTAAATTAAATGAACCAAATCGGGTAAACGCCTTCATGGGTACAATAGGTCATCTATTTTAAGCCTGACATCTTTTGACGAGTATTTTTTTTATCACCAATTATCTATAGGGCCCTTTAGTTCCACTAGCTTTTACATATTATTTCCACTTTAGTTTTCTCCATTTCAAATATTTTGGAAATTTGTAAAACTTATTAGGAACTGAATGTTTCTTTTTGCAATTTTATTGGGATAAAAAAAGAAAATAATTAAGGAATGACTAGCCATTGTTTTCAGCAAATCAAATTATCTTATGAAACATACCTGTAATGTAAATATTGCGGCATCAAGAATCAAATCCTCATCTGAATATTGTAATTTCAGGTTAACATAGTCAGAATAACATTTGGCATTAATTTTTAATTCCGTTTTTTCAACAATTGGAGTATGTTTCATTGCATTGAATTAGCTGTAAATCATTTACTAGATGAAAAAAAAAAAGTAGTAGACATTTTCTTAGTCACAAAATAGCAATGGAAAGTTAAGTATATTCGTGAACAGCAGCATTTACGAATTATAAAAATCTTTTTACTGACTATGAGGAAATTATAAAGTTAATTGTCCCCTTCGACACCAACTATTTCCAGACGAGAGGCCAGTGAAAAGTGTTTTATTATACAGAAAGAAATGGTTGTTTCTTTATCACTTTTTATTCTACTTGTATAACATTTTTCGTGTTCTTTGAATCACGATCGTCCTTCTTTTTCTCTAAATATGCTCCGGAAGACCTGCAAATCAGTTAATTAAAGTAGTACGCATTAAACTGAATACGGTAACATGTACGATTGTGATGCATGTTTACACAATTTGGCTGCTTGATCCCAACTATTGTCATATTCACCAGTATGTCTGTTTGGGTTGCAACACCCATTTGTTTCAATACAACGGAACTATAAACAACTGTCATACAGGTGGGATGTTTAGTTAGCTATAAAACCAGGTAACACCCACCATTTTCTTCGGAAAATACCTGTACCAAGGTAGGAATATGATAGTGTTATTTTTCGCTCGTTCCGTTGATTGATAACATTTGATTTGGTCAGTTGTTATGAACTTTCCCTTGTTTATTTACCTTGAAGTTCGGTATTTTTGTTTTACTTTTTTGTATTACAATAAAATATAGCTATAAAATCATCTACACTAGAAAATTGTAAATGTCACTTGAATAGAAATAAGAAGATGTGGTATGAATGCCAATGAGACAACTCTCCATCCAAATCACTATGTGTAAAAAGGAAACAGTTATAGGTCAAAGTACTGCCCATTTCTACCGTTACTTTGGTCTATCCTTAATCCGTTTGAACAAAAATCAGTATAAGAGTCGTAACGGTGCAAATTCTTTTATTTTTTCATATATCACTCCATTTATGAAAGCTCATTTTTTAAGGATGATGATCTAACATTTTTTTGCAAAATAAAAAAAAAAAAACAGAATAAAAAGAAACCAGGGTAATGTATTTAGCATAAGACACATTTTGTCTTAATCATGATAATTCTAAACATTATGAACAAGATATTTTGTCGATAAAATATGGTGTATGAAATGGTGTATGGGCCCTTTATATCTTGCTGTTCGGTGTGAGCCAAGGCTCCGTGTTGAAGGCTATACTTTGACCTATAATTGTTTACTTTTTACACATTGTGACTTGGGTGAATAGTTGTCTCATTGGCACTCATACCATATCTTCTTATTTATATATAAATGAAGTTTTGTATTACATTACTATTGCCTAAGTCCTGGTGAGGAGACATTAATTGTCGAAATCTGGATATGGTGTACACATTTTTGCACCTCATGTTTGCGGTATACCATCTTTTCCGCAAGTTTATTTTTTTCTGTTTGGTATTAAATTAATACTTAAGATCCATTTCGTTACATATGGTGATCCGTTTATTTGGCAATCGCCATGGCAGTCAGCAGGGTTTAAGAACATCCGTTGTTCGACCTGCTAGTCAAATGCGTTTTGTTAAAATATACTTTTTCATTTTTTTGGTCTTCTGGAAAATGTTGTTTGTGCTGTATTTAGACCCCTCTTCCAATAAATTTATTTTGCATGCACACGTATAAAAATTGCAGTTTTTATCCAACGCAATCATAGGTTTGAACGTTGTTTTCAATTTAGACTTGTGTTTATATTTTTTTCCTTTGGGCTTGTATTATATTTGCCTTCGGGTTTATATAATCTGTTCATCCTATTTCGACTCTTCAAAATTCAAGAGTCAATCCTAAATCAAGGTAAATTATATGGCCTTCCAAATACCGTTTCGATTCATAAAATCACTGAAGAGACATTTATTGTCGAAATCCGGATATGGTGTACAAATTATTGCACCTCATTGTTGCGGTATACCATCTTTTCCGCAAGTTTATTGTTTTCTGTTTAGTATTAAATTAATACTTAAGATCCATTTTGTTACATCTCGTGATCCTTTTATTTGGCAATCGCCATGGCAGTCAGCAGGGTTTAAGAACATCTATTGTTCGACCTGCTAGTCAAATGCGTTTTGTTAAAATATACTTTTTCACTTTTTTGGTCTTCTGGAAAATGTTGTTTGTGCTGTATTTAGACCCCTCTACCAAGAAATTTGTTTTGCATGCACACGTATAAAAATTGCGGTTTTTATTCAACGCAATCATAGGTCTGAACGTTGTTTTCAATTTAGACTTGTATATATATATACATATATGTAGCTATAATAAAACGTCTAGATATTAGTTAACGATCTTTCTTACAAAGGCGCTAGATCGTTACAAGTAACGATACCTGTACACAATAAATTAATTATGTAAACGCCTAAAAAGTGTACAAAACAACACCAATATTAAAAAAAGAAACATTAAATGTATCAATAAGTACCTATAAATATTTCGGATAACAGATATCCTTCATCAGTATGATTATGATGTAAAATGAATCATATCAATCTATTCTGATTTAACTAAAAACTTTAAATTCATGCAATTAAAACCGAACAACGCTTGTACAATTTTAAAATTTCAAAAATGACGTAGGTTAGGTATTTACAACAGAGACTGCATATATATGCTTCCAACAAAAATAGTAATGTGCGATAAGAACTGGTACGTTTCTAAAACTTCACAGGTGACAATAATGTATATAATATATACATATATAATAAAAAAAAAGTATGTCCAATCTCAACCATATTCGGGGTATTATATCTGTTCTTTTTTTTAATGGCATATATATTCTATTTGAAATTTACATTTGTTAGAGATACATGAAGTACCGTCCTTATCCGGGCCTCGTTAACGTTAGTGTATAGCAGTGATAAGGTTAGTACTTGTTAGTAAACAATATACCATTTAGCTAATAAGTAATATGCAACACATTAAATAGATATCTGTTCTTTAATATATGAATATGGTAACTTACCGTAATAGGAAACACCGTTTCCGGTTTCACTATCAATTGTTTCCTATCAAACTAGTGACATCCATACTGTTGCTCAGGAGTGAAATGTTTGGTGGAAATTACATTTGGTAATATTCACAAACGACAAGCTAATGACGGCACTGGGTCTACGAGAAAAGTAGCAAGTCAGTTGGCATCTGTGTACATATTTTTCGTGATGATCAGCCACATGCATTTTAGATGTTTTTGTGAGTCGTTGCGGTCTGTTGAGTTATGCCAAATTCAACTGATATTTACAGTTTGTTCCCATGATGTTCTGTCTCGCGTTAGGGAGAGGCTTGAAAGCTCAAAAACATGTTTCACCCCGCCATATTCTTTATGTGCCTGTCTCAGGTCAGGAGCCTATGGTTCTGTGGTTGCTGTTGGTTCATGCCTGTTGTAGTCTTTTATAGCCGACTATACGGTATGAGCTTTTCATTGTTAAAGGCTGTAACGTGGCCTATAATTCCTTACGTCCACTTAATATGAATTCTGGTCTCATTTGCAATCATATTATACCGATTATCTTTCCACCAGAGTTCAAATGAAGATATAAGTCATAATAGATCACCGTATGGCCTTCAACATTGAGAAAAACCAATATGTCAGCTATAAAAGGCCATGACATGAAAAATGTGTAAATATTCAAACAACTAAAAACTAAAATGGTTAAGAAATATAAAAGTAGCTGTGTCTTGACTTCAAGAAAAATTTTAACTGTGACATAACATAGCAAAACTATTTGTAGTATTTTTCCAATTTCTTTAATTTCATATTCTTTAATTATATTGTTCGTCTATAAAGCATGAAAGAAGGAGACGCGTACACTGTCGAAGCACTTAATATTTCTCCTTTTCGCGATTATACGATTCCCTCAGTTATCTTACTCAAATATGAAATAACGATTGGTGGCTCGTATTTATCGAACATGATCGAAATGCAAGAGAAAAATGAAAAAGATACATGTGTTAACCCACTGAATATAGTGAATGATTAAGAAATTCTTAAAGATAAAACCCATCTCGATGAAACATATATTTCCTAACTTTGAATTTCAGGGAGCATCTTTTATACTTAAGGGAAAGTATTTGGAATTCATCTACCTTAAAAGTGCATAGGCGCTAGAGTAGAGGTTTAAAATTCCTTTCGCCCCTCATTATTTTAGCAGTTGTTTAAATAAACTCATTATAGATATCAGGATTGAAATTTTGTATTTGCGCCAGACGCGCGTTTCGTCTACAAAAGACTCATCAGTGACGCTCGAATAAGTGATGAAATTCGCATTGAATATGTTTTCATCTCCTTTTTCTCAATGTAACTCTACGTATTCATTGAAATATTACTGATCAATGCATAATTAGAAAGCTTGATCAGTAAAAAAATATTTAATGCTGTTGGCCTTGTTCAATTTTTCTATTGTGTGACCAGATGAAATTTTGATTTCAATTTGATACGTGTTAATCTATGAGGCTCAGCCTTATTATGGCGTATATATCCTATGCCGTTTTTCGGCTGTTTTGGTTTTCAGTGTTTTTCAACTTTGCATTTTATTTTACATACCAACCGTGTTGATGAGTCTTATAAAGACGAAACTGGCGATAGGCGTGACAAATTATCGCTGATCAGTTTAAAATCAGTTTATCCTTTCTTGGTAAACTCCGGTGTTCCTGAATGGTAAACAGTTCTTGCTCATCACATGGCGCATATTGTGCTGATCATGCAAGCAAAAAGTCACATTTGATAATTTCACAATCATGGAAAGGAGAGTGGCATTATGGTTACGATAATTAGAACCGAGGTCGTTTGCAATACGTTACTGGTGAATGAGGGCACATGTTAATAAGAAAATTTATCATATGACTATAAATTTTCTTTTTTCACATTGGCTAAAAGCATTGGAAATCTTCTTTGATAAAACATTATATTCACCGCTGCTAAAATCACGAGAGGTTGATATAAGATTTGGAACAGGTCCGTGTACCTAAATATAGATATTCCAAGACCACGTCAATGACGTAGTTTTACGACGTCATGTAAGTTCCCTTTTTTTTCTTCTCGTTTTCGATGTAATTTTTGTCTTCTTTTTTTTCGGTGAATAGATTTAGGGATAGTAAACTTTATTGAATATTTCAACCTTTGAAAAATCAGCTAGTATATAAACAGGGTGCAGTTTTAAAAGTATCTTGAGCAAATACTAGAAAATTGCTGAAGGATAAAAAGTCATTTAATAAAACAATTGTTGACTTTTGATTTCAGTTGATACTATGATTTATCAACTCCAGAGATATGTCATACACCCTTGGCCGTTGGTCTCGGTGAATGTCATATCTGTGGGGTTGATAAATCATTGTAACAACCTCATTAACAGTCAATAATTGTATATTATACATAAGTTGACACCTGTTAAAAAAATGAAGATGCAGTAAACACTTAAATGATCTGAAATAATTTATATTGATAATGATATTTATGGATTTTATATTGGTAGGTTGTTTAGTTAGACAAATAAAACATAAGGAGTAACAACAAAACGGTCGAAAACATTGTAAATGATTCTTTAAAAACGTCAAATATCTTTCAACATCGATAAGTCATTGTGACTTCCCTTTAGGTTTATGATGAAGTTGGGTTTAATGAGTTCCTATATTTCAACATGGTGATTAAGGACACATCATTTGACTCATGTAAAAACATTGTAAAGGATTCACAAAAACGTCAAACATCTTTTAATACACTGGTGTATTTCAAAATCGATATAATCCAAAATCATTTTGACTTCTCTTTAGGTTTATGATAAAGTTGGGTTAAATGATTGCATGTTTTTGAGCAGAATTGAATGATTCTATAAAGAGTTCAAATTCACAATTTCAACGTGATCAAATAAAATCAAAATCGTTCATCACTTTTCAAAATCGAGGCCAATTTGACGTTACAAAACCTATAGAATATAAATATTTTGAATAACCTTATTGTAGACCATGTAATCATTTTTAAGGACGTTGCAAACCGATGATAATGTTATGGTATATGAGTTTGAAATATTTCCGAGACTGATACAGCTTCTGTAATGATGAATTATCAAGTTTAATAAATCAGACATGTATCCCTAAATAAGCACAAAGTCGGATATGTATCAGTCATTAATGGGCTTGCAAATGTATGAAGAAAATTGTTTTTCATTTTCCTATTGAAACAAACATTTCTCCGTTATTTCTATTTCAACGCATTTGGTACATTGGTTGATATGTTTTTCAACAGACAATCTGCATTTCCATGGGAACGAACTGTTCTTCTCCTCTAACCGACTTGATATCTTATATTATGAGGTCTATTTCGAACAAAAATATTCCTTATTTTTCTATTTAATCAAGCTTATTTTCATGCTCTATGTTCAGAATATTGCCTATCCATGCACAATGATTTTATAAAGCTTCATTTAAATCCTGATGAATACTGCTTTAATGTAGAATGCCTAATTTTGGTTAAAATACCAATCAGAAATCTGACATATCATCTAAGAACATTTGAATACGTCACGACCTTGCTTGACTTAAAATATAATTACATAATCAAGAAAAAAAACAGATGAAAAGAAATCACACCGTTATTTCATTGCAATCTAATGGATAAGCTTACGTGAGAAAAATAAATGATTGAAATGTGAATCAGTTTATATAAATTGAAGCAAGCTCATTTGACTTTAGAAATCAACACTTTGTGATTCTTTTCGATTTATTTTGTGAAACTCGAACATTTTCAATAAGATAAATTTGGAAATAATCATCATATTACGAAACGGGTAAGTTTTTTTTCTATAAATTCATTTGAAAAAAAATGTTTTATTAGTATGAGAAAAATTGGTTTTTTTATTTGATGTTATGGTTTTGAACTAGTTTTCAATAACTGCGATTACTCTCAGATCAGTTCTTTATCTAATTTGTTCTTATAAAGTTTTTTGTTTGTGTTTCGTTCCAATCTGATGAGTAAAGACTTTGTATTCTTATCTCTACAGTTTGTTCTTATGTTTGGCTGTTACATCATTGTACCAAGTTAGGGGACTGCTGGGTGCCCAGACTTTCTCTATGTACCAGTCCCAAGTCAGAAAAATGTAATTCAGTGATGTCGTTGGTTTCGGTCTGTTGTGTATTTGTTTTTGTTTATTGTTTTGTCATTAATCAGGTTTCGTCTTTAGAATTGTTCAAAATTTTGTCATGTCGGGGCCTTTTTTAGCTGTTTATACGGACTGGAATTTAGGCCGTAGGGTGACCCATAGTTCCTTAAATTCACGCCATTTGGACTCTGTCTAATTTGATATACTAAAACGGTCAGAAATCAAATAATATTCATCTAATACGACAAAATATTTATAGTAATAAGCTACATATGTATTTTACTTTGCGTTTTTAACTTCCATGAATGCAAACCGAGTATCTGTTTTAAGATTTTAAGTGTTTTGTTTTTAAATTTGAAGCCGCTTATTCTTAAGGATGTTTGCTACTCTTGTTTTTGACTTTTTATCAGATATTCGGAATCCTCTAGTTTTATCCATGTTGTGCCAATAAAAACACATATAACATATAAGACATCAACTTAACTACATGGTCCTGACTTTGTTCAGGTACGTGTCGGGGTTGAACATATTATTGAACATCAAGTTTGTATATTTCTACAAAGAATTTGACAATTGGTTCCTATCATTGTTCTATACTTTACTATACCATACTATACTATAAATAAGGCGAATAAAGGGATTGATTAAAATCTTCAAAAAAAAAAAAAAAAACTACTTACTAATAGGTATTGCAAATATAATAAGCAAAGTTTACAAAATTATATTCCAGTCCCGAAAAACAGCAACGGCAAAGTTTATTATTTGCATTGGAACATCCGAGGTACAATTCAAATTAAACAAATAGTAATTGTACGATGATATTCTAAGGAGAAGTTCTTGAAAAATGTCCAATAAACGCTTATGACGTTCGGCGAACGAATTTATAAACAAGATATCTACGGTTTAGTTCACTGCATACAAAAAAGCTCTCGGCAATTAAGGGTACAGGAAGACAATAATTAAATAGAAGTACATTCTGAAGTTTTGCTGTACAAATTTTGTTATGATAAAAAGTCTGTGCTCACTTGATTTATGGTAAAGTTTTGCCATTCAAGTATATATAACATTTCAAACTTGTTTTTATGATTTCAAAGAGAATTACATCGATTAATAAGGAAAATAAATCCAGAATTGATAGAAAAGTTCTAATCTGTCAATATACCAGGTAAAATGAATTAGCCATTTTGGAATTGTAATTGGTTGCTAGTAATTACAGTTGTTGGTTTTTTTTAAACTAGTAGAAAAATAAACTTGTAAGCAAGTCTAAGATATTTCTAAAAATGTCAGGTTCAGGTCCCAAAATTGTGAATTGTCAAGCTCTACATATATTCAGGTATGAGTACAAAGTCAGAAAGTAATGATTCATTATTATAATTTCAAAGATGACTTGTATCAATAACCGTCATCCTAAGATACATCACGCCCTTGTTAATAAAATTATGAAATTATGGAAAAGACAGAAAAAAAGAAACCAAAGCGTCATTGAAATGTTAACTAACTGATAAGTTAACATATAATAACATGTTTACTTGAGTGAAATGTGAATCAGTTTTATTAGATATCGAATGCTATGAATAAGACGTTAGTCAAAAATATGGCATAAAATCTTTAAATATAACTACTTAGGTGTTGCGAGCAAAGCTTCCATACTATATTGCAGTCTAGTCAGTCCCGAAATACAGCAACGGCAAAGTGTATTATTTGCTTAGGAAAACACCCAAGATAACTCAAATAAAAAAATGTAAGTGCACAGTTGCTTTATCAGTTGAGGTTCTTGAAAACTGTTCAATACGTGATTACAGAATTTTCTAACGAGATGTTAGTGTTTAAGGTAACTGCATACGAAAATGTTGACGGCGAAGAAGGGTACGGGATGACAATAATTAATGAGCAGTACATTTTGTATGATTTAAAAAAAAGGGATATTCTTTAAAAAAAAACATTCTATGCGCAGTTGTACTTTTATTAAAACTTTGCCATTAAAGAATATAACATATTTTTTTTTTGTATGATTTTTGAGAAAATTACAACGAATTGTAAATATATTAATTTCATATTTTAAGTCTATTAGGAAAAATTCAAAAATTGTAGCTGTCAATATTCCTGTTCAAAGGAAATTTGCCGTTTCATAATTCTAAAGGATTGTTAGTACACGGAAAATAATCAAAAGCTCAAACACATCAAACGAATGGAAAACAACTGTCATATTCCTGACTTGGTACAGGCATTTCCTTATGTATAAAATGGTGGATTAAACGTGGTTTTATAGCTAGCTAAACCTCTCACTTTTATGATAGTCGCATAAAATTCCATTATATTGAGCACAATGTGTGAACAAAACAAACAGACATAATAGGTAAAAATGTCAAAAATAGGGGTACAGCAGTCAGCGTTGCGTTATAATCAAGCGCTTTTTAAGATATTTCTAAATCATTGCAACGTTCAGATTCCAAAATTGTAAATTTTCAGGCTCTGCATACATAATGTATTCAGGTATGAGAACAAAGACAGAAATTAATGATTCATCATTATAATTTCAAAGGTACTCTTTATAAATAACCGCCATCCTCCATTAAATATTTTATGAATACAGCCCCAATTTACCGTCCCATTTAAAAAAAATACCCATCGGAAAGCCAAGTTCAGACATCAAGTTTCATGTTAACTTATACAACTTAAATACATCATGCCCTTGTTTTGTCTTTAAATACCATTAAACAATTATGGAAAAGACCGATAAAAAGAAATCAAAGCCTCAGTGAAATATAAGCTAACAGATAAGTTTACATATGATGAAATGTATAATTGAGTGAAATGTGAATCCCTTTGTTTTGATATTGACTTTAGAAAATAACATTTTGTGATATTTTGCAGTCCATTTAGTGAAAGGCATCCGTTTTCAAACATTGGAATTAAGAAATAGTTATTCTATTAGTCAACTGGTAAGATATATTGTATATTCATCATATAATCAATTAATGGTAACCGAAAGGCCTTCTACAATGAGAAAAAACCATACTGTATGGTCTGCTATAAAAGGCCCCGACATGAAAATATGAAATAATTCAATTGAGAAAACCAACGGCCTAATTTATAAAAAAGGCAATAAGCGATAAACAATAACGACAACCACTGCACTACAGACTCCTGACTTAGGACAGGCACACAATTTAAGTTAGTGGCAGTGGAATTTCTATTATGAACGCAGTTTCTTAAGCACGTTGATATTCAAAATGTGGAGAGGTTGTTTTTTTTTTTTTTTTTTACCGTTTTTTGAAATCATGATATTATAAAGTTTAAAAGAAGTTATGTAATAGAGGCCAATATGTTGTGTTTTGTTTGTCTTTTGGTCTTATCCTTTTTTATTACAATGGTTTAAACAAACGAAAATTCTTATTTTTTTCTTCTTTTTAAATTGGTGTAATTTCTCTTTGAAATATCACAAAACTATTAGATATATTATAATATATGAATCATTTAACAAAAGTAACAAAACGAATATCATAGGTGGAATAGGAACTGCTTACCCTTCCGGTGCACATATGTTTATTCCTGGTTTTCAGAGGGGGATAGTGTTGCCCATGACCTCAATTTGTGATTGTTGTTTATCTTTTTGTTACATCCATTTGGGTTATGGTGTTATTTCTGTTTATGTTGGAATGACAATTTTTAATTTCCTCCTTGATGATAATGATTATGACGATAGATGACTGCTTAACGTTAAGCGGCAACTTAAATACATATCAGGACGAGAACATGCTAATGTGATATGTATATTAACCCTGCTTTATACTAGACCGATACGCTGAGACAGATTTTTAACGTGCTAGTTCACAAGATAACAGTCTTCAGATACGTGCTTATCGGAGAAGCAACACATACCTCTTTTAAGTTTTTGGTTTTACTCGGCCGGAGTTCGAACCAGCAACCTATCGCACTCAAGGATAACACGCTACCAAGGCTGTTAATTTTCCTCCTTGATATTGTCACGCTATTCTTAAAAGCGTGAACATTGAATAGGAATACACAATGTTAGGCAAAATGCGACAAAGATCAGTTTAACAAAAGTAAAGCAACTAAGGTTTGACATTATGTCTTAAACATTACATAAAGAGTTACTATTTAGGTAATGAAAGAAAAGAAGCGTATCCAAACCATAAGTAGCAGATCAATTCAATATATTGTAAACAAAAATAAGTTTTCAAAAGACACTACAACCCTTTTGCACTATCGTATACTTTAACAAGACCGTGTGCATATAATAACTAACACAATCATATGTCAATGTTCTGTTCAGTGAACCATGCAATAGGGGTTTAGATAATAATCTGGCATAAATTAGTGTCAAAATTTAACGTCAACATGGAAATGTGCACTAGGTTTCATATTGATGCATGAAGCAAAACGGATTCATGGATGAACGGACGGACAAACATACCAGAAAACATATTACATCTACGTTCGCAGAAGTGCTGACACCAGGATTATATTGGATGAAAATGTTGAATTGTATGACATAACTAGTGTTAATAAACGTAATCTTCATTTCTTTTGAATTTATCGAAATTTTCATTCGAAAATAGTATCTACCTGTGCAAAAAAATCACTTGGTTACATCTTATTGAATGACTGTAATTTTACAAAAAGATGTTTCTTTTTTAAAAAGTATTGAAATATTTAATTGAACAACTCCTTTATCGTTTGAATAAAACAGATGTCAAAAATTTCTTTGAACAACATCCATAAAAAGTGAAATAACAAAAATACCGAACTCCAAGGAAAATTCAAAACGGAAAGTTCTTTATCAAATAGCAAAATCAAAAGCTTAAACAAATCAAACCAATGGAAAACAACTGTGATATTCCTGACTTGGTACAGACATTTACTTATGTAGAAAATGGTTGATTAAACCTCGTTTTATAGCTAGTTAAACATCTCACTTGATTGACAGTCGCATAGAATACATTATATTGACAACAATGTATGAGCAAAACAAACAGATATAATAGGCAAAAATGTCAAAAATTAGTGTACAGCAGTCAACATTGTTTTATAATCTTAATCACTATAAAACAAATAAATATTTTAACAAAGAAAAACAAAACGGCATATTACAAAAATGACCATAGCACAATAACACAATGGCGGGATGTATAAATACCGAGCCACTTCAAAAGTATATTGCCAAAATGGGCTATTAAAACAGTAAAGGTAAAATATATATAATGACAAATAAAAAGTACACTATAATACGAAATTAAGTTGATAAACAACTTCAGCACCTATAATCTATACGTTATGACCATCATTTATTATTTGTGAATATTACTATTGAAATGAAAAAAACATCGAACGAGATAAGAGATACTTTGATTGTTTTTTTTTTTGTAAATAAACTTTATCATCCTGGACAAGTGTAGTTGCTCATATTTTGAAATAATTTATTAATTTTTTTTTATTTGATGATAAAATCAACGAGCAGGAAAGATTGTCTACAACAAATTGAACATATCCGAGGTGATATGTGACGATTATATTCCAAAACAGCCGTCCAGTTCGTGGTGGCTTCCGAAAGTGTTTTAATAGATTACTTAAATTTTATCATAGAGAACCATTGGTTTCAACAACTTCGTTGTAACCATAATTTTTTTTCCCTGGAAGTCTTAACAGCACACACAAATCCAAAAAGATCGTAACAGCCGGAAAAAAAATATATGTTAATAATGTGAAGCGGTATTACTATCAAAAGAAAAAAAAAACAACAATGAACCATTGATAAAAGCACACCGGATATCCAGTTCCGAAATCCGCAGAGGGATCCGAATCCCGAGGAGTAATTACAATTTTCTTACTGCAATTCGTTAATAAATTTCTGCATCCGATTCCGAAATAGGGTTATGCTCCGTGGGAATCGGATCCAGATTTAACCTACCCACCGTGTTGCGGTCTCGTGTAATTGCTTCTCAGGATTCGGATTTTTCCGCTGATTTCAATCGGGATCCACGGTATGAAAAGAAAAAATATAAAAAAGGAGTACTGTAAAGTGGTTTGATTTTGCGGGGTTAGAATTTCACGATTGCAAATTACAGACCGGTTCGCGAGATTTTATGTCGTCAGTAAGAAAAGGATTCAAGTTCGAATTCCCATGTGATTGAATCAATATTGTTGTTTTCTGCCTAAACCAGAGATTTATATATTTATAGACACTACGGTGCATCATTCTTTTAATCTGTCTTTACGTTTAACAAAATGTTTAAGATGAAGAACAATTATGCAAATGACAGAGAAGTCAAATCGTTATATACTTCTACACGAGGATCGACGATTTGTATGTTTATACTTTCATAGATCTTTAATTTTTCGTATAAACAAAACATCTGATTTAACATAATGATAGCTATATTGAAAGAGGAGCATTTGACATACGCTGCAATATAAAATTGATTGAAAAGTCAATGTGCAATATGTATGAGTATCTTTTATACTGAAGGATATTTCCATTCTTCATCCTTTTTTTCCTATTTCGTAGAAACAAAAAACAAAAATATGAATATGTTCTGTTCTGTTCTGTTCAAGTTAAAATAAGTCAAATGGGATGTGTACTGCATAAAAATGAGACCGTAATGAAACCACACAATCAATACTCATCTAAAGATGCACATACAATGTTCAACGCATGACAGGTGGAGATACAATATTTTAAAATTTGAGTCACCTTAATCATATCAAGTTGAAAATAAGAATTAAACTGATGTTATCAAAGGTTTACCATCATCATTTAACAATTATCCAAAAATAACAAACCGATTGCGGATGAATTCATGTAACCGAAATATACTGATCATTTACTCTTGCTCTTTTTTGTTTGAATTAATTTCAGAATATCAAAGAAAATGAAGAAAAGGAAGAATACTTTACAAATAATTTTGAGCTTAGTTACAGTTATGGTTGTGATAGTTGTTCTTCAAACAGTTTTGTTTTTCATTCAAATTCAAAGTAAGTACAGTTTTCAAAAGCTGAATGATTGAATTACACACGACGGATGCCCCATATAAGGCAAGATGTGCTCACCCTTCTGGAGCACCTGTAAGCATCCCAAGGTTTTTGTTGGGTTCGTGTTGCAAGGTCTTTGTTTTTTTATGTTGTGTTTGGTGTAATGTTGTTTGTCTTTTCTTCGTTTTTCGGTTTTTGACGTGGTATTGTCAGTTTGTTTTCGACATGAGTATGAATGACTGTTTGGGTATCTTTCGCCTCTCTTTTGAGTGCAGCATGTAGTGAAATTTAATCTATCAATATAAAAATAAGGAGATGTAGTATGATTGCAAATGAGACAACTATCCACCAAAGTTCAAATGAAGTGGAGGTAAGACTTTGTCAAATGATATGAAAAAAGTAAAATCACAAAAATACTGAACTCCGAGGAAAATTCAAAACGGAAAGTCCCTAATCAAATGGCAAAATCAAATGATAAAACACATCAAACGAATGGACAACAATTGTCATATTCCTGACTTGGTACAGGCATTTTCAAATGTAGAAAATGGTGGATTGAAGCTGATTTTATAGCGCTAAACCTCTCACTTGTATAACAGTCGCATCATATTTCATTATATTTACAACGATGCGTAAACAAAACAGACATAATAGGTAACATTGTCAAAATAAACAAACATTTAACAAAGAAGCACAACAAGCATGTATCAAATATAACAACCACATTCTTTGCTTACTTATATATGTATTATAAATCAACCCATAAAGGATTGAAATATTTAAAGTCCTGTGACTGCATTCACATCTACTCTTAGTGTAGAGTCGTGTTTGACGTGTATGAACGACTGGTATAGTTTAAACCCCGATTCAAAATCATTTAATGCAGTTTATTTTGGCACATTATTTATCTGTCAGTAATGCTCAAAGCCAAGTATCGCCGGAGGATAAAACGAATCAATATATCACAAACTATGACACCAAGATAAGTTTTGTTACGAGAATAATCTTTAAATCAGCCCAATGTTGTTCAGTTAACTACAAATTACGCAAGAAGCAACATCAAATTACATCATGCATGCCGTTGCAAAAGTATGACCTAAAGAGTTATTAATATCTGTTATATTTTCGATTGCACTGACCAAGGACTAATCTTAGTATACAAAATACCCAACTTCAATAAATCTAAGTGCTCGTAGGGAGTTTTTGCCAAAGCAATGATTAACCATGTACTTTCGTGTCCATTACTGCAGTCTGTCCAATCTGTCCAGTTTTAATGTGACATGTGATCTGCTTACCCTTCCGTAGGACCAGAGATCAACCCCAGTTTCTGGTTTAGTTCGTGTTGCTCAGTCTTTAGTTTTCTTTGTTGTGTTTTGTGTACTGTTGTTTGTATGTTGGTCTTTTTCTCTTTTAGCCATGGCATTGTCAGTTTATTTTCGACTTATAAATTTGAATGTCCCTTTGGTATTTTCAGCCTCTCTTTTATATACTTAGTTAGATATAAAAAAAAGTTGTTCAACTAAAATAAACGAGTATTATATAAAATGTAAAATTAATATACAGAACATCTGATTTCTAAACGATATATCAGTTCAAAAGATACATAGCAAATTATGATAAAAGAGGGACGAAAGATACCAGAGGGACAGTCAAACTCATAGATCGAAAACAAACTGACAACGCCATGGCCAAAAATAAAAAAGACAAACAGACAAATAATAGTACAGATGACACAACATAGAAAACCAAAGACTAAGCAACACGGACCCCACCAAAAACTGGGGGTGATCTCAGGTGATCCGGAAGGGTAAGCAGATCCTGCTCCACATGTGGCACCCGTCGTGTTGCTTATGTTATTACAAATCCGGTAAATAGTCTAAAATGTGGGATCTGCAGTTTCTCAATTCTTAACTCGAACTGTTCGAGAAGGTACGATTCACTTTAAAGTTTGTGAGTCGCTATTTTGTTCAAATAATAGTAGAAAAATTCGTTATTATACCTTCAAATGGAACAAATGATATTCAAACTACCTACATGTATTTTTTTACTTTGATTCTAAATACAAAAAGCAGATGTTGTATGGATTGGTCAATTACTAATTATATTTTTGATTTTATTAGCACATTTTTTTGCTGACTTTTTTTATTTATTTTGATTCAGATAGTTCACGGTTTTATCAAAATAATAACAGCAAAGATTTGTCTATCAGACATATAACATCAACAAAGGTAAATTAAAATTAAAAAGTAACCGCTCTACTGTATTATTAGTATATTGAATTAGTAAGTAATTTGATAATGTTGGACCATGATTATGTTTCTTTATGCACATCCTTAGGTATTGTTCTCCAAATTGTTAAAAGTGCTATCAATGTCCCGTCCGTATGCATGATGAATGCTCACAAGGTGTATAGACAGACGAAAAATACCGTTATAAATGCCGTCAAGGCAACAGTGGGCTACCGATATTTAAATATCGGTACAATCAAGGTACCAAACAGAAAAAAAAACAGGGAATCGCATAAACTCCATAAGTAGCGAATCCTTGTGCGTCGACAGCGTAATTGTCTCCTGCAATGTATTTACAGCCGCCCGCTATGTGAAACGCCTCCCACTCAAAATTGTCGCTCTTCAGTTGGTAAACAGATACACGACAGGGTGATTCCTTCATACCCCATAACTGTATATGTGGG
Source organism: Mytilus californianus (assembly GCF_021869535.1). Taxonomy (NCBI): domain Eukaryota; kingdom Metazoa; phylum Mollusca; class Bivalvia; order Mytilida; family Mytilidae; genus Mytilus; species Mytilus californianus. Next base: position 44,824,306 of record NW_026262582.1, on the reverse strand, counting down.
GTCATAGTAAAAAGACACTACCTAAAAATAATGCATTTTCTGACTCAAGAACTTTTTTGTGTCAAATCCAGCAAATCGTGTCAATACCAGAATCATGGCAAAAGTAATTGTAAGTGGAAAATGCAGCGGTCAACGTTATCTGTGGCAAGGGAAAGTTCCAGATTAAGTACTACATAGTTGCATTTCATTCATTTTTTCAGATATAATAATCGATTTTGTTTGTTTTTTTTAACATTTAATAAAAATATTTTTTCACGTTCTGAAACTTACAAAATGCTTCAGCATTTCATGTTGCTTACTGCAGGACAATATGGTATACCGTACATTGGGATTTTGTCGCGGGTGTTGAATTTTCGCTTTGTTTGCGAAAGGAAAAAACACGCTAAAATTTCACCCTGCTTTTATTTCCTGCACATTCCAAGATTTATCGTTGTTTAAAGTGTTCATACTTTATACTGTTTATCATCGAGTATTTACAAAATCAATATGTTAACTCTTTTCATCGTAAAGGGTAACTAACATAATGGATAAAATCGATCTTTTTGATTGATCAACAGATCAGAAAAATGTGCATTTTTAGTTAAGATCTCTGTTTTTATATTAACTTAATTGGCTAATCAAACACTTAGTCTTATACATGTTAAATCAGCAATCAGTTGCATCGTCATCAATATTAATCAACGACTATCAATTGAAAGTTGTCAAAACCAGACCATTGTTTGCACAGTTTGTAAAATAAATATATTTACACAGATTCATTTGCTGAAATATACTTTAACATGTTTAAAAAAAGTATGCCGCATTGTACATAGTTCACTTTACTTGAGTGTTTTCCGAATTCAAAGAATGTGAATTTAAATGTGTAGTGCTCGTATTTATTTTTTTGGTTCGTTCTTTCTCGGCATATCAGGTTTATGTTATTTACATCATGAAACACTACTTTGATTTTGTTCTCAAGTATTTTCCCTATCAATGGCAATAATGCAGAGTGAAAATGTAATTTTCCCTTTTGTCGTCAAATCACGGTTAAAAGCAGACGCGAAAAAAAGACACGATATACGGTATGATTAGATCTTTAAGATTATTATTACCTTTAAAAGTTAGAACTTATTGTAAATGTAACACTAATTAATTACTATTTTATTGCATATGTTTATGTTTTAATGAACAGAAGGTTATTGTACGTTCCCCAAATCGTATTTTATACCCACAATTTGATTTGGATAATGTTTATCAAAACTGGACAGACAAAGCTACATTGTCAAGATCACCAGGAGAAACGTATAGACGTAAGTTTATATTATGCGTCATAAACCCATTTTTTTGTTGTTGTCAAAGGGGTATAGAACACCTAGGGAAGTTACCTTTATAAAAATCAGTTGAATGTTTTAATCACATGCTATTATTAAAGAGAAATCAAGCATCTCCATGATCGAAATTGGTGTTTGTCAAACTGCTACATATCTAAATGAAACTATTCCTGTAAATTGCATGGATCAAATTTCTTTAAATTTTTATATTTTTTTCTATCAGGTCATGCTTTGTTAGTCATATGATTGTGCAACATATTTCCAAATGGAAAAAAAGAGGGACGGTGGGAGGGGTTTGCCATCCCGAATTCCCGAAAAAAAGACATTCTTATCCGGATCTCGAAAAATTAATAATCAATTCTCGAGTCCCTATAAGTGTAATCGACACCACGAAAAGGTCCTTCCGTCCCTCAAAAAAGGTATATATTGACAAGTTGCATAGCTCAATGATGTTGATATTTATCAATTAGATAAAATCCGTCATCCTTTTGTATTGTTTCAATTATAAATGTGAATTAAGCTTTCATTATACGATAAATTTTAAACTACTATCATAGTGAACCGTTTTTTTTTTTTAAGAAAAATGTGCTTGCACATAAACGCATATTTTAAAATGTTATAGGAATTAAGTAATGCTACGTAGTATGTTATCCCAAAAAAAGAGAAAAAAGATGATGTTATCGAATATTTAGGTAAATGTCGTCTTCTGACTTTTTAAATGATCAAGGGCTGAATGTATGGGGTCACAAATATTTATAAATCTATGTAGTCGATTTCTACCGTTTACCATTTATGGGGTATAATATTTCATGATGAAAATATGAATATGGTAATTATGTTGCCTAAACTAAATAGAAAAATGATCATTTCTTTTTAATCTCTTTCGTAGGATATTTGACTATAGGTCTGGTGACGGCAAAGCGACCAAAGAACACTGTTTACCTCTACGATACACTGAGCTCTCTCATTACAAATGCTAATAGTGAAGACTTCAGAGAAATCTATATCGTTATAATGCTTTCAGATTTGGACCAAAAGTGGAGGACAAATATAACTTCAGCAATCATAAATAAATATCCACAGGAAGTTAAAAATGGAACTATCAAAATAATTGGGAGCTTTGATTGGATGTATCCAAAGTTACAGAATCTCACACACCATCGTAAATGGCATTCACAATCAAAATCCACGTGGATAGCAAAACAAAATATAGATTTCGTTCTATTATGGTTGTATGTATATAAAACGAGGCTTTCAAAGTTTTATTTGCATCTTGAAGATGACGTCATAGCAGTTGAAGGATACACCAAAGCTATGAAAAATTTCATCAACCAACAGAAAGGGGAGTGGACGTGTTTAGAGTTTTCTGAACTTGGCATGATAGCTAAATTATATCATACACATGACTTAGAAGCACTTGCTAAAATGGTAGCTTTATTTTACCAAGAACAACCTGCAGACTTTTCTTATTTACAATTTAATCCACAGATGCTTCAATTTCGTCGTATAATAAGGAAACCGACGCTGTTTCAGCATATGGGGATAACTTCCTCACAATGGGGTTATGTACAGTCACTCAAAGACCGATTCTTTGTGGGAAATGTTCATAAAGAAATAGGGGATAATCCAACCGCAATAGTATTGACAAATTTAAAGTTTCTCCCAGAACATTCACCTGAGCATGTATACAATACCAGATATGGCTATTTCTGGTCCAAATCTAAGCCGAAGAAAGATGATTACTTTAGAATTGTATTCAACAAACCTCAAGCTATTGAAAGAATTGTTGTCAATTCTGGGTTAGATATATTTCCAGCAGACAAAGTGTACAACGCCGTATTAGAAATAAGCTCAAAGAATAATAACAGAAACGATTGCATAGACTACAATATAATAGGAAAGTTTGTGAATGGTAAAGTTGACGTTCAAAATGTCCCTTTTCCATTGAATACAACCAAAATACGTTGTATTCAAATAAGGTTTCAAAACTCACAAAACTTTTGGGCGATCATTCAAGAAATATCAATTTTTCTAAGGCGCTGAGCGGTGTAAACGAAACTTGCAAATTTTATCAAATTATAAAAAGGAATAAAAAAAATTCTCTTAAAATATTATGCTTTTTCTGATTATTTCTTTAAAAATTATAACATAACTGAGAATATAGGAAATAAGAGAATAAGTTATGCAGCTATGTATAAGGGTCTGGATTGGAGGTCCTTAAATTATGTTATATTAATTTTTAAGGGGGTTCGCGGGTATAAATCTTTTATTTTTTTTAAACATAGGATTTTGCTATATTTTTCTAAAAATGAACTTTATCATATACTTAATAGAAAAATAAAATAAAAAAATGGGGTCACCGTTCATTTAAGCTTACAATCTGTCTTCGAAAGAAGCATACATGTTTGTACAGGTACTTTTTTTTCTGTTAAACTAATAGGAGAAATAGAGGTAATATTGAAATAAAAAAAGAACTAAATTACAGAAATCGCTCAGATTTTACAATAGTTTAGTTTGAGTACAGCTTATTTGAAAAACATAATAAAAAATATAAGTCACCGATGAGTTAAAAAAGATATTTCAATTTTAATGCAAAAAAATGGCATTTTTGCACCAAAGGGAGATATTAAAAGTCATCTTGGGCTAAAACAAATTGATTTTTTTGGTTGATTTTTGTACCATATGAAAGAGTAACAACTAATAAAGTAATAAATAAAATTTGTAATGAAAAAAAAAATGTTTAAATTTTTGCTGAAATGTTTGTACCCTCGAGCCTCCTTGAGTCAATTTTCTCTATTCTTTATATTTTAACAGTCCGTTATTCTCTATACTTCATTTTTTGCCTTTTTTTCTATTCATTATTTTTTCCCCCCTTTTTTCTGTAATATTGGCCCATTCTCTCTTCTGTTAACCTCATCCAGACGCTCATATATTCGAGCGCGTACATCCATCACGGGACTTTTCATGCTAAACAATACGACATAAGATAGGCGTCCTCATTAATATACTTTTGGAAAAGGGATATTGCCATGAATATCATTATCTGAAGGTTTGAAACTGCATGTGTGCGAATCCAATATCTAATCCTAGCTGGAAGTTACCAGATTAAATTGATTGTTTTGTGGAAAATTAAAATGTCGAGACAAATAAACTCAAGAACAATCCTGAACACCATACACTAAAAAAATGAAAGATTAAGAAATACGAACTTTTCACAGTTGCCTCTGCACTTGCAATTTTCTTCAACTTGTGTTTCACATTTGTGCTCATCACGTGTATATCACACCGGTCAAACGTTTACATTACATGCATTTTACACACATTTTCTAGTGTTGTAATCAATGAAAACAATTGTATCGTTAGGTTTAGTGATCCAACTAAACTCGGTGTCCTTGGAAAAGTTGTAACCAACTAAATAGTAATTATAACCCTGTGGAAATTAGAGACAAATATAATATAATATTCATCATACACGTTCTTTTTTAACAGACTAGACATAAGCATAACTATTGTGGACTATTGGTCACCTATTTTTCGAAGAATTTTTTGAAAAAAAATTGTAACATCAATTTTATTATCAATTACATACAACAAATAGTTTTTTTTCAATTTATGATTAAATTACTAAAGTTCATATTTTCGACACATTTTTTCATTGGATTTTCATTTTCATTAATTTGAAATATATTGATATCCTGACATAAGTAGCCGTGCTTGATTTCGAAAAAAAAAGAGCATTGAAAATAGGATTTTTTTGTAATTGTGCTGAAATTATGTGTTAACTTCAAATTTCCTGAAACTGGTATATTTGCTAAAAATATGATATTTGAAAATAAGAAGACGTGCTGTGATTGCTAATCTAATGAGGCAGCTCTCCACCACAGACCAAATGACGTAGAAGTAAACAATAATAAAGTCTACGTACGCCATTCAACAGTGAGCAAAACCCATACCGCAACTTGGTTTTATTTAAAAACCCTGTTCAGTGTGCATTAGTGAAAAATACAAATTACAGTACAGCAGTGTTGTTTGAATTCCAATTAAAACTTTATTGAATATATGTATAACATACCAAATTCTTTGAAATTTGCCGTCCGTTCTTTAGCAGTTTTACTAGGTTCTTAGTAAAATAATGTTTAAAATATACATATTGTTTTTACAAAATTACCTAGACGATTATAAAGAATGTTTTGGATTTTCTTTTATAAAATTGCATTCGTATTATTTCTTTGATAAAAAATATCAAAACTTTGCTGTTCGTTCTTTTTCAAGTGTTTGTAAATGCAGCTTTTGTGTGTAATTCTATGGTAAATTCAGTTGAAAAGCCAACTACATGTAACTTCTTTTTTACAAGGCTTAATGCGACAAAATTCCGAAAACTTCAAGTGAAATTATATGACACTAATCGAAGAATTCAAATATGAAAAAATATTCAACTCGTGACCGAACAAGACTTAAGATATAATTCAAGGGTGGCTTGAATTTATATTGATTTTACCACGGGTTGACCCTTTATATAAATATTTTACCTAGATCAATAGCGAGAGGTAAACATATCGGCATAAAGTACTTTGACCTATAATGGTTTTCTTTTTAAATTTTGACTTGGATGGAGAGTTGTCTCATTGGCACTCATACCACATCTTCTTATATCTATATAAAGTGCCAACCAAAGGTAAAATCCTTTTCGATTGGCCATTTGATGAGTGTTCTGCTTCCTATTTCATTTGATAACGACTTAAGGTAAGCTTTGGTACCCGTTTGTACTTACACGAATAATTTTCAATATAAAGTACTTGAAAAGAGATTTAATCATATACAAATACAATAACCCTGAAAATCATAAGACTACATTCATGTGTTTACTGTATTTCTATTATATGCTGTTCCTTTGGTATATATATATATACGTTTTATGGTGGATAAATTGTGAGTATAGTATCATTTGAGGTTTTAGAAAAATCACACTCTTAATTACTGATCATGAATAAGATTGAGTATTGGAACAAAATTTCGTGGAGCGTCAGTTCCATAAAGTATGAGAATACTTCTAGATGGAACCTAAAATTATAGTAGATGGAACCTAAAATTATAGTCGACAATAATTCTATAGTTAACTAAAACTAGCCACAACAAACCAAGTGATCGCTTCTTTCAAATCATAAATTAGTGTGATTTCTGATTTATTGATTATATGTTGCTTAACATCCAGAGTAAAATTTTTCATTCATGTTCTCATTGACTTATTACCCAAATGTGTATTATACGAATATTCTTGAACGTACAAGAAACTCATTAAAATCACTTATTACCAAACGATTCTCATTCCAGTGGGGAAACAGATAAGTCTGCAATTGGATCAAAGCCCTCTAATCCAGCTGCTCGTATCTGCTTATCTGACCAACTTCCACACATTTGCTAATCATAAACGGACTACACAGTACCAAGGTTCAAGTTTTCACTTAAGACACTCACAACGATTTTAAAATGAATCATATGCAAGAAATCGAAATACCATCGGATGGAAAAGAAACAGCCTGTCATCTTGGACTGCAGCTTGAAAAGTGAATACAGGTGTTTTCGTTACTTCTCGTGTGATGTCACTTACGATATAGAAAAATCGCAATTGTTATCACACTATAAGTAACTGAACAAAATTGACTATTGAAATGAAATTGCGGTCCGCTCTTAGGACAAAATATAAACTCGAAGATCTTTGAAGTCTGTTTAAACCATTTAAACAAAATTAAACCATTTAACCCAAATAAAAAGATCCAAAAACTCATCCAAAACTCAATTTTTCTTACTAGATAGGCTACCTGACGGGAAGTCAATTTTTAACTGAAATCTCTAACCATATAATTGGTCTCTGGTGGAAAGTTGTCTCATTTGTAATCGTACCACGTCTTCTTATTCTTATGTTTACTAGTATAATAAATTATTTCTTACCTATATAACATGTTACTTTTATTATTCTTCCCTTAGTTTATTTATTTTGTATTTACATTGTGTCAAAGGTCAAATGTATTTGTTCAGTGTATGTTCAGTGGTATTAATATGTCCTTTGATTGAGTTAAGCTATTTCAGTTGATATTTTATAGTGTGTCTTTCTATGTTGTGATTTTACACTATTGTTTCAGAAAAAAGGTGAAGGTTTGGTACCATTAAAACGTTTAAACCCGCTGCATTTGTTTGCACCTGTTCTAAGTCAGGAATCTTATGTTCAGTAGTTGTCGTTTGTTGATATGGTTCATAAGTGTTTCTCGTTTCTCGTTTTTTATATAGATTAGACCGTTGGTTTTCCCGTTTGAATGGTTTTACACTTGTAATTTTTTGGGGCCCTTTATAGCTTACTGTTCGGTGTGAGCCAAGGCTCCGTGTTGAAGACTGTACTGTGATCTATAATGGTTTAATTTTATTAATTTTGACTTGGATGGAGAGTTGTCTCATTGGAACTCATACCACATCTTCTTATATCTATTTACACCGAATAACTGAATTTTTTTTTAATTAACAATCAAAACTCATTATATCATATGACATAACATTTATTATGCAAACACAATCAAGGTAAATTCTAACAAATATCAAATCCCTATACTGTCACAATATCCACAGTAGTAGTAATACACATCCAAAAGGCTTGAGAAAGAGTTGTTGAATCACCAAATATATCATAGATATCTCTAGCACGATTTGGGGTATTGAACACTTTTGAGAACATGTTACCAACAGACGCTCTATATCTCTGTACCGTTGTAACTTATGGTTTATGAGAATAAAGATTGTGTGTTTATCAACTATTTTATCAAGTCTGGAATATTTGTCATAACAACCTTTGGAAAACCAACCAACATGATTCATTATGTCATTGGTAGACTCATATCCAGCAACCCCAAGAGTAATAGCACACCCACTCCTAAAGCTGTGCTGTGTTTCCCCCTTTCGATAATGATTTTGGTCTCTAAACGGCAATAGATCGAAATCAAAATGGTTATTTTCAACAACTTCCTCAGTCGTTACTCTTCGGAAGTGAGAATGGAGAACTTCTCCTCTGTAATTAACTCATGACAACTCTCAGTTGTATCGTAAAAATTTTGAAGGTTCAAAACATGAATCGGGAATATTTGGATGAAATCTTTTCCCATTTACTCTCATAATTTCAGTCTAAAAATAAAAAGGAAAAAAATAAAGGTAAAATTACAGAGAAAAATTTAACCAACTTCCATTTCGCGTGACTTATTTAGCCACTAAAGGATTAGACCCTCCTGGAAATGAATTCCGAAGCTACAAAAATAAAATTTAAAAGAAACGCATTAAATAATAATAATTGTTGAAGTTAACTTTATATCCTTGATTACTCTTTCTTAAACTTTGGACATTCATTCAAATACCGGTAACTGATTTTTATAGTTCGTTTTTATGTTGAACTTTCCATTTCTATATAGCAACATTCCAGCAGCGCCTGCATACGGAGTATATATATCCCAATTGATACGATATTCCCGGGCTTGTATTTCATATTATGATTTCCTTGCTAGAGGATTGCTGCTCACAAGGAAGCTATTAAACCAAGAGTTCCAAATTGTGAAGTTGAAATCATCCCTTCGTAAATTTTACGGACGCCATCACGAGTTGGTTGACCGTTATGGAATAACCGTTTCACAGATGATATCGGATATTCCTTATGTCGTAACTACAATACCCTTTCCTTTTCACGAATGTGACCTACGGAATTGGACTATTTACCGGATTTGTAATAACATAAGCAACACGACGGGTGCCACATGTGGAGCAGGATCTGCTTACCCTCCCGGAGCATCTGAGGGGGCTTTTTTAGCTGACTATGCGGTATGGGCTTTGCTCATTGTTGAAGGCCGTACGGTGACTTATAGTTTTTAATTCATGTGTCATTTGGTCTCTTGTGGAGAGTTGTCTCATTTGCAATCATACCACATCTTCTTTTTGATACACGACACACATATATATATATATATATATATATATATATATATTATTGAATTAATAAATTAAATAAAGATCCATTTTGTTACATCTTGTGATCCGTTTATTTGGCAATCGCCAATGGCAGTCAGCAGGGTTTAAGAACATCCGTTGTTCGACCTGTTAGTCAAATGCGTTTTGTTTAAATATAGTTTTTCACTTTATTGGTCTTTTGGAAAATGTTGTTTGTGCTGTATTTAGACCCCTCTACCAAGAAATTTGTTTTGCATGCACACGTATAAAAATTGCGGTTTTTATCCAACGCAATCATAGGTTTAAACGTTGTTTTCAATTTAGACTTATTTATATTTTTTCGTTTGGGCTTGTATTATATTTGCCTTCGGATTTATATGATCCGTTCATCCTATTTCGACTCTTTAAAATTCAAGAGTCTATCCTTAATTGAGATAAATTATATGGCCTTCCAAATACCGTTTCGATTCCTAACATCACTGAAGAGACATATAATGTTAACAATAAGCAAATGATTGAGTAGTATCATCATCATAAACATAATTTTTAAAACAGGTTTTCAACTCCATATTAAAAATAACCCATTAATATGGTGTTCCTGCCAAAATCAATCAAACACTAAACTTTGAAAAACACTATTAAAGTACTCAACAGCATAAAAAACGATCAAATATATATCCTTGTGTTGACTTTATTAACAAGTATAAATTAGAGTGACAAACAAGAAAAAAAATTGCCGTAATTCAGATTGTTTAAGTACTGTCACTTTAAAACAACATATCAAAATGTTTTAAAAATCAAAAGGAAGCTTTCTCCCATCAACCCGAATGTTGTTTTAACATTACGAGAGAAAGAGTTTTAGAAATTTTGAGCTCTAATCCAAAAACTGGAACCCCTCCTTTTGTTTTTGTTGTTGTAAAAAGTCCCATCAGTCCGAAACGTTAAATGAGAAATTTATAAAAGTCGAAAGGGAGCTTAAGTCAATAAATATAAACAATTTACCAAAGTTTCAAGGAAATTGGTGAAAGGTTTTTGAGTTAAGAAAGAAGTGTTGACGACAGACGAACTGACAACGAAAAACTATAATATGTCCCGTTTTAAAACGGGCGTATAAAAATTATATAAATACTTGACCTGTGTTTTTTTTTTTTCATATTAACCCATTCAGTGATGGCTGCAGAAATCTTGTTATCGTCATTAGAACCTAACAGTTTTAAACATTAAGAACATATGTCCGGATTTTTTTCATACTGGCGACAAGCTTGCAGAGCCTTTTTATAGAAATCAGTGTCACTATGTCCTGCTTTAAGAGCACATTTTACTTACACTTCCATACTAGCAAGCAACACACGGGGCGAGGTTATCTTAGGTCTGCCCGCTAAGACTATTACATTTTTCAAGGCACCATCTACTCGTTCTGCATGAACAGAAGTTTATACCTTCAACAGGTACGCAAAAAACCCGCCACAGATGCTGCACGAGAACAGGGGTTTCAAACTTTTGCAATATCATTACTCACAAATGTTTCGCAAATTCAATTGAACATACAAATGACTAAAACTTCGTCAACCAAAAGTTGTCTCAGAAATAAATAACTTAAAATAAAGAGTCACTCGCCCATACAGTACTTTACAAAAAAATCGAAAAAAAAATCAAGCACACCTCGGCCCGTAACTGTAAGTTCAATTAACATACAAGAGTCACAGGAATGCAAAACATTATGCCATATACTAAATCATTATTATCACTATTTTCTTTTTACAACACGTGCCTCTAGCTAAAACTTCCTGGCACAAAACAATAATTTCAAGTTAAACTAACTCTAAATATGTGTCCGGATAAAACCTTTTGACACACAAAAACAACAGTAACTCCCGGCTAAACCTCCTGGTTACTTAAATACAAATAATAAAATTAAAACTCACTAAAGATTGAAATCCAAGTTTCATCAGCGTATCAAAAATACGGAGAGACAGGACAGAGGCGTCTGTCCTCGCCGACTGCAGCTTGAAAAGTGAATACAGGTGTTCTCGTTACTATTCGTGTGATGTCGCTTACGATATAAAGAGAATGTAGTACCTGTATAACATTTCTGATTAATATTTGAAAACTATCTATAAGTAAAAAAGTTATGTACAATGCACCAATGTTAAAAATCATCCAGACTTTCAATTTAAGAAGTGTGACGTAAGCGGCGTTTTTCTCACAATGACGTTATACATAGATATAAGAAGATGTGGTATGAGTGCCAATGAGACAACTCTTCATCAAAGTCACAATTTGTAAAAGTAAACCATGATAGATCAAAGTACGGCCTTTAACACGGAGCCTTGGCTCACACCGAACAACAAGCTATAAAGGGCCCCCTAAATGATTAGACTAAGTGTAAAACCATCCAAAAAGACAACCCACGGTCTAACCTATATAAAAAACGAGAAACGAGAAACACTCAAGGACCACATCAAAACAATACCTCCATTACCCTGGAAATGTAATGGCAGGTCACATATGTGGAGTTTTGAGATCCAAAAAGAACTTCTGGAAAATTTAAAAATTTCGGCCATATTCTAAAAAATGAATTCTATAAAAAATTTGTCAATCCTTTAAACCACATTACCACATGAAAAGTAAAAACCTCGTCTAAAAAAAATAATCCAGTATACCTTCCTCCATAAAAATGGTACCATATGCTACAAATTTATCGATTTGGGGTATAATTCGGCATATTTTGTTAAAAATGAGCCCGAAAATGAAACATGGTACGCCGAAGAACATGTGATAACTATGCTGGAGTTCCTCATTGACAAAATATTTGTTGAATTTGGAGGTAGAATTTTCCAGCAGGTTATCTGCATTCCTATGGAAACCAAAAGTGCACCTCTCCTGGTCAACCTTTCTCATTTTCGTACGAGTTGGAATCACATCAGACACTTGTCAAAAGAAAATGAAGATCAAAGAAACTAGATCATTTAACATCACTTACAGGCATATTGATGGTGTTCTTTCTATAGACAATCCAAACTTTTCTGATTGGGTCCCATTAATATATCATTCTGAACTACAGATTAAAGAAACCACAGATACAGCTTCCTCCGCCTCATTTCTAAACATTTAAATCGAATTTGACAACTGAGATCACCGGAAATCCAGAATGTATGACAAACGAGACTATTTCAATTTTGAAATTATAAATTTTATCACCTAAGCAGCAATATACCATCTTCACCTGCATGTCGTTTATACATTACTTAACTCATTCGATATTCAAGAGCTTGCAGCTGCTAATTAGACGTTGTAAAGCATCGTCGGTATCTGAGCGAAAATAAATGAGGCAGGGTTTTGTCAAAAACGTCTCGACCTTTTTCTCAAAAAGATCATCGGAAAGTAGAAAGACTGAAAGGTGCTGAAGTTGTGTATCTTTTTCTAAATATTTAACAGTGTTCCCTTTATTTGTCTTTGTGCTATTATTTCAACGTAAACGGGTTTTTATATGTAGGCGGATGTTCCATTCATATTTTGTCTCACGGAATTATACTCTGGTAGCACAGCCGTTTACGTTCCTGGTAGGGAGGATTCGGCTTGTGCTTTGAAAGCTCCAGGTCTTTGGATAGCATACTCAGAAACAAAACAATACAAAAAGTAAATAGAAATGGCAAGAGGTGACGATTGCGCCGAGCAATGTATTCCCCTTTATAACAAATAACCAAGATCGATAAAACAGTTTCATATTTTATAGACAAAGGCAATAAAACACAAACATCACCTTATGAAATGTAATGCTTAAATGCTCAATATATTTTCATACTAGAACTTCAATTAGAAACACTCATAATTAATTGACCAAGTTAAATGAAAGTGTTTGGCCATAGTATTATAATTTTTTTTTAATACTAAATTCACACAGTACCTATTTAGACGTGACAGTTTACTAAAATATCAAGAACTGTACACTAGTCGTTCGTTAAAAAATAGTAATTAAATCATTCAGGTTCATGACGTCACACATTCTGACATAAAAATATACAAACTGTTGCCCACTAGTTTTGTAAACTAGAACATAAACCTCGTAATTCCATGCACTAGGGATCAAAGTCAGTCCAGTAAACAAAAACATCGCATTGGATAAAATCTTGTTGGCTTCCAGGTCCAACCAGAACCATGTCTGAGACTCATAGTTCAGAAGTAATGACTAGTTCAAAACCTTAAACATGTTAAAAAACATTCGACAATACAAAAATTAATTCCAGAGTAAAGCTCGAACAACTCAGCACATTGACGACCTTTACTCTAAAATATCCCTCTCGGATGAACCATTTTCTTTAATATAGTTCTCAAAATGTACCCGTCTCTTTTTAAAATCGATACTCATAAAATGCGTAGTAAGTGTACAAATACCTTTTTGTCATTTTTGGATTATGTGCTCTTCGTATTTTTAATAAGCTTTGGATTTTCAAAGGTTTGGCTTCGAGCAACACTGAAGAGACATGCATTGTCGAAATGCACATCTGGTGCAGACAAATTGGTACCATCAATGTAACTACTACCACTTGCTCGACGTCTCTGCCGGTGGACTGTTAGTCCCCGAGGGTCACCAGCCCAGTAGCCAGTACTTTCGGACTGGCAAAAAAATACGGATTTTGTGTTATTAAAATTTGCTGTTACAAAATCATGGAAATTATTTTTAAGTTAAGAAATATATATCCCTCACGCAAAGCTCTGATTCCTTGCCCGACTTTGGCTATACTTTATATAGATATAAGAAGATGTAGTATGAGTGCCAATGAGACAACTCTCCATCCAAGTCAAAATTTATAAAAGTAAACCATTATAGGTCACAGTACGGTCTTCAACACGGAGCCTTGGCTCACACCGAAAAGTAAGCTTGTTGGTTTATAAGCTCTTCATATTTTTAACAAGCTTTTGATTTTTAAAGGTTTTGGCCTCGAGCATCACAGAAGATACATTTATTGTCGAAATGCGCATATGGTGCAGACAAATTGGTACCGTTAATGTAATTCTATGTTTTGGAACGGACACGTAAATTATGAATTTAGAAATGTTTGACTCTGAAGCCGAAACAAGAATCAATTGTTAAGAAATAGATATATAAATGAAACAATGAAACTGAATAAATCTAATTTAAAACTACATTTTATCAGATCGAAAGTTTTCCCCAATCTAAAAAAGTATTGTCTAGTCGAGGTTTAATTATACAAGTCTGGACATCGAGTCTGTAGCTCGAGAAAAATGATACCTGCAAAAAATAGAAGGACAAACCCAGGTTAAATATAATATATAAAATATAGAAATAGGGAGATTTACCCGACCTATAAACGTTACATTATATATAAATAAGAAGATGTGGTTTGAGTGCCAATGAGACAACTATCCATCCAAGTCACAATGTGCAAAAAGTACTATGTTTCTTTTGGTCGTATGACTTTTGACCTGACAGGGTAATTTTGACTTTTGGTGTTCTTGGTGGATCCTGAGGTGCGATTCAGACGCAAGAGGTTTTTATTGAGTAGTTTCCATTTTGTTTACCCTTCTATTTATATTTTACTTAAGGTGTACTTTATCCAGAAAGCGTACACTATTTATGATTTGTCAACATACTATCAACTACAAATCTTTTTGGCGTCTTTTTTTGATTTATTTGTATATATCAATGATTTTTTTAGTCAGTTGTATGTCTGTGGTGTATGTCTACACAATTTTAGCTGCTGGATCCCGACTATTGTCACATTAAGCTATTGCTCACCCAATTTTGTCAATAAGCTGGAGGTTTTGCTAGCAATACAACCAGGTTTAACCCCTATTTTCGTCCGAAAATTCCTGTACCAAATCAGGAATATGACAGTTGATTTCCACTTGTTGGTTGATAACGTTTGATTTTTTTCCGTTTTTATGGACTTCCCCTTTTTTATTTACCTTGAACTACGTTTTTTTTTTTTTTGCTTTACTATTACTTATTTTTCAAAGTTTTTATACAAAAAAGATACAAATAATTGGACAATATAGATTATATAGATATTTAGCTTTGGTTTTTTCCTCAACCATCCAAAATTGTTACTGAGAGGTAGACACAACATAAACTAGACGGGTCAGAATAATTAGCAATTGTATTTCCTAATTTTCAGTTTTGGGTGTTTAATTACTTCTTGTTCTTTGCTAAAACTCGTTTTGAAATTATTGAACTTTGGGTTCACAATGCTCATCAATTGCGTACTTTTGGTCTTTTAACTTTTTGAATTCAAGCGTCACTTAAGAGTCTTGTGATGACGCGGTCTGGCGTACAAAATTATAAGCATAATATTTTTGATGAAATTTTTTTTCTTTTTTCTTTTGTAATTTGTTTATTGGCAAAACTGTATAATTTTATACAAATGATATATGGTATAATTAAGGTAGTTAGTCCATAGTTCATCGGCAAAATCAAGACAAATACATATAGTTGGTTTCTTTGAATCATTTGACAAACTTATAAATAAATAATAATGGTAAAAAAACTAAGTTTTTAATAATTATTTTTATTACTTAAAAGTTTATATGTATAATCATTCTATTGGTTGGAGCTAGGGGTTCCAGCAGGAGTACGCTCTTTGCAATGCGTTTTTTTTATAAAATATTATTTTTTCAATTTACAAATTTTATGTAAGAAATTTTTTTTAAAGCTACACTACTTACTTGTCCATGTTGTCCACTTTACATTTTTGTTCTGTATATATAATATTTAGTTAATAATATTGTGTATATTTTTCCCGTTCTTTCAAATAAACTATGTCTAAGTTTAGTGGAAATTCAATTTGGACTTCAGTGTATATCCATCTATATAAGTTCTTCTCATACGTCAAACACTTTTAGACATTAGTAGATATAAGAAGATGTGGTATGAGTGCCAATGAAAATCTCCATCCTAGTCACAATTTGTCCAGAATATGTGTTCTATGGTTTCTATTGAGTCCCTAAAGAAAGTACCTTTATTGATTTGTATAAATTTAATTTTGTAGAGAAATTCATTTGTCCCTAAAATTCTCTGAGTGATCTTGAATTGGAGCTACTGTAATTTGATTTTTCAGTTATATAAAATGACATTTTATACATTTTATTCCAGATAATATTATGTATATTTAGGATTGAGGACCAATTTCCTGTTATGTGTTTTTTTTTTATTTTATCTTTTAAAACATTGTACATGTCTTTTAATCCTTTTGTAGATTTTAAGAATATTGTAATAGTGATTGGTATAATTGGCCTATAAAGCTTAAAAATCTGGTTTCATTTAATATTAAGACTTTTTATGTAAAACTTAACTGCTGAAATTACACCCTGATATATAAGAAAGTTGGTATCAATATTATATGTTTTTTTTAATTCCTGCCACTTCATTAAAGACTATCATTATCAATTAAATCATAAATTAACCAGACTCCTTTTTCAGTCCATTTTTTGTACAGAGGTATTTGATTACCAACCATAATTTGTTTATGATTCCAAATATTAGATGTGATAAATTTTATTTGTTTTTAACAGCTACAGCTACTTTATTTTTGGAGTTCAGTCCAAGCATGTAAAAACTCTTGCTAAAAGGGATGTTTTACATGTGTTCTGGGACCTACGTAGAGCTGTGTATTTAATTTATTATTTTCCGAATAAGTCAGTAACCTACAATACTTATTAGTTTGTTTAATGATTATTCTTATCCAAGTTAATTTTAACCCTATTATATATTGTTTTAAGTTAAACATGTTAAGTCCACCCATCTCATATATTTGAGAAACGGTTTCTCTCATATATTTGAGAATTTGTTTCTCTTTTAATTTCGCTAGGTTTACCATCCCAAATAAAAGAAAATAAATTATTAATAAATTGGTTAAGTAACCCTTTGTTAATACTTGGAAATGTTAAAAAAAGTAATTAAGCTTTGAAATTATGAGATTTAATCATCCACCATTTTCTACATAAGGAAATGCCTTAACCAAGTCAAGAATATAACAGTTGTTTTCCATTCGTTTGATGTGTTTGAGGTTTTGATTTTGCCATTTGATAAGGGACTTTCCGATTTGAATTTTCCTTGGAGTTCGGTATTTTTGTTATTTTACTTTTTATCCAATTGGAGATAAGTATTTTTTGACCAACCCTTTATTCGTATCTCTTTCTCTTTAAGTTTGGGTCTATACATTAGTGTTTCCATTTCTTGTACATGTAAATCAACCAAAGAGTTAATATCGAGGAGCGTAAATATGTTGGAACCCCACGCCAATCCGCACTTTACAAACATTGTATCTTGGCTATGTTTCTTTTTACCAATTCATACTGCCTTTGTTTTTTTTCGAAATTCATCTTGAGACCTGACCATACAGCATATAATTCTATTACACAAAGATATGCATCTAAGGATTCTGGTGAACCATCTAAAATAAGTGTGTAAGAGTGATTTCATCAGCACATTAATTCTGAGTTTTCAATAGTAATAGTTATATCAGTATTACAAACCTAATCTTGAACTCTATCCTATTTTTTTTGGAAATTTATAGAAATTTAAATCTGACGTCACATTGTGCGTCGATTTCGTCGGCTAACATATAATACGTTGTTCGGCTGTGCCCTTTTTTATGTGCTGATTTAGGTTGTTTTACGTATTCGTTTTTATTCTGTAGTTAGTCACCACATCGGTGTTAACATGTATATCTATTATATAGTCATTTTTATAAATTTACTGTTTGCAAAAATATGAGTTATTCTAAATACTAATGATTTTCTTATCCCAGGCATATAACCTTAGCCGTATTTGGCACAACTTTTTGGAACTTTTGGTCCTCAATGCTCTTCAACTTTGTACTTGTTTTGGCTTTCGAACTTTTTTTATCTGAGCGTCACTGATGGGTCTTATGTAGACGAAACGCGCGTCTGGCGTATTAAATTATAAGCCTGCTACCTTTTGATAGCTATTATTTATGTGTGTTTCTGTCCTGTATGTTCTCCCATTTATTTGTATTGTAGTCCTGTCATGTAATCTTGTCATTTTAATGTTATATTTAACATTGCCATAAAAGCGGGAGGTTTGGCTAGCCAAAAAACCAGGTTCAATCCACCATTTTTTCTTAAATGTCCTCTGTACCAAGTCAGGTAAATGGCCATCGTTATATTGTAGTTCGTGTCTGTGTGTGTTGCATTTTAGTGTTGAGTTTCTGTTGTGTCGTTGTTCTCCTCTTATATTTGATGTGTTTTCCTCAGTTTTAGTTTGTAACCCGGATTTGTTTTTTTCTCAATCGATTTATGGATTTCGAGTAGCGGTATACTACTGTTGCCTTTATTTACATTTTTGTTTTTTTCTAAGTAGTATTTATAAAATTTTACATAACAAAAAAAGTAAGGAGATAAATGGTCTCCTTGTCCGGTACCTCTTTGAATTGTAAAAAAATCTGAAAGATAATTATTCTGTGTTACCGCTGATTAAGTATTTGTATGAAAAGCTTTAACACAGTGTTTTATGGAATTTCCAAAGTTGAAAAAAATCAACAACTTGCTCTAGGAAAATCAAGATGACAGAATCGAAAGCTTTTTGAAAATGATTTGCTTTAGTGTAGTGTAGTAAATCATATATCAATCTGGTATTTTCATCAATAAATCTACCAGGTATAAATCCTCTCTGGTAATTATTGATTAAAATTGATAAAACAGATTTTATTCTTTCTGCAATGCAACTTGATGCTAATTTATGAACAGTATTTAAAAGACTGATTTGACACCTATTTGTCATGCATTGCTATGTTTTGTCACCTTTAGGGATGCAAGTAATAATACATTGTTTTGGGGTAATAGAAATTTCACCTTGATTACAACCATATTTTATTGATCTATGAACATATTTACATCTATAAAAATGTTAAGAAACTCATTTGTGTATCTATCAGATCCAGGTCTTGCACAATATTATAATCTCCAGTCTCAATGACAGTCTGATTAACAAATTCCTTAATTACTTCACCAATGTTGTCATAAAATTCAGGGGTATCACTATTTGGACCAGTTAATATAATTAAAACATCTCTTCGTTTTTCAATTGAATTAAGTCCTTGGTAGTTGTATGAGACAATCTGAATAATATTATTTTCATTTAAAGTATACATGACACACATAATTTAATAGCATTCTTAAAACAGATATAAAAACAACACCATAAAATGTCCCACACAAATGACAATAAGTAATATATAGCTAACACAATATATATTCTGTAGTTATGGTCTGGTTCTGATTCAAACTTGATACTATTAGTAATCTTGTTGCTATGAGTATCTTTACCTATATTTGCCTATATAGTAATGCACAAAATAATAAAATATGGAAAAGAAAAAAAAAGTTAGTAAAAATTAAAAAAAATAAAATAAATAGAGTAAGTTAAAAATTATAAGATCTATACCTGCAAAAAGCATAGTCACCCAGTTTGCTGAAATTACCATTTATTCTCTACTGGAGGGAGTATAAGTGGTACTTTGATAATTGGGTAACATTATGAAATGCACATTGAAGGGTAATATAACATGATTTACGAGTAAATAAACTGCACTCTTCACATAATTCTTTTAAAATTTCAATTTGTTTATAGTTTAAATAAAGCACATTTTTGTTTCAAACTTTTTGCAATTTGCACCAAATGAAATGAATGTTTTTGAGTTATTTCCCTATTGATTGGTAAAGACAAATTGTGTTAAAATTTTGAATCATCTTTGATTTTGGTACTGTTGAAAGTTACTTAAAGTTATCCTCATTTTTAAGGTTCACTGTCAAAATGTCATTGTATATTTATTATCATGTTTGGTATAAATTTCTAAACTTCACCATGAGCATATATGTTCAATGAAATATCTGTAGAAATAACTACATTTCTGAAAACAACACCCTTGCAAAAATGTGTATGTTTCATTACAGGTTTTTTGTTGTATCTACGATTAATAAAAATTGAAGAAAATTTGGTATACTATGTTCTGTGATATATATAATTCTAGTCATTCATTTAATATGTTCCTTTTAGATTTTGTTTTCAGTTCTTTTCAATGTTGCTGGGTTTTTTCCTGTATTTTTCTTATATCATTAAGTTTGGTTTTCGTTTTGATATATTATGTATATTGCTAACCAAATTTGCTGTGATATTTAAAAAATAAAAGAAAAATATTACATTACTCAAGAAGCAGTCTATACTTTCTTTCCTTTGATCCGTAGTCCTAGAAGTAGAATTTATAAATGATAACAATAACAAAAAATTAAAACTACTACCTGTATTTCATGAAAAATGTATTGAAATATTGCAATTTTTGGCAATGCGTACAATTCAAAACCTGAAGCCATGACTTAATGGATATTGAAATGTTTATGTATCCGTCATTTTGAACTGATCAGTATTCTGCACATTGGATGAATAAGTCTGGTTTTAAATTAAAAGTTTGTGTACATCATTACATGTGTACATAAGTAAATCTATTATCTATGGTACCTATATATCATAGAGAAAAATATACGATCAAAAGATATCCCATTGTCAAAACTGATACCAAACATAAAGTCAATCAAGATAATTCTAATTAAAAAACACAACAAAATCAAGAAATTAACAAATCAAAGTAAGCTATAAGCAAAAAGCAAAAACAAAAGCAAAGAAAGGCAAAGAAAACACACACAGAATATAGCATAAAAACACACAGAATATGGCATAAAAAAAGCAAATGCAAAAACATTAAAACTAGCATACAGTTTTAGTTTCTTTTGTTACCTATTTTGACATCGGACTCGGACTTCTTTTAAACTGATTTTATTGTGCTTATTGCTGTGTGTTTGTTTATTCTACATTGGCTAGAGGTATAGCGGGAGGGTTGACATCTCACAAAACATGTTTAACCCCGCCGCATTTTTTTTGCGCCTGTCCCAAGTCAGGAGCCTCTGGCCTTTGTTAGTCTTGTATGTTTTTTTAATTTTAGTTCATTTATATGTTCTGGAGTTTAGTGTGACGTCCATTTTCATTTAACCAGTACACATTTTTGTTAAGTGGCCAGCTGAAGCCCTCCTCCGGGTTCGGGATTTTCTCGCTGTGTTGAAGACCCATTGGTGGCCTTCGGATGTTTTCTGCTCTTTAGTCGGGTTGTTGTCTCTTTGACACATTCCCAATTTCCATTCTAAATTTTAGTATATACTCAACACATTTTAACTTACTGTATTTTTTTTAAAACTGAAATATATAAAATGAGTATGGCACTCATACCACATTTTCTTATATCTAAGTAATATTATAAACATGCATATACATTTGTTGATCAAACTAACTGACGGAAAACACTGCAAAAAGTAAAATAAATAACGAGAAAAAGAATATACATATACTTGTTAATTAAATACATCTCAAAGAAAGCCAATTTATTTTTACAAATTAGATTAATAGTGTAAACATGAAAGCAAAAAAGGCTTGGTCATGTAAGCTACAGAGAGCTTTCCTTCTAAGAAACCAATTATCTTTTTTAGAGAAGATAAACAAATTATTGTGTGAAAAGGATCTATTTTGCTGTAGAATTTAAAAACTGACCTGTAAGATAATTTCCGTATTCATCTGTTTATCGCTACTTGTCGTTAATTGGTGACTTTCATTTAATATCGTGTCAATAATACAATTTCCCATGTTCCCATGGGAACCAACTGTGCTTCTCTTTTTGCCGACTTGTTCCTTTATTCATATGAGGAACTTTTTAGGAAGAAAGAAAAGAAGTTAGCAGTATCCTTTAACTTCACTATCCGCAAGATATGTAATGTTATTTCGCTAAAAAAATTAACATTTGGTGACTACTTTGAACGCATCTATCCCATCGATATTAAGATAAAGGATACAACAGAAACAGTTAGGTTGGCCTCATACCTTGACTTGCATCTAGAAATTGACAATGGTGGTCGGTTGAAAACAAAACTTTACGACAAAAGAGGTGATATCAGCTTCCCAGTTGTGAACTCCCCAGTTCTAAGAAGCAACATTTCATCAGCACCTGCATATGGGGTATATATCTCCCAGTTGGTAAGATATTCTAGGGCTTGAATTTCCTATAATGATTTCCTTGATAGAGGGTTGCTGCCCACAAGGAATTATTATTAAGAGTTCCAAGTGGTTGAAATCGTCCCTTCGTAAATTTTACGGACGCCATCACGAGCTGGTTGACTGTTATGAAATATTCGTTTCACAGATGACAACGGATATGTTCCAATTGTAGTAACTACAATCCAGTCCCCTTTCCCGCAAATGTGACCTACCGAATTAGACTTATCATCGGGTTTGTAGTAACATAAGCAACACGACGGGTGCCACATGTTGAGCAGGATCTGCTTACCTTTCTGGAGCATCTGAGAGCACCCCCATTTTTTTGGTGGGGTTCGTGTTGCTCAGTCTTTGGTTTTCTTTGTTGTGTTTTGTGTAATGTTGAATGTTTGTCTTTTTCTTTTTAGCCATGGCATTGTAAGTTTCTTTTCGACTTTGAGCTTGAATGTCCTTTTAGTATCATTCTTCTCTTTTTTTCCAATTGGTCTCCTTTGCGCCACAAGTACATAATGAGCGACTCAAGTGACGTACCCCCGTCGTATAAATGCAATGACTTAAAAGACATCGCAAAGTGTTTTAAAAAATTGCATTTGCACATCAACAGTGAATTTGTAATGCTGAAGACAAAACAAATTGAAACTAAAATAAGGGTTGACCTCATCGAGAATCACAATGAATTCATGAACACTGAATTCGCCGTTTCGGAATCTAAAGGACTATGTGTAATCTCACTGTTCGTACACCAAAATGAAAATAACGTTACGTCATTGGTTGAATTTCCATTGTTTAGAACGTTTTAAACCAATCACAACGTTTTGATGTACGCTTTTGGAAATATTACCCAGGATGCATTAGATTCTGAAACGGCGAATTCCACGATATCCACAACAAACACATCCCAAATCTAGAAAGTAAACTAAAATGAAAACAAACTGAACAACTGCAACTAACATTTATGGGGGCGTCGGTGCAATGTCATTATACGGGATGTGCAAGGAGCTCGTATAAATTGAGAACTGCCAAAGGCTACCGAGGCATCCATAAGAGCCTTTCTGATGAATGTACTGATTATCCTACCGGAACGTCCAGAAAAATTCTTTTCCCCGCAGTCCACCGTCTACCATCTTGTGATGATGACAGACGCAGTATCATGATTAGACTATGAGTCTGATCGACCGGGACGAAATTCTAAATGCGGCTTTAAAACTACCACCTCGCTCAGGATATAATGTAGTTCCAGATTTACCACCCAGTCTCTCAGTTCGTCGAGGTAAACTTGGGAAAGAACGAAGAGCAATGTCACCAGAATCTAGGAGGAAGTCTAAACTGGTATACCTCTGAGATATACCAATTTTGAAGCTTGTCAACAACGATAGATCATAACATTCCGATACAATATGGATGATAAAAGCTTGTTTTTAAATTATTTCATGTTTAAAACATATGTGCTTTAGAATGAGATTCTTCTATATCGTAAAAGAAAATACTATAACTTTACTCGTCCTAGGCGTTTGTTTCTACAAAAGTTGTAAAATGTGTATTGCCTTAGGGTGTTTTTGTCGAGGTCCGCGATTTTTAAACATGAGCTATAATAAGCACGTGTCTGTTTGAGCAAATGAAACGTACATGTGTTCTCGTCGAGCGATGTCTGCGTTCAAGATGTAAACAATAACATAAGCGACTTCAATGCGCCTATTTTGATCTTTAAAAATCCTTTTATCCCAAGAAGCTTGAGAAAAATCACCACATAAAACGATAGTATGGCCATAAAGACAGATATATATGTGCACTATGTAAGAAAACCTTTGTGACATCCCACCAACAACTTGTATGTTATGATTTTTTTTTCACCTTCAAGTTGTAAATTACTGCAAGCCGTTTCTTTCTGAATACTGTGCATCAGATTTATACACATCTGACATAATACACTATTTCAATATGCACTTCTTTTCAGTGAACGGGAAAAGTACTCATGGAATGCATGTATATTTATGCTCGGGTTTGTTTGTTATTTTGTTGGGATTTTTTGTCTCTCATTAGAGATGACCAGGATATGAACGAACGAACATATCTCGACGAACGACCGTAATAGGAGCAGTAATTGTATGTTTACAAACGTACTTAAGATTTAAAAGATGTTATCATGTTTAAAATGTATTTAGATGCAATCACGTTAAGTGATAGATAGAAATGCATAAAATATACCGATTTTTAAAAGGTTTTCATAATATAAATGAAAGATATTTGAAAGTTTCCGAATGTGTTACATATCTTACGATACAATGTGGTATTTTGTTATTGTTGAAAGCATGATGAACTGTACATTACACATAGGATTATTTGAGTGCACCGACGACTTTTGCAATGTTCACACAAATATGAATGCAGAATTTTGATGATTTGAAATAATTTATAAAATTACTGTTGTCGGATCGAATGTTTTCTCTTTGTTTTTAATCGGGTATTCAAGTTTCAGACAAACAAATCCATCAGTTTATAAAAAAAATATTAAAACAAAGATTTTTCTATAAAACTTCTTTTTGTGTAAAAAAACTGGTCATAAGAGTAAATAAAGTCTTTTTTAAAGGAGTTAACTAGTCCAAAGGCATACTTGATCCATTAATAACGCATACAAAGATATTAAAGATAACTTTAAAGCCTTACAACTACTAGTATTTAGAAGAAAAAAAATATATGTCAAAATGACCACAAGCGCTTATGGGGTAGACCCCCCTTTTTAGTTTTGTTTAATTTTTATTAATTATTATTGATTAAACTATTCAATTTTCTATGTTTATACCACTTATCTATTACTACTCCGTATGTCTCACCTAGTTTTAAGTGAATTAAAAAACTCTGTTATTACCCCTCATTTTACTATCCATACTTAGAACAACATTTTAGTATGGATATCAAACCATGTCAGAGGAGACATAATGATTATGTGCATACTGGATAGGATTCAAATCCATAAAGTCCAAAAACCCGTTACCTTCGGGACATCTATGGACCGCAACAAACTTCGTCTGACATGGTTTGTTTGATACACATGCAACTGCGTCGATTGTTGAAGAACGTTTCACTGATCTGAGTATTAAAAATATCATTATTTCACAAAATACTCAGAAAGCAAATAATACGATTGATAAGAATATTATTCTGATGATGGTACGTCAACCTATGTTTATTTCGGAATTCAGATATATTGTCTTTCCATTTTGCTCAACTAAAGTGGGGAAATAGGGTATGTTTTGCCTTCGCAAGGGACTGGTCATTTGCATTCTGAAGGTAGGGGGGAGGGAATAAGGTGGCCTCGAAAGTTTTGGGAATCAAAAAGGGAGGTATTCAATTTTTCAATACTTCAGATGGGTTGCATCAAAATTTTCTTATAAGATTTTAGCTGTTCTGTATTTCATACATGAACAAATTATAGCTAATTTGATGAATATACTCTAAATACGTATCTGAGTTTTTCAACAGAAGTGTCTAACACTTGATTAAGATGTCATATCTATAACTGTTGTGTCATAATTTTTGGCTTCAAACTTCATTTCAATGTTAAATGTTTTATTCATGTGAGTCATGACCATCTTCTGTTTGTTTGTTAGACATGGAGAATGACAATAATAGGGAATAATGGTTTGATGTCTTTAATTCTTTTTATTAGGTTTTTCGCGAAAGTCTTTAGTATTATACCCCTTTCCATATGATAAAACACTGATAATATTAAAAGTTGTTTCCTAACATGATTAATCGCAAAACTCATGATTGAGCATATATTTCGATGGTTCAAGATGATATCCAAGAGTCAAGTTTGGCATTTTTAATACGTCTTAACGTGAATGAATTTCCTTTATGACCTGGATGTAAGGATTCAGGCGACCTACACCTAACGCTTCCCATTACAATAAAGAAAATATATTTTTCTGGCAGGAAAGACACCCATTTTTTCAATTGTTCAGAAAAACATCCTAAGTTTCAACATTTTCTTCTAGGAAAGTTTTTTTTAATCTGAAGTTAAGTTACAAACTTTTTAAAACAATAGGCTGAAATTGAAAGAAGGTGTGGTAAATGTCCCTGAGACCATAACAGACATATCTAGATAAAGTTCTCTGTAGTCACAAACAACTTCCCCACTTGAAGCTTTATTTCCAATACTGATGCACTGTTTTACTCAATAACATTAATATAGCATGTACCTTTTGTTGTAAAGAATACAAGTATTGAAACGTGTTTGGGGTGGAGTGGGTTGAAAATTTTCATGTCTTTTGAATTTATTTTCCTTCTTCAAGGTGGGGACTTGAACAAAATAAGAGAAATTCATCTGTTTACATCAACACACCCCCACCCCCCCCCCCCCCACCCTCCCCCGCCGCCCCCCCCCCGCTCCCCATGAAATAAAATGACAAGTCCCAAATAACAAACCTTAGATAATTTATAATTCGAAATATCGACACGATTTCGTTTAGTTATATACATATTGATCATCAATCATATCAATAGAATAAACTTCAATATAAAATTGAGAATGGGAACGGGGAATGTGTCATCAACCCGACCACAGAGCAGAATACAGCCCACTCAATATATATGCTTTCACACTTTTCTTACCCCCAAAACTCATTAAAACCCTTTTGGAACCTTGAGTTTTAAAGCAGAGTTTTGGATATTGATTGCATCATTTGCTACTGTAGAAAACATTGAATTAATGATATGAGGAGTTAGAAACATATACAGGTAATATCTTCATCAAACTTCATGCAGACGATGCGAATAACTATACTTTAACACGCGTTTTTATGGTAGATTTATTCTTAACTATGTATAAAACAGCAGCTCCCGTTTCGTACGATTCATCAAGTTACACTTTCGTATGTTTGTTCGTCAATATCCTGGTCATCTCTATTATGACATATACTGTAATTTTCATAGTTTTTAAGCTAGGAAATCAAGATCCCACAGAGCATATTGATAACTTTGTTGTTATATGTACGATATTGTAATGAAATCATTTTTACTCATAATGTGTTTTTCTTATTATATTTTTGGATAAATAGCAACAGATTTAACAAACGTTTGGCCAAATAGTAAAGAATGACATGTTTCTTCAAGGTGCACATACATACATTATAATACGATATGCTACATATAATACATATAATACATAAAAATAAGAAGATGTGGTATGAGTGGCAATGAGACAATTCTCCATCCAAGTCACAATGTGTAAAAAGTAAACAATTATAGGTCAAAGTACGGTCTTCAGCACGGAGTCTTGGCTCACACCGAACAGCAAGCTATAAAGGGCCCCAAACTGACTAGTGTAAAACATTTCAAACAGGACAACCAACGGTCTAATCTATGTAAAACCACATCAACAAACGACAACCACTGAACATCAGGTTCCTGGCTTAGGACAGGTGTAAACAAATGCAGCGGGTTTAAACGTTTAAAAGGTTTGATTAATATGCATGGTAAAAAAAACCACACACAATTGTATCTTATTAACCATTAGTTTTATTGTTTGGTCTTTATAAAATCTTAGTTTATATTCTGTCAGCCATAAGACATTAGATTGTATACAAATCCAGTTATGCCAATGTTATTTTTGTATGAGATTAATGTTTATTCTATTATTTTAAATCCAGTCTTGCAAAATATTTCAATATCTTCATTTGACGTGTGTTAATGTAATTGCTATTTGAATAAAAATTTAATCCAGTCACTTGACTTCTGCTTCTCTAAAATGACGATTTGAAGATCCATTGATTTCTTTCTAGTGACACACTAAGGTTTAGCTATGAATGAATGGACGTTTGTGATATACACCAAGGAGACAGGAACCCAACGACAAAAAATAACCAAATTATCTAGAGGACAGTATATAGGTCAACAGTAATCATTTGTCTTTATAATATAAAATGCTCTGAAATGTCACGTGATATCAAAGTTTGAATAACTTAATAGAAACAATGAACGACCTGACATGAATGACAATCTTTTGAAAAAAGAGAGACACATGTATATATAGCACACAACAACTGGTTCCTGATTTGGGACAGTCATATGAAAATGTGGCGGGATTGAAACATATCTTATTATAAAGTAAACACTCTCTCAAGTTTTTTCAATAATCTGCAAACGCATATATTAATGTCTTTTTATGGGGAATGGGCAAATCATACTTAAAAAAAAACAAAACACTCATACTTAAACAAACTTTTTTTCAGAATTATCAATATGCTTGACATGTTGATTAGGTATAGAATAACGAATTGAAGAATTCAAACATGGAAAAATATTCAACGAGTATCTTATTAACGCGCGGGCTCATAAGTTAATTATCAATTCTAATATGACGTTCTTCAAACGCTTTGCGTATATATCTGTGTTAAAATACGAATACATTGATATGTCAGCTGACCGGCAACGTCATGATTTGTTTCGGCTGTTCCAATCTTACTCCTTGTAGTATGTTTTAACCGAGATTAGACAAATGTAAATAACGTCATTGGTCGATGACGTAAGATTATAAGCATTCTACGGGAAAATGCACGAATGTGAAACTGAAAGTCGTCAAAACTTGAAAACATAAACAAACAATGACACGAATTTGTTAAAAGCCAATTTTCTTAAATAAAAGTAAGATAATCTTTGAACTTCATCCAAACCCGTCTTAGTCGAATTATGACTATTGAACAGCGGTATACTACTGTTAACTTTATTTAATATGTTATTTCAAATCGTTTTAACATGACACTAATTCAGTTTTCTCCGTCTTTTACGTAAATATTCATAGTGAGTTCAATTACTGGAACAGCAGATATTTCCCTTCATCTAAAAAGCTTCGATCCAAAACAATTAGAGACGTTGTCCTATTATATAGGAAATAATCCATGGGGGCTTGAATTTATATTGATTTTACCACCAGTTGGCCTTTTATGCCGATATTTTACCACTCGTTATTGCTCTAGGTAAAAATATGTACCATACATGGCCAACCCATGGTAAAATTAATATAGATGCAAGCCCCAATGAATTATTTCTGAAATGTTGTTTGGTCACGAGTTATATATTTCTTAATATTTGAATTCTTCGATTAGTCATATGATTTCACTTTGCGGTATTTTGTAGCATTAAGCTTGGTGAAAAAAGAAGTTAGTTGTCTTATCAACTGAATTTACTATATAATTACACACACTGGCTGTATTCACAAACACATGTAAACTTACGTTACAATAGTTTAAAATTTTTTAATGAATTAAGAAATATAAGGATGTAATTAATGATGCGGTATGGGTTTTGCTCATTGTTGAAAGGCGTGCGGTGACTTATATAATTATTAACTTCTACGTCATTTTGGACTCTGGCGGAGAATTGTCCTCTTTGGCACTCATACCACATCTCATTTATATAACTATTGTTTTGGCAAATACACCAGTTTAAGAAAACTTTGAAGTTAACACAGATTTATTTTGAGCACAATTACAAAATACCACTAAACATGCTAAACAGAAATTTATTCTAAAAAATGTTTTTCTCCAGCTAGGATTAAATACTGGATTCGTACATATGCAATTTCAAACCTTCAGATAATGACATTCATGGCGATATCCCTTACCCAAAAGTATCTCAATGACGACGCATATCTTTCGTCGTATTGTATAGCATGACAAGTCCCGTAATGGATGTACGTGCTTGAATACATATGGATCTGGTTGAGGTTTACAAAATAGATAATAATGGGCAAATATTACAGAAAAAAAGGGATAAAAAGATTAAGAATAGTAAAAAAAAGAAGGCAAAAATAAATAAGGAATAGAGAATAATTGGGTGCTGAAAAATAATCACAAACACATGTAAACTTACGTTACAATAGTTTAAAAATTTTTAATGAATTAAGAAATATAATGGATGTAATTAATGATGCGGTATGGGTTTTGCTCATTGTTGAAAGGCGTGCGGTGACTTATATAATTATTAACTTCTACGTCATTTTGGACTCTGGCGGAGAATTGTCCTCTTTGGCACTCATACCACATCTCATTTATATAACTATTGTTTTGGCAAATACACCAGTTTAAGAAAACTTTGAAGTTAACACAGATTTATTTTGAGCACAATTACAAAATACCACTAAACATGCTAAACAGAAATTTATTCTAAAAAATGTTTTTCTCCAGCTAGGATTAAATACTGGATTCGTACATATGCAATTTCAAACCTTCAGATAATGACATTCATGGCGATATCCCTTACCCAAAAGTGTCTCAATAACGACGCATATCTTTCGTCGTATTGTATAGCGTGACAAGTCCCGTAATGGATGTACGTGCTTGAATACATATGGATCTGGTTGAGGTTTACAGAATAGATAATAATGGGCAAATATTACAGAAAAAAAGGGATAAAAAGATAAAGAATAGTAAAAAAAAGAAGGCAAAAATAAATAAGGAATAGAGAATAATTGGGTGCTGAAATATAAAGAATAGAGAATAATGACTTAAAAATTGAGAACTAAAGGACCTCCCATCCAGACCCTTATACATAGCTCTTAACTTATTCACATTTTTCCTATATTCGGAGTTATGTTATGATTTTCAATAAAAATAATCTTAACAAAACATAATTTTTAAAGAGAGAAATCTTTATTCCTTTATTATAATTTGATAAAATATTCCAGTTTCGTTGAAACTGCTTAGCGGTTTAGAAAAAACTGATATTTCTTGAATGATTACCCAAAAGTTTTGTGAGTTTTGGAACCGTATTTGAAAACAACGTATTTCGGTTGTATTCAATTGATAAGAGACATTTTGAACGTCAACTTTACCATTCACAAACTTTCCTATTATATTGTAGTCTGTGCAATCGTTTCTGTTATTAATCTTAGAGCTTATTTCTAATACGGCGCTGTACACTTTGTCTTCTGGGAATATATCTAACCCAGAATTGACAAAAATTCTTTTAATAGCTTGAGGTTTGTTGAATACAATTCTAAAGTAATCATCTTTCTTCGGCTTAGATTTGGACCAGAAATATCCAAAACTGGTATGGTATGCATTTTCAGGGGAATGTTTTAAATAAAACTTCAGATTTGTCAATACTTTTGCGGGTGGATTATCCCCTTTCGATAATTTCTTTTGAACATTTGCCGCAAAAAAACGGTCTTTGATTGACTGGACATGACCCGATTGGGAGGAAGTCACCCCAATATGCTGAAATAGCGTCGGTTTCCTTATTATACGACGAAATTGAAGCATCTGCGGATTAAAATGTAAATAAGTAATGTCTGCAGGTTGTTCTTGATAAAATAAAGCTACCATTTTAGCAAGTGCCTCTAAGTCATGTGTGTGATATAATTTAGCTATCATGCCCAGTTCAGAGAACTCTAAACACGTCCACTCTTCTTTTTGATCGTTGATGAAATTTTTCATAGCTTTGGTGTATCCTCCAACTGTTACGACGTCATCTTCAAGGTGCAAATAAAACTTTGAAAGCTTCGTTTTATAAACATATAACCACAACAGCACAAAATCTATGTTTTGTTTTGCTTTCCACTTGGCTTTAGATTGCGAATGCCATTTACGATGGTGAGTTAGATTTGTCAAACTTGGATACATCCAATCAAAGCTCCCTATTATTTTGATGGTTCCATTTTTAACTTCCTGTGGATATTTATTTACAATTACTGAAGTCATGTTTGTCCTCCACTCCTGGTCCAAATCCGAAAGCAATATGACGATATATATTTCTCTGAAGTCTTCTCTATTAGCATTTGTAATGAGCGAGCTCAGTGTATTGTAGAGATAAACAGTGTTCTGTGGTCGCTTTGCCGTCACCAGACCTATAGTCAAATATCCTACGAAAAAGATTAAATAGAAATCATACTTCTTCTATATTGTTTAGGCAACATGAAAACCATATCTATATTTCTATTTTTGAAATATCATCTCCCTTAGATACCATGAATGGGACAGGGAAGTAATTGACTGAATAGGTTTATTAATACTTATTATGTAGTCTTTTCGTCACCCATTAATCTTTTAAAAAAGTTAGAATACTAGTTATAAGACTCAAACAAAAGCATTGTCACTTGAAAAAAAACTTTGATTCACAAAAGAAATCCTGCTACATCCTATCTTTTAGTCTACTAAAATTTCGTGAAAGAAACCGGACGTTTAAAACTCATTCCACTAAATGCTAAATAGCAACATGTGTTGATAAACACAAAATATACACTTACGTCTATAAGTTTCTCCTGGTGATCCTATTAATGTAGCTGTGTCTGTCCAGTTCTGATAAACGTTATTCAAGTCAAATTGCGGGTATAAAATACGTTTTGGGGAACGTCCTATAACTCCCTATCAATTAAAAAACACAAAAAAATATGCAATAAAATAGCAATCAATTAGTATTACATTTACAATTAGTCATTACTTTTTAGGGGATAACAATCATCGCAATTATACATGTTATACCGTATATCGTTTTTGTCGTCTCGATTTATTTTTATTTTTCAATTTGATGACAAAATGGGAAAGTTAAATGTTTACTGTGTGGTACTTCTGGTTTGGAAAATATACGCGAGAAACTCACGTTAGTGTTTATGATGTAAACAACATAAACTTGATAGACTGAGTGAGAAAACTTCATTATCTAATTTAATTACTGTAAACCAACTTATTTTCGTGAGCGTTTTAATTTCGCGACTTTCGCGCGTTGATAAATCGTCTCGAATATGTAAAACTTGGAACTTTTCTTATTAAACTATATCAAGTAAATTAGAAAATCAAGAAAATTAAATAGCCGCAAAGTGGACTAGAAAGGATAAAACGCCAAATAAAGTATCCGCGAAAATAACTTGGTTTACAGTATTATAGAATAAGC
Organism: Mytilus californianus; assembly: GCF_021869535.1. Classification (NCBI taxonomy): domain Eukaryota; kingdom Metazoa; phylum Mollusca; class Bivalvia; order Mytilida; family Mytilidae; genus Mytilus; species Mytilus californianus. The sequence continues at coordinate 44,791,057 of NW_026262582.1, read as the reverse complement.
AACATGAGATGCTAAAGCATTTTGTAGGTTTTAAACATGGTAAAAATTATTTTCATTAAATGCTTGACAAGACAAACAAAATCGATTTTACTTTCTTAAAAAATTTATGAAATGCAAGTATGTAGTACTGTAAATTCAGAAATTACTGCGTGCATTTATTATTGCGATTTTTAAAAAAATGGACAAAAATGCGACATTAATTATTGCCACTTCAGAAAAAGCTGCACACACATATATGAATCAGATATCAAAATGCGAGTTCTTATTATTGCGATACTCACCCAGTCACATTATTCGCATTAATAAAAACCTCGCAGTAATTTCTGAATTTACAGTACATGGTTTGGAACTTTTCCTTGCCACACAGATAGCGTTGACCTCTGCACTTTCCATTTGCTATTGCTTTTGATATGATACTGGTTTGGTCACCTTTTGCTGGAAGTACCTTGATTTTGTATCTTGTTAATCGATTTATGAGATTTGATCATCGGTAAAAGAAATAAACCTTAAAATGTCTGACTTTCTTTTTGTCTGTCTGTAAATCTTGTCAGCGCAATCTTAACAGCTAAATAAACTCATCATAGATACCAGGATTGAACGGACATGAATGAAATTTGAAACAGTTGAAGAGCAATACAGGATGTGCAGAAAGAAAAATAATCACGATTAAACATGTTAAAAAGATATGATCCCATTTACTTACTACTTCAATATGCCTATAATAAAACAGAGCGGACAGTATAATTTTGTGAGTTCAGTTACTGTTCTAGTTCATTTCAATGTGTTGAACAGTTTTTTTTAAATAAATTTACCTTTGTTGATGTAATAGGTCTGATAGATAATTCTTTGCTGTTATTATTCTGATAAAACTGTGCACTATCTGAGGCAAAATAAATAAAAAAAAGTCAACAAAATAACTTCAGTAGTTGACCAATCCGTTTATGAATATAGTAAGTTTCTATCCATCATCTTCCGTCGTGTTTTCGTATTAAGAAAGTAAAGGAATTGGTAGTTTTATTACAATTTAAAAAAAAAAAAGAGATGTGGTATGATTACCAATGAGACAACTATCCACCAAAGATCAAATGAAGTGGATGTAAGCAATTATAGACAACCATACAGCATTTAACAATGAGAAAAACCAAGACCTTATAGTTGGCTATAAAAGACCCCGACATGAAAAATATGAAACTAGAGGCTTCTGACTTGGGACAGGCACATAAAAAATGTGGCGGGGTTAAACATGTTTGTGAGCGCTCAACCCCAATGAAGGTATAATAACGAATTATTGTACTATAATTTTAACCAAATAGTTCCTCCCAAACATTAGAATGATTCGTACCGTCTCGAATAGTTTGAGTTCAGAATTGAGAAACTGAAGACCACATTTTATAATTATATGGTACGGATCATTGTAACTGATATATTGTTTAGAAATGAATGTTCTGTTTATTAGTTTCGCTTTATATAAGCCTCGTAAAAAATATCACTGATTTTCTTAATCCTGCAGGCCATATTTTCGCGATAGCATGCATGATATTATTTGATATTACTTCGTGTGTAATTTGCAATTGATAAAATGATATACAGGTGCTTTTTGTTTGGTTAATAATCGTACCTTAACTGCTGTTAGTGTCATATGTTGTGATATATTGAATTTTGTCCTTCAACGATCTCCGATGTTTGGCTTTGAGCATAACTCATGGCTAAATAATATACCCAAAACAAACTGCAGAAAATTATTTTGCATCGAGTTATTACAATTTTTACGATTGAAACAATACTTGTAGGTCATATTTTAAGTTTCACAACGATGCATTAAATTATCAATAAGCTTTTTAAAAAGAGAGGCGAAAGATACCAGAGGGACATTCAAACTCATAAGTCGAAAACAAACTGACAACGCCATGGCTAAAAAAGAAAAAAGACCGACAGACAAACAGTAGTACACACACACAACATAGAAAACTTAAGACTGAGCAATACGAACCCACCAAAAACTGGGGGTGATCTTAGGTGCTCCGGAAGGGTAAGCAGATCCTGCTCCACATGTGGCAGCCGTCGTGTTGCAAATGTTAGTATAAACCCGGTAATAAGTCAAATTCGAGAAACTAATACTTACGTTGAATTTGAATAAAAAACAAAATTGTTTGAAAAACAACCATCACAACCATAACTGTAACTAAGCTCAATATTGTTTGTAAAATATTCTTCCTAGTCTTCATTTTCTTTGATATTCTGAAATTTAATTAAAACAGCAACTGAGCAAATGATTTGTATATTTCGGTTTAATGCCTTCATCCGCAATTAATTTGTATTAATGATAATTGAAAAATGATACTGGTAAATCTTTGATAACATTAGTTTAAATCTTATTTACACCTAAAGATAATTAAGGTGACTCAAATTTTTAAGAACAGGTCCATGTAAGAATCAGGCAAACAGTGATAAGCCAATGTGGTTAATTGATCAAATATCATATTCTACATGGGTGCATACCTTATTGGAATTAGAAAATGAACTTCTTTTTTTTTTAATTTTTTTTTTTGTGTTATAAAAAAACAGATTTAAAAATTTCCCCTTGAAAGACCCTGAAAAATGAGCAAGAAAAACTACAAAAAGTCACGTTTATAAAGTAATTTATCTCACTTTAATATATATATATATATATTATTTTTTTTGCTAGTATATATTTTATATAGAGTTCATATTTATAGTGATATGAAAACAGATTAAAAATTGATTTTGGATATTTTCTTCCCTAGCAACCGTTTCCATGGAAATGTGATCAAAATGCATTTTAGAAAAATGCAAATTCTTCTATTTTCATTTCATTTTTTTTAAGAAACAGCAACAGTAAACAAACTTATATTATATATTTCCTTTTAGTAGAAGCCCTATAGAATATATCTAAACAAAAAAAGTTCGGAAACATTTAGCTGGTGTAGGTTTATGTTACTTCTGATTTTTACCCACCATGTTGGTCTAATTTAAGTGAAATATTCACTGATGTTATGCCAATTCCTATACATATGATATATCAGGGTTTAAAGGGTTAATTTTCTGTATTCTGAGTGGAACAATATATAGCGTGTTTATGTGTGATTTGGGGAGGAGGATCGTATGAATTATTTCCAAGGGTAAAAAATGTTATGAATAAATTCAACGTAAGTATTAGTTGCTCAGTCTTTAGTTTTCATTAGTAATGAGCCTAAGTCCGCAAGAAATTGTGTTGGTTGTAAGCTTCAATGGGGTCTGAATTGAAATAAATGAAGGATTTGTTTTCTTAGAACCAAATAATTTTCTCAATATATTGATCCACACCTCACTAGCCACTGAAGTGAAGAAATTTCAGCCGACGATTAATATGTTTTATGTCTCCCACACTGAACGTTTGTTTATTTATAGATGAGATAAATGTGAGAAGTACCATTCACAGAGTAACACCTGCAAAATGTTTGTTCAGTGGTACAAGCAGTTAAATGAAACAAGAATGTGTCCATGGCACAAAGATGCCCCCTTGTAAATATGCAAGAGTCAATGTTCTTGTATTCAGCAATTTTTCCATTTATAACAGGACATATCTAGTGAACTCATAAAGTGACGCCACCTTAATTTGAACTTGATCTGTGTTTGGTGGTAATAATGTTATTTAACTTATACATAATGCTTAAGGTGTCAGACCACCAATTAAATATCCCTATCTGTTCAACCAAATTTTGCAATTTTCACAGCTTTCTAAATATTTTACCTTAAGTTTAACTTCATAGAAACCAGGTATATCCTGAATTGTATATGTATAAGCTTTCTGCATGCCAATTTTCAACATACATATAAACCTTCTAAGAAAAAAACTGACCTTCAAAAAGAGGTACTCCAAAAATAACCCCTGGTTTTCTGGAAATCTTAAATTAGTATACTATGGAGCGCATAAATCCTCAATTTTTAATGCAAACTCATAGACAAGTAAATTTTGGCTCAAAATGGTCTATATATATTTCTCTTTCACCAAAAATTTCATTTCTGCAAATTTGTTGGTTAGTTTAAGTAAACAAGGACATCAAAAGCACTATTTTGTGTCAAAGTAGGGCTACTTTTACATACGTTCTAAATTAGAGGGAGTAATTGGTGGTCTGACACCTTAAGTCAGGCAAAATAAAGTGATAGAACGGAAACCAAATACAAATTAAAGTACAGACAAAGAAAATAAAAACAAGGAAAAATGGTCTTTTTCTAGGTGAGATCAACATCAAATATCGACATGGGTTTCTGGGAAATTACAAATTTTTTGTTTGTTTCATTTGCCTGGATTTGGTTTAATAAGATGTAATTTGTACTTAATGAGCAATATGGAGCAGGATCTACTTACATGTACCTTTCAAAACTAATCAAAAGAACCAGAGATCACCATTTCATATTTCCCAATACCAGTATAACAAAGATGATTATGTTAAAAACTGAGGTGTAAATGTGCATATTTCAGTTCTTGTAATTAAGGACAATCAATAAGTTACTTGCAATAAAAAAGTAAAAAAATTATGAAAAAATTATGCAAATAGTGCACTATTAAATTCTTGGTATATCGATAACATTGAACTTAAATTCCAGGTTTGCTACAGAGAAGAAAGACAATTGGTGATAATATGAAAGTAAAGAATAAAAAGAAAAATATATCAAGTTGTTCGAATGTTTAATTTTCCAAAAGCACAAGCAAAATCAGTTAAACATATTTTAATAATGCTTTGTTTTCATTGTTCAAATATGTATCACAAGCTTCTATCAAAAAGAGTGATTCGTTAGTATTTTAATAATTTGTGACGAATACTATTAGGTTCGTTAAATATACTGAACAAGAATGTGTCCATAGTACACGGATGCCCCACTCGCACTATAATTTTCTATGTTCAGTGGACCTTGAAATTGGGGTCAATACTCTAATTTGGCAAAATTAGAAAGATCATACTATAGTAAACATGTGTACTAAGTTTCAAGTTGATTTGATTTTAACTTTATCAAAAACTACCTTGACCAAAAACTTTAACCTGAAGCGGGCACTATCATGTTCTATGTTCAGTGGACCGTGAAATTGTTGCCAAAACTCTAATTTGGCATTAAAATTAGAAAGATCATACCATAGGGAAACTCTGTACTAAGTTTCAAGTTTTTTGGACTTCAACTTCATCAAAAACTACCTTGACCAAAAACTTTAACCTGAAGCAGGACAGACGGACGGACAAACGAACGTATGAACGAACTGACGCACAGACCAAAAAACATAATGCTCCTAAGTGGGGCATAAAAATTACAACTCATTAATGTTATGCAGCTGACCAAATATTACGGTAAATCTTTCAATTCTACAGGTTCAGAGAAAAATTTAACAAAAAATGTTTGTTTGAAAAACGGACATATTGAAGGACAATATGATTGTAATTTAGCCCAATCTTTGAATATGTTTTCAAGATTTTCAAGCCATTACAGGGAATAAATGTCATTAAGCTTCTCAACAATTTTTTACGATTCTGTACAGGTTTTAATAACACGAATAAGTTAGATTTGATTAACCAATACACAATATGATTTCTTATAAGACATGCACACACAAAAATCCAAAGTTTAAAAAATCTGGGAAAATAAGCTTAAGATGTTTTTATTAAAGTAAAATATCACTTTTAAGTAATAATTACGGTTAAAAGAAATTTTGCACCAAAAAAAAAAAAACAAAACAAAACAAAACTTCTAGTTCTTTGTCCAAATGGAGATGTTTATTCATTATGTATAAACTTTATGCCAAGTTGTATACTAGTTTGACCAAAAATTTAAATGTTACCCGGTATATAAAATTATATGACAGTGAATACGTAGTCAAACAACAATAACAGGTATAGATTAATAAATGAGTAAATATTATTGAATATTAGCGATAACAGTTTCCTCATCATGGCAATTAGAGCCGCAAGAAGATCTTCATCATCAAGTTCAGTCTTCACTAAAGGATTTGGGGTTCCTTTGCTACATAACTTTGAAAAGTGAGAGGTTAACGGACCTGCATTAAGCAAATGATTAATTGGAAACATTTTTCCCCATTTGAGTTTTTAATCTTTTTCATTTCTTCAGCAACAGCAGCTGGGTTACACTTTTGTCCTGTTCTATTTCCTTCTTCAAACTTGGCCATTAGAAAGTTTTTAACTGAATCAGGAAATCTTGAAATCTCCTGCCTTTCTTTATAGCCCATCCCATATTACTTGCAGAAAAATCGTTTTTAGTATTTGAAAAACAAACACAAAAACTTAACATTGACCAATGAACCCTGAAAATGAGGTCAAGGTTGGGGCTGATACCCATTGGACAGACATGTTTTCCTTACAGTCATTGCATACACCAAATATATTACTTTTGCTTTTAGTACTTGAAAAACAGAACAAAACACAAAAACTTAACATTGACCAATGAACCATGACAATGAGATCAAGGACAGATGAAACCTGCCAGTCTGATATGTACCCCTTACTATCATTCCATACACCACATACAATGTATAGTTGACCTACATGTACTGCTTATAAAATCTGAGAAAAGAACCTAATCATGTCAACTAGGGAGGTGTCTGAAATAGTTGTAGTGGACCCTTTTTATTTCTATATATTATGTAATTAACAGAAAATTTGTATTTTAGGAAACCTTGTAAAATACCTGATTTCTAAATTTTGTATAGACTTCTCCAAATTTTCATTTAAAGTATCTAGAAAATTAAAGATGGTGCAGTTTTTGTCATACAAATTTCAAAAAAAATCTGCATGTACAATGTAAATGTACATTATTGTACATCATTGAACATAACATTCATTGATATAATTTATATTCAATGCATTGCAATCTTTACTCTATAGTCAAAAAATCAATGGCCGCTCAAAACTATAGTATATGTACATGCTTTTACACAGTGCAGGTGTCCTTTTTTAAAACTTGAAATACATTCATTGAAAACACCTGAATATAATTTACCTTGTATAATCCAAGGAAGTACTATACACAAGGGGCCCTGTGTACAGGTGTCTTGATCAATATTATTTATTGTTGCTTCATTTAGTGATTATCATACATGTATTACATTTATGTATACCTTATAACTTTTATGTAGTTCATAATTGTACCAATAGTTTAGTTCTTTTTTCTCCTAGTATAAGTCCAAAAAAGGATTCAATACAGAAAATATCATTTATTTGTATGAAAGTCTTACTATTTTCTTACTGAAAGTTCATGTGATAACTTGAGACAACGTTAACTTTTTAACTAACTAATTGATGATTAAAAAAATTCTAATCCAAAAACCTAAGGCCAAAAAAAATATATGTGTGGTTTCAGTTACCCTACCTGTCCTACTGTTTAGTCTTAATAATAGCCTACCCGAATGATTTTTTTGTCATTTTTCACTGGAACTACACATACTATTTTATTTGCCCTAATATTCATACATGTGTGCAACTCATTTTTTTCTGTAAAATTTGTTAATATAAAAAATGTTTGTATTAAATTACACAAATCCTAATAATGTATATCCAATTCACATCAATTGGAATATGATATTCTGAACCTGTTGTTATCATGGTTACTACCTTTTTTGTGACTGTTCGATCAATGACAATTAGTAGGAGTGCTGGTACATGTAATGGCAATTTTTCTACAGCTGCTTTATAATATCGCAGAATGTTTACAACATTGTCCTTCATTTACTTGAGGGTTATAGTGTGATTTAGGTTTTAGGTTACATTGTAGGCTACATGTACATGTAGGTCTAGGTTAACATGTGTTATATGGTTAATGTTAAACATGCCTGGGTAAGGGTTTGTTTTAAATTTACAGTGGGTTTGTTTTTCTAAATCTAGTATATAACAATATGAACTGGACCCCTACAGATTGGGGCCAAACTTCCAAATGGGAAATAAATTAACTGTTCTAAAAATCTAAAATTTTGAATTCTATTTTAAGCAAAAAATGTTGAATAGTCATAACAGTGCATTGTATATGTCAATAGAAGCAACTTTTAAATGAATAAGTTGCTAATTTGATCCCTCTGTGATTTTTTTTTCTAAGGGATCAGACTAATAAACAACCAAGTATTCAGAAAGGTTGCTAACCAAACGGGAGATAAGACGTTTCGGCCATGAAGACAGTTCGGCCTTGTACCAGTTCGGCCATGTAATAAAAGTAGTTACCTATCATACCATTTATTTTAGATTAAAAGAGATTTTGTTGTATATGACTTTCATTTATTTACCTTTGATAACTTTAAAAAATAAGTAGTGTTTGAAAGTTAATTAGGAGTTTATTGCAGACAACACTTACCATTATTTTTTATAGTCAGTGTGATAATAAGTACACGATGTTAAACGATAAAGTTGCGATTGGTCATGTTTAAAAAAAAAGATTGTTATAAATTAAAGAGTGCTAAACAGTCCAAAGCTGAGCACAAGCTTATACAAATAAGAAGAAGTGGTATGATTGCAAATGAAACAACTCAGGGTTCTCATAAAGGATTTTGCAAGGCGAGTCCAGTGACTCATCTTTTTTGGCCAATTATGATGAGTCCAACAGCATGAACATTGGGAGGATGAAATTTTACTGCTATATAATTTAGTAATTCAGTCTCCATGTCAAAATGAAGCATGGAAATAGCATCAAATTTGTATTATTTTAAAATGATGATATACAAATGTATGTACTCAGTTGATTCAACATTATACAATTGTTACGCATTTTTGGAATTATTAGTTTTCAGAGTCCAGACAAATTTTCATGAGTCCAGGACTCATGGACTCGCCTTAGTTAGAATTCTGCAACTCTCCACAAGAGACCAAATGACTTAGAAGTTAATTATAGGTCACGGCCGTTATCAATGAGCAAAACCCATACCGCATAGTCAGATATAAAAAGCCCCGAAATGCCGACTGTGACATTTTCCGTATTCTGCATCGTACTAATCTTTTGCAAAATTCTTAAAAAAGTCTATATCACATATACAGAAATAATAACTTACATATTATTTTTGTATTCAAAACATTGATAGAACATTTAGGAAAAAAGTATAATGGACAGAACCGACCAAGGCAGGACTGGTGTATGACCGAAACGACATAAGGCTGAACGGTTTCACTACCTAAAACAAAAGTTGTTGCCTAAATTATATACATTATGTACATGTAATCTATTGCACTTTGTAATATTTTACATCAAATATATAAAAAAAAAATGCATAGTAAATCTTAATACATTTGTAACCCATTTGGGAAATTTGTCCCAACCTACAGCTTTAACTAGTTTTTTAGCCTAAGAGGACTCAGTACATGTACTTCGTTGATGGGTGCAATCTCAAACGTTTGAAGTTAGTTTCGGGTTTGTGTTCACTGACACTGTGTTCGGGTCTTTTTTTTTTCTTAGTTTTTTTTATCGGATAAGGTAAATATTACTTTCTAAACTTTTCCTAGTGTTTTAATGGGTGTGTTGCATATTTACGTTCTTGAATTTTACAATAAAGACTCACTCAAGAACCCTGTGACTGTGGTTGTCCGGTGGAAGCCATACTGTTTACTGTTTACTGTTTAATGATAGGTTCCTCCTATCTAAGGAGCACTCCCGAAGGATAAGTTTATAAATTATTATGTATATGGATATTTACAGGGACTTAGTTTTAACTTACTGTTAGTAGCACCATCACCCGTAAAAAAGCTATAACAAAATACACCTTATGTAATGTCTATGATGTGTGTTATCACTTATTCTATCTGTGTTGTCACCACTTATTTTGAAAACAGAGTGTAGTGACAGAGTCAGCATATTCATTTACCTGAAAATACCACATCTCAGTGCTATTAACTCTCCTTCACTGCCAACGGCTGGTTCATCTTCAGTTTGGTGAAGTCTTAGATCTTGTAAATGCCGCATTATGTCTTTATTACATTTCGAGAGCTTTCGTACACTTTTATCCTGCTTATATACTAGATAATACACGCATTTGTTGGTTGAAAACAGACTAAGACTGCATTTCATGTCGGGTGGGACGGACTCGTCTGCCATTTGTTATCGTTGTTGTAGTGCATAATACGCGCCTTTTTCAAAAAGAGGTAACCAAGGGAAATAAAAAATACGGTAAATGACGCGTTTCAATTATTTTATTTTAGCCAATAACATTTTTCAAATAAAAATTTCCCAAAAAAAAAGAGAAGATATGTATCAAATGATTTCAAATATAAATAAATACGTGTACCAGGCATCTGCTGTTTACAGAAAAAACCAATATCGAAGTTGACCCAATTTCAATGCGTTACACTGTTGTCTATGCGGACGGCAATGCATTCTATCTTTTTTTTCTAGACAAATATGGCGTCCATTGCTGTAATATTGTGGTTTTGTCATCTTTAATAATGAATTACAAAGTTCCCAAAATTTTACCATATTTCGTGTTAATGTACTTTTTTTTTTGCCTGATTCTTACACGGATTTGTACTTAAATATTGTTCCACCTGTCATTTGTTTATCATTGTATGGTAATCTGTAGATGAATATTAATTGTGTCGTTTATTTTTGTGTCATTGATATTCAACCAACATCTCCTTTACTTATTTATACTTGAACAGAGCATATTGATATTTTTGTTTTGAGTTTCGATGGAATATAATCCAAAGATGAAGAACGGGAATATTCTTCAGTAAACAAGCTTCTCTTTCAATATAACTATTATAAGTATATCGGAAGTATAAAAAAAAGCTGGTTTCAGATGTATTGTTTATACGAACAATTAAAAAAATCCTTGAAAGTACAAACACACGGATCGTCTATCCTTGTGAAAAAGTGCACACATATTTATTTTTCATAAAAAATATTTTTGAAAAAATTAAAGACAGATTAAGAATAATTCAGCGATGTGTCCGAACATGGTCAATGTAGATATAAATATCTCATTTAGGTTGGAAAAATAATTCAATCCAAACAAAGGGGAATTGGAACTGGAATCATTTTTAATTGACAACAAAAATCCCGCAAACCGGTCTGTAATTTAAAATCGTCAATATTTTACCACGCGAAAAGAACCCAACACTGTACTCTTTTTCATCTTTGTCTTTTTTACACCGGGTATACCAATATACAATCCGCGGGAAACACAAATCCCTAAGAGCAATTACACAAGACGGCAACATGGTAAGTAAGTAAAATCTGGATCGAATTTCCATGGAGCATGGGAATCGGATACATCTTTTCTTTTGAATTACACAAAGCAAAGCGTAATTGCTCCCCGGGATTCGGATCACAAGTTTATCTAAGATGGTGGAATTCACGTTGATCAATCATAAGCTTTCTGAGAAGTGTAACATGAAAAGTTATTTTCCTTTTTTCTCTCGATTTTTTTATTGCCTCATTGGTATCTTCTTACTTGAAAATCGTATCACATTGGAAATATATATACAAATTCTGTTCAATAAAATTAAATTTTACTTGTGGAAAATTGAAATCCTTACTTTGTTTGTAAAACTTAGCTTTGACCGGACACTAAGTGGAAATCTTTGTATGTGCGTAAAAAAACAGACATTGGACCCATGGTATCCGTATTATATATTTCAGTGGGATAGGTGCGATCAAATGGTCACCAAACTTAATCTTTTAGATAGAGGACATACTGTACTGACAGATTCGGGTGTGATTCATTTTCTACAAATATTTTTATGAAATTTATCTTCTTGCTGTTTCTAAGGAAACGATGCGGTTCCATCTATGTGAATGTGAAACACAAGTAAAAAAATGTCACAAAAATTCAGAACTCCAAGGCAAATTCAAGGGGAAGTCCATAAAAAGTTACCAAATCAGACAGTATCAATCAGCAGAACAAGTGAAAAACAACTGCCGTATTCCTGACTTGGTACACGCATTTTCCGAACAAAATAGTGAGTTAAACATAATTTTTGTTGGATGTTGTCAACCAGTCAGTCAAGAGTATAGTCAAAATGTTTTATATCGCTCGTTTCTTTATCCCTGACCGTAGTTCGGATCTAATTATGATTTTCTTTTTATTTTGTAATGTAAAACATGTATAAAAGCTAAATAGCATATATATATTTATATATTTCGGTTCATTTTTTTACCATTCTTGCAAATATGATAAAACTAGTTTGCAGTATCAAGCATTCTTAAATTCAAATACTGTAAACCAACTTATTTTCAAGAATACTTTATTTCACGTTTAACCCTTCGTAGCCGACTTCCCGGCGATTTATTTTCACGATTTTCTAATTACTGTAAATTCAGAAACTATTGCGTGCATTTATTATTGCGATTTTTCAAGAATGGACAAATATGCGAGTTTTATTATTGCGATTTCGAAAAAAGTGCATACAGGTCTATATTTCAGTATCAGAATGCGAGTTCTTATTATTGCGATACTCACCCAGTCGCATTATTCGCATTAATAAAAACCTCGCAATAATTTCTGAATTTACAGTATTTTGACGTATTTATATAAGGAAGATAAAAGTTTTACAAATTCGCGACGATTGATATTCGCGAAATTTTTCAACTCGTGAAAGTCGCGAAAATAAGTTGATTTACAGTAAGACTATCTTCAGATGTATCATAGTACATATTTCTAATCAATCATAATGAGGTTCCAATTGCTCTGGTAAATCGTTTAACTGATTAATATAGAAATAACGCTTCATGACACACATTATACAAAGTATGATATTCATTTTCTTGGAAGTTCAAAATGCGTTTTACTGAGATTACCTATTAATTAAGTTAGTCTGTTGAATCATGTGCGTCTGGCGTACACAGTTTTAAGTCTGGTATCTATGATTGAGTTTATACACATAAAGGGTATATACGCCTATTGATTAACACTAGTAACGGGTTTTACTACTGAAACGGTCATTTTAAACTTAACAACTCTTAAATGCCTGAATTTACCGCAAGGAAAAATGTCAAGATCTTTTTCAGTTGTTCAGTACACTAACTATCGCGATCGATTAAGTACCAGTCAGTACTGATTCAGGTAATTAAGAAAAAACGCGTAGCTTTCAATCTAGTACTGTTAAGTACATTTTAGTACACGTCAGTTCATCGATAAAATCGTTGTCCAGTACTTTTCAGTGTATCAAAATAATATGAGGATAGCTTCCCTTTGATTAGCAGAAAAAAAAGCGAAAAAAAAATAATGAATAACAATAATAAACAAATAAATATAAATGAATTTTCCCGCGTTTCGGCTAGTAATAGCGGGAAAATGTCTGTATTAACGGTTTGAAAAAAGGTATTGTCCAATCAGGATTTGTTTGTAATCAAAATTGATTACAGGTAAAAGGTATACATGTAAATGTATCTCATTTCTAGCCGTCCTTTGAAGCGTACACATCAAAAATGGTCGCCGAACTTCAAGAGCAAATCCGAATTCAAGTCTCGAATATTTTGACGGTAAATCAAAATGACATGATGAACCAAATGAGGTCAATTATTTCCTGTGAAATGGGTAAGATGCATGTGCAGCAGCAACAGATTGCAGAAACACAGGTCTCGAAGATAGAAGCTACCTTGACGGATGGGCCCAAATTCAAGAATCGAGGGAATGAAGAACAGTTCAAACAAAACTTGAAGGTGCTGAGCAAAATGAAAGAAACTGACAGTCTTTTAGACGACAACAATCCTACACAAGACACCGTATGCAAAGCCAAGAAAAAGTTATCGGAAGGTATGGCTTTAATGAACTATAGGCAAAAGTCAATACTGATTGCTGATTCATCCGAGCTCGGCTGGCGAGTCGTGCATACATACGAAACCAACCCACTTGCAGAGGATTCGGAGGGTGAAAGGAAATTATACAAGGCCAAGAACAGAGCAGAAAGAAAAGCGAAGGCTGAAAAGACGAAGAAATCTAGACGAGTACACCCCTATGTTCAACCAGCAGAAAAGGCAGCTATGGCAAGAAAACCTGGCAGATGTTTTAATTGTGGTGTGAAAGGGCACTGGAAACAGGAATGTCCTGAGCTTCAACAGCATAGAAAAAATGATAAGATAAGTAATCTTAATACTTTTAATAGTAGTAATTTAGAAGTACACGTAGATAGTTCATGTATAAAGATTAATACAATTAAATCACCAGTCAATACTTTGAAAAAACACATAAACAAGTGGAAAATCATCCAAGCAAGTGATTACATTTTAATTGTTATTGACAAAGGTTATATGTTACCGTTAAAAACTTTACCTCAGAACGTTTTATTAGATAATAACAGATCAGCCAAAGACAACAAATCATTTGTAAAAGATGAAATCGAGAAATTGTTGTCTAAGGGTTGTATATCAGAAGTATTTAAAAAGCCTAAGGTTGTAAATCCATTAACGGTTGCAGGTAACAAGTCAAAACTTAGATTAGTGCTTGATTGTCGTCACATCAACCCACATTTATATCAATTTAGATATAAGTATGAAGATGCAACTGTGGCAAGAAAATTGTTTTCTAAGGGTGATTATCTGTTTTCTTTTAATTTGAAGTCAGCTTATCATCATATAATGGTACGTCAGGAAGACAGAACATATTTGGGTTTTCAATGGGAGTCTAAATTTTACATATTTAATGTGTTGTGTTTCGGTTTTGCTACAGCAGGTTTTATATTTTCAAAAGTCTTAAGAGAGGTTATAAAGCATTGAAGATCTAACAATATCAGGATCCTTATGTATCGTGACTACGGTTTAGGTGGTGCTGACAATTATGATGAATGCACTACGGTTAGCCATAGAATAAGGGCAGATTAAATCTATTTTGATTTCATTATTGCTGAGGAAAAGTGTAACTGGAAACCGGTCCAAGTGATAACTTTTTGGGGAATGGTATGGGCTACTTCTGAAGGTATAATTAGAATAACAAAAGAGAGAATTGACAGGATAATAAAATGTATATCCTGCATATGTAACAGGTTACCAGACAAACGTGTGATATCAGTACAACTATTATCTTCAGTTATTGGTCAGTTAATATCTACACAGGGTGTGTTGGGTACAATTGTAAGGTTAAGGGCTCGGTATGCTTATGACTGTGTTCAGGATAGAACATCATGGGATGCACCGGTCTGGGTTACATCAGAAGCAGAGGTAGAATTAGAGTTTTGGTTATCAAATATAGAAACGGTAGAAATGTTTGGTGTATGGGATGCACATGAAACAAACATGAGTTCTACTTGGAGAGAACTTGAGGCTGTTCATAAGGTTTTGAAAACTAATTTGCCTGCATTGAATCGTCAAAGTGTAAAAATACATACTGATAACAAAAATGTTGAAACTATTTTGAAGGTAGGTAGTAAAAAGACTCACTTGCAAGATATAAACATGGAAATTCAAAATGCATGTGAACAAAGCAATGTTTCGTTTTTTGCGAAATGGATACCGAGAGAAAATAATACACATGCAGACACTTTAAGTAGGTTGAACGATTGCGATGACTGGGGTGTACAAACATGGTTGTTTCGTATGCTTGATAGAGAATGGGGTCCTCATACATTAGATCGCTTAGCGTCTTCATATAACAAAAGATGTGATAACTTTAATTCCAAGTTTTGGTGTCATGGAACGAGCGGTGTTGATGCTTTCAAACAGCATTGGGATAAAGAAAATAACTGGTTAGTCCCACCACCTTCGTTAGTTACAGAAACAGTTAAAAAGATGTTAAAAGATAGAGCAGTTGGTACGCTAGTTATACCCAAATGGAAGTCGGCTCCTTTTTAACTCATAGAGGAAGGGGGCGAAACGGGATTTTTGGTATGATTAAACAAAATTTCAATTTCGTTGCTATGCGTGTTGAAGTTAAGGTGGTTTGATTATCATAGATTGCATTTCTGTTTTCCAGGAATAGGTTTGACAGAAAAAATCAAGGAAGATGTGAAAGATGCCGGCGTAGACGAGGAATCTGAACTTTTCAAGTATGCAGAACATATGTCCAGTTACATTGTGAACAGTAGAAGCGATAACACAGCAAAATCGTACTTTTATGCATTTAAACGTTAGGAAACATTCATTAAAAAAACATGGTTTTCAAGCTTTACCAACACAGCCGGTTCATATAGCTTTATACATAACTTATTTGCTTGACTCGGGTGCTACATTTAAAGTTAAATCAGATTATTCAATTTTGTATATAGAGAAGAGTAAGACCGACCAGTATCGTAATGGTAATGAGGTTTTAATTTCCAAGGGGGATACCGTTGCTTGTCCATATGAGATGTTTCTGAGATATGTAAATCTTTCAGGTGTCAATTTGGAATCAGATTTTTTCCTTTTTAGACCTTTTTTCCGTTCTAAAAGTATTTGTAACTTATATATAAAAACAAAAAGCTTAGTTATACTACAGCCAGAGAAAGCATTATTTCTAGACTAAAACTAGTTTCAAAAGACCTGAAACTTGGATTGCATTCAATGTGGTCAGGTGGGGCTACTGCTGCAGCAAATTCGGATGTCAATTATAGGGTATGGAAACGACACGGTCGTTGGAAAAGTGACAGTAGCAAGGATGGTTACGTTGTAGATTCAGTTGTAAAAAGGCTGCAAGTGACCAAGCATTTAGGGTTGTAAATATTTTTTGCTTTTCGTTCCGGTTCCCCCTGTATTTGTAAGTTTTCTAGCGTACGTGACGGGCTAGTCGGCAAAATTAATTTTGTATTTTATTTGTTTATTAATTATGGTAAACGTACATGGTGCACATGTAAGAAGGTTGTAGGTCTGTCAGTCGTTAATAGAGTGAATACATGAATTTTCCCGCGTTTCGGCTAGTAATAGCGGGAAAATGTCTGTATAAACGGTTTGTAAAAAAGGTATTGTCGAATCAGGATTTGTTTGTTATCAAAATTGATTACAGGTAAAAGGTATACATGTAAATGTATTTAATTTCTAGCCGTCCTTTGAAGCGTAAACATCAAAATTACATTTTGGATAATAAATTTAATATCGCAAAGTTGTATGCGTAGTGTAATTTTTATTTTCTGAATTTAAATTTTAAAATGTTATACAGATTATAAGCGTATATTTTGATTGGGAATGAAAGTTCATTATCCACGCAAGTTCTCGTGTTGTCCCTATGATACGATCTTTCGAAAGATATTTTTGCTAGAGAACACAGGTTTCCAGAGCTTTTATGACCATCAAATACTAAATGGTTTTATCTCTGTTTTTTCCTGAGCGTATCTTGGCCGTTGGTACGGGGAGGAACTTTCTTAGGTTATTTGTAAATGATCAGGGATTAATAAATGTATAGATGGTTACTCAAACAATGTTTGAAATATTTGTTATATATATGTTTGTATATCTATAATAAATTCCGGAGTCCAGCGTACTTGACGGGCTAGTCGGCAAAATTAATTTTGTATTTAATTTGTTTATTAATACTGGTTCTCTGTAACAATTTAAACTCTTATATAGGGAGTGTGGCATGCATGGTCATGGATTTTCTTCAAACTTCACACACTTACTAGTCTTGATGAAACAAACAAAAAATGGCAAAATTTTGGTTGCTAAGCATTTCGGTTGCCATAGCAACCGATGACCAGTTTTACCTCTTCTGAATATCTATGATTTTAAGCTGAAAAAGGCTATTTTCAACATAATTTTTCATAATAAATAATTAAGAGAATGAATATTGTTTTATGATTTTATTTTATATATGCATTTTATTCATGTAATTTAATAACTGATATTTTCATATTCCATTTCAATCACAATCACATATACCCCCCTTTTTATGTGGTTTGCATTAGGTAAAAAATACCCTTTTGAGGTCATTTTTGAATGCTCACCATAATTGTTTGCGGACACCTGAGTTAAAGTCAACCATGAATTCATAAATATCATAGTCTTATCTTATCAATAATGCAAAAAAGTAATGGGGAAGTATGTCTCAATATTTTGTTACCATGGATACAAAATGCTTAGTTTTCATTTTTTCAGAATTTTTTTTTTTTTGACAATTTTGAAAAAAAATGTTTAAAAACCTAATTCTGCAGTCAGAAAAATAAATAAATAAATATACAATATGTAGAAATTATTGTAATCATCAAAATTTTAAACATATTCATATATAACGGTATTATAGTTTTAACTGTGTTGCTATGGAAACAATTTCATTTCGATACACAAGTTTAAAACAATTCTGAAAAAAGTTTCAGTTAGTTTCTTCAATGTGCACAAAAGTAGGAAAACTAAAACACTAATTAAGTTTCACTGTATACACACATGTGTATATATAAATGATTTTGCTAGTATAGTTTTTATTGATAATGGTGTTACCACTTGAAGGAAACAAACACAATTTCTCTATTCTGGATAAAAGTGCTGATTATAAAGAAATTTCAGTCTGTTTTCATGATCATGAAAAATATACAAGAAAAACAATTACTCAATCTAGAAAAAAACAAATAAAATCATGTAAAAAATTACATATTAAATTGTACAATATTAGCCAGGTTTTCTTGTATTTGAGAAATATTAATAATAATCCAGCCATTATTAGTGATAGTGTTGCTATAGAAACAACAAATTACATGTATATGCATAAACTTGGAAAACGCTTGAAAATAGACTAAATCTCTCATACAAAAACTCTCTTCTGTAAGTTTTCAATTTAATGCAGTGTCAAAGAATGATGGCTTTTACAAGTCAGTCCATCAACGAGTATTCAAATGCTGTAGTGAAGATTAAAGATCAAAGTGCCACTTGGTGTTGACAGTTTGGAATTTTAGCTACTAGCTCCTAACTATTTATACATAATATTAAGAAGATACAATCAGAACATTGGCAGTTCAAGAAAGGCCAAGCTTAAAATTGTTTGTGTGAGGCACAGAAATAAATACTTATCACAAATGAAAATAATCAATATCGTTGGAGGGGGGGGGGGGGGAGGAGGGTAAGATTTTGTAAAGATGAAATGATCGATTAGTTATGGTTTGCTTTGTGTCCAGTGTCAAATATCTCATGCATATTTCAGAAGAGAACAAAATCAATAAATTTAATGGGAACATTGTTGGTCAGTGCTAGTCTACTGACCCAAAATTAATTAAAGGCAATAATTTGATACACTTCAACACAATAAAAGATAGAACAAAAAGAGTCAGACGTTGGTACTCTAAGTAAATGATAATTGACCATCTAACCTTTCTTTCTATAAAGGAAAAAATACCTATTTTAAGAGCTGTTTATTTTTCTTATTCATTATTAAACTCAATGTTGAAATGGCAAAGCATGCATAGCTATACATTTTGAATATTATTGTATTATTGGATGATGAGTATCTACATGAAGATCATTTTTGAGGTGAAGTTGAAAAAAATAGACAATTTCAAAAAGGTCCGGCAATATAGGTAGGCTAGCATGAAGGCGGACAATTTGAAATATCACTGGAAATCGGGACAAGGACAGAAATTTCAATAGGTCAACTTTGGTGCCCCTAAAAGAATTAACACAAGGGTTCTTTAGCAAACAAAGTGCGTAACCAACAAGGGCGGGTACTGTCGGCCGTTGACCCGATGGTCCCTGCTATCCATCCGACACATTTCGTGTTTGCCGTTCTGGCCGGGTAGGAATTTTCGAGATTTTCCAAAAAAGATTCGTTTCCCTACGAGTACCCGCGGAAAATCTGTCAGATGGTGGCTGCGGGTCTTAAAACGAGCAGTGGGGGGAAATATACCATCTGGACAATTTTCATATAACGGGTCCCACTGACTGCCTAAAGTGATGGTCCGCTACATTTATGCTTCAGTGATTCCATATATAATCAACCAAATATTTCCAATAAATAAGGAGGGGACGGGCCCTCAGGGCCCCTGGATCCACCTATGGTAGCAGTATCTTAATATTAGTATTAGGCATTGGATTATTGAAATTTGAGAAAATAACAATTATCTTAAGTTTATGGATTTTTAGCAGCAAATTAAAAAATATTGACCATAAATTATGATAACTCTTTACCGTGAAAGGGTAACTTTAAAAGAATTATATACATGTACATATAATTTGATTTTCACTGAACATGCTTAAAGCTAGCCCATTACAGAAAGATGTCTCTCAAAATTATTATATTGTCTTTCTTTTACTTTGAAACAGGACTCAATGTTTATAACATATAATACATGTGATTTTTTGTCCTTGACTTTTTGTCTGTGACTTTCTGTCCTATATTCTGACCGTTATCATGACTAGGAAAAATTACTTTATACCTATTTATATGTAATAGGCTTTGTATCAAATTTATAGAAACACTTAGATTGAACCATAAATTTAATCAAATAAGAAAATATAAAATGCTTTTCAAACATATTAGCAAACGATAAATGTATTGACTTTCGAGAACATTTGGCATACCTCAAGTTAAGTCGTTGAATATGTTTACTTATATTTTCTTAAAATATTTTAAACTACCAAGATATCGTGCATGCAGGGGCTCGGGCATACCTCAAGTAGTCCGTGAAATGTTTATTTTTTTATGAAAATATTTAAAACTACCAAGATATCCTACACAAGGCTCGGGCATGTCTTAAGTTGTACGTGGAAATAATTATTTACTGTTATGAAAATATAAAAAATAATTATATTGGATTCAACTTACATGTATTTTTGGCCTACTTCACATCTTTTGTGTGTTACTTCATATTTGTGATCAAACGTGTCAAATTATAACCGGTAATATACAACATAATTCACAACACAGTAAAATACAATATTCTACTCAATACCATAAAAGTTTAAATAACCTGGTGTCCGTCACAGTACCCTAAACTGTTTTTCCCAGTTTTTTTTTTATTATTTGATAAAGACTTTACCATTCAATCTTAATGGTTTTTTTATATAAATTTTAATCAAATCCTATAAGATATAAATAGGTATTAGGTAGTACAACGATCAGGACACAGTCAACGTTGGTCAGGTCAAGTTTTTTTTTACCCCAAAACATATATTTCCCCCCTTTTTTAATGATATAAAATAACACAGAAATTTTCATCGGTTAGGTCATTGCTGTTGTTGGTTAGGTCATTGTCAACGTTAGAAGGGTAAAGTTTTCGGAATGTTTCGGAATTTTTTATTATTTTTTTCTATATTTTTTCATATAGTTATATATTAAATGATCAAATTTTATTATATTACAAATTTAACATAAATCCTTTAAGAAATAAAAAAGTAATGAGCATTTTCATTTGGTCCTGTCATTGTCAGCGTTGTTCAGGTCACGTTTTATGAAGATTTAAAAGTTTTCTATATTTTTTCTTATATTTATGTATTAAATGGACTAAATTTATAGCAATTCAAATATGACAAAAATTTTAAGAAATAAAAAAGTTATTAGCATTTTCATTTTGGTCCAGTCATTAGTGTAACCCGTCAAAGGGAGATAATTCGTATTGTGAGGAATATTGCACAATGACCATTTTTTAGAAATTATTTTAAGATGTTTCTAAGTAGATTCCCCATAACTTTTTTTGATTTTTGATAATAACAAGGCTGAAATTAATTGTTTTTGTGTTTCTTTTTAATAGATGTAGCCGCATAATTTCACAACACTACACCAAATATTGTATTTTTCTCAAAATTCCCAACTTTCTCCGCTGTTACCATGGTAACCAACCAATATAGATATATATCGGTTGGCATTGTTTTTCTGACTAGGCAAATAGGATATACATATCAGCCAATTTCAGAAAGATCGGTGACTATGTGTGCCGAAAAAGTTTAAGTGGTTACAAAGAATGAGTATTAATTATGGTAAACGTACATGGTGTACATGTAAGAAGGGTGTAGGTCTGTCAGTCGTTAATAGAGTAAATACGAAATTTCGAAAATATCCACGCTATGATTTCGCGCCATTTGTCTTTTGACAGTTACTTGCTGTGTCAGACTGAAGTAACGTAAGTATATATTTTGAAAACATTTTGACAGTTTCGATTGATAAACATATACATTCCTTACTTTACAAGAGTGTTTGTTTGATTTGTGAACTAGTTGAATGATTATTAACTGTTTATATCCGACGACTTTCACAACTGTTCATTGAATTGAAATTCCTGTTCTTCGACATTTAAAACAAAATAATCTAAAACGAGAAGCTGATCAATTTCAAGCATTAATGGTATAAAATTTAGCCTTAGCATCAAAATAAACATGGACAGCAGGAGCGGATCCCAACCTTATGTCCCCATTCAAAAGCATTGATCGTCAAAAAAGGGGAGTTCCAACCCTGGAACACCCCTCCCCTCCCCTTTGAATCTCCCACAGGTCAGCTCAGCTGTGTAACATTATCAATGACAAGCATAACAAGGGAGCTGCCTGTCGTACCTAGACCATGTAGACTATTATATTAGTGTAATAGTCCAAGATCGGACGAATAGAACTTAACATTGTTTTATATGGAAAAAGAAAAGTATTTGCTATAAATGGTTATCAACATTTAATTTATACAACCAGAAGTCAAAGTTTTATCTTTATACACCAATCTCAAGTTGTTTTAACATGTTAAAGAAGGAGTTACCAAACAGTCAGCTGCCCCGCGCAATCGGTTCCTACTGTGACATATTAACATAAGCATAAGGACATATGAAATTTACTGGAAAGTGCACAAACTCGAAAGTTGTCCATTTTGATGTAAAAAAAAACAACACTTTGTTATGTAAAAGCGGCCCATGTGTCCCTTTCGGCATGAAAATTTCCCATTAAAAGATATGTTTTTCCTATACAATGTAACTGAATGCAAAGATGAATTCTGGTAGGAAAAAATATCATTGGTAAGACATTATTTTGTCATATCCCATATTTCTTCACAATTTCTGTTTCTGTCAGGTACATGTCTAAAACTGCAAAAACGGGTGTATTACATTTGCATAGATTTGGGGATTAACATATGTTACATTTGCACACAAAAAGTAATATCACATTTGTGCACTTTAACCTATAGTTCTACCTGTATACTTAGCAAGCTATTAAATACTCAAATCTTAATTGTCTAGGATTGTCAGTTTTACTATCAAAGGTTTGATGGTTCTTTCATGGCACTCCAACTTCCTACACCAATGTACATACATGTAGACCTCCAGGAAATAGCACAATAGTCACAATAGTGCTGAAAATGGCGTTAAAGACCAATCAATTAAAATATATATAATACTTTTCATGAATTTGTTTACCTACACTGACTTATTTTGCTTGTTAATCTAAATCTATAGGAAATTATGTGTTTTCAATACTCGTTGATTTTTAAATTTGTATGGGGAAAACAACAAACAATGATACACAGAAGAAGAAAAGGCTGTACAGTTTATTGACGAATTTAGCGTCACACCTAATTCTTTATAGTTTTTGAAATTTATGAATTTGCAGTGAAGTTGAACTTTACATCAATATGTTGACTATATTAAATGATCAGTCTGGAAGATAATCTCATTGGAGATCATACCACATCTCTTTATCTTTTAAATAGTGCACCTGAGATAAATTATGATTAATTATCAAATAATCTCAAAGGCCTTTAGTTTTCTCATTTAACATGTTTACACTGTTTCAAATTTTTCATGTTGGACATTTTATAACTGACTATATATATAATACTTTATGGGGGTTTTCATTGTTGAAGGTCGTACAGTGACTTTTAATTGCTTATAAAATATTTTTGCCATTTGAACTCTGGTGTATGGTTGTCTCATTGGCAATCATGCCACATCTCCTGATTTTCAAATAAATTAGAGCATAACTCATGGCATTAGTTTTCTCTTATGATAATTTCAGAATTTATTATGCTGTGCCTTTTATTCTCACCACACAATACGGTATGGGTTCTGGTCATTGTTGATTATTATACAGTGTCTTATAGTTGTTTAACAACCTCGGGTGGATAGTTTCTCATTTACAATCATACAACATCTCATTATCTACTATATCCATGTTTATTACCAGTTGGAGAATGCAGGACAGAAAGCCCTAGACAAAAGGGTACAGGAAACGTGATTATTAAGTATTTAAGTTTTGAGATAAATTTGTCTTTGATTTACCATTTATATGTTTTAAGTATATTTCGTATTTTCTTGAACAATTATATGTAAAACAACTTTGATATCTACTTATTTGTCCTAAAATTCATAATTACATTGTATCTTGAAAATAAGCTAATTAATACAATGTCAGTTTCAATATTAATTTTAAAATTAATATGTTCCTCAAAAATATTTTATATATAATATATAATAGAATAGAATAGAATAGAATAGAATATTTTTATTTCCCAAATTACATGATGTATTATATATTTATTGAAAATGAATTCATAACCATACAAAACTGAAATTAGAATAGGTAATAATCAGGATGTTCACATTGTATTTGTAATTATCAGAAATCAGAATATACATGTACATTCTATACATGGTACAGGTAATAAACAATTGTCAACAAAACAGTATATTGTCTTGAGGGGTGAATTTCAAAGGGTCATACATGTAGGTATCGCACACGACTATGAATTCCACAAATGTTAAATTGCACCACTTATCATGTACCTGCTCACGTAATTTTACTGGATATTCAAACCAATTTGAAAAAGAAGTATGAAGCAACATGCTATATTTTATTCTGTTAAGAAATGCATTTTTAAAGGTTATATTAGGTATTTATTTATCAACTTAAAAAATTAATTATTACAAAATGTAATGATGAAAGAAATTAAAACACAAATGTCATATGAAACCCAAGGTTTACTGATAAATTCTAGAAGGAAATTATAGCTTTTTTGGTTAGCCGACTTGAGGTAAAGTTTTCCCTTGAACATGTACTTGTACTAGGACAAAGGAGTATAGAAATGAGCAAAAAGAAACAAATTCGTATTTCCTATAGCTTCAGTATGCAATTTTAAATGTGAATATGTGCTATAGCCTAAATTGACCCTAAATTATTTTCAGGGTCTTACTTGGTCTAAGACCATTTTGTACTCATATGATATGCTATTTGTAATTTTTCTTTCCATGTAAAGTACATTAAATACATATGGAAGGATTATTTATAACAAAAAAACTACACAAAATTAAAATTGCTGGAAAATATTACATCTTCATGTAAGGCCCCACTGCATTCAAAAACCTCTATTTTCATTCACAGGCTCACATAAATTTGACTTTTGAATAATTGTAATAAATCTAATACATCAAATGAGTGCTCTTTTGCTTTTAATACATGATATATTAAATATTAGGGCGTTTAAAAAGTAAGTTTTTTTGCAATTTTTGAATTTTTAAAGCCCTAAATGTTGATAGTTGAAATTCTTTAATTTTAATGTCAAAAGCTACACAGTTATGTCCTTTGATTTTCGATGTGTACAAATATAGTCCCGAGTGTGGACACTGTGTTACTTTCTATTTTTTTTTTATACCCCTTCCAAATTAATTTCTTTATGTTTTATGCCTCAAATAGCAAGTAGGGGGATGAAATTACACTGTAAAAAAATTGGGTCATGAATTTTAAATTAAGTTGTGATTTGGTCCAGCTAAAAAAGGTTAACAATTAGTATTTCTGAAGCTGTCAAAAGAATTCAAGACCCCCTTAACATAAAATTGTCCATATTTCGAGTTAGAGCTGATGAAGTTTTCTATAATTTTGATATAATTTGTCCCAAAAAGTATAACACCACATTGTAAAAATATTCATGATATTGTTGAGAAAGCGCAGGTGGGATTTTTTTATTTTCATTTATTGTCTAAAAGAAATGCACTATGAAATAACTGTGTTCTCAAGTCATGCTTGAATGCTTTCTCCTATACCTAAATAAAAGTTGTTGTGATTTTGATTTTCTTGGAATATAATTTTAGAGTACTTACACAATACATATAAACTAAAGAAACATGTCAATCGCTTGGTAGTTGCAAGTTATGAAAGAGTGGATGAATTCATAATTTTGTGTATGTTATTCATTGTTTTTGGAAAAATGAATAGCTCAAACAGCATTGTACAGTAGTACTACCATGAAGTGGTGTTGGGATTAAACTGGACAAGAATCAAATAGTGCATTGAATAAATAGCAAACTAATAATTTGTTAGAAAGATCATACAACTGGATAGCTGTTAATACCTTGGATAATTATTCATTTGAAATAGCAATGGAATGACAAGTTTTTATATATTCAGTGAATATTTATATTATAGTACATGGTCACCAAACTGGCTTTTTATTCTGGTCAAGCATATTAACAATACTTCAAAGTATCATTTTATTTATATGACCATTGATCACAGCTGCTTTTGCTATTAAACAAAATTTAGACAACAATAATAATTCAATTACATGTACATGTTATTATATTCTTGATATTGTAGTCTTGTATAATATAAAATAAGGAGATGTGATATGATTGCAAGTGAGATAACTATCAACCAGAGACCAAATGAGATAGATGTTACATGTAGCAACTTAATGTCGTCACTGTACAGTCTTCAAGGATGAGTAAAACTGATACTGCATATATATAGCAAACTATTAAAGGACAGACATAAAAAAAACATAAAACAATTCAAAATTGAAACCCAACAGCCTAGTTTATGTACAATATGTATGAAAAACAAATGTGAAGTTGCAACGAACAACAACCGCTGAAAATTTGCCTACCAAATTTAAGTAAGGGTGATTGTAAGTTAGATTCTTATTCTAGACATAAAATCAGTATTTGCTACTCCTCAGTATACATGACAAAGCACATAGCATTCAGGAAAAGAGTCAAATGTCTTTCAGCAAACTCTTTCTTTTTGAGGTAGCATGCTTAAAATCTAGATAAACCTAGATCAGGGTACTACAAATTAAAGCAAGTTTCTTACATACATGTATAAAATGGTGTCCTTAATAGGCATAGTGTTTTCCATTGATGTAAAGCCACCTTCATTCATTGGAACAGAAATAAAACGTGAATACCTGTGTTAAAAGAGGTCACCAGCTGGGGCCGAAGTCACATATTGTTCATTAAAGGCTATGATTCAATACCAGTAATTCATAGATGGTAATAGTATGTCCCATTATTTGACTGGATTGAAGAAGTCCAAAACTTTTTTGTAGTCTGGATGGGAGCTCCTTGAACATGTTAATTTCTGTATTCTTTAAAAGAGGGACGAAAGATACCAGAGGGACAGTCAAACTCATAGATCGAAAACAAACAACTGACAAAGCCATGGCCAAAAATAAAAAGACAAACAGACAAATTATAGTACAGATGACACAACATAGAAAACTAAAGACTAAGCTGATTTACAAAAAATACAAACAAAGATTTCTAATTTCGGTTGATTGTTTTTATTTCAACAATGATATTTTATGGGAGGTGTTTTCAAATTACTTATTCAATATCTGTTTAGTTCCAACGATAAAAGAGTTTGTAAATGAAATATTCAATACATATAGAAAAAACAAGTGATTTTTTGCACAAGTAGTTACTTTTCTAGAAGGAAAATTTAGATGAATACAAAAGAAATGAAGATTAAGCACGTACGTTTGTCAACACCAGTCATTTGTATAGTACAACACATATATAATAGCCTTTTTATTTCAATTTAACGTATACAATAGAGGAGGATATTTTGTATTCCGGTATTTGCCTCCGTCTATCTGTTTGTGTGTTTTTTTTGCTTTAAGTTTAGATAAGAAACAGACAATCCTAGTCAAATAAAATAAAATAGTTCTACTACTTAGACCACTCAGCTACCGAATCCCCTCACACTTGGTAAAAATCTATCAAAAATAGCAGAAGTCATTTCTCCAAATGAATTATATAAGAATATATATCTTACCTGTTGCCTGATAGAACATTTATTTCTAAATTCCAATATATGAATATGGTTGTCTTTCACTAAATAAACTGCAAATAATTACAAAATGTTATTTTTAAAGTCAATAATTAAACAAACGGATTCAAATTTCACTCAATTAAACATTTCATTATATGTCAACTTATCTAATAGTTTACATTTCACTGATGCTTTGATTTCTTTTTATCGTTATTTTCATAATTACATAATATTATTTCTAGTCAAACAAGTGCGTGATGTATTTGAATCTTATTAGTTAATATGAAACATGATGTCTGAACTCGAGGATGACGGTTATTGATACAGATTACCTTTGAAATTATTAATTTCTGACTTTGTTCTTGTAACTAATTATATCATATATTCAGAGCTTGACAATTTATAATTTTGAAATATATTAAAAAGTACTTACAAAATTTTGTCTATTAGTTTAGAAAAAACTACAATTGGAATATCCATCACGTTATCTTTTAGTTTTTTAAAATGGCAAAATCTATTTGACCTGGAATACTTACAGTTTACAATTTTTTTCTGTAACATGAACATTCTGAATTTTTTTTTCTTCTTTGCAGATCGATGTAAAAAGTAAAATGACAAAAATATCGAACTCCAAGTGAAATTGAAAACGGAAACTCCTTTATAAAATGGCAAAATCAAAAGCTCAAACACATCTAAAAGAGGGACGAAAGATACCAGAGGGACAGTCAAACTCATTGATCGAAAACAAACTGACAACGTCATGGCCAAAAATAAAAAGACAAACAGACAAATAATAGTACAGATGACATAACATAGAAAACTAAAGACTAAGCAACACGAACCCCACGTAAAACTGGGGGTGATCTCAGGTGCTCCGGAAGGGTAAGCAGATCCTGCTCCACATGTGGCACCCGTCGTGTTGCTTATGTTATTACAAATCCGGTAAATAGTCTAATTCGGTAAGTCACATTCGTGAAAAGGGAAGGGTATTGTAGTTACGACATAAGGAACATATCCGATATCATCTGTGAAACGGTTATTCCATAACGGTCAACCAACTCGTGATGGCGTCCGTTAAATTTACGAAGGGATCTCTAACAAATGGAAAACAACTGTCATTTTCCTGACTTGGTACCGGCATTTCCTTATGTAGAAAATGGTGGATTAAACCTGGGTTTATAGCTAGCTAAACCTCTCACTAGTATGACAGTTGCATATAAATCCATTATATTTACAATAATGTGTGAGCAAAACAAACAAATATTATAGGTAAAAAAGTCAAAAATTGGGGTACATCATTCTATTATAATCTTAATCACTATAAAAACAAATAACTGTTTCAACAAAGAAATACAAAATGGCATATAGACAAAGTACATGAAATTAAGCAAAATATGAAAGACAATAACTCAAAATTGATTATAGAAACATGGTGGGATGTATAAGTACCGCTCCACGTCTTAAGTATATAAACAAAAATGGATAAACAGTAAAGATTATAAATATACAAGGACAAAAAAGAGGAACTTTTACAAGTACTTAAGATGATAAACAACGTCAGTACCTAGAATCTATACTTCAAGACCATCATGTATTATTTGTGAAGTTGATACTGAATTTTTATCAACAAGGTCTTGGTACCTCCCAATGAACTTTTTTAGAAACAGGACGAGACGTTCTTTGACATAACCTTGGCTCATCAACTTTCTGCTCAGGCACTGGTGACGTTTTATAAAGTCTGAGTAGCAGCTGCAAGCTCTTTTAATTACCTTTCTCTAATTCTTACCCAATTTATTCTTTTCCTGATCTGTTGATTATTTTTATTCGATCATCGTGTGGTTCGTTTGATCTCAATTCTTCATTGGTCAAAATTCGATTATGACGTCAAATTTTGTTGCTTTCCTCTGAAATTTCTATTGTAAAGTCATGGAAAAAGGGTACAATGCATGATGACGTCACATAGAGAGAACACATCTTTTTGCAGTTCATTCGAAAAGAAGGATCTAGTTTGTCTGCATATCGTCTAGAAATCATAAGAGAAACTGATTCCATCATCAAATATCGTGCAATACGATATTTATCCTTTCTTGACAGTTAAATTTTAAATATTTGAAACGCTCGGCGAGCCTCGCATTTAAATTTGAAAATTTAATCGTCTACATTGGATAAATATTGCATCACACTCGATGCAGTAATAGAATCTATATTAAAGTCACACAAACAAGTTTGAAATGATTTATACATTTGGATTGCAAAGTTTTACCATAAATCAAGTGAGCACAGACATTCTTTTGAAAGAAAGTTTTTTGTTTTATCTAAATCTTTAGAAATGTACTACTAATGGATTAATATCTTCGCGTACCTTTCATCGCCGAGAGCGGTTTCGTATGCTGTGACCGTAACCATAAACATCTTGTTAGAGATTTGATATTCGAACGTGATAAGCGTTTATTGAACATTTTTCATAATATCATGGTGCATTTATTATTTATTTTTATTTGAATTATTTTTTGGGTGTTCCTATGCAAATAATAAATTTAAACTTTACTGTTTATAAGCTTTGCTTGCAATACCTAAGTAGTTTCTTTTTAGTAAGATTTCAATCAAACCCTTGTCTGTCTCCTTATTTTTAGAATTCAGAACATTGATAGGAACTAATTATCAAATTCTTCCTAGAAATATACAAACTTGATGTTTAATCCGTTTTATTGTTTATGTTTACCAAGATTTGAAGTCTGTAAAAGTTGTTTATTCCTAGTACGGATAGTTTGAGTTAAGCCAATTGCAACTGATTTTACAGTTTGCTTTTATGTGTGCTGTTACACCACTGTTCCATGTTAGGGAAGGATGATATGTTCAACCCCGACACATTCCTTATGTATCTGTACAAAGTCAGGAACCTGCAGTTCAGTAAGAAGTCTTCAGTTCATGTCTGTCATAGTTGTTTTTCGTTCTTTGTTTTTTTATAAGTTAGTCCAATTTACAGAAGGGTATTCTATTGAACTGGATTTCTCGTGGAAATGCTTAATCACTTACAAACTTTAAGGATATTCACTCCTCTGTTTCAAATTAACAAGATTTTTCAAAGATTGTTATGAATGATAGTGTATAAATAACGGAACTTAAAAAGCAAGAAAAAAATGTTCTTGTTTTTGAGATATAATCAATTAAAATTTAGGCGGGATTCCCTCTAAACTTTTCATTCATTTAACATTGGCACCTTTCCTATATCAAAACCTTTGTAAAAATAACAATGATTTTATAAGAATTTGACTAAATGTCATAACATTTTGAGAGAAAAACATGTAGTTGTAAGCTAGAAAAATTCTATTGGCATTACAAGGAAAAAATAGAGAATTCCGAATATCTGACAAAAAGCTAAAAACACAAATCTATTGGCACTACATGGAAAAACTAGAGAATTCAGAATATCTGACAAAAAGCCAAAACCACCAGTTACAAACATCCTTATGTACAAGCGGCTTAAAATTTGAAAAAAAAACTTGTTAAATCAGATAATATATTTACAATGGAATTTAAAAACGCAAAGTAGGATACATGTGAAGCTAATTTCTATAAATATTTCGTCGCAGAAGATGAAAATGATTTGATTTCTGACCATTTTAGTATATGAAATAAGGAGACAAAGTCCAAATGACGTGGATTTAAGGAACTACGGATCACTGAATGGCCTAAATAAATTTAAAAAAAAATCCCAGTCCATAAAGACAGCTATAAAAAGGCCCAGACATGACAAATTTATAAGTTAGGCCGTTAGTATATTCGCAAATTTTTCATGTCATAATTTTTGGTTTCAAACTTCATTTCAATGTGGAATGATTTATTCATGTGAGTCATGACCATCTTCTGTTTGTTTGTTGGACTTAGAAAATGACAATAATAGGGAATAATGGTTTGATGTCTTTCAGTTTTTTTAGGTTTTTCGCGAAAGTCTTCTTACTGATAATATTAAAAGTTGTTTCCTTACATGATTTGATAATCGCAAAACTCATGATTGAGCATATATTTCGATGATTCAAGATGATATCTAGGAGTTAAGTGTGTCATTTCAAATACGTCTTAACGTGAATAATTGACCTTTATGACCTCAAGGTATGGAGTCAGGCGACCCACACACAACATTTCCTCTTACAATAGAAAAAAAAATTTTTGGCTGCAAAGCATCCATCTTTTTCGAATCGCTCCGATTGGCTTAGTTGTTCAGAAAACATTCTAACTTTCAACATGTTCTTCCAGGAATGTATTTTTATCTGAATTTAAGTAACAATCTTTCTTTAATAAAGAATAAGAACAATGTGCTGAAATTGACAGAAGGTATCTTTAGTCGTATTGTAAAGCATGACAAGTCCCGTAATGGATGTACGCGTTCGAATACATAAGGGTCTAGATGAGGTTTACCGAATATATAATAATGGGCAAATGTTACAGAAAAAAAGGGTAAAAAAATAAAGAATAGAAAAAAAAGAAGGCAAAACAAATAAAGAATAGAGAATAATTGGGTGCTGAAATATAAAGAATGGAGACTAATGACTTAAAAATTAAAGAACACGGAACTAAAGGACCTCCCATCCAGACATTTATACATAGCTGCATAACATATTTACGTTTTTCCTATATTCGGAGTTATGTTATGATTATCAATAAAAACTCTTAACAAAACATAATGTTTAAAGAGAGAAATCTTTATTCCTTTATTATAATTTGATAAAATATGCCAGTTTCGTTGAAACTGCTAAGCGCCTTAGAAAAACTAATATTTCTTGAATGATCGCCCAAAAGTTTTGTGAGTTTTGGAACCGTATTTGAAAACAGCGTATTTCGGTTGTATTCAATAGATAAGGGACATTTTGAACGTCAACTTTACCATTTACAAACGTTTCTATTATATTGTAGTCTGTGCAATCATTTCTGTTATTATTCTTAGAGCTTATTTCTAATACGGCACTGTAGACTTTGACCTCTGGGAATATATCTAACCCAGAATTGACAACAATTCTTTGAATAGCTTGAGGTTTGTTGAATACAATTCTAAAGTAATCATCTTTCTTTGGCTTAGATTTGGACCAGAAATATCCAAAGCTGGTATTGTATACATTTTCAGGTGAATGTTTGGAAAGAAACTTTAAATTTGTCAATACTTTTGCGGGTGGATTATCTCCTTTCGATAATTTCTTTTCAACATTTGCCACACAAAATCGGTCTTTGATTGACTGTACATGACCCCATTGTGAGGAAGTCATCCCAATATGCTGAAACAGCGTCGGTTTTCTTATTATACGACGAAATTGAAGCATCTGTGGATTAAAATGTAAATAAGTATTATCTGCAGGTTGTTCTTGGTAAAATAAAGCTACCATTTTAACAAGTGCCTCTAAGTCATGTGTGTGATATAATTTAGCTATCATGCCCAGTTCAGAGAACTCTAAACACGTCCACTCTCCTTTTTGATCTTTGATGAAAGTTTTCATAGCTTTGGTGTATCCTCCAACTGTTATGACGTCATCTTCAAGATGCAAATAAAACTCTGAAAGCTTCGTTTTATATACATACAACCATAATAGAACAAAATCTATGTTTTGTTTTGCTTTCCACTTGGCTTTAGATTTCGAATGCCATTTACGATGGTGAGTTAGATTTGTCAAACTTGGATACATCCAATCAAAGCTCCCAATTATTTTGATTGTTCCATTTTTAACTTCCTGTGGATATTTATTTACAATTGCTGAAGTCATGTTTGTCCTCCACTCTTGGTCCAAATCCGATAGCAATATGACGATATATATTTCTCTGAAGTCTTCTCTATTAGCATTTGTAATGAGCGAGCTCAGTGTATTATAGAGGTAAACAGTGTTCTGTGGTCGCTTTGCCGTCACCAGTCCTATAGTCAAATATCCTACGAAAGAAATAAATAAGAAATCATACTTTTTCTATATTGTTGGGCAACATGAAAACCATATCTATATTTTTATTTTTTAAATATAATCTCCCTTAGATACCATGTATGGTAAAGGGTAGTTATTGACTTAATAAATGGATAAGTACTTATTATGAAGTCGTTCGAATACGACATTTACCTTAACATTTAATAACGTCGTCTCTTTTCCCTTTTTTCGGGAAAACATATCCGTAGACTTACTTATTTCCAATAACAAAAAGGTTCTCATTTAGTTTTGTTTTAATTGATGCGTTTAGGTGCAAGCAAATTTTTCTTAAACTAAATAACTTTTCACTATGACAGTAATATAAAATTTATAATATAAAGAAACATAAATTTACATTTTTATTTGTTACGATATAAAAGGATAATGGATTTTACTTAATTGATTAATATCAATAATTATTGCCTTATGCAACTTATGCAACTTTTATCAATTTATAATTTTTTTTCATTTTGGAGATATGTTGTACAATCATACGACTAAAAAAAAAAGCATTATCACAGAAAAAAAACTCAATTTACCAAAGAAATCCTGTTACATCCTATCTTTTAGTCTACTAAAATTTCATGAAAGAAACCGCATTTTTAAAACTCGTTCCACTTAATTGTGTTTATAAACCAAAAATTTACAATTACTAGATATAAGAAGATGTGGTATGAGTGCCAATGAGACAACTCTCCATTAAAGTCACAATTTGTAAAAGTAAACCATTATAGGTCAAAGTACGGCCTTCAACACGGAGCCTTGGCTGACACTGAACAGCAAGCTATAAAGGGCCCCAAAAATGACTAGTGTAAAACCATTCAAACAGGAAAACCAACGGTCTATAGCTAATCAATATAAAAAACGAGAAAAGAGAAACACTTATGAACAACATCAACAAACGACAACCACGAACATCAGGTTCCTGACTTAGGACAGGTGCAAACAAATGCAGCGGGTTTAAACGTTTTAATAGGCGCCAACCTTCACCCTAACCTGAAACAATAGCGTAACATCATAACATAGAAAGACACACTATAAAATATCAATTGCAATGGCTTAACTCAATCAAAAGACATATTAACAAAAACAAGTGTCCATACACTGAACGAACAAATTTGATCACAATGTAAATACAAAATTAGTAAAACAAGGGGGTTAGATGTAAAACAATATCAGAAAGACAACCATAACCTTGGACAAAATGCCGCCAAATAAAATAACGTACACAGGTAAATAAAAATGATTTTGTTGTAAGGTATACATGGAGTACGGAAATTTTTTTTACAAAATAAATAATTTTGTTGTTCATAGTACGAGAACAGAAGTGAAAATTTATCGTCATACTAAACACTTATCAAAGGTGGAAAATATTAAAATAGTAAGACGAGATATAACACTAAATAAGTAAACATTAAATAACAAAAATACGTTACAAATTGTATCAACAGGTCAAGTAACACGAAAGTACGATTTGAGAGTACTCGCAGTTACTGAAAGCTAGTTAAAAGCCAAAAGCAATTGATAATAAAGAATCATGCATCAGAGATTAAAATCAACTTAAACACATCCCAGGGATTTAGTGTTTTAACGTCTTGGGCAGTCAAAGAAGACATGACTTGTTTGTTTAAAGGTTCGATGAGTTTACACGGATCACATAGTGATTTCCGCGCTTTTAGAACAATATTACCGTAAAATTTAGGATGTAAAATACCGTTTTTAATAAGTTTTCTACAGGTACAGCCAAATTTACTAATCAAATCTTTGTATCTATAAAACTTACGTCTATAAGTTTCTCTTGGTGATCCTATTAATGTAGCTGTGTCTGTCCAATTCTGATAAATAAGATCCAAATCAAATTGCGGGTATAAAATACGTTTTGGGGAACGTCCAATAACTTCCTATCAATTAAAAAACACAAAAATATGCAATAAAATAATAATCAATTAGTTTTACATATACAATTAGTCGTTACTATTTTTAAGGTTATAAAAATCATCAGAATACAATTATACATGAACTGACATGAGCAACATGACGGGTGTTACATGTGGAACAGGATCTGCTTACCCTACCGGAGCACCTGAGACCACCTCCAGTTTTTAGTGGGGTTCGTGTTGCTCAGTCATTAATTTTCTATGTTGTGTTTTGTGTACTGTTGTTTTTCTGTTGGTCTTTTTCTTTTTTGCCATGGCGTTGTCAGTTAATTTTTGACTTTATAAGATTGAATGTCCCTTCGATATCTTTCACCTCTCTTTTATACCATTTATCTTTTTTTCGTGTCGGGGTTGTTTTTGTTTGGTTTAATGACAAAATGGGAAAGTTATATTTTCAGTGTGTGGTAATTCTGTTCAGGAAAATATACTCAATAAAATCATTGAAGTGTTTTATGATGTAAACAACATCATTTGATAGACTGAGAGAGAATGCTTTATTAACCAATTCAATTATTATAAAACAAATCAACATGAGATGCTGAAGCATTAGGAGGTTTTAAATATGGTAAAAGTTTTTCTATGAAATTCTAGACAACATAACAAAACTGATTTTATATCTGAAAACATGAATGAAATGCAACTATAAAGTAAAACTTTTCCTTGCCACACAGGTAGCGTTCACCTCTGAACTTGCCAATTTCTACTGCTTTTGACATGATACTGGTTTGGTCACGTTTTGCTAAAGGTACCTTGATTTGTATACGTAATCGATTAATGAAATTTGAACATCAGTAAACCACTGATGCCTTAAATGTTTGACATTCTTTTCGTCTGTCGATACATCTTATCAGCGCAATATTTACAGTTAGACGGACATTGATGAAACTTTAAACAGTTGTAGAACAATAAAGGATGTGCAGAAAGAAACATAATCACGATTAAACATGTTAAAAAGAGATTATCACATTTACGTACTACTTCAATATGTGAATAATACAACAGAGCGGGTAGTATAAATTTGTGAATTCAATTACAGTTCTAGTTCATTTCAATACTGAGTTGCGTCAGATAGACAACGACCTTATGCTAATGAATAACAATACATCTGATAACCTATGTCTTGTTGTTAAATCTTTACGGAAAGTTTGAAAATTGAGTTGTCATAAGAACCCTACAAAATAGACCAATATTCATGTTTTATTTCTTATTTGAATGTTCCAAAATCAATCAAAGTC
The DNA here is from genome assembly GCF_021869535.1 of Mytilus californianus. Lineage (NCBI taxonomy): Eukaryota > Metazoa > Mollusca > Bivalvia > Mytilida > Mytilidae > Mytilus > Mytilus californianus. Next base: position 44,754,124 of record NW_026262582.1, on the reverse strand, counting down.
TATGCATGTACATGTATACTAGCACTTACAGAGGGTCGATTTCTATCTTGTGTGTTTTTTTAAATAAATTTACCTTTGTTGATGTTATAGGTCTGATAGATAATTCTTTTCTGTTATTATTCTGATTAAACTGCATTATCTGAAGAAAAAAAAAGAAAAAAAGTCAACAAAATAACTTGCTAAAAAAATAAAAAATATATTTAGTAGTTGACCAATCCGTACATGAAAATGGGAAGTTTCTTTCCATCATCTTCCGTCAGGTTTTTGTTTAAACAATCAAAGTAAAGGAATAGATAGTTTGAATATCATTTGTTCCTTATGAAGGTATAATAAAGAAATATTAAACTATAAATTGAACCAAATAGTTCCTCCCAAACATTAAAATGATTCGTACATTCTCGAACAGTTCGAGTTCAGAATTGAAAAACTGCAGACCACATTTTATAATTTTGTGTTACGGATCATTGTAACTGACATATTGTTTAGAAATGAAGTGTTCTGTTTATTAGTTTCACTTTCTATAAGCCTCGTATAAAATATCACAGATCTCCCTAGCCCTGTAGACCATATTTTTGCGATGGCATGCATGATATTATTTGATGTTACTTCGTGTGTAATTTGCAATTGATGAAATGATATACATGAGCTTTTTGTTTAGTTAATACTCGTACCTTAACTGCTGTTAGTGTCAAATGTTGTGATATATTGAATTTTGTCCTCCAACGATCTCCGATGTTTGGCTTAGAGCATAACTCATGGCTAAATAATATACCCAAAACAAACTGCAGCAAATTATTTTGCATTGAGTTATTACAATCTTTACGATTGAAACTTTACCAGTCGCTCATATTTTAAGTTTATACTACATGGTGAATTTATGGTTTCAATCAGCTTTTTAAACTAACACTTACGTTGAATTTGAATAAAAAACAAAATTGTTTGAAGAACAACTACTACAACCATAACTGTAGCTAAGCTCAATATTGTTTGTAAAATATTCTTCCTTTTCTTCATTTTCTTTTATATTCTGAAATTAAATTTAAAAAACAGCAGAGCAAATGATCAGTATATTTCGGTTTAATGCCTTCACCCGCAATTTGTTTGTTATTAGGATAATTGATAAATGATGATGGTAAATCTTTGATAACATCAGTTTAATTCTTATTTACACCTTAAGCTGATTAAGGTGACTCAAATGTTTAAATATTGTTTTTCTACCTGTCAACCTGTTGAACATTGTATTGGAATCTTTAAATGAGTATTAATTGTGTCGTTTTATTTCTGTGTTATTGATTTTCATCTCACATCTCCTTTACTTATTCATAATTGAACAGAGCTTTTCGTATTTTTGTTTTAAGTTTCGTCGGAATATGAACCAAATATGAAGAACGGGAATATTCCTCAGTAAACAAGATACTGATATATATTACAAATTTGATTTTCAAACAATTTTATATTGCAGGGTGTGTCAAATGCTTCTTTTTCAATATAATTATCATAAGTATATCGGGAATAAAAACAAACTGGTTTCAGATGTATTGTTTATACGAACAAATTATAAATCTTTGAAAGTACAAACAAACGGATCGCCTATCCTCTTGTGAAAGTGTATACATATCTTTTCTTCATTCAAAACATTTTTGTTAAACCTAAAGACAGATTGAAAGAATAATGCCCCGATGTGTCTGAAAATGGTCAATGTAAATATCTTTTTTAGGCAGAAAAAACAATACAATTCAAACAAAGGGGAATTAGAACTGGAATAATTTTTAACTGACAACATAAATCCCCGCGAACCGGTCTGTAATTTGAAATCTTGAAATATTAACCCCGCCAAAAAACACCACTTTACAATACTCTTTTTCATTTTCGTCCTTTTTACACCGGATATCTTGAACCTAAATCCGCGAGAAAATACGAATCCCGAGGAGCAATTACACGAGACGGAACACGGTAGGTAAGTAAGATCTGGATTGGATTCCCATGGAGCATAATTCTCCTTGGGAATACGAAAGGTGCGATCAATAGGTCACCAAACTTTGAATCATTTAATTAGAGGACATACTGTACTGACAGATTCCGGTGTGATTCATTTTCTGCAAATATTTTTATGATAATTTATCTTCTTGTGTGTTCCTAATGAATACGATGCGGTTCCATCTATGGGAATGTGAAAAACAAGAGAAAACGTATAACAAAAATACCAAGGCAAATTCAAAAAGGGGAAGTCCATTAAAAGTGAAAAAAATCAAACGCTATCAATCAACGGAACAAGTGAAAAACAACTGCCATATTCCTGACTTGGTACACGCATTTTCCGTGAGTGGTTTGAACTTAAATTTTGTTGGCTGTTGTCGACTAGTCAGTCAAGAGCGTAGTCAAAATGTTTTATATCGCTCGTTTCTCTATTCCTAGCCGTAGGTCGGATAGAATTATGATTTTATTTTTATTTTGTAATGTAACACATGTATAATAGCTAAATAGAATATATATATTTCGGTTTATTACATTGGTTGCAATGAATTACATTGATTTCCCAGTGCAATAAAAACCGATAATTTCACATGTGAAATAAACGTGGTTATTTCACTCCTCTGACGTCATACAACAATAGGCGTTGTCAAGACGTCGATAACGTCGGATCAAAACAAATTGTGAATGCGTAGAAAAAGATATAGTTCCTTACATTTTCTACTTTAATTTCATAAAAAAAGCATTTGCCAATGTAATAAAAAGAATAACTAATCAAAGAATTCAAATATCGAAAAATATTCAACTCGTGACCGAACAACACTGATAATTAACTCATGCGCTACGCGCATTCGTGAATTAATGTGTTGTTCGGTCACGCGTTAAATATTTTTCTCTATTTGAATTCTTCGATTAGTTATTCTATAATTATTCTTTACCATTCTTGCAAATATGATAAAACTAGTATGCAGTCTCACACATTCTAACTTTCAAATAAGACAATCTTCAGATGCATGATAGTACATATTTTCAATCAATCATACTGAGGATCATGTTGCCATGGTAAATCATTTAACTGATTTATATAGAAATAACGTTTCACGACACACATTTATACAAAGTATGATTATCAATCAACTGGAAGTTCGAAATGCCTTTTACTGAGACTTAGTCAAGTTAGTCTGTTGAATGATGTGCGTCTCGCGTACACAATTGTATTCTAAGCCCGGTATCCATGATGAGTTTATATACAATTATATACTTATATGGAGTTATTTTCTTTCAGAACGATAGGTCATTCTTTCGAAGAAAAAACCTGGACGATACCAAGTTTCAATGAAATGTGCTTCAAGGCATAAAATAATGACTTGCGCCAGGTCATTATTTTTCCTAATTAAAATGAAAATTACAGATTACTAAAACATTTAATCTTTAAAGGGGGTGGGGGGGGGGGGGTATAATATTTCATCCTGATTCTCAATCTTTGAAGAAAAAAATATATTGCCAGACAAAAGAGAGAAAACAGTTATTCTGAAAAGATCGTTAAAAATTGTTGAAAAATAATCTGCTTTTCCGCGATAAAAATGTCATGAAACAAAAAAAAAAACACATCACCCCTTTTATTTTGATTATGTGATAAATTACTTACAAAATGACTTGTATTTTTCGTACATCTTAACAATTCAGTTGCATCTTGCTTCATGCAATTACTATACCATTTATATTGTAACTTGACAGTGATTACTAACGTTTATACATGTATCTAGATTAATTAGTGAGTTTTATTTCAAACTAAAAAATGAGCCGTAGGACGTTGTTATACCTAAACGTTTAAGAAAAGAATATCCCACTTCAATGTGATCGGTTATATAGGATACAGTTCCTAAAAATCTTTGCAGAAAATAATATGTAAGTCAGATAATGAATATTCTAAGGTGTTTCTTGTTGTATAACACACCTCGTGATATCAGGATTGCCCAAAGAAAGATCTCCCTACGGTCGGTCTTTCATTTGATCAATCTTGACACCCCTCGGTGTGTTGTAACACAAGAAACACGTTAAAATATGCATTATCTATAATAAAGTGTATACGCCTGGTGATTAAGTGATTAACAAACAATACAAACAAAGATTTCTAATTTCGGTTGATTGTTTTTATTTCAACAATGATATTTTATAAGTTGTGTTCAAATTACGTATTTAATATCTGTTTAATTCCAACGATAAAGGAGTTTTCAACTGAAATATTTCAATATATTTAAAAACCAATCCTTTTTAAACAACAGTCATACAAAAACATGTAAACAAGTAATTTTTTGCACAGGTAGTTACTTGTCTAGAAGGAAAATTTCGGTAAATAATATCGAAAAATAACAATCTTTTTCTAGACTGTTATAAATGATAGTTTATAAATAACGGAACTTAAAAAGTAGAAAAAAAAAGGAAAGGTGTTTGTCCTTGTTTTTGAGATATAATAAATTAAAAATTAGGCAGGAAACGATTCCTTCTAGACTTTTCATACATTTAAAAATGGCACCTTTATTCTTTCACAAACTTTGTAAAATACCAATGATTTTATAAGATTTTGACCCTCTGGAATAAAATTATGAGAGAAATGTTAGCAAAATTTTATTGGCACTACAATGAATAACTAGAGAATTCCGAATATCTGACAAAAATCCAAAAACAAGAGTAGCAAACATCATTACAAATTTAAACAAGCGGCTTCAAATTTGAAAAAAAACTTATAATCTTAAATCAGATAATATATTTGCAATGAAATTTAAAAACGCAAAGTAAGATACGTGTGTAGCTTATTTCTATATTATGTAGTATAAGATGAATATGATTTGATTTCTGACCGTTTAAGTATATAAAATAAGGAGAAAAAGTCCAAATGGCGTGGGTTTAAGGAACTATGGCTCACCGAACGGCCTTAAAAAATGAAAAAAAAACCAGTCCGTATAGACAGCTATTAAAAGTCCCGACATGACAAAAGTGAAACAATTCAAATGAATAAACCTACGGCCTGATTTATGACAAAACAATAAACGAAAAACATATATAATAGACCGAAACCAACTGAAGTGCATAGTTCTGACTTGGGACTGGTACATAGAGAACGTTTGCCTCTCAATCCTCACCTAACTTGTAACAGTGATGTAACAGCCAAACATAAGAACAAACTGTAAAGATAAGAAGAAAAAGTTTTGACTCATCAGATTGGAACGAAACACAAACAAAACATTTGCATAAGGTCAAACTACACAAAAATCCGATCTGAGAGTAATCGCAGTTACTGAAAGCTTGTTCAACGCAAATAACATGATATTTATAAATGAACCATTTTTTTCTCAGACTAATAAAACATTTTTTCAAATGAATTTTCCCTTTTCCTAGTATTATGATTATTTCTAAATGTCACTTTTTGCAAATGTTTGAGTTTCACAAAATAAATCGAATAGAATCACTAAGTGTTGATTTCTAAAGTCAAATGAGTTTGCCTCAATTTACATAAACTGATTAACATTGTTCGAGGCGGAAAGACGAAAGACAGCAACTTTTAAATTGGGAATCAAACATTTTCTAACATAACGCGTTGATAACATGTTTTACACGATTAAAAGTGTACAATAACATAAAGACTTGATTTTTTGAAGATTTTATTGAATTTCACTGCGAAAAATTCCAACAGAAATGTCCAGCCTTGTTCAAACTGCAAATAACGTTGCAAATTCAATTTTATCGTCAAGCACGGATAACCTGTGTTTTAAAGAAATTTGACAATGGGTTTGTTTATCAAGCTAAAGTGGAGCGTCATATTGATTATTTATTTTCTTACACGACTCTAAATTTAATGGTACATTTTTTTTTTATCTTTAAACAAACCGCTGACAATTATTGCAATTTACGATTTCAAAAGTGTAACAAAAATTCTTTAAAAGACCATTAATTTAAACAAAAACCTTTTCCGCTATCGATTATGATATGAAAAAAGATTCCAGTTTCTACAACTTTAAATGCAAAAACAACTGATATATTCATAACCGGCTCCAAAATAATGGAAATATTACCGCAAAAAAAAAAAAACAGAAATAAAGTGACAATGCAAATCATTAGCAAATAACAGAAAACATAATTATGAATAAAAACGTTTTATTACAATTATCAATGCAAGTAATAAAATTTTCAAATTGACAATTTCCGATTTTTATTCTTATCCATGTCATCATCTATCCCTATTCAATGACACAATTTCATATTTAACAAAAAGATCTTAAAACAATAAAGCGACAGGGCAAGTTATTTAACGTGTCCCGGTTAGAAAATGCTATTTTAGTTTCATAAAAATAAAAGTAATTTTTATCTCTTTTAAATCTATTACACCACACTATGATTTTGTACAACGAAATATAGAAAAATGTACTATTTCCAGTCCATATATACGTTAATAAAAGGAGAGGGGCTTTTAAAATCACAATTTAAAAAAAGCAGACAATCAAATGACCAAAAACAAATACGATGAAAAGACAAACACTAGCAAAACATTACACATAACCCAGTGATTGACTAACCGGACCAAATACGGGGTGAATTAACTCAAGTGCTCCGGAAAGGTAGGAAGGTTCTGCTTATCATGTGGCAGTAACTTTTATAATTGGTCATATTAATCAAATACCAGGTGGCTCAACATTTCACCAATAGAAATAAAATATAATAGCTTTGTTTTTCCATAGCATTTCAAACAACAGTTTATGATATGATATCTTATGTGTGCATTCAAAATAATGTAATCATTCTGACGTTTTAAAGGGGTATAATTCTTGAGTTTTAAAGGGGTCGATTTTTTATTTTTAAAATGCAGTAAAAGAGAATGTTCAAACATAACTAACCACTTAATCACTCATTCAAATAGGCATTCAGTACGAAATTTTAAATAATTTTAAACAACAAACGTTTTTTATGTAATTGAAACCCGTTTTTAAGAGTGGTTGAAATTAGAGTATGCCGTTTTATGTACATTAGAATAATAATGGAAAATGATACGTCTAAATCATTTGTAAAAGTCAGTAAAGACAATTGGCCCTATCAACAATTCTTGATACAATTGTTTTACAAAAATTTGGTATCATATATATAATTTCTTTAGATTTATCAGGTTATTTGTTTAGCTATAGACTTGTTATATGTTTTGATAACTTATTTATTTAGAATAGAGGGATGCAAGGAGCTACTGAGAGATATTAGTAGCAATTGGTTAGATATTGACAAAAATTAAAAGATATCCTCTTAATATACATTTTTAGTACATAATACACTTTTAGGAATTTTTGGTCCTCAATGCTCTTCAAGTTCGTACTTTATTTGGCTTTTTTAACATTTGTTTGATTCGAGCGTCATTGATGAGTCTTTTGTAGACGAAACGCGCGTCTGGCGCAAATATAAAATTTAAATCCTGGTATCTATGATGAGTTTATTTATACGAAACTTGAATCAAAATTCCCTTCTGGTAATGTTAACCTTAACCCCTTTTGGCTATTGTGTTAAGGAACTCTCTTCGACGTTATTATGTTTTATGAATTTGAAATTTCCATTTAAAGTCGGCGTACCTGTTGTACCATTGTGAAGGTTATTCCAGCAATTGAAAATCAGTATCACATATCTATGCTTCCATCATGAAAATATGGAATTTTTCATAAGAACATTAAAGACCTTTCTAACCACTTAAGTTATATCATAACTATAAAAAAATTAAAGTCTTAAAATCAAAGTTTATTACTAACTGATCCTTCAAAAATCATAAAATGCAAAACTGCTTCCGCCTATAAATAAACTGGTTAACTCATTTGCACTTTATTCACATAGTTTGTATCGTCTTTTAGAAAGTCAATGACGTGCTGTAAAATTATCTTGTTATTTATCATGAAATTTATAGCTTTAACCCGAAAAGCCTATGATTTGCGTATTAAAATTGAAAGACAACTTATACGCTTTAAAAAAAAATTTCTTTAAAGGTTGAAACAAAAAACATAAGTCAATGATCACATACAATACCACAATCAAGTGTAAAACGATGAACAGATACACGATAATTATTTAAATACATCTCATCAGACGATCGTGGGTGTCCTATTTCCACTTTTGGTAACAGGTGTGTGCTTATGGTAAGTTCAAAGCCGATTAGAAGTTTGCATCCGATAGGGTTAAAATCGAGGAAAAGAAAACAGTTTTGTAGTTGCAACAAATGGAACATATTCAGTGTTATTTATGACAAAGATCATGAACTGTCTATCACTTCAACTTTACTGTTTGGGAACTGTTGTTTAATTATTTTTGTGTAAGATGTCGCTCTCTATCAGTGACATCATAGTAGGAAAATTGGAAAATGGTATTAAATGGGAGATCTATACTCCATATGCAGATATTGATCTACACGGAAATTTACAATTGGAAAATTGAAATCATTTTTTTTTGTCGTTAAGTTAAGATCTAGTATACCCATTTTGTCTTTTCTTTGTTCATGTCAAGATAAGAGGAGGAATTCACTGTGTTGTTTGTATCTTTTATTTCGAGTTCAATGGGATGAACTTTGTGACCATTCTACCTCAAAATACAAAATAGCAAGTCAGTTAGAAGAAAAGAAAATTTCGTTCAAATGAAAATGCAAATTGCCTGTTAAAAAAACACATCAACCAATGTGCCAAATGTGTTGACAATAAACAAAAATTAAGCATCTTCAAGATGCCGGCTCCGGTTTTGTTTTGTTTAAATGCGAAAATGAAAAAAAGAGTTTTCTTAATACATTCGCAAGCGTATTTATGAATGATAAATATCCGACTTTGTACTCATTTTAGAGATACATGTATGATATATATAAAACTTGACAATTCATCATGGCAGAAGCTCAATCTGTTTATGAAATATTTCAAACGCATATATCATTACATTGTGATCGGTTTGCAACGACCTCAAAAATGAATTAATGGTCAACAGTAAGATTATTCAAAATCCGTTAGGTTTTCCAACGTCAAATTGATCTCAATTTTGATCAGTCATGGACGATTTTGATTTTCTTGGAAAATGCTGAAATTGTGAATTCTCGATAGAACCATTCAATTCTGTTCAAATGTATAAACATTAAATTTTAATATTTTAGAAAAAAATATTTAGCTCAACTTTATCATAAACCTTAAGGGAAGTCACAAGGAATTTAAATCATAAAGATTTTATACTCAAGTGTTTTAAAAGATATTTGACGTTTTTCTTATCCGTTACAATGTTTGCGACCGTTTAATTGCTACTCCTTATGTTTTATTTGTCTAATCAACACGTTACAATATAATATCCATAAATATTATTGTCAAGATAAATCATTTTAGATCATTTTAGTATTTATTGCATCTTCAATTTATTTTACATGTGTCAAAGGATGCGGAATTTTTCTTATTTACATGTGGCCCCAACTTCCAGTAACGTGTCGCAAACGACCTCGGATATGTTACAATTTTCGTAACCACAATTCCGTCTTCTTTTCAATCTTTGTGAAAATATAAAATTACTTGCATGATCAACACAACATGTGCCACGTGTGGAGCAAGAACGGTTTACCCGTAAACTCGATTTGGTGCATCTAATTTACACTATGATATCTTGGTTTCAGTAATTTGAAACGCCAGACGCACGTTTTGTCTACATAAGACTAGTCAGTGGCTTTCGATTAAAATTATTTTGAAGGCCAAATCAAATACGAAGTTGAATAGCATTAGAAACCAAAACTTCCGAACAGATGCGCCAAAAATGGCTAAGGCAATCGATACCTGTGGATAGACAAATCTTTCGTAGAATTACACTTTTTATAAACAGTTTTATAGAAAGTTAACATATCAATGTTATTTCATGTCAACACACAAGTGTTGATAAAATTGAAGAAAAAAAATTGGTAGCAAACATCATAATTTATTTTTATTTAGATAATTTGTTAAGGTATTTAATGTTTACATGTTTTGATAACTTATTTGTTTCGAGAGGGATGCAAGGAGCTGCTGAGGTACATTGGTAGCAATTGCATAGATATTGACAAAAAATTAAAGATATACTCTTCATTTAAATTTTCAGTGAATAAATAAGCAGCTATGCAATAAATAATAGATACATTCCCTTTCAGATGATGTTGACCATAGCCACTTTGGCAATTTCGTTGAAGAACACTTTAAATTGCTACGCTATTGTCTTTTATGAAATTGACATTAAAAAAAATAAATGTCTCCATACCTGGTGAAGGTTTTTCCAGCACTCTGCAATCACTATCACACGCATATACTTCCGTAAATAAAATAAGGAATTTTCCAATGGATATTATAGAACTTTCTTATCGTTAAACTAATATTAAAAACTATTTCGAAAATTTGATGTCTTATCACTTACACAATTCTTGTAAAGATGTTTGAATGCTTTCTTCTCCTTTCAATAAACTGAGTCAAAACTGTCTTCACCTAGCTTGTATCGTCTTATTGAAACTCGTTACCATGGTGTGAATGAATCTGTTTAGACATTATAGAAAACGATAGCTTAAACCCGGATTTCCGATGATTTGTACTTTAAGATTTTAAGATTAGTAGGGAATGCATTTTTTAGCTTTACATATGTGGACCCTTTCAAGGTTGCAGAAAACATCAATGATCACATACAATACCATATCAAATTGATAAACGATGAAAAGACAAACAATAGTAAACAAAACACCTGTTGCGTGCTTATGTCAAGTTCTAAACTGATGACAAGTCTATAAATTTACCTGTTTTGTTTTGTAGCATAAAAACGGAAACGGTGCCAATTTTTATCTAAATTTAGGAATTTTGTAAAATGCCTAACATTGACAGGCATTAAATAAAATGATTATCTTAAAATATCTAATCATTTTGTAAAGCAAAATACAACAAATTGCCTGTTCCGTTTCAGGTAATTTGTAAACAAAAGGATATTATTGAGATGCATATGACCAAAAACAAATGATTCGGTTAAATTGAGTTTATTATTCATATACCAGATGGGAAAGTTTGTATGTCTATAATAGGTTCTTGTTAATGAACCTACGTTAAGTATGTACTTACTCTGTATTTCAGATAGTAACTTTATAATTTTCTTTTCTTGATGGCAGAAGAAGACACATTGTTCTTACAATAGAAGAATTCCTCCTTTGAAAATCTAGATTGGAAACAGATCTGTGTATAATAAAACAGAGAGTGTTGCACCTTACTAACATGCGGCATCATAAATAATGTCTCCATTAAAAAAGAATGGGATTTATACTATCATTCTGAACAGCCAAACAGATTCCCCTTCATAGCACTGGTTAGGCCAAACAAGAGCGTGGTTGGTAGAAATGCAAAGATATGAGATAATATATTCTTTTTTCACTGTTTCAAGAGAATTATTGGGTCTTAACAATCTGGGTAATTAATGCGACAGTAGTTATCTTAGTGAACAAATCGAAAATCGACAAAGGAGAGCCAAATAAAGGTGCATCGACAGGGTGAGCGTATATGGTATTGGATGCACCACCCTGTATGCGTAGATCTGCTTCAGCCTGTTTAATGCTTTGATAAGCCAAAAGTTTTTTATTCATGCTATTTTTTACTTTGAATCTGTTGGCAACACATGAAAAAGAAGATATGCTTTTGTGTGTTTTTATGCGAAACCAATGATGGTCGCACTTTAAGTGCTTTAATAGAAAAATCTGAATGTGTAATGATCTGGGTTTTATCAAATGTGGTTCTAGTGCTAAGATCGGATTTTACACCAAACGATCGTCAAACGATGTATTTGCCAAATAAAATCAGGACAAATGTGTAACTAAACTTGCCATCCAAACATTTTATGAAATAACATATAATTGTTGAGTTCGGTGCTTGTGGGAATTTAAAATTTTTAATTTATTTCAATTATTAAAATTCTTAAAATTCAAGCTCTAAAACTCAGTTACTCTCATAGATAAAACTGCTCTGTTGTTCAATACTTTCAATTTCTCAATTTTGGTGAACATTTCATTCTATAAAATAATTTCAGGCATTTTGAAAATTATTCAATATAAAATTACCTGAATCTTACAGGCATTATAGAAAATGCCTTAAGTTTTCGTGCATTTTACAAAATGCCTAAATTTTGAAAATGCTTGTTACATATTCACAGAAAAGTGTTTTCAAGGTATCATCTTTAAAAAAGCTACCAATTCTTTACAACCTCTACCTTGAAAAAAATCTGTGACCCAAAATTAAAAAGCGTACTATTATGTAGACTGCACGAAGGACTTGTATTTATATTCCCTTGATAATGCTGCCTTTAGTGACATTAGCCAATTTTTGGAATTTAATGAAAGAACACTTAAGATTACCACGCTATAATGTTTTATAGAATTGACATTCTAGAAAAAATGTCTATTTACCTGGTGAAGTTTATTCCAGCACTTTGATAACAGTTGCACACGTCTTTACTATTATAAATAAAACAAGACATTTCCCAAATGAATATTTAAGAATTTTCTTACCAGTTGACTTATATCACAACTATCTTAAATATTTTTGAAATCTTAAAATCTTAAAATCGACGTTTTTCACTATATAATTCTATATAAATCATATATAGTTGATTGCTTCGGTCACCTACCTTGTATCGTCAAACTTAATGTCGTGATGTAACTGAAACTGTTTAGTCATTATAAAAAATTATAGCTTCAACCCGGATTTAAATGATTTCTACTTTTAAGATAAGTTGGTTATGCATTCATTGCTCTTCAATAAGAAAATAAGGAGATGAGGTATGATTGCCAATGAGACAACTATCCACCAAAGTTCAAATAAAGTGGATGTAAACAATTATAGGCAATCGTACGACCTTCAACAATGAGAAAAACCCATACCGTATAGTCGGCTATAAAAGGCCCCGACATGAAAAATATGAAACAATTTAATTGAGAAAACTGAAGGCTTAATTTGTAACAAAACAATTAACGAAAACAAATATGACCGACAACCACTGAACTGCAGGCTCCTGATTTGAGACAGGCACATAGAGAATGGGGCGGGGTTAAACATTACTGTAAGCGCTCAACGTTGTATTTGATTTGGCCTCTTAACTTTTTTGATTTGTGCGTCACGGATGAATCTTTTTAGGACGTCTAGCGTACAAAATTATAAGTTAAAAATGAATTAGCTATCTAGAGGTGTAATACCACCATTGATTTTCCCCTATTAGTATTTGTTAAATTTTCACTTTTCAAAAAATTGTGGAGAATTTATCTTTGTTTCAAGTAAAGTAATACTTGGCATGAGTAAAGTTTTATCCTGTCCAGTACTATAGACGAAATTTCACATAACATTTCATTGCATATAAGAAAATAACCGTCACCGGAAGTTAACCAATCAAATTTTCACCTCTTTTTTTCCTGTGTACAAGCTTTAGTAACCATGTCACCTCAAGTTTCCAAAATATTGTATAGAAACACCAAATAAAAAAATAATGGTGCTTTGAAACACCCAAGATATATGTTTATGACTCAGAAATTTTTTACTGCAATGAAATGTAGGATTAATTTCCTACAACTGTCAAATTCCAGGGAATATTTTTGACGACCCTTTTTCGTATGCAACCAGATGTGACGTACTATGATTTGGTGGTATTACACCTAGATATAATACCAGCATTAATCCCTCATTTTCCTCGGAAAATGCCAGTACCCATTAAGGTATATAATAGTTGTTTACCGTTCGTTATATTGGTTGATTCAGTCGAACGTTTGGTTTTGTCAGGTTTTATGGACTTATATTTTTAAATTTACCCTGAGGTTCGGTGTTTTAGTTAATAGCAACGTCCTTAATCTTGAGTAAATTGTCAGATAACCCAAAATCCTTTAGGCTTCGTAGTGTCTAATTTCCCTCAATTTTGTAGTCATTGATGTTCTTGATTTTCCTTGATCGTAGTCAAATTGTGAATTCAAGTTCTTTATAAAACCACATAATCATATTCAAATGTAAATACATGTACTTTTAATTTTTAGTCATTATGTTGAGAAATTTTTTTTTTATAGAACTCCCATTCGCGCATTCGTGATTTAATGTGTTGTCCGGTCACTCCTGGAATATTTTTCTAAATTTGAACTATTTGATAGGTCTTTCTATGAATATCATTGTAAAGATAACTTATTTCAGGTTGCTCTAATTTTATTGTTCATTACATAATCAATCTAGTTTACAGGTAACCATTACATAATCAATCTAGTTTACAGGTATCCAAGGATAATGTGTTTTTCTTATCCACATGGTGTCTCAACAACCGGTATCGTGTCGTTTTACTTTCAATATCACATTCAATCAAGAATAAGTCCAAAGCTCTTTTCTGGATTTACCTTCAGGAACGCTCAAAGCCGAATATACGAAAGCTTAATATGTATAAGAACCGATCCTTTGAAGAACTGTATGACCAAAAAAAGACCTAAAAATAATAGCTAAACTCATCTAAAGTAAACACCGCCTAGGGGAGTTCAAGGAGTTAAATGTCACCAGAATCTAGGAGGAAGTCTAAACTGGTATACCTCTGAGATATACCATTTTTGAAGCTTGTCAACAAACGATAGATCATAACATTCCGACACAATATGGATGATTAAAGCTTGTTTAAAAATTATTTCATGTTTAAAATATATGTGTTATTTCATAAATTATCATTACCTTTTTCTTTAGAATCAGATTCTTCTATACTGAAAACAAAATACTCTTACTTTACTTGTCCTGCGCGTTTGTTTCTACAAAAGTTGTAAAAAGTGAATTGCCTTAGGGTATTTTTGTCGAGGTCCGCGATTTTCAAAAATCAGCTATAATAAGCACATGTCTGTTTGAGCAAATGAATGTACAGATGTTCTCGTCGAGGTCTGCACTCAAAATGTAAACAATAACATAAGCGACTTCAATGCGCATATTTTGAAGCTTAAGAAAAATCACCACATAATACGATAGTTATGGTCATAAAGACAGATATATATGTGCACTAGGTAAAAAAAATCTTTGTGACATACCAACAACAACTTTTATGTTATGATTGTTTTTTCACCTTCAAGTTGTAAATTATTGCAAGCCGTTTCTTTCTGCATACAGCGCATCAGACTTATACACATCTGATATAATACACTTTTTCAATATGCACTTCTTTTCAGTGAAGGGGAAAAGTACTCATGGAATGCATGTACATTTATGCTCGGGCGTTGTTTGTTATTTTGTTGGGATTTTTTTGTCTCTCATTATGACATATACTGTAGTTTTTAAGCTAAGAAATCAAGATGCAACAGAGCATATTGATAACTTTGTTGTTATATGAATGATACTGAAATAAAATCATTTGTACTCACAATATGTTTTTTTTTATTATTATTTTTTTTTTGATAAATTGCAACAGATTTAACAAAGGTTTGGTCAAATAGTAAAGCATTACATTTTTCTTCAAGGTGCACATACATACATTATAAAACGATATCCTACATATAATACATATGATACATATATTACATAGAAATAAGAAGATGTGGTATGAGTGCCAATGAGACAACTCTCCATCGAAGTCACACTGTGTAAAAATCAAACAATTATAGGTCAAAGAACGGCCTTCAACACGGAGCCTTGGCTCACACCGAACAGCAAGCTTTAAAGGGCCCCAAAATGACTAGTGTGAAACAATTTAATCAGGAAAACAAACGGTCTAATCTATATAAAAAACGAGAAACACTTATGAACCACATCAACAAACGACAACCACTGAACAACAGGTTCCTGACTTAGGACAGGTGCAAACAAATGCAGCGGGTTTAAACGTTTAAAAAGGTTTGATTAATATGCATGGTAAAGCAAAACACACAAAATTGTATCTTATTAAACATTAGTTTTATTGTTTTGTTATTATAAAATCTTAGTTTATATTCTGTCAGCCATAAGACTTAAGATTGTTTACAAATCAAGTTATGCCAATGTTTTTATTGTATAAGATTAATGTTTATTTTATTGTTTTAAATCCAGTATTGTAAAATATTTCGATATCTTCATTTGACGTGTGTTAATTTAATTGCTAAATGAATAAAAACCTGATCCAGTCACTTGACTTCTTCTTCTCTAAAGTGGCGATTTGAAGATCCATTGAGTTCTTACTAGTGACACACAAAAGTTTAGCTATGAATAAATGGAAGTTTGTGATATACACCAAGAAGACAGCTACCCAACGACAAAAAATAACCAAATCATCTAGGACAGTATACAGGTCAACAGTAGTCATTTGTCTTTATAATATAACATGCTCTGAAATGTCACGTGATATCAAAGTTTGAATAACTTAATAGAAACAATGAACGACCTGACATGAATGGCAATTTTTGAAAAAAGAGAGACACATGTATATATAGCACACAACTACTGGCAAGGTTCCTGATTTGGGATAGTCACATGAAAATGTGGCGAGATTGAAACATATCTTATTATAAAGTAAAAACTCTTTCAAGTTTTTTAATAATCTACCAACCTAGATATTAGTGTATTTTTGGGGGGAATGGGCAAATCATACTTAAGAAAAAACACGCATACTTAAACAAACTTTTCCTTTCCAAAATCAGAAATATCAATATGCTTGAATTGTTGATTAGGTATAGAATAACGGATTGAAGAATATTCAAACATGGAAAAATATTCAACGAGTGTCTTATCAAAACGCATGGCTCATAAGTTAATTATCAATTCTAATATGACGTCCTCCAAACGCTTTGCGTAGATATCTTTGTTTAAATACGAAAACCTCGATATATCAACGTCATGATTTTTTTTGGATGTTCCAATCCTAATCCTTGTAGTATGTTTTACATGAATGTTTTAACCGATATTAGACAAATGTAAATTACATCATTGGTCGATGACGTAAGATTATAAGCATTCTACGGGAAAATGCACGAATATGAAACTGAAGTCGTCAAAACTTAAAAACATAAACAAACAATGATTAGAATTTGTTAAAAGCCAATTTTCTTAAATAAAATTAAGATAATCTTTTAACCTCACCCAAACCCGTCTCAGTCGAATTATGACTATTAAACAGCGGTATACTACTGTTGCCTTTATTTAGTATGTTATTTCAAGTCGTTTTAACATGACACTAATTCAGTTTTCTCCGTCTTTTACGTAAATATTCATAGTGAGTTCAATTACGGGAACAGCAGATATTTCCCTTCCTCTAAAATGCTTCGATCCAAAACAATTGAAGTCGTTTTCTTATTAGATAAGAAAAAAAATCATGAGGGCTTGAATTTATATTGATTTTACCACCGGTTGGCCCTTTATGCCGATATTTTACCATTCGTTATCGCTCTAGGTAAAAATATTTATAAAAAATGGCCAACCCATGGTAAAATCAATATAAATGCAAGCCCCCATGAATTATTTCTTAAATGTTGTTTGGTTACGAGTCATATATTTCTTAATATTTGAACTCTTTGATTAGTCTCATAAGATTTCACTTTGCGGTATTTTGTCGCATTACGCTTGGTGAAAAAAGACGTTAGTTGGCTTATCAACTAAATTTACTATATAATTACACACACTAGCTGTAATCAAAAACACATGTAAAATTACGTTACAATAAAGTTTAGAAATTTTTGATCAATTAAGATATATTACAGATGTGATTAAGGATGCGGTATGGGTTTTGCTCATTGTTGAATGGCGTGTGGTGACTTATATAATTATTAACTTCTATGTCATTTTGGACACTGGCGGAGAGTTATCCACATCGGCACTCATACCACATCTCATTTATATAACTATTGTTTTTGGCAAATATACCAGTTTAAGAAAACTATGAAGTTAACACAGATTTATTTTCAGCACAATTACAAAAATTCCACTAAACAGAAAAAAACTAATGTATTCTTAATGTTTTTTTCCAGCTAAGATTAAAAACTGGATTCGTACATATGCAGCTTCAAATCTTCAGATAATGACATTCATGGCGATATTCGTCACCCAAAAGTTTCTCAATGACGATGCCTATCTTTCGTCGTATTGTATAGCATGACAAATCCCGTAATGGATGTACGCGCTCGAATACATAAGGGTCTGGATGAGGTTTACAGAATATATTATAATGGACAAATATTACAGAAAAAAAGTAAACAAATAAAGAATAGAAATAAAGAAGGCAAAACAAATAAAAAATAGAGAATAATTGGGTGCTGAAATATAAAGAATGGAGAATAATGACTAAAAATTTAAAGAACACAGAATTAAAAAAACCTCCCATCCAGACCCGTATACATAGCTGCATAACTTATTCACGTTTTTCCTATATTCGGAGCTATGTTATGATTATCAATAAAAAAATCTTAACAAAACATAATGTTGAAAGAGAGAAATATTTATTCCTTTATCATAATTTGATAAAATATGCCAGTTTCGTTGAAACTGCTTAGCGCCTTATAAAAACTGATATTTCTTGAATGATCGCCCAAAAGTTTTGTGAGTTTTGAAACCGTATTTGAAAACAACGTATTTCAGTTGTATTAAATAGATAAGGGACATTTTGAACGTCAACTTTACCATTCACAAACTTTCCTATTATATTGTAGTCTGTGCATTCTTTTCTGTTATTATTCTTAGAGCTTATTTCTAATACGGCGCTGTACACTTTGTCCTCTGGGAATATATCTAACCCAGAATTGACAACAATTCTTTTAATAGCTTCAGGTTTGTTGAATACAATTCTAAAGTAATCATCTTTCTTCGGCTTAGATTTGGACCAGAAATATCCAAAGCTGGTATTGTATGCATTTTCAGGTGAATGTTTGGAAAGAAACTTTAAATTTGTCAATACTTTTGCGGGTGGATTATCCCCTTTCGATAATTTTTTTTGAACATTTGCCACGAAAAATCGGTCTTTGATTGACTGTACATGACCCCATTGTGAGGAAGTCATCCCAATATGCTGAAACAGCGTCGGTTTTCTTATTATACGACGAAACTGAAGCATCTGCGTATTAAAATGTAAATAAGTATTATCTGCAGGTTGTTCTTGGTAAAATAAAGCTACCATTTTAGCAAGAGCCTCTAAGTCATGTGTGTGATATAATTTAGCTATCATGCCCAGTTCAGAGAACTCTAAACACGTCCACTCTGCTTTTTGATCGTTGATGAAAGTTTTCATAGCTTTGGTGTATCCTCCAACTGTTATGACGTCATCTTCAAGATGCAAATAAAACTCCGAAAGCTTCGTTTTATATACTTACAACCACAATAGCACAAAATCTATGTTTTGTTTTGCTTTCCACTTGGCCTTAGATTTCGAATGTGATTTACGATGGTGAGTTAGATTTGTCAAACTAGGATACATCCAATCAAAGCTCCCAATTATTTTGATTGTTCCATTTTTAACTTCCTGTGGATACCTATTTACAATTGCTGAAGTCATGTTTGTCCTCCACTCTTGGTCCAGATCCGAAAGCAATATGATGATATACATTTCTCTGAAGTCTTCTCTATTAGCATTTGTAATGAGCGAGCTCAGTGTATTGTAGAGGTAAACAGTGTTCTGTGGTCGCTTGGCCGTTACTATACCTATAGTCAAATATCCTACGAAAGAGATCAATAAAAAAATCATACTTTTTCTATATAGTTGGGCAACATGAAAACCATATTTATATCTTTATTTTTGAAATATCATTTCTCTTAGATATCGTGTATGGAACAGGATCGTAATTGACTTAGTAGATTTATGAATACTTATTATTAAGTCATTTCGTCACCCATTGATCTTTAAAAAAAGTTAGAATACGACATTTACCTAAATACTTATTAACATCATCTTTTTTCCCCTTTTTTTCGTGAAAAAAAGATTCCGTAGACTTACTTATTTCCAATAACCAAAAGGTTCTCATTTAGTTTTGTTTTAATTAATGCCTTTAGGTGCTAGCAAATTAAATTTCAACTAAATATCTATTCTCTATGACAGTAATATAAAATTTATAATATAATGAAATATAAATTTGCATTTATATTTGATAAGATATAAAAGGGTAAAGGATTTTACTTAATTGATTAATATCAATAATTATTGCCTAATGCAACTTATGCAACTTATCAATTTTTATACTTTTTTTCATTTTGCAGATATGTTGTACAATCATAGAACTAAACAAAAGCATTATCACAGACCTCATTTCCTCAATCTACATCCTATCTTTTAGTCTAATTAAAGTTCGCGAAAGAAAACACATTTTAAAAACTCGTTGCACTCTATAGCTAAATAGCAATGTGTGTTTATAAACTTAAAATATACACTTACGTCTATATGTTTCTCCTGGTGATCTTATTAATGTAGCTGTGTCTGTCCAGTTCTGATAAACATTATTCAGATCAAATTGCGGGTATAAAATACGTTTTGGGGAACGTCCAATAACTTCCTATCATGAATTAAACACAAAAATATGCAATAAAATAGTAATCATTTAAATTTACATTTACAATTAGTCCTTACTTTTTAAGGTGATAACAATGATCAGAATACAATTATACATGTTTTACATGTGCAACACAAAGGGTGTCATATGTGTAGCAGGATCTGCTTACCATTCAGGAACAACTGTGTTAGCCCACAGTTTTTGTTGGGGTTTGTGTTGCTAAGTCTTGGTTTTCTGTGTTGTGTTTTGTGTATTGTTGTCTGTCTGTTTGTCTTTTCTTTTTAGCCACGCGTTGTCAGTTTATTTTTGACTTATGAGTTTGAATGTCCCTTCCACTTCGCTTTTATACCGTATATCGTTTTCGTCACGTCGGGTTTTTTTGGCAATTTAATGACAAAATGGGAAAGTAAAATTTTCACTGTGTGGTACTTCTTATTAGAAAAAGAGAGGCGAAAGATACCAGAGGGATATTCAAACGTACAAGTCGAAAATAAACTGGCAACTAGCAAAACGTGACCAAACCAGTATCTTGTCAAAAGCACTAGCATTTGGCAATTGCAGAGTTGAACAAGATGTGCAGAAAGAAACATAATCAAGGTTAAACATGTTAGAAGTAGATGATCACATTTACTCACTACTTCAATAAGGCATTAATACAACAGAGCGGATAGTATAATTTTGTGAGTTCAATTACAGTTCTAGTTTGTGTCAAATGTGAGCTGCATCGGAGAGAAAACGAGCTTATGCTAATGAATAACAATAAATCTATTAACCTATTTCTGGTTGAAAAAATCATTACGGAAAGTTGGCAACTTTTTGAAAATTGAGTTGTTATAAGAACCCTACAAAATAAACCAACACTCATCTTTTATTTAGTATTTTCATGTTACATAATCAATCAAAGTCTTATACATGTACATGTATACGTGCAATTGTAATAGGTCGATTCCTATCGAATGCAGCTCATGTGTTTTTTAAAAAAATTTACCTTTGTTGCTGCTATAGGTCTGATAGATAATTCTTTTCTGTTATTATTCTGATAAAACTGTGCATTATCTGAAGAAAAATAAATAAAAAAGTCAACAAAATAACTTGCTAAAAAATATCAAAAATATATTTAGTAGTTGACCAATCCATACATGGTAAGTTTCTATCCATCTTCTACCGTCGTTTTTTCGTATTAAGAATCAAAGTAAAGGAATAGGTAGTTTGAATATCATTGGTTCCTTATTAAGGTATAATAACGAATTATTTTATTATCATTTGAACAAATAGTTCCTCCCAAACATTGAAAAATATAATAACAAAAATACCAAACTCCAAGGAAAATACAAATCAGAAAGTCCCTTATTAAATGGTAAAATAAAAAGCTCAAACACATCAAACGAAAGGAAAACAACTGTCATATTCCTTACTTGGTTCAGGTATTTCCTTAGGGAGAAAAGGTGGATTAAACTAGGTTTTATAGCTAACTAAACCTCTCACTTGTATGACAGTCCAATAAAATTACATTATATTGACAACAACGTGTGAACAAAACAAACAGACATTATAGGTAAAAATGTCAAAAATAGGGGTACTGCAGTCAACATTGTGTTATTATCACTATGAAAACAAACAAATATGTCAACAAAGAAAAAAAAACTGGCATATAGACAACATGACAAAGCACATAAGCAAAATAGAAAGACAAGAATACAAAAAATGACCACAGCACAACAACACATGCGGGATGCATAAGTACAGAGCCACGCCAAAAGGATATTACCAAAAAAGGACTAAATAGTAAAGGTTTATAATTTACAAAGACAAATAAAGAATACTTTAACACGTGCACATAACTAAGATGATAAACAACTGCAGTACCTAGAATATTTACTTCAAGACCATCATGTATTATTTGTGAAGTTAATACGGAATATTTATCAACAAAGTATTGTCCGATGAACTTTATTTAGAAAAAGGACGAGAAGTGCTTTGATATAATCCTGGTTCATCAAAACTCTGCTCAGACACTGGTGATGTTTTATAAAGTCTTGATAGCAGGTGCAAGTTCTTGAATACCGAATGAGATGGGATATGTATATCCCATATGCAGGTAAAGTAGGTACATTGCTAATTCGGTGGGGGAAATTAATAATTTCAAAATTAAAATCGTCTGGTTTGTCATAGATTCTGGTACTTAGATGAGCGCTTATGTCAAATTTGAGGTATATAAATTAAAATCGTCTGGTTTGTCATAGATCCTGGTACTGAGATGACCGCTTATGTCAAATTTGAGGTATAAGTCTAAAAATGAGGCGGAGGAAGCCGTGTGATACATTCTAGAACAGTACGAGTTCAGATAGAGAAACTCCAGATCACATTTTATCATCATGTGTTCTGGGTCATTGTAACTGATATATATTTTTTTAGAAATAAAATGTTCTGTTTATTAGTTTCACTTAATGTAAGCCTCGTTAAAAATATCACAGATCTCCCCCACTCTGAAGGCCATATTTTTGCAACGGCATGAATGGTGCTAGAGGCCGTCTTAAACTTGCAGTGAGGTTAGTTTGTTTGCTCCCTGTTGAAGGCCTCACTTTGATTGAGATGAAGAACAGCAATAAAAACGCTGTTCCTTTGCTTTTTGTGTGTGTTTTCTTTGTTCATGTACTGATTTTGTGTCATGTATAGATATCCCATATCCTTTGTTTTTCTATTATGGTATTAACTGATATTGGTTCGTGTATGATTTTTATTTAATGGAGTGATCTACATTTGCTTTTTGTTTAGATTATACTCGTACCTTTACTGCTGTTGGTGTCATATTTTGTTATAAAAACCCTACGATACTATATTCCCGAGCTTGTTTTTCCTACCATGATTTCCTTGATAGAGGGTTGCTGCTCACACGGAAGCTATTTAAACCAAGGGTTCCAAATGGTGAAGTTGAAATCACCCCTTCGTAAATTTTACGGACGCCACCAGGAATATCCGTTTCACAGATGATAACGGATATGTTTCTAATGTGACCTACCGCATAAGAATTGTAACTGAGTTTGTACTTACATGAGCAACACGACGGGTGCCACATGTGTAGCAGGATCTGCTTACCCTTCCGGATCACCTGAGATCAACCCCAGTTTTGGTGGGGTTCGTGTTGCTTAGTCTTTAGTTTTCTATGTTGTGTTTTGTATACGATTTTTTTACTGTTTGTCTTTTTGTTTTTTAGCCATGGCGTTGTCAGTTTTTTTTTCGACTCATGAGTTTGAGTGTCCCTCTTATATCTTTCGCCCCTCTTTTGTGATATTGAATTTTGTCATTCGACGATCTAGAATTTTGTATATCCAAGGCTTGGCTTTGCTCATAACTCGCGGCTAAATAATATAACAAAAACAAACGGCAGCACATTATTTTGCATCGAGTTATTATAACTTGTACAGTTCAAACTATACCAGTCGGTCATGTTTTAATTTTCACTACATGGTGCATTAAATGTTATCAATTAGCTTTCGAAACTTATACTTACGTTGAATTTGAATAAAAAACAAAATTGTTTGAAAAACAACTATCACAACCATAACTGTAACTAAGCTCAATATTGTTTGTAAAATATTCTTCCTTTTCTTCATTTTCTCTGATATCTGAAATAATTTGTTTTAAACTACAGAGCAAATGATAGTATAATTCAGTATAATGCCTACATCTGAAAAAGTAAAATAACAAAAAATACCGAACTGCGAGAAAAATACTGAACGGAAAGTCCCTAAGCAAATGGCAAAATCAAAAGCTCAAACACATCAAACGAATGGATAACAAGTGTCATATTCCTGACTTGGTACCGGCATTTTCTTATGTAGAACATTGTGGATTAAACCTGGTTTTATAGCTAGCTAAACCTCTTACTTGTATGACAGTCGCAAAAACGAAAGTTGGTTTAATATAAAAATAATTGTTAACTGATGATGGTAAATCTTTGATATCATCCGTTTGATTCTTATTTACACCTATACATAATTAAGGTGGCTCAAATTTGGAAATATTGTTTCTCAACCTGTTATTTGTTGAACATTGTATTGGTCTCTTTAGATGAGTATTAATTTTGTCGTTTTATTTCTGTGTCATTTATACTCATCCCACATATCATTTACTTATTCACACTTGAACAGAGCATATTGTTTCAAGTTTCGTCGGAATATAAGCCAAAGAGTCTATCCTCGTGTAAAAGTGTAAAATATTTATTTTTCATTTAAAACATGTTTGTAAAACCTAAAGACAGATTGAAAGAATAATGCACCAATGTGTCTGAAAAGGGTCAATGTATTTATAAATATCTAAGAGTTATGCAAATAAAAACAATACAATTCAAACAAAGGGGAATTGAATTGGCATCATTTTTAATTGACAACATAAATCCCCGCGAACCGGTCTGTTATTTGAAATCGTGAAATTTTAACCTCACCAAAAGACACCACTATATAATACCCTTTTCATTTTCGTCTTTTTTTTACACCGGGAATCCAAAATCCGTGGGGAGATACGAATCCCAAGGAGCAATTAGTCGAGACGGCAACATGGTAGGTAAGTAAAATCTGGATCTGATTCCCATTGAGCTTACATATTTTCTTACGGATCACATGAGTCTATGTTAGATGGTTGAATTCGCGTTGTTAAAAAATCGGCTTTCTGAGTAGTGAAATGTGAAAAGTTGCTTGTCTTTTTTCTTTCGACTCTTTTCATATATATACATATTCCGCTCAATAAAATTGAATTCGGCATGTGGAAGATTAAAATATCCTTACTTTGTCCGTAAAACCTAGCTTTGACCGGACACCAAGCGGAAATCTTTGTATGGGCGTAAAAAGAGAACAGACATGGTATCCTTTATTACATATTTCAGTAGGATAGGTGCAATCAAATGGTCACCAAAGTTTGAATCATTTAATTAGAGGAATTACTGTACTGACAGATTCGGGTGTGATTCATTTTCTAGTCATTTAGGAGCGTAGTCAAAATGTTTTATATCGCTCGTTTCTTTATCCCGGACCGTAGGTCGGATCGATTTTTTTTTAATGTAACACATGTATAAAAGCTTACTAGAATATATATTTACAGTTAATTCTTAACCATTCTTGCAAATATAATAAATCTAGTTTGCAGTCTCAAACATTCTAACAATCAAACTTTTAGACATTTTCAATGTTACACTACTGTATCAGATTAGGGTGAAGATTGGGGCCTGTTAAAACGTTTAACCCTGTCACATTCTATATGTGTTTGTCTCAAGTCAGGAGCCTGTAATTTAGTGGTAGTCATTTTTTTGTTGTTTCTCATATTTGTTGATCGTTTATTGTTTTGCATAGTTTGTTCTAATGTTGTACTGTTACACCACTGTCTCAGGTTAGGGGGTGGGTATGGCGCCAAGAAAACTAGTTTAAACCCGCTGCATTTTTATGCACCAGTCCTAAGTCATCTATTGTTCAGTGGTTGTCGTTTGTTGGTGTGGTCCATAAGTGTTTCTCGTTTCTCGTTTTTCATATAGATTAGACCGTTTGTTTTCCTGTTTGAATTGTTTGACACTAGTTAATCTCGGGCCCTTTATAGACTGCTGTTCGGTGTAAGCCAAGGCTCCGTGTTGAAGACCGCACTTTGACCTATAACTGTTTACGTTTTATACATTCGTGACTTGGATGGAGAGTTGTCTCATGGGCACTCATACCGCATCTTCTTTTTTAGAATCATAATGAGGATCATGTTGCTCTGGTAAATCATTCAACTTATTAATCTAGAATTAACGCTTCACGACACATAAAGTAAGATTTTGAATAAACTGGTAGTTTAAAATGCATTTTACTGAGACTATTTATTAGTTAAGTTAGTCTGTTTGAATTATGTGCGTCTGGCATACACAATTTTTAATCCGGTATCTATGATGAGTTTATATTCATATACAGTATACGCCTGGTGATTAAGTTGATTTACAAACAATAAAACAAATCTTTCTCATTTCGGTTGATTATTTTTTATTTCAACAATTGAATTTTATGGGTGGTGTTCAAATTACGTATATAATATCTATTCAATTCCAACGATAAAGGCGTTTTTCAACTGAAATATTTAAATACAATTAATAAACTATCCTTTTTTTAAACGACAGTCATACAAACACATGTAAACAAGTGATTTGTTGCTCAGGTAGTTACTTCTCTAGAAGGACAATTTCGGTGAATACAAAAGAGATGAAGATTTTGTGCGAACATTTGTCAACACCCTTCATTTCATATAAAAAAGTAAAACAACAAAAGTACTGAACTCCAAGGTAATTCAAAAACGGAAAGTCCTTTATAAAATGACGAAATCAAACACATCAAACAAAAAGAAAACAGCTGTCATATTTCTGACTTATTACAGACATATCCTAATAGAACACATATTTAACATTTTTTCGTTAAATTTAACTTATACGATAGAAGAGGATATTTTGTATTCCGGTCTTTGCCTCCGTCTATCTGTTAGTATGTTTTTTTCTGCATTAAGTTTAGGTGGTTGAAACCTGACAATCCTGGTCAATTAAGATACAATAGACCACTCAGCCACCGAGGCTCCACGCACTTGATAGAAATCAAGCGTTAATATATCAAAAAAAAAATAGCATAAAGCATTTCTCCAAATGGATGTATTAGAATATATATCTTACCTATTGACTAATAGAACAATACTTCTAAATTCCAATAGATTAATATGGCTGTCTTTCACTAAATAGACTGCAAAATAATCACAAAATATTATTTTTTAAAGTCAATATTTAAACAAACTGATTCACATTTCACTCAATTAAACATTGTGTTATACGTAAACGTATCTGTTAGCTAACATTTCACTGATGCTTTGACTTTTTTATGGTTATTTTTCATAATTATATAATTTTATTTCGAGTCAGACAAGTGCGTGATGTATTCAAATCTTATTAGTTTAAATAAATCATGATGCCGGAACTTGGCCTTCCAATTGACATTTTTTTAATTAGATAGGAAGGCAAAATGGAACTGTACTAATATTTAAATATTTTTTTAAATGAAGGATGACGGTTATTGATACAGACTACCTTGGAAATTATATTAAGGAATCATTAATTTCTGACTTTGTTCTCATAAATGAATATATTAAATATGCAAAGTCATGAAATTGCACTTCAATGAATTTCTTTGTTTCATGTCTGTCATAATTTTTTTTCGTTGTTTTTCTTTCTTATAAGTTATGCCGTTAAGTTATTCTTTAAACGAACTCGCATTTTTTATGCCGGATCTTTTTATAGCCAACTATACAGTATGGCTTTTCTCATTGCAGATAGTCACTTCATTTGAACGTTGGTAGATAGTTGAAATAGTAATACCACATCTTCTTATTTTTATAATGCATTAGCATCATATTGACTGACCATATTCAATCGTGAATATAATAACTAGAATGAAGCAACAGAAAGAGTTTTTTTTATTAGAAGGTCATTCATTCATAGCCTATATATATATTTTTTTATGAAAATTTAAATGTAACGATTTAATTATTGTCGTAAAGGCATTCGCTATTCTACAAGAACTCTTTTTGATTGAACGCGCAACTATATTCATTGATATTTTTTTCATAATAAGTAAAGTCCTAATGTCATATTTATCAAATATAAGGCCTGTGTATCTGTGTTTAATGTCTTTCTGCACCATAATCAGAATTCGACAATAAATGTCTCTTTAGTGATGCTCGAGGTAGAAAAAATATTTGATAATCTAAAATCTATTTTACAAACGTAGAGCTTATAAATCATAAAGAACAAAAAGTATAGCAAAAGCCGGACATAGAATTAGAGCCTTGCATTAAGAAGATATATTCCTTAATTTATAATAACATGAAATTTTGCCATTTCAATAAACCACTTTCGGGTTATGACCTTCACCGGATAAACGCGTCAATTATGCGCCTTTATGACGTCATTTAACACATAGAGGGTATCGCCTGTATCCCTGCACTATTAACGTTCATCAAGCGTCTTAGTGATCGTAATTGTGTAGGATAAAGTAAAAATAATATTTGTCCCGTAGGTACTTAATCACAATTCCCTAATGATAGCAGTGCTGATTGTCAATTATAAGAATTTAATTATTTGCCAAATAATTCATGCGATATAGTATCATATTTTTCTAACCACTCGCTCAACATGGAAACGGAAGTGACGATGCCCCTAAAAGCATGAATGATGTTCACTAAATCTAAGGTTTTTGACAGAAATGCATCGAACTCGAAAGTTTTCTATTTTTTTTTTTTTTCACACCAATTTTTTAAGATGTTCTGCTAGATAAAAATGAGAATAATTTTTAAATGTCCGATCTGTGTTACCGATTGTATCTGTCGTATCTATGATCGGTAATACGGAGCGGTTAAAGAAGCATTATTTTCCATATTCAAGAAATCACCACAAAAGTCCAATCGTTTTTACTGAGATTATCTTACAGTTCAGTTAAATGTATAATTAAGATTGATAGTAAATAACTGGTAGTTTGAATTGTTTTGAAAAGAATAAAAACGAAATCACGTTAATGTCGCTCGTATTTCAAATCTCACAATTGTTTTTTTTTTTTTTTTTTTTTTTTAAATTATGAAGGCGTATGTACGGTTCAAGGGTTTTATTTAATCTTTTTGATCATAAAGATTTAGGAGTTTTTCAATTGAAATATTTGACACAAAGGTCATTTCTAATAGATCATTTTTAAACAGTAAAAACACATATTTTTTTGCTCAATCAATTTGTATCATGCAACCATAAGAATTATTTCTCGCTAATGAAATTATTTTAGAAAGAAGTTGATATAAACACAATAGAAATACAGATTTTGCTTTTTCTAACACCTTTCTTATGATAAATGCATTCGCGTCTGTCTTTGCTTTCATATTTTTGTCTTTAACGTCCCTAAATATTATTTTTTCTAAACTCATGCGACTTGAGCACTTAAATCAGTATACCATGTATATAATCACATAATAGGGAACATTACATATCCGCTCTTGCGTTAATCTGTCTATTTGAATGTCTTTTCTGGTTTAAGATTTGGTTTAAAACTGAATAAAAGATATATCTCGGATCAATCCAGGCAAATGAATCATACATGATTTGATAAGTTGTTTATCGATATAAGTTGGGTGCATTATATTTCCGGTCTTAGCGCCCGTCTGTCTGTTTACTTGTCTTTTTCTGGTTTAAGATTTGGTTTAAAAATGAAAAAAACAATATTTCGCGGATCGGATGCAATTATATCTATTTAACTACTGGACTCAAAGGAAGTATAACATGCCGTGCACACAGAAATGAGAATCAAGCCTTTCATCTACAAAAATTACTTAAATATAAAATAAGGAGATGTGGTATGATTTTCAATGATACATTATCCAACGGAGTCCAAAAGAAGTGGATTTTAAAAAAAATCCCTTTACACTTAGAGTGCAGAAGGCGGTATCTTTGCCACTTGAAATGTTTTTTTCTCCACTAAAGGGTACTCTATTGAACTCGAGTTCTTGTGGAAATACTTGATCACTTACAAACCTGCAGGATGTTTGCTCCTCTGTTTCAAAATAACAAGCCTTTTTTCATAGATTGTTATAAATGGCTATAAGTAAAGGAACTTAAAAAGCAGAAAAAATGAAAGTTTATGTTCTTGTTTTTGAGACATATTAAAAAAAAATAGGCGGGAAATGATTCTCTCTAGACTTTTCATATATTTAACATTGTCACCTTTTTTCTTTCAAAAACCTTGTAAAAATAACAATGATTTTATAAGATTTTGACTATATGTAATAACATTATGTGAGAAAAACACGTGTTTCTTAACGAGCAAAATTTTATTTTGCACTACTAGGAAAAACTAGAGAGTTCCGAATATCTGACAAAAATCCCAAAACAAGAGAAGCAAACACTCACAAACAAGCGACTTCAAATTTGAAAAAAAACCACATATAATCTTAAATAAGATAATATACTTTCAATGGAATTTAAAAAACGCCAATTAGATAAGTGTGTAGCTAATTTCTTTAAATATTTTGTCGTATTATAAGATAAATATGATTTGATTTCTGACAGTTTTAGTAAACAAAAATAAGAAGAGAAAGTCCAAATGACTTGGATTTACGGAACTATGGGTCACCAAACGGCTTTAGAACATGAACAAATATCCAAGTCCGTATCGACAGCTATAAAAGGCCCATACACGATAAAATGTGAAACAATTCAAATAGAGACACCAACGGCCAGAATAATGAAAAAAAAACGAAAAACGAAAAACGAAAAACAAATATAACAGAATAAGATGAAAAAAAATTTAACTAATCAGATTGGAACGAAACACTAACAAAAAATTAGCATAAGGACAAACTTCCCAAAGATCAGATCTGAGAATAATCGCACTTACTGAAGGTTAGTTTAAACAAATAGCATCATATACATAAAACATTTTTCCTTAGACTAATAAAACATTTCTTTTCAAATGAATATATAAGAAAAAATCTTACCCTTTTCCTAATATTATGATCTCCTTATGTCACTTTTTGAAAATGTTCGAGTTTCACAAAATCATTCTAGAAGAATCACAAGGTGTTGGTTTCTAAGGTCAAATGAATTTGCTTCAATTTTGATAAACTGTTTCACATTTCATTCATTTAAATTTTCTAACGTCAACTTATCTATCCCATAGCATTTAAACAACACTGTGATTTCTTTTTATCAATTCTTTTTTTTAAATTATGTAATTATATATTAAGTCAAGCAAGGTCGCGACTTATTTCAATGTTCTTATCTAATTATATTTAAATAATATGTCAGATTTCTAATTGGTATTCTAACAAACATCAGGCATTCTTCATTAAAGCAATATTCATAAGGATTTAAAGGGAGTGCTATAAAATCATTATGCATGGATAAGCATTATATTGCACATAAATAAAGGCAACTGTAGTATACCGCTGTTCAAAAGTTATAAATTGATTGAGAGAAAACAAATCAGGGCTACAAACTAAAACCAAGGGAAACACATCAAGTATGAGAGGAAAACAACGGAACAACAGAAACACTGAAGTGCAACAAAAACAAACGCCAACATACATAAAGCATAAGATGAAAATAAGTTCGATTTAAGAGAAATTTAAGAACTGTTTTTGTTTGAGGCGTACAAACGAAAGACAGCAATATCTAAATGGGGAATCGCTATCGATTATGATGGTAACAAAGATTCAAATTTATAAAGCTTCAAGTGCAGACAAAATTGATATATTCTTTACCGGCTCCAAAATTATGGAAATATTATAAAAAAAAAATTAGAAATAAAGTGACAAAGCAAATCATAAGCAAATGATAGAAAACGTTATTATGAATAATAAAGTTTTACTGTATTTAGAATATAATTTCAATTTGGCAATTTCCCGCTTTTTTATTCTTATCCATTTATTGCTGAATGTCATATCTGAGACAGAGACACAATTTTATATTTTTCAAAATGATATCAAAACAATAAAACGACACGGCAAGTTATTTAACCTGACCCTGTAAGAGATTGAAGATACCAAGAGGGACTTTTAATTCATCAGTTAAAAAAGCAATTTAATGACAAAAAAATGACGATAAGACAAACAATAACAAATCATTACATATGAACCGAATGATTAACTAACGCAAACGCCACCATAAATTGATGTTGAACTCAGGACATCCGGAAAGGTAGGGGATTGCTGCTCATCGGAGGCAATACATACCAGGTGGTCTTAAACATTTAGTCAATGAAAATAAAACATTTTAAGCTTTGTTTTTCCATAGCATTTCAAACAACAGGTTATAATATGATATATTATGTGAGCTATACAAATAATTGCTACGTTTTAAAGGAGTTAATTATGTGATTATAAAACGCATAAAAAAAGAATTTTTAATCATACCTAACCACTTACTTAATCATTCCATTCAAATAGGCATTCAGTACGATATTTTAAATAGTTTTAAACAAACGTTTTTATGTATTTGAAATTGAAAACCGTTTTAAATCGTGGTTGAATTAATAACATTTATTTATTTATTCATTCTTTTATTCTTTCAAGTGACGCGCATTTTATATTTTGTTTGTGATGTCCTGGAGTGCTGTCGTACATTCATAGGAGGTGTCCGTTGTTATTCTGCGGTTAATATGTTGTAAAGTGCTATTATATTATTTGTTTATGTATTTCTCTGTACTAAGCGTATTTGCGTTTGTTTGTACTGTATTCCTGTCACGAAGTGTTGTCATTTTGGCGGTATTTTTAACATTGCCATATAAGCGGGAGGTTTGGCTAGCCATAAAACCAGGTTTTTACCCACCATTTTTTCTTAACATGTCCTGTACGAAGTCAGGAATATGGCAGTTGTTATCTACAGTCCGTTTCTATGTATGTTGGCGTTTGTTTTTGTTGTAATTCAGTGGTTCTGTTGTTCCGTTGTTCCTCTTATAGTTGGTGTTTCCCTCAGTTTTAGTTTCTCACCTGGATTTGTTTTTGCTTTATCGAACTATGGCTATTGAACAGCGGTATACTGCTGTTGCCATTATTTATACCGTTTTATTTAAAATAAGATAACAAATGGAAAAATTATAGTCTAAATCATATGTAAAAGTCAGTAAAAGACTGTTGGCCTTATCGACAATTCTTGATAAAATTGTTTTACAAATATTTGGTATTATATAGATAATTTCTTTAGTTTTATCAGGTTATTTTTTTTATCTATATATAGACTTATTATATGTTTTGATATCTTATGTATTTAAAATAGAGGGATGCAAGAAGCTACTGAAAGATATTAGTAGCAATTGGTTAAATAGTGACAAAAATTAAAAGATATACTCTTAATGTAAAATTATAGTAAATTAATAAGACAATTATTCGAAACTTCAATGAAAATATGACAGTAGTTAACTATTCGTTTGATGTGGTTGAGCTTTTGATTTTGCCATTTCCTTAGGGACTTTCGGTTTAGAATTTTCCTCGGAGTTCGGTATTTTTGTTATTTTACTTTTTCCCTCCAGGTAATATTTACCTTTACCCCTTTTTGCTATTGCTTTAAGGAACACTTTTCGACGTAATTATGTTTTGTAAATTTGAAATTTGCATGAAAATCTGCGTACCTGTTGTACCATCTTGAAATAATTTAATTTTGGATGTAACGCGTCTTCTGATTGGCTGACGTTGTTTTGTTTATCAGCTCATAGACATAATTTTGTAATGTGACCGTGACGTCATCAACGTTTTTTCATGGTTTACTCCGGTTTATACCTTTATCATGAAAAAATGTGGAATTTTTCTTGAGAACATAATAGACCTTTCTAACCAGTTGAATTATATCATAACTATAAAAAAAAAAAATTAAGTCATAAAATCAACGTTTTCTACTAACTTTTCCTTCACAAATCATAAAATTGAGAATTGCGTCCTCTTATTAATAAACTGGTTAACTCCTTTGCACTTCATTTACATAGCTTGAATCGTCTTATTGAAAGCCAATGACGTGCTGTAAAGTTATCTTGTTAGTTATCACGAAACATGATAGCTTAAAACCGAGAAGTTTATATTTGCGCATTGAAATTGAAAGATAACTTTTGCACTTTAAAAATAAATTATCTTTCAAGGTTACAACAAAAATCATAAATCAACGATCACGAACAATACCACATCCAAATGAAGAACGATGAAACGATACACATTAATTATTCAAACACATATGATCAGACGATCGTGGGTGTCCTTGAAGCCTCATCAATTCTTTTCCCACTGTTGGTAACCATTGTATGCTTATAACAAGTGCAAAGCCGATAAGAAATTTGCATCCGATGAGATTACAATTGAGGAAAAGAAAACAGTTTTGTAGTTGAAAAATGGATCATATTCAGTGTTATTTATGACAAAGATCACACATCTATGACTACAAATTTACTCTTTGGGAACTGTTATTCAATAATTTTTGTGCAAGACGTCAATCTCTATCAGTAAAACCATCGTAGGAAAATCCGAAAATGGTAGATTACTCCATATGCAGATATCGATCTACTCGGAAATTAACAATCAGAAAATTGAAATCATTTCTTTTGTCGTTAAGTTAAGATCTAGTTCGCCAATTTTGTCTTTTTCTTTGATCATGTCAAGATAAGACGGATTCACTATATTTTTTGTATACTGTATTGTTTTCCCCAGTTCAATGGAATAAACTCGTTAACCATTCTACCTCAAAATACAAAACAGCAAGTCGATAAGAAGAGAAGAACATTTCGTATCAATGGAAATACAAATTGCCTATTGAAAATCACATCAACCAATGTGTCAAATGTGTTGACAATAAAAAAAATCAAGCATCTTAAAGATGACGGCTTCGGTTTTGTTTTGTTTAAATGAGAAAATGAAAATAAAGGGTTTTCTTAATAAATTTGTAAGCGTATTAATTAATGATAAATATCCAACTTTGTGCTCATTTTAGGGATACATGTATGATATATATAAAACTTGACAATTCATCATGGCAGAAGCTCAATCTGTTTATGAAACATTTCAAACGCATATATCATTACATTGTGATCAGTTTCCAACGACCTTAAAAATGAATCCAAGGTCAACAGTAAGATTTTTTTTTAGGTTTTCCAACGTCAAATGAATCTCGATTTTGATCAGTCATGCACGATTTTGATTTTCTTTGAAAATGCTGAAATTGTAAATTCTCGATAGAACCATTCAATTCTGTTCAAATGTATAAACAGTCAATTTCTTTTTCATTATAAAATTATAGAAAAAAAATATTTAGCTCAATTTAATCATAAACTTAAAGGGAAGTCACAATGAATTTAAATCATAAAGATTGATAATTTACTCAAGTGTTTAAAAAGATATTTTCAGTTTTTCTCATCCATTACAATGTTAGTCTAATAAAAACCTTGCAATATAATACCCATAATTATTATTGTCAAAATAGTCATTTTAGATCATTTTAGTATTGATTGCATCTTCAATTTATTTATCAGATGTCAAAAGATGCGAAAAATTTCTTACTTACATGTGCCCTCAACTACCAGTAACGTGTCGCAAACGACGTCAGATATGTTACATTTTTGTAACGAAAATTCCGTCCTCTTTTCAATCATTGTGAAAATATAAAATTACTTGCATGATCAACTCAACATGTTCCACGTGTGGAGCAAGAATGGTTTACGATTTGGTGCATCTAATTTACACTATGATACCTTGGTTTCAGTAATTTGAAACGCAAGACGCACGTTTCGTCTACATAGGACTCGATTCAAATTTTTGGAAGAAAAAATCAAATACAAAGTTGAATAGCATTAGAAACCAAAACATCCGAACAGATGTGCAAAAAAACCGGCTATGACATAATGCTGTGGATAAAAAAAATTTCGTAGATTTACACTTTTAATGAACAGTTTTACAGAAGGTTAACATATCAATATTATTTCATGTCAACGCACGAGTGTTGATAAAATTGAAGAACAAAAATTGGTAACAAACATCATAATTTATGTTTTTTTTTTGATAATTTCTTAAGGTATTTAATGTTTACATGTTTTGATAACATATTTGTTTCAAGTGGGATGTAAGGAGCTGCTGACGTTAATTTGTAGCAATTGCTTAGATATTGACAAAAATTAAAAGATATTCTATTCATTTAAATTTTCAGTAAATAAATAAGCAACTATGCAAAAAAATACATATTAATTTCCTTTCAGATGATTTTGACCATAGCAAGGGCAATTTTGTTAAAGAACACGTTAGATTGCCACGCTTTTCTGTTTTATGAAATTGACATTAACAAAAAAGTCTCCGTACCTTGTGAAGTTTTTTCTAGCACTCTGCAATCTGTATCACACGTCTTTACTTCCGTAAATAAAATAAGGAATTTTCCAATGAATATTATAGAACTTCCTTGTCGTTAAACTAATATTAAAAAATATTTCGAAAATTTGATGTCTTATTACTTACACAATTCTTGTTAAGATGTTGGAATGCTTTATTTCTCCTTTCAATAAACTGAGTCACTCAGTTAAAACTTCTGTCTTCACCTAGTTTATATCGTTTTTTAGAAACTCGTTACCGTGATGTAAATGAATCTGTTAAGTTATTTAGAAAATACCTTAAACCCGGATTTTGGATGATTTGTACTTTAAAATTAGCATCAAATGCATTTAATAGCTTTCCATATGCAGACCCTTTCAAGGTTGCAGAAAACATCATCATATCAAACTATAAACGATGAAAAAAAAAACAATAGTAATTAAAACACCCGTTGAGTGCTTATGCCAAATTCAAAACTGATGAAAAGTTTTTAGATTTACCCGTGTTGTTTTGTAAAATAAAAACGGTAACGGTGCCATTTTTTTTTAAATCTAGGCATTTTAAAAAATGACATACCTTGACAGGCATCAGATAAAATGTGAATTTTAAAATATCTAATCATTTTGCATGTTTTGTTAAATTTTGAAATAGTGAAACAAAATAAAACAAATTGCCTATTCCGTTTCAGATAATTTGAAAAACAAGAAGGATATCATTTAGATGCTTTTGACCAAAAACAAATGATTCGGTTAAATTTAGTGTATTATTCATATACCAGTTGGGAAAGTTTGTATATCTATTAAATGTTCTTGTTATTGAACCTACGTTTAGTATGTACTCACTATGCATTTCAGATCGTAACTTTAGAATATTCTTGTATTGATGGCAGGAGGACACATTGCTCTTACAATAAAAGAATTCCTCCTTAGAAAATCTAGATTCTAAACAGATCCATGTATTATAAAGCAGAGAGTGTAGCACCTTCCTAACATGCGCATCACATAGATAATGTTTCGATTCAAACAGAATGCGATATATACATCCTGCACTTTATAGCACGGGTTTCATCATACAAGAACGTGTTTGGTTGAAATATTAGTATCTTCTTGTTCACTGTCTCAAGAGAATTCTTCGATAATTACAATCTGACGAATTATTACGACAGAAGTTACCTGGAAAAATCTACCAAGAAGAGACAAATAACGTGAATCGACACGGAAAAGGATCTACAGTTATGTATGCACCACCGGGTCTGCGTAAAACTGCATCAGTCTGTTCAATGCTTTGATATGCCAAAAGATGTACTCCTGCTATATTCTTTTTACCTTGAATCTGTTGGCAACACATGACAAAGAAGATATTCTTTTGTGTGTTTTTTGCGAATCAAATGTTGGTCGTACGTTAAGTGTTTAAATAGAAAAAGCTGAATGTGTGATGTTTTGGGTTTCACCAAATGTGGTTGTAGTGCTAAGACCAAAATGTACAACAAACGATGGCCAAACGATGTATTTGTCCAAAAGTATTAGGACAAATGTGTAACAGAACTTGCCTTTCAAACATTTTATGAAGTAACAAATAATTGTCGAGTTCGGTGCTTGTGGGAATTTTAAATTTAGAACTTATCTTTTTCATTAAAATTCTTAAAATGCAAGCTCTAAAATTCAGTGACTCTCAAAAATAAAACTACTCTGTTGTTCAATACTTTTAATTGCCCACTTTTTGTGAATGTTTTATTCTATGAAATAGTTTCAGGCATTTTGACAATAAGTTGAATAATTGAATATCCTAATGCAGAAATAGTGTGATAAAGGATTTTTCACTATACAAATCCTTCGTGTGATGTATGGTGTCCAACCAAGAAAATTATAAGCATAACTTTTGGTGATAATTTATACCTATTAAAAGTCTCTATGTGATAAAAAAAAAATAAAAACGGACACTTTGCGAACGCCTAATTTGACTTTTACTATCTTTTTTTTCTGCTTCTGGCGCACACATAATTATAACATTACCGTAACAGAGAGAAAAAAAAAAGAACAATTTGATCATCAATAGTTAGAAATTTATATTTTCAATCATAATTAAAAAGTAGTTTTATTTAAATGTAAAATGCAGAAAGCGGTCTATTAAATTTATTCATCAGACAAACCAAATATGTATGGTAACAATCCGATCGATATTGTCTGAAAAATCGTCGTTTTTGGACTCTTCGCATGAAGAATTAATATCCTTTTCTTGGTTATTTTTCACACACAATGTCTTTATAGTTTGTCAGTAATCTGGGAAAGTGCTGTCAATACCGTCCATAGTGTATCCATGGAAGTAATATTTAAATATTAATATTCAATATTACTTCCATGGTGTATCGACATCGTCCAGTTAAGAGACATTTTCCCAGCTTGTAACCACTGACGTAAGCACGATCACGTGATCGTTATCTAATTTAAAATCATTCTTAATGACAAGCGCTTTATTCTTTGACCAGAAAAATGCTGATTTATCAGGTTTTGACCAGCAAAATTGTACAAAACATGTTTTAAGACTAATATTTATTAATTTAATAAAAAAAAAATTATTTTTAAATCGTGTCATGTCTCCTTCAATGTCGTGATGTAACGGAATCTGCTTAGTCATTAAAGAAACTGACAGCTTCAACCCGGATTTCCAATGATTTGTGAATGACAATTGTAAGATGAGCTGGTCATGCTGGTGGTGCATTCATTGCTCTTCAACCTTGTATTTGATTTGGCCTTTTAACGTTTTTTATTCGTGCGTCACCGATGAGTCTTGTGAGGACGTCTGGCGTACATATTACATGTATTATAAGCCTCATTTATTTGATGATTTTTATTTAAAGATGTAAAGATGAATAATTTATCTAGATATAAAACCAGCATTTACCCATCATTTTCGAAGGAAAATGCTTGTACCTATTTAAGAATATAACAGTTGTTTTCCTTTCGTTCCGTTGGTTGATATAGTCGAGCCTTTGGTTTTGTCAGGTTTTGTGGAATTTTTTTTTTTAATTTGCCCTGAAGTTTGGTATTTTAGTTAATACTTTTTTTTTTCATTTTTGCAGTAAAGTACATATTTCAATGAAAAACGGACAATTCAAAAAGCTTTTCTTATATGACTTAAATTTAAAAACCGGGGATAAGTTTATGTTCTCTGAAAAAGCATATAAATGAATAATAAATATCAGATGCTCTTGCCAATTTTAGAGATATATGTATAGTATAAATAAATAAAACTTGTCAAGTGTTCATGACAGAAGATGAATCCTTCTGGGAATCACAGGAGCGTTTACCGTAGCATTGTGATTGGTTTGATAGCAATGACCTTAATTATGAATAAATTGTCAACAGTAGGATTATCCAAAACTCTTTAGGCTTATTACCCTTGATTTTGAACAGTCATTGACTTTCTTGATTTTCTTTGGTCGTGGTAAAATTGTGAATTTGAGTTCTTTATAAAACCACATATTTATATTCAAATGTAAGTACATGTACTTTTAATTTTTAGTCATTTTGTTGAGGAAAAGTATTTTAACTGAACTCTATGATAAACCTAAACATGCTAAAGATATATAGTTTATTCTCATAAAAATATGGAAGTAAAAAGGTCACAGAGAAGTAAAAAAATCATGCATACAAAGTATTAGATGTGATAACATAAAAAAAAATAAAAATAGATAAAATGAATAAAAATATGAGTATACAAATAAAGTAAATAAATATGTATAAAGAAACAGTTTCAGTGTTTAAATATGTTGAAATTATGCTTGGAAAGAAAGAGTAATTTTACTGTTGATACATCTTATGAAATTGCAAAGCTTTCTTAGTGTCTTTGGTGAAAGAGCGTATATGTGAATAAATGTGTTGTTCGGTCACTCGTTGAATATTTTTCTATATTCAAATTATTCGAATAGTTATTCTATAGTTATCATTGTTAAGTTAACTTATATCAGATTACTTTAATTTTATTATCCATTACATAATCAATCTAGTTCACAGGTAACCAAGGATATGTGTTTTTCTTATCCACATCTTGCCTCAACAACATGTCGTGTCGTTTTAAATTACAATATCACATTCCCACAGGAAAATATGACTGATTTTTATTATCAAATCGTATACCTCGATTTATATAGTAAAAGGTTTTAGATACTTAA
The DNA here is from genome assembly GCF_021869535.1 of Mytilus californianus. NCBI lineage: Eukaryota > Metazoa > Mollusca > Bivalvia > Mytilida > Mytilidae > Mytilus > Mytilus californianus. The sequence goes on along the minus strand of NW_026262582.1, from coordinate 44,713,640 downwards.
ATCTTCCCTAGTACACAACATTAAAAAATACTATTGAATATTCATTATTTTAATAGATATAAGAAGATGTGGTATGAGTGCCAATGAGACAACTCTCCATCCAAGTCAAAATTTATAAAAGTAAACCATTATAGGTCACAGTACGGTCTTCAACACGGAGCCTTGGCTCACACCGAACAGTAAGCTATAAAGGCCCCCAAAAAATTACTAGTGTAAAACCATTCAAACGGGAAAACTAACGGTCTAATCTATATAAAAAACGAGAAACGAGAAACACTTATGAACCACATCAACAAACGACAACTACTAAACATCAGATTCCCTTATGTTAATCTTAATGAGCTATATCTTCTGCAACCTGTCAATATTATTCGAACAGTCTCTAGATGAGCGGTATGGGTTTTGCTCATTGTTGAAGGCTTTATGGTGACCTATAGTTGTTAATTTATCTGTCTTTTGGTCTTTTGTGAAGAGTTGTCTCATTGGCAATCATACCACATCTTTTTTCATGTATCTATACGAAGTCTGGAATTTAAAACAGCAAGTAACTTCTTTTTTCAATTATGCTATGACATCATTTCTGAAATAAGACGCTTAATTTGAACACTGCTTTACTGTACATCGACGGTTTGTATACATTTTCTTCTTTTTCGCCAATTATTACAATAAAATGAGAGTTGTTGAATGTTCAAGAATGGTTTATTTGAAAATATCAATATATATATAGTATGCTCGAGAAATCAAAACTGGCACGAATACGGCGAGAGAAAAAAAGACATTTGCACATATTTCATCTTTATTCAAACAGTGTAGGGGAAGATAAGATAATAATCTTCAATTTTGATATCTTTCAAATTAAATTGTAATATCTTTTTTAAACAGTACAAAGGATAGGCATATGCTTTGCTTATAAAGTCATGTTGGTGAAATTCAAGCACTATCATACTGCTTGAAAATATAACATAAGACAAATTAATTGCTTAATTGTTAAATATTTAACTACACAAAATGCAAATAACACTATAAATTTAATGCGCTCGAAGCTCTTTTCTAAATTTACCTTCAGGAACGCGCAAAGCCTAATATATGAAAGCCAAAGGTGTATAAGAACCGAAACATTTGAACTATATAACCAAAAAAGGACCTGAAAATAATAGCCAAACTAATAAGTTTTCTCTTTTTCTTTGTATCTTCTACCATATGAATTTCAGAAAGACATGTCCACATTTAAACAGCAGACAAGGGTTAAAAAATCTCAGACAAAAATTCATCATATATATTATGGTTAAAGTCTTGGAGACAGACCACGTCATCATAAGACTCATCTGTGACGCTGGAATACAAAAAGTAAGAAGACAAAAATTACGAAGTTGAAAAAACTTGTGTGTATTTTGTTGTTGATTGTTGTTTGTCTTTTAATTGTTTGTATTTCGGCCATTTTGTTACTTCTCTCTCGTCGACTAATACGTTTTCTCTTTTTCTCTATATCTTCTACCATATGAATTTCAGAAGGACCTGTCCACATTTAAACAGCAGACAAGGGTTAAAAAAACTCAGACAAAAACTCATCATAGATATCATGGTTATAGTTTTGCAGGCCAGACCACGTCATCACAAGACTCATTACAGACGCTGGAATACAAAACGTTAGAATAACAAACTTACAAAGTTGAAGAGCTTTGTGTCACCGAAATTCTAAATTTTTAAACGAGTTTTAGCAAAGAACAGGGAGTCATTTTACATCCGAAACTGAAGATTAGGAAAATCTATTGCTAATTTTTCTGACCAATCTTGTTTTTACCTGTTGGTCTTTTTTTTTTTTTTTTTTTTAGCCATGGCGTTGTCACTTTATTTTTGACTTATGGGTTTTAATGTGCCTCTGGCTTCTTTCGCCTCTCTTTTATATTGTGTCTACCTCGCAATTACAATTTTGGATTATTGAAGACAAAAACCAAAGCTTAATATCTATATAATCTGTATTGTCTCAATCAGAAATTTTTCCAAAGATACAAAGTCTCACCTTTATAATATAAAATATCAAAACTTGGTAAAATTTAATGGACCCGAATTTCCGAAACGTTTGATTTATAATAACCGGAAATTCGATTTTGCCATATTTTACCGAGTTTGATATTTTATATTCGCCGGAGCGGCAAGCCCTTGAATAAAGTATGAGTTGAGTGAGAAATGTTTACTTCATATTCAGGTGAAGATGGTAGTTTGCTGCTAAGGTTAGGAAAATTTATAATTTCAAAATTAAAATAGTCTCGTTTGTCATAGATTCTGGTACTGAAATGACCGCTGTTGTTAATCTCGTTGTACATTTTTAGAAATGAGACGGAGGAAGCTGTATCTGTGGTTTCTTGAATCACCAGATCAGGACGATATATCAACGGGACCCAATCAGACAAGAATGGATTTTTAATAGAAAGAACACCACAAATATACCTGTAAGTGAAATTGAATGATCAAACTTCTTACACCTTCTTGTATTTTAAGTGTCTGACGGAACTCCGACTGGTATGAAAATAAGAAAAGTTCGGCACAGAGAGGTGCACATTTAGTTTCCATAGGAAAGCTAACAAACTGCTTGAAAATTCCACCCACCAAATTCAATAATTATGTTGTCAATGAGAAACTCCAACATACTGATCAAATGGTCTTTGGTGTAGCATGTTTAATTTCTGACTCATTTTTAACAAAATATGCCGAATTTTTGGGGGAAGCTAGCTATATCCCAAGCCAATAAATATGTAGCATATGGTACCTTTTCATGGAGGAAAGCATTGTTGATAATTCTTTTTTTACGGGTCTTTAACTTTTCATTTGGTATTGTGGTTTTAAGGTTGGAAAATCGAAGTATCTTAAAAAAATTAATTTTTAGAGAATGACCGAGATTATAAATTTTTCCTTTTGAGTTTTTAAAAATCTACATATGTGACCCGCCATGAAATTTCCAGTTTTATGGAGGTAAAACGTCATTGTGAGAAAATATAAAGTTTACTATGAACACTATGTCACACTTTATAAACATACTGATTTTAAAGTATGGATGATTTAATGCATTAGTGCATTGTACATTGCAATTTTTCTAATGAATAGTTATCAAGTTTCAATTAAACATGCTATACAGGTACTTCACTCTTTTTTATAACCTCACCAATGATACTATACTCATAATTTATTCACCATACGATGTATGTGTAACACGGGAACAGCATATACTAAGAATACAGTTATACACAATTTAGGGTTATTGTATTCGAATATGATTATATCTCTGAAGTACTTTATATTAATTAAAAATAACATGCGTAAGTAAACACTCAATAAATTTCCATCAAAAAAGACAAATCGTTACTAATTTAAAGTATAAGTTCAGGTAATACAGTTCTTTAAATGTCATGAAAGAACATTTTAAAAGGATACAACAATATTCTGTTGTAAAATTGTATAATTCTACCGCATTCTGTTAAAACTCCAAATTTAAGCCGAAGAAAGATGATTACTTGAGAATTGTGTCCAACAAACCTCAAGCAATTAAAAGAATTGTTGTCAATTCTGGGTTAGATATATTTCCAGAAGACAAAAGCTCCAAGAATTATAACAGAAACGGTTAGACAGGCTATAATGTAATAAGAAAGTTATGAATGGTAAAGTTCAATTTTAAATTGTTCCTTAGGTATTGAATACAACCGCTATACGTTATATTCAAATAAGTTTCCAAAACTCACAAAACTTTTTGGCGATCATTCACGAAATATCGCTATGAATGTCATTACCTGAAGGTTTAAAACTGCATATGTACGAATCCAATATTTAATCCTAGCTGGAAGTAACCATTTTGAATACATTATCTTTTTAGTGGAATTTTTGTAATTGTGCTGAAAATTTGAGTTAACTTCATAATTTTCTTAAACTGGCATATTTGCCAAAACAATAGTTATATAAAAATAAGAAGATGTGGCATGAGTGCCAATGAGACAAATCTCAATCAGTGTCCAAATAACGTAAAGGTTAACAATTAAATAAGCCAACACATGCCATTCAATAATGAGCAAAACCCATACCGCAACTTGGTTTTATTTGAAATCCCTGTTCAGTGTGCATCAGTGAAAAATGCAAATAAAAGTTCAGCAGTTTTGTTTCATTTCCAATTAAAACTAACAGAATATGGAAATCATGACAAAATATTTGAAATTTGCCAACTGTTTTTGTGCAGTTTTACTAGGTTCTAAGGAAAACAATTTTTTTTTTAATTTTGTTTTTATTACAAAATGACCATGATCACCATGACACTTTTTAAAATATTTTTTTGACTTTTTGTTTTAAATTACATCAGTAATATTTTGTTAAAAAATCTCTAAACTTAAGTAATTGTGTGCTATATGTTCATGTGTCTCTCTATTTTTTATAATTTGCCAATCATGTCAGGTCTTTCATTGTTTTTGTCAAATCATTTTCAAACAGTATTATCACGTGACAATTTAGAGCTTGCCATTATATAAAGACAACTGACTACTGTTGACCTATATACTGCCCTCTTGGTGATTTGGTTTTTTTTTTTTCCTTTTTGATTGCTGTCTCCTCTGTGTATATCCCACACTTATATTTGTTCATAGTTAAACTTTAGTGTCAATAGTAAGAAACCAATTAGTCACATAAGAGAAGCAGAGGTCAAATGACTGGGGTTAGCTTCTTATCTATTTAACAATTAGTGTATTATATCAAACAAACATACAAACAATGTTATGAATTATATCTAAATCAACTCGCGTCAAAAGAAAATATTGGAAAATTTTACAATACTGGATTTAAAACAATAAAATAAACTTCTCTTATGGTTGTGGCTTGTTATCTATTTCTTGCATGAATAGATATTTCTCGTATCACACTGCACGGAGTGTGATACAAAAAAAGTGATACGAAAATATGCGTTAATTTGATTGGCTTATTCAGCATCACAAGACGATATTACGGCATTTCCATTGGCTATTCGTTAGGTCATTAATGACTTTCAAAGGTTAAGACGATGTACATTACGTCCATGGCAACGGACATATGTGATTTCTTCAATAATATACAAAACACTCAAACATTTCACCTGACAATCTTCTTTTTGTCAAATTTTATTACATTCTGAAGCGTACATAAAGTCTTAAAATGTCTGATGTTAAAGTTTGACACCGGAAAAGGACATATGACGTCATACCGGAATGTGCAAAATTCTAGATCAACATTTCACGGATTTTTTTATTTAACACATTGAGAGACTTGACCATAAGAGAAATAGGTTTAATAACTTTTGAAAATTGTATATCGCTTGATATCAACTCTCGTTATTTAACGAGCCACAGGCTCGTTTATTATTATATTGAAATTAAATAGCTCGAGTTCATTCTCACTCGTTATGAAACCTTTAAATTAATCTTATACAGTAACAATGACATTGATTTGTAAACAATCTTAAGGATGTATTTAGGTTAAATTAAAAAAATCCAGAAATTAAAATTGATACTATAAGTTGGAAGAGCATTAGTTAAGGAACAACATAAGCTAAAAATATTGATAGGTTATGGAGCTCCTTTTCGAGGTATTTGATTTTTTAAAAATGGTCGGAAAAGGCTGACTCGGACTTTTACCTTATATTTGCATTGGTATTATATGGGTCTCAAATCGAAAGAAAAGAAATCTGCTTAAATTTTGGTAAATGACATTGTATGAGCTATTGAAGTCTTATATGAAAAAAAGAATAGGTGTTACGGGACAAAATATTTTACCCTGTATTGCAGGAATAAAAACCAATGAGTCCGAACATCTTACACGAATTCAGAAACCTCACCTAAGTACATCCTTTAGTTTTATAGCTGAAAAAATATACACTCAAATTTTATCAGAAACAAACAATGAAAAAAATGCCTAATAAGATACAACTCTGCGTGTTTTGTATTACCATGTATATGAATCAAACATGTATTATATTTATTGTATGTAACATATCGTATTACATGTATGTGCAACTTGAAGAAAAATATTATTCTTTACTATTTGGCCCAACGTTTGTTAAATCTGTCACAATTTATCAAAAAAAATCAAAATCACTTTGTGAGGTAACACTTAAAATGATTTCATAATAATTTCGTAAATATAATTGACTTACGAAGCATTCATTCTATACATTGGTATAATCTTGCCTCAATTGATCTAATCAAAATTTGACTTGGATGACTTTCAATTTTCTTGAACAATATCCATTATCTATAATGCAACTTTGGATATTGCAATATAAAGATTTGACTCAATTACAGATATCAGGACCAAGGCATAAGAATTCAAATGCTTTATTTTAAAATCACCATTCAAAAGTATCAAATTCCGTTATTTCTATTAAGTCAAAAATAAGTCTTGGACATTCCCCCATGTATCTATCTACCTTTAATAAATTCTAACTGTATTTCACTTATAATATGTGTTATATAGATGTCAGCTGTGTATGCATCCAACCCTGGTGAATTATTATAATACGTTTTTAAAGCGTCCAGACATTATGTTATTGCTAATTATCCTGTTGCTTCTACCATTTGTTCTTCCGATAGACAATTGATAAAAAGAGCTCTTTCTATTGAAAAAAAAAATGTTTTCATGTTTCATGTTACAAATTGCATTTTTAGATGAATACAAATTCTACTGAATTTTCTCTGTTCTTCCAATATTTCAAATTTATCAACGATTTCGTACTAATTTTTAATGATGACTTTAGAAATATTTTTTTTTCATTTTAATGTCTTTTTTTTAAATACAAAAACAGTTTGAACATGTTTTTCTCTCAGCACTTCCCATTGCTCTTGCAATTAAACTGTTTTTTCTCTAAAAGTTTTTAAACTTTCCTCTCATCTTTGAATTTCATTTTTTAGTTCTATATCTGGATTTGAATCATATCTATTTTATAAAATGTATAACTATTGTTCAAATTCAGATTCTTCCCTTTGACTTTTTTTTTAATCTGAAGTATAAGAGATAGTTTACCATATCATAATTTTTATTACATCTATCAAAAATATCTCTACGTTTAACCTTCTCTGACAGTCCCCTGAAAATAAACTCTATAGTTACTGCCATAGAACTAAAAACTTCAAACTAAATTGAATATATACATGTATGCATGTAATCACAAAGATCAATTGCCTAAATAGAAAATGATAGTTACTTAAAGATATGTAAATAAGTGAAATCAATATAATAAAATCATAGATATGTTCCAGTTGTGAAAAATGGAAAAAGTTATTTTTCTTATTACTATTATCTGACACTGACAAGTTCAAACAAGACACTAAAGCATACACAAATGTAATAAGTGGAAAACATTGCTCCAAAGAAGAGAAAATATTTCCATGTGATACCATTTGATTGAAGAACAACAAAGTTTTGAATATGATCTGCGGCATTCTGTTTTCCTACCTTAAGAATTAATAACACATTTGTTTAAAACATAAAATAATTGAAAGTAAGCTTTTATGATTCATATTGTATCTGAAGTTATCATCTATAGTTGTGTGGTAAACTTCAAAATTATATATCTCGGAGGTATACCAGTGTAGTCTTCTTCCTTGATTCTGGTGACACTTCACGTCGTTCCTTCCAAAGTTCACCTACAAGAACTGAGAGACTGGGTGGTACATCTGACACGACACTATATCCTGAGCGAGATGGTAGATATATATTCGCATTTAGAATTTCGTCATGGTCTATCAGACTCGATAGTCTAATCATGATAATGCGTCTGTCATCATCACCATATGGTAGACGGTAGACTGCGGTGAAAAGCATTTTGTCGGCACATTCCAGTTGCAACTTCAGTGCATTCCTCAGAAAGGCTCTTTTGAATGTCTTTGTAGCCTTTGGCAGTTTTCGATTAATACGAGCTCCTTGCACACCCCGGATGAGGAAATTCCACTGACGTCCCAATAATGTTAGTTTCAGTCGTTCTGTTTGTTTTCTTTCTAGTTTACTCTTAAGAATTGGTATGAGTTCGTTGTGGACAGCATGTAGTTCATGTTCATGAATTCATTGCAGTATTCGATTATCAACCCTTATTTCAGTTTCAATATGTGTTGTCTTCAGCATTTCAACTTTACTGATGATGTGCAAATGCAATTTTTCCAAACATTTTGCGATGTCCTTAAAGTCATTACATTGATATGACAGGGCTACGTCACTTAATTCACTCATTGTGCACGTATAGCGGGAAGGAGACCAATTGGAATTGCAATCATACCACATCTCCTAATTTTTATTTTAGAGGTAACATAAGCTTCTAATAACAAAACTTCAGAGAACATAATGAATTGTACATTTGAATTCATAAACCTATCAAACATACAAGGCTTATCGTGCATTACGCCAGACGCGCTTTTCATCTCCACAAGACTCATTAGAGGCGCTCAAATTAAAAATTGGAATACCAAACCAAGCAAGAAGTTGATAGCAAAATGAAATCCCTAGTTGGTCTCTTCGAGTGTGATCGTTTTAACTTAAAATCATGTGGTCGATTCTCGAGGGGTTAACAAAAGTCTTTAAAAACGATTTTGCTTATTCTCATGTAACAGTCAGAGCAACTTTGGCGGCTCGGCGTTAGAATAATGTATAGTAATGAAACTTTAAACTTTCATTTCTCAAGGCTCCATCAGGGATATAATGAATATTGACAGTTATTATAAAAAATAACATATATATAAAAAAATTAAATGAATGGAATGACATGGCTACATATGCAATAGTATGAAGTACATGTTTATGTAATTTACAGTGGAAGGCAAACCTAATTTATAGCATACAGAACAATTTACTTTTTAGTATAAAATTTTGCAAGCTGAAAAGTAAACTGTGGTCATCAGAACAAAAAAGTTCACAATACTTTTAGCATAGGGCTTTTTATACAAATTACAGGGCACAAGCCTTTTTCTTCTTTCTTTTGAGAAAAAAATACATTCAAACAGATAGTGAAATTCATCACTAACTTCTCATAAATTGCTCAAATCACAGATGCGATAATCACGTTCGACACCTTAAAACTTCATGTTGACAAATAAGTTACAAATTCAGGCCCATCGTGTCTGTCTAGCATACATTCAGTTTCATCTGTGTTTTCTACCGTTTGAAATCGTTCTGAATATGAAAACTATGTTTGTCGCATGGCGTAAAGCAGCATTCGATCAATTAATTATTTATTGACATTAAAAGCGAACGCATAAAATGTATTATTAGTATATCCTCCGATATCCTCTGTGACCTATGACATGTATGGTGAAAAGAAAATTCGTGTTCTAATATAATCTATTCTTCCTCAATATTCTTTTATTTTTTTTAGTGTACAAATCCAAAACTTAAACACCCATGCCAATAACTACCCAGAGTTTTCCAGTTCCATCAAAACATATTCGTGATGGACAACTAATTTTATCTCTTTCGCTCTTTTGTAAAACTTTAAAAAAAAAAAATAACAAGATCTATTCTCCTTTACTTCAGATGTGAAATCCGCGCGGGTTTGAGGGATCGAATTCTTTTGTGTCCTTTGTTTTGGTCACACTTCAGTCTAGCTTAAATCTAAGTCTGGTCTTATTAACAGAATCAGTTCCTATCAATTCATTTGAATTTGAAGCGGACAGGTCGTAAAGTTGATAAGGTATTTTCTTCTTCAATTTTACATTTTCTTCCATTTTATCAGGTGTTATGTCTCCTTCAATTTTCAATTTTCTTCCATTTTAATCAAAAATTCCTTATGTGTCATGGGAACCATTAATATAGATTTGTATTCGAAAGAAGTTGCCGAGCGGACTTCGTTTTTCAACGGCAGTTGAGCCTTTAAATAAGGTTTCATTTTTTGCGAGAAAATTGGCTTTGCTGTCATGAACGCATTTTATCCTAATTTATATTGAATTTTCAAATGAAAACCACCGGTAAAATAACCAATCATCTTCGGAATTAATTTATTATCGGACTTGCCTAATTTGAATTCAGGTATTTCAATTTTAAGACGGCGCTCGTTGCATTCTTGCAAGTTCAAGTTTAGTTGAAGTCGTGTTTGTATTAATGCTGCCCACTTAGGGTTTCCTTCCTTTGCAATCTCTTCTGCCGCTGCAAGTGATTCTTCAAGAGCTCTTATTTCACTTGTCATTTTCTGTTATTAGAATTCGAATTAGATATGAATTCGCTTGTTTTATCATGATTTATTCTGCATATCTCTAACATCTGATTGCGAGATTTCTCACAAAATTTTATCAGGTCAGTCGTTCCTGTCTTAATTTTGTCCTTGAGTAATTGGAAATCTTTATTTGATTGTTCTTCAGGTTGTGTTATCCTCTCAATATGTTCGTTTAAATTTGGCATCTTGGTATTTTTTATCGATTGAGACAATAGCTGTTGGTCTTTTTCATTCTGCTTCTCAAATGATTCTACGTAATGTTGTTTATGTAATTTGGTCATACATTCATCACATACCAATTTGTCACACGTTTTACAAAACACGATAACAGGTTTTGTCCTGTGCTGTCGTTAATGGAAGATGTTCGTTGTTATTCTGCGGTTTACATGTTGTAACGACTATTATATTATTTATTTGAGCGTTTCTCTGTGCTGAGTGTTCTTGCGTTTGTTTGTGCTGTATTCCTGTCACATAGTGTTGTCATTTTAGCGATATTTTTAACATTGCCATATAATCGGGAGGCTTGATTAGCCATAAAACCACGTTCAACTCACCATTTTTTCTTAAAATGTCCTGTACCATATCAGGAATATGGCAGTTGTTATCAAATAACTCGTTTATATGTTTGTTGGCGTTTGTTCTTGTTGCACTTCAGTGTTTCTGTTGTTCCGTTGTTTTCCCCTTATAGTTGATGTGTTTCCCTCGGTTTTAGTTTGTAACCCGGATTTGTTTTCTCTCTTGATTTATGACTTTTGAATAGTGGTATACTACTGTTGCCTTTATTTATCATTGTGATCTCGACAAACAACATCCCCTCTTTTGTTTCTTTGAACACAGTTGAGGATTTTTGGTTCGTTAGAGCTCATATGAAACGAAATAATTTATTTATGCGTCATGGAATTTTTACGTCCTAACAATAAAAGTCTCAAAAATATCATAATCTCATTTTTTCTTTTATAACAACTTCAAGATTAGAAATTTTACAAAAAAAAACAAATTTGTAAATTCGAGTAGTTTACCGATGTTTTGACCTTTTAAACCCGTGACGAAAATACGTAGTAAGCTACAAAACAAAGTCTGAGTAGTCGCATGGACTCCAACAGAAGCGATACCGGTTGTGTCAACAATGTGAGCGTCTTATGTTATGACTGCATCAGATGTCTTAATCGGGAAACGGACGGAATCGGCTTTTATGGTATCGGAAGAGATTTGGGACCGCAAAGATATGTCGCTTGTGTGTTGAAAAGTATGAATATGAAAAAAAAACAATGTTGACTGTTGTACCTCTATTTTGACATTTTTACCTATTATGTCCGTTTGTTTTGTTCACACATCATTGTCAATATAATGGAATTTTATACGACTGTCATACAAGTGAGAGATTTAGCTAGCTATAAAAACATATTTTGTACGTTTCGGCAACAAAGTTTATCGACAGGTTGTAGGTACTCCTATGGGCACATATTGTGCCCATTTAATAGCAGACTTGTTTTGTACGGTTATGAATCACAGTTTATGACCAAACTCAGTAAAGACTGATGTTTGGAAAAATTGCATTTAATTGATAAATTCAACAACACTTACCGTTATCTTGATGATATTTTTTCGTTAAATAATCAATAATTTTCTAAATATACTGCCGAAATCTACCCAAAGGAACTTACTTTAAATAAATCAAATGTAAACGGTAATAACTGTCCTTTCCTAGATTTAGATATTTCGGCTTTACACGGGAAACTCCCCACTAAAATTTACGACAAAAAGGACGATTTTTCGTTCCCTATTATTAATTTTCCTTTTTTGGATTTTGCACCATCTTACGGTGTTTATATTTCACAACTCGTTAGCTATGCCCGTGTCTGTTGTGGCGTTTTTTATTTTAACGAACGTAATCTATATATTACTATTAAGCCAGGGATTTCGTTACAACAAATTACTTAAAACCTTTACTCAATTCTTCCATAGATATAAGGATTTGGTTTTGAAGTTTGGTTGTACCTGTAGAAAACTTATTTCAAACGGGATAGCACATTCTCATTTTTACGGAGATGTTGATTACCATGCCCGGAAATTTAGAAACGATCCTGGAAAACTTTATATCGATCCTTTAAATGAACTTATTCTAAAAGGTTACCAATTCAACACTGTAATTAGATGTTTGAATATTGTTTTTTATTGGTATTGATATTGTAAATTAAAGGCAATACTAAACATTATTGTTATATACATATGCACATTCATGGATCTACAATCTGTCGATACCTGTTTCTTGGCATTGCACCATGTCATGTCCTTCTCTGACTGTTTATAGATATAAGAAGATATGGTATGAGTGCCAATGAGACAACTCTCCATCCAAGTCACAATTTGTAAAAGTAAACCATTTTAGGTCAAATAACGGTCTTCAACACGGAGCCTTGGCTCACGCCGAACAGCAAGCTATAAAGGGCCCCAACGTCTTTACGTCAAATTCATTGGATGTTGGATGTGTACTGATTGATAATTTAGTCTTAGGTGCATGATTTTTTTATTAGTTGTTAGTGGCTTTGGACTAGGTGTCAGTAACTGCGAGTACTCTCAGATCTGTACTTAGTGTCTTTTTGTTGTTGGGATGTACAAGTACCCGGCCACGTCCACTCTGTGTTTTTGTTAGATGTATTTCTTTTTGTATCCATCTGATGAGTTAAGCCTTTTTCAACTGATTTTTATGGTTCGTTCTTATGTTGTACTGTTACACCATTGTCCCAGGTAAGGGGAGGGTTGAGATCCCGCTAACATGTTTAACCCCGCCACATTCTGTATGTATGTGCCTGTCCCAAGTCAGGAGCCTGTAATTCAGTGGTTGTCGTTTGCTGCTGTGTTACATATTTATTTTTCGTTCATTTTTTGGTACATAAATTAGGCCGCTAGTTTTCTCGTTTGAATTGTTTTACATTTGTCATTTCGGGGCCTTTTATAGCTGACTATGCGGAATGGGCTTTGCTCATTGTTGAAGGCCGTACGGTGATCTATAGTTGTTAATTTCTGTGTCATTTGGACTCTTGTGAAGAGTTGTATCATTGGCAATCACACGACATCTTCTTTTTTATATTAATCCACCATTTTCTACATAAGAAAATGCCTGTACTAAGTCAGGAATATGACAGTTGTTATCCATTCGTTTGATGTGTTTGAGCTTTTGATTTTGCCATTTGCTTTGGGACTTTCCGTTTTGAATTTTCCTCGGAGTTCGATATTTTTGTAGATTCGGCTGTGTGCGTTGAGTGAATTACCTTCGGATAAATTCGTATTGCTGCTTGAATAAATTTATCCTCATTTATATGTTTTGTATGTTTTTTTTTTATTTATTATTGATCTAAAATATGTAGGTGTTTCTTTAATTATGTATTCTATTGGCTATAACCCAATTTATATTATATATGAAATATATGTTTGAAAATAATTATCGAATTATTCTCGTAGACGCATGCTACATGCTGTTAACATAACAGCATTGCGAGTTAAAAAAATGCAAGTAAGAATATCTACAAAATAAAATATTCGTTGACATTATACCAAATTGTTTAAGTTAATTCTATTTTGTGCTACGCCTGAGACAAACCTTTTCAAGCTAAGCTGCCAACAATGAAACTATCAGTTCCTTTAACTTTTACATAAAATATAGGCATCAGTTCTAAACCGATGTTCAAATTTCATAAATCGATTTAGAAGACAAATGATAGTTACAAATAAAAACTGAGGTAATCGCATGAACTCAAAACTTACCTCTAAGGCAAACTATTCAATATATCTGTCACTTAGATAACGGTAATGTAGAGGCAAAAGTATTTAACCAATATTTAAATCTCGTAATAGAATCCTATAGAATATATACATGAAGATTAGCGAAAACCCTGTGAAAATCGCTAACGTCAAGACCTGGTACGTCTTAAACAAAGACTACGACAAACCATATCTCAAAACGACCTCATTTTTACAGCTGACTACATGAACGTTAGTAAAGATAATATAATAACCGAACTATAAACCCATTGTTCAACTTAACACATGTGTAAAATTTGTTATTCCTTGTAAATAAAACATGTTTATCATCACATTGGAACGGTACAAATAAGATATTTATTAATATGTTGACAAATATAGATATAAATCAAAAAAACAATTGTTTAAAGAACTATATCAGATTTTTCCACCTTTGATATTATACAATTATAGCGTTTGTAGGAGGTCGATACAAGGATATATTGACCTGAAAGAAGTATATTGACTGAGGACGAAGTCCGAGGTCGATATACATCTTTGGGTCGATATATCCTGTATTGACCTCATAAATAGGCTATAATTGTTATATTATTAATTTCCGACCATAATTGTATCAAAATCGTCATTTGATTTTGTTGTAATTTTATAGATATCATATTGTCTCCTAGACAATAACAACAGATTAGTTGTTATTTCATTTACTTTTTTGATATTTTTTTTTACATGTTATGTATTTGAAGATTTTTTCTTCTTCAAATAATCGATCATAGATATTTTTTTATACAACTTTTAAAAATATCATGAAATTCATTACATGACGTCACAAAGTATATCGGTTTTTAGATATTCTAAAAATAACCGTGCAATATGCTTTTTGCTGTGCAATATGCTTTTTGCTATCCGCCGTTTTCTCTCTACCTTCGAAAATATAGTTTAACATGTGACTATCCCTGAACGAATCAAATTAGTTAAAATATACGAATTAATAATATTTAACTATATTGATAAGAAAGCACTGAAGACAAATAGATATTTGCGTATTGCTATGTGTTTTTTATTCTACATTGTCTAGATGTATAGGGGGAGGGTTGAGATCTCACAAAACATGTTTTTTTGCGCCTGTCCCAAGTCAGGAGCCTCTGGCCTTTGTTAGTCTTGTATGTTTTTTTTAATTTTAGTTCATTTATATGTTTTGGAGTTTAGTGTGATGTCCATTTTTACTGAACTAGTACACAATTTCATTTAGGGGCCAGCTGAGGACCACCTCCGGGTGCGGGATTTTCTCGCTGCGTTGAGAACCCATTAGTGGCCTTCGGCTTTTGTCTGCTCTTTGGTCGGGTTGTTGTCTCTTTGACATATTCCCCATTTCCATTCTCAATTTTATTAAATATTTTAAAGTCCCCCCCCCCGGTGTCAGAAGATGTTTTCCATAATTATTTCGTTAGTTGTACTTTTATCATGAAAGAAGGGAAACGCGTACCATTTCTCGTCTTACTTAAAGTTAGTTTCAACTTCAAGTGCTAGGTTTCTGTAAATTTATTCTAAATATGTATAATTCTATAACATTTTGGTTTCACACCACGAATTATGTCAATCAAATAGAGAACAATCTTACTCTAACAAACTGTAGTTTATTTAATGTTGTTACTTACTTTAACTAGCGAGTGTAATGAAGCTTTGCTGCACAATCTGGTCAGAAACCAATTTGCTCATTCTACATCGTAGATTTTAAATGGGCTTATTTATGCAGACCGAACAGTTTTGGTCCATTCAGACAACGTGTCCAGTTTTGGTTCATCTGGCTCGCGCTTTCTCCATTTTCTGGTAAAGTCCTCAACTGCAATATTCAGTAACCTTTAGTTCATCTTCCAGTTGATTGGAGGAAGAATTTGATATATTTCGGGCCTTTGGCTAACAATTTTCTATGTTTACGATGCTAAGGTATCCAGTTATAACATGACCAGAGGAATTATACAAAGTCATGTATTTGTATAGAAAAGATTTACAAGAGCAATCAAGAGATTTGGATTTCACTACTTTGAGAGTAAAGGTCTCTAATTCTCTCTTTTAGTTGAACATTTTGGGTGCAATAGGTTTGAAGTAGGTATATGAAACAGCAGGTGTAATTTTTTCTTTGGGATTTGGAATAGGTATACGAAGTGATAGGTGTAGTTTTATCTTTAAAGTACTTATTTTAGTAATCAAGTCTTGTTTTCTGAAAAGATTTTTTTTCTTTGCACAGATTTATTATAGAAAATATGGCAAATATTGATGGCATCCGAACCGTAATAAGCGAACTATACAATCTGTACTTAGCAGAATTTTTTATCAATAACGAAAGTGTTTTGGTCCTCTTGACAGTGAATTGAGCTTTGCTAGAGGTATACAAAACTGTTTAGTTTGAATCCAGGAAATTCCAAATGATTATGAATAAAGGATAACTAGTCATTCATACAGAATATTTTTTAATTTGACCTGCAAAATATTTTATTTTTTGGGTGGCCTCAAATATGTTGGCGAGTCAAAACAGCCATTCAACAAACCCTTAATACTGTGAATTCATTATAATTTGTTGGATACCAATTGTCTTGGGTTTGATGGGTATAGGTGCACAACGAATTCAAATGTTCAACGAAATACAAATTTCCTATAGGCTTTGTATGCCGAGATTAACAAAACCACGAAATCAAATATCCACGAAAATGCAAGTTTTGCTCAATCCACGAAAATTGCATTAACTACTACCTTTTGGCATATTGGGATGTTTTGGTACGCAGTCGTGTCTACGTAGAATTGAGATGCGTATTTTGGTACGATCGATGTCTACGTAGAAATGAGTTGCGTATTTTTGGTACGATGCCTACGTAGACACGAGTTGCGTATGTTGGTACGATGTCTACGTAAAATTGAGTAGCGTATATATTTTGGTACGATGTCTAAGTAGAATTGAGTTGCGTATTTTGGTTCGATGTCTACGTAACATTGGGTTGCGTATTTTGATACGATGTCTACGTAGTATTGAGTTGCGTATTTTGGTACGATGTCTAAGTAGAATTGAGTTTGCGTATTTTGGTACGATGTCTAAGTAGAATTGAGTTGTGTATTTTGGTACAATGTCTACGTAGAATTGCATGATTTGCGTATTATGGTACGATGTCTGCGTAGAATTGAGTTGCGTATTTTGGTACGATGTCTAAATAGATACATAGAAATGTTGTTGTTCGGTTTGGCGGTTAGTATATAAGGTAACTGCACGAATTTTAAGTTATCGAGTATCGGGTAATGAGTAAACCAGCACGTGCAAGTTTTATAGTTAGAAGTTTACTCTTTTCCCTTTCAAAAATGCTTTTTTATTTTTCTTTTCATATTAAGTTTAAGTATCTTAAACATGTTGTTTTTATTGTGTATACTGTTTTGTTACATATCACGTGCAAGATTCTGCCAAGAATTGTTGTTTTTGTGATAATAGGGACTTTATATCTTAATTTGGACTATGAGGCAGAGGAGATATTTTGTGTTTGAAGATTAAAGTTTCAGCTGGTCACTGAGCCATTCAGTACCCAAACATTGTGTATGTGATTCATTTTACTCAGTGAAAAAAGTTAACACAATTGGATAATGTTCCAAATGTTTCAAAGTAGCTGGAGCATTTTAGTTCATAAATATGTCATGTTTGTTTCAACAAAGTGAATTTAAACATAACGCCACTCTTCTAGTATTCTAGACGATTCGATACCTACTTAATATTATGGTTTGTTGTTTTTATTGACTTCTAGTATACAGTTCTTTGTGTTTCTGTTATGTTTTTTTTTTTTTTTTTTTGCTCTGTGTTGAAGGCCTAACTGTGACTTTGAGATGAAGAACAGCAATAAAAGCGCTGTTCCTTTGCTTATGTGTGTTATTCTTGTGCATTACTGATTTTCTGTCATGGATGGATACCCCATATCCTTTATTTTTCTATTATGTATGATCTAAAGAAAGTTCAGTGGAATCTTTATACTGGTTATATATAAGAAACATGATTAAAGACAATAACGGTTTCTATTCATTACGTTTACTAGTGGGTTTTTTTCCTCAGATATGTGTACATGTAACTGATGATCTGAGAAAACAGTGAAAACGCTAGTAAATATCATGATATGAGATCTTTGTTATCTTTACTTATTTTTCTTAGGATATTTATGAATTTTGATTCTTTGTCCGGTTTTGGCTATTTTTTTTTCAGTTATTTCTGTTCCTCGCATTTCAACTTTTGTATTATATGTTTTTGGATATAAAGATATTTAGCCTCGAGCATTACTGAAGAGATATTCCCAAGCTTATAATCTAGTACACCAGAAGCGTGTTTCGTCTACATAAGACTCTATAATGTCGCTCCAATAAGAAAATGCTGGAAAGTCAAACCAAGAGAGTCATAAGAAAAAAGATTCAAATGTGTCCTTATCTTCCATGATATATCTGATAATAGTAACCATCCTACATATAGTATCATTAGCCAGTCAACACTAAGGTTGTGAGTTCAAAACCTGCACTTTGCAGGTACACTCGATTTCAATCTTAATTGAGTATTATTGCCAGTTTCCCTGTCGAAGATCGGTGGTTTTCTTTTGGCACTCCGGCTTCTTCCACCATCAAAAACTGGCCCCAACGATTTTAACCAATAATGATGAAAGTGTTGTTAAATACCAATAAGGAATGAATAAATCAATCAATCATAAGTATATAATGAAAAAGAACAGTGACCTGATTAGTACAAAATCATATATTTTTGCATTTTTTTAGTAAAACTTATACCGGTATTGAAAATCCCTATTTGTACTAATTTTGGCAATAACTAAGATCTTTTTCGATCAAAACATTGAACATATATATACATAAACCATAGTCTCTAACATTCTTGTGTGACGATGTGTAACATATCGATAGGCACGTAGAAGGAATTGCAGTGAAGCTAGATAAAATTGAATTGAGATACTTTTGAAGCTAATCTGCTTAGGATTAATGGTCGCTGTGGCGTCTTTTCTCCTTTAACCATGTTAACTTGATGGTTGTCCAGGCTACGACTCCTCCTTCCCATTTTGTGTTTTAGTGGACGGCTTTATGATTGTTATGCCAATATGTATGTATATATATTTACTTTTTTTCTATCTCCTGGCCGGGGAGGAGGGGGATGGTATTTTTAATATATTGATTTAATTTGAAGAAAAAAATTTAGTTGATAGGCTATATGCGGACTTACACAATGCAGGCAACAGAACTATATATATTTGTTTTAGCCTTGCGACAAGGAGTTATTTAAAATAGCATTTGACTTCGCATTAACTCATTAATTTTATTTGGCAACATAAAAACAATACCATGTTATTACTAAATGTATTAATAAATTCAATTTGATATTAGTCAATAAGCCATCCAGCAAATGAAGAACGCCCTTGGTCGTTGCTCTGTATACCACCAAAAGGTTGATTTGTTGAATGAGTTCTTACCAGCACTGTATCACCTCTTAGAGTAGACGTAACAATGGTTCCCGTACTATGGGCACTGCTGCAGACTGTATTTTGGCTTATCGTATCTACAACCACCGAACCTTGCACAATACCATTTTGCACGATCTCGAATGAGAAATGAGAATTGCATGTCACGCGGATGGTAAACGTAAAGATGTAAACGCCACTAGTCGGCACTGTAAAGATGCCCGTGGCTCCATTATAGCCACTGTATATATTTGTCCTCATCACGTCAAAGACAAGAGTGTGGCGAGCTCCGGGGTTGTTTTGTGGTTTACTCATGTATGCATAGAAAGCAACTACCTGACCAAAAGACCTAGGAAGAATTCTTTTCTCGACTGCGTTTCCTGAAATATATATATGTTTGTGTTAGTGAGAAAATTTCTGTTTATAAATTTCATTTATTTTATTTAGTCATTAGCAAGAACTAATCGATCGATAACGTTGACATATATTGTTACGGATTTGTTCAGTGCAACGTAGTGTCGATGTGTTTTTTTTTTTGTGACGTTTCATATATACCATTGTCCAACAGGCTGCCGTTCATAAAATAATCGTTAACGTACGTTTGATCGTTAACCAACGTAACGCTAAAACTCCGTTTCATAAAACAATCGTACTTTGCGATGGTCGTACATTGCTTTATGAAACGCACGTAAACGTAATCGTTATGTAGTCGTTAGTTACACGCTAAAGTCTACGACGGTTTGTCGTTATAAGCGATTGTTTTTTGAAACGGCAGTTTATAATAATATAATAATAAAAATAATAAATTCTTTATTTAAAGAGGGTAACTCAATTAGAAGTAGTCTAATTTTCATTGAGGCCCTCAAACAAAATACATGTATACAGGTAACATTCATACATTCGATTCATACATTAAAATACAATATATATTACTAGTATATACACAATTCAATCATTCAAACATACAAATGGCAATAAATGGCAATAATTGGTAAAGTTTTGATTAAATTTTCTTATTCTTACAATAAAAGAAAGAAAACAAATTATTCGACTTGCATAGAATTTTCAAGAAAATGATTATAACAATGTTTCTTAAATAATTCCACATTTCGACAATTTTTTATTTTGAGTGGTAAATTATTCCATACCTTTGTTGCAGAATAATGAAAAGATTTTTTATAAAAATTTGTGTTTGGTCTTGGAACAAATAGATCATTATGAGAGACAGATCGTAAGTTGTGGTGTTGCACATCATTAATATTTAACATTGTTAAGTAATCAGGTGTTAGTCCATTTACAATTTTATACATTAGGATTGATTGTTGGTATTTTATTCTTTTTGTAAAAGATAGCCATTTTAAAGATGAAAACATTAAATTAGATGGAACAGAAATATCGCATTCAAGTATAATTCTTGCTACTCTTTTTTGAAGTTTTATGATTCTATCTGAATCTTTTTGTAATAAATTTCCCCAAACTGAACTACAATAGTCTATATATGGTAGAATATATGCATAATAAAATAGTTGTCTTGTGTGTATAGGCAAATATACTTTAATTTTAAACAAAAGTGATATTTTAGATGAGATAATCTTGCATATACGATCAACATGATCCTCCCAGCTTAAATTTTCATCAATGTCAATTCCAAGTAATTTGAAGGAATGGACATTTTCAATACATGTTTCATTGACGGTAATACATAATTCTGATAGTTGTGTAAGTTTTTGTTTTGAACCCAATTTCATACACTTTGTTTTTTGTGCATTAATTTTCATACTGTTATTGTTACACCAAGATTGTATAGCATTTAAATCATTTTGCAATATGCTGTTTATTTTTTCAATGTTTTTATTATGAAAATGCAATGTTGAATCATCAGCATATAAATCCATTTCGGATTGTTTAACATGAAGTGGTAAATCATTTATATAAATTAAAAATAACAGAGGACCTAAAATAGAACCTTGAGGCACTCCATATTTTACAAACGATTTATCAGATTTAATGTTAGCGTATTGAACTTCTTGTTGTCTCTCAGACAAATATGATTTTATCCATTCTATCGAATGTTCTCCGATATGATAAAATTTTAACTTTTCTAAAAGTATGGCATGGTTAATAAGGTCAAAGCCTTACTGAAATCTAAAAACACAGTACCAACTATTTCTCCATTGTTTAAAATAGAAATTGGACGATAATTGGAGGGAATATCTGTTGGTCCTCCTTTATGTATAGCAGTTACTCTTGCAAGTTTAAATTTTTGCGGAAAACGATTCGACGTTATACTTTTGTTTATTAGAAAAGTTAGTGATGGCGATATTATCTCTGCACTTAGCTTTAAAAGTTTTGGACCAATTCCATCTAAACCTGCGGATTTATTAATATTAAGGTGTTTTAGTTGTGAACACACCTCTCCAACAGAAATGAGTTTTAATTTAAAAATTTCAGTTTCCTTTAATTTTGTACTAGTAAAAGTTTGTAGCTTAGAAAAATCCATATCTGAAGTATTATTTCCAATAAGTTTTTCAGCTACGGAAGAAAAATGAACATTTAGTGTATTAACAATATCTTTGGGGTTATAAACAGTTTGATTTTCATATATGCATTTTAGGTGGAAAAATATTATCCATTTTTGGATTTAACTCTTTAATGTGATTCCAAAGTTCTTTACTATTTTTGGAACTAGATATAGCGTTTTGATAATATTCCTTTTTTGCATTAAATATTAACGACGTTGTTTTATTACGCCACTTTTTAAAGTTTACCCACTCTTTTTTTGAATGATACATATTTCTGTATTGAATGGAATGTTTAATTTCTTCATTGAACCATTCGGCTTGTTTAAATGTTTTTACTCTTTTAGTTTTTATTGGTGCGTGCTTGTTAATAACTTGATTAAAAAGTTGATACCATTTGTCGACAGAAATATCAATATCTTCTTCCATTTCAACAATATGAAAGGGGGTTTGATGTAAGTCTGCACAAAAGGCATCCTCATTAAAGTTTTTGAAACACCTATACTTTATTTCGATATGATTTTCTTTCTTTACCTTTATATTGATTTTTCTATTTAAGCATACAGGGTAGTGGTCACTTAAAGCATATGAAGGAACATGACAATGAGCAATATTTTCAGGATTAGTAGTGTAAATATGATCAATAAGAGTTTCTGATTTGTCACAAATACGTGTTGCAGTGCAAATTTGTTGTTGAAGATTAAAATGGTTTATGAAATTCATCCATTTTTTATTTTCAATTTTTATCAAGTCAATATTAAAGTCCCCCATTAAAATTATCTCTTTGTTTACTGAAAGAGCTGCGTTAAATTCCTCCTCAAAAAGATCTATCCAGGACTGAAGGGAATTTGGTGGTCTATAAACAGTACAAATGAAGAAAGGTTTAGATTTTGGAAATTCTACCTCTAACCATAAAGTTTCTAATGTGTTTATTGATAAATCAGATCTATTTTTAACTGCAATAGAATCTTTGACATAAACCAATAGACCACCACCATCCTTACTCTGGCGATCTTTTCTGAATATTTTGTATCCTGGCACTTTACATTGTTCATTGTTAATATCAGGTTTTAAGAATGTTTCAACTAATCCAAATAAATCTAAATATTTGTTGTTTATAGTAATTATATTCTTTAACTCGTCAAATTTAGATAAAATATGTCTAACATTAAGGCATACAGCATTGAAACCTTTACATTTTAGATTAAGACAGGTTTTTTTATAATGTTTGTTTCTATCACTTTTAGGTTTTGAGCTAAAGCTATTAGTACAAATACCGTTTTCTGATGTATGACAATTTTCCCTGGAATTTTTGTTTTTAAAAATCTCAGTTTCAGACATAGAGTTTTGAGTACATATACATATACAGTCGATTGATCATGAACAACTAAGGGTAGGAATGGGGTACCCCACATGACGAATGCTGGTAAAATATTTGATAAACATTTTACTCCATTTGACGCTAACGGTAGCTACAAAATGAGATTTGACGAATCACGATAAAAATTAAGGCTAATTTGACGCTAACGGTAGCGAAAAACACTGGTGCGAAAAACGGACGTTTGACGCTTGACGATACAGGGCATTCCTATCTTCACAACTTACCTCTCTGGAAAACATGATTTTACTATCATATTTTATACTCGCACTATCACTTTTGTATTTTCTTATAAAAAGAAAATTTGGTGCAAATCTTAGAGAAGAACAGAGAATAACAAGATTTATACTGAACTGTTTTGGTTTTTGTGTATTTTGAGTCGTTGGTCCGTTGCTTTATAGACGTATATCCCAAATCTCCTTTATTCAAATTAAAGGTATATTCTAATAAAATCTATGTATAAAAGCACTAAAAACGTTTTGTGGAGATATCTTCAACTGATACTCTCAAGGGGTACCTGATTTTCGTTCCTCCTTCCCAACTCCAGCTTATCCCGCTCCCCCCCCCCCCCCCCCTCCCCCCAACACTCATTCCCAGGTTCCCTCATTCCTGTCTAACCTAACTGATACTGAAGTTACCAATAAGTGTTGGTGTTGAATTATGCCAAACGTGTTTACATGTATATTCAACTTCCGATTATCTATAAATTGTAAAATCAACTTCCCAATTTGAGCGTGGCAGTTTATGTATATTTATGAAATAAAAGTGGAAAACCATACAACGTATCTATCAAAAATTGAATACAGAGGGAAGCAAATACGCATCACACAAAGAATAAAAAGGTGTCAACACGATGATAACTAACTTGTATAGTACGCCTCATATTATAAAAACAATAAAAACACATTAATTAAATGTGAACCGCATCGGTGTTCTCGTAGGCGGGCGGGCCATGGATCGATCTCTGTAAGGGTAAAACAAAATATTTATAAATTTGAATTTGCTGCTCCTTCTCTACGAACGCAACATTGAGTAGAAAGAGTATTGTCTCCTCCGATTCAGAATCATGCGTCCGGGTAGAGTGACATGTCTTCTTGCTGACTGTTAACTTATGAACCAGCACGTTAAAACATCCGGCTAAGTATGTTGGTCTAGTACAAAGCAAGATTTACATTTATATCACATTAACACGCTCTCGTCCTGATATGAGGGTGTGGATGGCGGTTTACAGAATAGAGAATAATGGGCAAAAATTATAAAGAATAGAGAAAAATGGATCATAACTATAAAAAATAGAGAATAATGAGGTGCTTAAATATAAAGAATAGAGAATACTGGGCGAAAAGTAAAAAAAATATAGAAAAATGGCCTAAAAATTAAAAAATACAGAACTGAATGACCCCCCATCCAGACCATCTGATATGCATGCAATATTTGCCAGTGGACGTTCACTCCAACCGATCATCATATTTCATATTATGTCACGTGATAAAGAGAAAAGGGCCAATTTCCCTTGTTTTTGTTTCACTCCCAGTAAATATATTGGGATATTTTTTGAAAATGGACTTTGTGTGACACAAATTCAGAGGAACTTGGCCCTACCATTAAAAAAAATATTTGTATATCTATTGGTATAAATTGTATATAACATCTACCTTTTAGATTTTGTTCTTCATTTTCAGAATTATTATCACTTAGATTGTCCTCAGTTTTCAAACAATTTACCATCCTTTCCTTAAGAAATGTAATTTCTTTAGTTTGGTTATAATCCCTGTGTTTTAACACCTCAATTTCAGATTTCTGAGCAGTATTGGTCACTTCTAGATTTCCAATCCTAATTTCCTGCTCTGTTAGTTTAAATATATGTTGCTTCAAAATGTTTTCGAGTTCATCCAGTCTGCTGTCTTGGTTTTTAGCAAAAACGCAAACTGCGTGAATGAAAACAAGCGCAATAATCATGGTCCAATTGTGTCTACTACTTATATTAAAGTGTGTTCTATGAGTTCAGAGATTGTAGAACTTATGTGTATAGATATAGTTAACATTGGCCTAATTTCGGTACTGGTTCAATGATATCAATGTAAGGAAACGTGACATTTTGACCTTACTTTCCGAATCATGTGTCATATTTGATTTCCTTCTCCAAGTTAGCAGGTATCGCTAGTAATCCTTTGTTAATTTATGTTTATCATTGTCATTTTGCTTAGTTTCTTCTGTTAACTTGTCTAACTTCGGACTCGGACTTCTTTGAACTGAGTTTTACTGTGTGTTCGTTTATCCATATTGCCTAGAGGTAGAGGGGAGGGTTGAGATCTCACAAAACATGTTTAACCTCTTTTTATGTTTGCGCCTGTCCAAAAGTCTAGCCTTTGTTAGTTTTGTATGTTTTTTTTTTGTTTTTTTTCATTTGTATGTTTCGAATTTAGTGTGACGTCCACTTCGCTGAACTAGTGCGAGCCAGCTAATGCCCACCTCTGTTGCGCTGAAGCCCCATTGGTAGCCTTGTGCTGTTTTCTGCTCTTTGGTCGGGTTGTTGTCTCTATGAACAATTCCCCGTTACCTTCTCTATTCTATCCTTTTGGTAACTGAATTATGCTTGTTTTTATTGTGTGTGTTTTAACGACATGTGGTCTAGATAAACAAAGGAGAGGTTTGCAGTAAGATGTGCTAGTCTGTACCATGTTAAAGGCCTTACCGTGACTTTGAGATGAAGAACAGCAATACAAACGAAATCGAAATTTTAATAAAACAATAAATGTCCCGGTAAAAATCGGTAATTAAAAAAATATCCCCATTTAAAATCGGTTATTTGAAAAATATCCCTATTTAATTTGTTTTTTTTTTATCAAAACGGTAAAATGCCTCTTTTAAAACGTTGATACCGGGTACGCATAATAAACCATCCTCATTTAGAATTTGAGAAAAATCATTAAAACATCCCGTATAAAAAATGTTGATAAAGTAAACATCCCTATTTGTAATTTTGATTAAAACAGTAGAACATTCCCGTTTAAAATTTTGATAAAATGTCCCATTAAAAACTTTGATAATAATAATACAACATCTCCATTTAAAATGTTTAGAAAAACGGTAAAATGCCCTATTTGAAATTTTGATAAACTGGAAAATGTCACGTTTTATACCCATCACATTAGGACCACGATCCCGCTACGACCTCAGAAATTATGAAAAATTTTGGAAGTCGTAGTAAGATCGTGGTGGTCGTAGTAAGGACGTGCCAAGGTCTTCGTGATCGTGGAGGTCCACGACCACCCTTGAACATGCTCAAAACATTTGTAGTGCAGTCGTGGCCAAAACTAGTCGTAGTAGAAGCGTAGGAATGTCGTAGTAAGGACGTAGTAAGATCGGGATGGGCGTAGAAGCATCGTATTGGAAACGTGGTGCAATCGGGAAGCCAATGGAAAAAAATCGCTCCGACCTTACTATGATTTTACTGCGACTATCCCGATTTCACTACGTTTTTATTACGCTTCTACTACGATATTGATACGAATATACTACAATGAGGAAGGCAATAGTACGCTGCTACTACGCGCTTGCCGTTCTTACTACGACCTTACTACGATACTATTAGATCCTAGCCACGATAATTGCACGGCCTCATTCTGCTGTTATAAAAAACGGATCCAATAACTTCTACTTTGGTTTTTGATACATTTGGCGGCATGTTTTCTCAAAGAAACTGGTGTGTACAATGGGAAAGTCGAGATATCTATACGGACGAAGAACATAGTGACAACATAGCGGAAAGATATTGGAGTCGTGGTTCGTTCGTAGTAGACTCGTATTGAGATCGTAATGCGATCGGAAAAGTCTTGGTAGAAGCGTACAGAGATCGTGTAAGTCTTGGAAAGGTCTTATTAGACGTAGCAAGCGCATGACAAGATCGTAACTATAACGTGTTACTATCGTAGCGGAATCGTAACAGGATCTTATCAGGATCATAACAAGGTCGTGGTATGAACGTGAAAATTAATATTGAATACTTAAGCCGACCATACCACGATCCATGTTAATTTTTTTTATAGATCGTAGTGGGATCTTCATGGTCTTATTCTAGTGTGACGGGAGCATTTTATAGATGTTGATAAAAATAATAAAATATCCCCCTTTTAAAATGTTGATAAAAACGGTAATTGTCCCATTTAAAATTTTTATAAATGTGATAAAAATAGTAAATTAGCCCATTTACAATTTTGGTAAAACAAAAAAAAAATGTCCCATTTAAAATTTTGATAAATTAAGGAGGACATCCCCATTAAAAATGTTAGTAAATATGGTAAAATGTACCATTTAAATTTCTGATAAAATTACTAAATTAGCAAAAAATAAAATTAAAAACAAACCAAAACAGACAAACATCCCCAAATTAAAATTTTGATAAAAAACGTAAAACATTCCTATCTAAAAAAAATTATAAAAATATTAAACATCCTCATTTAAAATTTTAATAACTTGAAACAAGTAAAAACATCCTAAATTAAAATTTTGATACAAATCGTAAAATGTCCCGTTAAAATGTTGATTTTAAAAACAGTAAAACAAACCTAACCAAAGATTTGATAGAACCTGTGAAACGTTCCCATTTAAATTTTTCATATAAACAGTAAAACATCCCAATTAAAAATTTATAAAACAAATCTCCATTTAAAATTTTGCTAAAAGTACGTTTTGACCCCTATGATAGAGAGTGTTTATCAGTTCCTCAAATTCAAATCGTTTCGTTTACTGTAAAGCATTAGCTCAAAGTCGAAATTTTGATAAAAACGGCAAAACGTCCCCATTTAAATCTATGTTAAACACAGTTTCCATGTAAAATCCCAAATAAAAAAATATTGCACAGTTAACCCCATTATGCTTTGGCGTTTTCAGCATGGCAACAACGACTTTTTATGTTACATATTGTTTGTGCATTTGCTATATTTTGCCTTTTTTATTTTTTTACTAAATAAATCTCTATTTGTTTCGTTTTTTACATTGCGAACCCCTTTAATTTTGCTTATGTGTGTTTACCCCATATGTGCATGCTTCAATGTGTGTTTTAACTGCTTGATCATTGAACTTTTTTGTCAATGCATAATATAAAAACTGTCTTTCTATGTTTGATTGTAATTAAGTGTGAAAATTTTGATATAGAAGTAAGAAGATGTGGGATGGATGAGTGCCAATGAGACAAATCTCCATCCAAGTCACAATGCGTAAAAAGTAAACAACTATAGGTCAAAGTACGGCCTTCAGCACGGAGCCTTGGCTCACACCGAACAGCAAGCTATAAAGGGCCCAAAATGACTTGTGTAAACTGACAATTCAAACTGGAAAACCAACGGTCTAATCTATATAAAAAACGAGAAACACTTATGAACCACATCAACAAACGACAACCACTGAACAACAGGCTCCTGACTTAGGACAGGTGCAAACAAATGCAGCGGGTTTAAACGTTTTAACAGGCGCCAACCTTCACCCTAACCTGAAACAGTAGTCGGCATTACAACATAGAAAGACACACAATAAAATACCAATTGAAATGGTTTAACTCGATCAAAAAGACATTTTAACAAAAAGACATAAATATGCACTGAACGAATAAATTTGATCTAGGACACAATATAAATAACAATATTAATTAAAAAAGGGGAGTTAAAACAATGTCAAAAAGACAACTCTAAGATATGTATTTATTGTTTGATATGCTTTTGTTATTGCATGTCTGTTTAAAAGCTCTCCAGAGAGAATGTTTGCAATAGTCTTGAAATGATAATCCTTATGCAGCTTATAGGATATATACAATGTTTGACAAATTAATTATACATGCACCATATCACATAAACAGACATATAATCAAATTTTAACTACATTTAAATACATTAAATCACTCTTATACATAGTACAATATAAGTATAACGCAGAGTATGAAATACATAGAAGTGTTGAAAATTAGCAGCGTAGTTTCTCAGCTAACTTTAAGTATTTACCAAGATTTTTTAGTTCTTTAATATTTTGTACAGATAACATTTGTATCAATTCTGAAGTAGAGGGGTGTCCCCAATTAATAATATTGTTTGATATAGCTTTTCCCTAATATCAACACAAGTCATTTATTACATTCCAATGAAAAATTAAATTATCTTCAACATGTTCAATGGAACTTAGTCTTAGATGCGTGATCTTTTTATTAGTTGTTATTGGCCTTGAACTAGCTGTCAGTAACTGCGAGTACTTTCAGATCTTTACTTAGTCTGTGTCATTTTGAAATTGTTGTGGAATGTATAAGTCACCGTCTACGTCCACGCTGTGCCTTTGTTCGATGTATTTCTGTTTGTATCCATTTGATGAGTTAAGCCTTTTTCAACTGATTTTTATAGTTTGTTCTTGTGTCGTACTGTTACACCACTGTCCTAGGTTAGGGAGAGGGTTGGCGCCTTGGCTTCAAACGAGTTTAACCTCGCCACATTCTGTATGTGCCTGTCCCAAGTCAGCAGCCTGAAGTTCAGTGGTTGTCGTTTGTTGTGTATCATATTTGTTTTTGTTCATTATTTTGTACAATGTCATAAATTAGGCCGTTAGTTTTCCCCTTTGAATTCACGGTTTTGCATTTGTCATTCCGGGGCCTTTTATAGCTGACTATGCGGTATGGGCTTTGCTCATTGTTGAAGGCCGTATGTTGTTAATTTCTGTGTCATATAAATGTATCAGCCATTCTCTCCTTTGTGTTTCAGAAAAAAATCTACATTATGTATACCAACTTTTATATATTTCATATAAGATAAGATAAGATAAGATAAGATAAGATAAGATAAGATAAGATATTTTATTTCCAATTATGGGTCCCAAAGGATTACAACATCAATAATTTTTTTTTCATAATACAATACAAACAATGAGATAAATAAATTAAAAAAAAAGACTAATGAGCTAGAACTATTTATTAATAAGTTCTTAAAGAATACGTAGATAAAGAATCTATTATAGTTTTTTTTTTAATACCAATGCATTTTAATGCAAGTGTGGTTGATATAGATAACAAACAAGCAGCCCAAAAAGAAAAAAAAGAAAAATAGATATCCATATATGTATAGTACACAATAAGTTGGATCAATTAAACATATAATAATTAGCCAAAAAGAAAGTAGAAATTAAGCATGTCCAAGACTCAATCTGTGTCAGCAGCAAATAGGAAAGTATTATGGTTTCCTAAAGGCAGCTGACACCAGGGGGCGATACCTTATTGGCCATAGGCATGTAAAATGTGTGTAAATGTCTCTTTCCTACCTGTATCAAAAGCAAACAAGGAAGCATCATAGGTAACTTGAATGCAGTTGATACCAGGGGACGATGCCTCAAGGATACAAGAGAACATTTGAATAAATAATATATCTTAACAATTCTTTTTGCGTGAACCGCTGAGGGCTCACGCATATAAATTAGTTAGAAATATAGATAAGTAGACGTCAGCGTGTGTTAATTCAGAACCAAGTTATTTGAGACCCGGAAGTGATTCTGGAACCAATACATGTCTTAATACCATATATATAAGGCTACTAAGAACCAAAATTTATTTAAATAGCGCATCCGAGCTCACCCATGAGCATGAATGTTAGGCCCGGTGTTTCTGCCGTGTTTGGGGAAAAATCCCTGAGTCCGGCTTCATCAGTGGTCGACTCAATAAGTTGTATATTGGCGTGTTATTTTTGTTTTTTGTTTTATTTCGTATATTATATTGGACCATACACCGGTTGTCTTTGGATAACATATAAGTGGATTATGATTTATTTTTTTGTGAGCTCAGTATCATATTGTGTTGTGAAAGGTCGAGCAGACTATACCCGCTAATGCCTTGATAATAGTTCTTGTAAATTTGTATGTCTTTTATAAGCTATAAAAGGCTGATGATTAAATATGTTCACACATTCAGGGTTTAATGAAATAAGGTTCCAGTGTTTTGTAATTATATTTTTTAGTTTCTGTATAGATGGGTTGAATTTTGTTAACATAACTAGCGATTGTTCCCGTTTCGTTGGGCGTTGTATAAGCAGGTTTTCCCTTTCTATATTTTGTGTTTGATAAAAAATTTCGTTGATTTCAGATATTTTATATCCTCGTTTGAGGAGACGTGTTTTAAAAGCTTCCAACTGTTTTTTAAGTTCAGTTCTGCTACTGGTGTTTCTGATGTATCTCAATACTTCACCCTTGATAAATCCTTTGAAAACACTTTTCGGGTGTGAGCTGTATCTGTGTAGGTATTGAAATGTTTCAGTTGGTTTGATATGGGTTTTAATGTCTAGTATGCCTTCGTTAAAGAATCTTTCTCCTTTGTATATGACAGTGTCTAAGAATATTGTTTCATTACGGGAAAATTCGTAGGTGAACTTCAAGTGCGGGTGTGCAGTATTAGCTATTGTAAATAGTTCGTGTATTTCCTCGATAGGTCCGGAATATATAATCCAGCCGTCATCCCTAAATCTGGAAGTCATTATCATTTTGTTTCTGTGCTGAAAGCGTTGTAAAACGTTTTCAAGAATGACAAACATTGTAAGGTCAGCCAATTCAGCAGATGCCGATCCGCCCATAGGCACGCCCAAGGTTTCACGGTAAAGTTTATTGTTAAAAATAAATTCATTGTTCTCTAGAATAAGCCTTAATAGGCGAAGTATACTGTCCTTTGGTGGAACTTTAATTTCATACTCGCTTGGATCAATATTGGTCAGTGCCGCGTTAGTGGCTTCTAGTATTTCATTAAATGTAAAGCAAGTGTACATATTTTTTGCATCGAATGTTACTAGATAGCAGTCTCGTTGGGGTTTTATATTTTCAATCGAATTAATAAAACTTGACGTATCTTTTATATATGTATATTGTTTTTTAACAAGTGGAACAAGAAAATAATCGATATAGTGCCCAATATTGTGTAGGGGCGTTCCACACAGTGATACAATTGGTCTGCCCGGAATTAAATTTTCTCGTCTATCTGTTTCATTTCTCTCCATTTCTGATAGTATATTTTGAGATAGTTTATGTATTTTAGGCAACAAATAGAATTTTCCTACTTTAGTTGTATTGATGTTTTCTTTCAAATATTTGAATGTTATATTGTCAATATAATTATCATTATGTAGGTCTCTGATAATACTGAAAGCCGTTTCAGCTACCTCCTTTACTTTGGATTCAACAATTTCTTCGTAATGTATATTATGTAATTGTCTTAACCCTTCACGTAAATAGTTGTCTTTGTCAAGAATACACAGTGTTGAGTTTTTGTCTGCTTTACGTATTATAATGTTATTATTTTTCTTTAGATTCCGAATAGCCGACAATTCCTCGGCAGATATATTTCTGGTGTGTTTGTTTATTTTCATTCTACTAAGTTCTATTTTTGTTGAGAATATGTAATTTTCAATTGCTGGACAAGAATCCAACGGTTTATATCCCGAATTTATGTAAAAAGGGTGTCTCTTGTAAATTCTACCATCATTAAAGAGATAACGACATCTAAGTTTTCTTGAGAATTCGTCAAAGTCCTTCATAACGTTTCTTATGGCATTTTTGTTCGAAGGTTTAATTATGAACTTTACACCTTTTGCAAGCAATAAGGTTTCGTGATCCGTCAAATTATGTCCCGATAAATTTTTCACAAATAATTTGGCATTTTTTACTAACTTGGTATGTAATTTACTCCTTTTATTGTTGTTGTTTTCTACAAGTTTATGTCGTACTTTTTTGTTTTTAATAGTGCGTTTAAAGCGTCTGGTCATGTTGATTGTAAAGTAGTGAACTGATTCTGTGCACGTGCTATGTTAACCTCATTTCTCGTATTACATAGCGATCACCTGCAGATAATGTAAGGGTCAGAATTGTGATAAAAATAGAATGACTTGCAGAAGGTTAATTAGGTGAATAGTTATGAATGGAATATCTGACCTCCTAAGATCTGCACATAGCGTAAATAATTGTAGTTTGTGGTTTTGCATAATATAAAAAATTTATAAATTTTACATTTTTCTGCACATCCCTGAATAATAGATTATAATACAATTGATATCGTTGATTTTGTTACATTGTATAGTGTATAGATATTTGATTGTTGTAATCGTTACTGAAATGTTGTGTGTTTATCTGTCTCAACTGGTATACTCTGCATTATAGTTAATGGGTGCAGGGTTAAGAGATATTATATCGTTATCGTTTCGTTTTAGGAGTAATAAATAAGGTTTAATTATAATATGTACAGTGGTAGTTGATATGGCCAATATTAATATAATTTTCTTCATAAATTGACTAGCCAGTCGTAGTAAATTCAAAATAGAAATAAATACCAACATCTATCATATACAAGTTTAATGTTTTAATCTGGAGGTAGACTTACATTTGTATAGTGATATAATAGTCCAAACACTAAGTAGGAACAAATAGCGTAATATATTCAAATGCACAGTTTATCTTCTTCTATTTAGTTTGCCGGTAGATTCGTGCCTGTTGTAGTAAGGGCGGTTTCGATCTCTATTAAACTTGGTGGTGTTTCCCGATGTTGAGTTCATTCTGTTCACACTTGTTCTGTATTCTTCCGTCCACTTGTTTTTAAGTTTAAGTAGTTCATCATTGAACTCGGTGATAGCCTTGTTACCACTTTCAGAACCCGAGTTTAGTTCTTTGTATAGATCCAGTTTAAGTTTATCAGCATCGAAGGTACATTTGGTAGTAAACTCCTTGCAGGATGCGGTTAATTTTTCCATAATACACTGGTCAGATTCTTGACGTATATCCTTTAATTTTCCCACGAAGAAGTCTTTCGCTTCATTTGATCCATAAAATGGTCTAAAGTCAATGTTTGTATTCAAAAATATGGGTGTTCTAGTTGATTCTTTTCTCATTGTATACTCTAGTGTGAGAATGTGATGTCTTTTCTCAAGGATGGTGTTTATCGCTTTGATGGTTGCTCCTACTGTTGGTGTTGCATTTTGAATTGGAGATGTCAAGTCGATGTCGAAAAAGTCTACTGGGTTGTCATTCTTAGTGGTATCCATACTGAGGGATTCTGGCAAAGGCATGTCCCTCTGGGTTAGATTTTCTAATGTAAAGTTCATGTCAGTTTGGTCCATGTTTAATTTTTCCAAATTTTCTACTGCTACTGCTGTTTCTTTGTCTGCTTGAGGTTTTTCACACAAATAAATGTTGCCGTCGTATTCGGTCGTTGTTAAGTTATATTCCTTTTCAAGTTTTAGCAACGGGCTATTGTACGTAGTTGTATTAGTTTTGTTGAGAGAGAGTTTGTTATTGTAGCGCCACATAATTCCAAGTAGTAATGTGAGCGAACTTCGAAATTTTAAGGTTAAAAGGTTGTATAAGAGACACGTCATTCAATGATTAGGATATCACAGAAGTACCAGTTCTGTAGTTTGACAGTTTAAATGCATTTTTATAGCGTTGTAATTTCCTTTGTAAAAATTTACGGTAGAGATTGCTAACTGTGGTTTGTCATCTGTCATCTACTAAGATAAGTTTGAAGCATCTTGGGTGGTGTCCTGAGAAAGTTATGTATGAACGATGTAAATAAGTGATTTGGTAAAATGTCGGTTACAATCCAAAGACAACCAGTTTTGGAGTCCAATAATTAGGATATATAGTTATAGTTATATCTTGTTTTAAATGTACGTTTTTATTTTTATTTCTAAGTACATTGTTGAGTTAGGTTGGCGGGACTAACATTGAAGTCCATGAGGATCACTGCAAGCAGTGATTCGCGAGTAGGATGAGTAGCGGGCTAGGCCCAATCATAATGTATTTAAATAGCGCATCCGAGCTCACCCATGAGCATGAATGTTAGGCCCGGTGTTTCTGCCGTGTTTGGGGAAAAATCCCTGAGTCCGGCTTCATCAGTGGTCGACTCAATAAGTTGTATATTGGCGTGTTATTTTTGTTTTTTGTTTTATTTCGTATATTATATTGGACCATACACCGGTTGTCTTTGGATAACATATTAGTGGATTATGATTTATTTTTTTGTGAGCTCAGTATCATATTGTGTTGTGAAAGGTCGAGCAGACTATACCCGCTAATGCCTTGATAATAGTTCTTGTAAATTTGTATGTCTTTTATAAGCTATAAAAGGCTGATGATTAAATATGTTCACACATTCAGGGTTTAATGAAATAAGGTTCCAGTGTTTTGTAATTATATTTTTTAGTTTCTGTATAGATGGGTTGAATTT
The DNA here is from genome assembly GCF_021869535.1 of Mytilus californianus. NCBI lineage: Eukaryota > Metazoa > Mollusca > Bivalvia > Mytilida > Mytilidae > Mytilus > Mytilus californianus. The sequence goes on along the minus strand of NW_026262582.1, from coordinate 44,678,080 downwards.
TGTTAACATAACTAGCGATTGTTCCCGTTTCGTTGGGCGTTGTATAAGCAGGTTTTCCCTTTCTATATTTTGTGTTTGATAAAAAATTTCGTTGATTTCAGATATTTTATATCCTCGTTTGAGGAGACGTGTTTTAAAAGCTTCCAACTGTTTTTTAAGTTCAGTTCTGCTACTGGTGTTTCTGATGTATCTCAATACTTCACCCTTGATAAATCCTTTGAAAACACTTTTCGGGTGTGAGCTGTATCTGTGTAGGTATTGAAATGTTTCAGTTGGTTTGATATGGGTTTTAATGTCTAGTATGCCTTCGTTAAAGAATCTTTCTCCTTTGTATATGACAGTGTCTAAGAATATTGTTTCATTACGGGAAAATTCGTAGGTGAACTTCAAGTGCGGGTTTGCAGTATTAGCTATTGTAAATAGTTCGTGTATTTCCTCGATAGGTCCGGAATATATAATCCAGCCGTCATCCCTAAATCTGGAAGTCATTATCATTTTGTTTCTGTGCTGAAAGCGTTGTAAAACGTTTTCAAGAATGACAAACATTGTAAGGTCAGCCAATTCAGCAGATGCCGATCCGCCCATAGGGCAATGAAATATAGTCTATGGAGGAATATTCGGAAGCTAAATTATTGTTCATTCGGAACACCTATTCATCTTATCTGTATTAGCTTCCTGCAATTAAGAGCACCTCAATACGGGGTATCAAAGATATTTAAAACATGACAATAAAGAATTTTCACAGATCGCTAATTCACTTATCTGATATATGATAATTAACAATCTATAGATCCTTTTCAAACATGTATATTTATTGTAAAGCTAAATTTTATGCATTGCAAGGGTTTACTGACTTGAGCAAAGTTGACAGTTGTACCCTTTGATAAACAAGTGAAAGATAAAAGGTCAAGATTTAATTATAACGACCTATGCATATGGTATCAAACATCTGTGTCTAGATATTCACAGAGAGATATTTTAAAATAGTGCTGTGGCTTCTACATAATGAGTGATAGTGGGCTTTGGGATTTGATTTGTAACAATAAAATCATTATGCATACTTGTCATTTTGACAAATCAGATAAAAAAAATCTGTTTCAACTGAAAATAAAACAAGTAAAATATCAAAAGACTATTCGTTAAATAAATATACATTTTTTACAACTTTTATACCGTGTTCACACTATAAAATCTGCACCGGGTCGAACCCGGGTTAATTAACCCGAATTAACTACCCCTGTTCACACTAGATAAAAAATTAACCCGGTTTGGGATTTTCCCTCTCAACAAAAATAGAAATGTAAGCGCCAAAATTGTAACCCGCATCTATCCACTGTACATATTTACATTTTCATTATAGATGCATTTTTTCGAATTCTGATTTTTTTTTTACCGTACTCCGTCACTTTATCCAAATTGCACCCATTTCGCCCACAAAAAAGCGACGGAAATCTTATAGGATTTATCATTTGTCATTATGCAGTTTTTTTCAACATAGATAAATACACTTATATCCTTCTTGCTGCCGCTAATTTAATATGGGTTATATAATTCGTGAGTAATTAAATACGGTAACTGGAAGTCTTTCAAAATATGACGTCAATCGATATATGAAGTCTCGTAATAGTTACGTCACATTGAAGACTTATTTAAGCAAACGTCATATCACTCATTATGTCACTATAGCAACAACCTCACATTAACTTCACTTTGCGTTCATATTTAGAAGTGAGGTAGTTAACCCAGGTTCGCCCCACATTAACTCCACCTCGAATGAGGGGTAATTTTAATCCGGGTTCGCCCCGGGTTGAGGCGTTCACACTACCTAAATTTAACCTGGATTAACTAATTCGGGTCGAACCCGGTTTAAAAAGGCATAGTGTGAACGGGGTATTACTGTTTCCTTTTTACAGTATTCTCTATCAATTAAGTTATCTTGTAAGCTAATGAAATGTTTATTTAATTCATTGATGTCACTATTATTTCTTATATTATTCACACACTGTAAATTAATACTCTTAAATTTATGTGTGTTTTGGATGTGCACTAGTGATTGGTAAATATTGATATGTTTCTTTGTTTTTAATATACGTGACTTAACATCAAGAATTCCATTACTATGGAATCGATCACCTTTGTACACTTCGGTATCTAAATAGAGGGTGGTAAAAAAAGTGTGTGTGTGGGGGGTGGGGTCTGAAACACGTGAAATAACAAATCGCAAAACGTTGAACGGAAAAAAAACACTCTGGTAACGAAGCCAAGGAACAAAATCGTAAATATTTAGGAAAAAAGTACCAAAAGTTATTACTCAACCGTTCTTGGAGATCATGCAGTCATTATAAATTGACATGGCGACCCTGCATGTGGTCACTTTTTAGCGTCCTCAAGTTGCATACGATTGATCATAGTAATACAATAGGCTATTAATAAATATCTTGGGACCAGTTAATTAGTTTATAATTTAAAACAATATCTGGACTGACTTTGAATTACTGCTTGCCTAAAAATACTGTAGTGCAGCATCTTCTTAGTTTATAATTTAAAACAATATCTGGACTGACTTTGAATTAGTCCCGGTTTACTTTTTAATCAAATGCGGGACAAGCACGAGAAAATAAGAGTACCGACACGAAACACGGAAAATAATTAAGGAAAAACACGAAGCAAGCACGTCGAAACAATCACGAGAAAACGAGAAATAAAACGTTGAAACACGAAATCACGTGAAATTAAAAGGCCGAAAACGTTGCACGAAAATAACCCTTTACCACCCTCTAAATAGGTCATACTATATGTCGACACCTCATATAAGAACTAAAGTAGATGGTCAATTTCGTTTGCTAGGTTAAAGAAATCTTCAACTTGCTCTAATTTGCCTGTGAAGACCATAAAACCGTCATCCCTATTGACAGTGTAATTTGATGTTTTCTCTCCATTGGAACTTATCTAAGATTTTAAAGAATAGGACAGACAGATGCAGAGCTGTGCATGTTGGTGAAAATATACCACCCATGAGCGCTCCTATAATGTGTTTGTATAACAGTCCATTAAACTCAAATTCATTGTTTCTAAAAATTAATTTAACAAATGCAGTTATATCTATTTTGTTGAGAATCTTTAAAGTATATTCTCCTGTGTGTCAATTAATTTTAATGCATAGATAACAGTTTCTTCTAAATTATCAATGATCATATTTGTGTACCTTGACGTACATATCATAGGCAATAAGAATGCATTCTTTTTTTTACCTCGTGTGACTCTATTTTATTAATGGAATCTTTTTATCTTGAATGTAAAAGTTATGCCTCTTCAATAATGGTTTTATAATTAAATCAAGTAAGTATCTCTCGCGGAAGAGTTGCATTTATTGATGATTGGTCGGTAACGAACATTAATGTGGACCCCGGCTGCTAGCTGACCAGTTCGCAATGCCTCATTACTTATTTCTAGATTAATTTTATGAATTTTTGGAAGAAGGTACATGTGTCCCCCATGTTTTGATTCATTATTATTCTTTAAGAAATTATACGTCTGGGAATCTATTTTTTTTTCCTCATTGCTTTATATTTAACACTTCTCTCAACATGCCAAAATTGTAATGATTTACAATAAAAAGAAAATATTATCCCATGCAAACACTGATATATAATTTCTTATTCAGTTGAATTAATAATTAGAATAAAAAAGTTCTAAGGTTCACGTATTGTCTGTTTTTTTAAAGCAACTTGTTTTTTTATTCGGATAGAATGGTATATATGAAGCCGGTCTTATGATGTCCGTCGTGCTATGTCTGCTAGGAAAAGTAGTTGTTGGAATTAGTGATATCCAATGCCAAGTGGTGTTTTTCGATTTGTCCTCCTTAAAATCATAAAACATAGAGCCATATCTTTTTTTTTCCTCGATTAATTTCATGAAATTATATTTGTAAATCATTGTTATACATCAAAGAATGGTTTAAGGTAGATTTGAAGGCAGAAATGGTAAAAAATGCCCGGATAATGCAAAGTTCAACTAATATTAGGGCTCACTAAGGGATTTCCTTACAACGAACATAATATTATGTTGGATTATATTCTTTAAAAAACATCCATATACTTATGATTTTCATACTAAGCTGGAAAATAAATGTTTTAAAAATTGGCGAATCTTTAAATGTGCATGTACATCAAAAAGTAAAAAAATGTTGAACAAATTTTATTTGTTCAAATATAAATCGAACTTCCGGTTAAGTCCCCAGATTTTACAACGAGCCTCTTAACCAATGCTGTTCTACACGAAGAAACGAAACTAGAAAGCGTTATCCGAGTTTAAGTCACATTTATTAGCGAAACACTTATCAAAACAAAAAAAATTACAAGCATTACTACTTGCTTGTTTACAAAACAACACGTTTAGATCATATTAAAACATAGAACAGCTACTTGGAAGTGTAGATAAATAGGACCATGCGGCCATACTAAAATTCACAACACACAATGGAAGAATATGACCCTGCCGACCCAACTGAGTAAGTTATTGACATTTGAAATTGCCCATATAATCTGCAGTAGTACTATATTAACTTTTGTTATAGCTTACTGCTTGCCTAAAAATACTGTAGTGCAGCATCTTCTGCACAATGAACAGGTCTGGACTGAAACTGAAAGCCCTTTAGTCCAGACCTGTTGCTTTACACACTCATTTATCTGCAAAGACTCATCATGACAGACGTTCCCAATATTATATTGTGCATCTATTTACTGATCCTAAGCTCAAACTGAAGCTGAGGTTAAAAAGTTGTGACACAACTTGTCATGCCTCATGGTGTGCTAATTGTTTCGTCTGGTAATCTACTTCTCTAAGTTGTATGATAACTGTATCTCATGGTAATTGGGTATACTTTTTAGGTGCAGGATTGAAATTCAGGCCTTGCATGTCTTGTTAGTTCTTGCCCTGTACTCTCTAAATATTCTCCAATAATATGTGCTGTTCTTTCATAGCCATCATAGGTATCTTTACTTTCTGTTGCCAGTAGTGTCACCATGTCTCCAAATGTCATATAATTTCTGTTTTTTCTTGTAAGTATCTTGCACAATTGAGTAGGAAGTGTGTTGTATTTTCTTCTTCACCATAATCGCAATATGGTGTGAGGAATTGGTCAATATGATGGCAGTACTTATTTAGTCTGCATGTAGTTATCGCTCAACCCAGTTCATCTGTTCAAAAGACCTTGGTTTTGAGATGTTTGACTTAGTCTTCAGAAAGGTATGCTGTTCAGACTGAGAAAAAATTTAAAAAGAAATAATAGGATTCTTTAGTCAATGTTGGTTAAAAGATTCATGTGTACACTAGAGTTTAGGTGGTTTTTGCTTTTTCAACCTTCCAACTCGCATAGATCTACAAAATTAAACAAAAGGCTTTAAAAAAAGTATTGAATACAATAGTAGATCTTATTTTTCTAAAGCATAGAATTGTATGTTTAATTTTTACGATGAAAGAAAAGAATTGGCATGTTCACTCAAACGGACTGTCCAGAAGTTTTGTCCTCTCTTTGCCCACTCCCATATGGATGGGTGGAAATAACAAAGTCAATGTGAGCATGGAGTGTAGTTTACTTAGGCCAGGGAAAAATGATTGTTGGTTTCCCCATACCCGACCAGGTCTATTTTAAACCGCTGGGTCATTTATATTTTTTCGACCAAATGAAAAAAAAAAAAAAAAACGGCAGTGTCTTGATCCGATCCATCAATGTTAACAAATATTTTTTCATATACCTTTCAGTTTTGTTGTTTAGAAGCATATCAATGTCGAGATAATTTTTTCATGCCTTGGTTTCTAGATCACTGAAGCAATTAAGTGACTGGAAAGATAATGATTTTAAGTGTTTCGCTCCCCTGTTGTTCAGATCCCCCAAAATGGCCAACTCGGCACCAAGTGCCAGTATTCTATGAAGGCTGAATACATGGACACCAGTTCTTTATGTTATTTAAGTCACCTAAGTTTAATACCAGTTGCTAAGTAAATAAATATTTGTTCTACACACAGTCTATAGCATCACTATTTGATACAAACAAAAAATCCTGACTGCCGGTCCTTGACAATTTACCAATGTTAAGGGAAACCAACAATAATTTTCCCTGGCCTTTATACTGCAGATTATGTTGAAATTTCATTAGTTTAGTATACACAATGTACTGGTACATTGTCATGATTGTAGCTGCTAAGGAAAATCTCAAAGTCGTACATACACCTTATCGCTATTTGTCCGCCATTTACTGGACATCACACAAGTTCCCGTAAAATTATGACGTCATAATAGAAAATGTCTGACGCCACAATGGAAAAGTGATTGTTGTATGACGTCAAAAGTTCGAGCGGGACAGATTCTCGGGTCAAGCGGGAATAGCGTTAAGGTGTATTGTATGAAAAAATGTACTGTGGATTTATCAGAGGTTCAAATTAGAGTGGGTCCGAGGTCCAGGACCTGTCTTTTCTAGGAGAGGACTTTTTATTTTTAAATTACAAAGTTCAAGGACCTACCATTCTTTACACTGATGCTTAATGCACGACCATTGATTTCTTATGGATGACCTTTCACTTAAATTTCATATGGTCCTGGATCTTTCATTATACAGTATAAAGCAAATTTGAACCCCTGATTTATTTATTTTTGCGGGTACAAACTTTCATGGAATTTGGGGGAGAAATTGTACTGTTGTGGATATTTTTTTTATGGTTTTCCCAGTCATACAAGCATATACAAAATTTGTACCTTAATTTGTACACTTAAACTACGACATCCACTAAAATAAGTAGTCCATGAATTCTAACAAATCCACAGCTACATGTAAATAGCATTTGTCATTGAAGAAATAAAGCTTGAACACATTGCAGTTTTCACGATAAACTTTTAAATCTGTAAGCCTGGAGCTCAATTTTTGGTAAATTTTAGTTAAGATTCTATTGTGACGATTTTTACAGGCTTGATAGCAATCTTACAACCCTGGGCTGCTGGGTCTGTGGCTAAGCGTGATGACTATATCGGACACAAAATGAAAGGACCTTGGAAAAGTACTTTTTCACCACATCAATATAAAATAAAATCAGAAGATAAAAAAATCATCGTGATCATGACTTTGATGATCCTCATAGAAGTACAAATGTATATGAAAATAAGATGTGGTATGGGCCTTCAATAATGAGCAAAACCAATACCACATGGTAAGATCTAAAAGGCCGTGAAATGACAAATGGGAAACAATCCAAAGAGAATAACAACGGCCTGATTTATGTACAAAACAATAAATGAAAAACAAATACATGTATGATATACAGCAATAAACGACAACTACTGAATTACATATCCTGACTTGGGAAAGGCGTGTACAGATAACAGAATGTAGCAGGGTTTATATATGCTTTGGAAACACTAAGGGCTGTTCCAGTAAATACTATGTCCATCCCCAAACAGCAAATGAAGCTTTTTCTGTAGATGGTCGTATCTGGAAGACCTAAAATTACATACATGTACATGTACATGAAGGTGATGCCATTTTGCTTTTGATTCATAGAGGTTTAAATTTGAATGTTTCATGGGTTTGTCTTCCTATATTTTAAAATAAAAACGACTTTGACAATTTAGATAAAGCAAAAAATATTTCACCTGAATGAAAATGTTGCGATAATTAACTTCCTCAAGTTGATAAGTCAACCAAAATTGTTTTACTTCATACAAATATAAAAAGGTCAAGCAACAAAATGAAATTGAGAGTAGATTGTTAGACAAGGCCACCCTTGTCAAATTCTTTGTTTGATGTTGCCTACCCATGCCTTGTAGGGTTGGGTAGGTAGGTACAGATTTTTTTTAGCAAACAACATTACATGTTGTATACAAGAAAACAACTTTCTAGTAGGAAAAATTCTTATTTGTGTCTTAAAATTTTTCGGGGTAGGCTGCTTTTCAGGTCCGTAGGTAGGCAACATCAAACAATTAAATATCATTTTCAGACCAATATTTGTCTTCTGAAGAAAAATATGAGTGAGAATGTAAATATGGAGGCAATGTTTATTCACTTTCTAATGCAACCATTTATAACATCAAATCTGAAAATAGCTGTGAATTAGCCTTTTTGTGCTGATGCGACACTAGCAAACATCAATCAAAACTGAAAATATTTAAGTGTGAGGGGCAAATGTTCAATCTGATCATTACTTGTAGATAGCTCAGATCCTTGTTAAGTTTCTATTGTCATCATGGTCACAGGTGTCAAATAATACATTTTCATCCTGTTTTACGTACAAAAAAATGTATAAACTATCTTTAACATGGCTGATGTTCAGTAGTTGTCGTTTGTTGATGTGGTTCATAAGTGTTTCTCGTTTTTAATATAGATTAGACCGTTGGTTTTCCAGTTTGAATGGTTTTACACTAGTAATTTTTGGGGCCCTTTATAGCATGTATAGCTTGCTGTTCGGTGTGAGCCAAGGCTCTTTGTTGAAGACCGTACTTTGACCTATATTGGTTTACTTTTATAAATTTTTACTTAGATGGAGAGTTGTCTCATTCGGCACTCATACCACATCTTCTTATATCTATCTACTGACCTGTCATTTTCTGACTTGGTCAAGTCCAAAATCATAAACACGTTTTTATTCTAATACATACATGTAATTTGACTTCTATACATGTACATGTAAGTCAAAATCCAAAAAACATTTTTTTATGTTTGAGCTCAGACTGTTTTACAGGTAAATATATATTGCTGAATATGTAGGTTATGGTGGTTATTGTAATTATTCCAGACATTCTCTGCCCCACCTGTCGAATTAATAGTTTGATACGACATAATATTTAGAAAAGATTTATCCATGAAACAAATTAGACAAAATAATTTGGATGATATGTTGAACATGTTGAAGGATAGTCTCTGCAAAAATGTATGCGTCTGCTCTCATTGATATGGTGCCTTATTATACCTGGAATGTTTGTACTGCTACAAATGTGCTAAAAATTGGTCATGGATGACTACATGTATATACAGTAAATGGGTTTTTGTAAATACATCAATATTATTTTTATTTCCACGGATTGTTGGTCTTTAAATAATTTAAATTCTGTAGATACATGTAGTTGTTTCAAAATTAAATAAACTTCTTTGGATGGTCAGTTTAAAAAAGAAAGTGCCTTCCTCTTCTGAAAGAGCCCTTAATTAAAAAAAATCAAGACAGACAAGATAACTTACCTTTTATAGAGAATAAAATTAATTTAGGTCAGATACAGGAACCAGGCATATTTTAATGGTTGACCTTGTATACATGTAGTACCTACACATGTATATTTATATCAGTTTAAATTATTGATTTCAGTTTTAAGTGATTATTTCCTGGATATGATTTGAAAATCTACATTTATTTAAAATTACACACTGATGATGGTATTTTATATGAAATAAATACCTGTCTGATAGTAATTTCTGTGACCTATATTGATATTTGGTTACAAAAGAATAAACTGAAGCAGATAAACGTACTTACTAACATTGTGTACCATGTGTGGATTGTTGAACAGATGGTAATATTCTCGTTTGTTAGGAAGTACATGAAGTAATGGCCACATTGTAAGTGATTTGAATCAATAAGAACAAAAAAGTGAAAATTTGCCAATATGCATATTTATTTATTTACATTAATAGGTAGCAATGATTTAAGGGTTTTGCATTTGTTTGTGGATGTATTAAAAGTTTTTAAATTTTTGTTCGATGACATGCACATTTTTCCAAATGGATCTTATTCCATAACATTTGTCTATAAATAGCTGTAATCTTCATGGATTTGTATATATATCTTTGTGAAATTTTCCCAATCCCTTTATATAATCATGATAATTAGGAATTAACCATGTGTTAACTCTAGGTCAAACTCAAAGTATATATTACTAAAACAACTTTACATCAGATTGTCTTCATATGAAAATAAGGAAATGCATAATTTTTTCCAAAACATGCTCAATGAAAATACAAATGGATTGTAGGTCTATTACATGTACATGTAGATTTCGACAAAAGGAAGCTAAGGCTATTCTAGGAGAAGATATTTATGCAGAGGGGTTGGTTCATGTTATACCATTGAATGTAAATAATTGATTGATTGGTGTAATGCTTCTTTCAGCACTGTTGTGCTATTTTGTAGTGGTCAGTTTTTATTGATGGAAGAAGCTGGAGTGCCCGGAGAGAACCATGACCTTCGGCACGAATATTGACAATCCTAATCAATTAAGGTCGGAGTCAGAACTCACCTACATTTTTTACCACGTGCGGGATTCGAACTCTCAACCTCAATGTTGACAGGCTAGTGATACAATAGTTCGACTGAGTACTAAGACCACTTGACCACCGAGGCCCCATATTTATGCAAAAGGGGTTGGTTATGCCATTAGATATAATTAAAGGCTGGAGATTGTTTAAATGATTTTGATATGGAAGCATAAATAATCATGACAAATGCACATTCCAACAATAATAAATACTGGTATATATAATTATTGCACCTCAGGTAAATTATGACATAATGATTGGTTTAATGTTGTCACATGGTGACCCCTATGGATCCTTAGTGGGTCAGTAGATTTCATATGGGGTTCATGACGTCACGTTTACTGTTAATGGTGACGTCATCGATTAATGTTTTTGTATTTCATTGCTTATTATTCCCCTACCGACGAAGTCGAAGGGGACTTTAGGTTTGCACTCCGTCTGTCTGTCCGTCTGTCCATCCATCAGTCAGGCAAATCAGCTTTCCACACTTTTTTTCTTCGTTCTTGAAGATATTGATTTGATATTTGGTATATACATGATATAATTTTATCATGACAAGTTATAGATCAAGTTCGAATTTTGTTCCGGTCTGATGATTTAGTCCAGAGTTATGGACCATAACAGTGGACCATATCTAATGTTAGAGTACTATGTTAAACCAGATTTCTGTACAGAGGGAGATAACTCATTTGTTTATAAAAGACATTCTTTGTTAAATTATTTGAAGATTTTTTTTGACAGGTTTGTTTGTTATTTAGTATAAACTAATTTTCTGAATGCTATATATATAAAAAAAAGTTATGAAGAGAAATCCTTTAATTAGATAATAATCTATTTTTATTAATGTATATATTTCAATACATTACATTGTGTAGATAAAAGTTGTTGACATTTTATAGATAAGTTACAAATCTATATTAGTTTGTGACAAATGAAAGAAAAAAATATTTGGAGCTATTAATTATATCTGATTATAATTAGAAATAGATATACACTGTTTTACATCATATCTAATTCTAGAGAACGATTAATCATATCTAATGTTTTTTTTCGTCATGCTTATAAGATATTGATTGATAATTGGCTTTATCATGACAAGTTACAGATCAATTTCAAATTTTTGTTTCGGTCTAATAATTTTGTGCAGAGTTATGGTCCTTGGACTTGAAAAATTCACTCATATAGTCAGTTTTCAACACCGTTTGTAGTCATGCTTGAAGATATTGACATGATATTTACTTTTTGTTTACACCATGACAAGTTATAGAACAAGTTAGCATTTTGTTCCAGTATAATGAATTTTTACCCGGTAGGGGACTATGTATTGCCATGCAATACTCTCAGAATGCTTGTTTTATACATAATTTAGCAGGAAAAGTCCTGTGTGCGATTTATTGGTTATACAGTTCACTACTGACCCCCTACGGATCCATAGAGGGTAAGTAAAATCCATAGGAGATTCAGCCTTAGGCCTCACCCCCTATGGATTTTACTAACCCTCTTTGGAGCTGTATGGGGTCGGTAGCAAACCATATAACTTATAAGATATGTAATTCTTCCAAAACATGTCTATAGAGCAATTTTGTTGTAACCAATAAAGAAGAGCAACAGAAGTTCAAAGTTAAAACTAAAAGCCAAGGTAACATTTTCCTTCATCCTAAATTAACATGTGTTTTTATTGATTTAATGTCATGATATGCATGATGAGCTTAACTTTGCCAAGCAGAACTAACAAATTTAGACAATTATTTGATGTTAAAAAAGTTTTTATATAAATATGTTCATGACATTTTTTCTTTTCAGGGAAGGAGGTCATGGGGCCGCAGCAGCTGCAGCCTCTAAAGGTGAAGAAGACAGACAGACTGAGGACAGACCTGAAGGTCCATCCAAAAGTGAGGCACCGGAAAAACCAGAAATAAATTTGGCAGATTTTCCCACACAGTTTGGTAAACCTGCCAAGAAAAGATCAGACAAGTCCTATTTCCATGAAGGTATACAAATGAAACATTTTATTAATGTTTAAAAAGAAATGAATTTTTAACTTGAAAAGCATGTGTAGGTATATTGTAAAATGATGATATCTTAAGTGGACCCCCAAATTAATTGTTAAAAGCAATTGCAAAAGCATGTAATGGCTTCAAGATTGTTTGGAAGTCCTATATTGTACATACTTGTTATGAAAACATCAGGTTTTGAATCATGAATGTAATGACCTCAGATTTGCTGTAGTCATATTTCTGCCTAGGGCAAATAACAAGTTATTTGTGTCTCAGGTTAATAACCGATTATGGTGCACTGTTCTCAATGATATCATAAGCGTACTTTGACCTATGATGGTTTACTTTTTACAAATTGTGACTTGGATGGAGAGTTGTCTCATTGGCATTCAAACCACATCTTCTTATATCTATTAACAACAATGGCAGACAAGGAAGATACATGTTTTGTCAAATTGAGCACAAAAAAACAGCTGAAGTTGTTAAAGAAATATTAATAAAGAACACTTACATGTACACTAAAAAGAAAATCTGACCATTGACATTATTATATTCAGGTATTATAGTTTGGATATGGGGGGAAGGGGGGGGATTCTTAATAATGGAAATATTTCAGTGGAGGATTCCACTGTTTTAAGCTTTTAAATATGTGATATCATCCCTCTGTCAATATGAGTGTTCAGTTTGCGCCTTGACTTGACATGGGAGTTTCGGGATGATACCAGGGAAGATATGGAAAAGGACATGTTATAATCTATACTTATCACACATAAATCAATCAACATGATCAAATAAAAAAAAAATTGTATTCCAACAAAATGCATTAAAAATGATATCTAGATAATTATATAAAAAGCATCAACATTAAGGGAACTATTTCGCCTGTGTAGGAATTCATATGCTTGACGTCATGAAGCAAGTTTGTACACCGATTAAAACAATTAGTTGCCATAGGCCCACCAATGAAATAAGACTTAACATACAACATTTCAATACTATGCCCCCTTCAATGGGTGCCTTGCCTAGCATCCATCTGTCCATATTACGTATACAGAACCACATTTTTCTCAACAAATACAAATCATGTAACAAACCATTTTAAATTCCCCTGATCTACAGTGTATTTGATTCAATTCACATCAGCATACGGCACATAAAAAGTACAGTAATTATTAAGAATTTACATGTAAATCAGTTTTAAGACACAATTTTACATACATGCAAGTTTTTGTTGAGATTTTCCAAAAAAAATGTAAATTGGTTTAACTTTTGCATAAAGTAAATTTGGCAATTTCTATGGGTAAACGCCTTTTAATTATGCATTTTTCTTGTCCCATTTCTGGTCTTCTTTCTAAAATTTCTATGAGGGGATATAACCCAGGTTTTCCCAGTATTTCCCACTGGGATGGGCAATACTCATAAAACCTGGGTTTTTGCCAACCCTAGGGATATTTGTGCAATACGATCTTAATCGTGATATTAAAGAAAAGTAACCATTTGCCAAATAGTTTCACACTTTGCAGTATACCAAGAAATAGTATGCATGCATGCTCATAATTTTGAACAATGGTCATTCATGTGGGAAAGATGAAAAAAAGGGAATACAAACCATTTCATTTGCTTTTAGGACATGAAGGACAGAATTTTTTATTTAATATATATACTATAACTTTACTGGGAAGTAATTCCGAGTTGACACTTGCCTTGCATGTTAAAAAACAATGTGCTTTTAGTAGCTCAAAGTTGAGAAATACAATGTATTTGTTTGTCAACATTTAAATTCTCTGTTACAGGTATGGCAGATTTACCGTCACGTTATGATGATGAGGAGGAAGAAGGAAGTCGTAGAAGATGGCGAAGAGAAGGAGACAGTGACGATGAGAAAAGATTTGAGGAAGAGTATGATAATGACGTTGATCGGAGGTATGGTAGGGGACGAGGTAGAGGTGGAAGATTTGGTAGACCTCCCAGACGGTTTGAAGATGAGGATGAATTTGGAAGGGATGGTCCACCACGTATAGAGGATAATCCCTTTAGAAGATTAGAACAGGATGGTCCAGGTCGACCTCCTCCAGGTAAAGATTAAAAAATCATTTATAGTCAAATAATGCTCAACTTATGTGCAAAAATAAAATTCCCCTTCTACCCTCCTTCCTCAATTTGACTAGAATAGCCCTTATGTTATCTTAAGCTCATATGTTTAATGCTTGGATCAAGAAATTGATAAAGACCGTCGCTAAATATTGCTTATCAGATAAGAGTGATGTCATTATAACTGATGCAAAAATATAAGCTATCAAGACTTTTGAATTTCGTGGATATCAATTTCTATGGATTTTTATGGATAGTTGATATCATGGTATTGCCACAGTCTGCATATAACATTTATAGGCCTGTAGAAAACTTGTACTTTGTTGAACATTTAAATTCATGGTTAATCTATAAGTATCCCACTAATGATAATGAATCCACAGTAGTCATGGAAACAAAACCTCAAATTGTGTCTGAATTATTTTGGTTTATAGTAGAAACAGTGAGAAAGAGTATTTTAATTTTTAAAATTATATTACAGGTATTCGAGACAGACCTCCACCAAGGGATAGATACAGTCGAGATGATGATAGGCCACCATACGATGATGACCCACGTTACGACCATAGAAGATTCAGAAGGTCACCGCCTCCTTTTGATGACAGAGATGACAGACATCCTAGATTCAGGAGAGATGGCCCACCATACGATGGTCCTCCCTATGATGGCCCACCATATGACAGACCTCCTTATGATGATGACAGATATGATAGACCTCCAAGATTTGGTCCCCCTAGATATGAAAGGGATGGTCCACCAATGTATGACAGAGATGGTCCGCCTCCGCCACAGTATGATGACGACAGGCATCACTATGATAGATTTCACTTTCATAGAGATAGACCACCACGCTATGGACCGCCTCCTCGTCCAGATTCTCCAGATTTTGGGCCACCAATGCATCCTGGACCTCCTCCTCCAAGACCACGTGGAGGGTTGCTGCCAACACCTCCACCACCATCTCAGCAACCATCTGAACCTCAGTATCCTCCACCACCGCCTGAACATCCAGGCATGCCTTTTCCTGGACCTGAAGGACCACCAAGATTTGGACCTCCACCACCAGGGCCACCACCACCACCAATGGGACCGCCTCCTTTTCAAGGACCACCAATGCCATTCCAAGGACCTCCAGGCTTTCCAGCTCCACCACAACACATGCCGCCTGGTGGACCAATGCCTGGCATGCCACCTCCAGGACCTGAGATGCCACCAATGTCTGCTGAACAGCAATATTATGGTCCGCCACCTCCTATGATGCCTCCACAGGGTGATCCACAGTGGAACCAACAGATGATGGCACCACCAATGCAAGGTATGCCGCCACCTCCACCACCACAATTTCCACCACCTCCACCACCAATGGATCCACAGATGGCATTTCCCCCCATGGATCCTCAGATGATGCAGCCACCAATGATGCCACCTCAGCCTCCAATGTCACAGCCACAACAATATTATGAACAAGCACCACCACCTCAGATGATGGTGTTCCCTCCTCCGCCACCTCCACCTGAACCAGTGGAGATCCCGGAACCAAAACCAGAACTAATTCCCATACCTCCTCCCCCAGCGGAGGAGGAGCATAAATCAGATGACATGGAAATAGACAACACAGAGATGCCAGATATTCCAACAGTTCCAGAGAAACCTCCTGAAGAAGAATATAAAATGATGTACTCTGCTGAACCTACAGTCCCAGTATCAATCGAGGCTCCAGTCTCTTCTGCAACAATAGTATCAGCACCAGTGAGTTATTCAGCTCCCCCAACATATTCAGCTGCTCCAGCTTTAGCCCCAGTTCAGAAGATATTTGAGCCACCAAAGTTTGCAGCAGCACCAACAATGGCTGATTCCAGGCCACCTCCACCACCTCCACCAATGGTGGTGTTTCCAACTCATATTTATAGTGCACCGCAACCAACACAGGTCTCAGAGGAGGATAAGTCTGTAGCTCAGAAGGCTGCTGAAGATCTTATTATGATGACACAGCCATCTCCACAACCGGTTACCATGCCAATTGTTCATCCAGTTGTTCAACCAGAACCTGAACCAGTGGTTCAAGACCAACCAAGAGGTTTTGTACCAGTACCTACAGTTGAATCAGAACCTGTTAAGGAACCAGTTTCATTTCAAAAGGAGGAGCCAGAACCAGAGCCAATGGAAAGGGAGGCAACTCCAGAAAAGCAGTCTGGTGACCCCATCAAAACAACAGCTCAACAGTTATTGGAAAGAATTAAACAGAAACAACTGAAAGCCCAGGCTTCATCATTACAGGCAGGTGGATCAAATCCTTTAGTAAAGTCAGCTCGTAGATTCTTTAATCCTGTGGCAATGGTGGCTGGAAGTAAAATTCAGTTTGCCATGGCTTCGGCTAAAAAGAATGTCACCTCAGACAATCCTTTGAAGAGCCAGGAGGAAGATGCAGACAAAAAGAAAAAGGGGAAGGAAGGAAAGAAAGAAATGTTCAGACCTGGTTTAGACGGAGAAGAAACTTTGTCCAGTATCATGCAGAAATATCAGCAGCATCAGAAATTTATTGAGCAAATAAATAAAAACAAAGAAGGTGATGCTGAAAGTAGTGAGGCACCATCTGCAGATGCAATAAATGTGAATGGAACATCTTCTGAGGTTAAAGTGCCAGAGGAAATAGAATCAACTGATAAAGTAAACGAGGAACAAATGGAAGAGGATCCAGCTGACAGTAAAGCAAAGAGATCTAGATTTGCTGATATGACAGAGGAAGAAAGACTGTTTGTGAAAGAAAAAGAAATTGAAGGATCTGAAGAGACAGAGGAAAAGAAAAGAGATGCTTCTCCTGAGAAAAAAAAAGAGGATGATAAAAGTTACAAGTCTAAAAGATCACCAAGTCCTGAAGAAGATGACTCCAAGTCAAGACGTCGTCGAAGTTCCCCCTCTCCAAGAGATAAACAAAGGTCACGTTCACCAGATCACTCTCGTGATAGAAGGGATAGAAGGTCTAGATCTAGGTCACATGAGGATAGATACTCATCAAGGAAGTCCAGAAGGTCACCAAGCCCTAGAAGAAGAGATTATGATGACAGACAGCGATTTAGATATGGAGATTTTAGAAGGGAAAATGATTTCAGAAGAGGTGATAGAGGTGGCAGTCCATATGGAAGAGGTTCTAGAAATCGTAGACAGGATCTTAGTCCTAGGTCAGATTACAGATCAAGACAAAGGGATAGGTCACCAAGTCCTAGGTCCAGAGGTTACAAAGGTCAGCAGAGTGATAGGTCGTCAAGTCCTAGATCTAATTATAGAAGAACAAAAGAACGATCACCAAGTCCAATGCAGACCAACTTAAAATCTCAGCAAAGAGAATACTCACCTAGTCCTAGACGTTCCAGTTTGAGAGAGAAATCTCCTGATGAGTCAGATCATAGAGAAAAGCACCGTGATGCATCACCAAAGACAGCTGATTACAGATCTAGCAAAACAAGGGAGGCATCTCCTCCACAGAGGCAACCTGAAAATCTGATGTCTAGGCAGAGAGATAGGTCTCCACCAGAATACAGATCCACTAAACAGAGAGACAGGACACCACCTAGCCCTGAATACAGGTCTTCAAAACAACGTGAGCCATCACCAAGTCCAAGACAGATGGAGTACAGAAGTTCTAAACAGCATGATCTATCACCAGACCTGAGATCTGTCGATTATAGATCATCAAAACAAAAAGAACGGTCCCCCAGTCCAGAAGTGGCCAAACCAAAGCCAAGAGAAAGGTCTGTTAGTCCCAGGTCATCAAGATATCCACAAAAGAGAAGGTCACCTAGTCCTAAGATGGTAGAAAAGCCTAGAGCAATTCCTAGTCCAAGGACCAGAGCAAGTCCTGATGCAAGAAGAGCAAGTAGACCAGTCCATGAAGAAAAACGAACTAGAAAAGAATCATCTTCATCCTCATCGTCTAGTTCTGATTCCAGCTCATCAGATGAATCTGAAAGTGATAAGTCTTTAGAAACGCCAGAAGATGAAAGAATAAAGAAGGAAAAGCGTGAAAAGCTCTTGATGGAACTGAAGAGTATTGAAGAAAGTCTTGAAAAGCAAAGAACAATGAAAAAGAAGGGGAAAGGTGGAAAGGAAAATGTTAGAACGGAAGACAGAGAAAGATCGGAAGACAGACAAAGTTATAGGTCGTCCAGGTCCGAAGAAGAGCGAAAGCAAGAAAATAGATATGACCCACGACAGAGAAGAGAAGAGGAATCGCATCCAAGGATGCCACCAGAAATGGTTGAAAGAGCATATGAAGATAGAACTAAACAGGAAATACCAGATGTATATCTGAAATCCATTGAAAAATATCAAAAAGAGTTCAAAAGTCGTCAGAATGATGAACCCAGTAAAATGAATCAAAGGGAAGAATATGAACAACCTTATAAACCAGAAGAAAAGGGGACAAGGGAAAGAAGAGAGAGAGAGGCCAGGTCTGAGTATAGTGAACCTGAATATGAAGGGGAGAGAAGAAGCGCTTCTGTAAAACGAGGTAGTGGAGATGAAAGAGGCAGGCATGAAGAAAGGCGTTATCTTGGTGAACCCCAAACAATGTATGAAGATGATAGAAAACGTGAGCAGGTAGACCCTAGAATCAGGACGGAGAAACGAAGGCCTGATCCCAGAATAGAAAAGGAGGAAAGTTCTGATGAAGAAGTAGTCAAACCGAAACAAGAACCTGTACGTGATAGAAGGAGAGATTCAGGGTCAAAATATTCTGACAGAAGTCCTGATGACCCAAGATATGACGACAGGAGAGAAGTTCCAAAAGAAAAATATAAACCTGAACGGTCTGAATCTAGAAGATTTACTGAAAAACCCAGGGAATTTGAAGGAAGCTTTGCTGAAAAAAAGAGGGATCCAGCATATCAAGGATATGAGGATTTTCCAGATAAAACAAGATCAGAATATGAAAGGCGACCACCGGCTGAATATGGTGAGAGGAGATCTACAGAATATAGTGACAGGGGACCAGTTGAATATGAGGAAAGGAGACCGGTAGATTATGAAAACAGGAGACCTGATTCAGGATCTCGATATGAAGAAAAATCAAAGACAAGAAATGAATATAATGAAGGAGATAGAAAAAGAGATTGGGTTGAACTACCAACAGAGTATGAGGAAAGCCCAAGGAAAAAAGAAAGATTGGATCGTCCATCTAGGACAAGTGAATATGAAAGTTATGAAGGATATCACCCAGAGAGTCGTAGCACATCAGAAAAATCTTATAAAATAGACCCTGTTGATGAACTTGATTACTATTTAAATCGAAAACCTAAAGCAGCTCAAGGTCAGGTTGAGAAAAATGGAAAATGGCAGACAGAGCCAGATCAAAGTCCACCTGACATCAGACAATCATATTATTCACCAATCCCAGTTGAAAAGGAAGAGGAGGACCGCTATGACAAAAAAGCCAAAAAGAAAAAGAAGCACAGGTCAAGATCCCCAGTGAGTCGTGACTCAAAGAAAAAATCCAAAAGGTCCAAACGGTCTCCGTCTGAGGAGGAGAGTGATGACCCAGGCAGGTATAGAAGATCAAACAGATCACCTGTAGTTGAAGAGTTTGAACGTCGACGTTCACCATCACCAAGGTATAGACGAACATCATCACCTGAGGACCAACCATACAATAATCGAGCTGAACGATACTGGAGACCTCCTGATCATAAGCTTGATGAGATCCATCATTACACTGACAAGAAACATAAAAGTGCCTCAATGACCAAAGATTTCCCAGAATTACTTGAAATCGAAAAGGCTACGAGGAAGTCGGACAACGCTAATACAAAGGAGGAAAAGGAAAGAAAGTCCAGCTACGGTGATAACATTGATAAAGAAAGGTTCACAGAAGCAGATCCTCTTAGGAAAAGAGAACCAGATGACCCCCCAGTTAGACCGAGTGATACGTCACTAATGGAGAGAACAACAGAATCTAAAACAATAGATGCATTTGAAATCAGCACAGATAAGACAATAAGGAAACGTCCGAAAATAAAACGCTTGCCGGTTCCTGATACTCCACCAAGTGATAAATCAAATCATAGTGACTCACAATCTGAATCTTCATACATAAGTGATGGTGAAAAGAGTGCATATAGTGAACAAAAAATAGACCAAAAATTATCAGATAGAAAAATAACAAAGGAAAAGGTACCAGAGGAACCATCAATTCCACTAGATCAAAGGACTGAAAAATCTTCAAGTGTTAAGGCAAAGTCAGAAGAAATAAAAACTGATGATACAGATAAAATTCATGGACTTAGTAGTTTTATGAACATTTATGAGGATTCTGACGATTCAAGATCTTCAGCTAAAAATAGCACAGAAATCCGTGATTCAAAGGAGAAAGTTTTCAATACTTCGACTTCTTCATTAAACAGTTCTATCGTTGATATAAAAATGAACTTAACTGAAAATGAAAGTGCACAATTGGGATCTACTGCAAAGAATGAAGCTACTGGCGGTGGCATTGTAGACACTGAAGACTTGAGAAGAAGCATCATTGCTGATTATAGTGACTCGGATGACAACACTAATGCTAGTCTTAGAGATAATGTTACTGACATAGACACAACCCAGAATCTTGCTGATCATGATTTTGTAAATGTAGCAAGTAAGATGGCAGATGAAAAGATAAAGACCACAATTGAGTCAGAAACAAGGGATAGATTTGAACAAGTACAAGACTATTCAGAAGTGTCTGCTGCATCAAATGTAGGACAGTCCTCTGAAAAGGATGATAACCAACAGGCTATTGCGTCAAAATCAGATCCAAGTAATGACGCCATCAAGCTACAGTATAAAAGAACCAGATATGGAATAAGACTCAGGTCAAAGGAGTTAGATAATAAAGACAAAACTGATGTAAAATTTGACCACAAAGTGAATGAATCAACGGCAGTTAAATACTCTGATTCGGTAGAAGTTGGCACTCGTTCTTTTGATGAAGTTACATCAGAGACAAATCAAATGAGTAAACAAGATGATCGAAGGCTTGAAAGGTCACCTAGAAAAAATGAGCAGAAAAGATATTTACCAGAAAGTGCAAGCCAGTCATTAAGAACAGACACAACTAGGCCTGAAACTGATGAGAGGGACAGGAGAGACACCAGTTATTCATCCGAATCTGATAAACGCAAAGAAAAGTCTGCACGACCTAGATCTTATGAAAGGTCAAGAAGATGGAGTCACTCTCCTGATGATGATAGATACAGGAAAACAAGAAGGAATGAGAGTCCGGAGGTTTCACCAGAAAGACAAAGTAGAAGATCAAGGAGAAAGAAAAAATCTAGTAGACACGAATACTCACCAGACAGGCATATATCTGAAAAAGGAGATAGAAGATCCCGAGAAAGAGAGCAAACTTATCGATCGTCATTAGAGAGACATTCATTGGATAGAGAGCATTCAAAAATCCATACTGATAAGAAAGAGACAGCTGAATTGTCTCCTGCAAGGCGTACAAAGTTTGAAACTTCAATAGAACTACAAAGTTCAGAGGAGATAGAACCCAGTACTGATGTTAACTTTAAAAAGGAGACAAGTCAGGTAAAAGAAGGAACATATGATCCAGGAGGTGCAAGGATAATTGATAAGCTGAAACAAACATACAAGGACGATACTGAGGATAAAATGTTAGAAACAAAGGAAATGAAAAAAACACAGTCAACAAAATTATTGGAAGAATCTCAACAGAGTGGAACATCCAGATGGTCTCTCAGATCAAAAGCTTCAGATTCACAAGATGATAGTCCAAGATGCACAGCTAAGGAAGATAGCCCCAAACCTTCAACAATGACCGAACGGTCACGGAAGTCTGAAGATGATGATGCTCAAAGGGAGGCGACAGAAGAAAAACAGGCTGCTAAAAGAAGAACAAGATCATCACGATCCAGTGACGACCTTGTTGATCAGAAAACACCAGATATTTCTATTGAAAGACAGTTGTCTAAGCGTCATAAAAAGTCTCGAAAAGGGGATGAAATATCTATAGAAAATGATCCAAAATTAAATAGTACATTATCTGTGGACTTGTCGAGCATTGCATTACCAGGAGAAGGTATCAGAATTAAGATTTTTAGTGAAGCTTTAAGTCCTACTGGCAACAGGAAGAGTCCAAAAGCTAGTCCAATCAAAAAGACTCATGCTGATTCACTGACAGATTTGAAATTGGAGGAGATCGTTCTTCCCGGCGAAATACTTCGACAGGAAAAATCAAGTTATAGTGAAAACTTGAATGTCTCATCAGAAGTGAAAATAGCTGAAGATGTGAAAGCCAGCACAGAAATACAACAGGAAAGGCAAAACACAATAATGCCTGTACAACCACCCAGAAAAGAATATCCAATCAGATCACAGCAAAAAGGGGCCACACCACTGTTGCAAATGCAACAGAAAACCGCTTTCTCTTTTCACTCAAAGAAATTGCCAGAGGACAAACGTCCACTGGTTAAATTTGGTTTACCAAAATCCAGTAATCCAAGTAAACTTTGGGAGGACGAGGAGGATGTTGATTTTACAGACAAACTTCTTGGTAAAAAAATAGTGGATGAACCTTGTGACACATCAGCTCCTGAGGAGGCAACAACTGTGGAAATTACACCTCCCCAGATGCCAGAAGACAGAACCTCTCCTGAGAAATCTGTTGAAAAACTGACAATAGAAAAAGAAGAAAAGAAAGAAAAATCTGTTACTCCTGAAAAATCAGTTGTTATGAAAGCAGATGACAGCTTCATCAAGAAAGCAGACGACAGCTTCACTAGGAAAGCAGACGACAGTTTCACCAAGAAAGCAAATGACAGCTTCACTGGAAAAGCAGACGATAGTTTCATTAGCACCTCCAGTGATGATCCAGACATTAGCTTCAAAACACCAAGTCTCGTCATAAAGTCAAAACCTGTGGAGAGGAAGGTTGATTCTCCTGAAAGAGCACTTTTGATAGTTGGAGAAGCTCCTGAAACCCCTGTTATAAGTCGATGGAATAAAACAGAGGAAAAAGACAAGGCAGTTGAAAAACCTGTGGAATCTATTGATGCAACCACAACAAAAGTGCAGATTAGTAGTGATACAGGGAAGCAAGAGAAATCTAGTAGAAGATCGAAAAGTAGATGGGATCCACCTGTGGCTGAGCCAGTGGCCGTTGACCTGTATGATCCCTTACAACCAACAGCTGATGATTTGTATGACCCGTTCATGCCTACAGATGATGAAACTTTAGAGAAATCAAAGTCTTTTAAGCCACAGGAAGATGACCAGGTGACACAAAATGTAGCATCCAGTAGCAGCGTAGATCTGTATGATCCTACACAACCTACAGATTTGGATGCTCATGGTAAAAAATCACTGGAAATAACGGAAGTTAAGGTCACAATGGCAAATTCTGAAACAAAAGTACAGCAGGAAGAAGTTGCTGAAAAAAGTCAGGCTAGTGTTGAAAAGAAATCGGATGATGAACATTTGACACATGAATTGAAACATGAAGTTATAATAGAAACACAACCCCGAACTGACAAAGTTCCTGATGAACAGGAATTGCATCCAGAGAGTAGTAGTATTCCTAGTAAAGAGAAGGCTGCACCAAACTCACTTGAGAGTCATGAAACTGAACCGGCGTCACCAAAGCCATTTACCAGTGAACTGAAAATTGAAAAGACTCATGATTCACAGCGGGAAGAAGTTAAAGAGACTAGTTCTGATTCAATGCCAGTCCAATCATCATCTGATATTGATGGAAAACCTCTAGGAGAAGATTCACTGGAAATGACAGAGGCAGAATATATTGCAAAACAAATATTAAAGATGTCCAAAACAGCACAAATGCCAAGGGTCGAGTCTGTTTCCATGGTTACCAAAGTGTCAGAAAGTAAGAATGAAAATAATGAGAAGTTAGAAAAGAAACTAGAAGAAACTGGAGGAATGATTGAAATAGCACCAGAAGATATAAGTCCAACTACTGAAACAAAATCTGTTTTGTTGACAAGTAAGCTGTTGCAGTTGCCATCTGCTGAGAAAATTGCTGATAAGAAATCACTAAAGAAAGATTCTACTGAAGAAGGAGAAATTCTATCTGAAGCAGACGACAAGAGGGATCTTGATATAGGCATGGCTATTGAAACTGTTGTATATGGAAAAGGTCAAAAGCAAGGTAAAAAGCTGGTTGAGGTTGTGAAAGTGAAAGAAGAACCAGACAATTCTGAAGGTCAAGGACAGGTGATTGAAAGTATCATTACCACTCGAGGGAAGCCAAAAATTGAGCATGTTATTGCTGTAGCAAAAGGAAAAGAAGAAAAGGCAGAAAAGGCGGCCGTATCTGAGGATACAGAAGACAAAGTGAGGAAAGCACAAACTGAAGAAGCCCTTAAACTTCTTGAGCAGTTTAAAGGAATTGACACTAAAAATGAAGAGGCCCTCAAAATGATTGAAAAATTCCGCAGTGTTGATAAAGAACTCAAAACTTACAACTTAGATAAGCCTCGGAGCAAGAAAGAAAGTTGGGAGCGAGAATCTTACAAAGAACGATACGAGGAAAGTAAATACAGAGAATCTAGCAAATACAAAGATAAAGATTATAAAGATAAAGATTATGGTCGCTATTCAAAAGACAAAGATTATGAAGATCGTTATTCAAAAGAAAGACATGATGACCGCTACAAATCTTTTGACAAGCGGCGAGATAAATTCTGGGATAAAAGAAGGAGAGACAGTTCAGAGAGATTTGAAAAATACGAAAGAAAACGACACAAAAAAGAAAGATACCATGATCGAAGAGATAGAAGCTATAGTAGAAGTCACAGCAGGAGTCCAGACCGAAGCAAAAGTCGTAATAGTCGAAGCAGAAGTAGAGATCGTAGCAAAGAACAGTCTAGAAGACGTAGCAGGGAAAGAAGCAGAAGTCGAGATAGAAGTAGAAGTCAAGATAGAGGACGCAAAAGTAAGCGGAGTCGACGTGATAAGCGAAGATACAGCAGTGATGAAAGTGATGACTCAATGTCTTCGTCCAGGTCTGCTAGAAAAGAGAAGGAGGCCTACCTTGATTCTTCTAAAGGGGAGGTAGATAAATTGACTGAAGAATGGATTAGAATGGCAACAGAAAAACCTAAGAAAACAAAAGGTCAGTCTTCAGCTGCTGTTTCTAGCACTGCTTCTACATCAACTATGTCAAGTACTACTGTCACTTCACAATCAGGAACTGCTCCACCATACTACCAAGCCACCACTGCTCAAACAGGTGCACCTCCACAATATTACCAAGATGCTTATGGAAACTATTACCCTGTCACTTCTACATCTCAAGGGTATCCAGGTTATCAAGGAATGCCGCCACCACCTCAGCAAGGCCATGAACAAAATATTCCAGGAATGGTGCCACCTCATCAAACAGCACTACCACAGGGTATGCCACAACAGCCCATTCCAGCTCCAGGTATGCCACCTCCAGGAATGACAGCACCAGGAATTCAAGGGCAACCAATGACAACTCCAGGAATGCCCCCACAACATACGGCAATGTCACACAGCATGCCACCCCCTGGACATATGATGCCACCACATGGTATACCAGAGCAAGCTCCTGTAATGTCACAGTATCAGCAACCTAATCCACAGATGTATGGACAACAGCAGGGTTATGGACAATCAGAGCAGTTATATGACCAGTCTATGTATGGTCATCAACCTCAGCCAGGTCCTTTAGCCCAATCATCAGCATCACATCAAGGTCCATTAGGAAATCAACCTCCGATATTCCAGGCTGCTGGACTTCACCCAACAGGACCTCAACCAACTCCATTACTTCAGCCACCGGGACTGTTACCAACACCCGCTGCACAATTTGGACTTCAACCGGAATATTCCACACCAGGCCTAATTCAACCGCAACACCCACCTTTGATTGGACCAGCAATTGTTCAGCCAGTAGCTTCTACAAAATTACCATTTGCTGGCAGTCTTCAAGGTACTAGGCTTCCATTTCCTATGCCTACTCAACAAAATATTCCTACATTTAAACCAATGGAACAAAAGCAGTCCCCTCTGCCTGCTTCTCCTTTAGAAGCTGGTCAATCACCTAGTCAGCTGGCAAGGCCAAAGCAAATGGCAGTGTTACAGCAGAAGTTACTAGTAACAGCTTCACCACAAGATGTAAGTCTATCCCCAAGTCAGCTGTCCAGGACAGATTCTCCTGTAGTCACGTCCTCCTCTAAAGATTACCAGTTACCTGAACTACCTTATCAAGAGGCCATTCAAGAGGAGATAAAAGTAGAAGAAGTTAAACCAGCAGAAATCAAACCACTGTCAAAACCGCAGATGGCCATGAAAGGATTCAAAATCAAACAGAAAGGCTTGTCACTTGTTATGCCAACAGAAGATGTCGTAAGTAGCTCATTCCAGTCAGACACAGAAGAAAAATCGAAGAAGTTGTCAGAATTGTCAGAAACGGAGAATGCTACACCTTCACCTGTGACAGATTTACCAAAGCATCCACCACCGTCATCGAAAACGGGGCTGCCAATCAAGTTGGGAATGAAGCAAGACAAAAAGGATGCAGATTTGTCATCACCTCCACCATCTGCTTCACCACGTCCAGAAAAAGTGAAGTCTCGCTGGAGAAGGCTAAGTGATTTTGAAACTCCAATAACACAGAGCCCTGATAGTAATATGACTGATGTACCTGCCTCATCTGGTTCCGAAGCTTCACCAATGAAGGAACCAGGAACCAGTGATGTTGCCCAGGTAAAGCAAGCTGTCTATGATGCTTGGGATCCTGCATCTGATCTGATCATAACACCAGAAGCCATGAAACCCCAGCCAACTTTCAAAGCAAAGAAAGAGACCACACAGAAACGGGACAAGAAGGAAAAAGCCAAAGACACAGACTCACCACTGAAAACTGAGAAAGTAAAAGAGACTGATTCCCCATTGAAAGTGAAGGAGACCAAGGAACCAGAAGAAGAGGCTGATCCTAACCAACCACCTACATTTGAATTGCTTGATGAGAACTTGTACCTCAGTGAAAAGTAAGTAACATAGATTCATTGAATCATTCAAAGTAAAGGTTCTGTTTCTCAGGGCTTTGATACAGTTTTAGCTACACCAATTTAAATTTTTAGTTTTCAGACATTTAGGAGATAAAGGAAGATGGAATGAGTCAAATCTTTGAGTGTATGAACAAAATTAAAAAAAAATATATTGCAATTCAGTGTAAAAATTGCAAATTTTGATTTAATAATTGGAATGGCAGACTTTTTAATAATTCATTTTGTTGACATATATAATAATGTAAACAAAAATGCAATGATACGTGCATAAGGATATGTGCCCTGAGAAATAGTTTTATTTTGAATGAGAATTAGTACATGAAATTAATTTGATATTCATTGCAAAATTTAAAATAAGAGATCAGAGGGCTCATTTTACAACTTTATTCCAGTGGTAAAATGCAATTTTTATCCTTTTAACATTCAACAAAAGATAATATAAAGTTTGCATTGTAGTATAGTGAAAATTTAACAAACAAAAACCAATAGCATAAATTCTGTTGGTCACAGTTCATAACATCGTGGAATAATTTCACACAATAAAAAAAAGCTTTAATGTATATGTATGTTAAATCCTGTTTCTTTTTCTCACTTTTATAGAAAGAAGAGCAAAAAAATGAAGAGAATGTTGTGTGATTGTACAATTACTGATGAAGAAAAGAAATGTAACGTTGATGCCTGTGGAGAAGATTGCCTGAATCGTATGTTGTATATAGAATGGTATGTAGTGTATAATGTTTAATACAATGTGATAAGTTATTATTGCTAGGAATTTTTTGTATAAAAAAGAAAAACAAAACCAACAGAGTTTGCTAAAAACAAAAGAAAGTACTACCAATTTTTTTATGTTGCTGTAAACTTTGAAAGAATGATTGGTAGATTGATATATGATATCCAGCTGGTACCCTGTCTTCCATACTCCTAGTCATCATTTACTATGTACCTTAAACATAGATCATTGAGATAACAGTTTACTGCCAGATGCATTTACTGTAATGCTATCAATTTGAATAAAAGAAGAAACATGCAATTTGATGCCTAACTCAGATGATGATTGATTGATTAACTGTAACTTTCTTAAGGCTCAGTGGCAAATATTTCATGCATGTTCAGGATGATATAGATGTCTGCTATATCTTGCCATGAAGCAAGCTCTTTATTGAAGCTCCTTTACTCAAAAAAAAGAAGCAAATTGCATAACATATTTACACACTTTATCACTGTTTGTTCGCTGTTTCTGGACACCACAGATATTCCCATGAAATTTTGACATCACAAGAGAAAATGTGTCAAGACTGCAGTGCAAAAGAGATTGGCATATAACGTGATAAGGTCAATTGTTGCTAATCTCTGTTCAAATGTCTCATGTAATGATAAGGGTCATTAAAAAGCCCAAAGACAAGTCCGGACAAAGAATTGATTATAAGGTAAAAGCAGTAAGGAGTATATAACTTGAACATATAGTCTAACATTATTTGGAGAAATATGCAGGAAGATTGATATAAATCATATTAATTGCATTATAAAGACAAATTACTAATATTACAAATGATAGCTAGCCATGATATATGAGTCTGAACCAAAAAAGCGTGAACTTTACACTTTATTGAAGTAGTCGTTTTTATCACACCATACAATTGTGACAGAAAAGAAATGATATGGTTTACTTTTATATGTTACAAAACCACTTTAAACACCTTAAGAAACTCAAAGCAAAGGTACAGCACTTTTATTGCTGTTCTTCATATCAAAGTCTAAGAGACAACCTAAAATGACCTAGCTGTACTTAATATGGAATTCATGTATCGATTAACACTATATCTATGCTTGGAAGCACATATTTTCTTGGTATTAAGTACAAATTACTATAACAGACAAAGCAATCTAACAAATACTGTTATAATTTATTATTACTATTTTCTGAAATTTTCATTTGATCTTCCTGTATGCTGATTTTACATTTCATGCCACTGGATTGGAATGCATTTTTATCAGTTGAGTGGAGTAAGATTGAAATGACATCAATATAATATAAGGAGATGTGCTATTATTTCCAATGAGAAGACTAACCAACAGAGTCCAAATAATATGGATTTAAGCAATTATAGGTCACCATACAGCCTTTAACAATGAGCTAGGAAAGTAGTGATAAACAAATTATCTGTTGTCTTCATAGCTCCAGGAATTTCTCGGCTGCATTTAATCAAGGGAGAAGGATATCGTCCTTTGATGAGTTTGAGGTCGTGTTTCAAAAAACTTAATAATATATAAATTTTGTTAATACAAACTTAATCATGTTAATCCGTATACCCGTCTAATCTGAATAAAATCAGTTAAAAAGAGGTTCCACAAATATATTTTTGTCAAACATAACAAAAAAAAATATTTACATTCAATAAGCTTGCTCTTGGGGAAAAAGTCACTGTATTCAGTATGATAGAGAAAGTATAGATTTATACCGACAATGGTGTAGATGTAATACAAAAATATTAAGATACAGAATATGATTTTGGTTTGATATACAGACATTTTGAAAAGTTATAAACAATTAACTGATTAAAAATGACAGAAGATAAAGTTGAAATTTTGTGACCAATTAAGATAAAAGAAAATTAAGAGAGAGAGAAAATTATTTTAAATTGAATGAACTGTTTATACCACGTAAACAGCAGACACAGGTTGCAACACTTTCTTAATTGTTTGTGTTAAATTATCATTATGTCAACATTTATGAAAGGTCAAATTACACTTATATAGAAATAAGAAGATGTGGAATAATTGCCAATAAGACAACTCTCCACCAGAGACCAAATGACATAGAAGTAAACAACTATAGGTGACTGTACGGCCTTCAACAATGAGCAAAACCCATACCGCATAGTCAGCTATAAAAGGCCACTAATTACAAATGTAAAACAATATGAACGAGAAAACTAACTGCCTGATTTATGTACAAAAAAATGGAATAAAAACAAATATGATATACAGCAACAAACGACAACCACTTAAGTCAATTTGTCCTGAAATGGGATGGAACAAGCATGTACATGAGGCAGTATGTGTTACTATGGAAACAGAATTATTTCACAAATAACGACAACTGTTCTGTCTGTAATGATGAGATTAATGTTACCACAGGACGTGAGCTTTAGCAAGTTTTTTTGAAGTACAACACAGAAAATCACTTGCAAGAATAAATGAAGATGTGCGGTATATCAGAGCTCGAGTTTTTTTATGAGCAAAATATCGAAACACCATCTATTATGAATGATGAAAAGCAATGAACACTTAACTGCAGGTTTTGGATATACAAAAAAAGAAAGATATTTTAAGTGGTATCAGTCAACGAGATTTCTTCCCTTTTCCTTCTAACAGGAAACTCTTCTGAAAAATATTGATTTGATTTGATTTTTGGTGTTTTAACGCCACTTTTAAGCAATGCATTTGGGCTATTTCGTGGCCGCCAGTTTTTATTGGTGGAGGAAGCCGGAGTGCCCGGAGAAAACCACCGACCTTCGATAGGAAACTGACAATCCTAGTCAATTAAGATTGGAGTCGAGTGCACCCGCACGAGCGGGGTTCGAAATCACAACCTCAGTGTTGACTGGCTAGTGATTACAGTAGTAACTACTTAAACCACTCGGCCACCTAGGCCCCTGAAAAATATTGCATTGTACATCTATTTGCTGCATTTGAAAATATTCATCTTTTGATTTCTTGTTATAAGTCTCAAGTCTTGGTACTACTTATAAAGGTAAGTGTTTTGGGAGGACATCTATTGTGCAATTGAAAATGATGACAGTTATCATGTACAATTTGATAAGTTTACTGTAAAACCACCTTGGTTAAATTTATTACTTAACAAATTGAATGCAACTGTGACTAATACACAAATATTTTCTCAGAGTGATGTCGTCCGTAGTAAAATTAAATCGCTTTTTCCAATGTAGAATAAAAACGCTGACCGCACAACTTTTCTTTTGTAGTCAAGGTTAAACATTTTGGTGGAAGAATGAAAATAATTTAAGAAATCAGTTGTTTGTTTTCAGTTTTAATGTACAGCAGCCCTAGAATTATTTCTTAAATAAAAAATTAACATTCTTCAATCGGATTCTGAACATCGGACGAGTTCTAATAAACAGAGTTCAGTAAAGTAACAAATTAAATGGACTTTGATCAAATGGGTTAGGAGAGATGCATCCAGTGACCTGCTACCATGACAATACAAAACCATTACACATTTGATTTCAAGTTTTCACTATACATGCTATATGCAGTAGAAATCAACAGAGAACCTAGAGAGCTTCAGTTGTAAATTAATGCCATTATAAATTATAGTCCTAAAAAATACATCAAAGCTCCAGGGAGTCAAAATGATGTAAACTAAGACTTCATGACCATAAAATCTAAAAATATTGGAGTAATATGTGAAGAACTTGCATGCAATTTTAATCTTGAATTTACCTTGGAAAAAATACAGAATACAAGTTTATATGTATATGAGACAAAATGATAAAAAAGAATGATTGAGAAATGAAGAATTGAAGACCCTAAACAAAATGCGTACAAAAATAAACTTAGACTGTGGTTAGGGTCTTAAAGTCAATATATAAAGAAAACAAAACTTTTGAAATCTTATTACAGATGCTATCATCTATTGCCAAACAATGCACAGAAAAAAATATTTTATTTTAAAAACATCTTAATTGTTTCATGTTCCAGTTGTAATATGTTATTAACACCCTACATGTATGTGAATTTTGAATTCACCCGAATAATGTAACAATGTTAAGGAATGGGAAAATGTAGTCTTGTCATAATTCAGTCAGTAATTTGGTGATTCATTGCAATCAAGTTTCGTTTTATTGTGAACTGTTGAAGTAATTATTTTATCTTAGAGTAACAATCTCGAAAACTGAGTTGTTGAAATGCATCCCTGTCCCAATGAGCCCTTATAGTGCAGGAATGCAGGAGAGCTGTTCTCACTGGTAAAAAATGTCATGCAGTTGTTGTGTGATTAAAGAATCATCATGTTGAAGAAACGATCAAAGAAAAGGATGTACACATAGCAGATTATTAAATTTACTGAATGGGATTGATTATTGTTGGTTGCTTAAAACCAGAATTTGTAGAATACTTAATACATGGACAATTGAAAAAAAAAGAAAATTAGATGTTTCAACAATGCTAAAAAATGAAAAGGTGCAAAGCAAAAAGATGCCAAAAACAAGAGTGTGGAAATTTTTGAACAAAAATGAATAAACGATACCAGTTACTGATAAAACAAAAAAACTGCAGCTGGACATGTAAGGAGATGTGGTATGATTGCCAATGAGACAACTACCCATCAGAGGTCAAAGGACAAGAATTTAAACAAATATAGGGCCTGACAATGTTTATGATTTGAAATTTAGTGTGTCATTGAAACTTATTCACCAATTAACATGATTAACTAAAACAAAGAAAAAGAGACATAGGGTAAACGTCAATGAGACAGAAATAAAACAACACGTTTACCAAATAGACTCTATTTTTGCAAACAAGTTTTATCTCATTCAGTGTTTAAAAGTTCCATTCATTGTATTGCATTGAAGAAAAAAAAAACGAAGAAAACTGTGCCATTAAAGAAGTCTTAATAACTCTTAACTTTAATCAAACCTGAAAAGAAGAAGAACAAAAATTTAAAAACATAAAAAAAGAAAAAATAGATTTACTCTGATTAAATTAGTTCCTTATTTCTAATATTACCAATTTTACTGCACCAGATGCATGTTTCGACAATTAATATCTCTTTTTATCATGTTTATTGATGCTCGAGGCCAAAATGATTGTATATCCAAAACCTGTAGCTAATACAAATGTTGAAAGTGCAGATATAACCAAAAAGAACCAAAAGTATAGCCAAACATGGATAAGGAATCGGAGTTGTGCATGATGGAGATACATTACTTAATTTCAAACCATTCCAAAGTTTTATAAAAGCAAATTTCAATAAAACAATATCCTTATTTTCATACGACCGCTAAAGGTACTGAGCTACTGGGCTTGTGTTACCCTCGGACAAGCTAACCTAGGACAACTTTATAACCAAATTCTACATTTTGTAACTGATGTGTAACTGATCAAGGTTACCGTAGTATAAATCTCTATTTATTGGATCTTATACATACAATATATGAATGAAATAAGATTTTATATTTATGGAAATCTATAATTACGCTCTAAATTTTTTGTATTGATTTTATTTAACAGTGGCAGCAGATGTCAGTGTGGAGATTTCTGTACCAACAAGAGGTTCCAAAAGGTGAGCCTTTATGGTTGAATCACTGTGGTTTTCTAAAGGAATTCCAATATGTTTTAAAAACATACATATATCAAGGGGCTATACAATTAAAATGTGTATTTAAGGTTATTTTTCAACATGGCTCATAAGTAATCAGTGGTTGCTTGTCCATTTGACATATGTAAATTTACATATGTATTTTATGGGGAAACCCAGTGATACCCTCCAATATCATGAATATTAATGAAAAAGCCATAATTGTAATTCAGAAAAAAAGAAAATTATTAGAAATGAATTAATTAAAGAAGTAGTTGTTATATCAGGAAGCATTTATGTGTTAACTTTTTTTCTTGTATGTGATCAATTCCATTTTGATAAGCTGATAGCTTTGGAAATAAAAAATGGTTCAAGCCCAACTCAAGCTGCTTTTCAGCAAATTTGAGTTTTACAACTGACAATTTTTGTTCAGCATTTTCATGTAAATCTAAATTAAATGCCGTTTGCATGAAAATATGTGAACACATGAACAGTTTCTACTGTGAATTTTCTTCTAATTTGTAAATAATTTTTGGTTTACTACAAATTTAATGGTTTAGGCATAATCTCATTTTTATACACATTATATCAGAATAGAGGATTAGAGACTATCAAATTCATATATTAAAGATAACTTCACCATAAAAAAAAGAAGATATAAGCACATTGTAGAACAATATGGGTCAAGAATGTGACAGTCAGTGATTTCATTCTCTGAAATTGTTAAATTACAGTCTGGATATACAATGACTATAGTTTTTTTACCAGTTTTCTGTTTATTCTTATTCAGAGACAATTTGCAGACGTAGCAGCTTTCAGAACAGATTGGAAAGGCTTTGGATTAAAGACAAATGCAGAATTGCCACAGTAAGTTCTGTTACAATCAAGTGCTATGGCAGAGATGCCCCTAGGAGAGGGCATTTTGAAAATGTTACTTTAAAATTGGTTAATGGTTTTAAGTGAAGAAAGGACAGACTGGGACTATGATTTGCACAGAAATAAAGCCTGTTATAGAAATACTACTACTCCCAATATTAGAAAAAAATTGAAGGGTGAAGGGGGGTGGGGGTGTAGATTTGTGACAAATTTACAGAAATATCAGTAACATTAAACCATGCTGTGCACTATTTTACTGTTCATTAACAAGAAAGAAAAGAAGAGGGCAGCAGTATTTACAAGATTTTTATACGACCACAAAAAAATTTGCGGTCGTATATTGGTATGACGGTGTTGGCATTTGTGTCGTCGTCGTCGTCTGAAGACACATTGGTTTTCGCACTGTAACTTTAGTCTAAGTGAATGGATCTCTATGAAATTTTACCATAAGGTTCAATACAACAGGAAGGTTGGGATTGATTTTGGGGGTTATAGTACCAACAGTTAAGGAATTAGGGGCCAAAAATAAGCATTTTTGTAACTCACAGACCTAACTTGTGTGTTAGTGTATAGATCTCTCTGACATTGTACCACAAGGTTCCATATCACAAAGGGAAGGCTGGGATTGATTTTGGGGGTAATTGCCTCCAAATTTTAGGAATTAGAGGCCAAAAAAGGGGCAAAAACAAGCATTTTTATACGACCGCAAAAAAATTTTGTGGTCGTATATTGGTATGACGTTGGCGTCGTCGTCGTCGTCGTCGTCGTCCGGCGTCGTCGTCCGAATACATATTGGTTTTCGCACTCTAACTTTAGTTTAAGTGAATGGATCTTTTTGAAATTTGACCATAAGGTTAAATACCACAAAAGGAAGGTTGGGATTGATTTTGGGGGTTATGGTACCAACAGTTAAGGAATTAGGGGCCAAAAAGGGGCCAAAAATGAGCATTTTCTAGTTTCCAGACAATAACTGTGGAACGGTGTATGGATCTCTCTGAAATTATACTACAAGTTTCCATACCACAAAGGGATGGTTAGGATTTGCTTTGGGGGGTTATGGCTCAAACCGTTTAGGAATTAGGGGCAAAAAAGGGGGAAAAACAAGGTTGTCCTGGTTAATGGACAAATACTTTAGTACAAAACATAATTTAAAGCAGTGTAAGGGAGATAAATCAAATACATCATTGAAATTATCTCCCTTACACTGCTTTTAAATTATGTATAAAGTAATGGTTAATGAACAATAAAGATAATCTAAAACAGTGTAAGGGAGGTAATCCAAATACAACGTTTTGGTTACTTCCCTTACTCTGCTTTTAAATTATGTTTAAAGAAATGCATATTTATAAAGGAAGACCAGTAAAAATATCTGCAAATGTTTTCATCTTTTTTTTTTTACAAAAAAATCCATATGAAAGATTTGACACTATATTTTTATTAATTCTATTATAAAATAGATTAAGTTAGCACTATGGTAAATTTAAATGGGTAATTATGGTTGCCAACTCCATTGGAAATTTGAATTGAGATTATGACCATATCTTGAGGGAAAGAATTTTTTTTTGGGGGAAAAGGGGGGGGGGATAAAAAGAAATTGTGGGGGGCCAATTTTTTCTCATTTCAGATTTCAGAAATTAAAAAGAATTATTCTTCAAATATTATTTTTTTTTCAAATTTCAAATATTGAAAAATTTCAAGAAGTAATCTTTAATTGCACAGTATGGCGCATTAGATTTGTAAAATCTTTGATCACATTTATTTATTTGTTATGCCGAATCTAACAGTGTATTTAGATTTTTAATTTTGGGTCCAGTTTTCAAATTGGTCTACATTAATGTCCAAAGGGTCCAAAATTAAACTTTGTTTGATTTTAGCAAAAATTGAATATATGAGGTTCTTTGATATGCTGAATCTAAACATGTATTTAGATTTTTGATTTTTGGCCCAGTTTTCAAGTTGGTCCAAATTGGGGTCCAAAATTAAACTTTGTTTGATTTCAACAAAAATTGAATATATGGGGTTCTTTGATATGCTGAATCTAACCATGTATTTAGATTTTTTATTTGTGGACCCCGTTATCTAATTGGTTCATATTGAGGCCAAAAGGGTCCAAAATTAAACTTTGTTTGATTTCATCTAAAATTGAATTATTGGGGTTCTTTGATATTCCAAATCTAACCGTGTATTTAGGTTCTTAATTTTGGGTCCTGTTTTTTAAATTGGTCTACATTGAGGTCCAAAGGGTCCAAAATTAAACTTAGTTTGATTTTAACAAAAATTGAATTCTTGGGGTTCTTTGATTTGCTGAATCTAAACATGTGTTTAGATTTTTGATTATGGGCCCAGTTTTCAAGTTGGTCCAAGATAGGGTCCAGTATTTAAACTTTGTTTGATTTCAACAAAAATTGAATATATGGGGAACTTTGATATGCTGAATCTAAACATGTATTTAGATTTTTGATTATGGGCCCAGTTTTCAAGTTGGTCCAAGTTGGGGTCCAAAATTAAACTTTTTTTGATTTCAACAAAAATTGAATATATGGGGTTCTTTGATATGCTGAATCTAACCATGAATTTAGAATTTTTATTTGTGGGCCCCGCTATCAAATTGGTTCATATTGAGGTCAAAAGGGTCCAAAATTAAACTTTGTTTGATTTCATCAAAAATTGAATTATTGGGGTTCTTTGATATTCCAAATCTAACCGTGTATTTAGATTTTTAATTTTAAGTCCCGTTTTTTAAATTGTCTACATTAAGGTCCAAAGGGTCCAAAATTAAACTTAGTTTGATTTTAGCAAAAATTGAATTCTTGGGGTTCTTTGATATGCTGAATCTAAACATGTGTTTAGATTTTTGATTATGGGCCCAGTTTTCAAGTTTGTCCAAGTTGGGGTCCAAAATTAAACTTTGTTTGATTTTAACAAAAATTGAATATATGGTGTTCTTTGATATGCTGAATCTAACCATGTATTTTGATTTTGGACATTGGACCATAATAGGTAAATTAAAAAAATTCAAGTTCTTAGACCACATTCTTTCTGTGTCAGAAACCTATGCTGTGTCAAATATTTAATAACAATCCAAATTCAGAGCTGTATCAAGCTTGAATGTTGTGTCCATACTTGCCCCAACTGTTCAGGGTTCGACCTCTGCGGTCGTATCAAGCTGCGCCCCAGCGAAGCATTTTATTCTAGTTTCATGACAAGTTCAGAGTTCGCGAAAACTTATTTTGACCCGTCGGTCATGGGACCGACAAAGCATGATTATTTGTCAGTCCAACAAAATTTTAGCCAGTCCTACAAAATCTGTCAATTTTATCCTGAAATAAAATTAATAACATATTTTATCGCGAAAAATAACTTTATTAATATTAGTTTTATTCTTCGCACCCACAGGCAAATTAACAATGAAGGACCAGTTCAGGTCTTCTGATTGTTCTTATTTAAAGTCATCTTCACTATCCATTTCATCATCTGAATCACTTTCTCAGCTGTTACAGTATTTGTTTGCTCCATTGTAGGGTTCAATCGCTGATTGTTTGCCAGGGATGGCTCTATGAACAAATTTAGTAGGCCACGTGTAGATCGCCGCTTTGGTTTGTTTATAATAAATCAGTAAACCAGTACCGGAAATTGGCAGCGGGTACATCTGATAACTGATGTAAACACTTATTGGAAACAGTTGCGGTACATCTAATAACCGATGTAAAAAAGTGCTGAAATATGCACTACAACGGCCGTTTTTACATCGGTCATCGGGACCGGCACTAGCCTTCAAAATACTGGTCCGAGCCTCATTTTGACCGACAGGACCGACCATTTTCGCGAACTCTGATAACTTGTGTGTAAGTGTATGGATCTTTATGAAATTGTGCTACAAGGTTCCATATCACAAAGGGAAAGCTGGAATTGAGTTGGGGGTAATTGCCCAAAACGTTTAGGAATAAGGGCCAAAAAGGGGCAAAAAATAAGCATTTTTCTAGTTTCCAGACAATAACTTGTGTTCAAGTGTATGGATCTCTATGAAATTGTACTGCAAGGTACCATACCACAAAGGGAAGGCTGGGATTGATTTTGGGGGTTATTGCCTCAAAATTTTAGGAATTAGGGGTCAAAAAGGGGCAACAAAACAAGCATTTTTCTAGTTTCAGGACAATAATTTATGTGTAAGTGTATGGATCTTTATGAAATTGAACTACAAGGTTCCATATCACAAAGGGAAAGCTGGGTTTGAGTTTGGGGGTAATTGCCCTAAATGTTTAGGAATTTGGGGCCAAAAAACAAGCATTTTTCTAGTTTCTAGACAATAACTTGTGTTCAAGTGTATGGATCTCTCTGAAATTGTACTGCAAGGTACCATACCACAAAGGGAAGGCTGGGATTGAGTTAGGGGGTGATGAATCATAAGGGGTTCAAAAAATTTGGGGGGGGGGATTTTTTTTTCCTTTTTTTTTCTTTAAAATTTTCCATTTTAAATTGGTTATTTCTGATTTATATATAAAAGCAAATAATAATGATATGGTTTGAATAGATAAATTAAAAATTTTAAAGTTCTTAAGACCACATTCATTCTGTGTCAGAAACCTATGCTGTGTCAAATATTTAATCACAATCCAAATTCAGTGCTGTATCAAGCTTGAATGTTGTGTCCATACTTGCCCCAACTGTTCAGGGTTCGACCTCTGCGGTCGTATCAAGCTGTGCCCAGCGGAGCATTTTATTTTAGGAAGTTACAATCCTTTTTGAAAATGACATGTAGAATAGTTATAATACTTAACAGACAAAAAAAATTAACAATTGAGAAAGGACAAGTATCATGTTTGAGGCTTAACTGTAATTCAAGATTGTCCATTAGTTGCTTGTGTTGAATTAATATGGAATATAAAATTACAGTATGATTTTACATGATCTTTAGACTCAGCAGACCATCAACACACAGTAATGTAAGCATTTGCAGGAGCGTGTCTTCATCAATGAACACATTCTTTAAACATGAAATAAGCCTTCTTTGAACAATTGTAATGATGAACAGTCACAAAAGAATACGATAACATCTGTCTAAATATTTTATAGTGGAGATTTTGTTATGGAATATGTTGGTGAAGTCTTGGACTACAAAACATTCAAATCAAGAACCAAGCAGTATGCCAAGTCAGGAGAAAGTCATTTCTACTTCATGGCACTGAACGCAGATGAGGTCATTGATGCATCATACAAAGGAAATGTGTCACGCTTCATTAATCACAGTTGTGACCCTAACTGTGAAACACAAAAGGTTAGTGTTGCTTTTGACAGTTTTATGCTTTACTTGGTCATGTTATTAATTAGAGCTGTTCCATAAAAGCACATATTGTAAAAAATGGAAAG
This sequence comes from Mytilus californianus, assembly GCF_021869535.1. Classification (NCBI taxonomy): domain Eukaryota; kingdom Metazoa; phylum Mollusca; class Bivalvia; order Mytilida; family Mytilidae; genus Mytilus; species Mytilus californianus. The sequence continues at coordinate 44,638,086 of NW_026262582.1, read as the reverse complement.
AGAGTTCAAAATTTAATGATTATTGGTTTACAGTGATACTAAGAATCATCGTCAGATCTTGGAAGAGAAGAATTGATGAAATTTAAATGAAGGCATGTTTCCTAAAAGATTTTGATTTCGGCCAAACGGTGTTTATGGAATAGCTCTCAACATTGCTTAAAAGGTTATCTAAATAACTACAAAATGTACCAAGAAATCTCTGCACAGTGACATTTGATTGAAACATAAATTGAAAAAAAAAAGGTATTTTTGTTGTGGTTGAAACCATTACAATAGTGATTGATGTTGATCATCATATTTGACTTGGTAAACTTCTTATGATATTAAAAGAATCAAAAGAATTAAATTAATGGTGAATAGCAAATGTCAGAGGATTTTGTTGCCTCAGAGACCAAATAAAGGCATGTTACTTGGATGGAGAGTTGTCTCATTGGCACTCGTACCACATATTATTTCTATGTTATGTCATATGTAAAGCAAATATTAATTAAAAGCTTTACTAGTGACAATTTACGGCCAAGTTTATAATTTCAAATGTGAAAGATTATTTTGAAATTAGAAATTAGATGGTCAAAGTACTTGTCAACACTTCTGTTCTTAATTATTTCAATAGATTGATGTATATAAAAAAATACATGTTAATTCGCTGTTTCAGAATCTAATGCATTCTGGGTAACATTTTCAAAATCGTACACCAAAAGGCTGTGATTGGCTAGCAACATCCCAAACAATTGAAATTCAACCAATGACATGATGTCGTTTTCAATTTAGGGTACGAAAAAAATGAAATTACCCACAATGCATTAGATTCTGAGATGGCAAATTATTGAATATTTAGAAAAAATTGAAAGGGGGAGGAGTGGGAAGGCAAAAAAATCATATTGTATGGGTAGACAGTATCAATAACTTTTCAGAAAGCAAATACTTGAGATTTCATAGTAAATTTGCATGGATAGTGGGTGTAAATCATTTCAAAAGAACGCTGCTGATGTACTACTGGGGAAAAACTCAGAGAAAATTATCTTTATAGTAAGATATAATATTATGGCAGTTAAAGTTTCTCTCTGAAAATAATTAGCCGTACAAGGCCACATTGTATCTACAAACTGATAATCATTATGATTAGCCTAACCATAAAATTTCTTTTAAAATAAAATAAAAAGATACAAAGAAGCAATAAAGAAATTACCAAAAAAGTCCTACTAAACAACATGAACAAGGACATAAAGAAAAGATACAAACAACAGTCAACAGAAAACTAAAGATCCCAAAAATGGGGTTAATAAAAAGTAAGCAGTTCTGCTCACGAGTGTCAACCAACATTTAAATACTAAAAAAAAAAATCACAAAATAAAATGCAGAAAATTGAAAAAAAATCACCAATGTTAGAGCTAATTTACTAATGTTTGTAGAGTAAGACTGTGGTTGGTTTGCTTGCTTTGTTTGTATAAACGTTTGCTCAAGCATGGTAATTAAGATTGACATCTGCAAACAATATAAATAGGCGGAGTTAAACCTGTATACATTATACTTAAATTTGATTGGATCTTATCCTGGAGATTAGCAATCCAAATATAATGTATACAGGTTTAACTTCGCCTATTTATATTGTTTGCAGATGTCAATCTTAATTACTTGAGCAGACAGTTATACAAAGAAAGCAAGCAAGCCAACCAAAGTCTTGCTCTTCAAGCATAAGGAAATTAGGTCTGTGGATTCATGAGTATCTATGCATGCAATTATTTCTGAAATTACAGTAATCTGTTTTAACTGAGCAATATTGATTTCAATACTTCACTGTAAAGTAGCTTTTTACAAAATTCATTATTTAACTAGATCATGTAGATGCAAGAAAAACTAGAAAACACTTGTCTTTGTTTTGTGTTGTAACAGTTATATTGACTCAAATTAAATGTGACCTCATACATTTCTTACTTTAGGAGAATACTGTATTCTATACCGTTTATAATAATGTATACCTTATCTTATGATAAATACACTAAATTACAAAATACTATTGATATTTCATTATCCGACTGCATATATCAGTGCACTTTGACCACCAGCTACCATGGCAATTTTAAATCAATTCCTATTGTTTGCAAGTAACTGACAGATGTGATTTTCATGTTATTCAATAGAACATCTGTCATCCAATAACCTACAGTAGAAACTCATCCCATCTTATGATGGGAGCTGATGTCTTAGAGTACTATATAGGAACTGTCAATGATACATTAAAGTACAATGTTAGAGCTAATTTACTAATGTTTGTAGAGAGAGACTTTGGTTGGTTTGCTTGCTTTGTTTGTATAAACCTTTGCTCAAGCATTGTATTTAAGATTGACATCTGCAAACAATATAAATAGGCGGAGTTAAACCTGTAAACATTATACTTAAATTTGATTGGATCTTATCCTGGAGGTTAGCAATCCAAATATAATGTATACAGGTTTAACTCCGCCTATTTATATTGTTTGCAGATGTCAATCTTAATTATAATGCTTGAGCAAACAGTTATACAAAGAAAGCAAACAAGCCAACCAAAGTCTTACTCGACAAGCATTATGAAATTAGCTCTAATATACTGTGGATTTATGATTATCTATAGTGTAATAAATTTTGCTGATTTGATAGGTGCTTGGAATTAGAGTTTTATATAGGGGGTTTTATAATTAAACATTAAAATGTAAGATTGTGGTTTAACCAGCTCAAAATAACAGAATTGAATGTTACTTTGCTGTAAAACATATAAAAGAAAATGTCGAAGAAATGTGTTTACAATGAAATGACAGAGATACAGATGATGCAGTTGCATTTTGTACTTGACACATAGTATACGTATGATAAACCGATTACGAAACTTTGTACATAAACTCGTGTCGTATTGAACAACACCATCATAAACTGAATCGAGTTGCGAAATAATATACTAAATGTGGATATATTAATGCAATATAAAACAAAACCCATGAATTATTATGCACAATTTATTTAGAATTACGAAATCAAATTACTTATTCGTACAAACAAGAAATACTAATTTATGCTCTTTTTCACTGCTTTAGCCTCTTATCCAATTTCCAACACAATCAAATAACCAAAATTAAAACTAAAAATTTCGAGTCTTTAATTTTAGGGCATTTAAATATTATTTTGGCGGCACTTTGATCACATTTGTGTAATATAGTTGGATAGGATGCTAAGATATATATGTAATATGAGCTTTGTCATTTCTAGCTTGCTTTTTATGCTTTCAGAATTTTGATATGCTTATAATGTTTTAGTATGACGACTACCATTTTAATGATTTTCAGTTTCAATTTCTTGCAACTGGTCATTTCAGTTAAAATTTTATCAAGAGATGTGCGAAAGAAAATCAGTTAGAATTATTTAGTTGACCTTTTCCAAAGTTTACTGGAGTTATTTTAGTACCAAGGTCAAGAATTTGAAATACTTCTTGATAAAATTCAATAGAATTGATCACTTGCAAGAAAATGAGTTATCATGTGAATAGTTTTTGCTGTAATTTGATCTGATTTCTTTTATCTTTTTCTACCGATAGAAAGAAAGAGAGAGAGAGAGACTACAAATTTGAAATAGACATGAAAACTTTCAGTTAATTGAAAATAATAAAATCAGTACATTAGCCTACAAAGATGTGAGGTTTATGTCAACAGTATTAAAACAACCGAAAGACATCAAGAAGTCAATATATGTTCTTCAACAATAGACAAATGTCTACAAAATATATCAAGCTCTATATCACCCTCAGTCAAGAAGAGATTTGAATAAATTTAACAGAGAAAATCGAAGATTTCTGGAAAAAAAAAAAATTTTATAGATGCATCTATAGACAACCAGTTACAAGGTGCCTGACTTGAGTTTGAACTGGTCAATTATATTATCCGTAAACCTCATTAACGATAAAAAACAGTGAATCCTACATGAAGTCAAACAAATGTAAAACAACATGGCTTTGATGCTCTATTAATCATGTTTTGATGGTTTTCCTTTTCACAGCGACCTACAAATGGGTGACAACCTTTGTTGCTAAGGTGATGACCTTCAGATGGATTTCTCTTTTCTTGTCTATCAAGACCCTGAATGGTACATATCTTTTGGTTAAGCTTTGATCATACACTTCATATTTTGAAGAAAAACAGTTTTAATTCCAGTTGAATATTTTTTTCAACCATGCATGTACTAAAAATCTATTCTATGACGTATAAAAACAAAACACAAATTACTGCTACTGAAAACAATTAGATTGGACACTAAAAAAAAAAGGAATATACAAATTACTGCTAATATTGCATATGAAGAAAATTCATAAGTTTTCATGAATACCAATTTTGATTCGAAATTTGTTAAGTAAATTGCTACAGAAAATATTTCCAAGGCATTAGATATCTTTCAAAAAGGAGCAATTTATCAGTAAAATATATATTACATAATGTAAATATAAACAGAGAAGTGGTTATCAGTTATGAGTTACTTCATTGAAAAATCTTTACAGTAGAAAATCTCCAACTTATCACATTTATATTTTATTGCAAACGGTCAGTTGTGGTTCTAAGTTTTGAAATTAGATCTGAAACTCAGTTTACCCTGCCATTGTCTTTAGGTATATTTAATCTGAATTTTAATGGCAATTTATCTTACTCAAATTCAAATACAATATATCTGATCCATTGCAAGAAAATATTTTTATGAGGTTTGAAGTTTTTCTTCTGTTGCATGTGGGCCTATAACATGGCAAGTTGTTAACTTGTTCAACCGAATGACTAAACATCTGAAATTGATACTGAAAAAAATAATGTGCAAATAGTATAAATGGACATTCCACCGACACAATCTTTTATTAGGAGATATATAATTATTGAAAGTCTTAAAGTGGTTATGCAGATATTCTATTATAAGGTGATAAAAAATAAGAGTTTATGAAATAACTCTCTTTTCCGTCTTGCAAATGGAGTGTTGTACTTTTTATGATGATAAAGAAAATGAAGTATTTTATGGTATATCTCCCTCAAAGGGTGCCGAATCAATCAGTTACAGAATAATTTACGTGATACACCAAAAATTTATATATGCATTTATATACAAACATACAAAAACACAGAAAACAAATTCCGGAACAGATTTTTTAATGGAGTTCCTGTTTTATTTACCCATAAAAGGAATTGCACAGTCAGTTCACGTTGGTGTGGCAGGATCTAATATAGACGACAGACAAAGAAATGGTAAACTACATTACAAAAATATTACAAATCGAGAAAATGAAATATGAAACAAACAAAAAAAAGATTTAAAGAGAGGGATAGAAAAATGCAAATTCATTAGAGTTGCAAAGTTTTGGACTAAAATTTTACAAAAATATTTACTTATATTTTAAATGGATGTCAAAAAAAGAATATTGATCTGACGTTATAAATAGTTAATAAATCAAAGAATCCATATCAAAAATGACATGTTTCAAACCATAATATAAAACAATTTCCAGCAATGACGAGAAGGATGTCATATATTTTCTTTCGTACTGTGTTTCTCTTCCGACAGTAAAAATTCACTTAAAAATTTGTGTATCAAAACAAGATGTTCTTTAACATCTACATATTTATATATGAATATATAAACATATTGAGATATATATCAATGAGACAGCAACTTAATGACTCAAACAAAACCAGAAGACATAAAGATTTTGTTTCTATTTTCCTAGAAGAAAGTAGATAGAATTTCTATCATATTTTCGATTTGGCACATGTGTTTCTCTTTAAAAAAAAAAGAATTAGCACACAGACACACACAAAAAAGAAAATTATCACACAAACACACACTTAAAAGAAGGAATTATCATACACACATATTAGTGTGAAGCTTGACATGGATGATATATGGACCAAACCATGGAATGGAGGACTGAATGGGAAAAACAAGATAACAATAATCAAGATTTTTGTGAAGATAAATTAAGTTATCAGAGAAGTAAATACACCAATCTTTTACTGGTAAGAGTAGATAGATGTCATGTTGCGTAATTTCTAAAAGAAAATACTTATTTTATACCACTGATATAGAAGTTGAAGAAAAATTCATTGATAGTACAATACCACAGATATAACGATATCTTTTTATGGAAATAGTAAAGAACAGAAAAATGAGATTTACACTACACACCACAAAATATAGAGATGATTTTAAACAGCAATAGAGTACAGTCGAACCAAACCTATTTGAACGAAGCACTGAATAAAAGAAATGTTTAAACTGCACGGCATTTGATACACAAAAGATTTTGAATAGCTGCAAGGTTGAAGAGACGGAAGTTGATGTTATTTTCCATTGCGAAGACAAATAGAAAGATATGAAGTCACTTCAAGATTCAGGACGGAATACACATATTTTTGTACATACAACACCTTTTAATACTTCCTTGCTTCTCACATGTCACTTTCGCTTGACCTATAATGAAACATAGACATTGTAAACTTTTTTCTGATTGCTTATGTCATAGATGTCTTGTTTTCAGTCGTCCAAGAGCTCTCTTGTTTTCAGCCCAGGCTCATGTCTTTGTGTTGTATCTCTCAAGAGTGAAGATAGAAACTAAAAGACTGAACAGAATCAAGAACAAGAAATAACGATTTAAATTGTAGATAAAAATTAACATTTTGTCTTTCCATTTTGAATTCCATTAGGTAAGAAATCAGTGTTTTTGTACTGAAGCAAAACAAATCTGTCAGTTTAAATGCTATAATTGTTATTTTGACAAAAAAGGTTCCACCAATACTGAGACGAGATGTTTCAAAAGTATTGTTGGAATAGTTTTTGTTGTGGATTCACCAGTCAAAAGTATTTCTCCATTTGATAATTTATATTCCTTATAAATCTCTAACATGTCTTATTTTAACTTAAACAGTTGTTTCATGAAAGTTTTATCTTTTGAATTCGAAATACAAGTAATGAATTATCATATTTGTTTATACTTTTGACTGGTCATGGTAAAACAAATTGAGGTCGACTATTTCAGTGTATTCTCATGTCACTGTTCCACCACTGCTGTACTTTTGTACAGTATATAAAAGTAGTGTTGGGATGGTGAGTGGGAATATTTATATAAATAATCTAACTAACTTGAATCATAGTGTTGATATAAAACTGTTCCACCATGGCTGTATATGAACAAAAGTCAATGTTGGAATGGTTAAACATTTGAAAATATAACATACAGATTATAACATACTTAACTGTTTCACCATTCCTGTACTAGAAATGTTGGAATGGTTATTTGAAATGTACAGGAAACCGAACAAATATCTTCAATAATGAAGGAACTGTTTCACCACTCGAGAAAAATTATTTCTGAACAAGTGTTGAGATGGATCCTTTATGTGTAAAGCTTAAAACAATTGAAAAAAAAAACATACATGTACTTAAAAATTATGAAAACAGAACAAAGCAAAACAGTTTAAACATGAGGTCATAGAACAAATACATTGATACCAAGTCTTCATTTGATTATTGTTAAAAGTTATCATGGGATAGCTCAGAAGGCAAGTTTTTGGGGTCTTATTAGGGTGACTCAATCCAGTCCATTTAGAAAACATGAGAATTGCCCACCCAGATTTAGGGCAGCAAGTTGACAAGCAGATTGGCTTTTCAGCATTCAATTCCTAATTCCTTTTTCTCATAGAAAGTTAGCATTTATATAACGACTATTCCCCTGCAGCACAAGCACATGCTTCATTCTCCTCAACCTGACTGTATTTGTGGTCTCCTGGTAGTGTTCTAGCCTTGAGTGTTGAAGGTCAAAGATTCTATCCTTGGCATGGTCAATTTAAGACTTGGAAAATTAGTATTTGCCACTTGTCCACTATGCATGTTGCATTTAGGAGGAAGGGGAATGACTGGTTGGCTAAGAGTCTAGTAGGGTGACATGTCTTCCTGTGGATTGTTAACTTTTGAACTAGCACATTGAAAATCTGGCTGAGCGTGTTGGTCAAGTACAAAGCAGGGTTCATATTCTTATCAAATGAAATCTTGCTCCAAGTAACTGGAAGTGGAAGGTTGATGGGGAAAAAATTGTTTTATGCTACAGGGATGTCTGTGAATAAATAGTAAACATTTTTAGAGAAAAATAAATAAAGAAAAGAACGATGTTTGGTTTATCTCTTGATAATGGATTTTTTACATTTAAGTGACAGAAAATTGCCTCTCCGTATCTGGATTGGCAAATTCCATGTTTTCTGTAATGACTGGGCTCAGACATTCCACTGCTTCAACAAGTCTCCATAACAGTTTGTCAGATATCAGAGGAATCTTGAACTACCTATTTTTTATACGATTTTAACAGTATGATATATATACCTGTAAACTGGATATAGAAAAAGTACATGTACAGAGATTCTGTAAATATGTGCAACTGCATTGAAATTTCTTAGTACATTGTTTGTATTTGTATGTGTTGGTACGTTTCACACATGTAGGAAACTGCAGTGCTCCTAAAAAACTAAAAATCATTGACAAAAAAATTGAGAAAAAATTAAGACATGTCAGTAGATTTAAAGCAACTTCTGTTGGCCTAAGTAATTTTTTTGGTAGAGATAATAGACTTTTCACACTACTGAATTTTGACTAGCTGGATTAATATAAAATATGACAGATTACCTACATAAGTTTGGACATTCTGGTACTCTGCCAAGTAAGAGCAACTAAAAAAGGATAATCAGCATACCATCAGTGCATTTTTGGGAAAAAATAACCTGTTTTCGTATGATTTTGTCGTGTATAGAAAACGTATAACAGTTAAATTTTTTCCCCAAATCGCAACAATTGTAAGCTTGATTTTACTTCTTTTAGTTGCTCTTTAAATACTTAACCAAGTACCAGAATGTCTCAAGAAAAATTAGCTTTCGAGATGTTTGGGCCACACTATTTCTTATTGTTTTTAACATGTATATATATGCATTAATTGTTATGACAGAAGTTTGTTTTGAAAAAGAATATTACTTAAGAAAAAGTAATTTTGTCATAATGTGTATGTCCATCTACTGTGAAAAACGAAGATGTCACGCATGATTAAGACATTAACAATGTTTCCTTTTGACTTTTATAGTGCTTCTTAAATACATTTTTATAACAAAAGTAGAAAATAAACAATTTGTCCATAACAAACATGCTCCGTGTTGAAGGCCGTACCTTGACCTATAATGGTTTACTTTTATAAATTGTAACTTGGATGGAGAGTTGTCTCATTGGCACTCATACCACATCTTCCTATATCTATAAATATTTTTATGTATACTTCATAAGGGCTATTCCATTAAAATGTATGTGGGAGGGTAGGAAGGGACTTCCAAAATAACCCTACAACCAAGAACCATTTTTTAGATAATTTTGCATAATGGTAATAGACGCATACTGAAAAAAGACCCATGACCCACATTCAATAATTAAACTTCCCTTCCTACCCTCCCACATACATTTTAATGGAATAGCCCTAAATACATTTTTATAACAAAAGTAGAAAATAAACAATTTGTCCATAACAAACATAAATATTTATAAGTATATTGACGCTATGTTTCTGTTTATATGTATATTGACAGTCAATATTCATGATACTAAAAATCTTGCTAAATTTAGATCCGGATATAAGCGGTTCTGGTCCCAAATTACTCTATGTCATGAAGTCAAACATAACAATCAAGGGAGAAGTGCCGCAGCAGATGAAAATTATATAATTTGAATTCTTATTTGTTCTAAACAAACAAAAAAAAGATATGTTGTGTTTTTGTTTACAATAAAACAAGTTCATCTTATTTATTAATATTTTCAATGGCATGGGATCTTGCAAAATACAATTTAAAAATACACAGAAAGAACATTGAAGTCCATTTTCCTAATACATTATATTTACGTATGTAATAACTATCATATTTTTTATGGAATATTTAAAAACTAAATTTTTTATTAATAATCACCATTTTACGAATTTTCTTAAACCATTCATCAATTGATACATTTTTATCAAGGAAAATAAATGTATATATATATAAACAAGTATATATGATGAAAATGTATTTTTTCCATTTGTTTCTTAACATCTGTTTCTAGAAACAATTATATTTTCCTTCGTTTATAACAATAAAAACCATGGTCGAAATGACTTTCCAAGTATGTCGGAACTGGCAGTATAGCCGAAAACGACTGTGGCCAAACTGAAAGTGTGACAGAAATGTCCTGCATCAAAAAATTATATACGCCTGTGTCAAAAGTCAGTAATATGAAAAATGTCTTTGTCAAAAGTCGGTAATATGAAAGAGAGGTAAAAGATTCCAAAGGGATATTCAAACTCATAAGTCGATAACAAACTGACAATGCCATGGCAAAAAAACGAAAAGACAAACACTACACAAAACATCAATTAGACAACTCCCCTAGCATGACTCCCATGTTATGATTTATAGATTAACATATGATGGTTTCAGGTAAATAATACCCGTTGGTTCATTATGGTAGTTGGAGTAGATTATTATAAAGGCTTATGAAAGACATAGTCTACTCCTGCTACCATAGCAAATAAAAATTTGACTTGGCATCTACTGGTACTATTCACATAAAAATCAACACGAATATATATATAATTTTGCATTATTTAGGGACTTGTTTGAACATGATAGGTACATTGTAAACAGTGAATAAAATGTTGACCTCTGTTGTTCAACATATGTCGGTGTTTTAATATTATAGAGTTACCATTTAAACATGACATTGTATCTGTCATGAGGCTACTGTAAGGCTTGAATTTCTTGTACATTGTTTTGAAACATTTTAGCAACTGTGATGATAAGGAACTGCAATTATAACTCATTTAAGTCTGTTCTTTCTGCTTTTGGTAATTTTCAAACAATTGATAGAATTGTTGTAAATTACATCTTCATCATGAAATTATGGTTGACATGTCATTCTAAATGTATTTACAGTGCTTCCAGTAATTTCTGTCGGAAAAAAATGTTTGTTTGTTTAAGAATACTAATGAAGCAATATTAGAGGAAAAGAGATTAATATTTGTACACTCAAATAAACATGTACAGCTGTGTATTATTGCTTATAAAAATCTGGAAATAGTTCCATACATTATATTTTGATAATCGATCGTGAATGTTTAACATTACTGTATAAGTAAACAATAAAAATTATTTCCATATTTTCAAAGAGTACTTGACAAAAGACCATAAAAATATTATGCTTGTAAGATTTGAAAATAGAGTTCTGAAGAACCAAGACTGAAAATCTTGTTTACTTGTACATTTCAGTGGACAGTAAATGGAGTGTTGCGTGTAGGTTTCTTCACAAAGAAAGAGATTCCAGCAGGTACAGAACTGACCTTTGATTACCAGTTTGAAACTTACGGGTAAGTTGAACCTTGAATTCTATGATCTTCTTTAAATTTTTAAATGATTACACTTAACAGTCTAATAGCAAAATGTTGCAAAGACCACTATCCTTTTGGAGGTAAACCAAAAATCCTGCAATAGAGATTTTGTCAACCAATCTAAGTTTATACATATAAATGTATCCTTTACCTTATTTCTCTTGCATTTTATCTTCACCGTAGCAAGAATAATTTAGTCTTAGTAATTACTTGTTGAAAGCTATATCATGATGAAATTTAAAAGAATGAATTGTCACATTCAAACTGAAGGAACATTTTATGGATAATTGATATTTGAATTACAGTAAAGAAGCTCAAAAATGTTTTTGTGGAACAGAAAAGTGCAGAGGAACGATCGGCATCAATAAATCAACTCCATTAAAAACCAAGAAAAAGCCAGCAGAACAAGAAGAGGACAAGAAGGCTTCAGAAGAATTATTTCAAGAGGAAGATGTAAGATTTATTGAACAAGGACTTATCTCAGAAAATAGGGAATATTTGTTGCCAAAAAGAAATTGTTGGTTTGTCAGATAATGATAGTAGAATCAGAAAAAGTATGTTTCATAGCTCTAAAAACTACCGTTGCACAATTTTACATAAAAGAAAAGGATTGTTTTTTCAATGGAGGCAGAGCTATGTTCAATTTTATTTTAATAACTTTTTGTACACTCATTGATAAATTTATGAAATAATGTGTCTGTTTCACTCCCATTACCTGATTACATATGTGAAAGTATGATTTGTACTAAGAATAAAGTATATCTCAAACTGCTTTTATTGAATGGCGTTGTTTCAAATCAACCATAGCCTGTGGTATTAAACCGATAAAAAGGTAGTATTCAGAAATAAAAAAATTTCTATTGTAGATTGAAGAGGAATTGGATTTGTTATCAGAGCAAGGCTTACACAACAAGACAGATGTATTGAACTTGTGTCGTCTGATGGTTAGGTCTGAGGAAACACAATTTAGGATCAAAATTCTCAAAATCATACAGGTAATATATTTTAATTACTTCTGTTTAAAAAGTTGGCCACTTTTTAAGTTAATCTTAAAGGGGCATTAGCTGTCAAATTCATGTTCACTAATTTGACTCAAATTCTCATAATTGATTTATAACATACTAAAACGTATATCCAAATTACATTAAGTCTGAAATAAACAATATAACAATAAACAATGCATGGACTCGATAATATATGATCAGCGTTTCGTGTGCATTTTAGTCTAGTCGCCATCTAATTAATCATCGAGATGACCTCCGAAGACTGCCGACGGCCTCATAACCCGATATAAACATAAACTTAAATATGAATAGATATCGACCACTTGAAATTGGACTTTTCTAGGTCTGTTTGATTTCATGTTATAGGTTAAAAAAATAAGTAAATCATCGTTTTTGTCGAGCCTTCGACTTTTGTCGAAAAAGCGAGACATAGCAATCCTACATTCTGTCGGCGTCGGCGGCGTCCACAAATATTCACTCTGTGGTTAAAGTTTTTGAAATTTTAATAACTTTCTTAAACTATCCTGGATTTCTATCAAACTTGGACAGAAGCTTGTTTATGATCATAAGATAATATTCAAAAGTAAATTTTGTGAAAAAAAAAATCCATTTTTTCCGTATTTTACTTATAAGTGGACTTAGTTTTTCTGCCAGGAAACATTACATTCACTCTGTGGTTATGTTTTTAAAATTTTAATAACTTTCTTAAACTATCCTGGATTTCTACCAAACTTGGAAAGAAGCTTGTTTTTGATCATGAGATAGTATCCAGAAGTAAATTTTGTAAAAAAAATCCAGTTTATCCATATTTAACTTATAAATGGACTTAGTTTTTCTGCCAGTTTACATTACATTCATTCTGTGGTTAAAGTTTTTTAAAATTTTAACAACTTTCTTAAACTATCCTGGATTTGTACCAAACTTGGACAGAAGCTTGTTTATGATTAAAAGCTAGTATATATATATATATATATCTAGAAGGAAATTTTGTTAAAACTTTGTTCCATTTTTTCGTATTTTACTTATAAATGGAATTAGTTTTTTTTCCAGTTAACATTACATACAGTCTGCAGTTTAAGTTTTTAAAACATTTATTAGATTCATAAACTATCCTGGATTTTTACCAAACTTGGACAAAAGCTACTTACAATTAAAAGATAGTATAGAGAGGAATATTTTTATTAATTTTGTTCCTCATTTTTGTTGAGCCTGCAATTAACAGCAAAAGTAGGCGAGACACTGGGTTCTGCGGAACCCTTACAAATTTTTACCTGCATAAGAATGATTTTTTGTGGATCGAATCAGTCAACAAAATGGTTCACCTTTGTTTCACTTTCAATGTTGACATTCTTTTCCTTTTAATGGCTGAACATTTCTATATCTCGTAGCTAATGCCCCTTTAAAAGCTTTTATAATAAAATATAAAACATGTTCAGATAAAGATTTCTCAGACTTTGGAATTCAAATTCATAAGTATGTATGAATTTATTTAGAAATTGGTTTTCCAATCTTTTTACCAAAATAGTGTTTAAATTATATTTCTTTCATGAAAAATGATTAACAAAATAGTAAACAATCTGCAGAATTTTCAAGCTAAGTTATAGAAAACTTATTTAGATAATTCCAGTGTTATTTTAATACTTTCACAAGCATAGTTGAAGAGAACCTCAAGGTTTTGTAAAATTATGTCTCATTTTGTTGTGGAATTCAGGAATTTTGATTGTTTATCTGGAGGTGGCTCCTTGATGAAAAATAAATGGTTTGTCAATTTTTTGTGGTACTCTTTGCTTATTTTAGATTTGCATTGATTAGACTGAAAGTTTGATAAACATAGTAATACATGTTCACATAATGAAATCTCTACATTATGGAACAAAATACAGAAATTTAGTCAAGAGGTTATAATGATCACAATGAAAATAACAGAGGTACTGTAAATAAAGAAAAAAATTATATTGTAGGAGTGTTCTGATAGAAATTGTTTGCGACTTTTCCTGGATTACCATGGATTAGAATTACTGTGGACTTGGATGGCAGATAAGACAGAGGAATGTCAGGAACTCAAAGTTCAAGTAAGTTATTTAAAATTTACAATTGTGTCCTGAATATGCATGTGATATGTTCCACTTGATGTTAAGCAGCCATCAATCAGTCAATAAAAATTAGAATATTTTTAATTTTTTATGATAATTTACTTATACTTATAATACTGGGATTTACATAAATATTGATTTTTTTTTTAACAACCTGATTTTCGTTTTCTTTTCCAGATATTAACAATTTTGAAGGACTTGCCAATTAATACAAAAAATATGCTTAAAGACAGTAAAATATTGTCCCTTGTTCAGAGATGGGCTGGACGAGAAGAAGGGGAGGAGTTACAGCCCTGTCAATCAGTGCCTCCGCCTCCTGTACCAAAGGAAATGCCCATTTCTATTCTGGCATCAAGCAAAGAGACAAGGCAACTGAAAAAGAGAGTTAGGTTTCCTGACGAAGCATCAAGTGACGATAATGAATCTAGGACAAGCACGAGTGACAATTTCAGTGAATACACAACCAATGAGTTATATACAGACTTTGAAGGAAAGACAGGCGCTGGAAATGACCAAGTGTCCGAGGCTGAAGCCGTGGAAGGTCATCAGTCATCTGACATTGATTCCACGAGTGATGATTCCAAAAGTCGAGAACAGCCTGTACAATCACCTGCTGACTCCTCCACATCTACAGGTGATGTAGAATCTGTAGCAGCAGATAGCTCTTCTGCTTTGGAGGAAATAAAATACATTGAACCTCGACCTGATCCAATGGATGAGGTGGCAATTCTTGCAGATGAGTTACTTGTAAACTGGAGTGATCTTAAGGTATGTTATACTAGAAAAAATGAATTTGATTGACTGTTTATTAAGGTTTATTTGGTGATTACTTTGGTCTTTTAAAAAGTGGACGATACCAAAACAGACAATTTAATAGTGTTAGAGAAACTGACACAACCACAGCAAAAAAAATGAAAAATGACGAGACAAAAACGGTCAACAAAACGCTACATAAAAAACGTATACTTAACTTTAATATTCCTGACTCAGTCATTGATTTGAAGGTTGCAAATTGAGTTTATTGATGACATGTTACAATTACAGGTGATATATTACGGAACCAGGTAACACACATAACACGCCTGTAAATATTTAAAGAGCATAATGAAAAGAATTATGTTCAATTGATCATGTTGATATAAATTTCATGCAACTAGTGTCACTTGGAAAAATAAAGTATTATCAATTCATATTTTTTTTTCAATTAAATTTTTAAAAAGAATTTTGAGATTTCATGTTCATGTATTTAGTATACAGGTATAGATCACTGTGGGAAGAACATACAACGAGAATCATGAATCCAATATGACCCATTGTTTTTCTTGATTTTAGGAGTTGTTTAGAATTCCAAAAAAACAACAAGTTGAGGAAAGAAAAAGACATGAAAAGGAACTAGGTAAGATAACCCCTTCAGTGCATGAATTGTTAGGGACCCGCCGAATGGCGGCCGCCCTATAGGGATCAGTCTGTCTGTCTGTCCGTCCGTAACAAATTGTGTCCGCTCTATAGAGAACTGTTATGATTTCAAAGTTTATACTTGATATGTATATTAACCAACACCAGAGGGTGTGTCATAATGTATGTAGAACTTCCTAGGTCAAAGGTCAAGGTCAAAAACTTTGGTTTTAGTTGACAACCCCATGTCCTATGGTAAAGATCGTGTCTGCTCTATATCTTGAGAACCGTTATGATTTCAAAGTTTATACTTGCCATGTATATAAACCAACACCAGAGGGTGTGTCATAATTTATGTACAATTTCCTAGGTCAAAGGTCAAGGTCAAAAACTTTGGTTTCAGTTGACAACCCCATGTCCAATGATAAAGATACAAATTTTTTACCACACATTATTCACAGCGGGGCCCACAGAGATGGCTCCCATCTCAATGATATCTAGTTTGACTTAAAATTGTCTGTTTATGTCACATAATTTATTTTTTTAACAAAATAGGACAAATACAGTATTTTTATAGGCCGAAACAAACAAAAATACCTTAGGCATGTTTTGCTGTTCCTGTTTCCTCCCCATGAAGTATGTACATTACATTTTCATATAAGTTTAAAAACTAAAAGCAGGGTAAATACATGATATTTTAATAACAATATATAATAAAATGTTATGTAAGCTGCTAAAATAGATACACTTTATTAGGATAAAAAAGAAAATAACGCAAATGTAAGCAGTAAGGTTGTGCCAAACATATTTTGTACCATTTAGAACACAGCTTTGTTTACAAAGCAAAATAAGGACATCATATTAGAATTTTGTTTGTATACTATACAGACAAAGATAAACTTCAATTATACAACTCATTTAAAAAATCTGATCTTTAATAATTTGTTCATGAAGATTCATAGAATTGAAACTGACTCTTAGCATCCATTGTTGCATGCAGAGACTGAAGAGCATTTTTAATAAAGCTTGTTTTCTTTACAGATAAATCAGATGTTACTGTGAAAAATGAAAAGAGGATTGAACAGATGGAGAGAGTTCAAGATAGATTTAGACATTTAGGTAAAGTCAATTTCTGGAACAGAGGCTGAAGATACCAAAAAGACAATTTAAACTCATACGTCAAAGAGAGACAAAACCATGGCAAAAAACAAAAGAGACAAACGAACAAATAACAGTCTTCATTTTGCCGTTTTAATGCCTATTATTTTTGTGTAGGGATAAGCACTTGATTAATTTAGATTAATAAATATGTTCTTTTTTCACGGGACTATCTACAGTAAGAAAAGATCTATCCATTTATTGTTCAATTTGCCATTTCAGAATCTAATGCAGTCTAGGTAATTTTTTCAAAAGCGTACACCAAAAAGTTGTGATTGGTTAAAAGTTTCTGAAACAATGGAAATTTAACCACTGATGTAAGGTTTTTAACGTTTTGGTGTACGAACAATGATATTACCAATAGTCCTTTAGGTTCTGAAATGGCGAATTCCAAATAGTTCCAAATAGTTAATGAATCTGATAGAACAAATGAAGCTCCTATAGTGAAGAAAAGGAAACTGAGATACATATTTCTTCCTGAACATTGTATAGAAATCACTTGCTCACCAACATAGTATCTAATTAAATAGGTAAAAGAAACCATTGGTTCCTCACATTGAGTTTTGTTGTTAGTACATGTATGATTATGGTAAAATTTTATGATTACTGAAAGAGAATAACAAAATTTCAGACATCTCAATCTTTATTTACTGATTGTACCAAAAAGGGGTTGGCATCAATGTATTGGTAGCAAAGTTAACCAGATGACAACCATTGTTTTTTTTTCATATTTATATATAGAAGCAAAATTTGTTTTAATGGCATGATTATGAAATAATAGTTGCAAATTATATACCCAATTTATGAATTTTCATTTTTTGTTGACAGCTGCCGGCTGGGATACAAGAAAGAAAAAGAAGAGGCCCCCACCACCTCCTCCACCGGAGGATGATGAGTTTACAGATAGGCCAAGGTATGTTTTTTTTTCTAGATTTTGTTTTTGACTAGTACTAGTCCTATCTGGGCTATACACTGTACAATGAAAAAGTAGCAAAAGTTGGTGAACCAATTTTTTCAGAGATAATGTAGACGCTTTTATTTGATTACTGACAACAATGCAAGATTAATTGAGCTCAATTTTTAACATCCAATTATAATAGAAAAAGAATTTCCAAAAGATAAAGCAATTCTAAGCAAATAGCAATCTATTGTTTGAAAATATATGATTTTTTTTTATCATGGCCTAAGCAAGAAGGATTTTTTCAATTCAATTGAAAATGTAAAAAAAGGTGGGGAAAAAAATGATTGTCTTCAGGATATGCAATTTTTGAATTTCTTTTATACTATAATTATGAATAAAGTTTTTACCAATATCTGTACATTGTAGAAAAGTTCTGTTACCAACACCACCAAAGATTAGTAAGGAAGAAAGAAGACAAATATTTGAAGCCCAGGTCAAAGCACAGGAGGAAATGGCAGAGATAGAAAGACAGCAGCGAGAGGCTTATCTACAACAGTTCTACTCTGATCCAAACAATTACATGTACTATGGACAAGATCCCAATTGTCCACTGCCGCAGGGATTCCAGGTTCAACCAGGTGAGAAACCCAACATATACTATGACCAAGATCCCAATTGTCCCCTCCCACAATTGTAAATGTAGTGAATTTTTAAGATGATTATTTATATCTGTTAGCTATTTCTCGTTGTACCAGTATAGTTTTGTCATGAATTTAAAGACTTGACATAATCTGACATAAACAGCTCAACTAACAATATCTGTAAATGGGTTTTCCTATTTTTACCCTAAAACTGAACTTCTGATTGCTTTCTTTCCCAGGTACAAGGATGGAAAGAAAAGTCTATCAGAACTATAGTGTAATAATTGAATTTTTTGTATCTTCTATAGGTGTTGAAGGAGGCATGGAACAATACATAGACCCTAACACTGGTCAGGCCATACCATATGAGGTCATTCAGGCCTACATTGCTCAACAGCAGGCATTACAACAACCACAACAAGCTGGGTACACTGATGAGGCATTACAACAACAGTTGATGAGTCAACAGGTAAATTTTCATAATAACTATGATGCTAGCTGTAGCCTGTATGTTTATATATTCAGCCTATGATGGTAAAGGCGCAATATATTTTCATGTTTGTGTGTCCGTCCATCTGTCCCATATTAGGTTAAAGATTTGGTTAATGATAGTCTGGTTAGAGTTGTTTTAGGGTAGCTTGTGATCAACTGGAAACTTAGTATACATTTTCATTATGAGGTGAACTGTTTAATGTGTATGCCAAAGTAGGGGTCAGGGTTCTAATAAGACGAGACCATGAGTGATGAAAATCGGTCTGGATTCATCATTTTCAAAATGGTAGGTCTAAAGATTCATCAAGATTGTAAAATGTTGTATCAGATGAGCACATATATCATCATTTTTACAAAACAATTAAAAATAAATGTATTCCCATGCTTTATTTTGTCATGGAGACTAAAATGTTAAATTATATATTAATACAATTTCATCTTCTCACTGTTGGAATTGCAGTAGCCAAAAATGATGAGTCCCTGGACTTGCCTTCAGAAGTCCTTAGTGAGAACCTGAGGGTTTTGTGCAAATTTCATGGGTCAGTGACATGGAAATGGGATAGTTCGAGTGGGGCATTGTATCCTCTGGACACCAATCAAATGCTTTGTCACATAGGGGAATAGCCAAACTTATCTATTTCATATGTACATATAAGAATGGGACAATTATAGACACCTCTGATGGGGTTTATTTTGTTATAGGTACAAGAACAGATGTTGGCACAACAGGCCTTGGCAGGATATGCACAGCCAACTCCAGAGATGCTGTATCAACAACCAGAACAAGCATCAGGGGAATCTCAAGCCTTTATACAGCAGGTAGGTTTCAGATGTAAATGGTGCAAACATAAAATTGTACAAAATATTTTGTATTAGTTTAGTATTGGGTGAACTTAGTCGTGGCTGGTGAAATAACAAATATGGGGGAAAGGAAATGCACTTTTGTTAACATGGTTTTTTTTCTTTTCAAGTGCTGATTTCTTACAATTCTTTGAACTTTTTTATCCTTTTGTTTACTTTTTAATTTCTAAATAACAATTTGTTGATGTGTTTTTTTTATATGGTCTCAAGGGAAAACGACATATTTAATATATATTTCCAAAGATTTATGGAGTGAGATGAAGAGAAATCATACAACTTGGTCTGAATAAGAATATTTCATTAAACAAAGTAGATAAAAGTAAAAGCGAAGAGAATGACAAGCTGTCTTGCAGGTTTCATATGACCATGACCTCATTTTCATGGTTCATTGGACAATTTTTAGTTTTTGTGGTTTGGTCTATTTCTCAGATATTATAAGCAATAGGTCAATTATATTTAGTGTATGGAACCATTGTGAGGTGAACATGTCTGTCTGGCAGGGTTCATATGACCTTGACCTCATTTTCAAGGTTCATTGGGCAATGATAAGTTTTCGTAATTTTGTCAGTTTATCAGATACTATAAGCAATAGGTCAACTATATTTGGTATATGGAATGATTGTAAGGTGTACATGTCTGTCTTGCATGGTTCATCTCACCATGACCTCATTTTCATAGTACATTGATAATGTTAATTATATGAGATGCTTTTAGTAAAACCTTCATATTACAGACTTTCAACATGAATTCAATGATAAGTAAAACAGGCGAGACATTTCAGCATGTGCACTCTTATTCTTATGAAATTTTACTTTGAAAATTTAATAGAAGTTTTCTTAAATAGATAGAAAGGGAAGAATATTTAACTGTATAATATAACTTTATTTTTAAAGACAACTACTACAGACCAAAAAGTCTCTATTGCAGAAAGAGTAAGCGAGATTTCTGTTTTTTTTTTTATATCTCCACGTTTTATCTTGTAATGGAAAAAGTGGATATTTCTGTCATGAGTTCATAATGGCACTTTTTCATTCTTTACTTACCTTATTCATTTACCTCATACAAAATATATATCTATTATTTCATTATTTTTTTTTAGCAAAAACACCCAGCAAGCAAGCAAGCAAATATTTTTTCTTTTCATTTCTTAATTTACCAATAATTGATGGGCAGCTTGATATATGATTACACAATAGCATATTTAATATTTTTACATTTTTAACGACAATAATAACTTTTTATTTTCCTTACCAAGTTAAAGAATATAAACTATTAAAAAAACATAAATAAAATATAAAATAATAAAAGCCAATAATTTTAAAAAGCAAGTTTATAAATATGACTAAATTTAGACACTAAGAAATATGTCGGATGAGTATTTCAGAAATATCCACTGGACTAATGGTGTAAATGATCATATATTACCACATGTGCTGTGCTTAAACACATTTGTAGCCTTGCTAGTGAGCTCTTAATTTTAGCTTTGGTGCTAGGGTTGTATATTATTGCAGTGAATTTACTACATAATGTATTATTTGTGAATTGTTGTATAAAAGAATAGCTACATATCATTTCAATGATAAAGCATAATTTAATATTTATGAATCATTCTTTATATTTCTATTTTTTTTTCTTAATTATACTTTGTAAGTCTTCATTAGAAAAATTCCTTGTAGTTGGTTAAACTTTATAAATATTGAATATAAATTGGAAGTCTTTAACCATTTAAATCAGCATGAGAAAATATTCGTTTTCATAGCTTTTAACCTAAATACATGTATGTCAAATTTGAGTTTTTTAAATAAAATTTTAAGATGACAGAAAATTATAAAGTTAATTACATGTACATAAAATAAAATAACAAAATTATCCTAGGTTAAGTAGGTTAATGTTTTTATAATGTACATATTATTAATTTCTTTGTTTTTATTATTTTTGCTTTCTGTAGCAGTAAGTCCATCATTTTACAAGGGGATTTGGTACGACAAGGGTATGGGGCACAACAGGCAAAGGGATGTGGGGTTTGCTATGCTTTAAAAGCTATGGATTTAATGCTTCAATGTTGGCATATTCTTCTGTATCTTGTGTGTAATTTATACCCCTGCTCAATTGAGGAGCCATACATGTTTACCTCTGTTAGTCTTTACGTCTGTTCATTTGTCTGTTCTGAACACATCTCTGTCACATTTTTCTCAGCAACAACTATTCTGAGATCCTTGATATATAGCGCTAAGCTTCGTCTTATTATGTCATACCGTGTGACTCCCATTTCATATGTTCCACTTCCTGTGTGTCAAAAAAACTTTTTGTGCACATTTATGAGTTTTTTATCTCATTTTTGTCGAGCCTTCGACTTTTGTCGAAAAAGCGAGACATAGCGATCCTACATTCCGTCGGCGGCGGCGTCCACAAATATTCACTCTGTGGTTAAAGTTTTTGAAATTTTAATAACTTTCTTAAACTATCCTGGATGTCTACCAAACTTGGACAGAAGCTTGTTTATGATCATAAGATAATATTTAAAAGTAAATTTTGTAAAAAAAAAATTATGTTTTTTCTGTATTTTACTTATAAATGGACTTAGTTTTTCTGCCAGGAAACATTACATTCACTATTTGGTTAAAGTTTTTGAAATTTTAATAACTTTCTTAAACTATCCTGGATTTCTACCAAACTTGGAAAGAAGCTTGTTTATGATCATTAGATAGTATCCAGAAGTAAATTTTGTAAAAAAAAATTCCATTTTTTCCGTATTTTACTTATAAATGGACTTAGTTTTTCTGCCAGTTAACGTTACATTCACTCTGTGGTTAAAGTTTTTAAAATTTTAACAACTTTCTTTAACTTTTCTGGATTTGTATCAAACTTGGACAGAAGCTTGTTTATGATACAAAGCTAGTATCTAGAAGGAAATTTTGTTAAAATTTTGTTCCATTTTTTTCGTAATTTACTTATAAATGGACTTAGTTTTTCTTCCAGTTAACATTACATACAGTCTGCAGTTTAAGTTTTTAAAACATTTATTAGATTCATAAACTATCCTGGATTTTCACCAAACTTGGACAGAAGCTACTTACAATCAAAAGATAGTATAGGGAGGAATATTTTTATTAATTTTTTTCCTCATTTTTGTTGAGCCTGTGATTAACAGCAAAAGTAGGCGAGACACTGGGTTCCGCGGAACCCTTACGAATTTTTCTCAGCCAGTACAAGTCAAAGTTTCTTAATATATGGCACCAAGCTGGTTATGAATGACAGTGTTACACATTTTCATTTCCTATGGTGATTATTTCTTGTTTGCCAAAAACTTGGATCTTAAAATGTCATGAACATTTATGTAGTTGTTGAATTTACTGCAAATAAGGGTAGATAAAGAGGTGGGATAGAGCTCGCTGAACATCCTGTGCATTATTCCTGCGTAAAACATATCTTGTGTCTATATATTTATCCTTTTTGTTTGTGGGTACCTTTGTTGGTAATTATACAGATTTGTCCTTTTGTCTGTCAATCCAATAACTCTGCTTTTCACTCACAAACTTAAAATTCAGAGTTATGAGTGAATGCCGATACAAAATTCTATCAAAATAACCTTTATTTATATAATTACTGGTTATTTGAATTTAAATTTTCTTGACATACTTGATTTTTGTGTGTGACAACTTTTTTAGCTCACCTGGCCCGAAGGGCCAAGTGAGCTTTTCTCATCACTTGGCGTCCGTCGTCGTCGTCGTCGTTAGCTTTTTACAAAAATCTTCTCCTCTGAAACCACTGGGCCAAATTTAACCAAACTTGGCCACAATCATCATTAGGGTATCTAGTTTAAAAAATGTGTCCGATGACCCCACCAACCAACCAAGATGGCCGCCATGGCTAAAAATAGAACATAGGGATAAAATGTAAATTTTGGCTTATATCTCTGAAACCAAAGCATTTAGAGTAAATCTGACATAGGGTAAAACTGATTATCAGGTCAAGATCTATCTGCCCTGAAATTTTCAGACAAATCTGACAACCTGTTGTTGGGTTGCTGCCCCTGAATTGGTAATTTTAAGGAAATTTTGCAGTTTTTGGTTATTATCTTGAATATTATTATAGATAGAGATAAACTGTAAACAGCAATAATGTTCAGCAAAGTAAGATCTACAAATAAGTTGTCATGACCAAAATTGTCAGTCGACCCCTTTAGGAGTTATTGCCCTTAATAGTCAATTTTTAACAATTTTTTGTAAATTTTTGTAATCTTTTACAAAAATCTTCTTCTCTGAAATTACTGAGACAAATTTAACCATACTTGGCCATAATCATTATTAGTGTATCTAGTTTAAAAAAT
This sequence comes from Mytilus californianus, assembly GCF_021869535.1. NCBI lineage: Eukaryota > Metazoa > Mollusca > Bivalvia > Mytilida > Mytilidae > Mytilus > Mytilus californianus. The sequence continues at coordinate 44,613,771 of NW_026262582.1, read as the reverse complement.
ATGTCCGATGACCCCGCCTTCCAACCATCATGGCCGACTTGGTTAAAAATAGAACATAGGGGTAAAATGCAGTTTTTGGTTTATATCTCTGAAACTAAAGCATTTAGAGCAAATCTGACAGGTGGCAAAAATGTTCATCAGATTTAGATTTATCTGCCCTGAAATTTTCAGACGAATACGACAACCCGTTGTTGGATTGCTGCCCCTGAGTTAGTAATTTTACAAAAATTTTGCAGTTTTTTGTTATTATCTTAGATATCATTATAATATCTAATATCTAATACTATTAATTATGATTTTAACCTTATTTTACATGATTTCCAAAGCATCAGTAAATACAGGTGAGCGACACAGGCTCTTGAGAGCCTCTAGTTTAGTGTTCCATGCATTCTGATGTTATTGTCTATGGTGTTACAATATTTTTATTTCCTTTCACAGAACAATACATTTCTGTAATAACTTTAATAGATATAAGAAGATGTGGTATGAGGGCCAATGAGACAACTCTCCATCCAAGTCACAATTTATTAAAGTAAACCATTATAGGTCACAGTACGGTCTTCAACACGGAGCCTTGGCTCACACCGAACAGTAAGCTATAAAGGGCCCCAAAAAATTTACTAGTGTACAACCATTCAAACAGGAAAAACCAACGGTCTAATCTATATAAAAAACTAGAAACACTTATGAACCACATCAACAAACGACAACTACTGAACATCAGATTCCTGACTTAGGACAGGTGCAAACAAATGCAGGGGGTTTAAATGTTTTAGTGGTACCAAACCTTCACCCTTTTTCTGAAACAATAGTGTAACATCACAACATAGAAAGACACACTATAAAATATCAATTGAAATATCTTAACTCAATCAAAGGACATATTAACACCATTGAACATACACTGAACAAATAAATTTGACCTATGACACAATGTAAATACAAAATAAATAAACTAAGGGAAGAACAATAAACGTAACATGTTATATCGGTAAGAAGTAAGCCTATTTTTGCAATGGAATATTTTTTGCATCTATTTTTTCAAAGCCTTTGAGGATGTTTAAAATGATAATTCACATTTACATCCTTACAACACAGTAAAGTAATATTTTGATGATCATGTGCAAGTTTTATGCTTGAATGGCTTTGGTCATGTTAGGGATATTGGTCAAAATCTATAAAAAGCATGAGGGTGTTTTCAAAAATAATTTTACTGCAACAAGTGTCTGAAATAGTAACAAGCAGTTCTGAAATATTTTAATCAAAATTTTCTAGAATCATGAAAAACTTCTATATTTCAATGTTTGGTTCATATAAGTAACTTCTACCATAGTTAAAATATAATTTAAATGAATGGTTTGTAAATCTTACTTAAAATCACTTGTTATAAGACCTACAGCCAGTAACACAACAAGGCAAAGTAGAAACGGAAAGTTGAATCAATTCTTTATGTATGTCAGTTTGTTGGATCATGAATTTTCAATGGTATTTTCAAATGCGGTGTAGAGTGTAAAATCTGCATTAATATTAGTTGGATATTGATATGTTTTAATTATGGTGGTTTATTTCCAGGTTCAACAGTTACAACAGCAGCTTGAGATGCAGGGTCAGTTGGCAGGTATGGGGACATCTGAAGAAGAGGATATCCCTCCCCCACCATCACCGCCTAAGTCCAAGGCCCCAAAACTACCACCCAACTGGAAAAGTGCCAAGGATGCTGAGGGGAAAACGTATTATTACCATACTACAACAAGGTAAAGTTCAGCTATTTGACTGAGGCATTGGAGGTTGCTTTGAACTGTCCAATAGCTTTAATATTGAAAGCCTCATCATGGTATTTAATCTAAACGATACATAAAAAAGGTATAAAGTAAAAGGTAAAATGTTGACACAACATCAAACTCTATCAACCACCTAGCATGTGCATTTTTATCGAAAGAAAAGACAATATAGAACAAGATACGGGCTAGGTATCCGGATATAATGTGGTCATTGGTCATGTACATGAGATATTTGCCCCTGGACATTAAGCAATCAACAATTTATACACCTACTCTGATTGAGGGGTATACTGTTTTCCTCCCTGTATGTCTTTCCATCCGTCCCATAAAATTTCTGTTGCATTTTACTTATTTACAAATTTCAGCTTCTGTACTGTGTTTTTCTTTTTCCCGTTCATTGATTATTCAATATCTGTTTACAGAATACTCATATATACAGTATATATTTGACCATTTCAGACAAACTCAGTGGAGTCCCCCAGATTGGGAGGAGGATGACGATATGTCAGTTATACAAGACGATATGGACTTTGATACTCCTCCTGATGATATCAAGGTAAGTGTTGTTACATAAAAACATACTGGGACCCAGGGAAGGCACTTTAAAACATACAGGGACTCAGGGAAGGCACTTGAGAACACACTGGGACCCAGGGAAGGCACTTTAAAACATACAGGGACCCAGGGAAGGCACTTGAGAACACACAGGGACCCAGGGAAGGCACTTTAAAACATACAGGGACCCAGGGAAGGCACTTTAAAACAAACAGGGACCCAGGGAAGGCACTTTAAAACATACAGGGACCCAGGGAAGGCACTTGAGAACACACAGGGACCCAGGGAAGGCACTTTAAAACACACAGGGACCCAGAGAAGACACTTTAGAACATTCAAGGACCCAGGGAATGCACTTTAAAACATACAGGGCCCCAGGGAAGGCACTTTAAAACATACAGGGACCCAGGGAAGGCACTTTAAAACATACAGGGACCGAGGGAAGGCACTTTAAAACATGCAGGGACCCAGGGAAATCTCATTTATTGGTGATGGTGGTGTACAGTGAAGCTAAATGAAATTCTAAGGTTGCCTGCCTTGATATAGTTGGTAACCCTTTTTCAAAATGTCTTCTCTGATTTCAGTGTAAGTTTAATAGAACAAAACCTAAGTTATTCAAGACGATTTATTGGTCCTAGAAGCTAACAATTAACAAAAACATGAGTCTGAAAATATCAATGGTTAATGATGTGTTAAGTGCAAAGATAATTTCTTCTTCATAGCTGTTTTATGCTTATACACACATAAAAAATGAAAACACGTCAACGCTCGTCAAAGATACCAATATTATATATTGTAACGTGAGGCATGTGTTTCATTTTCATAAGTAAACTGATAGAAAATGGTTTAACAAAAACATTACATACATGAATACACCTTATTGCTATTTGTTCGCCATTGCTGCACATCATCCAGGTTCCTGTAAAATTTTGACGTCACAATAAAAAATATCTGACGCCACAAATGAAAAGTGATTGTTATGTGACATCAATAGTTTAAGTGTTGCATATTCTCCGGTCAAGCGTCGCAGATTCCCAAATAGCGATAAGGTGTATAAAAGAAGATGTGGGTTATACATTAACACAATTTAAATATTGAGCTATTCCTGGAAAAATTGTATAGGTTGGCATGGTTGGGGTGAGAGTAGGACAACACTTATAATTTTATTTGTACTTGGCTTAATCCCGCTGCAAATGTTTGCACCTGTCCTAAGTCAGGAATCTGATTACAGTAGTTGTCGTCTGTTTATGTAGTTCATACATGTTTCTCATTTCTCGTTTTTATATAGATTAGACAGTTGGATTTTCCGTTTGAATGGTTTTACACTAGTAATTTTTTGGGGCCCTTTATAGCTTGCTGTTCGGTGTGAGCCAAAGCTCCATGTTGAAGGCCGTACCTTGACCTATAATGGTTTACTTTTATAAATTGTAACTTGGATGGAGAGTTGTCTCATTGGCACTCATACCACATCTTCCTATATCTATTAAAATGGGTAAATAGTGTGGTTCTGCTGAGCATTTCTTTCCGAATGATATAAAATTATGGAGTTGTCCTACCCTAAGTTCAACTTTCTTCCTGTTTCTAAGCCTTGTACAAATACATTTATATTTCAAGACAATGTATGGTTATTCTAAACAAGTATATGTAGTTTCTGCATTACTAATCATCGCTTTATTTTCTCTATTGCAGTCTGGTAGGAAGAAAACAACTACTGCTGCTGCTGATACCTCAACAGAAACGGCCAAAAAGATCAAGGACCAGTTCAGACAAAAGGTCAGTATCATTTTACTTAAGGATGTAGTCATTTCAGGTTTAGGAATAATTGTCCGATGTCGGACTTCTTGGGTTTTTCCTACTATACCGGGTAAAATATTTTGACCCCATATCACCCACTTTTCTTTTCATAGAAGACTTCAATAGCTCATAAAAGGTCATTACCAAATTTTAACAGATTCTAGATTTTTTTTCTTACGAATTGAGACTCAAATAATGCCAATGCTAAATATAAGGTAAAAGTCAAAGTCTGCCTTTTCCTGTCATTTTGAAAAAAAACAAATACCTTGAAAGGAGTTCCATATCCTATCAATATTTTTAGCTTATTTTGTTCCTTGACTAATGCTCTTCTGATTTATAGAATCAATTTTAAATTCATGATTTTTTTAATTTCAATACCTGACTACATCCTTAAAGGTCGATGTTCTGTTGTACTTTCTGAAAGGAGGAAGTGCCTATTTCAGGAATAACTGTATTTTGATTCTATATCTCTGTCATAATCTCTGACAGTGTCAGATTTAATCGTGGCAAATTGAAATTGAGAGAAAAGGAGTCAGAATGTGTCTCTGTTCATCTTGGAATATTTGTTGATTTATTATGAAAAAGTTTCAGGCCCTTTTTTTCTAATGTTTGTTGATTTATCTTGGAATATTTCAGAATTTCCCTCATTCTTTGTGAGTACTTGCTTTTTATGACCAGTTGATTTTTTTTTTTTAACATAATTCAAAGTGTGGTTTATTATAGTTTGATCTCATTTCTTTATTAAACATAATTCAATTATGACGCCAAATTTCTGCCTTAAATCTGAATTATTATATTGTTTATTTTTAGATGTCGTCTTACATTGTTATCTGTCTCAATCCATATAGAAAACCAGACTGTAAAAGTGGCAGGATTACATCTACTGATGATTTCAAACATTTAGCTAGAAAAGTAAGTATACATGTACAAAAAAACACGTTAAGTTTGTGCAATTTGATCGAAAAAAAAAGGCACAAGAAACAAAAAGAAAACTGTATACACAGAGATGTGTCTTGCCTGTGTGACCTGATCAGAAACATTTATTGACTAAGTCTTGCTTGCATGAAAAGTCACAGTCAGGACTGTCAGAGGATAATTTGGATATGAGGAAGAAAAATCTTTAACTCCAGTTCAATAAAAAAAAAAAAAACAATTTAGTGTTCACTGGTATAGATGAAAAAGCAGTATAAAACACATAAGAAGTCATTGAAAATTTATAAAAGATAAGCTGAAGATTTAAAAAACCTTTCTATTTTGAAATATGCAGCGATAGATTTATATCCTTCATCATAAATCAGTTCAATCAAAAATACCTCCCTATTTTAAAGATCAGTCGGAAAAAACAACAAAAAATAAGATTTATACATTTTCATCTATTTGCAACTTCAAATTATTGAAATAGCACTTTATAAATTTGGTGCCGCCTTAGCACTTTTTAGCTCACTTGGTCTAGAAGGACATGTGAATTTATGCCATCACTTGGCATTCTTTGTTGTAAAATTTTTCAAAGATATTCTCCTAAAAATATAGAACCAATTTCAAGCAAACATGGTGAATGATCATTGGGTATCTAGTGTAAAGTTTGTGTATATGTATTACCGTCTGTGAACAACAAAGCCGCTATGGCTTAAATTACAACTTAAAAATAAAATACATTAATTGTCTTGTTTTGAAAACCGTTAGAGATGGACAAAATCTGACAGGGGCAATAATTCATTTGTTGATTCTTTAAATTTTGTAGCTTACTCATCATGTGATGTCAAAGGAATTAAAACATTGTCGTCATGTGGAGGACTTAGAAGTAAACGAAAATGTGAAAGCAAAAGCTAAAGACTATGTCAAAAAGTACATGGGAAAGTTTGGAATGATTTACAGGAAGTCGGCATCACCTGACGATTGAAGAGCATCTTAAAGGGAGACAATTTTTCTGTTGTGATATTTCAATGGATCCTTTACAAATAAGGAAGTCTTGTGCTGTTGACTGTTCCTTGGAAGGGGAATTCTTCAAAGGGAGATAACTTTATATAGAAAGAGGGCAGACTGAACGTACTGTAATACTATTGCATGGAAATTTGAATAAATGTGGAATTGATTGATATATGTGAACTGCATAGCAAGTTCCTGTTGTATATTTGTGTATTATTTAGTTGTATTAATTGTTACAATTTTTTTTTTTAAGTTTGAATGAATATTGTGGATAGATTTTATCAAGGAAACACATTTATTGTATGGTGGGAATTTATTCTGGTGTGTGTGATGTTTTCAACTGTAATTATAACTATGGATTTTATTTGAATTTATTGGAAGATGTTTTGTATTTAAAGTGTCAAGTATTAAATCCGGTGAAGTAAAAGACTTGACATTCACTAATAGCTACAAAGGGTGAAAGTTGTGTTAAAATTTCTTCCGAATTCGTCATAAAATACATCATCGTGGAATATTTATGGAAAATTCATGCTGATTCTTTTAAACATTTAAAAGTATCAAATGTTTTTTAAAAGTTCATATATCATGTTTTGGACTTACATAAGCATCATCTCCTTTTAAACTGGAATTCGAAGCAGAAATTAAAATTCATTTTAGATTTTAAAAATTTGTTACTTTGACTATCAAAGAATATTAATTAGAATGAAATGGCATGCCATGATTTTTACAAGTGGAAATTTTGAAAACATACTTGTATATTAGAAATGAATTTGTGCCAAGTCAATATTCTAAGTTTATTTTTTAATCGTGAGTATTTTTAAGTTTTACAGCATCCTTGACTGAAGCTTCTTATTGGAAAAAAGTAGTTTGTGTTGTCTGATTAAAAAACATTTATACAAAAACAGTAATCAGTGGCTAGGCATTAACAAAGTATTTTATAGCAGACATTTTGCATTAAAAATCAACATTATTTAAATATTCTGTTGGGTTTTCTTTGATTCTGCAAACATTATCACTTCATCCAAGATGTTTGAGTTTTATCATGTTCTTTCTTTATGTTCAAAGAAAGTTCTCATTCAATGAATATTTCTTGAAAAGCTGTCAATAGTTTTATCTGTCAGATGTGGTAGTGGTTTGGGTTTGTAAACATCTTCGTACAGTTCCAAGGTATTTAGTGCTATTTGTATTATTTTGTATTGTTTCATAATAGATGTTTTTATACATTTGCTTTTAATCTGTATCATGTTGAAAATGAATCCAATGTTCATGGTCCATTTTAATACATTCACATCCATTCGATTGTAGAATTATCCTTGTAGATAAATAATCAGATTTTCTTATCTAATTAATATACATGTACAAGTTGGACAGTTTGACTGATGTACTTGGATTTTAATAAATTCACATCCATTGGATTGTAGACTTATCCTTGTAGTTAGATAATCAAATTTTCTTGTCTTATTAATATACAAGCTTGGACAGTTCAACTGATATACTTGTGACCTGGTAGGTTTTACACCATATTTTAAAAAAAATTGCATTGAAAGTTTATTAACTGATTACCGCTCAGGGACGTCTTGTACTTTTATTTTTCTGTCAAGGCTCAATTTCATTTGGCTTACAGCAGATTCCATTGAGTGTGTAGCCAAAGGTAATATCTTTGGTTAGCTTGCTTGTTAGCTGAACCGTGAAGTCATTGTTAGGTTAGGTAAACTACCCTACTGTAAGAATAGACTAGTCCGACAGAAAACCAATCGATCTGTCTGTTGGACTATGCTACTTCGAAAGGAGGGTAGTATACCTGACCTAATAATGACTTCACGGTTCAGCTAACAAGCAAGCTAACCAAAGATATTACCTTTGGCTACACACTCAATGGAATCTGCTGTAATGAAAAACCTGCCAATATATTATCAGAGTAGATTCTATTCAGTGTTAAGGGTATTCTGCTGTCTGCTGTTATTAATTTTGATTTATCAATTACAATTTCAGTATTATACCATGGATTTAACCTGATTTCCACTTTAATTTTTTAAAATAAATATCAAAGAGCTTAATCATCTCTGAGCTAACAACAGTTTGAACTCATTCAATCTTGCCAGTCTTGAGTAAAATTCTTTATTCAGATAAGGAACTTTCAATGGAATTTTTAAATGCAGTGTAAATGAACATTTGATCTTTGTTAAGTACACTAACCACAACAATGAAGTTTGAATTGTTATGTTTTTATTTTCATTTTCACATTTTATATTCATTCACATGAAAACATTTTGCATCTTTTTATATTCAGAATGCCTGTATTGTATAAGCATCTGTAATTATGTTAACAATATCCATAAATTTGAAGAAATTATTTTATTTTGCCGGCAACACATGTTGTTTTCTCCTTACAAATTCATTTTGAATTGTTTAAGTTTTCGTTCATTTTTGTTCATATGTTTAAAGTTTGAGTGAAATCGATTGTAGCCAAATTTCAGTTTTGATAATTTCAGATATCAGTAAATTGTATGTTGGAATATTTTTTTTTAAATTGTTTAAATAGCCGATTACTGTTCCCATGTTTTATATTATAGTCCAAATAGTTTTATTTACAAAAAAAAAGAGAGAAAAAATGTAAATGTTTTTACGACACACTGTATGGTCGATATCTTTTATTGGCATACACCACATTTGATAATCCCATTGAAATTTTATATCTAATATCTGTAGATAATCTTCAATCCCTTACAAATGCAAAAAAAAAGAAGTTTGCTTGACCTAAAAGAAGAGATGACTAAAAGTACAATACATTGATCCTTTTTTTTTTTTTTTTTTTTATTAAAAAATGAATTTTCAACGGTATTTGTATGCATGGTATATGATTTTCATTCACACTCTTCTACAGTTATGGTATGATATTGTATTGAGTTATGTATAGGATGTGGATATTTTAAAAGATTTTAATTGTAATTATAGGTTATTTGTTTGTATGTACCTTTTATTTGTTTGTATGAAACAGAGAGGTAATAAAAATATTAATATAAACATTTCATTTTGCTGGCCATGTTCCTATGGGGCATCAGTAGGGTACTCCTCTAAGGTCACACAGTCCCGTTCCTATGAAAAATTGTTGCTGCATGTAGATTGGAGGATAAGCAAAAAACCACAACATTCATCTACAGAAAGAAACATAAAGTGTTACAATATCCATTTTGATTTATTCCAAAATTCAACAGTTTTTTAATTTGTTTTCTTAATGGGGCTGAAGTAAGGTACCATCCTTAGGTCAAAAGGACACTTTTAAAATTGCATCAGGTCACCTGGTCACTTTTAAGCAAATTTATGATGGTTGGTTTTAAACATTTATAAAGGTCACAGTAATTTTTAAATGCAACGTCAGGTTGCAGGTCGAATTGTCCATGTTGGAGCCACCTTCATGTCTTCAAAGTTCAAATATATAGCTTATTTTTGTATGATAAAGATATAATGGTGATCTAGTTCACAATTATCTACTTTTCAGGGAATTGTGGAGTCCATTTCATCATTCTGAGATGGGGCATTCATGTCATTTTGAAAGCATCTAGTTTAAATTTGTTTTTCAAGCCAGAATCTTCATTGTTGGTTACTTCATGGTTTATTTTTCTTGGGTGGAGAATTTGTTGTTAGTTGTACAATATGTTGTTGGATGATTTATTGTGTATCCTTAGTATAACTCACATTTGTAAAACACTTATTAAAACTTTACATATAAATAACTCGCTTGACATATACACATAAAAGCTGTCAATTGAATTTTTATGAAAACAAGACATGTATTGGAATCCAAAGATATGGGTAACATACCTGTCAACACAAACACACCAAGTCAAGGATGGAGTCTCCCTTTTTTTTCAGCAAAAGTTTGAAATCTCCTTTAGACCTGTAACCTGCTAGGGAGGTAGAAATCACTTTCTTTATACATGTAACCTGCTAGGGAGGTCGAAAATCTCCTTCTTTAGACCTGTAACCTGCGTGGGAGGTAGAAATCTCCTTCTTTATACATGTAACCTGCTAGGGAGGTAGAAAATCTCCTTCTTTAGACCTGTAACATGCGAAGTAGGTCGTAAATCTGCTTCTTTAGACCTGTAACATGCGAGGTAGGTCGAAAATCTGATTCTTTAGACCTGTAACATGCGAGGGAGGTCGAAAATCTTCTTCTTTAGACCTGTGACATGCGAGGGAGGTCAAAATCTCCTTCTTTAGACCTGTAACCTGGGAGGGAGGTAGAAATCTTCTTTAGACCTGTAACATGGGAGGGAGGTAGAAATCTCCTTCTTTAGACCTGTAACATGGGAGGGAGGTCGAAATCTCCTTCTTTAGACCTGTAACCTGGGAGGGAGGGAGGTAGAAATCTCCTCCTTTAGACCTGTAACCTGTGAGCTGGGAACAGTATGTCAATATATATGTTCCTGCTGTGAGGGAGGTCGAAAATCTCCTTCTTTGACTGTTAACACAGAGATATGTCTCGCCTTTTTGTAATTTTGATAAAGCAAATGTTGAAATTAAAATAGCAATACTTTAACATGTAAGTTATGCAAATATTCAAAGTCAATGAACCATGACTGAAGGTATGTGGCTAAAAAATCTACATGGAAATGCATGAGATGTGCCAATGCTAATACAACTGCATACCAAATACCATTGACCTATCAAAAGTAGTTCCCTTTAAACAAACCTAAACACAAACAGTAACTTGTAAACTACGAAAAAGATTCATGATGAGGGGGCGGGGCTATATAATCTCCATGGAAACGAGACTTGCAAATGCCAATACATTTGCATACCAAATATCATTGACTTAGCATTAGTGGTTCATCAAAAACTGATCTTATCACAAACTAATACCCTGTAAACTAAGCAAAAGTTTCAAAGTCAATAGACTATGATTGAGGGGTGGGGCCAAATATTCTCCATGGAAATGATATGTGCTAATGTTTATACAACTGCATACCAATTAACATTGGCCTACCACTAATGGTTCCCCTTGAACTGACCTAATCACAAACTAATTCATGTAAACTAAGCAAAATTCAATAGACCATGACTGAGGGGGTGGAGCAAAATAATCTCCATGGAAAATAGATATATATATGCCAATGCTTATACAACTGCATACCAAATATCATTGACCTACTATTAGTGGTTCCCCATAAACTGACCTAATCACAAACTAATACATGTAAACTATGAAAAGTTTCAAAGTCAACAGACCATGACTGAGGGGACAGGGCCAAATAATCTCCATGGAAATGAGATGTACCAATGCTAATACAACTGCATACCAAATATCATTGACCTACAAATAGTGGTTCACCATAACCTGACCTAATCACAAACTAATACATTGTTGACGCTGCCGCCGCTGCTGCTGACATTGACGCCGGAAACAGAATACCTAGGTCTCGCTTTTTGACTCCGTCAAGGCGAGACAAAAATCACCCTATTGTCAACCCCTTTCATCATTTGAGTTGTGATATTTTCAGTGTATTCAAAAACAATTCTTTAAATATTTGCATAGTTAAAAGACCTCCCATCTCATCAAGAATATGAATCCATGTATGGATAATTTAATTGTTTTCCTTTTGTTCCTGATATTAAAATACTTTGCATCTAATACAAAATTTCAAAAGAAAAATGGTCATGCAGAACAACCCCTTGATAGTGAAGCTGGAAAGAGGGAGATCTCCCACTTTGTAGCTCCTAAAGTTAAGCAGGTAAAAAGATAAGGCACGATGTAGTATCCAGCAGCATTTAAATTACTAGTATGCTACAACTCGGATCTGTTGTAAATTTGAAATTTGATTTGGAGAAAGAATCTCAACTGGAATCAGAAACTTGTATCTTTAACTGATAGTTACAGCAAAATGCATTGAGTGTGTAGGTAAAGGTAGCTTGCTTGCTAGCTGAACCGTGAAGTCATTATTAGGTTAGGTATACTACCCCCTTTAAGAGTAGACTAGTCCGATAGATAACCAATCTATCTGTCTGTATGACTAGACTACTCCGAAAGGAGGGTAGTATAGTTAACCTTCACGGTTCAGCTAACATTTTGCTGTAATTATCTAAACAATAAACCTCTAAATCAACACAATATCATATGCAAAGACAAAACTTGAATGATGGTTACACGGATGAATGAAGAAGGAAAACAATAATGTTTGCCGACAAGTGGTTTGTGCATAATAAGAAAAATTCAACACTAAGATGAAAATAATTTAATGTTGGCCAACAAGTGGTTTGAGCATTAAGAGAAATTCAACACTAAGATAAAAATGTTTGAAATTATCCTGAAGGTTTACAGTCTCTTTTTGAGCATAGTCTGACTTCTATATTCCCATCATGACAATTGTCCAAATCATTACACTTCCTTTCCCTTGTAGATCTTCCTATGCCGCAGTGTTTAGCGCACTTGGTCCATTGACCCCATGGTCCATATCCTGGAGAAATATAAAAATCATTAAGTTGCAATTAAACAAGTTTCACACATCCTTGACTTACTGCGGCTAGCAAGTCTGGGCTGAGACATTTAGTATTAGTATGTATTAAAACGTTTAAACCCTCTGCAATTGTTTGCACCTGTCCTAAGTCAGGAATCTGATGTTCAGTAGTTGTCGTGTGTTGATGTGGTTTATAAGTGTTTCTCGTTTCTCGTTTTTTATATAGATTAGACCGTTGGTTTTCCCGTTTGAATGGTTTTACACTAGCAATTTTTGGGGCCCTTTATAGCTTGCTGTTCGGTGTGAGCCAAGGCTCCATGTTGAAGACCGTACTTTGACCTTTAATAGTTTACTTTAATAAATTTTGACTTGGCACTCATACCACATCTTCTTATATCTATATATGTCTATCCAAAATAACTGTAAATTCAGAAATGAATGCATACATTTTTGAGGGTCTGGATTTGGAGGGAAAAAGGGGGGGGGGGGGTCTTTCATTTCTATTGTCTTTAATTTTTTATGGCTATTTTTCTCTATTCTTTATACTTTTTGTCCACTATTCTCTTTATATTTTAGCACCTCATTATTCTGTATTCTTTATTTTTTTGGTCCATTCTTCTCTATTCTTTATATTTTTTGCACATTATTCTCTATTCTGTAAACCCCCATCCACACCCTCATTTGTTATTGCAATTGTCGAACAATGTTCAAAAATGAGATTTCAGGAAATATTGCATATGAATAAGGCTATTAAAATGGAAAAAAAACAAGTTTTTGTTTTTGCGAAACCTTTTCACGTTGCAGTTCTTGCAATTAAAGCATGGTAAAAATTTCTGAATTTATAGTAGTCTTGAATCCACTTCTCCAAAACTGTTGAATTGATTTCAATGAAATTTACTTACTACATTTTTACTGTTTTATGTTCTGACTGTGTGGTTGTATATGGTATGCACCTTAAGGTTTCATAAGTTGCGATTTTATTGGGAGTTGAATCATTCCTCTGTATTGTGACAGGACGTTATGTTATGCGTGAATATGGCAGTTGTTTTTCACTTGTTCCGTTAATTGATAACCATCATAACGTCTGTTTTTATAAACTTCCCCTTTTGAATTTGCCTCTGAGTTCGGTATTTTTGTTATACTTTTTGATTAAAACTAACCTTATTTAATTTAAATTCCTTATTTAAGGAACGACTGTAATATTAATTCTGTCTATTCGAAATAACCAAAAAAATGTGGTGCACACTTTTAAATAACCCGCTACGCCGATTATTCAGTGTGCACCGCATTTTTGATGTTATTTCTTCATAGACAGAAAAAATATTACAGTCATTCCTTAAATAAAATTCCAAATTCACTAGAATAAAATAAAGCTGAGACTATCCTGGTTAAAGTGAGATAATCCAGGACCAAGTTGAGAAAAGGTCCAATCCAAAGTTTTAGTCATTAGTTGAATTCCAGTTGTTTAGGACGTTGTTAGCCAATCACAATGTTTTGGTATTCTCTTTTGAAAATATTACCCAGAATGCATTAGATTCCGAAACGGAAAATTGTAATACCTGAGTCTTGATTTTCCTCATCCTCAATCATAGGCGCGTCGTATGATTCCTGATCAACTATGGGGACGTCCCTTGATTTTCGAAATAGCTTTTTTAATATGGCATATTCAGTGTCCGTTTTGTTAGCAGGTGCTTTCTGTGTGGTGTTAGCAGGTGCTTTCTGTGTGGTGTTAGTAGGTGATTTCTGTGTGGTGTTAGCAGGTGATTTCTGTGTGGTTTCAGCAGGTGCTACCTGTGTGGTGTTAGCAGTTGATATCTGTGTGGTGTTAGCAGATGTTATCTGTGTGGTGTTAGCAGGTGATATCTGTGTTGTGTCGGCGGCAGGTGGTATCTGTGTGGTGTTGGCAGGTGATATCGGTGTTGTGTCAGCAGATGATACCTTGGGGAAAAATAAGTTGTTCAAGAAGCATTTCAAGCAGTAACAAATACAACATAATCCTACACAATAAGAGAAACACGGCAACCATGCATAAATGAGGGTGTAAATGGGGGTTTACAGAATAGAGAATGCTGTGCAAAAAATATAAAGCACAGAGAAAAATGGACCAACAAATAAAGAATAGGGAATACAAAGTATAAAGAATAGAGTAAAATGGCCTAAGAAAATAAAGAATACAGGAATGAAGCCCCCACCCCCCCTCCCCCCCAAAAATCCACTGTATCCGATCGATAATAAAATCTGAGAATTCTATATGGTAGTTTCAGATTTAATTTAGGTTAACAGATATCTCCGGTGCACAGCCGCCGATATTACAGTAATTACGTATACACCGGTAGTACTTTTGACTTGCTTTCAAAAACTGTTTCCGTTGATATGATATTGCTTATTACTGTTAGGGTTGTACTTGTGCGATTGTTATATATTTAATCGTTGCTTATTTTATTGTACGGTACGTCACAAGCATTCGTGTACCTGCCTTTTCCGAGGCACTGTTTGAATTTTGTGAGGCGTATGGTCTCAAAACTTAGCTTAACTCCGTCACGCATAGGTGTCAAGCTGTCCTGTGTCATGTTCATGTCCTTCATGGCATTAAATACTGGTTACAAATCTTTAAAAGTTTCTTTTGAATTATTCACAACTTTTATCAAAACTCAAACTAGGGCGATTTAAATCTTGACATATTGCCGAGACATACATACACTTGTCTATTATTCAAGACCACATGACATTACAGCCGATTGCATTGAGTGTGTAGGCAAAGGTAATATCTTTGGTAAGCTTGCTTTCTAGCTGAACCGTGAAGTAATTATTAGGTAAGGTAAACTACCCTCCTTTCGAAGTAGCATAGTCCTACAGACAGATAGATCGGTTATCTGTATGACTAGTCTACTCTTAAAGGAGGGTAGTTTATCTAACCTAATAATGACATCACGGTTCAGCTAGCAAGCAAGCTAACCAAAGATATTACCTTTGCCTACACACTCAATGCAATCGGCTGTAAATGTCTTCTGTTTTTTGTTTGCTTTGGTTTTTTTGTCGTTGGATTACTTGTTTCTTGACATGACGATCCACGGAATAGCAACGACGGATGCCGTAAGAAGTAAGCAGATAGTCATGTCGCCAAACTTTAAATAAACAATTTATTATTTCAAACTCATATTTTGGGAATTCGACATCTAGCTGGGAGCCCTACATCTTAGCCGTCTAAATGGTAATCTGCGCGCCGATCAAGAGCGGGAGGACACTGGATTGATCCTCGACTGTCTCTCTGAACCAAAGAATTAAAAAAAAAACGAATTTTGCTACTTAATTCTTCGGTATGTATGTAATACTTGTCGCTGAACGTAAAGCAGTAAGCCATCAGTCAATTTAACAGAAATTCAATCAACATGAACGCCATAAGAGGCGGGACTATTGTTTTGGGGGAAAATTAAAAAAAAAAATAGTTACGTCGGTTATATAATTATATAAATATATTATCATCACTTACATTTATTCGACTGGCGATCTTAAATCCTATAAGTATAGTTCTGATTGAAAAGCAGCAAGCAATCAATAAATTTAACAACAAATTACTCAACATGAACGCCATGAGAAGTGGGACTATGGTTTTTGGGGAAAATTTTAAACAAAAATAGTTACGTCGTTTATATATATAAATATATTATCATCACTTACATTTATTCGACTGGCGATCTTAAATCTTATTAGTATAGTTCTGAATGATTTTCACGTGTTATTTATGTGTATACTTATGTACAGAGAATTGGGTATAATGTACTATTGCTTTAGGAAGTAACAGACATTATTATGCATATATTTCTTACTACCTTGTTCACCATTGTAAAATATTATTTGTATCATTGGTCTGCCTCTTGTTACAGTGTAAGTGTGTTAATAAAAGTTGAAAGTTGATGTTGAAGTTAACTTACAAGTAAGTTAGGGAATTAAATACTGTAAGGTACAAAGTTAAGTAAAATGTACATTCTTTTTAAATTCTCTTCAAACTTACCTGACCTGAATCATTCCTTATTTGTACACACATAATACATACATACATACATACATAAACGGTATGAAATCATGAGAGAACAAAGCTGTGTTGCCGTATAAACGATTTTTTAAAATTGAAAATGGTTCTGTTCTACTTTCCTGTTTCTCCCCCATTTTTTGTGTTTTTTTTTGTTTTTTTTTCTCCCTACCCCAAATCGTTCACACGTGAAAAGAGATTTGGACTTTACGTGGCGAAAATTCAGACAACAAACACTAAAATAATTTACGCACGAACCATCGCTCCACCCAAAAACATACTTCTTTTCGATTTGATATAGTTAACACTTTCTTGTTATAGTAATTAATATTATGAAATTCAGTCGTCTAAATTGTATTTATTTACTTACACTCTGTACAAGAAAAACGATTTGACAATACAATATGACCAGCAACATTATCATATTCTGCAAAAGAAAAAAAAGGAACAGCTAACACACGATTTGCAAATGATATGTAAATGATATGTAAATGCATACAATTTCGCGTCAGACGTGAAAAAAAAAACATGAATGACATTACTGTAATTATCTATACTAAGTCTTATATTATAATCCACAACTTCTTCGGAAGTTGTAATTCCAGTGTCGGAATGTCAGAATGAATTCTATAATCCTGCAGTTGCTTTTCATTAGGTAAAATGCTTTTTTATTCGATTTGAAAAGTTATTCACTTAATAGAAAATCAAAGAATATAGGGTACCCATCCATGACACATAATCAGTACATGCACAGCAAAAAGCACAGGAACAGCGCTTTTATTGCTGTTCTTCATCTCAAAGTCACTAATTTGAATACAAAATTTCTCACCTTCAAATGAGGATCTGGATTGGTTAAAAGAATAGAGAATAATGACCAAAGAAATAGTCAAATAAAGAAAAATGGATAAAAAAAGATAAAGAATAGAGCATAGGGTGCAAAAGTATAAAAAATAAATATAGAACATAAAAGAATTAGGTAATACTATACTGACTACAGAAGTGAACGATGAAAGCATAAACAATAAAGATATCACCAAATTACTCGAAAATTTAATGGACTGACAATCATTTTCATGAGAATTTTACAGAATAAGCGGTTTTATTGAGAATAACGAAAAATGCGCTAAAACTTTAAAGAATACAGAAATTAAGGACCTCCCATCCAGACCCTCTAATATACTGTTTTTTGTTGTTAAAATTATCCTTGTTTTTGTAGTTATTGTTGTCTTTTTTTAAAGATTTATTTTAACATGATAAAATTATTAATAATACCCTTTCTGTAAAAATGTGTTGAGTCCTCATTTCTGCTTCAACCGATCCCCTTATGCATGCTTATACACTGGCAAGCTGTTCTCATCAATACACCAATCTCGAGTTGTTTTTTTCATGAATGGGTTACACCGGTTGAACCGAGGTCAATCGACGTAATTGACGTTATCGAACAATCGGTTCTTACTGAGACGTAATAACAAAAGCATAGTGACTGGAAATTTACGGGAAAATACACGAATTCAAAAGTCGTCTAATAGATGTGCTTTTATTCTAGCTATGCATGTAATTAAAGACGCATATTTTCCCCAGAAAGAAGATATCATTCTTAAAAATTATGATTGAGAACAGGCAAACATCATGGTACTAATAGTACACAGTCTACGCAATTAGCAATGGGTATGCGGCAATTTCGCGTTTTTTTTTAAAAGGTGTTACATCATATAGAGAGCTTCAATTTATTCACAATTAATAGATACTAGAAATAAAAATTTAAGGTGTTACATCAAATAGAGACCGGCATGCAATTTATTCACAATTAATAAGTACCAGAAATAAAAATTTAAGGCAGGCATTATGACTTTTTACGAGTCATGAAAAAATGGTAGACAGGGAAATCCTAATACAAATATTATGCATGTTGGCGAAGTTGTACAATAATTTGTTGATTTGTGGATAAAATTCATAGACCTATGACTAGATGTAGAATACTTAGCAATCAGAATATATTTATTTGTGCCTGTAGCTATACAACTATTTGCTATGATCTGACATAGGTACCGGGTTACATAAAATATAATTTAATGACATTATTTTTCAGGACCTCCATGTAGTTTGGCACGTTTGGAAACAGTGTCTATGAATTCAAGTTATTGCCAGTATGACAAAGTATAACACTGTATTGAGCTCTCTGTCATTATATTGGTTGATTGATTGATTGGTGTTTACGCCACTTTCAACACTATTGTGCTATTTCATGGCGGTCAGTTTTATTGGTGGAGGAAGCCGGAGTGCTCGGAGAGAACCACCGACCTTCGGTAGGAAAACTGACAATCCTAGTCATTTAAGATTGGAGTCGAGTGCACCTGCCCCGTGCGGGATTCGAACTCACAACCTCAGTGTTGACTGGCTAGTGATACAGTAGTTCGACTACTTAGACCACTCGGCCACCGAGGAGGCCCCTCTCTGTCATTATTAGTGTTTCATTAAAGTTCTTTGCATTGAGATCAGTTCATTGTTTCGCAAATGCATCCTTTATGAAATTATGATTTGTAAAATTAAAGACAACCAACATCTACAAATGAACTGTAAATTAAGATGATTGAAATGTTTGAAACCATCAGCGCAAAGTATTATTGAAGCAGCATCCATGTAACATTAGTTGTTAAAGAGAGATTAATTTTTTTTAATTTACATGTGAACCAAACATTTTTCATCCAAATAGCCAAAGAAA
Source organism: Mytilus californianus (assembly GCF_021869535.1). Classification (NCBI taxonomy): domain Eukaryota; kingdom Metazoa; phylum Mollusca; class Bivalvia; order Mytilida; family Mytilidae; genus Mytilus; species Mytilus californianus. The sequence goes on along the minus strand of NW_026262582.1, from coordinate 44,594,508 downwards.
GAAAGTAAATTAATATACTGTAAATTCAGAAATTATTACGTTTTTTTTTTTATTTATGCGAGTAATGCGACTTTTTCATTTCAAATACCAAAGAATTATAATCAATATTTCTTTCAGTCTTAAGTCTACACTATTGATCATTATTAATTTCCAGAAAATTATTTCTATAAATCTGGTAAAATTTTCTTTTATATAACTTCAACCAGGGCTTCAGAGTCTAGGAAGATGACTTTTTATGACAAGAAAAAATTTAAATTACACAACAAAAGTGTATATTCTGCATCAATAAGCTCATCTAGTCCTAAGCGTCATGTGAGATATTTTCGTCACTTAGAACTACTTAGTAGTATTAAACATATACACACATGTACACATAGTTTCTTTTTATAAACTATTTCGATCATTTAAAATTTTGCACTTATGATACTACGATGATCATTAACTAATTTACAGTTTTTGTGGACAAACCCAAATCAGAAATGACCACAACAATGGTACATACATACGGTTCTCAAAAAAAATCTTGTATATCTAAATTACATCATGCAGAAAAGCGCATATTGTCTTCCTCTACTATTTTTTTATTTTTGCTTCTATCCGAAAGCAAGGTTGTGGAACAAAGTTAAACAGAATGATTCCATTACAGTCTCAAACAGGGAAACCAAATATTGAATAAACGACACTGCTAAATTGAGTGTTTGGTACTGGTAAAAAATTCAGGATTGATGTTACTGTGAAACACAATTTCACATAAAACCCTATGAAAAAACTTCTTTTTTTTACAACAAAAAAAAAACAACTGTCAACATACTAAAACTGATCAACTGAATACTATCCACACTGATCTGTGTCCACATTTGTAAAATAGAGAACATATGAGTGAATCAACTCCATTTCTACAATTCTGTCAGTCATTAGTAACTGTTGAACAATCTGTCAGTCATAAGTATATGTTGAACAATCTGTCAGTCATAAGTATTTGTTGAACAATCTGTCAGTCAAATGTATCTGTTGAACAATCTGTCAGTCAAAAGCAACTGTTGAACAATCTGTCAGTCAAAAGTATTTGTTGAACAATCTGTCATTCAAAAGTATCTGTTGAATAATCTGTCAGTCAAAGTATCTGTTGAACAATCTGTCGGTCAAAAGTATCTGTTAAACAATCTGGCAGTCAAAAGTATTTGTTGAACAATCTGTCATTCAAAAGTACCTGTTGAATAATCTGTCAGTCAAAAGTATCTGTTGAACAATCTGCCAGTCATAAGTATTTGTTGAACAATCTGTCAGTCAAAAGTATCTGTTGAACAATCTGTCGGTCAAAAGTATCTATTAAACAATCTGGCAGTCAAAAGTATCTGTTAAACAATCTGACAGTCAAAAGCAACTGTTGAACAATCTGTCAGTCAAAAGTATTTGTTGAACAATTTGTCATTCAAAAGTATCTGTTGAATAATCTGTCAGTCAAAAGTATCTGTTGAACAATCTGACGGTCAAAAGTAATTGTTGAACAATCTGTCAGTCAAAAGTATTTGTTGAACAATCTGTCATTCAAAAGTATCTGTTGAATTATCTGTTAGTCAAAAGTATCTGGTGAACAATCTGACGGTCAAAAGTATCTGTTGAACAATCTGACGGTCAAAAGTATCTGTTGAACAATCTGTCATTCAAAAGTATCTGTTGAACAATCTGACGGTCAAAAGTATCTGTTAAACAATCTGCCATGCAGTCAAAAGTACCTATGGAACAGTCTGTTAGTTAAAAGTATTTATTTACAAATCTGTCAGTCAAATGTATCTGTCTAACAATCTGTCAGTCAAAAATATCTGTTGAACAATCTGTCAGTCAAAAGTATTTGCTGAACAATCTGTCATCAAAAGTATCTGTTGAACAATCTGTCAGTCAAAAGTAACTGTTGAACAATTTGTCAGTCAAAATTATCTGTTGAACAATCTGTCGGTCAAAAGTATCTGTTAAACAATCTGGCAGTCAAAAGTATTTGTTGAACAATCTGTCATTCAAAAGTACCTGTTGAATAATCTGTCAGTCAAAAGTATCTGTTGAACAATCTGCCAGTCATAAGTATTTGTTGAACAATCTGTCAGTCAAAAGTATCTGTTGAACAATCTGTCGGTCAAAAGTATCTATTAAACAATCTGGCAGTCAAAAGTATCTGTTAAACAATCTGACAGTCAAAAGCAACTGTTGAACAATCTGTCAGTCAAAAGTATTTGTTGAACAATTTGTCATTCAAAAGTATCTGTTGAATAATCTGTCAGTCAAAAGTATCTGTTGAACAATCTGACGGTCAAAAGTAATTGTTGAACAATCTGTCAGTCAAAAGTATTTGTTGAACAATCTGTCATTCAAAAGTATCTGTTGAATTATCTGTTAGTCAAAAGTATCTGGTGAACAATCTGACGGTCAAAAGTATCTGTTGAACAATCTGACGGTCAAAAGTATCTGTTGAACAATCTGTCATTCAAAAGTATCTGTTGAACAATCTGACGGTCAAAAGTATCTGTTAAACAATCTGCCATGCAGTCAAAAGTACCTATGGAACAGTCTGTTAGTTAAAAGTATTTATTTACAAATCTGTCAGTCAAATGTATCTGTCTAACAATCTGTCAGTCAAAAGTATCTGTTGAACAATCTGTCAGTCAAAAGTATTTGCTGAACAATCTGTCATCAAAAGTATCTGTTGAACAATCTGTCAGTCAAAAGTAACTGTTGAACAATTTGTCAGTCAAAATTATCTGTTGAACAATCAGTCAGTCAAAGTATCTCTTAAACAATCTGTCAGTCAAAAGTATCTGTTGAACAAAATGTTAATCAAAAGTACCTGTTGAACAATCTGGCAGTCAAAAGTATTTGATGAACAATCTGTAAGTCAAAAGTATCTGTTGAACAGTCTGTCAGTCAAAAGTAACTGTTGAACAATATGTTAATCAAAAGTACCTGTTGAACAATATGTCAGTCAAAAGTATTTGACGAACAATCTTTCAGTCAAAAGAATCTGAACAATCTGTCAGTCAAAAGTATCTGTTGAAAAATCTGTCTAGCAATTTCAGATCGTAAATTGAAGATAGTGTAAATTTATTGTTGTCCTGAAAATGCATGAAATATTTGCTACTGGACATGAACTTACAATTCATAGATAAGTCAATTATTCTGATATTTTTCTTAACTACGTTTCCATTAAGAAACAGAAAATTCTTTGAGCTGTATTTCAAAGAAGAAAATTATAAATTCACCTGTTTCTTTATTTTTCAAAAATTTAAAGACATGACACCGAATTATCAAAATACAACATCGTCCTGAACATACATGAAATATTTCCTACATGACCTTAAGCAACCAACAATCAATCAATCAAAATACAACACATCTAAGAAGAATGCCCTTGTTATGGATCAGATTAACAATTTCAATAAATGTTTAGATAGAAGAAAACACATAAAGCTTTTTGAATTATGTTGCATGCTACTTCAGTTCCAGGGACAAAGAAAAATAGTGAGAAATTCTCGACATATATGAATAATTATAACTTTATGCATTTTCAAATAACTTAAACATATTTCTTTCCATTTGTGCCATCTTTTGACGTTATATTATCAACTTAGTTTTCTTAATTATTCCTAAAAACTTTATGAGATTTAAATTCGTTTATAAATTGTCAATCTAGTAACAAGGGATGCAACTGAACTCATAACTGAAGTAATCCTTGCCACTGGACACCAAACTTCCATCAGTTAATCAATGTAATGTATCGAATATTACTAGTTCTAGTAACAGGCATTTCATATATAAAAACTATATATTTCAGTATAAAAACTCCATACAAACAACAACTATCAGAGATCATCACATTGCAGTATACATAATTCATTGTATGTGAAGGCCGTACGGTGACCTATAGATGTTAACTTCTATGTCATTTTGGTCTCTGGTGGAGAGTTGTCTCATTAGCAATCATACCACATCTCCTTATTTTCATAAGTCGCGTTGACAGTATATAGTCAAAGCAATAACATAAAAGGGACTAAGTTTACAGGATCCCGAATCGCCTACCTGGTAAAATATGCAACATTTAAACTTTAATACTCCAAGAAGAAGTCGACTGACAATTCGGCGATATTGAATAATCTGTAATTCATTTTATACTGATCATTTGTTGGTGTTAAGTTAACGTTTTTTATATTGAAAAAGTGACAAATACAGATGGCAATCTAGAAAGAAATAAAAGTATTGTTCAAGGAACTATTGAAATTACAGATGATCAATTAATGGAGATCGAAACTACAAATGTAAGGAGTGCAGAAACAGACACTGTAGTAGAGAAATGTACACTTGAATTACAGGAGAGCAATACACATTTTTCAAACACTCATTCCAAAAAAGCTGATGTAGAGAAAATATACAAAGTTACAGAATGTGCTAAATTATCAGAAACTAATGAAAACCGGTTAGTTGAAACTATGAACACAGAGAGAAACGACACAATAATGTCAACTCGAAATGATAATCAAGAGCAGTCTGATGAATCGGATGATGATAGTGATGATGATAGTGATGGTGATGATGAGGATGATGATGAGGATGAGGATGAGGATGAGGATGATTGTGAAAAACTGGTCACAGTTGATGAAATTATTTCGAAAGCAGTGATAAAGAAAAGTAGACTGTTGCCCGATAAATTTATTGCGAAAATTAAAGATCGACCGAGAAACTTATAAAATATGACCGGGGACGTGACAAAGTAGAAGAAGTTCGACCAACTAATTCTGATTATCACACATTTAAGCAAAACGTCGAACAAGATTTTCAAGATGTAAGAAACTATGAATTTCGTCCGGATGATACTGACGAGAAACTTTGCTTGCTACTGGTTGCAATTGATAATGGACTTTATATTCATAAGAAATGATTTATTTTCAATGCTAAAATAAAGTTGAATGTGTGAAGGAATTGGAATCCATCCACATACATGCAATTTTTGTTTTCATATAAGCATATCTATTTTAACATTATGATGTTGTAAAAAATATGAATAAGAATTATTATTTTTGTTTGGATCGAGACAATGTGTCAATTCGGATTTTTATTTTATTGAAAAAAGTTTAAAAATCAAAAACAAAAACAGAGTGAAAATGCTGCAATATGTAAAGTATGAATATATCTGTGTATGGTATTGTAGGGAATATCTTTAAACTGTGATATTATAGTAGATGAATACGTGTAATAATTGTATAATGTGCAAATATGAAGTATGATTTAATAAAGATAAAAAAAAAAAAATTTAACGTTTCTCTCTATTTTTTTATAATTTTCAGTATACTATAGTGATAGTCAAAAACGAAAAACATTGATAAAAATAGAAATTGATTGGAAATAACATACTGGCGATTTCTGCTTGTACAACTCATATGTCGAAATTGTCATGTTAGCTTATAAAACCCGGTTTAACCCACCATTTTCTTCAGAAAGTGACTGTTCCAAGTCAGAAATATGACAGTTGTTTCCATCGGTTCGTTGGTTGATATAATCTAGACTGGGTCAACTATCGATTTCGACCACAATAAGTTATTTATGTAAGTGGATCTTATCTTACTGAGCGTTTTTGAAATTTAAGGTTTCTCTTTCAATATAGTAGTTTTCTAGATTTGAGCCAAAAACGTGAGAAAAATATCGTAGTTCAAAGGCAATAATTTCTGTAAGGAGTTGACTGACGATTTTCGTCACTTTTATTTATCAGTAATTGTTGTCTTGGTTGTCATTTTGAACTTTTAAAAATACTATTATGATTTTGTAGAAAATAGCCTAAAACCTCAAAACCTGCAAAATCGCTAAAATTGGACATTTAAAGGGCAATTACTCCAACTTAGGTCCTACCCAATGTAAGAGGGTCTATATGGGGTTTACAGAATAGAGAATAATGGCAAAACAAAAATAATGAATAGAGACGAAAGAGCAAAAAATATAAAGAATAAGGAAAAATGAGGTGCAAAAATATAAAGAATAACTCTGGAAAATTAAAGATTTGGGTTATATAGTACTCATTACAGACATAAACGATGTACAGAGTAAAGAATTGGGTTATATAGTACTCATTACAGACATAAACTATGTACAGAGTAAAGAATTGGGTTATATAGTACTCATTACAGACATAAACCATGTACAGAGTAAAGAATTGGGTTATATAGTACTCATTACAGACATAAACCATGTACAGAGTAAAGAATTGGGTTATATAGTACTCATTACAGACATAAACCATGTACAGAGTAAAGAATTGGGTTATATAGTACTCATTACAGACATAAACCATGTACAGAATAAAGAATTGGGTTATATAGTACTCATTACAGACATAAACCATGTACAGAGTAAAGAATTGGGTTATATAGTACTCATTACAGACATAAACCATGTACAGAGTAAAGAATTGGGTTATATAGTACTCATTACAGACATAAACCATGTACAGAATAAAGAATTGGGTTATATATAGTACTCATTACAGACATAAACCATGTACAGAATAAAGAATTGGGTTATACATAGTACTCATTACAGACATAAACCATGTACAGAATAAAGAATTGGGTTATATATAGTACTCATTACAGACATCAACCATGTACAGAATAAAGAATTGGGTTATATAGTACTCATTACAGACATCAACCATGTACAGAATAAAGAATTGGGTTATATAGTACTCATTACAGACATAAACCATGTACAGAATAAAGAATTGGGTTATATATAGTACTCATTACAGACATAAACCATGTACAGAGTAAAGAATTGGGTTATATAGTACTCATTACAAACATAAACCATGTACAGAATAAAGAATTGGGTTATATAGTACTCATTACAGACATAAACCATGTACAGAATAAAGAATTGGGTTATATATAGTACTCATTACAGACATAAACCATGTACAGAGTAAAGAATTGGGTTATATAGTACTCATTACAGACATAAACCATGTACAGAATAAAGAATTGGGTTATATAGTACTCATTACAGACATAAACCATGTACAGAATAAAGAATTGGGTTATATAGTACTCATTACAGACATAAACCATGTACAGAATAAAGAATTGGGTTATATATAGTACTCATTACAGACATAAACCATGTACAGAATAAAAGAATTGGGTTATATAGTACTCATTACAGACATAAACCATGTACAGAATAAAGAATTGGGTTATATAGTTCTCATTACAGACATAAACCATGTACAGAATAAAGAATTGGGTTATATATAGTACTCATTACAGACATAAACCATGTACATAATAAAGAATTGGGTTATATATAGTACTCATTACAGACATAAACCATGTACAGAGTAAAGAATAAACCATGTACAGAATAAAGAATTGGGTTATATAGTACTCATTACAGACATAAACCATGTACAGAGTAAAGAATTGGGTTATATAGTACTCATTACAGACATAAACCATGTACAGAGTAAAGAATTGGGTTATATAGTACTCATTACAGACATAAACCATGTACAGAGTAAAGAATTGGGTTATATAGTACTCATTACAGACATAAACCATGTACAGAGTAAAGAATTGGGTTATATAGTACTCATTACAGACATAAACCATGTACAGAGTAAAGAATTGGGTTATATAGTACTCATTACAGACATAAACCATGTACAGAATAAAGAATTGGGTTATATAGTACTCATAACAGACATAAACCATGTACAGAGTAAAGAATTGGGTTATATAGTACTCATTACAGACATAAACCATGTACAGAATAAAGAATTGGGTTATATAGTACTCATTACAGACATAAACCATGTACAGAGTAAAGAATTGGGATATATAGTACTCATTACAGACATAAACCATGTACAGAATAAAGAATTGGGTTATATAGTACTCATTACAGACATAAACCATGTACAGAATAAAGAATTGGGTTATATAGTACTCATTACAGACATAAACCATGTACAGAATAAAGAATTGGGTTATTTAGTACTCATTACAGACATAAACCATGTACAGAATAAAGAATTGTGTTATATAGTACTCATTACAGACATAAACCATGTACAGAATAAAGAATTGGGTTATATAGTACTCATTACAGACATAAACCATGTACAGAGTAAATAATTGGGTTATATAGTACTCATTACAGACATAAACCATGTACAGAGTAAAGAATTGGGTTAATAGTACTCATTACATACATAAACCATGTACAGAATAAAGAATTTATCTAATTACAGAAAATTTGAATAGTAAAATCGTTTTCATGAGATATTTACAGAATAAGCGTTATTAGATGAAGAAAAATGCCTTGAATATTAAAATAATAAAGAAATAAAAGACCCCTCATCAAGACCCTCATGTAAGTTTTGCTCTAACTGCTTTAGTTTTTTTTAGATATGACTTCTAGATCATTTAAATGTACTTTTTTCCGTATTTCTCGCTAAGAGGTTCAAAAACTACATACAATTCACTGAAAACATACATCACCGTCGATTATTTATTCTATAAACAAGCGTTCTGTCCGTCTCGAAGTAAGGAGGAAATTAGTGACGACTTCTATTGACGTCGGACGTCATACTATCCTCAGTAGTAACGTTGTTGTTGAGCGAAGCAGTTTATAAATTTTATTTGAACACAGAGGACCACGAAGAAAATTGATATTTTGTATAGTTCAGAAGATAAATCAGGAAATCAAAGAGTTGAGTAAGTATATCATGTTATTTCATCTCATTTTAAAAGTTATTTCATGTCAACTGTTTCTTTTTCGAACTATACGATTGAAAATAGTAATGGTTGCGAATATTTTTACACAACATATTAAGAGTCACGGAAAAAAAACAGTAGAAAGTTATGAATATTTCAGTATAATGATTCAATCTATATGTACGATTTGATTGTGTAACCTGTAGCTAGGCACAGATCAGATGAAAATACTGTAAACCAACTAATTTTCGCAAGCAATTTATTTTCGCGACTTTCGCTAGTAGAAAAATATAATATCGGACATAAATCGTCGCGAATATGTAAAACTTAAGATTTTTTCATTATTCAACTCCATCAAGTAAAATTTGAAAATCGCGAAATTAAATCGCCGCGAGGTAGACTAGAAAGGGCTAAACGCGAAATAAAGTATCAGCGAAAAAAAGTTGGTGACATATGTTTTATGTTCATATGGCTGAACACCCTTTCGCCGTTTTCTCCTCGGCCGTCTACGCGACCTTTAACTTGTTAATAACACGATATTTTAATACATATTTTTGAATTAAATGTGTTATGTAATTGGTGTAGAGATATCAAGGACTTTTACGATTATTATAAATAAGTGGCATTAACTTAAGTATAATATATTAACTTTTTGAAACATTTTTTTCGGGATTTTAGAAAGATTTTGATGTTCAACATCATGCATTTCCCTAATCGACGTTCACATTTAAAAGATATATAATACGGAAATTAGAGGTGACTCAAAGTTCGGATGTCACAAAATTCCTGATCAGTTGCACCGAGCAGTGCATATTTTATCAAAATAAAACTTCTGTAACTTAGAGTATACATGAAATGAAAAATTTTCGAACATACTTTTTAGGAATTAGGAAATATTAAAATGAAAAAAAAAAGTAGAATATAAAATTTAACTGAAATAACATTTTTTTAGATAGTCGATACAAGTAGTATAGGATAGGACTTGGATGAGTTATTGCTATTGTGTTATATTATGGTTATTTTTGTCGTCAACCTGGTCGTTAATATGTTTTTTATTCCATTTTAGGCAATGGATGAGGCGAATTTTGAACGTAACCTGAGCGGATTTATCATGTCTATATTGTACGCTGCTTGCAGCGAATCGGAAGCAGATACATTGTCCGATCAACAAACCAAGACGGATGAAACAGATAAGACAACACTGGAGACAAATAAAGAAAAAGAAGAAACAGCAAGTGAAGAGGAAAGAGCTGCTTTCTTTAGAGAAGTTAGAAGCAACGAGCTTGACAGGCTTACTGAAAACAAAAAAGGAGCTGTCGGAGAAATAAATACAGAGAAGGACAAAGAAACAGCAAGTGAAGAGGAGAGAGCTGCTTTCTTTAAACATTTTAGAAGCAAAGAGCTCGATATTCTTACTGCAACAATGAATAAACAAAGCGATGAGGCAGGAAATCAGAACGTCCAAATCGAACCAAAGATTATAAAGAAAGAGAGTTTGCTAAATCAGGGTGAAACAGAGGCACTAGAAACAGATGAAACAGCTAACGAAGAGGAGATTACTGCTTTCTTTAGAGATTTTAGAAACAAAGAGCTTAACAGGCTGACTGCAACACTGAATAAAAAACGAAGCGATGCAGCATGTCATCAGGACGACCTAACCAAACCAAAGATTACGAAAAAAGAGAGTGCTCAAAATCAGAGTGAAACAAAAACACTAGAAACAGAAGAAAACGCTAGCGAAGAAGAACGTTTAGCCTTCTTTCAGTCTGTTAGAGAAGTTGAACGCCAAAAGCTTGTTGAAGCATTCGACCGAGAACAAATTTGGAAAGAAGAGAGAGAAAAGAAACGAATGAGAAGAAGACAGGAAAAGATAAAGAAAATGTTTGAGGAGTTTCACATACCAGCTGTTAGTGCATATCCAGCATCTTATTCTTCACATGAGCAAGAGCAGGAGCCAGGTCAATTCAATGCGAATTACCATAAGGTAAATAGTGCTATACTATAGTATGTTTCCATTTCATTTTTTACAAATAGAATGTAATGAAAATAAAATAATATCGGCACCAAGCCCAAAATGAGGTTCATTTTGTATACATTTGTTTTGTATTATCGCATTAAGGCGAGTCGTTATTAATGTTGATAATGTATTAACTTTGTGGATGTTATTAAAATTTGTTAGAAAAGACAGGCGAAAGATACCAAAGGGACATTCAAACTCATAAGTCGAAAATAAACTGACAACGCCATTGCTAAAAAATGAAAAAACCAACAGACAAACAACAGTATACAAAACACAACATAGAAAACTAAAGACTGAGCAACACGAACCACACCAACAACTGGGGGTGATGTATCCTCTTCATTTATGCATGTTTCCATTTGATTTATTGGTTGTTTGTTTTTGCTTAACGTATATTGAGGCATTTTTTCTTTGTTTTTTTTCTTCTTTATATGAAATGCTCATTAATTAATTGAAAGTTTATCGATTTATTTGTTATGCAGTATCCAAGTAACAGTAACACAGAGTACAATATATTACTAAAACACTCTGTCTCACGACTCCATGAGAGAGTACAAACTTTCGTCAAAGAACAGAAAAAGCTTCAGCAACACATTGAGCAAACCCATTCTACAAAACCTCGGGATGATCCAGAAGAAAATAAAGGAAATGGTAAATTGTTAATGATATTTTTTATCTGGACATAGTTCTAATGCATTTTATTGAAATTATAAGTTAAAGGTTATTTTAAAGGAGATAATTGATCTGTTAACTCGGCCTTTTACTCACAAACTTCAAGCATGATATATTCAGATAGTCATAAAGCTTATGAATAAATTTCAAAACATCCTTTATAACTATAATTTCCCAGCTAATTAAAAAAACCTCTACCACTTTTATCGGATAGATTAAGTCTAAACTATCAACAACATAGCATACCTTAATTTTACATACCAACATACAAAAGTTAAAATACTTACATTTAACAGGACACATCAGCATAAGAGCAAGAATGGATGCAGAAATACTAGCAGACAGAATTAATGAAGTCAAGAGAAAAGGCTCTGTCAAGCGCTTTGTAAACAGGATTTTCAAGGTAAAAACGTGTTTATGGGAGAACATTGATGAAGTATATTCGTTTTAAGGTTCTCTTAAGAAGGAAATAAACGGAATTTTTGCGTAAACAAGTACTTTTCCATGTAAAGAAGGAAAAAAAAAACAAACTTCAAAATGGTATCTTGTTGATGTACCCTTAAAAGGAGAGACATCGAGAAAAGAAGACTGTTCGCATCTAGGGTGTGAAAAACGGCTGGAAATTGCAGATACTTACTTTAAAATATTTCTTCATAAATTGGCGGATAAAAGAATGGTAAGCATCGGGCACATTCAAATATCAAAGGAGGCTCTGGGATGTTAAATTTTGGCACTAAATGGTAATTATGTCTTGTCAAACAAACATCTGATACGGTTTCTACCACATACACAATACATAGAGGAACAATAGTGTGGAGTTCATTGCCGTCTATATCCCTTATCTCATTTCATTGCCGTATATATCCCTTATCTCATTCCATTGCCGTATATATCCCGCTTCTGATTTCATTGCCGTATATATCCCGTATCTCATTTCATTGCCGTATATATCCCGTATCTCATTCCATTGCCGTATATATCCCGTATCTCATTTCATTGCCGTATATATCCCGTATCTCATTCCATTGCCGTATGTATCCCTTATCTCATTTCATTGACGTATATATCCCGTATCTTGTTTCATTGCCGTATATATCCCGTATCTCATTTCAGTGTTTCATTGCGCATATATCCCATATCTCATTCCATTGCCGTATATATATCCCGTATCTCATTTCATTACCGTTTATATCCAGTTTCTTATTTCATTGCCGAATATATCCCGTATCTCGTTTCATTGCCGTATATATCCAGTATCTCATTTCACTGCCGTATATATCCTGTATCTCATTTCATTGCCGTATATATCCAGTTTCTTATTTCATTGCCGTATAAATCCCGTATCTCATTGCGTTGTCGTATATATCTTGTATCTCATTCAAATTGTCGTATATATCCCGTATTTCATTGCATTTCCGTTTATATCTGGTATCTCATTCCATTGCCGTATATATCCCGTATTCCATTGCTTGCCGTATATATCTGGTATCTCATATCATTCAATGAATTCCGTCTCGTAATCTGGCATCGACCACTTGCAATTTTCTAAAATTTAAAACACAGTTGATATTTCATTTCTATAAAGAAATAGTATTTAAATCAAAGTTATTTTTATTTCCAGAGAAGCCAATCAATGCTTAGGATTAAGCAGGTAGACACAGAAGAACAGAGTCTGAAGCAAGATTTGACATTGTTGGACGATAACAAAGACGAGGACAATGAAGAAGAAGGTAATAACCTCCATCATACTACAAAATAATAACTCGCCCTCTTCTCGTTTGTTATTTTCTTGTTGGTGTTGGATCTTACAAACATATAAGTGTATTGGAACAGTCTGAACAAGTCACCCTTTTGCAAACATAATACTAATATAAAACAGTAGACACAAAGCACCGACATAACAATACATGCATCACTGAAAGCATAATACATCTAATACATAAAAGATGATTTCTCATACACAAGCTTTACTTGAAACGTGTTGGGCGCTGCTAGTGGACTAAAGGTACATTCGGCCATATAGCTAGTGATACGATTCAAGCAACCTTTAAATGATACATCCTTATTGCAAATTATAGTTTGTAAATTTTGTATTGTATTAAAATCAGGATTTCCACTCCCTCCATAAAAACTAACATTAGACGATGCTGTTTTTTTTTTGTTTCGATGATAGGAAATGTTTCAGCTGATCGATGTTACTCCAGAAACATTTGCTATATTTATATGGTCAAGCGTCGGTCCCATAACTTTGCATTACGATTAAACTGAACGAAAACTTTACTCTTAAACATTTTTCTTTGGTATAGATAATCCAGATACGCCAAGATCATCAAACAGTGAATGGTGCACATTCAGTGACATTGAAGACACACCTAGACCCAGACTAAAACCATTTTTCACAGCATTAGAAGAAAGACACGAGACAATAAGAGCACTTCCATCTGGATCCACCAAACCAAAATCGACTGAATCAGTCATTTCACTTCAACTCGATTTAACCAGTAAAAGTTCACTTGTACCTGTCAATTCGCGATCAAATACAAAAGAACCAATCAAAAGACGGTCAACTGAGTCATCTGATAAAAATGAACCAATCAAATCAGTTCATATTGAAATAACAGATCCAAACCACGGAGAATCTACAATGGAACACTCTCTAAAATCTACAGGCAGATGTCAGCGCTTTAGAATATGGCTTAAACGACTTTGCTGCTGCTGTAGCCAGATAGCTGAAGATAGTCAACAATTTTGTTCTTGATTTTATTTGATATTAATTAATTTTCTTTACTTATTTACTTATTTTTCTATTAAAATTTTGTTTGTTTTCTAGTAGAGTTTAAAAATAGTTTCCCTATTTGAGAACAAATACAACCCTGAATAGAAAATCTTAAGGCAATATTAGCTTACAAAAATGAGTATATAGATGGTCAATCCATGCAGAAAACACAGGCAGTTGTCCGCATTAGCAATGATACTGCATCTCCTTATTTTTATTTAGGAACATGCAAAAGAGGCCATCAGTTCCATTTTTCTTAATTTGCCTATTTTCTTTTTTTTTTTTGCATTTGAGCTAGTTATTATGCTAAGCGTACCACTTTGATAATTCAAAATATTAGACATCAGGAAGTAGGTATCCGTCAGATCTGAAAAATGCTCACATGTTACAACTCATCACTGTGAAGCTACTGACCAAGTATGAAGTTTTTCTTTTTACTAACACTTGAGAAAAGTGTGATGAAAATGTTAATAGATGTGGTATGAGTGCCAATGAGACAACTCTCCATCCAAGTCACAATTTGTAAAAGTAAACCATTATAGTTCAAAGTACGGCCTTCAACACGGAGCCTTGGCTCACACTGAACAGCAAGCTATAAAGGGCATAAAAAATGACTAGTATAAAACCATTCAAATAGGAAAACTACTGGTCTAATCTATATAAAAAACACTTATGAGCCACATCAACCACTGAACATCAGATTCCTGACTTAGAACAGGTGCAAACAAATGCAGCGGGTTTAAACGTTTTAATAGGCGCCAACCTTCACCCTATCTGAAACAATAGTATAACATGACAACATAGAAAGACACACTATGTATATGTATAAGTTAAGTCTATTCAACATATCAAAAAAGTTCAAAGTATCCCTAAATAGGAATTATGTCTGACAGATTCGAAAAGTTCGCACAGCTTTCAACTCACCACTACCAAACTGCTAACCAAATATAAAGTCATTCCATTTAGTAGTACTTGAGAAAGAAAAAAAAAAAAACGGCGGAAATATGTATTGGACATACGAACGGACAATGTGAATGTAATATAAAAAAGGGGGTATAATATATTTAAAAAAAAAACATGCTTAATTCTTTAACTGTTACAGTAGAAATTTACAACTGCATCTTCTTTTTAAATGTTAGCCGGATGCGGTTCACGTTTTTATCTTTTATATTTCATAGAGCGAAAACGCAAAACTGCCTCACCCGGACATGCATAGATACCTTTTATCTATTATAAAAGCGGTGGAGCACCTGCTATATATTGGAAGATAGGAACCAGGTACTGAAATATTAGTGGAGTGACATTTACCATAAAATTTAATTTTTAATGCACATACCTAACACAAACAGAAAGTACAGATAACACATCCTTAACTGAGGTTTTGTTTGAAAAATGTCACTCTCCTATAGGCCTCTTTTTTATTTTTCATTACATAGTATGAGTGGGCCAATAATGAGATTGAAGGTTAATATTGATCAATTATGGACTTTTAACAAGGTCAATACGTTATATATGTTCATATTATATTGACCGAGGACGATTATATACTGAACTCACTTTTATTACATTGTCCAGAATTCATACTTTCCTCGAAGGTAACTATCAGTATTCATTGTAGACATGCTGTTTATTATTACTGTTCTGGACCAATTCTTCTCTTAAATGTTTTGGCATTATTTAGGGTTCAAAAGCTAGGACTTGGGTATAAAATGGTTTAAATGATATAGTTTAAAAGCTCCTACTTAAAGTAAGACATTTCCCCACTTTATTTAACTTTTGTATTGTTGTACAACTTACTGTCATAATATTAGAATATTTATTGTGTATTTTGGTATGAAATAAATATGATCATTTAGGTATTATTCTTTAAGACTTCCCTTCCCAGAATGCTGGCTTATACATGTCCAAATTATTGTCCGGTCGAGTATTAGCTTTGTCCTCCCAGAGAATTGTCCGTTATGTCGGTTGTTGTAGACACTTGTCCCCTAGTGTGACAAGGTGTCCAGGGCAGAACTGGTCTTCATAGTTTATGTAAAGTACATAGAACCTGGGTTAGTATGGTTATTTCGTGGCTGTGCCAGCATTAAGTAAAAAGTTATCCCGAAAACGTTACTTTTACTTGAATGTTAGATCAGTCCGTTCACAGAAGTATAAAGAGATCAACCTGCATTGTCTCAGAACATATGTTGTATCATGCAATCGGCCCTAAATATGATAGAAATGATTGGCAGAGCCTCGCATTCTACCTTTTTTAAGATTTATACAAATAAACACATGCTTAGGCGGAATAAGGTGTCGAAAATTAAAAAAAAAAAATGTGATTTTCAATTTTTCATCTGTAGTTGCCAAAAGGGGTGTTTGTCAGACAAAAGCGGCATAGGTCAGACCTATATAGGCGAGACATTAAATTGTACGTCTCGTGCTGAAATAACGTCAAGATATGTTAAAATAAATCGTATATATTATCATGTTGTTAAAGAAAATTATAACTTTGTCATTTCAGAAAAGTACTGTCTTAGCCTTTTTATAGTTCAATCATAATTATCTTGCCATTTTTTTACCTGTCACATTGAACACTCAACAATAAACCAAGCAGTTTAGAACACAATGCATAAGCATCATGGCAAAGTTAATATACGCCCATGTTCATCTAGCATGAAGGTAGCATTTTGCCCGAATCAGTGTTATCTTTTTCCTCAATTGTAAGACATGCGATGTGTCCTCAGTGGGGACGTCTCGTGACTTTCGTACATTTTTGTACTATGTCGCCATGATCGGTTTCTGTTTTATGATAATTAATGTCTGGTAAAAGTTAGCTGTTAGTAAAGCATTTGGGGTGGGGGGGTGGGGGGGGGATCTGATGCGCGTAACTTGAGTAACCAGAATCTGAAAATAGAAGACGCTGAAGCTGATGAATGGAATGTTTGCTTTCATTTAATTTTGTTCTAACACGAGAGAAAAAAATAATCATACAAAATGATGGATAGTTTCTCTCATCTCATCAGTAAAAACGATATATGAGACGAAGATGGATCCTCGTGATGAAAATGTCAGTTTTGGCAAATTGTCAACGATATGCATGACTGAAATCTTGGGATGATGGTAACTTTTTTGTAAGGATGCCCGCCCGTAGCTGTGTTAAGATGCGCATAACTTTACCAAATGGAACTATTTCATGAATATTCAGAATGATAATAAGTAATCAATATAGCGAATGGCCGAGTCTGAAACTCCATTGAACTGCAGAAGGGCTCTTTGTGAAAGAAAAAATATTAGAAACGTCAAACGGACCATTCTAAATAGTTTGTGTAAATGTTCTTTAAGATGAACATTATTTAAATATTTACTAAAGGGGTTGTCTCATTGGTAATCAGACCGTATCTTACTTTTCATCTCATACAGATAGACCATGCATGATTGAATTTGGTAACAGAAATGCAATTTTTTGTCTTCATCTTGAAACTTGGTGGATTATTTCAGCTATAGATTATACTGTATAGAACTAACACTCCGGTTATAAAAGTTTCATTTTAAAATTCCTATTTTAATGGCTACTGCTGGCAGGTTGTTATTCTTCAATTCCAAGTTGACAGTTCTCAGTTCAAATTTAATGTTAATTAGTTTTTCCTCCTGAATATGCATGAAATATGTGCCACTGGACAACAAGCAATAACAATCATTCAAACATCATTAAATAAATCTGAAAGGAGAAATTCCGGTAAGGGCTAGTTTTGGCCTCAAATTCGAAGTACATCTGATGAAAGATTTTGACATTTTTTAAACACTGAAGTGTCTACTTCAGTCGATTCAATTAGTTTATGTAAAAGATTTGGAGTGATTTGGTCATTAAAGACGCTCAAATTCAAGCTTAAATATGAAAAATCTATCAAATATGCCATAAAACTTCACTTTTCAAATGTTACCCATTCCGTGGCATATGAATTCACACAGCACATTCTCTTATTTTCTTTGTATTGTTTTATGTATTATTTGTGGTTTTTTTTCTTTAGATGTTGTCTTTGTTTTTTTTTTTTCAGTATGATGCTATCATATCGTTTTATTTTCTTAATTTCCTTTAAGGTTAAATCATGTGGAAAAAATGCCAATCAAATAGTTTTCTATGACTGTGGTCTTGATGTAGGGATCTTCATTGCTGTATTCTTTAATTTTAGTCCATTTTTCTCTGATCTTTAATTTTTAGCTTATCATTCTGTATTCTTTATCTCTTAGAACCCCATAGTTCTGTATTTATTTTTTTGTCATTTTTCTCTGTTCTGTATATTTTAGCACCCGATTGCTTTTCTTTCCTGAATAAATCACTATCCTATCCAAACCCTCATGGGTGTTAAGTCGGTGACATTCTTTGTGATGTTTAAATCTACTTAATTTCTGCAGTATATGTATTTGTTTATACAATCCACATGGCAATTTATAAATAAAACCTTATTTTGAATTTAATCGATACACATTTTTATTGTTTGTCCTTTAAATATACAATATCTGCTATAATTGTCAGAACACGTCATTACCATTTACGTAATGCTTGCTATATATGGTACAATATATTTATCAACCAATCATTTGGCTCATTTTTCTTGAATCTTTATGGTATTTATACATTTTGAGTAGCTTCTTGCAATTATTGGCGAAGAAATAACAGACTTACGCTAATTATGGTAAGTTTGATCGATCATCCAAACATATATATATTTGATATATTAAAAATATTCTTTCTTGTTAGCTAAATGTCTGAATAAGTATTAACATAATACCAAAATCGAAAGTTGCAATCATATCTACCGTTTAAGCAAAAACAATTTTTTATTGAAGTACTTCAAGTATACGCGAAACTAGACATGTGAACATAACTACAGTGATGAAACTATTAAGAATACAATTTTAACTGGCATTCTTTGATTGGGTAGGGCGTGTCCTTTAGTCAATAAATATGAACACATTAAGACGATATGAGGGTATGGCGTTTACTGAATAGAGAACAATCAGCAAAATGCGCAGAAAAAGGGGAGGGGGTAAATAAAGAATATAAAAAAATTGGCAAAAATTGTGGCTTTGTTAAACATGCCCGTGAGCACACAACCCTCCCTAAACCCGGGACAGTGGTGTAATAGTATGGTTAACAAATAGTGCATTTTATTTTGGGTGAAGTTTATGGACAGTAATCTTCCAAAAGTTAATAGACCGTAGGGAAACTAAGTTCAAAATAGTTTTTTGGGGATGACTGAACAGTCCATAAACTGATATCTGACCCGATTTAATGTGACTTATTTGTTAAGTATAAACATTAATTTTTAGATGTTAAAATAATTTGTGTGTTGCATTTATTCCAAACTGCACAAAACCACTATAGAACTTTTGAAAATTTAACATCTTTTCTCAGTGATTTGGAACATATGAAGTAATATAGAAATAAGAAGATGTGGTATGATTGTCAACGAGACAACTATCCACCAGAGACCAAATGACTTAGAAGGTTAGCAATTGAATGTTACCTTACGACCTTCAACAATGAGCAAAACCTATATCACATAGCAAGCTATACAAGTTCCCGAAATGACAAATGTAAAACAATTCAAACGAGAAAACTAATATCGGCCTAATGTTTGTAACTGTCATGGTTTGTAGGATAATACGCTTTCTTTCTACAAGGAAGTCTATATTAAAGAAAAGAAATAGTTATCTACCTCCTGTTATACATATCTCTTTGACTCCCCAAGAGGGTCTTATTATGTGAAAAATAAATAACTATCATAAATAACTTACATATTGATTCACAACTAATAAAACGACATTAACGACAACAACACCCGTAAATTACCTCAAAGTACTTTCAATTCAAGAACTTGGAACGAAGCCAATAAATACACCCCCATATAAAATTTATCTATTTTTCTTAATTTTTTCAAACTTAAAGTAACTGAGGACAATGTAGAAGGAATGTGCATTGAAATAGGCCTTCCATAAACAGAAGATGTTTTATTTTTAGTCTTGTCATATTTATTTGGGCTGTCAGTCGAGGAAGGTCATGTTCGAGTCTGCTGATAACAGTTTTTAAGACAGACATAAAATTCGGTTACTCATTAAATATATTTAAAATAAAATAAAATGAAGGAAAATAAAAGAACACACACAATATATTGCTGTCTTCAACATGCATTTGTAATTACAATATTTTTTAAAATTTTCATTAATATTTGATAGGAAAAACCAACAGGTGCGCAAAAAATAGAAAATATGTATGAATACCATACCTGCGTTCGAAATCTAACACATGTTGCAGTTGTGCGGACAAGATGTAAAGTAAAATATTTCCATCATTATCTCGTTTTGGATGTGGGTTTTTATTCTGTTGACATCATACATTATACTCCTGGAAATTATGCAAAGAAAGCTCGATCAGTGGCACGAGTTACTCGGCAGACGATAAGATTTGACGAAACTGATTCAAAATTACTAGATTTTTCAGCTGGTGTATTTTTCATAACGAGGCAAGAGTACCCGTCGACTGGTGATGAAATGGAGATGGCGTATCTGAGAGCAAGTTATCGAAGTGGAGAAGCTGAATACAGCTTAACAAGCAATAACTGTGAATCATTCGTCACGTGGGTCTTAACAGGTGAGGCTAAATGTGAACAATTTGAACAAAGTGGTGCAGGGAAAAGAATTTTAATGGATGTTATTGACAGTGGAATAGATCATCGCAATAAAGTTGTTAAAAACGGACAGTCTGATCTACCAACGCGTTTGTCTGCGATATCGCTTGCAAATGCATTTACCAACTCAGGAGACGCACTTCTTGACATTGCTGTGACCCGAAGTCTTATTAAAGACCTAGCTTTACCGAAATCTACCGCTGCGGCGTTAGCTGCCAAAGCAGGTGCAACAACTGCTGCTAAGGTCGGGCCTTCAGCTGTAGCCGCTGGTGTATCGGCAGGCATTACCGCTGCTGTTGCAGTTCCGGTAGAAGCTGTCTTCTGCGGAATTGATATACACAAACTGAATAAACAAAAGAAAAACGGTCTTATTAGTGAAAAGGGTTTTAAAAGACAAGTTACAAAGAAAGTCAGTGGTTCCGCTTCTTCAGTTGCCGTAGCAACGGGTACTGGATTTCTTGGAGCATTCATTGGTCAGATTGTTTGTCCGATTCCTGTAGTTGGAGGTGTTATTGGGGGAACTGTTGGAGGCGTAGTAGGGAGTTTAGCGGGACGGGCAACAGGGTCTGTTGTATCTGGTAAAATCTTTGACGCAGTTACAGATTGATAGTAGTTTATTGAACTAATATTTCAATCCAAAATCAAACCTAGACGTCGGTTATCGTTCTTTTGTGTCGAAAGAAAGACTCTTTCTACGGAAATACTGATCGAAACCCGTGATCGTTTCAGTCGCCACAATACAATGACAATGGTATCGAATGAAAGAGGACGGAAATTACAAATTAAAGTTTTTTTTTATAATTGATAATTTGAATATTTATTGTACAGATCACAAAATATTTAGAAATATTATGTTAATTTCCTTTATAGAAAAGCCTAAAATGCATTGTTTTGCATAATGAAAATGCGGTGTTCATAATCTGATTCGACAGATGTCTTCCCATATGAAACTTTATTTTTGTTTTAGTCCAATTATGCTTTCTTGTAGTGGAATATGACCACTAATAAAATCACAGTCTCTATTAATGGTATCAGTAACATTTCAAATCAAATTTGAAAAACATCTTTTAGGAGTTTGTTCAAAAGTGGTTAATATATACATATAGTGGTATTTTTATAAATTTGGATTGTACCCTATTGTTTGTTAACAGGCTTTAAAACATAGAGTTTGGATTCATTACTTTAAACTCACAGCCGTCTTTACTTTATGATTTTCATAAAACTAACAGTTACGCCCTATTCAAGACCCGAGAAGCAACATAAATGCTGTAATGCACCATTAAAAACCAAGAAACGTGTTGACAGAAAACTTTATAAAAAGCATGAATATAACAGAATACGTTTTGTATGTCCATTGAAAAAAATCAGAGTGGATGGTAAAAGAAGTTTTGTATTGATAACTATATTTTGAAACAAATGAAAAAAAAATGTTTTAGTAAGTGCGCAACTGAGAAACCACACAGCCTTTAATTTTCTAAGACATTACAATAATATTATTAAAAGATTTGCAATGCTCTTAATTAACAAAGACAGGAAGCCTTGATATACCAGACAATAATCTAAATCATAATCCGAGAAAAATTGTCCACAAAACACTACACGATAGAACAAAGATTGGGCAACGCGAACCATAAAACAAAAACTGTCCGCTATAAGCTGGGCTCGTACCCCCGCACCCAGGATAGACTACAATACAGGGAATATAAGAAGTTGGTGATATAGTTTAAACTTTTTCTAGTGTTTTAATTACATGTATGTAAATCCTACTTTCACGAATATTTTCATATCAGGATATTTACAATATATGTACATTTTCGGAAAATATGAAATTCATTTGTATTATACGAGCGTTAGAAACAGGACGAAAAGCGAGACTCGCCGAGTTTTTCTCCTGTCAAGTTCGGAGCGAGTACAAATAAATTTGATATATCTGACAATGTACATATATCGTTATATCCTATAATTTAAACCCGGCACTTTATTTAAATCCAAATAGTTGTTTCTGATTTTTAAAAGAAATCGACATAGTTTAAGAGCGGACCGCAAAGAGGACCACAAAATGAACTTTCACACAAATAGAAATATTCACATTACCGTTTGCTCAATATGAACCATGTTTAAGGAGTTGCTATATCAAGGTAGCTAGATAAGGCCAACATTTTCCAAGTTCAATGGGGCATTCCTCTAGAAAAATTGAATGGACTGGATGCACATTTACTTATTAGGATCTAATAATGTACAAACTTCCATGAGGATGTTATAAATAACGAAGGAGAAATTGCGACGCAGGGTAGGTGCAGGACAGGATGAAAATTTTCGAAATGCAAAGAAGCATGTCTTTCGGATAACTCAATGGACTGAAGCATCATACCCACATGCAAATTTATATATAACAAACTAACAATACACCCAGTTTCATGTAAATACGATAAATCATGTAGGAGCTGCGTTGACAATGTCGGTTCTGAAAAGGGTACACATTTCTACAGTGAAAAGGGCATGATTCTGGATAAACTGAACAGAATAAAAAATCCTATATTAAGGCACATGCATATCAGGGTCTAACAACATACCAAGTTTTGAGTAGATACATGTACGAGCTGCGATGACAAGTTATGTGTTGAACAGGGAAAAAACTTCTAAGTTGAAAGGGACATAACTTTAATAAAAAAAAAAAACACAATGGGCGGGAAAATCCTACCTACATGCACATCTGCATACGAGGATCTCATAATGTAATGACTATCAGATTCACGAAGAAGAGATATACCAAGTAGGAGGAGTGAAACATTTAAATGGTGAAAGGGGCATAACTCTTGATAAACTAAACAGAATAAAATAAAACCATTCGAATGATTGCGTATCATGATCAATTATTCTACTAAGTTTGAAGTGAATCACACAAAGGATAAAAAAATGGTTTGCACAGACAGACATACAGACATGTCGATTCCTATTTACCCCAACCTTGTTTGCGGAGGTGCGCTTAATTATGCAATAGGTTTATAGGTTCCAGGTTTTGTGTAAAGGACTAACATGTTATTTTGCATAAAAATTCCAGGCAAATGTATATACGAGGATATACAAAAGTAGAATGTATAAATGTTTATACCTAAAAATAATACTTTCAGAATGTTACACGTCACAAGGCTCTATTTGTTTTTTGTTTTATCGCATTTATTACATTTGTTCCCATATAGTTGGTTTGTTTTTATGCCACCGCCGTAGGCGACAGGGACATTAAGTGTTACCTTTGACCGTCCGTGACATTCGTTTGTCACTGCTATTTTTTAAATGGTATAACAATATGTTTTGTTTGTTTTGTTCATATCTTCCATTTGTTCGGTGTACCCAAAAACAAGTTATGAAAAATGGTAAGATTGGAAATTGTACCATGCTTTATGTGGAACACTCTGAAAATTGGTGTTTGGAAATGGCTGTAGAGATTTTACGTACCTTATTTTTTTCGTCACTATGGTGCAAAGATAATAATTTTTTTTAAATTTCAGTATAGCAAGTATCTTATACTGGAAACAAGAAAATATGCAGAACTTTTTATTCAGTATAGTTCGGAATCAAGCATTCAGCTGGGGGAAAGGGAAAAAGGGGGGGGGGGGGGGGGGGGGGGTGGCGGTGTCTCAAAATAACTTTTTCGACTTTTGATAAAACTATTTTTAGCAATAGCTTGCAAGAACAAGAATGAAAGTTGAACCCACGCTCATTTAAAATGGAAACCAATGATTTTATTTCAATAAAATTAAACGAAATCCCCCCCCCCCAAAAAAAAAAATCAAATTATGAATGAATATGTAGTAAATGTTCGGTGTTTAAATACGTAAAAACAATTGATTTTGATTATACCTTTATCATAAGAAGAGTTTCTCGCTTCATTCCATGCACCAATTAATGGTTGGTTGCTTAACGTCCAGTGGCAAATATTCCATATATGTTCAGGACGATTTCTGATTTCGAAACTTTCAATAGTATATTTAAACTGTTTGTATTTATGTTTTTGTTGTCTATTATAGAGTGAACTGTTTCCACTATAGGGTTTTAATGAGTACGTTCTTGTATGTACTATATTTTGTTCCACTGATCCTCTGTTAATTTAGGCAGACATTTAGTTTTGATTCGGGGCGATTTAGAGCTTGACAATGTGTATAGTGACACAGTATATTCCGGATGAAGATCGTATGATGAGAAGTCATATGTGTTTGTGTCGTTGGGTTGCTTACTCATAGACGTACACGTATTTTTTTTTTTCGCAGATGGATTGCGGGGCTATTACAATCATTTGACATACGTCGTCAGTAAACCGATTTCACATTCTCATCTTCTTTCTGAAACCACTTTTCAAATTTACATATTATGTACCATGTATTCGGAAATGGTGTATATCATAAGGTATTCTATTATCTATAAAAGATTTTCATTTGGTTCCGGATAAAACATGATTACTATAGGGTAATACAAGTTTAAAAAATTCTTTGAAACGACAAGGGTGAAATTATTTTAATCTGCAAAGAGAAATTGTTGAGTGAAGGACCTTCTAACAACGGGTGACAAATATGGTGGTATCGGACGGTGGCACAAATTCCTTAGAGAAATCCTATGTAAAATCCCATTCTAATTATATTTTCTGAAACGACTTGGTATTATTTAAGCACGTATAGCAGGTATGAATAAACAGCTGCGCCGTGAGCGCACGATACGCCCGTCTCTTTTTCAAAGAATAAAGTTCAATAAATTATAACTTCTCAATGTCATATCAGAAATTCATGAAAAACTA
The DNA here is from genome assembly GCF_021869535.1 of Mytilus californianus. NCBI lineage: Eukaryota > Metazoa > Mollusca > Bivalvia > Mytilida > Mytilidae > Mytilus > Mytilus californianus. The sequence continues at coordinate 44,568,830 of NW_026262582.1, read as the reverse complement.
AAGGGAGGTTATCTTAAAAGATATAAACCAGTCACCAAAGATTCATGATAACTGCTCAAAGCATTGACCGAAAACTGAAAAATATCCCCTTTTTTATGAATACAATCACATAACTCCGAAACGTAAATTCTATTTATATAATTATAATTTAATTTATAAAATTCGAAAGGGAGCTCACGTCAATAGATATAAACAATTCACCAAAGTTACATGAGAACTGCTGAAAGCATTTTTGAGTTATTGTCCGAAAACTGGAACCTCCACCCTTTTTTAATGAATAAAACCCCATAACTCGGAAACCGTAAAATCTAAAACTTATAAAATTCAAAAGGGAGCTCATGGCAATAGATATAAACAATTCGCCAAAGTTTCTTGCATATTGGTAAAAGTGTTTATGAGTTATTGTCCGAAAACTGGAAAATCCCCCTTTTTTAATGAACCCCCCCCCCCCCCCCCCCCCCAAAACTCGGAAACTTAAAATCTAAAATTTATAAAAAACGAAAAGGAGATCACGTCAATAGATATAAACAATTCACCAAAGTTTCATGCGAATTGGTTCAAGCGTTTATGACTTATTGTCCGACATGTTGACGACGGATAAATAAAACCCCATAATTCGGAAACGTAAAATCTAAAATTTATAAATGTCCAAAGGGAGCTCATGTCAATATATAAAAACAATTCACCAAAGTTTCTTGCAAATTGATGAAACTGTTTTTGAGTTATTGTTCAAAAACTGGAAAATCCCCCTTTTTGTAATGAATAAAACCCCAAAACTCGGAAACGTCAAATCTAAAATTTATAATAAACTGCTTCGCTGAGCGCAGCTGGATACGCCCGCAGAGGTCCAACCCTGAACAGTTGGGGCAAAAATGGACACATTATTCAAGCTTGATACAGGTCTGAATTTGGATTGTAATTAAATATTTGACATATTATAGGTTTCTGAATGAATGTAGTCAAAGAACTTGAAATTAGTTATATGAATTTAATTTATATTCAATTAAAGATTTCTTGCTGTTGTGCAATACACTGTGCTGTTGCGCAATACTTAGTAAATCTGTTGTCAGACTATAAACAAATAAAGTTCAATTAATTCTCAATGTCAAATTAGAAATTTATGAAAATGTAAAGGGAGCTTACATCAATAGATTTAAACAATTCACCAAAGTTTCATGAGAATTGCTGACAGCATTTTTGAGTTATTGTCCGAAAACTGGAAAATCCCCCCTTTTTTCATGAATAAAACCCCATAATTCAGAAATGATAAATGAAAAATTTATAAAATTCTAAATGGAGCTTACATCAATAGATATAAAAAATTCACCAAAGTTTCATAAGAACTGCTGAAGTTATTGTCGGAAAACTGGAAAATCCCCCCTTTTTTAATGAATAAAACCCCATAACTCAGAAATGATAAATGAAAACTTTATAAAATTCTAAATGGAGCTTACATCAATAGATATAAACAATTCACCAAAGTTTCATAAGAACTGCTGAAAGCAGTTTTGATTTTTTATCCGAAAACTGGAAAATCCCCCTTTTTTTTATGAATAAAACCCCATAACTCGGAAACGTAAAATCTTAAATTTATAAAAAACGAAAGGGAGCTCACGTCAATAGATATAAACAATTCACCAAAATTGTATGCAAATTGGTTAAAGCATTTTTGAGTTAATGTCCGACATGTTGACGACGGACGGACAGACGGACAGACGGACGGACGGACAGACGGACAACGGTATACCATAATACGTCCCGTAAACGGGCGTATAAAAAACGAAAGGGAGCTCACGTCAATAGATATAAACATTTCACCAAAGTATCATGCGAATTGGTTAAAGCGTTTTTGAGTTAATGTCCGACATGTTGACAACGGACGGATGGACAGACAGACAACGGTATACCATAATACGTCCCATAAACGGGCGTATAAAAAGGGAAGCTAGATCCGTGTCGATGCTCCTTATTTGGAATGCATCTGTATGAATAACATGGCCACCAGTGGCAGCCGTGATTGGCCATTTTAAAATAAAATTTATCAGAAATTACCTGCTTACATATAGAGCAGTTCAGTTGATTGGTAAATTTCCGAAGTGAGCTATTCAAGTATCTAGGATGTTCTAGTTATTCAGTTTTATGTCCATAAAAAGTGAAAAACAATAATAAACTTTCAACATCTATTTATTGAATCTTTCCAGTTAGATAATAGATGTGTACAAAGCAACGTTAAACTATAACATCGAACAAGTAACATGAACAATTAGTAATAATATTCTGTCGCTCACAATAATATTATTTACATATTTACATACAAGACAATGTCAAAGAAGACGTTTGTATTCTTAATCGTGCAAAATTACTTATGTAATATGAGCTGATGCATGCAATTTTTAGATATCATATGCACCTATCAGTATGGTTATATAGCATTTATTCTTTGACAACAATAAATGTGTCTTATAAATGGATTGGAGACAAATGTATATTGTGTAAGTACAACTGAAGAAAAGTTTGTCTTGCGTAAAATAACAGTGACAAACTATTGTTTACGTCATTTGTCTCCGAAGAGCACGTGCATATTGCTTAATACGTGACTTTTAGAGCGACAGTATTTCATCCACAACATGGCAGCATACTGCAGCTTCACGAAGCCACGGTGACCTCTTGGACGACCGAGTTCATGCCAATTTGTGTAGACATGGAACCATCCACTGTAGACCACATTCCTGTGGGATGAGAACCCATCCAAATTGGATAGGGCCAAGGAATCTTAATCTTTGTCTTTAACATTCCCAAAACAATGGTCTTCTCCTCTTCAATCTTTTCAATTTTCTGTCGAAGAAGGCAGTTTTTCTCCATTAATTCGTTCAAGGTCTGAAATGGAAGAATTTGAGCATTAAACATGTATTTTGGATTTGAAAACTATTGCTACTGCTGTGCACTCTTAAATTTACTATTTTCTGTTCTTGGCTCCTGCATGGGTAAACACATTAACTGCCAGAGGCAATCTTTGATTCACCATTTAAATCAAAAAACGTATTGCCTTTTGAAATTAATAGACGTTTTGAAATTTTAGAATTTGATGATTACCTCTACCGATAATTCTTCATTTCAATGAACTAGCTTGACCTATTTTTTCTTATGACTAGAACGATTACCAGTATGTGTGTGTGTGGAAAAAGAGGGGGGGTGTCAATGAGTGACAGTTTTTTGGAACCAGCGTCCCTGGTATCATTGTTTATCATTTTTTTTATAATACTGAATATAAGTCAAATATTTGCCACTTGACGCTAGGGTTACAACGATCTACCGTTGTTTAAAATAGACAGGCATTATAAAATACTGCAACTTGACTCAGTTGTGATTGTTCACAACACCGTTGCACCTTTCCTCTGTTGGGGTCATTTGCTGTCAAGTGAGTGACAGACAGATGCCGGGATTTGAGATATTATCATTTTCCCTATCGCTGCGATATAGCCTTTTTGTGCTAATGCGGCGTAAAGCAATCACTAGTCAATCATCAAATATCATTTCCCCCCTTTAGATTAAGTCATTGAAATTCATTAAGAAGGGTCATTTCAATTCGTAGACGTAAATAATTTAAAAAAAAAAATAAAAAAATAAACCTACCTCATCTACTTCAGATTTATGCTCTCGCCTCCTTTTCCTATATGCCTTAGCTGATCGTTTATTTCTTTCCCTGCGCCTCTCTTTCCTCTTGTTATTAACCTGCACGACAAGATAAAACTAAGGTAAGTAAAAAACATTTACGAGAAAATATTTTGAAAGTTACATATATAGGCTCACATAAATAACCATATTTTAAATCCCTTTGGAATTAATATTGTTCTAAAAACCAACTTGAAATCTTCGGAAGACAGTTCAGGACACCACCATGACCATGCATGTATTCCCCTTTTTCAACTTGATATCAAGTGCCGTAGTAGAACGATCATGCAAGAGGGTCTGGAAGGGGGTCCTTCATGTCTCTATTCTTTTTTTTTAAGCCATTTTTCTCTATTCTTTATCTTTTTATGACATTTTTTTCTATTCTTTAGATGTTTTGCCCATTATTCTCTATTCTTTATATTTTAGCACCCCATTATTCTCTATTGTTTATTCTTTAGGGTCCATTTTTCTCTATTCTTTATTTTATTCGATAATAATTCTCTATTCTGTAAACCCCCGTCTAGATCCTCATGCAAAATCAATCTTAAATTTGTTGTTTTCGTCATAACTATATTTATATATGTATAGGTCGTTTAACTTGTTGACTTTTCTTGTGTTGTTTACCTGTATACAAGTTTATATAATATTACGCAAGTTCATAAATATCAAATTACAGGTATTTAAAATTTAAATGTATTTCTTAACTGCACTTTTAAAACTTGATTCATGTGAATAAATAAAGAAAGACATGCAGACAGAAAAAGAGATTTTGAAAAAGAGGGGACACAAAACTAAAAGTAGAACAAAAAGTCTATGCCCTATACATGTAGCTCCGGCATATAAAGGGGGCGGGCCCCCTGTCCCTCTATACCCACCTCTGAGAGAGAACGTGCCGTAATTTTCTTACCTCAGCTTCGGTTTGTCCAGTTCTAAGTGCTTCCTCTTTGATCTCAATGTATAGACGTTCTTCATCTGTGTCACTTTCTCCGTCTCGTGCAATCTCATGGGTTGTGCTATCGCTGCTCGTTCCACTATCTGTTTCACTAAAGAATGTCTTAAACGGTGTTTTGTCTTCTGTTTTAAATAATGCGGTCACTGCTTTCTCGGCCCTTCTTTGGTCGACTGTATCCCCTCCGTCCTGACAAATAAAATTCTGACACATAAATCGAACCATAACTGCGTTTCCACTTTATTTTTTGTTTTATAAACTTTGTTTAATTCGGATGCAAGAGAAGGTTTACACACTACGTTTCTTTAAGAACTTGAATTGCGATTTGACTTAGTTTCGATAGATATCAGCTGTTTAAAGCATGTAAGGTTATTTTAAAAATTGCATCAGCAAAAATAGAACTAGTGTATGTTCGAACACAGTCATATTGTATGTTTAACATTGTAGTATGGGAAAATGTTATCGAACTACTATTCGAACACGACTGGAATTGCCCTCGTCTGACGAAATAATTTCTAAAAATACTCTTTACGTAAAGTTCTGGAAATTTCTTCTCAGCGAAGGCCACGTAACTTTTCATATATGTATTTCATAATATATATTGTAGATATAGTTATACAAGTCTGGCTTACTAATAGTATTAAACTTTAAATCGACAGAAGAAGTCTCATCGTTTTTGTTTTCGGAGTGAAAGAAATGCCGTGTGTAGCTAGGATTTTATATAAACAAGGATTTACTATACAAATCCTTGATATAAAGAAAGAGAAGCGTAAATTCAACAAATTTTTATTACTAAAATAGATGCATATGTAAGATAGCGAAAAGTATGAGGCTTTAAAAAAATGTATTTTCTAAATATTACGTCCGCTTTCTGATGCAATGATTGTAGGGATATAATTTTCTGCAATAAAAATAAACACATTTTTTTCAGAAATAATAAATTGTGACAAATAAGACTACTTCGGTCATAATTTTTTTTGTATGCACCATATTCTAATCAATTACTAAGTGCTTCAAATTAAAACTAAATTGGCCGCGTTAGAGATAATGGCCCAACAGTGCAAATTAAAGGGCGAAACATAAAGAATACAGAAAAAATAGACAAGAAAAGAAAGAAAAGAAAAAAATACTAGTAGACAAAAAATAAAGAATAGAGAATAATTGGACCAAAGAAGGGTGGTGTCTAGAATGGAATCCTATGGAAATTATTATCATAATATTGTAACGCGGCTTATACAGTAATATATGAATTTGATAAATTTAGCCAAAAAACTGGATCTAAATAAGGGAATGGTCACTATTTACCAGCTGAGGGGGTCGGTTCAATTTTTTCACATTAAAAGGTTTTGTTGGTAACCCCCATGATTCTTATGAACCACATAATGACCCCCCCCCCTTTGAGAACAAAGTTTCAAAAGTTTGACCCCCCTCCACCTAACTAAAATCTCTTACGATTAACAGTTGGGAGAAGATGATGACTGCAAGCTACATAGTACATAGTTGCAGGCATTGAATGGAAAAATAGCCATGATCGAGAAGTATGTGGACACTATACGGTATTAAGAGATTTTCCTTGGTTTCAGTACTGATTTCTTTGATTTTGAACAGATATTTTATTATACATTCTACACCATAGTTCTGTTATTTGATATAAGTAGCTTGAACTTATTAATTTGGTAAAGATAATTTACTTTGTCTGGTAAACAGTCATGCATTAGTAAATGATATTCTGTAAATATTATATTGCATTGATGTTTCATAATGACCTTCGGGCCTCGGTGGCCGAGTGGTTTAAGTCGTTACTACTGTAATCACTAGCCAGTCAACACTGAGGTTGTGAGTTCGAACCCCGCTCGTGCGGGTGCACTCGACTCCAATCTTAATTGACTAGGATTGTCAGTTTTCCTATCGAAGGTCGGTGGTTTTCTCCGGGTACTCCGGCTTCCTCCACCAATAAAAACTGGCCGCCACGAAATATCCCAAAAGCGATGCTTAAAAGTGGCGTTAAAACACCAAAAATTAAATCAAATCAAATCATCATGACCTTCAATATTCTTTGTTTTGAAGCTGATGTAACTGACTTTAGTAAACATTGTTCAGCTTTATCCTTCTTTGAGAAAACCCTGTGTCTACTATAGTGTTTTTCTTCTTGTTTTTTTATACGACCGCAAAAATTAAAAATGTTTTGGTCGTATATTGGTATCACGTTGCCGTCGTCGTCGTCGTCAGCGTCGTCCGAAGACAGATGGTTTCCGGATAATAACTTTAGTATAAGTATATAGAAATCAATATAATTTTAATACAAGATTTATAACCACAAAAGGAAGGTTGGGATTGATTTTTGGGGTTATTGTCCCAAAGGTTTAGGAATTAGGGGCCAAAAAAGGGGCCCAAATAAGCATTTTTGCAGTTTCCAGACAATAACTTGTGTTTAAATTTATGTGTAAATAAGAATTTGTGGGGTGGCTACAATTTTTCTCATTTCAGATTTCAGAAATTAAAAAGAAAATTTATTCAAAATCGAATGCAAGTGAATAATTCATCATCAATGTTTCTTCGCTTATTTTGACAAAATTGAACCATAGTGGCTACTAAAAGCGAATAATTATTTCACTATTTCACTTTCATTAATGATTGAAAAAAATCATATTTTAGATTTTCTATATATCTCGTAGCTAGTGCCCCTTTAATTAAAGCCAGAATTAGCCAAATTTGTTTATAAACATGAGCATGTACTATTATAAATAAATGGAATGTTGTAATAGAAAAAAAAACAAAAAAAGTCTTTGTTCCAATTTATTTGACTGCAACCTATAATTCTACAAATTTTGTATATCAACTTTTCAATAATGATTTTTACTATAATAAATGTAAATTTACTGTCTTACACAGAATTATTTGTGAATGAAAAAAAAAAGATTAAAAAAAGAGGAAACATGTCTCAATTCTTTTAATGCCTTTATTAAAATTTTGAAGTTTTATAAATGCTATTGTGAATTTTAATTTTCTCATCAAATAGTTAATTTTTTATTTCAATCTCACTCTTGGAAGTGCAACTGAAAATTACACATTACAAATATTACTGATTTTATGGATCTAGTCCTTCCTGAATCAAATATGTACAAAAATGTACATGATTTATTTGAGATAAAGAAATATATATGTAGGTTAATACTTATATGAACATTCAACATTTTATTTCAATGTGAAAATGTTTTACAAAATCCCAGTGTATTGTTTAGTGTGTCTCAGAATGCCATGCTGACCAAAAAAAGGGTCCTCGATTGGAACATTAAATAATCTTTTTTTATTATTAGATATCTTTGAAATAATTTCATAAAATAATTATATACACCTATTTACAAATATTTTTAGAAGGTACAGACCTTTTACAGTCCCACATCTATCCTCACCTAAGAAATCGCATCAAAATGATTAAAACACTAGGAACAAATGTTTCAGAAATAGAGACTATGAAGTATAACAATAGAACTGGGGTGTAATACAGGTGTTAATCTTGTGATAAGTCGGATTTTCAACTTTCACATCCTATTGATAACCCCCGAGTGATAACCATGGAAGTATTACATTGTATATTGACGGGGTCAATATAATAGTTCAATGGGGTGAACCATAACAGATGACTGTGATAGGTAGTGATCAGATTCACTACCTTGAGAAATTGGACAGCCTGCTAGTACTGTACATTACTTATATGTCATTTATGTATGTTCTAATGTACTGTATCTAATTAACTTAATCAGAGTGAGTGGAGCGAGAAAGATTGGTATGCAAGTATGAATGATCGTGTTCAATTTTGTAATGCACGAAAGGTCCCTGTGATTAGGAAATACAGAATTTGAATTTGAATTTGTACACGATCAAAGATTTAATAATGACAGAAATTATTTAAAAGATTGCACACTGACTTCAATATCATCAACAATTCATATGCTTGATAGACATAAAAACTTTCATTGTGTGACCCCCCCCCCCCCCCCCAGTCAAATAAAAATTTTGATGGCAACCCGCCCCCCAGCTGTATGATATTTTTGGTTATGACCCCCCCCCCCCCCCCTAAAATGAACCGACCCCCTCACTGTTGATAAATAATGAATGTTCCCTGTAAACACATAAACACGACCTTCATTGATAATTTGAAATGGGTTCCAGGAGTTAATTTGTTTGTATTATAGAGACGCAAACGGGTAAAAATTACATTATTTTTTAAAAAAATATTCATTTTCATCAGTAGTATCATAAGACAGATGCCACTAGACAGGACGGGTTTACTGGAATTTTAATGCATGTTTGTGTTTGTATAAAGGAGCTAAATAACGTGAAGTTGTCACGTTAACCGTGCCCCTCCTCTTCCTGCCACCAGTCGGAGGAAAACGGAAAAAGAGTGTGGGTGCGGGTGGGGGTGTAAAAGGAACTAATGCAAATAGTTTTTACAAGATAAACCTTATTGTTAGTACATATAATTTCTTTGGGACAAGTTACTAAGAATATGAGGTTTGATTGACAATGATACAACTTTCTATCAGATCCCAGATGACGTAGAAGTTAGCAACTTTAGGTCACCGTATACGGCCTTCAACAATGAATAAACCCATACTCGCGGCATACCAACGGTCAAAATATTTTTTTTTTCATATATAAAAAAGTAACCAAACCATGGTGATTGGTTATTAACGACCTTAACAATGATTATTTGGTCAGTGGCATAGTTTTATTGCCATTTAAGTGTTCCAGACAACGAATTATTCCTTGGGCCGCTTCGAAAATTCTATATATGTATAGACAACTAAATTTTTTTTCACTCCGGCTTTCTGTGGAAATGGGTGGTAAAAGTACAACTACAAGTGTTTATACCAGTGATTCATAATAGAAAACATCAAACTGATTTTCAATTATAATTTAAAATCTGGTCAGCCTAATCGTATATTTAAATTCATTTCAAGTTTAGTGCACGAACCGTTTTAGGATCACACTTTCAGTTATCAAGCCGTTATCCGCAACTCTTTCAAAAAAAAAGGCTGAATATTATTCACCAAAGTAGCACAGGTTTCACTACAGGTAAGGCATTAAATTGTGAACGTACTATTTTATTTATTCTTTTATTTATATATTAGCCAGTGGGGACCGATTTTTTTGGTTTTCCCAGTTATTATCCCGGCAACTCTTCAGAGTCAAATAAAAAAAGGTTGAATATTATTCACCAAACTAGCACAGATTTACCTACAGGTTATATTAGGCATTAAATTGTGAACGTACTATTTTATTTTTTTTTAAATTTATATATTAGCCTGTGGGGTTTTGTTGGGCTTCCCCAGCGGTTTGCCATACCAGACTGACAAGGGCTTTGCTATTTCTGCTTTATTTACCTTATTCAGATCATTTTAATTTGAATCCACAATCCAGTAACATAGTCTTATCTTTATAATTGGGACCTGATATAACACTATGTACCAGTTAGTAATAGTATATATACCAAGCCCGTTGATCGCGATTCCAAGTTTTTGGTTGTGTTAATCCGGATAATAACCCGATGGTGGTTTAGATTTTACGCATAACTAGAGTTGTCGCGCATTAATTGAGTCACAAAACCAGTCAACAAAAGCGAAGTAGACAACAAATCAGTTCATAAAAACGTTGTAGGTCTTCTTAATTGAATTTCGAACATCCTTAAATCCACATTTACCTTCTGGTCTTTCCCGGTTCTAACAAACAAGTAGTCTTTACATGTACACTTTTTTTTATTTCCAAGCTCGAAAATCTGTCCTAAAATTTTATTAAGATGTAAGGTTCATAATAATAGATAAGCTTTATTTAGAGTTGGAATAGTATACAAACAAGATCATCTGGAACTTAAGATCAAATAATTATGACGTCTTGAAGGCTGTTGTAATTTTTTTGCTGTGACGCAAAGCAATTAAAATAGGAATCTGGGTCTTTGCGCCCAATCACGTTCGCCCCCCTTTCACTTTGGCACCCTACACGTTCGCACCCAAAGTCTGATGGCACCCTACACGTTTGCGCCCAATTTTTATTGGTTTTGTGTTTAATAATTTGTAAACAAGTTTTGGTATGTGTATTGCTATAAATATAGATTTTTTCATTGTTTCTAAATAAAGTGAGATTCTGACAAGGTTTTTTTAAAGGCAGTGCTTTAATGCCTTTCTAGTTGCCGTGTTAATCTTTCTTTCCGCGATATCCAACTTATCTACGTGGGGGGTCATTAGGCTCCAAGTAGATCCGGAAAATGTTGATTCTCTTCTAGCCTCTTCTTATTGTGATATAAAATGTTTTTTGTTTCATTTCATTTACATTGGAAAATAGAGAAACGATCATTGTGTTTTGTTAGTTTTAAAAACTTTTGATATATTTGTATTTTACATTATAAGCAGTCAACCGATTGACAAACTAGAAGTATTTGAATTCCGTGTGGAAAGAGGTCGGGTTAATTTCGAGTGTTATCTGCAAACTAGATGTTTATAAATCATTTCAGTCGTTGATATAATAAGTAAAGGTCGACTGAACATGAATTATATTGTACAATTTAAAGCGCATTTCTGTTTATGCACGCGAACCCGTCTAACGTTATTGTTATTTCGCAGTTATATAAAGTAGCAAATTATCGTTCCTGAATAGGTGGCGCCGTGGTAGCCGATCCTGTTCTTCAACTTCCGGTTTCTGCAGTGTGCAACTATTACAGCTGCATTTTTAATTAACGATGCCAAGTACTTGTTGTTGTGTACCTGGATGTCATTTAAGAGGAGGACATGCATTTCCAAATGACTTAAAAAAGAAGGAAAAGTTGGATCAACGCCATGGCCCATACGCAGATTGGACGAGAACACGATGAAATCGTGGAGTCCATCTCAATCAGCTGTTGTTTGCAAGGCAGATTTTACTGAAAAAGACTACGTGCAGGAAACTATTCATGGTAAAACTATTTTCTTTTTAAAATATATAGTTATATATGTAATTGCCATGCGAATAAACCAAAGTCTGTTTACAACCGCAATTATCGTTTTAGAATAAAAGGGGGTGGTTAATTCAAGACGTCATAATTTTTTGGATTACGATTCAATGTGATCTGTTTGAGATTTTTTATTGCTTGCTACAATTATAATGATTTCTTACAAGAGGTATATCATACTGAGAATTATTTTAGCAGTAATTATGCTAATGTAGTAACGACAGGAATGCATAAGCTATGCCTCATAGACTTTCTTGAAAAATATTAATGACAATGTTAACAGGAACAAAACAATGACATGCTCTCATCTATATTATAGTTATTTAGGTACAAACAATGTATGTTTGTTGCATATGTCTCTCATTGTTTGTCCTTTGGATTTACATAACATACATTTTGATGTACATTGATTCAGGCTAACATAGTTTTATCCAGATTGTAATGAATAAATCTAGTTAATATTTTGCCAGGTAGTACAAAGTATGCATTGCTAATGGAAGTTCATTTAATTATCTAAAAACTAATGTTTTATAACCTTTTTCAGGGCGCAAACCCACCATACAGAGACTTAAATCTACTGCCATTCCCAGCCTATTTTCCTGGACCAAGCAAGAGACTGAATCGTCCGCAAAAAGAAAAATCAGGGCAGTTTCCTGTGAAAACAAAAGAACTAAACTTGATGAATATTGTAGTAGAGATCTAGAGGAAAGTTTTGATTATAAAGTTGGTTTTCCTGAAGAAGTCATTCATACTGCAGACAGGATTTATGACTGTCCACCACCAACTGCCGAGCTAATGTTGAGCTTCACAGATGGAATTACGCAATCAATGCCTATATTTTCAGCAGAGAATTTTGAAATGAAGACACGTGACACAGCCATGCATTTTTATACCGGTATAAGAGTTGTATACTAAATTTTTATTTGTTTTCACCACACTTGGTCCAGCAGCACATTGTTTGAGATACATATATTTTCAAATTGATAGGGTGTCATTTGAAAATCAGTTTTTTTATGACTTTGATGAAATTGAGGCATTATACAACCAACTTTGAACTGTCTAGATTCTAGATTGAAACTAGTGTTAAGAATATTGTGTAAACATGGATTGTTTTTATGTCTAAACAGTGGCGTGAGGCTAACACTTGGCCATTAAGTGGTTTAGTCAGGTATTTTTCGCCATCCAACTTCAAATTAAAGTTTCCTACAACTTGGATTATTATTGACAGCACAGAATATCCCGTGATAAAACCTAAAGCTCCTAGAGCTCAGGCAACCTTTTCATCATATAAAAACAGAAACACTGAAAATACTTGTATGTTTGACACCTGGTGGTTTAGTCAACTACAAATGTATGTCTCTAATGCATATGTTGGTTGTACCAGTGACTGTGAAATAGTTGAAAGATGTAGAATAATTCAATTATGTGATCAAGGTGACAGTGTGATGGCAGACAAAGGTTTAAATGTGCAAGATTTGTTTGCTCACTTTTTTTCAAAAAAAGAAACAGAATTAGTTCCAAAACTCTTATACGGGATAGAAAAGTCTCCAATTAACACGTGCACATAGAGCTAATTATTGGACTTGGCAAAACATACAAAATTCTAATAAATCCTATGAATGGAACTGAAACAAAACTTTCATCTGAAATAACATTTAGTTGTTTTATGTTGTGTAATTTTAGAACTTGTATTGTGCCAAAGGATGCATAAATAAAAGTGACGCAATGAAGTTTGTTCTGATATATATATATAAATTTTATTTACAATTACATGCACATGTAAATTGTAATGCATATAAAAATAAGGAGATGTGGTATGATATTCAGTGAGTTTATCGAACCAAAGTGCATAAGAAATGGGTTAAGCAGTTACAGGTGTTACTGTCACCGTACAATCTCCAACAACATGAACAATTAGAAAAACTTGTACCGTGTAAAAAATTTCAGAGATCTTACAACTAAGTTTGACTTTGGTGAATTGTTTATATCTGTTGATGTAAATATAAAAAAGAAGATGTGGTATGATTGCAAATGAGACAACTCTCCACAAGAGACCAAATGACACAGAAATTAACAGCTATAGGTCACAGTACGGCCTTCAACAATTAGCAAAGCACATACCGCACAGTGAGCTAAAAAAGGCCCCGAAATGACAATGTAAAACAATTCAAACAAGAAAACTAACGGCCTAATTTTTGTATAAAAAATGAACGAATAACAAATATGCAACACATCAACAAACGACAACCACTGAATTACAGGCTCCTGACTTGGGACAGGCACATACATGTACATACAGAATGTGGCGGGGTTAAACATGTTAGCGGGATCCCAACCCACCCCCTAACCTGGGACAGTGGTGTAACAGTACAATATAAGAACGAACTATAAAAATCAGTTGAAAGAGGCTTAACTCATCAGATGGATAAATACAAATACAAGTGGACGTGGCCGGGTAGTTGTACATCCAAACAACAAAAAGACACTAAGTACAGATCTGAGAGTACTCGCATTTACTGACAGCTAGTTCAAAGCCACTAACAACTGATAAAAAAATCTTGCATCTAAGACTAAACAATGTCACAGTACGGCCTTCAACAATGAGCAAAGCACATACCGCACAGTGAGCTAAAAAAGGCCCCGAAATGACAATGTAAAACCGTAAGCTCCCTTTAGAATTTTATAAATTTTAGATTTTACATTTCTGAGTTATGGGGTTTTATTCATTAAAAAAGGGGGGATTTTCCAGTTTTTGGACAACAACTCAAAAATGCTTTAAGCAGTTCGCATGAAACTTTGGTGAATTATTTATAGCTATTGATGTAATCTCCCTATTGATTTTCATAAATTTCAAATATGACATTGAGAAGAAATTGAACTTTATTTGTTTATAGTCTGGCAACAGATTTATTAAGTATTGTGCAACAGCACAGTGTATTGCGCAACAGCACAGTGTATTGCACAACAGCAAGAAATCTTTAATTGAATATAAATTCAATTCATATAACCGATTTCAAGTTCTTTGACTACATTTATTCAGAAACTATGATATGTCAAATATTTAATTACAATCCAAATTCAGACCTGTATCAAGCTTGAATATTGTGTCCATTTTTGCCCCAACTGTTCAGGGTTGGACCTCTGCAGGTGTATCCAGCTGCGCTCAGCGAATCAATTTATTTCTTAATTAAGAACTCCTATTTGTCGAGCCTGACTACTTGAAAAAAAAGTTAAGATTTTTTGTAATGTTAAATTCTCTCTTATTATAAGTAATAGGATAACTATATTTGGTATGTGCGTACCTTGCAAGGACCTCATGCCCGTCAGACAGTTTTCACTTGACCTCGACCTCATTTCATGTATCAGTGAACAAGTTTAAGTTTTGGTGGTCAAGTCCATATCTCAGATACTATAAGCAATAGGTCTAGTATATTCGGTGTATGGAAGGACTGTCCAACTGGCAGGTGTTATCTGACCTTGACCTCATTTTAATGGTTCAGTCGTTATAGTTAAGTTTTTGTGTTTTGGTCTGTTTTTCTTATACTGTATGCAATATGTCTACTATATTTGGTGTATGGAATGATTGTAAGGTGTACATGTCTAGCTGGCAGGTGTCATCTGACCTTGACCTCATTATCATGGTTCAGTGGTCAAAGTTAAGTTTTTGAGTTTTGGTCTTTTTTTCTAATACTATATGCAATAGTTCAACTTTATTTGGTGTATGGAAATATTTTATGATCTATTTGTCAGTCACGTAGGTTTTTTTTTACTTTGACCTCATTTTCAAGGTTCATTGCTCAGTGTTAAGTTTATGTGTTTTGGTCTGTTTTTCTTAAACTATATGCAATAGGTCAACTATATTTGTTGTATGGAAGAATTGTTAGCTGTACATGCCTGCCTAGCATGGTTCATCTGACGTTGACCTCATTTTCATGGTTCATTGGTCAATGTTTAGTTTACTTGGTTAATGTTAAGTTTATGTGACAGTTGTAATAAAGCTTTATATTTAGGACTATCAACATAAAATCAATGATTAGTAAAGAAGGCGAGACATTTCAGCGTGTACACTCTTGTTTCATTCATAAATTACTTTATACTTGGAAATATAATTTTGCTTGGAGTTATAGTTTCTAAAAAAAGTATTGTCATTGAAAGAGTTGACATGTTGCAATGTACATTATTCTACATAGTTCTATGGTACCAAATCAAAAGTTTATATAAAAGAAAGAAGTCAAGGGTTTCCAATCATAGTTTAGTTACATACATTTTTTTTGTACCTGAGGTCGTTGAATATAGATCATTTTATATAAATAAGGAGATGTGTTATGATTGCCAATGAAACAACTATCATCCATACATTGTACTTACCAGTAACAAACCACATTTGCAAAGTTGAATAAAATACAGTTGATAACATTTACTTATTACTAAAAAGAAAATGCCAAACTATTTTAAACAGTATTTGACTATAAACATAGATAAAAAAGGTACAAACTGGACATAATGCACTAGTTCATAAACAAGTGAGAACAATCGCCTTCATATAGTGCTCAGAATATGACATTCATAAAACTTGTTCAATATCATTAGAGAACTCTAAATCTTAAATACTGAAAGCCACCTCTGATAAGTACAATGTACTATGCAAGATAATGATATAACTGGACTAAAAATACACACAACCTGTAATTAACTGCCTTTACAGCGCTTTCGCGCTTTGATTTTTGTCATGGTTAATGTATTGCTATAGACATTTTTTTTTCATTGTTTTTAATTAAAGTGAGATTCTGACGACCAGTATTTTTATTTTTGTGTTGAATAATTTTTAATCATGTTTTGGATAGTGTATTGTTATAAATATTTTTTTTCATTGTTTCTAGTAAATAAAGTGTGAATCTGACAACGTTATTTTGGTGTTGAATAAATGGTAAGCATGGTAAGTGTATCCCTATAAATATATTTTTTTCATTGTTTCTAAATATAGTGAGATTCTGACAAGGTTTTTTTAATGTGTTGAATAAATCTTAATCATGTTTAGGTAAGAGTATTGCTCTATATATATCTATTTTGTTTTCAATTTAGACTTGTATCTATTTATATATATATAAATTTTTTTTTTTTCATTGTTTCTAAATAAAGTGAGATTCTGACAATGTTTTTTTATGTGCTGATAAAATTTTAATCATGTTTTGGTTAGTGTATTGCTATAAATATTTCTTTTTTATTGTTTCAAAAGGAATTGGGATTCTGACAACGTTTTTTATGTGTTGAATAATTCGTAATCATGTTTTGGATAGTGTATTGCTATATTCATATATATCATACTTGTCCAAACACACATAAGATCAAAGGAGCCAAGCTGTTAAAAACAATTATCTTTCATGTTTTTTATTTAAAATCTTCAAAGTTTTACTCATACCAAGCTAAATACATGCAGTATTTACATCAAAGCAAGTTAAAACAACAATCAGGATTTTTAAACACTCAACAATAACACCAAATTAGGCTGTGTATAAATACCAATTAGCAGTAATCATACATAATTAACATTTAATAATTAAAGCAGGTGTGTTCCATCCTATATTAATTGACTAAGATTGACAGTTTTCCTGTCGTTGGATGTGGTTCTCTCAAGGCACTCCATCTTCCTCCACCAATAAAAACTGACTTTCATGGTAGTAGCCAATAGTACTGAAAGTTGCATACAACACCATCAATCAATAATTTATTTATTTGCACAGTGTCATTCTGAACAAAAAAGATTATTCAGTTTATATTACAGCATAAAATAAATTTAAGAAAGAAAGAGACAAGTAGTATATTAAGATTTAGTCATGTTAGTACAGATCATATTCTATGCTTTTACATATATTTATAAAAAATTGTATTAGTTGTAGTAATGGTAGAAGATAATGTACATACTTTATCATTTATAATTGAACACTGTAGAACTTTATGATTACTGAAACATGATAAGAAAAAGGTTTTCTTGGCATTTCCAGTGCATTAGGATAGTGTTTTCCATGTCGAAGATTTTAGATAATGTTTGTCATTCATTGAAACAACATGTCAAAAGTACAGTTAGAAAAAAAAAGTTTAGTTTCTTCAGTTTATTCATCAGTAATGTCTTCATAAATAGTATTCTTCTTATCATGCTGATAGTTTGTATTAGTTATAATAATTGGGAAAATGTTTTATGTTGCTAATTGATGGTGAAATGTTTTGTCAGATGGAAATGTCTTAAAGGAGTCAGATGAAAAGTAATCCCTATAAAAATCAGCAATGTGAATAATTTTCTTTTTAACCTCACACTTGAAAATTTGTTAAATTGTTTGTTGGATCTAATATTTGACCCCAAAAAAGGGAGCTTAAAGTGATGGGATAAAATTGAGAATGGAAATGGGGAATGTGTCAAAGAGGCAACAACCCGACCAAAGAGCAGAAAACAGTTAGACTTGTATCAAAAATCAGCATATTAACTATAGTTTTATAAAGTAAACATGAACATGATGAAGTTGTAAATAGCTAGATTACATTCAAGTTAAGTTAATGGCTTTTTTTAATCTTTTTTTTCAGATCATGATACTTGTTACTGGTTTGAAATATCCTGAGAGCAGATGTCAATGGAATAATACAAGGGACACAAAAACAGCATTTTTCTTGCATCATTGAGAAGAAAGATACAAAATGTTCCTTACAACCTTGAAAAAATATGCTTTTTTCTCGGTATCAACTGTTTATTTTGCAATGTTGTTCTTCTCCTTGGTTAATTATCGAGACCATTGTATCTTTACACATCCAAAGACACTTTTAGACTTCAGTCATTTGTCTGCCTCTAATGTGCTGGATATATGCCAACCAAAATTAGAAAAACTAGGTAAGGATTTCTGTAAGAATTAATACAGTGCAAAATGGTGTTCCTGCAAATATTAGACAACAAAACTATATAGCTTTGTTTCCTGCTTCCCTACATACCCAAAATTTTCAAGCCCCACCCGAACACATTTTATGGAAATTTTTGGTTAAGTCTAGCAGTGTTCCCGCCTGCCCTAAATAGAGGGGCGGCCCGCCCTTGGTGCCCTTACCCCCGCCCTTTTGCTCTCCAAAGTAAAAGAATGCACTCCTCTGCCTTTTCAAAAAAATAAAATTTCCAAATTTCATACCTACCGGGGTTTCCGGTAAAATTGTTACCTGATTGTGTAGCAATAATTAACTGACAATGGGATTAAGTTAAATACCTAATGCTTTGGCAGTTTTATCACCTTAGTCGATGATTGTTTACTGCCAATTAGTGGATTTAAGATAATTGTCCAAATACTAGATATTTAATACAGAATGAAATGTCCAATTTATCCATTTGTAATGTTTATGTACAGCATGTACACCTGAAAAAAATTATTTCAGTAGGCATAACATAAAAAATAAAATCTTAAACAATTTCAAAGGCATACATAGTTTTGACTTAATTGGTAAAAAATTGTTTTGTTTCATAACCATGAGTATGAAATTAAAGAAGAATCAAAGAAATTTGTACTTTGAACATAACAAGATTCACTTCCTGTTTTACTTCTTGTATTTTATAATCCTCCTGGCATAGGAGTACTCAACAAATTTATTTTTAACAATGATGGAGAAAAAAGTAACTGTTTATACCTTCTGCAATATGTTATTGCATCAATATAATATGATCATCTACAGTCTCACCTGTTATATTTATAAAACTTTTTACTGAGTAGCACTTTGGTGTGCACTTAAAAATACTTTTTTGTAACAATTCAAATGATAATAAATAACTCTAAATAACACATATATACTATATGTTTGAACAAGTAATTTAAATGTAGATAATTTAATTACATTAATCATTCAATTTTGCATGTATAACTCCATCTTTCAAAACTACTTGTTTATTTTTATAGTCCATATAGACTGGTATAAGTTATAAAACATTGAAATTTCTGATGATTATTTTCCTTACCAAATGTACAAGTTTGTTTAGATTAACATCAAAATGATATGCTTTGCTTCATGGTATGATAATTTGATAAAAAAAATCTTACTGGAACCAACTTCAAGAACACATTAATTTCTGAATATGGTTTAACTACCACTAATGTTCTCCAGCTGGATGAGCCTAGCAATATTCAAGGTAATTTATACACTGTCCAACAGTGCCCTTAAAATCTGGGTTATAATGCTTAAGTGCCATTTCACACAACTAGCACCCTTTTGCCCTGAGATTCAAGCTGGAACACTGTCTAGAATATGTCCTTTTATATACATGCGCATGATGAAGTCTGTAAAAATATTTTCAAAACAAAAAATATTTTACTTTAAGTCTTAAAATTGAGAATGGAAATGGGGAATGTGTCAAAGAGACAACAACCTGACCAAAGAGCAGAAAACAGCCGAAGGCCACCAATGGGTCTTCAACACAGCGAGAAAATCCAGCACTCGGAGGCAGGCTTAAGCTGGCCCCTAAACAAAAATGTGTACTAGTTCAATGAAAATGGACGTCACACTAAACTCAAAAACATATAAATGAACTAAAATTAAAACACATACAAGACTTAAAAAGGCCAGAGGCTCCTGACTAGGGACAGGTGCAAAAATGCGGTGGGGTTAAACATGTTTTGTGAGATCTCAACCCTCCCCTATACCTCTAGCCAATGTAGAGTAAACAAATAAAACAGCAATATGCACAGTAAAACTCAATTTAAAAGAAGTCCGAGTCGGATGTCAGAATAAGTAGCCAAAAAAAAAAACTAAGCAAAATGACAATGATA
Organism: Mytilus californianus; assembly: GCF_021869535.1. NCBI lineage: Eukaryota > Metazoa > Mollusca > Bivalvia > Mytilida > Mytilidae > Mytilus > Mytilus californianus. The sequence goes on along the minus strand of NW_026262582.1, from coordinate 44,548,438 downwards.
CATATATAAATTAACAAAGGACTACTAGCAGTTACTGACATGCCAGCTCCAGAGTCCAGACCTCAATTAAACTGATTGAAAGATTATGTCATCATCATATGAAAATCAAGCACAATCTCTCCCATTAGGGGTTAAGTATCATACCATCATAAAATACATGAGAAGAACATAACCCGTATCATGTCAACAACTGGTTTTAGAATAAATGTGTTTATTTCGGATGCAAAGACCCTATGAGTGAATCAATATTAATACCAAAATATGCCATCTTTAATGACCTGATAACAGTATTGTAACTATATCCCTTCTGAATAAGTCTGTTTAAAGGTTTGGTTAGCTTTTGAGGTGAATGTCGACATTTTTGTGCTTTGTATAGAATATTATCATAAAAGATTTGATGTGAAATACCTGAAAGTATAAGATGTCTGCATGTTGATTTATATTACGAATGATGTCCTTGTACCAATGATTAAATTTAGTAAATGTTTTGACTAGTTTGTGATATTGAAAACCGTGGTGTAATAATTTTCAGTAATATAGAGATTTCTTTTGTTAAAATCAAATATGTTGTTACATACACGAGCGAATCGAACAAGTTGAGATATTTTAACACCATAAGATGGTGACAAGGGAATGTCACCATCTAAAAATGATAATTAACAATAGGAAATGAAAAATCATCTCTTTTATCATAAATTTTGGTATTAAGCTTCCCGTTAAAGATATAGATATCAAGATCCAGGAAAGGACAGTGTTCATTGTTAGTATTAGCTTTATTTAAAATCAGAACAGCAGGATAAATCTCTCTAGTGTACATACTGAAGTCGTCATTATTGAGAGCCAATATATCATCCAAATATCTAAAAGTGTTATTAAATTTATGTATCAGAGGTTATTTCGATGGGTCTTTGCTGATTTGAGTCATAAATTGTAACTCATAACAATACAGAAACCGGTCCGCAATAAGTGGTGCACAGTTAGTCCCCATTGGAATTCCGATAACTTGACGATATACGGAATCTCCATAGCGAACAAAAATGTTATCTAGTAAAAATTCAAGGGCAGTTATTGTATCAAAGCAGGTCCAATTGACATAGTTAACAATCCTTAACCTATTTTTCTGCCATGAAAACTGATTTATCAAAATATTTTTGATTTGACAGATATGAGATCAAAGAAACAGAAAACTTTTATGAAAAAATTTTGATATCATGAGTTATAAAATTATATTATGAGGGAGTGAACTTATAGACCAACAGATTAATTTGGTTTAGCCTAATTTTAAACATTCTTTTGAACCCGGTTTATTTCTTTCAGATGTGACCAATATAGACATTGTAAATGCATTCCCTATACCAGAATTAGCAGAGAAGTATCCATTTGTCAAGAAGGGTGGACATTTTAGTCCTAAAGATTGTAAATCGTACCAAAAAGTAGCAATTGTTGTGCCTTATAGAGACAGATCACATCATCTAAAAATTTTATTGAACAGACTCCATCCTATGTTATTTAAGCAACAGATAGAGTACAGAATATTTATAATTGAACAGGTTTGAATTTACATATTTATAAAAGGGATAAAGAGGATATCTTTTTTTTAATCAAAGATACCAATTAAAAAAAAAACACCATAAGACTTGCATATAGAAATTAAATTAAAAGTCTAAAGCATTTTATTGCCTCTGTGGTTTCATAGTAAAGTGCATTCTCTGTTAACAGGAATTTTTGATTTATAGTCAATCCAATGACTTTTAAACTGATATTTACTGCTACATTTTTTGTAATCCAACAAATATGAATCATTTAGGAGTAATGGCAAATATTGGATAGTCCTAAAAAATGTGCATGGCTGGCTTCTAATACATTTATATTCAGATCAGTGTAATAATATACCCTGTTTAAACTAGACTGATACTCTTAGACATTTTCAAATATGATTTCTCAAGTCCAATAAATTAAAACACCATGGCCAAAAATGAAAATGATATCAAAGTTAACATTATATAATAAATGAAAGATTAAGCAACATGACCCCTATCAAAACCAGAGATGAACTCAGGTGCTCCATAAGAGTAAGCAGTTCCTGTTCCACACGTGGCACCATTCTGACATTCATTTTACTTGAGCAAGTAAAAATATTTTGAAAAGTAACTTTTGATATTTATCATTTACCATGGAAATATTTATGAATAAAACTGGCACAAAAAGGACATTATCTATCAGCCTAACATAACGTTATGGAAGATATAGTTTCTTTGCATTTAACAAAATTCTGGAATGATTGATAAATAAGTGTTTTTTTACAGGCAGGAAATGATCGTTTTAACAGAGGAAAATTAATGAATGTTGGATTTACAGAAGCATTGAAATATGAAAATTTTGATTGTTTTGTTTTCCATGATGCCGATCTACTTCCAGAAAATGATAAAAATCTGTACCTTTGTGATAATAATGTCAGACAACTGTCGTCTGCTATTGACGAAATGAGATATCAGTAAGTATAAGTCATATTATCCAATATGAATGTAATAATTTAGCTGTTTCTTTTATCAATTCATGCACAGGGAAAGTAAAGGAGTTTTAATTATATTGGACCCAAACATTTTTAAAAAAATTTGAAGAGAAGGAAATTTTTTCCTTATTTAGGTATAAGTTGTAAAGAATATTTAATCTCAAGTTTGATTTTACAATCTATTGTCAGGAAAATTAAAAAAAATTTGGTATACATGTACATTTGTATCACAATAAAAAGGATCCTGACTATTAATATTATTGTATTCTATACTTTAAAATGTATAGAGATTTTTTGGTACAGTGAGACAGATACACAACAATACAAAATAGACTTATCAATATTGGCATATGATATCAAAAGCATTCATATGAATACTGTTAAACAAAAATATGCATTGTAAATGTTGCAGTCATTCAATAAACATGATATATGAACTCTTATTCATGCATGGAAGATGATTACTGTAAATTCAGAAATAATTTTTAGCATTTATAATTGCAATTTTGACATGACCAACCAACATGCAAGACTAATTAATGCCTTTTTAGGTAAAGTTGCATACAGATATATGTATTAGATATCAGAATGGGAGTTCTGATTATTTGCCATACTTACCCTATAATAGCATTAATAAAAACCTTACAGTAATTTCTGAATTAACAGAACACAATATTTGTAAATTTTCAACATCTTTCAAGCAAAATTGGATTTACACAACTATATTGCTCCAAATGAAATGACCAATTTGGAAAAAATAGCTCTCCAATATACAAATTGCCTGAATTAGTCCTGTTTAATTACTTTTGTAGTGTTATGTATTACAACTATGCTGGAGGAGTTGTTGCCACAAAGAAGGAAACATTTGTCAGAATAAATGGTTTTGCTAACTCTTACTGGGGATGGGGGAATGAAGATGATGATTTCTCAGCAAGGTAAGAATGAACCGAGAGAGATTTGAATAGGTGTTGATTTTTCAAACCTCTGTATTTAGGGAGAAAATTTGTCAATAAAATCTCATTTACATTGTTTTTCCTATACTATTTGCCTTTTGCAGTTTTACTAATACTTTAGACACTTTATATATCGGTACACAAAAGGCGATTCAGTGAAAAATCACTCTGGTTTGGGTTGAGTACAGTACAAAATCCTCAATAAGAACAAATCAAACTTTCCAGTTCTGTCGTGCCATTATTTCCTCTTTGACATTACTTCGAATTTTAATTTTACTCACTTAGGATGACACTTTTTGTTACATATTAATCAGCTTCTGTATTAAGGAATGATTTAAAATTTTCTCTGAAATCTTTCAGAAAATATAGAAATTATTGGGTAATGTTTACATGATTTTTCTCAAATTATTCACAGTCAGAATAAATTATTTGCAAATTCAAATGCAAACTTAAGGATTTTAATTTCCTATTATTTTTAGATTTAAAGGAATCCAACATTGTGCAATTAAATGAAGAAACTAGATAAATGTTGATCACTAAATGTCAGAAAATAGCTTTGACTTTTATTTTATTGACACTGCTGACCTCCAGGGGTCACTGGGTCAGTGAAGTAGTATATTAGAAATCTTTAGTGGAAAAAAATCACACAACCTAATAAAAAAAATTTGTTTTTCACATTACAGATTACAGTCCTCAGGAATTTTATTGACAAGGCCACCTGAGTATATAGGGAGGTTTAAGATGGTCAGACATAAAAAAGAAACAAGATCAGAACATGGGTTTGTGTATTTGTGTTATTAGTTAATTCTGACTTTTGATATTTTAAGAATTTGCTCTCTTTTCCTGAACATGCATGAAATATTTGCCACTGGATGTTAAGCAAAACATCAATATGTCAATCAGAATCTGCTCAAAATCTTTTTTTAACTGTGGGTTCATTATTATAAGTGGTATCAGCGCTTCCATAAATTGTATTTATGACTTGTTGTGCAGAGTCCGAAATGGACATATAAAGGGGGTTTGCCATTTTAACATAATTCAGAAAAAATTGAAGTTTATGTGATCTTTTTGACCTGACCTTTTGCCTTAAACAGCCACACATTTCTAGTCAATAAAATCAGGCCATAATCTTGCCGGCGAAATGATGATTTAAGTCGCCAAAGAATTTTGAAAATCGCAAAATCTCGCCGGCCGACTGACTTCATAGCGAAGTCAAATGGCTATCAAAATCGGTAAAAGGGAGACAACTTGTGATTGACAAGTCTCACAGGTAAAAAAAATGGCGGCTGACAAGGAAAATCGAGATTTTCGAAACGACCCAGGACTAATACTGTCAAGGATCAAATTAAATAAATACAACAGCGACTTTGAACATCCTCGGATATAACTTTCAAAACTATTCAAACGGAAAACTGACCGTCTGTTTAAGTTATCATTTTACAATGATTTTCATCCAAGGATGTTGCGTAATCACTCAGCTGATTTGTTTTATTTTTATTACTTACATGAGTTGATCAATTTTACTATTCGGAAGGTAAAGGGTGGGAATTAATGGTAGATTTAGTATATTCATTGAATAAAAATTGAAATATAAAAGGTAGAAAGACAGCTGATGGATAATGTGATTGCAAACGTACGACACTCGACCAGATTGTGATCAGCAGTGGTTTTTTTCTCATGACCACTTCTTTGATATGGATGATTTTTTTAAAAAAATGATAGAAATTAGCTCTTTATCGGATAATTAATATGCGATTGAAATATATTTTCATTTATAGACTTACAATCTTTAACGATAATCTCAATTTACAACTAACAAAATGTCCTGGACATTCAATAATGTTTTGCAAAATAATGACAAGCGGTGATATAAATTAAATTCCCAGTCATGTGAAATTCATCAGGTAAACTGGGAGGCAGACTGGGAGTCATATTTTTCTGGAGTTTTAAAAATAAAATGAGGCAGATGCACATGAATTTAATGCATCATAATCTTGATAATATTACTAGGCTACTCCCTCATGTCCCAATCAACAAATTTTATTTTGAACACAATGGTATCAATAAATAAATAACAACTATATATTGTCTAAACCTTTTTATAAAGAACTTTCTATATATACATTGTGTACAATAACATATGAAAAAACTGCAAGTATATCTTTTATTGAATATAAAACAATTTCCTTAGTGATAAACATGAAAACATGATGCAACAGAAACGGTAATGGAATCTCACTTCTCCAAGAAATTGACCACTTCTCCCTACTCTCTCATGGACAGAGAAGTCACTTCTCCCTCTTCAAAATCCTAGATTAGGCCCTGAAAATGACTTATTTTCTTAATTTACTCTGTTCAACCGAAAATGAATCATTTATGTACTTTTTACTTCCAATTTTCTCATGACACCCTAATACCAACCATGAAAAAGTAAATATGTATGTCCCAAATATTTGACGGACAATGAAATTATTTCTGTATTGATAAAGGCAAACACCATTATAGAGACTGTCAGGTGCAGTGACCATCTTCAAAATTTATTAAACGCATATAGAACACAAGACAAATGTCCTCAATTGTATGCACCACAATTGACATCAGTTTCATTCAAATAACATACAATCTACAAAAAGAAGTGCATAATTAAAATATGAATACTACATATATAATGCACAAACTGTTATACTGAAGATTAATCTTTCTATACACAAATACGTTTTCCTTGTTAGATGGTCTCCGCCCTTGTCAATAAATTTTCTCTTGCATGCACCACTTTAAATACTAAGGGGACTTATACTTTATTGTTATTACAATTAGCCCACTTTATATACTTGAAAATTCACCTACCGTACATAAATATATATGATGAAAGTACGATCCAAACAAACCCTACTTTACCCTCTAATTACAATCAAGGTCAATGAGTTGTCTGACATATGTAATTTACCTGTTCAGGAGACAGGTAAACTATTTGGTACCGGATATTGATCAGTCTACAAAATGTATTTAAAGTTATTTTCTAAAATTTCATCAGTTTGCATCTAATTATTAAAATTAGCCAAAAAGATTTAGATTATCATATTTATACACAATGCTTATTACCACCAATCACAGAACATGTTCAAATTTTTGTGTCTTTCACTGTTCATGAGTTATGTCCCTTTATAAATTGAAAGTTAGTGAATTTGCCGTTTCCACATTATAACTATACTTTGCCCCTACCAAATGTTATGAACCTTATACAAAATGCTTATTACCACCAAACACAGATCAATTTTGAATTAGGGTGGTGTCACTTTCACCTTTCTTGAGTTACCCCATTACTGTTTGTTATTTAAGGAATGACTGTAATATTTTTTCTGACTATGAAGAAATAATATTAAAAATGTGGTGCACACTGAATAACCTGCGTAATGTGTTATTTAGAAGTGTGCACCACATTTTGAGGTTATTTTTCGAATAGACAGAAAAAATATTACAGTCATTCCTTATTATTTAATTCTAAATTCAATTTGTAAGGAGTAAATCATGAAAAAACGTTGATGACATCACGGACACGTGACAAAATTATGTCTATGAGCTGATAGACAAAAAACTTTCAGCCAATCAGAAGACGTGTTACATCCAAAATTAAATTATTGAACAATGAGAGCACTCAAACTCCTGATCACTCTCTTATGATAACAAACAGAAACAAATGTCATTAAGTTTAAAAGAAAACAAAACATTAATATGTTTGAATTAGTACATTGACTCTTGCATATTTAGAAGTGGGGGCATCTGTGTCCCAATGGCACATTCCTCTCTTATTTTCTCTTTAAGTTGGAGATGGTATAAGAACATTGAAAAGATATAAAGGAGAATTTTTTCGGTATCATATTTTATCAAGCTGAGGACAGAAGTCATGGATGAATGGATATTTTTAAATACAGAAGAGCAATCATTGGGTCAAATTCAGGAGTAGAACATGTTGATTTGATATGATATGCTGTTATACTTGAAGAACTCTTGTATTCCTAGCAAGCTTTTTAACATGCAATTCACCAGAGAGTTTTCACACAGATTCTTTGACATGTGGAGAGTGTGATTCTCACCATACAGTAAAAATCAGATTCCCATTTCCATTCAAACAGAATATGGCTGCAAGTTTATACATTCCACGCAGCCGAACGGACACCCCACTTTATCAATAGTTTAACTGCCAGCAAGGGGATGATCACATTTCTATATCCCAGTCAACCCTTGGGGTTCTCGCTCAAAGATATTAGCAGTAACCTGTTTTATGTATTTACAGTTATGAAGCATTCCTTGGCTGGAGAGGTAGATGGCATAAAGATGGGTTGAACTCACCAAAGACAATGAATTATTCTGTGATAAGTAAACATGATGAACTTCTCTACACAAATATAACTGTAGATCTAGGACCATCTAAAGGTCACATGGTTAATCCAGCTGAAGATACAACAAAAGAGTCTACACTCTGGTAAGATTTCATGAAGTGATGATGGTTGGTCTATTTGTGTCATATTACATGTATTAAGGATGTAGAATACAATAAATCAAATTCTGAAAAATGGCCTTCTTCTATGAAGGGTGAAAACCTTGGACTGCAACTAGAAAAAGAGGTTTTTTTGGAAAGGGACAATAAAGTGATAAATACTTAACCCACACCACAATTTGAAAAATATTACATACATATTAGGACAATCATATCCAAATGTCATATAAATTCATTAGATTTTTGTAACCTTTTAGCTAATAAGTAAACATTGCAAGAGTACATCTAATCCTACCCATATACCGTCTTTCCTAACCCCCTTTTGTGTGCTTGAGGGAAGGACAGCATTTTAAAGTCTTTGTTCTGATTTGACTGAATTGAGGTCATAACTTCCCACATTCAGTGCAAGCATGCTGCCTCAATAATTGAGGCAGTTTTGCTAGTGATTATTATACAATATAACAAATTGGATTAATAAATTATAGAAGTAGGCAGATTTGGTTAAATGTAATGTAAACATAACTTATGATCAATGAATTATTGTGACATATTTCTGTTAATTGAAAAAAATGCCACTTTTTGTCTCATCTAAAATTTCGAAAAATGCTTTGTGAAGCTATGGATTTATTTTGTATGTCTTAAGTTACCAAGATCAATGAGACAATCAAAATTCAAAGCAGTATTTAATTAAAAAATATCTTTTAAATTGATATATATGATTACAGTTTATCTCAATGAATTTTTATTTGCAGGTTTTTGAGATTTTATTTCCCATGAAGTAAACAAAGGCTGCAAAAAGAAAGGTATCTTGTGAAATACAAAGCAAATTATACAAAAATACAATGTAAAGTGCCATATTCATTGAGAGGCATTATTTTACATTTTACATCAGAAAGAAGTGAAAAAAGAATATGTGACGTTTTATACTTTTAAAGGAGTTGATGAAGGTCATACATTACAGTTCTTGTTGACTGTACATGTAGAATAGAGTATATACATTCAAGTTTTATATGTGAATAGTTTGTGCTATCAGATTTGTATTTGAAGTGGTAATATCTTAGCCAATGAACCTTGCAGGTCATACATTACAGTTTCTTGCTGACCATACACATAGAATAGAATATACACATTTAAGTTTTATATGTGAATAGTGGTGCTTTCAAGATCTGAATTTGAAGTGGTGATACCTAAGCCAACGAATCCTGAAGTTCATAAGTTACAGTTTCTTGTTGTCTGTACATGTAGAATAGAATATATACATTTAAGTTTTATATTTAAGTTTTATATGTGAATAGTGGTGCTTTCAGGATCTGCATTTGAAGTGGCATTACCTCAACCGATGAGGGTAGTACGTTGTGTACCATGGTTAAAAAATATACTTAGAAGTTTCTTCCGATAAAAATATCAGCTGTTGTCAATCTCATTAAAATACGGATGCTGTGTCCATGCTTTGCTTACAAAGATCTGACAGCGCTCAGTTCTGCTTTCTGTTATAAAGATTTCCAAATTCCCTGGTTTTGTTGTAAGGATACTCAATTTAGAATATTGTAAGCAGGTCTTTCATTGGCTGTTCACACCTTTAAACATGTGTAAGCAGGTCTTTCATTGGCTGATGTAATAATTACCAGAACAGAAAGTAGAATTTCCTATGATCCTTGTAAGCAAAAAGTTGACACAGAATCTGTATATTGACAGATGTTATGTATGCAGTTATTAAGTCTCCCAAACGAAGTTTGGGAAGACTTATTGTTTTTGCTCAGTTCTTATTATTATTATTATTCTTCTTCCTCTTCCTCTTCCGCCGCTTTTAAATTTGAACTTGTCCGCACCCGTTCTCCAAAACCGCTTGTCAGATTAACTTAGGATTTCACAATATGTTAGACTAACATGTCTAGTGGTGCAATCAGGGTTTTGTTTGTGCAATGGGGTTTACAAAGGGGTATTTTGAGGGGCAAAAAGAAAAGAGGGTTTTACTATAGAACCCTATGGGATTTTATTTTTTAAAATTTTCAAATGATTATAAATTGAAAACCGTTTGTCATAGACACAATCTTTTTAATTGAAAATGTTCTAAATGATAAAACCCATTAAATGAAATACAGGGTTAGTCCCCAGGGGTCACCCCCACCCCCTGCCATTTAAGAAAGTTCTAATACCTTGTAAGTGGTCAAGATCCCCACCCCTAAACCATATATATTCTGGTTTGTCATGCTAAGATGGTTTGAATGATATACAGGGTTAGTCCCCAGGGGTCATCCCGACCCCCTGCCATTTGAGAAAGTTATAATATCTTGTAATTGGTCGAAATCCCCACCCCTAAACCATATATATTCTGGTTTGTCATGATAAAGCACATGAAATGAAATACAGGGTTAGTCCCCAGGGGTCACCCCACCCCATGCCATTTAAAAAAGTTCTAATATCTTGTAAGTGGTCAAGATCCCCACCCCTAAACCATATATATTCTGGTTTGTCATGCTAAGATGGTTTGAATGATATACAGGGTTAGTCCCCAGGGGTCATCCCAACCCCCTGCCATTTGAGAAAGTTATAATATCTTGTAAATGGTCAAGATCCCCACCCCTAAACCATATATATTCTGGTTTGTCATGATAAAGCAAATCAAATGAAATACAGGGTTAGTCCCCAGGGGTCACCCCCACCCTATGCCATTTAAGAAAGTTCTAATATCTTGTAAGTGGTCAAGATCCCCACCCCTAAACCATATATATTCTGGTTTGTCATGCTAAGATGGTTTGAATGATATACAGGGTTAGTCCCCAGGGGTCATCCCAACCCCCTGCCATTTGAGAAAGTTATAATATCTTGTAAATGGTCAAGATCCCCACCCCTAAACCATATATATTCTGGTTTGTCATGATAAAGCAAATCAAATGAAATACAGGGTTAGTCCCCAGGGGTCACCCCCACCCTATGCCATTTAAGAAAGTTCTAATATCTTGTAAGTGGTCAAGATCCCCACCCCTAAACCATATATATTCTGGTTTGTCATGCTAAGATGGTTTGAATGATATACAGGGTTAGTCCCTAGGGGTCATCCCAACCCCCTGCCATTTGAGAAAGTTATAATATCTTGTAAATGGTCAAGATCCCCACCCCTAAACCATATATATTCTGGTTTGTCATGATAAAGCAAATCAAATGAAATACAGGGTTAGTCCCCAGGGGTCACCCCCACCCTATGCCATTTAAGAAAGTTCTAATATCTTGTAAGTGGTCAAGATCCCCACCCCTAAACCATATATATTCTGGTTTGTCATGCTAAGATGGTTTGAATGATATACAGGGTTAGTCCCCAGGGGTCATCCCAACCCCCTGCCATTTGAGAAAGTTCTTATATCTTGCAAATGGTAGAGATCCCCACCCCTAAACCATATATATTCTGGTTTGTCATGACAAAGCACATGAAATGAAATACAGGGTTAGTCCCCAGGGGTCACCCCCACCCCATGCCATTTAAGAAAGTTCTAATATCTTGTAAGTGGTCAAGATCCCCACCCCTAAACCATATATATTCTGGTTTGTCATGCTAAGATGGTTTGAATGATATACAGGGTTAGTCTTCAGGGGTCATCCCGACCCCCTGCCATTTGAGAAAGTTATAATATCTTGTAAATGGTCGAGATCCCCACCCCTAAACCATATATATTCTGGTTTGTCATGCCAAGATGATTTGAATGATATACAGGGTTAGTCCCCAGGCATCACTAATGCATATAACTTTACTGGACCAAACCAATTTTCACTGGACTTAGCCCAATGTCAGGCGACCCTGGGAATTACGAATTATGGGAGCTTCGTTTGGGAGACTTCGTAACAGCATCCTGTTACAATCATTTCTTGTTTTGACTGATTCCAATGCAGGGGTTCAAATTAACATTTGGTACTGGAAGGTCCAGGACCTTTGACACTCCAAACTGAAAGGTCCACAACCTAAATTCCAGGTCCTACTTTTACTTGAAATATTTCCTAACATAGTAAGATACTAGTAACAAAATTAATGTGCTGTTGGTGTTAGGTCAACTTGTTTCATTGTCAAAGTCACTGTTGTATAAAATATTTAATATCAATTGTAATTGTCTTGTATATTATAATTCAGATAATCTATTTTTTTTTGTTATTGAGGAGGGTGTCATCATGGGTGGGTGTGTTGTCTCAACTATTGGTAATTTATTACAACTCATACCATTTTATAAGACGGTTCAAATTCAAAACTGTTTAAGCAGAGACGTATATACATGTGTATATATGTCTCTGGTTTAAGTGTATCATATCTAGTTGCACTATTATAATGCATTAGTTCCTCTGTGAAAATAAGATAAGAAACTTCCAGATTTGTACTGGTCCTTTAAAATTGAGAAGACATTACCCCTTGGAATTGTTCTAATACGTTTATACTATACAAAAATCTACATGTAATATCAATATTTATTAATGATAAAGAAAATTACTGTCACATTTTTTTGGATTTTGTGATGAAAATTTATGAAAAAGTAATTTTGAGTTTTTGTAAAAAAATATTTCCTACTTTTGCTTTTCAATTCTAGTGTTTATATTTTATCAACTGCCTGGAATTATTATTTTTTAATTGTATTTGATCGGCAAACCCAGAATTACCCTTATCCGCTCCGGAATTACCCTTATCCGCTCCGGAATTGGATCCGATTTTTGTTATTTTCTTCATTTCAGGTTTATGGCATCCAATGTTTTTCAATGTTGTTTTGTCAGTCAGATACGATTTTACTCGGATTTACACATTACTAGTTGGCAATTTTCGGTATAAAGCTAGCGGTTGAACAAAATGAACATCGCTGTCATGAATAATAATGATGAAAATAAATTTTGAGATTGTTTGGAAATTTTTGTTTAAAAAGGTCGGCAAAGTTTATTTTTATTTTCTTTCAAACCGAAGGTCCGTCGGGCGTAGCTTGTAACCAAAACGAGAGTCTGACTGCAAAAATGGAAGGTCGTGGACCTCAGCCACCGCTAATTTGAACCCCTGCAATGGCAAAGAAGTTTCTGCCATTAATTTCTGCTATTTATAAAACATCACCTAGCCAGAATTTTACAAATAATTTAACCCACATATGACATGTATCAGTAACATTATAGTCTGCTAAAATCATGTAAATTAGAAGGATGTGATTGGTAGATAATTAGTTTTTTGATGTTGTGTTATTAGTAGCTTGCTGGTTACAAGTGCCATAGGTGTCTTATATGTGCTTGCAGGTTTTTACACTTGACAGACAGAAAAATCATGGAAAATTGAAACTCATTCTGTCTTTAAGTAAAGCAAAGTAGCAGAAAGTACTCTAATTATGTATGTCTTTATTCAGATAATGAAATTGTATATGTATGTTTTTTACACATTAGTTTATTGAAAGACAACTTTTAAATTTATGCATTTTCCCATACATTTCATATATGTCACAATGCTCATGTTACTACATACATTAGGAACTAATTGTTCAATGAACTCATTTACACAAATTGACCTTGGGTCAACAGGTGTGATTCATTCATAAATATCAATTCCAGTTCAGTCTATGAATTTATAGAGTAAGGCCATCTTGTTACATAACACATCTAAGTTCCATGATTTTGAGCTGCTGTATATATTTTTTTGACTGTCGTTTGTGCAATTTATGAAGATGAATCTCTATTTAATTATGTAGAAATGTTTTTAATTAACAAGAAACTTGTTTGTGCAGTGTAAATAATGTAAAATTAAGGGAACATAGTCATTATATGGTGCAATTTCATTATACGTTATAAGGAAAAATTACTTCTTTATCGAAGGATTGAGTTTTATTTAATATTTAAATGTGACTTGAGTGTGGTTGCATTGGGTACAACAACAAAGTGTAGTACTGTTTATATTTATAAATAATTTGTTTTATCAAATTGCTGTTTGTATTGGTAAACTATTTTATCCAGCTAGTACAGTTAAACTTCAACAAATCAGCAATGCAAGTATTCCAAGTACAGAATAGGAAATGTTTGTCTGTGTGACTTTCAATTTGATCTTTGATAGATGTATATATAAATCCAATATTGGAATATAGATTAACAGTTAATAATTGGTTGTCAGATTTTTCTGTGTCATCCATCATTTACACTGATTGACCTCAGTAATCAAGTTTATCTACTGTAATTTCAGAAATTATTGCATGCATTTACTATTGCGATTTTTGAAGAATGGACATAAATGCGAGATTTATTATTGCTATTTCTGGAAAATATGCACATAGATATATGTATCAGATAATTTATCTGAATGCGAGTTCTTATTATTGTGATACTCACTCAGTTGCATTATTCGCAATAATAAAAACCTCGCAATAATTTCTGAATTTACAGTATTATGTTATATTTTTAATGTTATTAAATGTTATTGTGTATTCATTTACTCATAGTGGGTACAAATCTTCATGAATTGAGGGGAAGTTGCATTTTCTTGGGTATTTGATTTTGTAGTTTTGCAAAAGTCTGCTTACAAACCTATAGAACATTTGTACTTCTCTGAACATTTAAATTTGTACTTTGAAGAACATTTAAATTTGTGATTTAACTTTACCCACAAAATCCATGAAAGTTGTAATCCCACAAATGATAAAGAAGCCACAGTAGGCAGAAACAATTTTAGAATTATTACTCAAGTTTATCTATTATGTTGTATTTTAAAAGTAATTACACCTGATGTAAGTATCTTAGATTTTTATTGGTTGATACTTATAATTTAGTATATTTTTTCACGTATTTTCTTTAACAAGTTGATTGTTGCTCATATTTAACCACCGATGGGATTTACACAGATGCCTTGCTGTTCAAGAAATTTTACCTTTTCTTAGCTGCTATTTTAACCAACTAACCCTCTGAACAGATATATCTGTTCAAAAGCAAAAATGAAGTAATAAGAGATAGTTTTGTTTGAAGTATGCATTTGAAGTGTAATAATTATTTGGATTATCCTTTTCGCTAAATTTAGACTAAGCATTTGAGATGCTTTTTTCTAATTTCCTTGGAGATTACACAGGTTTTTGGGTAAAGATTGCATGAAATGCAATCAAAAGCCTATGGTACTGACTTGATTTCTAAATCTTCCAAGGTTTATCACTACTTTTGGATACACAAAATATAGTGCATTGATCATAACATTCTAAACATCCTATCCAAGAACATTTCCAGAAATTTATCAATGAAATATATGCTCAGATATTCAAGTTACAAAATGATGTTTTACTTGTCAAGAAAATTACATAACTTGTGCAAGGTGCATGAATCTAACATTTTTACTAAAAATGTCAATGATGTCATTGTTAAAGAAATCTTTAAAATTGGAGTTATCTTCCTTTGTCCATTATTGTAGTTGAATCAACTACAACCAATGCTTTATACAATGCAATGTTTAATTTGACTTCCCACTGATAAATTAAAGCAAACTTTACCCTCCAGTGCTTACAAGCACTTTGATTTTCTCATCGCAGTTCATTATGCCAGACATAGGTATTACTATATATCCAGCGGCAGCGGGCGCATAAACTATTTGTATAAAGCTTATATTTTTAGAAGGTTGGAGACATGGATGCTTCATACCATGTATGCAGATACCTTATCTTACGAAGTTTCTGTCTGTCATCTGTCCATTGTCCTTGACCTCATTTTCATGGTTCAGTTCAAAATTATAGTGCTTTTGTCATGTGAATTTCTCACTTCTTATGTTTTGGTCTGTTTTTGAAATACTTATAGCAATAGGTCAGCTATATTTGGTGTATGGAATAATTGTCAGGTGTACATGTCTGTCTGGCAGGTTTCATCTGACCTTGACCTCATTTTTATTGTTCATTGGTCAATGTTAAGTTTTTGTGTTTTGGTCTGTTTTTCAATTTCCTTAAGCAATAGGTCAACTATATTTGGTGTATGGAGTATTTGTAAGGTGTACATGTCTGTATGACAGGCTAGGATTTATCTGACATTTACCTCATTGGCATGGATCTTTACAAATTTCAAGTTTATGTGATACTTGTAGTAAAACCTTTATTTTTAAGACTTTCAACATAAAATCAATGGTCAGTAAAGCAGGCAAGACATTTTAGCATGTAAAATCTTGTTTAAATTGGGTGCAACTTTAATATGTAATAAATTTTTTCTGTTCTTTCAGATTCATTAAAAATTCAAACTGTTGATTATACTGCATGAATATGAAATCTCCAAGAATCCGATTGATAGGTCTGGATATGACGTAATTTAATTTTGAGTTATTTCCCTTGTCAGCCATCCTTTCTACAAAATTTTATCTTTATATGCTTGTGGCACAATGTTTCATTTTGATAAAAAAAACTTAATTGATGATATTTTATATAATTTATAAGATTGTGATAATGTCAGTTCATGATGTTTTCATGTACATTAAGTTTACTTTACAAAATAAAAAATGAGAATTAAGTCTGATAATTTTTTTTCAAGTTAATCATCTATAAAAATAAGAAGATGTGGTAGGATTGCCAAAATAAGAAGATGTGGTAGGATTGACAGTGAGACAATGCCAACTCTTCGCCATAGACCAAATGACATAGAAGTTATCAACTATAGGTCATTGTTCGGCCTTCAACAATGAGCAAAACTCATACCGCATAGTAAGCTATAAAAGGCCTCGAAATGACAAATGTAAAACATTTCAAATGGGAAAATAACTGCCTGATCTATGTACAAAACAATAAACGAAAAACAACTATGATATACAGCAACAAACGACAACCACTGAATTACAGGCTCCTGACTTAGGACAGGTACTTATAAAATGTGGCTGGGTTAATCATTTTTGCTAGCACCAAACCCTACCCTAATATGGGACAGTGGTGTAACAATATAACATAAGAAGAAACTATACAAATCTAGAATAATTATTTGACCTGTCATATCATGATTCATTGCAAAGATAAACGCAGATTTTATTCCATCAACACTGTTTTATGCTGCTATGCGCACACATTCATATTTAATTCTAATGGCTATATATTTGGTACATACAGAGTTTTTAAAAAGAGACAGTCTTTTTAACCTATTACTTTTGTCTTTGTCTATGATTACCAAAAACAATAAATTATGTAAAATGTTTAGTACCTCAATGTGTACAACCAATGTTTCTGGAATAGCTGTCATGGGGTAGGCTCTATATCAAAAGTGAGGAGAACATAAATTACAAAACTTTTGAGAGCATAAACAGAATGGGCCAAAACAGAGCATGAAATATAGAAAGAAATCCTACATTTTTTGGTCAGTAGGATTATACTTATGGCCAAATAGATTTTGTAAGCACTGCTTGAAAAGAAATATTTGTCGCAACTATTGAACATTGAATAAAAGAGAGAAGAAATCCTTTTTTTTTTTAACCCTATATGCCGTATATACTGGCAATTTATTTTGGAAAATGTTTACAGGATACTGATGAAACAATATGGGCGTTCAACTTGTCTTTTCGATCGTCAAACACATATTTCCATCACATTTTTCTCAGGTACTACTGAACAGAATGACGTCAATATACTTAATCAACAGCTTAAAAATGATTAGTTGTAAAGTGCTAACAAATATCGGACCTGTTAGAGACCATAATCCAGTTTGAAATCCTGTTTGCCGATATTTTGGATATTTTAAATGCTAAATAAACTTCAAATTTTTCATCACACTTTCTCAGGTACTACTGAATAGAATGACTTCATATTTAGTCAGCAACTTGACAGTGATGAGTTATAACGTGTTAGAACTTTTCAGATTTGTCAGACACCTGCTTTCTGATACTTTGAAATACGAGTGGGAAATTTGCTTAGCATAACAACACATGCAATCTTAGTTCAGTTCATGTTCATGCCACATGTGGAGCAGGATCTGCTTACCCTTCCGGAGCACCTGAGATCACCTCCAGTTTTTGGTGGGGTTAGTGTTGCTGTTGTACCCCTATTTGTGACATGTTTACCTATTGTGTCTGTTTGTTTTGTTCACACATCGTTGTCAATATAATGGAATTTGATGCGACTGTCATACAAGTGAGAGGTTTAGCTAGCTTTAAAACCAGGTTTAATCCACCATTTTCTACATAAGAAAATGCCTGTACCAAGTCAGGAATATGACAGTTGTTACCCATTCGTTTGATGTGTTAGAACTTTTGATTTTGCCATTTGATTGGGGACTTTCCTTTTTGAATTTTCCTCGGAGTTCAGTATTTTTGTGATTTTACTTTTTTCCATGTCAGTTAACTGTTAATTTTGGTATGCTATTTAGAAATTGCTAGTCTATCAAACCTGTCAAAAATGTAATTTGCAAGAATCTCTGAGTAGAAAAATATTTAATGTTTATGTAATTATTTTTAGTACCAGGAATTGGAAAGTTAAGGTTTCAATTTGATTGATTGAATGTTTGTGTTTCACACCACTTGTAGCTATTTCATGGCAGCAAGTTTGTATTCCCGGAGAAAACCAGGAGAGAACCACCGAGGAAATAACTGGCAAAGTTTGAGGGTGATATCTTTAACTTCAAAATCTTAATCATGATCATATCGGATGTTTCTGCTCATCAGTTGTCGTGGTTACAGTTGACAAATCTTTCTTAAATTGTCCGTTAATAAATGTTGAAATTAGTAGAAATTAAGGTTTCAACTCCCCCAGGTATAGTTGACTTAGACAGATTTGGCTATTTTAGGTCCTATTTGGTAATATAGCTCTTCAACTGTTTCGGTTCTTATACATCCTTCTTTCAAGTATTTTTCTTTGAGCGTTCCCCATGAATTTGGTATTCAGAAAAGCACTTCGGACACATGAAATTTATAATGCGTTGTTTTCATTTTTTTGAAGAAATTTTTTTAAACATTTGAAATTCATATAAATAATTATTTTTTTTTTAGAAGGCATATAAGGGGTTTTCGTTCTCCCAGAACTCTTTCGATAAGAGTTCAGAGAAATAACTCAGCAAAACACAAAGTGTACATGATGTAAGTTTTTTTTACAATTTCTTCAATGATGCAATACAATTACAATGTAAACAGACACAGCATAAATAAACATATTGATAACAACAAACAAATGGTTACATTAAAACATCACCGTATAAATGTGTCTTGCCATTGTTGTTGTCAGTGTAATGTTTTCTGTGAAAAGTAAGTCCATTTATCATCAAAATACAGATTTTATTTTATTATCAAACTTTTTACCTCAGATTCTTTTTCTTGATTTTGAAAATTAGCTTCTGTCTAAGTTTAGTAACATTCAATAAAGGTTTACAAATTTATTATGTCAAAAAAATGTAATCGTAAACTGTCATTAAATGTTAATTGCGAAAAACTAAGTACATCTAATTGAAATGCAAAATACTTAAAAATGAAACATGTTGCTTCAGACTTTATCTCGTATACTCGGAAAAGCTTCTACCAATGTTTCATAAAATTCTATGAAGGTTTGACCAAAAAAATTGATGTCTCACTCTTTTTAAAACAAGACTGTATCTACATGTCAATTGCCAAAAACAAACCAAAAAAAAAAAAAAATAAATTACGTTTTCATTATTTTGCTTTGGATGTGTATTGATCATTTAAAAAAAAAGCTTTTGTCCTTATTACGTAAACATGGTAAAAATCCACGAAGATTTGTCAATGATATTGATGACTTAAAACTTTAACCTAACACTATATGTAAATTGATCAGTAAAATGCTGAAAAATTTTGCCTTCTATACTGTGTTGTTAGTCATCAGACAGCTTCTGTCCAAATTTCATAAAGTTGCCTGAAGGTTTTTCAAAGTTATTGAATTCTATAAACACATTAACCACAGACATAAAATAAAAATGTTGACGCCGCCGACGACGACACCGCCACCGACGACGAAGGAATATAGGATTGCTATGTCTCGTTTTCGCGACAAAAATGTAGCAGGCTCGACAAATGTTTTCTATATCTAAATGTAGAATTTCTAGTGAGACATATATCATTAACTGCAATGCATCCTTACAGCATAATCGGTGGAATTTGAACGACCATACACATTCAAATGATATATAATTTGTTAAATTTTACCCTTGAGGTTTTACAAACATTGCTTAGCCAGATACAGCATAACTATTTTTGAACTTTGTAATTTATATTTGTTTTAGGTATTCTAACTTCGTGCATTCATTTAAAACTTTCCAAACTACCCCCTTTTGACATCTTGTTATCAGTTTTAGCTACGAAAATAATCTTTATACCAGAAGGATTTTTGCTGCTTGAGGCCTTATACATTTCTTTATGTTAGTGAAATACCTTTTTGGATAAGACTGTAGTTAATATAAATTTTGTACCAATATTTGTCTTAAATGATTTTTGTTTTGGTAAAATTGTTAATTTGATGTATAGTTTATTCAGTTAAATGTATTATTGTCATGAGTAATGTTACTACATCAAACATGACAATTAGTGTTATAAACTCAATAGACCATATTAATCTCAATACTTTTTTTCCAAATGTTTTGAAAGTCTATTTGTTTCATAGCATTGTAATCACCGGTGAACAATGTTGAAATTGGCACCATGTTGCTCTAGTTTTTTTCTGTTTTTTTTTATATGAAGAGTACTGAAAAATTAAAATTATCTCTAAACAGTGAAACAGTCTTCTTTCTGTGATTCTCGTGGTGTTGCTATTTTACAGAACAAAAATTGTCCCGGCGAAATTGTGTTTGATAATCCTAACTCGCAAAACGGTCGAATAATAAAATGCAGCATCAAAACTGACAGTGCGATTTATCGTATATCAAATATATATATGCCAACAATAATGGCATCGAGAGGAAACGGCTTTTTGAATCGTTTCATAATTTTTTTGGTAATTTTACAGATGATAGTGTAGATCATTACATAATTTTGGTAGGGGATTTTAACTGTACACTTGACAAAAATAATGATAGAAACCCTTCTCATTCATGTGATGATATTGGTATAAAAGAATTACTTTTTTTATTGTCACAATATGATTTAACAGATATATGGAGGGGCAGATATCCAAAGGACAAACGGTATAGAGAGGTAACTCTAAGTCTAGAATCGACTATATCTTTTGTGATAAAAGTCTTACAAATAAAGTTTTCAATATTGGTATCTCACATTGTCCTTTTAGTAAGCACGATCTTGTGTCGTGCCAATTTAAACTTGATGAAATACAAAGAGGACTGGGTATATGGATAATGAATATGAATACAATAAAAATTGAAGAATTTAAGAATGCATTTGAAATTTGGTGGGAAACTTGAAAACATGGAAAAAATAGGTTAGAAAAAATTCAAGATTGGTAGGATGTCATAAAAATCACAAATAAAAAAGATAACAATGGAAGTAAGTAAACCCTTTAACAAAAATAGCCAAAAAAGTTTTATCATTAACCTTGAACAAAAATGAGAAAGACTCAAATTATATAGCATCACGTCGGGGGACGTTGAAAATAAGATCTCAGAAATAGAATCACTAATTAAAAACTACTTAGAACAAATCAGTGGCGTCAAAAATGAGGTCGCGTGTTAAAAAGGCGGAAAAAGGGGGGAAATCGTCAAGCTACTTTTTCAATCTCGAAAAGCAAAACGGAAAAAAATTTCTAGAGTCGAATAAAACCAGAAAATGGCCGTTATAAATACAATATAGACGAAATACTAAATGAATAAGTTAAGTTTTATTCACATTTATTTAGCTGCGAGGGATGGCATTTGCACTAGTAACGGGTTTTACTACTGAAACGGTCATTTTAAACTGAACAACTCTTAAATGCCTGAATTTACCGCAAGGAAAAATGTCAAGATCTTTTTCAGTTGTTCAGTACATGTTCAGTACAATAACTATCGCGATCGATTAAGTACAAGTCAGTACTGGTTAAGGTAATTAAGAAAAAAACGCGTAGCGTTAAATCAAGTACTGTTAAGTACATTTTAGTACACGTCAGTTCATCGATAAAATAGTTGATTAGGAATTTTCAGTAGCATCCAGTACCAGGTAAATCTATCAATTTTGACATAAAATTGTTTGTGCAGATTCATAAGGTTTGTCTCCCTTTATTCGAGCTTGTTTGTAATACCCTGATTTCTCAATTATATTCATGTCCTTCCGTGAAAATTTGTTTGCTTTGTTCAATTGTCCAAAATAAAATATATGTGAGGGTTAAATGAGCATAAATTACAACTAAAATGAAATATGTTTTCGGAATTGCGTACAAATTTCCCTTGCTTTAACGGCTTTTGGTAAAATTCTACAATTTTTAACTGTAACTATGACATGTAGTTTTATCAGATTAAAATTTATTGAATATCATTCAATTTGCAATGTATATTTGTTCATGTTTTAATATCAAATATACTCTATTGCAATCATAAAAATATAGCAAGTTTTCAAATGGAAAGAAATATTGATGATCGAAAATAACTTTTACATAAAAACTGTGATGTATTTTTAACTTCTTTTTGGTAAATTGTATCTATAAAGATTATGTTCCGTAATGACAGGAATTTTTATTCGCGGTCTGTAAAAATACTAGACACAAACTTTTATTAATATTTCGTTAGTAAGCAAGTAAAAAAAAATCGAAATTTATAACAGTTAAAGAATATTGTTTATACAGCATAAAACATAAAAGGCTCATTCAGTCTCCATTCGTTGCTGCATAAAGAGTCGCTACAAAAAAACGACGATTTTCAAATTAAATGTCCAAAAATAATTGTCAAATCCGTGAGTAAATACGTAAATACGTAAACCTTAGCAACAAATATCATGTATTGTGTATTTTAGATATTCAAGATAATTGAAATAAACAAAACATGTAAGATAGATTTTTGTTTTTTAAATTACATGTTTAATTTGGATATTGGTTGGCTTCGTTCTTTACTTGTTTTCTCGTGTTTTTCTTTTTTTTTTATGACAAATGAAAAAAAGAGTCTAATATTTATAATTTTGTATAAAATAAAATGTTGACCAAAATAAAAGCCCACAGTTTGTTAAATTACTTTAATAAACGAGTATTCAATTATAATGTCCATGCCGTACAAAAAAGCACCCGGAAAATAGCAGTTTGATAAAGGGATAAATTCGTATATGCCCGGCAAATAATGACAAATACCAAATTCAATTATTATGTATACATGTATGTATATTATATAATCATCACAACTGTATATTATTGCTTATGTGTATAATATCATCCAACACATTTCCACTGTCCAGGTGACTGCGACCGATCGATAATATAAGTCCAATATGCGTGCCGTATGCAGAATGTCGTCCCTCCTCTGGTCGCTGGACAAATTAAATATGAAATGACAAGTATAAACACACAAGAGACAGATTATTCGGTCTGTACATGTCTGTATTGGTTGAAGGCATATAATTGCTGATATATTTGTCATTTAAACTCTGATTGAAATTTGTCTTATTGGCATCATACAACATCTCCTTATTCATATTTTGAATAAAATGTCACTGCTAGCTGTCATGTATAATAAATGATAACATTGATGAACTAATGTTTCTGTTTACGTTAAACCAAATATCAACATTTATTATTTATTTATTTATTACATAGCTTTTATATAGCGCCTATCTAATAAACATAATACTCTAAGCGCTTAACATATAAAACTGAAGGAAAATATTATCACAATGCATACAATAATAGCAAATATATATATACATATATGAACATAAGAATGAAACAGAAATTAAATAGAATAATGATGTAAATTAAAAGCATTGAAAGGGGAATTATATATCACAATGAATACCATAAAAACATATTAGAATATAACAGACAACCAAAATTAACTAAAATAATGATGAAAATTATAAGTATTTAATATACACAAGTAAAACCTATAAAAATTTGCATTAAAGGATTTATTCACTTAGCTAAGAGAAAATATAAGGTAGAAATTTAACCAGTAAAACACCAGACAGTCATAAATATTTTATAATTATATAATGTACACTTTTGTTTGAAGCTTCCGTTTATTTTCTCACGTGTTGTGTTTGGATTGTTCTTTTCAGTGAAAATTAACAGTAAAAATGAATCGAATTTTTTAGGGTTTTATTTGTCAGTTATATTGACCAAGAAAATGAACAATGTACAAGTATGTTAAGTTTCTATTCCACGATTATACTTAATCTAAAATACTGCTCGTTACCACGACATTCAATTATTTTAACACCCCGACAAGTATGAATGTACATTTGTAAGAATATATTGGGTATAAGTGAAAAGACAGCAACCCCACAAAAACAATATGCAGAAGACATCACAAGACCAACATACAGTCAATAGACAGTAGACAGGTTTACCCATATAGTGTATAACAGTTGAGAATTAATCTAACGGAAACAATGAAATATCTGCCATCAACGCCCTTTTTATTTTTATAAAAAAAAATTCTGAACATGTATGTGACATTTGCCACTGGACGTTAAGCAATTTTCATGAAATGACATTACGTTTTGAAGATCAGAGTAAGTATATATTTATATATACACCGTAACACGTGAAGCTGTGATACTGTGATTTTTTTTTGTGTGAAGATGTTTTAAAAATATTAGAATTATTTAGAAGCTCTAACTCAAGTTAAACATGTTCACTCGGCAAGGTCTGTGTATAATATGAATTCAATTAGGAAATAAGTGTTTAAAAAGTGTAAATTTGGTGTGGGATAATTTCAATTTGGCAAAAAACTATGATCATCAACGTGTCGTCTATAGAGAATGCAGTCATGCAGCCATTGCCCTGAAAGTACATGCAAATCTTCCATAGGTATACATACAATTTATCATGATCTAATTTTATAAAATCTTCATGGGAAGCCTATGTCTGAAACTTATGTGCAGTTCTTGTAGTTTGTATTTTTAATGGTAACACGAAAGCATGTTTTAAAACTGACTATTTTAACCCCCTTTTTAACATTGTATCATAATCCTTAAAAGTACATTCGAGTAGAGAGTTGAAATAGTTTGGTAATTGGAAAGTGCTCAAGATTTAACAAGCCACATAGAAAACAAACTAAATAACGACGACAAAAAATTACTAGACCGGGATATTACCGGGGAGGGGATAATGAAAGTTTTAAAAATTATAAAAACAAATAAATCCCCAGGGGAGGACGGGATCATTTCTGAATTTTATATAATGTTCTGGAATATCATACAAGAAGAATTTTGTACATTATTGCAAGAAATATTGAATAAAAAACATTGTCGGACTCACTATATTAGGGAGTTTTAACATTACTATAGAAGGGCGGGGAACGAGAAAATATACGAAACTGGCGCCCGCTTACACAGCTGAATTGCGATTACAAAATTATGGCAAAAATACTAGCAGAAAGATTAAAAATAGTCCTTCCAAATCTTATTCACTCCGACCAAAAAGGGTTTGTAAAAGGCAGACATACAACGGAAGCAAATAGAATGATACAGGAGATTATAGAATATATTGATGATGTAGATGAAGAGGGTATAATTGTCTATTTAGACCAACAAAAAGCCTTTGACAGGCTGAAATGTGGATAGCTAGACTTCGTTATGAAGACATTTAATTTTGGGGACAATTTTCGTGGTTGGGTTCAAATGCTATTAAAAAGTGCAAAGACATGTATTAAAACAAATGGGTACGTCTCAAAATATTTCTCTATTTCTATATCAGCAAGGCAGGGGTGTCCTATAGCCCCATTTATATAAATATATATCAGGCAGATCCCTAAGCCTGTGCAATTAGGGCAAAAAAAGACATTCAAGGCATTATATTGCCTGGGGAAGAAATGGGGAGTTACTAGAAACCAAATGAATATGTTTGCAGACGACACGCAACTATTTAATAAAAATGAAATTTCTGTTAAAAAATCGTTTGAAATATTAGACAAATATGAAAAGGCCTCGGGTACAAAAATTAATTACGAAAAGACTAAAGGGATAAATATTGGCGCAAATAAGCGCAAACAGCCTACTTTTAAAAAGATAAACTAAACAACAGATAACATAAAAACACTAGGTATTCACCATGGTCATAACATTGATAATGACAAAATTTGGAAATCAATATTAGAAAAGGTACAAAATTGTGTACACGTCTGGAAGAGCAGAAAATTGACATACTCTGGAAAAGTCCTTATTGTTAAAAATTTAATTATTTCAGTATGTGGTTATGAGTTAGAAATAAGAGGTATACCTGAAAAATACAAAAAAGATTATATAATATCGGATTTGATTTGGGATGGTAAAGTGAATCAAGTAGACCGAAAGGTTTGTTGTTTAGATGTTAAAGGGGGGCATAGGGATGGTAAATTTGGATAGCTGGATAGAAAGTAAATATATTATATACCAAATAGTTATATTCGATATACACAAGCCATTATCTAGTTGGAACGCAATAGGTAAATTTTGGTTAAAAAAATATGATAAAAATTTGGCGATAAACTTTTTCTGTGTAGATGTTCTGACCTTTCAAAACCCTACCATATTATTACAAAAGCGCTTTACAATCGTGGTCTAAATTGACAGAGACCACACAGGGTATGTTTAACGAAATAGATGTAAAGAAACAGCGATTATTTGGAAACTCAAATATTTTATTTCAGGGCAAATCTTTATTTTATTCTTCTTTTTCAAAAAGTCAAATAAAAACTATTGATGATATATGGGACGATAATACCAAAGATTTTAAATCATGCAATGAACTATACCAACAACTAACAGATAAACGTTACTGTATTTCGGAATACTCGCGAGTTAAAAGTTCTATACCACAAACACTCTTGCAGATTTAAAAAAACAACGATGTTCAACGCACTTTAAAAAGCCACAAAAATCATATTTCTGAAAACTTTGAATTTCTAAATCCAGATAATGAAATCATTAAAACTAAAGATTTGACATTAAAATATATTCAATTAATCATAAACAGAACTGAGACCCCTAGGTGTCAAACAAAATGGGAAAATTTGTTTAGCGAGGATATAAATTGGGAAAAAATTTGGATAAATCTCAGTAAAATGGACATTAATAGAAAAGTTACAGAATTGCAATGGGAATGGATAATATATACTGAAAACAGACTGCAAATGATGCATATGTCAAATGGTAAATGTCACTTGTGTCATGAAAATAATAATATTGAACTCTTGAGCATTCATTTTATCAATGTAACAATGTTAAACCATTGATAGAAACAGTTGTCAGAAATTTACAACTTTGTTACTTAATAAATAACGAGACACTTGAAAAAGATATTCTATTAGGAATCTGTACAGATAATTCTAATAAACCAATTGTTAACGCGATAATACTTTATTTTAAATGGGCTATTTGGAAAATACGTAATGAATGAAAATTCGATAAAATGAAACTGAATATGCAGTCTATACAGGCTTTGCCGAAATTGCACATGAAAAACGAATTAAAACTACTCTTGCTACGCTCGGATATAAAGTATATATGCAGAGCAAAAATTGAACTCTTTATCGAAAAATATACTTAGTTCTACTGGTCTAAACTAAAAGTGTGTTCGATTCCATATGTAATAATCTTAACTTATTGTATCTTAGGGTAAAATTGGTGAAAAATATTTAGTTATTTTTGACAGAAAGAAAAATAATATTTTTATTGTAATCGATATTTGAATTTATGTCTGTGAACATTATGTATATTAGTAAATTTTCACATATATCATGCTTCATACTACTTTAGTACTTACCACATGTGCTGTATCCTGTTATAATCCATACATGGGTACATTACAATTTAATATTTAATTTTTGTCAACACATCAATAATTTCCAATTCAGATTATAACTCTTATTTTTATCGATCACATATATAGTTTTCAATGTTAAATCAACACATGGTAGTCAGTAAACCGGATATACGATAATGATTATGTATTAATGTCAATCACATCAATAATTTCCAATTCAGATTATAACTCTTATTTTTATCGATCACATATATAGTTTTCAATGTTAAATCAACACATGGTAGTCAGTAAACCGGATATGCGATAATGATTATGTATTACAATGATGCTTATCATGTAAAAAACAATTGTACTGGTTATTTAAATATATGTATTAAAAACTATGGGAGTGAAAACCCATTTGATTTTTCCCTGGTCAAGTGAGGCTGTTAAAAATACAGGAGTCCATATTTATGCGTCCTGAGCTACTTAGGTATTTATATATCAGGAAATGCTTGAATAAAAATATTTGTTATCGTTAAAAAAAACACCCCCCCCCCCCCCCCCAAAAAAAAAAAAAAAAAACCACAAAAGCAAGAATGGTCTTTCTCATATGACACAATTACAAAAATCTGTACATTTGGTATGATTTAACAAATGTGTGCATAAAACTAATGTCTTGTTATCCCTCTCCCCTTTGGTATTTTCTCCCTTCTTTTACTTCTCATCACTCAATCAGTCATCTTTAACTCTTATTTTCATCGAGACTGATTTCAGTGACTCACGGCCATTGAAAGGTTGCCAATATATTGCATCGAAAATAAAAATATTGGTTGGATAGTTATAGTATACACCATTCAGGTTTGCTAGTCCACACTTGTTATACCACCACGCCCCTCTATTTTGATCAGCACATGTTTGACCAAATATAGAGACATAGTTAGCATTATCACGATCTGCAGTTGAAAATTGTTGACCATCAATTTCACCTGTACCCGAGTCACTTGTGATATCACCTGAAATGAATTTGAATTCATCATGTAATTAATGATAAATATATTTTTTTTCTATATAGTTAATACTACATGTAAATTCCCCCTTTTTTGTAAATTGAAAAAAATAAATTGGTATAACAATATATACAATTATATTCTACCTGCGCTATGAAAGTACGATTTGAAGTTGTTCTGTTACCTCAGATTTTGACTTTACTCAACAGCAAATTTGAACAAGATATTTTTTTATAGCATAATTACATTTTATTCTTGAAAACAACTCATTCGTGTCATATCGAAACAACGATATAAGAATGTTATTTATTTATTCGCAACACAAAATTCCTACATTCACTTAACTTAAATCCATAGTCCTAAAAATTGCTAAAAGGGTACTTTAGCGTACGTAAACAGATAGTGCCACTGTCTATACAAGAGGCATACGATTTATCGTTCTGATATGGAAAAAAAATCAGAGACTGACATCATCAAGATACTTTTTTTTATCGACATCATATTTGTTACGTTTGGAGGACGTATTTCTGTTCATTAAACAATCGATTCCACTTGTGTCCCTCTTCTTGATCTCTTCTTTACCATTTGTGCCTGTATTCATATGAGGCAGACTTTCTGTTTGAATTGTTTAACATTGGTCATGTTGGGACCTTTAATAGCTTGCTATACGGTATGGGTTTTGCTTATTATTGAAGGGTCTACAATGAGCTATAATTGCTTACTTCTACGTCATTTGGTTTCTGGTGAAACGTTGCCTAATTTGCAATCATACCACATCTTCTTATTTTCATATTCATAAACTTAAGGAGCTTGTCAAGAATAATGATTAGAAGCTAGCATAATCCTATAACTTTACGTTCCACTGTATATATTATGTATATGTCCTCTCACTACAGAATTCAAAGTTTGTTGACTATGTTGAACGCATTTACCCGATCGAGACCACAGATACAAGTAAGTATGCATCGTATCTTCACTTGAACACTGTCTTGCTTCTTTGGGAGTTTATGCAATACACTCAGTTTTTGTTTGTTACCTTGATTTGTCTTTTAAATCGATTTATGAGCATAAACATCGGTTCACTACTTGCCTAAATTTAAATCTCAAAATTGACAATGAGGGTCGATTGAGAACAAAAATTTACGTTGAAATGTACGATTTCAGCTTTCCATTTGTGAACTTTTCATTTCAATGTATAAACGTCCCAGCAGCGCCTGCATATTGAGCATATATTTCCCAGTTGATACGATATTCCAGAGCTTGTGTTTCATATTATGATTTCGTTAACAGAGGCTTGCTGCTTTCAAAATGAAAACATAAGTTTTTGCATCCAGAGTGCTTTTCTGGATTTACCTTCACAGGAACGCCCGAAGCCAAATATTTGAAAGCTAAGGATATGCAATGACGGAAACACGCGAAGAGCTATATGACCAAAAGAGACATAATTTAATAGCAAAATCTATTTAACGTCAACTTTGCATGAGGAAGTTTGAACCTTTACAAGGAAGCTATTGAAACTAAGGGTTCCAACTTGTAAAGTTGAAGTCATCCCTTCGAAAGTTTTACGGACGCCATAATAATTTGGTTATGGGATATTTGTGTCACATGTGACCACGGATATGTTCCAATTGTCATAACCATAATTCCTCTATTATGACATCACGATAGCGAATCATCACCAAGTATGCGATTACCATGGGCAACACAGTGGGTGCCACTAGTACCCTTCTGGAGCACCTTAGATTACCCAAAGTTGTTTGGTGGGGTTCGTGTTTGTCAGTCTTTAGTTTTTTTTATAGTGTTTTATGAACTAGTTTGTCTAATCATCGTCTTTCATTTTTGTCATGAAGTTGTCAGTTTTGCTAGACTTTTGTGTTTTGATTGTCCCCTTGGTCATTTCCGATTCTTTGTTTCTTACAGGTATTGGGAAACATAAGGAAATGGATAAAGAAATATAATAAATATGGACAAAATTACCGAAAACGATATTAACCCTTAAGCAAGACAGTTTGAACCACTATTCCGTGCATTCACTTATCGTAAAATTAAAAAGAATACCCATTGATTGTTGATTTCTTCAGGATCTTTTAGAGCAGTTGTCACCTTAGGCAAATATCGTAATCCCGTAATAATCTAGAACAAGGACAAATAATGGCTATAATATATAGGGGAACTGAGAAACATAAAATAATTGTCTTTAAAAGTACTAACCTGCGTCGCCATCATAGTCATCTAGAGTCAGTTTGTAATTATCCGATTCATCCCCAATCCTGAAGGTCTCATACTCTGCATAACGAACGTTACCAGTCCAATCTTCTAAATCAAATCTTATCATATAGGATCTACTGTTGACAATAGTATGTATATTATCGTTGCCTTTGATAAGATAAAAAAATTGAGAAATCACTACTTCTGTTTAAAATATAATTATGTTCTTATTCAATACTTCAAACGAACATAAAGCATTTACAAAGTAAAAACTCAACACAGTTTTTGGTTATCAGCTCGCCCCGACAGCACAGAAAGCTTATTTTTATTATAAACAATAAACAAATGTCCAATTTGCTGTCATCGACCGCTGCCATCACATATAAACACAATCTACAATAGAAAAATGTTCTATAAGTTGAAGAAAAAATCATTTCGATTTACATACATGTATTTTATCAACTATTTTCTACATAACATACTGATTCACATTCCTATGAAGTCTTAATAAAAGGGGTGGGTGGGTGGGAAAACGAACCTTTCTGTCGGATAGGCGAACCTCGAATGACAATTCTAGATATCTTATTATAATTTTAGCGCTAAAATTCTAGCATGAAGTTATCATGATTGATATAACTTAAACCGGTAATAACTTACTGATGGTCCAATCAAATTAAACATAAACATGTTTTGATTTAAACACACGTGTTAAAAGTAAACAAATACACGTGTTCCCGAGTAACCTTTATAAATACATTTATGTTCTTATTCAATACTTCAAACGAACATAAAGCATTTACAAAGTAAAAACTCAACACAGTTTTTGGTTATCAGCTCGCCCCGACAGCACAGAAAGCTTCGATTGATAAAGAAAGGGACATAAAGAAAAAGGGGGGACAAACAATATAAATTACAATCCTAAATTCTTAGATACTGACAATCTGTTGAGTATACTCTCTTTAACATAACCATCTTTGGCTTTATCACTTTTCCATCTCCCGTGTTTCTTAAACAACCGGTCATCTATTCCAGCTTCTGCCGCGGCAGTAGCTCCTCCTGACCTCAAACTATGTAAGCCAAACTGTTTTTTATCAAGACCTAAACTGTCAAGTGCAGATAACAATAACTCTCTGGCTCTGGTGTAAGAAATATGACTACTCTTTCTAAGTTTGTATACATTCAAAGATTTACAATAACAAATAGATCTAAAAATAAAATCATTCGATTCTTCAGGAATGTTAGCTAACTTTAGATAACGCTGAAGTACATCTACCGGGCATGTAATATTCCCTGTTTTTGAAATGACAACATCTTTCCCTTCCCTATATACATCAGTTTTACTCTTGACTAAATGAAGTGTAAGGTAAGTAGGGGAAAACTGTATATCAGACCTTCTCAAGTTAGCTAACTCGGAGAATCTTAAAAAGCCAGCATAGGCTAATAAACACATACATGCTATTCTTACATCTTTTAAATTACAAGTATTATTAGCATATTTACATACAATATTTTTCAAAATATGCGGTGTGATAGGTTCTTTTTTGACAACTGAATGACCTATTTTTCTATGAGCCCCTTCAAGAACAGATGCAACTAGATTATTTTCACTGGGATCAGCAACGCCAGCTAATTTATGTGCCCATTTTATGGCGTAAAAAGCATCATTTAATTTTGAAACCGATTTTGCAGTTTCAGACAAATGAATTAAATATAAAGAAATATGTAAATGAGATGCTGGCAATGGTGAAAAAGAATATTGACTAGTCCACTTACACCATGAATTGAAGGCATATCTATATTTCTTCTGAGTACTCGCAGCCTTGGACGAAAGAAGGAATTCTGGTAACTGTTTGAACAAACTGCTGAGATCATTATTAGAGGCAACTTGTGAATTAAAGTCTGACCAATGTCCTACTGAAAAAATATCTGAAAAACGTAAAATTGCAATAACATTTTATATACATATACAGAGGACGAATTATTAGCATATTTCAGATTTCTATACACAGTAAAATATAATATATATTCAAATATTTCAACGCCAGCTACAATATCTTTATAGATACTAGGGCCATAAACTGTAAAACAAATTACCATGCCTGCTAAAATATCATTATAGATACTAGGGCCATGTCAAATAAAAAACCAAGCCTGCTACAATATCATTACCGATACTAGGGCCATGTCAACATAAACACCCATGCCTGCTACAATATACATATACTAGGGCCATGTCACAAACAGACCATGACTGCTACAATATATCTATATATATATTAGGGCCATGTCACAAACAGACCATGCCTGCTAAAATATATCTATATATATTAGGGCCATGTCTAAGATGCATCTAGCAAAACAGCCAAAACTGGCGAACCAAACGGTTCAATTCCGAATATCGTATTCTTATTCGAACCTTGCTTATAAATACCATCAGTATTTTTAAACACAATAACATCTTTTACGTAATCTTGATAAATCAGATGTTTATCGAATATCAAAGGCCAGAATGCAGCAGAAATCCACTTAGGCACAACTAACGTGCCTCGAGCTTTACAAGCTATAATGTGTTTAATCGATCGTATCACAAGATTAATTGGTGGAACTAGCCAATTATTTTCATTGGTCCAAACTTGAGAAAATGCATCAACTGCTTCAGAATCAGGTTGCCAAAATAAGGAGTTAAATCTCATAACTTTTCTATTTTCGACACTTGCAAACCTGTCAATCGAATAAGGACCCCACATATCATTTAAAAAATTGAAAAATATATGTGTGACTCCCCAGTCCTCGAAATCAACCATTTTGCTGATATAATCAGCCTTTTCATTTTCTTTTCTGGGAATCCATTGAATGTCAATTGATATTCCTTTTTGAATGCAAAATGAAAAAATAGATTTTGCTATAACATGAAGATTTTCTTTCATACTTCCCGAATTAACAATTTTGACACAATTTTGATTGTCAGTAAACCACTTTATAGTTTTTCCTGTGAAACTATTCTTAAAAGAAAAAAGGGCCAACTCTATAGCTTTCAGCTCTCTCCATGTGGAGCTTTGTACCGTTTCACTACATGTCCACATCTTATGGAAAATCTTATTTTCTAATTCAACGGTGTATGCACCAGCGGCAATATTACTAGCATCTGAGTATATGACAACAGAAGATTTACTGTAATGACATAAATTACGATAGTTAATCATGGTGACATTTTCTAACCAGAACTTTAACTCTGATAAAACCTCGACGGGTTTGTACCCTGTAATGGGAATATCCCACCCAATTCTACTTTCAATTTCCATGTAACAGAACTTTGACATAATTCTAGCCACATTTCCGATTACGGGAGTCATAGAAATAATTCTACCTACAACCTGAGCTAAAGATCTAGCTGTAACATAGGGAAATTTAGCCAAAATTACATTCAATGAGAAAATCAAATCGTCAACTCGACGTTGAGTAATAGATAATTTGTATTCTTTCGAGTTCCAAACTATTCCCAACCATTCTAACTCGGTAACAGGTTTAAAAACAGACTTCTCCTCGTTAATAAGGAAACCAGCATCAATCAAAGACCTTTTTACGAAGGACGATTGCTCATTACATGTATTTTCATCTGGACTCATGCCAAATCCATCATCTAAATACAAAACAACTTTTATACCGTTTCCACGCCAAAATTTTACTAGTGGCCTCAAACATTTAGTAAAAATGTACGGACCGGTAGTAATTCCGAAAGCTAAAACAGTATAGCAATAAAATTGACCTTCCCACTGAAAACCTAAGAAAGTCTGTTGCTGTGAGCATATGTCTAAGTGAAAATAACCAGATTTTAAATCAAACTTAAACAGATACATATCTTTGTCAAAATATTGTATAGCTAACTTCCAATCCTCAAATTTTATTTTTTCGCGCTTTATGTGTTTATTCAATTGACTCATATCTAAAATAAGTCGTTTCTTACCGGACTTTTGAGTAGCAACACTCAATGGATTTACCACATATGGTTGAAAAGGCACTTTAATTACGCAACCTATTTGAACTAATTCTTCAATTGACTTTGTGACAAATTCAGTATTCTGCCGTGCTGATCTATTATTTCTGTGGTACATTTTAAAAGGTGTATCTATAAATGGAATAACATAACCATTTTTTATTGTATCAAGCACAAAAGGACAAGCACCTATATTTTCCCAATACTTTACATGACAAGCTAATCTACCTTTCACCCCTTTAAATTTATCATATGACTGACAATTTTCAAAATATTGAACTTGATCTAAAAAAGATTCTATATAATCGTTATCAACAAAACATGTAGAAAATTGGTCATTAATAGTGTCTAAATACTTATCATTCACAATGACTGGAGAGTGACGTTCAGGCCCTACTTTACTACTTCTGGTAGGTTGTGGAGTTGCTGTTGGATGACCTGAGACTGGCGAGAAGAGGACAGTTTTTTCTCCAGTGGCCTTGTTGCTTGCAGTAGTGGCACGTGTCGATTGAGCAAGGCTCACGCCTTGCGAAGCTCCCACGAAAGGGCTGTTGCTGATTACGTTGATAATGCTGAGCGTAAGCAGGGTTACCATAAGATTCCGCAGGTTGTTGACGAGGCGGATTTTTTGGGTAAGGTTGCTGGCGAGATTTTGACTTCTCCTTGGAGGTACGGATAGCTCTGGTCTCAGCTTGTCGTATCTTTCTCTCATCTTCAGAATCTGAAGCCACGGCATTGGATTCGTATTCCCTAACGGTTCCCCAACCAGCAGGGGAAGCATCAGCTATGCGTATTTTCTTATTACGGCTTTTGATCTTATCAGTTATGTCAAGAACTAATCTATAGGCTTGAGTATTGGAGTTAGGGATGAATTTTGAAAGTTTATTAACAGTGTCTAATAATTCCTCGTTAAAGGTGTACTGAATTCTGTTTCCTTCCCCCTTAAATTTTAGAGTGACGTCCTCCTTAATTTTTCTCTTAAGGCAATCTTGTTCTTGTATGAGTTCAGATTTCAACTCACCTAACTTGCTGTCTAAAATTGTCTTAAAAAGCTCTACAGTATCTACCAAATCAGACGACTTATCAGCTGCTTTATGAATATTAGGTGGCGGTAAACTATTATCTCCTTCGAGTAGTATGTCTTCATTCAATTCCAGACGTGGAGAAGATTCGGACATTTTACCAAGTGGCGATTTAAGAAAAAACGAACCTTTCT
The DNA here is from genome assembly GCF_021869535.1 of Mytilus californianus. Taxonomy (NCBI): domain Eukaryota; kingdom Metazoa; phylum Mollusca; class Bivalvia; order Mytilida; family Mytilidae; genus Mytilus; species Mytilus californianus. Next base: position 44,512,317 of record NW_026262582.1, on the reverse strand, counting down.
GTCGGATAGGCGAACCTCGAATGACAATTCTAGATATCTTATTATAATTTTAGCGCTAAAATTCTAGCATGAAGTTATCATGATTGATATAACTTAAACCGGTAATAACTTACTGATGGTCCAATCAAATTAAACATAAACATGTTTTGATTTAAACACACGTGTTAAAAGTAAACAAATACACGTGTTCCCGAGTAACCTTTATAAATACATTTTCCATCTGGTCAAATATTGTATGAATGTTCGAATACACGAATAAACTAAACCACTGCAGTTAAAGCCAGTTAATAATAATGATAAGACAAATAATTATGATGATGAAGATGACGAAAACCGCCTATTTTACTACCCTTATTTCATTTAATTGTTTATCTTGTATAAACGCTCCAAAGTGATATGATTTATTCCATACACATAGGTTCGGTTTCTGGATATAATTTTTAACCGCACATTTCATGATCAATTAACAAATAACATCTCCGTAATGTTTAACATGATTTAATTTTTTCCAGGACCTGTCAGTAGCATTTGACCTTCTCTTCTTTTCTTCCATTTTGGTTTTTTTTTGCAAGGAGGGGACGACTATGTAATCGGGGAAACATAAAATGTTTTGCTTGAAATTAAACTTGACCGCTTTTGTACATGTAATAATGTTTTAATTATTTTTATATTTTGAAAAAAAAATCATGTATATCAAGTTTAAGAAATAATCTGGATTTTCTTTCACAGACAACAAAAGTGAAGAGAATTTATAGATTAGTTACAATACGATTAAACGGATTATTTTCCAAATGATAATTTGATATACAAACGATCAATATGGAAGGACTTTTTTTCATTGAAGAAATGAAGGCAAACATATATTTGATATCCAATAAAATGATGAAAGTATTCCAATTGAACACTTCCAGTTGGAAGGCTATTTTTAGGACAAGTATAGATAAAAGAATATTTATCAAATATATTTGAGACTTTTATATATGTACATGTCAATTTCTTTCAAACAGCAATATTGTTTCAACAGATGAGAAATCTATTTTTTAACAACTAAATAAAAATTAGAAATAAACCATTTCACCCCATTTCACTGTTCTTGCCATCTTTTTTTTTCACCGTTAATGGTATATTTTATTTTGCCTATGTTTAACAACATAAATCAAATTAAGTGTATATTTATTTTTGACTGGTGTTATTAAAAGTGCATAGAAACCTTACCAAGCCAAAAATTTCCGGCTAGATTTCCGAAACCAGTCTTGTAGTCTATCCAGTTTTTGTAGAAGTCGACAGAATCGTTAACACGTCTCTGAATTACCTGAATGAAAAAGAAATAAAAAAAAGTTCAGTTTTACTTTTATATAGAGGAAGCACTTCAGTCAAATAATGCCTTTAAAGAATGAATTTTGGATACCTCTAATCGAGACCGCAGCTGGAAGCAGATGAAGATGTAAAAAATGATAAATGATTGGTCTTTTGATTTAATGTGTCATTGAATATGAATGGGAATGAAAAAGTTGAGTTTTTTTTGTGTCGTTGGATTGCTGTTTTATTGAGTTCTACCCCACATATTCTTTTTCATACGTATACGATACATATTTCTGTTTGGAAGAACTTTGACAAGGTACTATATGTAGGACGAAAACCGTAGGTTAATGTCATCTATGCAATACACAATAAGTCAATAACACAAATGAAATATTTAAATTATAACGGTCATAAGATCTTGAAAGAAAGTAACATTCATGCTATATTGAAAGCTCGTAATATCTTGTAGTCTTACTTTTATTAGCATCAAAAGGAAAACTTGAGTTTTTTTTTACCACTTTTTAGGGTTTATATATGTAAATTATAACGGTCATAATATCTTGAAAGATAGAAACATTCACGCTATGTTGAAAGCTCTTAATAGCTTTTAGTCTTACTTTTATTGCCAACACATGGAGAACTAAGGTTTGTTAGCAATATTTAGGGTTTTCAAATGTGTAAACCGGGATAATTGATGAATATTTTTGTGAACAAATACGTCTAAAAAGCATTAATCATGTTTAAAAACTAGAATAAACACAAACAAATTTGTAGCAATGTAAGTGTCAATACCGTCCAATTAGATGCAGTCATGTCACAGTAAACCGAAATTGGATAGGTAGTTGATGGATATATATCGTAAATACCACTGCCACAGTTAGTTTCTATATCAGCACAGTCAACAGGTTTGGCGGGTTCCACTGTGCATGTATCTTTAACTGTTCAAAGAAATACAGCAAGTACAATAAAATTGAAATATCATGATAATATGCATTTATCCCATACAAATAAGAAAATGTGGTATGAGTGCCAATGAGACAACTCTCCATCTAAGTCGCAATGTATAAGTTAACAATTATAGCACATGTTTGAATTCCTTCCTTCAATTCTTAACTTTGTGTTTCTTTCTTTGCTAATTCCGTTTGTATTCCTTTCTTCGTTCCATCGATTCTTAAAGTCATAAGTAACGAGTTTCTGGTGATTATGATGCTAAAACAATTATCGAACCAATAGATGCATATATCCTAAACTGAGTCCTCATATTTTATTACGAATCTAAAATATTTAAGCGAAAACAAATATTTCATTAAGGGAGTGTTAATCCAAAACTTTGACTGCTCTATTCTCTTTCGGGTTTTGGTGCCGAAGTTTATCAACCGCGACCCTGGTTAACAGTCAACACAGAATTGTGGAGAGCTTATAAGATAAGTGAGATGATGGTAGAGCAATGGTTATTTTTATTCCTTGCTTTCCAATTTATTACTCAAACTTATCCATAACAGTTGTTAAATTAAATGATGTAGTTAAATATTTCTTTCAGAATCGGTTAATACTATCCTCATACCGATTCCCTCAGTTTTTGTTTGTTACTTTGATTTTCTTCTTTATCGATTTATGAGAAATGAACATCGGTTATGTACTCTTGCATAATTTCCTTCCGATTTTGTTTGCTATTTCTTCAATAATCAATCGCAGTTTCAACCCCCTCGCAGTTGCGGTGTGAGATTGCCGATCGCGAATTTCTAACGAGAAGTGTCATGGGTCAGGTCACAACATACCGAAAATCTGTCGGCAAAAACAATGATTCAATCGCAGTACTTTTCTAAAGATTTGAATAAAATAAAGGATGTTCATTCAAGTTTTAAAACATATGCATCATTTTTGTTAAATTGGAAAGATCATATGACTTTCAAGGAACATATATGATATGATATGTGATATGACAAGTTGATATGATGATGTGATATACTCATTTAGTCTTAATAGTAGACACGTGGAAAGGTAGATATTTCGATTTTATGAAAGAAATCCGTCTAAAAAATAAAATGTTCCCTGTTAAAAATGTACTCGTATACATAAAGTTACTTTATTTTCATGGAATTTAATAGCATTATAACAAACAGAAACATACGTTTTGATCTCGGCGTCGTTCAAAATACAATCGACGATACAAATTATATTTTTGTAATATCGCGCTAGAAAGCTGGAATCTAAAGACACACGGTGTTTTAATGAAAATTTTCGAAAAAAAACCCCGAGCGAGACTACCTGGTCACAGCTGTAACTAGGTTTCTTTGTTACAAATATAAGAATTCGAGCGCCAAAAAATATTGGAGTGAGCGAACAAATAAAAAAAAACCTCACCAAAGATAACATGTTTATAAGTTGGTACGCGAAATTTGGTAAGTCATGATTGCGCATTGCGAATACTGTTTGGCATACCATTCTTGGAAAAGTTGGTCTACAACTATTTCCACATCAGCTTAATTAATTAGAATGTAAATAAAGTAGAAAATGCAAGAAACTATATAGTTTTCTATACGTTCTTAAATGTCGTTTTCACGAAACTTCGTTTACAATAAATTGACAATATCTATTGACGTATTATGTCAGATAAGTGAAAAATCAGAATGTTTTTTCACATTAGAATATTACTTTCTATATAATTAGGTTATTACGAAACGTAAGTTTGCAACCAATGTTATTAATATGATATTAAAACATGTTACCCCACTGTAAATGTATCAAATGATAATTCGATTCCACGAGTGGTTGTCAAATATTATCCGGGAAGGCAATTTTAGGATTAAAGAGACTGCATTTCCATGATCTGCAAAATATATTTCCTAAATTAACTGATGTCAAATTAGAATAGTTTTAAGAGGCGAAGTTTCCATATCCCTTAGGCACAGTTGAAATGCGACTTGGGTATTCTTTTAAGGTTATATTTTGGTTATATAGATCCCCACGTAATCCAGTAGTACTTCATTAAAGAAGATTTGATTTTGAGAGTTCCTCTTGATAGCAAATACAGAAAAGCGCTTCGGACGCACCAAACTTTTGTATCGATATTTTTTTTCTGATTTGACAACGTCTTTTACCAACAAACTAAATATATAATGAAAGCATAAATATTACGAAAGGTATGCTTACCAACTTTGTAAGGATTCTGTATATATTTTCCACTGTATGAATTCACAGTTTCAGGGTTACAAAGGGAACTTAGTAGACATTGTCTTGTAATTTTGTCATAGCTCGCAGTGCAACATGAGGCGTCTCCAGTGCACATGGTAGCACATTCAACTGTAGATTTCAGCTTAAAAGGACCTGCTGTCGCATCTTTTGAAATAATGATTTTATCATTTTCCACCTTAAATGACACGTTTCTCGAATCAACACATTTAACAACTGGAAGGAACAGCAAAAGTGCTATGAACACAGTTTCTTTAGGAAATATATTACTCATTTGCATGATGTCGATAAACCACGTGACAAAAACAATAAAGATCAAGTGTGTTATCAGTGTCTTTGTTTTTGTTGTTGATTAAATCAATTGCATCTCAGAAACAAATAAGACTGTACACACCGTCAAATAAACAGCATAATTTAAGGTACATTATTACATGCAGATGGTTCAAACATTTAATAAAGTTAACAGATGTTTAAGTGGCAACTCATTTAGGTCAAGACTAATATGAATGATTTTATTAACTTTATTTTTCATGTACAAAATGGTATACCCTCCCACCTATGGTAGATAATGGTTCATTCTTTGTTTTTCATTTACAGATAATGATTAATTTTTTTTTCATTTACAAATAATGATTAATTCTAAACCATTATACAATACAATACATTTTAAAGCACATTTTAAAGTGATCTATCTACAGTTTTATTGCATTATCAAATCAATTTCCAATTCTAAATCCGTTAAATTAATTCATAATTTTTAAGAGGGTCAGTAATTGAAAGCTTTTATGACCTTTTCAATGTATTAAATCAACGCACTAAAACTAAGGACACTAATGTATGTATATTTAAAGAGAATTTAAAATGCGTATGATGATTTTATAAAAATGGATTCTTTCATTAAAGTTTGTGCAAATTATATTCAACAAACAGATATTAATTGCAGGTCATATTCAAATTAGAACAGAGTATTTTATTTATTCTTTCCCCTAAAATTTCTTTTATGTCTTGATATTTTAGTCACCTTATTACTTTATCTTATGAAGAACATTACGCACCATATTTTATGAAACAATTATACGGAACAATTTAAAGAGCATGAGTTATATGTCGATATTTCAGAAAACGAGGAAAGGATTTTATATTAAATTAAGAATTGTTGTTATCATTTGAGGCTTTATTTTTTCATTATTTTTATCTTTCAGTTAAGAAATAATTCATGCAAGCCATAGATTTGTTGAAAATTTTCACATGGCCTGGGCCGTTATATTCGAATTTAATCTCGAGCGTTAGTGAGGGATAACATTAACGAATATAACGGCCCAGGCCATGTGAAAATGAGAACAAATCTACGGCTTGCATGAATTATTTCGATTCTAATAGGAAAAATACGGTTATTTAAAAAACTAAAGCGAAGGTAAGATTGCCGTTTGTATGGCTGTTCTATTTTACCCCCTGTAAGATAAAAGTTACAAATTTCAAATTAATCTAGAGCTTGCATGAATTATTTCTGAAAAAAAACTACTAGAAAAAATGTGTTCAATTCTTAACCCAACATATTTTTTTTCCGTTGGCTATCATTTACTGTCAAATCCACAGTTGACATGTCGAAACTAAAGAGTAAGCCGCCATGTTGACTTGCTGTAATCCATGAATGTGCGAATGATGTAATAGAATAGAAAATGAAATACCACCTACATCAAAACTCCATTTTAAAGCAATATTACCCGAATTAAGAGCGTACACGTAACGGAATAATCTTCAGCTTGAGCGTTTTCATTCGTATGACGTCATGCTTTGACATGACATTAATGCGCCAGGATCGTTCATGAAATTTCGCGGAATTTTATTTTATTTTGATTTCATACATTTTTCAAGATCTTATGCATAAATTCTTTTTGTTATGCATTAGAAAATGAATAACGGTTCTGTAGCTTCTTTTTTAATTTCAATTTGAACACAACGAAATCCATGTAGTGTTTGCACATAGGTTACGATACATGTGGATTTACGTGGGAGGTAAATAGTAACAACCGTTAATATGTTTATCTCTGAGTCTGCGATAAGTATAGATATATCGAGAATTGTATCACGCTGTTGTTTACAAAGCGAAAGAAGCATGTCATATTAGAATTCAAAATAAATGATGCTAGAATAATTTGTAATTCTGGTTTAAACATGAAATCTCTTTAAGTAATAAAATTGTTTATTTTTTATTCTACATGCCAATTTCTGATAATAGTTCTTTGATATAATATGTCCTGTTTCATCCGTTCATAAATTAAAGTCAATATACATTTTCATCGGACGAATTCGCATAATTGAAAAATCCCATTACTTTAAATACCATATGATTTTTGAAAAGGCAGGATGTAACTAAAAAATCTAAACATTTGGTTTACTTCAGAATTCCCCAGCAAAGAGGATGAAGTTTATGATAATTACATTTTAAAAGAACATCTAGTAATGGTACGGATATCTAAACTTCTGTTTATAACTGTAGTACTTTTAAAAGAGATTTGAAAGGAATCTGTTATATTAAGGGTTCCTAATGGCAGAGTTTAACATGTTTAAGTCATGTCTTTGAGGATGTATATTGGCCTCTATATTGATTCGGCTGATCGTTGTAATAACTGTGTCACAGATGACTATTGCAGTGTTCCACTTGTCGTAGACACAGTTTTGTCCCCTTTTATTCGTTTGCGACATCTCTGTATGTGACTATTATCACAATTGTGCTTACCGTGGACAATAGGACAGATGCCGTTAGTGGAACAGGAACAGTTTTCATTTGAGGTCATTTTTTTAGAAGGGGTTCATGTTGATCAATGTTTAATCTTCTGTGTAGTGTTTTGTAACTGTTTGTCTGTTCGACTTTATTCTTTTCCAAATAGTGTCTGTCTTTCTTCTATCATGGTTTTTGGCTGCCACCTTGACATCTTCTATATTTTGTATCATCAGTGTTGGTAGACAAACTATTTGAAAAAAAATAAATAGAGAAATAGAATAGAGTATATGAATTTGAGTAAAATCATCATTCAGCTAATCAAAAACTCTTCTAGGATGAAAAATTAAATACAAAACTGTATAAGTGCAGCTTAAAAGAGAAGCGGAAGATACCAAATGGAAGACAAAATGACAACATGGCCACCAGTGACAATAAATTATCGCATTTTTTCGCATATGAAATTATCGGTTTTTATTTTCCAGGGAGATCATTATATTTCATTGCAAACAATGTAATAAAATGATTCATATGACACTTGTTAGAGAACAATAATTAAAGGGAAGACGGTACATATTGAATCGTTTTTGCCACTGATAATTTGGGGGATTGTATTATTTTCGGATATCTGAATGAGGTGTTCTCAGAATGTAAGCATTTGATGACAGCCTGTGACGTCAATACCGTAAAAATAATTTTGAGGATTATTTTGTCTTGTACGAAATTTAATACAAGCAAGGACCAAAGAAAATTTTCCAAAAGAATCGAAAAAAGTGCGCTTTCTACGTAAATATTATTGGTGCGTTTGACTAAGAAAATTTTGAAGGTACATGAAACAGGTTAAAGAGAGATCTCAATGAATCAAGGTCAACCTACAGAAATAATTCCGATCAACTGAACAAAACTATCAGGGTCATACCCTAATAAATAAAACTAATGATTTGCTACAGATCAATCTTAGCAATTATCTGTGGAAAATAAATTCCCTATTGGGAAAAATACAAAGATGATATCCAAAATAAAACGTGCTGAAACTACCGACTCCGTTGTATACGTAATAATAATATATGATGTGAATTATCTCGCTTACACTGCTTATATATATGAGGTAAAAATATTTTATCGATATGCAGAACTCGTTTTGAAATATACAAACTAATAGAAAACAAACGAAGGAATCGCATGAATTACAAACTGAGCGAGACCGGCAGCATTTAAAGGATTAGCGTTTAATGCTTTGCATGCATCAACCATCTTGCAAATTCCAACTCAGTAAAAGTGTCTTAATATAACACAGGCTGTCAACTTTGTCTGCGGAGTTAAAACCTTAGCTGTAGCATGTGTAGCACAATTACATAATTTTATGAACTAAAAATTTTCAGATCGGTTATTTTATTATATGAAACGGACGTGAAATATCCACGCTAATTCAGAAATTTGATTGATTACATTAATATGAGCCAATATAAAATGTGAACAAAAACGATTATACCATTCCTAAAAATGAGTCTATTTGAGTCGGAATGTATTTTCAAGATGCGTTGCAGAAGTAATAATGTATGATAAATATTTCATTGGCTACATTGTACATTTTATTACATTAACCATCGCATGATATTCTTTAATGAAACCTTTTCTGACATGAGATAATACTACAAAATGGTATTCTGTTAGGTCATCATGTAACTTAATTCCACATTGAAGTCTGATTTAAAAACAAATACATCGAAGATGACATCATCGAAACGCGGTATGCCAATGGGTACTAATTGTGCACTGCTACTGGTTGACTTGTTTTCAGTCCTGAGGGAGAATTCACACAAAACCTTCTCAAAAACAGAAAGAATAAAAACATATGCTCGTTCATAATCTTGCTATGCGAACTTCATAATCAAGAGCATGCTCCTTACACAAAAACTCCTCAAACAGAGTTATGAGGAAGAATGATTGAAATTAACACTACAAAACTTTTACGAAACGACATATCTGTGTCTCAACTCACTAACGACATGGTTTCGCAGTCTCAGAACTTTAGATTCCAGAGTAGTCGTCTGATCTATAATTTTACCGATTGTGTCCTAGTCCTGATTGTGACATTTTTACTATGTGTGGATTCGCATGGCAGACTATGTATGCATAGAAGGAGACACTCACCCTGTCGACGTACTGGACCTCGCTCCATGTGATTCCCTCATTTTTGGTTGTTACCTTGATTTGTCATCTTTATCGATTTATGAGATTTGAAAATCGGTTAACTACTGTTACCTATATCTAAGAGCTGATCTCAGAGAAAACCATGCAAATTTCCAAAAAATTGTCCAGCAAGAACTATTTAAATTTGGTTTTTTCATGTTGTTTGTTGGAAGGTCCAATGACTTAGCATCACTTTGAAAGTGTTTCGAACTATATCTGCTTGTGAAAAGGTGTTTCTATTTTTTTCAAATGGTTCATCCGAAAATCTTTTGTCATTTGAAAGCTTATACATGCTGCAACTTACTATTCAAGTTATATAAAATTATGACGACTTTGCTTATGGAACCTTTTGCACTGAGATCACCTCTTAAAATAGTAATTCTGTTTAAGACATTGGATAACTGCTGTTGCCTTTAATTTGATATTTGATTATGCTATCTCATTTTATATTGGTATAACTTGATAATGCTACAACATGGTATACTTATATGATATAATGCTACTTTCCTATGATAAGCTAATTGCAATTTATCTAAAATCGGGATGGTTAAGATAGAGCTTGACGTATTGCATAGCGATTTGCATATTGCCAAAAAGTTTAATGTCTGTCTTTCGGTAACATGGTAACTGTTATTTCATAGATGTAAAACATAACATTTCCTTTTATTCCTAAAACAATACTAGCAAAATTAATAGATAAATATGGAATGAAAAATATATTTGGAAATGTAAATAAAAAGATTAATAAAAGGATTAATAGATGAATTAAACTTTTTTTTTTAATTTTGTTCCGATCATAATCTTTTCTTCTATATTTATAGGGGTTCATCATTTTTCTTTTCAATGGAAATCAACTAGTCTCATTATGTACAGAAAAAAAAGCTTCGAATGACAAAGTAAGTGTAGCGTCGTGACGGCATTACGCTGCAAATTGTAGTTTTTTATATTTTTTTTTTGCATTATTAAAAATTAAATGATTTTGACATCAAAAACAAAAGAGGTGACCACATAAAAATTTCAAACCAATAAATCGGAAACGTTCTTAGCAATACGATGTAACTTTTAAGCACAAAAAAAAAAAACTGTTGCCGCCGTTTTAACTTACGTCATCTATAGTTTTTTTCGATCTGGTTCACAAACATGCTCTATTTTAATTATCTGTTGTGTTGAAATATACATGCAACATATAAGTATGTAAGGTTTGGCTATGCAGATGCAGTTTGACGATTTCTTAATTCATTACACTTCATAAAAAGCAGAAACCCCGCCAAATTACGTATACCTGTCCTTATCTACACAGTACTCAAGTACCTTGATTTCCTGTTAAAAGTTATTTTTGTCACAAACAGGAAGTTGTACCTAAGCCATTATTGATTATAATTTGAAACCATAACATGTGTACACAGGTAAGTTAAAAAGATCGTTCCATCACAACTTCTATATGATTTTTTTTCTATTTTGATAAAAATACATGCACAATACTGAACAGAAAGCAGTTCTCATCTCATTAGAATTCGAAACACCTTACTTTTTGTTGTCCATTAAAAGTACCCTGTTCATGATGATTGAACTACACTTTAACTTTTTCGTGTTTTAGTCTTAAATTTCTATATAACTATACAAACGTTTGCAGAGACTTGTCACGTACTAACTCCTTTACGGGAACTACCCTCTGATTAGTGCATTATCAATTATAAGTAGGTGTCATGCTTTCATGCAAGATTTTGTCAGCATCCATTTTACAAAAAGTAATACGTGGACTTAAATTATTACACCTGCTAATCATTCATCGGCAAACATATCTAGTATATTCAGGACGAAAACAAATAGAATAAAAACCCTGTATATACAATAATCAAACTGAATAAACAAAAATATTTGCACTTCCAAAAAGTAAAAAAAAAGGTAAATTTTATTTTAGCATGCATACTATGCAGAAGTATTGTTCCATGCCAAACTTGACAACACAGGTTTAAGGTACACATTCTCCCCATTGAATCCTATAGTGAATCCAAATTCAAAAAAATTATCATCAAAGATTCTAATAATATGAAGGATTCATATTCCTTGGATGTTGCAGTAAAAAAAAATGCCATTGAGGTAGAGCTGGATTGTGGTTTTTGGAGTCTACAATACCATTAAATGACCAACACACTATTTAGTTTCATCACAAAGACAGAAAAACGTAATAATCTCAAACGAATAGTATTTGTATTGATGGACAATATGCAAATAAAAAGATGTGGTATTCTTGAGAGTGCTACAACTATCCACCAAAGACCAAAAGACAAGAACATGAACAACTATAGGTCACCGTATGGCCTTCAACTCTTGAGTAACACCATGCCTATATATATTTTCTTCATTAAATATATTATATCTATCAATCGCTTGCTGCTTGTAAAATTTGTTACAGCACCTGTTCCTACATACTTAAATTAAGTAGTGGCCCAAATGGGTTTAAAAAAGCCAAAAGCTTGCAAAAAATGACCAAAAGATCAAGAGGTGGAGCTATTGCCTTTGATAAATTTCACAAAGGGTAATTTCAAAACGTCAACTTTTTTACTCTGCCACTTTGTACTTTAATTGTTCTCTGACTTAAAGGAGTCCAAATAACACCCTTTTGGCTAGAATTTCACCTGTTGGTGAACACTGATCAATCTTTTTCATTACTCATGTAAAAGCTTCTTGTATGGAGTTACTGAGGGATCTCAATTTGATGTTACAACTAAAATATAACAGTCAAACATAAAACACATGTCATGGCATACATAAATACAGTTCAGTTCTGTTAAATTGTGTCTATTGTATTACAAAATTATGCGACTAAATGGCCTTTTATGATGAAGGTAAACGCAAAAAAGCTCTTCGGACTCAAGAAATTTAGAATATTTTATTTTCATGCTGTCAATCAAACTGCAGGAACAAACCAAACATGTAGAAAGAAGAAGGTATGGTAATGCCACTTGTTTGGCCCTCTGAATTCGAAAATCAAAAAGTATTATAAATCTACCATATAAAATTCTTCAGATATTGATAAGACATTAGTCTGTCAGAAGTCAGTATTTTTATTTTCGAATTTTGTCCTTCATATTTTCGTTAGGGCTATGAAGAAACTGTCAAAATGGCCTCATTTTGAGATCTTGTTATTAAGGTTTAGATTTGAGCCATGTTTTTACCAAACACGATGTATTTTGCAAAGATAGAAATGTGTAAAATATTGAGTGAGGCATTGTCTTATTTCTATGTTGTGGAGAAAAATGTTCTTGGATGACCATTTAAGATCAAATATTTCAAGTTGGAACAATTTTTGACATAATAGTAACACCACAAAAGACGTTCTACATCAGGTTATATCAACATAATTTTGAAAGGCTTGAATAATTTATCTTTTTTGGCTCTGTTCATACATTAATCAGAGTAAACAGATCATTTTGAAATTGTATGAATCTGACCTATTGTTTGAACAATTATCATTTTCATATTTATGTTATTTTTGGTACAGACGTCAACTATAATTCTGATACTAAAATATGTAAGATTTTTTTTCAAACAAAATTATAAATCTAAAACTACAATTGATACCTTTGATGACGTTCATTTCATATGATATATAATTGAAATCGGATATTGCTATTTTCCCCTCCTTTTAACATTTTGAAATGTACCCACAACAGCCTTCACTTATATCAAAGTAATTGATAAAATTGTAAATGGAAATGGGGAATGAACATGTTTGATTTCAAAATGGAGATGAAGATATTGAAAAAAAGCCTTAAGAAGTTTTTGCAAACAATATGTGACAGGAATATAAATATCAGTAAAAAAAATAATAATTTTGTATTAATCTATTTAGCCACGTCAGCATTACTTTCTTAGGTTATGCAATTTTTACAGATTATGAAATGACAAAAAATGAAAATAACATTTTATAAAATGCATGCGTGCGAACCACTTTTCTGCATTTATTTTCTTCAGGAACGCTTCTTTTGTATGAAACTTGCTCTAGATTTTACCGATTGTGTAGGAATAGATAAAACTTTTACTTTTGATGTTCTTCTTTTTTTCTTTAGGTGTATTACCTTGACGATAGTCCTTTTCCATACTAGACGTGCAATGATTTATTTCGATCAAAAACACCGTTACATTGAACAATATCGAAATGCTATCTTGATACGGGGAAAGTGGCTGTCTACTCGTTTATTTTTTTAATATCACGAAACCATAGTGAAAGTTTTAGATTCCGTATTTACTTATTACCAAATATGATTGTTGGTATTTTTAAGGTGCAATGTTGTGTCTTAATCGGAGAAATAAAATACGTCTGAACAAGGTTCAACACACTATTGAGCATATCAAACCAAAGAACCCCCGGGTAAAATCACTTAACTTATATTCAGGCATGAACAACATGTATGTATTTTAGTTTTTACCAATGATTGTGTGGGATCTATTTAGAATGAGTTCAATTCCAGAGAAGAAATTCCTTTGTTTGGTAAAATTATCATACGATATCTCGTTAAAAGTAACGAGGGCGTACACAGAGATTAATGTACTAAGTAAATATAACAACCAAGTGTCAACTTTTCTGAAAAAAACAAGCATGAGATATTCCACCTGTGGAACAATACCCCATGTTGTCAATGTGTCTCCCCGGGAGGCGCAAATTCAAAGACAAAATTTGCTTTAACCCTTCGTCAGATAGAAATACTATTCGACTTTCAAGGAAATGGAGAACCGGGCCATTTCAAAAAAGACAAATCAAGCAATAAGGTGATACAACACTGCTTGTGTCGAATGTCTGAAAAATCAGTCTCCTTGAATGATTTTGATATTAACTTACTAGAAACACTATTAAAAAGGTATGTGAATCTTGAATCGGATGATAAAATGTGGCTATCGACTATTCGGGAAATAAGGAATTGCATAGCACATGCAACAAGCACGACAGAATTTGACCCTGGAAGACTAGATAAGTGGTGGATGAAGCTGGAGGGATCAATCCTTGGACTTGTTAGGAAAATCCCACCAGCATTTTATGGGGAAGCAATTGAAAGTCAGATTAATGCTTTGAAAAATTCTAATATGGAAGCGATCTATGCAAAGAAGCTCATGGATGACGTTAAAGCAGAAAATATGATCGTACGTAATATGAAGTTTATAATTAAAGTTCGTTCACTTCCTTTTTTACCTGGTATAAGAAGCAATAATTTTGTAAAGGGCATTGTAAAGTTTCAAGTCTACTTTACCTTGAATTGAGAAAAAGCTTTGGAAATTTCATAAATCATTGAGTAAAGCAAGCATAACAAATATCAAAACAAAAAAAAAGTTGATAAAACTTCAGAACGACAAATTAAGCTATAAAAATGATAAAATCATCTATACCCTGTGAACAAGAATATAAATGTAACATTGTACCTGTGTGGTCGAGTAATAGAAAATGATTGGTAATTCTTGAATTGGTAAATGCATCAGTATATCAAATACATGACCTTCCCTTTGTACTCTCCATAGTTATTGTTGCGGAGACGATTTGAATTGTGCAGTGGAATAAATTGTTCTTACAAAGTTCGACGATTTGGGATTTGGGAGTTCGACGATAATGATATGCCAATAGCATTATTATATCCATAACATATAACTAACTCGAATGTTTGCTAATAACTACGTTTTAATCCAATATTTACAATATTTACAATCATTGCATATTACCATTTCACAACATTGTTTTCGATGTTAACGTATCGCATGATAAAGACGATCTGTTTACGTCTGAACATTAGACATAAAATTTCACCCTTATTTAACCTGATTCCCAGAGATGATCAAAACAAAGTTATTAAATCGCCTCAGCTGCATTTGCAGACGACTATTATTTGAACTCTAAATGACTAGACTGACCTACTGAAGGTGTTATAAAATTTAGGAATCCCGTTAAGATTAACAATTAACTTTCTACACTGTAATAAATTCTTTGGAAAACACTGTTATCTTTAACTAATCTTAGGAGACGAAAATGTAACTTTATTTCCACATAATTATATTGAAAATTAACGATAAAAATAAACTTGCAAACATTTAAGTGCAATTAATAAAAACCGATTTCTACTCTATTAAAAATCATAACTAAAAAACAATCATACTTATAAAAACTAAAAAACTATTGTCTTCAATCCAGTTATGTCTAACGCACAATTTTAACCCAATGGAAAGGATCAATAGTAGAATTGTATAAATATAGATTCTTACATTGGTACCAGTGAATTATCGGATTTATATCGGCGAGGTCTTTAAAATTCGATAATGTAACTATCAAGATTGGATAAATCTAACCCGAATAATTCAGGTCCTCCCCGTAATCGATCTCTCCTACTTGCGAGGGCCTGAATTCCTAACACGATAAAAACTCTTCACGAATCCTCGATTTTAATTGGTGCTTTATAAAAGAAGTTACCAATCAGCAATCAGCTCAATTTTATCGAGATAGGTAAATCCCGAACTAATTCCGAATGATTGATTGCAGATTTTTCATTGTCTAAGCATTCAGGCGTTAATGAAGTAATCGTAGATTAGCGGAATATAACGCCTGAATTATTCGGGTTAGGATAAATCCGATTATCCACGAGTAACTATGCGAGAATCTGTTTTCTAATGATAATCAAATAAATTTTTGTTTTTGATAAACGAATATCCCTTTCGATTGCCTTCCACATTAAGGACTTTAATCATACAAATGAAAAGATGTCAATTTCTCTAGCACATTTCGATTCATCCAGAGACCTTATAAAGGTTGTGACCTTTTAACTTAGCCAATCGTCTACTAAGATCATCGGCAACCATTCGTTGATTAAATGTTTTAAACAATGGGTCTAGAAAAGCTTAAATTGCCGAAGAAGTAGAGAAAATTAAAAATTAATTGTGTATCTGTCAAGTATAAACCTGGAAAGAAATTCGACTGTTATAACAAAAAAATATTGATATGCAAACAAGAGTAAGCAGGTTTATTTCATTAAAACATATAACAGTCAAAAACTGAATCTTGTTATTAAAACAACCCATATGAAACTCTTACAAGTTAAACATTGAACATCACTGAATCATTAAGATAGAAATTTACAAGAAATAGAAAATCAAGTTGACAATTCGAGACTGACAGAGGATGAGCATGAAACTGTATGCAATTGAATATATACAATAACATAAACTAAACTACCATCTCTAACTATGCAATATCCTTTATGTTAAATATTGGTTTTAATACTCTACTATTAAATCGTTTGAAGTTGTTGGAGGATCTTGTTGAAAGAAGTGATATCAGGATTGGGGACTGTGAAAACAATATAAAGCAAGCAATAACTGAGAATAATAATGAATTCAAACGATATTTAGGTAAATATAAATTACATAAAGATGTATTTTAATAACTTATCATATGGTTGTACGTTGCTTCATTTGAATCATAAAAAATGCATCTCTATTTGCAGTGATTCCATTTGTTTACCAACAACAGATATAAGATAATTATAATTCAGAATTTGGAACTTGTTTTGAAGAAGTTAAACAATACTGAAACTTTTTTTAAATAAAAGGAAGTAATTAATTTTTTTAGATTCATTAATAGATGAAAAGACAGGTGGAATAATGAGAAAATTAGAAGAATTAGAAGCACAAATTAAGGCTTCAGCCAAACAAGATCCTAGTACTAACTTTCGAAGCGAGCATGGTAAGTTTTTGGTAGTATTGTACGTATAATTTTGTTGTTCGATTTAACTGACATAAATAATTGTATATCATATGTAGAATAAAATAATGAAATTATAAATTCTTTTAGCACGGCATAGTATGTAACAATACGTTTTTTTAGCCCCAAACATAGCCGTATATCTTTTTGATTTTTTTTCAAAGCTCTCCAACTTCGTCATTAATTTTGTCTTCCAACTAATTTGATTCGGGCGCCACGTATAAGTGTTATATATAGATTATCGATTTTTCTCTACATAAATATCGTAAATATATATATTTGTTAGGCGAGTAAGATTAGCGAACGAGCAAAAACGGTTCACATGGGTTATTTTTATACGGTTTCTATAAGCAGAAAACCCGATATTCTGTTTATCGTGATATTTCTGTCTTTTTTACTCCAGTAGATGATTTTACGTTTGACAAAGGTAGCAGGATAGCGTTTCATTGCACATTGTGACGTCGCTAACAACTTCTGCTCTTATCTCAAGCCGTAATACGAGAATTACGGAGCGACTCAGCCGGGTGATGCAGGCAAAGGGAAAGACAATTAATAGATGTTCTGCACCACTGGAAAAGTAAATAATAAGCTTGGTATACTGGATTGAGTTTTATAGTCATGTTTGATACTTACTACTCCATAAATAATTTTGATAAAGCATTTTTTTTTATGTAAACAAAGGTTTTGTCAAGGTTTAATTAAAATACTTTAGTAGTTTTGAAAGAGCTGCTGATCAAAGATCTCAATTTCCTTTTCCAAAAAAGGGGAGAACTATAGCAAGGGAAAATAGCTAGTAAAAGAAAAGCTGTCACCACCTTAGCCAAAATGTAATGGTGCCCTATTTAGTAGCAAAAGTAACACTAATCAACGTTAGAGATACAATACTTGCATAGTTGGTTGGAGGATCATTGCATACTATTTTGGATATTTTAAAGGCAAATAACTCACTGAATGTACCCTTACACTACCAGAATTGTTTATGAACTAAACCTTTCATTTACTATATTTAATTGAAATTGTTCTCTAATCATGGTGTTTTATTTATTTGGTGCGCAGACAGTACTAGAAAAATACACGTTGCATGCCAAGTGGAAGCAGATGACATAGATGAACAATTGACTATCAAAAACCTGTCAGATCCAGACAGAGCAGCAGCTGATGAAAGTGGTGATGGAGGCTTCAAAGTTGTAAATGTCAAACAAAAATGTATTTTGCTTGAACTAACAGCGTCACCGGAAATACTCAGCTCGGAAGAACGTCTACTGAATGCCATTGATCAATTGATAAATCAAGTCGTTTGCGCCGGGAAGCTCGACACCAGAGTGCCAGGAAAAATGACCTTGAATTTAACATTTACAAGTCCTTTGAGTAGAGGTATATGAATATAAAAAGAGAGATTATTTTTATTATATATTTTTTCACATTTTATCCTATCTCAATTCTTTGATTATCTTCATAGAGAATAAGAATGCTATGTTTTGGTGTTGAGAATGACAACTGCAAGTTCGATTTTTCAAAGCCTTAACTACAAAATGAACAAATCTTATAAAAAGTGAAATGTCTCCTTGCAAAAATCTTGTACAATGAAAAACATCAGGAGGATTAAGAAACAAATTAATACAGCGCTGAAACTGCTAAATTATGTCCACATTGATTTGCCATAAAACTAACTATCAGCGTCCTACATGTCATAATGAATAAAAATATCGAATCTTTATAGTCTACCGAAATCATGGTAATTTCATTTATATTTCAATTCTAGAGAATTATTAAGTAAATATTAAGATGAACTAAAATATAAAAATAAGGAGATCAGGTATGATTGCCAATGAGACAACTATCCACCAAATTCAAATAAAGTTGATGTTAGCAAGTATAGGCAAACGTACGGCCTTTAACAATGAGAAAAAAAACCATACTGTGTTGTAACTCCATTCATCACAACTACTTTTTTAGTTCAACAATTTACTAATCTTATTTTTCCATGCAAATTTACACATTTTTATTTTGTGGTTTTTAGAGGAACTAGATGTCTTTTCAAGAGTATTCTGTACTAGTGACAAAGCCGAAGTTATAGATTCCGACGTAATGAATCAAATTCAAGACTACAGTATTGGAACAGTCACTAGAGAAACACAAACAGGTACTGATTAAAACCAATATAAAAGGTTGTTTTCCTGATT
The DNA here is from genome assembly GCF_021869535.1 of Mytilus californianus. Classification (NCBI taxonomy): domain Eukaryota; kingdom Metazoa; phylum Mollusca; class Bivalvia; order Mytilida; family Mytilidae; genus Mytilus; species Mytilus californianus. Next base: position 44,492,984 of record NW_026262582.1, on the reverse strand, counting down.
AATAAATTACAACAATTGGTCTTCAGATAAGAATGATTGAATGATGGCAAATTGCTCTTATATTCCCGACTTTTAATTGCGATCTAGGAGAACACAAAAAGAGAGAAAAAAAGTCGACTCACTTATAAGAATAACTTTCGGCATTCATTACTGTTGCAAATGTTCACGTGTTTTTTGTTGTTTTACAATCGATATGAAATAGTTAAGGGGGGTACAGAACACTTTGACTTAAATAGATTGTGCTCGTTTAATTTTCATAAAAGTTTGACAAAATATCAACATTCCAAGAAATTTGCACTCCCCAATTTACAGGAATAATTTTATTGGATACATAACAGTTTGACAAACATTAATTTTGATAATTCAGAAGCCTGATTTCTCTTTACAAATAATATGTGATTTAAACATTCAGCTTATTTCTAAAAAGATAACTCACTTAGGTTTTCGGTACCCCTTAAGTTTTGCTGTCTTGTATTCATTCGTATTTTAATTGATTTACTCTTCTGCTATTCCACTGATCAAAATTTTAGGAAAGAGATCTAAAACAAAAACTTAAATTCACCACAAAGTTACGTGTCTGTCCCTTATAAGGAAACTCAATATTGGTCGTCTTTATCTTTCATGTCATTAAGAAAATTTAGTATTGACTTTGGGAAATTCAAAGCTTGAAGAATTGTATATTGTTATTATTGTTGAAACAGTATGTGTCCATCTTTTATTACTTTGAGGTTTTTTTTAAATTTGAGTTGATGTATTCTAACACTGCCCTCTACATCGTATATTTAGTTTATAGTAATAAGATCAAAATATGTAGAAATCCTAACATATTTAACAGTTACTTTAATTTACGTAAAATCAGAATCAAATGTTCCTTTTTCAGTTTGTTAATGAAACCAGTCCGTCACTCAAACCGTTTTACTAGTTTTGAAGATTTATGTTCGAAGTTTCGAGCAAGGAAGACTCGTTTTATGGCGACAAATTGTTAAGCTCATCTGCCATCACATGGTGTTTGGCGTCGCCCTTTGTTATATTTTTAAAACATTTCATTCTCTGAAACCACTTTACTAATATACATAATCCTTCATGAATTTTGTATAAGATATTCGTTTTTGTTAACGTCAACCTACCATCATGGCAACAAAGACTGAAAAAAAAAAAAAAATACGGGTGAAATAAAAGTAGTTGACATATCTTGAAAACCTTAATGGAAATTTTCTAAATGACGGAACATGTTCAAACTGATCAAATATTTAATATGTTTTCTGATTCTATCAATTAAGCAAATAACGTTGGATAGTAGTTATCGCCCGTTAATTTTGTTAACGTTTTCGTATATAAAACTTAATAAATGTCATGCCAGAGGCGCTTTACTGGATTAACCTTCATCAGCACCACTCAAACCATAAATGTATATAAAATATAGACAGAACTATAAACAAACAAATATGATTAGAATCAGCCAGTTCAATGCAAAGACAACTTAATGCCTTATAGTCATCTTTAAATTACTAATTTAATCGTTCTCTTGATCGTCTTGAACCAATAATTATTGATAGAAAAACACTATCAAAATTGTTCCACAATATAAATAAAATCTGCTACATCTTGTATCATCATTGTAATAACTTAAAACCATCAAGTTGACTCCTAACTGGAGTTATAGTCCTATAAGGACGATTGTTAACTAATAGTAGCGGTTTTGACTATTGCCTTGGGCAATTTATTGGATACACAGAAACTTAAAGTGAGACTAAATCGACTGAACTGCACGATTAACATTAAAAAAAAATCCAAAAACAAACCAAGAGTACTGTAGCCATCAATTGACTATTTATAGTCAAAATAAATTTGAGAATGGAAATGGGGAATGTGTCAAAGAGACATCAACCCGACCAAAGAGCAGAAAACAGCCCAAGGCCACCAATGGGTCCATTAGTCAAAAGATTATTTGTAAATAATGAAGCATTACTCTTATCATTATGGAGACTGTAAACGAGATGCACAAATGAACTAAGTAACTTTAACGATAAATTAATCCCTATGGATGAATTTGCCCTAAGATGACGATTTTTTGCGAACATTTTTAGTGTTTTTACCTATCATATTCAAAACTGATCAATACACGCAACATTAATTGATGATGGTTAATCAATTTTATTTTAAATTCTAGCATATAATCTTGCCAACGTTTATTGATAGACAGAAACTGTATTTATCAAGTATAATAAAAACAAATTAAAAAAATCTTCAACGAAGCCAATATGATTGATACTGACAATGTAATCCTTACTGGAGTTATTGCCCTAAAATGATAATATTTGATATCTTAAAATTTTGGAAGAAACGAATAGAGAGAAACTGTAAACAACAAAAACGATCAACATGCAATTGGAGAGCAACCATCAATTTAGTGGTTGTTGCAAATATGATGATTGATAAGGGGTGAACCATTTCATATATTGTGGTGGTAGTAGCTTGTTGCTCAGAACATTTTGTAAGTTATCTTTTGATCGTGAGTTATACGTAGATATCAATCTTGAAAATATTTGAAAGATGAACGATTCTAGGAGCATCTTGTTTAAAAGAAGCAGAATATACGGGTAGTTATTATTTTCATTTTATTTTAATATTCTAGAAATAGTCACTGAAGATATTTCTTGTCAAGTAGATATGAAGTGTAAACAGTGCTCAATGATAGACGATCATAGCGATGAACTTGGGGATGAATTATTGATTCGAAATGTTGAAAGTTCTACAGGTTTGGATTTTATACTATCATACTTGAAGATAAAAGATTTTTAACAAGTAAAGCAGAGGGCCAATCATGCAATACTTATATATATATATATATATATATATATATAAAATGACTGAATAATAGCCAACGATAAATCTTACGGGGCGATGGATCATATAAATATGATACAGTACACTACAAAATATAATATATAACCAGTCTAAAAGGGTACAACATCACCAAAAAATGACAATAAACGAACAAATGTAACTATAAATATTTCGGATAACAGATATCCTTCATCAGTATGAGCACGATGTAAAATGAATCAGATCAATAAATTCTGATTATTAAACTATAGCAATCTTGAATTATATACAATAAAAAAAGTGAAACAGTTTCACCCGAACATCATATGTTTTATATGCTAATAAACTTTTAAAATTTCCAAAAAACGACTCATAGACATGCCTAAAATGAAAATAGTAATTAGAGATATGAACTGGCACAACTCTAAAATTCCAAAATGACGTCAGTTAAGATGTTACAACAACTGTGTGTAAATACATTCCAAAAAAAAAAAAACCAGCACTGATCGATATAAGCTGGTAAAATATGTCAAACAGAGGCTTTTATCATCCCAAATAAATAGCAGTTTTATAATGAAAAGAAAAAATAATAGTAAATTTCGGATAAGTATATATATATATATATACCCTATCAAAGAAAGTCATTCTGCAGAAGGTTGTATTTAGAATAAAACCACTTAATCATAGCCTATGGCTTTTTTGTTAAATTCTGCAATTTCAAGCAATAATGGCTACTTTGTCTTAAGTTCAAATAAAGTGGCAGTCATTTTAAGTCAAAACTATACCTTATCCTTTCTTGTGCTTAAAGACTCAACATGCCTTTAATTGCATATTAGATCACACTGGTTCCAGAAGGTTTGGTAGAACAAAAGCAGGTACTTCTGATCTGAACAACAAGGAAAATGTGCCCTCTTATTCTAATATCATTATTTTTTTTTATTCAAAATAAACTTTTGACAAGGGTTTTACAGTGATCCCAAGTCCTTAAGCTTTTATTTGATACCAAAGCTACCCAAATATTTTCCTAACTTACAAAACTACAGCTATGTGTAAGATCTATTTTTTTTTTAAATATGTACTACTTTCGTGTATGTTCTTTCTTACCGAGCACGAATTAGCTGTTATATACCTATAACAGCACCAAACTTGTTATATTGACTTCTGCTTTACTTAATTTCATTTTATGATCTACTTCTAGCATAGAAAAATACATTGGACTGGTAGTAACATATATGTTATATAAAGAAAACTCCATATGCATAGTAAAAGTGACCTATATGAGACTTTTTCAATTATTACAAGTTCTTTTTTTGTTAATATCTACTCAAATAACAATGTTCTTACTTAAATTACTTATTTTTATCAAAGATTGTTCATTGAATATCAATAAAGCGATTCAAACGCAAAATATTATTGATAAATTTGTCCCTCTTTAATCTACATGTTAGAAAAGGGAGTAAGTTTGGTAAAACCCATACTTTTATTTAAAAACATGGACCAACAAGAGCAATTTATATCTCTTCAAGCTAGACAACATGCAAAATTTTTTGAAAATTGCATTTCAAGGGAGATTCTGGAATTCCTTTATAAGTATTTACCAATTTCATTAAAAATTGATTATACATTAAGAAACCAAAATAAAACGTGAAAACTCACTGGATAGTTTGCCAAAAAGCTATATTTTTACTATAAGCAGTCATAATACACATGTTTCATTGATTTCAGTCTTAAATAATGCAAAAAGTAAACTTCAGGTTAAGTCTTAAATGACCAATAAAGTCTGAAATACCCTTTTGTAGTAATTTGAGGGCTATAATTTGACACCAACATGATTTTTACATTAGAAAGTAATGTTACATGATTACTAACAACAAATGTGACCAATTTGCATTGTAATGGGTATGACTTCTAAAATTTGAATTTCACATGCCGTTCATTAATAGGAATAAAAACTAATAACTCATAGACCATTTATTTCTGTGCTAAATTCTGCAGTTTCAAGCATTGGCGGCTACTTTGTCTTAAGTTCCAATACAGTGGCAGTCATCTTATGCCAAAACTATACTTTATCCTGACTTGTGCTGAAAAATTTAACATACATGCAATGGCATATAAGAGCACATTGATTGCCGGAGGTTTGGTAGTACAAAAACAGATACTTCTGATCTGAATAACAAGGCAAATGTGCCCTCCTATTATAATCTCAGATATTTTTTTATTATTCTAAATACATTTTCAACAAGGGTTTTACATTGATCCCAAGTCCTTAAGCTTTTATTAGATATAAAAATACCCAAACACTAAATTACTTATTGACAAGGTTACAGCTATGCGGGCCAGAATTATTGTTTCTATACCTTTTTCACGTGGCTAGCTTGATAAGACAGTTAAGGTGAACGTTTGATTTTTATCATTTTTGACAATTATTAGTTCATATTTTAAAAATAGGATAGTAATATTCACTCTTGGTACAAACAAGTAACAAGTATGCTTATTTCTTATAACAATATTGCAGAATAATAAATTTGCCGATATTTCACTTCTAAGTCCTGCTCTGTAGTGGCGCATGGTATCGATTTTTGATGTATTTATTATGCAGTTACACACAGGTTTAATTGCAAGGGGAATGAAATAAATGGTAAGAAAAACTAAAGATAAAATCAATATAAATAGTTGATTCAAGAGGAAGTACATTTTTTATTGATCCTAGACCTGTAATAACAAAATTAAAGCTGTTTTTGTTTTCTTGAACAATATCTTTGGAATTTTCGACAATAAAATGTATCGACGAGATGTAGGTATTCTATTTGGCACCAAATATTGCCCTCTTATAGCAGACTTGTTCGTGTAACAAAATCACAAGGACATTCAAACTCATAAGTCGAAAATAAACAGACAACCCCATGGTTAAAAAAGAAAAAGACCAACAGTCAAACAGACAAACAACAGTTCAAAAAACACAACATATTAAAATAAAGACTGAACATGAACCTAACCAAACACTAGGCGTGATCTGGAAGGTTAAGCAGATCCTGCTCTACATGTGGCACCCGTCATGTAAGTACAAACCCCGGTGATAAGTCTAATTCGGTAGGTCACATTCGCGGAAAATGATCTAATTATACTGCAGAAATTTACTTTCAGACAATAACTTAGTATATATCTAATATCAACTGCAATAGTTGTCATTTCCTGATTAAGGAATTTTCGATTTGCTTTTGAAATTCTACACTGAAATTTTAAAGAAATATGAGAGGTTTCTCGTTACCTATTGTTGATTTTCCTTTTTGATATGTACATTTTCCAACTTGTATACTATGCTCGCGTCTGTAGAGACGTTTAAGAATTCTAAGTTTAACTGATAAATCATTAAATCAGTGACTTCGTTACCGTAAAAAAACCCAACAACTTTCAAACCTTAACTATATTCTTTCATTAACACGTTCCTTAGCTACAAAGAAACAAATTACTAATTTTTGGTCAGCAGGTTGATAGTTAGGAGTAACCAAGTGTAGGGACCTTTTAACATATCATACACCTACTAACTTGAAATTTGTTATTACACATTTCGCCCCTACGTTTGAGCCTAATGACTTCATATTTTTCGGCAACTCATCAGTGATGAGGTATAAGGCGTAATCGTTTAATGAATCTGTCAAACACTTACTTCTTATTTCCTGATGCCTTGATTTTATAGTCTGTGGGCACGTTTGTTATTCGTTATTGTGCTTTGAACTGATATAATGAGTCAAGCCCTTTCCAACTGGTTGGAAAGTTTGGTGTGTTGTAACACCACTGTCCCTGATATGATAATGGTTTGATCGCCCACAAACATATTTAACCTGCTACATTCAGCAAAATGTTGGTAGGCCATGGATTTAACTGATAAATCAACATTGTATAAATATTCTCCTATTTTGAACAGTAACTCTATATATCTTTTTCAGATGTAGAAGCTGATTCTGGTTCTCTGTATAGTATTGCTGTTACACTAGGTATGTAAATTCAGCAAAATTTGATATTTTAAATTTGCCATAACCATTTAAGCAAGTATCCAAAATTAGATTTTCCCCCCAAAATAATGTTTGATAGATAGTATTATTAATTAATTGTACTATTGGTTACAGTATTTTTAAGATGTACCAAATAAACAATAGAATGATTTTGTAGTTAAAATGATGTTTTTGTAATAGTAATTATAAGTATATCTGAATTATAAAAAAAAGCAATGATAATCTTCTTATGTTTGTACGTTTTTGCCCCCATCAGAGTACATTAAGGGTGATAGCGCAAAATAAGTTTCAACGTCACATAAACTATCACCCATTTTCGACATTTTGTGTCATGTCATCAATAATTGGGTCTACCTAAACATCACTTTATTACAATGAGAAGGAAAATAAACTGAAACATTTGATTTCCAAAATATGTGGATCCAAAAATCCAAAACTAGACAAAATCCATTATTTTTCATTACATTTTCTTCTCGATAAACAAGTAATAGGCTTTTTTTAGATTTACATGTTTACTCTTTTGATTATACTTACACATGTATATTAACAAATTTCTGATTTCTCTTTCTTATTTTATTTTTCATACGTTGTTGGATTTTTAAAAATCATAATCCTGTTGTTGATATTTTTGTTGGTCATTTGGTTATTTGCTTCTTTGCTTGTTTTTTTTTTCTTGGAGTAGAGGGGTATATATTTATAGAGGCTTATGAGCCGAAAAATGGAGGATATTGCCAACTCCACCAGCCCCACACTTGTTGGCATTTTCTCTTGGTTAAAAAATGGTTATGGAAGAGGAAATTAACTAACTTCTAGACTAGTAACATAGAAAAGGTTTTGTTTTTGCATGTCTTTTTTTTTAAGTTTGTCCCTCCTTTCAGTCTTTTCCTGAGTCACTAATAGGTTACAAATAATCAGCAATAATTTTACTCGGACATATCTTTAAGATTGTAGAAGGCAAGTGTTAACACAAAATCTCTAATTGATTATAGACTTAATATCTCCAAACATCGTAGTACATAACCCGGTACGGATATGTGTTGTGTGTTTAATGTTTCAATTATGCAATTGTCTTTAAAGTCAGTTACAAAACAAAAACAACAAAGAAAAATGGGATGATAAAAACCAGCCGTATAGGTTTTCTGTATATTGGTTAAATAGATACAATGAATAAGCGTTGATTCTTGAAAAACTTAAACTATTGTGTTGATGCCTTTTCAAAATTAAAGCCTTTTCTTAATCAGAAGGTATTGTAAGTGAGTTTAAATAACAATATCATTATGTTCAAAGATGCATTAATAAATCGAAGTTCACAAATAATTGGTTAGAAAAATGCAAATATAACATAACACGTTTGTCTTTAAATTATCAGGCATCTGAATAGTATCTGTAATTTACAAAATAATACATGTTCGAACTTATTTCTAAGTATATATAATAAGTGTTTCTAGGCACATCACGATTTACTCGCATATGGATTTGCGAATAAACATTTGTAAAGATATGTAGTAAAACAGATGAACTCATACTATATTTATAAAACAAAAATGGACAAATTGAATGCAATTATTTTCTTTCAAATATGTGAAATAGCCAAAAATAATCCAAAAATAAATGGATAACCCGCAATTATTAAAAAAATATCCACAATAACATACAAAATAAGAAAAACGGAAAAACTAAAGAATAGGGACAACAAAGAGAATACAGGGATTCGAACCTAAACCGACAAGTCTCTACCTTTATCTTGACTCATAGATCATAACCATGTTAACCTCGCGGCTACCAACTTATACTATACGATTGACTATTATGTATATATAAAGGTACAAACCATGTGTGTTTGCTGTACCGATGTGTATCATATGTTCATTTATATATACAACATAGACATTTAAATTGCAACCCATTGGTAGCCGAGAGGTTTCGTCGATGAGTTGATGTCTGTCATACATAACAGATTTCAAGGAGGGGTTCGATTCCCAGTGAAGGTATATATAAATACAAAAATTAAAGGTAAGTTATTAAATTAATTCCATTAGTGAACAGAAATCAGTAAATTGGCCAATTCAAACTTAATGAAATTAAGCACACAAAAGAAACAATTGAATATAATTTGGTGAGCTCATTTCAACGACAGATTTAGAAAGCGTGTCGATTTAGAAAGCGTTGATTCTAGAAAAAGAATCCACGGTAAATGAATAAGCTGACGTCACGACAATGGTTTAAATCTGGATATATATTATAGTATGTAAACAACCATTTGATAATTTGCATCATACCTTCACAGAAAAGACTTTGTCAAACTATGAATCAGTAAAATTTAGTTTTGCTTTAGATTTTGATTCTGGTATTCTTTTATATAAGAAAAAACTGAACAACTTGTTATTTACCTTTAAATATGTGCAACAGCCTAACAAATAGAGACTTTTTTGTACAAGTGATCGTTTGCAGAGATATTGATGTATGTCATCTATAGTTCTGGGCTAGGCTGTAGATTATTTCCACGCTAATGTTACATACACTATGTGTAAATATTTCAATTTAATTTACATATGTAAACTGGAATACGATGTTAAAGAATGCAGTGATTTGCATTTATTGTACAAATACAAGGTGTGATTTTGATATTCTGTTTGATATAGTGTCTAAATAAATTCTAGTCTAGAACATAAATGGTGTACTCATTTTGAGATACAGGAATCAAAAAAGTTTCATCAATTTATTCAATGTAAATTTTTGTTTGTTGACAACTGGTTGCCAATTGCCAGTTCTGTGTATTTTTCAAAATTATATGTTGGTAAAATAGCCCCCGGTGGAAAAGTCAGGATATTTAGTAGCCTTTACACTTTATCACGTACCAACAAAATAAAACAATTGATTGATTCTAAAAAAATGCTATGATCTACATTTTATCATGATATTTCTTTCAGATAATGATGGTAAAAACGAAGAAAAATATACTGACGAAACAGGAGGTAAAATCATTAAATTGTTTATTCAATGTAATAAACAAAAGTAGAACCTTCAAAAATCTCTTCTCTTCAAAAATACTTCCAACTGCAATATTGTGGACAATCCGTCACATTTAACAAAAGTACAAATAAATGTCTTCCTTGATCTTAATTTCTGTGACAACACGTATCTCAGCTACCTATGTTCAGACTGATCAGAGGATGATGTCTGAGTGAATAAAAAATAAAAAATACATTACACAACATTACACAATCAACACTAGTAAAATTTAATTACGAATATTTATGTATCACACAACACGCAAGTTAAATTTTTTATTCAAACATGACAATCTATAAAAAAAAAAGAATTGCAAAGAAAGCGGAACGTTGAAATAAATAAAAAAAAAAAAAACACGGAATGCATGTACTTCTAGGTGGCACATGGGTAACGAACACTTAATTTCTATGTGTGATGGATGAGCTATTCCTTCAATTGGCATTGCGTATATTAAAGTGATATTTTCACAGGGAACTAAAGCTAAGTAAGTCTACATTCATGTTTCTTTCGAACGTTAACAGAAAACAACTAGGGATTTTATATTGAACCAATACATCAAGAGTTACAAATTGTTGTTTAAAATCAAAATGAATAGTCTTCCTTTTATTATTCTAGCAGAAGGAATCCTGGTTGATTCCAATCACAGTACATGGATAACGTAAGTGACAATATTGTTCTTTAAAACTAATTTTTTCTATAATTACGTTAATACATAATAAAATAAAACCATTGAAAGTGACCATCAGATTCATGATCAACATTGCCAAATTGTTGTCTTGGCCAGATAATGACTTGGTTCTATTGACCAAATCTTTATTAGATAAATTGATAAGATAAATCAGATATTTGTAAATTGATAATGATTAAATAAATTCGTGCAAGTTTATAGCGGAAGTGAAAGGTAAATATCCAACTGCAGGACGTGTTTATGGTATACACTCGATATCCGACTTTGGGAAATCATATAAAAATATAAGACTGTAGCGAACATATTAAGCTATCCGAATGATGTTATTTTTTGTGAGCAGTAAATTAAAAGAAACGTCAGTATCGATGATATTTTAGTGTCAGCAGAAAAGTGCTGACTTTCTGGGCTGTTGATGCTTGGAGAAAAACAATCATATTGTCTCAAACGATTTTTAAAAATTAACCCATAAACAATCAGATTTACCCTGATGGCCTTTACCAATTAATACATTTCTAATGAAAACAGAATGCCTTAATTCGCACAGAAACTAAACAAATTGTAAATAAGTTCAACAAAGAGACCAAAATATCGAAATAACAACAATAAAATTGAGAATGGAAATGGGGAATATGTCAAAGAGACAACAACCCGACCAAAGAGCAGATAACAGCCAAAGGCTACCAATGGGTCTTCAACGCAGCGAGAAAATCCCGCACCCGGAGGTGGGCCTCAGCTGGCCCTAAATAAAAATGTGTACTAGTTCAGTGAAAATGGACGTCATACTAAACTCCAGAACATATAAATGAACTAAAATTAAAAAACATACATGACTAACAAAGGCCAGAGGCTCCCGACTTGGGACAGGCACAAAATGCAGCGGGGTTAAACATGTTTTGTGAGATCTCAACCCTCCCCCTATACCTCTAGCCAATGTAGAATAAAAAAAACACACAACACCATATTCTTATCTGTCATAATCTTATGAATTATAATTTTTTCCTACTCCAAGTCTTGATTTAATCTAAAACTGCAATTAACAAATAATCCATGATGTTCTGAGTACAAAACATTCCGGCGCTCGTTTTGTTTTCATGAATAAGTTGTTATATTATTTTCTTGATCGACAGTAACATATACTGCCAGTAGCCATTACTCCTGTACTGACAAGAAATATCATGTAAAAGGTCATATTCTGTATATTTCCTGTTTACTGTCTCAATGCCACTGCTGACGAAAGATTGTCCTCAAGGGAATCATCATTTGGGTTGTTGGATTTGTTTCCTGGTTTCAGCCGTTTTGAGCTTGACTTGGGTTTAGTAGGAAAAAACAATTGGGGGCCAAATCATTAAATCTAAGATATTTCAAACTATCTCGGTTTTTTTAATACAATGATAGATTTATGCAGTTAAAAAAAAGCCATTACTGTTTTGATTAAACCAAAATACTAATTGTGACAGTTATAAAACCATAGAATGATAGGGAATTTAGTGAAATGGCAAACAATGCACAATTGTGTACATACTTAGAAATGAAATTGCATACAACCGTCGCCCGAAAAGATAATAAACTTGTAAGTTATATCATCTTTATTCATTCTGTAGTACCTTATTTGTTGGATTTGGATTCTGCAGTCAATTGTGTTCTTCTCGATCTACACAAGTTGATCACAACTAAAAAAACATGTTAGTTTAAATCGTTCTAGCTTGTATTTTACAAAACCAGTGTGTATCAAAGCAAACTTATTCAGAAGGTTGATTTACTTTTTTCAAAAGTTTCAAATTTTCTTATCAAGGGGGGGGGGGGGGGGGAGTGAGATTTTATAGATTGCCATCATTGTCGGTTTTGCGAATTGTTTGAATGCTGAATGGTGACTTGTAATTGTTTTCTTCATTTAGCTTTGGTCGTCAATTGATATCTGTTTCATTGGCGACCTTACCGAATCTTTTCATTATTCATTGTTAGTTCTTATTTAGTAATTTTTCCTAATATCTGATATTATGTTTCAGTTTCGCAGGCAAAGCAGTAAAGCACATCAATGCACCCTCTGAAAGGGAATTTTTTCAAGAATACACTCATGATCGTTCATTTTGCATTGATGGTATAATTAAAGATGTTAAGATTTTGGACAAAAACACCATAATTATAGCTAGTTATGGAAATAAACAACTTGTCATAATTGATTGGAAGTATTATTTACAAGAGCAAATTCCACTAGACGACAACCCTAGTAAGCTGGCAGTTATAAATCCAGATATTGTAGCTCTCATTATGCATGACAGAGATTATATTCTCATTTTTAACATTTATAATCGGGTGCCGACTAAATTAATTGTTGGTAAAAAATTATGTGGTATTGGATATTCAAATGAAAGGCTTTATGTTGGATGCAAGGACCAGACAATCCAAGTTTTGTCTTTAAAAGGTGAATTTAAAGCAACGATAAAAATCCCAGGAACAGAAATTCACAATATGTGTGCAAGCAAGAACCGATATATCTACTTTACAAGTTATATAGATGATAAACTGATGTGTATCGACACCAGGGCGAAGCAAATTATAATCATTCAAGATTCAAAGTTGCTAAGACCACGTGGAATTACAATGGATGAAAACGATAACATACTTGTGTCATGCCATCGATCAACGGAGGTATTTCGTGTCAGCTCCGATGGTAAAAAAACGACAAAAATTATGGATACTGAAACATTCAATGGATTTCCATGCATTTGCTGTGACTTAGAAACAAGGTCTTTGATAATTGGTGGATGTGACACCATCTATATATATAGAAAATTACAAATCCTAAGATATAACAATAATTGATTGGCAATATTATTTACAAGGGTTATTTCTTTGCTCATTCGAGTCAGACCTATTTGCAAATGAATTTGTGCTCAAGAAGGACAAATGCATTAGCTTATTGTTCGCGGTGATCTTCTAGTTATTTAAATGAGCGAATATATACTTTTTTCGTGGTGTTTTTTCTCTCAAGTTTTGGAAAGTATAGTTTCCTTGACATTAATACAGGCATACTTTTTTGTTATAATATACACGTAAATCCCCTAATTTACTCATATTTTAAACTGAACATGTTTATTTACATTCTTAAACTTTTACAAAGTGTGAAAGCATTAAACAACACTAGTTTAGAGAACAGTTCTAAAAATTAAAACACCTTGTTCAGAGAACAATTGAAGGTCTTTCCACATCAATTTTCTAAATCATTGATAAAAAAACTTCTCCTGGGTTCCTGATAGTTACTATTGGCGTCCAATCGTACATTTCTATATACTGTAAATTCAGAAATTATTGCGTGCACTTATTATTGCGATTTTTGAAGAATGGACTTAAAAGCGAGATTAATTATAGCGATTTCAGGAAAATATGCATACAGTTATATGTATCTGATATGAGAATGCGAGTTTTTATTATTGCGATACACATTCAGTCGCATTTTTCGCATTAATAAAAACCTCGCAATAATTTCTGAATTTACAGTACTGATACGATAAATAAATGGTTTCTATATACTTTTGTGTGAAATAAGGGAGATGATGTGCTACTTCCGGTTTAGTAAATGTCACTTCCGGTCTCATATGATAGCTTCTTTCATACAGATTTCAAAAATATAGGTTTCTATATGATTTTGCCTGTTATAAAGGAGATAATTGGCCTCTTCCGGTTTATCGAAGGTCATTTCCGGTCTCTTATGATAAATTTATGTATGTCAACTACAAAATATATGAATTCTGAGTACTTTTCCATGAAAAAAATGCAATTACAGCTACTTCCGGTTTCCTCATTGTCATTTCCGGCTGACATTTTAAAAGGTCATATGTCGCCCAACGTTTTGCAAGAGACCCTATGGCGTTATTATGAATCAATTTGAAGTAATAATCAATTAACCTTATATTAAAACATTTCAGGGGCAATGACTCTTATAAGATATCACTAAATTGTTTCAGACCAAATGTATCATATCTTCATTACAACTAAACAATTGAACAACTGAAGGTTTAAAATGTCATGTCCAGCGTCAAATGATAGCTTATTGTAAGCTGATTCCAAAAATATATGGTTTCTATACATTTTTTTCTAAATAAGGGAGATAATTTGTTACTTCCGGTTTGAAAAATGTCACTTCCGGTATTATTTGATAGTTTACTTGACACTGATTCCAAAAACATATGGTTCAATATACTTTTACATTAAATAAGTACAAAAAATAGTTAATTTCGGTTTACACAAGATCACTCCCGGTTGGCTTTTCCATGGTCAAGTGGCTTGCAACCTAATGCAAAAAGTCCCATGACTTTATCATGTATACATATGAGGTAAAAGCAAAGGTCAAAATCTAGAATGTCAAATTTACCTATGACCTTGAGCTCAATTTCAAGGTCATAAACCAAGGACCTCAAATAAAAAGACCCTAAGTCTTAATTATATATGGTTATTGAGATATATCACCATATGCATAATTTTAAATATTAGAGGGGAGAAAATTCCAATTTAATGTTAGCGTATCCTTTCAACCAATATGTATGTGTTACGACATGTCGCAACTAACAATTTAGTAAATATATGTTGTCGATATCTTAAACTGTTTTTGAAAAGAGGTGAAAATAAGCCAAAATCAAAATTTAAAATATGACCTTGACCTCTAAACTTGACCTTATTTTCTTTTTTTTTTGACCAAGGACCTCAAATCAAAAGACCCTAGGCCTCTATCACTTATGGTTTACCAGTTACAAATGCATATCCCTTATATCAAATGCATGAGGGGAAATAACTCTCATATGGAGTCTCCGGATGGCTTCAGTCAAAATTATTCTTCAAATCCTGAGGATAAATTGGTGAAATTATTTTGTCGTAATCTTTTACGGTTGCGAAGGAGATGCACACACATGAAAAACAGTGTTTGGGGAGATAACTCGTACAATAAAAAGAGTTCGGTTAAACAAGGTCAGTCTAAAAAGCGCGATATAATATAAAAAATATCAAAGCGACATACTGCAAAACAAAAATTTATCGCAAGAACAAAGTTTGGCGGACGAATTAGCAAAAAAATTCCTGAGGATGTATCAAACAATTTAGAAAAAGAATTTTGTCGATATCTTTTTTTGTTACGAAGGAAATGCACACACTTGATAAACAAGTGAATAGGGAGATAACTCTTACAAAGTTAATTGTTCGGTTTAGCAGGGTGAAATTTAAAAGCGCATAAACTGTACGATACAATGTAAGAAATATCAAAGCGACATATTGCGAAACAAATATTTATCGCAAGAAAAAAATTTGGCGGAAGAAAAAAAAATAATAATAATAATAATTAAAAACAAATTGTTCAAAGAACAATTGAAGGTCTTTCCACATCAATTTTCTAAATAATTGATAAGAAGCTACTTCTGGTAACTCAAAGTTACTATTGGCGTCCAATCATAGGTTTCTTCATACTGATTCAATAAATATATGGTTTCTATATACTTTTGCCTGAAATAAGAGGGATAATTGCCAACATCCGGTTTAGAAAATGTCACTTCTGGTCTCATGGACTGCTTTATTTACACTGATTCCAAAAATATATGGTTTATATATACTTTTGCCTGTAAAAAGGAGATAAGTGGCTACTTCCGGTTAAGAAAATGTCACTTCTGGTCTCTTATGATTAGTTCATTCACTCTGATTCCAAAAATATATAGTTTGTATATACTTATGCCTGTAAGAAGGGAGATAATATGCTGCTTCCGGTTTATAAAATGTCACTTCCGGTCTCAAATGATAGGTTAATGTATGCCCATTCAAAAAATATATGGATTTCTAGAACTTTTCCATGAAAAAAAGTGCAAAAATGGCTACTTCCGGTTTTCTCAAGACCAAATTTAACATATCTTCATTACAATTAAGCAAACATTTTGCTCTGTTCTTTTATAGATATATTTAAAAGTGTTGGATAAAATGCAAAAACAAGGAAATATCAAAATTAAGAACTTGACCTTGACCTTTGACCTGACTTCATTTTCTAAGTTAGGACCTAGTCGATATCTTTTTTTGTTACAAAGGAGATGCACACACTTGATAAACAGTGAATAGGAAGATAACTCTTACAAAGAAAATTGTTCGGCTAAGCAGGGTGAAATTTAAAAGCGCATACACTGAACGATACAGTGTTAGAAATATCTAAGCGACATATTGCGAAACAAATATTTATCGCAAGAACAAAATTTGTCGGAAAAAAAAAAAAAAAAAAAAAAACCAATTGTTCAGAGAACAATTGAAGGTCTTTCCACATTAATTTTCAAAGTTATTTAAAAGAAGCTAGTTCCTGTTTACTCAAAGTTAAAATTGGCATCCAATAATACGTTTCTTCATACTGATGCGATAAATCAGTGGTTTCTAAATACTTTTGAGTGAAATAAGGGAGATAATTTGCTACCTCCGGTGAAGTAAATATCACATCCGATCTCATATGATAGCTTCTTTCACACTGACACCAAACATATATAGTTTCTATATACTTTTGCCTGTAAACCAGGAGATAATTGGCCACTTCCGGTTTATCGAAAAATACTTCTAATCTTTGGTGATAAGTTAATGTGTTTAAATTACAAAATATATGGATTCCGAGTACTTTTCCATGAAAAAAGTGCAAAAATGGATAACTCCGGTTTTCTCAAGGTCACTTCCGGTTGTCATTTTTCAAGGTCATATGTCACTCAACCTTTTATAAAAGGTCATATGGCTTTATAATGAACCAAATTGAATTGATGATCAATTAACCTTATAATTAGACATTTCAGGGGCACTAACTCCTATAAGATGTCATTATATAGTTTCAAACCAAATATAACATATGTTCATTACAATAAAGCAAACATTTTGCACTTGTTCTTTTATATATATCTTTAAAAGTGTTGGAGAAAATGCAAAAACAAGGAAAAATCAAAACTTAGAACTTGACCTTGACTTCATTTTCTAAGTTTGGACCTAAGGGCCTTAAATAAAAAGATTCCAGGGTTATACGGTTAAAGGTTTATGAGTTAAAAAAACATACCGACAAATTTTCTTGGTAAAGGTAGATAACTCCTATAAAATTTCATCGAATCGCTTCGATTCAAAGTAGCCAAAAATTTCTGAGGATGTAACGAACAATTTAGAAAAATAATTTTGTCGATATCTTTTTTTGCTACGAAGGAGATGCACACACTTGATAAACAGTGAATAGGGAGATAACTCTTACAAAGAAAATTGTTCGTCTTAGCAGGGTGAAATTTAAAAGCGCATAAACTATACAATACAATATGAGAAATATCTAAGCGACATATTGCGAAACAAATATTCATCGCAAGAACAAAATTAGGCGGAAAAAAATAATTATAATTAAAATCAAATTGTTCAGAGAACAATTGAAGGTCTTTCCACATCAATTTTCAAAATTATTGAAAAGAAGCTAGTTCCGGTTTAATTAAAGTAAAAATTGGTATCCAATCATAAGTTTCTTCAAACTGATGCGATAAATGAATGGTTTCTATATACTTTTGAGTAAAATGAGGGAGATAATGTGCTACTTTCGGTGAAGTAAACGTCACTTCCGGTCTCATTTGATAGCTTCTTTCACACTGATTCCAAAAATATATAGTTTCTATTTACTTTTGCCTGTAAACCAGGAGATAATTGGCCACTTCCGGTTGATTGAAAGTCACTTCTAGTCTTTAGTGATAAGTTAATGTATCTAAATTACAAAACATGGATTCCAAGTACTTTTTCATGAAAAAAGTGCAAAAAAGGCTACTTACGGTATTCTCAAGGTCACTTCCGGTTGTCATTTTTCAAGGTCACATGTCACCCAACCTTTTGTTAAAGGTCATATGGCTTGATAATGAACCATGTTGAAGTAATAATGAATTAACCTTATAAATGGACATTTCATGGGCACTTACTCCTATTAAATGCCATTAGATTGTTTCAAACCAAATTTAACATATCTTCATTACAATTAAGCAAACATTTTGCACTTGTTCTTTTACAGATATATTTAAAAGTGTTGGAGAAAATGCAAAAGCAAGGAAATATCAAAATTGAGAACTTGACCTTGACCTTTGACCTTGACGTCATTTTCTAAGTTAAAACCTAGGGACCTCAAATAAAAACATTCTAGGGTTATACGGTTAAAGGTTTATGAGTTAAAAAAACATACCGACAAATTTTTTTGGTAAAGGTAGATAACTCCTATAAAATTTCATGGAATCGCTTCGATCCAAATTATCCTAAACTTCCTGAGAATTTAACGAACAATTTAGAAAAAGAATTTTGTCGATATCTTTTTGTGTTACGAAGGAGATGCACACACTTGATAAACAGTGAATAGGGAGATAACTCTTATAAAGAAAATTTTTCGTCTTAGCAGGGTGAAATATAAAAGCGCATAAACTATACGATAAAATGTCAGAAATATCTAAGCGACATATTGCGAAACAAATATTCATGGCAAGAACAAAATTTGGCGGAAGAAAAAAAAAAAAAATAATAATTAAAAACCAATTGTTCAGAGAACAATTGAAGGTCTTTCCACATCAATTTTCAAAGTTATTGAAAAGAAGCTAGTTCCGGTTTACTCAAAGTTAGAATTAATATCCAATCATAAGTTTCTTCAAACTGATGCGATAAATTAATGGTTTCTATATACTTTTGAGTGAAATAAGGGAGATAATGTGCTACTTCCGGTGACGTTAACGTCACTTCCGATCTCATTTGATAGCTTCTTTTACACTGATTCCAAAAATATATAGTTTCTATATACTTTTGCATGTAAAACAGGAGATAATTGGCCACTTCCGGTTTATCGAAGTCACTTCTGGTCTTTAGTGATAAGTTTATGTATTTATATTACAAAATATATGGATTCTGAGTACTTTTCCATGAAAAAAAGGCAAAACAAGCTACTTCCGGTTTTCTCAAGGTCACTTCCGGTTGACATTTTTCAAGGTCATATGTCACCGAACCTTTTGTAAAAGGTCATATGGCTTTATAATGAACCAAGTTGAAATAATCAACTAACCTTATAATAAGACATTTCAGGGGCACTAACTCCTATAAGATGTCATTAGATTGTTTCAAACCAAATGTAACATATCTTCATTACAATAAAGCAAACATTTTGCACTTGTTTTTTCATATATATCTTTAAAAGTGCTCGAGAAAATGCAAAAACAAGGAAAAGTCAAAATTGAGAACTTGACCTTGACCTTTGACCTTGACTTCATTTTATAAGTTAGGACATACGGGCCTCAAATAAAAAGATTCCAGAGCTATGCAGTTAAAGGTTTATGAGTTAAAAAAACATATTGACAAATTTTTTTGGTTAAGGTATATAACTCCTATAAAATTTCATCGAATCGCTTCAATCCAAATAAACCAAAAATTCCTGAGGATGTAACGAACAATTAAGAACAAGAATTTGGTCGATATCTTTTTTGTTACGAAGGAGATGCACACACTTGATAAACAGTGAATAGGGAGATAACTCATACAAAGAAAATTGTTCGTCTTAGCAGGGTGAAATTTAAAAGCGCATAAACTATACGATACAATATGAGAGCTTGACCTTGACCTTTGACCTTGACTTCATTTTCTTAGTAAGGACCAAAGGGCCTCAAATTAAAAGATTCCAGGGTTATGCAGTTAAAGGTTTATGAGTTAAAAAAACATACCGACAAATTTTTTTTGTTAAGGTATATAACTCCTATAAAATTTTATCGAATTGCTTCGATCCAAATTAGCCAAAAATTCCTGAGGATGTAACGAACAATTAAGAAAAAGAATTTGGTCAATATCTTTTTTTGTTACGAAGGAGATGCACACACTTGATAAACAGTGAATAGGGAGATAACTCTTGCAAAGAAAATGGTTCGGCTTAGCAGGGTGAAATTTAAAAGCGCATAAACTATACGATACAATATGAGAAATATCTAAGCGACATATTGCGAAACAAACTTTTATCGCAAGAACAAAATTTGGCGGAAGAAAAAAAAAAATAATAATAATAATCAGAACAAGTACAATAGGTCTTTCCACAGAAAAGTGGAAAGACCTAATAATAATAATAATTAAAAACCAATTGTTCAAAGAACAATTGAAGGTCTTTCCACATCAATTTTCTAAATAATTGATAGGAAGCTACTTCTGGTTTACTCAAAGTTATTAATAGCGTCAAAGTATAGATTTCTTCATACTGATTCAATAAATAAATGGTTTCTATATACTTTTGCCTGAAATAAGAGAGATAATTGCCAACTTCCGGTTTAGAAAATGTCACTTCTGGTCTCATATGATAGCTTTATTCACACTGATTCCAAAAATATATAGTTTGGATATACTTATGCCTGTAATAAGGAAGATAATATGCTACTTGCGGTTTATTAAATGTCCATTTCGGTCTCAAATGATAGGTTAACCTATGATCATTCAAAAAATATATGGTTTCTAGGTACTTTTCCATGAATTAAGTGCAAAAAATACTACTTCCGGTTCACTCAAGTTCACTTCCGGTCTACTTTTTTCAAGGTCATCTGTCAACCAACAGTTTGCAAAAGACCCTATGGCTTTATCATGTACCAAGTTGGAGTAATAATCAATTAACCTTAAATTGAATCATTTCAGGGACAATTACTCCTATTAGATATCATTGGATTGTTTCAGACCAAATGTATCATATCTAAATCACAATTAAGCAAACATTTCGCACTTGTTCTTTAATTTGTAATATTAAAAGTGACAGAGGAGATCAAAAAACAAGGAAAAGACAAAATTTAGAATATGACCTTGACCTTTGACCTTGGCCTCAATTTCAATTAAATGAACCAAGGAACTCAAATCAATACCTTAGGTCTCTATCATTTACCATTCATGCTATACATTTATATATCCCTTATGTCAAATACAGAAGGGGACATAACTCTCATATGTAATTTACGTATCGCTTCGGTCAAAATTGGACAAAACATCCTGAGGATATAACGAGCAATTTGGTAAAATAAATTTGTCGCTTTCTTTTACGGTTACGGAGGAGATGCATGCACAAGGAAAACAGTGTTCAGGGAGATAACTCCTACAAAGAAAAGTATTCGGTTAAGCAGGGTCAATTTCAAAGGCGCATAACCTGTTCGATATCATATTCGAAACATCTAAGCGACATCTTGCGAAACAAAAATTTATCGCAAGAACAAAATTTAGCGGAAGAAAAATAAATAAAAATTAAAAACCAATTGTTCAAAGAACAATTGAAGGTCTTTCCACATCAATTTTCTAAATAATTGATGAGAAGCTAATTCTGGTTTACTCAAAGCTACTAATTGCCTCCAATCATAGGTTTCTTCATACTGATTCAATAAACATATGGTTTCTATAGTCTTTTGCCTGAAATAAGGGAGACAATTGCCAACTTCCGGTTTAGAAAATGTCATTTCCGGTCTCATATGATAGCTTTATTTACACTGATTCCAAAAATATATGGTTTATATATACTTTTGCCTGTAAAAAGGGAGATAATTGGCTACTTTCGGTTTAGAAAATGTCACATCCGGTCTCATATGATAGCTTTATTCACACTGATTCCAAAAATATATTATTTATATATACTTATGCCTGTAATAAGAGAGATAATATGCTACTTCCGGTTGATGAAATGTCAATTCCGGTCTCAATTGATAGATTAATGTATGACCATTAAAAAATATATGGTTTCTATTTACTTTTACATGAAATAAGCGCAAAAATGACTACTTCCGGTTCACTCAAGGTCACTTTTGGTTTACTTTTTTCAAGGTCATATGTCAACCAACAGTTTGCAAAAGACCCTATGGCTTTATCATGTGCAAAGTTGAAGTAATAATCAATTAACCTTAAATTGAATCATTTCAGGGACAATAACTCCTATAAGATATCATTGGATTATTTCAGACCAAATGTATCATATCTTAATCACAATTAAGCAAACATTTTGCACTAGTTCTTTAATTTGTAATTTTAAAAGTGACAGAGGAGATCAAATAACAAGGAAAAGTCAAAATTTAGAATATGACCTTGACCTTTGACCCTGGCCTCAATTTCATTTAAATGAACCAAGGAACTCAAATCAATATACCTTAGGTCTCTATCACTTACCATTCAGGCTATACATTTATATATCACTTATGTCAAATACAGAAGGGGAAATAACTCTCATATGGAGTTTACATATCGCTTCGGTCAAAATTGGACAAAACATCCTGAGGATATAACGAGCAATTTTGTAAATAAATTTGTTGCTTTCTTTTACGGTTATGGAGGAGATGCGTGCACAAGGAAAACAGTGTTCGGGGAGATAACTCCTACAAAGAAAATTATTTGGTTACGCAGGGTAAATTTCAAAGGCGCATAAACTGTTCGATATCATATACCAAATATCTAAGCGACATATTGCGAAACAAATATTTATCGCAAGAACAAAATTAGGCGGAAGAAAAAAGAAAAAAAAATAATCAGAAGAAAACCAATAGGTCTTTCCACAGAAAAGTGGAAAGACCTAATAATCAGAAGAAAACCAATAGGTCTTTCCACAGAAAAGTGGAAAGGCCTAATAATAATCAGAACAAATACAATAGGTCTTTCCACGGAAAAGTGGAAAGACCTTATAATCAAAACAAATACAATAGGTCTTTCCACCGAAAAGTGGAAAGACCTAATGATAATCAGAACAAATACAATAGGTCTTTCCACAGAAAAGTGGAAAGACCTAATAATAATAATCAGACCAAATACAATAGGTCTATCCACAGAAAAGTGGAAAGACTTAATAATAATAATAATAATAATAATAATAATTAAAAACCAATTGTTCAGAGAACAATTGAAGGTCTTTCCACATCAATTTTCAAAGTCATTGTAAAGAAGCCAGTTCCTGTTTACTCAAAGTTAAAATTTGCATCCAATCATAAGTTTCTTCATACTGATACGATAAATAAGTGGTTTCTATTTACTTTTGAGTGAAATAAGGAAGATAATTATCTGCTTCCGGTGAAGCAAATGTCACTTCCGGTCTCATATGATAGCTTCTTTCACATTGATTCCAAAAATATAAAGTTTCTATTTACTTTTGCCTGTAAACCAGGAGATAATTGGCAACTTCCGGTTGTTCGAAAGTCACTTCTAGTCTTTAGTGATAAGTTAATGTATCTAAATTACAAAATATATGGATTCCGAGTACTTTTTCATGAAAAAAGTGCAAAAAAGGCTACTTCCGGTTTTCTAAAGGTCACTTCCGGATGTCATTTTTCAAGGTCATATGTCATCCAACCTTTTGTTAAAGGTCATATGGCTTTATAATGAAGTTGAAGTAATAATCAATTAACCTTATAATTAGACATTTCAGGGGCACTTACTCCTATAAGATGCCATTAGATTGTATAAGACCAAATGTAACATATCTTCATTACCATAAAGTAATCATTTTGCACTTGTTCTTTTATACATATATCTTTAAAAATGTTGGAGAAACAAGGAAAAGTCACAATTGAGAACTTGACCTTGAACTTTGACCTTGAAGTTAGGACCTAGGGGCCTAAAATAAAATATTCCAGGGTTATACGGTTAACGATTTATAAGTTAATAACATATACCGACAAATTTATATCGTAAAGGTAGATAACTCATTTAAAATTTCATCGAATCGCTTCGATTCAAATTAGCCAAAAATTCCTGAGGATGTAACGAACAATTTGCAAAAGAAATTTTGTCGATATCTTTTTATGTTACGAAGCAGATGCAAACATATGATAAACAATGAATAGAGAACAATTGAAGGTCTTTCCACATCAATTTTCGAAGTTATTGATAAGAAGCTACTTCCGGTTTACTCAAAGTTACTATTGGCGTCTAATAATAGGTTTTTGCATACTGATTTAAAAACTGTATGTTTTCTATATACTCTTGTCTAAAATAAGGTAGATAATTTGCTACTTCTGGTTTAGAAATGTCACTTCCGGTCTTCTATGATAGCTTTGTTCACACAGATTCCAAAAATATATGTTTTTTATATATTTTTGCCTGAAAAAAGGACATAATTTGCAACTTCCGGTTTAGAAAATGTCACTTCCGGTTTCATATGATAGATGTTTATACATGTATTCTAAAATATATGGGTTCTAAATACTTTTGCCTATAATAAGGGAGATAATTAGCTACTTCTGGATTATTGATGGTAATATCCGGTCTAAAATGATAGGTTTATATATGCCTTTTTAAAAAAAATATGGTTTCTATGTACTTTTCATGAAAAAAGTGCAAAAATGGCTACTTCTGGTTTACTCAAGGTGACTTCCAGTTCACATTTTTCAAGGTTATATGTCATCGAAGATTTTGTAATAGACCCTATGGCTTTATAATGAACAAAGTTGAACAAAGTTGAAGTAATAATCAATTAACCTAACATTAAAACATTTCAAGGGCAATAACTCCTTTAAGATGTCATTAGATTAGTTCTTTTATATATATTTAAAAGTGACAAGGAAATGCAAAAACAAGCAAAAGTCAAAATTAAGAACATGACCATGACCTTTGACCTTGACCTCATTTTCTCAGACCAAAGGACCTCAAATATTAAGACTCTAGATTTATACGGCTAACGGTTTATGAGTTACAAAAACATAACGACAAATTTACTTGGTAAATGTAGAGTACTCCTACAAGATTTTACTTGATCGCTTCGATCCAAATCAGCCAAACATTCCTGAGGATATAACGAACAAATAAGATACAGAATTTGTCGATATCTTTTTTATTACAAAGGAGATGCACACACAAGATAAACAGTGAATGGGGAGAGAACTCTTACACAGGAAATTGGTCGGCTAAAAGGGTTCAAATGTAAAAGCGCATATACTACGATATTATATATAAAATATCTAAGGGACATATTGCTAAACAAAAATTTTACGCAAGATCAAACTTTGGCAGAAGAAAAAAAAATATAAATCAATTGTTTAAAAAACAATTACTGGTCTTTCCCCGCCAGAACATTGATTGATTGATTGATTGATTGGTTGGTTGGTTGACTGATATACTAATTAAACACATGGGATAGGGTCTCTTGAAACCAGCGAAAAAGAAACAAATGAGGTCATGGACCCCGTATTTAACAGATTGATTGATTGATTGATTGATTAATTGGTTGGTTGGATGGTTGGTTGATTGATTGATGAAAGTTTGCATGATACTCTCTCTATGCGAGGCATCGGACTTAACGTCCACATGCTGATCGAACGTGACTGCGAACTTGTACATCCCGGACTCCCAAACGGACGCCCTGGATTTCCTAATGAATAAAAATCCTTCCATCTTCTATTGATAAATTTTCTCTATTTTCTACGGGAACTCGGACTTCGTAGTTTTTTTTTTTTATTTGTTGTGTGTGCATTTTGTTTGAACTTGTAGGGAATCTGAGTACATTTTGTCTTGGAAGTTTCACTTTCTATTTTTGGATATAGAATGTTTTATTCTAATTTTAGGTCCGCGCGCGATGGTGTTGTGAAGTCACGTGACGCTCAAATATATATGTCTGGATATTAATATCTTTTCAGGGGAGACCGTTGAACAGAGCACATGTGTACTGATAAGAGTAACACGATAACTATTGATTTTATTTTTTACAGATCATTGATGTCGGATCATGCATGCATTTTACGTACACATGTTTACGGGAGCACAGATTTGTATTTTAATGCATGTTTAGAAATTTGATTGTAGGATTTCAATAATATTTACGAACTTGAGAGCGATTTCTACGTCATTGATTTTAATTTTTCAATCCAGGTCAGGCCGTCAACATGGTCAAGCGCGCCGCACGTGTATTAATAGGGCTAACGGGAATATATTTTCTTGATTCATTTTACAGGTAAAATATTGTCTAATCGTTGATCACGAGTCTTCATGCATTGCATGCACATAAAAGTAATGTTGTTTTTATAGTACTTTAACAAAACGTTTATCGATTAATTTCAGAAAAATACATGTATTGGAGCAGATTTTTGTAGGTACGGATTTCTATTACAGAAGTTTGTACATAAGAAGGATTAGCTTTTTTACAGTTAAATGGACGGGACTGAAGGTGATTTTCTTTTTATACAAATGAAATAACTAAAAAATAATTAGTCGGAAAAGAGGGGGGAGTGTAGTGGTAGACTTTTGTCTGATAATTGATATACGATACATTTACAACGTGATAGCTGCAAAGTAATTTGTTGATTTGATCATTTCAGGGGCATTGGCTCTTCAAAAAAAATGACGCGTGCCATTTTGACAAAAAATTCTCAGTAACGACACATCGCAACAAATATTTTGGTTAAATTTTTTTGTCGATACATATAGCTCTTTCTGGGAAGAAGCGACATAAACTTAGCGTAAAGAAATCAGAACATGACCTTGACCTTTGACTTTGACCTACTTTTCTTTTTTTTGGACCAAGGACCTCAAATCAAAAGACGCTAGGTCTCTATCACTTATGGTTTACCAGTTACAAATGGATATCCTTTATATCAAATGCATAAAGGGAAATAACTCTCATATGGAGTCTGCGGATGGCTTCGGTCAAAATTATTCTTCAAATCCTGAGGATATAACGAGCAAATTGGTGGAATAATTTTGTCGTAATATTTTACGGTTTCGAAGGAGATGCGCACACATGAAAAACAGTGATTGGGGAGATAACTCTTACGATAAAAAGTGTTCGGTTAAACAGGGTCAGTCTCAAAAGCGCAATAACTGTTCGATATCATATGCAAAATATCTAAGCAACATCTTGCGAAACCACTATACACCGCAAGAAAAAAATGTGGCGGAAGAAAACAAATAATAATTAAAAACCAATTATTCAGAGAACAATTGAAGGTCTTTCCACATCAATTTTCAAAGTTATTGAAAAGAAGCTAGTTCCTGTTTACTCAAAGTTAAAATTGGTACCCAATCATAAGTTTCTTCAAACTGATGCGATAAATAAATGGTTTCTATATACTTTTGAGTGAAATAAGGAAGATAATGTGCTATTTCCGGTGATTTAAACGTCACTTCCGGTCTCATTTGATAGCGTCTTTTACACTGATTCCAAAAATATATAGTTTCTATATACTTTTGCATGTAAAACAGGAGATAATAGGCCAATTCCGGTTTATCGAAAGTCACTTCTGGTCTTTAGTGATAAGTTAATGTATTTAAATTACAAAATATATGGATTCCGAGTACTTTTCCATGAAAAAAGTAAAAAAATGGCTTCTTCAGGTTTTCTCAAGGTCACTTCCGGTTGTCATTTTTCAAAGTCATATGTCATCTAACCTTTTGTGAAAGGTCATTTGGCTTCATAATGAACCATGTTGAAGTAATAATCAATTAACCTTATAATTAGACATTTCAGGGGCACTAACTCCTATAAGATGTCATTAGATTGTTTCAGACCAAATATAATATATCTTCATTACAATAAAGCAAACATTTTGCACTTGTTCTTTTATATATATCTTTAAAAATGTTGGAGAAAATGCAAAAACAAGGAAAAGTCAAAATTTAGAACTTGACCTTGACTTTTGACCTTGACTTCATTTTTTAAATTAAGACCTACGGGCCTCAAATAAAAACATTTCGGGTTATACGGTTAACGGTTTATGAGTTAAAAAAACATACAGACAAATTTTTTTGGTAAAGGTAGATAACTTCTATAAAATTTCATCGAATCGCTTCGATCCAAATTAGCAAAACATTTCTGAGGATGTAACGAACAATTTAGAAAAATAATTTTGTCGATATCTTTTTTTGTTACGAAGGAGATGCACAAACTTGATAAACAGTGAATAGGGAGATAACTCTTACAAAGATAATTGTTCGGCTTAGCAGGGTAAAATTTAAAAGAGCATACACTGTACGATACAATGTAAGAAATATCTAAGCGACATATTGCGAAACAAATATTTATCGCAAGAACAAAATTTGGCGGAAAAAAAAATAAAAAAAATAATAATTAAAAACCAATTGTTCAAAGAACAATTGAAGGTCTTTCCACATCAATTTTCTAAATAATTGATGAGAAGCTAACTCTGGTTTACTCAAAGCTACTATTGGCGTCCGATCATAGGTTTCTTCATACTGATTCAATAAACATATGGTTTCTATAGAATTTTGCCTGAAATAAGGGAGATAATTGTCAACTTCCGGTTTAGAAAATGTCACTTCCGGTCTCATATGATAGCTTTATTTACACTGATTCCAAAAATATATGGTTTATATGTACTTATGCCTGTAATAAGGGAGGTAATATGCTACTTCCGGTTTATAAAATATCACTTCCGGTCTTAAATGATAGATTAATGTATGACCATTCAAAAAATATATGGTTTCTATGTACTTCTACATGAAATAAGTGCAAAAATGACTACTTCCGGTTCACTCAAGGTCACTTCCGGTTGACATTTTTCAAGGTCATATGTCACCAAACATTTTGCAAAAGATCTTATGGAATTATCATGTACCAATATGAAGTAATAATAAATTTACCTTAAAATAAAAACATTTCAGGGGCAATAACTCCAATAAGATGTCGCTGGATTTTCTCAGACCAAATGTATCATATCTTCATCACAATATAACAAACATTTTGCACTTGTTCTTTAATATATAACATTAAAAATATCGGAGAAAATGCAAAAACAAGCAAAAGACAAATTTCAGAACATGACCTTGACCTTTGACCTTGACCTGATTTTCGAAGTTGGGATCCAAGCACCTTAAATAAAAAGACTATAGGTTTATACGGCTTACAGTTTATGAGTAACAAAAACATAACGACAAATTTATTTGATAAAGGTAGATAACTCCTATAAAATTTCATCGAATCGCTTCGATCCAAATTAGCCAAAAATTCCTGAGGATGTAACGAACAATTTAGAAAAAGAATGTTGTTGATATCTTTTATTGTTAGGAAGAAGTGCACACACTTGATAAACAGTGAATAGGGAGATAACTCTTACAAAGATAATTGTTCGGCTTAGCAGGGTGAAATTTAAAAGCGCATAAACTATACGATACAATATGAGAAATATCTAAGCGACATATTGCGAAACAAATATTTATCGCAAGAACAAAATAAGGCGGAAGAAAAAAAAAATATAATAATAATAATAATAATAATCAGAACAAATACAATAGGTCTTTCCACCGAAAAGTGGAAAGACCTAATAATAATAATCAGAACAAATACAATAAATCGTTCCACCGAAAAGTGGAAAGACCTAATAATCGGAACAAATACAATAGGTCTTTCCACCGATAAGTGGAAAGACCTAATTATAAACCAATTGTTCAAAGAACAATTGAAGGTCTTTCCACATCAGTTTTCTAAATAATTGATAGGAAGCTACTTCTGGTTTACTCAAAGTTATTAATAGCATCAAAGTATAGATTTCTTCATACTGATTCAATAAATTAATGGTTTCTATATACTTTTGCCTGAAATAAGTGAGATAATTGCCAACTTCCGGTTTAGAAAATGTCACTTCCGGTCTCATATGATAGCTTTGTTCACACTGATTCCAAAAATATATTGTTTGTATATACTTATGCCTGTAATGAGGAAGATAATATGCTACTTCCGGTTTATAAAATGTCACTTCCGGTCTCAAATGATAGGTTAACCTATGATCATTCAAAAAATATATGGTTTCTATGTACTTTTCCATGAAATAAGTGCAAAAAATACTACTTCCGGTTCAATCAAGGTCACTTCCGGTTTACTTTTTTTCAAGGTCATATGTCAGCCAACAGTTTGCATGGCTTTATCATGTACCAAGTTGGAGTAATGATCAATTAACCTTAAATTGAATCATTTCAGGGACAATAACTCCTGTAAGATATCATTGGATTGTTTCAGACCAAATGTATCATATCTTAATCACAATTAGGCAAACATTTTGCACTAGTTCTTTCATTTGTAATTTTAAAAGTGACAGAGGAGAACAAATAACAAGGAAAAGTCAAAATTTAGAATATGACCTTGACCTTTGACTTTGGCCTCAATTTCATTTAAATGAACCAAGGAACTCAGATCAATATACCTTAGGTCTCTATCACTTACCATTCAGGCTATACATTTATATATCCCTTATGTCAAATTCAGATGGGGAAATAACTCTCATATGGAGTTTACGTATCGCTTCGGTCAAAATTGGACAAAACATCCTGAGGATATAACGTGCAATTTGGTAAAATAAATTTGTCGCTTTCTTTTACGGTTACGGAGGAGATGCACACACAAGGAAAACAGTGTTCGGGGAGATAACTCCTACAAAGAAAAGTATTCGGTTAAGCAGGGTCAATTTCAAAGGCGCATAAACTGTTCGATATCATATACGCGACATCTTGCGAAACAAAAATTTATCGCAAGAACAAAATTTGGCGGAAGAAAAAAAAAATAATCAGAAGAAAACCAATAGGTCTTTCCACAGAGAAGTGGAAAGACCTAATAATAATAATAATTAAAAACCCATTGTTCAGAAAATAATTGAAGGTCTTTCCGCATCAATTTTCAAAGTTATTGAAAAGAAGCAAGTTCCGGTTTACTCAAAGTTAAAACTGGCATTCAATCATTAGTTTCTTCATACTGATGCGATAAATAAATGGTTTCTATATACTTTTGAGTGAAATAAGGGAGATAATGCGCTACTTCCGGTGAAGTTAATGTCACTTCCGGTCTCTGATGATAGCTTCTTTCACACTCATTCCAAAAATATATAGTTTCTATATGTTTTTGCATGTAAACAGGAGATAATTGGCCACATCCGGTTTATCGAATGTCACTTCTAGTCTTTTGTGATAAGTTTATTTATTTATATTACAAAATATATGGATTCAGAGTACTTTTCCATGAAGAAAGTGCAAAAATGGTTACTTCCGGTTTTTATAAAAGTCACTTCCGGCTGACATTTTTTAAGGTCAGATGTCACCGAACCTTTTGTAAAAGGTCATATGGCTTTATAATGAGCCAATCTGAAGTAATAATCAATTAACCTTATATTAAGACATTTCAGGGGCACTAACTCCTATAAGATACCATTAGATTGTTTCAGACAAAATGTAACATATCTTCATTACAATAAAGCAAACATTTTGCACTTGCTCTCTTATATATATCTTAAAAAGTGTCGGAGAAAATGCAAAAACAAGGAAGAGTCAAAATTGAGAACTTGACTCTAACCTTTGATTTTGACCTCATTTTCTAAGGTAGGACCTAGGGGCTTCAAATAAAAAGATCCCAGAGTCATACCATTAATGATTTATGAGTTACAAAAGCATACCGACAAATTTATTTGGTAAAGGTAGATAACTCCTATAAAATTACATCCTATCGCTTCGATCCAAATTAGCAAAACAATTCTGAAGATGTAACGAACAATTTAGAAAAAGAATTTTGTCGATATCTTTTTTTGTTACGAAGGAGATGCAAACATAAGATAAACAGTGAATAGGGAGATAACTCTTACACAGTAAATTGTTCGCCTAAAAGGGGTTCAACTTAAACGTGCATAAACTATACGATGATATATATATAAAATATCTAAGCGACATATTGAACAAAAATTTGACGCAAGATCAAACTTTGGCGAAAGAAAAAAAAAATAAAATAATAAAAATAATAATCAGAACAAATACAATAGGTCTTTCCACAAATAAGTGGAAAGATCTTATAATCAGAACAAATACAATAGGTCTTTTCACAGATATAAATTAATTGTTTTGTAAACAATTGTTAATGGCGGTCTTTCCCCTCCGAAACATGATTGATTGATTGATTGATTGGTTGGTGGGTGGGTTGGTTGGTTGGTTGGTTGGGTGGTTGGTTAGCCTAAAAAACACATTGGACCTAGAACATGCGAAAAACAAAAGGAGATCCCTCATCCTCTATTAAACACATGGACCAGACACCTGCATGAGTGATTAATTGGTTGCTTGGTTGATTTGTTTGTTGGTTGGTCGGTCGGTCGGTCGATTGATTGATTGATTAATTCATTAATTGATGGATAACATGTCACTTTCTCTGTGCGGGGCAGCGAACTTAACGTCTATATTCTGACCGAAGCGTATTTATACATCCCGAACAGCCAAACGGACGCCTGAGATGTCCTCATAAAATTGATCCTAGTATCCTTCGTTTATAAATTTTCACTATTTTCTATGTTACCTCGGACTTCATTTTTCATCTATTTGTTGTGTATGGATTTTGTTTGAATTTGTATAAAAACTGAGTAACATTTTACCTTGGAAGTTTCACTCTCTATATTTGGATATGGAATGTTTTATTCTAAATTTAGGTCCGCACGCGCGATGGTGTTGTGAAGTCACGTGACCCTCGAATATATATGTCTGGAGTTTAAAATATTAATATCTTTTCAAAGGAGACCGTTGAACAGAGCACATGTGTATTGATAAGAGTAACACGATAACTATTGATTTTATTTTTTACAGTTCATTGATGTCGGATCATGCATGCATTTTACGTACACATGTTTAAGGGAGCACATATTTGTATTTTAATGCATGTTTAGAAATTTGATTGTAGGATTTCAGTAATATTTAAGAACTTGGGATCGATTTCTACGTCATTGGTTTTAATTTCTCAATCAAGCGCACCGCACGTGTTTTTATAGAGTTATTGGGAATATATTTTCTTGATTCATTTTACAGGTAAACTGATTTCTAATCGCTGATCACGAGTCTTCATTTATTGTTGTTATAGTATTTTAACAAAACGTTTATCGATTAATATAGAAAATTCATGAACTGGAGCAGATTTTTCCAGGGATGGATTTCTATTTCAGAAGTTTGTACATAAGAAGGATTGCAAATTTTACCGTAAAATGTACGGGACTGAAGGCGATTTTCATTTTATAGAAATGGGATTCCTTAAAAAAGAATAAAAAATGGGGAGGGGGCTGTTGGCTGGGTGTGGTCGGTGGTTGACCTTAGTTGATTAATTAAGATAAGATGCATGTATACATCATGATAGCTGCTAAGTTTGAAGCTATAATTGGTTATTTTGTTCATTTTACCATTCCAGTGGCATGGAATCCCCAAAAAATTACGCGTACCATTTCGACAAAAACTCTCCAGTTATATCATGTCGCGACTAACATTTCGGTCAAATTTTTTTGTCGATATCTTTAACTCTTTCTGAGTAGAAGCAGTATGAAGTGAATGTCAAAATTTAGAACATGACCTCGACCTTTGACCTTGACCTCATTTTTTAAGTTGGGACCCAAGGACCTCAAATAAAAGGACTCTAGGTTTATACGGCTTACGGTTTATGAATTACAAAAATATTACGACAAATTATTTGGTTAAGGTAGAGAACTCCTATAAGATTTCACTAGATCGCTTCGATCAAATTAGCTAAAATTCCTGAGAATGTAACGAACAATTCAGAAAAAAGAATTTTATCGTTATCTTTTTTTGTTACGAAGGAGATGCACACACAAGATAAACAATGAATTGGGAGATAACTCTTACAAAGAAAATTGTTCGGCTTAGCAGGGTGAAGCTTAAAAGCGCATTAACCGTACGATACAACATGTACAATATAAGAAATATCTAAGCGACATATTGCGAAACAAATATTTTCGCAAGAACAAAATTTGGCGGAAAAAAAGAATAATATTAATAATCAGAACAAATACAATAGGTCTTTGCACAGAAAAGTGGAAAGACTTATAATAATCAGAACAAATACAATAGGTCTTTCCACAGAAAGTGGAAAGATCTAATAATAATCAGAACAAATACAATAGGTCTTTCCACAGAAAAGTGGAATGACCTAATAATAATCAGAACAAATACAATAGGTCTTTCCACAGAAAAGTGGAAAGACCTAAAAATTATGGTAAGCAAGCAACTGTAACCTAATCGGACAAAATAAATTTCTTGTAGGAAGCTATTTTCATTTCTGTATTATCATTTTGTATTTTATATCATGAAGCAAATAAATGCACCTGTTTACATTGACTGTGAAATCCGGAATGAATAAACAAAAAACCCCGAAGGTATGAATAAACCAATAGTATTCATTCTCAAGGCAACTATCGTGTTAACTTTGAAGTCGAATACACTTCATGCAGTGTCATACAAAAAGACCATAAGTGTTAATATCATATTATAGCGTATTTACCTTACGATATCGGGATATTGGTATTTAGTCGAGTCTTAACAGGAAGTTCTGATAATATTAAAAAACCGACACGGATAAAAATTAAAAAAAACAATGTCAAAATGTTCAGACTTTAATTAAATCTTTATTTGGGTAAGTTGATGCACGCATACGATCTGTATTGTGTCTTATACTATAACAGGAAGGCAAATAATGTTTAACGACTATATTATATTAATGTGTAAGTCAAATAGTTCGTGCATTTTTCTGAGAATGTTTAAAAAAATGTCAAACACATATACTTTACTGTGGGTTAGCATTCATTAGCTGTTACTATCCTATAGATTAAAAAAATGTTGTTTATATTGATAATTTAGAATTTTCATTGAAGGTGGAGCACGAATGTTGTGTAAATTAATTCTTTTGATGTGTCATTTGTATGCAAGAGTGACACCCCTATGTACTATGTTTTAATTCAAAAAGTCTATTGAAAAGATACGTTTATTTTCTCCCTTGAACAGGTTCATAATTTTAAATTTACGTATGGTTATCTGATTTAATTTTAAATCCTTACAAAATTTATAAATTCAATAGATTTTAGTTTTTATTATTGGTTTTTTAAAGACATTTATATATACTCATAATTTTATTTATTTGTTTTGAAACGTTTAGAATTATTATATACCCAAGAACCTTTCATATTTTTATAAATATTGAGTTTGAAACCAGATCAGATCATATCATCATCATCATCATCATCATACGAGAATCATGTTCTTGTTCTCTGTATATAAATTCGTTATTTCTGTTAATAAATATAATGGTCGAAAGGAAGGCGGTATTGCACACATTGCAATATAACAGCGACAACCACATCATCCTTATTATTGACGTTTGTAAAACTATTCATTAAATGACGACTATAAACAAAAGATAATATACCAGTAATTAAAACCAATTTCAATGCGATTTAGGCTAATATATGGTTTTCAGAGTAGCAGTCGTTCTTGTCAATAAAATAGAATGAACGATACCTGTAATTTGGTAACAATGTCCAATTCCTAATTCGCGAACCCTAACTTAAACAATAACAAGCGAAATCGTGCAATATAAATGTATGATACAGATATCCTTGCACTGCGAAAGGACAAAATTCTGACATAAAATTAAATAAGTATAAATGAGACCAAAAACCTTAGAAAACAAATAAGTAATCACCTTCTAGCATGTATACACAATAAGATGAAACATGCCGGATTCATTTGCATATTAGTTATACAATAATGGAAACATACACATGTTTTTTTTATAAATTAAAACAACTGAATTTGTATTGCTGTACAGTTAACTGCGGTCATTCATTTCTTTAATTCCTCTATCAAGAGATTCAATGAACAACTACATGCTATAAACAGATTAACTTACAAAAGTTTACAAAGCAGACAATACAACATAATATTACAATATGTACAATAACTATAGTATATTACCAAAAGAACATTTAAAGAAACTTGCCCTCACTAACGATAGTTCATGTACTAGCACGCTATTGTATTATCCTTCTCGTTACTCTGCTATACTCAGACACGCAGTGTGCAACGTGTACGTGGCACAGCTTAAGAAAACTCTCAGTGTCGATATTGTCTGTCGTTACGTGCTTGCCCAAAAGAATGCAGTATAACTGTTCATCATCATATGAATCCAGTTCAACAAATAATTGTAATAGAAAACTTTCAATAATGAACTCCCACCATATATCGCTGATTGATTGAGTTCCACAACATCTACAACACGCATGTACGTATACATCTAGAAATGGTCTGTCACATAGCTCGCAAGTGCTTCCCGTGTTATTAGGGATGTCAGTTAGTAATTTTGTTATGAAATATGCGTTTATGATTTCTCTTGATGATCTTGCGCTTTTCCAGAATTCAGGGACTTTGACTGAGAGGTGAATACTTCTAAAACAAGAAAAGTTATTGTCGTTCTGTATACGACGAGTCCATTCATCAGTTTGTACTTTGTCTACCGTATTATTTACTATAACTTTCCAAGATTGCTATGTAGGGAAAACTCCATCTCGCAAAAAGATTATCATATATTCATGAAGTTAATATTTGTATAAAATATCCATAACTTCTGGAATGAACCCATAATATTTACATTCAGTGTCAATAAAATAAGAGTACAGGCGCACAAGAAATAGGTTTTTCGTTAAGAAATTGCCAGTAAGGCTACACAGCTTTTGTAAGAAATACAACTTCTTAATCTCTATAGTTGAAGTAATAGGATGAAGTCCGAGTATACTTTGACACATATCTGACCTAGTTGTCAAGTCCAAAATACGCTTGACTATAAAGTGCTTAAAACAATTCAACGTTACTATATCGTTTGACTTTAAATTAGTCCGCATTTCACAACCATACAGAACAGTAGGTAACACAATAGATTTATACAGTTTAAGTAGAACGCATGGATTTGTTGACTTGAAACAAACACCATTAAGGGCGAACAAAGAGTTCTTGCCTCTTTTACATGCGTTTGAAGTCCTTTCTGCTGATCTAAATTCAGAGTTAAGCTCAATACCCAAATGAGTATAATCTTCTGCTAACGGAAGAACACTGTTTGCAATACGCCAATCGTATCGTAACCGAACTTCTCGTGGATTCAAGGAGAATTACACTACACACGACTTCTTCACATTGAAACAAAATCTCTATCTATGTGCATAGTCAGCACATGTATCTAACATTCGCTGAAGACCTGACGGGGCTGTGCCAATGCATGAAATGTCGTCAACGAGTTCATGAGAGAAACTAGCTATATGATATACACCTGTTTTCTGGTTACATTTTTTAAGTTCAACCAACATTTCGTTTATAAATACTAAATATAATATACCAGACAATACCCCTCCCTGCCTTACACCTTGTAATACAAGAAAGAACTCAGAATGACACTGGTTTACAACTACTGAACTCATGGTATCAATATGACAGTCATTTATAACTGACCACATTTTACCTGTTACCCCTATATTATACAATTTATACATTTAACCAATTCTCCATACAGTATCAAAAGCTTTTTTACTATCTAAAAAAGCGACAAAAATTTTGCTGAGTAATTCAAGGTTATGATAAATTGTCTCATGTAAGTTAAATGATGCAGTTAAGCAACTAAGGTACTTTTGAAATCCTTGCTGTTGGAGATTCGGAATGCTTTTGTCATGTAGCACAAAATGTATTAACCGAGCTTTAATGACGCTCTCAAATAGTTTCAAAACACAGGAAAGCAAACTAACTGGTCTGTAATTATCCGGTGAAGTCTTGCACTTAGTTTAGTTCCACCTTTGAAGATAGGAACAAGGAGGCCTAGTTTCCAGTTCATCGGTATTCGCCCTTGTTTGACGATGATATTGAATAGAGCGGTTACACACTTCACAACAGAGATACCTCCGTGACGCAAATGTTCGTTTTGAACTCTGTCATGTCCAGCGGCTTTTCTATATTTTAACTGTCCTATCAATTTAGAAACTTCTTGTTCAGTTATCAACCCACCAGGTAAGTATTCCCCTTCAACACCGCAGGTTTTAATAATTTCATTGTATGTGGTTTCGATAGAACATTTAAATTCATTGTCAAAATTATCCTCATCCTTTGGCTGGTATAGATCATGGAAATATTTGGCAAAACAGTTTGCTACAGACTCAGGAGTCTTACACACTTGATCTTCATACACAATCTGGGGATAAACTTTAGACGAACAACCTTTAAAATGTTTTATTTGTTTCCAAAACAAACGAACATCACATTCTGCAGTTTCATTGAGATCATCATAACAACTCTGCTGTACTGTTCATTAGCCGCTTGTTGTACATGTCTAAATTCGGCCTTTGCTCTTTTGTACTTTCGATAAAAGTCAAAATGCATGCCTCGATGCCGACCTTCTAGTACCCAACACCTTCGCTTTGATCTTTTATTGTCATGTGCTCGTTTTACATCTGCGTTCCAGTAAGGTTTGGTATGTGGGTTGAATCCGCATTTTGGAATTGCAATGTCTACAGCAGTATGTAAAATGTCAACGAATTCGTCTTTGATGGCGTTAATGTCAACATAAGAATAAGACCTCATTTTATCAATCAACATATCAACGGGATCGTTTAGCAATTTTTGGTATTCGTTAATCTGCGCACCAGTAACCTTATGCCAAGCAGGTAAATTGTCACAAGAGTTCATTACACGATGCGGGTTGGAGTCTATCGCAAACTCAACCACCACTGGCAAATGACCGGACATGCTAGATATCGCTCCTTCATCAAGGATTTCATAGTGCCTTAGTTTTCTATAAATACTTTGATTACATAGGATGTAATCTAACATTGTGTGTTTGGTTATATACGTATAATTTGGCCCTTTATTGGGTATTTTACCCCCGGAATACAACAAATGATGTCTAGATACAAATTTTAATAACTCTTTTGATTTACTACTATTTGATGTAGAGATGTCTTTACCTAAACAACTAGCATTTAAGTCACCTGCAATTATACAATTACCATAAGTACTGTAGTATGATTATAAAGTATCTAGTGTTTTTATTTCACTCTTATAGTTCTCAATAGAGTCATCAGTTGGTAAGTAGGCACCAAAGATAAACAGTGATCCATAGGATTGATTTTTTAGTTCAATATCAGATGTTCTACTGGAGTTAATGTCACATATTTCCTCCACAGAAAACTGAAGTGAAGTTTTGTATAATATGGCAATGCCACCCTTACCATGGTATGCATTATACCCTATGGGTAACGCATCAGACTGAATTATACAGTTGTACCTTTTTTCTATTGTAGACAAATAATGTAAAGACCTTTCTTTATCCTATCGATACTAATAACTTTTTTTTTGGCATTGTACAAGGTCACGCTTTTCTTAGACTGATTACGATGTCTTTACATTAAATCTGTTGGATGTGTTCTGATTGATAGTTTCGTCTGGAAGTACATGATTTATTTCTTAGGTATTATTGGCTTTGACCTAGCTTTAAGTAAACAGAACTTTTATTTGTAAAACAAATAATGCTATTTACTGGTTAGTATTTGTTGTTGTATTCACACAAAATCGAAGCATTTTTTATCCATTACTTTACCATTACCTTCCTTACTCTGAACATAATGTTTATGGTTATTTGTTATACATGAAATCCGTTATAAACAACTTTACCAGCAACGTGTACAAGTATAAATATTGCTGTTGAATGGAATAATTTCCTAGCTTAACAGCTTACAATACAGAAAAGATCTGCCGTAAAATTTATTTAGATATGCATTACCAAAATACGCAAAGAATAATATATCTTCATGAATTGCTTTCAGTTTTAAATTTGGATGTGTCATGTAAAAACACAAAATTTCATTTTTCAATACTTTTCCGACAAAAATAACCGAACTTTAAAACGGAATAAGATATTATCACCCGGTTATTGTAGCTGTATGCGATAAAATTTTGTAAATCATACAATTAGTTGGTAAACAATCCATTGTCAAAGTTCTTGCCATCTATGTATATATTGACAAAATACTGCCATTGATTTTTCCTGTAATTTTGATAAAAAAAATCATAGAAGTATTGCATAGTCGATTGGAAAAGATAAAAACGGGGGTGCATGCGCTATTTTGTTTAACGCCCAGTTTTTTAAATGCAGCAGATTCAATTTTTGAGCTTAATTATGTGGCAGTGTATTCTTAATGCAGCATCGTCGTGCAGCTATTCCTGCCGTAAGTCAAAACACTTTACGAATTACTGTCATATATGAATTCCTCGTCCGGAACATGCAGGAAATATTTACCACTGGACGTTCAGCAATCAACAGTCAATCATATGCAAACTTATTGATGATAGAAAATTAAATAGTATTCAACTGTCTCAAATAGTATGCCTCCGTAGTACATCTCATGTCTTTAGATATACAACATGTTCGTTTTCTCATGTTTCTGAGGCAAACAGTTTCAAATTCATGCAACATATTTGATGACGTTAGTAGTTCTGGACGCTCATCATTTGCAAATTTGCAATAAGCAACGCGTTACATTTGAATGCATTATTATCTGCACTTGCTACTATATCATGTATATCGTATGCCCTTTAAATGTATTCGATTGAAATTCAGCCAGTAGATAATCAAACGTGTGATGCGCCATTATTATGATTGTGATTATTATTGTGTATTTTTCTCTCGAACCTCAGTGTTGTAGTTATTTATTCATACATTATCACAAACTTAGTCTTGGTAACTTAAAAATACGTAATGGTAGAATAAGGATCTAACATGACATCTCATATTAAGTTTCTTAGTCGATGTACCAATATCTTGTTATTTTGTTAATCCTCTATTTATAATTTACCAATATAATAACACGTTCTAGTCGTTGTAAAATATTTGATGAATAAAGGAATTCGTACCATAAATTACCACATGATTAAAAAAAAGACATGAATGTAAAAAATAATATTAAGTTGTATTCGGATCTTCTCAGCAAATTTCAAACTAAGCTTATGATAAGTATACTTTAGAAAAAAAGGTTTCTGCTTGTACAAGAAGCTGGTAGATAAAGGTTTTCAATAAAGTTGAAAAAATCTCCTAAATTTTTATTGAATATATTGTCACTGATGACTTTGGTTGTGTGTCATTAATAGAAGCCCCATACCCTTCATCTGTTAATATTATAAGACATCGACGAATACGAAAATTGTTGAATTCATTCTTTAATGAGAAACACAACAGATGGCATTAGTGCTGAAGAAACCGCCAACCCTTTTGATTCCGATGTGCTCACCAGATTTTGGGTACGGTTCGTGTTTCTTGATCTTTAGTTTTCTGTGTTGTTTTTTATGGGCTGTTGTTTATCACTTCGTCTTTTTCCTTCTGGTCATCATTTTGTCTGACTTTCTCCGAAATACGGTTCGGTCGTTCCAACTGCTGGTGGCCGTTTTGTTCCAATGGTATCATCAGACCATTAATCTGCACTGTTGTATTAACATTAGAAATTATTCATTTGTTCACATGCTGTAAATTTATTGTGTATAAAATGTTGAATTATTCGAAACACTAAGGCTAAATTAACCATCACAAATAGATTAACTCGGCCGTATTTGGCAGAACATTTCGGAATGTTCGATTTCCTTTGCTCTTCAACTTCGTATTTGATTTGCCTCTCCAACTCTTTAGATTTGAGCGCCACTGATGAATCCTATGTAGAAGAAACGCGTCTGTCGTACCAGTTTATAAGCTACCCCAAAGTATTTTCTTCATTTTGTTCATCAGTGTTGTCTAAAATAATTGGCAAATTCCATCGAAGGAAAAAAGATTTTCAGATAAAAAATAGTCGAAAAATACCACAGGGATATTCAAAATTCATAAGTCTAAAGAAAACGCCTTTACAAAAAACAAAAAGACGACAAAATGACAAACAAATCACCAAAACCCTGCACAAAAGGCTTAAAATTGAGCAACATCAAAAACTGGGGGTGATTGCAGGTCCCCAGAAGTTTTAAGGATAAGCAGATTCTGATCCACTAGAAGCATTCGTCTCTTTTTTATGGTGAGTACACAATCAGTAATAAGTATCATTCGGTGAAAAGAGGAATGGATTGTGATTACGTCAATCTAAATATGCACGTGGTCATCTATGACAAAACTAATCCATATTCAAATTATTATTCAGCCATATCAAAACACAAACAAGTGAACAATGGAATACATTAATGTAATCTTTTAGGACAATACGCATTTCATTTTATAGCCAATTAATAATAGTTAAAGTCAAAATAAGATAATATCCTGCAAATACAGAAAGCATTAATTTTATGGATATTGTATAAGTATGTATTGATATTTCATTTAAAAATGTTAAATGGTTAAGCTCAAGGCTGATATTTTAAATTAAAAACAAAACATAGCTTTGTCAATTAAACATTTTTTATTTTAATTGAAAGTTTCAAATAGTGGTTTATTTGAATCCATTTAAATATTCCATTGTCGATAATTTTAAATTAAATTGCAAATACATCTACAAAACCGTTTAGGCTATCAACACCAAAAGCTGTTAAGCAATATACTGCCATTGATCTCTACAACATAGAAGTCTTTCTGAATTTCAGCATTTAGATGAAATATAAGCTAACCGCATTATGCTTCTTAAACTTGATCTTTCTGTTTTATTTGTATTGTTTCCGTTCAATGTAAAATGCAACGACATTAAAACCGATGTGTTTAGGATTAATGACAACATCAGAGTAATTTCTGATACAACCGAAATTGTAAATTCAAAGGTGTTATCATTCTTTAAGTGTGCTGCTTTGTGTTCTAGGGTAACAAGCTGTTGTACAGCCACATATAACAAGGAAACAAAACGGTGCCATATTTATTCTTGCTGTAACCCTACGACTCAGACATCAAATGGTATGAAATCTATAACGAAAGTTTTTTTTAGAAGGTGAGGATATGAATTCTTCTTTAAAAGTTTTATTGTATAGATCGTTAGATACCAGAACAGTAACTCGAATAATTTTGCGTATCTAGCGACCTATAGCCTATCGTTAATTGAGCAATCGGAGACTAGTCGGAGAGCGGCGGAATATAACGACTGACATTATTCGGGTTACCAGAACAGTAGTCTGTCTTGTACTTTTACCATATTTGAACATTTTGACCAAGTGTGGATTCGCACGACGAGTGATATAGCTTAAGAGGAGGCACTGTCAACACACCCGCTCTTCTTCCTTTTAAAGTGTTGATGTTCATGCGATTCCATAAGGATGTTTTTATGACCTTCATATATATCTTCTAATGTATTATTCATATTAAAATTTAAAATAATTTTAACATTATTCTTGACATTTGTATATGAAATACACAATCAAATGAAAACGTAAATTTTAAAAATACTCATAAGGTACAAGTTACAAAAAGGTCTCTAGTGCACTCCTAATTGGTTGATATGTTGATTCCTTTTTTAAATATAGCCTCTAACTTTATTTTCCTCCTCTTCAATATTATTACATTCTAATTAAATTTGTAATATGATTATGAGATTAATATTTTATATTTCTTATCTCTAGATACACTCAAGACAACCAGTTTTTTTGACTTTGATAATAATTTGGCATGTATTAGTGGAATATACGACATATTTACAAACAACGGAAATTGAATGAAGGTCTACTGTGATATGACAAGTGGTAAATGGACGGTAGATTTCATATATAATAGTTGCAAGTTGCAATTGTAAATATGTGTGCCTAATGTGAACACTATAAAACGTGAATTGATTTTGGTTACATTTTCTCTGTAACAGTTGTTGTTAACCTAAGTAACAGTATGTCTGTTACATATTTGTTAGCCTAAGTAACATTTTTTCCGTTACAGTTCTTGGTAACCTAAGTAACATTTTTTCCGTTACAGTTCTTGGTAACCTAAGTTATCTTTTATCTGTAATAGTTTTTGTTAGCATGAGCAAAAAAGCCGTTCTTTTTTTAGCCATAACGTTGTCAGTTTATTTTCGACTTATGAGTTTTAATGTCCCTTTGGTATAT
Source organism: Mytilus californianus (assembly GCF_021869535.1). Classification (NCBI taxonomy): domain Eukaryota; kingdom Metazoa; phylum Mollusca; class Bivalvia; order Mytilida; family Mytilidae; genus Mytilus; species Mytilus californianus. The sequence goes on along the minus strand of NW_026262582.1, from coordinate 44,448,644 downwards.
TTCGCCCCCCTTTGAGAGTAATCAACGGATTTGTACCTGAAATGATCCATCGGACGGATGCCACTGATAGAGCTGGATCTTTGTACTCGTCAGAATAATTTATTCTAATCCTATTGTGGTGACTTTTCTGTTGCTCAATATTCAGTTCTCTTTAATATGTTTTGTGTTATACCACCTTGACTTTCAATGTATGGGCTTTGAGCTTATCTGATAAAGGCCTTTCCTGAAAAACGCTTCTTACGTTTACAAATTATGAAGTGCTATTCTTATTGAGAAATATTGTTTTTCCTCCCGACTTTTGTCGTAGCCATGGATTGTTTTTCTATGACCTATGATTGACTTGCTTAAAAAAGAGTCTTGAGGTTTAAAAAAGAACTAAGAGATTCACGTATTCATTTATGTTGTTTTAGCAACAATGAGCTGCCACGATATGGAAATCGATAAATATTTCACTTGACTTTCATTAAAATGAAAACATTATTTTATTAATGTTGTGCGTCTGCAGGATTTTTGTTGATTTATCTAGTTTCTTCAGAAACGCTCAAAACCAAAATTTTGAAAGTCTGATGTATGAATAATATGATATAATTGAACACATTTTTTTGTAAGTTTGTTAATGGACAATGCAAAAATGCAAACTATGATAGCAATAAACTTTAACCTTTGCATATACATTTTTTTCCTTGGCTTACTTTTTATTCATTACAGGTAATACAAAGACGGGTTGATAACTCTGTGGATTTTAATCAACACTGGCCACACTACAAGACTGGATTTGGGAATCTTTCGGGAAATTTTTGGATAGGTAAAGTAAAAAAAAATCAATATGTAAAAGCAGATACAATGCTTGCCAATGACAAAATGATCTTAATTTTCGATATGGTTTTAATTTTATATATGTGTGTTACTTTTCGATTTATATACATACTTCAAATTTTTTATTCTAATATATTGTTTCATGAACCTATGACCCCATGTACCTATAAACAAAGTATATGATTTTATCAATTATCTAAAAACATGCTGAATGCAAATTTTGAATTATATTTTTAAAACAGTGAACAAAAGCAAAAATAAAGTCATCAAAATCGGGGAAAAAGAACATACAACCATTTTCAAGCTGATTATTTTTAAATGTCTGAACCAAAGGCTTTATGAAAAATAAACGTACCTATAATTTTCTTACGTACTTTGTATGTGTCGTTATTCAAGGCTCAAAATGTGGCTTTATAAAATAACACATAGTTCCTGTTAGATTCTTTTATTTTTTTTACTGAATCGAGGCGATTTAGAACTTAAAACATTATATCAACACCTTTCTTTTTATGACTGCATGCTGTTTTGTAAATTTTAGATACCGCTGGAGCAAGTTCTGTTAGAATTATAACACTGTTTATCATTTCTAGTCTGTATTTCCGACGATAGACATTAAATTTTGAAAATACATCTGTCTATTGCTGAAGAGTGTATGTGACCTTATGACGTTCTCTTTCTTTATGTCTTTTTTGTTTCAAAGATGGTGATGGATATGTTCAAATTGTCGTAACCATAACACTGTCCTCTTATCCGCGTATGTGACATCACCCAATTAGACTTATCACCGAGTTTGTAGTTACACGAGCACCACAATGGGTGCAATATGTGAAAAAGGATCTCTGTATTCCCTTCCGGAGTACATGATAATACCCCCAGTTTTTGAAGGGATTATGTTATTCTCTCTTTATAAAAATAAGAAGATGTGGTATGCTTGCCAATGAGACAACTATCCACCAAAGTTCCAATAAAGTGGATGTAAGCAATTATAGGTAACTGTACGAATTTTAGCATGTTTAGTGTACTATGTTAAGTTTTGTATACTGTTTTTTTTTCCTTTGTTCGTTTTCGTTACTTGCCATGGCGTTGTGAGTTTGTCATCAACATAAGAGTTTGAATACCCTATTGAAATCTTCCGTCACTCTTTTAGCTGTCCAATTTATATAAATTTCATGTCTCCTTTTTTCAATGATATATAATAAACAGAAAAAGAAGTATTCATAAATCAAATATTAATTGATAGATTTATATGTTATCAACATACCAAAAACAATGAATAGATTAATAATTGAATTGATAATGAATGAATGAATGAATGAATGAGTGAATGAATGAATGAAATCGAATGGAAATTTTATTATGATGGAATTTCTTTACAATGATGAATATATTGTAACATTCTTAAGACATCTTTGTTTCTAGGAAACGACAACCTATATAATATATTCAATAGTAGAAGCTACACCTTGAGATTTGATTTAGAGGATTGGCATGGTAACGTTCGCTATGCAGAATATTCAACGTTCAGAATTGCAGATGAGTCTGATAATTACAGACTCACCATTGGAGGATACAACAGCGCAACTACTGTGCGTGAGTTTGATATTATAATAGTATTTACAAGTGGCTTCCATGTAAGCAGACCAATCACAATTTAGCTACATGACTCTATTGTATACGAATGATTGTTAACCATTATAATTTTTATATATCAGCAAATGCTAAAATTATGCAAAAAATTACGATACATCAGCTGAAGTTGGTTTGTGAATCATGAATATTACACTTGTGAGCATTTAAATGAAATGAAGTTAAACTTTTAACGTAAATGAAATTTAGCCTGAACGGTATTTTTTGTCTTAACATCATCTGAAAAGTCCTAACAATAGAGAATACAGTCATGTTTAGTCATTAAGTCTGAAAATATACTGAACGAATCTTAATTGACTGCAAGCAAATGGTCTAATCAGTATTGAAATTACCGCAGTGAGTAAGTCTGAAAATTGAACGGAAGCCTGTAATAGACTAAATAATTTATTGGTCAGTTTTTGAAGATCTTTTCAGATCAAAATGGCTACTAGTATTTCAAACCAAAATTGGTTACAAGTGACTGTTTGGCAGTATATCTATAGAGTAAAATATGGTCAAATTTGCTTCTTTGCTTTGAAAAATTCACCAGCTCATTATGACATGAGTTATCATTGATTTGGTCATATATATAACTAAACTGTTCAGAAACCTTGAATTGTTATAAATACTAACGGTTTTCTACCCAGGAAGAATATATTACCTTAGCTGTATTTGGCAAAACCTTTCGCACTTTTTGGTCCTCAATACTCTTCATCTTTGTATTTAATATAGCATTTATTTTTTTATTTGAGCGTCACTGATAAGGTTTTTATAGACGAAACTCGCGGTTTGTTTACAAAGTTATAAGCATGGTTTCTTTGATAAGTTCTTTTAATAGTAATGCTGTTTTTTACCAATCTGAAGAAATGTATATAAAAAATGTTTTGCCTTGAAACGATCACACACGCAAAATGCCAAAAACTGACGAGTTAGTTTTGCCTTATAGATATCATATCAAGTCTGGTTGCTGACATATATTTTAAAGTCTATCATTTAGACAGTACAAGGTTTCAGCGCACGTTACACTCCCAAGCATTTTTTTGTAGGTGGGATTAATGACATTATTCGAAAATTAATAGCAAACATTAGTCGGTTTAGGGTTTTACGCTCCTTTAAATCCTGTTCACCGATCAGTTTCTATGACCAGACCTAGACAGTCAATCAGCAATGTATGTCAATGGGTATATTTTATAGAAGTTTTCTTCAAAAGTAACCCGTATGTCTGGAGACATTTATTCCCAATAAACTATAAAGTCGCATGCATTCATTAATATTTAACAGCAGGATCAATGGACGCCAATTATCACAAGTTGCAGCATGTTATATTTCTGCTGTTGCGTATAAAAATACAATTTGCATAACCATAATAACCTTCTACTGTAAATTAAGAAATCAATGCGTTCATTTATTATTGCGATTTTTGAATAAAGGATAAAAATGCGAGATCAATTATTGCGATTTCAGGAAAATCTGCATACGGATATATGCGTCAGATATCAAAATGCGAGTTCTTATTATTGTCTTACCCAGTCGCATTATTCGCATTGATAAAAAACCTCGCAATAATTTCTGAATTTACAGTACTTGATAATTTAAACATTAACCAACAGTACACTCAATCTAAAATTACAAAATAGGATTTTGTTTTAAATAAGTTGGGTATTGTTTAATTATATTTTTGAGTAAATCAAACATGAATTACAAACAAAATTTAATTCACTTTAGGTGTTTTAATGTTTGACGTGTTTGTATATCACTTTTAGGCATGCAATCCGGCATCAATTATATAGCTACTCTCTAGTAATTTAAACTTTTAACGATTTAACATTAATTCCCTGTGTGAAATGTGTTGTGTACTTCAGAAAGGGTTCATAGATGGACTTTGTCCAAATCAAACTCAAATTAGGTTGTGCATAAGTAACACGTCAATGTCAGACAACAACCAGACACTATATATGTTTAAATTGGTAACAGGGTTTGCTATAAAAAGGCATTTACTTTATCACTGTCGGTAATAGTGGAATGACTTTCATTCGAACAATGTAATTTACCCAAAGGAAAATTGATCAAGTAAAAATGAAAAAAAAAATCTTGATAAATTGTATGCGTCCGAAGCGATTTTCTGGATTAACTTTCACTAAGAACGCTCTAGGCCGAATATGTGAAAATCAAGGATTTATAAGTTGGAGAGCTATTTTAACAAAACCCTGCATTATACGTATGAAATATAAATACCTTTCGATTATCAAAACTAAAAAGCTAGTTCATGTGCTATTATACTAACCAAGATATATATCGGCACGATAACAAGATCTATATAAGAAATCAAAAATCCATTAGGAAAAATAAAAATCATGACGTCAGTTCAATGTTTCTGAGAATGCCAATCAAGAACTTGTTATCGTATGCGAAATTTATCAGTCAGGGAATAAAGCAATAATAGGAAAACACAATAAATACAATCACGTGATTTTTGTTATTGAAAACAGTGCATAAAGACTACCACTGTGTATGATGCTTGTTGTCAGTTTCGCATTTGCCATGACAAAATTATCTTTTCAAAAAGTATTAGGCATGAAAAAAATAGATTGCTGTTGTATTTTGTTTCGGTTAATAATAATAATAATAATAATAATAATAATAATAATAATAATAATAATAATAATAAAAATAATCAAAATAATAAAGAATCCACAAAATACTACATAGGAAAACTAAAGATCAACACGAGTTCAATAAAATAAAACCTAGGGGATGACCAAGTTGCTCCAGAAGATTCACCAGTGCCTGGTTCGGTAATAGTTTCGAGATTACTATGATAAAGAAACTTTATTGTATAAAACAATAACGGATTTGTGTATGTTATTTGCTTACCTCTTTGTCTGCAAATATTATAAACCAGTGGTAAATGTACATTATCTTACCCTTGGAACAGGAGCAAACTTGAAATCATGAAATAAAAGTCATTTACTCCACAACTAAGAGACAAGACCTTTATGTAGTAATACTAAAATACGTTAAAATGATAACAGTTTAGATAATAATAAAAAAATACTATTACATTGTAATAATTGTGAGAAATTGCTTAATGTACATCATACAAAGTTGGATAGGACGCACTACGTAAGAGATTAAATGGCTATTGTGTAATATTAATGTCTAAGATCTTGACCCTCATTATTAAATCACAAACACGTCGTATCGGACAACCAACCAAGCGGCAGTTAGGAGTTAGAAAAAGGCTAGCCCTCAAGAGACTAGATAATGTGTCCCTTCAGTATTAGTTCGAATGCCTGCTTGACGTTTAAAATAATTATAATGACCTTTGCAAAGTGCTGATATGATTCATTAAGTAGTTGTATAGTTATAAAATCACATACGAATATATATGTTCAATTTGAATTCAGTTGAATCATTATTATCATTAATCGTTTGTCTTTTTTTATATAACGAAAAATAAAAAAAATCTGTAAATGTTCTGCAGTCAAAATGCACAACGAAAAAGAAGTGTTATCGGCTTTGGTGATTAAATACCTGACACTGTTAAAAGCTATATTTCAGCTTAAATGCGTTCAAACCTTTATATATAAATAAAAGTTTAAAATGTATCACTCTTTAACAGGGTTATTTCGGGCAAATTGTTCTTATCAAAATACTTTTTAAAAGCAGCTGCCTGTAAAGTTCTGTATCTTATCTGTTCATATTGTGATCTGACGGACATTTATGCAACACACAAGGATAATTATTAACCAGCAAATTTACACCGGTTAAAAAAAACTTATTGTCAAATATCCAATAATTCATATTGTTTGAGAATGAATTTGACTATCTGTAAATCGCAGTAAACGTATTGTAAATTAAATTCGATCGAACTGAACTTAAAATGCTGATTTGGAAGATATTTCCAGTAGGTTGGAATCGAAATATCTTTGTATATAAATAACTAAGTAACAAATTTTTATGTTGTACAATCGGTCTAACTTACATTTTAGCTGATGGAACTGGCGATGAAAGCGGTGGAAATATTAACGGACAATAATTTTCAACAAGAGACAGGGACAATGACGGGTTTAATACTTTCTATGTCTGTAGTGACAAACATGGCGGCGCTTGGTGGTACAACCGGTGTAGCTGGGATAACGTTAATGCTATCTACTACTCAACACCTACCAATGGTAAACTTGCTATTTACTGGAAACCATGGCTTGGAAGGGACTCATTAAAATTTGTAGCCATGAAAATAAAAGTACTATAGAATGTTATTCATATTCGAAATGAAAACATGAATATATGTAATGATATGCTGTCATATTTCTACATTTAATGGTCTACAACTGCAGAATTTAATGTTTGGTTAATATACCAACGGTATCCATCACACCGCATTTAAATTATACGACTTTTCTTACCTTGATTCACACCAAGAAAACGACAGCGATGCTCAACTGAGAAACAAATTTTACCACAAAAGAAAATGCATGCAATTTTGAATCATTCTAATTCTATACATCAACATTCCAGCCAGCAACACTTTACTAAAAGTATATTACCATATATCATCTAAAGCTAGTTGAGACATTATTTGATATCTTACTTTTCTCTTCAAATGTATAATCGCTGCAATCAAGTCTTGGTTTTTCGGTATGGAATATTTCTGCAACAGGCGACCAAATATATTTTCCATTTGTTGTTTACACACTCTTTGTGAATTTGCTATTGCAATTTTACGTTTAATTCTTGATTATCGTTTGGCGCTTATAAACCACCAGATTAAGGTTTCTAAACAGAAGTTCATACACTTACCAACATGATTCGGTAGACTAATAATGCAATAAATTTGTTGTCACTAAAGAGCACAGACGAATTTAACCTGTTTTCGCCACAAGCCTGGCCCAATCTCCTTGTTTTCGACATGATCACAGAATGTTTCTTATCTCCGATTTGTTAGCTGCCAGGATTAACAGTACAAAAACCACTGTTATATAACCCAGATATATAACCTTAGCCGTATTTTGCACAACTTTTTGGAACTTTTGATCATCAATGCTCTTCAAATTTGTACTTGTTTTGGCTTTCGAACTTTTTTGATCTGAGCGTCACTGGTTAGTCTTGTGTGGACGAAACGCGCGTCTTGCGTATTAAATTTTAAACCTGGTACCTTTTGTTAGCTATTATTCGTATGTTTCTCTGTCCTATATGTTCTCCCATTTATTTGTATTGTAGTCCTGTCATGTAATGTTGTCATTTTAATGTTATATTTAACATTGCCATAAAAGCGGGTCGTTTGGCTATCCACAAAACCAGGTTCAATCCACCATTTTCTACATAAGAAAATGCCTGTACCAAGTCAGGAATATGACAGTTGTTATCCATTCGCTTGATGTGTTTGAGCTTTTGATTTTGCAATTTGATTATGACTTATATCTAGAAATTGACTATGAGGGTCGGATGAAAACAAAACTTTACGACAAAAGAGTTAATTTCAGCTTCCCAATTGTGGATTTTCATTTTTAAACCAAGAGTTCCAAATGGTGAGGTTGAAATCATCACTTTGTAAATTTTACGGACGCCATCACGAGTTGGTTGACCGTTATGGAATATCCGTTTCACAGATGAAATCGGATATTTTCCTTATGTCGTAACTACAATCCCGTTTCCTTTTCACGAATGAGACCTACCGAATTAGACTATTTACCCCTATTTGTGACATTTTTACCTATTGTTTTGTTTGTTTTGTTCACACATCGTTGTCAATATAATGGAATTTGATGCGACTGTCGTACAAGTGAGAGGTTTAGCTAGCTTTAAAACTAGGTTCAACCCACCATTTTTTTCTTAAAATGCCCTGTACCAAGTCAGGAAAATGGCCATTGTTATATTATAGTTCGTTTCTGTGTGTGTTACATTTTAAAGTAGTGTTTCTGTTGTGTCGTAGTTCTCCTCTTTTATTTAATGTGTTTCCCTCAGTTTTAGTTTGTAACCCGGATTTGTTTTTTTCTCAATCGATTTATGCATTTCGAACAGCAGTATACTACTGTTGCGTTTATTTATAGAAGGAACTAAATACCCTTCCAGGACATCTGAAATCGGGTTTTGTTGGACTTATGACGTTTTATCAATACTTTTATTGAATGTCTTATCGCCTATTGTTTGTCTACTTATCTTCTTCTCTTTTGAAAATGTGTACTATTTTCCTTTGACTTATAGCTTAGATTTCCTCCTTGAAATCTTTTTTCTGAATAATCAGTATTGGTAACCAATGCAACAAATCATTAAAAAAACTTTATTTCAGAAGCAATAAAATGAAGGATAGATATATTGAATTACCAAACAGTTATTGAATATATATATCACTATATAAAGTAACGCTTGAGTTTCATGTCTTTTCCATTATAGATATCAATACCCAATACAATTTCAGGCAAATACTGAATACGTTAATTGTATAGAATTGTCATGTGTTAGCATTTTAATAGATTTTCTAATTAATATTTCATTAAAAAACTCTCATTTGGCTTTGTCAATTAAGCGATTTAAAATGTAGAATAATAATTTAATGATACCCATTTAGATTTTTATTTTGAAAACTTTACATTGAAACATAAGCAGAATATATTAAAGGGACAATGAAAAATTCATAAATCGAAGTAAAGACCATGACAAAATAAGAAAAAAACCTGGTCGATATGCGATGGTTTTAACTATTCGGAAATGCTCTTATTTTGTGTAAATCTATAAAGAAAAGAAGAATTAAAATATCGACAAATATATAATTCTTATTTTATATATCAAATTCGCCAAAGGTTTGTTTATTATTATATTGAAATTCAATAACTCGACTTGACATCAAGCGATATCCAATCCTCCATCGTTATGACACTTATACATTAGTCCTCGAGAGTATCACCAGCCAAGTTGCCAGTACTTCGGTACTGGCATATATATATATATATATATACATATGGATATAGTATTATAAAAATAATTTTATATTAAATAATATGTCTACAAGTTTCTCATTCCTCGTCCGGCTTTGGCTTTACACTTTGTCTTTTTTTGGTTTATAATTATAAGCTCTTTATCTTTTTTATTCGTTAATTTGTAAAATAAGTTTGGGATTATCATATGTTGGACACCAGCTTTACTGAAGACACACTGATTGTCGAAATGCGCATCTGGTGCCGTAAAATTGGTACCGTTTACGATTCTATAATAATATCATGATCAATACTTATTTCATAATTTTTGTTATTGATATTGATATGAAGAAAACGTTGAACATTATTAGTGTACATGTCATTGGTATGACATGAACAATACACCGAAAGATAGGCGAACGATACCAAAGGCACATTCAAACTCATAAGTCGAAAACAAATTTACAATGCCTTGCAAAAACGAAAAACGATGAAAAGACAAACAAAGCATACAACACACAACATAAAAAAAAAATAAAGATTGAGCAGCATAAACCCTCACCAACAACCAGCGTGATATCAGGGGTAGGAAGACCCTGCTCCGCATATGGCACCCGTTGTGTTGCTCATATAATTACTCACCCGATATAAGTCTAATTTGCAAAGTAAAAAAGTGTTAAACAACATTTTATTTTCTATAAAAGTTACAAAACACATGTCAATTTCACTGAAATGGATATCATACGTTAATACTATATCTTTTATGCAGTCTTCCAATTAAATTTGTATTCGTGTGAAAGTCTTTTATGACATATATTACATTTTGTTTTACCTTTTTCAAGAATATACCGACTGTGAAAGATCTTCATGAATAATCAAGATCGTTAAACACACCCTAGTTTAAGAATATCTGTACATCATCTTAAAATATAAAATATATTTTCTTCAAAAAAGAAAGAAAGTGAGGCTTTTGCAAGCATTTTTAACCACTTTCGAGCAGACTACCAATAAAATTTATACTTCGAGACAACATATTGTTGTTGTTTTCGTTATACTTCAACTCTTACAACTGTACCAAATAAACTATTTTTGGTAAAAACCAACAATTTTGAACCTGAAAAGAATGACGTAAAATTCCGTTAAAACGTATCATTGTAAATAAAATTGTACGGAAACACCTTATTAACGTCACAAGCAAGGCATTATACGGTTACTGACTGTAAATCTCGAATATGTTCGCCTTCAATGCAATTTGACTGCTCAAATATCACATTTGCCATATAAGATGAGTTACTAGACAAAATAAAGATGATCAGCTACAGGGACTGTGGAAATTATTTGGCATTTTTCAGTGGAAGATACAACAGTTTACAAAAAACGGAATGGAGACAAAGTTTAATTATTATTTGACTTGTGGTAAAGGAACGGTATGTTTCATTATAGTTGAAGGTATCGATTGTGCACTATTTTATCATGTAAACTATAAATCACTTTTAGCGATGCCAATTGGACTGCAGTAGAAGCACATTTTCAATTTCAATGTCTCCTCAGTGATATACGAGGTCAAAATGTTTGAAAATCAAAATCTAAAATGAAGGTTGAAGAGCTAGTATAATAAAAGTTGAATAAAAGTAGTGTCAAACCAGGAAAGGGAATCAGAGCTATGCATGAAATAGAAACATTTCTTAATTTCAAATGACTTTTCTTTCAAACAATTAAACAAAAGTCTTATGACACCAACCTTGCTTACCTTTGTCCTGTTATAGTTGAGTTTAAAATAACAATAGGCAGTATGCAGCATATCATTGGATTTATACTTGTCATGAACAATAAAAAAAAAAACGGACAGTCATAAGGGGCTGCTAGGTGGGAAAACTAGTGGCATGTTAGCAAGTGTGGCAACTGGTATGTATTGATGCAAAGGTGCCAGAGAAATGTTTTAAAGTTCACATTCAAAGATGGAGAATATACCGAGGTGTTTCAATTATAAGTTGAATAAAAATTCATCAAAGAGACCAAGCTTACAATTTTGTACGCCAAATAAAACAAACATTATCATGTGAAAAACGACGATTAGCTGGGAGATCATTGCTGCTAAAACAACACATACTTGATATCAAAACACAAGGTGGTTACTTTCTAATTGATTTATTGATTGATTGATCGATCGATTAATCATAGCGTGTCAAGCTTATTCGACACGTGAACAAATTAACCAAAAAAAAAAAAAAAAAAAAAAAACCCGAAAAGGTACGTTTTTAAAAAGTAATTCTAATGCATTATTATTGGAAATTTGGTTACCATTGGAATAAGAGGAACAACTGGATTACAATAACACTGTGTCCTTTTACGGTTATATACTAGCCCCACAGTTGTATTGTAATTGTATGTAGAGAATATTTAACTTTAAATACATTAAAATCGACTGTTACGTTATAATATCACCTAAAACGCCAACAATAAATTTAAGGTTTTATAGTTATATGTATAATTGGAGTAAATACAACGCTTACCAACTCATACCTAGTTTTATATCGTGCTTTTCTACATCACCCAATATCTGCATTTTGACCTTGTTTTCAGCGCGTCATCAGAAAGTCTGCAATTCGAACTTGGTGCAATGTTGGCATTTTCGTTATGTGGATTGTTATTGACTAAACTTTACCTTTCGGATGTAGCTAAAACTCTTGATTGTATGATACGTGATTGGGTAGTATGTGTTGGATCGCGAAAAATTACCATGGTATTTCGTTATTTTTCATTTACTTAATGTTGGTAACTGTCGACACACCATCAGACTGTGCCGAAAGAACTATAGCTTTATTAAGTTAAATTTTTTTCAATACTAGTAGATTAAATATTCTGTTAAACAAAAGAACAGTCTAGGCATTATCTGGACATTATAGTATAAAGCAAAACTCCCGATCGATTAAGTAAACGCATCAGAGAAATGATCAGTGTTATCCTAAATAAAAAAACATCGTGTTCCAGAAAAATCTTATAATTACTTTGCAATGCAAGTAATTTGAACTGTTCGTGCCTTTGTGACCTATCTGTATATAATATGGCTCTGTTAAATTAAGTTATGATATGTACACTTGAACAGCGAATGTAAACATGATCTTCAAATGTGCTTGCAATTACGCCGTAATTAGAATGGAATCAGTATGTGTTAAGGCTTTCGGCTCAATTCTACCGCTGATAAGCATTTATTAACAGACGCATTATCTGCAATATGTAATGGTGGCCTTTATCAAGGTAAATAACTTTGCGACAAATGACCAGATGATTTACCAAAAATGAGCAGATGATATAAAGTTATCTATAGCGTTCTTAGAACTTTATCCTATAGCAATATCAGCAGTATTATGGGTAGAAAAGTGGACAGGAAAACGCATTTTATTCCATTGCAAAATCTTGCTACTGTCAACATTTTATCGGAAGAACTTTCTATAATGATATCTATGAGAAGACTTGTAATGTGTGCAGCGCAAGACAATTTTGCTAGATGTAGTGAACATGTACCTAAGGATACTTAATCCTATATCAGACACTTCGTCTCGTTTACAGCTACATCAATTTCGTCAACTGGTTCCGGATGCAGACCCTGTTTCTACATTGTGAACCCCCCACCCCCCTGGATCCGCCACTGCAGTCTGAAATTGTCCATTGCCTTATTGTCAGGATAGTAACATCAGAATTAGTTTTTGCTTCTTTAAAAGAATGTAATAATATATACATTCTTTTGGTCTAAAACATAAAACATTTACCATACATGTCATAACATAAATATAAAGAAAACATACAAAAACTAAACAATTTTTAGAAAGGACAAATACATTTACCGGCGGGCCATGAAAACTAAATTTCCATCGCATAAGTCAATGATTTAAAAAATGGGCGAATAATTTGATATACATGATACATATATAAAGTGTGGGAGGAAAGGTAATTTTTTTTAAATCTGTTTACACCAAATGATTCTAAGGAATGACGATAAAACAAGTAACTTTAACATCTTTAAAAAGTGGAGTGAACACAGTTCAAAATTCAGATAAATGTGAATATCTTATAATCGGCCAAATCAGAGGTACTAGAACAAATTTATAAATATGATGTATAATACAAACTGTATGAACATAAACACACTAGATCATTCACTAAGAAAGTAACAGATTTGAAGAAAAAGAGTTGCCGACATCAACGGAAAAGGTTTAAATCAGAACTTATTGATAAGCTGAGAAACACTAAATGTTATGACATTGCAAGAGAAGTTGCCTGGCTAATTTGTATTCCTACTTAGTGGGTTTTTTTTGGAAGAAATTGCTCTCCAAGTTTAATTTTTACCAATATTAGGTTTCAATTATTACTGAAAACATAGATTGATGCTGCATCAGTCAGGCTCCAATACTTTGTGTTCTGATAATAAAGGTCCCTTTTGATCAATTTCAAACACCACTTTTGCATAATAAAATAATTTGATAAAAAACTGTGAACACTGATACATACAATTCGTATATTTCGTAAACACAAATTTTTTTGAACTCACGTCATGATTTAAATTACTGTTGCGCACAATAAAACGGAACAGTTCGTGATATTAATATCTAGAGTGATCATTTTTTAGATATGAAGGAAATGAGTCTTTGTCAAATACCTAATACTTGGTGTGGAAAGCTATAGTGTCATTTGATAAACCAGGTTGTAAATCTTGTGTCTTGGTAGTATGTGGAGTTTTCTAAGTTTCATCTATATGGTTGTGGTTAACCGTAACCATGATTTCTATATTGTGACTGGTTAAATTCAAACAGGGGAGGTCAAAACAAACTGACAATACCAAACACTCGACTGTATTAACATACGAAATAACTTCTGTTGTCTTGATTTAAGACTATGGAAGAATATGTGTGTGCACTATGTATAAATTATATATTGTGTGTAGGAAAAAGATGTTCTAAGTTGACTTAACTCATGTATTGTCCTTTTATCTTGTTTTTTAACATAAGTACAGAGGTATATAGGGAGGGTTGAGATCTCAAAAAACATGTTTAACCCCGCCGCATTTTTGCGCCTGTCCCAAGTCAGGAGCCTTTGGCCTTTGTTAGTCTTGTATCATTTTAATTTTAGTTTCCTGTGTATAATTTGGAGTTAAGTATGACGTCCATTATCACTGAACTAGTATACATATTTGTTTAGGGACATGGTGGTTGATATATCGTAAAAAGCACATGTTTACAGAATAACCTTCATCAAGCACTCTGTTGATTAAATGTTATAAAGCGAAAAAATTAAAACGTTTAAGAGCAAAATACTAAAAAGGAGCCTAAATACAACGTTGATGTTTGTTTAAAATTGACATTGCCCGAAGGAGTTATAATCACCGTTATTGTAGCACACTTGTGTATTATCAAATCGTTCAGCTGATTCGGGAGCCTGTGATTCAGTGGTTGTCGTTTGTTGCTGTATACTACATTTGTTTTTCCTTTTATTTTTTTGTACAAAGTTAGTTTTCTTGTTTGAATGGTTTTACATTTGTCATAACGAGGTATTTATAGCTTGCTACGCTGCAGGGATTTTGCTCATTGTTGAAGGCCGTACAATAGCGTATAGTCTACGTCATTTGGCCTTTTGTGAAGAGTTGTCTCATTAGCAATCATACCAAATCCTCTTACATTTATTTACCGAAGCATTAGCTACTAAACAAGATGATACCCCTTTCGATCAAAAGTAAACCAGCAACCGCACCAACCTTTAGTTTGAGTAAAGTGACATGATATTCTATTATTGTTTACATATCACACGATTCTGCAATGACCTTGTTGAATCGCATAGTGATCAAAAGTGTTGCAAGCAAAAACTGTAAAACGTTTGAGTACAGATTTCACATTCACCATTCATAGAAGGTGAATATTGAACATAAACCCCGTAGTCTATATACATGTAGGTCTTTGATAAATGAAAAAGAGATATGACTAAACGCCAAAAAAGACAAAGTAAAGTAGCCACGACCACTTACGGAATCCGGACATACACATCAACATATTGAAGCGCTAGAATAGTTGTAGTTTAACTGTACTTGTCGGTAAAAGATACGAAAAGGGTGGGTTTCCTTTATTTGCTTCAAAAAGCTTTGTCTTCTGTTTATTCATTTGTACCAGTAACTTCGTCATCCATATTACTTACGTGATTCATGTAAACAGAACAAATGAGAATGACTGCAAAAGAATGTTTATGATTGACATTGACGACTTTATCAACATTACCAAAAGTGCACCTGTGAAAATTATATCATAAAATGCACTGTAACTTTATCGACAGTATAATTTAAATGTAAAATTTCACATTACCTGCATGCTATTATTTGCTCCTTTCATTTCCTAATGCCGAGAAGATTTAATTACTGCAGTAAATGTCTGACAGTGGAAAAAATGTCTCTGCTTCTCCTCTGAATTAAGACATTGACAGTTGTTTGACACAATTTTATATAATTATTACTCATTTTCAAGTGATATGAAAATAATAAGATTTGCTATAATTGCCAATGAGACAGCACTCCACCAGAGACAAAATGACATAGAAGTTAACAACTATAGGTTAATGTACGACCTTCAATCATGAGCAAAACCCATGCCGCATAGTCAGCTGTAAAAGGCCCCGAAATGTACAAATGTAAAACAATTCAAACGAGAAGGCAAAAGACCTCATGTATGTACAAAACAATGAACGAAAAACAAATATGATATACAGCAACATACGACAACCACTGAATTACAAGCTCCTGACTTGGGACAGGAACAAAGAGAAGGTAGCGGGGTTAAACATGTTTGCGGGAGACCTACCCTCCCCTAGCATGGGATTGTGGTGTAATAGCACAACATACGATCAAACTGTAAAAATCAGTGGAAAAGAGCTTACCTCATCTGATCGATACAAAGCAGAAAAACATGTAACGAAAACACAGATCGGACGTGGCAGGGAACTTATACATCCCCGCAACAAAAATAAACACTAAGTACAGATCAGAGAGTACTGCCAAGTACTGACAGCTAGTTTAAAGTAAAAAAACAACTAATAAAAAATCATGTATCGAAGACTGAAATATAAATCAGTACACATCCAACACCAAATAGATTTAGTGTAAAGACGTCATCAACAGTTACTGAAAAACACGACCTTGTGCAATGCAAAATTACAGGTATCGACAGATTGTAGAACCCTGAAAGTGCATATGTATTTAACAATAATAATTAGTTTAGTTTTAATTTACTGATAAGAAAATCAATATTAATACCATTAGAAACAATATTCAAAGATTAATTACAAAGTTAAATTGGTAACCTTTTGGAATAAGTTTATTTAAAGAATCGATAGGTTTACCCGGATCATATCTAAACTTCCGGGCTCGGTAAACAACATCTCCGTTAAGATTAGGATACTCTATCCCGTTTGAGGTACAGCCAAACTTCCAAACGAAATCTTTGTATTTATGGAAGAATTAAGCTATGGTTTCAAGTAATTTGTGGTAACAAAATCCCTGACTTAATCATTTAACAGTTACACAGGCAAATTTCACTCATAACCTATCAATATTTTAGCTTATTTTGTTCCTTAACTAATGCTCTTCTGACTTATAGTATCAATTTTAAATTCTAGATTTTTTTTAATTTCACCTAAGTACATCCTTAAGTACAACCTTAAAGTGTAAGTAAATATCAAATTAATTAAATTAACGAAACATATTTCATCTTATTATATACTTAGTAGTAAAAAAAGTTAAATTGTATGTGTAATACAATTGATGACAATCGTGCTGTATCAGCCATTCGTGATGATATTGATACCAGTCACAGTTGCAAAGGCTTTATCAAACCCCTAATCTGTATGACGTCACGTAATCGATATCAGTCACGGTTACTAAAAATTTATCAACCCCCTAACTTGCATTACTTCATGTCTCGTGAAAAATACATAAGAGAAATTAGTTGTACTTGAGGTAAATGTATATAATAAAGTGTACATGATATGGTTTTTTTAATATCACACACCGTATCAACCCTCAACAAATATAATCCCTCGAGCAGAGCTCTTGGGATTATATTGGTGTCTCGGGTTGATACAGGTGTGATATTGAAAAAGCCATATGATATTCTCTTTTTACTAGGAACATTTCTACTTATTACTGGTTATGTTACTAGTTACTAGTTAATATTTTATAAAAAAAAGAAGATATTCACTCTCCTTTCTTACTCTAAACTTTTTAGAAAACGATTTAATCCAAAATTAAAAATATCGTTAACCGGAATACGCGTATTTGTTTGATTAACCACGAACTCATTTTCGAATAAGTGATGAAATCCTGATTATCTTTAGAAATTAAAACACAAGATTATATAATTATAATACGCATTTATTTAGTTTTAAAGTAATAAACATAGAGTAAGTCTAAAATGGACAGAACAGTTAACATTATAGTCAAGTCAAAAACAAATCTGTAAACATATTGATATCAAAAGATACCGTTACAATATGAAGTTATCGTACCAATGTGTGTGCTCAGGACACGAGATTCTGAAAATCTTCTTCGTCAAATATGTTCGAGAACAAACGTTTAAGGTTCAATTCAATTCATCATGTATGTTCCAGACAAAAAGTCGAATACAAATTGTCATACATTTCTGAGAACAAGCGGCTTTGGTTGAATACAATTCATTATGTATGTTCGAGAACAAACGTTTAAGGTCGAATAAAACTCACGTTGTATGTTTGAGACCATCCATTTTAAGTCGAATACACATCATCGTGTATGTTCAAGAACAAACGTTTTAAGTCGAATATACATGATTGTGTATGTTTGAGATTAAACGTTTTTAGTCGAATGCAATTTATCATGTATATCGAGAACAAATGTTTCAGGTCGAATGCACTTCTTCGTGCATGTTCAGGATAAAGCAATTTAAGTCGAATACAAATCATCATGTATGTTCGAGAATAAATGTTTTATGTTGAACACAAACCATCAATACATCATCATATATGTTCTAGAACACTTAAGGCTGATATTGCCTAAACGAGTTGTAACTGTTTTAGCACACCGGATTTTCATTAAATCGTTCCTTATTATATAGTCTATGACAGCACTAATTATATAGACGCAAATAATTCATCATAGTCGATGGATGCCAGAACGAATACTATGACGCTTATACATGTATTACAATAACATTGTAACTAATTTTACATAGCCGATTGTGGTGCTTCATTTCAAATGCACCGTGTTGATTTAATTTTTTTCCAATTGTTTGTTTTTGACAATAAAATAAGTTATAAACCTTACATTCAGAATAAATGTTATATGTTGCTAAATGTTAAATGGTGATTTTTTTTTTCATTTTGATGATTTCATATAACAAATGAAACTGTGCCTGTTTTGTTATGTTATTGTTGACGTTATAGAAAATACTTTGACATTTTGTGCCTGTACAAATGTCAAGATTTTAGAACAAATAACTTGTTTTTTTATGTCGTCTTTTTCTTTCGGAGGAGGAATCGGGTGATTGGTATGGTATGTTAAAAATGAACAATATTTTTGGTTATTCCATTTATACCTTTAAGTATTATCGATTTTTTTTTATTTTAGAAAGAAACAGATATTTGTATGTGACAATAGATTTAAAATCAACGTCTTCACTTGTGCACTTTTAGCTAAAAAGGGAGCGGGGGGAAAGGGGTGGAATGCGGGAGAAGAGGTGGTGGGAGGAAGGAGGCAAGGGGTTGGGAGGTGGAAGAAAGGGGGTTGGGAGATGGGAGAGAAGAACCTGGGAGAAAAAAAATAGTTTCATAGAAATTGATCCAATATCCACCCGTTTTGGTTCGATCTCTGGCCTAACATTGGTATCAAATCAAATCAAATCAAATCAAGTTTATTGTACAAAAAACAGGTCTCCAGCCAACGGTACATTTATAAATTCACAATTTAAAATGTCAACTACAGTTTAACAGTAACATGTATTAAACAAGACAGCACAAACATATTATATATATATATATATGTATATCTTATTTATTTGCGAAATTGTTTAACAAACCAGTATTTGTAATAAAATATTTTATTTACCAAGTATATTCATTTTCATAAAGTCACAGTGACAAAACTTCCTCTCTACAACTTTTAGCCTTTTTTTCAAAAATATAGCAAGATTTTTCAAAGTATTTAAATTTTTAGTTTTAAAAAGACTAAATAACGTGTCTTTGTTACAGGTACTTTGACACCATAATGGTAAAAAAAACATTTTAAATATTTCATAAACTAAAACAATGAATCACAAATAAGTTGTTAGGGTGATCAAATATAATCTTAGGTATACACTCTTGGATAAAGAATGTCATAAATCAATACAGTGGTCAGTGACCGGATAGTTAATTGCACGTGTATTGTCAGTTTAACTCTCCAATTCATTTAAATCCGCGAGGTCATGTTTTGACATAGTTCGAATTTTGAATGCTTTTGTTAACCTTGGGACCGTAAATTTCGACTCATCCAATTTTGACTCATCAGATGTCGAATACATATATTTATATGGAACAAAGTTCGTGACCACAAGAAAACTTCGACTCATCCGAAATTTCGAGTCAACCGAGTTCGAGACAACGAGGTTTGACTTATTTACATAATATCCCCACCAAATTATTGGCAACTTTTTCGGCCGGTATGCTGACAAAACGTATTCTGACATCTATTTAGATAGGAATCAAGTAACTGTTTGTCAGATATCTCCTGTTTACAAAATTTTTCAAAATAGAATGAAAGAGCATCTTTAATTGCCTGACGACACTCTTTCCAATTCATTTTTGACGGTGGACGATTTTTATTTATCCTTTTCAGAGTGTTTATTACTTATTGTTATGTTTTTAGTTCAGGATTTTTAAACGAACATAAAATATTTATGTGCTTAACTTGCTGTAATTTTTCTTGTACAACTGTACCCCTCAATGCTGCTCTAGACTGACTCATACTGTATATATCTATATAAATACGACAAGACTATTTCTGATACTAACAGGCACGGTGACAATTTCCATTTATTCGACGTTATTAACCATCAATTTTCTATAAATGTCTTTTCATCAAACAATTATGTCCTAAACACCGCTGCTGAAACACTTCACCGTGTCAAAATCTATAAAATATACATTAAATATCAGTATACTAAAAAAACACATTCACTGCACATATTTTATATACATTTAACATTATAAAATTAAAAATAAAAATGTCTGCAAGTCGAGTGGTCACCACCCAGCAACCGATAAACTTAAAACCCGTTTTTAATCTATTAAATACTTTACTAATTTGCATAACTAGTGTATTCTCTTGTAAAATAAGACACTAAAATAGATCAGGAAGTTCATACGCATACCGCACATAAATGTATGTCTTGACTATGTTGAGATCCCCTGTAATAACATGACCATAGGGATCATTTCTTCGATGTTTAACAGTCTTATGTTAAAGCAATATCATTTTCTGTACTGACGTCTGACGTAACTGACGTTAAATTAAAAATTAAACTTCTACTTGTTTTTTTTATACGAATAAGAAATTATAGGTAGCTCTATGTTATTAAAATACGGAGATATAAAGTTTTGACCGATATAGTCATTTAAATACTAGACAATTTAATAAATCAATAACAATATTAATGTATTTTATTTTATTCTTGTTTTATCTTGTAAAACAACATGAACAAGACACTAAAATAGATCAGGAAACTGAGAATACTCATACCACACATAAATTTTATTTATGTTCTTAGTTCACGATGTTCAAACGAACATAACATATTTATGTGCTTGACTTGCTGTTATTTTCTTGTACAACTCTACCCTTCAATACTGCTCTAGACTGACTCATATTGTATATATCTATATAAATAAGACAAGACTATTTCTGATACTAACAGGCACGGTGACCATTTCCATTTATTCAACGTAATTAACCATCAATTTTCTATAAATGTCTTTTCATCAAACAATTATGTCCTAAACACCGCTGCTGAAACACTTCACCGTGTCAAAATCTAAAAAATATACATTAAATATCAATATACTAAAAAAACACATTCACTGCACATGTTTTATATACATTTAACATTATAAAATTAAAAATAAAAATGTCTGCAAGTCGAGTGGTCACCACCCAGCAACCGATAAACTTAAAACCCGTTTTCAATCTATTAAAAACCCTACTTATTTGCATAACTAGTGTATTCTCTTGTAAAATAAGACACTAAAATAGATCAGGAAGTTCATACGCATACCGCACATAAATGTATGTCTTGACTATGTTGAGATCCCCTGTAATAACATGACCATAGGGATAATTTCTTCGATGTTTAACAGTCTTATGTTAAAGTAATATCATTTTCTATACTGACGTCTGGCGTAACTGACGTTAAATTAAAAATTAAACTTCTACTTGTTTTTTTTTTTATACGAATAAGAAATTATAGGTAGCTCTATGTTATTAAGATACGGAGATATAAAGTTTTGACCGATATAGTCATTTAAATACTAGACAATTTAATAAATCAATACCAATGTTTATGTATTTTATTTTATTCTTGTTTTATCTTGTAAAACAAGACACTAAAATAGATCAGGAAACTGAGAATACTCATACCACACATAAATTTATTTATGTTCTTAGTTCACGATGTTCAAACGAACATAACATATGTATGTGCTTGACTTGCTGTTATTTTCTTGTACAACTCTACCCCTCAATGCTGCTCTACACTGACTCATATTGTATATATCTATATAAATAAGACAAGACTATTTCTGATACTAACAGGAAAGGTGACCATTTCCATTTATTCAACGTAATTAACCATCAATTTTCTATAAATGTCTTTTCATCAAACAATTATGTCCTAAACATCGCTGCTGAAACACTTCACCGTGTCGAAATCTATACAATATACATGAAATATCAGTATACTAAAAAAAAACACATTCACTGCACATGTTTTATATACATTTAACATTATAATATTAAAAATAAAAATGTCTGCAAGTCGAGTGGTCACCACCCAGCAATCGATAAACATAAAACCCGTTAAATAAGACAAGACTATTTCTGATACTTACAGGCACGGTGACAATTTCGACGTACAAAGAAAGCAGAACGTGTTAAAGTGATACAAACAATTTTTAGAGACGGATAACCGTTTTTCTAAACTATCTGATACGTAACGATCTTTAGCTAAATCAGATTTCTATCTTCCAAATACTTAAAAAAACAAATTGTGTGGTACCGCCTACTTTGAAGCTGTGTAAACCAAATTTGTTCACATTTAAACCAATTTGTGATAAAACCTCTTTAACTAGCTCTCTTGCTCAAGTATACGAGATTTTTACATGTTTTACTTCTCAATATAAAATAATTAGTTTTCTTTAAGAAAGACAATGAACAAAACATAAAAGAATCAGAATTAGTCTTAATCTTTTCTAAATCTAGATATCTCTGCAAAAGCATTGCTGGACAGTAGGGACTGTCTTATCTAGATATGACAACGTTATTCCCATGTCTATAACCATGATAGCAATCTGTCTTGCTCTTATAATTAAAACGTAAAATAACAAAAATACGGAACTCCGAGGAAAATTCAAAACGGAAAGTCCCTTATCAAATGGCTAAATCAAAAGCTCAAACGCATCAAACGAATGGATAACAAATGTCATATTCCTGATTTGATACAAGCATTTTCTTATGTCAAAAATGGTGGATTATAGCTTTCTAAACCTCTCACTTGTATGACAGTCGCATACAATTCCATTATATTGACAACGATGTGTGAACAAAACAACCAGACATAATAGGTAAAAATGTCAAAAATAGGGGTACAGCAGTCAACATTGTGTTATAATCTTAATCACTATAAAAACAAACAAATGTGTCAACAAAGAAACACAAAAAGGCATGTAAATGCATTTTATAGCTAACTATGCAGTATGGGCTTTGCTCATTGTTGAAGGCCGTACGGTGACTTATAGTTGTTAATTTCTGTGTCATTTGGTCTCTTGTGATGATTTGTCTCATTGGCAATCATACCACATCTTCTTTTTTATATATATAGACAAAGCACATAAGCAAAAATGAAAGACAAAAATAAAAAAAATTACCATAGCACATAACATATTGACGGGATGTATAAGTACCGACATGTGATGTATGAAAAACAATGTCTTTAGCTGTAATATAACATAGTTCATTGAAACGCAAAAACCCTGTATAAAGCAACGAACACATTAACAGTAAACGTACTTCTTTCAATGAATTACGATCTTGGTATTTATTAAACAGTTAATCGCGTTTAATCAGTGAATTCGAGTCGACTGGATCCTTTTTCTGTATTAGACGAGATAGTATTCTCTTAGCACCTTCTAGTATATTCTTGACTAGTTCAGACTCGCATGGATCAGTTGCGCCGGCAATACGATGAGCCCATTTTATGCTATAAAAAAGCTGTATCTACTAAACTAAAACCTTTAGATGACTGAAACAAATGTTGCAGGTATAATTAGATATAAGAAGATGTGGTATGAGTGCCAATGAGACAACTCTCCATCCAAGTCAAAATTTATAAAAGTAAACCATTATAGGACAAAGTACGGTCTTCAACACAGAGCATTGGCTCACACCGAACAGCAAGCTATAAATGGCTCCAAAAATTACCAGTGTAAAACCATTCAAACGGGAAAACCAACGGTTTAATCTATATAAAAAACGAGAAACGATATATATATAAACCGACATAAAGTTTATTACATGGAAGTAATGAAGATGTCTCTTTGTATTTGTGTGTCCATCTAATAAGAAATCTCTAAAACCTCCAATATATTTTAGTACCGAAGAATCTAGTACAGTTACATTTAGATTTGAGTAAAGTAGTCTGAGCTCTGTATGCGTAACCAAACTGAATTGTGACCAGTAATCAGTCGAAAAAATGTTCTAAAATAGATATACAGTAATTATACTTTCATAAAAAATTTACTATTATACATTCTATATTTACCTGAACCAATCCATATCTATCATGTCCAGTGACCATACTAAAAGATCAAGTCCAGTGACAAAGGCGAATGACATCCAGTGATCGAAAAAAAAAAAACGTCCAGTGACTGTCAAAACGCACATTACATTAATATTTATATTGTTAAAACAATTCTGTAAATAAAAACTAAATATTAACAATATGAAGTGTCTAACATAACAGCTAATATCGGTCCTTTAAAATCTCTTCTGACAAATACAGAGTTTAAATTATTTCCAGGAACGAAAATTATCTCTGGTTCATTAAACTGAAGTACGTCATTTATGTACTTTCTATATTTTAGACCAGTGTCAAAAATCAACGGCCAAAATGGCGACGAAGGCCAATTCGGAACTATCAAAGTTCCTTAAGCTTTGCATTTTACTAAATGATTTATAACCCTCCTGCTAGCTTCAGTTACTGGAGGTACTAGCCAGTTGTTCTCACCAAACCAGTCGCACATTAACGGGTCGACGCATAAAGAACTTGGGTTCTAATATAAAGAATCAAACCTGGGTGATTTTTAATTTTAAAAGTTAGCAAACCTATCTACTGAAAATGGACCCAATTAATCATTAAAAAATGTGAAAAATTCATCTGAAATGCGCCAGTCGTTAATATCGACAATTCTACTTAACATATCAGCTTGTTCATTATGTTCCCTGGGAATCAAATTGACAAAAACAGTAATTTCATTTTTGTAACAACAATCGTAGATTGACAATGCTTAAGACTGTAATTCTAGTACTTTACTACCTTTGTGTATTATTGTTACAGCGTTTTGATTATCTATATAAAACGACACAGTGCAAAATTTTTGCAAACGTGCAAAGCTTAATAGAGACAACTCTATTGCTTTGACTTCCCTCAAAGTGGAACTCTTTAATTTCTCGTTATCTGACCATGATTTGTGCATAATCTGTTCAAGATTATCAATATAACCAGCAGCTGCTATATTGTTTGCATCTGAAAATATGTAAAATTCAGAATCCAGTCCTAGCAAAGAAACTAGTTCTAACTTATAAATGTTATCTCTCCAAAAAAAGAGCTTGACTTGGGTCCGTGTTTATTACCTTATAACTTTGCTTTGGTTTTGTCAGCTGGTATGGAAATTTTGTTACGAATTGATAAAACTTATCTCTTTTTTTTTCTTTTATTTTTTTTTATCTATGATTAAAAGGCACATGCATGTAACATGTCGGTGCTACCAAATTTTAGTAGGAAATCATAAGAAACAAGTTGGGGCCAAATTATAAAAGATCGTTCAAACTATCTCGTATTTTTAGAATAAAATGATGAATGTTTGCAGTTCAATAAGACATTACTGTTTGGATTAAAAAAATACCCATCGTAAGAGTAATAAAACCATGGAATGATAGTGAATTTAGAAAAATGGCTAACATGCAAAATCGTGTATCCACTTAGAAATGAAAGTGCCTACAACCGTTGCCCAAAAAGATAATAAACTTGTAAGTTATTTTGTGTTTATCCATTCTTTAGTATATTATTTGTTGGATGTTGATTCTGCAGTCACTTGTTTACTACTCAATCTACATTAGTTGATCACAACTAAAAACACATGTTAGTTTAAATCATTCTAGTTTTTATTTTACAAAACTAATGTGTATTAAGGCAAACTGAAATAGACCGTTGATTTACTCTTTTGAATAGTTTTTACTTTTCTTATCCGGGAAAAAATTGTATCGTTTGCCATACACTGTCTGTTCTGCGATTTGTTGATTTGTTGAATGCTGAAAGGTGACTTGTTATTGTTTTCATCATTCAGCTTTGGTCGTCAGTTGATAGCTGTTTCATTGGCGATCTTACCGAATCTTTTTATTATTTATTGGTAGTTCTATTGAGTGATTTTTCCTAATATCTGATATTATGTTCCAGTGAAGCAGGCAAATCAACAGAGAACATTAATGCACCCCCCGAAAGGGAATTTATACAAGAATATAATCCTGATCGTTCGTTTTTCATAGATGGTATAATTAAAGATGTTAAGGTGTTGGACAAAAACACCATAATTATAGCTAGTTATTGAAATAAACAACTTGTCGTTATTGATTGGAAGTATTGTTTACAAGAGCAAATTCCACTAGACGACGACCCTAGTAAGCTGGCAGTTATAAATCCAAATACTGTAGCTCTCATTATGCGAGACAGAGATTACATTCTCATTTTTGACATTAACAATCGGATGGGATGTCGACTAAATTAATTGTAGGTAAATAATGTTGTGGTATTGGATATTCAAATGAAAGGCTGTATGTTGGATGCAATCACGAAACAATCAAAGTTTTGTCCTTAGACGGTGAAATTAAAGCAATGATAGAAATCCCAGAAACAGAAATTCACAATATATGTGCAAGCAAGTACCAAAATATCTACTGCACAAGCTATATAAAAGATAAACTGATGTGTATCGACACCACGTCAGAGCAAGTTATTATCATTCAAAATTCAAAACTGCAAAGACCACGTGGAAATACAATGGATGAAAACGATAACATACTCGTAGCATGCCATCGATCAACGGAGGTATTTCGTATAAGCTCCGATGGCAAACAAACGACAAAAATTATGTACACTGAAACATTCAACGGATTTCCATGCATTTGTTGTGATTTAGAAACAGGGTCTTTGATAATTGGTGGATATGACACCATTTCTGTCTACAGAAAAGTATTATTCTTAAAATATAACAAAAATTAAATGGCAGTATTATTTACAAGGGTTATTTCTTGGCTTATTTGAGTAAATGCATTTTTGCTAAAAAGGATACATGCATTAGCTTATCCATTTCAATAAGATCAAATAACTTCACGGTGCTTGGTCGAATTCGAATTCATGTCAATTGTTCTGTTTTCCATGTGAGTGCATGGTCAGTAAAGGTATGACTAAAGACCAATTATATATCTTATACCGTATCTCAATAAACAAATTTGTGCACAAAATCAGACGAAGACTTTCAACAAAAAGCACCACAGTGGTGTTCTGAAATAAAAATTAAATTGTATAAAAGAGAGCACAATAGACTGCATCTAAACTGCTCAATAAGCAATTGAACTTAACGATAATTTCGTTTGTTTTTATAGACATTATTTAATGTATTACCATATATACTTCACCAGTTGACAATATGAATATTGAAATTTCAGATGTTAAGCTGATTTACATGACTAGGTTCGCGGCTATCTTCTAGTTATTTTAAATGATCGAATGTGTACTTTTTCGCTGTGTTTTTTTTCTCTAATTTTATTTTGATAGGTATATTTTCGTTAAAATAAATACAGGCGATACAAATTCAATTATCATATACATATAAACCCCTCAAATTATCATTACCCAGATTTTCAACTGTACATGTATGTTTACATTGTATCACTTTTAAAAAGTGTGAAAGCATTAAACTACACTAGTTTAGAGAACAGTTCCTTAAATGAATAATTATGATAAGCAAGCAAATGTAATTTAATCGGACAAAACATCTATCTATTATACAGCTATTTTCATTTCTGTATAATCATTTTATATTGTAAATAGTTTTATATTATAAAGCAAATAAATAATTTATGAACAAATTTCAGATAAAGCTTATGATAAGTATATTTTTGAAAAAAATATCTATAAAATCTCTGTTCAGGATTTCTGGATAAAGAGTTTCTGCTTACAAGGAAGCTTGTAGGTGAAGTGTTCTCAGTAGATAAGTTGAAATAATCTCTTTAAAAGTTTAAACAGATGCCATCCTAATTTATTTGACCGTGATTGAGTATCTTTGTCACCGATGGCTTAGGATATGTGTCACTAATAGAAGATCCATACCCGTCACCTGTTAATCGTATACGACATCGACGAATACGAAGATTGTAGGATTTCTACTTGAATGAACACAACAGATAGCATTAGTACTGCAGAAACCGCCAACCCTTTTGAATCATATAAGCCTACCACATTTTGGGTACTGTTCGTGTTTCTTGATCTTAAGTTTTCTGTGTGGTATTTTATATCTTATTGTTTATCACTTCGTCATTTGCCCTTTGGTCTTGGTCTTGTCTGACTTTCTCTAAATTACGGTTCGGTCGATCCAACTGCTGGCGGACGTTTCGTCCCAAGGGTATCATCAGACCAGTAATCTGCACTGTTGTAATGACATTAAATATTATTGACTTGTTCAAATTTGAGAAATTTATTGTGTATAAAATGTTGAAATATTCGAAATATTAAGGCTAACTCAACCAAAACAAATAGATTGCCTTCGTTGTATATGGCACAACATTTCGAAAGGTTCGCTTTCTAATGCTCTTCAACTTCGTAATTGATTTTGCACTCCAACTCTTTTGGTTCGAGCGACACTGGTGAGTCTAATGAACAAGAAACGAGTATGTCTTACCAAATTGTAAACATAACATCTTTGACGAGATCTTTTAACAGACCCCAAAATATCTTCTTCATTTTTGGTCATCAGTGT
This sequence comes from Mytilus californianus, assembly GCF_021869535.1. Taxonomy (NCBI): domain Eukaryota; kingdom Metazoa; phylum Mollusca; class Bivalvia; order Mytilida; family Mytilidae; genus Mytilus; species Mytilus californianus. The sequence goes on along the minus strand of NW_026262582.1, from coordinate 44,419,716 downwards.
TGTTAAAAATATTTGGCAAAAATAATTGAAATAAAAAGAAGTTTTCATACATAATAAAAAAAAGAGTCGAAGAAGACAAACGGGACATACAAAACTCGTAAGTCTTAATGAAAATGACAACACCATATCAAAATAAGAAAAACAAAAGACTACAAAATGACAAACAAGTCCACAAAACCCTGTACAAAAAGCTTAAAAATGAGCAAAAACTTGGGTTGATTGTTAAAGGTAGGCAGATCCTGATCCACTAGAATCACCAGTCATGCTTATCACGGTAAGTACACATTTTGTGATAAGTATCATTCGGTGAAACGAGGAATGAATTGTAAATTACGACAACTGAAATACTCTATGGTCAGGTATGACAGACCTATTTCATGTTTAAATCATCATTCGTCCATTCAAAAACACTAACATAATGAATAATGAAATACATCACTGTGTACTATTAGGACAATGCGCATTTTATTTGTTAGCCCATTAATACTATGTATAGTCAAACTAAGATACTATCCTGCATATAATATATGGATATTTTATAACTATTTAATTATATTTCATTTAAATGATTAAGCTTTAGATTGACATTCTAACTTAAAAGCCCAGAAATTGGCATTGCCAATTAATCATTTTTTTTTATCTTAATTGAAAGTTTCGAATAGTGGTTCATTTGAATTAATTTGTAATATCGATAATTTTACATTAAATATTCAAAACAGTTTTGGCTATCCACACAAAAAACCTGTTAAACAATAGATATACATTGCCATTGATCTCTGCAAAATAGAAGTCTTTCTGGATTTCAGTATTTAGATGCTATAGAAAATAACCGCATCATGCTTCTTAAACTTGATCTTTCTGTTTTATTTGTATTGTTTCCGTTCAATGTGAATTGCATTGAAATTAAAACGGATGTGTTTAGGATTGACGACAATATAAGAGTAATTTCAGACACAACCGAAATTCAAAATACAAAGGTGTTATCATTCTTTAAGTGTGCTGCTTTATGTTCTCGGGTAACTAGCTGTTGTACAGCCACATATAACAAAGGAACAAAACATTGCCAGCTTTTTTCTTGCTGTAACCCTACGACTCAGTCATCAAATGGTATGAAATCTATAACTAAAACTTCTTTAGAAGGTGAGGATATGAATACTTATTTTAAATTTAATTGCAGTAGTCAGGCTTGTAATTTTACTATATTGTGACATTTTGACCAAGTGTGGATTCGCATGGCGAGTGATGCATGCTTAGGATGAGACGCTTGTTCTGTCAACATACCAGAATTTATTCCTTTCGAAGTGTTGACGTTCATGCGATTCCATTAGGTTTTGTTTAATACCCTTTATATTTTTCTCCTAATGTATTATTAATTTTGAAATTAAGATTAATTTGAACATTATAAGTGTTCTTGTCATTTGTTTGAAATACAAAATCAAAGGAAAACGCAACATATTTCAATTTCAATTTCAATTTCAAAGTTTTATTTAAAGTCGATTATCAATAAACTACATAAACACACGCTCTAGTGAGCTTTTAAATTCGACTTCATATAAAAATACTGATAAGTAACAAGTTACAAAAAAGTTTCAAGTGCACTTAAATTAATTGAAAACGTTAATTCTGTTTTTAAATATAGTCTTTAACTTTATTTTATTCTTTTCTTTCATATCATTACATTTAAAGAAAACATGTTATATGATTTTGAGATACATATTTTATATTTCCTACCACTAGAAACACTTAAGACAACAAGCTTTATGGACTGTGGTATTGATTCGGCATGTATTAGTGGAATATACGACATATTTACAAACAACGGAAATAGACTGAAGGTCTATTGTGACATGACTGGCGGTAAATGGACGGTAGGTTTCATTATAGTTGCAAGGTGAATTTGTAAATAGTTGTGGGTAACACTGTGAAACACATACTGATTTTGGTTACCTTTTCTCTGTAACACTTGTTGTTAACCTAAGTAAACTTTCCTCTGTAACAGTTGGTGTTAGCCTTAGTAATCTTTTCTCTGTAAAAGTTGGTTTTAGCCTTAGTAACCGTTTCTCTGTAAAAGTTGGTGTTTACCTTAGTAATCTTTATATTGATCTATCTTTTTAAACTAAATTGAATTGATTTATTTTTTTTAAATTAAATAGAATTGATTTATTTTTTTTAAATCACATTGAATTCTTTTAATTTTCTCTGTAACAGTTGTTGTTAGCCTTAGTAACCCTTTCTCTGTAACAGTTGTTGTTAGCCTAAGTAACCTTTTGGATTGCATATTTTGGTATTAATATTGATTCACTCATAGGGTCTTTGCATCGGAAATAAACACATTTATTCTAAAACCAGTTATTGGCATGATACGGGTTATGTTCTTCTCATATATTTTATGATGGTATGATACTAAACCCCTTACGGGAGGGATTGTACTTGAATTTCATATGATGAAGACATAATCATTCAATCAGTTTAAATGAGGTCTGGAGCTGGCATGTCAGTAACTGCTAGTAGTCCTTTGTTCATTTATGTATCATTGTCATTTTGCTTATTTTCTTTTGTTACCTATTCTGACATCGAACTCGGACTTCTTTTGAACTGAGTTTTACTGTGCGTATTGCTATGTGTTTCTTCATTCTACATTGGCTAGAGGTATAGGGGGAGGGTTGAGATCTCACAAAACATGTTTAACCCCGCCGCATTTTTGCGCCTGTCCCAAGTCAGGAGCCTCTGGCCTTTGTTAGTCTTGTATGTTTTTTTAATTTTAGTTCATTTATATGTTTTGGAGGTTAGTGTGACGTCCATTTTCACTGAATTAGTACACAATTTTATTTAAGGGCCAGCTGTGGACCACATCCGGGTGCGGGATTTTCTCGCTGCGTTGAAGACCCATTGGTGGCTTTCGGCTGTTGTTTGTTCTTTGGTCGGGTTGTTGTCTTTTTAACATATTCCCCATTCCATTCTCAATTTTATTTTCTATGAAACAGTTGGTGTTAGCCTCAGTAACTTTTTCCCTGTAACAGCTGATGTTAGCCTTAGTAACCTTTTCTGTATCACAGTTGGTGTTAGCCTTAGTACCCTTTTCTATGAACAGTTGGTGTAAGCATTAGTAACCCTTTCTCTGTAACAGTTGTTGTTAGCTTTAGTAACCTTTTCTCTGTAACAGTTGGTGTTAACCTTAGTAACCTTTTCTCTATTACAGTTGGTGTTAACCTTAGTAACCTTTTCTCTATTACAGTTGTTGTTAACCTTAGTAACCTTTTTCTCTGTAACAGTTTTTGTTAGCCTTAGTAACCTTTTTCTCTGTAACAGTTTTTGTTAGCCTTAGTAACCTTTTCTCTGTAACAGTTGTTGTTAGCCTAAGTAGCCTTTTCTCTGTAACAGTTGTTGGTAACCTTAGTAACCCTTTTCTCTGTAACATTTGGTGTTAAATAAAGGCAACAGTAGTATACCGCTGTTCGAAACTCATAAATCGATAGAGATAAAAACAAATCCGGGTTACAAACTAAAACTGAGGGAAACGCATCAAATATAAGAGGAGAACAACGACACAACAAAAACACAACATTAAAATGTAACACACACAGAAACGAACTATAATGTAACAATGGCCATTTTCCTGACTTGGTACAGGACATTTTAAGAAAAAAATGGTGGGTTGAACCTGGTTTTGTGGCATGCCTTAGTAACATTTTCTCTGTAAAAGTTGGTGTTAGCTTCAGTAACCTTTTTTTTCTAACATTTGGTGTTAGCCTTAGTAACGTTTTCTCTGTAACAGTTGGTGTTAGCTTTAGTAACCTTTTCTCTATAACAGTTGGTGTTAACCTTAGTAACCTTTTCTCTGTAACAGTTGGTGTTAGTCTTAGTAACGTTTTCTCTGTTACAGTTGGTGTTAGCTTTAGTAACCTTTTCTATGTAACAGTTGGTGTTAACCTTAGTAACCTTTTCTATGTAACAGTTGGTGTTAGCCTTAGTAACCTTTTCTATGTAACAGTTGTTGTTATCCTAGGAACAATTGGTGAGCCTGTGAGGAATTACCGAATGTTTAACTAAGATGATCCATCGGACGGGTACCACTAGTAACGCAGAACATTTATACTAGCCAGAATCATTTCTTTCAATCCTGTTATGGTGACGTCTTTGTTGCTCACTTTTCTGTTCTCTTTAACATGTTTTGTGTCTTATACATCATTGCCTTTCAATTTTTTGGCTTTGAGCTTATCTGACGACGACATATTTAGAAAAACGCTTCGGACGCGTACAATTTATGAAGTGTTATTTTCTTTGTTTAATATTGTTTTTCCTTTGAACTTTTGTCGTAGCTATGGACTGTTTTTCTTTGAACTATCATTTTATTGCTATCGTGAAATATTTTTAAATAGTTTTGAAAGATCCTTTGAGTTTAAAACGTATCCATTTATGTTGTTCTAGCAACAATGATCTACCAGGATATGGAAATTGATAAATATTTCTCTAGACTTTCTTAAAAATGAAATAATATTATACAAATGGTTTACGATCGCAGCGTTTTTCTTGGTTTACCTTCGTCAAGAACGTTCTTAACCATGATTATGATAAATACTATGATTATACTTTTATTGAACATGTCTTGTTAATATACAATGTAAGAATGCAACTTATAATAGCAGTCAGCTTTAGCCTGTGTATTTACATTTCTTCTTAAATTTTCATTCATTACAGGTAATACAGAGGAGAGTTGATAACTCTGTGGATTTTAATTTACACTGGTCAAACTACAAGAATGGATTTGGGAATCTTTCGGGAAATTTTTGGCTAGGTAAACCAAAAAAAATAAAACAAATAACATCTCAATGCAGATACAGTGCTGCTTGCCAATGACAAAATAATCTTGATTTTCCATATGGTTTTAATCTTTTAATATGTGTGTGCTACTTTTAGATTTATATGCATACTTTAAAGTTGTTATTCTTATATATTGTTGCATTAATCTATGATCCCATGTACCTATATGCAATCTAGATGACCTTATCAATTATTTAAAAACATGCCGAATTCAAATTTGGAATAATATGTAACAGTTAAAAAAAGTCAAAAAAATAATCATCATCTATCGAGGAACAAACATTCAACCATTTTCAAGCTAATTTTTTCAAACGTCTAAAACAAGGCTGTATGAAAAGTAAACGTTCCTATAATTTGCTATCTCGATTTGTTTGTGACATCATTTAAGTGATGTTATAAGGGAAAATTGGAAGGCTTTAACATGTGAATTAATTAAAAAACAAATGGTCTCTGTTAGATTCATTTTTTTCTTGGTCCAGGCGATTTAGAACTTGTCATATAATATAAACAACTTTCTTTTTATGACCGCATGTTCTTTTGTAAATTTTGAATACTGTTCAAACAAGTTCGATTAAAACGTTAACATCGTTGTGTCATTTCAAGGCTGTATAACCGTAAAGAGACATAACATTTTGAAAATACATTTGTCTATTGGTGAGGACTGTATGTGACCTTATGAAGTCATCTTTCTTTTTATGTCTTTTGTGTTTCACAGATGACGATTAATATGTTCAAATTGTCGTAACCATAATCTCGTCCTATTATCCTCGTATGTGACATCCCCGAATTAAACTTATCACCTAGTGCGTACTTAAACAAGCACCACGAATGGTACCAAATGTGTTTTTGCTAACCAATCCGTAGCATCTGGCATCACCCCTGGTTTTTGAAAAGGTTGACGTTTGGTTACTCAGTCCTTAGTTTTTTATGTTGAGGTTTTGTACACTGTTTTTTTGAATTTGGTCGTTTTCATTGTTTGCCATGGCGTTGTGAGTTTGTCATCGAATTATGACTTTTGAATATCACTTTGGTATCTCCCGTCTCTCTTTTAGGTGACCAATTGATAAATACTCAATGTCTCTTTTTTCAATGATATATAATAAACAGAAAAAGAAGTATTCCTAAATTAAATATTAATTGATAGAATCATATGTTATCAAAATACCAAAACAATAAATAAATTAATAATTGAATGAATGATGAATGATGAATGAATGAATGAATGATTAATGAATGAATGAATGAAATCGAATGAGAATTCTATTCTGAAAGAAATTGTTTACAATGATGAATACAATGAAACATTCTTAAGACATCTTTGTTGCTAGGTAACGACAACCTATATAACATCTTGAATAGTAGAAGCTACACCCTAAGATTTGATTTAGAGGATTGGCATGGTAACGTTCGCTATGCAGAATATTCAACATTCAGAATTGCAGATGAGTCTGATAATTACAGACTCACCATTGGAGGATACAAGAGCGCCAGTACTGTGCGTGAGTATGCTATTAAAAGAGTAATTACAAGTGGCTTCTATGTAAGCAGACCAATCATATGTTAGCTTCTTTATAATTATATTAATGAGTAAAGTTAAAATCAAAGACTATAATCGGATTTACAGTTGCAGAATACTAATTAGTTTTATAAGTTAATAGACAGATAGATAGACAAGACAATAAAGTCATGAAAACAGTGACGGAATCTTCAATTACAACAACTATTCTTGTGGAACATATGATATTTAGTATATAAGAGTTCTTACTGCCAAAAGAAAATTACATTTAAGTTTTTATCCAATGGTATCTGGAAATTGCCTTCAAAGTGTACTATCTCTAAATTGTCATGTTAATTTTATTTTCTATCCATCCTAAATAGGTATCCGACTTATTACCAGATTTTACCTGATTTAACATGACAAATGCCAAATTTAGAACAGGAACGTCCTACCCTTCCAAACTACATGATCAGTTCACTACTGTTTTCGGTTGGGTTCGTATTGCTCGGTCGTCAGTTTTCTGAGAAGCGTTTTGTATTTGTTGTCTGTTCTTTCGTGTCGTTTTTATCTTTGGCTATGGTGTTGTCTATTTGTATTGATCTTTATATTTTTGATACCCTCCTTCGGTCTGTTATCATTTTTATTATATATATACGTATGGCTTGGTATCGTGTACGTGTTATCTATTACAAAGGCACGATTGCTTGCCATTATAATTTCGCATGTCAGCAGTAGAAGTGCAAAACGTGACGATAGATCTGAAGTTGGTTTGTTAATCATGATTATAACACTTGTCAGCATTTAAATGAAAGGAAGTTGAACTCAAAAGTAAATGAAATTTATTCTAAACGGTCATTTTTAATCTTAACATCATCTGAAAAGTCTGAACAATAGAAACTACAGTTAAGTCTGAACATACATGTAGACTGAACACATTTTAATTGACTGCAAGCAAATTGTCTAAACAGTACTGAAATTACCGTCGTGAATAAGTCTGAACATTTAATGAAAGCCTGAAAAAGACTTAGATGTTAATTTCTGTGTCAGTTGGTGTCTTGTGGAGAGTTGTCTCATTGGCAATCATACCACATCTTCTTATTTTTATATTAACAATTTATTGTTCAGTCTTTTAAGAGCTGTTCAAATCAAAATGACTATTTCAAACCAAAATTGGTTACTAGTGACTTTTTTGCAGTATATCTATACAGTAAAATTTGGTCAAGTTTGCTTCTTTGCTTGAATTAGTTCAACAGCCCAGTAGACAGCACTCTGGTTTGGCATGAGTTATCATTGGTTTGGTCATATTTATAACTAAATTGCTTACACATTTTGTAGTCTTCGAAATACTAACGTTTTACTACCCAGGAATATATTACCCAAGCTGTATTTGGCAAAACCTCTCGGACATTTCGGTCCTTAACTCCGTATATGATTTAGCCGTTATTTTTTTTATTCGAGTGTCACTGTTGAGGTTTTTTAGACGAAACCCGCGTCTAGCGTAAAAAATTATAAGCCTGGTATCTGTGATGAGTTCTGTAAATTGTATTGCTGTTTTTACCAATCAAAATAGTTAACAATTTTGTTATTAACCCGCAAACGTAATTAACTCCATCCTATTTGATGCTAGTACATAGTCAAGCTGTATTGACCATATGTTGTTCGTTGTTGTATTTGTTTGTTTGTTTCTCCATTTCATTGGATGCGTAAGGCATTTGATATTGGTGTGTTTTGTTGTACATTTGGTAATTCATATTAGCCCTTTGATGCATTATTCGTTCATATCATAGAACAGGATAAAAGATCATCTTATCACAGTTTGAACGGATTGCTTTTATATTTTATCATTGGAAATGTGTAGGAAATTGTTTGCCTTGTTACAATTTCACACGCAAAATGCCCAAAGGTGCCTATTCGGTTTTGCCGTATAATTATATCAGATATCTTATCAGGTCTGATTTGTGGCATATATTTTAAAATGTATCATTTAGACAGTTTAAAGTCTCAGCGCACGTAACAATCCTTAGCAAACATTTTTTTTGTATGCGGTATTAATGACATTTTGCAAGAACTAATAGCAAAAAGTAGTCAGTTAGGGTTTTACGCACCTTTAAACCCTCTTCACCGACAAGTTTCTTGCATTGTATTTGTACCAAGACAAGACTTGGACAGCCAATTACCAATGTATGTCAATATGTATATTTTAAAGATGTTTTCTTCAAAAGTAACCCGTATATATGGATACATTCATTCCCGATAAACATTTAATTTGCATGCATTTGTTAATAATTGACCGTGGGATTAATGGAAGCCACTTAGCACAAGTTGCAGTATGTTATAGTTCTGCTTTTGCGTATGAAGATACAAAGCGTTGCCTGTTGTCATCCTTGCATAACCTCATACTTGATAATTTAAACGTTAACCAACAGTAAATTCTATCTAACATTACAAAACTTGCGACATATTATTATTTTTTTTATTGTTTGGGAAATGTTAAGTTATATTTTTGAGTAAAACAAATATGAAGTACATACTAAATTTAATTCATTTGGATATTTTAATTTTTGACGTGTTTGAATATCACTTTAAGGCATGCACTTCGACATCAATTATTTAGCTACTATCCAGTAAATTAAAATTTTAACGATTTGACATTAATGCCATTTGTAATTCGTCAACCAAGTATATTTGTTTTGTATTTCAGAAGGGTTCATCAATAAACTTTGCGAACATGTAATTAATTAAAACAAAATGCGAATTTGATTGAACATTAGTTACAAAATGAAAATATGCTGTATATGTCAATGTGAGACAACAATCAATTCGGTGCTCTAGAAGGTTCACCAGTTCCTGGCCCGGTAATAGTGTCGAGAGATTAAATGACTATTGTGGTATATTAAGATCTAAGATATTGACCCTCATTATTAAAACACAAACACGTGGTATCGGACAACCAATTCGTGATTGAGCAAAATAACATTAGAGGTTAAAACCAAAGGTTTTAGCGTAGGTATTGACTGAATACTCGACATGCGCGTGGCAGTTAGGAGTTAGATAAAGGATAGCCCTAAAGAGACAAGATAATTTGTTCCTTATGTACTAGTTCAAATGCCTACCTGACGTTTAATATAATTATAATGTCCTTTGCAAAGTGCTGATATGATTCATTAAATATTCGTATAATAAAAAAAAGCACATGAAAAGATAGATGTCCAATTTGAACTTAATTGAATCATTATTATCATTTCTCTTTTTTATATATCGAAAGCACCAACAATAAAAAGAATCGGTAACTAGTCTGCTGTCAAACTTGCTCAAAGTAAAAGAAGTGTTAACAGCCTCGGTGATTAAACACTGGACACTGTAAAAAGCTGTGTTTCAGCTTAAATCCGATCAAACCTTAAATATAAATAAAAGAAATGTTAAAATGTATTTCTCTTTATCGGGGTTATTTCGGGCATTAAAAAAAAATCAAAATCCCTTTTAAAAGCAGCTGCCTGTAAATTCTGTATCTAATCTGTTCATTTTGTGATCTGAAGGACATCTTTATAACACACAAGGAGAATTAATAACCAGCAAATTTACACAGGAAAACCAGAACCTATTGTCAAATATTCAATATTTCATATTGTTTGAGAATGAATTGGGATATCTGTAAATTGCAGTAAACGTATCATTAATTAATGTCAATTGAACTAAACTGTAGATGTTGCTTTGGAAGTCGGAAATGAAATTGATAAGGTTTTATGTATAAAAAACTAAGTAACAAACTGTTCTGTTGTACAATCGGTCTAATTCTTATTTTAGCTGATGGAACTGGCGATGAAAGGGGTGGAAATATTAACGGACAAGAATTTTCAACCAGAGACAGGGACAATGACGGGTTTACTATGTTGTATGTCTGTAGTGAAAAACATGGTGGCGCATGGTGGTACAACAGGTGTAGCTGGGCTAACGTTAATGCTATCTACTATCCAACACCTACCAATGATAAACTCGCTATTTACTGGAAACCGTGGCTTGGAAGGGACTCGTTGAAATATGTAGCTATGAAGATAAAAGTCCTATAGAATGTTATTAAAATTCGATATGAAAACATTGATAAATGTAATAATATGCTGTCACATTTCTATATTTAACGTTTTACAGCTGAAGAACTTAATGTTTGTTTAATATTCTAACGATATCCACCACATCGCACTTAATACATACGACTTTTCATACCTTGATTCACACGAGGAAATCGACAGCGATGCTCAACTGAGAAACAAACTTTACCACAAAAGAAAAAAGAAAATGCATGCAATTTCGAATCATTCTAATTTTATACATTAACATTCAAGCCAGCTACACTTTACTTAAAGTATATTAACGTATATCATCTATAGCTAGTTGAGATATTGTTAAATATTTTACTATTCTCTTTGAATATATAATCTCCGCAATCATGTCTTGGTTTATTGGTATGGAATTTTCTGCAACAGACGACCAGATATATTTTCCATTTGTCGTATTCATAGTCTATGCTTATTTGCTATTGCAATTTCCCTTTAATTCTTGATTGTGGATTGGCGCTCATAAACTATCAGATTAATGTTTCTTAACAGTAATTCATACACATGCCTACATGATTCGGTAGACTATTATGCAATATATTGGAAGAGCACGGACGAATTTTACCGGTGTTCGCCACAAGCCTGGCCCCTTCTCCTTGTTTTCGATATGATCACAGAATGCGACTTATCTCCTGATTATTACCAGGATAAACAGTACATACACCACTGGTGTAGAAAGAACTGCGTACCCTTCCAGGACATCTGAAATTGGGTTTTTGACGGACTTATGGCGCTTTATCGATACTTTTGTTAAATGTCTTATTGGCTATTGTTTGTCTACTTATCTTTTTTTTGAAAAAGTACTATTTTTCTAAGACCTATAGCTTAGATTTCCTCATTAAAATCTTTTCCCTGAATAATCAGTATTGGTAACCAATGCAACAAATCATTAAAAATAAAATTTTGATTCAGAAGCAATAAAATGAAAGATAGATAAAGCAATACAATGAAAGATAGATATATTATATTACTAAAATGTTATTGAATATATATAACACTATATAAAGAAAGACTTACTAACAGATATCAATAGCCAATATAATGTCATGCAAATACTGAATACCTTAATTGTATAGAACTGTTATTTATTACCGTTTTGATAGAATTTTTAATTGATATTTCATTAAAAAGCTCTCAGTTGGCTTTGTCAATTAAACGATTTAAATTTTTTAATAATTTATGATACTCATTTCCATTTACATGTTGAAATTTTACATTCAAATAAATGCAGAAAAAATCGACAGGTAATTTACATAACATATTTTGTATTATTTTAAAACAGATTGTATTTGTCAAAGTCAAGCTATTATTTTTAATCTCATTCACATAGAGTTGACAGGTTATGTCAGACCACAAATACCATAATTTGGGTCAGAAATTAAAAACAAGTCTATGTTTCTTTCATTCACATACAACAATACATTCTATTTTTAACTGATACAATTCAATCATAGATAGAAGCTGAAATGTGCAATCTTAGTGTATATATACAAAGTATACGATACCCTCAAACATGCATGTTATGATCTGTATGTTACATGAACTCGGATGAATATGCATTTCGCCAAAATATACTACAGTAACCTCGTTATCTACGTTTATTTCATTCTTCAAAATCTCAAAAGATATATCATTTTATTAGCAGTGAAGTGATAGTAATAATGAAATAATAATAATAATAATAATATTATTAGTAGTAATACTAACTATACCAATAATTCTCTTAAGGTAGTAGCCTGTTATTCATTTCTTGCATGATGATTTTTCTCGTAATACACTGCATGGAGAGTGATACCAATAAGTGATACGAAAGACTTGGTAATTTGATTTGATCATCCAGCTATATGAAACTATATTACGACATTTCCCTAGTTATTCGTTTGGTCATTTATGCCTTTCAGAGATTAGAACGATGTACATTTCCTACATGGAAACGGCGGTACGTTATTTCTTCAAAAAAGAAAATATACAAAACACGCAAATATTTCACTTGAAAATCAAATTTGTGTTAAATTTAATCGCCTTCTGAATTATCCAAAAATCTTTAACATGTCTGTTGTTAAAGTTTGACGCCGTATAAAGACTTTACTTTTGAACACAAAGAAAATGTTTATCATAAGAAAAATAGGTTTAACCATTAGTAAGAATTGGAAATCGCTTGATATCAGCTTTCGTTATTTTATTGAATAATATATTTAACTCGCCAAAGGTTCGTTTACTATTATATTGAAATTCAATAACTCGACTTGACATCAAGCGATATCCAATCATCCCTCGTTATGAAATTTATACATTAATGCTCGAGAGTATCACCAACCAAGTTGTCGATAACTGTCCAATGGAATTTCACCGTGACCGATGCTACAAAGGCATGTACAAAGTTCTAATTGATTCGTATCTTAAAATTTTATAACGACAAGGGTATACATGGTCTACAAGTAATTCACTTTTGCCACTCGTTTCTGAATATGTCGAAATGCATTTTGTAGCTTTTTGTGAATATTTGAAACATCTGAGACAATTAAATTTTCTTTGTGATGAATTCGGTATTTTTGTATCTTGTTGGGGATGGATCCAACTCTTGGAAATTATATGCGGAAAAACGTTTTGGGTTTAAAGTCTATTTTAACTGGCGTTAAGAAAAAAACAAATCAATCACCCAACAAGAATATATCTGCAAATAACATTTGATATTTTGTACAAAATGTGTGCGTTATTAGAGGGGTTTTAAGCCTGTTCACAGATGTTTTATTAGAATCTGCATGTGTTATGGCATTTTTCAGTTTTCTCCTATGTGGAGACTTAGTATTCTTGATTATTTTGAGATTGATTCACATTTATGGTTAGACGATGTTCAACTTACTAATGTGCGTTTTTGTATCGTAAAAAAAAATCACAAACCGACTAAAAGGCACTATAAACAATATAGAATAAATGTCATACAAGTGGGAGGTTTCGCTAGCTATACAACCAGGTTTAATCCACCATTTTCAACATGAGGAAAAACCTGTATCAAGTGAGGGATATGATAGTTGTTTTCCATTCGTTTGATGTGTTTAAGCTTTTGATTTTGTCATTTGATAAGGGACTTTCCGTTTTCAATTTTCCTTGGAGTTAGGTATTTTTGCTATTTTCAGAAATATGATAATTGTTTTTTACTCGCTGTGTTCGTTGATAACGTTTGATTTTGTCAACTTTTATGGTCTTCCCCATTTGAATATAGCTTGGAGTACATTTTTAATCATACTCATTTAGATATGGGGTTACTATTTCTTTATTGAAAAAAATCTTTCTTATGTTCTGTGTCTATTACTACTAAATATATACATCAGAGAAAGACTTTGTACAGTAGTTCGCAATCTGTCTTTTTAAAAGAAACATGTTTAACTTTATCAATGTCATTTTGTATTTAACAAACACGTGTTAGATAAAATTTGTTTATTGTTAATGCTTAATTATCAAATACATGGTATTGGTAGTATTGGCCACATCTTTATTTAAAAACCACGCAATTATAAGCACATATGTTGTAATTAGATCTTTGAATACAGTTTACATTGGCACTAATATCAATTTTGTAATCAGCAAATTAAAACATAACTAAATATGTATTCTTTTCAAACGGGATGTATAAAGACACACCCACGTTAATTTTGATCTATAAAGAGGTTAAACTCCTAACTATCCTACTGCCTGTCGATACATTTAATTTTGGCATTGCACAAGTCATGTGTTCTTTGACTGTCCATGACGTTAAAATAATAAATCCCTGGGATGTGGTTTAGTTGATTTTAGTCTCTTAATCATGATTTTTTATTATTAATTGTTTTTGCCTTTTAACTAGCTGTCAGTAACTGTGAGTACTCTCAAATCATACTTTCTTGTTTATTTGACCTGTTGATACTTATTGTTTTGCTTTTTTGTTATTTAATGTTATTCAGGGTTATATCTGGTCTATATACCAGCTTTGATAAGTGTTTGGTATTACTATAAATTTTCACTTCGTACTATGAACAACAAATTATAAAATAGTTAACTAGACAACTAACTAGATATAAAGAACACATACAAAAACTAAACAAGTTTTAGAAAGGACAAATACATTTACCGGCGGGCCATAAAAACAAAAATTCCACCGCATAAGTCAATGATTTAAAAATGTGCAAAAAATTTAGCCAAATGATATATATAAAGTGTGGGAGGAAGGGTAAATGCTTTAATCTGAATATACTAAGGGATTCTAACGTAATGATGATAAAACCAAAACCCTTTAATGTTTAAAAAGTGCAGTGAAAACAGTTCAAAATTCAGATAAACGTGAATATCTAATGATAGGCCAAATCAGAGTTACTAGAACAAATTTATGAATTTGATGTATAATAGTAAGGGAAAATATATGTACCGGGGAGCTTCAAAAATTAAATGTCCGCCAAACAAGCCTGTCAAACAAAAAAATAATAAAAATAAAATAAACGAGCGGTTGACCACAAGAGATGCGACACTTTCCTGAAAATTCAACTTCAAGCAGGAAGAATGAAAGATTTCTCCAACTTCTAGATCTACTCAGGGGTTGATACGGAAAACTCTCCCAAAAGAAGGTTACCTAAACGAAGCTAATATTCAGGAATAAATTAATAAATAAAAACAAATTACAAGATATACAATAATAAATTACTTACATACGATAATTATCATGCTTAAAACTCTTCGTACTTCTGAGCTTCGTTACGGTGATACTCACCATCTTTAATTACAAATAAAAGTCTGACTGGTTTTTTTTTAAAAATCTTTTAAAAGACCTAGTATAACTTACATTGCTCTTAGATAACACCTGCACAGTTCTGAATTAACACTTTAACATTTATTGCCGGTGAAAGAGTGTAAATAATATATTAGTGTTTTCAATGATATGTTAACGCTTATGTTCTTAAGTCATTAATTACTTTTGTATTATTATAGTTATCTAGTAGTGTATAATGTATCCGATGTCATATCGATGTTATAGACTTATAGACCTCGAGTGCATCATTAGCACAGCAGCCAGTACATCGGCACTGGCATGAAAATACGGATATTGTGTTATAAAAATTTGTTTTTATAAAATTAATGAAATTATTTAAAAATTAATGAACATATCTCCCTCATGTACAGCTCTGTTCCATGCTCTGCTTTGGCAATACCTTTTGTCTGTTTGATTTATAAGGTCTTAATTTTTTTGATTAGTTGCGAATTTTAAAATATTTTTGCCTCAATCATCACTGAAGAGAAATTCATTGTCGAAATGCACATCTGGTGCAGACACACTGGTACCACTAATGTTATTATAGTACGTGTTATCTTTTGTATATCAAGTTTAGATTTATATTCTATCAAGACATCGGTGCATAGTTGGTGTATATTTGGTGGCAATTAAGGTCGAACAAACAAGAAGCAATGTAGGTTAAATTATTGGTGCATAGTTGGTAGCGATGGGTATCCAAGGGCCCTCTATTTAGTGTTGAGAAAAATTGAAGACGAGAAAGAAACGATACTATATGACACGTCAAAAGGTTGAGAGATAGATAATTGGAGTAAAAAAGGAAAGAAGGTTCTATGAACGGTACTTTAAAATGAATAGGTTGTAATGAAGTAGAGACGTCTACTGTTCGTAACTAATAGTTACTGGGATACATGTGCGTGGTATTTGATTCATAACTTGCCGATATTTGAAGTATATGTTTCAGGAATTTGTTGTAATTATGTAAAGAAGTCTACTGTTCTTATCTAATATATAGTTATTTGGATTAATATGTGGGTGTTTAAATCATAACTTGCCATAACTGGAGGTTGATCTTTTAGGAAATGCTGAGTACATTAACGAGTTGTATTTGAGAGTTCATGTAAATTATCGGGTCTATAAGTGCCGTCCTGTAATTTACATATGAAACATCTCAACTTATGGAATTTTGTAATATATGCCTGTATGTTTGGATTAGTGATCGTAATAAACATTATTTTAGAAATCTTACTTTTTTATGTTTTACAAGAAATTAGATACAGTCAAAATCAATGGTTTCATTTCATCAATCGTTCTCTATCTACCCGAGCACGAAATATTGCACATACTCGGCTGTCATAGCACCCATATACAAAAAAACAGCAGCAGAACTTGGCAGAATAGAAGAAATACAAATTTGCTAGCATACAATTAATTTTATCACTGCAATAATTAAAATTTTGTCTGATAATTCTGAAGGATTCTTATTCTTATTGACTAGAAGAATAATTCACTTTAAAAAGTGGAGTAAACACAATTTAAAATCCAGGTAAGCGTGACTATCGAATGATCGGCCAAAGGGGAGTAACTAGAACATTTTTTTTAGAATTAGGTATCGTAATTCCAAGTGTTTGTGAAAAAACAAACCTGACTAGTTTTTTTTTAAAATTTTTACCGCCTATGGTACATGTAAATTTGAAATAGGGGGCGCCTCATACAGAAGCATCAGCTTCAGTCCTATTCGTGTAGTCGATGTTCCGTTAGTTTTTGTTTATGGTAAGAGCCGTGACTATTTGAACCATAATTTGTGGCTCGAGTCTCTGGTTTAACTGATCCCGATTGCGTATACCACATCCAGTATTCCGAATCTAATTAAACCCATGACCCATTTGGGTCTTTAGCCTTTGTCAATCGATACTGCTAATCATAATACTATACCTCCCTGATGTCTTGCTCCTTTTTGAACAAAACTCATGTACTTCACTAGTATTCCTTGCTCATATATAATGTTTTGCTAATTGTCACTGTCAATTTTAGACCTATGCAAAAGAAGTAAATTCTGACATACATGTAGAGTACTATAAATAAAGAATATGTCAATTAGCAATCTCTGAAAGTTAATTGACACTATAACCAGACTATATCTCATGTTTATGAATGAAATATTTATTTTATGTTAAATAATACCGCTATTCAAAAGAGAGGCGAAATATACCAAAGGGATATTCAAGCTCCTCAGTCGAAAACAAACTGACAATGCCTAGGCAAAAAAAAAAACGAAAAACGCCGAATAGACAAACAGTAGACAAAACACAAAAAAAGAAAAACAAAGAATGAGCAACAGGAACCTCACCAAAACCGGGGGTGCTCCGGAAGGGTAAACATATTCTGCTCCACATGTGTCGTGTTGCTCATATAAGTACAAACCCGTTGATAGTCTAATTCGGTATGTCACATTCAAGGAAAAGAGGATGGGACTGTGGTAGTGATAATTGGGACATCTCTGTAGTCATCTGTGAAACAGATATTTCATAACAGTCAAGCAACTCGTAAAATTTTTGAAGAGACGATTTCAACAAATGTCGGTCAGCATACGATAACAAAAGCACATGTTGATGACATGTGCTAGGAGGCTGATTACACAACCTGTACTGATTGACGACAGCAGAGCTGCTGCTAAACATACTGTGGATTCATTATTATTCGTGGGATACCAATTTTCGTGGGTTTTGTGGGTACAGGTGAATTACGAATTCAAATGTTCAACGAATGACAAATTTTATAGAGGCTCGTATAAGGACTTTGGCAAAACCACGAAATCAAATATCTACGAAAATGCAAGTTTTCCTCAATCCACGAAAATTGGTAACCTCGAAAATAAATGAATCCACAGTAGTTCAATTGAGGTGTTCTGCTGTTTATTACCAGGTCGGTGTAATTAAGCGAATTAAGTGGTAATTAAACAGAAAGCTTAAAATTATTGAATATTTATAACAATAACAGTTTAATGGAACATGTAATCATAAAGACAGCTAATATTTATTCAAATAACATCTTTTATGATAATAATAACATCCTTATAGAACATGTAGTCATTCAAACAGCTGATACTTACAAATGTATTCAAATTACATTTATAATGATTAATTCTATGAAGGCAAGGTGAAAAGACAAAACTTAACCACGTCGAGCATGCATAATGTATATTTGTATTAAGCTGTGACCCCCGGAGGTGATATTTTTTGCAGATCGGTGATATGAGATGAAAGAAAACAAAACGTGTAGATCTCTATCTTACATGACATAAAGACACTTTTAGTAGCTTTATTATTTTTCATAATAAACGCCCAATCGCTACCTCCGGATAAGTAACTATTTGTCAACAGTGAAATATGCAATAATTGAAATTATTTGCTATGAAATACTAATATTTTAATAAAATATCCATGTCAGAAATCATGTGAGAGATTAAGTCTTATTATACCACCTGAGTCCCGATGTTGTAGGAGTACTACCACACCTAAAATATGTGAATCCTATCTATTTTGTCAACCAGTAAAAAATATTTCGGCCATTTTTTTTTTTCGAATTAGGAAAGAAAAAGGTCACTTACACATTAATATTGCGCTTTGACAATCAGATATATTTTAGCTGTAGTTTGGCAGGAAGTAAAAAGGCCGATAATGAAAGTATGCCCACATTAATAAACAAATTTATACTGAATCATATACACTATAATGCAGTAAGAAAAATAATGGTCATTCTGTTCGTAGTTCACGCATCTGTATTTTACTACTTCGATTCAAATTTGGATCTAAGTTTAAATTGTGTATCTCATTTTCAAGTTCTAATTTTAAATAGGTTGTTATCGCCCTCTGCGCCAGTGAGATATCATTTTTTTCTGCAGTTGTGGTTAAAATTAACGAAGTCATTATTTACATAGACGACAATGGTAGCGTTTTTATGTGCTGCGTTTACACCATAACAGAATCCGTTGAAAAAACTTTCAAGTTCTGAATTTTCAGCACTTTTGGGAGTGCATAAAACTGCAAAAAATATATATGGTGCTTTTATAATTAAAAAATGGCACTTTTTAAGGGTGCTATGGTTCCGGAATTCTCGAAGTAGAATGATAAAGAACACCTCTTGCTTAATTTTGCACATACAATTTTGATCATCTCAAAACGTTTCCTCCAAATTTCTCGCTATTTTTACACGAGTAGTAGACGACATTCATTTCTCACTATTTCAATTTTCATTTCTAATTGACAAGGGCAGCATACAAAAAAATTACTTCTAGCAACTAACTTGGATGTGAAACTAGGTGGCGCCAGTCATCTTTATTTACTTCCTTTTAACCTCTATAAGCCCCAATCTCCACTTTTGATAGTATGTTCATCAAATATATTTTTCGTATGTTACTTTTCTTAATATTTGAATAAAAATGTAATTTTAGTACTTAATGTATATGTCTTAGATTCCCATTAGGTTGATGTCATATTACATGCTGATATATTGGATTTTGCTATATTTACATTTGATGATTGTTATGAGCATGCTCATATTAGTTTCTCAAGGCAGTTGTAAGACAGGTGTTTGAAATTTTACAAGATAACACAAGTGGATCTGCACCTGACTTTATTTATCGCTTGCACATCTGGGTCATAGGTACTTAACTTCACACCCTGTAACTAACTACAGTTATTTTGCAAAGGAGTCACGAACTAATGATACATAAAAGTTGATGTACAACATAAAATATTGTTATTAGAGTAAAGTGTTCGTTGTTGATAACATCAAGACAATTATCTTTAATTCGTTAAAATAGAAGTTTTCGTTTTAAACTGGAATTGTCATATTGCAGGGACTAAATAATCCAAAATATTGAATCAAAAGCATTTCAAACATGACGATGACTTTATGCGTAAATCTTATTTGACAAAAGTGATAATTTATTAATTTAAAGATGACTGCTACCTGGTGTTTAATAACTTCATTGCCTTTTCTATTTGGATCAGTTATTTCACAGAGCAATATTAATGTTCAAAATTTATATACACTTCTGTTCAATGCTAACTGAATTTTAATATGCGTATTATTATGCGTTTACTTTTCTACATTGGCTAGAGGTATAGGGGGAGGGTTGAGATCTCATAAACATGTTTAACCCCACCGCATTTTTGCGCCTGTCCCAAGTCAGGAGCCTCTAGCCTTTGTCAGTCTTGTATTATTTTTAATTTTAGTTTCTTGTGTACAATTTGGAGTTTAGTGTGGCGTTCATTGTCACTGAGCTAGTATATATATTTGTTTGGGGGCCGGCTGGAGGACGCCTCCGGGTGCGGGAGTTTCTCGCTGCGTTGGAGATCTGTTGGTGACCTTCTGCTGTTGTCTGTTCTATGGTCGGGTTGTTGTCTCTTTGACACATTCCCCATTTCCATTCTCAATTTTATTAATAATTATAACAAACTTATCAGACCGAGCAGAAACCAGTCAGTGCCGTTATCGGTACACGTCATATTTACACTTTACGGCATATCAGGCGTTGACGAGATCGAACAGAAACTGACCGTTACTAGATGGCTTGAGGTTGAATGGACAGATGAATTGTTATCATGGACACCCTCAAGCTACGGAGGATTAAGGTATATATATTATCCTCAAGGCGAAGTATGGAAACCAGATATTTCTTTACAAAATGGATTTTCCAAACTGGAAGAGCTCGGATCAAAATTCATTTCGGTGTTTATTGATTCAAATGGATTGGTAAATTGGAGGCCCTTCCAAGTGTTTGAGTCTAAATGCGATATAGATTCAACATATTTTCCGTTTGATTGGCAGACGTGTCATTTAGATTTTGTAGCGTGGAGTTTGTCTAGTAAAGATGTCCATATAACACAAGGCAGCAAGGGAATAGAACTTGCCGATGATCTACAGCGCCATGGTGAATGGAAAATACTATCTTCATCTGCATTGAATCTCGCGGAATCTCACGAGACAAAAGTTCGATTTACAATAGTGATTCAGCGAAAACCATTGTACGCTATAATAAATTATATTATGCCGATCTTGTTACTTTCAATTCTAGATATTTTTACATTCAAGATACCGGTTGAAACAGGGGAACGCATAGGTTATGTTATAACAGTATGGCTAGCATATGCTGTGTTTCTCACGATTATCAGTGATTCGTTGCCACAGAGTTCAGAATCTATTCCGATTGTTTCTATTTATATCATGAAACAAATATTCATCGCAACTGTGATTGTTATCATTTCAGCAATAGAATCAGGATGCGCACATTTGACTGATGATGAATCAGTGTATTACCTTTTAAGAACGCTTGCCAAGAAGTGCCGGAAACCAAGTGTACAATCAGAACCGGTAATTCAAAATGTTTTGAAAGAGACGAAACCTGCGTAACGTGGAAGGAAGCGATATCAGCTCTTGATAAATGTTTGTTCTGGGTTTGCCTGACAATTTTTGTTTTATCTACTCTGATTACTTTACTCATTGCAGGTATGAAGTATATATAATTTATTTGAAGAACTTTTGTATTAAACAGACTCAGAGATCGAATTTGTAGGACAATCATGTTTGAAGAGTTATTTCCCTTTGATGGAGATAATTAAAGAATGATACTTAGAGAATTCAATTGTCTTGTTATCCTTGTCTAAATATTTTTCAGTCGAAAGAAAAGCAAAACAGGGGAAAATGTCTGAATATATTCATACTTAAGATCATTCACTCAGAAAGTAACTTCTCTGAGGGAAAAAGAAAAAAGAATTGGAGGAAAAAGGCTTAAATCAGAATTTAATGACTATGTAGAAACACTTAATGTTATGACAGTGCACGAGACGTTGCTAAGCTAGTTTGGTATCATTATTTGGTGCTTTTTGAAGGAAATTGCTCTCCAAGTTTAATTTATAGCAACATTTGATTTCCAATTCTTTTTCATTCCGAATGATATATACGACTATAACCGGTATAAACAATTGACATTAAAAATTAAAAAGCACACACAACAACACTTAAAACTTAGGCAAGGGCAACACGTATAGGTGGCTTTTAGTTCTCGTGTTGTTTGGTTGTGTTCTAATTGAAATAAAACCCCATATCGCATTGTATTTTTATATAAATTCCATAACATAATGATTAATCGACAATTCTAAAAACATCAAAGAATAGTCTTATGTAATGTTCTTAAAGGTTTTATTGTTCATCTTGACATGTATGTTCTTAACGTATAATAAGATATGAACATCCGTTAACTACTATTGCTTCCAATCTTTGTATGTATTCATTTGTATTTTCTGAATGAATTAATGAGGCTTTAACATCGAACAACTATTATTGCCTTTCTTCAAAAACAATATTGTTAAGTGTGCTTTATATTAATTCATGTTTTCCATGATTTTATACGTGGTTTCTGGTTTCATCAGCTTATCATCGTTTGTTTTCCATTCGTTTGATGTGTTTGAGCTTTTGATTTTGCAATTTATTAAAGGACTTTCCGTTTTGAATTTTCATTACAGGTCGGTATTTTTGTTAATTACTTTATATTAGGTTTTTGATTTTCAAATAGTTTGGACTCAAACATCAAAGAAGAGATATTAATTGTCGAAATGTGCATCTGGTCAGGTAAAATTGGTACTGTTAATGTTATTAAAAAAGGTAATCATGGTAATTGTGTTAATCATTTGTGTGTGTATTGTAAATCATGTTTTATTTCATGCTTTATTTTTATCATTCAAAAGTGTTGTTTATCCACTTTTAATGTTTTCTGGACTTTCTTTGTATCTCCAATCATTTGATTAGAGGCACTAGATAATTTTTAAAGAAATTCTTTTTTGTATTTCATTAACTGATCAACTTTATTTCTTTGTCATGGTGATCATATTCGGGAAAAAATTCTTAAAAGAAATAAAGGAAATATACATATAGTCTCCCTTCCTCCCTCTCGAATTCGTTATTTTAATTTTTTATTATTTTCATTATATGATTTATTAGTGGACGGCTGTAAATCAAAAGAATAACAAAATAACGTTTTATCCCGTCAGGAAGCAAAAATCATATAAAACCATCTCAGAGACAAAAACAAAGAAAAAAAAAACATTGAAAAGTTCAAAAATTTCACTTTCAGATATATTGATATTGTCACCCAATAACCAACATTCAAGTAAGTGCTTGAATCTCAAATGGGTCATATATCCCTTTGGTATCTTTCGCCTCTCTTTTGTTTTTTATCCTAGCGAATACGAGATTAAGGATACTACTGTAACCAGCAGAACTGCTTTATATCTTGATATTTTACTTGATATTGACACTAATGAATAACATCAAAATAGAATCTGCGACAAACATGATGATTTCAACTATTCAATTGTCAACTTCCCATTTCTCAGCAGTAACATACCATCTGCCCAATCGTAAATCGCAATTGATACGTTGCTCTCGTACATTCGTAAGAGTGTGCTCCTTACACATAAAACTGCATATAGGTTTTTTATCCAAATTTCTATATAAGGCCTAAAGTAGAAATTATATCTAATGTCTTGTCCATATTAAACCACTGGATATTTCTAAGCAAAAGTTCAAAATTCGATTCAACTAAGAGTAAATCTAAGTGAATTTTCTTCAGCGGTTATTGAAAAGTATGGCTCTAAATCATACATTTTTATTTTTGAACGTGTTTTTTTGTTCCTTTAATGACGTACATTATTAGTATTATAATTCGAAATAGTTAAAATCCCATTTATACAAGTGTTCAAGTCAACTGTGACATTTAAACACCAACGACTGATCATCATAATAATTTAATTCTATTTATGAAACATTTTACGCGGCTGATTATTTAATTTGAATTAATTGTAATGTATACAATGCAGAGAGAACAGTGAAAACTGACCACAAAGAGAGAGAGAGAGAGAGAGAGAGAGAGAGAGAGAGAGAGAGAGAGAGAGAGGGGGGACATTTTTTAATATTTGAAAAAAAAGGAATATGGTTCGAAATAAACAATAAACCGAGGTAAATTTATATATATAGCTAGAATAAAAACAAACGTTTAAGATTTCTCTTCTTTTCTCTATTTTGTCATGCATAAACTGATAGCATTCAAAAATTGTGAATTTTATTTAAGTTTCCGTGTGGCTTATTTCTCAGGACAATTCGTTTGTTTCTGTTCTTAATGTTGTATGATTAATAGCCTCTATAGTACATCTTGTCTGTTACGAATTATCCTTAAGGGTAGCAGGAGTGTAAATAGAGATACGGGGTGCCATTTAAAAGAGGACGGGACATATCAAAGGGATATTTAAACTCATATAAGCCGTAGACAAACTGACAACTCCATGGCAAAACAAAAACCGAAAAACAAACCAAAAAAGATATACAACAGTCTGTAAACACAAAATATAATATTAAAGAATGAGTCACACAAATCCACCAAAATCCGTAGTCTCCCTTGAATTATCTTTTCCATCAATGTTAAGTTTGGAGAAAGGATCCGTCTGTCTACTTTGGATGTACAGGTATGCAACAAAATCTGTTAAAATGGGTGTGCTATATCTATTTTAGATATTGCAGCAACTCTTGGAACATATTCATTATTATCTGTGAAACAGTCGAACTAGTCATAATGGCTTGCATAAAATTTTCAAAAATGTGACATCAACTTTACCTTGAAAAACGTATGGTTTAATCCCATGTCTTTCTATATGTTCTCATTTCGTTTTTCCGAGCTAGAAAGTTCTTTTTGAATACAAATAATTCTTCACACATTTGTTAACCGATACCTCAAAATAACATCGGCCTCATGTTCTTGTACATATCTTAACGATACGTGTTATAACTCGTCCATCTGTGATGCCGCTAACATTGTCTTATTCGTTTGCAAATATTACTTTTTTAATGATTCGCTAAAGAGTTTGAAATCATCAATACATGTTTTTACTTTTTGTAATAAAGAAAAACTAGAAAATATTAATTCATTAATCGACATCATGATTGTCAAGTTTTTTGATTGATGTGAAAAGTGAATGTCAGTGTTCCAATGGGTATAAACTTTGCATCCTTAGTAGCTGATCCGGGTCAGAATGAATATCATAAAATGTCATCAAAGTAGCGGTAAGTTTTGCTGCATTTATCAATAAAATGAAATCTAGACAGACCTTTACTGAGTTTGGCCATTAATGTTGATTTATAACAATACAGGAACACTTCTGTTATTAATGGAGCGCAATTGGTACAACTTGTCGAAAAAAACTTGATTGCCGAAACGTATATAGATGTTGTCAAGGAGCAAATTTACCGCTTCAATCATCTCATGACACTGCCAGTAAGAATATCTTACATATTTCCTTTGACATAAGAGACTGAAAAAAAGTTTTATTTGAGTGGAGAATATTTAACACTCCAGAAATAATTAATACCATTATTTTTATATGCGTTTTTACAGAAGTTAGTGACAAGTTCCTTGATAGTATTAAGGCAGTTAAATAAAAGCACTTGGACGATTAGTTGTAAAACACTTACCGAAATGAAACGAAAGTTGACGAGATTTTTGTATAGTTTATGTATGCATTACATATTGGGGATCTCCAAATAAATACATACGAAAAATGCGTAACAGTGTTTATTTTGAAGAAAACCCAGGAAAATATTTCGAAAATTAGTTTACTCACTTGTTGCATCATAATATGCGGGATATTATAATGCAACAAGTGAGTAAACTAATTTTCGAAATAGTTGCATCATAATATGCGGGATATTCTGTTTCCGGCGGGCGAAAAAACATTGACCGCGACTCCCGTTATATTCACAACACTTTAAAAAAAATTACTTAGTAATATTTTGTTTACTTATTTTAAATTTACTTGCAATTAGTTATTATTACTAAGTATTAATTACATTGCCTATGGAATTATTTGAAATTACTAAATGACATTTTTACTAAACGTAAGTAAAAACTAAAAGATTAAGAAAAGATAAAAAATTAATTTGATTTACTAGAAATATTTCATTTTACTTGGACAATTTCTACTTATTACTGGTTATGTTTAGAGAATTACTACTTACTATTTCACTTTATTTTGATACTCCTATTTCTAACCTGTGCCTTTCAGAAAACGATTACTAACTCACTATTCAATCCAAAATCAAAAACACCGTTAACCGGAACATCTGGATTTGTTTGATTATCTACGAACTCATTTTCATATAAGCAATGAATCTCTTTTGAAATTAAAACACCAGATTATATAAGTATGATAAGAATTTATATAGTTTTATAGGTAACATAAATCGAGTAAGTCTCAAACGCCAGAACAGTTAACATTTTAGTTAAGTCAAAAATAATACTGCAAAAATATAGAATTCAGACTTATGTCCATTTCGCCAAAGCACGCAGTTACAATATAAACGTATCAAACCATTTTTTTAAGTTCACGACACGCGTTTCTGAAAATCTATTTCATCTCTTCTTTGTTAGAGAACAAGTTTTTTGGGTCGAATACAAATCATCAGGCATATTCAAGAACAAACGTTTAAGATTGAATACAAATCATTATATGTGTTCGAAAACAAACATTTTAAGTCGAATACTAATCTTCATGTATGCTCGGACTCAAACGTTTTAAGTCGAATATAAATCAATGTTTGAGAAAAAAAAAAAAAAACAACGTTTAAGTCGATTACAAGTCGTCATGTATGTTCAAAAGCAAACGCTTTATGTCGATGTATGTTCGAGAACATGCGTTTTAAGTAAAAAAAAATCATTATGTATGTTCAAAAACAAACATTTTAAGTTGAATACAAATTATCGTATTTGTTCGAAAAGAACCGTTTTTTTTTAATACAAATCATCTATTGAATTATAAAATATATAATGCATTGCGTAATGAAATATTTTTCTCAATTCATTATCCAGTCATACTGAATGCAAACCTTTTTCTTGAATTTCTTTCGTTGAATATTAATTATTTTAATAATTTTTATATTTTTTCAACTTATTTCTTTGTTATGCAGTTATTAATTATAAAATATATAATGCATTGCGTAATGAAATATTTTTCTCAATTCATTATCCAGTCATACTGAATGCAAACCTTTTTCTTGAATTTCTTTCGTTGAATATTAATTATTTTAATAATTTTTATATTTTTTCAACTTATTTCTTTGTTATGGAGTTATTTGGTTTTTTTATATTTCTGTTCCATATCATTGTAACATTGCATGTTATGCTCGTGAAATCGGCAGTTAAAGGTGGCATTTCAAGGAAACTG
Source organism: Mytilus californianus (assembly GCF_021869535.1). NCBI lineage: Eukaryota > Metazoa > Mollusca > Bivalvia > Mytilida > Mytilidae > Mytilus > Mytilus californianus. The sequence continues at coordinate 44,392,251 of NW_026262582.1, read as the reverse complement.
ATTAATATAAGCTGTGCAAAGCTTGTATCCGAATCCTTTCACTATATTGTTTTTATGATGATATATTTGTAATGATGGCGAATTAATATGTTTAATCCAAATCATCATGTATGTTCGAGAACAACAGAACAAAAGGAGAAAAAACAAAACGTCTTGATCAGTTTTTTTTTCTAATATGCGACTTAATAACAACAACAGCTTGAGTGCCGTTACATTTTAATGGTTTTTTGGGCGGGGGGGGGGGGGGGGGGGGGGTGAGCAATAAGGTATTGTATATGTTATCACTTTAGTTGTATAATAATTCAATGGCAAGTGTTTTTGTTCTATTGTACCTTTATAAGTTGATTTGTCGTAAAAAAACTTACGATAAGATATCCGTGAACACAACATATGTTTACAGAATAACATTCAGCAAACACTCTCTTGATTAAATGTTTTAAGCTAAAAAATATAAAACGTCTAGTATATAAATACTCAGATAGGGCCTTTATACAACAGGAGGGCCGTCTGAGGTTAACACTGCTCCAAGAAGTTTGTAACTGTAGTTTTTGCACAATTGTGTATAAATAAATCGTGCATATAAAAGTCAGGAGCCCGTTATTACGTAGTTGTCGTTTGTTGCTGTATATCATATTTGTTTTTCGTTTATTGTTTTGTACACATATTCCAGGCCGTTTGTTTTCTCATTTGAATGGTTTTAAATTTGTCATTTCGGGGCTTAAAAGATCTTGCAAGGTGTTAGGGATTTTGCTCATTGTTGAAGACTGTTCGATGACCTATAGTCTACGTAATTTGGTCTTTGTTGAAGAGTTGTCTCATTTGCAATCATTCCACATCCTCTTGTTTTTTTTATATAACGAAAAATTAACTAATGAACAAGATGATATCTTTTTCGATCAAACAAAGTCAAGCAGCAACAACCTTAGGTGGTTGTTAAGTGAAATGATATTCTATTACTGTTCGTAAATCACATGTGTCTGTATTGACCTTAATCAATCGGATAGTGATTAAAAGTGTTGTAAGCAACACAGGTAAAACGTTTCAGTATATAGAACAGATATCACTTTCACTATTCCTAGAAGATGTATATTAAACATAAACCCTGTAGTCTATAAACATGTCGGTGTGTAATTAAGTCTTTGATAAATAAAAAAAAATCTTAGGCTAAAGTCCAAAATAGACAAAGTACAGCGGTGACTGCAACTGTTAGAATCCGGACATACACATAAACATATCAAAACGGTAGAATAATTGTGGTTTAACTATAATTGTCAGTAAAAGATACAAAAAGGGTGGGTTTACTTTATTTGCTTTATATAGATTCTGTCTTTTGTTTATTCATTTGTAACAGTACCGTCGTGATCTATTTTACTTACTTGATTCATTTAAAAAGAACAGATTAGAATGACTGCAAACGAATGTTTATGATCGACATTGCTGACTTTATCAACATTACCAAGAAGTGTACCTTTAAAGTTATATTAAAAAGAAAAACACTATGTATGGGTTTTTCTAATTGTTGAAGGCCGTACGGTTGCTTTTAATTTATAACATCAACTTCATTTGAACTTTGTTGGATAGTTGTCTCATTGACATTCATAGCACATCTCTTTATTATTATCCTGTAACTTTATCGACAGTTTATGTAAATTCGCTATTTTTCACATTACTTGCATGCTATAATTTGTTCTTTTGATTTCCAAATGCTGAGAGGATTTAATTACTGCAATGAGTGTCTGATAGTTGATAATATATCTCCGCTTCTCCTCCGAAATAAGACCTTGAGAGTTGTATACGAATATTTGAAATACTGCGATACTTAATACTCAATGCCAAGTATCTGTTTTTATAACAGAACAAATTCTGACAAATTTTGTAAATGCACCAAAAATCTCGTAATTTATCTGAAACATCTAAATAATTTTCAAACTCCAGATATAATTAATACAATTATTTTCATGTACTTGATTACAGAAGTTAGTGATAATTTCTTTGATAGTACGTAGTAAGGAAATTAAATAAATGCACTGAAAAATTATTTGAAGAACACTTACTAGAGGCAGTGATGAAACGAAATTTGACGAAATTTTTGTGTAGTTTATGAAGTCAATCCATAGTTCTAAGGACTACTTAAAGTCAAATGTGGTAGTGATATGATTGTTTGCTATTTGACTCTCTGTGGAACGCACGGACCTGAATGCAGATAAATTTAGATTCATTGTTTAAAATATCCGTTTAGTGTATACATCATACCGCCACCACATTTTTGGCTTTTTGTAGGTCGGTACGAACATAAACCGCTTTGCGAGTACAATAATTTTTTTTTTCATTCCAGAAATGTGTATTTGGTACCCATTTATTAATTTCTGAAAATGTGATATTCAAATATCTACAATATTATGTATTTAGCATGTAAAGTGATTATTTGGTGTAAAGGTTTTAATTAAAAATGTTCTATTTTTGTTTAAAAAATAAGCTTTAATTTTTATTTTTGGAAAGCATATATAAGAAATATGCGTAGCCGTACTTATTTTGGAGAAAATGTTTTGAAAATTAGTTTCCTCATTTGTTGCCTAATAATAAGCGAGAATGTCTCCAGCGTTCAAAAAGCTTAGACTTCGATTCCAGTTAAATTCAAACACTCTTAAAAAATAAGCTGAGTAATTTTTCAAAATCTATTTTAAGTAAATACAGTATTTATGAATTTACTTACAATTTCTTACTATTACTAAATGTTATGTACATTGCTTAGGGAATTTCTTGAATTTAATAACTAATATTTTTACATAACGTAAGGAAAAACTAAAAGTAAAAAAAAACCCAAATTACTTAAATTTACAAAAAAAAAATAATCAATTTACCTAAATGTAGCAAAAAAATTAATGTAATCACTCCTGATTACTAGGACATCTTATCCAATATTATTGGGTATGATTAGATAATTACTGATTAATATTTTAACTTAATGTAGCTTAGGTAAATTACTTGGCAGTTACTAATAATGATTTAATTTAAATTTACTATTTTGAAAGTTCTATTATAAATCATTTTAAACATACCATGTAGATGTAGATCCGGAAACAAGCTGTTAACTTATGTTAATACGTTTCCTAAAATTTATGACATGACACAACTATTATTGATTTAATAGTTTTGAAATGCAAAATCGATTATCTTACTATTAAATGTTAACGATGGAAAACATCTGTTTTATATATCAACAATTTTATCAGCAGAAAGTGTTACACAATACTACTATGTAGTGGCCTTCAAATCTGGTATTAATTAAACCAAATACATTATGCAAGCAGATTTTATATTGTTCATCAATTAAATTATCCTTAGAACAATAATTTCCAGTACAGGGGAGATGATATAAGATTAGCTATTTTTTAATTTTACATCAACATAAAATTTCAAGCATTTTATTCAAAGGATAAGTGAAAAATTATGTTTTTTATTGATTTACCAAAATGATGAATAATTAGATATGTAGTTTTGGCATAAACTCCTCGAAATATTTTTATAAGAGTAAAGTGTTCGTTGTTAATAACATGAACAACCGATTAAGACAATCATGTTTTATTAGTTAAAATATGAGTTTTAGTTCCAAACTGAAATTGTCATAAATTCAGCGCTAAAAAAATCCAAATATTGAATCAAAAACATTTTAAACTCAATGAAGACTTTATGTGTAATTCTTATTTGACAAAAGTGATATTTGTTTTTAATTTAAAGATGACTGCTACCTGATGTTTAATAACTTTACTAAATTTTTTATTTGGATCAGTTATTTCACAGAGCAACATTTATGTTTAAAATTTATATACACTCCTGTTTACTACGAATAAGAATAACAAGCTTATCCGACCGAGCAGGAATCATTCGGTGCCGTTATCAGTACACGTCATTTTTACACTTTATGGCATATCAGGCGTGTACAAAAATGAACAGAAATTGACTGCTACCGGATGGACACCCTACGACCTTCTACAGTGGGAAAACCCCATACCTTATAGTCAGCTATAAAAGACCCCAACATTATAAAATGAGAAAACAAACGGCCTAATGTATACAATACAATGTACGAAAAAAAAAACCAAATATGACAAATATGAACCACTGAAATACAGGCTCTTGACTTGGGACATGCACATAAAGAATGTGGCGGCGTTTAACATGTTTGTAAGCGCTCAACACTCTTGGATAGTAACTGGAAGTATATGTTTCAGGAATATGTTGTAATTAAGAAGAGACGTCTTCTGTTCATATCATGCTACTTATTTTAGATAGAAAATTATCGACAGAAGCTAAGGGCGCACTTGCCGTTGTCAATGTGAACACCAACGACGTCATAAGCAAAATATCAATCAACAGATTATCAATCGTCTTTCAAATTCGAGAATATTTCTTAGCCACATCTCATCTCAGTCCCCTTCGATGAGGTTGTAGCTGAGAAACACACTCTCGTTTGATAAACCGTCGATAATCTATGATAATCATGTCTACAAGTGCCGTATAAGTATACGTGACTGTACAACCTACATTTTAGAAATACCGTGAAACTGTTTACTCGCGTAATGGTATTAACCATATGTGGATTCTCAAAAACTCTAAAGAACTGCTTAATAATTTTAAATCTCGATCTTTCTCTAAAATTAATTCTATCAAAACCTTTGATTTTTCAATTTATGCTTTGAGATACCATATAACATATTTTGTTAATAGTGAACAAAAAGGTAAAACATGCTACACCGAGGAACAAGTGATCAGCATGCTGGAGTTTCTTATTGACAACATATTTGTTGAATTTAGAGGTAGACTTTTTCAACAAATTGTCGGCATTCCTATGGGAACGAACTGTGTGCCTCTCCTTGCCTACCTTTTCTTATTTTCATATTTTCTGATTGGGTTCCAGTAATATATCCCCCAGAACTGGAAATTAAAAAAAAAAGGAAACGGCTACCTCCGCCTCATTTTTAGACTTATACCTCGAATTTGACATAAGCGGTCATCTCAGTACCAGAATCTAGGAAAAATGAGATGATTTTAATTTTAGATTTCCCCCACATTAGCAGCAATATTCAAAACTCACCTGCATATGGGATATACATTTCTCAACTCATTCGGTATTCAGGAGCTTGTAGCTGCTACTCAGACCAGTCTCTGAGCAGAAAGTTGATAAACCAGGTTTATGTCAAAGAACATCTCGTCCTTTTTCTAAAAAGTTCAAAATGCTGGTAAGCGTGAATATCTAATGATCGACCAAAAGGGAGTAACTAACTAGTAATAATTTATAAAATTCCGCATCGTAATTACTAGATTTCGTAAAAAAACAAACCGTGTAGTGTGGTCTTAATCATTGACGCCTGTGGTAAAAGGAAAATATGGAGTGCTTCGTACCGAAGCATCAGCTTGATTCTATTTGTGTAGTGTTTGTTCGGTTAAAGTTTGGTAAGGGTAAAAGCCGTGACAATTTGAACCACAATTTGTGGCTTGAGTCGCCTGTTGAACTGATCCTGATGACATATACGATATCCAGTATCCCGATTCCAATTTACTCCATGACCTGTTTGGGTCTCTAGATTTTTATTAAACGACATTGCTCATCATCAAACCGTTACCTCAATGACGACTTGCTCCTTTTGGAACTGAAGTCATGTACTTTACAAGTTCTTGACATTTATTTAGATACATTGAACACTAAATGCTCATATAAATAAGAAAGGCATCGGACCAAATTTCTATGTGAACTTTGTTTTGGGCAATACTGGGTTCACGATCAGTTGTCCTTGTTCATATCTAATGTTTTGCTTGTTGTCATTGTCAATTATAGATTTATTTATGCAAAAGAAGAGCAAATTCGAAATATACGCCTTATTGATTTTTTTATCTTAAATTCTGATTTGGTCCGAGTACACAGTTATCGTCCTTTGATTTTCGTTGTCCACAAATATAGTCCTTAGTGTGGACAGTGTGTTACTTGCCAGTTTTTTTTATACCCCTTTCAAATTTATTTCTCCATGTTTTATGCCTCAAATAGCAAGTAGGGGGATAAAATTACACTTTAAAAAAATTTGGGTCATGAATTTTAAGGTAAAGTAGTGATTTGGTCCAGCTGAAAAAGGTTAAAAATTAGCACTTCGGAAGCTGTCAAAAGATTTCAAGACCCCCTTAACATAAAATTGTCCATGTTTTGAGTTAGAGCCGATGAAGTTTTCTATAATTTTAATATAATTTGTCCCAAAAGTAGTACAACACACTGTAAAAATATTATTGAGAAAGCGCAGGTGGGATTTTTTTAATTTTCATTTATTGTCTAAAAGAAATGCACTACGAAATAACTGTGTACTCGGACCTAAGAGGTGAAATCAGTAAATATAGAATCTGTACTTTGGCAACTTCCCTGAATAATTTGATGGTGTCAATTTGTCAAATAGCATGAAACTAAAGGATTTAAACTTTTATTTGATAGAATTTCTGCAAAAATGACCAATTTTGGCATTATATGGTCAAAATAAGCATTTCATAGCTTTTTCAATTTTGATGCATTAGTGGCATTCTGACTTTCTATCTGACAGGTTTTCTTGTGTCAATATTTGTGTTTCTTTGCTTTAATCCAGTTGTATTACTCATTTGTGAACTCTGAATCTACAGAAAAGAAGATTATCTCAGACAATGTGTGCAAAATGTGTTGTATAAATGACCCTCGTCTAACGCCTAGTTTGGATCAAGTTAATTGTGAGGAGCTTGGTACATAAAAGTTGAAGTCCATAATAAAGACCTCACTAAATTTGTATAAAAAGCACTTTACAATGTCTTCTGTACCTGTTTCATTTCACATAATATCTTTCTTTTCTTCTGTAGGATAGCAAGTGGTTCAAATATAAGCCTGTTGAGACTAAAATTGCATGCATTTTTTCACTAAAAAGTGAAAAATCTTTGTGTCAGACCATACTGTCTGCAAAAGAAGTTGAATGCAAGACACAAATATTTATTTCCTATAGCTTTAATATGTATTTTTAAATGTAAATATGTGCTACAGCCTGAATTGACTCTAAATTATTTTCAGTCTTACTTGGCCTAAGACCCTTTTAAACTAATATGATATGTTATTTGTTATTTTTCTTTCCATTTAAAGTACATTAAATACATATGTAAGGATTATTTATAACCAAAAAGCTTCACAAATTTAAAATTGCTGGAAAATATTACATCTTCATGTAAGGCCCCCCTTCACTGGAAAACCTCCATTTTTAGGCACAGGCTCATATAAATTTGACTTTTTAATAATTATGCTAAGTCTGATAAATCAAATGAGTACTATATTGCTTTTAATACATGATATATTATATATTAAGGCATTTAAAAAGTATTTTTTTGCAATATTTTAATTTTTTAAGCCCCAAATGTTGATAGTTGAAATTTGTCAATTTTAACGTCAAAATTTAACACGCAAAGTTGAATATAGAATTTATCATATTGTCTATTATGTATATCCTATTGCCATGAAACTTTGTAAGCAGTCTTATAATTTATTAAGCTTTGGTCATACCAAGTTTTATTAAGATTGGTCAACTTTTTCTATCCTATTAGGTCCGAGTACACAGTTATCGTCCTTTGATTTTCGTTGTCCACAAATATAGTCCTTAGTGTGGACAGTGTGTTACTTGCCAGTTTTTTTTATACCCCTTTCAAATTTATTTCTCCATGTTTTATGCCTCAAATAGCAAGTAGGGGGATAAAAATTACACTTTAAAAAAAATTGGGTCATGAATTTTAAGGTAAAGTAGTGATTTGGTCCAGCTGAAAAAGGTTAAAAATTAGCACTTCGGAAGCTGTCAAAAGATTTCAAGACCCCCTTAACATAAAATTGTCCATGTTTTGAGTTAGAGCCGATGAAGTTTTCTATAATTTTAATATAATTTGTCCCAAAAGTAGTACAACACACTGTAAAAATATTATTGAGAAAGCGCAGGTGGGATATTTTTAATTTTCATTTATTGTCTAAAAGAAATGCACTACGAAATAACTGTGTACTCGGACCATTTATTTGTAGTTATATATGCAGGGAGCGTTTTGTTGACATACCCCTACGGCATGCCTGAGCGGTGCTGGGGGAAGACTTTCCTCTTATGGGTCACTGCCAATAGGGTTATTTTATGACCTTTGGGGAAGTTTATCATGTTTTCTGCTCTCTTAATTTGGAAAAGGCGTCTCATAGTTAGCCAAGGCCTTTGTAATGCGAATGACACCTCGTATGAACCTATAGCAGGCTGTGCTCGGTCATAAGGGTGAAAAGATCCGGGGTCAGTATAGCCAATATTTGCGTTTGGTTATCCAAGAGGCGGGTAAGGGCCGATTAAAATTGTTTTTGGCTTACTTTTCCATGATTATGATTAAGTAAGGTTTCAAGCCGGAAGCAGAGACCCTTAAATTGAGCCATAATATACTCCTATGGGATGCATGGGCGGTGCTGGGGAAAATTTACCCTCTTATGGGTTAATGCGTATGTAATTTGGAGCGTTCCTGATAAAGATAAACCCAGAAAAGCGTTTAAGTGTTATTTCATTATTTTTAGATATAAATTCATTATGATCATGATTATACATACAAACATATAATATACAAAAAAATGTGATTTTTTTACGCAACATGTATCTAAATACCCATGAAAAGTCAACGACATATAGAACATGTAGAACACACATTATGATCATAACAGCTGTACAAGTGAAGGGTCCAACATTGCAAGAAGCCCTGCAAGATAATTAAATTGAGTTTTTAAAAAGTAATCCAGGAAGGACCTTTCTCAATCTATTGCGTATGTGTAAACGTGACATTTTTTTTTTTTTATAGTTTTTCCATAGTAGCCAGTGAACATGGCGATGGTAAATAAACTGCTCATTGTTATTTTGCTATCAGGGTAAAATAAATATTTGTATTTGTGTCATTCAAACATGCCGCTAACTCGTACTGCATGTTGAATTCCAGCTTTAAATTATGTTCACACCATGTAATAATGATGTGACTGGTGCAAACTTACTTGTACATGCTTAGACAGAATCAAAAAAGGAGCATCAATTGAAGCCGGTACGTGTCATGGGGATTTGTTTTTTTTTTATTTCAACTCGTTATAACGATTTAGCTAACTCGTTATACCAACTTAGTTAAATCGTTATAACGACTTAGCTTACTCGTTATAACGAGTTAGAATAATAATAAAAAAAAACAATTCCTCATGACACGAACAGGCTTCCGCAAGCTTCTTTGTCGTCTCCAAGACTTTTAAAAAAAATTGTTTTATTTCACAAAGTTGTTAATTTATCAATTATGAGATAATTATTCTATGCATTATATTTTGGGTAGCTTATGCACACATAGCTGTGTATTATCGATAATATAGCCCCATAAGAACAAATAGATTTTGCAAATGTCATGTGTTAATATATATTGAAAGCAAAAACCATTGCAAAATTAAAAGTTATATATATATTTATAGATTCATATATATTTATATAATATTATATATATATAAACATGATAATACCAGAACATTCGCAATATTATAAAATTATTACATTATTTAGGTTTCAGACAGAGTATATAATGTGATATTCCCGGCTTAGGGTTTATATCCCCAGTTTGATCTTTATTTATTAAACCAGTAGTGATCGCTTTGTTTTTGGGTAAAGCTGCTTAAATCAACTAATTGTTTTCTTATATCTTTATAATTACAAATCATAATGACTTAGTTGGCATATGAGTAGGAACAACAAAGTAAGCTTTATTCCTTCCCAAATAATTAAATAAACAAAATAAAAGGATAAAAGGACTAAAATTGGTAAATGAGAAAAAAACAACCAACGACATATCATAACATGTACATGCATGCAAGAATATTTTGCTTCAAAAAAGATAATCCAGTCTGTCTTCCTCTTTCATATCAAATCGTCTGAATATAAAGACTATTTTAATAATATGATATATTAGTATGCAACTTATCATTATATCATGTCTGGTAATATTAGTATACATGCAATAGGTCTTAACCATTTATTGTTAATGAGTTTGTGCCAAGAAAATATTTGTATACGACAACTACTAACGAGGTTCCTTACTTTCCACATGGGTATAGGTTTAATAGTAACTAACTAAAATCCGTGGATTATAGCAAAATCATTTTTAGATATATATCATTACCTGTTTACATCAATAATAAAATTGTGAAAACTCTTTTTTAAATAAATTGTATATAATAACATTATATTCATTTGTCACACATGATTTTTTAAAAATTTATAAGGTCTCAGATGCTATCGGTTCAGTTAAAATTTGCATTTTGAGTTAGAAACATCACAAATAGTTTTCCTTTAGACATATTATTTATGACTTTTACGCATGTTTCTCTTCCCAATCATTCACTCCCAAAACAGCTGTTTCTTTGTTTATGACATGGTTTGTCCTGAATTGTACTTGAACTTCCCCGATTCTTGGTGTAAATACATTTTCACATCCCCCTTTTAATAACTCCGACGGAGACAATCTAATTTCTGCCTTTAAGGTATTATACAAGTCCCTCGTTAATTGTGGTTTTTGTGATGTAAATGTGTTCTGTGTTATTGATGCAATTTCATAAAAAGGATGTCGATTTGAGAACAAATTTAAGAGGGCATGGAATCGGAATCTATTTTTATTTTGAGGTCAATTTGAGGAACGGACGTCGATTAGTGACCGGACGTCGGTCTGAGTCTTGCATATATATTCCGGTTGAATATCAGATGTTAGCATGGCCAGAATCAAAAACACGAACAGACAAACAGCAGTACAATAAAAAATCTGAACCCCTCAAGAAAATGGATGAACCCCTGCTCTCGCCTCTGGATTAAGCAGTTCCTATTTCACTAATGGCAGCCATCATGATAAGAAGAGGTTAGTGAAGCAAATTAGTTAATTTCAAAACAAATAAATGATTAACCAACTTAAATTTCCCAATCAATAAATATCATTTGAATGATATCAGTTCCAAGGCAAGAGTACCTTGATGGTTTTTACACAAAAAGACTAGATTCATACACGACGCTGGTTTGTCCCATTGAAGTCATACAATTTGCAGTTGTTACAACTTGCGTCTTTTGAAAAGAAGTCATCAATTACTCTCTCCGTCAAAGGGTTTTGAAAACTATGGTTATATCTGTTTTAATACAATATAAATTTTTAACAGGGATGTAAACTGTATATAATATTTTTTTGAGACGTCACATTTTCATTAGATTATAGCTATTTTGAATTTGATGAACATAAATATTGGAAGAACAATCACCATGCTTTAGATATACAATACTAAAGACTTAATGTATTCCTTATTGAGGCCTTGGCGGTTCAGTTGAAAGCATTTGGGGTTTTATTCTCTCAAACGTTTATTGTCTTTGGATTTCAAAATGTTTGTTCTTTATTGTATCTTTGAAAGTTTTTCACACGAAAACTATATCGTACGCATTCGTTACCGCTGTGATACTTCAGTTGGATTTAAAACAGAAATCATGCATTGATCTCAAGAAACATCAGCGTGTTTTTACTATTCAATTTAATAGAACCAGAGTTTCCATCGAATTTTCTTGAAATTATGTTCATATAGTTTTCCTTGACATGTGACTGATTAGATCAGACGCGGATCCTGCCATTTTGAAAGGGAGGGTTAACCCCGGGAACACCACAACACGTTCACATTATAAAAAAATATTAATATATTAAAATAAAAATTAAAAAATCGAAAAAAATGGAGGGGTTCCAACCCCTGAACACGCCACCCGGGATCCGCCAAGTAGGTGTGAACTGTTTGAAACTAAATATTTCATTAGTCATCAAGACTGAAAAATGGCACCACTTAATAATTTTAATCACATTTAATTATTTGAATAGTCGTTTATGTATAAATCCAAAATTAATAGTTTTGCAATTTTATTTGTCAGACTAAAAAAAAAAAGAAAAAATCTAAATTAATGAATACACATCAAAAACATGTTTAACCCCGCCGCATTTTTGCGCCTGTCCCAAGTCAGGAGCCTCTGGCCTTTGTTAGTCTTGTATCATTTTTAATTTTAGTTTCTTGTGTATAATTTGGAGTTTAGTATGACGTCCATTATCACTGAACTAGTATACATAAAATTGAGAATGGAAATGGGGAATGTGTCAACGAGGCAACAACCCGACCATAGAACAGACAACAGCAGAAGGTCACCAACAGGTCTTCAATGCAGCGAGAAATTCCCGCACCCGGAGGCGTCCTTCAGCTGGCCCCTAAACAAATATATATACTAGTTCAGTGATAATGAACGCCTTACTAAACTCCAAATTGTACAGAAGAAACTAAAATTAAAAATGATACAAGACTAACAAAGGCCAGAGGCTCCTGACTTGGGACAGGCGCAAAAATGCGGCGGGGTTAAACATGTTTATGAGATCTCAACCCTCCCCCTATACCTCTAGCCAATGTAGAAAAGTAAACGCATAACAATACGCACATTAAAATTCAGTTCAAGAGAAGTCCGAGTCTGATGTCAGAAGATGTAAACAAAATATTTGTTTAGGGGCCAGCTGAAGGACGCCTCCGGGTACGTGAGTTTCTCGCTGCATTGAAGACTCATTGATGGCCTTCGGCTGTTGTCTGCTCTATGGTCGGGTTGTTGTCTCTTTGACACATTCCCCATTTCCATTCTCAATTTTACATACAACTTTTACAGTTGTATATTGGACAAATTCCGACGTATGTATAGAACAATAAACATCAAAACTCTCATCAGAAATACAAATATTACATTGTATTAAATAATATTCAGAATTTTAGGACTGAACAACATGACGTTGTGTGTTTATTGTAAGTCACTGAGGGTATATTTTGTAACTATCAATTGCTTGTTTATATTCATTCGAAGATTATTGTAGACTATGCAAAGGATAACGATTTTTTTTTTATCTTTTCGACAAATTAATCCACGTTTCGATGACACGCTGATCTTTTTTTACAGGCCACCGTAAAAAGGCCGAGGGCATACTGGTATTACATGGTATAAATCCACTCTTACTTTTTCGTTTTTGATGCCTTATTGAGTTGTTCAACCAATTCGTGTTGGTAACCTTAAAACTTATGTAATGTTGATTTTATTGTCCCATTAGCAAATATGAAGGCTTGTGACAAAATAAAAAAAAGAAGATCGTAAAACAGATAAGCAAAACTCTGTTAACAGTACCTTGCCTTCAGTTCTAAAGAATTCTTCATTAGCTAACCTGCTCCATTTGCTGGATTGATAAAACAGGATCTTTAGTCTTTTGGAGGTTAATTAGGATATAAGAATCAGGTAATGCATTCACTTAAACAAGTAGAATGCTCAATTCATGAAAGAGCTGCAGAAACCTTAAGAATAAAGGCAACAGTAGTTTACCGCTGTTCAAAAGTCATAAATTGATTGAGAGAAAACAAATCCGGGTTACACACTAAAACCGAGGGAAACACATCAACTATAAGAGGAAAACAACGAAATAACAGAACACAGAAGTGCAACAAAAAACAAACAACAATGCAACATTCATAGAAACGAACTATTAGATAACAACTGCCATATTCCTTGACTTGGTACAGGACATTTTAAGAAAAAATGGTGGGTTGAACATGGTTTTGTGGCTAGCAAGACCTCCGCGCTTTATGGCAATGTTAAATATACCACTAAAATGACAACATTACATGACGGGAGCAGAGTACAAATAAATGCAAACACACCAAAGATAGAGAAATATATAAATAAATAATATAATAGTTCATTTCGACATGTTAACCACAGAATAACAACGAATAACTAAAATAATTTAAGACAGTACACAAAAACAGCTTAATAGAATTACGAAGTGTGTGTCTGTAACACGAATGGATCAACGCCACAAAAAGGAACGTCACAGGTAAATTTCTAAAAATTGGATATAAATCAAGATTAGGTTTCTAATTATGTTATTTGATGCATTTTATAACAAGACTTCCTGGTTAATGAAATGACAATATAGCTTTCCACACCAAGTATAAGATAATCGACAAATACCCATTTCCTTCATATAAAAAATCATTCTAGATATATCTACTATCGCAAATTGTGTCGTTTTTTTGTGTCGTTGCAATAGCTATTTGAATGACGACGTGAGTTCAAAAAAAAAAAAAAAAAAAAAAAAATTCCGAAGAATCAAAACACAAAACATATTCTTGTATTTGAATTCCGTCATATAGTGGTTACTGATGATCAGATCTTAACAGAAAGGATTACAATAATACTGATAACCAAACAAAGCCAACAAATTTAAGAGAAGTAAACTCCCTGAAGGACAAAAGACAAAGATGATTATTTGTTTTCCAATCATGTGTTTTCCGACTATCTTTCAATTGATTTTTTATCGAATTGCTTCATGTTTTGTTATTTGACAATTTTCATTGTATTTACGAATTATACGATTTTTAAGAATGACTCTTTACGTTTTTTTTATTAATTTCTTTTAGTAAGCAAAAGAAGCCAAACCAAAATAAATGTGGCGTTTTAGATTGATAAAAAGTGCCTTAGTTATTTTGACAAAAAGTATTGAAGCCTATTTGATGCCACATCAGTCTTATGTTTTCGGTTATATCCGAAACCAAATATTGATAAAAAATTAAACTTGGAGAGCGATTTCTCCAACAAAAAAAAACAACCACTGAATAGAGATACAAAATTAGCTAGGCAACGTCTCTTGCACTGTCATAACATTTAATGTTTCTCAACGAGTCAATTAATTCAGTTTAAGCGTTTTCAATGGATATCTGCAACTGTTTTATTTTTCAGAGCAGTTACTTTCTGAGTGAATGATCATAAGTGTGTATATATTCATACATTTTCCTCTGTTTTGCTTTTCTATCAATTGAGAAAAATTTAGACAAGGAAAACATGACAATTGGTTTCGATAAGTATCATTTATTTTAATACGGAATAGTCAATATAGTTCTATTCATTCGTGTTTTTGATAAAACACAACGAAAGTCTTTCCCGTGATTGTCCCCAACTCTTTTTTTAAGCTGTTACTTTCTTAATGAATGATCTTTAGTGTGTTTATTTAGACAAGAAAAAGAAAATAGACAATTGAGTTCACTAAATTTCATTCTTTAATATATAATAATCAGTTATGATAAAATACAATGAAAGACTGAAAATCAAATGGATTTGGGACTGAGTTAATTTCAAAAATAAAATTTGATAGATACATAAAATTATCTCCCTCAATGGGAAATTACTTTTAAACAATGACTTACAACGTCAATCTCTGAGTCTGTATAATACAATATTTCTTTAAATAAATTATACATACTTCAAACCTGCAATAAGTAAAGAAATCAGAGTGGATAAAACAAAAAATGTCAGGCAAACCCAGAACAAAATTGTATCAAGAGCTGATATCGCTTCCATCCACGTTACGCAGGTTTCTTCTCTATCAAAACACTTTGAATTGTCCGATTCTGATTGGACACTTCGTTTTCGGCACTTCCTTGCAAGTGTTCTTAACAAGTAATACACTGATTCATCATCAGAAAAATGTGCACATCCTGATTATATTGCTGAAATGATGACAATCACAGTTGCGATGAATATTTGTATCATGATGTAAATAGAAACAATCGGAATAGATTCTGAAGTCTGTGGCAACGAATCACTGATAATCGTGAGAAACACTGCATATGCTAGCCATACTGTTATAACATAACCTATGCGTTCCCCTGTACCTACCGGTATCTTGAATGTAAAAATATCCAGAATTGAAAGTAACAAAATCGGCATTATATAATTCATTATAGCGTACAATGGTTTTCGCTGAATCACTATTGTAAATCGAACTTTTGTTTCGTGCGATTCCGCAAGATTCAAGTCAGTTGAAGATAGTATTGTCCATTCACCATGACGCTGTAGATCATCGGCAAGTTCTATTCCCTTCCTGCCTTGCGTTATATGGACATCTTTACTAGACAAACTCCACGCTACAAAATCTAAATGACATGTCTGCTTATCAAAGGGAAAATATGTTGAATCTATATCGCATTTAGACTCAAACATTTGGAAGGGCCTCCAATACACCAATCCATTTAAATCAATAAACACCGAAATGAATTTTGATCCGAACTCTTCCAGTTTGGAGAATCCATTTTGTAGAGATATGTCTGGTTTCCATACCTCGCCTTGAGGATAATATATATACCTTAGCCCTCCGTAGCTTGCAGGTGTCCATGATAACAATTCATCTATCCATTCAACCTCAAGCCATCCAGTTGCTGTCAATTTCTGTTCGATCTCGTCGACGCCTGATATACCATAGAGTGTAAAAATGACGTGTACTGATAACGGCACCGACTGGTTTCTGCTCGGTCGGATAAGCTTGTTATAATTATTAGTAGTAAACAGAAGTGTTTATAAATTTTGCACATTAATGTTGCTCTGTGAAATAACTGATCCAAATAAAAAAGTCAATAAAATTATTAAACACCAGGTAGCAGTCATCTTTAAACTAATAAAATATCACTTTTGTCAATTAAGAATTACACATAAAGTCACCATTGAGTTCGAAATGCTTTTCATTCAATATTTTGGATTATTTAGTCCATGAAACATGATAAATCCAGTTTAGAACGGAAACTTCTATTTTAACGAGTGAACGATAATTGTCTCGATCGGTTATTCATGCTATAAACAACGAACACTTCACTCTAATAACAATATTTCTTGTTGTAATTTACCGTTTATTTTTTTGTTGATTGATGAATCTTTCCAAAATAACTGTAGCCAAGGTTTGAAGTTAAATTAATATGATACAGCTGAGCAAGCGATAAAAAAAGTTAGTTGCAGATCCACTTGTGTTTATATTCTCAAATTTCAAAAACTCCTATCTAACAACTTCCTAAATAAACCACTATGATAATGGTCATAACAATCATGAAAAAAAGCGAGAATCAATAAATATGCATGAAATATAACATCAACCTAATGGGAATCTAAGACATATTCACTAAGTACTAAAATAACGTATTTATTGAAATATCAAGAAAAGTAACACACGAAAAATATACATGATGAACATCCTATCAAAAGAGGCAATTTTGGACTTTAAGAAGTAAAATTAAGATGACGGGCACCACCTAGTTTTTACATCCAGGATAAAAGCTAGAGAGTATATTTATTTTCTCCTGCCTTGTTGATTATAAAGGAATATCGAAAAAGTGAAAAATGAATGTCGGTAATTGGTGTAGAAATAGCGAGAAATTTGAAGGAACTCTTTGTGATGAGCAAAGTTTTATGTCCAAAATTAAGCAAGGGTTTTTCTTCATTCATAATACTTAAAATATTTAGGAACCATAGATTACCCTTAAAAAGTGCCATTTTTCGCCTATGTAAATATTTTAACCACAACTGCAAAAATAATTAACTATCTCACTAGAGCATAGGGAATTGCAACCTTTATAAAGTTAAGAATGAGATTAAAAAAATTTGAACTTAGACCCATATTTTGAATCGAAATACAGAAGTGTACAGCTGTAACCCCAGGTCGAAAGTTATTAGAAGTAAACCACAACTACTATTTGTTTTCCGTACATAATTTTAATTGTTCTGAAATGATTTTACAATTTAAATCTGAGATTTCCTCAATATATCAGGTGCAGTGTGTATATATCTAGTATAACAATCTGGGGACGATCTCCCTAACGTCTGGATTAGAGAATTTCTCAAAGGACTACATGAGCTAAGGTAGCCGTCCCACTACGAAAACAAATTGACCGTTATATTTTTTTACTACATAATAGAATTTATAATTCAGCATAAACTCTGCTATGAGTGTAAGCATACGTGCATTAAGGGCCGTTTCATTTCCTGCCAAATACAAAGCTATCAGTTACTTGACTAACAATGCGCCATAGTAATGCACAAGCGACCTTTTTCATTCCTACATTCCAAAGAGACGGACGCAATATCATGTAGTAATTGACAAAGCAAAAAAAAAAAAATAGGATTTACATTGTTCAGGCTTGGTATTACTCCTCAAACGTTAGGACTTAGGTGGTATAATTAGAGTTAGTCTCTTGCATGTTTTCTGGGATATTATTTTAAGAATATTATTACTTCATGGCAAATTCATTTCAAATTTTGCTTATTTTACTGTTGACATTCATTTACTTATCCGGAGGTAGCAATCGGCGTTTATTATAAATAATTTAGCTTCTACGATTTTCTTTATGTACTGATGGATAGAGATCTGTACGTTGTATTTCATTTCATATTCAGACATAACACAGATTTGCAATAAGTTTCACCTCCGGCGGTCACAGATTATTACATTATGCATGCTCGACATATTTTTTTTGTTATTTTTTCATGTTTTTTAAATCCTTGCCTTAAGTGAGATAATCATTCAGATGTAATTCTAATAGGTATTAGCTGTCTGTAATGTTCCATTAAAAGATGTTGTTATTATCATTATTGATGTATTTTAGACAATTTTTAGCTTCTGTTTAATTACCACATTATACGCTTAATTACATAGACCTGGTTATGAACATCACAACGCTTCGATTGAACTATTTTTAGCAGCAGCTCTACCGCTGCCTTGTCATTCAGTACAGGGTGTTTAATCAGCCTTCTCGTACGTGTCACCCACATATGCTTTTTATTGTATGTATACCGACATTTGTGTAGCGTTTCATTTTACATGAAATAAATATTTCATTCATGAAAAATCAATATTTAGTTTGGTAAAGCATGTAATAGTGTCAATGAACTTTCAGAGGTTGCTAATTGACAAATTCTTTAATTTTGATACACAGCAATAATTGTTGTGTGTTCAATTGAATTCCTTTAGGTTTTAAGCGCTAATTAAGATAAATAAAAGAGGGTCATCAAAAAAGCGGCAAGCCACTTCAAAACTTCAACATTAGAAACATCAACTTTATACGAGGAGATGCAACTTCAACCTGTCCAAGTTCCGGCATCTAACAGTCCCTCAACTTCAGGAATATCTTTGTTGGTTCCTTCACTGGGTTTGTACTTACAAACTTACAACACGGAGCGCCTGAGATCATCCCCTGTTTTGCTGGGGTTCGTGATGCTCAGTCTTTAGTTTACTATGATATGTTTTTTGTACTGTTGTTTGTCCTTTTGTCTTTTTCTTTTTTTACCATGGCTTAGTCAGTTTATTTTCGCCTTATGAGTTTGAATGTCCCTTTTGTATCTTTTTACTCTATATTTTTTTCATTTGATACAATATATCATCCAGGAAATGCTATTAGCCAAGTTGTAATATATTTCAAGTATGCACTTAATTACTTTCCTAGCCTCGACGATAACATAACTACATGTAAGTCAGAATTTAAAACAAAAAATCAAAGCGGCGAATATGTCGAATTTGCTCTTGTTTTGTATAGCTTTATAACTGAAAATGACAACAAGCAACACATAAGTTATGAGCAAGGACAACTGGTCGATAACCCAGTATTGCCTAAAACAAAGTTTCACATCCATTGAAATTTGGTCCGATGCCTTTCTTATTCAAATGAGTATCTTGTGTTCAGCGCAATGATTCAGGAAACACTATTCATAATTGTTACGCAATAGGCTGACACATGATGTGAGTAGAGTTGATGAACTTTTACTGACTTCATAATAGATTTGGTCTCAAATTTTGCCAAGATTAGTGATTTGTTTTTTTACAAAATCTAGTTATTACGATGCGGAATTTGATAAATTTGTACTAGTTATTCCCATTTGGCCGGTCACTAGATATTCACGCTTACCTGAATTTTGAATTGTGTTCACTCCCCTTTGTGGTAACGTTTAATTTTGTCAGTTTTATGGACTTCCCCTTTTTGCATTTACCTTGGAGTTCGGTATTTTTGTTATATTTAAAAAAAAAAAATGAATTGATTTTCTCGTCATTTCTTAGGAATCCTTAAGAGAAATTTAATCCGACTAAAATTTTGAATTATTGCTGATTATAAAGAATTTATTGTAACTATCAAATCGTATTATAGCAGTATTAAGATTTTGATTCTCCTATTCTGCCAGGTTCTACTGATGTTTTGTATACGGGTGCAATGGCGGCCGAGTATTCGTAGAATATCAGGCCAGAGTAGATAAAGAATGATAGATGAAGTGAAACCATTTTGATTTTATCAAATTTCTTTCTTGCTCAGTCTTTAGTTTTCTATGTTGTGTTTTGTGTACTGTTGTTTGTCGTTTGGTTTTTTTTTGCCAAGGTGTTGTACGTTTATTTTCGACAAATGAGTTTGAAAGTCCCTTTTGTATCTTTGGCCTCTCTCTTGCAAATCATAAAAGAGTAAGATTTCTAAAATAATGTTTATTACGAGTACTATTCCAAACATATTTACACTACAGGCATTTGTTACAAAATTCTACAACAAGTTAAGATGTTACAAATGTAGGTTTTACAGTACGGTATTTATAGACACGATAATTATGGATTATCGATGATTTTTCAAACGAGAGGTTGTATTGTAGCTTCAATCTCACCAAAGTGCGACAGCCCTGAAATGAGTTGTGACCGAGAAACATCCTCGAGTTTGTATGACCATTGATTATCTGTTAATCGCTATTTTGCTTAAGACGTTGTTGGTGTTAACATTGACAACTTCACATGCGCCCTTAGTTTCTAGCGACAATTTTCTATCTCAAGCGAGTAGCATGATATGAAAAATTATCACAAAAAAAAAAAAGGAAAAATACACAAAATAGCGATAATTTAAATAACTATCAAATACGATTAGTTAATGTACTCAACATTACATTACAACATATTCCTGAAATAACCACTTCCAGTAACTTTAAATTATGAATAAAATACCAGAAATATTCATCACAATAACTATTTGATACAAACAATAAACGTCTCTACGTAATTACAACATATTCCTGAAACATATACTTCCAGTTACTGTCCAAAGTAAGAAGCGTTGAGAGCTTACAAACATGTTATACCCCGCCACATTTTTTATGTGCATGTATTTATTGAAGAGCCTGTAATTCAGGGGTTCATTTCTGTCATATTTGTTATTTGTACATTGTATTGTTTACATAAGGCCGTTAGTTTTCTCCTTTTCATTTTGCGGTCTTTTATAGCTGACTCTAAGGTATGGGGTTTTCTCATTGTAGAAGGCCGTAGGGTGTTATTGATTATAATTCATCTGTCCATTCAACCTCAAGCCATCCGGTAGCGATCAATCTCTGTTCAATCTCGTCCCCGCCTCATATGCCGTAAATATGACACGTACAGATAACGGCACCGATTCGTTCCTGCTCGGTCGGATAAGCTTGTTATTTGTATCAGTATTAAACAGGAGTATATATAAATTTTGAACATTAATGTTGCTCTGTGACATAACTGATTCAAATTAAAAGGTCAATAAAGTTATGAAACACCAGGTAGCAGTCGTCTCTAAATTAATAAAATATCACTTTTGTCAAAAAAGAAATACACATAAAGTCATTATGTAGTTCGAAATGCTTTTGATTCAATATTTTGATTTTTTAGTCGCTGATGAAATATGGCAATTCTAGTTAGAAACTAAAACTCATCATACTTTAACTAATAAAAAATAATTTTCTTAATCGGTTGTTTATGTTATAAACAAAGAACACTTGACTCTAATAGCAATATGTCGAGTGGTTAATGCCTAAATCACGTATCTAAATATATGAACAATTTTGGAAATCAATAAAAACATTTATTTTCACTTATCCTTTCAAAAAAATGTTTGAATTTTTATAGTTATACAAAATTAGAAATAGTTAATCGAGTATCACCTCCCTTGAGTGGTTATTATTATTTTATGGATAATTTAATTGATTAACAATATAAATTTTGCTTACATAATGTATTTGTTTTGATAGATACCAGAGGTCAATGCCATTACAGAGTACTATTGTGTAACAATTTCTGCTGATAAGTTTATTGCTATATAAAACAGATGTTTGCAAGCGCAAAAATATTACAGTAAGATAATCGGTTTTGACATTTCAAAACTATTAATATGATAAATAGGTTTGTCATATCATTAATTTTAGGAAACGGATTAATATCAGTTAAAAGCTTGTTTCCTGATCATATTAATCATTTAATTGCATGAAATGTTAATGCCAATTTGTGTATATAATATAACCTGAATTTAATGAATAAAATATGTTTACACTAATATCAATGTGCAGTACGTGAAGATAGTTGACCACACAGCATAACAAAAGCAATTTATATATCAAGAGCGAAAAAAGAAAAAGCAAATTACAAAAATATAAGACTTTCTGCTAAATAATATCTTTTTTCAAGAAATTAAAATAAAAATGACAACAAGATGCATAAATCATTTGACATATTTTACTGATAAACAAAAAAAAATGAGGTTGAATATAAAATTACTTATTTGTGTATGTTTTAGACAAAAAACATGTAAAAATTCCTCTCAAAAAGTTATCTTTAACTACATTGTTTTAAGTTTTGTCTATAACATAGTAAGATTGATTAAAAAAACATTAATTCATTTTCACAAATTTTCAAAAGATGGTTTCTTTATCAAATCCGTGTGTGTATATCCATGTTAGCTTTAAAAAATACGTATAACACAAGCACGCTGCTTAATAACATTGAACTATGCTTTGACAAAATTTGAACAATAGCAATGTATTTTTATTTGTCTATTTGATTCTGTAAATTAGCATTATGAAAACACAACTATTAAACACTTATTACTTTTAATTTTAGTGTAATTACATTTGGAACATTCGTTTTTATTGTAAAATATCAGTATGTATCATGATTTTTTTTTATAATAAATAAAACATTACACTGTCTTGAATCAGAATTTCCCGGTTTTTATGAGGCAACAAATGAGTAAACTCATTTTTGAAACATTTTCCAGAGTTTTCTAAAAAATAAATCCAGTTACGCATATTTCTTATGCATTTAATACAAAAGCAAATTGAAGGCCTATTCTTCCAAAAAAAAAAAGAATTCTATTTAAAATAAAACCATTACACGGATTAATCACGTAACATGCTAAATGTATAAATATTGTGGATACTTGAATCTCATATTGTGATGAAAAAAAGTAGCAATTAAAAATAGGGTTACACATCACACATTTCCATAACGAAAAAAATCTGTATGTACTCGCAATGCGGTTTATGTTCATACCGACCGACAAAGTAGTAAACAACGTGGTGGTGTTTTGACGTAAATACTACACGGATATTTTAAACAATTAAAAGTGAATTCTTCAACTTTCAGGTTCTTGCGTTTCACAGATAGTCAATAGGTAAACAATCAGATCACTTCCACATCTCAGCTGAAGGCGTCCTTTGATCATTTGAAGGTCTTACTATGGACTGACTACATATACCACAGAAAAATCTCGTCAAATTTCGTTTCTTCTCGGCGTCTAAAAAGTGTTCTCCAAATTATTTTTGAGTGCATTTATTCAGTTAACTTACTTCTACCAACGAACTTATCTTTAACTTATGTAATAGCGCATATGAAAAAAAAACCGGTATTACTTACTTTTGTAGTGTAAACAATTCTTAAATTCCCCATTTTCTACATAAGAAAATGTCTGTACCAAGTCGGGAATATGACAGTTGTTATCCATTCGTTTGGTGTGTTTGAGCTTTTGATGTTGCCATGTGATAAGGGACTTTCCGTTTGAAATTTTCCTTGAAACTCGTTTTTTTTTGTTATTTTATTTTTTAGATGTTTCAGATATACTAAGTGCTTTATGATGCATTTACAAAAATCTCAGAACATTGTTCTGTTATAAAACAGATTGACGGATACCCCATATCCTTTGTTTTTCTATTATATCACTTGAAAATGAGAAGTAATTATTCAAAAACGCCTCAAAAACATGTCAAGGTCTTATTTTGGAGGAGAAGCAGAGCTATGTTTTCGACTTTCTGACACTTATTGCAGTAATTAAATCTTATCAGCACGAAGAAATCAAAGGAACGAATAATAGCATGCAGGTAATGAGAAAAATAGCAATTTTACTCATACGTTCGATAAAGTTGCAGTCTTCGTATTTTTAATATAATTTAAAAGGTATTCTTTGTGGTAGTGTTGTTAAAGTCATTAATGTCAATCATAAACATTCTTTTGCAGTCATTCTAATTTGTTCTAATTTGATTTATTTAGTCAAGTAAGTGATATGGATGACTACGGCACTGGTACAAATGAATAAACAGAATAAACATCTATGCGATAGTTAACAATGATATATTAAGGGCTACTATTTTTTATATGAAGTTCATATTTAGAGTTATAATAGTAAGATAGTAGAGAAATAATGTATTAATGATAAATAATATATATACAAACAAATTATAAATATATACCTGAAGATACCCTGGTCTTTAAGTACTAATATGCAGGGATCTCCACTGAAATAGCTGTAGCAGTGAAGAAATCTGTTAACAGCATGTGCAATATTGTTGTTGAAAAAAAACCAATTGAATAAACAGAAGACAGAAGCTATTTTAAGCAAATAAAGAAACGCACCCTTTTCCTATCTTTTACTGACATGTACAGTTAAACCAAAACTATTCGGACGCCTTGAAATGATTATGTCTGTATCCGGATTCTGTTAGTAGCTGTCCCCGCTATACTTTATCTATTTTGGGGTCTATCCAAATATCTTTTATTTTATTTTATCAAAAACTTTATTCAAAACTGTCATGTATAAAGACTTCGGGGTTTATGTTCATTCTATATCTTCTAGGAATAGTGACAGTGATTTCTGTTCTATGTACTCAAACGTTTTACGGTTATTTCTAACATTACTTCTGATCACTTTGCGATTAATCAAGGTCACTGCAGAAACATGTGATAGAATATCATTTCACTTTGCTAGCACTAAAGGTTGGTGTGGTTGCTGATTTACTTTTTTTATCGAAAGGGGTATCAGCTTGTTCAGTAGCTAATGCTTCGGTATATAAAAATAAGAGAATGTTGTATGATTACCAATGCGACAATCTTCATAAAAGACCAAATGACGTAAACAACAGGTCACCGTACGGCCTTCAACAATGAGCAAAATCCCTACCGCATAGCAAGCAATAAAAAGCCTCGAAATGACAAATGTAAAATCATTCAAACAAGAAAACTTACGGCTTGTTTTATGTAAAAAAACAATAAACTAAAAAAACAAATATGATATACATCGACAAACGACAACCACTGAATCACAGCCTCCTGACTTATATGGACGATTTGATCATACACAAGTGTGATAAAATTACGGTTACAGGTACTTCGGGCAATGTCAACCTTAAACGACCCTTAATATTGTATGTAGGCTCCTTTTAAGTAATAACCTCTCAAACGTTTTATATTTTTTTGCTATATAACATTTATCAAGAGAGTGCTTGATTAAGACTATTCCGTAAACACGTGTTTTTACGACAAAGCAACTAACATGATTTGTATTCGACAGAAAACGTTCGTTCCCGAACATACATGATGAATTGCATATGACTTTAAAAGATTGTTCTAATATATACATGATGAATGGTATTCGACTTTAAACGTTTGTTCTCGAACATTCATGATGATGTGTATTCGCCTTCAACCGTCTGTTCTCAAACATACATGACAATTTGTATTCGCCATAAAACATTTGTTCTCTTACATACATTACAATTTGTATTGACACAAACTGTTTGGTGTCGACCATACATGATGATTTGAATTCGACTTTAATCGTTTGTTATCAAACATATATGATGATTTGTATTCCGCGTAAAACATTTGTTTTCGAACTCACATGCTTATTTTGATTCTGCTTAAAACGTTGAAGTGAAATCTACATGGTATATTCAAAAAGATTAATGATAGACCTTTAAAAATATACCATTAAAATTAAATCATCATTAGTAACTGCCAAGTAATTTTGATAAGCTATATCAAAATGAAATATTAACAAATAATAATCTCATCATACCCCGTAATAAGTAGAAGATATCTTTATAATCAGAAGGCTTTCATTAATTTTTTTGCTTCATTTCAGTAAATTGAAATATTTTTAACAAATTTAATTAATTGGTTTTTTACTTTAAGTTTTTATTTAAGTTTAAAGAGACTTCAAGTAACTCCCTAAGCATTTTTTTGTAATACATATTTTTATCTTTATATTATTCTCAAGTCTAATCTACAAATAGAAATGTACAAAAAAAATGCAATAACTCATAAATATATGGTAAATAAAAATTATCGCAATAGTTTTAATCAATAATGCAATGTTGAATACATCTTTAAGCTCCTTTTCCCTTATATAATACATCAGTATTTGACCGTTGTTTTTTTATTTGCTTTATTGTTCGAATGCAAACTTATAGAGTCCATGTCAATCCTTTAATAATATCTAAGCCATTCAATTGCTTTTATAGCATATGGAATATTAAGTTTAATTCGGCATAAGTAAACATATCTCTTCATTATCAAAATACATGGATTAAGAATATCTTTGAATACATGATATTTAGCACCCAAGATTATTATTTTTAATAAAGTTGGATGATATTACATACTCTTTCCAACTTTTGAATAAGGTCTAGCCAGAAGGTTCGAACATATATCTACATTCAAATGTAGATGTATATGTGACCCGCCATTACATTTCCAGGATTATAGAGGTAGAACGTCTTTGTGAGAAAAACGACATTTACTATATGTGGCAAGCCACGATATTTCCAGGCTTATGGAGGTAACTTGTCTAAAATTGGCTTTTTTTATATTTATCTAGAACACACTAAAACAAAACACTATATCATGTTAATATGAACTATTTGTTGTAATAACAATGAAACGAGTCTTTTTGAATATTGGCATGATGAGACTATTCGATGACGACTTTTTATTATCGAAGGCACTAATTTATAAAATACAAAATGTTTTTATTTTATTGGCGCCTAGTAATCTCCAACAACGTTTTGAATACAAATTTCAAATGAATTTACTACAATGCAAACAGTTCTTAGGTCTCTTTTAGAAAATGTAATTTTAACTTGTTGAAATGAAGTTAGTATAAGATTTGTCAAAGAAAGCTTTTAGAATTATTTTTTTAATTTGTCTTTTAACTTAGATTTATGATGCATGTCTCTACACCACATTAAGCATGCGAAGCGTAACAGTTTATACGTAGTTGTTCTCATATATGCATTTGATACAGTGCATTTATCATGGATATATTTTAGAATCCATTTATGAAAATTTATAGAGCAGAGAATTTAGATTTGTTTTTATCAATTTTATATGAAGATTCAGATATTTTTCACTTCAAACGATAACGTAAAACTTCTGCAGACCTTATATAGGATGTATAGGTAATCTCTTCTTCACACATACTTATTCAATTGAATCTCGAGGAAATTGAAGGTACCATCTGAAAACAGTTATAGATTTGTAAATGATTGATTTACTTTCAATTTATATATTAGTTTTACCGGGCTTCAACTTATGAAGTCAGAGGCGGATTTTTATATCTATTTCTTTCGTTTGTTTTTTGTGTGTGCTGGGCCGCAGCTACATATATATGGTAAATGCATAAACTTTTTTCAAATGCAACTCCTAACGTTGTCATGGTACCCCACCCTTTTCGAAATCCTTGAACATATTTTAAATCTACGATGCAAACCTATTTTACGACATTTTTGGACTTTTGTGATAAATATTGTGTCTGGTATTTTCTGTTTACTTATCTATGGATTATCTGTACATCGCATATATTCACGTCAATCGTTTTATGCCAATCGATTGTCCCGAGTATAGATAAATGCATTTTATTTCTTAAAATCCATTTAAGAAACTTGTACTCCTATTGAACCTACATTATTTTACAGTTCGAGTCAAATTTTTGAAAACAAAAGCGTTGAAGATAATATATGATGGGAGGGGTATTAAGTGGCTCTGACTTTATAAATATAAGAAGATATGGTATGATTGCCAATGAAAAACTCTCCACCAGAGACCAAATGACGTACAAGTTAAAAACAATGGTCACCGTACGGCCTTTAATGTTGAGCAAATTCCATACCGCATAGTAAACAAAAAAAGGGCCCCAAAATGTGTTGACGATTATGATTAGTTTGCTTGCTTTAGCTAAAAGCTTTGAATTAAATAAATTTCAAATGCAATGGTAAAAAGCATATAAAACATAAATTCAGGATAGAAATAAACGTATGTGTCCCCATACGAAATTTACACAACGTTTCTTATATTTAACAGCGTTTTTCTTACAATGACTTTCTACATCCATAAGCCTGAAAATTTAATGGCGGGTCACATATATATTTCTTTGTTTCTGTACAAAAAGTTCACAATTCTGTATCACTATATCTACGTTTCATAAGTAAATTATTTATTCCTTGAATTCTATTGAGTAATCTATATTGAAATGCCATTAGTGTGGGATCTTCGGTTATAAGTAAAGGGAGTTTAAAAAAGGAGCTCTATTCTTCAGCCTGGATATCGATTCCCAGTTTTGTTTTCCATTGATCTTGTATATGAGATTGGGTTTGCGTTATTTTGTCTAGAAAAATTATAAAAATGTTTTGATACTTTAGCTACTGTTTTTTTATGGCGGTCAAATTTTTGAGACTTATTGTATTTAGTTTGAAAGTGATCTGTGAGTGGATAACATCTTTATATTTCTGTGGAAGTGCACAAATTAGTCCCGAGAACTCTAGGAAAATTGTTTCAATATTATAATTTCTAATTAATTCCTAAAAATTGTAAAATTCTCCATTTTCCCTTATAAGATCATTTATAAAAAATGTATTTTTGTTTATCCAACTATTATTGAATATATCATTTATTCAAAATAAATCATTTGATGTACATTACCAAAATATCAAAATGTATACGAACAAACATCATTGATGGATGACTTGTATATCACTACAACTAGTAACAAACACAGAATGTGTTTGGCCAATGAATTGTCATGACAACATTTGATCAAAATTCAAATAACAACATACATTACACAACCAAATTATTTGTCAGTCAAAATAAAAACTTGATGACGATTGAACTAATTTTTATATCACAACTGGGCAATCCAAAGCTGATGTATTGAAGGGCGGTCCAGTCAGCAATATTTTACAAGTAGTAGGTGGGGTATCAATAGTCTGCATAACATCAAGTAAATTACGTCAAAATTATCAATCGGACTATAAGCAAAGAATGATAGTCCGCCACAAAATTTACCCATGACATTTCAAGCCATATCAAAGCTATGAGCAACTTTAACAACATTTCAAACAATCAAAATAATTAAGTATATTGTGTTTTATGCAGCAATCAAATTTCACTACCGACTATGTATTGATGTTGTTTAGAAGATCACAGATGATCATGAGGAAATACAACACAATGTGGATTCCTTATATATGTTTTTATTGATGATTGAATTTGATCAAGAAAATAAATATAATTTCCAATAAATAACACATTAACTCCGTCGTCAAAAAAAAGACTGGATGGCGGTCGTACATATCAGGATGCTTAATCACATATCCTTTTTGTTTTAGTATTTGAACTTAAGACCTCAACCCTCCTTTGTTTAACTTTCATGGTTCTCTGAGGCAAATAATTGAAGAACCAACAATTAATATTTAAGTAAGTCTAGCTGAAAATATCGTTTATTTTTCAATTTTTATATAACAGTTAAAAGGATGCCGATTTCTAACGACCTAAGTCAGTATGACTATTCATTGCAAAATGTGTGGCTGCACCTATTCGACACGAATGCGTGTTGTTCTCGTTAGGATAACAACCAATACATTGCATGGTCTTACTAAGTACTTTAGAAAATTAGTAACGTGTTACAACGGTTTGTTCAAATGTCAGAAACGGAGTGAATATTTCTCGTGTCTGATTAATAACATTCTCACTGGGCAAACATTTTTTTGATTAAACGTTTCTACTGTAAATGTTGTATATACACTTTTTGATCTATTTTTTTACATCAACTCTGTTAATGACATGTTGTGTATTTCTATTAATTGTAATTTCCCGGATTCATTCAAATGCATAGAACGTTAATGAAAATATGCAAAATATGTTGCTGCACCTTTTCGAAACGAATGCTTGTTATTCTCATCAGAATAACAACCAATTAATTCCCTGGTCTTACAAAGTACGTTAACTTAGAAATTATTAACGTGTTACACCGGTTTGTTAAAATGACAGAAATGGGGTTAATTTTTCTCGTGTCTGGTAAATAACATTCTCACTGGGAAAATATTATCTTGATTAAACTTTTCTACTGTTAATGTTGTAGATGACCTTTCTTATCTATTTTTTGCATCAACTCTTTTAATTTCATGCTGTGTATTTCTATTAATTGTAATTTCCTTGATTATCAAAAAAGCATAGAATGATAATGAAAAATAGATCTTAATGATGTATTTTTATCAAGAATTATGAGTATGTATGTATGGCTAATCCTGGTCGTTATGTCCTGTCGAAAATTCTAATGCTAGATACTCCGGGTACTCAGCATTATACCAGATGCAAAATAATATATTTTAGTTAGCACTTAAAAATATTAAAGACTCTTTAGTAAACTTGTTACATATATGCAGAGCTCATTCAGCCATAAAAGGGAACAGAATTTACTGATTAAGGAGCTATCTCATGATAAGTGTGTTTCAGGATTGACCGCTAGTGACCGCGTTCAAAACAGACGAAAGTCTAGGCGAGTCCAAATAGGGTGCATTTTGGGAATTATTTTAAACCTTAATACTCTTGAAAGACAAATATTCTGTGGTGCATTAGCTTAAAATGTGTTCCAATTTTATCTGAAAAATTGAGTCAAAACATCCGGTGTACTCTGCGCACGCTTAAATGAGTCGCCTCAAAGTAAAATACCGAACTCCATGGAAAATTCAACACGAAAAGCCCCTTATCAAGTGGCAAAATCAAAAGCTCAAACACATCAAACGAATGGAAAACAACTGTCATATGCTTGACTTAGTACAGGCATTTCCCTATTTAGAAAATGGTTGATTAAACCTGGTTTTATAGCTAGCTAAAGCTCTCACTTATATAACAGTTGCATTAAATTCCATTCTTTTGACAACAATTTGTGAACAAAACAAACAGACATAAAAGGTAAAAATGTCAAA
This sequence comes from Mytilus californianus, assembly GCF_021869535.1. Classification (NCBI taxonomy): domain Eukaryota; kingdom Metazoa; phylum Mollusca; class Bivalvia; order Mytilida; family Mytilidae; genus Mytilus; species Mytilus californianus. Next base: position 44,361,016 of record NW_026262582.1, on the reverse strand, counting down.
AATAGGGGTACAACAGTCGTCATAATGTAATAATCTTAATCCCTATCAAAACAAACAACTATGTCAAATATGAAAATAGTTTTAAAATATCAAAGGCAAAAATAAAGTGTAATATATGATATAACAATAATAAACACAAGTAACCATGATTTTTTCTAATGTATTGTTTTGGATTTTATTTTAATCAATAAAGTAATTAAAACATGAAGGTCTGCCAAAAAAATCAAAGTTGTCTAGTCTATGATGATATATTCTTTTTCAGCATAACCAACGGTTACTCTTTAAGGTAAACTAAATAAACTTTCCTCTGTTCGGAGGAAGGCAGTGCACGTCTTTCCTTTAAAAGATTAACTCGTAGTGTTGCAACAGATGGCGCCACTTCTGGCACGACACTCTGCCCACTTCTACGTTTTAACTTCATCCAAGCGGCCAGAACTTTGTCTCGATCTATTAGACTGTTGAGGCGCATTATGATCTTTCTCCACTTTTCCGCTTTTCCTGGTAGCCTATGCACGGCCTGGAACAACATTTTTTCGATGCACTCCTTAGGTATCTCTAAATGTTTTTTAAACACAAATCCTAACAAGCAATTTAGTCAATTTTGGCATCTCGGCAAAGGGGGTTCCGGCCACACCACTTATCACCAAGTTCCATTTCGGCCTCACTGTTCTAGCTAAAAAAAAGGTCTTTTTCTGCTGCTTTGATTTTTTCGTCAATATCACGATGAGTTCGACATCTTCCTCTAATTAAAGGTGCAAACTTGCAATGCATTCGGACACCGCCTTTGATTCATATATTTGTTTTAATGTCTCATACCTTTCGTGTTCCTTTGTGTCCCTGGTTTTCCGCTGTTTCAGTATATAACGCAAATTGACTATTGACTCTAACTACAACCACTGACCACTCTTTACACAGGAAGTGGATTTCGGTCTACTCGAATGTACCTTTTTAGATAATGTTTGTAGCAATTAAATCGCCTTTCTTTACCTGAAATATGTTCATAAAACAGATGGAGTTGTGTCTGGATCATCTATTGTTTCTATTTTAAGTCTAACTCATACTTCACATCGACATGTAAGCTAATTTTTCAATAAAAAGGTAAAGAATAGAAAAATACTACCTCATGCTACCGGAAGTTCATCCTAAGAAATTTTAATACATGTAACACTTAGACATGGTAAGATATTGTTAGTCAATCCGATAGCCTTCTATTTACTTAAAATAAGTTGAAAACATTAAGAAGCATGTTAAATAAAACGGCTCTGTGAATTTGTCTAGTACAAAGTTTGGATCATTACCATATCACTTGATCATGTTGTCGTCATGATATGTATGAAATTATTTCCACTGGATTTTAAAACCCATTTCATCCATCCTTCCCATCCCATCCATCCATCCATCCATCCATCCATTCATCCATCCATCATCCATCAGAAACTAAAAAATGATAATTTAAACTGAAAACAAATGTGAAATATTCAACATATAGCTAAGACATATAAATAGTTGAATGATATTTCTCCAGAAGCATAAAGGTCTGAATGTACATGTCAGCTAGCGACAAAACTAGCCTCCAAACACCAAATTATTACCATTTTTCAATCAATGGTGAAATCAACATCGACTAATCCAATTTCGACTCAGCATCAAGAGTCGAAATATATATACTTATATGGAACAAAGTTTGGGACCACGAGAAAACTTCGACTCATCCGAAATTTCGAATCAACCGATTTCGAGACAACGAGAGTTAACTGTACTTTTTTTTTACCTGAGTCGCCAACTCCAACTGAAACATGAGAAAATTTTGCGTGCATACATTTTCTATGTTCACCAAATTTGAATGATATATCCCAAAAACATGGTGTATCGAATTTGCTCTCATGAGAAGTGCAGTGCAAATTGATCCGAGAACTATTACAATTTATGTCGCACGGCCCTACATATACATTGTAAATACTTTACAACTTCTAAATTGTATTGTAAATTTTTGGCGCAATATATTTCTTTTCTTTACCGAAAGATCTGCACATACACGGAGTTGACATAGTCCTTTGAAAATGATGGCAACGAAAGAGTTGTTGGAAGGATTTGACTCAAGAGGTACAACAATATTAAACAAAGAATTTAAACTCGGTATGCTTTTTTCAAACGACATAAATTCAGTTTGGTTGAAGACGTCTTAAATGTTTTTTTCCTGGATATACATGGAATATTTGCCACTGGGCGTTTACGCATAAAACTAATCAATCCTTCAATGCAAATTTGACTGAAAGTTGAACACATTTCCATTGTTTCTGTCAAAATAGTCTTTTAGGCTAAGCGGAAGCGCATCATACTAAGAAATGTGCGCACGATCAACGCGTTTACAACCCAATAACATTATAAAAAGGAGCATTTAATTCTTGTTGTTAATATTTCATGATAAGACTTTGAAATTGAGAGGTACAAAACGTGTATATAACATTTTTTCTTTTCTTTTCTATGCATTGTTTTAACATTATCACGGAGAGCATGTGCAGTAACAGCTGTTGTATTTTATACAGATAAAACATGAATTTGGAGTGTCTCGCGATTGTTGTCAGCCAATCAAAATAACGGATTCTTATAAAACATACATGTAATGTAATTATTAATATATATGTTCAATCGAACAATTGGAATTTAAAATAACTAATTAGTTGGTACATATGTAGCTCAAGCATATTTTCCAGATGAGCGTAACAAAATTGACATTATTACCATATTGAAGCAGATGAACTTATTTTGATTTTTACCTTCATAACTTTCGATTGTAAACACACACGGCATGGTTACAGTTTAAAGAATGGCTGTATCTCTTGTTACAATCAACCATTGAATATTATGGGCGCAGTCATTTTATAAAGATAACATGTTATTCAGAACTAAGAGTATGGCTAATCCTGATTGGTCGATGTGTGGAGCCGGTATTTTTTATAACAAGACACCTCGTGCACTTTGCATTACACCAAAGACAAAATGATATATTGTCCTTAGCCCTAACGGAACTGAGAAGTATTTTCTACGCTATGGTGAGACCCGTGTTTTTAAGTGCCGAATTGATAGACATGGGAGATAAGTACAAATTAAGTTAAGGAAAGCAATGGGAACCTATAATTTACGGACTAAAAAATACTGTCACAATAATTTTTCTTTATTTCTAGCAAGGTTTCGTTCTAAAAATCAACATTCTAAAGTCTGTATCTCGAAAAAGGCTACTTTTGCCTAATTGTTTTTTTGAAATCTACAGTATGCACGCAAATTAAAGTATCAGTAGTTAATTCATTAAACGCTTATCAAACACAAAATTAATTCAATGTCTGTTTAATTTACGTTGAACCTTAAAATCGTAGCTGTGAATTAATCTATTAGTTAAACCGTTGTTATCAAATTAAAACAGATAGCAGTACGTAGCGATTTATGATCCATGTAACGTTGCTATCAAATTAAAAACAGATAGTAGTACGGACCGTTTTATAATCCATGGAAGCAAAAGAGGGACGAAAGATACCAGAGGGACAGTCAAACTCATAGATCAAAAACAAACTGACAACGCCATGGCCAAAAATAAAAAGACAAACAGACAAATAATAGTACAGATGACACAACATAGAAAACTAAAGACTAAGCAACACGAACCCCACCAAAAACTGGGGGTGATCTCAAGAGCTCCGGAAGGCTAAGCAGATCCTGCTCCACATGTGGCACCCGTCGTGTTGCTTATGTTATTACAAACCCGGTAAAACTTGGACACATGATCTGTATTTTGATCAGATTGTGTACCATGAAGTCAAGAAACACAATTCATAGTTTTGCACCGTATGTTCCGATTATTTTTTTTGGCTATACTTCCCACGTACAGAAAGAAAATACAAACATAAAAGTGAATTACATTCAAAACACAAACAACGATAAGTAAATAATTTAAAAAAGTGATAAAAATATGAAAAAGCATATGAAATTACAATTGAGGATGCCAAGTTATCCTAAGCACTTCATGTTTTGACTTAAAGTTAAACATAAAGTTATGTTCTGTCAAATAAAGTTAAACCGTTAATGTTACTACAAAGTAAAATGGTTTGTGTCTCAATGATTAAACACAGTCGAATTGATAGAAAATATCAATGACTGTGTTTGCATATAAAAATTGAACATTTCAGTTCATAAAAAATCATATATGCACATAATGGTAATACCCGGCATATTTCGGAGAGGGTAAACAAAAGTAATATCTATCATTTTGATAAGCATGCGGTACCACTCTCCTAAACTATTATAAACGTCACTTCTCGTTGTGAGATCAAGACAGCTTGGCTGGTTGAGTTTATAGGTTACTCTCAGATATTTCTCCAATTGAAAACTGTTACTTCATAGAAAGAGTCCCTTTCAAACACTTTGTTCTTATTCATTTCAGGATGTATGGGATACATAGCATGTATTTTATCCTGTTTACCATAAAGTTAAGGACAGTAACGCTGAGAAATTATAAAATAAGATTTCACACGCTGTGTAATCTGAATTTCTGCTTACCTACGACAGCTTCTATATTCAGGTCATGTCTGATAATATTTGAGATAGTAGACTTCCTCCAGAAGTTTGATTTTGCTTGGAATGTACCGTACCATTTTAAATTGCTGCCACATTTAGAAAGGCATATACACCCGACAATATGTTCATGTTAAACATATTCTAGATACTGAAGGGTGAACAATTAAGACGATTTTGTGCCTGGGATATGCTATCTCATTTGTCCTAAGTTCATCCATACAGTTGTACATGTGATATGTGTTAAAGCTGAAAACAATTAAAACAAAAAAGGATGTGATATTTACTATTGCAGGCAAGCTACATTCATGCATGACTAAAACCATTACCGATTATAATTTAATTGCTGAGAGGGCACTAAAGTAATCTTATCATGTTATCAGTAATGGGAAGAAATGAAAATAGATAAACATAATTATTTTTCATATTTTCTTTTGATTTCCCTAGGTTTCCACTTATAATTCTAGGAAATAATATTGGTGAAAACATTGAAATTTTTGCTTATCAATATGTTAGTAAGAGTATTCATGTTTTATTTTACAGAAATCTTGAGTTTTGGCTTATCCACGTGTTTGTAAGAGTATACAATTCTTAATTTACAGAAATCCTAAGTCTGGGTTATCAACATGTTGTTAAGAGTAAAGAATGTTTGTATTATAAGAATCTTCAGGTTTGGCTTACCAATATGTTGGTAAGAGAATAACATCTTTATTTAAATCAGTCTTGTGGTTGGTTACATGTACCAACTTGTTGTTAAGAAAAAATTATTTTCAAAGCAATCTTGAGATTTTGCTTAATAATATGTTGGTATGAGAATTAAATTTGATTTCGAAGATAAAATTTAGTTTGGCTTATCAACATGTTTGTAAAACATACATATGTATAGTATGCGTTATGACAAACTTAAATGCTACATTAAGGTGTTGATCTATCATCTCAATAGTAATAACTCAAAATTTGAGCATATGGAAATGTTCAAGTGCAAATATAATCTGTTATAAATCTATGGCTACGGAAATTGCATTTGTTAAACAAATTATTTTGTCTTAAAAATGTGTTTGAGGCGAAGTGTACGTGATTTACTACTCAACGGAATTTTTAAAAAATTTTACATATGGATTCAGCTTGTAAAAATACACCATAAAATAAAGTAAAAAAGTGTGATTCCGTTTTTGTTTTTCAGATACAAAATGCAAGCTGTTGAAATTAACAGCATGACACGCCAAAAATACAAAGGATATAAAGGGGAAATCATAAAAATAGGCAGATATTTTTACTTTATCAAAATTTTCTATTTCGTTGGTCCACAGTTTTTTTTGTTAAATCGATATACGTTCAAAAATGAACGACGAATCCATTGTTGAAAAGAAAGTCTTTAGCAACCGTGCTAGTTTTCAAGCTATATCCTGTGGAAGATTAATTTTTAGCGGAAAAAATAAAAAAAATATTCGGCGACGTTATTGATGTCTACTGTAACGTCACCACAACTTATACTCTATAACGCTATTAATAGTATTATACCGTGCAGTGTCGTAAAAAAAAATCGTGAGTGTGTATAACCCATTTTTCTAATTATTGCAAATGCTCAAGCATAATCAATTGATATGGAAATAAACTGACTAATTTGTAAGGATATTTCTGCTGCCAAAAATAATGCAAATTGGCAAATAAATATACTGCAAGTGAAAGAAAGTTGCTGTATAGACTTTAACTCCATCTTTTCTAAATAAGACAGGGTTCCACATCTTTTTTGAAATGCTTGTATTGTTCTAATTTTTATGAATCAAATATCGAGTTTGAAATTGTCCCGGTTAACACAGCGTTGACAGAATGATTATATACACATTTGAATAATCGGTTATAATATTGGGATCGCGTATAAACGTCTTATTTCTGCATGTTTGTATTTAAAAAAGTAAAAATATTTTTCTGCATCTTTTCATCCTCACCATTTCTGGCGTTATTCGAGGTATTACGCACAAAACCCATTCTATTTGTCAAGTTTACACACGTACACTTGACACAAATCTGCAATTTTATTTTTAAAAATTTCCTGTCTCGATCGCTTTCCCTTTCCTTTAACTACACGACAAATCATGATATAATGTTTGCTGGAGTTTCAGTAACAAAGGAAATAATTTCTCGGTCCATTATTTGTTATATATCCACATCCAAAAAATAAGAAAACTGCATCTGCATATTATCTTGAGAATTTTTATGGCTGTAACAAGGCCCAAAGAAGAACCAGCATATGAATTTCAGCAAAATAAAACAGATCGGAGTTTTTGGTATAACATACCGTAGCACAGATCATTCCCAGTATTATGCCTAAGCTTTGTGTATATCGTAATGCTATAGCATTATGTATAGTGTAATGCTAAATCTTTGTGTATAGTGATATGTTATAAATGTACTGGTGTAATGCTATAAATGTACTAATGGAATGCTATAAGAATGTACCAAGGGCGATGTTATGAGAATGTATCCATCCAGTATGATGCTAAATAAAATGTACCTATTGTAATTTTATCAGAATGTACCTAGTGTAATGCAAGGAGACTGTTCATAATGTTATTCTATACAAGTTTACCTTGTGTAGTGCCATACGAATTGTGCCTGTATATAATGCAAATGAATTGCTTATTTGTTAATGTAATATAAAAATAAGGAGATGTGGTATGATTGCAAATGAGACAACTATCTGCCACAGTTTAAGATAGATCGGGTGTCTTTTTCTGTGCGTTCGTTCTGGTCATGTTGCAAAAATACTTTTTTGTTTTAAAAATATTTTACCAAGTATTATTCAATAAACAAAATACCTAAAACTTGAAATTTAAAGATTCAACTATCGTAAAATTAAGTGTCGTTAAGTAAATTTAAATATTTTAGGGATTTTTTAAAAGAAAATAAGGCCCGTGACCCCCCATTTTTATTTGATATTTCAGAAGTATCAATTATCTCACCGAATTTAAGCCAATTCTATCGTTTAAGGTTTCCTCGATAAGAAAAAATTTAGTTTCCCCTATATAAACAATATAAAATAACCCAAATTTAGTTAATTTCAATGTATTATTACGAAAAAACAAGGTTCGTGATCCCCAGTTTGTAAATTGGAATTTAAAATTACATTGACCCAGAAGTCTTTTACAGAAGTTGAAGAAAATCTATCATCTAAAATTCAGACACCCCAGCTACTTTGAATGAAGTGGATGTAAGCAATTATTATAGGCAACCATACGGCCTTCAACAATGAGAAAAAATAATACCGTATAGTCCCTCTAATCATTGTAATAATAACGCTTGTAATTTCAAGTGTCCCACCCGACTTCGTTTCCCGTTTTCACGCACAATAATTTGACTTTCACGTGTCACGCTTTAAAAAAATCGGCCAATCCCGGATCACGCTTACAACCCAATGAGACCCATTGAATACATTATTTTCTTCAACCCCTTCCCCTTTTCCCCCTACCTTATACTCTTATACTCTACTCTATCATAATCTTCAATTGAGGCTTGATAAGAAACATTTTATTTCAAAATTGTGTTCACTACTTCTGAATGACACAAAAGCACAACAAAAGAAAACAAATTTCGCTATCCCTTCGAAATTGGAATTTGAAAAAGAAAAAAAATAACATCATACATCTGTAGTTTCATTTTCAACCATGGTTCTAAATTTAGATTTTACTTTCCTCAAAAATTGCGGACGGAATAGGAGACACCTGTTTATTTTCTGCACCTTGAAATCTGAGATTTTGATGACATAGATTTTACTTATTCTGAGATAAATGTTGTAATGCTCAATTTTTAGTTTCTGTGTAAATTTTTGTGGACGGAATCTGATGTATTTTTGTTGGCTGTTTGCTTTGTTCTTCGGCTTATAAATTTTGCACTAGTGGTCGATTACCCCTCAGTATCTTTTTTACTTTTTATATAAATATAAATCATGTCCTAAAATTTTCAATTGCATAAAAAACGGACATGCTAACGTTTTTGTAGTTCAACACACGAATTCACATGCAATACAATTATTTTTTACCTACAATTTTACGCTACACTGTGAATTTAATTCAAAACTAAGTTTTTTCAAAACATTTTGTGGGGTCAATTCTGGTTTAATTTTAATGAATTTGATACGAAAAGAAGCAAAATTCCTACTGGTTTATTTGTGTATTTGGTTATTATTTGTGGTAAGGCGTTTTAACTTTCTGTTGAAATAAACACGAGTCGTATTGTGCACTTGCTCCTGCGTGTCTAAAACAAAAACAGTGGTAATAGAGTCAGACTAACTCACAATAGGATACTCAGATTTCTTTGAAGTTTTAAGATAGCACAGGAATACTTTTTTTTTAAGTGAGGTCCTACAATAAATTTTTCCAAACTTGGTTTTTCCTGACCGGCCACGAAACAGTATTTTGTGTGTTTTGGATAGTGATATTATGGGATATGATAGAAAATAGCACTATTTATATATGAAATGTCATTATTTGTGTATATTATAATAAAAGCGGCAGCTCAGAAAAGGTACAAGCAGCGAGCAAATCTGTAGTTGATTTATTCATTTTATGTAATAAGCAATAGAATTGACATAGGTTTTGAGGTACATACGTGAAATGAATACTTAAAATATATGTTTGGTCGTTCTTTTATAAAAGTGTGGAAGTGACTTTCACTTAGATCAACTTTAAACTTTGAATTTGTGCTTAAAATTTATCCAGTGGATAAATATTGACCAGACACGAAATATATCTACTTAAGGCCATATATAGAAAGTAAAAAAAAGCAACATATATGTATGTTAATACGTGAATGGAATTAACCAATGCCATTCCTTCTTGTCTTTAACTCTTCATTGAAAATATACGCCGGGGCATTTGATAGCCTAATTTACGATATGGGTTTTGCTCCTCGTTGAAGGTCGTACTGTGACCTATAGATGATCACATTTACGTAATTAAGACTGCTGGAAAATTGTCTCAATAGCAAATATACCACATCAACTTATTTTTATATTACTAGTATGATCGCGGAAAAAATGTGACGTTATTTTGTGTTGTGTTATGACGTTTACGAAATATATAATTTTTATAAGTAGACGTCTTCACAGTTTTTATTCAATTCTTTTATTATGCAAAAGTAACCATGCCAAAAGTGGTGTTAGAGATTGATAAAAAGAGACATTTAATTATTATCAATACACACAGTATTGAAGCACATTTGATGCAACATCCGTCTTATGTTTTCAGTGATATTCGAAACCAAATATTGGTAAAAATTGAACGTGGAGAACACTTTCTTTAAAAAAAACCCATAAAATAGGGATACCAAACTAGCAAGACAACGTATTTTGCAATGTTATAAAATTTATTGTTTCTCAACTAGTTTCTGAATTCTGATTTAAGCCTTTCAATGGATATCTGCAACTGTTTTTCTGTTAGAGCAGTTACTTGCTGGGTGAGGTATAATAAGGGTTTATATGTTTATACATTTCCCCCTGTTTTGTTTTTTCTTTCGATTTAAAAATATTTAGACAAGGAAAACAAGACAATTATATTCGCTAAATATCTTTCTTTAATAGTAATTTTTGTTGTTTTCAGTCGTATTTTGGATAAAATACAATGAAAAATTGAAATCAAAATGGATTTGAGACTGGTTGAATTTCAAAAAGAAAATATTCTAGACACATTAAATTATCTCTATCAATTGGAAATAACTCTTGAAACATGATGTCGATCTCTGAGTCTGTTTAATACAATGATGCTTAAACAATTATATATATTTCAGACCTGCAATAAGTAAAGTAATCAGAGTGGATAAAACGAAAATTGTCAGGCAAACCCAGAACAAACATTTATCAAGAGCTGATATCGCTTCCTTCCACGTTACGCAGGTTTCGTCTCCATCCAAACACTTTGAAATTTCCGATTCTGATTGTACACTTTGTTTTCGGCACTTTTTGGCAAGTGTTCTTAACAAGTAATACACTGATTCATCATCAGACAAATGTGCGCACCCTGATTCTATTGCTGAAATGATAACAATCACAGTTGCGATGAATATTTGTATCATGATATAAATAGAAACAATCGGAATAGATTCTGAAGTCTGTGGCAACGAATCACTGATAATCGTGAGAAACACAGCATATGCTAACCATACTGTAATAACATAACCTATGCGTTCACCTGTATCAACTGGTATCTTGAATGTAAAAATATCAAGAATTGAAAGTAACAAGATTGGCATAATATAATTTATTATAGCGTACAATGGTTTTCGCTGAATCACTATAGTAAATCGAACTTTTGTCTCGTGAGATTCTGCGAGATTCAAGGCAGATGAAGATAATATTTTCCATTCACCATGACGCTGTAGATCAGCGGCAAGTTCTATACCCTTGCCCCCTTTTGTTATATGAACATCTACATTAGACAAACTCCACGCTACAAAATCTAAATGACACGTCTGTCTATCAAACGGAAAATATGTTGAATCTATATCGCATTTGGACTCAAACACTTGAAATGGCCTCCAATTTACTAATCCGTTTGAATCAATAAACACCGAAATGAATTTTGATCCGAGTTCTTCCAGTTTGGAAAATCCATTTTGTAGAGATATATCTGGTTTCCATACTTTGCCTTGAGGATAATATATATACCTGAGCCCTCCGAAGCTTGAGGGTGTCCATGATAACAATTCATCTGTCCATTCAACCTCAAGCCATCCAGTAGCGGTCAATTTCTGTTCGATCTCATCTACGCCTGATATGCCGTAAAGTGTAAAAATGACGTGTACTGATAACGGCACTGACTGGTTTCTACTCGGTCTAATAAGCGTGTTATAATTATTAGTAGTAAACAGAAATGTATATAAATTTTGAACATTAATATTGCTCTGTGAAATAACTGATCCCAGTAAGAAAGTCAATGACGTTATTAAACACCAGGTAGCAGTCATCTTTAAATTATCAAAATATCACGTTTGTCAAATAAGAATTACACATAAAGTCATCATTGAATTCGAAATGCTTTTGATTCAATATTTCGGATTGTTTGATCTCTGATATATGATAATTCCAGTTAATAACTAACACTGATATTTTAACGAATAAAAGATAATTGTCTTAATCGGAAATCCATGTTATTAACAACTAACACTTCACTGTAATAACAATATTTCTTGTTGTAAATCATCGTTTATTTTTCATTTATTGATGACTCCTTTGCAACATAGATGTAGCTAGTTCAATGGTGTGAAGTTAAATACCTATGAGACAGATGCGCAAGCTATACATATAGTCAGTTGCAGATCCACTTGTGTTTATCTTGTCAAATCTCAAACGCCTACCTTACAACTGCCTTGCTAAACTAATATGATCATGGTCATAACAATCATGAAAAGGAAATAAGCAAAATCCAATAAATCTTCATGTAATATGACATCAACCTAATGGGAATCTAAGACATGTACACTATGTTAAAATTACTTTTTTATTCCGATATTTAGAAAAGTAACATACAAAAAAGTAGACATGATGAACATACTATTGTAAAGTGGAGATTGGGGACTTAAACAAAGTTAAAAGGAAGAAAATAAAGATGATGGGCGCCACCTAGTTTTTACATCCAAGATAGTAGCTAGAAATTAATTTATTTTCGGCGGCCCTGTAAATTATAAAAAAAAATGAAATAGTGAGAAATAAATGTCGGCTTTTGATGTAGAAATAGCTTGAAATTTGGAGGAAACTCTTTGTGATGACCATAATTTGGTGTGCAAGATTACGCAAGGGATGTTCTTCATTTATACTACTTCGAGAATTCTGGAACCAAAGAGTGCCCTAAAAAGTGTCATTTTCAATTAAAAAAGCTGCGCCACAATATGTGTTTTGAAGTTTTATTCAAACTCAAAGGTGTTGAAATTCAAAAGTTGATCGTTTTTTTTAACGGATCTTTTATTGTGAAAACGCAGAACATAAAAAGGTTACCATTGTCGCCTATGTAAATAATGATTTCAGTTTGACCTCATGAAAAGATAAATTATCTCGCTAGCATAGAGGGAGAAAACAACCTAAATTAATTTGAATTATAAATGAGACATAAAATTTAAAGTTAGAGCCAAATTTTGAATCGATATAGTCAAATACAGATGCGTGCACATGTAACCCTAAGTTGAAAGTTATTACAAGCAAACCACAACTACCATTTATTGTCAGTACAATATTTTAAATGTTCTGAAATCATTTTAAAATTTGAATCTGAGATTTCCTCAATATATTAGGTGGAGTGTGTGTATCTAGTATAACAATCTGAAAACCATCTCCTTTACGTCTGGATGAGATGAGTCTCTTAACGGACTAAATAAGCTGAGGTAGCCGCCCAACTACGAAAGAATGACCATTATATTTCTTACTACACAATGGAGTTTATGATTCAGCACATATTCGGTCATTAGTGTAAGCATACTTGCATTAATGGCCGTTTCAATAATAGGCTCGGGAGTTTAGTGTGACGTCCATTTTCGCTGAACTAGTATACATTATTGTTTAGGGGCCAGCAGAAGCCCACCTCCGGTGCGGTATTTTCTCGCTGTGTTGCAGACCCATTTGTGGCCTTGGACTGTTTGTTGCTTTTTGGTCGAGTTGTTGTCTCGTTTCCATTTTAATTTTATTATCAGTTATCAGATTTACAATGCGAAATATTAATGCGAAAGCGACCTTTTTCATTTCTACATTCGAAAGAAACGGACGCTAAATTGACAAAAATGACTGGATTCACAATGTTAAGGTTTGATAGTACTCTTCCAACATCGAGACTCGTGGTACAAATATAGTTAGTTTCCCACATGGTTCCTAGGATATGTTATCAGAATATTAGTATTTCATGCCAACATAATTTCAATTTTTGCTTGTTTTACTGTTGAAAAACTAATCCGGAGGTAGCGGTCGGCGTTTCTTATAACTAATAATTCACCTACTAAAAGTTGTTTATGTACTGTTACATAAAGATTTACACGTCTAATTTTATTTCATATCAAGGCATAACACCGATCTGCAATAAATATAACTTCGGCGTTCACAGCTTAATACAAGTTCACATTATTCATGTTCGACATAATTTATTTTTATTTGTTCATGTTTGCTACACTCTTGCCTCAATACAGATAATCATTAGAGATGTAGACTACATCATGTACATGTATTAGATGTAAGCTTCTAAAATCTGAGGGACGTTAGTCTCGAAGATATGAGAATAGTGTATCTGATTTAGAAGTAATAAATAATTATTTTATGTTTTCTCTTGTTTTAAACAGATAATTCATTTTGATAAAACAGAAAAAATGTCAATATCTCAATTTTCCAGGTGCTGTAACACCTTCAGAAAATGATTCATTGGTATGGATTTAGAATGAAATCTTAATTGCATCTATATTTCTGTCATCAAATAGATAAATTATTATTGCTTTGGAATTGCAATATGAATCGCTGTACTATCTTGTTTTGTCTGGTTTAAACTTTTTGCTGATAAATGATAACACTTGTTAATTCAATTAGAGATGTTATTATTTTCATTATAGATAAAATTCAGATCAATGTTAGCTGACTTTATGACTTGATGTTCCATTAAAGATGCTATTAATATCTTTATAGATGCAATTTAAATAATGTTTGGCATTCTGTTTAATTACCGCCAGATAGGCCTAATTACTTCGACCTGGTTATAAATAGCACAACACCTTAGTTGAACCATTTTTAGAAGCAGCTCTGTCGTCATTCTTTACAGGTTTTGCATTCAGCCTCCTCGCACTTGTTATCCGAATGTGCTTTTGTTATCGTATGCTAATCGACATTTGTTAAAATCATCCTTTCGAAAAATTGACAGACGCCATCTCGGGTTGGTTGACCGTTATTGGATATCTGTTTCACAGATGACGAAGTATATGTTCCAATTTTACTTACCAAAATCCCGTCCTCTTTCTCTTGAAAGTGATATACCTAATAAAACTATCACCGATTTTGTCCTTACAGGTACGTTATTTTTCCTTGCTAAAACTTTATTAGTTTTTGTATTTGTTCTTTATATTTATATAATGACATGTATGTTAAATGTTTTATGTTTTCGGCTAAATAAATATATATCATTACATTCTTTTAATGAAGCAAAAAGTAGTTCTGGTGTTACTTTGCTGACAATCAGGCAATGGATAATGTCAGACGGAGGATTAAGAGCTCGCTGACCAGTCTTATCATTTGCCAAGGGGTACATACCATACGATACCCCTGTGTAACTCCTTATTTCATATTGAAATGTTTTAAAATTAAAAAAATAGTGGTAACTGCCCATTTCTAAGCATATTTCAGTGTGCAAGATGCCTTCCTTGTCTACTTACCACATATTTTACTGAATGTTATGAATTTATTTAATCGTTATCTTTTTTTAATATATTGCTCTTTTATTTCTAGTTTTTTGCATTTGGCACACAGCTAAAAGGGAGTCAAAATATACCAAAGGGATATTCAAACTCGTGAGTCGACAGTAAACTGACAACGCTATTGGTAAAACAAAAAAAGACAAACAAACAACAGAAAACAAAACACAACATAGAAAACTAAAGAATGGGCAACACGAACCACATCAAAAACTGGGTTTGATAAAATGCAGCTCTATATGGTGGTTTACCTGGCAGTCATTTATAACTGTCTTTGGTCAATATGGCATATTTCGTTGCGTTGGTTTTAAATATTTCATTTAGCATCCGAAAAATAAGGCATTGTGGATCTTCTGTAACCTATGATCCACCAAACAAAAAATGTACAAATCTCTGAATTCCCACGATTCATTTAGTTGGATGCTTCATTTGTTGTAAATACTTAGTTATTGTGTTAGTTATCTAGTTATATTTTTGTAGTTTGTCAATATGAAAGGTGAGTACGTCCATTTTTTAGATTATCTATTTACTATGTATATCTTAATATTTTTCTAGTTATAATGTGGTTATAATTGTGTAGTTTTATAAATAAGCTGTGGCCAATACAAACAATACCATGTATTTGATAATTGCGCATTTATAATAAACTAATTTTATCTAACACGTGCTTGACATATGAAATAAAAAATGACCTTGATAAAGGTACACCTGATTCTGTTGCAAAGACAGATTGAGAACTACAGTACAACGTCTTTCTCTAATCTATTTATTTAGCAACAATAGACACATAACAAAAAAAAAAAAAAAAACATTTTTAAATAAATGAATAGTAACCCCGTATCTAAATAAGTTTCACATTCCAAGGTAAATTCAAAAGGGGGAGTCCATAATACATGAATAACTGACAAAATCAAACGTTATGAACCAACGATACAAGTGAAAAAACAATAGTAATAATCCTTACTTGGTACAGGCATTTTCCGAAGAAAAAAGTGGGTTTAACCGGGTTTTATAGCTTGCTAACCTCCCACTTGTATGACAGCCGTTTATAGTGTCGTTCGGTCGGTTTTTGATTTTTTCTAAAGATACAAAAATGCATTCATTAGTAAGTTGGAAATCGTGGAGGCATAATTTTGAATCAAATCTCAAAGTTATCAAGAATAATAATTCTCCGCATCGGTGAACAGGCTAAAAACCCGTCTGCTCATAATTCATACATGTTGTATAAAATATCAAATGTTATTTGCAGACATATTCTGTTGGGATTAATGTTTTCTTTAAGCCAGTCAAAATAGATTTAAACACAAAAAGGTTTACGCATAAATTTTCAAAACGGATAAATCTATCCTTTACAAAATAAAATTAACGAATTCCACACAAAAAAAGATTTAATCGTCTGAGATGTTTCAAAGATTCACAAAAGCTACAAAATGAATAACAAGATATTCAGAAACTAGTGGCAAAAGTGAAATACCTTAAGACCATCTTTACCCTTGCAATAATAATAATGAATAATAATCTTAAAACTTTAAGATACGAATCAAATTAAACTCTGTGCAGGGTTTTTGTAGCATCGATCATGGCGAAATTCCATAGGTTATATATCGCGCTGTCCAAAATATCGCCTCGAATTTTGGTATGGTGTAGGAAAGGGTTTGCATCATGAACCAGTTGACGAAATGTCTGAAGCTGTAAAAAAGACAAAGAGTCTGGTATATCATTAAGTATTCCTGAAACATGTTCACTTTATAAAACCAAAATTCCCTTACGCTGCACACATTACAAGTCTTCTCATAAATATCATGATAGAAAGTTCTTTCGATAAAATGTCGGCAGTATTTATATTTAGCAATGAAATAAAATGCGTTCTTCTGGAATTTTCTCCCAATAAAACTGCTGATTCTGCTATTGGAGATAGTTCTAAGAAAGCCATAGATAGCTTATTATCTGCTTATTTTGGTTAATCATCTGGCCATTTGTCGCAAAACCATTTACCTTGATAAAATCCACCGCAACCTATTATAGATAATACGTCTTTTGAATAAGTGCTTATCAGCGGTAGAAGTGAGCAGAAGGTAATTAAACATACTAATTCCATTCCAATTACGGCGTAATTCTAACCACAATTGAATATCGTGTTTACATTCGTTGTTCAAGTGTACTTATTATAATTTTATTAACTGAAGCCATTATATTTATTATATTATACAGATGGGTCACATAGGCACGTACAGTTATAATATCCCGCATTGGAAAGTAATTATAAGATGACCTAAATATTTTTTTAGTTCCTTTCTAGAACACGATGTTTTATTTAGGTTGAAATTAATAATTTCTGTGATACGTTTATTTGATCGACAGGGAGTTTTGCTGTCATATTTATTGTGTCCAGATAATGTCTAAATAGTCTGACTCATAGACGGATCAGACTGTCATTTTGTTTAAAAGAATATATAATCTACTAGTATTGAAAATTAAACTTAATAAAGCCATAGTTTCTTTCAGCACAGTCTGATGGTTTTTCGACAGTTGACAGTTAAAAACTCATCAAGTAAAGAAAAATAACGAAATACCATAGTTTTTCATCGCGATCCAACATATACTACTCGATAACGTACCACACAAACGAGGGCTTGATCTACATCTGAAAGGTAAAGTTGAATCAATAAAAATCCACACAAGTGAAATGCCAATATGGCATCCAGCTCGAATTGCAGGCAGTCTGAAGACGCGATGAAAACAAGGTAAAAAAGCAGATACCGGGTGAGGTAGAAAGGCACGATTTAAAACCAGGCATAAGTTGGTAAACGTCGTAATAGCTCAAATTATACAGATAATTGTTAATCTACTATTGATATTCAACATTTTTAATTGATGACAATTTCTAAATGCATTCAAATGAAGTTATATTGGAAGCTTTCAGATACAAGTGGACATTTTCATAATTTTATGAAAATCGTAAAGCTGGAATCGTTAAAGTAAAATCAGTTGATTTACTCTTGTATCATAACGTAACATTCAATGTATATGAAAGGAAAGTTAAATATTATTTGCATACAATTAAAATTAAATGCAAATGTCGGGGCAGGTAAATAGCCGAAGAAGGACAAAGTTTTATCTTGGGGCAAGTAAATAACCGTAAAAGGACACAGAATTATCTGTATGCAATTGTTCCTCTTATTACAGTGGTAACTGAATTTAAATAATAACGCGTTAGAACTACTTTATAAAAAAATATCTTTTCGTTTTTTTGGGGGGTTAATTTGTTCACGCGCCGAATAAACTTGAAAAGCTATGATAAATCGATCGATCAATCAATCAATAAATCAATTCGAAAAACCGCCTTGTGCTTTCATATCAAATTTATCTTGTTTTAGCAGCAATGTTCTCCCAGCTTATCGTGGGGTTTCACATGACAATATTTGTTTTATTTGGCGTACAAAATTGTAGGCTTCGATGAGTTTTTATTCTACATATGGGTAAAACCCCTCGGTATTTTCTCCATCTTTGTATGAGAACTTTAAGATATTTCTCTGGGACCTATGCATCAATATTTACAATGCCACACGTTCTAACATGCTACTGGTTCACCCACCTAGTATCCTGTTATGGCTGTCCATCTGTTTGTTCATGACAAGTACAAAACTATTGATAAGCTGCATACTGCCTATTTTACCTATGTTTAACTCAACTATACCAGGGAAATGTAAGCACATTGTTTAACTGTTTGAAAGGAAAATCCTTTGTTACAAAGAAATGTTTCTATTTCATGCATAGCTCTGATTCCTTGTTCTGGTTTGACAATACTTTTGGTCCTTTCAAATCAAATTAGCTCGTCAACCTGCCGGCCTTTTAGACTTTGGTTTTCAAATGTTTTGACCTCGATAATCACTGACGAGACATTAAATTTTGAAAATGTGCATCTGCTGCACTTAAATCGGTATCGCTTAAAGTGATTCATAGCGTACATGAACAAAACAATACACAATCAAAACTTATGACTATAATGAAACATACCGTCCCTTTACCGCAAGTCTAATCATGTTAAACCTTTGTCTCAATTCCCGTGTTTTAGTAAATATGTTGTATATGGCACTGAAACATGCCAACTCAATATCCCAGTTACTGTATCTGGTTGTCTTTAGTTTGTATAATATACTGCAACTGTGATATTTGCGCAGTCAAATTGCATTGACCAGAACACTTTCGTAATATACTGTCAATGACCATATAACGCCTTGTCTATGACGTTAATAATGTGTTTCAGTAGAATTTTTTTTACGATGTCAATAAAAAGTTAAATCACAAAAATACTGAACTCCGAGGAAAGTTCAAAACGGAAAGTCTCAAATCAAATGGCAAAATCAAAAACACAAACACATCAAACGAATGGACAACAACTGTCATATTCCTGACTTGGTACAGGCATTTTTTTATGTAGAAAATGGTGGATTGAACCTGGTTTTATAGCGCTAAACCTCTCACTTGAACGACAGTCAAAGGATACTGGTAAGCAGAATTTTCCCAGAATAGTTTTTTTTTGTACAGTTGGAAGAGTTGTCTCGAAGGCCACCTTTTATTTGTAGTCGGCTCGAAACAGGTTAGAAAAGCCTCATATTTTCCTTTTTTCTAAGCTTTGTACAAATAAATTATATAATTTGAGATAATGTAAAACAAATGTAAAATATGTCATATTACACTATTACATGTACACAAATGTTAATTTGAAAGAATTAGTATCAACGTATGATATCCATTTCAGTGAAATCGACAGTTTTTTTTAACTTGTGTAGAAAATAAAATATTGTTTTCGTTTTCATTGTATTGTTCATTTCATACGAATGACATGTACAACAACAATGTTAGAAATATTCTTCAAATCAATATCAATACCAAAAAAAAAAATAAGTACTCTAATATGACGTTCTTCAATCACTTTGAGTGCACATCCGTGGTATTTTTATTTATGAGTTAACCGAGATATATCGATGTAAATGACCTCATTAAACGACGACGTAAGACTATAAGCAATCGACATGAAAATGCATGAATATGAAACTTAAAATAATCGAACATGGAAACCTAAACAAACGATGATCAGAATCTTCTGAAAGCACATTTTCTAAAATAAAAGTAAGATAATCATTTAAATTCGTCCAATCCTGTCTTTGTATGTTATCGAAAATCGTTTAAGCATGTCACTTATTCATTTTTCTTCATCTTTTACGTCAATATTAATAGTGTGTTGGTATACGGGAACAGTAAATATTTGTCTTCAACTAGAGCGCTTCGATCCAAAGCAAATTACCCTTTTTGTCCTATTAGAATAGAAATGGTTTATGGGGTTTGAATTTGGATTAATTTTACAACGGGTTGGCCCTTTATGTCAATATTTTACCCATCCCTATCGCTCGGGGTAAATATTAAGTCTACAGGGCTTCCCGTGGTAAAAGCAATATAAATTCAAGCACCCATGAATTATTCCTTAAATAATAATTATAATTATCATTATTATAATTATAGAAAATATTACTATTAAGGATGTTCGCTACTCTGTTTCAAAATATCTAGCTTTTTAAAATACTATTATAAATTGAAAGTATATGAATAAAAGAATTTTCAAAGCAGTAAAAATTGAAGGGTCCTTGTGCTTGTTTTCGAGATATAAGCAACTGAAAATCTGACGGGAAGTAATTCTCTCTAGACTTTTCACACATTTAACATCAGTACCTTTTTTCTTTCAAAAACTATGAAAAGATAACAAGGATTTTATAAGATTTTCAAAAATGGCTTTTTAAACTATATGTAATAAAATTATGAAAAGAAAAAGAAGGGGTTTGCCGGCAAAATTTTTAATGGAACTAATGGATAAAATCAGAGGATTCCGAATATCTGGCAAAAAGAAGCAAACATCATTCATAATATTATTATTATAATTGCAGTACGAAAAAATAAAGTTTCTTGTAAGATTCAGCAGAATCAAAAATAGGGTTTCACAACGAGGATATTGTGGTAACTTTTTGCATAATACTGGTTTCAAACAGCGGATGTGGATATGTGTATTCATTAGAGGTCATAAAGCAAACGGATCTTAAAAGAAATATCTGTTGTTGGATTATCGTATACTTTGTATTTATCGGCAATTTGTACATTTTTACTTTGATCTTACTGCCTAATATGTGTTAAAAGTATCGCCAGGACCTGATGATCAAACATATTAGGCAATGTCATCATGTATAAGTACAACAACGTCGCGTGTTCATGTCCATCTTCGCGTCAATTTATCAATGAAATGCACGCGACGTCATTCATAAAATCAAACAACTATCGCAACGTTTTAAACACCTAAAACTGGTTTTACTAACTGATCATTTTTTTTCATATTCTAACCAAAAAAAATTGCCTATTAAAAAGAATAATAGCATTTTATTTTTGGATACTGACTTCATCAGCTCGCTTAAAAGTCTTGCTGATAAAGTCAGTATAAAAAATGCCATTATTCTATATATATCGACTAAGATTACACATCTTAGCTTTTATCTATGACGGTATTGAATCAAAAAATTTAGACTGAATTATAATGAAATTGTTTGTGATTAATAGTAGCCTACTAGATTTGTTTTTATTTATTTTCTAACCCAAGTTAGGGATATTGGCGGTCTGACAAAACCTGTCTGATATACGTTTGTGTTATTCATAATAATAGTTTGCTTATAACAAATACATTTTTTTATAAAATAATATTAAATATTTCCTGTAGATTACCTTGTAAAATCAAAATTTGTCGATATCTTGACTTCTCTTCCTT
The DNA here is from genome assembly GCF_021869535.1 of Mytilus californianus. Classification (NCBI taxonomy): domain Eukaryota; kingdom Metazoa; phylum Mollusca; class Bivalvia; order Mytilida; family Mytilidae; genus Mytilus; species Mytilus californianus. The sequence goes on along the minus strand of NW_026262582.1, from coordinate 44,339,214 downwards.
AATGCATATACCTAACAAATAAGAGCATTTCCGATTAGTTTAAAACATACCGTATCAACCGGTTTTTTTGTCATTTTATTGTCGGTTTTATTTTGATTGATAATTTATAATGCACCTTAAGTATTTTCTGCCTATTTTTTATGTAACGTTTTCAACATGTAAATCTAAATGGATATGAATAAACTATTATTCAAAATTTAAATCGTTTAATTAACAAAGCCAAATGACAGCTTATAAATGAAAAGTCAATTCTCTATAAATGGTAAAAAATTACATTTCTATATAATTAACGTACTCAGTATTTACACAACATTATCGTGGCTATTGGTATTGATAATGGAAAAAAATATTACTCTTAAATCTTTAAGTAAACAGTGATATGTTTATATATACCGCAGCTGTGCTATTTGAGCAGTCAAATTGCATTGACCGTATATTCATTTGTGATATAGTCACTGACCGTATATCGCCTAGTTTATGACGTTTCAATTGTGTTTCCAATAAGTTTTAATTATGACGTCAATAAAACATACAGGTTCGCAGAATTTTTATGTCGTCCGCTTCAAATTCAAAAATGATTGATTTTACTCTAAATATTTTATTGGGAACAATTGTAAGAGTTGCAGTATATAAAGAATAACCATACATTGTCCCGAAACATAATTTGTATTTGTACTCGGCTCAAAACAGGATAGAAATGCTTGGCACAGCCTCGCATTCTACCTGTTTCTAAGCCTTGTACAAATAAAATTTATATTTCAAGGCAATGTATAGTTATTCTATATTTATCAACTTTTTAGTAAGTAAAATACTGTTTTAATATATCTACATGTATCTATCATTTTATTGTTTCTGAATCAAAGATTTCTTTTCAATGATTTGTTGCATTAGTTAACTGTATTGATTAATGGGGAAACAATATCAAGGAAGACGGGTGCAACATGTGGAGCAGAATCTGCTTACCATTCCTGAACACCGGATATCAACCAGGTCATTGGTGGGGTTCGGGATGCTCAGTCTTTAGTTTTATATGTTGTGTTTTGTGTACTGTTATATGTCTTTTCGTCGTTTTCATTTTTTCTATGGCATTGTCAGTTTGTCAGTTTGTTTTGGACGTATGAGTCTGATATTGGTATCTTTCACCTCTCTTTCAAAGCTATAAGTCAAGGAAATATAGTACACATGTTCAAAAGAAAGAAGATAAGTAGACTCAAAAAAGTCAACGAAACACTTAACAAAAGTATCGATTGAGCGCCATAAATCAAACAAAAACCCAACTTCCGATATCCTGAAAGGGTATGCAGTTCTTTCCTCAATAGGGGCAAACGTACTGTTGATCACGGCTGGTAACAATCCTAAGATACGTCGCATTCTGTGATCATATGGAAAACAATGAGATACAGATGGATTAGTGGCGAACACATGTAAAATACGTCCGTGTTTTTCTGAGACAAGAAATATATTTTGCATAATAGTCTACCAAATCATGTAGAAATGCGACTTATTTTCAAATTGTTACCTTCCAGGATCATAATAACGTAAGCCACTTTTGTAGAATGAACTGCATACCCTTCAAGGACATTATATTGGCTATTTGATATTGATGATGGGAAAAAAATTAAATCAATTACTGTTAAGAAACCTTAATCTGAGAGTTCATAAGCACAAAGCTATAATCAAGAATATATTGAATGTAATGAAGCTATCCGTTTCATCTATACATTTTCTATTATATATGCTTATAATTTGGGTTTTTTTTAGGAAGTGCACCAAAAATTTACAGATTGTTCTTATATTCTTGTATTTTCAAGAATCATTAAACATTTTATTAAGTTTCTTTGAATATTAACGATAACTTCAAATTGTAATTGAACTGCTTAATTGTGTACTTAAGGACTTATAAAACCCTTTTTAAGTCGTTGTTATAACAATATGAAAAACGCAATTTAAAAAAAAAAATGTGAAAATAATGTATGTATTTCTTGTATCATTTTAAACTGAAGACACTCTTAATTGATATAAGAAAAAAATTCATTAAAACAGAGAGGGATTTTTCTTTTCTTCTTGTAATATTTAAAAATGAAAACTGTATTCATTGCATTTGTATTGAATCTTATTTCTCTATTAAACATTTTTGTTTTCTACTAAAGCAGACATCATAGATTTTGTACTTCTTTTTTTTCCAAAATAAAAAAAAAATTTGGAATACATTTGTTTTTCTCCTAGTATTATGATTTACTGATGGACTTAAAATATGATTGCCATGATTAACCAATCGAGGAGAGTTGTAGAATGTTATAACATCTCAATTCGATATAGATGATATGTTGATATATTTTAAGTGAAATTATTGCTGACTGGAATGTTGTTGTTGTATAGAAATGAAATGATTCGAAAATGCACGCATCCTCTTTTATGGTAAAGTTTGCTTCTCAGTTGATTATCGCTGTCGATTTCCTGGTGTGAATCAAGATATGAAAAGCCGTACTTTTAATTGCGACATGAAGGATAATGTTAAACAAACATTAAATTCTTCAGCTGTCGAAAATTAAATGTAGAAATACTACAGCATATTATTATACATATTCATGTTTTCATTTCGATTATGAATAACATATCATAGTACTTTCATCTTTATCTATAACCAATATCATAATCATTATTTTCATTATTATTATTATTTTTATCAATTCTATCATTATACCTATTATTATTATTAGTATTAGTATTACTATTATTATCATTATCCTTATTATTATCATCATTTTTATCAATTCTATCATCATTATTTATATTGATACTGCACTACCAATAAAGTGATATTACTTTTAAATTTTCTGCAGAACGATAATAAAACTTAGAAAACGAGGTTCTGTCTGTGTTTTTGTTTGATATTTTTCTTTGTATCGATCTGATGAGTTCAGCCTTTTTCGACTGATTTTTATAGTTTGTTCTTATGTTGAGCTGTTGCACCACTGTCCCAGGTCAGGGGAGGGTTGAGCGCTCACAAACATGTTTAACCCCGCCACATTCTATATGTGCCTGTCCCAAGTCAGGAGCCTGTAGTTCAGTAGTTGTCGTTGGTTCATGTCTGTCATATTTGTTTTTCGTAAATTGTTTTGTTATAAATTAGGCCGTTAGTTTTCTCAATTGAATTGTTTAATATTTTTCATGTCGTGGCCTTTTATAGCCGACTATACGGTATGAGTCTTTCTCATTGTTGAAGGCCGTAATGTTGCCTATAATTCCTTATATCCACTTCATTTGAACTTTGGTGGATAGTGGTCCTATTGGCAATCATACCACATCTCCTTATTTTTATATTAATGTGGTAATTTTTCCAAAATACTGGTGGGTTTCTAGCAGTAGTGGATCTGAATAGGCGTATTCGTAAAAGCACATAAAGCGTACAAATCATAAAAGACATGTGTTTTGGCGTATTGTTTACTTTGTATATATCCACATAGATTACACATCTCAGCTTCTATCTTTGATGTAATTGTGTAAAATATAGAATGCATTATATTAAAATTATTTGTGAGTGAAACTCTAGACTTGTTTTTTTTTCTAACCTAAGTTAGAGATATTTAGTGGTGTGTTAAAACCTGTCTTCTCTTTGCTAATGTGATTCAAAATAATGGTTTGACTATGACAAATACAATTGTGTATACGATAATATTAAAATTTTCAAGTGGATTACCTCGTAAAATGATAATTATATGTTTGCCGATATATTATTTACCTAAAATATTTACTATTAGTTGAAAACATCTCAAATCGACCGGTTTTCTATTTTTTGTCATTGTATTTTCGATTTTACTTCGATTGATAGTTTTCTATTGCCCTTTTAGTGTATTTTGTTTATTTGTCAATGTAAAGTTTTCAACACGTAAATCTAAATGATTATTAATGCAATATTATTCAAGATTTAAAATCGTTTAATTGACAAAGCCAAATGAGAGCTTCATATCTAATATTTCTAATGAAATATCAATTAAAAAGTTCTATGAAAATGCTACAAATGAAAATTCTATCCAATACACGTTATGAATAATTGCATGACATTATATTGGCTATTGATAATGATAATGGGAAAATCATGAAATTCAAATATTACTACATAATCCGTACGTTAAAAGTGATATATGTATTTATTCCCATTTAATTAGTAAAATACTGATTTAATGTATCTCTTTATCCTTTTATTTTTTGAATCAACGTTGTGTTTCCAATAACTTAATGTATTGGCTTTCAATGCTGATTATAAGCAGGAAAATATCAAGGAAGACGGATGCTACATGTTGAGCAAGATCTGCTGAGAATTTCAAAGATAACCTGCAGTTTTTGGTGGGTTCAGTCTTTAGTTTTCCATGTTGTGTTTTTGTACTGTTGTTTGTCTTTTCTTCTTTTTTTTTTGCCATGGCATAGTCAGATTATTTTCGACTTATGAGTTTGAATATTTCTTTGGTATCTTTCGACTCTTTTCTAATGTTAAGATTCAAAGGAAAATAGTACACATCTATAAGCCCCATACATCCAACAAAAACCCGATTCCAAATATCCTGGAACGGTATGCAGATCCTAATACAATAGTCCCATACTAAATGTTGGTCCTGGCAGGCAACAATCCGGAGCATTCTGTGATCATGTCGAAAACCAAGCGACGAGGACGGGCCTGTGATGAACACTTGTAAAATTCGTCGGTGATCTTGTTTAACAAGAAATATATAACATCATAGTCTACCAATTCCTGTAAGCATGTGAATAAACTACTGTTTAGAACCCTTAATCTGATAGATATCAAGCCAATCCACAATTAAGAATATCTTAAACGGAATAGAGCTATCATATCTATTAACTTTCGTTTTAAGGAATTTGCAAGTGCATTGAATATTAACAGATTATTTTTCCATCTGCGACTTTTCAAGAATCTTTTCATTTATTCAAACTTGTCTCATGATTATTAAGGAGGACTTTAAGATGCATTTTTATCTCTTTAGTATACATACTAAAAGTCATATGCTGTTTCAAATTAAGCAAAAACGTTGAATATGTTTTAGGTTCTTTAGTGACTAAGTTTTACTATAAAATATGGGTACATATACTTTCTTTCCAGGTTGCAGTTACCTTGAAAATATAAAAAAAAAAAAAAAAAAAAAAAAAAAAAAAAAAAAAAAACACGAAGACATCGCTTTATCGTCTCACTTATTAATCACTTGCTCTCTGTTGATTGTTTATCAATGTCACTATCGTTAAACTCCCGCATCAAACATTGAATGTTAATTAAAAGCTAATGTTCTTGATCGACAGTTACCTAATGAAATATGTTTTTTTGATTATACGTTATAGATTCGTTATAAATGTTTAAAGAAACACGTGCACATATGACTAAGTTAAGTGTATATGCATGCATTGATTCAATAATTTCCACAATATTATAATAACCAGAAACTCGTTTCATAAGACTTTAATAACTTGAAAAGCAATTACAAATATTTATTAGATGTTGGCATAACTAGCTAGAAAACAGAATTTTGAAACTTAATGTGAGAATAATGTACTGACAAAGATAAATACTTCTACCATCATTTATTTATAACTCAATACATCCTTTAGGGGAATAAGCTGTCATATTCATACTCACCGATATGACTTGAATTCTCATATTATATTAACAACATACTAAAACGTATCTTCAAATTACAAAGAGTCCAAAAGAAACAAATAACAATGCATGAAGTCGTTATAATGTATCAGCATACCGTGCGTATTTTAGACTCGACTCCATCTAATTAAACAACGAGATGACCTCCGAAGACAGCAGACGGTCTTACGACATGATATAAACATAAATATAAATATGAAAAAACACACAAGTATTTGCAATTGGGTAATGACGATTCTTCTGGGAATGTTTGATCTTATGTTATAGATTAATAATTATTGATAAGAAATGTAAAGCATCGGTGTAGCTGTATGCGAATGATTTTATGTAGACGAATCAGTCACCGAAATGTTGTTTTTTTTCTTCTGGTGGGTTCAAATGAAGTTAAATTATTGATTTGCAAGTCAATAATACTTTTGCGATTTGTTTTAGCTTATTCTGACAAAATTGAACCAAACTAACAGCTAAATTTAATAGCAAAATATTGTTTCAACATTCCGCTATTATAAATGTTAAAAACAAAACAAAATTAACAGCGGTTTTAAAAGTTTTAAAGAATCAAAAGGTGAGTATCCAGTTTTTCATTACTTCAAATGGAAGTATTGGGCAATGACAAATTTACAAAATTTAGCAATTTGTATTTCAAACAAGAAAAAATGAGAAATAATATGAAGCATTACCAAAATCGGAATTCGATTCTTCCGAAGAAGTGTCTTGTATTACTTGATTCAGATGTCATATCTATGTCTCCTGTGTCGTCTTCAAACATCATGATTCGTGATCGTCTCCTGTTTGATTGCAGCTAATAAAGAATTCCGATACCACGAAATGCTGGTTTGATGTCTTAGTTTTTCATGTTTAAATATAGCTTTAGAAAGTTTAAGAAACAATCTCTTTCCATAATTATAAGTCCTGAACACCGATAATACTATAATAACCCGATAACTATTTCTTTTCAAGATTAATCGAAATAACTCATGTCAGTTTTCATGAATTTGTGATCCAAAATAAAAGAAAACCTTTCAATCTACCATATATATTAAAAGTAGTTTTAATTACCCTTTTTGTTTGTTTGGAAAGGCTACATTTGTACCAATGAACCAATAGCTCTAGATTCTTTTTCAAGTAAAATCTCTATGTGAGTTATTATTCTTTATCATCAGAAGAGATGAATTCAGCCACAAGCATACCTAACAAACCCCTCTAAAATTGAATACGCTCGGTCTAATTGTCAAGGTCAAACTCGCACTAAATTGAGAATGTTAATCACAAGTTTATTTCCTAACTACTTGAGTAAAGGAAAAGGACAAAAAAAACTAGTACCAAAATACAAAATTTGAATAAAATGAAAATGGCGTAAATCTTAATAAGACTATAGCAGGCATATCCGGAAAGGTCACCTTTCCATTCCCCTCATAAAACAAAAACGCCAAACACATTGGTATTTTGATAGATGAACATTTAAACTAGACATTTTTTACACGGGTTAGGGGACTCCTCCTAAAAAGAATACACGAACGCTAGAATGGATATTTTTTTTTAATATGATTTAGCAATTGGGTATGATTTCTTGCCAACAGCAGTAGTTGACCAAATCCCGATGGTCGATCTTTTGCCTAATACATACCATGTAAGTTCTTAATCTAATTAATATGACTGGTCCCATGTGTTGAAAATACTTTGTACATTTTGTAACTGTGTTTAAATAATCCTTTTCATTTAAGTGTAATGTTGTTTGAAAAAGTCCCTTCTTGTAAAATATGTCTGAAGACACCGACACTAGTTTATTTTTTATTATTGTTGATTGTTAAACGTTCATTGGCAAACATTTCACACATTTTGGGACGACAACACATTATTCACTTTTTTATGTATATACTGAATGCATTTAATAATCAATGACTACTATAACAATTATCGATGTTGAATAAAGAAGATTGTAGTCTTTTGCTGGATACATTAGTCTCCTAAAACTTTTCGTGAATCGGTATAAGGGTGTGATAAAGAAAATATTAACTCATGAAATATCTACTGTGTATTATTATAGTGACTTCCAATTAAGTTTGAATATGTTAAACTAATAAATACCTGCCTAGCAATGAAAATAAATAAAAATGAAATTTAGACTGAACTAATAAATTTAGCATGCAAATCTGAAAATGACTATTCTCTAAATGGCGTTGCACGTAATTCGGTTTTATCCTTCTTGTTGTCCAAATAATTTAAAAGCATCGAATGATACCATTACAAATACGTTATAATTACCTACGAACATTAAACAAACAAAAGCTAAAACTCTCTTCACGTCTTTAATATAAAAATAAGAAGATGTGGTATGATTGCCAATGAGAACACTCTCTACCAGCAACCAAATGGCATATAACATGGCCTTCAACAATGAACAAAACCCATCCCGCATTGTCAGCTATAAAAGGTCCCGAAATGACAAATGTAAAACAGTTCAAACGGGAAAACTAACGGTCTGAGTTATGTACAATGCAATGAACGAAAACCAAATATGATATCCAGCAATAAATATCAACCACTTACTTACAGGCTCCTGGCTCGGGACAGGCACATACAGAATGTGGCGGGGTTGAACTAGTTTGTTGGCACCAACCCCCCCTTCCCGTTTCTTCCCCTTACCTGGGAAAGTGGTGTAACAGTACAACATTAGAACAAACCATAAAAATTAGTTGAAAAGGGCTTAACTCATCAGATCGCTACAAAGCAGAAAAACATCTAACAAAAACACAGACCGGACGTTGCAGGGAATTTATACATCCTCACAACATAAAAGTACATATCTGAGTGTACAAGCAGTTACTGACAGCTAGTTCAAAGCCAAATAACAACTAATAAAAAAAATCATGCATCTAAGACTAAAATATCAACCAGTACACATCCAACATCTAAAAGCCTTTCTCCAACAATGCTACAAATTTAACTGCATGTTTATACAACATGTGTACACGCACCTTGACGATATATGTATATAGTATTCATTTGTGATTTGATCAATACCTATTATTTGGACCATTGTTAGCAGTGAAGTATAAAATAGAAATACAGGGAACAACACTTCACTAAAAAATGTAAGGAAATCACTACATCAGGTCATTTGAGTGGAAATGTCAGAATTGCTTTATTTGCTTTGAATTGCAATCCACATATAATACAACTGTTATCTTCTGTCAATATCATTAGGAGAGAGATTGTTGTAAAAAACGACAAATCAGTGAGAGTTTATATATTTCTTTAGAATGAATGAGAAGACACATCACATACTTTATATACTTACACACAGATGTCATATATCATATCCGATTGATGTAAACAATGGATTGGTGTCTGGAGGCGAATAATACATGCATAGCAAAACAAGATCATGTCGATATGAATGAAGTTTAAACCCATCTCTGTACGAGATAGATACCTTGAGATGGTTTTTTAACGGGCTTGTTCAAAAGGTTATAGTAAACAGAAAACAAAATATGCCACCTTAATCTAACACATTATTTGGACTCCGAACTGACCCGGCTTTGCTTCTGTTCTTGAATCCCGCGTGCTCACCAGAAAAGCAGCAAATGCAAATTGTCATGGCTTTGGTTATTCCTGGCAGATATTTGATCCACAACCCCCGCACTCAAAGCGAACAGGTTACTCAGAGACCACCGAGGTGGTTTGCAATAACTGGGAAATTTATTGTAATTGGTATTTCGTTTATAATAGTTTCCCTTTTATTTCATTCACTCATATATTTCACCAATCCGAGATTATTTAGACTGTATAGTGCACTTTTATGTCCTTTGGTTGAATTTGTTGTTGGTATGTGTTTCATTTCTGTGATTTGTACCTTGTGCATACATGTAGTTCTGATTAATGTACTATCTATTTGATATAATTTGCTTGACTTCGTAATGGGTTTTTTTTTGGCAATAAAGTTATTACTTAATAAAAAAAACAGATCGGGGTAATGACTGGAAACGGTAGTGAATGTTTTATTTTCCGCTGAAATATCAAGATGAACAATTTCTTTATCTTGTCTTTTTAAATCTATTGATATATTTCAGGTGTATAAAAACGCTTTTGTACTGTATATTGCATTATTTGATTTTTCGGAGTGCTGTCGAATAAATGTTTACTCTCCAAACATTCAATATTTATTCAATAATTAATTCATCTTAATATTTATTCACTTGCAAATAATATAAACACTCATAAACATTATGTGTAACCAAATCGTAATTTCTACTACAAGAAAAACCCGTTTGGTTTTATTCTAAGCTTAACATGTATTACAATATCTTCTAATCATATTTCCTTTCTGTATTGTGCTATTTCAATGCAGTATACTTTATAACACAATATAACAGTGACTGTCCCTATTTTGTCTAACATTAGGCCTTTGATTATTTATACCTACATGTATTATTACATGATGAGGATAAGTAAATATTTCCAAGTAGGTGACTTTTGATAATATCACCAACAAACGCAGATGTGTACCAAAAAAAAATGTATCCCAAACTATATGCATTGTACATAATAAATTATGATATGATCAATATCATGTGAATATGTCTGCAAAGGTTAATGTATTTAATACTTCATTGTGTTGCCGAACAGCAAATACGTATACATAGAACGAATGAAATATGGGTCCCTTATTCATGCTCCGTCGTCGTTAATTTCCTTCTTGTTTGAAAACTTTGTAATCTAATTTCATCTTAGATGACTGCGAGTTATTAAAATCTCTATCTTAATTAAACTAAAATAAATGGAATTAAAATCTCTAACGATGATAAAAAATCATTTTATTTTAACAAAACCGTTACGTTAGTATCAGATAAAAATGATGCCATTTTGACTTGGCATGTAAATCTTCTTTATCAGATAGTAAATGTCTACCACCTGGGAATCAGTAATTTGCTGTGATGCAAGAAATAATTTTCCAACTGCGCACATTGTCAGTGTTGTAAAATGAGATCCATAAAAATCGCATAGAAATGATCCGGATGTATTCTACAACACAGGCTATTAAAATCCCTGACATAATGTTATTCTTTAAATTATATTGTCATTGTTATCAATTTGTGTGAGGAACTCGATATGTACCCTACCGCGAATTAGATCGAAAAATAGATTATGCAGTGACTTTTAAGAATATTGTCCTGTTATTTTGTATAATTTGCGATCTATAATTTGTTTACACAATATGTAAACTGAACATAAATCCTTAATTGACCGACACATGCATTATTTTATATGTCGTACACTGATAAAAAGCAACATAACAAAAATATCAAACTCCAAGGAAAATTCAAAACGTAAAGTCCCTTATGAAATGGCAAAATCTAAAGCTCAAAAACATCAAACGAATGGAAAACAACTGTCATATTCCTGACTTGGTACAGGCATTCCCAAATGTGATAAAATAGTAACACATATATTGATTCTTTATTGTGCATTACACTGATCTATCACTTTAAATGTGTAATAAAGCTAAATAACTCGACATGAAATCATCTTTACTAAAGTTTGAGATATATTCCTTCTGTATATTTATTTATCGAACCAACCTTTCCTCCTAAAAACTCCCCTTTTGAAAAAAAACCAAGTATTCATGATCAGTACTTTGATTTGTATTGCAATTACACGATATATTTGTTTTTACAAATACGTCTTTTAAATTAAAACGCTCTTTGAATTAAACTACTTAGCCTAGGTAGAAAGGATGGAATTTTAATGAATCATATTCATTTATTCGTTTGTAGTTGCTCATTTCTTTCAATTAAATTCTATTTTAAAGTTTGCAATGCAAAACGCTTTCAAAATGTGTTTCAAACATGTGATGAAACATGTCAAATGTCTACTAATCATTGAACATCAGTCGTTTTTGTAGCAGTTCAGTGTTTATGTTGTTCCGTTGTTTTCCTCTTAAGTTGATGTGTTTCCCTCGGTTTTGGTTTGTGACTCGGATTTGTTTCAGTTAAATCGATTTATGACTATTGAACAGCGGTATACTACTGTTGCCTTTACGTTGAAATAACTAATTTCTGTTATATTTTCAATTTAAAAAGTTGAATCACAAAAAAAAAACTGAACTCCGAGGAAAATTCAAAACGGAAAGTCCCTAATCAAATGGCAAAATCAAAAGCACAAACACATCCCACCCGGCACACAACGTCATTTCAACGTTGAAATGTGGTTGATATTTCGTCATGACGTTGCTTCAACGTTGTTTCAACGTTGTAACAGCAACGTCGAAGTTATGTTGCAGATAGTAAGTTGATTCAACATTGAATTTTAGTTGAATTTTCAATGTTGAAGTTAGGTTGAAATAAATATGTTGTTTCAACGTTAAATGTTGGTTGACATGTCGACGATAGAGGATAGTCCAGAAAAAAAATTGTATGCATCGGTGTAAAAAATTATTCACCATCAGCGTTAAAGGTGAATCATTATAGTTGTACATCCTTTGTTATTGTATCAACAAAAGTTCATAAATAAGGATTTTGCTATGGAAAATTGCAATCAATGTTTCCTTTCATTTTTTTTGTACAATATCTAGTAAAATTAGGAATATTCCAAAACCGGGACGTTTATCAAAATCATAAAAGTGTACAAATTTAAATTATCATTCATCGAAATATGCTACTAACTAATTTGTTATTATCCGGAAATATATTAATCAAAGATAAGGCACAGTATGTGAAAGTGCGGCATCTACACAACTGATACACGAGGATTAGCACTCCCAATAATCTATTGATAAAATTATCACATGACATGATGCTGATTAATGTATGACCGCACGTGTGTGACCGCCTTTTTCAAACACGGAGATAGTATAATTTTCCTGGACAATATTTAGGACCGTTTTCAGCAAAGAAGAATAAATAGAAATGTAAGTGTTTCTTTAAATTATTATCCGTTGCTGTATTAATTGTGTTTAAATGCGTGTGTGATGTTTACATTGGGAGATTATAAATGCACAAATGTGTATATTTTGAAAATCTCGCCATAGTGTATGTTGTAGAGATATCATTACTGACTTCAGTGTGTACATCGTTTTTTGTTGTACGTTCAAATTTATGACTGCACTTCTATATAAATATGTACTATAATCTGGAAACACCATACTCAACCTACATACAGTTCATTTTAGTTATTTACTGCTGATTTGTTAAAGAAAAGGAACTTTTGCGAAGTAAGATTATCATCTCCCCCTATTGTATCTAAAATTTTAACCCGTCATCCATAATCACACTATTTTAATTATTGTCAACTATGCTCTGAAATTTTTAATGATTTCTTTTTATTCTTCGATCGTATTGTACTAATTTGATGATCATGATGTTATTCTTATTTTTTGCACAGGTATTAGGGACAAAACAGTAACTTAGAGTTTTTGGAAAAAAAGATTTAGTGATATAGGTAAATTCTGTATGTATTTTTTTTTTAATTCAATTTTTTTTTTATTATCAATAATCAGTATGTATGTTAGATTGCATGTGTTCAAGTGTTGTTTGTGTTGATACTGCATAAACTTTGTGATTTGTGTTGATTGATATTCTCTATATTGGCCCTTTAATTAGGAATAAAGACATTTGATTTGATTTGTATTAATATTTTTTTAATGCATATCAAATTTAAAACAAAACCGTCTGCAATAGATCCTTGTGCTTGAAATGGGTGGCATTTTAGCAATAGATTCTTGTGCCCGAGATTGGTGGCATTGTTACAATAGATCATGGTGCTCGAGATGGGTGGCGTTGTTACAATAGATCCTAGTGCTCGAGATGGGTGGCATTGTTACAATAGATCCTGGTGCTCGAGATGGGTGGCTGTGTTACAATAGATCCTGGTGCTCGAGAAAGGTGACATTGTAACAATAGATCCCGGTGCTCGAGATGGGTGGCATTGTAACAATAGATCCTGGTGTTCGAGATAGGTGGCATTGTTACAATAGATCATGGTGCTCGAGATGGGTGGCGTTGTTACAATAGATCCTGTTGCTCGAGATTGGTGGCATTGTTACAATAGATCCTGGTGCTCGAGATGGGTGGCATTGTTACAATAGATCCCGGTGCTCGAGATGGGTGGCATTGTAACAATAGATCCTGGTGTTCGAGATAGGTGGCATTTTAACAATAGATCCTGGTGCCCGAGATGGGTGGCATTGTTACAACAGATTCTTGTGCTCGAAATAGGTGGCATTCGTACAATAGATCCTGGTGCTCGAGATTGGTGGCATTGTTATAATAGATCCTGGTGCCCGACATGGGTGTCATTGTTACAACAGATCCTGGTGCTTGAAATATGTGGCATTTGTACAATAGATTCTGGTGCTCGAGATAGGTGGCATTTTAACAATATAACCTGGTGCTCGAGATTTGTGGCATTGTTACAATAGATCCTGGTGCTCGTGATGGGTGGTATTGTTACAATAGATCCTGGTGCTCGAAATAAGTGGCATTTGTACAATAGATCGTGGTGCTCGAGATAGGTGGCATTGCTACGTGTACAGGAGCGAAAAAATGTAAAAAAGGATCAGCGTTTATGTAAACCAGTAAATTAATATAAAAAAACTGGCCTTATATAACATTTTATTCCCTGCCTTTGACGTTCTACGTAATTGTTAACTATTGTTAACTTGTTTACAAAATATTTATATTTTTTATTTGTGGTTGTTTTTTTCAGAAAGAGTAATGGATGCCTACACAAAAATAACAGAAGCTAAATTAAAGAAGGATCATGCACTAGATATTGTTGGAGGAGTTTAGAGAAAACAATTCCTTTTCACGAAACTATTAAAAATGATTAAGAGATTATTTGTATTCATTTACCAGATCACCTTTTGGCTATATCAGCTTTTGTCATAACTTGACATCTGTTGTACTGTTTTGTTTCAAATCTTGCTGAGTCATGTGGCTTCAATATCTTTTGTGGTTACTAAGTATTATAGATATAAGATGGGGCATGATTGTCAATGAGACAAATATCCACCAGAGTTCAATGGACGTGGAGGTACATGTAACTAAACGGCCTTCAACAATAAGCAAACACCACACCGTACAATCCGCGATAGAAGACCGGGACACAATTTGTTTTAATCAATTCAAACGAGAAAAACCAACCGCCTAAACGACAAACAAATATGACAGATGAACCAAAAACAAGCAACGAATTGCTTATTTCAACATGAATCAATGTTGTTGCAATATTCGGGTGACGTTGTTTCAATGTTAGGTTTCAACCTATATTCACGGAAATATCAACGTTGATACAATGTTTAAAATATAACGTTGTTTCAATGTCAGATATTCAACGTTGTTTCACCTTTCAAAACCAACAGTTAATTCAACGTCTTTTCAACTCTACAGATTAACGTTGATTCAACGTTGTTTCAACGTTGAAATGCCTGGTGGGATCAAACGAAAGGACAACAACTGTCATATTCCTGACTTGGTACAGGCATTTTCTTAAAGTTAATCTCTGCCATTCGGCTAATATATGTTCTGCTTAAAGTCACTAAAATATTTCAAGACAAATTCGTTTAATTACTGATGGTTGTTTATTTCTCAATGTCTAGTGGCAAGTATTTAAGATGAGGACTTGTTAAAAGACTAGCTAAAAACTAAACAAAATGAAATTGTCTTGGTACAAAATCATTATATATGATTGTTATAATTTTAAAAATGTCAGGAAGTCAGGAAAACCTATTCACGATGTAAAGGTATGCAAACATAATTGCTTCATCAAAAATTAAACATTGCACTCAAAATAAGGATAAAATAACACAAAACATTCTTTCAAAAATCACGTAGTAGTATATTTTCAAGGAAAGATCAAAATTAAAAATTTCAAAAAAAACTTTTTTTGACAAAAAAAAAGCAGCAACATTGAAAACACTCAATTCTTATTTGATAATGATAATTAGAATATTAAACATCAACGGTTTTTCAGTTACACTACTGGTTAGATGTTACAAATAGGACCAAAAGATTACTCGACTAACACATGTAATGACCATATTTACTGCATATGAAACGACGAGATGACACATTTAAAGACACGAAAGATTAAAATTTCGATACAATGTATTTGTATTTCGAAAAACATCGACTAATTCTAAAATGAAGAAACGTAAACAACATAAGGGGATGAGATATTGTTATACAAATTTCTATTTTAAATTTTGATTTATTATAATAACGAGTTGTCTTCCTTTAAATTTCTATTGAGACAAACGTTGGTATATACCCTGTCCGATTTGATAAGAAGCCTCTAAAAAAGACAACACTACTTTGTTACTAGATTTTAATAAAATCATGAGATTGTCTTTCAAACATTTTTAAATGTTTTATGAGCTAACTGGTTCCCTGTATCTTTGAACTGACAAAATCATTGAGCCTGCTTGATATTATTCAAACACCCGTCTTTATTCTTATATTCATAATCTAACTTTGCCTAAAGAAATATAGTGCTTTTAACATTTAACACATTTATCTCAGCAGTCGTAAGGAAAATACCCCCTTCAAAATATTCATCCCTTTTCCCAACTTAGACTAACAAATGACGTCAAACAATTTCACCTAAAACCAAACATTAGACGGAAAGAAAATGATTGGAATCAAGCGTATTGGACATTGTTGCCAAATAACAGCTATTAATCATTTGAATTTCTTGACTAGAACAAATGCTACACCAAAATCTTAATCCTTAGTCGCAACGAACTCGGTTTTAATTATTGATATGTTATCTATTGTTTATAGTCATATTTATAACCTAGGTATGCCGAAAATGTCAATGATAAGGTTGATGTAGTTGTCGTTGATTTATAAAATATGAAAACAACACGTTGTAAATTTGATGCGTCCAAAGCGCTTTTCTGTGTTTACCTTCATCAGGACCACAAAGCCGAATATTTGAAAGTCAATGATGTATAAGAACCGAAACAGTTGAAGAGCTATATTACCAAAAAGGACATAAAAAAATAGCCAAATCCATCTAAGGTCAACTTTGCCTGAGGCAAATAGTACATAGTATATAAAAAATGTATGCAATATCGCCTTCCTTTCGACTAACAGATTTATGAACAGACGAACAGACATAACTGATTTATATACAAAGAACAAAAATATCATTTTAAGAGAAAAATCTTGATTGTATGCCTTTACTTTTGAATTGTAACGGTGTGTATAAAATTCAGAACCATTCATTAAGTCAAAAAATAAGGAAATGGAGTATGGTTACCAATGATTAGATATAGGAAGATGTGGTATGAGTGCCAATGAGACAACACTCCATCCAAGTTACAATTTATAAAAGTAAACCATTATAGGTCAAGGTACGGCCTTCAACACGGAGCATTAGCTTACACCGAACAGCAAGCTATAAAGGGCCCCAAAAAAATACTAGTGTAAAACCATTCAAACGGAAAAACCAACGGTCTAATCTATATAAAAACGAGAAACGAGAAACACGTATGAACTACATAAACAGACACAAACTACTGTAATCAGATTCCTGACTTAGGACAGGTGCAAACATTTGCAGCGGGATTAAACGTTTTAATGGTACCAAACCTTCTCCCTTTTCTGAAACAATAGTATAACATCACAACATAGAAAAACACACTATAAAATATCAATTGGAATGCTTAACTCAATCAAAAAACCTAAACTAACACACAATGAATGAATAAATTTGACCTGTGACACCTGAATGCAAATACACAGCTAATAGAAAATTACAAGGGATAAATAATTAAAGTCAAAAGTAAATAAACAGGTTTAAACAAAGTTAAAGTATGATATCATTGTGAAATTTCAAACAATTTTTAGAAAATCATCACTTTTGAAGAAACCTGCGTCATATTATACACAGGTAAATGAAAATAATTTTGTTGTTAAGTATACTTCTTCTTCTGTGTGTATAAAATCTTCCGTTTAGGAATACCAAGAAATTTCTTAAATATCAATAAAATTAATCTAACACTTCGTACATATGGGGTGAATATCAACAATAAAAATATTAATGAGTTTATTTGTCTAATACACATGAAACAATATTTGATTATAATTTGAGTGTGATAAATATGACTATTTGAGTGCAATTTATGACATGAGTATGGCTACGATGACTGTCTAAAACAATGATCCTGCGTTCCTAACTGGTGGGAAATATGCAAAATTTTAAAATCTTTTGTTTCCGATATTCCGCAAATGTCTCAAAAATAATATCATTAAATTCTAATATCTGTGTATATGTACCTAAAAAAATATTATTCGCATGATGAAATGCGTGTACTCTTATGAATCTAATTAAATTAACCAAGCACGCGGATTTTCTTTTATATATAATAATTTTTTGACAATCAATGTTATTTGAGCAGTTCAAATTCATGTAATTCGTTTAGTGGATTGATTGATAGTTAAATTGGAAAGAAAGTAAAAGTTGTATTTCTGCTTGATGAATATCAATCATTATTTTCCTTTAATTGCTTACATGATTCATTGCGATGAATTACATGAATTTGAACTACTCATATAACATTGATTTGCAACAAGTTATTATATATAGTAAATAATTGTTCATATAATTGGTTCGAACTTCTAAATTACATATTATTTTGGAAAGTCAAAATACGAACAGATATTAGTTTTTGTAAGAAGTGTAGATGATTCCAAACTTAACACGAAAGTTGCCTTCCGAGTCAATATTAATAGATATTCCATACCTTTTTTTCATTTTGGATTTTACAGTCGGTATGTAAAACGCCTGTTGTACATTTGTTTAAAAACACGTTTAATTTTTATGATGTCTTTATGTGCTTTATGATATAAAACTTTTTACAATATAAAATGATTATACACATATCAAAACAGTCGTATGTTGGATAGATGTTTTGTCTGATTGGTTGTAAATTATAATATAAAGGTATCTCATTTGCTTGACCTTGGGTTACGGTTGATCTTTCACCGTTAACTCATTTGTTGAACTGATCCACTAGACTAGTGGTATTTTAACGCTTTCATCGTCAGTTAAAGCTATGTGACATAAACATATACATATAGTTAAACATCAGGGTGAGGTTAATTGAAGGGGTTTTCGTGCATATCATCAATGGATTTGTATTCGCGTGTATTTTTCTTTTACCAACATGTACCCACCACAAAATTCCTTTCCCCAAATATGACTTACCGACTTAGACTATCACTAGGTTTGTACTTATACAAGCAACGCGACAAGTGTCACATGTGTCGCCGGATCTGCTTTTCCTTCCGGAACATCTGATATCACCACGGGTTTTGGTAGGGTTCGTGTTTTATAGATTAAAATAAATTAATCCAACATTTCTACTTATCATTATATTTCCTATATGTAATATTGCGATATTGTAACGAAGAGATACAATTGTAGAACAAAAGCAAGACCATAATTCTTAAAATTACTGGTTTGTTCAACATATCTTATACATAGTATACCAATGCGTTTAAGATGGGGAAATGCACCTAAATGTATTCATTTCACAATAATGAATTGTCTAGTTCCACAATTTACTCTACAACTATAAACACATGTTTTGAGTTACAGCCAGAAGCCTCATGTGTGTGCAAGACCGTATATTGACACTAAATTCCAACAACAAGCAAACTTAAAGAGATTAGATTCATCTAAATCAATATTTGTCACCCGGCTTGGAAAAACTTTCCTGGATCGCTCGATAACATTAGATCGTTAGGTAACATTTTGGGTTAAAAATATCTTATTGTGATATGATAACAATTACTTTAATGTTGACGTAAAACCCTTAAATAAAGGTCCTGAAAGTTAATTCATTTCTTATAAATTACTAAAATACCAACATACTTTTAATGATGATATCACCAGTCAGTAAGCAATTCTGTGTTGTCACTGATATGGTCATATTTATAAATTACCTGATTACAAACCTTTGAATTGTTCGGAGTACTAAGGATATTCTAACCCAGGAATATATATAACCTTTGCTGTATTTAGCAAAACCTCTATGAATTTTCGGTCCTTAATGCTCTTCAAAGTCGTACTTAATTAGGCCATTTTATTTGTTTAATTTTAGCGTCACTGATGAGTCATTTGTATACTATACGCTCGTCTGGCGTATAAAGTTAAAGGCCTGGTGTCTTTGATAGATTCTTTTCATCCACTGGGCCAATGGCACTGCTGGTTAAGGTTTCCACCCCGAGAGTAATATCAGCCCAGTAGTGAGCACTTCTGTGATGACATGACATATCTTTGATTTATTTGGCGAAACCATTCGGAATTATTTTCGGTCCTCAACGCTTTTTAATATAATGGAATTCTATGCGACTTTCATACAAGTGAGATGTTTAGCTAGATTTAAATATATAAATACAGAACAAGAGAAAATTGGCCCAGAGTTCTAACACAGCTTTTATAAAAATAAGGAGATGTGGTATGATTGCCAATGAGACAACTATCCACCAAAGTTCAAATGAAGTTGATGTAAGCAATAACAGGCAACCGTACGGAGTTCAACAATGAGAAAAACCCACACCGTATGGTTGGCTTTATAAGGCCCCGACATGAAAAATATGAAACAATTCAATTGAGAAAAATAACGGACTAACTTATGACAAACCAATTTACGAAAAACAAATATGACAGACATGAACCAACGACAACCACTGAACAACAGGCTCCTAACTTGGGACAGGCACATAAAGAATGTGGCGGGGTTAAACATGTTTGTGAGCGCTCAACCCTCCCCCTAATCTGGGACAGTGGTGTAATAGTACAACATAAGAACAAACTATAAAAATCAGTTGAAAATGGCTTAACTCATCAGATGAATGCAAAAAGAAATACATCTAACTTGTTTGCATTTATATTGCTCAAATTTGGTATGCTTGTTTACTATATGCCATTTTTTTTCTTTTTTATATAGTTGTTTGTTTTATAGTGATTAAGATAATAACACAATGTTGACTGTTGTACCCTAATTTCTTACATTTTTACCTATTATGTCTGTTTGTTTTGCTCACACATTGTTGTCAATATAATGAAATTATATGCGATTATCATACAAGTGAGAGGTTTAGCTAGCGGTAAAACAAGGTTTAATCAACCATTTTCTACATTAGGAAATTCCTGTACCAAGTCAGGAATATGACAGTTGTTTTCCACTCATATGATGTGTTTGACCTTTTTGATTTTGCCATCTGATAAGGGACTTTCCGTTTTGAATTTTCCTTGAGGTTCGGTATTTTTGTATTTTACTTTTGACTCTAGCTAAATACAAAAAAAAAAAAAAAAACTGATGTGTTCTTTTTCAATTTCTTTTTTGTTATGATCACACCAGTGTTCATTGTGCAAAGATATTATCAATAGATAAATAATTTTATAGGCACCCATATTGTAAAAAAAATAAAAACAACGCGTTATAAATTGCATGCGTCCGAAACGCTTTTCTGGATTTACCTTCATCAGGAACGCTTAAAACCGAATATTTGAAAGCCAAGAATATTTAATAACCTAAAAAGTGATGAGCTATATGAACAAAAAGGACCTAAAAAAATAGCCAAATTTATATAAGGTTAACTTAATCTTAGGGAGTTGAAACCTTAGTTTCTTATAATTTAAAAATTTATAAATGGACAATTTTATAAAGGTTTGTTATAAATCATGCCAATACCGAGTATTGACTCTTGAACTGACAATGCACTCGGGGACTGATAGTCCACTAGCAGAGGTATCGACCCAGTGTTGTAAAAAATGAAAACAACACTTTATAAATTTCATGTGTCCGAAGCGCTTTTCTGGATTTACCTTCATTAATTAATTAACTTCAAATTTGATCATGTAAGTGTATGCTATACTTCTTAACTACACAAATAACGCACCGAATCTTACCATATATATTGTAGTTTCACAATTTCTAGTTTTTGACACAAATTTGTAGAAATCTGGAATATTTCAAGCATACATTTTACGCAGAATCACAGAGAAATCATAATTTTTGCGCCGACAATAGATTTCAACCGAAAAAGTCATTAAACAAAAGTCTGAAAAAAGATAATTTTAAATTTGTCATTAGCATGATTAGGAATGAATTTGGTTATAGGTTAAACTTCTGTAAATATAGACAATGCAAGTATCCCATAGGAACTCCCTTTACGGCTAAAACTGTGCAACTTTTACTATGAAGTTTCGTAAAAAATTATATCCTAGATTGGAAAGTTGATATGCACTACTATTTTATTCAAAGGTCAAAACATAGGGCTTTGCGGCATATTTCAATATTTATATGCCCCGAACTTCAAAGAGTTTAAACTTTTACTAAAATTCTGCACTACCCCTCCCTTCACTTTGAGGTCCTCATATTTCAAATTCACCGCTTTACATGTGTATTTATACTGGTAACATTCCCAAGTTATGTCGCTATGAGATGAAACATAGATATCATATCTGGGAACCAGTACGTAAGCAAAACAAAATATCTATGAATAATATATATCTCCCGATAAGAGGCGTGGTTTGTGAAACAGCTGTATTTACAAAGTGCAACATATAACACTAAATAGCAAAGTCGTTCTCGTTGTTTTAGTTGAAAAGACAAATACGATTTTAGTTTTCGTAAATTTGGGAACATCTAATATGTTTTTCAGATGTCAAAAATTTGAATTTAGAATATTTTCATTTTTAAAACAAAACGGTGTTAAATAAAGGCAACAGTAGTATACCGCTGTTCAACAGTCACAAATCGATTAAGCGAAAACAAATCCGGATTAGAAAATAAAAAGAATATTAAAGGTTTTCAGAAATAACAAAAAATATTACTATGTTAATGACTTCACAAATGTTGTGGCAAATGTTACTCAATTTGATAACTTTTTTTAAAGTAATCTTCAATAGAAGTTTTATTCCAGAAATTAATGGAGGCGAAGTTTCTTTAGTGGTTGCGTATATATACATATATATCAGACTTTTCATATAATTTTGTTAATAAACATTATTGTCATGATAAAACATCTTGGAATAAAAACATCTAATTACTTCAACAAATCCCGGCCATGGTATAAAATATAAAACCACTAAATATTGCATCCTATTTCTTGGCCTCTAAACGACTACAAACAAAAACAGTACCATGTGTAGTGTTATAAACTAAGCTTTTAGTGACCAAGCAACACCCGGTAGCTCAAAGCTTATTTGAACTTAATTAAAAATTAAAAACTCAGTCAGCTATACCTACATAACTTGTAAATAATTTAATAAAGCATGACATTTCTAACTTTTATTTCATATTTCAACACAGTAGTAGTGAATAACTGTTTATTTTGCTGTAAAATACATATAGAGAACTGTTATACATGTACATCGTGGTGCGAATAAAAATAATCTTTTCATAAACAAATTACGGCATCAAACATTAGACGTGTACATACATTCATTTGATCAATTCAAGTTAGACTTCGTGGTATCTCAGACAGCCATCTTAACCTGTAGATATTAACTATTTTTCAATCTATCAACATGATGAGTCTATTCATAAAGTTAACTTATAGATATATATTTTCATATTCGCATAATGCTACTATTGATACTTCAGCTACTTAATGTAAGCATATTGGAAAATACATGTTACTTGTTTGCATGTTCATTTAATTTTTTTTTTATTTCTGAAAATCTTTAATATTCTTTATTATAAATCACACTATGAAGGTACAGCAAGAAAAGTGCTTCGAACGCAAGAAATGTGTAAAGTGTCATTGGTATTATAACGAGTAACAAGGCCATTCAATCCGTCATGAACAAAACACTGATTTTCTATTCAGTCAACCAGCAAATTCGTACAAAATAAGCTGATTGAGCTCATTAATAATTAATTAATAAAATTAGTTACGACCGCGGATCAATTTCTAGAATAGAAACCTGTATGTTTGCAAGTATAATAAACATATGGATGAGTAATTATGGTCTTCTATAAATAACTTTAAATATGACCCTATAAGATTCCTACTGATGTCTCATAGTACACTTCCAAAAAAAGTAATTAGTTCTGGAACGCTGTTTATATGTTTATTATAGAAACAAATCCCTGACAGTACACTGTTTCACAAATAAAACAAATGACTGTGATATTATGAGGATTCATGAATTGTAATGTCGATAGATTTATACAAATAACACAATTTCGGTCGATTTTATTGCATATCATGGTTTAAAATTATCTTAATTAAAGGTTTGCATAATATATTAAATAAGTGTGTATTAATCTATACTAGGCTATCCTAGATTTGTTATTGTTCGTAAATGTTTTGCATGTTTTGCATGTATTCAGGTTTTTGTTTTCTGTCATTTGTCTGTACTAAAGGTTGTCTTTCTTTTTATGAACTGGAAGTAAAATCACGTTTCAGCCAGAAACTTGTTCGTATTCTTGTATAAACTCAAAAAACTGGTCAGTAATTATTTATCTTATTATTATCTCATCTATGTACATAATGTAGAACATTAAAAAATATTATATTAATGGCAAATCCTTGGTTATTTCTGATAGGTTTACTCATAACTTTTCTAGTGTTGTGCTAATTAAGAAATCGAAATATTGATTAGAGAGTTGTCTTTTGGTTACAACTGAATGTTTACCCTTTAGATGTTACTTTGAAGGAAGTATACAACACAAGTAAGGTTGTATGATTTCCCGGTTGTAAACGGCTTTGAAACCAAAAATTAGTGCATAAATTATTGTTGATAGCATTATTACGGATTCCATGCTCGTAAAAAAAATCATCACACGTCAATATATTTAATTGTGAATAAAAAGAGACCTAATCACCTGAAAATATATCATATGCTAAACAAATATAAGCCATGTACGACTTCCTATCTGTACATTTAAGTTTGAATTAATCGGGATCAAAAGCACTACTTTGGATACATCAAATGCGATCTATCAATATCTGAAAATTCAGCACAGCGCTAGTTTTCTGTATTCTTTTTGTTACATCAAACTGAATAAAAAATACCAATATATCTTCAGAAAACTGTGATTAAACTCATGTGCAGTGAGAGGGATCGGACTGCCGTTTATTTTAGATATTAATATATATACTATATAATACATAAAACATAAAAAGGTATAACAAGAATCGCAAAATAAAACCACACAGTCAGTACACACAGACCATATCAACAACTGTAACTAACCGCCACCTATCTAGATAAAATTGAGAATGGAAATGGGGAATGTGTCATAGAGACAACAACCCGACCAAAGAGCAGCACACATGCATATATCGGAAAACTGAAAATCAGATTAACGTTGAACCGACTCTTGATCTCGGAAAGAAAACAATATTTTATGGTTATACTTAACAAGACGAACATTTTGTTTTTGAAAATCTAGCATCCGGACCAGATGACATTAAAGCCACTTGTTTATACATCAATGTTTAGTTTAATTTACTGTGCGTGTAGATTTGATAAAGTTCAACGGCATAGTTATATCCTTTCGTGCCATCATGTAAAGATGAAGATAAAAGAACACGAAGCTAGTGTAACGACTCAATTAGTTATGCGTCGCACATGTTACAGAAAATAGCAATTCACGCAAATATCATCGAATCAAACAAATTGATGTTTATATGCCAAGTAACATAATCAGTAAATAACATTTTACTTACAAAATATTTATATATCAATTTCACAATAAAATAATCTTATTCTAGACATTTTCAATTGCGACGTTAGTTTTCTCAGATTGAATTTTCATGTCGGGGCCTTTAATAGCCGACCATATGGTATGGGGTTTTCTCTTTGTTGAAGGCCGGACGGTTGCCTTTAATTTCGTACACCCACTTCATTTGAACTTTGGTGGATAGTTGTCTCATTTCAATCTAATGTAGTGGTTAGCAGTGATACTCAACAAGTAATATTAATATATTCTACAGTATAAAAGCATTTACCCTCAATGAAGTAATATTAAAAAAAATTATTAGGTCCTATTCTCTGATTCTCATTTTATAAACACAAATTAGATAAAATATTCTAGTATTCAAGAAGGGTCTTTTATAAGAAATGCGTGACAAACATATTTTCAACCAACATCATAAGAAATAATTAAAAAAAGAACAGAAAATTAACGGATCTTGAAATTCTTTCTTTGTTTTCATCGTTACATATTCGATATTCAAAACCAGTAGTCAAATCATGTCTATGACTTATAGACATACCCATAATTTTGTAAATAATAATTATAAACACTCGTAATGAGCAGGTTAGACTTCTGCATTGTGTTCTGGATGCGTGTTTCTGGATTTGCACGTTTTACAGAAGTTGTGTCAGAAATTTCAAAAAGCTGTGTTTGTCAGTAGCAATGAAATATATTTTTGTTTAAATATGGATTAAACATATAATAAGTCACTAGGATCTATTAGTTACCATGATGTTTTGATGTATGATCAAATTTAAAAAGCTGCTGTCAATCAAATCGTTTAATAGTGCAAAATATTTGTTTTTTAATAAAAACACAGATTATTTGTTCAAAGATTGACAACTCTATTCATTTTTGGCTATTCTAACAGTTCTAAAATATTATGTAGTAGAAAATGTAGTGGTTGTATAAATCATACTTGAATGAAGAACAAATATTGTTCTCATACTTAATTGAACGTGTTTAAAGCCAACATATAAAATGTTATCATATATTAATTTGACAGTCAATTTTGCAGGTTTATTCATTTAAAATTTCTAATTAAAATTATATTCGTTGAAACAAACAAAATCGTATAGCAACATAGCAAAATGTATTTATAAATAATTTCATATCAAAAGGACTACACAATTATCATTGTAAAGGTACAAAGGTCATGATTACAGGAAATCTCGAAACTATGATAACTACCTGTATATAAATGAACAATTTGGTCCTGTTTATGGGATATAAATTTCAACATAACTTTTAAGTCTATGTTTATGTACAGTAATAATTAACAATTGAGAAAATTTAAGTGATACGTAAAAAAAGGATAACAGAAATAATAAATCAAATATTATACAGAACAGCAGACAACACCAACCACTATCAACCGATTCATCCGTGAAAATAGTCGTTTTGATAAACAACAACAGTGTTTACTATGGAATGACTTACAGATTGAAGAGGTGGTGAGGTTAAACAGTTAAGCGTAATTAACTCTTTTCGCCTGAAATTCAAACATGTTTTCTTTGTATCAATAAAATATTTACGATATAGTTAATTTAAAACTGTGCTGGCTGTCGTTTCATAAAACAATCGTTAGCATACGTTTAAACGTTAACCAAACGTAACGCTAAAATTCCGTTTCATAAAACAATCGTACTTTGCGATGGTCGTACATTGCGTGTGAATCGCGAACGCTATTTACGTGTGGTTAAACCTGTCGCAAAGCGATCGTTACATAAAATATGGCCGTCGCCTTGCATACTTTGAGGCACAACCGACGCCGAATCTTTAGACGACACAGGGTTTTCAGGGAAGGATTGAAATCATGGACAATTTAAAGGACACATATATCATATCTCGCTACCGTCTTGGTAGATAGGGCATATTTGAGTTTTCAGATACCCTTTTACCACGCCTTGAAAGGACGACTTTGATAAATTTCTCAAAACCTCCTTTCACACAGACTTTCGGGTAAAGTAAAAGAGAATTTGCGTGCTATATACTTACAATTTACATGTATAACAAGTTATTTCAACAAAACAATCAGAAATATCTGGACCAAACCATTTGTTGGTGATATATATGAACAAAAACATGGACAAATAAAATTTTATACCAAATGTTTACTGTTGACGCTACTAAAAGGTGTCTTCTATCACGTCCGCGTTTTGGCAGGGAGTGCTTGTTTGTCCAATTATAATAACTCCGGTTGAAATATTAATAATATTTTGTTTTTAATTTTTATTCCACGAGGGCATTTGAAATTATGTAAATCTGTAGCTGTTAGCAACAAAAAAAGCAGCACTCTTTCAAAAAGATATGGGAAGGGTATGAGGGTATATTTATAAAAAAAACTTGTCAGATATTTTGATACTGTGCGGGATTCAACATTATTCGTTGGATACCAATTTTCATGGCTTTTGTGGGTACAGGTGGACCAATAATATAAGTCAACGAATTATTTTTTTTCTATAGGCTTTGTATGCATAAATTGGCAAAACCACGAAATAAATATCAATAAAATGCACTTTTTCCTGAATCCACGAACATTGATAGCCACAAAAATAAATTAATCCACAGTAGTTGACCTTCCAAATGACAGAAACAAGTGCCTGTGATGTACACGGATATATTTGTTCCTTACCTACACAACAGACGAAAAATATAGATAAAATTGGCTTGAACAATCAAATTTCGGGTGTGCAACAATACAGAACGGTACTAACTCCCCTTAAAATGGTTTCAATAGTTATATATAATAGAAAATAGCTTTTGCAAATGTTATTATTACTATGAAAATGAAATGGTAGTACTACGATAGCCAAAGAACCTTGATACTAGTGCCTTAAAGTTTTAAAACAATGAGAAAGGAAGGATATAAATAATTTAAAGAAAGCCATTTAGTTTAAACATATCTTATCTGCAAAAGTAGCAAAATGGTTATAAATATGAACAAAGAAAAAATATTTTATAATGACGATAACCGAAAAGGAATACATGTTATCAAAAAATTCGGAACCCTTTGTCTCACGGTTTTATGCTGCTGTCAGCGTAAAAGTGTAAATTTTACTAAAAAATCAGTCCATTTATCAGTAAACTACAGAATTAAAAAAAAAATTCTTAGATGGATACTGTCTTTTGGTCATAAACAACCTTCTGTCCAATTTCATGAAATTATACGAAGGGTTGACAAAAATATTGATGTCTCAAACAAACTTTAACCACAGAGGGTCCACAGACTGTACCGAAATGTTGACCTCGACGCCGACGACGTAATCAATTTTCGGTATGTCCCGCTTTATAAATAAATTTCGCAGGCTTGACAAAAAGGGTGGAAATATGTACATGTAAAATGATAAGACTGGTCTGGATTGGAATGACAGAAATTAAGAATTGATCATTTTAATTGCATGTTTTGAATCGTTGTGTAATTCTGACATAAGATTGTAGAGACTCCAAAATGTATACATATTTACAAGAGAGTTGTCTCATTGGCACTCATACCACATCTTCTTATATCTATTTTGCTGAAATGTAAGGTCTCCATCAACAGCCAAGTAAAGCTCAAATGATATAGTATACATTTGTACATCTTTCTAATTAATAAAATTTCACTCGCTTCATTGTGAAAATGGAACTAAAAAATTGTGAAAACATTATTCAGCCGGCGAAAGCCATGTAAAAGAGGGTCGTAATGGGGATACCTTCATTACGAATAACGGTAAAAAAATTGTTGTCAAATGACATTACCTGTAATTTTCGGTGCATGACCATTTCTTAATGACGATAAAAAAAATCGACTGCTTTTGACAATTTTTTTTTCTCCAAAAATAACGGTAACAAATAATTATTTGAGATCTCTGAATCTCGAGAATACGGTGGCAATATGCGGCAATGAAAGAACGAGATAACTATCTTGTGGGAACGACGTATTATCTTGAGAGAACGAGATAACTATCTTGTGAACACGGCATATAGCATCTTGAGGGAACGAGATAACTATCTTGTGAGAACGACATAATATCTTGAAGGAACGACATAATATCTTGGGGGAACGACATATCATCATGAGGGAACGAGATATCTGTCTCATGGAAACGACAAAACATCTTGAGGGAACGAGATAACTATCTTGTGGAAACGATATAATATCTTGAGAGAACGATAAAACTTTCTTGTAGGAACGGCATAGCATCTTGAGGGAACGACATAACATCTTAAGGAAACGAGATAACTATCTTGTGGTAACGGAATAATATCTTGAGAGAACGATATAACTTTCTTGTGGGAACGGCATAGCATATTGAGGGAACGACATAGCATCTTGAGGGAACGAGATAACTATCTTGTGGTAACGAAATAATATCTTGAGAGAACGATAAAACTTTCTTGTGGGAACGGCATAGCATCTTGAGGGAACGACATAGCATCTTAAGGGAACGAGATAACTATCTTGTGGTAACGACATAATATCTTGAGAGAACGATAACACTTTCTTGTGGGAACGGCATAGTATCTTGAGGGAACAGTATTTTTTTCTTACATGGCAGCATTCTGCTACCGTACGATAAGGATATTTTGACGAATCACGATAAAACTTTAACCATTTTGTCGCTAACGCGACGTAAGCCGAAAATGAGCGTTTGGCGCCTGACGGTAAAGTGCATCGCTACCCTCATTAAAGCCATCGATGTGATTAAAAAAGTATTAAAAGTTTTAAAAAAGAGCTATAAATGTTTATGTTCTCTATTTAATAAACACAATGTGGTAACGCAACTGTATGTTTTTTTTTGATATTGTGGTCATTCGGGAGACTGTCAAGCGGGGCTCCGACATTCGAAATAATTTTCGAATACGTGTTTTTTTTTCATTATTATCTCTGGGGCTTACTTGTAATGTATATGAGAAAACGTTTGTATCTGTCAATAATATTCACACATTGAGGGGTGCCGAACCCATTCTTAAGGCAAGAAAACAGGGGGGAAATTGAAATAAAACTAAGAGCTCCGACCCAAATTATGGAAATACTTGTGTTCGTTCAGCTGAAGTTTTGACTTTTAATAAAAGAATTATTTTCAAAATTTGTAAGGTGTTTAAAAAGAATTAATATATAGTTTTTCATCAAATTTAACTTCAATATGTTTACACTCACAAATAGTTCTAAATCTTTGAAAACACATGTCACTAAATATTTTTCACTGTACGGTCACTTGTCGGTAAACAACTGTCGACTGTATTATCACTTGGATATGTAATGTCGCTTGGGTGCAGAGTCATGATTTTGGCTAGAGTATGCATGAAAAAAAAGTTACAAAACAGTACAACATAAGAATGAATTATAAAGATATATTGAAAATGGTTCAACTCAACAAGGCATAAAAAACCAACAATCAAAAAGATAAAGTACCGATTGACAGTTACTGAAACTAGTCTTACACCAATTATAACTTATAAAACTCACGTGTCCCCAGACTTTAATATCACTCAGTAATCATCAAATTATTCTGAAAATTGATATGTCAAAAATTGTCTAGATCGAAAAGATATTTAGTACTTGTTTTTTTGCAGCTTTAACATTTCACATACAGTCTAAAATAGGGCCATGTTAGCCTATGTCATCACTTGACGTCCGTCGTCGTAAATTATTTTAAAATTCTTCTCCTCTGAAATTACTGTTCCAAATACATCCAACTTTAACTGGATGTTCTTTATAGTTGTGTCTAGTTTATAAATTCTATCCGGGGATTTCATACATAAAAAAATTGCCACCATTGCCAAAAATTAAACATAAAAGGGAGGGGGCGGTTTTTTGCTTATCATGCTTATATCTCGAAACCTATAAGCACTGCCATGAAATAAATAAAATATTTACTCATATTTGAATCGCCGTGGATTCGATTCTCAGCAAGTTGAAACCAAAGAAGAAAGTTGGTATTTGCTGTTTCTCCTATTAGTATGCAGCATGTGGGGGTATTAGTAAAGATTGGTAGGTCCATATATGTCGGCCTAGTAAATTTCGGGGTCAAGATTGATATCTCATAATTATAGGTTCTAACCTGAACATGCATTTAACTTGCTACTGGGCGTACATACACACCTCATGTTTTATCAAACATGAATAAAACTGAATCCTATCAGTTCCTTTTGTGGTATTCAAAATTCTTTGTGTGTATTATATCTGGAACACACATTCTAGGAGTTGCAAGGTGGTAAATTGCATGTGGCTTAATTACAATCAATTATAGTTCGAGTTCAAGTTCGAGATGATCTTCAAGTTATATTTCGAGTTTCTTTCCAAGTTTAAACTTCGAGTTCGAGTCAAAATTCCAGTATCAGCAACATTCGAGTCACCTTAAGTTATGTTTGAATTCTTTACAAATTGTTGTTACAAATTAGCAAATACGTGATTGCAAGAATATATGGCCATATCAAATACATTTTATTGTTACATATGTAAATAGTTATGTCATCCCCACGGGGTATAACCGCCGTACGATTGATTCCGGAAGTTAATCGCTGCATCGCGAGGTTGGCAGATAGACCATCCTAAAATTTTCACCGTAGACTAATTGACGTACTGTTCAGTTAAGTATTAAATTTTTATAAAAACATAGTTTACTGATCCTGACAGCATTCTATATTACTAGAAGATGCCCGCGAAATCGCAGTACAATTAGGCAAGAATTGAAACAAAACAAAAATCAATTTTCGCGGGTAGTACGCCGACTGAGCATACACGAAAGCGTATAAGACACGGATTGATAAAGGTCTTCGAATTTTGATATTTACTAAATAAAATTGTCGTTTTCTGTAGAAAAAAGATTGTTTCAAAGAAAAATAAGTACTACAAAACACTACATGTATACGTCATATCACAATTATTTCTGACTTTGTATGGTTTCAGAGGAGTTGCTGCTCAATGAAATCGGTCTCTGCCTTGAGTAGTATAGATTTATATTACAATGAAATCAGTCTCTTCCTTGAGTAGTATAGATTTATATTACAGGAACACAATGTGACTTTTTTAAATATTACTTGTAATGATCGCGAAACAAATATATTAAATAATATGTCACTCGAGTTTTTTTTTACATATATTTATTCATATTCTGTATAACTTTATTCTTTTAATGTGCATTTACATTTAATTTCGGTTTTTATAACTAATAATACAAATTAAAAAAAAATATTATTTGCCATTATCTTCACTGAATTCACAAAGTCAGGAAATTTCCGATATTTTTCGTGTATCTTTCACGTTTCATTCCCGATCATATGACAGTTTACTATAAAATCGGTTGCGGGTACGCGTAGCCTACAAAGGCCAATTTGGCTACGCAAAAAATAAATCGTGTGTCATGTGAAAATTTCCAACTAATCTAGTACTTGCATGAATTATTCTTTAATAAATAGGAAACAATTTTATTAAGTCTACCTCGTTGGAGGAAACATTTAAAATAGGGATTTCTTGTACTTGGAGTCTTTTTTTACTCTCAGTCGTTTACTAGCATATTTTTCTCCAACGACAAAGAGTGCGATATCCGGGGATTCCCGTTCTAAAAATAAATAGCGATTGTCTAACGATCGAAAAATCTAACGATTAGTCTACGTATGCTTTATGAAACGCACGTAAACGTAATCGTTATGTAGTCGTTAGTCGCACGCTAATATTAACGTTAGTCGTTATTAGCGATTGTTTTATGAAACGGCAGCCTGGAGTTGACCATGTTCATAGATGAAAACTATTTAATGGTAAAATATCTTTTTAGCTGAAAATTGATTTGTTTGTTTACATAGTCAGATCCGCATAACACAAAAAAATAGCAAATGGCTGGTTTCAAATTGTAACTGGAATATTTCATTGATTTAGCCTTTCAACTGTTTTAATTCGAGCGCCACACGTGAGTCTTATGAAGTCGAATCGCGCGTCTTGCGTAACGATTATAAGCCTGAGATCATTGCAAATTGTCATAATATAATATTGATCAAAAAACGTGAAATCAGAACAGTTTTTAATACAAATATAATAGATACATTTGTACTTAAAACCTATCAACACGAAAACCAATAAAAAAAC
Source organism: Mytilus californianus (assembly GCF_021869535.1). Classification (NCBI taxonomy): domain Eukaryota; kingdom Metazoa; phylum Mollusca; class Bivalvia; order Mytilida; family Mytilidae; genus Mytilus; species Mytilus californianus. Next base: position 44,305,755 of record NW_026262582.1, on the reverse strand, counting down.
AATACTTTAGACAATACATGCCATTGTTGAAAGCAAATTTTCTGATACGTAACCTTGTCGTCATGCACTATACCATTTGAGACTGTGCTACGGATTTTATATATCATTGCCCTCAAGCGTATAAGAAAACATTATATGTGTTATGACCGGTGTGAAGTTGTAATTGTTGTCAACTCAGATAAACAGACGATATAAAGGACTTGATTCTAATTCTAAAATGTCAAAATGAAAATTACCTTTATTATTTACATAAAGTATATGAATGAAATAAAAACAAGATGATATTATACAAATATTAATTTTTCACTTCTGTACTCGTAGTATAAATAACAAATTTATTTTGTAAAAAAATTGTTCCTGTACTCCTAACAACAAAATTACTATATTTAAATTTACCTGTGCACGTTACTTTATTTAACGCCATTTTGTCCTAGTTTAAAGTTGTCTTTTTGACATTGAAACATCTTTTTTATTTATATTGTGTCAATGATCAAACTTATTATGTCTTTTCACATTTCTGTGGAAAAACCTATTGCTTTTGTTCTTATTATTATTATTATTTTTTCTTCTTCTTCCGTCACTTTTATTTCTTGCGTGTAATATTTATTTCGCAAGATGTCTCTTAGATGTTTGGTTTATGATATCGCACAGTTTATGCGCCTTTGTAAATGACCCCTCTTGACCAAATACTCTTCTTTGTAAGAGTTATCTTCCCGAAACCTGTTTTCCTTTGGGTGCATCTCCTTCGTAACTGTTAAATAAATCGACAAATTTATTTTACCAAATTACTCGTTATATCCTCCGGATGTTTTGTTCAATTTTGACCGAAGCGATACGAAGACTCCATGTGAGAGTTATTTCCCCTACTGTATTTGACATCAGTGATATATTAATGTATCCACTAAATGGTAAGTGATAGAAACCTAGGGTCTTTTGATTTAAGGTCCAGGGTCCACCAAAATGAAAATGAGGTCAAGGTCATGTTTTAAATTTTGATTTTGGCTAATTATTGCTTCTTCTAAGAAACCGTATAAGATAGCGACAAAATATTTAAACTAAACTGTTAGTTGTGACAAGTCGTAACCAATATATTTTGGTTAAAAGGGTATGTCTACATTTAATTGGAGTTTCCTCCCCTCTTATGTTTAAAATTAGCTGTATTTGGATATAACTCGATTTGATGTTTTTACTTTATGACCTTGAAATTTATGTTAAGGTCAAAGGTAAATTTGACGTTCTAGATCTTGACCTTTGCTATAAATTCATATTTATACGTGATAAAGCTATGGGGTCTTTTGCATTAGACATATGACATTGAAAAGGTCAACCGGAAGTGACCTTTTGGAAACCGGAAGTAGCCATTTCCTGAGTTGATTTCATACAAAGGTACCTAGAACCATATATTTTTGGAATCAATGTGAAGTGGAATCAGATGGTACCTGAAAAGAAACTTTTAAACCGGAAGTTGTTATCTATCTCCCTTATTTCAAGCAAAAGTATATTGAAACCATTTTTATTTAAGTCAGTGTGACTAAAGCTATCATATGAGACTAAAAGTGACATTTTCTAAACCTGAAGTAGCAAATTATCTCCCTTATTTCAGACAAAAGTACATAGAAACCATATAGTTTTTGAATCAGTATGAAGAAACCGATGATTTGACACCAATAGCTAATTTGAGTAAATTGCAGCTTAGCTTTTTATCAATTATTTAGATATTTAATGTGGAAAGACCTTAAATTGTTCTCTGAACAATTGGTTTTTAATTCGTTCAGTGTTTTTTTACTTGTTTTTGTGTATTGTTTTTTGATAGAGTTAAGCCATTTCAATTGATATTTTATTGGGTGTCTTTTTATGTTGTTATGTTGTACCACTGTTTCAGGTTAGGGTGAAGGCTGGCGCCTGTTAAAACGTTTAAAACCGCTGCATTTTTATGCACCTGTCCTAAGTCAGGAGCCTGTTGTTTAGTTGTTGTCGTTTGTTGGTGTGGTTCATAAGTGTTTCTCGTTTCTCGTTTTTTATATAGATTAGACCGTTGGTTTTCCTGTTTCAATTGTTTTACACTAGTTTTTTTGGGACCCTTTAAAGCTTGCTGTTCGGTGTGAGCCAAGGCTCCGTGTTTAATGCCGTACTTTGACCTATAATTGTTTACTTTTTACACATTGTGACTTGGATGGATAGTTGTCTCATTGGCACTCATACCACATCTTCTTATTTATAGTTGAACATATCAATTAGAGGTATTTCGAAGTATAGCCAGATTTACCATAACATCAAATCAAACGTGAATATTTTGAATATACATGAACAATTATCTTTAATGTATATCAGTAACAGGAAATTTGATTTTAAATCCCTATACAGTATTCATAAAAAGAACAATACTTTCTTTTATTTCAGGAATTTAAGATAAAGTGTTGTACGTTAGTCCTTTTCAGCCATGCGACACTCATAATTCATCAAATCGCCATTTAATTCCGAAATATTCAAATAAGTATAGATATATAACATAACGTTAAAACATTCAAACTTTTTTCCCACGATCGAATTACAAGATGAGCACAAAAAAAACTGTCGCAATATTATACTATTTTAGACGGATGTTTTTATCAAAGCTTGACATCGACATTATCTATGGTATTGAAATTGTGTAAATAAATCAAATTGTTATCATGATATTATGTCTGTACTTCAGGTTCCTACTCCTTCAGGCAAAGTAGACCTTTGGTGGATTTGTCGATCATTTTGGGTCCTTTTTGGTCAAGTAGCTCATCACGTATTCAAGTATCTAGATAACCTTGGCTTTAAATCTTTTCATGTGCTTGAAATTCAAAATTGTTATTCCCATTTTGAGATACATTTGTTTGGCAATCTTTTCAATTTGTTTGGTGTAATTACAGATCAGAAGCGGTTTTTTTAATAGCCCAATACCCTTTCTCCGTGATTTGTGTTTTACACGGACGACACAAAACAGTTAGTTTCACAGTTTAATGATTTGCTTTAGTATATAACAATCACTGCGTCTGTATGCAGTTTCTCTTCATCCTAGCTATAGTTTAACAAGAATTATGTTATATAACTTGATGGGGTTTTTTTCTAAGCATCTTAAATAATATTTCATTCTTCTCTAGGCTGTGTGGTTTTGTGTCCTTTTCTTGATTTTAGGTTTTTTCTTTTATTATCTCATGTCAATTTGCCGATATTAATTTCTACTCTCTTATTAGATTGTAGGTAATGGTGCTTTTGATACTAATTTATGCTGTCTGTTCGAGGTTGATGTCATTTCAAAACTTAATCTTTAATTTAACCGGACAGAAGTACGACTTGAATGTGTACCCCTTTCTTGTAATATGACGGTTTCCTGACAAATTTATCATGCGATTTGTGTTGTGTGCAGGAATAGAAAACAAGAAAAAGTGTACATATGATAAATTGATGGGTTACAATTAATGCTTTGTTAAGCATTTACTTCACTATATTTCAATATGAACGTGTCAACTGAAAGTATTTTGTATAAACTGAAAAAAAATCTCAAATGTAAAGAGTACTGTATAAGCGTTTGCATGCCTTATTCAGCTATTGAATAACATTGACCACTAATAAACAAAAGGATAGCCCCAGTTAAAGTTAATCTGAGATATCCTTACCTAGCACATTCATCAGAAAGGATATCATAAACATTTATTTTTTTAAATTGTCTGGCGATTTACAAATTTAACATAATAACCTACCTTAACGCTTTTTGCTCCACTGTTTCTTTTTTCGTTTTAGTTATTTGGTTGAATAAAGCATACTTTATTGAGAGAGAGAGAGAGAGAGAGAGAGAGAGAGAGAGAGAGAGAGAGAGAGAGAGAGAGAGAGCGATAGATAGATAGATAGATAGATAGATAGATAGATAGATAGATAGATAGATAGATAGATAGATAGATAGATAGATAGATAGATAGATAGATAGATACTTATATTTATTTATTCAGTTTGTTATGTTAAGGTCGATTTTTGGGGAGGTCTAAATTAAAATCCATACAATTTTTTAATAATTTGTCAAAATGTAGTTTATGTCATGCTTTTTTAAAAAATATAATAAAAAGTATAGGTCACCGGGCTTTTTATCATGTTACAGAATGTGCAAAATTATCAGATTTTGTAAAGATTATGCATAGAAAACCTAATTTGTTGTGATAAAAAGAAAACTACACCATAGAATATTAAGATAAAATACGAGAAGATAGCTCTAATAATATGCTTTTAGATAAGAAAAAGAAAAATGGGGTCACCGGACTCGTTTTCTTGCTACATAATAAAATGGGTAAATTCACAACACATTCTATTATAAAAGTTACTTTAACTGAAATGTCCCCTTAAAACTGAATTATCTTACCTTATGTGGCTTATTCTGTTTTTTATAAAATACAGCAGTAAATATGATAAAAAAAATAATTGTCTATATTAACATGACAAGTCTTACACATGAATTACATACTACTCTCGAAATTTGCACATTTCATTAAAGATCTAGACCAATTGCTATCTGCTATTTCAAAATCCAAGATGGAAGAAGACACCCCAGCTACCTTAATACATTTGTTTGTTTGTTTGTTAATAGATTTTGTAAGTTGTGACAAAGAAATCTTACAAAGATGGAAACAGACAGTGATAATTTATCTATTTCGCACAACACAGCACATATAGAAGGTGATGAGTATAAAAATGATGGCGAAGTGTCAATTAATACAGGCATAACACATAATTCTGAGCTAGATAATAACATTACAGTTTCATGTTTTGCGAACAACATAGATAATGAGTACAAACAGTAAGTTTCAAAACAACTGAAAATCAAATAAATCATGGATCTTTTGCAAACAACTTTTTATTATTGCTCTAAAATGCAACTGACCTAAACTGGGTTTTCCTTTGTATTTGTATAAAAATAAGAAGATGAGGTATGATTGCCAATGAGACAACTCTACAAAAGAGATGATATGATTACTTAACGAGATAAGAATTAAAGATATATCGAATATACATAAAAGAAAGAGCGAACATACGTACACAACATTTGATTAGGATGACTTCAATAAACGATAATTGAAAATAAGATTCTATAAGATATATCCAGTATTCATTTTTAAAATAACTTATGGATTAATAAAAAAGATTGTAATTCCGCTTAGACCGGTATCTGTTAGTCTGTAATATGAAAGTATAAAAAACTGATTTATTTGCAAAGCAGATATACAAATAGAGCAAAACTGTCTACATTTCTTCAAAATAAGTCATATATTTCAATGGGGCTACTTACTGTCCTTCAAGTGGAAAAAAATCAAAATTGAACTCCATAAAGACTGCGATACCTGTAAAACATTTTCGTGGTTCATGGAGACGGTGCCTTAATATAAGCATTCTATTCTCCTCCCAAATCCCCAGAAACAGAACAATTCTTTGGAGTTAAATGATGACTACATATTTGCGTGAACAATATAGATTACACAACTTACCGTCAACAAATAGTTTTGCATTCATATTTGCTACGTTTTTTTATCAGTTGTTAATACACAATGTACACATGTTTTGAGGAACTATTGTGCGTTGCCCTATTAGAGAAGAACATGAGCAGTTTGTCGTCCCTTACGGTTTGTTTGCATTTTTGACATTTGACGGGCATCATTATTAACTTTTGTTTGTCATATCTTAGATTTTCTCTTTCCTTTTGGTTAATTAATTGATTGAATGATTTTCTTATATTCATTTTTGATTCCTTAGGTTAAATCATCAACCGTTTATTCATTCAGTGTTTAAATGCAATACGATGTCTGTTGATTCATACTGATCAATAATAGATCGAACCATAAACATAAAAATATGTTTTTCCAATATTTTAGAATTATTAGAGAAATTAAAAAGGAACAAAGTAAAAACTTTGAAAACTTGAAAGAAAAACTAGACAAAAAACAACAAAAATTAAGATGTAACTTAAAGATTGAGAAGATGCCAAACAGAGACTCAACAGTTACTCTTCGAGAAAGCATTATAAGGTAAATGATTGAATAAAAGTTGTACAATTGTTTCAATGTCTACTCTTATCAACGAAAGTCATTAACCATTATATGTTGATTGATTAATGCAATCAACTAATAATACCATGACACTATTGCCTATAGTGGTATAACATGGATTTCCTATATAGTTTGTGATTGATTTTGACCAAAGTAGACATATAAAACAACATAAAACCAAAATAAAACAAAACATAGAAATACAACAAGAAATAAAAATAAGGAAAAACATCTTGTTGCGATATGAATGTCATCTTCAATTTATTTGTTTATTATACAGAATCCTTTTGAAAAACAATACAGAACAACCAAAATAAAGCGAACTGATAAAATAAAAATAATTTGGCATGTCAAATTAATATCCACGCGGTTTAATTTAAATACTATATATAAAAAAATCATCTGACGTAGACAAATCTGTCAGATCGACATATGTTAACTTGGTTGTTTTATTCAACTGTTTGTTGTCTGTCTCAACAATATCATACGAGCAACTGTAACCCCTTTACTCTACTGAAAATGAAACAATAAAATTGACGATAACGTTTGAAAAATAAGAAAACAGATGTTTGCATCACTCAAACAGTTTAAAATATTTATTTTCGATGCTATAAATGAACGCTAATTCCTGTCTAGCTTTGCATGTATTATCCTTTTCATATAGACCTGTTAAGATTAATATAAACAAGACAATTCATGTGCATTATTGAAGATATTATGTTTAATAACTTAACTTTTATTGTTTACAGAATATTGAAAATTACGTCTTTTAATTGAATATTTTATTTTACATCAAGCTCATATCTTTCTATGTGTAGGTTAATGCAGAAATTAGAGAAAATACATCACGATTCATTGAATGGTGTTAAGAAAGAAGCTGAAAAACATTATCAAGAAAACTTTCAAAATTTTCAGCACAAATTCGATCCGATAATTCAGAAGTTGCAACAAGTTTTTTGGGAAAGGTAAATTTACAGTATAGTTTTTCAGGAACCAAAATGAATTAAATTTTTCTCAACAATTTATTATTCCTTACACTACAAAACAGTAAAAGTCTGAAATGGCCTATATCTGTACACGACTGTACTGACTTTTACTCGACCAGTCTGAATTGGTCTGAATTTTACTCGATATTACTCGACCCCAATCTGTACTGTACTGTACTGATTTGTACTTGACCCTTATTTTTGGCATTCAAAATGGTGTGAAATATTACTCGACCAATCTGAAACAGTCTTAACCCATTCTTGACCTGTACTTGACCAATACTTGACCAGTTCTCGACCTATTTTTTGTCAGTCTGAACCATACTCGACCAAATTTCTGAACAATACTCGAACAGTCTGAATCATACTTGACCAAATAACCTCATCTTTTTTTTCAATTTTGACTGTTTAAATACTTTCTTTTTAACTAACATTAATATAAAGATATATAGAAACTGATTTGTACATCCTTACAGTGTTTTCAAATCGAGATAGTAAAACTATCTATTGTAAAGTCGGAGCCTTGTTAAAAGAAGATTTTCTTTTACCTGAAAACCACCCCTGTACTGAGGCTAATAAAACCTTATTAAGGTGCTTCTTGTTCGGCATGTGTTTATTTGTTAAACAAAACCTAACTTTCCTAAATTCTTAGATAAAAACTACATAGGTTTCATGGTTACATACAATAGTTATAAAACTATCTTTTTAACTTAGGTAACAACAGCTAACAAAATCAATGAAATTGTTTACCCTTATATCAGAAATATATCTATTCTTATTATAATTTGGGATATATATATATATCTCAAAGGGATACAAAAATTAAAAAATGATTAAAATTGTTCTTCTGATTAGGAGTAAACTATAAAGTAATACCTCATGCTTGTGGCACACTCATTAAAAAGATAACACCTGGTCAGAGAGTAATACAATTTAAAAAACATCAATTGAAAATTAAACAACATCATGTAAAACTTAAATCACAAGGCCTTTTGAATTCACTAGATAATTAGTACACGAGTTAACGAAAAATAGGGTGTTCTTTTTACCTGTAAAACACACCTGTACTGAGGTAATTAAACCTTATTAAAGTGCTTCTTGTATGTCATGTCTTTGATTTTGACAAAACTTAATTAATCAACCTAAATTTTTACTGCAACTTTGGAACACAATTCCTTTTTTGAAAGGTTATCAAGGATTGCTATGGAAGTTCTATTATATTAAATTCTTGGTTTTAGAAAACAAAGGTGTCTTTCTGAAAATTTATTAAGTTGCTTTGCATACTATTCTATATAGATTTTAATAAAAAAAATGTTCACTTGCGTTATTAACTAAACTCGATTGACATCATAAATCTATACCAAGCTTAAGTTAGTTTTGAAAATTTTCCAGTAACCATAAAATATATCTGAAACATTCAAAAAGTTTTGAATAACATTTAAGATAATTGAATAATGGTCGAAAGTGCTAGTATTTTTGATGTACATAATGTAATGTGAACATGATATCATGTATATAAAAATTCATTTAATCGAAAACTGAATTTATTACATGATATTTTTTTTTTTCCAACCAGAAATTACTTCCTTTGATCATCTTGTTTTATTTTGATTTTAAATGTGATATACATTGTATATATGTATATTGTCTGTTCTATGGTCGGGTTGTTGTCTCTTTGACACATTCCCCATTTCCATTCTCAATTTTATATGTATATATAAGTGTTTATGAATATCGTGTCTATTATTAATCATTATAATTTTTGTTATGTTTGTTGTAAAATTTTGGTTCAATGCTATATATTAATTACATTTTGGAGTTCAAATTGCTGTTCAAATTTCTAATAGCTGGTGTTAAAAACAGTTTCTAAATAAATGAAACGCAATAGAAAAATTAAAAAAATAGGTCAAAGTGGGTTAAGACTTGGTCGATTATGGTTCAGATTAGGTCAAGCATGATTCAGACTTGGTCGAGAATGGTTAAGACTTCGTCAAGTATGGTTCAGAGGGTATAAAATAGTTAAGTACTGGTCGAGTAAAGGTCGATAAAAAGTTCAGACTGTTAAGTATGGTTCAGACTACAGTCGAGTAATATCAAGTAAATTTCAGACCAATTCAGACTGGTCGAGTAAAAATCAGTACAGTCGAGTACAGATATAGGCCATTTCAGACTTTTACTGGTTTGTAGTGTTAGATGAAATATCTTAAAGTGAATGACTCAGTTCTATTTCGTCAAAGTAGCACCAATGAAAAATCGGTCTGTGTAAAAGTCCCTTCAGTTTCAGAAAGACTCATACTTCTGATATCTGTGTTCCGAAAACATTTCGTAAACGAATGCACGATTTTATATATGTTTTTTATGAATTTTTAAAGTTAAAGTTATTGGGGAAGTTGATTAAATAAAACAAAAAATGCTTTTGTAATAATTTATACGACATCAATCCTTAAAGATCACAATTTGGAAAGACATTTGTCTTCTCTTTTTTATTCTCTATCTCTTTTTTATAAGTTTCACATATATAATATATAAAAGAATAACAGAAATTATCAAATATATTTGATAATAAAACAAACCATACCAATCAGTAACAATCCCTTTTTACGAGAAAATATATGTATAGACAAATACATACGAAAACGAATAACAAATTGTCCTTACTTGGTACAGGAATAAAATGTGGTAGGGTTAAACCAAATTAACATGAGAACAAACGCCCGCCTTGGCCTGTCCTCTATGTATTTTGTCAAGTAAAACATACAATTTAAGTTTTTTCTGTCTAACTACTAATAGAATAACCACTCACTTTAGCAAGGAAATAGATGACAGCACATACTATTTGAAAGGGTCAAAATATGTTCAGAGATCATTGAGCTAGCTAATTAGGTAGGTGAACTGTTGGTTTAATACTATAGCTAAAGAAAATAAATCAATATTGGGGGGAAAAAAACGCCTGACAGATTTCCTGAAGTCTTTTTAAATTTGAGATAAGGCAATAGTAAGTAAAATCATCACAAAATTAGTATGCATTACCCGCTTGTTGCTCTACATGTCAAAAGTTGTAGAACTTGCCCGAATTTAGATAATTAGTTAATTTTTACAATGCTCAGTTCTTCTTATGAAATAACAGTACAAGATAAGATGGATAACACCGTCTAATAATAAGTGTTTACGTTTGTCACTTTATCGACAGATAAGATGTCATGACGAATGTAATTTTTTTTTTACATATTCAAATGTTTGTTGTATCTATTATACTGTGAAGGTAAACTTTATATTGATTGTAGATTACGCCGATAAAGGGGTTGGCCTTGGTTTCTTTTCGTTTACTTTTCTAATATTTACATCATTACAAAGGTAGGGGTCCATGCTTTATCTGCCAAAGAATTATATATATTTATGGTGGCATTTTATGCCTAGGTTATATTGAATATGCCAGTTTTGGGTTACCCTTGAAAATGATAAAAAAAGAGTACGCATTTGTTCTCCACAGGAATGTCCATAATCGTTAAAATGCGTAGCAGAAACATATTTTCAAGCGAATTTCAAATTTCATGGTGCGATTGATACCCTGAACATACTGAATGTAGATTAATGTTTTCAAATCATTAAACGTGTCGAAAATCTGGTCACTCACAATTAATACATTTAATTTATGAGATATTGCCAGAAGAAAGTTGATGTTAACTTGCAAAAAATTGCTGAAACAAGTATTGTTTACAAACCGTGAAAGTCATAAACCTTTATACAATTTGACCGTTTAAAATTTACAAAAATCTTCAAACAATTCATCCTACAGACAATTGAAAAAATATTTTTTGACAAAATTCAGATATTTTTCTTGAAACCTTCTACAGTTACATCTTTGCTTTTTTGCATGCTTAATTGAAAATTGTATGGTCTAAAAAGTAACTGTAGTCATGTTTGTAAGAAAAATAAGTTATATTAAGAAAGGGATGATAATCCTTTTCCCGAATTGGCATGTTCAACCTTACTTATTTATTTTATTATAAAGTCAATATGCCAATTCGGAAAAACGTCGATATAAGGAAGGTTTAAGGATTTAAACAAAAAGAGTAATAATACACTGGGGTGATCGCAAGTGATCCGCAAGAGCATGCAGATCCTGTTCCACCTGTCGCACCTGTCGTGATCCTTATGGAAATACAATTTCAACCACCAATCATAGCAATCTGGATCACCGAATTCACAAAAGGTACAAACTACAACATACAATTAGACCCGTAAAGGGACAACATTAAACTTGAGCGGGGATACATGTACTTCAAAGAAGATTTCACACAAAAAAGTCTTTTACGGTAGTACAAGTAGCCTCGATCTTGTGTATTATATTTTCATTGTATATATTTTAAAAACCTTACTTTTATATAATACCATATTCTACACTTTTTTATATTATATAGGCAATCACATTTATCAAATATAGAAGCATTAAAAGCAGACAATAAGATGTTGCAAAAAGAAAATATGAATTTAAAAGAAAGAAAGTGTGAAGTTATAAAGGAAATTGAAAGGTAGGTTTACCAGAACATATATTCTGTTATGTAGTAGGGTTGAATTCTGTTACAGGTTGGGTTATTCCAGCTTTTAAGAGTGTAGTTCAGACCCCGAATGATGTTTTCTGTTTTCCAGCTGTTGATGTGGTGTATGAGAATACGGAAAGGTTGATATATTGTTGATTTTTAAACTTTCACGTCAAATAAAAAAAAAACTAAAACAAGATTAAGTCGGAGAGCATAAGGGAGATTATTTTGTTTGTAAACCGGTACCGTTTTATATTGACAAGAAACAGTTTTACCAAGTCATCACATCATTGTGTGCCTCAAAGCGTCTCAAAACGTTTTTCTATTCATTCATAAGACAATAATAATCGATGTATACATCTATAGATGTTACAACTTCCTAAATGCTACAAATTACACGAAAAAGGTGTGGCCCTTTCCAACTGAAGGATAATTGTAAAGTTTAAATGCACATTTAAAAAGATTAATCATCATACAATAACTTGTTTACGTTGTGAAAAGCAAACTGTATATAATATGTACTATCATATCCCTAAATAAGTTTAGTTTATCTTGTTATCATTTACTGTCGTACAAGTGAGAGGTTTAGCGCTATAAAACCAGGTTCAGTCCACCATTTTCTACATTTGAAAATGCCTGTACCAAGTCAGGAATATGACAGTTGTTGTCCATTCGTTTGATGTGTTTTGTCATTTGATTTTGCCATGTGATTAGGGACTTTCCGATTGAATTTTCCTCGGAGTTCAGTATTTTTGTGATTTTACTTTTTACAAATCCTTTTTATATGAAAAGCTATGATTTGAGGTAAAATTGGCTTTTACATCAATTGTATTAAAATCATCTCAAAATTGCATAATACTATTTTGAATTACTGAACTTTGATAAGATATCGATGTTTTTATAAACCTAACTTCACGCACTTCGACAATTTGGAATAAACAATGGATGGATTGATGTCTTTTTAACGTCTTTAAACGAAATTAAATGCATACTCAGGATAAGAATATGTCAGTGCAATAATAATATGTACCAATCTTTGTACTAGAGCAACTCCCTTAGCCGGATTTTAACGTACTAGTTCACAAGGTAACAGTCCACAGGAAGACATGTCAACCTGACCAGACACACGGACTCCGAGTCGGGAAGTCGAGGTTTAAGACCTAAACAAAACAATCGATAAATTACGAAAGGACAATGAAACGCTGAATGGTACAATTGACATAAAAACAAGTGAAAACGTTCGGTTGATAACGCAACTATCTACAGACTTGGATGAAAAATAAAGAGGGATTATTTAAAAAGCTTTGATCAACAGTTTAAAACAATTTGTTATATCCGTCCTTTAATTTCTTCAAATTTAAAATTTTGGCTGGCTTGAAATACTGGTCCTGGTGGGTGAACATGTTTTTCTATAGAAAGTTACCTGGGGTTTCAAGTCTGTTGATTAAATCATATACAACGTATACATGGTATACTACATGTTGGAGATGGCTTAAAATAATCTATACCGACAAAGAGCTATCCATTATTACATATATTGCATCAGTAAATATATCGACACAGGAATAACGGTTTAATTTAAACACAGTGTAATGTTCGAATTCAAGTGTCCTGTTTTTACTGTCATCCTATAATGTATTTTTTTCTCTTACTATTATTCAATTTTTATAGCAAATAAACAGATGTCTGTTATTATTGATTAGATTCAACGGTAGTTTGTTGAACTTCAATTGGTAATATCAATAAAATTCAACGTTACGTTACAGGATGCAGCAAATGAATCAAGGAGTCCAAGACCTTAACATAACAATCGAAAAATTACGAAAGGAAAATGAAATCCTGCATGATACAGTTGACAACCTTGATGGTGAATACCTTAGGTTGGAAACAGAACTACATACTTGGATGAAAAACAAAGAGAGGTTATTTTAAACGTGTTGATCAGCCGCTTTATAATACTGTTATATCAGTCTTTTAATTTGTTCAAATGTACAATTTTGAAACTAGAAAAAATCAAACGTTCATGCATTTTTGAATTAAAAATGTGCAAATTTATGATTGATCATCAAAATGTTGGTGTGCAAAATACCTTTTGATTTCTTTAAGATAAATTACTGAAAGATGAAGATGACATATATTAGACAAATACATACTTACAGGTACTTGAGAAATAAAAATGCTATACAAATTGATAACAAAATAGATTGATAAAAACTGCATATAAATATATATGGTACATCGTCCAAATTATCTTAAAAAGTTAAACACTTTTAAATACATCATATATATGGAGGAAAAATTCCATTATTATGTAACAAGAAACTGCCTGTCGTACAAAATAAAACAAAACTAAATATTTTCATTTTAACTTTTATTTAGTTTTTTTTTAACTTATTTTCAATACTTGGAAACTAAAGCGAGTTTATAGCTTGTGGTGATCGTATCGTTACAAATGTTTCATATATATACATTTATGAATTACTAGCCATATCTATTTGAATAATGATGAGAAATGACATGTGGGGTATTCGTGTTCATTGTAAGATCAGCAACAGGTTATACGACATGAAATACTCAAGATATGATTTGAAAATATGTTAACGGTTTGTTATTCTTAGCAACACAAAGAGCAGATGCTAACCACAGAAACTGTGAAAAAATATAAATTACAAACTTATTTCAAATTTAAAGATATTTTCAAAACAGAGGCTTATTAAAATGTATTTAAATGTCGTGATGAATTTTGATATTAGTAAACACCTTACACTATAGTGCTCGTGAATCAGCTATAGAGCATGGTCGTTAGAAAAAGATTGACAAATATATAAGAATTTGTATATTTTGTAAATTCAATTGAACACGAAATTCATTTTCTTATTGAATGTCCCGAATTCGACCAATAATGACAAGTTTTCTAGATTCTTCTTTTAAAATGCGTATCAGTTTAAAAAAAAAAGACTAGGTCGTACTTTGAACTTAAATTGTTTTTTTTTACATTGAGACTTGGATGGAGAGTTGTCTCATTTGCACTCATACCACATCTTCTTATTTCTAAATAGAGATATATTTCGCTTCCTTCATCATATAAATATGAACAAATAGGCATCATCGTGGCTTTGTTTTGATATACATGTTTTCCAATCATGACAATCTGAAAGCATTAGTTATAGATAATTTTATATTATCATTAGCTTTATCACTATAGTTTCTCTACTTATGCATGTTATGTCTATGTATAATCGTTATATGGTACATGTCTTTATGAGTCGATGGTTGGTCTAATAAAGTAAAGTTTGAGGCTAAAACATGATCTAATAATAGTATTTTACAGTCTTTTGCTCCATTTATTTATGATATACGGTTCGTATGAATGACAATTTTAGTTAAAAATTACAGCCGTATAATGTGTACATGCTCTTGCCACACAGCCAAGGTATTTGTGTTTAAAATCTGTGAACAAATAACAAACAGGATAGTATGTCGTATGTCATATCTTTAATACAAATGTTTTTTTTTATTACCTGAAAAATAAGTCCTGGTGATAGTTAACAACTGTAATACCATTGAAATCATTTAAAATTTGACATATTTTGGAGACAGTCTATTGTTGACGGCTTTTTATTATTTATGTTGTTGAGCTGATGTCTCATTTACGTATCTATAACTCCTTTTATTCACATGTTGTATTCGTATATGTAGGTGATTCGTGTCAATCACACAGTATACTGTTTTACATTTCGTTTTCATTTTTCTTATTTTGACATAATTAATATACAAATAAGAAAACGTGTGATATCAAACGTGGTTTGATTAACAATGTTGAATATTTATAATATAATCTCTGTGTTGTCATGATCACAAAACTTATCAATCTATGCGACATTGATCATCAGTTATGCCAATGTTGTTAATTAGAGTTATTGACAACAATCGAGGTTGATTACTCTAGATGGTTAAACAGTGACACGTTCCTTCGTTCATATTTCCACAAATAATTATTTCCTTCCCGCAAACTTACGGCCTTCTTTTCAGCAACTATTGTTTTAAAAGTATTTTACAACAATTGCTGGACGTTTCCAAAAATGTTTGCCTCCTCTGTAAGCTAGAGTAATGTTGTGTGTTGAAAAAATAGTACATTTCAATCAAATTTAATGTTACAGGATGCAACAAATGAAACAAGACCTGAACATTACGATCAAAAAATTACGAAAAGAAAATGAAATGCTGAATTTCAAGGTTGAAGAAAAAAGTAGTGACAACTTTAATTTGAAAACAGAACTACAGTCTTTGAGCAAAGACATAGAGAGGTTATTTAAAAACGTGTTGATCACCAGCTTCATAACATTTTGTTATATCAGTCTTTTAATTTGTCTAACTTTTTAATTTTCAACAGAGAAAAATCAAATGTTTATGCATCTTTTGACTTAAAGTTTATGATTACATATATTGTTAATAAATTTTGAATACCATAATAAAACTTAAAGATAAAGTACTGAAAAAATAAAGATGACAAATATTAGAAAAAAACTTGATATACGTACTTTAAAAATAACTTTTACACAGTTAACATGGTTAAACTTTAAAATAGTATACAAACTGATAATAAAAATATGTTTACACAGAAATGCATATATATATAGTACATGTTGTTTATAGTGGCGTGCACATTTGGGAAATTTAATATAAGGTGTTATAAAAACTATATTATACCAAAGAAACAATTGCAAACAAAGGAGGCAAAATGTAGCCAGGACTTTATGTTTGTCTTTGTTGTTTGTCTCTACTGATAGGACTGTGTTTCTTATTAGGGTCGGCTTGCAGTTGTTAATGTGGTCTGTTATGTAGTCCTTGAATTTATTTTTGTTATTCTCATCATCGTTTGTGTATAGTTATCATTCTATATACACCAATAACTATTTTGGAGCATTTGGCATAAACGAAAACATTGTCAAACAAAGCTGTTCATTATTTACAATAAGTGTGATCATCTTTTTTATCAGTATCATGATTAGTTGATAATTTCGTAGACACCCGTGTGTCATCGTTCTCATATTTCTTTTAGAAAAAACAAATATCTATTTAGTTTTTTTGACAGTTCATTGTAAGTGTGTGTGACTAAAGCTTCACAGGATGCAAAATCTGGTTTCCTAAACATACTGGTTCTGGAGGGGGAACATATTTGTGTATGGAAAGTAACCTTGTGTTTCAAATCTTCTTTTCAAATTATAGGTATTAAATGTTTAGATGAATGAAAAATAATACATGCTGAAAAAGAGGTATCGATGATTGCATCTGAAGGTCTAAGTATATAGATCAGCATATGAATGACTGTTTCGTTTAAACACTATTATGTTCGAATTGAAGTGTTCTGATTTGACTCTCATCTCTATAATGTATTTGTTCTTATAATTCGTATTAAATTTTTACAGCAAATAAAACAAGTGTGTTGTGATTATTGATGAGTTGCAACAGTAGTTTGTTGACTTGAAATATCAATCAAATCCAATGTTGCAGGATGCAGCTAATGAATCAAGGAGTTCAAGACCTAAACATTACAATCGATAAATTACGAAAGGAAAATGAAATCCTGTATCATACAGTTGACAACCTTGATAGTGAATACCTTAGGTTGGAAACAGAACTACAGACTTGGATGAAAAACAAAGAGAGGTTATTTAAAACTTGTTGATCAGCAGCTTGTTAACATTTTGTTATATCAGTCTTTAAATTTGTTCAAATGTAGAATTTCGAACTTAGAAAAAATCAAACGTTCATGCATCTTTTGATTTAAAGTCTATGACTAATTATCAAAGTCTTAGTGTATTAAATGCCATTAGAATACTTAAAAGTTAAATAGGGAAAGATAAAGATGACATATATTAGAAAAATACATACATACAGGTACTTGAACAATAACTATTACAGAGAAAGGTACTTAAAAATATTGTACAACTTGATAAAAAATATATTGATGAAAAATTGTATGTACTAATGGTACATCGTCCAAATTATCACACAGGTTAAACAGTTTTGAATACAAAAAATTAGGAAAATCTCCATATTTTATGTAACCAAAAACTGTCTATCGTACAAAATTGAAATAATACTATTTTACTAACCCTTTCTACCGTTGGTACAGCAATGTGGAACCAGCAACAAAGAATACAGGGCGGATATATAAAGTACTAGTGGTTCAGTTTAAATGGTTATTTATCTGTATGGATAAAATTCAACGCTTACCGTCGTCACTAAAATACTATCCGTTTTCTATCAAATAAAAAAGAAATGAACCAAAACTATTTTTATCGTACTTGATAGCGTTTATCTTTTCGTGTATGTTTTTTTGTCATTTATCTTTTTTTCAGGGTGGAGAGGTGCTTATGATACCTATGCTAGTTTTTATGTAGTGACGAACACATTTTATTAAATTTGAAAATTGTGAAAAAAGATCATAGTATACCAAAAGATCAGTTAAGAATCAACATCCATTAACAAGAGACCTAAACAAAATTGGACAAAATAAGAAACGACGAACTAACAAACATTAAAAGCAAAGCATTGACAAGACGGGGATAGGTTTGTGAACCTCATCATGTTATCAGGACTATATGCTTTGCGTTGTTGTTTGTCTTTCCTCGTACTGCATTCTTCTCTCAAGTTTCGTTTTGTCATTGTGGCCTCATATGTTGTCCTCTACTTTTGGTGTCTCATCATCTTTTATGTGTATTTATCATCCTATATACATCAATTTCTATACTGAAGCATTTGATCGAAACGCAAACTTTGACAAATAAAACTGTTCATTATTCACATTATCATGGTAAATGTGATAGTAACATTGATAATGGAACCGGGGAATGTCTCAAATTGACAACAACCCATCCAAAGAGCAGAAAACAGCGAATGCCACAAATGGGTCTTCAATACAGTGAGAAAATCCCGCACCCGGAGGCAGGCTTCAGCTGGCCCTAAACAAAAATGGGTACTAGTTCAGCGCAAATGAACGTAACACTAAACTCCAAAACATATGAATAAACCAAAATTTAAAAAATATACAATACTAACAAAGGCCAGAGGTTCCTGACTTGTGACAGGTGCAAAAATGTGTCGGGGTTAAACATGTTTTGTGAGATATCAACCTTCCCCCTATACCTCTAGCCAATGTAAAATCAACAATCACACAGCAACACGCGTAGTAAAACTCACTTTAAAAGAAGTCCGAGTCCGATGTTAGAATAGTTAACAAAAGAAACTAAGCAAAATGACAATGATCAATATACATTAACAAAGGTCAACTAGCAGTTATTGACATGCCAGCTCCAGACCTCATTTAAACTGATTGAATGATTATGTTTTCATCGTATGAAAATCAAGCACATTCCCTCCCGTAAGGGGTTTTGTATCATACCATCATAAAATATACGAGCAGAACATTACCTGTATCATGCCAACAACTGGTGTTAGAATAAATGTGTTTATTACCGATGCAAAGACCCTATGAGTGAATCAACATTAAAACCAAAATATGCCATTTTTAATGACCTGACAACAGTATCGTAACTATACCCATTCTGAATGAGTCTGTTTTGTTTAAAGGTTTGGTTAGCTTTTGATGTGAATGACGACATTTTTGTGCTTTGTATAGAATATTACCATAAAAGATTGGATGGGAAATGCCTAAACGTAAATGTCTGCATGTTGATTTATATTTACAAATGATGTACTTGTACCGATGGAAAAATTTAGTAAATGTGTTGACAAGTTCGTGTTATTGAAAACCCTGTTGTAATAATTTTTCAGTAATACAGAGATTTCTTTCGTTAAAATTAAATACGCTGTGACATAAACTAGCGAATCGAACAAGTTGAGATATTAAACACCATTAGATGGTGACAAGGGAACGTCACCATCTAAAAATGGATAATTAACAATAGGAAATGAAAAATCATCTCTTTTATCGTAAATTTTCGTATTAAGCTTCCCGTTAAAGAAATAGATATCAAGATCCAGGAAAGGGCAGTGTTCATTGTTAATATTATGTTTAGTTAAGGTCAGTTCATTAGGATAAATCTCTTTACTGTACACACTGAAGTCGTCATTATTGAGAGCCAATATATCATCCAAATATCTGAAAGTGTTATTAAATTTTTGTATCAGATGTTGTTTCGATGGATCTCTGCTGATATACAATCTTCTTCTAAAATCAGGATAGGATGCAAATCCCGTGTGTTATCGTTCTCATATATTGTCTTTAACTGAAACATAAGCATTTTGATGTGTTTAACTCAAGTTGAGTATGTGTGTGACTATAGCTACTGAGGGTTCAATCATCTGACTTGATTATTGTTTGCGCAGTTCTGTCAGGTTTATGGCATCTACGAAAAAGAACAAAAAATGAAAAATCCGGTTGGATTAAATAACTGGTCCTGGTGGAAACACAGTTTTCTATGGATAGTTACCTTGTGTTTCAAATCTTCTCGTAAAATCATATATTAAATGTTTGAGATGATTTAAAACAATATTAATACATGCTGAAAAAGTACATTCGATAATTACATCTGACGGTCTAGAGTATATGCATATAGATCGACAGTGGATTGACGATTTCATTTAAACACTATGCTTTGTTCGAATTTTTAATGTCATCTCTATCATGTACTTGTTCTTAATATAATATTTCATTTGTAAAGGCAATAAAACAAATGTGTTTTTAGTATTGGTTAGATTCAACGGTAGTTTGTTCAACTTGAAATGGTAATATCAATCAAATTCAATGTTACAGGATGCTGTAAATGAAACAAGAGGTTCAAGACCTAAACAAAACAATCGATAAATTACGAAAGGATAATGAAACCGCTGAATTGTACAGTTGACATAAAAACTAGTGAAAACGTTAGGTTGGAAACAGAACTACAGACTTAGGTGATAAACAATTTATTTAAAATGCTTTGATCAGCAGTTTAAAACAATATGTTATATCCGTCCTTTAATTTCTACAAATTTTAAATTTTGAACAAACAAAAAAATCAAATGTTCATGCAACTTTTGACTTAAAGTTTATGATTAATCAAAATATTGGTGTATTAAATACCATTAAAGTACGAAATATACGAAGTACTGAAAAATTAAGATGACATATATCAGAAAAATACATGCTTATAGGTACTTTATGAATTATGAAACATTGCATGAATATTATTTAGTACATCGTCCAAATTTTCTAACAAGTTAAACAGTTTTAAATACAATAAATAAATGGAGAAAATTTCAATCTTTTATGTCATCAGAAACTGTTAGTACAAGATTAATATAAGACGGTATTAGTCACCCTTTCTACCATTAGTACAGCATTGTAGAACCGAAGCATTAAAGAATCATATATTCAACTTATGAATGGTTATCTTTCAACAGCAAAGACTACATGGTTGATATGTTAGCTAATCCATGTAATCCAGTTGAAATGGTTATCTTTTTGCATGGACAATTTTACATACATATGCTAGTTTTATGGAGAAGCATAAACATTTGATGACATTTGATTTTATGTTTTTACAAAATGTTTGATATTTCTTAGAATAATCTATACCGAAAAAAAGAGCCATACATTATTACATCGGAAGGTCTAAAACATATATGTCGACACAGTAATAACGGTTATATTTAAACACTGTGTTATGTTCGAATTCAAGTGTCCTGATTTAACCATGTAAACTGTCGTCCTTTAATGTATTTTATCTTATTATTATTATTGAATATTTTATAGCTAATAAACAGATGTCTGTTATTATTGATTAGATTCAGCGGTGGTTTGTTGAAACTTGAATTGGTAATATCAATCAAATTGAACGTTACAGGATGCAGCAAATGAATCAAGAAATTCAAGACCTAAGCATAACAATCGATAAATTACGAAAGGAAAAGGAAATACTTAATGTTACAGTTGACGAAAAAAATGGTGAAAACTATAGGTTGGAAACAGAACGACAGACTTGGATGAAAAACAAAGAGGGGTTACGCAGGTAGGCTAATGCTGTTCTACTGTAAATTGGCTATTTACTCATAAAAAAATCATTAGAATTTGAAACTATTTTGAATTTTTCTCACGAAAATTTCATACCTAGAACTAATTTTGATCATCCCTTATTTCACCCAGAACCGCCCATCTGGTTACCATGGCAACAGGCGTATGAACCCTTCAACTTCAAGAGACCGGCACATCCCAAAGAACTACACTAATGAATGAAAAAAAGTTGTATTTGTTTTATAAAGATGCTATCTTTCCTGTAACAGCTGTTTCTTTCTTAAAATATGCCAAGTCTTAAAAAGATCAATAAATATCAACGGGGTGCTACAAAGCAATCTTTATAAATGAATGATACACAAGTCCTTTCGTGGTGACATGTAAACACTGAAATGATTCAGATTCGATTATTCCGTTTTACGGTGTCAAAGTGTCGGAAAGAAATAAACGACATTTTGATAGTTTTTAACTTGAAATGGACACATTAAAGATGTAAAACAATGTTATTTTTAATCATTTTTATACTTGAATGTGTTAATGAACTTTAAAAGAATCAGGTGCATACGAATGTTATGAGGGAAAAAAGGAGAGCACTCTAACGTTAGCCACTATATACTTTGTCAGAGCTTTCATAACCTCATTTTTATTTCTAACTCCAAATATTTGACGACTGTAAATAAAATTAACTTGTTCACTTAACTAACTTCAATTCTAATAAGGTTTTTACGACTAAAACATGTTTAAGATAATGAGCGGCAACAAGTCTTTCTAAAACAAAAAGTTTCTCTTGATAAGAAAAGAACACATTTAACCAGCCCTAGTGCATGGAAGTATGAAGCCCATTCTATCAAGTTCTGCATGTTTTCTGAGAATTATTAATCTGCCCACACCTGTTAAAAGTCTTTGACAATGTTTTTTTAAAAACATTTTTAAATAGTTCACTGAATTTAGTATGGATCAGAAAACTGTCACATGTGTAAATTGATCTTTCTTAAAACAATATCTGCTTTAAGCTAGAATTTCTCTATGTTCATTTGTTGAACATGCATCATTCATTCATTGCAGTCTCTTCAGTATAAAACATATTAAATCAATAAATTTGAAGAAAAAAAATCATTGGTCCAGGATTAAAACCAGCAAAAATTATAATACTAGGTAAATAAGTACTTATTTTCTATTGTTGTAGAAAAAAATTTAAATAAGAGATTTCCTTAAAGAGGTGAAATTATTTGTTTATTTAATAAAGTGGTATGCAAGTGAATTTTTTTATTTCTTGGGTTCATTATGAGTATTAATTAATTATTAAATACATAATGTTTATTTCACAAGTTTCATAAAAACTAATGATAATTTTTTATTCATTTCAAAATAGTTTTCTCACACTTAATATCAAAAACATTGTACATGTCACATATATCTGATAATCCTTATCAGAATACATACAATACTGTTTTTGGAGTTTTCCATGATCGACAAATATCATTCTGTTGTTTTTCATTTGTTATTGTTCTACTTGAAAATTCTTTATTCTCTAGTTTTTCTTTAAATTCACATGTAACATGTATAAAACGTATGAAATGTCTGCATGTTGATTTATACTTACGAATGATGTCTTTGTACCGATGATACAATTTAGTAAATGTTTTGACTAGTTTGTGATATCGAATACCCTGGTGTAATAATTTTTCAGTAATAAATAGATTCTTTCGTTAAAATCAAATACGCTGTTACATACACGAGCGAATCGAACAAGTTGATATATATAAACACCATAAGATGGTGACAACGGATCGTCACCATCTAAAAAATGGATAATTAACAATAGGAAATGAAAAATCATCTCCTTTATCATAAATTTTGGTATTAAGCTTCCCGTTAAAGATATAGATCCAGGAAAGGGCAGTGTTCATTGTTAGTAGCTTTATTAAATGTCAGTTCAGCAGGATAAATCTCTTTAGTGTACATACTGAAGTCGTCATTATTGAGAGCCAATATATCATCCAAATATCTAAAAGAGTTATTAAATGTTTGTATCAGATGTTGTTTCGATGGGTCTTTGCTGATTTTAGTCCTAAATTGTAACTCATAACAATACAGAAACAGGTCTGCAGTAAGTGGTGCACAGTTAGCCCCCATTGGAATTCCGGTAACTTGACGATATACGGAATCTCCAAAGCGAACAAAAATATTATCTAGTAAAAATTCAAGGGCATTAATAGTATCAAAGCAGGTCCACTTGACATAATTCTTTTGTTTGTTGCTACTAAAAAATTACCTAAAAGAGTTTGAAAATATATATTCACATTCTGACGTTTTAAATGCCCATTTAATTAGATGTGTGAATTTCTTCTTAATAAGAGTATGAGGCAAAGTGATATATAGGGTAGAAAAATCAAACCTTTGAACAGATTCAAAATCACCAATATAAGCATGCGATTTATCAAGTACTTCCAACGAATTTTTTACACTCCAAAAGTAATTAATTCTACTATTTTCAAAGGCCTTATTTGAACAATTTATTATCAAGTTTTTGATTGTACCAAATGTACTAGTAAGAAGAATCGACAATTTAGTAGTGGGCCAATGGCTTGAAGACGAAATAAATCTATATCTGTAAGGTGTTTTGTGCAGCTTTGGAAGCCAGTACATAGTTGGAACTTTCATTGTATTTGGTTCTGCCTGTAATGAAATAGCTAAAAGTGTATGTTTATTATAGATGTCATTTTCCAAAAATGGAGTCAGTTGGAATGTTGGTGAATTCGTGATTTCCTTTTGCAGAACCTCAATGTAAAATTTACGTCAAACAATAATGATATTATAAGCAGCCTTATCAGCCGGGACAAAAAAAAATCCTTGGCGAGTTCTTTTAGCTTATGTTTGATACGAGAAATAGGGTTATTATGTTTGTTGTTAGGCGTAAATGTTCTTTAAAATGTTGTATACATATATCAACTATGTTCATTACTGAATTAAAAAAAGAGTCTAAGGATTTCTTGTCAGCTTTTTCTCGTTTTATCCATTTCGAGCAATAAGTACGGAGTGAGTCGTCGATGATGTTACGACAATCATTCCTATTAATAATTGACGGGAGACGATATTTAGGTCCTTTACTGAGGAATGATTTCAATTCTCGGTAACGAACGATGTTAAGGTCTCCTGTTATAACATGGGAACTGGGGCCATAAATGTATTCGAAATTACTGCAATTTAATGGCGTAGGTGTATTGTCACTGATATTTACATCTTTACACACTTGGCTATTATTAAACACATATTTCCGGGTAGATTTTTTGTAAATATAACAAATAAGAGGGAGTTCAGTTTTATCAAAATATCCAAGAATTTGTTCTTTAACAGAATGATCATTAAAAATACCGGCAATATTTACAGAATCAAACCTTTATTGACATATTTGATTTTAATAAAATGTTTTTTATAATCTTCAGGGCGATCAATTTTGGGAAACAGTTTAGAATAACAATATGCAATTATAATTTGAACGATTTCATATAGGAATGCACTATAGAATTGTGTTGCACTCCTCTAAAATTTTATGTAACTTATTTACAGGCAAAGAACAGTGCTTGGTTCACAGATAATGTCTGCCGTTGTTTTTTGAAATAGAAATTAGGTCAGAAATATTTGTATTGTTGGTACGAAATTTTCTTTAATTGCGATTTATTCTACGCCCATGAGAACGGTCTGTACGAACAGTTTTAGAAACTATATCAAAAATGTTAACAGAATAGGTACTTGATATATTACCAATTCCCAGGATATTATCATTAAGACCGAGAGTGTTTATATTGTGTCATAGATCAAATTTATTCGTTCAGTGTATATTTACTTGTTTTTGTTAATATGTCTTTTTGATTGAGTTAAGCCATTTCAATTGATATTTTATAGTGTGTCTTTTTGTGTTGTAATGTTACACTACTATTTCAGGTAAGGGTGAAGGTTGGCGCTTGTTAAAACGTTTAAACCCGCTGTATTTGTTTGCACCTTGTCAGGAACCTGTTGTTCGGTGGTCGTCGTTTGTTGATATGGTTCATAAGTGTTTCTCGTTTCTTGTTTTTTATATAGATTAGACCGTTGGTTTTTCTGTTTGAATTGTTTTACACTAGTCTTTTTGGGGCCCTTTGTCGCTTGCTGTTCGTTGTGAGCCAAGGCCGTACTTTGGCCTATAATTGTTTACTTTTTCACATTGTGAC
Source organism: Mytilus californianus (assembly GCF_021869535.1). NCBI lineage: Eukaryota > Metazoa > Mollusca > Bivalvia > Mytilida > Mytilidae > Mytilus > Mytilus californianus. The sequence goes on along the minus strand of NW_026262582.1, from coordinate 44,279,937 downwards.
TTGGCACTCATACCACATATTCTTATTTCTAGTTTCCAGCCCGCCAAAATATGATGTTTTAATTATAATTTTCACTCATTTCACTGTTTATGTATAGATCTAAATTTATCTCAATAACTGGCATATGGTGAATAATGATGTGAACATTTTCTTTTCTGTGTTGACATAACAAGAAAGAAGTGCACAGTCCTTTCCTCTGATTTAATACTTTCATTTCTTTTCTTTAATGTTCCAGAGTCAGTTTAAACATATAATTCTTCCTTTTGTTGTCATACTGAAAATTGCTTCATTCCATAGTTCACATGTGAGATGGCATGGTTTATTTCATATTCAGCACTGATATATTTGTTTGTTTGTCCTCACACTTTTTATCTTTTAAAACATTCATTTCTCTTTCTCTTCGTGCATAGATCTAAAATTATCCCGATATATGTTTATAAATGGTCTGACAATTTCCTTGTGTGTGTTGATCTTCAAATAAAACAAGTGCTTACTCCTTATCTCTGATTACTTTTTCCAATTTCAGTTTGTAAAAACTATAATAACACCATTGCTTCCAAGTAATCTCAAAACTGCATAAAACATAATATAAACAGTCAGTGGCTATTTAAAAGTTATTGGTATTATGTTATAATACAAGTAGAAAAATTCAGATTGAAATCATTATGGAATTAAAGTAAACTTGATAAAAGTTCTACATTGATTTAAAATGAACTTTTAATTTATGGATTTTCTGTAAAACTACAATAAAAATTAAACTACAGCTTACTTTAACTGATATTTACCCATCACAATGCTTTAACAGTTTGTTATTAATTATGACTTTATCAATAATGACTGAAAGTAACTCAATACATAAGACAAGTTATATACACCTAACACATTAGGGTCTGGATGGTGTTTACAGATTAGATGATAATCATTATGGGCAAAAAAGTGCAAAAAAAGGGCTAAACAATTAATGAATAAAAAAGAAAAGAGAAACATGGGGTGTTAAAATATAGAGAATAGAGAATAATAATCAAAATAAATAAAAAATAGAGAATATGGTTTAAAAGAAAAATAAAGAAATGACGGACCCCCATCAAGTCTCATAAGTTATAATATTAATGCTTACATTGTGTAGACCTATTGTTTGATATTATAGAAAGTACATGTCTTTAGGCATTAAAATGTCATTTTAATGTGTGCATGGTGTAAATCAATCTGCAAAAGAAGTTACAATAATTATACACACCAGATTTCATATAAACAAAAATAAGATTTATGTAAATTGATTTGAGTGATGCTTGTAAAAATGTGAAAAGATCGACACAAAAAAATATAGGTTTCAGATACAAATGTTTTTAGTTAATCAATATAACAAATAAACATTTATCTAATGACCATCAGCATAAAAGTAGAATAAATGAATAAAGAAAAAAAAATAAATGTACACAAAAAGGGATGATTTCAAATGATAGTATGATGACTATCAGATTCATAAATGAAAAATTGTTTCTTAATCATGACTAAGATTAACATATTTTAACATCTTATGTGCCTGTCTGAGCAATTTTATTAAATGCAGGTAAGCCATTAGTAAGATTGCATGCAAAGTACCATGAATGCATATACTCCTAACCATTTTCTTTTTTTGGTTTTGTAATATGTTATACATTGGAATAAACACCTAGTAAGGAAATAATTTTGCATGTGCAACCAGAGCAATCTGAAGATTCGTGCTTAAAATATACTAAATAGATCTAATAGGTCAAGTGTTTGCCTCTTACATCAAATTCGAATCAAGACATGCATTACAGGCGAATTAGAATAGAACAGAATAGAATATAAAAGAATATCTTATTTTTCCAAATTACAGGGCCCATAAAGAGCATGCAAATCAAGTACAATAATTGAAGTAATTAAGTCAACAATAAGACATTACAATATAATATAAATATCATTATATCATCATAAGCCTTAGTCAGAATGAGAGCCAAAACAAAATAAAATAAAAAAACAAACAAACAACACATTGATATCAACTAACAGTATGAAGACCTGTTCTTCTTAAGTCAAAAGAACTACCAATAAAGGCACCAATTTTTGCCATAAAAGTAAAGTTTTCTTGTGTTAACATCCAAACACATTTAGAAGATTTCTCTAAATTATCAAAGTTCTGACAAGTGCTGGAAAAATACTGAAAGAGTTCATCCCTCAATGTATTGTAAAGTGAGCATTCGATTAAAAAATGACGTTCATCCTAAACTTTATCAGCTGTACAATTTGAACAGTCGCGCTCATATCTATCAATACGAATTAAAGGGGGTGCGGGCATGGTGCTCAGACGTTTAACAAATTCCACTTCTTACGTTGCATTGATGATGGCCATCATTGGTTCCCTATTTAAAAATATAAGACCCGCATCTGTGCCTGGCAGGTCAGTCTGCAAAATGTCGACATAAAGGTACTTAGGAAGTGGTCAATGAAGATAGGATTGTTTATAAGCGAGTAAAGGCTAAAATAACTTAAAACAAACTTACCTCAAAATATAAGCAACATCCTTCTATATCAACGTGTTTTTGTTGGACGGTAAAACACTGATTTCTATCATAACAAGGTGCCCGATCAGCTGTTCGTCAGAAGCTCAAACTAAACGTCCACGAAACGTTCTAGCCAATCACGTGTCGCATAATTTAGAAAATTACGTCAGTTTTAGATTTATTTCCATGCAATCATCGAAAATCAGTGCCTAATTTTTTAAAAGTGCATTAACCTTCCTGCGTAGTTAAAACTTGTTGTTCAGCAGCATGATAACACTTTGTTATATCAGTCTTTAAATGTGTTTAAATTTGGAATCTCGAACATATAAAAATCAAACGTTCTTGCATCTTTTGACTTAAAGGCTATGATTAATAATCAAAATGTTGGTGTATAAGATATCATTAGAGTACTTACAGTTAAATAACTGAAAAATAAAGAAAAAATATTAAAATACATGCATATATAAACTTTGAAAATAGCTATAAAATACTCATCATTACTAATTTGAATCATTTGGTAAAAACGAAAATGTTGTCTATTAAAAATGTTTGTTATTTACATCAAAAGGGTTTTTTCTATCATTATCATGATATGATTCTATTTTCGTAAGCTCCCGTGTGTCATCGTTTTCATATATCTTCTTGGCCAGAAACTGCTTAATTTGAGTGTCTTACTATAGCTTCTGCGGGTCGATCCGTGGCTTAAATTGGTGGTTTCTGTTTTTCTGTCAGGTTCATCGCATTTACGAAAAAAGAACAAAGCATGTAAAATCTGGTTGGCTGGAATACTGGTCATTGTAGATAAACAAATTTTCCTATGGAACGTTCCCTTGTGTATCATATCTTTGTGTTAAATTATTTATCTTAAATGTTTGAGATGAGTAAAAATTAATACATACAAAAAGAACTATATATAATTACGTCTGAAGGACTAACGTATAAAAATTAATACCACTTAAATTTGACAGAAATAAACCAAACTACCAAATAACCTGACCTAAATTATTTTGTAACTTCAATATATTACTGACGTAGATGGACAGATTCAAACCGAGTCAAGAACAATCGAGACTAAATTTAAAGGTCGAGACTGGTCGAGACTGAGTGGAGACTGGTCGAGACTGAGTCTAGACTCGTCAAGACTGAGTCAAGACTGGTCGAGACTGGTCGAGCATTGGTCGAGACCATATTCAGACTATACCAAGATTATCAAGTACTCAATCAGACTTATCAAATAAAGTCTAGACCAAAGTCAAGTACAGTTAAGTACTGTCGAGATTATATCGACTCTTGTCAAATAAAATCTGTCCTCGACATTACTGGTTGAGCACAAAATATGGTCTTTTCAGACTCTAGGCAGTTTGTAGTGTACGGTTTTGACAGTTTCATTTAAACGCCACATTATGTTCGAATTGAAGGGTACCGATTTTACAATCATCTTAATAATTATTTTTACTTATAAATTATATTAATTTTTTTTATAGTTTATTAAACGGGAATGCTGTTACTATTGATTAGAGGAAACAGTAGTTGTTTTTTTTTTAATTTGAAACCAGGGTATTATCAATCAAATTCAATGTTACAGGATAAAGCAAATAACACAAGAGGGTCAAGACTTCAACATAACAGTTGGTAAATTACGAAAGGAAAATGAAATGCTGAAAGCTATGGTTGACGAACAAAATGGTGAAAACTATATGTTGAAAAAAGAACTTAATACCAGTATCAAAGACAAAGAGAGGTTATTTAAAACTTGTTGATCAGCAGCTTCATAACACTTGTCAAATCAGTATTTAAATTTGTTCAAATGTTGAATTTTGAACATAGAAAAATCAAACGTTCATGCATCTTTTGACTTAAAGTCTTTGATTAATTATCAAATTTTTGGTGCAGAGGATACCTAACATAGTTTTATGTAGTATAGAGCACATTTTGTGAGATTTACTTTAAGTTTTAAACATTAATTGATTAAAAACGACGAAAAAAAAATCGAGAGGACGGGGGCAGTTTTGTGCGCATGTAAAACTTGTTAAACCTCATCATGTTTTGTGTCAGTTATCAGGATATGTGTTTCCTTGTTGTTTTTCTATTATTCATTAGTATATATCACTCCTATGTGTCGGTTTTTAGTTGTTGATGACATCTGTTATGTTGTCTTTTAATTTTGGTTCTTCCAATTATCTTTTGTGTATTATTCTAATTGTGTATGCACCGGTTACTTTTTGGGAGCTATTGGTTAAAACGAAAGCATTTAGTTGAATTATTAAAATAAATTTACATTAAGTGTGAACATCTATGAAAATCAGGATATGATGCCAATTACGTACGCTTCTGTTTGCCATTGTTCTAATAAACCTTCTTGACCAGAAAAATATGTAAAGTTGAAGCCCGCCTCCGAGTGCGGGATTTCTCGCTGTGTTGAAGACCCATTGGTGGCCTTGGCTGTTTTCTGCTCTTTGGTTGGTTTTGTTGTCTCTTTGACACATTCCCCGTTTCCATCCTTAATTTAATTTGGTTTGTTTAACTGCTCAATTTGAGTGTGTGTGATTATAGATTCTAAGGGTTTGATCCGAAACTTTTATAAGTATTTTTCTGTCCGGTTCAACGCATTTACGAACAAAACATCCAAAATCTGGTTGGCTGGAAACACTGGTCCTGGTGGGTGAACACATTATCCTATAGAATGTTACCTTGTGATTCAAATCTTTGTGTAAAATCATATATCTTAAATGTTTTAGATGAGTAAAAATAATACTTCAAAAAGAGCTATCTATAACAACATATGAAGCACTAACGTATGTAAACACTTTTTTTTTAAGACTACATTATGTTCGAATTTTAGTGTTTTAGTGTATTTTTACGTTGTTTTTTTTTTCAATTTTGTATTGCAACAAAAAAAAAAACAGATATGCTTTTATTATTTGTTAGAAGTAAGTTTGTTAAAATTGAAATAGTAATTTTGATCAAATTCTTCAATGTTACAGGATGCGACAAATGAAAGAAGAGGTTCAGGACCTAAACAAAACAATCGATAGATTACGAAAGGAAAACGAAATGTTGATTGCTACAGTTGACGAAAAAATTAGTGAAAGCCTCAGGTTGGAAACAGAACTACAGACTATGATCAAAGAGAGGTAATTAAAAATATGCTTATCAGCAACATGATATCAATTTGTTATACAAGTCATTTAATTTGTTCAAATTCTGAATTATGAACACAGAAAAATCCAACGTTCTTTTGACTTATATAATAAATCATCAAAATTGTTGTGTATAAAATATCATTAGTATCTAAAAATAAAGTACTGAAAGATAAAGCTGAGTAATTTGAAAAAATATATGCAGATGGATACTCCATATCCTTTCCTATTATATGGGTACTTAAGATAACGTGTTACAGGATTTGGCACATACAAATATTAGACAACTCGATATAAAAATATAATTTTTGCACCCCATGTTTGTTGTATACCATCTTTTCCACAAGTTTATTGTTTTCTGTTTGGTATTAAATTAATATTAAAGACCCACTTCGTTAGATCTGGTGATCAATTTATTTGGCAATCGCCAATGGCATTCAGCAGGGTTTAAGAACATCAGTTGTTCGACCTGTTAGTCAAATGCGATTTGTTAAAATAGACTTTTTCACTTTTATTGGTCTTTTGGAAATTGTTGTTTGTGCTGTATTTAGACCCCTTTACCAAGAAATTTGTTTTACATGCACACGTATAAAAATTGCGGTTTTTATCCAACGCAATCATAGGTTTGAACGTTGTTTTCAATTTAGACTTTTATATATTTTTTCGTTTGGGCTTGTATTATATTTTCCTTCGGGTTTATATGATCCATTCATCCTATTTCGACTCTTTAAAATTCAAGAGTCTATCCTAAATTGAGGTAAATTGTATGGCCTTCCAAATACCGTTTCGATCCCTAACATCACTGAAGAGACATTAATTGTCGAAATCCGGATATGGTGTACAAATTTTTGCACCCCATGTTTGTGGTATACCATCTTTTCCACAAGTTTATTGTTTTCTGTTTGGTATTAAATTAATATTAAAGATCCACTTCGTTAGATCTGGTGATCAATTTATTTGGCAATCGCCAATGGCAGTCAGCAGGGTTTAAGAACATCAGTTGTTCGACCTGTTAGTCAAATGCGATTTGTTAAAATAGACTTTTTCACTTTTATTGGTCTTTCGGAAATTGTTGTTTGTGCTGTATTTAGACCCCTCTACCAAGAAATCTGTTTTACATGCACACGTATAAAAATTGCGGTTTTTATCCAACGCAATCATAGGTTTGAACGTTGTTTTCAATTTAGACTTTTATATATTTTTTCGTTTGGGCTTGTATTATATTTTCCTTCGGGTTTTTATGATCCGTTCATCCTATTTCGACTCTTTAAAATTCAAGAGTCTATCCTAAATTGAGGTAAATTATATGGCCTTCCAAATACCGTTTCGATCCCTAACATCACTGAAGAGACATTAATTGTCGAAATCCGGATATGGTGTACAAATTTTTGCACCCCATGTTTGTGGTATACCATCTTTTCCACAAGTTTATTGTTTTCTGTTTGGTATTAAATTAATATTAAAGATCCACTTCGTTAGATCTGGTGATCAATTTATTTGGCAATCGCCAATGGCAGTCAGCAGGGTTTAAGAACATCAGTTGTTCGACCTGTTAGTCAAATGCGATTTGTTAAAATAGACTTTTTCACTTTTATTGGTCTTTTGGAAATTGTTGTTTGTGCTGTATTTAGACCCCTTTACCAAGAAATTTGTTTTACATGCACACGTATAAAAATTGCGGTTTTTATCCAACGCAATCATAGGTTTGAACGTTGTTTTCAATTTAGACTTTTATATATATATATATATATGCTCTGTTCCTTTGCTGTTTTTGGTTTGTTTTTGTTTATTTTTTGCTGTGAATGTACAGATTTTTTTGTCATGGTTGAAAACCCATATCTTTTGTTTTTCTAAAAACATATGTCTATACATCGTCAAATTTTCCTAATTATGTAAGCGCTTTTAATAAATATTTTGGTGGAAATATGAATTTTAGGAGTACAGTTAATATGACAGTCGAAACATTACGAGCGACAACCGACGAACTGTGGAAAGAAATAATAGACAACCAGATCTTGATAGATCAGGCACAGAAAACGTTAAGCAGGTAAGCATGTAAAAAAAATCATGTTGGTCGATTGATAGAAATGAGATACATAAGGTCCAAGGACACAGTTATCGTCCTTTGGTTTTCGTTGTCTACGAATATAGTCCCTAGTGTGAACAGTGTATAACTTGCATTTTTTTTTATACACTTTCCCAATTTATTTCTTGATATTTTATGCATGAAATATTAAGTAAGGGGATGAAATTACATGTTAAAAAAATTTGGGTGCTGAATCTTTATGTTAAGTAGTGATTTGGTCCAGTTAAAAAAGGTCAAAAATTAGAATGTCTGAAGCTGTCAAACTGAATTTTAGCCCCCCTTAACACAGAATTGTCAATATTTTGAGTTAGAGCTGGTAGAAGTTTCTATAATTTTGATATTATTTGTATCAATAGTAGTACACTACACTGTAAAAATCTTTTTGAGATAGAGCAGGTGCGATTTTTTTAATTTGAATTTACTGTCTAAAAGAAATGCACTACGAAATAACTGTGTTCTCGGGCCTAAGAGATGAATTCCGTAAATGTAGATTCTGTACTTTGGCAACTTTCCTGAATGGTTTGCTGGTTTCAATTTGTCAAACTCAATAAAAGTAAAGGATTTACATCTTTGTTTGACAGAAATTCTGTTAAAATAAGCATTTTGGCATTATACGGCTAAAATAAGCATTTTAAAGCAGTTTCCATTTTATGCCTAAGAGCCATGCTGACTTTCTATCTGACAGCTTTTTATGTTCCTGATATTTGTGTTTCTATGCTTAAATCAAATTTAATTAACCATTTGTGAACTAGGAATCTACAGAAAAGTAGATTATCACAGAAAAAATGTGCAGAATATTTGTATTTATGTCCCTGGTTAAACGGCCTGTTTGATGTATGTGAAATGTGAAGAGCTTTGTACATAAAATCTGTAGTCCATCACAAATATTTCACTAAATCTGTAAAAAAAAACACTTTACAATGATCAGTACACCCTATTCATTTCATATGCTACCATAATTTTTTTCTTTAGGATAGTAAGTGGTTCAAATATATGCCAAATGAGACTAAAACTACATGCAAGTTTTCCATTGAAAAGTAAAAACTGGTCATCAAACCATACTGTCTGCAAAAAAAAGTTGAATTCAAGAGTCCTTTTGCAATTAGACTTCTTGTATCATGACATCTTAGCATAGAAATGAGCAAAAAGTAACAAATTTCAATTTCTTATAGCCTCTGTGTGCATTTTTATATGTAAATATGGGCTACGGCCTAAATCGACTCTAAATAATTCTCAGTCTTACATGGCCTAAGACCATTTTATACTCATGTGGTATGCTTTTTGTAACTTTTCTTTACATTTAAAGTACATTTAATATATATGGAAGAATAATGTATGGTTAAAAAACTTCAAAAACTTCAAATTGGTTGAAAAAAATGCATGTTTATGTAAGGCTTCCCTTAATTCGAAAATCTCTATTTTCAGGCACAGGCTCATATAAATTTGACTTTTGAATAACTGAAATAAATCTGATAAATCAAATGAGTGTTCCGTTGCTTTTAATACTTATTATATTAAATTCAAGAGTATTTAAAAAGCAAATTTTTGCAATATTTAAATTTTTTAGGCCAAAATCTTGACAGTTGAAAATATTTGATTTAAACGTCAAAAATAAACATCCAAATTTCAATATTAAAATGGCCCTAGTTTCTATAATATATATCTTATGGCCATGAAACTTAGCCAACTATCTTATAATTGCCTAAGCTTAGGTCATGCAAAGTTTTATTAAAATTGGTCAAGTCTTTCTATCCTATTAGGTCCAAGGACACAGTTATCGTCCTTTGGTTTTCGTTGTCTACGAATATAGTCCCTAGTGTGAACAGTGTATAACTTGCATTTTTTTTTATACACTTTCCCAATTTATTTCTTGATATTTTATGCATGAAATATTAAGTAAGGGGATGAAATTACATGTTAAAAAAATTTGGGTGCTGAATCTTTATGTTAAGTAGTGATTTGGTCCAGTTAAAAAAGGTCAAAAATTAGAATGTCTGAAGCTGTCAAACTGAATTTTAGCCCCCCTTAACACAGAATTGTCAATATTTTGAGTTAGAGCTGGTAGAAGTTTCTATAATTTTGATATTATTTGTATCAATAGTAGTACACTACACTGTAAAAATCTTTTTGAGATAGAGCAGGTGCGATTTTTTTAATTTGAATTTACTGTCTAAAAGAAATGCACTACGAAATAACTGTGTTCTCGGGCCATAAATTTATAAAAAATATTGGAAAAAATCAATTTCTACATTTTTAAAAGATACCAAAATATTGCTATGATTGTTCTGATGATGATCTATCCATATTATACAATGATAAGATATTATTGACCACTATAACCGTTTGATTAAACATTAAGAATTTGCCAAATGATTATTCATTGCAGTCGTTCGAAATGACGTTATCTCTCGTACATTGTTATCATCGGGTTGTTCTTACATTAACAACACCACAGATGATCACCCTTCTGCAGCACCTGAGATCAACCCCGTTTTGTGATGGGGTTCGTATTACTTTTTACTTTTCTGTGTTGTTTTTTGTATACTGTCTTTTAAACGTTTTTAGGCTCACCTGGTTGAAAATGTTCATTGTTGTCTAATATTTTGAAAATTATAATAGTTACAAAGAAACTTTTATTAGGACAAGTTATTAGTAATACAAGATCTATAAATAAGTTTATATAACTGAAATCATCAGACGACTCCTTTTTGGAGTTATTGCTCTTTAATGACGATTTTTACCATTTTTTTGCGTGTTTGCCTAATATCATACAAAAATATAATAGATAGATAGAAACTTTAAAAAGGAAAATTGATCAGCAGGACGAGATTTACAAATAAGTCAACATGATCGAAATCGTCAGTCGACTCCTTTTTAAAGTTATTGCCCTTTCATGATGATTTTTACAAAAAAGAAATCATTGTTGTAGATGCGACACAGCGACACATGCTCTTTAGAGCCTGTATTTCATTTTTGCCATGGCATTGTAAGTTTATTTATAAGATGTATAATTTATGATTTATGAGTTTGAATATTCTTTTGGTGTCTTTCACCTCTCTCTTATTTGGGAAGGCAATGTTTTGTGAATTCAATATTCGAGTACTTGGGTCAAATATTCGCGAGTACTCAAACACTCGAAAAAAGTTGTAACTAGTGTTTAACATTCGCAACGATTAGTTAAGGTTTCGACAAAAAAATAAAAAATGATTTTTGTTTTTGTTTCAAACTTATTTCATAACTCTAGAACGGTAAGTGACTCACTGCCAAAATTTGGAATCTGTCTGCGAGTTTTGGGTTTAAGCACTATCTATGAGTTTCATAGAATTACATGAGGCAAACTTAAGTGAGAGTATGGAAACGAAAAAAATTGCAATGTTTCCAAGTTATACAGGAACATTGCTCTAGAACGGTTAGTGACTTACTGTCCAAATTCGAACTCTGTCTGAGAGTTTTGATTCTTAGCATTTTTAAAGAGTTTTATAACATTTGGATCAGGAAACCCTACGTTAGAGTGTGGAAACGAAAATGGGACAGACTGAAGAACGGTCAAGGGTAACACAGTCTTCAGGGGTCATCTCGATGGTTAATTATAAGGAGATGGCGCCTAGTCTACAATACGCACGAATGCTGATACATGATATCGAGTTTATGCATTATTAGTGTTTCTTATTGTAATTTAGATATATCTGTATATTTCTTACATGTTTTAATATGTTATCAATCAAATATGAGATTTTAAGTCAAATTGGTGATCATAAATTTGACAGCTAATGCCTCTTTAAGTATAAACTCAGTTAAGTTTTCGTTTCAATAGTATTGCGTTATTTCTTTAAGACGCAGCGTATTTATGCATTCCTGGCTTTCCAATGTTTATATTTATGCGATCCTGATAAAGATCAATCGAGAAAATACAACTTGTAATGATGTACTGTAAGTTACTGAACTCTGGTGTCTACCATTCTGTGTCAGCGTTTTTTTGATGAACTAGCTTCTCCTGCCATATGCAGGATAATTGCTTATTATGTAATTGTTTAGGTCTTGTGTAGTTCGATGATCTCGTAGATGTTAAAAATGTGCATGTTGAACTCTCTTATTTATCTTCTTGTGTCATCCTTCCATGTGGTTAATGGTGCGGGGTTCTTTTGGTCAACTAGTGGATCCACAAAAAACCGTATCATCCGAACCAAAACTTAGCAGGTTTCTGTTGTTGTATCGGTTACGTTGTCAACTTTGTCATTGCCTGTCATTGTATACCACATGTTTTCAATTCTTTTGATGTGTTTGAGCTTTTGATTTTGTCATTTTATAATGGACTTTCCGTTTTTAATTTTCTCTGGAGTCAGTATTTTTGTTATTTTACTTTTTTCCAAACTAAAGCAAAACCATGCTAACTTGGATGCAGAATGGTTCACATTATGACAAGAATAAAACTTGGCTACTTAACAGTTCACGTTTGTTAGAATCTATTGTTTCTTTCTTTATTAAATTTCAAAAAGAAGTTATAACAAAAAGTTTTACAATAAAAAATGTAATAAAATACATAGCACTCACCTTATTTTCAAGTTTCATTATTTCACTTTTTATATTTTTATCAGAATTAATGAAATAATAAAAAATAAAAAAATCTTTTCTGTTAAAATAAAAAAAATATTTGTCAAATTTAATGCATTTTCCTGAAAAATTTGTAAGATATTCTACCAAAATTGCACATATTTTGTAAAATTTAGTACACATATATCCCTTAACTAAATTGTACAAATGATTGTATTTCATATTTTATATTTTACGGATAAAGTATGACAAAAACTTAGAAATAAACTATAACTTTTAAAACAACAAAACACTTTATGCTTCGATAAACCTGCAATTAAAAGTTGGCAAACCAGAATGACACCCAATTTAACGTATCACCCCAGATAAGTGCCTTTAACTTAATTTAGTTATAATATGACAAGCAGAATAAAAACCTCTCGGAAGGAACTAATGTCACAGGTGCGTCTAACAGACGTCTTGCAATAGGTGATAATCGAGTTTATTTTGTGGTTTGATCACACCATATGCACAAACGGACACTGAATTGTCTTTCTCTAGTACGTTTTATTGTGTCCCCCGCGTAACGCGTTGCGAGGAACATGGAAATACCGGGCGTCTGTCTAGCCGTCCGTCCGTCCGGTCTTGTTAGCGCTCTCACATGTACAATTCTTGCCAGATTTTTATTAAACTTATGCTATAGTTTAATATCAGCAATATCTCGTAAAGTTATATAATGGTAGCCGATCGACTTTTTTAAAAAGAGTTATATATGCCCCTGGGAAATATTAAATTTATGGAAAATGGGCTCGTTAGCGCTCTCATGGGTACAATTCTTGCCAGATTTTTATAAAACTTATACTATAGCTTAATATCAGCAATATCTCGGACAAGTTTTATAATGGTGGACGCTCTACTTTTTTAAAAAGGGTTATGCCTCTTGGAAGTATTAGATTTATGGAAAATGGTTTCCTTAGCGCTCTCACGGGTACAATTCTTGCCAGATATTTATAAATCTTATACTATAGGTTAATATCAGCAATATCTTGGACAAGTTCTATAATGATGGACGATCCACTTTTTTTAAACGAGTTATGCCCCTTGGAAATATTAAATTTATGGAAAGTGGCCTCGTTAGCTCTCTCAAGGGTACAATTCTTGCCAGATTTTTATAAAACTTATACTACAGGTTAATATCAGCAATACCTCGGACAAGTTCTATAATGGTGGACGACCGACTTTTCTTAAAAGAGTTATGCCCTTGGAAATATAAAATATGTGCAACGCGGTGGACATTGGAACTCCGTCCTTTTATTTGAATTCAAACATATACTAATTTTGTTCTGATCGTTTTTGTCCTGCGTATATTTTAGATCGGTAGATTCATAACAGAGGAAGAAATTGAGGCATTTTACTATAGTTTCAATTTGCCGATTATCTTGCTATCAACGTAAAAGGTGAACACTTTCCATTTTACGATTAAAGGGAAATATCAAACGATATGTACTCATGTGGAAATATTGATGGGGGAGGGAATTAAAAAAAGAGTATTTGGGTATCCGAGTATGGAATTTGTACTGGAGCACTCGTTGCCATTCCTTATTGTTATAGTCGTTTTGTAGACAAGTGTTTATACATTTGCTCTGACTTCTCTACCTTTCAAAGATAAACCGAAATAACAGACGTATGTTTGGCTTTGCATTTCATGACATAACTATTTATTTTTTATGTTTTTGCTCTATTTTTTAGACATATCCAACTGAAATTCTTAATGAACAAAATTTTTCTGAAACCGATAAGCTTTTACTCAACTAAATTGGTATTACTAATTTATTTATCATACGCTCACAATCAAAATAGTCAAAGATTATTCCTCTTACAGGAAAAGAATAATAAAAACAAATATTGAGATCTTTAACTGATGTGTGCATATATCCTATATTTTTTAAGAGCGTGTCTTTTCCTTCTGAATTGTGAGCATCATTATTAAACCCGAACCGGAGAATATTAAAATGACATGCAAGATTTGAGTTATGTGCCCTTGATGTACCAAGTCCAAGTTTTCGGAGCTCTGAGTAAAAAATTTAATTTCCATAAATTTACTCATCTTGTTGCAGTCTTTTGTGGATTAAAACAGTGCTATTGACTTTCTTTCTAGAATCCATAGATTTATTTGCTGAACCTTATAACTTGAGAAGATTTATTGTGTTTTTGTGAGTAACCCGTGAGTTGTTTACATGATTTCATAATGGCGGTAGACTCTCATAAAGCTCAAATCAAGTGACACTTATCTATTCACTTCGGTATTAGTTTCACCAAGGGTATTACACATACTGATGTATTAAATGAACTTAAAACTCTGGTAGACCAAAACGAAATACAAACCATACAAATTACAGAGAAAGAATGTATAGTTACAGTACACGACCAGAACACAAAACATACATTACACCCTCGAGGAATAAATTTGAAAAACCGTTACATCAAAAAGGTAGATATAGAACAGCAAGTTACAAATGTGACAATAAAAGATGCCCCGTGTGAAATGAGTGACATAATAATATGTGGCCATATTTCAAAATTTGGTGATGTTGTGCAGGGGTCCCTCCGCAGAGGTCTAATTAAGGATACAAATATCGAGACTGGCACACGCTATGTGCAACTAACAAACTGTATTCCAATAATTCCAACCGCAACCAAATTCGGGAGATTCAGTGTCCGGGTGTTCGCAGACAAGAACAGGACAGAGTGTCCGTATTGTACGAGAACAGATCATCCATCTTATCGATGTTCAAACAAACCCTCCCGTCAAAATCAAGCGGCACGCAAATGTTATAGATGCAACAGTACTGCACATACAATAAAAGATTGCCCCCACTCCGAAAAATTATGCTATCGGTGCGGGAAAGAAGGTCATATACAAAGGGATTGTCAGGCTGAATACCAAGAAATGTATGGTGACTATGAACATGACATTCTAGAAGGCAGAGACGCCAATAAAGATGACTCGTTTACCGAAGATAATAACTCAGAAGAATTAATTGTTGAATTAAACAAAACAACTGAAAGTGTGTTTGAAAAAAAAACCGCTACACTCCCAACTTCTCAAACAGTAATATTTGGTGCATCCAATTGCAGTCGCCTTAGAATTCAGGACCCAAGTATAAATAATATAGCAGTATCAGGCACCACTCTTGATCAAATTGACAAACTTGTAAACTTGAAACTGCAAATGTGTTGTCAAATAGTAAAGTATACAACATGTTTATTTATCATGTTGATCGAAGAAAACAAAATTTCTATGATCATTTTTAGTAACCCATGTGGGGTCGCCGCCTAGATCACAAGTCGGAAAAATGAATGAAGGTGTTTATTTATTTATAGTTAAAGTAGCTGTTACGGGTGTTTGCTCACCCCAGTGAACTGTGACGGTGTCATATGTACGAAGAGAATGAAACGATTGTAATTGTGTGAAACGTTCTATTCATACATTTGTGTATAAATTATTTGTTTTACATATATATATATATATAGCACGTAAAATGAATGAACAAAACAAAGCATTATTTCACTATAACTTTGAATTATGTCAATATCTATTGTTAGTTTAAATGTCAATGGTATGGTAGACAATAAAAAACGAAATGCTGTTTTTTATTGGTGTAAAAAGAAAAATAATGATGTAATATGCTTGCAAGAAACACATAGCTCTAGCGATGTCGAATCGGAATGGAAAAATGAATGGAAGGGGGAAAGTTTTTGGAATCATGGATCAAGTAGTTCAAAAGGGGTAGCGATTCTTTTTTCTGAAAAATTTAAATTTGAAATCACTGAAACCGGACGTGATAGTAATGGTAGAACAATTTCTGTACATGTTAAAACGCCAGGTAATAATGGGATTTATATTTACAATATTTATGCTCCCAATTTGGCTGGTGACAGAAAATCATTTTTTGAAAAAGATATACTTATTGATAACAATAATAGAAATATCGTTCTTGGAGATTTTAATTGTGCTCTTATAAAATATTTAGATCGAAAACCGGTACCTTTTCGAGACGACATAGGATCACTTGAATTAAAAACATTTGTCGAGCATAATGAGTGAATAGACGTGTGGAGAAAGCGATACCCTAAAGACAAACAATATACTTTTTGCCGGGATAACTCAAGGTCACGAATTGATTATATATTTATAAGTAGTGATCTTCAATATAAATCACAACAGGTAAAAATAGTTTATTTTCCGTTCAGTGACCACGACGGTGTGTTCATGAAATTAAAAACAAATGAACCAGAACGCGGTCCCGGAACGTGGAAAATGAACTCATCAGTTATCCAATCGGATTTATTTAGAAATACGTTCGAAAGCTTTTGGGGAAACTGGAAACTAAAAAAAAATCAGTTCAAAAATAATCTAGAATGGTGGGAGGATACTAAGATAAAAATAAAAAGTATTACTATACAAGTTGCAAAGCAATCAAACGTAACAGAAAAACAAATAAGGGAGTGGGAAAAAAGGTTGGATAATATTAAAGGAACGGATCCTATCAATAATGAAAACGAATTAGATAATTTGAAAGTTAAAATTAAAGATCATTATGCCAAAAAAGCAGAGGCAGTCAGAATTAGGTCCAAGGTTAACTGGTACGAGAAAGGCGAAAAATCTACAGGGTACTTCTTTAAACTCGAAAAAAAGAGGGCGCGGAAAAATTATGGACTAGAATAAAAGGTTCAGATGGAAGGTATAAAGCTGATATAGAATCCATCCTAGAAGAACAAGTATCTTTCTACAAACAATCATTTACGTCCGAGGGGTGGGATAGGGATGCTGCAGAAAATCTATTACAGAATATAGATCATAAACTAAGTGAAGAAAATAAAAAAATGTGTGAAATGGAAATAACTTGGGATGAAATAAGTAAGGCCGTTAAAAATTTGAAACTTGATAAATCCCCTGGGGAAGACGGAATTGTGAATGAATTTTACAAAATGTATTGGTATTTGATAAGCGACGACTTCGTGGCGGTTATTAAGGAAATTTTAGACAACAATTTGCTCTGTGAATCTCAATACAGACGTATGATAACGCTTAGGTTTAAGTCTGGGGAGAGAGAAGACATATAAAATTGGCGTCCTATAACGCTCTTGAACACGGACTACACAATTATTTCCAAAGTACTCGCGGAAAGGTTAAAAAATGTACTATCGCAAATAATTGATTTGGATCAAAAAGGGTTTGTCAAAGGGCGCAATATTTTTCAAGGCAATAGATTACTGCAATGAGGTAATAGATTTTTGTGAATTAGAAAATGAGGAGGGTGCGATATTATTCTTGGACCAGCAAAAAGCATTTGATAGGGCGGAGTGGGAATGGATAGATTTTTGTTTATTAAAATTTGGGTTTGGGGAAAAATTCAGGAGTTGGGGAAAAATGCTTTTCATTAACGCTAAGACGTGTATTCATACGAATGGGTTTACTTCTAGATTTGTAAGCATAACTCGTTCAATTCGTCAAGGATGCCCAATTGCTCCTATGTTATATATTCTGCAAGCAGAACCACTTGCAGCATCAATTAGAAACAACCCTAATATAGAAGGAATAAAACTCCCAACTAGAACTGGGGACTATATTGAAACAAAGCTAAATATGTTTGCTGACGATACTCAACTCTTTAATAAAAGTGAGGAGTCTATCGAAGAAACATTTAAAACTTTAAAACTGTACGAAAACGCTTCCGGGGCTAGAATGAATATGGAAAAGACTGTGGGTATGTATTTAGGCAAGTGGCGAAATAAAAAACCAAAATTCAACAAAATTAAATGGTCTAAGCGGCCTGTGAAAGCATTAGGGGTTCAACATGGGTATGGGGTGGACTTAGATTTTTAGAAGAAAATATATTCGGCAATTGTAAATTCAAGTTCAAGGGTCATGCCTTATATTATGCAAATTTTGCCTCCAGTGGAATAAAAAAAATAAAAGATATATGGGACTTAAATAATGAATCCTTTAAAACTTCTTTTGAAATTTTTAACAACCTTAAAGATAAAAGGAACTGGATAGCACGATATAGCCGCATTAAAACTTCGTTAACGCCTCAACAAATTGACCTTTTAAAAACAGACCCCATCATACAAAGTCATTCCGATAGACCTATGAAAATAACAAATTCTTGTCAAATTTCAAAAAATGGAGTTGTCGTGGATGCTAAAAAATTGCGCCTTAAAGATATTAGATACTTTTATGAGAATAACATAACTCCAAATAGTCAGTTTAAGTGGAATTTACATTTTGGGAAAGAACTACCATGGGGCGATATTTAGGTAACTTTGAATAAGAATTTAGCAAATAGGAAAGCTAAACAACTTCAATGGAAGCTACTTCATAATATAATTTACACAGAAGAAAAATTACAAAAAATGAATCGATCAAACGGAAAGTGTCACTTTTGTAATGAAAAAGAATCACTGTTTCATCTTTTTATTTACTGTAAACTGGTGGAAGACGTTTGGAGGGAAATTTTTGATAAAATATGGGAATTTTGTTCAAAATTGAATATCGAAAAATTACAACAATCGGAAACGAGTATCATCTTGGGTGTCATAAATGCAGATACATCATATTCTCAAATTTTAGATACGGTGCTTCTTATCACGAAATGGGTTATTTGGAAAACTAGAAACATCGCAAAATATCAAAAGAAAGGAATAAGTAAATCGATGATTTTCAATATGATAAAACATGAAATGTAATTTTTGTTCAAATCCCTTAAACCAAATACGAACAATGAAGCCTTTTCTACTATGTGCGACACTTTTTGTATATAAATATATATTTTTGCGTGGTCAGGCCAGTGTAATGACCTCTTCAATACTGAATAAATTATCATGCATCACTCTCAACTTCCTTTATATACTATGTATTTTCTATTGTGTATGTAAATTATGTATAATTATGTATATTATTTACTTGTAACAAGGACAGGTTGTATCAATAGGTACATATTATAAGCAAATATTTACTTACCATATCTATGAAATAAATCATTTTTGGGAAACAAAATCTTAAATCCAACTTTATGAAAGAACTACTGTAACACATTAATCTTCCTTTAAGTTTTTTTTAACGAGTAGCACGTGGCAAAAGATCACTCGACCAGAAATTTGAAGTAATAGAAATTAACATAACAAAAGAACGGAGTGAAGTGCTATAAAATTGAAACTGCCTAATAAATACAGGTAGCTCTGTTGATAGAAAAAAACCCCGATAGAATGAATACTTTATTCAAACGATTATATTTGGAGTGATATTAAAAATATATAGATAGATTATACTACATGTACATTTGTACAAAGATAAATGATATTTATAAAGATAGATGTTAATCATTAATAATGTGAGGTTTTTTTTTCTCATTTGCTTTTTCCCCGACAAATGAGCATGTAAAAATCGGGGACCCCATTGTTGCTTCCCTGGGCAACATAGGGTTGATGTAACAGGTGATTATTAATAAAATATGTTTAAAATTAAATAAAAAAAAAAAAAAAAAAAAAAAAAAAAAAAAAGAAATGACATGCAAATGCATAAGTCGATGATAAACTGTGAAATTATTGGAAGTGTTTATGCTGTAATAGAAATCAAACCTACTTAAGTTACTTTGGAATCATGAAAACAGGCGTAAAATACCAAGTGGATATTCAAACCTCATAAGTCGTAAACCTGACAACGTCATGACACAAAAACCGAAAGACAACGAAAAGACAAACAAGATCCAAAATCACTGATAAGAAATTAAATATTAAACTCACGACCCCATTAAAAACTGGAGGATATCACAATCATATTAGAAGAGTACGCACATCTCAATCAATAATGACACCCGTCGTGTTTCTTATGGAAGGTAAAGATTCAGTGGTGAGTCTATTTCGGTGACGTCCGAATAAAGGAAAAGAAGGACGGGATTCTGTTGAATCTGTTTTTATGGTATATTTATGTTTTTTGTTGTGTTCTTTTTTTCATTGTCACAGGCAAACGACTGATTTAAGGATCCACAAACAGCTTTAGTTTGTGCATTGTTAATACAGAGAAAAACAGTAACATCAAGAATTCTTGAACCAGTTTTTATCTAATTAAACGACGAGAAATGATCTCTTCAAAAAAATTATTCCTCTGTATATGAGTGCCATCTTTTCGTAATAAATTTCTAAACTAGCATTTAATATTTTAGATCTAAATCACTTTGTGATTTAAGTCATTCAGAAAAAGAGATTAAGATTCGATCGAATATGCTACAGTGTATGTGTAGAGAGACCAACGAACAGCAGCAACAGATATCTAAAGAACATGCAGATGAATATACTGGAAAATCAATTTCTCTTCAGTCTTTAACACAAAAGTATGATAATTTTGCATTTACTTTTATAGAAATTAATTACATGAATGTGATAAATACAGCAGAATATTAAGACAGAAAAACGTTCATATTATTTAAGCTTTTTTAATATGCATCATCATTTTTGCCCCGAATAACATTTAACCCTGGACCATATGCACTGAAACATTATAAAGTTACTTATATTTTCCTATTAATTCATTATCTACTTCTACATGTATCTTTATTTTAGTGTCAAAAAGGATTTCAGATTACAAGAGGAAGAAACTGGTATGTTTGATTCGTCTCAGGATTTGACAGAAATTGAAATGTAAGTTGTTATTTGTTCATAGATAATACATTTTGCATTTATCGTTAAATATAATGTTGTATCATTTATTAAGGAATAACGTGTTCATAATTCCAATCAGGTGCCTCTCTTTCGTGTACATGACTATTGTAGTAAGGGCTCTGTAACCCTTTCTGTGGCACACACACAATGCAAATTTCATTCTTTTAACGAAATGAAGTAATAAAACTTATGGCCTATAAGCATCGCGCGTTTCATCTACAGAAGACTCATCAGTTACGCTAGAATAAAAAGGCCAAATAAAGTACGAAGTTTAAGAGCATTGTGGACTGCAAATTCCTAACAGTCTTGTCTATTACAGCACAGGTAATCTATTCCCGGCTTAGAAATCCTTGGTTTTCCGAACAACTCAAAGTTTTGGTATCATACAGTTAATCATGTTAATGCAAATGACTATATCAATGACATGTCCTATCAACACAAAAGTGCTGACTACTGGGCTGGTGATACCCTCATATAAAGTTTATTCGTATTTCAGTTATTTATACATGTAAGAAATGCATTAATTTTCAGGACATTGAAAGATAACCATAAACATTTGTCAAAGGGTTTTATGGCAACATCAAAGTAAGTATCATCATATCTCAATACGATAACCAAAACAGTTAACTACCAATGTAGTACCAATATATCAATAAAGAAGATATTATTTTCTGAAACTTAACCCGTTGTAAGAACTAAGTATCTATATACGGTCTTGCATACAATTTAGACTTTTGGTTGGTAACCAAAACAACATTTGTTTATCGTAAATTGTGATACTAGACGAAACATTTGCCAAAATTTATAGGTATTCCCCATGCTAGATAAAGGCAACAGTAGTATACCGCTGTTCGAAACTCATAAATCGATAGAGATAAAAACAAATCCGGGCCACAAACCAAAACCGAGGGGAACGCATCAAACATAAGAGGAGAACAACGACACAACAAAAACACAACATTAAAATGTAACAAGGACAAAGAAACACACGAATAATAGCTAATAAAAGGTACTAGGCTTAAAATTCAATACGCCAGACGTGCGTCTCGTCCACACAAGACCAACCAGTGACGCTCAGATGAAAAAAGTTTGAAAGCCAAAACAAGTACAAAGCTGAAGAGCACCGAGGACCAAAACTTCCAAAACGTTGCGCCTAACACGGCCAGGGTTTTCTGCCTGGGACAAGAACATCCTTATTATTTAGAATAATTTATAATTTTGCAAACAGTACATTTTATAAAATTTCTATATAATAGATATACATGATAAAACCGAAGTGGGGACTTACTACAGAATAAAAACGGATACATTACTTAAAACAACTTTATCCAACACATACAAATACACAGCCGAGTTAGCCAAAGCCTCAACACACAAAGTGACGTCACATTTGAATTTGTAAAAATATTTCCCAAAAATAAGATAGGATTTGAATTGATTCAAGATTAGATTTGTAATACTGACATTACATTTAGTAATAACAATGAAAATTACAATACTTATTAATATCGAATTGTGGTAGTAATTAGATAATAAATTGTATTTTCTAGCTATGTCGGTGTTTCTTCTGAATCAAACTGTAAACCAAATATATCGTATAAATTTCGTAGAACCAAACTAAAATCTAATAAATGAAGGGGGTGATTAATTATCTTTACCATAACACAAGAATATAACAGAAAAGACGTAAAGACATTTGACAAAATCCGACGAGAATAACAAATATAACATCAAAATCAAATACATGAATTTGGGATAGAAAAGTACCATGACACGTCTTATAGCAATGCGGTTTCACGCTCAGCAAAACAGTCACAATCGGAAATAACAAACTTGTAACCAATATGTATACCACTATACAATTATACATTGAATAACTATCAAAAGCTTGTCCAATATTTCAATAATGGTACTGTCTTAACAAACCAAGTAATTTTAAGGACTATGGTATTGGTAGGTCTCATCTCTTAGTCTTTTCGCCTAATTCTGAATAAAAATATAATAATAAGTCGAAATGTTTGATTTATTTCCTATGTTCTTAAATCTGAATAGTCATCTAATACCTATAAGAAATTACTTTCTTTCTGAACGATGATCGATCGTTTATCAAAAATGCTTTCCGAACGATATCAAGTTTCAATGAAATTTTCTTCATGCATAAATGAACGACTTTAGAAGGATAATGTTGGTACCCTGAATATATGCCAATAATAATTTTTAAACGGATTTAATTTTTTGACTTTGCATGTAGAAGTTACATGCTGTTTCTTATTGGGACTCTACTGTGTCTTTTTCAACCTTTAATATGAATCAGTGTCAACTTAATAGTTACACTTGAAAACAAGCCAAATTTTATCATATTTTTTCGTATGTATATCAAAATCAAAAGTATGAACCTCGCGCTTTAATTTTTGAATGACCATTAGATATAAATGTAAGCAGTCTTCCTACGACTTTGTTGCTCATGTTATCTATCTTCTACACCATTTCGAATAATTATCAAAAATTATCTAAACAATCAAAGCAAATGGTTTATAATTGATAGATTTTATAGAAAAGAGGCGAACACTACCGAATGGACATACAAGTCATAAGTCGAAAATCTACTGACAACGCCATGACAAGGAAAGACCAAAAGGCAAACAACAGTATACTAAATACTACACACAAAAAATAAAGATTCAGCAACACGAACCCTACAACAACGGGGTTGATCTCAGGTGCTCTGGAAAGGTCATTAACGTACCGTTAGAACAAAGAATATTTAACAGCAAACATTGAAAACAAAAAGACACCACAACCTTGCTGTTTAGGCTCATTTCAGCGTATAGCTATATGTACATATCTTGTGATGGTTTTCTTTGAAATTTAGAGTACAACATAATAACATTTAAATGGACCTTAGAATGGAATAGCCTCGTCATAAATTTCCACTGATATGTTCCTCTTCTCATTACAAACAATCTTGTCCTATATTGTTTTTTTTTCTTGTGACATTTCCGAATGGAAACAAACGCCGGAAATGTCTTCGCTAGAGCAGCACAATAGGTGTCATATATGCAGTAGGAACTGTGAATACTTCCGGACTTACATTTACTGTTTTGGTTGTATCTTTTATGATTTATTTTATATCGATAGCCTTTGACTCTTCACTCTTTTCAAAGGAATTGTTTACTATCATGTTAAACACAAACAAAGAAAGTCCAATTGTTAAGAATCAAAATTCATTCCAAAGTTGTTTTTATATCGATTTTCATTTTTGTTCCACCACTATGATATTTGTAATTCGTATGTGTTTATTCAAATATTGATAAAAGTGTCTTTATTCTAGATTAAATATTGATGATCTATTTGGTTTTTTTAAACATTTGAGTGAAAGTATTCATGACGAAGAACGCATCAAATTCATAGATTGTATTTTCATCTTCTAGCATTTGATTGAAACCGCTGTTGTTAACGGCCGTTGATAAATTTAGAAATGTTTACATAAAAAAAAACCCTGAATTCATAAAAATTGTAAAAGCAAAACTAAACCATTTACCTAAAATCACTCTAACATCGCAAAGTTCTAAAAAATATTACCAATATCAATTAAGATCGAGGGCAAAACCGGTATGCTGATGGTTAAACGTCAACATGGTCAACATTGAAATGTTGTGTTATATCAAAATGATATATCATATATCAACAGTACTAGTATTAACATGCATTTATAATACTTCAGATACGTTGTCACTTCTTATTTGTCGTGTTAAACATAGTAAGCAATAAAGTCGTGTAGCTGAAAAAATGAAATTTGTTTAATTATTTAATATTTTGAATACAAAATGTTTTTCTGTTAATCAATAATCGAACGTTTGTATATTTACAGGGTGAAACACACTTACAATTTCTTCAACAGCAGTG
The DNA here is from genome assembly GCF_021869535.1 of Mytilus californianus. Classification (NCBI taxonomy): domain Eukaryota; kingdom Metazoa; phylum Mollusca; class Bivalvia; order Mytilida; family Mytilidae; genus Mytilus; species Mytilus californianus. Next base: position 44,255,026 of record NW_026262582.1, on the reverse strand, counting down.
CAAATTTCCACAAAGACTGTTTGGTAGAAGCCATATCAGCAACCAACAATACGAATCCTTCTATTAAAAATGAGTAATTCCTAATTGAATTAAATCAAATATTAAAATGATTTGAATGCAAACATTTGTCAATTATAATTATGCTAATATATATTAGATATATGATACGATGCAACAATCCACAACATAATATTGTAGATAGTCTGATTTATGTATCATTTTCATCTTATCATGCTTTGCTTGGGTTAAGCAGCCCAGTTTCTCCGGTATAGCATAAGTCAACAATTTGCAACCAGAAACAAGTAGGCTTAAACCGAAAAGTTCGAAACAAACTGTTCTGTTCCGGGACATTCCTCCAAGCAAGACGCACAACATATGTCATACCGTTTCATAGAAAGTAGTCCCAGTAGAAAAAAAATAACCAGTCAGGTGCCTAGAACAGTTATTTCACTAGTGAGGAGAACAGCTTTTTTCACAATTGATTTGGAAATGTGAAAAAAGTGAACAAACTAGAGAAACATTGTTTCACATTTGCTATGTTGGGGCACTTGACCAAGGCAATCATTGTTTCTGTCATTTGACTGTAATGTAGATATTTTGATTTAATAAAACACATTGTCTTCAGATGTTATAAGAGTGCAATTTGTACATAAATAATAAATAATACTAAAATATAAGCTTTATTCAGAATCGGCATAGTGTACAAACAAGGAAATAAAATAAGCTCTGAGCTTTTCAACCGACATACAAGATATAATGATATAATAACAATACACAAGCAATGATTTACACAACACAAGACGAAGCACTATAAGCATGGTGGTAGTGCACAGATTATAAGTATAACAGGCTAGGTATTTTAAAAGCTTAAAGCATACTTATCATTATAGTTAAAGTTTTTAGAAGGTAAACTAAGCATGATAAGAAAGCTGGTAAAATGCTTAACATATAATATTAAAAGAATGATATGATCTTAAAGGTAAAATGTTAGCATAAAAAGTAAAATCAAAAATACTGAACTCCGAGGAAAATTCAAAACGGAAGGTTCTTTATCATGCTAATCAAATAGAAAAATCATCAGCTCAAACACATCAAACGAATGGATAACAACTGTCATAATGATATATTAATTAATAATCTGCACAAATTGTGCACTTACAGTCGTTATCATTCCATGACACAAAATATTTTGAAACTGACATATATTCACAAACTGTCTAAACTGATCACGTAGATCATTCCATAAAACAATTACATGTTAGAATATCTAAAATTAATTTACAATCTTTCAATACAATTAAATCGTGAAAACTGGTGGTGACAGTTTATGTAAAATTTAAAACATTCAAAAGGCTTGTTACGAATTCGTCTAATCTTCAGTGATGGGATATTTGCACGCATAAGTAGTTCATCATAAACACTAGTATAGTCTTCATATATCAATCGTAATGCCTTTTACTGATTTTTTTCTTATCTAGTGGTATTGATTCTGTTGCAAAAATGCAATGCCAAAGGACAAAAACTAAAATTAGATAAAAAAAAATGTGTTGAAAATTGTCTATTTATTTAATTTAGTAAGATAGCAACCAATATGTTTTAAAATATTTAGTTGTTGAGATGCTTAACAACAAATATTTTTATATAAAGTAAATTTTATAATTATCATTATATTTATTATTATTATTATTTATTATTACATGTATGGATTATTATCTATTATATACTGTCTGATATTGTAGTCTTATATACATTATTCATTTGTTAGTTGCTAAGTATTTACTAATTGTTGAAGGACGTCAAATGACCTTCGTTTGCTAAAGTCTACGCCATTTTGTCTCATTCGTACAATATATTATAGTTGTTTCGTTACCAAGCATTCCACATCCATTTATTTTCGTAGTATAATTTCTATGCGAGGAAAATCCTAGCATCTCTTTAGGTCTCATTGTTCATGGATCACAAAATCCTCACGCAGTCTCCGAATTATATCCTTTTCAAGTACTTATATAGGTACGAAATCATCAATTACAGTAAGAAAATCAATAAAATGAAGAAAAAAGTCAATATGCTAACGAAATTAAAATCGTTAACTTTTTTCTAACTTTTTTAGTTTCGCGCAGAAATCTTTTTTCCCTTTTTCCAGTCTAGTTTGTCACGGGACTTTGAGTAAAATAAAGGAAGGAGCAACATATGGATATCCGGAAAGTTGTTGTTACATGACCAGATTAATGTGAAGAGAAAGCACCACGTCAATAGTTTATACAATATTTTTATATCATGTATAGGGTTGGGTTTGGCTGAATGTTGAAACCTGTGCAGTGAACAATAGTTGCTTATACTAACGTCGTTTTGAGTCTAGTAGCATCGATGCTGCAAAATCATTTTATGAACAGCAAAAAACACAAAAAGAAAAAGAACAGCACTTACTTACATTGCTGTTCTTCATCTTATAATCACAGTGAGGCCGTTGACACAGAGCAAGAGGAAAATAAGCTCTCACCTCACTTCAAGTTTAAGACAGCCCTTAGCACCAGTGTGCGTGGAATTCTGAAAACCATGTCACAATTGTGAATTAAAGAACAAAGCCATGCAGTAAAATCAATAAGATAATTTAGCACAACATTAATTTAAACATATTTATTTAAAGTGGATTGGGAAACAAGTTATTGCAACTTATACATGTTATATTAATCCCTTTCCACTTTGCGGGTGCGAGTGTTGCCTTGTAGCGGTATTAGCCTGCTCTTTTTCGAAATCTACAAGGATGTCTTTTACGTGCAAGAGATATGGCTCTCTCTTAACACGGGTCAGCCGTTTATCGTCCCCTTTCGACGGACTATCATCGTTTGTCAAGACCATACTCGCAAATGGTGTCAAGGGAGAGCCTTAAATTAAGTCCTTGAAATTTTCTCCCCGGAACGGGGATCGAACCAGGAACCTTTGTGTTAGTAGTCCGATGCACTAACAACTACACCATGGCTCTCTTACTACACCATGGCTCTCGTGCTGAAGCGTGCAAAAGACAGGTACACACATTTATACGACAACGGAGTATAATCTCCTTTCAACAAATATTCATTTTTACAATTAACAGCCCTATTTATACACACATTTTTTTTATTCATTAAGTTAACTTACAATTTCCTAGTCACTCAGATGGTAGTCTTTAAAAAGTTTTTTATTTAAATCTGATTCTGTTCTGCACAGTGATGATTTCCGGCAGGAGTCATTGAATATTTGATACCAGCAAAACTCACAGCTGCTGCAAAAGCATAGGGAACATTTCTAAAGAAAGTCCTATTCAATTTGGTTGAGACCATCACTTTATCATTCTCTCGTATATACCGCAATGCTTCATCTCTGAAAATAACGATAATAAAAAAATGAGTAATCTATTAAAGCTACTTTTTAGCATTTTAAAATATTTATATACATGTTACTTAAATGTCAAAAAAAGTGTTTTTTTTTTCAACAGCACAACGGTAATTATGTATCGTAGGTATGTTGTTTATTGTTCTGCAGTACAAACTCTTCTTGAAGGTGAAGTGCAGATTTGATTAACTTAAAAGAATTCAAAGTAGATAAAGATACAGCTCATTAATTTTGTTTGCCGTTAATTAACTCCAAAATTGAGATGTTTCCCCTAGATTGATTGATGAATTAATTTGTGATTAACGCCACATTTAGCGCTATTGTACTATTTTGTGGCTGTCATTTTTTTATCAGTGGAGGGAACAACCAACTTCGTTAGGAAACTGACAATTCAAGTCAATTAAGATTGGAGTCAAGAAAATCTGTCACGTGCGTGATTCGAACTCACAACCTCAGTATTGACAGGCATGTGATACAGTAGTTCGACTACTTTTACAACGCGGCTACCGAGGCCCCGTTTCACAGAGGTGAAAGCGCTTTTGTGATCCGGATTTATTAGAATCAATAAGGTCTTTGTTACTCGTGTAAATTCAGATGTCAAACAATCTATCTTTTCCCTTCCCTGAAAATTTCGAACGATTCGAAATATAAAATGTCAAACTTAAGTCAATAATTCGTTATTCCAAATTTTCTAAACCTTTTTAAAGGGTTTAGGTAATTTTGAAAAAGGCCAAATAAATGTATATCAGAAAATTGCATCATGTTTTACTTTAACTATGGTAACAATATGAAAAATCAAAAGACTTTGTATGGTGTCCATTATGACAAATCTCAACAAGAGTCCACATGACCTTGAAATTAACAACTTTAGGTCATCATACAGCCTTGAAAAAGTAGCGAAATCCATACCACATATAGTAAGCTATAAAAGGCCCCGAAACGACAAATGTAAACCATTAAAACGATAAAACAAACAGACTATTTTATGTAGAAAACAATAAACCAAAACCAAATATGATAAACAGCAACTAACGGCAACCACTGAATTACAGGCTTCTGACTTGGGACAGGCATATAAGAATGTGGTACATGTGGGTTTAAACAAATCAATTCTTGGAATATCTACTGAAAAATGTAGTGTCACATTAAATGATGTGTTCCGTATTTTTCTCTGTCTTATAAATTATCTTTTTTTTATTTACATGTTGGAGAGGTTGACCAATATAACCATCAACAATATAAATACATTCAGAAAGAAGACATTTATTGAGAATTAACAATGATTAAGATATACATGTTGAAATAAATGTATCCAATATAAAAATACTAGTAACCTAGCTAAGATTTAAGGGCAGAATTTAAAATAAAGAGCTAATCCTGCCATTTTTGTCAGAAGGGGACAAACCTGAGCATGTTTAGCATGTTCATACATCTAAAATTATAATATGCCTTTCTTTTTCTTCTACAATGTACAAGGTGTCAACTTTTCTATAGTAGGTGTGAACTGTTCTGTAGAAATATGGAGTGTAGGGGAAAGTACTCCGTTTGAAGGTAGTAAATTCCATTGTATAATTGTACTAAGAAAAAAAATGAATTTGTGTAGCATTCTTTAGATGTAAGAAGATGTCTGTAAGTATATGGATGGGTTTGTCGTGTTCTATTGTTTGTTGGAAAAAGTAATACTGAGGGTACTGCGACGATATTCTTTACAATTTTATAGAACATTATGAGTCAAGTTTTAAGTCTACGTTGTTGTAATTAGGTAGGCCAGTTGAGAGTATTGAGCATGTCTGTAACGCTACTGGTGTTATGAGCACGATTATAGGCATACCCATCGCTGAACCATCTCAGATTTTTTGCATTGTTCAGTAGTATGAGGTTCCAAACTGAGCAAGCGTATATAATTTTAGACGGACAAGTGCTAGGTAGGCCTGTGACTGGATGTTTGGAGGTTTCTTTTGAGAACACCTAGCCTTTTATTTGCATTTGCGATAATATTGTTTGTATGTTGGGTCCATTTTGAGTCAAATAGAAGAGTAATGCCGAGATATTTTGCTTAATAGACGCATTATAAGGTACATGTATGATTGTGAAGAATTTTATCATCCCACAAAACACAAAAACGTTCAGGAAAGGTTCCTAGAACGTTTCTGTTTCGTTGTGAGAACGTTGTGATTTAACGTTGTGGGAACGTAAAAGTGTGGACTACCAGTTACGTTATAAGAACGTTATGATATAACGTTATGAAAAACCAATCTGGAACCTTAATAGAACCTTGTGTAACCAATCTGGAACCTTGATAGAACCTTGTGTAACCAAACTGGAACCTTGATAGAACCCTGTGTAACCAATCAGGAACATTTATAGAACCTTGTGTTACCAATCTGGAACCCAAATTTAACCTAGTCGTCACAGACAACATTTGTATGTTGGCACAACAATGGCCCGACGTATAATCATTCATTGGCCCAACGTTGTTTTTCTCTCAATCTTTCTAAAAATGCAGGAACGTTTTGCCACTAGGCGTTTAAGCAATCAACAAGCAATCAATCTTTCTCTCCAGGAATTGTACTTTAGAAATTTACCCGTATTTGAATGAATTAAATCCACACATTCATGTTACCTTTTTTTCTTAAATAATGAATACAAAAATATGAATACTAGTATATATTATTTATTTTAGCTAGACAACAATCAAATTGTTAAAAGTTTAATTGTATGTATCTACACGTTGCTAAATCAGATCTAGAATGAAAATTAGTAAGTCTATTCATGATAATTCATTTTTCTGTAAATGTTATTCACTTCATCATGTTCATATAGTTATTTTCCTAGTTCTGGAATTTCACTACATCATGTCCATACAGTTATTTTCCTAGTTCTGTAATTTCACTACATCATGTTCATACAGTTATTTTCCTAGTTCTGTAATTTCACTTCATCATGTTCATACATTTCTTCTCGTAGTTCTGTAATTTCACTTCATCATGTTCATACAGTTATTTTCTTAGTTCTGTAATTTCACTACATCATGTTCATACAGTTATTTTCCTAGTTCTGTAATATAACTTCATCATGTTCATACAGTTATTTTCCTATTTCTGTAATTTCACTACATCATATTCATACAGTTATTTTCCTAGTTCTGTAATTTCACTTCATCATTTTCATACAGTTATTTTCCTAGTTCTGTAATATAACATGGTTTGTATTCACAAGAGTGTTCCTTTTGTTTTCTGCTACACTTTCTTTTTGGCACTGTTTCTGACTGCGTCTTATGTTTAATTCTTATTCAGTATAGCAAATCTTCATAAAAACTATTTCACTGGCCCTGTAATAAAGATTTTAAGTAATGCATAAATGAGTACTCAATGTATACTTCTTACGAATATAATAAATCCTTAAAAAATAAGCAAAAAGATAAAATAAAAACATTGTTTCCGGTGTCCTGGCACAACAATCTAAATATGATAAATAAGTAAAGAAAAGACTCTTTTCTAATATTTTACCTAGACTATACAAGGCACAGTAATATGGAATCCAGGATAGGACATGCTTTACCAAAATTGTTAGACTTCACCGTGCAAGCTAAGTTAACCCGGAAAATTGAGGGTAGATATGGACACAGGAAACAAAACCATGTTAAAAGAAAAACGTTCTAACTAAATGAATAATTCTAGTGAAAAAAATAGAAGTCAAATCTAAAATACACCAGCATTAACGGTAATGTTTTAAAATTTTAAGCATATATATTCGTGAATTTCGAATACGATGTGGCATAAAGGATGGCTATTATGTTACTAAATTAGAATAATTCATTCTGCTTTCTGCCCAATTCTTTTATATTTGTATGAAGTAGAAATAATTAAACAACATTTCTGAAACTGTACGTAACAAGATACATTATAAAACAGACTTTTCCATTGATAATTGTTATAAATGCAGTCTTTATATTTTAATAACATAGATTTTAGAAATAAAATATTAAAATGTTGGTAAGTATACAATTTGTTTATTGATACTAATGTTCACTGGCAAATAATCATGTTTATTTCGGATTTAAAATGATTTAAACAAAATCTATTTCTCCCGAAGCATAAGATCAACGTTATAAAATGATAGAAACTTTATGTTTTATTTGTAGTTATACATATATAAGAATTTTAAAAGTAACAACTTACATGTTTCTTTCTTTTTAGATGATACGATTTCCTCTTTTGTTTTCTTTGTTATCACTGCTTTCTTACAAATACATGACAGGAAATAGCATCAAAAGTGACCATCCCATTACATTAAGATTTCCGATAACCTTGTTTACCATAGCAACTATCTTTAAATTTTTCTAACATCTGGTCAACCTTATCAAAATATGCTTGATTAACAGAATGGCTGTATCAAATATCATTCTGTATATAATTGCTAATTATGTTTCACAGATTAAAGTTGAATGAAAAAAGTTATAATTAATAATGAGAATAATGAATTTGAACTTTTAATTAGGCAATCTACTGTATAACAATTTAATTTTTTTTATTATAGTATTGGTTTATGATAAGTTTCAAAAACTATCAGCATTGACTCTCTTAAACAACATACAGGTTTGATTAATATGCAAACATATTACTTGCATTTTTTGTTTTAAATTTAAATTTTTATTTCTTTGAGGAAAGATTAAATTTCCTAAAAATAAGGAACATTGTTCGAACGTTTTAAGACTGTTAGTCACGTAACGTTAAAAAGTAACTAATATCCAACGTTTCTACAACGTTTTGTTTGTAACATAACCAAACTGAAACTTCCACACAACGTTAAAACAAAACGTTCAGAGAACGTTCAACTGTAACGTTTCATTTTAACGTACTCACAACGTTCGTGAAACGTTAAGGTCCGAAATAACCTTACAGGAACCAATCCACAACGTTCGTTGAACGTTATGTGTTTAGTGGGATGTTTGATAGTTTTTTTGTTTGAAACAGTGAGAACTGTACTTTGTCCTCAGAGACTTTATTAGGATGGAAATCCATCATCCAATCTTCTTTCCACTTTACAGCAGCATCAAGATCTTTCTGAAGGCTATCACAATCTTTTTAGATTTGATAGTTTTGTATATGACCTTTCGAAGATCATATGTTAGTTCAACAATAATCTTTCAAAATTGTTTCAAAATTGGCAAAAATATTTTAGTTCATCTCCCCTTTGTTTTTGTTTTCATCTGGTTTCTTGGTAATGCAATTGAATGAAACTACACATGAAGGTGAATTCGCACTAGAAACCAGTGCATTTGGCCTTCCAAGTTCAATGGTTGTGATTGTATTCAACAGCGTGTGTCAATTACTCGGTATTGGTCTGATCCTTCAATAAAATCTGACTCTTAAAGTGTAAGGACCAAGAAAACAAAAATAAAACAATTTAATCAAAAATAAAAGAATACTTTAATATCAAAAGATTAATCGAACATATTAAATTTACTCAGATGTCGTAAAAAGAAAATGTTACAAAAAGAACCTGGAGTTATTTACCTTTGTCCATTATCAATGAAATGTGCTCCATAGAATAAATTAGGGAAGGATATAAATACATTTTCCGGACTTTTCTTTTCATTCAACTTTTGAAAATTAATAATTCATCAATAAATTGGTCATATCTTTGCTTTTTGTAAAATGCACAAACTACTGCCATCTTTTCAAGAAATACAGACAGAAAAAACATTTTTTCTCACATGTCAGTGTACCGGATTTTCATGTTTTCAAAAATGAAAACAAGTCACACTCGGGTAAAAGACAGTTCGGACCGTCTACGAGACAACTCTGTACCGGCATAACACAAAGTGAACCAATTCAAACGAGAAAACCAGTGGCCTGATTTACGGAAAAAACATTAATACCAAAAACTAAAATTGCAGATAGCAATCAACAACAACCACTGTTTTATTGGTTCCTAGATTTGACCAGGAAAAATCTGCTGGTCATACTATCATTTCTATTACAAAATATCAAAATTGTTGCGGTCCTTTTAAAAAATTTGTAGGTCAAAACCTTCGTTTTATCTATTTGAAAACATAGATTTTAACGATCTAACATAAAAAGATGTGGTATGACTGCTAATAAGAAAACTATTTAATAAGAGTCCAAAAGAAGCGGAATTCGTCATTTATATATGTCACAATATTGCCTTCAACAATTAGCAAAACCCATCATTTTTAGTCACCTATAAAAGGTCCCGACATGACAAAATTTAAAACAGTTCAAACGAAAATGTCCCTTCCTTTTAAGCTGATTTGTTATGATCCATATTTGATTCAAGGTTCTACATGCAGTCTTTGGCTCCTCTGTTAGCAAATGACTCTTCAAGTCTCGGGCCCAATACAGTTAACCTCGAATCAATAACAGAATCAATACAGAAACAGAAAGTTAATAACTCAATATTATTCAACAAGTTATTACAGCCTCAAAGTACACACATGGAGTTGTAATTTTGTAAATTTAAGTAAAGATTAAAAATCATTTTGTAAATAACCCTCGTGTGAAATAAATTCTGGGGAAATTGTCCCTTCCTCGAAGTAAAAGTGGTAATATTGTTACCTTGTGTTTATGGTAACTGTAATGAATGCAAGAGGTTTGTAAACAGAAAGAAATGTAGACTTGAGAAACAATCTTTTTAATATATATAATATATATTTGTGAAGTGCAAAATAAATGACAAAAAAATATAAAACAACTTGTACAATGTAGACAATCGTTTATTTCGTTCCTCTTCTCATTGATCCAATTGTAAAACGATTTATAGAACACAACTGAATGAAAATTTAACATTCTAACCTGTCAGCTTAAATTGTAAACATGATTTCTTTTTTTTTTTCTTTTTTTTTATATCAACTAAAACTCACACTTCAAATGATACTGTGGATTCATTCGTATTTGTTGGATACCAATTTTCTTAGATTTCGTGGGTACAGGTGAACCAAGAAATAATTAAAATATTCAACGAATTACAAATTTTCTATAAGTATATTTGCAAACTTCGGCAAAACCACAAAATAAAATATCCAGGAACATGTACGTTTTTCTTAATCCACGAAAATTGGTACCCACGAAAAGAAATGAATCCATACATAATGTAACTTAAACAAAATATTATACTTACAAAATTAGATAAATATAAATTAATTAAGAAATTGTCTGGTAAATTGGAAATGACTGTAACCGAACATAGTGACACAATGAATCGTTTTGTCTTTCTTTTTACACATTTACACAAATACAATTAAAATTGTAATTGAAATCGTTTACACTTTACCACCAATCATTTATATGACACTATTGTGTGTAAAGGTAGACAGCTGCAACCGTAATACGCTATCGGTAAAAAATAATCCGAAACTTCAAATGAATGAATTAATAGATATATAATCAACCAAGTATAAAACTTCTTTTTGCTAGTCGACCATTGTCGACTGATCCAGATGAAAAGGGGCAGAGATCTGAAAAATAATAGTTTAGCTCAATCACATATTCATCTGTCTGTCTGCAGTCGGGAGCTTCGTTATCCTTTTGAATACTTTGGAATCTTGAGTTGATGGCCGATTTTTGTAAACTTTTGTTTCATTGAAGACATTCTGTTAAGACTCAGTATGGTTTGAAGCTTGATTAGAGCCCTCTCTATTGAAGTTAGCATCATATCTTAAAATGTGTATAAGGGTCTGGATGGGGACCCTTTATTTCTTTTTTCCTTTAACTTTTTAGACATTTTTCTCTATGCTTTATATTTCAGCACCCTATTATTTTCTATTAGTATTTTATTTTTATCCCATTTTTCTGTATTCTTTGTTTTTTGTGTCCTTTATTCTATATGTTTTGTCTATCATTCTCTATTCTGTAAACCCCATCCAGACCCTCATGTATATTCACATGTAAACGTTGTATCAATAAAAAGAAATGCTTGTTTGTCAGCATTATTTCACATATGTATAACCCAGAAATCGGCACTAATGGTCGGATGTAAAATAAACATAGCAACAGACTGGTGAATTTTCTATTTGTATTCATCACCATTCCAACAGTGCCTACAAACGGAATATAAATCTACGAGCTGATATTGCATTTAAGAGCTTGTGATTCCTCTCAGAATTCCTCGATACATGGATTGTTGGTGTTTAACGCCATTTGCAGCACACTTGTTCCTATCATGGTAGACTGGGTTCCAGCTATGTATAATCACCTTGTTCCATACATGATATATGAAATATGTAATATGAACATTTATCAAGACAGGAGGACCAGTCTACTATCATGGCGGACAGTTTTCAGATTGAGGAAGCGGAAGTGCCCTGAGAGAAGCATCGACCTCAGCAAGAAAACTGGCAAGCCTAGTCATCAATTAAGATCGGAGTCGAACGCCCCTTGCCACGAACAGGATTCTAACTCACAACCTCAGTATTAATTGTATGTGGTTGAATAATTTCGACCACTCGACCATTAATGCTCCCTTCTCGATAGAGGATTGCTCCTTACTGAAGAGCTGCAATAAGCCAATAAGTTGAAGTTATATGGTGGAAAAGTTTTTCGGACGCGTTCGTGACTCGTTTATCTATGTCACAGATTACTACGGTATTGTTTTATTCGTAACTTTACGCCCAGACTCCTTTAGTTTTATATCTGTCTTGTCACTTGATTTGTAATTGTTATTAGTAACACATGACAAGTGCCACCTGGAACAGTTATTTTATGTCAGTGAATGAAGTCACGACTACAGGTTTAAAAAGTCTAGAAAGCTTTACATGGTCTAGGGTCATCGGCACCGATTTACGTTTCGTATCGCCAACCAAGTAAGGAGGGTCTGAATAGGGGTCTTTCTTTTTTTATTCTTTAATTTTTAGACCATTTTTCTCTATTCTTTATTTATTTTGTCCATTGTTCTATATCCTTAAAAGTTTATAATTTAGAAACAGATTATTCTCTATTCTTTATTTTTTTTTTACCTATTTTTAATTTTGTTTGCCTTTTACTCTTCTCTTTTTCTTCCATTATTCTCTATTCTGTAAACCCAATCCAGACCCTATTCAGAGTGCTGACACGAAATATTAAATATCATTGATACGGTCATTGTCTATAAATTATTTTACTGTTGATAAAATGTAGCATTATTAGACCCAAGGCGTGGATTGCCGAAACCAGATTTGGAATTGTTGGGTTTTAATGCGGATCAACTTCAAATTTGATTTGGCTCTTCTTTTTGTTTTAACGAGATGCTGAAAACTCTATTAAAACATTTTTATAATGTATTTGCTTCTTGTTTTATGTCGTGTTTAAATTTCCTTTTTTGATTTGTTTGATTGTGTGTATCTCTTCATCTAAAACTAAATACTTTTCTCCTCAAGCAGGAAAAAAAGGCATCGTCACAAAAATCAATATTCACTGTGTCTATCTTCCTCAGCAGCACCATAATTCAGCTCCAGTTCCTGTTGCTCAATCGTTTTAGTGTGTACTGCTTAGTCGACTGGTGTTGTATCTTTTCGTTTTTCTCTTTCAATTATGGCAGTTTTTGGTCATTTTTCTATTGATAATTTGCGTTTTCCCTTATAATAAATCAGGGACCAGTAACATTAAACGTCAGAAAAAGGCTCGTTAGTCATATTCTACGCTAGCACAAAGAGTGCGATAAGAATACAAAAATGAATGTCTGACACAAATCCGAAAAGCGTAGACTAGTTTCAACTCCTCACTGTTGCGCAGATGATTAAATGTAAAATCATTCTGTTTATCGGTATTGCAAACATGTTTGGCGAAAAAAATGTAAGTTCATTCAACAAATTGAAATATACAGAGTTATCTACAAGCAGAAAGTAAATATCTGACAGATCAGAAAAATACTCGCACGTTACAATTAGTCATTGTCAAGCTACTAAATATTTATTAAAAATTGAATACTTAATATAGAAGTTTCCAAATATGAATACTTTTTTAGTACTTTTTGAGAAAAAAGAGACGAAAATAACGACGAACACGCTGAATGCAAATAAACTCATCATATATACAAGGATTGACATTTTGAACCCCAGACGCGCGTGTCGTCTACAAAAGACCCGTCAGTTACGTTCGAATAAAAAAAGTGAAACAGGCTAATTAAAGTACGAAGTTGATGAACATTGAAAACCCAAAATTTCTAAAAGGTTTGACAACAAAGCTAAGGCAATCTATTCCACTTATCTATTTTGTGCGGGTCCGTACTGCAACTTTTGTAGACAACTATTTCTTGCTTTTTGTTTGGTAAAATATTCATTTTCTACTCGTTTTAGGCAAGGTTATTCTTTTTTCAGTTCGTAACAGGATAGCATATTAATTTCCAAAAAGAAAAGAAGGTAAAGTCACTATGTACAAATCTAAATTGTAAAGGGGCGGTCATTCAGTTAAAATTAGAGAACAGGTTCGGAACTTTGCCGTAAGGACTTGCCGAGGAGTACCGAAATAATGTGTGGTTCATATGAAAAGTACATTAAGGGGCAAATTGAACCCCTGTGGTGGCCCTTTACGTACTTTCCATACTATCCACACATTCGGTACTCCTCGGCATATCCCTACGGCAAAATTCCGAACTGAACCTAGCCTCTTTCAAAAGTATTGACCCAGGCTATTCCCCACTTAAATGTTTTTCTGGGATCCGGGCCACCACAGCTCTAGTTATATGTCAAGTATTTGAACTGGCACATTTGACAAGGAAATTTCAGTTTTAAATTCAGAATTGGTAATGTTGCATGCCGTACAAAATAGTCCACGTAGGATTTTTATAGAAAATTCTTGTTCACATTAAAAAAGGGATTAACATTACATGTATATCGAAATGTTTTCATTTCATATATACAGAAATAGATAATGAAAATGGTTTCAACTGAAATAGTGGATATTTGAGGACGCCGAGTGTATGGAAAGCATGTATGTAATGTTTCTATCGTACATTGCATCTTTTTTATTCAGTTCAAATTGGTTGGAATTACGTATATAACACGATTCCTCACAACTTACTTATTAACAATGGTAGTTGTACTTTGCTTTTTTTATTTTCTATTCCTACATTGTTTCTGTACCTCCTTTTTATAAGAAATCAAAAAACGAGAAAAAGAACGGAAACAAAACGATTTTAAATTGTACAATTTTTTTTATCAAACAAACAGTGTCCTTCGAAAAAAGGGGCTGCTTTCATCATTGGTAGAGTTATCACGACAAGCCGTGAAAATGTCGAATTCCGCAGTCAAATTATATTTAACTAAGATTTTGAGATTTTTGGAACGTTTGAGTCGTATACAGTTTTTTGGTTTTTAGACATATCATTAAAATTGGCTGCTGGAAAAAAGTGGTTGCTATCTTGATTGGCTGCCAAAAGTGGCTGTCAGCTTGAGTAAGGTTTGTAAAAACAACGTTATGAGCGAGCGTAGCGGATGAACGTTTGCCCGATCAGACCCAGCCAATGGATGGCCACAATGGGTTAATGGTTGGTCATATCTAAACACTTATTGGTTTGATAATATGTAGTTCCTTTTTTGGATGGAAGAGGTGCTTGTAAACTTAAATTTTAATACTGCTGAATTTGTGAAATAATCGTGTTTGCAGTAACTGCTTATCATCAAACTTTTTGTTTGGTAAGTTTTTCTTCGTAATGACATTAACATGAAAATTGCAAAACCATTTCGTCGTTTGAACTAGGAGGCTAGGACGTAAAATTTGTCATGTAAATTCGAGTGTAAGTAATTTTGATAATAACGTTTCAAAGATCGAATATACATGCTTAAAACTTACAGCAGTGAAGAATGATCGAAAATGATTTATATAAAGTAAAATAAAATTTCTTAACAGTCTTACCAGATAATTAAGATTGTTTATCCTCACAGAACGAATGTCGTCAAAGCTGTCTGCTGTGCTTGTGCTAACCTGTGTGTTATGGTTAGAGGATACTAATGCCATGAAGGGTAAGTCCTCCTTATGACGTTTGCTAAAACAGTTTATCAGGACATTGCCTTCCCGAGTTTTGCAAGCACTGGCATCGTTTCCTGGGCTATCCATACAAACTTTTTATAGTAACCTCTATATTTTTCAATACATGTATATAAGTAAAAACTTCAATCTCGAATATATCTGGCAAAATTATTTGATATTCATTTTATTTTTAACATGTATCTGAGTCCTTTTCCTCGTTTCCTAGTTCAATCCTATAATAGTTAAATGTCACTGTTTTACCCTTTTCATTTCTCATTCAAAACTTTTAAAATAGTAAACTGTTGACACACAGGCATGTCTCGCCCATATGTACTTATAAAGTTAAATGCACTTTTTTTAAATTAAAATGACAATACTTAAACATGTAAACTATGCAAATTATTCGAAGTCATTGAACCATAACCATAAAGGTTCAGGGTCAAATTATCTCCATGCCCATGGAAATGAGATGAGCTAATGCTAATACAACTGCATACCAAATATCATAACTTACCACAACTTCAAGTTGTTCATTTTAAATAGACCAATTAATAATTTTTGACATTTAAATTAAGCAAAATTGTTATCATATTAGTGGTCATCAAAGTATTGACCAGTGTGGTCTTTTTTCTGTATTTTAGATTTATTAGGGGACTAAAGCTTTACTTCGCAAATATCAAAAGATTAATAGGACATGCTGTTAGGATTTTCAATAACACAATGATAAACCATGACAAAAAGTAATATGTGGTCCGTTCTAGTATGTTATATAACTTATATTATCATGTGTAACTTCTCGCCTTTCTTGGTAGGCACATTTTGCAACACCTACCGTTATGGTATATTTTGTTTTTGTCCTGAATATGGAAGAAATATTTGTCACTGGACACAACAGTCAATCAATCTAATGATATAATATCATTAACAATAGGTATTGTAGTGCGAAACGTAAGATAAACACGTTATTATATTTTTTTTCGTCATATCTAAAATCACACACATGGTACTTTAGGGTAACACTCTGGTTACTACGGAGGGTACATCCTTGGTTAGTCCAACTGACGGTTGGTAGTTGATATTGACTGATTGATTGTCGGGCTTAACGCCACTTTCAGCTTTCTTCGCTATATCGTTGCGGCCAATTTTTATTGATGGAAACCGGACAGAACAATCGACTTTCGACAGGGAAACTGGCAATCCTAGTCAATTAAGAAAGGAGTCGAACCCACCTGCCACGAGTGAGGTTCGATCTCATAAACTCGGTGATGACAGACTAGTTATAATAGAAGATAAACTACTTATACCAGTTGGCAGCGGAGGCCCCGGTAGTTGACAGAGTAGTTATCATAGCAGATAAACTACTTATACCACTTGCTCACCGAGGCCCCGGTAGTTGACAATGCATCAGTATGGGATGTTTAAAAAAAAAGTCATTACAAACAATTATATTATGTTTGTTTTTTTTTTCATAAAATTGATAAAATGTTAATGTTTAGAAAGGACTGTACATGTCAAGGAAGACGGAGCCATAACAAAGGTCTGGAAAGATTACGACAAATATGCATACCCTGGAACAACTGAACATCCAATAATGAAAGTCACAAATGGTCTGAATCTCGAAAAGATGGACTATGATAGCATGGTGTGTGCGTCTAGAAACCGTTAAATTAGTATTTAATCAATTTCAGTCAATGACGACCACGTAATTTTGTTTCACTGAAAACAAAGGCTTATGTTTTTCTTTATTATTTCTTTTTTTTGTTGAATTTTGTTTTGGTTTCAGGTTTTTATGGCCCGCTTATGATAGCAGGTGGCATAATATTTTCTATTCTGTGTGTCCGTTAAACCCGTATCAGGTTAAATATTTTTGTCAAGGTTGTTTACCAGGAAGTTGTAGTCAAATCAACTTGAAAATTAGTAAAATTGAGAATGGAAATGGAGAATGTGTCAAAGAGACAACACCCCGACCAAAGTGCAGAAAACAGCCCAAGGCCACCAATAAACATCTTTATTATGGTATTAAATTTTAAAACTGTATGCCAAATTACGGTTCGACCCCATTTTTAAGAGTTCACTGAACATGGAAATGTGAAAGTTGGATTAAGTATTTTTGTCAGGTTAAAGTATTTCGTTTACCATGAAGAACATAAAACTTAATATACAAAAAGTCATGTTAGTTGTGATATTGACCTTGTAAAGTATAAGCGAAATAACAGTTAAGATCCCAATGTCATGGTTCACAGAACAAGCAAAATGATAATGAAAGTGGGGCATGGTGTCATATGGACACTTATTCTTGACTGATATTTCATAACTCAAATATTTTTTTCTAGCATTTCGTTTTTTAAGGAGTTTGTGGATCTCATTTAAGTAAGTTCGCAACGTAGATCGCAGGAAGAAAAAAAATAATGGCGAGAATTTTTGTTTTCAACATGTTTATTACAGTATTACAATAAAAAGTTTTCTAGCAAAATAGTATATATGTTAAATATTTTGTCGAAGTCAGATGATATTGTTTTTTGAAAATCGGTACAGTCATTACTCGCACAACATTATAATTGTCAATCAGAGATATCTGATCTCTAATCAAGAACGTTTGATAGGATTTGATGGAACTGTTTTTCGCGCGGGGGTAACCGTTATTTTCGCTTACTTCGCGATTAGGTCAAGTGCGCGAATGGTTTGTAGAAAGCAACATCGTTGATGTGAAGTGCGAATTTACAGTTGATACGCGAATTTGACCCCCGTGCGAGTTTAAGCATTGATATCGAGAATATAACAACCCGAAAAAATAATCAACGTTTACATATCTGCATGTCTTTTGCAGACGTCCATTGTCTATTGAGATTTGGTCAGAGCTGAAATGGTATGACCCTAGATTGACTTGGAATGGAACACCAGCAAGAATAAGACTCCCAATGTCTGTCATATGGACATCAGATATATTTCAATACAGACAGTAAGTAGTTTAAGCACCTGTACAGTCGGTTGTGAGGGTCTGGATGGGGGATTCTCGGTAGGCAAAATTTCTGTCCCTATCCGATATACTCTTATTTTCCAGTGGCATTCAAAATTTCCCCGACCTTCATCCCGGATGGCCTCTATTACAGGATCTACCAATTGCATGTATCGGTAATTTGTTCTCGTCCAGAATATACATGAAATATTTACTACTGGACGTTAAGCAACCAACAACAAATCAATCAATCAAAGGAAACTCAAGTAAACATTCGGTAAACTTTTTTCTGTTCCTAGCAAGTTACGTTGACCCCAAAATATTTAGACTTCTTTCCCTTCCCAATATCTTAAGGTTTTCCTTCGGAAACCATTTATTTCAGACACACGGAAGGAAGGACGGACAAAGCGATTACTATGTGCTGCCGAAAAACAAATAATTCGGAGAGCGTTAAAAGGAAATGCAGGTTTATTGCATATCTACGAGAAACGAGAAACCAAAAGGACGTGAATGTATGCAAATGGCTTCAACAATAAGCAAAATCAATACCGTATTGTAAAGGGGACGACCATTTGATTTTTTTAAAAAGGGAGAAGGCAGGAAGACAGGAAGGTGGAAAGGTTATATTTCCAGGGCCATAGGGATAATGAAAGCTTTTTTTATAATAATCTCCACTTTCTAACACTGACCCAAAATCTACACACACAGTCAACTGAAGTACTTTCGTTATAATATTCAGACGTAAATGTGAATATGACCGTCTTCGTATTCTGCTATCTTTATAAACCTAGTGCTTTGCGGCCTTTTATCATTAAGTGAATACAAAAACTCTCAAAAATTCATTTTCACCTGTATGTAAAATTATTTTATATTTTCTACACCTGATTCATCCCTCAGCTTGGAAAAATGTGTTCGGTATATGCTGTATTTTTCATCCAAACACAGTGTTCAGATATATTGACATAAGTGGGGTACACAAAAGAGCAACCTAGTTCCAAGAAAGTAAATAATACCGTTCCACCTTTTGCTACTTCACGTGTATTTGGAATCACATGACAGTTGACGCATGCTGATCGCTAAATTCTTACCCTGTTCGAGCGCCATTTTGAAAGTTTTTCATTGTTAATTTTGTAGTATATTTTTAGCAAAACTTCTTGACCGACACTAGTATGTTAACACTGTTGATCTTTTTTTGCAGTCCAAATACAAAGCCATTATACAACCGAAATGTTGTTGTAAGTCGGAATGGAGACGTTGTTTTGGTTTCTGATGCAAAGTATGAAACTGAAAACTGCAAGCAGAAGAATGACGATGTTATCGAATGTAAATTTAAATTTGGATCCTGGACGTACGGTGCACATGAAACCGATTTACAAGCCATCAGTCCTCGCGTGCTGCTGGAAACCTACACGGAAAACGCCCAGTACGAAATAGTCGGATCGAGTGTTGTTCGAGAGGCAAGGAAGTACGACTGTTGTCCAGAAACATACGACGATATAGTCTATACCATACAGATTAAACGTCATTAGAAAATTAGATGTGTGATATGTACTCAACGATTTCGTACTATGAACTTTGAAGCCGCACACGTATATATCATGCTGCTTTGTAGATAACGCGACTTTTTTTATATTTTAATTGAAGAAAAATCTTAACTGTTTCGTATTTTTGTTACAAAAATAAAGACCAATATTTTCATATGCATGAAGACGCATTTTTATTAATGGGCGCAAAAGTAAAAATGTGCATATTCATTTTTTTTTCTTCAAGGACATTATATAATTGTAAAAATTCACTGTATTTTAAACCAAAATTGAATAACATATTTGTTGCCTTGGCAGCCGATCTTGGTTTTAACATTTCGCCTCTGACTCGTGTTATTGATCTTTCTAAATAATTGCTTTCTAAATAGACTGCACGTCACTCATTTTGACTTTGTATTAGACATTTGCTATCATGTTTATAATAAATATAATTAACTTGATTTGAAGATTGCTCTTTTCTTGTTTACCAGGTTTGTAGTCAGGAGGGTCTGGGTGGGGTTTACAGAATTGAGAATAATGCGCCAATACTATAGAAAAAGGGCCAAATAAATAAAGAAAAGAGAAAAAAAGGCCAAAAATAGAATACAGAATAATGAGGTGCTAAAATATGAATAATAGATAATAATGGGCAAAATTTATAAAGAATAGAGAAAAATGGCAAATTAAATAAAGAATACAGAATTAAGGACCCTCATCCAGACCCTTAGTAAGGTAAAGGCAGGATGAAAGGAGATGCAGGGCGTACGTCAATAATACAGCAATCTAGCATCAAAAATCAGAAATACATTTCTTTTACACTGATAATTGTATTACTTTTCATAAACATGCAATTTTAATGTGCGTATTGTTATGCGTTTACTTTTCTACATTGGCTAGAGGTATAGGGGGAGGGTTGAGATCTCATAAACATGTTTAACCCCGCCGAATTTTTGCACCTGTCCCAAGTCAGGAGCCTCTAGCCTTTGTTAGTCTTGTATTATTTTTAATTTTAGTTTCTTGTGTACAATTTGGAGTTTAGTATGGCGTTCATTATCACTGAACTAGTATATATATTTGTTTAGGGGCCAGCTGAAGGACGCCTCCGGGTGCGGGAATTTCTCGCTGCATTGAAGACCTGTTGGTGACCTTCTGCTGTTGTCTGTTCTATGGTCGGGTTGTTGTCTCTTTGACACATTCCCCATTTCCATTCTCAATTTTAAATAATATTCTTGACAGCTCGTGTGGTTTTACTAATTCAATCATGGGGTAAATTTAATATCTTTCATTTCCTAGAATGTATTATCAAAAGTTTTGGGTCCATAATGGTGTAACTGGTTAAGGAACACAGTTGGAAGTATTTGAACATCTATGATTTTCCTTACTGTAAAGAAGGAGTGGGACTATATCGCAATCAGCGTGTCCGTCCTTATTTTCGTCTCTTTTTTTTCTCTCAAAAAGTACTAAACAAATATCTTTATATTTGGATATTATATATTGAATATATTCTTTCTAATAAATATTTAGTAGCTGTATAGTGACGAAATGTAACGTGCGAATATTTTTGATCAGTCAGATACTTACTTTCTTATTGCATATACTCTGAAATTCAATATTTCAATATGTTGAATGAACTTACATTTTTTCGTCAAACATTTTTCCAATACCACTAAACAAAATGATTTTAAATTTAATCATCTGCTCAAAAGTGATGAGTTGAAACTAGTCTACGCTTTTTGGATATGTGTCGGACATTAGCTTTTTGTTTCTTTATCGCACTCTCTGTGCTGGCGTAAACTATGACCAATGAGGTCTTTATATGACGTTTCTTGTTACCCGGCCCCTGATATATTACAAGGGAAAACGCAAATAATCAATAGAGGAATGACAAAATCTGTCATAACTAAAAGAGAAAAACGAAAGTTTTTAGTTTTAAATGAAGAGATACAAACAATCAAACAAAACAAGAAAGGGATTAAAACACTACATAAAAACTTTACTGGGAGTCTCATTTAAAAAGTAAAAAATAAATTTTAATTATAAGAAAAAATTGCATAAGCATATACTAAGATAGAATATGTGTACCAAAAATATAATTTATAATCAAATACATTAAAAACACTTTTTAATAAAGTTTTCAGCTTCTCGTTAAGCCAGACCAATTTGAAGTTGATCAGCATTTAAATTCAAACATACCAAAAATTTGTGCCAGATCTCATTACGGAAATCAACGCCTTGGGTGGATTCTAATAAATTAAATGCAACATTTTATACACGGTAAAATGATTTATAGACAATGACCGTATCAATGACATTTCATATTTCTGGATTCGGCAATCCATGGGTAGATTCTAATAATGGATCTTTTTATAAACAGTAAAATGATTTATAGACAATGATCGTATCAATGACATTTCATATTTCTTGATTCGGCAATCCTTGTGTAGATTCTAATAATACAACATTTTATAAACAGTAAGATGTTTTATAGACAATGACCGTATCCATGATATTTCATATTTCTAGTTTCGGTAATCCACGCCTTGAGTATATTCTAATAATGCAACATTTTATCAACAGTAAAAAAATGTATAGACAATGATCGTGTCAATGATATTTCATATTTCATGTCAGCACTCTTTATCAGGGTCTGGAGAGGGTTTGCAGAATAGAAAATAATGGACAAAAAGAGCAGAATAAACGGCAAACAAAATTAAGGAATAGACAAAAATAGACAAACAAAAAAAAGAATAGACAAAAATAAACAAACAAAAAAAAAAAGAATAGAGAATAATGGGGCGCTGAAATATAAAGAAAAGAGAAAAATGATTAAAAAGTTAAAGGAACAAGAAATAAAGGACCCCCTATCCAGACCCTCTTACATATGTTAAGATAGGACGATAACTTACAAGTTTTTTTCATTTATTACTAGGCATTTTCAATATCGGCACAGGTATCATTCCTCTACCAATATCGAACGACGGACAAAAGCCCTCAGCCCGATATGCGAGTCTCAGGAAAATATCAGGGTTGATAAGCTTGAGGACCGATATAGGTTAACACATGATACAAGGGCTGATATGAAAAATTACTTTTCTACTTTATAGTCAGATAATTATTGTATTCTTATAAAATATTTTTTTCGTTATGTAAAATAAAAAATGATTGAAGACGTCTTTTTTTAACGATTTAAAAACCCAACACAAGGATTTTTCTGATATAATAACATGAAATATATTCTAAATCCAACTTCTAGTCAGCAAGTGAAATATTTAGGCTACTTTGTTAAACAGTTTATGGAACTGAGGACAGAGTCCACTTGAGGTCATTTGTTGTGTACGTAACAGTTGTGTGTTTAATATTTTGTTATATTTTTATGTAAATGTAAATGGCATCATTATATTGTTGTTTATACATGTAATTGTTGTTATGCCTTTGACCCTCTTATGGGTGTAATTTGTGCTTAATAAAGTTTTTTTTAAATTATTAAAAAGAAAAATTACAAAATTAATATATTTTGTCTTGGTCTCCTGCCAATGATACGTTATTGTAGCCAGGTGTAGCGAGAATGGCCGAGTAGTTACGATTGACGACTGCACTTGTTGGATAAACTTTAAGGATGTTCGGTCCTCTTGTTTTTGAAATTCTGTCCGATATTCAGAATCCTCTGGTTTTATCCATGAAGTGCCATTATATATTTTTCCCGCTAACCCCTGCTTTTCTTTACATAATTTTATTACATAAAGTTTTAAAAACCATATTTGAAAATCCTATAAAACCCTTGTTTTTTTTCATAGTTTTTGAAAGAAAAAAGATGCCAATGTTGAATGTACGAAAAATCTAGAGAGAATCATTTCCCGCCAAATTTTCAATGGTCTATATTTCGAAAACAAGCGCACAGACCCTTCATTTTTTTTCTGCTTTTTTAGTTCCTTTATTCATATACTATCAACTTATAACAGTTTTTTAAAAAGCTTGTTATTTTGGAACAGAGCAGCGAACATCATTAACAAGGTGATTATTGATCAATAGTGCAAAGGGTTTGTGGAAACAAGCGGTGTATAACATCCGAGAGATAAAGTCACGTTTACAGGAGGACGTTGTACATGAAACATAATACTAAATATAGAAAAATACAAATATCTATTACAAGGACTCGATATTTACGTTGAGTTATTTAGGGCGGAATTTCTCATCTAAGCAACAGATGCATCCGTTGATATACATGGGAATGACCACAACTATTATTTAACAAGGATACACTCGTTTGATTTGATTTATCTGATGCATAAATAATTATAAACAACATACAACCTTTTTATTTCAGCTGAAAATTAGGTTTTATTAGGCTCTCAAAAAAAAATTGTATTTGTTGTTTTAGCTTAAGAAAGCAAGAAAGCAACAACATTCTTACAGGAAACCGATTAGTCGAGTATCATTTTGGTAATCGGTACTCGGTACTACCGAGCGATACTCGAGTACTCGAGTACTCGTTGACATCCCTAATATTTACATAAGTAAAGAATCAGATCTACTTTAACATTGTTAGGTTGATTTTCTATGCACTTTATAAATATTCTAACGCTTGGTATTTCTTAATCATAAGAAATCCGATAAACAAGGTACAGTTGTCACTACACTTAGGCAGATATATATATACATAGATATAAGAAGATATGGTATGAGTGCCAATGAGACAACTCTCCATCCAAGTCACAATTTGTAAAAGTACATAACTACTCTAAATATCAGCACAACAATGTTAAATTCAGCTTTCGGTGGACTAGTGTTACTTTTCCTCTTCAGTAGAATCTAGAGTTGTAACACAGTACATGATATATTAGGCATGAAGATGGAATTGATTGCAGATTAGCTAAATATCTATCGTAAAGGATCGTAGGTTACATTATATATATATATATATAAGTACGTCTGAACCAGTGACAACTCTACAACAGATTTATCCATCGGATCACCAGCAGTGTAAATTCTGTATATACAACTCGTCTAAACATCAGCCCAGCAATGTTAGATTTGTAAATTTGCTATCGCAAATTTTTTGTTCTTCCCTCGCCGTGATTCGAACTCATGCTACTGAGATATCGTGACACCAAATCGCCTGCACTGTATCCGACGCGCTAGACCACAAGACCACCAAGGCTTCCCAAAATTAAAACTTTCGGTGGCCGGGTGTTACCTTTCCTCGTCAGTTTTAATCTAGCGTCGTAATACAGTACATGATATATAAGGCATGAAGATGGAATTGTTACAGATCAGCTGAAATATCTATTGTAAAGGATCCTATAAATTAATGCAAGATACAGTCACAGAAATAATTATATTTATAAGTACGTCTGAACCAGTGACAACTCTACAACAGATTTATCCATCGGATCACCAGCAGTGATGGTGATACATGGCTGTGTACATTCTGTATATACAACTCGTCTAAACATCAGCCCAACAATGTTAGATTTGTAAATTTGCTTTGAAATTCGCAAATTTTTTGTTCTTCCTTCGCCGGGATTCGAACTCATGCTACTTATATATCGTGACACCAAATCGCCTGCACTGTATCCGACGCGCTAGACCACACGACCACCTAGGCTTCACAAAAATAAAACTTTCGGTGGCCGGGTGTTACCTTTCCTCGTCAGTTTTAAT
The DNA here is from genome assembly GCF_021869535.1 of Mytilus californianus. Lineage (NCBI taxonomy): Eukaryota > Metazoa > Mollusca > Bivalvia > Mytilida > Mytilidae > Mytilus > Mytilus californianus. Next base: position 44,229,548 of record NW_026262582.1, on the reverse strand, counting down.
CTAGCGTCGTAATACAGTACATGATATATAAGGCATGAAGATGGAATTGTTACAGATCAGCTGAAATATCTATTGTAAAGGATCCTACAAATTAATGCATGATACAGTCACAGAAATAATTATATTTATAAGTACGTCTGAACCAGTGACAACTCTAAAACCGATTTATCCATCGGATCACCAGCAGTGATGGTGATACATGGCTGTGTACATTCTGTATATACAACTCGTCTAAACATCAGCACAACAATGTTAGATCTGTAAATTTGCTTTCGCAATTTTTTTGTTCTTCCCTCGCCGGGATTCGAACTCATGCTACTGAGATATCGTGACACCAAATCGCCTGCACTGTATCCTATGCGCTAGACCACACGACCACCTAGGCTTCACAAAAATAAAGCTTTCGGTGGCCGGGTGTTACCTTTCCTCGTCAGTTTTAATCTAGCGTCGTAATACAGTACATGATATACTGTGGATTCATTTATTTTAGTGGGTACCAATTTTCGTGGATTGAGGAAAACTTGCATGTTCGTGGATATTTGATTTCGTGGTTTTGCCAAAATCTGCACATTTCCTTATAGAAAATTTGTAATTCGTTGAAAACTTAATTTCGTGGTTCACCTGTACCCACGAAATCCACGAAAAATAGTATCCAACGATTAATAATGAATCCACAGTATAAGGGATGAAGATGGAATTGTTACAGATCAGCTGAAATATCTATTGTAAAGGATCCTACAAATTAATGCAAGATACAGTCACAGAAATAATTATATTTATAAGTACGTCTGAACCAGTGACAACTCTACAACAGATTTATCCATTGGATCACCAGCAGTGGTGGTGATACATGGCTGTGTACATTCTGTATATACAACTCGTCTAAACATCAGCCCAACAATGTTAGATCTGTTAATTTGCTTTCGCAAATTTTTTGTTTTTTCCTCGCCGGGATTCGAACTCATGCTACTGAGATATCGTGACACCAAATCGCCTGCACTGTATCCGATGCGCTAGACCACACGACCACCTAGGCTTCACAAAAACAAAGCTTTCGTTGGTCGGGTGTTACCTTTCCTCGTCAGTTTTAATATAGCGTCGTAATACAGTACATGATATATAAGGCATGAAGATGGAATTGTTACAGATCAGCTTTGCATTAATTAGTAGGATCTTTTACAATAGATATTTCAGCTGATCTGTAACAATTCCATCTTCATGGCTTATATATCATGTACTGTATTACGACGCTAGATTAAAACTGACGAGGAAAGGTAACACCCGACCACCGAAAGCTTTTTTTTTGTGAAACCTATGTGGTCGTGTGGTCTAGCGCGTCGGATACAGTGCAGGCGATTTGGTGTCACGATATCTCAGTAGCATGAGTTCGAATCCCGGCGAGGGAAGAACAAAAAATTTGCGAAAGCAAATTTACAGATCTAACATTGTTGGGCTGATGTTTAGACGAGTTGTATATACAGAATGTACACAGCCATGAATCACCATCACTGCTGGTGATCCGATGGATAAATCTGTTGTAGAGTTGTCACTGGTTCAGACGTACTTATAAATATAATTATTTCTGTGACTGTATCTTGCATTAATTTGTAGGATCCTTTACAATAGATATTTCAGCTGATCTGTAACAATTCCATCTTCATGCCTTATATATCATGTACTGTGTTACGACGCTAGATTAAAACTGACGAGGTAAGGTAACACCCGGCCACAAAAAGCTTTATTTTTGTGAAGTCTAGGTGGTCGTGCGGTCTAGCGCGTCGGCTACAGTGCAGGCGATTTGGTGTCACGATATCTCAGTAGCATGAGTTCGAATCCCTGCGAGGGAAGAACAAAAAATTTGCGAAAGCAAATTTACAGATCTAACATTGTTGGGCTGATGTTTACACGAGTTGTATATACAGAATGTACACAGCCATTTATCACCATCACTGCTGGTGATCCGATGGATAAATCTGTTGTAGAGTTGTCACTGGTTCAGACGTACTTATAAATATAATTATTTCTGTGACTGTATCTTGCATTAATTTGTAGGATCCTTTACAATAGATATTTCAGCTGATCTGTAACAATTCCATCTTCATGCCTTGTATATCATGTACTGTATTACGACGCTAGATTAAAACTGACGAGGAGAGGTAACACCCGGCCACCGAAAGCTTTATTTTTGTGAAGCCTAGGTGGTCGTGTGGTCTAGCGCGTCGGATACAGTGCAGGCGATTTGGTGTCACGATATCTCAGTAGCATGAGTTCGAATCCCTGCGAGTGAAGATCAAAAAATTTGCGAAAGCAAATTTACAGATCTAACATTGTTGGGCTGATGTTTATACGAGTTGTATATACAGAATGTACACAGCCATGTATCAACATCACTGCTGGTGATCCGATGGATAAATCTGTTGTAGAGTTGTCACTGGTTCAGACGTACTTATAAATATAATTATTTCTGTGACTGTATCTTGCATTAATTTGTAGGATCATTTACAATAGATATTTCAGCTGATCTGTAACAATTTCATCTTGATGCCTTATATATCGTGTACTGTATTACGACGCTAGATTAAAACTGACAAGGAAAGGGAACATCCGGCCACCGAAAGCTTTATTTTTGTGAAGCCTTAGTGGTCGTGTGGTCTAGCGCGTCGGATACAGTGCATGCGATTTGGTGTCACGATATCTCAGTAGCATGAGTTCGAATCCCTGCGAGGGAAGATCAAACAATTTGCGAAAGCAAATTTACAGATCTAACATTGTTGGGCTGATGTTTAGACGAGTTGTATATACAGAATGTACACAGCCATGTATCAACATCACTGCTGGTGATCCGATGGATAAATCTGTTGAGTTGTCACTGGTTCAGACGTACTTATAAATATAATTATTTCTGTGACTGTATCTTGCCTTAATTTGTAGGATCCATTACAATAGATATTTCAGCTGATCTGTAACAATTCCATCTTCATGCCTTGTATATCATGTACTGTATTACGACGCTAGATTAAAACTGACGAGGTAAGGTAACACCCGGCCACAAAAAGCTTTATTTTTGTGAAGCCTAGGTGGTCGTGCGGTCTAGCGCGTCGGATACAGTGCAGGCGATTTGGTGTCACGATATCTCAGTAGCATGAGTTCGAATCAATGCGAGGGAAGATCAAAAAATTTGCGAAAGCAAATTTACAGATCTAACATTGTTAGGCTGAAGTTTAGACGAGTTGTATATACAGAATGTACACAGCCATGTATCACCATCACTGCTGGTGATCCGATGGATAAATCTGTTGTAGAGTTGTCACTGGTTCAGACGTACTTATAAATATAATTTTTTCTGTGACTGTATCTTGCATTAATTTGTAGGATCCTTTACAATAGATATTTCAGCTGATCTGTAACAATTCCATCTTCATGCCTTATATATCATGTACTGTATTACGACGCTAGATTAAAACTGACGAGGTAAGGTTACACCCGGCCACCGAAAGCTTTATTTTTGTGAAGCCTAGGTGGTCGTGTGGTCTAGGGCGTCTAATACAGTGCAGGCGATTTGGTGTCACGATATCTCAGTAGCATGAGTTCGAATCCCGGCGAGGGAAGAACAAAAAATTTGCGAAAGCAAATTTACAGATCTAACATTGTTGGGCTGATGTTTAGACGAGTTGTATATACAGAATGTACACAGCCATGTATCACCATCACTGCTGGTGATCCGATGGATAAATCTGTTGTAGAGTTGTCACTGGTTCAGACGTACTTATAAATATAATTATTTCTGTGACTGTATCTTGCATTAATTTGTAGGATCCATTACAATAGATATTTCAGCTGATCTGTAACAATTCCATCTTCATGCCTTGTATATCATGTACTGTATTACGACGCTAGATTAAAACTGGCGAGGTAAGGTAACACCCGGCCACAAAAAGCTTTATTTTTGTGAAGCCTAGGTGGTCGTGCGGTCTAGCGCGTCGGATACAGTGCAGGCGATTTGGTGTTACGATATCTCAGTAGCATGAGTTCGAATCAATGCGAGGGAAGATCAAAAAATTTGCGAAAGCAAATTTACAGATCTAACATTGTTAGGCTGAAGTTTAGACGAGTTGTATATACAGAATGTACACAGCCATGTATCACCATCACTACTGGTGATCCGATGGATAAATCTGTTGTAGAGTTGTCACTGGTTCAGACGTACTTATAAATATAATTATTTCTGTGACTGTATCTTGCATTAATTTGTAGGATCCTTTACAATAGATATTTCAGCTGATCTGTAACAATTCCATCTTCATGCCTTATATATCATGTACTGTATTACGACGCTAGATTAAAACTGACGAGGTAAGGTAACACCCGGCCACCGAAAGCTTTATTTTTGTGAAGCCTAGGTGGTCGTGTGGTCTAGGGCGTCTAATACAGTGCAGGCGATTTGGTGTCACGATATCTCAGTAGCATGAGTTCGAATCCCGGCGAAGGAAGAACAAAAAATTTGCGAAAGCAAATTTACAGATCTAACATTGTTGGGCTGATGTTTAGACGAGTTGTATATACAGAATGTACACAGCCATGTATCACCATCACTGCTGGTGATCCGATGGATAAATCTGTTGTAGAGTGGTCACTGGTTCAGACGTACTTATAAATATAATTATTTCTGTGACTGTATCTTGTATTAATTTGTAGGATCCTTTACAATAGATATTTCAGCTGATCTGTAACAATTCCATCTTCATGCCTTATATATCGTGTACTGTATTACGACGCTAGATTAAAACTGACAAGGAAAGGGAACACCCGGCCACCGAAAGCTTTATTTTTGTGAAGCTTAGATGGTCGTGTGGTCTAGCGCGTCGGATACAGTGCAGGCGATTTGGTGTCACAATATCTCAGTAGCATGAGTTCGAATCCCGGCGAGAGAAGAACAAAAAATTTGCGAAAGCAAATTTACAGATCTAACATTGTTGGGCTGATGTTTAGACGAGTTGTATATACAGAATGTACACAGCCATGTATCACCATCACTGCTGGTGATCCGATGGATAAATCTGTTGTAGAGTTGTCACTGGTTCAGACGTACTTATAAATATAATTATTTCTGTGACTGTATCTTGCATTAATTTGTAGGATCATTTACAATAGATATTTCAGCTGATCTGTAACAATTTCATCTTGATGCCTTATATATCGTGTACTGTATTACGACGCTAGATTAAAACTGACAAGGAAAGGGAACATCCGGCCACCGAAAGCTTTATTTTTGTGAAGCCTTGGTGGTCGTGTGGTCTAGCGCGTCGGATACAGTGCATGCGATTTGGTGTCACGATATCTCAGTAGCATGAGTTCGAATCCCTGCGAGGGAAGATCAAACAATTTGCGAAAGCAAATTAACAGATCTAACATTGTTGGGCTGATTTTTAGACGAGTTGTATATACAGAATGTACACAGCCATGTATCAACATCACTGCTGGTGATCCGATGGATAAATCTGTTGTAGAGTTGTCACTGGTTCAGACGTACTTATAAATATAATTATTTCTGTGACTGTATCTTGCATTAATTTGTAGGATCCATTACAATAGATATTTCAGCTGATCTGTAACAATTCCATCTTCATGCCTTGTATATCATGTACTGTATTACGACGCTAGATTAAAACTGACGAGGTAAGGTAACACCCGGCCACAAAAAGCTTTATTTTTGTGAAGCCTAGGTGGTCGTGCGGTCTAGCGCGTCGGATACAGTGCAGGCGATTTGATGTCACGATATCTCAGTAGCATGAGTTCGAATCAATGCGAGGGAAGATCAAAAAATTTGCGAAAGCAAATTTACAGATCTAACATTGTTAGGCTGAAGTTTAGACGAGTTGTATATACAGAATGTACACAGCCATGTATCACCATCACTGCTGGTGATCCGATGGATAAATCTGTTGTAGAGTTGTCACTGGTTCAGACGTACTTATAAATATAATTATTTCTGTGACTGTATCTTGCATTAATTTGTAGGATCCTTTACAATAGATATTTCAGCTGATCTGTAACAATTCCATCTTCATGCCTTATATATCATGTACTGTATTACGACGCTAGATTAAAACTGACGAGGTAAGGTAACACCCGGCCACCGAAAGCTTTATTTTTGTGAAGCCTAGGTGGTCGTGTGGTCTAGGGCGTCTAATACAGTGCAGGCGATTTGGTGTCACGATATCTCAGTAGCATGAGTTCGAATCCCGGCGAAGGAAGAACAAAAAATTTGCGAAAGCAAATTTACAGATCTAACATTGTTGGGCTGATGTTTAGACGAGTTGTATATACAGAATGTACACAGCCATGTATCACCATCACTGCTGGTGATCCGATGGATAAATCTGTTGTAGAGTGGTCCCTGGTTCAGACGTACTTATAAATATAATTATTTCTGTGACTGTATCTTGTATTAATTTGTAGGATCCTTTACAATAGATATTTCAGCTGATCTGTAACAATTCCATCTTCATGCCTTATATATCGTGTACTGTATTACGACGCTAGATTAAAACTGACAAGGAAAGGGAACACCCGGCCACCGAAAGCTTTATTTTTGTGAAGCTTAGGTGGTCGTGTGGTCTAGCGCGTCGGATACAGTGCAGGCGATTTGGTGTCACAATATCTCAGTAGCATGAGTTCGAATCCCGGCGAGAGAAGAACAAAAAATTTGCGAAAGCAAATTTACAGATCTAACATTGTTGGGCTGATGTTTAGACGAGTTGTATATACAGAATGTACACAGCCATGTATCACCATCACTGCTGGTGATCCGATGGATAAATCTGTTGTAGAGTGGTCACTGGTTCAGACGTACTTATAAATATAATTATTTCTGTGACTGTATCTTGCATTAATTTGTAGGATCATTTACAATAGATATTTCAGCTGATCTGTAACAATTTCATCTTGATGCCTTATATATCGTGTACTGTATTACGACGCTAGATTAAAACTGACAAGGAAAGGGAACATCCGGCCACCGAAAGCTTTATTTTTGTGAAGCCTTGGTGGTCGTGTGGTCTAGCGCGTCGGATACAGTGCATGCGATTTGGTGTCACGATATCTCAGTAGCATGAGTTCGAATCCCTGCGAGGGAAGATCAAACAATTTGCGAAAGCAAATTAACAGATCTAACATTGTTGGGCTGATTTTTAGACGAGTTGTATATACAGAATGTACACAGCCATGTATCAACATCACTGCTGGTGATCCGATGGATAAATCTGTTGTAGAGTTGTCACTGGTTCAGACGTACTTATAAATATAATTATTTCTGTGACTGTATCTTGCATTAATTTGTAGGATCCATTACAATAGATATTTCAGCTGATCTGTAACAATTCCATCTTCATGCCTTGTATATCATGTACTGTATTACGACGCTAGATTAAAACTGACGAGGTAAGGTAACACCCGGCCACCGAAAGCTTTATTTTTGTGAAGCCTAGGTGGTCGTGCGGTCTAGCGCGTCGGATACAGTGCATGCGATTTGATGTCACGATATCTCAGTAGCATGAGTTCGAATCCCGGCGAAGGAAGAACAAAAAATTTGCGAAAGCAAATTTACAGATCTAACATTGTTGGGCTGATGTTTAGACGAGTTGTATATACAGAATGTACACAGCCATGTATCACCATCACTGCTGGTGATCCGATGGATAAATCTGTTGTAGAGTGGTCACTGGTTCAGACGTACTTATAAATATAATTATTTCTGTGACTGTATCTTGTATTAATTTGTAGGATCCTTTACAATAGATATTTCAGCTGATCTGTAACAATTCCATCTTCATGCCTTATATATCATGTACTGTATTACGACGCTAGATTAAAACTGACGAGGAAAGGTAACACCTGGCCACCGAAAGCTTTATTTTTGTGAAGCCTAGGTGGTCGTGTGGTCTAGCGCGTCGGATACAGTGCAGGCGATTTGGTGTCACGATATCTCAGCAGCATAAGTTCGAATCCCGGCGAGGGAAGAACAAAAAAATTTGCGAAAGCAAATTTACAGATCTAACATTGTTGGGCTGATGTTTAGACGAGTTGTATATATATATATAGGGGGGGGGGGGGAATTAAGGCTGAAAATGCACTACGTAATTTTAAATTAAGACATTAGTAATATAATACTCCCGATTTAAACAAAAATGAATAAACATAACATTCATGTACATGTTAAAATATGTCAAGGCTTATGAAATGAACGTGAATAGATCAACGTTATATTTCTATAGTTATGAATATAAATATTAAGAATATGAATAATGAAATAAACGAGGGTCTGGATTGGGTTTACAAAATAGAGAATAATGGGTAAAATGTGCAGAATAAATTGCCAAAAAATAAAGAGTAGAGAAAAATAGAGCAACACAAAAAAGAATAGAGAACAATGGGGTGCTAAAATATAAGGAATAGAGATTAATGGGCTAAAAATATAAAGAATAGAGAAATGACCTAAAATTAAAGAATACAGAAATGAAAAACTCCCATCCAGACCCTCATAAACTATGTTGATATTATTTTTGATATTCATGAGATTCACACATGACAAGAAATTACATTTTATGTTGAATATCTTTTAAAGACTCTATATTACCTCCTGATGTCCTGTGGCTGTTGGTGGGTAGATCGTCATGTATACAAGTGAGAGGTAGCTAGCTATAAAACCAGGTTTAATCCGCGATTTGTAACATAAGGAAATGCCTGTACCAAGTCAGGAATATGACAGTTTAATGTGTTTGAGCTTTTTATTTTGCCATTTGGTAAGGGACTTTCCGTTTTGAATTTTACTTGGAGTTCGGTATTGTTGTTGTTTTACTTTTTACAAATTCCACACATGCCCTTTTATCATACTGGGACATAGAAATAATCACACTTTTCCCAAAATTGTTTCAAGCTATGGACATTTGAATAATTATATTCTTCCAGTAATTTGTTCCGCTGAAAATATTACTCTCAACGACAATCTGTATAAAATGTGTGTGTTTAGAAATAATACTTGAAACCTAATTCTGTCTAGTTTGTTTTAAAAGAGGCTTAAAATATCACAGTACCCAGTATGACCCAACCCTGGAATACCATGATAATGACAGATTAATTTCTTCCGTCAAGAATTTTCTACCAAATATTTATTAACTAAAACAAGTACATTGTACAATTGTTTAAGAAAAAGTATGATTGTGAACAGATGTTGGTAAGTTTTTGAATCCTAATTGTTGCATCATAAAAAAGAAAGACGTCTTAAATGATAATCAACACAGACGTCATTTAAATAAATGACTTAGAAAACTAAATCTTATGATACAATTTCTGATCCAAGGATACGAAGAAGTGACACAAATCGTTAATGTAAATGATACTTTATAAATTACATGCGTCCATACTACTGCATTTCTTCAAATGAATTCTTTATAACTAAATATCGTAGATTTATCACATGTATGTTGCACCTCTGTGAATATAGACAATGAAATTTCCCATAGAAACTCGCTTTTACTATGAAGTTTTGTAAACAAATATATCCTAAAATGGAAAGTATATATGCACCATTTTATACATAAGGAAATGCCTGTACCAAGTCAGGAATATGACAGTTGTTTTCCATCTGTTTGATGTGTTTGAGCTTTTGATTTTGCCATTTGATAAGGGTCATTCGGTTTTTAACTTTCCTTGCAGTTCGGTATTTTTTTTATGTTATTTTTTATGCACTACTATTTTTTTCAGAGGTCAAACCATAGGGCGGTGCGGCATATTTTCAACATTTATATGCCTCGAACTTGTTAGAGTTCAAACTTGTACTAAAATTCTGTACTACCCTTCCTTCACTTTGGATCTCCCCCATGTGTTTTTATACTGATAACATTCGAGATGAAGCATAGAGGTAATATCTGTGAACCAGTAGGTAAACAAAACAAAATATCCATGAATATTAAATTTCTCCCCAAAAGAGGCGTGGTTTGTGAAACAGTTGAATTTACAAAGTGCAACCTGTAGATCTGAGAAAAAGTCCTTATTGGAGTCTCCAACACATTGAACATATATATGTCTCCTTTAAAAGAAGCATTAAAACAGTTACAAAATAAATTGATTATTTTGTGCGCTTATATTGTGCACTTAAATTCACATATAGATTACATGTGGTAAGACACTCTAATGACTCATCTTAAAAGAGATAAGGTTTAATTTTGCTATAGGGTTAGTTTACAGCAAAATACTGGCGTTCTCGTGAAAAAGTCACCACTATAGTTTTTTTTTTATATTTAGGAAGCTACGTTTGTATTGTCGAAAATACTATACCACACTTGAAGATGTCGTTACCCATGTTACCTTCTTCAAAGCAAACATAAAAGGAATCGGTCGACTTCCTGGATATCGTTAAATTTACTTGAAGTGTAGATAAGCAGACAGTACTACACAAAAATGTGTTGTGTTTCATTGTTTTGATTTGTGTGTATTTTGTGTGGTTTTTTTGTGTGTTTTTTTTTTGTTATTTTTTTGTTTTAAGAATTTAGTGTTAATGGTGAACTTTGGTACTTTCGGTTAAAACATATACAATTTTGGGACATTCTTAGCGATTAAGAGCTAAATATGTAATCTACACATTCGGTTATTTAAGATATATAGAAGCATTTCGTGTTTGTGTGTAGATGGGTTGCCGTTGCATTTATATTAAATCCATATCTCATTTTCATTATATAAATTCATTATTTAGTAGTACAAAAAAGAAAAATAATACGCCACTGCTGGTGGAGTTTTTCTTCCCGCGGATATCTTAAGCCCAGTAGTCAGCACTTCTGTGCCATGTGTGTTGACATAAATTATCATTGATATGGTTATAATTATGAATTAACTGTTTACAAAGCTTAGAATTTTTTCGATATACTAAGGATTTTCTACCCCAGAAATAGATTACCTTAGCTGTATTTGGCAAAACATTTAGGAATGTTTGTCCTCATTGCTAGTCAACTTCGTACTTTGTTTGGAATTTTGAACTTTTTTTATTCGAGGGTCACTGATGAGTCTTTTTTTTTAGATGAAACGCTACACAATGTCTAGCGTACACAATTTCAATCCTGGTATCTATGATGAGTTTATACACAGCTTAATTGTAAATCAAACATTTAATATAAAAAATAAGAAGATGTGGTATGAATGTCAATAAGACAACTATCTATCAGAGAAAAAATGTAGTAGATGTAGACAACTATAGGTCACAGTACGGCCTTCAACAAGAAGCAAAACCAATAGCATATAGTAAGCTATAAAAGGCCCCGCTTTGATAAAATATAAAACAGTTCAAACGAGAAAACCAACGACTTGATTTATGTACAGAACAATAAACGAAAAAAAAATATGATAGACAACAACAAACGACAACTACTGAACTACAGGCTCCTGGCGTGGGATAGACAGATACAGAATGTGGCGGGGGTTAAACATGTTCGCGAGCTCTCAACCCTCTCCTAACATGGGACAGTGACACAACGGCATAACATCAGAGCAAACTGTAAAAATCTGTGAAAAAGGTAAGACTCATCGGATCAACATCAAGCAAAAAGGGTAATTAAAATTAACTAAAATAAATTGGTTTTATACACAAAACTTTTATCCACATTAGGGTGTCTCATGACAGAAGAGTGAAGTCGTTTAGCACGCGACCATGTGCCATTAATGATTTGTAATAGAAGGTGTTATGTTGATTCTATTTAGACTAAATATTTCAATAAACCGTTGTCATATCCTAACCTAGCACCCCAACTCCATAGATCAACAGGTGTTTCGAATATCTATTTAGACCAATTCGATAAAATTCGAGAACACAGTTGAGGAGAAAGGCACGCTTTTTGGGTGTAGGATTAGAGACATATATTTATTAAAAACAAAGAGATTTGGAACAGGAGCACCACATGTCAGCCCCCCACCCCCTTCACAGTTAACAAGAGCTTGCAGCTGCTTCTTAGACTTTATAAAACGTCACCAGTGTCTGAGCAGAAATTTGATGAACCAGGTTTATGTCAAAGAACGTCTCGTCCTTTTTCTAAAAAAAAAGTTCATCGGAAGATACCAAGACATTGTTGATAAATATTCCGTACCAACTTCAAAAATGATACATGATGGTCTTGAAGTATAGATTCTAGGTACTGGCGTTGTTTATCATCTTAATAACGATTTATAGTGTTCTTTTTACTTGTCTTTGTATATTTTGAACCTTTACTGCGTAGTCTATTTTTGTTAATATCCCTTTGGAGTTTCTCGGTATTTATACATCCCGTCATTTTATTATTGTGCTATAGTTATTTTTGTATTCTTGTCTTTCATTTTGGCTTATACGCTTTGTCTATAGAGTATGCCATTTTGTTTTTCTTTGTTGACATGGTTGTTTGTTTTTATTGTGATTAAGATTTTAACACAATGTTGGCTCTACCCAAAAAAAAAGAAAAAGAAAAAGAGGGGTCCATGACCCAAGCACCATTTAACTTAACGATTATATTCCCATAGTTTCTAACATCTTCCTCGGACTATTTTAAAGTATATTTCGAATTGAAGGAAGGGTGATGGAAATTGTATTTATGATATTCTAACATCTTAATTATTTAATAAGGTAGCATTGATTTTTGTACAAATACATATGACTGTACAATTATTTTGGCTTTATCATGTATAAGTTTAGAAAAAAGTGTGTATTAGGTATTGTCAAATTCGGGGAAAATAAAATAAATCAAACACCTAGTATAGTGATCCTAGACCTTCGTGACATTCGTGATCAGATTTCCTAATGAATGACCTCACAGTTTTATTCTTTTCACATTTTCGGTCCATACATGTATCGGTTAACTATCTCATATTTTCTTACTTCCATTAATACATTATGGAAAAACTAAAAAGTGAAAAAAAAAATATTTTCTTCAGTCGTTTTTAGAAGTGAGTTTCAACGCTATATCAATATTTTTTAAGCGATATAGGCTGCGTTGCAAGTTTTCTCTAACAATAAATAGCTTATTATAGTTTTTAATATATTATATTTATTGTATCGGGAATGGACTTTTTTAAGATAAAGGTTTTAAGACGAAGTAACTTAACATTGGATTGCAACCTCTCCCTTTTTTGATATCGCTTCTAAAAATTGTATTGTAAAGGAAAGTTTTTATAGAATATGATGTATATTTAAGGTAAACTCAACACTGTAAACTAATAAGTTTTCCCGTGTTAGTTCCTCTCAAGGAGGAAGCCTATGTAAATGAAAGAAATATTTTAATTCTTTTTTGAAACAAAAGAAGAGAAGAACGGTTTTAAATTGTTTGCATCATATATTACTACAAAACGTAAGTACACGAATATGATTTACGGAAATTAGGATATTTTTCATTTTTGTTTGTTTGTTATAGACTGTAATTTGAGGTGTTAGTTTTTTCTTGTTTCTAAAGAATTATATGCAGAGATAAGATCTTTTCGGGTAATAACCATTTTCGAGTGTTGTAGTAAGAAAACCAGGACGGGTTCAAACAAAAAGATTTTGAAAGCAGAAAAAACTGTGCACTCTATAAGCAGCATGACTTTATCAGATACTCCAGGCTAAAAATAAGGCGAAGGTACCTAAATTCAGTCATGGACCCGCGATGTCTATGGTGTGTTCTAGTTTTGTTTATAATACTTAACTATTTACCTTTAACTTGTTTGTCATCGGCTATCGCTAACAATGATTTTACTCAGACAAGCAAATATATGTGTGTATATCAAAACTTAACTAACACGCTATTGAAGAATGTTCAATTATTCAATGTTAATAAAAGCACAAGGTTAACTCCTGTATAGTTTTTAAAGGTATTTGTTCGTAGGCATTAAGAACCCTTCGGCGACCCCGTGCGTTTAAATGTCCAATGTAAAAACAACGAAATGAGCGGGTGTAACGGATGAACGTTTGCCCGATCAGACCCAACCAATGAATGGCTTCAATGGGTTAAAGGTTGGTCATATCTAAGCACTTATTGGTTTGATAATATGCAGATAACCTTCACATTTCCGTTTCTAGACGGAAGAGGTGCTTGTAAACTTAACTATTAATACTGCTGTATTTGTGAAATTAGCGTGTTTGCAGTAATTGCTTAGCATCCAACTTTTTGTCTGGTAAGTTGTTTTTCATTTATTAACTTTTAGTATGACATTAACAGGAAAATTGCCAAACCATTTTGTTGTTTGAACTAGGAGGCTAGGACGTAAAATGTGTCATGTAAATTCGAGTGTAAATAGTAATTTTAATAATAACGTTTCAAAGATCGAATATGTAAACAGTCAATCAATCTAATGATATCATATCATTAACAATAGGTATTGTAGTGCGAAACGTAAGACAAACATGATATTATCATTTTTTCGTCATATCTAAAGTCACACACATGATACTTTAGGGTAACACTCGGGTTACTACGTAGGGTACATCCTTGGTTTGTCAAACTGACGGTTGGTAGTTGACATTGATTGATTGATTTTCGGTGCTTAAGGCCACTTACAGCTCTCTTAGCTATATCGTGGCGGCCATTTTTTATTGATTTATTGATGGAAACCGAAAAGAACCATCGACCTTCGACAGGAAAACTGGCAATCCTTGTCGACTAAGATAGGAGTCGAACGCACCTGCAACGAGTGAGGTTCGATCTCATAACCTCGATGTTGACAGACTAGTTATGATAGAAGATAAACTACTTATACCACTTGGCCACCGAGGCCCGGTAGTTGACAGACTAGTTATAATAGAAGATAAACTGCTTATACCACTTGGCCACCGAGGCCCCGGTAGTTGACAGACTAGTTATAATAGATAAACTTCATACACCAGTTGGCCACCGAGGCCCTGGTAGTTGACATAATGCATCAGTATGGGATGTTTTATTTAAAAACAAGAATGTGTCCATAGTGCACGGATGCCCAACTCCCACTATCATTTTCTATGATTTGGCATAAGAATTCAAAAGATCATATCATAGGGAACATGTGTACTAAGTTTCAAGTTGATTGGACTTCAACTTCGTCAAAAATTACCTTGACCAAAAACTTTAACCTGAAGCCGGACAGACGGACGAACGGACGAACGGACGGACAGACGAACGGACGGACGAACGAACGGACACACAGACCGAAAAACATAATGCCTCTCTACTATCGTAGGTTGGGCATAAAAATCAGTAGAAACAATTATATTATGTTTTTTTAATATAAAATTGATGAAATGTTAATGTTTAGATAGGTCTGTACATGTCAAGGAAGACGGACTCATAACAAAGGTCTTGAAGGATTACGACAAATATGCCTACCCTGGAACAACTGAACATCCAATAGTGAAAGTCTTGCATAGCCTGAATCTCGAAAAAATGGACTATGATAGTATGGTAAGTGCGTCTTGAAACTACTTAATTAGTATTTAATTCACTTCAATTCTTCGTTGACACATAGACATGTCTCGCCCATTAGTACTTATAAACGAAGGCATTTGTTTTTTCTTTTTCTTTTTTCTTTCTTTCTTTATTGAATTTTGCTTTGGTTTCAAGGTTTATGGCCTGCTTATGATAGTAGTTGGCATAATGTTTTCTATTCTGTGTGTCCGTTAATCCCGTATCAGGTTAAAGATTTTTGTCAAGGTTGTTTACCAGGAAGTTGTAGTCAAAACAACTTGAAAATTAGTAAAATTGAGAATGGAAATGGAGAATGTGTCAAAGAGACAACCACCCGACCAAAGTGCAGAAAACAGCCCAAGGCCACCAATAAACATCTTTATTATGGTATTAACTTTTAAAACTGTATTCCAAATTCCGGTTAGACCCCATTTTTAAGAGTTCACTGAACATAGAAATGTGAAAGTTGGAAAAAGTATTTTTTGTCAGGTATTTGGTTTACCATGAAGTTGTGATCACACCAACATAAAACTTAATATACATGTTAGTTTTGATATTGACCCTGTAAAGTATAAGCGAAATTACAGTTAAGATCTCAATGTCACGGTTCACTGAACAAGTAAAATGATAGTGCACGCGAGGCATGGTGTCATATGGACACATATTCATGACCGATATTTCATAACTTACGTATTTGTTTCTAGCATTCAGTTTTTTAAGGAGTTTGTGGATCTCATTTAAGTAAGTTCGCAACGTAGATCGCCGGAAGACAAAATATGGCGAGAATTTTTGTTTTCAACATTTTTATTACAGTATTACAATAAAAAGTTTTCTAGCAAAATAGTATATATGTTAAATATTTTGTTGAAGTCAGATGATATTGTTTTTTGAAAGTCGATACAGTCATTACTCGCACAACATTATAATTGTCAATCAGAGATAAGTTTTAGAGCTATCTGATCTCTAACCAAGAAAGTTTGATAGGATTTGGTGGAACTGCTTTTCGCGCGGAGGTAACCGTTATTTTCGCTTATTTCGCAATTAGGTAAAGTACGCGAATGGTTTGTAGAAAGCAACATCGTTGATGTGAAGTGCGAATGTACAGTTGATGCGCGAATTGGACCCCCGCGCGAGTTTAAGCATTAACAACCCTCAAAAATAATCAACGTTTCCATTTTTGCATTTCATTTGCAGAAGTCCAAAATGTCTATTGAGGTTTGGTCAGAGCTGAAATGGAATGACCCTAGATTGACCTGGAATGGAACATCAGCAAGAATAAGACTCCCAATGTCTCTCATATGGATACCAGATATAGTTCTATACAAACAGTAAGTAATTTAATAAGCACAAGTATAGTCGATTATGAGGGTCTGGATGGGGGTTCCTCATTTCTTTATTCTTAAATTTTTTAGACAATTTTTCTCTCTTCTTTATTTTTTGGCCCATTATTCTCTATTCTTATTTGTTTGCCCTTTATTCTGCACTTTTTGTCCATTATTCTCTATTCTTATTTGTTTGCCCTTTATTCTGCACTTTTTGCCCATTATTCTCTATTCTTATTTGTGTGCCCTTTTTCTGCATTTTTTGCCAATTATTCTCTATTCTTTATTTGTTTGCCCTTTTTTCTGCACTTTTTGCCCGTTATTCTTTATTCAGTAAACCCCGCCCAGACCTTTGGTGATACCTCATTCCAAATTTCACGTTGGGGTTTGAAGACTGATTGCCGTAAGAAAGCCATTTTCACTGCCTCATAAGAAAGGCTTTTCCAAAGGATCTAAATTTCTTGCTATTTTGAGCAACATATTTATTAGGTCGCCCTCTCTTTGAGTTTGAAGGACATTTCTAATATTTGTCGTTCATTAATTCTATGATATATTGTCACGTGGATTTGGCGCACAAAATAAGCCGCATTGCAATAGGTGAATATGATTATTCTATCCGAAATAAATCCTCCCCCTGCGCCAAAAATCGAATGATCGTCCTTTTATTATATAAGCTATAAAATACCCAGGCATGACAAAATGTAAAAAAAAATTTAAACGAGAAAACCACTATTTATGTTAAAAAAAAACAATGAACGAAAAACAAATATGGTAAACATCAAATAACGACACCCACTGAATTACAGCCGAGTTCCTCATATGTCCACTACTTTTATACCTTATTTTACTTCGGATTCTGACGCGTGTTTGACTGAAGGTGGAACGGTTGTATTTCCTGGGCAATGGGGATAATGAAAGCCTTTTTTTAATGTTCTCCACTTTCTAACACTGACCTACACACACAGTTAACTAGAGTACTTTCGTTATAATATTCAGAAATAAATGTGAATATGACCGTCTTCTTTTTCTGCCCCAAAATATTTAGACTTCTTTCCCTTCCCAATATCTTAAGGTTTTCCTTCGGAAACCATTTGTTTCAGACACACGGAAGGAAGGACGGACAAAGCGATTACTATGTGCTGCCGAAAAACAAATAATTCGGAGAGCGTTAAAAGGAAATGCAGGTTTATTGCATATCTACGAGAAACCAAAAGGACGTGAATGTATGCAACTGGCTTCAACAATAAGCAAAATCAATACCGTATAGTAAGGGGACGACCATTTGTTTTTTTTAAAGGGGGAAGGCAGGAAGGTGGAACGGTTGTATTTCCAGGGCCATAGTGATAATGAAAGGTTTTTTTTATAATATTCTCCACTTTCTAACACTGACCCAGAATCTACACACACAGTTAACTGAAGTACTTTCGTTATAATATTCAGAAATAAATGTGAATATGATCGTCTTCTTTTTCTGCTATCTTTATAAACCTCAGGCCACTAGTACTTTGCGGCCTTTTATCATGAAGTGAACACAAAAATTCCCAAAAATTCATTTTCACCCATGTGTAAAATTTGTTTATATTTTCTACACCTGATTCATCCCTCAGCTTGGAAAAATATGTTCAGTAGATGCTGTATTTTTCGTCCAATCACAGTGTTCAGATATATTGACATAAGTTGGTACACAAAAGAGCAACCTAGTATCACATGACAGTTGACGCAAGCTGGTCGCTAAATTCTTACCCTGTTCGAGCGCCATTTTGAAAGTTTTTCATTGTTAATTTTGTCGTGTTTTTTTACCAAAACTTCTTGATCGACACTAGAATGTTAACAATTAAATTGGTTTTTTTTTGCAGTCCAAATACAAAGCCATTATACAACCAAAATGTTGTTATAAGTCGGAATGGAGACGTTATTATGGTTCCTGATGCAAAGTATGACACTGAAAACTGCAAGCAGAAGAATGACGATGTTATCGAATGTAAATTTAAATTAATTTGGATCCTGGACGTACGGTGCACATGAAAAAGATTTACAAGCCATCAATCCTCGCGTGCTGCTGGAAACCTACACGGAAAACGCCCAGTACGAAATAGTCGGATCGAGTGTTGTTCGAGAGGCAAGGAAGTACGACTGTTGTCCAGAAACATACGACGATATAGTCTATACCATACAGATTAAACGTCATTAGAAAATTAGATGTGTGATATGTACTCAACGATTTCGTACTATGAACTTTGAAGCCGCACACGTATATATCATGCTGCTTTGTAGATAACGCGACTTTTTTATATTGTAATGGAAGAAAAATCTTAACTGTTTCGTATTTTTGTTACAAAAATAAAGACCATTATTTTCACATGCACGAAGACGCATTTTTATTAATGGGCGCAAAACTAAAAATGTGCATATTCATTTTTTTTTTCTTCAAGGACATTATATAATTGTAAAAATTCACTGTATTTTAAACCAAAATTGAATAACATATTTGTTTCCTTGGCAGCCGATCTTGGTTTTAACATTTCGCCTCTGACTCGTGTTATTGGTCTTTCTAAATAATTGCTTTCTAAATAGTCTGTACGTCACTCATTTTGACTTTGTATTAGACATTTGCTATGTTTATAATAAATATAATTAACTTGATTTGAAGATTGCTCTTTTTTTGTTTACCAGGTTTGTAGTCAGGAGGGTCTGGATGGGGTTTACAGAATTGAGAATAATGCGCCAATACTATTGAAAAAGGGTCAAATTAATAAAGAAAAGAGAAAAATATGCCAAAAATAGAATACAGAATAATGAGGTGCTAAAATATGAATAATAGATAATAATGTGCAAAATTTATAAAGAATAGAGAAAAATGGCAAAATAAATAAATAATACAGAATTGAAGGACCCTCATTCAGACCCTTAGTCAGGTAAATGCAGGATGAGAGGAGATGCAGGGCGTACGTCAATAATACAGCAATCCAACATCTAAAATCAGAAATACATTTCTTTTACACTGATAATTGTATTACTTTTCATAAACATGCAATTAATAATCTTTACAGCTCGTGTGGTTTTACTAATTCAATCATGGGGTAAATTTAATATCTTTCATTTCCTAGAATGCATTATAAAAAGTTTTGGGTCCATAATGGTGTTACTGATTAAGGAACACAGTTGGAAGTATTTGAACATCTATGATTTCCCTTACTGTAAAGAAGGAGTGAGACTATATCGCAATCAGCGTGTCCGTCCTTATTTTCGTTTCTTTTTTTTCTCAAAAAGTACTAAACAAATATCTTTATATTTGGAAACTTATATATTAAATATTTTATTTCTAATAAATATTTAGTAGCTGTATATTGACGAAATGTAACGTGCGAATATTTTTGATCAGTCAGATACTTACTTTCTTATTGCATATACTCTGAAATTCAATATTTCAATTTGTTGAATGAACTTACATTTTTTCGTCAAACATTTTTCCAATACCACTAAACAAAATGATTTTAAATTTAATCATCTGCTCAAAAGGAATGAGTTGAAACTAGTCTACGCTTTTTGGATATGTGTCGGACATCAGCTTTTTGTTTCTTTATCGCACTCTCTATGCTGGCGTAAACTATGACTAATGAGGTCTTTATATGACGTTTCTTGTTACCCGGCCCCAGATATATTACAAGGGAAAACGCGAATAATCAATAGAGGAATGACAAAATCTGTCATAACTAAAAGAGAAAAACGAAAAGACACAACAACAGTCGACAATACACTAAACATAAAAACGATTGAGCAACAGGAAACCCTTATAAACTAGAGCTGAATTCTGGTGCTCAGAAAGATAAACACAGTGACTATTTTTATTTGTGACGATACCTTGTTTTCCTGTAAAGCGAAGAGTTTTTAGTTTTAAATGAAGAGATACACACAATCAAACAAAACAAGAAAGGGATTAAAACACTACATAAAAACATTACCGGTTGCTCATTTAAAAAGTGAAAAATAAATTTTAATTATAAGACACTTAAAAAATTGAATAAGCATATACTCAGATAGAATGTGTGTACCAAAAATATAATTTATAACCAAATACATTAAAAACCCTTTTAATAAAGTTTTCAGCTTCTCGTTAAGCCAGATCAATTTGAAGTTGATCAGCATTGAAATTCAAACATTCCAAAAATTTGTGCCAAATCTGTTTCAGAAATCCACGCCTTGGATGGATTCTAATAATGCAACATTTTATACACAGTAAAATGATTTATAGATAATGACCGTATCAATGACATTTCACATTTCTGGATTCGGCAATCCTTGGGTAGATTCTAATAATGCATAATTTTATAAACAGTAAAATGATTTGTAGACAATGATCGTATCAATGACATTTCATATTTCTGGATTCGGCAATCCTTTTGTAGATTATAATAATGCAACATTTTATAAACAGTAAGATGTTTTATAGACAATGACCGTATCAATGATATTTCATATTTCTACTTTCGGTAATCCACGCCTTGAGTATATTATAATAATGCAACATTTTATCAACAGTAAAATAATGTATAGACAATGATCGTGTCAATGATATTTCATGTCAGCACTCTTTATCAGGGTCTGGAGGGGGTTTGCAGAATAGAAAATAATGGGCAAAAAGAACAGAATAAAGGGCAAACAAAATTAAGAATAGACAAAAATAGACTAGAAAAAAAGAATAGAGAATAATGGGGCGCTGAAATATAAAGAAAAGAGAAAAATGATTAAAAAGTTAAAGGAACAAGAAATAATGGACCCCCTATCCAGACCCTCTTACATATGTTAAGATAGGACGATAACTTACAAGTATTTTCATTTATTACTAGGCATTTTCAATATCGGCACAGGTATCATTCCTCTACCAATATCGAACGACGGACAAAAGCCCTCAGTCCGATACGCGAGTCTCAGGAAAATATCAGGGTTGATAAGCTCAAGATCCGATATAGGTTGAAACATGATACAAGGGTTGATATGAAAAATTACTTTTGTACTTTATAGTCAGATAATTATTGCATTTTTATAAAATATTTTTTCATTATGTAAAATAAAAAATGATTGAAGACGTCTTTTTTTAACGATTTAAAAACCCAACACAAGGATTTTTCTGATATAATAATATGAAATATATTCTAAATCCAACTTCTAGTCAGCAAGTGAAATATTTAGGCTACTTTGTTAAACAGTTTATGGAACTGAGGACAGAGGGCACTTGAGGTCATTTGTTGTGTACGTAAAAGTTGTGTGTTTAATATTTTGTTATATTTTTTTTTGTAAATGTAAATGGCATCTTTATATTGTTGTTTATACATGTAATGCCTTTGACCCTCTTATGGGTGTAATTTGTGCTTAATAAAGTTTTTTTAAATTATTAACAAGAAAAATTACAAAATTAATATATTTTGTCTTGGTCTGCTGCCAATGATACGTTATTGTAGCCAGGTGAAGCGAGAATGGCCGAGTAGTTACGATTGACGACTGCACTTGTTGGATAAACTTAAAGGATGTTTGGTCCTCTTGTTTGAAATTCTGTCCGATATTCAGAATCTTCTGGTCTTATCCATGAAGTGCCATTACATATTTGTGCCCCTAAACCCTGCTTTTCTTTACATAATTTTATTACATAAAGTTTTAAAAGCCATATTTGAAATTCCTATAAAACCCTTGTTATTTTTTTTCATAGCTTTTGAAAGAAAAAAGGTGCCAATGTTAAATGTACGAAAAATCTAGAGAGAATAATTTCCCGCCAAATTTTCAATGGTTTATATTTCGAAAACAAGTGCACAGACCCTTCATTTTTCTCTGCTTTTTTAGTTCCTTTATTCATATACTATCAACTTATAACAGTCTTTTAAAAAGCTTGTTATTTTGGAACAGAGCAGCGAACATCTTTAACAAGGTGATTATTGATCAATAGTGCAAAGGGTTTGTGGAAACAAGCGGTGTATAACATCCGAGAGAAAAAGTCACGTTTACCGGAGGTCGTTGTACATGAAACACTAAATATAGAAAAAATACAAATATCTATTACAAGGACTCGATATTTACGTTGGGTTATTTAGGGCGGAAACTCTCATCTAAGCAACAGATGCATCCGTTGATATAAATGTGAATGACCACAACCATTATTTAACAAGGATACACTCCTTTGATTTGATTAATCTGATGCATAAATAATTATAAACAACATACAACCTTTTTATTTCAGCTGAAAATTAGGTTTATGCTAACGGATTCATCCGGCATTCATGATAGAATCATGTTGTCTTTTCGGGTGTCCATTTGTCTGTTACGAGGGTCTGGATGGGGGTTTTTCATCCAACGTTATTCTTTAATTTTTGAGGCCATGTTTTTTCCATATTCTTCATACTTTTTGCCCATTATTCTCTATTTTTTATATTGTAGCACCTCATTATTCTCTATTCTTTATTTTTTGGTCCATTTCTCTCTATTCTTTATATTTTTACCCATTCACCTTTATTCTGTAAACCCCCATCCACACCCTCTGTTATCTGTTCTTAACACAATTATTACAAGTTCTTCCTTTCAATTGAACTACCATGATTTTGGATCTTTACACGGCTTACTTTCTTGTAAAACTTTCTTGACCTGAAAATTGTGTATTATATATATTTACATAAATAAAGAATCAGATCTACTGTAAAATTGTTAGGTTGATTTTCTATGCACTTTATAAATATTCTAACGCTTGGTATTTCTTAATCATAAGAAATCCGATAAACAAGGTACAGTTGTCACTACACATAGGCAGATATATATATACATAGATATAAGAAGATATGGTATGAGTGCCAATGAGACAACTCTCCATCCAAGTCACAATTTGTAAAAGTACATAACTACTCTAAATATCAGCACAACAATGTTAAATTCAGCTTTCGGTGGCCTAGTGTTACTTTTCCTCGTCAGTAGAATCTAGAGTTGTAACACAGTACATGATATATTAGGCATGAAGATTGAATTGATTGCAGATTAGCTAAATATCTATCGTAAAGGATCGTAAGTTACATGTATATATATATATATATATATATATATATATATATAGGGGGGGGGATTAAGGCTGAAAATGCACTACGTAATTTTAAATTAAGACATTAGTAATATCATACTCCCGATTTAAACAAAAATGAATAAACATAACATTCATGTGCATGTTAAAATATGTCAAGGCTTATGAAATGAACGTGAATAGATCAACGTTATATTTCTATAGTTATAAATATAAATATTAAGAATATGAATAATGAAATGAACGAGGGTCTGGATGGGGTTTACTGAATATAGAATAATGGGTAAAATGTGCAGAATAAATTGCCAAAAAATAAAGAGTAGAGAAAAATAGAGCAACACAAAAAAGAATAGAGAACAACGGGGTGCTAAAATATAAGGACAGAGATTAATAGGCTAAAAATATAAAGAATAGAGAAATGACCTAAAATTAAAGAATACAGAAATGAAAAACTCCCATCCAGACCCTCATAAACTATGTTGATATTATTTTTGATATTCATGAGATTCACACATGACAAGAAATTATATTTTTGTGATTTTACTTTTTATGTTGAATATATTTTAAAGACTCTATATTACCTCCTGATGTCCTGTGGCTGTCGGTGGGTAGATCGTCATGTATACAAGTGAGAGGTAGCTAGCTATGAAACCAGGTTTAATCCGCGATTTGTAACATAAGGAAATGCCTGTACCAAGTCAGGAATATGACAGTTTAATGTGTTTGAGTTTTTGATTTTGCCATTTGATAAGGGACTTTCCGTTTTGAATTTTACTTGGAGTTCGGTATTTTTGTTGTTTGACTTTTTACAAATTCCACACATGTCCTTTTATTCATACTGGGACATAGAAATAATCACACTTTTCCAAAAATTGTTTCAAGCTATGGACATTTGAATAATTATAATCTTCCAGTAATTTGTTCCGCTGAAAATATTACTCTCAACGTGTGTTTAGAAATAATACTTGGGTAAACATGGGTAACGACATCTTCAAGTGTGGTATATATTTTCGACAATACAAACGTAGCTTCCTAAATATAAAAAAAAAAAATGTAGTGGTGATTTTTTTGCGAGAACGCCAGTATTTTGCTATAAACTAACCCTATGTCAAAATTTAACCTTTACTCTTTGAAGATGAGTCATAAGAGTGTCTTACCACATGTAATCTATATGTGAATTTAAGTGCACAATATAAGCGCACAAAATAATCAAATTCGATAAAATTCGAGAACACAGTTGAGGAGAAAGGCACGCTTTTTGGGTGTAGGATTAGAGACATATATTTATTAAAAACAAAGAGATTAGGAACAGGAGCACCACATGTCAGCCCCCTACCCCCTTCACAGTTTACAAGAGCTTGCAGCTGCTACTTAGACTTTATAAAACGTCACCAGTGTCTGAGCAGAAATTTGATGAACCAGGTTTATGTCAAAGAACGTCTCGTTCTTTTTCTAAAAAAAAAAAGTTCATCGGAAGACACCAAGACATTGTTGATAGATATTCCGTACCAACTTCAAAAATGATACGTGATGGTCTTGAAGTATAGATTCTAGGTACTGACGTTGTTTATCATCTTAATAACGAGTTATAGTGTTCTTTTTACTTGTCTTTGTATATTTTGAACCTTTACTGCTTAGTCCAATTTTGGTAATATCCCTTTGGAGTTTCTCGGTATTTATACACCCCGTCATTTTATTATTGTGCTATAGTTATTTTTGTATTCTTGTCTTTCATTTTGGCTTATGCGCTTTGTCTATAGAGTATGCCATTTTGTTTTTCTTTGTTGACATGGTTGTTTGTTTTTATTGTGATTAAGATTTTAACACAATGTTTGCTCTACCCAAAAAAAAAGAAAAGAAAAAGAGGGGTCCATGACCCAAGCACCATTTAACTTAACGATTATATTCCCATATTTTCTAACATCTTCCTTGGACTATTTTAAAGTATATTTCGAATTGAAGGAAGGATGATGGAGATTGTATTTATGATATTCTAACATCTAAATTATTTAATTAGGTAGCATTGATTTTTGTACAAATACATATGACTGTACAATTATTTTGGCTTTATCATGTATAAGTTTAGAAAAAAGTGTGTATTAAGTATTGTCAAATACGGGGAAAATAAAATAATTCAAACGCCTAGTATAGTGATCCTAGACCTTCGTGACATTCGTGATCAGATTTCCTAATGAATGACCTCACAGTTTTATTCTTTTCACATTTTCGGTCCATACATGTATCGGTTAACTATCTCATATTTTCTTACTTCCATTAAAACATTATGGAAAAACTAAAAAGTGAGAAAAAAAAATATTTTCTTCAGTCGTTTTTAGAAGTGAGTTTCAACGCTATATCAATATTTTTTAAGCGATATAGGCTGCGTTGCAAGTTTTCTTTAACAATAAATAGCTTATTATAGTATTTGATATATTATATTTGTTGTATCGGGGATGGAGTTTTTCAAGATAAAGGTTTTAAGACGAAGTAACTTAACATTGGATTGCAACCTCTCCCTTTTTTGTTATCGCTTCTAAACAACGTATTGTAAAGGAAAGTTTTTATTAGAATATGATGTATATTTAAGGTAAACTCAACACTGTAAACTAATAAGTTTTCCCGTGTTAGTTCCTCTTTCGTTAAACAAGGAGGAAGCCTATGTAAATGAAAGAAATATTTTAATTTTTTTTTGAAACAAAAGAATAGAAGAACGGTTTTAAATTGTGTGCATCATATATTGCTACAAAACATAAGTACACGAAGATAATTTACGGAAATTAGGATATTTTTCATTTTTGTTTGTTTGTTATAAACTGTAATTTGAGGTGTTAGTTTTTTCTTGTTTCTAAAGAATTATATGCAGAGATAAGATCTTTTCGGGCAATAACCATTTTCGCTGCTGAGTGTTGTAGTAAGGAAACTAGGACGGGTTCAAACAGAAAGATTTTGAAAGCAGAAAACACTGTGCACCCTATAAGCAGCACGACTTTATCAGATGATAATACTAAAAATCCAGGCTAAAAATAAGGCGTAGGTACCTAAATTCAGTCATGGACCTGCGATGTCTATGGTGTGTTCTAGTTTTGTTTATAATACTTAACCATTTACCTTTAACATGTTTGTCATCGGCTATCGCTAACAATGAATTTACTCAGACAAGCAAATATATGTGTGTATATCAAAACTTAACTAACACGCCATTAAAGAATGTTCAATTATTCAATGTTAATAAAAACACAAGGTTAACTCCTGTATAGTTTTTAAAGGTATTTGTTTGTAGGCATTGAGAACCCTTCGGCGACCCCGTGCGTTTAAATGTCCAATGTAAAAACAACGAAATGAGCGGGCGTAACGGATGAACGTTTGCCCGATCAGACCCAGCCAATGGATGGCTTCAATGGGTTAAAGGTTGGTCATATCTAAGCACTTATTGGTTTGATAATATGCAGATAACCTTCACATTTCCGTTTTTAGACGGAAGAGGTGCTTGTAAACTTAACTATTAATACTGCTGTATTTGTGAAATTAGCGTGTTTGTAGTAATTGCTTAGCATCCAACTTTTTGTCTGGTAAGTTGTTTTTCATTTATTAACTTTTAGTATGACATTAACAGGAAAATTGCCAAACCATTTTGTTGTTTGAATTAGGCTAGGACGTAAAATGTGTCATGTAAATTCGAGTGTAAATAGTAATTTTAATAATAACGTTTCAAAGATCGAATATGCATGCTTAAATCATTGCAGCAGTGAAGAATATTCGAATATAATTGATATAAAGTAAAATAAAATTTCCTGACAGTCTTACCAATTAATTACGAACTTTTTTCTTCGCAGAAAGAATGTCGGCAAAGCTGTCTGCTGTGCTTGTGCTAATCTGTGTTTTACGGTTTGGGAATACTTATGCCAGGAGGGGTAAGTCCCCCTTATGACGTTTACTACATTTATTTATTAGGACATTGGGTTCTCGAGTTTTGTACTTTATATTTTGCAAGCACTTGCACCTTTTCCTGTGCTATCCATAGAAACTTTTTATAGTAACCTCTATATTTTTCAATACATGCATATAAGAAAAAACTTCAATCTCAAATATACTTCTGGCAAAATTATTTAATATTCTTGTTATTTTTAACATGTACCTGAGTCTTGTTCCTCGTTTCCGAGTTGAATACTATAGTAACATGTTACCTTTTTTTCCCCTTATTACAAGTATTTCTCATTCTAAACTCTAAAAATAGTTAAAACTGTTGACACAAAGACATGTCTCGCCCATATGTACTTATAAGGTTAAATGCAATTTTTTGAAATTAAAATGACAATTGATACTTAAATATGTAAGCAAAATTTTTATCATGTTAGTGGTCCTCAAGGTATTGACAAGTTTGGTGGATTTTTTCTGTACTTTAGATTAAATATGAGACTAAAGCTATACTTTGCAAACAATAAAGGATTGATAGCACATGCTATTAGGATTTTCAATAACACAATGATATATTATGATAAAAAGTAAACTACTGTCCGTTCTAGTATGTCATATAACTTATATTATCATGTGTAACTTCTCGCCTTTCTCGGTAGGCACAGTTTGCAACACCTACCGTTATGGTATATTTTCATTTTGTTTTTGTCCTGAATATGGAAGAAATATTTGTCACTGAACGTTAAGTAAACAGTCAATCAATCTAATGATATCATATCATTAACAATAGGTATTGTAGTGCGAAACGTAAGACAAACATGATATTATCATTTTTTCGTCATATCTAAAAGTCACACACATGATACTTTAGGGTAACACTCGGGTTACTACGGAGGGTACATCCTTGGTTTGTCAAACTGACGGTTGGTAGTTGACATTTATTGATTGATTTTCGATGCTTAAGGCCACTAACAGCTCTCTTGGCTATATCGTGGCGGCCATTTTTTATTGATTTATTGATGGAAACCGAAAAGAACCATCGACCTTCGACAGGAAAACTGGCAATCCTTGTCGACTAAGATAGGAGTCGAACGCACCTGCAACGAGTGAGGTTCGATCTCATAACCTCGATGTTGACAGACTAGTTATAATAGAAGATAAACTACTTATACCACTTGGCCACCGATGCCCCGGTAGTTGACAGACTAGTTATAATAGAAGATAAACTGCTTATACCACTTGGCCACCGAGGCCCCGGTAATTGACAGACTAGTTATAATAGATAAACTTTATACACCAGTTGGCCACCGAGGCCCCGGTAGTTGACATAATGCATCAGTATGAGATGTTTTATTTTAAAACAAGAATGTGTCCATAGTACACGGATTCCCCACTCCCACTATCATTTTCTATGTTCAGTAGACCGTGAAATTGGGGGTCAAAACTCTAATTTGGCATTAGAATTAGAAAAACCATATCATAGGGAGCATGTGTACTAAGTTTCAAGTTGATTGGACTTCAACTTCGTCAAAAACTACCTTGACCAAAACTTTAACCTGAAGCGGGACAGACGGACGAACGGACGGACAGACGAACGGACGGACGAACGAACGGACACACAGACCGAAAAACATAATGCCTCTCTACTATCGTAGGTTGGGCATACAAATCAGTAGAAACAATTATATTATGTTTTTTTAAAATAAAATTGATAGGACTGTACATGTCAAGGAAGACGGAGCCATAACAAAGGTCTTGAAGGGTTACGACAAATATGCCTACCCTGGAACAACTGAACATCCAATAGTGAAAGTCTCGCATAGCCTGAATCTCGAAAAAATGGACTATGATAGTATGGTAAGTGCGTCTTGAAACTACTTAATTCATTTCAATTTTTCGTTGACACATAGACATGTCTCGCCCATTAGTACTTAAAAACGAAGGCATTTGTTTTTCTTTTTTCTTTCTTTCTTTATTGAATTTTGCTTTGGTTTCAAGGTTTATGGCCCGCTTATGATAGTAGTAATGTTTTCTATTCTGTGTGTCCGTTAATCCCATATCAGGTTAAAGATTTTTGTCAAGGTTGTTTACCAGGAAGTTGTAGTCAAATCAACTTGAAAATGAGTAAAATTGAGAATGGGAATGGAGAATGTGTCAAAGAGACAACACCCCGACCAAAGTGCAGAAAACAGCCCAAGGCCACCAATAAACATCTTTATTATGGTATTAACTTTTAAAACTGTATTCCAAATTACGGTTCGACCCCATTTTTAAGAGTTCACTGAACATGGAAATGTGAAAGTTGGAAAAAGTATGTTTTGTCAGGTATTTGGTTTACCATGAAGTTGTGATCACACCAACATAAAACTTAATATACATGTTGGTTGTGATATTGACCTTGTAAAGTATAACCGAAATTACAGTTAAGATCTCAATGTCACGGTTCACTGAACAAGAAAATGATAGTGCACGCGAGGCATGGTGTCATATGGACACATATTCATGACCGATATTTCATAACTTACGTATTTGTTTCTAGCATTTAGTTTTTTAAGGAGTTTGTGGATCTCATTTAAGTAAGTTCGCAACTTAGATCGCAGGAAGAAAAAAAATGGCGAGAATTTTTGTTCAACATTTTTATTACAGTATTACAATAAAAAGTTTTCTAGCAAAATAGTATATATGTTAAATATTTTGTTGAAGTCAGATGATATTGTTTTTTGAAAGTCGATACAGTCATTACTCGCACAACATTATAATTTTCAATCAGAGATAAGTTTTAGAGCTATCTGATCTCTAACCAAGAAAGTTTGATAGGATTTGGTGGAACTGCTTTTCGCGCGGGGGTAACCGTTATTTTCGCTTATTTCGCGATTAGGTAAAGTACGCGAATGGTTTGTAGAAAGCAACATCGTTGATGTGAAGTGCGAATGTACAGTTGATGCGCGAATTTGACCCCCGTGCGAGTTTAAGCATTAACAACACTCAAAAATAATCAACGTTTCCATTTTCGCATTTCATTTGCAGAAGTCCAAAATGTCTATTGAGGTTTGGTCAGAGCTGAAATGGAATGACCCTAGATTGACCTGGAATGGAACACCAGCAAGAATAAGACTCCCAATGTCTCTCATATGGATACCAGATATAGTTCTATACAAACAGTAAGTAGTTTAATAAGCACCAGTACAGTCGATTATGAGGGTCTGGATGGGGGTTCCTCATTTCTTTATTCTTTAACTTTTTAGACAATTTTTCTCTAGTCTTTATTTTTTGGCCCATTATTCTCTATTCTTATTTGTTTGCCCATTATTCTCTATTCTTTATTTGTTTGCCTTTTTTTCTGCACTTTTTGCCCATTATTCTCTATTCTTATTTGTTTGCCCTTTATTCTCCACTTTTTGCCCATTATTCTCTATTCCTATTTGTTTGCCCTTTTTTCTGCACTTTTTGCCCATTATTCTCTATTTTTATTTGTTTGCCCTTTAATCTCCACTTTTTGCCCATTATTCTCTATTCTTTATTTGTCTGCCCTTTATTCTGCACTGTTTGCCCATTATTCTCTATTCTTCATTTGTTTGCCCTTTTGTCTGCACTGTTTGCCCATTATTCTCTATTCTTTATTTGTTTGCTCTTTATTATGCACTTTTTGCCCATTATTCTCTATTCTTTATTTGTTTGCCCTTTATTCAGCACTTTTTGCCCATTATTCTCTATTCTTTATTTGTTTGCCCTTTTTTCTGCACTTTCTGCCCATTATTCTCTATTCTTTATTTGTTTGCCCTTTTTTCTGCACTTTTTGCCCATTATTCTCTATTCTTATTTGTTTGCCCATTTTTCTGCATTTTTTGCCAATTATTCTCTATTCTTTATTTGTTTGCCCTTTTTTTTGCACTTTTTGCCCGTTATTCTTTATTCAGTAAACCCCGCCCAGACCTTAGGTGATACCTCATTCCAAATATCACGTTGGGGTTTGAAGACTGATTGCCGTAAGCAAGCCATTTTGACTGCCTCATAAGAAAGGCTTTTCCAAAGGATCTAAATTTCTTGCTATTTTGAGCAACACATTTATTAGGTCGCCCTCTCTTTGAGTTTGAAGGGCATTTCTAATATTTGTCGTTCATTAATTCTACGATATATTGTCGCGTGGATTTGGCGCACAAAATAAGCCGCATTGCAATAGGTGAATATGATTATTCTATCCGAAATAAATCCTCCCCATGCGCCAAAAAATCAAATGATCGTCCTTTTATTATATAAGCTATAAAATACCCAGGCATGACAAAATGTAAAAAAAAATTCAAACGAGAAAACCACTATTTATGTTAAAAAAAACAATAAACGAAAAACAAATATGGTAAACATCAAATAACGACACCCACTGAATTACAGCCGAGTTCCTCATATGTCCTCTACTTTTCTACCTTGTTTTATTTCGGATTCTGACGCGTGTTTGACTGAAGGTGGAACGGTTGTATTTCCTGGGCAATGGGGATAACGAAGCCTTTTTTTAATGTTCTCCACTTTCTAACACTGACCTAGAACCTACACACACAGTTAATTAAGTACTTTCGTATAATATTCAGAAATAAATGTGAATATGACCGTCTTCTTTTTCTGCCCCAAAATATTTAGACTTCTTTCCCTTCCCAATATCTTAAGGTTTTCTTTCGGAAACCATTTGTTTCAGACACACGGAAGGAAGGACGGACAAAGCGATTACTATGTGCTGCCGAAAAACAAATAATTCGGAGAGCGTTAAAAGGAAATGCAGGTTTATTGCATATCTACGAGAAACCAAAAGGACGTGAATGTATGCAACTGGCTTCAACAATAAGCAAAATCAATACCGTATAGTAAGGGGACGACCATTTGATTTTTTTAAAGGGGGAAGGCAGGAAGACAGGAAGGTGGAACGGTTGTATTTCCAGGGCCATAGTGATAATGAAAGGTTTTTTTTATAATATTCTCCACTTTCTAACACTGACCCAGAATCTACACACACAGTTAACCGAAGTACTTTCGTTATAATATTCAGAAACAAATGTGAATATGACCGTCTTCTTTTTCTGCTATCTTTATAAACCTAAGGCCACTAGTACTTTGCGGCCTTTTATCATAAAGTGAATACAAAAATTCTCAAAAATTCATTTTCACCCATGTGTAAAATTTGTTTATATTTTCTACACCTGATTCATCCCTCATCTTGGAAAAATATGTTCAGTAGATGCTGTATTTTTCGTCCAATCACAGTGTTCAGATATGTTGACATAAGTTGGTACACAAAAGAGCAACCTAGTATCACATGACAGTTGACGCATGCTGGTCGCTAAATTCTTACCCTGTTCGAGCGCCATTTTGAAAGTTTTTCATTGTTAATTTTGTCGTGTTTTTTTACCAAAACTTCTTGATCGACACTAGTATGTTAACACTTAAATTGTTTTTTTTTTTGCAGTCCAAATACAAAGCCATTATACAACCAAAATGTTGTTATAAGTCGGAATGGAGATGTTATTATGGTTCCTGATGCTAAGTATGACACTGAAAACTGCAAGCAGAAGAATGACGATGTTATCGAATGTAAATTTAAATTTGGATCCTGGACGTACGGTGCACATGAAATCGAATTACAAGCCATCAGTCCTCGCGTACTGCTGGAAACCTACACGGAAAACGCCCAGTACGAAATAGTCGGATCGAGTGTTGTTCGAGAGGCAAGGAAGTACGACTGTTGTCCAGAAACATACGACGATATAGTCTATACCATACAGATTAAACGTCATTAGAAAATTAGATGTGTGATATGTACTCAACGATATCGTACTATGAACTTTGAAGCCGCACACGTATATATCATGCTGCTTTGTAGATAACGCGACTTTTTTATATTGTAATGGAAGAAAAATCTTAACTGTTTCGTATTTTTGTTACAAAAATAAAGACCAATATTTTCATATGCCTGAAGACGCATTTTTATTAATGGGCGCAAAACTAAAAATGTGCATATTCATTTTTTTTTCTTCAAGGACATTATATAATTGTAAAAATTCACTGCTATTTTAAACCAAAATTGAATAACATATTTGTTTCCTTGGCAGCCGATCTTGGTTTTAACATTTCGCCTCTGACTCGTGTTATTGGTCTTTCTAAATAATTGCTTTCTAAATAGACTGTACGTCACTCATTTTGACTATGTATTAGACATTTGCTATGTTTATAATAAATATAATTAACTTGATTTGAAGATTGCTCTTTTCTTGTTTACCAGATTTGTAGTCAGGAGGGTCTGGATGGGGTTTACAGAATTGAAAATAATGCGCCAATACTATTGAAAAAGGGCCAAATTAATAAAGAAAAGAGAAAAATATGCCAAAAATAGAATACAGAATAATAATGTGCAAAATTTATAAAGAATAGAGAAAAATGGCAAAATAAATAAATAATACAGAATTGAAGGACCCTCATTCAGACCCTCAGTCAGGTAAAGGCAGGATGAGAGGAGATGCAGGGCGTACGTCAATAATACAGCAATCCAACATCAAAAATCAGAAATACATTTCTTTTACACTGATAATTGTATTACTTTTCATAAACATGCAATTGATAATCTTTACAGCTCGTGTGGTTTTACTAATTCAATCATGGGGTAAATTTAATATCTTTCATTTCCTAGAATGCATTATCAAAAGTTTTGGGTCCATAATGGTGTTACTGGTTAAGGAACACAGTTAGAAGTATTGAACATATATGATTTCCCTTACTGTAAAGAAGGAGTGGGACTATATCGCAATCAGCGTGTCCGTCCTTATTCTCGTCTCTTTTTTTTCTCAAAAAGTACTAAACAAATATCTTTATATTTGGAAACTTATATATTAAATATTTTATTTTTAATAAATATTTAGTAGCTGTATAGTGACGAAATGTAACGTGCGAATATTTTTGATCAGTCAGATACTTACTTTCTTATTGCATATACTCTGAAATTCAATATTTCAATATGTTGAATGAACTTACATTTTTTCGTCAAACATTTTTCCAATACCACTAAACAAAATGATTTTAAATTTAATCATCTGCTCAAAAGTGATGAGTTGAAACTAGTCTACGCTTTTTGGATATGTGTCGGACATTAGCTTTTTGTTTCTTTATCGCACTCTCTGTGCTGGCGTAAACTATGACTAATGAGGTCTTTATATGACGTTTCTTGTTACCCGGCCCCTGATATATTACAAGGGAAAACGCGAATAATCAATAGAGGAATGACAAAATCTGTCACAACTAAAAGAGAAAAACGAAAAGACACAACAACAGTCGACAATACACTAAACATAAAAACGATTGAGCAACAGGAACCCCTTATAAACTAGAGCTGAATTCTGGTGCTCAGGAAGATAAACACAGTGACTATTTTTTGTGACGATACCTTGTTTTCCTGTAAAGCGAAGAGTTTTTAGTTTTAAATGAAGAGATACACACAATCAAACAAAACAAGAAAGGGATAAAAACACTACATAAAAACATTACTGGGAGTCTCATTTAAAAAGTACAAAATAAATTTTAATTATAAGATACTTAAAAAATTGCATAAGCATATACTAAGATAGAATGTGTGTACCAAAAATATAATTTATAACCAAAACACATTAAAAACACTTTTTGATCAAGTTTTCAGCTTCTCGTTAAGCCAGATCAATTTGAAGTTGATCAGCATTGAAATTCAAACATTCAAAAAAATTGTGCCAAATCTGTTTCAGAAATCCACGCCTTGGGTAGATTCTAATAATGCATAATTTTATAAACAGTAAAATGATTTGTAGACAATGATCGTATCAATGACATTTCATATTTCTGGATTCGGCAATCCTTGTGTAGATTATAATAATGCAACATTTTATAAACAGTAAGATGTTTTATAGACAATGACCGTATCAATGATATTTCATATTTCTAGTTTCGGTAATCCACGCCTTGAGTATATTCTAATAATGCAACCTTTTATCAACAGTAAAATAATGTATAGACAATGATCGTGTCAATGATATTTCATATTTCATGTCAGCACTGTTTATCAGGGTCTGGAGAGGGTTTGCAGAATAGAAAATAATGGGCAAAAAGAGCAGAATAAAGGGCAAATAAAATTTAGGAATAGACAAAAATAGACAAACAAAAAAAAGAATAGACAAAAATAAACAAACAAAAAAAAAGAATAGAGAACAATGGGGCGCTGAAATATAAAGAAAAGAGAAACATGATTAAAAGTTAAAGGAACAAGCAATAAAGGACCCCCTATCCAGACCCTCTTACATATGTTAAGATAGGACGATAACTTACAAGTATTTTCATTTATTACTAGGCATTTTCAATATCGGCACAGGTATCATTCCTCTACCAATATCGAACGACGGACTAAAGCCCTCAGCCCGATATGCGAGTCTCAGGAAAATATCAGGGTTGATAAGCTTGAGGACCGATATAGGTTGAGACATGAGACAAGGGCTGATATGAAAAATTACTTTTCTACTTTATAGTCAGATAATTATTGTATTTTTATAAAATACTTTTTTCGTAATGTAAAATAAAAAATGATTTAAGACGTCTTTTTTTTAACGATTTAAAAACCCAACACAAGGATTTTTCTGATATTATAACATGAAATATATTCTAAATCCAACTTCTAGTCAGCAAGTGAAATATTTAGGCTACTTTGTTAAACAGTTTATGGACAGAGGGCACTTGAGGTCATTTGTTGTGTACGTAACAGTTGTGTGTTTAATATTTTGTTATATTTTTATTTAAATGTAAATGGCATCATTATATTGTTGTTTATACATGTAATTGTTGTTATGCCTTTGACCTTCTTATGGGTGTAATTTGTGCTTAATAAAGTTTTTTTTAAATTATTAACAAGAAAAATTACAAAATTAATATATTTTGTCTTGGTCTGCTGCCAATGATACGTTATTGAAGCCAGGTGTAGCGAGAATGGCCGAGTAGTTACGATTGACGACTGCACTTGTTGGATAAACTTAAAGGATGTTCGGTCCTCTTGTTTTTGAAATTCTGTCCGATATTCAGAATCCTCTGGTCTTATCCATGAAGTGCCATTACATATTTTTCCCCCTAACCCCTGCTTTTCTTTACATAATTTTATTACATAAAGTTTTAAAAGCCATATTTGAAAATCCTATAAAACCCTTGTTTTTTTTCATAGCTTTTGAA
This sequence comes from Mytilus californianus, assembly GCF_021869535.1. Lineage (NCBI taxonomy): Eukaryota > Metazoa > Mollusca > Bivalvia > Mytilida > Mytilidae > Mytilus > Mytilus californianus. Next base: position 44,192,616 of record NW_026262582.1, on the reverse strand, counting down.
ACAAAAAAAGGTGCCAATGCTGAATGTACGAAAAATCTAGAGAGAATCATTTCCCGCCAAATTTTCAATGGTTTATATTTCGAAAACAAGCGCACAGACCCTTCATTTTTCTCTGCTTTTTTAGTTCCTTTATTCATATACTATCAACTTATAACAGTCTTTTAAAAAACTTGTTATTTTGGAACAGAGCAGCGAACATCCTTAACAAGGTGATTATTGATCAATAGTGCAAAGGGTTTGTGGAAACAAGCGGTGTATAACATCCGAGAGAAAAAGTCACGTTTACCGGAGGTCGTTGTACATGAAACATAATACTAAATATAGAAAAAATACAAAATATCTATTACAAGGACTCGATATTTACGTTGGGTTATTTAGGGCGGAAACTCTCATCTAAGCAACAGATGCATCTGTTGATATAAATGTGAATGACCACAACCATTATTTAACAAGGATACACTCGTTTGATTTGATTTATCTGATGCATAAATAATTATAAACAACATACAACCTTTTTATTTCAGCTGAAAATTAGGTTTATGCTAACGGATTCATCCGGCATTCATGATAGAATCATGTTGTCTTTTCGGGTGTCCATTTGTCTGTTACGAGGGTCTGGATGGGGGTTCTTCATCCAACGTTATTCTTTAATTTTTGAGGCCAATTTTTTTTCATATTCTTCATACTTTTTGCCCATTATTCTCTATTTTTTATATTGTAGCACCTCATTATTCTCTCTTCTTTATTTTTTTTTTGGTCCATTTCTCTCTATTCTTTATATTTTTACCCATTCACCTTTATTCTGTAAACCCCCATCCACACCCTCTGTTATCTGTTCTTAACACAATTATTACAAGTTCTTCCTTTCAATTGAACTACCATGATTTTGGATCTTTACACGGCTTACTTTCTTGTAAAACTTTCTTGACCTGAAAATTGTGTTTTATATATATTTACATAAGTAAAGAATCAGATCTACTTTAACATTGTTAGGTTGATTTTCTATGCACTTTATAAATATTCTAACGCTTGGTATTTCTTAATCATAAGAAATCCGATAAACAAGGTACAGTTGTCACTGCACATAGGCAGATATATATATATATACATAGATATAAGAAGATATGGTATGAGTGCCAATGAGACAACTCTCCATCCAAGTCACAATTTGTAAAAGTACATAACTACTCTAAATATCAGCACAACAATGTTAAATTCAGCTTTCGGTGGCTTAGTGTTACTTTTCCTCGTCAGTAGAATCTAGAGTTGTAACACAGTACATGATATATTAGGCATGAAGATGGAATTGATTGCAGATTAGCTAAATATCTATCGTAAAGGATCGTAAGTTACATATATATATATACATATATATATATATATATATATATATATATATATATTAGTACGTCTAAAACAGTGACAACTCTACAACAGATTTATCCATCGGATCACCAGCAGTGATGGTGATACGTGGCTGTGTACATTCTGTATATACAACTCGTCTAAACATCAGCCCAACAATGTTAGATCTGTAAAAAACACCAAATCGCCTGCACTGTATCCGACGCGCTAGACCACACGACCACCTAGGCTTCACAAAAATAAAGCTTTCGGTGGCTGGGTGTTACCTTGCCTCGTCAGTTTTAATCTAGCGTCGTAATACAGTACATGTTATATAAGGCATGAAGATGGAATTGTTACAGATCAGCTGAAATATCTATTGTAAAGGATCCTACAAATCAATGCAAGAAACAGTCACAGAAATAATTATATTTATAAGAACGTCTGAACCAGTGACAACTCTGCAACCGATTTATCCATCGGATCACCAGCAGTGATGGTGATACATGGCTGTGTACATTCTGTATATACAACTCGTCTAAACATCAGCCCAACAATGTTAGATCCGTAAATTTGATTTCGCAAATTTTTTGTTCTTCCCTCGTCGGGATTCGAACTCATGCTACTGAGATATCGTGAGACCAAATCGCCTGCACTGTATTCGACGCGCTAGACCACACCACCACCTAGGCTTCACAAAAATAAAGCTTTCGGTGGCCGGGTGTTACCTTTCCTCGTCAGTTTTAATCTAGCGTCGTAATACAGTACATGATATATAAGACATGAAGATGGAATTGTTTCAGATCAGCTTTGCATTAATTTGTAGGATCCTTTACAATAGATATTTCAGCTGATCTGTAACAATACCATCTTCATGCCTTATATATCATGTACTGTATTACGACGCTAGATTAAAACTGACGAGGAAAGGTAACACCCGGCCACCGAAAGCTTTATTTTTGTGAAGCCTAGGTGGTCGTGTGGTCTAGCGCGTCGGATACAGTGCAGGCGTTTGGTGTCACGATATCTCAGTAGCATGAGTTCGAATCCCGGCGAGGGAAGAACAAAAAATTTGCGAAAGCAAATTTATAGATCTAACATTGTTGGGCTGATGTTTAGACGAGTTGTATATACAGAATGTACACAGCCTGTTGTTTCATTGTTTTGATTTGTGTGTATTTTGTGTAGGGTTTTTTGTGTGTGTTTTTTTGTTTCATTTTTTTGTTTTAAGAATTTAGTGTTAATGGTGAATTTTGGTGGTTTCGGTTTAAACATATACAATTTTGGGACATTCTTAGCGATTAAGAGCTAAATATGTAATCTACACCTTCAGTTATTTAAGATATATAGAAGCCTTTCGTGTTTGTGTGTAGATGCGTTGCCGTTGCATTTATGTTAACTCCAAATCTCATTTTCATTATATAAATTCATTATTTAGCAGTACAAAAAGGAAAAATAATACGCCACTGCTTGGATGAGTTTTTCTTCCCGTGGATATCATAAGCCCAGTAGTCAGCACATCTGTGTCATGTGTGTTGACATAAATTGTCATTTATATGGTTATAATTATGAATTAACTGTTTACAAAACTTAGAATTTTTTCGATATACTAAGGATTTTCTACCCCAGGAATAGACTACCTTAGCTGTATTTGGCAAAACATTAATGAATGTTTGTCCTCATTGCTAGTCAACTTCGTACTTTGTTTGGAATTTTGAACTTTTTTTATTCGAGCGTCACTGATGAGTCTTTTTTTTTTGGACGAAACGCTACACAATGTCTAGCGTACACAATTTCAATCCTGGTATCTATGATGAGTTTATACACAGCTTAATTGTAAATCAAACATTTAATATAAAAAATAAGAAGATGTGGTATGAATGTCAATAAGACAACTATCTACCAGAGAACAAATGTAGTAGATGTAGACAACTATAGGTCACAGTACGGCCTTCAACAAGAAGCAAAACCAATAACATATAAAAGGCCCCGCTTTGATAAAATATAAAACAGTTCAAACGAGAAAACCAATGACTTGATTTATGTACAGAACAATAAACGAAAAAAAAAATATGATAGACAAAAACCAACGACAACTACTGAACTACAGGCTCCTGGCGTGGGATAGACAGATACAGAATGTGGCGGGGGTTAAACATGTTCGCGAGCTCTCAACCCTCTCCTAACATGGGACAGTGACACAACGGCATAACATCAGAGCAAACTGTAAAAATCTGTGAAAAAAAAGGTAATTAAAGTTAACTAAAATAAATTGGTTTCATACACAAAACTTTTTTCTCACATTAGGGTGTCTCATGACAGAAGAGTGAAGTCGTTAAGCACGCGACCATGTGCCATTAATGATTTGTAATAGAAGGTGTTATGTTGATTCTATTTAGACTAAATATTTCAATAAACCGTTGTCATATCCTAACCTAGCACCCCAACTCCATAGATCAACAGGTGTTTCGAATATCTATTTAGACCAATTCGATAAAATTCGAGAACACAGTTGAGGAGAAAGGCACGCTTTTTGGGTTTAGGATTAGAGACATATATTTATTAAAAACAAAGAGATTTGGAACAGGAGCACCACATGTCAGCCCCCCACCCCCTTCACAGTTAACAAGAGCTTGCAGCTGCTACTTAGACTTTATAAAACGTCACCAGTGTCTGAGCAGAAATTTGATGAACCAGGTTTATGTCAAAGAACGTCTCGTCCTATTTCTAAAAAAAAAAGTTCATCGGAAGATACCAAGACATTGTTGATAAATATTCCGTACCAACTTCAAAAATGATACATGATGGTCTTGAAGTATAGATTCTAGGTATTGACGTCGTTTATCATCTTAATAACAAGTTATAGTGTTCTTTTTACTTGTCTTTGTATATTTTGAACCTTTACTGCTTAGTCTATTTTTGGTAATATCCCTTTGGAGTTTCTCGGTATTTATACATCCCGTCATTTTATTATTGTGCTATAGTTATTTTTGTATTCTTGTCTTTCATTTTGGCCTTTGCGCTTTGTCTATAGAGTATGCCATTTTGTTTTTCTTTGTTGACATGGTTGTTTGTTTTTATTGTGATTAAGATTTTAACACAATGTTGGCTCTACCCAAAAAAAAAGAAAAAGAAAAAGAGGGGTCCATGACCCAACCACCATTTAATTTAATGATTATATTCCCATATTTTCTAACATCTTCCTCGGACTATTTTAAAGTATATTTCGAATTGAAGGAAGGGTGATGGAGATTGTATTTATGATATTCTAACATCTAAATTATTTAATTAGGTAGCATTAATTTTTGTACAAATACATATGACTGTACAATTATTTTGGCTTTATCATGTATAAGTTTAGAAAAAAGTGTGTATTAAGTATTGTCAAATTCGGGGAAAATAAAATAATTCAAACACCTAGTATAGTGATCATAGACCTTCGTGACATTCGTGATCAGATTTCCAAATGAATGACCTCACAGTTTTATTCTTTTCACATTTTCGGTCCATACATGTATCGGTTAACTATCTCATATTTTCTTACTTCCATTAATACATTATGGAAAAACTAAAAAGTGAAAAAAAAATATTTTCTTCAGTCGTTTTTAGAAGTGAGTTTCAACGCTATATCAATATTTTTTAAGCGATATAGGCTGCGTTGCAAGTTTTCCTTAACAATAAATAGCTTATTATAGTTTTTAATATATTATATTTATTGTATCGGGAATGGACTTTTTCAAGATAAAGGTTTTAAGACGAAGTAACTTAACATTGGATTGCAACCTCTCCCTTTTTTTTTTGTTATCGCTTCGAAAAATGTATTGTAAAGGAAAGTATTGATGAAATATGATGCATATTCAAGGTAAACCCAACACTGTAAACGAATTAAGTTTTCCTGTTTTACTTCCCCTTCCGTTAAACAGGGAGGAAGCCTATGTAAATGAAATAAATAGTATAATTTTTTTTCCGAATCAAAAGAAGAGAGGAACAGTTTTGAATTTTGTTCATCATGTATTGCTACAAAACATAAGTGCACGAAGATAATTTACGGAAATTAGGATATTTTTCTTTTTTATTTGTTTTTTATAAACTGTAATTTTAGGTGGTAGTTTTGTTTTTATTCTTAAGAGAATAAGATCTCTTCGTGCAATTACCATTTTCGCTGCTGAGTGTAGTTATGAAATGTAAAATGCAAAAGAAATATAGAGCTACAAGTATTGCTATAGCTTTGAATGCAGTTATCAAATTGAAGTAAAGGTAAACTTCTCTGGACAAACACAACAAAGAAGATACCATGTATTAAGGAAACATTGTATACTGGGAAAATATTTGTCTGTTTTTCTTTGTCTATTATTCTGCCCGTCAAAAAGTATTTTAACCATAAATCTTACAATATGATTATTGGAACGTAACTTGACAAAACTACTTCATTCTGCCTATATTTGTGCTCAATTTTTTTTTTTACTTTTGTATCAGACCGACTTTTAGGTTTACTATAATAGAAAAACAACACGAAATTTGTGGTTTCGTTATATGGGCAAGAGTAGACTATCAACGCAAATTCTGCAAGTCAAATTACAAAGATTACAGATTACATAGGAAGTGAAATAAGATTTCTTCGTACCATATCTGGTTGCGCACCTCTTATTTTATTTTTTATTTTATCAGATTTATTTATTAATGTTTCCAATAGCTATTAAAACATAGAGTTTTTTCATTTGTGCATATTTAAAGAATCTCCCACAGTTTGCCTAAAGAATAATGTATATATATATAGTTTCTTGCAGTTTAAATTTCCTATCAGATTGATTTGTTTTATCTATTGGGAGGTTTGTCAAAGCTAAGCTCCTACGGCATTCACTTGGTTTGAACTAAAATTAATTATTAAACTTCATGCCATACATAGTTGGCGCCTCCTGTTTTATTTTAAAATAAATACTTTTTGGGATTCTCTTTAATAAACCATGAAAATTTCTACGAATTTCAGGTTGCAAATGGGAAATTTCGTACAGTTTACATTAAAGTTAACAGACTCGGACTTGCTAAGTACCACCGTCAAATACACTTTATAAATCTCGTACTTTCGTATTTAATTAGGGCTGGGTTAGGGAGAGGGGTCGGAGAATGTTGGTGTTTTGCGGGGGGACGGGGATATTCGTTTTCACCTGTTGCTATTTCCACTTATCTATCTCGTGCGGGTCTGTAGTCCAAAAATAGAGTTTCACTTTTGTAGACAACTATTTCTAGCTTATTGTTTGGCAAATTATTCATTTTCTACCCGTTTTAGGCAAGGTTATTTTTTTCCAGTTCGTACCAGGCCAGCATATTCATTTCCATAATTCGCCACCTCCTCCAAGATAATCAACAGTATTAATGATCGTTCCCATAATATATTTATATTAGTAGGAAATACTATTCCTTTAAAAAAAGAAGAGAATAGACACTGTAAGTTTGGTTTTTCTTTTTTCTAGAGGGTATATTAAAATCATTACAGCTATACATAAACGTAAGATGTAGTTGTTTGTTTTAGTCTTAGTGATGAAGATTATAACACAATGTTGACTGCTGTATCCCAATTTTTGACATTTTTACTTTATTTCTGTTTGTTTTGCTCACACATTGTTGTCAATATAATGGAATTTAGAACAATAAAAGCAAATGAAAAAAATCCCACCTGCGTTTTCTTAATAAGATTTTTTCCGTGTTGTTTTCTACTTTTGGGACAAAATATATCAAAATCATAGAGAAGTCTACCACCTCTAAATTTAAATATGGATAATTTCAATATGTTAAGGGGATCTATAATTCAGTTTGACAGTTTCAAAACACGGCAGTAAAATATAATATTTAGATATAAGAAGATGTGGTATGAGTGCCAATGAGACAACTCTCCATCCAAGTCAAAATTTATAAAAGTAAACCATTACTTGCATGTTTTGATATAACAATGCTTTACTTTTTTCAACTGGACTAAATCACTTCTTGACCTCAAAATTCATGACAACGAAAATTAAAGAATGATAACTGTTTACACGAACCTAATAGAATAGAAAAAAAAGTTTTGGCCCGCACTATTTAATTATAATGTAAAAAATTGGGTCTTTTGCAATGACATCGTGGACCAATGACCTTGACATAGGTCAGAAGGTCAAAGGTCAAGGTAATGTCCTAGATATCGAATTTTATGTTTTTGACCCTATTTTGAGGGTTTCATATGTGTTTTAAAGCTTTTCCAGGTTGACCTTTGACCTTACACCTTACTACTTGTTATGAGATATATCAGAAACCCTTATGCTTACAGGAATCGTAAGTAGTGAAAAAAGTTAGGTCATCAAGGTGCAATTTTGTTACATTTTGACCGGAGAGATTTGACCTTTACTTTAAGGGCATAACCGACGTTAACGGTTTCTTAAAAGACAAAATCACCTTTAACTGTTAAACCGAAGGTTCTAGACCCATTGGGTCTTTTGCCATGACATCAATGACTAATAAACTAGACAAAGGTCATAGGGTTAAAGGTCAAGGTCATATCCAGGACAGCGAGTTTCGTGTTTTTGACCCTATTTTAAGGGTTTTATGTTTGGTTTTAAAGCTTATCAATGCATTCTGCGTCTATATGGAGCAATAGTCTACATAAAGAAAAGGAAAGACCTCTCAATTGTTCACTATTATTTCCTCCATTAAATTTCAAAGTGAGTAGTCAAAAAGTACGCGACATATTAAAATGATCTTTGGTACCAAGTATCGGGTTACTAAAATCTTTTTTGTGGTTAGGGCACCGAAGCGTACTATTTCCCTTATAAGAGTTATTTCACCCATTCCCAAAAACACTGTTATTGCTACTCTTCATAAACTAAAAGAGTTAGCGACAATGCAATCCATTGTCTTCCTATAGGAGGGATCTCCCCTTGAATATTTTACTTAGCGGTATGCTGAGGCATCTCATAAATATATAGGCCAAGGTCAAAGGTGAAGGTCATGTTTAAGATTTTGACATTTCTTTTTTCCCCCTTTTATTCTCAAATGATTATAGATAGATGAAATTTAAACGGTGAAAAATGTTTGGTTCTTTAAGGGGCAATTTTGTTACATTATGACTGTATTGATTTTACCATTCTGTAAGGAGCATACCCAACTGACAGTTTGTTAAGACATTATTAGGCATAACTCTTAAACAAAAGGTCTTAGACCCATTTTAAGGGTTTCATGTATATTTTCAATGCACCCTGCGTCTATTTGAATATATATTACTTTCCGTAAGACGAATAACTCCCATTGACGGTGTGGGAAAGACATTATTAGCTATAACTATGAAACCAAAAGTCCTAGACTAATGGGGTCTTTTCATTGACATTGGGGATCAATGCCCTTGATAAAGAACTTTGTGTTTTTTACCCTATTTCAAGGGATTTATCGGTTTTTTTTAAAGCTATTCAAAGATATTGTAGTCTGTACGAGTGTAAATTTTGTAAAAGGAAAACTTTTCACTTCTTCCGGATACATTAGCTCTGTCGTTCAAATTTATTGGATGCCAGAAACATGTTATTTTATAATTAATCTTCAAACTTTCAATGAGTAAGCATCTTATTTTTCTGAAAATCACTCAAGCAACAATACAAATAAATGTTATAGTTTCGGGTATGTATGTGTGTGCTTATGAGATCATAGAGAAAACCTGTAAATTTAGGTGTCTGTCAAGCATGGAGATTTTGAAATTCATAAATGAATTGCAAATAAGGACAAACAATGTTATGCCCTGAAACAAATCTGATCCTCACTTGCAGGATCCTGCTAATGTCAGTGAAGAAATACAAAATTTGGTGACTATGTTGAACGAAACTATCCCATCGAACTAGACATAAAGGATACTACAGATACAGTTAAGTCTGCCTCATATCTTAACTTACATCTAGAAATTGACAATGAGGGTCGGTTGAAAACAAAACTTTACGACAAAAGAGATGATTTCAGCTTCCCAATTGTGAACTTTCCATTTCTATGTAGCAACATTCCAGCAGCCCCTGCATACGGAGTATATATCTCCCAATTGATACGATATTCCCGGTCTTGTATTTCCTATCATGATTTCCTTGATAGAGGATTGCTGCTCACAAGGAAGCTACTAAACCAAGAGTTCCGAATGGTGAAGTTGAAATCATCCCTTCGTAAATTTTACGGACGCCATCACGAGTTGATTGACCGTCATGGAATAACGGTTTCACAGATGATATCGTATATGTTCCTTATGTCGTAACTACAATACCCTTCCCTTTTCACGAATGTGACCTACCGAATAAGACTATTTACCGGATTTGTAATAACATAAGCAACACGACGGGTGCCACATGTGGAGCAGGATCTGCTTACCCTTCCGGAGCACCTGAGATCTACCCCCAGTTTTTGGTGAGGTTCGTGTTGCCAAGTCTTTAGTTTTCTATGTTGTGTCATCTGTACTATTATTTGTCTGTTTGTCTTTTTATTTTTGGCCATGGCGTTGTCAGTTTGTTTTCGATCTATGAGTTGGACTGTCCTTCTGGTATCATTTGTCCCTCTCCTATGAACCTAATGTTAAGTTCAAATCATGACAAATAAAGGCAACAGTAGTATACCGCTATTCGAAATTAATAAATCGATTGAGAAAAAAACAAATCCGGGTTACAAACTAAAACTAAGGGAAACACATCAAATATAAGAGGAGAACAACGACACAACAGAAACTCGACACTAAAATGCAACACACACAGAAACGAACTATAATATAACAATGGCTATTTTCCTGACATGGTACGGGACATTTTAAGAAAAATTGATGGGTTTAACCTGGTTTTGTGGCTAGCCAAACCTCCCGCTTTTATGGCAAAGTTAAATATAACATTAAAATTACAAGATTACATAACAGGACTACAATACAAATAAATGGGAGAACATACAGGACAGAGACACACACAAATAATAGCTATCAAAAGGTACCAGGCTTATGATTTAATACGCCAGACGCGCGTTTCGTCTACATAAGACCCATCAGTGACGCTCAGATAAAAAAAGTTCGAAAGCCAAAACAAGTACAAAGTTGAAGAGCATTGAGTACCAAAAGTTCCAAAAAGTTGTGCCAAATAAGTCTAACGTTATACGCCTGGGATAAAAAAAATCCTTAGTATTTAGAATAATTCATACTTTTGCAAACAGTAAATTTATAAAAATGACTATATAATAGATATACATGTTAACACCGAAGTGGTGACTAACTACAGAATAAAAACGAATACGTAAAACAGCCTAAATCAGCACATAAAAAAGGCACAGCCGAACAACGTATTATATGTTAGCCGAAGAAATCGACGTACAATGTGACGTCAAATTTAAATTTTTATAAATTTCCAAAAAATAGGATAGGACAAACCATTTCTCACACGATGAAAAAACAAATCTCATTACAAATAATGTCGTAATTTAATATCAAATGAAATTGTAATCACACCATTGTCACGGGGAATTTAACTTTAAAATATTATCTGTGTGTTAATATAACGATTAAAAGTTAGGTCTGTATGTTAAAAAAGTTTTTACTTCTTTTTAACATTTCAAGGTTTAAACCAAACCTCTTTCCTTTGTATATGTTTAATCACCCAGACTATCTTATGAAAAGATAATGTAAATGGATGTCTCAATTTTAAGTTCAGGGCATGCATGACAAACCATTTCTCACACGATGAAAATTAAATATGTCATTTCAAGTAAAGTCGAAGTTTAATATCAAATGAAATTTTATTAGAACATTATTTACTCACATCCTGTTTGCTTGTATATATATTTTCAATTACATGGATATAATTTTACCCGAATCGCAATAAAACAAATGTCATAGATTTATAACGATACAATTGTTATGTGTCATTACAACAAAATATGATCTGTTATTAGAATAAACAAAAAATATTCGCCAACGCATTTTTGAATAACTTATAACATAAATTTGTGTTGCTCCGCATAGGAAAAATGGAAGAAGAAGAAAAAATCACATTGTGTTATCATCCGTTTTACTTTGTTAAGACGGATGAAACTAACCAAATTCAAACATAATCGAAAGGATTGATTTATATGGAAATAAACTTCTTCATTTTCTTCTTCTTCTTCCTTTTCTTCTTCTTCTTCTTCTTCTTCTTCTTCTTCTTCTTCTTCTTCTTCTTCTTCTTCTTCTTCTTCTTCTTCTTCTTCTTCTTCTTCTATAATTTATCACTGTTCTATTATTCCTATTTCATTTAGAATTATTATTTTCTTTTTTATCAGTGTTATTTTTTCGAAGATTGTATGCATTATTTGGTCGAGGATCTAGTGTTGGTTGTTTTGTTCCAGTTGTTTCATTTTGATCTCTTTTTATATTTTGCTGATCAAATCTGCTCAATATCAAATCCATTTTAGTACATGTAGTAATGAGTCTCTAACTTATCTACATGCCCTTCTCCCTCTGTTCTCTGTCCTTTTTCATTTGTTCCATATCCCTTTCCTTTTGTTCTCTATCCATTTTCCTTTGCTCTCTATCCTTTTCCCTTTCCTCTCTATCTATTTCTCTTTCTTTTCTATCCTCTTCCATTTGTTTTCTGTCTTCTTTACTCTGCTCTTGAATGTTTTTATTCAACTCCACAACATCTTTATACAGTTTCTCTAAATTTTCTACATATTCTGTTTTCTTTTTTAATTCTGCATTTGAACTGTCCAAATCGTGTTGTAATTGTTGCACATCTTTCTCGAGCTGCTTTTTTTCAATGTTCTCCTTTTTTAACATGTCGATGCGGAATGTCTTTTCCTCGATTTTGCGTCTTACTCCTTGTTGTACATCTTTCAAATGGTCTATGTCTTGTTGAAGCTTCTTTTTTTCTGCTTCTAGTTCGAAAATTGTATGTGCTTGTTGTTCTAACTCTGTTTTCAATTCAATAACAGTTTTTGTCGAAGAACTAACAGCCTTAAAAATAGTTCGATAAATAATTGATAGAACTTATATCTGAATTTGTCTTGCCAATGATGTAAAAAAAATCTTTTACTTGATTTAGGAACAGATGCATAACTATCCAAAGTTTCCGCTACAGTTAGGAAACAAATACAACAGGGAAAGTTTCAATTGCAATATAAAACACATTAAGATCGTTAGTTAACAAAGACTCATGTTTTTAAGTTTTCAAATATATTAGGTAATAAAAATAATTAAAAAATAAGAAAAATGTAAAAAAAAACTCAAATCGGAATAAAACAATCGCTGCATCATTTTAAAAGTGTTTTCAAAGTCAAACTACTGTTGTCATGACTACTTATATATGATATATTGTGTGTTTATAAAGCAAGACATCATTTTTATTTACATGGCATCAAGTGAAAGTATTATTATCATCATAAAGGCAGACAAACATAACGACGGATTTTGTCAAGTTTTATATGTGTTTATATATCAAAATTACAGAGAACTAAAGGTCCTACAGCTAAACGGCCTTATCAAAACATTAGTTTAGTTACCTTATAAAAAACGTTTACTTACCACTTGGTCTGGTGATCCAATGAATTCACCAAACTCTGTTGATAAGAAGAAAATACAAAGTCATCAATGTTGCAATAAAATCATTTTTGATATAATAGTACATGAAGTATATTTCATTTCTTTCAATTTTTAAAATGAAAACACATTCTCTCCTGTACATATGTGGCCCAGTCGTGTTTTACAAGTTATAGAAACATGCGTCTAGAACCCATTCCTTATATACGTTCGGAACCAAATGCTTGGAAGGAAGTTTTTTAAAGATTTGTTTCATTTATGTTGCCCCTCTGCATTTTGATTTTCTAACCCCCTCGGACATCCTTGATTGGGTATTCACGCTTGCTTTTTAATGATATCGATTTCAAAACGAACATCAGTTTAGAAAACACTTTTTTTAGAGACTGACCGTTCGATATTCAGGTATAGGAACACAAGGATTCGGAAATGACTATTCTGGTCTGGTAAATACTGCAAGAAAAAAAACTTGCCAACAGATTAATAAACCCAAAATCCATGCACGAAATCAACAGTACATTCATATCAAGGACAAAAAAACATTTTTGCCGGAAAAGTCATTAACAAATTATTGGCAATGCCAATACAATTTCAATAGTAATTATTTTATCAGAGAGTTTATAATAAATCAATTGAAAATAGTTTAGCTGGATAGATAGATGTCAGCAATTTTTTCAGTAAAAACATATTGCATTTACTTTCATATATTATTTAAATATGTGAAATATGTCTATTCGTTTCTGACCTTTGATGATTTATTCTCCGATCAATTTTTATAAAAACAAAACAGATTGATTTATCTTAATACAATTATTCAAGTTATCTTTATTATTTGGTGTCAAAGTCTCTATCACAGCAAATGAGCCAGTTTTCTTTAAAGCGAAAATAAATTCATCGAACTTCTTTTTCGTCATAACTTCCTGGAGCACATAGTCAATTTTCTCTTTTTGTAATTTGCTTTTATTCAAAAATTTAAGCTTATCATGGTAATTTATAACTCGTTTTTCAATTAAAATGTTTCTTTAATTCCTGAAATTGTCTCTTGTAGATAAGTTAAGTTGTCCGTAAATTTTCTTTCGAGAATATTATTATTAAGTGCTATTTGGGCCATCGCTTCAAACAACACGTCCCTCCTAATATTACAACGTTTAAGTTGATATAGATTGAAATCTTATATATCAAGATTTAATACGTTATGCAACATAAATATTCATAAATATACTTTATGAAAAAATACTTTGCTTATGCTGTATATGCTCAGTTTACAACGTCTTCCCTGTTGTGGAATATATTTTTTAATTTAATCTGTATAATCTTCACCTTTATACTTTGATATTTTATTTTACTTTAGAGGTTAAAGTATAATATATTTAAAAATAATTGAATAAATATATATTTGCACACATGCACTTTTGGGAACGATCTTCTTATCGTTTTCTTTACTGAATCAGATGTAACGCTTCACGGGGTAACTAAATTATTTCATTTTTTATGAACTTGACAAGGAAAATGTCCGGATATATCACAATGTTCTTTGATTGACCTTTATTTGAGTCTGTTAGAAATGACACAGTTGTGTCGGTTTGAGTTGAATGCCCCTCCTACAAACACATCTCTAAATGAATACTTCTGATAATGCATATTAACGATGGCATGTACGAATAATATACACTGTGTTCATGGATTTGACGTGTGACCATTGTGACGAAACTAAAAAATATATTGGGCATTTACAAATGTCGATTACGTCTAATGTAATTCAAACTTAAACCCCACAAATATTTAGGTCAACCAGAAGGAAGCGTCATTATTCACTCATGTAGCAAAAGCAAATCAATATGTCTACATCTCAATTAATAGCAAGAACGCGATCGTGACAACCACCTGAACTTCAGAAGGATGAAAGAACAATATGACGGAATGATAAACACGGTATACCCCGTCTATGAAATGGTGTGCATATAAAACAACTAATGTTAAAATATTTGATGTTAATATACATGTTTAGTTTATAACTAAGCGACATATGGTCAAACCAGATAAATATTGAGTATACGATATCATTTTGACACTTGGATTGTACTTCTTCTATATGGTTTTCGTTAATTGTTATTCATGAATCAATAAGTTGGTTTTCTCGTTTGTATTAACATTTTGTTATGTAGGGGACTTATAGGGCTGAATATACGATATGGATTTTCTTTCATTGATTAAGGACAGACGGTGACCTTAAGTTGCTTAAATCGACATCTGTTGGGCTCTGGTTGCTAGTTTAATCATTGGAAGTCGTCATAGTCATACCATATCTTTCTTTTTTTTATACATAAGGTTTTTAAAAATACGTGGGTATACAATAAGCAATCAGAGGACATTTCCAAAGTAACAGAAACAAAAAGTAATGTATAATGATGGTTTGATTATCACATCAAACGTATGGACAGTAGCTTTAGAAACTGACTATTCAACTTTTTTTTTAACTTAAAATAAAATTCTATTTCTTCGATAACATAGAGGAACAAGAATTTCTTTTTATTTCAATTTTGTTGATGTTAAAAATAATCTTTTTTTTCTCTCTACTTATGAAACAAATGCCTTATATAAGCTAGCTCTCACGACACATTACTAAAACCAAAAACCATTAAAATGCATTCAAATTCAAATTCGTTTTTTGTTTTAGCAGCTGACAATATAAAACAATATGAGCCAAAATTCTAAGAACTCTTGTATATTGATACTCACTTTTTCCAGTGATTTTTTTTTTACACATTTTAACATCGATAAAACTAACAGTTGTTATTAAACATTACAAGACTCTAACCATATATTTATTTCTGTCAATCAAGAAGATGTCTTCGTTCTACTAGTAAATAGGCAACAAGTCAATGTTCAACTATAATTTGTAGTTTATTCTAATTTGTGCTCATTCAACCGTTGATGATTTAGCCAACAAATATTACGGCAACAAATTAGAGTTGAAATAACCCTCTATTGAGCGTAACAAATGTCAGCCTTGAATCAACTATATGAGTATTAATTTGTCGACTTGGTATATTAAAATGTCAAAAAGTGTAAACGGAAATGTTCTTCTTGTTGTTTTTATACATAATTATAACTATATACATCCTTTAGTTTTGAAAGCACGTGAAAAATATATTCTTGACATAAACTTCAGAACAAATAATTTTTTGTGTTTTCTGGACTAAAATTTGAGATACATTTTTTTTAAATTTTTTTTTAATGTCTATAGAAATCTGTGAATTTCGACGATCAGGCAATAATGTAATCCTTCCGCATATACTTTCAGCAAAGTGTCTTTCTATTGTGTGGCATCACTATTATCTGTTGTTCATTTAATCTGTGTCAAGCCGATGCAATTAACCGTTGCTTACCAATTCGTATCGAAAAGTTTAACCAAGAATAAACTTCATTTGGCACGCTTTTATTAAATGTCTGAGGGCATAAAAACCAAAAGAGCATAAAAAAATTATATTTTACTTTAAATCCTATTTGAACTGCTCGTTTCCTTGTTTTCTCTTCATATCGATTTCCCTAATTCAGTGTTCTTAGTGTTAGGTTCATATTGTTGAGGAAAAAAATATCATCTGCTCTAGCTTAATGCGTTTATTGGTCTATTTTGATAAAATAAAATCCTAAGTTAGAGGCAACAGTTGTTTACCGACGTTCAAATTTCACAAATCCATTAGGACGATATCAAGCAAGAAAAAACAAGCTGAGGGAATCGTATGAACTCTAAAAGAAGCGAGATCGAGTGTGTCAATGAGATAAGCGTCTCCTACGATACATGCTTCACACGCCATGTGAATCAAATGTCAAAACCGGAACAGAACACATTCGGTAAATTAACAGATCAGACTACTATTCTGTCATCTCATGAATAAAGACCGCGAAAACATTTCTCTAGCGGGATGAAACATACCGCATAGGTGATTCTTTTTGTGATGGCGACCGTAAACCTTATAAAGCGTCAATTTAAGTCGTTTTTCAACATAACTCTGTTGGAGCAGTTTCTGTGTCAGGAGTGCACCACTGTTCATGACATTTATAGTGTAAACATGAACGAGCATAAATTACTAATTGAGATATGTATACACCATATGGATCTAAGCTAGGTCTGATAATGTCATTTTCACTATCAATATTTCAACTAACAAACTATTCCAGTAAAGTTAACAGGAATAATGGCAGAAATAATCAATTCAGCAGTTTTTTCTTGCTATCATTTTTCGATTGGTTTGGATTGTCTTAACTAGCTACTGACATTTTTAAAACATAGATCCCACATGACCTGTTACATTGTTACCGATTTTGCAACCTTTTGTTCGGTTTTTATTCAAACTACCGAATGGGACTTTAAATTCGTGTAATGTGCGGTGTATACGTACCTGGAAGAATGGTTTTCTGTCTGTGATAGATTGTTTGTATACACCAGTATGTTGAAAGCCTAGCTTCTCTTTTCGGCAAACTTGATCCCACTCTTGCAGGGTGTAATGCTATTTAAGGTTTTGTTTTCCATTTATGTCTGTTGCATACATTTAAAAGGAAAACAATACACTTAATAAAAGTGGTGCGTGCATACTGCTTTTCTGAATTTTCATTGATTGGAAAAGCTAAAATCCAACCAATTGAAAGTTACGGATGTTAAAAATAAATAAATCGTTAATAGCTATATTATCAAAAAGGGCCTTAAAGAATACCTCAATCCGCCATAGGTCATCATTGTTTGTTTGGAGACATGTGGAGATGACTTTTGATATTTACGATACATCGTTTTGCTACTTTTATATTCAACAACGTGATATTTAAAAAGCAGTATATTAAACTCAAAAAATGTGATATGATTTTATTATTCGATTCGAATTAAAACAGCTAGCAACATACTCATCTTTTTACAATTGGCATAACAAAAACAAACAAAAAACACAAAAAAACTAAATTGTTGTAATGGCAAGCAAAAAGCCAAAATATACAAAAGAGGGACGAAAGATACCAGAGGGACAGTCAAACTCATAGATCGAAAACAAACTGACAACGCCATGGCCAAAATAAAAAGACAAACATACAAATAATAGTACAGATGACACAACATAGAAAACTAAAGACTTAGCAACACGAACCCCATAATAAAACTGGGAGTGATCTCAGGTGCTCCGGAAGGGTAAGCAGATCCTGCTCCACATGTGGCACTTGTCGTGTTGCAAATCCAGTAAATTCAGTAGGTCACATTCCTGAAAAGGGAAGGGTATTGTAGTTACGACATAAGGAACATATCCGATATCATCTGTGAAACGGTTATTCCATAACGGTCAACCAACTCGTGATGGTGTCCGTAAAATTTACGAAGGGATGATTTCAACTTCACCATTTGGAACTCTTGGTTTAATAGCTTCCTTGTGAGCAGGAAACAAACTATTGGAAAATACAAACTATTGGAAAATATATCGTAGGCATAATATCAGTGGCAGCAAAGTAAACTCTACGTTATTTTTACTCTGCTGCTAATTTGAATCCCACCTTTTCACGCTAATCTTTGTAAATTATTGAATTTTTCCTAATCTCATTTTCATTATATTTTCAGTTTTTTTTTTTTTTTTCATTATACAAGCTACTGTTAAATATGGCGACAGTATTTTACCGGTGTTTTAAATCTTGTTAATCGAATAAGAAGAGTTACAGTCATTCTTTTTATCCCGGGCTTGCAATCTAGTTGATAACGTTGCCGTCTGTACGAATTGGGATTGGTCAAATGTAATAGTCTAAATCAAACCATTAGTTTGTTTTACTCCAACTGTTTTCATTTTGTTATCCTTGAGCCTTTTATAGCTTGAAATTCAGTATTGGTTTTGTTCAGTATATATTGGCATGTGGAACATGAAGGCGTTGCTATCATTGTAGTTTTGTGGCAGCGACCAAGTGGCTGTGAAATCTTTTAATAGCTTGTACATTTTGTACTATTTAGACTGTTTTCGTTATCCGGGTTGATAAAGCTCCAATTGTTACTTTACTTGTCTAGTGAAAGAACCAGGGACCTCGATGCAAGCACATAACTAGGATATGACCCATTCAGTACATTTATGTACATTTGTATGTTTTTAATTGTTAATTGTTTTGTTTTTGTTGTTTTGTTTACTGTTGTTATATTTTCAATCCAAATATCATTGTTTTTAAGGAAATCAAATATTTTTATTCACTGTTAATATATAATATCTTATTTACGGTATATAAGAATAAAGCATTGCAATTAATGCTTAAACGTAGTTACCTTCGTTAGAGGTATGATATGAACAGACAGGTATGTCGCTTTCTCTTGGTAACCCCAACTATCGATAGTGAGAAATAGGTAGACCTACACTGTATGTAAAAAGAGATTTATGTAAATTTCTAATTTTGAATTTTGAACTTTCCATTTTTAGCAACTTCTGTATATTCTGCATGTCTCCGATTTGATGCAATATTCCAGAGGTTTTCTCTCTAATCAGGATTTCTGTGGTTTGTTGTTTAGTTTACAAGAATGCTTCTAAACTAAGGACTTCTAATGGTAAAGTTGAAGTTACTTTATTTGGTTAACTGTTGCGGTATCTTTGTCACAGATGACTAATGATATGTTCCATTTGGTGTTACCACAGTACCTCCTTTTTAATTAGCAAACCTTTTCCTCAAGTCCTTGTGCTGTTAGCTATTTGTTAGCTTGTTTACTTTTTGGCACATTATTAAAGTTTTTTTTTTTATTTTCCATCTATTTATTTGTCATTATATAAAATGTATTATGTTGAGTAAGCAAAATACAAGCACTAATGGGTAACAACATTCCAGTCGATACGATATTCCTTGGCATGTATTTTCTATCATGACATCCCTGGATGAGGGTTACTGATTTAAAAAAAAATTACGTCGAAGGTTTCAAATGGTGTAATTGAATCATCCATCCGTAAAAAGTAAAATAACAAAAATACCGAGCTCCAAGGAAAATTCAAAACGGAAAGTCCCTTATCAAATGGCAAAATCAAAAGCTCAAAAACATCAAACGAATGGAAACCAACTACCATATTCCTGACTTGGTACAGGCATTTTCTTGTGTAGAAAATGGTGGATGAAATATGGTTTTATAGCTAGCTCAACCTAGGAGTTGTATGAAAGTCGCATATAGAATTCCATTGTCATGATTATATTGACAACAATGTGTAGGCAAAACAAACAGACATAATAGGTAAAAATGTCAAAAAAGGGCACAACAGTCAAAATTGTTTATAATCTTAATCACTATAAAACAAACAACTATATCAACAAAGAAAAACAAAATGGCATATAGACACTTTATAGACAGAGCACATAAGCAAAAATGAAAGACAAAAATACAAAAAAATGACCATAGCACAATAACGCAATGGCAGAATGTATAAATACAGAGCCACGACAAAGGGATATTACTAAATATAGACTAAACAGTAAAGGTTAAAAATATACAAAGTCAAATAAAAAACCCACTATAACCCATAATTAAGATGATAAAGAACGTCAGTACCTATAATCTATACTTGAAGACCATCATATATTATTTGTGAGGGTGATACGAAGTGTTAATCCACAATGTCTTCCAATGAACTTTTTAGAAAAAGGACATGAAGAACGAGACGTCTTTGACATAACCCTTGTTTATCAACTTTCTGCTCAGACATTGATGACGTTTTATAAAGTCTGAGTAGCCGCTGTAAGCTCTTGAATACCAATTGAGTTTGGAAATGTATATCCCATATGCAGGTGAAGTTGGTATATTGCTGCTAAGGTGCGGGACACTTATAATTTCAAAATTAAAATCGTCAAGTTTGTCGTCGGAACTGAGATGACCGCCGTGTCTGTTGTTTCTTTAATTTCTAGTTCTGGGGGATGTATTAATGGAACCAATCATAAAAGTTTGAATTGTTAATGAAAAGCTCATAATTAATATATCTGAATGTGACTTAAATTGATCTGGCTTCTTTGGTCTTCTTGTTTTTGACAAGTGTCTGAAGGAACTCCGATTCATATGAAAATAAAAAGAGGTCGGCATTGAGAGGCGCACAGTTCGTTCCCATAGGAATGCCGGCAATTTGTTGAAAAAGTCTACCTCAAAATTCAAAAAATATGTTGTCAATAAGAAACTCCAGCATACTGATCACTTGTTCCTCGGTGTAGCATGTTTTACCTTTTTGTTCACTATTATCAAAATATGCCGTGTAATATCCCAAAGTAATGAATTTATAGCGTATGCTTCCATTTTTACATTGAAAGTTTTAGACGATTTTTTTAATTTTACATGGGGAATTGTGGTACAGTCCCTGTAACGTAAAAGTTAACAATACGAACGATGCCCGAATCATGTACGTACGATTCCCGAACGATTTACGTACGCTTCCCGAACGGTGTACGAATGCAAACGAAACGCTGCCCGAACGTTGTACGGACGCTGAACGAATGATGTACGAACGAAACCATGTACCATAAACCATACCATAAACGATACCATAAGCGCTCTCTCAGCGTTCATTGTATGGTTTTGCGTACATCGTTTCGTTTAGCGTATATCGTATCGTTAAGCGTGCATCGTTTTCTTTAGCGTGCATAGTTTCGTCTAGCGTATACGGTATTTATAAATAAAAATTAATTGTGTTGGGTGAGAATCTGCCACAATATCTTTTATATAGGTAATCATAGGCTTAACACTTAGATTGGATGGATATTTCATTTTTTTGGTTATCATTCAATGAAATATAATTTATCTGACTTTCATCCAAATTTATTAACATATAAAAATTATTAAAATAAATAAATACTTAAATTAATGTAAATAAAGGATATTTGATGAATTTTTGTTAGCCGTGAAATACGTACTTGGTGAATGTGCGGGTAATGTGCAGTCTAAAGGATATTCGGTCAACATTTTCTGAAAATAGCCTAATGTATACAAATTCTGTTGACCTAAATGAACAAATTTTTTAGATGGAATTCTAAATTAATCTAATTATTAACAAGAGTATATTCGGGGTCTAAAGGTTTGCCTTTTGTCCAAAAGGTTTATTAAACCTTTTTTTTTTGTATTGAATTTCTCTTTTATCGAATTTTTGCAAGTATTATGTATACACGAGACATACCAATGCTAAGCAATATTTTTATTGCTACAACTCAGTAATATAATTTTTAAAGATTGATAGTCAGCATTATAGAATTATTTTATACGAATTGAAGATGAAAAATATGAATTAAAATATTTTCCAATATATAATACTTAGATAAAATTCGATTGGCTGATCTAATTTTCTAATTTTCTGAAAACATAAAATGCATTCGAATTTTAATTATCTAGGGTATGCTATGCCTTAAAACTTTTCCAGATGCACAGGTTTGTCTGTACTCAGAGTAAATTTTCAGATAATTACACAGCCATTTTAGCCAAAGGGTCCACATGAACATTAAAACGTGTTTCATCTTATTTAATAAAATAGTTTACTTCGATTTAATTACTGTATCATAAATACTGTTTAGAATTTTCGTTCTGAATATGAGCGCAAATATTCTTTTATGTTCCAAACAATGATAAAACTGATGAGATGCTTTTAAAACAATCAGCAGGTAAGTTGAATGGGCATAGGACATTTGAGCGAAACTAAAAATGCACATAGGGTCATTTGAACGCCGACATCATAGGAAATTTTAGCGCCGGAATAATAACTTTACCTGGATTTTCAAATAGGATGTTTTATAAGCGAAATTTTCTGTGATACTTTTGTATGAATTAAGAAAATATTTTTAAAAAGTTAGAAAAAGGAGTAAGCTTTTAAAATAAACATATCTTACTTGATTTGACACCAGAGTAATTCGACCGGATCTTGCTAGTTAATGGTTACCCGTAGTATCTCTACATACCTATCAATTCTGTTATTATTCATTGGCTATACAAATTTTCTTTGTTCTAAATTTCTAAAAAATTTATAAAGTGAAATGTCCCTTGGCACTTTAGATCTTAATACTAATACATGTACATGTTAAAATGGATATAATTTTGACCGAGACGAATAAAGGAAAAAAGAGCGTTGTTTGCGATAGCACCCCAGAGCCGAACAGACAAGGAGAAGGAACAGAATATCCTGGAGTTGCACTCGCGGTACTACCAGCAGAATATAACGAGGATTTTAATGTCGAAAAGCTAGGATATCAATTTCAAGCCCGAACTGACTTGTAAATAATGTCATTGCTGAGTTTTAAGTTTTTTGACAGTGCTCTTTGTTGTTTTTTTTTTGCAATTAAAAGATGTTTTCAACTTTGTGCGCTATAAACTCCGCTGGAGAACGGAAGAGGTTTGGACAGTAGACTATTAAAAAAAGAAATGTGTTTTTAAGGTACAAACATTAAAAGAATAGTACATTGAATAAGAATTCAGGTTGTTTTATTTTGTTCAAAACATAAGCTTAAAATATTGAAAACATAGTTACATTAAATGCGCATATTATTCTTCTGGAAATGTTTTACCTCAAAATTAAGATGAAGAAGTTAACTAGTATTATTCTCATTATTAAGTTTTTGAATATTAAGGTCCATTTCACAGTTGTTAACAAAATTAAAATAAATATTATCAAAAGTTCTCAAAATTTTGACTTTTTTGTCCGTAACTTACAGTTTGCCCCCTTGTCCTACATTCTATATCTTGTGAGCCGAGGAGATTATTTTAAAGTCCCTTTCCACCCTCTTTTGTTCGACAAAAAAAAAGGAGTTTCTAGATCCGTCTCAAGATGAATCAATGCAAGAATTGTTTCCAGTACCTGTTCAAACTTCCCACCCTTTATCTATAAATAAGATATTTTTTTAATTCGTTAACCGAATGTGTATGAAATATTTGCCACCGGACGTTATGCAAACAGCAATTTATATATCATTACAGTTTGTGTACATGTACATATACACGACAAAAAAATAACATTTTTGGAATTTAAGTAGGGTAACTCCTTTCCTGCATTAATTTTGGTCTATATTTTGTTATTAAATGCATGACCTTAGACGAAGTGGCATAACAACATTTATGATCTTCGTTTCGTACGTGGTAATACATCTCATTTAGCCGTTACATTTACGTATTGCCTGATTTTGAATGTTATCTAAACTTTTTTCAGTTGTAAAAGAAGTCGAATTATATATTTCACAACCATAATCAATTTTTCATCCAATCAATTTGAAAGATAAATATTTTGTTCTAAGTGTACGGCTGCATGGTTGCGCCCCATCTGGTTCTTGTAAGTAATTTCATACTAAATACAACTAACAAGACCCAGATGGGCGCAACCAGCCATACACTTAAAAAAATATTCATGCACTAAGTTTGTAAATTTTGAATATGCCTAAGCAAATCTAAGTTCTTGTAAAAAAATCATCCTAAACAGATGCGGATCCAGAATTTTTATAAAGGGGGCCCAAAGCCCCCAAGGGAAGCAATGTTTGGAGTGGGACACATTAAAAGCCTATGCATCAACCATATATGTAACTCCATAAGGGGAGACCGGGCACCCCCCAAAAAAATTAATAAAAAAATCCGCCTCAGCTTAAAGTATTTCCAATATATGATTGTCAAGTTATTAAGTTGTATTTACATTTTCCTTCTAGTAAATATCATGTCTACTTTTTTACTTGCAAAAAATTTCAAAATCCCATGTAGAGCACCATTTACATATATTATCTAGTCTTGTGTTTTTTTCTGGAAAATCTTAATGCATGAACCTAATTTCCATATAGCACCTTGATCTGTAAATTGGGAAAGTTTACAAAATATCTCATTGCCCATACTATTAAATGAATTTGTTTAATGCAACTCCGTTGAAGAGTACTATTCCCAGTTTGCTCAACTCTACACAATGCACGCAATGGTCTATGAAGCTATTACCAACTCATCTTTAGTCTACTGATCAAACATACGACCGCTTATTCAACTTGCGAAAGACATCAACTCCAACTAGCACCACATATATTCTTTACTGACAGCTACCCGCTATTCCACCCAACATACATTCGTCAGCAGTACGAGAGAAGCTGATTTTTGCACTACACCTAATAAATGTTTTTCGAATACTATATTTAAGCAATAGGCTATATTTTGGTGTATGATATGATTGTAAAGTGTACATGTCTGTCTGCAGGCCGGATTCATCTGACCTTTCCGTCTTTTATATTTGTGATTAATTCAAAGATTTAACTTTTTTTTATAATGCTATTAGACATTTGCGGAAACTGTCATACACCTACAATTAGTATTACAATTACACTTTCAGGTAGAATTTAAATCTCAAAGCGCAAATATAAACCGTCGTTCCAAAGCAAAGTCTAACTCCTATGATGTTTTACTTTAGTTGAACGACGGGGTTTTTAAGAAATATATAAAGTAATGTGTACACATTAATTATTGTACATGGTGTTATCCAGGTTCATCATGCTGTTAGTGTACGGAGTATGATAGAATGGACAAACATCATTTAATAAATTTTCAGACATAAAAAAAATCGTATGGTCGTTGGCTATGTGTAGAGAAAGGGCGATCAACTAAGGAGCATGTTGACAATATTTAATGTTAATGCTAAGACACACATTTTCCATATTTTGTTCATAGCATTATACTTGCCGATAAGTATCTATTTATCATCTTTTATTTTTTCTGAATTGGGCAAACACTTTTGTCCACGTTTTTGGTATAAAAAAAAAATCAAAAATATACGAAAAAAATACAACACCGTTTTCAATGAACATCTTTGTGTCGAATATTCGTCAGACTCTGCAGAAATGTAAAATAGGTGTACTCAAATAGTTAGAATATTACTATCATTCTGTTCAACTGATTAAACAAGACCAAAAAACCAATACCAGGTCTGGACCTGCGTCACTACATGTAATTGGTTGATGTTGGATGTGTACTGAAGCATACCTGACCATTCCCTTTCATTGAAAGCAAAAAAACTTGTTTAATCAGTTGTTATGTAAGTTGGCACGTGTCAATCGGTTCACTGATTTTCGGCAATATCAAAGAAAAACCGGCACGTGCCTAAACATTGTTCAGTTACTCATTTATTTGTGGTTCCTTTTCTATAAAGTTTGGAGTTTATGCATTTAATATCAATCTCTACCATACTATCAAAAAAATACATGTAACAGCACCCCTTCTAGTCCTTAGTGCACTAAGGAGTCCTTAGCAGTGTTTAGACGTACCGTATTGCAATGTGAGAAAAAATGTTGAACGTTTTACCTTACTTAGGCCTGACTCCTTCGTACACACAGAATATATTATCAAATTAAAAAAAAATCTAAATTAATTGACAAATTCAAAAAACTATTATATTTGCCTGTTTGACGATTATGAATGCAATATTTATGAAATTATCGCTGCAGGATTTTATCGGCGCGTGTCATACTTTTGTGATAGGTCATGTATGACCAATGTTTATTGTGAATATCAACGATGATTAGAAATTATCTAATAAGCAAGTTTTAAACATGAAAATTTGTACACTGAAGACTTTTATAGTAAACTGTAAAATCCACAGTTTTAAAAATTGTTGAATAATAGCGAACTCAAAATATGAAATAGAAAGTGTTTTTCATTCCTAGGAATATTTTATGATATTTTGTGCACAATGTAAGTAGTATATAAGTCAAAGAAGATAATTAGTTTTTTTGCAATTTCTGAAGGTATTTTAGAATATCCATATACTAATACTTGAAATCTGGTTTTGAAATGTTTTGTGCTCAATGAAATGTATTACGACATATTAAATATTATTATGTTCTTATTCAATACTTCAAACAAACATAAATCATTTATAAAGAAAAACTCAACACCGTTATTGGGGTTTATTGGACGATGTCCGTAGTCTTTCGGAACACCGGATGTTATTCGGAATACATCTGTTTTTTCTATGACCTTTCATATACATGCGCAATAGCTTATTAATTGACCTGTTGAATCAGCATTATCATCTTAAAGTTTCTATAGAGATATGTTACATATGATCCGAAATTTATTATGATGCAAGCTACTTTAATAAGCATTTGATACTTCCTTGCACGCAATTACAAGCTGCTAATATTTACCTACATATATGCGTACTTATTTTAATTAGAGTCGAACGTTGAAACCAGCTGTGTTTAGATATGAGATAAGATTTCATGTAAACAATGCGATTTATATTCGGAACGAGAATCGTTAAAACTAAAATCTATAAAAGAAGTATAATTACTAGCATTTCGTTTCAGATTTTGAGTCTAGGGAAGATGTACTTCATGTACAAAGCAGGCTAATTCATTTTTTTCATACTGAAATTAAAAAGTCTTTCTTGCACTTTATTAACATTTTACGTCTAGAATAGACCAAGGACGCATATAATCTATTATACGTCCTTGAATGGATGTAAAAAACGAGGATTTTTCGAAAAAAATATCGTTTATTAAAAATAACGTTTAAACTAATTATGAAAGTACATTGCAAATTGAAATACAGTTATTTTCTTTGTTTAAATATTGCAACATTATTTCCTTTTTAAGAAACAAGGAGGTCATATAACTCCTTGATTAAAATAACAAATCAGATTGTTATAGGTATATCTGGATCCTTTTTCGTTATTAGAATGTGAATAAATAGATATTGCATATGAAAAAAAAACTAAAACTGAAATCTAAATCTAAAATATATTTAAAAAAAATACATTTGACCATGCAGATGAAAGAAATAATACTTCAAGCAATGAAATAACGAATTAAATGTGCCGCTTTAATTACGATCGATAACCTTAAAATTAATCATGCATGCAATTTCAGCAGACTTAACAGCGTCAGCGATAAGATATCAAATAGATATAAGAAGATGTGGTATGAGTGCCAATGAGACAACTCTCCATCCAAGTCAAATGTCTATTTTATTATAGACACCGAGTGATCACAGATACAGGTAGAGATAAGAAAAATTAATTTCTATTTATAGTTATCTGGGCCAGGGAACAGATTATCTAACCTGTAGTAATTAAGGCTCTTCAAAATGTTCGTCAAAATAAAAAAAAAAATTATTATTTCTTGAAAACGATCAGATGATGAATTTTCGGTTTTAATAAATTAAATAGTAAAATAGTGTAAGGAGATTTTGAAAGACGACAGGATAATTGATACTTAGGTTTTATGCATGTAAAATAGTTTTTAGGAAATTTTGAAGTTTGTTTTATTTATGTTATATTTTCATAATTTTGACTACAAGTAGCAGAGCTTTGTGTGACCATTGTGATAATGTACCGATGTAAACGCGTTATCTAATTAATTAAAAGCTCTTGGTCAACTGTTCTCATAACTGTGTAAACTAAACTTTCTCTGATGTCTTATATAACAGCTACGGTGTATAGGTTGTAAGTGTTTCTTTGTGATGTTAAAGTTGCGTTGCAAAAACAAATCGGTTGTTGTACTAATTAATTAGATTACAAGACAGTAAGTGAGTATAATGTTTGTTTAAAATAAAATATTATCGGTATTAAATTGCTTTGTTGTTTGCATTTACGATTTCTTTCACTTAAACATAGAAGCAGCAAGAAACATGACATTGTATGACATATATAATTGAGGAATTAGTTTCTTCAGTATCGACTAATTTGAGTTAAAAAAAAAATCAATATTGGAAATCAATGATTTTTTTCATTCAAAACTGCTTCAATATAAAAATCAGAAGATGTGGTATGAATGTCAATGACACAACTCCCTTTCAAGACACAATGTGGTACAATTAAGCAAAATTTTACAGGTTACATTTTTTCTTTCAATACAATCCATCTCAGTGATCAGTAGGCTATATGGTGCCCCCAAATGACTAGTATAAAACTATCCAGAACGAGAGAAAAAGGATAGGTCAATATAAGAAACCTACAAGGCAACTTCAGTTCCATTTCAATATTTAGATTATTCTAATGGATTTGTCAAATGTCAGAGGGAATATCTGTTTTAAATGTGGTAGGAATACCAATGAGACAACTCTCCATCAAGACACAGTGTAGTCAAAGTAAGCAATTATAGGTTATTACAGCCTTCAACACAAAGGCTTGGCTCACATTGAACTGCATCCTACTAGGGGCCCCAAGACACTGTTATAAAACAATTCAAACAGGAAAAATCAAATCTAATTTAACTTCAAACCAGAAACAAAAAGCAAATATGAACTGCACCGCAAAAAATCCACTAAACAACATGCTTCTGACTTGGGACATGTGCTTATGAATACACCTGTTTTAAAAGAATTTACATACATACCATAAGACAGTAGTGTAACTTTACCATGTAAAAGACACCCTTTAAAAGTTAATGAAAAAACGTGTTCAAATAAAAAATGGAACACCTTACAACAGTTCATAAATGTGGCCTTTAAACAAACTAATGTTTAGAAACGGGTATTCATGCAGTGATAATTTCAGGTTTTATTATGTTAGTTGTTTTGTTGTTTTCAATTTAGTTTGTTTATTTATAAGTACAAGGTGTAAGCTGTTTTGTCTAGGCTGTAAATAGCTTTCTTAATGAATTGGTTTTGGTCATCAAGGTGAAGAGAATACAGCGCAATTTAAATTATATATATTTACAATTAAACTTGCAGGCCTTTTTTCATGACCCACAATTTAAAATATAAGAAAACATCAAAATAAAAAGGGACATTCAAAAAATATCTTCAAATCTAGTTAAAGGTTTTAAAAGTTTTTGTTTTTAACAAAAGAGGTTTGTCATTTAAAACTTTTAAGAGCACAAAGCACACAACTTAAAATTGCCAATGCTTACTACCCTTAGCATTACAAAAACCTTGCAGAGCAGGTGTAAGGATCTTAATAATGAACAATATCAAGCCATTGTTCAAATAACCATGAACATATCTCAAATTCCAATAAAAACAGCTATTAAGTTTCACGTATTGCTTTTCTTTTTTTATGGAAAAATAATCATTAAGTGAATAAATTTCTTCACATTTGTTTTTGAACATAAGCCTAGAAACTAACTCTTATCTAAAAAAAAACAATTATCTAATATTTAATGCCAAACAAGCATTTGGGTTTACGATTGCATTTCTTTTTTTAAAGAAAGCAACTTGTTTGGTTATCAGCTCGCCCCGACAGCACAGAAAGCTTATTTTATTACAAATAAAAACACAAATGTCCAATTTGCTGTCATTGACCGCTGCCATCACATATAAACACAATCTACAATAGAAAAGTATTCTATAAGTTGAAGAACAAAATCTTTACAGTATTACATATCATATATACTATTTACTACATAACATACTATGTACTTTCCTATGAAGTCTTGAAAGGTTTGGTGGATGGGAAACGATACTGTACTGTCGGATAGGCGAACCTCGAATGACAATTCTAGACAATAATACTATATATTAGCGCTTAAATTCTAGCATGAAGTTATCATGATTAATATTACCTAAACCGGTAATAACTTACTGTTTGTCCAATCAAATTAAACATAAACATGTTTTGATTTGAACACACGTGCTTAAAGTAAACAAATACACGTGTCCCCGAGTAACCTTTATAAATACATATTCCTTTTCAGTGACGATTTTTGGATCAAATGTAATGAGGTTTATATTTAGGTATGTGCCAAAACAGGGAAAAAGTATACTATACGGTATGGATTTTTCTCATTGTTGAAGGCCGTACGGTTGCCTATAATTACTTACATCCACTTCATTAGATCTTTGGTGGATAGTTGTCTCATTTGCAATCATACCACATTTCCTTTTTTTATATTAATAGTAAGTTGGAGATCAACCAGACTTCGTTGTTTAAAAATTGGTTGTAGTTAAAATTTGAAAAGGTTAAACGTTTTTGTTTGTTTCCTTTGCACTAAAAATTTATGTACAAACCTCTTCTATTAGTCTTCCTCTAAGCAAATTCTTGAGGGGAAATCTATATTCAATAACCCTTTCAATTATTATTTGTCTTAAACCGATTTAAAAGTACATTAGACTGGCGGCACTTAAACTGTAGGAGATGTGGGTTTAACGTCAATAAGACAGCAATCAAACGACAAAAACCAATAAGGACATCTAGATGGCAACATAGATAGTGTTCAACAATAGACAGGTGACACACAATATGGCAAGTTCTAAATCGTCCCGAATTCATATAAAATTGTAAATACATTTAACCAGAAAATTAAAATACATGTATTATATGTCTCTGTTTTAACAGAAACAATCAATTATCTGGCATTAAAACGCGATTCTCCAAATAATTTAACAATTAAGGGGAAAGCCTAAATATAAAAATAGTTAATAATTTAAAAGTTACCGATATTAAAGTTTTACTACTTAAAGGCCTATTGCCCCCTTCCTTTACCCTACAAGAAACTTTCCCGTAAGCCGTTGATTGAACAGCGTCCGAATATTTTTAAAACGTTCATGTAATATGATGCTGTCATGTGTTAAAACAGTTATTGCCATATTGGCCATTCAAATCGGTAAATATCATCAGAAGTCCATTACTAGACTCTCTAGTAATGGACTTCTGATATCATTTAATCTGCACGTTCGGGATGACCCTTCAACCCAAACTCCTACGTTGTTCGGGTAAAGCAGAGACATATAATACATTATGTATTATATGTCTCTGGGTAAAGGAAGGTCACCCGGGCCGTGCAGAAAAATGCAATATACTGATTTGCATGTTCCATAACTATAACATATTTTTGTGTCCTGTTGATGAAGGACAGACAAGTATTTTTACATACAATTGAATAAAAGGTGTTTTTTTTCTCTAGGAATTAACCTTGCGATCTTCTATATCATGATTTTGCTAAATTCAATAATGCACTGCTAAACTTATATTGAATAATCATACAAATAATGCTTAAAGAATTGATGAAATTATATTGTTATCAGTTTAAAAGTATTACTATGATACATATGCAACAAGAATAAAATTAATCAAATGATACCAGTGTGAATATATGTCTCTGATGATAACGAATCATTTTTTTTTATACTACAAGATTATACCAGATTTATTGATAACGCTCAGACACATAAGTGTGTAACATGAGGAAATCTGTCAATGCCATCTAATTGTATTTAGGTTTGTGCGTTTTTCGATTAATAAAGAAGTCAATTAACAAAAAAAAAAAGAAAGAAAGGGAAAAATTCTCAAAAAAAAAGAATACAAAAAAAAATGTAAATGAAATAAAGAAATATTATTAATTTACAAATACGTACCTAAGTGCATTTAATAAAGAAATTCTTTAATAAAGCAACATTTTATCATATTATCAACCTAAAAATACCAATTGAAATAGGAAGATGGAATGGAATTCTTAGAGATGAAAGACAGTGTCATCTCTGCTCCTTTTCCATTGGAAATGAGTTTCACTACTTATTTGAGTGCCAGTCTGATATTGTTAAAAATATTAGAAAAATACATATTTCAGAATATTACCGCATTTATCCATGTGTTGAGAAAATGAAAGGACTGCTTTCATTTTACAATATCAGAGTTTTTAAGAACTCATCACTGTTTATTAAGAAATTAGTTAAAATATTGTAATTATACTCTTAATAATATGATTATATGTTAACATTGTTTTGTAGTAACCATAAATATGAATATGTATTTTGCCTCTTGTTACACATGTAAATATGTGTCTGAGTGTTTCAAAATTAAGTATTATATTATATAATATTATATTATCATTTCAATTTTTCATTTCTTTATTCTTATATTATTTTTATTTGTGTTCAATGATACCCGATTTGGAGTCTACCAAAAAGGTAAAATTCACTTTATGGGTATTTCTCGTGAATATAAGGCACACGTACCATCTACAATATACGGAAATGACACGGCTTGGTATTGTAAAATTACTGACGGAAGTTAAATATCAAATTCATATCCCCGGGCGAAGAAATTACCGGTTTGTCAAATTAAACACCGTTAGTACATTAACAAAAGTGTATTTATCTTTAACGCTGTCTAGGCGGAGAATAAAAGTTTTGGCAATTTTTGTAGGTTTTTAATTTTAATATGTAAATGAACAAGTAAGAACATCGCCAAAAACCTTAAGTGAATTGGAATATTAGCATTGCAGCCATTTGTCTTACGATAAAAAAATTAGTTTGGTCCGTCGATATGAAATTTTATAGAGGCAAGTAATATTTGTAAAATTGCATAAAATCTTTCATTAACAACAATTTGTAGAACTGATTATTTTGATCCTTCGAAATGTATAAAATAATGAATATTTATATTATTTAGACTCTCTCATACATAAAATTGCAGTATGCTTATAAATACTGTAGATTTGTATTTGATCATTGATTGCATAACTTCCAGTGACAAATATTTCATTACGTTTATTGTATTGCTAAACGTTTCTCAAGATAAAACTTTTACAATCAGTATTAAGTATTTTTTTATGACTTAATAAATTTTATGTAAATTAGATGATTCACGTTCCACTGATCTAAGTGTATTGTGTAGGTTAGTTTTCCAACATTATATAATATCGAATGTGAATAAACGCATCATAGATACCAGGATTGAAATTTTGTATTTGCGCCAGACGCGCGTTTCGTCTACAAAAGACTCATTAGTGACGCTCGAATAAAAAAAAGTTAAAAAGGCCAAATAAAGTACGAAGTTGAAGAGCATTGAGGACCAAAAATTCCTAAAAGTTTTGCCAAATACAGCTACGGTAATCTATTTCTGAGGTAGAAAAGCCTTAGTATTTCAAAAATTCAAAGTTTTGTAAACAGTTAATTATAATTATGACCATATCAATGATAATTCATGTCAACACAGAAGTGCTGATATAATATTTACACAATGCTTCAAAATATAAACATATTTTCCCCCATTTCAATCCTCATTAAAGAAATTAAGAATTATGTAATTAGTATAGAACAAAAATTATAATAACTAAGATAACTTATTTGCTTTAATTAACAATTGAAATGTATATTTTTACAAGAAAGTAAATTTGTAACTTACTTTCCAATCTGATATAATCCCAAGGGTGAATTGGGAACAGAAATATGGTTTCTACAGGTCTTCTTCCGACCGGCAGTAACACCCTTGCCAAAGTGGGGCATCCGTTTGGCTGTGCGGGATGTAAAAATACGCAGCCTCGTCCGGTCAGAATGGAGACGTTAAATCCGATGCTTCGTGTAGAGAGAGTGCCACACTCTCTGCACGTTAAGAACCCTTGTAAAAACTCTTTGAGTTGTCCGTAGGTGGCCTGTTGCAAGGGAAAATTTCTGTCTCTATCCAATATTTTTCAGCAACATATACCATATGCTTAACAACACGATATACCATACGATAGATGAAACGCTAAACGATATCATATACCATACGATAAACGAAATGCTAAACCATACCATGTAACATACGACATATAAAACGCTTAACGATACCATGTACTATACGATATATAAAACGCTAAACGATGACATTTACCATACGATGAACGAATGATGTACGAACGCTGACGGAACGTTGTACGCACGCTATACGAATGATGTACGGTCGATGCCCGAACTCTATACGAACGATTCCCAAACACTGTACGTACGATTCCCGAATGAAGAAAGTGTTAACTTTTACGTTACAAGGACTGTATAAAGGGTAGAAAAATCCAAGGTTTTCATTAAATTAATTTCAGAGAACGATCGAGATTTCAAATTATCTAGAAGGTCTGTAGAGTTTTTTAGAATCCATATATGGTTTATACCACTACGCGAATAAACAGTTTCACAGAATTTCTGAAGACCTTCTTTCACTGCGGACAGATTTGCACGGACATGATAATAATTTTAGAAAAACTGTGTAACAGAAGACCACGGAAATGTTCAAGTTGTCGTAACCACAATCCCTTTCTCAAATGTGACACTACCGAACGAAGCAGGTGACAAGTTATTACCTGCATTAACAACTGAGCATCCCAGGTTTCGGTAGGGTTCATTTTTCCATCTTTAGTTTTCTGTGTTATGTTTAATCTTCGTCATTTATTATTTAAACATTATTGTTGTCATTTTTTTTTTAATGTTTTTGATTTTTTATAATCCCATTGTATTTCTTTTGTTTTGCAGGACATGGCGAGGCAACCGGGCAGGTAGCAAGTTTTGTCAGCTGGTGGCAGTGAATTTCAAATGCTGAATTGTGCTCCTCCAAATCATTTCAATTAAAATATAACCACCTTTGTACTCAGTACTAATAATTTTGTTGTTAATCAGAGACAACGCGTGCCTGTTACAAACCAATACACATATAGAAAGCCCCCTGTTTATGATGGGTCATCATGCTGGCAGGATTACTTGGTTCAGTTTGAATTATTGGGTAAACGATATTGTTGGAACAGACAGGACAAACCTATGGAATTAGCTACTTACTTAAGGGGACAGCTGTAGCAATATTAAGCAATTTGGGGGCACCGGATAAGGATGATAAAAACATTTGGTTCAGGCTTCATATACACTGCTAGATTTTAACCTACCAATCAATCAGCAATTTAAAAGTCTAAGGTAAAAAGTGGGATCAGAGAAAAAGGAAGAGACTGTACAAGAATTATGTCATAACGTTTAGCGACTGGTTAGATTAACATTTATAGGGTTGGATGGAATTAAAGGATCAATTGGCCCTTGATTGTTTTATAGATTCTTAAGGTGCGCCCTATGGAAAAGGCTGAATTTAATTTTGATATTAGGTCTAAAATAGTAAAACATGAGATGACCACGGCGGATATTGAGTCACAAGCATAGTTTGGACTTTTTTCGTGTCAAAAATACGTCACTTAAATGTAATAGTGAAGTTGCAGAGCCATCTGTTTGCTGAAAATGTTTTTGTTCCAGCAGAATCGGAAAAAGGAACTAAATCTTTTGTAGAGGGCGTTTCATTTGATAATTGCCTTGTTTTCATCGAACCTAGTAGTCCCAGTATGAGTGAACAGGGTCTCCTGGTAGCTCGAACTGTGGCTTAACAAAAAAATGATTTTGTTCTCCCTGAGATTTATTAATCTAAGTAAACAACCTCAAAATTTACAGAAAAACATGCACGCAGCTGTGTACGAACCTGTTGAATCTATTTACTATACGTACTTTTTAGAAGGTGAATATGGGGGAATAAATAAATATTTGTGTAGAGAAAGATCAATATGCATAACTTCCAGAATATATGAAGCCTATTTTAAAGTCTTGAGAAACCTTGTCAAATGAGCAAATGATTAGGGTTAAGCAACTTTAAACTAAACATTTAAATATTTTTGCTAAATCCAAAATTAATCTTGGTAGGACAGACCTGATGACTAAAAAAATACAGTTAACGCAGCACTTATAAAACAAGCGCCGAAAAGGCTCCAATTGGCCAAACGAGACAATGTCGAGAAGGAATTACAGCACATGATCGAGTGTGAAATAATTGAACTTTCGAAGAGTGAATGGTCTGCAAATTGTGTTTTGGTAAAGAAACGTGATAAGAGCCTTCGGTAAGCGGTTGGTCATCGTGGGGTCTAAGTTAAAGAATCGTATCCAGTTCCCCTATTTACGACGATTTGGACGCTCTGGCTGGCGCTTATATGCTGAGAATTGTCGATTTATTTAGTGTTATCTGGCAAGTCGCTATGGACCCAAATGATAAAGAGAAACGGCAATCCCTACCTCGCGTAGACTGTTCGAATTTTACGTCATGCTGTTCGGGATATTAAACTGACAAATCGCCTGGTGTACCTAGACGACATCATCATATAATTGCAGGATTTTGACAGTCTTTATCGCGTCTGGATAAAGTACTTGATCGCATCGGCATAGCTGGTTTAAAAAAAACACTGAACATTTGTCAGTTCTTCTACAAAAAAATAGCCATTTTGGGCCATATTGTAAAAAAAGATGGTATTTCTACCAACTCCAGTAAATTGATGGTGTAAAGATTTGCCTGTCCACGTAATGTACATGAAGTAAGTTTTCAAGGAACTTGTTCCTATAGCTAATTACGGTTCATTTGTGGTTTTTATGACATCGCAAAACCGCAGCATAAAATGACAGAAAAAAGGCCCGATTATTATTGACCCAAGAATGTCAAATTGCGTTCGAAACATTAAGATGACGTAGGACAACCGCACCGATCTTAAATTACCCGCGACAAGACTGTCTATTATTTTCGAAACGGATCGATGTGAGCGGCTTCGGTGTGGGAGCAGTGCTGTCGCAGTTGCAGGAGGGGAAGACCGGTAAGTGGCCAATAATTACATCAATCAAGATGAGATAAAGTTGCCTGTATTTTACAAAATATACTTTATTTTAATTTATCCACTTCGGTAGATTATTCCGTTAACGAATCCTCGTTAGTTTGATGGTGAATCGTCTCGTTATAAATTACCCTTTCAAGTAAACAGTAGCAGAAGACATTGATTATACGGTTTTATTTGGCAACATATCACCTTAAAACCATGAAAAATAAAATTACGTAAGTATAGGAGTACGAGTACTTTTTTAATCGGGGCCTCGTATCCATTGTTTATTCGTTATATGTCGGTCACAAGTCAGGCACCTGTAATTTAGCGGTTGGCGATGGTTCTTGTCTGTCATATTTGGTTTTTGTTTTGGAAATTGCATTGTCGTACCGTTTTATGATTGTGGAAGGGTGTACGCTGACCAATTATTGCTTATATCCACGTCAGTTGAACCCTTGTGAACAGTTGTCTCGTTGGCAATAATTCCGTTTCGCCTTATTATTTTTATAATATTGCAATACCAGGAAATTATTAGCCAAATAAAATGTCACGGTTTTGGTTTTTGTTTAAAATTTTCATATGCATTGAACAAAGTTTCGTCGTTTTACAAAGAACGTGTTGTTTTCATAACTGTTGCGTTTACACGTTATACATCAATTAAAACACCACATTTTGTTGTTTGCCAATGAAAAATGACACAAACCTCATGAAACATCTTATGCATTTTTTACAGTGTTGTAACCATAGTAATAGGTATATTGTTTTACTATAATTAGAAAAAAAAACTATCATGTAAATTAGTGCACTGAAGACTTAATTGATAACCCGCTGCATGTTCAATAAAAACAACAAAAATGCTCTTAATTACATAAATGTATAAGATCTTGACAATTATTCAAACATTTATTTATTCATTAACCGCCAATAAGGTTTTAAATTATCTTGTTTTCACAAATTTTTTGAATGCATGATGGTTGAAGCCGCCTATATTTCATTGGCAATACTTTAACATATTGATTAATCGATTGTTGTTTGCTGAATCGTGCTAAATATTTCATAAATATATAAAAGACGGGGAATTAATTCAATATGCAATTTCTGCAAAGCAAGGCGACAGGAAATTCTGGCGATAATTTCGGCTTGAAAATGAGTGAAGTTTAGAAAGGGCAGAAATTATACCTTCCTCATACCCTATATGTACCCTTTAATTTAAGTTGTTGCGAGAGTTTGCTAACTGTTGTATATATAACAATACATTGATTGTACCTCAATTTTCAAGTTTTATTAGCATGTAGTAAATTTGTTGTATTTGACAGTCCAAATTGCTTATCAAAAGCGATTGTAAACGCATAGAAAGAAGATGAAGAGTTTTTTGGCTGTCCCTTTCTAAACAAAATATCAAAAATAATATCATAAAATATGCAAATTACAGAAAAACCTTGATCAGTAACCGATAATTTCTCTGTTGCCAATGGACGTTAAACAACCAACAATCGATCATTCTTTTGTAAGGGGCATTGTATCGATTCTTAATTTATAACAAAAACTGTTTTAGAGGGAAAGCGAAATTTATGTTTTATTAAAGTTAAAATCAATGCTTGTCCCAACATTCGGCTTGCACCCCTTGAGTATCATTATGATTCCACCACATAGTGTATCTTCGTATTACTTATCTTGATAAAATGTTTGGAAATCCAGTAGAAATACTAAAGTGTATGAATGGCCACTATGGAAATTTAACTTTTGGTCACTCAAATTCAGAATTAAATCGATCAACAAAATTTTAAACGATCTAAGTACAGCTCTCGACTATATTGAAATTGCTTTTTATTGATATTAGGCTTATCAATGTTATCACATGTTTATATAGATTTTTATGTGTTTATTTTGACATCCTTAATTTGTAGGGTAAACTAAAAATGAAATTAAGTGCAACAAAACCAGACAAGAAAACTCCGAAGACAATTTAGACAAATCAGTTCTAGAGATGGGGTGTTAAATGAAAAACAACCAATTTAAGCTAATACCGAAAAAAAAGAAGATCAT
Organism: Mytilus californianus; assembly: GCF_021869535.1. Classification (NCBI taxonomy): domain Eukaryota; kingdom Metazoa; phylum Mollusca; class Bivalvia; order Mytilida; family Mytilidae; genus Mytilus; species Mytilus californianus. The sequence goes on along the minus strand of NW_026262582.1, from coordinate 44,153,414 downwards.
TTCAACCAGGGTATAGCACATATAAGCAAAATACTTAGGAGTTATGCTTATTCAAAACTACGGAAAATACCTTATTTTGTCCATGATTTAAATTTAACCCAAAACAATGCTAATAGGAACGTTTTTCGAAGATCTCTCTCTTTTGAAAATAACAAATTTCTTCCAGTAATTTTTATTTGAATGTTTATGCGTTTGGTATCATCCTTTATCTGTTAAGAAATTCCTGTCAATTCACCATACACTGAAATAAATGGTCCAAATATGGAATTCAGTATCCAGTGAATTTTAAAAACAAAGAACAAAAAACTTTATCTGCATTCAAATATCCTTAAAAGTTATCATATTTTTAACAACATTTTATATTTTTTTATTGTAACAACTATATATATATATATGCCCTTTTTGTAGTTGTTTTTTGTTTGTTGTGTATATATTTGTAATGTATTATTTTGTATTGGTAGATTGATAGTGTTTTATTCATGTAGTTAGAATTGTATCTACAAGGCCTTGTTGAAAATTCAGAAATATGGTTTAATTCTCTCTTAAAATAGAGATATACTTATAATTAACATCATAGGATTTGGACAGTTTGACAGAAAGCAAACCAAAAGATAAAAATCAAAGAAATCAAATCAATTCAAAAAATCAATCAATTGAAAATTCAGAAATATGGTTTAATCCTCTCTTTAAATAGAGATGTAATTATAATTAACCTCAGAGGATTTGGACAGTTGGATAGAAAGCAAATCAAAAGATAAAAATCAAAGAAATCAAATCAATTCAAAAAATCAATCACAACATTAACAAATGTTTTCTGTTGGCTTTTGCTTTAGTTTTTCTGGTTTTTTTTTAATGGAAATATGAGGAGATGTTACAAAATTAACAAAGTCCTCTCCCCGGCTTGGTGAGTTGAATTGACGAAACTGCTTACAAATGAATTATAAGTCAATCATCTAGATTTTACTATAAGTATCACATTCTTATTGTAAGTTGTTTTACAACAAACAGTTTTTGATGATCAACAAAGGATGATAGAAATTTACCGTCATCTTACACGAGGTTCTGTTTAGGGGTGTTCATTTCTGTTTGTTGCCCATTATTTTCATTTTTTTCTTTATATTTTAGCACCCCAGTATTCTCTAATTCTTTATTGTTTTGCCTATTTCTCTTCTTTACTGTCTTTTAGACCATTTGTTCTATTTTGCCTATAAGTCTCTATTCGGTAATTCCAATCCAGAACCTCTTTCATTAGAAAGGTACAATTGAACGACTGAATAATAATCTGATAAATGACGGATTCTATAGGTACTGCAGAACTAAAAGGTAACACGAATCAAAATTTGATATACATGGTCTGAAAATACATTGTATCGCAATTAAAATGAAAACAGCACACAAGAGTCTGCTGTACACGATAGAATACAAAACCAATTGTTTTATATGGCAATCGGTAACACAGATCTCATTGAGTCTGTCATAGATATAGCAGGTAAAAGTGTATAATTAATTGTCAATGGATTTTTTTCCCATGGAAGCGATGAAGTGTAATACACATAACACAGCAAAAATCTAAATTTTAATTGCAAAAGAATAAAAATTATACAGACACAACCCAATATATACATAAACATTTCTTGAAATTAAAATAACTTTTTTGGATTGATATAATCTACTACGAAAATATCCATTTACCAGAACGTTTAAGAAAAGTGAATTGTAAACCCTCTGGTGAATAGGAATTATTCAATTTATCAAAAAAAAATATGTCTTTAAAAGTGATATAATCATATGAAAGCACTTGCAAATAGCTGTATTTGTCAATTAAACGTATTTCATTAAACATACTATCACGTTGTCAAATACTTTGCAAAGTTGAGACTATGCTGCTTGAATTTCACAAAGTGTACTATTATAAACTGTTTCGTCATTTTTTGTAAATTCTTCCATCAACAAATCCACATGAGTGTAATGGTAGATCGTCTCGTAATGAACAACTTGTTCCAAGTAAACAACTGCAGCAGACATTAGATTATAAGATTGTAGGTGCCACCGTATGCATGTCACCTGCAAAAATAAAATGTCTATTGTATAGTTTTTCCTCTTTCATCCGATATTTATAAAAAAAAAATACTCAAGTATTAAAGAAATTATATCTTCAAATAATTTAAATAATTTTAAATTGGGCCAACAATTTCTAGAAAGTATATTTAACAGTTGAAACAAATAGAAGTAATTACACTGCATCTTTAAGATACTAACTGGTCCTTATCTTATGTTACTTACTTATAGTTGATTTTCAGTACACGAGCCCTGAGGTTCCTCTTCACCAGACTCATAATTTAAGTTATTTCTAATACTGTTTTGTCCGTGACTTCCGGATATTTCTGCTCTATAGTCAGTTTAATAGAGCTCTTCGTCAGACCAATATTTATCTAATCGGTTTTTAAAGGTATGGATGGGGCTTTAGTGATTTTATCTGGTAGTTCGTTCCAGGTTTTAGCAATTCTAACAGAGAATGAGTGTTTGCGGATGTTAGATTGAAATCTTTGATGGATGACTGTGTTGCTATTTGTCCTGCTACTGGTTCTATGTTGTGAATCATCTGCCATTTTTAAAAGGAGCTTACTTTCTTATCATAGTAGCTATTGATAGTTTTGAAGGTTTCAATAATATCCCCTCGTATTCTCCTATATGATAGTGTAGGTAAGCCTAGTTTTTAAGTCTCTCTGGATAGCTCATGGCTTTGAGACCTGGTAGTTGTTTTGTTACCCTTCTTTGGACTCCTTCTATTTTGTCAATATCTTTTTTCTTGTATGGAGACCAGACTGAACTAGATAGTCCAAATGAGTTCTGACCATGGTTTTATACAATGGTACGAATGTCTCAGTACCCAAGTATTTAAAAGTTCTTCTGAGAAGTGCAAATATTGAGTTGGCCTTATTTACTTTTTCGCTTATGTGATTTTAAAAAGTGAGTTCTGAGTCAATTAGTACTCCTATATCTTTTTCCTCTTTAACCTTTATTATTAATAAAATTGAGAATGGAAATGGGGAATGTGTCAAAGAGACAACAACCCGACCATAGAACAGACAACAGCAGAAGGTCACCAACAGGTCTTCAATGCAGCGAGAAATTCCCGCACCCGGAGGCGTCCTTCAGCTGGCCCCTAAACAAATATATATACTAGTTCAGTGATAATGAACGCCATACTAAACTCCAAATTGTACACAAAAAAACTAAAATTAAAAATAAAACAAGACTAACAAAGGCTAGAGGCTCCTGACTTGGTTTGTATGATTTAGAAGACTGTAATTAGTTGAGTGGTCAGTGCTATTTGATTTCTTACATATTTTCATGTATTTACATTTTTCAGGGTAAAATTTTAGTAGCCATTTGTCACTCCGTGTTTCCATCTTATATAGGTCTTCTTGTAGAATTTCTCTGTCATTCTGATTCTTTATTACTCTGAAGATCTTGGTGTCATCAGCAAATAGATAGGCATCAGAATCCACTTGGTCAGGAAGATCATTTATGTACAGTACAAATAACAAATAACACGGGCCTAATACTGATCCTTGGGGTATGATGTATGTTATCAAAACATGATAGCTGACAAAACCATGCCATCAAAATGAGACCCATTCAGATAAACTGTTATATGTGGGTTGCATATTCCTTTCTCAGCCTAAAAGTAAGACAAACAAATGTTTTTTTTTATTGTTTTATTTTTTTTTTTATTAAAAAAGAGAAACGTACAAAAGAAGTATAACTTCGCATACATGAGTGTCGTTTAAAATGAAAATTCGTACACGTGAATTGCATTCCTCTCTCGACATTTTCTTTGTTTTCATTCTGAACCGATTTGTACTATTTTTTACTATCCAAGATGGCAGAAGACTCCGTTACTTCTTGAGATAAAATTGATATATACAGTTCTTACTTACATAATTCAGTCGTGTTTGATTTGTTAGTTCAAAAGGATCCTGCATCTTCAAAAAACTGCTGATACAAGATGACTTTGATTATCACAGGGAGAATGGGCGAAAGGAATGAAACAAATAATATGTATCATGACCAGAAAAGCTGTAAAAAAGGGAAATGTTTTACAATATTGTCAAGTACAAACCCATATAAAATAATTGAAAAACTCTAACGTAAGATAAAAAATGGATTTAAACAAAAAAATTACCGTTAAAAATAAATGACATTCTAAAGAATGATAAGGTAAACAGTTGTTACCCTTCCTCAAACTGAGGTAAACAGTTGTTACACACCCTAAAATATTGAGTACCCGCTCTAAAAGGCAGGTAAACAGCTGTTATCCGCTTTCAACATGTTCAAAGAGAGGTAAATAGTTGTTACACACCCTAAAAGTTTGGGTACTCAAAGATATGTTATATCATTACGTGTATCTCCTACACTAAAAAATATTATTGTGTATTTCTGTATATGTAATCCAATTCGTAAGGCCTATTATGGCTTTAAGCGACAATATTTGTAGATTTTGTAAAATGTTGAGTTATAACCACAAAAACGATTAAGAAAGACAGTTTTGCGCATCACCATAATTATATTTGATAAAATTGATGGTTTTGTTTTTATCATTTTTGCTTAGAAAGTCTGTCAATGCAAACTTTTACAAAGACATTTAAAATTTGAGATATTTGATCAAAAGGTCTAAAAAAAAACTATGTATAGTACTAAATCATGTTGATACAAATGTACCATTTTGATTTTATTGGTCCAAAAATCTATTTTTCATAGCTACCATAGTAGCTATTTTCATAGTTACCATGACAAAAATGAATTTCAATTACTAGTATCTTATCATAATATTGTGTTCGTATGTTTACCTTATCGCTATTTATGTAAAATTGAGAATGGAAATGGGGAATGTGTCAAAGAGACAACAACCCGACCATAGAACAGACAACAGCAGAAGGTCATGTGTATTTTTCCTTTGTTAATTTTTTGTCATAACTATTCATATCATGCTACTCGCTTGAGATAGAAAATGATCGCTAGAAACTAAGAACGCACGCACCGTTTATCAATGTACACATGTTTGTGTATATATTTGTTATCTAAACTTTTATTTCAAGTGAAACAACACACCATTATACCATTATTCATTTAAATTTCAAAAAAGGGGGGGGACTCCAAATATTTTTTTTTATATACCCACACCCATTTTCCGTTTAAAGTGGCATAGCGTCTTGTTGAACTTTTATCGCAAGAGGTATGAACTCATCTTTTAATGCCATATTTATCATGTTTATAGTGGGTTCACAAATAGTCCATAAATAGGGAAAAAGCTATAAGGTTCATACTAAAAAAATCGATAATATATTGAGTAATTAGAAATTAAATGATTTATCATTTTATCTTAACTATTTTGAAAAAAAAAACATATAAAGTTAAATATCTATTTCATTTCAAACACACGTTCTGTTAAGGCTTAAACGCCCCTTGAATCTGACTGGTCCATTTTGCTAAAATTTTAACTGTCAGGCTCAATATGCCATCCATACTGTTCGGTCGTGTTTTAAATAAATGCTACATTATTGCATATTAAACATAATCAAACCTTTGGTGTAACTAAAACAAACGTATAACCCCAATTTATTGGTCACGGATTAATTAGGCCTCAATAATTATCAATTGATTTCACATTGATCAATTGTAGTTATCATTTTTATTGTAAAAGATAAGAATTCAAAGGGTTTCAATAAAGCATAAATTGGTGAATGTTTACAAATTTAAAGGTGTGTGATTGGTGACCTAAATAAATAACGTCACATAAAAAAAAATAATAATGATTATATATATGATAAGTTTCACATCGAAATATTTTGTACAATAACTACCACTTAATAAAATCATTACCTACGTAGGCTTACATATTCATATACATAAAAGACTTTGTCTTAAAGTTTTATTTAGAAATACGATAGGATACATCTGAGCCGGATCACCCCTATCATATCACCCTAGCTTGAGTTTCTTTGTTCTGCATGCTTTCCTTTGGTCTGTAACGTTTAGGCAAGAATGTCAAATCCACAATAAAACAAAGAAATATTTATACGGAAAAAACTAACTACCAAAATTTATGTAGAAAAAATCCAGTGTTTATGCTGGGAAACGAACTCAAGACCGTTAGCATATAGACCCACGATTCATACCCTTACACCAGGACGACTGGGTAGAAACTCTCTGTTAATTTAACATAATTAACCATTGAGTCCGTGGCTTATAAAGAGTATATACAATATAGTAATATATAAAGTATATTTTAATGATTGTGTGGCCTTCTAAACTAGATGTTTTGAAGCGTAAATGTTTTTTTTTTATATAATCTAGAACAGCTGCGATGTAAAATAGTTATCCCATTTGGACTTGGTGTGTCAGTGTAAGATCACCCTCTGGCCTCCGGCCATCGGGGTGATCTTACACTGACACACCGCGTCCTCATGGGATAACTATTACTTAGTAGTCTGCCTATTTCTCTGCAAACACAACCACTGGACTAGTAATTAACTATTGTTACTTAATCTATTCTTTACAAATTGTATTTGATAACCTCAACATTATCTTGCATAGTATATTTATCCAGTTATCTCTTGATTACCCTTTAGGAAACCTCCTAAGTCATTCCAATCATCATCCCTATCAAGTAAGACTGCATGCAACTGTTTGACTGATTTCAGAAGTATACAAAAATTAGTCTTACAGAGAACCATACGAGGCTTCCTTTTTTCAGATAGACAATTCTACAAGATCATTAACATTTCAGCTATTCAGTTCGCAGTAGCCTTTTTAAATTTTTTATTGACAAATTAATTGATAGAGTGTCCTATGTTATCATTCCTTCAAATAATTTCAGAAGGAAAACGAAATTGAGCAGCAAACGATACAATATATATCTATAGAAATTGAAAGGACAGAAAGAAAGAATCAAAACGACGGGAGTAGTGTGTGGGAGGAACATGGAAAAAATGTGTAGTGGATGTAGCTATTGGGAAAAAATACTTAATATACAGTTACAGAAAATGTTATTTTAATTTTTGAACTGATTATAAGCTTTCTGTATGATTGTTTGAGTTTTTGCAATTTGTTCTTCCAGAAAACAAGAACCACTTAACACAAATACACGATGTACAAAACAAAACTCATGTTGTAAAGAAGCAACAGTATCAGGTTAAATGCATATGATTTATATGTCAGAAATTGCTTTGATTTTGTTTTCTTTTTGATAAATATAATGAATAAATAAGACTTGTTGTTTTCATAATTTTGTTTTACTTATATGAAAAACGACATCATTGAACCAAATTAAGATTAATATAAATCAATACCGAAGCTTTTAAACAATTTGAGAACCCGTTTTGTAATAAAAAAAAATAGTTCTGGTTGTAGCATTATCTGTTGAAATTTCTGCAGCTTTCGCTGTAGCATCTTATGCAACGCCTCTCCGTAGACAAAAAGAGGACTACTGAATTCGACAATTGGGAACTGCGACACCATATGGTTGCAATGACAAAATTGATGGTATAGGTATTCTATCTAGTCCTTCCTGTAGCTCGGTGAATGTAATGAATATTTTCAACTCTACTCCTCGACGTAGACGCAGTCATGGTCATCTTCATTATACATCACCTACTTTGCATGATGTTTCTATTAATGACTTGCTGCCATTTATACAAAAGCCGTTAGGCATTCATCACATTCGCACGAAACTGTATTCATTACCCCTTTCAAAATTTCATTCTCTGTTTAATTTATGTTTGGAAACCACTGTTACAAACCCTCATTCAAACCAATACAAACTTACAGCTATCTTTTCGGATATTGCAAGTCACAGACTTTTCAAACCAGTTCGCATTGGAAAAGATGAAAAAGAGAAAAGATCTTTTCTTAAACTTTCCTTTGCCAACAAAGGTCTCGATGGCGTCAACTTAGGCAATACCCTTCATCATAAATTAGTTCGGTCGAAAATACCACCTTATTTTAAAGATCAGTCTGTACCAATAATTTCTTATACCTATACCAAACCAATTGCAACTAAAATTTTCAATTACAAACACGTTTTGCACGATCTCAACATTGACGACTTCAAGTCTAAACCTCCTGATTGCACCTGTGCTAGTTCCCAATTCACATATATCCCGGCTGGCCACGTTATTACCGGAGACCTCAACATTGTCAATAACACTTCCCTGCGAAATTTGTTATCCAAAGGTCTGAAATATCGTAAGCCTAAATCCATCAATTGAAAATTCAACTTCAAAATACTGATGGATTCAGTCGAGGATTATGCCGGGCAATTGGCTAAACGCGAGAAAGAAGACGTAGATACTCTTTCCGAATGGATTAAGGCTGTGAGGTCGTTGATACAAATCCGAATTAAGAAACTAAATGGGCATATCAATACCCACGCTACGTCAATTTTTAAAGACCCAAATGTTGCAAAACACTTGCCCTACCTCCATGACAAATATGTTGTTGTCCCCGCAGATGAAGCCCCAAACAACATCGTTTTTGTGTGTAAATATGATTACATAGACTGCGTGATAAATTAATTAGGTATTGACAATTCACTTGGAAACTCAACATATACCCTCACGACATTTACTAAAGAGGAAATCCTGGATAATCATAGGTCTGTTCTATATTCCTTTGGAATTTCAACCAAAGATGAAGAACTGGATCTTCTCTCACTGTATTGGATACCTAAACTACATAAGTGTCCTTACAAACAACGGTATATTGCTGGGTCTTCCAAGTGCTCCACGAAACCTCTTTCTAACTTATTAACATCTATTTTATCAGCAATCAAAGCCGGGCTCCAAAGTTATTGTGAAACTGTCTATTCTAGAGGTGGCGTGAATCAGATGTGGATACTAACAAATTCCAAAGATCTTTTAGAGTACATACAATCTAAGACTCTCTCATCTTGCAATAGTATTAAAACATTTGACTTTTCTACACTTTACACAAGTATTCCCCATTCCAAACTAAAAGACAAATTGAAAGAGTTGGTATTACTTTGTTTCATTAAAAAGAATGGCGAACGTAGATACAAGTATCTTGTCTTGGGGAGGGATAAATCCTACTTTGTAAAGAATCACTCTGATTCAAACAAAAAATTCTCTGAAACTGACATTATCAAGATGCTTGATTTCTTGATTGACAACATATTTGTTACGTTTGGAGGACGTGTTTTTCAACAGACTGTCGGAATTCCAATGGGAACCAATTGTGCCCTCTTCTTGCCGACATGTTTCTTTATTATTATGAGGCTGACTTCATACAGGAATTTCTTAGGAAGAAAGATAAGAAGTTAGCAATATCCTTTAACTCTACGTTCCGTTATATAGATGATGTTCTCTCACTAAATAATACAAAATTTGGTGACTATGTTGAACGAATCTATCCCATCGAACTAGAAATAAAGGATACTACAGATACAGTTAAGTCTGCCTCATATCTTGACTTACATCTAGAAATTGACAATGAGGGTCGGTTGAAAACAAAACTTTACAACACAAGAGATGATTTCAGCTTCCCAATTGTGAACTTTCCATTTCTATGTAGCAACATTCCAGCAGCGCCTGCATACGGAGTATATATCTCCCAATTGATACGATATTCCCGGGCTTGTGTTTCCTATCATGATTTCCTTGATAGAGGATTGCTGCTCACAAGGAAGCTATTAAACCAAGAGTTCCAAATGGTGAAGTTGAAGTCATCCCTTCGTAAATTTTACGGACGCCATCACGAGTTGGTTGACCGTTATGGAATAACCGTTTCACAGATGATATCGGATATGTTCCTTATGTCGTAACTACAATACCCTCCCTTTCCACGAATGTGACTTACCGAATTAGACTATTTACCGAATTTGTAATAACATAAGCAACACGACGGGTGCCACATGTGGAGCAGGATCTGCTTACCCTTCCGGAGCACCTGAGATCACCCCCAGTTTTTGGTGGGGTTCGTGTTGCTTAGTCTTTGGTTTTCTATGTTGTGTCATCTGTACTATTATTTGTCTGTTTGTCTTTTTATTTTTGGCCATGGCGTTGTCAGTTTGTTTTCGATCTATGAGTTGGACTGTCCCTCTTGTATCTTTCGTCCCTCTTTTATGCATTAAAATCTCCATTGTCAGGCCCATTATCCATTTCTGAAGTCATGGGAAGTCTTTGGAGGCATACCCGTCACAAACTTGAAGTCATAGTGGTAGTTTTGTCAATTGCCGAAAACAAGTTTTCAATTAATACTATAATGAATAAAGTACAATGTTTACAATATTTTTATTATTTTGAGATCCGGCCCCCGTCATTCAACCGTTCTTATTCTGACACGTATTCGGACTCGGGTCAGAGTCGTACACTTATTGTAAATCTCAAGTAAGACTTGTCACGCTGTCTAAAACGACTGTAATATTACACACACATCTATTTATATCTATGTAAATAGAAATCTCTGTAGATTTACAATATGGCATAACCATATATAAATAATTACTTAATATCAAAAAGGAACGAAATTGTTATACATGTACTTAATTATACTAATATACTATTTTCAAAACGAAATATTAATTGAGAACACACATGAATAAACATAATACATAACACATTAAAGAATCATCTACATTGACCACTTGTATGGCAAGCCGTTGTGCAATTTATTACCTATTTATTAATATTTAAAATATTATTGATTAATATTGAAAAATGATTTTTCAATATTAAAAATTCATTTTTAAATATTAATCAATTGAATTTTTAATCTATCATTTTTGATATTATTAAATGAATGTCTAATATTAAAAAATTTCCTCCACCATTTATCATAAGGTCTATGGGGGAAAAGAGATCCAGTCTAACAGGGATGACTTCTCTCTATTCTGAATATTTAAGCACTCCATTATTCTCTATTCTTTATTTTTTGCCCCTTCCCCCTATTCTTAATTGTTTGCCCTTTTATCTGCACTGTTTTGCCCATTATTCTCTATTCTGCTAACCCCTCACAGATATAGAAGTTATCTGTTGCCTACTTACTGACAGAGTATATGTTGTTTGCATTATAACAAGGCGATGTACATATATACCTAAGGAAGCAATGATTGCTGCTTGTTTCATTTTGGCTTATCCTTGTTTTTGTTCTTTATCCAGTATCAAGTGTATCAAGAATGACTGTACTGATGAACATTGATGCATAATCTTTTAAACATTTCATAAGGAATTCCAAATCCAGGCCGAGGTTGTTTCAGTATTGAGTCCTGATACATGTAATTCATAATTATATATAAACCTCTGCTATTTAATGATTTGATATTACCTGTGTTTTCCCATTACAAATAGTTTGCCATAATCTAATGACCTTATCGGGAATGAAAGTGGTCAACGGCTACGTTATTTGTAAAAAACATGCGAACTTTTTTATTTAAAGGTAGGCGAAAGTTAAGAATACTAACATGACTAAGGTCGTTACGGGACAAGTAGTAAAGATACCGTTGACAGAAAAAGATAAATATATTTCGGTTTATCGACTCTATGTTTGATTCATAAAATATTTTCTCTTTAAATCATGTTAATAATGCATGTGAAAAACTATAGATCTTTTACAAATATTAATGGACACATGATGAATGAGTTAATGAAAGTTAATTTTTCGGAAGCGAACATTTTTTAGGTTATTAAATCCTGAAAACACCTACATACATAAAGTGTAAATGAACGATTAAATCTTTTAACTTTACTCTATATTACGAAATATAATTTGACATTATCATGATTATCCGTGAAAAAATATATAGAACATAGCAGTACATATGTATGAGATAAAGTATTCCTGGTAAAATGTGTCCGGGCTGACACATATTACTAGTATAAAAAGTCCATGGTTACAGAATTTATTAGTGTTTTTAGTCCGATGTCAGTAATTTATGTCCCTAAACTTATTTACCTAGGAATTCATGTCCATGTCATTAATATCACTATGTAAAAATGTCCATGTCCTATGTTTTACTAGGACAATTTGTAATGAAATAAATCATTGAAATGTTGTAAAAAGTTGAATATTTAAGTGTTATATGTTTTAATATTGTCTTATGCTTCCTGAATGTAAACTGCTCCCAGACTTTTTTCCTAGGTAATCAAGTCCATGATCATAATGTTACTGAAAAAGTACGTCCTAAGAAAATGTATTCTAGGAAAAATAAGTGCCAGACATGTTTTGCTAGCTATGGGCTTATTTTCGTTGGAAAATTTATCCTGGGACTTACATGCGTAGTAAAATTATGGTCATAATATTTTTGTTTCGTAATTTGAATCGTTTATACTTTTTCACAGATCATTTATATGACATTAATTGTGTGTAAAGGGAGACAACTGCAACGGTAAATTTCAAGTACGCTATCGGTAAAAAAAATAACCCGAGACTGCAAATGAATGAATTGATAGATATATAATCATTATTCAAGTATAAAACTTAATTGACGAGTCGACCATTGTCGAATGATCTGAAAAAAATAGTTTAGCTCAACCACGTATTCAGCTGTCTGTCTGCAGTCGGGAGCTTATTCCCGATTATTCTTTATTCTTTATTTTGTTTTCCCTTTATTCTACTCTTTTTGCCCATTATTCTCTATTCTGTAAACCCAATTTGACCTTCATAAAGGGTTTTGACATGAAATATGAAATGTCATTGATAGAGTCAATGTCTATGAATTATTTTACTGTTGATAAAATGTTGCATTAGTAGAATCTACCCAAGGCGTGGATTGCCGAAACCAGATGTTGCCCAACTTTTTGGAATTTTTGGGTTTTAATGCTGATCAACTACACCTTTGATTTGACTCTTTTTTTTTAACTCGAGTGACACAATATTTGTATCTTTGGTGAGTTTTTACGAGATGCTGAAAACTTTATTAAGAAGTTGTTTTAATGTATTTGGTTATTGTTTTCATGTTTTGTTTAAATTCCCTTTTTTATTTTGCTTGATTGTGTGTATCTCTTCACTTGAAATTAAAAACTCTTCGCTTAAAACAGGAAAACAAGGTATCGTCACAAATATCAATATAGTCACTGTGTTGATCTTCCTCAGCACCAGAATTCAGCTCCAGTTTATAAGGGGTTCATGTTGCTCAATCGTTTTAATGTGTAGTGTTTTGTCGCCTGTTGTTTTCTCTTTTCGTTTTCTCTTTTAGTTATGGCAGTTTTTGTCATTTTACTATTGATTATTTGCGTTTTCCCTTGTAATATATCAGGGCCCGGTAACAAAAAACGTCATATAAAGGCCTCGTTAGTCATAGTTTACACTATCACAAAGAGTGCGATACGAAAACAAAAAGTGAATGTCTGACACATATCCGAAAAGCGTAGACTAGTTTCAACTCATTACTGTTGAGGAGATGATTCAATTTAAAATCATTTTGTTGAGTGGTATTGTAACAATGTTTGACGAAAAAAATTAAGTTCATTCAACATATTGAAATATTGAATTTCAGAGTATCTACAAGCAGAAAGTAAGTATATATATCTGACAGATCATAAAAATACTCGTACGTTACTTACAACTAGGAACTGTCAAGCTACTAAATATTTATTCGAAATTAAATATCTAATATAGAAATTTCCAAATATAATGAATATGAAGACATTTGTTGAGTACTTTTTGATGAAAAAAAGAGACGAAAAAAAGGACGGACACGCTAATTGCGATATAGTCCCACTCCTTCTTTACAGTAAGGGAAATCACAGATGTTCACATACTTCCAACTGTGCTAGGACTTTTTGTCCGGCCATTGCAATGCGCATGTCACTTTATCACCATGTTCGTGCGTGCGCGTAATATTATCTTCAGCTGTACCAGGGGGCCGTATGTAATCCGATCAATGATGTTGGATTCATGGCTGAAAACGGTGGTATCAATGTTCATTATGATATATGTATGTATTCCTTTTATCTTATACACTTGCCTGTATTACCTTATCCACGTGTACATTCACGTTTATTGGTTTGTTTATTTTAATAAACATTATAACCATTGGTCCGAATTGGGCCTTTAACTATGGTTAAATTTTGAGTTTAAAGTTGTAACTTATGTTGCACGAATTTCAAAAGCGGGAATAGTTTTCTTTGTTTATAAAACTGCAGTTTATAATCATTCGAAGCTCAGTTTTCAGTGCAGCTAATTTTTTTACCCACCCATAAATATTTATATATGTAGAATGTGTTTATTTTTTCATTTATTTGTATAATAACTGTTTCTTTTTTGTCTTTGCAGATATTTCAACATGGCAGCGGCCAGTGGAGACGTCATATGTGACGGACTTTTACTTTATATTTACTTTTTTTTTTAAATGTGATAAACTTAGCTGCACAACTGGCGAGCTGATTTCATAATGATATGGTGTTGTTGTTTTATATACTAGCCGAATTGTTGTTGTTTAAGGATTAAATACTTTATGTTCGGTTGAGGAACGAATAAGAACATACATTTTCCAGTTTTCATAACTTCACATAGTCATTAGCATGAACTCAAATAAAGATCAAATATTATAAAAGGGATTCAAGGACAATTGAAATCGCAAGAAAAGGGGGATTTATAAGGTAATTGAGCGAAGAACTCAGGTTTTACTAAATTTGATCCGATACTGTATAAATGGTGGAAAATTTTATCCAATTTAGATTAATGAAGAAAGGTGTTTACACAGACATGTTTGACTTAACAAAATGAGATTACATTCCCAAAATGAATCTTGGAAGTGGCCAGAGAACACAGTTGAGGGGGAGGGCACTCTTTGTGTGTGTGGGATTAGAGACATATATTTATTCTAAAAAAAAAGAGAGATTTGGGAAAGGAGCAACACGTGTCACCCCTTCCCCCTCACAGTTTACAAGAGCTTGCAGCTGATACTCAGACTTTATAAAACGTCACCAGTGTCTGAGCAGAAAGTTGATGAACCAGGGTTATGTCAAAGAACGTCTTGTCCTTTTGAGCTCACCTGGCACAATGGACAAAGTGAGATTTTCTCATCACTTGGCGTCCGTCTTCCGTCTGTTAACTTTTACAAAAATCTTCTACTCTGAAACTAATTTAACCAAACTTGACGAAAATCATCATTAGTGTATCTAGTTTAAAAAATATGTCCGATGACCCTGCTTGCCAACCAAGATGGTCGACATGGCTAAAAATATAACATAGGGGTAAAATGCAAGTTTTGTCTATTATTTTGAAAACCGTTATAAATAGAGAAAATCTGACGCGACTACAATTGTTCAGAATGTTGAGCTCTACCAATTGTTTATATATGTCAAAACTGTCAGAAGACTTATTATAGGAGTTATTGCCCTTAAACGACAAATTTTCCCATTTTTTTTTTTTTTTTTTTTTTCATTTTTGCCTATTATCTTGAAAACTATAATATATAGAGAGAAACTTTAAATTGCAAAAAATGATTAGCAAGACAAGTTGAACGAGTAAGTCTTATAGTCGAAATCGTGAGTCGACTCCTTATTAAAGTAATTGCCCTTTGATGACGATTTTTACATTTTTTTTTGCGTTTTTGCCTTATATCTTTAAAGTTATAATAGATAGATAGATAGAAACGTAAATAAGCAAAAATTATCAGCAAGACAAGATCTACAATTAAGAAAATATGGAGGAAATCGTCCGATGACGCCTTATTGGAGTTATTGCCTTTTAAAGACATTTTTATCATATGATAAAAATTATAATAGATAAATAGACACTTTAAATCACAAAAATGATCAGCAAAGCAAGATTTATTAAGAAGTCAAATTTTGCCGATAAAGTTAGTAGACTGTCACTCTTTATAAGAGTTATTGCCCTTAAATGAGGATTTTTGTTACCCTTTTTTGTATTTTTATCAACAGTAAAATAATTTATTGACAATGACTGTATCAATGAAATTTCATACTTCTGGATTCGGCAATCCACGCCTTGGGTAGATTCTACCGAGGCCCCGGTAGTTGACAGAGTAGTTATAATATAAGATAAACTACTTATACCACTTAGCCACCGAGGCCCCTGTAGTTGACAGAGTAGTTATAATAGCAGATAAACTACTTATACCACTTGTCCACCGAGGCCCTGGTAGTTGACATAATGCATCAGTATTGGATGTTTTAAAAAAGTCATTACAAACAATTATATTATGTTTTTTTTTATATAAAATTGATAAAATGTTAATGTGTAGAAGGGGCTGTACATGTCAGGGAAGACGGAGCCATAACAAAGGTCTGGAAAGATTACGACAAATATGCCTATCCTGGAACAACTGAACATCCAATTGTGAAAGTCACACATGATCTGAATCTCGAAAAGATGGACTATGACAGCATGATGTGTGCGTCTAGAAACCGTTAAATTAGTATTTAATCAATTTCAGTTCATGACGACCACATAATTTTGTTTCATTGACAACGAAGGCTTATGTTTTTCTTTTTTCTTTCTTTTTTTTTGTTTAATTTTTGTTTGGTTTCAGGTTTTTAGGGCCCGCTTATGATAGCAGGTGGCATAATATTTTCTATTCTGTGTGTCCGTTAATCCCGTATCAGGTTAAAGATTTTTGTCAAGGTAGTTGTAGTCAAATCAACTTGAAAATTAGTAAAATTGTTTATTACAGTATTACAATAAACAATTTCTAGCAAAATAGTATATATGTTAAATATTTTGTCGAAGTCAGATGATATTGTTTTTTGAAAGTCGGTACAGTCATTACTCGCACAACATTATAATTGTCAATCAGAGATAAGTTTCAGAACCATCTGATCTCTAATCAAGAACGTTTGATAGGATTTGATGGAACTGCTTTTTGCGAGGGGGTAACCGTTATTTTCGCTTACTTCGCGATAAGGTCAAGTGCGCGAATGGTTTGTAGAAAGCAACATCGTTGATGTGAAGTGCAAATTTACAGTTGATGCGCGATTTTGACCCCCGCGCGAGTTTAAGCATTGATATCGAGAATATAACAACCCGCAAAAATAATCAACGTTTACATATTTGCATGTCTTTTGCAGACGTCCGAAATGTCTATTGAGGTTTGGTCAGAGCTGAAATGGAATGACCCTAGATTGACTTGGAATGGAACACCAACAAGAATAAGACTCCCAATGTCTGCCATATGGATACCAGATATAGTTCTATACAAACAGTAAGTAGTTTAAGCACCTGTACAGTCGGTTATGAGGGTCTGGATGGGGTTTCCTCATTTCTTTATTCTTTGACCATTTTTCTCTATTCTCTATTTTTTTGCCCATTATTCTCTATTCTATTTTTTTGGTTTTTTTTTTGGCTATCATGCTCTATTCTTTTTTTGTTTGCCCTTTTTCTGCACTTTTTGCCCATTATTCTCTATTCTTTATTTTTTTGCCTTTTTTTCTGCACTTTTTGTCCAGTATTCTCTATTCTTTATTTTTTTGCCTTTTTTTCTGCACTTTTTGCCCATTATTCTCTATTCTTTATTTGATTGCCCTTTATTCTGCACTTTTTGTCCAGTATTCTCTTTTCTTTATTTGTTCGCCCTTTTTTCTGCACTTTTTGCCCATTATTCTCTATTCTGTAAACCCCGTCCAGACTCTCGGTTATAGCTCATTCCAAATTTAAAGTTACAACTTATCAAGTACGTTTGTATTGGAAGAAGACTGATTGTCGTAAGAAAGCCACTTTGACTGCTTCATGAAAAAGGATTTTCCAAAGGATCTAACTTTCTTGCTATTTTGGGGAGTCTTGTTGTTGGGGGGAGGGGGGGGGTCCTTCATTTCTGTATTCTTTAATATTTTAGGCCATGTTTCTTTATTCTTTATACTAGTAATGTTTGCCCCTTATTCTCTTTTCTTTATATTTTAGCACCTCATTATTTTCTATTCCTTATGTTTTATCCATTTTTCTCTATTCTTTATATGTTTTGCCCATTCTTCTCTATTCTGTAAAACCCCATCCACACTCTCATTTTGGGCAATGTATTTGATAAGTCGCCCTCTCATTAGAGTTTGAAAGACATTTCTTATATTTGTCGTTCATTAATTCTGTGATATTTTTGCATGTTTAAGGTGTTGCACCGTTCATTATAGTCCTCTTGTTTTGTACTCGCATGAAGCCAAAATGGTATAAAAGTCATGAAGGCCCTAATAATACATTTCCGTTTTTGTCTGGTTGTATATTGTTTTGATTTCTTTTTCTTTCTTTTTTTTAATCGAGTTTTCAAGTATAAATGGGGCGTAATATAAAACTTTGAGACCATAATTACTAAGTCTTTTTTGAAAATTCACAACACTATATATATACGAATGGTGGGAACAGATGCGATGAGAACGTCAACGTCGTCGTCCAATTTTATACAAATAATGTGCGGTTTCTAACGTCTTTGCAATTTTGAAATTTGGTTTTGGCAGTGAAGGGGTTTTAAACATAAACTCAATATATGCTAGGTTTTTTATGCACCACCTACGATAGTAGAGGGGCATTATGTTTTTCGGTCTGTGCGTCCGTTCGTTCAAACAGTCCAAACAACTTAAAACTTAGTACACATGTTTCCTCTGATATGATCTTTCTAATTTTACTGCAAGATTAGAGTTTTGACCCCAATTTCACGGTCCACTGAACACTACAAATGAAAGTGCGAGTGGGGTTTCAGTGTACTATGGACACATTCTTGTTTTTATAAGAAATAGCTTTGGACAAATAAACATGTTTTATTATTGCTAAGTTTTCACCTGTATAGATGTGCTACAATCATAGTAGTTAACCATCCCAAAACCAACTTAAAATAATTTTTTTTAGTAAAGGTGACCTTAAACTTTGACCTGTTGATCCTAGAAGTCATGAAATTGGCTGCTGTTCCTTTCTATATGTTATATCTGTATAAGTTTTATTCTAATCAATCAATGGAAACTTCCTTTAAGGGTGACTGGGGAATAGAAATATATTCACTTGGTCTTCGGACCGGCAGCAAAACCCTAGTCATAGTGGAGCGTCCGTTTGGCAGCCGCGTCCGGTCAGAATGGACGTTAAATCTGATGACTCGTGTAAAGTGAGTGTCATGCTCTTTGAACGTAAAGAACCCTTGCAATAACTCTCCGAAGGATCCGTAGGTGGCCTGTTGCAAGGCAAAATTTCTGTCCCTATCCGATATACTCTCATTTTCCAGTGGCATTCAAAATTTCCCCGACCTTCATTCCGGATGGCCTCTATGACAGGGTCTACCTATTGCATTTGTTGTTAATTTGTTCTCGTCCAGAACATGCACGAAATATTTGCCACTGGACGTTAAGCAACCAACAACAAATTAATAAATCAAAGGAAACTGAAGTAAACATTCGGTAAACTTTTTTCTGATTCTAGCAAGCTACCTTGACCCCGAAATATTTAGACTTCTTTCCCTGAAATTCCCAATATTTTAAGGTATCCTTCGGAAACCATTTGTTTCAAACACACGGAAGGAAGGACGGACAAAGCGATTACTATGTGCTGCCGAAATACAAATAATTCAGGGAGCGTTGAAAGGAAATGCAGGTTTATTGCCTATCGACTAGAAACCAAAGGATGTGAATGTATGCAACTGCCTTCAACAATAAGCAAAATCAATACCGTATAGTAAAGGGACGACCATTTGATTTTCTTTAAAAGGGGAGGATAGGAAGACGGAAGATTTTGAAAATAGATTTTGGTCTGGTAAGAACTGAAAGAAAATAACTTGCCCAAGACAGGATGGAAAGGATTATTGTATTCAACAAAATGCAGGAAATACTCGTTATCAATAGTGAAAATAAAATAGCGCGTGGCTATGGCACACAAAATAAGCCGCATTGCAACAGGTGAATATGAATATTCCATCCAATCCCCCTGCGCCAAAATTCGAATGATCGTCCCTTAATTATATAAGCTATAAAAGACCCATGCATGACAAAATGTAAAAACAAAAATTAAAACGAGAAAACCATTATTTATGTTAAAAAAAAACAAAAAAAACGAAGACCAAATATGGTAGACAGCAATTAACGACACCCATTGAATTACAGGCTCATCACATGTCCACTACTGTCTACCTTATTTAATTTCGGATTCGTACGCGTGTTTGACTTTAAGCGGAACGGTTGTATTTCATGGGCCATAGGGATAATGTAAGCCATTTTATCATTTCGTTATAATATTCAGAAATAAATGTGAATATGACCGTCTTCTTTTTCTGCTATCTTTATAAACCTAGGGCCACTAGTGCTTTGTGGCCTTTTATCATGAAGCGAATACAAAAATTCTCAAAAATTCATTTTCACCTGTGTGTAAAAATATTTTATATTTTCCACACCTGATGCATCCATCAGCTTCAACAATATGTTCAGTAGATGCTGTATTTTTTGTCAAATCACAGTTTTCAGATATATTGACATAAGTGGGTACACAAAAGAGCAACCTAGTTCCCGGAAAGTAAATAATACCGTTCACCTTTTGCTACTTCACGTGCATTTGGTATCACATGACAGTTGACGCATGCTGGTCGCTAAATTCTTACCCTGTTTGCGCGCCATTTTTAAAGTTTTTCATTGTTAATTTTGTCGTGTTTTTTTAGGAAAACTTCTTGATCGACACAATTATGTTAACACTGTTGATTTTTTTACAGTCCAAATACATAGCCATTATACAACCCAAATGTTGTTGTAACTCGGAATGGAGAATTGGTTTGGTTCCTGATGCGAAGTATGAAACTGAAAACGGTGCTTTGCTTATGCGCCAATTGGCATTTCATTTGCGCCAAAATAATCTTTCATTTGCGCCACAGACCATATTTCATTTGCGTCAAAATAAAAACATTTCATTTGCGCAAATGATACAGGTAAATACAGGTAAATAGTATAAAAAATAGTTTTATTCAAAAGAGACTTTTAATAATAACTTTAAAACACAGTTTTTTATTGCATAACAAAACATATTCCTCCGAAATCAGTCATTGTAACCATAATGAAATCACTATACACTGATACATTGTTAATAAGAGACTTTTCTTAATAAATGTTAAAACACAGTTCTGTTATAAATTAACGAGATCATAAAAAAAGGACTATACACTGGAGTAAAACCAAAAGTTTGTTCTGACACAAGACTTGTAAGCAACGGCTCGGATGTACTCATTTACACTGGATAACCTATATGTGTGGTCATAAAAATTACAGACTTATTTCCTCTATATAAAAATGAGGAAATGTGGTATGATCATTGCCAATGAAACAACCATCCCTAAAGTTCAAATGAAGTGGACGAAAGTCACCAAAAACAACCATACGGCCTTCAAAAACCCATTCCGTACATGTATATATAGTCGGCTATAAACGGCCCAAACATGAAAAATATGAAACAATCGAATTCTGAGGAAACTAACGGAAACTTACTCAGAATTGACAATGTCCATCTTAACACCTGAAACATGTGAACACTATATAATTTTAAACCTAAGTGACTCGCAGTTTTATATTAAACAATAAGTATGGACTTTTTAAAATTATTTACCCAGGAGGAATACTTATCATCTTATTCACGATGTAGCAATGAATATTTTAAACTTTTCCGTTATATGCATGTCACCTGTAAAATGGCGCAAATGCAGTTTTTATTTTTTGGCGCAAAATGAAATATAACCTTGTGGCGCAAATGAAAGATTGGATTTTGTCAAAATTGGCGCAAATGCAATGCGCCCACTGAAAACTGCAAGCAGAAGAATGACGATGTTATCGAATGTAAATTCAAATTTGGGTCCTGGATGTACGGTGCAGATGAAATCGATTAACAAGCCATCAGTCCTCGCGTGACGCTGGAAACCTACACGGAAAACGCCGTATACGAAATAGTCGGATCGAGTGCTGTTCGGGAGGCAAGGAAGTCAACTGTTGTCCAGAAACATACGACGATATAGTTTATACCACAAAGATTAAACGTCGTTAGACAATTAGATGTGTGATATGAACTCAACGATTTCGTACTATGAACTTTGAAGCCGCACACGTATATTTAATGCTGCTTTGTAGATAACGATTTTTTATATTGTTATTGAAGAAAAATCTTAACTGCTTCGTATTTTGTTACAAAAAAAAGACCAATATTTTCATATGCATGCGGTGAAGACGCATTTTTATTAACGGGCGCAAAATTAAAAATGTGCATATTCATTTTTTTTTTTTCTTCAAGGACATTATATAATTGTAAAAAATCACTGTATTTTAAAGTTGCAAGCGATAAGATTCTCTTAATGGAATGGAAATCGACGTTTAATGTAGGTTTTTACCGCTGTCAAAATTCTAAAGCGGCAATCGAAATTGAATAACATGTTTGTTACCTTGGCAACCGATCTTGGTTTTAACATTTCGCCTCTGACTCGTGTTATTGGCCTTTCTAAATGGTTGCTTCCTAAATAGACTGTATGTCTATCATTTTGACTTTGTATTAGACATTTGCTATGTTTATTATAAATATAATTAACTTGATTTGAAGATTGCTCTTTTCTTGTTTACCAAGTTTGTAGTCAGGAGGGTCTGGATTGGGTTTATATATTAGAAAATAATGCACCAATACTATAGAAAAAAAAGGTCAAATAAATAAAGAAAAGAGAAAAATAGGCCAAAAATAGAATACAGAATAATGAGGTGCTAAAATATAAATAATAGATAATAATGGACAAAATTTATAAAGAATAGAGAAAATGGAAAAATAAATTAAGAATACAGAATTGAAGTACCCTCATCCGGACCCCTAGTCAGGTAAAGGCAGGATGAGAGGAGATGCAGGGTGTACGTCAATAAGACAGTAATCCAACATCAAAAATCAGAAATCCATCTCTTTTACACTGATAATTGTATCATTTTCATAAACATGCAATTAAAAATCTTTACAGCTCGTGTGGTTTTGCTTATTCAATCATGGGGTAAATTTGATATCTTTCATTTCCTAGAATGTATTTAAAAAGGTTTTGGGTAACAAATGGTGTTACTGGTTAAGGAACACAGTGGGAAGTATTTGAACATCATTGATTTCCCTTACTTAAAGAAGGAGTGGGACTATATCGCAATCAGTGTGTCCGTCCTTATTTTCGTCTTTTTTTTTCTCAAAAAGTACTAAACAAATATCTTCATATTTGGAAACTGATATATTGAATATTTTATTTCTAATAAATATTTAGTAGCTTGAGAGTGACGAATTGTTACGTGCGAGTATTTTTCTGATCTGTCAGACACTTACTTTGAAATTCTATATTTCAATATGTTGAATGAACTTACATTTTTTTGTCAAATATTTGTCCACTTCCACTAAACGAAATGATTTTAAATTTAAGCATCTGCTCAACAGTGATGAGTTAAAACTAGTCTACGCTTTTCGGATATGTGTCAGACATTTCACTTTTTGTTTTCGTATCGCACTCTTTGTGCTAGCGTAAACTATTACTTGTGCTAGCGTAAACTATGACTTATGTGGGCTAGGGTAAACTATGACTTGTACTAGCTTAAACTATGACTAACGAGGCCTTTGTGTGACCAAATAATAAAACAACAGTCGACAAAACACTATACATGAAAACGATTGAGCAACAGGAACTCCTTATAAACTGTAGCTGAATTCTGGTGATGAGGAAGATCAACACAGTGACTATTGATATTTGGTTTATTTTTCTCTATTCTTTAGATTTTTACCCATTAACCTTTATTCTGTAAACCCCCAAACCACATCATCTGTTAACTGTTCTTTACACCATTATTACAAGTTTCTCCTTTCACTTGAACTACCAAGATTTTGGATCTTTACACGGCTTATTTTCTGGTAAATATTTTTTTGACCTGAAAATTGTGTATTATATATATATTTATTTCATATCGGTTAAGAATTAGCTTTTCTTATTAGATAACAAGGTGCCACATGACATTCTTTATTCTTCAGTAATAAATTCCATCGGTCTTTAACAGAAAAAAACGGACCAGAAAACCGTTCTTTTACATGTTAATGACCAGTGGGGCGTGATTTCGTTAATTATAAAATCATAGAAAACTTTATTTTGTATTCATATACTAAAAAATTGCACTTAAATGAATGGTCTTCACTCTTTCCTATAGAAATCGTACAATAACTCGAGTTTGCTTTGAACAATTTGAATTTATGAGAATTTTTAAGAACATGGTTCCTCAATGAAATAAACATAATAGTTATTGAAGAACTGGTCATTATCGTGATACATTGACTGCCCGTAGGACAGTGATATTGACTGTGGCAGCGATAATGACCTCGCCTACGGCTCGATCATTATCGCTGTCTTGGTCCATACCACTTTCATATGTGCAGTCTATATTTCACGATAATGACCAGTTTTTCAATAACTATTGTGTAAATATATCATAGGTTTGAACGTTGTTTTCAATTTAGACGTGTTTATATATATATATATATATATATATATATATATACAAGTCTAAATTGAAAACAACGTTCAAACCTATGATTGCGTTGGATAAAAACCGCAATTTTTATACGTGTGCATGCAAAACAAATTTCTTGGTAGAGGGGACCAAATACAGTACAAACAACATTTTCCAAAAGACCAAATGAGTGAAAAAGTATATTTTAACAAAACGCATATAAAGCTTAATATTCGGCTTTGAGCGTTCCTGGTGAAGGTAAATTCAGAAAAGCGCTTCGGACGCATGCAATTATTTAACGTGTTGTTTTCATTTTTTAAAATGTAATGCAACTATGTCGTAGAGGATTTTGGAAACTGGACAATTTTTGTATATACCAAAACGAGAAGATGTGGCAAGATTACTAATAAGACAACTATATAAAAGAGACCAAAGGACGACAATATGAACACGTATAGCATTGACGTCAATCTTATAAAGTTCCTCATGGAATTATAAGAATAAGAAGATGTTGTATGATTGCCAATGATGTAACTCTCTAGCAGAGAGCAAATGGCATAGAAATTTACAACTATAGGTCACCGTACGGTCTTTAAAAATGAGCAACACTCATACTGCATAGTCAGCTATAAAAGGCACCGAAATGAAAAATGTCAAGCAATTTAAACGAGAAAACTAACGGCCTGATTTATTTACAAAACAATGAACGAAATACAAACTTATATACAGTAACAAACAACGACTTGAGAAGTGGTGTAACAGCATAACATAAAAACACACAATAAAAATCAGTTGAAAAGGGCTAAACTCGTCAGATCGATACAAAGCAGAAAAACAGCTTGTTCAAAGCCAACTAATAAAAAAATCATGAATTCTAAGACTAAAATATCAATCAGTACATATCCAACATCCAAGGGATTTAGTGTATAAAGAAAGCCTTCATTCTGTTATTGGCGTTCATCAAAACCCGTACGTAATTGATAATGATACATATATACGCAATTTAAAATAAAGACATTAGTAATATCATACTCCCGATAAAAAAAAATGAATGAACATTACATTCATGTACATGTTAAAATATGTCAAGACTTATGAAATGAACGTGAATAGATAAACTTTATATTTCAGTAGTTATAAAAATAAGTATTGAAAATATGAAATATGAAATAAACGAGGGTCTGGATGGGGTCTACAGAATAGAGGATAATGGGCAAAATGGGCAGAATAAATTGCAAAATAAATAAAGAGTAGAAAAAAATAGAGCAAAACAATAAAGAATAGAGAATAATGGGCTAAATATATAAAGAAAAGAGAAAAATGACATAAAAATTAAAGAGTACAGAAATGAAGGACTCCCATCCAGACCATCATAAACTATATTGATATTATAATTGATATTTATGAGATTCACACATGACAAGAAATTACATTTTATGTTGAATATCTTTTAAAGACTCTATATCGCCTCCTGATGTCCTGTTGCTGTCGGTTGGTAGTGCGTCATGTATACAAGTTAGAGGTAGCTAGCTATAAAACCAGGTTTAATTCGCGATTTGTTACAAAAGAAAATGCCTGTACCAAGTCAGGAATATGACAGTTGTTTTCCTTTTGTTTAATGCGTTTGAGCTTTTAATTATGCCATTTGATAAGGGACTTTCCGTTTTGAATTTTCCGTGGAGTTCGGTATTTTTGTTATTTTACTTTTTACAAATTCCACACGTCCTTTTATTCATACTGGGACATAAAAATAATCACACTTTTCCAAAATTGTTTCAAGCTATGGACATTTGAATAAATATAATATGGCAGTAATTTGATCCGCTGAAAATATTACTCTCAACGATAATCTGTATACAATGTGTTTGTTTAGAAATAACACTTGAAACTAAATTATGTCTAGTTTGTATTAAAAGAAGCTAAAAATATCACAGTACCCAGTATAACCTAACCCTGGAATACCATGATATTTACAGGTTAATTTCTTCGGTCAAGAATTTTCTACCAAATATTTATTAACTAAAATAAGAAAATTGTAATTATTTAAGAAAAAGCAAGATTGAAAACGGATATTGGCAAGTATTTGAATCCTAATTGTTGCATCATAATCAGAAAGAACACATATTTCCTTTTAATACATGACTATGGAAAACTAAATCTTATGATTCAATTTCTGATCCAAGTATACGTGGAAGTGACACAAATCGTTAATGTAAATAATACTTCATTAATTACATGCGTCCATACCCAACTACTGAATTTCTTGCAATGAATTCTTCATAACTAGATATCGTAGATTTATCACATGTAGATCTGAGAAAAAGTCCTTATTAAAAGCTCCAACACCTTGAACATATATATGTCTCTTAAGAAGCCTTAACATATGTACAAAATCAATTGATTATTTTGTGCGCTTATATTGTCGGCTTAAATTCACACATAAGAATATATTTACTTGCCTGTCCAACATCAGACGCCTTGTTACATGTCATTCTTTTGATTGTTTGATTCCAGGGCCCTAGACCACTCGACCAACTAGGATATGTAAAAAATATAGCTTTTGTTAGTCGAGTAATGCCTTTCTTCGTCGCGAATTTAGGATTATATATACATTGAAGAAATGTAGATCGTAGAATAATACGCTACAACATCGACTGAACGGAAAGAAGGAGGGTTCTCACAATCGGCTTCTTGTATTACATGTATACAGTGACCTTATTAATTAATTAGTTTTTTTTTTTGTTTAAAATCAGTTAGTATCAAACCATCAATAGTATTTAAAATATAACTAGTGCCTAGCTTTACAACTGTAGATTTGTAAAAATATTGTGACAAAGCTTAATGACGCGCTTATAAAACCGAACTACAAACATATATTTGACCACCGTCAATCAAATTCGCCTTCCAAATTCAATACAAATGTTTCAAAGGAGGCAATGCGTCTGAATCTATATAATTTAACACAAATGCAATTTGGTATCCACAAATATATCCGTGCAACGCAAAAACAAAATGACAACCATCCTCCAAGTTATTTTCGTATAATACTGTGAGGTGAACAGGGGAACTTTTTGCTTTCCTTTTCCTGTTGGGAGTTGTGTCATCATACCACATCTCCTTATGTTATAATATGAACTGTTGATACAGAAATACATGTTGTATGTCTCACTTTTTTTTGTTATTAAGACAGTATAAAGCAAATGTTAAGATAAGATTGGCAATATTTAAACATTTAAACTATGCAAAACATTCAACGTCAATACACCATAATGAGGGATGAAGCTATGTCATCTCCAAAGAAATAAACTTTGCAAATGCTAATACATCTGCATGCCAAATATCATTCCCCTTAAACTGACCGAATCACAAACTAAGCAAAAGTTTCAAATCAATAGACCATGACTGAGAGGGCCAAAACAACTATACATTTAATTTATACCAAAATGTAACATAAAACCTTCAAATTACCCCTGTTAATTTGTTTGTTGTGTTCTGCTAGCTAAAACGAATAAAACGGCCTTTTATTTTGAAAATTGGTTTGATGATCAATATTTTATGAAGGTTACAAGTTGACACTGAAAAGCGATTTAAAGAAAATAGCCCAGCCAAAGTGTAAAATCTCATTTCTGTCTCAATTTTTGATTAAATTTTAAAAACTTCACCTCATGTTTCTGTTTTTTAATGTGGAAAATCTTAATATGATGTCCAAAGACACAAAATTGTACAAAATTAAGCAATTTAAAGCACAACAATGATCATTTTATGTGTATTGCATAGCCTTTATTAAGAAACTTGCTAATAGGGAATCAATTTCTAACCGCCAAAACAACTATACCTTTGATTTATGCAAAACTGTAACATGAAACCTTGTTAAAAATAATAGTTTGATATATTCTCATGAAAAATAGAAGGCGTTCAGTACTAAGATTATTACATACTGCCCAATCCTGCGTTAGCACGGGCTAAGCCAAGACAAATATAAGCTTTATGTCAAAATGTCTTTTTTGGTTGCTATGGACAATAAACAATTAAATTGACATGTATTTCTAAAACACTTCATCCCTTCAGATCCGTATGGAAATGATATGTTTCAATACAACTGCATATCAAATATCATTGACCTACCACTTGTGGTTACCCATAAACTGACCTAATCACAAAGTAATACATTGTTGTCGCCGCCGCCTCACGATACAGCACTCCTAAGTCTCACTTACTTGACTTTGTCGATGCGAGACACAAAATTGAATCTGTTTGTATAAACAAACTCAGGAAACAAAAACAAAAACTATTACAGTCTTAATTATTGTTCTTGTAGGTAATTTTGTGTCAAACCCATCTCAGTTTGAAGGAGATATAATCAATCAGTGTTTCAAACAAACAAATAAAAAGGCATATTAACGCCATTTTCAACTTTGAATCCACTCATATTTCACGATAAAACAAGCGTCTTAAATTGACAGTGCACAGTACATTGGGTGATATTCAGATTTTGTTCCGTTTTTATTTCAATAGGTGAATTTTTAAGATATATTTACACGAGATCTTTCAATAAATCACTTCTATGTTATAAATGATATTTTATTATCCATATGTTTTATGAATATACCAGTCGTTAAATTTCAAATCTAGTTTGAAAAGGAAAAGTTTATGGCTAGACTTAATGAAATGCATAATTATTCAATTATCATACATATCCATAGAGAATGTCTAATACCTTTATAATTCAGTTCTGCATAAAGTCAAGAGTTATCTCCAATTAATTTGTTTTTAAGACATATTCGTATATCATCCAATATGTTCTGTGAATTGGGATCATAATTCTTATTCCGACTACCACATTCAAATACCTCTTCAAAATAAGATTCAACAATATCAAAAATACTAAATTAGTTACATGTAACTCTGTATCACTTTTTGTTTTCAATGCGACCAACCTATTCAATTATGAATTGATTCCATTCAATTTTTCTTTTTTTGTTAATGTCTTGGGGGTTAGTATACACATTTATGCTTAAGTTGTTGAATCTTGGCCTTTGGAAAAACAATCATACCTAAATATTTAAAGTATATATATATATATATTTACAAGATTTACCAAATATTAATATTTCTATATGTCAGTGAAAGTAAGAGAATGGAGCTCGAGAAAGACAAGAAAACTGCAGAAAACGTCTATGAGTTGGGGTGTCAGGTGTTGGAAAGTGAGTTGAAAAGAAATCAGACCTAAATGAAACTATTCCATAAACAAATGGATTTTTATGAAATGACGAAGACAAATTTTGAATAAACTGTAGTGAGTCAATGTTAGAGGCTCTACTTAATTACGTTTATCAAATATTCATTCACAGGTCCATATTAATATTATGTTTCGTCATATGTTTTATTGTTATTTATGAAAAAAGTATTTTAAAAAAAATTTTCAATGTTTTATTTATGGAATTCAACGTTTAACAAATGTGGAGGAAATGTGGTCTCTGACAGATCTTCCATCCAGATCACCAATGAAACGTCTCATCACCAAGATCTCCATCATTACCTATGACAACTCGATCATCTTCCATGTCAGGTTCATTCAATAGGATTCAAATGTTGTTAAGAATAGCACAAGCAATGATGATCTTATCTGAAACAAAAAAAGTGGAAACAATAAACAATAAATGCTATTTTTCACAATTGTAGGTTACCAGAATATGATTATAGGGCCACATAGTTCCAAGTTTGGACCTAGTTTCCAACTTTGTGGAAACTTATAAGATAAGCTCATAAACATATTCTATAAAGCTAATTATTTATTTTTATATAGTTTTACTTTTTTTATAATTTTTTGAAATTTCAAATGTTAACAATGAATCTTTGGGTTTTTTGTCAGGACATAAAAAGATTTGGCACTTTGATGAATCAGTCTGATTAAAATCAAACCTCTCAGCGCTCCCGTTTTCTGATATGTCGCGTGGATATGCTTACCCTTCCGGAGCACCTGAGATCACCCCCGGTTTTTGATGGAGTTCATGTTGCTCAGTTTTCTTTGTTGTGTATTGTGTACTGTTATTGTCTTTTTGTCTTTTTTTTTTAGCCATGGCGTTGTCAGTTTATGTTCGACTTATGACTTTGAATGTCCTTTTGGTATCTTTTGCCTCTCTTTTAAATTTTGATAGCATTATTTGTATGCTGATTTTCTTGAATTCAAAAAAATTAAATTCGCGTCTATTGTTCAACGATCGCAAAAATAAAGAATTTCTGAATTAACAGTATTCATAAACATTTGCATAAGAATTGATATAATTTTAAAAAGGGATTTTGCTGATACTAATTTATATCATTATTAATTTTGAGGAGGCGATGTGGCTTCAAGCCCTTTTTTGCATTGCAATAAGTACAACATATACCTCTGAATGTAATATATGGAACCGTCCCTTTAGCCTTTCAAATGTCCTCTCAATCACACTTCTATTTGAGGAATGTCATCTATTGTATTTTTCTGCTGGCCTTGTACAGGATTTTGGTATGGGGTCATCAAGAAGGGCGGAAATGTTATTCACTATCCCCAAGCAGTACATCATTTCCCCATCCTCCATTTTGTCCAATATATGAACAGACCTAAGTAAAGATTTATAGCGTGGAGAAATTTATTACTTTTTATTGTATAGTAAATATATTGACACTGACGAATGGCATTTACTGTGCAGAAATATTTGTCCATGACATTTGTGCAGCAAAAGTAAATAATTCGCTAAGAACTCAAAAATTATAGTGGATAGAGCAAGCATGATAGGTCTCTTCGCCCGTGTACATTAACGCCAAACATTTGTCATTTTATTTAGAAAAATTGATTTTGCAAATTGAGCGCAAATGTTTAAAGTAACCTGCATTGAAGCAGAAATAAATGGCTTGTGAAGTCATGTTTATGAATTCATATTTTTAATAAGATTCAAAATTCAAAATGTTTATGGAATTTACTTTTTCGATTTCGCAAGAAAATTGAAAAATTTTAATAAGATTATGGCATAAATTGATTCAATTTTCAACATTTTATAAGAATTAAAACAAGTGTATTTCTTTGTTTTAGAAAAAAAACGTCTTTCAATCTTATTCGAAAAAGCAAAAAATTGCAAATGTTCACCTTAATGATTTTCCATTTTACTTTTAAATTGAAAGATGATCCAAATTGAAGCATTTTTCATTTTAATATTATAAATTGAAAAATGAAAAATGCTCCAATGTGGAACATTTTTCAATTTGTCATTATGAATTGGAAATTTTAAATACTCAACGGTTGAGCATTTTTCATTTTGTCATTATGAATTGAAAAATGAAAAATGCGCCATTTTTCATTTTTCTTTTTTCTTGATAAAACTCAAATTTGAAAGATTCTCCAATCTACATTATTTCCCAATTTGATTATACGTAGAACAAAATGGATTTTGCTTCAATATTGGTTATTCAATTTTCAAATGTCGTCAGTGTCAATATATTCAATATACAATTGAAAGTAATACATTTCTCCACCCTATGCACAAAAAGGGAATACATTAATGGCTGAAAATGCACTTAACAATTGTTTTTAATATGAATAATAATATTTTGTAAATAAAATCATCACATTGTATCAAGTTATCCCTGACAGCATCGCACGTAACCATCACCATAAATAACTATGAAACAGTTAACCCTGTAGGAGATTAAGTCGACAAAATGTAATCATTCATATTGAATACAAATATTAAGTGCATTTTCAGCCTTTATGTTTCCTAATAAGAATATAATAGATTGATATGATTCATTTACATCATAATCATACTGATGAAGGATATCTGTTATCCGAAATATTTATGTATTATATATATAGATTTATAAGTAGAGATACAATTTGTAAAAATGCCGATATTTAATATTCCAGGCCCGGTTGTTCAAAATTGTCGTTAGGCTTAGGACGTCGTTAGCGAGTCGTTAAATTTTACAAATTTGTTAAATGTTGTTCAAAAAAATTAACAACAAAAGAAATATGAATGTGTTGTTAATAGTTACAACATCTCAGAGGTGGATTGAATGATAAAGTTGTTGTTAAATATGGCAGCCTTCATGGAAATTCCACATCCACCTCAACGAAACGAAATGAATTTTCGAATTAAAGCTGATTCATCATTAAATTTAACCAATGAGGAATTAAAACAACGTTACAGATTTGGCAGAAATGGCATTATGTTTTTGTCAAACTAGGTCAGCAATGATAAGAGAAGACATGCCAACAGAAACCATGCACTTATTGTGCCCCAGTAGATAATGGTAACCCTGAAGTTTTAAGCTACAGGAAGTTTTCTTCGAGTACTTGGAGACACAATTCGTAAGTTTTAAAATATTTTGATCATAGTTTATATAATATCGAAATGGTCAAGTACAAGAAAGAGGTGAACTTTATAGAAGGTTTGGTTGTAGTGGAATTTGTCAAAGTTGACTGCATGCATTTACATTTTAGTAGTCCCTTCTTGAATAAATTTCATAATAAGTAATAAAGGATTACATTTTAGGCTTATATTATGACAGATTTCATTACAGCTTTTCTTTCAAATTTGGACTATAATCCATTCAAATATTTTGCAAATTCTCAAACATAAATGCAAACTGGTCAGGAATCTCTCATATTTCCCACATATTTAGGACTTAACAAATATATATATGACTCCATGTAATTTATTGAAACTTAAACCGTCTTGTATATATGCATACATGCCAACGCAACAATTAAAGAAAGGAGACTCCTTTTCATTCCTTTAAAAATTTGAAATCTCCCTCTTCAGACCTGTCATCTGTGAGGGAGATGAAAATATTTCTCTTTGAAAAAAAATCACCTTATTTTCATTCTCTTTCGTCATTTTAGTTGTCTTGAAGGCATTTTCTGTGGTCGGTTTTCACTATATTGCAAAACAATGCTTATTCACCTCTCTCATATGCATTTTAAGGGAGAAGTATACTTGATCACACTGAACATAAAAGTATGTTTTATAAATGGTGTTACTAGAGTCTGTAAAAAATAAATTTTTAACATTTCAGTGTGCATGTATTAAAGAAGGATTTTTGAAAGAAGTTATATTATGTTGAGATGTAATTTTTCAAAACTACAGTATATATGAGAAAATCAATTGCTTGATCAAAAAGCAACTACGTATGATTAATGGTAAGTACATTGCTTAATAAAGGAGCTATCATTTTACTTGAAGGCGGTCAAGGTTTCTGACTTCCAATTTAAAATTTTGGACAGCTGCACATCATTTGTTTGATGCACACACTTTTTATATCTCGGCTGTGTTTTAAAATAAACCTGGGATCTGTTTTTTTTCCTTTTGCATCTACTTTTGTCTTATTATTTTCCGAATAAAATTTTGGATAGAAAAAATATACTTGCCACTTATTTTTAAAGTTGAAAGGTAATTCCGTAGTGTAGAACATATAAACTATTTGTAATTAAAACTAAATAATTGATCTAAAAAATCTAAATCTTTACTTAGGTCTGTTCGAAAATTGGACAAAATGGAGGATAAGGGAATGGTGTACTGCTTGGGGATAGTGAATAACATTTCCGTCCTTCTTGATGACCCCATACCAAAATCTTGTACAAGGCCAGCAGAAAAATACAATAGATGACATTCCTCAACTAGAAGTGTGATTGAGAAGACATTTGAAAGGCTAAAGGAACTGTTCCATATATTACATTCAGAGGTATATGTTGTACTTATTGCAATGCAAAAAAGGGCTTGAAGCCACATCGGCTCCTGAAAATTGATAATAATATAAATTAGTATCAGCAAAATCCCTTTTAAAGTTATATCAATTCTTATGCAAATGTTTATGATTACTGTTAATTCAGAAATTATTTATTATTGCGATCGTTGAACAATAGACGCGAATTTAATTATTTTGAATTCAAGAAAATCAGCATACAAGTAATGCTATCAAAATTTAAAAGAGAGGCGAAAGATACCAAAAGGACATTCAAAGTCATAAGTCGAACATAAACTGACAACGCCATAGCTAAAAAAGAAAAAGACAAACAGACAAACAACAGTACACATAACACAAAGAAAACTGAGCAACATGAACCCCACCAAAAACCGGGGGTGATCTCAGGTGCTCCGGAAGGGTAAGCATATCCACGCGACATATCAGAAAACGAGAGCGCTGAGAGGTTTGATTTTAATCAGAATGATTCATCAAAGTGCCAAATCTTTTTTATGTCTTGACAAAAAAAACCCAAAGATTCATGGTTAACATTTAAAATTTTAAAAAATTATAAAAAGTGTAAAACTATTAAAAAAAAAAAATAATTAGCTTTATGGAATATGTTTATAAGCTTATCTTATAAGTTTCAACAAAGTTGGAATATAGGTCACAACTTGGAACTATGTGGCCCTATAATCATATTTTGGTAACCTACAATTGTGAAAAATAGCATTTATTGTTTATCGTTTCCACTTTTTTGTTTCAGATAAGATCATCATTGCTTGTGCTATTCTTCAAAACATTTGTGTCCTTTTGAATGAACCTGACATTAAAGATGATCGAGTTGTCATAGGCAATGATGGAGATCTTGATGATGAGACGTTTCATTGGTGATCTGGATGGAAGATCTGTCAGAGACCACATTTCCTCCACATTTGTTAATCGTTGAATTCCATAAATAAAACATTAAAAAAACTTTTTGAAAATACATATTTCATAAATAACAATAAAACATATGACAAAACATAATATTAATATGGACCTGTGAATAAATATTCCATAAACGTAATTAAGTAGAGCCTCCAACATTGACTCATTACAGTTTCGTCAAAATTTGTCTTCGTCATGTCATAAAATTCCATTTGTTTATGGAATAGTTTCATTTGGGTCTGATTTCTTTTCAACTCACTCTCCAACACCTGACACTCCAACTCATAGACGTCTTCTGCAGTTTTCTTGTCTTTCCCGAGATCCATTCGTTTATTTTCACTGAAATATAGAAATATTAATATTTGGTAAATCTTGTAAATAGATAGATATTTATATACTTTAAATATTTAGGTATGATTGTTTTTCTAAAGGCCAAGATTCAACAACTTCAGCATAAATGAGTTTACCAACCCCCAAGACATTAACAAAAAGAGAAAAATTGAATGGAATCAATTCATAATAGAATTGGTTGGTCTTATTGAAAACAAAAAGTGATACAGAGTTACATGTAACTAATTTTAACATGTCATAAAATGCCATTTGTTTATGGAATAGTTTCATTTGGGTCTGATTTCTTTTCAACTCACTTTCCAACACCTGACACTCCAACTCATAGACGTCTTCTGCAGTTTTCATGTCTTTCTCAAGCTCCATTCGCTTATTTTCCCTGAAATATTAATATTTGGTAAATCTTGGAAATAGATATATATATATTTACTTTAAATATTTGGGTATGATTGTTTTTCCAAAGGCCAAGATTAAAGAACTTAAGCATAAATGTGTATACCAACCCCCAAGACATTAACAAAAAGAGAAAAATTAAATGGATTCAATTCATGATAGAATTTGTTGGCCTTATTGAAAACAAAAAGTGATACAGAGTTACATGTAACTAATTTTTAAATGAGTATTTTTGATATTTTTTATTGAATCTTATTTTCAAGAGGTATTTGAATGTGATAATCGGATAAAAAATTATGATCCCCATTCATAAAACATATTGGATGATATAAAAATATATTTAAAGGGAGATAACTCTTGACTTTATGCAGAACTGAATTATAAAGGTATTACACATTCTCTATGGATAGGTATGATAATTGAATAATTATGCATTTCATTAAGTCTAGCCATAAACTTTTCCTTTTCAAACTAGATTTGAAACTTAACGACTGGTATATTCATAAAACATATGCATAATAAAATATTATTTATAACATAGAAGTGATTTATTGAAATATTTCAGTGTAAATAGATCTTAAAAATTCACCTATTAAAACAACTGAACAAAATCTGAATATCACCCAATGTACTGTGCACTGTCAATTTAAGACGGTTGGTTTATTGTGAAATATGAGTGGATTCAAAGTTGCAAATAGCGTTGATATGCCTTTTATTTGTTTGTTTGAGACACTGATTGATTATATCTCCTTCAGAATGAGGGGGGTTTGACAAAAAATTACTTACAAGAACAATAATTAAGACCATAGTAGTGTTTTTTTGTTTCCTGAGTTTGTTTATACAAACAGATTAAATTTTGTGTCTCGCTTCGACAAAGTCAAGTAAGTGATACTTGGGAGTGCTGTATCGGGAGGCGGCGGCAACAACAATGTATTACTTTGTAATTAGGTCAGTTTATGGGTAACCACTAGTGGTAGGTCAATGATATTTGGTATGCAGTTGTATTAAAACTCACACTTTCATATGATGAAGACATAATCTTTCAATCAGTTTAATTGAGGTCTGGAACTGGCATGTCAGTAACTACTAGTAGTCCTTTGTTAATGTATGTATCATTGTCATTTTGCTTAGTTTCTTTTGTTACCTATTCTGACATCGGACTCGGACTTCTTTTAAACTGAGTTTTACTGTGCGTATCGCTGTGTGTTTCTTTAGAGTATAAGGAGAGGGTTGAGATCTCACAAAACATGTTTAACCCCGCCGCATTTTTGCGCCTGTCCCAAGCCAGGAGCCTCTGGGCTTTGTTAGTCTTGTATGTTTTTTAATTTTAGTTCATTTATATGTTTTGGGATTTAGTATGACGTCCATTTTCACTGAACTAGTACACATTTTTATTTAGGGGCCAGATGAGGACCACCTCCGGGTGCGGTATTTTCTCGCTGCGTTGAAGACCCATTGGTGGCCTTCGGCTGTTATCTGCTCTTTGGCCGGGTTGTTGTCTCTTTGACATATTCCCCATTTCCATTCTCAATTTTACATATCATTTCCATAAGGATCTGAAGGGATGAAGTGTTTTAGAAATACATGTCAATTTAATTGTTTATTGTCCATAGCAACCAAAAAAGACATTTTGACATAAAGTTTATATTTGTTTTGGCTTATTCTTTGCTACCGCAGGATTTCGCTGTATTTAATAGTCTTAGTACTGAACGCCTTCTATTTTTTCATGAGAATATATCAAACTATTATTTTGAGCAAGGTTTCATGTTACAGTTTTGCATAAATTAAATGTATAGTTGTTTTGGCGGTTAGAAATTGATTCCCTATTAGTAAGTTTCTTAATAAAGGCTTATAGCTTACTGTTCGGTGTGGGCCAAGGCTCCGTGTTGAAGACCGTACTGTGACCTATAATGGTTTACTTTTATAAATTTTGACTTGGATGGAGAGTTGTCTCATTGGCACTCATACCACATCTTCTTATATCTATTTGGTATGCAATACACATAAAATTAACATTACTGTGCTTTAAACTGCTTAATTTTGTACAATTTTGCATCTTTGGACATCATATTAAAATTTTCCACATTAAAAAACAGAAACATGAGGTATAGTTTTTAAAATTTAATCATAAATTGAGACGGAAATGAAATTTTACACTTTGGCTGGGCTATTTTCTTTAAAATCAGTGTTTTCGCTTTTCAGTTTCATCTTCTAACCTTCATAGAATATTTATTATCCAACCAATTTTCAAAAATAAAAGGCCATTTTATTCGTTTTAGCTAGCAGAACACAACAAACAAATTAAAAGGGTAATTTGAAGAAAAAAATATACTACTAATGTACACAGTTAGGAGTGTGGTTTCGTATTGTGATTTTTTCTAATATGAAAGATACTGATTATAAACATATGCACATATATGACACAAACAATAAGCTTAATTTGTAAGAATTTGTATTTTTATACAGAGGGATGGTAAAATTTATGAGGTTGCATTTTATTCTTTTTTTCCTAACTGTATATGGCATACTTAGAAAGCTCAAAATTGTATACCTTGAGACAATTCATACCACTAATCTATTGATATTTAGTTTCGAAATAAATTTCTGAGGAATAAAGTGTGTTAGAATGACAATACATGTCAATTTTATTGTTTATTGTCCATAGCAACCAAAATAGACATGTTTACACACAGCTTATATTTTTACTCTATTGGCTTAACGCTTAGTACAGCAGAATTGAGTTGTATGTAATAGCCTAAGATATTTCGGTTTTACACGGGAAACTCCACACTAAAATTTACGACAAAAGGGACGATTTTTCGTTCCCTATTGTTAATTTTCCCTTTTTGGATGATGATGTTCCTTTGGCACCATCTTACGGTGTTTATTTTTCACAACTCGTTCGCTATGTCCGTGTCTGTTGTGACGTTTTTGATTTTAACAAACGTAATCTATGTATTACTGGTAAATTATCAGCCAGGGATTTCGTTACCACAAATTACTTAAAACCTTTACAAAATTCTTCCACAGATATAAAGATTTTGTCTTGAAGTTTGGTTGTACCTGAAGAAAACTTATTTCAAACGGGATTGCACATCCTCATTTTACGGCAATATTGTTTACCGTGCCCGGAAATTTAGAAACGATCCTGGTCAACTTATCGATCCTTTAGATAAACTTATTCTAAAAGGTTACCAATTCAACACTGTAATTAGATCATTAAATATTGTTTTATTGGTACTAATATTGATATTGTTATCAGTAAATTAAAAGCAAACTAAATATTGTTGTTATATACATATACACATTCATGGATCTACAATCTGTCGATACCTGTATTTTGGCATTGCACAAGGTTATGTTTTTCTCTGACTGTTTATGACGTCTTTACACTAAACCCATTGGATGTTGGATGTGTACGGATTGATAATTTAGTTTTAGATGCATGATTTTTTTATTAGTTGTTAGTGGCTTTAAACTACAATGTAGCTGTCAGTAACTGCGAGTACTCTCATATATGTGCTTAGTGTCTTTTTGTTGTTTGGATGTACAAGTACCCGGCCACGTCCACTTGTATTTGTAGTATTTGTATTTTTATCCATCTGATGAGTTAAGCCTCTTTCAACTGATTTTTATTGTTCGTTCTTATGTTGTACTGTTACACCACTGTCTCAGGTTAGGGGGAGGATTGAGATCCCGCTAACATGTTTAACCCCGCCACACTCTGTATGTATGTGCCTGTCCCAAGTCAGGAGCCTGTAATTCAGTGGTTGTCGTTTGTGTATGTGTTACATATTTGTTATTCGTTCATTTTTTGTACATAAATTAGGCCGTTAGTTTTCTCGTTTGAATTGTTTTACATTGTCATTTCGGGGCCTTTTATAGCTAACTGTGCGATATGGGCTTTGCTCATTGTTGAAAGCCGTACGGTGACCATTAGTTGTTAATTTCTGTGTCATTTGGTATCTTGTGGAGAGTTGTCACATTGGCAATCATACCACATCTTCTTTTTAATAAGTATTCGACGCCTTGTATTTTTTCATGCGAATATATAGAATTATTATTTTCAGCAAGATTTCATGTTACATTTTGGTATAAATTAAATGTATAGTTGTTTTGGCCCTCTCAGTCATGGTCTATTGATTTTAAACTTTTGCTTAGTTTATATGTATTAGTTTGTGATTCGGTCAGTTTAAGGGGAATGATATTTGGCATGCAGATGTATTAGCATTTGCAAGGTTCATTTCCATGGAGATGACATGGCTTCATCCCTCATCATGGTGAATTGACGTTGAATGTTTTGCATAGTTTACATGTTTAAATATTGCCAATATTATCTTAACATTTGCATTATACTGCCTTAATAACAAAAATAGTGAGACATATTTCTGTATCAACAGTTCATATTATAACATAAGAAGATGTGGTTTGATGACACAAATACCTAACAGGAAAAGGAAAGCAAAAAGTTCCCCTGTTCCCCTCACAGTATTATATGAAAATAACTTGGAGGATGGTTGTCATTTTTTTTTGCGTTGCACGGATATATTTATGGATACCCACTTGCATTTGTGTTAAATGATATAGATTCAGACGCATTACCTCATTTGAAACATTTGTGTTGAATTTAGAAGGCGAATTTGATTGACGGTGGTTAAATATATGTTTGTAGTTCGGTTTTATAAGCGCGTCATTAAGCTTTGTCCCAATATTTTTACAAATCTACAGTTGTAAAGGCACTAGTTATATTTTAAGTACTATTGATTGTTTTTATATTAACTGATTTTAAACAAAAAACAACTAATCAATAAGGTCACTGTATACATGTGATATGAGAAGCCGATTGTGAGAACCCTCCTTCTTTTCGTTTAGTCGATGTTGTAGCGTATTATTCTAGGATCTACATTTCTTCAATGTATATATAATCATCTGTTACGATAAATTAAAACAGCTGATCTACTAGTTATACCTTCTACTTGTCATTATACGTCATGTGCTGTGCTACAACCCTAATAATCTGACAAAAAAATGCATTACTCGACTAGCAAAAGCTATATTTTTTACATAGCCTAGTTGGTCGAGTGGTCTAGGGCCCTTGATACAGTGCACACGGTGTTGCCACAATCTGCCCATCTACCATTATTGGGTTAAATTTGAGACGAAGTATATATCCGTTTATTTGGCAATCGCCAATGGCAATCAGCAGGGTTTAAGAACATCCGTTGTTCGACCTGTTTGTCAATTGCGTTTTGTTTTAATATACTTTTTCACTTTTTTGGTCTTTTGGAAAATGTTGTTTGTGCTGTATTTAGACCCCTCTACCAAGAAATTTGTTTTGCATGCACACGTATAAAAATTGCGGTTTTTATCCAACGCAATCATAGGTTTGAACGTTGTTTTCAATTTAGACTTATTTAATTTTTTTCGTTTAGGCTTGTATTATATTTGCCTTCGGGTTTATATGATCCGTTCATCCTATTTCGACTCTTTAAAATTCAAGAGTCTATCCTAAGTTGAGGTAAGTAATATGGCCTTCCAAATACCGTTTCGATTCCTAACATCAATGAAGAGACATTAATTGTCGAAATCCGGATATGGTGTACAAATTTTTGCACCTCATGTTTGCGGTATACCATCTTTTCCGCAAGTTTATTGTTTTCTGTTTGTTTTTAAATTGATAAATTAAATAAAGATCCATTTTGTTACATCTTGTGATCCGTTTATTTGGCAATCGCAAATGGCAGTCAGCAGGATTTAAGAACATCCGTTGTTCGACCTGTTTGTCAAATGCGTTTTGTTTTAATATACTTTTTCACTTTTTTGGTCTTTTGGAAAATGTTGTTTGTGCTGTATTTAGACCCCTCTACCAAGAAATTTGTTTTGCATGCACACGTATAAAAATTGCGGTTTTTATCTAACGCAATCATAGGTTTGAAAGTTGTTTTCAATTTAGACTTATTTATATATATATATATATATATATATATATATATATATAAAATTAAGAATGGAAATGGGGAATGTGTCAACCCGACCATAGAGCAGACAACAGCCTTGTGTCCCTCAACGGCATTTGAACTCACACCTTTGATACACTACAGTACCAATTGGTTAGCCGCATGTCCAACGCTCTAGACCACTCGACTACATCCGCTATATAAATATATAACTTCAATAGTCGTAGTGTTACCTTGTCACGTAAGGCGAATCTAGAGAAAGACATAAGACGTGTATTTTAAGCGTGTGTAGATGTTATATTATTTTTTTATACACAATGTATTTTTTTTTTGTCAGCAATCTAACTCAACAATTTTGTATATACCGTATGGGATAATGATTCAATTCATTATACAGTCAATAAAAATAAGTATATCATACAAACAAGTCTAGGTAAGTATTATACTAGGTACATATGTACTATATATATATAATCTTTATGTCAATGACAAATTTTAGGCTTCAAGTCACATGCCTTTTATCTCCTAATATAAATCCTATTATTGGTGTAAGATAGATATGAAGTTGAATTTTATCAAAATATAAGTTTTTTTACACGACAATCATTACAAATACGATGTAAATTGAAATGTCAAGACCAAAACTAACATTTAAATACTAAGGTATCATGTATGATTTTTGTCATTATCTGACGACTTGTCGATATAGAAATACAAAACAACTCTATTTATTTGATTTCTTTGTCAGGAGGACTTAAATATATTTTCTCGTTTACATTAAACTGATTCTTTAAATATGCTTATAATTTTTAGTAAGAAAATACAGGTAAATTTGATTTTTGAATGAAAGTAATTTTGACGTATTGACATAAATGACAACATGCACTATGTTTTTTTCTTTCGGTTTTTGTTTTGTTTTGAACAAGCCATGGCCTTGAAGTTTTAAAGATTTAAAAATAAGTGAGTAAATCGTCATTATGTTATGAAATCTTAATAATTGTTTTACGTCATGAATGGTTTTTACTTTTTGTGTTTTAAAATGATAAAGTTGAAATATAAAATTCAGAAGATTCAAAGGAATTAGAGATAAAATATTTCTGTCGATAAATCAAAACGACCCGGAAACCAACAACGTCTACACTCAATCATATGTAAATTCGTATTTTCAGTAATCTTTACAACATTGTAATATTGACTGTCAAGTTTAATGTTATTTATATTTTTCAAGCAATGTTTTAATTCACAATCCTGTGTATAAACATACACATATAAGTATAAACGACTTTTTTTTATAGCAACGTAATTATAAACACAGTCTTGTTACATTTATATTTTAGGTCGTCCAGTAATCACATTTATAAACATTAGGTTTAGATTTGTTTCTTTATTTATATAAATATATAAAGTCGAAGATGCACTTCAACAAAACGTTATATTATAAATGCATGCCGGTTTCACTTTCACATAGATAAACATGGAATAAAAGAAAACTTTTTATGTAGTCAACGGGATGTGACGTTATAATAGTATGTAGTAACAAGGGAGGTAATATTATATATATTTAATTGACAAACCTGTGACTGAACATATACAAAAAGTTATATATGTATATGAAATTTTTATATAAACGTTATCACACACGCAGTCTTATAACATTCTATTTTCGGTCATAGGTTTGAACGTTGTTTTCAATTTAGACTTATTTAAATTTTTTCGTTTAGGCTTGTATTATATTTGCCTTCGGGTTTATATGATCCGTTCATCCTATTTCGACTCTTTAAAATTCAAGAGTCTATCCTAAGTTGAGGTAAGTAATATGGCCTTCCAAATACCAGTTCGATTCCTAACATCACTGAAGAGACATTAATTGTCGAAATCCGGATATGGTGTACAAATGTTTGCACCTCATGTTTGCGGTATACCATCTTTTCCGCAAGTTTATTGTTTTCTGTTTGTTTTTAAATTGATAAATTAAATAAAGATCCATTTTGTTACATCTTGTGATCCGTTTATTTAGCAATCGCAAATGGCAGTCAGCAGGGTTTAAGAACATCCGTTGTTCGACCTGTTTGTCAAATGCGTTTTGTTTTAATTTACTTTTTCACTTTTTTGGTCTTTTGGAAAATGTTGTTTGTGCTGTATTTAGACCCTTCTACCAAGAACTTTGTTTTGCATGCACACGTATAAAAATTGCGGTTTTTATCTAACGCAACCATAGGTTTGAACGTTGTTTTCAATTTAGACTTATTTATATATATATATATATATATATATGTATATATATATAATTAAGAATGGAAATGGAGAATGTGTCAACCCGACCATAGAGCAGACAACAGCCTTGTGTCCCTCAACGGCATTTGAACTCACACCTTTGATACACTACAGTACCAATTGGTTAGCCGCATGTCCAACGCTCTAGACCACTCGACTACATCCGCTATATAAATATATAACTTCAATAGTCGTAGTGTTACCTTGTCACGTAAGGCGAATCTAGAGAAAGACATAAGACGTGTATTTTAAGCGTGTGTAGATGTTATATTATTTTTTTATACACAATGTATTTTTTTTTGTCAGCAATCTAACTCAACAATTTTGTATATACCGTATGGGATAATGATTCAATTCATTATACAGTCAATAAAAATAAGTATATCATACAAACAAGTCTAGGTAAGTATTATACTAGGTACATATGTACTATATATATATAATCTTTATGTCAATGACAAATTTTAGGCTTCAAGTC
This sequence comes from Mytilus californianus, assembly GCF_021869535.1. NCBI lineage: Eukaryota > Metazoa > Mollusca > Bivalvia > Mytilida > Mytilidae > Mytilus > Mytilus californianus. The sequence goes on along the minus strand of NW_026262582.1, from coordinate 44,108,892 downwards.
ACATGCCTTTTATCTCCTAATATAAATCCTATTATTGGTGTAAGATAGATATGAAGTTGAATTTTATCAAAATATAAGTTTTTTTTACACGACAATCATTAAAAATACGATGTAAATTGAAATGTCAAGACCAAAATTAACATTTAAATACTAAGGTATCATGTATGATTTTTGTCATTATTTGACGACTTGTCGATATAGAAATACAAAACAACTCTATTTATTTGATTTCTTTGTCAGGAGGACTTAAATATATTTTTCTCGTTTACATTAAACTGATTCTTTAAATATGCTTATAATTTTTAGTAAGAAAATACAGGTAAATTTGATTTTTGAATGAAAGTAATTTTGACGTATTGACATAAATGACAACATGCACTATGTTTTTTTCTTTCGGTTTTTGTTTTGTTTTGAACAAGCCATGGCCATGAAGTTTTAAACATTTAAAAATAAGTGAGTAAATCGTCATTATGTTATGAAATCTTAATAATTGTTTTACGTCATAAATGGTTTTTACTTTTTGTGTTTTAAAATGATAAAGTTGAAATATAAAATTCAGAAGATTCAAAGGAATTAGAGATAAAATATTTCTGTCGATAAATCAAAACGACCCGGAAACCAACAACGTCTACACTCAATCATATGTAGATTCGTATTTTCAGTAATCTTTACAACATTGTAATATTGACTGTCTAGTTTAATGTTATTTATATTTTTCAAGCAATGTTTTAATTCACAATCCTGTGTATAAACATACACATATATTAAGTATAAACGACTTTTTTTTATAGCAACGTAATTATAAACACAGTCTTGTTACATTTATATTTTAGGTCGTCCAGTAATCACATTTATAAACATTAGGTTTAGATTTGTTTCTTTATTTATATAAATATATAAAGTCGAAGATGCACTTCAACAAAACGTTATATTATAAATGCCTGCCGGTTTCACTATCACAAGGATAAACATGTAATAAAAGAAAACTTTTTATGTAGTCAACGGGATGTGACGTTATAATAGTATGTAGTAACAAGGGAGGTAATATTATATATTTAATTGACAATCCTGTGACTGAACATATACAAAAAGTTATATATGTATATGAAATTTTTATATCAACGTTATCACACACGCAGTCTTATAACATTCTATTTTCGGTCATAGGTTTGAACGTTGTTTTCAATTTAGACTTATTTAAATTTTTTCGTTTAGGCTTGTATTATATTTGCCTTCGGGTTTATATGATCCGTTCATCCTATTTCGACTCTTTAAAATTCAAGAGTCTATCCTAAGTTGAGGTAAGTAATATGGCCTTCCAAATACCAGTTCGATTCCTAACATCACTGAAGAGACATTAATTGTCGAAATCCGGATATGGTGTACAAATTTTTGCACCTCATGTTTGCGGTATACCATCTTTTCCGCAAGTTTATTGTTTTCTGTTTGTTTTTAAATTGATAAATTAAATAAAGATCCATTTTGTTACATCTTGTGATCCGTTTATTTAGCAATCGCAAATGGCAGTCAGCAGGGTTTAAGAACATCCGTTGTTCGACCTGTTTGTCAAATGCGTTTTGTTTTAATTTACTTTTTCACTTTTTTGGTCTTTTGGAAAATGTTGTTTGTGCTGTATTTAGACCCTTCTACCAAGAACTTTGTTTTGCATGCATACGTATAAAAATTGCGGTTTTTATCTAACGCAACCATAGGTTTGAACGTTGTTTTCAATTTAGACTTATTTATATATATATATATATATATATATATATATATATATATATATATATATATATATATAATTAAGAATGGAAATGGAGAATGTGTCAACCCGACCATAGAGCAGACAACAGCCTTGTGTCCCTCAACGGCATTTGAACTCACACCTTTGATACACTACAGTACCAATTGGTTAGCCGCATGTCCAACGCTCTAGACCACTCGACTACATCCGCTATATAAATATATAACTTCAATAGTCGTAGTGTTACCTTGTCACGTAAGGCGAATCTAGAGAAAGACATAAGACGTGTATTTTAAGCGTGTGTAGATGTTATATTATTTTTTTATACACAATGTATTTTTTTTTTGTCAGCAATCTAACTCAACAATTTTGTATATACCGTATGGGATAATGATTCAATTCATTATACAGTCAATAAAAATAAGTATATCATACAAACAAGTCTAGGTAAGTATTATACTAGGTACATATGTACTATATATATATAATCTTTATGTCAATGACAAATTTTAGGCTTCAAGTCACATGCCTTTTATCTCCTAATATAAATCCTATTATTGGTGTAAGATAGATATGAAGTTGAATTTTATCAAAATATAAGTTTTTTTACACGACAATCATTAAAAATACGATGTAAATTGAAATGTCAAGACCAAAACTAACATTTAAATACTAAGGTATCATGTATGATTTTTGTCATTATCTGACGACTTGTCGATATAGAAATACAAAACAACTCTATTTATTTGATTTCTTTGTCAGGAGGACTTAAATATATTTTCTCGTTTACATTAAACTGATTCTTTAAATATGCTTATAATTTTTAGTAAGAAAATACAGGTAAATTTGATTTTTGAATGAAAGTAATTTTGACGTATTGACATAAATGACAACATGTACTATGTTTTTTTCTTTCGGTTTTTGTTTTGTTTTGAACAAGCCATGGCCATGAAGTTTTAAACATTTAAAAATAAGTGAGTAAATCGTCATTATGTTATGAAATCTAAATAATTATTTTACGTCATAAATGGTTTTTACTTTTTGTGTTTTAAAATGATAAAGTTGAAATATAAAATTCAGAAGATTCAAAGGAATTAGAGATAAAATATTTCTGTCGATAAATCAAAACGACCCGGAAACCAACAACGTCTACACTCAATCATATGTAGATTCGTATTTTCAGTAATCTTTACAACATTGTAATATTGACTGTCTAGTTTAATGTTATTTATATTTTTCAAGCAATGTTTTAATTCACAATCCTGTGTATAAACATACACATATAAGTATAAACGACTTTTTTTTTATAGCAAAGTAATTATAAACACAGTCTTGTTACATTTATATTTTAGGTCGTCCAGTAATCACATTTATAAACATTAGGTTTAGATTTGTTTCTTTATTTATATAAATATATAAAGTCGAAGATGCACTTCAATAAAACGTTATATTATAAATGCCTGCCGGTTTCACTTTCACAAAGATAAACATGGAATAAAAGAAAACTTTTTATGTAGTCAACGGGATGTGACGTTATAAGAGTATGTAGTAACAAGGGAGGTAATATTATATATTTAATTGACAATCCTGTGACTGAACATATACAAAAAGTTATATATGTATATGAAATTTTTTATATCAACGTTATCACACACGCAGTCTTATAACATTCTATTTTCGGTCGTCCAGTTATCACATTTTGTTTAGATTAAGTTTATATGTATTTCATTATTAATTCTATGCTGTCTGTTGCATCATCAGCACATTGATAAATCGGACAAATATTAAAATGTGGACTTTGATTAGCAGCATAAACTTCTAAATATTCACCAACATATTTTGTCTATAGTTCGGGATTCTAATATATATATGTTGGCGGTGTAATGTCATGCTATTGCGATATGCCATTCCTGTCTGTCCAATTTAGTCTTCTTTGCACCCACTACATTGTATAACATAAATCAGAATACCAGATACAAATTAAAATAATTTGTTATTACGAGTTCTTGTCCTTACTAGAATTCAAACATATAGCCTTCTATCAAATCATTGCAAATGCTGCAGTTTAAACATCCACATTTTGTTATGTTGAATACCATTTTCGCTGAGTAAAATTTGGCATTTGGGATTAATTTCTTTAAGGTTTTTGATTGTCTTTTTTATTTAATTATTTTAATATTTTTAAGTGTCCGTTTCAATATGGGTTCTGTCATTAACAATGTGTGTAGATATATACGGTATCACATTATTTTTATCACGGACACTTTTCGTGGTCATTTAATCCTGAATAGCAAACGTTTTGGCACGGTGTATTCCGTTCCCTATTAACTGTTTTGGACATTGTCTTTTAAATAATATGTCTTTTAATTTTTGAAGACGTTCATTTCGGGTGTAGTAATTACAAACTATCTTGCAAATTCTTCTTGCCAAGTTACATAGTATGTTAATTCTGTTATCTTTGATATAGCATGATGTGAATAAGCAGAACAGTAGAACCTCAAGAAGACGAAATCGAAGGGACCGGACGAAAGTATTCAATTTATCAAAGGTTCGACTCATCCGAGGTTCGACTCATCAAATGTCGAGTGTGTCGTCATAAATTTGGAATGTATGAAATACGGTGTGAGATTTGTGTAAACAAGATATTATATCTCTTTTGAAACGACAATTTAGGATTAAGTATTCAAGCGCCATGTTTAGGTCCATCATAATAATTCAACACACAAGTACAGATACAAAACATTAACAAATAAATACACAAATGTTTACAAAGGTCAGTAAGTTTAAATTATGGAATCGAAACAAGTCCTCAAAGATCACTGAGGGTCGTCTGATTTGCATTCAATGATTGTAAGTTTCATAAATGTCTTTATACTTTTGATTATTGTAATTAACACATTTTGATTCTAACGTTTTATTCAATCTCGGTTTGGGTCATTTAAAATCGATTCGTTTTTATATCAGATGAAATGCACGTTTCGCTTGAACGATCAACAAGGTTGATCGTTACTACTTACCATATACATCTCATTTTAACTGTTTTACCAACAAATGTTTACATAGCTTAATCACTCATGTAAATGATTCGGTTACATAAGAAAAACATTCAATTTGGATTTTTATCGTTGAATCTACATTTTATAACTTATCATAGATACCAGAATTAAAATTGTGTACGCCAGACGCACGTATCGTCTACAAAAGACTCATCAGTGACGTTCAAATAAAAAAGTGAAAAAGGCCAAATAAAGACAAATGAAGACATTGAGGACCCAAAACGTCGAGACCTGGAGGTCAATTTACAATAATTTTACATCGACAGGACTTAAGAATTAACTCAACTTGACCGAAATTTGAATTTACCGAGTTCGATTCATCAAAGGTTAAATATCAACCAAACGGGAGTTTTACGTCGACTTCACCGAGTTTTCGACACCACCGAGTTTGACACATCGAGGAACAACGGACTTTTTTCGAATCTGATGGTTTGTAATACAAATTGGTTTCGATTTAGTATTTTTGTTTATTATCAAAATATCTTAAAATGGTAGTTCCGTAAGTCTTTATTTCACCGTGATTGCATAAATTGGTTGATATTGGTGATTAATGTTTAAACTTCTGTAAATGTAAAAGTAAGAAGATGTGGTATAATTGCTAATGAGAAAAATCTCCATCAGAGACCAAATGACATAGATACTATCGAAACTTTGAGCCCATAGGGTGAAAAAAGAGAGGCAAAAGATAGCTAAAGGAAATGCAAACTCACCAGTCGAAGATAAATAACAACGCCATGGCAAAAAACGAAAATAATAGAAAAATTAAAAACACGAAGCACACCAAAAGACGGGGGATGATCGCAGGCGCTCCAGAAGGGTAATCATATCCTGCTCCACTAGTAGTACGCGTCGTGTTGATCATGTAAGTACAACTCTGGTTATAAGTCTAATTCGGTAGGTTACATTCGAGGAAAAGAAGAGCAGTGTGGTAACGACATTTGAAACAGTCATCTAAATATATTTTTCAGTTAATTATTATAGTTCTCTAGTGATTTTTTTCTAACCAAAACTCATTTGCTTCTCAACCCTCTTTGTGCGGAATATTTCTATATAAATTCAGTACATCAAATAAAAAGATAATAGTATTCTGGTTAGGACAACGCCGGCCACTAGTTCAGTAATTATTGTTGCTGGACTTCACTAGTGGCTGGTTTGGTCCCATTGGTCCCATTTGTTGCCAACGATTTTAATTTTCTTATCCAAAATCTTTCTCGAGTGATTCTCTCTAGATCAAGCAGTGTTGTGATCAATAATGGTAGTAGTCGATCGATTGAGATCTGCATTAAGGTGGTAAGAGGATTTTCAAATGTTGACTAAGAAAAAGGTCTGGTTTACATTTATAGTCACAACAATGGCCTCCATAACTTTGTGAAATGGCTGTTCTGACTCACCATCATACAATTTACCATATTAACACTGAAGAAGATACACAGTTTTTGTAATCTTCCAAGTAACATTGCAAAATATGATGTATGAAGTGACTGCTAAAAGTCTGGACGTGCAGTATTTGCTTGCAAGTCAGACATTGTTTGTTCCCGAACCCATTACAAGAGCCTGCTGACGAAACGCCTGGTTTAGAGGCTCAGGGAAGATCTTGCATAGTTAAGTATTATTTCCGATTTCTTTCCAATATTTGTCATGTTTGTGGTGATAATTTATCAAACTAAGGATGGTCAGTCAGCACATACGGAACGCTTTGACTGACCCTTTTTTTCTTTATATTGTATGATTTCATCTCGGCTGATGCTGTTAGAACATGAGAAACCTCTATCAATGTATTGTCTTATAAATTAATGAGATGTGGAATGATTGCCCACTACCCATTAGAGTTCAAATTATGTTGTTTTAAGTGATTATAGGTCACCGGAAGGCATTCCACAATGAGAAAAAAACCTACCGTTTAGCCAGCTATAAAAGGTTTGACAAACAATGTCAAAAAATGTAGACGAGAAAACTAACGTCCTACTTTATAACATTACAATTAACGAAAAACATATATAACCGACATGAACCAACGACAACTACTGAATCATATTATAAAAAATAATTAGTAAATTTCCCTTGAAGGTAAAAACTATTTTTTTAATGACGAAACATAAAAAAGGTCATTCTTAATATTCAACCAGAGTGTATGTTTTTAAATATAAATATATTTAGTATATAATTACACAAAAATCGATACAAAAGCGTGTTGTGTCTTGCATTATCCTAGGTAAAATAAAGGTATCCTTATTAAATATAGAAATATTGCATAGGTTTTATTTTATAGTAAAAATTCTTTAAAAGATTGTCGGGGGATATTTTTATTGTTATTGATGTAAGTATAATATATGTTTCACAAATACTTTCCTTTTGATTAACGTAAAGCTATTGAAATTTTACCTGATTGAAATATAGAACGGTACGAAATAATTCAATCATTTTATTAAAGATTTGAATTGAAAAGGAAATATTGTGTCTGAATTCAATCTGACTTTCTGGTTTGCTTTAGTTTTTTTAGTATTTTTTGTTATTCTCTGCAATGATATAGTGCTTGTCATCTGTTTGCTCGTGGAAAAAACTAAATTAGAAAAGTTCATTAATTTTTCGGCATTTCATTAAAGCTTAATTACGTTGTTCAATCTAAGGTTTGTTGTTATCCTGTTTGTTTGAAAACATGTATTGATATAAGCTTAATTATAGCGCTATACATGTATTCGAAAATAATAATTTGGCATTTGATTTTCAAATATAAATATGAATTCATCTTGAACAATAAGAATAAATGCAACGTTTTCGCGTCATTGATGCCATTTTAAATTACCGAAAAGTTTTAGACAATATTAATTTCCTGTTACTTGTCTATGTTATAAAACAACGGAGGTATTGATCTTGTTAACGTCGAACATATATATAATAATAATGTCATGTTCAGGCATTTCGTTTTGTAGAAAACGATGGGTTAAACCTGGTTGTATAGCGAGCTAAACCTCTCATTTGTATGGAATTCGCATAAAATTCCATTTATTGACAACAATGTGTGAACAAAACAAACAGATATAATAAGTAAAAATGTTAAAAATAGGGGTACAGCAGTCAACATTGTGTCATAATCTTAATTACTATAAAAACAAACAAATATGTCAACAAAGAAAAACAAAACGGCATATAGACATTGTTATCTAATTTTTTCATGCATGATTTAAATTCCCGATTCAATTATTATATAAATAAAATGAAATTTCTTGAAGTTCATATGTACATGTATAAGTAACAACATTTTATTAATTTTTGTTATTTCGAAATTGTTAAACAACGAAGCTAATAGTTAAAACAGTACAAAAATATCAAAAACTGCGCCGTTCGTTGACTTAAGAGTTACTTTGTGACATAACCAATAACAGCTTAATAATATAAGTATCGGTAATAAAATACCATTTACTTGAAATTAGTCAGAAATCTGACAATTTATATTGAATATATGGTCTCAGTGAAACCTCGTTCCATATAAAAACAAAATGTTTTAGTAGCAATTCAGTCCCATACTTCAGAGTTACAGTTATCTTTTAAGGAGCGGTGCTTATCATATATTGATAATAAACCATAAAAAGATCTGATAGAAAACTTACAAAAAAACATAACAAAAATACTGAACTCCAAAACAAATTCAAAAAGGGGAAATCCATACCATAAAAACTGACAAAATGAAACGCTATCAATCAATGGATCGAGTGAAAAACAACTGGCAATTTACAATTTAGTACCTTCTTATCGCGCGATATCATCACACAGTTGATTTATTCTAATTTTGAATTAAACAGATTCAAATAATTAGTTCAACTTTGTTTCATAAAAAAAAAACCAACGAAGATAAAAATAATCTGTCATAGTAAGGGGCAAACATTTTGATTCAAACAAAACAGTTCATCGATACTGAAATCATTAACTTAAAGATACTTTTTTATTGAAGGTTAAGTTTTTGTGGTCAAGTCCGTATCTCAGATACTGTAAGCATTAGGTCAACTATATTTGGTGTATGGAATAATTGTAAGGTGTACATTTCCGACTGACAGGTTTCATCTGACCTTGACCTCATTTTCATGCTGCATTGCACAATGTTAATTTTTTGTGGTTTGGTCTATTTCTCGGATACTATAACAATGTATAAGGAATAAGGTCACTTTATTTTGTATATCGACTGATTGTAATGTGTACACGTCTGTCTGGCATTTTTCATAATTTGCATGGTACGGTTAATTTGTCAATGTTAAGTTTTCACGGTTTGGTCAGTTTATCAGATATTTTAAGCAAAAGGTCAATTATTTTTGGTGAATGAAATGATTGTAAGGTGTACATATCTGCCTGGCAGGGTTCATATGACTTTAACTTCATCTGCACGGTACATTGGCAAATGTTAAGATTGTGTGGTTTGATCTGTTTCACATGTACTCAAAGTGATAGGACAACTACATTTGGTGTATGAATTGATTGTAAGGTGTAGATGTCTGTATGAAATGGTTCATCTGACCATGTTTTCATTTTCATGGATCATTGATAATGTTAAGTTTATGTGATACTTGTATTTTAACACTCATATTACAGACTTTCAACAAAAATTCAATCATAAGTAAAGGTAAAGCAAGCGAGACATTTCATCGTTTAGTCCGCATGTAATATATGCTGTGAACGTTTTACACAAGATGATGATGATGAGGAGGAGGAGGAGGAGGATGAATCCTTATTTTATATGTGTGAATATCCATTTAAGTTTGGGTCATTTGCATATTGAAGTTATTTATTTAATTGAATTGTTTTCTACTTAATCATTTTAATAACTAGTGATTAGTTATTCAGTTTATTAATATATTTATTTATGCATGTATTTTCATCTATTAATTCATCTGTTCATTCATCTTTTCGTTTAATTCTTCTCTTTATTTTATTTTATTTTTTATTTCTTTATTGTTAATTAGTAGTGGATGCGAGTTGTACGAAAGGAGGATAGGAAACATGACAACGCATGGAGACAAGGCAGACAGCGACGACCCATCTGTTTCATACAACATAGAAGATGATGAAGGTGACACAGACAGTGACATGATATCTATTGCGCACAACACAGAGGATATGGAGAGTGAACAGTAAGTTTTAAATCAACTTGAAATCTAAATATTGCATAAACTAATACAGAACCTTTTAATACACAACTATTAGTAGTTAGTAAAAAATGAATTACAACCGATTTGTTTTACATGGAATGAAGGGAAAATGAATGCTTTACGAACTATTTGAATGATCTGAATAAAAGGGGATATCAAATATTTATCAAACAGAGCGACAACTAAAGTTGGGATAAGTTCTAACCTTTCTTAAAATATACAAACTATAAGTTCTCCTGGCATATTAAGAACAGGTTCTAACAGAAGCTATTCTTCCATAGAATTGTTCTTATCTAAAAACAGTGTTGCCTTAGATATGTTTAGCATTACTTTTTTCGAATTTTCGGTTCTATATGCTCTTCAACTTCTTACAAGCATTTGATATGACCGTCCGATAGTGTTGATTCGAGTACCGCTAATGAGTCTCATGAAGACAAAACACCCGTTCAGAGTAACAAATGATAAGCCTGTTGTCTCAAATTATTCATGTATTCATAAATTAAATGATTAATTTATTTTTCAATGTCTTTCTTTTTGAATTTTTTTCCCTTTTTAATTTTTTTTATTATCAAGTTCTCTCTATCTTATAGTTTTAACACCACTAGCTATGTTGTTAGTACATCTGGTCCAAAAATCTATCTTGCACCGCTCATTTTTTCTATATACTATCCTGCTGCTCTGATGTCTACAGTTAGGACGAAACTACAATTTCTCTGTTTTGTTTCGACCTCGTGTCCTTGTGTGCAAATATTGTTTTACTCAGAAACGTCTAAGTGCGTAGCAAACTTTCAGGAGACATTTGGCAATACAATATCGGCCAAGATACAATATTTTAACTCGTCGAGAAAGCTCTACCTATTTAGGAATATAGTTATATAGGAAGATCAATAATACATGTAAAAGTATCGGCTAATATTGCATTTTTATTGCAACTTTTTGAAACATGTGATACTTTACTATAATGTCAATATGTGGAAATATGTCAGCAAGTAGTGCACCAGTTTAGCATAAAACGATTATCACTTATAATCTAACGGGGCTCTCGAACGTTTTAACCAAACTCAATATTATTAAAACCTTTTGCTGTTGGACTGCTTTGGATACTAAGGATTAAGGAGTTCATTTACTTTTCTTTTAGATAAGATAATGGTATTTAGATTGGATTATAAAGAGCTAGTTCATTTACGGGTATATTATGGATGTTCTCTCCATTAGCAAACAAAATTTTTTTGATTGGGTTCAATTGATATATCTTCCGGAACTAGTGATTAAAGAAATCACAGACATTTCTTCATCCACCTCATTCTTGGACTCATACCTAGTATTTGACTCCAGGGGTCATCTCACTATAAACGAAACGATACAATTATGAAATTATAAATACTTTAGCAGCATTATACCATCTTCACCTGCGTATAAAGTATACAATTCTCAACCCATCCGATATTCAACTTAGACTTTGTAAAATGTTATCAGTGTCTTATCAAAACATTAATGATTCAGGGTTTTGGCAAAGAACGTATTGTCATTTTTCATCAAAAAGTTCATCGGAAGGTACCAAGACCTCAAAGACAAATCATCAGTGGCAGCTTCTCAGATAATACATAATGGTCTTTGGTTATAGATGCTATGTGCTGACATTGTGTATCATTTTATTCACATTTTAGTTTCCCGTTTTTCGTCTTTTTACTATAATCGCTTTGGTTGAATGACTTTAGATATGACTCGGTTTTTGCGCATTACATTTTAAGTTTTTCGGGCTTTGGGCATTCCTGATGATTGTGGGTCTAGAGGTGCGATTCACACGCATGAAGATTTTATAGTGTAATTTTCCTTTTGTTTACCCTTAAATGTATAGTTTACTTAATGTGTACAGTTTTGAGAAAGTGTTTTTCCATTATGTTTACTATATTCTACTATCAACTACAAACTTTATTTTGTACGTTTGTTTTGATTTTATTTAGAGTTGTTTATTTGTGATGTATGTGTACACAATTGTGGCTGCTGGACCCCAATTATTGTCTCGTTAACCAATTATGTCTGTTTTAAGTTTTTCAGAGAATTTACCAATAAAACGGAACTATATAAACAACTGTCATAAAAGTTGTAGGTTTAGCAAGCAATAATACCAAGTTTAATCCATCATTTCCTTTGGAAAATGCCCGAAACAAGTTAGGAATATGACAGTTATATTTCAATCGCCGTTTGTCGATATAGTCGAGCGTTTGGTTTTTATGGACTTACTCCTTTTTGAATGAACTTATGAGCTCGATATCTTTGTAAATACATTTTGTACATACATATTTTAGAATATCTAGCTTTTTGAAGATACATATAAATGTCATTATCGACGAGTATGAAATTTAGCAAGAACAAAAATTAAAATGTTGTATTGATTCAGAAAACCTTACGAGTAGCAACGTTTAACTTAAACAATCGTACAATAAACATTCCTTGAATCGAAATTTCAACCAATGCAAATGCTTGTCTATATTTTTTGCTATCCATCACAAGCCACTGTATTTGTTTTGCCGATTTGGTATCGAATTAAAATTACATTACTGTTAATCCATAGTCCTATTGGAATTACTGTGAAAATACAGACAGCAAGGATACATGTAACACTGGAACATAAAATATTTTTTTCCATTAAGTGTTGACTTTCAGACCCACCCCGATTTTCTAGGATTGATAAAGACATTTATTTAATAATTGTATTGACAAATTTGTAGTACCAAATAACAGCTAGTAAATAATCATAAATTTCCAAACATATTTATATTATTCAAGGCTGTCAAAATAAAGAATCTTTTATTTCTGAATACTATTTGCAAAAATGTGAAATTATAGTGTATAAGATTTATTCAATTTCATAATAAAATATTGTTTACACTAAACTAACGAATGTTTGCTTTTATTCAATTTATAGTTCATCAAAATTTAGATTCTTAAGTGCAATACTGTCAATTTCATAAGAATGCAGCTACCATGTCAACATTTACTTGCTTTTCTGGATTTACCTGGAAACATTGCTAAATCTGATATCTACAGTGACTCTTTGGGTGAAGCGTACTAAACTTTGAAATGGCTTCAATTTTTCCGATACTGTCTATTAGATACAAGTTAACTGTAAAACCTGATAAAAATCAATTATGCAATACAGCTCTATAACTTAGGTGGGGTTCGTGTTGCTTAGTCTTTAGTTTTCTATGTTGTGTCGTCTGTGCTATTGTTTGTCCGTTTGTCTTTTTATTCTTGACCATGGCGTTGTCAGTTTGTTTTCGATCTATGAGTTTGACTGTCTCTCTGGTATCTTTCGTCCCTCTTTTAGGTTATTTTGTGGGCCAAGTTGAGAAAAATATAAAGCTACGATTTAGCATGATCAGTTCCCTTGATAGTTGATTTATTCTGCTATTTTAAAATTAAATTTCATTGAAAAATAAACAAAAACAATGGTTTATTAATGTTGACTTATGTACAGCCAGAGGGTAATTATTACTCTAAAAATTCAGATACTATTCAAAAATTAAAACCATGTATTGTTAATATTTTTGACTATTTAGAGACACCTGGTACAAGTGAATCAACTATCATTTCTATGTGTAAACATAAAAAAGGAATGAGGAGCACGTGCAAGACATATAATATGTTAATCACGATTCCAGAATTCACTAATAACTTAACATGAAAAACTCATTACACAAAATCTTTTGAGCCTCTGGACTGTTAAACGGAATTGAGTGTACTTTGTGTGAACTGCTTTTGTTGAAGAAACTCAACAAAATATGCGTAAAAGGACGAATCAACACCGGTCTGATAATAAAGATCCGCAATTCATGGTTCTTTATAACCATTCTAATCAACCGGATCATGATCCTTCTTTATCATTTTTATCACCACTCCAATAGCCCTATACGTAGTACTCCTTTCAGAAAAGATAGAGAATTTCTGGATAAGGAAACTAGGTACTGCAATGTCATATGTTTGCAATGATAACATCAAAGGAGTAGGACATTTGTCAAGTCCAGCCTGCATGATGTAACTGTAATGAGCTTATTTATTACTACTTTAAGACATGATGACCTTTACATGATGAAAAGAGACATGTAGGTCAAGATAAACAAGACATAATCTTCTAACATTCAAATAAGACTTGATTAGATCACGTTCAGATAAAATAAGACCAAAGGTAAACTATCTGTTTAGTTGCTGTAAGATCGTGTTCAGTCGTGTTAAGATTTTAAATATTTTAGATAAAACGAGCGACACTTAATTGTATTTATCAGTGGTTACTCCCCCTTTATGAATAAAATCGGCATAGCTTGGAGGATATTCTTTTGTGGTCTTTTAATATAACATCTATTTCATTGAATAACGTATGCAAACGTACAATTCATTTTTTTTCGATAGAATTTTTAACATTTAATCTGTTATATAAGAAATTATTAATTGTTGTAACCGGGAAATGTGTTAGTCATAAAAACTTTGCAGTCGTGCTTTCTGACATAAAGTAGTCCTGTGTTTTTATTCATTCCGCCCGTAAAGATATATTGATAAGTAACATATCCCAAAGATGTTCTGAAATTTTCTTAAACATTTTTTGTTTCTAATGTAAAATAATAGTTCTGATCCATATAAAATTTGTCAAGAAAAATAAATTCTAAGTATCTAATTTACTTTATATTTTAAATATTATACAGATGACAGTTGCTTGGTGAAAGTTATTTACATTTCAATAAACGGATTATCTTAGCAGTCAACCGAAACGGGTTGTCATAAACTATCTAAATAATAACTCATGCAACGCTTATGATGTTTTATCCATGGATGAAAAATGAATAAAGTTCCATGTTTTATCTTATATAAGCATTTACTGGGTAAAATTATTATATTGACAAATAATTATTTTAAAAAAAAAGTGCAACAAGAATAAAGAATATTTTAAGAATTTAGTTGACAGTTTATATTTACCATTAGGTACCTATAAAGACCGATTTCGATACCTCTCTTGATTTTTTTTTATCATCAAGTTTTTTTTAGCAAGAACTATTACAAGAATAAATCATATTATAGAAAAACATCAAACAACATAAGTTAATAAACGATTGATAAAATCTTGTGTATGGTTTATATTTCTGTTTCGTATCAGATTTTTTTAATAACACCAGCGTTACTTCTCATTCAAAAAACAGTGAGATGCTTACTTGCTTTTTCGGAATTGACCAAAAAGCTATAAAATAACGTAGCGAAATGACCGTACTTATAGATAAGACCTTTGTTTTTTTCAATTTTGAATTGTTTTACACTACTCATTTTGGGGACCTTTATAGCTTGCTGTTCGGTGTAAGCCAAAGCTCCGTGTTTGGGCCGTACTTTTAATCTATAATTGTTTTATACTTTGTGACTTGGATGGAGATGATTATTTGGCACACATACCACATCTTCTTATTTATATTAACCGGGAGCATTTTATAATATTTTCATTTCGATAAAAAGAAATATGCAATTCAGTAAACCAAATCGATTTGTACCATATTGTTACATTCAAAAGTCTTTAACTGAAGTAAATGATTGATAGAAATACATTATTTGTATTGCATCGCTCCTAAAATAATGTCCAGTGTCAAATATTACACATCGATGATCACTGAGTTGTTCAACTGATTCAACAGAAAATTAAACTTAGGACTAGGATCAAATGCAATTCATTACGTTACAATTGTATCCAATATTGATATTGCTAATAACATTCAGTCGAGGAAAATCATAGGTGACATTGATATGCATTGATTTGTTCTAGCCTGATACGGCGAGCGCGTGTCGACAAAAAAAATGGTCATGTTAACAAGAGAACAATTGTTGTGAATATGAGCCAAATTTATGGATGGATCTGATTAAAAACCGTTTATTTTCTCAGAGTTTGATTATTTCATATTTTTCATGTTGGGACCGTTTTAAGCCAACTTAACGAAATGGTTTTTAGAAGGCCGTACGGCTGTCTCTGGTGGCTTTCGTCCACTTCATTTGAACTTTACGGATAGTTGTTTCATAAGCAATTCTTAACATACCACATCTCCTTGTGTTTACATAGAGGAAATTAGTCTGTATTTTTTATGACCACACATACAGGTTATCAAGTATAAATAAGTACATCCGAGTCGTTGCCTACAAGTCTAGTGTTGGAACAAACTTTTGGTTTTACTCCAGTATATAGTCCTTTATTTTTAGTTTTTATGAACTCGTTTAATTATAACAGAACTGTGTTTTAAAGTTATTATTCAAAGTCTCTTTTAAATAAAACAACTTTTTATACTATTCAAAATTGAGAATGGAAATGGGGAATGTGTCAAAGTGACATCAACCCGACCACAGAACCGAAAACAGCCGAAGGCCACCAATGGGTCTCCAACACAGCGAGAAAATCCCGCACCCGGAGGCGTGCTTCAGCTGGCCCCTAAACAGACACCAAGTGATGGATACAATTGTGGCTTATATTGTTTAAATAATTTTTTAGAGCAAAAGATTAATTGATTGTTGGTTGCTTAACGTCCAGTGGCAAACATTTCATGCATATTCAGGACGAGAAAA
This sequence comes from Mytilus californianus, assembly GCF_021869535.1. NCBI lineage: Eukaryota > Metazoa > Mollusca > Bivalvia > Mytilida > Mytilidae > Mytilus > Mytilus californianus. Next base: position 44,092,366 of record NW_026262582.1, on the reverse strand, counting down.
CTTTTCAGAAAAAGATAATGAAGTACTAGGTATTACAAATGTTAAAATTTTCTCATCATTGACCTTTCAATACAATTTTGCTTATGATATGATCTTTCGTTGTCTTTCTATGGTTATGAAGTCATGAAGTGTGTTAACTATATATTCTGATTTAGCATATATGTACAGTTTGTCATTTTGACTTTTTTTTATTTTGCCATGGCGTTGTCAGTTTGTCTTTGAATAATAAGTTTGAATATCACTTTGGAAATTTAATTCCGCCTTTTTACAAAAATCATGAGATTCAAATTTGATAAGATGAAAGATTATATTATAGACTAATACGTATGCACATCCGTACAATTTAATGAGATTCTTGATCGGGGGTAGAAAATTCCTCTATCTAAACCAAGAAAACCAATATGTCTGCTGTATAATTCACCTACTTCTATTATATAAAATTGAAAATTGTCCTAACAGACCAAGTATCGATTTGCCTATTTGTAAAATTTAATGTCAGTGGTACACACAGTGGCGGATTGGGTGGGGCTGATTTTGGACCCCCTTTTGTTAATAAGGACATACGGTTGGATCCCCTCCCTTTATCCTTGGTTGGGAACCCCCATTTTAAAATGACTGGATCCGCCACGTGCACTGTACACAGAATTAGTCCGCATTGTTTTCCGGGCAGAATAGACCACCACTGTTACTAATTTTTATAGCTGTAAATATTTACGCTAAATTTTGTTAATAAAGATAGGAATCCCATGCAGAAAAAATGATAGGATGGCCAACTGCATTGCTCAGCTGGCCGCCAGTTGAGCAAACAGTTGAGGGCCAGTTGAGGGCTAGCTGGCCGTCAGTTGAGCAAATAGTTGAGGGCCAGTTGAGGGCTACCTGGATTTTTGCCATGCAAATTAGGTAGCCCTCAACTATCAATTGCTCAACTTTATGCAAATTAGTTGAGCAAGGTTAAACAAAATATCGCAGTTGAGGGCTAGGTGTCCAACAGATGAGGACCAGGTCATTAAAAGTTGAGGGCTAGGTGGCCAATAGTTGAAGGCCAGGTCATTAAAATTTGAGGGCTAGGTGGCCAATAGTTGAGGGCCAGGTCTTTAAAAGTTGAGCATTAGCTGGTCATTGCAAACTGATGACTACAAATTGTAGAAAAAATATATTTAAATTGTGTATTTTATATAGCCAAAATAATGCTGAAAGATCTAAACTCACAACAGACTACATGACAGCTTTATCCTTGCTTTTTAAATGTTATCTAGTAAATAAAATCTAGCTAATCCTGCAGCCATATTACATTTTATGCAAGAAGAAGTAAGATATATATTGAAACAATGTTTAATGTTGAAAAATCCCTAATTGTCCTTTTCTTTCTTTTATAATATCTTCCTTCCACTGTACATTTTTCATTAATTGCACTTGTGACATCTGTTGACAACATCTTGAAATGGATAAGACCAAAGTCTGAAAGTAAAAAGAAAATAAACCTATATATATATATATATATATATATAATTATGATAACTATAAATGTGACAAAACACAGTTTGTAAAATTAATAAGATGAGATAATCATATATCATATTTTTTAAATGTTATTTAACAAACATTGACATCAAAAGTCTGTACAGTATTGCCTACCTTTATAAACCAATTATACAAATCAATTAAACTAAACAAATGTGGATAAATTCAAGATAAGAATGTGTCTGATATTTTGCTTCACTATTTGAGAAAAAAAAATGTTATGAAATTGTTCTTCCCCACTATTTTAATCTGTTGACTGTCAGAGTGCCTTGATAAAGCAAGGTATTGTAAAAAAAAATTCTAAATGCTGTCTTCATGATTGATCACTCTATAGTTTAAACCAGAGGCTAGTAAAATTGCTATAGCTATGTCTATAAGCAAAATTGTTTTAGATTATAGTTAAAGGCCTTAATAAAATTTCGATTACCCTATTAACTGTATTACGTGAACCTGCTCATTTAACCGTAAAACAATTTTTTTTCCTTAAAAATTTCGACCCCACCCCCCTTGATGAACAAACATGGCAACAGTCAGTACAAAGGGGGGTATTCAAAGTGCACATTGCAAAAATACTCAAAACCGAAAGTGTTGTTCAACCAGAAAAAAATATATATATATATGTATCTGTCATTTGTGGATACATGTAGATGTCTTATTGGCAGTAATACCCCAGATTTCTAGTTTTATACCAAATTCATTATATTAGAAGATTCTTATTTTATTTTCAATACTTTATAAAACAAATTGTCTTAATAATAACAAAAATATGTCTCCTGTCTTACACATTTTGATAACATATAAATTAATGCATAAATATATTGTCTATTTTTTTTCTTCTCTCTAAAAAGTTAAGAAGACACTTTAAATATCACTATTTTGAACTAAAAATAATCTAGCATGCATTTATGCACTTATTCAAAATGGTGGAAATTCTAACCCAATGTACTTACCAAAAGATGTTATCCATAAATATGTGTAAACATCAATCTTCCTAAATCCAAGAGTCATGTCATCAGAAGAATACATCTGCACTAATTAATGTCAATACAGTTATTTGTAACTTTTTGATCCACATACATTGTAAAATCCATAATTTGTTCATGATAACTAGAAGACATCTTCACTTGCCATGTGTATGCTCATGCCCAGTTCAAATTTTAAATTTGTTTGAGGTAGTTTAGGGTATTGTGACAGTGGGATCCCTTTGAGATGTGCCCCTAATAATAACTGATAATTACCTAAATCTTGAATATTTGATATATATTATAATACAAAAATATTGTTTGTTTTTTTTCTTTATCTTTATGTAATAAGTTATACATGTAGTAATTACAGAAAAATGTATAAAAACATGTGCTTCCCTTAATTTGGCCTCAAACTCTGTGTACATTTATAATGATACATCCTGTCTTCTTGCACTACACATACATAGATAAATAGAAAACAGATGGCACATAACATTTATATCTCCGGCTCATATTTCTAATTGCTCAACTTTTGCTCAACTACATGAAAACCAAAGATCAATTGCTCAACTTTTCCTCAACTATAAAAAAATCAAAGTCTGAATGCTCAACTTTTCCTCAACTACAACAAAATCAAAGTCTGAATGCTCAACTTTTCCTCAACTACAAAAAAATCAAAGTCTGAATGCTAAACTTTGGTCAACTACATGAAAACCAAAGATCAATTGCTCAACTTTTCCTCAACTTAATGGCCAGCTTCAGTTGAGGGCCAGTTGAGCGACATCTATCCAACATACAGTGCTTGGCCAGGTTTGAGTTGTTCTAAATTGCTCAACACCTAGCCCTCAACTATTTTGCTTAAAACAGCTAGCCCTTAACTGTCCGCCACATGGCCCTCAACTGGCCCTCAACTTTTTTTTTCTGTAGGGGTTAACAGTTACAATTGTGTGGTCATAGATTTCGTAAATTTGTTTTCTGAATCCATATAGCAAATGGCATGACATCATAATGGTGAATCGGGGAATTCACAGAAAGCTTATGGAAATGTCAGATTTTTTTGAATTTTCGATATATGACAATAGCGCAAAAAATATCAAATATATTTTAATAGAGAAAAAAATGACTGTAGCTGTAATAACTATATTTTTATTTGTTTTTTTATTGTGTCGCTCTTTGATGACCAGTTATGAAACCTGCATTTTCGTCTTTCATTCTTACGTACGTCTAGAAATTTACAGAACTCAAATCATATATATGAATAAAAGGAGTTGTCGGTTTTATTTACGTCAATAATATGGAAAACAAACCACAAAAAAAAACAAAAGACATCCAGAGGGCAAAGTGGATTTTTCGGCTTGCAGTACAAACTATAAGTATAAGTATAAAGGACAGTTATATTATAGTCTATACCACGTCAAAAGTTCTCTCGTTCATTTCATTCCATAGTAGAGTGAAAATGACTTACTTTCATTTGACCTTTAAAGAGGCAGAATTAGTTGACACAAATTTTGAAACTTATGATAAACAAGAAATCACAGCTTATTAGTGTTAGTGTACCGGAAACGAAGGTAACAACCTATCTGGTAAGTTATATCATTCAAGGACGTATATTATAGTTATATGAAATACAATATTTACATTTCTTTACGGTCCTATGTTTTATATATAACGGTCTTTCTATATTTAAATGAGATAGGGTAATACCCATTGAATTCCTTTCTGCACGGGCGATTTTGGCAGTCAGTATATAAGGAAAATTTAAGGTGTGTTTGACAATGCGACGTTCGTTACAAGATACTAAGGACTAGGTTAGTTTGGTATACTATTCCCCTCCCACCCCATGTAATTACCCATCTTATGTATGTAACATTATCGTTTCTTTTCGATATGTGTATGGTAAAAAATCATGCCTTTTTGTATGGCTGATTGTATATATTTATGTTGAACATGTTAAATTCAAGGCGATCTTGTAGCGAACGCACAACCCTATACTGTGTTTGGTTTTTTCTATGATATCTAGATAAGAAAAAACTTTATTATCGGAGGGGTGAAACGAGGGAGAAAATAATATGTATTAGATACACATTAAGGGCGTATTACTTGCACCAAGATGAATTGAATATTGTCAATGCAGAATGACAAATTCAATAATTTAGGACAGGGACTTTCAATACTAACGGATTCCCTGTTAAGGAGGATATCTTTTAACAATTTGACAATATGCTATTGAAATGCATGATAAATGCAGGGTATCAAATTTATTTATCGACATCTTTGTGTAAAAAAAGATACAATATTGCTAGATAAATAGAAAACAAAAACACATTTCCTTGCATAATCTAAAATTATTGAAAATTATCATAATTTATGGGTAATTTTTTAACATGATACACCAAAGCCGAATTTTGTATGTTTGCATTACACACTTACACTGTTTGGATTAACGTATCAATTAGAAGGTAGGTTAGAAAGTCACAAAAAAAGAATTAAAGGACATAACGCCATTATATGGTTTTCCGGATAATGTTTTTTTGGCAAATATTAAAAAAAAAATCAAAAACTTTTACATAATTATACATAACATTTTAGGTAAACACCTAGAGTTACAAAAATACCAGCAGACATTTTTGATAGAAAAAAAATGCTTTCAAAGATACTTCAGAAATGACTAGTTCCATGCCTAAGAAATATACATCTATATTATTGTTCACACCTCCATTTAAACATATTGGTTTCTGTCTTGTCAATATCTTAGCATAGAATATGATCAGAATATGGTCTGTGTATTAAACAAGTATACCGCTGTAATAAAAGCACTTGACAATTTATACATGTAAATATATGGTACTTCCTACAAAATTTTGTTTTGTTTTGTTTTTAGTTTTTAATTATATTTTTGTCATTATCGTATATTTTTTTTTAACCACTAAATTTGCGGTTTTGTGATATGTTCGTGCAGTTTTAACAATGTCGTCAATAGTGTTTAGAAAGAAGCTATTATAAAATGTGTTAGAACCTTAAACTACACATATATGAACGGAGCTATGATACCATGACAGGTGTACATATGATGTAATTGTGAAATAGCCATTGTAATTGCCAACTTTTTAATAGTTTAAGGATCATTGATTGTATTACCTTTTGATTATAGGCACGTGCCATCGAAATCAATCTTTATTGACAGAAGATATTAAATAACGAATACATTTATTACTATTAGAGGAAGAAGAAGACGAAGAAGAATTATTTGTTCTAGTGCAACTTGAATAAACAAATAAATACATAATTATTTTATATTAAATAAAATTGTTATTAAAATGAAAGAAAGGATTAACGCATTTACAAGGATATATACTCGATGCTGAACTTAAATTAGATTATATTGTTTTAACGAAAAGTTCTATGAGGATCTGGAGGGGGTTCCTTTATTTCTGTATTCTTTAATTTTTTATGCCGATTTTCTCTATTATTTAAACTTTTTGTCTTTTATTATCAATTCTTTATATTCAAGCACCTTATTATTCTCTATACTTTATTTTTTTTATCCATTTTCTCTATTCTTAATATTTATTGCCCATATTTTTTTTGACATTTGCGCATATTTTTAAATTTGTCATTATTTCATTTGCGCCGATTTCATTTTTTCATTTGCGCCGATTTTATATTTGCTCCTAATTGCATTTACAGTTCAACGCAGGCGAGTAAATACTTGTACCTGTACTATACCTTGAAGTTATATTGGTAAAATTTGGTTATAAACGTTGTTCACTTATGTTTAAGTTAAGAAAATCTAGGCCGTTACGTATGTTAAAATGCGAACTCTAGAAATGCCCGCATCAGTACGTAAGCCAGACGCTATTGACAATTACGACAAATATAGAAGAGACGAAATCACAAGAAAGGAATATATTAGATGTGTTGATAAATACTCGACAAGAACAGATTTATGATTTTAATGTATTCCGTTTTTATGGGTTTTAATGTTGTAAATAGATTTTTAATTTGTCATTTTAGTATAAACAGAGTACAATCAGAGTGATTTTATCTTCTTTTTTTACTTCTTGATTTTGAAGTATGTGAACATAGTGCGTTTAGATTGATTTATCCTGCTCGACATCCTACTCCCATCTCCCCATGGTGAGTAGAGGACAACAGTCATATACATGTTATGAATGACAATTCATATCATTTGTACAACTGGCCAACAGAAGGGTTCAATAATGATAAATGAAAAATAACATTCACCTGTAATTTACCTGTAAACAAATCGGCGCAAACGAAAAAATAAATCGGGGCAAATGAAAGAAAAAATCGGCGCAAATGCAAAACGCCGTTGCCCATCATTCTCTATTCTGTAAACCCCCCATCAACATCTTCTTCTTTCCGAAGGTTTGTTATTTATAGTTTTATTGTCTCGTCACGGTCTAAGTGCAGTTTTCAAAATATTAACTGCACTCGGAGACATGGTTCCCTGATGCGGCTTTGGTGACTACGCATCACTACGAAATAAAAGCAAAAAAAAGACGGTTGTCCAAATATAAAAAGAATAACTCGCACGGGGAATGATTTCTAAATACCACGAAGTAATTATTAAGTTTTAGAGGAGAGTATCGAAAGATAACGAAATTAACGATATAAATTATCTGACATAAAACATATTCGTATTTACGTTGATCGTTCCCGATGATGTTAAATCCAGAAACGTGCTTCAGACGCATGAAATTTATATGGTGTTTTCACTCTTTTGTTAATGTTATGTTTAAAATTTACAATTACTTCTTTTCAAAGAATAAGTAGATATATACACAAATTAACATCAGAAAATAAAAAATAAAATAAAATCATCAACAGTTTTAGGCGAATAATTTATTTCCTCAACAAAACAAAGTCACAAATCACTTAAAAAAAGACCAACAGAAATAAAAAGTCAACCAATGATTTTATGTTAAATTATTAAAAATATACGTTTTTCATTCTAGCATTTGTATTGTAAATTTTTTGTAAATAAAATGTTTCATCCACATGAAGGGGCGTAACTCCTTATATCATTCTGACACACTAAACGGATCTTAACCCGATCTGAAAATTTTGAACATTACTTTTTATGTTTGGTCTGAATTCGTCTAAAACCGTCTTAACATATCTTGCTTAACAGCTAGAGCCTTCTGTCTTGTTTATCCTGACATGAATGAACAGACTGAACACGACATATGGGAACAGCGTCTGAAAGTCTTAAAAAGTCTTAACGTTTTTCCCTAGCGGTAAATTCAGTCGATTCAGACTTGATCAGACCAAAATGACCGTTTCAGACTGAAATCTTGCTACTAGTGGTGTCGCCCTAGGAAATACCAGACCACGACTTTCAATTGGTCCTGTATGAATATTGCCATCTCTTACAATAACAGAATACTTGATTGAACAGGATAAAGAAAGTTTAGATTGTCAATAGAGCAAACATGTATAATCTAAGTAGAAGAAACAGGCAAAGGAAATGTGTGAATGACTTCAAAAATAGTCGGATAACTGCAAACATTGCTACGACTAATAACATATACATTTAAAGCATGACGTTCAACTGGGCCATATGTGTAAAAAAATATTTATTGATGGCATAAAGTTCAGCTATTAGAAATAGAAGTAGGATGTGACAGATATATTTCAGTGATATACAAGTGTATACACTGTGAAATTCAGACTTAGCAATGACGAAACACATTTCATTCTATGTTGTAATCGTAATGCTGATGCACAACACAAACAGTAAATGTCAATAAATAATCAGGATGATATTTTTCTCATTTGAATTGTTCGGTATAGGTTTTGCCTTGTTGAAGGTAGTACGGTGACCTACATTTATACAGTTGCTGACTTATGTCATGTTGTCTCTGATGAATGATTGTTTTATTGATTATAATGCCATACCTCCGCATTTTGTGTCGTACAAGGATTTTGTAAATAAACACGCAATACTTACTTTTGAATTACTTTTCATTGAAGGGACCACCCAGAAGATGGAGACGAAATAAAGACATTACTCGATGATATAACTTCTATTAAAAATGCTAGCAAACAAGTCCTTTCGTGTATGGAAGGCATTATGAAAGCGAAGAAGCATTATTTAGAAATGTACGTACAATTGATATATATTTAAAAGACTTATTATCATTATTATACGAAAACGCATTTTTTGCCATTTGAAAAAAATTAAGAGTGAATGAGAAATAGATATGATAAATTAACATTTAGAGTAAACAATTGGTATACATTTAATACTCAAACTGTTATTTAATCATTGTATTTTATCATTACCCAGAAACATATTCAACGCAAATATGTTTATTTAACATTGAAAGGAATTGGTTTCGAGTCATAAATATTCGCCGTGCCTTATAAACGACTCTTGTCGTAAATGAATATTTATTCTTGAGTTATCATCGGAATTAAATAACCTATCTGTGTTAATGAAATACTGTTCCATCCATCCATTTGTGAATCAGCTGAATATAACTCTTGGAAAAAATCTTTGTTGTACCAATGTTGTGTGTGAATAGATTTTCATACTAATATTGGTGATTTTTCGCCTTAATGTTCTATGGTTAGTTGATCTATATGAAGCAAGAAGCAGTGATACAAAACTTACAGAGCCGCTTCGTAGAATTTAAGATGAAAGAAAAGCGAAATATAGGCTAGTATAAAGGCAACTTGCGCAATCATCTGTATCCATATAAGCGTGATGGATTATAAGGATAATTCTGATGAATTTAGCTAACTCTTGCAATTGCTATGTAGATATATTTTAGCATATTTATGCAATTTTATAGGCTGTACAATGTACAAATAAATATTATTAATATTGGCAATCCAATTTCATCAAAAAGTACATTAATTAAAATTGTAAACGTTCTTTCAACGAATCTCCACGTAAAGACAAATACAAAAATACAGAATTGCAGAGACCAATTCCCTGAAAGTATTTTCCCTTTCATATGAAATTGAGAATGGAAATGGGGAATGTGTCAAAAAGACAACAACCCGACCATAGAACAGACAACAGCAGAAGGTCACCAACAGGTCTTCAATGCAGCGAGAAATTCCCGCACCCGGAGGCGTCCTTCAGCTGGCCCCTAAACAAATATATATACTAGTTCAGTGATAATGAACGCCAGGTTAAACATGTTAAACATACATAAGTATTCATACATTCACGTGAAAAACATACTAATTCAATGATATAGTCCGATTTGCTGATGATCTGATTATTTTCAGTTCTTACTTCAACATGTTGCTCAACATACTGCCGATGGTTCCTCACCAACGAAAATGTGTCATTGAAGGTCATGCATATAACGATCATTAAAAAGTTATCTTTTGCACAGTTTTGCGTAATATTTTTAAATTCGACCTTCTCACTGTATATGCATTGAACGCAACATGCTCGATTACATTTTTGGCCATGAACATGATAAAGTAAATAATAGCATAGACTCTATATATGTTTGTACGTCGAAGGTAAACTTGACACCAATCCTACTAGGATTTGCGAAACGCAAATGGTATATTTTTTACATCAAAAGATAACCTGTGTAAAAAGTTATATATTGCTTTTTGAGACTAAAATACGATACTGGTTTGCAAGGTGGGTTAAGACTTTTCAATCTGACTTAATATGTTAAATAATGATTACTGCATAATGACACATCGTTTCAACCTCTAAATCTTATTGTCGGCTTCAGTTGCGAATTTTGCTGAAAACAAACGAAGAGGTCAAAGTGGTGAAATGAAATGAAATTAGCATATAGATCGCTTAATGGTTTCTTCTTGGAAAATAAGGAGGTGAAAATATGAAATGATATTCATCTTAAGTAAAGATATGTCTGACTCAAACGAATCAAACTACTAAATTCATATTTCGAATGAAGAATTATCAAAAGAAAAAAATATCATATATTCAAACCATCAAAAAGTATAAAAAGAGAATTAGAAAAATGAACATGCTCAAACCAGTGAATAATCCCTTATTACTCGTAATATACACCTTCTATCCAATCCGAAATCCTGCAAAAATAACAAAATATAAACGGTTAAGGTTACTTCATGATAAAACTATTCGTGTTATACTGTATAAACTGTCCTTTTGAGGGACAGAAATTTCATTTAAAAAGTAGTACAAACATTTAATTTAATATTTAGATTATATAAGACAATCAGATTAGCGGGTTAAGGATATTTTCGATTTATCTCAATCTGTATTTATGTAAGGAGATATGGTATGATTGCAAATGAGACAACTATACCCCAAAGACCAAATAATGAATGAAAACAACTATAGGTCACCGTAAGACCTTCAATTATGAGAATAACCATTTTTCTCTAGTAAGCGATGAAAGTCCCCGGCATAACAAAATGTGAAACAATTTAAACGTGAAAACCGAAAGCCCGATTAATGCAAACACAATAAAAGAAAAACAAATATGGTAAACAGCAACTATCGACAACCACTGTATGATAAAGTCATGACCTTGAACAAGCAATTCAAATGTGGCGGGTAGAACATGTTTGGGAGGGCTCAAATCTCCACTTTATATGAGACAGTAATGTAACAGCGCAGCATAAGAACAAACTGACTGTACAAATCAGTTGGAAAGGGTTTGACTCATCAGATCGCACAATGACAAATTATAAAACAGACAAAAGAGTACAGTTCTAATATTACTCGCTGTTACTCAAAAATATTTGTTCTCGGATTAAAACGCCAATCAGTACATACCGAAAAGATTTTAAAGTAAAACAACAGGATTTGAAAGTTAACATGTCATAAAAAGTCTGAAAAGTACGACCATGTACGAAGCCAAATTATTGTACACAGGATGTGGGACTTTTCGTATTCAAAACTGTATGGCAAAACATATTTAATCACGTTTAGATTGTTTAAAACAATTTCAAAGGTATTATTCCAGTGTTAGATTGATAACTTAAGAATTAGCATATTCAAAGAAACATTATTTTTTATAATAAGTTTTAAATTTACGCGCTCAATACCGGCATCACCGTGAAAATAAGGATATGATTACCGAGTTGGTTAGAAGGTTTCTACAGAAACAGTTGAACTTCCAAACCAAATCTTTGCATCTATCAAAGAATTTTGTAAAGGTTTTAAGAAATGAAGGGTAGCGCAATACTGCACTGTCACTGGTGTATTTTTGCACAGTTTTACTGCAGGATCCCAAATATTGTCACGTTAAGCAATGATGTTAGAGAGGAAGAATAAGAAATGTTTTCCAACACTTACAAGATAATGTATCATCCTTCCAAAAAAAATGCTATGCTTATAGTTATGGATGACCTGAACGCAAAGGTAGGCAAAGACAACAGCCATATGCAAGAGGTGTTAGAAAAACATAGATGTTGGACAATAAATAAAAATGGTGAAATATTATGCCAAATCAACAGCCTCATCATAACAGGTTCTATATTTCTGCACAAAGAAAAACACAAGGTAACATGGAAATTCCCTGGTGGAAAACAACAAACCCGATAGATATGAAGACATCAATATAAGTAATGACAGGAGCTGATGTATACAGTGACCACTACTTAGTAAGATCAAAGATCAAAATCAAACTGTCAAGAAATAAAGGTGACAAGTACTGGAAGAAGGTGACATAGAAGATCCATTGTTGAAATATGAAAGTGCAATAGAGATTTACACTGAGGCAGCTTCTCATGTATTGTATAGAAGAAAAAAGATCAGTAAACCATGGATAACCAACAAACATGGAAAATGGTTGAAGAGAGAAAAGAAATTAAAATTAAAATAGAAAGTGCAAGATCTGAAAGATTAAAAGTGAGACTAAATGAAGATTACAACCTGAAAAATAAAGACGTTAAGAAAAGTGCTCTAGAGGATAACAGGTATTGGTAAAATAAGATGGCTGAAGATGCAGAACAAACAGCAAACACTGCAGATGCAAAGAGTTATATAACATCACCAAAATCCTAAAAGGAGACAAAAAGAGCCAACACACAGGAGAAAAGCACAGGAGAACGTAAAAGCGAAAAAACCGATATACTGAATAAATGGGTAGAACATTTTAGTGAAGTGTTAAATAGGCAAGACCTTATTCATCCAATATCAGAGGAAGATGTAGATCTAGCAAAAAATATAGTTAAGATCGAACTGAGGGAATGGAAAGTAGCTGAAGTTAAAAGAGCACTGAAGAAGACACAAAATGGGAAGTCAGCAGGAATAGTACAGGCCGTCAAATATCTAACAGCAGAGAAAATGACAGAAATATCTAACTGCCTATTGGACGACAAAAATGGCCATCAGATTGTAGAAAGGTAATGATTTGCAAGATACTGAAGAAGGGCGATATGACAGATTGTAACAACTGGAGGGGAGTGACTCTTTTACCTGTGCTCATCAAAATATTCTGCATAATGCTGATAGAAAGGATAGAAGAAGGAATATACAAAAGAATAAGGAATGAGCAGGCAGGTTTTAGACTGAGTAGAGGAACAACCGAGCAGATTTTTATCCTTCGAAACATATTTGGGCAAACAAATGAATGGAGGTCAGCATTATACATACTTTTTATAAACTTTGAAAAAAGCATTTGACTCAGTCCATCAAGAGAGTCTATGGAAGATCACGAAGAGCTATGAAATATCATGCAAGATCATAACCATTTAAGAAATATATACCGAATTTCAGCGTACCATCATCGATCAGGAAGAAACATCGGAATGGTTCGAAATAAAATCAGAAGTGAAGCAGGGTTGTTTCAGGTTTTTATTTTTCTTCAAGGCATATCAACATCAAAATAATTTATTTTGTAAAAATATTTCCTTTCTCCATTTGAACTGTACACGTTTACCTAACAACAAAATTATTTTCATTTACCTGTGTTTAAAATAATTGCAAATGGCTGATATTTTTGTTCAAGCATATTGTTTTTCTTATACTGTTAAACATTTCACAGCGGTATAACATGTTACTTAAATTATTCTTCCCTTAGTTTATTTATTTTGTATTTACATTGTACCATAGATCAAATTTATTTGTTCAGTGTATGTTCACTGGTGTTAATATGTCTTTTGATTGAGTTAAGCCTTTTCAATTGATATTTTATAGTGTGTCTTTCTATGATGTGATGTTACACTATTGTTTCAGATAAGGGTGAAGGTTTGGTACCATTAAAACGTTTGTCCTAAGTCAGGAATCTGATGTTCAGTAGTTGTCGTTTGTTGATGTGGTTGATAAGTGTTTCTCGTTTCTCGTTTTTTATATAGATTAGACCGTTGGTTTTCCCGTTTGAATGGTTTTACACTAGTAATTTTTGGGGCCCTTTATAGCTTGCTGTTCGGTGTGAGCCAAGGCTCCGTGTTGAAGACCGTACTGTGACCTATAATGGTTTACTTTTATAAATCTTGACTTGGATGGAGAGTTGTCTCATTGGCACTCATACCACATCTTCTTATATCTATGGATCATGCAAACAACAACTGCAGACAAAGCCAGAGGGATCAGATGAAACTTTACCACCGTTCTGAAAGATCTTTGACTCGGCTGATGACATAGCACTTCTGTCGTCAAATCTTAGCGACCTTGATGAAAAATCACAGAAATTAACAACAAAAGCTGAGAGAGTTGGAATAAAACTAAACCCCAAATAATGTAAAACTCTGGGATCCCAGCATACACAAAGTAAAGAGCTGATAACCTTATACAATGAGAAAATAGAGGATGTAGACAAGTTTGCATACCTATGATCAGTAAGAACACAGAAGAAGGAGGAAGTAGCAACATTAAGAACAGAATACAGAAAGCAAGAGGGACATTCCGTCGCCGAAGAAACATATGGTATGCATGAAGGATTGGTCGAAAAACAAAAATACACCTGTATAAATCATTGGTAAGATCTGTACTCCTGTATGTGTAAAAACTTAAAAACTCACAAACATTGAAGAAAAGAAACTAAATACTGTACAACATCAATGCCTAAGAAAGATCCTAAAATAAGATGACAAAGTAAAACATTAAATAAGACAGTAAATGAAATTGCTAGCCCCATGAACATCAGTTGTGAAAGCAGAAGGAAACGGTCGACATTGATAGGAAACATATTAAGGCGTGAAAGGGATAACAACAGTAATAAAATAGCTGAAGGCCAAACACAACACGGAGAAAAACAACAGAGAAAACCAGAATCAAACAAGGATAGACAAGTTGGAACATGGCCAGAACAGCGGCACAAGATAGACGTTTTGGTTGCTCAACCAATTTTGTCAATACAACGGAACTATAACAAAAACTGTCATACAAGTTGAAGGTTTAGCTAGCTACAAAACCAGGTTTAAACGACAATTTGCTTTGGAAAATGAATGACTGTACCAAGTCAGGACTATGACAGTTGTTTTCCATGCGTTCCGTTCGTTGATATAGTCGAGCGTTTGATTTTGAAAGGCCCCCTTTTGGATTTACATTGGACTTCAGTATTTTTTTCATTAGTCTTTCACTAAACAAAATTACCAGTTACACATATATAATTATAACGTTCATTGAAATCTAGAACAGACAAGGACATAGCAAAATAGTTTGGAAGTATACACACTGCAAGAAGGGGCCGAGGAAATCATCGTCCAAAAAGGGAAACTTAACAAAAGTGAATTAAAAACTATCTTTTTGTCGTACTTTTTCGTTATAGTTTTCTGTGAAACTGAAATATCCAAACGGGAAAATGACAATTATTACTTCTTAAATTAGATATATGCAGAGTCAATTCCCTTCCGATAAATCTCCGTAGTACAATTAGATAAATCTGTATTAATAAAAGCACAATTATCACTGAGGTAACGTTAAGTGTTATAAAATTTTCAATAAAAAAAGCTTTAGACGGATTTTGACTGAGTTTGGTCATAAACTGTGATTCGTTTCAAAGCAAAATCATGTTTGCCATTAGAGAGGTAAAATTGGTGCCAATAGGAATACACACAACGTTCCAATAAACTTTATTGCTGAAATGTAAATAAATATTATCAAGGAAAAGGTATGATAAGTGACATTTCTGCCCCCCCCCCCTTTTTACCCGAATTAAGAAAATTTTGAAGTTGAAATTCATCCCGCATGTGAAATGATCTGTAGTATCTGCTCGTCCACGTAGCACCTTATTTTGGTATAGTATGTGCCCATATCGGTGTAAACTTACACATTAAAATGCCATGAACGCCGAAAAGTGTCCTGTTTGGGGATGAAATTCTACATCAGCGCCTACGTAGACCATCCTGAAATTTTCAACTATCAATTCTACTCTAATATATCTTTCATTTTATGAAATAGCATGATAGTCTACGTTGGTGCTTATACTTTAAATTGAAAAAAAATATCCAATTGTTTACAAAAAAAAGTTATTTCACAAAAATACTGAACTCCGAGGAAAATTCAAAAAAGGAAAGTCCCCAATCAAATGGCAAAATCATTAGCTCAAACACATCAAACGAATGGACAACAATTGTCATATTCCTGACTTGGTACAGGCATTTTCAAATGTAGAAAATGGTGGATTGAACCTGGTTTTATAGCGCTAAACCTCTCACTTGTATGACAGTCGCATCAAATTCCATTATATTGACAACGATGCGTGAATAAAACAAACAGACATAAAAGGTAAAAATGTCAAAATAGGGGTACAGCAGTCACCACCGTGTCACAATCTCAATCACAACAAAAACAAACAAATATTTAAAAAAAAAAGCACAGAAAGCATATATCATATTTAACAACCTCGTTCATTGCTTACTTATTTTTGTATTTTATTAATGTATGCCAAATCAACCCATAAAGGATCGAGTGTTTTAAGCACTGGGACCGAATCGTAATTTTAACATTAACTCTGGCGTAGAATCGCGTGTTTGACGTCAGAATGTAAACCTCACACAGGTAGAGATATGAAATAATTTTGTCGTTCAAAGTATGCAAAAATTATAATAGAACAATAACACAATGGCGGGATGTATAAAGTACAGAGACACGTCATATGTATCAAAAAATCAAAAAAAGTCACACAGACAAAGCACATAAGTAAAAATGAAAAATAAAACAAACAACTCAATGACGGGATGCATAAGTACAGAGTCACATCAAATATATATCATCAAAAACAGACTAGACAGTAAAAGTAATATCAATAAAGACAAATAAAAGAACATATTAACACGTTATTAATATAATAAACAGCGTCAGTATGCAGAATCTATACTTCAAGACCATCATGTATTATTTGTGAAGTTGATACGGAATATTTATCAACAAGGTCTTGGTACCTTCCGATGAACTTTATAGAAAAAGGACGAGACGTTCTATGACATACCCGTGGTTCATCAACTTTCTGCTCAGACACTGGTGACGTTTTACAAAGTCAATTTTGACAAGTCCATAAAATACGTCAAATGAAACGGCCTGGTAACGAGATTATTCCGGGGTTTATAATTAATCATAATATCACGTACTAATAGATAAAAAGCATTTTACCAAGACATATGCTTTTTTTAAAGATGTTATGCTGTACGTGTAATTAAATCTGGGCAAAAAAGTCTACAACAGAGCAGACGACAGCGTTGTATTACATAAATACTGAGAAATGTCCATTGGAAAAGGGTGAATAATTTCCAGTTTTTCAAATATTCAGATAAACCTTAAACGTCTTTAGTAAAGAGGTCTTTATATATTCAACTCTTTTGTTAATTCGGAAGTAAATTGTACAAATATCACGAACTATTTTGCACTTTTTTACCATACCAATAACAGAAAACGTAAAATAGAAGTACTAGTTAAACGACCGACCGGTAGTTAAGGTCTCGTCGTCGTTCGGTTCTTACCCTCTTGGAAATTGAAAAACACTTTTTTAAAGAACAATAAACCTGTGCAAGAAACGGACGGTATCTTTGCATTCAATATTTAATTATTGTGTCAATAATTTATATAAAATTATACATTAAACCACTGATTTGTCAATATTCTTGTGTAATATGTAATATAATTATTGTATATTTTAATATACAATATTTAAATGAAAATAAAGAAAATGGGTAGTCAAGGTCGTAAAACACACTTCCCCCTTTAGTAGTTTTGGCTCTACTGATCGTGCTAGACGAGTAGTCGAAATAGTCGAAAGATCGTTAGTAACCCTGTAGCATTCTATGATATCTGACCATCCATGCAAGTATCTTATAAGTGGTCAATACCAGTTATCTAATAAATTAAATATATCCTATCTTAAAGAAAATCACATATAGGTCACATGATATAAAAAAAAACGGTTTATATGCAAAACTCTAAATCATAAAGAGTGTATGAAATATGCAAATAAATTCAACAAATACACTAAAACATTCGCACTCCCCCCCCCCCTTTTTACACACTAAAATATGCCCTCTTTTTTCAATAGACGCTAGACAAAAAAACTCATCAGTGACGCTCGAATCAAAAAAGATAAACAGGCCAAATGAAGTAAGAAGTTGAATAGCATTGAGGACCTAAAAAGGTTTTGCCAAAAACATGAAAGAACGTTGAATATCCGGCTCCGAATGGTTTCGACCTTATGTTAGATTGCAAAAATGTTCTTAGCGGTTGCCTTCTTCATCTACATATATTCGTGCGTGTTGTTTATATGTTAAACGCAAACCTCGACGAGAACACTGAACTTTGTGTTCGAATTTACTTTATTCAAAATGTTCATTTTACTGTTTAACAGTTCAGAGTCTAGGGTACGAAAACTAAGCTCAATATATTTTTTACAAACTCGGAAAACTTATTAACCAGATGCTGAATTTTCAATAGCATTTTTAACAGCTTTGTGTATTTTAATGTATTCATTATGAAAATGATACTGCAAATGCTTCACTAATAACTTGGACTATCATTTACGAATAAGTGTCACAATAAAGCTTTGTATATGTAGTTTAATTTGTTTATGCTGTTTATGTAAAGAATCATTACCAATTCCTGTGGATAGACTCATTACCAATTCTTGTGGATAGACTCATAAAGTTCATATGAAAGTTATTGTATGTGAATGAAAAAGTTTACGTTTAAGCTCTATATGAAATGGTCTGTATGTGAATGCAGAACATAAGCTCAGTGTATTTTTAACAAACTCCGAAAAATTATCAATCAGATGCTGAATATTCAATAGCATCTTTGAATGCTTTGTGTATTTTAGTGTAATCATTAAGAAAATGATTTGTTAATGCTGTTTATGTAAAGAATCATTACCAATTACTGTGGATAGACTCATAAAAGTTCATATGAAAGTTATTGTATGTGAATGTAAAAGTTTACGTTTAAGATTTCATATCAAATGGTCTGTATGTGAATGCAAAGTGTTATAAAACTGGTTATATGTGGGATCGTAAGAATGAAATCTGATTAAAACAAAATGATTTCTCTTAATTAACGTTCTTGAGTTTGTTCATTATTAACACACTATGATTACAATTAATATAAAAATTTCAAATTGAATGAAAAACTATGTCGGTATGACAACTTTCTCTGCTGAATACGCTTATAAATCAGTATAATAACTTTGGTATTATACATGTTACATGTATATTATTTTCTTTACTGTTGGTAGGTTGTTTATATGCATTTAGTAAATGGTTAATATTTGTCCGATTGTTCATTTCTTTCTGTTTGTTTTTTGTCAATCTATGTATGCCATTTTGTAAGTGAAATTACTAATTCATTTGTAGTCGTCTTTAATTTTAATATTTAGTTTTTTTTTTCTGTTTCGGTTAGCAACATGTAAGTTATTATGCTCTATATGAACTTCATAAAGGATGAAATTGATCGATGTTTGCTTTACGCCGCGCCAGCGTAAAAATGTTAAATCACGGGGATTAAAAAAATAAGGATGACTAAGATATTACATTGAAATGTAACACCATATGTGAAGGTAAATTTTTTAAAGATTTCAAAATTGATATTTGAATTAAAAAAAAAGCTTTTATTAACCATTCCTCATCACGATTTTTGTTTCTAGGTGGCTTATAGCTTACTTTACCCAGTAAACTACAGTTGAACTGAATCATTTCTTTCTACTTTTTTCTTATTCAGATCTAGACAATCTGATTTGTATTCAGGCATTTTTGTAGAATGATATGACATTTCTAGCTGTCTTTAATTTGAACATGTATGGCAATGGCTAAGCAACGTTTGTGTTGTTATGCTCGAGAAGAAGTTTGTTTGAAAAATATTGATTAACATATTTATCTTAAAGTGTTCACGATCTATGAAAGAAAATTCTTTACAAATTGCAAAGTTCATACTTTGACTGTTAATGACGTTTTTAATCTAAATCCATTGGATGTTGGATGAGTACTAATTGATATTCTAGTCTTAAATACATGATTTTTTTGTATTGGTTGTTATTGGCTTTGAATTAGCTGTCAGTAACTTCGTGTACTCTCTGATCTGTACTTAGTGTCTTTTTGTTGTGGGGATTTATAAGTACCCTGACACGTCCACTATGTGTTTTTGTTAGATATATGCCTGCTTTGAAACGATCTGATGAGTTTACCCCTTTTCAACTATTTTTATAGTTTGTACATATGTTGTGCCGTTACACCACTGCCCCAGGTTAGTAGAGGGTTGGTACGCCTTCAAACAAGTTTAACCCTACCACATTATGTATGTGCCTGTCCTAAGTCAGGAGCCTATAATTTAGTGGTTGTCGTTTGTTGCTATATATCATATTTGTTTATCGTTCATTATTTTGTACATAAATCCAACAGTAAGTTTTCTTGTTTGAATTGTTTTACATTTGTCATTTCGGGGCCTTTTATAGCTGACTATGCAATATGGGTTTTACTCATTGTTAAAGGCCGTACAGTGACCTACAGTTGATAATTTCCGTTTCATTTGGTCTCTTGTGGAGAGTTGTCTCATTAGAAATCATACCACATCTTCTTATTTTTATATCAAGAAAACAAAAAGAACCAATTATTCAACTGTTGCTAGGCTCTATTTTGGTTGCTAAGTTGTTTATAAACATAAAGTACTACTGAATATATTACTTTTATTTCTTACTGTTACATACTCTTATACGACAATTTGATTTGCATTTATTTTAATTTCTACAATGACATTTATTGTTTGTGGTTGTTTTATTTAATGCTTTTTTATGGATGTTGCTAAGCAATGTGTGTGTTGCTATGTTCAATGTGAACTTAAGAAAAAAGAATGAAGATATCAGATAAGAATGAAAAACCATTAATGGAAGCTAAATCTTCAAATTCTGCTATATTTATACCTCAGAGGGGCAACAATAACAATATCTTTAAACGTTACTAAGCAATGTTTTTGTTGCTAGGTTGTTGCTAAGCATTTAGTAAACTGATTTAGAAGTGACTTTTCATTTGTAACTTGAAGTTGTTAAATAACAAACAATCCTATTTGGAATTATGCTAATTTGTACAGATAAAAACAATTCATAAGTGATTATTTTGTTATTTAATAAAAACCGTTGCAAGGCAATCTTCCTTGCACCGGAACATAAAAAAATCATTGTTTTCTCAAGCATCTATACAAAGGCTATCAATAATAAAAATACAAATTCATTTGGGAAGGGGACCAAAAACGCCCATTATCATACCTTGTATCTTTAGCCATTACGGTTTCAAAAAGTTGAGTTGTATAATGATTTTTTACATCTAATAACTAATAACATCATCAAGAAAGTTAATGTTGTATATGACAGAAGTCACCCATGCTTAATTACACCAAACTAAATAATACTTTTAAATACCAAATAATGGAGCCTCGAAAGCTGAATTTCAAAAACTTTTGGTATATCTCAAACACTTTAACCTAATATACAGTTGATGTGTTATATGTTAAAAGAAGATTGTAATTAATTTTTTACTTGAAACCTCTTTCATAGTTGGATGCTATCCAGAGGATATGTTTTATTGTTTGACTTTAGAAAACATAATACATTAGATAGTAAACCTTAATAATCAGTATAATGCTATATGACCTATTGTAAACATTATTTCAAATTAATCAACAAAACTATTAGATTTAGGCTTTGTTAATATTGTTTTAATCTGAAGCACTTTTATGTCTACAAATTATTTTTTTCGGTAATGAGTTATCTGTTCAAAATTAAACTTTACAATTATATTACCACATGTACAGAATTTTTATAATAGTGGACGTTTTCATGAAAACAGCAAAAATTGTCAAATTACAAAAATGTTTCAGAATTACAAAACAAATTACAAAATATAAAACCGTTCATGCAGATATGTTCTAAACATGCACGAAAGCTTCAAATGGCTGGTATGGAAACTGCAAGATCAAGGTAACAGTCGCTATTGCTTGCGTTTGTCATTGTGATTATATCGTATCATCTTGAGAAAAAAACCTGTTTTTGATAATTGCTTTTGAAACTTTTATTTGATTGATTTTACATTTGATTGCCCATTTGAATAGGAAAAATTGGAAACAAAATCTCGCATCACTAACTTAACTTTGGGAACCTCTTTATATAAGGAATGGTTTTTTTTCTTCCGCCATCTTGTTAAATTATCACTAACTAGTAGTGTACTTCTCAGTAATATCTGAGGCTAAAGACCATTTTGGAAGAATAACGGAAATCTAATCTGGAAGGGTTTCTATCGAAGCATAACTTTTAATCTAAATTATATAACATTGATATTCTGTATGCATAGACAGCACTGAAATTTACTCTTCATCATCAAATATATATTATTTGAAATCTATTTTTCAAATAATGTCTTTCGAAGTAATAAAAATTATAAGATCAAAATTTAATGTAACCCTGAATATTTCAGTCATTTTGTTCCGCTTCTCTTCAATGGCTGCATGAATGCCTGATGGCCTTGTCAATCATTTTTTTTAATTACCTCTGGATTTACCCATCTCGTTAACATTAAGGTACCATCACATTGGCGCTCTCATTCAAAGAGCTGCATTCAAAATTATGGATTAGAGACGCTTTTTTATAATATAATTTGTTCAGGCCCTCATGGTCGGAAGAGTAGATCATTTAATGAATTATTAGGATTAGAACAAGTATTTTAAAAAACCTTTTAAAGATATCAAATTTCTAAAATATTATTGTTTTTTAATAATCATGTGCATATTCTTTAACACAGGTACAATAAAATAAACTAAAATAATTATATGCATGAATAGTGCATTCTAAAGTTTCAATAATATAAAATCATTCAACGGAGATCCGTAAACTGTTGGTTGTTTATGTAATATACATCTGTACTGAACCACACATTATCAATCTGAAACCGTATTGATTATGTTTATAACATTTCACAAATGAAGATTGATCAATCATACGTTTAAATAGAACATGACAATTTATTGTAAGATTTCATTAATCACCTATCAATCATATATTTGTTTATAATTATTTTACTGAATATTCATTTATTATAATTATCAATATCATTATTCAAGTTTGTGTAATCTTCATAATTATCATAATTATTATGATTATTATGATAATATATAATTATTCATTAAGGTTTGTTTTTCATAAATTTTTATTATAATCATCATTATCATTATTTCGAATATTGCTATTATTATTATTATTATTATTATTTTTATGTTGGTGATGATGATTATTATTATTATTATCATTATTAGTATTTGCTTTGTAAAAAAATGCATAAAAATTTAAAAAAAAAATAGTTTTAAATAATACATTTTGGGGTATTTTGGTAAAGGAATTTATTGTTAAATGATGATCATTGTCTTATTACTTATTATTTAGGGAAAAAGAAGCCTATGACAAATTGGATGATATCCGGAAAGAACTTACAAGTTTGTAAGTTTACATTCTATTTTTGATGAAAATTATTTGTTTTGACCCAAAACAACAAATATTCAAGTAATTGTTTCATTTGAAACACACAATATCATTTTTGTCTTTATTAACTGTTTTGACAGAACATAGGTTTAACTAAATTCAGATAACACTCACATTTAAATAACCAATTTACTAAGGGAATTATTTCCCTTAAGAGATATTTTCAATTTCAGTTTTTATCAGACTCGTAAAGAAAGTTTATGTGAACAAAATTATCAAGATTTGCACAATTCTTGCCATTTTGTTCTACCAGACCTGTAAAATGCAAATATTGCAATGCTTTATAACATGCTTGATTAATCTTTACAAATAAAGGTTGACCTTATGTTTAACTTTTCCATTAATATTTTATCTATAACCAATCCCAATGTTAATTATGTTTGTAAACGACCTATGAATGTTTTATTTAATGAAATGCATTTTAGAGAGAAAGAACGTGAGAAACGTGAAGAACAGACAAGCCTTTCGTTAGAGTATGTCATAGCTGTTAATGAAAGGATTGAAAAGTTAAGCCTTTGTACATACGGGTACGTTATTTCATTATAAATGGACGTTTAAGAGTAAATAAAAATATAACTTTTCATAGACTTGCTTGAAATAAATATGTTTGATAGCTAACATTTTGTATTTTCTAAACCCACAACTTGACCGAATGAGCAAATAAAGCAAGAGCAAAACGAATCTCTTCTTATATAAAAAGAAATGTGATAAATTTCTGTCAAAGTTACTGATTTGCTTGTTACAGTCAAACATGAAATTACTTTACAGGTCAACTAGTATGTAGTTGCCTTCAAACACTTATAATGATTTATATGTATATAAGATAAAAAGAAGTGCCAATAATAAAAATGCTCAACAGGAAAAAAAGGCTAAAATGTGTAACAGAAAAATCGAAATAAATATTTTTATAAAACTTTAAAAAGAAAGAGCCCATTTGTTTATTTGTTAAATCATAAAAGACTAAATGACAATCAAAAACCTTCAGTCGAATAGAGCTTCATTGTCAAAACGAAAAAACGGCGAATAGACAAACAATATAAAAATCAGAAGGTGTGGCATGATTGCCCATGAGACAACTCCACAAGATACAAAAGGACATAGAAGTTTACAACTTTAGGTCACCGTAAGGCCTTCAAGAATGAGCAAAACCCATACCGCATAGGCAGCTAAAAAAGGCCCCAAAATGACAAATTAGACAATTCAAAAGAGACAACTAACGGCCTGATTTATGTACAAAACAATAAACGAAAAACAAATATGATATATAATATAGCAACAAACGACAACCAATGAATTACAGACTCCTGACTTAAGGTGGCTCAGGAGTCTTCCTCCATTTTGGATTTTGAAATAGCAGATAACGTTGGTCTAGATCTTTGATGAAATGTGCAAATTTTGAGAGTAGTATGTAATTTATGTGTAAGACTTTTGATGTAAATATAGAAAATTGTGGGTTTTATCATAGTTACGGCTGTGATTTCTAAAAACACACCTTACTTGTGTTTGATTAATTTTTTGTCAACTTTGCCAAATAAGTGGAGATAACTCAGATAAAGTAATTTTTATAATAGAAAGTGTTGTGAATTTACCTATTTTAATCTGTAGCAAGAAAACAAGTTCGGTGACCCCATTTTTTTCTTTTTCTATCTGAAAGCATGTTATAAGAGCTATCTTCTCACATTTTATCTTAAAATTCTATCATGTAGTTTTCTTTTTATCACACACAATTTGATTTTCCATGCATAATCTATACAAAATCTGACAATTTTGCACAACCTGTAGCGTGAAAAAAAGTCCGGTGAACCATACTTTTTATTATATTTTTGAAAAAAGCATGATAAAAACATTATGACAAATTATTAAAAAGTTCTATCAGATTTAATTAAGACGCCCCAGCCACCTTAAGGCTACAATACACCATGCAAATTATTAAGTTTAGCTGTGCCTGTCTTAAATATGTGCTAGTATAAAGTATATACTAGTATGTAAGGTACAAATAGTTTGAAAGATAGTTTATAAATTTGTAAGATATCCTATGCATCTGTAATTGGAGATTTGATGAGTTTAAGTCAAACGTAAACTTTTTTTATGTGCTTTCTATACAAATACTAGCCTATTTTAAAATATTTTATTTAATAACATTTCAGACAAAAAAAGATAAATGCATTATATTTTCGATTTTCATTTTTAGTTCAACGATCCAAAGTTGTATTCAAATATTTTACCACAATCTGTGACATAGCCCATATACTGTATCATGACTGCAAATGGCTAGAAATGGAAACATTGGAATACTGTTTAACAAAGATAAAGCACAACCGTTCTGTTCTCTTACATCCTTTACATCAACAACAACATATTCGAATTACTACATTTTGGAAGAACATAAACATGAAACAAATACATATATCTTGTTTTGAATCTCTTTTCTACGTTGAACACATGTTGTAGCATAGAGAATCGTTACAACAGTTAAAAAAACACTAACAAAGATTTAGTTATTTTCTTGTCTCATTGACCTTTTGCCATCAATCTTTTTTTATTTTCATGTAGCATTTTACCCAAAAATTACATGCCTATAGTTGATTCATATTACAAAGAGCAAGATTTACAGACATTTTAAATGATGTAAAGATTAAAACAGACGTATTAGAGTTGATATTTAATACTAGTCATCAATCAAATATATTTTGTCGGTAGGATTTTAAATATATTGTTGCCTGTAATGAAATGTGGCGATGAGGCAGCAATAACAATTGAAGAGGAAAGAAAAAAAATGATGCAAGGAGCGGATACAATAAATGCAAGGTACATTGTGATGCTTTGTCCTACAAAAAAGCACGTAACAAAAAAAAATTGAAACCTATAGCAAAACAAAACAAAAAGATAAAGTGATTGTTATAAACAAGAAATATCAATTAGTATATAAAAACACAGAATAAAACAAAAAAGTGTAGTTTTGTTCATCTAATTTCTATTTAATGGATAATTGTAATTAGATATACATGATATATGTTTAACTAGTTTTATGAGTAAACAAGCTCCATATCAGAGCTTCAGAATAAAGACAAACACTAACAGCGAGCCTTTTACCAGAATATCTCATTTCAAAACAGTAAATAACAGTCTGTATTCATTCATAATTGTTGACGCGATATTATTGATTCAATAGCTGAAGCTAGTAAAACTAGTACTATTTGCTAAATCAAAATTACTACCGATAAACAAAATAAATACTTAAAGATTGCGCAATCCCTTCAGCATCCTAAATATTTTTAGTCCAAAAAAGGTTTCGTTCGAATGGTAGATGTAAGTTATATATCAAAAATCACGATATTTATATTCTGCTAAAAAAAAAAACAAATGATACGTTACGCACGTGAATGTAAACATTACAAGGACATCATAGTTTTGAAATTTGATAAAAAAAAATCCTCTTCAAAAGACGTGATGATAAAGAAAAACAATTAGGTTGATTAATCTCCTCATGTTGTTATCTTGAATTGGACTATAACATCAATTTGATTGTTTACATTGTCCTGTCATTTAGATTAAATTCTACCAAATTATTGGATATTGGATAATTACAATGTATTATAATAATTATGATTAATTATTATTATCTATTTTGTTTCGTTTTTCATTTATTATTATTATTATTATTATTATTATTATTATTATTATTATTATTATTTCTACGTTGATAAAAGTTCATATAATACTTAAAAAAATAAATTTAAGGTTAAATATTTTGGAGCATTTTGTTAAAAGAACTTATTGTTAAATGATGATCATTGTCTTATTACTTATTTTTTAGGGAAAAAGAAGCCTATGACAAATTGGATGATATTCGCAGTGAACTAACATGTTTGTAAGTTAACATTTTATTCTTTATGCCAATTATTTGTTTTGACGCAAACCAACACATATTCAAGTAGTTTACGTATTTAAACATGCAGTTTCATTTTGGTCTTTATTAATTGTCAAGTTCTCACAACAACACATGTTAAACTAACTTCAGATAACACTCAGACTTAAATACCTGTTTACTGAGGGAATAGTTCCTGTAAAAGATATTTTCCATTTCAGTTTTTATCAAACGTCGTCAAGAAAGTTAATGTGAACAAAATTATTAAGTTATGCACAATGTCATCACGTTAATTCTAGCAATGTCTTACAATTTTGTTATACCAAACATGTAAAATGCAAATATTTGAATGTTTTAACATGCTTGATTAATCTACACAATTAAAGTTTGACCATAGGTTTACTCTTCCCTTTACATTTTATCTATAACTCATCCCAATGTTAAGAATGTAGTTAGGTGAAATTAAAAAAATCTAGAATTCAAAATTGATGCCATAAGTCAGAAGAACATTAGTTAAGTAACAAAATAAGCTAAAATATTAATAGGTTATGGAGGTTCTTTTCGAGATATTAAATTTTTTTTTAATGGCGGGAAAAATGCTTACTCGGACTTTTACCTTATATTTGCATTGGTATTATATGGGTCTCAAATCGAAAGAAAAGAAATCTAGATTCTGCTTAAATTTGGTAAATGACCTTTTATGAGCTATTGAAGTCTTATATTAAAAGACAAATAGGTGTTATGTGGGAAAATATTATACCCTGTATCGTAGGAAAAACAATAAGGAGTCCGAACATCTGACAACAATTCCGAAACCTGACCTAAGTACATCCTTTAACGCTACATAGGCAATGAAAAACCATATGTGTAATACAGCTCCATTGCCAAAACGAAAAAGGATAAACCAGTCTACAATACACTATGCAAAAAATAAAGTTAACCATTGCCTGTCTTAAATATATGCTAGCATTAGTTATTTAGTATGTAAGGTACAATTAGTTTGAAAGATAATTAATGAATTTATTAGAAAAACCC
This sequence comes from Mytilus californianus, assembly GCF_021869535.1. Classification (NCBI taxonomy): domain Eukaryota; kingdom Metazoa; phylum Mollusca; class Bivalvia; order Mytilida; family Mytilidae; genus Mytilus; species Mytilus californianus. The sequence goes on along the minus strand of NW_026262582.1, from coordinate 44,064,065 downwards.
ATGCATCTGTAATTGGAGATTTAATGAGTTTAAGTTAACTTACACTTTTTTGCGATTGTATGTGCTTTCTATACAAGTACTAGACTATTTTCAAAAAAAATTTGTAACATTTCAGACAATAAAAGAGATAAATGCATTATTTTTCGATTTTCAGTTATAGTTAAACGAGCCAAATATGTATTCAACATTTTACAAAAATCTGAGACATAGCCCATTTTCTGTACCTTGACCTTAAACCGGTAAGAAATGAAAACATAAGTATAATATTTTAGCATGTTTAACAAAGCTAAAACAGCTATCTTTCTGTTCTCTTACATATTTTACATCCGACAACAATTCGAAATACTACACGTGGGCAGAACATATTCATGTAACAAGTACTCATGTCTTGTTTTAAATCTCTGTTCTACATTGTAGCATTAGGAATTTTTACAACAGTTAAAAGACAATAACAAATATTTAGTTATTTGCTTGTCTCACACACCACTTTTGATTTACATGAAGCTTTTTACCCAACAACTGCATGCTTATAGTTGATTCATATTAAGATGATGTTAAGATTAAAACTGACGTTTTGAATTTGACTTTTTATACCAGTGACTTCAATCAAATATGTTTTGTCGGTAGGATTTTAAATATATTGTTGCCTGTTATGAAATGTGGCGAGGAGGCAACAATAGCAATGGAAGAGGAAAGAAAAAAAATGATGCAAGGAACGGATACATTACATTCAAGGTATATTGTGATGCTTTATCCTACAAAACCTTAATCAAAAGCACGAAACGAAAAAATGAAACCTGTGTAATAAAATCTTCACAATAATAGCAACACAAAACAAACAAAAATAATTGTTATAAACAAGAAATGTCAATTAGTTTATTAAAACACGGAATACAACAAAATGAAAAAGGGTAATTTTGACCATTTAATTTCTATTTAATGAAAAAATGTAGTTATATATAGATTGAACTAATTTTACAGTTTATATTCACTCAGAAGTGTTGGCGCTATAAAATGTATTCCTAAGCTGAAGGTAGTAATACTGATACTTTTGGAAAATTAAAATTACTATCGATAAACAAAAAAAAAACGCTTAACAACCAACATCCTGGAAACTTTTTACTCAAAATTATATTTCGTTGAACTAATGGACTTAAGTTATAAAACAAAAACCACTATATTGATATTCCGTTAAAAAAAAATATAATGATGCGTTACGCACGTCGATGTTAACATTACAAGGACATCTAAGTTTTCAAAATTTTGTAGAATACAATTCCCTCTTATTTGAACATTATGAGGAATAATAATCCACCATTTTCTACATAAGAAAATGCCTGTACCCAGTCAGGAATATGACAATTGTTATCCATTCGTTTGATGTGTTTGAGCTTTTGATTTTGCCATTTGATTAGGGACTTTCCTTTTTGAATTTTCCTCGGAGTTTTTTTTGTGATTTTACTTTTTATCCTGGTGTTGTTATCTTGGATGGGACTAAGCAATTAAATGTTTACACTGTCCCGTCATTTTGGTGTAATTCTTCTAAAGTGGGTAACCCTACAGTGAATGTCTGTTTTGAAATATGCTACGAATAAGGAAGATTTTTTTCTTTACATTACAAAGAATACATGTATGTCAGCAATTCTTTTTGAGAAAGGAGAGAAAAAATCTTTACACAATAATTTTTAATCGTAATGAAAGTTAACGTATTCTATGCATATTGAGTTGTGTATTTGATAATCAATTTTCGAACGTTATGTATGATATATTTAACTACAAGTAGTGCATACATAGGTAACTAAAGCCAATGTTTTGTACGCAAATGTTTTACCTAAAAAAAACTCTCAGGTTCAGAACAGTCATAATTTAGACTTTTCGACAGGTATTATCTAGCGAGTCATTACAGGTCTGGTAAGCTTTAGTGATGAGTAAACTTGCTTGAATACTCCAAATACAAACATTTCAAGTCAATTTGTTACGCAGTCAACATATCTACTCAAAATTAACTTTATCACAGAATATGAATGTAATCATCTGTATTTTTGAAAAAAAGATCTTTTCAAAAGAATGATCGGAACAAAATATAAATAAAATATCCTTATTTTAGAATCGTCCCTTATATTCAGAAGTATAATAAATCAATCAAGAAACTAAAACAGGAAGTCAAGCAAAGACATAAGGAGCAAATTGAAAAAGTACAAGAATCAAACTTAAATAAATATAATGAAAATATTGAGAATGCAAAAACAGATATTCGTCAATATTATGATACGGAAATTGAGAAAGCACAGGCAATTAACGCTAAATTGAGCAGCAGATTGAAAAAAGTGAACGACAGGTATTTATGCAATCTTTATCATTTCTTACATTTTTTGTAAGTAAGACAAATTTATATCATTTGCAGTTTGTAAGTAGTTACATTTACCGATAGTCATACATGTTAAGTAAAAATAAGGTACGTAATAATTTAGAAGTAACAAACTAACATAGAACCCTATTTAGTTATGTCCACTACTGTTTCAACCTTATCAAACTCTTTATATCCCAATAGGAAATGAAAAAATGTATGTTTTCCTCACAAAATGTCTAAGAGTACTAAATCGGTAATAGTCAATAGCACAAAGTCACTAATTTTACTGCACCTGATACATGTGATAACTAATAATCCAAAGACTTTATAGAGTCATTATGGCACCTTCAACGGAGTTGGGGTGACATATTGTTATTCTACGTTTCCTTTTTTATGGCACCCTCAACGGAGTTGTTATTCTACGTTTTTTTTTTTCCACACTACTTTGTCCAATCTGGATCTCAGAATTGAAAGGACCCACGTTGATGGAACTGTACAATATTGTTAACCACCATGTGCAGATGTGCAATTGGGGGTTGGCATATTCAAGATGGATGCCGTTGCCATGGTAACAGCAAAAACGCCAAAATGGAAAGTGTTCCAATCTTAATGAAACTTTTCATAAATGGTAACTGCCATGTATGGAATTGAAGTTCGATATTGGAATTTCAAAAATGGCCGCCGTAACCATGGAAACAGCAATAATGTCCAAAATTTCTAAATGCTTCAAACTTACAGAAAATTTACAAAAATGATATTTGGCATGTGACGATGCACTCTTAGACCACTTGGAATTAAAAAAAATGGCTGCCATTACCCTGGTAATAGGGGAAGGGTGCCATCCGTTATTGCTAGCAATTACAAATCTAGTTTTTTCTTATTATTTTTCTTCCACTTTTTTGTCAAGATAATTTCTCGGAATTGCATGGACCAGTTTTAATGGAACTACACAATAATGTTAATCACCATGTGCAGTTGTGCAAATAAGGGTTGGCATCTTCAAGATGGCTACCGTTATCATGGAAACAGCAAAAATGTCAAAAAAATCAATATGCTCCTAAGTTAATGAAATTTCACACAAATATTGACTGGCATATGCAGATGTGCAATTTGACATTGGAATTTCCAAAATGGCCGCCGTTTTAATGGAAACAGCTAAAATGTCCAAAATTTCAAAATGCTCTAAACTTAATGAAACTTCACAACAATATTAGTTGGCATGTGTAGATGTGCTGTTTGACCTTGGAATTTTCAAAATGGCTGCCATCACCCTGACAATGGGGGGACGAGGGTGCCATCCGTTATTGCTCAAAATTACAAATCTAGTTATATTTACATTTTGTTGATAAATAACGAGTTTTACCGTTTATTACGATCAGCAGTACAGATTAATTTTCAAGAAAAAATGCAAACATAAACATGATATATCAGTTCGAATACAGTATTCAACTGTATCGATATAATAGTCATTTGATTCAATTACAAGCAAACGATTAATAGATAATACCGTTTTATGAATACAATGTACAGACAATTACTAAAGCTTACTGAAAGGACATATGATTTCAGACATAGCTAAATTGATAAGAGTTCACAAAACAGAGTGAAACCAACAATTTATCAAAATGAAGTTTATTTACAAATTTACAAAAACTTAACTTACAGACACTTTTGTTATAAAGTCTTAAATGTTATGTCATGTACAGTCTAATGATTGAGATAACTTTCAAATGTAAATTCTACGTTGTTAAACTCAAGTTTGTCCAAAATTTCAATGTTTGATATGGTCGACAAGTAGGCTGATCCCAGATAATATATACCACAGGGAACTTATACATTTCAAATGATAATAATAGTACAGTTCACATCATCATAGCTATATTATCCACTCTTTACACCACCATACCACATGAAAACTAAAAACACGTCTTAAAGAAATAATCCAGAATGCTTTCCTACATAAAAATAGGTTACATACGGTACAAATATATTGTCTTTCGATATAATTCTACCTATTTTGTTAAAAATGAGCCCGAAAATAAAACATACTACACCGATGAATAAGTGATCGGTATGCTGGAGTTTGACAACATATTTGATGAAATTAGAGGTAGAATTTCCAGCAGGTTGTCGGCATTCCTATGGGAACGAACTGTGAACCTCTCCTGACCGACCTTTCCTTATTTTGATATAAGTTGGAGTTTCTTCAGACATTTGTAAAAACAAGAGGACCAAAGAAGCTAGATTATTTAATATCCCATACAGGTATATTGATAATGTTCTTTCCATTTACTATCCAACTTTTTCTGATTGGGTTCCATTAATATATCCTCCTGACCTAGATATTAAATATACTGCAGATACAGCTTCTTCCGCATCATTTCTAGACGTTAAACTCGAATTTGACAGCAGAAGTCATCTCAGTACCAGAATCAAACAAGACGATTTCAATTTTGAAATTGTAAATTTTCCTCACCTTAGCAGCAATATACCAACCGCACCGCGTATGGAGTCTACATTTCTCACTTCATACGATATTCAAGTGTTTGCAGCTGTAACTCAGACTTTATAAAACGTCATCGGTGTCTGAGCAAAGAAATTCTAAGTCAGGGTTTTGTCATAGAACGTCTCGTCCTTTTCCTCGCAAATTTTATCAGAAAGTCCCTTATATTAAGAAGTATAATAAATCAATCAAGAAACTGAGCAACGACATAAGGAGCAAATTGAAAAAGTACAAGAATAAAATAAATATGATGATAATACTGAGATACAAAACCAGATATTCGTCAATATTATGATACGGAAATAGAGAAAGCACAGGCACTTAATGCTAAATTGAGCTATAGATTCTAAAGTTGTGTATCATTTTATTTGACTTCATTTTCTCTGTTATTTGTCTTCGTACTATTATGTTTCTTTTGGTCGTACGACTTTTATCGTGACTCGGTATTTATGCATACCGTCATTGGGTTATTGACTGTTTACCTTTAGGCATTCCTGGTGCAGGTAGATCCTTATGAACGATTCGGACACAAATGGTTTTTACAGTGTTGTTTTTATTGTGTTTGCCCCTGTATTTATATTTACTCAATGTTTACTCTATCGAGAAAGTGTATACTATTTACGGTATGTACTATCAACGACAAAAACTGTTCTTTTGTTGACGTCATTGTCAAATCTACGTCACAGATGAATCTTTTGTAGACGAAGTCTGACGAACAATATTTAATCCTTGCATCTATGATGAGTTTATTACTATTTACTACAATGTTTTTGTTGGTGTCTTTGTTCGATTAATTTGAATGTTTGTTTATATTTTCAATCATTTGTGTTTATAAAAACAAGAAGACGTGGTATGATTGCCAATGAGACAACCCTCCACATGAGACCAAATGACAAAGAAATTAACAACTATAGGTCACTATACGGCCTATAACAATGTTGTATGTTTGTGATGTATGTTTACTGAATTTTGGCTGCATGATCTCATTATGTCTATTAGGTTTGTTTGGGTTGCTTACCCAATTTTGTCAATATAACGGAACTATAAACAACTGTCAAACAACGTTGTACAAGAGGTTTAGCTAACTATAAAAGCAGGTTTAACCCACTACTTTCTTCGGAAAATGCCTTTACCAAGTCAGGATTATAGCAATTGTTTTCACTTGTTCCGTTGATATAGTTTGATTTTGTCAGTTTTTATGAACTTCCCCTTTTTGAATTTGCTTTGGAGTTCGGTATGTTTCTTATACTTTTTTATAAATATATAAAACGCGAATGAATTTGGTTCTTTGAATGTCATGCTGCTAATGATAATAACAAAGATGAAAATGCACATTCAGTGATGTCACAATTGAAACTTATACGTGGTCATCTGGGACGAGGTGTTTATTTTCAGTTTAACATCCATCCATGTATTCTGTATTTTGTAATGTACCCCTAACAGAAGCATAGTTTAGAATCATTTCCGGTTTTGTCTACTTTTTGGGTTCCTTTTTATTTGAGCAGCTATTCCAAGTTGGTATATTTTTTGTTTTTTTAAATTTTTTGGCATTAAGCATCATTCGAAAAGCGCATCTGCGTCGCAAAATTGGCATCGTTTAATTGATTGATCTTGTCTTGGATATATTGAATTTTCGGTTTGGGTTTTTCAATGTTTTCTAATATTTGTCAGGTGTGACGGGACCTGCAGTATTCAACTACATCATGTTTAAGTTATGACGAAAGGAAATCATTTAAACTTTTCTTTTATATTTTATATACGCGTTATACCAGACATTGGTGTTTACTGGCCTAAACGGTCAATTTCTTTCATTTATTTGTAAGGAAGAACAGCTTAATACATTTTTTTAAATATTTTTCCTCTAAAGGTCATCTCTTTATCTCCTGTTAAATCTTTTCCAGAGAGTAAAACAATTCTATCAACTGGAAGAACAAGTCTAATATAACATGTCTGTATGCACCTTAATCGATCATAGCAATACATTGATAAATTTGTTTGATAAATTCATCTCATTTGTTTAGAAGCTTGACGTTTATCTTCGTTTGAACGCTTTGTCATAGCACGAGTAAAACACAACAATTAAAGATGTTCCTGACATAAATTTACATATCTGTCGATGAACAGTTGAGGTGATCATTTGTCAAATCAAAACACAATAAACAAATAAAAAACAAACAAACAAATGATACAAAACAAACACAAAACCATAGAAAACAGAACAAAGGCAAGTAAAATACAAATCCACAATTAAATATGAATAATGCGTCAGTAGTTTACAGATGTTCAAATCTCGTAAATCGATTAGGAAGAGGACATTCAAGACAACAAACAAAAAATGACATTCACGAACGATTGGTTGCCAGTGTTGATGAATTGTGCAATAAATCAAATGTCACAAGGAATTCATTTCTATTGTGGCATTTTCCGTTGATGTTTAACTATTCAGAAGAAAAGCAGACGATAGAAATGTATATGTTTTTATTATTATTATCTACGGTTATTTTCAATACAGTTGTTTTGGTTGATAGTTCACGATGAAGATTATTCAACAAAGGTTTTTCGAACTTCGGACATCATATCAGTTTGACTTTTATTTCATTTATTTCATTTAAACTATCCTGTTTGTCTTTTAATTCGCAGTATAAAAACCGCATCATTCAGAAACCTGCTAATAAGGAACAAATGATATGACACATTATCCAATTAAAACCAAGCAATTGTAGTTTTCCCATTCCACCTAAAGTTAAATGAATAATTCTTCTACATCAACACTAATTCTCTTAAATCAATATCTAATTAATCTATTCTTAGTGCTGTGAGGCTTTTATACTAGACTCATGTCTCTATTGAAGTTCTTCAAGTAGCACTAAACAGCTTTAATTTCCATGTTTGTCGTTAATAAACCTTATATACAGACAGAAAAATTGGACCAGTAAAACTCTTTTACACGAATAATGTTTCATGATATAAAATTGAAAATAATTAACAGGAATCAACATAATAAATTTCTCTCCATAGTTTGGTGCCAAAATTAGAGAAAGATTGTAAAAAAGCGTTAAAAGAAGTTGACGATAAGGCTAAACAGCACTACCATGGAACAATTCAAGAGTTGGAGAACAAGTTTGATACAACAGTTGAGGAGATACAACGTTCAACTGAAAGATGTACGAAATCATCGGGGGAAAGGTTAATATTTATAAAATTTGAGAAAACAATTGAAACGAAAGATAACTAGGATAATTTTGGAAAAGAGTGGAAATCACAAATAACAAAAAAGTGCTAATAATTTTCTTCCATTGTAGAAAACAATAAAAAAAAATGACATTCGCCATGATTGCCAAGGAGAAAAAATCAAGAAGAGACCACATGAATTGGACGTAAGCAACTTTAAGTTTCTGTACGGCCTTACACAATGAGCAAAACTTTTACCGTATAATCAGCTATTAAAGGCCCGACGAGATAACTGAAGGACTGATTTATGTTAAAACAATAAGTGAAAAACATATCAAAGACACACAGTAACAAACCACAACTTCTGAATTACAGACTATTGATTTGAAACATATACATAAAACATCATGCGAGGTTAAGCATATTTGTAAAAAATCAACCCTCCCTCGAACATGAGACAGTGATGTTACAAAAAACATAAAAACAAGCTTTAAAACAAATAAGAAAAAAAAAATTTACAACGTATTTCTAGATTTCCAATGAAGAAAATCACCTTTGTTGCAAAATTTGTATTGACCTTCGTCAGTTTAAGAAAAGATAACGCTTAATTCATTCACTATAATTTATTTAACAAATACAGAGAGAACGATAGCACAACCATCCACGTAAAGAGTTTATATAAGCACCAATCAAACCCAATTAACGTATCAAATACTTGATATTTTTTGGGAATATAAAAATATGGTGTTAATTTAAATGAAACTGTGGACATGTTTGATGGTCACACAAGTCCTTGATCATCAACATAGGGATATTTATTAAAATATTTATTATCATAACACTTTTAAGTATTTAAGAACGATCGTTATGCGTAGTGATCAACATTTCCTTTGAAAACCACTCTAGTTTTTGGTTCTTTCACAAAACAACTCGACCATGGCTTTCTGACATCAAAGTAATGAAAATGGTGGTTTTCTAAAAGCGTTCTATTGATTATTATTTTCAATATATGCGATTCCAAAGTAACTTGACGTTACTGTATCATTACTCTCCGTTTGTTCGTGTTATTTGTATAGTCTGCATTATGTGAGGAGAGAGATTTCATCTTTTTTTGTTACTTATTTCATTAATGGCACTCATAAACATCACTATAAAACAAAACATTGGATTATAACAATACTTTTATCGGGATAAGGTTGTGTTTTCATAAAGCAACACCGTAATATAAGGCAAAAACTGGTACTACAAAGAATAGAAAGGATAAAAGCACGAACTCTTTTATTCCAAATATTGATTTTCATCCTTATTGTGAGATGTGATGATACGAAACTTTATATGATAGCTGATATTCCGCCCCTGTTACGAATTGAAATGTAAAATAAGCATGTAATTGCCCATTATACTTGTCTATAGTTTTCAAAGGTACCAGGATTATAATTTATATCAATATACAGGGACTTTCGATTTTTTCTTTCATCGTAGCTTTTATTTATCTTTGTTTTTAATATCATACAAGTGTGGACACAGATGAATGTGGATAGTATGTTTGGATGTTTGACAGTGTTTTATATGACAAAAGGAGTTCTATGTTTTTTCCTATATGGTGTTATTAACTGTGTTGCACGATGACAACCAACCTGAGCATGAGGAGTGTTGTTTATTTAATATTTAAATTTTATGTTCAAGACGGGCATGGAAGAGACACTAATTGCATTAATAACCAAATGATTATGATAGAATATTTTCCACATCTTTGATTTTGGATACATTTTGTAGCTAGGAGAGCAACACATAGTAGGTTCATTTTTTCATGTGATTTTTTTTTAAATGGGAGATGATATCTGAGAACATGACATCAGGAGGCTGTAATTCAGTGGTTGTCGTTTGTCTATGTGTTACATAATATTTGTTTTTCGTTTATTTTGTGTACATAAATAACATAAATGACTATGCGTTATAGGCTTTGCTCATTATTGAAGGCTGTACGGTGACCCGTAGTTGTTAATTTCTATGTCATTTTGGTCTGTTGTGGAGAATTGTCTCATTGGCAATCATACCACATCTTTTTTATATGTATTTGCTCACTATTTGTATGGTTCTATTTATAATACTTTGTGGTGGATTGTCAGTATCATTAGTAAATATTTTGTTAAAATGTCGAAATTGTTTCTCAGATTAGAAGACATTTATTGGTTTTTAGTAATGACAATGCCTGACAAGATGCTTGGGGCTAGATGAGCTAGAAAGTAAACTTCTGTGTTGTTTTTTATCAATTCTTTGATAACATCTCCTCCAAAGCTGGCCGAAGCAAAACAAAGTTTTGACCAATATGAAAATGATATCAACAAAAAAACCTTTGTGAGCATGATTCAAAGACTCATAACTGCTCCAAAAGTAATCTGATAGAATTTCAAGCATGTCAAATCGGTATTATGAAAATCTACTTAATATGTCTAAATATCAAAAAAGTTATTTTTAATATCATAATACATGCTACCAATATGGTTTATTTTGATTGATTGTAACCCGTATGAATAAATATCCCGACATTATAAAATTAAAACCGATAACAAAAACTAGCTAACATACTAACTACAAAATATAATTCGACTTTCGTAAACTTTTCTGAAGCCTAAACAAAAATATGAACCTTACGAATCGAATTATTTCAAACCATTCAGAAAAATATACAAATATAAGATTATCATTATTTAACCCATTTCTCTGACGTCAGTCTATTGTTCTGACTGTAGATTATTTTTCAAGAATCCACTGACCATAGTATTAACTTAAGAGAACTTATATTATAACTTGAACCTTTTAGCTTACGATCTTTTATCCTCTCAAAAACGAGTGGCATGTGGAGGATTCGAACCCGCGCGTATTTTCTTCGTAATCAATACAGTCTTCAGTCTATGCATGATACCACTAGACCACGATGGCTGACATCAATCATTATATAAATAGTACTCTTAAAGCGCTTACTTTGTCAATACATGTCATTTAACTGTATTTCTGTCTCATTGATAAGTCGCTTTTGTAATCTAATGAAATATATATATCTTGGTTTGTTCATGTTTATTGAATTTGTTTTATTTTGGGTGTTATTTTTCTTTAAGAAATGGGTTAAAACTACTTCTTTGACAATAAAAACAGAACAAAATCATTGCCATTATATGAAAATGAAATATATGATACTTCTACATGTTCTAGGATTAAAACAATATTTTGGTCCAGAAAAAAAAATTACAATGAAAAAAATTCATTCCGGGTACAAGGTTCGAACTTTGCACTGTTAATATCACCGTTTGACATTCGTTATCAACGACTAGACGATCACGGCTATGAACATCTTGATGGTAAGTTTATGAAATCAACATAATTATTCATTGTACATCCGTAGCAAGAGCAATTCTGATGTGGATTCAGAATGCGTACCACAGAAAAAACTATTTTACTGACCGGTGAACGATATATGCCAAATGTAATAACGCTAAAATAATCTTAACTTAAATGAAACGGAAACAGTTTAAACAAAATTTAAATATAATTGTTCAATTTAAATCGTAAGCACATAATTTTAATACTTTTAACTGCAATATGAATTATGAAATGGCAGATTTATGGCATATACGCTAATAATATTTAATTGACTAAGAACGACATAATGGTGTTACGATTTCATTATGCCATATCACGTTGCTAAATATAATATATATTAATTTTGAAGATTCTAAATTTTGGTAATTAAAATTTTTTAACTTTTCAAAACAAGATAAATAAATTCTGTATATCAATATATGTCTTTTTGAATAAATTAAATAAACCAAAATCTATTTAATTTAAATAATTTGTAATGATTAAAGATTAAATGAAATATGTATATACAAAAATAAAATCTGGTATTAAAAAGGGGAGCTAACACCCCCTTTAAGTTATATTAAACTTATGTTAACTTGTCAAATGTCTAAATATAGATGCGAACCGTGTGGATATTGTCAAAACGTAAAACAGACAGTCGTTTTACTAGAAATGGGTTAAGCTAGAGAATTGATAAGAAGTAGTGGATTCGGAAACGATAATCAACTTGCGACTAAAGTCGCTCGTTGATTATCCTTTACGAATCCACTACTTCTTATCAATTCTCTACTACATAATAACATTGATTTTCTGTAAAATATTGATAAACACAATATTGCATATTTGTAAAGTAAGAATGGTTTATAAGAGTTGTGTTTTCGAAACATTGATCGTTGATTATCCTTTCCAAATTCATTTCTTCTTATAAATGGTCTACTACATTATATAGCATAACTAATTTGACAGTGTTGAAAGCAGTAAAGAATAATCAAGACTAGGGGAAAAGGTTTATAAATAAATTTTCATTATATGTTCGAGTTTCTATTAGAAAACAAAACAATCTTTATATATAGTAATGGTTTTCTTTTGAAATATGTTTTACGGCTGAAAAAAAAATAGAATTGTTCTCGAAATACAAAAATAAAATAGGCAGAAGACCTTAACCTGAAGAAAATGTATATCGACCATGACTGACTATTACTTAATATCTAAGTGTTTGGTTTCCAAACATTAAAAATCAAATGTATGGAATGACGCTTATTTTTAGAAACGCGACGAACATGGTGAAATCGAAATCTTGTGTTATGTGAACATTTAAAAGTCAAAATTATAGAAAGTCAGTAGAATCCTTCAGTTTTAGTTAATCTACCTAAACAAGCATAAAAGATGGTAGTAATCGCAATGCAGTCCGCAACATATTATGACTGCAGCAATCTTAGTAGATATATCTTTGACAACGAAAATGTTCATCATCACTAACATTTCTCTATCATAATGTTGTTTCTACAAATTGATATTGAAATTAAATGTAATTTCTTATTCTTTCTCCCACTGGTACGGCAATGTCGTGAATAGAACCAAAACCAGAATAGGACCAAAACAGTAAAGACTACTATATTAACACTCAGGATTGTTCAACATTCAACAACAAAGACTACAGGCGTTATGTACTGACTTATTCTGTTAGAATTGTAATTTCTTGTGGGTACATAATATATAACAAATTCAACGGTTGTGTTGAAATTATTGTACTTCAAATGTTAATTTCATTTAAATTAAATGTTACAAATGTTTTCCATTCGTTTGATGTGTTTAAGCTTTTGATTTTGCCATATGTTTAGGGACTTTCCGTTTTGAATTTTCATTGCAGTTCGATATTTTGTCATTTTACTTTTTACAGGATACACCAAATGAAACAAGAGATTCAAGACTTGCACATAACAGTCGATGAATTAAAAAAGGAAAATGAAATGCTGAATGCTACAGTTGACGAAAAAATCAATGAAAACCTTAGGTTGGACACAGAGCTGCAGACCTTGATCAAAGAAAACGAGAGGTTATTGACAAAACATGTTTATCAGCAGATTGATAATAGCATGTTCTACAGTTTTGGTTCAATCAGTCTTCTGAATTGTTCAAAACTAGAATTATTGATAAAGAAAACTTTTTGAGCAATTTTCGAAAAGTCATGACTTTGAGTTTATGATTAATGATCACAATGATAGTGTAAAAAAATTATTAGAGTATTTGAAGATCCTTTTCTATATAAAAAGAGAACATTATTAGGAACAAATGCATATGAATACATTGAAAAAAAAATTTCCCAAAATTAGGAATATAAATATATTATCCGTCTTATTATCTTATTAGAACTAAAATGTAAGTAAAATTGCATGCATTTAAGGAACAGCATATAAAGTATTTGGAGCTCGGAGTCCCAGTGATCTTAGTAGTTCTATCATTGTATCACTAGATTGTCAACACTGATGGTGTGGATTCGAATCCTGCACGTGGCAGGTGCGTTCGACTCCAATCTTAATTGACAAGTTTTGTCAGTTTTCCTGCCGATGGTCGATGATTCTCTCCGGGCACTCCGGCTTCATCCATCAATAAAAAGTGGCAGCCACAGAATAGCCAATAGTGCTGAAAGGGGCGTTAAAACACCAACAAATCAATCAAGTAATATAAAATATTTGAAAGGTGAACGGTTTTAAAGATATAAAATGAATGGCAAATCTAAATTACAGGATAACAGTAAACAAGACAGTCACGGCGTTACAAACGGAAAACGACGAACTAAGGAAAGAATTAATAGACAAACACGTCTTGATAGATCAAGCACACAAAACATTAAGCAGGTAAGCAGGAACATGTTGGTCGCTTAACATATTGAAAAAACATAAAAAAAAAACTTTAAATTTCTTTATTGCAAAACCACAGCTTTAACATTGTTGAGTTTCTTCTGATAAGAATTCATATGGAATTTCTAAACGTTTTGTATCAGATAAAATCTGAATACCTTTTACTTTACATAAAACAGTAAGATCTTGTTAACCTATATGATAATTGCATAAGACATTGATAATTTTATACGAGAGGGATTCTAACAAAATAATCAAAATGGGTTTATCTCGCATAAATTGTTATACTTATTTGGTTAACATTTCCTGTGTAATCCTTGTCCTATGCACGCTAGATATCTTTGTTTAAAGGTTGTTATTGTTGCCGTTACCACGTAATTCAGTAAAACGACCATGGACACAGTTGTCCTAGTTTATTAAAGCATTTTGTTGACAAACTGAATATTTCAATTCTACAAAATGTTTTTAATTCTGAAGGTATCATTATCATTTATTATTATTATTATAATTATTATTATCCCCTGCAAACAAAGTTTGGGGTAAATAGGAATCCCCATGTAAGTCTGTCTGTCTATCGATTTGTCTGTCCGTCCGTCCGTCTGTCTGTCCGTCCGTCCCGCTTCGTGTCCGGTGCATAACTTTTGTACCATAAAACTTAGATTAACAAAACTTGGTATGCAGTTGCATCATGGGCTAGGGATGTCTTTGTACTAGTCAGTTTACTTTGATCTTGACTTTGATCTTTGACACCTATGATAGTTGTCCAATTCGTGTCCCGCTCAAATTTTTTTTACCGTAAAACTAAGGTTAACCAAACTTATAATGTAGCTGCATCAAGAGCTGAGGTAGTGTCATATACCAAAGTCCGGTCACTCTGGCCTTGACCCCTATGATAGTAAAACCTTGTCTGATGTGTGCCCTGTGCATAACTTTTGTAACATAGAACTTAGGTTGACCAAACTTGATATGCTGATACATCATGGGATGAGGTATCATATATCAAAGTCAGGTTTATCTGAAAAAAGTAAAATCACAAAAATAAAAATGATATTATTATTATTATAATTATTATAATAATTATGACATATTGATGACATTGAATTTGGTTTTTGATCCCTATGATACTATTGTACTCTAGCACTTAGGTTGACAACACATTGTATGCAGAAGCATCACACTGACCTTGAACTTGACCTTTAATTTCTGCATTTGCAGTGTACAAACCTCAGACTCGGTTCCTGTGTCAGTGTAATTCTTTCAGATTAACCTATCAGTACCCATGTGTCAATTTAACACAGAGGTAATCATTATACAAAATGAATGGCTGAAAATAAAAAACTTGAAAACGTTATTGTCTCAATACTGAATTTCAAGGCAGCAATTAAAATGCATATACGGGGGTATAGGTCCCATTATGTGGACAGCTCTAGTTATCATTTTTATAATTATTATTATTTTTATTATGATTATTATTATTATTATTATTATTATTATTATTATCATTATTATCATTATTGTTATTATTATTATTATTATTATTATTATTATTATTTTATTATTATTCTTGTGGTTATGGCTGTTGTTGACATTGTTTTGAAAAATCATAAACAAACAATGTCCAAATATTTGACATGTAATATATCAAATTCGTAATATACAAAGTGCTCTATTGATAAGATAGATTACCCTGTCTAGACGTGGAACTAAACGTATCTCAAAATGATAAGCTGAACTAAATTGCTAATTAATCAACAAACGTAAACGATCAAATACGTCAATTATTATTTCTCTTTAAAGAAGAAGAAATAATAAAATGAAAAAAATATTCGGGTCTTTCCATTGATTTGTGCAATTATCATATATTTATTGAACATACTTAAGATTATTGAGGTATATAAATAATAAACCAATGTGGTTGATAGACCTTATCGATTGTATTAATCAAACAAGAAAGAAGAGAAGCATACTTAAATACATAAAAATATCAAATTAAATGGACGAAATTCATGAAACATGTTTCTGTGAAGTATAATTGAACCATTGTGATGTACAAATATTCTTTGTGTTTGGCATAGACAATGTCTGATAATAGGATAAAAAACAAAAAAGTTTAATGTACATATTGATAATGGAGGGAATAACGGACACCATGAATTCAAGCGTTCTAATAATCTCATCATAGATACCAGCAATAAAATTATGTACGCCAGACGCACGTGTGATCTAAAATAAAACTCATCAGTGACGCTCGAATAAAAAGTAAAATAGGCCAAAGAGAGTACGAAGTTGAAGGCAATGAGGACCTATACATATATATTTTTTTTATCTAAACCACAGGACATAATCCCCTCCAAAATAATTAAATTTTCAGTATAGTAATGCCAGCTGTACTTTTTATAATTTTACGTTTTAGGTCTAAATCACTGTGTGATTTAAGTTATTCAAAAGAAGAGATGAAGATTCGATCGAAGATGCTGAAACGTATGCGCAGAGAGACCAACCAACAGCAGCAACAGATATCAAAAGACTACGCAGAAACTGTGTATGAATGCACAGGAAAAGCAAAGTCTCTACAGTCTTTAACACAAAAGTATGATAATTTTAATTCTGATTTTAAAGAAATACAAAAAATGAATCGATAACCACGACAGAATCTTAAGAAGGTAGTTCATATTATTTGCACTATTTTTAATGTGCATTGTCATGTTTCCTCTTATACGTTTTATCCCTGGACACTTTGTAAAGACCATATGCACTGAATCAATATAAAGCTACTGATATTTTACAATGAGATTAAATAAACTTTTACTTGTATCTTTATTTTAGATTAAAAAACGATTACCGATTACAAATGGACGAAACTGGTATGTTTGATTCGGATGAGGATTTAACAGAAAGAGAAATGTAGGTTGTTATTTCGGTCATGAATACTTCATTTTTGCATTTATCTTAAAATACAGTGTTTATAAAGATAAGAAGATGTGGTATAATTGCCAATGGTATAAATCTCTACCAGAGACTAAACGACATATATATTAAACTTTGCATTCTTTGTTAAGCCTAAGAGACTTGCAAGATTTCTTTATGATACATTTCATCTGGGTGTACGATATTTACATTATTTGATGTTAGACCATCATATCTAACTTGATAATGTGTTGTTTATTGAAATCCACGCAATTCTTGCACACACTTTATGCAAAACTCATATTTTTACGGAATTACAAAATATTTTCGTATTTTAGAAATGTAAACATACTGCATTTTCTTTCAGGACAGCTCAAGATATCCTTAAAAGTTTATCAAAGGATTCTAAGACAACGACAACGTATGTATTATTATAAGTTTTTAATCATGAATCCTACCGAGGAATTTTCTTATTTAGCAAATTAGGAAGGTTGTTTAAAACCAATGACAAACATTGATGAAGTAAACAATAATTCCCCTGAATATCTACTTCATGTACTTCTGAGGCGCTTTTTTTTCGAACTTAGTCCCTAATTCATATTATGGAGTTATTATTTCTCATTCAATCAAATACAGTCCAGAAATTCAAGAACCCACAAAATATTGTTGATATATGGAAGCTTAAATATTTTTTTATTTTTCCTAGATGTTGAAAGGTTTTGCACACACCTTAAGCTTTTGGCTGAAAAGCAAAAACATTAGTTTTACTTTACAGAACAATTATAGACGGACCATTTATAATAAGGAATAAGATACATGAGCTAGTTTTTTCGGCATGTTGAACATTTCAACAATGGTACTGTTTGAATTAAACTTAGACAAACCCGGTTATATTTTACGATTATTATTTTTAATCTTGCTTTATTGCCAACTACAAGATAGTGTTTAAGCAAAATGTTTGTTTGTTTTTATTTCTTAACCTTGATATACTTTTAGTGTTTTCGTGAATTGTTCTAAATTAATTTTTCGATCTGGTTGGGTCTCATTGATTTAAAGTCCATATTTCAATTTAAACAGCATCGCTTTTTCTAAGAAATGTCGTCTGATTAGTTTCGAACTGATGATGATTTAATGAACATCCACGATTTTAAGCGCATTCTTTACCAACATTGATCTATATAGTGACGAACTTGCGAGATAGTAACATCGTAAACTTCTCTTGCCTTGATTTATAACTAAAAATGTATAGAGGAAGAATAATATGTGTTTTTTTTTCTATTATCAACGCATTAGGGATTGTGTATGCTCCAAATATGTGAAGACTGCATATTCATATTCCGATCATTTTACTATTGTACTCTTAAAAGATAATGAATGCCGTATGAAATATCAATATAAACACAATGAATTTTCTTAAACTACAATGGCAGAATGATACAAATACAAAAAAGTTATTATTAAAGAAAAACGATATGTACCTATAACATATTTCCAATTTACAATATTGAACCTTTTTGCCGTGTTTAGAAAAAGCTATTCAGATAAGGACAAAAAAAATGTTATTATGGATTTGTGTCAGAAATCATAAAATTTCATGCGATTAAAAACAGATTGATAAACCCTTTACGTCTTTGTCTTTTTGAAGGGACGGGTTCAAAATAATGTAAACTCATATATCCTTGCAAGCAAAGCGCGAACACTGGATCATTATTTAAATCAGATTGTGAATCTGCCATCGAAAGTTAACCGTTAGCGTTGGTCATCCACGGTGTCTGTTATATATTTATGGTTTTATGGGTATATTGGTATCCCAGCTATATCATAAACGTAAATTAGTTTCAAAATGAAACAAAGAGGGTGTGTAAAAGTTAACTAATCATATTGTAGTATTGTTTTAAGAAGGAGCATTGAAAAAGCTGTATCCTTAAAAGATTTATAAAAAGCTTTAATGAAATAAAGTATAATATGTTTAAAAAAAAAAAGGATTGTTTTTAAATTCTATTTTCATTTTTTGCCGTATCATTCAACGAGGAACCAATACAACGCATGTGTTATGCTAATATTGATAAAAGCTTAAAATTTCTATATCAAAATTGATCTATTGGATTCCTTTAAAGTTTGTAGTTTGAACGTTACTGATAAAAGACGCATCAAATTTATAAACTGTATTTTTTTATATTCTAGTACTTGGTCGATACTGCTGCTGGTTGATTGGTAGTACCATCAGCTCAGTTGTACTGACATTATTTATAGCATCCCTTTGCCAAATAATCCATAATCATTCAAGAATTTATTAAGAAACTATGGTGTTAACTCCCTAACGCATATCCGGATTTTCATTATTCATTTGTGATATATGGTAGTAAAAGGTCAAATCACAAAAATACTGAACTCCGAGGAAAATTCAAAACGGAAAGTCCCTAATCAAATGGCAAAATCAAAAGAACAAACACATCAAACGAATGGACAACTACTGTCATATTCCTGACTTTGTACAGGCATTTTCTTATGTAGAAAATGGTGGATTGAACCTGGTTTTATAGCGCTAAACATCTCACTTGTATGACAGTCGCATCAAATTCCATTATGTTGACAACGATACGTGAATAAAGCAAACAGACATAAAAGGTAAAAATGTCGAAATATTCCTTGTCTTTCGAAATTTTGTTTTTGAGCGTTTCTGACAAAGGATACTCAGACGAGCGCTTTTTGCGCTCCAAAGTTTTAGAGCATTATCTTTATATATTTATTGTCAATATGATCGTTTTATTCCAGCCACCATATACTAGTAGTCGAGTTTTTTTAACTTTACATTCAATTCGTCACGATGAATTAAGAAATTTGTCATAATTCACCCATATAAAATCAAAAGTCTGTAGATGTCTTTGTGTGATAATGCTGAACTTTTAATAGAAAAAAACTCGAATTCAGTTAATTCCCTAGATCGAATTTATGATGGGATCAATTATATTCAGTCTCTGCACAGATGTGTAACTATATTTACACACCATGCCATACTATTCATTCACACAAAATTCAAAACTCTTATATTTTTACGATTTATAGATGTATTCAAGTATAAGCTAAAACCAGAAAGACTAATAAAAGAAAATAAAGTCATGATAATTTTTAAGAACACACTAGACCAGGTACAACTAATCAATCAACGTTACTTAGGAGCAGTCAAATATCGCCTTTTAAAACATGCTGTAAAAAATACTCTCATTATCCACGATGATCGATTGTGAAACCGGTAGTGTAATGGATGTTACTGAAAATTTAAACATCAGCAGAACAACCATACATTAAACAATACTACAGTAAACGACGTCACAAGTAAGCCGAGTCTTAGAGATACTAAACAATAACAACGTATTGTAGCCGAGAAAAAAAGAATTCATTAGTAGGAACTAATAAGTATTATGTTACATAAGTTATTTTTAGACATAATATGATTTTATTTTACACTCAGTAGTTTTTGTTTAAGATTTTAGTATGATGTTTTGTTTTATTAACTATAGAGATAGAACCCCAGCAAACACAAAAACATCTTTAAAATGTTTTTAAAATGTTGTGTCTAATGTCATGAAAATATCACAAAAAAACGTGAGAAAAACATTAAATGTATGGTAGAATATATATCGCTAAAACGTTTTCTAATATATTTTCTAAAATATTTGCATAATATAATTAAAATGTTGTAAAGAAATATCATGATAATGTGAAAAACAATGGCGTATAAAACATTTTGATAATCTTTTAAAAAATATTTTCTAGAAATATTTTCTGAACGTTTGAAAAACATCATGAACATCAAATAATGTTATAAAAATGTGTTTTTGGATGTTTTCTTGCAAGTGAGACTGCCTAAAAAATGTTTTCAAAATGTTTTAAGAAGATGTTTTTGGTTGATATCTAGATCATATCAATATAAAAATTTCTGTACTTTTGATTGAGTTTCCTGCTTTTTTAAATAACAAATCATTAGTGATTAATTCTATATACAAACAAGAATAAATCAGTTGTTTTGCTAAGCATATGAAATTCACAATTCAAAGTCTCTAAAAACAAGAAGTATCTACAAATTTTGACACATCCAAAATGGCAGACACAACTCAAAACTTCACTTCTAATAGGGTTACATCTTAAGTCAATAATCATTGATAATTGGCTGAAGAGATGAGAACAAAACACCATTTTACATCAACTATTTGGTTTATTTAAGAATACATTGAAAAAGTCAATCAATTGTCTTATTCAAAGTCACTTGGAATGTCTTGTAGTGTCTTATATCTTTTTCTTGCTGTGCCATGCTTCTGAAAAAAAAATTAATCTTACATTCACATATAAACTTCTTGCACATTCCTTTATTATAGAAGGATTCACGTTGCCTGAAGGATATACATCCCCTCCCCTTTAAAGTTTTGAAACAAATAACGATGATAGTCTGTCGGAAGGGGACGATAAATGGCTGACCGTGTTAAGAGAGAGCAATATGCCACGCTGAACTTCATTTAGTTATTAAAAAAAAACACATAAAAAACTTTAGACTAAATATGTGTCCAGTCAAGAGTCTTATTTCATTATACTCGTTGATTGTTGTCTATCATATTTTTTTTCTTTTATTGTTTTTTATAAATCAGGCTGTTGTTTTTCTTGGTTTTTTTTAGTTTTCATTAAATGCATTGTATCATATAGGTGCCTTTAAAAGCCCTGCTACATAATGTCATTAAACATCTTATTGTCCTTTTTAAGTGTTAAACTCTGTAGAGTGACATACATGTAGTTTATAACTTGTCATTTGTATCTAAGGGCATATGATACAGTCCTAGAAGTATACTATAGGCACATAATAACTTATCGAAGTGTTACGCATTGTTTTCGCAATGATGATAATAATATAACTTAACTTCCGAGAAACACACATATGTCATTAAATGAGTTGTTTATATGTATTTGAAATACTTCAAAGGAAAGCAAATATGTTGTTTATGAAAGCACACTGTTGGACTAAAAGATTGATTTAAATAAACAACTTGTTTCTATTTTGTCACAAAAAAAATAATTTATTCAAATATCCAGATATCTTTTCTGTATTGTATGCCCTTAATCTTGAATGTAATGCATTGTTTATGCTAAATATTTGAATTAAATATGGAATAACAGTAATTCTGTATGAAAATCTTACTTCAAAAAAAAATTCTCCCGAAAGGTTGTAGACATTCATAAGAACCTGTGCCACTTCCAAATTGTAAACCTGCATATTGAACTTGTCCTTTGTGGCTTTTCTTTTAGCTCCTGTTAAAAAATAAAAGATACATTGTATGTACATTGTGTGTATGAAGCAATAAATATAATTTAAGCAACAGTTTATATTATCTTGCTTGTACTGAAGTCTTACATAGTCTTTGTAATGTTCATTAAGCTGTTAAGGGAAATTTAATTTACTGTTTTGCAAATACATACATACACTGATTTTACTAGAAAAAAAAATCTCCATATTCAAATGGTGCTTATGTTAGTGTTATTGTAACTTGTTTGTGTGCCTTGGAAACAAGGTATTGAGTCATGCTTATTGCAATAGTTGTTGTTGGTTTAAGTCTGTCAAATTTCTTTTTCATAATGTGTATTTAATGTAGGCAGTTAGTTGTTTTGTTTCAATTGTGTTGAAAAAAATTTAACATTTGTTTGTCAAGGCTTCAAAGTGGACTATATGGCATTGGTTTTCTCAGTTTTGAATGCCGTACAGTGACCTATAATTTCTTTTATCCAAGTCATTTAAATTCTGGTGGATAGCTGTCTCATACACGTTATCGCTATTTCAGTATTTGGAAATCTGTCCTGCTTGATCTTTTTACGTCAGCATACGTCATACAATAAAACACCTTATCGCTATTCCCGCTTGACCCGAGAATCTATCCTGCTTGAACTTTTGACGTCAAACAACAATCACTTTTCCATTGTGGCATCAGATATTTTTTATGATGACGTCAAAATTTTAAGGGAACTTGTGACAGTTGTGTGATGTCCAGTAATGGTGGACAAATAGCGATAAGGTGTATTACTTTCAATTGTGGTGTCAAATATTTTCTAATATGACGTCAACATTTTACGGGAACTTTTGTGATGTCCATGGCCAGTAATGGCGGACAAATAGCGATAAGGTGTATTGGCAATCAAACGCACAAGCCACATATCCTTATAATTTTTTTATATCAATGAACAAATTCATAATTGGTGTACGTAGATGCTTGAACAGTGGCGGATTTAGGGGCCCCGACCCCCTTATGGAGCTACTTATAAGATAAATGTATAGACTTATAGACTATTTACAAGTATCACTCCAAACCGTAACGTTTGCTTGCCTTGGGCAGGGGCCCCCTTTTTTCGAAACCTTGATCTGCACCTCCAGAAACAGATGTAATTTGGTTCCGATTATGATTGAACACACACAATGAATGCACAAGTTTCATCTTAACAGATTAATCGTTCTTACCAAGTGAGTATATATCACGTAACAAACAATTTTCTTGGCTCTCTTTGTTGATATCCTGTCTTCGTTTCGAAATTCAAATTTCAAAATCATTTCCGGTGATAAAACAAAAATCGATTCCGGAAAAGGTCGGTTTTCCGTAAGGCATATAAACGATACGAAAATTGAACTTAGTACAGTTACAGTTTTCATTTCTTAATTTCTAAAATATACACGAACGAAATGAATAAACATTAAAGAAAGGTGATTGTTTATTAATACATTATTGCTTATTTTAATGTTGACTCTTTTGAATTTTAATATTCGAAGAAGGAATAAAATCTGACTTCAAGGATCTTCAAGATATCAATTAAGGATTTCAACCATAGTATCTTGTTTGTCATGATATTGATGAAATGTAGTACTATATCTTATCCTGAAAAAAACGAGCTAATTCCACAAAACGTTGTTTGTGGGGTTTTGAATAAAGTTTAAATAAAATGTTATTTTTATATCCGTAAAATGTTGAATAAAATATCAGTAAGACTATTAAGTAATGTGTATGTCAGAATATTTTATAGAAAACATTTAGCTGATATTTTTCAGATGTTTTATGTAAAACATTTTAATTTTACGTTATAAAACATTTTATGCAAATAGCAAAACTATATTTTCTGTAAAACATTTTTTTACAGAATGTTTTTTGGATATTTGGAAAATATTTACTTTAAATGTTGTTAAAATATAAAATACCAATTGAAGAAAATATTATTTTTTTATATTATAAAATATCTACGGGATATTTTAGAACAATGTTTGAGAACATGAATAAAAGATATTAGCAAATAATATTTTGTTAATGTTGTAAAAACATTTTACTTAAATGTTAGAAATAAAACATTTCAAAAACAATAAAATAAACATTTTTTTTATGTTTAAATGATATCTTATTGAAATATTTTGTGAGAGACGTCCATATGACATTTAAAAAATGTTTTTAAACTGATGTGTGTTTGCTGGGACGGATTTATTTTCATTTCTCAATTAGCTAGATGCGAAGTTTATCACACGTTCTTTGCCAGAGTTTTATTACATCAATTTCAATACAAATATACATGCTTTGTTAATAGTTTCCAATAGTGGCATTTAACTTTCTTTTGTCCTTTGTTTGTTTGTATATAAACATGAGTGCAGTCTAGCTCCTCCCATTTAAGAATATGTCATTAAGAAGTTGTGTAGTAAAAACCAATACATGCTGCCTGTAGTATCCAGTTGTTTTGTAAATGCAGAATTCGAAGTTAAAAGACTAATTTGTTGCTCAAATAGTGTCGTAGTTTTAAACTTGTAAGTAACACCTATGGAAGATACACAACATACAGACAATTTTGGTAATAATGAGATTGACACAGATTATTTTCCAGATAGCATAGTACCGATTACTTTTAGGAATCAGTGCATAAACACAACAACAATGTATCAAATGGTTAAAAATGAAAATGATGGACAAGAGCAAAAACTGAATCACAAAAACATAGTTCAGTGTATTGCAAGAGACTTTCAATCAATTGATGAACAAAGACAAGACTCAGGACACGAATAAAGAATTCACCTTTATTACTACTGTAACAGTCGTATAATAATACAGGGATTTAAAATAGCAGTGAACCCCACACTTCTAACAGGGGAACATAAAAATGCATAGCATACATCTTTCATATGAGGAACTCACATTGGAAATTGTTCATTTGGAGTGCGTTCTGGTGAATATTTTGATGTTGACACAATCATGATAATATCTCAATCTATTCATAGGTAAATCATTGACGATCAGGATGTTGATTATCATTCTAACAAAGAGGAGTGCAATAATTTCAATACTGCACATCTGTAGTAGATGTTAAATATCTGTTCATACAGAATTAGCTTGTCGAAAGGTTTTTCCCTCTCTAGGTAGAACAGAAGTTCAAACTATGTAATGTACAATTATCCCTGCTCCAAAATTTGAGAAAACAAGTACTGCAACAAATAAGTACGGTAATGACTACATGCTTTTCCTTATCAGGCAACTACTCCAATTAATGTAAATAAATTTGTACAAAAATTATTCTCTCACCCTGACAAAAACAATTGTAAATCGTTTGTGTAATGGCTATTAGAAAGGTTTGCTTCCTTGGTAGCAACAACAGATTTACCAGCAAAAGAATGTAGGCATAGTGTATCTACCAGAAGTGGTTTCTAAGTTGATAGATAAACAAGTCCATAAAAGTTTCTTGTATTTACCTTTTAAAGACACACCTTTTGAAAATTGTAGGGTACGCCCAATAACTATTGCAGATGGAAAATATTCAAGTAAAAAACGCTTAACATTGAATTAATGCTCACCATATAAGGAGTATAACCATTAGAGCATTAATGATCTAATGGAAAGATCCATGTACTTTGAAGGAATAGATGATGTCAATGGTGTTATTTGAAATTTAAAACTCCTGGATGTTCAAGTTTGACATGTCCGATTCATTTAAAATTTGCCAATCCAAGTCAGTGACACCTTTTTGTCTTGAATGGGATGGATGGATGGAAGGATGGATGGCTGTTTAACGTCCAGTGACAAATTAATGATGATGATATTCAAAGGAATTAACATCTTTATAGCTAAATATGAGAAATTACTTCCAGAAAAAAGTTTAAATATAAATACTGCTCGACAGCCCCTTGATAAAGTCAATTGGCCATTTAAATTTTGCTTTACGAGTCAGTTTACCTGGTAGACCTTTTGTTTCTTATCTCATAGGACTGTCCACTACTGTCAATGTTTTGCATCACTATATCAAACTAGATAAGGAATGCCCTGTTGACCTATAGTTTTCTGTGCTTTTCTGGCTAGCTGGAATGGTGCGAAAATGTTTTTAAGACTAATTAATTCAAGTTATGAAATGTAACTTAGCATAGATGCCTCAACTTTCAAAAGATTTTTTTGGATATTTCAAAGGAGAATGGTTTTATTCATCATGGCCATCAGACATTGCTTATCCAGACAAAAAATTTTAAATGGCTATTCTCAAATGAAACCCTATTGTAGTATCAGCTATATTGTAGAGTTCACATTGGACAACAAATTGGATTTTCTTCTGATGTGACAATGAAGCTACAGTAGTCAAAAAGGGTTGTTTATGCAAATGAGGAAATTAATGAGGGAACTTACCTATTATGCGTGTAAATATTATTTTTATTTTAGCTCGAAACATATTCCAGGATATCAGAATAACATAAGTAATAATCTATCCCGCTTTCAGATAGACAGATTTCGCAAACTAGCACCGAATACAGCACAATTCTGATCAAGTGCCCAAACAGCTCAGTCCTAAATCAAGAAGTGAATGAACTTTGGAAATAGTGCTATTGTGCTATTAAAAACAGGCTTAATCCGCCATTTTCTACATAAGAAAATGCCTATACCAAGTCAAGAATATGACAGTGGTTTTTCATTCATTTCATGTGTTTGAGCTTTTGATTTTGCAATTGATAAGGGACTTTCCGTTTTGAATTTTCTTTGGAGTTCGGTATTTTTGTTATTTTACTTTTCGCTACAACTACGAAAACTGTTTATATATATGAGACTTGGTTCAGAAAGTTTGAGACTTTTGTGTTATTGACTGGATTTCAATTTACTCTTTTTTTTCCCTATTTAATATTTTCATAATTGACTTCAAAGACAATTGCTTAACAATTTTGAGTTTACAACAATCTACCATTCAACTGTATTAATGTGGAATAAGATATGGGTATCTGCAGCGTAATTTAAATAATCTCTAGCAATCAGCAAATAATACAACTTTATATATATGCTGTTATATAGGCACCTACGTTTAAATATTGTTTTTATATTGTGTCATAAATCAAACTTATTCGTTCAGTGTATGTTTACTTGTTTTTGTTTAAATGTCTTTTTGATCGAGTTTCAATTTCATTTCAATTGATATTTATTAGTGTGTCTTTTTATGTTGTAATGTTACACTACTGTCTCGGGTTAGGGTGAAGGTTAGCGCCTGTTAAAACGTTTAAACCCGCTCCATTTTTAAGCACCTGTCCTTGGTTAGGAGCTTTGTTGTTCAGTGGTTGTCGTTTGTTGGTGTGGTTCGTAGGTGTTTCTCGTTTCTCGTTTTTTATATTGATTAGACCGTTGGTTTTCCTGTTTGAATTGTTTTACACTATCATTTTAGGGCCCTTTATAGCTTGCTGTTCGGTGTGAGCCAAGGCTCCGTGTTGAAGGCGGAACTTTGACCTATACTTGTTAACTTTTTTTACATTATGACTGGATGGAGAGTTGTCTCATTGGCACTCATACCACATCTTCTTATTTATATTGATTATGTTTTAAATTTTGTAAATGACTGCAAAAACAAAGAAATAACATCAGATTACCAATAACTTTTGAAAGGTTCGACAAATATTGTAAATTGTCACCAAAAACACGTTGTTTATTTGATGTGATGAACTAGATGTAATGTACCATTTTATGGATTTTTTAGATGTCCCGAGTTGACAGTGTCAAAGGCCTCAAAACCTGACCCAGCTATGAATCTATGAATTAAAGATTTTGTAGCTTAAACGAACTAAATAAAAACAATCAAAACCTGAACATTCAGCTTTATATATTAGGTAGAGCAATTTGCCCATAAAAGATTTTATTAAAATATATACAAATAAGAAATGCATTTACCCCCAATGCATCCAACATATTCACTTTTCCTCGCCATTGATAAGGAACCTCTAGAAAGACAATATTTCGTAACCTGTATTAAGAAAGTACTGGATTTATGTGGCTTCAACTCAAGTCACTATAATGGCCATGGCTTTATAATTTGGACAGCTACTTATGCTGGAAAAGCACACACCAAAATTCATTTGATAAAAACATTAGGGCGCTGGTCATCAGATACATAAGGGTTACACTAGCATATATAAAAAGTGCCCAAAGTCGGTTTGGTAGAATTAAAGGAAATGTTAATGTTCAAGTTTTTCATATGCATGTTTTCATATATTAAGTAGTTGAAATATAATATTGTTTTACTAATGTTTTCTTTAATGTGCCATTTCATGTGATTTCTTTTACCTTTGCTTTTATGAGTTTGGTTTTTTTTTCTCTCGTGGTTTTATCCACTTACTCAAAAAATCCATGGGGCATTCATCTGTAACTTACCATTTGAGTTTTGGGGCATTTATGAACTTTTGTCACTGATTGTTTCAAAATTTTCACTCATCTCCTATGAATTTCTGGATACAAACTGTCAAATTTCATTCATATTCATTCCAACACCAATTCAACATTAACACTACTTGGCTTCCTCATAGGCTCATGAAACCATCGTTTCATTCGCATTTTTTTTAAACCATCGTTCCGATCGGATTAGTGTATTGTCAAGCAAAGGGTCTAATCTTTGCTACTTTACAGTACGAACAAAGGGTCTAGGTTTAGGCATGGAGCAAAAGTTTTCGAATTAAGTGACGAATACAAAATAAAAGTTTTATTTTACTAATGATTTATGTTTTTTTTTAACTCAAACCGGTATAAAACTGGATCCACTACACAATATTAAACAAGGAGTTATTTACAATGGGTAGAACAGGACTTTGAATTATGTTGATAATATTATTGGTATAAGCACTAAATGCTTAATTTTACATATTATGAGTTGAAATGGAGAGTTCTGAAAGACATCGAGGAGTTATTAAAATATTATTTCAATTATAAGGAACTAATTAAGTGTGACTTATGGACTTTGTTGATTGACACATATTTCAGCATAACTTTTATATGGACTTGAGGGCAAGTACAGTAACTGTTCAGGGCAGGTTTTTAATGTCAGGTAAAAAATCAATGTGCTGGATGTTTACTCAGGTGTTATATACTTTCCATTATTACTTCACATACTTGAACTGACCAAAGGAGATATACAATATATACAATAAACAATCAAATGCAAGTATCACATTACAATAAATTATAAATACGAACACGAATATATTGACAATCCAAGAATAAAGAATATGTAATATTTCATTGTTAACAATAGCACATGTTATATTTACAGGGTGCAAAACAATTACAATATCATCACCAGCAATGCAACTTTCCAAAAAGACTGCTTGGTAGAGGCCTTTACTGCAACCGCCAATTCAGATCATTCTATTGCTGATTGTTAATTATAGATAACACGTATACTGAGTTACTTTTAACTTGACTTGATTACAGCAATTTTCATTTATATATGTGTGTGTCCTTTACAAATGGGATAAGGTGTAATAATAAACCAAGCAGTAATATTCAAACTTCTCCGGGTATTAAGGTGGTACCCAACACCTTGACTAATATTAATTTGGCTCGTTTAATTTTCATAAAATTTTGACAAAAAGTTTACTTTGACCCTTTGACAAAAATATAAAAATTTCAAAAAATTTAAACCAACCACTTTATCAGAAAAATTTCATTGGTTATATAGCAGTTTGACAAACACTTATTTTGATCATTGAGAAGCTTAATATTTCCTTAACAATACAACGTAATTAAAACGTTTAGCTGATTTTTACAGAGTTATCTCCCTGTAGTGTTAGGTACCACCTTAAGATACATACACGGTATTTATTTTGTAAAAAATCATCGGTGCCTGGGCGAACATAAATGAGCCAGGGTTATTGTCAAATAATAAAGTCCCGTCCCAGTTCAGCGGCAATTACCAAGACCTAATAGATACATATTAAGTGTTTACTTCACAAATAATACAGGATGGTCTTGAATTTTAGATTATATGTGCTGACGTTGTGTATCGTTTTATTTTCTTTACAGTGTTTCCTTTATTTGTTTTGTACCATTATGTTCCATTTATTCGTATGCCTCTTGACGTGAATTGGATTTTAAGTATCCAGCTAACGTGTTTTTGCATCGGCTGTTCCTGATGCGGATGGGTCTAGAGGTACGATTCGGACGCATGAGTTTTTTTTTATTTTATTTTCATTTGTTCACCCATGTTTTCATATTCTACTTAATTTGTGATATATCATGAAAGTGTATATGAAATTATGTTTTACTATTCTTAATGTACTATCAGCTACAAAAACAACTTTGTTTTGTTGGCGTATTTGTCAGATTTATTTGTATATTTGTTTGAATATTTGAGTCATTTGTATTTATATATCTGTGCTGTATGTTAACACTGATTTGACTGCTCATATTTATCAAAACTGTATGTACCTCTTCTACTTCTATATTGTATCCATTCTATTTGCACGGTCACCGCATTAACAATATACTGTGGATTCATTAATATTCGTTGGATACCAATTTTCGTCGATTTCGTGGGTACAGGGGAACAACGAATTTAAAGGTTCAACGAATTACAAATTTCTTTTAGGAATATATTCATACTTTGCCAAAACTATGAAATTTAATATCCACGAAAATGCAATTTTTCTATATTCCACGAAAATTGGTTCCCACGAAAATAAATGAATCCACAGTACGTAATTATGTTGTATTGTGGATGCTGATCATATTATTAATGAGCAAAGAACTGGCTAAGCTGCATCTGATATGCCAGAGTATTGAACAAAAATGAAAACTTCTAATGGCATATATAACATACATGTCAGAACGATAACATTTTGACGAGATAATATTATGAACCTTTAACTAGTAAATGTTTGAGTCATATATTTGACCTAGCAGGGTATTGAACGCAGGACCTTCTTTACGGTTGGTGAGAAGGTTATCAAGAGTTTTGAATGTTGAAATTTTAGGACAGACCAAAAGGTAATCAATAGAATAGTTCAAAATGAGAACAATATAAACCAACTGGGTATTTTAGTCTAAACGATAGTAAGTCATTTACACAAAAGCACTATCTAATGAAATATCAAATTTATTTCTGCTGAGATTTGGAAAATATTACTAAAGTCTTAATAAGAACATACATGCTGTGCGCTAAGCATTCACTTATATTACAATCAATACATGTTATCTAAAGAAGTAAAGGTAATGAAAAGAAATCCTAATCGAAATGATCTCTTTTGGGAAAAACAATAATTGCTTCACACATTTTTTTTTTTTTTAATGTTTGTTGAATATCCAATAATAAGATTTTCAAAAACAATTGGAAAAGAATACACAGACAAGTGTTTATAGGAATTCTAGTTGACTGCAGAAAAAAATCTCTTGATCATATTGGTTTTCAACATGTATACCGTAAAAAACAAAAACATTTCAGCATGCCGATATCATGGATAATACTCCAATAACACTAATAATTTGCTGTTTTGTTCTTCTCTTCAACATTGGTTTTCCTACTTTGATTATTCTAGCGTTACTGACGATTCTAACGTTAAGAACGCGCATCTGGTGAATTTTGACAAGTCAGTTCTTAAGGTTACAAGGGCAAAATCGGAAGAATGCACAAACTACAAAAAGGTGTAGCTGCTTTTGTTATTCGAAATATCGGCGAACCTTGTCAGATGGATATTTACACATTTGTTTTAAAATTAGCAAATAAAACAAATGGTTCGTTGGCAACATATGTTTTTGATCATATGAGAAACATATGAAAAACATACGTGTTTAAAAATCATATGAAAAACATACGTGTTTTAAAATCATATGAAAAACATACGTGTTTAAAACTCATATGAAAAACATAAGTGTTTAAAAATCATATGAAAAAATACGTGTTTAAAATCAAATGAAAAACATATGTTTATCATATGTGTAAACAAATGAAAAATATGTGTTTTTCATATAATGTTAACGATTATATATTTTTCATGATTTTCATTTTTCCTGAACATATGTTTTTATATGATTTGCATTTGTCCTGAATAAATGTATCTAGTAATATGTTTCTCATATGTTTGTCCAAAACCTCTGAACTTGGAACAAATTTTTAATGATAGCTACATAATAAAATATTGGACAAATGCAACAGAGAGGCGAAAGATTCTAAATATATATTCAAACTCATAAGTCAAAAATAAACTGAAAACACCATGGCAGAATAAGAAAAAAGTGAACAATAGACAAACATCAGTACGAACCACATCGCAAATTTGGGATATCAGGGCTCTGGAGCAGCAAATGAATATTCATACAACAAAAATGAATTGGAGGCTCCAATTTGAGTAAACA
Source organism: Mytilus californianus (assembly GCF_021869535.1). Taxonomy (NCBI): domain Eukaryota; kingdom Metazoa; phylum Mollusca; class Bivalvia; order Mytilida; family Mytilidae; genus Mytilus; species Mytilus californianus. The sequence continues at coordinate 44,031,269 of NW_026262582.1, read as the reverse complement.
GATACAGGCACTCCCAATGTAAACCCGGCAAAGTTAATGTTTGAATGTGATTTTGTTCAAAATATATATTGGGCTTTCTATCACGAAGACAGTGCTGAAGAGAGAGGATGTACTGCTCAATAGTCAAAGAGAAGGCAAAACAAGAAGTAAGAATAGATTGTTAACCAGAATTACACACTGTAAACATTAATTATTCAGTAAACAATGAGACATACAAATCAATAACGCAAAAAAGGGGATAACATTTGACAAAATACGAATTGTCTGGAATTTCTCTTCAATGCTGATGAATGGATGCGTCTATTTGTTTGGTTGTTTTTTGTTGTTTTTTTTTTTTTTTGTTGTCTAATTGAATTTATAACCTGCATATCAGGACGGGAACATGATGTTGCAATTTAATTATGACCCCTTCGACAGTTCTTGTCTCGTCTGATTTACATTGTTTTCTTTACTTTATGAGAAAGAATATCCGTCCGTTTTACATGCCAATTCAAATTAGACAATTGTACTGAATTTCATTTATGACTAGGAATAGGCTTTTTCTGTTAAATTTTCAGTGTTGCAATCGCCTTAGAGAATTTATACAGCTTTAAGAGTCATCTTTTTTTACCAGCTAAACATGCTAAATAACATATTGGTTTTTCTTGAACATGTTTTTTGTGTGTTAGTTCCAATTTTTTTTCATTGGTAAATTTTGCATTCCGTTTTCTACAGTGGCGTTACTTAGTGATTGAGTAGTCCGTCTGGTTGTCTGTTCGAATGTTCGCCCGTTTTTTTCCGTTACTGTCTGACAGAATAATCTGAAACTTTAACATATTACACAATATACAATCTTACCTTCTATCTTGTTTCTCTATCTGAATATATTCGGGGTTAACTTGTATATGACATTGAACGAGTTATATCTGCAAACTAAAGTACTTATTTCTATCCATTGTCTATCTTCAGTTCCTCCAAATTGTTGTTGTGGATCACTTATATTATTTCTTCTTATAGTACAATCCTGTTCTATTTAATTTTTTTTTATGAGTATGATATTTTTAATATTTGCTACCTTTGACAAGTTCTGTTCTTGTACTATGAACAACATAATTATCTATTTTGTAATATATATTTCCGTTCTGCATTGTATACCTTACTACAAAATTATTTCATTTACTTGTCCTCGTTATTGTCTTTGGCGGTATTTCGTCCAAGGGTATGGTGTCTTTCTGAAATTGTTTAACATCCAACGCCCTTGTTTTCTTGATTTTGTATTTACACTGTGTCATAGATCAAATACGTTGATGATTGATACTTTGACAGTGACTAGTATCTAATGCATATTCAAGAGAAGAAAAATAAAAAATGAAACAAAAGTTGGTTTATCACGATAGGTCAACAAGGGTGAAGGAATTAAATTTAGACTGCCACTAGAAAAGAAATATAATTAATTTTAGCATTTTAGTAAGATCTATGAATAATGTCGTTATCGGTATTTACATTGTACATTAATTCTATTCTTAAAGTTTGAACATGTTTGTTTTCCATGTATGACCACTTTGGTAGTACTTCCAGTTGAAACTTACATCATGAAATTAAGCATGACCATGCTGTTATAATACTGCTAATTGCGAATTTGAATTAAAACCGTATAACGTACTAATTGAAATTCTAGTCTGAGATAACGTGCTTTATTAAACAAATGGTTTTAAACTAGTTCTTTAAACACTTTTAGACTTTTCTTATGTTGTATTGTGACACTATTTCCAAGGTTAAGAGAAGATTTTCTAATCAATGATCTGCGTATATTTTCCTTTTCAAACTGCTCGTACATTTTGTGGTATTGAAGTTTGATAATTTGAGTCAAAATACTTACAACAAATCTTTCAGTTCCAACACGACGGCCGTGATTTTCAGTCCCAATACTAACATAGTAAGAATGTTAAGGCGGTGCTTAGTTCAATTAAAAATCAATTGATCTACAGTGAAATTCTGTCAGTCTAACCTGTAACATGCATGAAACACCTTAAGATTATCTTAGTTTCCATTTTTAACCACCCTGCATTTATTCAGAATTTTTTCGGTTTTAACCACACTGCATTTATATGGACTTCTTAGGATTCACTAATAAAGAAAAATCTGTTAGAAGCAACAAACCCTCAGTGGTTATATTATCTGTATATGTATATAAAAAGTGTTTCTAAACGATATCTAAAATTAATTTCAATAGTCAAGATACACATTACAGTTTCAATCATTTATATTTATTATATATTTGATTTCTCATTTAAAGTATTTCAAAAACGTCCATAATCCAGGTCACACAATGATAATATATCACACCTGAGATGTATTATAATCGTACTGTACAAAAGGTTGCAACAGATAATATATTAAATAATTGCAAGATAGTATAAAACTGTGTGACGTTTCAAAGGTTAGTCCGCCATTTTCATGATTTTAGAAAATACGAAACTGAAACTACGGAATGTTTTGCAATAATAGTGTTATTATATACAACAAAACCTAGGTTAACTAGTAGTGCAGTTCAGGTTGGTAAATAACTATGAAAACAAGTCATTCATGTTCGTATTTGCATAATTGTATTACTAGGATTACATATAGAAATACGGAGATGTGGTATGATTGCCAATGAGTAAACTATCCATCAAAGTTCAAATGAAGTGCATGTAAGCAACTAAAGGCAACGGTATGGCCTTCAATAATGATGGAAAAAAACATACCGTATAGTCTGCTATAAAATGCCCCGTCATGAATTTTTTTGATAATTTTATTCAATTTAAAAAAAACTAACGGCATTATTCATAACAAAACAATTTACGAAAAACAATTATGACAAACAGGACCCAACGACAACCACCACAACATGCAGGCTCCGGATGGGCTAGGCACATATAGAATGTGGCTATCTGAAAAACTAGTCTGAAGGCGCTGATCCTGTCATAACCTGTGACAGTGGTGTAACAGCAAACACAGGAGCAAATATGCTAAACAATAAACGACATATAATGACAGCCTTTCATTTACAGGTTCCTGATATGGGACGGGCACATTTACAATAAAGCGGTTTTAAACTTGTTTGCTGGTGCCAAATCCTGCCCCTAACATAGCACAGTGGCGGGAAAATACAAAATTAGAACAGACTTTACAAATCAGTTGAAAAGTTGTTTTTTTTTTCTGATACCAATATGTTTTAGTAAATAATGCAAAGATCGACCCTTATATTTGCATTAACATTATTTTTTTTAAACTGTGTATGAATAGCAAACATAAGACTCGTTTAGTAAAACGAATCAACCATCACCACTAAAACATCTGCAAGGAATAACACTGAATAGATGTTTTGTACACATCATATATTTCGCATCATGAAGATTCCTGCAGATGCGTCATATAAAGGCAGCAGTAGTATACCGCTGTTCAAAAGTCATAACTCGATTGAGAAAAAACAAACCCAGGGAAACACATCAACTATAAGAGGAAAACAACGGAACAACAGAAACACTGAGGTGCAACAAAAACAAACGCCAATACAACATACATACAAACGAACTATTTGATTACAACTGCCATATTCCTGACTTGGTATAGTACATTTTAAGAAAAAATGTTGGGTTGAACCTGATTTTATGGCTAGCCAAACCTCCCGTTATATGGCAATGTTAAAAACACCGCTAAAATGACAACATTACGTGACAGAAATACAGTACACATAAATACAAGAACACTCAGGACAGAGAAATACATAAATAAATAATATAAAAGTACATTTCGACATATTAACTACAGAACAACAACGACATATTTTACGACAGTACACAAATACAGCATAATAGAATTATAAATTGTGAGTCACACGAATGTATCAACGGCACAAAAAGTCACGCCACATGTAAGTTTCTTAAAACTGCATAGAAAATCAGGATTAAGTTAGTAATGGTGATATTTGATATATTTTCTAACAATTACAAGAACATTGATATAGAATTGTGTTAGTTATGGTGTAATTAATTCTATTTTCTAACTATGTCGGTTTTTCTTCTAAATCAAAATATGTAAAAACAAATAAATCCTGTGCATATAGTTGCTTTAAACTAAAAATTATATAAATGAACTAGGTGATTATCTTTACTTTTACATACATATAGAAAATAAAAATAGAATTAAAACCACAAACGATAAGTCATAAAACAATATATAATTAAAATTACAAATAAATCATCGTAACTGAATAAACTAACTCGGCAAAACAGTCATATTCGGGAATGGGTCACGTTCGATACTTAAAAGACCAGACGATGTAGATGATAAACCACAATCGAAAACGTGGTAAAAATGTAATACGATAAAATAAAGCTATAAATGTTTTGTTTAAAGTATTCGTTAACGTTTTGAAACTCAAATTTCTAAATATGATGCTTTGGCCCATGCGTTTATCTCAATCAGAGAGTTCAGTATGTTTTTCATTTTTTAAAGGTTTGTACAAAAATGCAGAATCAACTCGAACTAGAGGCACTCTCAGTTAGACTATTCAAATACATGTGCGATGAAGTAGGTGGTTCTGAAAACATCGTCAGATACAGAAGATTGTATTTCAAACTCCATGATGACATGTGCAATCAAACCTATATGGAATATATTAGCAGTGGAAGCAAGGCTGAAGGTTTGGATCTTCCAGGGAGCGATTTTGATTTGATGTATCTCTGGAAACAATATAAAGTTTATGAAGATAAGCCTAGAGACAGAGAAGACATTTTAATGATTGACACATAGAATGCTTTACCGGGTTTTGCACTATTGAAAATAGCAGAAAGTTCATTTTTTCCATGTTCCTCAACAAAAACTGATGATGGGAATCTTATTTGCAACAGTAATTTTGGAATATTGCCCATGATCTCGAGCGAAACAGCACAATTTGCAGATTTTGCCAAATCTTTTGAAATTCATGGACCGTGTATTTCAAACTCGTATCCTTTCAATATTGAGATATTGAATTGTTTAAAGTGCCATACATAGCCCTCTGTAGCACAACAATGGTTGTTAAGGTTTAGACCTTCTGGATGGCCCTCGCAAGATATAATTTCGGACATAGTGTCTCAAGGTTGTTTAATAGTACCGGTTGGGAGCAAGTCATCATGCAACGAAGGTCATCCTTTTGAATGGCGATTTTCCTTTTCTCTTTCAGAAAAACTATTGGTTCATTCTTTTAATCACACCCAATTGCTTTGCTATGCGTTGTTGAAAATTTGGCTAAAGGAAATATTAAACAGTGACAACAAACTAAACAACATGAACAATAAATTATGCTCCTATTTTATGAAAACCGTGCTATTTTGGATATTAGAAGAAGGTGAAAACTTAAACTGGATCCCACAAAATCTTCTGCACTGTTTTATTTTATGCATTGATCGTCTTCATTATTGGATTGTATGTGGTTATTTTCCAAACTATTTCATACCTGAACATAATATGATTGATGGGAAACTCTCTCGTGATGATCTCGCATATCTTTTGTTAACTTTAGACAATATGAATATGCGTAAAAATTGGAAAATAATGTTTTCAGTTCCATCATTACGCAATTTTCGAAACTTTCTTATATGCATTAAAAGAAAGTCATATCGTTTGAATGAATTTCACGAAGCAGTGTTATCGCTACAAACTTTTGGCAGTTTCATGATGAATAGATCGAATGGTTGGATAGAAGACAGTATATCTAAATGTATAATGTATAGGATGATACACAAGCATCTACCATATTCTGCAAGACAAATTCTTAGCTTGATGTTTTTGAGAGAGAATAAGAATACATTAGCGTCTCTTATTATTGTAAATCGTAACAACAAACAAGGCTATCTTCGCATCAAGCGATGTCTATCTCGCATTTTGATAAATACATTTTACGATGCCGAGTCTGGATGGTTGCTTCTTGCAGCATTTTTTTACTCCACAGAGAAGTATAATGAAATGTCACGTGCATTACAATTGTCATCGAGTATTTTTTCTTTGAAAATGTGTTGTGTACATAACAATGATGACATTCAATTGCATAGAGACATATCGAAATTAAAGAAAATTGTATACAGTAGGTCATTTATAAAAAGGATGAAATACGAAAGTTCGAGAGTTTTTCATATGGATTATAGTGGTATTACCACTGGAAATTATCCATTTCTAACTGAAGAAATTCCTAGAATAGCAACTGTTGGAGGACATCAATCTTATAGCTTATTCTGTTTTCTTAAATGTTTATATGGTCGTAAACAAGGAAACTCACTTGACACCCAATCTGCCTTGCAATGTCTTAAAACGATCTTTGAAGACGAAACAGATAAACCGACAAATACGTCCTGCTTAGTTTCATCCTACAGGTTTCTAGCAAAAGCGTTTGAACTTTTGAATGATGAAGAAGGGTGTAAAACTTATTCTTTTCGTTTTTTAAAAGCACTTAAAAAGTCTGATAAATTCAAAGCTTTGATGAATTATGAACATATAAAAAAGGTACTTGAATTAGTGTCAAAATATTTTAAAGGGGCATTAGCTGTCAAATTCATGTTCACCGATTTGGCTTAAATTCTCATATTTGATTTATAACATACTAAAACGTATATCCAAATTAATAAAGTCTAAAATAAACAATTCACAATGCATGATGTCGATAATATTTATCAGCATTTTGTATGTATTTTAGTCTAGATGCCATCTAATCAACTATTTAGATGACCTCCGAAGACTGTCGACGGTCATATAGCCCGATATCAATAAAACATATATACAAATAGATAGCGAACTCGTGTAATTGCATTTTTCTAAGTCTGTTTGATTTCAAATAATACGTTCAAAATATATGTTAATCATCGTTTTTACCTGTATAAGAATAAGTTTGTGTGGATCGAATCAGTCAATCAAATGGTTTTGTTTAACTTTCAATATTGACATTCTTTTCCTTTTCAAAACTGATCACGCATAATTCGTGCGTAACCCATCTCTAGCTATGGGGTTAAATTTAAGGTCACATGAATACGGATTCAATGAGGTCGAATTATGAAATTGAATAATTCATCAGCGATGTCTCAGCTTATTTTGACAAATTTGAACCAAACTGGCTGCTAGAAGCGATTTAGTATTTCACTATTTCACTTTCATTAATGATTGAACACAAAAATCATATACTATATCTCGTAGCTAATTCCCCTTTAACTTTAATTAGACAAATAAGTGCCCTCCATTGTAGCTCACACTAAATATTCATATGATATTATTTACTTGACATATTTGTGCTTTCCTCAAATATTGCACTTGTTATCTGACATATGAGTTGTTGCCATCACGTGTCGTCTTTCGACATCGTCTGTTGTCCGATATCCGTCGTACGTCGTCAGTCAGCAGTCGAAATTTTCCTGAATGTTCCTTTGGGTATCTTATATTTATTATATATTTAATTTCTCATTTAAAGTATTTCAAAAACGTCCATAATCCAGGTCACACAATGATAATATATCACACCTGAGATGTATTATAATCGTACTGTACAAAAGGTTGCAACAGATAATATATTAAATAATTGCAAGATAGTATAAAACTGTTTGACGTTTCAAAGGTTAGTCCGCCATTTTCATGATTTTAGAAAATACGAAACTGAAACTACGGAATGTTTTGCAATAATAGTGTTATTATATACAACAAAACCTAGGTTAACTAGTAGTGCAGTTCAGGTTGGTAAATAACTATGAAAACAAGTCATTCATGTTCGTATTTGCATAATTGTATTACTAGGATTACATATAGAAATACGGAGATGTGGTATGATTGCCAAAGAGTAAACTATCCATCAAAGTTCAAATGAAGTGCATGTAAGCAATTAAAGGCAACGGTATGGCCTTCAATAATGATGGAAAAAAACATACCGTATAGTCTGCTATAAAATGCCCCGTCATGAATTTTTTTGATAATTTTATTCAATTTAAAAAAAACTAACGGCATTATTCATAACAAAACAATTTACGAAAAACAATTATGACAAACAGGACCCAACGACAACCACCACAACATGCAGGCTCCGGATGGGCTAGGCACATATAGAATGTGGCTATCTGAAAAACTAGTCTGAAGGCGCTGATCCTGTCATAACCTGTGACAGTGGTGTAACAGCAAACACATGAGCAAATATGCTAAACAATAAACGACATATAACGACAGCCTTTCATTTACAGGTTCCTGATATGGGACGGGCACATTTACAATAAAGCGGTTTTAAACTTGTTTGCTGGTGCCAAATCCTGCCCCTAACATAGCACAGTGGCGGGAAAATACAAAATTAGAACAGACTTTACAAATCAGTTGAAAAGTATTTTTTTTCTGATACCAATATGTTTTAGTAAATAATGCAAAGATCGACCCTTATATTTGCATTAACATTATTTTTTTTAAACTGTGTATGAATAGCAAACATAAGACTCGTTTAGTAAAACGAATCAACCATCACCACTAAAACATCTTCAAGGAATAACACTGAATAGATGTTTTGTACACAGCATATATTTCGCATCATGAAGATTCCTGCAGATGCGTCATATAAAGGCAGCAGTAGTATACCGCTGTTCAAAAGTCATAACTCGATTGAGAAAAAACAAACCCAGGGAAACACATCAACTATAAGAGGAAAACAACGGAACAACAGAAACACTGAGGTGCAACAAAAACAAACGCCAATACAACATACATTAAAACCAACTATTTGATTACAACTGCCATATTCCTGACTTGGTATAGTACATTTTAAGAAAAAATGTTGGGTTGAACCTGATTTTATGGCTAGCCAAACCTCCCGTTATATGGCAATGTTAAATACACCGCTAAAATGACAACATTACGTGACAGAAATACAGTACACATAAATACAAGAACACTCAGGACAGAGAAATACATAAATAAATAATATAAAAGTACATTTCGACATATTAACTACAGAACAACAACGACATATTTTACGACAGTACACAAATACAGCATAATAGAATTATAAATTGTGAGTCACACGAATGTATCAACGGCACAAAAAGTCACGCCACATGTAAGTTTCTTAAAACTGCATAGAAAATCAGGTTTAAGTTAGTAATGGTGATATTTGATATATTTTCTAACAATTACAAGAACATTGATATAGAATTGTGTTAGTTATGGTGTAATTAATTCTATTTTCTAACTATGTCGGTTTTTCTTCTAAATCAAAATATGTAAAAACAAATAAATCCTGTGCATATAGTTGCTTTAAACTAAAAATTATATAAATGAACTAGGTGATTATCTTTACTTTTACATACATATAGAAAATAAAAATAGAATTAAAACCACAAACGATAAGTCATAAAACAATATATAATCAAAATTACAAATAAATCATCGTAACTGAATAAACTAACTCGGCAAAACAGTCATATTCGGGAATGGGTCACGTTCGATACTTAAAAGACCAGACGATGTAGATGATAAACCACAATCGAAAACGTGGTAAAAATGTAATACGATAAAATAAAGCTATAAATGTTTTGTTTAAAGTATTCGTTAACGTTTTGAAACTCAAATTTCTAAATATGATGCTTTGGCCCATGCGTTTATCTCATTCAGAGAGTTCAGTATGTTTTTCATTTTTTAAAGGTTTGTACAAAAATGCAGAATCAACTCGAACTAGAGGCACTCTCAGTTAGACTATTCAAATACATGTGCGATGAAGTAGTTGGTTCTGAAAACATCGTCAGATACAGAAGATTGTATTTCAAACTCCATGATGACATGTGCAATCAAACCTATATGGAATATATTAGCAGTGGAAGCAAGGCTGAAGGTTTGGGTCTTCCAGGGAGCGATTTTGATTTGATGTATCTCTGGAAACAATATAAAGTTTATGAAGATAAGCCTAGAGACAGAGAAGACATTTTAATGATTGACACACAGAATGCTTTACCGGGTTTTGCACTATTGAAAATAGCAGAAAGTTCATTTTTTCCATGTTCCTCAACAAAAACTGATGATGGGAATCTTATTTGCAACAGTAATTTTGGAATATTGCTCATGATCGCGAGCGAAACAGCACAATTTGCAGATTTTGCCAAATCTTTTGAAATTCATGGACCGTGTATTTCAAACTCGTATCCTTTCAATATTGAGATATTGAATTGTTTAAAGTGCCATACATGGCCCTCTGTAGCACAACAATGGTTGTTAAGGTTTAGACCTTCTGGATGGCCCTCGCAAGATATAATTTCGGACATAGTTTCTCAAGGTTGTTTAATAGTACCGGTTCGGAGCAAGTCATCATGCAGCGAAGGTCATCCTTTTGAATGGCGATTTTCCTTTTTTCTTTCAGAAAAACTATTGGTTCATTCTTTTAATCACACCCAATTGCTTTGCTATGCGTTGTTGAAAATTTGGCTAAAGGAAATATTAAACAGTGACAACAAACTAAACAAAAAATTATGCTCCTATTTTATGAAAACCGTGCTTTTTTGGATATTAGAAGAAGGTGAAGACTTAAACTGGATACACAAAATCTTCTGCACTGTTTTCTTTTATGCATTGATCGTCTTCATTATTGGATTGTATGTGGTTATTTTCCAAACTATTTCATACCTGAACATAATATGATTGATGGGAAACTCTCTCGTGATGATCTCGCATATCTTTTGTTAACTTTAGACAATATGAATATGCGTAAAAATTGGAAAATAATGTTTTCAGTTCCATCATTACGAAATTTTCGAAACTTTCTTATATGCATTAAAAGAAAGTCATACCGTTTGAATGAATTTGACGAAGCAGTGTTATCGCTACAAACTTTCGGCAGTTTCATGATGAATAGATCGAATGGTTGGATAGAAGACAGTATATCTAAATGTATAATGTATAGGATGATACACAAGCATCTACAATATTCTGCAAGACAAATTCTTAGCTTGATGTTTTTGAGAGAGAATAAGAATACATTAGCGTCTCTTATTATTGTAAATCGTAACAACAAACAAGGCTATCTTCGCATTAAGCGATGTCTATCTCGCATTTTGATAAATACATTTTACGATGCCGAATCTGGATGGTTGCTTCTTGCAGCATTTTTTTACTCCACAGAGAAGTATAATGAAATGTCACGTGCATTACAATTGTCATCGAGTATTTTTTCTTTGAAAATGTGTTGTGTACATAACAATGATGACATTCAATTGTATAGAGACATATCGAAATTAAAGAAAATTGTATACAGTAGGTCATTTATAAAAAGGATGAAATACGAAAGTTCGAGAGTTTTTCATATGGATTATAGTGGTATTACCACTGGAAATTATCCATTTCTAACTGAAGAAATTCATAGAATAGCAACTGTTGGAGGACATCAATCTTATATAGCTTATTCTGTTTTCTTAGATGTTTATATGGTCGTAAACAAGGAAACTCACTTGACACCCAATCTGCCTTGCAATGTCTTAAAACGATCTTTGAAGACGAAACAGATAAACCGACAAATACGTCCTGCTTAGTTTCATCCTATAGGTTTCTAGCAAAAGCGTTTGAACTTTTGAATGATGAAGAAGGGTGTAAAACTTATTCTTTTCGTTTTTTAAAAGCACTTAAAAAGTTTGATAATTCAAAGCTTTGATGAATTATGAACATATAAAAAAGGTACTTGAATTAGTGTAAAAATATTTTAAAGGGGCATTAGCTGTCAAATTCATGTTCACCGATGTGGCTCAAATTCTCATATTTGATTTATAACATACTAAAACGTATATCCAAATTAATAAAGTCTAAAATAAACAATTCACAATGCATGATGTCGATAATATTTATCAGCATTGTGTATGTATTTTAGTCTAGATGCCATCTAATCAACTATTGAGATGACCTCCGAAGACTGTCGACGGTCATATAGCCCGATATCAATAAAGCATATATATAAATAGATAGCGAACTCGTGCAATTGCATTTTTCTAAGTCTGTTTGATTTCAAATAATACGTTCAAAATATATGTTAATCATCGTTTTTACCTGTATAAGAATAAGTTTGTGTGGATCGAATCAGTCAATCAAATGGTTTTGTTTAACTTTCAATATTGACATTCTTTTCCTTTTCAAAACTGATCACGCATAATTCGTGCGTAACCCATCTCTAGCTATGGGGTTAAATTAAAGGTCACATGAATACGGATTCAATGAGGTCGAATTATGCAATTGAATAATTCATCAGCGATGTCTCAGCTTATTTTGACAAATTTGAACCAAACTGGCTGCTAGAAGCGATTTAGTATTTCACTATTTCACTTTCATTAATGATTGAACACAAAACTCATATATTATATCTCGTAGCTAATGCCCCTTTAACTTTAATTAGACAAATAAGTGCCCTCCATTGTAGCTCACACTAAATATTCATATGATATTATTAACTTGACATATTTGTGCTTTCCTCAAATATTGCACTTGCTATCTGACATATGAGCTGTTGCCATCACGTGTCGTCTTTCGACATCGTCTGTTGTCCGATATCCGTCGTACGTCGTCAGTCAGCTGTCGAAATTTTCCTGAATGTTCCTTTGGGTATCTTATTTTAAATAGTATCCGGAGATTTCATTTATCAACACACATGGCCACTGCTGCTTGAAATATAGCATATTTGGTTCAAATGATTAGCAGGCCGTAGTCAATCTACTGCGAAATTTTCAGAAAAATCAGACAACCAATTTTGGATTTATTGTCCTTAAAATGTTATTTGTTTGAAAATTAAACAAATTTTTGTTATTATCGTAAAAACCATGACATATAGAGAGAAATTTAAAACATTAAAATGACCAGAACAATAACATTTTCAAGTTTGTAAGAAATTATCAAGTAGCCCGTAAAGTAGAAATTGCCTTTATATGATGAATTTTACCCTTTTTTGCATTTTGTTGTTGTTTGACAGTGAACATGTTCCATGGTGGCTGAGGAATAGAAATATGGTCACCATTGGTATTCCTCCCACCGGCAGGGATCCAATGTCTAATGTAAATAGAGTGCCATGCTCCTTGATCGTTAAGAACCCTTACAACAACTCTTTGAGGGGTCTGTAGATTGCTTAATTTCTGTTCCTATCCATTATACCCTCACTTTCCATTGGCACTGTACATTTTCCAGCCCATCATCCTGGACGGCCTCCATTACATAACCTATCTATGCTATTCATTGTTAATTTGTGCGCGTCCTGATCATACATGAAATATTGTCCACTGGACCTTAAGCAACCACAATTCTATTAATCAATTGACCGCTTAAATGAGCTATTGCCTTGGAAGGATGGTTTCCATTTTTTTTTTTTTGTTGCAGAAACCATTATACAATAGAGAGAAAATTGTGCATAGCAAAGGTACAATAGACCTATAAATAAGTCAACATAGCAGAAATAATAAACTGACTCCTTTAAGAGGTGATTGATCCAGAATGACAACATTTACCCACGTATGATTTTTTGCAAAAACAAAGATAGATAGAGAGCAAAAATTTTCAGCAAAAGTGTTCAGCCAAAATAAGATCTCTTGATAAGTCAACATGGTTAAAATGATCCTTTGACCACTTAGAAGATTTATTGCCATGAAAAGATGATTTTTCCCATTTTTGAAGTGTTTACACAAATTATAAGGAAAGGAGAGCAATATTAAAAAATGCAAAAAATTTCAGTACACAAGGAGATTTAGAAATGATGCATCATTGCAAAATTATCATAGTATCTCATGGATCTATTGCCGTTAGATGACATTTTTTTTTATCTCAAAAACCATAATAGATAGGTACAAAATGTAAATAGTGCAAATGATCATCAATAAAAGACCTACAAAAATGCCAATTATATGGCAAACATTACTGATTGCAATAAAGGGGAAAATAAGTATCAAAACTGTTTTATCAAGTAAGTGATTCGGGGCTCTTGTGAGGCTCTTTGTTTTATTAAAAGCTGTCGACATAAAAAGATATAATGAATACCATTGTTACATTTTCATATGTTATGTCAGCTGTTTATGTATTCGTATCAGTTCACTTGTTTTCACTTAAAGTCATTTAGTACAGTTAAATATCGCAATAAGTATATTGAAAATTGGGTATATCATCAGAAATGTTATTCAAAATTATGGTGTCCTAGTGCCCTGTTGATTTATTTCCTTGGTTGCCTTAGTAAATTAATGCCTTGGTGCTCTAGTGCCCAATTGCTGTTTTTGATTTGCCAGCTTTAATTGTACTAAGAATAATATATTCATCGTTGTATAAGAGATGGATAGTACAAATAGGAGTGATATAAAGAGGGAAATGCTCGAGAGAGTAGTAACAGCTACGTGAGAGGGCAGGTAGGGTTAAATTATGAATGAGAAACTTATTGTCGAGCCTGATGTTTTCGATGTTGTATGATTTTTTTACATGTTATTCTATAACAACTGTGCATTTTTTATAATATAGTTTTGAACTTTTAACCTGCTTGTGTTTATTTCTTAACAAAGATTTGTTCAGACTACACCGGGATCAATTTTATAAATGAGACCAGATTTCCCTATATCACGCTACCAGTTGATAGTATGCTAATCATGAAATCTTTTTATTGTCCTATGAAATATACAAATAGGTTCATGGTTATACTGTATGAACCCTGTCAAACGGACACGAACATCTTACAATCATTCTGTCCAGCGAATACATCGAAAATTGTTCTGGCCTCAATAAAGAAACACACTCAAGGTGGTATGGGAGTATAACCGTAAAATAATAGAATTTTACATACTTTGCCAATAGTTTATATTGTGATATGTTTAAAAGTATAATTGAAATGATAGGTCACCGAGCTTTTCTTCAAGCTACAGTCTGTGAAAAATGACGCATTTTATGTGGATTCTACAGGCGAAAATATCTTAATGTGACCCTTCAAACCTATGCATTCTGTTCTTCTCTATAAGAAGTTTTTTTTTTGCTGTTACCTCATCATATGTCTTAAAATATTATTATGTATGTCTTTGAGTTTCTGTATACCATTGTATCAGCAAAGGTTATTTCAGAAAAAATATATATACAAAACAAAAAGTAATTATCAATTTACCCTGAAATAAAACATTTCAGGGGCAATGACTCCTATAAGATGTCATTGGATTGTTTTAGACCTATGTATCATATCTTTATCACAATAAAGCAAACATTTTGCCTTAGTTTTATATATATATCTTAAATAGTGTCAGAGAAAATGCAAAAACAACCAAATGTCAAAATTGAGAACATGACCTTGACCTCATTTTCTTAGTGAGGGTCCAAGGACCTCAAATAAAAAAGACTCTATGTTTTATACATTTTATATGGCTAACGGTTTATGAGTTACAAAAACATAACGAATTTTGTCGTTATCTTTTTTGGTTTCGGAGGAGATACAATAACAAGAAAAACAGTGTTTGGGGAGATAACTCTTACAATAAAACAAGATGAGTTTAAAAGCGCACTAACTGTTCGATATAATATCCAAAATATCTAAGCGACATCTTGTGAAACAATTTTATACCGCAAGAAATGGGTTTAATGGGAGAAGAAAAATAATAATAATTGGAACAAATACAATAGGTCTTTCCACAGAAAAGTGGAAAGGCCTAATAATAATCTGAACAAATACAATAGGTCTTTCCACAGAAAGACAGAAAGACCTAATAAAAATTAAGAATAGTTCCTAAATTGATGAAATATAATAGATAGATGGATACAGAAATAGGTAAAGGTTGGTTAAGACTTGGTCGAGTATGGTTCAAACTATGTCCAGTACTGTTCAGACTACGTCGAGTATGGTTCAGACTTGGTCGAGAATAGTTCAGACACTTATAAAAAAGAGCTGATCGAATAAAGATCGAGAACAAGTTCGGACTGTTACGTATGGGTTAGACTACAGTCGAGTAATATCGAGTAAATTTCAGACCAATTCAGACTGATCGAATAAAAATCAGTACAGTCGAGTACAGATGTAGGCCTTTTCGGACTTTTACTAGATTGGAGTGTTTGGCCTATACGTTTATCACAATTATAAATTGAATAATTGTTCTTATTTCAAAGGTTTTTACAAAGATGCAAAATCAATTCATCATACAGACAGTCTCACTTAGGCTATACAAATGCCTGTGTGAAGAAGTAGTTGGTTCTAAAAATATTGTCAGATACAGACGACTATTTTACAAAGTCCATGATGACATCTACATTGAAAATGAGTTTGAATGTATTAGCAGTGGAAGCAAGGCTGAAGGTTTGGACCTTCCAGGAAGCGATTTTGATTTGATGTTTCTCTTGAAGCCGTGTGAAGTTACTGAAGATAAACCTCAAGCCAAAAAAGACATACATTTAATGTTCGACACACAGAGTGCTTTACCAGGTTGTGCATTATTGAAGTAAGCAGAGAGTTCATTCTTTCCATTTTCCTCAACAAAATCTACTGATGGGAATCTGATTTTCAACAGAGATTTTATTTTATTAACCAGGAGCGAAATAGCACAATTTCAATTTCCCCACCTTTTAAAAATCAATGGACCATGTATTTCTAGTTCGAATCCTGTCGATATTGACATGTTAGTTTGTTTCAAGTGCCAGACATGACCAACGATAGCAAAACAATGGTTATTAAGGTTTCGACCTTCTGGATGGCCGTCACATGATATCATTTTGGAAATAGTCACTCAAGGTTCTTTATTAGTACCGATTGGAAGCAAGTCAACATGAAGTAAAGGTAATCTTTTTGAATGGCGATTTTCCTTTTCTCTTTCCGAAAAACTATTGGTTCATTCTTTATATCACACCCAATTGCTCTGTTATGCGTTGTTGAAAATTAGGTTAAAGGAAATACTTAATAATGTCAACACATTAAAGTATAAATTATGCTCCTATTTTATGAAAACTGTGCTTTTTTGTGATATTAGAAGAAGAGGAAAATTTGAACTGGATTCTCAAAAATCTTATGCACTGTTTTCTTTTGTGTATTTAGTGTCTTAATTATTGGATTGTGTGTGGTTATTTTCCAAACTATTTTCTACCTGAACATAACATGATTGATGGGAAAATCTCTCATGACGACCTCAAGTATCTGTCGTTAACATTAGACAGAATGAATTTGCGTGAAAATTGGGAAATAATGTTTTCAGCTCCGTAATTATGCAATTTTTATAAATTTCAAATGAGCATTCAAAGGGATCCCTATCGTTTAAGCGAATTTGACGAAGCAGTGTTGTCTCTTCAAGCTTTCTGCAAGTTGATGTTGAATACATTGCATGACTTGAGAGCAGACAGTTTATCTGCATGTATAATTTATAGGATAATGGACAAGAATCTTCCGAATTCTGCAACAAAACTTTTTATTTTAATGTTTCTAAAAGATAATAAGTATATACTAACGTGTCTTTAATTTGTAAATCGTGAAAACAAACGATGTTATTTTTATTACAAAGAATGTCTATCTCTCATTTTGATTAATACATTTTACGAAGCCGAGTCTAGATGGTTACTTCTTGCAGCATTTTTTTACTCCACGCAGAATTATCATGAAATGTCATGTATTTTACAATTGTCCCCGAGTTTTTCATATTGATTTTAATGACATAAAACTGACAAATATCCATTTCTAACTGAAGAAATTCCTGGAGTGGGAACTGCAGGAGGTCTGAAATCGCAAATAATCTTCTTTCTATTGAACTTTTTATATAGTCGTAAACAAGGAAACTCACTTGAAACCAATTCTGCCATCCAACTACAGTCCTTGGATGGTGTAAACTTCCCACTAACACCATACACCATTACACCATTCACCATACACCATTACACCATACACCCTGTGCCATTACACCATACACGTTACACATTTGCACCATACACCTTACACATTACACCATAATGCAATTTAATTTCAAAGAAAGCGTTCGAATACAAAATTATTTATCTATTTCAAAAAACGAATTTCGATCACAATATTGTACATTAATGTATAAAATTAAAAATCGGTTCTTATCAATATTTTGCATAGTTTTAAATGTCGTACACCATTCATTCACACCATTCCCGATGGCACGTTACACCATTACACCATTCCCCTTACACCATACACCATAGCATCATACACCTTCTACCATTGCACCATATGCCATACACCATTACACCATCGACGTTATTTTGGGAAGTTTACACCATCCAAGGGATGTACTAAAGAAAATCTATGAAGAAGAAATCGACAAATCGACAACTTGTTTATGTTTGGCTTCATCCTATGAGATTCTAGTAAAAGCGTTTGAACTTATGAATGACGAAGAAGGGTGTCAACAGATTTTTTTAGGCAATTAAAAAGCCGAATTTATTTGAGACAGTGGTGAAATATGCACGTCCACTAGGGGTCGATGAAGTGTCTCAAAATACATAGATTTGAATATCAACAAATGGACAAACAAGTGAGCAGGCTAACAAAATTTTTTTACATATGATATAACTAACTGGTGATTTTATGTTTACCTAGATATTGCCATTAAAAAAGTTAGCTCAAATCAAAAGATATTTATACATATATATGAATATTTTGTATGAATATTATTTACAAATATTATTGTGGGTTCATTTATATTCGTTGGATACCAATGTTTGTGGATTTCGGGGATTATGGGGAACAACGAATTAAAATGTTCAACGAATTGCAAATTTTCTAAAGGATGTATGCAGACGTTGCCAAAACAACGAAATTGAATATCCACGAAAATGCAAGTTTTCCTCTATCCACGAAAATAAATGATACCACAGTATGCGTTTATTTTTGAAAATAAATTATCGTTTGTCTTTTCGGGGCCTTTTATAGCTGACTATGCAGTATGGGTTTTGCTCATTGTTGAAGGCCGTACGGTGACCTTTAGTTGTTAATTTCTATGTAAGTTGGTCTCTTTTGGAGAGTTGTCTCATTGGCAATCATATCACATCTTATTTTTATATTGTATTTACACATTACACATTGGTCTGACAAAGAACCTGTATAATTTAAAAATGTATAAAACTCATTGATAAGACATTGGTAAGACAATCTTCAATTCAAAAATTTCCACTTTTTATAATAAGAGTCTTCTTGTCATTTTCTGACACAATAGATAAGGTTTTCTATTTAACGTGGGAACCTCAAGTTTTGAGTGATTGAAAATATAAAATTTAATGGTTTTAAATTTAATCTTCAAAATCTCTGTTTTGTATGATTTTAAAACAAAAGTTTACCTTAAAATCTATGAAATTCAATTTTTAAAATCAATAGTCACCTTTTATCTAAATGTAAGATGCAATTGGGTCATAGGGTAAACTCTGTTAATTGTACATAGTACATTGCATACTAATAATCCAGTAAAATGGATAAAACGTATGTAGTTATCGTTTCTCATGACCGACAGCACAAAGGCTATTGTACAGTTGTGGAGACACCATTATACCACTGTTTGTTTGATTACAGTTAGTTGTCTTAGAACTCTTGTCGTTTATTTCAACACAATCGTTCAGCTCTCTTGATGTGCTATGCATAAACCCAATCTTTGTATATTCTTTCTATAGCAACCAAGTGAGATATAGGTATGCGAGTATTGGTGCTGCAGTCGACTAACAGTGTATGTATGACCTCTTCTGGTTTAATGACATGGTTATAAATTATCAGGTTGTCCGTCATTACCTATTTTAATCTGTTGTGGTGAGTATTTTTCACGTTACCTTGTCTTTGCAAGTAATTTGGAAATGTTTGTAATCTTCAGGGCCTGCCATACATAACTTACATTCAGCCGACTTCGTTTTATCAAAACGGGAAACAACACTTTGTGTTTTATAAGTCCCTATGAGTACTCTAGATTGAATTATTACTTTACTGATATCTCTTTTGTGGTCTCTTGCACAGCTCCAACAAATATATGGTTTCCGATAATTCCAATTGATGATTTCTGCATGTTCAAGTGTAGATTTAGTTTCAACTATTTCTGTCCATCTCTATTTCCAGGTTTATTCGATCGTATCGTGGATTGGTTTTTTTCCAATGTACTTTGGATTAAGTATAATTTCATGTGCTGTAGGCAAATCATATGATCTCAGAATATTGTCCTGGTATTCTGAGAAATATGGAAATTACTGCTTTGTGAATAAGTTGTTCAACAGATTATGCTCCAAGTCGGATATAATTTGCAGCATCGACAAAAATTGCTTTGATCTCTTTTTTTGAAAATTTTCTAATTTTGGAATATTAGTTTTAGTGCTGTTGAGAATGTCAATTCCATAAAGCATTCTGTAATACATATTTTCTCCGGAGTTTGTATGCTATCAATGGATTAATTCCGTTTATTTTTTGTAGTCCTACACCCATAAGGGAGTCCATAGTTGTTCTTACAGTGGAGATTCTATTCTCTATGTTTGGGTTATTTCGTTGCTGTCTTCATATGCCTAGATGTTTAATGTTCTGCTTTTCACCGATGTCATCCTTAAAAGCTTAAGATAAACTTTTTTTATTCTTATAGCTGATTAGCAGAATTTCTGTTGTTGTTGATCTTAACTATGTCTTCTGCAGTACAGTTTTCAATGATACGACGTTGGATTAAGGCATCGTGCTTTGAACTTCCACATATCATTATATGATCTGCGCAAGTGGGACAGACTACGCACTAGTAATTGGTTACGATCTGAAATCCAATATTTGTTTCAAGTGTATCCAGTATTTTCTTGTTGTAAGTCTGATAGAAGTCAGCCGAGAGAATCCCTCCCTGGATGACTTCCTGTTGATTTGTGAAATTTTCTGAGATACAGCCATGAGATTTAACCTGTTTGCTTGTTTAAATATACAGTTCTTTTATCAGTAACCAGGCTGATCAAGTGATACCTTGGTGGTAAAATTTCTAAATAAAGGTGTATATGGTCTACAACATCGAAAGCTTTTTCAGCATCAAAAGTAATCAATATGAGGCACTCGTTTTTATCCGTAGTCTCAGTAATTGCTTTGGTGATTAAGAGAGCAATATTTATTGAAGATGCGCCCTTGGTTTAACCCTTCTGAAGTTTGTGTTGATGTTTATTGAGAGTGCCTTCGATCCTTGTCGATACAAAGTTCTAATACTTTGCATATGATAGAGATAACATTAATGCCTCTGTAATTTGATAGTATGTTGGGTCTTTGTCCTTTATATGGACTGGGGTAAGAAGACCTTTTTTAATAGCATCAGGAACATGTTTTGTGTAGAGTATATTATTTAGTAAACAAAACATACTCCTGATGCTATTACCATCAACTACAAAAACCTTTTGTTTTCGTCGGCGTTTTTGTAAGATTTATTTGAGTGTGTTTTTGAATATTCAAATCAGTTGTGTTTGTATGTCTGTGGTGTATGTTTATACAGTTGTTGCTGTTGGATCCAGTTTTTGTCACTACGAATTATGTCTATTTGGGTTTCTCAACCAATTTTGTCAATATACCGGAACTATAAACAACTGTTCTGCAAGAGGAAGGTTTAGCTAGCCTAAAATATCTGGTTTAACCCACTATTTTCTACAGAAAAATGCATGTAAAAAGTCAGGAATGTGGCAGTTGTTTTCCTTCATTCCGTTGATATAGTCTAGCGTTTGTGTTTGTCAGGTTTTTACGGACTTTTTAGAATTTACCTTGGGGCTCGGTATTTTTGTTAATAATTTTTTCTTCATATTAATTAAAATGCTTTCAGATTTAACATCAATAAAGTCAAAGTGTAATGCCCAAATGGCAAAATGTTCTTATTAATTGCATTATTCAACTGGTTTTCATATCAAGCTTCTTCTGTTCTAGGTTTTTGATATGAATTCTGCATATTAGTTTACCAAATATATTACATTCATATTTCATTCGGTTAAAAAAACTATAGCATAAAATTTTATCATATACCAATAAACTGTCTCCAGGAATTCTATATTCAGTCCTGCAAAAATTAATAATTAATTTCAATATAAATATGAGATATCCAAAATATGAAATGATCACAAAATGTCACTGAAGATAGAAAATACATGTGAGTAACATAATTGTCACTCACAGGAACAATATTTGTTACTCACAGGAATAATATTGTCACTCAGCGGAACAATATTGTCACTCACTGGAACAAATTTTCACTTATAAGAATTGTCACCACTAAACTCAGGTTATGAGTATGAAAATGGCTGTGGGTCAATTAAAGAAAGAATCAAACATATTACTTAAGACACAAAATCACAGAAATAATATATTAAATAAGCACATGGATTATATTATCAATATCATACTTTTGAATAATACTGTTCTTATCTTATCAGCATTTATATAGTACACCTTACCCCTACAGAGTAATATGAGGTATCGTTTATGTAAATTTGTTAGCAAAGCATTAAAGTTCACTTCAATCATTAAATCTTGCAAATGTAGCTAGAGAACTGATAATAAATTTTCCCTGTGTGTCTTCCGGAAATATAAACCGCCTTAAGGACAGCATTCGGGCAAAATTTAATAAACGAAAACAGACATAAAATCAAAAACAGAAGTCAAAAACGAAAACACACACCAAGAACAAAAAACAGACATAAAATTCAAAAAGAAGTTAGAATAATAAACAGATATCAACGAGAAAACAGACATAAAATTAAAAAACACATGTTCACACCCGGTCTCCCATAAAATCATGCAAAACAGTTTACAAGGGGTCATCAGATTTGATTGAAACTTTGTGTGCTTAAACAACATTATCAAAGAAGTACATAAATAAGATATTTTATCTGGGGAACCCCACACCATGTAGTTAGCCCTATATGACCCACACTGTGACATGACCTTAGTTGCATTTTTATTTTTTGTACAATATTCCATTAAAGTATAATATAGATTTGCTTTAATTAATTTCACATTTTGGACGGTCACCATGAATACGTAATAATATTATTACACACATTAAGTTCTGAATTCACAGTATTTAAATTTGTCTGCATAAAATCAGAATTCTACCAAATTGTCCTAGAATGTAATTACAACTAGGTAGAACAGTTTTAGTGAATTAAAACTAATGTCTCCCCTGTCATGCTAGTAAAGCAAAAGATTCTCATAGCAAGTAAGAATATATAGTTATATGGTTAATACGTGGAGATATGCAATGTTTTCAATATATCTAACAGTTTGCACACTTAATTAGTCTAGTCATGATATATTCATTAAAGTTTATGGGTGGGGATCTGAACAGTGTATATAAGGGCCACAAACCCCAGACAATACATATATGGTGTACTCAAAGGTGTTGTCATACTGATTGAGAATATCTATATGATTTAGAGGTAGGGATATGAACATATTTCAAGCTTTTTTACCATCAATGGTATGTAGGGGGCAGGCCATGTCCCCAGTAATGAACTAGAAAGGCGATCAAGACTAAATATGGGTTAAGAATGGGGTTCTGAACACTTTTTTTTAGATAAATCTAAATAACAACAAAATTATATGAGGGGGCGGGGCATGATCCCCAGGGACAAACCTCATAAGCAATCAGCCCACATCTCTTCATTTTCATATTGACATGGCAAGAAAGAATATGTTTGGTTTTAGGGTGTCATATAAAATTTAATATTTGACCTTGACTTTTTATTGAAGGTCAAATATCAAGGTCATGATCCAATGTACGCGACACATCATATTGAGGTGCTGCACTAGTGTGTCAAATATTAAAAGACTTTGTCAAGGGAGAGAAAAAGGTGTGCTCCGGACAAGCAATGTAAAAAAATCAAGGTCATTTGACGGTCTTAACTTTTATGAGATATACTGTCTTATTGTAATACATCTTCATGCCAAATATCATTTGCCAGTGTCAAAAGATAGCAAGTATCCAAAAAATGCCCAAAATGCCTTTTTTAGACCAGTAAGCCCTAAAAATAGCCATACTCAAGCTATAACATTTTGTCAAGTTTCGAAGGACGAATGATGCTAGTTATGAAAATCAATTCAAATGGGAGCTATACATAACCATATTTAACATATTCAGAGTAACAAAAATGTTACATTTTAGTAGAAATTTAGGGAAATTAAGCCTTTTCCAGTAGATGGCGCTGCAAAATCTAAAAATAACCTAAAATAAAATTCTAAAGTTACAATTTTTTTTTCACTTGACTATCATAATATATGTGCAAAATGTCATTACATTTGGTTGACATGTCATGTGGCCACACTAATAAGCCTTTTGCATGGTTCTATCAAAGACTTGGTGTTAAAATCACAAAAACAGACATCAAAAACGAAAACAGATATAAAATAAAAAAAACCTTTAAAAAGCTATTACATGTATTATTAAAACTTGACTTTAACACATTACATAAATGTGAATCAAGAATTTTGAAAATGCATGTGAAAATTTCCAGTTAAAGTAATCTCATTGGCAATCATACCACATCTCCTTATTTTTAATAGTAAAACATTCATTGTCCAAGAGAAATTTCACACATATTTTAAACGTAATTCCCAATATTTACTCCACAATTAAAAAATGTATCTTTTCAAACTGTCCTTGTTTCTCAAGATTAATTTTATTTAACTAAAAAAAAGGAATACTTACAGAGACATACATGTATAATGTACAATTGTATTACAATGTATATTTCTCTGATACTAGTATACCCTTATTATATCTTTTTGTTTGGTAAGAATCATTTCCACTTAAGGTTAGATGCAACTGCTGAACCATTGTGGGTTAATTTAACTAATATGTTCTATCACTGGTTACAAAATACACTCATAGTCATATAATATTGTTTTATTTTACATTGTACCAACTGCACCCCCCCCCCCCCCCCCCCTTTTTAAATTATTGATCAATTAGAAGATGATAATGAGACTTAATTTGTGGAGTAAACCAACAGTATATCTTCTTTTGTTTTACATTACAGCTGCTGTAGAAAATTTCCCAAGAATATTTTTACTGACTATGAACAACAGGATTATATCATCATGATCACTGGAATCTTACAAGGAGAAGTGCAAATAAATGAAGGAAATCATGTGCAAAAATTATAATATAGTAAACAGGAGAACAGTCTTAAATTATACTAACAGACATACAGATGTGCGAACAAGAGACCAAGAGCAACATAGAATTTACTTGGAGTGTATTATATTTGTCAACCACAAGTATATTAATAACATATAATGCTAATGAAATTAGAATTATGGTGCACATGTTATATGGTTGTGAATATCTGATCCAAAAAAAAGTAGTTCTTAAATAAATAGAATTGCAATAACTAAAGGAGTAGGTCCGGTAAGGGCCGATTTTGGCCTCAAAATTCAGGTTCATCTGATGAAAGATTTTGGACACTTTTTAAACACTTAGGTGTCTACTTCAGTCGATTAAATTAGTTTATGTGAAAGATTTGAACTGATTTAGTCATTAAAGACGCTCAAATTCAAGCTTAAATATGAAAAATCTATAAAATATGCCATAATATGTCACTTTTCAGTTTTTGTCAAAAATGAAAGTGGCCGCATCCGTGTTCAATCTCAACCTTTATATATGTTATGTATTATCATCAAATACAACTTACATTTAAATATTAAGAATGAACACAAATGCGGCCACTTCCATTTCAGACGGAAACCGTCTAAAAATTAACCAAAATGCACAAATTTCGAAGATTTCAGTAATTTAGCATGACTTAATGATGCTAGTACCCGATACATGTGCATTGTATTGTTAAAAACAGCCCATATTTATGTAACAGAAGTATTCTTCTTTCTAATAAATAGCTAAAAATTTACATTTTAATAATTTTGTAAAACTGCTATATTTTGGAGCCAAAAAGTGGTCTTACTGGGCCTACTCCTTTGTAAGCTTTATATGACCACCATATTTTGGGGTTTTTTTGCAAATTCTATGTTAAATATGTTTAAGACCAATATTTAAATGATCATGTGAACTGTTAATGTCATGGTTGTCAATAACTTTAATGGATCCATCCTTGGCCATTCCATCCAAATCATTTGCCACTAGACGTTAAGCAACCAACCAACCAACAATCAATCCATCCAAATCACAATTGTGGTGAACAAAATTTCTGACCAACAAAAAACGATTATATATAATCCCTAATACCTTCTCTTCTTCGCACTGGCTTAAGCATATTCTTTTCTTTTCAATAGAATATTATACTGAGTGTAACATAAATATAAAAAAAGGAGATATTGCGTATACGTCAATAAGACAAGCATAATGACCAAAAGACATATTGAGGGCAAATAGTCTGTTCTAAATGGCAATTGATAATCTTTCTCGTGAGGGTGCTTTCATGGATTTAGGTTTATGACTATAGATCATTTGTATAGGATGTCATAGAATGTTGTGCATCCATTGTAATTGTGAGATAGCACACAGTAAATGTATGCTTTGCCAAAAACAGTTTTGGAAAGGAGGAAATCAAGTTTGAAGAGGACAGACAACATAATCATATTTAAATGTAGTCATTTTGATATCCAACTAAATATTACAATAATATCCTATACTTCAATTCCATCCTTATTTTATTTTTATATACATGTATATATATATGTCAAAAAAAATTCAAATTGTTAGTGTGTACATAAAGAAAAGACAAGTATT
This sequence comes from Mytilus californianus, assembly GCF_021869535.1. Taxonomy (NCBI): domain Eukaryota; kingdom Metazoa; phylum Mollusca; class Bivalvia; order Mytilida; family Mytilidae; genus Mytilus; species Mytilus californianus. The sequence goes on along the minus strand of NW_026262582.1, from coordinate 44,004,621 downwards.
TATGGTTTATTCATAACCAACCATAAAAAAAACTTCAAAAGTTATAATGCATTTGGGTGTTGTGGACAACAAAAACATGTTAAACGGGTGTTGTGTTACCGTACAAAAAAAACAAACATTCACAAAACTGGTGTTGAGGACCGAAAAAAAACATACATATTAAGGGTGCTGTGGACAAAAAAAAACATACGTAAAACGGATGTTGAGGGAAAAAAATACGTAAAATGGGTGTTGAGGACAAAAAAAAACATACGTATAACGCATGATTTGCTAGAAATTAACAGGCTTTGACGTCCGTTTACCCGTTAAACGGCCGTTATACATAACCATTAATTCATACGTCTGTTTAACGCATGAAAAACGGGTATGCAATTTTTGTTGTGTAGTGTGTTGCAGTGGCGACACTTGTAATTTCTTGTATTTTGTCTGTTTTCGTTTTTGACCTCTGCTTTTAACGTCTGGTTTTTTTTTTATTTTATGTCTGTTTTTCGTTTTTGGTTCCTGTTTTCGATTTTAATGTGTGTTTTTTAATTTTATGTCTGTTTTCGTTTTTAATGTCTGGTTGTTTATTTACGTCAGTTTTTTTAATTTTGTTAAATTTTGTCCGTACAAAGGAAACAACAGCCTAAATAACATCATACTGTATGTGTTTGTTTAATTAAAAAGGCGCATGATACCAAGAGGACATTCAAATTAAAACTCATAAGTCGAAGAAAAATTTACAACACCATAGCAATAAACGAAAAACTACGAAAAGACAGACAAGTCCATAAACAAGAAAACTAAAGACTTGGCAACAGGAACCCCACCAAAATCCGGGGGTGAACTAAGGTGCTTCAGAAAGCTATAGGCAGTTCCTGCTTTACATGTGGAACCTGTCGTGTTGTTCATGCAAGTACAAATCCGGTGAAGAGTCTCATCCAGTTATATATATCACAAATAGGGAAATGAGGCCTGGGTTGTCGTTACGTCAATTGGAACTTTTCCGTGGTCATCTTTGACATAGATATCCCATAACAGTCAGCCAACTCGTGAATGCGTCAGTTAAACTTTCGAGTCTTACTCTCTTGATAAGCTGAATGCCTCGGAACTCTATAATAGTTTCTGGTTCACCTGAAGACTCTATCAACTGAAGGTCGAAGTGCATGTCAGGTTGCAAGATAACCTCTTGTCTGTAAATAGTTATTAAAGGTACCAGGCTTATAATTTAATACGCCAGACGCGCGTTTCGTCTATATAAGACTCATCAGTGACGCTCAGATCAAAATAGTTATAAAGCCAAACAAGTACAAAGTTGAAGAGCATTGTAAATCTGTTTCTCCTTAGAATCGTCTCCATTAGTCCCTCTTATAATCAGATTCATCATGTATAACTTATAAATATTTTGAACTATAGTCACATCCAGTGCAGAAGGACAACTCTTCTTCAACAGGAATATATCTCCAACTAAACTATCTTCATTTAAAGAAGGCTAAGGAAATAACTGTTGCGTTTGAAGTCGTGATCACGTTCTAATAATATGTAGTGGTGATGGTTCAATCTTTTTTTTTTTCACTCAATTGGTTTCGTTTCTGTTATGCAGCTTTCCTGACAGTAGAAGTCTTTAAGGTACATGTGTGTTCAGCATATAGCACCGAACTGTGTATCGGTTTGATCTTTGAAGGAGTACACAGTCCTCCAATCTATCGACAACTTTCAAATTACAATCAATAACACAAATCGTCACTAATAATGGCCTCCCTTCCCAAATCTTATCAGCTTCTTAGGCATGGTTTAAATATTGTATAATTTTGTAAACATACGTTAAATACGTCTGGTGTGTAAATTTATTGTATTTACGGCTATTGGTACTTTACGGAACGGAACGGAACGGAACGGAACGGAACGGAACGGAATTTCATTTAAGGTATCCATAGGGGCATCTATCAAAATATCGAAAAATCTTTAAAACAAAACAAACTTTAAATTTCGCTGTTTACAGTTTTCAATATACAGATAACACAACTGTATACTTAATCTCATCTTCATATGTAAAATGTGTAATAATGTATAACATCGGGAAATATCCTGTAGATGTACATGCATGTTCTGATAAATTATCATGAATTTGACGCATTGGCAGGTCAAAGAAAAAAGTCTTATTCCTTTCATTCATTATGATATCTATAAGAACACAAGACCTTAATAACAGATATCTATGTAAAAGAAAGTAATATTATTATTTTTTGTATTACACCTTTTTTTAAAAGAAAATGGAAAGAAGGGGGGCAAGATCTTTTCTCTTAATAACTGTTATTTGAAAAAAAAATACCATGTTAGCTGTTTTAATGGTCAGTTCACTGTTAACTGTTTTGATATAGCAACATGTGTAAAATAAATTTGCCTCGCTTCAATCGGCACTGACAAAACTAACAACACTTTGATATAGAATAGGTAAAGAGACCAAACATGTGCTTAATTGGAGTAAGTTGATACATGTAAATGCGATCACACTAGCTAAGCATATCAGAAAAAGTTTCATGATATCACTACCTCCACTCCACCCTGAAGTTCATTATCTTCTACGCATACAATGCATGCTTTATTGAAAATGATAATGCCATTCAACATTAAACAATGTATTTAAAAAATGTAAAGGTGTTGAAATTTTTATGTCTTTCAAACCTTTATTTTTGCCTCTCGTCTTCTCTTATAGAAAAAATGACCGGTCCCTAAATGGACTATATCAAACTGTATTGAAAACTCTTCATTGCATGGAAGGCTAGGCAGGGTGTACAAACTTCTTAAAAGCTGCTAGAGGCCTCGGTGGCTCGGTTGCCGAGTGTTCTAAGTAGTTCTACTACTGTAATCACTATAGAACACTGTGGTTGTGAGTTCGAACCCAGCTCGTGTGGGTACACTCGACTCCAATCTCGAAGGTCGGTGGTTTCCTCCAGGCACTCCGGCTTCCTCCACCAATCAAAATTGGCCGCCACGAAATAGTCCAAAAGTAGTGCTTAAAATTGACGTTAAAACATCAAAAAATCAAAAATCGAATACTGCTATATACGAAGATGTGTAAAACATTTTGGTTTACTTTTTGAGAGAAATTAAGAGAAAATATACGAGAAGGTATTCAGTAAATTTTGCAATTGAAATTATTATATCATATTTATATTAGAGTAAACAAGTATGTGTTTCTTATTGGTTTGTCTTGTTTGATCTTTTAGTTTTTGTTAGTTATTGTGCCATTTTGCCGTGCCTTTAGCTTTGATTGCTTTGATTGTGTTGGGGCCATCCAGAGCTGACTGTCTGTTGGTTGGTAGTTCCCGCTCTGTTGAAGGTTATGTGGTAAGCTCTGGATGCATTTTTATGCATTTAATACATTGGTAGTCCGAGATTACTCTGACGTCCAACAACTGTTTCGCCAGACAAGCTGGGACCGTGGTCCCACGGCTGTTTTGCCAGACAAGCTGGGGCCGTGGTCCGACGGTCCCAGCTTGTCTGGCAAAACAGTCGTTGGACGTCAGAGTAATCTCGGACTAATACATAGGGTGATTCCGTGATGTCTTCGTGCCATTGCCCCATATCGATCCTTTTTCATATATATCCAGTAAATATGTATATATTATCATTATGACTTTATATATAGACGATCATATACAGCTAGATTGTCAACTGATATATATCAAAGACAACAGGCATATATACAGTATATACATGTACATGAATCAAATAAAGTTAACACATGGAAATTAAACTTTAAAAGATATTTTGAAATAGCATAAACATATTTGAATACGCCATGGAACTTCCTTGACAATGTCACAAAATACAGTACTGTGTAAAAAAAGTTTTTAATATTTGCTGAAAAAATAATTTGTTTGTGATTTGCTATGAAAAATAATGATCAGTGTTTCTAATCATCGTCGGAACGGGTGGCGGAAGGCCTCTCTTTTTGGAAATATTTACGAATGGAATGAGTAATTAAGACTTTTTGTCTAACCTGCATTTGTGTTAAATTCATAATTATTGATCCGGTCGAAAATGCTTACCACTCATGCAAAAAAAGAGGTGTCAGACAATTTTATTTTATCATACTGCTTTTATTGCATAACAGATGTCGGTTTCCGTTCGATTCCGTTAAATACCAATTCCTCATAGCAATTGGTACTTTGCGGAACGGAACGGAATAATAAATTTAAAAAGTTAAAATCAGAATCAATGTTTCCTATCACCGTCGGAAAGGTCGAAGGGAGGTCTTGTTTTTTTAGATACAATTACAAATGAAAAGAGTACTACTTTTTGTCGGACTTGCCTATTTCATATAAATTATTGATCCGGTTATTGAATTCATATTTAAAATACTTACCACTCACTTAAAAAAAGAGATGTAAGTAAAAAAAAAGGAATCATACCGTCTTTTGCATAGATTTCTGTTTCCGTTGATTCCGTTAAATACCAATTCCTCAGAGCAATTGGTACTTTGCGGAACGGAACGGAACGGAATAACAAATTTAGAAAGTTAAAATCAGAATCAATATTTCTAATCATCTTCGGAAAGGACGACGGGAGGTCTTGTCTTCTTTGATATAATGTCGAATGAAAGGAGTAATACTTTCTGTTTGTCTTGCCTATTTCATATATATAATTTGGTGATCCGGTTATTGAATGAGATGTAAGACCAAAAAAAAAATGAATCATACCGTCTTTTACATAGATATCTGTTTCCGTTGATTCCGTTAAATACCAATTCCTCACAGCAATTGGTACTTTGCGGAACGGAACGGAACGGAATAACAAATTTAGAAAGTTAAAATCAGAATCAATATTTCTAATCATCGCCGAAAAGGACGACGGGGGGGTCTTGTCTTCTTAGATATATTTAAGAATGAAAGGAGTAATATTTTTTTTTTGACTTGCCTATTTCATATAATTTGTTGATCCGGTTATTGAATGCATATCTAAAACACTTATGGTCCGTGTAACACTTATCAATTCAAAATTTCAAAAAGTTTTGAAATTTTGATCAAAGTTTTAAAATATCAAAATTCCAAGTTATTTAAATGTTTTGAAATTTTGAAATTTTCACCAAATAATTAAAATTTTAAAATTCTAAATATCGTTTTTAAATTTGATAGTTTAGATATTTGATCAAACTTTAAAAAGTACTAAACTTAACGTGCAGTTTTGATTATTTCGCTTTTTGAAAGTTTGATTTTTTCAATTTTTGATTAACATATCAAAAATAGAAAAGGGGCGAAAAGAGGGGTACCTACACGGCTCTGATTATGATCATTCTTAGTTAGGAATAAAAAGCACGAAGAATATCAAATCAGTTTTAATTACAAACTGAATAATTAAAAGAAGAATTCAGATTTTATAAATCATATTAGACATCACAGTAGTATCCTGAAATTTTATATGTTGTGCATCTATTAAAAAAAAATTTAAACCTATTTAAACCGGCATCAAACAAGTTGATTTACTTTTTAAAAAAATCTCTAATATTTGGTGTCCCCAGCGCCCAACATTTGGGAGTACCAGTGAAAACTGACCAACTCGCAGTAAGCCAAATAGTATTATTCGACTTTTGGGCGTTCCTGATGAAGGTAGATCCAAAAAAAAGCGCTTCGGTCGCATGCAATTTTTAACGTTTTGTTTTCATTTTTTATCGATTGCATGACGATAATATATTGCCTTTTATGATTGATTTCAGTTCCAATAGATATAAGAAGATGTGGTATGAGTGCCAATGAGACAACTCTCCATCCAAGTCACAATTTATAAAAGTAAACCATTATAGGTCAAAGTATGGTCTTCAACATGGAGCCTTGGCTCACACCGAACAGCAAGCTATAAAGGGCCCATAAAATTATTAGTGTTAAACCATTCAAACGAGAAAAACAACTGTCTAATCTATATAAAAAACGAGAAACGAGAAAAACGTATCTGAAACAATAGTGTTACATCACAACATAGAAATTCACAAGTATTGATAAGAAGGAATACTGAATTTATGGTGTCACATTGAACGTTGTGATAGGCGTGCTTCAGCTAGCCCCTAGACAAATATGTGTACTTGTTCAGTGATAATGGACGTCATACTGAACTCCGAAATATAACAATGAACTTAAATTAAAATCATACAAGACTAAAATGGCCAGAGGCCCATGAATTTGGACAGGCGCACAAATGGGCGGGGTTAAACATGTTTTGTGAGATCTCAACGCTCCCCTATAACTCTAGCCAATGTAGAAAAAACAAACACTCAGCAATACGCACAGTAAAACGCACTTTACAAGAATTCCGAGTCCTTCGTCAGAAAAGGAAACAAAAGAAAATAATCAAAATGACAATGATATATAAATTAACAAAGGATTACTAGCAGTTACTGACATGCCAGCTCCAGACTTCAATTAAACTAATTGAAAGATTATGTCTTCATCATATGAATATCAAGCACAATCCCTTCCTGTTGTATTAACTGCTAATTTGTTATCGTCCTGAACATGCATGAAATATATGCCACTGGCAACCAACAATCGATCATTTAAAATAGTTCGTTTACATACAAATTACAAAGAAACTTAGGTTTCAACTGCCTCGGGCAAAGTAGCCCTTAGATGGGTTTTGATATGGCCAAACACCTTTTCAATTGTTTCGGTTCTTATATTTACTTGACTTTCAAATATTCAGTTTTCAGCGTTCCGTAGGTGAATGCTATAATCAAAATTCAGCGTTTTACATTGTCCTGGTTTTTCGAGAGCAACATTGGTGTATGGTCAAAAATTAAAAATCCATCATGCAGACAGCGTGGCACTCTCTTTACACGCCACATTCTGACTGGACAGGTACTGTCTTCTTTTACTTTGCTGAAAGATGATTGTCGTACGATAACTTAAAAATGCACAAATAACAAATACGGAACTATCCCTTAATACAAAAAAAATCCTGTTTCCTTTTATTTTCTATTTAAAAAAAAGTGGCGGATTGGGGACCCCTAATCGAGTTACGTATATGATAAATACATATACTTTTTACAAGCATCAGTCCAAACGTTGTCTACAAAATAACCATTTAACTTCAAAAGTGGGGGTATGGTTGTTTTGTCGAGGTGTGAATTTTTTTTTCGCGAACAATATTATTAAGTTTGTCAACGTAATTAATCAAATTATCTGGTTCATAAGTTAACACTATATGGCATTGGGAAAAATCTGGATACAGAATATTTGTTTTTGTCCTCTGCTTGTGCAGAATATTTTTTCCCATCCAATTGGGGATCAGAATATTTTTTTTAGGAAAAAGACATACCCTCCTTTGAAGTTAAATGATCGTTCCCTGACTAGGCCCCCACCTTTTCAAATTCATTGATCCGCAACTGAAAAATGTATCATTATTGTGGGAGGTCATATATAGTGTCACCTTAGTGACAATATTTATATTTCGTATTCCCAAATAGATTACCATTCATCGCTGATATAAACTTTTAAAAATTAATTTCAATTTTTCAAAATGCCGACACCTACAAATGGATAGATGAGCGCTTAATGTACAGCGGCAACTATTACATAAGTATGCAGGCTGAAAATAATGTTAATGGTATACGTTTATATGACATGAATGTGTTCAGCTTTTACAAAACCAGAACGATGAGTTTGATGTTAACGTTTACTTTATTTGGCCTTTTTAATTTTATTTGACTGTATTGGCCTTTTTAGCTTAATTTGATTTGAGCGTCACTGATACGTCTTTTGTAGACGAAACGCGCGTCAGGCGCAAATACAAAATTTACATCCTGGTATCTATTTATGGTGAGTTTATGTAGATACTTTATAACAGTATCCTGGCTCCAAGCTACTAATATTTGGTCTTACTCTTAAATTCAGCGTAAAAAAAGATATCAACAACCACCCACATTCGAGGCTAGCACAAGGTTAATTGAATTCATTTTTCCTACTGTACCAATACTTAGAACTAAAATCAATGATACAAGGCAATATATTATCGTCATGCAATCGATAAAAAATGAAAACAAAACGTCAAAAATTGCATGCGTCCGAAGCGCTTTTCTGGATCTACCTTTATCAGGAACGCTCAAAGCCGAATATTTGAAGGCCAACAATTTATAAAGAACTGAAATAATTGATTAAAAGGTTAAAGATGATCGTTCAAAATGTACAAGCAATGATTTTATCTGCCGACATGATTGCAGAAAGTAAGAAGTCGTAGAGCAAAACAGAAAAAATTTGAAATGCAAATTTGAGATAACACAACGTGTATTGAGCCATTTTATTGCTTAAAGTTCAATAGAAAATATATATACATACTCAACCTAACCATACTATTTGACCTACTGCGAGTTGGTCAGTTTTCACTGTTACTTCTGAATGATGGGCGCTTGGTAAACCACCTATTTCTGAATTATTTATCTGAAACGCTATCACTACAAACCAGTAAAAGTCTGAAATGGCCTATATCTGTACTCGACTGCACTGATTTTTACTCGACCAGTCTGAATTGGTCTGAATTTTACTCGACATTACTCGACCCCAGTCTTAACCATACTCGACCGTACTGATTTGTACTTGACCCTTATCTTTGCCATTGAAAATAGTCTGAACTATTACTCGACCAGTCTGCAACAGTCTTAACCCATTCTCGACCTGTACTCGACCTATTTTTTCAGTCTAAACCATAGGTCTGAACAATACTCGACCAGTCTGAACCATACTTGACCAAATAACATCTACTTTTTTTTAATTTTAGCTGTTGAAATTAATTTCTTTTTTTTCTGACATGATAACAGCCACAATAAAATAAAGATATATATAAAAACATATTTTTACATCCTTACATGATTCTCAGATTTATCAAATAGAGATAGTTAAATCGAATTATCTTATATAATAATTTAATTATATTAATTTTAAGTTTTAGAGTTTTGTTAAAAAAAAGATTCTTTTACCTTAAAACCACACCTTTAATGAGGGTAATAAAACCTTATTAAGGTGCTTCTTGGTTGGCACGTGTTTTTTTTTTTTTTTTTTAAACTTAATTTTCCTAAATTCCTAAAGATTTTATGGTTACATACAATAGTTATATAATTAACTTTTTAATGAGTTAACAACAGCCAAAAAATCACTGAAATTGTTTAACCTTATATTAGAAATATATCTATTCTTATTATAATTTGGGATACATTATATATAATATATCAAAAAGGGATAAAAAAGTTAAAGAAATAAATAAAAAAAAAATTCTGAATAGTGGTAAAGTATAAAGTAATACCTCCTGCTTGGGGCAAACTCATTAAAAAGATCACACCTGGTCAGAGAGAATTAATTAATAATTAACATTCAGTAAAAATTGCAACATCCTGTAAAACTTAAATCGCAAGGCCTTTTGAATTCACTAGATAAGTAATACACGAGTTTGAGAAAAATAGGGCTTTCTTTTTACCTGTAAAACACACATGTACTGAGGTAATTAAACCTTATTAAAGTTCTTCTTGTATGCCATGTCTTTAATTTTGACAAAAGTTATTTAAATTTAATTGAAATAAATTTTTTCTGCAACTTTGGAACACATTTCCTTTTTTAAATGGTTATCAAGGATTGCTACGGAAGTTCTATTATCATGATTATATTAAATTCTTGGTTTTACAAAACAAAGGTGTGATCTTTTAAATTTATTAAGTTGCTTTATATACTATTCTAAATATATTTTAATAAAAAAAAATGTTCACTGCATTTTTAACTAAACTCAACTGACACCATAAATCTATAGAAGGCTTAAGTAAATGGTGAAAATTGTCAAGTTACCATAAAATATATCTGAAACATTCAAAATTTTTTGAATAATATTGAAAATATTAGTCACAATTCAGTTTTGAGATTATTGGATCAGCTTGTTTTATTTTTATTTTAAAGGTGATATATAAATATGTAAGTGTTGATGAATATGGTGTTGAATTTATATTATGTTTATTGTGAAATTTTGTTTTCAATGCCATATTGAATACATTTTAAATTTCAAATTGTTGTTCAAATTTCTAGCCAGGGGAAATAGCTGTTAAAAACAGTTCCTAAATTGATGAAATACAATAGATAGATACAAAAAATATGTCTAGGTTGGTTAAGACTTGGTCAAGTATGGTTCAGACTAGGTCGAGTATGGTTCAGACTAGGTCGAGCATTGTTCAGACTAGGTCGAGCATGGCTCAGACGCAAATAAAATGGTTAAGTACTGGTCGAGTGTGGTCGAGTATAAGTTCAGACTGTTAAGTATGGTTCAGACTACAATCGAGTATAATCAAGTAAATTTCAGACCAATTCAGACTGGTCGAGTAAAAATCAGTACATTCGAGTACAAATATAGGCCTTTCAGACTTTCAATGGTTTGTAGTGTATATAGCTTATGTTAGAGATTTTCAAAACGTAAATCAACTTGTTTGATGCCGGTTTAAATAGGTTTACATTTTTTTTCAATAGATGCAAAACCTTAAAATTTTCAGGATACTGTTATCTCATGTGATGTCCAATTTGTTTAAAAAAAAACTTCTTCTTTAGATTATTCATTTTGCACTTAAAAATGATTTGCTATATTTCGTGCTTTCTTTTTTAAGGTAAGAATCATCATAATCAGAGCCGTGCGTCTTGTTTTAAAATGAATTCTCTTCTTTTGAGAAATATTTATTTTGTTATCCAATTTTTAACCGCTTTCAACTGTCTGCCTCTGGTTTTATTTTAAATCTTAACTTTATAGTAACAGTAACTTTTCACTTCATTTTGTTTCGCTTCGTTTTGCTTTTATTTCGTTTCGCAGTTTACAGGTATACTTCGTGTTTTTTATTCCTAACTAAGAATGATCATAATCAGAGCCGTGTTTACAGGTACCCCTCTTTTCGCCCCTTTTCAATTTTTGATATGTTAATCAAAAATTGAAAAAATCAAACTTTCAAAAAGCGAAATAATCAAAACTGCACGTTAAGTTTAGTACTTTTAAAGTTTGATCAAATATCTAAACTATCAAATTTAAAAACGATGTTTAGAATTTTAAAATTTTAATTATTTGGTGAAAATTTAAAAATTTCAAAACTTTTAAATAATTTGGAATTTTGATATTTTAAAACTTTGATCAACATTCCAAAAATCTAAAATTTGAAAACTTTTTAAAACTTTGAATAGATAAGTGTTACACGGACCACTTACCACTCATTTAAAAAAATGTAAGACCAAAAAATAAGGAATCATACCGTCTTTTACATAGATGTCTGTTTCCGTTGATTCCGTTTAATACCAATTCCTCAGAGCAATTGTATGGTACTTTGCGGAACGGAACGGAGCGGAATAACAAATTTAGAAAGTTAAAATCAGAATCAATATTTCTAATCATCTTCGGAAGGACGACGGGAGGTCTTGTATTCTTTGATATAATGTCGAATGAAAGGAGTAATACTTTCTGTTTGTCTTGCCTATTTCATATATATAATTTGGTGATCCGGTTTTTGAATGAGATGTAAGACCAAAAAAAAAATGAATCATACCGTCTTTTACATAGATATCTGTTTCCGTTGATTCCGTTAAATACCAATTCCTCACAGCAATTGGTACTTTGCGGAACGGAACGGAACGGAATAACAAATTTAAAAAGTTAAAATCAGAATCAATGCTTCTAATCATCGCCGGAAAGGACGACGGGGGGTCTGTCTTCTTAGATATCATAATGAATGAGAGGAGTAAGACTTTTTTTCTCTGACCTACCAATGCGTCAAATTCATGATAATTTACCAGGACATGAATGTACATCTACAGGATATTTCCCGATGTTATACATTATTACACATTTTACATATGAAGATGAGATTTAGTATACAATTGTGTTATCTGTATATTGAAAACTGTAAACAGCGAAATTTAAAGTTTGTTTTGTTTTAAAGATTTTTCGAAATCTTGATAGATGCCCCCTTGGGATACCTTAATTGAAATTTCGTTCCGTTCCATTCCGTTCCGTTCCGTAAAGTACCAATCGCTTGTATTTACCACGTCATCGGATAGTTTAACTTTCTGAGGACAATCCCGTTCCTTTATGTCAAGGGAATTATACTTGTTATAGAAATTACTAATGTTGCAACTTGTACAGTCAATTAAGTCTTCTGGTGTGTCTGTAGAGAATCTTGCATTTCTTACAGGGATCTGTTGAATCACTCTGCAATCCCATGTATTTACCTTCATAAGGCGTTATCCTAAATTTCTGAGTTCGATTTTTTAGCATAGCTTATTGATCACCTTGTATTTAAAACTTATCGGATTTCCCCGAAGACATTTTCCAAATACTATTAAATTGGCGCCGTTAATTTTATTAATGAGTGTGTCTTTGAAAATTTTGATAACGTCATCAATGATTATACAACAGATTTTGATTTTGCCATTTGATAAGGGACTTTCCGTTTTGAATTTTCCTTGGGGTTCGGTATTTTTGATATTTTACTTTTTTCATACATGAGCATTTAAGGAAGAATGAAAAGCAGTCAGCATTATCCTTTAACTATAGATGAAGTCCTCTCACTGAATATTTCAAAGTTTGGTGACCATATCGAACGCATCTATCCCTCGAACTGGCAAATAAGGATAAAACAAATACAAGTCTACCTCATATCTCGACTTACATCTAGAAATTGACAAAATGAGAGTCGATTCAGATCAACACTTTACGACAAAATAGATGTTTTCAGCTTTCAAATTGTACACTTTCAATTTCTATTGATACGATATTCCAGAGCTTGTATTTCCTACCTTGATGTCCTTGATAGAGGGTTGCTGCTTAGTGAAGCTATTAAACCAAGAGTTCCAAGTAATGAAGTTAAATTCATCTCTTTTTTAATTTTACGGATGCTACACGAGTTGGTTGACCATTATGGAATATCTGTTTCGAAGTTACATTTAATAGTGTTGAATTATATTGATTCAACTGTGAATTCCATGATAAGTCTGAAGACAAACCCAGACAAGAAATCAGAGCTATCCATGAGGTAGATACATTCAATTTTATAACAGAAATTTTATAAGAAATTCATACCAGTACCAAAGTAACACATGCACTTTACAAACTAAAATCCCAGATAACACTTTTTTGTTGTTAAATTATTGGCTGTTCAATTTTGTCAAAATAAAAATTTTACTGGTGTATTATTGGCTTGAAAGTCATTAATCCAACCTCATTTGAATTCGTATTCATCCGACCTTCAATTTAATCCTTAGCTGAAGATGTTTGGGCATGAGCGCAGCATGCTCAGTTATTAAAAAACAAAAGAATGTCACAATACAAAAATGAAACAAGGAATCAAATAAGATAAACCAAATTCGTTGACTGTTTCGGAAAACAAAACAAAACATTCTTATACAGGTAAACAGATGCGGATCAAGGATTTTGAAAAAGGGGAAATGGGGGCATCGCCCGCCCGCTTAAATCCGTCTCCTAAAAAAAACGATTTTACCTTTTTCCTAGTTAGGATATGAAATTAAACAGACCAAAAAAAAAATGTAATACGATTGCACATGCTAAGCGGTCTATTTATATTTGTTAATTTCTGGTCATACGATTTTTAGGTTTTCTTCGGGAGAGCATCTCGATGGTATATTAGATGGCGTTTGGTCGTCAAAGCGCACAAAATGCTAAAATATTATAACGAGTTCATACATTGATAATTCTCATATGATTTGCATATTAGAGAATACGTTGATATGATTGGTTGAGAGGACTTCCGGTAGTTGTTCTTGACGTTGTTTATTTTTCGATAGACGACGTTGACCGAACTTCTTTTCGTAACCAATGTAAACAAGATGGCGGCGATAATGACACAATCCGGCTCGCCGTTAACAAAATTTATTTTCAATTCGCGTTAATAGGTCTTAATAGTTCAATTAAATAATAAACACAAAACATTCGTTTGAATGATAATAAGAGTTTTTGTAGTTAATTTTTTATCAGATTGCAAATTTCATGGAGTACATATTTTTGCGTTAACCAACAAATATATTTATGCGCCAGGCCTATTCAATGACACAAATATACAATTTACGTGTGATAGAGGTTATGAGTGTGGAAAAATAAATTCCTTATCTCCAATTTTAAAGAATTATAAGGATTAAACGCCTTTTTAAAGGAATTTATTGGTGTATAAACTGTACCAAGTCACTCACAAACATATCATAAAAGTCCTTCGGACTTTTATTTGTTTGTGAGTGAATTGGTCGAGTTTATACACCAATAAATTCCTTTAAAAAGGCGTTTAATCCTATATTAACGGTTTCTTTTTGACCTTTCATAATTTAGATATACGTTTTAGTATGTTATAAGTCAAATATGAGAATTTGATTCAATTCTGTGAACATGAATATGACAGCTAATGCCCCTTTAAAATTTTAACAGATATTGAAATTTATTTTCAAATGACAGTGATTAAAGATTGGTATTACGTTCATACCACATACCGGTATTCTTTTATTTCTTTAACATATTCCTATTGTAAGGCTTTTTTTCTAAACAAAAGCAGGTTGTTGTTCTCTCTGACCCACAACCTGAAGAATGTGGATACATTTATTTTCGTTGGTATCTACTTTAGTAGTTGAAGAAATTAAATAATCGTGGAAATACAAATTTTTAGTCACTTTGATAGAAACACATGATAAACCTCATTAGAGCATTCTTTAACCAACAGCCAAACTTGATACCAACGAAATTAAAGAATCCACATTCTTTAGTTTGTGGGTCAGGAGCCTATAATTCACTGGTTGTCGTTTGTTGCTGTCTGTCAGATTTTTTTTGTTAATTGTCTTGTCTTGAATCTAGCAGTTGGTTTTCGTGTTTGAATTGTTTCATATTTTCCTATGTTAGGCTATTTAAAGCTGACTTGACAGTCTGTGTAATTTTACAGTGTTTTTTTTCTATATTTGCTAACTTCCATATCATTTGGAGTTGATAGTTGTCTCATTGGTATTCCTACCACATTTTCAGACATGTAATGCTTATATATGCAAAGAGACACATTTGATCATGGATCATCACTTTTCCCTGCAATTACGATGAAAATTGCATCCAAATGTTGTGTTTTTTTCTGAATCACCTTGATAACCAAGTTTTTGGGGCTATAATACAACATTCAGTCTCATAGATGATGCAAGCTGTGGTAAATACAACCACTCACATTGATTTTTCAATATTTTTTTAATTTTATACTGTGCACTGTTAAATTTAATTGATTGGTGTTTGATGGCAATGGCAAATTTAACATGCGTATCAGTCAATATAGTCAAGAACATGTTGATTTGATATGATAATGAAAGTAGACTGATATGCTGAGCCAGGTTTTTATTGTGTTACTTCACAATTTAAAATTCCTTTAGAGACACCTCCACCGACCAAGTGCCCTGACATACTATTCAGACTATGAGCAAACTTATCTTTGCTCTTACTCCTTATTAATGGGAGCAAAGGGAAAAAGCAGCAAATACAAATGTTCAAGTCTTTGGTTTGACATGGCTGAGAATCCAATCCGTACTCAGGGGTCACACTACAGTGAGACCAGTGATGAAGTTCTTATACGAGCTACATAGTATAGAAACTCAACCTTATGCGAGTGCACGTATACATGTGCATGTTTAAGAATTTGATTGATTTTGGAACATTCACATACTAATTTAAAGATTATTTCAAATCAATTTTCAAACTGTTACAGAATTTGTAAACCTGATATAAGTTAACAGATGTATTGATATTCATTTGCATAAGGTGGATTTCTATCTTGTCTCCATTCAATAATTATTGGTTTTACCAAAGAAGACCCAAGACCCATATATCTATACACACATTTATTTACTTATTAAGTTAATTAACAATTTCCTAGTCACTCAGATGGTATTTGTATAAACCGTTTTTTTTAATGGGTTCTGTTTCTGCACAGTCCTAGTGATGATCTCCTGCTGGAGTAATTGCATATTTGATGCCAGCAAAAATTACAGCTGCTCCCAAAGCATAGGGTACATTTCTAAAATAGTCCTTTTTAATTTGTTGTGACCTTGACTATATCATTCTCTGGCATATATCTCCATGCTTCATTTCTGAAAAAATAAAAAAAAAACAAAAATTAGCATAGGGCTACAAGTTTCTATTATTTCAAAATATGTATAAATACATGTTACTTATTCGTACAAATAGTTTTCTGTTTTTTTCTTGATAAACTAAAAATGTTTGGCAGATTTGTTGTCTGTTGTCCTGCACACACTCTTTTTTCCCTTATTTTTTTAAGGGTGAGGCAGGCTCAATGAATTAAAAGAATCCTTATAATTAAGATAAATCAGAAAATCACATCATGTTTTAATGCCGTGCTCCAGCTAGAAATCAGAAGGGGCAGGGTGCCAGTGGAGGGCAGGGCACATTTTTATGAAAGGAAAAGGCACTGCTCATTTCTTTTGTCTACATTTCTGTGTGTATCACGAGTTCACATTCTTTTTTTTACTGTATATGTGTTAATAAAGATGCATAAGTTGTTGTTCTGATTATTTATTCTATAAAATTTGTATTAGAAAATGTAATTCATACGACATGTTCATAAAAACATGTCAATACACATTCATACATCACATCACTCTAAACCAATAGAGGCAAATTATTTTACTACCCCCCCCCCCCTTTTCCAAAATAAAACAACATAAACTAAACATCTCATAGTTTAGCATACATGTGACAGAGTTGTCTTATTCAAAATTTTCAGGTAGAGGTTGGCCCTCAAAACTTTTTTTCATTGTTTGTGTTAAGGAATTATTTAGTAAAGCTTCATCAAGTTGATGTCATGATAGTTTAACTTCACACTACCCATTTATGTAGGATTGCAGCTTAACATCATCTAAACAATTACCCTAACAAATTTCTTATTTAACAGTATAGAACATGGATTGCTAAAAGTATGATTATCAAAAATAAATTGCAATATATTTTTTTGGTATGTTCAAAGACAGTTAATATCCTTTACATGCTTAAGGTAACATTCTCACTGTGTATCATCGCCACCCGGAAATTGGGTACTAACGAAGCGGAGAGAAATGGAAAAAAAAGTAAACAAGGTAAGAATTCATTCAATTTAAAGCATTTCTACTGATTTGACGAGGGTACCCCTTAAGAAATGATTTTCTGATATATAATTCTTTAAATTATTAGGCAGATAAGTACAAAATTAAGAAAAGATTTTGTGTTATACTCCAAAGCTTGCCACTTAGTACCTGAAAATTTCGAGGTCAGTTGTCCTCTGTCGCCTCATTGGCAAGATATTCAACTGTTTTTCATTATTTTTCCAGACACGTTTTAAGATTATGACATTAAATGTAACCATGATTACAAGTCAACTTAAAAATATCTACTGAAACATGATTGAGTTAAAGCAAATAATGACATGTGTTTAGTTTTTTACTTCTGTATTATACAATATTACTTTGATTCACAAGTTGAAGAAGCTGACCAACAGAATTATCAACAACATAAATACATCCCGAAAGATGAAATTATTTAATATTTGATTCATATATGTTAAGGGAGCTACCTTTTGATTTTTTAAGGGGGCTAGGATGAAATTTGAAAAAATAAGGCAGGGCAGGAGTTTTGAGTAAAAAAAAGGCAGGATGGGCAACTTGGCAAAAAAAAGGCAGGATGATAATTTATGTAAAAAAAGTCAGGATAAACTAATAAAAAAGGGAGGACCGAATAGAGAGGAAAATAAAAAGGCAGGACAGAGGATTTCAACTAAAAAAAATGCAGAACCAAATTTTTCATCCTAGCCCAACCCCCCCCCCCCCCCCCCCCCCTCCAATAAAAAGTAAATGGTAGCTCCCTAAACAATAATGTTTTCCATACAAACATTATAAGTGTTCCAGCTAAGATTCATGGGCAGAATTTTAAGATGAAGAGCACATTATGCTATTTTTTATCAGAAGGACAAACTCGATCATATTTATAAGGACAGAGGGGAGATGAGCCCCTTTATTTTGGGATAGCTATATGTTTACGATCGCAAGCTCTTCTAATTAAACCGAATTGTTAAAGGGCCGTCGTAATCTGATGGTATCAGGGGGATTACATGAAAAGGTCTAATTTGCTGGACGGAAAGACGATAATTAGTGACAACGGCGAAAAATAGTGACGGACAGCTAATTTGGAATACGAAAGCTAATAGAGATGCATAAAGTCTATAAACTAGCTGTTTTCACTTAAATTAGATTTCCGCCCGGTGTTCTCAACAATATGTGGGCTTATTCGACTTATGGTTTTTCTAGTGCTAGGACAGTTCAATATCAAAGAGGCCCCTCATGGGGGTGTCCAAGTAAACACATAATCACAATTTTTTTTGCCAATATAATCACATAATCATTAAAAAAAAATTTCAACAAGATAATCAAATAATAAAAAATACAGTCCTAGATTATCAAATAATCAAATCCATTTGTAATAAATATTTGGTCTGGTAATCATATAATCACTATAAAAATGGCCAAATAATCACACAATCAAAAACCCCATGAGGAGGCTCATCAAAGATAACAATAAATCAAAGTGCTTGTGAGCTCTGTAAGGTAAAGTAGTTATCAAAGGTACCAGGATAATAATTTAATACGCCAGACGCGCGTTTCGTCTACATAAGACTCATCAGTGACGCTCAGATCAAAATAGATAATAAGCCAAAATACTGCAATATTAATTGGAACAGAACTTAAAATTTAAACATTGCATTAAAATAAGAATTGATAGGCAATATTTTGAATTGGAGACATAATTGCAGTTGGTTCAACTACAATCAATGACAAAGGAAGATAACTCCAATTTTGAATATTCCTTTAATAATGACATGTCAGAATGATAATTAATATTTTTATAACAGATAATACATGGTAGATTTATACACTATGCACAATTTATGTAATTTTCCATTAAAACAATAAATGGTGTTTTTTACACTAAATTCATTTATGTGCAATGTTGTTTTTTGTGATTAACAGATGAAGAATGGGCTATCAATGTCTTCTCTAGCTATTAATCCTTGTTAATATTAATACTTTTGGTGTACCAGCCAGAAGTGTTTTTTTCAGAAAAAGCAATTGGGGTCTGCATATTATTTTTTTTTCTGTTTGGTTATTGAGTTTATTTCAGATTAAATCTGTTAAATGTAGGTCACCACTTGGCCTTCGACAATGAGGAAAACCCATACCACATACATGACATAGTAAGCTATAAAAGGCCCCGAAATGAAAAAGGTAAAACAATTCAAACAAGAAAACTAACAGCCTGAGGCCATAAAAAAGAATACATCTTTGTTTGCCCTAACCCTACATGATTATGTATACGTACCTACCCAGAAAATATCTGCCTACTCAAAATCTATTGTCCTAATGTGAATTTTTTTTTTTTTATCAGATAGGCATGAAGACTTAAAAAACATCTGACACTTTAATTTCTTTTTGCCATAAAAAAAAGAAAATGACTACATACCTACCCACTGTCTCTGCTTTGGGTAGGGTTTGGGCAAACCAAAGTATTTTTGATTGTGTAAACATTTTATTACAAAAAGAAATCAAAATAGTAATCTATTATGATTAAATGTACTAGTCAAAGACCAGTTACTGTAAAACATTCATACTGTCATACATGAAGTTTTTCTGAAATAATTTTTTAACACGAACAGACTTTGGGTAAATATTCTTTTAAATAGAAAACTAGAGACTCCAAAGAGCCTGTGTCCCTCACCTAGGTCTATGGGCATTTTCAACCATGTTGACCTACATGTATTTAAAGCTCTTTTCTTTTCTTACTGATCATTTTTGTTATTTAAAGTGTCTATGAATTTCTATCTATTATAGTTTTCAAGATACATGTACATGATATATGCAAAAACACTAAAAACTGGTAAAAATTGTCATTAAAGAGCAATAACTCCAATAATGAGTTGACTGACTATTTCAGCCCTGTTGACTTAGTTGTAGATCTTGTCTTGCTGATCAGTTTTTTCCATCTACCTATCTATTATAGTTTTCAAGATAATAGAAAAAAACACTATAAATATTCGTAATAAACATCATTAAAATGCAATAACTCCAAATACACGTTGGCTGAAGAATTTGTCCATAAGGTAATTTGTGGATGTTGTCTTGTTGATCATTTTTGCTGTTTAAAATTTCTAGATATTAGACAAAAACATCATTACAGGGCACTTAGTATTAAAGTATATTTTTTGTAGTTGTCTGAATTTCGGCCATGTTGACTTATTTGTAGATCTTGTCTTGCTGATAATTTTTTTTTAAGAAGAAATATAAAACTAGATACTCTAATGATGATTGCATTAAGTTGTGTCAAGTTTGACCTTAGGATCAGGAATAGTATGTTTAAAATTTTCATTATCCACCTCCCACTAGAAATCAAATCTGAGACGCTCCCTAACCTTACAAGAATCGTTTATATATATTATTGTGATAATCTGCAGTTATAAGTTTCTGGTAGTAAAAATTACTGTTTTATTTAGGAAAATAAAGATGTATTTCCGTCATTTTTCCTTTCCTTTTGCAAAACTTACCTGATCCATGGATCTTTTAAACCTTGTTTAGCTAATTTAGCTTGATATTCCTGTAAAAATGGGAACATTTCAACTGCTGGCCCATATTTTTTTCCAATTGGGCACGACAAATCTTAATTCGTCTCCCCCCCATTTTTTTGTGTTCATCTGGTTACTTGGTAATGCAATTGAGTGATAGTTTAAACGAAGATGAATTCGCACCGGCAACCAGTGCATTTGACCTTCGAAGGTCGATGTTGTGATTGTATTCAACAGCATGTGTCAATGACCGGATCTTGGTCTGATCTTGGACATAATATGATTTGTTAGTATACTATTCCCAGGTCTGATCCTTCAATTAAAATCTGACTCTTAAGTGAAAGTGTCAAGAAAAAGCATTTTAATCAATTACAAAAGAATGCTTTAATATTAAGAGATTAGTTGACCGTATTACATTTTATTGCAGATGTCATATATATCAAAAAAGAAAAAGGTCACAAAGAAATCTGAAGTTATTCCCCTTTGTCCAATTTACAATGTGCTAGAATAGAATATATAGAATATTTTTATTTCCAAAATTACAGAGCCTATGAAGGGCATAAAGATCAGTTACAATTGATTTACATAATTGATAATTTCAACAATAAAATCCATATAACAGAATAAACTAGGTAAACATATGAATACATTTTCCTGTCTCTTCTCCGCTTTTTTTTATCTTTAAAACTAATAAGTGATCAATAGATTTGCCAGATTTTGCTTTAGATTTATCAAAACAGTATGATTTCTCACGTATCAGTGTGCCCACAGCAGGCCTGGGGTAATGGTAATTTGTAATTGTAATGCATTGTAATATTACATTTTTTGATGTAATTGCAAAGTAATTTGTAATGCACATTTTCTGCATTACAATTACACGTAATGTAATGATTACTTTAGTTAAAAATCAATGTAATGCCTCCATTCCTGTTATTACTTTTCATTACAAATTGGTAAAATACATAAAATTGAAGAATATAGTAAAATAAAAAGAAAATATTAACAAAAACAAAAGAAAATATTGAATAAAATTATTGTCACAGTTAATTACTGTATTAAATCATTATAAATAGGTTTGCCCCTTAAAAAGTCTTCTAAAAATAATTATTAACAAAACTATATCAGTATATATAGATGAATGGACAAAATATGTTTTTTTAAATGTTTTTATATTGAAAAAGTAATGTGTAATGTAATGCATTACACAGGCAAAGTAATTGTAATGTAATGCATTACATGTGAGAAAAAATGTAATTGTAATGAAGAATCACAAAGTAATTGTAATGTAATGCATTGCATTGCAATGTAATGGCCCAGCCTGGCCCACAGACACATAATATATGTATTATATGTCTCTGGTGTGCCGCTGCAGTCTCACGTACTCGGAATTCCGCATTTTCAAGAATTTGATCTAATCTTATTAAACCATTCAAATCTATTGAGATTCACTTACTTGTGGAAGCTATATTGTGAAATCACAGATTTCATGTGTATATACAGTGGAGTAAGAATGTATTGCTAAAGAAATAAATTGTCAAAACTAAAACTATGAATGGAAGTCCAGAAAAGGAAACGACTTAAAACAAAAGTATGGAGACGGAATGACAGTCTGATTTCGCCCTGTTAAAGAATTTCCTAGATGTAGAGCACACTTTTCTGCTCATACAGGACAAAATTACACGAGTTTAGGGATTTGTGCAACAATACTGATAAAAGATAATCATGTCCGAATGCGAGATGAAAAAATATCGGTATAGGACAAATATTTCGGCTGCACGACAAATGACCATGCTTCGTCAGTGCGTTTCTATTTTTTAAAATGCAATAATACAACTTATGAAGTCTCGTTTGTGTGTAATATATAATTGCAGAAGGATTACACGTGTAGCTATTTACAAAGTTCGGGGTCAATTCTTGCCTCAAAAACCCGTGGTAACTTGTATTTTAGTAAAAACTGGAAGACTTTTAAAAGAAAATGAACTCGATGTGACATAGAGTTCTTTAAGATTTTAAAAACGTTACCATTTTACAACAATTTGGAATATTTTTAAACATTTAACTCAGGTTTGATTAAGGGTGTCTTCAGATGCCAAATTATCATAGTAGATAGATAGACACTGTTGAACAGCAAAAATGATTGGCGAGAACATATAAAATTTGAATTGCTTATTTTGATTTTGGATATATATATGTCTGTACTTTTTTAAACTCTGTTGATATTAATACAAGAAGATCATTGTGTATCATCACCACCGGATATAGGTACCCTTAGTCTGTTTCTCTGTTCATTGTCTAAGAAAAACCAACATTACTGTACAAATACCAGCGTATAGCAGCTACCTGGCAGTGGCGGATCCAGGGGGGGGGGGGGGGGGGGGGGGGGGGGTGTCCGGGGGTTGGCACCCCCCTTTTTTTGGACGATCAATGCATTTGAATGGGGGACATATAGTTGGAACGCCCCCCCCCCCCCTTTTATCCTGGGTTAGGAACCCCCCTTTTATAAATGGCTGGATCCGCCCTGCCTGGGTACCTATATGTTGGTATATATGTACAGTAATGTAGTTTTTCTTAGGGAGCTACCATTTGATTTTTATGGGGGCTTAGGATGAAAAATTTTGTCCCGCATTTTTTGGTTGTAATCTCTGTCCTGCCTTTTTATTTTTCACTCTACTCGGTCCTGCCTTTTTTTTATTAGTTTATCCTGACTTTTTTGACATAAATTGTCACCCTGCATAATTTTTTTGCAAAGTTGCTCATCCTGCCTTTTTTTTTACTCAAAACTCCTGTCCTGCCTTTTTTCAAATTTCATCCTAGCCCCCCATAAAAATCAAATGGTAGATCCCTTAGACAATGAACAGAGAACCAGGTCAAGGGTACCTATATTCGGTGGTGATGATACACAGTGAAGATGTGAGGTATACACCAACGAGACAACATGCAATCAACGATACAAAAACAAACAAAAATCAAAAGACACTTGGAGATTACGGTCTTTAGAAATGGACAGGTCAAAGTTCTTTATATCAAGCTCTAAATCTTCCCTCGTCTTAAAAGTTTTATGTTTGTGTACAGTTCCGATTTGATGAATTAAGGCCTTTCAAACAATTTGTTCTTATGTTGTATTGTCATACAGCTTTTCCAGGTAGATGTGTGTGTGTGTGTGTTGGGAGGGGGGTGGTCTCTCACAGACATGTTTACTCGCAGCTATATGTGCATAAGGTCCTAAGTCAGAAGCCAATAATTTAGTGGTTGGAGGTGGTAGCAGCCTGCAATAAATGCTTTTTATTACTGTTATCATTTTTGAATTGTTGCATGATTAGTCGTCCCGGAATGGGTTTTGATCATTGTTGAAGACCGTACGATGACCATAAATTGTTCGCATCTTCCATTTGATATTTAATGGATACTTGTACTATTGGCAAAAATACAACATCTCTTATAATATTGTAATATTCAAATTCCAGTAGTTTTAACAGCTTTTTGATTTTCAATCTAGCGGTGAGTTAAACAAAAACAAGAGTAATTGGTCACATGTCTTTCATAAAAACAATCGCAGACATAAATAATTGGACATACAAATAAGTTAGCATCAGCTAAACAGCGTTTAAAAGTAAAATAGAAAGTTTATTGTCTAATAACAGACCCGTGCTATGTATTTTATACTGCTGCAAGAACACGTCCTGTTGTCTTCATCTACCAAATATGGTAACAATGTGCTGTTTTGTGCAGTGTCAATTTCATGTCACGTCACTTTTCTTCACGATCTGAGGTTCGTTTAGGGATGGAAAATAAGTTTTATTGTTTGTGTTAACATTTATATTAACATAATTATAGCAATCAAATGGTAGCTCCCTTAGGATACTCTGAAATTAAAAAAAAAACATTTGAATGGTGTGATATAACTTTATTAATTTACCTCCTGATTGCATTTATTTTACAACGATGTATTGCGCAGAATTGGGGGTTGTTACATGTCTCCGAAATAAAGAATGTAGACTCAGCTTTTCATATTTCCATTGCAATAGCTTCTATAAAAGGCGGAGCCTGTTGTTCAGTGGTTGTCGTTTGTTGATAAGTGTTTCTCGTTTCTCGTTTTTTTATATAGATTAGACCGTTGGTTTTCCAGTTTGAATGGTTTTACACTAGTAATTTTTGGTGTCCTTTATAGCTTGCTGTGCGGTGCATGTGAGCCAAGGCTCTGTGTTGAAGGCCGTACTTTGACCTATAATTGTTTACTTTTTATACATTGTGACTTGGATGGAGAGTTGTCTCATTGGCACCCATACCACATCTTATTTATATGGCTCAAAGTTAATAAAGAATTTTAATATGTACACTAGCTGTTTTGCCATCTCGATGCAGTTTTGTTCCGTAATATATTCTGATCACTTCACCCCTGAATGCTTTGAAGCGGTACACCAACAGAGAGAGATATTTAATATAAGAATCTGGTATCCATAAACTGAATTTCAAGCAATGTCTAAAGTATGTCTTGTTATATTCTTTAAAAGACATTGTGATTGCACGACATCAATTTTATCCTCTAAATCCTGATCCTGATTGAACTTTTGCGCGCTAAATATAAAAAGCCACGTGTTTGACAATTAACAGATTCTACTACTTTAAAGGGAATTAATGTCCAAATTCCTCTCATCTAAACATGGCCTTTTGGTTCCGAAGAAAGTTGATAAAACAGTTAGATCACATATAAACTAGTCTAGAACATACACTGTATAAAAATAAAGAGATGTGGTATGATTGCCAATGAGACAACTATCCAATAAAGATAAAATGAAGTGGATGTAAGCAAGTATAGTCGGCTATAACTGTGCATGTATTAAAATCACATAAATGTAGCAATGATACCACCTATTTGTTGTGCAGTTTTTTTTCTGGGTGGGTTGACCGTATAAGGGGATGGGTAGGTATTGTTGTTGTTTTCAGGATGGATTGACCGTATTAGGGGGTGGGTAGGTATTGTTGTTGTTTTTAGGATGGATGGACCGTATTAGGGGATGGGTAGGTATTGTTGTTGTTTTCAGGATGGATTGACCATATTAGGGATGGGTAGGTATTGTTGTTGTTTTCAGGATGGATTGACCGTATGAGGGGATGGGTAGGTATTGTTGTTGTTTTCAGGATGGATTGACCGTATTAGGGGATGGGTAGATATTGTTGTTATTTTCGGGATGGATTAACCGTATTAGGGGATGGGTAGATATTGTTGTTATTTTCGGGATGGATTGACCGTATTAGGGGATGGGTAGATATTGTTGTTATTTTCGGGATGGATTTACCGTATTAGGGGATGGGTAGGTATTGTTGTTATTTTCGTGATGGATTGACCGTATTAGGGGATGGGTAGGTATTGTTGTTATTTTCGGGATGGTTTGACCGTATTAGGGGATGGGTAGGTATTGTTGTTGTTTTCAGGATGGATTGACCGTATTAGGCATTGGTAGGTATTGTTGTTGTTTTTGGGAAAGACTGACCGTATGAGGGGATGGGTAGGTATTTTTGTTGTTTTTGGGATGGATTGACCGTATTAGGGGATGGGTAGGTATTGTTGTTTTCAGGATGGATTGACCGTATTAGGGGATGGGTAGATATTGTTGTTATTTTCGGGATGGATTGACCGTATTAGGGGATGGGTAGATATTGTTGTTATTTTCGGGATGGATTGACCGTATTAGGGGATGGGTAGATATTGTTGTTATTTTCGGGATGGATTGACCGTATTAGGGGATGGGTAGGTATTATTGTTATTTTCGTGATGGATTGACCGTATTAGGGGATGTGTAGGTATTGTTGTTATTTTCGGGATGGATTGACCGTATTAGGGGATGGGTAGGTATTGTTGTTGTTATCAGGATGGATTGACCGTATTAGGCATTGGTAGGTATTAACACTGGACACTTTTAATTTGCAAAACACTCATTTGCAAATCCGCCGCCGCCTCTCCTTGGACCTACAGTGTCGTGTAAATAACCAAAATGTGCGGAATAACATGGGATTCAATAACTTCATTGCTTTTCTGCTGTTATTATTATAAATATTTTGTAATTTGATTTACAAAAACATGGGATTTTCAATATCCCATGGGATACGGCAAATCCCATGGGATTGACCATTATCCCATAGGATTTTTTTGGGTCCCATGGGATAATTGTAGTCCCATGGGATATTTGTTGTCCCATGGGACAAAAAAAATTCCATGGGACTATAATTATCCCATTTATATTGTTCTATAACTGTTCAAAACTAAACTTTTAAACAACAAAGCAGATAATGTAAGTATCAATATTTGTTTATTTATGAATTCTAGAATACTTTTTTGAAACACAATTTTTTCCCATTTGAAATCAATGAAAACTCTTTTAATAGGCTTAACATACTAGTAGCTTTTTACATAAATCTATTTTTTTTTCAGGATATCCCTCCACCCAAAAAATTAATAGTTTCTCATCATCCAGCATTGTGTGGTCGTAATGTATAGTCCACTTTTTTGCCATTCAGCACAGAACATTGTCATTATTGTGGTTTTAATATCTTTAGATATTTAATAGAACTTCAATTCATTGGCTGAGTGATGAAAATAATAACTGATCTGACTTTTGTCTTTGAATTTATTTTGGTCTTGTTTCTGTGTTTTCTCCTTTTATTCTCAGTGATGAATTTCAATCCTTCTGAAAAAGAACCAATAAAATCCGAAGTTATGGATAATAAAAAATTTTTTGCATACATGTAGCAAGAACATATGATTTTCAATAAAAATAGCTATGGATTTTACTGATTGTTGAAGTTTGTCCAGTGTCATCAGTTGCTAACCTCCTACATCCTTTGGTCTCTGATGGAGAGTTGTCAAATTAGCAATATACCACATCTTCCTATTCTAATATTATATAACAATCAATTTATGTATTCTTCTTTATAACATTTGGGTATTTTCCCAAGTTATATATATATAGATCAATGTTAAAACTTTAGGCAATTACAATAAAATTCCATTTTTCACAAGAATTTGCAATATATTATACAGAAAGCCAACAATAGAAACAGCACTTCTTTAAGCTTCTGAAGTTCTGAAAGAGTTCCACTTGTGTTTTATTTCAATTAGAAAATACATTGAACTCTTTGGACATGTTGGAAATTATAACATTGATACAAAAAATTATATTGTTTTTTTTTCTTATTTTTGTGTTGTTCGGTTGCTGTCTCATTTTTATATATGGTTATACATATATCCTAAATCTTCTTTTTTATATACTTAATCATTAATACACAATGTAGTAAAAATGGGATATTTTTTATTTTGATAATCTCAAAACATTATTATTCTATCAAATAACTTATTTCAAAGGTCACAAAACACCAATGTGTCGAATATTAATTTTAAGACATGTATAAACATGATCAACAAGCAGTTGACAGGATGTCATGCAAAAATCTCACTAATATTAAACTTTCACAAAAACTCCATACTCAGCGAGTACTATTAAAGTTCTTAGTACAGGACAAATTCCTAGTACAGGACACAATGCCTGGCAAACACTAGCATGTGTCAATGTCTAGTCAATCATGTAATCAGGCTCAAAATCTTAGTTTGGCACTGCACTGAATTTAAAAATTCACCACATAATGAACATGTGTATGAAATTCAATTTCAACAACTATGTACCTTAACCTAAAACTTTAACCTAAGAATGTACTATAATTTCACATTATGACATTTCTATGTTCAGTGATCCATAAAATCAGAGTAAAAACAGTAAATGTGGTGTTTAATGTATACACAAGAGTGCACACGCTGAAATGTTGCGCCTTCTTTACTAATCATTGATATCATGTTGATAGTCCTAAATATAAAGCTTTACTACAACTATCACTGAGTGATAAACTCAACATGATCCAAGAAAATGAATTCAAGGTCATATAAACCTGACAAGAAATATATGTACACCTTACAATCATTCAAATTACTAAATACAGTTGACCTACGGGTATTGCTTATAGTTTCTAAGAAGCAGACTTAACCAAGAAAACTAAACATTGACCAATGAACCATGGAAATGAGGTGAAGATCAGATGAACCATGCCAGGCAAACATGTACAGCTTACAATCCTTCCATACAACACATATAGTTGACCTATTGCTTATACATTAAGAAAAACAGACCAAAACACAAAAACGTAACACTGAGCAATGAACCGTGAAAATAAGGTCAAGGTCAAATTAAACCTGCGGGACTGACATGTACATCATAAAATGTTTCCATACACCAAATATAGTTGACCTATTGCATTTAGTATTAGAAAAAAAGACCAAAACTC
Organism: Mytilus californianus; assembly: GCF_021869535.1. Taxonomy (NCBI): domain Eukaryota; kingdom Metazoa; phylum Mollusca; class Bivalvia; order Mytilida; family Mytilidae; genus Mytilus; species Mytilus californianus. The sequence goes on along the minus strand of NW_026262582.1, from coordinate 43,975,679 downwards.
AAAAATTTAACTTTGACTACTGAACCATGAAAATGAGGTCATGGTCAGATGACACCTGCCAGCTAGACATGTACACCTTACAATCATTCCATACACCAAATATAGTAGACCTATTGCATACAGTATAAGAAAAACAGACCAAAACACAAAAACTTAACTATAACCACTGAACCATGAAAATGAGGTCAAGGTCAGATGACACCTGCCAGTTGGTCATGTACACCTTACAGTCCTTCCATACACCGAATATACTAGACCTATTGCTTATAGTATCTGAGATATGGACTTGACCACCAAAACTTAACCTTAAATATAAAAAAGAAGATGTGGTATGATTGCCAATGAGACAACAACTCTCCACAAGAGACCAAATGACACAGAAATTAACAACTATAGGTCACCGTACGGCCTTTAACAATGAGCAAAGCCCATACCGCACAGTCAGCTATAAAAGGCCCCGAAATGACAATGTAAAACAATTCAAACGAAAAACTAACGGCCTAATTTATGTACAAAAAATGAACGAAAAACAAATATGTAACACATAAACAAACAACAACCACTGAATTACAGGCTCCTGACTTGGGACAGGCACATACATACAGAATGTGGCGGGGTTAAACATGTTAGCGGGATCCAAACCCTCCCCCTAACCTGGGACAGTGGTGTAACAGTACAACATAAGAACGAACAATAATAAAATGCTCCGCTGGGGCTCAGCTTGATACGACCGCAGAGGTTGAACCCTGAACAGTTGGGGCAAGTATGGACACAACATTCAAGCTTGATACAGCTCTGAATTTGGATTGTGATTAAATATTTGACACAGCATAGGTTTCTGACACAGAATGAATGTGGTCTAAGAACTTAAAAAATTTTAATTTACCTATTCAAACCATATCATTATTATTTGCTTTTATATATAAATCAGAAATAACCAATTTAAAATGGAAAATTTTAAAGACAAAAAAGGAAACCCCCCCCCCCCCCTAAATTTTTTGAACCCCCTTATGATTCATCACCCCAAAACTCAATAACAGCCTTCCCTTTGTGGTATGGTACCTTGCAGTACAATTTCAGAGAGATTCATACACTTGAACACAAGTTATTGTCTGGAAACTAGAAAAATGCTTGTTTTTTTGTCCCTTTTTGGCCCCAAATTCCTAAACGTTTACGGCAATTATCCCCAAACTCAAACCTAGCTTTCCCTTTGTGATATGGAACCTTGTAGTACAATTTCATAAAGATCCATACACTTGCACACAAGTTATTGTCCTGAAACTAGAAAAATGCTTGTTTTTTGCCCCATTTTGGCCCCTAATTCCTAAAATTTTTAGGCAATTACCCCCAAAATCAATCCCAGCCTTCCCTTAGAGGTATGGTTCCTTGCAGTACAATTTCAGAGAGATCCATACACTTGAACACAAGTTATTGTCTGGAAACTAGAAAAATGCTTATTTTTGGCCCCTTTTTGGACCCTTTTTCCTTAACGTTTTGGGCAATTACCCCCAAACTCAATTCCAGCTTTTTCTTTGTGATATGGAACCTTGTAGTACAATTTCAGAAAGATCCATACACTTACACACAAGTTATTGTCATGAAACTAGAAAAATGCTTGTTTTTTGCCCCTTTTTTGGCCCCTAATTCCTAAAATTTTGAGGCAATTACCCCCCAAAATCAATCCCAGCATTCCGTTTGTGATATGGAACCTTGTGGTACAATGTCAGAGAGATCCATACACTAACACACAAGTTATGTTTTGAAGTTACAAAAATGCTTATTTTTGGCCCCTTTTTGGCCCCTAATTCCTTAGCTGTTGGTACCATAACCCCCAAAATCAATCCCAACCTTTCTTTTGTGGTATTGAACCTTATGGTAAAATTTCATAGAGATCCATTAACTTAAACTAAAGTTAGAGTGCGAAAACCAATGTGTCTTCGGACGACGACAACGCGAACGTCATACCAATATACGGCGCTGCGGTCGTATAAAAATCAGTTGAAAGAGGCTTAACTCATCAGATGGATAAAAATACAAATACTACAAATACAAGTGGACGTGGCCGGGTACTTGTACATCCAAACAACAAAAAGACACTAAGTACAGATCTGAGAGTACTCGCAGTTACTGACAGCTAGTACAAAGCCACTAACAACTAATAAAAAAAATCATGCATCTAAGACTAAGTTCTTGTTCACTGATCCATGAAATGAGGTCTAGGTCAAGTGAAAACTCTCTGACGAGCATGAGGACCTTGCAAGGTACGCACATACCAAATATAGTTATCCTATTACTCATAATATGAGAGAAATTAACATTACAAAAAATCTGAACTTTTTTTTCAAGTAGTCACTGAACCATGAAAATGAGGTCAAGGACAATGGACATGTTTCAGACAGAATTAGTATCATGAGGCATCTATATACAAAGTATGAAGCATCCAGGTCTTCCACCTTCTAAAATATAAAGCTTTTAGGAAGTTAGCTAACGCCCACGGGGGGGGTCTCAACATGGGATTTTGGGTACAGTTGTGCAGCTGGAATTTAAAAAACACCCCCCATTCATATATTGAATAATTGTGGAATCCCTACCTATACATATATTTCACAGCGAAATCATAACCCATGAAGTGAAGATCGTTGCACAATTAACAAACTGAAAAATTATGACCCATTGATATATTTCCTCGGTAAAATTGCACCCCATTGATATATTTGATGCATCAAAAAAGGGACCCATTCCAGCGGCACATATGTATATACCTTTATATAGGAAGAGACCCCCCCCCCCCCGTGCTAACGCCACCGTCGTAGCCGCCACCGGATCACTATCCCTATGTCGAGCTTTCTGCGACAAAAGTTGCAGGCTCGACAAAAATACATGAACATTTTAAAGTACTAAATTTTGAGTATATACATGTAAAACCACAAGTTACTAACTGAAGTTCATGGTGAAATGTAACCAAAAACTTTAAGTGAATACAATTTAGAGAAAGACAGATGGATGCACAAACACTATCATAACAGAGCATAAAACTTACCAAACAAGATGTTTTACATTTATCCTTCAGAAGCAGGAAAACTGAAGTGTTTCTTTTCTTTCTCTGCCCTCCATGATATAAACTTCAAATTCATTCATGCAAAATATGAAAATCTGCAAAAGTAGGACCTTGTACCGCAGCTTATCCACATTTTGACTTTTGAACTGCATTGTTCTTTTCATCTTGCTGGCAACCTAAACATAAAAAAAAATGATAAACACATAATTCTAGATTAACTTTGTGTATTTATTTTTGTTGGTACAAACAATTTTTTCCAATTTTAAACTAAATCTGCCTCTGCTTTAACAAAAACAACTGAAAACCATGTATTTATCTTAATTGAAAACAATTTCTTGAGATTTCTCATTTGTATCACCCTGTTATTATATATAAATTTTATTTTTGTCCCTTTTTCATGTTTTTAAAAATAGGAATGGTTTAAATTCCTCAATAATCATGATAATTCTAGTCAGTCAATTAAAAATGTATGAATAAATTATTTAACCTGTATACTATTAATATCAATATATTTCATTTTTGATAAAAACTAGGCTCTATGTTGAATACCATACCTTGACCTATAATGGTTTACTTTTAAAAATTGTGTGACTTGGATGGAGAGTTGTCTCATTGGCACTCATACCACATCTTCCTATATCTACAAACAGATTCTATGGGCGAGCAGACATTATACCCTGGAGGTGGTTTTAAAAAAAGCATACAACTTAGATGTACCATAGGCATGGAAAAACAATTCAGCAGTCAGTTTCACAAAAAAACTTACAAATAATATTGATAGTAATTAAGTCATGTACAATACAGTATACTTACGATAAATTGTAAGTTGTTTTTTTTGTAAAACCGACTCAAGTATACTTATAATCAATCTTAGTCGTAAGTATTAAGTATTATTCATCTTTTGGATAATTTGTTGGTTTATTTTATGAATATACAGTGGCAGATCAAAACTTTTCATAAGGGAGGGCCGGCTCCAGTCATGCTGCTGTCATCCCTATATAATCAACCAAATTTTTCCCAAGAAACCCCCCCCCCCCCCCCCGGATCAGCCTATGATATATGTTTATATATCTCTCTGATATGCCATTTCAAATCAAATGTGTATTAAATAAAACTTTACACTAGAAAAGTAATGGATAGTTACTCATTTGGGAAACTTACAAGTTCACAGCATGCCGGTGCCTGTGACTGTGTTCAAAGTGGTGGGATTTCACCCTCGTTGTATTGCGGAATAACGATTTAGGCAAATTGAGAAAAACATCATGTCTGTGGTTGATAATAGTGTGTGTGCATTAATTTAATTTTCTATACCTTCTTATTTAATATTTTTCCAATTTTGAGTAGTACTGACGGCAAGTGTTGTAACCAATGTCTTGAGACCAATGTGCTATTTACAAGTGCGATCGAGAAATGCAGGGGAAAGAAACTTATCAATTATGTTTATTCTAATTAAGACAAAACTGAGCCGCCGTAAAAATGAACCGTGTTGAGGAGGTTACTGACACGTAATAGGGCAGAGACACATTTACACATATGTGTATATATGTCTCTGTAATAGGGTCATCCCTCGAGAACATTAACTAGTACATTGATAGTTTACTATGCAGTCAGTATCCCGAAAAAAAAACCGTATGGATGCAAAACGCTTAGTGGTTTCGGCTGACTACTTATACGTGCACTTTGTCTAAAAAATATCCCGGCAGCGTTAAAGTTGAAGTCAGGATCTTTGGGGGGGGGGGGTCTTCTTTTTCTGTGTTCTTTATTTTTTTTTTGCTATATTTCTACAAACTTACACTTTTTGCGGCTCTTTCCTCATATTTTAGCATTTCATTATTCTTTAATCTTTATTGTTTACCCGTTATTCTCTATTCTGTTAACCCCCATCCATACCCTGTTATGTGGACTTAAGCTTTCGGTAGTTTATTTTATCCTATTTCTGTCTAAATACATTATTTATCACAAAACAAAAACTTACTTAATATTTATTTATGAAGTCCTCACCAGTTGCGGATCCAAAAAATGTCATAAGGAGGCACTAACTGTCATGCATAAAGAGGGGGCCCGCTTCAGTGATTCTCTAAATAATCAACCAATTTTTTTCCAAAAAAGGGGCGGGCCCCCATGCCCTCACCTTAATCCACCTCTAAACCCTTCCCACTTCGTATCCTTGAATTCAGATTCAAGATCTCTCTGACTAAAGTAAGTAAGTAAGTCACATTTGCTTATATCAGGTTTTTGAATTAAACTGGCGGATAGTTGTTTCATTACCAATCGTACCAGATCTCCTTATTTATATATATACGAAAGCTTTATTCATATTTTTTGGTGTATTGATGAATGTGTAAAGATGCAGTAATTGTAATACATTTTAAAATACAGCACAAGAGATGCAGATTATATAAAACCAATCTCACTATACAAATCCTCGATAAAACTTATAAGTCGAAGACATACTGACAAACTCCATGGCAAAAACTTAAAAACGACCAAATGAGGCACAACAGTCTATAAAACTTGACTATAGCATTTAAAACACAAAAGAAGCACCCAGACAGTCAAACAGAAATTAAAAGAATAAATAATTTGTAAAGATTTTCAACTAGGCCTACAGCTATATTTTCTTATCGTGTAACAGTAGGCTAAACATAGGTTCTGGTATTATGTGATAAGTCATTTTTTCATGCAGACCCAGTTTCATTGATACCTTGAACTTAAAGTGGTTTTATGCATATCAGCCCAGATTATGTGTGTAATTTTATTGAACAATTCAACAATACACGTTCTAAACAGGTTAAATTCAATTTAAAAATTTACAAATTCAGATCTACTGGCATTCAACACCCAATTACTTACTTGCTGTATATTGCTAACTTTGATTGTATATTGTCAATCCCTCCACATCGTGAATACGCCATGCGAGGTGTTGGATAAGTTTGATACAGGGTGGCGGCTTCGAAGCGTAGAAAAAAATCCAGGTAAATGAAAATGTAAAATTTTGAAAATTTTTAGTACTAAATTCCTAAATTTGTACTTAACTCCGTTCTATGGGTAACATGGTTGTTTGATATGAATATAGGATAAAAAGCATCCGGAAAAATTAATTATCACGTTATAAGTATTCGTAAATGGATATGAAAAAACTTAACAAGGAATAAGTATTGGTAAACGGACAGAAAGTCGCAGGACAAAGGTTTAAATTAATTATTTTACAATTGTTTAAATATATGAGAGAAAGTTCTTGACGAATTGACTTTATTTATTGATAAATGTATTTAGTTGAGGAAATGATTAATTCGCCTTCAAATATTTTTTTTTTATCAATAACTTATAAAAAGGAGACATTTTTGACAGCATGACTTCAGTTAATTACCAAACCACTTTGGCAGATTGTTTTCTTAACAATCATTGTTCATATTAATATTCAAAAATAAATTTTGTTTACAAGTCTGTTTCCTTTTAAAAATGTTTCAGAAAAATACTGAAACGTTTTTAAAATTAAGTTTATTCAAAGAAAAAAATATCCCAAAACTGAATCGTGACTTTTTACTTGTTACTTTTTGTTGTACGTTCTAAGTGTCAATCCTAGCAAACACAAATTTGGAAATAAAATCGATTACAATGTAATTTTATAGAAGGAAAAAGGGGGGGGTTAATGAACAAATTATTACTATACACTCACATACTTCTAAAAAGATTTGCATATGTAAGCTGTCTATAGATAATGTTAAATTATTTCAGGAGTTTCAATTAATTTAGGAGAAAAAAAAAGATTATAAACAGTTTAGTTTTCAACGCCTACTACTACAAAAAATAGTGATTCTTTTTGTAGATTTGGTACTTCAGTTTCGACTCAAAATTTCCTATTGTAATTGTTAGATGCCAAATATTTAGAAGATTGTTTTTGTACTTTATGTAATTGTGGTGATATTGGCGACGCGATTCATTATATTATAGCAAGGATTTGTAAAAATCCTTGATTATAGAATGTTCGGCAATAGACGAAAGTAGACAAACCCTATTTAAACGGGGATTTGGTCTCCAAGGACGCCACATTTTACATCGAATAAGATCTATATTTGTTAACGTTTTCAAATGAAATAACTTGAATTGAAAATTTCCCGACTATGTGAAGATTTCTTATATTTCTAAATGGCTTCAATTATTACATACAAAACGAAAAATTTATTTAACTTTTTTTGTAAAAACAATATTCATGTATTTTTATAATTTTTCCAAGGAAACGTTTTTTTTTTGTTTGTTTGCAAAGTTTACTTGTATGTGTTTATAACCATCACCAATCAGTCCTAATTATTAAAGATCAAACGTCGTAATCAAAATGATGATTGGTATTGAATATGATCATCGGTCATGCATGACGTATCCCAAATAACTCCTTTAATGTTGGTTTGATTTTATCAAAACCAATATTATAAGATCAAATATTAAATTATCTTTCGAATGTATACCCTCAACGCTCACTTAGTGACACTAAAACATATATACATGTCCTGAGTGACTTTTTATGTCCTGTCTGCAGTCAGGAGGTCCTGAGCAGTTTTTAGACGTACCGTTAATTTATAGGCATATATTTGAAGCTGTTCTTTATTATGTACATTATCTTTAGGTATACATGTATCAGACAAAAATGAACTTAGTTCTAGTTATCTTAGTTCCTAGTCACAGGCACTTGTTTTAGAAAAAAAATTTCCTATATACTTTTAATGTTATATTAAGCAGGGACTTTCTATACTAAGTTATTGTAGGGTTTGTACATGTAAAGTGAACTTATGTTTACTCAATGCGTAGTTACATAAGTTTATTTGCTACTTTTTTCTTCTTTATTTTATATAAATGATTTTTTTTTTAATTTTAACATTTTTTTCTTCGAAAGAATTGTAGTGTTGGAATAGGGAATGGACACAGATACTTAACTACATTTAACGAAAAAAAATTTGTGTAATGTCATCAATCTGTATTACACATAGACAGGATGTTCTCTAGAAAACTATGATATTTCTAATACGTTATACACACCCCAGGGTACACGCACTGTCGTAATGGAAAATTACTGCATGCTTTAATTACCTGTAATCAGCCATGCAACAAATCAGTTGACTGACCATGTCATTACAGTTTAAAAAGTTTTTCCTCAGATCAAAACGGAATATTCATTTTAACTTTAAAACTTAAAACTTTAAAAAGTATACTTTGATATAATTATGACGTAATAGAATTTAACAGTTTAATAATCGGATTTTTCCAAAGATTAAGATACAATTATATTTATTATTCTGGGACTGACAGATATATCACAGGCACTTGTCTCAGAATTTTTGTCCTATATACTTTTATGAAAGTATATAGGATTTTTTTTTCTGAGACAAGTGCCTGTGAGATATATACATGCATAAGTCCCAGACATATATAATTGTAAATCAAAATGATTTACATAATTACTGGGAAATAATATAATGTTTCAGTTATGTTGATGTCACAAATACACATGAATTATTTGATGATGCATGCTGGAATTTCTTATCTAACTGCATGACGGTGACCACAGACATATATATATATATATCCATTTACTGATTCTATAATTTCTTGAGAAAAAAATTCAAGAGGGAAGTCCGAGGGAAGTGAAACAAACATTTTAAGCTTTATTAAAAATTGTTGGGAAAACAATAAAATACGACACTGAGTTTTGAAAGAAAAGTTTATGATTGGTCTTAATTTTTTTTTTTTAATAAAGATAGAAACAATTTTTTGTCCCAAGAAAAAAAAACAATGCCCCCTTTTTAGCCAAACCGACACACGCCGATGAATGAAGAATTCCAAGTAGGGTCACAGGGTCACATTTTAAAACTTTTTCAGTCGCCCAGTCTCAAAAAGCAATTATGACTGGCATTGTTTTTAGTCGAATTATGTTTTTGCAGGTCAGGTTGCAAAGTGGCAGGTCGGATTTGACAATGTTGACAACGGTCCTAAAAAATATCCGAAAAAACGTTGAATCAAACGATATGAACCTACGCAGTTTTATATTATAAGACTGACACACACCAGTGTGCTAACTGTGCTGGGTGAGGTGCTGTAACTTGATATACATGTATCATTAAGTTACAGTACTGTTAGGATTTGCCTGCCTTTTTACAGGTACTTTCTATACTAACTGTTAGTATAGACTGCCCCTGGCTTGAAAGTATGGTTCTCTGCTCATCAACGGGTGCGTGATTAGCAAATCAAATATCTTGTAGCAGTAAAATACCTCCGGGGGGGGGGGGGGGAGGGGCACTTCAATACTTAATTGATAGGGGGTGTCGCTGGGGTTCTGTTACCCCACCCTATTCATATAATTCAGATCTTAAAAATGTATACCTTTTCATATATTGCGTGGGTAAAATTGTAACCTTTTCCCATATTGGTTGGTTTTCGTGGGGTGTGTTGGAAAAGTGGAATATTTAAGGCTAAGATTCTGTATGTAGCGTTTACTTACGGCGAGACTTTCGGCTGTAAAAAATGACAGGGCTTTTCATATATAAGTAATTGGAACTTTATCGACCTTATCATATATTTCTAATAGTTTTCCCCTCCTATTCCCATATTTTCAAGCTGGACAAAGTGACCTATTCCAGCGGCACGTCCTATCACCTTGTATATAGGAAGTGCCCCCCCCCCCCCTCCCGAGTAAAATACACAAATGTATAATACCTTAATTCCAATATCAGGAGCACAGTCTGTCTTTACCGTAAATAGCTTCGAGATTAATATGTAAGTTTACTTTGCTAATCGATGTTCCTGTAATTCAGATTTAAATTTATTTGTGAGACCCCCGTCACTATTTATATTCACTCAAAGAAAGGGGTTCTCCGTTACTGGGAAAATCCAAGGACGTATTGTGTTAGTTGTCCTTGGAAAATCTTATCTGATTTAGGATCAATTTATCGGTTACACTCCCCTATCACCAGTGATTCTTTGTGAACTGACATTCTGAAAAAGGTATACTGTTGACAGAGACATATAATACAATTGTATTATATGTCTCTGATATAATACAAGAGATTCGCAACTCTAGTAGAGTCTATATAACAGCCAATGAAATGACGTGGCCACCGGAAAGCCGATTAATCCGATGGATTTATGGGTAATAACCCGTATTGTTGTATAAAAGGTTTACGCCTCACGATTTTTCTAATGGATAATGCCGATACCTTTCACAGCTAAAGCATGCAAGTATATTTAAAAGTTACAAAAAACTAATTCTAATAATTTGTTATTGATAAAATGTGTTCTAATGATGAGATTAATCAAATACAAACAAAGTTAAAACTCGGCCCATTTTACTTCACCTATTGCCGTAGAAACCATTTGATCTCCCAATTTTTTTTCTTAAAACTTGAAAATATGCTAATAAATATATAATTTTATGGGCCAATAGTACTCCCAAATGTTGTTTCGTGACTGAAAATAAGACTATTTTCGTAAAATTTGAACCAACAATGTGGCGATTTTTTCTGATTGATACCCGAAATTTTTTATTTAACTGGCTAAATATTGAAATTGTTCATGGACAAATTTCCTTAAATCAGTCCTTCTTTTTTGTGCACTAAGAAATTTATAGCCTGCATTTTGTTAGACATTTTATTCATTTTTCATTCTGTTTATAGCAAAGTTGTTTATTTTCTCCTATTCTGAAGTCATTGTTTTTTTCTTCTTTTTAGGGTGCCAAAGATGAACGAATGCAGTAAATTTACAAAAGGAGTAAAATTTTCCTAGTAAAGGAAACCTTCTGCTGGTCGTAATATTATGAATGAGCTTCATATGCATCTGCTGTCGTTTCAGACTACGCTTCTCGTTCAAAACATGAACCTAATTCATTTTAAAATTAAAATCGTATTGAGGACATTTCAATGGTGACTGCAAAAGATATATATATGTTTGTGGTATATCATCTTTTCCACAAGTTTATTGTTTTCTGTTTGGTATTTAATTAATATTAAGATCCATTTTGTTAGATCTGGTGATCAATTTATTTGGCAATCGCCAATGGCAGTCAGCAGGGTTTAAGAACATCAGTTGTTCGACCTGTTAGTCAAATGCGTTTTGTTAAAATAGACTTTTTCACTTTTTTTGGTCTTTTGGAAATTGTTGTTTGTGCTGTATTTAGACCCCTCTACCAAGAAATTTGTTTTACATGCACACGTATAAAAATTGCGGTTTTTATCCAACGCAATCATAGGTTTGAACGTTGTTTTCAATTTAGACTTTTATATATATATATATATATATATATATATATATATATATATATATATATATATATATTTGATAATAAAAGATTTTATTTACACCAAGGATTTGTATATGTATACACATAAACAATCTTACTTTTAAATTGCCATCTCTTTACCCCAGAATAAAAAGACAAAAACCGCTACAAATGATTAAAAGACAAAAACCACTACAAATGATTGTCTCGTGGAAACAAGGTTATAAAATACTTTTTAAATATTGTCTTCCGTGCTGCTTTGATGTATGACCTGTGTTTTTTTATGGATTTTTTGTTGCTTCGAGGACACACATATCCATCTATGTATGCAGTATTGTCAATTGTTTTTGTTGGTGGGTCTCTCGCTTATGTTTTCGTCCTTTTCACTATCAACAAAGAGTTCGTTATCAGTTTATTCAACTAGGAGTATATCTAAGTCGTAACTATTAAGATTGTCATCCCACGAAATTAAGATTGTCATCCCACGAAATAAAATCGGAATTTTCCATATTGCTTGCACATGAATGAAGCTTTATTCAAATGAGAAATTAATTGTAATTTTCTTAAATATTAATTCTCAATACACACTTCGAACATGAAGAAACCATAAATTTACCGACAATCATTTAAAAAAACAACTCAATGCAAGCTTATATGATAAAAATGTCAAACAACACTTAGAAATCAAACATTTACCGACAATCCTACAGAAAAAAAACTCAATGAAAGCCACATAAATGAGGAATATAAAAATAAATAAAATTTTAATAATTTATAAATATCAAGAATAAAAAACAAAGCCTATCATGATTAACAATTAATTAACAAATAAATTAAGTTTTTTTCCATATTAATTAATTATACATTTTGTGAATTGTATTTTTGGAAAGAGTGTGGACACCTGTGGTGTGACAACTTCTTGTTTACAAGGTGTCAATTAAAACTCATTATTTATAACATGTTCGTGATTTACCTGGTCATCGAATAATTCAAACCTAATATACATGTCACACTGTGAAATTATGTCTCCGAGACAGGTGTATATTCAATAGAAACCCATTATGTAACTATCAAATAAAATGAACTCTGACACAATTTATCAAGTGTTAATTATTTAATATCAGGTTTTTTTTATACAATATCAAATTATGTCTCTTTTTCAATAATACAAATCTAAAATCAAAATTACATTAAAATAAATAATTATATATGTACTCAAATTATATTTAATTAATTATGATAAATTTAACACTGAAACAGTTTATGTTATGCTTAAACATTCGTCCTTACTTCGAGTACTTTTAATACTTTTATTAATGACTTTATTACCTAAGGAGATCTCGCGAGGTTTAACTAGTGGCCGCGTGTTATTACGGGATTTCGCCGAGTTGCGAATCTCTTGTATTATATGTCTCTGATTATATGTCTCTGCTGTTGACTATCAATTTGCATGATTAGTTAAAGATGTCGACTCGGACTACTGCAAAAGACAATAATTCAGTTCACTGATTTAGATTGAATAGTGGTTCGGTAACGTAATCCCCTCTTCCCCAAACAAGTAAGAATTAGGTTACATCTTTTGGTAGTCCAAATAATTATGACGTCTAGCAAGGCTATTTTTTTTATGGCCCCGCCGTAGCGGTGGGGGCATTAAGTTTTACCCTTGTACGTCCGTACGTCCCAAAATTGGTTTCCGTTCTCGAACTTGAGTTTGCCTCAACCAAATGTTAAAGTAAAAACTTATACACAATGCTTATTACCACAAAACACATCAAGTTTGAATTTTGGTGGCGTCACTTTAACCGTTCTAGAGTTATGCCCCTTTATAAATGGAAAAATTGCAAAATTTTTAGTTTCCGTTCTCTAACTTAAGTTTGCCTCAACCAAATGTTATAAAACTTATACACAATGCTTATTACCACAAAACACAGATCAAGTTTGAATTTTGGTGGCGTCACTTTAACCGTTCTAGAGTTATGCCCCTTTATAAATGGAAAAATTACAAAATTTTTAATTTCTTCTAAATATCAAGTAATTTTTAAAATTCAGGAATTATCTTCCTTTGTCCATTATTATAGTTGAATCAACTACAATCAATGCTTTATACAATGCAATGTTTAATTTTGACTTCCACTGATAAAACACAGATCAAGATGAATTTGGGTAGTGTCACTTTAACCATTATTGAGTTATGCCCCTTTATAAATTGAAAGATTGCAAATTTTTAGTTTCCATTCTGTAACTTAAGTTTGCCCCAACCAAACATTATGAAACCTATACCCAATATTCATTACCACAAAACTAAGATCAAGTACAAATTTTTTGTTTCCGTTTTCTAACTTTAGTTTGCCTCAACCAAATGTTATGAAACTTATACACAATGCTTATTACTACATAATACAGATTAAGTAAGAAATTTGGTGGCGACACTTTTACCATTCTTGAGTAATGTCCCTTTATAAACATAAAAAATGCTGAATTTTTCGTTTCCGTTCTCTAACTTTAGTTTGTCTCAACCAAATGTTATAAAACTTATACACAACCGTTCTAGAGTTATGCGTGTTTACAAATAGAAAAATTGCTGAATTTTTAGTTTCTGTTCTCTACTTAAGTTAGCCTCAACCAAATGTTATGAGACTTACACACAATGCTTAGTTATTACCACAAAACTCAGATCAAGTTCAAATTTGGGTAGCGTCACTTTTACCGTTCTTCAGTTATGTCCCTTTATAATTTTTCTATCTATCTATCTTCATATTTCCGCACTCAGTCACAACTTTGACTATTACGTGCCCAGAAAAAAGTTAAAATAGCCTTGCAAGACGTCATAATTATTTGGACTAATCTTTTGGCAAATATGGTTGTACCACAGGGGTTTGTTACAATTTGCCAGGTTTTCTATCCTTACGAACCCTGAAAAACTAATCATGGCCAGGTGATAAAAAAAATCTGTCTCCCCTTTTTATCCCTCCAGAAAATCAAAAGGTTGTCTCCTTACACCTACATGACAAAAACATATACAAATATGGTATCATTGCCAATGTGACGGCTCTTCAACAGAAACTAAAAACGTAGAAGTTAACAACTATATAGGTCACGGTACAGATTTCAACAATGGGCTAAAAAGCCAAACTGCGTAATAAGCTACAAAAGGCTAAAATAGATAGACAATATCTGACAAGGGTAGAAATGTTCAGAATGTTGAAAAAAAAATTTACTGTCCATTTGCATCAAAACTGGCAGCTGACTCATAGGAGTTGTTGCCTTAAATACAGATTTTAACCATTTTTTTTCCTTCATATTTCTTGAATTTGCCTTTTTATCTCGAAAACTGTAATAATTAAAGAGAAACTTAAATCTTATTAAAAAGTTATTGCTTTTCAATGATGATTTTGATCCAGTTTTTGCAAAAACTTGGAAACTTTAAATCTTGGGTAAACTCCTTATATTATACTGCCTGGTCTCGTGGTAGCGTGTTCACCTCACGTGCAGAAGGTTGTTTATTTTTAACCCAACCGGGTAAAACCAAAGACTTTAAAGTTGGTATTTGCTGCTTCTCGCCTAAGCAGGCAGTATTATTAAGGAGTAAGAGCAAATACTGGTTTGTTCAGAGTCAGAATAATGTGTCAAGGTAAGGTGACATGTCTCTCTGAGAACTAGTGTAAGAGATAAATTGTCTGGTCAGACAAATATAACTAGTATAAAAAGTCCATGGATACAGAATTTACTAGTATATTTAGTCCGATGTCAGTAATTTATGTCCCCAGACTAATTTTCCTAGTCCATGACATCACTATTCCTAGGTAAAAATGTCCAGTTTTTCTAATACTGTATGCAACATGTCAAGTATATTTGGTGTATGAAAATTTTTAAGGATGAACATGTTAGTCTGGCATGTTTTATTCGACCTTGACCTCATTTTTATGGTTCATTGCTCAATGTTATTTTTTTGTTTTTTGGTCAGTTTTTCTATTTTCTTATTTTCAAATTAGCAAAAGGTCAACTATATTTGGTGTATGGAATGATTGTAAGGTGCATATGTCTGACTCAGAAGTTTCATCTTACCTTGACTTCATTTTCATAGTAAATTGGACAATGTTTAGTTTTCGTGGTTTTTTTCGGATACTGTAAGCAATAACATGAATAAGGCCCCTTTATTTGGTGAATGGAATGATTATGAGATGCACATGTCTGTCTGGCATGTTTTATATGACCTTGACCTCATTTTCATGGTTCATTGGTCAATGAAAAGTTTGCATTGTTTTGTCAGTTTATCATATGCTTTAAGCAACAGGTAAATTATATTTGGCGGATGTAACGATTGTAAGGTGTGCATGTCTGTCTGGCAGATTCATATAACCATGATCGCATTTTATGGTTCTTTGGTCAATGCTAAGTTTTCTTGGTTTTTTATACGACCGCAAAAAATTGGTATGACGTTGGCGTTGTCGTCGTCATAAGACACATTGGTTTTCGCACTCTAACTTTAGTTTAAGTGAATGGATCTCTATGAAATTTTACCATAAGGATTGTTTTTGAGGTTATGGTACCAACAGTGAAGGAATTAGGGGCCAAAAAGGGGCCAAAAATAAGCATTTTTGTAACTTCCAGACATAACTTGTGTGTTAGTGTATGGATCTCTCTGACATTGTACCACAAGGTTCCATATCACAAAGGGAATGCTGGGATTGATTTTGGGGGTAATTGCCTCAAAATATTAGGAATTAGGGGCAAAAATAGGGGCAAAAAACAAGCATTTTTCTAGTTTCATGACAATAACTTGTGTGTAAGTGTATGGATCTTTCTGAAATTGTACTACAAGGTTCCATATCACAAAGGGAAAGCTGGAATTGAGTTTGGTGGTAATTGCCGAAAACGTTTAGGAATAAGGGGCCAAAAAGGGGCCAAAAATAAGAATTTTTCTAGTTTTCAGACAATAACTTGTGTTCAAGTGTAAGGATCTCTCTGAAATTGTACTGCAAGGTACCATACCACATAGGGAAGGCTGGGATTGATTTTGGGGGCAATTGCTTTAAAATTTTAGGAATAAGGGGCCAAAAAATGGGCAAAAAACAAGCAATTTTCTAGTTTCATGACAATAACTTGTGTGTAAGTGTATGGATCTTTCTGAAATTGTACTACAAGGTTCCATATCACAAAGGGAAAGCTGGAATTGAGTTTGGGCGTAATTGCCCAAAATGTTTAGGAAAAAGGGGCCAAAAATAAGCATTTTTCTAGTTTCCAGACAATAAGTTGTGTTCAAGTGTATGGATCTCTCTGAAATTGTTCTGCAAGGTACCATACCACAAAGGGAAGGCTGGGATTGATTTTTGGGGTAATTGCCTCAAAATTTTAGGAATAAGGGGCCAAAAAAGGGGCAAAAAACAAGCATTTTTCTAGTTTCAGGACAATAACTTGTGTGTAAGTGTATGGATCTTTATGAAATTGTACTACAAGGTTCCATATCACAAAGGGAAAGCTGGGTTTGATTTTGGGGGTAATTGCCCTAAACGTTTAGGAATTTGGGGCCAAAAAAACAAGCATTTTTCTAGTTTCCAGACAATAACTTGTGTATAAGTGTATGGATCTCTCTGAAATTGTACTGCAAGGTACCATACCACAAAGGGAAGGCTGGGATTGAGTTTGGGATGATGAATCATAAGGGGGTTCAAAAAATTGAGGGGGGGTCGTATCAAGCTGCGCCCAGCATTTTATTCATTTTATCAGATATTATAAGCATATGTCTACTTGTTGGTGTATGGAATGACTGCAAGGTGTCATATAAAAATAAGAAGATGTCTGTCTGCCAAGTTTAATATTACTGTGACCTCATTTTCATAGAATATTGGGAGTTCCTGTCAATATAATACTTCCATGATAATATCAAGCAAAAATGATGAGCAAGACAAGATACAAATGATCCAAAATTGTCAGTTGCCTACTCATTATGTAATAGTAGTTATTGTCATTAAATGATAATGTTTACCCTTTTATGTGTAGGGCAAGAACATTAAAGATAAAGGGAAACTATAAACAAAAGAAATTATCAACAAGAATAGATTTACAGACGTCAACAAAGCCTAAATGGTAAGTCCACTTCTATAAAAGTTATTGCCCTTGAATAATGATTATTATGAAAATAAGATGTGGTATGATAAATGAGAAAACTATCCACCAGAGTTCAATTAAGTGGATGTAAGCAATGCAATTACTTATTAGAGGCCAATGATGACCTGTTAATAATGACAGGCAAAATATGGCAGGGTTGATATAAAAATAAGAAGCGTTACGATTGCCATTGAGACTTTTCTCCAATAGAGATCAAATGACATTAAATTTAACAAAATTAGTTCACTGTACAGCCTTCGACAATGAGCAAACCCTATACTGCATAGTAATCCATAAAAGGCCATGAAAAAACAAATGTAGAACAATTCAATAAGGGCATGGCGTCATTTAAAAAGGGCATGGTGTCTATCCATGCTAAACATGCTTGGGGGAAACACCACAAAGGTGAAAGCTAAGTGCCTGATTTTTGCACAAAACAATAAACAAAAAACAAATATGATATATAGCAACAATGGACAACCACTGAATAATAGACCCCTGACTTGGGACAGACACTTACAAAATGTGGCATAGTTTAACATGTCGCTGGCGCCAAATCCTGCTCTAATTAAGGACATTGGTGTAAGTGTCAGTTCAATATAAAAACTATAAAATCAGTTGAAAAGGGTTATTTTCTGCTCTTGGGTCAGGTTATTTTGATACATTCCCGTTTTCATTCTCAATTTTATTAACTCATTAGAATGCAACAAAGCAGAAAAACAGCTACCAAAAACACAGACCGGATGTGGCTGGAAATTTATTCTTTCCCTTTAACAAAAAAGACTCAACATACAGATCTATTAGTACTCACAGTTACTGACAGCTAATTCAAAGCAAATATCAACTAATAAAATAAACATTTAGTGAGCACCCAACCCACCCCTAACCTGGGACAGTGGTTTTAATAACAGCACAACATTTGAACAAACTGTAAACATTTGTTGCAATTGGCTTAACTCAAAAGACTGTAACAAGGCACAAAAAACAACTAATATGAAAACCATAGACACAAAGCACTGAAATAAGAGTTCTTACAATTTTAAATATTCAAATGAAATTTTTATCAAAATGTACATAAACATGATAAAATAGCCATTTTATTGCTGTATTTCTCTTCATTTATAATTTTTGAGTTTTGTGTATTTGTAGGTCAGACATCTTGGTTTTCATGATCATCATTCAACAGGTCAATACTGAACAGCAAACTTAAAGTTGATATTTTTCTACATAGTGTGACTTTTTTATTAATTTGAAATGGAATGTGTTTTTTTTCCTACATAAGAAAGAGGAAATTTCAACATAATGACTATAAACAAAAAGGAGTCATATCATCATGATCATAGATGCTCAAGAACTTAATCATGTAAATGCAACAATGTAATTATCAATTGAAAGAAGGGAGGAATGAAAAAATATATTAGTATTTTGTTGTCCAAATGAACTTGCTTTGTCCACTCATTTAAATCGCTCCATCCAATAAAGATGTACGGAGGAAGATTTTTGAAGAACAGATTGCAAAAATGTTTTGTTTAAGAATTGTAGGAATATTCTAGTGGATGAAATAATTTATTTACTTGACTCTTATATAGTGGACTGAATAATTGTTCATAGCAAGCTGAAACAAGAAAACTAAAACTTAACAGGAAAAGTGTTTATTTTATAAATTTACAAATATAAATGTAATATTATGAACACCACATAGGAATAAGATTCAAATCGTTTGCATATTCATGTATTGCAATGGAACTATAACAAAGAAAACTTTACCTCATGAAAAGAGTAAACTATTAACTGTGCTTTGTCAATTTATTCAGTCAGAATATGAAATATTTTTTTCAGTTCTATTTTTCATAATAAAACAAAGAAGACAAAGATTTCAAATCAATATTTTTTTCTTTTATTAAGACGTCATCATTTTATTTCAGTTAAAGGATTTTATTTTTTGACTTTAAATATTATTATATTTCCAAAATAATAATAATCTTTATTGTCATATAAACAAATTGAAAACATGTTTGTGACAAAATGAAAAAAAAACAAAATACACTCATATATATATTATAAACTTTTTACTACCAAACAGAATTCATTGTAACATACACATTACTGTATATTTATAATTTGAATTCCATAGGATTTTATTTTGTCCCATGGGATATTAAAAATCCCATGGGATAATTATAGTCCCATGGGATTTTTTTTTGTCCCATGGGACAACAAATATCCCATGGGACTACAGTTATCCCATGGGACCCAAAAAAATCCTATGGGATTTAACCAAAATCCCATGGGATAATGGTCAATCCCATGGGATTTGCCCTATCCCATGGGATATTGAAAATCCCATGTTTTTGTAAATCAAATTACAAAATATATATAATAATAACAGCAGAAAAGCAATGAAATTATTGAATCCCATGTAATTCCGCACATTTTGGTTATTTACACGACACTGTAGGTCTAAGGAGAGGCGGCGGCGGATTTGCAAATGAGTGTTTTGCAAATTAAAAGTGTCCAGTGTTTATTGTTGTTGTTTTTTGGATGGACTGACTGTATTAGGGGATGGGTAGGTATTTTTGTTGTTTTTGGGATGGATTGACCGTATTAGGGGATGGGTAGGTATTGTTGTTGTTTTTGGGATGGATTGACCGTATTAGGGGATGGGTAGGTATTGTTGTTATTTTCGGGATGGGTTGACCGTATTAGGGGATGGGTAGGCATTGTTGTTATTTTCGGGATGGATTGACCGTATTATGGGATGGGTAGGTATTGTTGTTATTTTCGGGATGGGTTGGCGGTATTAGGGGATGGGTAGGCATTGTTGTTATTTTCGGGATGGATTGACCGTATTAGGGGATGGGTAGGTATTGTTGTTATTTTCGGGATGGGTTGACCGTATTAGGGGATGGGTAGGCATTGTTGTTATTTTCGGGATGGATTGACCGTTTTAGGGGATTGGTAGGTATCGTTGTTGTTTTCGGGATGGATTGACCGTATTAGGGGATGGGTAGGTATTATTGTTGTTTTTGCTTTCATGGGATTTTCTATTTCAAAGAATTGATCAGGTGTTATATATGAAAATAAGCAGATTTTAATTTATCATCCATCATGTGACTCACATTTTGAGTTCTATTGTCTCATTGAGGTTCTGTACGGGCGAATATTCATTCCTACATTCTTAAATTTTAGGCCAATTTTCTCTTTTCTTTTTTTCTCCATTATTCTCTATTCTTTATATTTTAGCACCCAATTATTCTCTATTCTTTCTATTTTTTGGTTTAATTTCTTCATTCTATATTTGTTTGCCTTTTTTTCTATTTTTGGCCCATTAAGCTGTATTCTGTAAACCCCATCCAGACCATCATAAATAGTCAGCGTTGTCCATTCCTTTTAGGCTGATTTATTTGAAAGAAAAAAAAATACAACAAAAATACTGATCACTAAGGCAAATTCCAAAAGGGGAAGTCCATAAAAACTGACAAAATCAAACGCTATCAATCAACGGAACAAGTGAAAAACAACTGCCATATTTCTGACTTGGTAGAGACATTTTCCGAAGAAAATGGTGGGTTAAACATTGTTTTATAGATATAAGGAAGATGTGGTATTAGTGCCAATGAGACAACTCTCCATCCAAGTCAAAATTTATAAAAGTAAACCATTATAGGTCAAAGTACGGTCTTCAACACGGAGCCTTGGCTCACACCGAACAGCAAGCTATAAGGGCCCCAAAAATGACTAGTGTAAAACCATTCAAACTGGAAAACCAACGGTCTAACCTATATAAAAAACGAGAACCAAGAAACACTTATGAACCACATCAACAAACGACAACTACTGAACATCAGATTCCTGACTATAGCTAGATAAACCTCTCACTTGTATGAATCCATATTTGATTCAACGTTCTTCAGTCTTAGAGTATTATGTTAACAAATGGTCAAATTAAAGCCTGACATATATGAATTTCATACGTTCATGAAAAAGAATTGTAGAAGAAACTGATGCAATTTAACAGTTGTTGAATGGTCAGTGGTATTGTAAGTTTTTTTTTTTAATTTCGATTTTGTGTTGATTTTATTTTTCGTGTGTGTGTTTGTTTTTTTAATTTTTTTATTTTATTGGGGGGGTGGAAGGGGAGGGTGGGCTTGTTCTGCCTAATGCGCACTTTTGAACATCTTTCGTCAGGCAGGAACGACCAGAGCAAAGCCTTTGCTTGTATCCATGCTGCCAAGCATAGGAAACACTGCCTTACCAAATGTTGACTCGATAAAAAGATTAGACCAGGCAATCTACATATGACCAAAAGATTGATTGATTGATTGGTGTTTAACGCCACTTTCAACACTATCGTGCTATTTCGTGGCGGTCAGTTTTTATTGGAGGAGGAAGCCGGAGTGTCCGGAGAGAACCACCGACCTTCGGTAGGAAAACTGACAATCCTAGTCAATTAAGATTGGAGTCGAGTGTGCCCCGTGCGGGATTCGAACTCAAAACCTCAGTGTTAACTGGCTAGTGATACAGTAGTTGGACTACTTAGACCACTTGGCCACCGAGGCCCCTATGACCAAAAGAAGATGTGGGTATACGTCTATAGAAAAGAATTGACTAGCAAGCATATATGAGAAAAGAAAATACAAAAATACAAAATGGTACTCGCTTGTTTATTACTCATCAAAGTAGATTTATCCTCTCGTTTTGAAATTATATTGTGCAACTTTTTCATATAACAAAAAATAAAATTATTATCTGAAATTGTGGAGAAAAAAATCGAATATTTACGATTATTTTTTGTAATTTGAAATTTGATGTGTTTGATCCCTTGTTTTTTTTATGGATATAATTACCGCTAATTTTCCATTTTCGTTTTGATTTTTTTAATTCTGTGTTATAAGAAACTGCACTTTATAATACATTTTATTAATAGCTTTAACACTTACTAAATATACCTGCATATCGATACTTTTGACTAGCTATATATATAGTGACGCATACATGTATTTGCATAAAATACAGTATAGCTTTTCGTGTTTTTATCGTTGATATGATTATCTGAATTAATCTGTTAAAAATTGGAAAAAGTAATTGTATCTTGTTATTTTCAAATACAGAAATAATTGATGATCATTGATACAGATCACACTTTTTTTCAAAGAAATAAAATTGAGAATGGAAATGGGGAATGTGTCAAAGAGACAACAACCCGACCATAGAACAGACAACAGCAGAAGGTCACCAACAGGTCTTCAATGCAGCGAGAAATTCCCGCACCCGGAGGCGTCCTTCAGCTGGCCCCTAAACAAAAAAGACTATGTGAATTTTGCATTCAGTAGAGGGAGATTATGTGAAAATGAACACCCCAAATAACAAGATGATATGGCAAATATCTAAATTTTGATGATGTAAAATGTCTGCAATTTTTCAATTTATTCTTTTACTTCTATTTAAACACAAATGATTTATCTAAAATTACAATTTCCTATTAAATTATGTATAACAAAAATAGTATAATAATTCTTCGTTAAAACGAAAACTGGTATCCAAAATCTTCGAATTAGACGAACCAGCAGCTTCACGGAATTCTGTTCGGCGTTGTCTTCTTGGTTTCATGATCCTTTAAAGAGCAACAAAATTTAAGAAAAATTGTTAAACACAAAAACATTTTAAAAAACCAAAGTATCATATTGCACTCATTCTTTGATTGTAAACATAATATGCTATCGTAAAATTTATTAACTAATATCTTTTGGTTCAGTTCATTGAAAAATTAAAAATTGCGGACAATTTAAACATAATCTTTAGAAGTTAAGAAAGTTTAAACAGATCGATTTCAGAAATCAAAAGTTGCGGTGAAAATTACAATATTGTGTTTGGTAAACGAGTTTTATGTATTATTATAGCTTATGTCTGACCGTATGGTAAATAATAGTCTATTAAGGACAATTGCTATTATCTAGTTCATGATACAATAGACGTTGACAAAGCGAACGCACCCCAGCTAATCACCTTTTGAACCATTAAACTAAGGGTTACACCATAAATTCCAACGAACGCTACTTAAACGATCGGACAGCGTATATTTAGTTTGGAATAACCCTTCAATCATTAAAGTCTAATCTCAATAATTTTCTTAAACTTTCCCAAACAAACTAATCAGTAATGATTTAAGTTTAACGACGTTATTTAGAATAATTATGAAGCCATTAAAAGCAATGTAATTCTCTTTCTTTAGTTTCGAGGCTATCTTTACTAGTGTCTTTGTACAATGAGGCATTCTTGTGGCGAAGAACATTGATTAAGCTAGTAAACAATATTTTAATGTTTTAAAATACCAAAATGTAATGTCATAGGAACTTGGTGGGAATACTTTTAACTTTATTTTTTTTGTGTTTTAAAAAAGAAATATTGAATAAAACCATGGAATGTCACATTATAAAAAAGAGAGAAAACAAAAAGAACACGGACGGCTTTTTTCCCTTACTTTATTTTTATTTTTCCTTCTTGATAGTTGTAATATTTTCTTTTTTTTTTCTTTTGTAAATTAGTCAGTTGGTTTACTATTACTTATTCTAGTACCGTCCAGGAATTTTATTAATGTAATTCCACTGCAAAGTTTTCGAAATTAATGAAGGATTTCAGTACTAGTATTATAGAAATTCAATATAATTTAAATAAGGATATTATCATTGTTATTATTATTATAAATATTATGTTATTTATATGTTCAATTTGACCACTGATATTACGACGCAAGGATTATGGTGCAACTTGTCAATATTCATTTGACTAATAATAACAATAATGCCAAAATAAATGTGAATAATAATAATAATACTAATGATAATAATGATGTATGAATCCCAATTTTAACGATACTAATATTCACAAATCTAACAAGATTAAGTTAGAACGTGTCTTACACAATTGACATTGTTATTCAAAATTTGTTTTGAAGTACAGTTCCTGATACTAGAGTCTACGAGGAGGAAACGACTAAATTATATATAGTATTATGGATGAAAAATTGCACGCTTTTCTATACCATTCTATATAGAACTGTTTCTCGTGGAGTCACATTTTTTCTGCAATACCAATATAAATTGAAACTTTTTTCGGGTCTGATTTTAATTGCTCGTGTTTCAAATTATATCTTATTAAATGCTTTTCATTTACCCCAGCATAAACTAGACGAGGATTGAATATTAACGGCAAAACTTATTCAACCTATTCCATGACCAGAATATGTCACTAATTGTAGCTGTCTTTTAATTTAAATATTTGATGTTGATGCCCTTGTCTTCGGTTGCCTATACTCGGACGTTTTATATTTTTGAATAAAGCTTCCAAGCTTCAGGTCAAATATTGCATTTGATGATGATATTGTTATTTTGATCGAGATTATTACAATTACAATTCACTAATGCCAAAAAGTGCAAGTTCTATAAGGTTAGTACTCTGTGTCTTTTTTTTTCTTTTTAGTTGTTTAAGTGTTTACTACCGAACTGATTAGTCCTTCCAGTTAATATTTATGTTCTTATGTTCAGCTGTTACATCACTATCACTGGTTAGAGAGAGAGAGAGAGAGAGAGTTGAGCAAGCATGCATAAACATGTTTAACCCCGCCACAGTATATTTGTGTCTAGCTGTCCCAAGTTAGGAGCCTGGAATGAGTTTCCCAAAAAACTTACGACTAAAGTTGATCGTAAGTCTTACACAATACATAAAATTGAGAATGGACATGGGGGATTTATCAAAGAGACAACAACCCGACCAAAGAGCAGAAAACAGCACAAGGCCACCAATGGGTCTTCAACACAGCGAGATGATGCCGCATCCGGAGGCGGATTTTAACTGGCCCCTTTAAAGTTAAGCAAAAATGGACGTCACATTAAACTCCGAAACATATAAATGAACCAAAATAAATAAAAAACATACAGACTAACAAAGGTCAGATGTTCCTGACTTGGGACAGGCGCAAAAATGCTGCGAGGTTAAACATTTTTTGTGAGATCTCACACCTCCCCCTATACCTCTAGCCAATGTAGAATAAACAAACACACAGCATTACGCACAGTAAAACTCAGTTTAAAAGAAGTCCAAGTCCGATGTTAGAATAGGTAACAGAAGAAACTAAGCAAAATGACAATGATCAACATAAATTAACAAAGAACTACTAGCTGTTACTGACATGCCAGCTCCAGACCTCAAATGAACTGATTGAGAGATTATGTCTTCATCATTTGAAAATCAAGCACAATCCCCCCGTTAGGGGTTTAGTATCATACCATCATAGAATATACAAGAAAAACACAGCCCGTATCTTGCCAACAACTGGTTTTAGAATAAATGTGTTTATTTCCGATGCAAAGACACTGTGAGTGAATCAATACTAATTCCAAAAATGTCATCTTTAATGACCTGACAACAGTATCGTAACTATATACCTTCTGAATAAGTCTGTTTAAAGGTTACAGTATACTTATGATCACTTTTAGTCGTATGATTTTTAGTGAAACTCATTCCTGTAACACAATATTTGCTTTCTTTCATAACCGTTTTTCATTTATCATTAACACAAAAAACTGGACACTATATATTTGGTACATACTGGACTGTTATAACAGCCAACAAAAAACTTCACATATGAAAATAAGGTGATGTAGTATGATGGCCAATGAGACACCAGAGTTCATAGTCGGCTATAAAAGGACCCGACCTGAAATATACGAACCAAAATCATTTGAGAAAACAAACAAAAAATTACTAAAAAAAATATGACTGACATGAATCAACGACAATCACTGAAAGGCTTCTGATTTGGGACAGGCATATAATTACAACTTAAGATTGAGCAACGCGAACCTAACTAAAAGCCTGATACTATATTTGGGACATGCTGGACTGTTAAATTAGTGTCCTGTTTTGCACACCCATGTGAATCCATCCTAAGCTATATGCCCCTTTGCCTGTCTCAAGTCCCTGGGCAAAGTATTTATAGCATATGTTGAGGGTGACATAGGTTTTCATACTAATCATTTGGTTTTGTAACTAATTCTTAATTATCATCTGATATTATCACAGAAAATAATTTACAAGATACAATATGAATAATGTTCATTCCCTTAAAAGGCCTATTGGAGCAAAGGCTGTACAGTGATCTTAATTGTTTTAAAATAATCAAACAGCCATAGCCATTGCAAAGTAAAATAATATATATATTAATTTTTTTCATTTTGTTTCAGCAAATTCTACAAAACGGCAAAGATTAAGGTCATTCAAACTGAATATTTCAAAATAAAAATGAACTATTTTAATTTGCTGTCATGCTATTTCAACCAATGATCCCATTTATCAGATTTTAGTGTGCATTTCATAAATTAAAATTTGAAAGAAATATAATTAGCTGACATGTGTTGGAAATTGTCTTAATAAAATGCATGATTTTATGCAGAATGCGAATTTCCATTTTACGATTTATTTTCCTATTCCAAACAAGAGTTAATTTTCTGCGTTCCCTGTTTGTAAAATAGGGAACTGTATCACCTGCTCATCACCGACCACGCCCTCTCCACGTGGGTAGATCAAATATCATCTTTAATCATACCCCTAAAAGCCAACACTTTAATTTTCTTGTCACCGCTCCATGTAAAATTTATCCCCTGTCAGAATCGACTTTGTTCGAACTAGCTTCAGTTTTGTAGAGTTAATTATAAATTAAAATAAGTTTGAATACGGATATTTTATAAACTGAATGCAGTGTGATAATCTCGGAGATTTACGAGACATGTTGCATGATAACGAGACTTCATGAAATTCTAGTTAGACAGTTAATGCTTTTTTGGAATTCATTATGTTTTTATTAGACTGTTTTTTTTACATTCTTGGCGCTTCCATTAAATTTTTTTTAAAGTTTAATATGTTTTACGAAAAAGCTTGATCACCCATCATGGATGATTAGCTTAACAATGGAAGTTGTACAGTAAATTAAAATTCTATTATATTCAAATTGAATATCTTCAAAGATTGAGCTTCTTTCTCCCTTATCCTCAATACTTCTCGTACAACATTTATATTCAACTGATTAGTAAAGAGAAATAGTTGTCACTTGGAATCCTAGAATACTCCTTTTGTAACAGTTCAAGTTGACAAAATTTTGAATTTTTCTTCATTTTTATATGTATTCGTTTTTGTTGTGATGTTGTTTGTAGTTTATATTTCAAGATAAAATTGAGAATGGAAATGGGGAATGTGTCAAAGAGACAACAACCCGACCTAAGATCAGAAAACAGCCGAAGGCCACCAAAGGGTCTTCAAAACAATAAGAAATTTCCGCACCCGGAGGAGGGCTTCAAGTTGCCCCTAAACAAAAATGTGTACTATAGTTCAATGAAAATGGACGTCACACTAAACTCCAAAACATATCAATGAACTGAAATTAAAAAACATACAAGACTAACAAAGGCCAGAGCTCCTGACTTGGGACAGGCGCAAAAATGCGGCGGGCTTAAACATGTTTTGTGAGATCTCAACCCTCCCCTATACCTCTAGACAATGTAGAATAAACAAACACACAGCAATACGCACAGTAAAACTCTGTTTAAAAGAAGTCTGAGTGCGATGTCAGAAAAGGTAACAAAAGAAACTAAGCAAAATGACAATGATACATAAATTAACAAAGGACTACTAGCAATTACTGACATGCCAGCTCCAGACCTCAATTAAACTATTGAAAGATTATGTCTCTCTATCGTATGAATATCAAGCACAATCCCTCCCGTTAGGGGTTTAGTATCATACCATCCTAAAATATATGAGAAGAACATAACCCGTATCATGCCAACAACTGGTTTTAGAATAAATGTGTTTATTTCCGATGCAAAGACCCTATGAGTGAATCAATTTTAATACCAAAATATGCCATCTTTAATGATCTGACAATAGTATCGTAACTATATCCCTTCTGAATAAGTCTGTTTAAAGGTTTGGTTAGCTTTTTAGGTGAATGCCGACATTTTTGTGTTTTGTATAGAATATTACCATAAAAGATTGGATGTGAAATACCCGAACGTATAAGATGTCTGCATGTTGATCTATATTTACGAATGATGTCTTTGTACCGATGATAAAATTTAGTAAATGTTTTGACTAGTTTGTGGTATCGAATACCAGGGTGTAATAATTTTTCAGTAATACAGAGGTTTCTTTCGTTAAAATCAAATACGTTGTTACATACATGTACATGCACGAGCGAATCGAACAAGTTGAGATATGTAAACACCATAAGATGGTGACAAGGGAACGTCACCATCTAAAAATGGATAGTGAAAAATCATCTCTTTTATCATAAATTTTGGTATTAAGCTTCCCGTTAAAGATATAGATATCAAGATCCAGGAAAGGGCAGTGTTCATTGTTAGTATAAGCTTTATTTAACGTCAGTTCAGCAGGATAAATCTCTTTAGTGCATGTACATACTGAAGTCCTCATTACTGAGAGCCAATATATCATCCAAATATCTAAAAGTGTTATGAAAGTTTTGTATCAGATTTTGTTTCGATGGGTCTTTGCTGATTTTAGTCATAAATTGTAACTCATAACAATACAGAAACAGGTCCGCAATAAGTGGTACACAGTTAGTCCCCATTGGAATTCCGATAACTTGACGATATACGGAATATCCATAGCGAACAAAAATGTTATCTAGTAAAAATTTAAGGGCAGTTATCGTATCAAAGCAGGTCCAACTGACATAGTTCATTTGTCTGTTGTTATTGAAAAATGACCTAAAAGAGTTAGAACATATATATTCGCATTCTGACTTCTTAAATGCCCATTTAATAAGGTGTGTGAATTTTTTCTTAATAAGATTATGAGGCAAAGTGGTATATAGAGTAGAAAAATCAAAACTTTGAACAGATTCGAAATCACTAATACATGCATGCAATTTATCAAGTACTTCCAACGAATTTTTAACACTCCAAAAGTATTTAATTCCACTTTTTTCAAAGGCCTTATTAGAACAATTTATTACCAGGTTTTTGATTGTACCAAGTATACTAGTAAGTAGAATAGACAGTTTAGTAGTGGAACAATGGATTGAAGACGGAAATAACTCTATATTTGTAATGTGTTTTGTACAGCTTCAGAAGCCAGTAAATAGTTGGAACTTTCATTGTATTTGGTTCAGCTTGTAAAGATGTATACAATACAGCTGTGGGAAGGTTAAACGATCAGCTAGCAAAAGCGACTGGCGATCCTTAGTTAGTCAAAAACTGGCGAAACTAAGCCGAGACTATATATAGCAAATAGTTGGTGCAGCTCGGGTAGCTAAAAAAAGTAGTACACTTTGGCAGACAATAAGCTAGTACATTGCACCTGTCCGTTTGGGTAGACCGTTATTAGGGAAACGGCATTTCTATAGTATCGCACTTGCTGAAGAGGAAATAGTTAGGAGTCTGAATAACCATAAATTTTCGATTCACCCCGCCTTTTTGATCAAAACTAAGATTACTTTTAATCAGACTTGTACTGTAGATCGAGAAAAATCATATTGCGTGAAGGAGAAAACATGAGGACACAAAAACCAAGACATATTCACTGATTTCATATGTTGGTTATATTCGAGTATAATTTCAAGGACCAGTTTCATTGTCAAATGCAGAAAACGGTTTTTAAAATATACCTCTCTGAAACTGATTCTTAGGTTTGAGAACTACACGTATACGAGGCAGAACCAGATAAATGTAACGGTGATATTCAAAAATGCACCCACGGACAATCAAGACAAATGCACTCACGGATACTCAAGGAAAGTGCTCTCAAGGACATAAGAAATATGGTATATGGTCGTATAAGGCTTTTCTTTGATGAATGAAAGGGACATCTGGGTATACGTCAAAGAGTCTGCAACTGGCCCATGCTTACTTATATTGCGCAAATCTATCAAAGTAATATACTTCATAAAAGGTTGTAGAACTCTAGCTCCTTCTGTTGAATGATGGATGTTTACAGATTTTTGGTCGTCTCTGAATTGATCAATCACTGTAAATACGACCTCTGAAACGAGATTTTGTTTTTTTCTAAATCATATGCAACCCTTTCACAGAAAGGACCGACCAACTATAGAAAGGATATAAAAAAAAGGAAGTACGGTTCATCAACAAAAACAACAAAACAAGAGATGATGGATGCAGCTCAAAGATGACGAAAGAGCTGAATGTACATGTATCAACCTTCAGATATTTGACGAAAACAACAGCGGTTGATATTTTTACGGTCAGATAGCAGCACTGTCGCCTTCCGCCCACTAAACTTTAAAAAAGGAAGACGATAAATTGAATCAAAACAAACAAAAAATTTAATAATGGGTATTTTCGAACATAGTGGAAAGACAACCCAAAATAAACACTAAGACTGTATAAATACGGCAATCATCCACCGACCAACATAAGACCTCCCTTTTCATCAGAACAGCTGTAGCATGGAAAAACTGAGACGACAAAATTGTTTTCGCACAAACATCCGCAGGATTCAAAGTGACATTAACCAATTGCAATCATGATTATTTGCGATATCCGCCCGTTGCACCAAAACCCTAGGGGTTCTGCAACGTACCCACACAGACAGATGTATAGATTGCCAAATTGATATAAAACCCAGCGTTAACATCATAGATACATAGATACATAGGCAAGATAGTTACTTTTTTTATGTACTGAATTCATCTCAACATTTTATGAATGAAACAAGTATAGACGAACTAAAAATTAATTGATGTCATGAAAAAAAAGCGACCATGCCTGATGACGTCAAATAGAAAGAACACATCTGTTTGCAATCATTTGATACAAGGGATTATGTTTGCCTGCATATCGCCTAAAAATCATTAGAGGAACATCAAATCTCGCGCAATACGATGTCTCCATTCTCGACAGTTAAATTTTAAATATTTAAAAAGCCCGGCGAGACTAACGGTTAATTATATATATATAGCCCCTAACGTTTCTAATTATACATCACTCAGGGGCGGATCCAGCCATTTTTTAAAAGGGGGGGGTCACAACCCAGGAGAAAGGGGGGTTCCAACTATATGTCCCCATTCAAATGCATTGATCGTCAAAAAAAGGGGGTTCAAACCCCCGGACCCCTTGGATCCGCCACTGTCTCAAATGTTTTGGTTGGTGCATTCCTGACGAAGACAAATCAAGAAAAAAGCTTCGGACGCACACACTTCTTAAAGTGTTATTCTCATTTACCAGCAATGGGTCGATATCACTACTAGTGAACTGTTAGTTCCCGAAGGTATCATTAACCAAGCATTCAGTTCTGCGACACTGACATGATTTATTAAAGTTTTATTTTAATTCCCATTCAACTTGATAAATTAAGGTATTATTAAGAAACTAAAGTTCAAATTCCTCATGCAAAGTTGACCATTGATGAATTTGGCTTTTCCGTTTACTAATAAGTCAAATTTGGTCATTTAGCTCGTAACGTTTCTACGTGTTTATACATCCCTGGACTGGGTTGCTCAAAACTATAGCTAAATTTAGCCATTGGTTAGCTTATCCAATGGATAATTATCTTATACAGAGGCATACTATCCGTTGGCTATGTTTCTATTGCTCAAAAGCAAAATTGAAAAGTAAAGTGCAGAATTTTCTTTTTTTAGGGGGGAGGTGAAAATTTACATCGAGATCAAATTTTCATGGGTTTCAAAATACCAGTTATGACAGATATAAAGGTTGACCAGTTATAAACAATGAAATTATCTGTAATTTTAAAATATGAATTTAAAAAAACCCATTGTAAATCAACCAAAAAATACCGGCTAAATTTATCCAGCGGACAGCACGTTTTATCCACTTGACAATTTTTGAGCAATAGAAATAATCCATTGGTTTAAAGTTAACCAGTGGATAAGCAGTTTAACCACTGGTTAACACTGTCCAACGTTTTGAGCAACCCAATCCAGGTTTTCAAATGTTTAGGTTTGAGCGTTCCTGATAGAGGTAAGGGAGCTACCATTTGATTTTTATGGGGGGGGGGCTATGGATGAAAAATTTTGTCCTGCCTTTTTTTTTAGTTGTACTCTCTGTCCTGCCTTTTTATTTTTCACACTATTCGGTCCTGCCTTTTTTTTTTATTAGTTTATCCTGACTTTTTTTACATAAATTGTCATCCTGCCTTTTTTTTGCAAAGTGTCTCATCCTGCTTTTTTTTTACTCAAAACTCATGTCCTGCCTTTTTTTCAAATTTCATCTTGATTCTTTTCTTCCAACATATTTCTTACAAAAAACCAAGAAACGTCTTTTTGCACGAAAATTCTATTTTTTTTTTCTTTAAATTTTTAAATAGCTTGTAGGCTGAAAAAAGCAGGCAGACGGATCTACCTTTATTTGTTTCTTTATTTTAATGTTATCTACTGATAAATATGTCGTCTTTGAAAATGTTCGTTTTCTGAATTTCATCAATGAATGTTTTCATCCGGTTATCGTCTTGGCGCTGTCAGTTCCTCTTCGACTTATAAGTTTGGAATATCCCTTTGATATCTTTCGCTTTGATTAACCTGCACGACCAATCCGGGAACTTTTTTTTCTAGATTTGTGACAATTAAGAGCTTTTCATATTGTAAACACACCTGTCTTGTGATGAAAACCCGACATTTAGATTTTTTTCGTCGGGTTACTGTCTCTTTGACGAATACCCAACATCTTATTCTTTTCACATGTTATATATTCAGTGATTCTTAAAACATGATTTATGGTGCAGTTGTATGAAAATTCCAAACCTTTGTGAAAAGATGTTACTAAATACCGATGAGATAAGTTTTGAGCTGTTACTTAATGTTAATCTATGTCACAGAATACCGTGAGAAAGCCATGTATAATACAAAGATTTAAAATTCAAATTAATGTATTTACGTATCCAAAAAGCGATTTTGAGCTGAAAATTTTATGAAGTGTTGTAATTTCTGTTCAAAATGGAGTCGAATTTCCATGTTCCCGCTATAAACATTAAAAATGCCTCCCCTGTCCACCCACTTCCACCTTCATCCGTTCCAGAACGCCTTTGACCGCCCCATCACGCCTAGAGTATTGACAAAAGCGGTTTTAACAGTTTATCTGGACAACTAACGTGAAAATTGTATCGATCTTTGGTGAAGTAACTTTTTAGCTGTTATTTCACATTTAGTAGAGCTGAAATCGATATTATATATAACACGTTAATTTATAGTACCACTGGGTCGGTGCCCTCGTTGCAGCAGAATTGTAACTCCAAGCGTAATCTATGCTTTCTGCACCGGCACAAATCATTCAATTTCTATATATTTTTAATAAAATTTCATGTTTGGAAATTATGCAATTGTTGCGCTACTGATGTGGCTTACTCAATGTTATCAAGACGATGAGTTATATTCTGTCTTGATCCTGGAGCTTAATGAACTAAATGTTTTCTATTTAAGAAGTTTTCGGCCTTTAGTGTACATGATAAAGGTTATTGTAAACCATCGTTTTTACTACGTTTAAATCATTTCAGTGTTGATGAGACCATATGATGGGCTGTATATGGAGGTACGCCTTTTTATTGGAATATAAATGTTTTTTAGCATAAAATCGTCAAAACAATTTGCTGCTAAGCTTGGCGGTATTAAATCCATATTCTCTAAAAAAAAGCACACCCCTTTCAAAAAATCCTATATCCGCCCCTGATAACAGCGGATCGTAGCAATATATAATATAAGCTACAGACAATCATGTTTAGTTTTCAATTTTACATACATCTATGTAAACTAATCTGCAACAAACTGGATTTAAAAAAAATGAAAGTTTTCGAACTTTAATAATAGTATGACGTGAAAGGTTTTTATTATCTTTAAGTTTTTGCATATAAAATTGAGAATGGAAATGGGGAATCTTCAGATTTTTTGCCTTTATAAAAGATTTGCTTTTTTTGGTACAGTTTAATTTTTGGAAAGTGCAGTAAACAACTGGATTTTCAAATGCAAGTAATTTGTTTAGAAAAAGATGAATCGTTATAATACAAAGAGCGGGATAAGGCACGAGCATCAGTGCACCGATACTGTTGTACTTGTAGTTTTTGATAGATGATTACGAAAAAGATGATTTTTGCAACACGTGTTGAAAGATTACAGATATGCAATAATAGCATTTGTAAATTTTTGTCAAAGGTTAAAAAGGTACGAGTAATTATCAATTTTACGCTTAAGTTCAGAAGTAAGTTATTTTGAGACAAGGCGTGATTTTAGCTCGTGCGGACATGCGCAATCGACCTAAACATGTCAGAAAAAAACAAAATTTCCATAAGTACAATTAAATTTCTTCAATTTTCATTCAAAAATAATATTATATGTTTTATGTTTTATGATTTAAAGGGACTAGTTTTCTTTAAGATCTTTATCAAATATCCCATTAAACGAAGCGCGCGTCACTTTAGCAAATTAGCTGACATAATAATATAATTATGGATTGCACTGACTTTATGATTGATTTATAGTTAAAATTGTATGTTTAATAAAATTACCTAGTATTTATTTAATTCAAATGATAAAATAATTGAAATGAAATAAAACATATTCTTACGTTTGCAACTCAATGCACAGTCGCGTAGAGATGTAATGCGATTTTGCATGCATTCAAAATGCCAATATGTTAATTTGTACGTGCACTTTTTGACAGATATCATCTTCCTGAAGTGAAAATCGATGCTTATAACACAAAAAGAAGACTCGATGTTTGAAATCTGTGCATCAGTATCTACATGTTGTCTTTTCATACGTTTTGTTTTAAAGAAAAAATAATTTCTAACTAAATCAATTATATCCTATATTTTGACCGTACCCTATCGCCTAGGTAAATATTGGTAATGCTGCTTCTCCATGAAATTTTGACATTTAAGAGTAAGAGCAAATTCTGTGCGAAACTTTCGGAACACACGAGTTGGTTCAGAGTCAGTATTAAAATGTCCGGATATAATGGTTCCCGCTTTCCGATATAGAATTCTATCTAGTGATCTAGACTGCTAAACCCTAGCTCAGCATATCGGTCTCGTCATGATCATATCACAGGTATACATGTAATATCTGCCATTGAACGTTATGCATCCGATATGAAATGCTTATCACCGTCTGCAGTGAAAATTAGCATATATCTTTGCAGATCTTGAAAGACGGGTTATCCGTATCAAAAAGACAAGTTTGACATTTAGATAGACCGTTAAGAACAACCTGCGACCAAATTTTAATGTAAAAAAAGTACGGGTATGTATTGCTAAATTCATTTTACTTCAAACAACTGTTTTATTAGAATTATTTTTAATTTCTCATTCTTAAATTTAGTTTAAGCAATATTTATTTAGATAAATCATCATACAATAAAATACGGTATTTGTCAAAACTTTTAGGAATTTTTGGTCCTCAGTGCTCTTCAAATTAGTATTTTATTTGGCCTTTTTGCCTTTTTTTTTATTCGAGCGTCACTGATGAGTCTTTTGTAGACGAAACGCGCGTCTGGCGCAAATACAAAATTTCAACCCTGGTATCTATGATGAGTTTATATACACTTGAGAAAAATATCTATAGGATTCAGAAAAAAGCAAACTTTGGTGGATACTTGTCGCATTGGCAATCATACAGCATCTCCTTATTTTTATATAAATTGCTTTTGCAAATCTGTCTTTTCAAGTTTACTCAACCATTACTTAAATATATATGAATGATATACAGTACAATGTCACTATGAATTAGGCCCCAAAACTGTACAATCAAGTAAATATTAACCTCCGAACTGAGTTTTCCTGCAGTAACGGAATCTTCAACTTACTTTTTGAAGTGAGGGCTTTTTGCGGCTAAAATGTATAATTGTTGTTTAATTATGTATCTTCCGTATGTCACGACATCTGCTTTTAATCATTGAATTTAATGACAAGTTAAATTATTTTATGACTATTTTGTAATTATTTTAAATTTCACTTAAGCGATTCTAATAATATCTATGAGAATACTGCAGACGAAAATATACCACAAAACACGGGTGCAATTAATATAATAGTCAACAAAATACCGTGAATATTGATAAGATAGGAAAATAATTAAATAAATTTTTTTCTAATGTTATTTTCTCATCATCAAAATTTGAATTAAATTTTCTTGTCATCTCTTACGATAATTCCAAATTACAGTGTGAACTACATTCTGTGGCGCAATTCAAACATTATGAAAAGAAATGTAAAATGATTTTGAAGCGAAAAAAACTTTTACAACAAATAACTTTTATATTTATAGAAAATAATTGTATCATATTTAATCCAGTATAATAATGCAAGTTTGGCTTACATCAAAGTTAAATTACTTGTATACTATTTGATGATTTTGGATAATAAAGTTTGATGAAGACCAACATGTAAAATATATGTAGGACTTTTGAGCCGCGATGGTACTATGAACCGTGATGGTCAAGCTTAAGTGCGATGGTTTGACGCTGAAGTGCGTTTTTGATCACGTGGAAGTGCGATGGTGGAATTGTGGCGCTATGTTCTTGATTGCTATGCCGAAGTGCGATAGTCACTACATAATCTATATATTTTCTATATTTTTCATATTCACATGTCGATGTAGAAGTCTAACAATTTGTTTTATACGGCTGCTGTGGATAAGAACTAGACATGAGATAGATCACCAGGTTGATCTTTACTGCAACTGGAGAAAATGTTGAATGTTTGGTATTTATAAGCTAACTAATAGAAAATTCAAACTCTTATAAGAATTGGACATCTGTAGCTTTTAAACTATTTATCACGCGTCTTATAGACTACCGCGAAAGAACCACCGCACTCCGGCTCAGACCATCTCATTTCATTGTGACCATCGCACTTCAGCGTCCCTATCGCACCTCCAAGTTCTATTTATATATTTTCGATTTTGTACTCAGTTGTTTCCTCATTTCGTAGGTTAGAATGTTCGTTTACTCCCTGTGGAAAATGATCGTCCCCTTATTACTTTCAAGCAAAATTCATTTTTCTTTATTTATTGATGTCACTGCTTTCATTAAATTGTTCTTCTATGGGGTGTTGAAATTGCCTCGTTTTACCTTTACCACGTGACAATTTAACAGTTGTATACCTATCCGTACACAATCTGTTTCAGTTCAGGATGTTTAAGTTCCTTCTTTATGCAATAACCATGACGATGCTTTGATAACTATATTAGCCTATTATGTTGCGGTGCAAGGTGTTAAAATTCCTTCTGTATGCCTTTGAAGTAATTTAAAAGCTTGTATACATATAAATGTAGGATTCGGAGGTGCGACGGGGACGCTGAAGCTGATAATTTAATAAAGCTGGCCTAGTAACATGTGAACATGAATATTCCATCTATACAAAGAAAGAAAAACTCCCGTGTACAAAATTGAAAATATGTTTATTTACTTTAAAACCTTGGTCAAGAAACGTGTGAAAATGAATATTCCATCTGCAAAAAATATCCTCCTGCAACCAGCCACCCTCCCCTCAAAACATATAAAATTATCGTCCCTCAAATTGTCATTTAATGGAATAATCGGATCCGATAGTTCATACTATTTTATCTAGTTTCCAGAGAAACAGTAAAATTTAATGTTTGCATTTTTTCTGACTTTTTCATGGTCCAGTATTCACTACTATGGATTAAACTCTTACAGGATTTCTAATTTTAATTGTCATTAAACTCTCGTTTACCAACGTGAATTTGCCAAACGTAATTCGGCATTCACCAGGCCTTCATTCAAGAAAAAATCATGCGACTAAAATTGATCAAAAATATATTGAATTTTCATTACTTAAGATTAATTTTAATAAGATTTTTTGAAAAAAAGCAGGCCAGGGCTTTTCTGGGCAAGCAATACGACATATGTTTTTGAGGGATGTATAAATACACAGCCATACACGTTCGGTTAGAGTTAGACGTTATTTTTCGACAATCCGTGTTAGGATAGTCACGTACAAAAACAGAAGTTTAATAGTTTTAGCAGAAAATTTGAAGTTGTATGTTGTCCAATATCAAGATTAGAATTCTGCTCCTGAGCACCACATCCTTTTGTTTATACTGGCAATCTAACTTCTGTGTCATTTGGTCTCTGGTGGAGAGTTGTCTTATTGGCAATTATACCACATCTTCTTATTTTCATAAATCTATTCTTCGTCCCGTTAAACATTCTTTGGAGAACATTGAATTATATATCAATTTGTTTTCGTCTTGAAACTTGCATTACATGTTTGCTACTGGAGGTTATTGGTGACAAGTATCAAATTTTAGACCAACAAGGCTGAGCACAGATCAACATAGAAGTGTAGATAATAGAACATCAAGCTAAACTATACGCTACGTTTCTTTTTGCAGAACTGCCTGGAGGAAAACAATCCAACAAAGACAATTTTGTCAATTATGCCAGCAAGTGTCCAAGAGTCAATGCGTCGATTATATTATAGTAACAAATATTTAGATTAAAACAAACAGCTCACACTAATGTTATACTCGTATTGCTGGCAGGTGCTGTTTTCATTTCAAAAGTAGTTGTTCGGCAGTATCGATGTTTTATTTATATTTTGGACTACACACGAATAATGATAAATATAATAATATGTGAAAAAAAACATCCTGACAAATTTTGATATGTATTTTGTATGTAGATGCAAATACTTATATTCAACTGCGCTTGCGTTAACGAGAAGATAAAATATAAAAAAAAGTATTCAAGTTTTAAATAGTTTGTGATTTCAACCTGTGAAAAGGTTTGTAATGACTACTGCTTAACATCTAAAAATGGTTTTGAACTTTGGTGTGTGCCCATTACGTTAACGTTGAGATTATGAACATCTTCACTCCAGGATTAGAATTCTTCACTGCGGGATGAACATTCACCATTTTACAGTCACTGGTCATGGTCAAAGGCACTCATCTTGTTATACGAAAGTATTTTAATATTGAACCAATTAAATTTAAGTGTAGAACAACTCTCTAAGATTTTAACGCCGATTTGAAGGATTGTTATTGAAATTCGTGTTTATTTCAAACATTATGTACTAAATGTAAAAATATGTCCATTATCTTTGTCGAATACATGGAAAACACGCCCTGCTGTTTGTTTCTTCTGCTGGTCAGTCGTGGACAATGCCTTATCAAATGACATTTTATGTCCGTGCACTGAAACCAGCCAGATGACTTTTGAAAAGAATGTGCTTAGTCCCTACTAATTATACTCCCCAGGCCATTGGCCGTACAAACAAACTTCACAAAAGACCTGTATCCGTTCTTAACATTTTATGATTGTTGACTGCAAAATCTCGGACAATCTCAATTGTTCTCAACATCTCGTCACGGCATGCGTCTCTACAGCGCATGACATAACATACAATCGGAATCCTTTGAATGTTTGTTGTTACGATAGTTCATTGATTGTCCAAACATTCGAAATAAATTAGTTTTATTATGACTATAAAATATTTTTATTTTGTTTATCAAGGATTTAATTAACCTAAAGCTTGAACAAAGTGCTCAGTACAGATAAATATAAAGATCACAGTCTTTATTCGCCATTAGACTTGTAATTATCTCCTAAACACATTAGATTTCTTACAGAATACAGAAGATTCACTTGCAGTCGTGATTATATTGAAATGTTAATGTTATTGTGGTTTAATACTTCAAAGATGGAAATAAAATTTAGAACGTCAGCATGATAATGCACCAAAATCTAAATTTCGAGGCCTGATAATATGATGCGAATTATGTATTACTTACACAAAAATAATTGTCATTATTATTATTTCGAAAATCTTATATTCACAATATAAATTTGTAAAATTCAAAATATATCTATAATAATAGATGTTATAGATATATTTTTTGGAATTTCCAATTTACAAAATAGGAAATATAATATATTTACTACAAAATATGCGAGATTAATCTGAAGATACATTTTTAAAATGTATTGTTATAAAATATAAAAAAATATTGTGTAAGTTTCCATAATTGTTAATAAGTTTAGAGAATATGATATTCCTGAGTAGGAATGACTTGAATTAGAACTTCAAACTAAACTTCAATATCAAAACTTGGTTTTCATATACAAATAAACTTCTAAAACTGATTTGCTCTGAACACAAAAAAAAAAAAACCTGGGGCCGGTTTCACGAAGCTATCCTAAGACCTGTCATAAGATATATCTTAGGACATATCTTATGATCCTCTTATGACTATCCTAGGACATATCTCAGACCTCGCCTCGAAGCTGTCTTAGGATGATCTTAGCAAAGATAACATAAACCTGTCGCAAGTTCTTTAAATTTTCATGTAAATGTAGTATGTATTTCCCATAAATTACTAAGTGTATTGATAATTAGATAATTTGCAAAATCAATATAAAAAATAAGTGTTATTTATATAAATAATCTATTGATAATATACTAATATACAAATGAACTTTAAATACAAAATCGAGAAAAAGGAATAAAATTATGATTTTTTTTTGTATAAGTGAGTTGAATTCAATTTGTCACTGTATCGGTTATAATAGGGTTAAAGGATAAAATCGTGCATTCTTGATACCAATACATCGAATGTTTATTGTTGACAAATCATGACAATCCGTCAACCAAAAAAAAGATTTAGTTGTGAGCCGGAAAAGGAGAATGGATAATTAGATAATAATAAGATAATTTACAAAATTAATATAAAAAATTAGTGTAATTTATATAAATAAACTTATGACTATCCTAAGACCATCATAAGACACCTCTCGTGTAGTCCTAACTTTATGACCAACTTTAAGAGGTGTCCTAATTTAGGACCACTTTGTGAAACCCACTTAGGACTAAGACATGTCGTAAGACCATCCTAAGACATGTCTTAGTCCTAAGACAGCTTCGTGAAACTGGCCCCAGGTTAAAAGCATACTAGGGTCCTATACAAAACTTTGATTCTAAGGGTATTGGACTCGTAATTGAATATAAAATAAGGATATGTGGTATGATTGCCAATGAGACAACTATCCACCCAAGTTCAAATGAAGTGAATGTGCGCAATTATAGGCAACCGTACAACCTTCAACAATGAGAAAACCCCATACCGTATACATGGTATAGTCGGCTATAAAAGGCCCCGAGATGAAAAATATGAATCAATTTAATTGGGAAACTATAAGTTTGTTTCAATATACAAACAGTACATGCTTTTTTTTCTGCATTTATCATGTTTATATATTATCAAATGTTTTGTTTATTTGTTCGCAAATCTATTTTTTTTAAGTTTTACAGACGACACTGAGTTTGTCTGTTATATTTCGCTTGAAAATTATATACCATTGTAATTATAGATGTTTCCAGCACTCTGGGTTATACATAAAATCGTTAAGCTAAGTAACACCTATATTATTAACCAATTGATATTTTAGAAACATTCATCTCAAATGCATATCTCTAACTATTTTCAAATTTTTGGTAACTTCTGCCATACAATTATTATACATTTTAACATGCATTTCCTGCCAAACATTTAAGTAAATGGATACAAAGACAACACTTTCCGGCAAACATTCGTTTTCCTCTAAAGCAAGCACATGCATTGTGATGTTCTGACACTTGTTTCTATGAAGACTTCATTTGTGTCTTCGGGTTGCTGTATCGTGATCATATACCCGACTTCTCTTTTTGTGCAT
Organism: Mytilus californianus; assembly: GCF_021869535.1. Taxonomy (NCBI): domain Eukaryota; kingdom Metazoa; phylum Mollusca; class Bivalvia; order Mytilida; family Mytilidae; genus Mytilus; species Mytilus californianus. The sequence continues at coordinate 43,933,534 of NW_026262582.1, read as the reverse complement.
ATGGTTTTAGTGAAATAGTTGTTATTTTGAATTCCAGCAAAAAATCCTTAGATATGAAATAAACAATAATAGCACAATTCCATATGGAATTATCACCAAAAAAAAACTTACAAAATGGAAGCCCATACTTCTTATTTTATACTTATTTCAAAACGTGCGTGCTCTGTTTTTTTTTTAATTTGTTTCGAATATGAAGCTTTCATGTTTAAAATTCGGGATCAACATTTAAGAAAAAAGATAATTCATTAATCGTTGCTTGTGTAATGTCGAGCGGCTAATACTCAATGGAAATTGAAAATAACGTACTTGGTTGTCCCTTTCAATTGTAAAATTCAAAATGTTAAAAGTTATTATGTTTATTGCGTTTTTGTTATTGATATTTCCTCGTTGATTTTTTGTTTTTGTCATTCTAAGTATGAGTAAAATATATGCCACTGGACGTTAAGCAAACAGCTATCAATACACATCCTTTTAATGTAGTTCTCATTTCATTCAGGGATAACATTAAATATGAGGGGCCTGATGGGTTATTTTCGTTCTTCGTGATCGGCGCATTTTCGCTATCGTGATCCGTTTTTCTACAGATTTATTACTCTTTTTACTCTTTTTATATTTTGGTGATCCGTGATCATGGAAATTTATTTTCTGTGAATCGTGATTGACAAAAAAATCAACTCGTGAATCGTGATGAGACCCCCCCCCCCCCATCAGGCCCCTCAAATATGTTTCATTTCTAAATTTCTGAATCACGGTTTACTTTGTTGAAACCTCCATTAATTTGTAATCAAACATTTAACCCCAGATGAGTCAAAAATAGAGAGAAAATATGGTTTGTATAAGGAAACAAGTCTCTTCATTCAATTTAAACATAATTTATTTTGTTGCGAAAAATTCTGATTCAGATACGATGAGTCCTTGATCGTGAATATTATAGCACAATGAATCAAAAGACGGAGAAAGGGCAGAACCAATCATCCGGAAAATCTAATTTTATGCGAAAGTCCTTGTTAACACGATCAAAGGACTCAATAGCCCATTTATGATATAATTTTAAACAACCCCTAACATGTTTCGTATAATAAAGAGTGTCATTTGTATTAATCGGGTAATATGTCGATTTATTGACAAACCAAAATTATTAACGAAACGAATTACTGTCAATTATAATGAAAGCTAAACTCTTTTAAATGGATTCTTAACGACCCTAAATTTTTATATACATCTTTTATTCCAAAAACTGCCCTAATATTTAAAAAAATGCGGTAGTATGAAAAATATGTTCCCCTATTATCGAAATTTAATTATACGTATTGCTTGTTTAGCATATTTTTCTCTTGAACATTATGCATATGAAATAACACGAGCGAAAATACATGCATGAACACGCAGTTCAATACTATTCTCAAAGCTTGTAGTGGTCCTTCGTTCATATTCAAGTTTAGACAGCATTTTGGTTGCATCTTCAGTTTTCCCATGCAAATCATGTAATTTTCAATTGAAATCACAAAGAGGCGTTATATAGGACAAAAGTAATAGCTTACGTATGGCGTTATATAAGACAAAAATAATAGTGTACACATTCGAACATGTCATCAGTACCAATTCGACTAAATACGCCATGTAAACGAAATCAATTGTAAATGTTTCTCTTCTGTTTCATCTTTATTAAACATAGTCTTATTGTGATTAAAATTATTGACAGATCTTAACAAATTTGTTCTGAACTTGAGGCGACGCAGACTAGCGCTTTACATACTATTTGTGTATTGAATTTATACGGTTGAATACTTTGCATATGTTTGACCTCTAGACGTTTTTACAGTTTTGTGTCGGTGGATTGATGTCGACAAACATTGATCGAGCATAAATGTATAAGCTTAAACTGTAACACATAGTTCAAGTAATCACATGACATATTTTCAAGAAAGGTTCATCTCGTTAGTACCAAAGTGGCTGCTAGCGAGTGGCTGCTAGCTTGAGTCTAGCAGTACCAAACGTGTTATTAGAGGTGAGCTGGATACGCCTGGTTCCGATCTTTCTTCTGCCAAATTAAAACTACTTATTATAGATATTAATATTTCTAGACGTGGACTATTCATACCCGTGATTACTTCTGGTTTAAGACGAAGTTAAATATATACCTTATTTCGAAAATCTATTTTAATTTTACATCGGCATCGTCCTCCATTTAATTTCGATAACAAACGTTAGGGTTTAGACGCATTAAAATACAACAACAAAAAACGAAAACAAACAACTGGAAAAAGAACTTTGCACCAACTATTGAAAGACCCTGTTCAGAATACTTTAAGCAAGAAAACATTAAATAAAAGAAAATAAGCTGAAAATAAGTTGTTTTGTTATAAATTAGCCCGCTAGTTTTCTCGTTTGAATTATTTCACATTTTTTATATTTAGGGCCTTTTATATCAGACTATACGGTATGGGTTTTTCTAATTGTTGAAGGCCAAAACGGTTGCTTATAATAATTGCTTACATCCACTTCATTTGAACTCTGGTGGATAGTTGTCTCATTGGTAATCATACCACATCTCCTTATTTTTATATGAATTAATAATGACGGACAGGTAAAAAATGTTATATTTTATTGACATGGCTGTCCTGACCCGTGGTTTAAAAAGTTAAATAACAAAAATACCGAACTCCAAGAAAAATTTAAAACGGAAAGTCTTTGATCAAATGGCAAAATTAAAAGCTCAAACACATAAAACGAATGGAAACAACTGTCATATTCCTGACTTGGTACAGGCATTTCCTTATGTAGAAAATGGTGGATTAAACCTGGTTTTATAGCTAGCTAAAAGAATGAATAAGGATAATAATATATGTGATTGCCAATGAAATCAATATTCACAAAACACATAATTGAGCAAAATTAGATAAATCATAGTTTTCAAATGTGGCGGATAGTTGTCTCATTGACAATCATACAACATTTACTTATCTTTATATAGACAAATTCATTAAAGACAAAGAAAGAAAAAAAACTTATATAATAGAAAGCTTTATATTTGTATATATATTTCTTTATAGCATCTTGTTAAAATGTTACATTTGATGACAATGCTGACAGTTAGGATTATTTTAACCTATCTTAAAATTTGTATGGAGAATACCGTAGCTGTATTTGGCAGAACCTTTCGGAATTTTGGGTCCTCAATGCTCTTCAACTTCATATTTTATTTGGTCATTTTAGCCTTTTTCTATTCGAGCGTCACTAATGAGTCTATGTAAGACGAAACGCACGTCTGAAGTACAAAACTTTAAATCCGGTATATGACGAATTTATCTAGATCAGTTTTCCTGTTTCCTGATACCTTAAAAGGGAGCTACCATTTGATTTTTATGGGGGGGGGGGGGGCTAGGATGAAATTTGAAAAAAATAGGCAGGACAGGAGTTTTGAGTAAAAAAAAAGGCAGGATGAGATTATTTGCCAAAAAAAAAGGCAGGATGACAATTTATGTAAAAAAAAGTCAGGATAAACTAAAAAAAAAAAAGGTAGGGCCGAATAGAGTGAAAAATAAAAAGGCAGGACCGAATAGAGAGAAAAAAAAAGGCAGGACAAAATTTTTCATCTTAGCCCCTTCCCCCCCCCCCCCCCCCCCCCCCCCCCCCCATAAAAATCAAATGGTAGCTCCCTTAATACAGTTTCTGACAGTTTTGGACAGTTCTACCCTACAATAACTCTATGACATATTATTCTGACAGACTTGAATAGAGACAATAACTGATCCCGATTGTATTTCTAGCAAAATTATGACAAATGAAATTACATGTTGTCAATAAACCTCGTCTGTAGTGATAACAGTGTCCTTTCCGCAGGACTTTTGTATTTTACCCGAAAAAATTTAGGAACGAGAATCCGCTCTTAATTAACAGGGTGAAATCAGGAGCTCCGGAAGGATAAAATGGTATTTCCTGTCCCACCAGTAACATATGTCACATCTACAATTAAAATAAGTACGTATGTTCACCTTCGTCCTTTTTTATGTTCGTGTTGCTCGATTTAATCTTTCTGTGTAGTGTTTAAGGGTCGATGTTTGATCTTTCGTCGTATTTTCGTTTGGTCTTGGTGTTGTCATGATGGTTTTTACAGCTCCTTAATTAGTATCTTCCACCTTTTTATTCGTATATACAAAAAAATAAGAACACGTGGTATGATGATTGCTAATAAGACAACTATCCATAGACCAAAGCACAAAGATGTAAACAATCAAAGGTCACTCTCTGTCTTCAACAGTGAGCAAAACCCATATCTTATAGTAAAGAAGGCGGTACCGGTATGACAAAATGTGAAACAATTTAAAGAGAATGCCGAAGGTCTAATGTATACTTCAACAATGAAATTGAAACAGATATGACAGACTGCAACATACGACAACCACTGGATTACAGGTTCTTGGCTTCGGACAGCCACTGACAGAATGTGGTGGGGTTCAACATATTTACAAGCGCTACACCCTCCGGTAACCCTAGACAGTGGTTTAACCTTACAACAGGACAATACACTGCCAAAGTCAGATGTTAAGAGCTTTTGACTCTTCAGATCTGTACTTAGCACAAAAAGACAAATCAAAAAGACAAAAGACGTAAAGTATACTGATTAAATAGTACTCTCAATACTGGAAAGCTAGTTTAAAAATTATATACTAATAAAACCTGTTTTAAATGTTTGAAATAAATGTACTCTTGCTTTTTTATTTGAATCTTTTTTTGATAAAAATGTCTGAAATAGTTGATGTGAACAAATATAACCTTATATGTGCCTGTTCTAAGCCAGGAGCCTATAGCTTGCACTTCTGTAAATATAGATAATGCAATTTCTCATAGGAACTCCTTTTACGGCTAAAACTGTGCCACTTTTACTCATGATGAAGTTTCGTAAAAAATTATATCCTAGAATGGAAAGTTCATATGCACTACTATTTTTTTCAAAGGTCAAAATATAGGGCTGTGCGGCATATTTTCAACATTTCTGTACTACCCTTCCCTTCACTTTGGGTCTTCCTCAGAATTTCAATTTAGCAGCTATCCATGTGTATTTATACTGGTAACATTCCCAAGTTATGTCTCTGCGAGATGAAACATAGAGGTCATACCCGGGAACCAGTAGGTAAACAAAACAAAATATCTATGATTATTATTATCTCCCCAAAAGAGGCGTGGTTTGTGAAACAGCTGTATTTACAAAGTGGAACCTGTTGTTTAGTGGTTGTTGTTGGTTCATATCTGTTTTTCGTAAATTGGTTTTTGTTATAAATAATGGCCATTGGTTTTCTCGTTTGCATTATTTCACATTTTCACATCGCGGCCTTTTGGATAGTTGTCTCATTAGCAATCATACCACATCTCCTTATTTTTATTTTAATAACATCTACTCTATCAAGTTTTTGTTTTCCTTTGAACAGATTACAAATTGTACCTTCAGTTATTGTGAATAATTTATTTAACAATTTAAAGAACTTTTACAACAAAAAAGAACAATCTCGTTAAAATGGCACCCATTCTTCGTTTAACTGTCAACAATTATTGTTTTTGCGTTTTGTCTCATTTGTCTCATTTGTTTTCTTTTTCTGTATAATTACTGTGGAAAGTACTGGATTGGTACAGGAAAAACACACTTAACAATAAAATTACTTAACTACAGAAAAGATGTAACAATAGACAATTTCTTTATCAGAGTTCAGTGCAGCTAATTGATTTAAATGCAATTAACAAATTAAACAATATACGATTAATTTGTTTCGGTTTTTGGTCTGAAAGCTGCGTGATCACTGCCACCAATTTCCTTCTTTGGTATGAGTTTCTGGTCAGTACTATTTTCTGTATCGGAACCACTTCCGGATTTTTTACCTTCGGTGTGAGTTTTTGTGTGCTTAGCAAGATGATCACTACGCATGAAACGTTTATTGCAAGTAGGGCAAGCAAAACGTTTTTCACCTGTATGTGTCCGTAGATGGCGCTGTAATTCGTCAGAACGAGTAAACCGTTTGCCACAAAACAACCAATTACAAACAAACGGTCGTTCTCCGGTGTGCCATCTCAAATGAGCTTTAAGATGTGAAGATTTTCCATACACTTTTCCACATCCGGGAATGTGACAGCTGTGAACATTTTTCTTTCGTAAATTTGCGGCGGCTGGGCCAAGCCTTTCCAATTCTTGACAGTTCGGGCAACTACATGTTGCCCTACCAGTATAACGTCTATTTGACCTTGGACTAGCATTTCCATTTATACCAACACGTGACAAATACGGTGTCATAGACGAATCGGACTGCGTCGGCAGTATTGATTTATAAGTGTCTTGTAATAATGATTGTCCTGTTGATAAGTAAGGTGTAGAATTTGAACTAAGCCCATGTCCAAGAGCATATTCGTTGTTTGGGTAATTAGCACCAATCTGTGAGTGAAAACCGGAAGTTGCACCGCTAACATCGGTAAGCCAAGCTGATGGCGTTGTGTGCAAGTCCCACCACGCAGACGCAGGATTGACAGAAGGTGTTACCTCCGATTTAATGCTGTGAGAATTAGGGTATGACCAATGTTCATATGGATTTGTTGTAACTGTTGGCACTCTAGAATATAGTCCACTTAAAGACGATCCAGAAAGCGCTGATTCGTTGTGCATCTTTTGAAGTAATGATGATGAAGTGACGTCAGGTTGTGTGTTTGATGACATCATAGAATGTAAAAACTCACGATCGTAACTTCCAGTACAACTAGATAAGGGACTTGTCTTAGGATATGAATAAGATGCAGTCGTAGATGTGATTGCCGTTGGTCTTTGAGGATTTATTGTGAGTGGACACGTAGGTCCGTTTAATGAAGTTGGTGACCGTTTCCATGGGTGAAAACCTTTTCCTACCGCAGCATCGGCTAGCGGTGGTGGACTTCTATCATTTATCTTGTTGCACTGAGCAGCCAATAGTGCAAGTGGTGTTCCACCAAACGGATGGGGGTCCTAGAAAATAAAGAAACAAATTAATTACGATATACAATTTTATAGAACAGCCTAACATTGAATTAGAATTCTTTTAATCTCATAAACTCATTTTATTCATTGTTTGGTCTTAGCGATATTTGACAACAACCCATATCTAGATGTTGCAATTCCCGGATAAACGCTAAGTTATGTTACTTTTCTTTTAACAACATTTAAAATTCCCGAAAAGTTGAGAATTTTGACTGCTTAAATTTATATAAAAAATGAAACTTCATATTAAGCAAGTGTTTATAGTGCATACGATGTTTGATAACTGAAGCAGCAACAATAAGACATGCCGAATATGAAAGAAACTCTTGGAAAAAGAAATATGCCTATGTCGGCTCATTAGCAACATATCGAAGCTCGATTCAACGAAAATCAAGGATTTTCCCAGCTAAGCGTCTAACTTTTGTCAGGACTGCAGCGAATATTTTTCATGAATAGAAGATATACAAGTAACAGTTCAAAAGGCAAAAAAGACAAATAATTAACACGACACATACTATAGTCACAGCTAGTCCCAGTACAAGATAAAAACATCGTATCTAAGAACAACCTCGACCTTTCCATCAGGATTATATGAATTTCCTTTTAAGAAACAAAGAAAATTTAATGAGAATATAAAAAAACTGCTGCCCTTTATACACACGATGAGAAAATAGTTGGTATATGATATATATATAGTTGATCCAATGTTGTTTTCCCCGTTCAGCCATGTATATCGCATCCATAATGTAGTTACATATGTAGCAATAGAGGCAAATAAGATAATGTAGAGCAGTTATAACGTCATCAGTAGATAGCCTAACGCTAATAATATCAAGGAATTAGCTTTTCACCAGAAGATAGTTGTATTGTCTTTACATGTAATGTACAATTTATTTTTCAGAGGAACGTATGGAATAGTCGTGTATAATAACAATCTCACGCCACAATATGTTGTCTCTAAAACTTGTTCGCTAATTTGAAGTCGTGAACGAGTTATATTGTTACAGCATGTGATCAAATTTATACAGTTGTCACGTGATTTTACTCCCAAATTAAGGTAGTTTAGAGCAATTAATACAAAACTGTTGAATTGGAAAAATACACTGTAAATAAAAATTCATCAATTCTTATTGAATTTTGTGTATTTTTTCAATGGTTTGCAATAGGTTATATTCTATATTTAGATTCTTTTTAATAATAAAGGCTGGAGTACAATAACATTAAATTGTAAATTTTGTATTTTTTATTGATTAATGTCAAATATAAACTGCGGGAAACCGTAAACCTAGCTTTGTCGATTTTCACTATTCGATTTTTCTTTCTTTGTATGTTCTATCTATTGCACTTTACACTTTAGAAATCTTGCACACAAAGGTATCTAGTAATGAAGATTATAAGTTAGAAATTTCCTTTACTAATAAGAATTGTGGCTCTTTGTACCAAAAAATCTTACTATTAAATTGATCATCAATTACCTCACTCCGATACCAGTGATTTTTGTCGTAATATTTTTTTATGAAAAGGACCGTTGTTTCTTTAAAACTATAACGATCTGTCATGTTGGATATTCTATTCGTGTTTTCACACGGGTCATACAGTTATTAGTGATTTGGCGTTTTTCATAATGTATGAAAAAAAATGTGTACAAAAACCGTTTTAAATCTTCAACGGTAAAACGTATTCTTTTGTCACTAAAGAATAAAAGTATGATCTAAAAGCGTTCAACTTCTTGTTATTGGTACATTTATTTGTACGAGTTTTGGCTATAGCCCTTTCTGGAAACACGCTTCCAAAAGCCAATAGAATACGAGTTAATTCTCTTGTTGGAAGTATACTGTTACAAATACTAATTCGCTGCAGTGTAGAGCAATGGTTATAAGCAAATTAAAAACCATTTGTAACTTTAATTTTCAACATTTCCCTTTAATAATCGAATTGAGTACAAGATTGTTAAGAGCAAAAAGACCTTTAACAAAATGTATATAAAACCAAGTATTGTCTTTAAATAAACTATAGGATTAAAAGCCGCTAATAGTTGACTCTTCATTGGTCTTCATTGCCAAGAATCAGTTGTACTGCCCAACAAGGGAAATAATATGCTTCAAAATATAATTTTACAGTAAAATCTTGATTCTGGAAATGAATTTTTGAGAATTGTTTGAGATTAATCAGCTCGTGTTTAAGCTATAGATACGTGTGTTATAATGACGTATTTTCTGAAACGGTTTAAAAAGTATTACTGCTAAATTTTAGTAAACGATTTTTAGTATTTAATTATTCATATGTGGTTAGCATACTAATAACTCAAATTTACTAACAGATTTAACAATATTACATCACTGCATTTACTTCAGATTTGCAAGACAGAATTTAGAAACAAATAAAGGCAGGAAAAAATGCTCGGTCTTAGAACAGAAGATAAGGTTGGTACTGAGAAAATCTAGGGTTGATGGCATCCACTCCAAGGGCTTGATGAATGGCCGTAAAAATGAAACTTATCGTGATTATACATAAATGTTCATGACCTGCAGGTTTTTTATTCTGAAATATTATTTGTGAAATGAGTCGGTGGATCCTTATAAATCTTATAAATTGATTTCAAATAATGCAGTTGAACATCACATGTATTCTAAGTTGTGTTTCGAAACATGTTCGTTGAACAGGGGTACGATTACGAACTTCATGGCCTGTTTTAAAATAGATATCCATTTGTGTATATTTATTTCCTTATGCACCCCAATCTCCTTGGAAATATTTCCTTATGCACCCAAATTTCCTTGAAAATATTTCCTTATGCACCCGTCTCCTCTTGAAAATATTTCCTTATGCACCCCAATCTCTTTGAAAATATTTCCTTATGCACCCCAATATCTTTGAAAATATTTTAACGGCATAACAGCATAGCAATAGAAAAACTAAACATAAAATTGAGAATGGAAATGGGGAATGTGTCAAAGAGAAAACAACCCGACCATAGAACAGACAATGTATATATATATTATATGTTTTTATAGTTTATGAAGGTGGCCAGTAGTAAATGCTGTTTTGAAAGTAAAACTAAAATCTGGTTGAAAGGTAAACGCAGCTTTGAAGTTAAAAAAAACAAATATGAGCAGAAAAAATTGTGCATTTTTCGAAAGGAATTTTCAACGAAACTTACCAAGTTGAAAAATACTTATTTTGGTTTGGTTAAAATTGAAATAAATCTTGTTTAAACAAACCAAACAAAGAACGATGCAATGTTTGATGGACTCAGTTATCATATCGGCAAACTATAAGAAGGACAGGAAATAAAAACAAGATAAACAGAACAATGGGTTCTTATTGCAATTCTAAAATCAATGTTGTAGGGAGTCCATAACGTACGTTTACTGGAATATAAATCATAGGGTTAAATGGACTATGCGGTATGGGTTTTACTCATTGTTGAAGGCTGTACGGTGACCTATAGCTGTAAATGTCTGTGTCATTTGTTCTCTTGTGGAGAGTTGTCTCGTTGGCAATCATACCACATCTTCTTATTTTTATATTGTAATATTTGAATGCATAATTTCAATGATCATTGGTATAATTGTGCAAAGTATACAGACTTTTAGTGCTATACTTTACTGAATTTGACATATATGTCAATAAAGAGCGGTTTTAAGATTTAAAATAAGCATTAAATATTTATATATTAGTTAATTGAGTAAAAAATGTTTACTATCAATGTTTAATTTGGTGATGCTAAAATGGACATTGGTAATTTTAGTTTTCGCTAAAACAGGTGAAAATCTGAACTTTTCGCTAAAATGTCCTATCGATTCGTCAAGTCATGAAGTACAACTAGTGTCCTGTAAAAATTGCGTAATTGATCCATTCGACTTGAATGATATTTAACAAACTGTATTTGATAATTAATATATGTGACTGAAAAAAATATAGTTGTTTACATCGCGTCTTTAGTTGATAGCTGTCTCATTGGCATCATACCCCATCTGCTTATCTTTATATTCTTTTATAAATACTATTTGATGAATAAAATCTATGTAATGGTGCATTTCCTCTTAAATAAAAACAAGGAATAAAAAAACTTTTTCAACTAGATTAAGATGTATTAATGGCATTATTTTTGAAAAGTCTATTGATGGATTTTCAGACAGTTCTATCAAATAGATCTTAAATGGATTCAAGTAATTTAGATTTAAATTCTGGTAGGGAGAATACTATATTTTCCCATGAGTGTTGTTGGTTTGTAGTTACTCTGGTGTATAACCAAAATCTCTTTTTATTCATATTTTGATTTGCTTCCCTAAATCTAATCAAATGTGATAGAAGCTTTGAATATTGACGCTGACTCAGAATTTACCCGAATGTATATATGCTATACCCGAAATTCCGATCACCATTTAATTTTTTACACGATTGATATATGAAATTCCCATTTCTAAGATGTAGTTTGCGTGCTATCATTCGAACAGTAAATATATATTAATAATATTTGAAACAAACTCAAAGATATAACACCTAACTTTCTAACGGGAATTTTGTAATTTGTATACTTGTATCTTGTCAATAATCTTCAATATCTATAACCATCTTTTTATCTATAACGTAGGTTCGTATATACTTGTATCATGTCTGAAGTAAACAATTGTATCTCTCCTTTGGGGGTGTATGCATCTTTTAACAACATCCCGGTCCTCTATATTTTGCTAATTTGAAATGTTCAAACTACAATATGAATATTATATCGAGGTTTTTACGGAATTTTCGGACATTTTTTTAAACAAATAAAATAAAATTGTAGGATGTTGAGATTTTCCCGGATTATGAAAGAAAAATAATTGTTAAACTAAAAGAATAAGAAACGACAATAACTTAGTTTCCTTCCGTGAACAAATTATATCGTTTTCCTACAGTTATATTATATATTTGTCAATGTTACAAAACAGTGTTATATAAATAAGTTATTCGTTTTAACATTAAAAAGCCAAGGACCATTTTTGTATTTTCTTATTTCTTAATACGTAGTAACTGTTTCAATGGTGAATAAACATAAATTATTCAAGCTAAGTTGTAAAGTGTGAAATCTTAATAAAGTTGATCACTACTCTATATCAAAGTTGAATTAAAAATAAAATGAAAACTATTAAAGACTGACTAAATTTTTAACAATGGCAACTGTTCAGATGTTATATTATTTTATCTGTCTGTATCGCTTTGTTCTGAAAAATGTTGAAGTATGAATTGAAAGTAAATCTGAAGCTTATGAACGGAGCAGTATCCTTTGAAAACTCTTTAATTAATTAATCACAATATTATCATAATTCAAGTAGAAACAAATAATAACAATGTCTGTTGACATTTGTTGAAAAAATCGTAAGTGTACTTGAAGCATAGATTTGTGATAAATTAATGGATCATGATTAGTAAAAAAATAATTACGCGACAATGATTTTCTGTCCTTATTTGTTTTAATGCACTTAGTCTTAGCCGAAGTTTCGTACATACCTGAACATACATAGACGATTATTAATTCGATATTATCCTTTAATCTGCAAACACTTCAAATATTAACACGTTTCAAGTTAACTCGAACTTTAACCGTTCATTTTGTCCTTATGCTGAAAGCTTCCTGTCAGTTTAGACTCCGCCTCCTGAACACCCCTAATCACGCCCACCTCTGATTGAATCGGCCGATAAATCAGAGAATTACAAAACGGTTATTATTAATATCTTGTTAATCTTATAATTGTTAATTATATTTCAAGAGATGGGCTTACGTTTGCGCTTTTGTTTGGATCATTGGGGAAAAAAAGATATTCTGCGGGTGGTTATGAATGTAATTGCATACAGAACTGTCAGATTCATCTGGCTTTGTAAATTATATTAAACATTAATGCTGAATCTTAATATTATTCAGTAAGTAAGATAATAAGTAAGTTTATTGTAATTCATTTTTTTTAGTGAAGTAAGCAATGTTCACAGAAAAGTGTTGCTGTCACCGAACATTAAAAGTTCTTGATTACTACAAAATTTACAGTTTTCTTAATTTTTTTTACTATATTCTAAAACATTTCAAATAAATACAACCTGAGACTACTATAACTTATAGTAGTCTCGGATACAACACAACAAAGCACCTATATTTTCCAAATATCGAAACGTTCTCTGTTTCATTTACTTATATATTTGACTTTTTGATAACTTATTTCAGGACCATATTTATAACTGAATAATTCTGTTGAAATTTAACATTTTCCCATACTTCGGTGGATTTTAAAAAAGGAGAAAAAGTGCAATTCAGATATTTGTTTTATTATTTTTCGATTTCGCGTTTTCCCATGACCTTTTGAGATCCATACAAGAAATGTATACAATATGTAATTTGTTTAACGCATTTTATTGCTATACTTAAAGCCAACGAGGAAGATATACCCTCTAAATAATTCCGTCAATTTTCTTCATTAAACCATTTTCATAGCATAAAATAGTTGAACCGAAACGCCCTAAAATTTACATCAATTTTAAGATTATGCTAATCGGGTGGATAATTCCGGAATCATTCAACTAGACTCGTTTAAGCAAATAAGCTATAATTTCCTCAAAATCAACTGATATTTTTCCTTTTTGATCGTTGGTCCTTCGGTTAAAGGGTCGTGATTTCGAAGCCAAAATTCACTGATTCCTAAGAAATGAGGCCGATTGCCTGTTTCTCACTTGTCTATTTGGAAATGGCTTAATAATTTACGATAAGTTTTTAGTTCAAAATTAATGGCTTGAAACAATTTAAAAGGAAATGTTATCGGTAATTGATTATTTTTAAATTTGAACAATATACTTTTTATCGGAAAAGTCTTGTTTGAATTTAATTCGTATATCTATCACTCCCATAAATCACTTAGTGTATGCATCAGTGAGAATTAACGTGACTTATAGCTTTATAAAAGTTGTAGTTTTTATTTACCTTTTTATTATTTTAAATATGTTTAAATATGCATGTTATTTGATGTATGGTCAAAGCCAATAAGACATCAACCCGCTAATATGATTAAATGAAAATGTAAAATCTCGCCAAATCTATTTATTTATTTATTTATCTATGTATTTATTTATTTATTTATTTATTTATCTATTTATTTATTTGTTTCTTTAGTTTGTTTGTTTATTTATTTATTTAGTTATTCATTCATCTCAGTTAGACTTTTTTCAATATTAACTTTAATCTTCAGTAATCAATTTAAACGATTTATACAATAAATATTTGATAGATATTAAATATTCTTAATAGCAAGCGGCGATAGCATGTGTCATTAGATTTGTATTTAAATTCTTAATCATATATTGTTGTCCATCCCTAGAATCAACCTACATTTTATATTTCTTAAATAATGCAAAATATTTTAAAATTTAGTGTTTTAATGAGGTCTCTTATTTTTGGTTGAAATACCATTTACAGGTACAATTATATCAAGTTGTTCAAAGACAAAATATTTTATTTCCTCAGACACAAACGTGTACAAGAGGTCAAAACATGATAAAGTATACACATAAATCGACAGCAGAGTAATGTATAATAGCACGTGATTTTCATGACATTGAGATATATATATATATATTACCTATTAAGTTTAAAGGATTACATTTGTACAGATATCTTCCTATTTATTCAGTGATTGTGAGTACCTAAATATATATATAATGTATAAAAATTGTATCTACAACAAATAAGTAATCTTTCTAAGAAAAGTACATACTTTCCTATACACCTTTATGTTGCACAATGAAAGTAAACCGATTAATTTCTGCCTTGAAGGATATTGTAAGTAATAATTAGGTACGAGATTTTGTCTAAGAAGTGACACACTAGGATGTGAACAAACACTCATATAATGATATTCGTCGCCAATATTTTGATTACATAGATGACATATCCTATTTTCTTTTAAAATATTTTTCCATCTTCCCGTTTCAATTGGGAATTTAAGATTTGAGCATCTAAATTTAGCCATATACAATCTATCAGTATTTCCCAATCGTAGTAGATAGGGTTCTAATTCAAATATATTTTTGAATTTACCATAGAATTCTCCTCTTGAAGAATTATTAATTACAGAAAACCATTGTTGTATAAACTGATCCACAAGTTTTTGTTTGACAAGAGATTTCAACATTTCTCTATTCATAGGTATCTGATCATTCCATATAAAAGTAAGACCACTTTCATCAAGAATGGATTTGATGTACGCAACCCATTTAAAATGTTTGGGTTTACTCTGGTGAAGTTGTAACATAAGTCTATATAAAATATTAGATAATTTATTCTCATTTGAGAGCATATCATTCCAAAACATAACCATGCGTAGTTTAATAGTAATATCAATGGGATAACGACCAAGTTCCCCGTAAACCATAAAATTTGGAGTACTTTTTCTCACGTGCAGAATATTTTTACAAAACTGCAAGTGCATCCGTTCCAGTCCCTGTTTATTTTCAAATCCCCATACTTCACTAGAGTAAATCATTATAGGTAGAATAAGACAATCAAATAACTTTAGCTGTATATCTACGGGAATTGCAATATTTCTTATCTTTCTATATAGTGCATACAATGCTTTATTGGACTGTTCCAATAATTTTTTTCTAGCTGAACAAAAAGAGCCATTATAATTAAATACAATACCCAGATAAGTATATGAGTCTAAGACATCAATATTTTTACCATAAATTTTAAATTCTAGTTTAACCTTGTATTTCTTTTTACTGAAAATTACAATTTTAGTTTTACTTGTATTAACTGTGAGTTTCCATTCATTACAATATTGCTCAAAAACTGCCAATGCATGTTGCAGATCCTCCTCTGACTCAGATAAAATAACTGTGTCATCTGCATATAATATTATAAAGACTTTTACATAACATAATAAGATTTCTTGGCATTTATCTGATATATTTTCAAGGTCTTTTACATCATTATCTAGTAAAAATTTCTCCAGATCATTCAAAAAGAGGGAAAAAAGAAAGGGGGATAAATTCTCCCCTTGTTTCACTCCTATATCACAACTAAAAAATGCAGAAATATCCTTTCCCATTCTAATACATGTCTGGATATTCTGATACATGTTGTGTATAACTCTCAATATTTTGCCTTGAATATTATACTGTAGCATCTTTTGCCACAAACCAGCTCTCCAAACTGTATCAAATGCACTTTTGAAATCAATGAACGAGCAAAATAATTTTTTACCAAATGAAAAATAGATAGAGATAAGTGAATGTAAAATAAAAATATTATCCATAGTAGAAAACCCTTTTCTGAACCCAGCCTGTGCTCCTGTAATTAAGCCTATTTCATCTGACAATTTATTTAATCTGTTATTGAGCACAGCAGTGAATGTTTTACTTAGACATGAATTGAGAGTTATACCTCTGTAAGAATTCGGGTCAGATTTAGAACCCTTATTCTTGAAAATTGGAACCATTATTCCTTTGGTCCAGCATTCTGGTATAATACCCGTATCTAACACAATGTTAAATAACATTACATACACATTCATCATATCATCTAATGTACATTTAATATATTCATTCAATATGTTATCATATCCAGCAGATTTATTATTCTTTAAATTTTTTACAGCACATTTTATTTCATCTGCTGTTATTGGAGAATTTAATAATTCTTCTATATCTGGTGGTAAACTATTAACATCAATATCTATATCAATTTCATCATGTATATTATTTTCATTCATGGATTTAAAATAATCATATAATGTTTCTACAGATATATCACATTTCTCATCTTTTTTTGTAACAAATTTATTTAAAATTTTCCAAAACTCTTTCCCTTGTTTTTTTGATGTATTTCTCAATTTTTGTTCGAAGTCAAATTGATAGTTTTTGTATGCTTGGTTTGTAACCATCTTGTATGATTTACTTGTCTCGAGTAGTTGTTTGCGTGTTGCTTCATTTTTAAAAACGTTATAACGTTTTCTGGCTTTATGAAATTTTTTTCTCGACGAAAGACATTTATTAGTGTACCAGGGTTTTGAGTTCGGTTTCTTTCGTGATTTGTAGTGCGGTTTTGAAAGTGTTGTCTTTGCAGTATTGTGAAAAAGCTCATTTATTTCTCCGGTGACGTTGTCGATGTCTTGTTGGGTACATGTATCACGTGTGTATATGTTTTCAAGGTCATTCATAATATTGGTCAGCTGATCTTGACTATTGTGAAAAGTATTTACAAACTCGTTTCTTTTATTGTCGTTCCACTTGATTGAAGTAGAGTTTTGTGACGTATCATGTGTAATTTCATTATGTGTCAATATTGATTTAAAAACAATGTGTATTGCATTGTGAACATCAGAAAAAAGTGGTACAAAATCAAGTATTTCAAATTCATCTACTAAAGAGAACAGTTTTGCTGATAAAAGCAAATAATCAATAACACTAACATTTTTACATGTAGTACGTCCAATACCTATATCAGAACCAAGTCTGGAGTTAGCTATATAAATATTGAGTTTTTTACACATATCTAACAATTTATGACCATAATTATTAATATTACAAAGACACTCAGATGTTCGAGATAACAGTATATTTTGAAGCTTCAATTGTTCATAGTCTAACATATATGACAAAATTTCATTATCACTTTCTAACTCAAAAATATCAATCAATGACTCGTCGGGAACAATAAAATCATCTCGTGTTCCCGTTTTTGCATTAAAATCTCCAATAAGAGAGACAAACGAATTAAATTTATCAGCAAATGTCAATAATTCATTTTCAATTTCTTCAAATGCATCAGTATTTCCATATTTAGAATTTTCCGGTGGTATATAAACAGCACCAAATAATACATCTTTTTCACAGTTTAGTAGACATTTTTGAAATCTAAACCACTGTACATATTGACTTTCACTTTCTATAAAACTGATGTATTGTTTCAAATTTTTTTTGTATATAATTACTATTCCACCTGACTTTTTTGTCGCACCTATTCTATTCTTTGTTACATATGAAAAACCGTCAGGAATATCAATTATATCTAAATCATCTAATTTAGTTTCAACAAAAACTAATACATCATATGTATGAAAGATATTTGAAAATTCAGTAAATTTTAGTTTAGACTGTAAACCACATACATTAATATAATAAACATTCAGTCCAGATAAGTGTTTATTTTGATTAGATACAATATAATAGTTGTTTGATATAACATTGAGAGCTGAAAAAAAATGTATTTATTTGTGTATGACATATGTAGATTTCATACTGTCTTGGTTTCTGCATAACACCAGTTTTCCATTCAATTCCAATTTATATTGATTCTTATTATCTTAACTGTATATCCTATGCATTGATTTCACGTCTGTTTAACGATAGCGCAAACAAGATGATTCAATTACAGGATAAAAAAATTATATGAATTTGTGGAAGAATCTGTACGATTGTAAACTTCAAGTTATTCAATTTTCTACAATCATTTCAAAACTCTCGTACGTATAAACGAATATCATATTCGGCCTCCGAACTTTTGGTCTCGAGCGTGCACATCGACATTGGTATCATACGTGTTTATACATTTACTTTTATGTTCTCTTTAATTGTTACATTAGTTATTATATACACATATACATTTGACGTTTTTCGTCATTTTGACTATTCTGTTGAATAAGCTTAATACTTATACTAAATTAATATTTGTTGAGTTGGGTTGCTGTTTCACTGGCGTTATTCTACATCTTATTGTATTTCTACTTTGTGCTTCAAGCATCATTTTTATGATTACTTTTATTCTAATCTTTCTAAATTAGTCAACTGTTCGTCTTCTTTATCTTAGACCCTATATTCCTTAAATAACAGAATAGTCGTATGTAAATTTTCCGTTTGTGACATTTTGACTGATAGTGGATTCGCATGGCGGGTCATGGCAATATAACAGAAAACACTGACAACCGGCCTGGATCGTTTTGGAGTTCCTGCGATTCTCTTAGTTTTTTTTTACCAAGATTTGTATCTACTTAGTGTACTTATGAGATTTGAAGCACTGTTGCCTCTAATTTATAAAAAAAAAGTGTTGGACTGATCTATTTGAAAAGTTTATTTCTCAGTTTTTCGTCCATTAAGCAAATATTGAGAATATCTCTGTTGTTATTATAGCATTTGTTTATGGCCAGTTACGTGTTCGCATTGATCTGCATGTTGGATATGGTTATAATCAATTATTGATTTATTTGTAAGTCATAAAGTTTTAGCTTGTTTGAAATTTAAAAAAAGAATTTGAGTATGCAAAGTGGCAATTAGAAAGCGTAAATCGGTCGATATAAAAATCATGAAAGACAATAATGTACTCACAAAACATTACACAGAAAACTAAATTATTGCAATGTACACAAACTTTACTAAATCAAGGTATTAACCCTGTACAAAGACCAGCAGGTTTTGCGACCCATAATGAGCTTATTAGACGAATCTAGTAAGATTCAATGGTACATTAGTAAGTCGCCGTAGGCGAAAAATATAACAGGATGGAAAATTCGAGCATCGGAACATACCCATGGTCATCTGTGATTTGTAATTGTTAACCCCAAGTGTAAATGATAAATGGCAATTAAAGGCACGATCTGCATTTCAAGACTTCCAACCACCTGGAAGCCTAACTAGTACAGCCTTAGGCTCAAATAACGAATCCTATATACTGGGTGTAACATCCATCCCACTGTAAAGTACATAATACCGACGTGTGTCGGCCAATGATCTGCAAAAATTAGACACAATTCGCTGAGATGACCTAATCTACTATAAACTGGCAAATGGCCATCAGTGCTATCATTTATTCAGTGATTTTGAGTCTTGGTTTCCTTTCTTAATGACTGCTTCACAAAAATCTCAAAATTATTTTGGTCCAACAATATCACAAATAAAGACCTTTTGAAAAGACGAAATTTTAAAGTTTTACAACAAAGAACAAAACAACGATGGTTTAGATGGTTAGGATAAAAGTACTAAGAATGCCTCAACCTCCTATACCAAAAGCAGAACAACACTAGATATCATCACAGAAAATAAGAAGAACCATTTATCTCGGGAAGAAAAGCTGAGCTTAAAGAAATTGTATTAACTTTGGGCCAAGTCATGTTCCTTGGAAAAAACAGAGATACACATATGCGGTTCGTTGTGGACTTATGTCCAAAACAGACCAAGACACGAAAAAGAAATTGAGAAGTAAATGGTAACTTAAATATAAACTATCTAAGTGAAGACTTCAGATGTTCTATGATAAGTCTTGTTTCCATTCATATATATAAAAAAGAAGATGTGGTATGAATACCAATGAGACAACTATCAACAAGAGACCACTGTTTATTCTGTTTTCAATATCTTTGATAATGATTTCAATGTTGATAATATTTTGTCACACCTGTTTTGTTTCAATGGTTGCACATTTCACACAAGTTACTGCAAAGTTTCAACAAATTTTACACATAACCTGTAATGACTGACTTAAAGTTCACTTTAGGTTGGCGCCAAAACCAGAAAATGGCGCGATCATTGATATATTTGCTTTATCTAATATGAATCTTAAATAAAAGAAAACTTGAAAAAAGGTTTAAATATCGGATAGTCAGGAAAGTTTTTACAAGTATCTATCCATCATGTGCAATATACCTCACTCAAAACAATAAAGTGTATTAACAAAAATACTTAACTCCAATGTAAATCCAAATAGGATGAAGTCTAGAAAAAAACCCAAAATAAAACGTTATACTAAATTTAATATCTACCATCGGAACGAATAGAAAACAACTGTCATATTTCTGACTTGGCACAGGAATTTTCCGATGAGTTAAACCTGGTTTTATAGCTAGCTAAACACCCCACTTGTATGACAGTTGTTTATAGTTCCGTTGTATTGACAACATTGGGTGATCAATATCAAAATTAAAATCAAGAGGTCAGAACTAAGTCAACAGAATTAATTTACGATTACGTTTCTACTGAGAGTTGTTTTGATAATTTTTTCTGTTTTATTTATTATTCATTTTTACCCTGATGACCATGTATGTTTCTTTTTTGTGAGCGGTTAGCTTCTCCTATTCGTAATGTACGCAACAAAAACATGCGGTCAGCATTTGCAAATTTGCAAAATGCATGTTATCAAAGAAAATGCTAGACAGATTTTACAGCCACTACTTGACCTTAACCATATTGGGAAATGAGACGGATTTAATAAAAATAATTGAATATAATGCACAAGACTAATAGAATGGAATCACTTATTTGCTAATACTATTTCGGAAATTGACATTGGAATTGTCAATCGTCGTCAATTTCTATAAAACGTGATGGTTTCCGAGTCTAATGCCATTCGTATTCCATCGGGAGATAAGATTAAATGGCAATACGAGAAAAACTGCTTTATTAAGTGTTTTAAGTTAATTAAGTGGCGATTTTAATCACTCCGTGAATGTAATTGATTTATATAAATATTTGGTTATTGAATTTCACAAATGGCTCAAAGAATTTACGGTTTAATGGAATTAATTGGAGTAGGATGAAGCGGAAAAAAAGTTTTGTTCATACAGTTGCTTACGGTATTATGGTAGATGTTTTACCCCTATATTCCGATATGAAGTTTAGAATATTCTAACATACACGAAAGCGATTTTATGACAAATTCTCATATTGCATAAATATTATCAAAGACTTTCTGGTGTACCACATTATAAAACTGGTGTCTTTCATGAGTTTATACAATCAAAAACATAATCAGAGGGATATCTGAAGTCAATAAGGCATATCTTTGGGTGACAAGTGTAGAGCATGATCAGCTTACCTTTCCGGAGCACCTTAGATCACCACCAGTTTTTGGTTGGGTGCATGTTGCTCAGTCTTTAGTTTCATATGTTCTGTTTTGTAAACTTGTTTCTTTTTTATTTTTACCATGGCGTTGTCAGTTAGTCATCGACTTATTAGTTGATATCCTGTTGATATCTTCTGCTCCTCTCATATATCAGATATTGCTCTGTATGTAATTCTTGTCAAATTGAAAATGAAAAACATTTTCTTTTACATTGTGAAAAATACTCAACTAAAAGGGCCATATTTTACCAAAAAGTTTCAAATATAATCGATGATCCTACAAAATTTGAAAAAAATGAAAATAATATAAACTTTTTATTAAATAATAATTCATACACAATCCTAAAATTGACTTCCTCTTTCATTTCAAACAGTTTGAACCTGCGTAAAGCTGAGCAAACACTATAGAATTGTCAATATGTCTTTAATTCATAGTCATTGTTTATAATATTACATATTAATATAGTCATTGTTTACAATACTTATTATGATCATTTATGTAATTAATATGCCATGAGCCTTAACCATTTTTTGATGAGTTTGTGCTAATAAAATATTTGTATTTGTATGTAATGAATAAACTCATCATAGATACCAGGATTGAAAATGTGTACGCCGGACGCGCATTTCGCCTCAAAAGACTCATCAGTGACGCTCGACGCTCGAATAAAAAAAGTTTAAAAGGCCAAGAGTTTCAAATATAAGTGATATAAGCATGTTGTTAGTGCACAGTCGTTTTCGAAAACACGATATTGGAACATAATGATACCACAAATTAAGATACATCACAGACGTGTACATACATAATGAGAAAGAAGAATACAACAGTATGTAGTTACATCAGTCTTTAAGGTTCCACTAAAGTCAAAATATAGGACATTTCATAAACATCTAAACTTTGCCTGTATTTTTCAACCTATATAATGAGTAAAGTCCTAAACTATGAGAACATATGTTCATTTAAACATACTTAACATATACACACTGTGTAAATTGTAAATAAACTTGAAATTGTTATGTTGTGGCCAAACCGGTTCTTGGGGTGAACACTAAATTTTCAAAAAAATCTGGAGGCCTGCTTTTTTTTTTGTGTCGTTCGTTAGGCTTTTATCTCTTTGACGTGTACCCCAAATCTCATTTTATTCAAATACATATCAAAATTACATAAATTGTTATTTTTTAAAAACACGATTATATAAACAGGATTCTGTAGTTATTGAAAACGCAGGTATTTTAGAATATTATTCTTAAAAAAAGATATTGAACTGAAAATAGATTCAAGATTGAAAGTATTTCAAGTAAAAAGGTGATTGATAAGTATACCGAGTTTTCTGTTGTCGTCAAATATCAGATAATAATGCCTTTATATATATCCTTTTTATAGCTAGATACATAATATTACTGTATCTTATTTCGGATAATGATAATCATTTTGCTAATCAAAATGAAAAAAAGAGAACATAATTGTTCAATTTTTGTCTGGCTTTAAACACGAACAAATGATGCGTCAAAATATTACAAGAATAAAACTAGAAATATAAGGAATGCAAAATTTAAAACAAGATGGAAAACTTTTTTTAAATTAATAATATATACATGAGTGTGTGTGATACGAACAAACCAATATGTGGAAGAATACTTTAGCTTAATACTGTAGGTGACGCGAAATACAGCAAAGTTGGGGTAATCCGGTAAACTAATTTGTATGTAAAAATCTCGGAAAGAAAGGAGTGAACCGGTAAAATAACTTGCGTACGTGTATATTCTCGAAAAGAAAGGGGGTGATGCGGTAAAATAACTTGCGTGTACAATCTCGAAAAGAAAGGGTTGATCCGGTAAAATAGCTTGCGTGTACAATCTCAGAACTAAAGGGTGATCCGGTAAAATAACTTTTTGTACAATCTCGGAAAGGAAGGGGTGACCCGGTAAAAAACTTGCATGTAAAATCTTGGAAGAGAGGGTACGCATTTACGTTCGTTTTATGCAGACGATACGGATACTTATGCCGAAGGGACGGCTGCGTGGTATTTTACGCACACGAGACGAATAGTTTTGTAAAGACTTTCTAAAATAAGGTTAAGTCTGGATAGCTGGCATTCAGAAACAAAAACAATCATTTTTAAAAAAAATTTTAAATGACTTTTGTTTTTCGAACCTTTCTACGTGTATGTGCTAAGCATATTAACGTGTCTATATAACGCATGTGCCAACACAATATGATGAGTTATATAACTGTTTTATTAGTAAACCGATGTGTCAATTTGTTTGTGGGGGATTCTTTTTATGATAGCCGGTAAATATAGGGATATATTAAGACCTTCGCCTATTTCTGTAACATAGTTTATAATGACTGCTTTTTTGCACATTGAATTAATAAATAATATCATGTAATTATTCAATAATTGCATTTCTTTTTTAGTTTGACTATTCACATATATTTAAGACATTTCTTGCAAAATATTTTGTTTTAAAATATACATGTTTTATTTTTCTATATATTCATTTCTTTATTATTTATGAAAGCAAAACATGTCAGAATTTTTTGCAGGTATAAATTTTATGTTTTGCGAAATGTTGTATTTAAACTTATTTTGACAGACTTGAAAACGAAACTACAAACTTATTTCTGAATTCCGGTAAGGATACCTTTTGTGTTTCTGACCGTAATTTAACGAACGGTAGTCTATACAATATCCCTTTTGATCATCTGTTTCCGAACTTCATTGTCTCTTTGCATTGTCATCAAACACAAAAAAGAACTTACCCCGAGCAATGTCGCAGCCATTATCGTATCCAGGTCATAGAAATTGTTCAAAAACAAATATTTTTCCTCTGTTGATATTATTAGCTTTCTATTTGTGTAAATGTAGAGTTATAAAGTGGAAGAAATTCTTTAGACCTAGCATCCGCCCACTATAACAAAGAGATAGTCTGGAATTGTAAAAACGGAATTGGATTCAATGATCAGCCAATCAGAAGAGATTGTAGCTAATTATTGGACACATTATATTCCTAAGGGTGGAATATTTGTTTTTCGAATTAATACCTAATTAACTGATACATGTATTTTGATTTTATGAAACATTTCCTTCGCAGTTTTGAACGAAAAATTGTTACAGGAATTTTATAACTTGTGGTAGTTTACTGACTGTTTTTTCGTTGTTGTTATATTATAGGAATCGCCAGCCTTGTGAAAAATCCGGTGTTCGAAATATTAGATTTTCTTATGTTTTATCCACTTGCAAATATTTTACGCTTATTCGGCATAATATTAATCTGAATGCATAACGCATGAACATTTCCAAAAAGAATTTAAGGTAGAAGAGGGTGTGAAATTTAATTTCCACTGAGAAACTAATGTTCCCTCTTAACTTTTTGATTCGAGCGTCACTGATGAGTCTTTTGTAGACGAAACGCGTGTTTGGCGTACCAAATTTCAATCCGGGTATCTATGATGAATTTATTTTCCTAGGTTTTCAAGTTTTACTTAATCTTTTCTTGTCGTGTGTACGAACCTCTTTTGGATTGACCTTCATCAGAAACGCTCAAACTAACACATTTAAAATATACCAGAGATGCATAAGATAAACTAAAACATTTGGAGCTACATTACCAAAAAGAACCTAAATAGAATAGCCAAGTTCATCTAAGCTCAACTTTGCCTGAGAGATTTTGAAAACTGAATTTATGTACGGGGAATGTAAAAAAAGTATATGTTATAAATCATGTCAGTACCGAAGCAATTACTTATGAACTGATGATACCGTCGGGGATAACAGATCACAAGCAGCGCTAACGACCTAGCGGAGCGAAACTAACATCTCAAAAAGACCGAACTCAACAGTTTGATATTCTATGAAATGTCAAATTGTTTAACATGATTCAATCTTGTGCATTTCCTTTAAGAGAAATCTTTCTGGTCAAAAATCTTCTTTTTTTTCTTTTATGCAACTACTTGTCACTCAACAATTAACACATAACACTAATTTTACTTTTTCCATAATTTTGAAGTATTACATCTATACATTATCTACTTAAAAATACAACATTTAAGAAATTGTTCTTTTAATGTTCAATGGCGAACACCATTAAGGTCAAACTTTGAAGCATTTCAGATATGGACCCTTCCAAAAAGATATTACTCTAATTCCAACCCAAATGCAAGGTCATGGAATCATCGAACTTTCCCGGTTTTTTTTTTAGTTTTTTTTCTCAGTCATAGGCACACAGATCAGGATTAATTTGGAGTATTTGAATATGGTCGTCCATGCATAGACTTCTGCAATCTTACAGCAAAAAGTAAAATAACAAAGATACCGAACTCCAATGAAAATTCAAAACGGAGAATCCCTTATAAAATGGCAAAACCCGTGCATGCTGAATAACGGCATCTGTTTGAATGTGTGGGATTTATAAATACGCAACCACATCTGGTCGAATTCAACATTATAGTAATGCATCGTGTAAGGTAGATGACACGCTTCCTGTACATTTAAGACCCCTTGTAACAACTCTTTGGTGGACCCGTATGTTACCTGTTAGAGGCATCATTTCTGTCCATATCCAACACGTCTCATTCAAGTCGACCTAACTTCTTGGATACATTGTACTATCTATTGTCTGTCTGCCCATATTGTTTTTTTTTCTCTTCGTTTTTCAATATGAATAAAGGAAAATCAAAAAGACAGCAAAAAATTCAATATAAAACACCAAAGATGTCTATTCTATATATGCTTCGTAGAGCCATCCCAAAGTAGCCAGGATATAAAAATATTCGCACGAAGATTTTTTTTTGCGAAGCTTATAACATTTGTCATTCATATTTTCTTCTTCGTTTCAGAATCTGATACATGATGTGTAATATATTCAAAAACAAACACCATAACGCTGTGATTGGCTAACAACGTCCTTAAAAAAGAAAATGTAACCAATGACTTGACGTTATTTATTTTTGGGGTACGGACAATGAAATTATCCATCTTCTTTATACTTTTAAACAGCGATTTCCGAAACCAATTTTCAGCCCTTTCTTAAAGTGTGCCTCCTTTTACCCCTCCCTCCTCAATAGCCGCTAACGGCTTAATGTATTACATCACTATATATATGAAATACGTATTTTCGATGAATCAGTATAAATGCTAAGCAAGTACATATGTGACCATTTCGTTTCTTCTTCAGTTGTCAAGATTTGTTAATAAAATGCTATTAAGAAGAAAGAAATTCAATAACATAAATTCATTTAAGGTAAAGAAACTATTTTCATAAAAATTGAATTTCACGGTACATTGAAAAAGGAAACTCTTAATCGTTTGATATTTTCTCTTGTGCAAAATTTGATTTTGAACTTTTTGCTTCAAACAAGTTTTTCTCGATTGTTCAAAGAAAATGTATTAGGAAAAATTTACACCACATTTCGCCGAACATTTTGATTAAAATTCACACATTAAATGTACATCTTACATTTTATAATGTATAACAGAGTATAATGTGAAACATTTAACATTTTATAAATGGAAAGTCAATATGGAGTAATGCGATTTTCATTAATGAACAAACGAATCATTCCGATTCCATTAAGTGCGTGACTGCTTCGCATTTATTTACTGTATTGCGGCTGTTATGTTTTTTTTAAAGCGAATGCCTGGATCAATCTTGTTTTTTAATCGAACAAGTGGTCAGTTTTTCGTAATAACAAGACCAACTCTCTCTCTCTCTCTCTCTCTCTCTCTCTCTCTCTCTCTCTCTCTCTCTCTCTGAGATTAGATTTAGTAAACAAATTACGGAAGAAGGGGATATTATACCATCACAATGAATTTATTTAGTTTTAGAAGAAAGGGATAAGTACGAAGTTGGTAGGAAATGATAAAAAGAAAAACAGACAAAAACTCTATACTGAAGATAAGTCCCCCTTTATGTTGATTTTTTGTTATGTTTATTTT
Source organism: Mytilus californianus (assembly GCF_021869535.1). Lineage (NCBI taxonomy): Eukaryota > Metazoa > Mollusca > Bivalvia > Mytilida > Mytilidae > Mytilus > Mytilus californianus. The sequence continues at coordinate 43,905,745 of NW_026262582.1, read as the reverse complement.
GATTTTGCCTCAAAATTGTCTTCCATATAGTTCATTTTCATGTATGTAGTTCTATATTTTTTATTTGTATTGAAATTTTTGTTGAATAAATGTTTATTTTGGTATACATTTATGAATGAAAAAATTATAACTTACATGTATATAAACAGAAAAAGAATTAAGCATAACCAAAGGGTGTGATAAAGTCAAAGACATATCGAAAATGTTTGCCCTCTATGTGCACAAGTACGTCAAATGAAAATCAAATATTTGTTTATATTGTTAAAAAAAGTTCTCCTGTCTGTACAAGAGGTTCCATTAAGTTTTTGTATACAATTATAGATAAAAAAAAAAGTATTAAGCAAAATACCGAACTCCAAGGTAAATTCAAAAAGTGGAAAGTCCATAAAACCTGACAAATAAATATTAACCAACGGAATGAATGGAGGACAATAGTTACTGTCATATTCCTGACTTGGTACAGAAATTTTCTGAAGAAAATGTTGGGTTAAACCTGGTTTTATAGCTACATGTAGCTAAATCTCCCACTTGTATCACATTTGTTTATAATTACGTAATATTGACAAAATTTACCTGGATACACAAATATTCCATGGCCACAAAGCCGGTATCTATAGGGCTTTAAACGTCAAAACTCTTTCTGGTCAACCCCGAATAATCTTTCTTGACGTAACCAGGACTAATCTCGGCTATATACATAAATTTTTCATACGGCCAATTTTTGTTTAGGTCTTTTCTCAAAAGTTTTTTTTTTCCTATTCTTTGGTAGTAATTCTAATGGACCATTTGGATTTTTTATTTTAGCTTATTGCAATTTCTTTTTCGGTTTGTTAAATATATCTTCAAATGACTCACAAGCAAATAGGTATATACTTTCTTCAGAAATATATTCCTATTTTATTGATCACGGACATGAAATTACTAGTTAAATCTTGTACACTTTTATTTAACAGTTCACATTGAAAAGAAGGAGTGAACAGACAAACCCTAAGGTAGACCTGGGTGTGATACAGAGGTCTGTAATTATATACATACAGTTCAATAAGGAACAGCCTACTTACGGTCGGTGTAAATAGATTAGTTTTACCATGTTTTACTGTTTAGTTTCTTTTTAGATACAAGTAAACATTGCAGATACAAAATATTATGTTATTTATTCGATGGAATAACGTTTAAAATCGGTTTTATGTAATGTAACTTGATTGTTTCGAGTCGTGTCTTCATCGGAATATATGAGGATCTGGATGGGAGTCCTTCATTTCTTTATGTTTTAATTTTTTGACCATTTTTCTGCATTCTTTATTTACTTTTCCCTCTATTCTCTATTCTTTATTTTCTCTAATCCTATTTTTTATGTCCTTATTCTGCACTTTTTTGCCCATTATTTTGTACTCATTTAAACCCATTTAATTATATATATTCTAGAAGTGAAAGTGCCTTTGAGAAACTATTTACCAGTTAATGTGCTTTGCTTGTATACCTACATGTGTAAAAACATTTTAGTCCTTGTAATACTGTTTTAGAGATTTTGGCTGAAAGTGTCTAAGCGATTCTTTTCCACAGTATTTATGTTTCCTTTGTTCAACATTATTACAAACGACCAATACCTAATTTAAAAATAAACACTTACATATGATGCTGACTGTCTAAAAAAAATCAGTATAGATATGACTTGAAACAAACTAATAGTTACATGAATATATGAAAAAAGTAAATAAATAAAAAAATACGATGCAACTATGAGGCTGTTTTATCCTAATACTAGTAGCCAACCAAAAAAGAGTTTTACTCAAATCCATGGTGCGCTTGAGTTACCTATTACGATGCCATTTTCGTTGCTTATCAAGTGGTATCTTGAAAATAGCTATAATACCGTTCAAATACTTCAAAACGTTTGTCTTTCGACCGCTTTCACACACAAATATTCAATCAGCTTCACTTTTCCAATTATTTGCTCACTATACGCAAACGCGCATGAAATTGGCCATAACTTGATCTTATACTGTAAAGTTTTGAGAATTTTCTTTAAGACAAAAGTAACGTGCCATTATTCTCGCAGTATTAGAGCTGTTCCGAAATTGAAAAAAAGCTAGAAATAAGGCAAACTCTAAAACGAGAACCGAGTTTGCAGTTGATATGTTTTTATAGATTTTCAAACGAAATGTGCAGGATATAAGGGATCTATTCATTCAAAAATAGTTGAATGGCTGTTGTATCCTTGTAAACATCCATTTGCTACGATACAAATTAACATTATTAACTATCTACAAATCATCTACTTGAGTATCTTGCCTTTTTATCAAACTAAACTTGGCTTTTTTAATTATCAAAACGATAATCACTGTAATGTAAAAGATGCATATAGACTAAACACATGAAAAGATGATCACGTTCATAATATTTTTTTGCGTATAGCAATTAATATGTTACGGAATTAAGTTATGGGTAAATACAGTAAATATGAGATATTACAATACTCTGTGATTATATAAACACCTGAATTGTATCGTTTTGCTTTCAACATTCCCCTCCCTGTTTGCAAACATTATCAAAGTATATCATTTAATGGACAGAAAATATTTCAATTATAATAGCTTCCAATACGTCAAAGTTTTATCATTTTGATATAATGAAAACTGGCAACACTTTTCTGAACGGTTTCAATGCTGTTGGTTGTTGTATAGCCTTGTATGGGGTTTACAATAAATCTTTCATAAAATAAATAATTTTGTTATATATCAATACATGTAAGGGAGCTACCATTTGATTTTTTGGGGGGAGGGGCTAGGATGAAAATTTTTGTCCTGCATTTTTTTTTTAGTTGTAATCTCTGTCCTGCCTTTTTATTTTTCACTCTATTCGGTCCTGCCTTTTTTTATTAGTTTATCCTGACTTTTCTTACTTAAATTGCCATCCTGCTTTTTTTTTGCCAAGTTGCTCATCCTGCCTTTTTTTTTTACTCAAAACTCCTGTCCTGTCAAATTTCATCCTAGCCCCCCACCCCCCATAAAAATCAAATGGTAGCTCCCTTAATCCAGTTCGCGTCATTTCCAGTTGCAATGTGAGGGAAAATGTTTGAAAGAACTTCAAAATTTCATCCATCAAAATCTTGTTTTCTGCAAATGCTGCGAAACTTCTTGAAAATGTCTTGACAGAACTCAACCAAAATATTCACAGATTCCACTACAGTGAATGTTATTGAACAATTGCTATTTTAATGTTTGAAATGATTGGGGTTTTTTTTCTATATCAAAATATCGACGTCGCCATTCCTGTTTATATTATTTTTGGAGACCGCAGGTGTCGCAAAACTGTTTTTTTTTCACTTTTAACTTGGTTCTATAGTTTCTTATATCTGCGTCTCTTGGGATTTGGTTGAGAGCTCATAAGGATACCACAAACTTCAAGAGCTTCTGGAATAAACTTCAATTTGTACGTGCAAAATCAAATGTTTGTGTAGTATAATACATAAAATGCTTCTGAGAATTACAGTATTTACAAATGAAAAAGTGAAGAAGCACAGTCATAATGCACCATTTAATTCATGTCAATAGCGACGTTCTGGTTACTGAGTTGATATCCATGCAAATTTAAAGTCCTACAAGTGACCAGCATCGGTACCGACAAAATAAAGGTAAAAAGACTGTGATACCGGCTTCAGATAGCAAGTAAACACTAGCTTTACGTTGTCAAATGTGACACAACAGAATACGATATGTGAAATTATGAAGTTTCTTTAAAAAATAATCGGTCCGTCGGTCTGTCACTGTAAAAAATGCATATAAATCCTTCAAAAACATGTGGTTTGATTGTTAATGAGACAATTAACCATAAAGTCCAAAAGATAAAGACGTGAACAAATAGACTGGTCGACTTTCAGAAATGATCAAAATCTATACCGTATATAGTAAAAGTCCCCCTGGATGAAAATGTGAAACAATTCCAATAGGGAAACAAAAAGCGTGATTAAGTTCATCAGAAGACTCGCAATTTCTGTATAAAAAAATATGCTACATGCAATTTCGATATGGGACCGTTTACAAATGTACATGGATACAAATCTTCATTAAAAATGACACATGCACTATATACCATGTTGAAGTTTGGGACTTTTTTGTTCACAATAGTCTAAATAAAATCATTATCAAGTTTAAGTTAGTCCCTAAAATGAAAGATTCGATATTAGGAATTCGGTTTCTAAAACTATATTTTTATCTTTTTAACTTTCATCAAACAATTTTCAAATGCAGTTATAAACGACAGCCCTGCAAGTAATGGCTTGTTATCTTTACTGTTTGAACAATTGAAAGTCGTATATTTCCCATGGTAAACAACAAATAATACGTTATTTCTAATATAAGTAACATTATTTGCTTTCCAAGGTTTGTCAATGCAGATGTTCCGAACTTTCAAAAGAGTGATTTAAGCGTTTTAATTCCATTACCGTTTCAATCAGACGCTTAATTACTAGGTTCTAACACGGAAAAGAAAATGCGTATTTACACAGTCAAAAAATTTAGTGTTCGGATAGAAATGTAAATAGTTAAGGAAGAAGCTTACTAAAACATCTATTGATGGTTCGTTTTAATAAATAATTCTAACAATGGTAAAAAAAGAAAAATATATTTCCACACACCGGTTTTAAATAGAACAATAACCCAACGAAATCATTTGAGAAATTGAAAGATTTTTTTAAAAATTTATTATATGAAATCGTTTAATTGATTTTTCCCCGGGCCACATATTAATTGTATATTGTAATATACAAGATGTATAGACGAACTAACTTCTGTACAAGAAGTTCAAATAAACAGTGTTGACATATGACGAACAATGGTGATTCTATTTGCAGGTTTAAATTAGACACTTTTACTATTCCACGTCCGCATGGAGTTTTAATATCATTTTTTCACGATAACTGCATAGAATAAAATACTCTTTGCCACACTTTGTATGACTGCCCCTCTGATACGTTTGAGACTGTACTTCTAGTTTGAATGAATATTACAGCTTTAAAAGCACTTTTTCCTCGATTTTTTTCAAATGCGTATGGGATATTGTGGCACAAATTGATACACCGTATCATTTTCTTTTCATTATATATATATATCTTGGTTTATACATAAGTATTTAATGTTGACTATACCTCATTTTGTACAAGGTGGTTTTTAACAGATCCTAGGAACCGCCGTTATACTAATTTTGGATTATAAGACCACCCTTGGTTTTTGGTGGATTCAGATTGCTCAGTGTTTAGTTTTCTGTGTAGTGTTTTGTCGACTAGCTTATCCTTTCATTGTCTTTTGTTTTTATTTTTTTTTTTGCCATGACGTTGTAAATTTTGAATGTTATCTCGGTGTCGTCCTTCTCTTTTTTTATAATATGTTTTTAAGACGCCACAGAGATATAAAATATAACATTCTACACTATAGAGTCTGGGTTATATCTTCCTATGCATTGACTTATAAAATCAACATATTCAAGTTGTGTTTGCAATGTGCAAACAAATGAGACTGACTACAAGAAGAACACAGAATACCAGAACATATTAAGGTTCACGGTTCCTAAGAAGGTATGGACGGTAAGAGCATTACGAAAAATCTTCGTTTGTTCGTTTATTTGTCTTGGTTTTCTGAAATACATATAGTTTCCATATTTATTCTGTATTTCTTTTCCTTCTTAAATCAGAAGTGTTGTGAAGTAAAATGAAAGTTTTGTACAATTTCTTACGTAGCTTGGCGGTGTAAATTAGTTCAACAAACCTCTGTTATCTTCAAGATACATGTGTAATTTCGTGATCTTTATAAATTATCTATTAACAAAAATTAGGAAATGTAAAACAATAAAAATTGATTTCAAAGTTGGTTACACCTGAAAAAGGAATAAACTTATAAATTATTCTAAATGGTATTGATATTAATAACAATACTAATAATAGTGTGTTTTGTGTGACAGTTGTGAAAACCTGGTAAACGCTAGAACGCATCATTTTATTTTATTTATTCACAATAATCTAATGATTCCGCTCATTTTTAAGCTCTAACCAAACGGGTTCTAATATTGAGATCTGAGTATGACAAAACACATCCCAAACGTATTAAATCTATTTTACCTTAATGACCTTGAATATTGCTTAAATCATATTTATTAAGCCGAACACCCAAGTGTTCATTCAACTTCGTTAAGGAGGCGAAAAATATATTACAATTAAAACATCAGTTTGTTACAATCACTATCTTTAAGCAGGATTTGAAAATGTTCAAATCCAGACAATGAAAATAAAGAAAAAATCGTTGGATAGTTCTTTTTAAGAGATTTTAATTTCGGAATCTATCAGCTTGTGAAATTCTGAAGTATCTTAAAAAAATCATACTGTTATTCATTTTATTATTCAAATAAGGAGGAGGATGACGACGACGACGATTCTTGTAATGACGTTTAAGAATGAAATTGGTTGTCCTTAAGTTAGTTTCATTGTTAATAAAACATGATAATTTTACCGTGCACATAACATGTCATTGAAAGATACACTCCTAAGTCGAAGAAACATTTACAAAACCTTGGCCAAAATACAAAACAACGAAGAAAAGACGATCAAGTCCAGAAAACAGCACAGATTGAGCAACACAAACCCCACAAAAAACCGGGGAGGGGGGGGACGCGTGGGGGATGGGGAGACTAAGGTTCACTCCCAATCTGAAAAAAAGACCCTCTGTCCGCGCTTCATTTACCTCGTGGTGTGTGTTTTTTTTTAATAAGATTGAAACACTCGACCCAGAAAGTTAGAAAGACAATAAATATAAAACTTTCGAATCAATTAAACCAAAGGGACCTAACTGCCAAATCCATCTAAGGTTTACTTTGACTTAAGAAGTAGTAAATTCAGTTGAATATTAGTAGGGAAAAAAAAACAATGATAACGACTATCTGACTCTCCTTTAATCCAAATTTTCGTCCAACTCATTCATTTTCACTTTCATTAACTTTTCAATTGAATCCAAGTAGGAAAATCACATAATTACTGTATTTATAAATAATACAAAATAATTTTCTTTAGCAATTTATTCGAGAACATCTTTAATTTCTCTCGAATGTACGAGATGACATCTTGAACCCGTCTCTTCATGTCATTTTAAAAGTTAATTAGTAAATTTCTTTATATCTCAGCGCGGAGAATTATCATAAGACCGTCTATGTTTCTCTTCTTTATATTGAGCATTTTTCTTAATTCAAAGACATTACGGTTCAGAAAATTACAGAAAATTATACATAATTGCGTCTAATCTCGCGTGATTATCCAAATCACGGGAATGATGACCAATTATCATTACTATATAATGCTTTGTCTCAGACTCTTAAAAGAAAACTGTTTTTACCAATTTATATCTTATAAAATTGTTCTATTATTGAGAATTTGGTTCATATATCATGCAACCGTAGCCATTCTAATCGGAGAGACTTGGCAAAATTCCCCGAAAGATGATACTAAACCTTGTATCTGGCAAATTTCATGGCTCAGACATTAGCTTTTTTCTTTGCAATATTAGAATATAATGACAAAAACCGTAAATTGTGATAAAACTGTGTATTTTATACTAATGTTTTTTATTTTGTTTATTCTGGGGTCCACTAAAACTAGGGAAAATAAATGTACTTTATTGTTAAGATAATTTTGAAAGAGGAGGTTCAATTCCGTTGGCAACATCAGGAACATACCAGCTTATACAAGCAGATGCAAGACTTGGACAATTAATGCCATGCTCCGCACATGGTAAACGCACTTTCAACCAAGTTTATGCAACCAACATCGGCTTTAAACACAAATCTTAATGATTTCACCGTCAGTTGCATCATTCTGACAAAGCCCTAAATCTGTAATTTTAAACCTCAGACGAAAGAAAGTGAAATCCTGATAGCTGTGTTAAATAAATAAACGTAAGAATTAAATTCCACTAGTTATGGTACAGTATATACTGGAAATGTATTAAAAAGATTTCACATCTAGATCTTATCTAAGAAATATTATACAAGTCATGTTAAAAAAAAATGAACCCTTTATAAATTTCATGCGTCCGGAGCGCTTTTCTTGGTTTACCTTCATCATGAATGCTCGACAAGCCGAATATTTGCAAGCCAGGGATGGGGCCTCCCAGAGATGACCAAACAGCCAAAACAGAAAAAGGTCACCTTTGAGGAAGATGCAACATTAATTTTAGAAAACATCCACAATGTATATCTCATAAGCTGAAACTTAACAGCCATAATGTATGATTTAAATCATGCAACTGCCTAAGCACTTGTTACTTATTAGACGATACCCTCTAGAACTGACAGTCCACCACAAGCGGTACCTACTCATCGTGAAGTCTATTTTTTTTAAGAAAATGTAACTGTGTCGAGAGGAGAAACATCGTATCATACTAGATGCAGGCAGGAAAAAATATACAAAATACAAAAAAAAAAAAAAAAAAAAAAAAACACCAAATAACACATTTAATTTAACGTTAAAATGTACCAATATGTTTTTCATGTGCTGATATCTCTTTTGCGGTTTGAAATATTTGGCTTTGAGCGTTCCTGATGAAGGTTAATGCGAAAAGCGCTCCAGACACACACTTTATAAAATGGTATTTTTTCCATTTTTATAGCACTTGGTGGCTACTGCTTCTGGTGGACTATGGATCCTCGAGGGTATCATCAGCTCAGTAGTCTGGGCTTCGGTACTAACAATATTTATGATATACATTTCTTATATTTCTGTTTATTAATTTAGAAATTATTAAAAGAAACAAAGGTACCAATTCCATCAGTCAAATCCGACTTTAGATGGATTTGTCTACTACTACTGTAAACCAACTTATTTTCGCGGATACTTTTTTCGCGGATACTTTATTTCGCGGATACTTTATTTCGCGTTTAGCCCTTTGTAGTCCACTTGACGGCGACTTAATTTCGCTATTTTCAAATATATTTGATGAAGTTAAACAGATTAGATCCAAGTTTTACGTAATCGCGACGATTTATATTCACGTTATTTTTCTTCTAGCGAAAGTCGCGAAAATAAATCGCTCGCGAAAATTAGTTGATTTACAGTATTATTTTAGGTCCTCTTTGGTCATAAAGCTCGTCACGTGTTTCGGTACTTATCCATCCTTTAATTTCAAATATTTGGCTTTGAGAGTTTCTGATGAAAAAAAAACAAGAAAAGCGCTACTGATGCATGTAGTTTATAAAGTGTTATTTATATTATGTTTGTATAGTGAATTTAAGTAAATTTTATAAAGAATATGGTGCGTTCGAAGGACTGCTCTGGAGTTCATCTGAATTAGGAATATTCATAGCCGACATTATAATCATTCCCATACTAAGAACTGAATCTAACCAATTATGCATATTATCGTGCTACTTTGACAATGGCTTATACAGGAGGTCTTGGAAGTCCTGCTCCTCCCTTAAGGAAATGTGACCCCCCCAAAAAAAAATGCAAATGTACATTTCACTTTAACTGAGAGAAAAAAAAATCTCCCCCGCAATTTCTTAAACTTTTGGGTCCAACATTGTTTAAGTTATATTTTTAATCATTCAGATGTCCTAAACTACGACCTCGACCAATATCTCGTAGGATACCGGTATAGAGTTCGCGCCAAAAGCTCGATGACCTGTCAAAATTACTGGTACCCGGAGCGATAATAGGCAGAAAATTTAGGAAAATTGGAAGCTTCGACAAAACACTTTCTAATTTGTCACATACCAAGGAATTAATGTCATATCAAATTTGTAGACTAATGAATGAATTTGCAACCATTAAAATATCACACAAGATGCGGATTATTCGTGGTATGAACAAATACCAAACACCGCAGTAACACCTTTTGTGACGATATATACAAGTAACACAATTTTACCTGAGGTTTGATGGCTTCCTCTAGTGGTTAACATTACATGGCTCTATCCTTAAGATAAAAAGTTGCCTCCCTACCTTTAAGGAAATCAAATTAGATAGCGGTATCTTATTTGAGAACAAATTTCAAGGGTGTATATGATTGGTCCATTACGTAACCATAGAATCATTCGTGTTTCTATTTTTGATGTTATTCCTCTGGGCTGAATTTATAATGATAGTATTACTGTTATTATAGTTTTTGGATGAATTGTATCAGATATTTGTCTTTAATCCTTGTTTCAATTGCTCTTAGGAAATTAAGTCCGGTTTCGTATAAAGTAGGCAAGCTCGTAAGTCAATCGACGTGCTTTTGTACCAATGGAAAAACAATGCTGACCATGCAGAAAAAGAAAAAAAAAAACATAAAAAGTATTTAATACTTTTCATATTGAATATAGGCGTGGAAAATCATATTGCCTTCATTTGTATCAGAAAGTTTAGCGGCATGAAAAAACATTTACTCAAATTTGAATAGAAGAGTAAGAATTATGTGCTCATATACTTTAATAAAAAGAGACCAGCGAGTCAAAAATCATTAATCGAAGAAAAATTGACAACGAGCAAAAATTAAAAAAAATAAGAAAAGAAACAATGGTCTACAAAACACTGCATACAAAAACTAAAGACAGAGCAACATAAACCCCATAACAAACGGAGGTGATATCAGGTACCCCAGTAGAATAAGCTGATCCTGCTACACATTTTGTTTATTTAATGTGTTGAAAAGTTCATATTTGCCCAACAATCTGTTGAATTACGATCGGAATTATGGAAATCATGTTTACACATGACGTTTTCAGACATAAGTTTAGAATTAAAGTACAAATATAGAATATAAGTCATGATATTTTTTTTTAATTTCCTTAATATTATTTACCAGTTGGTCCTTTCTATAACAATAATTATTACTAATCTCTACCAGAGACATGTCTCTGTCTCTACTAACCAGGAAGATAATATAATAATTTGTTATCGAGAAAAACGTTTAGAAGATTATGATTTCCTGCGTTCAACTGAAAATGATTATTGCTATTCACTTGTGCGTTTTGTTAGTATGAACTTTGTCATGGCTCGCTTGTATAATTTCAATAGTGTTAATGAAACAGCGTATGGCGATAATTTCCTCAAATGAAAGTAACAAAAGAAGAAAAGTCTAGGAGGAGGGCTTATTACAATAATTTCACAGCACAATAATTGCAATAAAATGGAAAATGACATCAATTTTATCAGACCAACATAATTAGTTTACGTTGAAATGCTCATATTGAGAAGATATAACAATTTTAACTAGGATTAATAATAATTATGATCTAAAGATGAAACCACCTCATCAAAGAGTACGTTTCGTGCTGTTTCGTTCAACTGCTTCATACAACAAGAAAAAAAATGTATTAAATATTTAATATAAATATATTTGTTATAATTAAGACATCAAAACAAAATTATGAAACTTATTTTTTATTATCTATTTTACCCACGGCTTAGGTTGGCGCACTTATAATGTAGTGATGTTGTCCAATGTCTTATTTTTTTCCTCTCTTTCTTGCAACAAAATATTTGCAGCTTTTTTGACCATTTTCTCCGACATCGATAGAAATGAAACTTAATATTTTGTAAAAAGTTGTCCATTTTGTTTAAAGAATTTGAATGAAACGTTTTACATCAACATAAGGCCTAGAAAAAAAGTCCAGAAATGGGGCATTTTCTTATGTAGAAAATGGTGGATTGAACCTGGTTTTATAGCTAGCTAAACCTCTCACTTGTATGACAGTCGCATCAAATTCCATTATATTGACAACGATGCGTGAACAAAACAAACAGACACAATAGTTTAAAATGTCAAAAATAGGGGTACAGCAGTCAACATTGTGTTATCATCTTAATCACTATAAAAACAAACAAATGTAACGAAGAAGCATAAAAAGGCATACATCAAATTTAACATCCTCATTTTGCTTATCATACGATTTTATTTATCTATGTTAAATTCACCCATAAAGGATGGAAGGTTAACAAGAGTGTGCTAGGTTGCAACACGCCACCAACATACCCCTCAGAGAGTTGTTGCAATGGTTCTTATACATGCAGAGAACGATGCACTCACCCTACACAGAGCATCGGATTTAACGTTCTTATTTCATCCAGTCGTGGCTGTGTATTTATATCATCCGCCTTTTACTGTGAGAAATCCAGGGATGACCATATTTCTATACCATCTTTGGGTGTATACAACAAGAAATAAAACGTAACTTTTGACTTTATATTGCACTAATTTAGAACAGCAAACTGTATACCATCATCCTCCACATCATCTTCGTCGTCGCGTCATCATCTTCATCAGCTCGTTCCAGCGTTTTGCTTAATCCGAATGCAATATACAAACCCGCCAGCTTTGCCGGGATTGCCGCGATATTTAACTTTTAGACACACGATAGGCGGAACAACTTTTAAATTGTATCACCATCTGGTTCCAGCATTTCATTTAGCTGAATGGATTCAAAGAACCGTTAGCTTTACCAACTGATTGAAGATATTTAGCTATAGACAAACAATAGGAATCACAAATTGAAACACGTACGTATAAACAACAATAACAAAAAATGTTGACACCATTAACAGCTTAAGAAATTTAATTAAGAAATTAACTACATGTTACATGGAAAACCAGAGAAATATAATTATAAAATGATGTCCAAAACATTATCTCAAGGAAAGATGTAATCCAATGTTTGTTTGAAAGAAATATCACGAAGAACTTTTCGCTTTGTTATGTTTCTGATTTAAGACGCATAATTATTTATATTTCCATCCATATGCCTCCATTACGCTTTTTGATTTCAATGATCAATTTCTTGAAGGAAGGATACATCATTTAAAGATGACAAGACCAAAAGAAATAGATCAGCTCCATGAGTCAATTGCGGTTAATTGCGAGTATTTATCGACAATTCAGGAATGGTATCGCTTTAGCGTGAGTTGATTGCCTTCTTAACGAGAAATCACGCGAGATCAATTGCAAAAAGGCGTAAATTTTCCTCTATAACTGTATCGTTACACGTCAAATTAACTCGTCAAAGTTTTATTTAGTCTTCCATTTCTGCTAGAAAATTATACCCTTTTCCCTGTTTTAGACATCAAACTAAAATGAAAACAAAGCGAACTGTTCATTTTGAAGGTGTTTGTGAACGTAATAACCGATCCGATATGACACGCTGTCAGGGGAGAGAACCTAATTATATTATTTAAGGGGGGATAATTACTATGAGTACGAAATCTGGTAATGATTTTTATATAATTGAATTATAAGTATGAAGAAACTTTCACTGCCTTAATAGGTATGTAGATAATTTGTTTTGTAGAGGGATTGTCCGTACAACCTCTTTTTCAGAAAAGCCTTAATTTTGTAATTAAATGTACATATATACAATTTTACTACTATAAATAGAAAGAAATGCGTAAATATTGGATACTGTGCATTTACAAATTTCATTTGACATTTTAATTTGAATTCATAAACGTGTTTATAATGTAAGTGAAATTCAATGTATAACATTGACAGATTTTTCATCGTTGAAGTTTAATTTTAAAGACTAAATAGAAGGAAAAGTAGAAATTTTTCAAACATTGGAACTCAAGCATGTTGCTTACTCTTCGTATAAACATCAAATTAGTTCACTGTTGACCTTTCATGTGTAGAGAGATAAAGGCCATTTGGAGGTTTTCTGTCGAAAACTTGTTCAAAATATATATCAAAAGGGGAGAAGATTACAATAAAGCATTCAAAAACCAGGAGTCGAAAAAAAAACCAAACGACAACACCATGTCCAAAGGAATAGCGACACATAAAACCAACAGCGAACAAAACATTACACAGAAAACTTCATATAAAGCAACACGAACCCAACCAAATACTGAGGTAAACTCATGTGTTCTTGAAGGGAAACCAGCTTCTACTCCAGTTGTTGCTTAAATATAGCATTAAGGGATAATGTTTGGTATCTCAAGCGAAGCATGACAAGATAGCAACAATGATGACACTGTTGTAGTAATTTAGTATTTACCCCCCCCCCCCCCCCCCCCTAATACCCCTACACCTACAAGGTCACATCACATGATAACTTTGTTTTATTATGAATAGATGAAGCTCATATAGTTTGCAAGTTTGCTTTCTAATTGTTTCAGCTCGTCGTATCTGCTCAAATACGAGTATGTGTATTGAATTGCGCATATGTGGGATTATAAAATATAGCTACCAGTATATATAATTAAAGAAAATTGCGGTACAAGGGTATAAGTGTTTAAAAGCATTTAACCCGTTCAATTTGATGAACAAAGTTTAAAAGTGCATTTGTTCCATGATACTATTAGCTGTTGCAACGCACTTTCAGCTGTGTACTTGTATTGAAATTGCTATTAAGAAAACCCATGAAAGGCAGCAACAATCATCACGAGTCAAAGAAAACAGACAATACCGTGAATAAAAAAAAGACGTAAAGACAACAAATTACACAAAACACTACACAGAAAACTGAATACTGAGCACTTAAGTCCCACAAAAAACGGGAGAGAACTTAGTCTAAGATACATGATTTATTTTTCATTAGTTGTTATTGGCTTTGAACTAGCTGTCAATAACTGGGAGTACTCTCAGATCTGTACTTAAGTGTCCTTTTTGTTGTTAGGAATGAGGGATGGATAAATACCCTGCCACGCTCGTTCTGTGTTTTTGATTATGTTATTGTGCTTTGTATCGATTTGATGAGTTAAGCTTTCCCAACTGAATTTTATGGTTTGTTCTTATGTTGTGCTGTTACTCCACTGTCCCAGGTTAGGGGGAGGGTTGGGCGTTCACAAACATGTTTAACCCCGCCACATTCTTTATGTACCGGTCCGAAGTCTGGAGGGTCTGGAGTTCGGTGGTTGTCATTGGTTCATGTCTGTCATATTTGTTTTTCGTAAATTGTTTTGCTATAAATTAGGTCGTTAGTTTTCTCAATTGAATTGTTTCATATTTTTCATGTCGGGGCTTTTTAAAGCCAACTATACGGTATGGGCTTTTCTCATTATTGAAGGCCGTACGGTTGCCTATAATTGCTTGCATCCACTTTATTTTAACTTTGGTGGATGGTTGTCTCATTGGCAATCATACCAAATCTCCTTATTTTTATATTAGGTGTATAAGAATGGTAAGTTGTTCCAGCTCCACAAGCAACACCCGTTGTGTTGATCATGACTGTAAAAAATATGTTCAAATTTCATCAATCTAATTTCGAATGAACATTCACGTTACCGTTTCAAATATTACTATATCAACACCTACATATAAATATTTGTATCTTGTGAGGTAGCTTTTAATTAAATGGCCCTTAAGCTCTGTCTTTTCAGAACATTTAAGTTAATGCCGTTCGGGCTGCTAGTTAGTCCAAAAGACAAATTCAATTATTTGAATAACTCTCAGTTTCAAGGTTGCTTGCCCTGGGAAGATAAATGACGATGCAATTTGCAATGACCTGTGCTTGAATTAAAAATGTTGAACAATATGCCACGTTGCTGTTCTTAACAATTGAAGGATTTCCTTCTTATTTTCTAATTCCTCAAGGACGTATGCGACCCATTCACCTCTGCCCTTTTAATCTTCCTTGCTCGACAATGTTTGAGTTTAAGAATGTTGTTTCCCATTTAACAAACACTCAGGTGATTTTATGAATGGAAGCACTCTAGGCGATGACATAAGACTGACTGCCCTAAGTCAATGAATGTGTTTCGATAACAGCAAGAGGGTAGAAACTGGGCGTCAGTTGTAAACCGCCCATTGAATTGATAATATCGTTGCGCGAACAAAAATAGGTCGTGTTTAAACCGCAATTGTTACAGATTTTATACTGATTACCCCGCCACTGGGCGGTTAGTGTGGTGAATAGTTAATTTTTATCCGACAAAGATGATATTAAATTCTTTAAGATTGTTAGATAGGGGGTGTTAGAAGGTGTAAAATCACTATATCCTTATAATTTTAAAGATAATCATTTCTACATCTTGACAAGAAAATGTGTGATATTTATACATACTATAATTATATTATAACTTTCTATTCAAAATTCGACTAATCGTTATTTGAAAATTTGCCAGTGATAAATTGGAAAACTTGATATATCTATATATATTTTGAAGAAGAACCATTACCGTGGGAACATGTTTGAGAAATTATATTTTGTTTAAAGTAAATTGATTTATCTACGATTTGTTTCAAATTATTTCAATATATTGCTCATTTTCAAAAGACGGAAAGAGTAATTTTGGATATACATGATGACATTTACGATGAGATTGTATCTAATTTAGCCACTAGGTAGCTATCTCCCCAATAGATAAGGTATATGGATTGGGGGAGGGGGGTCCTCCTATTCTGTATTCTTAATTTTTTAAGCCATTTTTCTCCATGTTTTTTAAATTTTGCAAATTATTCACCATTCTTTATTTATTTGCCTATTTTTCTCTTTTCTTTATTTTTTTTACCGGGTCCCATTTTTCTGTAGTATATGCATATTATTCTATATTCTTTAAACTCCATGCAGACCCTCATAGATCTTTAATGCAACAGTAAATCAATCAAGTTCAATTCTTAAATCTGTATAAAGTTTGCATGGGGAAAACTTGTATACACAAAAAAGGTGGAAATACGAAAAATGAATAAACAATTTGCATGGAAGTATTCAGCGGACAATATTTCAAATTGCAGGTGATGAATTATGACCAATGTCCAAAAATTACTTCAGTTCGATTAATATCCCTAGAGAGTATTAATCAACAAGCAATGGCATTAACCCACAGAATGTGCCGTGTCCAATACATATCACAATACAACTGTCAAGATACATGTGTGGGTAAATGGGAAAATCTTGCATCACCATCATTGTTAAAAGAGAAAGGTCTATTGGAACCACTTTGCCAATATAAGTCTGTTAAACGAACTAAGTTTATTTGTTTCAATTAACCACTTTGTCAAGTTTAGGCCCAAAAACCAACTACGTCATTTTTAGACAAGAACATATCATGCTTTCAAAAGATCCATGCCCTTTGTCAAAATTTTGCTCCAAATAAGAACATTGTTATTGAATTAAGCATCTTTAACCATTAATACAAATGAATTGATCAACTTATACTCAAAATGTGGTGCAGTTTTATGTGCAAACAAATCACTCCTTATTTGTACGTCACTAGATTTGTCACGTTCAATTTTGAAATCGTATGACGTACTGGTATATGCATGCAAGTTAAGAGATGCTTTCCACTATATCGTACGTTGTTTCTGTCGGTTTTGAAGTTTTTTGCAGTTTTAAATTCCATATTTGTCTGTTCACTTGGGTATGTGGTATTCAATTGATTGATTGATTGATTGACTGATTGACTGATTGACTGATTGACTGATTGATTGATTGATTGATTGATTGATTGATTGATTGATTGATTGATTGTGGTTTTCTTTCACACACAGGCGAGAGGATTTTTTCATCAAAATGTTCCAGTATAAATCAGAAAAAGGGCCCATTACTAAATAAAATTGTTGTTTAAATATATTACTAAGCAAAGTGTAAAATACATTGCAAAAAATAATAAAATAATAAGAATTTGACCAAAACAAATTATCAAATTTTATAAAAAGTACAAATTCATTTTAGAAAGTTGACTTATTATTTTCATTTAATATACACCTTTATATCACAAAAAAGTAATATCAGTCAAGGACACAACATTAATAAATCCACAAATATGATTGATTGATTGGTTGATTGGTTGATTGATTGATTGATTGATTGATTGATTGACTATATTCTTCATCCATAATTTAGTTATCTATTCATATATCTATTGATATATTCATCCAAGTTTTACTACGCATGTTATTTCTGGTTCTTATTGTTTTAAACTAGGTTTAAATAAAATTGAGAATGGAAATGGGGAATGTGTCAAAGAGACAACAACCCGATTATTGAGCAGACAACAGTCGAAGGCCACCAATGGGTCTTCAATGCAGCGAGAAACTCCCGCACCCGGAGGCGTCCTTCAGCTGGCCCCTAAACAAATATGTATACTAGTTCAGTGATAATGGACGTCATACTAAACTCCAAATTATACACAAGAAACTAAAATTAAAAATGATACAAGACTAACAAAGGCCAGAGGCTCCTGACTTGGGACAGGCGCAAAAAAGCGGCGGGGTTAAACATGGTTTTTGAGATCTCAACCCTCCCCCTATACCTCTAGCCAATGTAGAAAAAACAAACGTACAACAGTACGCACAGTAAAACTCATTTTAAGAGACTTCCGAGTCCGATGTCAGAATAGGAAACAAAAGAAAATAAACAAAATGACAATAATACATAAATAACAACAGACTACTAGCAGTTACTGACATACCAGCTCCAGACCTCAATTAAACTGATTGAAAGATTATGTCTTCATCATATGAATATCAGGCACAATCCCTCCTGTTAGGGGTTTAGTATTATACCATCATAAAATATATGAGAAGAACATAACCCGTGTCATGCCAACAACTGGTTTTAGAATAAATATGTTTAATTCCGATGCAAAGACCCTATATTAAAGTTTTCGTACAGACAAATACAAACGGTGCACTCAAAATATTCTTACTGGAAGCTTTCTTTAGTATCTAATTTATCAGTTTAAACAAAGATTATAGCTTGCTATTCGGTGTGAGCCAAGGCTCCGTGTTGAAGGCCGTACTTTGATCTATAATGGTTTACTTTTACAAATTGTGATTTGAATGGAGAGTTGTCTCATTGGCACTCATACCACATCTTCTTATATCTATATACAAGTATTGTATAACCTGTATTTGCATTTGATAATATTCATAACATATGTAATGTAATGTAATTTTCAGCAATTTCAACTTCGCGACAATTAAATGTCATTTTTTGCTGAAAAAGTTTATTGAGATGGAAGCTCTAAATTTGTTACGATTAGAGCTTTTTGACCCGTCCTATAAAATGTCTCAATAAATGTGAACACTTTTTGCCGGATACTGCCTCAAGAAAAGCGTGAAAAATCTTGACTTCAGATCAGTAGCATTTTCCACATTATACTATCAATTTCCCATCAATTTTCAAGTTTACAAACATAATAATGTTTATAGTTGTTTTAATAATTACGTTTTTCAATTCCTGACAATAGAAAACATAATGGTAGTCTAATAAATGCCAGTTTTTATGTAACTATTTTCTAAACAAGAAGTATTTAATACAGTGACATTTATAAACTGAATGGAAATCATATCCGCTATAAATTGGAAATCTGCTAATTAAATCAGGGATTGAAGTAATATTTTACCATTAAATGCCATCTTAAGTGTGAAAATTGAATGATTTATGGGAGAAATTCTCATAATGTCTTCACCGAACATTGTTCGACGTCCCGTTGTGAAAATCCCTTCGGAAAGATGTCATTCGGATGGTTTTTGTAGAAAAGACATAATCTGCTCTTTTGAAAAGAAGGTATAAAAGCGATACGTTTCAATTGTATTTTGATACGAATTGTCGGGCCTTGGGCTAAGTGTTAGATCTGACATGTGATAAGGAAAATCTTCGACAGGGTAATGACTTTAATTCAACGCGATGATACCTTATTTGTATTGAAACGTATATCTAATGTACATGAAAATTGTCGTTTTTGTAACCGGAAGACAAGGGAGAAAACTGATCCGAGACAAATTATAAGAACATTTTGGTCAAATCCCGCGGTTAGACCAGGTGTGTGTTTTTTTACCTGCAAAGATGTGAATCACCTGTAAGTTTGGTGGTCTATATAAATTAATAAGTTGAAGATTATCAGTGATATTAAATACGCTTGAATTGAATTAAGTGTTATATATCTGATGGTAGTTGATTTGTGAATATTTTATCGGATTAATGATTTATTGTTGCTAGGAATTCACATGGTTAATATTCTTTTGTAAATATACTGTTCGCTTATTTTGTTAAATAATCTTTATCATTTCTGTGTCATTTAAATTTTTCACTGCTTTATATTCCATCTGCCTTTTTTGCCACACAGTCCGTGTAAAAAAATCTGAAGAGTAAAAATAATACTGTGTTTTTGCACACATACACAGACTAATAGTTTTGAAATCTTTCTGTCGTTCCTTTATTCTAATTTTAAAACTTAAACAATAAAAGGTATCAAAATAGGTAGTGCTAAAGGTCCTGGAAGCCAATCCAAGATCATTTTGGATATTTGTTTGCATGTTTGAAAACGAGTTCAATGTTAATCGTAACTAGAAAAGAGGGATGGGATATGTTGATGAAACAACAATCTAAGGAAAAAGGAAACAGACATGCAACATGTAAAAAAAAACAGCTTTTATTGCGTTGTCACTGGTGTTTTAGAAGCAAATAAAGAAAATCTACAATTGCTCTACTGTGCGGCAGTCGTACTTTTATTTAACATAGTAATGAATTCTTGCCGTGAATTTGAATTTTTAGAACGTCATTACATCATGTGCGAAAACACCTCCATCCATTTTCAAAAGTCTCATTTTCTACCATCTCTTTCTAAGTTTAAAAATCTCTGAAAAAAAAAGATTCATGAAGCAAACAATTTTTTTTCAAAACTTGATACACATATAAAAATAAACATTGAATTTACTACGTTGATTTCAAAAACGGTTTTAAAATTTCAACTGTTAGTTATTCTGGAACATTCAGCATTGTTTTATAATCGATTTGAAAATAAAATAAACTGATAAGAGGAAAAAACATATTTTACGGTCCCCAATATTTGACTTTTTTCACTAGATCATTTTAAGAAGCTTTGACAGTATTTGCCTAGAGTACTTTCTGCGACAATAAGCTATCACATTTCACCAATTTACAACAATTTTCTATGACTTATACATCAAAGTCAGAGTTTAAAAATTAACAATCATCAATCGAGTTGATTGCTTCAAACGGCAAAGAAATATACATTTGAACAAACAAGGGACACTGGGATATGATTCATTATTTTACCTCCGTTTACTAAAGAGCTCCGCTTGACTCATCCGGTTTATGTGTCAAAACTATGATCGTTCGACAATGCGTACATTTAACAGCCGAAACTGCGGACAAAGACCGTGTTAAATTATAAATGTACCCGCTGTGTTTTTGCCCCGGGCTCATTCTTTATTAGAACTGAAATTTAATTCGTCTAATTCTTTACTGTGATTTTGTTTTGTCGTAGTTTAATATGATGGACGATTTAGCGATGTACACCGCAACTGGCTTTTGTCGCGGATCGATTTTAGGGTGTTAATTGGCGGCACCTCTGTAATAAGGTTAAATATTTTACCTTTCCTGTGAATTCTTACACGTTCCAGATCATGTTTCCTTTGATAGAACAACATGACTCTGTATTCCGTGTTAAAGAGTCTGTTTGTTTGGCGATTGAAATTTGTCGCCTTTTTAAGGAACTTCATAACGGTACATTAAATGATTTTTGATACATTTCTGGTCTTTTTTTAAACAATAATCTTCTTTGACATTAAAGTTGATAGTTAAAAAATCATATCTCATATATAGCTTAATTATATTAACCCATATCTAGGAAGCCTAGAAATTAAATTGTCAATAGTTTACGCATTCCTTCACTCTTTCAGTAAATGATATTCTGGTACTTAGTGCAAGCATCACAATTAATTAAGTTGCAAGTATAATTCTTTATGTTATTGATATGTGCTATGAAAACTTCATCTATTTTACATGCATATATAGCTTAACAAATATCGATCTAGAGGCTCTAAAAATAGTTTTGCCTTGAAAAATGAGCAGACATATGTTACTTCAAGTGACCAACAGAAAAAAATAGTCTTATATACCGTTCTGATGTTTATTTTTATGTAAGTAACGTATAGATACAGATATGCGAATGTGTTCCCGCTAGAAGATTGAATTTTCTTCATGTCATTCCCCTAGACGATTGAATTTTCATTATGATTTTTTTTTTCTGTTATAAGATGGAAAGAGTTGTCTATATTACAATCTACAGTTAATTGGACGTTGAAAATTGATATTGAATTTTATACGGCAGTTTTAAACGCGGTGTGACAGGCACGACAACAGGGTTAGTTTATTTTACAACTTTAACAGGTTAGACTGAAGAACCAGATTATGAATACCTCATATGGAGATATCATAATCACATAATACGGAATAGGAAATTTTGGATAAAAAATTCACAAATTTCAATTGATTGATTGATTTTTGCTTGCTTAAAGATTACTTATTTCGAATTACGACCTCAAACAGTATGAATGATACGGGAAAAGGGAGAAATACAAAGTTAACAAATAGAAATAGCAAATCACAAAGAAATATGACTTTTATTCCTGTTCATAGTCTCAAAGGCACAGGAAGGACGTCAACATGGGAAAGGCGCTCACAAATCGCTGCAACTTCAAGACGACTCCTGGAAGAGATATAAGAAAGAAAACACAATAAATTGAATACCAATCAGTCATTACGAACAGATGCTATTCTAGCGATTCCATAGCTTATTATGCATGTATATAATTTATATGGCTTTCTCACATCAAACAATATAACATTGCGTACAAATTCTAATGTATTTGGAAGTTAACAATGCTGCGGCACTACGTAAATTGTGTACCTAATAATAAGGTTAGAAATCACGAATTCATATTTCCCTGAAAATACCCTTATTGAAGTAAATCAATCATTTTAACACACTTAAACAGTCATTTAAAAAGCTTGTGACCAATGTTGCTTACGTAATTTGGTCTCTGGTGGCTAGTTGTTTCCTTTGCAATCACACCACGTATCCTTATACTTATACCCCATTTGTTTGTACTTATAATCTTTAACTGCTAAATTTAGAGCCACAATGATGAATGAGCATGTGTATGTTCTCTACAGGAATTTAAATACAAAACTGTACTTAATTAGTTACTTGAATTTAACTTAACAACTTTATTTACTGTATATGTTGCTTTAAAGGCTTATTATCTTTACGTTAAAAGTGTTCCAAAACAAAGAAAATAACATACAAGCAGAAGCTCATTTTTTTTCAAAAACTACGGCAAAAATTCTTTTTTTACCATTGATCTCTTTAGGAGCAAAACATTGATATTGCGACTGATACCAAATTATGCTCGATTTAGAATCAAAATTGGACTCTTGGGAAGCCGTTTCGGGAATGGACTATCTGGAACAACCATGCAAAGACCAATAAGAAAACAACATAAGAATACAACAATAAAACATTCAGACACGCGATCCGTTTCAAACGAGATGAATTTCGGTGTACTGAATTTTACGTAACAAGACTTGCAAATTAGAAGTTTACCCGATTCTTTACAGTGTCTAATACTTAGTTCTGATCATAACTTTACTGTCAAGTCTGGATTCAACCCGACGCATATTACACGTCAGCAAAAACTTTTCCATTATCAAAGATACTTTTAGTCCAGTAGTCAGCACTTCTGTATTGACATGACATATCATTGATATGTTCATATTTATAAATTAACTGTTTACAAAACTTTGAATTTTTCGAAATACTAAGGATTTTCTGCTCCCTGGAAAAAGATTACCCAAGCTGTATTTGGCAAAACCGTTCGGAATTTTTGATTCTCAATGCTCTTCAACTTCGTACTTAATATGGCCTTCAAAATGTCAATTCGAGCGTCACTGGTGAGTCGTTTATAGACGAAACGCGCGTCTGGCGAACACAATAATAACCTGGGATCTTTGATAAGTTTTTTTTAGTATAATTCACAAGTCAATAAGGGTTCAAATTTGGTCGAGTGCTGTTTACATTAGGTGGAGTACGATTGAGACTCGGCTAAGTACTGTTTAGACTCTCTTAAGTACTGTTGAGACTAGTTCAATTATGATTCAGAATTTACGTTTTATATGTGTACTGATTTATACTTCAGTCTGAAAGAAAAAAGAGAGGCGAAAGAGAAAAAGCTTTATTTAGAAGTGTGATTAGCTTTTAAGAGAGGCGAAAGAGAAAAAAGCTTTATTTAGAAGTGTGATTAGCTTTTAAGAGAGGCGAAAGAGAAAAAAGCTTTATTTAGAAGTGTAATTAGATTTTAATCAGATTCGATAGGTAGCACAGATCAAAATATGCTGTACACGATTGTAAAATCCATTGAATGGCAAAGGCAATCGTAAACACAGACACAACTCTGCTGTACACTATAACCAAGACAATTGTTTATAATATCAAAGAGAAGCGGAAGATACCAAAAAGATATTCAAAATCATAAGTCGAGGATCAACTGACAACTCCATGCCGAAAAATGAAAAACTACCAAAAGACAAACAACAGCCTACAAAAGACAGCAGAGAAAACAAACGAACGAGCAACATCTATCGGGAACAAATATCCAATTGCATCTGCCATGAAAAGGGAGTATTTTTAGACTGACGAGTGCTGTCCCCTGGCTTGATATACCTACTGATAAATATGTCTCAAATCTGATCGATTGAGCGTAGATATCAAGCCAGGGACAGCACTCGTCAGTCTAAATATCGATCAGATTTGAGACATATTTATAAGTCTAGGGGTATTTTTGGTTAGAGTGGACATTTCACACGTGACAACCATCCAGTTGCTCACAGTAAAATTAGAATTACGTCACAACTATAAAAATGACGGACTGTGAAAGAAAAGTGAAATTTATTCATAGTCATCTGCAATATAAATCTATTAAATATGATCTAACGAATTTTACAATAACAGTCACATCTAATCATATCTTAATATTCACCTGATTCATAGTCGCACCTGTGTAAATCTATTTTAAATATACAATTTTAAAGGTATATTATATATAACTCGATATGGTTTTACTTCTGAGAAGGATCGGTTTTGCACCTGTTAAGATGTTTAATTTTTTTGGCTTGAACTTTTTATGACAGAGTGATCTGGACAGTTTAAGGTCATTTCATAATTATCTAGTCACATAGGTATTAAAAACCGAGATATATGTGGTTTTTAATTTCATTTCTATTTAGTGTCCAATTATTGTCATACAAATATGTTTTGCCCGATGGAGTCTCTAGTTACTATAACTTTCTTCCGTTTATATGTTTCATGCTTTTCAGATCTTACATTGAACTTTATTTTAGAATAGAAACATCCTGGATGATTTTCACCTGGAAATAAAGTCAGATTTCAATTTGGGATGTTTTTACTTTATACGGTATTTGTTTGGTAACCATATTACTGTTCCTTCCCCCTAAACCACTACACCACACACGTCGTTTCAAATTAAAATTTGCTCCCTGGTGTCAGTTTGCACTAAAGTATGAATCAAAATTTCGTGGTTCACACATAACTTATAAACTTGTCAGAAGAATTTACAAAGATCGCAAACACCAGGATAAGCGAATAAATTTAGCTCCATCTTTAAGAAGTAAATAGAACTGAAGAGATCCTTAAATATTTATTAATTTTGTTTATATTTAAATCCTGCTTTTATTATATTATATATGTTAGATATAGTCCACTCTGACTTAATTTGGCAACCTGTATTGTTTAATTGCAGTGAACGTAATAAGCAATAAAAATATACAGCAAAATTTAAGCACAACTAATCAATTTCCCCGAAAAAATATATTTTCATAATATGAAATGAGAATTGGGCAATCGGCAAACCTCGGTTAATTCCGCTACCCTAGATTGTTATACCTGCCGAGGTTTGCCGAATGGGGAATGTGAACATTTGAGCGACACACAAATAATGTTTCCGCGTAATGGACACGACACTCATTCAGAAAGAACTGCTAACATGACTTTATTACTAATCATGCAGAGCTTTAAATGTGAAATTAAATATTTTATAATACCTGCTATTGTTGACCAACAGCCGGTAAAAGTAATTAGAAATTTCAATACAATATATCACCAATCTTTAACAATATTTCTCCTCCCAGTTTAACTCCTCTGTCTGCCCTTGCTGACCAAAGGCCGATCAACCATACACGATTAGAACTTATTATTAAGAAAAAAAAAATAACAAAACTGAAGGTATTCCAATTCATCGCAGAAATACTTTGATTTTCAACTTTTCCCAACCTGGTATGGGGTTTCTTTACAAAATGTATGACTCCGAAGTGTTAACTGGAGTGAAGTAATATAGTAAACCAACTTCTAACCTAAGACCCATGCTACCAGGTATCCGTTTAGTTGTTTGGGGTGTATAAATACGCAGTCGGACGATGCTTCGTCGAGAGAACTCTGTGCACGTAATTTCTACAACAATTTGTGTCAAATAAACATTATGAAAGTGTTGGTATGAGCATGAAAAACATTAAATGTTATGATTCTATCAAATCTTGTCATTTAGATGTTCCCATGACTTTACAATGTAAATAAATAAATATAATATATGAATACTTTTTGATCTCTAGTTTGTAACACTTCTGGAGTGTTTAAAAGTGTTCTGATTGGTGTTTACATTATTTATTCACGTCTCGACAGGATAGTGTGTACCCCTTGAATGCCTAGTGTATGAGGCTGAAATATGCCCATGTGCAAAATTGAACGACATTACACGTACAAAACCTCGTAAAAGAGAGGCGGAAGATACAAGGGGACATTGAAACTCGTACGTCAACAATAAACTTACAACGCCATGGCTAAAAAAGAAGAAGACCAATAGACACAAAATACAACATAGAAAACTAAAAACTGAGCAACATGAACCCTACTTAAACTGGGGGTGATCTTAGGTGCTCTGGAAGGGCAAGCAGATTCTGCTCCACATGTGGTACCCGTCGTGTTGCTCATGTTAGTTCAAACCCGATAAAAAGTCTAATTCGGTAGGTCACATTCGCGGAAAAGGGGACGGTATTGTAGTTACGACATTTGGAACATATCCGCTATCATCTGTGAAACGGATAACCCATAACGGTCAACCAACTCGTGATGGCGTCCGTAAAATTTACGAAGGGATGATTTCACTTCACCACTTGGAACTCTTGGTGTAATAGTTTTCTTGAAAGCAGCAACCCTTTTAACATTACTTGAACGCTAGATCTGTGTTCCAGAATCATGTGTTAATACCAAGAACATATAAAATATTACAGTAAACAATTTCCTTTGTCTAAAATATTTAAATTCTAGAAAACGAATTGTTGAGTTTTGAAACAAAAATAAAGTAACAATATAAAAAATGCACAACAAGGAGAAACAAGCAACTTCAAATTACAACAACTTTTAAAACAAGTTAGGGACAGTATTTGATGAGCAAGAATTAGGAAATTTTGTAATTACAGTATCTTATTTGATTGGTTAAATTCGATTCCTCATCTTGCCCATCTCTGTTATTCTGAATTACTTTTACAATGTTGATATTGTAAAATTAAGTTTGGCAATGCAGGTTACATCAGAAATAATTCATTGATTTTTTCTTGAATATTTGTTCTAGGTCTCCAACTGCCTGAATTGTTAAAGTTTGTTTTCGTCCTGAACACGCACGAGTTATCTGCCACTTTGTGGGGTGGAATACATAAAAAAAAGTTTTATTACCAAAAGAAGTATATGGGAAGTTGAAAACGGAAGGAAACTTTTCCCTCATGCAATGTTTACATGCGTCTTTTGCAGAAATCCACAAAAGACTTGTTATAAGTGCATATGGCATTCTACACGCACGCAGATGACAGAATAGTCGTAACATATCAAAGCTACCTTAGAAAAACCTTATCAATCCCTTTAGACCCTATGTTGGCAGCACTTTTGGTAGAGCGCCTGAATGGTCGTCGTAAGATTGAACCTTGCACGTGTTGTAAATATACATGACACAGAAGATGCGATTCTAGGAAACAGACAATAAAAAGGAGGTGTAAAATGATATGCCGTACATACCATTTGAAGGCTTCGGTAAATGTTCATATTGACATACCTTGCTGCAAAAATGTCTATGAATAATTTTTGTTTTTATGAAAATAAACAGATGTAGTATGAAGTAGTATTATAACAAACAAAAAAACTTCCATCAGAGTCCAAATGACATGGAAGTAACCTTATGTCACCATACGGCATTAAACAATGAGCAATGGGCGTGATAAAATAATAAACGAAAAGAAATATGACAGACAACAACCAACGACAACTGTGACGATATGGGACAAAACCACTCAATTACGGACTGAATACAAAAGAAAGTAAGGAGATGTGGTATGATTGCCAATAAAGAAAATTAGAGATGTGAATGAAAGGAGACTTTGAATATTCTTCAATGTGGCAAACAATCAACTACTCAATACTCTACTTTCGCGTAAGCTTGTTTGTGGCCTAGAATTCAAAGTGTGTCGAGCATTTAATTCAAAACCACGCGAGAATATACGTTGAGAAAAAAATAATTTTCAGTTTCAAAGTGTTCTTTTTGAACTTTTTCAAGAAAAGTTTCAATACATCATTTTGGTCAATGCAATTTCCATAGTCTCTACTTATTTTTTGTCAGTTATGTAATCGTTTATAATTCAAAGATATTTCAATTGGTTTATGTATAAAGATGTGTAATTTGGTCATTGTCATACCTTAACCTTTTTTATTCAAATTTAGTCTCCTATAGAAGAAGTTTCGATCGGATAGTTTTTGGTTAATTTAGTTTATGCAATTTATTTGAACTCTGCATTGTGATAACTTATTTACCCTTCAGAGAAATTTAAATGTGTTTGTATGTTCATTTTAGTTATTTCTTGATGAATTTAAGGGGGTATATCTGGGGTATGTGAGACAACTCTTACAAAAAAAAAGTATTTTCTTTTCCATTTGTACGATTTCATCTTTCCAACTCTGGTTGTTGAAACATCAGTTATGGGACATGAACTACTCACCTTTGACGACAAATTATGGCTCAACTAAAACGGTAACCAGTCTTATTTGCATTGTTTATCCACCAGAGTCAAAATGACATCGATGTAGGTCTTAAACATTTATCAAATAAACCCATCAAAAATACAACGCTTAAATTGTAACACCAGACGCACATTTTGTCTACAAAAGACTCATAAGTGATGCTCGATTCAAAAAAGTTAAAAAGGCAAAATAAAGTACGAAGTTGAATACAGTATATTCAGCCTTAAAAGGCCCGGCATGACAAAATGTGAAAAAGATCAAAGGACAAAACCAACCATCTGATTTATAATAAAACAACAAACAAAAACAAAAAGAAGAAAAAGAAGAAATAAGGCAACGGCAACTATTGAATAATATGTTCCTGACTTTGGACATATACCTTTAGAACGTGGCGGGGTTAACCATCATTATTACGATTTTGGATTTGCTAAATTTAGAATATTATCCATAATTCATTTGATTTCAAATAGAAACAAATGCTTCACCTTTCAATCTTATCAAGGGAAGGAACTCCAACAAAGAGAACATTGTAGTTGCATGTTTCCATGATGTTCTTTAATCCAATTTAGAAATTTAAGTTAATATTTTAAAGGCAGTGTAATTCAGTATAGTATTACAGCTATAACTTGAAGTAATATAAATAGCCAAATTTGTTCTGCGAAACTTGAATTATTTCTCTCTCTCTCTCTCTCTCTCTCTCTCTCTCTCTCTCTCTCTCTCTCTCTCTCTCTCATACTACCTAATGAAGCTTCTACCGTACAAACTATTAGTAAAAATACATAAAATACACCTTATGTTAATTTGACATTTAAATAAAAGTATTAAAGATACCGTTGACAAAAAGCTTTCAAATTTTCATTAATGAATCTAAATAAACAGGAGGAAAAAAATATAATGAAGCTCACAGTGATCCTCCTTTACTAAACAAGCATTGTTAAAAAATCAATATGAAATATTTATTAACGGTAATTAAAAAACTGATACAATACATCACCACCCATTAACAACATAACTCCGCCCACTTTTGAACTTGTCTGTCTCCAGTAAAGACCAACAGCAGACATGCTGCTCGCTGTCCTTTATTTTCAGTGCTCAAATTAAAATATTTATTATCTATGAATTAATGATTTAATTCACAAGAAATCTACTGGAAATATAATTATTTCATTGTGATCAAAAACATGTATTAATCAAAATTTATTTTAACGGGGCTAAGAAACCGTCACTGGAGATTCTGTAGTTGGGTCTCCGAGTGGAATAAGATTTAAGTACGAATTTGTAACTTCGAAAGCTGATTTAAGTAAGGACTAACGCTATTTATGATAAAAATTGTTAAATGATAGATGTATTAAACACATGTAATCGATAATTTAGGGGGTGGACGATTTCAACTGGACTCGCGACTATGACTTGTTTTTTATTCACTCTTTTTTATTTTAACAACTCATTAGTATATCAAATACATTTGAGTCTGATATTTTTTCATGATTTACTAAAGATTTTGTTTTGGTTTCTACATTATTTGTCCATGGGATTTAATTTTTAGTTTATGTACCTGTATACGACTTTTGAGTATACAGTTGATCTTTTGACTTTGGAGTGTCTATGAAAGTGCCATAATTGGCAAAAATTAAGCTTTAAGTGACTTTAATAAGTGTGCTCCATTTATTGACAAAATTCGAGGTTATCCCGTTATCTAACCTTTATTCAGTTAAAAAATGATACATAATATGGTTGTGATCCTCTGTTGCAATTATGATACTTTAATTACCTTCAATACTGAAGAGTTCTATTCTTTTCATGTTTCAAAGTCATTTTGACTATTTGGATTTCTAAATGATTTTAGGTAGAAATTGACGATAATGCTTGTTAGTACGTGTAATTATTTCTATGACAGGCAAAATTCATCATTTTTTTAAAAATGCATTGCTTAAATATTTTGCTACATTTGTTATTTTGAACAAATGTAGAATCTTGCAACTGTAGTGAAACCTGATCCTAGAAAAAAAACTTTCCCACGACAAGTATCATTTAAGTACATTCATCAATTTAAATTAAATTGTCAACTTTGATAATGTAATTCAGATTACGATTGAAGACCAAAATATAGATTAAGGAATTTCTGTTGGTATGTTGAGAAACTGTTTGAAAAAAAGTAAAATAACAAAAATACCGAAGACCAAGGAAAATTCAAAACAGAAAGTCCCTTATCAAATGGCAAAATCAAAGGCTCAAACACATCAAATCAATGGAAAACAACTGTCATATTCCTGACTTTGTTCAGGCATTTTCTTATGTAGAAAATGGTGGATCAAACCTGGTTTTTTAGCTTGACAAACTTCTCACTTGTATGACAGTCATATATAATTCCATTATATTGGCAACAATGTGTGAGCAAAACAAACAGACATAATAATAGGTAAAAATGTCAAAAATTGGGGTACAGCAGTCAACATTGCGTTATAATCTTACTCACTATGAAAGCAAATAATTTCAACAAAGAAAACAAAAGGGCATATAAACACTCTATAGACAAAGTACATAAGCAAAAATGAAAGATATGAATACCAAAGTGACCATAGCACAATAACACAATGGCGGAATGCATAAACACCTATCCACGCAAAAGTACATTACCAAAAATGGACTAAACAGTGAAGGTTGAAAATATACAACGACGAATAAAAAGAACACTATTACACGTAATTAAGATGATAAACAACGTCATTACCTAGAATCTATACGTCAAGACCATGCACCATGTATTATTTGTGAAGTTGATACGGAATATTTATCAACAAGGTCTTGGTATCTTCCTGTGAACTTTGTTAGAAAAAGGACGAGACGTTCTTTGACATAACCTGGTTCATCAACTTTCTGCTCAGACACTGGTGACGTTTTATAAAGTCTGAGTAGCAGCTGCAAGCTCTTGAATTCCGAATGAGTTGGGCAATGTATATCCCATATGCAGGTGAAGTTGGTTAATTGCTGCTAAGGTGGGGGGAATTTATAATTTGAAAATTAAAATCGTCTCGTTTGTGAAAGACAGCAAACAATTTTTTTTTTCAATTTCCTAATATTAAATTCGGCTTTGATATAGAATTTCATTTTTTTTATATTCTCCTAACTTGAGCTCTTATTTTTTATATTTTTAATCATATAGTTTTAAAATTCTTGTTTTTGTGATGTTTCTATTCATCATGCATTGTCCAATTTAAGTTATGATTTCTTGCATTGTCTTACCATCCTTTTTGGACTCTTAATAAGGCAATGGCAATTCAAACGTCAAACTGCAAAGACGGCCTGACACTAAAATTTGTTTCATATTTGGTACAGTGCCGTATATTTTCTGTTCTTGTGCATGGATGTTAACCCTCCCTTAAATAGCTAATCTCATAAACGTCAAGATAATTTCAAAAGGCGAATCTCAAAGGATGGTTGACGTATATAAAAAAAGAGACGGTAGATACCAAGGTAGTATTAAAAAATTCATATTCCAGAAGAACTGACAACGTTATGACATAAAAGAAATCAAAGAACATCTGCTATCAAACATATTTTATAGATTACATGCTAATGTTGCTTTTACAGCAGATTAACATGTTTTTCTAGGAGAAAGGGGGGAAAGGGGGGGGGGGCTTTTTTCCGTTTTGTTCTTTATTTTGTTTCGTTTTTGTTTTCTGTGGGATTTTTTCGTCCGTTCTTTTTAGTTTTCAGTTCTGACAATATATAAAGTATTTTCTAGATTTTCTACCAGATTTTAAAAAAAAATATTTCGTTGCTTCTAACCTTTGTAAACGTTTGTGTATTATATATTTATGCAATTGTGATATCACATTCATGCACTAACAAAATAATCTAACTGCTATTATCGTTCTTCAACATAATAATCAAATATATGTCTACACAATAAAAGATTTCTTGAATTTTATCCAAGAATATGCAATATTTTTTTTCCCAAAACAGCAATAAATCTGCCGTCACTAAACAATTTTATTGGTCATATATTTTATCAAATGAATTTTGTTCAGGCAAATACTTTAAACAATAAAAATCAAAATAAGATACATAAAATAAATGAATACGACGTTGTTGTTAATGTATATACACGATTCGAAGACGTTTTTTCTGTGTGAATTTGATAAGATTTGATCATAATTATGATTTAAGCCAGTAAAAGGAAGTATTCACATGATTCAAAACGAAATACTCGCAATATAATGTCAAGCTCTATTGAATCATGTACATTGTATTCTCGATTAAGATAAATTTTAAAAAAAAATATAGACATTAATCTAAAAAAAAATGTAATCTGTAAAATTCTGGCTTATTACGAGACTCAAATCCTGACATTTTTATTGCATATCTAATCCGGGTTAAATTAAGGCAGTGCATGTGTACTGAAATTACTGCACCAGATTCGCATTTCAACAATTAACGTCTATTCAGTAACCCTGAGTCCAAATATTTGAAAACCAAAACATAATACAACAGTTAATTAAAGAGCTGATATAATCGAAAAGTACCAAAGGTATTGCCAAATAGTTATCAAAGGTACCAGGATTATAATTTAATACGCCAGACGCGCGTTTCGTCTACATAAGACTCATCAGTGACGCTCAGATCAAAATAGTTATAAAGCCAAACAAGTACAAAGTTGAAGAGCATTGAGGACCCAAAATTCCAAAAAGTTGTGCCAAAAACGGCTAAGGTAATCTATTCCTGGGATAAGAAAATCCTTATTTTTTCGAAAAATTCAAAGGTTTGGAACAGGAAATTTATAAAAATGACCATATAATAGATATTCATATCAACACCAAAACCAGGTAAAATAATCAGAGCTTAACAACAGCAAATTTCAATTTTCCATGCTGTGAGTACCGAATAATTAATCTACTCGGCTGTTGAAACCCTCGGGCACATCATCATAATCATCGTCACCTTCAATCATCATCGTCATCGTCGTCGCAACCTTCAATCATCATCGTCATCGTCGTCGTCACCTTCATCATTATCGTGTTTGTTGTTTTTATTTTCATCATCATTATCATCATCATTATCATCACAATTATTATCATCATCGTCCTCCTCTTCCTCTTCCCTTTTATTTCGTCTTATAATATTATTATTAAGATGGTGTTGTTGTTGTCATTATTGGTTAAATCTTATGATGATCACTAAAACTGACTGCGCAAACATATATCATGGAATTTTAAACAATGAACATCTATGTTCAAACCACGTTTGAAAGTTTAAAGGTGATTAAATATTGTTCAGTATTTTGGTATTTTAGGAATTTAAAGTTATCATTTTCAATTTCACATATATCACTACATTAATGGCAAATTACGAATTAAATTAGTAACTCCATTTGAATTTTGTTTTGTAATAGTTTAAATTTATCATCTGCTATGCTTTGATATTTTGAAAACTGAAACTCTTACGTTGACTAAAAGAGTAAATTCGTTTCGACATAATTGTATTTCGTATTATTTATTCATCAAAGGTCGAGTGATCTAAGACTAATTTTCATTCGATATACTAAAAATTATTATACAGAAACCGAAAACCTGAAATAGACACCTCTGAACCTGTATTTAAGAAGTAAATCTGTTTTATTTCCTTCTTTGATGTTTTGTTCCCGGTTTTCCTTTTTGTATAGTAATACTCCGCACGTAACATATTTTCTTATGTGACAAACAAACAATCCTCTGATCTTTAGAACGTAAGTAGTTAACAAGGTGCATGGTTGCACCTGACATCCCATAATTTATTCAACATTATATTGTATAGATGCAATATATTTAATTTTTCTTAAATTTTATGAGTTTTAAATTTCATTAAAATAAGTTATCTCAAGTGAAGGATATTGAATATGCTTATATGTAAATAGTATAAATGAGATTATGATTCCAAATGAACAATCAAAACTCATAAGTCGAGGAGATACCGACAAAAACATTGCAAAAACGGAAAAAAACAGTCTGTAAAAATCTTTTTAGAAAACTAATAAAAGACCGAGTAACCGTGACGAACCCGACCAAAAACCGGGTATGAACTCAGGTGCTCGTGAAGGGTGAGCAGATGCTGCTCCACAAGTGACATCCGTCGTGTTGTTCATTGTAAGTACAAATTTGTGCGTAAATCTCATTCGGTGATGTCACTACAGAGAAAAAGACGAAATTTAAACACATCCGTTGTCATCTTTGACACATCTTGACCAAATTGTAACAGCATCCTAAAACATTCGAAGCGATGCCTTTTAAAGTTTACCACTAGTAACTGTGGGATATTTCCTTGTAAGCAGCAGCCCCTTCCAAGGAAATCATTATATGTGCACAAGCTCTGGAGTATCGAATCAACTGAGCTAATGTTAAATTTTGTTCCGTCATATTTATGAGGGTCTGGATCGGGTTTATATGATAGAGCATATGTGGCTAAAAACGAGCAAATGGATCAAATGGATAAAGAAAAGTGAATAATAGGGGGAATAAATAGTAGAGAATAACAGGTGCTAAAAGATGTAGAATAGAACAGTCGGGTAAAATGGCATATAAATTTAAAGAAAACGGAAATGACCACCCCACACCCTCATTAATATACACAAAAAAATAAGCCTTAATGAGCTTGTCAGAATATTACAACACATTCAACAACCAATATGATCGAATCTTAAGTCCATTTTGATTCTCCAAAATTTTTATGTATACTATTTAGCTTCCAAGTATAACTTGGCCAAGAGCGAAAATTATGAAACATTTGTCACATGTGTAACGAAATAGGAATCATATATGAATAATTACATTACATGTATGTTTCATGAGAATCCTTTAGTTTGATTGGCTAACAACAATCGCGCGTCATTCAAAAATTAACCTTCATATCAAAATGAAATGTTACATTAGTGATGTCACGTGCATCCACAAAAAAGTGCACAGGTAAATAAAAGAAAAACTTAATAAAATGTTTTTCATGGTCTTAGCATAAAAATGTAATTATAAGAAATGAATGGTTCTTTTAGTAATTTGATAGGGTTGTAAAAGTGTTTATCGTGCACACATTTTTAGAATGAAGCACGGACTTCCGCGCTTAATACAAAATGTGCTTCGGTCAACACTTTTACATTCTAATAAAATTAAAAAAAGAAACATACATTTATAATCAGAGATGTTCATTGATATGCATTCACCAGCGACAAAAAGAAATGCAAAAGATCTTTGGTGGGCAACATACAGTATTTAACAATAGACAGAGGTTTTAAAATATTCAGAAGAAGAAGTTATAACTACTTATGATCCACAATCAACACCAAAGTCGGCAAATATTAAAAATTGTTAATGTTCAGTGGCAAATATTACATGCATATGAGGACGCGAAAATATTAATGCTGTAGGAATATTTAAGAATTCTACTTTGTACCATATCGACACGTTACATTATTCGGGTTTTAGTAAACAAGGTAAAAGTCAACTAGAAGACATGTCTCTGATGTCTCCTGCAGAGTAGAGAAGCAGCAAATTTTTGGTTTGACTCATCCGGGTATCGAACACACGTCCTGCTGCACCGAAGGCGGACACACGACCACAGGACTACCGAGGTTGTTCTGCAAATAAAAATCTATTAGATAATTCATAAGACAATAAATGGTGATGTTCCTGAATAGGAACAGAAATATACCAATATTATGGGGTTAAACTGATTTTTTTTATCTGCATATCCAATCTTACAAAAAAGGCTTATAAAATGTACCGTTCTCATGGTCGTAGAAAAAATCGCAATCAAAGAAAATTTCGGACCAATCATACCAATATTTCGGACCTAATTTCTATTTCAAAAAACAACGGCAGACATTATCTGTTAACAAAGCTCTGATCATTACCGGTTAATAAGTTAAATAAAATTTTAGAGGATTGCAACACAATTTCATATACTAGTAGCAGTCTTAAGTATGAAATCGTTCAAATTATAATGGCATATTGTTATTCTAAACTGTTTCCCAAAATTGATCGCCCTGAAGATCATAAAAAACAGTTTATTAAAATAAAGTATGTCAATAAAGGTTTTGATTTTGTAAATATTGGCGGTATTTTAACGACCATTCTGTTAAAGAACAAATTCCGGGATATTTTGATAATACTGAGCTCCCTCTTATTTGTTATATTTACAAGAAATCTACCCGGAAATTTGTGTTTAATTATAGCCAATTGTGTAAAGATGTTAATATCAGTGAAAATACACCTACTTCATGTAATTGCAGTAATTCCGAATACATTTATGGACCCATTTCCCATGTTATAACAGGAGATCTTAACATCGTTCAAGACCGAGAGTTAAAATCATTCCTCAGTAAAGGACCTAAATATCGTCCCCGTCAATTATTAATTGGAATGAGTGTCATAATATCATCCACGACTCACTCCATGCTTACTGTTTGAAATGGATAAAACGGGAAAAAGCTGACAAAAAATCTTTGGACTCTTTTTTTAATTCAGTAATGAACATAGTTGATATACGTATTCAACATTTTAAAGAACATTTTACTCTTAACAATAACCACAATAAACCTATTTCTCGTATCAAACATAAACTAAAAGAACTAGCCAAGGAATTTGTTTTTGTCCCGGCCGATAAAGCTGCTAATAATATTATTATTGTTTGACGTGAATTTTACATTGAGGTTCTGAAAAAAGAAATCACCAATTCACCAACATTCCAACTGACTCCATTTTCAGAAAACGACATCTGTAACAAACATAAACTTTTAGCTACCGCTTTACAAGCAGAACCAAATACAATGAAAGTCCCAACTATGTATTGGCTTCCGAAGCTACACAAAACACCTTACAAATATGGATTCATTTCGTCTTCAAGCCATTGTTCCACTACTAAATTGTCTATTCTTCTCACCAGTACACTTGGTACAATCAAAAACCTGATAATAAATTGTTCAAATAAGGCCTTCGAAAATAGTGGAATTAATTACTTTTGGAGTGTCAAGAACTCGTTGGAAGTACTTGATAAATTACATGCATATATTGGTGATTTTGAATCTGTTCAAAGTTTTGATTTTTCTACCCTATATACCACATTGCCTCACATTCTCATTAAGAAAAAATTCACACACCTAATTAAATGGGCATTTAAAAAGTCAGAATGTGAATATATATGTTCAAACTCTTTTAGGTCATTTTTTAGTAGCAATAAACAAAAAAACTATGTCAATTGGACATGCTTTGATACTATATATATTATCATCGGTATAAGGACATCATTCGTAAATATAGCTCAACATGCAGACTTCTTATACATTCAGGTATTTCACATCCATTTTTTTATGGAAATATTCTTTATAAAGCACAAAAATGTCAGTTTTCACCTCTGAAGCTAACAAAACCTTTAAATATAGACTTATTAAGAAGGGATATAGTTACGATACTGTTGTCAGGTCATTAAAGATTACATATTTTGGCGTTAATATTGATTCACTTATAGGGTCTTTGCATCGGCACTAAACACATTTATTTAAAAACCAGTTTTTGGCATGACACGGGTTATGTTCTTCTCATATATGTTATGATGGTATGATACTAAACCCCTAACGGGAAGGATTGTGCCTGATATTCAGATGATGAAGACATAATCTTTCAATCGGTTTAATTGAAGTCTGGAGCTGGCATGTCAGTTAACTGCTAGTAGTCTGTTGTTATTTATGTATTATTGTCATTTTGTTTATTTTCTTTGGTTACATCTTCTGACATCAGACTCGGACTTCTCTTGAACTGAATTTTAATGTGCGTATTGTTATGCGTTTACTTTTCTACATTGGCTAGAGGTATAGGGGGAGGGTTGAGATCTCATAAACATGTTTAACCCCGCCGCGTTTTTGCGCCTGGCCCAAGTCAGGAGCCTCTAGCCTTTGTTAGTCTTGTATTATTTTTAATTTTAGTTTCTTGTGTACAATTTGGAGTTTAGTATGGCGTTCATTATCACTGAACTAGTATATATATTTGTTTAGGGGCCAGCTGAAGGACGCCTCCGGGTGCGGGAATTTCTCGCTGCATTGAAGACCTGTTGGTGACCTTCTGCTGTTGTCTGTTCTATGGTCGGGTTGTTGTCTCTTTGACACATTCCCCATTTCCATTCTCAATTTTACTTCTTTGTCAACAAATTCTGTGTATTTATATTTCTCTAAAAAAAAATTATAATTTTTATATGTGCTTCACTATAGGAATACAAAACAGAAAAAACGGATCAACATTTAATTTGATATATTTACATGCAACAAGAGCTTTCAATCATACAAACCATCAACATAGTGTTTGAACATGCACATTATTGATATAGGCAGTTTCGGAATTTCAATTTAAAGTCCGCAAAAAATATGTTTTGAAGCACATCCGAAATAACGTACGTACAGTTTCCATTTTTGTTATAATTAGTTTGAAATGTCTTTCATTTTTAAATGAATTTTTCATTGGAATAAAAGCTCAAAAACTTTCTCAAGCTACATTGCTATACCCACAATACTCCTTTGATTGATACGTTGTGAAACCTGTTAAATCTAGCAAAGATTTACTGAAATAAAATGACTATGAGAATTGAAGTAATATATTTATATATATATATAACAATTCATTATAGCATTATTATAATTGAACAAGTGATTTTGTCCTCCCTCTTTATTCAGCTTTACGCCAAAAAGCAACAACCGACGACAGCAACTCAGCGTGTACCAGTTTTTAACAGCAGTAAATATAATCATAAAATACTGCTCACATTGATCAATCCTGAATACCGTTTATTGAAATATTTTTTGACATACGAATGTCATTCATTATTCCAACTGATTAATCTTGAACTTAACATTAAAGAAACATTTTTTAATAAAGAAGCAGGTGTTGAATGGAAGGGTCATACACGTAACAGAATACTCTTTTTCTTTGTACTAAATTATGTAATCTAGGTGTAATTTGTAAAAATTATGAAATTGTAAAAAAGTGATTATCTTATTGGTACCAAATGCAGCGTGTACTTTGTGCTTTCCTGCATCTAAATTTATCATGTAAGCTTAGGGTCGATGGGAAAAGAGTCATTTAAGACCCAATATGGCACATTTGTTAAAGAAGATTAAAATATACTTACATGTATGTGCATGCGATTGATTGTAAAGTGCAATTTTTCTATGCATGCCGTAACGATAAAAATTCATCAATAATGTGTATGCTTATCTCCCTTCATTAATTTCCCTTTTCACGTTTGAATGCAGCGCCATCTTACGGTCAGTGTCCTCCAGCATTGATGAAGTGATCGTAGTGAGCGGAATATAACAACTGGATTAGTCGAGTTAGTTTAAATGATGACTTTTGTCAGACAAGAACTCAATTTCTCGGTATCCGCAGAATTAATAAAAAACCCAACATTTTAACAGAAATATTGTCTTGTTGTGCCACTTTAGGAATAAAAGATACGAAGATTTTCAAATTGCAACAACATCCCACTAAAAGCATTTAGAACACAAAAATCTGTTCAACCAATGGAAACGCGTGCAACTCGCGGACAAATTCGAAATCGCACTGAATCTTATAACTCGAATAATGCAGTCGATATATTTCACTGCTCTACGATAGCTACAGAAGAAGAGATCGAGTACGGGGAGGAACTGAATTAATCGGGTTAGCAGTCTTAACAATTGAGTACCTAACGGATATATGTAGAGGGGACTTAATATCATAAATGGACACAAAAAGGAAGGCAATAAACACTGTCAACAATATTGATTAGGGATAATCCCATATATGGAGTTAAAATACTCAACACCATCCTGTAATTTTTATCATTAGAAAAACAAAGAAGGTATATGCGAAGCGACAAAACGGTCAATCTGGTGAAATGTTATGATTGAAAAAAGATGTAGATATGCATAATTTTCGAGTTAACAGCTTGATTTAAGCTACGAGTAAATCGGAAATTTCGGGGATACGTGTAGTTCGGATATAGCAGTATGACATACGTTAATGACAATCGGCAAATCTCGAATAAATCCGGTGCCCAAACTGGCCGAAGCGAAGTGGAGACATGTTCGTCAATGAGGCACAATCCCGTTTAAATCATAAAAGAATAACTAAAAAATCTACTTTCGACACAACAAAGAAAAGTTATAAAATGATAGGGTATTTGGTGTAATTATCAATGAGAAAACTATCCACCAGAGACCAAATGACGTAGATGTAAGCAGATATAGGTCACCCAATGAGCAAAACCAATACTGCATAGCATGCTATTAAAAGCCCTATTAACAAAACAAAACGAGAGAAAATTCAAACGAGAAACCAATGGCCTGATTTATGTACAAAACTTGTTTGTCTTGGAGTTTTTATGATAAATTTTATTTACATATTTTACAAGTAAAAAATAAAACACATTACAAAACAAGAATTTGATACATTCACCATAAAATACATCGTAACTTCTAGTAGTTTCGCCAAGATGTTAAACAGAATTTAAACAGTGGACTGCATGAATAAATCAAAATACAACTATATATAAACGCATGCGCAGTTATGTAAAATTATTTTTTTCCCCTGTAAAACAAAGGTATTTGAATAACACAAATATCTATAGAATTAGCATTGCGATAGAGGAACCTGTTTGCTATTTGACTTTAAATGCCAACACATTTTGTATAATAAAATAGTAAGTTTCAGGGTGTCCAGTCAAGTCGTTTTGGGGAAATGCAACGAGCATCACCAAAGAGACATTTACAGTCGAATCGGGTGCAGAAAAATTGGTACCGCTAACTAACCTTTAAACCGGTTGCAATGAAATACTTAGTAATATATTATTTTCGTTGTTGTTTTTGTTTTTAAAGCATGATCACCATGACTTCGATTTCAGTCATCAAATTCTTCATAAAACAGTCCGCCGTGTCCTTGATTTTGCATTTTAGTCATTTCTAGTTACTTTTTCTAAATCTTAATTCTTATAAAAGAATTCCTCTTAAAACATTGGTTTTTCATACAGACAATTCGACTGCAGATAGTTTAGAAAATAACATCTTGGAATTTATTCTATTCGTTTTATTTCAAATGATCAAAAAATCAAAAAAGGAATTAATTGTTTGAAAGAAAGTTGAAAATTGTACCAATAAGAATCGTCTGCTTAGCTTGTCTGATAATTCGGAAATCTTCGGGCAAATTGCTTATTACACATAACAGATGTCAGCTCCCGCAGATAAAATGAGTTGAAAATAAAAAGCCGAACATTCTTAAGTCGTTTTCTTTATAATAAACGCTAATTATAAATTGCATGGGGTCTATTAAATCGTGAGACTACAAATGCATGTAATTTCCTCAACTGTAAAATCCCGCTATCGCGAGATGAGATTATAATTCGAATCAGGCGTATCATCTGGGTTGATCGGACGTTTTATATCACATTCGTA
The DNA here is from genome assembly GCF_021869535.1 of Mytilus californianus. Lineage (NCBI taxonomy): Eukaryota > Metazoa > Mollusca > Bivalvia > Mytilida > Mytilidae > Mytilus > Mytilus californianus. Next base: position 43,863,470 of record NW_026262582.1, on the reverse strand, counting down.
ACAAAATGCAGGTGAAAATAAAAACTTAAAGTTCTTTAATAGTATATAAATATATTAATAAATAATTGATGCAATATAAGATCAGATCGAACTGACCTCAAGAACTACGTCAAAATAATATGGCTTTGAAGCGTTGATAGAAATAAATTGCCAACATACCCAAAACATATGATACAGGCATAAATATGGTAATTAATTTCTAATTATGTTCAAACCAAACGATTTAGGAGTAATTATGACCGTTCGTAACATTTTTGTCCTGAACTTCTATATGTTTTTAGTTTTCTTTTCCTAAAACATATATGTAATCAATTTTGAAAATATGTTGTTATATAATAGTATTGTAGTTTGAAGAAGAAATATTTTCAAATGATATTGAACGTTATTTTTAAGCAAAAATAAAATCATTTTTGTTTTTTTGTTGGTAGATATTAATAAATCAATTTTCTTTTCATTATTTCATTTACTTTATTTGCTATTTTGTGTAGAAAGATTTGAGTGTTACGGCTTCAATCTTCAGTTTTTGTGAGTATTGATTTCTTGGCGGTTGTTTGTCTTTTAGTCGGTTTTTTCTCTTTTGATTTTGGAGTTCTTTGAAAATAACAAGCTTTTTAAAAGACTGTTTTAAATTGATAGTATATAAATAACGGAACTTAAAAAGCAGAAAAAAAAAATGAAAGGTCCGTGTCCTTGTTTTTGAGATATGTCCAATAGAAAATTTGGCAGGATACTATAATTTCTAGATTTGTTATATATTTAACAGTGGCACCTTTTTTCTTTCAAAAACTCTGAAAGGTAACAAGAATTTCTTAAGATTTTCAAAAAAGGCTTTTGAAACTCTATGTTATAACATTCTGAAAAGAAAAGTAGGGTTAGCAGTAACCCTAATAATTCAGTTCCTCCCCGTAATCGATCTCTCCTACTTGTGAGGTAATGAAGTAATCGTAGATCAGCGGAATTTAACGACTGAATTATTCGGGTTAGGTTAGCGGGCAAAATTTTTATTGGCACTACATGAATGAAACTAGAGGATTCCGAATATCTGGCAAAAAGTTAAAAACATCCTTAACATTAAACTGGTGCGCCATTCCATCTAATCTCCGCCGCGAAGGTTAGCGTAGCGATAAGTGAACACAACAGGTGACCAGTTTACCTGAACATAGTATTGCATCCTATGTATCTTGCTCTCTTTTTTTTATATGAGATGTCAATAGAAAAATTTAGAAATGGTCTTTGCATTATGGAACTTCACTGTTTTGTATATTCAAATTTGTCTAGACATCAATTTACGAGATTAATGTTCATAAAATATTAAATTCTTCCAAAAAGCAAAGATTCTTCTTCCCCTATGTATTATAGATGGCTCTAGCAAGTTTTGGCAAAATTTTGGGAACATTTGGTGTTTAATGCTCTGCAACTTTGTAATAAGTTTGAATTGTAAGAGGTGTCGGGTATACGAAACGCTCGTCTGTATTTTACATTTTATTTCAAAAACATAAAGGAACAAGAAATTTCCTTTAATTTTATTAAACTGAATGTGTTTTTGTTTTTCTCTCCTCATTTTCAATGGAAACACGATTCTTTTTATTTCCCTTCTGAAGCATTTTTTTCAAGATATTCATTATCACACAATTAATTTTCAAAAACTTCATAAAAGTGCGCACATACAGTTCATGTTAAATATCAAATTTAACGTCTTCAATTGAAGATTGTCTGAGGCGGACCTATAGATTAAGTGGTTCTATACCGTAATAAAGAGAACATTTTTGTAAATCCTTTTGATTATGAAGCACTGCCTCTTACATTTTCTTTAATAAAACTTTATTAATTTCTCTTAATCTTAATTCTCTTTGACGTCAAACGTAATCAAACCTTTGCAGGTTTGGAGACATTTGGGAAAAATAATCTGAAAACGAATTCCACGTTTGTCGTTTATGTTTGAAATGGTTTCATAATTAATAACACTATGTCTGCATATTTATTACTTGCGTAATAGAAATTTTGATTACCAAAATATTATTTAATGTCATTTCTCTCTTTATAACAAACAGATTGAGTTGCGAGCTGACATCTGCCGAAAACCTGTTTTTTTCCGCCAAGGAATGGCTAATAAATATAAGTAAAGAATAGGTCGCGACGACAACACAAACATCAGAAGACATTAGCATACTTATCTTTATGAAGACAATATTTCTTTTAATAAATCATTCTAAAATGTACATTTGAGTAAATTATTGAATTATGTTTTAGCGATAGCAGAATAATACTAATATAAAACGTATAGTCCGTAATCGCTACAGCGCTATTAAAGAGACAGTTCTTAAGGAGGCCATTTACTATAACTGATCACGTAAAAAACGAAAAATCCAGTATGATATATACCGGTTAACTTCGGATAGTTTCGGCAAACCTCGGGCAAACCATTTACTTAATATCTGAAAAGTAATATGTTACATTGATATCTGACATTTCAATTTTGGTATACATGGACAGCTCAAGTTCTTAGATGTACGAATAACATTATTAAGTAAAGCTAAGGTTCATGTGTCGCAAGATGATTCATGCTGTTTATATAATTGTGTACCTTCAAATTTTTTTTTTCAAATCCTGACTCAAAAAAATTTATGTTGGATATTTTTTTGATGTCAGTTTTGGTCAGATCTTTCCTCATGTATTCATGTATTTATGAGGGTGTGGATGGGGGTTTACAGAATAGAGAATAATGGGCAAAATATATAGAATTGAGAAAAATGAACCAAAAAAATAAAGAATATAGAAAAATGAGGTGCTAAAATTTGAAGAATAGAGAATAATGGGCAATAAGTATAACGATACAGAAAAACTGCCTAAAAAGTAAAAAAAAAACAGAAACGAAGGAACCCCCCCCCCCCCCCCCCCCCCCCCCCCCCCCCCCCCCCCCCAATCCAGACCCTCATTTATACATCCTTGGTTTTCACATTTTTGAATTTGAGCGTTCCTGATGAAGGTAGATCTAGAAAAGCGCCTTCGCACGACTGAAATTTTTAAAGGGATTCTTTATTATGAAATATGCCGTTTGTTCGGTATATCTTATTTCAACCCATTCTACTCTTATAAAAGAACACGTTATATATTCATACACATTTGCTTTCGAAACCTTTGGCTGTGACGTTCCATGCAATATTAGATTTGTCCAAGAAAGCTGTTTGAAGTAGCAAATTTTATATTCAAATTTGTTCGAAGACGTCCATTTAAAAGTTTTCAATATAATTTTTAGTAATTCATGTCGTTGTCAGTTTATTTTCGACTTATGAGTTTGAATGTTCCTTTGGTATCATTCGCCTCTCTTTTATGTATATTTCTAACGAAACTGCAAATGAACAAAGTATATCAGCTACGGAATTCAAACTTTAAGGAAATTAAACTCATTGAAGACCGGACCGCAATCAGCACAAAAGTACAAGACCAGACCGTGAAAGCACAAAATTACAAGACAATATATTTGCTTATTTTCTGTTTATTTCTGGGTAAGAAATGAAACAATGTAAGGGGCGATTGGTTTCTAGATACTCAATTGCTCACAATTCACTTTGAAAATTGATAGTTTCCTCAGGTTGAATTTACCTTAAGGCGTTGTTCTGGAAATACATGTTCATCAGAGAGGTTACCATCAATTGTCAAGGGTGTATAGTTTGAGCTTTGTTTTCTTTAATATGTAACCATTTATTTGTTAAGAAGGGTGCCCGTTTTGCTGTGTGGGATGTTTTAATACACAGCTACTGTTACCAGGCAAATCTTCGCCATATATCAAACTAACCTTTATTATTCAAGTTTCCAGTGGCAGTCTAAATGTACCGCCTTTACCTTTCTGGACCTTTTTATTGTAATAATTGTTAAATGGTTATTGTCCGGAAAACGCTGAGAAACTGTGCCACTGGACGTAAGGCTAGCAACAATCAATCAATCGCAATCTCAACAGACATTTATCTGCTGTCTTATAAAAGGACTTAGATGTAAAACAGTGTTTGTGTATTCTAACCTAATGGTAAATAAAAAAAGAATTTGTTCTATAAAAAATCATTCACCTAGAGATAATGGCGTATTAGACCTTGAAAGAGCAAGCATTGTCATGGGCATTTATAGAGATACAGAATAACTATCAAAAACTAAACGGTAATAAGGCAAAAGTAAAAATGTAAAGTACTTTTCGAATTAATTCTATTAGGTCACTTTGGTAAAATTTCTCCTCAAGTAATCAAGTTTTCATACATTCTTGGCTTTCATATTTTTTGTGGGTTTTATCGTTCCTTATAATAGTAAATCCGGAAATGCGCTTTGGGTGCGTTGTTTTCATTTTCAATACTGATATAAAAGTAACAAAAAAAAGTTGTTTTTACATATTTCATGAAAAGCATTTCAGGAAATATCAACGAACAGATTGAAAATAATATTATGCTCCAAAAAGAAAAGTTGCCTAATCTTTTAATCTTCTTAATTTTCAGCTTTACTTTACACACGTCTAAATTTGCTACAACAATGTGTACCGCAATTAAAAAATGAATCAATACTATAAAAAAAACTTCAGTAAAACAGAAACACCTTTTTCCATTATACGTGTTTTAGGTCAGTTTATTGAAACATTTGAAGATTTCAATGATCTGAATTTCATGTACCATTTATGTAAGGATGGTGCGTATAATATTCCTTAATTGTCTCTACTTGATTTTAGTTGATTCATTAATTTTTCCGTCTCTAACATCAACTGTTGATTTTCATAGATTAATAGCAATTGTCGCTATTTAATGGATTTATGTTACAATAAAACTTGCAGAAAATCTGATATTCATTAATTTATCAATACGTTCATAAGTCTTTTGCTATAAGAGAATTTACGACATTACCCTTCTAATAAGTCTTATTGACGTTAATCAAGCGCCTCTTGAAGCTGACAACAGTACTTCAAACGCACTGAAGACCCTGAAGTAATTCATAAAAGTGGTGCTCCTACTGTTACGGGATTAAACAGTGTGATCATATTTTTTCTCTTCAGGTGAAGATACGAGAGAATAGCACTTAATTTATGTCCATTATGTCTAGTGTTTTTAAGTTCCTTTCATGTCAATTAGTTCTGATTTACGATACATGTTATCAAGTATACTTCTTCAGCATGTGGTGAATTAGTTTCGATTGTTATCTAAATAGTAAAATATATGAATTCAGAAAAGAGAAAAATAAATGTTAGGTTGTTAGACAGCTAGAAAATAAAGTGGTATTTCAGAATGATATGCAAGTTGTTTAGTCATATATTTCTTTCATTTATTGGTTTTTGTTAGATACAAACAAACATGTATATGTTTATTAAATTCAAGTTGTTATTTAATCATTGAACTCATATTACACTTTAGAAAAAAAAAATGTATAATAGTATTACATAATTTCGGATTAGTTAAAGTTATTCTACGTTAACACTTGAAGAATTAACTAGGATATTAGAATATGGTCTTCTAAACATATCCCTCCAAGCAGTAAGAGACATCACGCTCAGTAGACGCCCGCTTTGGATGTAGGGATGTATAAATATGCAGCCACGTCCCATCAGAAAGAGGACGTGAAATACCATATGCAACTTATTAAGAGAGGGCCGTTCTCGTTTCACACCGAAGCGATAACCCTTGGAATTACTCTTTTAGAGGTCAGGAGACGACCTATTGAAATCTATTCTTAACCAAAATGACTTAATTTTCGAGTGTCTTTCCCGCTCCTGATATGGGTAGAACCAGACGGATCGACCAAATACATTAATGATTAATTGTTTAATCTATTGGTCTGCTGAATATGCTTAACATATTTGTACCTCGATATTATTCAATCAAAATTTATGTATTAACGTTTTTGATAGTGCTTCTGTATCTCTATAAATGCCCATGGAAATGCTTGCTCTTTCAAGGTCTAATACGTCTAATATCTCTAGGTGAATGATTTTTTTATAGAACAAATTGTTTTTTAATTTACCATTAGAATACACAAACATTGTTTTACATCTATGTCCTTTTATATGACAGCAGACAAAGGTCTGTTAAGATTGCAATTCATCTGCCTAAGAAATAAATATTCAACTTTTCACTAAATCGGTTGGAAGTGTACTGATTGATATTTTAGTCTTAGAAAACATGATTTATTTATTAGTTTTTATTGGCTTTCAACTAGCATTCAGCACTTAACTTCGAGTATTCTTAATTCGGATTTTATGCTTGTTTTTTGTGTGTTTTGTACCAATCTGATGAGTCAAGCCATTTCTTAGTAGTTTCTGATGTCGTGCTGTTACAGCACTGTCCTTATGTTAGGGGATTGTTGAGTGCTCACAAACATTTTTAACTACGCCACATTCTATATAAGCCTGTCACAAGTCAGGGGCCTGAGATTTAGTGATATTAGGCAATCAAGAGTCCTCTTTTTATGAGCCTCCTCATGGGGTTTTTGATTATGTGATTACTTGGCCGTTTTTATAGTGATTATTTGATTACCAGACCGAACATTTCATGATTATTTGATTATTTGATAATCTAGGACTGTATCTTTGATTATTTGATTATCTTGTTTAAAAAAAAAAATATTGATTATGTGATTATATTGTCAAAACATTTGAAATTATGTGATTACTTGGACACCCACATGAGGGGCCTCTTTTATGGACACAATCGACGATTACATACCCACTGTCCTGAATGTCGTCTAAAGCTAACATATACAGCCAAAATATTTTCATGCAACCATTTTATTCTGACCTTTTGAATTGTTGCCTTGTGCTGCAAGCTTTAAATACGATTTAAGAATAAGTTTTCTTTTCTTCTAGACTTTTTTCGACAATTCCAATGCATTGTGTCATGATCAATACGTCAGATTAGCAAAACAGTATAAAATCCAAATGAACTCTTATGGAAAATAAGGAATTCCATTATATACCACAGAACGCCTATAGCACCAAATAGATATAAGAAGATATGGTATGAGTGCCAATGAGACAACTCTACATCCAAGTCACAATTTGTAAAAGTAAACCATTATAGGTCAAAGTATGGCCTTCAACACGGAGCCTTTGCTCACACCGAACAGCAAGCTATAAAGGACCCCAAAAATGACTAGTGTAAAACCATTCAAACAGGAAAACCAACAGTCTAATCTATATAAAAAAACGAGAAACGAGAAACACTTATGAACCACATCAACAAACAACAACTGAACATCAGGTTCCTGACTTAGGACAGGTGCAAACAAATGCAGCGGGTTTAAACGTTTTAATAGGAAAAACATACTTATAATATCTGGAAATATATCTTGAAAATCAATCGAAAATTTGTTCTTCAATTATAAGGCATTGACATCATCGATAAGACCAAATCGAAGTCAGTGATAATGACAATTTTGACAAAAAAAATAATATCAACTTTAAACAAAGTTATATTTATTTATGGTTTATTGTATGATTAACATATACATATATATAAAAATGAGATAAAAGTGTTAGCTATTATGTGTGCAACATGTGTACAATGCACATGTTTTGTGTTGGTATATTATATACTAGTAATTACTTACTATTTTGAAGTTCAAGTATAGAGTTAGATGCTTCTTACATCACGTAGATATATCTTTGAAACTAATTGTAATTGACAGACATGAACCAACGACAACCACTGAACTACACAGGCTGCTGGCTTGGGACAGGCACATAACGAATGTGGCGGGGTTTAACATGTTTATGAGCGCTCAACCCTTCCTCTAACCTGGGACAGTGGTGTTACAGCACAACATAAGAACAAACTATAATCAAAGTACTGAACATCGGATGACCGCAAGTTCTTGTGGATGGTCACAAGCACTTGTCTCAGAATTAAAAAAAATCACATATCTATACCAAAGTGAGGTTAAGGTACATAGATATATTTTTTTCTGAGACAAGTTCGTGCGAGGATGATGAATAAATGACAGGGAATTCAACCTCACAATAATAACTATTGTATTGTAGTGATACAAATCAGTATACTAGTACTCTGGTTTGTTGTTATATATTATATTAATATTTGTATATAACAGTTACATGTATATATAATTTTCATCCATTTATGTATAATTCTATTCTACTATTCTAATAATAGTGCAGTGCAAGTGCATGGTGGACTCTGTAATAATTCGATTTTTCTAATAGATTTGATTTGAGTAGACATTCATATTTTCCCGCAAAACGTTCTTGAAATATTCTTCCGCATGTGTTAATACAAATTTTTGGTATTCTTGATTTGTTATTGATATATATATTTCTCACGACAAAACATTTTCATATCATTTATCTATATATATATATATATATATGTTCTTAAAAATTATTTTCATGAATATTTATTGATGAAATTGATATATAACAAGCGATAAGGAATGTTATTTTGCGTTCCGTTATCAGTAAAAAACGAAAGTCACGTAAGTAGAAATGTCTGTGGCAACATTACACCGGAATGCCCTCACGGTCATCCGATGTAAAAATCCTATTTGCCTTTTTTTTCGCCATCTTTCCCTATGATATACTCTATTCTGTAAACCCCTCAATACCTCATAATATATCTTCCATTAACACCAAAATTCCTAAAAGTAAATAAATATACACTAAGATATAACAAAAGAAAATTGCAGAAAAGGTTCCTGTCCTGGAAAAGGCTTAAGAACATGATAACAAGATAAGAGTCTTCAACAACCGTGCAAGTCAATATGATATAGGAATAGTCATAGCAACAACCTATGACCTTTTTGTAATCTGCGAAGTATTGGCAGTTGGACGTTTAGCGACTAACAAATAGGTGAGAAAATAGCATAGACAAAATTTCAAAAACAAGACAGAACTGATAAAATTGAGAATGGAAATGGGGAATATGTCAAAGAGACAACAACCCGACCAAAGAGCAGACAACAGCCGAAGGCCACCAATGGGTCTTCAACGCAGCGAGAAAATCCCGCACCCGGAGGTGGTCCTCAGCTGGCCCCTAAATAAAATTGTGTACTAGTTCAGTGAAAATGGACGTCACCCTAAACTCCAAAACATATAAATGAACTAAAATTTGAGCATGATTCAAACACGTCAAGTGAGGTAAGATGTGACGGTGTCGCCACTGAATACATAATTACAGAAGAATTTCTCATACAGAAAGATTTATGGACGAATTGGGTAAATTATATTAATTAATTACTAAGTATATTAAAATCGTTAAAATGACATTGGAAAATCCTAGTAAACTCTAACTTTTAAATGTTAGATTTTTTCTTCGAAAATCTAAAAAGGCAATATGAAAATTATATATTAAAAACCGCTGAACTTAGTGTATCGTTACGATCTTGGCACTGTGTTGCTTGTTTCTCGTGATGATTTTGTAAGTCCCTTCCGGAATACCCCACGGTTTTTGGTGGGTTTCCTGTTGTTCGGTCTTTAGTTTTCTGTAAGTGTTTTGTTGAATATTATTTTTCTTTTAATCGTTTTTCTTTTATCCATGGAATTGTCTATCTATCTTCGATTATGACCTTGAGATCATCTCATCTCTTTTTAAAATAGTAAACATTATGGTACTAGGCAAGTTATAAGTTCCATAAAATAGTGTTTCGCACTATAGAATGCATATGTGTTTTTTTCATTTTTTTTTTTTTTTTTTTGATATGTGTGCTCTTTTTTTGTTTTTGTGTTCTTTATTTATTTTTTCATTTTTGGGAATAAGAAACTAATTTTTTTCTTAAACATTCCTAACTAGATCGCCACTTCACCAAATCCGAATACGTATTATAGCTCCTGTTTCAAGGCGGTATAGTATATGCTAAAAAGTTTTAGTACAGACGTGGTTAATATGTTACTATGATGTGTTAGAAGTTGAAAATGTTTTAACAAAAACGATCGTTGTTTAGGGAGCTACCATTTGATTTTTAGGGGGGGGGGGCCAGGATGAAATTTAAAAAAAAGGCAGAACAGGAGTTTTGAGTGAAAAAAAGAGACTTATGTTTTAGTAAATATACGTAATTCAATCAAATATTGCAGTAAGTTTCTTATATAAAGAAGCTATGACATGTAGTTGATGATGAAAGAAAAGACGAACATTTAATATATGAGCATGACATTTTAAAGATATATGTTTTGGACAGGAAGCACGCAGGACACTGAAAGAACTGGACACGTGTCAAACATTATGAAATGTACAGATGAAGATTACTACTATACACCAAGCTATGACTTGTACTTGTCCGAACAGAAGAACGGAAAGTGGCATATCAGTATTCCCCCTACTTTTGAGCGGAGTGTTAAATAACCGTATAAACTACGTTCGAAAAGCTTGTTTAAAAAGAGACAAATCACCATGAACACTCAGAGCCATACGTTAAATATATCAAAGATGAATTTAAATGAACACGAAGCAACTTTGCCAAGTGGACCGGATGTTCACGAACAGCCAAAACTGTCAAATTTAATGCTTTCTACAAAAAAAGAAACTTAAGTTCTTGTTAAAATTGATGAACTTACAAAATATTGCTTTAAAATATTGCCGAGACTGCATACAACGCTAAGCATTTTGAAACATTTAAATATGATATATCAGTAATGTATTTTTGTATGATATGCATGTACTCTTGTATATGTATTTTCTAATTGTGTGTTCGTGTTTTTGAAAGCAAATGACTCATACAGGTATATGTGCTTTTTGAATGAAGATTCATTATATGAACCGATTTTTTAAAACAAAATTTGAATGAAATTTACTCATTGACAATCAGATCAATAAAATGTTTTGTCCTTTGGCCTCAATGGGCAGTTGTCTTGTTGGCATCTATTTGACATCTCCTTACTGTTATTCATATAATGAAACGTATATACCAAAGTCCAGATGACGTTGATTTAAGCAACTATAGGTCGCCGTACGGCTTTTAACAATGAGCAAAACTCGGCTATAAAAGGCCCAAATATAACAAAATCTGAAAAAATCCAAACGAAAAAGAAATTGCCTAATTAGTTTATGCCAAAACAACAAACGAAAAGCAATAAAAACAGATAGAAACCAACGACTACCACTAAATCACACGCTCCTGACTTAGGACAGGCACATATAGAATATGGCGGAGTTAAACATGTTTTAGAGTGCTCAACCCTCCCCTTACCTGGGACAGTGGTGTAACAGCACAACATACGTAAGAACACACCGTACAAAATTAGTCGGAAATGGCTCGACTCATCAGATTGGCACAAAGCACAAAAATTAACCAACAAAAAGAAAAAAGCCACAAATGACCGAATTAAGATTACTCGAAGTTACTGAATGATAGTTCAAAGCCATTAAAAGCTAATTAATAGATCTTGTTCTTCCAGACTTAAGTATAAATCAGTACACTTCCAATTCGATTTAGTGTAAAGTTGAATATATACTTCTAAGGGAGATGAATCCCAAGTCAATAAAGTAAAATGGTAAAGTAAGTATGAAAGAATGGTTTCGTTGATATGAACAAATATAATCATTGATCGATGCTTGATGGATAGTTCTGGATCTAACTGTCTACCGGCCACTATATAGACTCAGTGGTACATGTAGTAAAAAAAAATAGATATAGATATAAAATATGTTTGTCATACACGAGGTAGAGGCGATTGTTGAATGACCGAGCAAAACCTGTATGATAACATGGAATTTTGTCGAAGCTTCGAATGGTTGTTTTTTTTCAGCCCAAAACTGACAACCATTGGTTTTTTTTTTTGACTGACTGGTTGATTTTGTGCTTAACATCTCAGTAACAAATATAGTTTAGGTAACAGTCATATTCAGGGCAATAACATGTTACTTTCATATCAATGCACAATTCTTTATATATATACTTGTCCGACATGCTTAGCTGGAATTATGTTTAAGCGATTGTTCACCGTGCAGGTAACAGTTTGCATAAAGACATGGTATCCTACCCGGCTAAACTTTCCTGAAATGGCGTCTACAAAGTCATTGCCCTTACTGCTTAATGGTATGTGCTTAGCGAAAAGATAAAAGTCTTTGCTTTGACTCGACCATATGGAACTAACCGACACCATGACCTCCCGACTTCTATTTTCAAAACAGTTACATGTAGCTGCCATGGATTTATGATGTACAACAACAAAAAATGACTAATGTTTTAAACCATTATCTTTAAAGAATGATATGATCATGAATTGTAGCGGATTTCAGAGTTGGGAGTGATATCTATAAGCATTTACATAAGCCTCGTTTAGAGTCATACTTTTTATATCATTTTTTAAATGAATGAGTTTTTGTGTGTTATCTCTCCTTTTTTGGTGTTTGTTCATCATTCCAATTAACCATTAAGAATCTCCATTTACAAAAACAATCAGAAACTTGGCATAGAAAAAAATCATTATGCATCAACATATTTAATACATCTTAAAATAAAACATTTTCAGCAGTACGGTAACATTATTCTTAAAGCGTTTTATGATTTAGCACCAGGACTCGACTTTTTATCACTACTATTGTCAGAATCTTTGGTTTGTTCTGTTTTCTTGTCATTGCATCCGTGTGTTTTCGTATGTTTACTTAAATGATCACTGCGCATGAACCGTTTATTGCATATTGGACAGGCGAACCTTTTTTCGCCAGTATGTGTCCTTAGATGGCGCTGTAATTCATCAGAACGAGTGAACCGTTTACCACAAAACAGCCAGTTACAAACGAATGGCCGTTCGCCAGTATGCCAACGTAAATGGGCTTTTAAATGTGAAGTCTTGCCATACACCTTGCCACATCCGGGAATATGGCAGCTATGCATAGCTTTCTTCCGCAGCTGAGCAGCGGCGGGTCCAAGGCGTTCTGCTTCTTGACAATTGGGACAATCACAGGTAGCACGCCCATTAAGCCTTCTTTGGTTTTTAGTCATTGGCACATTTCCTAGAACCGGTCTAGATAAGAACGGATTCAAACTTGAGGCTGTAATATCACTTTGAGGTGTAAACATAGATTTGTATCCGTCTTGTAACATATGCTGGCTTGGTTGCATGTAAGGATTTGAACTTGTTCCTAAAGAATGCGTTAATGAATAGTCAGAAGTAGGGTAACTTTGAGGAAGTTGTGAATGGATGGATGGTGCCGTTACGGGTATGTCCGAATACCAGCTAGTGGGGGACGAATGCATATCCCACCACGAAGACGCATGTCCATTCGGTTGTGCATTTTCGCCTTTCATGTGAGTAATGTTCATATTAAGTGACCAAGATTCATATGAATGTCCATTAACCGGAGGTATTCGAGAATAAACATTTCCAAACATTGACGCACTAGCACAATTATCAGACGCCATCTTTGGTGGATATGTGGGGGACGGTGTTTCGGATATTTGCTGCGACATACCACTTGATGGATGAATCCAATCGTTGCAAGGAGATTGTGATGTCATCGCAGGTGAGCGTCCATAGCACATAGACGAAGGCACTGAAACTGATCCATTTAATCCGGGTAATCTTGAAGAAGACAAATAAAGAGGATCTGGTGCTGTTACTGCAGCAATCGGACGTTTCCATGGATGAAATCCCTTACTTTCGGACAATGGCGAAGGACATCGGTCTCCAAGTTTGTTGTATTGTGCTGCTAACATAGCTAGAGGTGCTCCTCCTAAATGATGGTGATCCTGCAAAGAGAAATATTTATTTCAATAAAAAAAACTGTATTCTTTAATTTTTTACGCCATTTTTCTCTATTCTTTATACTTTTTACCCATTATTCTCTATTCTTTATTGTTTTATCCATTTTTCTCTATTCTTTTTATTTTTTCCCCATTATTCTCTATTTTGTAAACCTCATCCATACCCTCATAAATATTTTAATAAAGGAGCATAAGCTCCACAGAGTTTTTGTCCGACATCATACACAAGGATAAGACTGACATATATACGTTACACACTTTGTGACACATGCTACATGTACTTGCGTTTTAACATTGTCTAAGCAATTATTTCAACGTTTTTTTTTTAAACTCGCGAAAAATCTTTGGTAGTAAAAATATATTTCAGCTGTAAATATTTAAGACTTTCTCGTCAAATCTTTAAAAAGAACAGAAGGTTGTTCCACTTGTTATTCCAAATATAGGAAAAACAGGATGTGTTAATGTCGTTAGAATTGATCACTGCCCATCTTCTGGAGAAGTATGAAGTATGGATGAACGGACGGATGGACAAAGTGATTAACATATATCCCCTACTCCAAGAGAGGGTGTAAAAATAGAGAAAAATAACAATCAGTTATATAAGTGCCTCTCCTTTGCTTTGGGATTTGGCAAGTGCATGTTGAGATTTTGTGTAGTGTTTATATAAAACTACAAACGGACACACAAAAAAGTACAGTGTGTAAAACATATATAAGTACAAGTAATGACTAAACATAGTTTGTATTTAAACCGTTTTTTTTTAATTTAAACTATGTTTTTTGTATCTTGAAATTAAAAAAGAAATAGAAGATTTTCCATATTTCTGTAAGAATTTGGTCGAGATGCGAGATGAAATTCAGCTAATTCAACATGATACGCCTTCAAATGATTAAATTTGCCGATTAGTGTAAAATTGAAACAAGCAACAGATACTAGAAAACAAAATCCATAAAATATCCGCAATTGGATTAATATTTTTCTGCAAATATAGAGAAAAAAATGAATATAAATATTAAATTAATCGATACAGCCTTTTGGTACTGACTGAACCCATTCCATCCTGTTTCACACAATCTCTCTGTTCAATATGACATTTTGCTGTCTAATTACAATAAAAGCGATTCAAACTTTCATATTTGTTTTCATCTTTAATCGACCAGAAATAACATCCGCCATGATGAAATTGCTATAAGTTATTAAACAGCAACTCAAAGCTAGAAAATCACATATGGATAGTAGGTATAGACGGGATCTTTAGAAGTCTATTTCTTTGCTTTAAACTATTCATCAAAGGGCTACAATTTTGTGGTACATTGTAGTAAAATGTAAATTTAATGCGGGATAGTATTGTCCGCCATTGACCTGTGTCATTTCGAGGTACTATTCAGCGCGGGACTGTAAAACAGGATTTGAGAATCCTTTTAATCAGATTTTTCACGACATCAAAAGATAACAAGTTTTACTCACAGTGGGTTCCGATATTATGGGGAAAACGATTCAATGCAGTTTACACCCTATTCATCTTCCGATCTAATTCAAATAATAAAGACGTTATTATGTTATGGTTTGGAATTCAAATGACATCGCCATTATGTGGCGCGGTAATAATTTCCTTAATACTTGACCTTTAGCAATAACCATTGAATACAACCGCTCACAAATCATTCCATAGAGGGCTCACAACCTTACAGATATAGACCTGCAGGGACGTTTTAATCCTTAAGCAGTTACTGCGTTTAATGTCGAGTAAACAGCATTTAATCTATTTCAGTTTCTTTCCAATTTAGAATAAGAAGAAGTCTATGACATACTCCAATTTTATACAATCGACTAAGTATTAAAAATATATTTTCTTATTAATGATTGATTGTTGGTCCAGTAGCAAATATTTCTTTTTTTTTACATTTTTTAAAGGCAAAGTTTAAATTCATTATCGTCCTGTACATTTAAATAAATATTCCTTTTGGAGGAGGAGATGATATTATTGACCTAATTAAAAAAAAAGCAGCAGCACCACAAACTTAGGGAGCTACCATTTGATTTTTATGGGGGGCGGGGGGCTAGGATGTAATTTGAAAGAAATAGGCAGGAGTTTTGAGTAAAACAAAAAGGCAGGATGAGTCACTTGCAAAACAAAAGTCAGGATAAACTTAAAAAAAAGGCAGGACCGAATAGAGTGTAAAATAAAAAGGCATTTTGTCGTGTTGACTTTTTTTCTATATCTTTCTTTTTTATGCTTTGTTTGTGTAGCTTCCGAAACTATTCAATGATTATAAAAATCTGAAGGGGAATGATTGTCAAATATAATGTGACATCTATCCACCAAAGATCAATTATGGACAAGTATGATCACACCTAAAGGTCAGCGTGTATAGTCTTCAACAATGAGCAAATCCCATGCCGTATAGTAAACTATAGAAAACCCGGAATGGCAAAATATAAACAACTCAGAGAAAACAAACTGATTGATTTAAACTTGTTACATTAAACGAAAAAAAAAGAAAAACAGTTTCGACACGCAGACGGCATCCAACGGCAACTATTAGACTACAAGCCTTTGGCCTGTAGATTATTACGGAAACGCGTGTTACACTCACTGAAATCGGTATCTAACATATATATTACTGGTACTGCTGGATAACTGTTCCTATCAGGGAACTAATGATCCAATATTTTGGTAATAACTATACCAAGGTTGACCTTTGGATGTTTTGTTGTTTTGTGTAAATCCTTTCCAGTTTAAATTTAAGCAATTGTATAACTTGCTCTCGGACTGTTAGTCGCAACGTTAACTAATAGAGTATTTCTTGAATTCCAAATAGGAAAAAATCATGCAGTGTACTGAAATTGCTGTGCTATTTTATATCACCGTGCAGTTTTTCGAAATTTAAAGTTTGTTTATATATATCACAAAGTGCAAATGTAACAGATAATATAAAAACAAGAATAGCATGGAGATAAATAATCCTTTTGCTCTTAAAATGTTATACATTTGTTTTGATAAATCAATCACAATTTGTTAAAATTGAAGAAATCTGTTAAAAAATCTGGCTCAGTAAGGAGCTTGTATCGTTAATTTTTTACGATGAAGTGTCGCTTACGATCTTATCAAACTACAGATTATTAAATGATTATAAATTATGTTTTTACGGCCTTAAGTTCAACGCCAGCTGCGCTCCACCTCTGCTTAAATGTTCGTCTTTTTGAATTAGTGTCAATTTTAATAATAGTTAATTTAAACGATAATAATTTTTCTGCAAAATTCGGCATTTTATTACAAATTGAAAAACTCCAGATCGCATTTTAACTTTTGGACATATAAAAAAAATGACAAGTTGTCGCTCAAAACTAAAAAAAATAAAATATAGTTTATGATCTTATGATGTGTATTATCGTTTCGTGAAAAATATATGCATCGTGCTAATGATTATAGAAAGAAATGCTGGTTGTTTTTATTTAACTAATTGTTTTGCACAGACTTTTAGGCAACTTTGTTGAAATATCATGTTCTAGCAATTTTAAAATTTAACGTATTTATATCAGTTTGAACAAAGTACGAACAGTGCAAAAAACGATGTCAAGGAGATCCTTTCTTAATATAAATCCTTCATGGCTTAACTTACAATATAAATGTCAAAGATAAAACGTTTTGGTATAGTTAAAAACTTTTAAGATTTTCCATATTTCAAAGGTTTTATTTTCCTAGTCAATGGAAAAGTAAAAATAAATGGTTGTTTTCGCAGAAATTGTTAAGATTACAGCATTTAACTATTGAGGGAAAGGATAGATATTGGATATACACGACACTTTATATTTGTCTTATGGTTTTACCTTCTTCCTTACCACACACACAAGAAGTGGCGTTCTTTATATAAATTTCATAAAAATTGTTATCTAGTACTCATTTTTTTTTAAATTCTTTTGGCAATTCCTTTTTTTTTAATTATAAGATATACAGAACTTAATCCAATATTATCATCAGTATTGTTAAATAACTCATCCTAGGGTTAGGGTGTTTTGTTTACACCTATATTCAGATCGAACACCGATAAAAAGTATTGACAACATTTTTTGCCGGAAGGGACACGGTCACCTGACTCGGAGATCCCAGGTGGTACGTCTTTACTTACTTTAACTATATCAAGTACTATTGTGCCTCAAGGTTGCCACACGCAAAAACATCGGCGCTTTAGATCACATCTTATCTGAAGTTGTTTAATTTAATGAAAAATTAGTTTGGTTGATTACTTTAACACTCAAATGAACAGCTTTGTATTGGATCTATAGTAAGTATCTTTGATCAGTAAGTTGAAATACGGGAATTAGATAAAAAGTTGTAACTTGAAAATAAATTGAATGTTTAATTATTAAAATGTTTGATCGTTTTATCCGCATCTCTTTCTGGTTGATTAAAATGAAAACAGCGGTTGAGAAAAGTTTTGGGAACGTTTTCTTCCACCTTTGTAATTTCGCTGTCGAGATTTGAACGGAATGCGAGGGTGTTTTATTATTATAAATAAATACATGTACCTTATGTTCGAACGCTCAAATAAACAAATAACAAATAGTTTAATATTCTAATAATCAAAAGATGTGATGAAATTTTGCTATTTTCAGTAATTATATGTAAAAAAATTCTGAAGCATCGGCTCCTTGAATTCAAGTTTCGATGATATACATGTAAGAATAGACATCTATATAGATGTAGATTAATATTCTTTATTTATTTTGTAGCAAATATAGTTTAGTTCATCGAAGCAACTTTAATAATCAAAAGATGTGATGAAATTTTGCTATTTTCAGTATTTATATGTAAAAAAATTCTGAAGCATCGGCTCCTTGAATTCAAGTTTCGATGATATACATGTAAGAATAGACATCTATATAGATGTAGATTAATATTCTTTATTTATTTTGTAGCAAATATAGTTTAGTTCATCGAAGCAACTTTTTTCATGGCCGTGTGCTTATTTCATTAAAAATAAAAAGATGTGGTATGATTGCCAATGAGACAACTATCCACCAGAGATCGAGTAGAGGTAACCGTACGGACCTCGGCAAAACCCATACCGTATAGTCCCTATAAAACAATTGACAAAATACAAAACAATCCAAACGAGAAAACCATTGTTTTTTTTTAATCTTTTGTTATTTTTTTTTATTAAAAATCTTTGACACTAAACATGCTAGTAGATGTAAAATTTCATTACAGTAATGTAAAAATAAGAAGATGTGGTATGATTACCAATGAGACAACAAGAGACCAAATAACACAGAAATTAACAAGTATAGGTCACCGTACGGCCTTCAACAATGAGCAAAACCCATTTGTTTGTTGTGTGTCTTATTTGAGGGTCTAGATGAGGTTAACAATAGAAAATAATGGGGCCAAGAATTAATGTATATAGAAAAAATAATTAAAAACATTAAAGAATATAGAAAATTAAGTGTTCAAATATAAAGAATAGAGAATACTGGGCAACCTTTTTATAAATACATAAATGAAGACACACCCTCCCCCACTTCAGACGTTATGCATGTAATATTTCAATGTCAGATTTCAAGGTCAGCTTTGTATCCATTTGAGTTCAAGCTTTTCGTTGATGGTCATGGCGAAAACATGTATTGTTGTTCGTTTTTTTTTTTCTTCAGTGTACATGTTTGTATTATCAGAAGGTCTAGTAATGGACTTCTGGTATTATGGATATTGCATCATTATAACAATAAAATAAGAAGATGGGTAGTATTGTCTTTGAGACAACTATCATATCAGGGAAGTAAACAATCATAAGGGTCTTCAAATTAAAGCAACATATAAAAGGCCGCCGGGGTAACAAGATGGGTTTTGTTAGTCTCAAAGGTACCAGATGAAGGTTATTCTAAAACACGTGCCGATCGATCTGAAATCGGGATCAGATATTTTTATATAATATGTACCAATATTCATTTTGAAAATTGATAATCTTAGAAACTTTAATGTTTTTTTTTCTCTCGTTATAAGATATAAAATTCATTATCATAGTTTCAGTAATTTAAATGTCAAATTACTATTTCTCAAAAATACATTTGTATACATTTAATTTAAATGTTATCTTTATTGTATTATTGTAAAACACCATTAGAGAATTGGTAATGAATCAAAAACTATCAAAATGTTAATATTTCTTATTAGGACTAAATTAACTGTTAAAATTCCCTATAAAATTGTTAAGCTATTTCTATTGAAATTTTAAACATCAGAAAATTATATATGACACATGTTTCAGATTTTATTGTGTGTATCTTTCAAAATCTCCTCCAATTCGTGACCCCTGAAAGATAATCATTTCTATTTTATCGGTTAATATTTCTTCTACTAAATATTTCAAACAAATAAAATAAGGTTCACACAAGTGCAAATACTAGAAAAAATACTCTAGATGAGGTTTGTAAAAAATTTAAATGAAAATGTAATTCTATCTTTCCGTTAAGGAATGAAGTTTAAACACAAAATCGAAAATGAAAATATTGGATTTGTATGGTGTTTTAAATAAATAGACTGTTTCTCATCTCCTTATAGAAATTTTTTAATTGGATTGAAAATAAATTGAAATGTGCTTGAAAAGACCATGAAAAAGGTAAGGTACAATGAATCATTCACACACTGAATACTTTTGTGAAGGTACATCAGTAGAAATGATCGAACAAGTAGAAAAATTATCTATGAAATTGCAAAGACTTGAAAAATATTGACACATTTTATCAAGGTGTTGGCCGCTGAATACATGATAAATAAATAAATAAATACATACACATAAATATGCTTTCCTGTTACAAGAGATAAAATATATATTCCAAATTTCAGTGAATTTGAATAAAGAATTTAATCTTCAAATTGGAATGCCTGCCCTGTTACCAGTTTGTAAAGCCTTTTTTAGTATTTTACGGCTTATTTCCAAGTATTCTTGTTTAGTTTACAACTAAGGTGCCAACTCCCCGGGAAAAGCTGATCTTAGATAAATTTGGCTAATATTTAGGTTCCCTTTAGACATATAGCTCTTCAGGTGTTTAGGTCTTATACTTCTTCGGCTTTCAAATATTTGGGTTTTAGCGTTCCTGATAAAGGTAAATCGAGAAAAGCACTTTTGACGCACGAACTTTCGTTTTATACATAATCTTATGACGTATGTAATAATAAAAAAAATATTTTAATAAATTCTTCTGTCATTCTCAATCAACACTGAAGTGTTTTGTCAAACATGTGCTTTCCATGTGTTAAAAATAAAGTAAAACGAATAAATTAAGCTAAGAGGAATATGTCAATGACAGAGCTACCTAAAACGATTAAAATAAACCAAAGACATCCCGAACTGCATAATTTTGGACTGTTTTAATGGTATATAAATATGATATATAATGATATTTTAAACCTCGCTGAGTCTCTCTTGAATCTACAGCTCAATGGCATTATCAGCAACAATTTATTAATATCTTAACAGGCTAACAGCAAATAATTATCAATCTTTAAAAACGCCATAAAATTCACGTAAAGGTTATCTTTTTATTTTTATTTTCATTCTATCCAATCTCCATCCACGAACACGTAACTTAAATATTTAATTAGGATATAAATTGAAGAATATTACCATAACGGGACAAGGTCGAATGTAGAGTATTTTAATTCTATAAATTATGTACACACGTATTTGTCTTTTTTTTTTAAATTTAACTAAAATGTTTAATTCTCTCAGACTTTCTTGTAGCAATTATCAAAAACTTTCTCACATATCCAAACGTTTCGTTTGTTACAAAAAAGTCATTAGTTTTACGAATCTTATTTTAAAGAGTCTTAAAAACCCCCAAATTCTGTTTTAAGTAGACTTCAAATAAACTGGTGGACAATAGGATCTTAGCAGTCACTCTTTCAAAGCTATCTCTTAAAGAAAATCAAAATTAGTCTATAAAAGTATTATAGGTGTATTGCGTGCAGCGCACGAAGCATAATACTAATTTGAACCCGACCCGATTAACAAAAGGACTAAGTAATTAGTGGTGCCCCTTGCCTGATAACCTTAGATATATTATTATGTTTGTGCATAGCGTGAAAAACCCCGTAAATGGAGAACATAGAAGTTCAAGCTTATAAATCGGCACCCCGATCGGTACGAACTTAAATAAAGGGTATAAAATTTCATCAGGCTGCTAACCGGAAAAGTTAGAACTTGTTGTTTACAAAACAATTACACGAAATTTAATCTTGTTTTGTATTTTATCAGTATACCTCTTATGTAGTAAATGCGTTTTCTGTATTGTGAATTTTACGAGTTTAAACATTTAAGATAAATTTAAGTTTAGGACACAGGTGGTGATAATTGACCAAAATATACAATGATATGCATTTTATTCTTTGAAAATTGTGTCTTTGATATTTTAGGTTTTCTTTTAAAACATTTTTTTTCAAAAAGCGAAAATAATGATCATCCATAATCATGTAGATTTTGCATTTGACATCATTTTCACATTTTTCAAAATCATTTATAAATAAAACTTAACTTTTAAACTAGATTTGACGTTTTAATATTTCGCTTTACCAGAGTTCAAGGACTTGTTGACAACATCTTTATTTTACAAAGCAAATTCAGTTATATATATTTTAAAAGAATATACATTAGTTTTAAATTGTCTTTTTTCTTATGGGTGTTTTCTTGAATGGATGATATAGGAGAAATAATGGAGATGAAGGGTACAATCAATGAGCCAGCAACCCTACAAAATGCAACTCTACAAAATGCAACCCTACAAAATGAAAACTTTAATATTTTAATAAATATTTTAGAATTGATGGACATTTCACATTTTCCACAAGTTTGCTTGTTGATGAAAATTTAAGATACACACAGTATTTTTACCAAAATGATAAGGTGTGGATGTGCGTTCAAATAGGGGGATGGAATGTTTATTCAAATTTATCAGAAAAATAATAAATTATCAGGCGATAAATTTTTAAATCATGTCTTAATCAGAAAATCAAGAGTTCCTGTCTTTTATCCCGTAGTAGGTATATCTAACACTTTAACTTTTCAATGTATAGTTAGTTCAATGCACATTACACTCAAGAAAAACACACTAACTCGTTAGGTGTCAAGTGCACAAAAGTCAAAGTGCAATAGATGCTGAAGTATGATACTTGTATTAATTGCGCATCTGTTTGGTAATGAAACTGTGAACAACCGATCGTCCATTTCAAAACAAAATAATTATTTACAAAATCGATTCGAATACACTTACCCCAATTATTGTTGCGGCCATGATGAAATTTGTATAAATAATAATGTATAAAATTATCCCTGTTTATCATCTGCAATCCATACCAACAAAATTAAGTGTTAGATATCTCGCAGAAGTACATATTAAATTTGTTCAGTCCCACCTTTTCCCCGCCCGGTATTTACTTCGTCTTTTACTTAAGCTCAACCAATAGCCGCCTCAAGCGTAGACGTAAACCTGATTGACAAATACATTCGGAAACGCCTTCTTTTCATTAAAGTCATCCTTCCGAAAAGAAATGGGATTATTTATGGTTGCGCAAGATGATAGTCGACCGAATCAATTAAATTAATTTATTACAATATTATGAGAGTTGAAAGTGACTTTTGTTGATTGAAAAGGGATAATGATAGTTTTAAAATTCAATATGTGACATATTTTAAAATTAAGTTGTGATCGTGGTGTAATACATATATCCTTGTGAATCGTACAAAATGTCCGTTTGTAAAATTTTACACATATTTTATTACCTTATTCTGTACTAAAGTCCCCGTAACTTATGCTTAAATAATATGTGCATTTTGGTGACTTCAAAGCAAATTGAATATACATATGTTACAGATTATTGGTATTCGTAATTACAAGTATTATTAATTTATTTCTTTTGACAAGGAATTACCACACAATAAGAAATTGTACATTTGGAAAGCTCTTAATTGAATGATTCGGCTGGGGTGTTTGAATGTCCAATATTATAATTTGTATTTACTTTTATTACTATTTAGGCAATCAATTATGCAGGTTTTTCCGTTCCTATAACTCATACATCTATTTATTAATTTATTTATTAATTAATTCTATAAAAAATGTCACTTGTTGAACCTCTTCAATTCATAATATTTTATTTTCTGTTCAATACAGAGGTCTGCTTGCATTATATATGAAACATTAATAAATACAACTGCATGTTGAGCATTTATGTGTTATTGAGCCTCCTCATGGGGTTTTTGATTGTGTGATTACTTGGCCGTTTTTATAGTGATTATTTGATTACCAGACCAAATATTTCATGATTATTTGATATTTTGATAATCTAGGATGTTTTTTTGATTATTTGATTATCTTGTTTAAAAAAATAATTAATGATTATGTGATTATATTGGCAAAAAATTTATGATTATGAGATTACTTGGACACCCCCATGAGGGGCCTCGTTATTGTATTTTAAAAAGTTCTTCTGATTTTTGTAGTTGGTTTAAATAGAAGATGTGAGAAGACGTACGTCAAAGAGATAGCAACCCGACGACAAAAACCCAAAAGACATCTAAAGAAGTCGACAAACGACACACCATCCCTCTGACCCCTAAAAAAGACATCGTGAGGAAATATAATTTTTTTAAGAGAATGTATGATTAAACGGACATTTTCAGATTACCAACATAAAAAGTATTCCTTTTATTTCATAATTAAGTGTTATTTTACTTCATAAATTCATGCAAAGTATTTTTTTTATTTTTTAGAAATAAAGATCGGCTGGTATCAACGACGTGATATAGTAGTATGTTTATATGAGGGTCTGAATGGGGTTAACAGAATATAGAATAATGGACCAATACTACAGAAAAATGGGCCAAACAATTAAAGAATAGGGAAAAAATAATAGGCAACAATAAAATAAAGAATAGAGAATAATGTGGTGTTAAAACATAAAGAATAGAAAATAATGAGCAAAAATATAAAGAATAGAGAAAAATTACCTCGAATGAAAGAATACCGAAATGAGGGACCCCATCCAGACCCTTTTATATAATTAAATAAGTATTTCCGTTTTTTTTTCAGTTTTAAAGCGCATATCTTTTTATTAGTATTTACCAGTAACATAACAACAAAGAATTGTCAAAGACTGCATGAATATTCTGGAAAAAAAGAGTTAGGTTCAAATTTACTCGGAGAGTCAAAATCTACAGCTTGTCAAATCTTGTTGAAATAAGAATGGAAGATAGTCTGAATTATATACTTTTAACTATTATACAAGTTTCCATAAAATGAAAATGTAATTCAGTTGTCGTCGAAGGTATTATGATGCATAATTGACATATTTAGCGTCGAAAAACGTCCGTTACCAAAATGAAATAATTTGTATCGAAGGACATGTACAATATATAGTTTCACTTTCAACAAAATGTTAGTTTGGTTAAAATGTTCTTCGTGTAATTTGTTTGCATAAATACTTAAAAATCGCAAAAATCTGTCAAAATTGCGGTTTTGAGATATCTTCAGACGTTTTTAATTTTGTCATCGATTTTGAATACACCAAAATATTGTAAGAATCTTAAAGTATACACGCATGGAACCGTGGCTAGGATGAAATTTGAAAAAAAAGGCAGGACAGGAGTTTTGAGTAAAAAAAAAGGCAGGATGAACAACTTGGCCAAAAAAAAAGGCAGGATGACAATTTATGTAAAAAAAGTCAGGATAAACTAATAAAAAAAAAGGCAGGACCGAATAGAGGGAATAGAGTGAAAAATAAAAAGGCAGGACAGAGAAGATTACAACTAAAAAAAAATGCAGGAAAAAATTTTTCATCCTAGGCCCCCCCCCCCCCCCATAAAAATCAAATGGTAGCTCCCTAATCTGTTATTCGTGCCTTCAAAAATACTGATCAAATATTGAAACACGTGATTTCAATCTATTCTGTTATTCGTGACTTCAAAAATACTTTCTCAATTATAAGATGTGTATGGAGTATGAATAATCATTTTGACAGCAAACCAACGACTCAAATGACACTTCTTGTCTTTCCAACCTTCCTTTCTGGATTTCAAACCTTTCGTTGGCGATAAGGCTGGCAAGACCTTGAACATTGACATTGAACTTGCAAATACATGCAGAGAAAACGGAAAATTCCAAATACTAGTATCTTATAACCGGAATAAGTTTTTCCCCAAAATATTCAACTGAGTTTCCGTAGAGTTATATACATTAATGTTGCATATAAAAGAAAACCTGCAATAATAACATTATCGGTACACATTGTTCTACACCAGATGTGCAAATCGACAACCAATGTCTCATTGTACCATCTTTGAATAGTGATGCTCGAGGCTAAAATATTTGAAAATTCTCCATGAACAAATGCAAACGTTGAAGAGCTGGATTAAAACAAAAATGACCACAATTAAGGCCAAACCTGGGCAAGAAATCAGAGCTATGCATATCGTAAGTGAATAACCAGAATAAACAATAGTATCATTTGGATTCTGCTTTTGTTTGTAGAAATGTCCAGTGTGGAAACTTTACTTACTTTCCCCGAAAATTCACGAAGCCAAGATTTTTTTCTTCTTTTTCTTTCTTCAAATGTTTGGTCTCGTGCATCTTTTAGTTTATGAAAGTGTAACATGACCACTGTACAAATGCTTAATATAAATGATATATCCTTGTAAAAAAAATATGTAAGTCAGATTTTAATAAAACAGAAAGGATATGGGGTATCCATTCATGACACAAAATCAGTATGTGCACAGCAAAAACACAAAAATCAAAGAAACAGCACTTTTATATATTGCTGTTCCATATCTTAAAGTCACAATGAGGCCTTCAACACGGAGCAAAAACTCTCTCACCTCGCTGCAAGTTTAAAACGGCACCGGTTTGCGCGAAATTCTTAATCATCTAATCTTAAATTGGATCCATAAAATAAAGATATGTTAAAAAAACCAACAACAAACAAACAAACAAACAAGTAGTTATCCAATAAAAAAAAACCTCTACAAACCCACAAAAACAAACCATGTAGAACTTATCTATATATATAGTCAATGAAAAGGAACAATGTTGTTATTGTTCATTGCCTGTGGGTTAAATAGAAAATAATAAGAATGATGTCTATATAAAACTTATATTTGTAGCACAGATTTAAAACAAAGAGTGTCAACATTTCCGTTTTCGCCTTATTTCTTGTCTTGGGTAGACGAGATGGAGACATGATAAACCACCTTAACGTACAGTCTTTTGTAGCTTTTTGTTTTGTTTTGTCGTTGTATTTTTGGCGTATGCTATGCACACATCTCCCTTTCTTCATTTTGAATATGTTCAACATTGAACTATGAACTTTGCGGTCACAATTTAAAAAAAAAACTTTGAATATGCATGCATCTTGAAAACTAAAATTGTCCAAACAAGAAAACAATTAATAATATTTAGAGTTCAATCAGTGGCTAGTAGATTTTGAGTATTTGGTACAAAAATCTTCAACTGAGGTTTAGGATGAGTCGATTTTTTTTTATTTTACTGGTTTGTGTGGAAAAATACCTAAATAATTTGTATAAATAGAAATTAATAAGCTATAATCAAAAGATCTTAATTCTTATTTCAGATTTTTCAATGTAAGGAGAAAAATCCCTCCTGAAAGAAATTTTACCGTTCTCCATTGATTAAAAAAGGAGTCTCAGACAGTCTTAAATTTTGCAGAGTATCATTAAGACCCCATGTATAAGTGGTTCCAGATCATATTCCAAAAAGTACATCTCCAGAATTTTTTCGGGATAATTGGACTTATCTTTTTAAATTCTTTATTAAAATTTTAATAAGTAGTTTTCAATTATGCCAATGAAAAGAATAAATTATGAATGAATTGTATATAACGTATTTAACAAATAAAATGGCAAGTTTATTGAATTTTTGTTTAATTTTGACACAATTTAATGCAAAGATTCGTCAGGTAGACGCCTTCAAGGGCTCAATCTATTTAGAATTATTGGTATGATATTGGAAAATTATTATATATAGAGAAAAATAAAATATGAAGGGCGCATTGTTTTGTCTAGGACAAAAGCTCTGAATTAGCTGAGCTCGTTAAAGTTTCGACATAGTACCGTATTGTGAAAAAATGTTTGCTCAAGTGGTGTTCTTAACAAAGACTATGTTTCTCAGCCTGAATGTGATGGGATGGGGGTCAGTTTTTAAAAGATCCTTTACAATTCTAATACAAAACAAAATTTCAAAAATATTATTGAAATTTTAAGTCAATACTTAAATTCAACATTATATAAAGAAACTTTTTTTTTTATTTTAACTACTAGAAATGAAATTGAAATTAATAATGAGTAATATATTGAGGCACGCATGGGATTTTTTAATCTCCTTGTAATAACCAAAATATGATAACAGTTAAACAAAGAAACAAACAGAGTTTGTCAGAAAAACAGTGCGTGTGTGTTAAACAAAATCGCGTCTTTTGCTTGTACAGAAAATTACTGATTTTCAAAGGAAAACAGATTGTAGATAAAAAAAAACCCTTTTTACTGTACATTAAACAGTGGTAGAGCAGATATCATTTTTACACTCAGTTTTCTTAGTTTTTGGCAAATTTAGAGTTCTATGAGAACAATAAATAAATTCCGAAGGACATTCCATACCAAAACTAAAATGATATCGGTATTCAAGCAAAGATACAAAATTTATTAATTTTGGTTATTGATGTCCCGTGTTAACGATCTTTGCGATTCTAGCTTGAAAGTTGAAAGTAAGACTGTAAAAAAATAAGAATATTTTCAGGAATTGATGACTGGAAACACAAAACTAGAGGCTGACTGCTGTTTGTTAAATCAAAATACATTTGTACTTGTTCTAATGGTATGGTTTTTGAACCAGGAACTGCTTACCTTGCCGGAGCACCTAAGGTCAGCTTTTGTGTTATTTAGGTTCGTTTTGCATAGTCTTTCGTTTTCCTTGTTTTGTTTCGTCAATGACGAACTGTATGCTAATCTCTAAATGTCTTTTGTCTATTATGGTTACTGTCTTGTTGACATTTACTTCATAAATCTCATTTTATTTATATGTATTTTTCTTTCGATCATAAGATTTTTACTTAATGTATATCCTATTCAGCACCTCTCAAGTAATTGACAGATTGACACGTTCTTCATTTTCAGTCTGAGAGGCGTTGATGGGTGTAAACAATGGTTTACTAACATAATGTTTTGAGCAAAAGTACATACTTGAAAACTTTTGACTGGTCTGGAATTTCGTTCAATGACTGAGTAAAGTTTTAGGTGCTTTAATTATTATCCAGTATCCGGTTTTTATATTTCTGTTTAATAACTTATTTTTCTGATTCAGGTGCAAAGAGTATATAGTATGCTTTTGTTGTCATTTTAATTAATGCAAATTATTATGCTTTTAATGCTTATTCAGATTCGGAGCATTATACTGGACTTACCTATATAACTCCACTGATAACCATAGTTCGGGATTATGCTTTATTTGGGAAATATTCATTTTGCTCAGTCTTAATAGTGTTATTGATAGCTATTTTTCATTATTCTTTTTCCTGATGTTTTTTGTGTGTATATTTTTTTTTATAATAGCTCTATTTTTGGTTCATTTTTTTTTCTTTTCTGTAATTGATTTGTTTTGAAATATTTTTTGCTTTTGTGTTTTGTTCCCGTTTTTGCATATTGGAATTTATTAATTTGCTTTTTTGTTCGTTTTTTAATTTTTCTTTTATTGTATTAAAAAAAATCTACCTGGTTTTCACTCATAATTCGATGTTTTGTGAGTTGGAAACCACCAATTTCGATTCACGTGTTTCCAGTGCTACACAAGTCAACAGTTTGATTTTTCCAAAACCATATACCATACAATGATAAACAATTTTTATGCAGCTGGTATATGATGGTGTAAATGAGTTGATAACAACATTTGCACCGCGTGGTCATTCATTTCTTATTTGAAACATGACATGTTATTAAATTTTCTGCAATATTAGACGTCTTAGCATTCAAGCAACAATGGGTAGTCATTTTAATAAGCTGTGTCGAAAATGAAAAGATTTTCAATATTAATTTTGATTTAAAATACCAGACAAAAATGCCTGGAAAAGTTGGTTGTTTTCTATGCGATACGTTTTGCATCTTTCAATCAAAACATTAAGATGGATTATTAAATAACAACGAATAGAACCGCCTGGTGTGACAATCTAATATAACCCCCACCCTCACGTCCTCCTCGTGCAAAATCAGGCCGTAGATGTTCTTGGAGCAAAGCGCCATTTCGTCCTTTCATCCCATGCATATTTTTTATTTGCTTCAGCTCCTAGACCGCATGTCATTATTTTGTAAAACTTTCACAGAATCTTAGTCACATGACTTTGTCATACCCGCTAACAGCTTCCCCACAACCTCATACACCCCTTATCAGAATTAAATGATATTTTCTCAGACTCATAATACCATTGTGCATGTCTTTTTGATTCGAATTCTAGGGGGACCCGTTACCAAATCATGACTCCGTAAGGGGCGGCGGTATCATGTTGCGAATTTTGCTTGTAGTACTTCTAGTTCATATACATATTCACCGTATGTTTTTTAGTAGATGATAAAAATCAAATATTTATTAAAGAAATACCATGAATACATAACAATCAGAAGGTAAGGTAAAGTTCAGAATGACGATCGAATAAGTTAGTAACTATAAAAACATACTTGTTTCAGGTTGAAAAAAAAATAATACTGTAGATAAAGTTAAGGCGGAGAAATTTAGGATTAACTCCATGACTGCAGTATGTCGTTTCACTATAGTTATGATAAACATGTGATCATACCATGCGATATAGATTACAGTGTATATGATGTATTTTTGAAAAGACCTTCAGCCGTTACGCACAAAAACCATCCGTTTGGGAGGCAAAAAGCAAACAATCTAGAAGAAAGCTCATCGTCAACAGAACAACCAAAAGTCTTCTAATATACAATCAAAATGTATCATTTTCATGATCGAGTGACGAAGCATCAGAATCTGACGGACAGTAGCATATATTTAAGCATTTTAAAGTATATATATGGACAAAAAGGATAGTTGGGAATTCGTGCATGCCCAACTTTGCAGATGACGATTTCAGAATCTTTTGTTTCAAACAAAAATTGAAAAAAATATCAAAATAGAATGTGGTATCAAGATGCATTGAATACGTGATAAAGCTAGAGGAGGAACGACAGCCTAGGTGCCGTGTGCAGAATGTCGTCCCTCCTCTGTGATAAAGCGCACCCCTTTCGAGGCTTTGGGGTGATACTCTTGGTGGTTAATACATTTTTAACTTTAAAGAAATTTCTCTTATTGCCACAGAAGTGTGAGCTTTCTTTCTCGCTCGGGAATGTCATTGCATTTTTTTCTGGTAGTTTTTTTCCCCGTCTTTCTTTGTTCAATTTGA
Organism: Mytilus californianus; assembly: GCF_021869535.1. NCBI lineage: Eukaryota > Metazoa > Mollusca > Bivalvia > Mytilida > Mytilidae > Mytilus > Mytilus californianus. Next base: position 43,832,335 of record NW_026262582.1, on the reverse strand, counting down.
TTTTAAAGTATATTTTGCGCATTTTAGTGGAAGCATAAAATATAAAAGTTTCTTCTGACGAACGATACAAAACTTAACTTGTGTAGTTAAATCATTTTATAAATGTCTACATGTAAAATGGTTTGCATATGAAATATGAGGCATAAAATTATAATTTTCAATTCTCAACAGGTCTCCACTTAAATAATATAATAAACACCTGCAAACTATCATATCTTCTGTTGTAAATTTCATTAAAACTGACACACGTTTAACTCCGTGTCGATTTCTTTTGAAATTTACATTTATCGGAAAATTTCATATGGTATAATATTATGAAGATCATATCGAGCGAAAAATTGAATCTGACCGGCTGAAGTATTAGCAGTCATATCCCCAGTGGTGTTTTCATTCTTTGCATTGTCCATATTTTTGCACCTGCGATTAATGCATAAAGTGTCTTTGATCACACTATTTGTGTGGTATGTGGAGGAAGGAACAGGAGCGTTTATACAGATCAAGATTGAAAAAACATAAATCGATTTAGTTCACATTATTCCGTTATTATATTAACAACAAAACATAATTGTCTCAGCTAAGACATGGCATCGCCCCTACAACGTCGATTGTGTTAATCTATTATGTATCATGACTAATATTTGATTTTTGTGTCCTAAAACTCTAATGGTATACATCAGGAATGAAACAAAAAGGGGGAGGGGTTGATCGGTATGAAGAGCCAGAAATGTGGACTGACCCACCAAAAAGCAGGTGTAAATGTAGGTAAGGGGACAGCAACATTATTTTGTAAGAGGTCACCTTCAGACACAGCAAAAATTTATATAAAAAAGCTATCAATTTATAAATATGCGAAAGAACGTCGAAGATAAAAAAAAAATAGAAACAAAGTAATAAAATAAAAATAACTGAGAATTTTTATAAAAACTGTTATGTTATTCTATTGACGAATCGGGGAAACATCGTCTAAAAGGCAACTATGACGTCGACATGCTAGAGTGATATTTCTCAATGAAACAACGGAGAGACATATTCAAAATTAAAATTTGAGTTTTTTTTATGATTTAACACCATTTTAAATTTAGTAAAAGTTAAATATTATGAATGAACGGAAATGCTGCATTCATATCAAAATCTGCAGGATTTTGTTATGGCATGAAAAATATAAAAAAATAAGATGTGGTATGATTGAAATGAAACAGCTATATATCACCAGAGGCCATATGACGTAGATGTTTTCTTTCTGATATGCATGTAATATTTGCCAATGGACGTTAAATACAAATTCATCATCATCATATCATCATTATTATCATTTGGAACCCAAGGGAAAGTATATTATCCATTGATTTCTCTCGTTTTGGCAGTTAAAACCCTTACTAAAGTATGACGTCCTTTTTTCTGTGTGGTGTTTACTTCACAGCCACGTCCAGTGGGAATCCAGTGGGAATGGGGTAGTTAAAACCGATACCTCGTGTACGATGAGTGCAATGCTCTCTGCAGGTAAAAAAAAGCCTTACACCAACTCTCTTTTGGGTAATTTTATAAATAAATGAATAACCGTAGGTTGCCAGTAACAAGAAAAAAATTCTACCCCTATCCAACATTTCCATTTTTCCAGTGGCGTCCAAATGTCCCGGGTGACCCATTTTTCAGGAACTACCATTTTTTTTAATTGCGTATTGCTGTTGTCTTAGATATGCATGAACCGTAATTGCCACTGGACGTTAAGCAAACAATTTTAAAAACTCACTAGCAGAATAAACTGTACAAGTCATATCGATTAAAGGGAAGTAAATCAATCTAACATATCGAATTATTTTGTTACAGCAAAGACTCGGAATGCACCGCGTCCTATATGAAGGTCTGGGTAGGGAGTCCTTCAATTCTGTATACTTTTTATGCAATTTTTCTCTATGCTTTAAAAATTTTGCCCATTATTCTCTATTTTTTTTTTATATTCTAGCAACCCATTATGCTCGATCGCGCGATTCTTTACTTTTTGGCCTTTTTTTCTCTTTTCTTTATTTGTTTGTCCATTTTTCTGTTGTGTTTACCCATTATTCTCTATTTTATAAACCCCATCCAGACCCGCCTATATATATGGATGTCCACTAGCTATTAAAAAATGAATGACAACCTGAAATAGAATGCATCTTCAGATGATTATGGCATCGACTTTATTTTACGTTTAGACTAGTATATATAAGACACCTTCCATTGGTCTTTTTCGGGGATGGCATTGGTTATCAAATGGATTGTTTGATGTTAATATTCAAGAAAAAGGGACGGTAAAAAAAAGCCAGGATAATTGTTTTTAAAAATGATAAAAGTAATATTGTTTTGTTTACATAAAATATTTTTTTTTATTCTTATTAAAGTCAGTTGAACAAACCGTTTGTCCTGAGAGAAAAAAAATGTTTATGCCCACCTTCCCTCCATTTCCCAAGATAAATGGTCTTTGACAGTCTCATTGCAAAAATTATTTATTTGCAATTTGAGTAAACATTGCCTCTTTTTTTCATATTTTCATATTCATATGGGGACAATGATTATCCATAATACTTAAAAAATACATATTTGTTAAAAAAATCAATAGATCGAAGAACCGCATTAAGATTTGTGTACATCGGCCTTTCGGTGGCATCTTTTTATTGAGAGACATTTTAATACGTTATTCGTTTTTCTAACAATAAATTGAATATTATTTACAAATAACAAATCAACATGCAAAAAACAACCAAAATAATATTTTTTTTAAAACACACTGAAAAATAATTAGATTTACAGTGACCAATATTTCATTATCCAATACATGGTAATGAACATCGTCTTCATTTCTACCGTATGGTTTGAAATACAGTATTATATATGGTTGTATTTTAAATTACGACAGAAAATAATTTGAAGTGCATTTGAGCAGAATTTTATTGCACTTGCATCATTCAAATGGAATACAATTTCTATAACAAAGATTAATATTAAAATAAGTTGTAGTCATAAATTTAAAATTTAACCGGATGTCTTGGCAAAGCTATGTCAGACTACCGGTCACGTGGATATCAAATATTGAGATACTAAATTTGGGACCTTTCCCGCGTATTATGAACGTGCGTATTTTATTCCAACTGAAGAAAAACAAACACGTATGTTGATATTCTATGATGATAAACATGCGATTCAGAAAATGGATGACCACATAATTATAGAAATGATAGGGTGGCATATGGAGTAGCGATTTCTGCAATGTCCGTGTTTTTGAAAAGAGTGCATGCATGTATGCACGGTATACCTGATTAAGTGTCTGCTTTAACTTTGTATGACAACTTGGTTGATTCCAATTCTAATGGGTTGGAAAATTGTGGAAAAGCAATTATATACATTGCATAAAAATTTTCTCCGGTACCTGGTAATTTTATATTACAAGGACGCACAGATAGGAACATATATATATATATATATATAAACGCCTAAAAAGTGTACACAACAACACCAATAACAAAAAAAGGAACTATAAATGTAATTATTTATAAATATTTCGGATAACAGATATCCTTCATCAGTAAATATGATTGTGATGTTGAATGAATCATATATCAGTCTACTTAGATTAAACTATACCAATCTTGAAATTTATACAATAAAAATGTCAAACCGAACATCAGGTAAGACGCTTGCACAATTCTAAATATGTGTTAAACACGACATAGGTTATATGACTAATTACAACAGAGAGTTCAAATATATGCTTTAAATAAAAATAAAAATGTGCGATATGAACTAGCACAATTCTAAAGCTTTAACGGTGACGACAGTTATGATGTTACAAGAACGATTGCGTCAATAAGAATTCCAAATAAACAGCACTGAACGATCTAAATTTGTAAATATTTCAAATTTGACAACGGTAGAGTAGTTGCAACAGAGTCTGCGTATTTAAACATCGCAAACAAACGGCCGTTAAAATATAATAATAAATTTTGACTAAGGTTAACTAGTTGAACGTGGCTTGGTACTTTTACATCCCTCAAAAAATTAAGCAATTTAAATTGGTATATTCAACAGATTTATTTTAGAGATGATTAAGGTAAAGAAATAGAAACAGAGACTGTAATAAAAAGTAATATTACCCAAATGTGAAGCACTGCATGGAGTCGAACTACATCTTTTCATTTATCCCATTTGGTGCCAAAGTTGTTAATTTTCTTATCCAAAATCTTTCCCGAGTGAGTCTTTCCTCCCTAGACCAAGCAGAGTTGTGGTCAATGATTGTAAAGATGTAGTTCGACTCCATGCAGTGCTTCACATTTGGGTAATATTACTTTTTATTACAGTCTCTGTTTCTATTTCTTTACCTTAATCATCTCTAAAATAAATCTGTTGAATATACCAATTTAAATTGCTTAATTTTTTGAGGGATGTAAAAGTACCAAGCCACGTTCAACTAGTTAACCTTAGTCAAAATTTATTATTATATTTTAACGGCCGTTTGTTTGCGATGTTTAAATACGCAGACTCTGTTGCAACTACTCTACCGTTGTCAAATTTGAAATATTTACAAATTTAGATCGTTCAGTGCTGTTTATTTGGAATTCTTATTGACGCAATCGTTCTTGTAACATCATAACTGTCGTCACCGTTAAAGCTTTAGAATTGTGCTAGTTCATATCGCACATTTTTATTTTTATTTAAAGCATATATTTGAACTCTCTGTTGTAATTAGTCATATAACCTATGTCGTGTTTAACACATATTTAGAATTGTGCAAGCGTCTTACCTGATGTTCGGTTTGACATTTTTATTGTATAAATTTCAAGATTGGTATAGTTTAATCTAAGTAGACTGATATATGATTCATTCAACATCACAATCATATTTACTGATGAAGGATATCTGTTATCCGAAATATTTATAAATAATTACATTTATAGTTCCTTTTTTTGTTATTGGTGTTGTTGTGTACACTTTTTAGGCGTTTATATAATTTATTTATTGTGTACGTGTATCGTTACTCGTAACGATCCAGCGCCCTCGTGGGAAAAATCGTTGACTATTATTCAGACGTTTTATATATATATATATATACATACACAAACAAAAAATCAAAAGATGACTTATAAATATTCAGGACAATATCTATGGTCAGTGTGTGTTCGTTTGATAAATATTCTTACATTGGAATAAAATATTCATAAATCAGCGATAAATAAATAATGATAAGTATAAATCGAGCTTAAGTGCAGGGTATTGTTGATTCGAAAAGTCCATTTTGGTCTTACTTTTTAAACAAAACACCCCCAACATTGCTCTTGGGTACCGAAGGAAATTGATCAAAAAAATATTTCTTCAAATGTCTCAGGGGAACAATTAATATTTTTCTAAAAAACTTTTATCAGTACTAGATTGCTCTGACTTCTGACTGTCATTTTTTAAAAGACTTTTTGGTGGCATATACAAGTCCTAAAAATTCTGTCAGACGTCAGAGCGATCTCGGACTACCCCTTCGTGTTCCTGTATAACAAACAAAATCCAACGTTGTAACTTTTTTTAGCATGATATCTATACACATTGATATTGATACAACAGTTTGTTAGATACCAAACTTAGAACATTTAATTTCTTATAAAATTTTGTAGCTGAAATGTGTACAGTTTTCCCTTTCCTAAGGTCATCAAGAACAAAACAATTTGGTTAACATCTTTTGTGCACACCATAACAAGACATATTTGCGATTTCCACATACCACAAAATTCGTAAATAATATGTCAAAAGAATTACATTTAAACAATTTTCTAGCCACATTCTTCCCTATTGTTTGTATATAAAATAGTGTTATTTGAAAAGAAATATCAATTGGAAACAGTAATAGGCTGAAAGTGAAAGCTTGTAAACTTAAAAAAGGAAACCCTTTGATGAAAACACTATGTATTTTATAAGCTACTAATCAAAGCAATAGAGGACTCGTTTACCGTTGCAAATATGGTGATTTTTCACGGCAAATTTACCATACAGAAGTCAGCTGCAAAAAACACGACCGACGAAACTGATATTTTCAATAAAATATTAACAGGAGTATGTAATTCGATTATTCCGCTTCGACAGCGACTCGGTAAAATTCTCCGTAGCTTGTTCTATCATCAGAGTCAGTGAAAGTATGAGATAATAATGTGACTGTTTACAAAGGAATAAAACTTGTAGACCTGTCATCATACGAAAATGTAGAATAAATTTTATAAAGTTTTTATGGGTTTGTCATCAAGTTTAAATATGGGATGATGTCATATTATTTCGATGAATGACAATATGTGGCCATAGTTCCTTAAACACCAGAATACAGATGATTTTGAAGAGATATTTCTATTGCAATTAATGTAATTAAAATTACTTTGTGGAGACTACTTAATGTTCCACGTATGATAGGATGCTGCAATTTGTTTATACATACTGAAGCTGCTTTTATTTTATTATATAATTTTGAAGGAACTCTTTTCGAAATCCCCTTTTCTTAAGGGATAAACAAAGGGTTTAAATGCAGTATGGTCATGTACGAGGGTAGGAATGCCCTTTATCGTAAATCGTTAAACGTCCGTTTTTCGCTACCGTTAGGATCAAATGAGTCTTAATTTATTATCGTCATTCGTCAAATCTCATTGTGTAGTTACCGTTAGCGTCAAATGGAGTAAAATGATTATCATTAACGTTATATTAACAAATATTTACCGTCATTCGTCATGTGGGGTACCCCATTCCTACCCTTAATGTCTCCTTCATAGTCTTCAAATGTAAATTCGTTTGAAATGACTGAAGCTTGAACCTAAGATTGGGTTCCGTGGTGTATTTCCTGAAGCCGATGGTCTCCTAGTTTCTAACCGTATCTATACTGAACTTCAATTTAGAAATGAACAGTCTCATTTTCTCTTTTACATTTGTTCTCGTCATATAAATAACACACAGCTAAGAGTTACACCCTTTAAAAAAACATGTTTCGGACTGTTTATTTAGATAGTCGAGTATGTATATTGCTAAACTAAAAGATATTTACAATTTTCAATCAATTTAAAATATTAAAGTCACTAGTTTGCGTGGAAACAACTTTTTCATTTGTCGGGTTTATTACTTACTAAATGCTACCCGAATGGGCTGCATTCGGTGATCAATACCTATTGGTCTAAGCTAACAGTTCTATTCTAAAATTATGTTTTTCAACTTAAGGATATTCGCTCCTCTTGTTTTTGAATTTTTTGCCAGATATTCGGAATCCTCTGGTTTTATCCATGTAGTGTCATTAAAAATTTTCAACCCATTAACCCCTACTTTTCTTTCCATAATTTGATTACATATAGTTTAAAACGTCATCTTTGAAAATCTTATAAAATCCTTGTTAATTTTTCATTGTTTTTGAAAGAAAAAAGGTGCCAATGTTAAATGTATGAAAAATCTAGACAGAATTATTTCCCGCCAAATTTTCAATGACTTTTATCTCAAAAACAAGCACATGGACCCTTCATTTTTTTCTGCTTTTTTAGTTTCTTTATTTATAATTTTTTATATTATCAATTTATAAAAGTCTTTTAAAAAGCTTGTGTTGTTTTGAAACAGAGTAGCGAACATTCTTAATACTAATTTGTCGTCGGTACATTCGTGTCCTGGTTATACTTACTACTTAGTTCATGACTTAACATTAGTATTACTGTTTATTACTATTTTTCACGAGTGAGATGCCGCTAAAATAAGAACCCGTATGAGTAACCTCCAATCGTGTCAAATCAATTGTGTAAACCAAACAGGACAAATCGTTTTTGGAAAGTTATAGAATTACTATATATTTGAACTATATATAAATATATATGTAAAATTAAAAAATATTTGCAAAGTTGTTTTTTTTTTCTTCTTCATTTAAGCAGTTTTAGAAATCATGATCGTCTTGTGGTTTTCATAATTTTTTTAAGTTTTGATGTATATTAAGATTTTTTCAATTAAGACTTGTTTATATTTTTTCGTTTGGGCTTGTATTATATTTCCCTTCGGGTTTACATGATCCGTTCATCCTATTTCTAATATTTCGACTCTTCAAAATTTAAGAGTCTATCCTAAATTGATGTAAATTATATAGCCTTCCAAATACCGTTTCGATCCCTAACATCACTGAAGAGACATTGATTGTCGAAATCCGGATATGGTGTACTAATTTTTGCACCTTTTGTTTGCGGTATACCATCTTTTCCGCAAGTTTATTGTTTTCTGTTTGGTATTAGATTAATAATTTTAAAAGATCCATTTTGTAACATCTTGTGATCCGTTTATTAGACAATCGCCAATGGCAGTCAGCAGGGTTTAAGAACATCTGTTGTTCGACCTGTTAGTCAAATGCGTTTTGTTAAAATTTACTTTTTCACTTTTTTGGTTTTGGAAAATGTTGTTTGTGCTGTATTTAGACCCCTCTTATCAAGAAATTTGTTTTGCATGCACGTATAAAAATTGCGGTTTTTATCCAACGCAATCATAGGTTTGAACGTTGTTTTTAATTAAGACTTGTTAAGATTTTTCTGCATATATACTAGCTAATATATGCAATAGGAATTGTCTTACAGAACGAAGAATTAATATAAATTCCTTCAATTAAAGACTAAAATGCAGGCACATGAATTATATTCGTTATATGAGGGTGCCATATGGTATATGGAGGATTCACCGCGACAGAATATATATAAAGAGTTATCTGTATCTGTATCGTTTCGTCGAATGTGTCAATTCTGGCTTTAACTCGACAGGTTACATATATAATAGGCTACAAAAATAAGGAATAGAGAAATTGTGCCATATCTGATTAAAGAATAGAAAAGTATTGGGTACTAAAGTATAAAGATTAGAGAAAAACTGACAATAGAATAAAGAAAGAGAAAACTGACATAAAAGTTAAATATAGAAATGAAGATCTCATCCAAAAAAATCCCAAACCCACCCTAATTCTGACCCTATCAAATTATTATATAATGCATATGCAGTTTGTAAATTTCATTTTATGTCCAAGGTAGCAACTGGAACATAAAAGACAATTTGGATGGGGGATCATTCAATTCTGTATTCTTTAAATTTTCAACTTCCAATTGTCTCTATTCGTTATAAATTTTTCCCAATATTTTCTATTGTTTATATTTTGAAGAACACCCCATTGTTCTCTATTCTTTATATGATTTGCCCATTGTTCTCTATTCTTTATATGTTTTGCCCATTGTTCTCTATTCTTTATATGTTTTGCCCATTGTTCTCTATTCTTTATATGTTTTGCCCATTGTTCTCTATTCTTTATATGTTTTGCCCATTATCCTCTATTCTTTATATGTTTTGCCCGTTGTTCTCTATTCTTTATATATTTTGCCCATTGTTCTCTATTCTTTATATGTTTTGCTCATTGTTCTCTATTCTTAATATGTTTTGCCCATTGTTCTCTATTCTTTAAATGTTTTGCCCATTGTTCTCTATTCTTTGTATGTTTTGCCCATTATCCTCTATTCTTTATATGTTTTGCCCATTGTTCTCTATTCTTCATATGTTTTGCCCATTGTTCTCTATTCTTTATACATGTATGTTTTGCCCATTGTTCTCTATTCTTCATATGTTTTGCCCCTTGTTCTCTATTCTTCATATGTTTTGCCCATTGTTCTCTATTCTTTATATGTTTTGCCCATTGTTCTCTATTCTTTATATGTTTTGCCCATTATTCTCTATTCTTTATATGTTTTGCCCATTGTTCTCTATTCTTTATATGTTTTGCCCATTGTTCTCTATTCTTTATATGTTTTGCCCATTATCCTCTATTCTTTATATGTTTTGCCCATTGTTCTCTATTCTTCATATGTTTTGCCCATTGTTCTCTATTCTTTATATGTTTTGCCCATTGTTCTCTATTCTTTGTATGTTTTGCCCATTGTTCTCTATTCTTTATATATTTTGCCCATTGTTCTCTTTATTTTGTATGTTTTGCCCATTGTTCTCTATTCTTTATATGTTTTGCCTATTGTTCTCTATTCTTTATATGTTTTGCCCATTGTTCTCTATTCTTTATATGTTTTGCCCATTATCCTCTATTCTTTATATGTTTTGCCCATTGTTCTCTATTCTTTATATGTTTTGCCTATTGTTCTCTATTCTTCATATGTTTTGCCCATTGTTCTCTATTCTTTATACATGTATGTTTTGCCCATTGTTCTCTATTCTTCATATGTTTTGCCCATTGTTCTCTATTCTTCATATGTTTTGCCCATTGTTCTCTATTCTTTATATGTTTTGCCCATTATCCTCTATTCTTTATATGTTTTGCCCATTGTTCTTTATTCTTTATATTTTAACATCCCATTATTCTCTATTCTTTATACTTTTCACTATTTTTATCTATTCTTTATTGTCTGGCCCATTTTTCTGTAGTATTGGCCCATAATTCTTTATTCTGTAACCCCCATTCAGACCCTTCTAATAAGTATTCTCTTCCCAGGGTCACCTCATATGTGCCGATGATCAATTTTACACTCCTATAATATACATGTACCTCAGTGAAGTCACAATTTCTTGTATGTATATGCATTTTTAAAGAAAAGGCTTTGTGCTCATTGCCACTCGTAACGATCGATATAAATTAAATGCATTAGAATGATACTCTTATAAGAGTGATTGTTCTCCGTGTAAGGGAGAAGGATACATGGTATTTAACAATTATACAATAACACTCGTTTCATCCCCCTTTCCTTTGTATCCCCAAAGAGAAAATTATGGCAGACAAAATCCCAACTTTATTTGAAAGAACTGCGTCATCTCATTACAATAGCAGGGACCAACAAAGAATTTTCATACCCATGGAATCAGATATTGAGGAATGTACTTCACAATGGACCCGAAATACTCTAAATACGTTGGACATTGACAGCATTCTTACAAAATCATTTGATCCTATGGATTTGATCTCCTTTGCTTTTAGTGTAAACGATCCTAAAATTTTAAGTCGCGTTGAACGTTGTAAAACGGCAATAGCCAAACATAGCATAATAGGATTTGATACTCATTGTAATGTGTTAGATGCTGATGAAGTTGAAAATATTGAACCCTGTGCAGCTTTTGAAATGATGGTAGCTGATTTCAGAAATCGTCATTGTTATGATATCAGTAAATGGAACATTCAGCCGCCTCATTGTGATGACAAATTAGATATACAGTTGTATCAAAAGTAATTTTAAATTTGTTAATCATATATCTTAATAATTTGCATGTTTTGGGATTCTGAGTCCAGAGTGATTTTTTCTTTGGCCAGCTCATGACTATTTATTCTAAGCTGGTTTAAAGTTATGGTTAGTAACATAACTTTTTCATGACATCACAAACCAGTTGAAACTAACAAATACTAAATGGAGATTTCTTTAAAAAAATTATATACAGATGATAGATTCCTTTACCTATATATATCTTTTGATTTACACTGCATTATAATGATCTCTAAATAATCTTGTTTGAAAGATGATTAAGTGAAAGGATTATTTTTTGAGAAAAGACCAAAATGAAAATCTGTATGAGTAAAGAATCCATTAATATATTAGTGGTGTCTGTTTTCATGAAAATCTGTGCAACAATTATCTGTAATTAATCCATAATTTTAATAGGTTACATTTATCAGAGAGGGTATTAGCATATTTAAATACTGTGGGGTAATATATTTTTTCAATGAAATAAATAAGAATTTGCCTCAAAAATTAAAAGTCTCAATCTTTGGACAATAGAATAAAAACATCATATTAAGTTTATTGATTGGAAATTTACCCTTTGTCAACCATGCATCTTCAATTTCATATATTATTGTTTCAATCAAAATCAATAAGCTATACTTAGCAATGTAATTGAATGCAGAGAAACAGACATGCCCACAAAACAACCATTCACAGGTTAATTTTGGGAGATGAAAAAAGGATTGTAAGTTTCAAGTCTCTTTAACCATTGCAGTGGCGGATCCAGGGGCAGGGTTCCGGGGTATTGAACCCCCCTTTTAAAAATGGCTGGATCCGCCCCTGCATTGATCCCAGGTTTACTGAGAAACTATAAGGATATTTTTTTATCAGGTAATTTCTTCTGTTCAAAAAAATATAAACATTAAGTTGCAATCAAAAAGTAGTAATTATGCAAACTTAGTGACCCACTGACATAACTCTATTAAGCTAATTTTTTCACTGAAAAATTGCTTATCATTCCAAAAATCTGCAGTAATATAACTAACAAATATGCAATAGTGTTATAGCAAGTTTTTGTTGTCCACTACCACTGCTATGGAAGAGTAAAATATGATTGAAATTATACACACAATCCTTCCAATCTTTCCATTAGTGATTTTAGATCACTTTGATTTATACATGTTATATAGATTAGACTGTTGGTTTTCCCGTTTGAATGGTTTTACACTAGTAATATTTTGAGGCCCTTTATAGCTTGCTGTTCGGTGTGAGCCAAGGCTCCGTGTTGAAGACCATACCTTAATCTATAATGGTTAACTTTTATAAATTGTGACTTGGATGGAAAGTTGTCTCATTGGCACTCATACCACATCTTCCTATATCTATGTACACATCTAATTATTACATTTGTATATACATGTAAGAATCCATCTGAGATATTGCTGATCTTAGACTTCCTTTGAATAGTGGTTAGTTAAGTCCCAAATTTCAGGTCATTATACATATTATACATCATGTATATATATATATATGTCGTGTACATGCATGACATGTTATTATTTTGTACAGGTTATTACTTACGTACAAACATTTTGTACAAGTAATTACCTGTACAAATATTATTGTACCAGTAATTACTTGTACAATTTTTATTGAGAAAAAGATAATAACTTGTACAAATCATTATTCTACCATGGCCTATTTGATGTTTACAACAATTCAGTACATTGAAAAAAAATTGTGAAAAAAGAATGTAACCCAACAAATGACAAAACCAAATATCAAACCCAAAGAAAGGAGTTTTTGATTAAAACATTTAAAAAAAAAACAGAAAATTAAAGAAGAAACAAATATAGTGAGTTGTACAAGTTATTATCTGTTTCACAACAAAAATTGTACAAGTAATTACTTGTACAATTATATTTGTACAATTAATAACTTGTATGATGGCATCATACAAGTAATTACTCATACAAAGTTTTTGTACAAGTAATAACCTGTACAAATAATAAAATGTACACGACATATATTATATTGAAGAATCCTCAAAAATATGAATAAAACATGTAGATTTACATGTAAGATACTCTTGAATTAGACAGCAAACCAAGACAAAAATAGCTAAGATACATGTGGCATGTGGCATATTTATTAAACAATGTACTGAAAATCAACCAGAGCATGAGTTCTGTACATGTATAAAGTATAAAAAAGTACATTCCATGTTTGCACTGATCCTGATGATGCATTAACTTTCTTTTTTGACAACTTGCCCTTCAAGTCTTCTGGCAAGTGACCATGATATATTACTTGTCTGAAATTGAAAACCACTCAGGGGTGGATCCAGCCAATTGAAAAAAAGGGGGGGGGGGGGGGTCCCAAACCCAGGAGAAAGGGGGTTCCAACCATAATTAAGTCCCCATTCAAATACATTGATCATCCAAAAAAAAAAAGGGTGGTTCCAACCCCCTTAACCTCCCCCATGGATCCGCCACTGCCACTTGTGCAAATTTTGTACTTGCTTAAGAACTTTCTAAACAGGGAGGGAGAGTGAAATTAGTTTTATCTTTTAATTGAGAGGGGTAGGAGTCGGTCTCATCCTGAATTTTCGAAAGAATAAATGTCATATTATATCCCAAATAGCATGAAAATTATGCGTCCATTTCTGCATCACAATTATGACTAAATCCTGAATTTTAGACAAATAACTGGGTCTTCCCGAATTCCCTCTAATTAAACAACTCAATCCTGAATACCCCAAATAAAGCTTTCTATCCATATTTAATTTTTACTTCCTCATCAGACAAGTGCATTGCAGCTTTTATTTGCCTGATGATGACTTTCACTTGTCCCAAACAGTTGGACAGGCGTTAATGTCGAACCCTGCATTCAACATCATGGAAAGTGATTTGATAATACTATCTTCTTGAGATAAAAGTTACTGGAGGATGCTTTTTTTATTATACTTTCTTTAGATTTCATTTTATGTTCTTCAGATTTCAAGTTCATGTAGAATGCTTTTCTTTGGAATGTTATTTTATCTTCTTAAAATCTTAAAACCTCAGAAATGATTTGCATCTTTTCTCCTCCTTAGATTTCAAGTTCATGGAGAATTATTTGCACAGCAACTGATCAACATAAGTATGATAAGAAAAAAACAAGAAATGACAGGAGGAATGTATCAAAGCTTGTTTCAAGAATTTGCTGCAATGTTTGGATTGACAAGTTTGTAAGTACATGTACCCAATCTTATACAAATGCATATGTCACATGTATGTACATGTATAAGCATGTTCAAATATATAAGCATTATCCTTTAATATAGATCAGCATCTTCATGTCAAAGTAAAATTTTAAAATCTGTCCTATATATTCTGGATCAAGAGAGACAACTCCAAATAATTTTTAAGAAATTACAGCATTTTTTTACACATTCTTTCCAGGAGATAGAGTTTTGTCCAACTTGCGTAGTTGTTTAACCATATGCAATGATATGGGAAAGTGATTACCAATACTATTTTCTGTCCAGAATTATATAGATCTTTAAATATGAAACCAAATTGTGAACTCAGACATTATATAATATTTTCAATCATCTTTCAAAATTTCAGAGAAATATTCATATTTGCCTCTATAAAATATGATCTTAATCATGTTAATCAAAGAAGGACATTAGACTAAAGAAAACAATATCCACAGGTGGTGTATTTTTCTTGTAAAACCATCATTTCAGGATTCTTTTAGTTAGTGACTGATTAAATTGAGTGAAAAAAAAAAAATTATCAAAACATATGTATTAAAATAAAAAATGTTTTTATTAGGAAGTATGTCCCTTTTAGTTAGTGACCAAATAAATTGACCAGAAAAAGCAAGATAAAACTTAGATATTTACCAGAACATTTGTGAAATAAGTTTTTTATTTTTAGGAGTTCCTCTGTACTTCGACCAGCAAGTATTGAAATTGGGAATAATATAGTTACCTCCCTTCCAGACTTAATTTTCCCTGATGTCACTCATACAGATAAAGATGATGATAGGTTAAAGTTACTGGCTGTTTGTAAGGTATGTTTATATCCAATATTAGGTCAATGTCAGAAAACATTTTTGTATGAGGCTAAAAAACTGTGGAATGGCAAGGTTTTACCGAGCCCTTCCCCAGTTTGTGCCGAATACAAAAAAGTTTATATTTTTATGACATTGACCATGTTGACCTAATATTGTTTTTATACTGCAACTTAAATTAACACATTGATAGCTATTTAAATTTTAACTCAAATTTCAAACATATTTTCATCCCTTAATAAACCCCTGACTGTGGAAAAAGTTTTCCATGATGAAATTACATTGTACAAAATATAGCTGTGTTACTATATTTAGGAAATAAACACAACTAGTTGCAGTATTTATCCTGCAATTAGCCAACTATTGTACAAATAACAGGTATACAAATGAATTTTTGCTTTATTTGTACTTGTACAAATGAAGTCTCCTGTTACCCCCACTTCCATGTTGAGCAAGCGGTAATATGAATATTTCTGTTTCCAAACCAGTTCATTTTGGGGTCCTCTTCGCGGTCCGTGTTTCAACTATGTCGATTTCTTTGAGAAATAAGAGACAATGATTTAGATTTAAATAACTAAATTTTCAAGTGTTGGGAGTAATTTCAGGATAAACACAATATATGTACATTGTCGGAAAATATAAAATGTATTTGTACTCGCTAGAGCCTTGCTTTTCGTCCTGTTTCTAAAGCTCATACAAATTAATTTTATATTTTCAGACAACATACATATATTGTATATTTATATGTATACAGCAGTGTTTAGTGTTTGTAGGAAATGATTGGAAACCTTTATGGCATGTATGGTAAAAGAAAAAAAATATCGTAATTTTCAATTGGCATGGTCATATATATATTAGCATAATAAGACTTTGAGGAATTTTGGAAATATTTAGGCAAATCCATAACTTGTACTTATGTGTACACAAAATGTATTAAAATAAGGATGTATCTATAGCTCACATGAATTAATGTTGGATAGTGTCCTTTGTTGAATATGCACATAGACCAAAGTGAGCAACACAGGCTCTTAAGAGCCTCTTAGTTTAGATATGAAAAAAGTAAAATCACAAAAATACTGAACTCAGAGGAAAATTCAATCGGAAAGTCCCTAATCACATGGCAAAATCAAATGACAAAACACATCAAACGAATAGACAACAACTGTCATATTCCTGACTTGGTACAGGCATTTTCAAATGTAGAAAATGGTGGATTGAACCTGGTTTTATAGCGCTAAACCTCTCACTTGTACGACAGTCTTATCAAATTCCGTTATATTTACAACGATGCGTGAACAAAACAGACATTATAAATAAAATAGACAAAATATGGGTACAGCAGTCATCACTGTGTTACAATATCAAAACAAACAATTATTTACAAAAAAGAGTAAAAAAGTTAAAAATTCAAAAAATATCTGACCTGCATGCACCAACTTTAATTTACGACAGTAGGCAATTTAGGACGGGAACAGAAATTATATTTTTTTGTTCACTGTACTTATAGGTTACAAAAGATTTTACGAGAAGCGAAGAATTATTTGCTGTCGAACAGGATAATAACAGAAAGAGAAAAAGAAGAGAAGAAGAGAAAGTTGTACAGCATCTAAATAAAGCGTTACAAGGACAGCATGGTGGAGAACTCTTTGTTCATTTCCCACTGTCTGAGAATAATGGTCTTCTAGGAATTATTGTTCAGAAAACACATGTAAGCATACACCTAATCGCTATTTGTCAGCCATTACTGGACATCACAAAAGTTCCTGTAAAATTTTGACATCATAATAGAAAATATCTGACGCCACAATGGAAAATTGATTGTTGTATGACGTCAAAAGTTCAAGCAGAACAGATTCTCGGGTCAAACGGGAATAGCGATAAGGTGTATTGTCATTGTTATACTCTGTATTAAGTAGACCTAGGATCTTTGGCTTGATTATTTAATTAATGTTTATTCAATGAGTGTTGTTGGCTTATGGCGACATATCATAGTTTTTGGACCCACCAATACAGAGCTCATGCAAGTTACAACAATATTATTTATAATGATATTTTTAACTTTTTTGAATTCGAGCCCCTTGCTTTGTAATACTTCCATTTTGACATATCTACATATAGAACATTGGGTAAACAGGCATTTTTAGTTTTATATTATAGGAAACATAAGTGTTCAGCAAAATAAGATTTACCAATAAGTCGACTTGGCTGTAATTATCAATTGGCCAATATAGGTGTTAATGACATTGAAAGATGATTTTAAAATGTTTTTTGTCGAGCCTGCGACTTTTGTCGCTGAAAGCTTGAAAAAGGGCTAGTGATCTGGCGGCGGCGGCTACGGCGGCGGTGTTAGCTAACTTCTTTAAAGCTTCATATTTTAGAAGGTGGAAGACCTGGATGCTTCATACTTTGTATATAGATGCATCATGTTATGAAGTTTCTGTCAGTCACATGTCCAATGTCCTTGACCTCATTTTCATGGTTCAGTGACTACTTGAAAAAAAGTTAAGATTTTTTGTAATGTTAAATTCTCTCTTATTATAAGTAATAGGATAACTATATTTGGTATGTGCGTACCTTGCAAGGTCCTCATGCCCATCAGATAGTTTTGACTTGACCTTGACCTCATTTCATGGATCAGTGAACAAGGTTAAGTTTTGGTGGTCAAGTCCATATCTCAGATACTATAAGCAATAGGTCTAGAATATTCGGTGTATGGAAGGACTGTAAGGTGTACATGTCCAACTGGCAGGTGTCATCTGACCTTGACCTCATTTTCATGGTTCAGTGGTTATATAAGTTTTTGTGTTTTGGTCTTTTTTTCTAATACTATATGCAATAGGTCAACTATATTTGGTGTAAAGAAATATTTTATGATCTATATGTCAGTCACGCAGGTTTTATTTGACCTTGACCTCATTTTCACGGTTCATTGCTCAGTGTTAAGTTTTTGTGTTTTGGTCTTTTTTTCTAATACTATAAGCAATAGGTCAACTAAATTTGTTGTATGGAAGAATTGTTAGTTGTACATGTCTGCCTGGCATGGTTCACCTGACCTTGACCTCATTTTCATGGTTCATTGGTCAATGTTTAGTTTTCTTGGTTAATGTTAAGTTTATGTGACAGTTGTAATAAAGCTTTATATTAAGGACTATCAACATAATATCAATGATTTGTAAAGAAGGCGAGACATTTCAGCGTGTGCACTCTTGTTCTGTTTTTGCAGAGACTATTAAAGAAAGAGGGAAATTGTAATTAGCTGTAAATTCAGAAATTATTGTGTGCATTTATTATTGCGATTTTGTCATTTCGGACTAAAATGCGATTTTAATTTTTGCGATATTGTGAAAATTACTGTTTAATTCATATAAAAAATTTCAAAATGCGAGTTTAAATTATTGCTATTATAACCCTGTCTCATTTTTCACAATAAAAAAAACATCGCAATAATTTCTGAATTTTCGGTAGCAACGATATTGGGCACAATCAGATCAAGTCAACATGGCCAAATTATCATTCTAGTTAGGATTTATTGCGACTTTATTGCCTTTGTTTTCAAAAACTTTAATAGATAGGTTTTAAAGAGAGGCAAAAGTATATATAAAAAGGTTTAATAGAGAGGCGAAATATAAATAAATAGGTTTAATAGAGATACCAATTTGAGGGACGTTAAAAATCACAGGTCAAAAATATTTTGACAACGTCATGGTTATAAAAGAAAAAGACAAACAGACAGACAGTAGTACACAAAACATAACATAGAAACCCAAAGACTGAGCAAGATGAACCCTTACAAAAAGCTGGGGGATGGTCTCAGGTACTCCACATGTTGCACCTGTTGTGTTGCTCATGTTAGTAAAAACCCAGTGATAACTTTTATTCAGTAGGTTTGTAAAATGTAAATAGGTGACTATAATAATGAGTACAAGACCAACAATAATGTCACAAAATGAGATTCGCAAATAAACAAACAACTGATTGAAATAAAGACAAGAAAAATCATAATAGCATTTATTTTACTAGGTGTGTGAATCAAGCTCTTTGAAGCCTCTTTTTTTTTTCAAGATCAGTATTTGAAATTCTTGTCAAAAAACATTGAACTTAAACCAATTAACAAGCAATCATACACAGCTCTGAGGGAGATATGGTAGCTAATGATTAGAGGAGGTGGTTATCACCATAAATGTGTATTGACTGAAATGAAGCTGCTGATTAGCCAAACGTGACATTAATAATAATGTCTCATTATATTAGTAGGAACACCACAAGTGTTAAGTATAATACATTATTACATTGGTTGCAATGAATTACATTGATTTTCCAGTGAAAGAAAAACTGATAATTTCACATGTGAAATCAACATGGTTATTTCACTCCTCTGATGTCATACAACAATAGGCATTGTCAAGACGTCAATACAGTTGGATAAAAACAAATTATGAATGCTTAGAAAAAGATATAGTTTCTGACATTTTCTAATTTAATTTTATAAAAAGAAAACATTTGCAATATTATAAAAAGAATAACTAATCAAAGAATTCAAATATCAAAAAGTATTCAACTCGTGGGTGAACAACACTGATATTAACTCATGCGCTAGGTGTATTCATGAATTTATGTGTTGTTCTGTCGCTCGTTGAATATTTTTCTCTATTTGAATTCTTTGATTAGTTACTCAATAATTATTACTATTTTCCAGATAACTTTTTCTTATTTCCAATGCAACAAGATACAGTTTGAGGAGGTGAAGTCAAGAGACCGTCACATAAACAAACCAGTTATTTACTATAGCAGACCATACAATTACTTGAAGGCAGCAGACAGAGAGGAACTAATGAGACCTTTGTTAACATTGGGGTTTATCCAGCATTCTCCTTGTTGTATTAGTAGAAAGGAGCCATATATTGAGACTGTTGATTAATAAGGGAAGATGCTGTCACTTTCATGTTCCATCCCACAGTAAAATGTTGTCAATATCTAATTGAACGAAGAACATGTGTGACTTGTCAATGTCAGGTTAAACAAAGTAAAATCTCAATATCTAGTTAATAAAAAAGTGGTTAAATTCTGATTGATCAAAGCTCATTCTGGTCAAGAGTTTGACTTCTATGGAAAAAATACCTGTACGAATTTAAAGATTAACTAAGATGTAAAAGAACTTAAGAAGCTTTACAATACAGAAATTGGTACATGTGTACTTTGCAAACATTTTCTTTAAAATGAATAAGACCTTGAGAATCAGTGATTTCCATCCAAATCTTATCAGCATAAGAAGTTATAGTTGGCAAACAAATAAAGACTGTTGAATGGATAACTTTTTGAGCATTTGTTTTGCTACACTAATAGGAAAATTCACTTGACCATGTATAGCACTTGTAGATATCTGAAACATGAATATCATGGTGAATGCTATTAACATGACTTTTAAATCAATTTTGTTATTAACTGTATCATTGAAAGAATAATCGAGATATTAATGAAATTTTGTTCAGAAAAGCTTATTTGTAGTTGGATTAATTGTTTTCTAATGTCATTTAAAGGTGTTAAAGTTGATTGTATAATTATTATATTATCTTTATGAAAAAATATGGAGATTTGTGACAATCCACCATAGTTAATATGACGATGATATACGAAATAATATTGTATATACATTTTTTGTATAGCCTTCAACATGAGAAAACTCCATACTGTAAAGTGAGCTATGAAACATGTAAATGTAAAACAATCCAAATAAGAAAAGTGTAAGGCTAATTTATAACAATACAATTTACAAAAAAAATATCTATCACAGAAATGAGCAAACAATAACTTCTGAATTACAAGGCTATTGACTTGGGACTGGTACATAAAGCATGTGGTTCAGGAGGGAATGTGTGTGAGCACTAAAGCCTACCCTAACCTGGGACAGTGGTGTAAAATAAATGGTATAAATTTTAAGCACCAGTTGAACATGGGAACAAACTGTAACATGGAAATGGTTTAACTCATTAGATTGGTAGGAAAAACAAACCATGGTAAGAGAGACACAATATACCCATCTAAGAGTACTTACAGTTATTAAGCTATTCTAAAGCCAATACGAACAGAATAATTATGTTCTCCTAGTCTAAATATCACTCCACCCCTATCAAAATATGTGGTATGATGTCAACTATCAACCAGAGTTAAAATGATGAAATGATTGAGTTTATTTTGATGAAATAAGTGTGAAAAGAAAGCTAGTAGAAATCAACTTTATAGATTATCAATCACATAATCAATGTATAGTAATCATAATTTATTATTTTTTTAAGAAAAAAATTAAAATTGTCTGAACATTGTAACAGTCCTAAATCCTTTTCTTGTGATTTTGTTATTTTGAGCTGTTCTCAATTTTATCCCTGATTTTGATTGAGTCCAGTCTTGTTGCCTTTGATATTAAGTACTGTGAATTCAGAAATTATTGCGTGCATTTATTATTGCCATTTTGTCAATTTAGACTTAAATGCGATTTTAATTTTTAAGATTTTGAGAAAAAGCCTGTTTAATTCATATGAAATATTTCAAAATGCGAGTTTAAATTATTGCGTTTACAACTCTGTCGCATTTTTCTCAATAATAAAAACCTCGCAATAATTTCTGAATTTACAGTACCCTACGAAAGTGCTGAATTACCTTTATTTTCTGATGTATAATGTAATTTGTAGATAAATAATGCAAGCAACCTGTTATCATTATCTTCATGTACCTTCATCTAGAAACCTGAAAGCCAAAAACTGAAACAGTTGAGCTATATCCCAAATTCGAAGTGTTGATGCTAATTGTAACAAAAAGACCAGATTGTTCTTCTAATATTCATTTGCAGATCCAAGATTTCGAGCTAGGGACGTTATACTTTTAAGGCCACAAATGCGACGAAAGTCTCAGTTTGCGAGACATGGGGGTTACTTTCCGTAGTCGTTGGGCAGCGGTGTGGGGTAAACTTCGTATAGAACTTTATATTCCAGAAGATGAAGACACTTAAGCTGCATATAATGTATGCAGATACATTACGTTACGATGTTTCCTTTTGTAATATGTCCATTGTCCTTGATCTCATTTTCATGGTTCAGCGCCTTCTCAAAATCAAATTTTAGTTTGTCTTGTTATGTAAATGTCTCACTTATATATAATAGGATAACTATTTTTGGTATTAAGGTATGGGTTCCTTACAATATCTACATGTCTGTCAAACATAGTTCACTACACCACGACCTTATTTCATTGATCAGTGATTAGGGTTAGAGTTGCATGATTAGGCCCATTTATCAAAAACTATAAACAGAAGGTCAACTATATGTGGTTTCTAGAATGATGGTTAAGAGAACATTCATCTGACCTTGACCGCAGTGTGATAGTCTGATAGCAATAAGTCAGCGATATTTAGTGTATGGAATAATTTTAAGATGTATATGTCTGTCTGGAAGGTAAAATCCTACATGGACCTCATTTTCTTGGTTTATTGTTCAATGTTAAGATTATTTGTGATTTTGTCTTGTTTTGTAATACTCCTAGCAGGGGGTCGATTATATTTGGTGTATGAAATGCTTTTTGAGAATATATCTCTGTTTTACAGGTATAATTTGACCTTTACCTCATTTTCATTTCATTTATTGTTCTATTTTAAGTTTTTGTGTTTTGGGCTTTTTTCAATTACCATAATCAATGGGTCAAGTATGTTAGGTGTATGGAATAATTGACACGCGCACATATCTGGTGCAGTACAATTGACAGCGTTAATGTTCTAAAAAACTAAACGCGCAGGTGTAATTCACTTTTTTTTAGGACGTTGTTAGCCAATCACAACGTTTTTGTGGACGCTATTCTAGAATGCATAAGATTCTGGAAAAGTGACTTAAAAGACTTATTTGTATATTTCTACCAAACTTTTGTATATATGTTCCAAACGTTTGCTTATTTTTGCAATAATTGGTCTTTCAAACTGATAACGAGGTGTCAGTGTAAAAGTTTAAATTTACATCAACTGTAAAGGCAGATGGTATGTGCTTTATGAAGTGTTTCTTGGTAACGATTCCGCTACCAAAAAGAAACAGGTTTAACATGTGCGTGTGCGGGTGTCATTGCAAGGACAATTTATAACGAGAAGTCATTAAAACACCAGCAGCAAGTTTGGATACCATGGATGATAAAGAATGCTAGTGATTTTATTTGCTTAATTAAAACATTTTAGCAGCCACACATTCCTTTGTAAATTTTTCATTCAGAATACCCAAAACAAGCTTTATGCTAAATTCTCTTTGCAAGTGAAGAATAAATGTTTTGTTGAAGGAAAGCTCCTTGGATTTTTCAAAGACATTGATGTCACTTGAAAGAAAGTACGGACGCATGCGCATTTGTCTATCATCAACAAATCGCAGAAGAAAATTGTACATCTTTATGGTTATCTTAGAAACGTCAAGTTCATCTTCGAAATGGTTCTTCATCTTCAGTTCGTCCAGCACATAAAACACGCCATTTTTTAACATATAGCTTTTAATTAATTCAGATGGGCTTGTGCGACGTGGTCTTACGTATTCGCTCTCTACTTCCTCCAGCCTGTATTGATTAGTTTCAACATCAATTTCAGGACATATTTTCTTTAAGACTTTTGCAAGGACATAAGCATGTCGAAAATTATTTGGTAATGACTTCATAAGGCAAATTTCTGCAGGTGCAGCTGAAATCCGCAGCATTCGCTTCCTTGCTAGTTTTTCGATATTTACTTCATCACTGTTACAAGTTCTGCTTATACAGTCGATGTCGTGAATATAATTTTGGCGCGCTTTTGTTTGCAGCGCCAGGAAACAGCCGGCTGCTTTGATGTCTGGACTAACGAGAGGTATTTTGTCAACATCAGTATTTATTGGCCACCATCCTCTTTTGTAAACTGCAGGAACAAGATCTATACTGATTCTCAATTGCTTATAAACAGAACCCAGCCAATATACATCAAATGTAAACACTGGTTTGGCGAAAATTTTTCCCATCCTATTTTCAACATTATAGTAGAAATTTCCCTCTTTCCATAGATGAGATTCATTCAGTGCTCTTAGCAAATAATCGTAGAATAACCTCAGAAACAAATTAGGCAAGAAATAGCCTTCGGCATCAGTAAATTGTAGATACTCGTCAAAAACTTGTGTACTTTTAAATTTGAGAGAAGCGAATCCTGTCTTTAAAAGATTGTCTGTCATTACAATGTCAGTTATATCATTTAACTTATCAAGACATAAAATAAAATTAAATTCATTTGGCCGGCCAATTTTTGTTCCTTCAGCCATGCTTCCAGATGGAAAAACTGACATTTCAAATCTAGAATCGAATGTTTGAATTTGCTTGCAAAGCGATGTGACCTATTAACATCGAATGAGACAGATTTTACTTCAGAGGAATATTTTGGACTTCTAGTATAGTACGACTCGAAAAGATAGTTCATGAAGTCTTTTAAATTCAAAGGTATATGTAGTATTGTCTGAATATCTTGTGGTGATTTGATACAAGACGATATTATCGTCTCCGGTAGTCCAAAAAGAATATCTTCGAACGTCTTTTTTCTTAGCATTGTTTTTCAAAGAACGTCATGATGTGTTCTATAGCCGTTCTGTCTGCTGCTTTTAATAGCGCAATACAACGGAAACTATTGTGTCTCTTTGCTGTGTCCAGAGGTCTCTCTTGGAGATTATCACAAGCATTTATATCGGCACCATATCTTAACAATATCTCTATTTGTTCCTCATAATTGTGATACGCTGCAAAATGCAGTGCCGTAGATCCGTATTTGTCACTGGTATTCACATTTTCTGTCCCCTTTAGCAGAAAAGCTCTGAATAAATCTGCATTGAACTTACAAAAAATCTTAAAAATTTGCTCACTTAACGTCAGGGATAAAACAGATTCCCCGTACATGTTCATTGCGTTTATGTCAGCAAATATTCCTATACATCCCCATAAGCATCTCCATGTGAAACACCACAAATTTGATGCAATACTGTATTTCCAAGTGTATCCCTGACTTCAGGAGACACACCATAGCTAAGGATTGTTTTAAGATTTTCGGCAGTTGTATAGTCGACTCCTCCGCCAATCATTAAATTCAATGGTGTTCTTCCCAGAATATCTCTACTGGATAACAATGCCCTCAAACTAGATTGATCAGATTCTGCAATGCATTTAAACAATTCCATAATCTCTTCCAAAAGTTCATGGGTAACATAAACATGCAAAAAGTTTTCATTCTTTTTGTTTATCAAATTTAAATTTGTGTCTGGAAAATTCGCAATAAAAAACTTCAATAATGGCGTGTTTTCCTCCCTCGTAGAAATGAGATGTAGAATACCGTCTCCAAATGTAGTCTGATTGTTGACATTGATGAGAGCTTGCATGCAAAGACTTTCTTAGTTGGATACTAAATGTTCGTTTAATACGAAGTGGCATTTCGGATTTATCAGCGTTATTGGATGAAAGTAGATCCATTGCAGGCAAATTGTCATCCGAATTGTTACTTTTGCCATCATTTGCAGCAATAAGACTCTGAAGAGCATTGTACCCGTTTATATCTCTGCTATTGACACCAATACCAGAATACTTTGTCAAGGTCTCAATATTTTGTAAATAACCAGCTATGGCAGCATATTGGAGAGGCGTTTGACCCCACTTATTACGGGCGTTGATGTCTTTGCCCTTTGTCAATAAATTCTCAATGTAAACTTTCCCGTCATGGTTTTTATTTTTGGCTGCTAAATGTAGGGGTGTTTCACATTTTGTGTTTACTTCGTTGTATTTGATCAATTTTCTGCTTGTTGCCATTTCTCAGTTAAGAAACTTCACAAAAGCGTATTATTTTCTGCAGATGAAAAGCCAACAGTATTGTTTTACTTCCCATCTCAATTATCTGATCCCAATATTGCATACTAGTAGCTGGCTTCATAACTTGAAGTCGATTGTCTTGCTCACAATACATGCAAAAAAAAATAGTGCTTGAAGATAATAATATAATTGTTTTTTTTTTTATATTTGTTATTTTTCAAATTATATCGTACCATATATATATATATATATATAATTAGGTCGTCTTGAATTCAGCGTTGAGAGTGGGTTTATTTTAGATTCAAATGTGCAGTTAAATGCAACATCGTTTGTAACGTTCGTTTTGATTAGATAGCGTGATCAATTTTCATGTCATCAATTCACAATTGATGATATGAAACAAACGCGCAAGTGCAGACGACGTATGACATATTTCGACGTTGTTTTCTGTCAGTTTCATTCGAATGGAGATAGCAATATTGTATTTTAAGCTCCAATGGCATCAGTTGGTGATTTGATGGTCACCAATACCCGTTTACTGTCTCCGTTAACGCATCCCCAGTAAACTTAATTTGCGACCATCAAATCACCAATTGTTTCCGTTGGAACTAAAAATACAATACAGGTATCGCCTAAATTCTGTGTCACAAAATCTCAACGTTTGGTCATAGTTTTTACCAAATGAATAAAAATCCAACAAAAGACGATGACTCATATTCTACACCTTTATGCCGATACCAAGTCCTTAATATTACTCTGTAATGCCGCGTGATTAGTTTCGAGGCAGCAAACACCATTTGTTTTCATTTGTTGCAAGGTTTGATAGGACTGCATGGGAAATAAACTAACAAACTCACTCATTAGATACGAGCACACTACCACGTGACCACCGTAGTGATTAAATTTATTAGTACAAAAAAGGGTTTAATCATTCTGGTCTGGTTTTATAGTCTGCACTCATAATTACAGTTTGGTTGCTGTAAACCTGCTGCCAGTTCAACAGACACTGTGTTTTCATCAAGGTTTGAATAGGTCTGTTTAGGAATAGATAACCTTAGCTGTATTTGGCAAAACGTTTGGGAATTCGGGTCCTCAATGTTCTTCAACTTCGTACTTTATTTGGCCTTTTTAACTTTTTTGGATTCAAGATTCACTGATGAGACGAAACGCGCGTCTGGCTCAAATACAAAATTTAATCCTGGTATCTATGATGAGTTTATATACAACCACTGGGTCGTTGCCACTGTTGCATGGTGGAGATTTAATTCCCCGTGGGTATCAACAGCCCAGTAGTCAACACTGCTGTGCTGACATGAATTATCATTGATATGGTCATATTTATAAATAAACTGTTTACAAAACTTTTGTATTTTTGAAATACAAAGGCTTTTCTACCTCAGGATTACGGTAGCTGTATTTGGCAAAACTTTTAAGAATTTGGGTCCTCAATGCTCTTCAACTTCGTACTTTATTTGGCCTTTTTTAAAAACATTTTGTATTCGAGCGTCACTGATGAGTCTTCTGTAGACGAAACGCGCGTCTAGCGTAGATACGAAATTTAATCCTGGTATCTATGATGGGTTTATTTGGTATTCGCATTATTTCAGGGACAGCTGACGAATATTTCAATGCACAGGACCACGGGACGACAGTGGCGATTCCATTTTATAGAGTACAAGAAAGAATTCTGTTATGGTTTTACAGTCTGCACTCATTATTAAAATTTGCTCGCTGTGTTCTTATCAAAATTTGAAAATATCTGTTTTGATATCAACTTTATTTCAAGGACGGATCAAAGCTGACAAATATTCCAATGCCCATGACATTAGAACGAGGGGAATTTGGTTTACAGTTTCCAACATACGTATGCCTTTGGCCACGATATATAGTCCTAAAATACTAGTACAATACGACATGACAGCTGTTTAAAATAATATGTCTTATATAATGTGCCACGGTACTTTTCTATCCCAAATTCATGTATTTAGTTTTGATGTTATATTTGTTATTCTTATCGGATTTTGTCTAATGCTTAGTTCGTTTCTGTGTGTGTTACATTTTAATGTTGTGTCGTTGTTCTCCTCTTATATTTAATGCGTTTCCCTCAGTTTTAGTTTGTAACCCGGATTTGTTTTTTTTTTCTATCGATTTATGAGTTTTGAACAGCGGTATACTACTGTTGCCTTTATTTATCTCTACAATGAATAGGTCAAACGATTTAGTTTTCTTCGTTAACTGTGTTTAAGATAAGTTCAGATTTTTTTGTTAATTAATTAAAAAAAATAAATTAAAAAGGACATATCTCGGCAGTAATAATAGTCATGGTAGCCTAAACTTTAATGAATAACACTGATTTCGTGGGGTCGGGACTATTGGTATTACTAGAACTTTTGTTTTGCGAAATTTCATTCAGACTATGGTTTCGGTTCTGTTAAAGTCATATGAAACGAGTGACTGGTAAACAATAATGTTTATCCAATTCTTGAACCAATGCATGTATACATAATAAACTTAGTCTTCTGTGCACGATTTTATCATTTTTTACGCAAACATATCGTATAATCGTCATTTTTTTTTCTCTCTGTCTGTTATTGTGTGAAAATATGGCAGATACTTAATTGTCGTGTTTTAAAGCCGTAGTTATTCTTATCCCAGGCAAGTCACAAGTTTTTAGAACTTTTGGTCCCCAGTGCTCTTCATCTTTATACTTGTTTTGGCTTGTGGACTTTTTTCATCTGGGCGTCGCTGGTTGGTCTTGTGTGGACGAACGCCCGTCTGGCGTATTAAATTTTAAATCTGGTACCTTTTGTTTAGATATTATACGTGTTTTTCTCTGTCCTATATGTTCTTCCATTTATTTGTAATGTAGTCCTGTCATGTAATGTTATCATTTTAATGTTATATTTAACATTGCCATAAAAGCGGGAGGTTTGGCATGCCACAAAACCAGGTTCAACCCACCTTTTTTTTCTTAACATGTCCTGTACCAAGTCAGGAAAATGGCCATAGTTATATTATAGTTCGTTTCTGTGTGTGTTACATTTTAATGTTGTGTTTCTGTTGTGTCGTAGTTCTCCTCTTATATTTGATGCGTTTCCCTCAGTTTTAGTTTGTAACCCGGATTTGTTTTTTTCTCAATCGATTTATGAATTTCGAACAGCGGTATACTACTGTTGCTTTTATCTATTTACCGATTGTCAACTTATAGTAAACAATCAACAAAGAAGCATGGATATTGAGCACATGTATAACATGCACAATCAGATAATAGTTTATTTAAATGACAGATCCATGTGTATTGCGATCACCGAAATTTTACGAGAATTGTCACGCTGAGGTCACTAGCATACCGAAATTTATGTCGGCGAATTGCTTCCTGGAAGCAAGCAATAAAAAAAGTAAACTTCTTATAAATGTGGACAAATTAAAGAATTGTCTTCAGGAAAAGGTATATGTACATAAGTTTTATAATGAAAACTTTCATTTAGTTATAAAAAACATATGCATCATTTTTTTTTAATTTGAGGTTTCATATGACTTCAATATCTCCCACCATATTCAGTCCACGAACACTTAATAAATGTAAAGACAAATCAACTAATTCAAGACGACATTTCTTTCTATGTTAAATAGCTCTTATTATGTTCAATTCATATCGAGGCATTAGCTTGTTTACACATGCGTTGGAAAAAATAACATGATAACTCGATTTGTGTATAAAAGTGCCCTGGTTACAGAAAGGTTGGAAATACAAAATCAGGAACTCCTGATACCAGGAATAGTCAAAATCATCCGAGTTATATTATAAACATGTTTTTCCTTATTCAAAACCATCACTAAAAATGACCTATTAGAGAGGAAAAACAAATTTAAATACAAATAATAGAAATATCAAACATATTTATCTCGCGGAATTTACACAGGAGATAAGTGTCACAAGAGGCTCTCAAGAGCTTGAATCGCTCACCTGTTATTGTTTTGCTTAACACTTTCATCAATGATTATTTTTGCTTTTCAAAATATATTAATGAGTGGCTTAAAAATGTCATTTTAATGTTTATTGTATCTGTCATATTTTCTTCAAAATCAAATAAATGCATTTTACCTATATGTTCCATTTGAACCATAGTGTCTATGTTTCTTGACGTACAAGGAAATAAAATACAAAATTTATATACTAGATTCATTTGAGAAGATTTTTAAAGTTAAAAAAACATATACAACTTGTGTAAAATTGTCCTTAAAGGGCAGTAACTCCTTAAAAGTCAATTGCCATTTTGTTCATATAAAATTGTTTTGCTGATCTTACTTTGCTGAACATTTTTGCTGTTTACAGTTTATATTTTTCTTCAATAATATTCAAGATAATAATCAAAAACTGCACAAAAGTTCCTTAAAATAACCAATTTAGTGGCAGCAACCCAACAATAGGTTGTTCGGTTTGTCTGAAAATTTCAGTGCTGAAACATTTTTATTCTTTGTCAGATTTGCTCTAAATGCTTTAGTTTCTGAGATATAAGCCAAAAACTGCATTTGACCCCTATGTTCTATTTTTAGTCATGGCGGCCATGTTTGTTGATGGATAAAAAATTCGAATACAGTTCATAAACTAGATTCCTAAAGGAACATTCCTTTAAAGTTAGGCACAATAGATCCAGAGGAGAAGATTTTTAAATGTGAGCAAACTTGATGAACAAATTATGTAAAATTGTCTTTAAAGGGCAATAACTCCTTAAGGGGTCAATTGACAATTTTAGTCATATACACGTTTTTGTAGATCTTACTTTGTTGAACATAATTGCTCTTTACAGTTTATATCTATCTATAATAATATTCAGGATAATAACAAAAAACTGCAAAATTTCCTTAAAACTACCAATTTAGTGGCAGCAACCCAACATTGGGTTGTTCGATTCGTCTAAACATTTCAGGGCTAATAGATCTTGACCAATTGATGAATTATACCCAACATCCGATTTGCTCTAAAAGCTTTAGTTTTTGAGATATAAGCCAAAAACTGCATTTGACCACTATATTCTATTTTTAGCCACTGCGGCCATGTTTGTCGGTGGATCAAAACTTCGGATACAATTTATAAACTAGATACCCTAAGGAACATTTAGATAAAGTATGAAGGCATTTGGTCCAGTAGTTTCAGAGGAGAAGATTTTTTTAAAAAGTTTACGACGACGACGGACGACGACGGACGCCAAGTGATGGCATAAGCTCACATGGGCCCTTCGGGCCCCGGTGAGCTAAAAAGCCAATATGTATACTCATCAAAACACAATAAACTGATGAATATTATAGCCATTTCCTGAGGTAAACAACACGATGATAGATGATTCATGGAGTAATAAAAATGGCGTCTTTAACACCACAGTATAGGTCTTGATTTGGTTTGAAAATATTTTTGTAAAGCAATCGCGACAAATTTTTAAAGATATCAATGATTTAATAAGGGTTTATTCACAACGTCAAGCAAGCTTTTTTGAAAAGCTTAAATTTGTTGAATATCAATTTTATTTAAGAAATACTAACATCACATGCAGGATTGGTGACTCAATTCCGTCCAAATAGGTAAGCAATAGTTAAACATTATGAAAAAGATGTTTTATTTATTGAATTCGAGCCGTGTTGCACTTACTACTGTGTGTGTCGCCTGTGACTTGAAGCATCTTTCATATTGTATTTTACCTGACGTATCATAACTAAATTTAGTAACAATATGTAAACAAACACTTTACTGATAACATGTTCAGTTATAAATTACAAATTTTATCAGAGAATCTAATGAGAACGCCCTTGGTTTTAAAATTTCGTTAGTCAATGAATTGTTTGGCGTATCATTTATGTTTAATAATGAGACAGAAACCCAACAAAGTAATTACACTCAATCTACAATTTTGAAAAGTCCCACTTCTTTCCTTGTTAAAACTTTATAGTCTACTGAAGATTCGTTTTCTTATATACAGACTAATCTGGGACTATAACAGGAATATATATTAGATCCAATATTAGTCATAGCTTTCAACAGATCGTTCATCAGAGAGAGAGAGAGAGAGAGAGAGAGAGAGAAAAGAAAAACCTAGAAAAACCTACACATAATGAAAAACAATTAAGAACCAAAGAACACATCACCAAACCTTTACTCAAAGCAAATATAATTAGTAGAAAAAGTGAAATGTGTCCAATTAGTACAGATACCCCGTTTTTTGTCCGTTACAAGTTAAACATAAATATATATATTTTGATAAATATAATACAAATTTCTAGCTGGAATTAACTGTCAGTAATAGTTAAAAAGTACGCTAAACACGTATTTCGCAAATAAAAACTAAACAGTAAAACTGAACTTAACATCTTATTGAATTATCCTTACTTTGGTTTACCGATTATCTGATTTTGTTTGATATTTACCGGTGCTAATTCCAAATTAACGAAAAACATATCATATATAGGACAATACTTACCACAAGGACATTATGAGAATCCGAAAGATAATATTAAGCTTTACTTTCAACAATGTTTTGGATTGGCCACGATGTCCATTGTTTGGATGAATACAAAAAAAAAGTCAATCCAAATTGCAGTTGTGTTCTACCTTTCGGCATTTATAATTTGACAACCTGTTTATATAAGCCACAATGGCCTGTGATACTACGAATTCAAAAATGTTTCCGGTGTTGAATAAATTCAGGGGCAATTGTTAACATCTTACTTTATCCAACTAACGCCATATATACATGAATGCTTTGATAAAATAAACCCCTAAATTTAAAACATTTTTATATCATGTTAGCGAGAAAAAGTTTGAACGAAACGTCAGAATGAAATTGACAAATTTGATCACATTTGCTTTGGTTCATAAAAAAGAATGGCCAACATAGATACAAGTATCTTGTCTTAGAGAGGGATAAATCGTACTTTGTAAAGAATCACACTGATTCAAACAAAAAATTCTCTGAAACTGGCATTATCAAGATGCTTGATTTCTTGATTGACAACATATTTGTTACGTTTGGAGGACGTGTTTTTCAACAGACTGTCGGCATTCCAATGGGAACCAATTGAGTCCCCCTTCTTGCCGACTTGTCCCTTTATTATTATGAGGCTGAATTCATACAGGAACTTCTTAGGATCTTAGCAATATCCTTTAACTTTACTTTCCACTATGTAAATGATGTTCTCTCACTAAATTATTCAAAATTTGGTGACTATGTTGAACGCATTTATCCCATCGAACTAGAGATAAAGGATACAACAGATACAGTTAAGTCTGCCTCATATCTTGACTTACATCTAGAAAAAGGTAATGAGGGTCGGTTGAAAACAAAAATTACGACAAACGAGATGATTTCAGCTTCCCAATTGTGTACTTTCCATTTCTATGTAGCAACATTCAAGCCGCGCCTGCATACGGAGTATATGTCTCCTAATAGATACGATATTCCCGCACTTGTATTTCCTATCATGATTTCCTTGATAGAGGGTTGCTGCTCACAAGGAAGCTATTAAACCAAGAGTTCCAAATGGTGCAGTTGAAATCATCCCATCGTAAATTTTACGGACGCCATCACGATTTGGTTGACCGTAATGGAATAACCGTTTCACAGATGATATCGGATATGTTTCCTACGTCGTAACTATAATCCCCTTCCCTTTTCATGACTGTGAAAAGTAAAACCACAAAAAATACTGAACTCCGAGAAAAGTTCAATCGTAAAGTCAATAATCAAATGGCAAAATCACATGACAAAACACATCAAACGAATGGACAACAACTATTCCTGACTTGGTACAGGCATTTTCAAATGTAGAAAATGGTGGATTGAACCTGGTTTTATAGCGCTAAACCTCTCACTTATATGACAGTCGCATCAAATTCCGTTATATTTACAACGATGCGTGAACAAAACAGACACAACAAACAAAAGTCAAAATATGGGTACAGCAGTCATCACTGTGTTAAAATCTCAAAATAAACAATCATATACAAAAAGGCACAAAAGCATCTATCAAATCAAAAAACACATTCATTGCTTTGCGTGTCTGACGTCAGAAAATGTAAACGTCATATCACCTACCGAATTAAACTATTTACCGGGTTTGAAATAACATGAGGAACACGACGGGGTCACATGTGGAGCAGGATCTGCTTATCCTTCCGGAACACCTGAGATCACTCCCAGTTTTTGGTGGGGTACGTGTAGC
Organism: Mytilus californianus; assembly: GCF_021869535.1. Classification (NCBI taxonomy): domain Eukaryota; kingdom Metazoa; phylum Mollusca; class Bivalvia; order Mytilida; family Mytilidae; genus Mytilus; species Mytilus californianus. The sequence goes on along the minus strand of NW_026262582.1, from coordinate 43,798,028 downwards.
TCAGTCCTTAGTTTTCTATGTTGTTTCTTGTGTACTGTTTGTTTGTCTTTTTTTTTTAGTCATGGCGTTGTCAGTTTATTTTCGATCAATGAGTTTGACTCTCTCTCTGATACCTTTCACCCCTCCTTTATGTTCTTTTGGTTTGATCACAACCCCAATGGACACTAAAAATAGGTTTAATATTTTCAAATATTATGATCTCGTGGATCACTGCAGTGACATTAATTGTCCAAATGAACATTTGGCGCGGTACAATTTTTACCGTTAAAGTTCTTAAGCGTCTAAAATGCATGTGTAATATTATTGGTCCTACAGCCGAGATGAAAAATAAGATCATATCATTGGTTGAATAAATTTTATATAGATGTTGTTAACCAATTACAACGTTTTTGTGAAAGCTTTTGAAAATATACTGTATCCTAGAATGCATTTGATTCTGCAATGGCGAATACGGTATAGCTCACTGCATCGTATACTGTGGATTCATTTATTTTCGGGGGTACTAATTTTCGTGGATTGAGGAAAACTTGCATTTTCGTGGATATTTGAGTTCGTTGTTTTGGAAAAGTCTGCATACATTCCTTTACACTTAAATTCGTGGTTCCCCTGTACCCACGAAATCCACTTAAATTATTATTCAACGAATATTAATGAATCCACAGTATGTGTATCAAACGTTGGTTCATTTTCCTATAATTGACCATAACCTCTGTAGGTGTACGTTTACAAAGTTTATTTTATATATCAACTATATATATATATGCAGATGTCCGGTGCTTTATGAAGTGTCTTGGTAACTTTTCTGCTACCAGTTTAAACACGTTTAACTGTTGACTTAGACCTGAGCGGATGTCATTGTAAGGAAATCTTATCGAAAGTGCTTTGAATGCAATCAACAAGTTTTCGTGTTTGATAACATGAGTAACAAAGAATGCTAGTGATTTAATTACTAAAATTAAATATTTGCTAAAATTAAATATTTAGGCAGCCAAACATTCTTTTGGAAATTTAGCATTTAGTATACCTAGCATAAGCTTTATACTAAATTCTCTTTGTAAATGAAAAATAAATGTTTTGTTGGAGGATAGCTCACTTGATGTCTCGAAGACATTAACATCATTTGACAGAAAGTACGGACGCATGTGCATATATCCCCCATCAACAAATCGCAGAAGAAAATGGTACATCTTTATAGTTATCTCAGATACTTCAAGTCCATCTTCTAATTGGTTCTTCATTTTGAGTTCGTCCAGTACATAAAACACGCTATTTTTTAACATATAGCTTTTAATTAATGTAGATGGTCTTGTGCGACGTGGTTTTTCATATTCGCTGTCTTCTTCCTCCAGCTTGTATTGTTTTGTTTCAACATTAATATCAGGACATACGTTCTTCAAAACTTTTGCCAGGATATAAGCTTGCCGAAAATCATCGGGTAATGACTTCATAAGGCATATCTCTGCAGGAGCAGCTGAAATGCGCAACAATCTCTTCTTTGCTTGTTCTTCTTCAGGGTCTTTAGTGTAACAGGTTCGGCTAATACAGTCCTTGTCGTGAAGAGGAATTTGGTGCGCTTTTGTTTGCAGCGTCAGGAAACAGCCGGCTGCTTTGATGTCTGGACTAACGAGAGGTATTTTGTCAATATCAGTATTTATTGGCCACCATCCTCTTTTGTATACTGCCGGAACAAGATCTATACTGATTCTCAATTGCTTATAAACAGAACCAAGCCAATATACATCAAATGTAAACACGGGTTTGGTGAAAAGTTTTACCATGCTATTTTCAACATTATAGTAGAAATTTCCCTCCTTCCATTGATGAGATTCATTCAGTGCTCTTTTCAAATAATCGTAGAATAACCTCAGAAACAAAATAGGCAAGAAATAGCCGTCAGCATCAGTAAATGGTAGATACTCGTCAAAAACTTGTGTAGTTTTAAATTTGAGAGAAGCGAATCCAGATTTCAAAAGATTGTCTGTCATTACAATGTCAGTGATATCATTTAACTTATCAAGACATAAAATAAAATCGAATTCATCTGGACGGCCAATTTTTGTTCCTTCAGCCATACTTCCAGATGGAAAAACTGACATTTCAAATCTAGAATCGTATTTTTGAATTTGCGTGCAAAGTGACGTGACAAGATTATTAACATCCAATGTGACAGATTCTACTTCAGGAGAATATTTTGGACTTCTAGTATAGTACGACTCGAGAAGGTAGTTCATGAAGTCCTTTAAATTCAAGGGTAGTTCTAGTAGTGTCTGAATATCTTGTGGTGATATGATACAAGACGATATTATCGTCTCCGGTAGTCCATAAAGAATCTCTTCGAACGTCTTGTCTCTATGCATTGATTTTCGAAAGGATGTGTGTTCTACAGCCGTTCTGTCTGCTGCTTTTAATAGCGCAATGCAACGAAAACTATTGTGTCTCTTTGCTGTGTCCAGAGGTCTCTCTTGGAGATTGTCGCGAGCATTCATATCTGCACCAAATAATAACAATATCTCTATTTGTTCCTCATAATTGTGATACGCTGCAAAATGCAGTGGCGTAGATCCATACATGTCACTGGTATTCAAATTAACTGTCCCCTTAACAAGGAAAGCTCTGAATAAATCTGGCATAGGTCTATATTTCATGATAGAAACCAACGCACTTCGTCCCCATCTATCGTAAATTTTGCAATCTGCATTGAACTCACAAAAAATATTGAAAATATGCTCACTTAACGTCAGGGATAAAACAGATTCCCCGTACATGTTTTGTGCGTTTATGTCAGCACCTATTTCCAGGAGATATTCCAATACATCGCCATACACATATCCATGTGAAACACCACAAATTTGATGCAATACTGTGTTTCCAAGTGTATCATTGACTTTAGGAGACACACCATAGCTAAGAATTGTTTTAAGATTTTCGGCAGATGTAGTGTAACCTGATCCGCCAATCATTAAATTCCATGGCGTTTTTCCAAAAACATCTCTACTGGATAACAATGCCCTCAAACTAGATTGATCATATTTTGCAATGCATTCAAGCAATTCGAAAATATCTTCTAATAGTTCGTGGGTAACATAAACATGCAAAAAGTTTTCATTCTTTATGTTTATCAAATTTAAATTTGTGTCCGGAAAATTTGAAATAAAAAACTTCAATAATGGCGTGTTTTCCTCCCTCGTAGCAATGAGATGTAGGATACCGTCTCCAAATGTAGTCTGATTGTTCACATCGATTCCGGCATTGATGAGAGCTTGCAAAGACTTTCTTAGATCGATACTAAATGTTTTTTTCATACGACCGTATAAACAAAGTGGAATTTTGAATATGTCAGCGTCATCGTCATCATCACCTGGAAGGCAAATACTCATTACAGGCAAATTGTCATCTGAATTGTTACTTTCGCCATCATTTGCAGCAATGAGACTCTGAAGGGCATTGTATCCGTTTATATCTTTGCTATTGACATCAATACCAGAGTACTTTGTCAATATCTCAATATTTCGTAAACAACCAGCTATGGCAGCATATTGGAGTGGCGTTTGACCCCACTTATTACGGGCGTTGACGTCGACGCCCTTTGTCAATAAGTTCTCAATGTCATTTTTCCCGTCATGGTTTTCATTTTTGGCTGCTAAATGTAGAGGTGTTTCACCTTTTGTGTTTACTCCGTTGTATTTGCGAAATTCACTTCTTGTAGCCATTTCTCAATTAAGAAACCTCACAAAAAGGTATTATTTTCAGCAGTTGAAAAGCCCACAGTAATGTTTCACTTCCCATCTCAATTATCTATTCACTACATTGCATACTAGCAGTTGACTTCATAATTTGAACTCGATTTACAAGTTGAGCAATTGCATCAATCATTGGCAGGCAGAATAGAATGTCTTGCTTACAATATCTGCAGAATAAAAAAGATCTTAAAGATAATTAAACAATAAATATTTTTTGAATTTGTAATTTTTTAAATCCTATTTTACCATATTTAACGGATATACACACAAGTATATGTGCTTTGTCAATAGATTGGCAGTTTTGTGACGAAGTTGATATCTGCTAAGCATTAGATCGTATTGTCGTCACCGTTTAGGGTGTTTTTTTAAGATATCATTTTCATTTCTGTGTCACACAATCTAGACGTTTGTTCATAGGTTTTTAACAGATAGATAAAATATCAACAACATACCCTAACTCTGATGGCAATGGTTTTGAATATGTTTCTCTTAAATAACTGAACTGCAAAGTAATTTGCTATTGAAGTGAAATACCATCAAATCATAGTACGCCATTGCATACGAAAAAAGATCGAAAAAATATTTCCCTTGAATTTGACAGTTGAAGGAAATCAATCCAACATTTCCTTGCACACACTGGAATGTCTCGCCTTTTTAACTTAACTTTGATAATATGTTGATAGTCCTTAATAATATAAAGCTTTACTACAACTATAACATAAACTTAACATGGTCCAAGAAAATAAGGTCAAGGTCATATAAACCAAACAAGAAATACATGTACACCTTACAATCTTCAATACACTAAATGTAGTTGACCTATTGCTTATAGTTTCTAAAAATCAGACTTAACCAAGAAAGCTAAACATTAACCAATGAACAATGAAAATGAAGTCAAGGTCAGATGAACCATGCCAGGCAGACATTATGGAACGCCAAAACTGTCTTGTTGTGACCATTTTCATTATATGATGTGCATTTACCTTTATATGATGTGCACTTGTCATTATATGATGTGCATTTACCTGTGCAAACACCTTTATATGACGTGCAAATATCTTTATATCATGTGCAAGTATCTTTATATGATGTCCAAACATCTTTATATGATGTCCAAACATCTTTAAATAATGTCCAAATTTACTTTTATGATGTGCATAAATACTTATATGATGTGCAAATGTACTTATATGATGTGCAAACATACTTATATGATGTGCAAACATTCTTATATGATGTGCAAATGTACTTATATCATGTGGAAATATCCTTATATGATGTGCAAATGTACTTATATGATGTGCAAATATACTTATATGGTGTGCAAAAATCCTTATATGATGTGCATTTTCCCTTATATTATGTGCATACACCTTTATATGATGTGGTTGTGTCATTATATCATGTGCTTGTAATCTTATATCATGTGGTTAGGTTAACTTCATTATATGAAGTAGAAACGTCATTATATCATGTGCTTTCATCGTCGTTATGGTCAATGAACATGATTACGATTATAATGATTACTGTCTACGTCATAACTGTTTCTGATCTGCTTCTGCGGAATAGATATAAATCCCGGCTTAAATCTGTAGCTATCGTTTTGAAAATACTTGCGATTTAAGAAGAGAAAAACCTTGACATGTTGGTTCCTCGATTTAAGATGAAAGAAATCGATGGGTCTACAATAATGAACGTACGGGGTCTACAATTATGAGCATACAGTTAGTTATTAAGTGTAAGAAATAGTTCTTAAATCTGTTTTTATCGCAATCGAAAGTGCATTTTCAAGATAAAGTGAGACAGTCTCAGTGCAATTTAACAAAAATTAAAGTTTCAAACATTTCGGAGGAAAATTAAGATCAATTAATACAGGAGCTAGTTGAAGAATTTCCCGGTTGCAGCGAAAATATGATAAAACAAATTCTTGGGCTCTCACTTATAGCTTGCTGTTCGGTTTGATCAAAGGGTCTGTATTGAAAGCCGTAATTTGACCTATAATTGTTTACTTTTTTCACATTATGACTTGGATGTACAGTTGTCTCATTGGTAAGATCTTGCCCCAAGCTGATAGACAAGTTGTCTAAGTTCTAATTAATTTCATGTTGTTTTTTTTATTAACAATAGCAATCAATATACTGGACAATTGATTACCACGATGATAGTTTTGGAATAGAACAACATTATTTAATGATTTCACATTTATATCAAATCTATTAAAACTGAAAAACAAATTCCGGTTAACCGGTTAGCGTTTTTCGTAATCGATATTCGGTCCTTCCGACGGTTAACCATTGGCAGGCATACCATATCTTCTTATTTCTATTAATTGCAAAAGACACCAATGAACTCAAAGTCAATTTTAAAAATATTTCATAACGACAGCTACAAAATTTTTTACTCTTGCATAATTATTCCGGAATGGATGATTGGTTGATAAATTTGTTGATTGATGATTGGTGTTTAACGCCACTTTCAACACTATCATTCTATTTCGTGGAAGTGAGTTTATATTGATGGAAGAAGCCGAAGTCCCCGGAGAGAACCACCGACTTTACCTGCCACGTGTGGGATTCGAACTCACAACCTAAGTGTTGACAGGCTAGATATTCAAACCACTCGGATACCGAGGCCCCCTGAAAAAATGAATTAAAGGAGATATGGAATGATCTTTAACTCGGTGCATAACATTTGCGTGCATGTTTTTATTATGTTGTCATGCATTTATTGCACAGCTTGACTTGCATGATTATGAATGGATGATTGACGTCAAGCGGAAAATTGATATATATAAAAAAAAAGAAGATGTGGTATGTTTCCCAATGAGATACTTCTCCACAAGACACCAAATGACACAGAAATTAACAACTATAGGTCACCGTACGGCCTTCAACAATGAAGCCCGTACCGCATAGTCAACTATAAAAAACGGCCCCGAAATGACAAATGTAAAACAAATTAAACGAGAAAACTAACGGCATAATTTATGTACAAAAAATGAACGAAAAACAAATACCAGTATGATGTAAAACATCAATAAACGACAACCACTGAATTACAGGCTCCTGATTTGGGACAGGTGCATATTCGTACGAGAACATATTAATGTGAAATGAATATAAACCCTGTTTTGTACTAGACCGACACCCTGAGCCGGATTTTTAACATGCTAGTTAATAGTCTCGATCATCCAGCCGCTTTATTTTTCATATATGCGTCTGGGTAATCCAGACTAGCTAAGGGGGGGGGGGGGGGGATGGGTTGGTTGGTTGGTTGGTTGGGGGGGGGGGGGCACATTTTCTTGTTAATTTTTTATTCCAAATTTCAGAAGGGAATCAAAATAATTGTTTCCATTGAAATGAGAGAGAACCAAAAACGAAATTAAAGAAAAACAATAATGAAATTAAAAAAAAATAACCATGTTATTTAAAAAAAATCGATAAATATGTTTCTCCTGGAACAAGGAGGTACACGTGCTCCGGCCCACACTAGATGAAGAGTCGGTGTCTAACCAATCTGGTTAAGATACAATGTACAGATAATCTGTCTAAGCTGTGATTACAATGACCTGACAACACTTCATTTACATCGCGATGACCGTGAAGGCTTTCCGATATATTGTCGCCACGGAGATTTACTTTGAAATTCGTTTTTGACTGGTAACCGATCGTATAAAAACGCAATCCAACAATAAAATAGTGATTACGGTGAGGTTGAATTCATTGTTATTTATTAATTATCCACGCACGAACTTGCTTCCAAAAAAAATGTATCTCTGTAAATTAACCTCACTTACAGTATAGAGATGTGATTTTTTTTTTAGACAAGTGCGTGTGACCATCCACAAGAACTTTCGGTCATCCGATATTCAGTACTTCAGTCCTTTGATACTTTCGGTTCTGGTAAATATTACATCAGTCAATGAAATTCAGCCTTCACATTTTTGAAGGTGTATATAAATTCGTCAAAACCGAGAATCCCATTTAATGGTCTTTAAACAGAAAATAGAATGGAGCGTTTTCAGATCCGCGTAAGCATAGCTTCGACACACAATATCTGTAATTTAATTAGATTGGTGTCTAAATGAACATAAAACACTGCATTTATTTATTGTTTACTGAGGCCTGGTGGTCTCTGACAGATAGAGAGTAGTGTTTTAAATTTGTCTAAGTGAAGATTTACGGCGGTGACTGTGTCGCTCACCTTGGTATATGTGCACATTAAATCAAAGGACACAGATGGTTTCATGACAAAATTGTGTTTTGGTGATGGTGATGTGTTTGTAGATCTTACTTTACTGAACATTCTGACTGCTTACAATCATCTCTATCTATAATGAACTTGGCTCAGTAGTTACAGTGGAAAATATTTTGTTACAATTTACAAAAATTTACAAAATTTATGAAAATTGTTAAAAACTGACTATAAATCGCAATAACTCCTTAAGGGGTCAATTCACTATTCTGGTCATGTTGACTTATTTGTAGATCTTACTTTGCTGAACATTATTGCTGTTTACAGTTTATCTCAATCTATAATAATATTCAAGATAACAACCAAAAGCTGCAAAATTTTCTTAAAATTATCAATTCAGGGACAGCAACCCAACAACGGGTTGCCTTATTGGTCAAAACTATCAGGGCAGATAGATCTTGACCTAATGAACAATCTTATCGCCGTCAGTTTTCTCTTAATCTAATGCTTTGGTTTCTGAGATATGAGGCAAAAACTGCATTTTACCATATGTACTATTTTTAGCCATGTCGGCCATCTTAGTTCGCGGGCGGGGTCATCGGACACATTTTGTAAACTATAAACCCTAATGATGATTGTGGACAAGTTTGGTTAAATTTGTCTCAGAAGTTTCAGAGGAGAAGATTTTTGTAAAAGATTACAAAAATTTACGAAAAATTGTTAAACATTGACTATAAAGGGCAATAACTTTCCAAGGGGTCAACTGACCACTTTGACCATGTTGACTTATTTGTAGATCTTACTTTGATGAACATTATTGTTGTTCACAGTTTATCTCTATCTATAATAATATTCAAGATAATAACCAAAAACCGCAAAATTTCCTTAAAATAACCAATTCTGGGGCAGCAACCCAACAACGGTTGTCCGACTAATCTAAAAATTTCAGGGCAGATAGATCTTGACCTGATAAATAATTTTACCTCGTGTCAGATTTGCTCTAAATGCTTTTGTTTCAAAGATATAAGCCAAAATCTACATTTTACCCCCATGTTCTATTTTTAGCCATGGCCGCCATCTTGGTTGGTTGAGAAAATTTTTGTACGGACGCCGGACGCCGGATGACGACGGACGACGGACGCCAAGTGATAAGAAAAGCTCACTTGACCTTTCATGTCAAGTGAGCTAAAAACGCATTAAATTTCTTTTGCATTATAAGTTTAAAATAGCACGTCAATAGTGGATCTAGAACTTCAAGTGTGGAAGTTGTTTGCGACTTGGAACTTAATTTGGCTATACTGGTTATCTATCACACCTTCATTCAATATTATTAGCTTCAGATGAAACATACTCTGCTAGAAGAAATTAATTGTTGAAAATCAGGATCTATATTTTAACAGTCAAGGCTAGCGGAGAAAGGCGTAAAAATTAACGTCTTTCGAGTCAAAACTGTCATTTTTTACTGGGGGTGGGGTTGGGGATTGGAAGAGTACGACGAGGGTCTAATCGTTTACAGTAAGGGCAATCATAGGTTTGTGACACATAATAAATGTGGTCTTAAATTTTCAAAGTTGAAATTTGACAATAACCTATTATATTGTCCAATATCTTAAATCTAAATATATTGCTAGATTCAGCATATCAAAGAACCATAAGAATTGTTTGTTTTGGTCCCATTTTATCTCCTAATTTCTAAAACGTTTTTGTCTAGCAACCAAGTATTTACGGACAAAGAACCAATCACCAAAACATTATACGGCGACAAATCTATAACTATAAACAATTGAATACCACCATTCTATTAAAAAAAAAAATCAAAATTAAAGGCTCCCTTGATTTCTTACTTTCCCTCTTTATGGGGGTTGTAAATGACCGGTCCATTATATTAGTCATTACCCTATTTTGTGTCTTTCCTGAGAAAAGTGATATATAAAGAGAAACTTCCAATGCTAAAATGATCAGTAAAGCAAACTTTACAAAAAAATGAACATACTGGAAATTCATGTATTTACTTCTCTAAAAAATAAAACGCTAACGCTAGGTATAAAGATATTTTCAGATATAAGCCTAGTACAATGAGCATATACATAGAGCATGTCATAAAAGAATGATTTATTTGATTTAATAACTTTAACTGTATGCTCATTATTGTAGACCCCATATGTTCATTATTAAAGACCCATCGATTAAAACTAAACTTTGCAATTTACAATTTGACAATTTTTCCAATAATATCTGGTGTGATTTTTTCATCTCAAATCGATTTTCCAAATGAAAGCTACAGATTTGATCCGGGTTTAAATTAATTCCGCAGAAGCAGATCGGAATCAGTTATGACGTAGACAGTAATCATTCTAATCGTAATCATGTTCATTGACCATAACGACGATGAAAGCACATCATTCAATGACGTTTCGACATCATATAATGAAGTTAACCGAACCCATGATATAAGATTACAAGCACATAATATAATGACACAACCACATCATATAAAGATGTTTGCACATAATATAAGGGAAAATGCACATAATATAAGGATGTTTGCACATCATATAAGGATATTTCCACATCATATCAGTATATTTGCACATTATATAAGTACATTTGCACATCATATAAGTATATTTGCACATCATATAAGAATATTTGCACATCATTTAAGAAAGTTTGCACACAATATAAGTATGTTTGCACATCATATAAGTACATTTGCACATCATATAAGTATGTTTCCACATCATACAAGTATGTATGCACATCATATAAGTATATTTGCACATAATATAAAGATGTTTGGACATCATATAAAGATACTTGCACTTAATATAAGTATATTTGCACGTCATACAAAGGTTTTTGCACATCATATAATGACAAGTGCACATCATATAAAGGTAAATGCACATCATATAATGAAAAAGGTCATAAGACAGTTTTGGCGTTCCATAAGACATGCACAGCTTGCAATCTTTCCATACAACAAATATAGTTGAACTATTACTAATAATATTAGATAAACTGACCAAAACACAAAAACTTAACACTGAGCAATGAACCGTAAAAATAAGGCCATGGTCAAATAAAACGTGCGAGACTGACATGTACATCATAAAATATTTCCATACACTAAATATAGCTGACCTATTGCAAATAGAATTAGAGAAAAAGACTAAAACTCAAAAACTCAACTTTGACCACTGAACCATGAAAACAGGGCAAAGATCAGAAGACACCTGCCAGCTAGACATGCACACCTTACAATCATTCCGTACACCAAATATTATAGATCTATTGCATACAGTGTAAGAAAAACCGACCAAAACACAAAAACTCATCTGTAACCACTGAACCATCAAAATGAAGTCAAGGTCAGATGATACCTGCCAGTTGGACATGTACACCTTACAGTCCTTCCATACACCGAATATACTAGACTTATTGCTTCTAGTATCTGAGATATGGACTTGACCACCAAAACTTAACCTTGTTCACTGATCCATGAAATGAGGTCAAGCAAACTGTCTGACGAGCACGAGGACTTTGCAAGGTACGCACATACCAAATATAGTTAGCTTATTACTCATAATAGAGAGAAATAAACATTACAAAAAATCTTAACTTTATTTTCAAGTAGTCACTGAACCATTAAAATGAGTTCAAGGACAATGGCAGGGATGATTCCAGGTGTTTTCAAATGAATCCCTTGAACTTCCAATTGGGAATTTTTATCCCAATTGGGAATTTTTAATGCATAAAATCTAAGAATTAACATTATTTGCCTGTAAAAACGAAAAATGTATATTAACTTAATGGACATGTGACAGACGGAAACTTCGTAACATAAGGCATTTATATATAAAGTATGAAGCATCCAGGTCTTCCTCCTTTCAAAATATAAAGTTTTTCAGAAGTAAGCTAACGCCGCTGCCGCCGCCGAATCACTACCCCTATGTTGATCTATCTGAGACAAAAGTCGCAAGCTCGACAAAAAATAATTTCTGAGTCATAAACATATATCCTGTTGGTGGCCTTCTGCTGTTGTCTGTTCTGTGGTCGGGTTGTTGTCTCTTTGACACATTCCCCATTTCCATTCTCAATTTTATCTCCGGTGTTTCAAAGCACCATTATTTTGTTTTATTTGGTGTTTCTGTGGAATATTTTGAAAACTTGAGGTTTCCTGGTTACTTAAGCTTGTACAAAGGAGCAAATGGGTAAAATTGTATTGGTAATCATCATGCGATGGTTGTTTTCTTATTTGCAATGACATGTAATGTGAAATTTTGTCAATAGTTCAAGGATAAAACTTTACTCATGACAAGTATTTCTTTATTTGAAACAAAGATAAAATCTGCACAAATGATTCATCCAGGGGCCCTAATAACTATATATGCAGTATAGGTTTTTAAGGTTTATAGATATAAGAAGATGTGGAATGAGTGGCAATGAGACAACAAGCCATCCAAGTCACAGTATACATGTAAAAGAAAAACAATTATAGGTCAAAGTACGGTCTTAAACACGGAGCATTGGATTACACCAAACAACAAGTCAGAAAGGGCCCCAAAATGACTAGTGTATAACCATTCAAACGGGAAAACCAACGGCATAATCTATATAAAAAACGAGAAACAAAAAAACTCTTTGAGATTAAAAAGAAATTCAAATAAAAAAGTGAGATATTAAAACATGCTGATCTCGTGGAACGTACGTAATGGGTAAGTACAAAAAGGCAAGATGTGCATTTGCTTTACTCATCAAATCACATGTACCTGCATAATCGTATGGCTGTGTTTTGAGGTCAGCAACACGATGGTTCACATAAATAATAGATACTTCTTAGATGAATAAAAAAGCTGGCTTTGACACCCAGTTATTTTGCAGTTAATGAGTCTTTTAACGAGCATTTTATAATTTATTTGTGCGTTTTTCTGTTCTTGCATTTGTTTGTGCTGTATTTCTGTCATGTAGTGCTGTCATTTTCGAGATATTATTTACATTGCAATATAAACTGGGGGGGGGGGGGGGATGGGGGTTGGAACTTTGGATAGCCATAAAACCTGGTTTAATCCACCATTTTTCTTTGAATTTCCTGTACCGATTCAGGAATAAAAGAAAATCGTTTCTATGTATGTTTGCGGTTTTTTTTGTTGCACTTCCATATCCAGAAATCAACGCCACTTTGCTTATTTGAATATTATACTAAAGAAATCGGATACGGGTCACGGAAATTATCATGAAATGATAGGGAATTTTGAAAAAATGTCTGTTTTAACTTTAATTTAAGTGATAGACAGGTTGCCGGGACAGAAAATAAATATACACAACAATATACACCATTTAAACGAAACATAATGACTGTCGTTGCAAAAATCAAGGTTCCTGAGCTATTTTAAAAATCGAAGCGAGAGGCTTTTAACATTGCAGTATAAAATACAGGCTAAAATGGCTGAAACGTCAAATTTGCAAACTTCGTGTTGAAAATTGGCTAACAAGGTCATTACAAAAACAGGTTGCCGGGATGAAACTTGAAACTTGAATGTCCAAAGAATAAGCAAGTCCAAACCTTGTATGTGTAGTCGTTGAACTATAGGTTCCCACGTAAAGTTAAAATGCCCCTATTTCAAGAAGAATAAACTCACAAAAACACGAAAAATTCACTAAATTCGCGTTCATTGTTTTGATTTTGACCGCCTGACAACTTTACGGAAATATCAAAGTGATTATAAACAAGGACTCAGTGACGGGCAACTTATAATATCCGTGTTTTAAAGATTTTAATGATATCAAGCAAGTCTAGTTCAAACTATTATCACGTGGTACAATTCTCATTTACATATTATGAATATTAATTAGCAAAAGTACTACTAATTTCTGGCTATGTCAGTGTTTCTGTTGGTCCGTTGTTTTCCTCTTGTGGTTTAAGTGTTTCCTTCGGTTTTAGTTTGTAACCTGGTTTTGATTTCTTTCAATTGATTTTTTTTTATTTTATAAAGCGGTATACTACTGCTGCTTTTATATGTCATGAAGTGGATAAATGAGTAATCGATCTAATTTAATAATGGTTTTTGCGACGTCTGGCAAGCTTTTTTTGAAAGCTACTATTTGAATAAAAAAGTCATATATATATATACTCACATCACATGCAGAATTTATGACTCAATTCCGTTTAAGGAAGCAAAAGAGAATTAGTATTATGAAAAAGGATGTTTTTAATTATTTAATAAAAGCCGTGTTGCACTTACTACTCTGTGTGTCGCCTGTGACTTTGAGCATCTTCCATATTGGAATTTACCTGACGTGTCAAATCTAATTTTAGTAACAATATGTAAACAAGCACTTCACTGACAACATGTTCAAATTGTATCCGAGTATCGCGAAAACTTCCTTTATTTATAAAAGTTTGGTAGATAATGAATTGTTAGGAGTATTATGTTAAATAATGAGACAGAAACCCACCAAAATAATTACATCCAATTTACAATAACCTTGATCAAAAAGGCCACTACTTTCCTTGTTAAAAGCTATGTAGTCTATTGAAGTTCCTTCACATTATTATACATTACTTTCAAAAGGATATAACAGGAATATATATTAGTCCTAGCTGTCAATAGATCAGTTAATCCTCATCCTCCGCCAAAAAAACAAAATGAAAAAAACAGAAAAACGAAACTTTCACATAATAAAAAAAAAATCAATTAAGAGCCAAAAAACATATTCCCAAAATTTTAATAAAAGCAAAACCAAATTAGTAGAAAACGTGAAATCTGATCAACTAGTACAAATATGCCGGGTTTGCTTTCTTTACAAGTTTAACATAAGAGCAATTTTGATCAACAATAGAATTAAAATAATACAAATAAATAACTTGATTTTATTCAAAAAATGACAGTAGCAGGTAAAATGCACTACACGAAAAGGCAGATTTACAACAATTTGGGCAGTCATGTAAATGTTTGACAAATGTAACTACTTTTCTGCCAGATATATTTGCGGACCTACTAATGTATACGTAATTAAATGTATTATTCCTTTGGCATTATTTAGGACGTCCTCAAAGATATGCTAAAGATAATTATTTTATTTCCATAGCTTTATTCATATTCCAAAGATATGTAAAGATAGGCCTTAGATTTGCATGCACTTTCCAGGATAGGAGATATATGCAAAGTTTAAAATTTGCATAACTGTTTTATAGAGGTGTGGGCAGTTTTGAGAGACCGCGGTTTATAAAACATTTACAACCAATGTAAATGCTGTCAAATGTTTCTGTTATATTTGCAAACGTTTCTCGATATCGTTCATGCATGTAAAGAAACGTATTTTATTTACTTATACTTTCCAGTATTATAGTTATTTTGATAAATATTGATATTTGCAACATATCTTTACAGACGTATGCAAAGTTTTGAGAGACCGCGGTTTATAAAACATTTACAACCAATGTAAATGCTGTCAAATGTTTGTGTTATATTTGGAAACGTTTGTCGATATCGTTTATGTATGTAAAGAAGTGTATTTTATTTACTAATACTTTCCATTATCATAAATATTTTGATAAATATCGATATTTCCTACATATCTTTACAGACGTATGCAAAGTTTTGAGAGACCGCGGTTTATAAAACATTTACAGCCAAAGTAAATGCTATCAAATGTTTGTGTTATATTTGCAAACGTTATCCGATATCGTTTATGTATGTAAAGAAGTGTATTTTATTTACTAATACTTTCCATTATCATAAATATTTTGATAAATATCGATATTTGCAACATATCTTTACAGACGTATGCAAAGTTTTGAGAGACCGCGGTTTATAAAACATTTACAACCAATGTAAATGCTGTCAAATGTTTGTGTTATATTTGCAAACGTTTGTCGATATCGTTCATGTTTGTAAAGAAATGTATTTTATTTACTAATACTTTCCAGTATTATAGTTATTTTGCTAAACATTGATATTTGCAACATATCTTTACACAGGTATGTAAAGTTTTGAGAGACCGCGGTTTATAAAACATTTACAACCAAAGTAAATGCTGACAAATATTTGCTTATTTTTGCAAACATTTATCGGATGTATTCATGTACGTAAAGAAATGCATTTTATTTACTTCATAGTTATTATATTAAACATTGATACTGTTAAGTTGTCTTTACACAGGTATAGCTTTGCGAGACTGCAGTTTATATCTCACATGCACAACAAACGTAAATAAGGGTCGTGATTAGAACTAAAAGAAGAATAAAAAAAGAAAATAATTTACTCCCAAAAAATTAGATAAAAAGGGTCTAATATATACAGAATAGAAAATAATCATGACAATGGACATAAAATATAAAAAAAATAAAGAAATATTACCTAAATTATCATAGAATACAGATATGAAAGACCCCATCCAGACCCTAGTAAATGCTGTAAGATGTGTCGATTATTTCGCATTTACGGAAAAAATAAATCCATATATTGTATAGTAATTTTTGCAGCAAAGTTCGCGTATTGATGGTTTCAGGGAGTCACACCGAGCGAATATTTGAATTGAAGTAGATATTATTCTTCCCGATTCAAAACAGAACTGATTGAAGAAATGCACTATTATAATAACACTGCACTAAATTGTAAGCAAACAACGATGTCATTCAGGAATGAACTCTAAACTAGAATAAATAATATCAAATCGATAAACACGGTACGTTTTCTCAACCCAAGCTTAAGTCTACCAATCTTGGTGTGGACTTGGAAAAAAGTTAGTTTAGCTTCTGCTTATTTGTGATCTTTTTTCATTTTAAACAGGAAAATACAAATTAATTATTTCAATATAACTTGAGCCAAGGCGTGTGTTTTGCATGATCCTATAATTTGAAAATACACGAGTATGCACATACATGTACATGTATTTTATCAGAATGTTTATGTTTACAATTGAAAATGTCTAATAATACAATAAAGAAGGAGTATGAATCAACTGTCCCTTGATAGGTGGTAAATGTGTCACTTGTATGAAAATGAAGGGATTTTCCTGACTGTGAAAAGGTTCATCATTTAGCACTACAGGGTACCTTAAAAGGAAAACCGTATGTGTTAATTACCAAAATTGATCTAATAACGCTAATTGTGTATAATAAAATCCAGACGTTGTAAAGAGATTGATAATATACAAACAAGTTGCTTTCTTTAAAAAAAGAAATGCAATCGTAAACCCACATGCTTGTTTGGCATTAGATATAAGATAATTGTTTAAAAAAAAAGATTTATTGTTTTATATCATTTTTGTTATATAAGAATTAGAAACTGACAGTGAGTGTTTCCAATACTGTTCAATGTGGGGTGAAATATTCTTGTTAAAGGAATATTTTTTTTCTCTCCTCTCTCCCGAAAGACATCATGTTAAGTCACCCACTTGATGTTCAATTCTAAGATGCTGGTTTTTGTTTTTAAATTAGAGTTAGTTTTTAGGCTAAAGTTCAAATGCAAATGTGAAGAAATTTAATCAATAAATGATATATGTGTTTAAGAAATGCAATACTTGAACCTGTAAAATAGCCGTTTTTATTGGAATTTGAGATATGTTCATGGTTATTTGAATAATGGCTTGATATTGATCATTGTTAAGATCCTTACACCTGCTCTGCAAGGTTTTTTTATGCTTAGGGTAGCAAGCATTGGCAATTTTAAGTTCTGTGCTTTGTGTATGCTCTTAAAATTTTTAGATGACAAACCTCTTTTGTTAAAAACAAACACTTTTAAAACCTTTGACTCGCTTTGAAGATATTTTCCGGATGTCCCTTTTTATTTTGATGTTTTCTTATATTTTAAATTGTGGGTCATGAAAAAAGGCCTGCAAGTTTAATTGTAAATATATACAATTTGAATCGCACTGTATCCTCTTCACCTTGATGACCGAAACCAATTCATTAAAAAAGATATTTATAGCCTAGACAAAACAGCTTACACCTTGTACTTATAAACAAACAAACAAAATTGAAAACAACAAAAAACTAACATGGTCAAACCTGAAATTACCACTGATCAGTATACCCATCACCTAAATATGAGTTTGTTTAAAGGTCACATTTATGAACTGTTGTAAGGTGTTCCTTTTTGTCGAGCCTTCGACTTTAGTCGAAAAAGCGAGACAAAGCGATTCTACATTCCGTCGGTGTCGTCGGCGGTGGCGTCCACAAATATTCACTCTGTGGTTAAAGTTTTTGAAATTTTAATAATTTTCTTAAACTATTCTGGATTTGTACCAAACTTGGACAGAAGCTTTTTTATGATCATAAGATAGTATCCAGAAGTAAATTTTGTAAGAATAAAATTCCATTTTTCCGTATTTTACTTATAAATGGACTTAGTTTTTTCTGCTGGGAAACAATACATTCACTCTGTGGTTAAAGTTTTTAAAATTCTAATAACTTTCTTAAACTATCCTGGATTTGTACCAAACTTGGACAGAAGCTTGTTTATGATCATAAGATAGTATCCAGAAGTAAATTTTGTAAATATGAAATTCCATTTTTTCCGTATTTTACTTATAAATAGACTTAGTTTTCTGCTGGGATACAATACATTCACTCCGAGGTTAAAGTTTTTTTTTAATTTTTATTTAATAACTTTTTTATACTATCCTGGATTTGTACCAAACTTGGACAGAAGCTTGTTTATGATTAAAAGCTAGTATTTATAAGGAAATTTTTTGTTAAAATTTTGTACCTGTTTATCTGTATTTTACTTATAAATGGACTTCCAGTTAACATTAAATGCAGTCTGAAGTTATTTTTTTTAGATTTATAAACTATCCTGGATTTTTACCAAACTTGGACAGAAGCTTCTTAAAATAAAAAAAATAGTATTGAGAGGAATATTTTTATTGATGTTTTTCCTCATTTTTGTTGAGCCTGCGATTTGCAGCAAAAGTAGGCGAGACACTGGGTTCCGCGGAACCTTTACGATTTTTTTTATCTGAACACGATTTTTTCATTAAATATTAAAGGGTGTCTTTTACATGGTAAAATTACACTACTGTCTTATGGTATGTATGTAAATTCTTTTAAACCAGGTGTATTCATAAGCACATGTCCCAAGTCCGAAGCATGTTGTTTAGTGGTTGTCTTTTTTTAGTGCAGTTCATATTTGCTTTTTGTTTCTGGTTTGAAGTTAAATTAGATCTGTTTGTTTTTTCCTGTTTAAATTGTTTTATAACAGTGTTTTGGGGCCCTCGGTAGGATGCTGTCCAATGTGAGCCAAGCTTTTGTGTTGAAGGCTGAATTATAACCTATAATTGCGAATTTTGACTACACTGTGTTTTGATGGAGAGTTGTCTTCCTACCACATTTAAAAAGATATTCCCTGACATTTGACAAATCCATTAGAATAATCGAGATATTGAAATTGAACTGAAGTTGCCTAGTAGGTTTCTTACATTGACCCGGCTATCCTTTTCTCTCTTGCTGGATAGTTTTATACTGGTCATTTGGGGGCACTGTGTAGCCTACTGATCAGTCATGAGATGGCTCAAAATCTTCTTACACTATTTTACATTTTCGTACTTAATATATTAAAACCGATAATTCATCATCTGATCGTCTTTATGAAATAATAATTATTCATTTTTATTTTGACGAACATTTTGAAGAGCATTAACTACTACAGGCCGAACATATAGTTAGATAATATGTTCCCTGACCAAGATAACTATAAATAGAAATTAATTTTTCTTATCTCTGCCTGCATCTGTCATCACTCGGTGTCTATTAATTAATAGACATTTGATAAGGAAATAACGTTGCAATATTTAAACAAAGAAAATTGCAATTTTAAAGAAAATAAAAACTATTCAAGGACGTATATTAATTTTGATTTTATACGTCCTTGGTCTATCCTAGACGTAAAATTTCAATAAAGTGCATGAAGACTTCATTTTAATTTCAGTATTGTCCTTTTAGTTAGTCCCACAAGGACGTTGAGGTATGAAAATTATGATATAGACTGCTTCGTACATTATGTACATTTTCCCGACTCGGAATCTTAAGTGAAATGCTAGTAATACTTCTTTTATAGATTTTAGTTTTAACAAATCTCGTTTCGAATATAAATCGCATTGTTTACGTGAAATCTTATCTCATATCTAAACACAGCTGGTTTCAACGTTTGACTCTAATTAGAATTACTACGCGTATATGTAAGGTAAATATTAGCAGCTTGCAATTGCGTGCAAGGAAGTATTCAAATGCTTATTAAAGTAGCTTGCGTCATAATAAATTTCGCATCATATGTAACATATCTCTATAGCAACTTTAAGATGCTAATGATTCAACAGGTCAAATAATAAGCTATTGCGCATGTATATGAAAGGTGGCCATCGAAAGAAACAGATGTATTCCGAATAACATCCGGTGTTCCGAAAGACTACGGACATCGTCCAATATATACTGCGTAAACCCTCAGGGGTTTACGCAATATACCAATTACGCAAGCCAAGAATATGCCAGATAAAGACATCGGTATCATTCTGCAATTAAACATGCAGTTTGTATTCGTGAAAACGTGTTAATACTTTGAAAAACGCAAATAATTTAAAAGTTTACATGCTAGAAAATTAAAGAAGAAATAAGAACAGTTACTGTAACATTGTATCTAAAAATATGTTGAAATTATATACAGTAAAACTGTTTTTAAACAATTATCTTTTGTATATAAAAAACATTCTCGCTTCCCCGCTTCTCATAGCAGATATAATAGATTCGATGCAAAGCAAGTAATTTAATTTTTGAATCGGGTATAATCTCTGTATTTCGTGTTTTAACAAGAATAAAAATGACCAACATAAATGAAAAAAAACTACATCAATTTCAATAATCTTCCTGCTCCTGTATCAGTTTTATTCTAATGATATATGCAAGTATTTAATAAATTCAAAATTTTAATAATAATGTTGGTGCCCTTTGGTTTCCACATCTTGACTTTATCCTATTTAAAGGTATAATGCTATAAAAAAATTCCCAGTACATGTATTTGTTCCAACAGAAGGCTCAAAATTTTTAAAACATTTCAAGATTAGCATTTCATTTCAAATCAAAATAATGTTGTTGCTGAATGGTGTAAAGTTAATCGTCAATATCAAACTGTACCTCCATTTTGTCATCAGTGACAACATATTAAAATTTGAAAACCTTTGGATGAAAGGTTCATAGATCATCGCACGGAAACGACTGGAGCAGCCCGCTCGTCTGCAGTACAACAATAAATCAATAACGGGACTGGAAATCCGGTAATAAAAATAGCAAGTCATTAATAAATGTAAAATAAATCCGGTTTACTGTCAACATCTGACATCCTCATGTTTATGTCGTATACTTGTAAACTGGTGTTTGTCTTTGACTCGCCTTTTGTTTTTACTCAATGCAATAAGCAGTGTGTCGGCACTGGTTTTTGAAACTTGTCAGCAACAAGGCTGATATATACCCGATATATAAGTTTTATAAAAATCTGGCAAGAATTGTACACGTTAGAGAGCTAACAAGACCGGACGGAAGGACGGACGCCCAGTATTTCTATTTCCCCATCAACGCGTCGCGCGGGGGACAAAAATCCAACGACATCTTTAAATCATTAGGAATTTAGATTGATATTAATTTGCACTTTGGTCTTCGGGGATGGGTGTGTTTTTGGTGTTTTGAGTTAGACATGATGAACAGGCCTGGTACAGCTGGTAAAAAATGTACCTTTTCACAAAGTGGGCAGACAAAACGACTCACAGACGATTAGCAAAGGTTCCTTTTTGTGGGGGGCATATTGATCACATAGGCGTCGGGAAAAGCCCGAGAGTATTCACAGTCTTATAAGGAGTTTTTTCTTACAAGTATACAAGTGTTTATGTAAATTAAAAGGGTTGCTATTTCTTTATTGCATAAATGGAAATGTGGGAAATACACAGCAACCGGCCAATCAACGACAATCAAAACCAAAGACATATAGACAACACGTGACTAATGCAGGATGGACAAGTATTTTTTACTGCTAATCTGTTACAGTAGTTTTAGTAAAGATTCGTTGGTCTCTTGAATATGAAAGTTAATAAGTATATTTAGTATAGCAAGTATTAAATCTATCAAATCATAACATCACATGTTCACAACAATAGTCAGATTTAAGCTATAACAGCAACATAGTTCAGTCTCCTAGTACGTATTTGTTAGTCTCGAAAAAACTCAAACCATTATGACATTAGGAGATGTGATATGATTGCCAATTAAACAACTTTCCATCAAAGACCAAATGACGTACATGTTAGCTTGCTATATATAAGATCTCCCAAATACCATCCCACTATGAACTGCTTATACAAAAAGATATTTTGTCACCAAATGATTTATAATAATTTATAAAATAGAACATCATTATATATGCTAATATAAATTGTGTTCCCTTGGCTAAATACTGGGGTCATATTGTTTGACCAGTATCCTTTCGACAGTCCGTCCCGCACTTGGTATACTAGTATAGGTTTATACGGCTGATTTCGTAGGATTATGTACAGTTTTTAAGCTTAAACTTTTAAATGATGTACCTGGTGTTGGTACATAGACTAAAGGTTCGCATCTTGTCAATTTTTTCTTTTTTTTATGACAGGTTGCTAAATTTGGCATTTTGAAATATATTGCACCGATTCTATTTTTACATATATTGAGGGTGCATACTATATTCTCAGGATAATTTTTTCTTTAATAATTTTTCATGAACGACAGAATGTTGAACTTGGTGTATTTGAGTGAAATTTTGCATACAGTTTGCAAGGTTTGTCCGACTAACTACGCACACAACCCACACGTTTACATCATACAGAGTATCCTATATTTATATTGTGTATTGTATCAGGATGTTGATTTTCTTTTTAATTTTTACAACTAACAGAATGTTTAACCTTTCTTGACTGCTGCACCAAATGGGTTTTTCAGACACAACAATTCAAATTGCACTTTATCGTCCTGTAAATGCATGAAATATTTGCCACCGGACGTTGAGCAACCATCAATCAATCAATTCAAATTGTACCTCAATATCACTGTTTACCAAATAACGTTATTCTGTAACGTCACACGTTTCTGTCAAATTCTAAGCGTATTTGTCAACCTTGAAGCAATGTATTTTTAAAAACAAGGATAATGACATATGTGTTTCTATATATATAAAAATAAGAGGATGTGGTATATGATTGCCAATGATACAACTCTCCACAAGAGACCAAATGACACTGAAATTTACATCTATAGGTCACTGTACTGCCTTCAACAATGAGCAAAGCCCATACCGCATAAGCAGCTATAAAAAGCCCCGAAATTACATATGTAAAACAATTCAAACGAGAAAACTAACAACCTAATTAAGTACAGAATAATGAACGAAAAACAAATATGTTACATAGCAACAGACTGAATTACAGGCTACTTGACCCGGGAAGGAACATACAGAATGTGGCGAGGTTAAACTCGTTTAAAGGCGCCAACCCTCCCCCTAACCTGGGACATAAACTGGATCTCTGTTGTGTTCACTTATCGCTACACTAACGGTGCGAAGCTTAAGATGGAATGGCCGACCAGTTTAACCTGGGACAGTGGTGTAACAGTACAACATAAGAATAAACTGTAGAAATCAGTTAAAAAAGGCTTAACTCATCATTGGATACAAATAGAATACATATAACAAAAACAGAGTGGACGTGGAAGGGTACTTATACATCACAACAACCAAAAGACTTAAAATACAGATCTCAGAGTACTCGCAGTTACTGACAGCTAGTTGAAAGCTAATAACAACTAATACAAAAATCATGCATTTTAGATGCATGGATTCAGTATACAATCCTGGATATTATGTTAGTTTTTAGTCTTTCTCCTATATAAGAACAAATCCATGTATTGAAAAATCAACAAAAAAAAGTTAAAACAAGGCATTTCCCTATGTAAATTTGTCGTCAAAATTGACGTTTTCTAATCAAATTTACGAAAAAACAAAAATGTGACTCCCATTTTTTTATTACATATTCCGATGTAACTCGATTCAAAGTACAAGTGTGCCGAAAATTTTAGAAATCGGGAGATATGCCATTCTGTATCTTGTTATCTTGATATATAAGTACACAGTTTTGGATTATGAAGAAAAATTGCCCACTTGCAGGGAACACGAAACTGCATTGAAAATGAAAAAAAAATCTGGAGCAAAATTAAACATACAAACCTAGGTTAGAAAAAGACACTACTTTTAAAAAAGAAATAAAAAAATTAACTTAAGAGATAAAATAATAATAATTTAGTGCAAATAAAAAAGACGAAGATAACTAGAATGACATCTTCTATGAGGGTGTGGATGGAGTTTACAGAATAGAGAATAATGGGCTAAAAAATAAAAAATAGAAAAGAAAAGGATAGGCCAAAAATTTAAGAATAGAGTATAGTGGGCTTCTAAAATATAAAGAATAGAGAATAATGGGCAAAATTTATATAGAATAGAGAAAAAGTGGCGTAAATAATATTAAAAATTAAAGAACACCCATGGACCTCCCTCCTTTTCCAGACCCTCTTTTATCCTATGACTGTTAAGAGAAAGAAGCGCCGTAATTCATAGGAACAAATAGATTTGAAATATATTATTTTCTCTCCTAAAGTCTTTTGTATAGTTGGAAACATTGTCAACTAGTTATACTTATTATTAAAAATGAAATTGATATCTATTCGTTATTTCATGAATCACCGAGTTAAGTTTACTAGTGCAAGTGATACGATATTCCCGGGCTTGTATTTCCTATCGTGATTTCCTTGATACAGGAGGCTATCAAACCAAGAGTTCCAAATGGTGAAGTTGAAATCATCCCTTCGTAAATTTTACGGACACCATCACGAGTTGGTTGACCGTTATGGAATAACCGTTTCACAGATGATATCGGATATGTTCCTTATGTCGTAACTACAATACCCTTCCCTTTTCACGAATGTGACCTACCGAATTAGACTATTTACCGGATTTGTAATAACATAAGCAACACGACGGGTGCCACATAAGGAGCATTATTTGCCTACCCTTCCGGAGCACCTGAGATCACCCCCAGTTTTTGGTGGGGTTCGTGTTGCTTAGTCTTTAGTTTTCTATGTTGTGTCATCTGTACTATTATTTGTATGTTTGTCTTTTTATTTTTGGCCATTGCGTTGTCAGTTTGTTTTCGATCTATGAGTTTGACTGTCCCTCTGGTATCTTTCGTCCCTCTTTTTAGAATAAGGGACAAAAAAAATAACGGACAGGAAATCACATGACAAAAAAAGTCACGATTTACCGTGAATAAGAGTTACGTACATATTAAGTTTGAATACCATTATTTACAGTGAACAAGATTTATATTTGGGTAGTTCATTTAATGACTTTCATTTAACATAGTTCTAGTCTTTGGTTATTTTTTACTTCATAGTATTCATCCGCTGGCGTTGTTACATGTCTCCTCTCTACTCTGACGTCTTGGGTAACATTTTTCATTTCTGTACTTTTGTCTTTGTGTTGTAAACGTTCAAACTTAATTTTTTGTGTAAATGGTTAATGAAACTTGGATGATAAAAACGAAGCACTCAGTCTTTCATAAATTAGTTTTGGCACAATCTTAGTGCTTAAGGTTAATCTCATCGGCTAAAAGTGTATCTAGTGGCAATTTTAAAAGGATTAACAGCATTTAAACTCATGTTGCGCTTGCAACCCTTAGAGTACTCTTTACCGTTCTCGGAACGCTCGGTTAATTTTTATTTGATCTACTCGAATCGTCTTTGAATTCTCATAGCTTAAGATATGTGTCAACATTCTTTTTTTACTGAAAACTTTACAGAAAATTGTAAGAGTGGTCATGCAGGAGCACCCTAATCTTTATCTTAGTTAATGGAAATAGCAACTGCAGTTTTTTCCAGCGCATAAATGTTGTCATAACAAACTAGACTAACAAGTAGATGCATCACAGGAAAGCAGTATTTCACCTACCCCCCCACACACCCAAAATAAAAAAAAACAAACACAAAAAGATACAATCAGAAAATCACTGTTGCTTGTACCTGAAGATGACCTGCGTCCACCAATGCTAGTTAATACGGGTGCAGTACTAGTCCATAACTTATGTG
This sequence comes from Mytilus californianus, assembly GCF_021869535.1. Taxonomy (NCBI): domain Eukaryota; kingdom Metazoa; phylum Mollusca; class Bivalvia; order Mytilida; family Mytilidae; genus Mytilus; species Mytilus californianus. Next base: position 43,771,943 of record NW_026262582.1, on the reverse strand, counting down.
CATTGATTAGTAGATACAATCATGAAATGAGTGTGCGTCTCTTGCCAAAAGCAATTCACTTTAACATTTCTTTTTACATTTGATCCACCTGTGATTCTTTATTTTTGAAGCATATTTTACAATGACTATTAATTTATGAACTATATTACATGTATAACCTCACATTTTGAATAGTCATTTGAATATTTAGGCATTTTCATTGATAGATTCTTGCAGATTTGCAACTTGCATAATTAACTAAATTATAAATAAATTACAAATTATTTAAATTATTAAGGTCACGTTTGATACCTGGTATCAATAGATAAACCTTTAAAATGAAGTTCAACCTGCATAGGTATTACAACATCGTGAACGGGGGAGTTGTATGTAAAATAAAAGATGTCGTATGATAGCCAATGAGACGAATACTTTTATCCGCCAGGGACCTAAGGAATTGATATTAACAGCTTCAACGATAAGTATGATGCGAGTTAAAGATTGTAAAATCAGAAATGTGCCTAGATATATATATATAGACACAGGGGCTTGTCACCTTTTTTGTTTTATTTTTTCATTGGAAAATATTCTTTAATATTTCAACATATTTAGAGTTTTAAACACTTATCAATGCGATTTAACAATAACGGTAGTTTTATGTATGTTGCCCCTCTTTCCTTATTTTCCGTCTGTGTGGAAAGCAAGTACAATGATACATGTTTTAGACGCGGCTGTTAAAGGACAAATGATACATGTAATAGTAGTTATTTTAAGACTTTGCGTAAAATATGTATAAGAAAGAAGTACAAGATATTCCATTATTCAAACACGAATCATATACATTTCCGCTAAAACTATATGTCTAGACTTCGTCTTGTTGTACAGGGTACAATTGTCTTATATTTTTTAAAGATATGTTTTCCATGATACGAGCCCCTATCAACATTAGTGTAATATGTATTTGTCGTTTACAAATCTTCTTGAATTATGTTAAAACAAATTTACTTCGTCACATCAATTTTGTGACTTATATGACCTTCAATCTTGTTTCAATGTTATTTCAATTGAAAAGTGTGCAACGTAAATGTTAAATGCAATTATTGCAACAACAACAAAAAAAAACAATAAAACCCAACTTATTTGATCATGATATAAAAAAAGACGATTCCTGTCAAAGTACATATGAAAGCTGTAAAATTTTAGGATAAAATAGGCGGTAAATGGGATATCGAATGACTGATAGTTCGATAACTTATTTTAGTTTTGCGTATTTAAAAACAACACAATCAAATGACAACGGGAGCATTGTTTTAAGACAATTTATAAATCATAAAGAAATGATAATGATTTGTGCCTTATTATATTGATGAATATTGATACTAGCGGTGGTCTTCTATTGATCTTTTCGGACCAGATCTTTCTGTAAAAGGTGATAATTGTCGACATCTCGTCGATGGAATAATATTATCTATTGATTTTGTTTAATTTCATTGGTAAATTGTGTGTCAATTATGAAACGTGACTCATTGGTTCTTTGTTTGTAGTTTTTAACTTTCTTTCTCACACACAAGAAAGTTTTTGCAGAGGACGCTTTTTGAAGCACACGGACTTCAACATCTCGTGACTGGACTTAACGGATGAGGAAAACAAATATTAAAAATATTCGTCAATAGATTTAACGTTTATATATGTGTGCAAACTAGCCGATTCTTTAAAAAAAAAACATTCTTTCAAGATGTGTTTTGTGTCAAATATTATGTGGCAACTAATCTACCGATGAAGGAATATTTCTAGACTATTTCAGAAACTTGGACTTTTTATAAAAACTTGATAAATCGCTTGATAACCTTCCGAATGCTACCGATTTTAAATTTTATACTGAGGCCGCATATCTAGTATTGTTTAGGCTTAATTTGTATATGTGTATTTCTACCAGTAACCAGAGACATATATATATAATATATATGTCTCTGCAGTAACATATAATACATATTGTAGTATATGTCTCTTTTTAAAAAAATTAAATATTATGTTTTATAAACAAAGTGAATTATGACTCGTGCAATTCCAGAAGTTTCAAAGAGATACTTAAAGGAAACGATCGTTTTATGCTATGCGAATGAACCATCATAACTTCCCGAGAATAGAAGATTTTGATGGGTAAAGAAATTCACGCAGTACATCAAACAGAGAAGAGATCAAGAATCGATTTTGTAGACCCGATTTTTTTTTTATTAAAACGAAATTATTAAAATACATGTATAATAAATGGTATTACCAATATGCCAAAACCAATCCCAAAGAAGCTATATTTGTCATATCATAGCTTGACCAGTAATCTGATCTGCACCTTTCAAATATATCAGCAAATTAAAAGCAAATATAACTATTTACCATACATTTCTAGCTGTCTTAAATATCTTTCTTTATAATATCTTTGTATATATATTCAAAGTTACATATGCCCAATATATTTACACATACATTTCTAGCTGTCTGAAATATCTTTCTTTATCATTTCTTTGCATATGTATTCAAAGTTACATATGCCCAATATATCTACACATGTCATTGATATTATTATTTGACCACATTTCTTAATTAAACAAATTGTCTGCAAATCTATGTATTTACCATACATTTAGGAATAAGTTCAAAGTCTTTTGATATGTTCTGATTTGACATACATTTCAGCCGATTATAAAGACTTACAAATATATTCCTTTACAATACATTTGACAGATCTCTGCATATTAAAGGAAATGATGCTTTACACCCCTCTATAAAGTTCTCGTTTTGAATTGGTTTACTTACCAGGCAAATGTAGATGCACCTTACACTTTATAACCCCTATAAAATTATTTGAATGATGATGCTTTGCTACCTAGACAAAGAAACACATTTGCGGATAAATTTACATCATAGAAAAATACATGACAAAGATTTCCATTTGCAGAGGTATACAAATACATAAGTTTGCGAAAGTTTTGAGATGGTCATAAATATATGCAAATTCTAAACTTTAAAATGGTTTGATTAGGTGTTAATATATTTTATAAACCGCGGTCTCTCATAACCGCCCATAGGAGGGTATAGCACAAGAAATGTTGATATTTACTACATGTAAAGACAAGATAAACTAAATGCAGCGGTTTGTAAATATATGTAAATGTCGGTCTCTGAATACATTGACATAACATTTGCATACCTCTTCAAATCCGGGATTTCGTGTAGTGATGTATTATTTATATTCATTTCGCAAATTAAAACTCAACAGTAAAATTAAACTAGAGCAAAAAACACAAAGTTATCTACTGATATTGTTGTGCATACTTGTGATGTTCAAAAGTGAACCTGAGTTTGCCGACACCCTATACAATCCGACACAATTATCTGGCCCCGTATTGTGTCGGATCAGACAGGTTGAACTGTATCACCATGTAAGATTTTTAATTTGATTTATCTTTATGGTGTAAGATTCTGAACTGCCTTTCATTCCGATTATTTAGCAAATTAATCAATAATACACAAAGGGAACAGCGATAGGAACAATGTTTATTTTTTTTCAATTCTCAGTTTCCTGATTTGGTCATATCTTATGTCCTTTGGTTTGATCAGCACCCCAACGAATACTAATTATAGGTTTAAATTTTTCAAATATTTTGATCTTGAGCATCACTGAAATGACATTAATTGTCGAAATGTACATCTGGTGACGTAAAATGGTACTGTTAAGTAAACGTGCCTAAGCGCCCAAATTCTCGTTGAAGTATCATTGCTCCTTCTGTCAAAATGAAAAAATGAGATCTCACCAATGGTTAAATAAATGCTTATGGACGTTGTAAGCCAATCACAACGTGTTTGTGTACGCTTTTGAAAATATACTGTAGAATGGCGAATAATATATAGCTCATTGCATCGTTTATGTGTATCAAACGTTGTTAAATTTACCTATTGACCTCTTAATCTGATAACTAGGTGTCCGTGCAGAAAGTTTATTTTCAATGAACAATATATATCCAGATGTCCGGTGCTTTATAGAGTGTCTTGGTAAATTATCCGCTACCATTTTAAACAGGTTTATTTGTTGACGTAGGCGTACGCGGATGTCATTGTGTGAAAATCTTATAAAATAAAGTGCTTTGAATGCAATCAGATATAATAAAGAATGCTGTTGATTTAATTTCTAGATTTAAATATTTTAGCAGCCAAACATTCCCTCGGAAACTGAGCATTCAGTATACCTAGCACAAACTTCATGCTAAATTCTCTTTGTAAATGAAAAATAAATGTTTTGTTTAAGGATAGCTCCCTTGATTTCTCGAAGACATTGATATCACTTGACAGAAAGTACGGACGCATGTGCATTTTCCCACCATCAATAAATCGAAGAAGAAAATTGTATATCTTTATAGTTATATCTGAGATGTCAAGTCCATCTTCTAATTGGTTTTTCCTTTTCAGTTCGTCCACTACATAAAACACGCTATTTTTTAACATATAGCTTTTAAGCAGTTCTGATGGTTTTGTGCGACGTGGTCTTGTATATTCCATGTCCATTTTCTCCAGACCGTATTTTTTGGTTTCAACATCAATTTCAGGACATACGTTTTTCAAAATTTTTGCAAGAACATAAGCTTGTCGAAATTTATCTGGCAATGACTTCATAAGGCATATTTCTGCAGGAGCAGCTGAAATTCGCAACATTCTCTTCTTTGCCTGTTCTTCGTCATTTTCTTCAGTGTTACATGTTCGGCTTATACAGTGAGAGTTGTTTACAGACATTTTGAGTACTTTGGTTTGCAGAGTTAGAAAACAGCCAGCTGCTTTGATATCTGAATTAATAAGAGGTATTTTGTCGACATCAATATTTACTGGCCACCATCCTGTTTTGTAAACTGCCGGAACAAGATCTATACTTATTTTCAATTGTTTGTACACAGAACCGAACCAATATACATCAAAAGTAAACACTGGTTTGGCGAATATTGTCCCTACTTTATTTTCAACATTAAAGTATAAATTTCCTTCTCTCCACAAATGAGGTTCATTCAGTGCTCTTTTCAAATATTCAAAGAATAACCTTAAAAATAAAATTGGCAAGAAATAGCCATCAGCATCAGTAAACGGCAAGTAGTCGTCAACATCTGGTATATCTTTAAATTTCAGGGACGCGAATCCTTTCTTCATAGAATTGTCTGCCATAACAATGTCAGTGATATCATTTAACTTATCAAGACATAAAATAAAATCAAATTCATCTGGACGGCCAATTTTTGTTCCTTCAGCCATGCTTCCAGATGGAAAAACTGACATTTCAAATCTAGAATCGTATTTTTGAATTTGCTTGCAAAGCGACGTGACAAGATTGTTAACATCGAATGTAACAGAATCTACTTCAGAGCTGTAGTTTGGACTTGTTGTATGATATGATTCAAGAAGATAGTTCATGAAGTCTTTTAAATTCAAAGGTAAATGTAGTAGTGTCTGAATATCTTGTGGTGATTGGATACATGACGATATTATCGCCTCTGGAAGTGCACAAATAATCTCTTCGAACGTCCTATCTCCCAGCTTTGTTATTCGAGTGTATATAATGGTATGTTCTTGTTCTATTATGTCGGCCGCTTTTAATAAGGCAATGCAACGAACACTTCTGTGTCTCTTTGCTGTGTCCAGAGGTCTTTCTTGAAGATTATCGCGAGCATTTGAATCTGCACCATATTCCAACAAAAGCTTTATTTGTTCCTCATAATTGAGATACGCTGCAAAATGCAGAGGTGAAGAGCCGTATATATCTCTAGTGTTAACATTTACAGGCCCTGTTTCCATCAAAGCTTTCAGGAAATCCGGAAGAGGTCGGTATTTCATGATAGAACTTAACGCACTTCTTCCCCATCTATCTTCAACTTCAAAATTGGGATTGAACTGTACGAAAATCTCGAAAACGTCATTATCTAACGTAAGCGATAAGACAGGTTCTCCGTACATGTTTTGTGCGTTTAAGTCAGCACCACATTTGAGCATATATTCCATAAACTCTGCGTGCGACCGTCCATATAAAATACCACAGGTTTGATGCAAAACTGTGTTCCCAAGGTTATCATAAACATCAGGTGAAACGGCATAATCAAGAATTTTTCGAAAATTTGCTGCTTCACCTGTATTGCCAATCATTAAAGACCATGGCGTTTTCCCACGGATTTCTCTACTGGATAACAATGCCTTCAAACTAGATCCGGAGTACTTGTCTGCAATCCACTCAAACAATTCCACAATATCTTCCAAACGTTCATGGGAAACATAAACATGCAAAAAGTTTTCATTCTTTTTGTTTATTAGATTTAGATTGATGTCTGGAAAATTCGAAATAAAAAACTTTAATAATGATGGGTTTTCCTCCCTCAATGCAATAAGATGAAGGATACTGTCTCCAAATACAGTCTGATTGTTCACATCAATTCCAGCGTTGACAAGAACTTGCAAAGACTTTCTCAGATCGACCCTTGATTTCTGTTCAGGCATTGCAACATCATCTATGTCATCTGATGACTGTACACGTTCAAGATAATTTTCCATTGTTAAGAAATCGTCCTCCAGATCTTTATCCGAATCGGCACTTTCACCATCTTTTGCAGCAATGAGACTCTGAAGGGCATTGTAACCATTTATATCTGTGCTATTAATATCAATACCAGGTGACTTTGTCAAGGTCTCAATATTATGTAAACAACCAGCTATTGCAGCATAGTGGAGTGGCGTTTGACCCCACTTATTACGAGCGTTGATGTCTACTCCCTTTGTCAATAGGTTTTCAATGGAATCTTGACTACCAAGATTTATACTTTTGGTTGCTAAATGTAGAGGTGTTTCGCCTTTTGCGTTTACTTCGTTGTATTTACACCGTGTAATTTTTGTAGACATTTGTCTGTTGAGTAGCTCAAAGGAATCCATCGCTTCCCTTTGCATTATTTTCCCCCGCTTTAACACATGTCTTACTCACACCATCTACAATATACAAAGATTTTGAATATACTTCATGAAGTACATTTGAAATTGAAGGTATTTATTATCTTATATCGTATTTGATCAAAGAATTACCAAGTTGCAACGAATTTGATCTCGTTTAAACATTGTGACATCTTTACGTCAAAGTTTCCTTCAATAATTGTAATAGCAGAGTGTATTTCGGATAAGTATTGGGTCGTATTTGATTTATTGTTAAGTTTTTTTTTGTTTTGAAGTATTTTTATTTCTGTGTCAGAAAATACATTTAAAACCAGATTAAATTGGCTGGGTGGCTACGTTTGCCTCTCTTTTGGAAATAATTAAGGTAGATTCATGGTATACCGCCATCTTGGATTGTACAATCGCAGTACACAATCGGTCTAGATCTTTGCCCAAATCTGCAAATTTGGAGACAGATAGGCAATTTATAGATTAGACTGTTTATTTAATGAAAGAAAACTTGGTGATTTATTGTATTATTCAAAATGTTTAAATAAATACCAAATAATTGTGTTTTTATAATCATTTTTTCAGCTTGGCCATTTAAGGGGAGATAACTCTTCTCATATTTTATTTCAAAATTCTATCTCATAGATATTTTTTTTATGCACAAAAATGTGTTTTTTTCATGAACAATCTAAGCAAATTTGTGCAATTTCGTACGACCCGTAGCTTGAAAAATAGCACGGTGACCCATACTTTTTATTATATTTTTGGAAAAAGCATAGAAAAATCTTTATTTTGGCAAAGTATAAAAAAATTCTATCTGAGGAAATATTTACCTATGATCTACCTTAAAATCGATAATCTACTTTTTTCGTACAGATTGTATCAAACGCATCGTGCAATCAGGTGTAGGGGACAATCGTTAGGCTAACGCCTTAACCATGATAGCTGGAAGAAAATGTACGTATCCATGTAATCTTCATAATTTGTGTGAATGTTCAAATATTACTAACACAAATTCGTTCTATAAAATGTTGATTGTTAACATCCGATTACTCACAAAATTTTGCCAAAAAATATTTCGAACTTTACCCTTCCGGAGCATCTGAGATACCCCAGTTATTGGTGGGGTTCATGTTGCTTAGTCTTTAGTTTTCTATGTTGTGACTTGTGTACTATAATTTGTCTATTTGTCTTTTTCTCTTTTAGCCATGGCGTTGTCAATTCATTTTCGATCTATGATTTTAAATGTCCATCTGGTATTTTTCGCCCCTCTTAATTTTAAAGATACTTTAACATATTAAATCAACTGTCATATAAAACCTGTATTAAACTACCATATCTGTCGAAAAACTCTTGCACAAAAAAAGGAACATGATAGTTTGGTGTCTATTCATTGGTTGATAAAGTCTAACGTTTGATTTCGTCTGTTTTTATGGCTGCCTCAATTTAAATTTACTTTGGAGTTAGGTACATTGCTATATTTTTCATTTGGCGTAATAAAGTGCTGATCTCGTATAAACGCCAATATTGGGCAATAAAAAACATATTCCAAACATATTCAAAAATGAGATATCAACATATCCTTATCTCGCATAAGTGACCTAGAGGATAGTTTTCAAGAGCCAATATCAACATAAGGTCATACGATGATTTGAATACACTTTAAGCAAAATTTGTTTTAATATATTGTGTTTGGTCTAATTCAATAATTTCTTTTCCATGACGTCAGGCAAGCTTTTATGGCAGCTTTTACTTGTTGAATAATTACTCATACCCTTACATAAAAAGTTATCAAAGGTACCAGGATTATAATTTAATACGCCAGACGCGTAACATACTTGACATTATTAAAACTAAATGTCGATTAATTAAGCAAAATTAAATCATTATGAAGAGAAAGTTTGTTATTCTAATTATCTATTAAAAGCCGTGTTTCACTTACTACTGGATATGACTACTGTGTATGTCGCCTAGTGTCCATATTGGATTTTACATGACGTATCCTGACTACATTTAGTAACAATATGTAAACAAAGACTTCACCGATAAGGTCCAACAACAGAAGTTAAACAAAAAACGTGTTTATACCACAAAAGCTACCCTGTTAATTAAATACGATGCATCTACATATGAAAATGTTATTATTATTTTAAATTTCAGAAAATTCAAATCTTACCTTGACTTTGATGTTCATTTTCTGAAAACCTAAATTAGACCGAAAATACACTGCTATTTAAATCACCTATTGTCTCTCTTTTATCCATGTGAAATCGATACAGTTCACTTCGTTTATTATATAAGGGGAGCTTCTCAAACTACGTTATGTGTTTGAGCTTTTGATTAGGGACTATACGTTTTGAATTTTCTTCGGAGTTCAGTATCTTTGTGATGTTTCTTTTAACAAACTTACTTTATTTTGGCACCTTCTGTGAGAATGAAAAAAAAATCAAGTATATATTCTGAAACTTTAAATGCAATAATATTTTATTTATCTAAGTCCAGCCATGCTTCAAAACCTTTAAAGACGCACATGTTTGTATGTGCTCGGAGAAAAACGGGTGGTTTAAATATGGCAAAAGTTGCCAAAAAGTTATGATGAATCTGAACATCATGTGGAAAGTGCTCTATATATAATTACTTTAAACGGTAATACATACAGCTCATCTCAAAGATGCATTTAAAGTGTATGAACTTTATATTGTTTGTTTTAAAAAAATAAAATGAAAAAGAACCTACAAGTAAGGTAACTGTCATTTTGTAAGTTAGTAATAAATTGTATTTATAGCTGACATTAACGTGAGCAACTACTATCCAACATACTTTCTGATGAGTAAAATATTTGTAAAACATTTTGATGTAACAATTTCTATTTTTGAATTCTAAGTTTTGCGATCTTACAGAGCAAATTAACAAAAGGCGCTTAGGTACACGATTTTGATATTTAGTTGTCATTGTTTTCATTGTTTGCACTGAATATCAAATGTTTTTATACCAAAAACACATAGCTACAAACCTTGTCCAAACTTATTTTGGGCGAATTTATCAACTTAGATACAACACCTTATTTTACTATCCATACTATATATGGAATCTGATGTTCAGTAGTTGTTGTTTGTTGATGTGGTTCATAAGTGTTTCTCGTTTCTCGTTTTTTATATAGATTAGACCGTTGGTTTTCCCGTTTGAATGGTTTTACACTAGTAATTTTTTGGGGCCCTTTATAGCTTACTGTTCGGTGTGATCCAAGGCTCCGTGTTGAAGACCGTATTGTGACCTATAATTGTTTACTTTTATAAATTTTGACTTGGATGGAGAGTTGTCTCATTGGCACTCATACCACATCTTCTAATATCTATATAAACAACGTTAACTATATCGATTTCAATACTTTTGCCATGGCATTATCAGTTTTTTTCAACTACTGAGTTTAAAAATTCATTTGATATCTTTCGTCTCTCTTTTACAATAATGTATTTATGGATTTCGTTGTAAACATGTACCTTAGCCAGGAAAACACGTCAAGTTTGCCAAACGTTATGTTCTACATTTCCATCTGGTTAATTTACTGTATCATAATTGTATAATGTTGCCAAAAAGAAGCTCCAATATAAACATTGGTTATCCACTACAGACATATTATTTCTAATTCGCGGCCTCAAACGCAAATGTAGTATTTATGAATAAACTATAAAGAATATTTCTATAGAAACAGCTCGTCTAGACGAGTGCAATAAAGTGGGTCTCATTGGGGTCTAAGCGTGATGCGGGATTGCCGATTTTTATTAAGCGTGACACGTGAATGTCAAATTATTGTGCCGTGTAAACGGTAAATGAAGTCTAGCGGGACACGGGAAATTACAAAAAAAAAAAAAAAATTGAGAATTGCTTACGTACATAGTGTAAGCGGGGAATCTGACAAAACAGTAAGCGGGATCCGGGATCAGAACCCCCCAATGAGACCCCCAATAAAATTTGACTTTAATTCAACAAAACAACTATCTCCAGAACACTTTGATTTTGTAAACACACTTTGAAACCGCTGCAGCTTACAAACATATCTTCAAAAAACAAAAATCAAAGAAATGGACTTTTTTCAAAACTTTCTTTAAAATAATGTTTTAATTTGACTTTTAAGATCTCCAGAATAATGTAATGCGTTAAAATTATATATAAATATACTAAATAAATAAATGATTTGGAAAATACGTTGAAGGTATAAAAAGTCATGAGAATTCCGATTGCAATTAGGTTATATCCGGGCACTCTGGCTCTAAACATTGGTTCCATCTGGGTTTTTTTGGTTCTGAACCTTGGTTCTATCCGGGTTCTTTGGTTCGAAACTATGGTAACTGGTTCAACATCCGGGTTGTTTGGTTATAGCAACCCAACTTATCCGAATAAAAAGATAGAGTAAGTCAAAGACGCTAAAATTGTTTTATAACATTAAACATTTCAGCATCGACGGTAAAGGAAGCTGTAAGGTATTTATCTTCTCATTTTAATTATTTTGATTAGGAAACTTGATCAGAATAAAGCATCGTATAGGTTTTAAAAATAAACCGAAATATACAGTATATCGAACATCCCTTAATTAATTCAGTCGTTCTGTTTTCATTTATTTTCATTTACTCATCCCTCATTTCCGCTAATATTTCTAGAAGTTTTAAAACCAACCAATTAGGACATGTCGTTCAATTGGCCAACGATATGTGCATCTAGCCACTTGACCAAACGTCTGAACTCAATTAATACAAAGTAGTAATAGTAAATTTTTTATTATACCTTTGCGTAGCCTAACAATCTTTATTTTCACCTTGTGCTTGGACTATCGCACGCTTGATTGTATAACATCTGGGAATGGCTAAATTAATTATGTGGTTTGCAGTGCTTGCTTGATGTGCTTGCCTGAGTGACATTAAAAGTAGCATAATTTTTAAACTGGTCTTGCTATGTTGTGTTGACTTAATACATCAACAATATTTTTACTGTAAAATTCCAATCGGAAATTTAAACATTTTATCTTGTAAATAGATGTGTTATGGAGAATGAAAACTTTTAGTATGATATGTGCATTTTAAAGTGAAACATTTTTAAATGGATTTCATCGCCAATTTTACCCGTGTAATATAAGCCCTATTGATGATTAACATTATTGTGCCCGTGTATATAAGCCATAACCTGTTTTAAATCCTTATTGGATGTGCTCCTCGTTAGTAGGAGGAAGTTACAGAAAAGATGAAGAAGAAGAAGAAGTTGACGACTTGCATATATATTTGATTGCACATTTATTTTCAAGTTCAACTGAATTCTATTTAATTGGCTTTGTAATAATGTCAGATTTGATAGAAATACATGTGAAGCATATGTAACAAATCGTTTTGTTCAAAACAGAATGTTAAAAGACATATAAAAAGAAAGTGATGATCAATTTAAGTTGGTTAGCCTTAATTAGTTGAAAAATAAGCTATAAAATATTTAAATGTATATGTACAATAAATTTGTCAAATTTGATACTCCTTGTGAAGGGCATGCATATAATCATTCGGCCCAAAATAAAGAAATCAAAATTAAGATTGAATATTTTTATAATAAAATTGTGTGTGTGTTAATGACAGTGCTAGTGGGACGAGTATCACCAGGACAATAGTCAGAATTTCTGTGTTTGCGCCATAGTGGAGGGGCATAAAGTGTTACCCTAGTCCCAAAAAATGGGTTCCGTTCTCCTAACTTTAGTTTGCCTCAACCAAATACTACAAAACTTATACACAATATAAAAAAAGAGATGTGGCATGAGTGCCAATTAGAACTCTCCACAAGAGACCAAATGACACAGAAATTAACAACTATAGGTCACCATACGGCCTTCAACAATGAGCAAAGTCCATACCGCATAGTCAGCTATAAAAGGCCCCGATATGACAATGTAAAACAATTCAAACGAGAAAACTAACGGCCTAATTAATGTACAAAAAATGAACGAAAAACAAATATGTAACACATAAATAAACGACAATCACTGAATTACAGGCTCCTGACTTGGGACAGGCACATAAATACAGAATAAGGCGGGATTAAACATGTTAGCGGGATCCCCACCCTCCACCTAATGTGGCATGAGTGCCAATGAGAACTCTCCACAAAAGACCAGATGACACGGACATTAACAACTATAGGTCATATACGGCCTTCAACCATGAGCAAAGTCCACACCGCATAGTCAGCTATAAAAGGCACCGAAATGACAATGTAAAACAATATTCAAACGAGAAAAGAAACGGACAAATTTATGTACAAAAAATGGACGAAAAACAAATATGTAACACATAAACAAAAGACAACCACTGAATTACAGGCTCCTGACTTGCGACAGGCACATACATACCGAATAAGGCGGGGTTGAACATGTTAGAGGGATCCTCACCATCACCCTAACCTTGGACAATGCTTATTACTACACAACACAAAATCAAATTTGAAATTTGGTAGCGTCACTTTTATCGTTCATGAGTTATCATGCCCCTTTATAAACATATATAGAAAATACTGACTTTTTCGTTTCCGTTCTCTTAAATAAATTTGACTCAATCAAATGTTATAAACCTTATACGCAATGCTTATTACCCCATAACACAGATCTATCAAGTTCGATATTGGGTGGCGTCACTGTTCATGAGTTATTAGATGTAAGAATATGTGGTACGAGTACCAATGATACAAATGTCAACACGGAGCCTTAAGATAAGAATAATGCTAAATCTGTTGTTTCCGTTCTTTAACTTCAGTTTGCCTCAACCAAATGTTTTAAAACTTGTACACAATGCTTATGGTCACAAAACGGTCATAATTACGTAAATCCTGCATCTATATGAGAAAGTTTACTCATTTTATTTTTCACAAGCAGGGGCATCTGTGGCAAATAGACATATTCTACATTTATTTCAGTAAACAGCTTATTCACTTCCATTGAATTCTACTTCTAATAGAATTAACTTGCATATTTTTTCAGGATCTCGGTGCAGTTTGGTAACAGACATTGATATTTCAAGTTACATGTGACCAGCATAACAAAGTGTTTCACTAGATTGAGCTCTATGTCTAAGTGTACTTTAAAGGTTCTTTGCACTGAGTTTAGTTTATTGATATGCGTATACCTTCTGTGTGAATTTTTAAGATGTAAAAACAGACTATCCATATCTACATGTCCATGAAATGAAATCTAAGGTAAAATGATTGAAACATTTTGCATTATCTATCACACCTGGCAGCACATGGTGCTACTGAAGCAGTAAATGTTCTCTCTTGACTTTCACGGAAATTAAAGGATTTAGTTTTCATTTGAACCAAACATTCTTAAAAATTGAGAATGGAAATGTGGAATGTGTAAAAGAGACAGTAACATGTCAAAAGAGCAGAAAGCAGTCGAAGGCCACCAATGGGTCTTCAACAAAGCGAGAAAATCCCTCGCCCGGAGGCGGGCTTCAGATGGCCCCTAGACAAAATGTGTGCTAGTTCAAACTCTAAAACATAAAAATAAACTTACCATTAAAATCATACAAGACTAACAAAAACCAGAGACTCCTGACTTGACGTCAAGATGATCATACCAAGAGACACACCCAATATGCATAGGTCAAGAGTCAAAAAGTCAGTCTGGTCAGGAGTTCCTTGTCAAAAAAACACAAAGCAGATTTTGAGGAAAGGGTCATCGTGATACACTAAACTAATAAATATATCTATATATCTAATATAGATATAAGAAGATGTGGTATGAGTGCCAATCAGACAATTCTCCATTTAATTGAAACAAAATATACAAGTTGTACCTTGAGGGCAAAGGTCAAGCTCACATGAAGTTTCTCGTGCCACTAGACTCACCATCTTATGACAATACATCTACATGCCACATATTCAGAAGGAAGGTCAATTGAAAATTATATTTTGAGGTCAAGGTAATACACCAAGGAACACACTGTATCATGATGACACACCCAAGTTGAACGTGCATAGGTCAAGAGTCAAAAAGTCATAGTCTGGTCATGAGTTCCATGTCAAAAATACACAAAGCAGTCCTGCACGAAAGTTCATCATGATACATGTAACAATGTCTTATGTCATGATGCACTACACATGCCAAATACAGAAAACCTAGGTCAGAGACAGAAACACAAAACTCAATTGAACGGTACTTGTATTGCAGGTCACTACAATTGCCTTCAAAATAGAACATAAACTCTCGCAACACTGCAAAGTTAAAACCGTCTTTCACAAAAGTTTGAGCAGGATTCTTTGCAACGATTATCTTACCACTGTTAATTGAGAATCGAGTCGTGCAGTTAACTCAATAAATTAAAACGGTAAGATTAGACATTAAAACACTAAATACTAAGGTTTACCATTAATTTCTAACCTAACAAAGTGATAGTACTATGGTAAACTGATGGAAACACATGATACAGTCATAAAATTGAATATTTGCAATAGTACGACCAGAACAATACAAGACAGAGTTGTAGACAAATGAAAGTAATGATACATACGAATTTTTAATCACAGTGCACAAATAAGGAACCGTAGTTTTCATTCAATTTATTTATCTAAAATGTACGCTTGCGTTAAACAATGGAAATTAGCACTGTATATTTATATAAACGATCAATCTTGTAATAAAAATAAATAGATAAACGTTACTGCACAAAGATTGTGTTTCTAATTGTCAATAAAATGAATGTATATTTGACGTATTGTTATGCTGAAATGATTTAAATTTAAATACTATAGTACAAATCAACACATGTTAACCGTATAAAAACAAATCCTGAATATGTATTTGATAGTTTATTAATGCATTTAACGGTACTTCATTCCTCAAAAATTGCACAGTTTAACGTTTATTTGTACCGAATAGCTTGTATGTAAATCTGATCCAGAAAAGTAAGTAAAGTCATCATCATGTGTATACAAATATCAGATTAACATTTGAATATCATATCCCAATTGCATGCCGGGTCTGTCATGCACAATGGATAAATAATGCATCAAAATAAGGCTTGACGATCAAGAAATTATGAGGAGTATACGTTATTGAGACAACAACCTAAAACTATTGTAAAATCAGATAGGAATTACTACAAGGACATCAAACGGTTATTTACTTTAGGAACCTTTTATAATCATCCGACGAAGCGTCTTTATTATTTAGTGATTAAGAAAATGAAAATAACACGTTCATATATATGTAATATTTAGTTCTTATGTCCGAGGTGCTTTTAATTTTATAGGATTAACATTATAATCAGTTATCCATATGCTATATATATTCCCAACATATAATTTAATTGATTGAGATAGTAGTATCGTGCACACCTCATTTGCGATTTCTAAGTTTTGAATGCCGCATTTGTATCTTCCTCTTTTTGTTTTATACACCATCCTACCATGAGAACACAATGGAACACGTCTTACATTTTATTTTATTCAAGGTATATTGTAGGTAAAGATTTGTAGAAGATTAACCTCATCGTATTAGTACTATTGAAAATAGAATGCGATTTAAACTTATTCTTCAACACCTTACGAATTTCCTTCAAGACATGGGAAGGAAGGGTGACTATCAATAAAACGAGATTTATTGTGAATATGATATTGTACTGAATGTGCCTGAAATAATTTACAACAGTACGTTGAGTAAACAATCAATCAATCTGACTGTGAAACACGTGTTTAAGTATAATCATTTTTTTGCGATTTAGACCCCACGAGAATCTTGACTCTGGTTATGATATTATGTTTTCGACACCATTTGCGAATTTTTCATAAATAATTTGATTATTCTTCAACTTTTAACTTTCTATTTTAAGTAACGATGTCAGTATTCACTGTATAACCTGAAACACCTGTTCGCCTTTTATTTTGGTATCATGGCACGTAATAAAAAAGAATTAATCTTCGACATAGACAACTATAAATATATAAATACACTTAATATACTTGTGATACACGTTTCATCATTCTTTCCATAAATTGATGCATGGTGTTTTTCTCTGGATTGATAAATTTCCCGCCGCCAACAACCACCCCATATAATACAAGAAGAAAATCTTTTTCATCAATTTTCAATTGGAACAAACTAGTTTTCACTTACATTCTGAAACAGAAAATGTTTTTTCAGAAATTTTGAATCAAGTAATTTGTTTTGAAAAAAATGCCCTTCACACAAAATGAATGGTCGTTGTTATCTGGATCCGTGATTGCCTTTGATCCTGCCCATATAACAAAAATTTGAAAAATCATACACCTTCAACACAATATACATGTGTTTATGATTCATGAGTGAAGATTGATTTCTTTGTCGCTTCAATAAGCTTCAAAAAGCACGGGGATACAGGAAACCGAGTTTGACTATAACATCAAATACTTTTTTTATAAATGAAAGCAAACAATGAGTAAACAAGTTGCAACAAGAAATACAACCGTGAACCTACATGACTCTTTGGTTTCAAAGATCAGATAATATTTATACAATGATGCATGCTTTTTCTCATATGTTTTATATATGATGTAAATGACATGGAATATCAATGTGAATGCTGTTCAGTGTTCGGCATACAATTTTAAAGTAATAATTTCCGAAAGATAACACAACAACCTGTAAAATAGGAGGCAACCACTTGATGTTCCATTTTCAGGTATTTGCATGTTTTGGAAATTAGAGGTAGCTTCCAAGCCGAAGTCGAAATATATATGTGAAAGTAATGTTTGTTTTAAAGAAATTTAATAAAATGAATCATGATTCTTTGTTTTTTTGTAGCTAGTTTGAAAATTGCTCAAAACCCTAAGCTGTTTTCGTATTTGTTAACCTGGAACTAAACCCGTTTTAGAAAACCATTCATAACGGTTTTGTCATTGGCTATCATTTCCATGATATGTTTGATCTCAAATTCACTTATACCACAGGCAACAAATACCAATCGGACTTTGAGAGTAGAAAAAGTTTGAAACTTTTCTTTATTGTTAAATCAATTTGTTTAAACAAATTTCACTTTTTATTTCATAACTTATCCTTTTGTATGTCAACCAAAACACAAATGAAGTTGTTGTTTCAGACGATTTTGTGACAGACATACGGACTGAAAAACAGACGGATATACAGACAGTTCTTTTTTTGCAATCGCCTGTCAGTTGAATTCGGATATTGATCTATAGAAAATATATTTGTATCTCTAAGGTGCTATTTGTTTGGTTTAAAAATACAAACATTTTCATATCGCCTAATTTGTTACTCGGAAATCGAGTTATTTGTAGACATATTTCCCATCTGCCGGGGTAATTGCTAATACCCCGACACATGGAATTCCCTAATATCAAATACATTGACAGAGAAAAATCAATTAAAATTGGGAAATAAAAGTTTTTTATGTTCTCAATGAAGCAACATCTTGCATTGCAATTCAGCTAAGTTCTAACATCACAGACATGATAATATAAGGAAACTGACTAAATTTCATGACCGGAAATTAGGTTTTCGAGGTAAAAAAAAAAGATTTTAATAGAAACATCAAAAAAAGGAAACCGGAAATTTTTTCAAGTTTAACTTTATTTAAAACACCACAAACATCATTTTGAAAGGAAACTGACAAAAATTTCATGACCAAAATAATATTCTTGGTCGAAAACTAAGATTTTTATCATAAAATCTCCGAAAACAGGAAATAGGATTTGTTTTCAATGTAATGTAAATAGAGATTTTTCATCGATATTTTTTTCCAAAATGTATTCTGAAAACGTGTGTAGATTAACAATCTCTCCTGACAAATAATATCTATAATAGTAAATAAGATAGTCATCAGCTTTCGTTTAAAAAAACAACCTCCCAGAGTAGTAAAGTAAATAAAATGTATATTATGATTCTGTAGAAACCGCTTTTGCGAAGACTTTATAAGTTATGCATAGAATTTCATTTTTACTAATTAAGTCGAGTTACTGAAACTGTATAAGTTTGACTATTACGCATATTAAAGCACGTAAGTTCAGATACAAGGGGTGGCATAATATCTAATATATAATTTAATCAAAAAGGTTAATCAAATTGTAAATTTTCAATGTATGTCATCATCAAGTATAAACTCCTCATCTATCTATGGGTTGAATTCAGTGCATCTTAGCTGTCAACAGTACTTGACTAAAATATATACAAGGACGGAAATTAATAATCTTTTATCATAGCGCGCTTTTTAATCATATTCTGATCAAGTAGATGGAGGCGAGTCTCTATACATATGACTTCTAACTATTTATGACAATGAATATCGTTTAGAATATGTGTGGACAAATAGTTTAACAATTATCAGGTGAACTTTCTCACATCATTACTGTTCTTTTCTTAAATTTTATAACTTTATCATCAATTAAATTTTACTTCAAACACTGTGAGTTCATGATTTATTGAAAAATGGAAGAAAATTGTGTATTTTTTTCTTGTAATCATGTATTCCACTTCCAAGTTTGATAAATATGATTTTCTCGAAAATTGAATGTTTTCTGGTAATTTTATTTGGATATCAAAGTGTTATCCGAAGTATAGCTTGTAGGAAGCGCAGAAGAGGTTGAGCTAGCTGTAATACCAGGTTTAGTTCACCATTTTCTACATACGGCACTGCCTGTACCAATTCAGGAATATGACAGTTGTTTTCCATTCGTTTAATGTGATTGCCATTTGATGCGGACCTTTCCGTTTTTAATTTTCCTTTGAATTCGGTATTTTTGTAATTTTACTTTTTAATGCTAAAAATGTGTGCACGATCAATGCTTAATTCAAGCCTAATCATTGTTTTCATATGCATTATTGTAACGTTTTCATGGAGGAGCACGTGCAGTCATACATATTTGCCTATATTGGTCGTTTTACTGAAAGGTGCATACAAAATGACTTCCTTGTTATTGAAATAAATATAGCGGTCAATTAAATATATGCTGACGTCTACAGTAACAGCATAAAAAACAAGTTACTGCCCATATCATAATGCTGAATACATATAGTCATAGCAATACCTAGAAAAAATTGGAAAAGAGACATATTTCCTTGTTTTTTCCTTGAAAAAATAAATTATTAACTAGAGGGTGTTTCCCGAGCTTGAAAGACCATTGATTGTCTGTTGATCAATATTTTGTGTATGACGTTGTTAATGTTAACTTTGTCAACGGCACGTGCGCCCTTTGTTTCTAGCGATAATTTTCTATTGCAAGCGAGTAGCACGATAAAAAAAATTCACTAAGTTCTATTTACAAGAAAGATCAAATGAAAAAGAAAAATACAGTGAATTAATTCAATGTATTTTATATATAAATGAAAACTTCTAAGAAAAACGTGACTTATTTGTATGACAATGCAACAGAACGTTTGCAAAATCTACTCTTTATTTCTTAAAAGTAATAATACTAGAACTGTTAATATCCATTCATCATACGGTTGTGTTATATTAAATCAGTACTAGTAAATTTTATCCTAGTTTACAACAATCTCACGGAATTATTTTTGTTGAATTGTTGAAATTTCTCCAAGCCTAATGAATCTTCACATTTATTTATCACCAGAAACTGGTTCGACAAAACTTATTCAATTCCTGATTATTTAAAGGTATAACTTAACATTTATAAATTATGAACCGGATGAAGGATTGGTCAAATGGATAATGATGTTCAAACACATTTTGATTTACCTTACAGGAACTCCTATGGCATCGGCGATTCAATTACCCTGCTGTGGTCCATGTGGGTATGATGACGCAACTAAGGAAGCGAGAAGATGCTGTACTAATTGTGATGAAGGATTGTGTGAAGACTGTGAAAAGGCTCACATAAAAAACAAAATATCGAGAAACCATAAGATTATCTCGATTGAAGATTACCGCAAGATTGAAAATGTTTCTATCTCTGAGGTTTGTGAGAATCACGGAGAAAATCTTGAGTGGTTCTGTAAAACTCACGACAAATCCCTCTGCATGGTTTGTGTCACATCAAATCACAAGCCATGTTCCGATGTTATATCAATAAATATTGTCTCAAGAAATGCCAGTCAATGAGCAGCATTGTCTGACCTTGTAGGGTCAATCGATGGAACACTTAGCAGCCTTAAACAGTGCATAAAAAACCGTGATTCCGCTACAAAGGAAATTGAAAAACAAGAGTTAGAAATAAAAAGGATGATAATTCAAATGCGGGAAAAAAGTAAACTCCCACTTAGACAAGATAGAAGAAAAATTACTCCTGGAACTAGGATCAATTTCTCTTATTTGTAAATCAGAATATGCAAAAATCCTTCGGAAGTTAAAATCAGCAGAGGAAAAGCTTACCAAACTTAGGGAACAAACATTGTACATCAAACAATTTTCTTCAGACATACAGGTGTTTCTTGGGACGTATCAGGGTAATAAGTCGCTCATTTGCGAGACCAAATCCATCAAGGATGCCATGGATGAGTCAAAAGATTATGGATTAATCATAAATCTCAATAGTATAATCACAAAACTGTCAAAAGAAGTTGAAGATTTTGGCCAAATCAAGATCACAGAAAATTCTTCTCAGTTATATTTCAGAGACCCCAAAATCGAAGCTCAGATAGGTATCCCAGTCCCTACATCAAGAAATGTATCCAACACACAGCTTCGGTTAATCAAAACATTTAGAATATCAATGAAAAACAGAATGTCAAAAATGCATGTGACATGTATAACAGGCTGCATCATCTTGCCTAACGGTAATTTATTAATGGCTGATAACGCATGTAAATCTTTAATCGAGTTCAGCGATACAGGTGAACACAGTCGAGACATTCAGGTCTCTGGTTCGCCGTGTTGCATTGCAGCGGTGGATTTTAATCGTATTGTCGTGACTTACGCTAAAAGAAAATTCTTAGAAATAATGAATAACACTACTTTCAAGGTCGAACAGAAAATCAGTTTTCATAAAAGTGCTAGAGGAATATCTCAAGAGAATGGAATACTGTATGTTGTAAGTGGATGCACTACAATACATGTCCTGGATCTATCAGGAAGACAATTGGAAACATTGGAAATATCATCTAATAACGCAACTTATCTCACTACTAGCAGAGACAGGATATTCTACTACACTGACAAAGTGCATTGTTGCCTTATGAATGGAGAAGAGTTATGGCAGTTTGAAAGTAACAACATTACATGTCCTCGCGATGCAGCAGCAGACAGTAACCATAACGTGTATGTCGTAGGTTTTCATTCTAATAATCTAACAATAATACAACATGATGGAATAGACAGTAAAATATTACTAACAGAATCAGATGGACTTGAAAGTCCACGTGCTGTGTACTATGACAACGAGAAAAGAACACTACTCATATGCAATCAAGAGGGAACCTTTTTTTTGTATAAAGTCGTTTAAAAGTTTTCTGATCATTAAATGGAGTTCCTGTGTTCAAGAAAATTTCCTACGAAAGACAATGTCTACATATATTGGCACAATATTACATCATCTTTAACAAACAAAGATCTATTTAGTTTTTAATTTAACTACTTGTATTTGATGACGAGGGCAGTGGCCAAAAATAGTGTCTGAGATTTGAATAACCAAACAATATTTTAGCTTATAACATATTTTAGGATTAATTGAAAAACAATGCAATTTAAAGCGTCGCAAATGGTTTCAAACAACGAAGTCAATGCTAAATTATTTTGAATATTCATGGAAAAACGATCACAACTTTTTTATAAATCTATTTGCAGTTATGTTTGGCGCCAAAATTAGGGGCTAATGTTGAACGGTGCCTCCGTTATGGAAAATTATTAATATTTCACTTTCCGTTGTCCATTGTTCAGCGTGGTACTCGATTATGTTATAATGTTTTATTATTTAGTATTACAATCTAGAAAGATTTTTTTTTCTTCCATTTACTGTCATTTAAAAGAATATTTATCATTTTTATACATGTTATACTTTTCGTTACTGTTAAAGAACATGGTGGACTTTTTTTAGCCTCCTGCTTACCGGGCATTTGGTTTAATTGTTAACGTGGATCCTATGTCTGCACCCTGGGCAACCGAGGATTTTTTTTTTGAATAAACAAGTATCTATTTAAAAATAAAAAAAGTAAAATATTTCACTTTTTCTTGAATCACACGTTGATATAAAAACTAACAAACCTATACATGTTTAATCAAGTAAGACTTTTTTTTTATACAAAGCCTATAAGACGCAGCAACAGTCTATCGAAGTAAAAGTTTAAGAAATGAAAGAAAAAGAGTCAAATTAAAAATATTAAAATGTTATTGTCGGCTAGTTTGTTTTTTGTGTTTAATGATACTTTCAGTGAAACTTGGTAATAAATGTAACACAGTAATACATATAGGGTCTTTGCATCGGAATTAAACATATTTATTCTAAAACCAGTTGTTGGCATGACACGGGTTATGTTCTTCTCATATATTTTATGATGGTATAATACTTAACCCCTAACAGAAGGGATTGTGCCTGATATTCATATGATGAAGACATAATCTTTCAATCAGTTAAATTGAGGTCTGGAACTGGCATGTCAGTAACTGCTAGTAGTCTGTTGTTATTTATGTATTATTGTCATTTTGTTTATTTTCTTTTGTTTCCTATTCTGACATCGGACTCGGACTTCTCTTGAACTGAGTTTTACTGTGCGTACTGTTGTGCGTTTGTTTTTTCTACATTGGCTAGAGGTATAATTGGAGGGTTGAGATCTCAAAAAACATGTTTTACCCCGCCGCATTTTTGCTCCTGTCCCAAGTCAGGAGCCTCTGGCCTTTGTTAGTCTTGTATCATTTTTAATTTTAGTTTCTTGTGTATAATTTGGAGTTGAGTATGACGCCCATTATCACTGAACTTGTATACATATTTGTTTAGGGGCCAGCTGAAGGACGCCTCCGGGTGCGGGAGTTTCTCGCTGCATTGAAGACCCATTGGTGGCCTCCGGCTGTTGTCTGCTCTATGGTCGGGTTGTTGTCTCTTTGACACATTCCCCATTTCCATTCTCAATTTTAATCTTTACCTATTGTTTTTATTGGTACTAACTTTGATTTTATTATGAAAATTTAAAACATAACTAAAGATATAGTGCTAAATATACCTTTCAAAAAAAGAAACGCATAACTGGGATGAATTTTCAAGTTAAAATGAAACGGTCAATTGTATCTTCAAATTTTTACAAGTAAGTTTTAAACTTTAAATGCCAGTTCATTTGATTAGGCTATATGCCACATGACAACTGCGACTCGCTAAAAGTGCATTTAACATTTCGTAGGGAAATTTTGTTAACGTTTTTCACGAGAATTTTGTGGTCAACTCAACTTTTACACTTTTGCGCATATAAGGACTAAGTTTTGAAAATTGATCGTATAGCGTGTTATTTTAGCGAGTGTAAAATTTCGCGATTTCCGGCAACAAAGTATACGAAAAATTTTGGCGGTTTTTATTTTGGCGGATTCTTTAATCCCAATCAAATATTTTAGCGGATACTGAAATGGTTGCAGTTACAAAGTTGTAAAAATTGACAAACAAGGGCATTTTATTATGGTTAAATGATTGTTTTACCTGCATGACGTCTTATTAATTTATTATATTTTGATACAGTTAATCAATAGAATACCGGTACATAGTTATTTTTCACAGGTGTACAAACTTCTTGTAAATGTTATGGTTGATAAGTTACTAAATTGAACGGACCTTTGATGTACTAATTAGATTATAAAACTATCATGAGTGACTTGCAACTCTTATATGATTTGACACTAATTGATAAGGATAAAATACCTGACAGCGTACCTTACATTCTTATATTATTATTAAGTTTATTATGTAACCAATAAACCAATTAACACATAAGAGTCAGTGACCAATGGCCTTTGGCATTTATGTTGTTTAAATTAACATAAACCGTTATTGATCCGTCGAACGGGAAAAAAAGATAGTTTACAAAACGCTTTAGCTATTAAAAAGTATCGAACGTATGCATAAATTTTCGCGGAATTTATTTTCACGATTTCCCCTGACCCGCCACAATAAGCGAAAATAAACACCCCGCGAAAATAACCCTCTATATGTTAATTCATCACAATGTTAAAACGCTGCCATGACAAGGTTGGACTCTGCTATTCGACATATCGTCATCGATTGTCTTCCGGCCGGAGTGCCCACAGTGAAGTAGCAAGAACTGAAAATGTTAACCAGAGCACAATTTCGCGCTGCACTAATGACCGCTCGAGGAGTGGACGCCCTCGCCTAAAGACTCCTGGATAATATCGCTACATCCGGGTATTTCATCTACGGAATCGAACCGTTGCCGCAACAGCTACTGCAGTCGGATACCAGAATTGAGACGAATCAGCTCACAAACTGTCCGCAATCGACTGCGACAATATGGCATTAGACCCAGGAGGCCTTATTTTGGACCTGTTTTGAGGCCGTTACACAGACGGAATCGAGTCCGATGGTGCAACAGATTGAGAGGCTGGTCATTCCGCAACTGGCGCAGAATCTGGCTCAATGATGAGTCCCCTTTTATCCTTCAGAAACATATGGAAGAACTCGTTTTTACTGGCGCATGAATGAACGTTGTGCTTCCTCGTGTGTCCAAGAAGTGGACAGCTTCGGTGGAGGAATGTCATAATGTGGGTGGCTATCTCTATTAACCTTAAAACGGAATTTGTACATGTTCCGGGTAATTTAACGGCACAGAGTTACAAAGACTAAATTCTTCAACCTCACCTTATGCATGTAATTGACCGACAGAGAGAGTTATTCCAGCAGGACAATGTTAGGCCTTACACAGCGCGTTTAAAAATGGACTACCTTGAGCAAAATAACATCAATGTGCTACCTTGGCCTTCCAAATCTCCGGACATGAATTCTATTGAGCATCTTAGGGACCGTGTACCGATCTAAACGTGTGCGCCAGCATCCATTCCCGCCTCAGACCCTTGATCAGTTCCGACAAATATTGCCAAATGAATGGCGAGCAATTCCACGCAACAACATAAGAACATTGATAGCATCCATGCCAAGGAGATGCGTAGCAGTCTTAGCAGAGAGAGGTGGTCATACACGGTACTAATTTTAATGGTACCGGAAGTACCTTTAATTGTGATGAATTGTCTTTTATTCATCAATATCGAAAAAACTTACTGCTGTCTTCTTCTTAATCAAACACGTTTTGAGTGAATATCCTTATTAGTAATTGTAACATTTCCATTCAGAGTACATGCGTTTCTTTTTTAGCAGAGTATATATACCGTTATGACAACTCATTAACCTACATTCTGTCGATACTGTTAACCTATATTTTGGCATTGCACAAGGTTATTCGTTTCTTAGACTGTTTATGACGTCTTTACATTTAATTCTTTGGATGTGTTCTGATTGATACTTTAGTCAATTCTTTGGATGTGTACTGATTGATACTTTAGTCAATTCTTTGGATGTGTACTAATTGATACATTAGTCTGGGAGATCATGATTTATTCATTAGTTGAAAAGGCTTTAAACTAGTTTTCAGTAAATTCGAGAACGCGATGATTCATGAGTATTATTTTTTTTATGTTATTTGTTTTGTGTCTTGTACCATTCTTTTGAGTTAAGTCATGCAGTTGCTAGTAATTTTCATAGTTTGTTCTGATGTTCCGCTGTTTCACCACTGTCCTCGGATAGGGGAGGGTTGCACTCTCACAAACATGTTTAACCCCGTCAAATTCTTTATGTGCCTGCTTCAAGTCAGGCGCCTGTATTTCAGTGGTTGTCGTTGGTTTATTTTTTTTCGTAAATTGTTTTGTTATTAATTAGTTTTCTAATTTGAATGGTTTCACATTTTTTCATGTTGGGGTCATTTATAGCCGACTATACGGTATGGGGTTTTCTCATTGTCGAAGGCCGAACGATGGCTATAATTGCTTACATCCAATTCAGTTGAACTCTGGTGGATAATTGTGCCATTGGTAATAATACCACATCTCTTTTTTATATTGGATATATCATGGTGAATAACTGCTGGTGGAAGGCGGATACACGAATAAAATCACTGACCTGAGGTAGGAAGCTTGAAATCCTTGTTTACCAAGAACGCCATTGAACTCACAACATCCGAGTTAACAGGCATGTGATTGATGTTGCTTTGGTCGCCAAGACCCTTAAGTCAGCTAGTAAGTGTCGAATGTGAGCATGCTGTCATTTTAATCGAAATGATCGGTGTCGTTTTTAACTGACAGAACATTATTTATGCAGAATTTAATTGTCTAGGACAGTTAATCTAAATGACGAAATTGGTGTTATTTTATGCGATGTAAGATGTTCCCACAAAAAATAGTTAAGCTTATATTTATTAATTTACACCTTAATTTACAATATGATTTATTTCAAATTGATAAATTTTACATTAGATAATACTGACTTGGGTGAAGAAATTAAATAACTCATTTTTTGGGGTTTTTTTTTTGCGACCGGCTGTAAAATGCATTCCCAAGCGAGCCATCCGTTTGTATAAGCGGGATGAAAAAATTCACAGCAACGTCGGGTCAGAATGGGAATGGTAAATCCAATGCTTATGTGTCACAATCTGAACACATTACAGAACACTTCTGACAACCATTTGAATAGTTCGTAGGTAGGTAAATGCAAGAGTCTGTCAAGATAAAACTTCTGTCCCTATTCAGCATATCATTTTTTTTTAGCAGCAGTCCAGTTTTTCATCCTTCATCCCGGTTGACTTCTTTGACAGGAACCAGCTTTTGTATTTATTGTTAATTTATTCTCGTCCTCAACATGCATTATTTATTTGCCACTAATAGATAGAAAAAGTTTACAGAAAACCTACAGTATCAATTAAACAAATACAATAAATTTGGCAGTAAACGAATGCAATGGTCTTATGTACAATGAAGTATGAAATATTGATATATATACATGTATTATAAACTGTATAACGAAATATAAAGAAATTAAGTATGACAATAATATTTACAAGGGGGACTAACATTTTTATTAATACACTTAATAAATTATAAAAAAAAAATCTTCAAGGTGATTGATTGTCATTACCAAATATTTAATTGACATAACACTTGATATACTTAAATATAGACTTAAAGTCAAGCAAGAACAATCAATCAATTAATCTGGAGGCGGGCTTCAGCTGGCCTCTAAACAATAATGTATACTAGTTCTATATTAATTACAAATTATAAAAATGCCATTTTTCTTTATGTGTATATTTTTCCAAAAATAGAAATTCTATAACTAGCAATTTACACCTACAAAAAAACAAATGTAGCAGTATGGTATCAAAAAGCATGGGGCGTACTCCTAATATCTCAATTGCTTGTCATTTCTAACTGTTTGAGAAGCTTCTAATTGTAAAAGAAGTTTTGTTATACGGATGCGAGTAATTCAGATAAAGGTTAACAAACCATATATTGGAAAGGTCGCACCTTGAATTTATTTTCCTTACAAATAAATCCTTATTTTACCGTTATCCACATTGCTGTTCTTTAAGCAAACGATTGCTTACATTCATTTTTTAGATTATTGACCCTTTCAATTGTATAAGTATACATCAACGCGAACTACTTCCAGAAGAATCTCCCAATGGTAATGAGCAGGTAGTTAATTAAATTAATTAGTTTTGATGTCGGACATTCGTCAATGAGACAGCAATATGACGACATCGTGAAAAAAAAACTCAGTCTTATTAAACAAGCAAGATTCTATTATTTTACCTTAAACAGATACAATACTCATAGTACTTTATCATAGGGTTCTATAATTTCAAAGGCAGCAAATTCATGTGGAAAGTTTATATTCAACAACACTTACACTTTGTCATGATATATGCCCATTTTGAATATTTTATGGCCCTGCTATCTAGCTTTTGTTGAAGGCTTGTGCATTCATTAAGGTTTAAAATCCGACTGTAATTGAATATTGAATGCAAACAAACATAAAACAGTAATAAGTCTAATTTACTAATAAAGTACCAAAAATTCACAAAAATACGTTTAAGTGTAATAAGTATCTTTTAGTTATGAAGAAGCTTTTGTAAAGGTATTCTGGAAAAGTCTGTTTCTAGTAACAAAAGACAATGGATGCAAATAATGGTAAGGGATTGAAAACACTGTGTGGCAAAAATCAAAAGTCACGAGAAAGATCCATTATCAATCGGAAGTTTAAACTCCTATGTCATGCCATTTAAACATTATGGTTTGATGGAAAGAAGATGAAAAGAAGACAGAAAGTCTTATCGTACAACTGGCCACCTATGGATCCCTCATGTACGTGTTGCAACCATGCTATTGTCGTGCTTATCTAGCTGTGAGTCCACGTTGAATCCATCATTTACATCAGGAAATATCTGCACCAAATCAGGAATAAATCAGTTATTTATTTCATTCGTTTCATTGATTGATATATGTTAATGTTTGATTTTGTAGTTTTGTATAGACTTCCCCCTTTTTTGGCTTGTCTTGCTTGGAGTTTTATAGTTTTTTTACTACTTGTTTTTAACATGCAGAGAGCATTGCATTCTCCCTCTGTGAGACAAATAATAGAATAGCCCCATCCTGATCAAACGTGAACGCGAATTGATGCATCCGATTCATCCAAAAAGAGACAAATATCTTACACATGGACCTAACTGCTGGACGAGAGAAGTCAATGTATGACTATAATTCTATACCACAATCTACTTTTCAGGTCTTGTTTGTATTTGTAAATCCATTCCATCAACCTGCCTCTTCACAAAATATTTAATATTTTAGAAAAAATGGCTTAAAAAGGGAGAAAACCTACGAAAGGGGCAATGGAAAATTATCAGTCCATTAAAAAAAGACAACACCATTAGGTAAAAATAAAACGATCAAACACAATCACAAATAACGAAACAGTATACAGGAAAACCAAGAATTGAACCTTGTTCAAAAGGGTAAACAGCTGCATAACCCACATGTGAAATATGTGTCAACAAAAACGTGTTTAGCAATATTCTCTGATACAAGCAATGACAATTGGTAAAGATAAATGTAGGATAAAAGGGAGTTCTTCTTAATTCTAAAATAAACAAAATCAGATTAAGTGAAATTTAGAAAAAAACAGCTTACAATATACATATACACTTGACAACGGTATAGTACAATACGCGATGACAGTTGTTTATATGAATTGTATGCCATATTTCCACATTGGTTAAAATACATAATATTTGTTTTTCTAAAATAATTTCTGTAGATCACTTTCGTCAGTGATCTGGACGAAAAATAATAAAAAAACTTCCAGGCAAATATAAAAATCGCGAATTTCTTTAACATAAATTGTGATGAACAACCTCGATATTATGGGGATGGACAACCGAAAGTACCGACTACCTTCGTTTAAAGCAAAATTCAATTTAGATAACGATTGTCTCACTGTTTATATTTACCACCATAATCAGCTGAAGAACGCTTGATAAGAGTAGTAGACAAAACCACAAATGTATTTCCCCTTTTCTTCCAATGTTAAATCATGTAATTTCAGGCATTCACAGTACGTTTGTCTCAAGTCTAAAGTGACTTCTGCTGGAAACATCAATAATTTTTAATCATTGTTTATAAAAGCTCACTGGTTTCAGGATGTTCGTAGCTACAAACACAGAAACATATATTACCAAGAACAAACAAAATATACCATCGAAGTTCGATTTCAAATTTGATTTTTATTATTTCTAATTAACATACATACAGCGTTCAACAGTGGTCTTCAGACTTTAAAATATCAACTTCTACCAAAGTTACATTATACATTTAGTTTACGAATTCAAAATTTACAGCTATGTTTACGAGCTATTTAGTATGAAATATTTACTACTTTCCACAAACTTCACAAGGTAGGTCATGTCTAAGTGATTCTACACCTAAAAACATACTTTTAACGATTGTTAAGCTTCCATTGTCCTACCTTATTAGAACTGGCTAACACTGAATAAAGATTGTAACAAAACATATCAAGAGCATTATCATGGAAACCATCGTGCAATCGGGACAAAAATGTAGATAAAGGCAACAGTAGTTTACTGCTGTTCAAAAGTCATAAATCGATTGAGAGGAAACAAATCCGGGTTACAAACTAAAGCCGAGGGAACAATCAAATATAAGATGGAAACAACGGAACAACAGAAACACTAAAGTGCAACAAAAACCAACGCCAACATACATAGAAACGAACTATTTGATAACAACTGCCATATTCCTGACTTTGTAAAATATTTGATTTCATGCCTTAATCGTTTTAGTTGGAAGGAATTGTACTTAACGTCATACTTCTTTGAGTTAACATAATTTTGGAATATTAGAATGTGACTATTACATGTGTTGTACTATTTCTCATCTGTAACCATTATGTTACATTTTATATAAGAAATAATAAATAATGATAATAATAAATTTAAACTTTTAATCAGGTAATCTATGTTTAAGGAATAAAAGTTTGTTTTTTATTACAGTATTGATATTCAATTATATATTTTACCTGGCTAATCTATAGAGTATAAGATAAGATCAATGTTGGCCCAGCATTGGCCCAACATAGAGTAGTAAATCTAATTTCATTCAATGATCACATTCGGTGTAACATTCACTTTTGTATGGATAAAAAAGTGAACTTAAAAATGAATAAAGTGAACAAAATTCCTCGCAAATATCAGATATATTGATCTGCTGTGTCTAACTTCGGCCCATCATTGGAACAACATTGGTTGAAAATTGTGATGCAAACAACAACAAGTGGTGTTTGCTACTAATATAATGCCAACGTTGGCCCGATTATTTATAACCAACATGAGATAATAATATGAACTTACAACAGCAGGCCAACGTTGGGCCAATGTTGTGCAGCCAACACCAACGTACGACCAACGGACCGATAATTTGCCAACGTTGACCCACTATTAGTCTGTTGACTGGGAAGCCGTTCAAAGTATTTTGACGATGAATGGATTCATAACAGGTCTGTTGACTGAATTGAACATCTCAAAGCAATTTATTAACACGTTTCTAAAATACGTATCCCTATTTATAATTTCTACACTGTGTGCGTTACATGAAAATAAACAACGTCTTTGCATGTTGGTGTTTGTTTTTGTTGCACTTTAGTGCTCCTGTTGTTCTTTTGTTTTCCTCTTATAGTTGATGTGTTCCCTCGTTTTTAGTTTGTAACCCGGATTTGTTTTCTCTCAATCGATTTATGACTTTTGAACACCGGTATACTACTGTTGCCTATTTTTTATCAGCAAACAATTATTACACTACTGCGTTTTATTCATGAAGCGAACATTTGGTTTTATTAGTCAGTATTTAGTTTTTGGCAAATGTCACTTCCTATTAATATCATAAATCATAGATTGCAAAATTTTTAATTACCCATATACATAATTAAATGCACTAAGAAATGTGCTTTTCGGGCATTTAATACATTGATTCGTTAATGCCGTGTAACACATGAGACTTATCAATGCTATGTGCTATACATTTGGTCCTTGTCGAATGTGTTAGGGTTCCGTCGTTGTTTAAGGCTTTATACTAGGGACTCTGTGGGATTTTTTTTAATGAAAAAGATACACAAAAAGCATTTATTATTTGAAATATATATGTGATAGAAATATACTAGGACAAGAGTTTTCATTTTTATGTTTGACCTTTGACCCCAAGCATCTGCCTGATATTCATGAATATATACCTTTTTGTCTGCCAACATTCCAATTTACAACAAAAACACACTTAAAACTTAGTAATATGATTACCGCAGCACACATCATACACAAAATGAACAGAAAAGATGCAAAAACTAACTATTTTTTATAGCGTATGACCATTGTACGTGAAAATCTTATTTCGCACAGGAAAATACGGGAAACTGTACTAGTTAGCACAAAACATTTAAAAACGAAATTTTCAAATGACATTTGTCTTGAATTTTTAATTTCCATGTACTAACTATTTGACCATATGATTTACACAAATAGCAGTTTCTTGTTTTAGAAGTGTAGCAAGTGTTTAATAAGGCTACCATTGTTGGATGCACAAGTCGGTTTGTCTAAGGTCCAGGGTAAGAACTGAAAAAATAGAGCTAAATTTCCCTGAATATATTAGACATCCGGATAATTTCAAAAGAGTCTTCATCATTATCAATATTTAGAGTATGGTATCTTCTTGTGTATACTTTGAAGGTCTAACCACAACATTACGACATTTCTTTAAAAACATATCACCTAATTATGGGTCGAAGCTGCAACTAAGGTACATTGTTACAAGTATGCACATGTACATTTGTACCACAACAATGAAGAAGAATAGCATACTTTACCAAAACCAATAAAATTGAGAATGGACACGGGGCCACACTAAACTCCAAAGTAACGCTCCTTCTTGTATTTCAGATACAAATCATTTTAGTTATTTTAAGGATGTCTTTCAGTGCAAAAATTTTTAATATCATTTTCTAATATTTTGTTTATACATACTGTTTTAAAAACTGTCCCCTACAACAATATATAGCACTGAATAACCTTTTGAATTAATAGATAGATATGTGTAATTTTTTTTGTAAAATCTTCAATATGTATTGATTTAGACTCTAGAATACTTCGGATTTGTAACCTCCAAGTAAAAAAACTTGAATAATAAGATGTTATTTTTAAAAAATATTTAATCGAAATATTACAATGCATGTATTTTAATAAATCCGTGTGGTGGTGGATGAAAACGACGGCTAATTTACATGAAGGAGTCAAACCAGATAAGAAACTCTTATTCATCTGTAAATTGATCTTTATACATGACACGATATGTGGTTTATAATTATAATTGACTGAATGTCCAGTGACAAACATTTCATATATGCTCAATAAGTTAGCAAATCAAATTATTCATTTAATTATTGTCTTCAAAAATAGACGACCGCGGAATGGAGGGCAGGAAATTAAGACTTCAAACGTTATAGTAGGATTGTTAAGTATGTGTGTGGATTTGCCTTGCAGAAAGATAAATGCTCTCCGCAAACAAGGCTTCAAATTTAAAGTTGACATACTGTTGCTTCGTATTTATGCATCCGATATACCAAACAGCTAAAGTACAGCCACCTCAATAATGGTCTAACATCCGAAAAACCTGGGCTAAAAATTTGGCTTGAAAAAGGAATAGTATAGCCATGCATATTTTTAATTCAGGTTACAAAATGTTCAAGCTTAGAAACATTACATCTGGGTTAAAAACAGCTAGATTAATACAACTTTCTTTAATTTATATATAATATATATAATTTGAAAGGAACTTTGAGATTTTCAGGAATATATAGTTTTAAAAATGATATTATTATGAATGAACGCTGTTACATGTAAATCTAAATCACATTAATATAAACTGTATCGTGGTAAAAAATATCTAAATCAGATTGATATAAACTGTATCGTGTTAAAAAATCTTAATTCAACTTGATAAATGTTGTTAGATTTTAAACATATACATGCAACACTTTGACATATGCTTGGTTCAAATAAGTGTAGCAATTTTGCAATTTCGAAATGAATTTAGTGAGTGGTTTAGTGTTTTTTGATTGGGAGCATTTATGTAACTTTCTAAGACCCCGTTTACACTTGTAAAAAAGTGAACTTGAAAATGAATAAAGTGAACAAAATTCCTCGCAAATATCAGATATATTGATCTGCTGTGTCTAACTTCGGCCCATCATTGGAACAACATTGGTTGAAAATTGTGATGCAAACAACAACAAGTGGTGTTTGCTACTAATATAATGCCAACGTTGGCCCGATTATTTATAACCAACATGAGATAATAATATGAACTTTCAACAGCAGGCCAACGTTGGGCCAATGTTGTGCAGCCAACACCAACGTACGACCAACGGACCGATAATTTGCCAACGTTGGCCCACTATTAGTCTGTTGACTGGGAAGCCGTTCAAAGTATTTTGACGATGAATGGATTCATAACAGGTCTGTTGACTGAATTGAACATCTCAAAGCAACTAATTAACACGTTTCTAAAATACGTATCCCTATTTATAATTTCTACACTGTGTGCGTTACATGAAAATAAACAACGTCTTTGCATGTTGGTGTTTGTTTTTGTTGCACTTTAGTGCTCCTGTTGTTCTTTTGTTTTCCTCTTATAGTTGATGTGTTCCCTCGTTTTTAGTTTGTAATCCGGATTTGTTTTCTCTCAATCGATTTATGACTTTTGAACACCGGTATACTACTGTTGCCTATTTTTTATCAGCAAACAATTATTACACTACTGCGTTTTATTCATGAAGCGAACATTTGGTTTTATTAGTCAGTATTTAGTTTTTGGCAAATGTCACTTCCTATTAATATCATAAATCATAGATTGCAAAATTTTTAATTACCCATATACATAATTAAATGCACTAAGAAATGTGCTTTTCGGGCATTTAATACATTGATTCGTTAATGCCGTGTAACACATGAGACTTATCAATGCTATGTGCTATACATTTGGTCCTTGTCGAATGTGTTAGGGTTCCGTCGTTGTTTAAGGCTTTATACTAGGGACTCTGTGGGATTTTTTTTAATGAAAAAAATACACAAAAAGCATTTATTATTTGAAATATATATGTGATAGAAATATACTAGGACAAGAGTTTTCATTTTTATGTTTGACCTTTGACCTCAAGCATCTGCCTGATATTCATGAATATATACCTTTTTGTCTGCCAACATTCCAATTTACAACAAAAACACACTTAAAACTTAGTAATATGATTACCGCAGCACACATCATACACAAAATGAACAGAAAAGATGCAAAAACTAACTATTTTTTATAGCGTATGACCATTGTACGTGAAAATCTTATTTCGCACAGGAAAATACGAGAAACTGTACTAGTTAGCACAAAACATTTAAAAACGAAATTTTCAAATGACATTTGTCTTGAATTTTTAATTTCCATGTACTAACTATTTGACCATATGATTTACACAAATAGCAGTTTCTTGTTTTAGAAGTGTAGCAAGTGCTTAATAAGGCTACCATTGTTGGATGCACAAGTCGGTTTGTCTAAGGTCCAGGGTAAGAACTGAAAAAATAGAGCTAAATTTCCCTGAATATATTAGACATCCGGATAATTTCAAAAGAGTCTTCATCATTATCAATATTTAGAGTATGGTATCTTCTTGTGTATACTTTGAAGGTCTAACCACAACATTACGACATTTCTTTAAAAACATATCACCTAATTATGGGTCGAAGCTGCAACTAAGGTACATTGTTACAAGTATGCACATGTACATTTGTACCACAACAATGAAGAAGAATAGCATACTTTACCAAAACCAATAAAATTGAGAATGGACACGGGGCCACACTAAACTCCAAAGTAACGCTCCTTCTTGTATTTCAGATACAAATCATTTTAGTTATTTTAAGGATGTCTTTCAGTGCAAAAATTTTTAATATCATTTTCTAATATTTTGTTTATACATACTGTTTTAAAAACTGTCCCCTACAACAATATATAGCACTGAATAACCTTTTGAATTAATAGATAGATATGTGTAATTTTTTTTGTAAAATCTTCAATATGTATTGATTTAGACTCTAGAATACTTCGGATTTGTAACCTCCAAGTAAAAAAACTTGAATAATAAGATGTTATTTTTAAAAAATATTTAATCGAAATATTACAATGCATGTATTTTAATAAATCCGTGTGGTGGTGGATGAAAACGACGGCTAATTTACATGAAGGAGTCAAACCAGATAAGAAACTCTTATTCATCTGTAAATTGATCTTTATACATGACACGATATGTGGTTTATAATTATAATTGACTGAATGTCCAGTGACAAACATTTCATATATGCTCAATAAGTTAGCAAATCAAATTATTCATTTAATTATTGTCTTCAAAAATAGACGACCGCGGAATGGAGGGCAGGAAATTAAGACTTCAAACGTTATAGTAGGATTGTTAAGTATGTGTGTGGATTTGCCTTGCAGAAAGATAAATGCTCTCCGCAAACAAGGCTTCAAATTTAAAGTTGACATACTGTTGCTTCGTATTTATGCATCCGATATACCAAACAGCTAAAGTACAGCCACCTCAATAATGGTCTTACATCCGAAAAACCTGGGCTAAAAATTTGGCTTGAAAAAGGAATAGTATAGCCATGCATATTTTTAATTCAGGTTACAAAATGTTCAAGCTTAGAAACATTACATCTGGGTTAAAAACAGCTAGATTAATACAACTTTCTTTAATTTATATATAATATATATAATTTGAAAGGAACTTTGAGATTTTCAGGGATATATAGTTTTAAAAATGATATTATTATGAATGAACGCTGTTACATGTAAATCTAAATCACATTAATATAAACTGTATCGTGGTAAAAAATATCTAAATCAGATTGATATAAACTGTATCGTGTTAAAAAATCTTAATTCAACTTGATAAATGTTGTTAGATTTTAAACATATACATGCAACACTTTGACATATGCTTGGTTCAAATAAGTGTAGCAATTTTGCAATTTCGAAATGAATTTAGTGAGTGGTTTAGTGTTTTTTGATTGGGAGCATTTATGTAACTTTCTAAGACCCCGTTTACACTTGTAAAAAAGTGAACTTGAAAATGAATAAAGTGAACAAAATTCCTCGCAAATATCAGATATATTGATCTACTGTGTCTAACTTCGGCCCATCATTGGAACAACATTGGTTGAAAATTGTGATGCAAACAACAACAAGTGGTGTTTGCTACTAATATAATGCCAACGTTGGCCCGATTATTTATAACCAAAATGAGATAATAATATGAACTTTCAACAGCAGGCCAACGTTGGGCCAATGTTGTGCAGCCAACACCAACGTACGACCAACGGACCGATAATTTGCCAACGTTGGCCCACTATTAGTCTGTTGACTGGGAAGCCGTTCAAAGTATTTTGACGATGAATGGATTCATAACAGGTCTGTTGACTGAATTGAACATCTCAAAGCAACTTATTAACACGTTTCTAAAATACGTATCCCTATTTATAATTTCTACACTGTGTGCGTTACATGAAAATAAACAACGTCTTTGCATGTTGGTGTTTGTTTTTGTTGCACTTTAGTGCTCCTGTTGTTCTTTTGTTTTCCTCTTATAGTTGATGTGTTCCCTCGTTTTTAGTTTGTAATCCGGATTTGTTTTCTCTCAATCGATTTATGACTTTTGAACACCGGTATACTACTGTTGCCTATTTTTTATCAGCAAACAATTATTACACTACTGCGTTTTATTCATGAAGCGAACATTTGGTTTTATTAGTCAGTATTTAGTTTTTGGCAAATGTCACTTCCTATTAATATCATAAATCATAGATTGCAAAATTTTTAATTACCCATATACATAATTAAATGCACTAAGAAATGTGCTTTTCGGGCATTTAATACATTGATTCGTTAATGCCGTGTAACACATGAGACTTATCAATGCTATGTGCTATACATTTGGTCCTTGTCGAATGTGTTAGGGTTCCGTCGTTGTTTAAGGCTTTATACTAGGGACTCTGTGGGATTTTTTTTAATGAAAAAAATACACAAAAAGCATTTATTATTTGAAATATATATGTGATAGAAATATACTAGGACAAGAGTTTTCATTTTTATGTTTGACCTTTGACCTCAAGCATCTGCCTGATATTCATGAATATATACCTTTTTGTCTGCCAACATTCCAATTTACAACAAAAACACACTTAAAACTTAGTAATATGATTACCGCAGCACACATCATACACAAAATGAACAGAAAAGATGCAAAAACTAACTATTTTTTATAGCGTATGACCATTGTACGTGAAAATCTTATTTCGCACAGGAAAATACGGGAAACTGTACTAGTTAGCACAAAACATTCAAAAACGAAATTTTCAAATGACATTTGTCTTGAATTTTTAATTTCCATGTACTAACTATTTGACCATATGATTTACACAAATAGCAGTTTCTTGTTTTAGAAGTGTAGCAAGTGCTTAATAAGGCTACCATTGTTGGATGCACAAGTCGGTTTGTCTAAGGTCCAGGGTAAGAACTGAAAAAATAGAGCTAAATTTCCCTGAATATATTAGACATCCGGATAATTTCAAAAGAGTCTTCATCATTATCAATATTTAGAGTATGGTATCTTCTTGTGTATACTTTGAAGGTCTAACCACAACATTACGACATTTCTTTAAAAACATATCACCTAATTATGGGTCGAAGCTGCAACTAAGGTACATTGTTACAAGTATGCACATGTACATTTGTACCACAACAATGAAGAAGAATAGCATACTTTACCAAAACCAATAAAATTGAGAATGGAAACGGGGCCACACTAAACTCCAAAGTAACGCTCCTTCTTGTATTTCAGATACAAATCATTTTAGTTATTTTAAGGATGTCTTTCAGTGCAAAAATTTTGAATATCATTTTCTAATATTTTGTTTATACATACTGTTTCAAAAACTGTCCCCTACAACAATATATAGCACTGAATAACCTTTTGAATTAATAGATAGATATGTGTAATTTTTTTTGTAAAATCTTCAATATGTATTGATTTAGACTCTAGAATACTTCGGATTTGTAACCTCCAAGTAAAAAAACTTGAATAATAAGATGTTATTTTTAAAAAATATTTAATCGAAATATTACAATGCATGTATTTTAATAAATCCGTGTGGTGGTGGATGAAAACGACGGTTAATTTACATGAAGGAGTCAAACCAGATAAGAAACTCTTATTCATCTGTAAATTGATCTTTATACATGACACGATATGTGGTTTATAATTATAATTGGCTGAATGTCCAGTGACAAACATTTCATATATGCTCAATAAGTTAGCAAATCAAATTATTCATTTAATTATTGTCTTCAAAAATAGACGACCGCGGAATGGAGGGCAGGAAATTAAGACTTCAAACGTTATAGCAGGATTGTTAAGTATGTGTGTGGATTTGCCTTGCAGAAAGATAAATGCTCTCCGCAAACAAGGCTTCAAATTTAAAGTTGACATACTGTTGCTTCGTATTTATGCATCCGATATACCAAACAGCTAAAGTACAGCCACCTCAATAATGGTCTTACATCCGAAAAACCTGGGCCAAAAATTTGGCTTGAAAAAGGAATAGTATAGCCATGCATATTTTTAATTCAGGTTACAAAATGTTCAAGCTTAGAAACATTACATCTGGATTAAAAACAGCTAGATTAATACAACTTTCTTTAATTTATATATAATATATATAATTTGAAAGGAACTTTGAGATTTTCAGGGATATATAGTTTTAAAAATGATATTATTATGAATGAACGCTGTTACATGTAAATCTAAATCACATTAATATAAACTGTATCGTGGTAAAAAATATCTAAATCACATTGATATAAACTGTATCGTGTTAAAAAATCTTAATTCAACTTGATAAATGTTGTTAGATTTTAAACATATACATGCAACACTTTGACATATGCTTGGTTCAAATAAGTGTAGCAATTTTGCAATTTCGAAATGAATTTAGTGAGTGGTTTAGTGTTTTTTGATTGGGAGCATTTATGTAACTTTCTAAGACCCCGTTTACACTTGTAAAAAAGATCGATCTTTCTTGAGATCGATCGATCCTTAGTCTAATGTAAACGGGAAAGATCGATCTTCAATCGGACTTGAAAATTCCACCTCCACAAGTGGTTGTAAAAAGATCGATCTTATTTGAATCGATCTTTCTTCAAGTGTAAACGCTAAGATCGATCGCAATCGATCTTTCTTCAAGTGAATGATATATTTAGATATGAAAATAATCTGCGCATGTTTGGCGGCAAAGACACACGTGTTTAAAAACGATGGATGGGAAAATATTCCGCCGTTTTTGGATCATTCTTCTGAATCGATAAATTCTAGTTCTTTGCTGCAAATTTTCATCTTCAAAGGCATTGACAGTTTGTTTTTAAGTGATAGTCTCGCATTTCTTTTTTAATGACTTGTGACGTGTGAACCAAAAAGATAATTGATAACTGCATACAAAATTTCAATGATCCAACTATTTTCTCCATAATTTTGCAGTGTGTGATAGTCCACCGAAATGCGCTCGTTATAATTCACCTCTATTTTTACGATTATTTGTTCACGAAATGTAAATTAATCAGGTTAGACCGATTCTGTTTATTTTGCATTGTAAACGCACTAGATTAAATAAGATCGATCTGGATCGATCTTGCTTGTGCAAATGTAAACGCGAACTGGTCTTTTTAAGATCGATTTAAATAAAGATCAGTTCAATTTCGTACAAGTTTAATATTTTAAAGAAGACGTGTTTCATGTAGTATATATATATGTGTTACGTGACACAAATTCAATGTTGAATCAAATGCTTATTTTAAATATTATACTTGTTTTTTTCAAATTTAATCAATACTGAATGGTAATAACTGAGGACAATCAATAACAAGCTTTTATAGCCGACCAAAGGGTATTTTTTTTTCTCATTGTTGAAGGCCGTACCGTTGCCTATAATTGCTTACATCCACTTCATTTGAACTTTGATGGATAGTTGTCTCTTTGGCAATCATACCACATCTCCTTATTTTTATTTTGTTTGTATCCATATTATTTTAAGATAAAACATGATGTTGTTAATTCTTTTTTGCTTGTTTTGCTTATTTTCATTTTAATTTTTCGTTAAATCATTTTGACGTTTCTTTTTCGTCTTGTTTTATGTTTGTTTTTTTTTTGTTTTTTTTTTCGAAAATGGGGGGGGGGGGGGGGGGGGGGGTTTATTTTTTTCAACATTTTTTACAAAACCTGGACCATTCTAATTTTTAAAATAGAAAAATTTTACGTCGCTTGTATTGCATATTTTGTTTGAATTCAATTATAATAATATATTTTTTCTTTAAAGGAAAGTATTAATTGGTTGAGTAAATAAATTATTTATACTTAACTCTTACTATTGCATTACAATTTTTATTAAGTTATGTGAATTCAAGTGTACAGAATATCCTGCACAGTACCTCAAACTATTTTTTATAAACAAAGG
Source organism: Mytilus californianus (assembly GCF_021869535.1). Classification (NCBI taxonomy): domain Eukaryota; kingdom Metazoa; phylum Mollusca; class Bivalvia; order Mytilida; family Mytilidae; genus Mytilus; species Mytilus californianus. Next base: position 43,729,882 of record NW_026262582.1, on the reverse strand, counting down.
GAATTAACCCTTATCAGGTATCTATTAAGACAATATTTCATGAAGTTAATTTTTCGGGCGAATCTTTGTCGTATGTGTGCAGGTAAATATGTATTCGAATTTATAATCTGATTAATTGACAACAATGGATCGCGAATAACGCAACCATTACGTTCGACAGTGTAAATTTTTTAGCAGAAACTGAAAGTTTAACTGACTGCATGATGATGTGAATAGTGAATTAATGTAACGTTACGGCGCTTTTTTGGTTCTTTTAATGCTGGACCTTGCCGTCTTTGACGCACTGGCGCCTCGTCAATTCGTAACATATTTACATAAACTGGACATTGTTGTAAAGATAATATGTTGAAGATTGCGGGGAGCGATGGATCCTTGAAAAATATGTGAACATGGGGTATATTTTCGGGGGAAAACTCAAAATTTTGTTGATTTTCTTCAAAATTAGACATCTTATTGACGAAATTGGATTAGGATACCTACAAAATTTTACTGTTCTCAACTTCAGGATGATGCATGCAAAATTTTGATGTCTGTTTACGTTTCTATAAATAGCGCTAGGTCCCGATAGGATATTAAATTGTTGCATATGATAGCGAAAAATAAACGTTATAGATAATATTACCGATTTTGACATTGTTAAGAAATATAAAAAGGTAAAGTCTATAACTTTTAGCCTAGTTTGAAGAGCTAAAATTCAAGTTTCCTATGATATTTTATTTTTAACTGACATTGATTGAAAAAGTTTTTTTTTGTAATTTTTACCAACGTCGATAACACCAATTATGCATTACGGCAGATATGAGTTTATTGACGTGACGTTCCCACAGAGTCCCTATTTATACATCACTGCAGATATAATTTGTTGTAAACCTGTCAGTATGAACTGTGAATTGTCAATTATGCGATTATATCATCATCAGGTTTTACAGTCCTCTCCGTTTAGCTTTCATAGTTTAAATGAGGAATACAAGTTAGAGCACGTCAACAAAGGTAAAAATGCAACATATACTAAAAAATTCAATTATGAAGTAC